>NC_143549.1:107130000-117130000 GCF_054136105.1 Typopeltis vanoorti | reverse complement strand
CGATATCGAGGTAACAGAAAAAACAAGCAAACGTTCGAGGAGTAAGGAGAACGCTAGCCTGCAGATATTTAGGTTAGGAGGAACTTAAGTTTTTATGTGACAGTTGGAGGAAAATTAATAGTAGATTCCGAAAAGGGAATTGTAGAGTTATGAGTTTTTTAAAGATTTAAGACTGCGACAAGAGTTGGTAAATAAAGGAAGATATTGCAATCGATGTTTTAAAGCAGGGATTCCCAACCCTATGCCCGCGGGCACCATGGCGCCCGTCGACCAATTTGTGTGTGCCTGCCGCTGTTCAACCGTGTGCCGTATAGTTTGAAATAATCATGCAAAAATTCGTGGCATGCTATATGACGCATGTATTAATGACACATGACGAGTATTAAATGCATACAATGTAAAGTAGACGCGCATTCAAAGTTTTTCATTCCAGTTTAAGAACTGGAATATCATTATATTCTCCTAATTATGAAGCACTGCCCAATGAAATGTAATGCCAAAGATCACACTAACTTACATATATATATATTTAAATTTTTATATAATGTAAACTTTTAAGTAATAAAACATTTGATTATAATGTAAACTTTGTATGTATTCATTTAACAAAAGAATACACCAAAATAGATGGTGCCCGTCGCCCTACCGGTATTTTAGAATGTGCTCTAGGAAACAAAAAATGTTGGGAACCCTTGTTCTAAAGGAATGTTCGAAGAAACGCTGATTGGAAGATTAATAGCAGATTCAGAAAAGGGAATTGTATAACTGAGTTTTAAGGTGGAAGACTATCAAGTATTCGTAAATAAAAGAAAATATTGTTGACGTTCTAAAGGAATGTTCAAAGAAACGCTGATTGGAAAGAAATTGCATGAAGTGGAAGTGTTTATACTTAGGTGAATTCAGAATATCTACACTTCAGTGTCAAGAAGAATTAATGTGTGTTACATGAGGCCTTAACAGAGAAACTGGTTATGTACATTTTGTTATTGTGTAAACAAAAGTAAAATGAGATGAAGTATATGTTAAACATGTTGTTTATTTTTTAACGGTATATATTAGAACACAGAAACTAAGTAAATAATTAATTTATTAACTTATTGCTGATATTTCGCTGGTGTTATGACCAGCATCTTCAGAGCACAAAAACACAGTTTGTCACAATACGCGGGACTATAACAACATGGTGTAATCAACGGACTAGTTAAACAAAATTGTAGCAGCAACACAAAGACTAGAGCCCTGATTTATCTCTCCGACTTGTAAGAGCGTCTGTGTAGTACTTTTGTGTTTTTCCAGTTGGTCCTGTGTGCAGGGATATCGAGAGCATGGTCTGCTAGGCCCGACTTGCCATAGTGATAATTCCGGACATATCTTTTGTGTTCGCTGATGCGGATGTTCACAGTTCTTCCTGTTTGACCGTAGCAGGCTTGATTACATGAGCAGGGTACTTGGTAGACTCCTGGATGTAATAAAGGGGGAATGCTGTCCTTGGGTGAGCGGATAAGGGTTGCTAATTTGCTACATGGTCTGAATGTAGTGCGTAGTTTATGTTTATTAAGAATTCTTGAAATCTTATCGGATGTGCCTTTAATGTATAGGATGGTGACTGTTTTGTTGTAGTTCTCTGTGGTGGATGGTGGGAGGGGGTTTCTTAGGAGCGTTTAGTATTTTGTTTATCTTATGTGGATTATAGCCATTGGCCAAGAAGGTGTGGCGTAAGTGAGCCAGTTCAGCAGCAAGAACATTGTCATCGGAACAGATTGCTCTCACTCTATGGGTTAGCGTTTTTAAAATGCCATATTGTTAAGAAGGATGATGGTGTGATTAATAAGACACGACAATATGGTAAGTGGAAGTTAAAATTGGCACGGCAACTGAACAGGTTAGCCTTCTTAAAGACGTGCCGAGACACCAATTTAATACCGAACTGTTTTAAAATCAAAAACAAGTTCCACTCGGCCAAAGCCCAATGTATTTATAAACGAGCGAGTGTAGCGCTATTACGTGAACAGATTAATGCCACTTGTCTGGAATTAGCAAAATCAAATTCAACCATCAATGCACTATGTGAATCACTTTATAATATTCTCAATACGAACTTTGGGAGATCGTAGATAACATCACCGACGCAACGGCTAAAAAAGAATTCAACAGAGTCAAAAACCGGCACCAAAATAAGTTTGAAAATCTCCAACAATGCAACGCTATACAACGACCGCAATTACAACAAGACCTCGTCGTCGTGAATTTATCGTCGCTCAGCTTAAGCAAAGAAGCCACTAGTGCTTTAAGTCGAGGGCACAATTTTGCCGTGACTCCCAAACAAGTTCCAAAAGCCGAAATAATGGTCGTATATTCCATCGAACAAGGAATATACGACCTGTCTCCAACAATAGCCAACAACATAAGTTTAGATGTGGCTAACATCCTAATCAAGTCCAAGCCTCCCAAAAATAATATCCCACATAAGGAAATCATTGCTATAAAAGAGCTACAGAACAACAGCCAGATTATCATAACAAAAGCAGACAAAGAAAATGCCACCATGGTGATGGACACAACAGAATATGAAAACAAATTGCACACACTGTTACAAGATCAGTCAACATACAAAATTATAGATTGCAATCCCACCAACACAAAAGAATAATGCATGAAAATTATTGAAAAAAGTCACTTCCTGGCCCAAAGACACAGTTAACAAACTCAAGCCCTTCCATGTTAAGACACCTAGGATCTATGGAGCACCAAAAATTCACAAACAAGATACACCCTTACGCCCAATTGTGGACAGTATAAATAGTCCCACATACAAACTGGTTAAGCATTTAGCGAAGCTACTAGCCACTCTCACAAACAATTCTCCCTCCTCATGTATAATGCTATGCATTAAGGGAAGGGCCACTACCCAGACTGGTTTCAACCTTTATTGAGGTCTAGTCAGTGGGAGCCAGACCCAGAAGTGGTGATACTAAAGCAGAAGCGATGGAGAGGTCATATTTACCTATACAAGTTGCCAGAAGGTGTACCGCCTTATTATTAAAATTACTCTGGATTTAGAGAAAGATGTTGGAAGATTATTTTCCACTTGGTTAAACTATAATAAATTTAGTTTAATCCTTTATCCAAGTGTAAGCAAACAATGTTTGCGCATGAAGTATCTTCAGGACTGAGGCAACTTGTAGTAAAGATGGACCAAGCTCTCATCGCTTCTTGTCTCAATATCTCCCATAATGCAAAACACATCTCCTTGCGGACATGTATAATGCTATGCGTTAAGAGAAGGGCCACTATTCTGACCAGTTTCAACCTTTATTGAGGTCTCATCAGTGGGAGGCAGACCCAGAACTGGTGATACTAAGGCAGAAGCAATGGAGAGGTCATATTTACCTATACGAGTTGCCAAAAGGTGTACCACCTTATTATTAAAATTACTCTGGATTTAGAGAAAGATACTGGAAGTTTATTTTACACTTAATGCATAGCATTATACATGTCCGTATCAACAAAGCTGGTATGGTAGGAAGTCAACTGAATAAATTTATATGAAATAAGAGAGAAATTAGCTGTATACAAGGCAGTGTTCAAACCAATTTTAATTTATGGATCTGAGAGCTGGGTTAGAAGTAAAACACTTGACCAAAGACTAGAGATCGCAGGTATGAGAGTTCTGAGAAAGATTCGGGGGTGTGAATAGATGGCATCATTGGCAATATCGTATTAAAAACTAGTATATTAGGAAAGAACTTGATATTGTTAGCATCCAGGAATGTGTTAGTAGAGCTAATCTCAGGTGGTATGGTCACTTAAACAGAGGAGAGGAATGATTAGCAAAACAAGTGTTCTCTGCCAGGTTGGCAGGAAAAAGACCCACAGGAAGACCAAGATATAGGTGGATTTGATACGGTAAAAAGTGCCTTATAAGATAGAAATATAAGATCTGATAATGTTTGAAGCCTTGACAGGTAATAGATTGATTTTGAGGAAAATTGTAGATAGAAAGTTAGTGATGATGTACATTTTTCATATAGTACTATCGCATGTTGTACACCCTTTGAGGGTAAATGTCAGGAATTTGATGATGTCTGTAAATTGCACGCAAAAATTCAGCCCACCTAAAAAGCATCATAAAACACCTTACCCTAAAAAACTCAGACTTAATAGTAAGCTTTGATATCACCTCACTATTCACAAATGTACCACTAATAGAAACTCTCAATCTATTGGTCACACTTCCCCCCTGATATATTTGAACTATTCAAATTCACAATACATGCAGGCTATTTCACATGGAAAGGGAAAATATACAAACAAATAGATGGGACAGTCATGGGCTCTCTCTTTCCCCCCCCCCCCCCCTCTAGCCAACTTTTACATGGAACACCTGGAAAAACTAGCAATCAATAAAGCCACTCTCAAACCAACACTTTGGCTACGCTATGTTGATAACGTGCTTGCTATTTGGCCACATGGCCCAGAGACATTGGAAACATTCTTAGCACATTTAAATAGCCAACATCCAAAAATCCACTTTACAATGGAACTGGAAGCTAATAACTGTCTGCCCTTCCTGGATACACTTATCACACGTCTTCCAGATGGTTCCTTATCATTTTCAGTTTTTAGAAAACCCACACATACAGGGAGATACTTACACAAACAGTCACACCATCACCCTTCTCAACAGTACGGAATCTTAAAAACGTTAACCCACAGAGAGAGAGAGAGAGCAATCTGTTCCAATGACAATGCTCTTGCTGCTGAACTGGCTCACTTACGCCACACCTTCTTGGCCAATGGCTATAATCCACATAAGATAAACAAAATACTAAACGCTCCTAAGAAACCCCTCCCACCATCCACCACAGAGAACTACAACAAAACAGTCACCATCCCATACATTAAAGGCACATCTGATAAGATTTCAAGAATTGATTATTGTTGCAGCAAACTCATAGGGATGCCAAAAACATTCAGTTATAGTGGATAATTTGCTTTAGTGAAATTTTTAGAATACTCTTGTAACTGTTGGACTTCTTTTGGCTTTTACAGTAGATTATTATTATTATAGTGCTTAAGTTTGTTTTAGCAATATTTGCTGTAGTGATAGTCAGTTGTGCTTGCATTTATAAACTTTTGCAGTGTATATGCTTGGTATGAGTACAAATGAAATCACTTATGTTCTTCATTTTTTTCCCCCACTTAGTGTTTAATTGTTCTCCACAGACTTAGGTTCTGTATACAGTAATTACTAAATAAGTACATTCACTCCACATTACAACACTGATTCAATCTCTGTACCTGGTAGCTCTATACTTCTCAATTGCTGTACCATTATGAAACTGGATGATTTAGCATATACTTCATGCACCATGGAATGTTCATTAAATTTGTTTCTTGATACAAAAACTAATTCCAAAATTTTGAAGTAAAACACGGTAAAAATAATTTCAGTTGAAGGCTATAATAATAAACTGTCTTCAATATATACCATGATACCTGTCAAAACAAATATAGAAGGATGTACATTGGAGCACATAATAGCAGATACTGTTTTGTTCACATAGGTAGATCAACAAAAATTCAGTTGTAAGAAAATACAGATTATATCAGTTTCATCCAAGACCCCATAAGACAATCAGCTAGTATTAGTCTTGATTATTACTTGCACTTTATTTACTTTCCTTCTGTAGCCATATTGATATTGTTTTCTCATATATATATAGTGTGCTCCAGAAGCAGTTGTGAATTGCCAAATATCAACTGAATTTACTACTGAAAGTACTCTTTTTTATACTTAATAATCTTTACTTAATATACTTAATATACTTTAATAATATGAAATAATCCTTTAAAATGTATTAATGTCTAATAGTGAGTCCTTTTCTGTTGGACACGTTAACCACTCATTTATTTGTTTTTCAGGCTGGTATTACAACAACACTTAATTCTCGTTGTTCAGTCTTAGCTGCAGCTAACAGTGTATTTGGTCGATGGGATGACTTGAAAGCTGAAGCAAATATTGATTTTATGCCTACTATTCTTTCAAGATTCGATATGATTTTTATTGTAAAGGATGAACATGATGAAACCAGGGACACCGTAAGAAATCTAATGACATTTCTTGAACTTTCAAACATTATTGGAAAGTTTAAAAATAAAAAAAAAAACTTGCAGTACTTAAGAATATCTTTATCCTGTTTATATTTTTATATAACTGACATTCATGTAAGGTTACTAACCTATAGTACAATAATGTACATTGTTGCACTGTGCTAAGGATTTTTCTTTTTTAAAATTTTCATTTCTTGTTTCGTGTTTTTATTTGATACATGATCTGAAAACCCGATTATTTTGCCCTCTTTCCACTCCCTTGTAACTCTACCAGAACTGAGACTTAAGAGCCTAGTCAGATTTGTTGCCATTTCTCTTGTATATTCTCTCTAAACTCGAGTTGATATCCCATCTAATCCCACAACTGTATTATACTGAGTTCTGAAATAATCAACGATCCTCCAATTCATCCACCTCTGTTCCCACATCAGTCTGTTTCATGTTACAGCAGTAACCTCACTTGTATGATATACCCCTTTGCAAGGTAACTCAGCTGTTTATTTGCTTCTGTTGCCTCTTGACCATCAGCATGCATTAAGGTTAATCTTGAATGCTCATTCTTCCTTTTGCTTGCCACGTATCTAAAGAACTCTGGGATTTCCTTTGACCTGCTCAGCTAGATTTTTCTCGTAGTCAGATTTTGTTTCCTTACCATACTGGTCATCTTTCTTGCCTGCTTTGTTCTGTTCATGAGTTTGCTTTGTCACCTTTGTCCTTCACAGTAGGAAGCTTAAATCTGTGCATCTTCATGCACAGATTTAAGCTTCCTCCTAAGTTTGTCATAATCACTTGCCTTGGAATTCCACATATACCCCTTTTTGATAGAATATTCCTCATATTTTACAATTTCCCAAGGCATAACTGCATGGTCACTTTTACCTATTGGAGGTAATGAGGCCATCTTGATTATGGATAGATCTTCTGATCCTGCAACCAAGTCCAGTACTCTCATACTCCTAGTACCTGTCCATCACATGCTGCCTCAAGTAATTATCTCCCAGCAGGTTTATTAATTCCGTTTCCTTCCTGTTGTGTGATCTTACTTGCATAAAGGCTTGCACTCCTTATACTAATTTGTCTTCCAGATCATCCATGGAATCCCTCCCCTATAGCAATAAAGATCTTATACCAGACTGCTTCAAATGAACAGCACCCTTCCCACATATCGCCTATCCTTTTTTTTTTTTTTTTTGGCTGTAATTCATTTGCTATCATCAGCAATACCTCTTCCCCATCTTAAATTGTCTATCTTCATTGAAAATATTAAACACTTCACATTTAATCCCTGCAACTACATCTGCTGTTAGCCAAGTCTCACTAATTCCTGTAACTTTTGGCTAGGTTGCAGTAACCAATGCCAAAAACTCCTCCCCTTCCTCCGGATGGCTTGACTAATATCATGAATTTTTGCACCACGGAAACACTATTTTGTTACACTTTCATTAAGTCTCCTTACATAATTTTCTCCTTAACTTGTTTTCCTTATTGTTTGCTCGGTCCCTATTACTTTTGACCACCTGCTTCTTTCTCTTCTCAGCCCTGCTAATCTCTTGTGGCTTCTGTAACTTTTCAATTTTTTCTTTGTTCTGTGATGGATAACATTCAAGTGCACTATTTCTTTATGCCCATTTCATTCTTATGGGCATATAATATTTGCATACTCTTTCCAAAAGACAGGACCCTCCTGTCCATCACTGAAAAGTGATATCAACATCAAGTTGTAAAGTGTACATTTCTAACATGGGGGTGGGTTATAGTTTGACTTCTCTGCAAAAGTATTATCATCATCATCAAATTCCCGATATATACCCTCAAGAGGATGTATAGGATATGATAGTACTACATGAAAAATTTACACCATTACTAACTTCCTATCTACAATTTTCCTCCAAATCAGTCAGTTACTTGTAAAGACTCCAATATTATCAGGTCTTATATTTCTGTCGTCTAAGGCACTTTTTACTGTATCATTCCACCTATATCTTGGTCTTCCTCTATGTCTTTTTCTTACCAACCTGGCAGAAAACACTTGTTTTGTTAATCTTTCTTCTCCCATTCTGCTTAAGTGACCATACCATCTGAGATTAGCTCTGCTAATGCATTTCTGGATGCCAACAATGTCGTTCTTTCCTAATATCCTCGTTTTTAATATGATATTGCCATTCATGCCATCTGTTCACGCCTCTAATCTTTCTCAGGACTCTCTTATCTACAGTCTCTAGTCTTTGGTCAAGTGTTTTACTTCTGACCAAGCGCTCAGATCCATAAGTTAAAACTGGATCTGAACACTGTTTTGTATACGGCTAATTTAGTGTTCAGACTAATTTCTCTCTTATTCCATATGAATTTATTCAATTGACTTCCTACCATACCAGCTTTGCTGATTCTGTTGTCTATTTTCATATTTAATTTACCATCTTCACTAAAAATCGTGCCTAAGTAGCTGAAATGTTTTACTAGTTTCAAAACGCAGGTGACAGTTTCAAAGATTCTACCTATTTTCATTGTTTTTGTCTTTTTATTGCTGACCTTCATACCATATCTATTACAACAATTATTCACTTTAGTCAGGGAATCTTGCAGACTTGTAGCGGATTTATTTAGAAGTATAACATCATTCGCATAAAGCAAAGAGCTGAGATTAACATCTCCAATTTAGATATCAGGTATAATGCCACTTTCCTTCGTAATGTGATCCATGTAGATAATGAATAACAGAGGGGATATTGTACATCCTTGTCTGACACCAGATTTAACATTAAACTACTTTCCTGTACTTCCTTCAATTCTAACTGCTGACTTACAACTGTAAGTATTGCTTAATATAATGTCCCATTAACACCATATGACTGTAGCATTTTGAATAGCTTCTCTCTTGGCACCTTGTCATATGCCTTTTCCAGATCATCAAAACTTAAATACAGATCTTTGTTATATTCCCATGATTTCTCATTTATCTGTTGTAAAGTGAAAATCTGATCCTGACATCCTCTATTTGGCCTGAATCCAGCTTGTTCTTCACCAAGCTTTTCTTCCACAATTCTTCTCAACCGTTTCTCAAGTATACTTGCATAGATCTTGCCAGGAACACTCAGTGGGGAAATACCTCTGTAATTCTCATTCAGTTTTATTTTCCTTTTTATATATGGATACTGGGAGCAGGGCCATTCCGAGAGTATCTGATGCCCCTATACATTGTTTCTATATATTTTTCTCCCCGGACTATGTAGCAAAATCTGGTGCCCTGAAGTTTAGCGCCCCTAGATGATTGCCTAGGTTCGCCTGATAAAACCGGCCCTGACTAGGAGAGCTCTAATCCAATCATCCGGAATTCGCTCCTCTTTCCAAGCTTTCTGAACTATGCAGTTCAGCCATTCAAACATTCGACCCGAAATACTCCATACTTGAGCATTTCGGGTCGAATATCATATACTCCTGCTGCCTTTCTGCATTTCAGGCTTTTGATGGCTTTTTCTACTTCAAGTATGGATATGTATACTAGATCTGGTTTGCCTTTCAAATGGAAAAAACTCTACTACCTCTATTTGAAATTGGCTAACTTGCCTTCAACTGGAAAAACCCATATAAAGATTCCTCTTTTCACAATGAGGAAAGTAACTTTGATCTTTTCCAGTCAAAGGGAAAAATGTGCTATCATTCTTTCAGTTGTGCCACGGAGGTAGTATTTCTAGAGACTGCGGATATGGTTATTGTGAACAGTTTGCTGTAATGAATTTACTGTAAATTAGCATTGCACCTGTAAAGCTTTAGTTGAGACTTTTCAAGCGTTGTAGCAAGAAAATTTGTTATAGCAGCATTTTCAAGCATTGCCTTTAATCAAGGAAGTTTAAACGAAATAACAATATTTGATTTGTTTATTCATGAACTATTAGAAAGCATCAAAATTATATCTTGAATGTGATCAAATAATGGAGAAATATTTATCACAGAAAAATTAACATTTTTAAATTTTTAAAAAAGCGTATTACAATTTTTTCATTTTAGGATTTATATGTGATCAATGGCTACTTTGAAATTAGTCTTTATCACCTATGTTTGCTGAATTCACTTTCTTTTAGTCTGTTTTTGTTCAAAATCAGGATCCACTGTATTTTAGTTTCTTTCATATATCAGTCATTTCTAATTGACCATTTATAATAAAGTTCCATAATCACATGTGTAATTTATGGAATTTTACATAACTTACCATTTGCTTTGTGGAATTTCATAATTTAACTAATTAGCAAAATGATGCTGTAATGCCAGATAATTGACAAGCTTGAGAAGGTAGACAAAGTTGCAAATGGGATAAAAGTAAATTTTTAAAAATGCCTTGCATTGAACAAAACTTTTAAAACATTTTCATTATCTATACTTGAAACTCTTGAAAAGGCTGCCATTCACCAAGGTGGATGACAGCCTTTTCCTGAATAAATAAATATTGTTATTTCATTTAAACTTGTATGCCATGTGCCTGCCATGTAGGATCCCTGTTTAAGGAAGAATGGGTATTGGAATCCTGTAATGGGTTGTTGTGTATTCATCTGAATTCATAACTACTGTTGCATTTTCTTTATCTGCTTTGAGTATTACTATGTTATTATCTTGTCTTAATTCTTTAAGGGCTATGAATTCTAATTTAGATATTTCTAAATCAGAATTCATAGCATTTTAATAATAAGGCAGAAGTTTGTATATGGATGAGATCTGCTGAATCTCTAGGAAGATTCAGCAGATCTACTTATTCATCCTTAGACAGGGATCCCACATGGAGTGTACATAATAAAACCAATGAATTGATCAAAAATTTACCTAATTGGCCAGAAGAATTAAAAACTTCTTTATCATCAAACATCCATTGGTCCCAAGAATTTATGGAGCACCAAAACTTCACAAAAAAGATATTTCGTTATGGCCAGTTGTAGATAGGAGAGATTCTCCGACCTTAGACTTGATGAAATATCTGACAAGCATAACACCACACATAGGAAAAACAGAATCATTTGTAAAGAATAGTGTGCATTCCATTGAAAAGGTAAAATATATAAATATAGAACCTTCAGACATCTTAGTAAGTATAAAAGTCACTACCGAACTAGAACAGTAAAAAATATCACGTTTCCTTGATATCCTTGTCGAAGTAAATGAAGAGGAAAAAAGTTATCCTTCTCTGTATACAGAAAATCTAGCACAACAGGAAGATTTTTAGATGGCGCTTCACAGCACCATCCATTGCAAAAGATAGCATTAATTAAAACTTTACGAGACAGAACATACAATATATCTAGCACATCAATTAAAAGAAATGAAGAACTGCATTACCTGACCACTTAATGGTTTTGAACACGACGTGACAACAGCTAACAATGTTCCAACATGCATACAGTAATGAATATATCATTTGCATTCTGGTTTATCAATTTAACAATTGTGAAGTTATAAAAATCATCTGATATGTGTAATTAATCGTCAATAAGCTTTTGTTGTGTAAAACTTATGTACGATTACCCCTGATGATGTAAGTCTTACGATGCACAAAATTTGTTGGGTTTTTTAATTGTTTATTTTTAATAAATTCTTTATATTACAATGTGGTCTCAATACCAAAAACTACCCACAAAATAAATCCCAGCTTTGAAATGTTCTTCTGGATAGTGAATAAAAAGATAAGTGTACTGAAAGCTGTGTAGTTTTTGTCGTTACTTCCATAAGGAAAATAGCAACAAAAAAAAAATTTTTTTTTTTAAATAATAAAATACTTAAAATAATTTACTGATATGATGTTATAAAATTCCAAGATTATAATATTCAGTTCTTTATTTTGTGTAGTTTAATTAAGTAACATTTGTATTGAAATTTCATTTCTATTTTCAGACACTGGCAAAGCATGTGATGAATATTCATATGAATGCACAGCAAATTACAGAGAACACACCTGAAGGAGAGCTCAGTTTAAATGTCTTGAAAAAATATATATCATTTTGTAGAGCGTGAGTACCTTAGTTATAAGCATAAACTGATAGTTAACATAAAGGAAAGGCAGTTACAGTTGCTTACTTTTCTTTCTTTATTTATTTTTAATGCAGGAGGTGATAAAATCTAAAATAATACCATAGGTGTCGGAGGATTTTTGGGGTGGGGGGGGAGAGGAACTAACTGACATTTGTTTTAAATAGCATTGTTTTTTTGGAATTGAGTCTCAAAGAATAATAGTTCAGCACTTTTGGTTACTGTTTGCAGTTTTGGTCAGTATTGATCTATTATTATGTTAAGTTCATTCAGTTCTTGGTTTCCTTCTGAGTTATCTTTCTTTCAAATACAGTGGTACCGCGACTTACGAGCCGCTCAACATACAAAATTTTTTCATATCCCATTTTGACCTCTAGATACGAACTGTGATGCTTTTTGTTTCAAATGAACTAAAGCCTGTTTTACATTATACTCTTTAACTTTTTCCCCTAGTACCAGAAACAGGCTTAATGCAGAGTACAGCACAGCACCAGCATATATGTATGCACGTTTAGCTGAGCACGCGCTGAACCATCTCTAGTGTAACGATTGTTGTTACTACATCATATTTATCTGAAATATGATGAACCCTGCACGTATTTGCTTTTTTGTGTATCTATTTCAGTATTTGTGTAAACAAACAATACACTTCATGAAGTTTTTTTAGGTTTGTATTTATTATGTGTACTGTATGTATTTCTTTATATAAGTGACGTGTTTTATTGTAGCTTCATGTTTATTTTCTGAATAATCTACCAGATAAGCATCATTTCACTGACCAACGTATTACTTTCAACATGCAGCCAAAAAAACTAAGAAAGAAGAGAAGAAGAAAATCACAATAGAATTAAGAAAGAGATTGTGGGAAAATATGAGAAAATAGTCAGACAAAGTGATCTGTGCAAGCAGTATGACTTGTCGAAATCAATTGTCAAAAAAGCAGATTTTTATAAGGAATTAGATGTGGACAAAGGAGCATCTATCGTGTCATCTTGAAGAAATGGAAACTTTACTACTCGTCTGGATTAATGACTTGCAACTGAAAGGAGATAGCGTATCTCAAAACATGATCTGTTTACAAGTTCAAACTATTTACAAAGATATTTTGCAGAACTTGCCATCCACTAGCAGTAGCAAAGTAGTAAAATTATAAACACATTTCCATATAATATACATATATTCTTTGAACTTAGGAAGGAATATTGTTAGTGGAAAAATTTTAAATTAAAGAAATAATAATTCTTTATGTCAAAAAAATGTTAAATACAAGGCATCTATGCTTCTTGTTTTTCCTTATTTGTAAGCTAGATTTTTTTAAAGAAGATAAGAATACAAAAAAATATTGAAACAAATTTATTAAGATGAAATCACAATACTTTTTTGTTGCATCTTCTCCAAATTTGACTCCTTGAATAGCATGTATGTGTTGCAGCATTGACTACCACCATGCAGCTTTCAGGCCTCAAATGACATAAACTGTACTTTTGTTGATATTCACTATTATTATTATCAACAGACCTCAATGGAGTCAAGAGATTCGTCATGCAAGGTCCTGCTCTTGCATACACAGCTCATTGTACTTCAACTTAAATGCATTCACTGTCCCTGCACTTGCCACACTCTTAGGCAATGCATTCCAACCACCAACCACTCTCCATGCAAAAAAGCTCTACTCCTCGTCCCCCTTGCTCACGCCCACCTTATTCAACTTCCAGGGAAGCCTTCTTGTTCTCCCTGTCTCCTGGTATTCTATGAAAAATCTCATCTGCATTAATCTGGTAGTTACTGCTTACTAACTTATGTCCTGATCACGTCTCCCCTCTATGGAGACATAATTGAGACGTGTTTCTTTCCTACTATGGTAAACATCATAATAAACTATGAAAGTCCTGACCAAAGCCTCACAGGTGCAGTGCTGTAGTAATGGAGGATCACTATATCAAACTGTTCACTATCATAAACAATCCTTGTGATTCCTAGTCATTTGATGTAGCACCAGTTAGTTTTAACTAACTAGTTGTATCTACATGATCTTGAATACTATAAGTTTTAACTATGGTTCTTATACTAATTCCATATGTTCGCATCTCTAATTTTCCTGCAAATGCTTGTATTTGTCTTGATAGGATGAGTCTTCTTACTTGGAATAGCTTTGTGTACTGCTAATTGGGATGCTTTAGTTCATTTCTGTGTTATTCTGTGTAAATTTATTAATTTGCCTCTTGATACATTCCCTGCCTATCAGTTTCATTTAACATTGACTTATACTAATTCCATATGTTCGCATCTCTAATTTTCCTGCAAATGTTTGTATTTGTCTTGATAGGATGAGTCTTCTTACTTGGAATAGTTTTGTGTACTGCTAATTGGGATGCTTTAGTTCATTTCTATGTTATTCTGTGTAAATTTATTAATTTGTCTCTTGATACATTCCCTGCCTATCAGTTTCATTTAACATTGATATTTAAGCACTTTATTTGATTGATGTCTCAGAAGGTAAAGAAATTAAATCAACTTCAACTCTTGTTCATAGACAAGCAGTCCTTAGAGATCTTCTGGTTTGGTATGGGCTATAAAAAGCTTTTTCCCTCTGATAGTAGCACATTTTACAGGAGATTGTCAAAGAAAGATGTATCTGTATAATTATAGACATAGAGTATAATTTTATCTTCATTTTCATGTTAAGAATTGTCTAATAACTAAAAAAATGTTATTTTGTTTCTGTTGTATTTTCTAGTTCTGATCTTTACTACTAATTTTCATAACATTTTTCTTGTGATTAAGAAAAGTTTATTATGTTATTGATAGTGTTATGTTCAGATTGAATTTGAAATGAGAAGTGAACACCACATCACAGAATAAAAATGAAGTATCACATTGCAGAGAAAAAATATAAAGGGGAGGGGATGGAAAAAAAAGTGAGAAACTGGTTTTCTCACTTTTCAGAGGTAACTGTAAATTTGCATAGTATTGGAGGAAAAAAATTGAATTTGAACACAAGAACTATACTAAGATACTAATATTGAATAACTGATTCAGCCAGGTTGTCTGTAAGCATAGAAAAATCAAAAGCACACACACACAAGCAAATAAAAAAAATAAAAGCATCAACTCAGGGGGGGGAGGCAAAACCTCCTGGAGTCATCGTGTGCTATTAGAAATGGAGGGGGAAGTAAGCTATGCACACACATGTAGCTAAGACTTCAGGAAGAATACAGTTGGTATCTGTTTACTGTGACATCCACATTACCATGATTTTCTGAGGGACAGATTTTTTCTTTTGAAATGAGTGCAATTTTATACTACCTTTTAATGACAAGCATGTTCTTAAGTATAAAGCACTGAACCCATAAGATATCATGCCATAAAATAAATAATAAACAGAAATGTTTTTCTATTTATTATTTATTTTATGTTTTCACACCAGTAAACTTTAAGCTGCCTTCTGTGTACTTCTATATCAGAGATTTGTTTTTGTTTCCAGCTATTCAGAGAGAACAGATCATCAGGGTGTTTTTATATGCAGGCCTCAAATGACATAAACTGTACTTTTGTTGGTATTCATCATTGTTGATATTCATGATACTGCACCATGATAAAGAGTGCAGTATTGCATATCATGTTCTCATTGAAAAGGTTGCACTCATAGGTATAAATCAGTTTTTTAGACAAATTGAAGATGTTATCACTAGTAAGGACCTGCAAAGCATGCAACAAGCTCCATAAAAGTAACCAAGCTAAGGGATAAAATTTTACTATATTTTGGAAAGAAACTGCTGAGGTGGTTTGCAGATATTTGTGGAAAGATTCAAATGCACTGGCAGAAATTTATTAGACGATAATAAAACATTCTGTGGCCACATGATGCTTAATAACGAGATTGTACCCAGAAGTACAAATAGACATGATTGTTTTGTGATTTTGGAACATTTGAACAACTTTTATTCTTAAAAGTGATTCAGTATAATTTATTTGAGCTGGCTAACACTTTACTTAGTTAATAATGTCCTCACAAAAAAGGAAAATTGATGCAAAGTCTGTTTCAAACAGAAACAAAATTAGAACCTTAAAAGTTCTAGTTTTTAAAAGTTTAATGGGTTGAATACAAAATTGCATCAGTTAACAGGTTGCGAAAGGAAGTGTATGTGTGGGGAATATGTCATTGTCACTTTGAAAGACATTCCTGTTTATTGCCCATGTAACATCTGGAAAGAAGGCACATTCTCTTTCTCCTTCCAAAAATAAGCAGAATAATTAAACTTCAAATAAACATGAAAAGGAGCATAGATCTTCATCCAGTAAAACTCACTCAGCAGAGATGCTGAGTGAATTTTACTGTTCATTGCTGAGAATACTGTTCATTGAGCTAACAAATTTTGGCTTTAATGGATATAGTATTTTGTTTTAGAACAGGTTGTCAAAGAAAACATTTTTTAATTAAAATTTTTGTTATGATTTTAATTTTTTTATGTAAAAGGTAATGGATGGTTGGTTAATAGTTTATTGGTGCAAGAACAGCAAAGATCATACTGGGCCATAGTAAAGGTTACAGCAGTACATAAACAGTGAAAAAAATTTTTTAAACAATATGCATGTACAAAAACAAAACCAACCAATGCAGTGTCTACATGTAAACAGAATTACAGCAAAGATTACAACAGTACATAAATAGTCGAAGAGAAATTACTAAACAATATGCATGCACAAAAATTAAGCTTAGCAATTCAGTATCAACATATAAACAAAATTACAGCAAAGTTACATAGTTTGTAAATAGTTACATAGTTAATTTATGTGTAAATAGGCAAAAATAAACTAAATATATGTATGTACAAAAATTAAGTTATAAATAATGTATCTACATATAAACCAAATTATAATCAAATGTGCTTATGCAAATTAATTCTTTGTAGAAAGTTAAAAACATCATACAGTCTATCTGAGTCTGATAACATCTGCCTGAGTGTATATGGCTTGAGTAGATAGGTAAAAATTTCATTCCTCTCTCGTGTAAATCAGAATATGACAAATAGTGAAATGTGTATTGCATTTTTCACACATGGGAGAGTGATCAGCCTTCAATAAATAAGAATGTGTAAGATGTCTGTGACCTATGTGGAGCCTAGCAAGAATTTGCCTCTTGATACATTCTCTTCATTAATTTCAGGCTTAATACCATATAATTTGTTTGTCAATGCTTCATGCCATTGACCAATTAGCTTTGATCTCATAAACTGTCTGTGGTCTGTATATGGTACTGTCATGTTAATACACCGCAGCAAATTTAAATATGAATGATTGTTCATGGAATCAGCCTCAGCTCTAAAAAAACTTTCCAAACCTCAACAAATTTGGGTGCATGAGATTGCCCCAAATTTGGGAAGCTTGCATCTTGAGAACTTCAGTCCAACAGCCAATACAGCCTGCTAGGAGCACCTTTAGGACTCTAGGAACAACAGTAGTTTTCTCTCTTCTGCTTCATTTGCTAAAATTTTTAGTGCCATAGTTGATTGTTCCCATGAAGATGGCAATGTGATATTGCCGAAATATAGGAGGTATTTATTAAAGTTTCATTTAATTAATATTTCAGTATACATTGTAAATTCCTTAAATAATTTAATAGTCACGTGTTACCAACGTATAAGGCTATCTACAAGAATTAAGAGAAGGAGATCCATAGAAGATGATGGTAGATGTATTATCATTCCATAATTAATGCCATCAGGCCCTACTGCACTAGGGTGAGAAAGTAAAAGAGCTCTTTTTAGTTCTTCCTTAACAAATTGCTGGTTGTATGGCTCAAGCATATTTATAGAAAAATTTAGCCTTTATTTCTCTTGCTGCTCTTTCAGTATTAAAAATTCGGGAGAATATGACGCTGTTGCTGAGATTCTGGCAACATTTTCTCCCAAAGTGTCTACAATAATTTTCAGATCAGCAATAGCACTTCCATTATGGTCTGTGATAGACAAATGGTGTGTTCTATATCTACCTTTAATTTTCCCTGTAGGTAAACATTGTGCAAAGAACAGGAAAGTGATGGCTTCCATATAATGTTCTCTTTGCCCCATGTGAGCAATGAAAGGTGTGCAGATTGTAAGATCAGTTGCAGAATATGAGCAGGTAGGCATATGGAAGTAAGTATTGAGTTCATTATTCAAAAGGGAAGGGTCATTATTGTCAAGGATTCTTTCAATGATTTGACCTCATCTATTTGTGTTGGTGCTACTCCCCCACACAGCATTGTGACCATTAAAGTCACCCATCAGAAGTATAGATTCAGGAAATTGCAAGATAAGGATATCAAGGTTGATTTCATTTAACTTGGCACATGGTGATAAATAAATTGAACATTCTGCAATTAGTGATAAAGCTAATGCTCTTCACCTAGAAGTCGCTTCTTCTCTACTTAAGGCCAAACTTCCTCCTTCCAACATATCTCTTTCTGAAATGAAATCTTTACAGTCCTTGAGAAAAAACAATCGCCTCATTATCACCGAAGCTGACAAGGGGAAAGCAACAGTAGTTATGGGCTCAGCAAATTACAGAAGAAAACGTTCTCTTTAACTTTGAGATTGCTCCACATATCAAGTAATTGATTATGATCCAGACAATTAAAGAAATTAAATTCTCTCCTAGATGAAGTCATCAGTTTAGATGGAGACACAATTGAAAGGCTTAAAACTCATTTTGCAAGGCCTCCTAGATTTTATGGTCTTCCTGAAATACATAAGATTGACTTTCCTTTTCGTCCAATAGTAGATTGTATTGATTCTCCTACTTACCGTATAGCCAAATATCTAGCTAAATTATTGAAATCTCACATAGGCAACTCTAGTTCCTTTCTTAAAAACTCCTCAGATTTCTTAGAAAAATTGAAAAATATCTCATTGCAACCTACAGATCTTGTGGTTAGCTTTGATATAGAATCTTTATATACAAATATACCTCTCAAGGAGACTTTAAAATTACTGGCTGACATCTTTCCAGAAGACATTATACAACTATTCGATTTTGTAATACACTCTGGATATTTCTTATGTCAAAACAAATTTTACAACCAAGTAGAAGGAACGGCCATGGGAAGTCCTCTCTCTCCTGCTTTAGCCAACTTTTATTTAGAACATCTAGAAAAAGTCTCCTCATCTATATTCCCTCAACCATCCTTTTGGTAAGATATATAGATGATATCTTTACAGTATGGCCTCACAAGAAAGACTCCTTACCTTCTTTTTTAAACAGTATCAATTCTTTACATCATCGTATAAAGTTTATTATGGAAATAGAAAAAAACAACCAGTTATCATTTTTAGACGTTCTCCTCATCCGGTCACCTTCATATACTCTAACAACTACAGTTTACAGGAAACCAACGTTCACGGGTCGGTATATTCTTAAAGAATCTGCCCATCATCCTCGTCAAAAAAACAGGAATAATAAAATGTCTAATCAGAAGAGCCAAAACTAATTGTTCTACTTCTAATTTTCTACAGAAAGAACTTTCTACTATCCAACAACACATGAAACTCGATGGCTTTTTCGAAAAGAGTACACAACATCTTCTCGATTCTTATAATCCACCTCTAAACAACAAAGATTCAATACGTCGAGTTCCAATTCCATAGATCTTTGGGATTTCAGAACCTATTTCAAGAATTCTGAAGAAATATGAGTTAACAGCTACGTATTCACCTATTAATAAGTTATCTTCCTATTTTCCTTCTTCTAAAGACAAATGCTCAACTATGTCTCTTCCTGGAGTTTATCAAATTCCCTGCAACTGTGATCTCTCCTATTTTGGACAAACTGGATGCTCTTTAGAAAAAAAGAATCCAAGAACATCAATCCTCCATTCATCACAACAAACCCGAAAAATCTGGATTGGCCCAGCACAGGATAGAAACTAACCACAACATCCTTTGGTCTGAAAATCTCCTCAATAATTTCAAAATTTTTTTAAATAAAAATAATGTGGATTAATGAGTTATTCTGATTAGACTTTCCCAGATTTTTGATACAGATATACAGTCATTCCAATTAAGGTTAGGACGATGGAGTAAGGCCTCTACGCTTGCTTTGAATAAATATTCAAATTTATAACGGGATCTATGTAAGAGGAGATTTTCAGACCAAAGAATGTTGTGGTTAGTTTCTATCCTGTGCTGGGCCAATCCAGATTTTTCGGGTTTGTTGTGATGAATGGAGGATTGATGTTCTTGGATTCTTTTTTTCTAAAGAGCATCCAGTTTGTCCAAAATAGGAGAGATCACAGTTGCAGGGAATTTGATAAACTCCAGGAAGAGACATAGTTGAGCATTTGTCTTTAGAAGAAGGAAAATAGGAAGATAACTTATTAATAGGTGAATACATAGCTGTTAACTCATATTTCTTCAGAATTCTTGAAATAGGTTCTGAGTTCTACTTCTAATTTTCTACAGAAAGAACTTTCTACTATCCAACAACACATGAAACTCGATGGCTTTTTCGAAAAGAGTACACAACATCTTCTCGATTCTTATAATCCACCTCTAAACAACAAAGATTCAATTCGTCGAGTTCCAATTCCATAGATCTTTGGGATTTCAGAACCTATTTCAAGAATTCTGAAGAAATATGAGTTAACAGCTACGTATTCACCTATTAATAAGTTATCTTCCTATTTTCCTTCTTCTAAAGACAAATGCTCAACTATGTCTCTTCCTGGAGTTTATCAAATTCCCTGCAACTGTGATCTCTCCTATTTTGGACAAACTGGATGCTCTTTAGAAAAAAAGAATCCAAGAACATCAATCCTCCATTCATCACAACAAACCCGAAAAATCTGGATTGGCCCAGCACAGGATAGAAACTAACCACAACATCCTTTGGTCTGAAAATCTCCTCTTACATAGATCCCGTTATAAATTTGAATATTTATTCAAAGCAAGCGTAGAGGCCTTACTCCATCGTCCTAACCTTAATCGGAATGACTGTATATCTGTATCAAAAATCTGGGAAAGTCTAATCAGAATAACTCATTAATCCACATTATTTTTATTTAAAAAAATTTTGAAATTATTAATTAATATCTTCAATTCAATCATGTCTCTGCTTAAAAATATTTCCTTTTAATACATAGTGATATAACATCACATGACTTGTTCTATTTATAAATGATCTATTGTTAGTATTCCACCTTGTATTTTTTAAACTGTTCTTGTAGTGCCACTGAAGATGGTCTGCAATTTTCAGACCAAAATATTTGGCTAATTAAATATCTTTCTTGTGAACACGTGTTTATATTATACAGTCTTTGTCACAAGTGTCCTTAAAATATCAAATATTAAGAAGTTAGTAATGATGTAATTTTTCATGTAGTACTATCATGATATCCTGTACACCTCTTGAGGGTACAGGAGTCTGACGATGATGAATTTTTCGCTATTCAAATTGATGATTTTTGTAATTGTTTGGTATTTAGTTAGGATTTTATGATCCTAGTATTGTCTTCATGCGTAGCAATTATATTCAAGACGGGAATGTGTATGTATGCATGGAATGCTGGCAGTGGTAGGTGCTGGGAGACATACATGAGTATCTTGATCTCAGTATTTAGTGGCAGCCGAGATGGTGCTTCAGAAACTGATGATTTTCAGTCTCTGAATGCCAGCAGTGTGTTGGAGAATGGAGAGAATGTTTAAATATTTACATATCGATTTAGCCTGGGGTAGTTTAGGAGTTGATTTGTGTGAATGGCAATTGTAAGCAGAATGTGTGATGAGAGAAATGGAACTACTAAGAAAGGAGATGGAAGGAATGAAGGCTAAGTTAAAGAAGGTAAATGACGATTTTGGGAGAATAAAGAGGTTGGCTGGTGTGAGAGGAATGACAGTATGTTCAGCATCAGAAAGAGAACAGCATCAGTTAGAATGAGAGAGAGGAAATTGAAGATAGACGAGAGAGTGTGTGGAAGTAACAGGTAGAGAGGTGGAGGGGGAGGATTGCAAGCCATAAGGGTCAAGGATGCCATTGAGAGAAGAATGAATGAATCTATTTAGCGTGTCATGTATGGAGAGTTGATGATTCAGGGTGTATTGCCTGGTGAAATGACAGAGTAGTAGTGAAGTGGAGTGAAAGTGTGGAGGAAATCATAGTAATGGTTGGGATAAATGAACAGAGAGGTAGCATGAATTGAGATTTTAGGTTGATGTTAGACATAGTGCAGTAGAAATGTGTCCAAGGAAAGATAGTGAGCATGTTGACTCAGTATGATAATGCAGAGTGGAGGAGAAGAGTGGTTATAACAAATGAGATGATAGTGAGAATGTGCAGCAAAAGGGGTCTGGAATATGAGAATTCATGGAGTATGTTTGAGGATAGAAGGGAGCTATATACAAGGGATGGATATTGTATTTGAATGCAGGAATTTGAAGAGACTGTTGTTTTCTGGGCAGTTGAATGTGTCAGGACAGGGAAACTAGATTTGTACAGGTGGAATGTTGCAGGAATGGCCTTATGAGGGGATAGTGACTTGAGAAATGAGCTGGGTATACACTGTATTACAGAGCCTGGTGGAGTATGAGGAGAGTAATATTGGCTATAAGAAGGCTGGCAATACTCTTGTTTTTCTGTATACAAATGCTAGGTGCATTAGAAATAAAGGGAATGAGTCCTTGTGTAGAGGCTTAAATGCTGTGAGGACATCATGTTGGAGGCTTAATGGATTGTATATAGCACTCAGAAAGGATTAAAACAGAATTTAATACTTCCTATATTTCGTCTCAATCACTGAGACATCTTCAGGGATTACAGAAAAACTAATGTAACATCTACACAAATATACCACGCAATACTAAGCCCAACTACGTGGGTGACTCTAAAGTCCTATCTAGGTAGAGCACCCTCTAAGGGCAGTTGTAGGTGGGATTTCTGATGATGAAAAAGGGATTTAAGTATGTGGTATTGATCGACTCTGCCTCTCCAAAGGTTGTTAGTATTGTTGAAACTTAGTTAACTGAGGATGTTATAAAAGGGATAAAAATCGATGGGTATAGTGTTGGAGTGGTATTCATGATAAGAAATGAATTGTGTGCGCTCAGAGCAGAGAATCTCAGTGGAAATAACACAATGCCTTAAAAGTATATGGTGCAAGATGGATGTTTATAGAATAAGATATTTAGTGGGTTGTTGCTGCAGACCAGGGAATATAGATGTGATGAGCAGGAAATGTTTAGGCAAATTAGTTTGGTAAGTGCAAAGCGAGTGATCTTTATTGGCGACTGCAACTATAGTGATATAAACTGGGCTGTGAAGAGACAGCATGCAATAATAAGTGAACTGAATTTTTGAATTTCTTGAAGGACAACTGTCTAGGCAGTAGGTAGTGGAGGGAGCATGTGGATTGAGAGATCTGGATTTGGTCAAAGCATCAGACGATCTCATTATGATTGAGATAGCATAGCTTCCCCCCATTGATGAGAGTGACCATGTAGTCCTGACTTTGAAGATAAATAGGCATGGAGAGCTCTCAAATCAGAAGGAAGTTATGTGGAGTAAGACAAGTGACTATTATAGACTTATAAACCGGCTTGCAACAGTGCAATGGATAAAAGAATTTAAAAGAAGAGAGGTCATTAGTGCATGGAAGATACTTGAGAAAAAATTGTTGACAGCAGCAAACAGATTGCATACCTCAAGTGAAGATAAGACAATTTGGAGTCAAATGGATGACAAAGGAATAAAAGGAGGACTTGCAGAAAAAAAAGTTTATGGTAAGCATATAAAAAGAGGTGGAGAATAGTTGCATGAGGAGAATCCCAAGGAGTTTTTTGCTATGTGGCAAGTAGAAGGAAAAATGATAGTGCATGGATTATATTGCAGGATGGAGATGAGAATCTGCTGACCAAAGCAGATGGCATAGTTAAACTATTTAATGATCACTTTATTAGAGTGTTCCATCCTGACACTACAGGCTTTATTCCTAGAAGGATAATGATTGGCAAAGTGTTAGAAGTGAATGGAGAGGATGTATTCTGTATACCGTAAATGTCAATAAGTCAGGTGGTGGAATATCACTATGTGTTTAAGGGAATGTGCTGCGAAACTGACTGTGCCATTCACTTGACTGTTTAATGAGTCTTGCAGTGGAGCTGGTTCCTGGAGAGTTGGGAGGAGGGCAAGATAGTACCATTGCATAAGTTTGGTGGTAGAATGGAGGTATCAAACTACAGTTCTGCTTGTGTTTCTGTAGTTAATATTTTGGAGAAATTGGTAAGAACTTATACAGAATTGGGCAGGTGAGCATAATATTATTTATGCAGGCCAGCCTGGATTTGTTAAAGGGGGGCTCCTGTTTTAATAATCTGGTTACCTTTTACAATAGAGTAATGAGGAGTAGACGAGGACAAGGCATACACTGTCATTTTTTTTAAATTTTCCAAGGTATTGGACAAGGTGCCACATGACAAATTGATTTTTATGTTGCATCATATGGGTTTGGATATCAGGTTAGTGGATTAGATTGGTAATTGGCTCTCTGATAGATATCAGAGTTGTATATGGGAGGCAGTTTCAGGCTATAGGAAGGTTACAAGTGGAGTTCCACAGGGCTCAGTCTCCTGGAACCATTGTTGTTCAATCTTTGTCAATGATATTATCACAGGACTGCAGGGAGATGTTCAGTTGTTTGCAGATAGTGTAAAGCTTGGGAGGGTTATTAGTAATAGTGCTGATGTTTTGACTCTTCAAGAGGATTTGAATAAGCTGGAATGGTGGACAAAGGCATTGGGATGTCAATTTAATGCAACCAAATGTAAGGTTTTAAAATTTGCGATTTGCAGAAGGGATGTTTCATACTCACTTTATGGAATTATACTGGAAGAAGTAAAGGAAGCAAGGGATCTTGGGATGATTGTCGATAGAGATTTAAAGTTCTGAGGACATATTGCAAAGGTTGTGAAGACATCTCATAGAATTGCAGCAGTGTTGAAGAGAACATTGACCCCAAGAGAAGTGTTCTGGTCTCATTGTATAAAGCTTTGATCAGACTATATCTGGATTTGTGTGCTCATATCTGGTCACTGGGATTTGAAGGGGATGAAGTAATATTGGCGAGGGTGCAGAGACGGATAACAAAAATGTCAGGTCTGTACAACATTGATTATAAGGATTGAGTGCAGACTGCAGAATTTGGTGAATAGAGGGCAAAATGCAGTATATGATAGAGAAATTTAAGCTGTTGAAGGGTTACTATCATATCAACACTGAGGAGATTTTTCATATGATAGAACGAGGGAAAGAAATAAGGACAAGAAGCCATCCCTGGAAGTTGTAAAAGGGTAAGGAGTAAATTTTTCGCATGGAGAGTGGCAGAAGCATGAATTGCATTGCCCAAGAGTTTAGTGAATCTGCAGACATGGATGATTTTGAGGAGTGGTATGATCATTGTATTTGCTAGTATTGACCTCCTGTAATGAGTCTTGTGACTCCATGGGTGTCAGGAAAATAAGTTTCCGGGGTGGGGAGGACATAAATCTTTTCTATTAAATTTTTTCAAAGTAATTTACAGTGGTATTTATTTTCAACTTAGTTTCTTGATAAAGGAAAGGTTACAAAAGCATTTTTTTAACATTTATTTATTAGAACACACAAATCTCTTGATTGTATCATTATATTAACAACATTTAGATGATATTAAAGAAGAAAAAAAACTGGTTCTCATAGCTCAGATTGTGAAATTCACTTACCAACCACATTTTTTCAGTCCTATTTCATCATGCAAATACTCCCTGTATTTCAAAGACAGCAAAATATTCAACAAGTTATTGAAAAATCTACTTCCTATGAAAGGAATGAAAAATAATAATAAAAGTGATATAAAAAATTGAAGATAAAGATATTCAGGATGTAGGGAATAGTTTTGCTATAGTGATGTTCCTTGAGGATATCATTGCACCTATGGAACTTTCACTAGTTTGTCATAGTGAGCAAATTTCTTATTATAGTGTTTGCTGCAGTGATTGTACTTTAAAACATTAATTGATCCAGGTTGAAGGCATGTGCCTTCCACGATGCTAAATAGCCCAAAGATAGAGCATCATAAGTTGAATTCCAGTCGCCAACTAGAGGAACTTTTTACTAAGCCTTTTTTTGACCAATTCCCGAGTTAGTCAATCTCTGGCATGTGCAAGTGGGTATTTTCTCTCAGAACCTCGGGGTTTCACCCCATAAATAAGCTCAAAAAAAATCGACCATAGAAACCATGCTATTTTCAGGCAGCAAACATAGTGTTAGGATTAGGGACCACTTGTCAGTTGCCTCTCTTTTCCAGACGCCATGATATTAGTGATAGTCTTGGGCCAGCTATCTCTGATTGGCTACCAGTGGAGATTGAACTTCCCCCCCCCCCTCAGTCTCCAAAAGTTAGATAGGGCTAAAACGACCTCACCTACTCCCTATATGGGAGTATTAGCTGATTTTTTTTTTTTTTTTTTTTTTTTTTAAGTTGAAAAGAAAAAGCTGACTATTTTTTGGCAATGGCAATTTCTATAGTCTAATTATTGCTTCAACTCCTCTGACCGAATCACTTATTCTAAGAGAGTCACAGAAATTATACTTGCTGGCAGTAAGGCTTTCATTCTCATCAACTTTCCAAGCCTTCCTTCAACAAAAAAAAAAGTATAACAAAGCATTTGAAGGGGAAAAATTCAACTTATATAGATAGCTTGAATCCAGAACACCAACTTCATCCTCAATATATTCTGATACACACTGCAGATGCAAAACTTTTACTCATCAGTAGATCTAAATCTGATTTTGTAATTGCCAACAGTAGAAAACTGCCTTCTGGTCCCTTGCTAAGGCCATCAGATGCAACTTCTGTGCTCCTGCACTTCTCTTTCTCATCCTGATGGCACCACTGTTACTGTACCCAAAGATATAGAGGGACTCCTATTATTGCTCTTTCTCTCAAATCTTCCATACTGAAATCTGGATGCCATATGCCTCCTGTAGTTTTTCAGCAAAATGACATCAGAAAATTATCAAATAACTTGGACACTAAAACATCTTCAGGTCCTAATTGGTATCTCAAATGTTGTTCTCCAGAGCTAACAGCTGTCCTATTTGTCTCTACAATCTTTTATACTTAGCTGACACCTATCCTAATGTATGGAAGCAATCATATATCCAGCCTATTCCAAAAAAAGGTAGTCTGCCATCAAACTATCAACCATTCAACATCACCTCGGTGCTCTCTGAAATAATCTAGAAAGTCATTAATGGTCAACTTCTACATTACCTAGAGGCCTGCCAATTAATCAGTGACCACTAATATGATTACACCATTGAAGGTCATTGGCTGACCTCTTAACTTACATCACCCACCACTGGATATGTCCAATGGAAAGGTTCTGAGTATTATGCTGTTACTCTTGACATTTCCAGAGATTTTAGCTGTCTGGCATTGAGACTCTTTAAATTGCCATCCTTTTGTCTATTTAACACCTTCTCTAATTCAGTAGCTAACTTGTTTATCTTGGGCAACACCCATATAGAGTGGCATAATTAGCTTATATTATACCATCATATTATTTAAGTTAATATATGAATATGCTTTCATTGCCTAGGTCCCAAATTTGTCCGTCCATCCTCATTCATTTAGTATCCAAACAGAAAACCAACAGGGTGTATTATATAAGGTGAAGATTGGATAATGAACCAGTACTTATAGTTCTTTGCATTACTTAAGGCTTAGTGAAGATTCCATACTCTGTCTAGCTGTAATCCTTATGCGATCCCCACAAATTTTTGGTAAAGATTCTTCCTCTTCCTTTTTACCTCTTTTACCTTGCGGTGTCGAGGGTGTTCTATTCATTTAACCACAACCATACTCAAGGATAAGGTGGTTAGCCCTATGCCTTCCAGTGTATCCTATGTATGTAGAAGCATTGAGTTCTCAAGGCTGTGAGAAACTGGAGAAAAACCCTGCAGTCTGCGCCCAAGATTGGCTAACTTGGCTATGTCTAAGAAAGATCCTAAGCTCCTCAGCGACGGGAATCGAACCCAGGACACTCCTTTCCTAGGCATATGATGGTGAGGCGCATAGCCACTCGACTAACCGTGTTAGCTGGTAAAGATTCTAAATACTGAATTTCATTAAATTCATCCATCCAGAGTCGAGTCATTGCATGTTTTATTTGAAAACCATATAATAGTGTTGTTTCCAGATGATTTCAATCAAATCTGTATGGACAAAATGAATAATAGCAGCCTTTGCATTTTGTGAACTGCAACTAAAATGTGAGCTAATGTATTACTTGTTTTATTTGGAAGCAAGATAATTTCAATTAAATTTGTACTGACAGAATGTGTACAAAAGTACTTTCTACTTTTGTACACATTCCTTTTGTCCATATATTCATATGGACAAAAGGAATGTGTACAAAAGTAGAAAGTATTTATGGAAAGAAAACTTGGACATGCTGCAATGGTAATCAGTTAAAGAAGAAAAAAAAAATCTTCAATTTATCTTTCATCACTAAATCAGTTTGGCCATAAAGGAATTTAAAAAAAGATCAGTAAGCATTAATATAAAGGTACAAGAATTATTGGAAGAAGAGAGGAGGAGGGCAGTGATTGCAAATGAATCAGTGCATAGTTATTTAGAAAGAATGGTGTGCAGTTTGTGAGTAATAGACAGGTGCCAGAAAGTAGTATATGAAGGAAAAGAATCTGGTGCGCTGTAGGGCTCTGTGATGGCCACTGCTGCTTATTATGTACAAATAAATGATAAAGGAAAGGATTTTAGGGAAAATATTGAGTTTAAGTTTAGAGGGTGCAAAAATGCCCAAGGTAGCTTATAAATTAACTGGATAACTTGATTATCCAGTTAATCTATAAGAACACACCAACAAGTAGAGAAGTTATCATTCTTTTTTATAAGGCCTTGATGTGGCTATATTTGGATTACTGTGCCCAGTTGTGGTCACATGGGTTTCTTGCAGTGATGGAGGGAATTGTCTCTTGTTTAAATTTGTACATTTAGGACCTTAATATATGTTAGACCATATCACCCTATATCATCTCCATGTATCTCTTATTTTTTATTTTTGAGTCTTTCAGTTTTTCTCTTCTACTTTTTTCATTTAAAAGTCTTACTTAAGACTAAGGTTATATAAAGTTACATAAGGTTATATAAAGTCTTAGTAATCATAGTAATTTACTTAGTTATCCATTTGTCATGTAATTACGTCGTACTCCATGGATGTTTCCATGCAGTTAATAATAATATTGAAAATTTGCTCTTGGAAGATTGCATCAGCATTCTTCTGTATTACAAATGAACAAACTCAATATTGGATGCATGAATTCTTTAAATTATCAAATCTTATCAACTGGAAAACTTGAAATATAGGAGTTACATGAAACTTCTATATCCCCACCCCCACCCTCAATAAAAATTATCTGTTGTTGCAGTATCACATCATGAAATAAATTCACATCATTTGCCTTAGTATCATGGAATACTAAGGCAGTTGATGTGAATTCGTCAGCTTCTACATACAAGTAGCCTAGTCATGATTTCACATGCAAACTTTGTTTACTTCCACTTGGATAAAGGATTAACCTCGAACTTCTTGGCAAGGCTAATTTAATTCTATGAAACTTACCTCATTCCAATATTTCATATGGATTTTTGACTATAACTATAGATTGTGGGTCAAAGATACGTTATATGCATCTCTTAACATCATCACAATGCTTTAAGCAAAAATCTGTAATGTTGTCTATTTTCATGGTTTGTTTCATGCTTTTGTCAGTCAAGTAACAGATTCAGAAAAACTGATACTTCCAAGATCTGGACTTCGGAATATCCTTATTTATGTCGGAACACTCATGAAAGGTTAGTAACCAAAAATTCACTGCAAGGAATTTTTGCAGTGAATTTTTGGTTGCTAACCTTTCATGAGCAAGGAAGCATTTCCCATGAAAATCTTTAAACTTAGCAAACAGATCGGTTTGCAGGGCCAGTATAATTACTGTATAGAGGAGGGAGCGCTTGCCATCGATGCTTTACTATAAAGTTAGATATTTCATCTAAACATACTTGTGTTTCGGATGAAATATCCATCCATAGAATGCATCTAACTTGAGTCAGATTCTTCCTCATTTTGGAGTCTTATTTGAGAGAACAGGGCAAACATCAGAAACAGAAAATGAGAGCACGATGGGTTATAATTATGTGGTGGAAATTATTGCATGATTCCATTGCTGTGTGCAGAACTATTGAAATGATCTACAAATGAACCTTTTTTTTTTTATAGGCTTACATGAAATTCATGTTTCCTTTCTGATGTTCAATTGTGTTATAATTGACATTTTATTACATTAAGTGATATTGTTATTAATTTTTTAAAATTAATCTGTTTTAGAGAGTTATTATTATTATTACAGGCAACTCCAAGGAGTTGCCTGTAAAAGGAGGAGGAGACCTCCGCATAGCCTTTAAAGGAATGCGGAGAACCGACCAGGGCTTCTGACCTAATGTCCAATCCTCACCTTCTCGTGGTGCACCCCATTGGGTATCTACTTGGATACTGAACGAACGAGGATGGGCTGGCAATTTGGGATTTAGCCAACCAAACTGTATTCTTATAGGTTAAACCAAAATAAAAAATGATGGTACAACATGACAAAATTTCATACCGGCAGGTGCGTCCCCTGGTTAAACGCCCCCGTTGTTTTTGCCAGGGAACCAGGGCAAACAGCGAAAAGTCAGCTACTGGAACAAATCTGAAAACACACCTCATCTCAACATCGCCAGAGTTAAAGATCAGTACTATCAACATAAGAAGCCTGAATGGCAAAGAAATGGACTAGCTGAAGAATTAGATAAATACCAGATCGACATAATAGGGGCAACTGAAACAAAAATGACAAAAAATGGTGAGATCTTGCTGAGCAATAAATGCAAAATGTTATATTCAGGCAACGAAAATCAAGGAAAAGAAGGAGTAGCCATAGTATTCAACACAAAATACGAGGCTAATCTTCTAGAATGGCAGTCAGTCTCAAATAGAGCAATGTGGGCAAATATGAGAATGGGGAACTGGACGAGACTTATTTGTGCCTATGATCCCACAGAAGGTTCTACTAAAGTAGAAGTGGGGTTATTTTTTGAGTCTTTAGAAAAAGCAACTGACACAATGAAAAAGGAAAAATTGGTCCTTGTTGGGGATCTAAATAGCACAGTAATTAATGATTGTGAGACATACAAATATATTTTGGGGAAAATTTGGAGAAAAGAGCAAAGCTAATAGTCATGGCAAATATTTGTTGGATTTCTGCTCAGGACATGAACTGGTTATTACTAACACCATGTTCCAACATAAAAATGTGCACAAATTCACATGGAGAGAAGAGGCAAGGAATAAGAAAAGTCTCATTGACTATGTTATTGTTGATGGTGATGTTTTGTCCCTGATGCAGGACAACAGAGTGTACAGAGGATTTGAAATTGAAAGTGATCACTATTTAGTCTTGAGCACGATAAAATTGAATTTCATATTGAAAAGAATGACGTGTAAGAAAGTTTTAAAGTGAATAAAAGTTGAGCAGCTCTCAGATGTGAACTGTAGACTAAAATACACAAAGTTTATTGGAAAAAAAAAAAATGAAAGAGTTTGAGAACAGGAATCAAACCTTGGAGATTCAGTGGCAAGCCTTCAAGAAAGCCCTGATTGATTCAGCTAGAGAGGCATGTGGTGAAGTTGTCTGCAAGGATAGAAAAATTAGAACCCCATGGTGGACAAAGTAAGTTAAAGAGGCAGTGAAGGAAAAGAAGAAAGCATATCAAAAGTTCCTGGCAAATAAGTCAGCTTGGGCTCTTAGAGAATACAGAGACAAATGCAAGAATGCTAAGCACTGTGTAAAACTAGCTAAACAAAAGTCATTGGAGGACTTTGGCAAGAATATAGAAAATAAATATCAAGACGCTGGCAAAATATTCTGGAGGTTGTTGAAGAAGCTTAGGAATGGAGGAAAGAGTGCTGCAAAAGGAGTTAGAGATGATAAAGGTGACATGAAAACGGGAGAAAAAGATATCTTTAAAGTATGGAGTAATTACTTTGAAAAACTGCTAAATGAAACAAGCAGCGATGTCAGCACAGTGTTAAAAAATACTGACCAGGCATGCAGTCAGGAATACATATCCATACTTGAAGTAGAAAAAGCCATCAAAGGCTTGAAATGTGGAAAGGCAGCAGGAGTAGATGATATTCGACCAGAGATGCTGAAGTATGGTGGTATAAGAATCTTACAGTGGCTGCACTGCATAGTTCAGAAAGCCTGGACAGAGGGACGAATTCCCGATGATTGGAGTAGAGCTCTCATAGTACCCATATATAAAAAGGGAAATAAAACTGAATGTGAGAATTACAGAGGTATTTCTCCACTGAGTGTTCCTGGCATCTATGCAAGATCTATGCAAGTATACTTGAGAAACGGTTGAGAAGAATTGTGGAAGAAAAGCTGGGTGAAGAACAAGCTGGATTCAGGCCAAATAGAGGCTGTCAGGATCAGATCTTCACTTTACGACAAATAGTTGAGAAAGCATGGGAATATAACAAAGTTCTGTATTTAAGTTTTGTCGATTTGGAAAAGGCATATGACAAGGTGCCAAGAGAGAAGCTATTCAATACGCTACAGTTATATGGTGTCAATGGGGCATTATATCAAGCAATATTTAGTCTTTATTTGAGTTACAAGTCAATAGTTAGAATTGAAGGAAGTACAGGAAGATGGTTTAATGGTAAATCTGGTGTGAGACAGGGATGTACATTATGCCCTCTGTTATTCATTATCTGTATGGATCACATTATGAAGGAAAGTGGTAATAAGCATGATATCAAAATTGGAGATGTTAATGTCAGCTCTTTGCTTTATGCGGATGATGTTATACTTCTAAATAAATCCGCTACAAGTCTGCAAGATTCTATGACTAAATTGAATAACTGTTGTAATAGATATGGTATGAAGGGCAGCAATAAAAAGACAATGAAAAAAGGCCGAATCATTGAAAATGTCAACTGTGTTGTGAATTGGGATCCTGTGGAACAAGTAAAACATTTCAGCTACTTAGGCACAATTATTAGTGAAGATGGTAAATTAAATATAGAAATAGATAACAGAATCAGCAAAGCTAGTATGGTGGGAAGTCAATTAAATAAATTCATGTGGAATAAGAGAGAAATTAGTCGGAACACTAAATTAGATGTATACAAGACAGTGTTCAAACCAGTCTTATGGATCTGAGAGCTGGGTCAGAAGTAAAACACTTGACCGAAGACTAGAGACTGCAGATATGAGAATCCTGAGAAAGATTAGAGGCGTGAACAGATGGCATGAAAGGCAATATCATATTAAAAACGAGGATATTAGGAAAGAACTTGACATTGTCAGCATCCAGGAATGCATTAGCAGAGCTAATCTCAAGTGGTATGGTCACTTAAACAGAATGGGCGAAGAAAGATTAGCAAAACAAGTGTTCTCTGCCAGGTTGGCAGCAAAACGACCCAGAGGAAGACCAAGATATAGGTGGATTGATACGGTAGAAAGTGCCTTAGACGATAGAAATATAAGATCTGATAATGTTGGAGTCTTGACAAGTAACAGACTTATTTGGAAGAAAATTGTAGATAGGAAGTTAGTAATGATGTAAATTTTTCATGTAGTACTATCCTATCCTGTACAACTCTTGAGGGTACATGGCAGGAATTAGATGGTGATGAACTCCAAGGAGTCCTTAGACTCATCAAGGGAAGCCCTCAACATCATGTCACGAACTATTCAGCATTTGTGCACTTTCTATCATACTTTGCTTTGAACTCACTCACCGTCCAAGAATAAAACCCACAACAGATTCTGGCAACATATTCCACTCATTCACCACTCCCCAAGCAAAAAACAACCTTGTTCTAACATCCTTGCTAACTACACTCTTACCCAGTTTCCATGGATGGCCCTAGTTCTCCCACCACCACACCTGTTCTGAAAAATTTCCTCTGAATTTATCTTGGAAAAAAACTCTCAGTAACTTGAACATCTCCAGAATATCACCCTTTTCTGCATATCAACCATTTTCTGTATCCCACAAATTGTCAACCTGTTCTCGTAAAGTTCATTCCATAGACCTATCACCATCTTGGTCACTTGTCTCTGGATCCTCTCCACCACCTCCCCATCACCAAGAAACCCTGGCACCAAGATCTGCACGCAGTAGTCAAAATGGACTCTTATCAAGGCTTGATAAAGAACAATAACCTGCTTGTCTCTGCTCATCAAAGTATTCTTCAGTAATCAAGTGAACTGATGAGCTGCTTTAGCCACTTTTGCTATGTGCCCCCTAAACTTTAATTCCCTGTCCACTAACACTCCCGAGTCTCTAGCTTCATCAATTTCCTGGAGTTCAGTTTCACCAATGTGGTATTCCGTTGATGATCTTTTCATCCCATAATGCATAACCTTACACTTTGACACATTAAACTGACATCCATTCACCTTAGCCCAGTCTGCCAATCTTTTGACATGATGTGTATTAACTATTGCTCTACTCAACTTTGCATTATTGGGAAACAACTGAACAGGTCCTTTCAGATTCTTTCATATATTGTTAATGAACAAATTAAACAGTAGCAGTCCAAGAACAAAACTCTGCATTTATACCACTTGTCACAGGCCTTCTTTTGAACTCTACTATCTGATATCTCTCCATCAACCACCCTCCTATTCATCTCACCAACCCTATAATCATCCCTAATGTGCTGCAGTTTACTGATTAGAATTCCATGTGGTATCCTATCAAAGGCCTTTGCAAAGTCCAGCAGTATCACTGTAAACTCATTAACCTTATCCAGTTCAGCTGTCACTGTATTATAAAATGCAAATTAGTGAGGCATGATCTACCCTTCACAAAATCATGCTCCTCCCCAAAATAGGTATTCTTTTTTCACCTATCCGTTATTGTATTTCATTCTTGACCAACTTCTCCAATCGTTTGACAATGACTCTTGATATGCTGATCGGTCAGTAATTTACTACATCAGTCTTGGGGCCTCCTTTATGCAATATAAATATTTTCCCCTTGGGAGGACTAATCCAGAGCTGAGATTACTTAGATTAAACAATATGGTCAAGGGCACTGACAATTCCTTTGCTGCTTCATGTAAGACTCAAGCTGGTATACCATCCAATCCCACAGATGTATTCACATTAAGATTCTGTAATATGCTGTTCACCTCCATTTCATTTGCCTCAGTTCCCGGTATTCCTTTTCCACCTATCCATTCCTGTATTTTGTTCTCGACCAACTTCTCCAATCGTTTGACAATGACTCTTGATATGCTGATCAGTCGGTAATTTGCTACATCAGTCTTGGAGCCTCCTTTATGCAATGTAACTATTTTCCCCTTGGGACTAACCCAGAGCTGAGACAGATTAAACAATATGGTCAAGGACACTGACAATTCCTTTGCTGCTTCACATAAGACTCAAGCTGGTATATCATCCAATCCCACAGATGTATTCACATTAAGATTCTGTAATATGCTATTCGCCTCAGTTTCCATATAAGCCATTGGTTCCTTCATTCCTGCAATATCACTGCCTGGATGATATACTCTTGTAAAGTGTTCACTTAGTAATTCGATATTTCGACTGATTCAATTACCTCCTTTCCATCGGCATTCCTTAAATCATTCTTCCATATAAATTCTTTCTTTTGCTTCCAGCATGTTGAAAGAACTATTCTCTTTAGCCTGCTTTGCTAACTTCCTTTCATAATCTGTTTTTGACTTTCTTACCACACTAGTTACCCTTCTGGCCTGTGTTGTACTGTTCATGGGCCTGCAGTTCACCTCCCAGGTGAACTGCAGGCCCATGAACCTCCTTAAATTTCCTCCACAATTGTTTCTTTTTTTTTTCTTTTTTTTTGCAGCTCCAACTTGGTGTTATTCATCCATTTAACTCCCACTTGATGTACACTCTGACTCTAGGTTTGCAGTCTGCCATTACTTACTAAAGCACTCCTTTACCACTTTACCATGCACTATCAATGTCCAGCCCTTGCAGTTTTACATGCCATGGTAGTGATCCAAGCAATCTCCTAAGCTTGTCATACTTACCAGCCCTGTAATTCCACATATACCCCCATCTTAACTGAAAATTCCACACATTTAGCCACTTCCCAGGTCAAGACCATATGATCACTCTCATCAGTTGGTGGCCACGTGGTCATGTTCATTATAGACAGATCCTCAGTTGCATTTACTAGATTGTGCACTCTCAAACCCCTAGTATATTCCATTACATGCTGTCTCAGGTAATTATCCCTTAGTAACCACATAAAATCCATTTCCTTCCTCCTGTATGCCCTCTCTTTCCAATCTGTGTTACCATAGTTGAAATCCCACATAATGATTACGTGTCCTCCACTCATTGAGTCTATTTGCCGATGTAAATAGACTCGATGTCTATTTGCATTGAATACTGTCTCCATCATCTTTTCTATCCCCTCGTCTATGGCAGCATCCAACTATATATTTTGTTCTGCTGGCCTAGATCTCATGCCAGATGACCTCAAATGTGCTATTCTCACTGTCCTGCAGTTGAACTCCTACTCTCTTTTGTTGCATGGTTATGATTGTCAATTAAATATTTAGGCTATTTATTTTTATTTATCTCATGAATTCATACTTGGTTTAGTGGTGAAAACAGTTTATTCAGGTAATGAATGCATGCTGCGTAATTTAATTTTGATTTGTAGAATAAATCTTATTTTTGGATAGAAAACTGGGAATGTATAAACTTTTAATTTGTAGGTTGTATATGATATTGTGTAATTAGTGGTGGTTTGCTGATACACTGCTTGGAGCTTCTCCCTTTTATTCTTTTCATTTGATGGATTCATAATTGGGATAATAGAAAACATTAACTGACAATCATGTTACTGTATAATGGAAACATTGTTACAAATTTCTTTTTTATTAATAGTAAGTGTGGGCCTCGGCTGTCTCAGGAAGCTGGTGAAAAGCTAAAGAATCATTATCTTGTGATGCGTAATGGTGCCCGTGAACATCAAGTAACAGAGAAAAGGTCAAGTAGTATTCCCATAACTGTGAGGTATGTGATAATCATGCAGAAAAATTCTTAAAAAGGCCCTTAAAAAAATTTAATTTTTTTTTTTTACTACTACTACTTGTGTAGATTTAAAAGATAGCACATTTCATTATCAAAAGGGGTTTGAGAGTGTTGAATCTCGTAAAAGTATCAGAAGATCTATCTAACTGCAGTAGCAACTCTACCTCTGATCAAGGAGAGTGACCACACAGTTTTGTCCTGAAAAATTGCTGAACATGTGGAAATTTCAGTCAAGAAAGGATTTATGCAAAACTACAAATCTGAAGATTATGACAAACTTAGGAGGCAACTTGTAGCAGTGCCATGGCATAAAAAGCTATGTGGAACGAATGTCATTAGTGCATGAGAAGAAGCCAAAGATTATTTGAGTGAGGAAGTATAAGACTGCATAACCAAGGTCAGGAGGATAAACCAAGTAGAGATTAAGTGGATGACTAGCAATATAAAGTAGGAGCTGCAAAAAAAGAAGAAAAAAAAAAACATTATGGAAGGAATATAAACAACAGGGTGATCAGCATGCCCATGAGCAGTATAAAGCACAAGCAAGAAGTGCAACTGGTTTGGAAGGCTAAATCAGATTTTCAAGAGAAAATTATCTAAGCAGGCCAAAGTAAATCCAAAAGTGTTTTTTCACTACATAGCAAGTAAGAGAAAGAATGATTATGAAAAATAACTTTAATCATTGCTGATGGTAGGAAAGTTGCAGAAGAAATATTATAGTTCAGTTACTAAGCGATCACTTTGTAAATGTATATCATCTGGGTGGTGACTTGTCATTTACTGAGGTGACAGAGACTGCTGTGAGCATTGAGATAGATGAACTGAAGTTATTCAGTATATTAAAAGATGTGAATATAGCAGTGGGCCTGGACGATATGTAGCTCATATACTATGCGAATATGCAAGTGAACTGACACTCCTCTGATGAAGTTGTTTTATCTAAGTCTCAGCTCTGGCAATATTCCAAGGGAACAGAAAGAGGATAAGATAGTTCTGTTACATAAAGGTGGCTCCTAGACAGAAGTAGCAAATTACAGATCAATTAGTATCTATGGATTTGATATTTTAAGGATACTTGCGACATAAAGATTGAATAATATAAGCACGTAAACACAAGAAAGATATTTAATTAGCCAAATATTTTGGTCTGAAAATTGCAGACCATCTTCAGTGGCACTACAAGAACAGTTTTAAAAAATACAAGGTGGAATACTAACAATAGATCATTTACAAATAGAACAAGCCGCATGATGTTATATCACTAAGTATTAAAAGGAATATTATTAAGCAGAGACATGATTGAAATAAAGATATTAATTAATAATATTAAATAACATAAAATGAATATGAATTAATGAGTTATCCTGATTAGACTTTCCCAGATTTTTGATACAGATATACAGTCATTCTGATTCAGGTTAGGATGATGGAGTAATGCCTCTACACTTTTTTTGAATAAACGTTCAAATTTATAGCCGGATCTATGTAAGAGGCCAGTTTTTGACCAAAGGATGTTGTGTTAGTTTCAATTCCCTGCTTTTCAGGTTTGTTGTGATGAATGGAGGATTGATGTTCTTGGATTCTTTTTTCAAGAGAGCCTCCAGTTTGTCCAAAATAGGAGAGATCACAGTTGCAGGGAATTTGATAAACTCCAGGAAGAGACATAGTTGAGCGTTTGTCTTTAGAAGAAGGAAAATCGGAAGATAATTTGTTAATAGGTGAATACGTAGCTGTTAACTCATATTTCTTCAGAATTCTTGAGATAGGTTCTGAAATCCCAGAGATGTATGGAATTGGAACTCGACGTATAGAATGTTTGTTGTTTAGTGGTGGATTATAAGAATCAAGAAGATGTTGTGTACTCTTTTCGAAAAAGCCATAGAGTTTCATGTGTTGTTGAATAGTAGGAAGTTCTTTCTGTAGAAAATTAGAAGTAGAACAATTAGTTTTGGCTCATCTGATTAGACATTTTATGATTCCTGTTTTTTGACAAGGATGATGGGCTGATTCTTTAAGAATATACCAACCTGTGAACGTTGCTTTCCTGTAAACTGTAGTTGTAAGAGTATTTGAAGGTGACCGGATGAGGAGAACGTCTAAAAATGATAACTGGTTGTTTTTTTTTCCATTTCCATAGTAAACTTTATACGATGATGTAAAGAATTGATACTGTTTAAAAAAGAAGGTAAGGAGTCTTTGTTGTGAGGCCATTTTGGGTAAATCTTACCCAAAAGGATGGTTGAGGGAAAATAGATGAGAAGAGGACTTTTTCTAGATGTTCTAAATAAAAGTTGGCTAAGCAGGAGAAAGAGTACTACCCATGGCCGTTCCTTCTACTTGGTTGTAAAATTTGTTTTGACATAAGAAATATCCAGAGTGTATTATGAAATCGAATAGTTTTATAATGTCTTCTGGAAAGATGTCAGCCAGTAATTTTAGTCTCCTTGAGAGGTACATTTGTATATAAAGATTCTATATCAAAGCTCACCATAAGATCTGTAGGTTGCAATGAGATATTTTTCAATTTTTCTAAGAAATCTGAGGAGTTGTTTAGAAAAGAACTAGCGTTGCCTATGTGAAATTTCAATAATTTAGCTAGATATTTGGCTATATGGTAAGTAGGACAATCAATACAATCTACTATTGGACGAAGAGGAAAGTCAATCTTATGTATTTTAGGAAGACCATAAAATCTAGGTGGTCTTGCAAAATGAGTTTTAAGTTTTTCTATTGTGTCTCTATCTAAACTGATGACTTCATCTAGGAGTGAATTTAATTTCTTTAGTTGTCTGTTGATTGGATCATAATCAATTTCTTGATATGTGGAGCGATCTCGAAGTAAAAGTGAAAGTTTTCTTCTGTAACTTGCAGAGTCCATAACCTGTTGCTTTCCCCTTGTCATCTTTGGTGATAATGAGGTGATTGTTTTTTTCTCAAGGACTAAAGATTTCATTTCAGAAAGAGATATGTTGGAAGGAGGAAGTTTGGGCTTAAGTAGAGAAGAAGTGACTTCTAGGCAAAGACCATTAGCTTTATCACTAGTTAGATGATTGAGATTGCGTTCAATGTTAACTAGGAAATCTAGATATGGTATCTTATTAGGAACAATAGAAAAATCATGTCCTTTTGACAGGATGAGGGTTTCGCTATCAGTTAGGGGACGTCTGGATATATTGACAATCCAATTATCTGGAGTTTTGAAGGGCTTGAATTGTTTGGAAGAAAGAACTTCATATTTGCGATTTAGATGTTGACTTAGTTTATTATATGCTCGTTGAGTAGAATAGAATGTTTAGCCACATTTAGAACTATGTGTGAAAGATGTGGATCCAAGTTTGTGGAAATATAGGTGCGAAAATCAGAAATATTATGACTGTTAATAGCAAGATCACGTTTAGCAGCTTTAAGTTGGTTGCGGATTAAAGATAAGCTGGTATTCCGGTAAATATTATGAGCACCAGGAGATTTTATAGTTTCTTTAATCCTAGTGAAATTGGGAATAATCTTGTTGTTGCGGCATTTTTTTAAGAAATTGATCTTAGCTCGTAACCTACCTTGTATAACTGAAAGCTTTCATAATTTACCGGTTATTTTGGTGGCATTTTCCCCATGAAGGATTAAACTTTGATATTTTAAGAATACTTGTGACATAAAGATTGAATAATATAAGCACGTAAACGCAAGAAAGATATTTAATTAGCCAAATATTTGGCTGATTAAATATCTTTGGTCAAAAACTCTCCTCTTACATAGATCCCGCTATAAATTTGAATGTTTATTCAAAGAAAGCGTAGAGGCATTATTCCATCGTCCTAACCTGAATCGGAATGACTGTATATCTGTATCAAAAATCTGGGAAAGTCTAATCAGGATAACTCGTTAATTCATTATACTAATTATAATGAAGAGCCAAAGGCTTCAATTCGGCGACATGAACTTATTTAAGTTAAGGGATATTATATTATATCCCATATTGTTTCTTAGCCGAATAAGAAACTCAAAGAGTTTCATGCCGAATATAGAAATTATATAAAGTTCGGCGATTCCAAGCATAAGCAAATACCTGGATAGAGCAGCAACTGACCCTAGAAGGTAGTGCAAGCTGAGGCAACTCATAGAAAGGATGGAGCAAGCTCTGATCACTATTCTTGATATTTACCCATAATGTGAACTTAACTCCTAGGAGCTGTATTATTTGTTCAACATTATGAGAGAAGGTCACTACTCAGACCGGTTTCGACCTTTTTTGAGGTCTCATCAGTGAGTAGGTAGACCAAGTTAATATCAAGTTTGTAGTGAACAGAACTTGCATCCCTTCTATGAGAATTGCCAACAGGTGTTCTATTAAAATACTAATTATAATGAAGTGCCAAAGGCTTCAATTCGGCGACATGAACTTATTTAAGTTAAGGGATATTATATCCCATATTGTTGTATCCCATACCTACTCACTGATGAGAAGATTCTGATGTTGAAACAAACATTGACGTGCAAGGGTGAGGAAGTCATGTTACCTCTTTGCAAGGCCTTGATATGATTGCACCTGGACTACTGTGTTCAGATTTGATCTCCTGGGTTCAGTTGGGATAAGTAAGCTGTGGAAAGGTGCAAAGAATCATAACAAAGATAATATTGGAATGATGTAATATAGATTATGAGGGTTGATTGAGACCATGCAGACTGCAGACACTGGTGAACAGGAGAAAGAGAGGTCTATAAACTTCTCAAAGGGTGTCATAGATATCAATAAACAAAATTTTGTTATATGGAAGGTAGGGAGAGTATAAGAGAAACTGACTTTGTGTGTGATTAAGAAAGGGATGGAGCTACATTTTTCTCTCACAGAGCAGTGAGTGGAACATTTTGCCTATTGAAATAATGAGTGCATCCAGTGTTGACTGAGTTTAAGAGAATGTGTGACATCTAGAACATTAGGCTGAGATTAGCTGAGTGATGCTCGATCTGTATTAAAGGAAATGTGTTTGAATGGTTTGAATGAGGGTTTTCTGGATGGCAGAAGTAGTTTGAGTTAAATCAGTTATTTAAATTAACTGATTTAAATCAGCTTGATCTGTTAAGTTGGAGAAGTGAAGTCGAGGAAGATCTCATTGTTTTGGGGTAATTAGACTAGAAAATCCCTTCAGATTTGTAAGCAAAGAGATCAGTGTAGTTATTGAAAGTGAAGAAACAAAGGTATGAAATGAAAGACAGCATATATGACATATATGTGACAAACTGTGTTTTTGTGCTCTGAAGATGCTGGTTATAACACCAGCGAAATATCAGCAATAAGTTAATAAATTAATTATTTACTTAGTTTCTGTGTTCTAATATATACCGTTAAAAAATAAACAACATGTTCGACGAACACATAAGTCTGTCCACAAGTTTCTTTCTGATTGTTTTCATTCTTCATTAACACCTCTGAATTCTTTGCCTTTGCTCTTTTCAAGATTTTTCCCATTCTCTCTAAATATGCCCTCAACTTTGTTCCACAACATGCTTTTTGAATTTTGTAAGTATTCTTGCCTTTTCCCAAATTGCCAACACATCCTGGGCTTAAATGCTGGGCTCTCTCTTCCATGTTGCCTTCTTGTAATGGAAAAATAATACCTTGACTTCTTTATTGGATGGGAATTTGAGTGGGGCAACATGGCTGACATCTGTCTAAAAAAAAGCCATGTTTCTGTTTTCTTCTTGGTAGTAGTGCTGCTTACCAATGTTCTTTACATTTTTATAATGTAACTGAAGACTATTTAACATCTGTTATGATTGTTTGAATGTGCACAGAGAAAATCAGCTTAAATTCTGGATTGTACTTGTTAAAACATGTTTCGGTTGCAAATATGCATGTTGTAGTTTGCTTATTATGAATATTTCAATATGCAAACTTTGGCATTCTGTCATTATCCTGAAACATTAAATAAATTTTTTAAAATTTTTACTTTGTTTTTCACTTTCTATATAGAACAAAATGAAAGGGTGCCTCAAAGAAAAACTAAACTTTAAATAAGGACCACTCTAATGTGCACGTGCATGCATGCAATCTCCCTAGCATGATCTGAGTAAGTTTGCATAAATTAATCCTGAATTAAATCTTTTCTCAGTTTCATGTTTTTATGGCAAAATTGAGAAATTTTCCATTAAAATATCTGCATATCAGGGAAAGGCTTATTCACTGTACTTCCTTGCTTGCAGTTCACCTACTTCCACCAGCAGTTGAAACTAGTTAGTGTGGCGGAAAAGACAAACCTGTTGTGTGAAACCTGAGTCCTGTCAAGAAATACACCAGTGAAAATTGATTCTGACTGAATGTTCAGTTACAGAAGAAAGATTGTTAGAGATAAAATTGAATTACTACAAGCAGTCTTACACAAATCCAGACATACATGCAGTTAAGAATATTCCCTCTGAGTTCACCTTCCTGCTAGTATTGTTATTTGTATGAGTTATGGTGAACAGTCTTATGTATAGTGTGTCAAAGTAAAGCTGTGATTATTTGTATGGGCATATGCATTGAAGCTTTCTTTTTATTTGATCCTCTTTTATATTTGCAAGTAGAAGTACATGCAGTACAAGGTGGTTGCTATCTCATAATATTAGCAGGAATTTTTAGTACCATAGGCTATTTATTTACATAACATTTCAAAATTGTATGTCATTTATAACCCTGAATTAAAAAAAAAAAAAAAAATCACCTACATCAGTTCCATGAAATGTTGTCTTACATTGTTGAAAATTATTACATCAGTTTTGGGAGGTCATTAAATGGTTGTCTGTGTTGTTTTCCTTTAGGCAATTAGAAGCAATAATTAGGATTTCTGAGTCTCTGGCTAAAATGCAATTACAGATATTTGTTACAGACAGTCATGTAGAAGAAGCATTACACCTGTTTCAGGTATCTACTCTGGATGCAGCCATGTCTGGAAAACTTGCCGGAACAGAAGGATTCACCACGGAGGAAGAACATCAGATGCTCATTCGAATCGAAAAACAGTTAAAGAGAAGATTTGCCATAGGTTCCCAAGTTTCAGAACATAGCATAGTGCAAGATTTTCTTAAACAGGTAATTTTATATCCTCTCATTGTAAAAAATTATATGTTTGGCAAAAAAAAAAAAAAAAGTCAATCTATCTCATCTATATCTATCATATCTTCCTTAGTATATCTACTTGTGCATTTAAGACATCACCCCTTGAATACTTTAGAAAGTTTCTCATCTTGTGCTGAATTAATAAGAAATAAAAGCTATAAAAAAGTTATAACTGAGGAAAAAAATCACGTAATATTAACAATTAACTAATGACTCACTATAGCAAACCTGTAGGGACTACAGAAACAGTTGGTTATAGTGTAATTCTTTTAGCATAGAATTGCACCTATGAAGAGTTTTTCATGCCAAGACTTTCAGTAGATTATAGCAATCTACTGAAAGCTGACCCTTACTATAGCATTTGCTATAGTAAGGGTCAGCTGCTAGTAATTTTCATTGAAATGTCTATTCTTTCTCTTTCCCTTCACACATACATACTGGATGAGAAGAACCTATGAATGCAGTGTGTGTGTGTGGGGTGAGGGGGTATACAGGTGATGATTAAAGAAAAAATCTATTGGCATTTTTCTTGAAAAAGTCTTGTTTTCTTGTGTAGAGGCTTAAGTGCTGTGAGGACATTATGTTGGAGGTTTAATGGATTTTTTACAACACTCAAAAAGAATTAAAATAGAATTTAATAATTCCTATATTTCATCCTAGTCACTAGGACATCTACGGGGATTACAAAGACAATTAATGTAACATGCACACAAAAACTTACAATACTAAGCCCAACCACGTGGGTGACAATAAAGTCCTATCTAGGTGGAGTGCCCTCTAAGGGCAGTAGTAGGTGGCCTGGAATGTAAGGTGGGACCTCTGGTGATGACTGTTTCCCAAATCTTCGGAAGCTTAATGCAACCGTATTTGTTAAGATTTGGTTGGTTTCTGAGAGCTGCTGCTGCTTCTAAGAAAAGTCTCTCTTTCTTGAATTTACTGTGGTGGAGCATGGTGGTTTTCTTCCATGATACTCTGTGGGTGGTGTCCAAAACATGGTCAGCCAAGCCTGAATGGCTATAGTTGTGTTTAACGATGTACGACTTGTGTTCCTCCAGGCGGATGGATGCTGATCTGCCTGTCTGTCCAAAGTACGCAAGCTTACAGGAACAGGGTACTTTGTAAACTCCAGGCAGAGAGAGAGAGAGAGGAGGGAGCTGATCTTTCGTAGAACGGATAAGGGTAGCTATTTTGCGGTAGGGCTTATATGCTGTGTGTAGGTTATGCTTTTTTAGTATCTTGGCTATTTTTTCTGAAGTGCCACGGATGTAGGGTATGGTGATGGCATTTTTAAATTCTTGTTGACAATTTTTTTTGATGCTGTGTTCGCTGTAGCCATTGGAGAGGAAAGTTCTGTGTATGTGGTTAAGCTCAGTAGTGAGGGCGGTTCCACTGGAACAAAGATTGTGGGCTCTCTTGGTAAGGGTTTTAATGATGCCATATTGTTGTGAGGGGTGGTGGTGGGAGAGTTTGTGAATGTATCTGCCTGTGTGTGTGGGTTTTCTGTATACAGTGAAGGCAAGTGTATCATTAGGCAGGCGCGTGACTAAGGTGTCTAGGAAGGGTAAACAATTGTTCTTTTCCTTTTCCATAGTAAACTGGATTCTTGGATGTAGGCTATTGAGATGACCGAGGAAGGAGTCTAACATGTCTGGGCCATGAGGCCAAATAGAGAACACATCATTTACATATCTTAGCCAGATAGAAGGTTTGAGTGGGGCTGAGTCTATAGCTCGTTTTTCGAAATCTTCCATATAGAAATTGGCAAGGGGGGGGTGAGAGGGGGGGAGCCCATGGCGGTTCCCTCTATCTGCTTGTAGATTTTGTTATTCCAAGCGAAATACCCAGAGTTGATGGCGAAGGAAAAGAGATCTAAGATGTCAGAGGGAAAAACGTTTTCTAAGAGAGATAAAGTGTCAGTTAAGGGAATATTGGTAAACAAGGAGGAGATATCAAAGCTTACTAATATGTCTGTATTATTCAAGGTTAAATTTTCTGTGAGGGCTTTAAAGTGGGTCGAGTTTTTTATATAGGAAGCTGAATTTCCGGTGAGGGGGGACAGAGAGTTGGCCAGCTGTTTAGACAGTCTGTAACAAGGTGCATTGGTGGCATCTACTATAGGCCTGAGTGGGGAATTAGGTTTGTGGATTTTTGGTAAACCGTATATTCGGGGGGGGAGTGGAAAGGTTTAAGTTTTTTTGTGACGTCGGGGGGCCAGGAGGTTACTTTTTTAAGTAAGATTTTTAATTTCTTAACTTGCATTTTTGTGGGGTCGTGCTCTAGCGGGATGTAGGTAGCGCGATCGCGGAGGATAATGTTCATTTTACGATTGTATTCGCTGGTATTAAGGACAACTGTGGCATTACCTTTATCCGCTCTGGTGATGACAATACTTTTTTCTTTGCGTAGTTTCTGGAGAGCCATGCATTGGGAATAAGATAAGTTACTTTTTGGAGGCGAAGAGTGAACGAGGATGTTGGCTACGTTGAGTCTGATGTTGTTGGCTACCTCCGACGGTAAGCGACCGATCCCCCGTTCGACGTTAACCATTACATCGAGCACCGGCACTTCTTTCGGGGCGACGCCACAACGATGATGCCGTCAGCGCCCTTTGCCTCGGCCGTAATTTTGTATTAAATCAAAGAAGTATTAAATTCTATTTTAATTCTTTTTGAGTGTTGTAAAAAATCCATTAAACCTCCAACATAATGTCTTGAAAAAGTCTGAGATTGTAGTTGCTGGGGAACCAGCAACTACAATCTCAGATGAAGAAGGCTGTTGTGGAGAACAGAGATAAATGGAATAAGAGAGGAAGAGGAGAAGCAGGTTCAGTGTTTGAAGTTGCACTAAAAAAGGGATGTAATAACAGGCTTAATGGAAAGTGGAAGAATGGTATAGTCCGACCACAGAAGCAAGTATTTTTTTGAAAAATTACATATGCTGCTCTCCCAGATTTTACTACGTTGTAGTAAAGTAAAAAAAGCAGGCTAGCACTGTATTAGGATGTCAGAAATCTGCAAGTTCTTCTGTGCCTGGTCACTTATGCCAAACAGCTTTGAATTCTGATATTGTTATACAGGGCCATAAATGCAGTTTTGCAAAAAAAAAAAAAAAAAAAAAAAAAAAAAAAGATTTCACACAGTTATTAGTTGGATGCTGGTTTTGAAATTTCAAAAGTACAGGTAACCCTCGTATAACGCGGATGTTAGGTTCCATAGAAATGCTGCGTTATATAAATCGCGTAATACAAGACTTAGATCACGTAGAAAAAGTAGGGTTATGTTCCGAAATCGTTTTTTTTTTTTTTTAAATTATATAAACAACAATGACACATCCAACAAAAACAATATTTTTATTTAATTCAGGTAATTCATGTAAGTTAAGAAAACATAAACTATGAGACAAATACGTAGTATAAAATTATAAAAATTACAAATAAATTTCATTGCACATAATGCATAAATGTTTTAGACACAATAAAATTAAGGGCATAATATTTTAATCGTCATCACTATCTTCAGAAATAACATTTCGTAGATGTTCTTTAAGTGGCTGGAGGTTGTCACCACTTGTAATCTCTTGGACATTGTTTGTATAATTCTCATTGCATACTTTGGCTAGTTTAGTCATCAAGAAGTCAGTAATAAGACTTTGCTTTCCACTATGCTGCAATTTTTTATTAAGTTCATAATATGGAGCTAAACAAATATCCAATTGTCTCATGAATTTTCCTGATCGCTCCATTGAGGGATCATTATCAGTAAAATAACTTCGTAACTTTCTTGCCAAGTCCAATCCTTCTGCTAATTTCTTTAAACTGAATTCTTTAATGGATTCATCACAACGAGAATCTTTGACAGAACTTTCCCCACCATTTGGTTCGACACCATCTATTAATTGTACCAGTTCCTCCTCATTTAAATCTGTTTCTCCACCAATTAATTCACTAATTTCATTTTCAACCATATCGCAAAAGCCCTCTCCACCAAAAATGTGTGCGTTCATTATACGACGTAGCTTGGCATCCACTAGAGGTAAGAAATTTTGTTCCAGAACGGCTTCAGGCCATATTTTTTTCCAGCAAGCATTCAGCATAGAGGATTGTAATTCCTTAATGGACAGAGAAATAATTTTACACAATTCAATATTGAAAACTCTTTCCACGCTTGAGGCACTGTCATGTTTGGATTAGATTCCATTTTTTCCAAAATTAATTGAAATGTTTGCTGAATATAATATGACTTAAATGTTGATATTATTCCTTGGTCGAGTGGTTGAATAAGTGAAGTAGTATTAGGCGGCAAAAAAGTTATTTTAATATTCGGATGGTTTAAATTTGTTGGGTGGCCTGGTACGTTATCTAAAATTAGTAGAATTTTGAAGTCCATATTCTTTTTCTTTGTGTAACTTTCTACATCGGGTACAAAACACTTGAAAAACCAATTTTCAAACATGCTAGCTGTAACCCATGCCTTTTTGTTGGCCTGCCAATAAAGAGGTAGGGTGGACTTGTCAAGCCCTTTCATTGCACGAGGATTTACGGATCAGTTAATAAAGATTGGTTTTGTCATGTAATCAACTGATGCATTACTACAAAACAGTAGAGTAAGTCTATCTTTGGAAACTTTGAATCCAGGAGCTGATCTTTCATTTTTCGAAATATAGGTGCGTTTGGCATTTTTTTCCAATATAACCCAGATTCATCAGCATTGAACACCTGGTCTGCACTGTAACCACCTTCTTTAATGATTTTTAAAAGTTCTGCTGGGTATTTCTGGGCAGCTTCAACGTCTGCTGATGCTGATTCTCCCTGGATTTTAAGATTATACAAAGAAAACCACGTTTCAAAGTTTTCGAACCAACCCTTACTGGCACAAAATCCATGCTGAGAAATTTCTTCTGAAAATCTTGATCGAGTTCTTTTAAATGTTTATAAACTTTGAGAGCTTTTTGCTTAATAAGGTGTCTGTCCAAAGGAATTTTCTTTTGAGCGTAATCTTCTATCCAAATCATTAGAGATTTCTCCATTTTTTTTCTATTAGAATATCGCAAACACGAGCAACGTGCTTTGCACTTACCATTGACCCAGCAATAACACTTTCTTGGATTTATGTTCATTTTGTTTGATTATTGATTCCTTTAAATTCAGAGTCCTTGCAAAAACTCCTGTTTTTTCTCCAATTTTCAACTGATCCAAGATTTTAATTTTTTTCTTTGAGAGAAATGAATTTCCTCTTCAATGTTGGTTTTTTTCCCCTTTCGTTGCAGTTTTTTTTAGTGACAATTACAATAAAAATAAACTTTTACATAAAAAAAAGCATTACATATGTATGTAACTTACCAGAAAATAAACTGTTCAGCTTGAGAATAACACTTATGATTTTAAATACGCTTTCTTGGCAGAAAACGAAGACAATTTTCACCAATAAACACTTTATACAGTAAACCCTGGGGTGTATGAAGAGGTAGTACCTTAGTATCGATGTCAGCCGCTGATCTCAGGGTCAGGATGTTGGGCTCTGGTCCTCACATACACTCAACTCTCACTTATGGCTCCAAGAAGTTGGTAGTGCACACCAGCGGCCACACCCCGGTAAACCGTCTCGGCTGGCGGACTAAACTAAGTGAGGGTATCAGCAATATAGAATGCTGTAAATATGGAATGTCACCCCTTATGTGCACGAAGTCTGGAATGGCCAAGATGGCAGAAGAATCAACACTGACTGATCAAGGGCATGTGACAGCAAGATGTGTGTGGCACATGGAGGGCACACTCCTGACATCTAAGGGACTTGTGGCCAGCCGTCCTGGAAGAGATCGGAGCCTCACCACGTATTTATCCATTGTCAATCAAGAAACACCATGTCACAATATGAAGTTAGAGATGTGGTTGAGATCCCTGCAACCATCAGCTCTTATAGCTACAGGGAAGAAGAGCTTGAAACTGGGAATTGTAAGACAAGAACTACTAAGGTAGTGTATGAAGATAATATCCCAAACCCTCCAGGGAGGATATTCTCAGATATCCCTTGTCTGAAAACCAGGAGCAATCTCTTGAAAATAGTAACATGGAACATCAGAACACTCTACAAGGCAGGCAAATTAGATAACCTACTCCAGGAATTAGAAGTGATGAAGGCTGATATTGCAGGTATCAGTGAAGTGAGGCGGACAGATACAAGCATAATAAGAAGAAAAAATCACATTATAATCTACTCTGGCAGTGACTTACTCCTTAATGGAGTAGCACTTGTCCTAAGTAATAGAATTGCAAAATCTCTACAGGGATGTTGAAAGTTGAAAGTTTATAATAAATTTAGTTTAATCCTTTATCCCAGTGAGAGCAAACAAAGTTTGCACCTGAAAATATCTTCAGGATTGAATATAGTGTTGTACTATCTTACCTTGGTAAGTAGTACACCACCAGGCAACTCGTAGCAAAGGTGGAGCAAGCTACCAACACTCCTATCCCTCTACAGGGATATTGGCGCATAAATGACAGAATCATAACAGCCAAAATAACTGCACAACCATTCAACCTGTATATTATCCAAGCATATGCAACAACCCAAGATCACACAGATGAAGAGTTGGAACAGTTTTATGAAGACATCCAAACTGCAATCTCCAGTGCTAAGCCAGATGATGTTATCATACTGATGGGCGACCTAAATGCAAAAGTGGGCTCAGAAAAAATCTCAATTTGCATGGGAAGCCAAGGGCTTGGAATCAGAAATGAAAGAGGTGAAAGATTAATTCAATTCTGTGAAACCAATGACTTAATAATTGCCAGCACACTGTTTAAACATCCTCCCAGAAGACTGTATACCTGGACAAGCCCTGGGGACATCTATAGAAACCAAATTGACTATATAATAATAAGCAAAAGATTCCGAAATGCAATAACACAAACAAAAACATATCCTGGAGCAGACATAGGATCGGACCACAACCCAGTGATTGTAAAAATCGAAATAAAACTTAAGATACCAAGCCAACCATTCATAAGAGAAACATAATTCAGACTCACTTAACAACCAAGAAGTTAAAGACTGCTTTATAAAAGAATTGACAAAATCCCTTAACAAGTCTGACACCACAACTCACACAGAAAATAGAATGCCAATTGATGAAATTAACATGAACTGGCAAACATTCAAGAATAGCATCAATGAAGCAGCCAAAAATACACTCCCACAATTAAAAAGGAAAAGGAATAAACCTTGGATGAATGAAAAAATACTGACATTGATGGAACAAAGAAAAAAGTTAAAGAACAAACCTGAATATAAAAGTATGAATAAAGAAATAAAAAAAGAATGCAGGAAAGCCAAAGAGGAATGGATTAAATATAAATGTATAGATATAGAAAACACAGAAGCAGAGAAATGCATGAAAAGATCAGAGAAATGACAAGCAGGACAAATACAACCAACCATGCAAGTGTCATTAGAGATCAAGAGATCATATTCTAATGGATAAAAAAGAAATCATGGAAAGATGGATTGAATACACAAGGAAATTATATGAACAAAAAAGAAATGATATTCCTGAACAGACTGATTTAGAAGGCCCATCCATTTTACTCTGTGAAGTTGAAAATGCCGTCAGAAAACTAAAACCACATAAAGCTGCAGGAATAGATAACATCTTGGCAGAATGGTTGAGGGCTCTCGATAAAGGAGGACTGAAATTTCTAACAAAATTATGCAATAAAATATACGAGACTGGATTTCTACTCAAAGATATTAATCACTCAATTTTCGTTCTAATTTCCAAAAAAACAAAAGCTAGAAGATGTGAAGAGTTCAGGATAATTAGCCTCATCAGTCAAGTATCAAAAGTCCTCCTATATGTTATTCTTGAAAGAAATAAAAGAAAAATAAACATAGAAATAAATGATACACAAAGTGGCTTCAAGGAAAATATAGGTACAAGAGAAGGTATTTTCAACATCAGAACCATCTAGAAAAACAAAAAGATGTGTATCTCTGCTTCATAGATTACAAAAAGGCATTCGACAATGTCCAGCATGAACAATTAATTGAAATCCTTTCAAAAATAGACATGGATGGAAAAGACATTAGGCTATTAACTAATCGTTAATAGTCTAAGACTGCATCTTTGAGAATAAATAGAGAGACCTCAGAAGAATTCCCAGTTAAGAAAGGTGTGAGACAAGGCTGTGTCTTTTCTCCGATTCTCTTTAACCTATACACAGAAGAAATATTTAATAAAATTAGTAACCTCAAAGGAATCTCTGTAGAGGGCAGAAATATTAATAACCTAAGATATGCAGATGACACGGTTCTTCTAGCTGAAAACAAATGTTACCTCAAAACTCTTATAGATATCTGAAACCCTCGAGTATAGCGAACAGTATGGCCTCAGTTTCAACTTTAAAAAGACAAAAATCATGATAATTTCAAGAGAAAAGAAAATGACAAAAAATATGCATCGATATAAAAGGAAATAAATTAGAACAGGTGCAAAAATACATATACCTCGGACATCAGATTGAAATCGCAAGGTCAACTTTCGACAGTATGAAAAATCTACTAACATGTAGAGAATTAAATCTGAAAACAAGACTAAGAATCTCCAAATTCTACGTATGGTCTACATTATTATATGGAGTAGAGACATGGACACTCTCCATTCTGAGTGTGAAAAAACTGGAGGCCTTTGAAATCTGGATGCTGCGAAGAATTATGAGAATATCATGGAAAGAAAAAAAGACAAATGAAGAGGTACTAGAGATGGCAGGCATCAACAGGAGCCTGATGAAAGAATTAAAAAGAGAAAAGTCATATATTTTGGACATATTCTGAGACATTGTCTACAAAGGACACTTCTTGAAGGAACTGTTGAGGGAAAGAGAAAGAGGGGAAGACAAAGACTGGATTGGATGAAAAATATAGAAGACTGGACCTATCTCTCATATGAGGAATGCAGCAGAGAGGTGCAGAATAGGACATGGTGGAGACACATGGTAGTCAATCTCCTGGAGGGAGAAGACACCTGGCAGGACAGTAAACCCTAGATGGCGAACCTATGGCACTCGTGCCAGAGGTGGCACGTCTGAGAATTTTGCTGGCATAACAATGATTTACAGGTGATATCCTTTTATACGCTTTTAAATTATTCAAGTTTTTTTTTTAATTGTTACAATACATACAAGCTGAATTTTGTTTTACACAAGACATCAGCTATAAAGACATGCATATGATTGGTGTGGTATTAACAAAAGATCGCGCGACCCAAAGACAAAAGCAACCGACAAGTGTTGAGTTGAAATGCTAATTCTCTTTCCATAACATCTGAAACTGTCATAACAACATTCACTATTAGTTTTAACACATTCACAACAGGGTGTCATTTATCGTTCCGATGGAACTTCTCATTACTGACTGGCTCAACTCACACAAACTTTCAACCCTTGATTGAATTTTATGGCTTTTTGGCAGGCGAACTCACACATTCATTATATGGCATGTTTCAATTCTTGATAGTCTTTTATTTTAAGTTAGCCTTTGTGATCTGTCATAATGATATCGAGAATTTCAAATGCAATAAAACAAACACATCATCATCAAATTCCTGCCATGTATGCTCAAGAGTTGCACAGGATATGATACATGAAAAATTTACATCATTACTAACTTCCTATCTACAATTTTCCTCCAGATCAGTCTGTTACTTGTCAAGACTCCAACATTATCACATCTTATATTTCTATCGTCTAAGACACTTTGTATCGTATCAATCCACCTATATCTTGGTCTTCCTCTGGGTTGTTTTCCTGCCAACCTGGCAGAGAACGCTTGTTTTGCTAATCTTTCTTCGCCCCATTCTGTTTAAGTGACGATACCACCTGAGATTAGCTCTGCTAATGCATTCCGGGATGCTGACAATGTGAAGTTCTTTCCTAATATCCTCATTTTTAATATGATATTGCCATTGATGCCATCTGTTCACGCCTCTAATCTTTCTCAGGACTCTCATATTTGCGGTCTCTAGTCTTTGATCAAGTGTTTTACTTCTGACACAGCTCTCAGATCCATAAGTTAAAACTGGTTTGAACACTGTCTTGTATACAGCTAATTTAGTGTTCCGACTAATTTCTCTCTTATTCCATATGAATTTATTCAATTGACTTCCCACCATACCAGCTTTGCTGATTCTGTTATCTATTTCTATATTTAATTTACCATCTTCACTAAAAATCATGCTTATGTAGCTGAAATGTTTTACATGTCCCACAGGTTCTCCATTCACAACACAGTTGACATTTTCAACGATTCTGCCTATTTTCATTGTCTTTGTCTTTTTATTGCTGACCTTCATATCATATATATTACAACAGTTATTCAATTCAGTCAGAGAATCTTGCAGACTTGTAGCGGATTTATTTAGAAGTATAACATCATCTGCATAAAGCAAAGAGCTGACATTAACATCTCCAATTTTGATATCATGTTTAATACCACTTTCCTTCATAATGTGATCCATATAGATAATAAATAACAGAGGGGATAATGTACATCCTTTTCTCACACCAAATTTAACATTAAACCATCTTCCTGTACTTTCAATTCTAACTGCTGATTTACAACTCAAATAAAGACTAAGTATTGCTTGATATAATGCCCCATTGACACCATATAACTGTAGCGTATTGAATAGCTTCTCTCTTGGCACCTTTTCATATGACTTTTCCAAATCGACAAAACTTAAATACATATCTTTGTTATATTCCCATGCTTTCTCGACTCTTTGTCGTAAATTTTTGTTCTTCGCCAAGCTTTTCTTCCACAATTCTTCTCAACCGTTTCTCAAGTATACTTGCATAGATCTTGCCAGGAACACTCAGTAGGGAAATACCTCTGTAATTCTCACATTCAGTTTTATTTCCCTTTTTATATATGGGTACTATGAGAGCTCTACTCCAATCATCGGGAATTCGTCCCTCTGTCCAGGCTTTCTGAACTATGCAGTGCAGCCACTGTAAGACTCTTATACCACCATACTTCAGCATTTTTGGTTGAATATCATCTACTCCTGCTGCCTTTCCACATTTCAAGCCTTTGATGGCTTTTTCTACTTCAAGTATGGATATGTATTCCTGACTGCATGCCTGGTCAGTATTTTTTAACACTGTGCTGTCATCACTGCTTGTTTCATTTAGCAGTTTTTCAAAGTAATTACTCCATACTTCAAAGATATCTTTTTCTCCCATTTTCATGTCACCTTTATCATCTCTAACACCTTTACAGCACTCTTTCCTCCATTCCTAAGCTTCTTCAACAACCTCCAGAATATTTTGCCACCTTCTTGATATTTATTTTCTATATTCTTGCCAAAGTCCTCCCATGACTTTTGTTTAGCTAGTTTTGCACAGTGTTTAGCATTCTTGCATTTGTCTCTGTATTCTCTAAGAGCCCAAGCTGACTTATTTGCCAGGAACTTTTGATATGCTTTCTTCTTTTCCTTCACTGCCTCTTTAACTTCCTGTGTCCACCATGCAGTTCTAATTTTTCTATCCTTGCAGACAACTTCACCACATGCCTCTCTAGCTGAATCAATCAGGGATTTTTTCAAGGCTTGATTCCTGTTCTCAATCTCTTTCATTTTTTCTTCAATAATCTTTGTGTATTTTAGTCTACAGTTCACATCTGAGGGCTGCTAAACTTTTATTCGCTTTAAAACTTTCTTATATGTTATTCTTTTCAATATGAAATTCAATTTTATCCTGCTCAAGACTAAATAGTGATCACTTCCAATTTCAAATCCTCGGTACACTCTGGTGTCCTGCACCAGGGAGAAAACATCACTATCAACAATAACATAGTCAATGAGACTTTTCTTATTCCTTGCCTCTTCTCTCCATGTGAATTTGTGAACATTTTTATGTTGGAACATGGTGTTAGTAATAACCAGTCCATGTCCTGAGCAGAAATCCAACTGATATTTGCCCTTATTATTAGCTTTGCTCTTTTCTCCAAATTTTCCCAAAATATTTTTGTATGTCTCACAATCATTTCCTACTCTGCTATTTAGATCCCCAACAAGGACCAACTTTTCCTTTTTCATTGTGTCAGTAGCTTTCTCTAGAGCTTCAATAAAAAAAAAAATCCTCCCTTCTATCTTAGTAGAGCGTTCTGTGGGACCATAGGCACAAATAAGTCTCATTGTCCAGTTCCCCATTCTGATATTTGCCCAAATCACTCTACTCGACACTGCCTGCCATTCAAGAAGATGAGCCTCGCGTGATTTGTTGAATACTATGGCTACCCCTTCTTTTCCTTGATTGTCATTGCCTGAATATAACATTTTGTATTTATTGCTCAGAAAGATTTCACCAGTTTGTCTTTTTTGTTTTGAGACCTCAAAAAAGGCTGAAACCGGTCTGGGTAGTGACCTCCCTCCATAATGTAATAACAGCATACATTTCCTAGGAAATGTGTTTTTACATTATGGAAAATACCTAAGAATAGCGATCTGAACTTCCCCCACCTTTGCAACGAGTCGTCCATTATTGTACTACGTACTAGGATCACTTGCATTGGCTAACGCTAGTGTCGCCGATACTTTATAGTTTACTATATTCGGCAAGAAACTCTCTGATTCAAATCTTTGAGTTTCTTATTCGGTTTTAAAACTATGTGGGATTTAATATCCCCTTAATTTAAGTAATGTTTTCATTGCTGAAATGAAGCTTATTAGCTCTTTATACTTAAGTAAACAAACTTTTTCATTTTCAAGTTCATTTTTTAGCTACTCCTGATCTGATAATACAGACCTGGCACGATGATCCAGAGTGGAGATGATACCTAACTTCTGTGCTCAACAGTGGTGTGAGGACTCTGGCTCATCATGCCAGGTCTGTATTGTCAGATGAGGAGGAGCTAAAAAATGAACTACAACATCTCAAAAGAACCTTTGCAAATAATGGCTACTCTTCAAAATATAATTTTATCAATAAACAACTATGCTGCCGGCCTCAAAACAACACAGGACAACCCAAAGGGTTATATCTCTTTACCATACATCAGCTCACTCTCCCGGAAACTAAGAAGAATTTTGAAAAAATGTATAAAAACTTGCTTTTCCACTCTCTTCCTAAACTCAGATCAATTCTAAGCCAACCAAAACAAGCTCACGAGCATCTTCAGTTTCCAGGTGTATATAAAATCATATGTGACTGTGGGAAGCCATATTATGGCCAAACTGAGAAGTCCATCCTCCTGCATCTCGAAGAACATCACAGAGACATTGCTTATAGTAGAACCAGAGCAAGTGTCCTCTCAAGCCATGTTTCTGTTTTCAGTGAACAGAAATAATGAAGGCTGCCAACACGAAATAGACTGGAACACAACATCAAATATTCATATATGCCATGATGAAGTAGAATGCCACATAGTTGAATCCAAAGAAATTATCATAGACTCTTCTCACATAAACAGTAACCTTAGTTATGGTTTGGCAGACTCGGATAGCTCTGCTATCAGATACTGGTGCACTGGTGAAATCACACGTTCACATATGCCTAACAATAGAACTTTAGCCTGGACTGTAGCTTCAGTTCAAACTTAATTCCAGTTCATAGTCTGTTATTGTAGTGGTACAATGTTTCTTTACGGTGTTTTTTATGTTTGTTTTTAATGTTCTCATGCCTGAAGAAGTCGGCATTCTGATGAAACGTGTGTTAGATTATTATTTTTTTAAAAATTATTATATTATTAATTTTTTCTAATTCTCGGAATTCAGTCAGTAAATAATATGAACATATCTACATACCGACATAGCTGATAATCATATATACAGGTATCCCTCGATGTTATCGCGTTAATCAAATCTAATAATCAATGGTAAAAATTACAGTTCGTCCATGATCGATTACTGTATTAATAATTCATTTTATATGGTTTTAGGAAAGATAAAAAATGAATGCAAAGTAAATGTTTAATAAATACTTGTACCTACATTATTTACTGCAATTTTTTTTTTATCAAGAGTCATTTGAACAGTTTGTTTTTTTTCTTATCAGCATAAATTCTACAATAACAAGCTAAATGACTCTCCCGACCTTGGCAAACAAGCAATAAAACATAAAGAAAAAACACTGCAAATATAATACATGATGGTACAAATTAAGTGGATATTGAATCCAACATTATTTCATAGCTGAATATAGAAACTACAAGAGTTTCGGCAGAAGCAACCTTATGGGCAACTCGTGCTAAAGGTGGAGTGAGCTCCAGATCACTTTCCTTAGTATTTTCCATAATGTAAAGCACATCTCCTAGAGGACATGTATGATAAATAAGCCTTTGGCTCTCTATTTCAGTAATACATGATGGTTTATTTATTTTCAGTTACAATCTAGAAATTATTGAACAAAGAATAAAAAAAAAAACAGCAACTAAACCATATTATACTGACATCGGAGGTTGCAGTATCTCTCAGATACAATTTACTGTCAAATATCACAAACCTTTACATAACATGTGTTAAACCAAACTGACAGCAAAAAACAGTGTGAATATCGCTCGTAACATATGAATGCACAGCTACTCATGACCTCCAAGCTATACACTGAATTGTGTAAGAATATTTATATTAAACATTTTGCATGTATCTGTCAGATCAACTGCGAGCTCCGCAGGGTTAAAGACTCATTAATCAAAACTCTTGCCGCAATTAATTTTGGCACGTTAAGCAAGAGATACCTGTGTGTGTGTGTGTGTGTGTGTGTGTGTGTGTGTGTGTGTGTGTGTGTGTGTGTGTGTGTGTGTGTGTGTGTGTGTGTGTGTGTATTATAACTTATATCATACTCATCAGATAGATGTAGTATCTAGTTGGTTTCTTAAGACCTTATGTCTTAATAAAATACCCTTCTTGTTTCAATAGTAATTGGGGAAAACAAAAAAAAACTTGTGTTATTTTAATCAAACTTTCCCATACTTTTTTATAAGGATAGGCAGTCATTCCAATTCTAGTTAAGGCAGTGAAGCATGACTTCAGTACTCTCCTTAAATAAGTGTTCAAATTTGTACCGACATCTGTCTAGACGGCGTGTTACAGACCAAAGAATGTTGTGGTCTGTCTTTATTCCATGTTGAGCTAATTTGCATTTATCGGATTTTTTGTAGAAAATATGATTGATGTTTCTGAAGTAGGAAAGATGGCAGTCACATGGAACTTGGTATACACCCGGAAGAGATGTAGATGAGCGTTTATCTTTAGAAAAGCGAGGGGGGGTATGTTGAGATTTTATTAATAGGAATAAAAGTCACTACTAAATCATTTCTTCAGAATTCTTGAAATTGGTTCTGAAATGCCAGAGATGTAAGGGAATGGAACTTGATGTATTGATTCCTTGTTGTTTGGATTTGGTTTGTAGAAGTTGGAACGGATGTTGTGTAGTCCTTTCTAAGAAGCCATTTAATTTCTTATGTTATTTGGTATTTGAGAGGTCTTCCTGTAATTGATGAGGAGTTGAACAGTTAGTCTTAGCTTATCAAATTAAACACTTTATGATTCCTGTCTTTTGAGAAGGATGATGTGCAGATTGTTGAAGAATGTAACGTCCAGTGAAAGTGGGTTTTCTATAAACTGATGTTAAATTACCTGTTGGTGGGCAGATGAGAAGAATGTCTAAAAACAATAATTTGTTGTCTCTTTCAATTTCTAGTAAATTTGATAAGGTATCTATATTGTGAAGCCACACTGCAAAAATGTCATCTATATATCTAACCCAAAATGAAGGTTGAGGGTGTGTATAGATGAAAAACGGATGTCTTCTAAATGCTCTAAATAAAAGTTGGCTAAAGCAGGGGAGAGTGGATTTCCCATGGAAGTTCCTTCTACTTGGTTGTAGAATTTGTTTTGATAAATGAAGTATCACAAATTTGAACAGTTTTACTATATTTTGTGGGAATATTTCAGAAAGTAGTTGTGCAAGTCTCTTTGATAGTTACATTTGTAAATGGAGACTCTACATCAAAATTTGCCATAAAAACAGTAGGTTGTATGGATACATTTTTTAATTTATCTAAGAAATCCAGTTTTTTTTTTATTATTATTATTATTTAGCTTATTTAACCTTTCCAGAAGCATCAGAGAAATATTCTATAGCTTTGATACTTATAAGTCTCAAACATCCATCTTGTTATCCAGTTTGTTCTGAAAAAGAGAGATGAAAATCAAACATCAAACTATTGCCTTTTTTTGAGTTATTGTTTGAAAATAACATAGGTCATCAACATTCGACTTCTGCACTGCTTGGAGACATCAATTGCTTATTGATTACCAATATGGATTTTTATTCTTGTTCCACAGCAGATCTCCTGGCTAACCTTACTACCCAATCCAAGGAAAAGTTTAGAGAAACTTAAGTGGTCACTCTTGATGCTTCCAAGGCATATGAGTCTGACATCATGGCTTCTTACTGAGCTACCATGTTATGGTATTTCTCCTACTCTTTGTAAGTGGATTGCTGGCTTTCTCTCTGGTTATTCATTGGAGTCATAGTGCATGGTGTTCTTTAATAGTTTTTTTCATATAATGCCTAGCATACCCAAGGATTTTCTGGAAGAAAGAAAATTCCTCACTCTCCCTCACTTTTGACAATATTCTGTTCACCAACCAGGATTAGTTTTCCCTTAGTTTACTTTCACGTCTAGCCTATTCTGACACAAACCCATATGTCCATAGCCTCTTCCTCCAAAAAAACTTAGTATTCTCTTTCATTCTAAATATTGCTTCTCTTCTGCTCAACTTCTACACTTAAAAAAAATCTCAAATCTGGTGATGGTCCTAGGGTGGTGTAACTAAGACCATTCTCAGAATGTTTTTTTTTTATATTCAGAACTGTTTGCTTAATACCATCACTCTGTCACCTTTGAATGTCATAGTTGGGGTTACACCCTCTAAGAGATATTCATCAGGTATCTGCCACACCTACACCCGTACATCTGCTCGGTAGAGGATGCAGCATGATTCGTTGCTCCCTAACACAGCTTTCCAAGCTTCAACATCCCACTGAATGTGTGCCTTAATTCTGAATGTTGTGCAGATTCATGTTCCAGTCAATACCTGGAACTCTGTATTCAATGTGTCAACTGACGAATGGCCATTTTTACATGTTATTCTTCATAGCACCCTATGGTCATGTTCGGTAAGTGTAATTGGTTGTCCACTGTGGGTAGCACTTGTGGTTGACTTCCTGCACTTTCATTGTAGTATGACATCCTATCATTCAAACTCCATTAGTTCCCTTCTTGGAGCCATTTGGCCTGGACACAGTTGCACTGATTTGGAGCATCATATTCCTCCAATTTATACTGGCTATAAATGTGACTCATTACATGGATTGATGCACCCTTGCCTGTGAGGGGTGTCCGTTGACTTCTTTCCAAGCAATGTATATATAAACTAAATCCTGAGAAACATTCTGCAGGTTATTAACACACCTACAATTTAGAGATGGCCTTTAGTTCTTTCTCTCTCTCTTCCTCAACTCTGTTCAAAATGTCCTCAGTAATAATTTAGTAAATATCACATTTTTCTCTGCAATTTACATCTCTGGATCCTTTTTGCAATCGACTCTTCACAATGGAAACCAAGATTTTCAACATGCAGTTAAGTGGTAAATTGTAATATAAGATATATTATTCAGTGCACCATGAAATAAGTTAGTGCTTCCCCCCCTTCAAAAAAAAGTGCAAAGTAGCAGTTTTTAAGTCATCTCAATAGAAAACTGATTTTCGGAACAAGCTGGCTAAGTGAGAGAGAATGTGTATCCATACCATATATGAGTAGCATTGAATGCCAAAAATCATATCTGTGTTATGTGAGGTGGATGATTATCTTTAGTAAGTTTCAGATGAAGAGCTACAACACAAAACAAGAACAGAAATATTTAGAACTACAGAATCTTTCACAATGGACAGAACCTTTCATTCTGAACAAGTTGCTCAAGGTTCTGTAGAAATAGATGAACTTGGACATGAAATATGAAAGACAGGATGTGAGGGAAATCTGTTTCCTATATTTTACACAATTTTTCCTGAACCTTTTTGTTATTGCAGAACAGATTTTGTTTAGTGTGAACAATTTTCCTTTCCTCCTTCCAACTACTTATCCATCCCTTATGGCAGGTTGAGTCCCCTAATGAGAGGTTTATGACAAATTAATGCAGCTGGCTCATCACTCCTCTGCTGCATTCCCTAAAGGCAAGTATTTATGACTAATCAATGTGTTCATGGCCGGTTTGCCTGTTTTGAGGGACGAAAAACCAGAGTTTCTGTTTGAAAAACCCTCAACCTCTATATAAGATTGGCTAACTCACATTTAGTAGAAAGAGACCAAATAAAGATTCCGCACATTGATGGATATCAAACTGAGATCTTTCTGACCAAAGACTTCATCTATACTGACTGAACTGTGGAGGCTCTATGAACAATTTTAACATCCCATAATCTTCCACTTCTTGACCCCCCCCCCCACAGATATTAAACGTTTTTGTATAAACTGAGAAATACAGTATTTTATTTGAGTCAGTTGCATTTCCTTAATTTTTATAGATGTACTTTTGGCACACTTGTTGCAGAAACCATATTAAAATTCAAGGGAAGGGGTCTCACAGAAGGATAATTTTGATGTATCCAGAGCAGTATCAAACAGGGAAAAGAAATTATGAAGATTTCATTATGCTAAAGAACAATTGTGGAAATGAAATTTTCAGCAGCTTGTGAACTGAATTAATTGTAGATGTAAAATCAATAGTATAATTGGACCTGAAAATACTTATAGTATCACATCTGACAAGTTGTTTGGTAGAACGAGAGTTTGAATTTTGCATAATTTTGATTGCAGAAAGCCTGCATTTCAGGAAAGAAAATTAAAATTTCAAGTAACTTGTTGAGTTACAGGGATTTATCATTCCAACATATTAGAGGTAGAAACTTCTCATACATTAGCTGCGGGTGGGCTAATGGTTACATAATCCAGAAAGACCAGCCATGGAACTTTTTCTAACTACTTATAGGCCTCCACTAAGAAAGGTATCAGTCATACTGGGCAATGAAATTCATCTTCAATATGACCTCATTACATTTTAGATACTTTCATTTATTTCTTTCTGCTCTGTTAATTTTTCCATGTATTTGCAATCCATGCCTGTAGTGAAATTTGAAACTGTGACCTACTAGTTGGAGAGCAGTACTGCTCTCCAGCTAGTAGTTCAGCATGTGTACTGCTGGTTGATGTACACATAAGTGAAGAGATTAAAGGCAGAATGAATAAGAAAAAAAAATTATAAATGTAAAAATGTCCCTTGATGATACCTTGCATAATCATATATTTTGGGTAAGTACAGTACATATTATTTGGAATTAAATTACTCATTACATTTTAGATACTTTCATTTATTTCTTTCTGCTCTGTTAATTTTTCCATGTATTGTTTATATTTTCATCTTTAGAAATATCCAGAGATTGCTATATACAAAGTGCTTCATTTCATGATAAGTTCTGGTGAAATTCAACATCGCATGCAGCGAAAAATGCTTTACAGGATCAAATGAGTATTTTAATTCTATAACTTTAAAATGTAAAAATATTGCAGGAATTGTATTTTTAATAAAGTTTCATTCAAGAAATATGTGGAATTTGGTTATTGTTAATTTTTATTTATAACACAACTTAAAAATCCAATTTCTTGATAATCTGAATGAGACATGTATATAGCAAACAAAATTGAGAAGTTTTTGTAATAAACTTTTAAGATTGTCATCTTTATTCTTATACTTAAGAGTAACCTGGTTATCTTCATATTTGTAATAAAGTGGACATAATAAGACTCTCATGCTACAGGGAATTATGGATAACTGGAGGCTAGCATTCAATTTATCAATAGTAATTATTTTAATTGGGCATCCCTGTTATAGCAGCCTGTCATGTAATTCATCTGATGTGCACCAGGAAGGATGGGAGAATTTATTAGTTGGAATTGAATTTAAAAAAGTGAATGAAATATACCCATCAGTTAATAATTAGTATATACATATAAAAGATGATCAAATTAAAGTATCCCTGTTGCGACTGCAGGAATACAGTGTGCATCATGCAAAAGCGATATCTGGGGGGGGATAGTCCCAGAATTTCACCAAAGGGTTTGTAAACACCGAATGCACGGAATTTGCATATTGCACAACTTGGTAGGTACCAGGAGGGTTTAAAAAGATGGAGAGGATGGCATTAACCTTGCCCCAATATGCTTTGCTCATGAAGCTGTACTACCTAAACAATTGTAATGCTTGTTGCTGCACTCTGCAAATGTTGTCTCCTTAACAAATGTCAAGGTCCACTATCTGCAATGAATAAATCATTTTGAAGAAATGGAATCGTTGGGAGTTAGACCTGGCAAAGGTCTCAAACCAATCAGTTCACAACAAGTAAACGAAGTTGCTACTGCTGTTGTGGAGTAGGCTATGAATACCAGCATTGGTTCTTGCAGTGTACGTGCTGTATCAAGATACATGATGTGCCTTCGACAACTGTCTGGAATTTGCATTTTTATCCATTCAAGATAACCCTAACACAGGAATTGTACCCTGTGTCAGGACTTTGAAAGTTGAGTGACATTCTCTTTAAAATTCCTTGCACAAGTGGAGTGAGATGCTGTATGGCCATGGATGATTTTGTGGGGAGATGAGGCTCACAGTTGCTGGGTATGGGCTATGAAAAACTCACATGCACTCCAACAAATTCTTTTGCTTTCACCCAAAGTTAGTCTAGTGTGGATTTGCAGGTTTGTTTATCATTGGACCATTCTTCTTTACCAGTCAGGTGCTGTTACCTACTCACTTACTGTTGAGCGCTATCATGATATGATAAACAATCACGATAGCACTGTTGTGCTTCAGTGCCTATGCATGGATTCAGTCATTTTCATGTAGGATGGGGCCCCTCCAAACATTACCAATCCATACAGGAGGTTCTTTGAGAACATTTTCAAAATCCAGAGTGATCAGCCATATGTTCACTGCATGGCCACCTCGTTTGGCTGATTTAACTTCCCTGTGACCTCTTGGCAATTTATCATCAATGCACTGATATCGTGATTGCACTGATAACTTGCCAGTGCTGAAAGACAGCATAATGTAGCATGTGCACAACCAACATCAGTCCTGACCAGCTACATTCTGCATAGAACACACTGTGCAAAGGATGTAGTTTGTAGCATACCAAGAAGTGCAGTATATTGAATAGTACAATCCATGAATGCATAATGAAGGTGGATAAAAATGTGTTATTTATGCTCGTGTTGCTTTTCTCCTCCTTACACACTCAGAAAAATTACATCTACATTTGTTAAATCATGAAGCACCCCTGGTGGTGAATTTTGGAATTACTCTCAGATATTGCTTCAGCATGACACACGCGAATAATATATTCTTGCCAAGTTTCGCAGTATTTGGATCACCTGAGTGGTGCTCTAAAAGTCCTTAAACAGGGATACTTTAATTTTGATTACCCTGCAAACAGAACTAATAAAAAAGTGAAAAGATAACCTCTTCCTTTGTAATTAGTTGAATTTCATATAGAAACTGCATTGTTACCCTGAAGATTGTATATTGTAATTTTAGAAATCCTTCATTATATATAGTATACAGTCATACCTCGAAATCCTAATAATTTTTTTTTTTATTATTAGGATTCTAATTCTGATTGCTAGGAATTGCAATGATTATTGAATCCATTATGATTTCCCATTACATTTTCTTTTCCAGGGCTACTCTTTAACTTCCTGTGTCCACCATGGTGTTCTCATTTTTGTATCTGTGCAGAAGACAACTTACCACAGGCCTCTCTGGCTGAATCGCTCAGTGTTTTCCTCAGAATTTGCCATTGCATCTCCATTGACTTTTCAAATGCTTTCGCTGCCTCTTGAATAATATTTGCACATGATTTGTCTATGGTACATCTCTGCAATCTGCTCAACTTTGATTCTTTTTAAAACATTCTATCATGAAAATATCATCAACAATAATGTAGTCAATGAGACTACTTGTTTCTTGGGTATTCTCTCTCTCTGCGAAATTGTGCTCTTCTTTATAATGGAATATGGTATTAGCAGTGCCTGAACAGAAATCCAATCTAGTAGATGCTTGCCATTATGGAACATTTCAGTCTTTTCTCCATGATTTTTGTTTGGTATTAATTTTCTACTCTGTTGTTTAGATCTCCAGGTACTACCAGCTTTTCCTTTTTTGTTCAGGTCAGCTGACTTCTTTAATGACTTAAATTCCCACTTCATTGCACAGTCACAAGCCACTCCATTTTGATGTTTGCCTTCATCAATCCACTTGAAATTGTCTGCCAATCAAGATTATCTTTGTGTTTGGTGTTAAATACTATAACTATTCCTTCCTTTCTCTGATTAATGCTTAAATATATGTAAGTTATTTAGAATGATGTCGCCTATTTTTGCCTTTTTTTTTCAGTAACATTAGTTCTGTTAATGTGATACTCCTCTGATTCTTTTACTAGTTCCACTTCTTTTTCATTGTAAATTGTTTGTGCCTGTCTTCGATAGCTGACTTTTGATGATGTGCCAACTGGCATGATATTCTGATTTTGTTTCAAGCTAATCCAGAATATAATTTGATCAGTTAAATCCCAAATTGCTAGCCTTTATTCATTCATTCACTCAAGGTAGGAACCTACTACTGGGCTATATCACAAGAATATGAGGATTGGACATTAGGTCAGAAGCATGGTGAGTTTTCCATATTCCTTAAAAAGGCTATGTGGAGGTCTTCTCCATCTTACTTTGATCCTTAATGCAGTCTGATGTAAGGCTCCAGAAATCCACTTGCCCAAGGCAGGTTGCCAGATAAAAGTGATAAGTGAATTTTCAGCCTCATTTTAAATGCATAATTTACACTTTTTCATTTTAAAATCTCATTCACTGTCAACTTATTTGTTCACAAGTAACAGCCAACGAATTTGTAAAGAAGTTTCATTTCCAGAGAAAGAATGTTAGAAATAAAACTTCAGGATCTGAAATTCCTAATTCGAACACTACAGTGTTCCCTGCTAAAGAATCACAAAAACACTTGGAATTTAGGTGCTGGTTTTCTCCGTAAGTCATAACGTTAATCAATCATCATCACTGCCGTCCTTTAAGGCTCAGAACTTTATTTTCTTTCTATATGAATATGAAAGACTATGAAAAAGCAGTAATTAAAAAACTCAACCTTCTCAGATGATGGTGATCTTGTTCCTGACAGACTGTCATGATAATAGTTATGTCTCTTAGAGAAGGCAGAGTAGCTTATTTTTCCACTAATTAAACACCCAGGATATCTCGCCTTTTGAGAAACAAGTAAGCTCTGCTGTTTTCAAACTTGTGGCTCCGGCCAGATAGGCATCCACAATCAGCCCTTTATCGAACTCCAAAAGATCCTTTGTTTTTCTCATCGTGATCAGCATCATTCTTATAATAGTTGCCTAGAACATGTGCAATACACATGACCAAGTATTTTATGTATGCTGCATAAGTGACATTTATGCATAAAGGTTTCTAATTCAGTGGGTGGTATATATATATATATATATATATATACACACACACGTTTATATGATGCACACACTTATATGGATAGATTAGTGGTGAGATATATCTGCTAGATGCAGCAAGAGGTTGTGTGCATGTATGTAATGGAATTCTTACATCACTAGTTTTTTCATTTATTTCCTGTTTTATTGTTACTTCAGCATGTAGAGGGGGGGGGGTATAGCACAATAACTGCTTATTCTAGAACCTTAAAAATACCTAAAATTTAAAAACGAAATAAGACCAATAATCTAAGAAAAATATGTATAGTAATTATTGCAGTAAAATTAGTAGCACAAGATACATTTTACTCATCTGCTCTGTGTCCATCTTAAATTATATATATATATTTGCCATATAAAAAAGAAAAACTTGTAGACATGCGTATGGATGGTCTTCAACAAACAAAACAAAGCAAAATATGTTAATCATTTTACAAATTCAGCTGCTGCTGTTATAAGCTTATAACAAGGTGATTGCTGGGTAGGCTAGATCAATGTTTGTTTTGCAGAATAAAAAAAAAAAATGAAATAAATTCAATAATCTTTTATTTTACAAATTGATTAGGTGAGGCCATTTAGTCCTAACTAACATTTGAAGACTGGTGGCAGCCAGTCTCCACCCTTAACCATCAGATAGCTGACCCAAAGTTATCTGAGATTGTAGCAGTTGTCTATAATCTCAGTCCCTAATACTATATATTATTGTCTAAAATAATGAGTTCTCTAATAGATTTTCTTAAGGGTTGCAGAAGAATCACTGCATTTTATACATAGGTTAGAGGGAATACTTCACACAAAAAAAAAAAAAAAAATGTTTCCCCATCAGTGGACTCTACTCCTACTTTTTTTTTATTTAAAAACTTGGGTTGTTTAATGCTTTGTGTGGTTTCATATCCATTTTCAATGGGGAAAGGGGAATGTCTTGGGGCACCTAAGATCTTTTAAGAATTGAATACATTTCTGAATTTTGATGGTAGAAACAAAAGTAATTATTGAGTCTGAATGCAGCACATCAGAATTAGGTTAAATTTAAATTAGAAAATTATGAGGGTTGACTTTTGCATACTAAAATAGGATCTAAAGACAAATCTTGCATGGAACACTCAGTAAGAAAAGTCACCTAATTCGCACTTGCAATTTTTTTTTTTTATGTGGGCAGGCAAGAGAGCTGTACTTCAGCCATCTGAAATTCTATCTTCTGAATTGTATACTGTAACTCTTGTAAAACTTAAAACATTCATATCTGCGTGTGCGTATATATACTGTATTTTCCAGTGTATAAGACTCTCCTATATATAAGACACACCCAAGAAATTTAATACAATTTTCTGGAAAAAACCCAAACTTTAAAGTATGATTTTAAAAAAAATGGATAAAATAATAGGTAATTTTTAATGTGTAGGAATCATTTTTGTTGAAATGGCAATGCCATTTTGCCGATTTTCTTGCACCCATATCAAAACTTCGGTCTCTAGTTCTGGCCACTTCGCAATTTTTCCACGTTCCGTGCGCTTTTCAATATGCAAATTATACAAAATCTCCTTCTGACCACGGCAAGTTCTAATCATTTTTTCTGTAGGCGGAGGTCCAAAATGTCTTTCAGCTTCCCTATTCCCGTGTTCTTCCGCATATTTTACAACCTGCAATTTGTAACTTGAAGTATATGAATGTCGCCTGTTTTTTTCCATCACTAAAATCTATGGGGAAATATCAAACTGAACACAAGATATCTCAACACGTCAACTCAATACTGATAGTAATCGGTAACTGATTATTTGGATAAGATATTATGAAACTTGAATAGGGACTCCCCATTCTTAGCCAATGACGCGCCAGAAGTCACATGAAGGTCACGCATCAATTTGATTGCACCATTAACCGCCTACAAAGATCTTGGAATATAAAAGGGAGTGCATATGACTTTGAAAAGAGGAAACAATCTTTACCTTCATCATATAAGATGCACACCATTTTTAAGATAAAAAAGTGCGTCTTATACACCGGAAAATACGGTATATAGTCCTTAACCGCAGACAAATACCATGAAGTCAACTTAAGCAGAGCCATCATCCTTAGGCCCTGTTGCACAAGGAAGAATATATTTTGCCAGCTTTGTGGGAGCTGGTCAGTCAGAACTTGCAACTTATATTTAGTTTTGTACTTTATAGGTTTTGTATGATTTCAGCTGATAATAACAGGCAGTAAGATACTGCTGAAACCATGAAAATTACTTTGGTAATTAAGTAATCTTATGCAATTTCATGTGTGAAGCTCAACTTGTATTTAAGAAATGTGTTTGGATAAAAAATGAAATTCGAACTGAGAAGTGTGTCCATAGGCAATTGTAATCACAACATTTGTCCTTTGGATGGAATGACTTCATGGTTAAAATTCCATCTAGGTTAGGATAGGAGGAACCTTTATATGTACAGTTGGGTCTCTTTCTATGTGGTAGATACGTTTCACAAAAAACTGCATATAAAAAACCTAACTCACATTGAAAAATTATGGATAATTTTCTAAAACTGAAGCAATGAATTAAAATAAATCTAAAATTGCATAAAAACGTAAAGAAATTCAGGAAAATAAGAATACCTAAGTTTGTTTTAAAGCTTTATTCATTTAATTTTATTGAAAAGTAGCAATTTTTTTTTACATTTTTTCATCAGAATTATCGTCGCTATTAGACAATATTCGGCAGCGTTTGCGAACTGGTGCGAAATCGCTTTCATCACCAGAGGAGATAGTCCTCGTTCTATGCTGATTTTTTTCTTCTGACAATTAAACTTTGCGATGGTGATTTTATGCTAATGTTTTATATACAGCGCGCGATATCCAGACATACAGTTCTTCAGTTCACGTTGGAATTTAAAGGCTTGTTCAGAATTTGTGTCATTAACAAGAAAATGATTTTCCCATTTATTGCACAGTTCAAGACCTCGAATTATATTTGTAGTGAGGGAGACAGGTTTTTCTTCAACTTCACTATCATTTTCTGGATCTTTGATGATATCCAATAATATCATCACTTAAGGCATTATCCACAAGCAATTCGTCAATTACACTGTTTGCAGCACATCCAGGCCAAGATGCTTTCCAGCAGGCATTTAAAGTTTGTGGTCTTATTTCAGCGATAGCAGATGCAACATGATTTAAAGTCCAAAATAGAAAAATTTTTTTTCCAAACATCAGTTACTGTTAATGATTCATTTTCTAGTTTATCCAATATAAATTGAAAAGTGTGCTTAACATAATATTTTTAAAAAATACCAATTATGCCTTGATCTAATGGCTGAATAATGAGTTGGGTGGAAAAAACACTACTGGCACATTTGGATGTTCTAAATGCGGATGACTTGGTGCATTGTCAATAATTAATAAAACTTAAAATTGAGAGCTTTTTGCTTTGTTACGTCACCACTTTTGTGGCTTTGTTTTAATTTTTTACTTGATTTTCCTTATTTAGATCTAATTTGCTTTTACCCTAATTATTCTCAAGATCTAAACCTAAATTTTGCCTTCAGTACACGATATAGAAAGACTATCTATATATTTGGCTGATTGCTAGATTAATCACGTGTATCAATTACTCGGACAAAGGTTTTACCTTTCGTTAGGGACAAAATCCTTTGTGATTACTGTCTGACATTGTCTCCCGATCAGATACTGACAAATTTATTTGTTACGCTGTGCCAGCCAATATCTTTAGGTTAGAGGGCATTCTTAATCAGGGAAACTCTCTCAGATAACATACAGAGGTGAAGAATCTAACACTTACTCTTAGCACTGAAATTCTCAATGTCAACTATGTTTAATATCGTTTGCAATCGTGGTTTTAAACATCTATTCTACTCCACTTAGGTTCCGATTTTATGAGTGGTAATTTGAATTCATTCTCAGGCCAATGTCAGGTACAAAACATAAAGCACGTTTATTGAGATCTTAAGGTTATACATTTAAATTCATGCACTCAGTCACTTTTATATCATTCTAAAGTAAAGAACTAGTCAAACCAACTAAAACACAAATGGATAAAATCATTAACTCCTATAAGATTAAGCATTAAACTACACATTATACAAGTCCTAAATTTCATCCATTCAGTTCTCTTCTAAATTACATTAATTATTCACATAAAATACCTGTCACAAATCATCTATAAACATATGAGCATTTTGTTAGAGAAACTAACAAAATGCTCAGTGGAGTTAAGCGACTGCTATCATCGATAATCACCTAAGAGTTCTATACTACATTGTCCTTGCTCACTAACTATATAACATTTCTTCACTCTAAGTGGGAAAGGAATAACAAAATTCTGTACGTTAACAGATCCGTCACTTAATTCACATTTTCGTCTTGCACAGCCCGATCCTTCTTCCTTGAATTGGGGTCAGAACATCTCTGCTTGGCCTTTATCCACATGGTTACTCATACCATGTGGCTTTCCTGAACATCTGGCGATATGCCCACATCTGTCTGGTTCTGATGCCACTAGTCCTCGTCAGAGCTGCCGGTTCAGCTATTCGGTCCTGAGGAGGTAGCTAGTCAGGGTGCTGGAACTGCGGGTGCCGACATCTAACATCTCAGGATGATCCAGAATCCATCAGGAGGTGAGAGAAAGGCCCAACATCCGACCACGTAAAACACCCGGTAAAGGTCAGGAAAAAAACCCAAAAAAGTCTCGAGAGAGGGGAGCAAACCCCTTTTATTCTGCACCCTTGGCACCCTCTTTACTGCCAAGTTCTTCTGCACGGCACTTGTCTCCTTGTGTAGCGTCTTCCGGGAAAACTAACTAGCGCCGCTTTCCGTATAAATGCATATGCCTCAAGCCAAACATTCACCCAAATGGTTCACCCGCGAACTTTCGACTTTTGTGTTTCCATCTTGATAAACATTTCATTTCACATAGAATACCCTTTTATAGTTGCATTTTACAAACTGGAAATCTTTACTCAGATTTGAATAAACAAGTTTTCTTTTATAATTCTACATTTAAAGGTATTTACAATTCTTTTGTTTGCTTAAGTACGAGTTTCTCCTTGTTGATATGTTAGACTTGTTAAATCTTGAATGGAATAATTTTTCAATAAATTCTCCCATTCAAGATCTAATAGCTTCATATATGTTTCCACTTCTGGTACAAAGCAATTATTGAACCATTCAGCCTTTGTATTAGCCCTCCAATGTACGCAGCTGTTTTAGATCTTTGCCTTTTAGAGAACATGGTCTTAGAGATTGATTTACTAGGAAGGGGGGGGGGGGTCAACATTCAATCTCCTAATGCATTGCTACAAAGTAACAACATTACTCAATCTTTGCTTGCTTTAAACCCACTTGCTTTTTCTCAGACTTTGCAATGTAAGTTTGACTAGGTATTTTCTTCCAAAACAATCCTGTTTTGGAAGAAAACAGGATTGTTTTGTGATTGTGTCCAGATCAAGTGTTAGATCTGATTGTGTCCAGATCAAGTGTTAGCGTTAAACACTTGATCTGGACAATATCCACCATCTTCAGTAATTTTGGTTAACTTCTCTTGAAAATTTTTGGCTGCTGCTTCATCAGCTGCAAGCAACTTCACCTGTAATCTTCACATTATGAAAACCCAGTTAGCCATCCTTTGCAAGCCGAAAATTCTTTATCAGCCTAGGAAGTGGAAGTAGGTAGCTCCAATTGCTTCATCTGTTCATAAAACTGAAGAGCTTTTTGTTTAATTAAACAAACCACTTATATTCTTTGAGTCAATTCTTCAATCCAGATTACGAGCGCTCGTTCCGATTTTTTCTAATAAAGCATCTCTTGAGTACAATGATAATTTGGCACTTAGCTTTGTGACAGAAATGACAGATTTTCTTATTGCAACTTCATTCTTTTTAATTGCTCTTATAGTAGATTTGCCTATATTAAAATGTTTACCAATCGCTGTAGATCCCTCTCCTTTTGCTAAGCGATCTAAAATTACAATTTTCATTTCCAAAGAAATTGCTTTTCTTTGGTGCTTTTTTTCTCCATTGGGCCAGATTAAATCTTTAAAATAAAAAGCAAAACTTAGACTTATGATAATGAAAAAACAAACACTTACTCACATGCAAAATTAAACTTCAGACACTCACTGCTTACACGTTACGCCAGAATGTGCTGCAACATGCTGTTTATTATGTACAATGGGGAAACCCAAAATTTGCATGAAATGTGCACCGCATGACTTCGAATCCACATAAAAAGAGACCCAAGTGTATTTTGAAAGTGATATTAGGTAGTCTCAAACAGAGGCAACAAGGTTTTTCTGCCATGGTGTATTGCTGGCATTAACTGCCAGCAATACACTGGTCCCATTAATTACTTCAGCCTGACTTAAGAACCTTCTCCAAGTCTAGTTTCCACCTGACTGATAAAAGAAAAAGCAAATTCAGACTGTTTGTGCCTAAGTGATCTAATACAGCTAAACCATTTGAAGCTTAGTCTTAAAGTATTTATTGCCCTTAAGTGGGTGAAAACAAATCTGGATGTTTTGCTATATTTACAGAATAACTTATGGACAGGTGCAGTGATAAAAAAAAATTGAAATATAAACCTTTTTTTTTTTTGCATTTTAAGATGAATAATTCCTTGTACATAATTTCTTATTTACAAATCAGAAAACTTTTATGCATGGTTGGAAAAAATAAAAAATAAATTAGCACACATCTTCTTTGGCTGTTCCTGTTATAATCTTTAGTCTCTGAATAACTAACTTTGCTACTTCCTGCTGGTCATGCTGAAAGAAAATCAAAAAATTAAAATACACCTTTCTATAATGCCATTTTAATATAAATAGAGCATTTCCCAGAGGTCTTTAGTGGATACAAGGCACTTACATAAATTTTAATTACTTTTATATTTTTGTTGTAGATAAGGGGAAGTCTAGTAAGTAATTAATTTTTCAATAACTAAAATAACCTGATTGAGGCATGATAGCGTTCCAGCTGTATGGGTGTGAACTTCTTACAATAAAAGTTTAAATTCACATAGTTTGAACTATGTGGTCAGAATTTTCTTCTAAATTTTGTAATTTGTATATATATATATATATATATATATATATATATATATATATATGTAGAAAGTTTTTTAACTTGGGTATACTATGCTGAAATGTTCTCAGCCTAAAAATGAAAAAAACAAATTTATAATTTCAAAATTATTTTTATTTTTCAACATAATCTCCTTTAAGATTAATAACATTTATTCCAGCAGTGCTCCAGTGCCATTATCCTATCCCTGTAGTGGTTCTCAGTAAGATCTGCAAAATATCCCCTCTAGCAACTTCGAATCACCTCTAGCAGTGAGGTGATTTGAAGAAGAATGCTCACTAGCAAGGAAGAGTTTTAGTTTTGGGAAGAGATAGAAGTCAGAGGAAGCCAAATCTGGGGTGGATGTTTCAATAGTGCATATCCCTCAATTTTCCCATTGCCAAAACACCTTTGTGGGCAGGTGCATTGTCCTGATAAAAGATGATTTTTTTTCTTCTACAAACTGCACAAATTTTTTCATTTAGTCTGGTTTAAAGATCGGAGTAATATTCCCCTGTTATTGTTTTACCCTTTTCAAGTTAATTAATAAACAAAATGTCTTTAGCATCCCAAAACACCAAAGCCATGACCTTTCCAGCTAATGGAACCGACTTTATCTTCTTTGGCACTGAACAACCAGCTTGTGTCCACTGTTTTGACTGCTGTTTGTGTGACGGTGAATCCAAGTCTCATTCATAGTAATACATCTACGCAAAAAACAGTTTTATTCTTGTTAAAATGCTCCAAGCACTGTTCAGAGATTTTCATGCGAGTGCATTTTTGATCCACTGTGAGCAAGCATGGCACCCATCTTGTGCAAAGCTTTTTCATTTGTAATTCTTCATGCAAAATATATCCTACACGTTCTTTTGAAATGCCTATAGTCTCAGCAATTTCACGCACTTTGACTCACCAGTCATCCAATACCATATCGTGCACTGGATCAATGATTTCTGGTGTTGTTACACTTTTTGGATGCCCTTCATGTGCATCGTCTTCAACACTGGTACAGCCACATTTAAACTTGGCAGCCTATTTCTTAATTGTCAAAAACGAAGGAGAAGAGTGTGCCCATAAACTTTTATGAACTTTAAATTAATTTCTTTTGGAGTTAAACCTTCTTTTACAAAGAATTTTATAACTGCATGATACTCAATTTTTATCCATTTCAAGGGATACAGATAACGCTTTTGCTTCAGACAGCTGTATAGAACAAATTACTTGATAAAATGACTTGCAATTTCACGTGGATGCTTATGACAGATGTAACCACTTAAAAAAAATCTTGCTGATAGTGTTGCCATCTATGGTCGAGGCCAAGAACTTTTCAGAACACCCTCATATCATATATATATATATATATATATAGTGTTGCCATCTATGGTCGAGGCCAAGAACTTTTCAGAACACCCTCATATCATATATATATACAGGGTGTTCGGGATAAATTTGACAGTTTCGTAAGGAAAAAGAAAATCTTCTTTGTATCTATTAAATTTAATGAATTGACAAAAAAACATTACAGGCAGAGTTAATTACAATACTATCAACAAGATTTACTCAAAATAACCACCATTAGCATCGATCACAGCTTCAATTCTGCTTCGGAACCTCGAATAAGCTGATGCTACAGTCTCCCTGGGAAGGGCCGCAAAAACTGTTTTAATTTTATCCATTAACTGGGCTTTTGTATTACTGGAAGTGCGATTGGTGTCTTTTTCAACTGCGCCCCATACAAAATAATCCATGGGGTTAAGGTCTGGGGAGTTTGGAGGCCAAACATTTGGACTGGTGAAGTCGTAGAAATTTTCAGACAACCATTTTTGACTTTTCCCAGAGGTGTGGCAAGGGGCCGAATCCTGCTGCCATACATACGGCCTACCATTGGCTACCCTTGTTATCCAGGGCTTGACTACAGTTAGCAACTCCACGAACAAAGCCCGAATTCCAATGCCAGGGTTCTTCAACACCTGTTCCTGCAGATTTGCGAGGAATTCTGCTGTACGAACGCAATCAGATCGTCTGCTAGGGATCTTTCTTCTTGCTACATCCTCGTAGTCACCATTGCAAGTCTCTAGTTCATGCCTGGTTGTTTTTACTGTATTCAGGGAGCATTGGGCAGCAGTCGTAATATCCTTATTTTGATGGCGGGCACGAATCATCATGATACAAGTTATTCTCTTCCATGATTCAGGTGGGTTCCAGCTATCCATCCTTTCTGACATCTTGTATATGAATGAAGAAGGGTCCAAACTTTTAAATGAAGAGAAGTGTGTGTTAATACATGTAACTTACGGAAAAATATAATTAATTATAAATATGTCAAATTTATCCCGAACACCCTGTATATATATATATTAAACTCTTTAATAAGGATCAATGGCTAGAAACAGGATGTTTGAAATGCACAATTGAAGATAATGAAGGAAATGAACATAGTGTATCAAATATAAGTAATGAATACAAGACATTCGTTTATTATACCACAAGTATTGAAAAATAAATTTCTTTGTAATTATTTGGGTTTGTATAAAATATAACTTCCCATAGGGAGGGGGTAGGCTGAAAATTAGGAAACACTGATATGGTAGATCAAGAAGTGATACATTAGTGACAATACAAAGAATCACAAAAACAAATCATTAGCTGTACTGATATGTACATAACTTCTGTATGCATGTACTACTGCATATGAAGGCAACTCTTACTGTATGCAAGGTTTTCTTACTATAAATACACTGTGCTAAGAAATTAAGTTTCTGAAAGTAATATATGAACTTTCCTCAGTTGCCTAGGTATATATAGTACTAAACTTGTGTCTTTGTTTACTGCTATTTGAGTAGGATTGCAGTTTGTGATTATTCACTGATTTAATTAGACTTCTTAAAACATGTTCATTATACATCCTTTTGTGGAGATGTATTAATGGGTCATGCTGGACATAGGACTCATAAGGGTATATAACATCTCCACAACTCGTAATCTTTAATCTTCTACATGCCTCTAAAATTGTTCATGTAGATATAAATTTATATATACAGGGTGTCTCGAAATTCACGCAAGAAGTAATTTTGATAGAAAACACAGGTTTTTAATTAAAAATTGTAATTTCTTATTGATTCATAAAGTATACAGTATAGGGTTATGCATGGAATAGCATATCGGGTAAATGGCCTCCACGGCTTTGCTGGCACATACGCACTCTTTTGTCGAAATTTTCCATGACCGTTTTGCATAAACGTGGCTGAATTTCGTTGATACAGCGCTCAATTTCCTCCTTCAAGGCGTGGGTGGTCGTGGGCTTGTTGGCATAAACCTTAGACTTCAAAAAACCCCAACGCCGTTAAGTAACATGATCTGGGCGGCCAATTCTGATCACCAAAACAGGAAATTACATGACCAGGAAGTGACTCATGCAGTAATTGAATTGTTTCTCAGGCTGTATGGCATGTAGCACCGTCTTGTTGAAACCACACACATCCATATCTTGCAATTTAGGCACAAAAAACTGGATTATCATGTCGTGATAGCGAGCACCATTAACTGTTATTGTCTTACAGCCGCATTTTCGAAGAAGAATGGACCGATGATGCCTCCAGCCCAAAATCCGCACCAAACAGCGACACGTTGTGGATGCATTTGTTTCTGAACCCCAAATGCGACAATTTTGTTGATTAACAAAGCCATCAAGATGAAAATGAGCCTCATCGCTGAAGATGATTTTGTTCGAAAAACAAGCATCCGCTTGTTGTTGTTCCATAATCCATTCAACGAACTCTCTTCTCTGTGTGTGGTCAGTAGGCTTCAGTTCTTGAGTCAATTGAACTTTGTAAGCATAAAGATGCAGCAAATCTTTCGTGAGAATACGCTGTAGAGAGCTTCTCGAAATGCCCAATTCAAGACCACGGTGCCGAATTGATGTTCCTGGACTCTCAGCAACACTCTCACGAACTGCTTTGATGTTTTCTGTTGAATGACTTGTTGAAGGACGGCCAGAGTGCATAAGATCACTAATTGATCCAGTTTCCTTGAATTTTTTAATTAATCTTTTCACAGTTGATGAAGTTAAATCACTATTCCGACCATATTTTGTAAGAAAATTGCGAACTGTAGCTGCCAAACCTTCATTATTTTTAAAATATTGCTCAACAATGAAAATGTGTTGTTCTTTTGTGTAGCACTCCATTTTTAATAACCCTGAACTGTCAGCTGTCACGCCGTCTTTTTTTTCTCATTGGCAACACTTTACCGCACAAATGGCGCTAAATTTAAATCTTGCGTGAATTTTGGGACACCCTTTATATAGAACTAGGAAACTGCTAAGTCAAACATACAAACTAACTCTTTAGCATGTTACCTAAAAACAGCAATACATCTTGCATCTGTACAACCTTAATATGGTTATACTAATATACTTATACACTGGGTATATTAGTATACCCAGTGGCTCTAATTCATTTGTGATAATATGAAATATACTGGTAAAGTGCTCATGAAATAATGCCACTATCACATTTCATAATTATTCTTATATATATATATATATAATGGAACCTGTGGATTCCAATAACATGAAAAGGTTAACATTATCAGTTTCAAAAGTATAGTTAAATGTTCAAATTATTCAGTGCTGTCCACATTTCTTTAATTATTCTTTCTCTTGCTTGCCATACAGTGGAAGGACTCCAATCCTTTAGCTATTTACCTGGAAAAAAAACTTTTTTAATCTCTCTCTCTCTCTCTATATATATATGTATACACATATGTGGGACCACTAATTAGTTAATGAGCAACACATATCTCCTACCAACTAACAAACCCACCTTCTTGGAGTTTGGCCTTTTCACAAACAAGGTTGTTGATCCTGGTAAGTAATGCCAGCTATATCCCTAAGTGGTAGATCACTTTTTTTGTCCCCTGAAACACCACTGTTTAAATTATTAGAGGCCTGAAGAAGCTTTTTTTTTTTTTTTATACTATAGGTTTACAAGCAAGGCTAAAACCTTATAATACATTTGTACCATGGGTTTTTCTATTCTTATATTTTTTTTATTTACATACCCTAGAAAACCACTATCTATCCTTGCCCCTTCACACAGTAGTGGTATCACACTGGACAATGAAATTCATGTCCAGTGGGGAAAAAAAATAGCCCTCAAGTATCACAGAACACACCTACAATTTGGCAAAGATACAGTGACGATATTTTTATCATGTGGTCAGACTATCCAATTAGAAGGTTTCGTTACCTTCCTGAACAACATTCATCCTCAAATCAAATTCACAGCTGAATTGGAAAGAAATAGATCTTTACCGTTTTTTGGATACATTAGTAAAGCTATCAGAGCAAAACACACTCTACTTCTCAGGAAAACAACTAAAATTAATTACATGCAAGAAGTTGCATGTAATTAATTTACATGCAACTTCTCACTGCCAACCAGCACAAAAAAAATAGGCATCACCTGTTCCTTACATGATAGAGCCTACAGAATTTCTTCAAACATATATAAAAGAAAGTAAGAGCTACAGTATCTTAATTCTGCCCATCCAAAAAATGGTTACAACAGAACATTAGTAAAAACAATCTGTCTCAACCTCCAAAATGAACAGAAAAACAAATAAACCAAGAATATCAAGGAGCAGTGCTTCTCCCATATATACAATCAATCACAGATAAAATAGCAAGATTGCTTCACCAAAAAAAATTAAAAGTTACTTCCTATCCAAAACCATCACATCTGCCACTTAAAAAAAAAAGCAGGTGTCTACAAGAGCAATTGCAGGCTACAGTAGTAGATCTGGAGCAAGATGCTCATAGGAACATGTGAATAAAAGAAAGTAAAATCAGGGTTGGCAGCACATACAACAGATACAAAACATTAGTAGAATGGCAGAAAAATGAAATACTCCACACTGATTACCACTTTTACCCAAGAGTATTCAAAGAATCAGCTGAAGATTTTGCATCAAATCTGGTCTTTCTTAATCCATCATGACACACTTGTATCTACTAGCAGTACGCAGCAACCCACAAACCAGCAAATGCATGCTTTCCATTGTTTAAATATGTTTCAAATATTCTTCACTAGAAATGTTAACTGTTATTGGTTTGCTTGTAGTTTAATTTATTCAGGCTATTTCCTGAGAAAGTGAAACCAAGTTTTTCATGAAACTAATCAAATTAAAAAAATTTCTTTTTGACTTCTTTGTATGTGGTTTAAAATGGGAAAATACATTCTAATATGTCCTTTCTCCAATGACATTCATCTCCCACCTAATGACAATCACAAAGATGAACCCAGAGCCACACTCAAACCAGCAGACTGTCATTTGGAGAGTAGCTACTCAGATAACCAGGCTGGCTAAATGTTTCACCACAGAGCAAGATTGCTGCCTCTCTCCTTCTCACATGTAATGTGGGAAACAGATTTATAGATATAACAGACACACTGTATGGACCCAAAACCTCCCTTTCATTTGAGGGTAGTTCTGCAAGCCTGCAGCTACACAGTATGCAGGATTAAACTTGGTGGTAACTGATCAGGAGGCTTATCTCAATCAGCTGGCATATAATTCTTGCTATCACTTAATCTGCCAGGTCATGCCTGGAGGCAATCTTAGTATAGTGGTGTGCAGGGTAAAACTGTCAAGGACATGAATTGGACTTAGAGAGTTGTGTATAATTGATCAGTAGACAATCCTGCTATCGCTTGGTCTGGCAAGAGGAAGGCAGAGATAATAGCATGTGAGGGGAGAAGCATCAAGGACATGCTAAGAAAACTATAGGTCGATATTGTTTTAATAGAAGTGTGAGAGGACGGAGGTGCAAGAATTTTGTTTACAAAAAAGAGATGGCAGTACTTAACAAAATTTAAAGCTACTGAAACAAAAAGATAAAATCAAATGAGATTGTTGTAAATAACAATTACAAGATGTTATATTCAAGCAAAAATAATCAAGTATCTAAACAGCATTCAATAGTAACCAAAAAGATAATCTTGAAAAGCGAGCAATATCAAATAGAATGATGTAGACATGCATCAAAATTAGTAATTGGACAATAGCACATATTTGTGACACAGGGATCCTACAGAATGTACTAGTAAGAATGAAGTGGAGGAATTTTTTTGAGTTATTAAGAAGATAACAAATTCCTTGGAGATCTAAACAGCAGAGTAGAAATTGAGTAGCAGATTCATACACTACTGAAGACAATGCTTCATGCTGGTTCAGGTAATGTCGGGCTTGCATATTGCAGTCCTACATGGAAACCCATCTTGTGTTCTGAATATGTGTGTTCATCTAAATGGACAGACAGGTAGATCTACTGTCCATTTAGATGAACACAAATCTTACATCTGCAATCACGACTATGGTCAATCTGGCCTTGCAGACCATGTATTGGACACAACTCACCATGCTCCATCACAGTAAACTTAAAAAGGAAAGACTATTTTTGAAATCTGCAGCAGCACTCAGAAATCAACCTAATCTTAACAAATATGGATGTATAAAACTTCCCAAAATTTAGTAAAGAATAATCGTAAAGAGTCCTAGTTTACATCCTAGACCACCTACAAAAGCTCATAGAGGGCATGCCACCTAGATAGGGCTTTAGAGTATGGTTCCCATAATGTTTTACTAAAATCTGGGACATGTTAAAAATTAAGAAAACCAAAAATAAAACTATTATATATGTTGCACTTTAATTTAAATATTGCTATAAACATACATTAAATCCACAAATATATTTAATTAGAAAAATATTTATCAGATTTATGGACCTGTTCAAGAATTTTTTTTTCTTCATCATCATCATAAAATTCCTGACATGTACCCTCAAGGGGTGTACAGGATATGAGTACTACATGAAAAATTTACATCATTACTAACTTCCTATCTACAATTTTCCTCCAAATCAGTCTGTTACTTGTCAAGACTCCAATATTATCATTATCAAATCTTATATTTCTATCGTCTAAAGGCACATTGTACCGTATCAATCCACCTATGTCTTGGTCTTCCTCTGGGTCGTTTTCCTGCCAACCTGGCAGAGAACACTTGTTTTGCTAATCTTTCCTCACCCATTCTGTTTAATTTTTTATCATAGAACTCAGCACGAGAGAAATTCTTAAAATATGTCTTTACAATGATTAAAGCTTTTACTGTCTCAATTTTAAGTCTGTTTTTTTTCATCTGTCCAGAGTGCATTTAACATGTTATAGATTTAGCACTGCATTAGTTCCTGGCAGTGCTAAACAAAAACTAACTAGGCATTTAATACTCCCAGAATTTATACCTTGCTTTGTAAAATGAGCAAACAGAAGAACACCATTTATCACTGACACTTTGATCCTTCTGTTCACAATATTTTTCTCACAGTAAAACTTGGTGACACTGTCTGCATGAATATGTAGCTTTCTTGTATGTTCTTCCAAGTCACAGGATCCTTTCCCTTCAAATTAATCCAATCCATAGACTGAAGAGGTGTGAGAAATGATGTACACCACTCCTGAATATATTCAATACAGGTGCAGTAGAAATCTACTGCATAGCTTTCAAACTTTTCAACTATTATGTGTCCTTCTTTTTCTAATTCTTGCAAATGTTTTCTCACAGTAGTTGTAAGAAACTTTTCTGCCTTCCTACAATTTAACCTTTCCACCAGTTTGTTTGTTTCATCCTTCACTTCAATTACTGTTATATCTTGCTTTTCAATACATTTAATGGTATCATAAAAGGTTTTTAACTGGCTGGCAAGGAAATGCAGGAGTATAATTGAGAGTGGATTTTCAAAGAAATTTTTTAGAACTGATAGGACATTTGTCAATAAAAAGAAAATATGACTTCAATGAAGGGAACATGTCAATAATCCTCTAGATTGCAGGCAAAATAGAGAGCCATCTTGTCTTGCTGTTACTCAAAACAGTTTTATACTCTGTGTTTGTGAATTCACAAAATGATTTAAGCTCCCCAACTTGTACACAATATATGTGGAAATGTTGGTAAATCTTGTTAATTATTAACTGAAGATCGATAGAGAAGCAGTCTGCACAGCATTATGTATCATGTGTGCAGGGCAACCAATTCCAATTAAATTGTTCACAGCGTTTTCTTGCATTTTGAAGTGCAGATTATCCTTTCCCTTTCTCTTTTTTCCACCAAAGTTTGTATTTGTATTATCTGCTAATATAGCAATACCCTTTTTCAGGAGATCTAACTTCTGTAACACTTCCAACACATAAGAAAATAAAAGTTTTGAAGTTTCACCGAACTCCAACACATTCATCTTTTTCTGGGTGATAGTATCTAATGACCAGAGGCACTAATTACATGTCAAAGTGGTTTGATGAATCGATTAGTACTGATATAAAACAAACTTCTTTTAACTCTTCCTCAATCTGCTTTGTTGCTAATGGCACACTAACATTGGTTATTATTGCCTTGCACTTTGTTTGCAAACACCTCAATTTATCATTGAAACTTTTTTTCACGATGTTTTTCACAATGGTGTCCATGGAGTTAAAGCTGTGGTTTTTTTTCACCGTGTGTGATACGTGAAGGTTGCTTCCTGCGCTGCCAGTGATAACTCTTTATCCCTTTCACTCTTGGTTTTCACAATTAAAAAATTACTCATACTGCAGTCGGAAGCCTTACTTCGAACAGCAGCTTTATGTTTTTTCGTTTTCACGTGGTTGACTACATCTGCCCGACCACCATGCGAAATGCAAATACAGTTACATAAAGTACATTCCACATTTTCATCTACACCTTTAATGAAAGGAAATTCTCTTCTAATATTATTATTAATACTGCACTTACGTTTTGGAATTATAGGGGTAGAAAATGATAAAAATTATCGATCAAGTAAGATACTGTTATAACAGAAGCATCAGAAAAAAGAACATCACCATTAGTTATTATTAGTTATATTATTTATAGTATTAATGATTATTATTATAAATAACATTGTAATAGAAATTGGCTAAAAACGAGATAAAATCCATTTATCCATTTTTTCCTGAAGGATACTTAAAAAAGTGGGATGAATGGGAACCCTACTTTAGAGTCACCCATGTATTTCATTTAGTATTGTATTGTTTTTGTGTGTGTGTGTTAAAAGTGCAATGTGTACTCCCTGAAGATGTCTCGTGACTAAGACAAAATATTGGAAGCATTAAAATTAGTTTTTAATCCTTTCCTAGTGCTGTCTATACTCCATTAAACCTCCAACATGATGTCCTCCCAGCACTTAAGCCTTAACATGGAAAACACTGACTGATTCAGCCAGAAAGGCATATATGAAGTTGCCTGCAAGGATAGAAAAATATTGCAGGCAGTGGACTCATTAAGAGGCTGTCTTAGAAAAGAAGAAAGCATACTGAAAGTTCCTGGCAAATAAGTCAACATGTGCTCTGAGAGAGAATACAGAGAAAAAAACGTGTAAAGATAAAAATGGCAAAAAGGTGGCATAATGTTCTACAGGCTATTGAAGAAACTATATTGAAATGGAAAAAAAGAGTACCATAAAATTAACTATCTAAACATACATATAAATGAAATATATCAATCATTATAGCCTTCGTATTTGTTATTTGCTTAATCAGAGATAATAATAGCGAATGAAAATTGAAGATAATGATATCCTAGATTTTCAAATAATCACTCTGAAAGATTGTTAAGTGAACAAGAAGTAGCAAAACAGTGATAGAAAATATTCAGGAGGAATGCAGTCAGAAGTACATTTCACTACTTGTCAAAAACCTGAAATATGTATAAGGCAGCTGGAAGAGATGATACTCGGCCAGAAATGCTCAAAGATGAAGATATAAAAGTTTTTACAGTGGGCCACACTGCATTTCAGAAGGTTGAAATAAAGCACTCATCTATAAAAAGGTGGAATAAAACTGAATGAGAGAATTACAAAGGAATTTCCTTTCTGAGTATTCCAGGCAATATTTATGCAGCCATACTTGAGAAGTTAAAACTGGGGTTGTAAGGATCATATTTTCACTTTAGGACACAGCTGAGAAATCAGAGGAATATGACAAGGATCTATAAGTTCAAGTTTTGTAGATTGTATGATGCCAGGAAAAAAAAGACTAAGATCTAGGTGGAGTGTAGTTAGAAATGCTTTAGAAGACTGAAATACAAAGTTTGACAGTATTGGAGTCCTGACAGATAACACAATTAGTTTGGAGGAAAATTGCTGATTAGGAAGTTAGTAATAATGTAAACTTTTCGTATGCATATATAGAAGACCCTATACACCCCTTGATACATATCAGAAATTTCATAATAAGAAACCAAGAACTTAATCCTCTCAATCTAATAACTATCACAGAATGGATAGAAACAAATGCAACATCCTACAGCATTCTCCTAGGGAAGCTTCTGCGACTACAGAAGAAAGAATCTCAAACATGCATAAGTTATCTTCCTTATATTCAACACCCAACATTAAAATATTAAAAATATTCAGGCAACAAGAAGTGAAAGCAGGCTTCATTTCTTTTAATGTTACTCAGTGATCAACATTCATTTTGGTAAAATTATGAAGATTATCACCATGTTAAGCATAAGTTTAATTTCCCCAAGTTTTCACCTATCTTCATATTATGGTCATGTGGAGCATACATCTTAACACCCCTATGTAGACCGAACTGATTTGAAAAGTATCTGTTCCTTACATCATACAATAACTTGGTATGAATGTGAATGCAAATTTAAAGAAGCCTGTGCAATTTTGATCAACTATCTTAATCTTAATAATGGTGGCATGAAAATCACAAGAATTTGGATGACATACATTCAGCCCACTTAAGTTCTTCAAATTTTCCGGCAAAACCTTACTCTAGGACTCTAAGCAATAATTTCAGGATATACAACATCAATAATTTCTAGGACTTTAAGCAATAATCTATACAACACCATCTATGCTGTTGTATAGATGGTCTCTAGCTTAATATATCTTTTAATGATTTCTAATCAAATAGAGAATAATAATAAGACTAGCTTTGGTGTAGTAGGATTTTATTTCCCCATCAGCGGTCAGACGAGTAGTTTTAACAGTTGACCAAATTACTGTGACTTTAGCAAACCATGCAGATTGTAATGTAGGCTTGTTGCTAAATATCGAACTCACATGAAGCTTTAATGATACAGCATTTGGTGGTAGCCTAATCAGTATTTAAAATAAGGGCTAAGGTTTTTCATTGTAAGATATAAAGTTTATGTCCAATGAAATCTCCTCATCCATCCCTTAAAAATTCAAGCATTCTACAAAATCTATGACTACTTTTGTGCTATGTCAGGATAGGCCAATGTGGAGGCCAAAATGCATGAAATGTTGAAAAGAAAATACAAGTGTGATGTAGTCCAGCCATCCAATCAATAAATAAAGATCATGAAATCCTTTGTCAACAAAGTGAAATGCCCTGCATTGAGATGGTCAGTGTAGGGCATTTCACCTCCTCCATCCAGTATAACAAAAATTAAGTCTGGTCCTTATGCATCAAAAATCTCAAACATGCTGATCTCAACTATGATGTATTCTATATCTTGAGACAGAACAATACCTCTTCAGTTCCATATGATTTTACCATTGGCTTTTACCCTCTTTTTTTTAACATCTTAATTAATAAATATTAATTTTTGCATTTATCCTGATAAGTTTCTCCTCATAAATCAGCTTTTAGAAAAGTTAATAAATCGATGTTCATTATTCATCTCCAACTGGAAATAATCTGATGTGTAATAATTTCTTTTTATAACATTACATTTCTCATATAATATAAATTGTACATATGTAAAATTTTTAAAATGAAATACACAGATGTGTAAAAACCTTTATAATGGCTTTTCAGTTGAAGGTGAAGCTGGGTATCGTGCAGAAATGGCAGGCAGAGCCCCCCCCCCTGCTTCCTTCCTACTTTTTTATTTTTATTTTAATTAATCAGGAAACTGGCCAGAAGAACACAGAATTAACACAAGCTTCATAGCCTTAGTTGCTTCAGCTGTACTTCCAAACAACAATAAAATACAGCAATCTCCCAATTTATTATTATTAACAGTTATTATTATTATTTGAACAGAACAGGTACTCTCCCTCGATGAGTCTATGAACTCATCAAGGGAGGGCACCTGTTCTATAACTCTGTCTCCACCCACTGATCGCAACTACACTAACACCACCACTGGTATTTCCACAGACAATCACAAACATCCATGCCCACGATGGGATTCGAACCACAGCCTTTCAGCTGGAGAGCAGATATGCTAACCACTCGGCCAGCCAGGCTGGCCATTTATTTAACCTTCAAAAAATAACAAAACCTACAGTTAGCTAATTTTTTTAAACAGGTTAGCATGGCAGTCAGCTATTATAACAGCAATAACCATACTTCAAGTTAAAATACCTGTTAGTTAAATGGCGATGTCAGTTATCAAGTTTCCTAATGCAAGTGGAAAACTGGATATCATATGCTAAGGACTACTGTTATGGCAGCACACTACATGTCTGCTGTTTGGGGAAATGAATGCCTTAAAGTCATACAGCAATTTTACTTTCAAAGCCAGAGAGTCCAAGATTTTTTTTCTCGAGGGTATCTAGTATCCCAAGTATGAGAGGAGAAGTTTCACTGTAATTTTCGCTTGAGTAATATTCACATAAGGCCTGGTTGGCCAAGTGGTTACCATATCCGCTCTCCAGTCAAAAGACAGCAGGTTTAAATCCTGACATGGACATTTGTGATTGTCTGTTTAAACAGTGGTGGGCGGTAGATGGTGATGGTAGTTGCAGTTGTTGGAGACAGAGTTGTAGAGTAGATGCCCTCCCTTGATGAGTCTTTGGACTCCTTGGAGGTGTCACATAATAATAATAATTTTTATTTAAATATTAGTCATTCATATGACAGTTACTATATATGTATAAAATGATCAACATTAACTGTCACAAAAGAATAATTTAAATTTAATTTTTAACTGAAGCAAAAAAACAAACAAAACAAAGCGCAGTGTGTGACTCTCAAATTTGATAACTTCATAATATAAAGTAATTACTTTATTTTATTCATAGTCTCCAAAATCCACAACTTTTTACAGTATTTGTTTTCAAAATCACAGCAAACTGCATACCTAGTATGCATATCACACACAATTATGCTATTATAAAAAAAAAAGGTTAACTCTATATTCAAAACAAATTTCTCACCTGAAGAATATGGAGTCCTTTTGTAGACAACACTAATAATTCTTTAGTACCATCATCTGTTATATCAATATATGCAAGAGATAACAATGGATAAGGAAAATTTCTTTGCCAATGTAGAATGTAACCTTTGGTTTTGTTTGCAGGAATTTCTTTAAGCTTATAAACAAGCAAATTCTATTGATGAAAGAAAGAAAAGTAAATAAATAAATACAGCCAGGTCTGAAAGATTAAACAACTTATTATTATTTTTATTATAGGAATTTGTTTCTTCTTCAATTCACACAATAAGGAAATAAGTGAATAATATTTATTTAAAAGCCATATATATCAGCCTGAAAATTACAAGCCATCATCAGTGGTAAATTATAGATTAATCCAAAGTGGAATGTGAATGGATTGATTTGAACTATTAAACTATTGTTTGCTACTCATGATGGCCTGTAATTTTCAGGCCAAAATATACTGAGTGGTACATGATTGAAATGGATTGCCATTGAATATTGTGTGTTTGCAAGCAGTGTGAATGAATTCAAGAATAAGTATGATAGCTGGTGCATATAGCATGTGGCCTCCCTCGATGAATCCCTGACTCCCTGGAGGTCTCTGTTAATTATCATCATCATCATGCCTATCAAGGATTTAGGCCTAGAGTGGCCTGTTCCAACCTTATAAGTCATTGTTGAATCTCTTAAGAGGACATCCTTAATTTAAGGCTTGTTTTGGTAATCTTTCTGTTTTCATTCTTTGAATGTGTTCCATCCATTTATGTTTATATTTTTTAATTTTTTCTATTACTGGTTCTTGGTTTAATTCTTTCATAATTTCTTTGTTTCTTTTGTGATCAAATAGGGTATACTTTGCAGTTTTTCTCATAAACTTCATTTCTGCTGTTATTAATCTTTGTTTGTCTTTTTGTTTTATTGTCCAGATTTCGCTTCCATACAATAGGACTGGTAGGGCTAATGTATCGTATACGTTTAGTCTGGTTTGTTTTTGTACTAGGTTTGGTTTAAATATAGAGTTAATTACACCTGTTATTTTTAAATATTTTGCAATTTTTAGGTTTATATCTTTTTCATTTTCATATGTAATCACACATCCTAGGTAGTTAAATGAATTCACCTGTTCTAAATTCTTGTTATCTATGTTCTAAATTCTTGTTATCTATTAATATTTTAGTTCTTACTGGAACCTGTCCTTTAAAGGCCATAGGTTTTGATTTTTCTGTTGATAGTATCATTCCATAATCTTTGGCTATCTCATTTAAATTTAAAGTACCTTTCTGTAAGTTATCTTCATAATTTGTAATTATTATTTAGTAAAATGATCGACAAAAAGGAGAGTATTTAAGTTCACAGTAGGAGAAAGTTTAATACCTTGATGGAAATTTTATTCCATTTTAATATTATTTCATTTAGATAAATATTAAAAAGAGTTGCTGAAAGGGGATATCCCTGTCAGACTCCTTGGTTTATCTCTCTCATACATAATGGCTCATGATTTAATCTTATTTGTATTTGATTATTTTCATTTATATACTTCTGATAGCTTTTAGAATATTATTTGGTATTTGTCTTTCTTTTAATATGTTAAATAAATTGCTTCTTTTAACTTTGTCAAATGCTTTTTCAAAGTCAATAAATGTAATATGTGTTTCTAAATTGTATTTTCTTCTTTACACTATTAATAATTTTAGGCAAAAGGCCGGGTCTATACATAATCGTCCTTTTCTATGTCTCTGTTAATAATAATAATAAATGTTATTTGCTTATTTCCTTAGTGTTTTAATGAAATGAAGAAACTATATGGCACAACTATTTCTAAGAGAGGAATTTTATATTATATAACACTTAATAATTTATACTGTTTTCATTTCATTTCACTTTTAAAGCAGTTGCAACAACTGCTTTAAAAATGTGTCACAAGCCTGAAGCCAAGAATTATAATTTTGCATAAGTAGAAGGTTAAATAAGCTTTAAAAATAAACTATATACAGTACTAGGAAACAGTTTTACTGGATTCCTGATTTAATTTTTTTTTCACATGTATCTGTATAATTTTTTTTTTACTAAATAGTTTAAGGAAATTACAACGTAAACTAGGATATACATTAAAATAAATTTTAATACACTTCCAATATTTCTGCAACATCATGTTGCCATTTTCACAGGATCTTAAGAACAAGACACGTGCATGCAGGCAACAACAAAGTAAATGAGGAAGAAGCAGGAAGCTATTTTTCTCCTAAAGTCCTCATGGTGCCCCTAGCAGACAATGTTGGTATTCTTGGGTGATTGGGATGAAGGTCTTCTGATGTAGGTTTCCCAAATTTGAGGCAGTCCCAAATTTGTTGAGGTTTGGATTGTTTCTTAGGGCTGAAGCTGATTCCATGAAAAGCATTTCATGTTTGTATTTATTACGGTGTATTATCATGGCTTTCTTCCACCATATTCTATGGCAGGTATCCAGCGCATGGTCTGCAAGACCAGAGTGGCTGTATTGCTGAAACCGGATGTAGTCCTTGTGTTCTGAAATTCTGATATTAGCTGTCCTGCTTGTTTGGCCAAAGTAGGACAGCTTACAGCTGCAAGGGGCCTGGTATACACCAGGTAGATCTGGGGGGGGAGGTTGGTCTTTAGTAGAGCGGATAAGGGATGCCAATTTTTTATATGGTCTATAACAAGAAGTTAAGTCATGTTTGTTTAGGATTTTTGTAATTTTTTTCCGAGGTGTCTCGGACATAGGGTATGGTGATGGATTTAGAGTAGTCCTTGTTGTGAGGGGGTGGAGGGTTATTGGTTTCAATATTTTTTGGATTTTTTTTTTGGAGGGGGTAGCCATTGGCTGAGAAAGTGTTGAGAATGTGGTTTAGTTCTGTGGTTAGGGCATTGTCATTTGAACAGATAAGTTTAGCCCTGTTGTGTAGTGTCTTAATGATTCCATACATATTGTTGCGAGGAGGGGTAGTGAGATTGTTGGTGAATGTATATGCCTGTATGGGTGGGTTTTCTATAGACTGAGAAAACCAAGGTTCCATCAGGCCGGCGGGTGACTAGTGTGTCTAAGAAAGGAAGGCAGTTGTTTTTTTCGTCTTCCGGGGTGAATTTGATTCTGGCGTGTTGGTTGTATAAGTGTGTTAGGAAGGAGAGGAGTGTATCGGGGCCATGTGGCCAAATAGCGAACACATTATCAACATAGCAAAGCCAAAAGGTTGATTTTTGTGGGGCAGAGTCTAAGGCTTTCTCTTCAAAAGGAAGTTGTGATTTCGAGATCGAGTTCTTTTTTAAATTTTCAAATTTTTTGATGTGTCGATCTCATACTTTTTAAAATTCTTTCTCTGATGCAGTGCACGAGATGTCATATAAAATAGACCAAATTTTGTGGCTTAAGGTGCTTGAAAGGTCATCTTCACGTGCCAGGATAGCTAAGTTAGCATCATTCAGGAAACGGCGAGTGGTGGCGATTTGTTCCCTGAGCAAAGCTTGGCTGGCACGGTTATAAATACGAAGAGCCTTTTGCGAAGAGAAACAGTGCATAAACTCAAAGATGACCTTTCATTCACCTTACGCCACGAAATTTGGTCTATTTTATATGACATCTTGTGCATTGCAGCAGAGAAAGAAATTTAAAAAGTACGAGATCGACACATCAAAAAATTTGAAAATTTAAAAAAGAACTCGATCTCGAAACCACAACTTCCTACCGAAACGGTAGTCAACCTTTCCTCATTTAGTGTGAAACCTGAAGCACTCGACGCCTTCTCATGTGGCCACAACTTCACCAGTGCACCCAGAAGAATACCTGCTGAAGATATTATGATACGAATTGAACGTGGGATACGACACCTTCCAAACCACATCGCCAACGATATTAGACTGGATGTGGCTTGTGTTCTGACCAAAGCTAAACCACTAAAAGCTAACATGCTCAGTAAGGAAATTAAATCTCTATTAGAATTAAAGAAAAACAAGGAAATAATAATAACCAAAGCTGATAAAGGGAACACCACAGTATTGCTTAACCAAAAGGATTACACAGATAAGCTGAAATCTTTATTGTTAGATCGGGCCACTTACCTCCCTATCCAGTACGATCCCACCAACTCACAAATTAGAAAACTCCACAGGCTCCTTAAGAAGGTCACTTCTTGGACTGTGGAAATCACTAACAAACTAAAACCATTTAACTCCATAACCCCCCCCCCCCCCGTATTTATGGACTCCCAAAAATACATAATGAAAATGTGCCATTACGTGCCATAGTGGATGGCATTGATTCCCCCACATACACACTAGCTAAACATTTGGCCAAAGCTCTCACACACTATACTGGCAACACACCTTCACACATAAAAAACTCAGCACACTTCAAAGCCAGCATAGAAAACCTTACACTTAAACACACTGACACTGACTGACATAATGGTCAGTTTTGATGTCTCCTCCTTATTCACAAATGTCCCACTCAAAGAATCCTTAGAACTAATCCAAGCTAAATTTCCTCCCGATATCACAGCGCTATTTCAGTTCACAATGAACTCAGCTATTTTGTTTGCAAGGAAAATTCTATAAACAAATAGAGGGGACAGCCATGGGTTCTCCACTCTCTCCCCACCCTTGGCCAACTTTTATATGGAGGCTTTTGAAGAGAAAGCCTTAAACTCTGCCCCACAAAAACCAACCATTTGGCTTTGCTATGTTGATAATGTGTTCGCTATTTGGCCACATGGCCCCGATACACTCCTCTCCTTCCTAACACACTTATACAACCAACACCCCAGAATCAAATTCACCCCGGAAGACGAAAAAAACAACTGCCTTCCTTTCTTAGACACACTAGTCACCCGCCGGCCTGATGGAACCTTGGTTTTCTCAGTCTATAGAAAACCCACCCATACAGGCAACATTCACCAACAATCTCACCACCTCTCCTCGCAACAATATGTATGGAATCATTAAGACATTACACAACAGGGCTAAACTTATCTGTTCAAATGACAATGCCCTAACCACAGAACTAAACCACATTCTCAACACTTTCTCAGCCAATGGCTACCCCCCCCAAAAAAAAAAATCCAAAAAATATTGAAACCAATAACCCTCCACCCCCTCACAACAAGGATTACTCTAAATCCATCACCATACCCTATATCCGAGGAACCTCGGAAAAAATTACAAAAATCCTAAACAAACATGACTTAACTTCTTGTTATAGACCATATAAAAAATTGGCATCCCTTATCCGCTCTACTAAAGACCAACCTCCCCCCCCCCAGATCTACCTGGTGTATACCAGGCCCCTTGCAGCTGTAAGCTGTCCTACTTTGGCCAAACAAGCAGGACAGCTAATATCAGAATTTCAGAACACAAGGACTACATCCAGTTTCAGCAATACAGCCACTCTGGTCTTGCAGACCATGCGCTGGATACCCGCCATAGAATACAGTGGAAGAAAGCCACAATAATACACTGTAGTAAATACAAATATGAAAGGCTTTTCATGGAATCAGCCTCAGCCCCAAGAAACAATTCAAACCTCAACAAATATGGCTGCATGAGACTGCCTCAAATTTGGGAAACCTATATCAGAAGACCTTCAGCCCAATCGCCCAAGAATACCAACATTGCCTGCTAGGGGGCACCATCAGGCCTTTAGGAGAAATAACAGCTTCCTGCTTATTCCTCATTTACTGTTTGTTGTGCCTGCATGCATGTGTTCTTAAGTTCCTGTGAAAATGGCAACGTGACGTTGCCGAAATATTGGAAGAGTATTAAAATTTATTTTAATGTATATCCTAGTTTATGTGTTGTAATTTCCTTAAACTATTTAGTAAAAATGCATAACCAACGTCTAAGCCTTTCCACAAGTATCTGTGTATAATCCATAGAGAGAGAGAGAGTGAGAAAATGTTGTAAGAACAACACAGGTAGCACTGCACCATTACAAAGGTTACAGAAGTACACGAAGTAAGATGATTCAGGATGGGCAGAGGAGAGTACTTGCCTGGAGGAATGATACAGAATGTGACAATGAATAACTTGATAGGCAGAGTGATTCAGGTAGTGAAAAATCTGTAAAACACATATGACAAGATAACAAGAGAAAAGCTATTCTAAATGCTACTGTTAATGAGGCATTATATTAAGCAATACTTAATCTATATTTGAACTGTAAGTCAGCAATTAGAATTGAAGGAGATCTAAGATGGTTGGATATTAAGTCTGGCATCAGAAAATGGTGCACATTATCTCAACTGTTATTCATCACCTACATGGATCACATTATGAAGGAAAGTGGTATTAAATGCTGACATCAAAATTGGAGATATTAATAACAGCTATATAAATGATGTTACACTTCGAAATAAATCCAGTACAGGTCTGCAGGATTCCATGATTAAATTGAATGTAATAAGTTTTATATGAAAATCAGCAATAAAGAGACAAAGAAAATGAAAATAGGCAGAAACATTGATAACTCAACTGCATCCTGAATGGATAACCTATAGAACAAGTAAAGCATTTCAGCTATTTGGACTTAGTGAGGATGGAAAATTAAATATGGAAAAAGACAATGGAATTAGCAAAGCTGGCATGGTAGGAAATAAACTGATGAGGATTAAGAGAGAAATCAGTCAAAACACTAAACTAGCTATATACAAAACAGTTTTTAAAACAATCTGAACTTACGGATATGAGAGCTATGTCAGAAAGAAAACAAAATAAAACACTTGATCAAAGACTGAAAACCACAGATATGAGAACTCAGAGAAAGATTAGAGGAATGAACAGATGGCATCAATGGTAGAATGATATTAAAAATGAGGCTATTGGGAAGGAACTTGACATAGCATTCCTGAATGTGGTATGGTGATATGATCAAACAGAATGGAAGGGAGAAAGGTGTTCTTTGCTGGGCAGGAAAAAAGATCCAGAAGAAAGCCGAGATCTAGGTGAATTGGAGGAAAATTGTCAATAGGAAGTTAGTAATGATGTAAAGTTTCATGTAATACTATCATAATATCCTGTTCATCCCCCTTGAGTGTACATATCTGGATACTTGGAGTGCATTTGATGACAAAGGAAAGAAGGGATTCAAATGATGGATTGCATTTGAATATGGAATGATGCAGGCATTTGGAAAGGCTGTTGTTTTCTGGGCAAGTGAGCATGTTACAGCAGAGGACTAGACTTGCCAGGGTGGAAGGAAGCAGAGATGGCCTTATGTGGGAACACCAGCTTGGAGAATGAACAGTATATTACACGGACAAGTGGAGACTGCAGAAAGTCATTAGGATTCAATCTATGGCATTGATTGACAAAATCTGTCAGATTTTTGTATCTGTGAAATGATACTCAGATGTTGTGACAGGGATAGAAATTGAAATATTTCATATTTTGGCAGGAGAGAGAGAGAGAAGGTAAATAGGGTGGTGGAGTGTTACTTATGTAATTGAGGAGTTGTACCCACTCAGGCAGAAAATTGAGGAGAGGATGATAGCAATGGTTTCTTAATTATATGGTGTGAGGATAGAGGTAGAAAGGAGAGGATGTTTAGTGAGATGTTGCTATAGGTCAGGATAAGGAGCAGGAAATGCTTAGGCACATCACTTTGGCAAGTACAGAATGAATTACAGAAATCCCTCGATTAATGCGCCCCTGATTAGTTCGTCATTTTTTTTCGATACCCAAATTCGATTAGTGCGCCTATATACATCTTAAAAATAAATGTTACAGATTTTAAAAATTTAATATCTATACATTTTTATGGCTAACTATTTTAAAAAATCACTCACCAGAATGAAATAATTTAGTTACCGATTTAAAACATTTTACAAAGTTATTTTTAATGGCATACTGTCCGCGTGGTTAGCCTAGTGGCTTTGTGCTTTACAACCATATGCCTGGGGAAGGAGTGTCCTGGATTTAATTCCCGTTGCCAACGTGAGGAGCTTAAGGATCTTCCTCAGCCATAGCCAAGTTAGCTGGTCTTGGGTGTGGACAGCAGGGTTTTTCCCCCAGTTTATCTGGGGTTTTTCATCCCGCAAGCAGGCAAACCAGCTCCGTGAACACAGACAGATCTACAGCCATAAATACTTAACCCCACCATGAGGGAGCCCAACTCACCCCAATAGGGATGGGGGAGAAAAGGGAGGAAACTCCATATGAATAAATAAATGGCATACTACACTACTTCCATGTGCACTATATATACTATGTTCCAAATTTTTACCGCCAAAATTTGTGTCGACTGCCCACAGATTCAAGACCCTTCTGTGCATGTCACAAAAAGGAGAATCCATTCCGATAATATGGTAATCAATCCGTCTTCTGGGATGAGTTGTTTATTATTACATGTCGGAAAATTAACTTCTCTTTTATGATCATTGTAGTTTTTAAAGTGGTAACTATTTTGCTTGTATAACAGTTGGGAAATTTTATCTATAAAGTGCGTGTTGGCGACCAATTCGTACGTCCTTCATTTCTTCCTCCCATTCAATGATAATGCCCAAGAGTTAATTAAATCTCATTCTGGAGAATTGAGCAATTCCAACCTGCTAAATTTAGATGCACAGTGGGAAGATCCTGAAGAATATGAAGAAAATTTAATCACTGATAGTCAGTCAAAACAGATTTCACAGAAACAATTTGAAAATATTTTTTGTACAATTGAAGTTTTTAAGCAGCAATGCTTATAGGCTGACCCTGATGAAGAGAGAAGCAGTAAAATTTGCAGAAGAGTAGAAGAGGCAATATGGCCATACCGTCGGTTGTATGAAAAAAAAGAAACAAAATGCCTGCCAAACTATGTCGGATGAATTCTTTGTTAAGAAGTAGAATAATAAAATTTATATTCTGAATATGTTTTATTGTTTTTCAGCTTCATGGTTTTCCTTTAACTAGGCCCTGAGACATACCTTAATTCTTTTATAAAAAAATTAAGGTTCAAAAAAGAAATTTGAGAAACGAGAGGACACAAAGGAATTGTGTCCTTCAAGAGTTGAAGTGGAAAATAGTAGTGTGTGTGTGTGTGTGTGTGTGTGTGAAGATTTTGAAGCTGTTTGGTGTGAAGTTGAGATCAGTAGAATAGCATATCTAATATGATGTTATTATAGATCAGGGAATGCAGAGTTATAAAAATATTACAAAGTTATTCTTTTTTTTTTTTTTTTTTTTAATAACATCATTTGGCATAGTAAAAGTCTGAAATGGGGTGCTTAAGGGTCAGAGCTGTATAACTGAGAGGAGACCTCCACATAGCCTTTCAAGGAATGCAGAGAACCGACCAGGGCTTCTGACCTAATGTCCAATCCTCACTTTCTCGTGGTGCACCCTGTTGGGTATCTACTTTGATACTGAACGAACGAGGATGGGCTGGCAATATGGGATTTAACCGACCAAATTGTATTCTTATTGGTTAAACCAAAATAAAAAATGATGGTACAACATGACAAAATTTCATGCCAGCTGGGGCATCGCCCGGTTAAACAAGGCCCCCGTTGTTTTCGTCAGGGAACCAGGGCGAACAGCGAAAAGTCAGCTACTGGAACAAATCTGAAAACAAACCCCAACTCAACATCACCAGAGTTAAAGATCGGTACTATCAACGTAAGAAGCATGAATGGCAAAGAAATGGAGCTAGCTGAGGAATTAGATAAGTACCAGATCGACATTATAGGGGTGACTGAAACAAAAAAGACCAAAACTGGAGAGATCTTTCTGAGCAATAAATACAAAATGTTATATTCAGGCAATGACAATCAAGGAAAAGAAGGAGTAGCCATATTATTCAAAACAAAATACGAGGCTAATCTTCTTGAATGGTAGTCAGTCTCAAGTAGAGTAATGTGGGCAAATATGAGAATGGGGAACTGGACAATGAGACTTATTTATGCCTATGGTCCCACAGAAGGGTCTACTAAGGTAGAAGTGGAGGAATTTTTTGACGCTTTAGAAAAAGCAACTGACACAATGAAAAAGGAAAAGTTGGTCCTTGTTGGGGATCTAAATAGCAGAGTAGGAAATGATTGTGAGACATACAAAAATATTTTGGGAAAATTTGGAGAAAAGAGCAAAGCTAATAATAATGGCAAATATCTGTTGGATTTCTGCTCAGGACATGGACTGGTTGGTTATTACTAACACTATGTTCCAACATAAAAATGTGCACAAATTCACATGGAGAGAAGAGGCTAGGAATAAGAAAAGTCTCATTGACTATGTTATAGTTGATAGTGATGTTTTCTCCCTGGTGCAGGACCCAGAGTGTACAGAGGATTTGAAATTGGAAGTGATCACTATTTAGTCTTGAGCAGGATAAAATTGAATTTCATATTGAAAAGAATAACATGTAAGAAAGTTTTAAAGCGAATAAAAGTTGAGCAGCTCTCAGATGTGAACTGTAGACTAAAATACAGAAAGATTATTGAAAAGAAAATGAAAGAGTTTGAGAAAAGGAATCAAACCTTGGAGATTCAGTGGCAAACTCTGAAGAAAATATTGATTGATTCTGCCAGAGAGGCATGTGGTGAGGTTGTGTGCAAGGATAAAAAAATCAGAACTCCCTGGTGGACACAGGAAGTTAAAGAGGCAGTGAAGGAAAAGAAGAAAGCATATCAAAAGTTCCTGGCAAATAAGTCAGCTTTTACTCTTACAGAATACAGAGACCAATGTAAGAAAGCTAAACAGTGTGTAAAACTAGCTAAAAAAGTCATGGGAGGACTTTGGCAAAAATGTACAAAATAAATATCAAGAAGGTGGCAAAATATTCTGGAGGTTGTTGAAGAAGCTTAGGAATGGAGGAAAGAGTGCTGTAAAAGGAGTTAGAGATGATAAAGGTGACATGAAAACGGTAGAAAAAGATATCCTTGAAGTATGGAGTAATTACTTTGAAAAACTGCTAAATGAAACAAGCAGTGATGACAGCACAGTGGTAAAAAACACTGATCCATACATGAAGTAGAAAAAGCCATCAAAGGCTTGAAATGTGGAAAGGCAGCAGGAGTAGATGATATTCGACCAGAAATGCTGAAGTATGGTGGTATAAGAGTCTTACAGTGGCTGCACTGCATAGTTCAGAAAGCCTGAACAGAGGGACGAATTCCCAATGATTGGAGTAGAGCTCTCATAGTACCCATATATAAAAAGGGAAATAAAACTGAATGTGAGAATTACAGAGGTATTTCCCTACTGACTGTTCCTGGCAAGATCTATGCAAGTATACTTGAGAAATGGTTGAGAAGAATTGTGGAAGAAAAGCTTGGTGAAGAACAAGCTGGATTCAGGCCAAATAGAGGCTGTCAGGATCAGATCTTCACTTTACGACAAATAGTCGAGAAAGCATGGGAATATAACAAAGATCTGTATTTAAGTTTTGCCGATTTGGAAAAGGCATATGAAAAGGTGCCAAGAGAGAAGCTATTCAATACGCTGCAGTTATATGGTGTCAATGGGGCATTATATCGAGCAGTACTTTGTCTTTATTTGAGTTGTAAGTCAGCAGTTAGAATTGAAGGAAGTACAGGAAGATGGTTTAATGTTAAATCTGGTGTGAGACAAGGATGTATATTATCCCCTCTGTTATTCATTATCTATATGGATCACATTATGAAGGAAAGTGGTATTAAACCTGATATCAAAATTGGAGATGTTAATGTCAGCTCTTTGCTTTATGCGGATGATGTTATACTTCTAAATAAATCCGCTACAAGTCTGCAAGATTCCCTGACTAAATTCAATTGCTGTTGTAATAGATATGGTATGAAGGTCAGCAATAAAAAGACAAAGACAATGAAAATAGGCAGAATCATTGAAAATGTCAACTGTTGTGAATGGAGAACCCGTGGAACAAGTATAACATTTCAGCTACTTAGGCACGATTTTTACTGAAGATGGTAAATTAAATATAGAAATAGACAACAGAATCAGCAAAGCTGGTATGGTGGGAAGTCAATTGAATAAATTCATATGGAATAAGAGAGAAATTAGTCAGAACTAAATTATCTGTATACAAGACAGTGTTCAAACCAGTTTTAACTTATGGATCTGAGAGCTGGGTCAGAAGTAAAACACTTGACCAAAGACTAGAGACCGCAGATATGAGAGAAAGATTAGAGGCGTGAACAGATGGCATCAATGGCAATATCATATTAAAAATGAGGATATTAGGAAAGAACTTGACATTGTCAGCATCCAGGAATGCATTAGCAAAGCTAATCTCAGGTGGTATGGTCACTTAAATAGAATGGGGGAGGAAAGATTAGCAAAACACGTGTTCTCTGCCAGGTTGGCAGGAAAACGACCCAGAGGAAGACCAAGATGTAGGTGGATTGATATGGTACAAAGTGCCTTAGACGATAGAAATATAAGATCTGATAATATTGGAGTCTTGACAAGTAACAGACTGATTTGGAGGAAAATTGTAGATAGGAAGTTAGTAATGATGTAATTTTTTCATGTAGTACTGTCATATCCTGTACACCCCTTGAGGGTACATGGAAGGAATTTGATGATGATGATGAAAGTCTGAAATTCTCTTTCTTTCTTTCTTATCTATTTGCAACACAGAAATATGAAAAACAGGAGAGATATGACAAGAATCTCTGCATTCTCATTTATAAATGAAATTACAAAATTAAAATTTCTTTATTCAACTGGAGTACTGCTCTTTTTAAAACTGCAAAAAAGAAAAATAAGCCTAAGTAAATTAGAGGATCCAAAGGATTTTTTTTTTATTATTATTGTTATATTTATTTTGTAACCAGGGCTGTCGCTGGATTAGATCGCATCCCGAGGCAAACAATTAAATATCACCCCATGGATTATAAGACAAAAATATAAGAAAATCTCTGATTGCTATTTTGTTTTTATTACAACAGAAACATTAATGGAAAACAATTACACAATAATATTAATACACAGAAGTGGAAGTTTTTTAACATGATTTTTCCTTTCAAGTTCAAAAAAAAAAAAAAAAAAACATATAACATACTATATTGTGATAAACAGAAAAAATAACTTAAAAACATACCTGACCATAAGTGCCAAGGAGTAGTTCATTATACCCATCCATATCAATATCAGCAACACAGGCTGTTGTAACACAGTCAAAATTCTCACTCTCAGGCAGTAGCAATGGGCATTTAAATCCAAAATCAAGAATATTTCTGGAAATAATTTATATTCAATTACTTTCTGTATACAATTCTTCTGAATATAGAAAAGTACTTGTAAATAAGTTATTATAAATTCACTATAAATAAATTCAAATTATTATAAAGAACACTCTACTGAGTGTTCCAAGACAGATTTATATAACAAGAAGAAGAAAAATTATAGAAGAGAAATTCAGATAAGAATAAAAAAAAATATATATAATAATAATAATATAATAAAATAAAATCAGGCCAAACATGGGTCATCAGAATCAGATTTTTACTATAAGATAAATAATCAAGAAATCATGATAAAATGTGTGTGTGTGTGTGTGTGTGCGCGCGTGTGAACACAGAAACTGTATCACCTGCTGTAACCAAGTGTTTTTTGGTAATTAAATTTGAATGCCTATTCAAAAAAGATAAAATTTCCACAAATAATGAAGAAGGTAATACAGTATTATTATTATTTTTATTAATATTTGATTTGGCTCTTTTTAACACAAGATGAGATATAATTAGGAAATGACAACAAACCTGACAAATTTGTAAATATTTCAGAATGGGCAGACAGTGATATTTTCACTGGAAAAACAAATACTGGTATCAAAATTTAGTCCAAATGCACAGTTTTTTACAAATATTCAAAGCTAAAAATTCACTATTGCTGTTTAGTCCTTTGTGGGTCCATCTCTTATCCATATTCTTATAATGGCTTCTTAGCAGTCCCAAAATGTTTTCAGCTGCTGCTGCTTCTTCATGTGTATTTCAGTCTCTGTCTGGTATCACAATTCTTAATGGGATTGAGATCTTGGCTGTTTCCTAACAATGGGAGTCACTGAATCAAGTGTTCATTGAGCCACTTATTAACCAACAATAAAAACCAAAGATTTTTCTTAAGTACTGAACTCAATTTGTATGGTACATTTTAGGGTTATAAAATAGCATTAATTACACTTTTTGTCCTATGACAAGGGGCAGAGTCTCCTAAAAGATTCAGTGTATCATTGCAGTAAAGTGGTCTCTGATAGTAGGAAACAATTCTTCTTCTAAAATTTTCTTGTGCATTCACTAAACCTTCTATGAAATGCAAGCAACCAACATCCTGATATGACATGCAGTGCCAGATCATCTGACTGACTGAGAATTTGACTGTTGGCACCAGACAGTCAGGGCTGAATTTTTCCCCTGTTCATCTTCGAATTGTGTCTGCCATTGGCACCCTACAAGTTAATCTTTTTCTCATCTGAAAAAAAAAAATTACTCTTTTTCATTTTCTTTCTCTTTGCACCAATTTAACTGAGCCAATCTCATTTTTTTTTATTAACAGGGGCTTCTTTTTTAGGACACCTGGCTATTAGTCCATCAAATGAGTCTTCTCCTGACAATTACAGAGCTTGCCACAACTCCTGTTTGTTCTTCCCAGTCCCATTTCAGTTCTCTACATGCTGCACAGCAATTTTTGAGGCAGAGCTGCTTCAGAACTCAATCTCGGCATGGTGTAGATAGTGGCTTTCTTCTATCTCCTTCTTCCTTTCAGTACATAAAGTTTCCTTCACTTTCAACAGTAGCTGAATCACAATAGATCGACTACAGGACACCCTTTTAGCTATTTCACAAAAGGAATAGCCTTCTCTATTCAAAACATGAATCACACTTTTTCTGTGAGGCGTTAACTGCACATAACTATCCATAGTGATCTCAGCATGAAAATGTGAAACTAGCTATTGCTGTCTATTTATAGCATAAAAAATTCTGATGCAATAGCAGCAACTATTACATTATACAGAAACCCATGGGAATGATAGATGATGCAATACAATGTAATATCTAATGATAAACCAATTACAATGACCATTTAACTACTAAAAACTATATTTATATAAGCTGATGTGGTTTTTATGAACATGAGTACATGTATGTATTTATGAACACACACACACATATGAAGTGCTGATGCTGCTACCCAAAATTTCAGGGAATTTGAATAGCGCACACAAACAGATTGAAGTATGGCCTTCCACTCCACTCCCTTATAGAGTGGAAGGCCATACTTCATCTGTTTGAAGTATGGCCTTCCACTCTATAAGGGACAAGCAGTACCCTTTGTGAATCAGTATGCCAACAGGTGGCATGGTGAGAGGCTGCATTCTTAGATTATGTGCATTTTTGAAGCGTGTTTTAGTGGTTCCCCAATTTTCTTCTCTAACTGAAATAGCAGATTTTAAGGAGCAAAGAATCTGCATAAAATTTTGCTTTAACCTCAAAATAACTGCTGCAGAAACCACTGATTGCTTAAAGAAATGTTGGTGATAATGCTAGGAGACAAAGTAAAACTTTTTTTTTGTGGGTACAAACACTTCAAGTTCACAGCAATGCCAAGTCAATGTTGATTTTTTGTTTTGACATCCATAGCAGTGTTAACAAGGAATTCCTTCCCATCTTGTCAAATTGTTAATAGCAAGTTTTACTGTGAGGTTTTGAAGCGGCTAAGGGAGAGCATTCAGTTGGTTGGTTGGTTGGTTGGTTTCTAGTTTATTTGGTACAAAAACTACAAAGGTCATACTGTACCATACTAAAGGTTATAAGCATTTACAAAAAAAAAATTTCATAAAGCAGCATCTCTAGGTAAACAGAACTGCTGCAGAGGGCACAGCAACACACAAGATCAGAGGTTATTACAGTAGTGCAAAAATAGTTAACAATATAAGTTAATACATAAAATATGAAACACTAAGCCAAGGAACACAGTATCTACATATATGTAAATTTATAATAGATGCCTTTATAGCAGTACAAAAATAGGCAAAAAGGGATTATTATTATACAATATGCATGTATGAAAATTAAATTTAGTAATGCAGTAGAAACAGAATTTAGAATACATATAAACAGAATTACTAGAAAGTACACAAATACGTAAAATGTCCTACAGCATTACATGATTATTCGAAAAATAAAGTAAATAAGATGCATACACAAAATGCATGTTAAGTGATACAATATCTACATATAAACAAAATTACTGCAGAGGTTTCAGCAGTACATAAATAGATAATTATAGGTTAACATATGTATATACAAAACAAGTCAAGGAAAGCAGTGTCTACATCTAGGAAGATTACAACAAACATTATTATACTAATAAAAGGAATTATTATATACAGCATTGATGCATAAAATTTAAGTTTAGCATTATGGTATTTACATATTAACAAAATTACAGCAGAGTGATACAAATATACAAGATCAAGGCCTATGATAATACATAATTGGTCAGATATATTACAAATAAAAGATAAAAGTTAAGTTAAGCAAAAAAAGTATTTACATATAAACAAATTTATGGTCAAATGTTTTTGTACAAATTAATTCTTTCTAAAAAATTAAAAACATCATACAATTTGCCTGAGTCTGCTAGCATTTCCCTGAGTGTATATGGCTTGGTTAGATAGGTGAAAATTTCATTCCTCTCTCGTGTAAATTTCTGACAATCTACCAGAATATGATGTATAGTAAGATGTGTGTTGCATTTTTCACATATGGGAGGGTCATCAGCTCTCAGTAAATGAGAATGCGTAAGGTGACTGTGACCTATGTGGAGCCTAGCGAGGACAACCTCCTCCCTTCTCTTTGTACGTTGACTAGAAAGCCACAATTAGCCTTGATCTTATAAGTTGTCTGTAGTCTGTATATGGAACTGTCAAATAGTATGTGAAGAAGGTATGGGCTGATTTAGCAGCTGCATCTGCAGCCTCATTTCCTTTGATTCCGATGTGGCTGGGAATCCAGCAGAACTGGACATCGAAATTAAGGATTTTCACTTTGTGAAGCAGGTGTAGCACTTCATAAAGTACTGGATGAGGATTATACATAGGAGAAGAGATAGCTTGTAAAGGGCTAAATGAGTCTGTATAAATTATACACCTTTGGTAGCAGTTTTCTTTTATATGCACAAGTGCAAGCTGAATGGCATGTAACTCTGCTGTATAATTACTGCAGTCAGGTGGGATCTGATTTGAAATAATAATGTCAGGAAACACAGCAGCACAGCTAACAGAGATGTTAGTTCTTGAACCATCAGTATAGATGGGTAAGAAATCAGCGTCTGCTGCTCTGTGTGCATTAAACAATTGCAGGTAGATGAATGATGGGGTATAAGATTTCTGTAGCTGACAAAGTGAGAGGTTGCAAGATGGTGTGCAAACCTACCATGGAGGGATGTTGTTATGTTTAATGTAGCTAATGTTGTCAACATTTATACTAACAGCTTGCATAGTTTCTTTAATACGCATACCAAAAGGATGTATAGCAGTTTGATGTGTGTGATATTGAGTTTCCCAACGCAGAGAGAAGATACTATTCCATGTAGGGTGATTGGGGAGAGATTTTATTTTTAGGGCGTAGTTAAGAGACAACTGTTTTCATCGAAGTGATAGAGTCGGTTCGTTTGCTTCTACATAGAGACTTGGAGTGGGTGAGGTGCGAAAGGCACCAGTAGCTATCCGTATACCCTGATGATGGATGGAATCCAACCATCATAGGTTACTCTGTCTTGCCGAACCATAGACTTGGGACCCATAATCCACCTTTGAACGTATACGTGCACAATAAAGATGGAGCAATGAAGCTCGATCAGCACCCCACCCAGTAGACGATAGAGTGCGAAGGAGGTTCAAAGTTATTTTGCATTTTTCTCTTAGTTGACGAATGTGTGCTAGAAATGTGAGTTTTCTGTCAAAAATGAGTCCCAAGAACTTGGTTTCTGTAGTTATTACTGGAATAACAGTAGGTCCCATTCTCAGTTCAGGATCTGGGTAATGAGTGTGTATTTAACAGAAGTGTACACAGACACTTTTTTCTGTTGAAAATTTAAACCCATTATTAAGAGCCCAATTGTTGAATAAGAGCGTAATTGTTGAAGTTGTCTTTCAATTACGCTCATGTTAAGTGAGTGACAGTATATCGTGAAGTCATCGACATACAGAGCATTGTCTACAATGGGAGGAAGCTTTTCAATGATTGAGTTAATTTTAATAGCAAAAAGGGTTACGCTTAAGACAGAGCCTTGGGGAACACCTTGTTCTTGAAGATATGGTTGAGATAGCATACGTCCCACTCTGATTTGGAAAGTTCGCCTGGAAAGAAAGTTTTTAATAAATATAGGGAGGTGTCCTTTGAGACCTAAGTTATGAAGGTCTTTTAATATGCCATATCTCCAGGTTGTGTCATAAACTTTTTCCATGTCAAAAAAGACAGAGACAAGATGTTCTCGCTTCAGAAATGCATCTCTTATACATGTTTCTAACCGAACTAAATGATCTAAAGTTGATCGATGTCTATGGAAACCACATTGTGTATTGGAAAGAAGACTGTTGCTTTCTAAATACTAGAGAAGTCTGGCATTAACCATTTTCTCTAGTATCTTACAAAGACAGCTGGTCAGAGCAATGGGTTGATAATTATTTGCTTGTGTTGGATCTTTTCCTGGTTTTGGGATAGCAATGACAACTGACTTATGCCAAGAATTTGGAAACTCTTCCTCTGCAAGTATTCTATTGTATAATAAGAGAAGAAGATCCATAGAAGATGATGGTAGATGTTTTATTATTTCATAATGGATGTCATCAGGTCCTACTGCACTAGAGTGAGATTGTAGGAGAGCTCTTTTTAGTTCCTCCTTGACAAATAGCTGATTATATGGTTGAAGAATGTTGGTAGAAAAATTAAGCCTTTCTTTCTCTTGCTGCTCTTTCAGCATTAAAAGAGCATTCAGGGCAAACATACAGACAAGTGGAAGAACAACAACTGGTTTCTCCACCATGACAATGCACCCATCCACACATTATTCATTGGTCGACAGATCCTGGCTTCCAAACACAAGACAGTCGTTCCTCACTTCCCTTATTCACCAGCAACTTTTTTTTTCCTGTTCCCCAAGATTAGGCATTTGCCTGTTCTGGCTTCACTGGTCTTTCCATCTTGCAGATGCTCCCCCCTCCCTCCCTCTTTCTCTTTGGTCTCTATTTATCCACCTGTTTTGGTAACTGACATCTTTCCCCAAATAGATGCTCTATATTTCTTGATATTTTGGTTTACATTGTAAATATCTAGCTCTTCTAACGTCTTCATTTTTTATAGGGTCCAATTTTAATTTTATGCATCCTTTAACTGCACTTAAAAATCTCATTTCTGCAGCTTGTATTATACCTTATCTTTCTTTTTAACTGTTCGTGTTTTTGAACCACATAATAGAATGAGAGTGGCCATTTATAAACTTTTAGGTGACTTTCTCATCTTGTTTTTTTTTTATTCAATGTCCTTTTAACTGTTCAACCGATTTTCTGAAATTTATTTATTTTTTCATCTAAATCTTTATCTTTTAGATTTGTTATTATTCAGCCTAAATAATTAAACTCTTCACTTGTTCTATTATTTTATATTCTATGACTATTTTTGATTTTGTTTCTGTCCAATGAATTTTTAAGTAAAAGCATTTGAGCTGTAGAAATTTTTTACTTGGTAAGGTAACCAGCCTTATCCCAAAGGTATGTAACCAGCCTTACCCCATACCCCCAACTGGGGGACCAGGTTGGGGGTATGGGGTAAGGCTGGTTACATACCTCTTGGTCTGGTTACCTATCTCTTAGTTTGGCACCTACCTCTTGACCTGTCAAGCTAGGCAAGCCCTACCATTGACGTAGCTCTTGAGGTCATTGGTGTGCACAAGCTTCTTCACTACGTCAAGGCAGAGTACCAATAAGGAGGATATATATATCATCATCATCATCATCATCAAATTCCTGATATATACCCTCAGGGGGGGGGATGCAGGCTATGACAGTACTACATGAAAAATTACATCATTACTAACTTCCTATCTATAATTTTCCTCCAAATCAGTCTGTTACTTATTAAGACTCCAACATTGTCAGATCTTATATTTCTTTCTTCTAAGGCACTTTTTACTGTATCAATCCACCTATATCTTGGTCTTCCTCTGGGTCTTTTTCCTGCCAACGTGGCAGAGAACACTTGTTTTGCTAATCTTTCCTCTATCACCCATTCAAAGTCTTTAAGTAGAATCAAATGAAGCCCCTTTATGACTCAGATGAAAATATTTGTCACTCAACTATGGCCTAAAAATAAAGTCCCTTCCTGATCACCTACATGGACCAGTGTCTTTTCCCTATGTCACAAGGCACAATATCACACATGTCAGACTGCCATCCATCCTTTCGGTATTCGCATCAAAGAAGTTATGGCAGCTATAGGCATTAACATTAACTACCTGTATGAAACAAAACAGCATTCCCCTTGGCAGGCTTACCCCCCCCCCTAACTCGGTCAACTACAGAAGTCTCTGAAACCTCACTTGGTCAACCACAGAAGTACTGTGGTTATACATGTATTTTTAGTGATGAATTCACCACAGGTTTCATTCTATAAAAAGATGCGTGATGTGATAGAAGTCTATAAACTTCTGAATAGGTGTTACAGGATATTGTCTGATGAAGTTTTCCATTATATGGAAGGAAAAGAAGAGAACAACGGGACATCTGGAAGGAACTCCCACGATGAGTCTTTTGACTCCATGAAGGCCTGAATAATAATAATAATAAAATTAAGTTTGTTCACTGTTAAGAATGGGGATAGAGCTAGATTTGTCTCTTATTAAGTAGTGAGTGAGTGGAATAGTTTGCCTCTTAAAGCGGTGAGCAGCACATCTACTGTGAGTGAGTTTTAAAAAAGGCATGACAGCTGGTTTATGTAATGGGTAGCCTCCCTCAATGAGTCTTTGACTCCCTGGAGATCTCAGATAATAATAATAATCAGTACCTGTAAACAACAGATGATTCCAGCATGCTACCAACAAGAAGATGAACAACCACTTTTTGTTTCTCATATTGAAAGACCTCTTGAAATTCACCTCCTGAATATTAAAAGAAAAACAATAAGTTTCGATTTAATGCTATTTTCTATTTTAAAAATAAGCACGAAAAACAGCAACAGAAAATAACAAAAACAAAAAAAATTTACAACTTTTTTCAAGCATGATTTAATTGAAAGAATATGTATGTATATATCTATTCTATTCCCTTCTGCAATACAGCTGGTAGGGGGGTAGCTATATGCTACCATACTAGGGAGATGATTATGAGCAAGGCAGTTTCCCCATTGCCTTCCTTGCCATACTATGGCTGTATCCTGTGTGTTCGCAGGGACGGTTTGCCTGCTTGCAGGATGAAAAACCCCAGATAAACTGGCGGAAAAAACCCTGTTGTCCACGCCCAAGACCGGCTAACTTGGCTATGACACTCCTTCCCCAGGCATACACTTGTGAAGCACATAGCCACTGGGCTAATCGAGCTGACATGTACACACACACACAGAAAATACACTAGAATAGATTACAAAAGATAATGAAAATTGCAGTTCAAATTAGATTGCAATGGATTTACTTGGCTATATGACATAATTAAAGAAATTTAATTACTAGAAGCTGAAATGTATTAAGATGAACTAGACTGAGGACAAAAGAGAAAAAACGATTATTTGAATGCATAACTAGTTTCATCTTCTTAGAAGACTTCATTGGGAGCATAATATGAAAAGATAAATACAAAAATATACATTACAAGAGAACAACAGCTATAAATTAACTTACAAACATACTGCTGACATTTGAAGGCATTTTGGATGCTATAGTATTGGTGGACACATTCATACAGGCATGATATTGAGTATGCCAAAGTTGGATAACTGAAGAGTGACAATCAGATAAGTTATAACTAAGGTTAGTATTAAGATGAACCAGATTGAGGACAATTTTTGTTGATTCTACAATTCTTCTCTCCTGCTCAATATGACATCTAAAAATGTTTTCTGATTTGTTTCAGATTGCTGGATGAGTGATAGTATCTTCATTGTTAGGGTAAGCAGAATTAAGTATGTGATTAGATAGTGTGCTCTATTCTGTCATACGAAACTAAATGGATTTCTCCATCTGAACAAAATAGGATACACTGCAGTTACACACCAAAGACTGTAAAATCTGGGATACTTTAAACTGTCATGCTTTGATTTAGGTATACCGAGTAAACAATAGAATTTGAATAGAGGGGTAAAAGAAGTACAAATATTAAATTTTTTGAGAATTTTAGCTATCTTTAATGAAATGGAGCTGATATATGGAAGAGATATCAAGCCTTTTACATCAGAACAGTAAGCAGGTGCATTAAATAGCACAGTTTCTCTTTACATAAGAGTTGGCATAATTTTGCACAAAATGCAAAAGGTTTGCATTTTTTGTCAGTGCATTTCATGTTGACAGCTAGGAAAGATATAAATAGGAAGGAATGGGGAGAGGTATTAAGAATGGCACTATTAATGTGGAATGTTTATAATTTTAAGTGAACTTGATGTGCAGAGAAGCTATCAGTGTCCTTCGCTTGGTTGTTCAGCAAAGAGCCTGGCAAATAGGAACAGTCCCTGAAAATGATGAGTTCAAGAAAAAGAAAATAAAAAACATACAGTAGCACTGCATAAGAAAGCATTCAAGTCTGTGGTAGCCAGGTGTCAATTTGTGAATATCAGGCGTGGCTGTGAAGATTTTCAAGAGGCTGTTTAGAGAAAGAACATAAAATTGGATTAGATCTTTATGGGATGTCCTGTTTTAACCTGGGTACATGTTATAATATGGTGGTTCTAATCATTCTTCTGCTATTCCTAATCTTCTGAATAGCAATTCTTCACATTGATAATGGATCATAGCTACTCAGATTTTTGACCTCTTCAGTTATTTCTCCATTAAGGTACACTTGTTATTTAGGACCTTCTCTGTTTATATTTTCTTCAAAAACCACAAAATGGATCAGCAATCTGAGATTTGTTGTTGATATAATCCTCTGTTCTCAATGATCTCATTAACTATCAGAATTCTTCTTAGAGAGGAGTACTCTATGAACAGCAAATATCAGATTGCTGACCCATCTAATTCCTGTCTTCAGTTCATTCAGTGTTTACATGCATAATGTCTTCAGTCAAATTAGCTATTAAATGACAATGTGTTTTTCTTCAACTGTATCCTACAGTTTCACATGCTAAACAGTCAAAAGCTTTTGAGTGGTCTATGAAGTACATTGCCAAGGAAGTTCAAACTCTCTAATACTTTTTTTCCATGATTTGTCAAAGGCTTAAGGAATCTAATCTCTGATAACATTGTCTTTTATCAAACTTGACTGTTTTTCAGCCTCAATGATGGCCACAATTCTATTTAGAATATCCTTTAGAAGAGTCTTGCTTGCATGAGAAATTACCCTAATTCCTATAGTTCTTACAGTCTTCCATATCTCCCTTCTTATGCTACAGTATGAATACTGATTTCTTCCAGTCTCTAAGCCATAATACTCTTGTTTCCTATATTCTTATGATCAACCTATATTCTTATATTCCTATATTCTTATGATCAATCTATGAGACACTGTTATCCCTTCATTCCATGTGGCCTTAATTAACTTTATCTGTATTTCATCTGTACCTGGAACTTTACTGTTATTAAGAACCATAACTGCTCTCTCAACTTCATTCCTAAGTGGAGGTGGTTGCAACTCAGAATTCCACTGAGGAATTTTCCAAATCCTGTTCCTGTCCTTGATAGCATTCAATCTGGGCCTAACACAAGTTTAATCCACTTGTGCTTAAGCTCACATCCCATATATCCTTTTCTAATTGTGCCTCCTTGTTATGCCTGATGCATTTTATGACTTTTTATGTAATTTCTTATATTCTTTAGTCCCTATATCTCTTGTTTACCCCTCCTCTTTTTGATTAGATCTTATGTTAATTCTGAGATCCATGGGTTTCTCAGTTTTTCAGAGAGTAGATTTTTTCTTGGCTATATCCTATATTATATCCTTGACTCCCTCCCCATTTCAGGTAGTTTCAACTCATCAGTCTGCAAAAGGGCATCGCCATTTTTTATTTAATTTTTTTTTTTTTTTATGTTTCTCCTGGGAACTACCCCAACATCCAGTCTAGTGCAATGAGATTGCACTGGAAGGTTCTGGACTCTTAGTCTTACTCTGGCTCTTACTAGATGATGATCTGTGTCACAGTCTACTAATGAACAAGTGTATATTTCAAGATGCTAGTCTTCCACCACTGCCACAACATCACCAATCTGGTGCCTTGACCTAACACAAGTATAGGTACATTGTGGGTGTCTCTGGGAGCAATTATTAGTCATAAATAATTCATAAAGTCATAAATAAATAAGTCAAAAATCTATTAGCATGGACGAATTCTAACAGCCTTTTGTCACTGGTGTTATGTTCCTCACAGATCACGTCTGCCACACTCAGGCCTATCATATTCTTTCCTACTTTATAAATGAAGTGTTCAAGAATCAAAAGAACATTTCTCCTTGGCAAGTCCAAAACAGTCTGTAGGTTTTCAGAGAATTTTTCACTCTTCATCAAGCCTATCTATGTGGGATGCATAAACCTCCATGATTGTCACATCTGTAGGAGCCCTTAAGTCTAATAAAAATGAGTAAAAGACATGAATCAAATCATTAAAATTGTAGCATGGTAAATGAGAAAAGTGCTATAAACATACACTTCTTTCAAACCAGATTGGATGTGTCTAGTGTCAATAGCATGGGAAGCAAGGCTAGACTTGTTAGATTCTAAAAATGCAATGCAGTCCTGATGTTCTTGGATTCTAATCTTGGCCAAAGTAACAAAGATGGAATGACCAGGGCACCATACCTGGTAATGAGAGAGGAGGCAATTTGTCCTCCTCTCTCATTATATATATATATATATATATATATATATATATATATATATATATATATATATTGTTGAAATTAGGATTTACTCGGGATGTATACATTTATAAAAATAAATTTAACTGACTAGAACCCGAGAAAGTATAACAAAAACCTTTAATACATCACCGATGAAACTAGTTGTGATGTATTAAAGGTTTTTGTTATACTTTCTCTGGTTCTAGTCAGTTAAATTTATTTTTATAAATATATATATATATATATATATATATGTAATTAATTTTTAACTTGAGGATACTGTATATTAGGGTTACCAAGTAATTTTATAAGCTTTAACCACCTTTACAAAGAGGGCAACTCATTGTAAAGGTGGTTAAAGCTCTGATCACTATTCTTAGTATTTCCCATAATGTAAAGCACATCTCACTAGAAGATGTATACTGCAATACAATGAAACCAGTCTGGGTAGTGACCCCACCCATAATGTATTGCAGTATACATCTTCTAGTGAGATATGCTTTACATTATGGGAAATACTAAGAATAGTGATCAGAGCTTTAGTCACCTTTACAATGAACTGCCCTGGTGTTGTACCATCTTTAGACTTGAACTATGTTTCAGACGCAAACTTAACTGTTTGCTTACTTGGGATTAGGAGTTAAATAACCAAGCTTATAAAATTACTTGGTAACCCTAATATATATATATATATATATATATATATATCAATCTCTGAGGTAAAAAAAGGGCCATCAGAAACCTGAAGATAATGATTTTTGACAAGAAATTCTCAAATACAGAGGTACAAATGTTTTCTAGTGGCTACACAACATAATTCAGCAGGGTTCATTGCCACAGAGCTCATGCAATCTTCTGATTCCCTACTGTTAGATGAATTGAATAATAAAAACTCTGGTGACTAATGGTTACAATGAAACTACTATTCAAAAAATTATTGATAGTTATCATCTATCAGCCAGACTACAATCTGATGTGAAAAGAATTTCCATAACCTTCTTTAAACTGAACAAATAGCAAGGATTCTTGCTATCCAAGAGGAATGCAGTCTATATATATATATATATATATATATATATTTGTATAAAGAGAATTTAATGACTGAAACCAAGAATAATTGTAAGGTTTTAATGGTATAACACACTACTAGTTTCAGCTTTTGACAGCCTTCTTCAGGTGTCTATTAAAAATAGGAAACAGCATTAAAAACACTGAAGCTTAAAAAAACTGAGAAACAGAAAAAAATTGCAGTACATAATTAACATGAAAAAAACGTTGTAGTTGCATTTAAGTTGTTCTTTCAATCATGGCATTATTTGGTGAGTGCGTGCTTGCAGTCTCTCGTGAACGCCAGTACTGAACAACAGCAGAATGGCTATCTGGGAGATTGTAGCTCAAATTGTTATTTAAATGTTCATAATTAAGGATGATTTCTCTGGACTTCACAATTTTTCTTTCAAACTCATCATGGCAATGAAAGATGTTTTTAGATCTATCCCAGCAGACTGAATAACCCTGGTGTTCATCATCAGGATTGTTCGAGAAAAGAACATGACTAGACAAGGCACTGGTGCATGTTCTTTTGTAAGAGATGTCTCTCTTATGCTCCTCTATACGTAATTCAATAGATTTATCTGTTTTACCAAAATAAGGGATATTACAGTCACACCATATTGTTAATTGCAAGAGATTTTTATATATTTATATAGAGGATATTATCATAATATTAATCCTGTCGACTGCACCATTGTTAATATTAGTGATTTTTAAGTAGAGGATATTATCATAATATTAATCCTACCGGCTACGCCATTATTTAAATATAGGACTTTTAATTATTTAATATTATCCTGTCTATAGAGATATCTCTGTTCAACAATTATTTTTTTTTAATTCTGAGTGTACTTATATATTTATTTATTGCACAAGGGTTCATTCTGATTGGCACAATGACCTTAACTCTTTCTTTCAGAATTCAAATAATCACTGATTCAAGACCAAAATACAAAATAAACACATCTAATAAAAGAAAACAATATTTATACACTTCAAACAACTTTACATAACTATAACTAACTACAGAATTAATTGGATCCAAGGCCTTTTAAAAATAAGCTTACACTTAAGACTAGACTAAACCCTTTGTTTTCACAATGATAAAATGTTCATAGCCAGTTTCTTTCTCTGTCAAGGCCCTTTTCCGAAGATATAGGACTTTATTCTTCATTTTTACAGGATCCTTTCTCATCACTCATGTAGCACACATTAATTCTTCCTGACTTAATTCTGTCTTCTTTTTAGTAGAAATAACAGTTAGATCCAGCGTCTTTAAGACAGATGAAACTTCCTAATCAGAGTTTTCTCGAACATTCCTTTAGAACGTAAATAGCAACTTCTTCTTTTATTCACTAATGTTTATTGACAATTTACAGTTCTACGATTCCCTTTTTGGAACCTACTATAAATCTTTAAATTAGCGTTTCCTCCAATATTCCTTTTACAACGCCTATAGCAATATTTCCCTTTTATTTATCAATACTTATCCCACTTTAAACATAATAGTTCCACGATTCCTTTTTTGAAATATACTATTAATTTTTCTCCGACTGTCACATAAAAACTTAAGTTCCTCAGACTCTAAATGTCTGCCAGCCTATGTTCTAATTTCCTTCCAAATGCTATTCTTGTTTATTCTCCTGTTGCTTTGATACCGATTTTGTCAGCTATCAATCACACATCAAACTTCTCGGCAAGCATGGGCACTCCATGAAAGTAGCAAGCAAGAAACTAAATATAATAGCTGACATGGTGTCTCCATTAGCGACAAGAGAATGTCTTCATAAAACACAAAACTTAATATTTTAAATTACAATAAATTTGTTTCAAGTAATACAACTATTCAAATCTGGTAAGTAGATGAACTTTTTAAATGCTTTACATATCACTTTGACAAAATAATTTCGATAATGGGCACATCACAAGTGCCGACAATGTATGTTATGAAACTAAAACTAATAAACATTTCGTAAAAAATATTCAGAATTTTAAATTATGATTATTTTTACATCAATAGATTTATCTGTTTGACCAAAATAAAGGATATTACAGTCACACCATATCTTGTACACACCACGATATTTCAGATTATGATGAAGAGGCTTCGGATGGCTTACTGGAGAGTGGATTTTTGGAAGTGTAGTAAATAAAGTCCTGATGTTGTATTTCTTAAGACCTCTATCTAATTTTTGAGAAACTGAACTGATGTATGGGATAGAGATATTACCCTTAATATTGGTAATTTCTTCTGTGTGGTGGCTAGGAGGATCTAGAAGGAATTTTTTAATGGTTCTGTCAGAATATCCATTTTGTCTAAAGACATATGAAAGGTAATTAATTTCTTTTTGTAGTTCATCTGGATCATTTAGAAGAGAGCGTGCTCTCTGAGGTAAAAAGGGCAATCAGAATACTGAAGATAATGATCTTTGACAAGAAATTCTCAAATACATACAAATGTTTTCCAGTGGCTACACAACATAATTCAGCAGGGTTCATTGCCACAGAGCTCATGCAATCTTCTCTTCTGATTCCCTTCTGTTAGATGAATTAAATAACAATTTAATTCATTTTTTTAATTTTTTTTTATTTTTATTTTAATTCATTTTTAATTGCATTTTTAGAATCCAACAGGTCTAGCCTTGCTTCCCATGCTATTGACACTAGACACATCCAATCTGGTTTGAAAGAAGTGTATGTTGCCAGCCTGGTTGAATGAGTGGTTAGTATATCTGCTCTCCAGCCAAAAAAGGTGCGGGTTTGAATCCCATCACAGGCATGGATGTTTGTGATTGTCTGTGAAAATACTAGTGGTAGTGGTTGGCGGTAGATGGCATTGGTGTAGTTGTTGAATTGAGTGGTGGAGACAGAGAGTTGTAGAGTAGGTACCTTCCCTCGATGAGTCATTGGACTTCCTGGAGGTGTCATGTAATAATAATAGTATATTGTACTTGCGAAGAATCCTTGCTATTAGGCAGGGTATGGAAATTCTTTTTACATCAGACTGTAGTCTCGCTGATGGATGATAACTGTTAATAATTTATGAAAAGCAGTTTCATTGTTTTGAATGTAGTAATTTATCTTCTCTTTTCTCCTTGATGATGTGCATGTTATATTGGATGAAATATGCTGGAGATTTTTAACAAATTATATATTTTTTCTACATGTGCTAGCCATGTAGAAAAAATATAAACGTTTGATTCCTATCTTAGTAATTTATTCATATTTTAGAATAAAGTGATAAATTGGATAAAGGAAATGGTTACACTATGACATTGCTGGATTTTGCAAACACATTTAACAGAATACCATGTTGAAAACTATTACAAAAGCTGGAGTAAATACGAATGGTAAGAAGCTAGTAGCATGGATGAGGGGAGAGGATGAGAAAAAGACACCAGAGAATAGTATATGGTGGAGTGGAATCTATAAGAATCAGGGTGACTAGAGGGAGTACCCCAAGATTCTATACTAGACCGACCACTCTTTAATTTGTATATCAAAGATATAGGGAAAGATTTAGGGGGTGGGGGGTATATTCTGATTGCTGATAATGCAATAGTTGATAAAGGTGATGTAGATATCCTGCAGAATGATTTAAATAAATTGGCAGTGTGGGCAAAGGATAATTATTGTCAATTTAATGTTGCAAAATGTAAGATTATGCACTTCAGAGTAAAAAGGTTACATACTGCATATCACATTGAGAGTACTGGATTGCAGGAAATTGATGAGGCTAGGGACATGGAAATAATGATAGACAGAGAGTTGAAGTTCAGAGGGCATATTGAAAGGTGGTAAAACAGCTCAAAGGATCACTTGAATGTTGAAAAATACACTAAGTAATGACAGGGAAGTTATTATCTCTTTATAAAGCTAATATTCAGCCACATCTCGACTACTATCACATATTTGGTCATCTAGGTTTCTTGGGGATCAAGAGGTGGTAGAGAGAATTCAATGATGAATGATCAAACTGGTGACAGATCTGTGGAATGCTCCCTATGAGGATAGAGTGAAGCTGTGTAGATTACAAAGTTTAGCTGATAAACATAAAAGAGGGAACATATAGAAATTATAAGTTATTAAAGGAGTTTTATAAAATTGATGCAAGATAAATTTTCCAATATATGATAATTAGTCATATACAATCATCCCTCAACTTAAGTCCACTCGAAGATACATCCATGATCCAAGAAAATAAATAACATTTTGAACTATACTTTCGAACAAGATGCAAGTGAGCATACAGTAAAAAGGTTTCTATTTGGCCACAATGCATCATATGTAGTGGCAACCTCCCTTGGCAGTTGACAATCAGCACATGTCTTCAACAGTTACTCTGTTGATTTCGTGTTTGAGAAATAGGTTATTTGTGTATTTATCGTTAAATATTTCGTGATATTTTGTGCAACATGGCCCCCTACATGACCAATCAAAAAACATAGTGAAGAATCACAGAAAAAGAGACAAGAAATTGATCTTAAAACAAAGTTGCAAGTTATAAAGCAACATGAAGCTGGTGAGTCTGTCAATGTGATCGCACATGACTTCAGATGGTCTCATTCTAGAGTGATGACCATTTTGAAAAATAAGGATAAAATCATAGAAGCTGTGAAAGGGTCTGCTTCTATTAAATCAATGATACTGACAAAGTAACAACAAGGCACTTATCAGTGATATGGAAAAGCTACTTGCATCATGGATAGAGGACCTGAACCAAAAGCACACACCCCTTAGCACTATGACCATAACCGCTAATGCACTTAGTCTCTTCATCATGTGGGAGAAAGCAGGGCTCGATTACGACTATGAAGTCAATGCTTCTTACGTTTGGCTCATGAAATTCATGCAGCATTTTGCACTGCATAATTGAAATTGTATGGTGAACCTGCAAGTGCTGATGAGAAGGCTGCCAATGAGTTTGTGGAGAAATTAGATAAAATTATTACAGAGGAAAATTATTTGCCACAGCAAATATTAACATGGATGAGACCTCCTTGTTTTGGAAAAATATGTCCAAGAAGACATTAATCACAAAAAGCTAAAATCTATGCCTGGTTTCAAAGCTCTTCAAGACCATATTATGATTCTGTTAGGGGGTAATGTGGCTGAATTAAACTGAAATAAACTGAAACCATTTGTGATATGGCACAGTGAGAATCCACAAGCCTTCAAACGCATTAGGAAGCATACTCTTCCAGTTCATTATTGGAGCAATAAAAAGTTGTGGATGACTCAAAAAATTGTTTACAGATGCCTTAATCAACTGTTATGCAAGTGAAATGGAAAGCAATTATGTGAAAGAAAATGTAGAATTTAAAATTTTATTAATTCTGGATAATGCTCCAGGTCATCCGTCTTATATCAGTGATCTTCACCAAGTTCAAGGTCATGTTTCTCTCTCCAAACACTACTTCATTGATCCAACTGATGGATCAAGGAGTTCTTGCAGTGTTTAAGGCTTATTATCTACAGAGAACTTTTTCAAAAGCCATTTCTGCCACTGAAGAAAATGATCACTCTCTCATGAAATTCTGGAAAGCACTCAATATTTATCATACTATTAAAAATATTGCTGTGGCTTGGGACGAAGTGAACTCACAACGTATGAGTGTCATATGGAAAAAGGCATTAAAAAGGTTTGTGCACGATTGCGGAAATTTTGAAAAAAATGAAGACTTTTATAAATTGAGTGAAGAATTAGTGGGCTTAGCAAACAATCTGATTCTCGAAGTGAAAGATGATGATAACATAATTCAACTCATAGAAAGTGCTCCTGAAGAGTTGACCAATGAAGAATTGATCAAACTGGAGGAATAACGTGTTGCAGAAAAGGAAGAGGTAGTTAAACAATTCACGGCGAAGGGTCTTGCAGAAACGTTCTCTGCGGTTAGTAATGTTCTCAAAATGGCTGAAGACATAGACCTGAATGTTGAATGCTACTTATTAGTAGAAACAAAAGTACATGATGCGTTTGCTTGCTATAAACAAATTTATGATGAAAAGAAGAGGAATAAGCAAAAGCACATCTCCTGTTTTTATAGTGGCAGTAATACACAGTACAGTTTTATGAGTTTAAAATTTAAAATTGGAAAAGTATCACATGAACATAATTGGCATTACTGAGACAAAGAAGACAAAAACATGAAATTTTTTTAAATAATAAGTATAGGTAGTTATTTTCAGGCAATAATGATCATTACTGAGACAATAATTGGCATTACTGAGACAAAGAAGACAAAAACATGAAATTTTTTTAAATAATAAGTATAGGTAGTTATTTTCAGGCAATAATGATCAAGGAAGGAGTTGGGATAAGTAAGTATAGGATGTTATTTTCAGGCAATAATGACCAAGGAAATGAAGGAGTAGGGATAGCATTCAACACCAAACATGAAAAACTTCTTGATTGGAAGGCAGTTTCAAGCAGAGTTATGTAGACAAATTTCAATGAAATTTATTTGTTCCTATGATCCCACAGAAGGTTCTTTTAATGAAGAAGTAGAGGAATTTTTTAATTATTAGAACAGGCAGTTGACAAAGAAACATCAGTGCTGTGTAAAGGGTGCAGATAAGGACCAAGATAAAAGTTTTTTTTTTAAGAGTTGCAGATTGCAGTTATTTGGGAATACTTCTTGAGGAAGACTGTTCCAGATGACAGAGGTGAATGAAATAAAAGATGGATAGATGAGGGATGAGTAAAATCAGGTTCAGTGTGTTTGCAGTTGCAAAGTAAAAGTGTGCTGGGCAACTGCAGCTGTTGTATTCACAGGTGCAATAGAAAGTGGAGGAATGATGGTTACCAATTCACATGAACAATGACCATGGAAGTACCTGTAAAAGAGAGACAGTGCTGAAACTGCACCTCTGATATACAGGTTAAAGTGAATCTGTAAGAGAGAGGACTCATCTATGAGCCTAATTGCATTTGGATGAGATCAGGGATTTTAAGGGAAGTTTGAGGGGCACTAAATCAAACATATGAGCATTGTTCTAAATGTGGGTGGATTTGGGATTTGTATAAGAATATAAGAATGAAAAAGAATGCCATGATTCTTGGATGATGAGGAGGCTATTGATGTGATGCATTTATGCCATAAAAGACTGGAGGTAAACATTAATCCAAGCAAAGAGATTTGATCTTGTCTGGTTGTGTATTACTGACGATGAGGGTAGGTAAGCTGGAATCCCTTTTGTGCAAGAAAAGGCAAGACTGTGCCTTTTTTTGCACAAATTGATCTATATGCTATCTGAGGATAGTATATAGATCAATGTTTAAGGCACTGGTTGTAAATGATATTGTGGCCTTGGGGTGTCAAGAGTACTGCATGGTTTGCCAAATGAGTAGGATGAGTGGAGAGTAATATTGTCTGCAAAGCTGTGGATGGGATTGGTGGTTATTGTGAGTGGGTCATTTATGTACAGGAGAAAGAGAGTAAGTAACAGGACTGAGCTTTGAGGCACTCCAGCATTGGTGACGAAGCTCGAAGAGAGGGAACCACCTACCATAACTTGCTGAGAATGACCAGAGAGCTGGCCTATTAGTTTAGTAGCCCTCGATGCCACACATGGTCAAAAGCTTTGGAAATGTCAAAGGCGGCAGTGCAAGTTTCTCGAAACTTTTCCATGGTTCATGTCCAGTGGTGGGTGATGTAAGCTATGAGGTTAGTTGTGGATCCTGAATGGCAGAATCTGTACTGGCAGTCGCTGATTAATTCATGGGACTCTTAAATAGTGGAGTTGGCTCTTGATGACTTTTTCAATTATTTTGAAGAGGACAGAGAAGATGGCAATTGGTTGGTAGTTAGACAGTGGATGTCTATCACACCCTTTTTTGGATTAGGGTGGATATGAGATTGCTTCAAATCACTAGGATAAGTATCAGATATGTATAATATATTATAGACACAATGCAGGATGGGTGTTAGTTCTGGAGCACAATCTATGAGAACAATTAGGGAGATGCCATCAGGACTAGAAGACATTTTAGTATCCCAGTTATTTAGTGGTTTTCTAATGACTTTTTGTTGAAAAACTATTGGAAGCATACAGTGCTTGGATTCCAGTATGGTAGAAGGTGATTTCCATTGGTCATCAATGGAGAAGTTTGAAGAAAAGAGTGATGCCAGGATATCAGCTTTATCTTTGGGTGAAGTAACAGTGGTGTCATTAAGATGTGACAGAGGTTGAAGTGCAGGAGAAAAGTTGTGTCCAATAGAATTAGAAAGTGACGAGAAGGCACAGCTTCCATTTGGACAGGTGACGAGTTTTCTGCTAGTGGCATGAAATTCGGTTTGGATCTGCTAATGAGTGATTTGCATATGTTGTGTGCTTTAGTATATGCAGAGTATGAAGCTGGAGTTCTTGATGCAAGCCACATGCAGTAAGATGAATTTCTTTCTTTGACTGTTTTGACACATCTTTAGTTGAACCAGGACTTGGTTCAACTAAAAGCATAGTCAGAACAAGGAAGCATAGTCAGATCAAGAGAAGGAGGAGTGGAAGTTCCAGAGGTCATCAAAATTGGATCCTTTGCTGTCAGAGGATGTGAGGTCAGGAGTGGTTGGAGGAGGGACATTGTTTGTGAAATTTGATTTGATTTTCATTTGATTTTTTTATGGTGCTAAGACATCAAAGGTCATACTGCACCAGGACCCAGGTTACAGCAGTACATATTATAAACAGTTAGTAGGCAATCAAAACGTCCATGCCCTTGACAGGATTCAAACCCGCAGCCTCTTAGTTGAAGAGCGGATATGCTAACTGCACAGCCAACCATGCTGGTGCTCTGTGAGAGAGGGAGACTTGTATGAGATTGTGATCTGAGTTGCTAAGAGAAGAAGTGACCTCTATGGTGTATCTGGAAGGAAACTGGTCAAAAAGAAATACAGAGTATTTGGAGAGTGAAAGGGTTACAGGGATTCAAGTGGGTACATGTACAATTTGTGTTATGTCGTGACTTACAGCAAATAGTAAGGTCACCTCCCCGGAAAGATGACCTTACTATTTGGATAGCTGGATTTCAGGTGGTCAAGTCTCATGGAAAGGAATGTGAAGAGATCTCAGTAGTTATTAGTGTTCGGAGACCAGTAAATGCAACAAATGAAAGTTACTAAATGAGGCAAGAAAACCTTGACCCAGAGAAGGTCAACAGCAAGTGATTCTAAATTAGCCATTCGCTGGCAGGCTATGTCAGATTTCACAAAGACACAGGTTCCACCCTTGTGGTGAAAAGAATCGTGAAGTGTGTAGTTTGGGAACTGGACATGGACGATAGTAGATGTAGCTGCAATCTGAATTTCTCTCGGAAATAAGATGCCTGGTCTGGAAGACTGCAAGTGATGGTGGATGTCATTTATGTCAATATCATGGATGTTAGTAGATGTGAAAGTGAGATTTTAGAGAAGAGATTCTGGTAAGGTTTGTATGTTGTGACTGGTTGTGATATGACTTTTTTGATGGGATTAGTTCATGAGAGAGATTCACTTTCGTTGCAGTGTCACTATTATTATTTGTGAAAGTCTTCATAGGTTTGATCATAATTTTGATTAGATGGAATGATATAGTGGGGACATGTGACAAAAGATAGACTCTTGGACATGATTTCCATGCAGAGAGAGAGAGAAATTAGTCTCCATTCCATGATGTGGTCTTGATGGTGACACCCCCCCCCACACACACACACATACACACTGCTACTCAGACTCCCTCTCCAGGAATGACCTGGCAGAATATGTGGCAGCAGGATTATGCTCCAGTTGATCAGGAACCCTCCTGACTCATTACTGACAGGTTAGGGAACCATGCACTAACTGGCAGCTGGCCTGTACCATTGAAATGGAGGAGTTTCTGGGTCTCTAAATATGTTTGTCATGGCCTTGAAGAATATCACTCACACTGCGGAGAAAAGAAGGGGAAGGAGGCAAAAACCAGTGTCCCTACTCTGGAGACGAAAAATGGCATTTGCCACTTCAGACCTCCAATAAGCTGGGCAGTGAGTATTTCACTAGGCAATGAAGAACATCTACCACCTAGTGTCTAGTTGGCATTTCCTCCAAGTAAGAAGGTATTCTTTTTAAGTATAAAGTTTAAGCAAAAAGGAGCACTGGTTTCACCAGAGCCCCTTTAGTAAAAACAGGCCACACCATGGGAAGGCAGGGTTGACTTGACATGCAGAGGCTGTATATTGCTTATACTGATTAGTGGCCCAAAGCTCTCTGTGATTGCTGTGATTTGTCCATTGATGGTCTTGTCTCTGAGCAATATGTTCAGCCTATTGCCATTTCAGATGTTTCCTCTTTCTATAATGAGAGAATTGGGTTCAACTTCTTATTCAAATATTCCTTTTGCAATCCAACCTTGTAATACCAAGCAAACATCTTTCCATACTAAATTGTGTTATTCTTATTTTTTTTTATTTTCCTTTGCATTTAATTTCCTTTTCCAGCTTCCATAGGTGTCCCCTAGTTCTCCCACCACCAGTCCTGATCTCAAAAATATCCTCTGAATTAATCTTATAGAAACCCTTTAGCAATTTGTATGTCTCAATCATATCTCCCCTTTTCTGCCTATCAACTAATTTCTGCAACCCACAAATCTTCAACCTGTTCTCATAAGGTTCATTCCATAGACCTGCTATCATCTTGGTCACTCACCTCTGGATCGTCTCCACCTCCTCCTCATCAAGAAGAAACCTAGGTGACCAAATCTTGGCACAGCAGTTAAGATGAGGTCTTATAAAGGCTCGGTACAGAGGTACAATAACTTGCTTGTCTCTGCTCGTCAAAGTATTTTTCAACAACCAAGTGAGTCAACGAACTGATTTAGCCACTTTTGCAATGTGCCCCCTAAACTTCATCTCCCTATCCACCAACACTCCCAAGTCCCTGGCCTCATCAATCTCCTGGAGTACAGTTCCACCAATGTGGTATACTGCTGCTAATCTTTTCACCCCAAAATACATAACCTTACATTTTGTCACATTAAATTGACATCCATTCTCTTTAGCCCAGAACTCCAATCTATCCAAGTCGTCCTGCAAGATTTTGACATCATCTGCATTCATTATTGCTCTACCCAACTTTGCATCATCAGCGAACAAATGAACTGTTCCTCTTAGATCCTTCCCTATATCGTTAATGAACAAATTAAACAGCAGTGGTCCAAGAACAGAACCCTGCAGCACACCACTAGTCACAGGCCGTCTTTTGGACTCTACTCCTGAATAAACCACTTTCTGATATCTCTCCATCCACCACCCTCCTATCCATCTCACCAACCCTATATCCATTCCCCATATGCTACAGTTTACTGATTAGAATTCCATGTGGTATCCTATCAAAGGCCTTAGCAAGGTCCAGTAGAATCACTGTAAACCCATTACCCTTATCCAGTTCAGCTGTCACTGTGTTATAAAACTTGAGCAAGTAACTGAGGCATGATCTACCTTCACAAAGCCATGCTGTCCCCCGTACAGTATCTCATTTTCATCAATCCATTCCTGTATTTTTCCCTTGACTACTTTCTCCAAGACCTTGACAATGACTCCTGATATGCTGATCGGTTGGTAATTTGCAACAGTAGTCTTGGATCCTCCTTTATGCAGTGGAACTATTTCCCCTCTTTCCACACCTTTGGGACTAAACCAGACCCAAGACTCAGATCAAACAACATGGTCAAGGGCACTGATATAGAAATAGAATAAAAGAAATCATTTGAGAAAAAGACAGAATTATGTTTTGATAGCATAGCTTGACCAAGTTCTCTTCATTCCATGGAAGAATGGCATGGAGGTAGAGTTTAAGGTGTCAGTTATTGTTGTTTTGAAGCTTGGAAAGTCTGAGTACTGCTATGTAATGTTAGTTATATGAGAAGGAACTGAATGTAGTATATCAATAGCAAAACTATGGATAAGATGTGAGATCAGTGAGAGGTTATTCATATATAAGAGGGTAAGAGCAAAAAAAAAAAAAAAGCCCTTCCAAGGATGCTTTTGCTTTCACATGGAAATCTTAAGACAATCTGCTTTCCACATGACGTTCAACTGAATAGCCTGAAAAAAAAACAAAAAAACTGGCCATTCATCAACAAGGTAGATTGATGAGTTGCTATGCAAATCGGAAACAAATGCCATGAAATCCAGTGACTACACAAGTTTCTCCAAACTTTTCCAAATCAAGTGCCTAGAGGATGTGCATGTGTGTGTGTGTGTAGATTCATGCATACCTGCATTTACACGAGAGACAGAGAAAAGTGAGAAGACCTTCAACAAACTGTCAAATCAATAATTCATTTGTGGGCTTTCAGCTGATGAAACTGACTGTTCATGATCATCTCAATTATTTTAAAAAGAACTTCATGTTGGAGATTTAATGGAGCACTAAGAAAGGATTAAAAACTATTTTTAATGCTTCCAATATTTCATCTTAGTCACTGAGCCATCTTCAGAGAATATAACTAGCACTTGTAACATGCCCTCACACAAAATCAACACATACTCAACAGATACACAACTGAATATAATTGGAAAATGAATAATATTCTCCAAGATCACTCTATCTACATCCCACTAGATTATGATCCCAACCAAAATGCAGTTAAAAAATTAAAATGTTTACTTAAAAAAGTACTTTCCTGGCTGCCTGACATTACAAAAAAACTCAAACCCACCCCCTGCCAGGTATACAGTTAACCTAAAATCCACAAACCCAATTCCCCCATCCATGCTAAGGGCTTTACTAGATACCACTGTTCTCCATGCAACAAACTGTCAAAACATCTAGCAAACTCTCTCACCCTCTCACTGATCATACCACATCCTATATAAAAAACTCTACCCATTTTAAAACCTCAATTAAAAATCTAACTTTAAATAATAGATATATTGGTAAGCTTTAACATCACCTCACTGATTACCAATATTCCCTTAAATGACACCTTAACACTCTTAAAAAATGTTTTTCCTTCTGATATCTTAGATCTCTTTTCCTTTGACATCAATTCTGGTTATTTTTCTTGGAATAACAAAACGTATAAACAGATAAAAGGAACTGGTATAGTTTCCTCTCCTCTCATACTACTTGCCAATTTTTATAAGGAAAAAAAAAAATTTGAAAAATGAGCCATAGACTCAGCCCTTCCCCCTCTCTCAAACCTTCTATATGGCTAAAATATATAGATAATCTGTTCTCTGTTTGGCCATATGGCCCAGACACATTAGACTCCTTCCCTTGTGACTTCAACAGTCTACAGCTAAGCATACAGTTTACAATGGAAAAGGAAAATAACAATAGTTTACTGTCCCAGTGATATGCCTTCTGAATGGTAACCTTAACCTCTCCTTCGCGGTACTCAACAAACTCACTCCAACAGGCAGACATATTCACAAACTTATCTCCTCCTCCTCTCAACAATATATAACTGAGCTTTGAAGTTATTTACACAACACACTCAGGCAATGCATTTCACTCACTAACAACTCTCCACATAAAAAATTTACTTCTTCACAACATCTTTCAGGAATGACCTCTCATTCTTCCCATCTTAACATCCATTCTTTTTATAATTTCTTCTGTATTAATCTGATAAAATCCCTTAACTAACTTAAAGGTCTCTATCATATCTCCTCTTTTCTTCCTATCCACCAACCTCTGTAATCCACATTCTCTCAAACACTCTCCATAACCAACATTCCAGAGTCCTGATATCAGTTTGGTTATTCATCATTGGTAATGTTTCCGCATCACAACGAAAACTAGGTGACCAAATCTGAACAAAACAGTCCATATGTGGTGTGACCAATGCCGTATATAGAGGCACCACCACCTCCCTACATGTCAATGTACTTTTTATTACAGCAACAATACGATGTGCAGTTTTTACAACATGTGCCATGTGTCCCAGGAACCTCACTCCACTGTCTACCATTACTCCAAGATCCCGAATCTCATCCACTTCTTGGAGTACAGCTCGTTTTCAACAGAATTCAAACACAAGCATAACACTATCCTATCCAGTGGCTACAGTTCTTACAGAATTATAAAAAAATAAATAAATCCTCCTCCCCCAATTTTCAGCCATCCCTTCAGAAGGATTTTAGAAATGATTTTTACATTCAGAAATTTATACATTTGGGGTACACCGGAAAAAATAACCCAGTCTTCAAAAAAAAAAAAAAAAAAAAAAAAAAAAACCTCTACACAGCTTTTAAGTCCCATTGGAAATTTACTGTATCCTTATCTGTTCTATCAAAGATCAGCTCCCTCCTCTCTCTCAGTGCCTGGAGTATATAAACTACACTATTCCTGAAAGTTGGCACATTTTGGACAAACAGGTAGATCAGTTTCCATCCATTTAAATGAACAGAAACTTTACATCTGCAATCATGGCTATGGTCAATCTGGTCTTGCAGGCTATGTGTTCGATACCACTCACAGAATCTTCTAGAAAAAAACTACCATGCTCCATCACAGTAGATTTAAAAAAAAAACTGTTTTTGGACTCTGCAGCAGAAATCAGAAATCAACTGAATTTAAACAAATATGGGTACAAAAACTTCCCAAAATTTGAGAAACATTAAATGTCAGAGGTCCCAATCCTAGGCCTCTTACAAATGCCCACATAGAGCTTACCACCTAGATAGGACTTTAGAGTTATAGCCACAGAGAGAGAGTGTATATGACTTTTACTTCCTGAAGATGTCTCAGTGACCAAGATGAAATACTGGAAGCATTAAAAATTTTTAATTCTTTCTTAGTGCTGTCAATACTCCATTAAACATGATATCCTCCCAGCACTTAAGCCTTAACACATGGTTACAGAGAACTGAGATGACAAAAACAGAGACACCTTGATGATAGACATTTATCTAACTTTTTTTTTTATTATTTTTAATGATCAGATTCTATAACTTACTTACTTCCCAAGAAGAGGACCTGACAGTATTTTTTTCCAATTGTGTTCGAAAAGGTCATCTAGAACTAATATCCATGTGTATCATCTCTGTGCTCTTTCAATTTCATTTGGATGACTTTTGTGAGATCTAATCAAAATCATTCTGATATTTTTCTGGAAAAAAACCTGTAGCAAGCATGCAGTGCTGTTTGGAATACAGTAAAAAGTGATAAGACAAATCACTTTCTGTTTTGGTAATGTATAGTTGAATTATCAAGATGTGTGAGGTGACCATACCATGGTAGAGAAGTTGCAGCCAATGGCTTTGACAAGGGATAAGACATGATTGCTGCTTTATAAGAGGAAAGGTTTTTGCATTCATTTCAAAGTTGACTAGATCTGATGATTTTTTGCATATTGACTTACAGACTAATTGTTTTTGCAACTCAAAGCATTATTGTGGAATAACAGAGAAGTTGGAGTTTAGGTTTCATGACATTGTAATATGCTGAATTTTTTTATTGAAATGCATTAAATACATGCATTAGAAAACTTGAATGGTGAACTTTTGATTTTGAATAAAGCCAGAATTACTTCAGCAATTCAATCTGAGCAAATGCCAAATCAGGAGAACTCATCTGGACAAGAAGATCAGTAGCAATTGTCTGGAACATGAGGTAGAGTGACTGAGTGAAAGGAACTGTATTGGGAGAAAATGCACTAAAAGTTAGTAAAGTACAACTCATTATTTTAAGATAAATATTCAAAAGTCACTATCATCGCGCACGCACACGCACACACAGCAATGAAATTCAGAACACCAGACCATTTCAATCAATTTGAGTATCAAATATCAAACTTATATAACAATCATAATCTCTAAAGTAAAAAAAATCATAATGAAATTTGTGCATTTTTACTAACAAGCAAGATGTTTACATAAAATTGTGTAATGCAGTTATTAATGTAACCATACCTGGAACAAACGTAGGAGATGGAAAGCATGTAGGATCTGTAAAGAGCCGCACAACAGAAATAGGACTATCATGCTGTAAACTCCATGCAGATTCAATTTCAATAGCTATGAAATTGAAAAATATATACATAAATGTTTCATATTTCATTAAAAAAATAAAAGAATGATTTCCTCTAAAAGTATTTTTTTGCTTTTCCAATTTTTTGTGAAGTTTCAAATCATACAACAAATGCATCAAAGTATAATATTACACAAAATATTATGGAATGATTTATTACATAGCATAACTTACATTTTGATAATTTTGCTTTTGAAATTAAACTACTGTAAATTATGTACGTTAGAACAGAGGGCATAGCTGACTCTGGCTATAGTAAACTTATAGGACTATAGCAACAGTATGTTACAGTTTAGTACACAGTTTGCCATAGTGGATTTCCTTTATAATGGAACTGTGCCTATGGGACTTTGGTTAGGGGGTTTTCAGTAGTGTGATAAGGTGACTGAATGAGTTTGTTATAAGGGGCATTTGTTATAGTGAGCGTCACTGTATAATTAATATATTGATTGTACTCATTTACAGTAATGTACTATTATGGTATTTTATGCTAAACAGTCCATTAGGAATTTGTAACTTCTTGAATAAGAAATTAATTTCTTATTCAAGAAGAAATGAATCTGTCTTTGTCTCTAAAAGAAACAGAATATATTTCTATAAATAAAATAATTTTTTTAAGATTTAGAGTTGAAAAGTTATTGTTGTTATTTAAGTAAGATTTTTTACTAATTCTGATGTTATATTCTTGTTGTTATGTGCCATCCAGTCATTTTCGATTCTTGGTGATCTTGTGAACAAAGGCTCTTCATCCCACTCAGCCTCTTGTCCTTTCTTTCAGCAATTGTAAGTTCAAGTTAGTAAGTTCTTTTAAGTTGTCCATCCAACTCTTTTGCAGTCTTCCTCTTCTTCTCATTCCCTCAATCTTCCCCAACATAACTGTCTTTTCCAATAATCCATCAGCTAGCATAATATGTCCAAAGTACATCAACTTCTGTTTAGCAATCATCGCCTCCAAGGAACATTCTGTCTTTATATTTTCTAAAATCTTCTTATTGGTCATTCGTGCAGTCCATGGGATTCTTAATAGTCTCCTCCACATCCATAATTCAAATGAATCAATTCAGTTTCTGTCTTTCTTCTTAATAATCCAGCTTTCACATCATACATCACTAATTTATTTTAAATACCACTGCTTTGACAATTCTAACTTTCGTGGCCTTATTCACAACCTCTATCTTTCATGATTTTTGTCAGGTTTAAGATAGCTTTTTTTTCCCATGACTATCCTTCTTTTAATTTCATCTTCACATTTACCATCATTGCTGATTCTGGACCCTAGTAAATCATAACTTTCAGTGATTTCTATTTTATCTCCTATTATAAATCCATTTAAATTGCCAAAAGCAATCACTTCTGTTTTGCAGAAGTTTAAATTAAGCCTGGCTTTGTTACTTTCCCTCTAAATCAACAGCTCCAGATCTTCCTTAGTTTCTGCACTATGAGGGTTGTATCATCTGCATATCTTAAATTATTTCTTTTTTTTTGCCTCCAGTTCTCAAGTTCAAGGTATAGATTAATTTCATTTCAGCAGATATTAGAGAACTTGTCATCCTTTTTGCTTCAACAGTCTGAAACTGCATAATAAAACTATAATAAAATTAGTTTAATCCTTTATCCAAGTGTGAGCAAACAAAGTTTGTGCCTGAAAGTATCTTCAGGACTGGGGTAAGGTGGTACAACACCATATTCAGTCCTGAAGATACTTTCAGGTGCAAACTTTGTTTGCTCGCACTTGGATAAAGGATTAAACTAATTTTATTATACTCTAACCAAGTGAAAAATAAACTTTCAACATCTTTCTCTAAATCCAGAGTAATTTATTAAAAAAGGGTGGCACACCATTTGGCAACTCCTAGGTAGAGATGACCTGCTAATGCTTCTGCCTGGTACCTCCACTTGGGCCTGGCTCCCACTGAAGAGACCTCAATAAAGGTCGAAACTAGTCTGGGTAGTGGCCCTTCCCTTAATGCATAACATTAGACATATCCGCAAGGAGATGTGTTTTGCATTATAGGAGATACTGAGATAGGAGTGTTGGTAGCTTGCTCCACCTTTGCAATGAGTTTCCCTGGTGTTGTACCACCTTACCCCAGTCCTGAAGATACTTTCAGGCGCAAACTTTGTTTGCTCACACTTGGATAAAGGATTAAACTAATTTTATTATACTCTAACCAAGTGAAAAATAAACTTTCAACATTTCAGCATAATAAAACTGTTTTTTGTGCCTCAAAATTTATTTTATACATTGTTTGTTCTACCATGGAAAGAGAATTTCAACTACAGTTTAACTAAAATTTTGTAGTTAGCATGAGCATGCACATACTTCCAATTATCAGTGCAACTTATTATCAACAGCTATGAAACACTATACAGTTTGCTGATATTCAAATTTAATTCTGTTTTTAGAAGAAAGAAATAGTTATGAAAAGAAAAATAGAAACCGACAGCTTTATCTGAGATTTTAACAGTGAATCATCAATAGAAGATATTTAAAGAAGGATTCTTTATTATTGTTCCAAAGGTTAAAACTGAAATGCACTCTGACACAAGTTATTTCATTTAGTAGTGGAGACAGAACTTTATTCCATAACTGTTCAGAAGAGAAGGATTAAAGTTCCTTTTGACAGTGTTACTTATGTAATTTCTGCACAGTTTAAGGCAAAATGTGTTATATCCAATAGCCAGCAGTCTTGAACACAAGAAATTAAACAGTACTTTGAAACAAAACAGGAATAGCTCATCAACTGGAGTACTGTCCAGTCAACAAATAGTTCTATGTCTAGACATAAAACATTTTTTTTGGATATATTTTTCTTCAATTTAAGAAAAGAAAGAAGCTGGCAAACACATTTTGCAACATTAGTAAATTTAAGAAGTTTAAAGAGACTATTTTTGAAAGTCCCCTAAACTGGAGTTCATAGCCTCATTTACTGAACTAAAGTAATTATATTCGATCAGTTAGTAGAGCAAAAAATTCACACTCAAAATAATTATGTATGTGTGATATACAAATGTGAGTGTTCATTAAGAAACAAAAAATCTACTCACAGCCATGGTGATATACTGGGTGTTTAAGATTGAGTGTATTAGGTGAATTGTTTGTGTGTTCTATGATTTGTGTTCAATATCTACTGTTTAGCAATATCAGATTTTTTTACATCTTTTAAATCTAGCAGGTCTGACATATTTTACACACACACACACAAAAAAAAGGAAAAATTTTAGTTTCATTTTATATGACTGATTAGTATTTCTTAAGTAATGTTTGCATAAAAGAAAATTTTATGTACAGCCACAGCCTCATAACTATTTGCTTATGGCATTTACTGGTATAATGATAATGTCACTGTTGCAGAGTAATATCTCTTCTATTCAAATACCTTCTATGGAGTCAAACTCATATTGTGTGGGGTGTGATTCACCATAAATGCAGCAATTGCCTATTATTCACAGTTACCGTATCCACCAAACAATGGCAATGCCAGCATATCAGTGTGGCAAGATAAAAACTAAACAATACCTGATTAAGTTATGTTAGAAAATTAAACAATGCTATAGGAAACCAAATCATTTATCAATAATTCAAGATTCTTTTCAATTTTCTTATGATTGGAATTTCACTTGGGATGTTGAGAAGAAAGATTTGTTAACATTAAGAGCTGAAGGCCTGCATCTTGTAGTCTGTAGAAAATATATAAGAGGAAAGACTGCTCCAAAGGACAGCGCCAGAGAATGATCAAAGAGGAAGTAAAATTCATTCTGTAAGTCTAAAGCTTAAATGTGAGCAGTACTGACAAGTCACTGCACATGTTTTAAAAGCATTTGAAGAGAGTGGAGGAAATTACAATTCTAATTAATAGTGACCATGAAAATATCTGTTGAAAATGCAAGAAATAGGAATTGAACAACTGTGTGAGAGAGAGAGAGAGAGAACACAGTGAATTGGTGAAAGGCAGATCATTATTCAATCAACTGCTTACTTTTCTACTGAGTCAAGGATTTTTAGACACTCTTAGGGGGCACCACCCAAAATGTCAGAACAGCATGCAATAGTTGGATGGATTTGTGATTTGTATAAAGCTAACATGTGTTCAGAGATAAAGTACTACTTAAAAAAAAAAAAAAAATGACCAGAGATTTAGATGTTGTTCAAATGGTCTGGAGGAAAATAATTTTCAATTTTATGAGAAATTTGATAGGACTGAGTTTTACAAACCACATTTTCTGGGATGAGAAACCTGCTTTCCTAGGAGAAGAATTTCTGCTACCTCAGCATAAGACCAGCTCTGAAAAATCTCCTTATAAATTATTCAAATCCAGATCTTTCCAATCAAAGTTAAATATCATTCTTCTGAAAGCACTACAGAGATACCTGAAGCAACTCCTGCATCAAATAATCATTATCAATATCGAAAACTACCAATCTCTTTGTTCTCAAGTTGCTCCAATCTAATTCCTACCCACTCCACCTAATTCCTATCTTATGTAACATTTTATATCCAAACTAACAAACCCAATTATCATGGAAATTATTGTTTCCTACCTATTTCAGAGACCAGGTGCTTTCACATCAGTCCTTTCTGGGATGAGAAACCTGCTTTCCTAGGAGAAGAACTCCTGCATCAAATAATCATTATCAATATCGAAAACTACCAATCTCTTTGTTCTCAAGTTGCTCCAATCTAATTCCTACCCACTCCACCTAATTCCTATCTTATGTAACATTTTATATCCAAACTAACAAACCCAATTATCATGGAAATTATTGTTTCCTACCTATTTCAGAGACCAGGTGCTTTCACATCAGTCCTTTCTAAAACAGAGGAATCCATAAACTTTTGCATTCCTTGGAAACTACCCACTTAATTCAACAATTTTTAAAATGAATTTAACCATAGAATTCATAAGACTGAAATGTAAGAACTGACAATATGGGAGACCTTATACATTTTATACAGTGCTATCAGAGCATCCACCACATTCCTCTGAGATGACAAAATCAAATGCTGATCATTCTACAAGACCATTCCAGAAGACCGACTTGTTATGTCATTTATATCTGAACAAATAAAATGTAGAAATTCAGTAAAACCCAGGCATTTGCTCTAAAAATATCTAGGTCATTGTATTTGTATAATGTCTTAGATATATATCTCAAATAAATGCCTGGTTATTTGGCGCCAAACAAGAATGGGAATACTTCCATTCCTGTTTCTTTTGACACTGGAGAGGAATACCGAAGTATCTGAAGGTCCTGCTCTTTAACCAGGCCTCTTCATACTGTACATATCAACCATATGCTTTTTACAGATTGCAAAACCTATTCATACTGTGGAATAGCTGCTATATTGCAATATAAGATATTTAAAAAAAAAATTTTTTTAATTTAGCAGTAACCCATTTATAAAATAAGTGGCTTTCATAAAATAAAAGGAATATTGTTTTATTCCTTTTAATTAATATTTCTTTTTTGTAATGTTTAATATAAAAGAAATTTTTGTATAGTTACAGCATGTTGGAAACTATTTGATTACCATAATTACTGGTATCAAGAAAGCAAAAAAGACTCACATTAAATTTATTTTTATTTCTGGATGCTGACAACTTGGGAGAAAAAAATGTTAACATTTCTGGCAAGTTCTTGCAATCAAAGTAAATACGACTTTACTGATGTTTTCAGTGCCATGTTGCTTTGCAATATGAGGCAATACCGCACTTCTGCAAAAATGATATACAGGGATTGGACAAAATAATGGAAACACTTCTTATACATGTATATTTCTTTATCAATAAAGTGTTGGACTATCTTTTGCCTTCAGTACAGACTGAATTTTTCTTAGAATCAAAAAGTTTTGAATAGTTTCTGATGGAATTTTGCACATTCTTCTTGAAGAACATCTTCATTAAAGAACAGATTCTCACCATGGAGATAGGAATCTGTTTCTTATTCTAGTCTCCAAAATTGACCAGAGCAGTTTCAATAATGTTCAAATCTTATGATTGTGCTGATCAGGAAAGAGGCTGAAGTTCACCTTCATGCTCTTCAAACAACAATGGTACAGTCCAAGCCCAAGCTGTCTACATTACCCAGAATGTCTAAATAATCACTTGAGTAATTCTACCATGAAGAGTAATAATGGGACCAACAGAATACCAATAAAATATTGCTGCTAAGACCATCACAGAATTACCCATGTTTGACTGTTGAAACCACACATTCGGGTGTTCTCCAAACGTAAACTCATCCTGATGTAAGAAACAGAGTGAAGACTCATCTAACCATATCGCACATTTCCAGTTTTTCTAAAGTCCAGGCTTGACAGTCATGACACCATCATTTATGCATCTGAACATTCTTTTCAGAGGTTTAGCAATTGCAGCTCTACTGTGAATATTGGCTAAACAAGTGGTTAAACTGAAAATGTAAAGAAATAGAGGAATTGGACAACAAACACAATAGTAAAGATAAAATTAGTTTAATTCTTTATCCAAGTGTGAGCAAACAAAGTTTGCACCTGAAAGTATCTTCAGGACTGGGGTAAGGTGGTACAACACCAGGAAAACTTGTTGCAAAGGTGGAGCAAGCTACCAACACTCCTATCTCAGTATCTCCTATAATGCAAAACACATCTCCTTGCGGATATGTCTAATGTTATGCATTAAGAGAAGGGCCACTACCCAGACTAGTTTCGACCTTTATTGAGGTCTCTTCAGTGGGAGCCAGGCCCAAGTGGAGGTACCAGGCAGAAGCATTAGCAGGTCATCTCCACCTATAGGAGTTGCCAAAAAATAAACTTTCAACAATAGTAAAGAAATGCAAAAGTCAATCCAAGCTTTGACAAATAAAAAGAAAAATTTCAACCATAATCAAAATGGTAAAAAGCTGTTTGACTCTGATCGAACAGCACTAGATATATGAAATATGGATGGTAAACCAATTACATATGAAGAAATAGAATATTCTCTAAGTCAAATGAAAACAGGTAAAACACCAGGCCCTGATCAGATCCCTATCGAATTGTTAAAGAAATTAAATGAAAACACAATTAATGACCTAAAGATTATTTTTAATAACATCTATGATACCTCCCTGATGATCTAAGGAAATCCACTTTCGTCACTATTCCCAAAATTCCAAGAACTTTTGAATGTTCAGAATATAGACTAATAAGTTTAACAAGCCATGTTACAAAATTACTACTGAGAATTATCCTAGAAAGAATAAAGGCACTTTGTCAATAGAAATAGAAGACACTCAATCGGGTTTTCAAAAAGACAAAGGAACAGGAGAAGGAATTTTCAATTTGAAAACATTATGTGAAAGAAGCCTCGATAACCAAAAAAGTATATAAATATCTTTGTTTTATTGATTACACCAAAGCATTTGATTCAATAGATCACAAGAAATTAACACATATCCTACAGAATAATGGGTTAAAAGGAAAAGCCCTATGTATAATTACAAATATATACTGGAATCAAATGGCCTCAATAAGATATAAAAATACATATTCTGACAACTTTGAAATCAAAAAAGGAGTAAGACAAGGATGTGTCTTATAACCCTTACTGTATAATATATATAGTAAGCAAGTTTTTAAAGATATTTCAGAATTGAAGGGTGTAAAAGTCAGGGGGTTGGAACTTCAACAATTTCAGGTATGCAATGACACTGTCCTTATAGCTGAATCGAAGATGATCTTCAAAACTTAGTCACAGAAATTTACAACAGAAGCTTAGACATGGGATTAATTATTAACCTAAAGAAAACTAAGTGCATGATTATATCAAAAGAACCAATAAATAAGAAATTAAACATAACTGTTAACAAAAAGAAAATCGAACAGGTTCAGTCTTTTATATATTTGGAACAAATGTTTACAGATGGAGGAAATTCCCTTAAAGAAATAAAAAGAATAGAGATAGCAAGAAAAGCCTTTATTGATGTAAAAACTGTTCTAACATCAAGAAACATTAACATAGACACAAGAAAAATATTAATAAAATGCTATATCTGGTCAAATCTTCTCTACAACAGTGAAGCATGGACTCTAAATAAAGAAGCAGAGAGAAAATTAGCTTTCGAAATATGGACTATCAGAAAAATGTAGAAAATATCATGGAGAGAGAAAATGAAAAATGAAGATGTTTTAAAGAAAGCAAAAATGAAAAAGAACATTAATGAAAATAATTAAAGAACGAAAACTTAAATATTTTGGACTTTAACGAGACAAGAAGGCATTCAGAAATTAATGTTAGAAAGGAAACTGGATGGTGTTACATCTTGAATGAAGAACTTTATTAAAGAAATAATTCATTCAGGATTTAACAAGTCAGAAAATTCAGCTGAGAGAAAAAAACTTGTACTGGAGCAGAAGAACTAAAGTACTAACTGTAAATGGAAATAGAGTTACCTCCTTTTAGTAGAATTGTAATGCCATGTAAAGAACTTCGTGTATAAATTAGTATTATATGAAATGCATCATGTATGCAATGAATGGGTAAATCAGATGTAAACAATAGTCCAAAGGTCATGGGCGGGGCCTGAGGCATTGGAAATCTAGGAAAGTTACGCACATTCGGTTCCTGGAAGACACTGCTATGATCTTGCGATGTGCCGAAGTTGCCGTGGTCCATGAAAGTAGCGGGCGAGAAAAGATCGCAGAAAAAAGTAAGAGGGCGCTATCGTGGTAAGGAACAGGGTGCATAAAGGGAGGAAGTGAATGGAGAATAAAAAGAGTTTGCACCCCTTTCTCGAGGCTTTTTTCACCTGTTTCCCTGGATAATGATTTGACTTCTCTCGTGGACCGGTGGTTCCTGATGGTGCTTCGTGGCGATAGTTCGATATCGGAGGATGCGCCTTTCCCTTCGATGTCTGAACTTCTGTCGGTACTAAAGCGTGAGATGTCGGCTTACGTTGTCTTCGCTGAAAGTTTCAACGGAATAATATCGCGAACGTATACCAGAACCGGCAGTAGAAATGACGATGGTCCGAAAGAGATTGAGAATAGATGACGGAAAACGCCAGGTGCAGAGCATAGCTTAATCTGACGACCATAGTGACCCACCACGTGGATGTAGGCTTATGGAGGTATCGAAAGAGAATTCAAACAAAGAAGGACAGTTCAGACGGACCTGGAGACCCTGCCCCCAGAAATGGTAAAGTACAGATTTTGTTGTATAATTACCTTGTCGGTAAAAGAGAAGAATTATTGTAGTGTATTAATCGAGTGTGGGCAGTACTTAAGGACTTTAAGTGATTATTTAGCAGTGTTAATGCCCATAAGATAAATTGTTAGGAATGATTATAGATGATTGTGACTAGTTTAATATGCAAAATTAATGCAGTAGGTAGAATAGTGATTAGAAGCGTATAATGTGTATATTATGTGTGCTTGTAGTGTATTAATTGAGTATGGATAGTATTTAAGGACTTTAAGTGATTTAGCAGTGGTTAATGCCCATAAGACAAATTGTTAGGAATGATTATAGATGATTGTGACTAGTTCAATATGTAAGATTAACACAGTAGGTAGAATATTGATTAGAAGAGTATAATGTGTATATTATGTGTGTTAAATCCCTAACTCAAGAGAAGGATTTATTGTTCATATGTTAGAGTATTAATAAGTTTGATTTAGCATGTCATTGAACTAATTGAAAGTGTATATCATGTCTTTAGATTCCAATAAATATGTTTTTTTCTTTTATACCTGAGTTTCGCCTGTGATATGAACCAAAACTACCACTCATTAATTCGAACCATAGCGGGAGGGGGGGGGGGAATTGAAAGAAAGGTATAACATGTTGTTATAGAGGTTACGACTGCAAACCTGAATTTACTTAGCCATAGTAGAGCATTTGATTTATGAGTATAAGCACTAAATTTATTCTCCTATGTGCACCAAAGGTCTGGAAAAGTCTCCCTGAATAAGAGTCCCCTCTATTCTAAGATATTGGCTGGCGCAGCATAAACAAATAAATTTGTCAATATCTGAAGAGGAGATGGCCCCAGACAGAAATTAGAGGATTCGTTTCTTATAGCAAGAAATAACCTTTAACAGTCAGGGTATGCATGTGAGTAAATTTAAGAATCGGCCAGAGATATAGAATTTGCTTTCCTTATAGAATGAACATGTAAGAAGTGATACAGATATTAGAGCCAAGAAAATTAATTTTGTAAGTCTTGTAGTTAAAGTAGAGAAGTTAAAAGAATGAGGGAAGTAAAATAATGGAAGAGCAACGATATTTAAAATGCCGCTCACGGCGATACATAACAATGCCAGTGAGCCACACACCACGTGGCGGCAGATATAACAATGGCTCACAGACAGAGGGTAGGATTTTGATATTAGAAGGTTTAGGTAAGAAAGGATAGATAAAAATAAAACAACTTATTGATTAACATCGATTTAACAAGGATACAACAATACGACGACATGTTAACAATGGAAAAAGAGGGAGAGGTAGACCCAGGAGAATGTGGTTTGAAGACATTAAGGATTGGACTGGCTTGAATTACAATAAATGTTCCAGAGCAGCAAAAGAAAGAAAAAAGTTCCCTGACATGGTTGCCAACCTCCTTCTAGGAGATGATATTTGAAGAAGAAGAAGCACACTTCAGATAGCTTTTGTGGAAACAGGTTCTGCAAGATGAATATTCAGTTATGCTCTTACCTGTGCTGCAGTAGTTCCGTAATTTTTTGAAACAATTCTCAATTGTCCAGTAATCTCTTTCTATAATTTTTGAATTTTGCTGACAGTTTCTCTTCAATAATGTTGTCTTGTCATGATCTGTGTATGCCAGCATAACCTTAGAAACTGTGATCTCAATACACCTAATAATGTGGCAGTTTTTGTTCTGGATGCTCCAGCTAAATGTGCACCATAGATATGTCCTCTTTCAAAGTCAGAGGACAAATGTGATTTTCAGATTTGTCCTCTGATCAGATCACATTTTCCGATTTTTTGACATGAATTATCACTCAGTATAATCATTAATGCACATGCATAACAACTACAGAGTGTAAATAAAACAAAACAAGAACATTTGGTGCTACCACCACAAGTTTGTTTTTTTCTTCTTCTCAATGCAGCTGACATAAACAAATTATATTCCTAAATATCTCGATGTGTCTATTATTTTGTCCAACCCCAATTTTTTTTTAAATTTCACTATAGGAGATTTTAAAAAAATTACATAAAAAAAACTGTTGATTAGAACAAAAGATGTTCTGAAAGTTAGAAGTTCAGGGAAGAAATACAGAACAAAGGAAAGGCATTTTTTAAAGTCAGAAAGAAGTACAAGATCATTAAGAGAGAAGCAAACAGTTTTCCTGCATTAACAGATGAATTTTCTTTCAAAGGAAGCTCAGCTGAAATATAAATAAAACTACTAAGAAGGCATTCTATAGCCCTCCCCTTAACCCCAAAATAATAGATGATTCCTTTAAAATATGTTGAGCAATGAACTTGAACTGATTAAATAATTTAAACACAGAAAATGAAATATTTGTACTTGAGGATAATGAAAAACTTTCCAGGAAATAAAAAATACAATGTTAAGTTATCTTGATGCTGTCTTTCCAAGGAAACTGAAATTAACTAATATATATTTAAAGGAGAGATTAAAGAAGAACATACACAATTCTTTTTTTTTTATTGTAAGAAAAATAAGTATGAGTTATAAAATTAGATTTCAGTAACCCATTGCTGAGAGACGGAAAAACAAGCATCAAGTTTAAAGCAGTTAAATGACTTTGAAATTTTTTTTTTTTGTTGTTTTGTTTTTAGTGATTTAAAGAGAGCAAACTGGAAGCCATATTGTAAGAGGCTTATGCTTTTATTTTTCTGGTGCAAAGTTTGCAGGCACTTTTGGATTCTAAATTTTATGACACGACCACATAATTAAATTCCCATTTTGCTAATAAGAGATTATCTTGATAGACCTGTGTTTCACTCTGGATTTCTCCATGAGTACAGGTCACAAAGATGCCTCCAACAATCTCGATCCTCTCTCTCTTCTATGTTATACCCACAGATTTCACTAGTGGATCTTTCATCTTGTAGGTGGTCTTCCTTGGTTGTCAGTTGAGTATTCTATATGTCCATCTGTTATCCTTGAGTCTGGCTATGTGACCTGCCCATCTCATCTTGTTTTCATATACTGCAGTTACCACATCTTTTATGCTTGATCTCTTTCTTTCTTTGTTAGTTCCATGTTTGTAACATGTTCCATTTTGCTGATGTTACAAATCCTACGTTCTATTGAATACTGAGTTATTCTGAGAGTGTCTTCTTTTCTCGTGTTCCATGTTTCTGATCCATATGTGAGTGATGGAAGAATATCACTATTAAATAGTTTTGCCTTCGCAGAGATGTCAAGATTTGGATCAGTAAGTGTTTCTTTTAGTCTGTTGAATGATAGCCATACAGCTTTCTTTCTTTTGGCTAGTTTGTCAGATAAATCGTTATTCATTTTTATTGTTTGTCCTAAGTAATTGTAGGAGTCAACTTGTTCTATAGGGATGTTATTAATACCATAGGTGACTGTCATTTATGTAGATGTTTTTGATCCATTTTGTTTTTACTAGATTCATTTCTAAGCCTATCTTACTGCTTGTATGTATATTTTTTCACCCATTTCTTCTAGGTCTTTTGGGTTGTGGGATATCAGTAGTACTAGATCATTAGCAAACATAAGGATTTGTAGTTTTTCACCATCTGCTTATTCCTCCGTTTAGGTCTATTTTTTTTTTTTTTTCAGAATGTATTCTAAAGTGCTGGTAAATAAATTTGGAAAGATCACATTGATTTTGAGGACCCCTCTCTTTATATCTATATTTATAGTTTGATCAAATAGAGTTATTTGTATGGTCTGATTTTTGTTACTTTCTTTTATCATGTGGATGTAAGTAGGGTTCACATTTATTTCCAGTAAGGCACTAATGACTGCATTGTGTTCTATGGTATCAAATGCTTTTTTGAAAATCAATAAAGAGGAAACATAGAGGGATTCAGTATTCTCTGCATTTTTCTGTTAGTTGTGAAATGACCTGGATATGATCTATTGCGGAGAAGCCTCTTCTGAATCTGCCTGCTCTCTATTGGAGTTGTCTTCGAGAGTGTTTTGGATTCTGTTCAGTATTGCTCTATTCATGATTTTATATATGTAAGAGAGTAGACAGATTGGACGATAGTTTTTTATGTCTTCCTTGTTCCCATAGGAGATTAGTTATTACTAATCTGTTATCAGTAATTTTTCTTCAAATTGGTCTATTACTTGCTACCACTCCAATATTGTCATATCCAACATTTCAGTCTTCTAGGTCACTTCTGATTGTTTCAATCCATCTATATCTTGGTCTTCTTCTGGGGTTCTTTTCCTGCCATCGTGGCATCAACCCCCCCCCCCATTTTGCAAACTTTCTCTCTCTCCCGTTCTGTTTAAGTGACCATACTTTAAATTAGCCTGCTCACATCTTGAATGCTAACAAATGTCGAGTTCCTTCATATTATCTTCATTTTTAATATGAATTCTGCCATTACTACCATCTGCTCAGGCCCCTAATTTTTTTTTTTTCAGAACTCTCATATCTGTGATGAAGTGCTTTATTTCTAACCCAACTTTAAGATCCATGACATAAAACTGACTTGAATACTGTGTTGCATACTGCCCAATTTATATATATAGCTATATATCTATATTACCCCCCCCCTCTGTGTGTGTGTGTGTGTGTGTGTGTAGTTTTATAAACAGCGCGCTATAGGGACCGGGCCCCACTTATATTTGTATGACTAGCCCAATAATTGTAGTTTTAAAAAATATGTTTCTTGTAATTATTATTTTTTGATGTATTTCCAACACGTTTTATTGTTTAATAAAAAAAAAATTACTGTAGTATTTTGTGGCAATATTGTATAATGCGACTTAGTTCGGTCTCTGGGGCCAGTCATCGCTGGCCCTATTTTATACGTGTAGAACACAGGGCATGTATGAGGCATGTACACTAGCGATCATGTTTGTTTACCAGGTGCAACGCTTATCTTGGGGTCAGTTTAGTCTGGCCCAGTCACTGTGTTGGCATGTACGTACATAGCGCACGATTCTCTGACTAAATCTGAGAATCTGATTTAGTCAGAATCTCAGTGGATTCTGACTAAACATTATTGTAATAGAAATAATAACTATAAATCAATAATAGAAACCACTATATAAATATAAAAAAATTAAGTTGTTTTTGGCCCCTGGCCAAAAACTGTTTCTATTGTCACCAGCTGCTATAGGCTGTAACATATATAACACTTGTGAGTCACAAACAATTTATATTAAATTGACATACCATAATTACTGATGTTATTTTTCTATAAATAAAAATATTAGTTTAAATTTATTTTGTCTCTCATGCAACCTCTTCAATGATACAAGTATATCTTATTCAGTAGCTGGATGGATTTATGATTTGTATAGGGTTAGGAACTGTTTGAAAGTAATGCCTCAAGTGAAAGAGAAAACCAACTTTTTTTGGTTGCAGAGGAAGTAGTATTTGAAATATGTCTGTTCCAAGAGAGGTCTGAGCTGCCTAGAGACAGCCAATGTTCATTATGTATTTAGATGGGTCACTAGTAAGGAAGAGGCTCATGGTCTTTGGAAACTGGCTAGGATTGTCTGGTATTTTGGTAGGCATCTGAACAATTTATGTAAGATCATCAATGGCCACAAATGTCTTAGCCTCTCTGCCTACTTGTTCTGTGCAGCAGAAGAGCAAAGCAGTTGGTGTTGTGAATATAGAAGTCTCCAAGGAAGATGACCTCACCTGTTAAGAAAGTTAGAGTGAAGAAAATCAACATTTAAAGAAGGGAAATGGAAAAGTAACTGTTCTTATTTTAACACTTCCATACTATTCTTGATATGAAAACTCAAGATCTAAGGTTATTAAGGATAGCTTCCAAAACATGAATATCTATGCAAAGATCTGTCTATGCATAGATATTCTTGGCCTATCAGTAATTTCTTTACTGTTCTATCATGTTCCATCTTTTTGAAACATTTTCTCATCTTGATGAATATGAAAATTTCTGTGGTTTAGCAAATTTTCATTTAATTTCTGGTATTGAGATCACATGTTTCTGAACATTAAACAGGTTTATTAAAACAATATAACCTGACAACTGATGTGGCATCCAACTTTTTAAAAAAATTCTGTAAAATTCTTACCAAGTAACACTGGATGCTGCTGTTTTTTTACTGCAGTAGCTGTTTTCATTCTCTAAAAAAGCATTCAAGCTTTTCTTTACCTTCAGATGAGATGGAGGATGCCTAGTTATTATTATACAGTTGCAATACTGCATCATTTTTCCAAATGATGAAGCCTAAATACTTATTGTACTTCTCTTTGAATTTGAAAATTGAAGATGCACTCATTACCCCTGGTCAGGGCCAGTTTTATCATTATGTGAACCTAGGCAATCGCCTAGGGGTCCTAAGACTTCGGGGCGCCATATTTTGCTACATAGTTCAGGGAAAAATTACAACCTTCGAAAAAAATTAGTAAAACCTTGATGAATAATAAAAAAACTGAAATAAGTCAAGCCGTCCTGGTGCTCACTGATGATCTTATATTATTTTTGCCTTTCTCTATTTCTTCCACTCCTCTGCTCTTTTGTATACTTAACCTCAAGTGCCAGTATTGGTAGCAAGTTCAGAAAGGAGTTTCTCGAAATTAAAACTTACAAAAACTTATTCACTCTATGATGGCTCAGGAACGACTCACTGGTCTAGCAATAATATCTATAGAGCATGAAATTGCACCTAAATCAATATAGATGAATTAATTCAAAACTTTGCCAAAGCAAAATCCCGAAAGATTAATTTTTCATAATTTTTGTATTTAAGATCTAATAATTTTCTTGCTATACAGATATTAGGAGTAATCATATATGTATACAAATATATTGGTTTTGATTAATACATTTTTTTAATGTTCATAATGATATTATTTTTCTAAATATTCACATGTGTAGGTGTACATGTGCTTATGTGAGTATGGCAATATATATATATATATATATATATATATATATATATATATTATTATTATTATTATTAGTCACCTCCAAGGAGTCCAAAGACTCATCGAGGGAGGACATCTGCTCTACAACTCTGCTTCCACCACTCACAATCCACCAACTGACCGCAACTACACCAACGCCATCTACTGCCGACCACCACCATGGTTATATAGAGAGACAATGTATAGGGGCGCCTAAATTTGCCTAGGGGCATCAGATACTCTCAGACCGGCCCTGCTCCTGGTAGTCCATTCTACATATCACATGCCATAAGAAGAACTTGGATCTCACATCCTTCCTAATCACACCCTTATTCAGTTTCCATGGATGACTCCTAGTTCTCCCTCCCCCGTGTGATGAGCTGTAAAATATATACTGTAAGTTCTCCCTTACCAACTTATATGTTTCTATCATATGTCCTCACTTCTATCTATTACTCAAACTTTGAAGACCACTTTCCTTCAATCTTTTCTCATCTGTGTAATTCCATAGACTTGATAGCATCTTGGTTATTTTCTCTTGGATGTTTTTAGCTGTCTCCCTATTTCCACTGAACCCAAGTGACTATACCTGAGCACAGTAGCAAGGATGTGGTCATGTCAAAGCCTTGAATAGTGAAAAATTTTGAGTGATCTTGCAAATCCCTTAGAGTTTTTGGAACGGTATCTCCAAAAACTCTACATTCTCTTCTTATTATACTTTAACATACCTCAATAAAGGTCGAAACTGGTCTGGGTAGTGACCCTTTCCATAATGCATAGCATTATACATGTCTGAAAGGGCATGTGCTTTGCATTATGGGATACTAAGACAATTGATGCGAAGTCATTAGCCTCTATATACAAGTAGCTCAGTCGTGAAAATACTTCTTACACATACTTTGTTTGTTTACATCACTTGGATAAAGGATTAAACTAAGAATATAATTTCTTGGCATCTTTAATTTATAATGGCCCTAAACTTGAATGCTCTGTCTACTAACATTCCTAGTCTCTAACTTCACTGATCATTTGTAGCAAATTACTAGTAATAAATTCTTTCTTTTAAGGTTACACTGTGGTCAGATTCCTAGCGAAGACTTTATGGAGACAAAAGCACATGTGTTGGAGTAACACATTAATATATATTAATATGAGAAGACTATAGAAATTGTTTAATGTAGTTCCACTATAAAACTTTTTTTTTATCATCTGTATATTATTATACTGGTCAGGGTAAATGATTAACAAAACATTTAGATTTATCTTACTTCTGTGCAGTGTCATGTAGCTTGTGTCCTGTACATATGTGTGTTTTCCTAATGATCACCTAAAAAAGAGGTCAAAATGTTGAGTGTTATTTTCTTAATTATACGTAATTACTCAACATGTGTGTTTTTGTCTTCATAAAGTCTAATAAATTACTCTGTATGCAATCTTCAACCCACTGAACTGATTACTAATATCTGCTCACAGAACTACCTTATTCGGATCAACCTATGAGAATACTATCCCTTACCACCTTATTCCTAACTTTACATCACTGACAAATTATTGTATATTGCTATTCAAACTAACCTAAATATAATTAATATGCAAATTAAATAATGGTCCAAATGCAGAACCCTGTGGTATCCCACTGGTCACTTTCCTCTTATAATTTGACACCTTCATATGTTACTCTCTGATACCTGTCAGTCAGCACTCCCCAATCCATGTCAAAAGACTATTTTGCATACTTGCTCCACTGAGTTTATATAACAACTGCAAATGTGGAATCCTGTCAAATGCCTTGACAAAATCCAAAATACTGAATGAAATCCATCTCCTAAATATTTTGGGAATACAAGATATTTTTGAACAAAGAAAATTTGACTGTACCTTCAGGAGATGATCTGATCAGATTGACCTGTATACAGCCATCTTCACAGCCTACAGCAGTTAATCTTTTCTTTCCAAAACACATAATATCCATCCACTGCACACTGTAAATACAAAGCAGAATATTTTTATAATAATAAAAAAGTTAGCAGTTCTCAGCCTTAAGATAAGCAGTTTATTAATTTAATAAATATTTTCTGATGGAAAGGCTTACTATACACTGGCTGTTCATAACTTTGAGGAAATTAAAATGTATACTGAATATTAATTACAATAACCTTAATTAATACTTCTGATATTTGGCAAAGTCAAACTGCCATCATCAGAACACAGTGCAATGCCGAGCACAGGGACAACATCCAGTTACACCACTACAACCACTCACAACTTGCTGACCATACTTTGGACAACCACCACAAGATACGTTAGAAGAAGGTGACTCTGTTCTGCCAGAGGAAGTACAAATATGAGAAGATATTCCTTGAATCTGTCTCAGTCTTAAGAAACTTCCAAACCTCAACAAATCTAGGTGCATGAAGCTGTTCCAAATTTAGAAAGAAAATTTTAGCCACTAGAACACATTATTTATGGACTTTAAGCTCAACTTTGGTTGCCATGCTTCAGTCTCATTTCCTAAAGTCAGTGTCAGCGTGCACATATCATATTGTGCTGTGCTCTTTGATTATAGCAATCTGACTATGCTGAAATACTGGAAGTATTAATTAAAGTTACTGCAATTAATATTCAGTATACATCATAATTATAAATATTAGTCTGACCATTAAGGAAGGATTAATGTTTCTGTTTAATCATGAAAGGCACTAATTTTAAGAACTACTTTCTGCAGGACTATACCTAAACAGTTTATCACCATATTCATATCAGACAAGTTATGAATATGATGCCTCAAGTGTCATACAAGAAAATCACTAATTAAGATCAATACTTTTATAAGGGTAGCTGCCTCACTGCAACACCTTCCTGAGATTCTATGTGAGAAATTTTATTTATATTACAACTTGTGCATGTTGAGTGATGAGCATAACTGCTCTCCAGAAGCTGTGGGGTTTGGATCCCTCCATGATATGGATATTTGTGAACATCTTTAAGTGGGAAATGAATTTCATTGTCCAGTGTATGGTGAGAATATGTGTGTAAGAGTGAAAATGTTATGTAACTGTGATAATGATTGGAATGGGCATTATCATGGAAACGATTGTGAGGAGAGAACAATTTCAACTTGGTGTTCATCCAGTTTGGACCCATCAAAGGTGTACAAAAGGTGTCTGTATATATAAGGCAATAGAGAAGAACAGAGATCTGCAAGTTGTCCAACTGTGTCATGCAGACTACAGACAACAGTATACAAAAGAACATGGAGATAGCTTATTATGTCTGTAAACAAATGCTAGGAGCATCAGAAACAAAGAGTTTTGTTGTCTTGGTCAATATGTTGGGACCTCAGATTGTAGGCATTAGCGAGACCTTGCTATCAGAATCAGACATACTAACTGGTATTGAGTGTAAAGTGTCAAGTATTTTTAGGAAGAATAGACAGAATAGGAGAGGAGGAGGTGTGCTGCTAATGATGTTGAATGACTTGAATCCAGTTAATGTTAAAACCTATGATTGTAGTACTAGTAACAGTAGCTCATATGGCAGTGAATTTGAAGCCATCTGGTGTGAGCTGGCATCTAAAAAGATCAATTACATAGTGGGATGTTGTTACAGACCTGGTAGATCGCTTGCTTGTGATGAAAAAATGCATCACTAAATAGAGATGAAGGGCACAAAAAGAGTAATCATAATGTGAGACTTTAATTATCCAAATATTGATTAGGTAGCAGTAAAATCTCATGAGAAGAATGAAACTAGATTTATTGAGCTGTTGCAAGACAACTTCCTCAAGTAGCATGTGACAGAAGGAATTCGAGGTCAAAGAACGTTAGATTTGATTATAGTGTCAGAGGAGGTTTAAGTTAAAGACGTAACTATTCTACCTCCGGTTGGTGACAGTGATCATGATGTATTTACTTGGGAAGTAACTCACTTATGAATGTTCCATTAAGAAAAAGTTACACACTGTGAACTACAATGCATGAAATTATGAGCAACTGAGGAGTATACTGGGTTCAGCACAATGGCATTCGTTGTTGGATGGGAATAATATCGACAGTGCATGGGAAGCATTAAAAAATACTTAAATGATGCAATATCAGAATGTCTTCCGAAAGTTCAAAGAATATGATAAGGGCACAAAAATTTCATCTTTCAAGTAATTTTCAAGTGATTTCAACTATGGTAACATTGATTGGAAGGAGGAGATGACACATGGGAGGAAGGAATTGGATTTTATGGGATTATTAAGGGATAACTATCTGTGACAGCATGTAATGGAAAATATTAGGGGTCAGAGAGTGCTTGACCTAGTAACTGCATCTGAGAATTTGGCAGTAACGGATATGACCATGTTGCCACCAACTGGTGAGTGTGATCATAGGATCTTGACTTGGGAGGTGGCTAAAGGTGTAGAATTTACAATTAAGACAGGGTACATGTGGAATTATCGGGCTGATAAGTATGACAAGCTTAGGAGTTTGATTGGTTCAGTGCCATGGCATGTAAAACTTCAAGGCCTAGATGTTGATAGTGCATGGGAGGTGGTTAGGAAGTGTTTGAATGAGGCAATGGCTGACTGTATACCTAGAGTCCGAATAATAAATCAAGTAGGGGTTAAATGGATGAATAACACCATTAAACTTGAACTGAAAAAAAAAGAAACAACTATGGAGGGAATTTAAGGAGAAAGGTATATAAAGTGCAGGCCAGAAGGGTAACAAGTGTGGTAAGAAAATCAAAAATGGATTATGAAAGAACATTAGCCATACAGGCTAAAGAGAATCCCAAACAGTTTTTTCGATATTTTGCAAGTAAAAGAAGAAATGCATATGGCAGAATGATTTTAAAGAATGCCGATAGTACGAAGGTAACCAAATTAGTTGATATAGTGAAATTACTGAGCTAGCACTTTGCAAGAGTATATCAACCAGGTGGTGACATTGCAGGAATGAATAAACCAATAGATTATACAGGAATTGTGGTGAACGAAGTGGAGGTGAGTAGTCTATTACAAAACCTCAATGTCAATACATCTGTGGGATTGGATGGTATACCAGCACGGGTCTTACGTGAAGTGGCTAAAGAATTGTCAGTGCCCTTGACCATATAGTATGAGTCTCGGGTCTGGGTTAGTCCCGAGGGGATGGAAAGAGGGGAAAATAGTTCCACTGCATAAAAGAGGTTCCAAGACTACTGTTGTAAATTACCGACCGATTAGCATATCAGGAATCGTTGTCAAGGTCTTGGAGAAATTAGTCAAGAGAAAAATACAGGATTGGATAGATGAAAATGGGATACTGTATGGGGGACAACATGGTTTTGTGAAAGGTAGATCATGCTTCAGTAACTTGCGCAAGTTTTATAACACAGTAACGGCTGAACTGGATAAGGGTAATGGGTTTACAGTGATTCTACTGGACCTTGCTAAGGCCTTTGACAGGATACCACATGGAATTCTAATCAGTAAACTGTAGCATATGGGGGATGGATATAGGGTTGGTGAGAGGGATAGGAGGGTGGTTGATGGAGAGATATCAGAAAGTGGTTTATTCAGGAGTAGAGTCCAAAAGACAGCTTGTGACCAGTGGTGTGCTGCAGGGTTCTGTTCTTGGACCACTACTTTTCAATTTGTTCATTAACGATATAGGAAAGGAGATGAGAGGAAGTGTTCACTTGTTTGCTGATGATGCAAAGTTGGGAAGGGCAATAGTGAGTGCAGAGGATGTCAAAATTTTGCAGGATGATTCGGATAGTTTGGAGGACTGGGCTAAGGAAAATGGATGTCGATTTAATGTGGCAAAGTGTAAGGTTATGCATTTTGGGGTGAAAAGATTAGCAGCAGTATATCACATTGGTGGAACCGTACTCCAGGAGAGTGATGAGGCTAGGGATTTGAGAGTGTTGGTGGATAGGGAGTTGAAGTTTAGGGGGCACATCACAAAAGTGGCTAAATCAGCTCATCAAATCACTTGGCTGCTGAAAAATACTTTAACAAGCAGAGACAAACAAGTTATTGTTCCTCTGTATCGAGCCTTGATAAGACCCCATCTGGACTACTGTGCCCAGTTATGGGCACCAGGGTTTCTTCGTGATGGGGAGGAAGTGGAGAGGATCCAGAGACGAGTGACCAAGATGATAGCAGGTCTGTGGAATGAACCTTATGAGAATAGGTTGAAGATTTGTGGGTTGCAGAAATTGGTCGATAGGCGAAGGAGGGTGATATGATTGAGACATTCAAATTACTGAAGGGGTTCTATAAGATTGATCCAGAAGATATTTTTGAAAATATGACTGGTGATGGGAGGACTAGGGGCGATACATGGAAGCTGGGCAAGAATGTGGTTAGCAGGGGTGTTAGAGCTAGGATTTTTACTTGGAGAGTGGTGAATGAGTGGAATAAGCTGCCAGAGTCTGTTGTGGGTGCTATGACTGTGAATGAATTCGAGGCAAGGTATGAAAGATTCAGTGTGAATGTCGAATAGTTGTTCTTGACATGATGTTAGGGCCTCCCTCGATGAGTCTGTCGACTCCTTGGAGTTGCCCGAAATAATAATAATAATAAATAAACAGGGTAGGAGTCGAATGGATGTGCAATCTTATCAAGCAAAAGATTCATATGAAAAGGATGATGTGGAATAAATGTATGACTAAGGATGAGGTCCATTATGAAAATTATAAGCAGTAGACCAGAAGAGTCACAACTGTTATATGGAAAGCTAAGTTTGAGCATGAAAAGAAACTGGCTCTGCAAGCTAAAGATAATCCAAAGAATTCTACTGAGATGATGTAAGTAAAAGAAAGAATAAATATGAAAGAATAACTCTAATGAATGCAGGTGGTGTGAGGGAGACAGATGTAGAAGAGGTTGTTCAACTAATGAGTGCGCATTTTGCTTAACACTATGAACCTGGTGTATGCAACATTGAGTTCACTGCTACCTCTTCACTGAATGAAGAAACTGAGGTATGAGGAGGAGGAGGTATTAGAGCTTTTGCATAAACTGAATAAGAATTTAGCAATAGGGACTGAAAGGAAATGTTAAAGCTTGTTTCCAAAAGGTGGATAAAATTGGCTAATAGCTTTGCTGTGGAAATGAAAGCAAGCAAATCCATGTTAATGATCAGTAATGAACTGCCAGATTTCCATGTGAAGAAACCTGTCGGTGATCTCAGTGTATGAAAGAAATGAGATGTTAGTGCAATGCCTGACTTTTATCTCTCCTTTTTAGGTGATAAAATCAGCTGTATTATTCATTTCTATGCTGCTAGATATAGGCCATAGCTTTTACAATGTAAATTTTGAGCACAACTGTGAAAATGCCATGTGAACCATAGAGACTTGTATCCAATCTTTTCTGGATTTTTTCATGGGAAATATCAAGAGACTGTTCTTGGTGTAGCAGGTTGATTTTTGCCTCTAACATCTCATCTGTATATGAGTTAGAGGAAATGACCATCACCTAGAGATCAACCTTATCAGAGAGCGATGTTACAATGGTTCACAAGGATGTGAAACAGATGAAAGCGTGGAATAGCAGTTGTACCCAGTAGACCTGGTGAAAAATCAGAACACATAATTACCATCTGAGCAAAAGGAAAGTTTTCTAGATCTGACTCTTTCATAAAATATTTAGATTAGTTGATAGTTTATCCTATCTCTCTCACTCTTAGATGGAGTAGGCTTCAGTGTAAGCTGAGTATAAAGCTATGGTTTCTGACTTGAGATATATTAAACTTTTATCTCATAATGCTTGGCACTGTTGTTAGAAAAACCAAGGCCTGTACAGGTTGAGAGTTTTCAGTGGAACATGAAATTTTATTCCTGCAATAATTACTTCAGTTATTCTATAAGAAGTGTTTAGATTATTTCATTTTATTTAGTAATTTTTATTTATTTATTACTAAATAAAATTATTTTATTTTATTTAGTAATTTCTCCAATATCTCCACTCGAATTATACTTTAACCCATTCTAACTTAATACACTCTAATTATTTACTTTGAGCCTGTGTTGAACTGATGCTGACATCAGCAAGTTGCAGAGGCAGATATAAAAATAGGAATGGTTAGAAACAGAATACAGGATTGGATTTATAGACATAAGATTCTTTATGGTGGTCAGCATGGGCTTGTTAAGGGCAGGTCTTGTTTTAGAAATCTTCTTATGTTTTATGATAAGGTGATGAATGTGTTGGATAAAGGAGATTTATACAGTGACTTTCTTGGACTTTGCAAAGGGCATTTGACTGATTACAACATGACAGATTGGTGTATAAGCTGCAGAAGATGGGATTAGAGAACAGATTGGTTATATAGATTGAAGACTGGCTTTCTGAAAAATACCAGCAAGTTGTGTATGATGGAGTAGTGTTTCAGAAAAGGAAGGTGACCAGTGGCTCAGGTTTTCTTCTTGGATCCCTACTGTTTAACTTATTTGTTGATGATAGTTCTTGTGGATTGACTGGGGGATCTTCAAATGTTTGCCAATGATGCAAAGTTAAAATTATCAGGAGTAGTGTTGATGTTAATTCTCTACAGGAAGATTTGAATAGACTTTTAGCTTGGACAGATGAGTGGGGTTGCTGTTTTAATATTAATAAATGCAAGGTGTTACATTTTGGGATACAAAGATATAAGGCTACATACTGTATTAGTGGAGCTGTACTTCAGGAAGTGGATGAGATTCGGTATCTCCACTGTCTACCATCACTCCAAGATTCGGGATCTTGGAGTGATGGTAGACAGTGGAGTGAAGTTCTAGGGGGCACATTGCACGTGTTTTAAAGTCTGCGCATCGTATTGCTGCTGCTATGATAAAAAGTACAGTGACATGTAGGGATAAGGAGGTAGTAGTGCCTCTATGTAAGGTATTGGTCACACTGCATATGGGCTATTGTGTTCAGATTTGGTGCCTAGTTTTCATTATGATGCAAAAACACTAGAGAGGGTCTAACGACTAATGACCAAAGTGATATCAAGATTCTGGAATGTTGGTTATGGAGAGCATTTGAGGGAATGTGGATTGCTGAGGTTGATGGATAGGAAGAAAAGAGGAAATAAGATAGGGACCTTCAAGTTAGTTAAGGGATTCTAGCAAATTAATTTAGAAGGAATTATAAAAATAGAGGATGTTAAAATGGAAAGAATGAGAGGCTCTGGATGTTGTATAAAGATGTGGTGAAGAAGAGTGTGAGGAGTAAATTTTTTATGTAGAGAGTTGTTAGTGAGTAGAACACATTGCCAGTGCATTGTGAATGCAGGTAGCATAAATGACTTCAAAGTTCATTATAATAAACATGTTGCTCATTGAGTGGGCCTCCCATGATGAGTCTATTGACTTCGTGGAGGTTACCAAAAAATAATAATAATAATTGTTTAATGTCTACTGTCTAGACAGCATAGTCAGTCAAGCAAATAGTGATGGATTTTGCAACTACATGGATTTAAGTGAATTAATTTAGTGGATGTTGTTATTTTACAGGTTATAGTGAGATAAAAAAAAAGGACAACATTTGAGAAATATTACATTAGCAGCTTTAGTGCATTAAACCCTCAATATATCACTGCATAGAAATATATAGAATGCAACATACAAGATCTTTTCACAAAGATATCACCAATTTTATGTGCATCAAATTAAGAGTTTCTGGCTTGAGACTTTTGCTGTTGTCAGCACAGGCTACTGAACCCTTTGAGTCTGAAAATTTGCATGCGAAATGTTTTTCATGTGCACATGGACCTGAAAAAATTAGAAAGACCACTGACCTATATGATAGTCAGCAGCGATCAAACCAAGAATTCAGCTTAACAAACTTAACTCCATATTGGGTAACGTATTTTTGCTTGATCCTAATACAGTTTAAAAACTTAAAACTCAGCATGGAAGGCTGCCTAGAATTTATGGACTCCCTAAGTTGAATAAACCAGGATATTCTCTTTGGAATATCATAGATTGCATAGGAAATCCTACATACAAAATTTCAAAATTTCTCTCTTCCATAGCCATTCTTTCTCTAATATTAATAGTGAACAAACCACCTTAGATTAATCCTCCTCACCTCATACATTCTTAATTTAATTCTACCATTAATTAATAATTCTACCATTGATGCCATCTGTTCACTCCCCCTAATTTTTCTCAGAACTCTATTGATAGTCTCACTCTTTGATCATGTGCTTATTTCTAACTGGGCTGATTGGCCGAGTGGTTAGCGTATCCACTCTCCAGCCAAAAGGCTGCGGTTTTGAATCCTGCCATGGGCATGGATGTTTGTGATTGTCTGTCAAAAATACTAGTGGTGGTGGACAGTAAATGCTGTTGGTGTAGGTTGATAGATGAGGGTGAGTGGTGGCGATGAAGAGTTGTAGAGTAGGTGCCCTCCCTCGATGTATCTTGGACTCCCTGGAGGTGTCAAATAATAATAATAATTTCTAACCTAATTCTCAGATCCAAAACCTGGCTTGAACATCATCTTATATACTGACAGTTCAGTGTTTTGGCTAATTTCTTTCTTATTCCATATAAATTTATTCAACTGCTCCCCACCATACTAGCTTTGCTTATTCTGTTGTATATTTCCAAATTTGATTTGCCATCTTTGCTAAAAACTGTGCCTAAATAACTGAAATATTTTACTTTTCTATAAGTTCTCCATTCAGAATGCAGCTGAAGTTTTCCATGTTTCTGCCTATTTTCTTAGTTTTTGGTCTTTTTATTGCTGATTTTCATGCCAAATTTATTCAACTGTTATTCAATTTCAACTGTCATTCAATTAGAGAATTCTATAGACTTGCACTAGATGTGTTTTTCGAGTATAACATCATCTGCATAAAGCAGTGAATTAAGTTTGATATCTTCAGTTCTAATATCTTCAGGTTTAATGCCACTTTCTTTCATAATGTGATCCTACAGAAGATGAATAAGAGTGGGGATAATGTGCATCCTTGTCTTGCCCCTGATTTTACATCAAACCATCTTCCTGTATTTCCTTCAACTCTAACTAATTCAATTCAGTGTTAGTAAGAATGAAGTTATGCACACTGGCCAATGAGATGTCCAATGGCATATTATATTGGTGAGATTATGCTACAAGAAACTGATGAGGCTAGGGATTTTTGATTTATAGTACATAAGAAACTGAAGTTCAGAGGTCACATTGCAAAAATTGCTAATACAACTCAGATGATAACTATGTTGTTGAAACAAACATTAATATGTAAGGATTACAAAGTCATGTTGTCTTTTTACAAGACATTGATACGACTGCACCTGAACTAGTGTGTGTGTGTGTGTGTGTGCAGATTTGAGTTAGCAAGGGGATAAAGAAACTAAGGAAAAGAAATATGATAGAGGTCTATAAACTTCTGAAGGAATGTTATATTATCAAGTTACCAAATTTTTTTGTTGTATGGAAGGTAGGAAAAGGAATCTCTGTGGTTAAGAAAGGGATGAGAGATGCAGTTAGATTTTTCTCTCAAGAGCAGTGAGCGATTGCTTATTCATCCACTTATAACAAGGATCACCTATATTCATTATAACATTCTTTATGGCGATTGTGAACTCTCATGATAATGGAGTATACTGTAGACATTTGAAGAGAAAAATTATCAAAAGTGAAGTCAACCTAGTTCACAGGAAACTGCAGAAAAAGAAGAATGAAGTAGTTGTTTTAAATGGCTTAATCTTTATGGAAGAAGGCAGCAGATATCACAAGGAAAGGAAATGAGAATGTCTATGTTGGATAATAATGCTGATAATGAAGTACATTACATTACAAGCAGCGATCAAAGTAGTAATTTATCATCATCACCAATTTCCTGATATATACCCTCAAGGGGTGTACAGGATATGATAGTACTACATGAAAAATTTACATCATTACTAACTTCCTATCTACAATTTTCCTCCAAATCATTCTGTTACCTGTCAATACTCCAACATTATCAAATCTTATATTTCTATGTTCTAAGGCACTTTTTACTGTATCAATCCACCTATATCTTGGTCTTCCTCTGGGTCTCTTTCCTGCCAACCTGGCAGAAAACACTTGTTTTGCTAATCTTTCCTCTCCCATTCTGTTTAAGTGACAGTACCACCTGAGATTAGCTCTGCTAACACATTCCTGGATGCTGACAGTGGCAAGCTCTTTCCTAAAATCCTCGTTTTTAATATGATATTGCCATTGATGCCATCTGTTCATGCCCCCAATCTTTCTCAGGACTCTCATATCTGCAGTCTCTAGTCTTTAGTCAAGTGTTTTACTTCTGACCCAGCTGTCAGATCCATAAGTTAAAACTGGCTTGAATACTGTCTTGTATACAGCTAATTTAGGGGTGCTTAAGGGTCAAAGTTATATAACTGAGAGGAGACCTCCACATAGCCTTTAAAGGAATGCAGAGAACCGATCAGGGCTTCTGACCTAATGTCCAATCCTCACCTTCTCGTCGTGCACCCTGTTAGGTATCTGCCTGAATACTGAACGAACGAGGATGGGCTAGCAGTTTTGGATTTAGCTGACCAAATTGTATTCTTTATTGGCTAAAACCAAAATAAAAAATGATGGTAGTATTTCTATTAAAAAAAAAAAATTCTGAGACTCATATTTGAAGTTGCTTATAAGAAAACTAATGTAATAAAAATTTAAAGCTGCAATTAAAAAATAATAGTAATGGTTACCACTTACATGCTTGATAAGTTTTCAAATTCTGGAAAATAATCAGTGCTTTGTTCCTCACAAAAACTATGATGTGTTTTGTCCTAAAAAGTAAGCTCTATTTATAAATTATGCAGTTAAAATAATCATAAGTTTTTCATTTTAATGATACACTACATTAAACAATATCGCATGCTGTCTTTGGCAAGGAACATTAACAGTAATTCCATAATAATTGAACACCATTACCATAGTTTTTAAAATAATGTTTTAATGAAATGTTTCACAACTTATTTTGTCATTTCTTACTTGAGTTTTTTAAAAAGAAAAAAAAATAATAAAAAAATAAAAATATATATATATATATATAGGATTCCAGCTCAAGACACAGATTAGTTTTTATTAATGCAATGTGTCAACATAAAAATCTCAATAAATTCACTTGGAGAGAACACACAAAACTTAATGTAAGCTGTGAGAGTGGATGAGTGAATGTAAACCAAGCCTTTAACAGAAGAAGGTATGATCTAGACATATACAGTCACTGATAACAGCATAAAAGACAGATTAGAAGGAACTTTTCAAAGGGTGAAAGGAATGTCATCACTTGAAAAAAAGGAATGTTTCGAAACTGTCAATGTGAACTGTAGACTCAACTCAAATATATAAATAATACTGGTGAAAAAACAAAATCTAAAAAAATAAAAAAAATACTTAAAATGAGTATGGAAATCTAAACAAAACATTGATAGATTCAGCAGTGGAAGAATATGGCAAAGCTGTTTATAAGGCTAGAAAATAAAAACTCCATAGAACCAATCCACGTAAAAGAAAAGTAATTCAGCATATTTACTTCGAAAATATAGAGAAAAACAAATGAAAGTAAAGTTACATCCAAAGACAAACAATAATCATGGGAAGACAGATATAAAAAGATTATTCATTTTATAAAAGACCTCCCCACCCCAAGAAATTAAGACTTATTGAGGGAGGCCATACATCACCCACACTGCTGTCATACTTTCTCTTAAACTCATTCACACTAGATGCACTCACCACTTCACTCAAACTGTATCACTCAGTCACTACTCTATGAGAGAAATATCTAGCTCTTATAACCATGCTAGCTTCACCCTACTACGAGAACAAATTACCGCTACATGCATTCTCCTAGTCGATATAAACAAAGCTATTTGGGCGCTAGAGGAGGAGTTTTCTGACATGCTGAACCACGACCCTTTGGACGATTCTCTATGACGTCTCGTGCACTTCAGCAGCAAAAGAATTTGAAAATATACGAAGTTGGCACATCAAAAAATTTGAAAACTTGAAAAAGGACTCTACCTTCGAACCTCAACAACCACTCAACACTGTAATCAACCTTTCTTCGGTTACTTTGAAGCCTGAGGCACTCAACACACTGTCATGTGGCCACAATTTCGCCATATCTCCTAAGAAAATATCAGCCAACACATTCACGTCTCGGATACTTATATTAAAAACTCAAAACATTTCATAGATAAAATAAAAAACATCCCTATCTTTGAAGAGGATATACTAGCAAGCCTGGACATTACATCTCTGTTTACTAATATTCCAGTGGTTGAAGTCATCAACATCTTAGACAACTTGTTCCCAAGAAACATCACTACTTTGTTCAATCACGGTTTAACTTCTAACTATTTTATTTGGCAAAAAACGATCTACAAACAACTCACTGGATTAGCTATGGGTAGCCCCCTCTCACCTCCTTGTGCTGACTTATTCATGGAAGATCTAGAGAAAAAAAATCTTATCCCAGATCATTCCAAAACCGAAAATTTGGTACAGATATGCAGATGACATCTTTATCATTTGGGATCATATGAAAGAAGAACTAATGAATTACCTCAACCAAATCAATAGTTTCCACAATACCATCAAATTCACGTTAGAAATAGAAAAAGATAAAAAAACTGCCATTCCTTGACATTTTAATAAAGAAACAAACCAATAATAGTATCAACCTATCTGTATACAGAAAACCTACATATACTGGACGTTACCTCCATTTCAACTCGGCTCATCACATAGCTCAGAAACTTAGCATTATCCATAGTCTCAAGAAAAGAGCTATACAGTATACGACAGACAGGGATGACCTATTAACGGAATTAACCACAATATCCAGAGAACTTTCTTTAAATGGTTACCCACTATAACAAGATTCTCTTTACTGATATACCACATCAACAAAGTGATGACGTCCAATACATCAGTACAATTACGATTCCTTTTGTCAGCAACATTTCCAAAAAATTAGCTAACCTTTTAAAACCACATAAGATCAGAGTGGCATTCAAACCAATCAACACTATTTGGAAATTTTTAAGATCACCGAAAGATCCTCACCCATTCTACAAGTACTCTGGAGTATATAATATACCTTGCTCATGTGGTATTAGTTACGTAGGTCAGACCTCTAGAAGCTTTGAAACGAGAAAGAAAGAACACATAGGATATGTCAGAAATAACAGACAAGACATTTCAGGCCTTTCATGCCACTTTGCCTCTACTAACCATCACATTGAGTGGGATAAGAGCCTTATGCCATACATAGAAGATAACTACCATTCAAGAACCTTTAAAGAAGCAGCTACAGTTGCCCGTAAAACTGAAAACCTAAACAAGAATCAAGGTCTAATTTTACCAGAAATTTGGAAAACTTTTATCAGATCATTAAACATCAAAGAAATGAACTTTCATAACAATCACGTCATGAGCCATAACGAATAAATCACGTTAACGAGACACGCACATTGTCATGCACAATACCAATTTTTTGTATGAATTAGAACCATCAGTTATAACCTAGTCTGTAACCTTCATTTTAGCTTACAAGTTTGTATTCCCTGAGGATGCCAATAGAAAAATTGGCAAAACATGTAGGAGGATAAAATAAAGCTACTTGACAAAGATTATATAAAAAAAAGTGTAATAGTCTTATGAATAATTGTCAAGAAAAAATTCACAATCCAATAAAAGTGGGAATTATATAAAAAATATAAAGTAATTCCCATAATACTAGTCATAACAGACCCTTAAAAAAAAGATTATGGGAATACTTTATATTTTTTATGGTCAGTTATGTACATACCAACCACTGAATTAGAAACGTTTATTTAATACTGTGTTGAACCTTCTCTAGCCGAAATACAGCACATATGTGGTTTGGAAGATTCTACAAGATGTTGGATTGCATCTACAACGTACCAAGCATTCACCAGTCAGTCCTTTAACTGGCTCAGATTTAAAGGAAGAGAACTATGCTCCTCTGTTTTTTTCTAACATGGCCTATGCATTCTCAAAGGGATTCAGATCTAGCTCTGTGGTGGTCAGGGAAGTTGATGTCATGCTCGATGAACCACTGCTGAGCAATTATTGTGTGGAGAGTAACATTGTCATCTATGAAACAACCATCACCAGCTGGATAAAAAATCAACATTGTAGGATGAACTTGATCAGCAATAATGTTCAGATATTCCATGGAGGACACCCACCCTTTCAACAAAACCAGGGAATCCATTCTGTATCAACAGAATCTTGTGGATTCTAATACTTGAGAACTACATGGCTTGTTGAATGAAAAGGAGGAATGGAGTGTACTGTCATCAGCAAAGCTATAGATGTCATTTATATACAAGAGGGAAAGAGTGTATGAAAGAACAGAACCCTGGGGGTACTCCTGCACTAGTGGGGAAATCTGAGATGAGTAAACCGTCTACCACGACAAAGGTGGACAGTCAGTGAGAAAGTTGGCAATCCAGTTGAAGAGTGAGGAAGGCAGACCATAGGATGGCAATTTGTTAAGTAGGTCCCTGTACTCTCTTCCCCTGTGCAAAACCTGATCAGATGCCTTTGAGATATCAAGGGCAACAACACGAGTTTTTCCAAATTTCTCCAAGAGTCCAGAGGTGAGTGATGTAAGCAAGAAAATCAGCGGTACATTGCGAGTGGCAGAATCAATACTGCTGGTCACTGATTAGTTGGTGTGACTCTAGGTGGTTAAAGAGTCGGCTGTTGATGACCATCTCCATAGCTTTAGAGAGAACAGAAGTAAGAACAACTGGACAGTAGTTTGTTGACTGACTTTTATCACCTTTCTTTGAGATGGGTTGGATGTGGACCTGTTTCTATGTTGTAGGGTAGATGCCAGTCGAATAGTTTGAAGAGGCAATACAGGATAGGTGCTAGTTCTGGGGCACAATTTTTTAACATAATACATGGAATACCATCAGGACCAGATGCCTTGTTTGTGTCCAGGTTATTTAGGATTCTCCAGATTTCTTTTTGTGAGAAGAGTGGGCGACATAAGAGAGCCATTCTTGGTAGCATAGAGGGAAATTTGCTTCGCTCTTCAATGTAGGAATTGGCAGAGAAAAGTGATGGCCTTGTCTTTAGGTGAGGTAACTACAGTATTATTCAGATGTGAGAATGGTGGAAACCTGGGTGGGCAGAAGTTGTGCCCAGTGACCTAGGCAAGGGATCAGAAGGAGCCACTGCAATTTGGGCAGGAGATGAGTTTGCAGCAGTTAGTGCTTTCAAAAACTGACTTGGACTTGATGATGATTCTTTTACAACTATTGCAAGCTGCAGTGTAGTCAGAGTGGGCAGCTGGAGTTTTGGTCTCAAGCCATTTGTGGTAAGCAGAGGTTTTTTTCTTTTACAGCATTGGCACACGTTTTTGAGAACCAAGGCTTGGATGGTGGCTAAGGAGTTTAGAGTGGAATGAGGAATGAAAGCTTTCATTCCTGTGAGGATGATTTCTGTTATTTAGTCTGAGCAGGTGTTTGATCAGAAGAGCTGAAGCAGTAGTTGGACCATGGGAAGGAAGAATAGAAGTCATGAAAGTCCTCCCAGTTGGCACCCTTGTAGTTCCAAAGGACACGAGACTGTGAAATGGTGGATGAAGGTAGTTCTGTGGCAAAAGAGACTTGTGTAAGGTTGTGGTCTGAGTTACCAAGAGGAGAACTGACAACTACGGTATACCTGGAAAGGGAGCTTATTAGGAAGAGGTCAAGTGTGTTGGCAATTTGAAGAGGGTTGTCAGGTATTCTGGTCGACCTCAGTATCCCTGTCTGCTTAATCAGCGAAATGGGAGAAGGGGGGGGGGGAGCCAATGTGAGTTGTGGACATTGAAGTCTCCAAGAAGTATGACTTCACTGTTTGGGTATTTTGACTTTCATGACTTCTATTTGGGTATTTTGACTGCAGAAAGTCAAACAGATGTCAGAGTGGTTGATGGAGTTTGGAGAGAAATAGAGGGAGCATATGAAAAGGACAGGTTGGCTTGGTAGAGAAAATTTGAGACAAAGTAGATCAAACAGTGGGGATTCAAGGGTTTGCAGTCTCTGGCATGGTATGTTGGTTCTGATCAATGCAAAAGTGCTGCCCTTGTGGCAGAAAGACCTGTGTAATGTGTTGTTTGGACAGTTGAGGTGAATAGCATCTGTTGAGGTTGCTAGTTGGAGTTCTGATTTACATGACTGTAGGTGGTGGTGGTGGTGGTGGTGGTGCACATCGTTTATACTGCTGTTGAGGCCACAGATGTTGGTGAAGTGGATGTGGAAATGCTTTTTTTTTTTTCGGTAAGAATTAATATTGGTTGGGTTGTTTATTGGATTTCTGTTTTTTTTTATATTTCTTTTGGTTGGATTTTTGATGTTTCCTACGGTTTGATTTTTTTTTTTTTTTTTTTTTTTTATGAGCTTTTTTTAAACTATATTTTGTGGGAGAATTTTTGTGTGCTCGGGTTGTGGTCCATTATATCTGAATAGGAAAAGATAAATAGAGAGTGGGGCATGCAGAGAGACTTGCAAACATACTGCCCACACAGAGGGAACTCTTCTCCTGTCCATACATGGCCAGGAGACTAAGCTCCCCCCTGCAGCTGCAGTTTCTGGTCTTCACTCCAGTCAAGAACTGGCAAAATATGTGGCTTCAGGATTTGATGCTGGCTGATCGGAAAGCCTCCAGATTTGTTACTAACTGGTTCGGTTCCATGTACTATCCAGCAGCCAGCCTGCAGAACTGTTTTACTACTGTACCCTTGAATAGGGAAGGGTCCAGGCCACCCCTATAGCCCTTCAAGTCTTTAGTAATCAAGGTGGTGGTATTTTACTGGGCAATGAAAGACATCTACCACCTAGAGTCTAGCTGACATTTCCTCCAACTATGGAAGGTATACTTTTTCGGCAGCAATGCTCGCTGCATTACTCTGAAGTAATGCAGAAGTCATATACTTCTCATATACAAGTAATGAAAAGGTGTCATACCTTATTGTTAAAATACTTTAAATTAAAGCTAATTGTTGAAAGTTTCTTTAATTTATAACCAAGTGATAAAAAAACTTTCAACAACTTGTAAAAGCTGTTATACACAGCTACTATTCTGTGCTTTCACATCTTTCTCACTCAAGTGAGAGAGATGTGAAACATCTCTCTGCAACATCATCTAAAGATAAAGGTGGCCTCCTCCAACTTATGCAGATAATGATCAAGACAAATCACCTCCTCCTTTACATGGAACACTACACTGCATGCTTCCTATGGCCTTCTGCCAGATAGACATCAGAAAAATTCTGAACAATCTACATATCAAAAGGGCTTCTGGTCCTTACAGTATCACCATGAAATGTGCACAGGTGGTGTGCTCCTAAACTAACACCATCACAGGATATCTCTTGTGTAGATGAAGGCCTACTTCACAGACTCCTAGACAAATGCCATGAAAGTGCAAATCAAAGATTTAGAGAAATCTGTACTGTTGCACATGACATTTTTAAGGCATTTAAAACTTCTTGGCATATCGCCATCTTATAGCCTATCTTCCTCTCTTTATAATGGATTGCCAGTTTTCTCACAGTCAGTCACTATGAATAATGATAAATGGTCTTTTCTCTCCAGATTTTCTGATTAATGATGTGCCTCAAAGCTATGATATTTCACCAACCTCCATTTTTATACGCATAAACAAGCTTCTCTCAATGACCTCAAACCAGTTATGGCACATTCTGCTCATCCCACACATATGACAAACATTCCAGTGTTCACAATAAGCATCCAAAACAATTGCCTTTTTTTCACAAAAACAAGATCACAGTTCTGCTCCTCTTACAATGAATAATGATTCACTTAATAGTCAAGACCACATTTCTCTTCTCATGCCAACTCTTACTCTAAGCCTTTCCCTAGCATAAATCACATCAGTTTTATACTACCTTCATCTTCCAAAAAACTTGGCATCCTTTTTCACTGAAGATGTTATTTTTCATGTGTCCACTTACTTATTTCATACAAATCCCAAATCTGTCTGATCTTGAAATATTACTCTCACATTTGAAGTACTGCATCTAAAACCTTTCAAAAAATCTTGATGAACAGTTCAGTTGATTGACAACCTTCACAAAAATCTCTTCCACTATTTTAAACAGTTTTGTTTCCACACTGTCTCTTCTACTGATATTTCCATGGGTACTGTTCAGGAGAAGTGCATTCCTCATGCTTCTCATTTCTATAAACATATAGAAACACAAGCAGTAGCTGCCCCACATCACTTTACAGTTGAATTGCTGACTCAATGAACCAACTGCTCCTAGTTACCTTTTATTAATCTCAGTTAACTTCATTAATCTCAGTTCTGTGGAACAGCATTCCCGATGAAGTATTCCCCAATGACTAAAACAGATTAGTTTGCTCTTGATCCCAGCCCAGACATGGCATTTGTTATAGGGACTTGCTATAAAACTTACAGCTTCTTGAGTAAAAAATAATACAGATAATAATTAATTTTTAATGAACTTATCCAGTTAATATTTAATATCAAACAAAGAGAAGTGTTTGCATAGTGTTCTTCTTTCCATTTGGTTAGAGTTGGTGTTAGGAGATCTTGACGGAGCAGAGAGGATTATGTTGCTTTTTAATCGTAGGTCATTAGCTATTGGGTGTGGTAGCAATGAGATGGCTTTTTCTAAGTTGCAGATGAAATATATTTTAGGAATAGTATGATATCATATTATCATGATAATCTCATTAACTCTAAACTGTCTCTACCAGATAACCAAGTTATAATGAGCCTATCTAATCACATTTTAACAAAACCTGAGATCTCAATTCTCAAAAAAGGATTCAATTTTGCTTTAAAACCCACTGTCATTCCTAAAATAGAGTTCATCTGCAACTTAAAAAAAGCCATCTCATTGTTACCACACCCAATAGCTAATGACCTATGATTAAAAAGCAGCATAATCCTCTCTGGTCCGTCAAGATCTCCTAACACCAACTCCCCCAAAGAGAAGTGTTATTTATAAACTCCTGTGAATAACTGTTGAAAGTTTTTTTGCTTGGTTATAAATTTAATTAAAGATGCCAGGAAATTATATTTTTGTTTAATCTTTTATCCAAGTATAAGCAAACAAAGTTTGTTCATGAAATATCTTCACAACTAGGCTTATATATAAGGCTAGTGACTTCACATTATCTACCTCAGTATTCCATGCAAAACACACATGCTTTCAGGTGTGTATAGTGGTATACATGATGGAAGGGCAATACTAAGACAATTAATGTGAAGTCATTAGTCTGTACAAACAAGTAAAGACATAAGATTTAATATTATGTCTGTACTCCAAGTATTACAAGTATTATATTCTTGTATTACAAGAATATAATTTCTTGGAATCTTTAATTTAACCTGTTAATAATTGTAATTCTTCTGTTTCTTAAATAAATTGTGTGCAGATATGGTTATCTGGGATCCGAGGAGATGAAGAGACAGAAAAAGGATTCAGAGGTAAGTGACCCAGTTGATAACTATAAAATTGTGCATATAAGGATAGACTGAGAAAATGGGATATTTTGAGTTTTGAGAAACGGATGGAGGAGAGGTGATATGATAGAAATATACAAGTTAATAAAGATTACAATACAGTTACTGTAAGTTACAAAATAGATCTGTGGTCTCTAATCTTTGATCAAGTTTTTTATTTCTAACCGAACTCTCAGATCCATAACTTAACATTTTCATTGTCAAGCTGAAAATTGGAATTTCGTGTGGTGGCCAAATTTTTTTTATTTTTTTATTTAGTTAGCGACGTCCACGCAATAACGCATGATCGGCCGTTTGGTGAGAACTCGCATCACGCGTATCGTTCATTGCCAAGCTGAAAATTGGAATTTCGTGTAGTGGCCAAATTTTTTATATTTTTTTATTTAGTTAGCGACGTCAACACGATAACGCGTGATCGGCCGTTTGGTGAGAACTCATATCGCATGATTGGCAATGAACATGTTAAAGCTGGTTTGAACACTGCCTTATATACTGCTAGTTTGGTGTTTTGGATAATTTCTCTCTTATTCGATATAAATTTATTCAACTTGTCACCATCATACAAGTATTTCTTATTCTGTTGCCTTTTTTCAAATTTAATTTGTCATCTTGACTAAAAAATGTACCTAAATAGCTGGAATATTTTACATATTCTATACTCCACATTCTCCACTGCGATTGCATCTAAGGTTTTCCTTTCCTGCCTATTTTCATAGTTTTGGTCTTTTTATTGCTGATTTTCATGCCAAATTGGTTACAGCTGTTATCAATTTAGTTACAGATTCCTAAACACTTGCACTGGATGTATTGATGAGTACATCATCATCTGCATAAAGCAAACATCTAAGTTTGATATCTCCAATTCTAATATCAGGTTTAACCAATTTCATTCATAATGCAATCCACATAAATGATGAATAAGAGTAGAGATAGCATGCACCATTCTCTTATCCCTCAATTTTATATCAAATCATCTTCCTGTATTTCCTTCAATCCTAACTGCTGACTTACAATTTATATACAGCTATGTATTGCTCTGTATAATGTGCTATTTATTCCATATAATTACTGCATTTTGTAAAGCTTTTCTCTGAGTACCATATCATATGCCATTTCTAGATCTACAAAACTTAAGTACAAATCCTTGTTATATTCTCGTGATTTCTCAACTATTTGTCATAAAGTGAAATTTTGATTTTGACAACCTGTATTTGTTCTGAGCCCAGCTTATACTTCTCCAAATTTCTCACAAATTTTCTCAGTCTGTATGTTTTCAAGTATGCTTACATAAATCTGGAATGCTTAGTAGAGAAATTCCAATTCTAATATTCAGCTTTATTCTCCTTTTTTAAAGATAGGTACTATGAGAGCTATACTCCAATCTTCTAGAATTCAACCTTTTGACCAGGCCCACTGAATTGTGTGGCGTGGCAACTACAAAAATTTTGTACTTTAACATTTGAGCATTTCTGGTCAAATACTATCTACTTCAGCTGCCACCCTCAAAACTGGAAAGCTGCCTTTCACATTTGAGGGTGATTCTCTTTCCACAGAGAATCTTGAATCTTCCTGCTACTACTACTACTACTACTATGTTCTGTCACTGCCTGTTTCCTTTAACCATTCTTCAAAGTAATTACTCCAGACTTCTCACAAACATCCTATGATTCCTTTTACTGCACTATTTCCTCCATTTCTAAGCATTTTATAGCCTCCAGAACATTTTTCCACCTTCCTGATATTATAATAAATTTAATTTAATCCTTTATCCAAGTGTAAGCAAACAAAGTTTGCACCAGAAGTATCTCCAGGACTGAGGCAACTCGTGGTAAAGGTGGACCAAGCTCTCATCACACCTTGTCTTAGTATCTCCCATAATGCAAAACACATCTCCTTGTGGACATGTATAATGCTATGCATTAAGGGAAGGGCCACTATCCAGACCGCTTTCGACCTTTATTGAGGTGTCGTCAGTGGGAGCCAGACCCAGAGGTGGTGATACCAAGGTGAAATCAATGGAGAAGTCATATTTACCTATATGAGTTGCCAAAAGGTGTCTCACCTTATTATTAAATTACTCTAGATTTAGAGAAAGATGTTGGAAGTTTTTTTCCACTTGGTTAGACAATAATAACTTTAGTTTAATCCTTTATCCAAGCGTAAGCAAACAAAGTTTGCACCTGAAGTATCTTCAGGACTGAGGCAACTCGTGGTAAAGGTGGACCAAGCTCTTTCAACACACCAAACCACCAACATCTGTAAAAGCAGGATATATAAACTGTCCAGTTAGACTGTACTCTCACATCTTGCTTATTCTGGCACAAACACATCACATCTATAGTCTTCTTGGCTTCTAAAAAACTTGGTGCTATCTACACACTAATACTTGCCTGCTCCATTCCTTTGTAAATCTCACATCTACCTGACTTTTTATTTCAGTTCCAGATTTGGGATTGTTTACCTCCTTGAGAATGTTTACTCATATCCAAAAGAGGACATTCTAAGAGATGATCTCTCTCTCTCTCTATTGACTATTGATGGTATTAAGAGAGAAATTGACTAATTTCTCTCCTATTCCATATAAATGTATTTAAATGTATTAAATTGACTCCGTGCCACACCTTGTTGGTGTGGCAAGGAGTCAAGACAATTCTATTGTCTAAATTAAGGGGATAAAAATCCCTTATTATTTTACAGCCAGTATGCGAAACTCTAAGATTGCGATCTAAAAGTTTCATGCCGAAGAACTATCGGCGAATCTAAGCGTGACCACCTAGTAGTACAACACCAAGGCAACTCAAAGCAAAGGTGGAGCAAGCTCCCTCACTATCCTTGATATTTTCTCATAATGTAAAAACACAGCTCCTAGGAGATGTAATACTGCCATTACATTATGAGGAGAGTTCACTACCCAGACCGGTTTCAACCTTTTTTGAGGTCTCATCAGTGAGTAGGTCGACCTGGATGATATCAAAGTTTAAGTGTAAAGAACTTACATACCTTCACTATACAAATGTCAGAAAGATGTGCCCATATATATATGTAAGTTCTTTTCACTTAAACTTTGATAGGTCCACCTACTCACTGATGAGACCTCAATAAAAGTTGAAACCGGTCTGGGTAGTGACCTCTCCTCATAATGTAATGGCAGTATTATCTCCTAGGAGCTGTGTTTTTACATTATGAGAAAATACCAAGGATAGTGAGGGAGCTTGCTCCACCTTTGCTTTGAGTTGCCTTGGTGTTGTACTACTAGGTGGTCATGCTTAGATTTGCTGATAGTTCTTCGGCATGAAACTTTTAGATCACAGTTTTAGATCTTAGAGTTTTGCATACTGGCTGTAAAATAATAAGGGATTTTTATCTCATTAATTTAATTAACTTCACCAGAAAAAATAGCCGTTTGGCTTTTCATCTTAATTCTATTGTTTGTTTTCTGTTTCCATATTTAATTTGAAAAGAAAAAAACTTCTAACATCTTTCTCTAAATCCAGAATAATTTAATAATAAGATGAGACACCTTTTGGCAACTCATATAGGTAAATATGAGTTCTCCATTGTTTCCACCTTGGTATCACCACCTCTGGGTCTGGCTCCCATTGACGAGTCTGGATAATGGCCCTTCCCTTAATGCATAGCATTATACATGTCTGCAAGGAGATGTGCTTTGCATTATGGGAGATACTTAGTTTGCTTACACTTGGATAAAGGATTAAATTAAATTTATTATATAGTTTAACCAAGTGGGAAAACACTTCCAACATCTTCCTGATATTATCTTCTTTATTCTTAATGAAGTCTTCCTGTGACTTTTTGTTTAGCTGTTTTTACCAATAGCTTAGTTTTCTTGCAATTTTCTCTATTATTTTAAGGTGTCTGTTGACTTATTTGCTAGGATGTTTCTGTATGCTTTTTCCAGGACTGCTTTTTTTCTTTTTTTTTAAACTTGTTGTGTCCACCATGGCATTCTTATTTTTCTATTTTTGCAGACAACTTCAGCACATGCCTACTAGCTCATATATCCAGCTAGGTGGAATCAATTAATATCTTCTTCCAAGTTTGCCACCGAGACTCAAATGTTTGGTTCCTGTTTTTGAACTGTTTAATTTTTGACTGAATATTGTTTGTATAGCTAAGTCTACAGTTTACCTTTTAAAAGCTGCTCAACTTTAATTCTTTTTGAAACATTCTTACATATTATTTTTTCAATGTGATATACATTTTTATCCTACTTTAAGTGATGATTGTTTCCAATTTCAAATCTTCTATATACTATTGCACTCTTATATAGCAGGAACATATCACTGTCAATGGTAACATAGTCAATGAGGCTTTTCTTATTTGGATAAAAAATGCACTTCAAATGTTGTATAATGTGAAAAACTGTATTCAATGTACATACATCATTACCAACTATTTCAGTTGACTTACCTCTCTGTACAAATGAACTCTACAATCACTCCCACTTAATAACCACACTACTTCTTTATTCCTTCCAATAACCAACCTGTGAAAAACAGACCATCATAAAAAAATTGCTATACACTTACATATTTAAAATAAAAAAGCCAACAATTGTTTGTTAAAATATAATTAAATATTTAAAATAATTAAAACACAAGATATACTGCACTACCGAAATAATGAATGCAATCATTATGTTTGCGCTACAGAAAATGAATGGATACATAAAAAAATTCACTATGTGTGAATTTAAAAAAAAAAAAAAAAATATTAACCCTAAAAGGTATTACTAGCAAAAGAATTGGAGATGTGCTAATCAACAAAATTGATGTTACCAAATTCACAAATACAACATGTAGCATAGACAAAAATGATTAGGGAAAGAATGTATTACCTATAGTATTTGACAGAAAACATGAAGATAATCTTCACAAATGGCAGGCAATATTAAGTAGTGATGTGATCAAACATCAAAATTAGAAACTGAACAATTACACTTATTTGTGCTGGACTGCAGAAAATTCCACTAAGGATGAAGTGTAAGAATTTTTACAGTTATTAGAGAAGGCAACTGACAGAAAGAAAAGGGAAAAGTTTATTTTTGTTGGCAATCCTAACAGCAAATAAGGAAATATATTCTAGACATGCAGAAATGTTTTAAGAAAATTTGGAGTAAAGGGCAAAACTAATAACAAAGATAAGTACCTGTTGGATTTCTGTTCAAGAAATGGACGAGTTATTACTAACACTATGTTCCAACATAAAGATATGCACAAATCCACAGGGAGATTAGATATAAGAGGTCTCGTTGACTATATATTATTGTTGATAATGAAATCTTTAGCTGGTTCAGAACACAAGAGTATATAGGGGATTTAAAATTCAAAGTAATCATTTAGTTTTGAGCAGGATAAATCTGAATATCACACCAGAAAGAAAAGTATGTATGAAAGATTTTAAAACAAACCAAAGTTAAGCAGCTTTTAAAAGTAAACTGTAGACATGAATTTATTCAAGATAAAATGAAAGAGTTTATAAAACCAACCATTGAAGACTCATTAGCAGATTCTGAAGAAAACATTTATCAATTCTGCCAAGAGAGAGAAGTTGTCTGAATAGACAGTAAAATCAGAACTCCATGGTGATTCAAAAATTTAAAGAAATAGTCATGGAAAGAAGAAAGATGTTGAAAGTTCCCAGCAAGTAAATCAGCATGTGCTCTGGAGAACACAGAGAAAAATATAAGAAGGCAAAGCAATCTGTAAAAGTAGCTAAACAAAAGTCATGGGAGGATTTTGGTAAGAATATAAAAAATAAATATCAGGAAGGTGGCAAAATGTTTTGGAGCTATTGACAAAGCTTAAAAATGAAGGAAAGAGCAATCAGAGATGATAAAAGTTAAATGAAAGCTGAAGAAGATACTTTAGAGGTTCAGAATACAAGTAGTTCATGACTTTATGAGTTAATTAGGTCACTAGCAGATGCTAATACAGAAAAACTCATTTAAATAAATGCCCACAGACATAATGTTAAAAACAGGGGGTTGTTTTGTTTCAAATGTTATTCCTTTTCACTGTTTCTTTTTTCTGTATTAGCAGATGCTAATACAGAAAAACTCATTTAAATAAATGCCCACAGACATAATGTTAAAAACAGGGGGTTGTTTTGTTTCAAATGTTATTCCTTTTCACTGTTTCTTTTTATTAACATCACTCTACATAGTATTACTACTTCAATCTGGCATACTGTAGATTTCTGTATTAACAAGGGAGATAAATTTGAAATAAGACACAATGAAAATGAAGAGCAATGCAATCATTCTTTATAATGTCAATATCTTTATGTTATAACTAAACAAAAGTCATGGGAAGACTTCAATAAGAATATCAAAGATAATTTTAACAGCTGTAACAAATGGTGGTATGAAAATCAGCAACAAAAAGACAGACTATGAAAACAGGCAAGAACACTGAAAACATCAACTACATCCTGAATGAAGAACCTATAAACAAGTAAAACATTTCAACTGTTTAGGCACAATTTTAGTGAAGATAGCAAATTAAATATGGAAACAGAAAACAGACAATAGAATTGTCTTGACTCCTTGCCACATCAGCAAGTGTGGCAAGGAGTCAAGTTAATACATTTATATGGGATAAGAGAGAAATTAGTCAATTTCTTTCTTAATTAATCAATAGAGAGAGAGAGAGAAGTCATCTCTTAGAATGCCCTCTTTTGGATAAGAGCAAACATTCTCAGGAAGGTAAACAATCCCAAATCTGGAACTGAAATAAAAAGTCAGGTAGATGTGAGATTTACAAAAGAGTGGAGCAGGCAAGTATCAGTGTGTAGATGGCACCAAGTTTTTTAGAAGCCAAGAAGACTATGGATGTGATGTGTTTGTGCCAGAATAAGCAAGATGTGAGAGTACAGTCTAACTGGACAGTTTATATATCCTGCTTTCACAGATGTCGGTGGTTTGGTGTATTGAATGCAGTCATTCCTTGGTCTCCTCATCTGGGACATCAAGGAAATCCCACTCTAATATTACTCCTTGAGAACAGTTCAAAGTTTTATTGGGATAACTGTGAATATTATTCTTCCAATGGATGTTGTGTGAAGGAGATGCTCTGTGTCTGTGTTGTTGTTATTGTTTCTAAAATATTGGTATCATCTACACACATATGGCTCACATCAAGAACTCCAGCTTCATACTCTGCCTATACTAAAGCACACAACGTATGCAAATTAGTCATCAGCAGATTTCATAAAGGCCAACAACAGAAAATTTGCCTCGATAGTCCAAATGAAAGCCATACCTTCTGATCGCTTGTTGTTGTTGTTGTCTTGTCCTTTGAAGAGTCTTAGATGTTTCCGTGTGCTCCTTGAACTTCTTTGGCTATGTCGATGATTTTGTTTGTATAGAGCTGTTGTTCAGGATTAGGGGCTGCTGTAATTGCTGGACAGGTAAAGTTTGAGTGGGTATCAGTTCAGTATTGGGGCAGCTGTTGCAGTTTCTATATGTTCTCGTACCATCTGTATTGATCTTCATTCCTCTGTAATGTCCTGTTCGTTGTCTTGCTATCATGGTGGAGGTCTTTCTATCAGCACTAATTTTGGAAATTTGATGTTGTATCACTGATTTCAGTGGAATTAGTTTAGCTTTTGCTAGTGTGTTAGCATCAGCAAGAGTTATCATGTGAGTTTCGTTTCTTGGTTGAGTTCTCTGGCCTCTTTTGCTAATTTATCAGCTGCTTCATAGTAATCAATGCCTACATGAACAGGAAACCATTGTAAAATGCAACTTTTTCCTAAATATTTTAGTTGATTTAAGAGTTTATGAGTGTCTTGTGTGAGCTTGATATTGCCGTTTTTGATTGCCTCCATAACTGATCTTGAGTCACTGTAAATTATAATTCCTTCAGACTGTTGAGATGATAATTTTAAGTAGGCTTCGAGTGCTTTATTTATTGCATAAAGTTTGCTAGTAAAATTGGAAGCAATTCTCCCAGATCCAACATTTATTGAAAGTTTTTCACCTTTTGGGAGTAGAAGGAGAATACCAGCACCTCCATTAATCATATGAGTGTCTGACGATCCATCAGTATAACAAATAACCTGTATACATGATGAAAGAAGGTTGATAGTATTTAGGCCTTTTTCTTTTAACATTTCTTTTGATTCTTTTTTTGTACAGAGTTTTGGTAAGGTTTAGATTGATGGAGGTATTTGAAGGTAAAGGACTGGAAAACAGAGGTTCTTTGTTTATTATTATTATTATTATTATTATTATTACTATTATTACGGGCAACTCCAGGGAGTCATTAGACTCATCGAGGGAGGCCCCAAATCATATTCATCACAACTATTTGACATTCATACAGTACCTATCATACCTCGCCTTAAACTCATTCACTGTCACAGCATCCACCACAGACTCAGGGAGCGCATTCCACTCATTCACTACTCTAAAAGTAAAGAACCCAGCTCTAACACCTTTACTAACCACACTTTTGCCCAGTTTCCATGGATGTCCCCTAGTCCTCCCACAACCAGCCCTGTTCTCAAAAATATCTTCTGAATTAATTTTATAGAAACCCTTCAGTAATTTGAATGTCTCAATCATATCTCCCCTCCTCCGCCTATCAACCAATTTTTGCAACCCACAAATCCTCAACCTGTTCTCATACGGTTCATTCCACAGACCTGCTATCATCTTGGTCACTCGCCTCTGGATCCTCTCCACCTCCTCCCCATCAAGAAGAAACCTAGGTGACCAAATCTGAGCACAGTAGTCTAGATGGGGTCTTATCAAGGCTCGATACAGAGGAACAATAACCTGCTTGTCTCTGCTTGTCAACGTATTCTTCAGCAACCAAGTGATTTGATGAGCTGATTTGGCCACTTTTGCAATGTGTCCCCTAAATTTCAATTCCTTATCTACCAACACTCCTAAATCTCGTGCCTCATCAATTTCCTGGAGCACGGTTCCACCAATGCAGTAAACTGCCTCCAATCTTTTCACCCCAAAATGCATAACCTTACATTTTGCCACATTAAACTGACATCCATTCTCCTTAGCCCAGACCTCCAATCTATCCAAATCATCCTGCAAAAATTTGACGTCATCTGCATTCACTATTGCCCTACCCAACTTCGCATCATCCGCAAACAAATGAACTGTTCCTCTCAGATCCTTTCCTATATCATTTATGAACAAATTAAACAGCAGTGGTCCAAGAACAGATCCTTGTGGCACACCACTAGTCACAGGCCGTCTTGTGGACTCTACTCCTGAGTAAACCACTCTCTGATATCTCTCCGTCAACCACCCTCCTATCCATCTCACCAACCCTATGTCCATCCCCATATGCCCCAATTTACTGATTAGAATTCCATGTGGTATCCTGTCAAAGGCCTTGGCAAGGTCCAGTAGAATCACCGTAAACCCATTACCCTTATCCAGTTCAGCCGTCACTGTGTTATAATATGTGAGCAAGTTACTGAGGCATGAACTACCCTTCACAAAACCATGCTGTCCCCGATACAGTATCCCATTTTCTTCTATCCAATCTTGTATTTTCCTCTTGACTATTTTCTCTAAGACCTTGATAATGATTCCTGTTATGCTGATTGGCCGGTAATTTTCAACAGCAGCCTTGGAACCACCTTTGTGCAGTGGAACTATTTTCCCCTCTTTCCACCCCCTTGGGACTGACCCAGTCCTCAGGCTCAAATTAAACAAAATGGTCAAGGGCACTGACAATTCTTTGGCCGCTTCACGTACGACACGAGCTGGTATACCATCCAATCCCACAGATGTATTGACATTGAGGTTCTGTAATAGACTAGTTACCTCTGCTTCATTCATCACAATTCCAGTATAAGCTGTTGGTTCTTCAATTCCTGCAAAGTCACCACCTGGGTGATATACTCTTGCAAAGTGCTCGCTCAGTAATTCCACAATATCAACTGATTCAGTTACCTCCCTACCCTCAGCATTTTTTAAGATCATTCTACCATGAGCATTTTTCCTTTTACTTGCAACATATTGAAAAAACTGTTTGGGATTCTCTTTAGCCTGCGTGGCCAATTTCCTTTCGTAATCTGCTTTTGCTTTTCTTACCACCCTTGTTACCATCCTGGCCTGAGCTTTATACTGTTCTTGCGCCTGATGGTCACCCTTCTCCTTAAAATTCCTCCACAATTGTTTCTTTTTTTGCAGCTCAAGCTTAATAGTGTTATTCATCCATTTAACCCCTAATTGATTTATTATTCGGACTCTTGGTATACAGTCAACCATTGCCTCCTGCAAACAGTTCTTAACCACCTCCCATGCACTATCAACATCCAGCCCTTGCAGTTTTACATGCCATGGCATTGAGCCAAGCACACACCTAAGCTTGTCATACTTACCAGCCCGGTAATTCCACATGTACCCTGTCTTAATTGTAAATTCGACTCTTTTAGCCACCTCCCAAGTCATGACTTTATGGTCACTCTCACCATTTTTGATTCCAATGTTCATAAGTTTTTAGGGAGATATGATCACTTTGGTAGCTTCTGATATTATTTATGGATTTTATGGTGGCAAATTTTCGTCTGTCCTCCAGCAGGTCAAGCCCACATTCCTGTTGGGCTCTGATGTTGTTAGTGGATGAGACTGCACCAATGATAATCTTGGATGCTTTTGCTTGTTTTGTCTAATTTTTCCTTTACCGATGAGGCCGAAGGTGACCAGATAGGTGCCACATATTCCATTATTGGCCTTATTAGTGTAGTGTAAGTAGTTTTGAAGATTTTTGGCTTTGTGCCCCATCCACAAAGCCTTTTCAGTAATTTAATTTTTTTTAGAGCTCTGTTGGAAGTGTTAGAGATGTGTTGCGCAAAACGTAATTCCTAATCAAGCGTAATACCAAGGTATTTTGGATTTGTGACTTTTTTCAATAAGCTTGTTGTTGATCATGACTTTGGGATTAGAGGAATGTCTATTTTTCCTCTCTGTACTAAAGGTGCTTAGTTTTGTTTTGTCTAGGTTGATTTTGAGTTTAAGTTCATCTGACCATTTTTCTAATCCTCTCATGGATTTGTTTAGAATCTCCTCTGATTTTGATATTAGCACTGGTGTGCCAGATGGCTATATCATCTGCATAGCAAGCTACTTTTGTGTCTTCTGTAAGGTAAGGATGAATGTTATTGACATATAAAAGGAATAGTAAGGGACTGAGTACTGAGCCCTGGGGAACACCAGCCCAGGTTCTCTGCTCTCTTGATATTGCTGCATTGATTCTAACTTTGATCTTTCTTCCTCTAATGAAATCAGCAATCCAGATTAACACGTTTCCTCTAATTCCAATATCACGTACTGTTTGTATTAATTTTTTGATCCAAACACGAGCAAAAGCAGCAGTCATATCAAGGAATATGGCAGTTGTCTTTTTTGTTGGTTTTTCCTGAAATGAGTCTATTATTGTTTGGCAGAAGTGGAATAATTGATCTGTTGTCAAATGACAGGCTCTATAGACAGTTTGATAGTAGTTAATTTTCTTATTTCTTGTCAGCCAGTGCATGAGCCTGGAGGTAGATTCTTTCAGTAATTTTACAGAGTATGCTAGTTAATGCAATAGGTCTATAGCTTTGACATTCTGCAGCATTTTTTTTTGGTTTCAGGATGGGTACAATAACTGATTTCTTCCATTCTTTTGGAAGTTTGCCTGTTCGCTAAGAGGTATTGAGAATGTCCAGAAGTTGTTCTTTGGTGTTTTTGCTAAGGTGTTTGACCATATGACCAAAGATAAGATCATTACCAGGAGATTTATTAAGTGCAGTTTTCTCGATTGATGAATTTAGTTCACTTAGCGTAAATTCTTCGGAGAAGATGTCATTAGTTTGGTTATGTTCTTGCTTGTTTTAGTATTTTATTTGTGAGTTTATTGAGGGTCTTGTCCTCTCTGTTATACTGAAGTTTGAAGTTGTTTGAATAGGTTTTTGCCAAAGTGTTTGCAATTTCTTGATCTGTAATAGCTTGTTTCCCAGCATTTATAATGAAGTTTGTTTTCTGTTGATTCTCTTCTTTGATATTGTTATCTAGGATTCTGATAATGTTCCAGTGGTGGCTGTCTTTTCTTGGGTCTAAGTTACTGCAAAGCTCTGCCCATTTCTCTTGTTTGCAATTCCGAATTTCCTGCTCTATTTTGTGTGTTATGTCCATTAATTTCTTTCTGGATTCATCAGTTTTATTAATTCTGAATTGTTCGTTGATATTGTCTCTTTCTGTAATCATTGAATCAATATTGTGATCTTTCCAGTATGGTATCCAGGCATTTTTCCATTTGCCTCTTGGTATTGTTGCTTTGGTAGCTTTACTGATGTGTGAAGTAAGGATTTGTAATTTTCTGTCAAAGTTTCCAAAGATAGGGTTCATTTTGACAGAGGCTCTCCAAGATTTGAGTAAACCTTGTCCAGTCAGCTTTTCTGAAGTTCCATGTCCTTTTGATTTGCTGTTCTTGATCAATTTTGAAGTTTAGTGTTGTTATTATGGGTCTGTGGTCACTGATGGCATTTCCCAAAATTTTTCATTGTGCACTTGATGCAATGCTATAATTAATAGCTGTGATGTCAATAGCAGATTCAGTTTCTGTAGTTTTAGAGAGATAGGTGCTCTGTCCATTGTTAACTGTTGTGAGTTCCATATCTGTAAAGAGGTCTTCCGATTGTTGACCTTGATGGTCTAAATCGGGGGGGGGGGGGGACCCCACGTTGGGCTTTTTGCATTTAGGTCACCAAGTATAATGGTTGTATCAGTTGGAGATTCGCTTAGCTTTTCAATGATGTCTGTATTAATATTTGTATTATCAGGGTGGTAGAAGTTTGTGATTGAAATAGAGTGGTTTGGTAGGTGTATTTCAACAGCATGAGCTTCTGTCAAACTGTTATTATTTAAATATTGATTTAGAGTGATTTCTTTGAATTTGATTTCTGGGGTCTTCAAAAGGATAGCAAGCCTGCCACCTGCTCTTTCCTCTCTATCTTTCCTAAGAACTGTGTATCCTTTGATGCTGAAATTCAGATTTTTGTTCAGTTTTGTTTCTTGTAGACTAGCAATATGGATATTGTTTTTGTAAAGCATGTATTTAAGTTCATCCATTTTTCTCTGAGTACCATTGATATTGAGTTGCAAAATGTTAAGTCCTCGTAGCATATTTATCATCAGGAGCCCGGACTGCAGCCCCAGATGCGTCGACTGCCCCGGACGCAGTAGCATTGGTTGATATCTTTCTATGATTCTTTTCATTGGAAAATTGGATGCCGTTGCCACGTTAGTCACCTTGAAATCGGACCTTAAGAAATTTGGTCAAACGCTTCAAGGGTCCAGGAGGGGGGGGGGGGCAATAGGAGGTGTCGTTGGACTTCCCCCTCCCCCCCTTCTGATCCCTTGCTAAGGCCATACTGGATGCATCTTCTGCACTTCTACCTCTCTCTCTCTCTCTCTCTCATCCTGATGTGGCACTGTCACTTCACCCAAAGATAAAGCTGACCTCCAGGCAGCACTAGTTTTCCTCACACTCCTGTAGAGATAACCAAGGAAAATCACCTCCTACAATACCAGAATCCAAGCACCGTATGTCTCCTACAGTTTTTCAACAAAAATATATCAGAAAACTTCTAAATAACTTAGATATTAAAAAGTCTTCCAGTCATGATGGCATTTCTCCAAATGTTCTCAAACATTGTGCTCCAGCGCTTACACCCATACTGCATCATCTCTATAATTTATTATATATATCTAATGCTTATCTCAGTGCATGGAAACAATCTCATATCCATCCTATTCCAAAACAGGGTGATACAAGCCAACTGCCAACCAACTGCCATCTCCTCTGCCCTCTCAAAATTAATGGAGAAAGTCATCAAGAGTCAACTCCTCCACTACTTAGAGGTCCACCAATTTATCAATGACCACCAGTATGGATTCTGCCATTCAAGATCCACAACTGACCTTGTTGCTTACATTATCCGCCATTGGATACATACTATGGAAAAGTTCAGAGGAACTTGTACTATTGCCCTTGACATTCCTAAAGCTTTTGACCATGTGTGCCATCAAGGCCTACTAAACAAACTGTCATCCTTCAGTCTTCCTATCACCCTCTGTAATTAGGTAGCCAGCTCTCTCTCTCTCTCTCTCTCTGGTCATTCTCTGTGAGTCATAGTAGATGTCTGCCTCCCTTCGAGTTTTACTACCAATGCTGGAGTGCCTCAAGGCTCTGTTCTATCACCTACTCTCTTTCTCCTGTACATAAGTGACTTACTCACAATAACCACTAAACCTATCCACAGCTTTGCAGATGATAATACTCTCCACTCATCCTACTCATTTGACAAACTGTGGAGTACTCTGACATCTCATGCTACAAGATCATCAATAACAAGTTCCTTAAACATTGATTTACATACTATCTTTCAATAAGTTGAGGATGAGCTTGTCATGTTCAATGCCACCAAAACACAGTCTTTCCTTTTCTTGACCAACAGATTCCAGTAACTTTAGTAATACACAAATCACCAGACAAGTTAGTTCAAACGTTAGTTCAAGCAAGAGCTGATCTTATTTGAACTAACATTTTCATTCAGTCTTTACTGGCATAAACACATCAATAGCCTCCTCAGCATCCAAGAAACTTGACATTCTCTTTCATTCAAGAGGTTATTTTACACCCAACTAATTGTAACTATATATAAATCCCAAATATACCATTTTTAGAATACTGCTCACATGTTTCGGGTGCATACAGAGGCATGCAATTAGGCTCATAGATGAGTCTCTCACAGACTCATTTCAATCTCTATCTCACAGGTGCAGTTTCAGCACTGCACCTATTCTACAGGTATTTCTTTGGTCAATGTTCCAGTGAAATGGCAACCATCATTCTTCCAATTTCTGTTGCATCTGTGAATACAAGAGCTGCAGCTTCCCATTAACCCATTATTGTGCAACTGCAAGCACGGAATAAAAAAGGAAGAACAGAAGCAACGTTGGTTCTTCCTCTTTTATTCCGTCTACCTTTGTTCTCTGGCAGAGCCTTCCTCATGAAGCATTTCCAAACAACTACAAACCATTTAAAAAATAAAAAAAAATCAATAAACTACTATCTCAGCCCTCATCTGCACCCCCCCACACACACACACATGGCACTGATGTTCTTCGAAGTCCCTTGACATCTCATGTATGGGATCAATATATATATATAAATGTAACCCTCTTGCATTAAGTTGGAGCACAGAAACCTATCTAAAAACACTTTATGTTATCCAAAAGAGAGCAGATCAGCTAACTGATGATCTTTCTTTAACAAAGACACTACAACTAATACCTTGCAGATGGTCTGTCTCTGCCTGCTTTATGCCTTTCAATAGTACTTAACGCCCACCTCTGTCATAGGCACTGTGCTAGTGAAACTGACATCCATCATTCCTCCATTTCTATTAAGCCAATACTAACATATTAAACCTAGAATAACAATGATACGAGATTGAATTGATTTAGTTCAACTATTAACCCACTGAACCTATTTCTTACATCTATGCTCAGAGAATACTTCTCACTTTATCCTTGCATCCTCTCTCTCTCTCTTTATACATATACATATGCAGGTATCCCTCGATTAACGGGGTTAATTAATCCCTCGATGTTACCGCATATATCAAAATTGCGTTAATCAAATCTAATAATCAATGGTAAAAAGTACAATTCATCCCTGATTGATTACTGTACTAATAGTTTGTTTTATATGGTACTCTTTTAGGAAAGATAAAAAATGAATGCAAAGTAAATGTTTAATAAATACTTGTATCTACATTAGTTACTGCAATTTTTTTTAATCAAAAGAAGTTATAGAGAGAGCCGTTTGAACAGTTTTAGTTTTTTCTTATCGGCATAAATTCTACGATAACAAGCAAAATGACTCTCCAGACCTCGGCAAACAAGCATTCTTCGATTAACATCTGGATCCATATCCATTACTTGCGGCTTTAGCGACTCTAAACTGTAAAATATTCCATCCAGTTCTTTGACTGTTATTTCCTTTGGACCTTCATCTTCACATTCCATTTGTTCGTTGTCTTCATATGTGCGGTGTTCAATTTCAAGAAGATAGTTGTCACTGAAATCTTTTGAATTTGAATCCAATAATTCTTTAACATCTTCTGCATCAACACCATCAAAACTGAGGTCTTCACCAATTGCAACAATTTCTTTGACTACGTTGTTCACAGGATTTTGAAAACAACCTAAGTCATTAGTGCATTCTGGCAGAAGGTTTTTCCAAACAGCTTTCATGCAACTAGAAGACATTTGCTCCCACGAGTCATGAATGTTCTCAATTGCATGTTTAATGTTAAATTTTTTCCAAAATTCGTGGAGCATAATCACATTTTCTCCCATTGCTGTTTCTACTGCCTTTGAGAATGTCTTTTTAAGAAAATAGGCTTTGAAAGTTGCAATGACTCCCATGTCCATAGGTTGTAACAATGATGTTGTATTTGGTGGGAAAAATAAAACTTTCACATTCTCACACAGATCATTAAGAGAATTTGGATGACCACGAGGCTAGCAGCCTCGTGGCGTGAGCATGATTTTGCATGGTAAATTTAAAGGCACATTAATCAAAACTCTTGCCGCAATTAAGTTCGCCACGATAATCAAATCCGCGTTAAGCGAGGGATACATGTGTGTGTGTGTTGCGTTTTCAAATAAATCTCATTTTGTTATAATTCTCGGGTTTTAAGTCAGTTAATATTAAAAATGAACATATCCCAACCCCGAGTTAATAGTAGTAGTCATCATATATATATATATATATATATATATATATATATATATATATATATATATGTATGCACCATCCAGTGATCCAAATGCTGCAAAACTTTTCAGGAAAATCATGAAGAAGCAATATCTGAGAGGGGAAAAAAAAAAACCAGTTCCAAAATTTACCAGCAGGGGTGTTGTAAACACCAAATGCATGGAATCTGCATATATCATGAATGATATGCACTCATGTCAGCAGGTGCCAGGAGGGTTTAAAATGATGGACACAGATTTTTTCCCTTCATTCTGGTTGTTAATACCATCCACAGTGATGGCATCCCAACATGCTTTGCATATGAAGCTGTACTACCCAAACAATTGTAAAGCTATACTACCCAAACAATTGTAAAGCTATACTACCGAAACAACAGTAAAGCTGTTGATAAACTCCACAAATTTCATGGAGTATATCAACAAGGTCCATTATCTCCATGTGCTCTCTGCATAGAATGATTAGTCTTTTTGAAGAAACAGAATCATCGGGGTTAGACCTAGCAGAGGTTGCAAACCAATCAGTTCATAAGTGAATGAAGTTGCTATTGCCATTGTGGAGCAGGCCATGAATAATACTATTGGTTCCAGCAGTATATGTGCTGTATCAAGACACATGGATGTGTCTTACACAGCTGTCTAGAAAATTCTACAGAAGATTCTGCATTTCTATCCATTCAACATAACCCTGACAGAGGAGTTGCACCAGCAGAACTTTGAAGGTCACCTGACATTTGCTTTAACATACCTTGCTTGAGTAGAATTAAATGCTGCATGACCTTGGATGAATTTGTGTGGAGATAAGGCTCACTTTCATCTTAAAAGAGCTATCAATACCCACAATTGCCGGGTATGAACTATGCAAAACCTGCTTGTAAACCAACAAATTCCTTTGCATTTACCCAAAGTTACTGTCTAGTGTGAGTTTACAGTTTCATTTATCATTGGACCATTCCTCTTTGAGGACATTGGTCAGTTGGGTCCTGTGAGCTGCTCAGTTACTGCCAATAGGTAATAACATGATATGATAAACGATTTTGTTATGTCACAGCCATAAGCTCACAAGAGAAGGGACCTCTTTACACATCAGTCAACCCATACAGGAACTTATTTCATGGAAGCCAGAGAGATCAGCCATGTGTTTTCCATTTCATGGTTGCCTCGTTTACCTGATATGACCCCTTGTGACTTTTGGCTCTGGGAAATTCTCAGAGACAGGAATTATTAGGATCATTCTGATAATTCTGATAGGAGGGCGCTAGTGGGTCAAGCGCTACGAACGTGCTTTGAAGAGCTCCTGATTCAGATAAGTTTTACTAGGAATAATTAAGTATATATGCGTAATTGTTTAAGTAAGAGCGGCTGTAAACGTTGTACGCTACCAATATTATTAGTGTGGGGTTTTTTTTCTTGCTTAAACTAAATACGAAAACGTTAATATTAGACCTAGTAACCTGCAGAGAAAAAAAAAATGGCGGCTGCATTGTCATTCCATGATTTTAATTTGGATTTCAGTAGGTTCGTTAAGTGTGAGGTCTGTTATATGTATTCCTTCGATTACATAAATGATTTGTGGATGTTTAGTGCGGATGGAAGAAGGGTGTGTGCGAAATGTGACCTGAACGAGGAATTGATGAATGCGAATATGAAGTTGATGACAGAAAGTGCTAGTACCGATTGTGTCGTGAGTGCACGTTTGAAAGAGAATGGCGAGAAAGACAGGCGAAAAAATGTTAAAAAATCAGGAAAAAAGAAAAAGAGCGATTTGACAACCGTAACGGATGTTAAAAGGGACGAAAGTGAGGCGGAAAGAAACGAAATTGAGAGAACGAATGAAAGTAGAAATGGCGTGGTGCAGAAACCGCAAGTAAAAAAAATCGAAAGAATGAATGATAGCGAAAAAAGAATGACTGATGGCGAAAGTTGGATGCATGTTGGAATGAAAGTACTGAACCAAAGAAAGATGAATGACAGTAAAAGTGAGAAGAATGATAGCGAAAGTTGGACGCATGTTAGTCCGAAAGTACGGAAACAAAGAAAGATATGTGAGAGTGAAAGTGAGAAGAATGACAGTGAAAGTTGGACGTATGTTGGACCGAAAGTACGGAAACAAAGAAGGATGAATGAGAGGGAAAGTGAGAAGAGAGGGTTGAGAGTTAGAAAGTTAGAAAGATTTAATGATAGAGTGAATGTGTCGCGAGGTTCAGAAGGTGAATTGGATTGGATGAAGCAAGAAATGAAATGGATGCGGAATGAAATTAAGAGAATGCAGGTCAAAACTATTAAAATAAATCATGATGGCATGAAAGAGTTAACAAAAGATGAGCGAGTGGCGTTGTATGGCAACTCCATTATTAAAGGTGTGCTAGAGGATAAAATGCACAAGGTATGTTTTCCAGGCGGTAAAATGAGTAGAGTGATTGAGGCATTGAACATGAGGCGGGAACGAGCAAAAGAGTTAATTGTATTAATTGGAACAAATGATTTGAGAGAGAACAAAGAGAATGTCAAAATGAATGTCAGGAGACTGCTTGGAAAGATAAAGGAGAATAGTGTGACAGGAAGGGTGGTCAGTGTGTTGCCTAGGTATGATTGTGGTGAAATGAGGCGGAGAGCAAGGATTATGAATGATATTCTGGCTGAAATGTGTGAGGAGATGGGAGTACAGTTTGTTAATGTGTGGAATGAGTTTGAGGGACGAAGTGAGCTGTATGGGAGCGATGGACTGCATTTGAGTGGTTATGGTGTGAGTCGCTTGGAGAGACTGCTGCTGGAAGGTAGAGAAGTGAATAGAGAGAATGAATCAGATCAAGAGGGGAGTGATGTGGAAGAGCAGGAGAGTAAGACAGGAGAGATTGAAGGAGTGGAAATGAATGTGGAAGTGAGTGGTATGAGTATAGATAATGAGAGAATGGGTGTGCAAGAGGAGCAGGGAAACGGGGAGGCTCAGGGTGGACAGGGATACACAGCATGAGAAAGGTGGATGCTCCAAGAGGAGGTGAGAGAATGTGTAGGCAGGAAAGTAATGGGATGATCAGGGATCAAAAGGAAACAGATGGAATTGCAACGGGTTCTAAAATGAAGAAGCAGAAAGGGAAATGGCCCCAGTCCAGCATGGAGAGATCACATCGAGTGAGTGGTATCAGTGGAACTAGCTGTAGATCGAGAAATGAGTTGTTGTGTTTGTATACCAATGCTAGAAGTATAAGAAACAAGGCGGATGAAATGGTTGCACTAATTGCGTCTGTGCACCCAGAGATTGTCGGAATAAGTGAGACATGGTTAGATGAGGATGACATCCTGACAGGAATAGAGATGGAAAGGTATGATGTGTTTCGTGAGGATAGAAGGGGTAAAAAGGGAGGGGGAGTGCTATTGATGATAGAGAAAGAGTTATGTCCATACAAGGTAGAGATGCAAGGGGGAAATGGGGCCAGTGGTTTTGAGGCAGTATGGTGTGAGATAGAGGTGAATAGAATCAAATACTTGGTGGGATGTTGTTATAGACCTGGTAATGTGGATGGTGGTGATAGTGAAATGTATAGTCAAATAAGCCAAGCAAATAAGAAAAGGGTGATCATTATGGGTGATTTTAATTATGGCAATATAGACTGGAATGAAGAGATAGCAACTGGAAGTAAAGAAAATGAGTTTCTTGAGTTTTTGAGGGATAACTACCTCAGACAGTATGTAACAGAGGGCACAAGAGGATTAAGGGTCTTGGATTTGGTCATCTCATCGGAGGATGTAATTATCAATGAGGTATCAAATCATCCACCAATTGGTGAAAGTGACCATGAGGTGATTACTTGGGTGGTTGCCAGCAGTGCAAGGACCCCTATGAAAAAAGGGTATATGTGGAACTACAAGGGGGGTGATTATGAAGAGCTCAGGAGACAGCTTGCAGGTGTAGCATGGAATGCTACACCTGCAAGCTGGAAATTAGCTGGAAAAGAGATCAATGCAGCTTGGGGGATTTTCAAAAAATATTTAGTGGATGCAATGTCTAAATGTATACCATGGGTGAGAAGGTTAAATAAGTTAGGTGTGAGATGGATGAATAAAGAGATTAAGCATGCAATACAGAGAAAAAGGGCATTGTGGAGGCAGCATAAGAGAAGTGGAAGTAACCAATTTCATGAGTTCTACAAAGACCAGGCAAGGAGAGTGACTTGGTTGGTGAGAGTAGCTAAAGAGAGGTATGAACAGCAGTTAGCTAATGAAGCTAAAAAGAATCCTAGGGAGTTCTTTCGATATGTAGCCAGCAAAAGAAAGAATGATTATGGAAGGATGACATTGATTGGAGGAAATGGTATAAAGACAGCTGTTGCAGAATGTGTGGTGGAGATACTTAATGAGCAGTTCATAAAGATCTTTCAATCTTGTGAATGTGACTTCATGGAGAGATTAAGAGCAGTTGATGATGGGGAGGAGAGACTGACTGTAAGTGAGCAAGAGGTGTTTGGGGAGTTGAGTAAACTAGATGTAAATAAGACTGTGGGACTTGATAATATATCACCGCGTATTCTGAAGGAATGTGCCAGAGAGTTGACACCTGCCTTGACATATTTTTTTAATACAAGTCTTGCACTTGGTCAAGTCCCTAAAGAGTGGAAGGAGGGCAAGATTGTGCCACTTCATAAAGGAGGTGATCGAACTCAAGCATCAAACTATAGGCCTATCTGTGTGTCGGGTGTTGGGGTTAAGTTGTTGGAGAAGCTTGTGAGAACTAGAATCCAGAGTTGGGTTGACAACAATGGTATAATCTTTGATGGACAGCATGGATTTGCTAAAGGGAGGTCGTGTTTTAGTAATCTACTTACTTATTACAATAAAGTGACTGCTTCCTTGGACAGAGGAGAAGGATACACAGTAATATACTTGGATTTCGCAAAAGCTTTTGATAGAGTGCCTCATGATAAGTTGACAGTCAAACTAGAGCAGATGGGGTTGGATATTAGATTAGTGCATTGGATTGGAGACTGGCTATCTGATAGGTATCAACAAGTTGTGTATGGGGGTGCAATATCCAGGAAAAGGAAAGTCACTAGTGGAGTGCCTCAGGGATCTGTTTTAGGGCCATTACTATTTAACTTGTATATTAATGATATTGGCGAAGAGTTGGATGGAGATATTCAGTTGTTTGCAGATGATGCAAAGTTGGGACGAACCATAAAGAGTAGTGAAGATGTTGTGGCCTTGCAAGAAGACTTGAATCAATTGAGTGATTGGGCAAGCAAATGGGGATGTGAGTTCAATGTTGCAAAATGTAAGGTTTTAAAATTTGGAAAACAAAGATGGGATGCAGAATTTATGCTTGGTAAGAATATATTGTTGGAAGTAGAGGAAATAAGAGATCTGGGAGTGATAGTGGATAAGGATCTAAAATTTAGGGGTCACATCGCCAAAATTGTGAAGACAACACAAAGACTTCTGGGAATGATGAGGAGGACACTGACGTGTAGAAGTAGGGAGATTCTTGTTCCATTGTATAAGGCTTTGATTAGGCCACACATGGACTATTGTGCCCAGATTTGGTCACCTGGTTTTCAGAAGGATGAAGAGATGTTGGAAAGGGTCCAAAGGCGACTGACTAAGGTAGTTTCTGACCTCTGGAATGTCGAGTATGAGGAAAGATTGAAAAGATGTAATTTGCAGAGACTAGTGGAGAGAAGGAAGAGGGGAGATATGATAGAGACCTACAAGTTGGTAAGGGGTTGCTATAGGATCAATGGTGGAGAAGTTCTACAGCGAATAGTGGGAGATCAGGGGAGAACCAGAGGTCATCCCTGGAAACTGTATAAAGAGGGTGTGAGTAGGGGAGTGAGAGGCAGGTTTTTTTCGTGCAGAGTTGTGAATGATTGGAATGCCTTGCCTGAGAGTGTGGTGTCTGCAAGGAGTTTGAATGTGTTTAAGACCCGGTATGATGAGATGTGTGTGAGATAAAAGGACCTCCTAGATGAGTCTTTGACTCCATGAGGTCTTGTTTAATAATAATAATAATAATAACTTGCAGCAGTGAAAGACAGCATAACACAGCATCTGTGCAATATCAGTCCTAACCAGCTGCATTCTGCTACTAGGCACGCTGTGAAGGATGTGATTTGTGGAATACCATGAAGAGCAGCATATTGACCAGCACAGCACCTCTGGTGGTGAATTTTGGAACCACTTTTTTCTTCCTCAGATATTCTTTCCAGATGATGCATTCCTGCAAAGTTTCATCTTTGGATTACTGGGTGGTGCTCCAAAAGGCCTTAAACAGGGTTACTTTAATTCTTATCACCTTGTATATACACAAAGAACATTAATTTTCCGCAGATTCTAAAATCTTTCAAACTGAAATTAAAGATTCCAAGAAATTATATCCTTGGTTTAATCCTTTATCCAAGTATAAGCAAACAAAGTTTGCATGTGAAGTTTCTTCACAACTGGACCACTTGTATATGAAGGCTAATGACTTCACATCACTTGCCTTAGTACCCCAGGATGCAAAGCACATCCTTTGGGCATTAAACACACTCCACATCCTTTGGAGTGTGTTTAATGCTGTGTATTACGTAAAGAGCCACTACCCAGATTGGCTTCAACTTTTATTGAGGTACATTTAAGTGCAAGGATACCTCTTCAAAAAATTCTGAGCAATCTTACAAAAATCACTCTAAATCTCACTGAGTGACCATAAAGGATACCTACTAAACTCGTCACTCCTGACCTGAATGACTCCAGGACAAGAAACTCAGCAGTGGCTCAACTCAGTCACAGGCAAAGGCCTTCCACCAAATAGGAAATAAAACACCCAATGATGAGCATTAATGAATGTCATCAGTGGGAACCAGACCCAGAAAAAATACCAAGATAGAAGTAATGCAGAAGTCCTAATTTTCCTATATACAAAGTACTAAAAAGGTGTATTACCTTATTATTAAATTACTCTGGACTAGAGATAGATATTAAAAGTTTTTTCACTTGTTTACACTATAAATTAAAGATGCCAAGAAATTATATTCTTGGTTTAATCCATTATCCAAGTGTAAGCAAAGTTTGTGCATGAAATCATGTGAAGTCATTAGTCTCTATATACATGAGCTCATTGCATGCATATACTTGGATTAAACCAAGAATATAATTTCTTCTCATTTTTAATTTATAGTTTAACCAAGTGAAAAATCTTTTAACATTTAAAACCTTTTAAGTGTGGAATTGATATAAAAATAATAATGAAATATCCCATTAAAATATTCTGTATGTAAAAAAAGTGAGCCAATTATTGAGAAATATAAGAAATTGACTGCAATTTAAAAGTAGTTGCTTTTCTGACATTATTTTTATTAGTGGGTGTTTGTTGGTGCTGGTTAATTTCTACCATATATATATATATCCTTCAATAATGTATAGATACCGGTACTACATGATAGTTTATTATGATTACCAGCTTCGTATCAACAATTTTCTTTTGGAAGTTAAAATCTTATTTAACACGACTCGAAAACTGTTAGATCTTACATTTCATAAGGCATGGCTAACTCCATCAATCTGCTTAGAGCTTGGTTTTCCTCTGAGTCTTTTTCTACCCTCTTCATCATCAAACAATCACTCTGCTAACTCCCCCCCCCTCAGTTTATTTAAAGTTTTAAAAAAAAATCTGTACTTTACTCTAATCTTGCCAATGTTGCAGGACTTGACTTCTGTTTTTGCAAACATTTCTATATTTTGTATCACAAATATGGATATCATTGGGTTTTTGAAAATGTAATCTACAGAAATTGTAAGATTGTATTGTACTGATATTTAAGCAAAATAAACAGACAGTATATGACTTACTCTGTATGTGTTAACTGATAGGGAATGAAATCCAGGCCTAAACTCAAACATCCCTCTGCAAAACAAGATTTTAGTTTTTACTCATTAAAATAATCTTCAGCAAACTGATTGTAAAAAAATATTTTATTTATTTCAAGCTGAACTTTAATATTTAATGTTCAATCTAAAAATTCATCATATATGAACAACAGTCATATTTAGTTCTGTTAATGTGTTTTTTAAGAAAATTTCAATCACTGCATTTCATGTGATATAAAATGCAAATGAAGAAAACTTCAATAAATTGCTGCAATATGTCCAAAACTAAATTACTACAATTTCCTTTCAAGGTAGTTAACAAAACATCAATAATCATCACTTTCAAATTTCTGTTATGTATCCTTAGATATGTACAGGATACTATGATAGAACTATATACAAAAAGTTTACTATTAACTTCCTATCAACAGTTTCCTCCAAAATTCTAATCAAAAATCTATTATTTTCATTTTTAATAAATTATAACCATTCATGCAATATGTTCATTCCTGTAATTTTTCTTGAAGGTTTTTCTTGAAGATTTTCTGTGGTTGTCTCTAGTTTTTGATCAACTGTTTTATTTCTAGTACACTTCTCAGATCCATAAACTCAGGGCCAGTGGAAGCGGGCCTGCATGCATTGCAGGCAGGCACCACTACAAGGTGGGCACCATTTCGAAGTGTTAGTATGAAGTTTCATTCTTTCTTTAAAGTTTGTATTGTATGTATTTTCTACGGGACCTTAGAGTCTCATTCCACTAAAGCGCTAGTAGTCATTTGGCCCAGTTCAACCGGTGCAGAGAGTGCAGAACTCTGTGAAATCGTCATGTTGCCAATGTAAGTAATTCTAACAATTCTAACCATGTGTAATGTGATATAGGATTTTAAGATTGACAACTATAATGACCCTATATTGACAACTATAATTTAATGGGGATGGTTTCTATTTTGAAATGAAAAACAATTTCGCCGCTGGAGGGTGCTGGAAGTCCTACTCGGACCTTGTCAGCAGAATAGGATTTTAAGATTGACAACTATAACGGTCCGTTTCATCCCCGTGGCTCAGAGTATGATTCACTTACTCTCATTAATCATACAGTATTTGTAAGATAGTGGTGAAATAAAGACAAATTATTCGGAGTGTTCTTACATTTGGCGTTTAAAATCTGCATATTTGTACTTGTAAACAGTTCCTCTTGGTAAGTATTATTATTAATTATATCATCAATTACCTGTTGTAATTATGGAATTTTTATAAAGGTTTTATTTTTATTTTTCTTCTAATAACTTCAAATATAGAACTGACTGTTATTATTCTTTTTTTTTTCAAAAGTTTTGTAACCCAAAAAATTATTATATTATTTATTACTATAAAAATTTTAAATCTAATTTCTTAAATTTCAGTTTATTTTCAAAAATAAATTAAAAAAATGGATATGAAGAAAAAGTTATCCAGTGCAAAAAATCGAAAACGAAAAGCTGTAAAAGAAGCACTGGCTCAAAAACAAGCCGGAGCTCTTAATACTTTTCTTAAAAAAATGTAAATTTCTTCTGATGATACAGACCAGTAAAACAAACCAGAAATCGTTATAAGAGCTTGTTGATAAACCCAGGTCATCAACAAGCTCTTATAATGATGTAACTGGTGAAGAAGAAAGTCAAATGCAGGAATTAAATGAGAAACACTTGGAACAAGTAACTGACAAGAGAGAAAAGTCATTAATTTCTGAAAATTTAGAAGATATAGGCAAATGGCCAAAAATTAATGATAAATTATGAGTAGTTTTAACTCAAATGGGACCTACTCAAAAGAAAAATATAAAATATCCAAGAGATATCAATGGACATAAATTTAGTGATGTTTATTATAACAGAAGAATGGAAAATGGAGAGATCGTTTCGAGAACATGGCTAATTTATTCTGAATCTTTAGATTCTGTTTTCTGCTTTTGTTGTAAGCTTTTTTCATCTATTGAATTTAGCAGTCTCGTAGAAGGGTACAATAATTGGGGAAATTTATCTAAAACTTTACATAGACATGAAACAATTTCAATTCATATGAAAAACTTCTTAAAATGGAAAGAATTAAATAAAAATTTAAAAAACAAAAGTACTATCGACTGTCAGGAGCAAGTTATGTATGATATGGAGAAGCAACATGGGATAAATGTTTTAATAAGGTTAACAGAAATAATAAAATTCCTTGGTGGTCAAAATTTAGCATTTCAAGGATCATCAGATAAATTATATAACAAACATAATGGAAACTTTTTAAAATTAGTGGAATTATTTGCTAAATTTGATCCTGTTATGGAAAATCATATTGAAAGAGTCCTTCGAAAAAACAACAGCAAACACTATTTGAGTAAGGATAGTCAAAATGAAATAACAGAAATGTTGGGTAAAGCAATAAGGAATAAAATCTTATTATCAATTCGAGAATCCAAATATTATTCGATAATTTTGCACTGCACACCTGATGCTAGTAAAACAGAACAGATGACTATTATTATATGCTTTGTTTCCTGTATTAATGAAATAGTCAAAATCAATGAAAACTTTTTAGGTTTTGTAAGTGTTGATGATTCTACAGGCCGCAGTTTATTCGAGACAATAACTGCACAACTGACTAAATGGAACATTCCTATTGAGGACATGCGAGAGTAGAGTTATGATAATGGAGCAAATATGAAGGGAAAGAAAAATGGGCTTTAAAATTTACTTTTAACTAAAAATCCTCGGGCTTTCTATGTGCTGTGCACACTCTCGATTTAATGATCAACAATACAGCAAAAGTAAATGCAGATACAATTATTTTTTTTGCAACTGTACGAGAAATATATAATTGTTTTTCATCATCTCCAAAGCGTTGGACAATTCTTTTGAAATTTATATCAAATATAACATTAAAACAGCCTTTGGAAACTCGTTGGGAAAGCAAAATTAAAGCAATTCGCCCTCTACATTATCAATTAGGAGAAATTTATGACGCGCTTTTTGAATTTTTAAATAATGACAACTTCAATAAAGAAATTCAAAATGAAGCAAAAGTTTTATGTCTTAAAATCAAAGACTATAAATTCATCTGCTCTTTAATAATTTGCTTAACAGAATAAATCCAGTTAGTAAAGCTCTTCAGGATAAAAATATGAATATATTACTTAAGATCCATTGGAAATTTAAAAAAATTCATATCAGAATATCAATCAGGTACAAATTATAAAAAAGTTCTTGAAATAGCAAAACAACTAAGTGAAGATGTGGATGGAGAAACAGAGTTTAAATCTGTATTAGAAGTTCGACAACGGAAGAAAAAATGTTAGTTTCAATACGAACATCCTGATAAACAGCCACAAACACCAGAAGATAAATTTAAAGTCAGCGTATTTTATACACTTTTGGATACTGTATGGACTTCGTTAAACGAACGTTTTGAACAACTTAAAACTTACATTGACAATTTAAGTTTTTTGCATAGACTTTTCCAAATTAATAATGAAGAGTTAAGAAAAAACTGTGACGACCTAGAAATTCTTTTGAAAGATGGTAACAATAAAGATATAAATGCCATGGAACTCTTTGACGAGATACAATCTTATACAGATATTTTTTGAAATGATACTTCAAAAATTGAAAATCCTCTCGATATTCTTAAATATATTGTGTCAAATAACTTATCTTTTCCGAATTTTGCAATTGTTTTAAGAATATTATTAACTATACCTGTTAGTATAGCAAGCGGTGAGCGTTCATTTTCGAAACTTAAATTAAGACTTATTTAAGAACAAGTATGTTACAAACAAGGCTTGAAAGTCTAGCACTAATAGCTATTGAAAATGATATATATAGACATCAAGAATATTATTATAGATAATTTTGTTAATATCAAAACTAGAAAATTTAAATATTAATTAATAAAATGTTTTCAAGACCAAATGTGTAATTTAATTTCTTGTAAATTCTTTCCAGATGATAATGACAAAAATAAAAATAAATAAATAAATTGCCATTTGTTTGGGGGCACCCATTTCAGCTTTTCATGTGGGTGACATCCAGCCTAGTGCTGGCCCTGCATAAACTAAAATTGGTCTGAACAATGTCTTGTATACTGCAAGCTCTTCGTGTTTTGACTAATTTTGCTTTTTCCATTACATAATCTTTGCTTATTCTGTTGTTTAATTTCATAATTAATTTGACTCAAATCCTATGGACAGGGTTTGAAAGTGAATGATTCTCGAATGCATTAGTAGAGAAATTTGAAGATAACACTATCCATCATTACATGAAGTGAATGACAAAAAGAGGAAACTAGCACTTTAATTACAAAGAGTAGAGGGCGGACCATAAGATAGCAATTTACTGTAAGGCTCTCTATGGTAGACATTATCAATAATAATCATCAAATTAATGATATGTACCTTCAAGTCTACAATATTACTAGCTTCATATCAACAAATTTTCTTCAAATTTATCTGTTGCTTGTTTTGGAGCTATTAAGTACCTGTTTTCCTAACCTTTACTCTCATTTTGTACAAGTGACCACAACATCTAAGATTAGCAATACTTATATATTATTCTAATCTTATTATTATTGTATGGAGAAATTAGATAAGTACAGGTGGTCCTCAAGTTACATCGGAGATCCATTCCTATAGACCGATGTAAGGCGATTTTCGATGCAAATCAGAATTACTATAGCCTAAGTTACTTACCTAACCTAAAACACCCTAAAGTCATACATATACAGGGTGTTCGGGATAAATTTGACATATTTATAATTAATTATATTTTTCCGTAAGTTACATGTATTAACACACACTTCTCTTCATTTAAAAGTTTGGACCCTTCTTCATTCATATACAAGATGTCAGAAAGGATGGATAGCTGGAACCCACCTGAATCATGGAAGAGAATAACTTGTATCATGATGATTCGTGCCCGCCATCAAAATAAGGATATTATGACTGCTGCCCAATGCTCCCTGAATACAGTAAAAACAATCAGGCATGAACTAGATACTTGCAATGGTGACTACGAGGATGTAGCAAGAAGAAAGATCCCTAGCAGACGATCTGATTGCGTTCGTACAGCAGAATTCCTCGCAAATCTGAAGGAACAGGTGTTGAAGAACCCTGGCATTGGAATTCGGGCTTTGTTTGTGGAGTTGCTAACTGTAGTCAAGCCCTGGATAACAAGGGTAGCCAATGGTAGGCCGTATGTATGGCAGCAGGATTCGGCCCCTTGCCACACCTCTGGGAAAAGTCAAAAATGGTTGTCTGAAAATTTCTACGACTTCACCAGTCCAAATGTTTGGCCTCCAAACTCCCCAGACCTTAACCCCATGGATTATTTTGTATGGGGTGCAGTTGAAAAAGACACCAATCGCACTTCCAGTAATACAAAAGCCCAGTTAATGGATAAAATTAAAACAGTTTTTGCGGCCCTTCCCAGGGAGACTGTAGCATCAGCTTGTTCGAGGTTCCGAAGCAGAATTGAAGCTGTGATCGATGCTAATGGTGGTTATTTTGAGTAAATCTTGTTGATAGTATTGTAATTAACTCTGCCTGTAATGTTTTTTTGTCAATTCATTAAATTTAATAGATACAAAGAAGATTTTCTTTTTCCTTACGAAACTGTCAAATTTATCCCGAACACCCTGTATATATCAAGAAACAGAACTTGGCTATCTTCCAGCCAAAGAACAAGAAGCCTTTCCATCTCAATCATGAGCCTACTACGTTTTTTCGTAATCACAGTTGATTTCATGGGCGCTAATCCTTTCATGTGTTCAAGGATGCAAACTTTATCCTTGATAATAGTCCCGACTGTGGTATAACTTAAGTTCAGTGCGCGGCCGATGTTCGTTAGCGTTTCTCCCTTTTTTGCTCTTTTAATAATATCTAATTTCACTTCTAATGTAATGGCTTTCCTTTTCTTCGACACACTGCCATCGGAAGAGTCTGCCTTACATTTGGGAGCCATATTGAAGGGTAAAAAGTCACAAACACAAAAGTGAGAGAGCGGATATAAACAAAGCACGAGGTACCCAAAGAGTGTATGCTGGGACCCAAGCGACGCCACCTCTCCCAAACAAATGCCGCGTAACGGTGTATTCTTCCGTCGTGCTGCTTCAAGTCTAAATTTATTTTTTAAATTATTTATGGGATTACCACTGTAAAGTCGAAACGACGCATGACGAAGATTTAATATCTTCAGAGTGGGGTTGACCACGGATAAGGGGGGGGGGGGCTACTGTATTTTCAAAAATATCATTTTTGTCATCATCATCATCAAATTCCTGCCATGTACCATAAGGGGTGTACAGGATATGATAGTACTACATGAAAAAAATTACATCATTATTAATTTCCTATCTACAATTTTCCTCCAAATCAGTCTGTTACTTGCCAAGACTCCAACATTATCAGATCTTATATTTCTATCGTCTAAAGCATTTTGTACCGTATCAATCCACCTATATCTTGGTCTTCCTCTGGGTCGTTTTGCTGCCAACCTGGCAGAGAACACTTGTTTTGCTAATCTTTCCTCGCCCATTCTGTTTAAGTGACCATACCACCTAAGATTAGCTCTGCTAACGCATTCCTGGATGCTGACAATGTCAAGTTCTTTTCTAATATCCTCGTTTTTAATATGATATTGCCATTGATGCCATCTCTTCATGCCTATAATCTTTCTCAAGACTCTCATATCTGTGGTCTCTAGTCTTTGGTCAAGTGTTTTACTTCTGACCCAGCTCTCAGATGCATAAGTAAAAACTGGTTTGAACACTGTCTTGTACACAGCTAATTTAGTGTTCCGACTGATTTCTCTCTTATTCCATATGAATTTATTCAATTGACTTCCCACCATACCAGCTTTGCTGATTCTGTTGTCTATTTCTATATTTAATTTACCATCTTCAGTAAAAATCTGCCTAAATAGCTGAAATGTTTTATTTGTTCCACAGGTTCTCCATTCACAACACAGTTGACATTTTCAATGATTCTGCCTATTTTCATTGTCTTTGTCTTTTTATTGCTGACCTTCATACCATATCTATTACAACAGCTATTCAATTTAGTCAGAGAATCTTGCAGACTTGTAGCAGATTTATTTAGAAGTATAACATCATCCGCATAAAGCAAAGAGCTGACATTAACATCTCCAATTTTGATATCATGTTTAATACCACTTTCCTTCATAATGTGATCCATATAGATAATGAATAACAGAGGGGATAATGTACATCCTTGTCTCACACCAGATTTAACATTAAACCATCTTCCTGTACTTCCTTCAATTCTGACTGCTGACTTACAACTCAAATAAAGACTAAATTGCTTGATATAATGCCCCATTGACACCATATACCTGAAGCGTATTGAATAGCTTCTCTCTTGGCACCTTGTCATATGCCTTTTCCAGATCGACAAAACTTAAATACAGATCTTTGTTATATTCCCGTGCTTTCTCGACTATTTGTCATAAAGTGAAGATCTGATCCTGACAGCCTCTATTTGGCCTGAATCCAGCTTGTTCTTCACCAAGCTTTTCTTCCACAATTCTTCTCAACCGTTTCTCAAGTATACTTGCATAGATCTTGCCAGGAACACTCAGTAGGAAAATACCTCTGTAATTCTCACATTCAGTTTTATTTCCCTTTTTATATATGGGTACTATGAGAGCTCTACTCCAATCATCGGGAATTCGTCCCTCTGTTCAGGCTTTCTGATCTATGCAGTGCAGCCACTCTTATACCACCATACTTCAGCATTTCTGGTCGAATATCATCTACTCCTGCTGCCTTTCCACATTTCTAGACTTTGATGGCTTTTTCTACTTCTAGTATGGATATGTATTCCTGACTGCATGCCTGGTCAGTGTTTTTTACCACTGTGCTGTCATCACTGCTTGTTTCATTTAGCATTTTTTCAAAGTAATTACTCCATACTTCAAGGATATCTTTTTCACCCATTTTCATGTCACCTTTATCATCTCTAATTCCTTTTACAGCACTCTTTCCTCCATTCTTAAGCTTCTTCAACAACCTCCAGATATCATTTTTGTTCTAAGTGTTTATCAGAACTTTCCAGACCCCCCCCCCAATTGATATTAAAAGTTTTTCACTTGGTTATACTATAAATTAAAGATGAGAAGAAATTATATTCTTGGTTTAATCATTTGATGTGAAGTCATTAGCCTCTATATAAAGTAGCTCAGTCATGAAGATATTTCATGCACAAACTTTGTTTGCTTACACTTAGCTCATCAGTGAGTTTGCTTACTTCCTGGAGAGTAGAGAAGTTCTACTCAGCAGGTTTTTGCCTGTCACTGAGTAGGACAATAGCAGATTTTCCTATCCTGGAATGATTCAGGTTAGGAATAATGAGTCTAGTAGTGATCCTTTAGGGTCACTCAGTGAGATTTAGAGTAATCTTGTAGATAAATCAGATTTTTGAGCAGTATCCCTGCACTTAAACACACAATAAAGGTCATGGCCCTTCTCATAATACATAGCATTATACACACCTGGAAAGATGTGTGCCTTGTATTATGGGATACTAAATCAAATAATGTAAAGTCATTAGCCTTTATATACAAGTAGTGCAGTTCTAAAAATACTTCACTTGCAAACTTTCTTTTGCATATACTTGGATAAAGGATTAAACCAAGAATATAATTTCTTAGCATCTTTAATTTATGAATATCTTTTTGATAAGGTCTAATGTCACTTTCCTTCATAATGTGATTCATACAGATAATGAATGATTGGAGACTGTATATACCTTTATCTCACACCTAATTTTACATCAAATCATCTTCATGTATCTCCTCAATTCTAAATGCTGACTCACTTAAATATAGACTATGTACTGAATTGCACTGGAAAATGTATTTATCCAACATAAGTAATTTTTAACACCTCTTCTCCTGCTGCCATAGGCCTTTTCCCGATGTCCTTCTGATTTCCTGATTTACACTCACACATAGACCCACACTTCACTGTGTAAAAGAATACAACTATTAATAGGTTAACCCAGAAGAAAATGTTATATATAAAATCATCAACAAAATAAAAATATTATTATTATTTTCTGAGACCTCCATGGTGTCAAGAACTCATCGAGGGAAGTTATGCATCAGCCATAACAACTGTCATACATTCTCTTAAATGCATTCACACTAGATGCACTCAATTATTTAACAAGCAAACTGTTCCACTCACTCACTGTTTTGTGAGAGAAAAATCTAGCTCTCACTAACTTCTTAATTGTACACAAACTTAACTTCCATATACCAAAAATGTAATCAGTTGATATCCTATAACAAACATTCAGGAGTTTATAGACTTGTATCATATTATCCCCTCTTTCTCCTTGTATCATATCATCCTGTATCATTTTTGTTACTCTTATTTTCACTCTTTCCATAACTTCTTTATCTCCTCTCTGAACCCAGTAGACCGAATCTATAAACAGTAGTCCGGTTTGCTGTCATATCAGGGCCTTGTGAAGAGGCAAAATGACTCCATTATTCTCACCTGTCAAGTCTTTTTCAAAATGGCAATTATCCTCTGAGTTGTATTTGCAATTTTTGCTATGTGATCTTTGAACTTCAAATTCCTCTCCACAATATCTCCGAGCACCCTAACCTCATCAGTCTCCCCAAACATAATTCACCATTACAATATACAGTTGGAAATCTCCTCACACCATGTGCATAACTTTATACTTACCAACATTGAACTGACAGGTATTATAATTTGCCAACAGCATACTCAAATCATTTTGTAAGTGATGTGTATCATCCCTGATTGCTCTATCTATCTTTGCATCATCATCATCAAACAACGGAACATCTCCTGCAATGTACTCGCTATCATTCAAGTACAGATTGAATAACAATGCCCCAAGGACTGATCCCCGAGGTACACTAATGGTCATCTTAAATCTAAAAGATTCACATTTCCCACATACCACTTTCCAATACTTGTCAGTCATCTACTTATCCATGTCAATAGTTTATGTTCCAATCCCATTCCAGTTTATGCAATAGTGTGCCATGTGGTATCCCATCAAATACCTTAGTAAATTCTATCAGTAGCTTAGCATATCTATTCCCTTTATCCAACTCACCTATAACATTTATTACAAAATATGTGAAAAATTGCTAAAACATGACCTCTCTTCAAATAAACCCATGCTATTCTTTGCAAAGTACAGGTTGTCTGTCATTTCATTTCTGTATGTGAGTTCTTACCAACCTCTCTAAAATCTTTGCCGCCACTCCAGAAATACTGATAGATCAGTAGTCAGGCATATCAGCTTTTACACCACCACCTTTGTAGAACAGAACTATCATACATACTTTCTATAACAGTGTGATCTTTCTGAGTTCAAGGGCCTTGCCAATTCGGCTAAGCATTCCTTTAGCATATGTGCTGATATCTTATCTGTCTCTATTGCCAAATTCTTATCCAGGTTATGCAACAGTTCTTGAACCTTCTTCTCATGCACCTCTATTTCTTCATGCAATGTAACAGTTACACTATGTGCCATGTTACATACACTTGGTTGACAGATGTTAGCAAAGTAAGCACTCATTATCTGAATGATCTAAGCTGTTTCTGACACAAGGATACTGTACTGATTCTCTAGTTTTTTTCTTAGCATTCATTTTTTTTTTCTTTTACTTGCAGCATAAGAATTAAATTCTTTTAGTTTCCTTTAGCTAGTACAAGCAAGCAATTTGTTTTCATATTCTGTTCAGCTTTTTTTTGTACAATACTCATATCTGTTCTTGCCTGCACTCGATAAGTTTTATAAATCCTCTCACTTATACTTTTTCAATATTACTTCCACATAATATTCTTCTTATGGCTCCCCTGCTTAATAAGGTTGCAAATTCATTTCACACCCACTCTATTTGTTCTTCAAACTCTAAGGGCACATTCTGATACTGTCTTATTTATGCACATTTTTTAAGTTTCCCATATAGTGCTGATAGTTTTCCCATTCAGTAACTAATACCAAGGGACCAAAGATAGAATTCTCCTGAGTTTGTCATAATTTTCAGCTTGTTGTTCAGCATCTAACCTGTCATAATTTGAACATTCATACAGTTTCCTACTTTTCATGATCACTGTAACCAACTGAACAAAAATAGTATACTACCACATTTTCAGGCTGCCTTTAGAAGAAATCACTAAACAACTAATCAACTTTTCTACTTAACCCAGTCAATTCAAGAAAACTTCCAGACCAAACCTACCAAATCCATCATTGCAGCTTTTACAAATTTTAGCAATGCCTTTGACAAGGTATGGAGGCAGAAACTCTTTTCCAAACTTTGTCATATTGGAATAGAAGGGAAAGTTCTAAACTGGATTTATGACTTTCTAAGAAATACAACAATTCGAGTAAGAATAAATATTACCTTTTCCAAGAAAGTGAAAATAAGACAGGGACTCTCTCATTGCAGCATTCTGTGCCTGCTCCTTTTTACCATCTACTTAAACGACTTAGATAAAAATATAAATAAAGAAACAAAGATAGCTATGTTTGCTGATAATTTGATCCTATTCCCAACTCACAACAACTTAGAAACAGCAGAAGGTCACTTAAACAAAGCCATTGAAAGTTTATCTACATACTGTGAAAACCAAAAAATCAAAATTAACCCTACTAAATCAGAAATTTGTGTATTTACCATTAATAATCACCTCAGAAAGCAGAGACCAAAGATTAAGCTAAACAGTCAACTAATTACTCTGGATCCATCCAGAGTAATTAGTTGACTTCAATAAACATAACAATGTTGCAGTCAGAGCAAACAGAAGACTAAATAATCATGAAAAGTATCTCAGGTAAAGAGTGGGGAGCCGATGCTAAAACCTTAAAAGTCACATACACCTCTATTATCCAACCCATAATGGAATATCCTTTGCCCATCTGAATGCAAACATCACAAACCAGTTTAGACAAGCTCATAAAAATTCAGAACAATGCAGCTAGAATCATATGTAGACTAAGGAATACAACTCCTGGAAAAATAGCAGAATTCGAATCCAACCTTGTTCCTTTAAAAATTAGGTGACAAGAAAATCTTACTAAATTTGCAGAAAAAAGAGCCAACCTTGCACATTATAAAACAAGTGAATAACTTTTTAAAAAGTGGAAACCAACAAACAGAATAAAGAAGAAATCAAAAGTGCATGAAATCATGGAAAATAAAATTCCCTTGGATTGTCCAAATAAAATAGCCAACTATCCAGCATTTCCTTCAAATCAAGACAGGAAAAATATAGTTATTAATTTTGAAATAGGGAAACATGAGAAAAAAAGCCTAGAAAACTCTGAAATCTTGAGATCATTAGCTCTTTCAAAAATAAGGAATATGGATCTGACTCAATAAAGATCTACGTATATGGCTCCAAAAATCCAAATGGCAATTCTGGGAGTGGTGTACTCATCTTCTTCTTCTTGAATATTCTGCAAATACTCAAGAGTATTTGCAGAAGCAAATACTCTTGAGTATTTCCAAATACTCTTAGTAGCAAAAACTTTCCTTCCACTCTCTTCTGTTCTGAGCCTTCTCTTTCAAGGTTGTGTACCTGTCTCCATTCAGCATGTCATCTAGCATTGTTTTCCTTACTCTTTCTCTGGGTCTTTTTCTATCTATTTTTCCTTCGATGGCATCGCTGATGATTCCATTCCCTCTGAGAATATGTCTCATCCAGTTTCCCTTTCTTCTTTTTATCCTCCTTAATTAGACCAACCATATTTCCTTGAGACAAAAACGGGACATTGGGATGGCAAAAACAGGATGACAGTTATGTAATATTCTGTATTCATGAAAAGGTAAGATGATAAAAAAGTTTTATTACATAAACTCATTATTTTTGCCATCTTTTGCAGCCACCAAAATTGGTAATCGTCTTATCTGCACACAAAGCAATAATTTTGTTTTGTAAGGCAAATTTGTCATTTACTTCCTTCAAAACAGCACATTGCAGGTCAGATGTTTCCCCAGGTAAGGAAATAAAGTCTACAATTTTGTCTTGAACACCACAATTTGGCAAAGAGTACCACACAATCATTAGAAAAAAGTTTGATGTCCTTTTTTTGTTTGATGCATCTAAACTGATTGTAATGCTTTTTGTTTTATTCAAATCCTCTGTTGCTAAGCCCATATTTATGGTGATAAAATATTAGTAATTATTGTTTCTGATTTGGTATGTGTTGAAGAATTTTGGTTCATAAATTTTATTCATTAATGTCAACAAGCAGTCGTTTGTGGGAAAACTTTGGCCGTGACGCACAGTATGATAAGCAACAAGAGCTTCACTCGATGCAGTTTTATCACCTTCACTATCACATCTCACTATAAATGAGCTGGTGTTTTTAACTGAAGCCAGAGACTTGTCAGCATCCTTGTGTTTCTGCTACGTAGATGTTGGTTGATGTCGCTTCTGCCTCCATGATCAACGGAAAAATGGATATTACAATATTGGCATACCTTTTTGTTTCATCACAACACAGCTTCTCGAGTTTAATAAATTTGAATTCTTTCTGGAGATCGTCATTAAAACTTCAGTTTCGCCTCTTTGACTTGCAAGGATAGACTAAACGTTTTAAAAAATAAGACTTAAAACTTTAAAAAGTATGAAATCTAAACAACTGGCATTGAATAACAAAGCCACCGGTTAGCATACAGGCAAACAAAAACTAATACTACAGCAGAACATACGGCACGTATATTTTTTTATTTTCTCCGAATAAATCATTGCAGATATCGATATTTAGTATCGAACAATGCAACTCCATGATTATACAAATTGCTGGTATCCACGATATTGATATACAATTATAGGTTATTAATAATAATTTATGACTGACCAATATTAAAGTATATTTATAGTTTTTATTAAAAACAGGACAAAATTGACATTTTTATTGAAACGACGGAACGGCCAGGAAATATGAAAAAAAAAAGTATGTATGGTCAGCCTATCCTTAACATACGTCTTTCTTCTTCTACTCTTTTTGTAGGACCTCTCCATTAGTTATTTTATCAGTCCATTTGATTTTTTTCATCCTTCTCCAAATCCACATCTCAAACCTTTCCAAAATCTTAATTTCTTCTTTCTTCAATATCCAAGTTTCAGCTGCATAGAGAGAAACATGTCACTTTTATATCTTCCATTACTGCTAATCATACTTCCTAGATATTTAAATGTCTTTACTTGATTCAATTTTTCCCAATTTATTCTGATATCCATATTTGCCCCTTTCCTTGCTATTTTCATTACCTTTGTTTTCCTGAAGTTAATTTTCATTCCATAATTGATACAGGATTAGTATTCTGTTCAACAGATGTTGTAGTCCTGTTTCAGTATTTGATAATAATGTCTTGTCATCTGCATATCTTATTGCAAATATCTATCTACCTCCAATCTTTATTCCTTCTTCAGAATTCTCCAGTGCTTCTTTTAACATTGCTTCAGAATACATGTTAAACAAAACTGATGACAGAGAACAGCCTTGTCTTACTCCTCATCCAATGATACCTGGTTCTGTTGTACCATGGCAGTATGTCCCATATATAGTGAAATAATTAGCCTTCTGTCTTTCAAATCTATACCAATCTTTTCCATTACTTCCACCATCTTATCCCATTATACAAAGTCAAAAGCATTTTCAAAATCTATATAACAGATACTAACTTCTTTATTTACTTCCAGACTTCTTTCACTTACTATTCTTAACAGTCCAATCGTATCTCTGGTTCCCCTACCCTTCCTGAAACCAAACTGATCTTCTCCAAGAAATTCTTCCACCTTAGATGCAATTCTTCTTGTTAAGATTCTCATAAATATTTTTGATGTATGGGAAATGAGGCTTATTGTTCTAAAATCCTTGCAGTTCACTGCATTACTTTTCTTTGGTATAGGTATAAATATTAAGGTCATAAAATCTTTTGGTAATTCTCTTTTGTTATAAATTAAATTTATTATTTTGGTTATTTCTTCTGCCTTTCCACATTTAAGTCCATTTCTACTTCTGTCTTCAAAATCTCTGGGCCTAAATCATCTTCATTTACCTTCTTTATATCTTCTAATGGCAACTCATTTGTCTATTTTCCTTGTCATATAGATCTTCAATGTTTCCTTCCATCTCATTAGGATTTTATCTTCTTCAGTTATGATTTCTCCATTCTTATTTTCTATGCCTCTAGCTCGAATTCCAATTCTCTTGTAATTTAGGTTTCTTGCTTTTTCATACAAAAGTTCATACCTTCCCACTCTCTCGCAATTTTCCACTTCTTCACATTGTTTTTTAAGCCAATCTTCTCTACTTATTTCTGCTTCCCTTCTCAATTTGTCATTCAGGGTTCTATATTGCATTTTCCCTTCTGGAGTGTCATTATTTTTCCATTTTCTTCTTTCTTCCAATAGAGAAATCATCTCATTAGTTATCCAAGGTTTATTTTATTCTTTTAGCTCTCACATATCCAATTTCTTCTTCTGCAATCTTCTTTATTTTCTCTTTAACTTGTTCCCCTTTCTTTTCTGGATCTTCGGTTTTGACAAAACTTGTTTCCTCTAATTCTTTCCCCAATCTATTTCCAAATTCCTTGGTATTTTTTAATTTCTCTAAGTTCTATTTTTTCCTTTTCATAGCTTCTTTTATTTTCTTTAGTTTCACATTTATTTCTATGAATAGTAGGTTGTGGTCAGAGTAAATATCAGCTCCAGGATACGTGCATGCATTTTTTACACTATTCTTGTAGCTTTGCTTTACTATAATGTAATTAATCTGAGGTATCTCCTGGTTTTTGCCATGTGTATAGTCTTCTCTTAGATTTTTTTAAACCAAGTATTCGTAATTATTAGCTTATTTTCTTTACAGAATTCCACTAACCTTTCCCCTCTCTCATTTCTATTACCTAGTCTGTATCTTCATACTACACTCCCATAATTTCATTCCAGTCTCCCATTATAATCATACCGTCTTTTCTTTTTATTTGCTTAATTAGTTCTTGTAATTGTTTGTACATTTCCTCTATTTCCTCATTTGAATGGTCATTTGCTTGTTGGCATATATACCTGCATTATTGTTATGTTTACAGGTTCAACCTTCAATTTTACCACCATAATCCTGTCATTCAGACATTTTATGCTAATGATGCTCTTTGTTGTTCTTTTATTAAAAACAAATGCAACTCCTTTTTCTTTTTATCTCCACCTGAGTAAATTACTCTTACTTCGTCACTATAAAAATCACCTATTCCTTCCCATCTGACTTCACAGAGTCCTTATGATATCAATTCTTCCTTTGTCAATTTCTTTTTTGAGATTTTCTAATTTTCAACATCTGTTCATTGTTCTCACATTCCATGTTTCAATTTTGATTCTCTGACAATCTTTCATTTTCAGTTTGCTTATAGCTTGTTTTAAGTCATTTTTAGAGGTTTTATCAGGAGGAACATCAGCCCTTGAAGCATCCTTATTTCCCAATATTGTATTCATTCCAACCCTTCAATTCATTCCAAACCTTTTTTTCCTCTCTGTGCCATGAGATGCCACCTTGGTTTATAATACAGAACTAAAAACAACCAACAGTATAGGATGCAACCCATACCATGCAGAATTAATAGCCATTAACACAGCGCTGCAACATTTGGATAAACAAAACCCAAAGGAAAGGAATTTATATTTTTCACAGATTCCTTAGTAGCCCTTTAAGCTATTAAGAACTGCTACACTAGCCATCAAAAAATACTTAGGAACACAGCAAAAAACATAAACTACTTAAGGATAATTTTCCAATGGATTCCATTCCATGTGGGATTAAAGGAAAATGAAACTGCAGATGAAGTAGCAAAAGTGGCTCCAACATCAAGTGATACCACAGATTTTGATCCTTTTAAAACTACACAAAATGAAAACATAAAAAGAATGATTCTCCAGGACATGACTCACCACTGGTATTCAGCAGAAAACCAAGAGCTACCATCAACTCCAAGTTTAATCGCTGTGCCACTACCATGATCTCTTGCCTCACGACCAGCCACACAAGACCAATCGAGTTTAGCAATGGTATAAAAGTCTTCCCCATCTGCAAAATCTGTAATATTGAGGAAGCATCACCAATGCATTTACTAAATTGTATGAATATTTCTAAATGTGAACTTTATAAGAACCCAGAAAAAGTGCTGTATAAAATACATGAATTTGGCCTCTATGATCTGGTGTGATAATACCATGGGATGATTTAAAAAAAAAACAAAAAAACTAACCAACTGGTGGCAAAAAGCAGCATCCTTAACTGAGACCTTCCACACCTCCTGACATTATGATCAAATCATATCTCAAACTATGAGATAGTTGCCTCACAATAACTTCATAAATTCTCTTCTACCAATCAATGTTTAGATAATTTAAGTAATCCATAATGACAAGCTGTTTAGTTCTCATGGAGGAAATCTGGTAATGCATTTCACCATACCTAGCAGATAAACCACCAAGTGTGCAGCAGCTCCCCCACCATATGTTATCCACACCAGATAGCCTCAAACTCAATGCTAAATGGAACTTTATTACCATTAAAAGTTTCTACGATAACTGGATACAAACCACCAGAGGTCAGTAGTATTACCCAACTTCTCTCCTATCTCTTCTGCCCTTCCTAAAAATACTACATCCTTTACACTCAATTCCAGTTACAACATCTAACTCCGATAGACAGATTTCACTAATTCCAACAATCTCCAACTTCCCCACAGCAATAAACTCAACTCCTTTGTTCCTGATGCTCCTGACATTTTCTGTGTATAGACATAAGTAAAAATATATATATATTAATTTTTTTTTTATTTTAAATATAATTGTTTTTCCCAAATGTAAATCAAATTGAAAAAAAGCAGTTTTATTTATTTATTTATTCGTATGGAGTTTCCTCCCTTTTTCTCCCCCATCCCTATTGGGAAGAGTTGAGCCCCCCCCCCCCCCTCATAGGGGAGCATTAAGTATTTACGGCTGTAGATCCGTGTGTGTTCACGGGGACGGTTTGCCTGCTTATGGGATGAAAAATGCCAGATAAACTGGCAGAAAAAACTCTACTACCATGCCCAAGACTGGCTAACTTGGCTATGGCTGAAGAAGATCCTCAAATTCCTCACGTCTTCGATGGGAATCGAACCTGGGACACTCCTTCCCCAGTCATATGGTTGCGAAGCACAAAGCCACTAGGCTAACCGTGCAGACAAAAAAACAGTGATTAGAACACATCATGTGTAGTATATATATATATATATATATATTTTTTTTTTTTTTAATGAAATAACAAAAGATTAATGTATACAAAGGGCACACATCGGATGTCTTCTAAATTCTTCAGAAAGTAGTATGTATGAAAATAATTATTTTAAATACATACGGGCAATGTTATCCAAATCACAAACATTTCCTGGTTCCCAGTCTGAATAAATATTGAAGTAATGGGTATGATTTCCAACATAATCACTCTGAAATAAAAAAATAAATAAATAAATAAAAGATACAAAGTAATGGTAATCCAAACTGCATTTAAGGAATAAGGAGGGGGGGGGGAGCTGCTTCATAGAAAATTTACTACATTTACTTGGCAGAAAATTCTCAATACTGAATACATAAATTGCATGTTAAATTTGTCACACAGAACACACTCTAACAGTCATGAAATTTTCTAAGAAAACTCTAATAATTACTTAAATTAAGGGGATATTAAATCCCACATAGTTTTATCTTTAATAATTATTTTTATTGTCTCTAAAATTATGGTTCATGTTTCTGTTTTTGTACAGAGATAATAATAATAATAATAATTATTATTATTATTATTCAGGCCTCCATGGAGTCAAAAGACTCATCGAGGGAGGGCCTTTCTAGGAAACACAAAGTCTATCAAGACTCATCGCAGGAGGTCCCTCCTAGGAAACACAAAGTAAATCATACCACTTTTTAAACTCATTGACTGTTCTCGCTCTCCCCACTATATCAGGCAATGCATTCAACGGTTCAACCACCCTCCATGCAAAGAAACCACTCCTCATCCTTCTTACTCACAGATTCCTTTCATAACTTTCAGGGATGGCCACTTGTCATCACTCCTTCCTGCTGTTCAACCAAGCAAAAGAATTCCCCAGTGTCAACCCTGTAACCACCTCTCAACAGTTTAAAAGTCTTAATCATATCACATCTCCTTTTTTTATCTACCAAACTCTGCATTCCATATTCACTCAGCCGATCATCATAACTAACATTGTACAGTCCTAAAACTATCTTTGTTATCTGCCTCTGTACCTTTTCCACAGTTAATTTATCCCCTTCAAATCCTGGGGACCAAATCTAAGAACAATAGTCTAAGTGGAGTCAGATCAGGGTCTTATACAATTGAATGATAACTCTTTTATCTCTGCAGGTCAGCATCCTTCTCAGTATTGCAGCAATCCTCTGGGTTACCCTCACCACCTTTGCAATAAGTTCTCTGAATTTCAATTTTCTATCAATCATCACCCCCAGATCTCTTGTCTCCCCCTACTTCCTCCATTACAGCTCCTCCAATCGAGTATGCAGCCTCCTATCGATGTATCCCAAACTTCAAGACTACATTTTGCTGCATTAAACCAAAACCCCCATTCATTTGCCCCATATGTCCGGTTTATTCAAATCCTCTTGCAGGGCTACCACATCTGCACTATTACTAATAACCTTTCCCAGCTTCACATCATCTGCCAACAATTGAATATCCTCCTGCAATCCACTGACAATGTCATTGATATAAAGGTTAAACAATATAGGTCCCAGTATTGAGTCCTATGGAACTCCACTTGTAACCTTCTGCTTCCTTGAAACTGCCCCACCATACACAACTCTCTGATACCTATTGGACAGCCAATCCCAAATCCAGTTGACCAACCTGACATCCAAACCCATGTGATGCAACTTAAATATCAGCTTATCATGTGGTATCCTGACAAATGCTTTTGCTAAATCTAAGAAAATGGCATATATGCCTTTCTATCATCTACTGCTCTTGTAACTTTATTATAAAAGGCTAGCATTTTACTAAAACAAGAGCACCCCTTAACAAACCCATGTAGACTCTCACAGATAACATTACCCTCATCTTCCCAATGCTGTATATGGTTCCTAACTAATTTCTCCAAGATCTTAACAACTACTGGTGACACACAAACTGGCCTATAATTAGACACTTCCAGTCTGCTACTGCCCTTATGCAATGGCACTATCTTACCTTCCTTCCATTCCTTGGGCACCTTTCCTGTATCCAGACTTTCACTGAAAAGCCAGGTCGGAGCTGTCAGTTCTTTAGCACATTCTCTAAAAACTCATGGTGAAATACTATCCAGTCCCACAGCTTTACTGACATCCAGAGTACATCCAGTGTTTGGAACACACTCTCCTCCTGCACCTCTAAACCTCGAACCTGCCCTATCCCTCTAGTACTAAAATTTACTCCTCCAGGATGAAATACTCCAATAAAGTGTTGATTGAACAATTCCACTATGTCCTCTGCATCATTCACTCTATTCCCATTTTTATCCCACAATGTCATTCTTCCACAATCATTTCTCCTCCTACTGGCCACATAGCTAAAAAATTCTCTAGGATCTTATTTGGATCTTCGAGCCAATCTCTTCTCATATTCCAGTTTCGCCCTCCTTATGATACTAGTCACTCTCCTGGCCAGCGTCTTACATTCTTCATGCATCTGCTCTTCACCTGTCTCCTTATATCTCTTCCATGGCCTCTTTTTCACATGCAGTTCCTTTTAAATATTGTTTGCCATCCGCTTTACACCAAACTGTGTCCTCTTCTTCACTTGTGGAATACAGTTTACTATTGCTGCTAACAAATATTCCTTCACAATTTCCCAAGAACTAATGATATCCTGGCATTCCAATTCTTCCCTCCATGAAACTTCTACAAGTAGATATCTAAGATTATTATAATCACCTGCCTTATAATTTCACATATGTTCCCATCTCTTTGATACTCCTGCATGTCTATTCATCTTCCAAGTCAAAACCACACGGTCACTCTCTCCAACTGGTGGGAGAGATGTCATCTCAGTTATTATCAACTCTTCTGATGCTATGATCAAATCCAAAACTCTTGATCCTCTTGTTCCTTCTATTACATGTTGCCTAAGACATTTGTCCCTCAAGAATTCTAGAAATTCCATTCCCTTATTGCTACATGCATTTTCCTCCTCCCAACTTATACTGCTGTAGTTAAAATCACCCATAACAATCATTCTACTTGCACTTGCCAGGCTCAACTGTCTAAACATCTCCTGGTCCCCACCCTCTGTGCTTCTTGGTTTGTAGCAACACCCTACTAAATATACCATCTTGCCCACCTCTACCTCACACCATATGCTTTCAAAATCATTAGTGTCACTGCCTTCCAAAGCCTCCACTCCTTAGAGGACATAGGTCGTCACTTATCATAAGCAGTACTCCACCAACACACTTTCCCTTCCTATCCTGCCAAAAAATGCTGTACCCTGCTACTTCTATTCCTGTTATTATATCCTTTTCTGTCAACCATGTCTCAGTGATCCCAATAATCTTTAGCCAGGCTGATGCTATCAGCGCCACCAATTCCTCTCTGAGTACTTCACAACATAAAAGCTTTGCTTATCTCTTTATAATTTGTGTAGCTGAGTGGAAGTGATATTTGCATACCTTAGCGATAGACTGCCCAAAGAAAGAGCATCATGAGTTCGATTCTAGTCGCCGACTAGGGGAACTTTTTGTTGGCCTGGTTGGCCGAGTGGTTAGCGTATTTGCTCTCCAGCCAAAAGGCTGCGTGTTTGAATCCCGCCGTGGGTATGGATGTTTGTGATTGTCTGTGAAAGCACTAGTGATGGTAGTTGGCGGTAGATGGCATTGGTGTTAGATGATGAAGGTTGGTGGAGTAGTGAGACAATGAGTTGTAGAGTTGATGCCCTCCCTTGGTGAGTCTTTGGACTCCTTGGAGGTATGATATAATAATAATAATAATAATAATGAAAATTAAAAAATAATTACATTTTTTAATATATTCCAGCATTTCTAAAATAACAGGAATGACTGGTTAATTTTAATGTTCATATTGAATTAGAGAAAATAAAATTGTTAACAGACTCAGTACAAATAAGATCAAAGTTTAAGTGTAACTGACATTAACAGTACAAGACATTTGGTCGGATAAGCAAAGCTTTTATGTTATCCAAGAGTGCTTCACAACATAAAAGCTTTGCTTATCTCTTTATAATTAAAATTAAAAAATAATTACATTTTTTAATATATTCCAGCATGCTATTTCTAAAATAACAGGAATGATTGGTTAGTTTTAATGTTCACACTGAATTAGAGAAAATAAAATTGTTAACAAACTCAGTACAAATAAGATCAAAGTTTAAGTGTAACTGACATTAACAGTACAAGACATTTTGTCAACAAAAATAAAATGTTTTTTTAAGAATGGAAATATAAATAGATATATTTTAGAAAGAAATAAATAACAATGGAAAACTTTGAAAAGATTTATTTGTACAGAATTTTAGACTAAATATCAACAGTATCATCAATTTATTGATAAGTGCCATCAAAGGGTATTCAGGCTATGATGACAGCACTATGTGATTAAGTTTATATTATTAATAATCTCCTATCAACAAGTTTCCTCCAAATTAGTCTATTACTTGTCAGCACTTGAATATCATCATATCTAGCATTTTGTCCTAAGGCACTTCTCACCAAATCAATCCATCTAGACCTTGGTCTTTCTATGGGTCTTTTTCCTGGCATCTTGGAGTCAAATACCTGTTTGCTAACCTTTCCTCTTCCATTCTATTGAAGTGACCATACCACCTTAGATTAGCCCTGCTCATACATTCCTGAATGCAAACAATGTCAAGTTCATTCCTAATGTCTTTGCTTTTCATATGATTCTGCCATTGAGACCATCTGTTCAAGCCCCAAATTTTTCTAAGAACTCTCATATCTATGGTCTCTAATCTTTGATCAGATGCTTTATTTCTAACCTAGCTCTGAGATCCATAACTTAAAACTGGTGTGAACAATGTCTTATATACATAACTTATTTTTACAGTACTATAACACCAAACAAACTAAATTATATAAAAAGATGTTTTATTAACTGTCTTATATTTTGCTGGATTTCAAATCAGAATTTTCTGAGCACACTACACATTACAAGTTAATACATGGCAATAAGTAAGTGAAACAATTCAAATTGTAATGGACAAAAGATCTAAAGTCAAATTTGGGGTGTCTTCTAATATTGTAAAGAAGAAGTATTCTTCTACTACATTCTAAATACTCCTATTACAGCTACGTAATGCTGGCCACTAATGGGCAGGGATGTACAATATACAGCCTCTTCCTGTTAAGCCAACGTTGCCTTCCTGTGGTGTGGAGTGGCCTGGTTCACTCTGGTGCTTGCAGCGAGCACTCCTGCTGCAAGATATCTTCCTAGTTGGAGAAAATGGCAACTAGACCACTAGGTGTTAGATGACCTTCACTGCCCAGTGAAACATTACCACCCTGCTTATTGGAGACCTAAAGTGGCAAATGATATGTTTGGCCTCTGGAGCAGGGGTTCCCAGCCTCCATACCACCACCCTTCTCCATGCAGCATGTAAATGATACTCTTCAAGGACATGCCTAACATATTTAGATACCCAGACCTTCCTCTATTTCAAAGGTACAGCAGTTAAAATAGTGGTAATGCAGGCTGGCGGCCAGATAGTATATGGGCCAAACAGGTCAGGAGGTTTCCCAATCAACTGATGCATATTCTTGCTGCCACATACTCTGGCAGAGTATGTGGCAGCAATCTAATATACTCTCTGGCAGAATGTGCTAAAAGAGTGTTCAGCTGAACTATTCCTTTGACAAGGCTGTTTAACACTTTGCTGCCAACTATGAGTATACTCATAGTTGGTATATGAGCCTCACAAGCCAACTACGAATATACTCGTATGTTGATTACCGACCTCCTATGCCAAGCACAAGTTAACATGCTTATACAAGTAGTATAAGCATGTTAATTTGGACCCTTGGCTTGTGAATAAAGTGGAGAGCGCACGTCAAGGGGCTTGGTAGAAGGAAAATAATTTCAGCAAAAGTATAGTATATTATAAGAGGTATTGTTGCGTAATACACTATATATTTGTATTTATATACGAATTTATTTATATATACGATATGTCATCATCTGCGTCATCGCTAGAGTTATCTTTTATATTATAATCATCTTCGGAATCGGAACCAAATAATTAATTCCATTCATCATCGCTCATATTGGCGTAAGCTTCTAATTCTTCATCAATAAGCTTTCTTTTACTGGCCATGGCGTAAATGAACGTTTTTATTTAGATAATTTTAAATAATTGTAAGACTAGACACAATAAACCTTACTGTACTGAATGCTGAACGTCACTGACTCTGAACTCAAGTTACACAGTCGTCAGCGCATGTAAGACATAGATGGGGGGGGGGGTTGATACAAGATTACTTGTAGTTGACGTATGAAACGAAATTCTATCTGATAGGCCAGCTATGAGATAGCTCGTACTGACCTTGTAGAAGTTAAAGTCGTTGGATGCGATAACAAACTATGCCCGAGAAGCATGGCAGTAAACATGTTAATATGAGTCTCAGAACAGGAAAGATTCACAGGAGTATAAAGATTGTATAATAATTCCATTGCACAAGGGTAGTGCAAATGTATTCAACAAATGTATACATCAAAGTGCTGATATATTCAACTATTGAAATTAGTATCTCAGGAGTGGTGGTGGTCGAGATTTTGGAAAAATTGGTTTGGGCTTACATTCAGAAATGGGTTGACAGCGAATCTCTACTTTGCAATCAGCAGCATGGGTTTACTAAAGAAAGGTCATGTTTTAGCAACTTGCTCACATTCTATAACAATGTTACCATTGAGCTAGACAAGGAGAATGGATACACCATAACACTTTTGGATTTTGCTAAGGCTTTTGACAGAATACAGCACAGTAGACTGTTGCATTAAATTGGAGAATATGGATTTGGGTTATAGAATATTAGCATGGATAAGAGGATGGCTGACTGAGAGATATCAAAAAGTGATATATGGGGGTGGGGTCTGAAAGATTTAAGGTAACCAGTTGTGTTTGGTCCACTGTTATTTAATCTGTACATTAATGAATTTAGGAAAGATTTGACAAGCAACATACAGCTATTTGCTGATGATGCAAAGATAGATAAGGTAATCATGAATGCTGCTGATATGCAGTACTTGCAGAATGATTTGAATAGTCTGGAAATGAGGGCATGGGAAAATGGATGTCAGTAAATGTAAAGTAATTCACTTTGGTGTGACTGAAGAAAGTGATGATGTTAGAGATCTTGGAGTGTTAGCAGATAGGAAATTGAAGTTCATGGGCCATGTAGCAAAGATTGCAAATACACTCAAAAGATAATTGCAATGCCGAAATGAACTTTCACGTGAAAGGATAAGGATGTCATTTTGTCTCTTTACAAGGTCTTAATAAGATCTCACTTGCACTACTGTGCGCAGGTCTGGTCTCCTGGTTTCCATTGTGATTCTGATATAGTGGAGAGAGTGCAAACAACAGTGTTAAAAATGATATCAGGTTTGTGGAATACTGATTATGAAGACAGATTGAGACTTACAAACTTCTGAAAGGGTCATACATGATTTCAGTTGACAGAATTTTTCAATTTATGGAGGATGGGGAAAGGACAAGAGGGCATCCTTGAAAGCTGAGAATGCATGCCACTAAGAATGGGGGGGGGGGGGAGCTAGATTTTTCTCTCATAGGCTGGTGCATGATTGGAATAGATTGCCATTGGATGTTGTGAGTGTGCAAGCAGTGTGAATGAATTCAAGAATAAGTATGATAGATGGTGCGTGTAGTATGTGGCCCCTCAATGAGTCCCTGACTCCATGAGCGGTCTCTCTCTTAATAACAATAATAATTATAATAAATACTGTTCTTTGCAAAGCACAGATTGTCTGTCAAACAAGTTCTGTGTGCAAGCTCTTACCAACTTTTCCAAAATCTATATCACCACCGTTTCTCCACTTCTGTTCAACAGACACATCAATCATTGCACCATCCTTGTGTAATGGATTCTGCACACATTCTTTCCACTTCTGTGGAATCTTACCTGTTCTGAGACTCAAACTATACAGCCAGATCAAAGGCATAAACAGTTCAGTTGAACATATTTTATCATCCATGCTGATAATCCCATCAGCACCTACTGGCAACTTCTTATTCAGGTTTTTTTTTTTTTTTTTTAGACAAATTATGGAGACGACAACCATGTTAGAAATAATTCTTTTCATTTCCTGATGTTTCAACCTTCATATTAAGGTCATCATCTGGAGTATGCACACATGTATGTATATATATATATATATATATATATATATATATATATATATAAACAGAGACAAGCTATATTACATTTCACATAGTATGCTGAACAGACAATGATTTAATTGGCAGTTATTCTGCTGGCCTGACTTCTAGTGAAAATAAAATAAAATTACAATAAATAAATGAAATAAAATAAATTAACTACATCACAGCTATATTCTATTTATGACAACATCAGAGAAAATTCTTTCATACAGTGAAAATAATGTCCTAATTTAACATGAGAGTTGTTATATTAGTTATCATGAGAGCTGTTTGCCTAAGAGGCAATTATAAATACGATTATAGGTAATCCAGGATCTTAACTCTAATACATGGGTGGTCTGAAAAGTTCTCAGCCTAACAATGAAAAAACATATTTATAATTTCAAAAGTATTTTTATTTTTCAACATAATCTCCCTTAAGACTAATATATTTATTCCAGCGATGCTCCAGCGCCATTATCCCGTCATTGTAGTGGTTCTCAGTAAGATCTGCAATCACCTCTTGATTCAAAGTAAAACACTGACCAATGAGAAAGATTTTTAGTTTTGGGAAAAGATAGAAGTCAGAGGGAACCAAATCTGAGGAATAGAGTGGATGTTCTAACAATAGTGCAGATCCCTTAATTTTCCCATTGCCAAAACACCTTTGTGGGCAGGTGCATTGTCCTGATGAAACATGATTTTTTCCTTCTGCAAACCAGGTCTTTTCTCATAAATTTTTTCATCTAGTCTGGTTAAAAGATCGGAATAATATTCCCTGGTTATTGTTTTACCCTTTTCAAGATAATTAATAAACAAAATGCCTTTAGCATCCCAAAATACCGATGCCATGACTTTTGTCTTCTTTGGCGCTGAACAACCGGCTTCTGTCCACTATTTGGATTCTGGTGTGTAATGTTGAATCCAAGTCTCATCCACAGTAATAAATCGACGCACAAAATCAGTTGTATTCTTGTTAAAATTCTCCAAGCACTGTTCAGAGATTTTCAGGTGAGTGTGTTTTAGATCAGCACAGCACTCGTCTTGCACAAAGCTTTTTCATTTGCAATTGTTCATGCAAAATATATCCTACACATATATTTTCATACAAAATATTCTTTTGAAATGCCTATAGTTTCAGCAATTTCACGCACTTTGACTCGCTGGTCATCCCATACCATATCATGCACTTGATCAACGATTTCTGGTGTTGTTACACTTTTTGGATGTCCTTCACATGGATCAACTTCAAGGTTGGTACAGCCACATATAAACTCGGCAGCCCATTTCTTAATTCTCGAAAATGAAGAAGAGTGCCCATAAACTTTTATGAACATCGAATAAATTTCTTTTGGCATTAAACCTTCATTTACAAAGAATTTTATAACCAATTGATACTCAATTTTATCCATTTCAAGGGATACAGACAACACTTTTGCTTCAGACAGCTGTATATATATATAAAAAAAAAAACTACTTGATAGAATGACTTGCAATTTCACATGGATTCTTATGACAGATGTTCCAACTTAGAAAAAAAATCTTGCCGATTGTGCTACCATCTATGGTCAAGGCTGAGAACTTTTTAGACTACTCACATATAACAATTATCATGCTAAATTAGGACATCACTTTTCTGTTATACAATTATCCATATGAAATTGTTTTCTGATGTTGTTATAAATAGAATATAGCTTTGATGTAGTTATTTTATTTTATTTATTTAATTTTTTTTTCTGCTAGAGGTCAGTCCAGTAGAATAGCCGTTGATCAAATCATTGTCACTTTGCCATACTGTGTGAATTGTAATATAGCTTGTCTCTGTGTGTGTGTATATATATGTGTGTGTGTGTATATATATATATATATATATATATATATATATATATATGTGTGTGTGTGTGTGTGTGTGTGTGTGTATACTCCAGATGATGACCTTAATATTATTATTATTATTATTATTATTATTATTATTATTACTGATACCTCCAAGGAGTCCGAAGACTCATCGCGGGAGGACACCTACAACTATCTCATCCACTACACCGAACCTCTACTACGAATCATCTCCATCAACACCATCTACCGCCCACCTCCACCACCACCACAACAACTAGTATTTTTGTCTGTAAATTGCATGTGTTCTGAAGGGCCAATTTTTCTGTATGCGGGATGAAAAACCCGAGTTTCCGGGAGAAAAAACCCTGCTACCTCCGTATGAGATCGGCTAACTCACCTTAGATTGAAATCGTCCAGATAAAGATTCCTCCCGTTGCGACGAGAATCGAACTTAGGCCTATTTCAATCGAAGGGCGTAATGTACCGTCGTTCTTCCAATTGCGCTACGGAGGCGCTTGAAGGTCGAAAGATTGGGAAATTCAAATAATTATTTCTAACACAGTTGTAGTCTCCATAATTTGTCTGAAATGAATGCTGATCACTGTGTAACACTAAAAGAAAGGATTCTTATTCAGTTTACACAACAGCTCTAGCACCTTCTCCTCATACACCAGAGTTTCTTCATATAGTGAAGAGGTAGCATTAAGCTCCAATGATGCATTCACCAGGTTCATAGTTCTCAGCATAATGGGCACCAATTTTTCAAACAATCTCTTCTGCTTCCATCATCTGCATACCATCTACTGAATGCAGATTCGGTAGAGTTATTCTTTAACAATCGTTCTCTCTTTTCCTTGCTACATAACAACAGAATTCTTTTAGGTTGTCTTTAGCATGCAGATCAAAAAAGTATTGTATAGCAAGTTGAATCTGAATGTGAAAAGAGACTAAATCTGATATACAATACTTTTAACTCTTCTGGACTATATCTCATAATTTTCATAGTTGACATCATCCTTATGAATATGATATTCTTCCACAATCTTTTTCTTAAGAATCTCTTGCTTAATGAATTACACATCCATTTCACTCCTACCCTATGTGGACTGGTTTGAAGGCGGTTCTGATGTTCACTGCCTTTAATATTTGGATTATTTTTCTGGATGTATTGTCATATGTTGGCAATGCATCCAGAAAAACAGGGCATTAAACATGAAAAATTTTTGAAAAACAGGGCTTTAAACATTAAAAAACGATGACATCAAACAAAAACAAGAACTTCAAATCCCATTTAATCAGTTCTTCCAAAGTGGCTACTCAAAAAAAAGGTACTAAAGAAACTTGTATTTTCTGATGAACACGATCCCATGATAACCCAGAAATTAATTATAAAGGCATGTATCTGTTCCATACATTGGCAATGCATCAAGAAAAATAGCCCAAATATTAAAGACAGTCAACATCAGAACAGTCTTCAAACCAGTCATCACTTTACAAAACTTTCTATGCATCCCTTAAGACAATGTTCCATATTGCAAATATCCAAAGGCACACTCAATAGAAACCAAGGAATTACATGGAATTTGGAAGTCATTAATTAATATGTGTAACATTCAAGACCTCTCCTATGCCAGCAATCGCATATAGAGTTTATACAACAATGTAGAGACTGCATAACATGCCTAATGATACTCATCATTAAACTATGATTCCAGTCTTTTTCATTTTTATTAGCCCATCCATGGTACCTAATGCACTACAGGTTGAAAATAATCTTTTGTGAGGTGAGAGCTACATAAAAATAAAAAACCTCCTGAAGATGCTGTTAACATATATACAGAGTCCGTCAAAAAAATGTATACACATGTCAGCAAAAGAAAAACCTGTATAAAAATTGTAATACAGGCGGCCCTCAGTTTACGCCTCACTTCCGTTTCTGAAAAAACAAGTGTAAACCGAATTGGCATAAAACGAACCCAATTTTAATGGGAGGTACAAAGTTATGTTCTGTGCAGTCAAAAAATATGCACATGAAGTATGAGTAACATTATTATATTTAAACCTTTGATAATAAATACGTATATATTTCCTAAAATAAAATTATTAATAATGAAAACAAAACAAAATTATATACAAAAAATATGAAACTTCAAAAAGATATTACATATTTCTATGTTGAAGTTCCTGGTTTAGGATCACCTGCATTTTTTTTGTATATGACTTCGGCTAATCCTTTTTACGTTCACACTCCATTCCCAATCGTGGTTCATTTTGCAGAGTTCATCAGTCAATGTCTCTATGCCTTCAAGGATATGCTGTAAATTTCTCAGAGGGCATTCTTCATTTTCTTTCTCTTCCTTTGGATGTTGACTTAATTGTTCGGCTAATTCTTTTAAATCTTCATTAGAAAGTGGTTTATCATGACCCTCTAAGACTTCTGTCACATTTTCAGCTGTAATATCGTCAAATCTCACCTCTCACGCAAGCTTGGTAATATATTCAAGAAAATTCTCTTCTTGTACTAATTCCTCGAAGTCATGCATAAATGCTGGAAGAGGTTTTCACCATGCTCCTTTTAAACACTTTGCTAACACTTCATTCCAAGCTGCCTTGATGTTGTTAATGCTCTTCAAAATATCGAATGACCGCCAATAGTCTTTAATAGTTTTTTCTGAGGTGTCCAAGACTCTTACCATTTCCATAAATGTTATACGGAGAGGGCTGGTCCGAGAGTATCTGATACCCCTAGGCAAAGAAAATTTAGGTGCCCCTATACATTATCTCTCTCTCTATATATATATATTTTGTCATACTCACACAAACATAAGCCCCGAAGTCAGCATCCCTAGGCAATTGCCTAGGTTCACCTAATGATAAAACTCACCCTGTATACGGAGGAAACAGGCTTTGAAGATAAAATCTCATGAACCAACCTTTGCTTCCTAAAAATGTTTTTTCACATCCGTCTGTCTTTTTAAGATCCTCAAAAATTGTTTTTGCTTTCTCAGTTATAACAGCCTGCATCAGAGGAATGTTTTTCTGATTCAAGTCATCCACCCATAATGATAATAATTTTTCCATTTTTTCATGAAGTTTACCCCTGCTATAACTTACATGTTTTGCATTTAGTGCTGCCATAGATTGTTGCGCAGACTGTTTTATTCTATCTGCATTTTTCATAATTGTAGTAACAGTCGATGGAGGTAAGTTCATACTTCTACAGACATTAGCAAGTGTCTGCCCACCTTCCATTCTTCGAATCACCTCCATCCTCTTTTCAAGTGTGATTGATTTTCATGCCTTCTTAACACCAAGTTCTGCTAACTTTTCTGCACTTCTTTTATCAGACATAATATGTAATTACGTACTTTATCAATTTAAATACGTACGTATGTAAAAAAAATTAAATAGAACAATTAGGTAATTTCAACAGTAAAACTAGGTTTGATACATATACGTCATAGTAGCTCAGTAAACACTCAAACACTTGAGTGCCTGCTAGAGTTGTTTCTCAGTCAGACCACACTACAGTAAGAAAGCACGCACAGGCATCCGGCATTATTGTGAATCAGCATAAATTGAACCATTGTAAACCAAGGGCTGTCTGTACTAAATTTATACAGACATCAAGGAATGAATACAAGTTACATTTGACTTCTACAATTACATGAGGTGCTCAAAGTGGTTACCATTAGTGTCCAGACACTTATTATTATGGTGAACTACTGTTTGGGCAACATTGGCCAAAGTGTCAAGTGGGATTGCTGTGCATGCTGTTTTCAATTTCTTTCCAAAGGGCCACAGTGTAGCTGGTTTTCTACGATACACTACATCCTTTAGAGTCCCCCATAGGTAGAAGTCCAAGGGTGTTTAATAAGGAGAAAGGGTGTGTGGTAAGGGGGAAACTCAACTGCACCTCTTCATCCTATCCATTGTCCCTGCAAACTCTCACTGAGGAAAGCTCTCACGTCTTGGTGGTGGTGCGCATCTTATTGGAAGAGAAATTGATCATTCCCATAAAGCGCATGAATGGCAGGTAAAATGGATGTGCATAGCATGTCTAGGTACACTTGACCAGTAACATTATCTTCAAAGAAGAAGAATGGCCCTATTAAACCCCTAGATAACAATCTACACCAGACATTGAGCCCCAGTAAATTGACTGCATTGTCCACATGAAAGCCCAGATTTTCTGGAGCCCAGTAAACAAAATTATGCCGATTCACTGTTCCATTAAGCTTAAATTGTGGTTCATCAGACCAAACCATCTTCCTCACAAACTCCTCATCTACCATGTGTTGAAACCACTCACAATACTGCATTCTTCGATCAGGATCGTCTTCATTCATTGCATGTAATAATCTTGGGATGTAAACTTTCCATTTAGCTGCTTTAAGAATGTGCCATGTGCTTGCACTGCTAACTCCTGTCTCACATGCACATTGTGTGGTAAACTTCTGTGGCGAGTGTGTAAACTTTTTCAACACCATAGCTGAGGAAACAGGACTTGTTGCTGTGCAAGGCTTCCTGGAACTTCCTTTCTGCACATCACACATGGCACCATGGGTCTCAAACTTATCATGAATACGTGCAATTGTCAGGCATGTTGGAGGTTGTGTTGCAAACTCACGCCTCCATTGTCATTGAACTTCAACAACATTTTCAAATATAATAAATTTAGTTTAATCCTTTATCCAAGTGTGAGCAAACAAAGTTTGCACCTGAAAGTATCCTCAGGACTGGGGTAAGGTGGTGCAACACCAGTGCAACTCCTTGCAAAGGTGGAGCAAGCTACCAACACTCCTATCTCAGTATCTCCCATAAAGCAAAACACATTTCCTTGCGGATATGTCTAATGTTATGTATTAAGGGAAGGGCCAATACCCAGACTAGTTTCGACCTTTATTGATGTCTCTTCAGTGGGAGCCAGGCCCAAGTGGAGATACCAGGCAGAAGTGTTAGCAAGGTCATCTCTACCTATAGGAGTTGCCAAATGGTGTGCCACCTTTTTAATAAATTACTCTGGATTTAGAGAGAGATGTTGAAAGTTTATTTTTCACTTGGTTAGAATATAATAAATTTAGTTTAATCCTTTATCCAAGTGTGAGCAAACAAAGTTTGCAGCTGAAAGTAACTTCAGGACTGTGGTAAGGTGGTGCAACACCAGGGCGACTCCTTGCAAGCTTGCTCCACCTTTGCAAGGAGTCGCCCTGGTGTTGCACCACCTTACCCCAGTCCTGAAGATACTTTCAGGCACAAACTTTGTTTGCTCACACTTGGATAAAGGATTAAACTAAATTTATTATATTCTAACCAAGCGAAAAATAAACTTTCAACATTTTCAAATTTGAAATACCACTTTAAAATGGTCTTGTGTTCCTCGAACGACAATCGTGCTTTGGCCATTTTGCTTCAGCAAAAACACTTTAACATCCATAGATGACATCTGTTAAAGTGTGTATACATTGTTTTGATGGACTCTGTATTTGACTCACTGCTTCATATAAATTTTTTAACCAATATTGCAATCGCAGATTTCTACAATTGCAATATTAGTAACAATTCTACTCATCCTTTCATCTAAGTCACCTCCATGATTATGCACATTCATATCATTAACACAGCTGCATAACTTAGTAGTTCTAACAAACAGATTCTCACTATTTCTCCAATCATGCACTAGTTTCCCTGACTCTCCATAATAGGCCTCATACCAATAAATAATTTTGCCAGACTTCTAATACCAAAAATATTCACATGCAGGCCATCCCTTATAAAAATGCATTCCTCCCTCAAACTCTGTATGTAGCCACTGAGGATAGTCTATTAGTTTCAGACTGAAATATTTGGTAAACATTAAAATATTCTTGTGTTAATGTGTGTCTATAATTCCTAAAAGGAACTAAGAGAACTGAAAATTTTAATGTAATATACTGTGGAGTTGACAGAGACCAAAGAGCACAAGCAGATGTTATGATTTGGATTCATAATTCCCTTCAAAGCAGTTAAAAAATTATAAATTACTGAATGAAAGAATAACAGAAGCTAAAATAAAAATATTATTATTATTATTACGGGCAACTCCAAGGAGTCCATAGACTCATCGAGTGTGGCCCTAACATCGTGTCAAGAACAACTATTCAACATTCACACAGTATCTATCATACCTCGCATTGAACTCATTCACAGTCAAGACACCCACAACATACTCTATTCCACTATTATTCCACTCATTCACCACTCTCCAAGTAAAAAACCTAGCTCTAACACCCTTGCTAACCAAACTCTTCCCCAGATTCCATGTATGGCCCCTAGTCCTCCCACCACCACCACCACCACCACCAGTCCTATTCTCAAAAATATATTCTGAATTAATCTTATAGAAACCCTTCAGTAATTTGAATGTCTCAATCATATCACCCCATTTCCACCTATCAACCAATTTCTGCAACCCACAAATCTTCAACCTGTTCTCATAAGGTTCATTCCATAGACCTGCTATCATCTTGGTCATTCGTCTCTGGATCCTCTCAACCTCCTCCCCATCAAGAAGAAACCCTGGTGCCCTTATCTGGGCACAGTAGTCTAGATGGGGTCTTATCAAGGCTCGATACAGAGGAACAGTAACCTGTTTGTCTCTGCTTGTTAAAGTATTTTTCAGCACCCAAGTGATTTGATGAGCTGATTTAGCCACTTTTGCAATGTGCCCCCTAAACTTCAACTCTCTATCCACCAACACTCCCAAGTCCCTGGCCTCGTCAATCTCGTGGAGTATGGTTCCACCAATGTGATATACTCTGCTAATCATTTCACCCCAAAATGCATACCCTCACATTTTGCAACATTAAATTGACATCTATTCTCCTTAGCCCAGTCCTCTAAACTATCCAAATCATCCTGCAAAATTTTGAGATCCCGTGCACTCACTATTGCTCTACCCAACTTTGCATCATCAGCAAACAAATGAACACTTCCTCTCAGATCCTTTCCTATATCGATTATGAACAAATTAAACAGTAGTGGTCCAAGAACAGAATCCTGTGGCACACTACTAGTCACAGACCGTCTTTTGGACTCTACTCCTGAATAAACCACTTTCTGATATCTCTCCATCAACCACCCTCCATTCCATCTCACCAACCCTATATCCATCCACATATGCTGCAGTTTACTGATTAGAGTTCCATGTGGTATCCTGTCAAAGGCCTTAGCAAGGTCCAGTAGAATCACTGTAAACCCATTACCCTTATCTAGTTCAGCCGTAACTGTGTTATAAAACGTGAGCAAGTTACTAAGTCATGATCTACACTTCTCAAAATCATGCTGTCCCACATACAGTATCCCATTTTCATCTATCCAATCCTGTATTTTCCTCTTGACTATTTTCTCCAAGACCTTGATAACGATTCCTGATATGCTGATCGGTCAGTAATTTACAACAGCAGTCTTGGAAGCTGCTTTATGCAGTGGAACTATTTTCCCCTCTTTCCACCCCCTTGTGACTAACCCAGACCCAAAACTCAGATTAAACAAAATGATCAAGGGCACTGACAATTCTTTAGCCGCTTCACATACGACATGAGCTGGTATACCATCCAATCATACAGATATATTGACATTAAGGTTTTGTAATAGACTATTCACCTCGCTTCATGCACCACAATTCCCATATAAGCTATTGGTTCATTCATTCCTGCAATGTCACCACCTGGATGATATACTCTTGCAAAGTGCTAGCTCAGTAATTTCACTAAATCAACTGATTTGGATACCTCTCTACCATCGGCATTCTTTAAAATCATTCTGCCATATACATTTTTTCTTTTGCTTGCAACATATCGAAAAAACTGTTTGGGATTCTCTTTAGCCTGCATGGCTAATGTACTTTCATAATATGCTTTTGCTTTTCTTACCACTCGTTACCATTCTGGCCTGCACTTTATACCGTTCATGTGCCTGCCGGTCATCTTTCTCCTTAAATTCCCTCCACGGTTGTTTCTTTTTTTTTTTTTTTTTGCAGCTCAAGCTTAATGGTGTTATTCATCCATTTAACCCCTACTTGATTTATTATTTGGACTCTAGGTATATAGGCAGCCATTGCCTCCTGCAAACACTTCTTAACCACCTCCCATGCACTATCAACATCCAGCCCTTGCAGTTTTACATGCAATGGCACTGAACCAATCAAACTCCTAAGCTTGTCATACTTACCAGCCCAATAATTCCACATGTACCCTGTCTTAATTGTAAATTCCACCTTTAGCCACCTTCCAAGTCAAGACCCTATGATCACTTTCACCAATTTGTGGCAACATGGTCATATTCATTATAGTCAAGTTCTCAGATGCAATTACTAGGTCAAGCACTCTCTGACCCCTAGTATTTTCCATTACATGCTGTCGCAGATAGTTATCCCTTAATAACCATAGAAAATCCAATTCCTTCCTCCCATGTGTCCTCTCCCCCTTCCAATTAATTTTACCATAGTTGAAATCGCCCATAATAATTACCCTCCTTCCACTCATTTCTTCTATTTGCTTATACATACTATCTCCAACATCTATTCCATCACCTGGTCTACCCAACTGTATATTTTGTTCTGTTAGTCTCGACCTCACATCAAATAGCCTCAAATGTGCTCTTTTCTCTATCCTGCAGTTCCACTTCTATTCTCCTTGGCTGCAGCTCATCAGCTATCATCAATAACACCCCCCCCCAATGTTATTCTCCCTGTCACTCCTGAACCATACCCCAAACATTCAATCCCACTAGCTGTATCATCTTCTGTCAGCCATGTTTCACTAATGTCAATAACCTGTGGCCTGGAAGTGCCACAGGTTATTGTGGCACTTCCAGGCCACAGATTCTTCCAAGGCCAAAAATTCTTCCTTCTTGTTCCTAATACTTCTGGCATTAGTATACATGAATTGCAGAAGTCCATTTGTCCCATCCCTATTTTGATGCCTTATACTAACTGTACCATTATGATTTGTTGTCCTTCGTACTTGCTCAGGCATATCACACACATTCATACACTCAACTGTCTTCTTAACACCTGCGTATCTACTTCCCCTCCCCCCTTAATAACTCTAGTTTCCCTGATTCTGCACATCCACTTCCACTTCATTCAACAACACCTTTTCAAGTCTCTGTACATCAAACCCATTCAAATGCAAACCATCTATCTTATATAAATCCTTTCGGCCATCGAACTCACTCCACACATCCACAAATTCCATACCACTCCTCCTCCTGCATAATCTGCGCATAAAGTCATTAGTAATTTTAGCCCTCCTTCTATACTCTTCACTGTCATACCGTGGCAACAGACTCACCATCCTAAATAGATGAGAAGTTATTCAACAGTATTTGGTTTATATGCCCCAGAAGAAGGAAGATAACAGGACAGGATAATATTGAATTTCATAATCAGTTACAAAATATATATAATAAAATAAATAAAAATGATTATGTAGTATTAGGAGAAGACTTAAATGCAAGAATTGGAAACAAGAAAATTAATAATAATATAGGAATATATGGAGAACATACTCTAAACAGGAATGGTAAAAAATTGACATCTAAAGAGTTTTAGAGTTCATAGAGGATATGAATTAAGTAGTGACCACTTCCTCATTAAAATAAAATTAAGATTACCACTTAAATGGCTACAAATAACAAGAACAGAAAGAAAATTTAAAACATTTGTTTATAAAACTAGATTATTAAATGACACAAATATACAATGGCTATATCAACAAAAAATTAACCAATATTTAGATAAAATAAAACAAAATGAAGAAATAGAATGGCTTAATATAAAAATGATATTAAATACAGCAGCAAATGAAAGCTTAGGAAAGAACAAAAAATTCAATAAAAGAAAAAAAAAATGAAGATATGGGATGATACATTCAAAGAAATAATCAAAATGAAAAAAGAAGCCTATCTTAAATGGTTAAGCAATAAAAGATTAGAAGATGAAATAGAATATAAAAGAATAAGAGCCATAGCTAAAAGAGAAGTCAGAAAAAGACATAGAGAATCATGGAACAGATTTGTTTCTAATTTAGAACATCATTTATATAAAATAAGACCCAATGTATATAAGATTTTGAAACACTTAAATGCAGATACCAAAGAAAACATAAAATTAAACACTGAATTGAAATTAGAAGAATTTCTAAATTACTATACAGAATTGTGGACAGATAAATATTTCAAAAAAGATAATGGGCAAACATTTGATGAAAATGAAAAGGAAATAACTAAAGAAGAATTAGAAATCATCCTGAAAGAAACAAGAACCAGAAAATCACCTGGAGAAGATAAGTTAGGTTCAGAATTATATAAATAAACAGGAACAAGGTTCAAAGAAAGACTCCTATTATTTTTAAATAAAATAATTCAACTAGTAATCCCTGCCAATAGAATGGAAAAAAGCAATTATTATCCCTTTCTTTAAAAAAAGGTAGTAGAAATGACCCTAAAAACTAACTATAGAGGTATAAGTATTCTAAATTCCTGTTACAAAATATATAGCAGAATCTTAAATAGCAAACTAATGAAATATTCTGAAAACTTTATTTTATTTTATTTTCCTTTTCTAAATCCATTCTAAATACAGAATGGATTTAGAAAAGGAAGATCATGTATAGACCCGGCCTTTTGCCTAACATTAATAATAGAGAAAAGAAGAGAATACAATTCAGAAACACATATTGAATTTATTGACTTTGAAAAAGCATTTGACAAAGTTAAAAGAAGCATTTTATTTAACATATTAAAAGAAAGACAAATATCAAATAATATTCTAAAAGCTATCATAAGTATATATGAGAATAATCAAATACAAATAAGATTAAATCATGAGCTATCATATACGAGAAAGATAAACCAAGGCATTCAACAGGATGTCCCCTTTCAGCAACTCTTTTTAATATTTATCTAAATGAAATAATAATAAAAGGGAATGAAAATTTCCATCAAGGTATTAAACTTTCTCCTACTGTGAACTTAAACACTCTCCTTTTTGCTGATGACTAATAATAATTACAAATTCTGAAGATAACTTACAGAAAGGTATTTTAAATTTAAATGAGATAGCCAAAGATTATGGAATGATAATATCAACAGGAAAAATCAAAAACGATGGCCTTTAAAGGACAAGATCCAGTAAGAACTAAAATAGTAATAGTTAACAAGATTTTAGAACAGGTGAATTCATTTAACTACCAAGGATGTGTGATTACATATGAAAATGAAAAAAGACATAAATCTAAAAATTGCAAAATATTTAAAAATAACAGGTGTAATTAACTCTATATTTAAACCAAACCTAGTACAAAAACAAACCAGACAACTAAAAGTACACAATACATTAGCCCTACCAGTCCTATTGTATGGAAGTGAAATCTAGACAATAACACAAAATGACAAACAAAGAGTAATAGCAGCTGAAATGAAGTTTATGAGAAAAACTGAAAAGTATACTCTATTTGATCACAAAAGAAATGAAGAAATTATGAAAGAATTAAACCAGGAATTAGTAATAGAAAAAATTAAAAAATATAAGTATAAATGGATGGAACATGCTGAAAGAATGAAAACAGAAAGATTACCAAAACAAGCCTTAAATTATAAACCATTAGGGAAAAGAAAGCCAGGACGTCCACTTAAGAGATTCAACAATGACTTCTAAGGCCAGAATAGGCCTAAATCCTTGAAAAGCATGATGATGATGAATTTAGGTGGTTCTAATATATATCAGAGCACTTGGCTATGCTACCAATTAAACCAAATATATAATTGGTAGAGTAGCCAAGTGAAAAAACTTCCATCAACTTATCTCCAATCCAGAGAATTTTAATAATAAGGACTGACACCTTTTTTTGCAACTGGTATATGGAAATATGACTTCTCCATTACTTCCACCTTAGTATCACCACCTCTGGGTCGGGCTCCCACTGATGAGACCCTCTAAGGGTCGAAACCAATTGGAATGGGTGATGGATAACAATGCTGTAGCCAATGAAGTTCTAACTGAGGCTCGGCTATTGCTGTTACCCACATAGAGAGAGATAATGGATGGCAATGCTATAGCCCATGAAGTTAACTGAGGCATGGCTGTTGCTATTACCCCTCAGATGAAATATGAGCAGTTCTGCTCGGTGGTGGGGTGAGCCTGCCACTGGGTAAAGCCAAATGCTGAGAGTTCTTCTCAGTGACAGGGTGAGCCTGCGACTGCGGGGAACAATGCTGAGTTTTTGATCCTTCAGGTCGCTCATTGTTGGGTTTTTTGGAGAGGTAACCCCACACTTAATACAAGGAAACCAGTCTGGGTAGTGACCCTTCCCTTAATGAATAGTATTATACATGTCCGCAAGGACATGTGCTTTGCATTATGGGATACTAAGGCAAGTGATGAGAAGTTATACTACCTTTGCCACGAGTTGCCCCAGTCCTGAAAATACTTCAGATTACACTTGGATAAAGGATTAAACCAAATATATAATTGGAAGCTAAGAAAAACTAACAAACAGAAACTTGTAGAACAACAACAAGTTGTGTTTGTGCTAAACTTGGGTTGTCAGAATTAGATTTTCACTTTAAGACAGATAATTGAAAAATCATGGAAATATAACAACAATCTGTATTTAGGTTTTGTAGATCTTTTTACTGAAGTTACCAGAGGATGTGGAAGAATGGTGGGACATTAATAGTCGGAATATTAGAAAAATTGGTGAAGAGGTACTTGGTATAACATCAGGAAAGGGACCACCTGAGGATAAGGAGGCATGGTGGTGGAATGAGGAGGTGCAGTTGGAGATCAAGGAAAAGAAAGAGGCAAAGAAAAAATGGGACATGACTGGAACTAGAGCCAACAAGGAGGCATATAGATTAGCAAAGAAAAATGCAAAGAGAGCTGTGGCAAGGGCGAAAGCAAGGGCAGTTGATGAGGTTTATGAAGAACTGGATAGAAATGGTGGCAAAGCTCAGTTGTTGAGAATAGCGAAAGCCAGAGATAAGGCCTCGAAAGACATAACATCAGTCAAGCAGATAAAGGATACCTCAGGAGTGGTATTACAAGACGAGGACAAAATCAGAGGAAGATGGAAAGAATATTTCCGAAAACTACTAAATGAGGAGAATCCAAGAGAGAGAGAGGTGCGAGGATGGAGAGGTAAATGAGAGACCGGTGCAAGACATAAGTAGAGAGGAAGTGGTTTGGGTACTGAGAAAAATGAAGAATGGAAAGGCTGTGGGAGCAGACCAGATACACGGGGAAGTGTGGAAAAGTTTGGGCAGTGAGGGTGTGGATATGTTATGGGATCTGATGTGTAAAATAGCCCAACAGGAAAAGATACCAGAGGAATGGAGGAAAAGTATTCTCGTCCCAATCTACAATGGAAGAGGAGATGTTCAAGACTGTGGCAACTATAGAGGAATCAAGCTGATGTCACACACATTAAAAATATGGGAAAGAGTAATTGAAGCAAGGTTACGGCAGGAAACGAAAATTGGTGAGGAGCAGTTTGGATTTATGCCAGGAAGAGGGACAACGGATGCAATATTTGCGCTAAGGCAATTGATGGAGAAATATAGAGAGATGCAAGTGGATCTGCACATGGTGTTTATAGACCTGGAAAAGGCATATGACAGAGTGGCCAGGCAGGAAGTATGGAGGTGTATGAGGAAGAAGGGGGTGTCGGAGAAGTACGTGAGGTTGGTGAAGGAGATGTATGAGGGAACAGAAACTCAGGTCAGGTCTAGTGTCGGTATGACAGAAGGGTTCCCTATTGTCATAGGGCTACACCAAGGGTCAACTCTGAGCCCCCTACCTCTTTGACCTGGTCATGGATGTACTAGTGGAGGATGTCAAGAAGGAGGCACCATGGAGCATGCTGTTTGCCGATGACATTGTTCTATGCGAATCATCCTGAGATGATTGAAAATACCCTGGAAGAGTCGAGAAAGGCATTGGAGAAGAGCGGCATGAGAATTAACCGGGTGAAGACTGAATATATATCAACGAGGAGTGACGAGGATATCATCATACGACTCCAGGGTGAAAGGCTAATTTCAGGGAAGAAATCCAAGTACCTTGGGTCGGTTGTCGAGAGGAATGGTGACCTGGATGAGGAAATACAGCACCGAATAACATGCGGTTGGATGAATTGGAGGAAGATGAGCGGGGTCCTGTGCGACAAGAGAGTGAGTTGTAAGAGGAAAGGAAAGCTCTATAAGATGGTGGTGAGGCCGGCGATGCTCCATGGTGCAGAGACGTGGCCTATAACCAAGGCACAGGAGAGGAAGATGGAGGTAGCGGAGATGCGGATGTTGAGATGGATGAGTGGTGTGACAAAGAAGGACAGGATAAGGAATGACTACATCAGAGGGACGGTTAAGGTGGGACCAATTGGCAAGAAGATACAAGAAAGTAGGCTGAGGTGGTTTGGACATGTTGAGAGGAAGGGTGAGGAGTATGTTGGTAAACGAGTGGAGCATATGGAGTTGGAGGGAAGGAGGAAAAGAGGCAGGCCCAAGCTCAGGTGGAGGGATAAGATGACAGAGGATCTTAGGGAGAAAGGATGGAGTCCGAAGGATGCTCTGGACCAGAGAACTTGGAAGAGGAAGGTTAAAGATTGGTGCACCGACCCCGTTTAACATGGGATAAGGCAGAGTGAAAGAAGAAGAAGAAGATCTTTTTAAAAGAAATGATAAGGTGCCAATAGAAAACCTGTTCAAAACACTACAGTTATATGGAGTAAATTGGTATTATATCAAATAATACATAGCCTATATATATTCTATAGCTTAGTAGATTTGCATACCTGCTCTCCAATGAACAACCTGTAAGTCTAAATCCCACCATGAATGTTTTTGATTGTTATTAATTCTGTCTAGAAAGGACTTCTGCAACCTTACTACTCCTTTTATAGCAGAGACTATACATCTAAAACCCTATGACAGAAAAAAACAAGGCATCTGAATATGAGAAGATGCCAAATGTGAAAAACTAACTAAAGAAGTTCTTACTGTATCAATTAACCTAGACCTTGTTCTTCCTCTGGGTCTTTTTCCTACCATCCTGGCAACAAATAATTGTTTTGCTATCCTTGCCTCTAATATTCTGTTTTTAAGTGACCATGCTATGTTGTCTTACATTATTTTGCTCACACATTCCTGATTATTAATATGTCAAGTTCCTTCCTACTATCTTTGTTTTTTATATGACTGCACCATTGTTGTCATCTATTCACTCTCCTAATCTTTATCAGAACTGTTATAACCGCAGGCTCCAGTTATTAATCATGTTTTATTTCTAACTCAGCTCTAAGATCCATAAGTTAAAACAGGTTTGAATACTGTCTCATATACAACTAGTTTTAGTGTTTTTGAATACTTTATCTCTCATTTCCTATAAATTTATATAGATGACTTCTTACCATAACAGCTATGCTATTTCAGTTGTTAAGTTCCATATTTAATTGGCTATCCTCACAAATGCCTAGAGCTGAAATATTTTACTTTTTTCTGCAGATTCTCCATTCAGGATGCAGCTGATGTTTTTCAATGTTCTTACTTATTTTCAATTGCTTTTGCCTTTTTATTGCTGATTTTCATATTATTATTATCATGAAAATTATTCATTAAGTTAGAGGATCCTGTAGACTTCCACTGAATTTGTTTAGGAGTACAACATCAGATTGGTCAACTAGATTCAGGATTGGCTGTCCGATAGGTATCAGAGTTGTGTATAGTGGAGCAATATCAAAGAGGCAGAAGGTTACACGTGGGGATTCCACAGGGCTCAGTACTGGGACCTATATTGTTTAACCTTTATATCAATGACATTATCCGTGGATTGTAAGGGGATATTCGGTTGTTTGCAGATGATGCGAAGCTGGGAAGGGTTATTAGTAATAGTGCAGATGTGGTAGCCCTGCAAGAGGATTTGAATAAGCTAGTTAGATGGGCAAATGAATGGGGGGGGGGGTCAGTTTAATGTAGCAAAATGTAAGGTCTTAAGGTTTGGGACACATCGATGGGATGCTGTATACTCTATGGGAGGAGTTAAACTGGAAGAAGTAGGGGAGACAAGAGATCTGGGGGTTGATGATTGATAGAAACCTGAAATTTAGAGGACATATTGCAAAGGTAGTGAAGATAAAACAGAGAATTGCTGCAATAATGAGACTAACCTGCGGAGATAAAATGGTTATCATTCCATTGTATAAGACTCTGATCAGACCACACTTAGACTATTATTCTCAGATCTGGTCCCCAGGATTTGAAGGGGATAAATTAACTGTGGAAAGGGTACAAAGGTGGATAACAAAGATGGTGTCGGGACTGTACAATGTTAGTTATGAGGATCGGCTGAGGGAGTGTGGACTGCAGAGGGAGTGTGGATAGAAGAAGGAGAGGTGATATAATTGAGACTTTTAAACTGTTGAGAGGTGGTTACAGGGTTGACACTGGGGAGTTCGTTCGCTTGGTTGAACAGTGGGAAGGAGTCATGACAAGGGGCCATCCCTGGAAGTTACGAAAGGAATCTGTGAGCAAGAGGGATGAGGAGTGGTTTCTTTGCATAGAGGGTGGTTGAACCGTGGAAAGCATTGCCTGATAGAGTGGTGAGAGCGAGAACAGTCAATGAGTTTAAGAAGTGGTATGATTTACTTTGTGTTTCCTAGGCGGGACCTCCTGCAATGAGTCTTGATAGACTTTGTGTTTCCTAGGAAGGACCTCCCTTGATGAATCTTTTGACTCCATGGAGGCCTGAATAATAATAATAACATCATCATCTGCATAATGCTAGTGGTGGACAGTAGATGAAATTTGTGTAGATGATGCGGTTTGTTGTAGATGGTGGACTGAGTGATGGAGACAGAGAGTTATAGAGTAGGTGTCCATGTATCAAGCCAGACTTTGAATTTTAAAGGAAAGGAATCTAGAGCACGTTGCTCAAAATGTTCCATGTAAAAGTTAGCAATGGGGGGGGGATAATGGTGAGCCCATAGCTGTGCCTTCTTTTAGTAGGTAGAAAGTGTTCTGCCACACAAAATAGCCAGAATGTAGTACAAGCAGAAAGAGCGCTGTGATAGGGAAGGAATTTGTCCTGTAATAGAAGGATTGTGTCATTGATTGAGACATTTGTGAAGAGTGCAGAAGCATCAAAACTAACTAATAAATCATCTTTTTCCAGGGTGATGTATTTGATTTTGTTTACAAAGTGTTGTGTGTTTTTAATATAGGAGGGGAAATGACCTATCAACTCCTTGAGTGTTGACACTAGTTTCTTGGCTAGGTGGTAATTGGGGCTGTCTGTACCTTCGACTATCGGCCAGAGTGATTGATGATGTTTTCGCTATCTGGCCTCATGGCTGCCAGACACTAGACACTTTCTTCAGCCACCTAAACAAAGAACACATATATATACAATTCACAATCAAGATTGAAAAGCAGAACACACTTCTGTTTCTAGATACACTTGTCACACATCTTCCTTCTGGCAGTCTTTCTTCACTGTTTACTGGAAACAAACACATAATGGCCAATATATACACAAAAACTCCTGCCACCACCCAACACAAAAACTGGGGATCATTAATACACTTAAAAACAGGGCTTTGAAGATTTGCTCCAATGAACAAGCACTTAAAGATGAATTAAAAGTTATCAACAATACCCTTCCTAAAAAATGGTTACAGACAAAATACTATCAACAAAATTCTGTACAAGACCTCACTTAAAGACATAAATAAACAAGACTACAATAAAACTAACCATTCCATACATTAAAGGGATATCAGACAAAATAAACAGAATACTACAACAATACAACCTTAAAGCCACTTTAAACCTCCTAGAAAATTAAAGAACTTACTCAACTCATCCAAGAATCCACTCCCTCCACTGGCCCACCCTGGAGTATACTGTATTCATTTTATCTGTAATTTGCCTTGTATAGGGGGAAACACACTAAATATAATACCTATGGTCAAGCTGGCCTTTCTGATCATTCCCTGAGCACTTTACATAGAATTGACTGGAAAAGCACCTGTTGTTTACATCACGCCAAAACATGGTATGAACATAAATTTAAGGAGGCCTGCGAGGTTCTTATCAATCACCCTAATCTTAACAATAATGATGGTCTAAAAATCCCAAGCATATGGAAGACACATTCTACCCACTTAACCTTTCTCCCAGAGAGTTAATTTTAAATAGAACCATAGGTAATCCAGGATCCTAAATCTAATATAACAACTCTCATGTTCAATTGGAAGAATGACAGTACATTGCACCCTTTGATTAGAAAAAGGCCTAAGTTCAATTCTCGTCTGACGGAAAGAATCTTTATATGGACTTTTTCAACTGAAGGTGAGTTAGCTGATCTCATATGGAGGTAGCAGAGTTTTTTCTCCCGGAAACTCTGGTTTTTCATCCTGCATACATACATACACGGCCTTTCAGAACACATGCAATATACAGACAAAAAAACACTAGTCGTTGTGGTGGTGGGCAGTAGATGGTATTGAGGTAAATGATTGGTAGTAGAAGTGGAGTGGTGGAGACAGAGAGTTGTACAGTGGGTGTCCTCCCGAGATGAGTCTTTGGACTCCTTGGAGGTGTCATGAATAATAATAAAAATTAGAATATCATTTTCACTGTAACAAAACTATCTGTATGAAAGAATGTTTCTCTGATGTTGTCTTAAATAGAATATAGCTTTGATGTAGTTAATTTATTTTATTTCAATTATTTATTGTAATTTTATTTTATTTTCACTAGAGGTCAGGCAAGTAGGATAACTGTTGATCAAATCATTGTCTCTTCAGCATACTATGTGAAATGTAATTTAGCTTGTCTCTGTTATATATGTGTATACTCCAGATGATGACCTTCATATGAAGGTCGAAACGTCGGGAAATTAAAATAGTTATTTATAACACAGTTGTAGAGTCCATAATTTGTGTAAAATGAATGCTGATCACTGTGTAACACTAAAGGAAAGGATTATAAAACTTTTATATCTCCATATTTGAATATTTCTGGTGGAATATCATCTACTCCAACTTTCCACATTTCAAGTTTTTTTGGTTTTCTTGGCTTTTTCTACCTCAAGTACTGATATATACTCTTGAATGCATTCTTCTTGAATGTTTTCAACCAATGTGCTGTTGTCTTCCAATGTTGTCTTGTTTCATTTAGTAATCTTTCAAAGTAATTAGTCCACTTATCTAGAATATCTCTATCTTCAGTTTATTGTCCCATTTGTTATCCCTGAATTCTTTTAAAGCACTCTTTCCTCTAATTCTAAGCTTTTTCATTAGCTTACAAAATATTTTAGCACTTTCCTGATATTTTCTATGTTCTTACCAAAGTTTTCACATATGTTTGTTTGGCTAGTTTTACAGAATGCTTCACTTTCTTATATTTTTGTCCATATTCTCTCAGAACAAGCTGAATTATGTGCCAGGAACTTTTAATGTGTTTTCTTCTTTTTCTTGCCTACTTCTTTAATTTCCTGAGTCCACTATGTAGTTATGATTTTTCTATCCTTGCATGCAACCTCACCATACCTCTCTGACTGAATCAATCAGTGTTTTCTTCAGGATTTTCCACTGAATCTCCAAGGTGTGGTTCTTGTTTTCAAATTCTTTCATTTTTTCCTGAAAAATATTTGTGTATTTAAGTCTATAGTTAAATACACAACTTAACTTTACTTAACTTATGCTTAACTTTGATTCTTTTTAAAAACCTTCTCATACACTTTTCTTTTCAACATGATATTCACTTTTATCCTGCTCAAAACTAAACGGTGATCCCTTCTGATTTCAAATCCTCTGTATACTCTTGTGTTCTGAACTTGTGTGAAGATCTCACTATCAATAATAACAGAGCTAGTGAGACTTTTCTTATTCCTTGCATCTTCTCTCCAACATAAAGATATGCATAAATGTGAATTTATGCATATCTTTATGTTGGAACATTGGTAATAACTAATCTATGTCCTGAACAGAAATCCAACAAGTGCTTACCATTATTATTAGCCTTGCTGTTTTCTCCAATTTTTCCCAAAACACTGTTATATGTCCAGTAATCATTCCCTACTCTACTTTTTAGACCGCCAACAAAGATCAACTCTTCCTTTTCTTTGTGTCATCTGCCCTTTCTAATGCCTTGAAAAATTCCTTAGTAGAATCTTCAGTGAGAACCCTAGACACAAATAAGTCTCATTGTCCTGTTCCCCATTCTGAAATTGCCCACATCATTCTCTTTGATGTTGCATGCCATTCAGATACTTCTTTTTCCTTATCGTTATTGCCCGATTGTAATATCTTGTATTTGTTGCTCAGAAATATCTCACCTGTTTTCGTCTTCATTTCGTTAACTCCTAGTATGTCAATCCAGTACTCATCCAATTCTTTTTCTTGTTCCATTTCTTTTCCATTGATGTTCTTTTATGTTGACATGCCAATTTTGAGCTTAATGTTCAGTTGGGATTTGTTCCAGTAGCTGACTTTTCTCTGTTAGCCCTTGTTCCATGATGAAAACAAATGACTTGTTTAACCAGGTGACACCCCAGCCTTCATTGAATTTAGTGATGTACCAAATGATCACTATGATCACTCTCACCAATAGTTGGCAACATGATCATATTCATTATAGTCAAATTCTCAGATGGTATTACTAGGTAAAGAACTCTCGAACCCCTAGTATTTTCTGTTACATGCTGTCTCAGATAGTTATCCCTTAGTAACTGAATAAAATTAAGTTCCTTCCTCACATGTCCTCTCCTCCTTCCAATCAATGTTACCATAGTTGAAATCCCCCATATTAATTACCCTCCTTCCACTCATTTCTTCTCTTTGTTATGCATACTATCTCCAACATCTATTCCATCACCTGGTCTATAGCAGATGATGGAATAGATGGTGTATGGAATAGACTGTACATTTTGTTCCGTTAGTCTCAATCTCACACCAAATAGCCTCAAATGAACTCTTTTCACTATCCTGCAATACAACTTCCATTCTTCTTGGCTGCAGTTCATCAGCTATCATCAATAACACTCCTCTGAGGTAGCATTTAAGCAATTCACTCATACTTCATAATAATGCTATGACTGAGTTGGATAAAGAAAATGGACACATTATGATACTGTTGCAATGTGCAACTGATTGGATAACACATTAGAGGCTGTTACATAAATTGGAGAATATGATACTGATGGCTGACAGATATCAAAAAGTGGTATGTGGGAAGTGTGAATCTGCCAGATATAAGGAGACTAGTAGTGTATCCCAGGGATCAGTGCTTGGACCACTATTATACAATCTATACAATGATGATATTGGAAAGACGTGACAGGAGATTGTAAAAATAATCATAATTTAAAATTCTGAATATTTTTACGAGTTGTTTATGTTAGAATGTTTATTAGTTTTAGTTTCATAACACACATTGTCGGCACTTGCAATATGCCTGTTATTGAAATTGTTTTGTCAAAGTGATAAGTAAAGCATTTAAAAAAAATTTATGTACTTACCGGATTTGGATATTGTATTACTTACAGAAATTTTATTACCGTTTAAAATATTAAGTTGTGTTTTATGAAGACATTCATCATCATCATCATCATCAAATTCCTGTCATGTACCCTCAAGGGGTGTACAGGATATGATAGTACTACATGAAAAATATACATCATTACTAATTTCCTATCTACAATTTTCCTCCAAATCACTCTGTTACTTGTCAACACTCCAACATTACCAGATCTTATATTTCTATCATCTAAGGCACTTTGTACTGTATCAATCCACCTATATCTTGGTCTTCCTCTGGGTCGTTTTCCTGCCAACTTGGCAGAGAACACTTGTTTTGCTAATCTTTCATCGCCCATTCTGTTTAAGTGACCATACCACCTGAGATTAGCTCTGCTAACACATTCCTGGATGCTGACAATGTCAAGTTCTTTCCTAATATAATCGTTTTTAATATGATATTGCCATTGATGCCATCTGTTCATGCCTCTAATCTTTCTCAGGACTCTCATATTTGCAGTCTCTAGTCTTTGGTCAAGTGTTTTACCACTGAACCAGCTCTCAGATCCATAAGTTAAAACTGGTTTGAACACTGTCTTGTATACAGCTAATTTAGTGTTCCGACTAATTTTTCTCTTATTCCATATGAATTTATTCAATTGAATTCCTACCATACCAGCTTTGTTGATTCTGTTGTCTATTTCCATATTTAATTTACCATCTTCACTAAAAATCGTGCCTAAGTAGCTGAAATGTTTTACTTATTCCACAGAACACAGTTGACATTTTCAATGATTCTGCCTATTTTCATTGTCTTTGTCTTTTTATTGCTGACCTTCATACCATATCTATTACAACAGCTATTCAATTTAGTCAGAGAATCTTGCAGACTTGTAGAGACTTGTAGCGGATTTATTTAGAAGTATAACATCATCCGCATAAAGCAAAGAGCTGACATTAACATCTCCAATTTTGATATCAGGTTTAATACCACATTCCTTCATAATGTGATCCATACAGATAATGAATAACAGAGGGGATAATGTACATCCTTGTCTCACACCAGATTTAACATTAAACCATCTTCCTGTACTTCCTTCAATTCTAACTGCTGACTCACAGCTCAAATAAAAACTAAGTATTGCTTGATATAATGCCCCATTGACACCATATAACTGCAACGTATTGAATAGCTTCTCTCTTGGCACCTTGTCATATGCCTTTTCCAAATCAACAAAACTTAAATACAGATCTTTGTTATATTCCCATGATTTCTCCACTATTTGTCGTAAAGTGAAGATCTGATCCTGACAGCCTCTATTTGACCTGAATCCAGCTTGTTCTTCACCAAGCTTTTCTTCCACAATTCTTCTCAACCGTTTCTCAACTATACTTGCATATATCTTACCAGGAACATTCAGTAGGGATATAGCTCTGTAATTCTCACATTCAGTTTTATTTCCCTTTTTATATATGGGTACTATGAGAGCTCTACTCCAATCGTCTGGAATTCGTCCCTCTATCCAGGTATTCTGAACTATGCAGTGCAGCCACTGTAAGACTTTTATACCACCATACTTCATCATTTCTGGCAGAATATCATCTACTCCTGTTGCCTTTCCACATTTCAAGCCTTTGATGGCTCTTTCTACTTCAAGCATGGATATGTATTCTTGACTGCATGCCTGGTCAGTGTTTTGTTATCACTGTGCTGTCATCAGTGCTTGTTTCATTTAGCAAATTTTCAAAGTAATTACTCCATACTTCAAGGATATCATTTTCTCCCGTTTTCATGTCACCTTTATCATCTCTAACTCCTTTTACAGCATTCTTTCCTCCATTTCTAAAATTCTTCAACAACCTCCAGAATATTTTGCCACCTTCTTGATATTTATTTTCTATGTTCTTGCCAAAGTCCTCCTATAATTTTGTTTAGCTAGTTTTACACACTGTTTAGCTTTCTTACATTTGACTCTGTATTCTCTAAGCCCACAAGCTGAACTTATTTGCCAGGAACTTTTGATATGCTTTCTTCTTTTCATTCACTGACTCTTTAACTTCCTGTGTCCACCATGCCGTTCAAATTTTTCTATCCTTGCAGACAACTTCACCACATGCCTCTCTAGCTGAATCAATCAGGGTTTTCTTCAAGGCTTGCCACTGAATCTCCACGATTTGGTTCCTGTTCTCAAACCCTTTCATTTTTCCTTCAATAATCTTTGTGTATTTTAGTCTACAGTTCACATCTGAGAGCTGCTCAACCGCTTTAAAACTTTCTTACATGTCATTCTTTTCAATATAAAATTCAATTTTATCCTATTCAAGACTAAATAGTGATCACTTCTAATTTCAAATCCTCTGTACACTCTGGTGTCCTGCACCAGGGAGAAAATATCACTATCAACAATAACATAGTCAATGAGCCTTTTCTTATTCTTTGCCTCTTCTCTCCATGTGAATTTGTGCACATTTTTATGTTATAACAGTAATAACATAAAAATAGTAATAACAGTCCATATTCCAAGCAGAAATCCAACAGGTATTTGCCATTATTATTAGCTTTGCTCTTTTCTCCAAATTTTCCCAAAATATTTTTGTATGTCTGACAATCACTTCCTACTCTGCTATTTAGATCCCCAACAAGGACCAACTTTTCCTTTTTCATTGTGTCAGTAGCTTTCTCTAGAGCCTCAAAAAATTCCTCCACTTCTACCTTAGTAGAACCTTCTGTGGGACCATAGGCACAAATAAGTCTTATTTTCCAGTTTCCCCATTCTGATATTTGTCCAAATCACTCTACTTGACATTGCCTGCCATTCAAGATGAGCCTCGTATTTTGTGTTGAATACTATGACTACTCCTTCTTTTCCTTGATTGTCATTGCCTGAATATAACATCTTGTATTTATTGCTCAGAAAGATCTCACCAGTCTTTTGTTTCAGTCACCCCTATTATGCCGATCTGGTACTTATCTAATTCCTCCGCTAGCTCCATTTCTTTGCCATTCAGGCTCCTTATGTTGATAGTACTGATCTTTAATTCTGGTGATGTTGAGTTGGGGTGTGTTTTCAGATTTGTTCCAGTAGCTGACTTTTCGCTGTTCACCTTGGTTCCCTGGCGAAAACAACGCGGGCCTTGTTTAACCGGGCAACGCCCAGCCGGCATGAAATTTTGTCATGTTTTACCATCATTTTGTATTTTGGTTTAACCAATAGGAATACAATTTGGTCGGCTAAATCCCAAATTGCCAGCCCATCCTCGTTCATTCAGTATCCAGGTAGATACCCAACAGGGTGCACCACAAGAAGGTGAGGATTGGACATTAGGTCAGAAGCCCTGGTCGGTTCTCCGCATTCCTTTAAAGGCTATGTGGAGGTCTCCTCTCAGTTATACAGCTCTGATCCTTAAGCACCCCATGCTTTCTCTTGTCGCTATGTGTCAGCCATTGTATTTAGTTTCTCGCTTGCCACTTTCGTGGAGTGCGCATGCTCGCCAAGAAGTTTGATGTGTGATTGACAGTTGACAAGAACAGCGTTCGGTATCAGAGTAAACGGCTGTAAACAAGAAGAGTGTTCGGAAGGAAATTAGAACACAGGCGGCAGACATTTAGATTCAGAGGAAATTGAGTTTTTTTATGTGAGAGTCGGAGGAAAATTAATAGTATATTCCGAAAAAGGAATCGTGGATCTATTAAGTTTAAAGTGGAATAAGTATTGATAAATACAAGGGAAATATTACTACAGGCGTTTTAAAAGGAATATTGGAGGAAACGCTAATTGAAAGATTTATAGTAGGTTCCGAAAAGGGAATCGTAGAACTGTAAATTCTTTTAAAGTGAAAGAGTTAAGACTGTCATAAACATTAGTTTTAAACAAGAGTTATAAACATTAGTGAATAAAAGAAGAAGTTACTATTTATGTTCTAAAGGAATGTTTGTGAAAACTCTGATTAGGAAGTTTCATCTGTCTTAAAGATGCCGGATCTAGCTGTTATTTCTACTAAAAAGAAGACAGAATTAAGTCAGGAAGAATTAATGTGTGCTACATGAGTGATGAGAAATGATCCTGTGAAAATGAAGAATAAAGTCATATATCTTCGGAAAAGGGCCTTGACAGAGAAAGAAACTGGCTATGAACATTTTGTCATTGTGAAAACAAAGTGTTTAGCCTAGTCTTAAGTGTAAGATTATTTTTAATAGGCCTTGGATCCAATTAATTCTGTAGTTAGTTATAGTTATGTAAAGTTGTTTGAAGTGCATATGTATTGTTTGTGTTTTATTAAATGTATTTATTTTGTATTTTGGTCTTGAGTCAGTGATTTATTTGGATTCTGAAAGAAATAGTAAAAAAAGAGGTCATTTCACCAATCAGAGTGAACCCTTGTGCAATAAATAAATATAATAAAAGCACTTGGAAATTAAAAATAATTGTTAGAAATACAGAGATTAAATAAAATAAATAAAAATCCTAATTATTAACAATGGTGCAGTCGACAGGATTAATATTATGAAAATATCCTTTAAATAAAAATCTCTAATATTAATAATGGTGCAGTCTACAACAGGATTGGTTATTACTTAACTTTATTTTAGAATCCAGAAAGTAAATCTTGACTCAAGTAAAATGGCTACAGGAGATAGTTATTCTAATGGTGAAGTTTCTTTAGTTAAAGAAGAGGAATTTTTTTAGATTAATTAATCCAACTTAAGTAATACCTTCTTTCTCAAGGGATAGTAGTGAAAGCATAGAAACATTTTTTAAATATGCAGAAAAAATTAGAGATTTAGGAAATGGTCAGATTTTCATTTGTTGATTATACTTCGTAATAAATTATTGGGAAGAGCCAAAATATTCTTAAATACATCTCCTTTACTGAGAGACACTGCCAGTTATGCAACATTTAAAGGTTTGCTAACATCAGAATTTTCAAGTGTGAGAGAATTAGGGCCTAACATTTGGAAAATTCATCAGTGCATTCAAGGTAGTAATGAGTCTTTCAGAGTATTACTACAGACTTTGGAGCATTGCTCATAAATTTAATGTTCAGTTGAAGAGAAATCCTCTTTAGAATGGTTGCTGTTTAATCAATTTAGGCTTGCCCTTAGAGATAATTTGAAAGAAACAGCATACAAGAAAAAGGAATCTTTAACAGTGTTTTGAACTTGTTAAGGAAACAGAAGAGAGAGAGAGACTTAGAGATATATTTCATTCCTCAAACAATAAACAGGTAAACTCTTTTCAGTATATTGAAACTCATTCTCCTAACACAGTGGCTACAGATAAAGTGAGAGAAGGAAAATTTCATAAATTAAAAGGTGCTAAGAAAAGGAAACAGTCTTCTAAGGAAATTTCTGTAAATCTAACAAAAAATGTTCCAGAATCTGATTCCAAGGTACAATCATATGATTTGGGAAAATTAGAGGAACTGAAAACATTTCTTAGTGAAGAAATAGAAAGACAACAAAGACCAATAGTAAAAGGACAGGGACTTCTGTTTAAGATGATATCGGATTTAACAATATCCAATAATCTTACAGATAATCAATCTTTCTCTTGTGAATCTAATGGTATTGATTAGGAATAAAAGATCACACAGGAGATATGTTCCAAACCTGGTCATTTTGCTAAAGATTGTTATGTTAGGGATAAATCTTGTTTTCAACATAAGAAATCAGAGAATAAAGAAAAATCTGGGAATAATTACTATTCCAATATCATACTGGCAAGGAGAGAAATGTCAAACTACTCACTAGACATGGGTAAAGTAGAGGCAGCTCTAACCTTGAAAAAAATTTGATGTATCATTAGCTCCTTATGCTAATGAAGAGAATCCTTTAACAGTTCTACAAGGATTTATTGAAAATGTGCCTTGTGAAATCTTGCTTGACACAGGTGCACATATCTCACTCATTTCTTATAGTTTGTTTAACAGAATTAAATCTCTAATTCCAAATGACATTTCAGTTTTAAGCTATCCAATTAAATTAAAGGGAATATTTGAATCAGAGATTTCAGCAGATAAGCAAATCAATGTTTTTATTTCGATTCCTTGTTTTCCACTGAAAGTTTGTCATCCATTAATAGTTCTTCCAGAATCATCTAATCCAAATGTACAAGTAATATTTGGAATTGATTTTCTGAAACGTCATGGTTTTGCATGTAATTTTGTTGATAATACAGTGTCATTGTGTGGACTAGAATGCCGTTTAGACAAGACATCAGGTGACAAAGGAAAATTAGAGCATGTTGTTTATTATTTTAACGGTATAATAGAACACAGAAACTAAGTAAATAATTAATTTATTAACTTGATGCTGATATTTCGCTGGTATTATAACCAGCATCTTCAGAGCACAAAAACACTGTTTGTCACAATACGCGAGACTAAAACAACATGGTGTACTTAAACAAAATTGTAGCAGCAACACAAAGACTAAAGTCCTGATTTTGGCGCCCTCTATCTGAAAGAAAAAAAAAAAAAATTCATCATCATCATCATCAAATTCCTGCCATGTACCCTCAAGGGGTGTACAGGATATGACAGTACTACATGAAAAATTTACATCATTACTAACTTCCTATCTACAATTTTCCTCCAAATCAGTCTGTTGCTTGTCAAGACTCCAACATTATCAGATCTTATATTTCTATCATCTAAGGCACTTTGTACCGTATCAATCCACCTATATCTTGGTCTTCCTCTGGGTCGTTTTCCTGCCAACCTGGCAGAGAACACTTGTTTTGCTAATCTTTCCTCTCCCATTCTATTTAAGTGACCATACCACCTGAGATTAGCTCTGCTAACGCATTCCTGGATGCTGACAATGTCAAGTTCTTTCCTAATATCCTCATTTTTAATATGATATTGCCAATGATGCCATCTGTTCACACCTCTAATCTTTCTCAGGACTCTCATATCTGCGGTCTCTAGTCTTTGGTCAAATGTTTTACTTCTGACCCAGCTCTCAGATCCATAAGTTAAAACTGGTTTGAACACCGTCTTGTATACAGCTAATTTAGTGTTCCGACTAATTTCTCTTTCCATATGTATTTATTCAATTGACTTCCCACCATACCAGCTTTCCTGATTCTGTTGTCTATTTCTATATTTAATTTACCATCTTCAGTAAAAATCGTACCTAAGTAGCTGAAATGTTTTACTTGTTCCACAGGAGAACCTGTGGAACAAGTAAAAAAAAAATTATACCGTTAAAATAATAAACAACATGTTCGCCGAACACATAAGTCTGTCCACACGTTTAAGGATTCTTCACGGAGACGATATCGTACGCAAGACACGACAATATGGTAAGTGGAAGTTGAAATTGGCGTGGCAACTAAACAGGTTAGCCTTCTTAAAGAGGTGCCGAGACACCAAATTAATACCGAACTGTTTTAAAATCAAAAACAAGTTCCACTCGGCCAAAGCCCAACACATCTATAAACGAGCGAGTGTAGCGCTGTTACGGGAACAGATTAACACCACTCGCCGGGAATTAGCACAAGCAAATACAACCATAAGCACTTTATGAGAATCACTGCATAATATTCTAAATACGGAACTTTGGCAGATCTTAGAGAACATCACCGACGCATCGGCAAAAAAAGAATTCGACAGAGTCAAAAACCGGCACCAAAATAAGTTCGAAAATCTACAACAATGGAGCACCGTACAACAACCGCAATTACAACAAGACCTCGTCGTCGTGAATCTATCGTCACTCACCTTAAGCAAAGAGGCCACGACAGCTTTAAGTCGAGGGCACAACTTTGCCATAACTCCCAAGCAAGTTCCAAAAGCCGAAATAATGGCGTCCATCGAACGAGGAATATACGACCTGCCTCCAACAATAGCTAACAACATACGTTTAGATGTGGTCAACATCCTAATCAAGTCCAAGCCTCCCAAAAATAATATCCCACATAAGGAATTCATTGCTATAAAAGAGCTACACAACAACAGCCAGATTACCATAACAAAAGCAGACAAAGGAAATGTAACCGTGGTGATGGACACAACTGAATATGAAAACAAAATGCACACACTATTACAAGATTAGTCAACATACAAAATTATAGATCGCAATCCCACCAACACACAAAAGAATAAGGCATGAAAAATATTAAAAAAAGTCACTTCCTGGCCCAAAGACACAGTTAACAAACTCAAACCCTTCCATGTTAAAACACCGAGGATCTATGGATCACCAAAAATTCACAAACCAGGCACACCCCTACGCCCAATTGTGGACAGTATAAATAGTCCCACATACAAAATGGCTAGACATTTAGCGAAGCTACTAGCCACTCTCACTAACAATTCTCCCTCCTTTGTCAAAAATTCAGCACACCTAAAAAGCATCTTACAACACCTTACCCTAAAAAACTCAGACTTAATAGTAAGCTTTGACATCACTTCACTATTCACAAATGTACCACTAATAGAAACCCTCAATCTACTGAAGTCACACTTCTCCCATGATATATTTGAACTATTCAAATTCACAATACATGCAGGATATTTCACATGGAAAGGGAAAATATACAAACAAATTGATGGGACAGCCATGGGCTCCTCCCTTTCCCCCCCTAGCCAACTTTTACATAGAACACCTGGAAAAACAAGCAATCAATACAGCCACTCTCAAACCAACACTTTGGCTATGCTATGTTTATGATGTGCTTGCTATTTGGCCACATGGCCCTGAGACATTGAAAACATTCTTAGCACATTTAAATAGCCAACATCCAAAAATCCACTTTACTATGGAACTGGAAGCCAACAACTGTCTGCCCTTCCTGGATACACTCATCACACATCTCCCAGATGGTTCCTTATCATTTTCAGTTTTTAGAAAACCCACACATACAGGCAGATACTTACACAAACAATCACACCATCATCCTTCTCAACAATATGGCATATTAAAAATGCTAACCCATAGAGCGAGAGCAATCTGTTCCAATGACAAGGCTCTTACTGCTGAACTGACTCACTTATACCACACCTTCTTGGCCAACGGCTACAATCCACATAAAATAAACAAAATACTAAACACTCCTAAGAAACCCCTCCCACCATCCACCACAGAGAACTACAACAAAACAGTCACCATCCCTTACATTAAAGGCACATCCAAAAAGATCTCAAGAATTCTCAATAAACATAAACTACGCACTACATTCAGACCATGTAGCAAATTAGCCACCCTCATCCGCTCACCCAAGGACAGCATTCCTCCTTTATCACATCCAGGAGTCTACCAAGTACTCTGCTCATGCAATCAAGCCTACTACGGTCAAACAGGAAGAACTGTGAATATCCGCATCAGCGAACATAAACGATATGTCCGGAATTATCATTATGGGAAGTCGGGCCTAGCAGACCATGCTCTGGATACCCCTGCACACAGGATCAACTGGAAAAACACAAAAGTACTACACAGAAACCTGTATAAATCAGAGAGATTGTTCTTAGAGGCGACAGAAGCCCTAAAACACACTCCAAATCTCAACAAATATGGCTGTATTAACTTGCCGAAGATCTGGGAGACAGTCATATTAAGAAAAATCTAGCACTTTTCTAGGACTCTAGTAATATATGATAGGTTTTTGTTTTTTTTTTCAGATAGAGGGCGCCAAAATCAGGACTTTAGTCTTTGTGTGGCTGCTACAATTTTGTTTAAGTACACCATGTTGTTTTAGTCTCGCGTATTGTGACAAACAGTGTTTTTGTGATCTGAAGATGCTGGTTATAATACCAGCGAAATATCAGCATCAAGTTAATAAATTAATTATTTACTTAGTTTCTGTGTTCTATTATACCGTTAAAATAATAAACAACATGTTCGACGAACACATAAGTCTGTCCACACGAAAATTAGAGCAGTCTCCTGAAGTTTTTAAACATGCTAATGATGATGATAATGATCAAGTGTTCAATATTGAGACTCTAAAGAAAGATTCAGGAAATAAAAGAGAACTTAATGCAGAATTCAATGAAATCAGCAAATACCAGTGAGGAAAGGAATAGACTTCTGAAATTCTTTAAATCTGCCTTTGAATTTTTCTCTGGTGTTTTCATAGAGGATATTGTTTCAATGTCTTGCACTAATGCAGTAGAACACTCAGCGCAGATTTGCGTTCAATCTCCTATTTATATTAGGCAATATCAGACTCCACTGAAATATATGGAGCATTGCCAGAGACTACTGCAGGAATATGAAAGGGCAGGAATAATTGAGAAGTCAAATTCTCGGTGGAACAGTCCATTCATGTTAATTTAAAAACCAAATGGAAGCCTGAGGTTTGTCTTAGACTTGAGAGTCATCAATAAGGTTACAAAGCCTATTGATTTCCCTCTGTGTAAAATTGAGGAATTATTGATCTGTTTGGAAGGAGCACAATATTTTACAAAACTAGATTTAAATTCTGGCTACTTTCAGATTCCTTTGAAGAAGGACGACAGAAAATACTTTGCATTTACTGCTAGATGGCAGAAATATCAACTATGTCGATTACCACAAGGTGCAAAAAATTCTGCTATGTCATTCCAGTCTTTAATTAATTCTGTCTTATCAGATATGTTGGGAAATGGAGTCATCTGTTTTCAAGATGATCTTCTAATTTATTCAAGAGATATAGATAGCCATTGTAAAATCCTATGGAATATCTTAAAGAGATTAGATGAGGCAAATCTATCTTTAAAGTGTTCTAATGCCAATTTTTCTTAAAAGAAGTTGAGTATTTAGGTCATAAAATCAGTAGCAAAGGAATTATGCCAACTCAGTCAAATGTAGAAGGCATATTATCAGCTAAACTTCCTAAAACAGTTAGGCAAGTTCGTAGATTTATTAGCATGTTAAATTTCTATAGGAAATTTATTCCCAATTGTTCACAGCTAATGAGAACCATAGTGTACTTAACAAGGAAAGGTGTTAAATTCAATTGGGGTGAAGCTCAACAAGAAGCATTTGACAAACTAAAACTGGCATTGACTAAAGTTCCAGTTCTCATTTATCCTAAGTTTGGTAAAGTATTTTCTTTCTGCTGATGCTTCAAATGATTGCATTGCTGCTGTATTAGAACAGAAAGAAGGAGAAGATTTTAAACCAGTAGCTTTTATTAGTAGAAAATTATAAGGTCCAAAATTGAATTATTCAACCATAGAGAAGGAAGCACTAGCGATGATTTTTCCACTGAAAAAAATTTAGATACTTATGGTTAGGACAACCTATTAAAATAAGATCTGATCACTAGCCTCTGTCATTCCTAAGTACTGGGAAGGATAAAAATCAACATATAATTAGGTGGGCGCTGAAACTGCAGGAATATAATACTGATGTGGCATGTATTCAGGAAAAAGAAATATAGTAGCTGATTATTTATCTAGATCTCTAGGATCTGATGATGATGAATCATCTAGGAATAACTATTTTAATCAAGATGAAGAGAAATCTAAAATTCATGTTATTCATAAGGTGAATAAAGAATTAAGTTCTCAGAAAACTAGGCAGTATATAAATAGTTTTAGAAAGTATAAGTCATTTGTACCAGGAGATTTAGTATTGTTAGATGATAAATCTAGTATAAAAAGGGTTGGGAAATTAGGAAGGAAAGCTTTACGTTCATAAAGAATTTTAGATAAATTTTCTCCTGTGAATTTTAGGATTCAAGATGTCAAAAATCCTAGTAAAATTATAAATGTATACTCTGATAGGTTAAAAAGGTATTTTTCAGGGAGTAAAAATTTAGTTATATTAGGAGACAATATGAATATAATATTGAAGGATGAAAGTTGTTTTCCTGATATTAATTGTGCATCTCATTCACAATCAGTTAATAAGAAAGGGAATAGTTTTAAATCTCATATTTCAAATACACAGCAAAGGAGAAAATTAAATTTGGATAAAACTAAACCTAATGCAGGAAATTTTAGAAATCCTAAGGTACATAATTCAGATGTAAGAGTGGTGATAATCAAATAGACTCTAACATGGAAGAAATTATAGCAGAATATCATAGGTTAGTTAACTTAGAGTTAAATAAACCAGAGAAATGTGAAAATACTGTTGTGTCCTGAATAAGCATTAAAAGAGGTTTATATTAAAATATTCAGGACACAACATTAATTCTACTCAGGCAGAGAACATGGAACGTTGGCAATAGAAAAAATAAATTGTTTGTGAATACAAGTCAAGATAAAGTATAAGGAATTGTATAAAATTGTATAAAGTGTTTAAATATAATCTGTATTTTGTGTGGGCCTGATAATAGAAATCCATGTAAGCTGGCAAAATCCATTTGTAAAAACCAGCCTCTTGCACTGAAATAGTAAAGCCTGTGAGTCAGGGTTCAAAGGTCACTTTTACCGTCCTGCATTATGAAAGTACTGGAAAGGGAAACCTAAGCGTCTTCCAGGAATAGGAGGAAGACACACGTGCAAAAGAAATAATAGAGGGAGCTAATGAGATTGACGTGGACACACGTGACCGAGTTGGCGTGTGTCGCAAATATCGAGATTTTCTGAGAGGAGAAAATTGAACAAAAAGGCCTTGCATGAAGATTCGAGCTCTCTTATCTTTTTTCGTCCTGGATTCCTGATCTCTCGGAGTGGTCCTGCTCGTCGTAGGAGGGAAGTCCCTGGCTAGTCGTGGAAGGCACTTAGTTCATCCGTCGTAGCGTTCGTACTTAGCCAAGCTATGTCCGTGTTCTAGGATAGCTGTGATGTTGTCGTACGATGGAGGGACTAAATTGAGCCGTCCATTCAAGGCGACGTTACCATGTTTCCCTTGGAGATTCTACTCGTACAGATCTACGGAAGATATCCTCCAAAGCGATTACATTTGAAGGCCTTGATGATTAGACAAGGCGGGAACAAGTTTTAAGAGTTCAAGGACAGAAATGGTAATGTAGACTTTTGAAATACTAATTCCAGTTGTAAGAAGAGAGTGAAATTCCTGTGTGAACGTTTAAATTGGACTGAACTTAAAGAACTGTAAGAGTGGCCTACAACTAGATACGTGTCCGAGACAGAGTTAAGAATTGTTTGCCCAAGAGGCCGAATAGATACAAGATTATGTTAAACTAAAAGTGTAATTGTGCTGATGTGTTCACTGATAGCCACGTGTATCCGAATGGCTTAATGATAATCTATGAATTGTATTTTATGATTGTATTTAAGGTTATTAAGATTTAGTATGTGTGATAAGTACGAGTTAATTAGAGCTTTTGATCTGAGTTGAGTGCAACCATATTATCCTGTTTTGAAGTGTATTATAGTGTATCACCCTTATGCTCATTAAATTGTTTCATTCATGTACTTGCCTGATCTGCCTATATTATATGAATTCAAAACTACCGCTCATAAAAATAACAACGAACCAAGCGGGATAAACCCAGGAATACTAATGCAATAAGTAAGCCGCGACTGTAAGAAAGAAAAGGACAAGCGGGGGGGAGAGATAAATTTATGCTTGATCAAATAATCATTAACTCTCTAAAGGGGTCACCCTGAACAAGAATCCTTTCTACCTAGGTATTAGCTGGTGCAGCATAAATATAAATGTGTTAATACTTATAGGGTGATTCTTCAGATTGTTTGTTTAGGACATAGAGAGGCCAATTGGACTGCAAAGCACTGAATGAGAGAATATTTGATTGTAGAGTTTAAATCATAAGGGATAAATTGTATAAGTAAGGTACAGTGTTAGACGAGTTCTGAATTTAAGAAAAATAGAATATTGGATTAGTTAAGAAAGGGTAGATATAGGGTAAATAACTAATTAAGTAAAGAAAAAGTAAACAAGATAAGAAAAGGGCAATAACATAAATGACGGAGTCGAGAAGATAGTAAAGACAAAGGATAGGAAAAGGTCACACCATAAATGGCGAAGCTGGTAGGATAAAGGAATGATATAAAACAATAGAAGTTAATCTAAATGATTAGAGTACAAAAAAAAAGGAAAAAAAGAAAAAAGATGCAGTGGAAAGAGTGCAAAACCAAATGACATCAGAATTATGGAATGTAGATTATGCATACAGATTGAGAGTATGCAGACCACAGACTCTAGTAAAGCAGAAAAAGAGGAATGATATAAAAAAGGTTTGGAAACTTTTGAAAGGGTGTTACAGGATATTGGTTGACAAATTTTTCATTATATGAAAGATGGGTAGAAGACAAGGTGTGTTCGGTTAAGAAACCGAACACACTTTGTCTTAAGGTGGTAAGAACTAGATTTTTCTCTCAAATAGCAGCAGTGAGTGAGTTGAAATGTTTGCCAGCTGAAGAAGTAAGTGCATGTGGTGAGAATGTGCTTAGCTTAAGAAAAGATATAATAGCTGATGTGGGTGATGTATGGCTTCCCCCTGATGAGTTCTTGATTTCCTAGAGGTCTCTGATAATAATAATAAGAATAATTTCAAGAAAAATTATAAAAAAACACTATAGCATTTTATTCTGGACATGTTCTTATCACATCTTCTACAAAGTTCATTGCAACAAAGTTTACCATAATTTTGAATAAACATATGCAAGTTTATGTCAATGTTGTGTGTGTGTGTGTGTGAGTGAGAGAGAGAGAGTGTTGTGTGATACAATGCTTTACAAACTGCTGTTATGTTATCTCTAATAAATAAACAGTTTCCAACTTACTTTAACAAAAGTGATTCCAACAACAAAATCATGTTCATGACATGCCTGGTTAAAAGCATCAATTGAGATAATTTCTGCACTTACTGTAAAATAAAGCAAAATTAATGTATATATACAAGCAAACATCTCATGAAATGTTCATTCATTACTAACTTCAACCACCATTCTGTTTACAAGTAAAATCTAGTAAAATTAACCACTAAATTACAAGAGATAACAAAATTATTAAACGTATATATGAAACTATAGTATATTTAATAATGAATTCAAAACACTATTCAAACTCTGAATCAGTTTTCAGCATATGCTTTTCAGTCAAAATATGACCACCATCCTAATAGTTTGTGGACCTTCCTCCTGATGCAAGAAAACTACTGCTCCATACCACATGCACTCTGTAAGACCACCTGAAACATACCACATTATCAAAAAATGCTTCTCATACATCTGTGAGTATTCAGGTGGAGGATTCAAACATTGGATCTCTTGAGTCACATAATCCCAGAGATATTCTATAGGATTCAAGTCCAGAAACTATGATAACAGCTGAAAGTCACTGTCATGTTCAGAGAATTGCTCTTGAACAATACTGGCAATGTAGCATGCCACATTAATCTGCTGGAATGTACTTGTGCCATCTGAGAAGACAGTCACCATGAAAGGGCATACCTGATCAGCTACAATGGAAGTATACTCTGTAGCATTCATAGTATGGTTAACAATTATCAGGACTCTAAGAAATTCCCAGAAAAACATCCTCAATACCATAATGCTTTATTTTCCTATCCCGTTTCTTCTGGACCAAGACAACAGGTAATTCCTCTCCCCAGGTTAGGAAATTCATTCAAAAAGGAAATTTTTCTAGTCTTCATAAAGAACAATGACATCTCTCAGTTGTAAACTGTCCACACAGTTGTTGATGATTAGGCATAAGCATAGGCACCTTGAACTCTGCCATGGAATCCTTAGTAGTCTCATGCCAGTCCCAAGCCTGGATAAAGGAGGAGGGTAGGTCAGATGAGTGTCGATGCTCTGACTGTAAAGAAAAAACACGATTGTTATCTGATGCCTATAGGATCAAAAGGTAAAACATGCCGGCTCAGACGTCGCTCGAATCAACAAAACCTGCGATACCAATAGAGCGATTGGGGGTGGATCGAAAAGTGGGATACAGAAACAGAAACTAACAGAACTGTTATCAGTAGGAATGTGGAATGTGCAGACACTCTGGATGTCAGGAAAATTAGAATGACTTTGTGAGGAAATGAAGAGATATCAGTGTGGTATACTAGGATTAGCAGAGATGCGATGGACATCATCTGAAGAGATCAATGGATGTGAAGTAATATGGTCAGGACATGACACCAACACAAAGTATTCAACACAAAATACGAGGCTAATCATCTTGAATGGCAGTCAGTCTCAAGTAGAGTAATGTGGGCAAATATGAGAATGGGGAACTGGACAATGACACTTATTTGTGCCTATGGTCCCACAGAAGGTTCTACTAAGATAGAAGTGGAGGAATTTTTTGAGGCTTTAGAAAAAGCAACTGACACAATGAAAAAGGAAAAGTTGGTCCTTGTTGGGGATCTAAATAGCAGAGTAGGAAATGATTGTGAGACATACAAAAATAATTTGGGAAAATTTGGAGAAAAGAGCACAGCTAATAATAATGGCAAATATCTGTTGGATTTCTGCTCAGGACATGGACTGGTTATTACTAACACCATGTTCCAACATAAAAATGTGCACAAATTCAAATGGAGAGAAGAGGCTAGGAATAAGAAAAGTCTCATTGACTATGTTATTGTTGATAGTGATGTTTTCTCCCTGGTGCAGGACACCAGAGTGTACAGAGGATTTGAAATTGGAAGTGATCACTATTTAGTCTTGAGCAGGATAAAATTGAATTTCATATTGAAAAGAATAACATGTAAAAAAGTTTTAAAGCGAATAAAAGTTGAGCAGCTCTCAGATGTGAACTGTAGACTAAAATATAGAAAGATTATTGAAAAGAAAATGAAAGAGTTTGAGAACAGGAATCAAACCTTGGAGATTCAGTGGCAAACTCTGAAGAAAACATTGATTGATTCTGCCAGAGAGGCATGTGGTGAGGTTGTGTGCAAGGATAAAAAAATGAGAACTCCCTGGTGGACACAGGAAGTTAAAGAGGCAGTGAAGGAAAAGAAGAAAGCATATCAAAAGTTCCAGGCAAATAAGTCAGCACTTACTCTTACAGAATACAGAGACAAATGTAAGAAAGCTCAACAGTGTGTAAAACTAGCTAAACAAAAGTCATGGGAGGACTTTGGCAAGAATATAGAAAATAAATATCAAGAAGGTGGCAAAATATTCTGGAGGTTGTTGAAGAAGCTTAAGAATGGAGGAAAGAATGCTGTAAAAGGAGTTAGAGATGATAAAGGTGACATGAAAACAGGAGAAAAAGATATCCTTGAATTATGGAGTAATTACTTTGAAAAACTGCTAAATGAAACAAGCAGTGATGACAGCACAGTGATAAAAAACACTGACCAAGCATGCAGTCAGGAATATATATCCATACTTGAAGTAGAAAAAGCCATCAAAGGCTTGAAATGTGGAAAGGCAGCAGGAGTAGATGATATTCGACCAGAAATGATGAAGTATGGTGGTATAAGAGTCTTACAGTGGCTGCACTGCATAGTCCAGAAAGCCTGGACAGAGGGAACGAATTCCCGATGATTGGAGTAGAGCTCCCATAGTACCCATATATAAAAAGGGAAATAAAACTGAATGTGAGAATTACAGAGGTATTTCCCTACTGAGTGTTCCTAGCAAGATCTATGCAAGTATACTTGAGAAACGGTTGAGAAGAATTGTGGAAGAAAAGCTTGGTGAAGAACAAGCTGGATTCAGGCCAAATAGAGGCTGTCAGGATCAGATCTTCACTTTACGACAAATAGTCGAGAAAGCATAGGAATATAACAGAGGTCTGTATTTAAGTTTTGTCGATTTGGAAAAGGCATATGACAAGGTGCCAAGAGAGAAGCTATTCAATATGCTGCAGTTATATGGTGTCAATGGGGCATTATATCAAGCAATACTTAGTCTTTATTTGAGTGGTAAGTCAGTAGTTAGAATTGAAGGAAGTACAGGAAGATGGTTTAATGTTAAATCTGGTGTGAGACAAGGATGTACATTATCCCCTCTGTTATTCATTATCTACATGGATGACATTATGAAGGAATGTGGTATTAAACCTGATATCAAAATTGGAGATGTTAATGTCAGCTCTTTGCTTTATGCGGATGATGTTATACTTCTAAATAAATCCGCTACAAGTCTGCAAGATTCTCTGACTAAATTGAATAGCTGTTGTAATTGATATGGTATGAAGGTCAGCAATAAAAAGACAAAGACAATGAAAATAGGCAGAATCATTGAAAATGTTAACTGTGTTGTGAATGGAGAACCTGTGGAACAAGTAAAACATTTCAGCTACTTAGGCACGATTTTTACTGAAGATGGTAAATTAAATATAGAAATAGACAACAGAATCAGCAAAGCTGGTATGGTGGGAAGTCAATTGAATAAATTCATATGGAATAGGAAAGAAATTAGTCGGAACACTAAATTAGCTGTGTACAAGACAGTGTTCAAACCAGTTTTAACTTATGGATCTGAGAGCTGGGTCAGAAGTAAAACACTTGACCAAAGACTAGAGACCGCAGATATGAGAGTCCTGAGAAAGATTAGAGGCGTGAACAGATGGCACCAATGGCAATATCATATTAAAAACGAGGATATTAGGAAAGAACTTGACATTGTCAGCATCCAGGAATGCGTTAGCAGAGCTAATCTCAGGTGGTATGGTCACTTAAATAGAATGGGAGAGGAAAGATTAGCAAAACAAGTGTTCTCTGCCAAGTTGGCAGGAAAACGACCCAGAGGAAGACCAAAATATAGGTGGACTGATACAGTGCAAAGTGCCTTAGACGATAGAAATATAAGATCTGATAATGTTGGAGTCTTGACAAGTAACAGACTGATTTGGAGGAAAATTGTAGATAGGCAGTTAGTAATGATGTAATATTTTCATGTAGTACTGTCATATCCTGTACACCCTTTGAGGGTACATGGCAGGAATTTGATGATGATGATGACATGACACCAAGTAGGCATTGGCTTCCTTCTTAACAAAAGAGTTCTAGAGGCACTGTTAGACTACAAACCAATCAATGAATGAATCATTGTAGCAAGATTTCATGCAAAACCATTTAACATATCAACAGTCCAGATATATGCACCCACATCTAACAGCACAGATGAGGATATTGATTTATTTTACAAAGATCTGAAAGAGACAATAGAAACAATATCAAAGCAAGATGTGCTAATTATTAAAGGAGATTAGAATGCCAAAGTTGGAACAGATAATGATGGTTGAGAAAGAGTCATGGGAAAATATGGTTTCGGAGAAAGAAATAAACAAGGTGAAAAATTGTTAGAATTTGCTGTGGACCATGAGATGCTGATCTGTAACACAAGATTCCAACAAAAGGAGTGTAGAAAATGAACATAGCGATCAAATGATGGGGAAAACCAAGAACATGATTGATATTGACTTTTCATTGACTATTGATTGATATGAACTTTTCAAGGAGCAGATATAGATTTGGACCATAGTTTAGTGATTGCAAACATCAAGTTCAAATTAAAAAACAAATATAAGTGACATTTTGACAGTATTTGAGATTATTGACCAGAATGTGACATTAGCAGTTCTGGAATCCTATGGAATTGATAAAAAACTAATAACTATATTAAAAGATATTTATCAGAATGCAGTTGCAGCAGTTAGAATAGGTGATGTTGGAAGTATTTTTCCAGTTGGGTAGACTATAATAAATTTAGTTTAATCCTTTATCCAAGTGTAAGCAAACAAAGCTGGCACCTGAAGTATCCTCAGGATTGAGGCAACTCATGGTAAAGGTGGACCAAGCCAAGCTCTCATCACTCCTTGTCTTAGTATCTCTGATAATGCAAAGCACATCTCCTTGCGGACATGTATAATGCTATGCATTAAGGGAAGGGCCACTACCCAGACCAGTTTTTCCGACCTTTATTGAGGTCTCGTCAGTGGGAGTCAGACCCAGAGGTGGTGATACCAAGATGGAAGCAATGGAGAAGTCATGTTTACCTATACGAGTTGCCAAAAGGTGTCTTACGTTGTTATTAAATTACTCTGGATTTAGAGAAAGATGTTGAAAGTTTTTTTCCACTTGGTTAGACTATAATAAATTTAGTTTAATCCTTTATCCAAGTGTAAGCAAACAAAGTTTGCACCTTTAGTATCTTCAGGACTGAGGCAACTCATGTAAAGGTGGACCAAGCTCTCATCATTCCTTGTCTTAGTATCTCCCATAATTCTCGTGGAAAGGCTTAGACGTTGGTTATGCATTTTCACTATATAATTTAAGGAAATTACAACGTACTAGGATATACATTAAAATTAAATTTTAATATATTTCTATATTTCGGAAACGTCACGTTGCCATTTTCAAGAACTTAGTACAAGACACGTGCATGCAGGCATAACAAACAGCAAGTGAGGAAGAAGTAGGAAGCTCATTATTTCTCCTAAAGTCCTGATGGTGCCCTCTAGCAGGCAATGTTGGTATTCTTGGGCGATTGGGCTGAAGGTCTTCTGATGTAGGTTTCCCAAATTTGAGGAAGTCTCATGCAGCCAAATTTATTGAGGTTTGGATCATTTCTTAGGGCTGAAGCTGATTCCATGAAAAGCCTTTCATATCTGTATTTGCTACGGTGTATTATCCTGGCTTTCTTCCACCGTATTCTATGGCAGGTATCCAGAGCATGGTCAGCAAGACCCGAGTGGCTGTATTGCTGAAACCAGATGTAGTCCTTGTGTTCTGAAATTCTGATATTTGCTGTCCTGCCTGTTTGGCCAAAGTAGGACAGCATACAACTGCAAGGGACCTGGTATAAACCAGGTAGGTCTGGGGGGGGAAGGTTGGTCTTTAGTAGAGCAGATAAGGGATGCCAATTTTTTATATGGTCTGTAACAAGAAGTTAAGTTACGGTTTTTTTAGGATTTTTGTGATTTTTTCCGAGGTGCCTCGGATATAGGGTATGGTGATGGATTTAGAGTAATCCTTGTTGTGAGGGGGTGAGGGTTGTAGTTTACTGGTTTCAATATTATTTGGATTTGGGGGGGGGGGGGGGGATAGCCATTGGCTGAGAAAGTGTTGAGAATGTGGTTTAGTTCTGTGGTTAGGGCATTGTCATTTGAACAGATAAGTTTAGCCCTGTTGTGTAGTGTCTTAATGACTCCATATTGTTGTGAGGAGGGGTGGTGGGACTGTTGGTGAATGTATGTGCCTGTATGTGTGGGTTTTCTATATATTGAGAAAACCAAGGTTCCATCAGGCTGCTGTGTGACTAGTGTGTCTAAGAAAGGAATGCAGTTGTTTTTTTCTTCTTCCAGGGTGAATTTGATTCTGGGTTGTTGGTTGTTTAGGTGGGTTAAGAAGGAGAGGAGTGCATCGGAGCCATGCGGCCAAATAGCAAATACATCATCTACATAGCGAAGCCAAACAGTTGGTTTTTGTGGGGCAGAGTGTAAGGCTTTCTCTTCAAAAGTCTCCATATAAAAGTTGGCCAAGGGTGGGGAGAGTAGAGAACCCATGGTTGTCCCCTCTATTTGTTTGTAGAATTTTCCTTGCCAAACAAAATAGCCCGAGTTCATTGTGAACTGAAATAGGGCTGAGATATCGGGAGGAAATTTAGCTTGGATTAGCTCTAAAGATTTTTTGAGTGGGACATTCGTGAATAGGGAGGAGACATCAAAACTGACCATTATGTCAGTGTGTTTGAGTGTAAGGTTTTCTATGCTGGCTTTGAAGTGGGCTGAGTTTTTTATGTATGAAGGTGTCTTGCCAGTATAGTGTGAGAGAGCTTTGGCCAAATGTTTAGCTAGTTTGTATGTGGGGGAATCAATGCCATCCACTATGGGATGTAATGGCACATTTTCCTTGTGAATTTTTGGGAGTCCATAAATGCAGGGGGGGGGGGGTATGGAGTTATATGGTTTTAATTTGTTAGTGATTTCCACAGGCCAAGAAGTGACCTTCTTAAGGAGCCTGTGGAGTTTTCTAATTTGTGAGTTGTTGGGATCGTACTGGATAGGGAGGTAAGTGGCCCGATCGAACAATAAAGATTTCAGCTTACCTGTGTAATCTTTTTGGATAAGCAATACTGTGGCATTCCCTTTGTCAGCTTTGGCAATTATTATTTTCTTGTTTTTCTTTAATTCTAATAGAGATTTAATTTCTTTACCGGACATGTTGGTTTTAGGTGGTTTAGCTTTGTTCAGAACACAAGCTACATCCAGTCTAATATCGTTGCCGATGTGGCTTGGAAGGTATCGGATCCTGCATTCAATTCGTATCATAATTTCCTCTGCAGGTATTCTTCTAGGCGTAATGGCGAAGTTGTGGCCATATGCGAGGGAGTCGAGTGCTTCATGTTTTAAGTGACGACAGGTTAACTACCATTTCAGTAGGAAGTTGTGGTTTCGAGATCACGACCTTTTTTAAATTTTCGAATTTTTTGATGTGTCGAACTCGAACTATTTTAAACTCTTTCTCCGCTGCAGTGCACAAGATGTCGTATAAAATCGACCAAATTTCGTGGCTTAAGGTGTTTGAAAGGTCATCCTCGAGTGCCTGTATAGCTGAGTTAGCTTCACTCAGGAAACGGCGAGTGGCGGCAATTTGTTCTCCGAGTTCCTCAAATTTGGGAAACCTACATCAGAATACCTTCATCCCAATCACCCAAGAATACCAACATTGCCTGCTAGAGGGCACCATCAGGACTTTAGGAGAAATAATGAGCTTCCTACTTCTTCCTCACTTACTGTTTGTTGTGCCTGCGTGCATGTGTCTTGTACTTAAGTTCTTGAAAATGGCAACATGACGTTGCTGAAATATATTAAAATTTAATTGTAATGTATATCCTAGTACGTTGTAATTTCCTTAAATTATATAGTGAAAAATATCTCCCATAACGCAAAACACATCTCCTTGCAGACATGTATAATGCTATGCATTAAGGGAATAATTTTAATTTAAGGGAGTAATTTAATTATAACGTGAGACCTTTTGGCAACTCGTATAGGTAAATATGACTTCTCCATTGCTTCCATCTTGGTATCACCACCTCTGGGTCTGGCTCCCACTGACGAGACCTCAATAAAGGTCAAAACAGGTCTGGATAGTGGCCCTTCTCTTAATGCATAACATTGTACATGTCCGCAAGGAGATGTGCTGTGCATTATGGGAGATACTAAGACAAGGCATAATGAGAGCTTGGTCCACCTTTACCACAAGCTGCCTCAGTCCTGAAGATGCTTCAGGCGCAAAATATGTTTGCTTACTTGGATAAAGGATTAAACTAAATTTATTATAGTCTAACCAAGTGGGGGGAAACTTCCAACATCTTTCTCTAAACCCAGAGTAATTTAATAATAAGATGAGACACCTTTTGGCAACTAGTATAGGTAAATATAACTTTTCCATTGCTTCCACCTTGGTATCACCACCTCTGGGTCTGGCTCCCACTGACGAGACCTCAATAAAGGTCGAAACCAGTCTGGGTAGTGGCCCTTCCTTTAATGCATAGCATTATACATGTCTGCAAGGAGATGTGCTTTGCATTATGGGAGATACTAAGACGAGGCATGATGAGAGCTTGGTTCACCTTTACCACAAGTTTCCTCAATCCTGAAGATACTTCAGGTGCAAACTTTGTTTGCTTACAGTTGGATAAAGGATTAAACTAAATTTATTATAGAATAGGTGATGATTTGGGGAAATGGTTTAGAACAAGCAGAGGTACCCAATATCACCAAGCATTTTCATTGCACATTTAGAAAGAGTAATTGACAAACTGAAGGAAGATGCAAAAGGAATATCTGTACATGGAATGAGAATTAACAATCTGAGATTTGCAGATGACATTGTTATTATTGAAGAACACGAAAGAAAACTGCAAAAAACACTGAAACTGTTAAATGAGGAAGGGAAGAGATTTGGACTTGTTATGAACTTGGAAAAAACAAAGACAATGGTATTTGGTGAGAAGAACATGGAAATTAAACAAAAGTTACAAGTGGATGGAATTGATATAGAATATGTAGAACAATTCACATATTTGGGAAGTAAAATGATATATGATTTGGACTGTAAAAAAAAAGAAATAAAGATCAGGATTGCAAAGGGAAGAACAAATCTGAAGGCCCTGGATAACATCTGGAAAAGTAAAGTGTTCAGCATGCAAACAAAACCAAAAGTACTGGAAACATGCATCTTTAGCGATGTACTGTATGGATCTGAAACATGGGTAATAAATAAGGAATCAAGAAAAAGAATTTTGGCATTTGAAAGAACTTGTTACAGGAAGATTCTAAGAATAGGATGGGTACAGAAAATCACAAATGAAGAACTCTATCGGAAGATACAACCAAAAGAGAATCTAATGTAGAAGATAATAAAACGGAAGCTGCAATTATTTGGACACATCTGTAGAATGAGTGAGGACCAGAAGATAAAGACATTTATGTTTGGTATTTTGGATGGTTTAAACAGAAAAGGTAGACCATACAGAGAATGGATAGATGATATAAAAGATGGGTGTGGAATCAGTGTACAAAAACTGCGACACTGTGCACTGGACAAAGAAAGGTGGAAAAAGATAGTGAAGGAGGCATTGGACATAAACGGGCAGTGTGTCTATGGTTTGTGATGATGATGATAGGTACCTTGATGAATTTCTGTCAAGGTATCCATGCTTGCCTGAGGTCCACCAAGGTAACAATATGGAGGCTCATATGGAGGAGGACACATAGGAGTGTGGTCTGGGAAAAACCATCATTCGCCCACCCCATGGTTAAATTCCATAGTTTATCATTTATGGGCCTACACAAAGTGAGACAACCTGCTTTTGCCATGAGCACTGATAAGGTACCCAGCAACTGCTCTTCTGTACAGTATTATTCTACTCTTGCAACACTGTACCTACAGCACTCTGCAAACAGCCTACAATATTGGTAGATTACAGATATTCCTCTATGATGATATATTGTAGGCTTCCTACAACAATGCCTTTTCAAAGTCCACCAGATCACTTCCCTTTTCCATATCAATCCGAACAGTATGTCCTACACCTGTATGTTCCACACCTGTATCACATATGCTGACTTTCACTCTGATAACAGTGCCACCTCACAGGATGGAATGGCTGATTGTGAACTAACCAAGGTGGTAATAATATTTTTACTGGACTGTGTAAGTTTCTTGAATGAAAATTTCAGCTCTGTATCTTTTAAAATACTGATTGCTTTTTTATTATATAATAAGAAAATATTGAAATTATTTCATGCTAACAGTCACCAATGATAATTGAAACAAAAGTTCTAGATTACAGCCAAATATAATTCCCATAATGATTGAATTATAAATAATATCAATTTTTGGTGAACAATTCTTAAAATTCTAATTCTTCAATTATACAAATACTACAGTACAGAAATATAGTCCATTATCCTGTGTCTGCAAAATATCAACAAAAAGTACTTTCTTTTAGGCTTACACGGTGATCAAAATACATTTGGGAAAATTATGGAGACAACTACAGTGTTTGAGTAAGAACTTTAGTTTAATATAAACCAAAATCAACACTATGTTTTGATCTTCATATCAAAGTCATCTTCTAGAGCAGTGCTTCTCAAACTTCTGGATGTCAGGGCCCCCCTTGGCAAAAATTAAAATATTTCACGCCCCCCCCCCTTCGAAAAAAAATCGTAATAGAGAGATATATTATTATAATACTTATTGTATTTATATTTAATACAAAACATACACAGTGAATATTGCAAAAATCAAATGCATATATTACATTTTTTGCCTCTTACTATTTGGTTCTGAAGACGATGCGGGCTGTTCTGGTAAAATATGAAATACTGTCCTTTTTTTTGAGTCTGTTTCTACTTCTTCTGATTGTTCATGGGATTTTTTTTTATTTTTTATCAGCCACTTATCCATCTCAAGGTTAAATTTTTTAATGTAGAATAGATCAAATAATATCACCACTTACCAATACTGGCACACCACAGACTGATAACATGAAATTAGTGAATATTACCTGAATAAGGGAATCCCCAGACCAGGAACATTTTTCTCTTTTGTGACTTTTCTCCCTTTAAGGTAATTAAGCCTAACGCAAAACAGACAGCAAAGGCAGATTATTAAAACGTGCATATGATTGGTGCGGTATTAACAAAAGATCGCACAACTGAAAGATAAAAGAGTTGACAATTGAGTTGAAATGCTAACTCTCTTCAACCGAATTCCATATGTGAAACTGCCATAACATTCATTATATATATATATATATATATTACTTAGTTTTAACACTTTTACAAATTTTAACACGTTCGGTTGAATGTTATTGCTGCCTTGGGAAATCGAACTCACACACATCTAATTAATAACAATAGTTTTTAGTTAGATACTGTGTTTTCCCATGCAACATATGGTTTTGTTTCAGTCTATACAGCATAGTTTCTGCATGAGGGGACATGTGATTCATTAATTAGTGTGTTTTTAAAAACCAGTTGTCTCTAATTGCACTATTTGTTGAGAAATATATTACACAGACTCCTTATACCTTATTCACTGGCATAATAAAAGCACTTGTTTTTAATTGCCTCTGCAGTATAGTGGCTGTTAGGGAGGGCGTGTTGTTTACCACGGCAAGTGAGTTACTATATCCCCAAATGAACTTGCTTAAGCTTTTTTTCATGTGTGAAGTATATGCGAAACTTTTATTGGTAACAGAAAACTAGCTCGGATGACAGTGACAATATAAAACGAGTTTTGATATGTATATAAAGTCAATATCAACAGTCCTGATTATGAACGCATGATGAAAGGGACAGGAAGATTTGGAGCTTCCCTGGAGAGCATTCGAAGTAAATACAATTAACCACTGCTTTGAAATGAAACATATGAATAAGCAATATTTACTAATATTCATTAAGCGCTGAAATATGCAGGAAGCAAAGTTTGTGAACCAACACTAATGTGTGAATTTTTCCATTAAAATATAAAAATTAACAAAAAAAGAAATAATAAATAATAAAAGTTAAATACGTTTCTTTCAAAATAAAAAAAATCTACTTAGTCTTAAAACATTTTAAATTTGTTTTCATTATTTCACGGCCCCCCTCAACAAAACCTACACCCTCTAAGGAGAACATGGCCCACAGTTTGGGATGCGCTGTTCTAGAGCCTATACACAATATACAGAGAAACAAGCTGCACAACAATCTACATGGTTTGCTAAAGTTACTGACCAACCGTTACATCAATTATTGGCCTGACCTCTGGTGAAAAAAAAAAAAAAATAACCCTTGACTACCTCAACACTAGAGTTCTATTATTATCTATTGGTTACAAAATTACATTGGGCTGAAAAGCAACATGTTTATATATAAATATATATTAAAAACATAATTATACATATAAATTTCAACCAATTGGTATGGAATAGTTTCCAATACTAGCTGAAGGTTGCTTAAAGTCCTAAAGTATGTTGGATATTAAGTATTAAGTAGGCTGAACATGTGCCATCCAAATTCTTGGAATTTTCATGCCACCATTATTGTTGATATTAGGATGGTTAATCAGAATGTCGCAGACTTCTTTAAATTTTCTTTCATACCAGGTTTTTGTATGGTGTAGAGAGCGGGTCTTTTCAAATCAATTTGATGTAAGGTGTTGAGAGCGTGATCTGAGAAGCCTGCTTCACCAAATTATGTTTAATGTGTCTTTTGTGTTCTTATAGGGATTGTATGTCTAGTTTGATCAATATAAGGTAAGTTACAGGTGCAGTAGATGCAATAAACTCCAGGATGTGCCAATGGGAATAGAGGATCCTTAGAGGAGTTGAATATGTTTTTTTAATTTTGTAGGTGGTTTAAGATTGGCATTGAGATTATAATGGTATAGGATTCTGTTGATTTTTTCTGATAACCCTTTAATGTATGGGATGGTTATGGTTTTACTGCAATCTAAAGTCCTTCATAAAACTTTATCAAAAAAGTTTTATGAAGGACTTTATTAATAGCATTTTTATTATATTATAGCCATTATTTATAAATGTGTTGCTAATAATTTTTAATTCTTGTTTAAGAGTTTGCGGATTAGGGCAAATTGTAGTAGCTCTGTTTTTAAGGGTGTTAATGACTCCATATTTTTGTGATGGGTGGTGGTATGATTTAGCATGTATGTATTGGCCAGTATGTGTCAGTTTGCAGCAGACCCTAAAGGAAGACGTGTGACCAGTGTATCCAGGAATGGGAGTGAGTTCTTATTTTCAATTCCGATAGTAAACTGTATACGTTCATGTTGTTTGTTCAGGTGGCTAAGGAGTGTGTCTAATGTATGTTGCCCATATGGCCAGATAACAAAAACATCGTCAACGTATCTAAGCCACACTGTAGGTTTTAGAGTGAAGGAAATCAAGAGCGCTTTGCTCAAAGGCTTCCATATAAAAGTTAACAATAGGGGGGGGGGATAGTGGTGATCCCATGGCCACACCTTCTTTTTGTAGGTAAAATTTATTTGCCACACGAAGTAACTGGAACATAGTGTGTGGATGAAGAAGAAGGCCGTAATGTCGGGTGGAAATTTGTTCTGTAGGAGTAGAATTGTGTCATTGATTGGGACATTTGTGAAAAGGGCAGAAACGTCGAAACTGACTAATAAATCATCTTTTTCCAAACATTATGTTTTTAATTTTGTTTATAAAGTGTTGTGTGTTCTTTATATAAGAGGGGGAATGACCTACCAACTACTTGAGTGTTGATGCTAATTTCTTGGTTAGGTGATAATTAGGGCTATCTAATCCTTCAACTATTGGCCGAGGTTGCACATTTTATTTGTGTACTTTAGGAACACCATATATTCTGGGAGAATGGGCATAATGGAGTATAAGTTTTTTAACCATGTCTGACGGCCAAGAAGTGACAGACGAAAGTAATTTCTCAGTTTTATTCTATATTTTGTTAGTTGGGTTATAGTTTACAAGCTGATAGGTGCTGTTATCGGAGACTAGTTGATTCATCTGATGGATGGATGTTGACCTGTCAAGGACGACAGTGGCATTACCTTTATCCGATTTTGTTATGATTATCTCTTGATTAGCTTTCAATGACTTGATTGCTGCTAGTTCTGTTTTTGTAAGATTGCTGTGCAAGGTTTTGGTATTATTCAGAACATTGCCGGTTTCTAATCGAATTTTATCGGCTATATTAGTAGGAAGGGACCTAATGCCTCTTTCAATGTGTACATAAAATCCAATTTATCCTATCAGCTTGTAAATTATAACCCAACTAACAGATTAAAGAAAAAAATTACTTAAGTCCGTCACTTCTTAGTCGTCAGACGGTTAAAAAACTTATACCCCATTAACGCCAGTTCTCCCAGAATATATGGTGTTCCTAAAGTACACAAACAAAATGTGCCGCTTCAGCCGATAGTTGAAGGAATAGATAGCCCTAATTATCACCTAGCCAAGAAATTAGTGTCAACACTCAAGGAGTTGGTAGGTCATTTCCCCTCCTATATAAAGAACACACAACATTTTGTAAACAAACTTAAAAATATAACGCTCGGAAAAGATGATTTATTAGTCAGTTTTGACGTTTCTGCCCTTTTAACAAATGTCCCGATCAGTGACACAATTCTTCTCCTACAGAACAAATTTCAGCCCAACATTACGGCCCTCTTCATGCACGCACTACATTCCGGTTACATAGTGTGGCAAAATAAATTTTACCTACAAAAAGAAGGTACAGTCAGGTACACTATCCCCCCAACAATTGCTAACTTTTATATGGAAGCCTTTGAGCAAAGTGCTCTTGATTCCTTCACTCTAAAACCTACAGTGTGGCTTAGATACGTTGACGATGTTTTCGTTATCTGGCCACATGGGCGACAAACATTAGACACACTCCTTAGCCACTTGAACAAACAACATGAGCACATACAATTTACTATCGAAATCGAATATCAGAACTCACTCCTGTTCCTGGATACACTGGTCACACATATTCCTTCAGGCAATCTATCCTTCAGGGTCTACTGCAAACTGACACATTCTGGCCAATACATACATGCTAAATCATACCACCACCCATCACAAAAATATGGAATCATTAACACCCTTAAAAACAGAGCTACTACAATTTGCCCTAATTAGCAAGCTCTTAAACAAGAATTAAAAATTATTAGCAACACATTTATAAATAATGGCTATAACAAAAATACTATTAATAAAGTCCTTCATAAAACTGCATCAAAAAAGAATTTAGATTACAATAAAACCATAGCCATCCCGTACATTAAAGGGTTATCAGAAAAAATCAACAGAATCCTACACCATTATAATCTTAATGCCAATTTTAAACCACCTACAAAATTAAAAAACATATTCAACTCCTCTAAGGATCCTCCTCCCATTGGCACATCATGGAGTTTATTGCATCTGCTGCACATGTAACTTACCTTATATTGGTGAAACTGAAGTACAATCCCTATAAGGAAAAAAGAACACAAAAGACACATCAAATATAACAATTTTGGTGAAGCGAGCCTCTCAGATCACGCTCTCAACACCTTACACCAAACTGATTGGAAAAGTACCCGCTCTCTACACCATACAAAAACCTGGTATGAAAGAAAATTTAAAGAAGCCTGCGAAATTCTGATTAACCATCCTAATATCAACAAAAATGGCAGCATGAAAATTCCAAGAATCTGGATAGCACATATTCAGCCTACTTAATATCTACTATAAATATAATTGAACATAAAATAAATACCAAAACAATGTTTAAAAATCAACTTATCATGGACTAGTATTGGTTCATTTTGTGTCATCTTTTGATAATGCACTTCATTAGTATGTGAGTTGTCTCTGACAGTGAATGGGAGGCTGAGTCTCATAAGTGCATGATGGCTACTATGTGACTGCATGCATGTATGCAGCTTAGAAAAAACATTGATTTCACCTGTTCTGGTTTTCTTTGCTGAAAAGGATATTATACCTACAGTTACTTATGTGGAAATTTACTTTACATTGTTAGCAACAACATGGCATATCTTTATCCTTTTAACTCTTTAAAATTGAATAATGTTCATGAAATTATTACTATTATTATTGTCATCAGCTTCAAACCTCCACAGAATTGCAAAACTCATTGTGGAGAATCATTACTATTTATCATAATGGACATCATATACAATAAACTTCCTCCTTATTTCCATACTAACTACACTTACCAGCAACACATTCCATTACTTACCACTAAATAAATAGTTTAAAAATAATCATCTTAATTACCAGCAACACATTCCATTACTTACCACTAAGCAGATAGCCTCTTAGCTTTGCTCTATGAACATTGTTTTCCGCATTAAGCCAGTATAAACCAATCTATATATGTCTATGATATCATTCTCTTTCCACCTATCTATTAGGCTCTATAGATGGCATTCCTCTATCTGTCTTCATACCTAACATTCTAGAAAATGATATTAACTTAGTCACCCTTTCTAACATTACCTCAGTCTCAAAAATCATATGATCAAATCAGCACACAGTACACCAAATGCAGCCTGATTAAGACAATAGAACAATAACTTCTTTGTTGTTCATGTGAATAACCTCTTCATCATTTCCCTAATGTGCTGTCTATGCAATTCTCACAATGATGAATTTCAAATTCTTGTCCACTTATCCATTCATCTCCATGTCCCAATCTACTCTGCCAATCACACACAGTATTCAGTTCTTGCCTTTCAAAATGAAAAACTTTACACTTAGCTACAGTGAAAATCCAACTCATCTTCCCACGTGTCATCGATTAATTTTCATCCTCTCCCATTAAGCCTTTCCCAATACTGTCAAAAATAGTTTAAAAATAATCATCTTAAAACAATATACACACATCACAGGCACACACACACATCACTACATACCTTTCTTTTCTGGGATACTGTTTTCCTATACACAACTAGCTGATATCAATTTCACTAAGATATTACCAATCCTTATCTAATAAAATTCAAATACTAGCCTATCATGAGATATCCTTGATGTATGGGATAATTACTTCAAAAAATTGCTAAATGAAACAAGCAGTAACAGCACAGTGGTAAAAAAAAAAAACACTGAACAGGCATGCAAACAGGAATACATATTCACACTTGAAGTAGAAAAAGCCATCAAAAGCCTGAAAAAAAAAAACACTGAACAGGCATGCAAACAGGAATATAAGATTTGAATTGTATTAGATCCTTATCTAATACAATTCAAATACTAGCCTATCATGAGATATCCTTGATGTATGGGGTAATTACTTCAAAAAATTGCTAAATGAAACAAGCAGTAACAGCACAGTGGTAAAAAAAAAACACTGAACAGGCATGCAAACAAGAATACATATTCACACTTGAAGTAGAAAAAGCCATCAAAAGCCTGAAATGTGGGAAGGCAAGAGTAGATGATATTCAACCAGAAATTCTCAAGTATGGAGGTATAAAGGTCTTACAGTGGCTGCACTGCATAGTTCAAAAGGAGTGAACAGAGGGACAAATTGTAGATGATTGGAGTGGAGCTATCATAGTACCCATATACAAAAGGGGAAATAAAACAGAAAGTGAGAATTACAGAGGTATTTCCCTACTGAGTGTTCGTGGTAAGATTTATGCAAGTATACTGGAGAAACGAGAAGGATTGTGGAAGAGAAGTTTGGTGAAGAACAAACTGGATTCAGACCAAATACTGGCTGTCAGGATCAGACTTTCACTTTATGGCAAATAGCTGAGAAATCATGGGAATAGAACTAAGACTTGAATTTATGTTTTGTAGACCTGTAAAGGGTATATTTCAAGGTGCCAAGAAGAAAGCTATTCAAAATACTACAGTTATACAGTGTCAATGGGGCATATATCAAGCAATACTTAGTCTTTATTTGAGTTGTAAGTCAGCACTTAGAGATGAAGGAAGTGCAAGAAGATGATTTGATATTAAATCTGGTGTCAGACAATGATGTACATTATTCCCTCTGTTATTTATTATCTATATGGATCACATTATGAAGGAAAGCAGTATTAATCCTGATATCAAAATTGGAGATGTTAATCTGAGTTCTTTACTTTATGCAAATGATGTTATACTTTTAAATAAATCCAGTATAAGTCTGCAAGATTTCCTGACTAAACTGAATAACTGTTGTAATAAACTTGGTATGAAAATCAGAAGTAATAAGACAAAGACAATGAAAATAGGCAGAAACATTGAAAATATCAACTGCACCATGAATGGAGAATCTAAAGAACAAATAAAACATTTCAGCTACTTAGGCACAAAGTTTAGCAAAGATGGTAAATTAAATATGGAAATAGACAACAGAATCAAAAAATCTAATATGGTAGGAAGTCAAATGAATAAATTTATATGGAATAAGAGAGAAATCAGTCAGAACACTAAAGTAGCTGTATATAACAAGACAGTGTTCAAACCAATTTTAACTTATGGATCTGAGAGCTGGGTTAGAAATAAAACACTTGACCAAAGACCAGAGACCACAAATATGAGAGTCCTGAGAAAGATTAGGGGTATGAACATCATGGGATGGCATCAAAGACAACATTAGGGTTTGTCAGTTTTTTAGATAAATTTGTAAAATTCAAAAACCTGTTTTTAAATTAAAAAGAAATGGTTTTAGATATTAGAATTAATAAGTAAAAATTAATTATTTAATTAAAAATGTTAAAATTTTGACTTGAAACCAATGTATGTGTTAAGCGAGGAATCGGAAGATGACATAGAGTGTGAAGATGACTATGGAGAGGATTTTTAAAATTCTCTTGATCTAGATAACAACTGTGGATTCCCTATGTTGTCTGACAATTACAAACAATCTCCCAAATTAGAAAAATATGCAAATATTTTAGAAAATCTCTCATAAGAGATAGCATCCTTCAGAATTATGTAAAACAAGAAAAAGGAAAGGAATTAAGTCTGATTCATGACTGCCAACGAGATGGAATAGTTTAGAGGCCATGATTGAAAGATTTATGACATTAAAAGAATGTGTTGTTTTAGCTTTGAATGATATTGGTGCTTCTCATATGTGGAATGAAGCTATCCTAAAATCATGGAGCTTCTTAAAGTGGTGGGACCAGTACGTCTAGCAACTGAGACATTAGGGCGGCGAGATGCCAATTTATTAACAAGTGAAGGCATAGTCGAATTTATCCTAAAATCATGGAGCTTCTTAAAGTGGTGGGACCAGTATGTCTGGCAACTGAGGCATTAGGGTGGCGAGATGCCAATTTATTAACAAGTGAAGACCAAGAGGATAAATGAAGTAAAAAATTTAAAGACTGAAATTAGTTCCAAATTATTAAATTCTTCAGAAGTACGAATTCAAGAAAGAAGACAAGTTGGATTGGTAACCCTTTTGCTATATTTGCAAAATCCACAAAACATTTCAACAAAGAAATCTAATGTATTTCCACTAGCTTCAAAACTCGATATTATTAAGTTATCTGGAAAAATATATTGTCAAGAACATATCCAAATTCTTGTATGGAAACAGATTCCGATGATGAATATATCGGAGATGGAGAAACCATTACTCAGGGCAATGCTCTAAAAGAAGCCATGGAAAAATCATTTCATAGTTTCTTGAGGGAACCTGAAGAAATAATATCAAATCTGAAGACAGTGAAGGCCGAATTTTCATATTTGAGACAACCAATAAAAGAACAAAGAATTTAGATTTACTATTTGATGCCCTGAAGAGGAAAATATTCTCTCTCTGAGAGAGAGAGAGTATTTTCTATTTCAGGCAATTTTGTATCTAGAATAAGAAAAAGATTAATAATCGTTCAATGGCATTTTATGTTTTTTGAAATCATATTTCCTGAAGAAAAATATTCATATTTTGTACAGATTTTAGTTATTTTAGTTTTTTTATTATTTGGTTTTGTATGGCGTATATTTTATTTTGTTATATTTTTGTAGTTCCATAAATATTAAATAAACTGAAAAAATTTTTAAATAAGTATAAACATTTTTACAGTTTTAATTACATATATATATATATATATATATATATTTTTTTTTTTTTTTTTTTTTTTTTTTTTTTGGAAATACTAGAATTTGAAAACAGTTTTTTTTTCAAAAGTTGGTTTTTGTATAAACTCTAGGCAATATCATATTAAAACCGAGGACATTAGGAAAGAACTTAACATTGTTAGCATCCAGAAATGTGCTAGCACTGCTAATTCTCAGGTGGTATTGTCACTTAAACAGAATAGGAAAGAAGAGAGTAGCAAAACAAGTGTTCTCTGACAAGTTGGCAGGAAATACACCCAGAGGAAGACCAAGATATAGATGGATTGATACAGTAAAATATGACATAGAATACAGAAATATAAGATCAGATTATGTTGGAGTCTTGACAGATAACAGATTGATTTGAAGGAAAATTGTTGATAGGAAGTTAGTATAATGATGTAAGTTCTTCATTTTGTACTATCATAATATCCTGTACACCCCTTGAGGGTACATGTCAGGAATTCGATGATGATGATGACCTATCATGAGACATTCTCAAAAGATCTTTGCAAAACATACTTCACTGTATTCCTTGTCCAGGACACACCTGTTCATGTGCAATACATAAAAATACTTATACATTACATGATCTCCCTTTCACGAATTTAGGCTGAAGTGAACCCCGATAAAGAATCTTGCTCTTATTTACAGAATGGGACTATATGATAAAATATGTCTCCACGGTTGGCCTAGTGGCTGTGTGCTTTGAAACCTTATGCCTGGAAAAGGAGTGTCCTAGGTTTGATTCCCGTCGGTCTTGGGTGTGGACAGTCAGGTTTTTTCCCCAGGTTATCCCAGGGTTTTTCATCCTGCAAAGCAGGCAAACTGGCCTCGAGAACTCGACACTACAGGACATAGGATACACCTGGGCACAGGGCTGACCACCTTATCCTGTGAATGTTTTAGGTCTGAGGATTAATAAACCCTTGCCACTGCAAGGAAAAGAGAGTAAAAGGGAGAAGAGATGAGATGATAAAATATAATGCTGGTATGCAAACAATATAATTAAATATTTACTGCAAACATTCCTTTTAATTATTTATTTATTTGGTATGACTTACTGTATAATGTCTCATTTGTAAAATTTCAAATTGAATGACACACAATCCATTATCTGCGGAATGTCACAGCGCAACCAAATGGAAATACGGATAATCCTTAGTTTTTGAATTAATCCATTTTTAGAAGGGACTCAACGGTCTGTTTTTTAACATCAAAGTCTATGGGAGACCACTGTGCACGTCGTAATGCATTAGCAGGTGCCTATTCCTCATCCGCAAGCAGAAGTGAGGGGAATGAAGCGGATGTTACATCTGGTAGACGTCACACTGATGCACCGATATGTAGAGAAGACTAGCTTTGCACTACTGGAATAATGGTGCCCACCGATTTTGAAATAGATATTCCTTTACCAGAGGAACTGAACGTACATAGGATATAAAGAAACAGCTATAACACAAATCAGAAGCATTTTTGCTGGATGTCACCATATATAAAACCTATTAGTGAAGAACTTAAGAAATAACCTAACCTAAAGAACTAACCTAACCTTAAGAACTAACCTAACCTAACCTTAAGAACTAACCTAACCTAACCTTAAGAACTAACCTAACCTAACCATGCAATGTGTCTTGCAATTTTCCAAAGGAGTCAAACACTGTCCAAAGCAAGATAGGAAGCCTCGTAAACAATCCGCATGTGGTTGGCCGCATATTCGTGCAAGTGACTGTATCGTAACCAGAGACATACGAAGACCAAGGCCGCTATCCTACTCGCAGGCGGAGAGAGAGCCAAGTGTCACAGTGATGTCAACCTGATGTTACTTCCGTTTCATCCCCCTTCCGGTGACGTCTCCTCCAGTAGTGAACGAAGATGGGGTACCCGCTCACGCATTAGTGCGTCCGCTGCGGTCTCCCATAGGCTACCATGTTAAAGAACCGGCCATTGGAAAGGAAGGAGTTCGATTTTTGTAATGGATTAATTCTCAAACCTGAAATGAGCCAGAATTTTAGTAAGTTGTGCTATTCCCACTAAAATGTAAGAAATTACATGACATGCTAATTTTGGAATTTCGTGTCGAGACATTCTTTTTCAAGTTTTGTCATTTATTTTGTAATAAAAAATTATTTAACACTCAACTAGTTTTATGAACAACTGTGCTTAACTTCTTCAGGAGACAATAATGAATGAAATGGTGTTAAGATACAAGCGGGTAACAATTTCAATGTCACAATTTTAAACAAGACTAACATTGGAATGGATATGTGTGCTATATTGTAACCTTGATGGTTGGTAACATTATGCATTCTACCAGTATCTATGTGCATCAGATGTTTTATGAGAAAAGTCCAGACTTGGTGTAAGATCATGCCCTGTTTTTTGTTGCACTATTGTGGATATTTTAACATTTTGGATGACTCTTTAAAAGCTATGGAACAGAAATTGTAATCTACATGGATCATTTCAGTTTGTTACCCATTACTTCATGTGTGGATTCTGTTGTGTGTGTGTGCTGCCAATCCTGATTTGTGTTTTCTTTTTTTTCTTTCTTTTTTTTTTTTTTTTTTTTTTTTACGTCCTTCAAATGTTACAATATGTGCATCTCTCATGACCTACTTACCTAAGTCATACAATCAACGAGTAAAAGTACTCTTGTAAACAGTAGTTTCTTAAGTGGCAGCTAGGGATGTTTAGGAGATCTAATCAGTCTTGAAATCTTGTTTAGAGGGGAAAAAGGCAACTTTAATCCCTTTCAGATATAGTATTCTTGAAATCTTGTCTGTGATGAACCAAATGTGGGGAGGAAGCACACCTCCCCTTGTTTTCTTTGTTTGTTTGGTGGTCTCTTTTTTTTTTTTTTTTTTTTATGTTGGGCCCATATGGGAGAGGTTGGCTGATCAACCTATAGTTCTCTAGTACCATATATGGGTAGTGGGTTGGGAAAGGAGAAACTTGTTGACATTCGATTTAAAAGCCTGTATATTGTATTCTTTGGGAAATACATCAAGGAGGAAGACTGTTCCACAGTACAGCAGTAGCAGGAATGAAAGAGGAGGAAAGAAACTTGTTCTGTGGGTTTCAAGGTGTACTGTGAAAGGATGTTGGGTGGTAAAATAGCTGTACATGTTCTAATGGGTTTAGTACAGTACAGAGTGGAGGAATTAATAATGCTGTTTCTGATGAACATTTTCCATGGAAATATTTATAGAATATACAAATTGCAGAGACTAAACGTCTATGTAAAAATGAGGGAAGTGAGTTGGTAACAGATGGGTCATTTATCAGTCTAACTGCCCCCCTCTGTACTGAGTCAAGCATTTTGAGGGAGCTTTTAGGAGCCCACTCCAGATGTGAGAAAAGTATTCAATAGCTGAGCAGATTTGTGATCTGTATAAGGTTAAGAGCTGTTTAGAGGTGAAGTAACGTCTTAGCAAAAGAGAAATCCAAGTTTTTTGGAATAGATGCAATAGTTGTGATGTGTTTATGTCAGAAGAGGCCTGATGTTAAGGTAATTCCGAGAAGAGAAATTTCATCTTTTCTGGAAATTTGAGTGTTATCAAAAATAATACTGGGGGAAAATGGTTCTTTTTTTATGAGAAATAAGACAGAACTGGGCATTGAAATTGACAAGGTTATCTGAGAACCATTGGAGGATGGCTTGGAGGTCAGAATTAAGGAAAGTTGTGGTTGATGTTCTGTGGGTTGAAGTGAGTTGTATGGTAAGGTTTATCAAATGAAAGGGGAAGAGTGCAATGTGCTGTCATCTGCAAAACTGTGTATTGGGTTAGAGGTCAGCTGAAGTAGGTTATCGATAAACAGAAGGAAGAGGGTCAGTGAGAGAACTAAACCTTGTGGGACCCCAGAATTATTTGGATGGTGAGAGAACAGGAAACCGTTTACCATCACACATAGTGTGCATCCAGCAGAAAGTCTGAAGGATTGCTGTAAGATTCTATTAACCAATGTTCTGTTGCAATTCTTTGTCCACTTAATAAATTAATAAATCTGGAGTTTACAGGATCACCTGTACTTGTGGATTTCTGTTATACAAGACAGGCAAATGGGGTCAGGATATATGTAAGAACATTTTAAGGAAGAAGAGAAAAAAAAAAAGAAACACAAATCAGGATTGGCAGCACATCCAACATAAGTAACGTGGTAATGAACTGAAATGATCTACATAAATTACAATTTCTATTCAAGAGCTTTTAAACTGTCTGAAATGTTAAAATATCCACAACAGTGCAACAATTAATAAGGCATGATCTTACATTAAGTCTGGGCTTCTCTCATAAAACATCTAATTCACACAGACACTGATAGCATGCATACCATTGGAATGTAGGCATTCCAATGTTAGTCTTGTTTAAATTTGTAAGAAAGCAATTATTACTTGCTTGTAGCTTAATTCTTTGTTTCATCCCTGAAGAAGCGAACCACAGTTGTTGGTGAAATTAAGTGTTAAATAAAGATATATTTTTACATACAAAAATTCCTTTTATGTGGTTTGCATACCAGCATTATATTATATCAGGTAACCAAAAAGGTTCGTGAGGTTTTTGGTACATTTCGCTGCAATGACTTGTTTTATTTTGTAGTGGTTTGCAGAGCACACTGATTGACTTATGCATTACAACATCAGTCAATCAGTGTGCTCTAACTTGGTGTGTACTCTTTTTCTGTGACTTTGAACCCTTTTAAAATTTAACACTACACTCATTAAAGACAAACCAAAATGACCTGGATTACAAGGAATCACCAAGAATACCACAAATGAACAACAACAGAAGAGTCCTGCTGTCCTTGTTTTCTGGGTCATTTTGATTTATATCTTCAATGAGTGTATAATGTTAAGTTTTCTCTTATAATGCTAGTATCATGTCAGTTTGTAAATAATTAATTTTAGCTAGTAAATTATTTATTTGCATTCAATGTCTATGTAGTTTCTGTTCCAGAAACTTCAACGTGAATAATAGCAACATCTAGAGAATTTAAACATAGAAATATTGACCTAGATGTCAGTCAATCATATTAGGAGTTTGATGAAAAAAGGATATATGGGAAACTAGAATGCATATGATTATGAAATGCTTAGGAAAATCTTATAACAATTATAAGGTAAGAGTCAATAATCAGTTGCATGAGGATTATAAGGTGCAGACTAAGAAGGTGGCCCATTTGATAAGAAAAGAGAAAACAGTCGAACCTGGTGTAATTTGGACTCATTTGCTTTAAGAATTTAAACTTGGTTCAAAGGCTTCAGAAGCATCCTGCAAGTGTGTGGCATTTGGAAAGGATGCAGTAGCAGAACATAGTGTACAGAAATGGTTTAAAAAATTTGTTTCTGGTGATGAATTACTTGAAGATGCACCACATTCAGGAAGACCCTCCATTATTGATAATGAAGAATTACATGGCACTGCTGAAAATAATTCTACATTAACATGTCAAGAACTTTCACAAATGTTTAACATGAGTGGTGAAACGATTAGTTTACACCTGCATCATCAACTGGGAAAATCATGGAAACTAAGCAAATAGGTCCCACATGCATTATCAGATGATAATAAACTTCAAAGGCTATCAAAGCTATCAATATCAAAGGAATTGTCAACACCTCTTACTTGGTTATTTAACTTAAGTTTGAACTCTGGTATGATCCCTAGGGAGTGGAAGGAAGGCAAAGTAGTTCCTTTGCATAAAGGTGGCTCTAAAACTACGGTAGTTAAATATAGACCAATCACCATCTCGAGAGTGGTGGTAAAAGTATTGGAAAAGTTGGTTAAAGACAGAATTCAAGAATGGGCAAATCAGGATATGATACTCTATAGGGGCCAACATGGTTTTGTTAAAGGTCGATCCTGCCTTAGCAATTTATTAACTTTTTATAATAGAATGACATCTAAGTTGGACAAAGGAAATGGCTACACACTGGTACTTCTGGATTTTACTAAGGCTTTTGACAGGATACCCCATGAAATACGGTTGCGCAAATTGGATTAGATAGGGATGGATACTAAACTGGTGATATGGATAAGAGAATGGCTCAGGGAGAGAACACTAGAAAGTGGTGTATGGAGGAGCAGAGTCCAGGATGAGGCAAGTGACCAGTGGTGTGCCTCAGGGCTCTGTGCTTGGGCTGTTATTGTTTAATTTGTACATAAATGATATAGGAAATGGCTTAAAGGGAGATATTTAATTGTTCACTGATGATGCAAAGTCGGGTAGCGCAATAAAAAATCAAGCTGATGTTGAGAGTTTGCAGGATGATTTAAATAAGCTGGCAAAATGGGCAAAAGGTAATGGATGTCAGTTCAATGTGGAGAAGTGTAAAGTTATGCATTTTGGGATTAAAAGATTACCAGCTGTGTACTACATTGATGGAACAGTACTCCAAGAGATTGATGAGGCTAGGGACTTGGGGGAGTTGGTGAATAGGGAGATGAAGTTCAGGGGACACATTGCTAAGGTGTCCAAGATTGCACATAGGATTACTTGGTTATTGAGGAACACGCTAACATCCAGAGATAAAGAGATAAAGAGGTTATTATTCCCCTTTATAAGGCGTTGATACTTCCAAATTTGGATTACTGTGCTCAGGTCTGGTCATCTGGATTCCTTGGAGATGAGTTGGTGAGTGATGTAAAAAATGCTCCCTACATTGATAGATTGAGAGCTTGTGGATTGCAGAGGTTGGTTGATAGGCAGAGAAGAGGGGGATACGACAGAAACATTTAAATTACTAAAAGTTTTCTATAAGATCGATGCAGGGGAAATGTTTCAGCTGTGCGATAGTGATGGAAGAACAAGAGGTCATTCCTGGAAATTAAGGAAAAGTGTGGTTAACAAGGGTGTGAGAACGAGGTTTTTTTGCCTGGAGGGTGGTGAATGAGTGGAATGCATTGCCTGACTCATTTTTGAGTTCTTTTTCTGTAAATGAATTCAAGAAGAGATATGATAGGTTTTGTTTTGATAGTTTGGGTCTCCCGCAATGAATCTACTGACTCCATGGAGATACCCGTAATAATAATAATAATTTGTTCTTCACTTCTTTCATATTATAAAAATGAGTCATTTTTAAATTACTTGCTCAGTTGTGATGAAAAATGGATCTTGTACTCTAATAGGAAGCGAACTTATCATTAGTGTCACCAAACGATCCAGTACCACACACTTCAAAGGCACCACTTCATCCCCAGAAGGCTATGTTTTGTGTGTGGTGGAGCCGGTATAGTCCACTACTAGTTTCTCACTGCAGGCCATACAGTTACGGCCGAAATCTACTCAATGCAACTCGAGTGTGTGCAGGATGCATTACTTCAGGAACAGCCAGGACTAGTTAATCAGAAGAAAGTGCTATTTTTACAGGACAACACAAAACCTCATACAGCAAAACTTACTCATGAAAAGATTTGTGCTTTAGGATGGGAGATACGTCCTCATCTTTCATATTTTCCTGACATTTCTCCAAGCGATTATCACCTTTTTTTTTTGGTGCTAGACAATCACATGCAAAATAAACAGTTCCACAATAAACCAGAGATTGAAGCAGAGATTGCTAGGTTTATTACTTCTAAAGACAAAATGTTTTATAAAAGCAGAATTAGCAAACTTTATCTCATTGGGAAAGAGTTGTAGATTGTGAAGGTGCTTATTTTAATGAATAAAACATTTTATGAAAATTTCTGCAGTTGTTTAATTTTTATTATGAAAAACCACACAAACTTATTTGGTTACCTGATATGTTCTACAAAAGCAAATGGACTTGTAGTTTGAAATCTCAATTTTAACACTGTGAAGTGATAATTCCACTACTTTGGAACCTTCCTTATTATAAAATTTTATTAAACAAGCAGGTCAACTACACTATTAACTCCTAAAGCAATTCCTTAAAAGACAGGACAATATAGTCATGGCTTCCCTCCATACATATATACACCTACACACATTACTCTATTAACATCAAGTTTACTTAATAGCTAAAATGCCTCCTCTACTTACTACTAGCTCTCTTGTACCATTCCATCATTAATCAAGCTTTGTAAAAAATCACTCTTACTGGTATAAAATATCTTACTAAACTGCTTATTAATTACTTCCTTTGGAGTAGTTACCCGATTTCTATTTCCATCAATCAGAATCATTCTCTCATAATCGTTCCCTCTTTCATTAAACTATCTGAGATTTTTCTTGTCATAACCAGCTAACTACTGCTCATACTATGTTTTCTCTTTTCTTATCAAATGGGCCACCATCCTAGTCTGACCTTATAATCCTCATGCAACTGATTATTGACTCTTACCTTATAACTGTTATAAGATTTTCCCAAGCATTTCATAATCATATACATTCTAGTTTCCCATATATCCTTTCTTCATCAAACTCCTAATATGACTGACTGACATCTAGGTCAATATTTCTATGTTTAAATTCTCTAGATGTTGCTATTATTCATGTTGAAGTTTCTGGAACAGAAAACTACAGACATTGAATGCAAATAAATAATTTACTAGCTAAAATTAATTATTTACAAACTGACATGATACTAGCATTATCAGAGAAAATTTAACATTACACACTCATTGAAGATATAAATCAAAATGACCTGGAAAACAAGGACAGCAGGACTCTTCTGTTGTTATTCATTTGTGGTATTCTTGGTGATTCCTTCACAAGGTCACCAGTTGTCTTTAATGAGTGTAGTGTTAAATTGCCTCAGATAATGCTATCAAAACTTTGCCATAATCTAGATTAATATATCAAGGAATCTTTTAGCAAATAGAAGCAGAACTGGCAACTCAATCATAATAACATTCTCTAAATAATATAACTAAATCTAAGTGTTCCTTATTACACAATGTGCAAGGAAGGTGTCCCTCATGTCAAGAAATTCCTTTTTCTTTTTCCTAGACATTATTGCCTCTTTCCAATATATATATTTTAATAAATAAAATTACCCCCACTAATCACTATTATATTATTTGCTAATCCAATATCCCTAACGATTTTGCTGTTTTCACCACCTCCACATTTCCAGATCTACTGACTGGGAACAGGGAACACATAAGATTGGATATCAGGAGGTTGTTGAGAAGGATAAAATATAATAGCATGATAAGAAATTAGTCAATGTGTTGCCCAGGTATAACAGTGATGAAATGAGGAGGAGAGAGCGAAGATTATGAATAATATGTTAGAAGAAATGTGCAAGGAAAAGGGAATTCAGTTTGTTAATGTGTGGAATAAATTTGAAGGACCTATTTACATAATTATTTATTTATTTATTTACATAATTAATCAACTGTATAAGAGTGATAGCCTGCATTTGAATGATATTGATGGAAGTATTTGGAGAGTCTGCTGCTGGAAAGTAGAGAAATGAGTGGAGAGAATGAATCTGATCAAGTAAGAAGTGATGCGAAAGAACAGGAGAGTAAGAAAGGAGAGACTGAAGCAGTGATTATGAATGAAGAAATGGCTTGAGTCAAGTATGGAGAAATCACATCTAATAAGTGGTATCAGTGAAACTTGCTGTAGATCCAGAAATAAGCTATTATGTTTGTATACAGATGCTAGAAGTGTAAGAAATAAGGCAAACGAAATGGTTGCATTAATTGATTCTGTTCACCCAAGAATTGTTGGAATAAGTGAAATGCAGTTGGATGAGGATAACATCCTGACATGAATAGAGATGGAAGGGGATGATGTGTTTCATGAAGAGAGAAAGGGTTAAAAAGGGAGGGGGGGATGCTATTGATGATAGAGAAAGAGTTATGTCCATACAAGGTAGAGATGCAAGAGGAAGATAGTGGCTGGTTCTGAAGCAGTATTATGTGAGATAGAGGTGAACAGAATGAAATACTTAATCAGACATTGTTTATAGACCTGGTAATGTGGATGGTAGTGACCATGAAATGTATAATCAAATTAGACAAGCAAATGAGAAAAGGGTGACCATTATGGGTGAATTTAATTATGGCAATATATACTATCTACCAATAATTGTCTGGACACTAGCAATTTACAACTGATACCAGCAGATGAACCTTAATATCGGATATGTCCACCTTTGGCTTTGATCACCTCCTGCACCCTTTCAGAGAAGCTTTCCACCAATGTGTGGCAGACATCAGGTGGAATTTGTCTCCATTCCTCCAACAACGCAGCACTGAATTCAGCAATAGATCAAGAGCATGCTGCTCTGGACCTCAATCACTGCTCCAATTCATCCTACAGATGTTCAATAGGGTTTCGGTCAGGACTCTGCACAGGCCAGGGTAGTTGTTTAACACTCATCTCTTCATACCATTCCATAACAGCTGCAGCTTTGTGACACGGGGCATTATCATCTTGACAGTAGCACACTCCATTCTATAAAAAATTCCACAATGAAGGCAGCACCTGATCATCCAGAATATCAAGATACTGAGCTGCCTTCATGGAACCAAGGACATAACAAGCTGTCATCTTATTGTAATAAGTAAATTACAATAAGTAAATTGTCAGGCACAATACCAATTTTTTGTATGAATTACAACTATCAGTTATAACCTAGTCTGTAACCTTCATTTTAGCTTACTAGTTTGTATTCCCTGAGGATGCCAATAGAAAAAGATTGGTGAAACATGTAGGAGGATAAAATAAAGCTACTTGACAAAGATTATAAAAAAGTGTAATAGTCTTAAGATGACAGCTTCATTGGACAAAGGAGATGAATACACAGTAGTATACTTAGATTTTGCAAAGGATTTTGATAGGTTACCTCATGATAAGTTGATAGTCAAACTACACCACATGGGGTTGGATATTATACTAATGCATTGGATTGGAGATTGGCTATCTGATAGCAATCAGCAAGATGTGTATGGAGGAGCAATATCCTAGAAGAGGAAAGTCACTAGTGGTGTGCCTCAGGGATCTGTATTAGGGCAATTGCTATTTAACCTCTGTGAGAAAAAAGGTATATATGGAACTACAAAAGGTGGTGATTAAGAAGAGTTCAGGAGACAGCTTGCAGGTGTAACATGGAATGAGGAGTCAGCCAGAAAAGAGATCAATCCAGCTTCATCATCACGAACCATGGGCTCACTGCCCGTTGATGTCTGATGCCTGTTTCACTATCTTCTTCTACCTTTCTTTGTCCAGTGCACAGTGTCACAGTTTTTGTACACCCATTCCACACCAGTCTTTTATATCATCTATCCATTCTCTGTATGGTCTACCTCTTCTGTTTAAACCATCCAAAATACCAAACATAAATGTCTTTATCTTCCAGTCCTCACTCATTCTACAGATGTGTCCAAATAATTGCAGCTTCCGTTTTATTATCTTCTACATTAGATTCTCTTTTGGTTGTATCTTCCGATAGAGCTCTTCATTTGTGGTTTTCTGTACCCATCCTATTCTTAGAATCTTCCTGTAACAAGTTCTTTCAAATGCCAAAATTCTTTTTCTTGATTCCTTATTTATTACCCACGTTTCAGATCTGTACAGTACACTGCTGAAGATGCAAGTTTCCAATACTCTTAGTTTTGTTTGCAGACTGATCACTTTACTTTTCCAAATGTTATCCATGGCCTTCAGATTTGTTCTTCCCTTTGCAATCCTGATCTTTATTTCTTTTTTACAGTCCAAGTCATATGTCAGTTTACTTCCCAAATATGTGAATTGTTCTGCATTTTCTATATCAGTTCCATCCACTTGTATCTTTTGTTTCATGTTCTTCTCACCAAATACCATTGTCTTTGTTTTTTCAAAGTTCATAACAAGTCCAAATCTCTTCCCTTCCTCATTTAACAGTTTCAGTGTTTTTTGTAGTTCTCTTTCGTCTTCTTCAATAATAACAATGTCATCTGGAAATCTCAGATTGCTAATTCTCATTCCATGTACAGATATTCCTTTGGCATCTTCCTTCAATTTGTCCATTGCTCTTTCTAAATGTGCGATGAAAATGCTTGGTAATATTGGGTGTCCCTGTCTAGTACCTCTGCTTGTTTTAAACCATTTCCCCAAATCATCACCTATTCTAACTGCTGAAATTGCATTCTGATAAACATCTTTTAATATAGCTATTAGTTTTTTTATCAATTCCATAGGATTCCAGAACTGCTAATGTCACTTTCTGGTCAATACTGTCAAATGCATTCTGAAAATCAACAAAGCAAGTATATATGTTTTTGTTTTTTCTCCTAGCTTTCTCTGCTATTAACCTCATTGTCAAAATCTGTTGAATTGTAGTTCTATCCTTTCTAAATCCTGCTTGCTCATCTGCAAGGCATGCTTCCATTTGTGTTCTCAATCTTTCTGTCAATATGATCATCATCACTTTACCAAGGTGACTTATCAAGGCAATTGTTCTATAATTTTTGCATTCTAGCTTATTTCCTTTCTTGTATAATGTTACTAATATTGATTTCACCCACTCCTCTGGCATTTTCCCTTCTTTCCATACCATATTACATAGTTGGTGCATTTCTGTAACCATACTTTCACCACCATATTTAATTCAATCCAGCTTGGGGGATATTAAAGAACTATCTAGCAGAAGCAATGTCTAAATGTATTCCAAGGGTCAGAAGGTTAAATTAGGCAGGTGTGAAATGGATGAATGAAGAGATTACGCATGCAATACAGAGAAAAAGGGCATTATGGAGGCAGCATAAGAGAAGTGGTAATAACCAATTCCATGAGGATTACAAAGACCAGACAAGCAGGCATCTTGACTTGGTTGGTAAGGATAGCAAAAATGAGGTATGAGCAGCAGTTAGCTAATGAAGCCAAAAAGAATCCTAGGGAGTTCTTTTGATATGTTGCCAGCAAAAAAAGAACGATTATAGAAGGATGACATAATCCATAATGACATGGAGAGGATCCAGAGATGAGTGACCAAGATGGTGGCAGGTCTGTGGAATGAACCTTATCAGAACAGATTGAAGATTTCTGGGTTGCAAAAATTGGTCGATAGGCAGAAAAGGGGTGATATGATTGAGACATTCAAATTACTGAGGGGTTTCTATAAGATTAATCCAGAAGATATTTTTGAGAATAGGGCTGGTGGTGGGAGGACTACAGGCCATACATAGAAGCTGGGCAAAAATGTGGTTAACAGGGGTGTTAGAGCTAGGTTCTTTACTTGGAGAGTGGTAAATGAGTGGAATAAGCTGCCAGAGTCTGTTGTGGGTGCTACGACTGTGAATAAGTTTAGGGCGAGGTATGATAGATACTGTGTGAATGTAGAATAGTTGTTCTTGACATGATGTTAGGGCCTCCCTCGATGAGTCTGTTGACTCCTTGGAGTTGCCCGTAATAATAATAATAATAATAAATCTTTTTTGGAAGGAGAGCAAGATTGTGCAACTTCATAAGGGAGGTGATAGAACTCAAGCATCCAATTATAGGCCTATCTGTGTGTCAGGTATTGTAGTTAAGTTGTTGGAGAAGCTTGTGAGAGACAGTATCTAGAATTGGGTTGACAACAATGGTATTATCTTTGATGGACAGCATGGATTTGCTAAAGGGAGGTCATGTTTTAGTAATCTACTTACTTATTACAATAATATGACAGCTTCCTTGGACAGAGGAGAGGGATACACAGTAATACATGAAAACCTTGCTTAACATGATTAATTAATCAATTAATCAGTGTCAAGCGAATTAATCCATCAATTAATAAGTGTTAAATGAATATAATAAACAATAGGAATAATTATAATTCATCCATCAGTTAGCGCAAATTTGAAAAAAATTACAGTATAAACTATATTGGAGTATAAAATCATCAAAGTTAATAAAAATCAATTGCTTAATTTCTTCTACTTAAAGGAGAGCTTTCTCGCATAACTTTTTGAATGGGAATGGAGCAAGTTTCTCACATCTTCATTATCTACATTAAATCCAAGTTCTTTTCCAATTGTGCTGATTTCTTCAATAATGCTAGATCTTGGATCTTGTGCATGATAAACTAACACAGGCTTGAGTTCAAAGTTGCCTTCTGCACTGCCTCCTAATAAAAGCATAAGATGATCTTTAGACACTTTGTATCCTGGATGAGATGCTTCAGTTTTAGCTAGGAAAGTTTTTGTTGGCATACGCATCCAAAACAGATTAGTTTCGTCAACATTGAATATTTGCGATCATCATAATCACCCTCCTGAATTATCCTCTGCATTTCTTCAGGGAACTTGGCTGCAAAATCTTTATCAGCACTAGCAGATTCCCCAGTTATTTTTAAGTTATGCAGTCCAGCTCGATTTTTAAAATGGTCAAACCATCATAAACTCACAGTAAAGCTTTCACATTCCTCTTGAAATTTTTACTCTTTCGATGATGTAAAAATATTGAGAGCTTTTGCTTGAATATTCCTTATACTAAGTGATATTCATTTTGGTTACAATCCTCAATCTGGAGTGATAGAAGATGCTCCATCTCGATCCTTAAATGGCTTCAATTTCGGATGATCTACATGCTTAAAGACGCATGTAACAACTTTTCCTTGTTCTCTGCATGCTTTTCTCTTATTTAATATAGTCCGAACTGTAGACTGGCTGTATCCCAGGTCTCATACAATCATTGTACTGCTACGCTACTTTCATGTCTCTTAATGACTTCCAGCTTTTCCTCTAACGTAATTACTTTGCTTCTCTTTTTATTACTGCCGCTTTCTTTATCACTCTTTCTCTTTTCCATATCAGGGCTTGAGTATAATAAAGCCTTATAGGTATCTAAATGAAAGCAAAATGAAGGAAAGGTGATTGAGCAGGTCAATAAATAGTTATTTTCTTATCAATCTGTGTTCGCATCTATCCTGTTAAAATCCACTCAACATGATTGAGCAAGTGAACAGAGTTTGAACGTGAGCTTGCGATGAAAACTTTGAGTCAAATGCCAAGTGTCGCCGGCCACCGCTCGCAGCACTGCCACTGCCCACTACCATTGACAAGTTCCACCACTTGCTGAAAATTGGCGACAAAAAATTTTGCATAACATAAAATTTCGCATAACATGAAAAAATTGCATTAACTGATTAAGCACTCACTTAAAGCAGGAAATGGTATAATTTCACTCAATCACGCTAACCGATTATCACGCATATCAAATTCACATTAAGCGAGGGTTTTCCTGTATACTCAGAGTTTGCAAAGGCTTTTGATAGATTACTGCATGATAAATTGATAGTCAAACTAGAGTGGATGGGGTTGGATATTAGATTAGTGAAGTGGATTGAAGACTGGCTATCTGATAGGTATCAGTAAGTTGTGTATGGGGGAGCAATATCCAAGAAGAGGAAAGTAACTAGTGGTATACCTCAGGGGTCTCTTTTAGGGCCATTACTGTTTAACTTGTATATTGATGATATTGGTGAAGATTTGTATGGGGATATTCAGTTGTTTGCATATGATGCAAAGTTGGGACGAACCACGAAGAGTAGAGAAGATGTTGTGGCCTTACAAGAAGACTTGAATAAATTGAGTGATTGGGCATGGAAATGGGGATGTGAGTTCAATGTTCCAAAATGTAAGGTTTTAAAATTTGAGAAACAAAGATGGGACGTAGAATTTATGCTTGGTGGGGATATATTGTCAGAGGTGGAGGAAATAAGAGATCTTTGGGGTGATAGTGGATAAGGATCTGAAATTTAGGGGATACATTGCCAAAATTGTGAGGACCACACAAAGACTTCTGGGACTGATGTGGAGGACACTGACTTGTAGAAATAAGGAGATTCTTGTTCCATTGTATAAGGCTATGATTATGCCACACATGGACTACCATGCAAAGATTTGGTCACCTGGTTTTCAAAAGGACGAAGGGATGTTGGAAAGGGTTCAGAGGTTACTGACTAAGGTAGTTTCTGACCTCTAGAATGTTGAATATGAGGAAAGGTTGAGAAGATGCAATTTACGGAATCTAGTGGATAGGAGAAAGAGGGGAGATATGATAGAGACCTACAATTTTGTAAGGGGTTGTTATAGGATCAATGTTGGAGAGGTTCTACAGAAAACGGTGGGAGATCAGGGGAGAACCAGAGGTCATCCCTGGATGCTGTACAAGGAAGGCATGAACAGGAGAGTGAGAAGCAGATTTTTTGCATGCAAAGTTGTTAATAATTGGAATGTCTTGCCTGAGAGTGTGGTGTCAGAAGAGAATTTGAGTGCATTTAAGGCATGGTATGATGAGCTGTGTGTATGATAAAAGGACCTCCTAGATGAGTCTTTGACTCCATGAGGGTCTTGGAGTAATAATAATAATAATAATAATAATAATAATAATAATAATAACCTGTATTTAATGATCTTGGCAAATATTTGGATGGGAATATTCAGTTGTTTGCAGATGATGCAAAAGTTGGTACAAACTTTGAGGAGTAGAACAGATGTTGTAGCCTTACAAGAAGACTTGAATAGATAGAGTGAATGGGCATGGAAGTGGGGATGCTAGTTCAATGTTGGAAAATGTAAGGTTTTAAAATTTGGGAAACAAAAATGGGATATAGAATTCATGCTTGGTGGGGATATATTATTGGAAGTGGAGGAAATAAGAGATCTTGGGGGTGATGGTGGATAAGGATCTAAAATTTAGAGTGCACATTACCAAATTGTGAGGAAAACACAACAAATTCTGGGAATGATGCAGAGGATACTAACGTATAAGTAAGGAGATTCTTGTTCCATTGTATAAGGCTCTGATTAGGCCACACATATACTACTATGCACAGATTTGGTCATCTGGTTTTCAAAAGGATGAAGAGATGTTGGAAAGAGTCCAGAGGTGACTGACTAAGCTAGTTTCTGATCTCTGGAATGCTGAATATGAGGAAAGGCTGAGAAGATGCAATTTAAGTCTAGTGGATAGGAGGAAGAGGGGTGCTATGATAGAAATGTACAAGTTCGTTAGATGTTGTTATAGGAACAGTATTGAGAGATTCTACAGAAAACAGTGGGAGATCAGGGGAGAACCAGAGGTCATTCCTGGAAGCTGTATATGGAAGGTGTGAACAAAGGAGTGAGAAGCAGGTGTTTTGCATGCACAGTTGTGAATAATTGGAATGCTCTGCAGAGAATTATTTGTATGTTCAAACTTCAACATGCATAATTTTGTATAATGTATTCATTAGCAGGTGTGCGAAATTTATGTGTGGAGAAGAGTATTATGCTGAAAGTGTTTTTGAGAGTATAGTGTGAATCATATCAGAAGTTTGACAATGTTGTTTTGAATGATAACTATGTAGCACACATAAATGAATATTAGAGAGCGAGAGCAAGAAGGCAGGTTACTGAAGCAGTGAATGAAATAAGAGAAATGAAAACAAAGGGAGAGTGAATTTGAATAAGGGCGACAAGAAAGATGCAACAGTCGATAAGGAGAATGATGAGATAGTAGTAATGAAAGAAGTAGAGGAAATGTTAAGGGGAAATCTTATGTATGGCAAAATGTGAATCAATCATTTGAGATACTGTAAAAACATAATGCAGCAAATAGTGTTACAAAGAAGAGAAAGAAAAATGATGTGCAAGAAAAGAGACAAGAGAGTATGAAACTAGGAGAGAAAGGAGCCAATACTGTACTTAATGAGAATGCAATCATGTTTTCTTGGCATGAAGATTAAAAAGGGAGAGAGAAAGGCAGAGATGACAAGTATGGAGTGAAAAGAGAGAATACAAAAATGTTACTAAAAAAAAACAAAAATGAAGCGTTACTGAAGAAAAAAATTGTAAATTTCTTGTTAGAATATGACAGGCAGTGAATTTGAGTGGAGAATGCATGTAACAACAAATAAGCTAATGCATAAAGTTGCATAAGAGGAATGAAGTGTGCATAGTTCACAGATGTGAAGTGAATCTGATAGATGAAATGACTTATATAAGAATGATGGCTAGCATTTAAAGGGAGAAGTAGAGGGAGAAAATATTGTTAGAGAGAGAGAGAGAGAGAGAGAGAAAAGAAAGGAGGGGGAAGGTGAGAAAAAGAGAGAACTGATAGGCACAATAAAGGAAACTAGTGCTATTAAAGTGGTAAAAGTGTATATAGAAGCTGGCCAACTTTAGAAATTTATGAACCAGAACATTATTTTCTTATGTTTCCTAATACATATGTGTACACACACACATCTGTGGTGAGGGGAGCAACAGTCATATAGCTATTCAGCTTGATCTCATCAGAAATGCTTGCTATTATTAATAATGGAAGATGTCCCACCCACAGTTATTTCCTTTATCGTTTCTTTTAGCATATATGTATTACTTAAACTTAACTTTATTACTTAACTAAAAAAATGTATATTATATATTGTTTACATTTTTATTGATAAATAATACTAATAATAATTATAATTACAATCCCACTGCATTATGAGAGAGAACATTTAAGTATAACTAAGCATGTGATTGCAAATCAATCAAGTCTGGGAAACTGTGTAACCTAATGAATGAATGAGTCACTCATGCTTTTATAAAGACCATCTGTCATTTGCTGAAATATACAGTAAAAACTGAAATCAGAATAGCAACAATGGTTCAAACACCAGAAAATAAATACTTTATACACATCTTTTCTTGAATCTGGCTCCCACTGATGATATGCCAATAAAGGTTGAAACTAGGTACTAGCCTTTCTCATAATGGTTTTGCATTATGGGATACTAAGGCAACTGATGTGAAGTCAGCAGCCTCTAACCAAGTAGATTAGTCATGAAGTTACTTTAAGCCTATGCTTACACTTGGATATAAAATTAAAACAAGAACATAATATATATATATTAAACAAGTAGAATATACATTACAGGTACTAGTTTAAAAATTCATTTTCCTTAAATTGAATTTATTTAATTGTAATGTCTTATTCATGAAATCTGGGACTTATAGTGTTATTAATATTTATGGCTATTTTGCCTATTTTCGGAAGGCTTGAATTAACTTAAAACATTAATGATATTTTAAAGACAAATTGAAAGAAAAGAAATATGGAAGGAATAATTTGACACACCTTTGTAAAATCCTCGAGATTATCTTTTTATGGAGCCACATCAGAAATATACTGATAAACATAAGTGAAATTTAGACCTCTAGAATGAACTCTGGGTTATGTATTATAAATATTCAGGGCATCATTTGAATAGAACATAATGGCTTTTTTTTTTTTCAAAAAAAAAAAAAAAAAGAAGTAGGGTGCGAAAAAGTATGAAGATAAAAATATATGTGAACTAAAAATGTGGAAAAAAAATCAAAATATACATATTTTAATTCATAATGGCCTTGAATCAAGGATGAACTACAATTTTTTTGTTTTTAGAAAAAGAAGAAAGATAAAATATAATAAATAAAGATAAAAATGGGAATTACGGGTGAGAACGATTTCGACTAAGTGTCATCTTCGGAGCTCATGGGCAAAGTAGAGATTATGTCGTGTTGGCTTAGTGTTTTTGCCTAAGGTTTTTCTGTGTTGTTTTCTGCTGGTGAGAATCTTGACTTAATTTTCATTTTGTGGAGATTCCAACTCTCTGAGATTACACAGTGGAAGTTTATTATTATTATTATTACATCCTCCATGGAATCGGCAGGCTCATCGTGGGAGGTTCGTTCAACTGATAATATATTTATCATATAGAATCTTAAAATCTTTAATACTCCTTGCATTAAAAACATATTCTAGTAATGTGTTCCATTCACTGACAATTCTCCATATAAAAAATCTCCTCCCCCCCCCCCTCTTCACCACACTTTTACATAACTTCCAGGTATAATCCCCTCATGGAGTTTTTGTCACATTTAATGGGTATAGTTTCTGATATCCTTAGCATTGTTTTGTTATTCATGTCTAATATTATGGCTTTTTCAATTTGCATGGTATATTTCTGCTCAAGCTCATGGACTGTGATTTCTGTTTTCCCAGTATTTGTTTTTTGTTTTTTTGCTCTTATTTTGGTTTTTACACTTCTTATTACTTAGCTATGAAAAGGGAAAAAATGGAACTTAGAGAAATTAAAAAATACCAAGGAATTTGGAAATAGATTGGAGAAATAATTAGAGGAAACAAGTTTTGTCAAAACTGAAGATCCAGAAAAGAAATGGGAACAAGTTAAAGAGAAAATAAAGAAGATTGCAGAAGAAGAAATTGGATTTGTAAGAGCTAAAAGAATAAAAAAAACCTTGGATAATTAATGAGGTGATTTCTCTAATGGAAAAGAGAAGTAAATGGAAAAATAAAGACACCCCAGAAGGGAAAATACAATATAGAACCCTGAATGAATGAATTGAGAAGCAGAAAGGAGTAGAGAAGATTGGCTTAAAAAACAATGTGAAGAAATGGAAAATTATGAGAGAGGGAAGGTATGATCTTTTGTATGAAAAAGCAAGAAACATAAATCACAAGAGAAATGGAATTCAAGCTAGAGGCATAGAAAATAAGAATGGAGAAATCATAACTGAAGAAGATAAAATCCTAATGAGATGGAAGGAATACATTGAAGATCTATATGACAAGGAAAATAGACAAATGAGTTGCCATTAGAAGATATAAAAAAGGTAAATAAAGATAATCTAGGCCTAGAGATTTTGAAGACAGAAGTAGAAATGGCCATTAAAGAACTAAAATGTGGAAAGGCAGAAGGAATAGATGAAATACCTGCAGAATTCCTGAAACAACTTCAGAAGAAAGGAACTGAAGAAATAACCAAAATAATAAATTTAATTTATAAAAGGAGAATTACCAAAAGATTTTGACCTTAATATTTATACCTATACCAAAGAAAAGTAATGCAGTGAACTGCAAGGATTTTTGAACAATAAGCCTCATTTCCCATACATCAAAAATACTTATGAGAATCTTAACATGAAGAATTGCATCTAAGGTGGAAGAATTTCTTGGAGAAGATCAGTTTGGTTTCAGGAAGGGTAGGGGAACAAGAGATGCGATTGGACTGTTAAGAATAGTAAGTGAAAGAAGTCTGGAAGTGAATAAAGAAGTTAATATCTGTTATATAGATTTTGAAAAAGTCTTTGACTTTGTGAAATGGGATAAGATGGTGGAAGTAATGGAAAAGATTGGAAAGACAGAAGGCTAATTATTTCACTATATATGGGACAAACTGCCATAGTGAGAGACATATATGGTACAACAGAACCAGGTATCATTAGACGAGGAGTAAGACAAGGCTGTTCTCTGTCACCAATTTTGTTTAACATGTATTCTGAAGCAATGTTAAAAGAAGCACTGGAGAATTCAGAAGAAAGAATAAAGATTGGAAGTAGACAAATATTTACAATAGGATATGCAGATGACAAGGCATTATTATTAAATACTGAAACAGGACTACAACATCTGTTGAACAGATTACTGGAAACCTGTATCAATTATGAAATGAAAATTAACATCAGGAAAACAAAGATAATGAAAACAGCAAGGAATGAGGCAAATATGGATATCAGAATAAATGGGAAAAAATTGAATCAAGTAAAGACATTTAAATATCTAGGAAGTGTTATTAGCAGTGATTGAAGATGTAAAAGTGACATAAAAGCAAGAATAGCAATGGGAAGAGATGCCTTTAATAGAAAATGGAATTTATTCAGAAGTAAAATGGATAGAAACATAAAGAAAAACTAATAAAATGTTATGTGTTCAATGTTGCCCTCTATGCACTAAAACTTGGACATTGAAGAAAGAAGAAATTAAGATTTTGGAAAGCTTTGAGATGTAGATTTGGAGAAGGATGGAAAAATCAAATGGACAGATAAAATAACTAATGAAGAGGTCTTAAAAAGAGTAGAAGAAGAAAGAAGTCTATTAAGGAGGATAAAAAGAAGAAAAGGAAACTGGATCGGACATGATCAGACTGAGAGGGAATGGAATCGTCATAGATGCCATTGAAGGAAAAATAGATGGAAAAAGACCCAGAGGAAGAGGAAGAAAAACAATGCTAAATGACATGCTGAATGGAGACAGGTACACAATCTTGAAAGAGAAGGCTCAGAACAGAAGAGAGTGGAAGAAAAGTTTTTGCTCCTAAAAGAAGAACCTGCTCAATTGAAGAATACTCAAGAAGATTACTTAGATATTCCTTAAGAAAATAGGCAAAACAACCATAAATATTAATATCAATTTTAGAGGAGTAACATGGAAAATTTCCAGAAATAATACATATAGAAATGTTTTGGGATGTAAGAATAAGAATAAAGATTCAAAAACCGTCTCGGTAAATTGGGAGACTAGGCTGTTGGCCACAGGTTGTGAGGATGGATGTGATCAAAGAATGCTGAATGAGTTCTCCAGACTGAAATGTGCCTAAGGGATTACTGTAATTCATATACAGTGGTGCCTTGGTTAACAACTGCCTCAGATAACGACGTACTTGGTTAACGACGAGTGGCTGTAAGAAAAAATCTCTTGGTTAACGACTCTCGATTATGTGAACCTCTTTTCCGAAGTAAAAAAACTGGAATTTTCCGATCGCACTCAGCCACGAGCAGGAAGACATTGTCAAATAGAGAACAGCCACGCGGCATAGCTGTGAAGCTCAGATATGTTTGACCCATCATAGCCAGTGTTTACGTTTTCCGTTTATTGTTTCTTTTCTTGTAGAGTACTGTGCTTTATTTTAAAATTTGTGGTTATAAATGCATTTTATGATGAAAATGAGTATTTAAGCATATTTAAGCATTTATTTTTTATGTGTTGGTTCATATAGACAATAAATCGGCAGGTGCATGTCACTGTTCGTTTGCTATCAAAAGGCAAAATCAAATCTCATCTGTATAATAATCGTTGTATCTATAAGCTGCTAATCAGTGTATGTTATGGTAAGTGCTGTATCTAATATAGTCACCTCACAAGCAAAATGCACTAAGTCAAAAATTGCAGGTTTTGAATTTAACTGTTAACTTTTATTTCAAAAAGGTTTTTTTTTGAACTTTTACTTTTATTTTCAGGTAACGACATGTTCTTTGTATCCCTTGTCTTAGTGTTGTACAATTTGTAATAATACCGTATTTTGCGTATCTTTTTTTTTATAGAGTGAATTTTTTTACCGTGTGACAAAATAGGTCCCAAAAAGAAAGCTAGTGAGGGAAAAAAAAACAGAAAAATTTTCTCTATTGAACAGAAGAAAGAAATAATAGCAAAACATCATGAAGGTGTGAAAGTTATGCAGCTAGCTCGAATATATGAAACCAGTCATTCTACAATATCAATCATTTTGGCTAAGAAAGAAAGAAGAACTTATGGTAGCTGAGGTTGCTAAGGGAACTTCAAGGTTGAATGTCAGAGGGCTTCTTTTTGAGCAAATAAAAAATCTATTACTAATTTGGATCAAAGAAAGAGAAATGGCAGGTGATACTATATCTCAAAATGCAATCTGTCAGAAAGCTAAACAGATTTATCAAGATTTGAAGAAGAAGACTTCGGGATCAAGTTCTGAGGTAGATGATGATGATGATTTCAAAGGTAGCAGAGGTTGGTTTGACAACTTTAAAAAAAGAACAGGAATTCGTAGTGTGGTCAGACATGGAGAGGCAGCTAGTGCTGACAAAGCAGCAGCAGCAGCAGCAGCAGATAAATTTTAAAAGAGGTAAACCGTGAGTAGACATAACTATACATAATAAATATTTCTACGTGAGTTTTTCCGTTATTTATTATGTATAGCAGATAAATTTGTCAATAGCTTTACAAGAATTATAGAAGAAGGAGAATACCTACCTCAACAAGTCTTCAATTGTGATGAGACTGGATTATTTGGAAGAAAATGCCCAATAGGACATTTATCACAAAAGAAGAAAAAACACTTCCTGGGCATAAACCAATGAATGATAGGTTAACATTGCTTTTAGCAGCAAATGCAAGTGGAGACTGCAAGGTAAAACCAATGTTAATCTACCACTCAGAGAATCCCCAAGCATTCAAAAAGTTCAATGTCTCTAAATCCAATCTCGGTGATTTGTGGAAGTCTAACAGCAAAGCCTGGGTCACAAGAATAGAATTTAGAGACCGGATTTGCGAAGTGTTTGGACCAACTGTCAAAGCCTATCTTGAGCAAAACAATCTGCCTCTAAAAGCCATTTTAACCTTGGATAACGCACCTGGCCATCCAACGGACATACAAGAAGAACTACCAGGGGAATTAGATTTTATCAAGGTGATTTTTCTTCTTCTTCCTCCCAAGACTACATCTCTGATTCAACCTATGGATCAGCTGATAAATGCAAATTTTAAAAAACTTTACACAAAGGCACTTTTTACCAGGTGCTTTGAAATGTGTGAGGCTACCAACATAATCCTAAGAAAATTTTGGAAGGAAGAATTCAACATTGTCATAGCAATTAGGCTAATTGTAAAGGCTTGGCAAGAAGTAACAATGAAATGTCTCAAAGCAGCATGGAGGAAACTGTGTCCTTCCTTTGGTAATGAAGAAACTTCATATGAAGGACACAAATTGGTAAAGGATATTGTGGCAACTGCTCATGATCTTAATTTGGAAGTAGAGGAAGAAGATGTTGAAGAATTATTGGAGATGCATGACCGTGAACTGCCTACTGACGAGCTGAAAGACCTTTTCAAGCATCTGAAGATGAGGATGGAGAGAAAGAACAAATTACGACTGGTGAAATCAAAAATTTTTTTAAATAATGAAACCTGTGGTGCAATCATAATTAAAAGAAACACACGTATTAACCACAGTGAAAATTATTTAATTGTAAATATTTCATTCTAAGTATCTTAGGACATCATCAGTACAGTAGTTTAAAACAATAATAGGAATAACATAAGTTAGGGTGCATGATTACAACAGAATCTCATTAAACGTGCATAACAAAAACGAAATCAAAAATGTTTTGCCAAAGTGGGAGGAAATTCAAAATGTTGCTATGAAATGGAATCCAAACAAATCTGAGGTTATCAGAACTGCAGATCTATTTAATGAAAAGTCCATGCAGTTTTTCAGAAACATTTTAAAAAAGAGACAGAAGCAAACAACCATAGACATGTTTTTTACAGGATTTGTCAAAAAAACTCCAAAGTGAGCCCAATTGTCCTTCTTGTGAAGATTGATAATTAAAAACTGTTTTCATGAACAATTCATTTTATTATTAATATTAATTTTTTTGTAGCAAATACATATACCGTATAATAAATAAATGATATTTACCATATTTTTATGACATTTTAAATGAGTTTTATCTGCATTTTTAATATATACTATGGTTGTGAGGAGGAGCCAGAACAAATTAATTGATTTTCAATTAAATCTTATTGGGGATCGCACCTTGGATAACGATGGTAATCCTGGAATGGATTACCGCCATTAACCAAGGCATCACTGTATAATAATGCAAGAGGTATCAAAAATAAGGGTAGAGTGTTTGTGGCAATCAACAGTTTAACTCAGCTCAGAATTATTGGCATCAGTGAGACTTGTATTTCAGTTGTAATGTCTATAAGTGAAATTACAACTGAAGCAACTAGGGTTGGGTGCTTAAGGGTCAAAACTGTATAACTGAGAGGAGACCTCAACACATAGTCTGACATGTGACATGTCAGAAGCCCTGGTTGGTTCTCTGCATTCCTTTAAAGGAATGCAGAGAACCAACCAGGGCTTCTGACCTAATATCCAATCCTCATCTTCTCGTGGTGCACCACTACCTGGATACTTAATGAACAAGGTTGGGCTGACAATTTGGTATTTAGCCGACCAAATTGTATTCTCACTGGCTTAAACCACAATATAAAATGATGGTACAACATGACAGGTTTTTTATGTAGTACTATCATATCCTGTACACCCCTCTCAAGGGGTGTACAGGATATGATAGTACTACATAAAAAAACATGTCACATAAAATCACATAAAAACAAATCACGTCAGGAATTTGATGATGATGCAACTAGGGTTATGAAGCAATGAAACAATAGAATATGAAGCAATAGAATTACTAAGTGAACACTTTGCAAGAGTATATCATCCAGGCGGTGATATTCCAGGAATGAGGGAACAAATGCTTATACGGGAAATGAGGTAAATGAAATGGAGATGAATAGCGTATTATAGAACCTTAATGTGAATAGACCTGTGGGATTGGATAGTATACCAGCTTGAGTTTTACATGAAGCAGCAAAGGAATTGTCAGTGCCCTTGACCATATTGTTTAATCTAAGTCTCAGCTCTGGGTTAGTCCCGAGGGGGATGGAAAGAGGGGAAAATAGTTTCATTGCATAAAGGAGGCTACAACTGATGTAGCAAATTACCAAGGAGTCGTTGTCAAAGCAATGGAGAAGTCGATCAAGAGCAAAATACAGGAAAGGATAGATGGAAATGGGATACTGTGTGGGGGGGGGGGGGCAGGGTTATGCGAAGGATAGATCATGCCTCAGTAACTTGCTATGTTTTATAATACACTGGAAATGCCTTTGACAGGATACCACATGGATTCTAATCAGTAAACTGCAGCACATGGGAAAATGGATATAGAGTTGGTGAAAACGATAGGAGGGGTGGTTGATGGAGAGATATTAGAGAGTAATTAATTCAGGAGTAGAGTCCAAAAGAAGGCCTATGACTAGTGGCATACTGCAGGGTTCTGTTCTTGGACTACTGGAGTACAGTTCCACATTGGTGTAACTGTACTCCAGGAAATTGACAAAGCTAGAGACTTGGTAGTATTAGTGGATAGGAAGTTAAAGTTTAGGGGACATATAGCAAAAGTGGCTAAAGCAGCTCATCAGACCACTTGGTTACTGAAGAATACTTTGAAGAGCAGAGACAAGCAGGTTATTGTTCCTCTTCATCGGGCCTTGATAAGACCCCAACTTGATTACTACGCACAGATCTGGGTGCCAGGGTTTCTTGGCGATTGGGAGGAGGTGGAGAGGATCCAGAGGCATGACCAAGATGGTGACTGGAATGAATCTTATGAGAACAGGTTGAAGATTTGCGAGTTACAGAAACTGGTTGATAGGCGAAAAAGGGGCGATATGCTTGAGACGTTCAAGTTACTGAAGAGTTTTTACAAGATTAATTCAGAGTTAACTTTTCAAAACAGGTATGGTGAGAGAACTAGGGGCTATCCATGGAAACCGGGTAAGAGTGTTGTTAGCAAGGATGTTAGAACTAGGTTTTTTGCTTGGAGAGAGAGGTGAATGAGTGGAATAGGTTGCCAGAGTCTGTTGTGGGTGCCAAGACTGTGAATGAGTTCAAAGCCAAGTATGATAGAAAGTGCACAAATGCTGAATAGTTCCTGACATGATGTTTAGGGCCTCCCTTGATGAGTCTAAGGACTCCTTGGAGTTGCCTGTAATAATAATAATAATGTATGCTGCTGCATGTGCAGCCACACAGCAGCTATTGCATACAAGACTTGGTACCCCCATTAATTGTGAAAGATGACACACTAACAAAGCATATTTTTGTTTTCATAGTAATTAACACAGTAGTAGATTAGTAGTGTGTGTGATTTTTAAAAACTAAGTTTGATCCTGCAAAAATGCCACAGCATATGCTATAAACATAAGTTTAAGACCATCATGATGACATTAAGAAATTTAAAGCTGTAAAAAGTTTTAAGTTATCATAGCTAAATGAATTAGTTGAAACTGAGATTATGACATGTATACATATATTTTATGAACAATTATATTTTCAATTGAATAAAAACATGTAACTTCTCAATTTTTTTTTTTTTTGTATAATTGTGCCAACTTATAAATGTAAAGCAGGTTATGCACTTTTTTCCCTAAAGTCACTGCCCTTTCCCCAACTCAGTGCCATCTAGGTCAATCTACTGCTGCTTGGAAAACATCAAACTTATGCATTTGCTTCCCTCACTTAGAGGAAACACTACTATGAGGTCAGTATATCATGGCTGTTCTGGTCTTGAGGAGGGTTTGCCAGTTTTGCAACATGAAAAAAAACCTTAGTTTTTGGCTGAAAAAATCAAGACTTTAAATGTGACTTATTAAACAGAAATTTGTTTAATTAAACTTATTAAACAAAAAAAATTAATTGAAGCAAAAAAAAAAGGAAGTAAATGAATTACAAAAAAAAAAAAATACATAATTTAAAATATCACTGATGCATTGCTATCTTACCAGGAATATAGGTAAACTGGACTTCTCGAGTGGAAGGAATGAGATAATTGCCATTCTTATTATATTCTACACAGTAGACTTTTCTTTTTAATGATGCAACTAGCACTTTATTTGTACCTCCAGCAGCTGTTAGAGAAGTTAGACCATATATATTACTTTGGGAAGGCAATCCAAAAAAATGAGCCTCTACCATTTTATTACGCATAGTGATCATCTTCAACCTGTATTTAAAAATTTAACAAAAAAAAAAAAAAAAGATATATTATGAGATTTTTATAATCATTGGAAGAATCAGAGATACACGGCTAAACTAATTTAAAATATTCCTGGAATAACATCAGCTAGAATAATAACTAAAGTTAGCGATGTTGCTAACTTTAACGATGATAGTACATTAGCAGTGGTGAGCAGTAAGAAAGCAGGCATAGCTGATGGCAGGTTAGCAGCAGTGGGTGATAAGATAGTGAACATGATAGGTGGCAAAAATATGATTTGTGTAAATGGTACTGAAAAACTAATACACGATATGAAAGAGGGTTGAAAAGATGAGACAAGAGATTAAACATATGAGGAACGACTGAGGAAAATTGCAGATTGCATTAGAATGTGAAGAAGAATGGGACAATAGATTTGAAAGAAATATCGAATGACTTGAGAGCAGCAATGGATGGGGACTGGATGATTAGAGAGTTATAACATGTGAAAAGCTGCACAATGTTCATTTGACAGGAGGTAGAATGAGTAGGGTGATTGTAGAACTGGATAAGAGGAGTATAAGAGAAAAAGGGTTGAAAGTAGTTGGCACAAATGATTTGAATGGTAACAAGGAGGATGTAAGGAGGGATGTCAAGAGGCTGTTAAATAGAGTAAAGGATAACAGTGTGGTAGGTAAGGTCGTCAGTGTGCTGCCCAGGCATGATAATAATGAGTTGAGAAGGCAAGTGAAGATTATGAATGATATGCTATACAGATCTATTCATCCCACACATTCACAAAATAAACTCCTTATCCTCTCACAACTCTGCATAAAAGTGATAGGCTACATTTAAATGAATTCTGATGAGAGTCAGTTGGAGAAACTATTGCTGCAAAATAAAATAATGACTGAAGTGAATGGAAGACCTGAAGAAGCAAGAAGTATTGTGGAAGAGCAAGGTAGAAGAGTTTGCAAATGGAGATGTGAGTAGCACGAGTGAAGGAACACAAGACAGAGACAGGGAAATGGGGCGAATCACGGTGGACAGGGAGATACTGTGTGAGAAGTGTAGAAGATGGTTTCAGAAGGGGATGTGTGAGTGTGCAAGAAAGAATAATGATAGTCAAGGATGTGGGGAGAGTGACATTTAGCTCTGGGGGGGGGGGGGTAATATCAGTGATGATAGAGAGGAGTGGGGGGGGGACGTGGAGGAATCATATACGAGAAGTGGGATCAGTGGTGATTGTTAAAGAAATAGAAATGAGCTAGTGTGTATGTTTACAAATCCCATCCCACCCTATCTTCCTCATCTGTCTAGGATGGGTTGAGTCACCTCCTAATGAGGGGATTTCTGGCATGTTAATGCAGCTAGTTTGCCACTCCTCTGCTGCATCCCCTAAGGGCAATATTCATGACTGTAATCCATGTGTTTTCACGGGGCTGGTTTGCCTGCTTGCAAGATGAAATATGTCAGATAAACTGGGGGGGGGGAACCCTGCTGTCGATGCCCAAGGCCGGCTAACTTGGCTATGGCTAAGGAAGATCCTTAAGTGCTTCACGTCATTGACGCGAATCAAACCTAGGACACACTAGGACTAGTGCATAGCCATTAGACTAACTGTGCGGACTGTTTACAAATGCTAGAAGTATATTCAAAACAAGAGAAATAAAATTGTAGAACTGATAGAATTTGTTCCCCAAAAAATTGTTAGAATAAGTGAGACATGGTTGAACAAGGATGACATTCTGACAAGAATAGAGATGAAGGGATATATATATATATATATATAGTCTTTCGTGAAGACAGACAAGGCAAAAAGGGAGGAGGAGGAGTGCTACTGGTGAAGGCAGAGGAGTTGTGCCCATCTAGGGTGGAGATGAAAGGAGCAAACAGCAGTATGGTATGAAGTGGAGGAGGACAGGATGAAATGTTTAGGAGGGCTTTGCTATAGACCTGGTGATGTGGAAGGCAATAAGAGGGAAATGTTTAGGCAAACTGATATGGCCAATAAGAAAAGGATAATCGTTATGAGCAATTTCAAGAATGAAGAGGTAATATAGACTGGAATGAAGAGACAGCATCTGGAATCAAAGAGAATGAATTTGAGTTTTAGAGGGACAACTACCTTAAGCAGTACATAAAAGAGGCACACATGGATCAAGGGTCTTAGATTTGATTATGTCATCAGAAGATATTATTGTAAATGAAGTTTCAAATTGTCCTTCAGTTAATGAAAGAGACTATGAGGTGATCACTTGGGTGGTGGCAAGCCATACTAGGACTTCAGTGAGAAAGGGTTATGTGTGGAACTATAAGGCAAGTGATTATGACAAACTCAGATAGTAAAAATGATATCAGGACTGTACAATACTGATTATGAGGATAAACTAGAGGGATGTAAACTGCAGTTTGGTGGACAGAAGACAAAGTGGAGATGTGATTGAGATCCTTTCTTTTAGAGTTACACGGTGACCAGCATTCATTTTAAAAATTTATGGAATTTACAACCGTGTTAAAAAAAATTTTTTATTATCCCGACGTTTCGATCTTCACATCAAGATCATCATCATCTGGAGCATGCATCAATATACAAGACAAGTTGAGTTACATTATTAAATAAGCCTCGGAGGGGACCCTGAACTCATTCCAAGTCAGACATGTACTAATTTTGCTAAATTTAATGCCACACTCACCCATACCCATAACACAGTTATTAATGTAACTCAGCTTGTCTTGTATATTGATGTATGCTCCAGATGATGATCTTGATGTAAAGATCGAAATGTCGGGATAATAAAAAAGTTTTTTTAACACGGTTGTAAATTCCATAAATTTTTAAAATGTATGTGATTGAGATATTTAAACTGTTGAAGGGTTATAATTGGATTAACAATGGGAAGAATTTTCAGATGGTAAAATGAGTCCTGGGAAGGAACAAAGACAAAGTGGCCATCCCTGAAAGTCGCAAAAGGAAGTAGTGAGTAAAAGGGTAAGAATAAATTTTTTGCATGGAGAGTGGTAGGAGCATGGAATACATTGCCTGAGAAAGTGATGAAAGTGAAAACAGTGAACGAGTTTAAGGAGTGGTACAATAGACTTGTAATGATCACTATAGAACCTCCCATGATGAATCTTGTGAGTCTATGAAGGTCAAGGAAATAATAACAGAAATAACCCATGCCATCAACTTCACTTGAAAATAATAAAAAATAAATAAAAAATAAAAAATAAAAAAAAGGTCTGGCTTTTTTATTTCCTTATTTCAAATACTGATTTTTCTCCAGTTCAACATTCTTAGTACAATTTGAACTGGTTTTCTTTTTCCAACTGCACAGATGGTGTTGTACTCCCTTACCCCAGTAAGGTAGTACAATACCATATTCAGTCCTGAAGATATTTTCAGGTGCAAACTTTGTTTGCTCATACTTGGATAAAGGATTAAACTAAATTTATTATAGTCTAACCAAGTGAAAAATAAACGTTTAACATCTTTCTCTAAATCCAGAGTAATTTAATAAAAAAAGGTGGCACAACTTTTGGCAACTCCTCTGGGTAAAGATGACCTCGCTAGTGCTTCTGCCAGGTATCTCCACCACTGGGCCTGGCTCCCACTGAAGAGACCTAAATAAAGGTCGAAACTAGTCTGGGTAGTGGCCAATCCCTTAATGCATAACATTATACATATCCGCAAGGAGGTGTGTTTTGCATTATGGGAGATACTGGGATAGGAGTAATGTCAGCTTGGTCCACCTTTGCTACGAATTGCCTGGTGTTGTACTACCTTACCCCAGTAAGGTAGTACAACACCATATTCAGTCCTGAAGATATTTTCAGGCACAAACTTTGTTTGCTCACACTTGGATAAAGGATTAAACTAAATTTATTATAGTCTAACCAAGTGAAAAATAAACATTCAAAGTAATGTACTGTCATTTTCATTGGATTATTTTTTCAATCTTCTGATTCAAACATCTGCACTAAACATATCACTGAAGCAATTCTTTTGGCATGGAAATTTACACCCTGTTCCACTTTAAATTCTTGTTTCTTATCTTGTGAATGGGTGTGTAGACAAAAAAAAAGGAAGGAGATGACCTGGGATAAAGAGAAAAACAGCTGGATATGAAGAGGATTCTGTGATGAGCAAGGAGAAAAAAAGAAATGGCCCAAGGAAGGTGATATCAGTGAAACTTGTTATAGATCCAGGAATGAGCTGTTATGTTTGTACTGTATATGAATGCCAGAAGTATCATAAACAAGGAAATGAAATGATTGCACTGATTATTATGTTTGTTCACCCAAAAATAGTTGGCAAAAGTGAGACATGGTTGGATGAGGATGACATCCTGACAGGAATAGAGATGGAAGGTATATTGTCTTTCATGAAGAGAGAGAAAGGATAAAAAGGGAGGGGAGGGAGTGCTATTGATGATAGAGAAAGAGAAAGTCAATACAAGATAGAGATGAAAGAGGGAAATAGTGCCACTAGTTTTGAGACAGTATGATGTGAGATAGAGATGAATAGAATGAAACACTTAGTCAGATGTTGTTATAGACCTGATAATGTGCATATTCAAACTGGCCAAGCAAATAAGAAAAGGGTGATCATTATGATCATTTTAATTATGCCAATATACACTGGAATGATGATATAGCACTGAAAGTAAAGAAAATGAGTGAGTTTTTGAGGAACAACTACCTCAGGCAGTATGTAACAGAGGGCACACGAGGATTGAGCATCTTGGATTTGATCATCTCATCAGAGAATGTAATTATAAATGAGGTATCAAATCACTCTCCAGTTGGTGAGAGTGACCATGAAGTGATTACCTGGGTGCTTGTAAGTCATGTGAGGACTTCTGTGAGGAAAAAAGGTATATGTGGAACTATAAGGCTGGTGATTATGAGAAACTCATTCCATGCTACAGTGTAGAGCTATAGCATGGAATGAGGAGAACTATCCAGTAGAAGCAATGTCTAAATGTATCCCAAAGGTCAGAAGATTAAATAAGGTAGGTGTGAAATTCATGAATGAAAAGATTAAGAATGCAATTCAGAGAAAAAAAGGGCATCATGGAAGCAATATAAAAGTAGTAATAATTATTATTATTACGGGTGACTCCAGGGAGTCCTTAGACTCATCGAGGGAGGCCCTAAACATCATGTCCACACAACTATTCGAGATTCTCACAATATCTATCATACCTAGCCTTGAACTCATTCACTGTCATAGCACCCACAACAGACTCTGGCAGCTTATTCCACTCATTTACCATTCTAAAAGTAAAGAACCCAGCTCTAACACCCTTGCTAACCACACTCTTGCCCAGCTTCCATAGATGTCCCCTAGTTCTCCCACCACCAGTCCTGTTCTCAAAAATATCTTCTGAATTAATCCTATAGAAACCCTTCAGGATGAATGTCTCAATCATATCTCCCTTTTCTGCCTATCAACCAATTTCTGCAACCCACAAATCTTCAACCTGTTCTCATAAGGTTCATTCCATAGACCTGCTATCATCTTGGTCACTCGCTTCTGGATCCTCTCCACCTCCTCCCCATCAAGAAGAAACCTAGGTGACTAAATCTGGGCACAGTAGTTGAGATGAGGTCTTATCAAGGCTCGGTACAGAGGAACTATAACTTGCTTGTCTCTGCTCGTCAAAGTATTTTTCAACAACCAAGTGATTTGATGAGCTGATTTAGCCACTTTTGCAATGTGTCTCCTAAACTTCATCTCCCTATCCACCAACACTCCCAAATCCCTGCCCTCATCAATCTCCTGGAGTACAGTTCCACCAATGTGGTATAGTGCTGCTAATCTTTTCACCCCAAAATGCATAACCTTACATTTTGTCACATTAAATTCACATCCATTCTCCTTAGCCCAAAACTCCAATATATCCAAATAATCCTGCAAGATTTTGACATCTTCTGCATTCACTATTGCCCTACCCAACTTTGCATCATCAGTGAATAAATGAACCGTTCCTCTTAGATCCTTCCCTATATTGTTAATGAACAAATTAAACAGCAGTGGTCCAAGAACAGAATCCAGCGGCACACCACTAGTCACAGGCTGTCTTTTGGATTCTACTCCTGAACACCAACCCTATATCCATTCCCATATGTTGCAGTTTACGGATTAGAATTCCATGTGGTATCCTGTCAAAGGCTTTAGCCAGGTCCAACAGAATCACTGTAAACCCATCAACAGAATCACTGTAAACCCTTATCCAGTTCAGCCGTCACTGTGTTATAAAACCTGAGTAAGTTACTGAGGCATGATCTACCCTTCATAAAACCATGCTTTCCCCCATCCAGTATCTCATTTTCATCAATCCATTCCTGTATTTTTCCCTTGACTACTTTCTCCAAGACCTTTACGACGACTCCTGATATGCTGATCGGTCGGTAATTTGCAACAGTAGTCTTGGATCCTCCTTTATGCAGTGGAACTATTTTCCCCTCTTTCCATCCCTTTGGGACTAAACCAGACCCGAGACTCAGATTGAACAACATGGTCAAGGGCACTGATAATTCTTTAGCCACTTCATGTAAGACCCGTGCCAGTATACCATCCAATCCCACAAATGTATTCACATTAAGGTTCTGTAATAGACTATTCACCTCCACTTCATTCATCACAATTCCCATATAAACTAATGGTTCCTTCATTGTTTCAATGTCATCACCTGGATGATATACTTATGCAAAGTGCTCACTCAGTAATTCCACTATATCGACTGATTCAGTGACCTCTTTACCATCAGCATTCCTTAAAGTCATTCTGCCGTGTACAGTTTTTTTTTTTTGCTTGCATCATATTTAAAGAACTGTTTGGAATTCTTTTTAGCTTGCATAGTTAGTTTCCTTTCATAATCCGCTTTTGCTTTTCTTACCACACTCGTTACCCTTCTGGCCTGCGCTTTATACCATTCGTGTGCCTGCAGGTCACCTTTCTCTTTAAATTCCCTCCACAGTTGTTTCTTTTTTTGCAGCTCAAGCTGCAAAAAAAGAAACAACTGTGGAGGGAATAATAGGTAAGGAGGGGGGGGGACTTGGTTGGTAAAGGTAGGAAAAATTCAGTATGAACAGCAGTTAGCTAATGAAGCAAAAAAAGAATCCCAAGGAGTTCTTTTGATTAATAGTCAGCAAAAAATAACAGTGATTATGGTAGGATGGCACTGAGTGGAGAAAATGATATAAGGATAACTGCTGAGGAGGATATAGTTGAGATGTTTAATGAGAAGTTCATACAGGTTTTTCATCCTTGTGAATGCATTATCATAGATACTCAGAACAGTGGATAATAAGGAGAACAGACTGACTGTGAGTGATGAAGAAGTATATGTAGAATTAAGCAAAGTTGATATTAATAAGGCTGTGGGACTTATTAATCACCACATATTTTGCGGTGATATATCAAAAAATATGTGATATATCACTGCATATTTTGAAGGAATGTGCCATGGAGTTGACATCTGCCTTGACATATTTGTGTAATATGAGCCTTACAATGGATTAAGTTCCCAAGGAGTGGAAACAAATGTGAGACTGTCCCACTTCACAAAGGAGGTGACAAAATTCAAGCATCAAATTATACACTAATCTGTGTGTCAGGTGTTGTGGTTAAAGTGTTGGAGAGACTGGTGAGAATCAGGACCAAGAGGGTTAACAACAGTGGTATTATCTTTGATGGACATCACGGATCTTCTAAAGGGAGGTCATGTTTTAGTAATCTACTTACGTATTACAATAACGTGACAGCAGCAATGGATGCAGAAGATGGATACACAGTAGTATACTTAGATTTTGCAAAAGCTTTTGATAGATTACACGACAAGTTGATAGTGAAACTAGAGTGGATGGGGTTGGTTATTACATTAGTGCAATGGACTGGAGATCTGCTACCTGACTGACAGGTATCAACAAGTTATGTATGATGGAGGAGCAATATCCCAGTAGAGGAAAGCCACCAGTGCTGTGCCTCTGTTGTTAAGTCCATTGCTGTTTAACCTATATGTTAATGATATTGGGGAAGATTTGAATGGGGATATTCAGTTGTTTGCAGATGATGCAAAGTTGGGATGAACTATGAGGAGCAGAGCAGATGTTGTGGCCTTACAAGAAGAAAAAGACGAATAGATTGAGCGAATGAGCATGGAGTGGGGATAACAGCTCGATGTTGCAAAATGTAAGATTTTAAAATTTGGGAAACAAATGTAGAAAGTATTTTACCTTGGGTATAATAAATGTAAAAGATACCAAGCTATTTTAAACCTGGTTTTACTCCATTTCCTAAGTAAGCAAACAGACAAATAAGTCAAGTTTGCGCCTGCAAGTGTTGCAAGTCTAGCTGACCCTGCACATAGTGCAAGACCAAGGCAACTCAGTAAAAGTAGGATAAGCTCTGATCACTAATGGGTAAATATTAAGATTAGTGATCAGAGCTTATTCTACTTTTACCATGAGTTGCCTTGGTCTTGCACTACGTGCAGGGTCAGCTAGACTTGCAACACTTGCAGGTGCAAACTTGACTTATTTGTCTGTTTGCTTACTTGGGAAATGGAGTAAAACCAGGTTTAAAATAGCTTGGTATCTTTAACATTTGGGAAACAAAGATAGAATGTAGAATTAATGCATAGCGGGGATATATTGTTGGATGTGAAGGAAATAAGAAATCTTGGGGTGATGGTGGATAAGGATCTGAACTTTAGAGGACGTGCTGCCAAAATTGTGAGGAGAACACAATGAATTCTGGGAATAATGCAGAAGACACTGACTTGTAGAAGTAATGAGATTCTGGTTGTATAATACTCTGTATAATTAGGCCACATATGGATTACTCTACACAGGTTTGGTCTTTTTTTCCCAAAAGGATATAGAGATGTTTGAAAGAGTCCAAGAGGTGATTAACCAAAACAGTTTCTGATCTCTGGAATGTTGAATATGAAGAATGATTGAGACAATGCAATTTGCAGAGTCTAGAGGACAGGAGAAAGAAAGGTGATATGATAGAGACATACATGTTTAGTAATGAGTAGTTATAGGATAAATGTTGAAGAGGTTTTCCATAAAATGGTGGGAGATGGGGGAGAACAGGAGGTTATCCCTGGACGCAATATAAGGAAGATGTGAGCAGGGGAGTGAGAAGTGGGTTTTTTGCATGGAGAATTGTGAATGATTGGAATGCACTGCTTGAGAGTGTGGTATCTGCAGAGAATTTGAATGTTCACTTCTATGATTATTTTTGCCTATTTTTGTTTAGGAGTACGCCTTTTTATAATGTCACTGGCTTTTTACTCAATTTTTAGGGACATTATTGGCGTTTTAAAGATAGATACATGAAGAATATATGGGAAGAATAATTTTGGATGTACCATTGTAGGATTATTCCTCCATATATTCGTCATGTATCTGTCTTTAAAACACCAATAATGTCCCTAAAAATTGAGTAAAAAGTCAATGACATTATAAAAAGGGGCACTCCTAAACCAAAATAGCCATAAAAATTAATATTTATTTAGAAGAGTAACATGGAAATTTTTCCAATAATAATACCTAGAATTTCAATGTGTTTAAGGTACAGTATAAGCTGTGTGAATGACAAAAGGGACCTCCTAGATGAGTCTGTGACTCCATGGGATCTTGGGATAATAATAATAATCTTAAGATTCTCAAGAGGTGTGCTAAGATATAGAAGAAAAGAAACAGGCATATCATAATTGGTTTTCATCAAAATATTCAACATCCTTCAAAGCATGAAGCAGATGAGATCAAACTATCAGCACATCTAAAAACTTATTCTGAAAGGATAAGTTTGCCAATTTTACTAAATATCATGCCTAAATAACGGAAATGTTTAACTTGTTCTATAGGCTCTCTATTAAAGATGAAGTTGATGTTTTCGGTATTCCTGCCTATTTTCAATAGTTTATCTTTTTAAAATTGAGTTATATTCTTTTGGTTTATTAGTTGACCATAAATATTAAAAGATCTACACAATTGTCAACAAGTTTCGCCAGCTATTCTGTCTGGCTTCTTCACGACAAGAAAGTCAGTACAATACTGTTTACTAGTAAAAAAGAGAAGAATGGAGTAGCACAGTCAAATCAAGTAAAATTAAAACTGAAGCGCAACATCATATGCATGGAGCGTGGAGTTTCAGTCATTGTTTGTTGAGCGTGTTGTATAGTTTTTAGCGAAATAAAATTCTGGTAAGCTAAGTGAATTTATAAGGCTTTTCCAGATGTCTTTCAGTATCATACCTTGATTTCTGTTTAGATTATCTCCTATCCGGAGTACAACTGTAGCTTCTTTGAAGTTTCTACATCTAAAATCCTCTTCTATATCAGGCTGAAGTCTTTCAATGTCAGAGTTGCTTTTAAACCTGTCAAAACTATACGACACATCTTAAGATCTCCTAAGGACAGTAATGCCTTTTACAAATACGCTGGTGTGTATACAACATCCCATGTTCCTGTGGGTTAAATTATATAGGCAAAACTTCAAGAAGCCTAGATATTTGAAAAAAAAAAAAGAACATATAAGAGATGTTAAAAACAATAGAACAGACACGTCAGAATTAGCCCATCATTTTTCGATGTCTCACCACTCCATCGATTGGGATAACAGCTCAATATAACAGCCCAATCGATGGAGTGGTGAGACATCGAAAAATGATGGGCTAATTCTGACATGTCTGTTCTATTGTTTTTAACATCTCTTATATGTTCTTTTTTTTTTTTCAAATATCTAGGCTTCTTGAAGTTTAGCCTATATAATTTAACCCACAGGAACATGGGATGTTGTATACACACCAGCGTATTTGTAAAAGGCATTACTGTCCTTAGGAGATCTTAAGATGTATCATATAGTTTTGACAGGTTTAAAAGCAACTCTGACGTTGAAAGACCTCATGAGTTTGGCTATTTTTGTTGAAACTGATCTGGCACAAGGGATGGCGATAGATGATGCATATTGTGTTGCTGTGGATTGTTCCTATGAAGAATCTTTTGGATTATATTTTGTGGATAACCGTTGTTTACCAATGTTTGAGAAATTAGAGTGAGTTCATCAAGGAGATCCTTTTCTTTTGAGATAATGTTGGTTGCTCTATTTTTAAGCATATGTATAATGCTGAGTTTTTATGCATAATGGTGAGCTGATTTGAAATGTAGGTAACGTCCAGTGTCTGTAGGTTTTCGATATATTGTGAACTGGATTTGTCCATTCTCTTGTTTCTTTATTAGTGTATCTAGAAAAGGTAATTGATTGTTCTTTTCCACTCTAATGAACTGTATTTTCTGGTGAAAGGAATTTATTTTTGTAAGGAACTCAAATAAGGTGTTTTCTGTGTCTTTCCAAATAATGAATATATCATCTAATTTCACTAAATCAACGGTTTAGAGCTGGAAAAGAATAATCAATTACCTTTTCTAGATACACTAATAAAGAAACAAGAGAATGGACAAATCTGGCTCACAATATATCGAAAACCTACAGACACTGGACGTTACCTAATTTCAAATCAGCTCACCATTATGCACAAAAACTCAGCATTATACATGCTTAAAAATAGAGCAACCAATATTATCTCAAAAGAAAAAGATCTCCTTGATGAACTCACTTTCATTTCTCAAACATTGGTAAACAACAGTTATCCACAAAATATAATCCAAAAGATTTTTCATAGGAACAATTCACAGCAACTACCTCCTGTCACACAATATGCATCGTCTGTCGCCATCCCTTATGCCGGATCAGTTTCAACAAAAATAGCCAAACTCATGAGGTCTTTCAACATCAGAGTTGCTTTTAAACCTGTCAAAACTATACGACACATCTTAAGATCTCCTAAAGACAGTAATGCCTTTTACAAAAACGCTGGTGTGTATACAACATCTCATGTTCCTGTGGGTTAAATTATATAGGCCAAACTTCAAGAAGCCTAGAAATTCAAAAAAAAAAAAAAAAAAGAACATAGGAGATGTTAACAACAGACACTTCAGGATTAGACCATCATTTTTCGATGTCTCACCACTCCATCGATTGGGATAACAGCTCCATGCTTTATATAGAAGAGGATTTTAGATGTAGAAACTTTAAAGAAGCTGCAGTTGTACTCCAGACAGCAGATAATCTAAACAGAAATTAAGGTATGATATTGAAAGACATATGGAAAAGCCTTATAAATTCACTTAGCTTACCAGAATTTTATTTTGCAAAAATCTATACAACACGCTCAACAAACAATGACTGAGACTCCACGCTCCATGCCTATGATGTTATGCGTCAGTTTTAATTTTACTTGATTTGACTGTGCTACTCTATTCTTCTCTTTTTTTTACTAGTAAATGGTATTGTACTGACTTTCTTGTCCTGAAGAAGCTAGACAGAATAGCTGGCAAAACTTGTTGACAATTGTGTAGATCTTTTAATATTTATGGTCGACTAATAAACTAAAAGAATATAACTCAATTTTAATGTTAAGCGACCAAATAATTTACAATGGTTTATCTTTTTATTACTGATTTTCATACCAAACTTGTTACAGGTATTATTCAATTTAGTTATTGAATTCAGAATTGCACTTCATGGGTCAAGAGAGAAAAATATAATATTTATTTATTAATCAGGTAAAAAGTATAAACTAGTTTTATTAGTTAATTTATTAATTCATAAAAACTCAGCTCAGGGACTTTCACAACACTTTTTTGGTACAACTACAGCCTGTATAAAATAGATAAAACACTGCATACACCCCACATCCAACACACAGCATCACAGCAAAACTATTCCTATCCCATATATTAAGATTACATCAGAAAAGATAGTTAAAGTTCTCTACAAATATGATCACCATGCCACTTTCAAATAACTCATTCAGATAGCTTCCTTCATCCATTAGAAAATCAACTTCATCCTCTTGCACATAGCAGAGTGTATAAAAGTCCTTGTGCTGCAGTGTGGCCTAATTTTGACAATCCGATAGATTAATTAACATCCACCTTGAAGAACACAAAAATTACATCCAAAAACATCTCTATGGAAAGTCATACCTAGCAGACATTGCTCTGGATTCTGCTTCGCACAGGATAAAATAGAGGAAGACATCAGTATTGTACAGATGTTGCTATAAGTCTCTGAGAAACTATTTTTAGAATCAGCATCTACTACGAAGCACTCCCTCAACATTAACAAGTATGAGTCTGGGAGACAGTGATTCTGAGACCAGATAGCCTGACTTCTCCAACTCAATTTTATGTTTACTGACCCATTGAGTGTGCCATGTTAGGATATCAGTTCTGTTTCAGTTACAACCTGAACTATTTCTAATGAATGTTTCAGAGTTATAGTTTGTGCTCTCAAGATGCTGGGTAGAAAAAAGAGTGAAATAAGTTTAATAAATTATTTTTTCCTCTATTGATGTTGTTTATACCATGAAGTGCTATTATGAATAATCAACAACTATGCCTTTCTATACATTTAGTTAAATCCTGCAGACTTCTGCTGGGTTTGTTCAGGAGAACTAGTACGGTACTATTTGCATAAAGTAAACAGCTGAGTTGAATAATTCCAATTTTGATATCAGACCTAATGCTACTTTCCATCATAATGTGATCCATATATAAATTAAAGATGCCAAAAAGAAAGATGAAATTAAATTCTTGGTTTAATCCTTTATCCAAGTGTAAGCAAACAAAGTTTGTGAGTGAAGTAACTTTAAAACTGGGCTACTTGTATACAGAGGCTAATCACTTCACATCACTTGTCTTAATATCCCATGGTGCAAAGTACACATCCTTATGGACATGTATAATGCTATGCGTTAAAGGAAGGGTCACTACCCAGAGCAGTTTAGACCTTTATTGATGTGAAAAGTAAAGGGGTGCTTATCATATGAGGGTGGTCTGAAAAGTTCTTGGCCTAACAATGAAAAAATGAATTTATAATTTCAAAATTATTTTTATTTTCAAGATAATCTCCCTTAAGACTAATACATTTATTCCAGCGATGCTCCAGTGCCATTATCCTGTCCCTGTAGTGGTTCTCAGTAAGATCTGAAAAATATCCCTCTACAGCCTGCAATCACCTCTTGATTCGAAGAAAAAACACTGACCAGCAAGGAAGAGTTTTAGTTTTGGGAAGAGATAGAAGTCAGAGGGAGCCAAATCTGGAGAACAGGGTGGATGTTCCAACAGTTCATAGTGCAGATCCCTTAATTTTCCCATTGTTAAAACACTTTTGTGGGCGGGTGCATTGTCCTAATGAAAGATGATTTTTTTTTCTTCTGCAAACCGGGTCTTTTCTCACGAATTTTTTCATCTAGTCTGGTTAAAAGATCGAAATAATATTCCCTGGTTATTGTTTTGCCCTTTTCAAGATAATTAACAAACAAAATGCCTTTAGCATCCCAAAACACCGATGTCATGACCTTTCCTGTTGATGGAACCGACTTTGTCTTCTTTGGTGCTGAACAACTGGCTTTTGTCCACTTTTGACTTTTGACTGCTGTTTATTCTGGTATGTAATGGTGAATCCAAGTCTCATCCACAGTAATAAGTCAATGCACAAAATCAGTTTTATTCTTGTTAAAACGCTCCAAGCAGTGTTCAGAGATTTTCATGTGAGTGCGTTTATGATCTGCAGTGAGCAAGCGCAGCACCCATCTTGTGCAAAGCTTTTTGATTTGCAATTCTTCGTGAAAAATATATCCTACACGTTCTTTTGAAATGCCTATAGTCTCAGCAATTTCACGTACTTTGACTCGGCGGTCATCCAATACCATACCGTGCACTTGATCAATGATTTCTGGTGTTGTTACACTTTTTTGGACATCCTTCACGTGGATCATCTTCAAGGCTGGTACAGCCACATTTATACTTGGCAGCCCATTTCTTAATTGTCGAAAATGAAGGAGAAGATTGCCCATAAACTTTTATGAATTTCTTTTGCCATTAAACCTTCTTTTACAAAGAATTTTATAACTGCACGATAACTCAATTTTATCCATTTCAAGGGATACACAACACTTTTGCTTCAGACAGCTGTATAAAACAAACTACTTCACAGAATGACTTGTGATTTCACATGGATGCTTATGACAGATGTACCGACTTGGAAATAAAAAAATCTTGCCAATAGTGTTACCATCTATGGTCGATGCTGAGAACTTTTCAGACCACTCTCATAGGCCTAGAGTAGTTAGTATAGGGGTGCAAGAGAGCCTGATAGTAATAGGAGAAAGAAAAGACATAGAGATAGATAGTATGAGAGATAGAAAAAAGGTTTCAGCTTTTTTTATATCATCATATAGCCAAAGGCTATCAGTTTTTGTTTTTCACCAATCTCATAGATGAACGACCAAAAGATCAATTGAAACTAAAGCACAAAGATAACTGATACCCAGGTGGTTAGCCTTATCTGAGTTAACTGCCTTGAGTTTGCCTTTTCTGCCAACAAAGACAAAATTTTACCTCCCCCTGGTAAATATTGCATAATGTGGGTTGTCTACACCATATAGTCAAAAGTTTGATATCTCGTAGAATGCTTCTTTTTAAATACAAAAATCACATGACTAAACAATAAAATTCTCATAACACAATATTGTAAATTTTTTGATAACTCTCAACTCAACACTCAAGTTCAGATCTTTCTACTTGGACCGAATCTTACTCCTAGCCTTTCCTGGAATAATTACATCCTTACTATAGCATCCTCAGCTTTGCAAAAAACTTGGCATCCTTTTTTTTTTTCTCCACTCAAGAAGTTACATTTTATTTGTCCAATTACTTACTCTGTACAAATCCTCCCAACCTTGGAATACTACTCTCACATATGGGATGGTGCACCTAAATCCTCTCTAAAAATTCATGATGCTCTTCAGAAGAGAACAGTTTGGTTGATTAGCACTCCTCTCTCAGATACTCTTCAGCCACTGTCTTGCAGATGATCAGTTTTTGCAATGTTCAGCAAAACTAGCATCCATTATGTCCTTCCCTCATACCTGCTAAACTTATAGAATCACCAGTAATGCTGACAAACATCCTTTTACAAGTGACTTGAAGTCTCACCAAACTAGTGAATCCTTCATTCCATTTTGGTTCTGTGGAACACTCTCCATCATGAAGTGTTCTGCAAAGACTACAACCTCCAGCTCTTTGAGAAGAATATCAAATTAACACTTTGCTCTTGACTCCAGCCTGCACATGGCATTTATTGTGCTATATAAAGTTGCAGCATTCCATGTCGGAGTTATGTAACAATAAGAGAACTGTTTTGGCAAACTACCTTAGCAAGTACAAGTGATCATTATTAGAAAGTTTTGTTATTATAGCAGAGACTAGACAGAGAAATAGCACCCAGTAATAAGGACGATTAACTTCTGAAATTCCTGAGGGCCAAATTCCTGAAATTCTTGAGAGAAAGAGAGAAAATTACAATCAAAGGTGTGAATGAGATGACATCCTTTTCCCCAGCTGATGAGAGAATAATCACATAGTCCTGACTTATGGAATGAATAGGCATGCAGGAGTCTAAATGCATAAGGAATTAGATATATTAGAATTAGAAATCAAATAGGAATCAGATATATTAGATTTAGAAATCAGAAAAATAACAAAGTATTTTATTACGCAGTCAAGAGAAGAAATGAATGGAGAATTGGTGGTGGATGAACGACATCATCAGATAGAAAATGTGACCAATGGAAGTAACAGAGAAATGATGTAAATTTATTAAGATATTACATCCAGGTAAAACATGTTTTATTCCTACAATGATGGAGAGGTGATGGATTACAAGAAAATTAGTGTTTAGAAAATTAAATACTCTAAATGTAAGACAGGTGGAACTGGTAAGACTTGAAATGTGTTTTCAAGGAATGCACTAAGAATTGACAATACCATTCATCTTAATGTTTAATGAAATATTTGCAACTGGAAGAGTGGAAGAAAGGTAGGGCAGTATCATTGCAAATAAATATGCAAAAGGGTAGTAACAGAACAGAGGCATCAAAATACTGACCAGTTTGTATTTCTTCTGGGGATGATCTTGTTATAGAAATTATCCATGTTGCAAATGAAGGCCTTCACACCCCACTACATTAAAAATTCTCACCAAATTGGGAAGATTTTCTGCATATCTCCCATTGACTATTACCTGGAGGTGTCAAGTAATAGCCAATCTGATTACTATTAATTTTTTTCATTTTTAATTTGTATTTCATGCTTTCCATTTGGTTTATTTTATTCTTTATTATCATTAAGTTAAATAAAGTGGGACTTAATGAGTTGCTTTGTTTGTCTAACTACATTGTATTGCTTCAGTTTGTTCTTGTTCTGTGTATATTAAATACCTGTTATTTGTATACATTGACTTTGCCTCCATAACTTAGAAAGTAGCAACAATGTCCTATGATAGGAAAGACCTCAAATCAAATCCCATCAGTGAAAAACCTTAACAGAGCTTTACAGCAAGTCTCATATGGGAGTAGATGTGTTTTTTCCTTCCTACAAAACAGACAAAATGATCACAGAGAACACATACAATTGACATACAAAAGTTATTCGGAAAGTTGATTAATGTGGTGTGAAGTAAGTAGCCCTCTGTGATAACTCTAGGACTCTGTGGGGGAAGGAATAACATTTTTTAATTAGCTCCATTTCTGTTTTCTGACATAGTTATTATATTTTAACAGTATAATGTCAAATGTTTTTGTTTAAATTTATAAAACCCATACAGAGATTGTTATTTTGGTTTATCTATATCTACTTTAATGTATTTTGTTGAATGCCTTTCTAATTCCTTATTATTCAATAAATAATTCAATCAAATTCTTTATCTTTCTTCTTCTTCTTCTTAACATGGAATTTAGGCCATGTGGCCTGTTCTGGTCTCATGCCATCTCTTTCTTGGTCTTCCGATTCTTCTTTTTCCACTTATTTTGTATCTGTATAATATTTTTGGTAGTCTGCTGTTGTCCATTCGATTTAAATGTTCTAGCCATTTTTGTTTATACTGTCTTATGTAGTAATTAATTGGTTTTATTTTCAGGGATTGTAAGCTTTCTTCATTTGTTCTGTCGTCCCACTTGGTATATCCAGCTGTTTTTCTGAGAAACTTCATTTCTGCTGTTTGAATTCGTTTTTCATCTTTCCTTTTCATGGTCCATGTCTCGCTTCCATATAGTAGAGTTGGTTTTGACAAGACATTATATAGTCTGATTCTAGTGTGTTTTTGTACCAGGGATGGCTTAAATATATTATTTAAGCCATCCCTGGTACAAAATTATAATTATAATTATAAGTACAAAATTATAATATTATTAACATAGGGTTGGTGAGATGGATAGGAGGGTGGTTGACGGAGAGATATCAGAGAGTGGTTTACTCGGGAGTAGAGTCCACAAGACGGCCTGTGACTAGTGGTGTGCCACAAGGATCTGTTCTTGGACCAGTGCTGTTTGATTTGTTCATAAATGATATAGGAAATGATCTGAGAGGAACAGTTCATTTGTTTGCGGATGATGCGAAGTTGGGTAGGGCAATAGTGAATGCAGATGACGTCAAAATTTTGCAGGATGATTTGGATAGATTGGAGGTCTGGGCTAAGGAGAATGGATGTCAGTTTAATGTGGCAAAATGTAAGGTTATGCATTTTGGGGTGAAAAGATTGGAGGCAGTTTACTGCATTGGTGGAACCCTGCTCCAGGAAATTGATGAGGCACGAGATTTAGGAGTGTTGGTGAATAGGGAATTGAAATTTAGGGGACACATTGCAAAAGTGACCAAAACAGCTCATCAAATCACTTGGTTGCTGAAGAATACGTTGACAAGCAGAGACAAGCAGGTTATTGTTCCTCTCTATCGAGCCTTGATAAGACCCCATCTAGACTACTGTGCTCAGATTTGGTCACCTAGGTTTCTTCTTGATGGGGAGGAGGTGGAGAGGATCCAGAGGCGAGTGACCAAGATGATAGCAGGTCTGTGGAATGAACCGTATGAGAACAGGTTGAGGATTTGTGGGTTGCAAAAATTGGTTGATAGGCAGAGGAGGGGAGATATGATTGAGACATTCAAATTACTGAAGGGTTTCTATAAAATTAATTCAGAAGATATTTTTGAGAACAGGGCTGGTTGTGGGAGGACTAGGGGACATCCATGGAAACTGGGCAAAAGTGTGGTTAGTAAAGGTGTTAGAGCTGGGTTCTTTACTTTTAGAGTAGTGAATGAGTGGAATGCGCTCCCTGAGTCTGTAGTGGATGCTGTGACAGTGAATGAGTTTAAGGCGAGGTATGATAGATACTGTATGAATGTCAGATAGTTGTGATGAATATGATTTGGGGCCTCCCTCGATGAGTCTAATGACTCCCTGGAGTTGCCCGTAATAATAGTAATAGTAATAATAGTAATTTATTATGCCATTTACTTTGACAAAGTTTGATATTTTAGTGTCTATGTCTTTTTCTTCTTTATATGATAGATCACATCCCAAGTATCTGAAAGTGTTTACTTGTTCTAGAATTTTATTATCTATCACTATTTTACTTCTTATTGGGTTTTCTCCTTTGAATGCCATTGTTTTTGTTTTTTCTTTGGATATTGTCAAATTCTTTATTATATTCACAATTACTTTTGTGCATGATTTTCTTGTTCAGAAAATAAATGGATTCCTTTTTTTTTTTTTGAATATGTGTATATTGTTAAGCTCTTCGGCCAGTGCTCCGATATTTTCTTCTTGGTATTAGGAAAATCTGGATCATTTCCCTAGAAATTTCAAAGCTGTCAAAACTTCGATAACTTTTAGTTTTTGTCCTAATAAAAACAACGCAGTACTTAATAATCAACCCTCAAAGCCAATATGGCTTTCATGCATCACCGGACCTCAACACTTTTTTTTTTTTTTCCAAGGACCCAGAACCAGAAATGCGCATCCGAGCAGAAAATACCGAAGATTACGGTCTATATAATGTCTACAGTGTAGTAGCTATCTATCTGGATACTTTCTCATATGATCACGTAACATTCTCTATTACAAGGTAACGGCCGTTTTCTTGGCAAACTGACATGCATCCTTATAGTTCCGATGCAACAATTCCTAAATAACCCAGAAATCGTGTGTTGGCATTACAAAATTTTTAGGTCGCTCGCATTTCCTCCAGTTTAAACCACAGAAAAATCCACCTTACTTACCATTACTTTCTAATGAATAACTGACCATTAGCTGCCCGTGACAGGCAACCAGAAAATGAATAATAATGATAATTCCTGACATGTACATTATGGCAATGTATTCATCCGCAATTATACACTGGTGTAGTTACAGGAAACAAAATTTACAAATCAGGAAACTCTACCACCTTCAATAGAATCTTGAAGCCGCATTGAAATGTAATTCCTATTACGCTACTTATGTCTCTTAAAAATACTCAAACGGTTTCTCCCAGTTCTCTTCGAACGACCCTTCTCCGGCAAATACGTATTTTTAATTGCCCTACAACAAAAACAACACCAATAAATACAATGTACTTCCCAAAATGAAACTATCCAATTTAATTTAAATTGTTCGCTAATCTCATACCATTAACATTACTGACAGGATGGGTGAAGCACTAGTGCTTTTCATATTATCTGTAATATTCCCCTTTATCTGTATTGAGAGTTTTTGGGAATGGGAGATTTGTGAGCAATTAAGCTCGCCCTCTGGGGGTAGTTGTGTTAGCTATGATCAGTTGAGAGAAGAATAGCCTTCGGTTTATTGTGTTTGTAGTAATCAGTTTCATTGTAATTGACAACTTGTAGGCTTAGTGGGTTTGAATGTGAACTTGACTTCAGGAAGAATTTTTCTGCAAGATCACGAAGAAAGGAGGAGATGTATGGAATGCCAGTTTCTCGGTGAATCTGTGAATTTCTGATGAACCACGGTGCATCCAGGACCATCCTAAGGCTTTGGATTCTCAGCAATTTCTAAATGTTTGATCTTGAAGTGTGACTCCATGCTGGTGAGGCGTAGGTAATGACTGGATGTATTACCATCCGGTAAAGAAGCAATTTAATATGTAGGTTCAATTTGCTCTCGTGGTTGATCAATGGGTAGAGCTGTGTTATTACTTTGGAAGATTTGGAGCTAATGAGATTGATGTGCTTGTTAAAAAGGAGTTTCTTATCCATTAATACCCCAAGATGTTTGGTCTTTGATTGCCATGGGATCTTATGACAAGAGAGCAGGATGTCTTCTTTATTGCAGACTTTTCTTCTTGAAAACAGCATGGCTGAGCTTTTGAGGGGGGGGTTCACTTGAATCCTCCAGTTGGTGAACAAGTTTGATAGCTCATTGATACTTCCTTGGAGTCTGGTGATTGCTAGGCGAGGACTGAGCGATCTCTTGTTAGAATAGCGGTGTCGTTGGCATAAAGAGCCGTAGTAGTTGTTCTTGAATTGAGAGGAATATCTGCTATGTAAGTTGTAAAAAGAATTGGGGCCACAAGAGAACCCTTAGGTACTCACGCCAGAATTTTGCGCCTTGATGACACAATTCTGTTGAGTTTTACTTGCATGTATCTTTTACTAATATATGAGTATATGAGTTTCACTACATTAATTGGGATATTATTTTCAATTAGTTTGAAGATAAGGCCTTGATGCCAGACCTTATCAAAGGCCTTGACAACGTCTAAAAATATAGCAGCAGTGTTAAGGTGCCAGTTAAAGCTAATCTCATACTGTAGTAGCAAAGCTCTTATCTCCAAGAAAACTCGACTCATAGGCCAAATAAAATTTACATAAAAATACTATTCGCTGGCAGTAAATGACGACATGTGCATCGCTGGGAGAGAGTGCCTTTACGCATAGACCAAATATAAAGTAAAAACGCGAAGTTGTGTGGAGTGAGACTTTTGACGTGTCCGGATGTATTATTTTTAGACTGTGCCTAATTAAATTTTATATAAGGTTTTTCGGGAATCGCATATTGCACTGGCGCTAACACTTCGAAACCTACCGTCTCCATCTCTGCATGAAATATGCACGAGGTCTGATAGCCGTGTAGGCCCCCACCCACAAAGAGGACCAGTGGTGGATTAATGGTACTTTAGGGAGGGAGGTTTTAGCTATATGCCCAAGTGAGTTCTTGACGATCCTTTTTCCTATTATTAGGGCATCATAAACTCCAACATATATTGTTTTGCCGGTAGACACACGTGTGTGTCTATGGGATTTATCAGTGGACCCTCCAAAGTCTACAGGATTATCTAAAGTCCCCAGATATTCATTGACAGTATACAGTGTGCAATGGTGGAGAACGTAAAAGACATTAAAGACGCCATTCAAAATTTAAACAAATATCTGACACTTGAAGTTCTTAAATTCACCTTAAAGAAATTTGAGACAGAATATCCTGACTGTCTGAATCTCTTCACTAAAGTTAATGACAAGGGAGAAGAATGATGTGGACACTGAAGGGGATTTCACACCTGTTCCATCTTCAAGGACTCCATGCCAGTACAACTGCTGGCAGGAGGAACAATCAAATAAAAGACATAGTATATCTGAAGATGATATGAAAGAGGATGTAGCAACACATGATACACAAGTTACCCAAGATAGAAAAGAAAAGGTCCCATCCAGTTATCCTCCGAGACAAAAAAAAGCGGACTACGGTCTCTAGGTCGCTAGGAGAACAAAACATCAATTTATCCATGGCAAGAAATATTGATGAGCGTGCAAAGATTAATCCTACTACTGTTTCGGATTATCGTAAGATGACGAAAAATGCTGGATAACTCCAAATTACCCTTCCATACCTTCACGCCAGCAAGCGAGAAAAATCTTAAAGTGGTGCTTAGAGGGGTTGCTGAGGGTACCACAACTGATGAGATCACTGCTGACCTCATCAGTCAAGGACTGACCCCAATCAAAGTCAGCAGGATGCTGAGATCTGATAAAAGGCCAATGCCGCTAGTGTTGGTCGAAATCAGCAGCACACAGAAAAGGATATATAAGGCAACAGATATTTGCAGGCTCAAAATTACAACCGAGCCTCTGGAAGAAGGCATCGGCAGGGCAATGTCACAGATGTCAAAAATTCGGGCACACCCAAAAGCTGTGCACAGCTGCCTACAGATGTCTGAAATGTGGACAGGGTCACCAGACCAACACCAAGCCAAAATCCACACATGCTGTTGTGTTAAATGTAGAGAACCACATCCGACTTTTCCACCCAAAAATTCGTGGGTCAGCATCCAATGACACCATAAGCAACCAAGCAGGTCGACCTCCTGATAAAAATACCTCACATTGAGCAGCACGGGAAGGCAATCGACCTTCATTCATATTCAAATCACATGCAGAGGTGGCACGAACTCAGATTCATTCATCTGAAGAGTAAACAAGCTCGAAACAAACACCAGATCTAACCGCTTCACTTGCCACAATGCTGCATGAATTCAGCAAAGCAAGCACCTCAGCATCTTCCAGAAAGAGATTTTTTCTAGAAACACAATCCATATTGACAGCTCTCTATAATGTTTAAAAAATTCAAATCAAACTCCCTCATGATTATAGAATGGAATGCTAATGGCTTGACAAATAAAATACTTGGGATGCAAGAATTTGCAAACAGATACAATGCGGACATAATCTTGATCAGTGAATGCCACCTCAGACCATCAAAGAACCCAAGACTAAGAGGTTATATTCTATATAAGACAGACAGACTTAACTCTAGTGGTGGAGGCACAGCCATTTTTATTAAAAATTGTTTAAGCCATAATGTATTAACCAACCCTCAAACTTTAAACCTTGAAGTGACGATGTGGAGGTGCACACAAACAGCACAGGTAAACTTAAAACCTATGCAGCATACAATCTTCCTAGCATTCCAATATTGAATCAGATTTAGACCCCATCCGCGGCTCAACGGATTCCATAATTATAGCAGGAGACCTCAACTCCAAACATACAGCTTGGTTCAGTTCTTCAATTAACTCCAAAGGCCGTGCTTTATTTAACAACACGTCACTCAACTCATCAATAGTATCTGGACCTACTGAGCCCACCCACTACAGCCCATCAGGAAGTTTTGATGTACTAGACATAGTTATCCTCAGGAACATCAGATATCAATGTATAGCTGGAGACATTAGAAAGCATAATTCAGATCATAATCCCATCCACCTCAAGCTAGGTACCCAGGATCCCAGGATGAGCTCTCTCCTCAACATTCTTTTATAGCATGGGATAAGCTCTCTAAGATTCTCCCAGATCACATCGGCCAACCTTTTGTCATTCGCAAAAAAGAAGACAGACTTAGCTGTGAGCAACCAAACTAGACAATCCAGCACAGCAATAACATCAGTCACTGTCACACAAACCACTGTCTTCTACGCATCCAGTCGAATTTCGGAAGAAATAATGGATCTGATTAGGGCTAAATACAAAGCCAGGAAGCGATATCACAACACTAGAGATCCGCAGGACAAAACAACCTTAAACAACTTGAACAGACAGGCTCGAGAAGCTCTCCAGAAACATAGGAATTCCGAATGGGAATCTAAACTTACGGAAATCAATCCAGAAGATAATTCCATGTGGAAATTTCTAAAATCTCTTCATACCAAGGACAACACCCTTCACCCTGTGAAGACCAAACTTGGAATTACCTACTCAAATGAAGAAAAACTAGAAGCCCTAATGGACAATCTGGATAGTCAATGCAGCCCATCTTACGAAAACTTAAATAATAATCTCATTTATAAAGTTCATCGTCAAGTCAGAAAAGCCTTAAGACAGCCTAAGGATGATTCCGAATTAATCACCACGACTACTCCAACAGAAACAATCAATATTATATTTCAATTGAAGAATAAAAAGGCTCCTGGTGCCTGGTGCCAACGGCATCACCAATAGAATAATAATATTACTCCCAAAGAAGACCATAATTCATCGAGTTAATATAACCAATTCCATACTAAAATTCCAGTACTTTCCCAAAGCTTGGAAAACTGCTGACATCATCACTCTGAAAAAGCCTGGTAATAACCCACAATTCCCCCAAAGCTCTGATCACAGGCCCATCATTCTTCTTTCCTGCCTCGCAAAGTAACAGAAAAAGTCATCCTAACAAGGCTACAATTAGCAGTGGACAAACATAACATAATTCCAAATGAGAAATTTGGTTTTTACACAGCTCACAACACAGTGCAACAAATTCACCGATTAACAGAACACACCACCCATGGTTATAATTGGCACCTTCACACTGCTGCGTTCTTGGATGTTGCCAAGGCCTTTGATAAGGTCTGGCATCAAGGCCTTATCTTCAAACTTATTGAACCAACATCCCAATTAAGCCAGTGAAACTTATTTACTCATACCTTAGAGACAGATACATGCAAGTAAAGCTTAACGGAATTGTTTCAGCAAGGCACAAAATTCTAGAAGGAGTACCTGAAAGTTTTCTTAATGCCGACGACACTGCTATTCTAGCAAGGTCTCTCAGCTCTCGCCTGGCAATCACCAGACTCCAAGGAAGTATCATTGCACTGGTAAACTGGTTCACCAACTGGAGGATTCAAGTAAACCCCCTCAAAAGATCAGCCATGCTGTTCTTTAGAAAAACGGTCCGCATTAAGTATAAAGCTCAGGCCAGGATGGTAACAAGGGTGGTAAGAAAAGCAAAAGCAGATTACGAAAGGAAATTGGCCATGCAGGCTAAAGAGAATCCCAAACAGTTTTTTCAATACGTTGCAAGTAAAAGGAAAAATGCTCATGGTAGAATGATCTTAAAAAATTCTGAGGGTAGGGAGGTAACTGAATCAGTCGATGTTGTGGAATTACTGAGCGAGCACTTTGCAAGAGTATATCATTCAGGTGGTGGCTTTGCGGAAATGGAGGAACCAACAGCTTATACTGGAATTGTGATGAATGAGGTAGAGGTAACTAGTCTATTACAGAACCTCAATGTCAATACATCTGTGGGATTGGATGGTATACCAGCTCGTGTCGTACGTGAAGCGGCCAAAGAATTGTCAGTGCCCTTGACCATTATGTTTAATTTGAGCCTCAGGACTGGGTCAGTCCCAAGGGGGTGGAAAGAGGGGAAAATAGTTCCACTGCACAAAGGTGGTTCCAAGGCTGCTGTTGAAAATTACCGGCCAATCAGCATAACAGGAATCATTATCAAGGTCTTAGAGAAAATAGTCAAGAGGAAAATACAAGATTGGATAGAAGAAAATGGGATACTGTATCGGGGACAGCATGGTTTTGTGAAGGGTAGGTCATGCCTCAGTAACTTGCTCACGTATTATAACACAGTGACGGCTGAACTGGATAAGGGTAATGGGTTCACAGTGATTCTGCTGGACCTTGCTAAGGCCTTTGACAGGATACCACATGGAATTCTAATCATAAATTGCAGCATATGGGAATGGACATACGGTTGGTGAGATGGATAGGAGGGTGGTTGACGGAGAGATATCAGAGAGTGGTTTACTCGGGAGTAGAGTCCACAAGACGGCCTGTGACTAGTGGTGTACCACAAGGATCTGTTCTTGGACCACTGCTGTTTAATTTGTTCATAAATGATATAGGAAAGGATCTGAGAGGAACAGTTCATTTGTTTGCGGATGATGCGAAGTTGGGTAGGGCAATAGTGAATGCAGATGACGTCAAAATTTTGCAGGATGATTTGGATAGATTGGAGGTCTGGGCTAAGGAGAATGGATGTCAATTTAATGTGGCAAAATGTAAGGTTATGCATTTTGGGGTGAAAAGATGGGAGGCAGTTTACTGCATTGGTGGAACCATGCTCCAGGAAATTGATGAGGCACGAGATTTAGGAGTGTTGGTGGATAAGGAATTGAAATTTAGGGGACACATTGCAAAAGTGGCCAAATCAGCTCATCAAATCACTTGGTTGTTGAAGAATACGTTGACAAGCAGAGACAAGCAGGTTATTGTTCCTCTGTATCGAGCCTTGATAAGACCCCATCTAGACTACTGTGCTCAGATTTGGTCACCTAGGTTTCTTCTTGATGGGGAGGAGGTGGAGAGGATCCAGAGGCGAGTGACCAAGATGATAGCAGGTCTGTGGAATGAACCGTATGAGAACAGGTTGAGGATTTGTGGGTTGCAAAAATTGGTTGATAGGCAGAGGAGGGGAGATATGACTGAGACATTCAAATTACTGAAGGGTTTCTATAAAATTAATTCAGAAGATATTTTTGAGAACAGGGCTGGTTGTGGGAGGACTAGGGGACATCCATGGAAACTGGGCAAAAGTGTGGTTAGTAAAGGTGTTAGAGCTGGGTTCTTTACTTTTAGAGTAGTGAATGAGTGGAATGCGCTCCCTGAGTCTGTGGTGGATGCTGTGACAGTGAATGAGTTTAAGGCGAGGTATGATAGTTACTTTATGAATGTCGAATAGTTGTGATGAAAATGATTTGGGGCCTCCCTCGATGAGTCTAATGACTCCCTGGAGTTGCCCGTAATAATAAAATAAAATAAAAAAAAATCAGCTAACGCCTTTTTATTCCCGTATACGGGGAGTAGGCAAGGCCATTTAGCCCTATCTAACTTTTGGAGACTGAGTGGGCAGTTCAATCTCCACTGGTACCAATCAGAGATAGATGGCCCAAGGCTATCACTAATTAAGCGGTACTCAGTGAAGAGAGACGGCTCAAATGTGCCGCCATCTCGTGGTCCCTAACCCTAACACAATATATTTAATGTCTGAAATAATGTGGGTTCTACGGTCGATTTTCTTGAGTTTACAGGACGAAAAACCCGAGTTTCCGGGAGGAAAAACCTGCTTGCCCGTGCCAGAGATCGACTAACTCGGGAACCGGTCGAAAAAAGGCTTAGAAAAATTTCCTCTAGTCGCCGATTAGACTCGAAACCAAGTCTTCCTTCGTGCGGCCAAGCGCCGTGGTTGGCAAACGCCACATCCACTGAGCTACACAGGCTCCCCCCGTAATAATAATAATAATAATAATAATAATTAAAGAAAATGTCTTGCTCTCTGGTCAAAAGATCCTATGGTAATCAGAGATCAAATATTTTGGAATACTACTGGATAAGAAACTCCGTTTTAACAAGCACATCAATCTCATTGGCTCAAAGACTTCCAAAGTAATAGCTGACTTCTACCCAATGATCAACTGCAAGAGCAAACTAAACTTACATTACTAATTTACCGGATGGTCATACGTCCAGTTAATACCTACGCCTCACCAGCATGGAGTCACACTTAACGATCAAACATTTCAAAACTACAAAAAATCCAAAATACACCCATGGTTTATCAGAAGATTCATAGAGAAAATGGCATTCCATACATCTCCTCCCTTCTTCGTGATCTTGCAGAAAAATTCTTCATCAAGTCAAATTCACATTCAAACCTGCTGATCGTACAAGCTGTCTATTACCATGACACAGAGTACTAAATACAAACGCAAAAGACCGAAGGCTACTCTACTCTTAACTGATCATAGCTAACACAACTTCCCCCAGAGGGCGAGCTTAATTGCTCACAAAACTCCCTTTCCCAAATAACCTCCATTACAGACAAAGGGGAATATGAAAAGCACTTATGCTTCACATATCCTGACAGTAGCATTGCGTGGAGTGCAGTGCCCTGCTGCAGGACTTAGTAGTCCTGCAGCAGGGCAATGTTTGTTTGCATCATATAAATTCTTTTTCCGTCAAACGCAGGCCATACGTTCACAAATCATATGCTACATCATTTCCTATGAGATGAATTGATACCATTATTATTACAAGACACTCTCAAGGAGTCCAAATATTCATAGAGGGAGAACACCTATTCTACAACTCTCCGTGCCCACCACTTAATCCACCAACTACACCAAACAGCTACTACCATAATCATCACCACCATGGCTAGTATTTTTTTCTCAGTAAATTGTGTGTTCTGAAGGCCGATTTTTCTGTATACAACATGAAAAACCCGAGTTTCCGGGAAGGGGGGGGACCTGCTATACCCGTATGAAATCGGCTAACTTACTTTCAGTTGAAAAAACTCATATTGAGATAGATACTCTTCTATGATTGTAACTGTAAGCACTCCTGATTTGGGTTTTATGCAAACCGTTTTTCTGTAAATCCGTAGTAAATAATAATTTATAATTACTACTGATTTACAGAAAAATGTTTGATAGGCTTGGATGAGATCAAAACAACTATAAAAAAGTAGTATATAATAATTTATAATTAGTATTGATTTACAGCAAAATGTTTTGCATAAAACCCAAATCAGAAGTGGTTTGGGGGGGGGGATAAAACTACACTCCTAGAGATGTCATAGGAAATGATGTAGGGCTTGTGAACATATGATGTTAATTTGAAAGAAGAAGGATGTGTATGATGCTAACAGACTGCACTTAAATGGTTTTAGTGACAGGCGTCAAGAGAGCTTTCATCTCCAATAGCTGAAGTACAAAGTCAATACACCTTAAACAATTAGGATGAATGCTGGTGATTTCATAAGGCACCATCAGGCGATGAGTGTGAGAATGACCAAAAAAGACAGGATTTATTCCATCAAGAAACAATATTGAATACAACAGACAATTCAGGAAGTATGGTTGGCAGCCTAATGGGAAGTCACAGTTTCTATATACTAATGTCACAGGTATCAGGAACAAGAGGAATTGAGTTTTTTGTAGCATCGGTCAGTGCAATCTTGCCAAAGTTTTAAGTATCAGTGAGACCTGGCTCATAGGAGATGATGCAGTCACAGGGATAAAATGTCAATGGTCTGGTATCCTCATGGAGAAAGTAAACGATGGAATCGACGTGGATGGGTACTTTTGAAGATAACAGATCAAATACAGCAAAAAAAAAATTATTCGAGACACACGAGAGGATGGCTTATCATTTGAAGCATTAGGTGTAAAATTGAGGCCAATAAGACAAAATTTATAGTTTGTTGCTTCTATAGGCCAGGTAGGTTCCAGGCATGATCTCAAAGAAATGCATTAGCAAATTAGCACGACTGCAGGTCCAGTAATAATTATAATGCCATACTGCGCCTATGGAGATAAACAGTGGCAGAAAAAAGATTACAGAGCAGGAAGACAATGAAATTTTTACACCTACTGATAAAGAATTACTAGAGGCAGCATGGGATGGGGAAACACGAGATTCGAGTACTAGACCTGGTCATGGGGTCAAGAGATCTGTAACCAAGTGGGGCCACATTACGTCCAATTGGGGTAGATTGACCATTCGTTGGGAAAGTTCTAAAACATGAGGAATATTATGTAAAGAAGTGTATGTGGAACTTCGAGGCAGGCGATTAGGACAAGCATAGGAGGAAGCATGAATCTGTGCCATGCATTAAAACACTGCAAAGGAAGGATATTAGTACTGTATGGGAGATAGCTAAGGGGCATCTAGAAGAGGCAAAAGTAAATTGTATACCTAAGGATAATGAGGATTAATCAGATAAGGGCTAGATAGATGAGTAGTATCATTAAGCATGAGCTACAGAATAAGAAAATGCTGTGGAGAGTATATAAGGAGAAAGGAGACCAGCAGGCTCATGTAAAACAGCATAAGGTTAAGGAAGGACAGATAACCAGCATCGTAAGAAACGCAAAACCAGGTTACGACAAGAATATAGCCAAGAAGGCAAAAGGAAATTCCAAAGAGCTCTTTCATTACATGGAAAGTAAGAGGAAGTATGACTACGAAAGGTTATCTTTAATGAGTGCTGATTTGACGAGGCGACAGAAGCAGTTAAAATAGTTATAATAGTTTACTGAATGACCTGTTTGAAAGCGTATAATCACACGATTATGTTTACTGCTTTAAGTCCAAACAAAGGCTTTTGATAGATATGAGGTTTAAATATGGCAAAGAAGTCTATGATACCAAATTATAAAGTAATCTGTACCTCAGGAGTGGTGAAAGAGTACTGAAAAGTTGGCCAAAAAGAGAATTAAGAAATGGCTGAATAATATGATACCTTAAGAGAGACAACATGAATTTCTGAAGTGTAGGACATGCTTTGTAATTTCTTAACTTTTTATAATAGAGTAACAGCTGAGTTGGATAATGGAAATGACTAAACCGTGAGATTCCTTTCCTCCATAAACCACTTTGGTGTATGGAGGAAAGGAATCTCATACACCAGAGTGGTTTATGGAGGAGAGAAATCAAGGAAAAAACGTTACTACTTGTATGTCACGAGGTTCTGTTTTAGGACCACTATTGTTTATTTTGTATATAAATGGTATAGAAAAATAAAAGACTGGGAATGTTCAGTTACTTGCAGATGATGCAAAGTTGGGTATGGCAAATATTAATCAGGGTGGCATTGAGAGCATGTAGAATGATTTAAATAAACTGACAATATGTGCAAAATATAATGCATGTGGATTTAAAATTCTTTCCTTTGACAACAGATAGATTTCCGACGATTATTTCCTTTGGAAACAAAAGACTTGAGACGATTTATTATAACACACACACATTGTGTGTGTGTGTGTGTGTGTGTGTGTGTGTGTGTGTGTGTGTGTGTGTGTGTGTGTGTGTGTGTGTGTGTGTGTGTGTGTGTGTGTGTGTGTGTGTGTGTGTGTGTGTGTGTGTGTGTGTGTGTGTGTGCGTGCGATATAACCTGCAATTTTTAATATCACATTACTTAAGAAATTCACAGTAAAACATAATTTTATTTAGTAATACCAGTCCAAATTAATATCATAAAGATATTATCTGTTGAGTTCTGGTCAACCACGAACTGAAAAAATCGGTAAAAATAATCCTAAGTGCTAATCATTATTAAGGATAAGTGCAGCAGTTATAAAAATGATTCATACTTAGGAAAAGCGCTGAAGCAGTTCCATCCACTTTGGCCTTTATAGAATAATAAGATTTCTTTTCATATCTAATTGCAATAAAACATTCTCAAATTAATTTCAAAGTTTACAATTAAGCGAGGGTTGCTTAAGGGTCAATGCTGAATAACTGAGAGGAGACCTCCAGATAGCCTTTAAAGGAATGCGAACAACAGACCATGGCTTCTGACCTAATGTCTAATCCTTACCTTCTCGTGGTGCACACTGTTGGGTACCTACCTGGATACTGAACGAACGAAAAAGGGCTGGCAATTTGGGATTAACCGACCAAATTGTATTCTTATTGGCTTAAACCAAAACACAAAATGATGGTACGAAATGACAAAATATCACGCCGGCTCGGGCATCGCCCCATTAAACATGGCCCCCATTGTTTTTGCCAGGGAACCAGGGCAAACAGCGAAAAGTCCATTACTGGAACAAATCCTAAAACACACCCCAACTCAACATCATCAGAGTTCAAGATCAGTACTATCAACATAAGAAGCCTGAATGGCAAGAAATAGAGCTAGCTGACGAATTAGATAACTACCAGATCGACATAATAGGAGTGACTGAAACAAAAAAAGAAAAACACTGGTGAGATCTTTCTTAGCAATAAATACTAAATATCACATTCAGGCAATTACAATCAAGGAAACGAAGGAGTAGCCATAGTATTCTACACTAAATATGAGGGTAATCTTCTTGAATGACAGTAGTCTCAAGTAGACTGACGTGAACAAATATCAGATTGGGGAACTGGACAATAGGACTTATTTGTGGCTATTGGTCCCACAGAAGGTTCTACTAAGGAAGAAGTGGAGGAATGTTTTGAGGCTTTAGAGATAGCAACTGACAATGAAAAAGCAAAAGTTGGTCCTTGTTGGGGATATAAATAGCAGAGTAAGAAATGATTGTGAGACGTTCAAAAATATTTTGGGAAAATTTGGAGAAAAGAGCAATGTTCCAACATAAAAATGTGCATTAATTTACATGGAGAGAAGAGGCAAGGAATAGGAAAATATACAGGGTGTACAAAGGATTTGAAATTGGAAGTGATGACTATTTAGTCTTTAGCAGGACACAATTGAATTTCATATTGAAAAGAATATGAAATTCAATTTATCAACTGTAGACTAAAATACAAAAAGATTATTGAAGAAAAAATGAAAGAGTTTGAGAACACGAACCAAACTTGGAGATTCGGCGGCAAGCCTCGAAGCAAACGCCCATTGATTCAGGGTTTGCTTCAAACCCCGATTGATTCAGCCAGAGAAGCATGTGGTGAGGTTGCTGCAAGGATAGGAAAATCACAGCTCCATGGTGGACACAGGAAGTTAAAGAGGCAGTGAAAGAAAAGAAGAAAGCACATCAAAAGTTCCTGGCAAATAAGTCAGCTTGTGAACTTAGAGAATTCAGAGATAAATGTAAGAAAGTTAAACACTCTGTAAAACTAGCTAAAGAAATGACATGGAAGGACTTTGGTAAGAACATAGAAAATAAATATCAAGAAGGTGGCAAAATATTCTGGAAGTTGTGAAAGAAGCTTAGAAATGGAGGAGAGTGCTGTAATAGGAGTGAGAGATGAACAAGGTGTAATGAAATCGGAAGAAAAAGATATCCTTGAAGTATGGAGTACTTACTTCAAACAATTGATAAATGAAAAAAGCAGTGATGACAGACAGTACTAAGAAACACTGACTAGGCATGTAGTTAGGAATACATATACTTGAACTAGAAAAAGCCGTTAAAAGCATGAAATGCGGAAAGGCAGCAAGAGTAGATGATATTCGACCAGAAATGCTCGAGTATGGAGGTGTAAAAGTCTTTTAGTGGCTGCACTCTACTGTAAATTTCAGAAGGCCTGGACAGAGGGATGAATCCCAGATGATTGGAGTTGACAAGATATTATTAAGAGGGATTTCTTTTTCTTTATAAAACTCTTCCAATGCACGAAATATTGATTTTCCTTTAGTGTCAGTTAGGAAACCCATAAAACTGAATGTAAGAATAACAGAGGTATTTCCATACTGAGTGTTCCTGGTAAGATTTATGCAAGTATACTTGAGAAACGGTTGAAAAGAATTTTGCAACAAAAGCTTGGTGAGGTACAAGCTGGATTTCTTTCTTGTTACTCTATTAAGAGTATTCTTTGCTACTTCTATGACTGTACATTTTGTTTCTTCCCACAGTTTTGCTAGTTCTCTTCCTGTCTTCGCCATACTTTTTAATTTATTTCCGACATCTACTTTAAATGCTTTATTTGTAGAATCTAAATTAAATCTGTTATTGTCCTTTTGTTTCTTCTTAGCCCCTGATTTCAATTTAACTTCAGCTATTAATACTTAATGATCTGTCCCACAGTCTCTGCCAGGTAGTGTTTAAGCTTCTTGGATAGCACTCCTCCACCTTCTGCCTAGAACAATATAATATATCTGATTTCTGTATGCTCCATTAGGTGAAGTCCATGTGTACAATCTTCTAATCTTCTCTTCTGTTGTTGTTGGAAGCAAGTGTTTGCAATAAAGCAACTGCTCTCAACACAAACTCAAACATCCTTTCTTCTTCTTTCCTCAGTCCTAAACCACAATTTTCAGTGATGCCTCATTCTTCATTTTCAGCCACTTTTGTAGTCCAATCACCTAATATCCAAAGAAAGTCTGTTTTATCAGTACTGTATACTATTTTTAGGCTGCTATAAAATTCTTCTACCTCATCTTTACTTGAATCTGTAGTGGGTGTATAAACGTGTATGAGTGTAACATTCACGGGGTATGCCTTTATGCCTGATTAGAATTATTCTATCAGACAGCAGGTTGTAACCCAAAAGTTATTTTCTGGATTCTCTTCTTACTATGAATGTTATTCCATATTTCTTCGAAGGTTTTCATGTCCAGAGTAATGCATCATGTATCAAAGTTACCCATTGCTGTCCATCTCAGTTTGCTGATTCCTAACATCTTAATTCGAGTTCTCATTTCTTTCTTCACTAGTTCCAGTTTTCCTTGATACATATTTCTTACATTCCATGTTCCTATTTTATGTGAATCAGTAAAGTGGACTCGTGTTCATCTGAGATTAACTCTATCAGAAGTTGAACTTCCAGAAGGCTTTGATCCAGTTTCATCATTCTTGTTAACTTCATTGGAAATTCCTCTCTGGTCTTCCTAATAGCCATATCAGTGCCTTTGACCTGGGTGTCCCATCTTCCAGTTCTACATCACAATAAGTTAAGCCTCTGTTCATAAGAATTTCTTGACAAAATAGTACAGAAGTGGTCTGCCTTTGCCTTCTTCTTTGGTTGTTTAACGTAATAAGTATTAGGCTAAACAAGCTGCAAGAGATGAAGAAAAGTAAAACAGGGAAAATTGCAGAAAGAAGGAAAGAAAGAAAGAGAAGTGTGATATACAGATAATATAACAGATATATATTACATGAAATAAGGCATAGTCTAGCATCATATACCTCGGGTTCGCCACTCCCGTACTCACTAAAGTGAATCCTAGAGGGAATAGTTTTAAGTATATGTAAATAAAGATCTATGTAGGACGAGAATTGACCGAAAGCTCTCATGATAATATATCATCCTTCATGACACGCATTGACAACTAAAGCGAACTGTCTCCGTTAGAAAAGGCAGGAGGGAGACCATAATATATTTGTGCTAATTAAGAAGTTGACAGGTTTGATGAAATGCCCTGGTAATGTTACGAAGCTAACATAAATTTTTCCTAACTTTTCCTTAGCTTGTGTCTAAAGCTGTGTAGAGTTGCGTAGAACTTGGCTTCTCTGTTATTTTCAAGTACATTGAGGTGAAAGCAACTGGTAGTTTGAGTTTGATAATTGAATTTAACTCTCTCTCTCTCTCTCTCTCTCTCTCTCTCACTTCTCATGAACTGGCTAAGTAGTGTTGACTAGATTCAAGATTGTAATAAAACTATTTATAGTTGATTCAGAAAACATGTTAATTATCGATCACAAGTTTTTATCACCATAAGGATATGGCAGTAGGAGCCTATGAGAGTTATTCTGTGAAGATTACTAAGCGATTTCTTGAAGCTCTCCTGGTGAAAGACTAGAAAATGCATCTGTCCAGTTTTTGCTAAAGTGGAATGTAATTATCATTTTGCTGCTGTACAAGGATTTGAGAAGTAATCTGAAGCCAAAGTGTAAACCTTTATTGCATGATACAGTATAGCACTATACGGATATGAGAACGTGAGAAGCATTGAAGAAGTATAAGTTGCCTCTCTCCCTCCATCGAAATTGATATCTATTCCACCAGTATCACTTTGGAAAATGAAACTTAGCTCTCCAACTAAGAATAATCGCCTCATGAGAATATTGTTTCATATACTATGAGAATACTGTATACAGTGACTGATATCTCATTTGCCTAGAACGATGGACTTATTTTGAACTTTTTAGAGTTCACTGAAGGGGTTACTTTGTAGCCCTATAGTATTGCTGTTTAGCTTTCCTAAGGCCACATTGTTATTGTCTCGAACTTCTGTGATGTCTTTGTTCTGTGTAGATGGAATGTAGATTTATTTGTCCTCCTACGAAATAGGCGTTTATTTCGTGTATATAGGTGTAAACTTTTGCAGATCCTAATACAAGTTCTATTGAGCAATGTGAGATAACTGGAACTGATAGCCCTATAAATTTTCTCGAATATATAGGATGAAAAATCCAAATTTCTGAAAGAACCTGTTTGTTCTTCTGCTGATGGGGATTGAACTGCTTTCTCAGTTTTCAAAAGTTAGATAGTGCTAAAACGATCTCGCCCTATACGAGAATAAAAACGTTATAGTTCGCTCACCGTTTGTAGGTCCCTGCTTCGCGTCTTTCCAAGAATAGTCGATTCATGCTGAAGGAGAGAAAGAAATGAAGGACGTCCGAATTGGTCGCCAACACGCGAAATCACGTGCTTTATAGTTAAAATTTTCCAACTGTTATACAAGCAACATAGTTAACTACTATAACCATAAAAGAGAAGTTAATTTTCCGACCGGTAATAATAAACAACTCATCCCACAATACGGACTGATTACCCTATTATAGCTGATTTTTATTTATATTTTTTTTTGTCATTTGTCACTTTTCAGAAAATAGTCGCAAGAGTTCCATCTTATCCACTTTGTAACAAACAAGCAAACCAACAAACAAAAAAATGCAATGTTTTTCAATTCATGATTTAACTACACACTTTCATTTAAAAAAACTGTATTCATTTTCTGTAGATGTATATCTCAGTAGCTATACAGTAATGTGTTTGGTATCTTACAGTGCGATCAGTAATAATTCAGGTAGCTTGAAGTCGCTATCTACACGAGCTTCTCATATGCCTTTTAAAAGCTTGTTCCCGTCTAGGTTGATTTTAAGAATAGGTTACAATTGGAAGGTGTGTCTTTAAAAATGAGGTTTTTTAGACCTCTATCTCAGAACAATTTAATCTAAAATACACAATATTTCAGAAAATAAAAAATGATTCAATGTTCATTATTACAAAATAGAGTCCACTCTTTGCAAAAATCTTCCCTGATTAGTTTAATATCATGGACAGCCTGTAGATTAGCTAATAGTCACTTTTAAAAGGTGAGATTATCTATTCATTAATTCGCATGGATCAAGAAAGATAAAAGGTTTCTGCATACTCTCTTTCGAGAATAGAATGCGTTCGATTGATCTCTTTCAGTTCATATATTCCTTTGTATGAAGTTATAAGTAAATTATTTATTTATAAATCCAAATAGAACTTAAATAATCCTGTAATGCATTTATTCCCAAAAACGAATAGGTAGAGCTTCCGTATTCCTAATTAACCTTTGAAGACACGAGGCCATACACTATTCTTGAAGCCTTCGCTGATAGTAATCTCATGCTATCAATAAATTAAAGTCTCTCAGACTTTAGACTTTATATATATATATATATAGACGAATTCCTTTGGTCGGAAAGCCCTGGGTTCGATTCTAGTCCATGATGTAAGGAACCTTTATCATGGTCATTTTCGATTCAAGGCGAGTTAACCGGTCTCCTATGGAACTAGGTTTTTTTTTCACCTGAAAACTCTGGTGTTTCGTCTCCCAGAACAGGCAAACCGGCCTCATGAACACACACGGATTACAGCCGATAATACTTTCAGCCCTGCCATATGCTGATTTATTCAGTTATATGCCGGTCCCAAGCTTGAATAAAATACAGGGGTTGGGAAAGCATTGGTGAACTACTCTGTAAAAAGAATATCACCAGAACACTTTGTGGTAAGAAATACTTGCTTACGAAGTTATCAAGGATCGAACATGGCTCAATGGTTAAATCATCATCATAAAAGGCTTCGATATGAACCATTGCCATATATCCAGAAGATTATGCTACTGCACAGTGGTATACAGTATCTTTATACTGTGGAAGTGTTCCACTCTGATAGGTATGGTCATCTAATTTTATATCATTGTTAATTCAATAATCATCATATTGAATTAAGTTAACTGGATAATATTCATAATTCAATTAGATTCTAAATTCAATTAGATAAAAATATGCTTCGAAATATTGAAAGGAGACTATTTTGGCAACTTTTAGTGGCACAACTACCGTGTTTGAACTCGCTTTTCCCACTCTTTTGTTGGGATCGTTGAGAAGCTTTAAATGCTTTTATTAGACATCCATCCCAGAACTTTTATTTTAACTCCCGCTGTCTTGCTTCATATTACACGTTTTTCAGTCCAGTATGAAATGTATCACGATACTTAAAAATCTGAGTCTCGGTAGGTCAGTCGGTATAGACACGCCTTTTGGTCGGAAAGACCTGCGTTCGATTCCTGTCTATGACGTGAGGACCTTTATTTGATGTCTTTCGGCTACAGGTGAGTTAACCAGCCTCATACAGAGGTGGAGGGTTTTTCTCCCTGTAACTCGGGTTTCTGATCCCTCGAAACAGGCAAACCGTTCCGTAAATACACGCGGCTACAGTCTTAAGATACTTACGGCATGGAAGGCAATGGAAAACCACCTTGCTTCATAATAGTCCCCTTGATATGGTACCTTATTCGCTATCACACCAGCCTCAAGGCTGAAGGGAAAAATACAATACTTTAAAATCAGAATTCTTAACAATTTTTTGTCACAGCCTTTGGAGTACATAGTATAACTACGATTTCCACCCCAAAAGAAAATTAATTCAGTGTAAATGGATTCGTTGTTAAAAAAAACATTTCTGCCTGCAACAACATATCTGAGGTCACTGATAATCGTTTTATGTATATTTCTTTTTCAGGTATTTTCTAATCTATCGGCTTGGAAATGGTTTGGCTGAACTTCTATAAGCATCTTATTTGTTTTTGAACACCCATCACTTTCTTGGTGGGTGACGACTCCCCTAGGAAAGAAATGGAGTAGCTTCCCACCCGATCTAGATTTGTTCATGATCTGGTACTTGTATAAAAACTTGGGCGTTTATCATAATGGATTGCAGCCCTTAAATGTAACGGTCTGACCTTTACCGCATTTCTTCTGTGCATCAAACATGTCTTACAACATTCATATTTTACATAAATATTCAATAAATTTGTTAACCAAAGGCGAGGGGGGAAAAATTACATTTATCGATGGTGGTTTTAAATGTATCCGAATTACAATAATTTATTGGATGAGGACGTGATGCGAAATCCCCAATGTAGTTTCCTTTCTTTTCTAGAGCAATTTCGTTTTTTGTCACTGAAAATCATTAGCAATAACCTTACATTTATTTTTACTTACGGTCAAGATGGCCGCTATCGTTGCCTCTAGTACTCGTAACTTACCTAGGAGTATTTCGAGATTTGCTTCAGTAAAGAAAAATCATGGGATTTTGAGGGTAACGTTTTTTTCCCCATTTTTTTCCACCACCATGAACATTCCTATAGGATAACACGGCTTCATAAGACTTTTAGCGGAAGTAATGAAATTTTACCGTACTCTCTTGAAATATTTCTCGAGATCTTGTGCCGCAGGTAGTTTATTTTCTAACACTTATTCCTTCAATGGTAAACGAATGAAGTAGATAGATAATGCACGGTATTTTTTGGGTTTCGGAGGACGTGTAATCGGTCATCTTTCAGTTCGTTCATTTAACATTTATATGCATGTGGTGACTGCCTATGAAAAAATGAGTTATTATTGCTGCAATTGCATGATTCCTTCCTTATATTCTTCATATATTTATATCTTTAAAACATCAGTATGCCCTAAAAATTGAGTAAAAAGCCAATGACACCATAAAAGGGGTACTTTTAAACAAAAATAGCTATAAAAATTAATATTTATTTAGAGGAGTAACTTGGAAAATTTTCCAGAAATAATATATTTTATTATTATTTTTCAAAACTTATGTATATTCCATCCGAATTACTGATCGTATTAAGAATAATGCCGTCAGCATATGTTTTCATCGATTTCATATAAAAACTAAATTTCTTTAATTTTGTCCGTGGAAATTGCTTGTTACTTATTTTTTGCTGCAAATAATATGGGCGATTGTAGACAATACCGAAGATAAATACCATTTCATTATTATTTTGTGGGAATAAAGGAGATCAATGTATTGCCTGAATGCATTCATGGTTTAACAAAATACGAGAGTTTTTTAGATCCATGAGCTACATCATCGGAGTTAAGTTCTCTTTAGAAATTACAGGCAGTGCCTTAACTTAAAAAGCTAGAATATGAGTCCATGAATAGTCAATAAACCATTCGCCAATGAAGCATTGATTTCAACTGCTTGGTATAATATTTTGTACTTCTTAAAGGTATTTCATCATTAACATTAAATATATTTGTAAAGTTAGTATGATATTTTACTAATATTACTCTTCTCTTTGATCAATTAGAATCAAGCATTTCTGGTACTCTCCAAGCCATTTAAGGAGTTTGGACTTCCATGTGTTATTATTTTAAACCGTCTCTGTTTCAAATAATTCTTAAATAATTATTTTATTTTAAACATTGGTGGCTTAGTTTAGAACATACCTGTGGAAAGTATGTTTGTTGCAGAAATTTTCCACAGTGGGAGTGATGTAGCATTTTTCATCCTGCATGCTGGCTAATTAATGGATATTGTTCTCATAGTGTTAGTTATTTTGGTCATAATTCGAAATTCATCTTTCAGTATCATTTCTTGCAAAAATGACCAATTTCTTCTATTCTTACATTTCACAAGATGAATGGCAAGAAATCCCCAGAAAAGATGAGATTTCTTTTGTAGAAAAAACTTACAATCTCCATTCTTGGTTTATATGTTACAAATGTCCTTAGTAACCATTTCCCCCCCCCCCCCTCTCCTTTCATCATTTGAGTTTCTCTTTCACCTGAGGTGTTACTTCTTCTGAACAGTTATTAACACTGTACAAATTACAAATCAGATGCTGTTCTCATGTTTGGAGCTGTGTCTCAGAGCTTTCTAAAAATACTTGATTTATCAAAGAGAGAGCCCCATCTCTCGCCATTCTCATCTTCCACCAGTGTATGTACCAGCCTCGTTGTTAGAGTGACTGGTGTACTGCTTTGTAACCAACAGGCTGAAGGGTTCAAATCCTACCATTTAGGTGTGAGAGCATTGTCTTGCTTGTTGGAGGAATGAAATGGCTTGCAAAAGTTCTATGTTTGGTCTTTAGAGCAACTTTTCCGGACCTGGTTAAAAATGTACAAAAAAAAAGTATAAAAATAAATAAAAAAAATAGAAAAAAATTCATAGTGCTCTCATAGTACTAATGTACTATAGGTTTATGACCTTGCTTAGATGGGATTTGCACTTGGAAAAAAAAACAAAATTACTACATTCACTTTCATACAGTGTCCAGTTACTGCTTCTTGCCCTTTATATAAATATTTACATAAATTGCTCATCCTCTAAATCTTTTAAAAATGTACAGCAGCTATTCAGCACATAGTACTCCTTCACAATTCAACTCAGATTCACAGAATAACTTTTCAGCTTCTTTATTCATTCCTTCTTCTGCTGTCTTTTGGAACTGGATTCCTTCTATGCATTTCCTCAAAGAGCATGATTTTCAGATCTTCAAATCCAATGTTAACAAGTTTTTTCTTTATGCTCAACTTATTGCTCATCAAGAGTAATAATATTGTAGTTAGCTGAGCAGTTTCTGATTACCTTAAAAAATAATTAAAAACCAGGAAATTCAAATCAGGAGATTCATACTTTAATCTTTTCCTGATGAGCATTTAGATTTTATACATTCAAAAGCATGAAAAGCTTAGTTCTATAGTTTAAAAACACAACATTTGAGACAATTCTATATTATTATTATTATTATTGTATGGGCACTTCCTTGGAGATCGAAGACTCGTTGCAGGAGACCCAAACTATTCACACAATGTATCATACCCTCTCCTTGAACCCATTAACAGACAAAGCACTGCCAGTTGACTCCGGGAACCAATTCCACTCACTCACAACTCTAAGCAAAAAAAATCTAGTCTTCACACCCTTTATGAACCAACCCTTTATTCAACTTTATTCAAGAAGAATGACCTCTTGTTCTGGCCCCTCTAGGCAGTGCTGAAACATTTTTCCTTCGTCAATCTATAAAACCCTTGAAGCAACTTAAATGTTTCTATCATGTCTCCTCTTTTACTCCTATCAACCCACTTCTAAAATCACCCCCCCCCCCACACTCAATCTGTCCTTGTAGGGAACATTCCACAGATCACTCACCATCATGGTTGCTTACCTCTGAATCTTCTCCGCCTCTTCCTCATCCCCAGGAAACCAGACCTAAGCAGAGTAATCCAAATGTGGAAGTATCAAGGCCTTAGAAAGTGGAATAACTTTCTTTTCTTATCTTTACTTGTTAGTGTGTTCTTCAATTGCTAAGTAATTTTATGAGCTACTTTAACAATGTGTCCTCTAATCTGAAATCTCTCTGTCTACTACCATCCCTAAATGTCTAGTTTCATCTATTTCCTGGAGTACAATTCCATCAATGTGGTACACAGCTTTTAATCTCTTTATCCCAAAATGCATAACTTTATATTTCTCCACATTAAACTGATACCCATTATCTTTTACCCATAAATGACAGCCTATTTAAAATCATCTTGCAAGCTCTCCACATCACCTTGATTAACTCTTACTCTATCTATTGCATCATCAGCAAAGAACTAAATATTTCCTTTCAGGTTATTACCTATGTTATTTATGTAAAAATTAAAGCTCTGAACTTTGTAGCACATCACTAGTCACTTGTTTTCACCTTGATTCTGTTCCTACATATATAACATTTTGATATCTGTCCTGCAGACATCCTCTTATCCACATAATAACCAGTGTCATATATATATATATCCACATTTGTTCTAATTTAATTTGAGTAACAGAGTTCATGTGGTATGCTGTCAAAGTATCAGTAGCAAATGACTAATGGGGGTGCCATAAGGTTCAGTGTTGGGACTGCTACTGTTTAATTTATACAAAAATGATATAACAAATAACCTGAAAGCAAATATTCAGTTGCTTGCTGATGATTACTGTCAAAGATTTAAGTATTTATTTATTTTTTTGTATTATTTGCATTTTCTAAGTATACAAATTTAGCATCTCTCACACAGACAGTTATTTTTGTATATTTTATACTTTGATAGGTGGCTTGTGGAAATCTTATCTTTGTCCTTAAGTCACTGGAAAAAAAAAAAAAACTTTCTTATTCAGTTAACTTCAGTTTGAAAATTGGTCCATATTGCACATCACACAATCCACTGTCTGCACTACATAATCCTCCTTCTGTCCAATAATAATATTTTTGCCATATGTTCTTTGGCCAGTTTGCCTCAATGTTGGAAGTAAAATACAAATTTCTGGGAGGCAAAAAACCCTGCTGCCTCTTGTATGAGATTGGCTAACTCACCTTCACTCGAAAAAAAATTCATTTAAAGATTCCTCTCGTGATGAGAATTGAACTTATTTTCCTTTTGATGGGTGCATGTCCTGTTATCCTTCCAGCTATGCTACAAAGGCATTTATGTTCATTGTGCTGCCATGTGTTAGATTATCAGTGATATTCTGTTATGTTTTTATTGCTAGAAAAGAATAAATAAACAAAAAACAGATAATTGAAAAATGCGTTCCTTAGCATAAACAACTTGTTCTCTAGTACAGTGTTTGATTCTCATCATGACATAAAGAATCTTTAAGCTTTCTCACTTAGCCGGTTTTATGTGGAGGTTTTTTTTTTTAACTAAGTTTTTTTCCACTATTAAATAAACAAACTAGCCAGAACACATGCAATAAACAGACAAAAAATATGTTTGTAGGGTGGATGGAATTTTCTAGTGTAGCCAACTGATAAGTCCTGGGACTCAATGGAAGTGTTATATAATAATTATAACAATTTTTTTGTTGTTTCTCAATCTGCATTTCTTTTTTTATTTTTATATAGAAGACAGTAATCATGTTGATTAGTGATTCATTTCTCAAATTTATTCCACTCTTCCACATAGACATTCAGTTTTTGCTAAAGATTTCCTTGAGATATTTCATGATCACCATTTATCTGAATTGGTATTGGTACATTGTCTGCTCTTCTGTAAATCTAAGATGTACAGTGAATAATTACTGTCTTCTTGCACTTCAACCCCAGGCTTATAGAAATAATTTCATCATGGAAGAGGAAAGACGATTCCATCATCAAATTTCTGACATATACCCTCTAGGGGGGGGGTACAGGATATGATAGTATTACATGAAAAACGCACATTGCCACTAATTTCTTATCTACAATTTTCCTCTAAATCAATCTGTTACCTGTTAAGACTCCAACATTATCAGATCTTATATTTCTGTCTTCTAAGGCATTTTTTACTGTATCAATCCACCTATATCTTGGTCTTCTTCTGGGTCTTTTTCCTGCCAACCTTGTAGAGAACCCTTGTTTTGCTAATCTTCCCTCTTCCATTCTGTTTAAGTGACCATACCACCTGAGGTTAGCTCTGCTAAGACATTCCTGGTTGCTAACAATGTCAAGTTCTTTCCTGATATCATTATGAACTAATTTCCTATTTGCTTATTCTTTCTCACTCCCTCTCCCCTATTGCTGTTCTTTGGACTACTCTCCCTTATGTGCTTTTATTTCCAGAGGAGTACAGTTTTAGTCTTTCTTTAAATTTGATGGTAACAAGTTTCTTATATCCTCTTACTGTATGTAAGCTGAATAAAGTGTATGTGGAATTATTATTATTATTATGTGAAACCTCCATGGAGTCCAAAGAGTCATCGAGGGAGAGTGTGCCAACAGCATCGAACGATTGATCAACTACTAACTATGCTCGAACTTGCTTAACTTTTTGCATGAGGCATTAGTAGCAGAGGCTCAACCAATCGACCAACCTTTGCTGAAAAAAGGAATTACCATTTTTTTTTTTCAAAGTAGATTTTATGCCTTGCTGATAACATTGAGCTGATCAAAAATAAAGTGATGTGTGCAAATATGCAGAGGAATAAAGCAAAGATCTAATGAAAATAAATGAAAAAAAAATATAATTAGGAAAATATTAACCTGCAACTTTAATGTGATGTAACAGAATACCATTAAGAAACACATATCAGAATGAATACTAAAAAAAGTTATTAAAAAAAATATATATATATACAGTTTCTCTAAATTAATTTTTTATTTCAAGCACATGTTAAAAACAAGAAACATTATCATTTAATTTTTTTTTTTTTTTTTGTCCATATACATTTGTCATGTACACACAGTTTTCTCTTATGCTCAGTATAAACATGGATTTCTTTTGTTTTCGGCACACAGAATACATTTTACTTTTAGAAAGTAATTTGACATCTAAAAAAAAAATTTTTTTTCTCTGTCTATTTATTTTATTTTTTTCTCCTGAAAATTTTGCTGTCTATAGGTAAATGATGGGGTAGCAAATTGGCATATGCAAAATGTTAGTGTCAAATATATCGGAATTATTACTGAAAAGTTTATATTATTATTATTTATGATGTTTCCATGGGGTCTGGAGACTCATCATGAGAGACCCCAATCAACCATCATACACACAAATCCTATCATATCTCTCTTGAATTCATTTACCATCAGGGAACTCGCAGCCAATTCTGGTAATCCATTCCACTCACTCTCCATGCAAAAAATCTGGTCTTCTAACTCCTACTAAACACACTCTTACACAACTTCCACAGATGGCCCCTTAGTTCTCTGATTATTTGTCATATATTAAAAAAATTTCACTTGCATCAATTGTATAACGGCCCTTTAATATCGGAAAAGTTTCTATCATGTCCTCTCTTTTTCACCTATCAACTAAGCTTTGTAACCCACAAATCTTCAACCTATCCTTGTAGGGAGTATTCTACAGACCTGTCACCATCTTGATCACTCATCTCTGAATTTTTTCGATGAATATTATGACATATCATACCATGACAGTGCTTTCTGGTATAAACATCACCAAAAGAAAATAATTACTTTATTGAACTTACTAATATTTTTGAAGGATTTCTGACCAGCATCTTCAATACATATATTGCAAATGTGGTAATACATGGCATTCAGTTTAAATTTTAATTGAAAAGGAACTAATTGTCTATCACAATATCCTTTAAGGCAGGGGTCTTCAATGTATGGCCTGCAGAGCTCTTTGCCATGGCCTGCTGGCCATTTTGAAAAAATAACTATTTAACATTAAAACGCGATTAAATAAAAAATAATTTCAGTAAAGCCCGCAGGCCACTAAGCTATACTGCGGTATTTAAAATTGTAAGATGCATAAAGAATGCTGTGCATTTGATACTTTATATAAAATCCTATAAAAATGAATATTAAATAGACATGCTTCTTCAGCCATCTACCAGCGCTAAGCAGTACTTAAGTACTAGTACTAACATCACAGGTAGATGACTGAAGCAGTAGTTCATTCGAGTGCACTGTCTAGTGCCTTCCAGATACATCTCAAAGGTTCTCGATACTTCATTATTTTCATATAACTATCCAGCGTCAGTCAGTCATAAACAGTGTGATATTCGTGTATAAGCACACGCAGGTTTGTTGTGTCAGCCATAACCTATTGTGGTTTTATATTGCCAGATTTTTTTCATTAGTGTGAGACATATTCAGTGGATAATAACCGTTACACGGCCATTTTGGATAATTTTTTGGGTTCAACTTCCATCACTATGGCACCTATGAGTAAAAAGCGTAAATCAAGTGATTCTTGTCGGGCGTTTAATGAAAAGTGGACTAATTTGTACTTTTTTGTGCTGATCAATGATAAGCCAGTGTGTTTACTTTGTCGTGAGTCAAATTAAACACACTGGCTTATTAAACATACTGACCAGTGTCAGTATCAAAAGAATACAATATAAATTGACACTATGAGACAAAGCATGCATCCAATTTCGATCACCTTCGAGGGCAGCTTCATGTGGATAAAGTGACTCGTCTCCCAATTGATTTAAAATGCCAGCAGGATACGTTTAAAAGGCAGAAGGAAGAGAGTGAAGCTTGCGTCAAAGTAAGTTATGTTATAGCTGAAAAAATTGCTAAAAAAATCAAAAGCCTTCTTGGACGGTAAGTTTGTGAAAGTGTCTCATCACTGCTGGGGAAATTCTGTGCCCAAATAATAAGGAAGTGTTTAAAAAACTGAGTTTGTCTGGGGTAACTGTAGCACGACGTGTCGAAGAACTTGTCATGACATTGAAGGAACTTTAAAAACATGATCGTCTGAATTTATGTCATATTCACTTGCTTTAGATGAGAGCACAACTGGCTATCTTTGTCCGTGGCATTGATGAACAATTCACTGTGATAGAACTACTACTAGTGCCTGTACCTGTGAAGGGAACGATGAAAGGTACTGATATTCTTGAACCCGCTAAGAAAAACGCTTCAGCATTTCAACCTCAGCTTAACCAACCTCGAGGGTGTGGTAACTGATGGTGCCCCTGATATGGTTGGAAAGAACGAAGGGTTTGTTGCACTGCTACAGAAAGAACCGGAACTAGAAGGAAAAGATTTCATCCATTACCACTATTTAATCCACCAGGAGAATTTGTGCACTAAAACTATTGGATTTGAGTATGCCATGAAAGTTATTGTGACTGTTGTCAACATTATTAGGACAAGAGGATTGAATCATCATTTCCAAGAGTTTTTGACCCAAGAGTTCAAAGTGGATCATAGCGATGTGGTTTATTATAGTGATGTTCGTTGGTTGAGCAGAGGGAAGGTTCTTAAAAGAGTCTGACTTAAGGAGCGAAATACAGCAGTTCATGCAAACCAAAAGGGAAGCCAATTGTGGAATTCAGCGATCCAAAGTGGATGACAGACTTTGCCTTTGCGACCAACATCTCATTGCATATGAATGACTTAAATATGTGGCTACAATTCAAATATCAACTGGTGCACACTCTGTTTGATCACATCAAAGCTTTTGTGGCCAAGCTCAAACTTTGGGAGGCACAACTCTCAAAAAAAGACTTAATTCATTTTCAGCTTCTTCCTGAGTCCAACTGTTCGCTTCTTGATGAATATACTACAAAATTAGCTATGTTGCGAAGTGAGTTCGAAGAGAGATTTAGTGATTTTCGTAACCAACAGTCTTCTTTAGATTTATTTTCAATGCATGGCTCAGTACAAATGGAGCTGCTTGAATCCCAAAACAACTCTTCTTGGAGAGAAAAATTATTCAATGTGCCATTGCTTACATTTTACAAAGACTACATTTTTTCAGGATAATCTTCACTAGCATGCTTTGAAGATGCATGCTCTGTTATGAAGCACATACTTATGTGAGCAGTTCTTCTCCAGAATGAAGCATGTGAAGTCCGAGACAAGACCTCAGATTATGGACCAACATCTCGAGAATACTCTGCGCATAGCAATTTCCAACATTGATGCCAACATCGACAAGTTGCCCATTGACATTGTAAAAAAAAGATGTTTTCTTCATTAAATTATCTTTTTTCAAGTATTGATTGTATTTACTTATCATGAACCCGACTCCTACCTACACTCTTAAAGCTGAATTTGTTTATTTTTATAGGATTTTATGTAAAGTATCAAATGCACAGCATTCCTTGTGAATCTGGAAAACATCTTACAATTCTAAATACTGCAGTATAGCTTAGTGGCCCACGGACTTCACTGAAATTTTTAATGTGGCCTGCACTGTCTGAAGGGTTGAAGACCCCTTCTTTAAGGTCTGCATAAAAACATCTAATTCAGAGAAATCGGGCTAAATGCAGTCTTAGAATGACTGTCATCTAAATCTTTGGTAAATTAATGTAGCTATACTTGTTAAGGGTTAGGAGAATGTTTCATAGGTAATACTAATATAAAAATAGTCTCTCTGATCTATAGCAACTTTTTTGTAGAAAAGTTATCTTCTTTCATATAATCTTGTGTGAAGGAGTATCAGGAGTGTGTGTGTGCTTCTTTACAGAATATGAAAGGTGCTAGTGGGAGATGTGTGGTTTGAAAGCGGCATGGAGATGAAATTTGTGAAGTACTTTAGGTATATTTTCAATGGATATAGGGAATGGGAATAGTTTTACTCTAATTTCATTATTATTATTATTCCTGATACCTCCAAGGAGTCCGAAGACTCATCGCGGGAGAACATCTTCAACTGTCTCTACACCTTACCTCTACTACAAATCAACGCCATCTACCGCCCACCTCCAACACCACCACAACTAGTAATTTTTGTCTGTAAATTGCGTGTGTTCTGAAGGACCGATTTGTATGTATGCGGGATGAAAAACCTGAGTTTCCGGGAGGAAAAACCCTGCTACCTCCGTATGAGATCGGCTAACTCACCATCGATTGAAATCGACCAGATAAAGATTCCTCCCGTCGCGACGAGAATCGAACTTAGGCCTATTCCAATCGAAGGGTGCAATATACCGTCGTTCTTCCAATTGCGCTACGGAGGCGCTCAAATGTTAGTTGTGGGAAGAATGGGGGAGGGGCATGCAGCATTTTGTCTGAAGGTTGTAGCTGTTGACCAAAAAGTGCTGCAAAGGTACCTGAATTCATTTGGAAGAGTTTTGTCATTAAATCAGATAGCCCTCAGGATGCTAAACTGTTGGGATAGTTGATTGTGACTTCTTTTATATGTATGTTTGATTCTTTCCTATAAACAGAAAAGAATAACGAATCATTTGGTAGCCAGTTTAAAGAATGAGAGTTTGTTTTATTTTCTGTGGCAAAATGTATTTTTGGATGCCAAGACTATATATGATATCTAGGCCATGAGGCCAAACAGCAAAAACATCTACTTAGCATAGCTAGACTGTTCATTTGGGTGTAGCTGTGTTGAGTGTTTGGTTCTAGAAATTTCATGTAAAAATTGGTCAAGTAAGAGGAAAGTGGAGTAGGTATCCACTGCACTATCTAGTTTTTTGGATGTATTTTTCCTTACCAAGAAAAATAACATGCATGTATGGTGAATGTGATTAATTCATATATGCCAGTGGGGGGGGGGGAATAGGGCTTAACCAGACTGTTGGTTTGTGTAGAAATTCCATATAGTAATTGGCTGTTGGGGGTAGGAAATCCATTTCACTCTCATCCACCTGTGTTTAGGAGGGACAGAGAGAATAAAATGGAGGGAGAGGTGTTATTGATGATAGCTGATGAACTGCAGACAAGAAGAATTGAAGTTGTATTGCAGGTTAGTGAAAAGAGCTCATTTGAGGCTATTTCGTGTGAGATTGAGACTGGTAGAATAAAACATACAGTTGGGTGCTGCTATAGACCAGGTGATGGAATAGATGGTGGAAATAGTATGCGTAAAAAAATTGATGAAATGAGTGGAAGGAGGGTAATTATTATGGGGGATTTCAACTATGGTAACATTCATTGGAAGGAGGAGAGGACACATGTGAGAAAGGAAATGGATTTTATTCAATTATTAACGGATAACTATCTGAGACAGCATGTAATTGAAAATACTAGGGGTGTGAGAGTGCTTGACTTGGTAATAGCATCTGAGAATTTGACTGTAATGAATATGACCATGTTGCCAGCTATTGGTGAGAGTGATCATAAGCTCTTGACCTGGGAGGTGGCTAAAGGTGTGGAATTTTCAATTAAGACAGGGTATATGTGGAATTACCGTGCTGGCAAGTATGACAAGCTTAGGAGATTGCTTGGATCAGTGCCATGGCATGTACAACTGCAAGGGCTGGATGTCGATAGAGCATGGGAAGTGGTCAAGGAGCATTTACAAGAGGTTATGGCTGATTGTATACCTAGGGTCTGAATAGTAAAACAAGTAGGGGTTAAATGGATGAATAACATCATTAAGCTTGAGCTGCAAAAAAAGAAAACTGTGGAGGGAATTTAAAGAAAGAGGTGACCTGCAGGCACACAAACCGTATAAAGTGCAGGCCAAAAGGGTAACGAGTGTGGTAAAAAAAGCAAAAGCGGATTATGAAAGTAAACTAACTATGCAAGCTAAAGAGAATCCAAAACAGTTTTTTTCAATATGCTGCAAGCAAAAAAAAACTGTATACAGCAAAATGATTTTAAGGAATGCCGATGGTAAGGAGGTCACTGAATCAATCGATATAGTGGAGTTACTGAGCAAGCACTTTGCAAAAATATGTCATCCAGGTGGTGACATTGAAAAAATGAAGGAACCATTAGTTTATACAGGAATTGTGATGATTGAAGTGGAGGTGAATAGTCTATTACAGAACCTTAATGTGAATACATCTGTGGGATTGGATGGTATACCAGCACGGGTCTTGCATGAAGCGGCTAAAGAATTATCAGTGCCCTTGACTATGTTGTTTAATCTGAGTCTCGGGTCTGGTTTAGTCCGAAGGTGTGGAAAGAGGGGAAAATAGTTCCACTGCATAAAGGAGGATCCAAGACTATGGTTGCAAATTACCGATCGATCAGCATATCAGGAGTCGTTGTCAAGGTCTTCAAGAAAGTAGTCAAGGGAAAAATACAGGAATGGATTGATGAAAATGAGATACTGTACAGGGGACAGCATGGATTTGTGAAGGGTAGGTCATGCCTCAGTAACTTGCGCAAGTTTTATAACACAGTAACGGCTGAACTGGATAAATGTAATGGGTTTACAGTGATACTGCTGGACCTGGCTAAGGCATTTGACAGGATACCACATGGAATTCTAATCCATAAACTACGACATATGGGAATGGATATAGGGTTGGTGAGATGGATAGGTGGGTGGTTGATTGAGAGATATGAGAGAGTAGTTTATTCAGGAGTAGAATCCAAAAGATGGCCTGTGACTAGTGGTGTGCCGTAGGATACTGTTCTTGGACTACTGCTGTTTAATTTGTTCATTAACAATATAGGGAAGGATCTAAGCGGAACAGTTCATTTGTTCGCTAATGATGCAAAGTTGGGTAGGGCAGTAGTGAATGCAGAAGATGTCAAAATCTTGCAGGACGACTTGGATAGATTGGAGTTCTGGGCTAAGGAAAATGGATGTCAATTTAATGTGATAAAATGTAACGTTATGCATTTTGGGGTGAAAAGATTAGCAGCAGTATACCACATTGGTGGAACTGTACTCCAGGAGATTGATGAGGCCAAGGACTTGGGAGTGTTGGTGGATAGGGAGATGAAGTTTAGGGGGCACATTGCAAAAGTAGCTAAATCAGCTCATCAACTCACTTGGTTGCTGAAAAATACTTTGACGAGCAGAGACAAGCAAGTTATAGTTCCTCTGTACCGAGCCTTGATAAGACCTCATTTCGACTACTGTGCCCAGATTTGGTCACCTCGGTTCTTTCTTGATGGGGAGGAGGTGGAGAGGATCCAGAGGCGAGTGACTAAGATGTAGCAGGTCTATGGAATGAACCATATGAGAACAGGTTGAAGATTTGTGGGTTGCAGAAATTAGTTGATAGGCAGAAAAGGGGAGATATGATTGAGAGATTCAAATTGCTAAAGGGTTTCTATAGGATTAATTCAGAGGATATTTTTGAGATCAGGACTGGTGGTGGTGAACTAGGGGACACCTATGGAAGCTGGGCAAGAGTGTGGTTAGCATGGGTGTTAGAGCTGGGTTCTTTACTTTTAGAGTGGTAAATGAGTGGAATAAGCTGCCAGAGTCTGTTGTGGGTGCTATGACAGTGAATGAGTTCAAGGCTAGGTATGATAGATACTGTGAGAATGTCGTATAGTTGTGTGGACATGATGTTTAGGGCCTCCCTCGATGAGTCTAAGGACTCCCTGGAGTCGCCCGTAATAATAATAAAAAAGAATCTGGATACATGGTAAATTTCAGTAATTCAGGTCTGCCAGGGAAGGAAATATATGGCTTAATAAGGTCAGAGATCTCTGTTAGCAGTACATTGGTAGATAAATATGTATCGGTTATTCAATGCCTTTCTTTCCCCATTGGCTGTTGCTCTTATAAAACAAAATAGATATGAGCAACAATATTCCCATCCTATATATTCAGGGTACAGCCGGAAAGATAGTCTAAATTCCTTCAGAAATATAATTGCACTCCCACTTTTAAACCACCTATCCTGGTAGAACCTTTCATCTCTTTCCCCAAAGGATCATTTTCATCCTGGAATTTATAAAGTTCCCTATGCCTGCAACTTTGTCTACTTTGGACACACCAGTAGACCTGTTAATATCTGCCTTAAAGAACATAAAAACTGCATTCACAATCTTCTAGATAGCAAGTCAGGACTGGAAGACCATATTCTGAATATTCATTCACACAGTGTTAAATGGAAGGACATACTCCCCACCCCCAAGAAAAAGGAAAGAAAACACTAGAAAATTTTCCAAAAATCTTTTTCTAATTAAAATTCATTTTTTAAAATTTATATTATGTCGTGTCTTCTGTTTCTGTACTACTTATGAATTAGCGGTCACTTAATTGCAGCTGCTCAGTCATAGGCCATGTGCAATGCATAGTTTGTATTCTCAAATCATTTACTCAACTTTCCCCCCCCCCTCAAGATTAAACCCTGTGTGTTCTGCTGATTCAGAGCCCCTTTTCTGGAACCTGCATCAGCTATGAAACACTGGCTTAACTTCAAGTATGGCTGCATTAATTTGCCAAAGATTTGGAAGGCAGTCATTCTTGGACTACTGACTCTTCTGAATTAACTTTGTTTTTATCCATCCCCTAAAGAGCACTATGACAGGACATTAGTACCTTTTCAGTTACGATTTGATTGTTTCTACAACAATCTAATTGAGTGCAGTGTTTTATCACAGTTATTTGTGCTCTGAAGATTTGCTGGTTATAAGAAATCCAGCAAAATATTAGTATGCTCTATAAATTATTTATTTATGCTTATTTGGTGTTGTTTTTACCATGATGCACTGTCATGAATAACCATCACATCTAAACCTGTCTATATTTTTATCAAAGCATTTTTTAATTGCCTTTTATTATACATTTCAGTACATGAAATATATAATTTTAATTTAAAAACAAACTGTCTCCAATAATTCCCTGCAACTTTAAAAAAAAAAAAAACTAAAAAAAATCTTACAAAAAAATTTCTTCGGCATTCACTTTACTAACATTCCTGGTGTATATTTAACATGGGTGATTATGTTTGCTGCAGCATGTGTGAAATGTATGACCTTTGCAGAATGAGAGATTTTTGAAAGAAGAATGATACTGGAGAACATGTTTATAGAAAGTGATTCATAAGCAAATGCAAGAAGTGTGAAGAGAATAAGAAGAGTGATAGAGGAGAGTTGAAAGTAGTGTTGCAAGCATATGAGTGGAGAGAATCCAGAGGCAAGTGACAAAGATTATGGCAGCTCTGTGGAATGCTCCCTATGAGAATAGATTGACTGTCTGTAGGCTTCAAAAATTGACTGGTAGGCAAAAAAGAGGAGACACGATAGAAGCATTTAAGTTATGAAAGGGGTTTTATAGAATTGTCTTCTTTCAGCACACAGAAGGGAGAGAACAAGGGGGTCACTATTGGAAGCTGTGTAAGAATGTGCTTGGCAAGGGTATTGGACTAGATGTTTAGCTTTGGGGGGGTGGTGAATGGTTGGAATGGTTGCCAGAGGTGGTTGTGGGTGCTTTATCAGTGAATGAGCTTAAGGAGAGGTAATATAGGTATGATGGCTTCTACATCACCTTTATTTACCATCACTATTCCCAGTTTAGCATCATTAGCAAACAACTGAATGTTTTCTAGAAAATTGTTTCTTATATTGATGTATAAACTAAAAAACAGAGGACTAAGTACTGATCTGTGTGGTATACCATTGATCACCTACCTTCTCCTGATCTACCCATTATCAAATTCTGTCTCTCATCTATTTCTCCAATACCTTAACCACTACTCCTGAGATGCTGATTGGGCCCTATCATTTGCTACTTCTATCTTATAACCTCCTTTATGCAGCAGGACTATTTTGTCTTCTTTCTAATCCATTGGCATCTTGCCATCACTTATGCTTAAATTAAGCAGTTTGGTCAGAGGAACTGTTAATTCCCTTGTACATTTTTATAACACGCTGGCCAATATGCCATCCAATGTTGTGTTTGTATTGAGGCTCTGCAATATTTTAAGTGCCTCCATTTCTTCAACCTCTGTTCTCCTCTCAGTTGATGTCACATCTACCACTGCAATGTCACCATTTTGATGGTACATCCCCTGCAAAATGCTCACACCGTAATTCACCTGTTTGGTTTTGTTCTGTTACCTTCCTATCAACAGCATTTTTTAAAGTCATTCTTCTATAATCATTTTCTCCTTTTAATTGCTACATAATGAAAGAAGTCTTTAGGATTTCTTTTCACCTTATCAACTAGCTTTCTCTTATAATTAGCATACTTTTCTATGCAGGTCGCCCTTCTTGCATGTGCCTTGTACTGTCATGGGCATGCCGATCAATTTTTTTTTTTTTTTCTATTTGTCTGCAATTCCTGCTTAATGATACTATTCATCCATCTAACCCCTACCTGATTTATCCTTCTGACTCTGGGTATACATTCTGATATGACTTGTTTCAAACACCCCTGGACCATCCCCATGCATCACCACCATCTCTGTTATCTCCAAATTCTTATGTCATGGCACTGCTGAAATTATCTCTTCTGAATTGAAAATTCTGCATATCTGTCAATCTCCCAGGTTAAGACTACTTGATCACTTTCTCCGAGCACAAGCAGCAGAACTAGATTGCTTAGTGTTAAGTTTTCTGTTGCTGTGATCAGAATCAGCACTTGTGTGCCCTCCATTACATGCTGCCTCAGGTAAATATCTCTCAGCAGTTGTATAAATTTTATTTCTTCCACGCCTGTGACCATTCCTCTTCCCAATCTATGCCCTCATAGTTGATATCCCAATAATAATTACTTGACCTGTACTCATCATGCTAATTTGCAAATGCATATCATCTACATTCTCCCTTATATCCCATGGATTATAATAGCAGTCAATTACACATTTTGTCATTTTAGTCCCTGTAACTGTCGCTGTCCTCCTGATGCACTTTTATTCTTTTTAGCTTCAATTCCTCTGCTATCATTAGTTCTGCCCCCCCCCCACCCTGTCATCTGTATACTCTTTCATTCAGTTAGCAATCATGTACAGTATGGAAGCAAGCCTATATACAGCCATTTCCAAAAACAAATTGATAAGTGTCTACCTTCAAATTATTGTCCTATTGCTCTGATCTCAGTGTTATCTAAAGGAATGCAGGAAGTTATCAGTAGTCAAATCCTTCAACACCTGGAGAGGTATCAACTAAACAGTGACCACTAATACGATTTTGCCAGTCAAGATCCACAGCAGATCTTGCTTATTTCTGGACATGTGCCATGGAAAGATATAGAGAAATCTATGTTGTTGCATTTCACATTTCCAAAGCATTTATTATTATTATTATTATTTGACACCTCCAGGGAGTCCAAAGACTCATCGAGGCAGAGTGTGTGCCAACAGCATCGAATGATCGGCCCCTTCCAACTACTAACTGTGCTCAAACTTACTTAACTGAGCCATTAGTAGCAGAGGCTCTACCAATCGACCAACCTTTGCCGGCAAATGCTTAGCAATGAAGGCTTCTTAGCAGCCTGGCATCTTACAGTTCAAATCCCTTTGAAATCCTCTCTTTGTAACTGGATTGCCAGTTTTTTCACAGATCACAGATGACATATTTAAGTTATTTAATTGTGACTTTATTAGTGTTCCATCCTGGTATAGCAGACTTTCTTCCTAAAAGGATAAGGAGTGGTGAAGTTTTAGAAGTGATTGAAGAGGATCTATTCCAAATACTGAATATGCTAATGTCAGTGAGGCAAGGAAACTAGATGAAATTTTGCCACTTGTTTTAAGGGAATGTGCTGCAGAACTAACCATGCCATTAACTTGGCTGTTTAATGAAAGCCTTGCAATGGGACAAGTACCTGGAGAGTGGAAGGAGCGTAAGATAGTGCCATTGCATAAAGGCAATGGTAGAATGAAGGTATCAAACTATTGACCTGATTTGTATTTCTTCTGGGGGGGTAAGTTTTTTAAATTGGTAGGAACTCCTGTAGAATTGGGCAAATTAGAGCAATATCATTTATGCAGGCCAGCATGGATTTGTTACATGGCACTCTTGTTTCAATAATCTGGTTACCTTTTACAGTATTAAACAGTAGAGAAGGAAAAGGCATGCGCTGTCATTTTTTTAAAAAATTTTTCCAAGGCATTTGACAGGGTGTCACATGATAAGTTAGTTTTTAAGTTGCATCATGTGGGTTAGGATATCAGGTTAGTGGATTGAATTGATAACTGGTTTTCTGATAGTTATCAGAGTGTTGTACAGTACGAGTGGATAGTGGTGGTTTGGAAATTTCTGATAAACACTTATTGTATGCCCACAGATGCGAGACCTTTCGACACTTCTTTGCATGTCAAAAGAAGGAGAATCAATTCCAATATTAGGGTAATCAATGTGTTTTGTGGGATGAGTCTTTATTATTATATGTCGGGAAAATTAGCTTTTCTTTTATGAAAATTCTAGTTCTTAAAATGGTAACTATTTTGCTTGTACAACAGTTGGAAAATTTACGTATAAAGCGTGCGATTTCACATGTTGGTAACCAATTCGTACATCCTTTATTTATTTCTTCCCTTCAGCATGAATTGACTATTCTTGGCATATTGCCAGACTCCGTTCTCTGAAGTGTGGGTGTACAATATAAAGAAAAGGAACAAATTATTACAATTTGATGAAACATGGGGATTAAAGGGTTTTAAGGTATGTTCTTTCTTTTCCACATCAGTTCCTTAAATATGATTTTTGTTCTGGTGTTTGTCAGAACTTTCCAAACCCCCCCTTATATATTGGGAAGTATTATCAGGGAGTAGGAAGGTTACAATTGGAATTCCTAATGGTTCCAATACTGAATCCTATGGAATTCCAATAGGAATTCCATCTATCAATCCTGTAGTCCTGTTCAATCTTTATGATATTGTTACAGGACTACAGGGAGATATTTAGTTTTTTTGCAGATAATGTGAAACTTGGGTTATTAGTAATAGAGCTGATGGTTTGGCTCCTCATGAGGATTAGACTTAGCTGGAAAGGTGGGCAAATGAATGAATGTCACTTTAATGCAACTGAACATAATATTTTGAAATTTGGAATCCACAGATGAATATGATTCTTCATGCTCACTTGGTGAAGTTATACTGGAAGAAGAGGAGGAAGCAAGGGAACTTGGGTGATTGTAGATAGAAGTTCAAAGTTCAGAGAACATATAGCAAAGGTTGTGAAGACATCTTAGAGAATTGCAATATTGAGGAGGAAATTGACTATGAAAGATAAAAGTGTGGTGGTCCCATTATATAGAGGTTTGATGAGACCACATTTGGATTTCTGTGTGCAGATCTTGTTACTAAGATTTGAAAGGGGATGAAGTACCCTTAAAGAGGGTACAGAGACAGATAACAAAAATGATATCAGTGTTGTACAGTGATTATGAGGATAGACTGAGGACATGCAAACTGCACTTTGTAGATAAAAGACGGTGGGGGGGATATGATTGAGACATTTGTTGAAGTGTTGTTATTATGGGATTAACACTGGAGAGGTTTTTAATATGGTAAAATGAGAGGAAGGAACAAGGGGCCGTTCCTGGAATTTGCAAGGTAAGAAGGAAGTAATTTTTTTGCATAGAGTAGGTAGGATCATGGAATGCATTGTGTGAGAGGGTGTGAGAGTGATTGTTGAGTTTAAGGAATGGTATGATAGACTTCGTGTTGACTAGCACTGACCTCCTACAATGATTCTTGTGATTCCATGTAGGTAAGGGGAAAAAAAAATTATTTTAATTTTTTAATCTTTAAGTTCATTTTTGCAAAAACCAAAAAGGTTTTATTTTCTGCTACAAGAAAAACCTGGCAGTGTCATATGAATTATCAGGACATTCCCTTAAGACATACATGTATCAAAGTAATTCTGTTTTTACTAAATAAAACACGCTTTGAATTAAGCATAATTCACTTCTTTGTCCTTATCAGAACAAATGAACACAATATATTTATAATACTGGAAATTAATATTTTAAATTAAAAGAACATATTTTGTCAAAAGTATGTTCTTTTAATTTGAACCTATCCCATTTTTTCAATGATCCTTTAATTGGAAATGACTGTGGTTTATGTATGTGAATTGTAATTTCTTTAAATAACCAGGAACTACATAATAGTAATGATGATGATCATTGTGTTTCTGGCATGACCAAACACTAAGTGAAACATCTAAGCAAACAAGGGCTGCCCTATGAACAAAAACATAACCAAGCCATAGTCAGCGGGTTGAAGTTCTGCAGGTCATTTGATAAAGGGTTGGATACCATATAGTTGATTATTTCTGATTTGATATTTGTATTTTTAATGTTTTTATCATTTACATTATAATTTAAAATAGTTTGTGATTAAAAAACTCATTTTGCATTACTGTTTCAGCATTTATTCACTTATTTATTCTTTGAGTAAATTCTTAATTCACTCACTAAGAATTGACCCATTTTATACTGTTTAACTTAGTATTCTTGGTTTTTATTTCTTTCAGACTTACAACCATAGGCTACAGCTGTGTACAGGTGTGTGTATATATTTTCTATTCTGGGAACTCAAAAGGTTTTATATTAATTTAGTGCAAAGATCAGTATGTTAAAAATCTGTGCTATTGATAGAGTTCATGACATTTATATCTACCATTTGCCACATGACTTTTCATCATTAGCTTTTCTGTTTTTCCATCAGCAATATAATCAACTGTACTGCTTAGATTAACCATGTCCCACCTTTAGGAGCCTGAGTTATTAAAAATAAGGAAACAAAACAAACAAAAAAACATCAGTGCACACTCAGCAGATGTTATTTATTCATGAAGACTAACCTCATAATTTCGTGGAATATAATCTTGATAGCCCAACCTGAATAGGATTTCATTCTTAGTTATAATTGCAAATTCTTCCATTTTATTTTGCTGCAGTATGAGATCTATCATTATACTGTAAAAAGCTTAATTCATATATCATGATTGACTTTGATGTTATTATTTATTTTTTTGCTAATGTACCACAAAAAGAAATTCTTGACCTTATCAAGTCTTAGCTAGTCCCCACCCTGCTACTTTTAGTCTGAACATATAGAGATCCTTAGCATTGCCACACAAAGACACAAACCTACAGTTTGGCTCTGAGCATGACAAAATACAATTTATCATAAAAAAAAAAAAAAAAAATCCAATAATAGTTTGTCTTCCCTTTATATACCTGTCTTTCTAATGGTTTGCTGCATTTGTTATTTAAAGAAAATTCCACACATGCATGTCAGAAAGAGATGACATATGGATACCTGTTATCTTTTCCTAGCTATGGACAGTTTAGTTTCACTTAATTATTTGGCTTTGTGAGTAATGCCAACAATTTTTTGATCTACCTGATGTTGGCATTTTTTAAAATCTCTCTGTGCTTAAAATTCTTTGTTCTTTGGCATGTTCTTAGTCTGTTTTTGTTTTTTTTTTTGTTGAGGACTAAGATTTGAGTACCTGTATGTCAAGGTAATGGAACCATTAGCATTACTTCCTTTTTTTAAGAGAGAGAGAGAGAGAGATGGATAAATCAGTCTTCATCCATTTTTCCAATCTCTGTGGTTATTCTGGACAGTATTTCTAGGTCTTGTCAATTCTATAGCTGAAGGATATTATTTTTCCTAGATAATATATTCTGTCATATTTGGTGTTGATACCATCCATCAAGATCGGAATTTTTTATTTAAGAAAAAAAAAAATATATATATATATATATGCCTCCCATCTATGAAAGATTCAAAACATGTAGTACATTATTACCATTGGCAGACTATGGACATTTCTTCAATATTTTATTATTATTTTTTTAATTTTTTCTATTTTTTTAAAATTTATTCTTACATAGTCTAGAAACCCTGTTCTATAGACCAAACAGAATTTTTTCAATCTACTTCATGCCTTCAATGAACAGGGCAGTAGTCTTTAGGTGGGAGATGAATTCATCTTCTACCTAAAGACAATCATGGCAGGATTCCATATTATGAGTAATAGCTCAAATGCTATTATTCATGACTAATAGCTTTTGGATTATTAGTCATGTTTAGTTTCTCTCCTAAGCTACTGATATTCCTATTGGTCCAGTCAGGTTTACTGAATGTATGTTCAAGTATAGCTGTAAAAAGTCTAGAGGCTATTGGTTAACATCTTTATTAATTGAGAAATAAACTTCCTTTCTTTCTTTCTGTGCAGACAGTTGCTTGACTTTTGTGGAAAGTAGCTAGGATTAGTTTGATATATTTAATGCTTAAGCCATATTCAAGTAGAGCATTTAAAAAAAGCAGTATGGACTATTTGAGTCAGATACTTTGTTTTAGTCAGTAAAAGTGATATATAGAAATTTATTATATTTCTTGTATATATATATTTTTTTCAGTAATTTGATTTATTGTATCCATGTGATCTGTTATAGAAGAGTTTTTCCTAAATCTTGCTTGCTCCTAGGTTTAGTTTGTTTCCAATTGGCATGAGATTCTGTTTTTAATGATTGTAATGAACACTGCTTTTTATGTAAAACAATAGGTGCCAGTAATCATTCTTTGCAAATTACTAGCAAAGAATGCCAGTAATCATTCTTTGCTAACAGGAAAAGTCTAAAAATCAAACTACACCGCATTTGTATGTCAAATCACTGTTAATAAAGGTGCTGGTATACCAACCATTGCATACCATTCCAAAAAAAAAAAAAGCACTGCTAATAAATGTAATCTTTAAAGGTACTCATTCTTTGCTAGCAGGAAAAGTCTAAAAATCAAACTACACTGCATTTGTATGTCACATCACTGTTAATAAAGGTGCTGGTATACCAAACATTGCATACCATTCCAAAAAAAAAAAAAGCACTGCTAATAAATGTAATCTTTAAAGGTACCCGTGGCATAATTATAATAATAAATTACATGCTAACCACAGTAATTAACGTTAATGAAATGAAAGTACAGACATTTCATACTGAAATTAACAGTACATCATCAGTGTGTAGAAACAAGCAATCAAAGGAACCAGATTACAAAGTACATAGAGCATTCGGTGGTTTACCAATTAAAAACTGTTGCCATGTGTTTGAAATATCTGGACTTTCATTTCATTGAAGTTTATTACTGTGGTTATCATGTAATTTATTATTTACTGCTAATAAATGACCTGTACTTATTTAGAAAGTTTTTCACTTGGTTACAATGTAAATTATATGTGTCAACAAATTATATTCTTGTTTAATTCTTTACCCAGTGTGAGCAAACAAATTTTGCATGTGAAGTAAATTCCCAGAGACAATTATGAAGAAGAACATTCGTATTCATGTGTCACAAATAACACATTCCAATGATACACTCTTCAAGTCTGCATGATTTTTTTAGCCGAGTTATAATGTAATTTTCCTATAATGCCTGCACCAGTAATGGATGACTGCAAAGCATGTTTTACAAGAGATTATTAGTAGTAGTAGTTCACAGAAAATAGCTCAAAAGTTGAGTAAAACCAAGGAAAGGATTATAATGTTATCTATGAGAGTTGTAGTAATTCTGATTTCTAGAGCACTTTCACTCCTTAGTTTCCAATGTTTAACTAAAGTAATAAGGCCTTATTCATATTTATATACTTATCTCTCGGGGGGAGGTGGGCTGTAACCCCTAGAGAGCGCATCCCCTGGGTGGCAGATAGGGGAGCCAACCATGTGTGTGTGTGTGTGTGTGTATGTATGTATGTATGTATGGTGGTCCAGATATACTGAATAAGGACTTGTGGACCAACAGGGCCATAAGGGGCAATCATCTTGATCGTAAGGGAAGTGGCACTCCCATCGACCCCCAGCTGGATCTGTCCTCTTCTTCTTCTACTTTGAGGAAGATCCACTCACTTTAATCTTTCCTATAAGGCCTTATCAGCCAACTCTTCTTATTATAGTTTCCAATGTGTAACTAAAGTAATAAGGTCTTATTCATATTTATATACTTATCTCTCGGGGGAGGTGGGCTGTAACCCCTAGAGAGCACATCCCCTGGGTGGCAGATAGGGGAGCCAACCATGTGTGTGTGTGTGTGTGTGTATGGTGGGGTGGTCCGGATATACTGAATAAGGACTTGTGGATCAACAGGGCCATAAGGGGTAATCATCTTGATCGTAAGGGAAGTGGCACTCCCATCGACCCCCAGCTGGATCTGGCCTCTTCTTCTTCTACTTTGAGGAAGATCCACTCACTTTAATCTTTCCTATAAGGCCTTATTAGCCAACTCTTCTTATTATAGTTTCCAATGTGTAACTAAAGTAATAAGGCCTTATTCATATTTATATACTTATCTCCCAGGGGAGGTGGGCTGTAACCCCTAGAGAGTGCATCCCCTGGGTGGCAGATAGGGGAGCCAACCGTGTATGGTGGGGTGGTCCAGATATACTGAATAAGGACTTGTGGACCAACAGGGCCATAAGGGGCAATCATCTTGATTGTAAGGGAAGTGGCACTCCCATTGACCTCCAGCTGGATCTATCCTCTTCTCCTTCTACTTTGAGGAAGATCCACTCACTTTAATCTTTCCTATAAGGCCTTATCAGCCAACTCTTCTTATTTTATGACCCTTATGCTATTAGATTTTCTAGGGCCATGGGGTCATTTCTGGCCTTACAACTATACCCTCTCTATAAACCTTACTATAATTCTATTATAATCTACTCTTTCCCCCTTCAATATACCCTATTCCTCCTATGGGTTTAAATTTGGGAGAAGGCTAGTTCAGAACCCTTAAGGTAGCAACCCTACCACTGAACTATTCCATCGTCAGGCTAGTCCCCTGACATGGAGAACATAATTCTACTTGTAAGCTGACAGAAAAAGATAATCAGATTGAATCTATGGAAAATGACCCTGGAATGGAAAAGGTAAAACAAAAATGGAAATGACAAAATATAATACACATAGCAAACTGGAATGTAAGAGGAATAGCATATAAAGAAATAGAATTAGACCAACTATTAAATGAAAGAAATTTTAAAATAGCAGTAATCACTGAAACAAAAAATAAATTAAAAGGAATTATGAGAACCGAAAATTTTAATGTGATATATAGTGAAGTTGACAGAGACCAAAGAGCACAATCAAGAGTCATTATGATATGGATTCATAACTCCCTTTCAAAACAGTTAAAACATTATAAATTATGGAATGAAAGAATAATAGAAGCTAGAATAAAAATAGATAGAGGCTATTTAACAATAATTGGTTTATATGCTCCAGAAGAAGGAAGAGAACAGGGTAATATTGATTTTTATAATCAGCTACAAAACATATATAATAAAATAAATAAAAGTGATTACGTAAATTTTAGCAGGAGACTTAAATGCAAGAATTGGAAACACGAAAATTTTTAATAATATAGGAATACATGGAGAACATACTCTAAACAGGAATGGTAAAAAATTGATCAACTTTGTAGTTTATAATAACCTAAAAATAATGAATTCCTTCTATAAACATAAAGACATACATAAATATACTTTGGCAGCAAGAGTATGGAAATCAATATTAGTTTATTTTATATTAAATGAAAAGACATCAAAATTTTCACTAGATGTTAGAGTTCACAGAGGATATGAAATAAGTAGTGACCACTTCTTAAGATTTAAAATAAAATTAAGATTACCACCTAAATGGTTATAAGTAACAAGAACAGAAAGAAACGAAACATTTGTTTATAAAACTGGACTATTGAATGACACAAATGTACAATGGCTATATGAACAAAGAATTAACCAATATCTAGATAAAATAAAACAAAATGAAGAAATAGAAATATAATTTCTTAATATAAAAACGATACTAAATGCAGCAGCAAATGAAAGCTTAGGAAAGACCAAAAAATTCAATAAAAGAAAAAAAACTGAAGATCTGGGATGATACAATCAAAGAAATAATCAAAAAGAAAAAAAAAGCCTATCACAAATGGTTAAGCAGTAAAAGATTAGAAGATGAAATAGAATATAAAAGAATAAGAGCCATAGCTAAAAGAGAAGTTAGAAAAAGACAGAGAGAATCATGGAACAGTTTTGTTTCTAATTTAGAACATCATTTATATAAAATAAGACCCAATGTATATAAGATTTTGAAACACTTAAATGCAGATACCAAAGAAAACATAAAATTAAACACTGAATTGAAATTAGAAGAATTTCTAAATTACTATACAGAATTGTGGACAGACAAATATTTTAAAAAAGACAACTGGCAAACAATTAACGAAAATGAAAAGGAAATAACTAAAGAAGAATTAAAAATCAGCCTGAAAGAAACAAGAAACGGAAAATCACCTGGAGAAGATAAGCTAGGTTCAGAACTATATAAATATGCAAGAACAAGATTCAAAGAAAGACTCTTATTATTTTTAAATAAAATTTATTCAACTGGTATATTCCCCCCCAATAGAATGGAAAAAGCAATTGTGATTCCTATCTTTTAAAAAGGTAATAGAGATGACCCTAAAAACTATAGAGGTATCAGTGTACTAAATTCCTGCTACAAAATATAGCAGAATCTTAAATAGCAAACTAATGAAATATTCCGAAAACTTTATTTTAGAAGTACAGAATGGATCTAGAAAAGGAAGATCATGTATAGACCCAGCCTTTTGCCTAAAATTAATAATAGAGAAAAGAAGAGAATACAATTTAGAAACACATATTGCATTTATTGACTTTGAAAAAGCATTTGACAAAGTTAAAAGAAACATGTTATTTAACATATTAAAAGAAAGACAAATACCAAATAATATCTAAAAGCTATCACAGGTATATATGAAAATAATCAAATACAAATAAGATTAAATCATGAGCTATCATATACGAGAGAGATAAACCAGGGGGTCCGACTGGGATGTCCCCTCTCAGCAACTCTTTTTAATATTTACTTAAATGAAATAATAACAAAATGGAATAAAAATTTACATCAAGGTATTAAACTCTCTCCTACAGTGAACTTAAACACTCTCCTTTTTGCTGACGACCACATAATAATTACAAAGTCTGAAAAATAACCTACAGAAAGCTATTTTAGATCTTTAATGAGATATCCAAAGATTATGGTATGATAATATCAACAGGGGGTGCTTAAGGGTCAAAGCTGTATAACTGAGAGGAGACCTCCACATAGCCTTTAAAGGAATGCGGAGAACCGACCAGGGCTTCTGACCTAATGTCTAATCCTCACCTTCTCGTGGTGCACCCTGTTGGGTATCTACTTTGATACTGAACGAACGAGGATGGGCTGGCAATTTGGGATTTAGCCGACCAAATTGTATTCTTATTGGTTAAACCAAAATAAAAAATGATGGTACAACATGACAAAATTTCATGCCGGCTGGGGCGTCGCCCGGTTAAACAAGGCCCCCGTTGTTTTCGCCAGGGAACCAGGGCGAACAGCGAAAAGTCAGCTACTGGAACAAATCTGAAAACAAACCCCAACTCAACATCACCAGAGTTAAAGATCGGTACTATCAACGTAAGAAGCCTGAATGGCAAAGAAATGGAGCTAGCTGAGGAATTAGATAAGTACCAGATCGACATAATAGGGGTGACTGAAACAAAAAAGACCAAAACTGGTGAGATCTTTCTGAGCAATAAATACAAAATGTTACATTCAGGCAATGACAATCAAGGAAAAGAAGGAGTAGCCATAGTATTCAACACAAAATACGAGGCTAATCTTCTTGAATGGCAGTCAGTCTCAAGTAGAGTAATGTGGGCAAATATGAGAATGGGGAACTGGACAATGAGACTTATTTGTGCCTATGGTCCCACAGAAGGTTCTACTAAGGTAGAAGTGGAGGAATTTTTTGAGGCTTTAGAAAAAGCAACTGACACAATGAAAAAGGAAAAGTTGGTCCTTGTTGGGGATCTAAATAGTAGAGTAGGAAATGATTGTGAGACATACAAAAATATTTTAGGAAAATTTGGAGAAAAGAGCAAAGCTCATAATAATGGCAAATATCTGTTGGATTTCTGCTCAGGACATGGACTGGTTATTACTAACACCATGTTCCAACATAAAAATGTGCACAAATTCACATGGAGAGAAGAGGCTAGGAATAAGAAAAGTCTCATTGGCTATGTTATTGTTGATAGTGATGTTTTCTCCCTGGTGCAGGACACCAGAGTGTACAGAGGATTTGAAATTGGAAGTGATCACTATTTAGTCTTGATCAATGGAGTAATTACTTTGAAAAACTGCTAAATGAAACAAGTAGTGATGACAGCACAGTGATAAAAAACACTGACCAGGCATGCAGTCAGGAATACATATCCATACTTGAAGTAGAAAAAGCCATCAAAGGCTTGAAATGTGGAAAGGCAGCAGGAGTAGATGATATTCGACCAGAAATGCTGAAGTATGGTGGTATAAGAGTCTTACAGTGGCTGCACTGCATAGTTCAGAAAGCCTGGACAGAGGGACGAATTCCCGATGATTGGAGTAGAGCTCTCATAGTACCCATATATAAAAAGGGAAATAAAACTGAATGTGAGAATTACAGAGGTATTTCCCTACTGAGTGTTCCTGGCAAGATCTATGCAAGTATACTTGAGAAACGGTTGAGAAGAATTGTGGAAGAAAAGCTTGGTGAAGAACAAGCTGGATTCAGGCCAAATAGAGGCTGTCAGGATCAGATCTTCACTTTACGACAAATAGTCGAGAAAGCATGGGAATATAACAAAGATCTGTATTTAAGTTTTGTCGATTTGGAAAAGGCATATGACAAGGTGCCAAGAGAGAAGCTATTCAATACGCTGCAGTTATATGGTGTCAATGGGGCATTATATCAAGCAATACTTAGTCTTTATTTGAGTTGTGAGTCAGCAGTTAGAATTGAAGGAAGTACAGGAAGATGGTTTAATGTTAAATCTGGTGTGAGACAAGGATGTACATTATCCCCTCTGTTATTCATTATCTATATGGATCACATTATGAAGGAATGTGGTATTAAACCTGATATCAAAATTGGAGATGTTAATGTCAGCTGTTTGCTTTATGCGGATGATGTTATACTTCTAAATAAATCCGCTACAAGTCTGCAAGATTCTCTGACTAAATTGAATAGCTGTTGTAATAGATATGGTATGAAGGTCAGCAATAAAAAGACAAAGACAATGAAAATAGGCAGAATCATTGAAAATGTCAACTGTGTTGTGAATGGAGAACCTGTGGAACAAGTAAAACATTTCAGCTACTTAGGCACAATTTTTACTGAAGATGGTAAACTAAATATAGAAATAGACAACAGAATCAGCAAAGCTGGTATCGTGGGAAGTCAATTGAATAAATTCATATGGAATAAGAAAGAAATTAGTCGGAACACTAAATTAGCTGTATACAAGACTGTGTTCAAACCAATTTTAACTTATGGATCTGAGAGCTGGGTCAGAAGTAAAACACTTGACCAAAGACTAGAGACCGCAGATATGAGAGTCCTGAGAAAGATTAGAGGCGTGAACAGATGGCATCAATGGCAATATCATATTAAAAATGAGGATATTAGGAAAGAACTTGACATTGTCAGCATCCAGGAATGCGTTAGCAGAGCTAATCTCAGATGGTATGGTCACTTAAATAGAATGGGAGAGGAAAGATTAGCAAAACAAGTGTTCTCTGCCAGGTTGGCAGGAAAACGACCCAGAGGAAGACCACGATATAGGTGGATTGATACGGTACAAAGTGCCTTAGACGATAGAAATATAAGATCTGATAATGTTGGAGTCTTGACAAGTAACAGACTGATTTGGAGGAAAATTGTAGATAGGAAGTTAGTAATGATGTAATTTTTTCATGTAGTACTGTCATATCCTGTACACCCCTTGAGGGTACATGGCAGGAATTTGATGATGATGATGATAATATCAACAGAAAAATCAACAACTATGGCCTTTAAAGGATAAGATCCAGCAAGAACTAAGATAGTAATAGATAACAAGATCTTAGAACAGATGAATTCATTTAACTACCTAGGATGTATGATCACATATGAAAATGAAAAAGATATAAACGTAAAAATTTCAAAATATTTAAAAATAACAGTGTAATTAACTCTATATTTAAACCAAACCTAGTTCAAAAACAAACCAGACTAAAAGTATACAATACATTAGCCCTACCAGTCTTAATGTATGGAAGCGAAATCTGGACAGTAAAACAAAAAGACAAACAAAGATTAATAACAGCAGAAATGAAGTTTATGAGAAAAACTGCAAAGTATACCCTGTTTGATCACAAAAGAAACAAAGAAATTATGAAAGAATTAAACCAAGAACCAGTAATAGAAAAAATTAAAAAATATAAACATAAATGGATGTAACACATTCAAAGAATGAAAACAGAAAGATTACCAAAACAAGCCTTAAAGTACAAGCCATTAGGAAAAAGAAAACCAGGACGTCCTCTTGAACATTTCAACTGATTTCTAAGGCAGGAACAGGCCATGCTAGGCCTAAATCCTTGATACACATGATGATGAATAAAGCCTTATTATAATAATTCATAACTTATAATAATTTATAACTCACAACAGTAATGATAATAATAAACGCTTTTTCTCTAATGGCATGCAATGTTAGGCATACCTGCACTTTTATTGACAGTCATTTGTGACATATGAATGTAGTAATTAAAAATTTCTAATATTCAGTAATTTTTTACTTTTACCTAGTATGTAGATAACTTTAATTATTTAATTAAATTTACATTTTTCACTATATCTATCATTAAAATAATTGTTATACAATATTTTTTGTTTATATATGTTATATAAAATTTTAATTAAAATTATCATACACATTCTACAAAAACATTGTCACACTGTGAAATAAAATATTACTTAATTTTTTTTAGTTTTATAATGAATTTTTACATTCTTGAAATGATTTTAATTTGCAGTTTTTCATACTTGCAAGGAATGCTCTCTGGCACTTAATTTGTTTACAAAAAAGCACTGATAATAATAAAACACTTAAGGTCTAACGTATTTTCTATTTACAAGAAAATATGTGCCTAAGCAAAACAGAAAATCAAAATTGTCAATTATTATTGGTTATATATAAATTAAACGAAAAATATAATAATAATAATATTAAAATATTTCAACTGTTGCTATTATGACTGACCATTAGCTTTATTTATATAGGTGCTATGTTGCAAAGGAAGTGCATTCTTCTCTCTTCCATCATCTATGTGGATGATGATGAGGCTGAATGAACTCTTTCCACTTCTGTCTGTCCCGTGAGAGTCCAAACAATTCTGTCCAGTTTGGTGTCACTTGTTGTGATTTGGTTTTCAGGTCCTCTTTTATTTTGTCTATCCATCTAATTCTGGGCTGTCCTTTGGATCTTTTACCTTCCATCGTTGTATTCAGGGCTTTAGATGGTAGTCTTTCTGTTCCCATTCTGGTCACATGGCCAAACCATTGCATCCAAACCAAAGGAAGAGCATTACTTCATTTAATTCTTCTAAATAATTAACATATTAAACATACCAGCTTCTTTGTAAAAAAAAAAAAAATAACTCAATCAAAATCATACTGTTAAAAATTATAAATTTAAGAAACAAGTCAAAACTTGTACACACATTTAGGAAATGAATGCATTATCAACACCAAAGTAAATTTACAGAGATTAAAGAAGCAGTTCATTATTATTACAAAGTTTATTATGATGAATTTAGAAGGGAAATATATTCTTTAATCAATTTGCTGAATTTTTTTTTCAGTAAATTGATTAAAGAAGATATTTTCCTTCTAAATTCAAAGATGATGATGTTGAACATCTTCTTTCCCCACTGATTCATACAAGAATAAGTACCCAAGAACACAGTGGATTAACAACTTGGATTTAACACAGTGGAGTAACAACTTTAGAAACATAGTAAACCTTATACTAATAAACTGCAAGCACACTTGAAAATTTTTCTAGTATGGTTCTGTCACTGCTTGGTTCATTTTATTTTGAAAGACTTAAACAAAACAAGCAGTGACAGAACCACACTAGCAAATTTTCAAAAGGAATGCAAAGAAGAGTACATATCAATTCAATACTTGAGGTAGAAAAAGCTGTCAAAAACTTGAAATGCAGAAAGACAGTTGGAGTAGATGGTATTATTATTTTATTATTATTATTATTATTTGACACCTCCAGGGAGTCCAAGGACTCATCGAGGAAGGGCACCCGATCTACAACTTGGTCTCCACCATTCAATTACCAATGCCAATCTACTGCCAACTACCACTGCCATTTCCACTGGTATTAACAAATTAATAATTTGTTAATTTCAAACTGAAATATTTTGCAGTATATTTATAATTTTGTACTAATTAAAAATTAGCACAAAAATGCTAGCTAAAATACACATGCCTTCAGTAGATCTTATTATTCACTACATCACTATTATTATTAATATTATTCATTATTACGTGACACCTTCAGGGAGTCCAAGGAATCATCGAGGGAGGGTACGTACTCTACAGCTCTTTGTCTCCACCACTCAATCCACCAACTACACCAACGCCATCTACCACCCACCACCATTAGTATTTTCATAGACATCAATCCCCACAGTGGGATTCGAACCCACAGCCGTTTGGCTGGAGAGTGGTTAGTGTATCCACACTATAGTTGGTTATCTTTCAAAATTCTCTTAAGTAGAATTAAAATAGTAATATATGAGACAACCATTAGACCTATTTTATATTGAGCAGAAACCTGGAGCATAACAGACAAAGCCATGGAACTTTACAGATCTTTTAAAATAAAATCCTTAGAAAAGTGTTTTTATGTCTGAGAGATAATGTAATATAACACGTGAATGGAAGAGAAGGAGAAGAAGATGTCTAGAACTAGATGAATGATACAGATTCCCACTACTAACTGGTGAAATTAGTTCAGAATGAGGTGACTTGGACATGTGTAAAGAATGTATGAGGAGAGAATGAGTAAACAAGCATTCAAGATTAGACTTATTGGAAAGCAACCTGGAGGAAGACAATGGCAATGGTGAAAGGATAACATCCAAAAAAGAAGTTTTTAATGGTACTTGTGGCATAGTAACAATTATTAGAAACACAAGCACAAGAATAAATAATAAATTATTAATTGTTGTGTTTATGTGTTTCTCTAATAATTATTAAACATCTGAAAAGACAGTTGAGATGGGAATCTGGACTGGACTGGAAGAACTTTATGGCAGAAAAAAAGTTGAAGTTGGTACTTGCTGCTATGAATCTCAGAGATTCAGTAACTAACAAAAAAAAGGAGGAGTAGCAACACTTTCTATCCTCTGTGGACAAAGCATTTCACGAGCCTCTTAAGATTCTCTGGATATGAAAGCACTTGAAATAATGAAATGGGACATCCTAAGTATTGCAGAAATAAGGGAAAACTCAGAGAAGATAAGTGACTTCAAGAGTAGAAACTTGTTCTTCATATGTGAGGTTAATCTGGAGTGGGATTCTTGATGATACAGGGTGTTTCAAAAAGAATGTCCCAATTTGAAAATTGTATATTTTTGTACATTTGTAATTGTGGTGAGTGAAACTTTAGGCCTTACTTCATATTGATAATTTATTTTGTAACTGTACCACATTTTCATTATTAAATATAATTATTTGAAATTAGGTCATTCTTTTTGAAACACCCTGTATAGTGGAAACCAAACAAAATAGAACTGGAGGGATACTCTAAACATGCAGCCTCTTTGCAAATTAAAGTCTATGAAGGTTATATAATAATAGTCATAAGCCAGGTCTATGCACCAAGATCTCATAACGAAATTTGACTTCTGTAGTATAGCAGATGATTGATAAATGAAGGCAATTACACTTAATTAATATTGTAGAAGAACTTCAGTATCTCAATAGGAAACCTAAAAGAGCATGGATTATGGTGTTCAACAGATAACTTGACAATTGAAATAAATTACAAGTTTGAAATGTAAACTGTCCAGAAGATAAACTTCTGTTACTAATCACTCCCATAACTTTTGTAATAAATTAAAGCATATTTATTTTAAAAATAATTTTAAATAATTTTAACTTACTATAGAGGTGTACCATTCAAATCTGCTTAAACTAAATCAGAAAGAAATGGTTTGAGAAAAAAAATGTGACTTAAAGTAATAATTCAGAATAATAAATGCATACAAAACTAATCTCAGCAAGAAACTATAGAATATATCTGACGAAACTGAAAACTTGCCTATTGTAGGTGGATTTCTGTTTCCTCCATATGAGAGCAATCAAATGGAAAGAAAGAAATATTGAAGGGAAAAAGGTCAAGTTATTATTATTCGTGACACCTCCACGGAGTCCAAAGACTCATCGCGGGAGGACACCTACTATACAATTGTCTCCACCACTACACCGAACCTCTACTACCAATCATCTTCATCAACACCATCTACTGCCCACCACTACTAGTATTTTTTGTCTATAAATTGCATATGTTCTGAAGGGCCAATTTGTCTGCATGTGGGATGAAAAACCCTGCTATCTCTGTATGAGATTGGCTAACTCACCTTTGATTGAAAAAGTCCACATAAAGATTCCTCCCGTCACGACAGGAATCGAACTTAGTCCTATTCCAATCAAAGGGTGCAATGTACCGTCGTTCTTAATTGCGCTACGGAGGCAAAGCAAATTACATAGCAAATTTTTAATATGTTAACTCAATATTATTTTTAACTGTTTAAAAAATTCATGTTCACTTCTGAAGGAAACATTTTGAATTTTCAAAATAGTTCTCTCAGAATAAGTAAACATTTACTAAAAATATAATACTTCCCTTATTGGAAAATAAATAGCTGCTGGATGTTACTAATCACTCCCATAACTTTTGTAATAAATTAAAGCATATTTATTTTAAAAATTTACAAGTTGAATTTCAACTGTTTAGGTATGTTTGACCAAATGCCTTCCCTTCCAAACTTACAGTTGTAGGTTAGAATCTCACTGTGGCATGAATTTTTTAGTAAGCAGATGATTTTCATAATCCTGTGTGAAACCTCGACTACTCTGCTTACTAGAGGCCTGAAGTGGCTTAAAAATACCTTGTTTTTTTCCTACAGTTTATCTAACCCAAGTCTACTTAAAAATATCCACAATAAAAACTGGAGATATGTTTATGATTTCTGAAACATTTTCTTTCTTTCTTATGAGAAATGACAGTGGACACTGCAAATGTCACAAACCAGAATTTCATTTATGTTTCTATTACTATCAGCATGAATTCACTAGTAATGTGATACTATATCAGTAAGAGAACTGTCTTACCGATAACAAGAGAATGTAAATAACATGCACATGCAATTAAAAGAAATTTAAATACATTTAGAATAGTTCTCAACAACAATACCAAAGAGCTATTATGAAAAAGAAAAGAAAATTAATGTTAAGAGTAGAAATGACTTGGCAAGAAACTGAATGTGCTGAATTCAACAAGCTTGAAAAAGAAAGGGGATTTTAAAAGGCCTGCAGAATGCTAAAAATGCATCAATAAAGAATGCCTTGGAAAATAATACTAGCTTAAAAATAGCAAAAAATAGATGGGACAGTCCAACTAAAAAGAAAAGGGAGAACCCACAAACAAAAGAGGTAAAATCTTGAGAATAGCAAATAATTTTTACATAAACACTATATTCTAACTCCATCCAAATTCTTTGTGCCACAACAAACCTCTTACTGAATTATTCTGAAACTGTCCTAGAGAACAGCAGCACAGAAACTGAGAAAGCCATACAAGGGATTAAAAATGAAAAATTCTTTCCAAAAATGACTTAAATGCTGAAATACTAATGTCTGGTCTTGAAGAATTGTTCCCTATTTTGGTGCAACTCTACAACAGTGCTATGACCATCCCAAACCAATGGCTAAAATCAAAGATAATCCTTTTAGACAAGAAAAAATATAAATTAGACACAAGTAATTACAGACCAATCAATCAGTCTAATTTCCCATAACTGCAGGTCAATTTAGAAATTATATTTTTGTTCAACTCTTTACCCAAGTGTAAGCAAACAAAGTTTGCATGTGAAGTATCTTTCTTACTAGGTTACTTGTATACAGAGACTGTTGGCACATCAGTTGCCTTAGTGAAGAAGATACTTATTATTATATTAGTATCTCCATGGACTCTAAAAGACTTATTGTAAGTGACCCATTAACTTTTATACACACGATACCTATCATACTTCTCCTTAATCTCATTCATTGTCTGGGCACACTATTCTGGCAATCCATTCCACTCACTCATGACTCTCCAAGCAAAAAAATCTAGTCTGCACCCCCTTACTAACTACACTCTTATGCATCTTCTAGAGGTGACTTTTAGTTCTCTCTCTATTCATCATATATTGAAGAATTTCCTTTGTATCAATCTTATATAACTCCTTTAATAACTTTCTTTTTAACTTTTTGTTTTAACTTTCTTTGATAAGTTTTTATCATGTCCCCTCTTTTCTGCTGACCAACTAACTTTGCAACCCACACACACACCTACAACCTATCCTCATAGGGAGAATTCCACAGACCTGTTGCCAGCTTAGTCACTCATCTCTGAATCCTATGCACCACTTCTTGATTTCCAAGAAACTCAAGTGACCAAAACCTGTGCACAGTAGTCAAGATGCAGCCAGTTCATAGCCTTATAAAGAGGGATAATAATTTCCCTATCTTTATTTGTTAGCATGTTTTTCAACATCCAAGTAATCCTTTGAGCTATTTTACCAACTTTTGCAATATGCCATCTGAACTTCAACTTTCTGTCTACATTGTTTCAACCTGAAATGCATATCCTTACATCTTGTAACATTAAATTGACAATCAATACCCTTTATCCAGAATGCCAATTTATTTAAATAATCTTGCAGGATATCTACATCACTTTTATCCACCGTTGTCCTCCCCCCCCCCTACAGTTTTGCATCTTCAGCAAAGAACTAAATATTCTTCCTTAAATATTTCACCATATCATTTATATATCACAAATTAAAGAGTAATGGCCCTAGTACAGAATCCGGAGGCACATCACTTGTCACCTCATTCTTTTAGATCCAACTCCACCAATACTACTCTCTGGTGCCTGTTTTCAGCCACTACTCCTCTCCATGCTACCATCTTCATTTCTATTCCCATTTGTAATAGTTCTTCATGCACTATTCTGCCTTTGCAAAGTCCAGCAATTTTTTAATATTACTGCACTTTATATATCAAAGATTTGCATGGAACATATCACTGAAGCAATTCTTATTGACACGGAAATTTTTCTCCATTTCACTTCAAACTCTCATCCCACCTTTTAAAGGACTCCAAGAAGTGTGCCAAGGCCATACAAATAAAAGAATTGGATATATTGTAATTATCTTTCATCAAAATCTTGATCTTCCTTTGCTGTTTATGCCAAAGCATGATATAGCTGCAAGCAAACTGTCTGTATGTTCAAAACTGATTTCATCATCATCTATTTATTGGACATCATTAGATGTCACCCTATTGTATGCTTTTCTGGAAGCTTCAACTCTCTCAAGATTTGAAGATCAGTCACTCCAGACACCCCAGCCATCCATTTCATTGACTCCCACTACATAGGATGAAAAGAAATAGCAAAATAGGAAAGATTTTCCCCCCCACCCCACTCTGAATACTCTAATAACATTGAGGGAAAGGAGCAAGAAGAAGAAAAAGAAAGAGTAGAGACCCATCTATAGATAATATAACCAATGTATATTTTATAACATAACAGATGTATATAGTTTAATAATTACTCAGCTATTTTTGTGGGATTCATATGCTTCACATTATCAAGAGAAATAAGTGATGAATAAACATGAATTTCATGAAACTAGTTGAGTATTTAATAAACTATTTTGAATTCCATCTGTTTTATGTGGTAAGAATGCCATCAACACTATTGTATCATGTCCTCATTTCACAGAAGCTTGCATAATGAAAGTGATCAGAAGAATCTTGTCCAAGCTGGAAAAAAGTCTCCTTGCCCTGATGACATTTCTCCAGTTGTCCCAAAGGCTTAGTACATCAAAACTGACTTGGGTTCTTTGTCACCTTTTTATTTTCTTCCATTCCGGTATGGTGTGAGGTAGAGGCAGACATTGGATGTTGCTAATAGACTTGGTAATATGAAGAGCAGTGAGAAGGATATGTGTAGGCAAATTGGCCTACCTAATAAGAAAAGGGTGATAATTATGGTAATATAGATCAGTATGAAGAGATGGAGTCTGGAGGCAAAGAGAATTAATGAATTTCTCAAGTTTTCGCGACTTAACTACCTTAGACAATAGAGGACACATGAGAATCAAGAGTCTGCCTGGGATTTGATCATCTCATCAGAGGATGTTGCTATAAATGCAGTGTCTTCAGGTTGGTGAGAGTGGCCATGTAGTGATCACCTGGTTGGTGGCCAGCAATATGGGGACTTCTCTGTGAGATAGGGATGTATGTGAACATTATAAAGCTGGTTATTATGAAAATCTCAGAGGACTGTTTTCAGCTATATCATGGAAGGAGATCAATGCGGCTTGCAACCCTGTTCAATAACTATCTGGCTGAGGCAATGTCTGAACATGTTCCAAAAGTTGGAGTAGCAAAGGTGCAGTATGAGCAGCATTTAGATAATGAAGCCAAAAAAAAATCCCAGTGAGTTCTTTTGCAGGGAGTTGCAGTTATATCATGGAATGATGATCATGAATGAGGAATGGGATGAGGGATAGAAAATAGATCATTGCTACTTAGACCCTATTTAAGAATAACCTGCCACAGGCAGTCTGAATGTATACCTGTGGTCAGAAGGCTAAGTAAAGGTAGATGTGAAATGGATGAGTGAAGAAGTTGTTGGGCATTCAGTCTGGAAGAAGAATTCATTATGGAGGCAGCACAAAATGAGTAGTAATAATCAGTTGCATGAGGAATACAAATAGCAGGTGAAGAACACGACTTGCTTGGAAAGGGGTTGCAAAAGTGCAGTATGAGTAGTAGTTAGTTAATGAGGCCAGAAAAATCGAGGGAGTTATTTTGATATGTGGCCAGAAGAAGAAAGAATGATTATGGGAGGATGATATTGGTTGGTGAAAATGATAGAATGATAATCACTGTAGAGGTATAGTTGAGATATTAAATGAGCAATTCATAAAGATATTTCATCATCATGAATGTTACATTATGCAGAACTAGACTACAGTGGGAAGGACATCGTTGGTCAACTTATATGGGAAAGGTTTGAATGGAGATATGCAGTTGTTTGCAGATAATCTAAGAGGATGTCATTATCATCAATTTCCTGTTATGTATCCCCAAGGGATGTTCAGGTACAATGACAACACTACATGATTAAGTTTACATTATTATTAATCTCCTATCAGCAGTTTTCCTCGAAATCAATCTATTACTTGTCAGCATTCCAATGTTGTCATATCTAACATTCCATGCGTCTAAGACCCTTCTGACTGAATCAGTCCACCTAGACATTGGTCTTCCTCTGGGTCTCTTTCCTGCCACCTTGCTATCAAACACCTGTTTTGCTAACCTTTCTTTACACCATTCTATTTAAGTGGCCATACCAACTTAAATTAGCTCTGTGGATACATTCTTTAATGCTAGTAATGTTGAATTCCTTTCTAATATCTTTATTTTTAATATGATTCTGCCATTAATGCCATCAGTTCACTCCCTTAATTTTTATCAGAACCCTCATAACTGTGGTCTCTAGTCTTTGATCAAGTGCTTTATTTTTAATCCAACTCTCAGATCCAAAACTTAAAACTGGTTTGAACACTGTCTTGTATACTGTTAGTTTGGTGTTTTGGCTAATTTCTCTCTTATTCCATATAAATTTATTGAGCTGGTTACACACCATACCAGCTTTGCTTATTCTGTTGTGTATTTCCGGATTTAACCTGCCCTCTTCACTGAAAACTTTGTCTAATAGTTGAAATATTTTTCTTGTTCTATGGGATCTCCATTCAGAATGCAGGTGTAGATTTTTATGCTCTTGCCTATTTTCATAGTTTTGGTCTTTTTATTGCTGATTTTCATGCCAAATTTTTTACAGCTGTTATCCTGGAGCAAATCCTGGAGACCTGCACTAGATGTGTTTTGGAGTAAAACTGCATAAAGCAAAGAAAAGTGAATAAGAGTGGCGATAATGTGCATCCTTGTCTTGCCACTGATTTCACATCAAACCATCTTCCTGTATTTTGCTCAATTCTAACTGCTGACTGATAACTTAAATATAGACTATGTATTGATTGCTCTGTATAATTTTCCATTCACCCCATATGATTGTAGTGTTTTGAAAAGCTTTTCTCTGGGCACTTTGTTGTATGCCTTTTCCATATATATATAACTTAAGTACAGATCATTGTCATATTCTCACAATTTTTCAGTTATTTGTCTTAAAGTGAAAATCTGATCTTGACAACCTCTATTTGTCCTGAACCCAGCTTGTTCATCTCAAAGTTTCTCCACAATCCTTCTGAACCTTTTTTTTTTGTTGTTTTTGTTTTGTGTTTGATATATCAAACACAAATATCAACTTCTGCATTCCAATGCTATCTTCAAATCATTCTTTGATGGGATTCTGATAATTTTTGTTAATTTCATTGCTTGTAAAACTCAAGCCTTTAGAGAGAGAGAAATAAAACTTCAATCTGACAAAATCTGAATTTCTTGACAAGATGAAATTTTTCTTCTTATGGAATAATCCAACTTCTTGGCACAGACTTATTTACTAATATTTCCTTCTTAGCATTCAAAAAAATTGTTTTTTTTCTCCCCTTTTGCACATGGTATTATCTTACCTCTGAACTGCTGTTAACTACACAAATCTATCCAACCATTCAATTCTGTTCTCATATTTGGGATGTGCCCTTTAACCACCTAACTGGCCATTATAGATAAAATATGCATCCTCATATGCTTCATATCCATCATATATTTCAATGTAATATCAATGGTATTACAATTTTAATATGCACTTCGCATCCATGATAACTTTGACATCTATAGACATCTTGGCCGGTAGCGTGGTGGTTAAGAGCTATCTAAAACAGTTGAGTCATTACAGAAGGGAGTAGTTAACCAGTCTTTCACTAATTCAGTCCACTCACTTTCACAATGTTCATTTCTTCTGTTTGCATATTTTACAAATATTGCATGGACGTTGTTCATCATCAGAAGAGAAATTTCAACCATGTTCTCTCTTTTGTATTTCCTAATGAGTACAGTCTACAAGTTTTCAAATTCATGGATATTTTTCAAGGCATCTAAAATGCAACAAGGTAGCCTCACACTTGAATTCATCTACTGTCTAAAGACATTCACAAACGTCTCTGCCATAACCTGTTGATTAGAAAACTGAAATGCCATTGTTGGTTGATAAAATTCCATATTCAGTAAAAAAAAAATTTTTCCACCTACAGGTTGAATACATGTTTGAATGGAAATAATTAGTGATTTTCTTAAGAGCAAATCACTAATTATTTCCAAAGACTTTGAGCTGCTCCCTTGAACTCTAGGAGCCTTCTATTTATGTTTTCTCTCAGAGCAATTACTGAAATCTGATAACATGTCATTGGCAAAATGCAGACAAAGGAAAATACATGGTGGGACACCTGCATATTATATAGGATGCCAAACATTATTTAGACGGTCATTATCTCAATTAATGGATAATATGAAACAGACCAGTGTCCTTTGCAATCTCTCAATCTCATTTTTGCATTATTTATACCTAGTGTTATAGCGTGGGACAAGATATACAAATGTCATTTAAGTGGCTGGGACAACAATATATTGTGTGTATAATGTGTTTAAACAGCCCAATAATTCTTGACATAACAGGGTTTATTCATACATTAAGTGTAATAATGGACAATTTGAGCATCTTCTGTAAAACATCTGTGGAAGACTGGCATCTGTTTTGTTCACACACAAATTTTAATATTCAACAATCTAATTTGTTTGTTTTTGTTTTCATATGCTTCCTTTTTACCATACATTGCTAGCAGAATGGTTATGGCTGTCTGTATGAGCATTTCTACCTATCTTAGGTGTAAGAGTAGAATACAATACTTATATTTAAAGTGTGTAATTCAGAATTCACATATATATAGTGCATGCATGTGCGTGCACGCATGCACGTGCACACACACACACAGCATCCAAAATCAACGGTTAGTGATGTAATCAACAAATGGAGACATTCTGACATCACTAGTGCAGAAAAAACACCTAGGGCGGCTGCCGAAAATGACTGACAGGGACAGGAGGGTGTTAGAACGAGTGGCACATGAAAACTGGCTACAGTTGGCACAGACCATTCGTGATGAGTTCCAGAATGCCAGTAACACCATGGTGAGCACTAATACTCTACAAAAATAACTCTATTTATTGGGTTTCCACAGAAGAGCAGTGGCTCACAAGCCGAAGATCACAACAATGAACAAGATGGCTCATCTGGCCAGGTGCAAAGAGTGCATGAAATGGACAATTGACCAATGGAAAATGGTACTCTGGAGCAATGAATCAAGGTTCACCCGTTTCCAGTCTGACGGCAGGGTGTGGGTGTTAGAGGCAGCCTGGTAAACGCTATTACCATATTATGTTGTATCCCACAGTAAAGTTTGGCGGTGGAGGAGTAATGGTGTGGGGTGCATTCAGCTAGTTTGGAGTTGGACCACTGGTCGTTGTCTGTGGCTCCATGAAGGCAACTCAGTACCTTGATATTTTGGATAATCAGGTGCTGCCTACACAGTGGAGTTTTTATGGAACAGATCAGTGTTACTATCAAGATGGCAATGCCCCATGCCACAAAGCTGCAGCTGTTATGGAATAGTATGAAAAGATATGTGTTAAACGATTGCTCTGGCTTGTGCAGCGTCCTGACCACAACCCCATCGAATACTTGAGACGAATTAGAGCAGCGATTGAGGTCCAGAGCAGCACATCCTCAATCTGTCGCTGAACAGTGTTACTTTGATGGAAGAATGGAGACAAATTCCCCCTGATGTCTGCTGCACATTGGTGGAAAGCTTTCCTGAAAGGGTGCAGGAGGTGATCAAAGCCAAAGATAGACATACCCAATATTAGGATTTGCCTGTTGGTATCAATTGTAAATTTCTAAAGTGTCTGGAATTATTGGTAGATAGTGTATATATTGCACACAAACGGCATATATGTATGCTGTTTATGTGCATATATATGTGTGTGTGTGTGTGTGTGTGCGCGTGTATGTATGTGCATGAATGTGTATATACACACACATACACAGTTAATCATCATCAATTCCTGATATGTACCCTCAGCATACGAGGGGCGGGGGTACCCGAAAATAAACAGAATTATTTAAAAAAAAAAAATTATTAAAGTTTATAATACCAAATTGTAGTCTCCTTCAGGGTACTCTGTGTGAATCAATTCACTTGTCCCAATATTTTTTCCACTGCTGGAAACAGTTCTGCAACTATTCATTGGAATGCTGTTTATTGCTTCCAGCGACTTTTCTTTCACTTCATCCACATCAATGAATCACTGCTCTTTCATGGTAAAAATAGTTACATGTAGTTATTCCCCACTCTCCCAAATCAAGCAATTAGGGAGAGTGGGGAATAACTACTATGTTATTTTTCTTCAAGAACTGTTGGAAACAAGGCCGTGTGGGCTGGGCTGTCCCACAGTTCTTGGCTGGGCAGAGATCGATTGCTGCACTGTTGTGGTGCAGCAATCAATCTCTGCTTCTCCACATTTCTGGCCATTTTTGCCACACAGTTACACTATCATGCTGTCTTCTCAAAAGGAAAACAAAATTTCATGCACATTCTCTTTCCTTGTGGTCAGTCATTACAGACTAGCACAGAAAAATGCACACTTATGATGGCATTATCCATAACTAGAAAATGTGCACACACACACACACACACACCAAGATCGTATTCTGATTATTTTTGGGCATCCCTGTGTGTGTGTGTGTGTGTGTGTGTGTGTGTGTGTGTGTGTGTGTGTGTGTGTGTGTGTGTTGTGTTGTGGAAATTATAAAATGCAATATAGTGGTTGACTCTCTTGGCTGTGATAGTTGTTCTGTAAACTTTGATTGGTATTAAATTTCTATACTGAAATCTAAGCACCCAAGTTTGATCACATATACATTGCTTGGAAAGAAGTCAATAGACTCCCACATGGGCAAGGTGCATCATGCCATGTAATGAATTATGTTTTCTAGCTGGTATAATATGGAGGAATATGATGCTCCCAAGTCAGTGCAATGTATCCTGGTGAAACGGCTGCAGAAGGGGAAATGATTGAGTTTGAAAGAAGCATTTCGATACGATGTCATGTTGCAGGTCTATCTGTTTGGCAAATTGGCCATCCCAGGTCAACAGTCAGTGATAGCATACTGAAATGGAAGCGCAGGAGTCAACAAGTCAACCTGAAGTGCTACCCACAGTGGATGGCCCACCACACTTACCGAATGCGACTGTAGGGTGCTACAGAGTTGAAATCGTGTTATGCTACGAAAGAGTATATGTAAAAACCTCTGTTCATCATCTGACACGTTGAATACAGAGTTCTGGGCATTGAATGGAACACGAATCTGCACAGAAACATTCAGAACTGACACTCCCAACTTGGATTTCCATAGTAGGACCATAGTATGCAAGCTCCCACATTACCTGAACCAACATGCAGCATCGACTTCAATGGTGCAGGGAGTGTGTACAGACGTGGAAGTTTGGAAAGCTGTGTTATGGAGCGACAAATCATGCTACAGTTCTGCCGAGTGGATGGATGGATGTTGCAGATTCCCAGCAAACATCTCTTATCAGAGTGTGTAACCCCAGTTATGCACTTCAGAGATGGCAGTGTGATGGTATAGTCTTGTGTTTCCTGTTTGGCCTCAGATCTCTGTTTGTGTTGCCAGAAACATTGAACTCTGAGAGTATCTGAACATTCTTCTGGATAATGCAATGCTTCTTACTTTGTGGCATTTCTACGGATCTGACCATTGTCTCTTTCAGCAAGACAATGCACCTTGTCATAAGGCTGCTGTAAATGTAGCCTTATGACAAGGTTTGTGAACATGAACATTACCAAACTTGACTGGCCTCCACAGATCCCTGATTTCAACTCTGTTGGAACATCTGTGGGATGAACTAGAGCATCAGGTGAGGTCAAATGTAAGCCCAAGAATTATTGCATGCCTACATGGAGAATGGTCCAAAATTCCTTATTGATTGCTGTCACATGCTTGTGGAAGGTATGTCCCCCCATAGGATTGCAGCAGTCATTGAGCAAAAGGTGGTCTTACATCTTATTAAGGTGTGCGGCATTGCTGTTTGTTTGTCACACTATGTTGTCCTTTGACTTCTTTCTAAGCAATGTATACGAGGTGTGACAATTTAATTTCAGGAATGCACCCTGTAAAAAACCTACATATTGGTGGCTACTATTGCTTTTGAAGTGCATTTTATATACTGGTTTAGATGGTGTTTCCATTTTTGGAAACAGGCCTGGAACTCTTTTTTCAGGAATACTCTTGAGTTCCTTTATCACATTATGCTGGATATCAGTGATGTCAGAAAATCTTCATCCTTTTGCACAGTCTTTAATTTTGAAAACTGCCAGAAATCACATGGAGGTAAGTCAGGTAAATAAGCAGGATGACCTAATTCAGTAATCGAATTTTTGGCCAGAAACTCTCACAATGAGTGCTCTGTGGCTTGACGCATTTTTGTGATGGATGATCCACTTGTCGGGCCACAATTCTGGTCTTTTTCTCTGAATAGAATCTTGTAATCTTTTCAGCACCTCTAAATAGCACTGTTGGTTGACTGTTTGTCTCTGTTCTATGAATTGATACTGCACTTTGTTCACATTTACATCCATCATTTTTGTTTTTGGCTGCCTACTTCTGGGGGTCATCATTCACATCTTCTTGCCCACCTTTGAATCTCTTATGCCACTCAAAGGCACTTGACTTTTTCAGAGCATCCACATCATATGTCACTTTGAACAGCTCCAATGTTTCAGTAGCAGTTTTGCCTATTTTCAAACAAAATTTGATGTTAACACGCAGCTCCAAATTTTGATCACATATTTTATACCAAAGTTTACACGCAGATCTCTATTATTTTTGCAATAGCGAACTAGCAAACGTCTCTATCAGCTTGAGGTTTACACACACACACACACACACATTAGTTAAAACACTCATAAAGACGATTATTCGTGTGATTGCAACCAAATCACCACACTGGCAACATTATGTGGCCATTCCAGGAATTAAATTGCCACATCTTGCATATAGTTATCATGCCTAATTTGTTCCTCTTATATACAAAATTTGTGAAAACAACTGTAAATTTCTTATTTTCAATAAGATAATGGAAGTTCAACATTAAATTTGTGAATCCTTAAATTCCATCACTTTTGCATCCCTTTTAAAGTGTCACACACACACGCAATTTTAGTTGCCTGTTTTCTCTAAATATCACATAAACCAATTTATCTTTCTATTTTCCTTCTTGCTGTTATCTCCTTTAAGGTTCATAAGTTTATTCTTCTTTCTACATGAAAGACTACTAGAATAAATGAACAATTATTAAAACTGAATGTTTTGTATATATATTCTTTTAAACAGCTATATAGTTGTCACTGTTCTAACATAGCATTCGATAAATTGTAAAACATTTCTAAAACATTTCTTTTTCTGTACGAAAGACTTCATACGAAATTATTCATTTTCAAATTCAAAAATTTCCTTTATTTCTTTAATAGCTGTTTTCCTAGACATATAGACTTTGTTAATTTTGTTGTCTATTTCTATATTTAATTTACCATCTTCACTAAAAATCGTGCCTAAGTAGATGAAATGTTTTACTTGTTTTATAGGTTCTCTATTCACAATGCAGTTGATATTTTCAATGCTTCTGCCTATTTTCATTGTATTTGTCTTGTTATTGCTGACCTTCTTACCATATCTATTACAACAGTTATTTAATTTAGTCAGGGAATCTTGCAGACTTGTACTGGATTCATTTAGAACAGTGTTTCTCAGCTTGGGGCTTATGCCCCACAGAGGGCAATTAGAATATTTGGGGGGCAATTAGGAAATGTGTATGTACATATTTATACATATTTATATTATACTTTTTCAGAACTTGGCTGACTATTATGCTAGAGGGGTCATCAAAATCTTTGAGATGTTGAGGTGGGGCATGATCCAAAAAAATCTTGAGAAACACTGATTTAGAAGTATAACATCACCTGCATAAAGGAAAGAGCCGAGATTAACATCTCCAATTTTGATATCAAGTTTAATACCACTTTCCTTCATAATGTGATCCATATAGATAATGAATAACGGAGGGGATTATGTACATCCTTGACTGACACCAGATTTAACATTAAACCATCTTCTTGTACTTCCTTCAGTTCTAACTGCTGATTTATAACTCAAATAAAGACTTAGTATTGCTTGATATAACGTCCCATTGATACCATACAACTGTAGCATTTTGAATAACTTCTCTCTTGGTACCTTGTCATATGCCTTTTCCAGATCTCTACAAAATTTAAATACAGATCCCTGTTTTATTCCCATGATTTCTCAACTATGAGGACTGTTTGATAAGTCTGTGTCAAGTCAAAGAGATGGCACCACAGTACATATTGAGATTATTTTTAGTTCCTGGCAACTGTTGGAGGATGACACGCTAAGTTTCAGTCAGATATTTTTTTTACTCTGTGTTTGGCGTTCATTTGAATTGATCAAGTACAGTGATTTGCGAAAAATGGATGAGAAAGAATTTCGTGTAGTGATTAAACATTACTTTTTAAAAGGCAGAATGGCTCAGGATACCAAAGCTAAGCTTGATAAAATTTTTCTTTCTTTTTCATCAAATGATGAGCTGATTGCCAAAACAACTGCCTATTTTGAAAAGTTGGACAAATCATACTATATATGGACGGGATCAAAAAACTCGAGCATCGGACAAAGTGTATAGACCTCAAAGGAGACTAAGTTGAAAAATAAAAAATGTTTGTCCCAAAAAATTTTTGTTTTCTTCATTTTTGCACAGACTTATCGAACAACCCTCGTATTTGTCGTAAGGTAAAAATCTGATCCTGACAGCCTCTATTTGGCCTGCATCCAGCTTGTTCTTCAAAATGCTTCCCCTTCCACAATCCTTCTCAAATGTTTTTCAAGTATATTTGCATAGATCTTACCAGGAACACGCCAGTAGAGAAATACCTCTGTAATAATTCTCACTTTCAGTTTTATTTCCTTTTTTTATGTATGGGTACTATGAGAGATCTACTCCAATCATCTGGAATTCATTCCTCTGTCCAGACCTTTTGAACTATTCAGTGCAGCCACTGTAAGACTTTTATACCTCCATACTTGAGCATTTCTGGCTGAATATCATCTACTCCAGCTGCCTTTCCACATTTCCAACTTTTGATAGCTTTCATCAAAAGTTGGAAATGTGGAAAGGCAGCTCCATTCATCAAGGATATCTTTTTCTCCAGTTTTCATTTCACCTTTATCATCTCTAATTCCTCTTACAGCACTTTTTCCTTCATTTCTGTTTTTCAACAATCTCCAGAATATCTTGCCACTTCTTGATATTTATTTTCAATGTTCTTACCAAAGTCCTCCCTTGACTTTTATTTAGCTAGTTTTACAGAGTGTTTAGCTTTCTTACATTTGTCTCTGTATTCTCTAAGAGCACAAGCTGAATTATTTGACAGGAACTTTTGATGTGCTTTCTTCTTTTCTTTCACTGCCTCTTTAACTTCCTGTGTCCACCATGGAGTTCTGATTTTTCTATCCTTACAGACAACCTCACCACATGCCTCTCTGGCTGAATTAATCAGTGTTTTCTTCAGCGCTTGCCACTGAATCTCCAAGGTTTGATTCCTGTTATAAAATACTTTCAATTTTTTCTTGAATAATGTTTGTGTATTTTAGTCTGCAGTTTACAGCTGAAAGCTGATCAACTTTTATTCACTTTAAAACTTCCCTACATGTTCTTCTTTTCAGTATGAAATTCAATTTTATCTGCTTAAAACTAAATGGTGATTCCAATTTCAAATACTCTGTACAATTTCAAATCCTGTTCACTGGTGCAGGGCACCAGTGAAAAGACATCGCCATCAACAGTAACATACTCGATGAGACTTTTCTCATTCCTTGCCTCTTCTTTACATGTGAATTTGTGTACATTTTTATGTTGTAACATTGTGTTAGTGATAACCAGTCCCTGTCCTGAGCAGAAATCCAACAGGTATTTGCCATTATTATTAACTTTGCTCTTTTTTCCAAATATTCCCAAAATATTTTTGTATGTCTTTGTTGGAAGTTTTTCCACTTGGTTATACTATAAATTAAAGATACCAAGAAATTATATACTTGGTGTAATCCTTTATCCAAGTGTAAGCAAACAATCCTTTCTTTTAAGCTTACACGGTGATCTGAATGCAATTTTGAAAATTATGGAGACAACTACCGTGTTTGAATAACTGGCTGGAATGTACAAGTATAATCATGATGTTAATATATGTATATAGATAGATACTTGTTGTTGCATCCAATGTATTTCTACAACCAACAGATAACACTAATAATAGGACTCTAGCATTGATGTATAATTTTTATTTTTTATTTTTTTTCACCAGAGGTCAGGCCAACACTTGTTGTAGCGGTTGGTCAGTATCTTTAGCAAACCAGTTGGATTGTAGTGTAGCTTGTTCTCTGTGTATAGTTGTATGCTCCAGAAGATGACCTTGACATAAAGGTCGAAACGTCGAATGTAGATTTTAGTTATATTAAACTAAAGTTTTTATTCAAACACGATAGTTGTCTCCATAATTTTCAAAAATTAAGCAAACAAGTTTGTGCCTGAACTATTTTCAGGATTGGGGCAACTTGTGGTAAAGGTGGTATGACTTCACATCACTTGCCTTAGTATCCCATAATGCAAAGCACATATCCTTATGGGTATGTATAATGCTATACATTATATGAAGAGTCACTACCCAAACCAGTTTTGACCTTTATTGTGGTCTCATCAGTGGGAGCCAGACCCAGAGTTCATATAAAGGTTGAAGTAATGGAGAAGTCATATTTTCATATACGAGTTGCCAAATGGTGTCACACCTTATTATTCAAATACTCTGGATTAGAGATAGTTGTTGGATATTAAGGCAAGTTATGTGAAGTCATAAGCTTCTGTATACGAGTTGCTCCAGTCCTGAAAATAGTTCAGGTGCAAACTTGTTTGCTTACACTTGGATAAAGGATTAAACCAAGTATATAATTTCTTGATATCTTCAATTTATATTTTTGTATGTCTGACAGTCATTTCCTACTCTGCTATTTAGATCCTCAACAAGAACCGATTTTTCATTGTGTCAGTTGCTCTCTCTAAAGCCCCAAAAAATTCCTCCACTTCTACCCTAGTAGAACCTACTGTGGGACCATAGGTAAAAAGTCTCATTGTCCAGTTCCCCATTCTGATATTTGCCCACATCGCTCTGCTTGATATGGCCTGCCATTCACAAAGATTAGGCTCGTATTTAGTGTTGAATATTATGACTACTCCTTCTTTTCCTTGATTGTCAATGGTGTAATATAACATTTTGTATTTATTGCTCAGAAAGATCTCACCAGTTTTTGTCTTTTTTGTTTCAGTTGCTCTATTATGTCAATCTGGTACTTATCGAATTCCTCAGCTAGCTCCATTTTTTTGCCATTCAGGCTTGTTATTTTGATACTTCCGATCTTGAACTCTGGTGATGTTGAGTTGGGGTGTGTTTTAGGATTTGTTCCAGTAGTTGACTTTTTGCTGTTCGCCCTTGTGAAAACAACGGGGGCTTTGTTTAACCAGGCTATGCCCCATTCGGCATGAAATTCTGTCATGTTGTACCATCATTTTATAGTGTGGTTTAAGCCAATAAGAATACAATTTAGTTGGCTAAATCTCAGATCCCTTATGAATTATGACTACATCAAAAAAACAGTCAGTTATACTTTTTATTTCAGGCTTGTTATTTTGATACTTCCGATCTTGAACTCTTGAATTCACTTGATTATATGAACTTATAATCAAGTGAATCTGTCACTGCATTCATTTACATTTAAATGCTATATAAACAATGTATAAATATATTATTTAATAAAATTAATTAATTGTGCTTTTCTCACAGTATAATTACTCTAAGAAGGGTAACTAGTAATTTTCTTTTGTTAGTGCAATTGTAAGTGCAGTTTGATAGTGCAAATTTAATTTTATGCACTTTCAATCAATTAAAATGCTGGTTGAGATATAGCATATACAGATGTTCTGCATGCATGTCCATATATGTATATTTATATTATTTTGTTTTTTTTAAATATTTTTCAGGTCAGTCATGTATTTATTTAGATGCAAATGCAAAAGATAAATATTTGTAAGTATTTTTGTTTTGTGTACTAAAGTATAAAAACAAAGAATAATATTATAAATTTTAATATTTCAAGTTGCAGCAATGTATTATTTCTGCTGTCTTTCTGAAATAATTACTTGAAAATAAATGTTATAGATTTTGATATGAAATAATCATGAAATTTCTAGTTTACTTTTTTGAAAAAATAATATGCTAAACATATTCTGCTGTACTACATATATCTTCAGATAAGGGTAACACTAGTAAACTCATAGGGATCCAAAGGAAGAGTTTCTTATATCTGTAGAGCATTTCTTTTGCAATAGCTTTGATGACAAGAGAATTTTGTTCAAGTCTTTTTAGTAGTTTGTTAAAATGAGCCCACTATAAGTGTTTGCTATAATTAGAGTTGGCTGTATAGTTTTCAAACACTGAAAATATAATATTTAGTTAAGCTGCATTATTTCAAAGCAAGGTTAGTGTTTTAAAATTGGAATTGTAGGATGTGAATATTCATTTTCATAGAATTATTTCTAAAAATAGATTTTTTTGTTTAATGATTTACATAATTCTTATCATTACATATCTTCTTTTTTTAGTTAAATACCTGTAGGACCTATTTAAGGATATGGTAATTCTCTGATTACCATCTGGACTCTGTCTATTCATTGGCTGGGTGTCTGTTTAGTGTGAGGAAGAGAGATGCCAAGGAAGGGGAGGAACTTACTTTCTCAGTTTGACTAGCTAAGTTAGCCCTTAAGGAAAAAGGCCTAATAGCTTTCCCTTGCTCAAAAATTCTCATTGAAAAATTGAATTAAAAAATAGGTGTGTGTGTGTGTCTGTCTATCTATCTATCTATCTATCTATCTTTACATTTCAGTTGATAATGATGATACCTTTTTGGAAAGACTTGGGTTCAGATCTTCTCCAGAATGAGAAGATCTTTGATGAGGTCTTTTCATCTGAAGGTGAGTTAGTTGGTCTTCAGTCTTATATGAAAGTGGTAGAGATTTTCCTTCTGGAAACTTGAGATTTTCATCTGCATGCAGGAAACCAACCAGAGAATATACAATTGACAGATGTAATACACTCAGAATAGACTGTATAGATAGAATTAACAGCCCTATCAGACCATTAATTAGGTCTACCAAAGATAAATTACTTGGTCTTAACAGCTATTGAACCTAACACATAAGAGGAAGATGTGTGTTTGTGTGTCATATATTCCTTTATTGTTTTTGTGTCATATATTCCTTTATTTTTCCTTTATTCACATATATTGTTTAATCAACCTGTCATACAGAAGGTTGCAAATCCTATAGCACATTAGTGCCATGTCTTTTCAGGAAGAAAGAAGGCACTTGTTTATGTATTTCTTGCAAAACTGAGGTTGTCCTTAGAAGATGGAATAGGAAAGAATGTTCTAAATCTCAGAAGTAAATGGATTGGGAGGAAAAAAAAAAAAAAAGTGAGAAATTGGTTCTATATGTCTGGAGCCAAAAAATGAATAGATGTTACCAACATTTGCTTGTGTGTTTATGGGCTTGAAGGAAAGTGATGGTTTGATGGCAGCCAGTTCAGCAGGATAGTACTCATAAAAATACTAGTAAAAGAGTCATAAGGCAGAAACAGAACATCAATGAGAAAGTGACTGGAGTGAGTCTATGAGAGGTGGGGGAGGGGTCATTTTTAGGAAGCATTTTTAGAGTTTTTGGTGCACCTTCCATATGTGAGAACAATATTCTAGGGCAGAGCAGATTTGGATTTATGTAATGTTAGGAGATGTATAAGTGAGAAGTAATGTCTTGAGTGGAAAAAGACTTTTGGGGGTAGAAGGCTATGGATGTGATGTGCTTATGCCAGGAGAAACTACAGTATCAATCAGTCCAAGATCTCTTGTGTAGAGATCTTGGTATTATTATTATTATAATAATTGTATCTTATTGGAGTCAGAAGACTCATTGCTAGAGATCCATTCTTCACACAGTATCTGTCTGAACTCATTTACTGACAAAGCACTCACAAACACCTCTGGCAACCCATTCTATAAATTCATAATCCTCCAAGCAAAAAAACCTAGTCCTAACACTCTTGCTAACTGATCCTTTGTTCTCTCCTTTCATGCTATGTGCTGGAAAAAAGCCTTCAGTACCAGTCCTATAAAACGTCTTTATAATGACTTATATGCTTCTGTCATTCTACTCTTTTTTGCCTATGAGCTAGCTTTTGATGCTCATAAACCTTCAATCTCTTCTTTTCTCATAGGAAGCATTCCATAGACCTGTCATACTCTTCGTCACTCACTTCTGGATCCTCTCCACCACTACTTCTTCATCCCCACTGAATCCAGGTGACCAGATCTGTCTGCAGTAGCTAGATGTGGCCTTATTAAAGTTATAAAGGGAAATAATAACCTTCCTATCCCTGCTTGTCAATGTGTTCTTCAAGAATCACATCATCTGATATGCTGTTTTGGCCATCTTTGCAATAAACTTTAACTTTCTGTTAACAGTCATCCCCAATATCCCTTGCCTCAACACTTTCTTGCAGTTCATTTTCATCAATATAAGTACACAGCTTGTGATCTCTTCCCAAAGTGCATCACCTTATGCTTGGCCACGTTAAACTAGCAACCATTTACCTGTGCACATATTGCCAGTCTATTTAAGTCATCCTGCATGATCCCTACTTCATCTTCATTAATTGTCATTCTTTCCAGCTTGCATCATCAACAAACAACTGAATATTTCCCCTGATGTCATTTCCTATATCATAGATGTCAAATTAAACAGCAAGGGACCAAGTACTTAGCCTTGTGGTACACCACTAGTCACCTCTCTTCTCCTGGATTTCAACACCTCAACCACTCTTTGATATCTCTCCATCAGCCACTTTCTAATATAAATAATCACAAGTTTCATATCCATCCTTATTTGCTCCAATTTATGCAACAAAGTTCTATGTGAAATCATGAAATACCTTTGTAAAGTCCAGCAGTATCATTAAATAGCTATTTTCTTTATCCAGCTCACCTGTCACTTTATTTTAAAAATTATCAATCGGAAGGAAGGAAGGTGAAGTGTGATTTTTTTTTTTTCCTTTTCATAAAATAAGATAGGATTATGTTTTGGTGTGATTAAAATTGACAGATTGTCCTGAAATATGGCAAGGAAATCAGTATTTAAGGCAACTAATTATGGAGGATCTTGTAGCATATGAAAAGCTTTCATATGCTACAAGAATGAAAAGAGGAACGATGAGTACTCTCATTGCGAAAACTCTGGATAGATCATTTAGGAACATGGTTGAGAGCATGGTTGAGAGTACAGTGCCTCGAACTTACAGCATTGGTTAGGCAATCTGAGGAAAGTGAGCCATCTACCATAACATGTTGTGAATGAATAAACAGAAAATTTGACAGTACAGTAAGATGTACAGTATAATATGAATTGCAGACTGTAAGATGCAAATTGTCCATACCATGATCAAATGCCCTGGAAATGTCTAGAGTGACCACACATCTTCACCAAACTTTTCTACCATACATATGCCAGAAAATGGTTATGTTAGCAAGGAGATTCACTCTGTACTAGCTTCTTCTCAGCAGTTTTCTTCCAAATTAATATGTCATTTATTATTTATTTTTTTATGTCACTCTCAATGAAAGGTTGTAAACCTATACTACATTTGTATTGAGGATGAGTTAAGGATTTTTTCTTATTTTTAAATTTTTATATATTATTGTATATAGTCTGTAATCCCCATTCTGGAGACCAAGCACAGAACTTTTCATGCCACTTCAAGTCTTCAGTAAATGGGGCAGCGATATCAAGTGCTGAAATTCATTTCCTGCATGCCGATGGTGGGATTTGAATTCATAGCCTATTGGTTGGAGATCTGGTACATTATCCACTCGATTTACCAGGCTGTCAGAAAATTTGTCAGGACTCTAATCTTATGTTTTAGTCTTTTAAGGCACTGCTAACTATTTCATTTCCTCTAGATCAGGGATTCCCAACCTTTTTGTTTCCTAGAGCAAATTTTTTTGAATTCTTTTGTTAAGTGAATACATACAAAGTTTACATTATAATCAAATGTTTTATTACTTAAAAGTTTACATTATATAAAAATTTAAATATATATATATATATATATATATATGACAGAATGATCATTGACTCGGTTAACGTACATAGTTTTATGAAAAAAAAATGAATGACTAGAACCGAGATTTAATTAAAAAGGTTTTAATATAAACACACTACTAGTTTCGGCCTGTAACAGCCTTCTTCAGGTGACATTATAAAAGAAAAAACACTAAACATTGAGGGTAAAAGACTATGAACATCATAGACAGTCTTTATACATAATTAGCATTAAAACGTTGTAGTTGTATTTGAAGCTGTTCTTTCATTTGTTGCATTGTTGGGAGAGTGCGTGCTTGCTGCATCACGTGAACGCCAGTACATGATTACAGCTGAATGACTATCCGGGAGGTTGTAGCTTAAGTTGTTATTTAGATGAACAGGATTGAAGATGATTTCTCTCGATTCCACAATTTTTCTCTCTATTTCGTCACTGCAACGGAAGATGTTTGTAGATTTTTCCCAGCAGACTTTGTGACTTTGGTTATCATCATTAGGATTATCCGAGAAGAGGATATGACTTGATAATGCACTTGCTCGCTGTCTCTTGTAAGTAATGTCTCTCATGTGTTCTTCCATACGCATTTCGACAGATTTGTCTGTCTGCCCGAAATAAGGAATATCGCAGTCACATAATATTTTATATATGCCAGGGTATTTGAGTTGATGATGACAAGGTTTTGGGTGGCTAATTAAGGAACGGATCTTTGGAAGTGGAGTGAACAAGGTTCTGATATTGTATTTTTTAGAACTTTTGCTAATTTATGTGAAACAGTACTTATGTAAGGAATAGATATATTGCTTTTGAATCTATTTGTTTCTTCTGAAAAGCACTCTCGCTTTTCTTTTCAATAAAAAAAGAACCATAGCTGAAATACTGGAAGAATCTCTAGATAATGACATTTGGCTTACCTTTAATACATACTGTGAATCTCAAGCAGCCAGAATACAATATAATAACAAAGTAAATCTTATAAGAAAATTTGAAACGTTAAAGAGATTACAAAATAATAGGAACTCAAGACCACACATCAATATTGACAAAGTCGTTATCAACAAATCCTCCTATATACTTTCAGATGTAGAACAAAGCATCCTTAGTAAAGGTCTAAACTTCATTCCTTCCCCAAAATTAATACCAAAGGAAACACTACTTACAAAAATAGAAAGAGCTGCTTCTTTTCTCCCTCCACAAGATGCAAACCTTCTACGTATTGAATCAATCTTTATTATCAATAACGCAAAACCACCTGCAGACAACATTACTTCAACTGAACACAAAGCTATTAAAAGTTTAAAAAACAACAGAGATATAATCATCCTCCCTGCAGATAAAGGAAATGCAACAGTCATCATGAACTCCGAAGATTACAAGAATAAAATGATTGATTTACTACATAATGATACCTACTCAATACTTGAGAGAGATCCAACTCGTGAACTTCAAAATCGTACAAACAACGTATTAAAAACAACAACTGAATTATCCCGAAACGTCCGTTTATCTCTTCGCTCTCTCCATCCGTTAATTCCTCGCATATATGGTGTTCCTAAAATCCATAAAGAGAACACCCCATTATGCCCAATTGTAGAAGGTATCGATTCTCCTACATACAATCTTTCAAAATACCTTGCCAAATACCTCAAAAGTTTTTCAGGGAAATCACCTTCCTTTATCAAGAACACTACAGAATTTGTTACATACATCAAGGATATTACAGTTGATGAAAATGACATCATGGCTAGCTTGGACATAACTTCTTTGTTCACTAATGTCCCAACAGATGAAGTCCTAACATTACTCAAGGACAAGTTATCCAAAAAAATGTTAGCCTTGCTTACACATCGCATCAGGTCTGGTTACTTCAAATTTCAAGATAATATTTACAAACAAAATCATGGACTGGCTATGGGTAATCCTTTATCTCCTGTTCTTGCAAATATTTACTTAGAAGATTTTGAAACCAAGGCTATCTCTTCCTTTATTTTAACACCTAAAGTTTGGAAACGTTATGTGGATGATGTCTTCATTGTTTGGAGCCATGGACATGAATCCCTTATGGTTTTCCTCGAACATCTCAATAGCCGACATCAAAGTATTAAGTTTACTGCTGAGCTTGAAACGGATAATTCCTTGCCTTTTCTTGATGTCAAACTGACTCGCTCTTCTGCTGGTAAACTAAAAATATCGATATATAGAAAACTCACGCATACCAACAGATATCTGCACAGTCAATCCCATCATTTCCCTCCTCATAAGCTTGGAATAATTTCCACCTTGGGACATAGAGCCCGTTCTCTTCTTGATGATCCAAATGAACTGCTTACAGAAATAAACCATCTGAAAACTTCTTTCGAAGTTAATGGATATTCCAAGAAAATCATTAACAAATTCCTTCTTAATCCTCCCAGACATCACTCAGAAGAAACAAATAGATTCAAAAGCAATATATCTATTCCTTACATAAGTACTGTTTCACATAAATTAGCAAAAGTTCTAAAAAAATACAATATCAGAACCTTGTTCACTTCACTTCCAAAGATCCGGTCCTTAATTAGCCACCCAAAACCTTGTCATCATCAACTCAAATACCCTGGCGTATATAAAATATTATGTGACTGCGATATTCCTTATTTCGGGCAGACAGACAAATCTGTCGAAATGCGTATGGAAGAACACATGAGAGACATTACTTACAAGAGACAGCGAGCAAGTGCATTATCAAGTCATATCCTCTTCTCGGCTAATCCTAATGATGATAACCAAAGTCACAAAGTCTGCTGGGAAAAATCTACAAACATCTTCCGTTGCAGTGACGAAATAGAGAGAAAAATTGTGGAATCGAGAGAAATCATCTTCAATCCTGTTCATCTAAATAACAACTTAAGCTACAACCTCCCGGATAGTCATTCAGCTGTAATCATGTACTGGCGTTCATGTGATGCAGCAAGCACGCACTCTCCCAACAATGCAACAAATGAAAGAACAGCTTCAAATACAACTACAATGTTTTAATGCTAATTATGTATAAAGACTGTCTATGATGTTGATAGTCTTTTAACCCTCAATGTTTAGTGTTTTTTCTTTTATAATGTCACCTGAATAAGGCTGTTACAGGCCGAAACTAGTAGTGTGTTTATATTAAAACCTTTTTAATTAAATCTCGGTTCTAGTCATTCAATTTTTTTTCATAAAAAAATATATATATATATATATGTAAGTTAGTGTGATCTTTGGCATTGCATTTCATTGGCCAGTGCTTCATAATTAGGAGAATATGATGATATTCCAGTTCTTAAACTGGAATGAACAACTTCGAATGCACGTCTGCTTTACATTGTATGCGATTAATACTCGTCATATATCATTAACGCATGCGTCATATAGCATGCCATGAATTGTTGTGTGATTATTTCAAACTATATGGCACACGGTTGAACAGCGGCGGGCACACACAAATTGGTCGACGGGAGCCATGGTGCCCACGGGCATAGGGTTGGGAACCCCTGCTCTAGATCATGGTCTCATGCTCTTCTTCTTGCTCTTTTTCTGGCCATCCTCTTACCAAACATTCATTTTGCTAACCTTACTTCTGTATAATTAACTGTACTATATCACCTTAGGTTCACACATTATTGAATGCCAGTGATATTACATTCTTTTCTAATATGTTTATTTGTCATGTGATTTTCTTCCATTGATGCCATTTTTCTTTCTTTCATTCTTTTTTTTTTTTTTTTTGATTTTTTGTTGCTACTTGGCATTTTTATCAATTTTATATATATATTTTTGTAATTTTTTTATTTATTTTTTCATAGTCTGAAAACCCTGTTCTATAAAACAAAAATGGAACTTTTTCAAGCCACTTCAGGCCTCCAATAAGTGAGATGGTGGTCTCATGACAGGCAATGAAATTCATCTTCCACCATCTGTTCACTTTTCTAATTTTTCTCAGAACTCTAGTCTTTGGTCAAGTTTTAGTTCTAACTCAACTATCAGATTCAAAAGTTAAATTTATTTGAACATTGTCTTGTATACTACTAGTTTAATGGTTTGACTAATTTCTGTCTTATTCTATATACATTTATTCATTTAGCTCTCCACCATACCAGCTTTGGTGTTCTCTATTTAATTGCTACGTTCATTAAAAATTGTGTCTCATTAGCTGAAATACTTTAGTACTTCTGTAGGTTCTTCATCAAGGATGCAGTTGATGATTTCGAATTAACACATCATGTCTATTTTCATAGTTCTTGTTCTTTTTTATTGCTGATATTCATACCAAGTCTTATTACTGCAGTTATTCAATTTAGTTAATGATGTCTGAAGACTTGTACTAGATTTATTTAGGTGTATATCATCATCTTACCTTAAATAAAGAGCTAAGCTGAATATCTCCAATTTTGATATAAGGTTTAATGTCAATTCACTTCATCATGTGATCTGTAATAAATGATGATTTATAGCAGAGATATAATCAGATGTAAGACAACCCTGTCACACATCTGACTTTATATTAGACTATCTTCTACATTCTTGAATCTAACTGCTGACTGATTACTTAAGTATTTCTCCATATGATGTCACATGCATTATATAATTGTAGCATTTTGAAGAGCTTTTCTTATGGCATGTTGTGTGCCTCTTCCAGATCTCCAGAACTAAAATAGCAATTCATGTTATATTCTCTTCCGCAGTTTTTCTTAGGCTCTTGTGAAGTAAGCTTGCATGAATCTTACTTGAGACACTGTCAGCAGGGAAATTCTGCTATAATTTTTACAATTTTTATTTCCCATTTTTATAGGGGATACTATAAGAACTCTATTCCAATCATCTGGAATCAACCCTCTGACTGGGTCTTCTGAATTATGCAAAGTAGCCACTGGGCAATTTTCTAGTTATCATCTACTCCAACTGCATTTTTGAGTCTTTCAAAACAGTTACTCAGGACATGCAGAATATCTTTATCTTCAGTTTTTATTTTACCTGCAGATATTTAGAATTACTTTTAATAATTTGACCATTATAATGGTCAAATTGTCCAAAGAAACTTTGTCTAATTGGACATATATGTGAAATGGAGTAAGGTTAATTGTGATAATAGTGTCTCTTTTCCAACTGTTGTTATGAAATGTATATGTCTGATTCTCTGCAATCATTTTTCCTTACTTGCATATTTTATTTCAAGATTTTCATTGTGCAACTGTTAGATATTAACTGAATTTATTGATATATATAATATAAATATCAGGTTGGAAGGAAATAATAACAAAAATTGCATTAAAAAAACACTTCACTGTTTATTTTATTAATACAGGTGGTCCCCATGCTATGGATGACCTGACTTACGGTGTTCCATACTTATGAATGGGCTCCAAAGGCTCCCCATAAGGATAACTAATAATTAAATAATTAAATTAATAACTTTGGAACTAGTTTCCTTCAATTCTGTGATGATTTTCGTGGCTTCATAGAAGAAGACATCACTGAAGCCAGAAAAGCTGTGGTGGATAGTGGCAATGCACTGCAATTGGACATCAATGAAAATGATGTCATTGACTTACTAGAGTTCTATTCACAAGAATTAACCAATGAAGGCCTTATGGAGATAGAAAAGCAGCTGATAGTAACACAAGAACATGAAGAATCAGAAGATCCAAAGCCAAGAAAGTTTACAACAAAAGAATTAGCTGAAGCCGTTCGTCTCATTGAAGCAGGATTTGCTAAGTAAGATTTAACATAGAGTGATTTACAGTGGTTTACCGTGCAGTTAGTGAGAACATCAGCTGCTACATCATATTGATACACTGTATCATATTGATAGCAAAACCAGAATATGGTCTCATGTTGTTGCTGCCATATTCTGGTTTTGCTATCAATATGATACAGTACAAACCAGGACTCGCCAGATTAGGCAATATTTTACAGTTAGTTGTTCTAGCATTGAGGATCATGTGCCAGTGAAATGCCATCTTCCTTTTCTTAGCTGACAGCATTGGGACCTGAGATGTCTGCTCCTCTTTCCTATCCGTGACAGTGTGTGATGAACTGTGCACTCCAAGATGAAGTTCTAACCACCACTATTGGACTGATCTGTGATTTGTCTATCTGTGGCCCTCCTATCACATTTTATAATCCTTGCCATTCTTCTCTGACCTCGTGCATCAAAGTCGTTTTTGTTTACAGAAATGTTGATGGCTTGAAGTTGTTTGATTATTTCACTACTCCTGGTACACTCTATACACTGTTTTATGTGAAAAGCCCAGAAGAGTAGATGTTTGTGAGATACTGGCATCAGCACATCTAGCATAAAGTCACTTAAGTCATACCTTTTACCCGTTGCGATTCATCAGACACAGAAAAACAGAAATGTCAGATGCCTTACTGTCTGATTTATATAGCAGACTTCAGCCAACATGATTCAGCATATTTGGGAATGGTCTATTTTCCCAAATGGGGAGGTGTTGCTAATAAATCAGCCCTCAGTGTAGAAAAGGTTTGGGAAAATTTGGAGAAAAAGGCAAGCTTGATAATAATGGTAACCATCTGTTGGATTTTTATTCAGGATATGGACTACTCATTACTAACACCATGTTCCAATGTAAAAATGTGCACAAGTTCCCTTGGAGAGAAGGCACAAGAAATAAGAATGCCCTAATTGACTGTGTCGTTGTTGCTGGTGATATCTTCAGCTGGTTCAGGATACAAGAGTATACAGAGGATCTGAAATGAGAAGTGATCATCACTTAATTTTAAGTAGGATAAGAACAACTATCACATTGAAAAGAAGAATGTAAGAAAGAGAGTCTTAAAAAGAATTAAAGTTGAGCAGCTTCTACAAGTAAATTGTGGAATTCAACTATAACATAGTATTCAAGAAAAAAAAAAAAAAATGAAACAGTTCAAAAATAAGTACTGGACCTTAGAGTCTTGATGATAAATTCTGAAGAAAATATTGATTGTTTCAGCTAGAGAGGAATGTAGTGAAGTTGTCTCCAAAAATAGAATGCCATGGACACAAGAAATTAAAAGAAGCAGTCCTGGAAAAAATTAATGTTGAGCAGCTTTTACAAGTAAATTGTAGAATTTAAGTGTAAAACATTACTCAAGAAAAAATGCAACAGTTCAAAAACTGAACCTTAGAGTCTCAGTGATAAATTCTGAAGAAAACATTGATTGTTTCAGCTAGAGAGGAATGTGGTGAAGTTGTCTGCAAAATTAGAACACCATGGTGGACACAAGAAGTTAAAAGAAGCAGTCCTGGAAAAGAAGGTATACCTAAAGTTCCTAGCAAATAATTTGGCAGATGCCTTAAAATTACTGAGAAAAATATAAGAAAGTTAAGCTGTGTGTGAAAGTAGCTAAACAAAGGTTACAAGACAACTTGGTAAGAATATAGAAGAATCAGGAAGTGGCAAAATGTTCTGGAGGCTATTGAAAAGTGTAGAAATGGAGGAGGGAGCACAATAAAATGAATCAAGTGATAATGATGATGACAAAACTGATGCTGTCTGGAATGATTGCGTTGAAAGACTGTTAAATGAAAGAGGTAGTGACAGAACAGTAGCAGATGGTATTCAAGAGGATACAAGCAGAGCATATCAGTACTTGAGATTAAAAAAAAGTTATCAAAGTGGAGAGGCAGCTAGAGTAAATGATATTTGACCAGAAATGCTCAAATATGGATGTATAAAAGTTTTGCAGTGGCTGCACTGCATAAGTGGAGATTTGGTCAGAAGGTCAAATTCCAGTTGATTGGAGGAGAGCTCTCATAGTTCCTCCTCTTTATAAAAAGGGAAATAAAACTGAGTATGTGAATCACAGTGAAATTTCTCTGTTAGGTGTTTCAGGTAAAATTTATTCAAGCATACTCGAGAAGAGACTAAGAAAAACTGTGGAAGAGAATTAAACTTGGAAAAGAACGAGCTGGGTTCAGGCCAAATAGAGGCTGGGAAGATCAGATTTTCATTTTATGATAAATAGATGAGAAATCATGGGAATATAACAAGAATTTCTACTTCAGTTTTGTAGATCTAGAAAAGACATTTGACTAGGTGCCCAGAGAAAAGCTTTTTAAAATGCTACAGTTATGTGGGGTAAATGGCTCATTATATAGAAAAGTGCATAGTGTTTGTATTTAACTTGTAAGTCAACAATTAAAATTGAAGGTAATGCAGGAGTACGCTTTGATTTAGAAATTGCATTATGGAAAAAAGACCAAAACTATGAAAATAGAAAGTAACATAGAAAACTTACTGCAGTCTCAGTATATAACAAGTAAAATATTTTAGCTGTTTAGGCACAGTTTTTATTGAAGGTGGCAAATTAAATATAAAAATAAGCAAGAGAATAGGCAATGCTAGTATGAGGTATAGCTAGTAGAATAAATTTCTGTGGAATAAGAAAGAAAACCAAAACACTAAATTAGCACATGACAGTATTTAAATAATTTAAAATTATGTATCTGAGAGTTGGGTTAGAAATAAAGCACTTGATCAAAGACTAGAGACCACAGATAAGAGAGAGTTTTGAAAAAAAAATTATGCATACAAGAATTTCCTATTTTCTTGATATATCTTTAAGCATTCTACTTTTATTTATTTAAGAATTCTTAAATAAGAATTTATTTAAGGATATGGCCCCCTCCCCCCTCTATACATGCATGTGCTCACGCACATACACACACATACACGTGTGTGTGTTCTGTTCTGTTCCTATCATTGGAGGCTTTTGTAAAGAATATCTAACTTTAATAATATTGTTACTGTTCTCATTGAAAAGACAAAGCAAATTTCTGGATACAGCATTTCTTGTAAAGAAAAGGAATTCAAAAATCTCTTTTTTGCTGCAGAGTTCTTAAATGTCTGTGACATTCAGGTTATGATTGCTAATAATATTCCCTGTTAGTATTCTGTAAGATGATGTTTTTCCAAACATATTTTAAAAAATGCATTTTCATGTCAACTATTAGGTTATTTTTTGGAAATAAGTGTATTTAATACTAAATTTATAAGTTATAAGTTTCATATTCATATTTTATGAAAAAATTCATATTTTTTTTATTAAGTCCAATTGAGGCCCAAATTGGACAGATCATATTTTTTAGTGATTTATTGTGATTGTTTTATAGACATTTGCAGTCCTACTTATGCAGTCAGAGAATAATTCCTCACATAAGTGGCTTTCATGCAAGCTCTGTATTTCGTAAGTATAATCTTTTCTTATTCAGCAGCTCAAAGTAAATATTTCTGTTAACATGATTTTTAGAGTTTGGTCTGAGTTTGCATGTACCATTCGTGTGCAACAGTCGAATTGTTAGAATGTTAAAAAAAGACTGTCAGCACTTTTTTACTGGCATTCTTTTTTAATGTGGTTTTGTGTGAATACAATAAAACTGCTTAACTTAATACAGTTTTACTGTATTAAGTTAAGCAGTTTTTTAAGATACAAGTTATCTTAAGAGAAAGGAAATTATCACTTTAGACTTGCATTTTCTATAAAAAATAATAGTATATTTCATATTGTCTGAGTCTTGAGCTGTATTTGTGCAAAGTAAATATAGAAATATATTTAATATTTATTGTAAACTTTTAACATACAAGGGTGGTGTGAAAAGTTCTCAGCCTAACAATGAAAAAACAAATTTGTAATTTCAAAATTATTTTTATTTTTTAACATAATCTCCCTTAAGACTAATACATTTATTCCAGTGATGCTCCAGTGCCATTATCCCACCCCTCTAGTGGTTCTCAGTAAGATCTGCAAAATACCCCTCTACACCTCCTTGATTTGAAGAAAAATGACCAACAAGGAAGAGTTTTAGTTTTGGGAAGAGACAGAAGTCAGAGGGAGCCAAATCTGGGGAATAGGGTGGATGTTCCAACAGTTCATAGTGTGCAGATCCCTTAATTTACCACTTGCCCAGCCAGCTTGGCTAGGCGAGTGGTTAGCGTATCTGCCTCCCAGCCAAAATGCTGCGGGTTCGAATCCCGCCGTGAGCATGGATGTTTGTGATTGTCTGTGGAAATACTAGTGGTGGTGGTGATCGGTGATAGATGGCGTTGTGTAGTTGCAGTCAGTTGGTGGATTGCGAGTGGTGGACACAGAGTTGTAGTGTGGATGCCCTCCCTCGATGAGTCTTTTGACTCCCTGGAGGTGACAAATAATAATAATAATTTTCCCATTGCCAAAACACCTTTGTGGGCAGGTGCATTGGCCTGATGAAAGATGATTTTTTTCCTTCTAGTCTGGATAAAAGATAGGAATATTATTCCCCGGTTATTGTTTTGCCCTTTTCAAGATAATTAATAAACAAAATGCCAATACAAACTTATTTATTAATTACTGACCATTTACGAAAAACAAAACTACATTAGAGCCTTCCAGTTTCACCAGCAAACTGTCTGGCTTTTTCAAGGCGTTTACGGAGACATAAAAACTAGTAAATGCAAATTGAAAGGAACATAAAAAAACGTTGTAAACCAACTAGTAGCTAACGTTACATGTTCGCGTGACAGAGAGGACTTATTGTTCTAATTCATTATCAGGCATGCGTGTTTGTTGTAAACGTGTAATGTGATTACTGGCTAGCTGTAGTTCAGATTGATTTAGAGAGAGGATCAAGTTTTTCCACGAACTGTTTAGGATTGCACCCTGATTTCTGTTGAGGTTTCCACCGATTATTAACACTATTGTGGCTTCCTTAAATACACGATGTCTGTAGTCGTCATCCAGATATGGCATGAAGCTGTTTTGCCACTCTATCGTGTGGTTAGATGTACAGAAATGATGTGCTAAGCCAGAAGAGATACTTTTGTTGTGGTTTACATCACCAACATGTTCTTTTTGTCTGATTTCTAAACTCCGTGAAGTTTGTCCGATATAGGCAAGACCACAGGAGCAAGGAATGTAATATACTCCTGGATATTTGTAGAAAGGCACCTTATCTTTTGGGGATCCTAAAACTTGTCTGATGCTGGTGGTTGGTTTGAAGACCACTCTGATGTTGTAGGCTCTTAGTATTCTGGCTATTTGATAAGAAATGACTTGATGAAAGGGATCACTACAGTAGAAATGTGCTGGGAGTGTGATTCTTCTTGTCTGGGGTTGTCACCGGATAGATATTTTTTGATGATGTTTTGAGGATATCCATTTTGTGATAATGTGTTGGCTATTAGTGAGAGTTCAGTCTGTGTATCCTCGTCTTCTGATATAAACTTTCTGGCCCTATATTTCAACATGTGGATAATGCTCAGTTCGTGTGTCTTGTGATGGTTTGAAGTATAATGTAGATATTTTCCAGTATCTGTGGGCTTTCTGTAAATAGATAATTTGACACTATTTGAATGTTTCTTTATCAAGATGTCTAAAAAATGCAGTTGGTTATTGTTTTCCACTTCCAGAGTGAATTTTACCTTGTTATGTATTGAGTTGATTTTATCCACAAACGATTTTAGGTTTTTTAAGCTGTCTTGCCATATAAAGAAGATATCATCAACATATCTCCACCATGTAGATGGTCTAGGGGAGATTGTGGAGAGAATTTCTTTTTAAAGTTTTTCTATTAAAAGGTCTGCACAAGATGGTGATAGTGGGTTTCCCATTGCTAGGCCTTTTAATTGTTGGTATATGGTGTTATTAACTTTGAAGAAATTAGATTGAAGGCAGTGTCTAAACATCTGTGTGATGTCTAGAGGAAAGAGATCTTGGATGATGTTTATTACCTCTTCTACTGGTACATTGGTGAAAAGGGATACAACATCTAGACTGGCTAGCATATCTGTTGGTGCAATCTTAATGGCTTGGAGTTTATTTACAAAATAACTGTTTTTTCATGAATTTTTTCACCTAGTCTGGCTAAAAGATTGGAATAATATTCCCTGGTTATTGTTTTACCCTTTTCAAGATAATTAATGAACAAAATGCCTTTAGCATCCCAAAACATCAATGCCATGACCTTTCCTGCTGATGGAACCAACTTTATCTTCTTTGGCACTGAACAACTGGCTTCTGTCCACTGTTTTGATTGCTGTTTTTATTCTGGTGTGTAATGGTGAATCCAAGTCTCATCCATAGTTATAAATCGATGCATAAAATCAGTTTTATTCTTATTAAAACACTTCAAGTGCTGTTCAGAGATTTTCATGCGAGTGTGTTTTTGATATGCTGTGAGCAAGCGCGGCACCCATCTTGTGCAAAGCTTTTTCATTTGCAATTCTTCATGCAGAATATATCCTACACATTCTTTTGAAATGCCTCTGCACTTTGACTTGCCAGTCATCCAATATCATATCGTGCACTCGATCAATGATTTCTGGTGTTGTTACACTTTTTTGACGTCTTTCACGTGGATCATCTTCAAGGCTGGTATGGCCATGTTTCAACTCGGCAGCCCATTTCTTATTTGTCAAAAACAAAGGAGAAGAGTGCCCATAAACTTCTATGAACTTGAAATAAATTTCTTTTGCCGTTAAACATTCTTTTCCAAAGAATTTTATCCATTTCAAGGAATACAGACAACACTTTTGCTTCAGACAGGCTGTATAAAACAAACTACTTGATAGAATGACTTGCAATTTCACATGGATACTTATGACAGATGGGCCAACTTAGGAAAAATCTTGCCGATAATGTTGCCATCTATGGTCGATGCTGAGAACTTTTCAGACCACTCTCGTAAAGTTTAAAACAAAACAAATAATAATAATAGAATCTGTTTATAAGAACTACTAAGTTATGCAGCTGTGTTAATGATATGAATGTGCATAATCATGGAGGTGACTTAGATGAAAGTATAAGTAAAATTGTTACTAATATTGCAATTGTAGAAATCTGTGATTGCAATATTGGTTAAAAAATTTATATGAAGCAGTGAGTCAAATACAGAGTCCATCAAAAAAATGTATACACACTTTAACAGATGTCATCTATAGATTAAAGTGTTTTTGCTGAAGCAAAATGGCCAAAGCATGATTGTCGTTCGAAGAACGCAAGACCATTTTAAAGGGCATTTCAAATTTGAGAATGTTGTTGAAGTTCAATGACAATGGAGGCGTTAGTTTGCAACACAACCTCCAACATGCCTGACAATTGCACGTATTCATGATAAGTTTGAGAACCATGGTGCCATGTGCGATGTGCAGAAGGGAAGTTCAAGGAGGCCTTGCACAGCAAGAAATCCTGCTTCCTCAGCTATGGTGTTGAAACAGTTTACACACTCGCCACAGAAATCTACCACACAATGTGCACGTGAGACAGGAGTTATCAGTACAAGCATATGGCACATTCTTAAAGCAGCTAAATGGAAAGTTTACATTCTAAGATTATTACACAATGAATGAAGATGATCCTGATCGAAGAATGCAGTATTGTGAGTGGTTTCAACACATGGTAGATGAGGAATTTGTGAGGAAGATGGTTTGGTCTGATGAAGCACAATTTAAGCTTAATGGAACAGTGGATTGGCATATTGTGTTTACTGGACTCCAGAAAATCTGGGCGTTCATGTGAACAATGCAGTCAATTTACCGGGACTCAATGTCTGGTATAGATTGTCATCTAGTAGTTTAATAGGATTCTTCTTTGAAGGTACTGTTACTGGTCAAGTGTACCTAGACTTCATGCACTTTATGGTAATGATCAGTTTCTCTTTCCAACAAGATGGCACACCACCACCAAGACTTGAGAATTTACCTCGATGAGAGTTTGTAGGGACAATAGATAGAACGAAGAGGTGCAGTTGAGTTCCCCCCCCCCCCACATGTTCTCCTGATCTAACACCCTTGGACTTCTACCTGTGTGGGACTCTAAAGGATGTAGTATATCATGGTGGCCCTTCAGAAAGAAATTGTAAGGGCATGCACAGCAATCCAACTTGAAACTTTGGCCAGTGTTGATCAAGCAGTAGTTCGCCATAATAATAAGTGTCTGGAAGCTAATGGTGACCACTTTGAGTACCTCGTGTAATTGTAGAAGTCAAAGGTAACTTGAATTTATTCCTTGATGTCTATAAATTTAGTATTACAATTTTTATACAGGTTTTTCTTTTGCTGAAGTTTGTATACATTTTTTGACGGACTTTGTACAAGGTGTGACTGTTGTAACAGACCTATTGGATTGGTTGCTACTGATGACGAAATGCACTATAAATTCAACCTAATGGGTGCTAAATGGGTAATTATCATGGATGACTTTAATTATCTGAACATTGATTGGATAGCAGCGAAATATCATGAGAAGAATGAAGCCAAATTTATTGAGCTGTTGCGAGATAATTTTCTCAAGCATCATGCAACAGGAAGAACTCAAGGTCAAAGAGTGGTATACCTGATTATAGTGTCATGATGGGGATGGGTGGCAATGATTATTTAAATATGTGACTGTTCTTGTTTTGCCTACAGCTGGTGACAATCATGCTTTACTGACCTGAGAGGTGGCTAACTATATGGATGTTCCATTCAGAAAAGGTTACGTGGGACACTACGAAGCAGGAAATTATGCCCAACTGAGGAGAATACTAGGTTCAATCCTATTTTATTTGTTACTTGATGGGAAGGATATCAGCAATGCATGTGAACAATAAAAAAAAAAATTATTTGACCCTAGAGTTTGAAGGATAAATACGATAGGAGTGAAATGGATGATTATGCAACACATGGCAGAAGAGTCACAATATTGTAGAAAGCTAAGTGTGAGTATGAAAAGAAACTAGCTCTGCAAGTTAATGACAGCTCAAAAGAATTCTGTCGCATTATGCTGCCCAAGAAAAGAAAGAATGAATGTGAAAGCTACTGTATGCATGCACTATATGGATGCAGAAGAAATTGTTGAAATAATGAGTACCCATTTTGCAATGAGCTATTAACCTGGTGTATGTTGCATGGTGCTTATTGCTAACTCTACAGTGGATGAAGATACTCATGTGTATCAGGAGGAAGTATGAGCTGTTGCATAAACTGAATAAGAATTCAGCAATGGGGGGGGGTTGATGGGATATCAGCATGGATGCTAAATTAGCATTCAGCTGAACTGGTTATGCTGTGTCTTTGACCTGGCTGTATAATTTGATTCTCAGCACAGGAAAAATTCCACAGGAGTGGAAAGCATGTATGATAATCCCATTGCACAAGGTTGGTATAAAGGCTGATGTGTCTAACACTGATAGGTTGATGCCTATTAACATTTCTGTTACTTTTAGACTTTGCTAATGCTTTTGACAGAATATAGCAGGGAAGGTTGTTGCACACGTTGGCAGATATGGGTTTGGATTATAAAGCTTGGATAACAGGATGGCTGATGAACAGATATCAAAAATTGGTATACTGGGGAGAGGGAGGGAGTCTGTGTGATTTAAGGTAACTTGTGGTGTACTACAAGGATCATCTCTTGGTCCTTTTTTTTTTTTCACTCTTTACATTAATGACATTGGAAGGATTTGCTGTTTGCTGATGATGCAGAGATAGGCAGGGTAATCAGGAAGGTGTTTTTGACTTACAGCATGATATGAATAGGACTAGAATTGGGGGCATGTGAAATAGTTGTCATTTCATTGTTATTAAAATGAAGTTAACTTGGGTGCAATAAGATACCAGTAGTGTATTATGTTGGTGGTATTATGCTAGAAGAAACTCATCAGTAAGCCAAAGATGTTGGATTTTTAGTAGATAGGAAGTTAAAATTCAAGGACCATATGGCACACAGGATTGTGTGCCATATGGTCCTTGAATTTTATATATATATATATATAGATTATAGATGGCATTGTGTTGTTCATAGATTGCAGCATAACATCTTAACCACATTGGTGATGAAATGAGAAAAAATCTGGGTAATAAAATCATTATGTCAAACAGTAATATTTCATTAATGATTGAATTGACCATGTTTAGTAACAAATTCGCTTTAATCATATACTTTCAAATGTGTGTACTAGACAGTGGAATGAGCTCAACTGTAATTCATTTCTCAACTTGAACAAACATGAAAATATTACTGCAAAAGGGATATTTAATTCTCTGCTTGACTTTCCTCAGTTATACTATATGACAGAATAATTTTAGATTATTAGAAAGAGCTCAAAGTCACCATTTCCACCAAGAATTTTGAAATTTTTAGATGATTGTAATGATTTATTCCATGCTCATCATTACCTTGCAGAAAAACAGTACTTTTGATCTTTTCTATTAACACTGGAATGAAAGAATGCAATGGAATTCCTGACTGAGCAAAAATCAATATTGCTTATTGACTATGCAAATTTGTAGCAATATAGTAAAGCTTGCTCCTCAACAAACACCTTTTATTTCCTTACCCACATAATATAGTTATGGTATAAAAGTTGATTTTTTTTTTTTTTTTTTTACTAGCTTAAGTAACAGTTGAACCATGGAGAGTGTATATAAGCAAACTCTGCATAAAAGCAGAGAAATATGTTTTAATGCCCAGTGATCTTTCTATGTAAAATTGCTATTTTAATTAAAAAAATCTATTTATCCATCTACCTCTGTTATTGAGCAGACTTGCTCAGCCTCTGCAAAGATTAATTAGGAGATTATCAGGAGCTATTTTCTGCAAAACAGTTTAATTGCAAATAAAAAATCGAATAGTCTTGAATCCAAATATTTTTGCATAGTCTAAGTATCAAATAACAATTTCAGCATAATCTCAAAACTAATGATTCAGCAAGTATAACTCAAATATGTCCCAAAATTAGTCCCAGTGTTTACATATTTACCTTAAACCTAATTGAATGCCTTATTACACATTTATAGAACATCTGTTCATGGGTTCATTTAGGAGTTAAAAAGAGGAGGCCTCTACATAGCTTGTAAGGAATGTGGAGAAGACTGAACAGGGCTTTTAACCCATTCCTCACTTTTGTGTCTCTCCCATTGCCAGGCAGCCACTTGAATGCTGAGCTAGTGAGGATTGTATGGTATATTGAGACTTACTTGACTAAACTGTATTCTATATTAGCTGAAACTACACACACACACATATATATATATATATACTCATTGTCTTAAAGAGTAGAAAAAAAATCACATGGCTCTCTTAAGTTAATCCATTCATATTTCCTTGGTAAAATCAAGTTTACTAATTACATAAATCCTTGAACTCAAGTTTCGTATAGTGCATGCTAATCACCTAGAAAACAACCCTTGAATTGATACTGAAAGTTACATTTTTTTTCTTTCTTCAAAATTCTGAATTTATTATTTGGAAATGGCTATTAATTATTATCTTTTCATAATCCATCCATATGTTTTTCCTATAAATACAAAATTAATAACGGAAAAACTCACGTAAAAAGATTATTTAATAGTATAATTTTCACCTGTGTGTCACAGGCATCTTCAGTACATTTTAAGCTCAAATTAAACAATAACTTAGTTTTTCCGTTATTAATTTTGTATTTATGTCTGTTCACCGTGTTCCATTATTAAAACTTATGTTTTTCCTATGTTTGGTCCATGCATTCAGATTCTGGTAAATAGGTTATACATTAGTTATTCATAACTGTTATTTTTCAGGAAATAACAAAATATACTAAAATATTAATTATAGAAAACTTTAATTAATACTTTCCTATATTTCAGCAACATTGCAATCATCATGGATCACAAAAAAACAATGATATGTGCAATCAGGTACTAACACTGGGCAAACGAGGCTGAAGAAAGGCAACCAAAATCAGGCCTAGAGTCTAAATATGTTGACAAAAATAGAATTTTTGTCAATTTTTTGAATGTGTCCTAGCACCCCCTAGTGGGCTAAATTGAGTAGTCTTGGCCATTGGACAGAAGATCTGAGTATTAATGCTTCCCAAATTTAGGGTGGTCTTATGTAACCAAATTTGTTGAGGTTTGGAAAGTTTTTCAGGGCTGAGGCAGATTTGAGAAACAGCCTTTCATATTTGTATTTGCTGTGGTGTAATAGAGTGGCCTTCTTCCAGCGTATTCTGTGGTGGGTAACCAAAGCATGGTCAGCAAGTCTTGAGTGGCTGTATTGGTGAAAATGGATGCAGTCCTTGTATTCAGAAATTCTGATTTGGCTGGCCTGCCTGTTTGGCAATAGTAGTACAGTTTGCAACTGCAAGGGACCTGGTGGTTTTTAAGTGGTTGTAAGATTGTATTTCCTTAGATTTTTTGTCAATTTTTTGAATGTGTCCTAGATATATGGAATAGTGATAGATCTTGAGTAATCTCTGCTCTGAAGTGGGAGGGAATGGGGGGGGGGGGAATTGTGGTTAAAGGGTTTAATATTTTTCGGGGATTATAGCCATTGGCTAAGAAAGTGTTGAGAATATCGTTAAGTTAGTATTTAGGGCACTGCTATCAGAACTGATTAATTTTGCCCTGTTATATAGGATTTTTGTAAACTCATATCATTGGGAAGTGGGGGAGGGGAGGAAGTGTAACTGTTGGTGAATGTATCTACCTGTATGTGTAGTTTTTTTTTAAATGGAGAATACCAGGGATTCATCAGGCTGTCATGTAATCAGAGTGTCTATGAATGGGAGGCTGTTGTTGTTGTTTTCTTTTCTAAGGTAAACTGGATCCATGGGTTCTGATTGTTTAGGTGTGTTAAGAAATTATGGAGCATAACCAGGTCATGTGATCAAATGGAGAACACATAATCTACTAAGCATAACCAAATAGTGGGTTCATATGGGAGTAGGGTTTAAAGCTTTTCCTTCAAAGGTCTCCATGAAGAAGTTTGCCAGGGGTGACAAAAGTGGTTAGCCCATGGCTGTCCCCTCTATCTGTTTGTAGAATTTTCCTTGCCAAACAATATAGCCTGAGTTCATGGTGAACTGACAAATGAATAAAGAGGAGATATCAAAACTGATTATTATGTCAGTGTGTTGGGATGTGAGGTTTTCTATACTGCTTTAAAGTGGGCTGAATTTTTTTGTGTGAAGTATGTTGCCAGTATATTGTGTGAGCACTTTTTCTAAATGTTTGGCTAATTTGTATATGAGTGAATCAGTGCCATCCACAATGGGACATAATGGCGTATTTTGTTTATGGATTTTTGGTAGTCCATATATCTTGGGGGGGGGGGTCATAGTCTATATGACCAACTATTGGGGGGGGGTCATAGTCATGGTCATAGGGGGGAACTTGATATACATACTAGGTTTTTTTCAACTATGTCTATGACATAGTTGATAAACGATCAACTATGTCATAGACATAGTTGATCGTTTATCTTTAGAGGAGGGGAAATAAGTGAATATTTTGTTAATAGGTATATAAGTGGCTGTTAAATCATATTTCTTCAGAATTCTTGAAATTGTTTCTGAAATCCCAGAAATATATGGAATTGGAACTCTATGTCAATCTCGGTTGTTCTGGATTGGATTGTAGGAATCGAACCAATGTTGTGTACTTTTTTCAGAGAAGCTATTTAATTTCATGTGATGTTTGATAGTTAAAAGTTCTTTCTGTAATTCACGAGGAGTTGAACAATTAGTTCTATCTCGTCGGATTAAACATTTTATGATTCCTATTTTTTGATAAGGATAATGAGCAGATTGTTTCAGAATATAACATCCAGTGAAAGTGGGTTTTCTGTAAACTGTTGTTAGAATACCTGAAGGTGAATGGATGAGGAGGACGTCTAAAAAGGATAACTTGTTGTCTTTTTCAATCTTCGTAGTAAACGTAACACGAAGATGTAAGGAATTGATTCTGGCTAAAAAGAAAGGTAAGGAGAAAGGTAAGATTTTATGGTCTACCTAAAATCCACAAGACAGATATTCCTCTTTGTCCTATAGTGGACTGTATTGATTCACCTACTTATCGCATAGCCAAATATTTAGCGAAATTATTGAAATCACATATAGGCAAATCGTGCTCTTTTTTTTGAAAAACTCTTCGGATTTCCTAAATAAATTTTTAAAAAATATCTCATCACAACCTACTGATCTTATGGTGAGCTTCGATGCAGAATCTCTATATACTGATGTACCTCTTAAAGAGACTACAATTACTTGCTGACATCTTCCCACAAGACATTATAAAATTATTTGATTTCGTGATGCACTCTGGATATTTCTTGTGTCAAAAAATATCTACAACCAAGTGAAAGGAACAGCCATAGGAAGTCCACTTTCACCTGCTCTAGCCAACTTTCATTTGGAACATCTCGAAGACGTCTTGTTTTCATCTATATTCCTTCAACCATCCTTTTGGGTGAGATATATAGACAACATCTTTTCAGCTGGCCTCATAACAGAGATTCCTTAACCTTTCTTTTTGCCAGACTCAATTCTTTACATCCTCTTATTAAGTTTACCATGGAGATTGAAAAAGAAAAGACAACAAGTTATCCTTTTTTAGACGTCCTCCTCATCTGTTCACCTTCAGGTATTTTAACAAAAACAGTTTACAGAAAATCCACTTTCACTGGACATTCTATTATGAAACAACCTGCTCATCATCCTTATCAAAAAACAGGAATCATAAAATGTTTAATCCGACGAGTTAGAACTAATTGTTCAACTCCTCATGAATTACAGAAAGAACTTTCAACTATCAAACATCACATGAAATTAAATGGCTTCTCCAAAAAAAGTACACAACATCTGTTCGATTCCTACAATCCAATCTAGGACAACAGAGATTCAATACATTGAGTTCCAATTCCATATATTTCTGGGATTTCAGAACCAATTTCAAGAATTCTGAAGAAATATGATTTAACAGTCACTTATATACCTATTAACAAAATATCCACTTATTTCCCCTCCTCTAAAGATAAACGATCAACTATGTCTCTGCCTAGTATGTATATCAAGTTCCTTATAACTGCAATCTGTCCTACTTTGGACAAACAAGATGCTCAATAGAAAAAAGAATTCAAGAACAGCAATCATACATTTAACACAACAAATCCGAAGTCTGGATTGGCTCAGCATGGAAAAGAGACAAGCCACAACATCCTCTGGTCCAAGACTCGCCTTCTACACAGATGTCGCTATAAATTTGAACGCCTATTCAAAGAGAGTGCTGAGGCCTTACTTCAACGCCTTAACTTGAATCGAAATGACTGTATATCCTTATCAAAAATATGGGAAAGTTTAATCAGGATAACACATTAATTTTTTTTTTTTTAAATTGAGACTTTTAATTCCTACATTAGTCTAATGTTATTGATAAATAAAGATTATTATATTAAATTTTGAATTAATACCTATAATTTAATCATCACTCTGATGAAATTTTTCCTCTCTTTAATGCTTAGCAATGTAACATCACACGGCTCGTTCCATTTTTGTGTAAATATTCTTGTGTAAATGTGTGTATAATTCATAATGATAATGTCACAAGTTCCTCTAAAGAGTAAAATTTCTCTTATCTGCTTTAGTAATTACTATTCTGTTGTTTTTAATTTCCATAATTTTTTTTCAGTACCATATGATCACTTTGTACCTCAGTGATGTGGCCCTATTGTGGTTTCAAGTCTTTTGAAGACCAGTCACTCCAGATGTACCATCCATCTGGATGGTACATCTGGAGTGACTGGATGTACCATCCATCCATCCACCTCATTGAGGATCTACACTTCCCTTTTTTTCGAGAAACTTTACATCTGTTACTCTTATGACAAGTTCATTTTCCATTCTTTCTGTTCATGTCCAAAAGTGTTTCAGCTTTCTTTTTAGATTCAAAGTTTTACATTCTTGGGTAGCTACTGAAAAAACAGTTGCATCCAGAATTCTCTGCTTCCAGATTAAGGTTATGACTATTGTCCTACTTTTTACATTTTATTTTGATGTCTTCTTCACATTAATAATGGATCCTAAATACTTATATTTGCTGCCTTTGATTATTTCTCCATGAAAATATACTTGTTTCTCAGGACCTTCAAGAAACATTATCTTCATCTTGAAAAGGTTGACTTTAAGCCCCCGGTTTTTGCTGATCTGTAACTCTGCTATGGATTCATCTTATTTCTTCTTTATCACTGGTGTATTATAGATTGCTGATTCATCTGTCGCCTATCCTAATTCCGGTCTTCTCTTATTCAGTGCTGCAGTGTTGTCTTTATCTATGTTGAAGACAAAATGCATGTTGCCTTCAGCATAGATACTTAACAGGTGAAGAGTAAATAGACATCTTTGCCATTCATTCTAACACCTGTTTTTACCATGGCTTCTTTCTCATTATATAAGCTACCTGTTAACCTCTGTTGAGAAAAACACATTCTTTTCGTTACTTCCTGGATTCATATGCTGAACAAAGGCAGAAGTTTTGGAATAGTCCATGAAACACATTACTACAGGAAACCTAAATTCTATGTATCTCTTACTGATCATCTAAGGTGCTTTAATTTGCTTTTTGCTAAATTGTGTTTTTACAAATTGCTGGTCAACAGATTGTTTTCTTCCAGAAACTGCATTTTGGTGAATTTCTTTTTTGGGTTAACTGTTTTACAATGAATTATTTTTAATTAATTGTTGTTTCATTAAATTGTCTTTCAGTCAATTGTTGTGCTATAAATTACCATTGATTTATTGTTTTTTCTGAGAACTGCCTTTGAATTAAGTGTGTTTGATGAATTGTTTCTCAATTAATTGTCTATTCCGTTAAACCGTTTTTTTTTTCTAAATTGCCTTTCGTTGAAGGGTTCAGTAAATTTTCTTTTGATGAATTGTTGTTAATAAATTGTCTTTTGGTGATTTGTTGTTCAATTAATAGTCCTTTGATGAATTTTTTGCTTGCCAGTGTCACTATAATTTGCCATGCTATCTTCCATGTTAGAATAATATTACAAAAATTAGAGTGGCAACATACAGGACATGAAGGACTTGTGAAGGTAGTTCCCACAGAGGAAGTATTCAGACTCCAGTCAAAGCTGCTATACACTTTCCATGCAGAGAAAGCAGCAGAATTATTTGCCAGCTGGTTGTGAAACCTCTTAGTGCATTGCTAAGAAGTTTGGTCCCATGTTCTGTCTAATGGCTGATCTGTGGAAACTGCATTACTTTGCTGTATACCTTGAATGGAGGAGGAGGTGTCTCAATAGTTAATTAAGTGTTATTTATGTATGCTCATCAAGGCTATCACCCATACTGCAAGTTTGAATAAAGCAAGATACAGTGAATATCATTTTTTAAATTCATTCTACCAGACATTTTATTATTGTTATCATTCTGTTGTTATTGATAAAATCACTTGACATGATTACAGAAAGGCTTCATTTTACATTTCGTCTGTTTATAAAGATTCAAATTAACTAACATTTCAAAATCAGCAGCAAAATATCACATTAAAAGACAAAAGACAGAAGCATTAATACATCATGTCAGCAGTGTGTTGTTTACCCATTGTCTTGTATTCTAATAAAAAGCATGGATGACTCAGTCTTTACTAAACATATATTTCATACTTATGTCCAAAGGTGACAAAATTTTGTGCTGCAAATAACTTGCCTAAAGTTGTTTTAGTCCTCGACAGTACTCCTGGACATCCAATAAACCTTCAAGATTTACATCCTTGTTGCAGTTCTTAACCAAGAAAAACAAGGAGTCTCTCAATCCAGATGATCCTTAACCTTATTGTTTTATGTTATTTATGAACATTTATGTGAAATAATTATAAAACCATAATTCTTTGTAAAAATTGCAAAATTATTAAATTGTAGAGTTGAGTTTTCCTACTGAAGGAACATATCATTTAAATACATTAATTTTATCTCAGTTTACAAACGATTCACTTTATCAGTGATCTGGGAACTAATCCCTTTGTAAAATCAGACCTTGTATTTCCAATCATTTTACATAACCGAGCTATTTTTTCTCCAAAATAGGTGCTGTAGATCCTGCAACCATTGAAGTGTTAAGGATAGGTCGTATTATTTATTTATTTAATATTTTTAAAGAGGGGGAAAGAGAGAGAAAATGTTCCCTTTGAACTTCATATGCACTGGATGTACAACTTTTCTGTAGGAAAAAAGGAAACAACTTTCACTGTGGGTAGTTTTGTTAATCAGAGAGAGACAAAAGTTTGAAATTCTTAGTAACTCGCATTGATTACTGCAGACCTACAAGTCTGCACAGTACACCTTGTGTAGATTCATGCTATCAGTACTTCTGTAAACAGTTTTTATGCTTTACTTGTTGGAGTGAATCTGCTAATATGGAATTTTTTTTTTTTTTATAGGCAAAAAAAATACACTGACTGTTTTGTACACATTAATTCTTTCTTTTACAGGAGATGAAGTGCGAGTTATTACTGTACCCCAGTTGGCTGAATCACTAAGTGAAGGTGATATTCGATGGGAGAAAGGTAAGGTTGTTTCTTTGCATATATATATTTGTTTTGGATTTAATGGTGCAAGGACAGACAGCTATGAGCATGCTACGCCAGTACACGGTGTGATAAATAAGCAGCATGTGTGGTCTAAAAATATGTGAAAAAAAAAATGAACCATTTCTTAGCAGTAAGGTAATAAATAAATAAATATCAGAGCATAACTAAATGTAAAGGTGTGTAGAAAGATAAAAAGACAGGTTTTAAAAGCATATATACAATCAGTTAAACTGATAAAACTATTATGTATGTAATTTATATAAGATGGTAAACATTGATACACTGTAAGAATTTAAAAACCAGAGTGATATTTGATGAATCTCATAAAATCTGCCAGACAGAGCTCAGACCGATTTTGAAGGTGATCAAAATAATGACTGTGTTTGTTGGTGAAATGAGGGCATTCGATTAAAATATAAATGGCAGTTATTCCATTGTCACACAGTTCACACGTAGCCATGCCATCACCCATCAGTATTAATCAAAGATATATGTATTAATAATGAAAAAACTGTATTAAATATTATTAAGCTATTTTATTTATTACTATATTAATATTATAAGAACTTGTATTTGATAATTTAACTGCGCATTAATTGAAATATTAATGTTCTCTATTTATTCTTATTTGTAGAAGTTTAGCGTTATGCAATACCTCAATTTTATTATATTTTGTTTGGTTGTCATGGGGACTTATGTAAGTGAGCAAGCACGTTTTGGAACACCACGTGAGGAGAAGGTTTATTGAAAAGAGTTTTAGAAAGAAATCACGAGAATAATTTAGGCGGGAAGAATGGATATAAAAGGGAAGATTGCTGGAAATTATTGTTATTAAGAGAGAGAGAGAGAAAGGAGAGGATTGGCATTAGGTTGGAATCGGAGCATTCGGGAATCACAGTGTGATAATAGCGAGTCGGCAAGTCACTCAAGCAGCTAAATAAAGTCTACTAGTCGAGAGGCGGTTAGCTAATAAGTTGTAGAATAACAATTATAGCTACGGAAGACAGCTGAGTGACTACTAAATAGACTAGCAATACTTGAGTTGAGATTTAATTTCAGGGCCGACCTGTCAAGGATACACAGAATCTTGAAATAAAACACGGAGTTACTAGAGTAGTAGAGGCTGTAAAGTTGAAGTTTACTGTTAGCTATGTTTAGAATTATAGTGCGTAAAGAATTATTTGAATGCAGGAGGAATGAACAACTGTGCATATAAAACCTCAAGTTAAGAATTATTGTGTGTTGCCTTATTTCATGAGTGATCAGTAGTACTTTATGCAACAACGTTTGTTTATGTGTATTGTGACCGACGATTAATTCAGTTATTGCTTAGAAGAATTTATTTAATGAGTGCCGTTTACTGTTTAAAGTGTTTACAGTTATAAAAAGTGTATATGTATAAGTGGATGAAGATAGAAGATTATCGGTAAGATTATTCCAACCATTAATATTCCTATACAGAGAAGTGTGTGAGTTTTATCCTAGAATTTCCCTATACCAACAGTAACTATTTCGGAAATTAGCTGATGTGTAAATTTAAAAGTGTTTGTTTGTGAAGAGTTGTTGCTGCGATTTTATTGTATTTGGAACTTAAGGAACTGTGAGAAGACTGTATTAGAGATAACAGATTTCCATTGTCTGAGTTTGTATGACAGTATTATCAGAAAGGCTGAAGTGTTTATAATAATTTAATTAGTGATTTGATCTTAAGTATAAAATTTGTGATTTTAAAATTAAATGTTTGTTTTTGTTAATCAAAAGTTGTGTTTTGCCTGAATCTCTTTTACTGCACCATTCATAAAATATTTGAACCAAAGCAGGTAAATTAAGTAAGATAAATATTCTCGGCCAGTATATATAATATTAACATCTAAAAGGAGAGAGAGTTGTGAGTTGGTTTTTCTTCAGTTCTTGAACTAATTCAGATATAGAGTGGCACAGTCTTTAAATATAAATTTTCTCTATATTTGAATTAGAAATCAACTTGCAACCTATCAATTAGTTAAGAACATCATAATAGTAATCATATCGGATCCAAAGTATAGATTGAGAAGAAGTAGGATCCAACAGTATCCTGCATAGACTGCCACTGGGATAAAAATCTCTGTCTTATGCTCTGCTTGTAATCAGTGTATGGGAAATACAGATAGTGGAAGCTTGAGAAATGTGCTGACCTAGCTCCAGTATATACAGCTTCATTTCCCTTAATCCAGTGTGACTCAGAATCTACTAACAGAATCATACATCCAAGCATAGCTTCAATAACTGATAGAGGACATATTGGATTCGAAAGAGTCCTGGGTGTTTCTGCAGCTCTATACATATTATTGCCTGTAGAAAACTTTGTGAATCTGAATATATGTACCTTTGATAGCGAATGCAGTATTATGTATTTTAATGCAAGCTGTTTCACATACAGCTCAGAAATAAAGTTGTTGCATTCTGGTGGGATCTGAGCAGATATGCTATCTGGGAAGACAGTAGAAGATCCCACTGGGGTCTCTGATTTTTGAACAGTCTGATTTTGTGTCTGTAAACAGACACATAATCAGAGTATTTGATTCTATGAGCTTGAAAGAGCTGCAGGCAGGCAACAGGAGGAGAAGGGAAAATTTTGGATAGCCTGCAAAAAAAAAAAGCTGTCTGGTAGAAAAGAAAAGCTGTCTTGCCCAAATCACGTACTTTATATGTAAATTTCCAAACTGTTGTACGAGCAAAATAGTTACCACTTTAAAAACTAGAATTTTCATAAAAGATAAGCTAATTTTCTGACGTATAAGAATAAACACTCATTCCACAAAATGCATTGATTACCCTATTATCAGAATGGATTTGCCTTCTTCTGACATGTACAGAACTGGCGAGGTGTCTCGCATCTGTGGGCGCACAGATCACATTCTCCCACTGTGGACAAAAAAAATAGTTGGCCCTTTGAAATGGTCTGCCGGAGATTTTATTTATAATCATCATCATCAAATTCCTGCCATGTACCCTCAAGGGGTGTACAGGATATGACAGTATTACATGAAAAAATTACATCATTACTAACTTCCTATCTACAATTTTCCTCCAAATCAGTCTGTTACTTGTCAAGACTCCAACATTATCAGATCTTATATTTCTATCGTCTAAGGCACTTTGTACCGTATCAATCCACCTATATCTTGGTCTTCCTCTGGGTCGTTTTCCTGTCAACCTGGCAGAGAACACTTGTTTTGCTAATCTTTCCTCTCCCATTCTATTTAAGTGACCATACCATCTGAGATTAGCTCTGCTAACGCATTCCTGGATGCTGACAATGTCAAGTTCTTTCCTAATATCCTCATTTTTAATATGATATTGCCATTGATGCCATCTGTTCACGCCTCTAATCTTTCTCAGGACTCTCATATCTGCGGTCTCTAGTCTTTGGTCAAGTGTTTTACTTCTGACCCAGCTCTCAGATCCATAAGTTAAAATTGGTTTGAACACAGTCTTGTATACAGCTAATTTAGTGTTCCGACTAATTTCTTTCTTATTCCATATGAATTTATTCAATTGACTTCCCACAATACCAGCTTTGCTGATTCTGTTGTCTATTTCTATATTTAGTTTACCATCTTCAGTAAAAATTGTGCCTAAGTAGCTGAAATGTTTTACTTGTTCCACAGGTTCTCCATTCACAACACAGTTGACATTTTCAATGATTCTGCCTATTTTCATTGTCTTCGTCTTTTTATTGCTGACCTTCATACCATATCTATTACAACAGTTATTCAATTTAGTCAGAGAATCTTGCAGACTTGTAGCAGATTTATTTAGAAGTATAACATCATCCGCATAAAGCAAAGAGCTGACATTAACATCTCCAATTTTGATATCAGGTTTAATACCACATTCCTTCATAATGTGATCCATATAGATAATGAATAACAGAGGGGATAATGTACATCCTTGTCTCACACCAGATTTAACATTAAACCATCTTCCTGTACTTCCTTCAATTCTAACTGCTGACTCACAACTCAAATAAAGACTAAGTATTGCTTGATATAATGCCCCATTGACACCATATAACTGCAGCGTATTGAATAGCTTCTCTCTTGGCACCTTGTCATATGCCTTTTCCAAATCGACAAAACTTAAATACAGATCTTTGTTATATTCCCATGCTTTCTCGACTATTTGTCGTAAAGTGAAGATCTGATCCTGACAGCCTCTATTTGGCCTGAATCCAGCTTGTTCTTCACCAAGCTTTTCTTCCACAATTCTTCTCAAACGTTTCTCAAGTACACTTGCATAGATCTTGCCAGGAATACTCAGTAGGGAAATACCTCTGTAATTCTCACATTCGGTTTTATTTCCCTTTTTATATATGGGTACTATGAGAGCTCTACTCCAATCATCGGGAATTCGTCCCTCTGTCCAGGCTTTCTGAACTACGCAGTGCAGCCACTGTAAGACTCTTATACCACCATACTTCAGCATTTCTGGTCGAATATCATCTACTCCTGCTGCCTTTCCACATTTCAAGCCTTTGATGGCTTTTTCTACTTCAAATATGGATATGTATTCCTGACTGCATGCCTGGTCAGTGTTTTTTATCACTGTGCTGTCATCACTGCCTGTTTCATTTAGCAGTTTTTCAAAGTAATTACTCCATACTTCAAGGATATCTTTTTCTCCTGTTTTCATTTCACCTTTATCATCTCTAATTCCTTTTACAGCACTCTTTCCTCCATTCCTAAGCTTCTTCAACAACCTCCAGAATATTTTGCCACCTTCTTGATATTTATTTTCTATATTCTTGCCAAAGTCCTCCCATGACTTTTGTTTAGCTAGTTTTACACACTGTTTAGCTTTCTTACATTTGTCTCTGTATTCTGTAAGAGTAAAAGCTGACTTATTTGCCAGGAACTTTTGATATGCTTTCTTCTTTTCCTTCACTGCCTGTTTAACTTCCTGTGTACACCAGGGAGTTCTGATTTTTTTATCTTTGCAGACAACCTCACCACATGCCTCTCTGGCAGAATCAATCAATGTTTCCTTCAGAGTTTGCCACTGAATCTCCAAGGTTTGATTCCTGTTCTCAAACTCTTTCGTTTTCTTTTCAATAATATTTCTGTATTTTAGTCTACAGTTCACATCTGAGAGCTGCTCAACTTTTATTCGCTTTAAAACTTTCTTACATGTTATTCTTTTCAATATGAAATTCAATTTTATCCTGCTCAAGACTAAATAGTGATCACTTCCAATTTCAAATCCTCTGTACACTCTGGTGTCCTGCACCAGGGAGAAAACATCAATAACATAGCCAATGAGACTTTTCTTATTCCTAGCCTCTTCTCTCCATGTGAATTTGTGCACATTTTTATGTTGGAACATGGTGTTAGTAATAACCAGTCCATGTCCTGAGCAGAAATCCAACAGATATTTGCCATTATTATTAGCTTTGCTCTTTTCTCCAAATTTTCCTAAAATATTTTTGTATGTCTCACAATCATTTCCTACTCTACTATTTAGATCCCCAACAAGGACCAACTTTTCCTTTTTCATTGTGTCAGTTGCTTTTTCTAAAGCCTCAAAAAATTCCTCCACTTCTACCTTAGTAGAACCTTCTGTGGGACCATAGGCACAAATAAGTCTCATTGTCCAGTTCCCCATTCTCATATTTGCCCACATTACTCTACTTGAGACTGACTGCCATTCAAGAAGATTAGCCTCGTATTTTGTGTTGAATACTATGGCTACTCCTTCTTTTCCTTGATTGTCATTGCCTGAATATAACATTTTGTATTTATTGCTCAGAAAGATCTCACCAGTTTTGGTCTTTTTTGTTTCAGTCACCCCTATTATGTCGATCTGGTACTTATCTAATTCTTCGGCTAGCTCCATTTCTTTGCCATTCAGGCTTCTTACGTTGATAGTACCGATCTTTAACTCTGGTGATGTTGAGTTGGGGTTTGTTTTCAGATTTGTTCCAGTAGCTGACTTTTCGCTGTTCGCCCTGGTTCCCTGGCGAAAACAACGGGGGCCTTGTTTAACCGGGCGACGCCCCAGCCGGCATGAAATTTTGTCATGTTGTACCATCATTTTTTATTTTGGTTTAACCAATAAGAATACAATTTGGTCGGCTAAATCCCAAATTGCCAGCCCATCCTCGTTCGTTCAGTATCAAAGTAGATACCCAACAGGGTGCACCACGAGAAGGTGAGGATTGGACATTAGGTCAGAAGCCCTGGTCGGTTCTCCGCATTCCTTTAAAGGCTATGTGGAGGTCTCCTCTCAGTTATACAGCTTTGACCCTTAAGCACCCCTGTAGAAAATCCAATATTGTAAATCAAAAATAGGAATTGTAATACTAAAAATAGGACATCAATTGTTTCTGAAAGAAAACCATCTAAAAGAATGTTTATTCCTGTTATTGTAAAAATAGAATTTAGCTTGATGTAAAAAAAAAAAAAAAAAAAAAAAAAAATTATTTTATTTTTTTAAAAATTTTTTTATTTATTTATTTATTTTTTATTTTTTTTATTCACCAGAGGTCACACCAGTAGAATAACATGTGATCAAATCATTGTTTCTCTAGCTTACAGTTAATGATGTAACTCAGCTTGTTCTGTATACTTATGTACGCTCCAGATGATGAACTTGATGTGAAGATCGAAACGTCTGGACAATATAAAAAAGTTTTTTAACACGGTTGTAAATTCCAGAAAATTTTTAAAATGAGTGTATAATAGGGGCATTACAAAATTTAATGGGAAGGCATTACAAAATTTATGTCTTGCAAAGTGGGCGGTGGCCCGAAAAAGTTTGGGAACCTATGATCTGCACCAACGCCATCTACTGCCCACCACTGTGGAGAGCAGATACGCTAACTGTTTGGCCAACCAGGCCAGCATGTGTTGCTTTGAAAAGTTTCTGTTGTGCATTTTAAGGAATAATGGTTATCTCAGTTGATATCTGCTCATTATCTAGCATAATGCTTTCTGCTGAGGCTGGGTTAGCTGGTTGCATATCAAGGAGGCTTAAAAAAAAAAAAAAAAAAAAAAAAAAAAAAAAAAAAAAACAAGGAAACTCAGATTTTTCTGTGTGCAAAACAGATAAACTGACCTGGAAACATATCACTTGACAGACTATGCATAATATAGACCTACAACTCATAGGTAGGTATATATTATGCATAGTCTTTGTAGCAATTCTAAACAACTAAACTCTCCTTTGTTTTATATATATATTTCTCCCTCCCCTTTCCTCTACTGTGTTGCAGATAATTTGCTATGTCTGCTAGATATAAATTTGTCCATGTAAACATTATTGTTATATAATTTAAAGTTTTAAATTTAGAGATTGCTTAACTATTTGCTATTTTCCTTTTTAGGTGTGGGAGATGCTGTAGCTGAAGATGAAGTTGTTTGTGAAGTAGAAACTGACAAAGTAATCAGTGTATTTGTATATTTACATATACTTAATTAAAATGTGCTACATTTTTTATTGATATATTGATATATATAGACACAAAAGTTTGCCCTTAAAATACGTTCATAAACATATTATTGATGTATAAAGGGAGTTAGCTCCATATCATATTGCTTTGCTCTTTTTTGTAAACATATCTGAAAAAGGACTGTGCGCTGTAGAATGCAGGTGACTTAATGCTAGGTTGCTTTTGTTACCCAAGGAGAAGTGCTGTGCATTATGGAACGGGTTACAGCATGAAAGGCTGTTGCATAAGAGGATGACTGACACACATCAAAAAGTAATGTGTAGAAGAAGGGTGAGTCTACAAGAAGTAAAGTGACCAGTGATGTACCTCAGGAATGAATTCTTGGTTCATTGTTATTTAATCTGCACAATGACATTGGGAGAGACTTGATGGGAGACATACAGCTGTTTGGTGATTATGACAGGATGGATAATCAGGGATGTGATTGTTATGCAACACTTGTGGAACAGTTTGAATAGGCAATCATAGCAAGTGAGATTAAATGTTGGTTCAGTGTTAGTGAATGCCGAGTTATACACTTTCTTGTGATTATATATCCAGTGGCATATCACATTGGTTGGATCATTCAATATGAAATTGGTCAGACTGGAGATCTTGAAGTTTTAGTAGATAAGAAGTAGAAGTTCAGTGGCCTTATACACAATTACAATATAGATAATTACAACTTAGAATGTAATTGCTATGCTGAAAAAACATTGATGTGTAATGATAAGGAGGCTATTTTGCATATGAACCAAACCTGAACTATTTTGTTTAGTTCTCCTGGTTTTTGAGGTTATTCAGTTACAGTGGAAAGGGTGTGGAGAGAGGTGTTAATGTTGATTTCAGGACTGTGGAATACCAATTATAATTCAAAATGAGCAGATTGTAGATACTAGAGGTGTGATATGATAGAGACCTATAAACCTCTGAAAGGGTCATATAGTATACCAGTTAGATGGAATTTTCATTTCATAGAAGGTAGGAATATGTCAAGAGGCTATCCTTGGAAGTTGAGAATAAATGCAGTCAGGAAGGCTGAGAGCTAGATTTTTCTTTCACAAAGTTGTGCATTATTTGGAATAGTTTACCTTTTGAGGTGATGAGCACAAGTAGTGTGATTGAGTCCAAGAAAAGGTATGACAGTTGGTGTGAGTGATATGCTATCTCCCTCGATGAGTCCCTGATTTACTCTCAGTATTATATATTGATATTATCATTATTATCAGAGAAAGGTCTCTATTAATAATGATATAGCAATAGAGCAATGAAAGATCTTTATAGATCAAAAGTTCATATGCTGATAGAGTTCTGTTGAACTCAATTTTTGGAACACTGGCAGCAGAATTTTCTACAGATTTGTCTTTTTTGGTGGTTCCCACTATAAAGAATAGCATCACACACACACCCCTTTTGGGTGTTTCCTATGCTATACAGAAATAGCAACTTGGTATATATTTCACTTTTGCTAACTACATACAAGTAGTATAGCTGTGAAGATATTTCTTGCATAAACTTTTGTTGATATTTATTTAAAATAAGGATTAAAACAAGAGTGCAGTTTCTTGTCAATTAATATATATATTATTTTATTTATTTATTTATTCATTTATTTTTTTGGTTCCTATCTTCAACTAAACATCTACATGCTGAGTTGAAGTTTGTTCCAGTAGCTGACTTTTCACTGTTTGTCTTGACCTTGTCAGAGATCTTGGGGATATCAAGGGTGACCACTTGGGAATCGCCAGACTTTTCCATGGCAACAGCTGGCAAAATCTATCCATGTATTTGTTGAGCCCTGGTCATTATTAACAGCTTGTTTTAACAGAAAGATGTGCACAAGTTCACTTGGATAGAAGATGTGAGAAATAAGAAAAGCCCTCATTGCCTGTGTTGTTGTTGATGGTGTTGTTATCTTCTTGCTAGTTCAGGATACATGAGTGTACTCAGATTTAAAAATTGGAAATGACCATCCCTTAGTTCTAAGTGGAATAAAAATGAATATCACATTGAAAAGAACAGTACGTAAGAAAGTTTTACAAAGAATTTAAGTTGAGCAGTTTTTACATGTTAATTGTAGACTCAAATATAACAAACATTACTGAAGAAAAAATTAAACAGTTTGAAAACATGAACCACACCTTGAAGTCTCATTGTGCAAACTCTGAAGAAAACATTGATTGATTCAGCTAGGGAGGCATATGGTGAAGTGGTCTGCAGGGATAGAAAAATAACACCATGGTGGACACAAGAAATTAAAGAGGCAGTTGTGGAAAAGAAGAAAACATACTGAAAGATCCTAGCAAATAAGTAGGCAGATACTGTAAGAGAATATATAGAAAAATGTAAGAGACCTAAGCTATGTGTAAAAATAGATGAACAAAAGTCATGGGAAGACTGGTAAGAATATAGAAAAAAATTTCAGGAAGGTGATAAAATGTTCTGGAAGTTATTGAAAATGAAAGAAAGGAATTAATGATGACATGAAAAGTGAATATAAGGATAATTTAGATGTTTGGAGTAATTACTTTTGAAAGACTGCTTAATGAAATAAGGAAACATATCAGGAAACAAACATTAACAGAACAGTAGTAGAAAATTTAAGAGGAATGCAAGCAGGAGGAGTACGTATCACTACTTGATGTAGAAAATCTACCAAGAACTTGAAATCGGAAAGGCAGCTGATATAGATGATATTCGACCAGAAATGCTCAAATATGGAGTATTAAAGTTTTGCAGGCTGCACTGCATAATTCATAGGGACTGGTCAGAAGGTTGAATTCCAGATAATTGAAGCAGAGTTCTCATAGTTCCCATCTATAAAAAGGAATAAAGCTGAATGCAAGATTACAGAGGGATTTCTCTACTAACTGGTCCAGGTAAGATTTATGCAAGCATACTTGAAAAGTGGTTGAGAAAAATTATGGAAGAGAAATTTGGAGATGAATAAGCTGGGTTTAGGCCAAATAGAGGTTGTGAAAAATAGATTTTCACTTTATGACAAATAGTTAAGAAATCAAGGAAATATGACAAAGGATCTGTTATTAAGTTTTGTAGAACTGGAAATGACTTATGACAAGGTGCCCAAAAAAAAACTTTTCTAAATGCCACAATTATATGGGATAAACAGAATATTATACAGAGCAATACATAGTCTGTATTTAAGTTGTAAGTCAGCAGTTTGAACTGAAGGAAATACAGAAAGATAGTTCAGTGTAAAAACATGAGATATCACAGATATGAGAGTTCTGGAAAAAATTAGAGAAGGAAACAGATGGCACCAATGGAAAAATCATATTAAAATGAAAATATTAGAAAGGAACTTGACATTGTTAGCATTCAAGAAGGTGTGAGCAGAGCTAATTTAAGATGGCATGGCCACTTAAATAGATTGGGTATGGATCATCATTGATTCAGGAAATTGATGATGATGGTGATGATTTTTTTTTTTTTTAAAGAAAACTATTGCTAATATTAACCTATTCTGTACAAGTCATCACAAAACTTTCTCCAGAGTAGTACATAATGACTTTCATAAACCTCCTGTAAAAGTACATTATTTTTTTTGTTTTGTCTTACAAGTCTATTTATAAATTTATTACTAATATAAGATGTGTACTTTTAAAATTATATGAATATATTAAAAAATATATTGATTTGAACTTAACCTGATTAGAAGAATCTTATTTATTATGCCATTCTGTGAAGGGATCCACTATGATGAAAGTATGATTTGAGTATGATGAAAAAGGGGTCTTTTTCATCATACTCTAATTATTGTATCGCTATCAATATCTTTCACTATTACACAAAACAAATAATTTTATGCCAAATCTTGCACATTTGGTTTTTATAAATTGACAAAATCCAAGATATCCTTTCCATAGAACTAAAGCCTCATCAATCGAAATATGTTTTCTTGCATATAAAGCCTGATCAGTTGAAATATGTTTTCCTGCTTCTGAAGCCTAATCAGTTGAAATATGCTTTCCTGTATGTAAAGCCTAATTACTTGAGAGATGTTTTCTGCATCCACATTTTTTCATTGAAATTTCTCTCAAAAGTTAAAAAAAAATCAACTGTGAACAGTTGATTTTTCACATTATTTACTTTGCTTTACTGCAAAAAATTTAATTTCATAATTGACATGTTACTATGTGTACTCATTATAGCAGCACTAAAAAATGAAGGCCATTTCATAAAGCATTCATTCTGAATACCAATTTATATTTCTACTTTCACTGATTGTTATTTATAATTCTACTAGTTTGTAGTTTGAAAAAAAAAATTTTTTTTTGCTTTTTCATTTATAGTATGGTTTATGGTCATTGGTAAGAAACTTACAGACACTCTAAAGCAATCATGTTTTCTGACAAACCAACTCTTGGGATGATGTCACTAAAATTATATATTAATGATGGCTTCCATTGAGGCCTAGTATTGTCACACACACACATTAGGTGTATGTTTCCACCCTCCAGCCATTTCATTTGATTGGAACATGGCTTCAGAATTGTCACTGCACTCTGATTAATCACTACTATAACTCCATATCACTTTCATCTGGTACATGTTCACTTCCATTGTCACTCTTATCCTAATTTTAAATAAACAATGATAAAAGTATGCAAAATAAAACTTAGCTCTTTTTTTACTAGCCACTTTGCAATCAGTAGCAGGTTGTAACTGACACACTCCTGTTATGCTTGAATAATACTTAAACATAAGTATGTATAAGTTTTAGATTTTTTGATTAAAAAAAAAAAGGTATTAACATTGAAAATCATTACAAGGACTTTCAAGAATGCTCTGACAAGCATTTTGAAATATTTTCCTTCTTTAAAAAAAAAAAGTAAACATGACTCAAAAGTTGGTGTCTTCACTGTGAATATCAAGTTTTCTCTGATGCCAATGTTGGAGTCATCATATAGAAAGGGTTAAAAAAAAAACACATATTTTATAAAATAGTCAATATTAGCCTGGATTCCTGTCTTTTTTTTTATCTTCTTTATTTCAAATTGTGCCCATTTTCGAGAGAGTAAGTGGCCTTTTATGTTATTCCTAGGCGCTAGTAAATAAAGTATTATGTTCACGTTACACAAAGCAGAGACACTAAGTCTCTGCTTTGTTACTCTGGTAGCAAAGCAGAGACTTAGACATTATGGTTGGCAATGTATAACTTTAGATTAGCAATCAGTTGATTTAGAAACAGTCATTCTCAATGTCAGGCCTTTAGATGTAACCTATACATCTGAACAGCTCTAATAAGGCAGTGGTTTCAAACAACCTGACATGAATATAAAAGCTTCAGAAATGCTCTAAAATCCAGAATATGTATGCTTTAACTGTTGATAGCCCTGCACTGAATTTAGCACTATATTAAGCACTGAAATTGAGTTGCATTTGCAAATTATGACTACCACACATCCATACTGTCAGTGCATTTGCACATCAAAAAGACAGGTTCAGCTTATGGTTTCTTTTTTTTTTTTTTTTTTTCATATTTGAAGCTTTGCTATTCAGAATAGCCATAATAACAAATCTGTAATTCTATACTCTGAGGCACTATTACACATATGTAAATTTCAAGGCTACCTCTAGTATTATTTGTTTGAAAGATTCTAAAGTATTTGTCAACAGTGACAAATCCAAAACCACGTTAATTTTCTTCAGATGAAAACATACACTAGTGGCCAAAATTGTGGAAACCTTTTGGAAAACATGTATTTCTGAGGTTTAATGGCTCATAATGCCACTTTGTTTTGAGTAATGTCATAAAATTATATATCAATGGATGGAAAGATAATTTAATCAAGAATGTAATGCAATAACTTTTATGAAGGATTTTTTTATTAGAACAGCAGTTATAAAGAAGAAAAATGAAACTAATAGAAAAAATGAGATATACAAAAATTCTCACAAAGTAAGTTAATACTTAGTTGGGTAACCTTTAGCGTTCATTACGGCCTTACAACGCCTTCCCATAGAGTGAACCAAGTTTTTTTAGTTCTGCAGCTGTTATAATGTGAAACGAAGATTGAATTAAGCTTTTATTAATTGGATTTTATTGGTGGATTGCTTCTGACTAATAAGTTTCTTTAGTCGGCTCCATAGATTTTTGATTGGGTTAAGGTCTGGGCTATTCCCAGGCCATTCCAGCAGTGGAATATGATTATCTTGAAACCACTTTTTGCACACAACAGCAACATGACATGGAGCTGAATCCTGTTGAAATATAAATGCTTCATTATCTTGGAAAAGATCATGTGCGGAAGGCTTCAGTTTGGGCTCAAGTATTTCATTTATGTATTTTTGGGCATTTATATTCCCATTAATCACGCAAATTCTGCTCACACCTTTTGATGTCATACAACCTCAGATCATCACACTAAGTGGGTGTTTCATGGTAGGTGTAATGCAATCAGGATGCAAATCTTCTCCGATTCTTCTCCTTACCTATTTTATGCCATCACTACCAAACAGGGAGATTTTGGTCTCATCACTCCAAATAACACTGTCCCTTTGTTCCACTGTCCAGTTAACATGGGTTTTAGCCCAGTTTAATCTTTTCAACCTTTGTTTGAGAGATAAAAATGGCTTTTTTCGTGGAATTCTAGCATTTAGACCAAATTCCTGCAGTCCTTGCACTCAACTTCACATTGTATTGTGCCATTTCATCTTGTATACACCCAGATGATTTTCTTCTGTCATGTAGGCACAGTCTCTCAATTTTTCTATCATCATTTGCTGTTGTGCACCTTTTCTTGCCTTTACCAGTCTGGTTTTGTAATGACTGAGTTTCCATATACCACTTCAAAAATTTAGAAATTCCACCTTTGGTTAAGTTTTCCACCCATTTTTTTCTAATTTCTTCATAACTGTAGCCTTGTTCACTTAATAGTACTATTTTACATCACTTTCTGGGTGACCAGTCAACTCTTTGTGCCATTTCTTTAATTTTATTATGTTTTACAAGCTTACTAAATGAAAGAACACAAAAAAAAAAACCAACCAACTTGATAGCAATCACATAACACACTGACAAATGTCCTCCTCTCAGCTATAATACATGACATCAATAGCTCAATCCTACTGTGACCTTATTGGCTCATTGCCAAAACAAGATGACACCTGATTGGCTCTCTAAACACTCATGCTCAGTGGCTACATTCAAATGAAGGAAAGCTACTTCATATCAACCTAAACAAGTTGTGCTTCTTTTTTCTGATTATTTGGCTATAACTTTTCATAGAATAGAGATAATTGAACAAATGTTGTTGCATTACATTATTGATTAAATTATCTTTCCATTGATCTACAATTGTATGGTATTACACCAAAAAAAGTGATGTTATGAGCCATCAAACCTGAAAAATACAATTTTTCCAAAAGGTTTCCACGATTTTGGCCACTAGTGTAGTATCTTCTTCATCTCACTGTGTCAGGGTAATGGTTTTTCTCTATCCATATTTCATAGGAGTAACCCAGAGCACTGCACTTTTTTCTACTCCTCTTCCTCCTGTGCATAAATGATTTTCCTTCACTAATTTCAAAACCTATTTATAGCATTACTGTGTGATGCACTCCATTCCACTTCCTCACTTGCCAAACTGTTGTAGTGTCCAATCATTAGATTCCTCACGGTCTTCCTTAAAAATGTCCTGCACTGTGACATTACTGTTCTTTACTGTAGCGAGGATAACCTTTAACTTCAGTGCTACCAGACATGTTTCTGTGTAATTTCTTGCAATAAAGAACTCAGATTACTTCCCTTTACTTTTTATAATATGCTCCAAACATGACCAGATTTCTCTTCCTGGTATCTGACTTATACCTTTAACCTTTTGTAAAAAGAATCATAATTTAAAATTCTGAATATTTTTACGTATTGTTTATGTTAGTATGTTTATTAGTTTTAGTTTCATGACACGCATTGTTGCACTTGCGATGTGCCCACTGTTGAAATTTTTTTTTCAAAATGAAATGAAAATTGGTTTTCATTTTTTAAATTATTTATTTTTGCCTTCTGTGTATTTCTTTTCAAATGTGTTGTGAAGTGAATTCTTCCACATTCAATATTTGCCAATATCAAGTTAGGATCATTATTTAGAATATTGTTTTTTCCATATTTGTAATACTTAACAGCTTGGCTGTTAAGTATTACAAATTTAGATAGGGATTTCAAGGCTAATATTTAAAGGTACCTGTGACATGACTATAAACATTACACGATAATCACAGTAATTAACTTTAATGAAATGAAAGTACAGTTATTTTGTACTGAAAATAACAGTATATCATCAGTGTGTAGAAACAAGCAAATCAAAGGAACAGGAATATAAAGTACATACAGTTGGTGGTTTACCAATTAAAAACTATTGCTGCGTTCTAGAAATTAATATTAATAAATAATATTATTTAAATATTATTAAAACAGTTTTTGATGGTTACATAAGATAAGAACCTCCCAAATTTTTTGGGAGAGAGAGAATCGTTCTGATTCAGACTCTTGGCCAATGTAAAAGGGCTTCGCAACTTTCTTCGAAAAGCTGTTAATATTAAAACTTGCTTCTATGGAGAAGATGAGCTTTATCCTGCTGGATACTGTGTTTAGTGTCAGTTTGTTGTTGAATTTCAAGGCTGTTAATGGTTTCAAGAAACTTACATGAAATTGACAAACAAGAAAGTAACATGTGGTTTTAGCATAAAATTTGGTGTGATGTCATGTTAGCTGTTCTGTTTATTGAATATAATTTTATTTCTTAGAAATCTTCTTTGTTTTAGCTGTTGAAAAGTGTTTGTTTTACAGACCTCAGTTCCAGTTCATGCACCTGCTGCTGGTATAATAGAAGAATTACTTGTTGAAGATGGTGCAACTGTTCAGCCAGGAAAACCTATCTTTAAACTTCGCATAACAGGTATAGTGTGGTGCATATTAAGTTTTTGTGAGCTGGACAATGTTGCTAATTGTGCATTTTGAATGGTGTGTGTGTGTGTGTGTACACACTTGTACATATTTCCCATGGAGTTTAATTTGCAAAGTACTTTTATTTTCTTTTGCTATTAACACTCTCACTTTAATTGATATTATTATTTATTATTATTACGTGACTCCTCCAAGGAGTTCAGGAACTCGTCGAAGAAGGATGATGGCAGTGCTACATAGAGTGGCACTGCCATCTTCTACACACACAATGCCATCTTTATTTCATATGTAGTATTAATTAGTTTTACTTGTAACCTCATTAGAATACATTTGTTTTAGTGCAGCATATCAGTTTATTACTTCTCATCTTTAAGGAAAAACATAATATTAAATAATTTTCAAAACTGAAGTTGAGCAAAAAATGTGTTTAGAAAAAAGTGTGTGTGTGTGTGTGTGTCTGTGTAATTTTGCTGGTCTGGTTGGATTAATATTGAACATGCTCTCAAACAATCATGCTGCCAATTCAAATTCTGTCTTGGAGGGAGGTGAATTTCATTGCCCTATATGAGACCATGTCCCACTTATTGGAGTGTTGAAGTGGCTTGAAAAAGTTCCATGTTTGGTCTCTATAGCTTATAGCAAGGTTTCTGAACTACATAAACAAGCTAAAAATATCATACTCGTTAAATAAATATCATCAATAAATATCGTACCTTTCCTGAAGGAGAGGTATGATATTTATTGTGTGAATGATGGATCTTCTGTGATGAGTTTTTTAACTCTTTGAAGATACCTGTATAATAATAATAAGTGTTATCTTAATAATAATAATTAATCTGTTATCTGTCAGGACTTCAGTATTTTCAGGTCTTATATTTTGGTCTTCAAATGCACTTTTGACTGGGGCTTTTTCTTGACATTCTTGCAAAAAAAAGTTTGTTTTTCTAACCTCTTCGCTCCCATTCTGTTTAAGTGACCATACTGTTTAAGATATTGTGTGTTTTGGGACCACTCTGTGGAGGGTTGATACATGAAGTTAAATAGTAATCCTCTGTAGCTCAGTTGGTATTGACATTGCCCTTCAGTTGGAAAGACCTGGTTTTGAATCCGATCTAGGATGTAAAGAACCTTTATTAGGGCTTTTCATTGAAGGTGACAAAAGCATCAGGGTTCCTCTTAGAAAACTGGCAAACCAGCCACAAGAACACGTGAAATTTACAAATATAGGAGACTGTATAGGTAGGATTAATTGGTGCCCTATCATAAGCAGTAAGCTGATTTCTTAAAGCCAAACTACTTGTTCATTGTGTGCCATTGAGCCTAACATGAAAAGGAAGATAGAATTATGGTGGGAGGGAAAGTTGCTTGTGCCATTTCCACTTCAGTTGTCTTCTCGGATTCACTGCTGATTTTTGTGGCCTGAGGAAAATCAGTTCTCCTACATTTTCCATATTTTTCTCTGATTCTAAACCTAGTCTTTAGTGAGGGATAAATAACCTGTGCTCAGAAATATTCTACCATTCTTTTATTAGTTGTCTAGAAGGTGCATAAAACTCTGATGCATTGAAAAAGGTATGTTGTGCTGGCATGATTTTGCAATAATCGTATAGTCTAAAATCTTAGCTGTATCGATTGGAACTTTTGGTTTTTTTCATAGTGTAATAAGCTTGTGCTATCCACAGAAGTTTACAGATATATGACACAGTGCAAAATGCTGATACATTCAGATGTTTCACAGAAAACTTATTCAATGAACATATGTTGCAGACTTTGTGATCTCTGATACACAAATCCTTGCAAAATATTTTTGTGATAGGGCATGTTCAGTATGCCTTTCATTTTTTCATCGCATCCAATGGTGTAAAGATTACAAGCAGTGGACTACACACAACACGGAGGGATATGATATGATCCAATGAATCCATTTTCACACTTTTTGCTGCAAATGGATGAATACGTGTGTGGCATCAGCTGAAGGAAACTTACCAGCCAGAGTGCTATTTTCTAACTGTGAAAAGTTTTGGTGGTTCTGTAATGGTCTGGAGTGCATTCTCATAGTTTAGGTCTATGTTGTATTGGAAGGCAAAGTGGATGCTGCATGCTATCTTTCAATCATAAGTGATCATCATCCCATGTTGACACACTGTTCTCCTATGCAGCCAGCCACAGGATAATGCTCCCATTCATCGAGCAAACGTGGCCTCACGATGGTGAGGTGTCCTGTCTGTCATGGCAATCCCAATTGTGTGACTTAAATTTTGTAGAACATTTATGGGACATTTTGGAGTGAGCTCTCAGGCAATGTTTCCCACCTCCAGAGAACAGAGACAATTTGATCCAATTTCTTTCAGAATGGTAAAATTCCTCATGTTGAGTTCCAAGCATTCACAGAGTCTCTTCCTTGAAGAATACAGGCTGTCCTAAATGCCTACGAGGACCAATGTCATATTAATCAATTCATGTCACTGTTTCCATTTTTTTTTTTTTTTTTTGTCCATTATCTGTAGTTAGTGATTGGAATTTATAGTTTTGTTGAAGCAGATGGATTTGATAAAATCACAAGTTGCCAGCTATCTGCTATCACTTTTATGACTGCTTTTCTGTGAAATTGTTTCATGTTTCATAAGTTACTGCAGTGGGACATTTTGGAACTACTCTTAAAACAACAGATTTATATTTCTAAAGTTTCCTTCTCTATCTTGTTTTTACTTTGTTATCTTAGTTCTTCATCTGCTTCCATTTTGAAGTGACTACAAATTTTCAAAACTAGAATTCTCTCTGAATGTTAATCAGAAGTGTATTGAGAACTCTAACCACTGAAAGTCAAAGTCTGGTTCTTCAACTAATTTAAGGTTAGCTATTTAAGTTGGAATGTCTGCAAGGAGATGTGCTTTGCATTATGGGAGATACTGAGACAAGGAGTGATGAGATCTTGGTCCACCTTTGCTACAAGTTGCCTCAGTTCTGAACTACTTCAGGTTCAAACTTTGTTTACCTACACTTTGGTAAAGGATTAAACTAAATTTATTATAGTCTAATCAAGTGGAAAATAAACTTCCAACATCTTTCTCTAAATCCAGAGTGAATTAATAATAAGGTGGTACACCTTTTGGCAACTCGTATAAGTAAATATGACCTCTCCATTGCTTCTGCCTTAGTATCACCACTTGTGGGTCTGCCTCCCACTGATGAGACCTCAATAAAGGTCGAAACTAGTCTGGGTAGTGGCCCTTCCCTTAATGCATAGCATGTCTGCAAGATGTGCTTTGCATTATTGGAGACAAGGAATGATGAGAGCTTGGTCACCTTTGCTACGAGTTGCCTCAGTCCTGAACTACTTCAGGTGCAAACTTTGTTTGCCTACACTTATACTATCCCTCTCTTTTTGTTATATTCAATTCAGTTTTTTTTATTTGTTTATGCTCTTTTTTGTTTTTTCTCCTCCATGTGATAGGCTCATCTTTTGATTAGTGAACAGAATTATCATAGTTACTAGTTATTATGTTATATGTTTGTGTATCGCTATAAACTGCACATATACTCCTGAAAATGGCTCTAGTATAGATACTGAAATGTTGAGTGTAATAATTTTTATCATTAATGGATTTCAAATATCTAGAGATTAGCTTAATCCATAAGTCTTATATGTCCAAACATACAATACTGAAAGTTTGTAAAAAGATTTTCAAATCAGATTTAAGTATTCATTGAGATGATGATGCTTGGAATGGTTGCTGATTTTCTGGGACTGTGCTGCTTTGCATCTTTGTTATTTTCTTAGAGGGAACTTGAGATCCATAATCTGATTCTTTTATGCTCCTTCCCTCAGATTACTAGCATAAACAAAGTTGATGTTTCTTTAGGTACCATGCATTCCAAATAAAACCTGAATTTCATATCCCTTCTCTTTGTGACAGTCATAGTTTCACTTATGAAACAAAGATCTCTCTATCTTCTTGTTTGATTGTCAGATATGTCATCAGCTATTCTTTTTAGACAAATTATGGACTCTACAACCATGGTATAAATAATAATTTTTAATTTTCCAGCATTTTGACCTTTATATTAAGGTCATCATCTGGAGTATACACCTAATATATACAGAGACAAGCTAAATTACATTTCACACAGTATGCTAAAGAGACAATGATTTGAACAATGGACTATTCTACTGGCCTGACCTCTAGTGAAAATAAAATTAAAATAAATAAATGAATCAAAATAAAATAACTACATCAAAGCTATATTCTATTTAAGACAACATCAGAGAAACATTCTTTCTCTGATGTTGTCTGATGTTTCTCTTATGATGAGTCTTTCTCTGATGGATTTTTAGACTCATTATTGTTAAGATTAGGGTGGTTGATAAGAATTTCACAGGCCTCCTTAAATTTACGTTCATACCATGTTTTGGTGTGATGTAAACAACAGATGCTTTTCCAATCAATTCTATGTAAAGTGTTCAGGGCATGATCAGAAAGGCCAGCTTAACCATAGTTATTATATTTAATGTATCGTTTATGTTCCTTTCTTCTGATAGGAATTGTGCATCCAGTTTCCCCTATATAGGGCAAATTCCAGTGCAATGAATACAGTATGTATTCCAGGGTGGGCCAGTGGAGGGAGTAGATCCTTGGATGAGTTGAGTAAGTTCTTTAATTTTGCAGGAGGTTTAAAGGTGGCTTTATGGTTGTGTTTCTGTAATATTCTGTTTATTTTATCTGATATCCCTCCCTTAAATGTATGGAATGGTTACAATTTTATTGTAGTCCAGTTTATTTTTGTTTTAAGTATTAAGAAAAATTTATATTTATATATACCATTATCTTTGTAATTTAATTCAGACAAATAGTGCATTTGTTCACAAAGATGCACATAATTTTCTCTTGATTCAGTAATCAAGGGCAAAATATCTAGCACTTTTGACTGTGAAATGTCTTTTTTTTTTATTTTTTTATTTTTAAACTTCCTTTGTGTCTGATCTGCATTTTGCAGTAGCGTTGATTTTGTCTTAATGCATAGCACTGATATAAATCTTATGATTATCTAAAATCCTATTCATGTTATTTATTCCTAATATTTTTTTAAATTAGGAGAGGGACCTCCTCCAAAAGCAGCAGATCATGGAGTTTCTACTAAAGAAGAGGCACCTGTGACACCACCATCTGCACCACCAACTGCAGTGCCATCAGCAGCACCAGTACCATCACCTCCTCAGCCTTTACCATTAAGTGCAGATGTATCAGGGCCTATACCTGCAAGTGCTCCACCTCCTCCTCCATCCAAACCGCAACAGCCTATTTCAACAATACCAACCTCAGCCATTAAACCTACCCCATTACCAACTGCTGCTCCTGTTAGTCCTGTGACAGCTATATCTGGTTCAAGGACAGAACAAAGGGTTAGCACTATTTGTTTGATTTGTTTGTTATACTACTGTAATATGTTATAGTAGATATTGTAATAGATATTATTATAATATTTATCAGAAATAGCTGGAAATGCCCTTTATGCAAATTTGGCAAAAAACTCCTGCTCAGTATTCAAATTCTTTGTTCCACCACATTCCTGTGCTGACCAACACCAATCAGCATTTGTTTTCAGGAGTGATGACTCATGCACTCCAGAAATAAGATTGCCAGCCTGCTTTGCTGAGTGGTGGACTTGCTTATTGGAGGCCTGAAGTGGCTTGAAAAAGTTCCATGTTTGGTCTGTAGAGCAGGGTTTCCAGACTATATAAAAAAAAAATGAAAAACACCAATATTTATATATATATATATATATAATTGATAAAAAAATAGAAAAAATCCTTCATAGGTGTGAGCAACATTAAAAAAAAAATAACACACAATATTCGTAGTATAGATTTAATGGATTTGGTGGTATCCAATGCATTGCTGCCTACAAGACCAGATTGACCATAGTCACGATTGCAGATGTATTTTTTGTGTTTATCTACTGTATGTGGATGATGGCTGAATTATCTAAGTATGACAACTTGCAGGAACAGGGAACTTAATATACTTCAGGAAATGAGAGAGAAGAGGGAGCTGATCTTGAGCAGAATGGATAAGAGCAGAAAGTTTCAGGTGGGGCATAAAAGCTGTGCAGAGGTTGTATTTATTTTAAGGATCTGGCTATTTTTATGGATGTACCCTGGACAAAGGGGATTGTGATGGCATTCCTATACTCCTTTTGAAGAAATGGTCGTGGATTGGGGAAAGGATTGATTATTATTATTATTATTATTGACACCTCCAGGGAGTCCAAAGACTCATCGAGGGAGAGTGTGCCAACAGCATTGAATGATTGATCCTTCCAACTACTAACCTTACTCGAACTTGCTTAACTTTTTGCATGAGCCATTAATAGCAGAGACTCTACCAATTTTTTTAATTCTGTAGGAACTGTAGCCATTGGATAGGAAGGTGTCTTGTATATGGTTGAGTTCTGCTGAAAGAGAGGCTTCACTGGAACAAAGATTTTTTTAATTTTTATTATCCCATGGTATTATTACACCAGATCATAGAGGTCAGATTCATGTATTTTATATAGCACCTTTTCTGGGTTGTTATAAAGTTCACATTTAGAAATATTCATACAATTTAGTAAATGCATTGGTAATACTTCCTCAATGCTACAGATTTTGCAGATGGGGAAGACTTTTATGCCATTGCTAAACTTTGATTGGTCTTGTGTGGCCGTCTTGAGGCAAGAGATCATGGTAGTGGCACAGTGATTAAACTTGGAGTTGATGGTAGTTCATGTCATGAGCCATTCATTTTGAGTAGTTTTAAAAAAGATCAAAATCTGTGGTATCACTTGATGTTGCAGCCATTTTTGCTACTTCATCTGCAGTTTCATTTCCCTTTAATCCCACATGGGATGGAATCCATTGTAAAATTATTTCGCAATCCTTAAATAGTTTGTTTTTTTGCTATGTCCCCAAGTATTTCTTGATGGCTAGTGTAGCAGTTCTTAATAGCTTGAAGGGCTACTAAGGAATCTGTGAAAAATATAAATTCCTTTCCTTTGGGTTTTGTTTATCCAAATATTGCAGTGCTGTGTTAATGGCTATTAATTCTGCAATAGTATGAGTTGCATCCTATACTGTTGGTTGTTTTTAGTTCTATATTTTGAGAGCCATAGATGAGTATGCTATGCCACTCCCAGAATCCATTTGGATTTTTGAAGCCATCTGCGTAGATCTTTATTGAGTCAGGTCCATATTCCATTATTTTTGAAAGGGCTAATAATCGCAATATTTCTGGGTTTTCTAGGCTTTTTTCCTCATGTTTCCATATTTCCAAATTAATAACTATATTTTTCCTGTCTTGATTTGGAGGAAATGTTGGGTAGTTGGCATTTTATTTGGACAAACCAAGGGAATTTTATTTTCCATGATTTCATGCACTGTTGATTTTTTCTTTATTCTGTTTGTTGCTTGCCACTTTTTAAAAAGTTCATTTGTTGTATGATGTGCAGGGTTGTCTCTTTTCACTACAAATTTAGTAAGATTTTCTTGCCACCTAATTTTTAAAGGAACAAGGCTGGATTTGAATTCTGCTATTTTTCCAGGAGTTGTATTCCTTAATCCACATATGATTCTAGCTGCATTTTTCTGAATTTTTATGAGCTTATCTAAACTGGTTTGTGATGTTTGCATCCAGATGGGCAAAGCATATTCCATTGTGGGTCAGGTAATACAGGTGTATGTGACTTTTAAGGTTTTTAGCATCGGCTCCCCACTCTTTATCTGAGATACTCTTCATGATATTTAGTCTTCTTTTTACTCTGACTGCAACATTATTATGTTTATTGAAGCTTATTGATGGATCCAGGGTAATTAGTTGACTGTTTAGCTTAATCTTTGGTCTCTGCTTTCTGAGGTGATTATTAATGGTAAATACACAAATTTCTGATTTAGTAGGATTAATTTTGATTTTTTGGTTTTTACAGAATGTAGATAAACTTTCAGTGACTTTAAGTGGCCTTTTAAGGATACTTGTGACATAAAGACTGAATAATATAAGCACGTAAACACAAGAAAGATATTTAATTAACCAGATATTTCTGTCTGGAAATAGCAGACCATCTTCAGTGGCACTACAAGAACAGTTTAAAAAAAAAATATATTGAAATAATTGGAAATTATTGGAATATATTGGAAATTAACTTGGAAATAATACCTTTTCCAAGAAAGTGAAAATAAGACAGGGACTCCCTCAAGGCAGCATTTTGTTCTCACTCCTTTTTTCCATCTACTTAAATGACTTAGACAAAAATATAAATAAAGAAATAAAGATAGCTATGCTTGCTGATGATTTGGTCCATTCTCAACTCGCAACAACTTAGAACAGCAGGTCACTTAAATAAGACTGAATAATATAAGCACATAAACACAAGAAAGATATTTAATTAACCAAATATTTCGGTCTGGAAATAGCAGACCATCTTCAGTGGCACTACAAGAACAGTTTTAAAAAAAAAAATAAATAAAAATACAGCCAACAATCTTTGTTCTAGCTTTTATATATTTTAGCAATGCCTTTGACAAGGTGTGGAGGCAGAAACTCTTTTCCAAACTTTGTCATATTGGAATAGAAGGGAAAGTTTTTTTGTTTTTTTTTTTTTGAATATATATCTTCCTGAGTACTGTAAAAGAGAGAGATTACCATTACAAATGTGTGCAACTGAAATGTCCTGGATGTTTATAATATTGTTAATTTCCTTTTCCATTGTAAACTGGATTCCTCGATGTAAACTATTGAAGTGACAGAGGAAAGAGTCTAATGTTTGGCCCATTAAGGCCGAATACAGAATACATTGTGTACATACCTTAGCCAGGTAGATGTTTTTGGGGTGGGGGGGTGGGGGGGGGAAGAACTGAGTCTATGGCTTGTTTTTTCAGACTTTTCCATGTAAAAATTAGCAAATGAGATAAGAGGTTGAAAACTCACAGCAGTTCTCTCTCTGTAAATTATGTTTTTCCAAGAAAAGTACCATATTTACTCAAATATAACTTGCCCTCTCATATATATCGCACCCCTGATTTTACTTTGCAAAAATATAAATTAAAAAGTTTCACATATACCTCACACATGAAAAAAAGTTTAAAACTTTAAGAAATAAATAGTGAATGTTGTTATGGCAGTTGCAGATATTTCGGAATTCTGTTGAAGAGAATCAGCATATCAACTCAACAATCATCGGCATTCCTTTGTCATTGAGTCACACAATCTTTTGTTAATACTGCACCAATTATGTTCACGTCTTCATAGCTGTGCTATCTCTACTGGCCTACCATTGCTGTCTGTTTTGTGCTCAGCTTTCACTTCTTATTAGTCATTTGCTAATTTGAATCTTTAGCAAAAATGCTAATTGTCGCTTAAGATTCAAACCTGACCTGGTTGGCCGAATGGTTAGCGTGATTGTCTTTGAAAATACTAGTGTTGGTGGTGGACGGCAGATGGCATTAGTGTATATGAAGATGGTAGTAGTTGGTAGATGAAAGTGATGGAGACAGAGAGCTATAGAGTAGGTGCCCTCCCTCGATGAGTCCCTGAACTCCCTGGAGGTGTCATGATAATAATCTTAATGTATTATCATTAAATGAAATATTGCATGATGAAGGTGAGTGGCTGATCACATAAATAATATTGATAATTAAAATTTAAATACATTAATTTTATAAATAATGTGAGCAGTTATAAATGGCCCTTCCCTTAATGCATAACATTGGACATATCCGCAAGGAGATATGTTTTGCATTATAGGAGATACTGAGACAGGAGTGTTGGTAGCTTGCTCCACCTTTGCAACGAGTTGCCCTGATGTTGTACCACCTTATCCCAGTCCTGAAGATACTTTCAGGCGCAAACTTTGTTTGCTCACACCTGGATAAAGGATTTAACTAATTTTATTATACTCTAACCAAGTGAAAAATAAACTTTCAACATCTTTCTCTAAATCCAGAGTAATTTATTAAAAAAGGGTGGCACACCATTTGGCAACTCCTATAGGTAAAGATGACCTGCTAATGCTTCTGCCTGGTATCTCCACTTGGGCCTGGCTCCCACTTAAGAGACCTCAATAAAGGTCGAAACTAGTCTGGGTAGTGGCCCTTCCCTTAATGCATAACATTAGACATATCCGCAAGGAGATGTGTTTTGCATTATAGGAGATACTGAGATAGGAGTGTTGGTATCTTGCACCACCTTTGCAACGAGTTGCCCTGGTGTTGTACCACCTTATCCCAGTCCTGAAGATACTTTCAGGTGCAAACTTTGTTTGCTCACACTTGGATAAAGGATTAAACTAATTTTATTATGAGGAAATATTGATAATTCATTAGCTATTTTAAAAAAATTAATGATGTGTGATTAAAATAAGACTTTCCCATATCTTAGATAGAGAGAGGCAGTCATTCTGATTTAAGTTCAGACAGTGAATTAAGGCTTCCGCACACTCTTTAAACAAGTGTTCAAATTTATACCGATAGCAATGCAGTAATCATTTTTCAGACCATAGGATGTTGTGGTCTGTATCTATTCCTTGCTGTGCCATACCTGCGCATTCTTTAAACAAGTGTTCAAATTTATACCAACATCAGTGAAGTAAGCATGTTTCAGACCATTGAATGTTGTAGCGTGTATCTATTCCATGCTGTGCCATACCAGCTACATAAGAAAGACATTCCTCTTTTTCAATTGTGGACTGCATAGCTCACCTTCTTACTCAATACCCAAATTTTTAGCACACCTATCGAAAGCTCAAATTGGCAACTCCTGCTCATTTATAAAAATTTCTTCCAATTTTCTAGATAACATAAAGAATGTTTTCCTTCGACCTACTGATATAATGGTTAGCTTTGATATAGAATTTCTGTTCACAAATATTCCTCTTGTGGATGCACCACATCTACTTTCAAAAGCATTTCCACAGGATATAGTGAAATTATTCAACTATGTTATGCATTCTGGATATTTTATTTGTCAGAATAAGGTTTACATCAAGTTGAAGGAGCTGCAATGGGAAGTCCACTCTCCCCTCCCAAACTTGCTAACTTTTATTTAGAACATTTAGAAGGCATCCCTTTCTTTTCAATATTCCCTCAGCCTTTTGGGGTCATTATATAGATGATGTTTTTACCTGGCCTCATAATGGAGACACATTATGTACTTTTTTTTTAATCTAACATAAACAGTCTACATCCATGAATTAAATTTACTATGGGAATGGAAAAAGTCAACAAATTGTCCTTTTTAGATATTCTGCTCGTGATCACCATTAGGTGAATTAATTACTTCTGTTTATCAAAAGCCTACTTTCATTGGATGCTACATTCAACAGCAATTGGCTAACCATCCATCACAGAAGACAGAAATTATAAAAAAAATTATTGCAATGTCCTCTTTATAAAAAAAATTATTGCAATGTCCTCATACTGTTTGTTCTACACCTCATGTTAAAGCAGAAACTCTTAAACATCAAATGATGCATGAAATTTAATGGCTTCTCAGAAAGGACCATGCAACAGCTTTTTAATTCCTGTAATCCTAACTCAAATAACAAGGAAACAATATGGCGAGTTCCAATTCCTTACATTTCTGGCAATTCAGAACCTGTTTCCAGAATTTTTAAGAGATACAATTAAGTGGCTACATTTCTTCCTATCAATAAACAATCAGCATGGCTTCTATCTTTGAAAGATAAACAGTCTCATCTAGCTCTTCCTGGTGTCTACCAAATTTCTTTTGATTTTCATTGTTGCTTACTTTGGACAAGCCAGATGCTCTGTTAAAAAAAAAAAAAAATACAAGAACCCTGGTCTTAGATTAGCAACAGTAAATCTGAAAAATCTGGCTTTCCATTGCACAGAATAGATACAGACCATAACATTGTATGGTCTGAAACATGCTTACTTCAACTATGCTGGTATAAATTTGAATGCTTGTTTAAAGAAAGTGCTAAGGCCTTACTTCTTCACCATCTGAACTAAATCAGGATGACTGTTCTCTGGATCCAAGATATGTGAAAAGCTTATTTTAATCACAAATCATTCATTTTTTTTTTTAAATAGCTAATGAATTATCAGTATTGCAATATTTCCTCAGTTATACCATTGCATTGTTTTATGTATAATATCATGTAGCTCTTACTAACTATTGTCACCACTGATGGTGGCCTGTAATATTCAGGTTAAAATATATAGCCTTAAATACCCTTGTGTTTTTGTGTTAATTGAAGAAACCTCTCTTGGCACAAATATCTCTATATAAGAAAACTAAGCATTGTGTAAAACTAGCTATACAGAGGATTTACAATAGGAATTGTAAATTCCTTTGTAAATTTAGTTTTGAGTTTTTTTTTGTTTTGAGCAAGTTAAAATTGAATTTCATATTGAAAAAAAGAGTGTGTAAGCAGGGCCGGTCCGAGAATGTCTGTTGCCCCTAGGCAAAGAAAATTTGGCGCCCCTATACATTGTCTCTCTATATATATATTTTGTCATACTCACACAAGCACATGTACACCTACACATGTGGATATTTATAAAAATAATATCATTATGAACATTAAAAAATGTATTAATCAAAACCAACACATTTGTATACATATGATTACTCCTAATTCTGTATAGCAAGAAATTATTACATCTTAAGTAAGTCTTAGCGCCCCTAGGCAATTGCCTAGGTTCACCTGATGACAAAACTGGCTCTGTGTGTAAAAAAGTTCTAAAAGAAATCAAAGTTGAGCAGGCTTTCATATGTGAAGTGTAGACTGAAATACACAAACATCATTGAAGAAAAAATGAAAGAGTTTGAAAATGAGAATCAAATCTTGGAAATTCAGTTGCAAATCTTGGAAATTCAGTTGCAAATCTTGAAGAAAACATTGAGTCAGCCATGAGGTTGTCTGCAAGAATAGCAAAATCAGAACTCCGCGATGGCCTCAGAAAGTTGAAGAGGCATTCAAGAAAAAAAAGAAAGCATATCGAAAGTTCTTAGCGAGTAGGTCAGCATGTGCTCTTAGAGAATACAGTGATAAATGCAAGAAAACTAAGCACTGTGTAAAACTAGCTAAACAAAGTCATGGGAATATTTAGTTAAGAACATTGAAAATGAATATCAGGAAGGTGGCAAAATATTCTGGAGGCTATTGAAAAAGCTTAGAAGTGGATGAAAAAGTACTGTAAAAGTTATTAGAGATGATAAAGGTGATATGAAAACTGAAGATAAAGATATTCTAGATGTTTAGAGTACTTACTTTGAAAGACTGCTAAATTAAACAAGCAGTATCAGCATGGTGGTAGAAAATTCCCAACAGGAATGCAGTCAGGAATACATATCCATACTTCAAGTAGAAAAGGTCATCAAAAGCATGAAATGTGGAAAAGCAGTTGGAGTAGATGAAATTCTATCAGGAAAAAAAAAAACAAAAAAACTCACATATGGAGGTATAAAATTTTGCAGTTGCTGCATTGCATAATTCAGAAGGCCTGGTCAGAGGGTCGAATTCTAGATTATTGGAGCAAGAGCTCTCATAGCCCATCTACAAAAAAAAGGGAATAAAACTGAATGTGAGAATTACAGAGGTATTTTCCTCAGATTTATGCAAGTATATACTTGAGAAATTGCTGAGAACAATTGTGGAAGAAAAACCTGAAGAACAAACTGGATTCAGGCCAAATAGAGGTTGGCAGGATCAGATTTTCATTTTAAGATAAATAGTTGAGAAATCTTAGGATTTAATCTGTTAAGGCATATGACAAAGTGACAAGAGGAAAGTTCTTCAAAATGCTACAATTATATGGTATAAATGGGACATTATATCGAGCAATACATATGAGGGGGTTATTTTTGTTTCCTTTTCTTACAAAAATCTGAATATTACGACTTTTACTGCTGCTTGCTATTTCGGAAATAATCTATGTCTTAGAAATACTTGATAATAATCCTCTTAGCTGGAAGTAATCTAAAGGCTTAGATTACTCTCACTGCTAATGAGAAAGAAAAGAGAGAACACTTCACCAGAAGTCACACTAAAGTACCTCAAGCTGTAGTGCAGAATACATCAAGAATGTCTTGTTTCGTTTTCAATTGTTGATTAGCAAACATCCTAACACAGAAATACTGACATTTCTTTTACATGCTGATACATTATTTATGCCAAAAAATTTCCTAAATTTATAATGATCAGTTTCACTTTTATTATCAAAAAATCGTAAATTATTTGATACAATTATCTTGAAAAGAGGATTTGAATTATTTTAAAAGAAAAAGAGCATATGCATTACATAACTTCTTTTTTTTGGAGGGGGGGTTATAAGCCTATTCAATCTGCAGATATTTCAGAGAATTTATTTTATAAATCATTCTCAAGACAACTGTTACAAACATAAATCACTTGGGGAACATTTTCATTTTAGAGTAAAATAGTAGCAAAGGTTTAACTACTTCAACAACACCATGTATCTAAACTAGAAGAAAATGTCGTTATATCTGCTGATGTTAGAATCTTACATAAATAATTTTTTCTGACATGATTTTTCTATTAGTCATAATGTAATCAATTTACAGATTTTTGTCCTCTTGCATTCTCCCATGTTATATGCAGTGATTTCTTCTTTCTACTAAAAGAAAAAAAAACATAACAGAAGAAAAATATGTAATATTTTCTTTTTCATTAGATGAATTTACAATGTTCTTTCTTTGTATTTTAAAAGAAAGTGAAGTGCAAATGATTTTTTCCTTACTATTTTTGCCATTATAAGAATGACATTTTACCATTTTTCTCTGCACGAGAAAAAGAAATAAGACAATAATATTGTTGATTCTGTCGAACTTCATTGCAGCTGAAATTTTTATTACAAAACTTTGTAATATATATATATATATATATATATATATAGTTTTATGAAAAAAATTGAATGACTAGAACCGAGATTTAATTAAAAAGGTTTTAATATAAACACACTACTAGTTTCGGCCTGTAACAGCCTTCTTCAGGTGACATTATAAAAGAAAAAACACTAAACATTGAGGGTTAAAAGACTATGAACATCATAGACAGTCTTTATACATAATTAGCATTAAAACGTTGTAGTTGTATTTGAAGCTGTTCTTTCATTTGTTGCATTGTTGGGAGAGTGCATGCTTGCTGCATCATGTGAACGCCAGTACATGATTACAGCTGAATGACTATCAGGGAGGTTGTAGCTTAAGTTGTTATTTAGATGAACAGGATTGAAGATGATTTCTCTCGATTCCACAATTTTTCTCTCTATTTCGTCACTGCAACGGAAGATGCTTGTAGATTTTTCCCAGCAGACTTTGTGACTTTGGTTATCATCATTAGGATTAGCCGAGAAGAGGATATGACTTGATAATGCACTTGCTTGCTGTCTCTTGTAAGTAATGTCCCAACAATGCAACAAATGAAAGAACAGCTTCAAATACAACTACAACGTTTTAATGCTAATTATGTATAAAGACTGTCTATGATGTTCATAGTCTTTTAACCCTCAATGTTTAGTGTTTTTTCTTTTATAATGTCACCTGAAGAAGGCTGTTACAGGCCAAAACTAGTAGTGTGTTTATATTAAAACCTTTTTAATTAAATCTCGGTTCTAGTCATTCAATTTTTTTCATAAAACTATGTATGTTAACCGAGTCAATGATCATTCTGTCATATATATATATATATATATATATATATATATATAAATCTTCCACAAGAAATTTGGAACCCATATCACATCAATGCTGTGTGTTGGCAAGGTGAAAATGTTCATGTTATTATTTATATATTTTATTTATTAATTTCATTTTATTATTTATTCATTTTTTTATTTTTTTGAAATAGTTTACATTTCAATTGTAGCATGTTTTCCTGATCGATAAAAATTGATATTTCATGGAAAACAGAATTTGAGTAGAATGAGATAACATGAGAATATTCTGATGATAATGAATGATAGAATATAAGCAAAAGTATTGCTTACTTTAAAATTGGAGCATAATATCTGAACTAGCAGAAAATATATACATATCAGTTTAAATCATAACCGTTAATTTCATTTTGTAATGACCAGTTATACAGGGAAACCAAGAAGGTGAAAGTGTAAAGAACACTAGATTACGATATAAAGAAAAAAAATTTAGTGATATGATTAAAGAATTTCATGTTATTCTCTATAAAGCAAAGTTGCCAAATGCCTCCTTCAGGAAATCTGTGAAGTATTCTTCGAAATATGATTTTGAACAAAAATAAAAATAGCATCATCTGGAACGTCAGCAACCTTTTTTTTTTTAAATAATATTTCAAATAATTATCGTGAATTAATTTCTTCGAGAACAAAGAAAATGTTTTGTTGAGTAAGAGATTAGAAAAAATTACAAAAAAATTAAAAATGAAATTGGTTCTTCAAGGTAAGGCAATATTTAAGTGAAGAAGCTATGCAAGAATCTTATTGCACAATAAAAAGAGAAAACAAAAATAAAAATAATTTCTATATTTTTAGTTTATCCAATATAACTATGATCCTGTTATCCAGCATAGAACAAGCAACTGCTTTTCTTGTTATAGACTGAGAAACAACTATGAACATGAGATAATCTGATTAAGTGTACTCTTCAGCTGGAGGGATTATCACACCTTCTAAATGACATGACGGCCAAATTGCACTTCTTATCCATGTTCTTTCAACAGGTGGCTGAATCGTATCTAGATTTAGCTGGACGTCTATAGACGTTCTGGCCAGTTGGGGGATTAAATCAAGTGTGTGACAAGGGGATCGGCACATTATCTCCACTGTTATTCATTATCTATATGGATCACATTATGAAGGAAAGTGGTATTAAATCTGATATCAAAATTGGTAATGTTAATCTTAGTTCTTTACTTTATGCAGATGATGTTATACTTCTGAATAAATCCAGCACAAGTATGCAAGATTCCCTGACTAAATAACTGTTGTAATAAATTTAGTATGAAAGTCAGCAATAACAAGACAAAGACAATGAAAATAGACAGAAATAATGAAAACCTCAACTGTATCTTGACTGCTGAACCTATAGAACAAGTAAAACATTTTAGCTATTTAGGCATTTTTAGTGAAGATAGAAAATTAAATTATTATTATTATTATTATTATTATTATTATTATTACTACATAACACCTCCAGGGAGTCCAAAGACTCATCGAGGGAGGGAACCTACTCTACAACTCTCTGTCTCTACAACTCCACCAACCGCAACTACCCTCATTATCTACACCATCACCATCCACTGCCGACCACCACCACCACTACTAGTATTTTCCCAGACAATCATAAACATCCATCTACGGTGGGATTTGAACCTACAGCCTTTGGCTGCAGAGCGGATATGCTAACCACTTGGCCAACTAGGCCAGCTAATTCTGTTACTACAGAATTAGTAACATCGGCATAGCAGTAAGTCAGCTGAATGAATTTATATTGAATAAGAAAGAAATTGGTCAAACACTAAATTGGCTGTATACAAGAGAGTGTTCAAACTAATTTTAACTTATGGATCTGAGAGCTGGGTTAGAAATAAAACACTTTATCCAAGACTGGAGATCTCCAATAAAAATTAATGGCTGAACAGATAGCATCAATAGTAGTATCACATTAAAAATGAGGGTATTAGGAAAGAACTTGCTTGTTAGCATTCTAGATGTGTTAGTAGAGACAATCTCAGGTCGAATGGTGACTTAAATAGAACAGGAGAGGAAAGATTACAGGACAAGTGTTCTTTGCCAGATTGGGAGGAAAACGACCCAGAGGAAGACCAAGATGTAGATGGTTTGATACAGTATAAAGTGCTTTAAGAGACAGAAATGTAAGATTTGATGATGTTGGAGTCTTGACAGATAACAGATTAATTTGGACATTATGTTGGAGGTTTAATGGATTCTTTACAACACTCAAAAAGAATTAAAATAGAATTTAATACTTCCTATATTTCGTCCTAGTCACTAGGACATCTACGGGGATTACAAAGACAATTAATGTAACATGCACACAAAAACTTACAATACTGAATTGTAAGTTTTGTAAAATCAGTATTGTAAGTTTTTGTGTGCATGTTACATTAATTGTCTTTGTAATCCCCGTAGATGTCCTAGTGACTAGGACGAAATATAGGAAGTATTAAATTCTATTTTAATTCTTTTTGAGTGTTGTAAAGAATCCATTAACCCTCCAACATAATGTCCTCACAGCACTTAAGCCTCTACACAAGATTAATTTGGAGGAAAATTGTTGATCGGAAGTTAGTAATGGTGTAACTTTTTCATGTAGTATTATCATAATTATCCTGCATTCTTCTGAGGCCTACATATCAGGAATTTGATGATAATGAATTATTCCATATTTGAATTTCCTCTCTTTACCCTCTTCCTTTCTATTCAGCTCTCTCACTGTTATTATTTTAAGCATTCTCCTTTGCTAGCGAATGAAATGGTGCATGATGTCACGCAATTATGTCAGTCGCATCCTGCTTCTTCGCTCTTATGTTTAGTAATACAAAGGTACCCATCTTCTAAAAACTTCACTGAAATATTATTACTCCACAATTCTCTTCAGTAATTTCCTGCTTTATATTTCTAAAATCTCTCTGTTCACACTGAAGAAAATTAGTTGTGGTTTCCAAACTACTCTGCTGTTATTAACAACAGTAAGCACCGACAGTACTTATACTCTAACACATTTTTTATGTATATATTCACTCTTGGCCAATTTTACATTGTCAATATTTTAACATAATAACATGTAATTATAAATAATTAATGGAACATGTATTTTATTTGAATAATTTATTCAAAAAATGCACACAATCATACTTGAGAAAAGGCTCAAAAAAATTGTTGAACAGAAACCTGGAAAGAAACAAGCTATGTTCAAGCCAAATAGAGGTGGTTGTGATCAGATTTTCACTTTTTGGCCAATAGTTGAGAAATTGTGGGAATATAACAAAGATCTGTACTTAAGTTTTGTAGATCTAGAAAAGGCATAAAACAAGGTGCCCAGAGAAAAGCATTTCAAAATATCACAGTTAAATGGGCTAAATGGAAAATTATACAGAATAATACATATTCTATATAAAAGTTGTACATATTCTATATAAAAGTTGTAACTTAGCAGTTAGAATCGAAAAAAATACAGGAACATGGTTTGATTAAAATCAGATGCAAGAACAAGGGTGCATGCTATCTCTACTCTTATTCATTATTTCTATGCATATTATTATGAAAGAAAGTGGCTTTAAACCTTATTTTAGAATTGGAGATATCAAACTTAGCTGTTTGTTTTATACAGATGATGTTATATTCCCAAAGAAATCTACAAGTGTCCAGGATTCTCATCATCATCATCATCATCATCAAATTCCTGCCATGTACCCTCAAGGGGTGTACAGGATATGACAGTACTACATGAAAAAATTACATCATTACTAACTTCCTATCTACAATTTTCCTCCAAATCAGTCTATTACTTGTCAAGACTCCAACATTATCAGATCTTATATTTCTATCATCTAAGGCACTTTGTACCGTATCAATCCACCTATATCTTGGTCTTCCTCTGGGTCGTTTTCCTGCCAACCTGGCAGAGAACACTTGTTTTGCTAATCTTTCCTCGCCCATTCTATTTAAGTGACCATACCACCTGAGATTAGCTCTGCTAACCCATTCCTGGATGCAGACAATGTCAAGTTCTTTCCTAATATCCTCATTTTTAATATGATATTGCCATTGATGCCATCTGTTCACGCCTCTAATCTTTCTCAGAACTCTCATATCTGCAGTCTCTAGTCTTTGGTCAAGTGTTTTACTTCTGACCCAGCTCTCAGATCCATAAGTTAAAATTGGTTTGAACACAGTCTTGTATACAGCTAATTTAGTGTTCCGACTAATTTCTTTCTTATTCCATATGAATTTATTCAACTGACTTCCCACGATACCAGCTTTGCTGATTCTGTTGTCTATTTCTATATTTAGTTTACCATCTTCAGTAAAAATTGTGCCCAAGTAGCTGAAATGTTTTACTTGTTCCACAGGTTCTCCATTCAAAACACAGTTGACATTTTCAATGATTCTGCCTATTTTCATTGTCTTTGTCTTTTTATTGCTGACCTTCATACCATATCTATTACAACAGCTATTCAATTTAGTCAGAGAATCTTACAGACTTGTAGCGGATTTATTTAGAAGTATAACATCATCCGCATAAAGCAAAGAGCTGACATTACATCTCCAATTTTGATATCAGGTTTAATACCACATTCCTTCATAATGTGATCCATATAGATAATGAATAACAGAGGGGATAATGTACATCCTTGTCTCACACCAGATTTAACATTAAACCATCTTCCTGTACTTCCTTCAATTCTAACTGCTGACTCACAACTCAAATAAAGACTAAGTATTGCTTGATATAATGCCCCATTGACACCATATAACTGCAGCGTATTGAATAGCTTCTCTCTTGGCACCTTGTCATATGCCTTCTCCAAATCGACAAAACTTAAATACAGATCTTTGTTATATTCCCATGTTTTTTCAACTATTTGTCGTAAAGTGAAGATCTGATATTGACAGCCTCTATTTGGCCTGAATCCAGCTTGTTCTTCACCAAGCTTTTCTTCCACAATTCTTCTCAACCGTTTCTCAAGTATACTTGCATAGATCTTGCCAGGAACACTCAGTAGGGAAATACCTCTGTAATTCTCACATTCAGTTTTATTTCCCTTTTTATATATGGGTACTATGAGAGCTCTACTCCAATCATCGGGAATTCGTCCCTCTGTCCAGGCTTTCTGAACTATGCAGTGCAGCCACTGTAAGACTCTTATACCACCATACTTCAGCATTTCTGGTCGAATATCATCTACTCCTGCTGCCTTTCCACATTTCAAGCCTTTGATGGCTTTTTCTACTTCAAGTATGGATATGTATTCCTGACTGCATGCCTGGTCAGTGTTTTTTATCACTGTGCTGTCATCACTGCTTGTTTCATTTAGCAGTTTTTCAGAGTAATTACTCCATACTTCAAGGATATCTTTTTCTCCTGTTTTCATTTCACCTTTATCATCTCTAATTCCTTTTACAGCACTCTTTCCTCCGTTCCTAAGCTTCTTCAACAACCTCCAGAATATTTTGCCACCTTCTTGATATTTATTTTCTATATTCTTGCCAAAGTCCTCCCATGACTTTTGTTTAGCTAGTTTTACACACTGTTTAGCTTTCTTACATTTGTCTCTGTATTCTGTAAGAGTAAAAGCTGACTTATTTGCCAGGAACTTTTGATATACTTTCTTCTTTTCCTTCACTGCCTCTTTAACTTCCTGTGTCCACCAGGGAGTTCTGATTTTTTTATCCTTGCACACAACCTCACCACATACCTCTCTGGCAGAATCAATCAATGTTTCCTTCAGAGTTTGCCACTGAATCTCCAAGGTTTGATTCCTGTTCTCAAACTCTTTCATTTTCTTTTCAATAATATTTCTGTATTTTAGTCTACAGTTCACATCTGAGAGCTGCTCAACTTTTATTCGTTTTAAAACTTTCTTACATGTTATTCTTTTCAATATGAAATGCAATTTTATCCTGCTCAAGACTAAATAGTGATCACTTCCAATTTCAAATCCTCTGTACACTCTGGTGTCCTGCACCAGGGAGAAAACATCACTATCAACAATAACATAGTCAATGAGACTTTTCTTATTCCTAGCCTCTTCTCTCCATGTGAATTTGTGCACATTTTTATGTTGGAACATGGTGTTAGTAATAACCAGTCCATGTCCTGAGCAGAAATCCAACAGATATTTGCCATTATTATTAGCTTTGCTCTTTTCTCCAAATTTTCCCAAAATATTTGAGAAAATTTGTATGTCTCATTGTATGTCTCACAATCATTTCCTACTCTACTATTTAGATCCCCAACAATGACTACCTTTTCCTTTTTCATTGTCATTTGCTTTTTCTAAAGCCTCAAAAAATTCCTCCACTTCTACCTTAGTAGAACCTTCTGTGGGACCATAGGCACAAATAAGTCTCATTGTCCAGTTCCCCATTCTCATGTTTGCCCACATTACTCTACTTGAGACTGACTGCCATTCAAGAAGATTAGCCTCGTATTTTGTGTTGAATACTATGGCTACTCCTTCTTTTCCTTGATTGTCATTGCCTGAATATAACATTTTGTATTTATTGCTCAGAAAGATCTCACCAGTTTTGGTCTTTTTTGTTTCAGTCACCCCTATTATGTCGATCTGGTACTTATCTAATTCCTCAGCTAGCTCCATTTCTTTGCCATTCAGGCTTCTTACGTTGATAGTACCGATCTTTAACTCTGGTGATGTTGAGTTGGGGTTTGTTTTCAGATTTGTTCCAGTAGCTGACTTTTCGCTGTTCGCCCTGGCGAAAACAACGGGGGCCTTGTTTAACCGGGCGACGCCCCAGCCGGCATGAAATTTTGTCATGTTGTACCATCATTTTTTATTTTGGTTTAACCAATAAGAATACAATTTGGTCGGCTAAATCCCAAATTGCCAGCCCATCCTCGTTCGTTCAGTATCAAAGTAGATACCCAACAGGGCGCACCACGAGAAGGTGAGGATTGGACATTAGGTCAGAAGCCCTGGTCGGTTCTCCGCATTCCTTTAATGGCTATGTGGAGGTCTCCTCTCAGTTATACAGCTTTGACCCTTAAGCACCCCCTCCAGGATTCTCTAACTAAATTAAATTATTGCTAGCTTAGTTCTTTGTTCAACATTTATTTTTCACCTGGTTAGACTATAATAAATTTAGTTTAATCCTTTATCCAGGTGTGAGCAAACAAAGTTTGCGCCTGAAAGTATCTTCAGGACTGGGGTAATGTGGTACAACACTGGGCAACTCATTGCAAAGGTGGAGCAAGCTAACATCAGTCCTATCTCAGTATCTCCCATAGTGCAAAACACATCTCCTTGCAGATATGTCTAACGTTATGCATTAAGGGAAGGGCCACTACCCAGACTAGTTTTGACCTTTATTGAGGTCTCTTCAGTGGGAGCCAGGCCCAAGTTGAGATACCAGGCAGAAGCATTAGCAAGGTCATTTCTACCTATAGGAGTTGCCAAATAGTGTGCCACCTTTTTAATAAATTACTCTGGATTTAGGGAAAGATGTTGAAAGTTTATTTTTCCCTTGGTTAGACTATAATAAATTTAGTTTAATCCTTTATCCAAGTGTGAGCAAACAAAGTTTGTGCCTGAAAGTATCTTCAGGACTGGGGTAATGTGGTACAACACCAGGCAACTCGTTGCAAAGGTGGAGCAAGCTAACATCACTCCTATCTCAGTATCTCCCATAATGCAAAACACATCTCCTTGCAGATATGTCTAATGTTATGCATTAAGGGAAGAGCCACTACCCAGACTAGTTTCGACCTTTATTAAGGTCTCTTCAGTGGGAGCCAGGCCCAAGTGGAGATACCAGGGTGTTGTACCACATTACCTCAGTCCTGAAGATACTTTCATGCGCAAACTTTGTTTGCTCACACTTGGATAAAGGATTAAACTAAATTTATTATAGTTCTTTGTTCCTACCTATTTTTATAAATTTAGTCTTTTAACTGCTGATTTTCATGCCAAGATGATGTTGAAACCAGATTTTAAGTTATTTATCTGAGAGTTAGGTTAGAAATAAAACACTTGATCAAAGATTAAAGACCACAGATATGAGAGTTCTGAGAAAAATGACGAAAATGAATACATGGCATCAATGGCAGAATCATATTGAAAATTAATTCAAGAATACACTGTTATACAGTCTTCAGGAATGACTTCTTTTCCTTCCCTTCCTGCTACTTATTGAAAAAATTCTTTACTTCAGCCCTATAAAATTTCTTTAATTACTTATATGCTGCTGTTATGTCTCCTCTTATTACCTGTCAGCTAGTTTTTGAAGCCCACAGAGCTTCAGTCTATTCTCATAGGGAACATTTCTAAAGAACTTCCACAATCTTGTCATTTGTAACCAGTAGTCAATATGTTTCCTTGTTAATGTCTTATAAAGGGAAATAACATCCTTATCTTTCCTTGTCAGTGTGTCGTCAACAGTCACATAATATAATGTGCTATTTTGGCCACATTTGTAGTACACCCTCTAAATTTCAACTCTCTGTCCACAGTAACTTTCAAATCCCTGGCCTCATCAGTTTCCCCAGCATTTTATTTCCATTAGTATAGTACACATCTTGTGATCTCTTCCTCCAAAAACACATGACCTTATACCTAGTGACATTAAACTGGCAGCCATTCACCTTGCCCATACTACCAGTCTATTTAAGGCAGCCTGCAGGATCTCTACATTTCCTAGGTTTGCATAATGAGCAAAAAACTGAACATTTCTCCTTAAATCATTTCCTATATCATTGATGCATAAATTAAATAATAGAAGACCAAGCTGATCCATGTGTTACTGTGGTACTCTACTAGTCACCTGTCTTCTCTGGACTCAAGTTCCCCATATATAATTTTTTGATATCCGTTCATCAGCCACTTTCTTATCCGAGTCGCTGGCTTCATATCCATTCTTCTTTGTTTCAATTTATGCAGTAGAGTTCCACGTGGAATCATGTCAAATGCCATTTGCACTGTCCGTCAGTATCACTGAGTAACCATTTCTTTATCCAACTCAATCATCATTGTGTATTAGTAGGATTTTGCTTGGAGTAAATTATAAGGCGGATCTTAGAGTCATAGTGATAAGAAATTAAAGTTCAACAGCCATGTAGTAAAAGCAAATGCAACTTTTACATACTGAAATAAAAAATTGATGTGTAAGGATAAGGAGGCAATTTGGTCCCTTTACACGAAGTCTTGATGTGACCACCTGAACTAGAACTACTGTGTGCAGTTCTTCTGGGTTCCGAGATTATAAAGAAGCTGTGGAAAGGGTGCAAAGAAGAATTACAATGATGAAAGCAGAATTATGAAATTCTGGCTATGAGGATAGATGAAGAATGTGTAGACTACAGGTACTGGCAAACAAGAGAAAGAGAGATGATAGGAGTTATATGGAAAATAGTGAGAGGTGAATGGGTTTAAGAGAAAATATGACAACCAGTGCGAGTGTAACAGAGGCCTTCCTTAATGAGTTCTTGAATCTTTAGAGGTCTCCAATAATAATATCACTGATTAAAATTAAATTATAACTTATTTCACAGACACTACACTACCTTCTTTATGCCTGACCATATAACAGATACTAGTAGTAAGACTTATACGTTGGTTAGACATAACTGGTAATTAGTTTACGGAATTAACAACGCATATAAAGTATATTAATTAAAGGTAACTTTAATGAATAACTTCTATATTTCGGCAATGTCACACTGCCATCTTCAGGAACATAAAGATATGGTATGTGCACTCAGGAACTAACACAAAGCAAATGAGGACGAAAGCAAGAAACTAATATTGTTCCTAAAGTCCTAAAGGTGCCCTCTTGCGGGCTAATTTGGTAGTCTTGGTAGTTGGGCTGAAGTTCTCATAATGAAAGTCTCCCAAATTTGGGGCAGTTTCATGCACCCAAATTTGTTGAGGTTAGGAACGTTTTTTAGAGCTGCTGAAGATTCTTTGAATAATCTTTCGTATTTAAACTTGCTGCGATGGATTATTTTTGTTTTCTTCCAACGAATTTTATGGTGGGTATCTAAGACATGGTCTGCCAGCCCAGAGCGGCTGTACTGGTGAAACCGGATGTAGTCTTGGTGTTCTGAAATCCTGATATTTGTTGTTCTGCCTGTTTGGCCAAAGTAGGACAATTTGCAGCTGCAAGGGACCTGGTATACACCAGGTAGGTCTAGGGGAAGTGGTTGGTCTTTGGTAGAGCGGATAAGGGATGCCAACTTTTTATATGGTCTGTAACAGGAAGTAAGGTCATATTTTTTGAGGATATTGGTTATTTTTTCAGAGGTGCCCTGGATGTAGGGGATGGTGATAGACTTGGTGTAATCTTTATTGTGGAGGGGGGGAGGGGGGGGTTGTGGTTTACAGGTTTAAGTATTTTTTGGATTTTTTTGGGGTTATAGCCATTGGCTAAGAAAGTGTTGAGGATGTGGTTTTAGTTCAATAGTCAGGGCCTTGTTATCTGAGCAGATTAATTTTGCCCTGTTATAGTGTTTTTATCACCCCATATTGTTGTGAGGGGGGGGGGGGAATTGCTGGTGAATGTATCTGCCAGTGTGGGTGGGTTTTCTGTAAACAGAGAAAACCAAAGATCCATCAAGCTGGCGGGTGATTAAAGTGTCTAGGAAGGGGAGGGTGTTGTTTTCCTCTTAACAGATAAATTGATATGAACTTATAATTTAAAGAATGTATCCATTTCAGTTATCTCGTATTCACTGTATGCATAATTATCACACTGAGATAAAATCAAATTCAAAGAAACTGCAGAAACAACAGATGGTTTCTGCAGTTTCTTTGAATAATGTTTTAAATCAGCAGAATTTTTTTTTTTTTTCTTTCCATTTGCTGGAATAAAAACTATATTCAGGTTTCTTTTGATAGAACTACACTTTAAATATAATTTTAGGTTAAAAGATGTGAAATTTAAATGGAATATCTTATATAGGTGAAAATGAATCGTATGAGGCAGCGCATAGCACAACGCTTAAAGGAAGCACAAAATACATATGCAATGCTCACTACTTTTAATGAAATAGATATGACGTAAGTACTGTGCAGAATATATATATATATATATTTATTTATTTATTTAATATATTCAGAAGTAAATTTTTAAGCATGCAATTAGCAATTTTGGAAGCAGTAAATTTTTTTTTTTTTTTAAAGAATCAGTTTAATTAAATTTGATAGAATTAAATATCTAGATTTTAGATAGTTTGTTTTGCATGATTTATATAATTATATTGCATTTTTTTAAAAAAATGTATTTTTTGGACATTAATTTTCAGGAAAGTTTTCTTAATATAGATTTTATAAATATATTTCATAGTGTTCAATACTAAAGTTGAAGGTCAATATTTTGAATGGCAGGCATTTTCAAGTAGAATGATGTCGGCAAATGTTGAAATGTAAAATTCAGCAGTAAGTCTTGTTTGTGCATATGGTCCCACAGAAGGTTCTAGTATGATAGAGGTCCAGGAATCCCTTTAAATTTTCACAAAACAATTCCCTATGTTCAAAAATGAATTGCAGTGATTTGGAAAAATTTGGAGGAATGAGCTAAGCTAATAATAATGGTAAATATCTGCTGGATTACAATATGATTATATATTGATTACATACATAATCAATTAAGCAGTTGTTATAAGATTGATCCAGAAGAAATTTTATGCTTGCAATACATAATGGGAAGGGAGAAGAGAACAAGAAGTCACTCCTGAAAATAATTGTGGCTAGGAAGCACATGAAGACTGTAGAATGTTTCTTTGAAGAGTGATGATGGCAGACTGAGTTGCTAGAGATAGTTTTGGGTATGTTGTTAATGGTTAAGTTTTATGATGCATATTAGACATTGTGTGGATAATTGTTTTATGGGCTTCCTACAATGAAACTTCAGCCCCCATGGAGATTTCTATTTGATAATATTTTTAACACATGATTTGTTTTGCTTCCTTTTATTAATAATTACATATAAATTACTTACATCATAAAATAATTACATATAAATACAGGGTGTTCGGGATAAATTTGACATATTTATAATTAATTATATTTTTCCGTAAGTTACATGTATTAACACACACTTCTCTTCATTTAAAAGTTTGGACCCTTCTTCATTCATATACAAGATGTCAGAAAGGATGGATAGCTGGAACCCACCTGAATCATGGAAGAGAATAACTTGTATCATGATGATTCGTGCCCACCATCAAAATAAGGATATTACGACTGCTGCCCAATGCTCCCTGAATACAGTAAAAACAATCAGGCATGAACTAGAGACTTGCAATGGTGACTACGAGGATGTAGCAAGAAGAAAGACAGACGATCTGATTGCGATCGTACAGCAGAATTCCTCGCAAATCTGCAGGAACAGGTGTTGAAGAACCCTGGCATTGGAATTCGGGCTTTGTTCGTGGAGTTGCTAACTGTAGTCAAGCCCTGGATAACAAGGGTAGCCAATGGTAGGCCGTATGTATGGCAGCAGGATTCGGCCCCTTGCCACACCTCTGGGAAAAGTCAAAAATGGTTGTCTGAAAATTTCTACGACTTCACCAGTCCAAATGTTTGGCCTCCAAACTCCCCAGACCTTAACCCCATGGATTATTTTGTATGGGGCGCAGTTGAAAAAGACACCAATCGCACTTACAGTAATACAAAAGCCCAGTTAATGGATAAAATTAAAACAGTTTTTGCGGCCCTTCCCAGGGAGACTGTAGCATCAGCTTGTTCGAGGTTCCGAAGCAGAATTGAAGCTGTGATCGATGCTAATGGTGGTTATTTTGAGTAAATCTTGTTGATAGTATTGTAATTAACTCTGCCTGTAATGTTTTTTTGTCAATTCATTAAATTTAATAGATACAAAGAAGATTTTCTTTTTCCTTACGAAACTGTCAAATTTATCCCGAACACCCTGTATATTGTACATCATGCAGGAGCAATATCTGAGGGGGAAAAAAGTAGTTCTAAAATTCACTACCAGTGGTGCTGTATGATGTACCGAATGTAGATGTAGTAATTTTTCTGCATGTGTGTGTGTGTGTGTAAGAAGGAGAAAAGCAACACAAGCATAAATAAAACATTTTGATTCATTTTCGTTATGCATTCACAGGCTCTACTGTTCAATGTGCTGCTCTTCCCTGTATGTTGTAGACTGCATCCTTTGCACACTGTGTTCACCGGCAGAATGCAGTTCATAAATTATATATTTAGTTTAATCCTTTATCCAAGTGTAAGCAAACAAAGTTTGCCCCTGAAGTATCTTCAAGACTGGGGCAACTCGTGGTAAAGGTGGTATAAGTTCTCATCACTTGTCTTAGTATCTCCCATAATGCAAAGCACATCACCTTGCAGGCATGTATAATGCTGTGCATTAAGGGAAGGGCCACTACCCAGACTGGTTTCGACCTTTATTTAGGTCTCATCAGTGGAAGCCAGACCCAGTGGTGGTGGTGGTTGCAATAGCAAGATGGAAGTAATAGAGAAGTCATATTTACCTATACGAGTTGCCAAAAGGTGTCACACCTTATTATTAAATGACTCTGGATTAGAGAAAGATGGAAGTTTTTTTCACTTGATTAGACTATAAATTATATATTTAGTTTAATTCTTTATTCAAGTGTAAGCAAACAAAGTTTGCGCCTGAAATATCTTCAGGACTGGGGCAACTCATGGTTTCGACCTTTATTGAGGTCTCATCAGTGGAAGCCAGACCCAGTGGTAGTGGTGGTGGTGATGGCAAGATGGAAGTAATAGAGAAGTCATATTTACCTATATGAGTTGCCAAAAGGTGTCACACCTTATTATTAAATGACTCTGGATTAGAGAAAGATGGAAGTTTTTTTCACTTGGTTAGACTATAAATTATATATTTAGTTTAATCCTTTATTCAAGTGTAAGCAAACAAAGTTTGCACTTGAAATATCTTCAGGACTGGGGCAACTCATGGTAAAGGTGGTATAAGTTCTCATCACTTGCCTTAGTATCTTCCATAATGTAAAGCATATTTCCTTGCGGACATGTATAATGCTGTGCATTAAGGGAAGACCACTACCCAGACCGGTTTCGACCTTTATTGAGGTCTCATCAGTAGAAGCTAGACCCAGTGGTGGTGGTGGTGGTGGTGATGCCAAGGTGGAAGTAATGGAGAAGTCATATTTACCTATACAAGTTGCCGAAAGGTGTAACTTATTATTAGATTACTCTGGATTAGAGAAAGATGTTGGAATTTTTTTTCATTTTTCACTACTAAGGCAAGTGATGAGAACTTATACCACCTTTACCACAAGTTGCCCCAGTGCTGAAGATACTTCAGGTGCAAACTTTGTTTGTTTGAAGTTTTTTCACTTAGTCTAACCAAGTGAAAAAACTTCAAACAGAGTGCAGTTTGCTGGGACTGATGTTGTGCACATGCATTCCAGTAAACCTTGTATTTGAGTTCTCAGAGCCAGAAGTCACTGTAGGTCTCAGGTGAACAAGGCAGTCATGCAGTGGGAAAGGCATGACTGATCACTCTGGCTTCTGTGAAATGCTCTCAAAGAACCTCCTATACGGATTGACTGACGTGTGGAGAGGCTCCATCCTGCATGAAAATGACTGAATCCATGCACAGGTACTGCTATAGCTGTGGTCAACAAAATTGTTTGTCATATCATGATACCTCTTGGAAGAACTGAATAGGTCACAGGACCTGACTGGTGAATGTCCTCAAAGAAGAATGGTCCAATGATAAATGAAGCTGTAAACCTATACTAGACAGTAACTTTGGGTGAATGCAAAGGAATTTGTTGGATTACATGCAGGTTTTGCATAGTCCATGTCTGGCAGTTTTGGATATTCACAGTTCTATTCATGTGAAAGTAAGCCTCACCCCCCCCCCCCCCAAATCATCTATGGCCACTTAGCGTCCAACTCTACTCGAGCAAGTTATGTTAAGTCATGTGAAAGTGAATGTTGACTTTCAAAGTCCTGTGGACTTCTCTTCCTGTGTCAAGGTTATCCTGAATGGATAGAAATGCAGAATCTTCTGTAGAATTTTCCAGATGGTTGTGTAAGGCATATCAGTGTGTCTTGTTACAGCACGTGCACTGCAGGAACCAACACTGTTATTCATGGCATGTTCCACAATGGCAGTAGCAGCAACTTCATTCACTTGTTTTGAACTGATTGGTTTGCAACCTCTACCAAGTCTAACTCCAATGATCCTGTTTTTTCAAAATGACTAATCATTTGTCATAGAGCATATGGAGATAGTGCACCTCATCAACATTTGTTCACTCAACAACATTTGCAGAGCGCAGCAGCATTGCAATTGTTTAGGCAGTAATATGCATGAGCAGAGTACATTGGGGCAAGGTTAGTGCCATCTCTGTGGACGGTATTAACAACCAGAATAAAGAAAATCCCCTGTCCATCTTTTTAAACCCTCCTGGCATCTGCCGAGTTGCATGATATGCAAATGACATGTGTTTGGTGTTAACAACAGCCCCTGGTGGTCGAAATTTTGGAACCCCCTCCCTCAGATGTTACTTCTGCATGATGCACAATGTGTTCCTGCAAAGTTTCGCAGCATTTGGATCACTGGATGGTGCTCCACAAGGCCTTAAACAGGGATACTTTAATTTTTATCACCCTGTACATACATTACATTTAAATTATTGCTTTATTAGAGAAACTATAAAAGTTAACTACAACAATAATATTATGATGGGTAAAAGATATTTGCTTAACCGGAAAAAATGCTAGAGTACATTCTTTAAATATCCTGGAAAACATTAATTACTTGAGATAATTTAATCAGTACAGAAATGCAAGCTGGAATATATATTATTATTATTATTACTTGACACCTCCAAGGACTCCAAAGACTCATTGAGGAAGGGCACCTACTAAAAGTCTCCGTCTCCACCACTCAATCCATCAACTACAGCGAACTGCATCATCTGCACCACTGTCACCTACTGGCTACCACCACTAGTATTTTTACAGACAATCACAAATATCAATGTCCACGGCAGAATTTGAAAACCTGCAGCCTTTTGTCTGGAGAGCAGATATGCTAACCACTCGGCCAACCAGGCCGGCATATATCAAATAGATCTCATCATTTGCTACACTATTTATTATCTTCCAGAATTCTCTGAATAGAATTAAACTTTAAATGTAGAACTGTCATTTCATCAGTTGCTTTATAAGGAGCAGAAACTTGGAGCATAGCAGATCAAGGTGAAAAAGCCTTGTGAATCTTTAAAAATGAAATTCTTAGAAAAGACTTTGGATCTGAGGGGAAAGGATAGTGGAGAAGACATAATGAAGTGTTATATCAGTTATAAAGAGATGGATGTGAGAGAATATTTACACAAGTGTTCAAGATGAGACCTGATGGAAGGTATCCTAGAAGAAGAAGACAACAGTGACAGTGGGAGGATAACATCCAAAAAGAATAGGCTGAGATGGAAATCCTAAATTGGACTGGAAACAGTTCAGGACTGAATTGAGTAGAGGAATATGGCACTTGCAGCATACAACCTCAAAGGTTCAGTAAACTGGAAAAAGAAGGAAGTAATTGGACAAACTAAGTGTAATAGGTATTTAAACATTTTGGCATGTCTAAAAAAAATGTTCTCCAAACAAAAGGAAGCAATGGCATTGGCAATGTGTGTAATAAAAATAAACATATACCCAAAATCAGACAAGCAGAAATAACTCAGAACTTGCAAACGCACTAAATATTTTACCTGATAAGAAATTATATTGTTTAATCCTTTATCCAAGTTTAAGCAAATAAACTTTACACATGAAGTATCTTAACAGCTAGGCTACTTGTATATAGAGGCTGTTAATTACACATCAATCGTCTTAGTATCCTGTAATGCCAAGCACACTTTTTTTGGAAGTGTGTTTTGCATTATAGGATATTGCTATGCAGTATGGGAAGATTCACTACTCATATTGGTTTTGACCTTTACTGTGATACCGTTAAAGTGCAAGCTATTTCTCCAAAATCTTTGAGTGATCTTACAGGATCACTCTAAATCTCACTGAGTGATCCAAAAGGAACACTGAACTCAACATCCTTGACCTGATTTACTCCAGGACAGGACACTCAGTGATATCCAGAACCTCTGTACTTCCAGGAAGCAAGATCCGAAATGGGCATTATTAAAAACATCATCATTGGAGCCAGACCTACAAAGATACCAAGGTAGAATTAATGCAGAAGTCATATATTTTCCCTATACAATAGCAGAGAGGTGTATTCACATTATTTAAATACTTTGGATCAGAGATAGTTGTAGAAAGTTTTTTCACTTGGTTACAAAGTAAATTATAATTCACAAGAAATATATTCTTGTTTAATCCTTTATTCAAATGTAAGCATACAAAGTTTACATGTGACGGTTAATGAAGGAGAATATAAACAAGAGAAAATAAACAAGAATGTTGTTTCTTATCAAGTATAATTTACTTTGTAACTAAGTGAAAAATATTTCTTGCAAACCCACTGTAGTCTGTTAATCTGATCTTCACGGTTAGAAATAGTATCATTTTGTATATATAAAGAGAGTCCTTATTTTGTTTTATGCATGGGACACATCTAAAATGAAATATAAAGGAACCTTAACGATTCTGTCTTATTCTCGACCATCTAATGAATGCAATTAATTTCTTGAATTCAATTAATCTCTCGCATAAAGGAACCTTTTTATTGTAAGTTTGTGTATATGTGCATAGACAGCCTTCCTTCTGGAGTCCATGTTCCTCATCTTCTCTTTCTCTCTTCTTTCTTTTCCCCCAAAAATCTTCTCTCCCCCCTTCATCCCTTCTTTTGTTTATCATCTCTTCATTTCATTTCCGTTTTTTTTTTTTTTTTTTTGTACAGAATTTGAGAATAAGGAGACAGATAATTAGCTGTCTCCTTATTCTCAAATTCTGATTATCCCTGCTTATTGTCAAAATTGCTCTTCAAATATGTTTGTTTGTCCTTCAGTGTTAGATGATTTGCATCACCGATGTTGAGATCATCACTCACTCTGCTTATTGGAGGCTTGAATGATTTGAAAAATTCTTGCTTATTGGAGGCTTGAATGATTTGAAAAATTCTTGCTTATTGGAGGCCTGAAGTTGCTTAACAAAAGCTTCATGTTTTGTTTCTAGAGCCAAGTTACTGATGTGCAGTTGGTTTGCAACTATTTTTTCTGGGTAGGATTGATAAAAAAAAAATTAAGAACCCAGCTACTATTCCAATGAGAAATGAGATCACAGCCATAGATGAGTGACCTTTCTTTTAAGTTATTTTTAAGCCCTCCACTGATGAAAGGTGGTTGTTTTACATTTACTATGCTTGGTGGGTTAAGAGTAAAGTAATCCATGGTTATCTTATCCTTAAGAAAACTAAAATGGCCGCCTTGCTTATAAGGTAATAAACAATGTTAGCTGATTTTTTTTTTTTTTTTAAATCAACAAATCCTCTGTTTTAGAGAGATTGAACATGTTTTGCATGTTAACATCAGGCTTCTAATAAGGAAGTTGTTTCTCACCTGGGGATGAAACTATCATCTAAAGCCTTTCAAAAACATCCATTTTATACAAAATTTTAACCCACTGCCTGTCAAATGGAGAACACAAGTGTGATCTACATTGCCCACCATTCTAGCAACAAAACAGTCAATTGTGGTAGACTTCTCTTAAATAAATTAACCTTGCCACCACAATAAATAAACCAGGACTTTCCTCTGTCCAAACAATGCATGGTCACTACAATTCATTAGTAAAAAAAATGCTGATGCTGCATTTGACAGTAAAATTCATCTACCACATAGGCCTGTTCCTCTGTGGTACACCTCATTCCTTGCCTATATTACTTCACTTCTGAATAGTTTGTCCCCCATTTATGATTTTATGTCTACTCACTGGGTCATTTGATAAAATGTTAGCAGAGGATTTGGTTGCCATAGGCCATCCAGACTTCACTATTGTAGTCATCTAAATATCAGTTTGATCATTCTAGTAGATGTCTGTTGTTTATCCCCGTTAGATCTATAATATGGACTGTCTTAAAAATATCTGCAGGCTGCAGATTAGATATGTTCTAAGCATTTAGATAGTTTTTTTTTTGTGTGTGTTTGTGTGTACAGCATTAACTTAAAAAAAATTACTCTCATTTCATCTCTATTTCTTTGTCCATTTTATGCTTATGCGTAAACCAGCATTATGCCATGCAGACTTTTGAAACAAGATCTGATGGAATAGAGTGGTTAATTCTTATTCCTATAGTCTCCTATATCTGTGTATTGCATGTGTTCTTCTTCTGGCCGATTTGCTTGTTTTGTGGGAGGAAAAAACCATGCCACCTCCATATGAGACCAGCTAATAATTAAAAAAATAATAAAAGGCTCTTGTCATCCTATGCAAGATTTGAACACAACCAACTTTCCAGCCAAAGGGCATATTCAGAACTCCCAGAGACTCACTCTCTCATTAAAAAAGCAAAAACATTTTAGCATTACTTTAATTAATTAGTAAATCCGGACATAACATTGACATTTTATATTTGTTGCTGTGTGTTTGACTTCACCAGCTTGCTGAATAGGTCTCATGAAATGCCATTCATTGTCTGTTTAAATTATATGGAGGAAAGCAGAGTAGAGTATCATGTAACAGATTGTTTCTCCCTAACAAGTATGTTAGACGTTACTGCAGAATCTGAACATATATATCCAAATATATTTTCAGATCATAAGATGTGAAGATTTGCTGGTATGAGAACTGTTGGAAACTTTTACATGGTAAAAATAAAACAGATATGAAATGTATACTTTTGAATCTCAATATGGTATATATTGATTAAAAAACAATCTATCTCCACAGGTTTTGTTCTCTGTACAAATTCTCTGTTTTTTTATCCAGATATGCTTATTATACACTAGTGTCCAAAAGCTAAGGATGAACTACACTTTTGCCTGTATATGAAAAAATTTTCATGACTGCAGCCTAATGTGGACATAAATTTATTGCCAGCATACTAAAAAAATTACATTGCACAAAAAGTGTGTTATAAATTTCTCACACTATGGCCTCCAGCACTGCCATATCTCTCCCTTTCAAGAAAAAAACTAAAATGACTCTCATCTGTAAAGAATACATTAGCCCATTGGTGTCTTCTCCAATTAAATTGCAATATGTTTTCGGCAAAAGTTACAAATTTCCTAAAGTTAAGGAATTAATATACAGTGCTTATAGAAAACTATGTGGAGAGACATTTCAGTATAGAATATGTCCACACCAAACTGTGATGCAGCTCTCACAGTGTCATACTATGCTTAGCACGAGTGATTCAGGAGTTCTTGTGGAAAACTGGCCCACTCCTTCAGAGCAAGGATAAGGCCTTGTTTGTTTTCTGGAAGAGAATTTCGAGTAGTAATGCATCTTCCTATTGCATCTCCACTGTGTTCTATGGGGTCAAGAACTGGGGAGTGTGCTGACCACTCGATTTGATTAATATCCTCGGTCTCCAGAAGTATCTCCACTGCTCATTTAGTGTGAATTCTTCACCTACAACACCATGAAACAATCAAACTTGACATTGAATAACTTCATTGCCGTATTATTCACCAGTTATAATCTCTTTTTCCATCACTTACAGCTTAGTGTGTCCATTAAGCATAATAATACCTGCTCACACCATGACCTCCAGCACTGCCATATCTCTCCGTTTTTCAAGAAAAAAAACTAAAATTACTCTCATCTGTAAAGAATACAACACCAGTGAAAATGTACTCTATGATGAGCTGTTGAGAAAGGGACACATACCACAGGCCTTCGGGTGTATAGGCTTACTTATTGCATATATCTTGCCATAGTTTGTCAGGATATCCATGTATCTGACTTGCAAGCTGACCTGCCATGGTGCGTCAATTATGTTTTGCTACTATAACGAAAAATCTGTCATCATGCTCTGTGGTAGAGCGAGGGCAACCTCTTATTTAAGGTCACCAGTGGTGCACCACAAGGGTCAGTCATTGGTCCATGTTAATCAATCTGTATATTAATGACACTGGGAAAGATTTAATAGGTGAGATACAGCTATTTGCTGTTGATGCAAAGATAGGCAGGGTAATCAGGAATGCAGGTGATATGCAGTACTTGCAGAATGAATTGAGTAGACTGAAATTGTGGACTTGGGAAAATGGCTGTAAGTTCCATGTATGTAAATGTAAGGTCATGCACTTTGGTGAAATTAGATATCCATTGTCATATCATGTTGGTGGGATTATGTTAGAAGAAACTGATCAGGCTAGGAATCTCTGAGTTGTTAATAGATAGGAAGTCAAAGTTCAAGGGCCATATTAGCAAAGATTGTAAATTCAACTCAGAGGATAATTGCAATGCTGAAACAAACTTTGTCATGTAAAGATAAGGATGTCATTTTGCCTCTTTACAATGCCTTGATAAGACCTCACCTGAACTGCTTTGTGCAGATCTAGTCTCCTTGTTTCTGTGGGTGATTCTGATACAGTGGAAAGAGTGAAGCAAAATGCAAATTTTAATTTTAATTTTGATAAAATTCACATTTTAATAAAAATAGTATCAAATTTTGTACAGCTGTTGATCTTTTACATATCATTCTGATAATTAATATTGCCTCACTTTTGCTTTTTCCACTTTTGAATCTGTATTCATCTTCAGGTATTATTTTATATATCCATCTGTCCAATGTTATTTTAAGAAGATCACCCTGTGTAGTGATAAACTGCTCTTTCTACAGACCATGCCACACATTGCAAGCAAAATGGTTTCATTTTTTGGATTAAATACAGTCCATAGAGCCAGTGCACTATATTTAGTATAATTAGACACGTGGAATTTGTAAATCTGTATAGTGACCCCCCCCCACAGTCACCATGCTGCACAGCTGCAAGCTAAATAAAGTAGAAAGAAATCTTATTGTAGAACTAAATTGAGTACAATGTCCTAACAATATATTTCAAAGTAATTGAGATGGAAATTTTATTCAATCATTGTTAGTCATTATTGATCCACTCTGTGGATGAAGGCATTTCCAAGATGACCCCCAAGACTGTCTGCCAGCAGCTTTTCTTTCTATGTCACTCCTGCAAATCTGCCGATTTCACCAATCCATCATGATTTTGATCGGTGTTGTGTTTGTTATTCTTCTGGAATCCAATCCATTATTGGTCTTGTCTTTGAGCAATCTGTCCAGTCCATTGCTATTTCAGATATTTCACTCTTTCTGCAATGTCAGTCTTTGATTTGATTTCTAATCCAAGTATTTCTTTTGTTGATACCAAGCATTCTAATATTAAACTGTGTTGTTCTTAGTTTTTGAATTTGCATTTGATGTCCATGTTTCACAGCCATATATTAACAGAGAATGCATTGCCAAAAAACTATCCTTTTCAGGCATAGTTGTCAATTGGCTTTTGAATATTGATCGTAATTTGGCTTTTGACTTCTTCCATGGTATTTTGATCCATTGATATCCATTGTCCTAAGTATATGTAATGATCTACTTGTTCAATTTCATCGTCATTGATTTTTATTATTTATGTTTGTACATAGCTATTGAGTCTAACTTTTCTTATTTCTTCCTTGATGGATGCATTTTCTGATTGTTTTGTACAGTTCATTCTATTCACTTTTATTCAGTAGGTTATCAGCTTGTTTAATTTCTCTTTGTTTTTTTTTTGAGCGTAACTTTTCTTATTTTTTCCTTGATGCTTTTTCTGATTTTTGTACAGTACATTGCAGTTTTATTCAGTAGGTTATCAGCTTATTTAATTTCTCTTTGTTTCTTCACAAGCTTGTTTTTTCAGAAATGTTGCATTTCTGTTCTCTGGTACCAGCTATTTCAATTAAACATTACAGAAGGTTTTGGGTAATAATATTGTTACTTTCCACAGGATAGCATTATCATCTATATTAAGATTTTTAAGTCAGTTGTTTAGTTCATATTGGAACATTTCCTTTTTAATGTTGAATTTGTGCACATTTATGTTTTGCTTTGGTTTATGAAACATTTTTCTTTTTTTTTGGCAGTGTATTTCAACCTTACTGTGTTCCATATGATGGTTACTTCCAGTGTTGAAAGCTTATTTTTCACTTGGTTAGATAGAAAGGATTAAACTAATAAATTTAGTTTAATCTTTTATCTAAGTGTGAGCAAACAAAGTTTGTGCCTGAAAATATCTTCAAGACTGAATATGGTGTTGTACTACCTTACTGGGGTAAGGTAGTACAACACCAGGCAACTCGTAGCAAAGGTGGACCAAGCTAACAACACTCCTATCCCAGTATCTCCCATAATGCAAAACACATCTCCTTGCAGATATGTATAATGTTATGCATTAAGGGATTGGCCACTACCCAGACTAGTTTCGACCTTTATTGAGGTCTCTTAAGTGGGAGCCAGACCCAGAGGTGGAGATACCAGGCAGAAGCAATAGCAAGGTCATCCCTACCTATAGGAGTTGCCAAAAGGTGTGCCACCTTTTTTATTAAATTTCTCTGGATTTAGAGAAAGATGTTGAAAGTTTATTTTTCACTTGGTTAGACTATAATAAATTTAGTTTAATTCTTTATCCAAGTGTGAGCAAACAAAGTTTGTGCCTGAAAATATCTTCAGGACTGAATATGGTTTTGTACTACCTTACCCCAAGTAAGGTAGTACAACACCGGGCAACTCTTAGCAAAGGTGGACCAGGCTAACAACACTCCTATCCCAGTATCTTCCATAATGCAAAACACATCTCCTTGCTGATATGAATAATGTTATTCATCAAGGGATTGGCCACTACCCAGACTAGTTTCGACCTTTATTATTAACTATGATTATGAGTCAAAGAGAAAATTATATAAGGGCTGGGGCGTACCCCTTAAGCGACGCGCAGCCACATCGCCCTACAGCTGCGAGAAGTGGACGAGGGCTACTGCATCAAGGGCAGGTGCGGTTAAAGAAGTGAGCCCAGCAGGTGGAGAGGATGTTGCGAGTGGGAACACTGAATGTTGGAAGCATGACTGGAAGGGGAAGAGAGGTGGCAGACATGATGAGGAAGTTGGACATTTTATGTGTGCAGGAGACAAGGTGGAAAGGGGGAAAGGCAAAGGAACTGGGAGATGGATATAAATTGTTCTACTCTGGAGCGAATAACGAGGGAAGAAATGGTGTAGGAATTGTGTGTGGCAGAATGAAGGGGGAAGTACTGGACGTGGGTAGAAGGAATGACAGGATCATGCGAATGAAATTGGGTCTTGGAGTAGAGGGGGTGGTCGTATTATGTGTATATGCCCCGCAAGTTGGTTGTACAGCTGAGGAAAAAGATGACTTCTGGAATGTGTTAGATGAAGAAATGAGGGAATTGGAAGAAAATGAGATGGTGATTGTCGGAGGAGACTTGAACGGGCACATAGGAAGACAGAATAGAGACTGTGAAAGCATGGTGGCCACGGAGTGGGAATGATGAACCAGGAAGGAGAGAGGGTTGTGGACTTTGCAGTAGCTTTTCATCTGGCAATTGTGAACTCATTTTTCTACAAGAAGGAAGAACATTTGATAACATTTGTGAGCTGTTGTTACCACTCCTAAATGTTATCATTTAGGAGTGGTAACAAATTGACTACATTTTGACTAGAAGAAAACATCTTAAGGTTGTGACAAATTGTAAAGTACTTCCAACAGATCAAGTAGCACAACAACACCGACTGCTGTGCGCAGACTTTAAAATGAGATCGAAGATAAGAACTTCTGGATGCCATGGGATGAAGACAATTAAGTGGTTTCGCTTAAAAGAGGAGAGTGTGAGGAATCATTTTAGGGAGAGGGTGTTAGAGAGGATTTCGGATGAACTGGAAAGTGTACAAGATTGGTGGAAACATAATTCAAAAGTAATCCTGAGCTGTGCAATCGAGGTGCTTGGTGAAACATCTGGAAAGATTAGAGAGCAGAAGGAGGGTTGGTGGTGGAATAATGATGTACAAGTGGCAGTGACAGCTAAGAGGAAGGCAAAGCAGAAGTGGGATGAGTCAAGAGTGGAAGAGGACAGAGAGGTGTACAAAGAGAGAAAGCAAGAAGCCAAGAGAGTTGTGGCACAGGCGAAGGCCATGGCATATCAAGATCTGTATGATCAATTAGAAACAAAGGAAGGACAGAGAAAAATTTACCAACTAGTGAAATGTAGAAATAAAGCAGCAAAAGGACATCTTACATGTGAGGCAGATCAAAGATGCTGAAGGAAGAATATTATGGAGGGATGTGGACATAAGAAACAGATGGAAAATATACTTTGAGGGACTTTTGAATGAGGAAAATGCAAGGACTCACAGAGGAGATGGGCAGCCTTCTGAGGGGATGGTGCAGAACATCAATAGAATGGAAGTGACGGAGGCCATGAAGAGGATGAGGAATGGAAAATCGGTGGGCCCCGACAGAATTCCAGTGGAGGCATGGAAGGCACTGTGGGGAAGAGGGAATTGACCTGCTGTGGGACCTGTTCATGAAAGTTTGCCAACAAGAAAATATACCCGAGGAATGGAGGGAGAGTACTCTTTTTCCCATCTACAAGGGTAAAGGGGATGCACAAGACTGTAAAAATTACAGAGGAATAAAGTTGATGTCCCACACAATGAAGATCCTAAAAAGGGTTCTTGATGGTAGATTGAGGAAGGAGGTGGAGATTGAAAAGGAACAATTTGGCTTCATGCCTGGTAGATCAACAACAGATGCTATCTTTGGGTTACGACAGATGATGGAAAAATATCGCGAGAAACAAAGGGAGCTACATCTGGTATTTATTGATCTGGAGAAAGCATACGATAGAGTGCCAAGGCAAGAAGTCTGGAGGTGTCTGAGGGAGAAGAAGGTGCCGGAGAAATATGTCAGGTTGGTGTGGGAAATGCACAGAAATGTGAAGACAAGTGTTCGGACCTGTTTGGGACAGACAGAAAGTTTTCAAGTAACAGTTGGCTTGCATCAAGGGTCAGCATTAAGTCCGTTTCTGTTTAATATTGTGATGGAGGTGGTAACAGAGGAGGTGAGAAAAGATGCGCCTTGGACAATGTTGTATGCAGATGACATCTTGCTGTGTGTAGATTCAAGAGAAGAAGCGGGAACTAAACTGGAAAGATGGAGAAAAGTACTGGAAGAGAGAGGTATGAGACTGAGCAGAAGTAAGACAGTATATGTGTTGCGCAGTGGGCGGCGGTGGCCAGGAGACAAATCTGGAGTTGGAAGGAAATGTCATCAGGAAGGTGAGAGACTTTAGATACTTAGGTTCAACAGTGGAAGAAGATGGAGGAGCTGAGAAGGAAGTGGGATGCAGGATACAAGCGAGTTGGAGGAACTGGAGGGAGATGGCTGGAGTGTTATGCGATAAGAGGGTGCCAATCAATCTGAAAGGCAAAATTTATAGGACAGTAGTGAGGCCAGCTATGACATATGCTATAGAAACTGTGGCCCTGAGGAAAAATAATATCAGCAGGATGGAAGTAGCAGAGATGAGAATGCTTAGGTGGATGTGCGGTGTGACCAGAAAGGATCATCTGAGAAATGACTAGGTCAGGGGAACAGTGAAAGTTTCGAACTTAGGAGCGAAAATACAGGAGGCAAGGTTGAGATGGTTTGGTCATGTGATGAGGAGGGAGAACGAATATGTGGGAAGAAGGGTCATGCAGATGGATGTGCAAGGAAGGCAGAAGTGTGGGCAGCCAAAGAAGAGATGGAGGGAGCTGGTAGAAGAGGACTTGAAGATGAAGAACTTGGATGTGGTGACAGCCCAAGACAGGAAGGTGTGGAGGAGACTCATTACAAACAGTGACCCCCACTTAAGTGGGAAAAGCTGCAGAAGAAGAAGATCAAGGGATTGGCCACTACTCAGACTAGTTTCGACCTTTATTGAGGTCTCTTCGGTGGGAGCCAGGCCCAGAGGTGGAGATACCAGGCAGAATAGCGAGGTCATCCCTATATAGGAGTTGCCAAAAGGTGTGCCACCTTTTTTATTAAATTACTCTGGATTTAGAGAAAGATGTTGAAAGTTTATTTTTCACTGTTAGACTATAATAAATTTAGTTTTATCCTTTATCCAATTGTGAGCGAACAAAATTTGCACCTGAAAATATCTTCAGGACTGAATATGGTGTTGCACTACTTGACTGGGGTAAGGTAGTACAGCACCGGGAAACTCTTAGCAAAGGTAGACCAGGCTCCCACTGAAGAGACCTCAATAAAGTTCAAAACTAGGGGTAGTGGCCAATCCCTTAATGCATAACATTATACATATTTGCAAGGAGATGTGTTTTGAATTATGGGAGATACTGGGATAGGAGTGTTGTTAGCTTGGTCCACCTTTGCTACGAGTTGCCCGGTGTTGTACTACCTTACAGGGGTAAGGTAGTACAACACCTACCTTACCCCAGTAAGGTAGTACAACACCATATTCAGTCCTGAAGATATTTTCAGGTGCAAACTTTGTTCGCTCACACTTGGATAAAGGATTAAGCTAAATTTATTATAGTCTAACCAAGTGAAAAATAAACTTTCAACATCTTTCTCTAAATTCAGACTAATTTAATAAATAAAAAAAAAAAAAAAGGTGGCACACCTTTTGGCAACTCCTATAGGTAGGGATGACCTCGCTATTGCTTCTGCCTGGTATCTCCACCTTTCAGCCTGGCTCCTACTGAAGAGACCTCAATAAAGGTCGAAACTAGCCTAGGTAGTGGCCAATCCCTTACTGCATAACATTATACATATCCGCAAGGAGATCTGTTTTGTATTTTGGGAGATACTGGGATAGGAGTGTTGTTAGCTTGGTCCACTTTTGCTACGAGTTGCCCGGTGTTGTACTACCTTACCCCAGTAAGGTAGTACAACTCCATATTCAGTCTTGAAGATATTTTTAGGCCAAACTTTGTTTGCTCACACTTGGATAAAGGATTAAACTAAATTTATTATATTATTATGGTTACTTCGCAACCATATGCCTGGGGAAGGAGTGTTCTGGTTCGATTCCCGTCGGTGACGTGAGGAGCTGAAGGATCTTCCTCAGCCATAGCCAAGTTAGCCAGTCTTGGGCGTGGACAGCAAGGTTTTTTCCCCAGTTTATTCTGGGGTGTTTTATCCTGCAAAGCAGGCAAACTGGCCTTGAGAATTCAACACTACAGGCCATAGGATACACCAGGGCATAAGGCTGACCACCTTATCCTGTAAACGGAGTGAGTTCCGATGATCAATGGACCCACGACACCGCAAGGTAAAAGACGGTATAAGGAAGATGAGATGAGACTTCCAGTGTTGATAAAAGAACAGTACTGAAAGATGTTTTTCCTGTTGCTTAAAATAAAGTCAATATTGTTATTTCTTCTGTTTGGACTTTTCCATGTCCACTTTCTGTGTACATATTTTATTAGTCTTGCTCTGCTATCATCTCTCATGTCATATTGAAAATTTCTCATTGAGCTTTCATTCGATTCTTGTCTACCAATTCTGCCATTTGTCTCCCACGAATATTTTGAAATGACGTTTCCATTTGTTGTAAAGTTGTGATACATCATGGCAGAAGTTTTCAATTCTTTATCAGTATGAATTATTGTTTCTGCTTAACTTGAATTACCTGACAAGTGCATCTTTTTGAGATGTGGACAGAATACTTGCAATTGAATCAGAAATGCTGTCAAATTCTGTTGTGTTATTCTTCAATTAATTTTTGATCATGAAGCCAACTCTATTGCTTCTTTCATTATCTTGGACTCTATAGTACAGTATGTCTTATGTCTCCATTTTTAAATTGAATAATTTCTTCACCATTACATCTTAACTTCACATAATCCAAGACCGTGCTTAAGCTGTTCGGTCAATTCACTTAGTTGTGCCTACAGTTTAAAATTCTAAAGTCTAGTTTCCAGTGGCAGTGTGATCTTGGTTACCAGGGATTCATAGCATCCTCTGCCCTCATGTTTAACTGTCTACTGCCATAAGTAGTAACAAGCTGGCCTCTGGAGAATGAGGGCCATTTTATTCATATCTGGCTTATCTTAGGCCATTTACCACACTGGCCCGCTGCCGATTGGTGAGTGGTGATAGTTTTACTTGGGATCACCAGCCCATGGCTCTCTGTTCATTATATTCAGTGGATTGTAGTCATAGTTTCTCCCTATCCACCACCTGGGAACATCTTTGTAGCTTGCAGAATCCCCACAATTCATTCACATATACTTTGCCAAGTACAGAAATAAACGAATTCATGTAATGCAGATTTTCAAAAGCAAATACTTTTTCTTTTTTATTTTATGATTTCAAATAAGATAACATTACATTTGAGATTTTCTATAGCAGTAAGGTGGTTCACAAATTCTGTATTTAGAAATAAAAATTTTACCAAATTGATACTTGCATGCTATATATATTTAACTGTGTGTAAAAAATGTGCCTGGTTAATGTGAAAGGGACATGTTCTATTGTCAAGTGAGTTCCCACCTGAGATCAGTTCAGCATGAATCTGTTAATTTTATGAGTTAATAGTAACAAAGTTAAATTACTCACAAAATATTTGAAGTAATGATGCAGGCATAAGTATTTGTAGCCACATGGTTATGCCTACATCAACAGTAAAATTATTACAACATGCATTAAAAATGTTTTTCATTTACTATGAAATACCAGAAGAAAACACTGAATTACTAGTAAATTTTTGAAGGATTTTTGTGACATTAACATGTAAACTGCTAAAGCAAAGCCACATCCTTTGGCTGAGCTCATTAGCACTAAGATGAGTTGAAATATTGATCTGCATTTGTTAATAGTTAGCAATAGTCATTACATACTTCTTTTTTATAGTGATTTTCAAATTTTTATGAGTTTTTGGACCAAAGAGAGGGAAATGTCTTTAACCATTTAGACTTGTAATTCAGGAACCTTATAAGCCAGTTTTTAATATCTCAGAATGTCACATCTCAAAGTATTGATGGACAAGACAGAAATCATACATAGATGGACAAGATATTGTAGCGAACTATATAAAAATCAACTAAATGATACTGCAACAGAAATAATCAAAGAACTAAAAGCAATCTCTCCACCAGCAGCGATCTTTGAAAAATGTTTTAATGATGGATACATTGATGGAGTTCATTATTTACATCAACATCACTGTTATATAAAAAACAAGAATAAAGTCAAATAAATTATGAAATTGGGTTTCAGATCTAATTGTCACTTTAGATTCACTAATAACTATATTGCTTGGAAAAAAAAAAGTCAATGGACACCCCCCCATGAGCAATGTGCATAATGCCATGAAACAAGTTACGTGTTTGTAGCTGGTATAAATTAGAGGAATATGATACTTCTAAGTCAGTGCAACTATGTCCAGGTGAAATGGCTGTGAGAAGGGAACTAACAGAGTTTAAAAGAAGTGTTATAATAGGATACCAAGTTGCAGGTCTATGTGTTCGGCAAACTGTTGAGATATTGTGCCATTCCAGGTGAACAGTCAGTGATACCATACTGAGATGGAAGCACAGGGAGTCAATTGCAAGTGCTACCCATAGTGGATGAACCACCACACTCACTGAAGGTGACTGTAGTGTGCTATGCAGGATCCACTATTCCTTGGCCGACAAGTTAAATACAGAGTTCTGGGCATCAACTGGAACATTAATCTGCACAAAAACATAGAACTAAGCTAACAACATGGATTTCCATAGGACTGCAATATGCAAGCCCCACATTGCCCAAAGCAACATGCAACATTGCCTTCAGTGCAAAGAGCATGTACAATGAGACGTGGAAGCTTGGAAAGCTGTGTTATGGAGCAACAACAATCATACTACATCCTCTGCTGAGCAGATGGACAGGTGTGGGTGTGGCAGATGTCCAGTGAACATCCCTTACCAGAGTGCGTAACCCCAACTATGAATTCGGAGGTGGCAGTGCAATGGTATGGTCCTCTTTTTTCCTGGTTTGGACTCAGACCTCTGTTTGTGGTGCCACGAATAATGAACTCAGAGATATCTGAACATTCTGGACAATGCAATACTTCCTACTTTATGGAATTTCTATGAAACTGACCATTGTCTCTTTCAGCAAGACAATGCACCATGTCATAAGGCTGTTGCTGTGACCGTGTGGTTTGTGGACATGAACATCACAACACTTGACTGGCCTCCACAGAGCCCTGATCTCAATCCTAATGAACATCTGCAGGATGAACTGGAGTGTCAAGTGAGGTCAAGGGACATCCTCCCCACAACAATCCAGGACTTCAATATATGCCTACAGAAGGAATGGTCCAAAATTCCCATTTATCGCTATCATATGATTGCAGAAGTAATCACAGCAAAAGAAGGTTCTACATCTTATTAAAGTGGGTGACATGGCTATTTGTTTCTCACACTATGGTGTCTGTTGACTTCTTTCCAAGCAGTGTATAATCAAGTAAATTCTTTCACAGTGAACAAACTTCATGACCATAAATACAGCTGTACTTGTGTATTGCTTTATTCCACTTTTGCTATGCAACTTCTATATGTGCAATATGTGCAACTTTTGCTCAAAGCAGCTTGAAGTTGTTTTTGGAACCATTTACTCACTGCTTCTTTGATTTGTCTGCCAATTTCAAAACATATACATATGAAATACGAGGATTGTTTGAAAAGTTTGGTAAAACAATAAGTTAAATCACATTTTTTTTTTTTTGGAAAAAATCACCTTATTCCTCAACATACTCCCCATTGAGGTCTACACATTTGGTCCAGCAAGTTTCCAATTTTTTCATCCCATGTAAAAAGTCAAATTCTGCAAAATAGTCACTGACAGCCTTGATGACATCCTCATTCGAAGAAAATTTTTTCCCACTGAGCCAAATTTTTGTTTGGGAACAAGTAGTCACACAGGGCCAAATCTGGTGGTTGTGGAACCAATTTGAACCTCAATTCGTGCAATTTTGCCATTGCAACAGCCGATGTGTGGGAGGGTGCATTGTCTTGATGAAAGAGCACTTTTTTGAGCACCAATCTTGGCCATTTTTTCTTCAGTTCTTCTTTTAAACAGTCCAACAATGACGCATAATAGACTCCTGTTATTGTCTTATCCTTTTCCAAATAGTCTATCATGATACTTTCTTGGGAATCCCAAAAAAACAGTGGCTATCACCTTCCCAACTGACAAAAGCAGTCTTCACTTTTTTCAGTGCTCTTTCACCAGGCATTGTTCACTGTTTTGACCACTGCTTGGACTCAGGTGTGTAGTGGTGAATCCAAGTTTCGTCTACAGTCACGAATCAATGCAAAAAATCCTTCAAATTGTGATTAAACATTGCCAAACAGTGCACTGAAATGTCTTTTTGCATGCATTTTTGATTGACAGTCAACAATCGCAGCACCCATTGCGCGCACAGCTTTTTCATGTGCAATTTTTCGTGAAGGATATTATACACCCATTCAGTTGAGATGCCTACACTCTCAGAAATCTCATGCACTTTCATAACGATAACATGGATTCTGTCAATCATTTCCTTCGTAGTGACTTTAGTCGTGTGTCCAGAGCATGCTTCACCTTTGATGGACTTAAGACCATGTTTAAACTCATTTATCCAAAAATAAATAGTCTTTAATGCTAGTGCAGAGTCCCCATGAACTGCATCTAACTCGGATTTGATCTGCGAAACTCGTTTTTATAGATTTTTATGAAAAATGAGAACACAGGCATTTTAAATGTTTGCCAAATGAGAACTACGTGCCGCACATGGCTAAAATTTTGCCAGGGGTCATGGAAAAGATGATACGTGCTGACACTGGTATGAATGAACGAATTGTGTCGCTGTCTATTGGACAGCGATACAACCCTCGTATGTCTTCAACTCAAAAAATTGCAAGAAGTTCAATGAAGGCAAATCAGGGCTATAGGGAGGGTGTTCCACAATTTCACTTCCAATGTCATTGAAAGCTGTGAAGCAAATGCACTTGTGTATGGCCTTATGCTGTCATACTGCAATGGCTGTTCCTTGCCACAAACATGAATAATTCACTGTTTCACCTTTCTCAAGGTGTTCAGATACTTTTCCAGACTGATTATTGTTTCTTTCACCATACAGTCCTAGTAAATGACATCTCCGCTGTCCCAAAAGACAATCAGCAAGGTTTTTTTTTGACCACAAATTCGATTTTTCATTTCAGGATCATAATCATTGATCCAAATTTGGTTCCAGTCAAGATTTTAAGAAGAAAACTATTGACTTCCCATTGATAGTCCAACTCTGTGTAACCCAATGAGCGCAGCTTACAGTAGCCCTGCATGTAATGATTCAGCTGACTCATGCTAATCCAATATTCAATTTCAGTGTTGATCTCTGACTTATCTGCCAATTATTTGTGATTAATTACTCAATTTTTTCTGCTAACTTCATGAATGGTCATCAATATCAACTTTATTGCTACTTGTGATTGCAACAGGAATACAGTTTTGTGCATCAAAAATTCAGTTACTATGGTGTAAATTTTTTTTACACCATAGTAACTGAATTTTTGTTAATCTAGTAAATTATAATAGACAAAATTTACATTCTGTTTTAATTCTGTATCCAAGCGTAAGCAAACAAAGTTTGCAAATGATATGTCATAAACATCAATGGCAAGATGGGATTCAAACTCACTAGTTATTACAATGTTTTACATGCTTCAATGAACTTTTTAAAACACTTACATTATACACAATAACATTAGATATACAATTTCAATTAAATGCCACTTAACACGATCATATTGGAGGAATATTAGTGCACCCCCCCACTAGTATAACAAATGTTGACTTTGTATTAGGGGTTATGGGCCAAACACATGGGATGCTTTCAAGGTAAACTAACCAAATACCTCCTGCTGCTGCTTATATACAAGCATATATATGTATGTATATCTAACACATTTCTTTGAGATGTTCATCAACAACCATGGATCCAATGCTCATAGGTGTCTGCTGCCATCTTGATATGATTCTTCCATTGCAAGATGACTCAGTTTGTGCATAGAGTTTCCACACCATTTGACGATGTCATCGCCCCATTCTCTGTTTGGTCTTCCTCTTTTGTTCTTCCCTTCAGTTATTCCAAACAGCAACATTTTTAGTTTTCTCTCATCATTCATTCTGCATACTCCATCATTAAACAATGTATTTTACATTGTTTTTTAACCAAAACTTGAATTCGTGTTGTTCTGTGTTAGTGTTATAAAAAATGTACATGTGATATAAAATTGAAAAAACGATTGATGTTACTCCTTAAAATCAGTATAGATAATAATGCATTATATAAATTTAATTGTTTTTATAGGAAAGTTATAGAAATGCGAAGTCTTCATAAAGATGCCTTTCAGAAGAAGCATAACCTTAAGCTTGGATTCATGTCACCTTTTGTAAAAGCTTCAGCCTATGCTCTCCAAGATCAGCCAGTTGTAAATGCAGGTATTATTATTATTATTACAACAATAGACACGCATGATAGCAAATTCCAGAAAAGTTTTGACTTAACTCCCATAGAACCACTGCTATTTTCAACTCAGTATTTGAACACACATTCAACAGTTCTCAAAGTAATGTTTTTATTAAATTTAAAAGAAAAATGTAGAAAATATAAGTAAAAACTATAGGTCATATTTCATCATACTAGCAAATAAGAGCATTTCTGTGTTTTTGTGATAAGGAGTTGCAGGGGGGGGGGGAATAGAAATTGCAGTTATGATTGCCTTTGTTTTCTTTTGCATTTTTCATAGATAATATACAAGGATCTTAAAATAGGATTATTGTTAAACACACACACACACCACACTTTACACGTCACTTGTTGCAGAAAACAACCCACTTATGTAATTTCTAATATTTTTAAAATTAAATACTTTTATTGGTGTGCCATATATGTTGATGAATATGCAAAAATGTACATGTATGATGTGGAAGGGAAATATTACATGGATCATGCAAGTTCCTGCCCAATAGGAGCTCGCTTGACCCACTTAACTATAAGCTGTAGGATTATATTAAAAAAAAAAAAAAAATAGAATTGCAGTATTTAATATATTTTATTTAATATTAATTTGATTGTGTTGTTTTTTAAGTTAAAGTATTTCAGTTTCCTAAAGTTGTATGAAAACATTTGAATTTTCACGTTAGTACATTAAAGCTAAAAAATAATATTTCTTCTTTTTTAACTTTATTGCTAGGCTATTTATATATGGAGCAGATAGCTTCACATCATATTTTCCTAGTATCCCATAATGCCCAATACATTTCCTTTTAGACATGAATATTGCCATGCATTATGGGAAGGTACACTATCTACACTGGTTTTGATCTTTATTGAAGTCTCATCGATAGGAGCTAGACTGGTGGAAATAGAATCGTTGTGCATTCTCTCTCTTGTCTTTTAATTATTTGCATATGCAACAAAAACATCTTTAACATGTTCAACAGTGCTTATTACATTATGAATTGATTTATTAAATTGCTATTTTCCTTGATATCCATATGAACTAACCAGAATTTATTAGTAATGAAAAACAGTTGACAATATCCATAGCACATCTTTTATTAGTTTTTGCTGATTGATTTATCACATGTCTGATGTTTAAAATCATTATAAACTGTCAACAAATTAGTACCAGCTAATCAAAATACTACAGGATACAATTATACTGTAACAATTTTCCTACATCCTAATGTGATTAAAACGTTAATCCTAATTATATGAACTCATCATCATCAAATTCCTGACATGTATCCTCAAGGGCTGTACAGAATATTATGGTAATACATGAAAAATTTACATCATTACTAACTTCCTATCTACAATTTTCCTCCAAATCAGTCTGTTACCTTTAAAAACTTCAACATTATCAGATCTTATATTTCTATCTTCTAAGGCACTTTTTACCATATCAATCCACCTCTTCATCCAGAGATAAAGAACTTATTATTCCCCTTTATAAAGCGTTGATACTTCCACATTTGGATTATTGTGCTTGGGTCTGGTCTCCTGGATTCCTTGGAGATGAGGAGGTTGTGGAGAGTGACTAGGTTGGTGAGTGATGTAAAAAATGCTCTCTACATTGATAGATTGAGAGCTTGTGGATTGCAGCAGTTGGTTGATAGGCGGAGAAGAGGGGATATGATAGAAACATTTAAATTACTAAAAGATTTTTATAAGATTGATGCAGGGGAAATGTTTCAGCTGTGTGATAGTGATGGAAGAACAAGAGGTCATCCCTGGAAATTAAAGAAAAGTGTGGTTAACAAGGGTGTGAGAACGAGGTTTTTTGCCTGGAGGATGGTGAATGAGTGGAATTCATTGCCTGGCTCAGTTGTCAGTTCTTCGTCTGTAAATTAGTTCAAGAAGAGATATGATAGATATTGTTTTGCTAGTTTGGGTCTCCTGCGATGAGTGTACTTTCTCCATGAAGATACCCGTAATAATAATAATATATCTTGGTCTTCCTCTGGGTCTTTTTCCTGCCAACCTGGCAGAGAACACTTGTTTTGCTAATCTTTCCTCTCCCATTCTGTTGAAGTGAATACACCACCTGAGATTAGCTCTGCTAACACTGTCAAGGTCTTATCTAATATCCTTGTTTTTAATATGATATTGCCATTGATGCCATCTGTTCACGACCCTAATTTTTCTCAGGAATCTTATATTTGCAGTCTCTAGTCTTTGGTCAAGTGTTTTACTTCTAACCCAGCTCTCAGATCCATAAGTGAAAATTGGTTTGAACATTGTCTTGTATACAGTTAATTTAGTGTTTTGACTGATTTCTCTCTTATTCCATATGAATTTATTCAATTGACTTCCCACCATACCAGCTTTGCTGATTCTGTTGTCTATTTCTATATTTAATTTACCATCTTCACTAAAAATCGTGCCTAAGTAGCTGAAATGTTTTACTTGTTCTATAGTTTCTCCATTCGCCATGCAGTTGATATTTTCAGTATTTCTGCTTATTTTCATTGTCTTTGTCTTCTTATTGCTGACCTTCATACCACATCTATTACAACAGTGATTCAATTTAGTCAGGGAAACTTGCAGACAGCAGATTTATTTTGAAGTATAACATCATTCGCATAAAGCAAAGAGCTGACGTTAACATCTCCAATTTTGATATCATGTTTAATACCATTTTCTTTCATAGTGATCCGTATAGATAATGAATAACAGAGGGAATAATGTACATCCTTGTCTGACACCAGATTTAACATCAAACCATCTTCCTGTACTTCCTTCAATTCTAACTGCTGACTTACAACTCAAATAAAGACTAAGTATTGCTTGATATAATGCCCCACTGACTCCATATACCTGAAGCGTATTGAATAGCTTCTCTCTTGGCACCTTGTCATATGCCTTTTCCAGATCGACAAAACTTAAATACAGATCTTTGTTATATTTCCATGATTTCTCAACTATCTATCATAAAGTGAAAATCTGATCACGACAACCTCTATTTAGCCTAAATCCAGCTTCTTCACCAAGCTTCTCTTCCACAATCCTTCTCAATTGTTTCTCAAGTATACTTGCATCTATCTTACTAGGAACACTTAGTCGGGAAATACCTCTGAAATCCCTTTTATATATGGGTACTATGAGAGCTCTACTCCAATCATCTAGAATTTGTCCCTCTGTCCAGGTCTTCTGAACCATATAGTGCAGCCACTGTAAAACTTTACACCTCCATGCTTGAGCATTTCTCGTCAAATATCATCTACTCCAGCTGCCTTCCCACATTTCATGCTTTTAATGGCTTTTCCTACTTCAAGTGTGGATAGTTATTCCTGATTACATGCCTGGTTAGTGTTTTTTACCACTCTGCTGCCTGCTATCACTGATTGTTTCATTTAGTAATTTTTTGAAGTAATTACTCCATACATTAAGGATATCTTTTTCTCCAGATTTCATGTCACCTTTGTCATCTGTAATTCCTTTTACAGCACTCTTTCCTCCATTTCTGAGCTTCTTCAACAAATATCTTGCCACTTCTTGATATTTATTTTCTATGTTCTTACTAAAGTCCTTCCATGACTTTTGTTTAACTAGTTTTACAGAGTTTTTAGCTTTCTTACATTTGTCTCTGTATTCTCTAAGAGCACAAGCTGACTTATTTGCCAGGAACTTTTCATGTGCTTTCTTCTTTTCTTTCACTGCCTCTTTAACTTCCTGTGCCCTTTCTTACATGTTTTTCTTTTCAACATGGAAAATTTAGTTTTATCCTCCTCAAGACTAAATGGTGATCAGTTCCAATTTCAAATCCTCTGTACACTCCAGTGTCCTCCGCCAGGGATAAAACATCACTATCAACAATAACATAGTCAATGAGACTTTTCTTATTCCTTGCCTCTTCTCTCCGTGTGAATTTGTGCACATTTTTATGTTTGAACATTGTGTTAGTAATAACAGTCCATGTTCCGAGCAGAAATCCAACAGGTATTTGCCATTATTATTAGCTTTGCTCTTTTCTCCAAATTTTCCCAAAATATTTTTGTATGTCTAACAATCATTTCCTACTCTGCTATTTAGATCCCCAACAAGGACCAACTTTCCTTTTTCATTGTGTCAGTTGCTTTCTCTAAAGCCTCAACAAAATTCCTCCACTTCTACCTTAGTAGAACCTTCTGTGGGACCATAGGCACAAATAAGTCTCATTGTCCAGTTCCCCAGTCTGATATTTGTCCACATCACTCTACTTGAGATTGCCTGCCATTCAAGAAGATTAAACTCGTATTTATTGTCAAATACTATGCGTACTCCTTCTTGTCCTTGATTGTCATTGCCTGAATATAACATTTTGTATTTATTGCTCAGAAAGTTATCACCAGTTTTTGTCTTTTTTGTTTCAGTCACCCCTATCAATTCCAAAGGGTGCCACCTAAGTAGCTAATGTAAGATGACTAAAAAGGTCAATAAATTTCCTAACTAAAAAAAAAATTTTAAAAAAAATATATATATATACAATAAAAAGTTAGGAAAGCTTAGCTGATTTATAAAGTACTATCTCCCATAAAGGGGATAGACATAAACCATCGGATCTGTTTAAGTTAGGAGAGTTCCATGAGGAACTCTCCTAACTTAAACGTTCCATGAGGAACCAATTTTTGTGAAGGAGTCTTATCTTGTTCCAGTGAATTCTATGTCTAGTGATGATGACATGTTCTGCAAGTCCAGACTGTTCAGGTTCAAGGTATTGAATATAAGACTGGTGTTCTTCTAGCCGAATAGAGACAGATCTTCCTGTTTGTCCGAAATAATACCAAGCCTCCTTGTCCTAATCTATCTTACTCTGAATTTAAAGCACTGAAATAACTGAAGAATAATAATAATTTAATTATTACGAAAGCTGATAAAGGGATGACTGTAGTTATTCAAGATAGGAAGGAATATGATAGAAAAATGTCTCTATTACTCTGCAACTGTTCAACTTATAGGCCCCTTACATCGGATCCTACCGGGAGTCAGTTGAAGAGACTTAATTCTCTTATAGATAATGTATCTACAATGGATGAAAATCAAAAGAAAAAACTTAAAACCTTCTTCGGTCATCCACCTAGATTGTATGGTCTTCCGAAAGTTCGTAAACCAGGTATTCCATCGAGGCCAGTGGTAGATTGTATAGGTTGTCCCACTTATAAAATTTCTAAATTTTTATCAAATTTACTCACTTCTTCAACTAGAATAACTGATACTTTTATAAAGAATACTTTGGATTTCAAAAATAAAATTTCAGATCTTCATTTGGACATTTTGGATAATATGATCAGTTTAGATGTTTCTTTATTTACAAATGTTCCTTTATCTTGAAAGCATTGAATTACTGCAACAAGAATTTCCTTCAGGTATTTTAAAAATATTTGATTTTGCAATACATTCTGGTTATTTTTCCTTTAAAAACAAGTTGTATCAACAAATTGAAGGAACAGCAATGAGCAATGCTTTTTCTCCTGCTATCGGCAACTTCTTTATGGAGCACTTTGAACAACGTATTTTTGACAACATTTCTCCCAGGCCTACTCATTGGTTCAGATATGTTGATGGCATTTTTGCTATCTGGAATGGCTCTTCTGATGAACTTCAGCAGTTTCTTTCTAAGTTAAATACACTTCATCCAAGGATCCAGTTCACCCTAGAAGTAGAATCAAATAAGCAGTTAGCCTTTTTAGATCTTTTAATTCTTTGCCAACCAGATGGTAACCTACATTTCTCAGTCTATAGAAAGAAGACTCATACAGGCCATTATATCCGTGCTGAATCTCATCACCATCCCAGTCAAAAGGCAGAAACTATTAAAACACTGGTTCATCGGGCCCACTCCTTTTGTTCTTCAGATGATCTATTACAAAAAGAACTGCAATATATTATTTCCTCCTTTTTATCTAATGGATATAAGAATTCCTTCATCCAAAGAGCTTTGAGTAGTTTTAATATGTCTTCCTCTTCAAATACAGAAGAAATAACGCGCATTCCTATCCCTTATGTGCAAGGCATCAGTGAACGTATAGCAAAAGTTTTAAAACCACTGAATATTTTTGTTGCCTTTCGACCTTTCAAAAAAATCTCCACCTTTCTCACTTCTCCAAAGGACAAGCTTCCACATCTTAGTTATCCAGGTGTCTACCAGATTCCTTGTTCTTGTGGATTATCTTATTTCGGACAAATGGGAAGATCTGCCTCTATTCTAACACCAATCTTGTATTCAATGCCCTGAACAGTCTGGACTTGCAGAACATGCTATCACTAGACAGAGTTCATTGGAACAAGACAACCGTCCTTCACTGCTTTATAAAGAAACATGTGAAACTCTACTTCACTCTCCTAACTTAGACAGATCTGATGGTTTACTTCTATCCCCTTTATGGGAGATAGTACTTTATAAATCAGCTAATCTTTCCTAACGTTTTATTGTGTATATATATATATATATATATATATATTTTTTTTTTTAATTTTAATTTAATTTTAATTTTATTTTTAGTTAGGAAATTTATTGACCTTTTCAGTTATCTTACATTAACTACTTAGGTAGCCCCTTTTGGAATTGTCAGTTATTGTTCAATTAGCTTTATAAATGCACTGAAGATGCCTGTGATACACAGGCAAAAATGATACTATTAAATAATATTTTACGTGAGTTATTCCGTTATTATATTTTTGAATTCATATGTCTACTCATGGTATTTCCTTATTAAAACATATTTAGGTACTTATCTAATTCATCAGCTAGCTTCATTTCTTTGCCATTCAGGCTTCTTATATTGATAGTACCAATCTTAAACTCTGATGTTGAGGTGGGGTATATTTTAGGATTTGTTCCAGTAGCTGACTTTTCGCTGTTTGCCCTGGTTCCCTGGCGAAAACAACGGGGGGGGGCTTTAACTGAGCAACACCCCACTGGCATGAAATTCTTTCATGTTATACCATCGTTTTATCTTATGGTTTAAGCCAAGAAGAATACAATTTGGTCAGCTAAATCCCAAATTGCCAGCCCATGCTTGTTCATTTAGTATCAAGGTAGATACCTAACAGGGTGCACCACAAGAAGGTGAGGATTGGACATTAGGTCAGAAGCCCTGGTCTTTTCTCCATATTCCTTTAAAGGCTATGTGGAGATCTCTTTTCAGTTATACAGCTTTGGCCCTTAATAATATGAACTGGTAATTTTCTATCACCTGACACCCATGCACCCTTTCTTTTATTATTATGTTGTTATTTTTCTTGAATGTCCATATGAATTGTGTATTATAATAACTGTCATCAAAATTCATCACTGGTGATAACAGGTAACAGTCATATTTACAACACATCCTTTACCACTTAATTACTGAATAACTGATCTGTGTAATGTTCGAAACAGGAAATTATCAGTAATACTGGATATTCAACTCACCAGAAGACAGTTATATTATAATAATCCTCATTTTTCCCAAAATGATTAAAACACTAATCCTAATTAAATAAACTAGTCATTCTCTATCAATTAATGCCCACACAACACACACACACAAACACAACTTTTTTTTTATTATTCTTTTATTATTTGTAATGTTTTTTTAAATTTATTTTTATTTTTTAACATACTCTCTGCTCTTCAGCATTCATTGCTTTTATCCAGATTCTTATATTCAGTAACTCCTTACATATCCTCCCATTCAATTTATATCCATCATTGTTTTCTTAAGTAGCTTCTCCAGTTTGGAGGTTAGCAATCATGGTAGGCCAGAGTGTTCAATCCTCTATCATTCTCTTAATCTCATAATAGCTCTTGTTACTCATCTATTTGTTTAAAACATCTACCCAAGTTCTTGCTCTGTCAGGAGAGATTATCTTTCTTCTAATTTTCCTTTATTTCCAGAGACATTATCCCTGCTGATCCTCTTAATGTACCTTGCCATATTGCACTTTCTCATCAATTCTCTTTCGAAGAAATCTTCATTGCTTGTTTATAGCTCTACATCTCAAAGGCCTGTGGTTTCCTAATTATGGAATTTCTATATGTCCACATCGAACGTCCATTATTCAATGTGGACCATACACAGGATTTTATAGACTTGATTTGAAAATCATTTAATAAATAATTAATTTGAAAATGTATTGATCATAATAATAAAAAATATATTTAATAGCTAGTAATAATATAAAAATAAATACTGTATTTACTTGAATATAACTCGCCCTCATGTATATCTTTCACCCCTTATTTTACTTTATGAAAAAAGAAATGAGAAAGTTTCGCATATACCTCGCACACGAAAAAATTTTAAAGCTTTAACAAATAGATAGTGAATGTTATTATGGCAGTTTCAGATATTTTGGAATTCAATTGAAGAGAATTAACATTTCAACTCAACAATGCCTTTGTTGAGTCGCACAATCTTTTGTTAATCCTGCACCAATCACACGTGAAACCAGAAGTAGCGATAACGAACAGTAGATTCTTGGTAAGTCATACCCATTTTCACTTTTTTTAAATCCTGGTGATCTTATGATTCCGAAATGATAAAAGCACAAGCAATAATGAAACTTTGTTTTAATTTAATTACAGAAGCATTGTCGCTAAAGATTCAAATATACCGCATGATGGTGAGTGGCCGATCGCATAAATAACATTGATAATTAAAATTTAAATGCATTCATTTTATAAATAATGTGAGCAATTATAAATTATAATGAATACTGAGAATTTAATTATAAATATCAATTTAATTTTTTCCTGAAAAACTTCTTTGGTTTCTGAAAATCCTTGCATATATCTCACACCACAATTTTTTAACTGAATTTTTGGGAAGAAAAGTGCGAGTTATATTAGAGTAAATATGGTAAATTGTATATATGTAAATTACATCTGTATTTAGTTATTATTATTATTATAAGATTTTATAACTATTTTATCTATTATGTTATATACATCGTATCCTACTTCATTTTAAACCTGAATATATTTACATTTCTCCAATAGTAGATTCTTGGTAAGTGACACTCATTTTCAGTTTTTTAAATCATGGTGATCTTATGATTCAGAAATGATAAAAGCACAAGCAATAATGAAACTGTTTGTTTTAATTTAATTACCATATCCTTGATTTCCATATCCTTGTCTACTCTTCTATTCTTTAATTCTAAGGCTATAAGGCTGCTGTAACAGCGTGGTTTGGAGTTTGCTGGTTAATCTTGCAACAATGTCATGAATTGAATTACATTCACGGAACTTGATTGCGCTCATTTATACAGAAAAGATAATAAAATAACGAACTGTGGTAAGAATACTGTAGTGAGAACCTGCAATAAGAAGGTTATTTGCAAAATAAATAAATAAGAGTTTCAAAACAAGTCAATAAATGAAGAGATATCTCTTCATTTTCTGATAGATCAATATGAATTCATGCGATTGTGCAAAACAGTCACAAACACAATGAACTTGGGGTTCGAGGTTATATGGTGAGTGGTCGGTGTAATTTAGCGCTCGTGTAAAATTGGTGATTTTTGGTGTTTTTTGTGTGTGTTTTTCCTTAGAAAATTGGTTTTATAGTATATTAGAATGATTTTCGTGTTTTTAGAGTATTTTGTGTGTCTTTATAACATATTTTATTGGGGCTATCGCCGCTAGAGTGATTCGTAGTGTGTAGTGTTCGTGAAAGCTCCGGATAAGATAAGTATTATTTTCAGTTATCGTTGATAAATTTATTTAATATTGCATAGTTTTGTTTGCCTTGCGTCTCTTAGTGCATCTTTTTGTGTGTTTTTGGTGTGTTATAATTTGATAAAATACGTTACAAGTAAGTATGGCCCCATTACGAAGGAAAATGGCGGCCAGTAATGATGGTTCGCCATCTTTATCAAAGAACGGTAGTATAAAAGAGATGATTCAGTGTACTAGCTGTGAAATGTACGCTTTGCAGAGTGCGGTCGGAGTGTGGTTAGATGATAATAAAGGAGTGAATGTGTGTAGAAAATGTAGGGAGAATGAGAAATTGAAGAGTATTTCGAATCGTGAGTGTGATATTTTTGTCAAACTTCAGAATGAAGAAAATAGGGATATGACAAGAAACAGCGAGGTTGTACCAGAGAATTGTGAGAGTGTGAATGTAGAAAGTGTGAATGATAGTATTAATGGTTTTACTGAGAATAAAAAAGATGAGATAGACGCAATGAGTGAGATTGCGTTGTTGAATGGTGCGATACAAAGGGCAAATCAGCAGCTAGAGCGTATGAGCAAAAGTCGACTGAATGAACCAGCCAATAATAAAAAGTATGACAGGAAAAATAGACGTATGAGTGTGAACATGAACAAAATGAAGGATAGAGTGCTGTATGGAGACTCGTTAGTACGAGGTGTGATAGTAGAGGATTTGACAAAATTGTACCAACCTGGTGCGACCATAAAAGATGTAACTGAGTCTATTAGCAAGCAAAAGGAAAGGGTGAAAGAAATGATTGTTGTGGCAGGTACGAATGATTTGAAAGGAGACAAAATGGAAATGATAGAAGACCTGAATGAATTGTTTGAGGTAGCAAAAGAAAAGAGTGAGAGAGTTAGAATGATTAGTCTTTTGCCACGGTATGACAGTGAAATGTTTAAAAGGAGGGCCATAATTGCGAATGACTTTATGCGTGGTTATGTATGACGAGTGGTGTGGAATTTATGGACATGTGGAGTGAGTTCGATGGGCGAAAGGATCTATATAAGATGGATGGCTTGCATTTGAATGGTTACGGTGTAAGAAGACTTGAGAAAGTGTTGTTGAATGTGGTGGATGTGCAAATTCAGGGAAACTAGATTTATTAAAGGGGGGGGAGTAGATATACAGTCCTTAGGGAGGCAGTTGAATGTAAGAATGAATATAATATGCCCGAGCAAATAAGGACAACAAATCAGAGTGGGATAGTTAATATAAGACATCAAGGTAGGGTTGGGACTAATGGGGGGGGTCTTAAATTCATGTACACTAATGCTAGGAGTATTAGGAACAAGAAGGAAGAGTTTTTGGCCATGGTTGGCACTTCCAGACCACAGGTTATTGGTATTAGTGAAACATGGCTGACTGTAGATAGCTAGTGGGATTGAATGTGATGGGTATAGTGTGTTCAGGAATGACAGGGAGAATAAAATGGGGGGAGGAGTATTGTTGATGATGGCTGATGAGCTGCAGCCAAGGAGAATAGAAGTTGAATTGCAGGATAGAGAAAAGAGCACATTTGAGGCCATTTGGTGTGAGATTGTGGCTAGCAGAACTAAATATACAGTTGGGGTCTGCTATAGACCAGATGATGGAAAAGATGGTGGTGACAGTATGCACAAGCAAACAGAAGAAATGAGTAGAAGGAGGGTGATTATTATGGGAGATTTCAACTATGGTTGCATTGATTGGAGTGAGGAGAGGACACACGAGAGGAAGGAATTGGATTTTATGCGGTTATTAAGGGATAACTATCTACGACAGCATGTAATGGAAAATACTAGGGGTCAGAGAGTGCTTGAGCTAGTAATTACATCTGAGGATTTGGCTGTAACAAATATGACCACATTGCCACCAATTGGTGAGAGTGATCATAGGGTCTTGACTTGGGAGGTGGCTAAAGGTGTAGAATTTTCAATTAAGACAGGGTACATGTGGAATTATCGAGCTGGAAAAGTATGACAAGCTTAGGAGTTTGATTGGTTCAGTGCCATGGCAAGTACAACTTGCAAGGACTAGAAGTTGATAGTGCATGGGAGGTAGTTAAGAAGTGTTTGCATGAAGCAATGGCTGACTGTATACCTAGAGTCCGAATAATAAATCAACTAGGGGTTAAATGGATGAATAACACCATTAAGCTTGAGCTGCAAAAAAAGAAACAACTATGGAGGAAATTTAAGGAGAAAGGTGACTGGCAGGCACACGAACGGTATAAAGCGCAGGCCAGAAGGGTGACGAGTGTGGTAAGAAAAGCAAAAAAGGATTACGAAAGAACATTGGCCATGCAGGCTAAAGAGAATCCTAAACAGTTTTTTAGATATGTAGCAAGTAAAAGGAAAAAATGTACAAGGCAGAATGATTTTAAAGAATGCTGATGGTAGGGAGGTAACTGAATCAGTTGATATAGTTGAGTTACTGAGTGAGCACTTTGCAAGAATATATCATCCAGGTGGTAACATTGCAGAAACGAATGTGCCTGTAGATTATACGGGAATTGTGGTGAATGAAGTGCAGGTGAGTAGTCTATTGCATAACCTCAATTTCAATACATCTGTGGGATTGGATGGTATACCAGCTCGTGTTGTACGAGAAGCAGCTAAAGAATTGTTAGTACCCTTGACCATTTTGTTTAATTTGAGTCTCGGGTCTGGGTTAGTCCCGAAGGGCTGAAAAGAGGGGAAAATAGTTCCACTGCATAAATGTGGTTCCAAAACTGCTGTTGTAAATTACCGACCGATTAGCATATCAGGAATCGTTGTCACGGTCTTAGAGAAATTAGTCAAGAAAATACAGGATTGGATAGATGAAAATGGGATATTGTATGGGGGACAACATGGTTTTGTGAAGGGTAGATCATGCTTCAGTAACTTGCTCAAGTTTTATAACACAGTGATGGCTGAACTGGATAGGGGTAATGGGTTTACAGTAATACTACTGGACCTTGCCAAGGCTTTTGATAGGATACCACATAGAACCCTAATCAGTAAACTGGAGCAGATGGGGATAGATAAAGGGTTGGTGAGATGGATAGGAGGGTGGTTGAAGGAGAGATATCAAAGAGTGGTTTATTCAGGAGTGGAGTCTAAAAGACGGCTTGTGACTAGTGGAGTGCCACAGGGCTCTGTTCTTGGACCACTGCTTTTCAATTTGTTCATCAATGATATAGGAAAGGATTTGAGAGGAAGTGTTCACTTGTTTGCTGATGATGCAAAGTTGGGTAGAGCAATTATGAGTGCACAGGATGTCATAATTTTACAAGATGATTTGGATAGTTTGGAGGACTGGGCTAGGAAAAATGGATGTCAATTTAATGTGCCAAAGTGTAAGGTTATGCACTTTGGGGTGAAAAGAATAGCAGCAGTATATCGCATTGGTGGAACCGTACTCCAGGAGATTGATGAGGCCAGGAATTTGGGAGTGTTGGTGGATAGGGAATTGAAGTTTAGGGGGCACATTGCAAAAGTGACTAAAACAGCTCACCAAATCACTTGGCTTCTGAAAAATACTTGAACATGCAGAGACAAACACGTTGTTGTTCCTCTGTATCGAGCCTTGATAAGACCCCATCTGGACTACTGTGCCCAGTTATGGGCACCAGGGTTTCTTCGTGATGGGGAGGAAGTGGAGAGTATCCAGAGACGAGTGACCAAGATGATAGCAGGTCTGTGGAATGAACCTTATGAGAATAGGTTGAAGATTTGTGGGTTGCAGAAATTGGTCGATAGGCGAAGGAGGGGTGATATGATTGAGACATTCAAATTACTGACGGGTTTCTATAAGATTGATCCAGAAGATATTTTTGAAAATATGACTGGTGGTGGGAGAACTAGGGGCCATGAATGGAAGCTGGGCAAGAACGTGGTTGACAAGGGTGTTAGAGCTAGGTTTTTTACTTGGAGAGTTGTAAATGAGTGGAATAAGCTTCCAGAGTATGTTGTGGGTGCTACGACTGTGAATGAGTTCAAGGCAAGGTATGATAGATACTGTGTGAATGTCGAATAGTTGTTCTTGACATGATGTTAGGGCATCCCTCGATGAGTCTGTCGACTCCTTGGAGTTGCCCGGAACAATAATATTAATAATAATAATTCTAAAGAGACTTTAGGTCATCCAGATTAAGAGAGGCGTAGTATAGCAGCTAGAATAGAGAGTGTTGGTGCTGGTAGGATGGCTTCACACACACACACAGCGATTGTTATGTTTATACACAAATGTAAGAAGTATTCGAAACAAGAGAGTTAAGTTTCTGGCATTAATTGAGACAGTATGCCCAAAAGTAATTGGAATAAGTGAAACTTGGTTGTCTGAGGAGGATGTGATGTTGGGAATAGAATTAAATGGATATATAATTTTCTGGAAGGATAGAGATGTGTAAAGAGGAGGAGGGAGTGCTGTTAATGATTGTGGAGGAATTGTGTCTACAAAGCATAGAAGTTGATGTTGCATGCACAGATTTTGAATCTGTGTGGTGCAAAGTTGAAATAAATAGGTTAGTATATCTGATAGGGTGCTGTTATATCTAGGGAATGCAGAGAATACTGATTGTGAAATTTTTAGGCAAATTAGTTGGACATGTAAAAAGAAGATGATCCTAATGGGAGACTTTAATTACAGGAATATAGACTGGAAGAAGGAGATAGTGTATGGGATTAGGGAGAGCGAGTTTGTGGAATTTCTGAGAGATAAGTATCTTAAGCACCTTTTGATAGAAGCAACTAGAGGCTTTAATGTTTTAGATTTGGTGATAATTTCACAAGATGTAGTTGTTAATGAGGTGTTGACACTGTCGCCAGTTGGTGAGAGTGATCATTAGGTACTTGTTTGGGAAGTGATGAAACAAGAAAAGGTCACTGCCAAAAATGGATACATGTGGAAGTATAAAGCATGTGATTATAGTAAGCTCTGTAGTCAGTTAGCATCAGTATGGTGGGTAGATGAGCTGAGCAGAAAAGATGTTGAAAATGCATGGAAACTCATAAGGCAGTATTTGACAAAAGCAATGATGACTGCATACCGAGGGTTAAGCGAGTAAATAAAGTGGGAGTGAAATGGATGAACAGCGAAATCAAGCAAGCTGTGCTGGAAAAGAAAATGTTATGGAGGAGGTACAAGACAGTTGGTGGTGATCAGATCCATGAAGAGTATAAGGTGCAGGCTGGGAAGGTGACGAGCATGGTAAAGAAAGAAAAGGTGCAGTATGAGAAGGAGATTGGCTGATCAGGCCAAGGTTAACTTGAGGGATTTTTCTGCTACATGGCAAGCAAGAAGAAGAAGAAGAATAATTATGGCAGACTAACATTGGTGGATAGTCATGGAAGCAGACTGACAGCTGCAAAAGATATAGTGGAATTATTGAACGAGCACTTTATCAGCATATATCTTACTGGTATAAATTATCTGGTACAATATATAGAAGAGAGGCAAGTATTAGGAGAATTGGAAGTGAAAGAAACAGAGGTGTATCAGATATTGGTTGGGTTAGATGTGAATAAGGCTGTAGGAATGGATGACATATCACCACGTATGCTTAAGGAATGTGCAAACACAGTTGGTTATGCCCTATGACCTGGTTATTTAATGAAAGTCTTGCAGTGGGTAGAGTTCCTAAGGAATGGAAAGAGGGCAAATAGTACCACTCCATGAGCATGGTTCTAAGACAAGTCTCCAACTATAGGCCAGTCTGTATAACTGCAGTTGTGGTCAAGGTGTTGGAGAGATTGATAAGGAATAGAATTCAGAATTGGATTGATGGACATGGCATTCTTTATGAAGGTCAGCATGGATTTGTAAAGGGTAGGTCCTGTTTCAGTAATTTACTTGCATTTTATGATAAGGTGACAAGTGTGTTAGATAAGGGAGAATCATATACAGTGATATTCTTAGACCATGCAAAAGCTTTTGATAGATTACCACATGATAAGTTGGTGTACAAGTCGCAGAGGATGGAAATGGATAGTATATTGGTTTGATGGATCAGAGATTGGCTCTCTGAACGATACCAGCAGGTTGTGTATGATGGAGCAGTGTCTCAAAAAGAAGAGTAACCAGTGGCATGCCCCAGGGTTCTGTTCTTGGGCCCTGCTCTTTAACTTGTTTGTAAACGAACATATCATGTGGATTGACTGGGGATCTTCAGTTATTTGCTGATGATGCAAAGTTGGGAAGAATTACATGGGCTGTTCAATAAGTAATAAGTCTAATTTTACTGTGGCAAAACCACTCATCACAATATTAATTTCTGTGGAATAAAGAAATGTTGCTGTCTGTATTAACAAAAGAGGTTGATAGATGGCGTATACGGCTGATGTGCCAGAGTTTCACGTGACTAAACGCAAGCTTGTTTCGGCACGCCTACGAGGTGAGACAGTGTTGAAATGGAAGTGTCCTTGGACAGCGTTATGCGATTAAATTTTGTGTGCGTTTGCAAAAATCGGCATTGGACACTTTTAACATGATACGCGAAGCTTTCCACGATGAAGCAATGTCGAGGGCAAGTGTTTTTTGCTGGCATAAAACTTTTAAGGAAGGAAGGCAAAATGTGGAAGATCTTGAATGTGAGGGAAGACCTTCAACGTCCATCACAGAGACAATGATCAACACAGCAGCGATTATCATCAAGCACATCAAAAGGAAGCGTCCATTGCTGAGGAATGGCTTCTTATTGCACCACGATAATGAAAGGCCACATATTTCTGGTTGTGTAGTGGACGTTTTGCAGAAGAACAACACAGATATTCTACCACACCCTCCATACAGTCCTGATCTTGCACCATGCGATTTCTGGCTGTTTCCTCAGCTCAAGTAACCACTAAGAGGCCGCCATTTCGAAAGCAACAAAGCATGTGTAAAAGCTGCAGAGGCGGTTTTGAAAGAACTCTCAAAAAACGGACTTTCACATGTGTTTAAGAAGTGGACGCAATGTTGGGACAAATGCATCGCGTCTCATAGTAGTTACTTCGAAAAAGACCATGTAAATGATGATGATTAAAGGTAATCTGTTTTCTGTATAAATATAGTCTTATTACTTATTGAACAGCCTACGTATATGTAGCACTGCTGATGATGAATCCCTTCAGGAAGATTTAACTAGGCTTTTTACTTGTACAGAAGAGTGAGGTTGTAGTTTTAATATCAATAAAGTGTTGCATTTTGGAGTGCAGAAATATAAGGCTGTGTACTATTTTGATGGTGCTGTACTGCAGGAAGTGGATGAGATTAGAGATTTGACCTAACCTTTGCAACCCTAGCAATATGCCCTCTAGACTCAGGTTTAGACGGCATATTGCTAGGGTTGCAAAGGTTGTACATCGTATTGCTGCTATGATAAGAAGTAATCTAACATGCAAGGATGAGGAAGCAGTTGTGTTACTGTATAAGGCATTGGTCAGACCACACTTGGACTGTTGTGTTCAGATCTGGTCACCTGGTTTTCAGTGTGATGTGGAGACATTGGAAAGGGTCCCGAGATGAGTGACTAAGACAATATCAGGAGTTTGGAATGCTGGCTATGGAGAGAGGTTGAAGAGATATGGATTGCAGAGTTTGGTGGATATGAGGAAGAGAGGTGATATGATAGAGATCTTTAAGTTAGTGAGAGGATTTTATCAGATTAATTCAGAGGAGATTATAAAAAGAGGTGAGAGGAGAAGAACCAGAGGTCATTCCTGGAAGTTATGTAAAAGTGCAGTGAAGAAGGGTGTGAGGAGTAGATTTTTTACATGGAGAATTGTCAGTGAATGGAACACATTGCCAGAATGTGTTGTTAATGCAAGGAGTGTTAAGGACTTTAAGATTCTATATGATAAATATGTTGTCAATTGAATGAACCTCCCTCGATGAGTCTGTCGACTCCATGGAGGGTATAATAATAATAATACCCAGCAGTTGCTTCTTTATTAATAGATGACAAGCAGAACGCCATCCAAGGCTTGGTGACAACTTAATAAATCACATTATAGCCATTTGCCACAGTCCATCTCCTTTGTAACTTCGTAAAGAGAACAAATTTGTGAAATTTCTTAATAATTGACCCTTGGAAACCATGCTGTGTGCTGTTCATCAAGTAATCTCTCCTCTCAAGAGTGTAGTAGATACAGTTCCTAATTAATTTGTCAATTACTCCTATGAGGCTGACTGGTTTGCATGAAGTGTGATCAAAAATTACAGCGTTGGAGGGAGAGCGAAGAACCAGGCTGTTTCAAACGAATCAGTTCGAACCAGCTGCCAGGCCAGTGAAACCTTATCAAAATGATTCAATAAAAGGTGAATATATGGATGCTTGGGCAAAATCATGTCTTCTATATGGTCTGGGCTAGGGCAACTCGTAAATGCTGGTGAGTGTATTCCCATAAACTCTCTGGTCAACTTTTTTATGAAAAACTTTCATAGTTTCTACATTCGGCTTGAAATAATGCTGGATTTAACATCCACTTGATTTATATAATTTTACTAGGGTGATTTATAGGTACAGGGTGCCATAATTAAAAAGTTGGTGGTGTTCGGAGCCCTCCAGCGAAAAATATAATGGATGAAATTCAATCACACTTGGTGTAAGTACACTCTGGAACTGGGGTTTTTATTTACAGAAGATAAAAAATAGTACAAAATTCTGGCACCAGGGGAAATTTGGTGCTATAAGCACATGATGTTTGCATAATCTCAATGTTTCAACTGATGAGTTTGTAAATATAAGGAAGACTGAAGCGAATTCGCATCATTCTGATAAGACTGAAGTGCCGCGGATCTCACCTTACCGGAATGCGTGTTGCTTGTCAAGCTTTACTATCAACAATGCGGTAATGCTAATACTCTGCTTCGAGAATTCCAATTCCGGCGTTTGAAGGATAGGAGAAAAGGTCCACTGACAATAACAAATCTTAGAAAAATGACTTTATGATTTGAAAATAGTGGATCTTTAGCAGTGAGGCTAGGATGAGGGCACAAATGATTATTCCTCAACAATTTGATAGAGTCACAACTGCCATCATGGAACACGGAATGAATAACACACAAGGGTCCAGCAGTGATTTTGCAATATCAATGCAACTGGACATCCCATATTCTACTGGGTTGAAAATCCTGCATCAAATGCTGAGGTTTTTCCCTTACAAGATTTCCCATACTCAAGCTTTGCTTGATGATGTGGAAACTCACTGCAGTTTGCCCTGACATTCTTAGCTGAAATGGAGGTGGATGATGCATGGCCATGGAAGATCTTGTGTAGTGATGAGGCACGTTTTTATCTGAATGGTAGTGTTAACTCACACACACTTGGGCTGCAAATAACCCTCATGTTCCATCAAATCCCTTTACACTCACCAAAAGTCACAGTGTGGTGTGGTTTTGCTGCATCATTTATTATTGGTCTGTACTTTTTTGAAGAACTTCTCCTGACAAGACCAGTGACTTGTGCCATCTCTGCTGTTAGGTGTTGAGAAATGCTATGCAACTTTCTTGTTTTGCAACTGCAGCAGTCTTGACTGTACCATATTCATTCAGGAGGGAGCACTAACTCGCATTGGATTTCTGATACAGTGAATGTTACAAAAACACTTCACAGAACACAGTCATTCATTTTAGTTATTTCAACTTTTGACTAATGTTATTAATTATTAATCATTCATTTTCCACAGCATGGCACTTCGTTCACCTGATCTCAGGTGTGACTTTTGGTTGTGGGGCCATCTGAAACATGTGGTGTAAGAAGTACATTTTCCTGAATTAGCAACCTAGAAAGGCAGAAGACCGTTGTGTTTTGTTGTAGAAAATATCATTCACAGAATGCAGTTCTTAGAACTTCTGAAAGGAAGACACGTTGAACCACATCTTTATACAAACACGAAAATTGATTAATTAAACAGTAATGTCTTTTCTAGCCATTACTGTTTAATTAATTCCAAACCATGTGCCAAACATTTAGCACAAAATTTTCCCTGGTGGCAGAATTTTGTACTATTTTTTATCTTCTACAAATAAAAACTCCATGTTCCAGAGTGTATTTACACCATGCTTGGTTGAATTTTATCCAATACATTTTTCGCTAAGGGATCTGAACACCTCTTTAATTATGGCTGCCCTGTATATATATATATATATATACACACACACACACACACACACACATAGACACAGTGATTTTTTAGTGATACTCAACGGTGAAGTGTACTGGCATGTTTATTAACAGTGATGTGTGATATAACATACAGATGTGGTACATTTTGAAATTAGTAATATTCAGTAATTTTTTTAAACATTTACTTAGTATGAAAATAAGTTTATTATTTATTGAAATTTAAATTTTCACTACATCTATTGTTGAGATATTTGCTATGTAGCATTTTTATTAAGATTATTAAATTAAATCTTTTAATTTTATTTTCAAATTATTTTAATTTTTGCTGCTAACAAAGAATGAGTGCTGGCACCAGTGGCGGCTTGTACATAAGCACTGCGACACTGCAGCACACCCCGAAGGAAAATATAAAAAAATTGAATTTTGTTTGTGTTTATAAATAATAACAATGCTGACAACATTATGTAAATACAATACAGCATGTTAAAGGTTACAGCTTATGTTTCGACATTGATTGAATAGTTAATAATTGGAATTGTTCGATTAATGCTTTAGATTTCTAAACAAATACACTGCGATCTAACGCAGTGTTGGAATTATCACGTTCGGCAAATTGCAGCTAGACTTGCCGATATTCGTTTGCACTTGTCACTGCACATAACAAGTGAATCTGACACTGCTCGTGGAGCAGAGTCACTACAGATAAATTGTATGCTTGTGTACATTATTTCTGTATATGAAACCTTTATTATTGGCATGTGTTCATGGTGAGGGTGAAATATTTTTAATAAAGCAATTATTTTAATATGTAAATTTATTTATCAATAAATTGTTTACTTATTAGGAAAAAATGAATTGTTTTTCTTATTTTTGTTGGATTCTGAATGAAGAGAAATTAAAATTATTAATACTCCCTTCAGAATTCAACATAATCCACCATATCAAAGGTCACATTTGTAGATATCATTTAATGTAAATCTCTTGTTATAAACTATTATTCATATAATTACTTTTGAGTTTTTTTATTTCATTATTTAATCTAGGATATGTATTAATAATGGAAAGGACTCTGTATAAAAATAACGTTCAGATTATTTTATTTGTTCCTATATGAATAGTAGAAGAATTTGTGTTCATCTTATTTAATTGTATATTATTTGAATTGAAAAATATCCTTTTATTTTATTTCTGTATGTAAAGGTAAAATGTTTATGTAATGCTTATGCTTATGTACTGCTCTAATTGTTGTCATGGAGACGGAGTTAAAAGTAGAAAGCGCGACCGTGGTAGTGCCTGAGTTATGGATGTGAGATGGAATTGATATAAACTAGACGGTGAGAACAAGTTTTGGTGGGAAAAAGGAGTGAAGGTATATAAACGGAAAGCGAGAGTAAACAAAAAGAGTTGAGCAGTCGGAGTCGGGAGTCAGCACTAGAACTGGGGAACTAGAGACTGAGTATAGTTGTAGCACTCAGTACAGTACAATAGAGATGAGGAAATAATATATTAGTAGCACAGAGGCTGTAGTACAAAGAATTAAGTGCTATAATTAGATTACGATCTAATTAAAAATCTCAGGAGGAGATATAAATGTAGAAAGTATTTTATCTTGGGTATAATACTTTCTACATTTATATAGAAATGTAGAAATTTATATACTGTATAATATAAATGTAGAAAGTATTTTACCTTGGGTATCCAAGGTAAAATACTTTCTACATTTATATCTCCTCCTGAGATTTTTATTTAATAAGGTTAAAACACCTTATGGTAACTTGTTCTGGTAAAATACTTATAAGCTCTGTATTACTAAAATCTTGGTATTTCTAGCCATGCTTCCACTGATGAGACCTCAATAAAGGTCGAAACCGGTCTGGGTAGTGGCCCCTTGCCTTTAATGCAAAACATCATACATCTCCTCCAGGAGATGTGCTTTGCATTAAGGGTAAATATTAAGATTAGTGATCAGAGCTTATTCTACTTTTACCATGAGTTGCCTTGGTCTTGCACTACGTGCAAGGTCAGCTAGACTTGCAACCCTTGCAGGTGCAAACTTGACTTGTTTGTCTGTTTGCTTACTTGGGAAATGGAGTAAAACCAGGTTTAAAATAGCTTGGTATCTTTAACATATATATATATACACACACATACATGCATAAGTTGGATACACGTCTAGTTTCATCTATGTCATTTTATCTAGACGAAACTAATTGTGTATTCAAATAATAGTTTTTTCGGGATATGGTCAACTGGGCGACAGAATTAAAGATCAAATATGCAACTCTATTCTGTTGATCTATGACCAGGTAAAAATGAGTTTAAAAAAAACGGTATAAACATAAAATGTGAAAAATCTCACTTATAACTAAGTTTATTTTTATTGCATAGTTAGGTTAGGTAAGGTTATTTGAAAAATCTCGCTTATAATTAAGTTTATTTTAAGTTTGATTTAAATTTATTTAAGTTTATTTTTATTGTGTAGTTTGATTAGGTTAGGTTACTAGAAATTAAACTACAAATTATGTTTGTTAATTACAAAATAACATGAAATTCCCTCCATGTACCCTCAAGGGGTGTACAGGATATGATAGTACTACATGAAAAAAATCACATCATTACTAACTTCCTATCTATAATTTTCCTCCAAATCAGTCTGTTACTTGTCAAGACTCCAACATTATCAGATCTCATATTTCTGTCATCTAAGGCACTTTGTACCGTATCAATCCACCTATAACTTGGTCTTCCTCTGGGTTGTTTTAAGTGACCATACCACCTGAGATTAGCTCTGCTAATGCATTTCTGGATGCTGACAATGTCAAGGTCTTTCCTAATATCCTCGTTTTTAATATGATATGGCCATTGATGCCATCTGTTCACACCTAATAATCTTTCTCAGGACTCTCATATCTGCAGTCTCTAGTCTTTGATCAAGTGTTTTACTTCTGACCCAGCTCTCAGATCCATAAGTTAAAACTGGTTTGAACACTGTCTTATATACAGCTAATTGAGTGTTCTGACTAATTTCTCTCTTATTCCATATGAATTTATTCAGTTGACTTCCCACCATACCAGCTTTGCTGATTCTGTTGTCTATTTCTATATTTAATTTACCATCTTCCCTAAAAATCGTGTCTAAGTAGCTGAAATGTTTTACTTGTTCCACAGGTTCTCCATTCACAACACAGTTGACATTTTCAACGATTCTGCCTACTTTCATTGTCTTTGTCTTTTTAATGCTGACCTTCATACCATATCTATTACAACAGTTATTCTATTTAGTCAGGGAATCTTGCAGACTTGTAGCAGATTTATTTAGAAGTATAACATCATCCGCATAAAGCAAAGAGTTGACATTAACATCTCCAATTTTGATATCATGTTTAATACCACTTTCCTTCATAATGTGATCCATATAGATAATGAATAACAGAGGGGATAATGTACATCCTTGTCTCACACCAGATTTAACATTAAACCATCTTCCTGTACTTCTTTCAATTCTAACTGCTGACTTACAACTCAAATAAAGACTAAGTATTGCTTGATATAATGTCCCATTGACACCATATAACTGCAGCGTATTGAATAGCTTCTCTCTTGGCACCTTGTCATATGCCTTTTCCAAATCGACAAAACTTAAGTACAGATTTTTGTTATATTCCCATGCTTTCTTGACTATTTGTCGTAAAGTGAAGATCTGATCCTGACAGCCTCTATTTGGCCTGAATCCAGCTTGTTCTTCACCAAGCTTTTCTTCCACAATTCTTCTCAACCGTTTCTCAAGTATACTTGCATAGATCTTGCCAGGAACACTCAGTAGGGAAATACCTCTGTAATTCTCACATTCAGTTTTATTTCCCTTTTTATATATGGATACTATGAGAGCTCTACTCCAATCATCGGGAATTCGTTCCCTCTGTCCAGGCTTTCTGAACTATGCAGTGCAGCCACTGTAAGATTCTTATACCACCATACTTCAGCATTTCTGGTCTAATATCATCTCCTCCTGCTGCCTTTCGACATTTCAAGCCTTTGATGGCTTTTTCTACTTCAAGTATGGATATATATTCCTGACTGCATGCCTGGTCAATGTTTTTTACCACTGTGCTGTCATCACTGCTTGTTTCATTTAGCAGTTTTTCAAAGTAATTACTCCATACTTCAAGGATATCTTTTTCTTCCATTTTCATGTCACCTTTATCATCTCTAACTCCTTTTACAGCACTCTTTCCTCCATTCCTAAGCTTCTTCAACAACCTCCAGAATATTTTGCCACCTTCTTGATATTTATTTTCTATATTCTTGCCAAAGTCCTCCCATGACTTTTGTTTAGCTAGTATTACACAGTGTTTAGCATGCTTGCATTTGTCTCTATATTCTCTAAGAGCACAAGCTGACGTATTTGACAGGAACTTTTGATATGCTTTCTTCTTTTCCTTCACTGCCTCTTTAACTTCCTGTGTCCACCAGGGAGTTCTGATTTTTTTATCCTTTGCAGACAACCTCACCACATGCCTCTCTCGCAGAATCAATCAATGTTTTCTTCAGAGTTTGCCACTGAATCTCCAAGATTTGTTTCCTGTTCTCAAACTCTTTCATTTTTTCTTCAATAATCTTTGTGTATTTTAGTCTACAGTTCACATCTGAGAGCTGCTCAACTTTTATTTGCTTTAAAACTTTCTTACATGTTATTCTTTTGAATATGAAATTCAATTTTATCCTGCTCAAGACTAAATAGTGATCACTTCCAATTTCAAATCCTCTGTACACTCTAGTGTCCTGCACCAGGGAGAAAACATCACTATCAACAATAACATAGTCAATGAGACTTTTCTTATTCCTAGTCTCTTCTCTCCATGTGAATTTGTGCACATTTTTATGTTGGAACATGGTGTTAGTAATAACCAGTCCATGTCCTAAGCAGAAATCCAACAGATATTTGCCATTATTATTATTAGCTTTGCTCTTTTCTCCAAATTTTCCCAAAATATTTTTGTATGTCTCGCAATCATTTCCTACTCTGCTATTTAGATCCCTAACAAGGACCGACTTTTCCTTCTTCATTGTGTCAGTTGCTTTTTCTAAAGCCTCAAAAAAATTCCTCTACTGCTACCTTAGTAGAACCTTCTGTGGGACCATAGGCAGAAATAAGTCTCATGGTCCAGTTCCCCATTCTCATATTTGCCCACATTACTCTACTTGAGACTGACTGCCATTCAAGAAGATGAGCCTCGTATTTTGTGTTGAATACTATGGCTACTCCTTCTTTTCCTTGATTGTCATTGCCTGAATATAACATTTTGTATTTATTGCTCAGAAAGAGATCTCCAGTTTTGGTCTTTTTTGTTTCAGTCACCCCTATTGTGTCGAACTTGTACTTATCTAATTTCTCAGCTAGCTCTATTTCTTTGCCATTAAGGCTTCTTACGTTGATAATACCGATCTTTAACTCTGGTGATGTTGAGTTGGGGTTTGTTTTCAGATTTGTCTTTCTTTTAATATGTTAAATAAAATACTTCTTTTAACTTTATTAACTTGTTTTTCAAAGTCAATAAATGTAATATGTGTTTCTAAATTGTATTCTCTTTTCTTTATGATTAATTTTAGGCAAAAAGCTGGGTCTATACATGATTGTCCTTTTCTAAATCCATTTTGCACTTTTAAAATAAAGTTTTCAAATATTTTATTATTTTGTTATTTAAAATTATGCTATATATTTTGTAACAGGAATTTAAAATACTTATAGCGCTAAAATTTTTAGGATCGTCTCTACTAACTTTTTTAAAGATAGGGATCACTATTGCTTTTTTCCATTCTATTGGTGGGTTACTTGTTGAATAGATTTTATTTAAAAATAATAAGAGTCTTTCCTTGAATCTTATTCCTGCATATTTATATAATTCTGAGCCTAACTTATCTTCTGTAGGTGATTTTTCATTTCTTGTTTCTTTCATGGTGATTTCTAATTCTTCTTTAGTTATTTCCTTTTCATTTTCATTAAATGTTTGCCAATTATCTTTTTAAAAATATTTATCTCTCCACAATTCTGTATAGAAATTTAGAACCCCTTCTAATATAAATTTGGTGTTTAATTTTATGCTTTCTTTAGTATCTTTACTTAAATGTTTCAAAATCTTATATACATTGGGTCTTATTTTATATAAATCATTTCTAAATTAGAAACAAATTTGTTCCATGATCGCTATGTCTTTTCTGACTTCTCTTTTAGCAATGGCTCTTATTCGTTTATATTCTATTTCATCTTTTAATCTTTTACTGCTTAACCATTTATGATATGCTTTTTTTATTTTGATTATTTCTTCGATTGGATCTTCCTATAACTTCAGTTTTTTCTTTTTATTGAATTTTTTAGTCTTTCCTAAGCTTTCATTTGCTGCTCTTCTTATTTTATGACCCTTATACTATTAGAGTATTCGAGGGCTATAGGATCTTTCTATATCTGTGCCCCTCTCTAAAATCTACTCTTTCCCTTTCGAATATCTTATTCCTCCTACAGGCTTAAATTTGTAAGAATGCTAGTTCAGAAGCCCTAAGAAATGACCTACTAACCAGACAACTAGAATAACCGTTGATCAAATCTTTGTCTCTTCAGCATACTATGTGAAATATAATTTAGCTTATATTTCATTCAATTATATTCAATCTCTGTATGTATATGTGTATACTCCAGATGATGACCTTAATATGAAGGTAGAAATGTTGGAAAATTAAATTAATTATTTATAACACAGTTGTAGAATTCATAATTTGTGTAAAATGAAAATGAGGATTATATTTTGACGTTTCCATTTTCGCTTTACCTTTTCCATAGATTCATTTTGATTAATGTGTTGGCTTAAAAGTAGTTTAATGTTCTTCACGTCAGATGACTAGCCTGGCAATAGATAGTCCAGTGGTGGGGCTGCTACCTTAAGGCTTCTGAACTAGCCTTCTTCCAAATTTAAACCCATAGAAGGAATAGGGTATTTGAAGGGGAAAGAGTAGATTTTAAAGTGGAGGGGGAAATGGATATGGGCCAGAAATGGAAAGACTCTATAGCCCTCGAGTGCTCTAATAGCATAAGGGTCATAAAATAAGAAGAGTTGGCTGATAAGGCCTTATAGGAAAGATTAAAGTTAGTGGATCTTCCTCAGAGTGGAGGAAGAAGAGGATAGATCCAGCTTGGGGACCATTGGAGTGCCACTTCCCTTACAATCGAGACGATTGCCCCTTATGGCTCTATTGGTCCATGAGTCCTTATTCAATATATTTGGACCACACCACCATATCTGTTGGGCTTCCTTATCCGACACCCAGGGGACGTGCTCTAGAGGTTACAGGGCCCCCCGAAAGGTATCAAATATGACCATGGAAATTTTTGTAGAAGATGCAGGCAGCAGAAAACCTGTGTAAAAGAGTGGAGCGAATTGGTTTGAAATGGGTCATTAATCAGCCTAACTGCTTTCTTCAGTACTAAGCCAAGTATCTTTAGGGTGTTCTTAGGGTTCCACCTCAGATGTGCGAACAGTGTTCATTTGTTTGATGGATTTTGTGATTTGTATAGAATTAATAACTATTCAGATGTAAAACATTGCTTCAAGAAAATGTGAAAGCCTAACTTTTTTTTTTTTTGGATATACTAAGGAGGCAATATTTATAATATGTTTATGCCAAGAGAGAGAGAGAGAGGTTCCCATAAGAAGAGGAATCGTATCCATTTGGAGATTTGGGTATTGTCTGTAGTAAGTAAGACTGGGAGAAAAGGATTCTTTTTTGCAAGAAATAAAACAGGATTGAGTTTTACTAGGACTGAATTAACAAGTTTATGATCAAAATGCTATTGAAGAAGGAGATCAGCATATAAGAGTGTAAAAGGTTTGTTGGAAAAAAAGAAAAAACAAAAGGGTGTCAAGTTTGAAGATCAACATATGAGAGTGTAAAAGTTGATATTCTGGTCTAAGTTTTGATTATTTGGATAGTGTAATGTTGTGAAGTGTGAAAGAAAAGTGCAGTGTAATACCATCATCATCAAAATATGCATTGGATTTGCATAAAAATATTTGAGAGTTCACTGTATAGAAAGAAGAAAATATGTGAAACTACTTTGGAACTGCCATGCAATCTGCTGTGGAACCCTCAGCAGATTGCATGGTTTTAGTATTGAATATCTGTTGCCATCACATGTAATGTGCATCCTGTCAGAAAGCCAGCAACTCAGTTGCAAAAGTCAAAAGACAGATTATATGATTGGAACTTACTTAATATGCCTTTCTGCCAAATTTTGTCAAATGCTTTAGAGGTACCACCAGTAACCACTTGATATTTTCCAAACTTTTCCATAGCAATTGTACATAGGTGGGGAATGTAAGCAAATGGATCTCTTGCTGATCAGCAGTGGAAGAATCCATGCTCATGATCATTTATTCATTGAGAGGAACTCCTGGGTAGCATAGAAGTTGAGTGTTAATCATTTTCTCCATTACTTTAGAAAGAATTCAAAGTGTGAGAAATTGGACAGTAATTTGATGGAAAAATTTGTTGCACTTGTTAGGAATGGATTAATTTCCAGATTGAAGGATATGCATATCACTAGAATAGAAGAGAATAAAAAGGTAACATAGAACTGAAGTCAACTCTGGAGGACAAATTTGTGTTGTGTTTAAAACTTTAAATCATTAATATGAAGTATTATAGTTTATAAAAGTATAGTGCTGAATTAACCTGTATTTTTAGTTATATGTTTGTATTTCTGATGGTGATCATAATACAATGTGATGTTAAAGATACCAAGCTATTTTAAACCTGGTTTTACTCCAATTTCCCAAGTAAGCAAACAGACAAACAAGTCAAGTTTGCACCTGCAAGTGTTGCAAGTCAAGCTGATCCTGCACATAGTGCAAGACAAAGGCAACTCATAGTAAAAGTAGAATAAGCTCTGATCACTAATCTTAATATTTACCCTTAATGCAAAGCACATCTCCTGGAGGAGATGTATGTTGCTTTGTATTAAAGGCAAGGGGCCACTACCCAGACCGGTTTCGACCTTTATTGAGGTCTCATCAGTGGAAGCCAGGCTAGAAATACCAAGATTTTAGTAATACAGAGCTTATAAGTATTTTACCAGAACAAGTTACCATAAGGTGTTTTAACCTTATTAAATAAAAATCTGAGGAGGAGATATAAATGTAGAAAGTATTATACTTTTACCATGAGTTGCCTTGGTCTTGCACTATGTGCAGGATCAGCTTGACTTGCAACACTTGCAGGTGCAAACTTGACTTGTTTGTCTATTTGCTTACTTGGGAAATTGGAGTAAAACCAGGTTTAAAATAGCTTGGTATCTTTAACATTTATTATACCCAAGGTAAAATACTTTCTACATTTATATCTCCTCCTGAGATTTTTATTTAATAAGGTTAAAACACCTTATGGTAACTTGTTCTGGTAAAATACTTATAAGCCCTATATTACTAAAATCTTGGTATTTCTAGCCATGCTCCCACTGATGAGACCTCAATAAAGGTCGAAACCAGTCTGGGTAGTGGCCCCTTGCCTTTAATACAAAGCAATATACATCTCCTCCAGGAGATGTGCTTTGCATTAAGGGTAAATATTAAGATTAGTGATCAGAGCTTATTCTACTTTTACTATGAGTTGCCTTGGTCTTGCACTATGTGCAGGATCAGTTTGACTTGCAACACTTGCAGGCGCAAACTTGACTTGTTTGTCTGTTTGCTTACTTGGGAAATTGGAATAAAACCAGGTTTAAAATAGCTTGGTATCTTTAACATTTATTATACCCAAGGTAAAATACTTTCTACATCATAATACAACATTTGCAACACAGGTTATTTTAATTTGTTCTGTTCTATTTTAATCAGACTGTAGTTGTAGAATTTCTTATGGCATGGTTTCATAGCTTGTTATTCTGTATTTAATGATTACTTGTGCTGATTTTCATTATTACTTACAGTTATAGATGACCAAGAAATTGTATATAGAGACTATATTGATATTAGTGTAGCTGTAGCAACTCCTAAGGTAAGTGATTTGTTTTTTATAATGTGTGTGTTTAAACATTAATAATGAATAAACCATGTAGATTGAACTCTGGCATTGTGTTTTTATGTGACTCCCACCTGTGAGAGATCATAAACCTATTAGTACATTAGTGCTCTGGATGAGTTAAGAATTTTTTATTTTTTTAATTTAATTTTTTTTTTCTTTTTTTTACATAATCCAGAAAACTATCCTCTACAGACCAAACATTGAACTCTTACAAGCTATTTCATGCCTCTGATAAGTAGAGTGGGGGATTCCACCTAGAGACAATCACAAGCATTCATGCCCAACGGTGGATTTGGGTGGATGAATGCTTGTTGATTAGAGATTGGATGTGCTAACCACTTGATCAATCAGGGGCTGGCCATTGTGAAAGTCTGTGTGATAGAAGATTTTCTTTATCTGGTGTGAAACCATCACCCTACTTCTTGGAAGTCTAAAGTGACAAAAAAATTGAATGTTTTCTCCCAAGAGCAGTTAGCCTCCATAGTTTAGTCAGGTTTTGATGAAGTCCTTTGGTTGGAAAGACCTTGGTTTGAATCCCATCTAGAACGTGAAGATCTTTTATCAGGATTTTTCAACTGAAGGTGAATTTGCCGGTCTCATATGGAGGTTGCATGGTTTTTCCCTACCAGAAACTCAGGTGTTTAATCCTGTAAAACAGGCCATTCAAACACATGCAATTAACAGACATAATGTGTCACCCCCCCTCATAGCCTGAGTTGTTTTGGCTGTAAATCTACATCATCCAACTCTCAAGAGCATAGTTTTTAGATTACTTAATCCTAGCACATCCATGGTGATAATGTGTTATAGGTTTACACTGTTTAATAGGTGGATTCACATAAAAAGGGTAGAGGGATGTTATTTTAGTCTGGATTGTAGACCAGACATTTGAAAATATTAAAATTCTGATGAACTTCATGGATCAAAAAAAAAATTCCAAAGAATGTCTTTTGAACCACTATAACTAACTATTAATTACACAGTTGTATTTAAACAACAACATTGGCTTAAGCCACAATATAAAATGATGGTACAACAGGACAGAATTTCATGCCTGCTGGGGCGTCGCCTGGTTAAACAAGGCCCCAATTGTTTTCGCCAGGGAACCAGGGCAAACAGCGAAAAGTCTGCTACTGGAACAAATCGTAAAACATACCCCAACTCAACATCACCAGAGATCAAGATCGGTACTATCAACATAAGAAGCCTGATTGGCAAAGAAATGGAGCTAGCTGAGAAATTAGTTAAGTGCCAGATCGACATAATATGGGTGACGGAAACAAAACAGACAAAATCTGGTCAGATTTTTCTGAGCAATTAATACAAAATGTTATATTCAGGCAATGACAATCAGGGAAAAGGTGTAGTTATAGTACTGAATACAAAATATGAGGCTTAATCTTTTTGAATGGCAAGCAGTATCAAGTAGAGTGATGCGGACAAATATCAGAACAGGGAACTGGACAATGAGACTTATCTGAAGGTTCTACTAAAGTAGAAGTGGAGGAATTTTTTGAGGCTATAGAGAAAGCAACTGACACAATGAAAAAGGAAAAGTTGGTCCTTGTTGGGGATCTAAATAGCAGAGTAGGAAATGAGTACAGCTTACATGGGAGTAGAGCTCTCAAATGATTGTCAGACATACAAAAATATTTTTGGAAAATTGGAGATTAAAGCTAATAATACTGGCAAATACCTGCTGGATTTCTGCTCAGGACATGTTATTACTAACACAATGTTCCAACATAAAAATGTGCACAAATTCACATGGAAAGAAGAAAAGTCTCATTGATTATGTTATTGTTGATAGTGATGTTTTCTCACTGGTGCTTGACACTAGAGTGTACAGAGGACTTGAAATTGGAAGTGATCACCATTTAGTATTGAGCAGGATAAAATTGAATTCCATGTTGAAAAGAACATGTAAGAAAGTTTTAAAGCAAATAAAAGTTGAGCAGCTCTCTGATTTGAACTGTAGACTAAAATATTATTGAAAAAAAAAATTAAAGAGTTTGAGAACAGGAATGAAACCTTGGAGATTCAGTGGCAAATCCTGAAGAAAACATTGATTGATTCTGCCAGAGAGGCATGTGGTGAGGTTGTCTGCAAGCATGGAAAAATCAGAACTCCATGGTGAATGGGGGAAAGTCAAAGAGACAGTGAAGGAAAAGAAGAAAGCATATCAAAGTTCCTGGCAAATAAGTCACCTTGTGCTCTTAGAGAATACAGAGACAAATGTATGAAAGCTAAAACACCGTGTAAAACTAGCTAAAAAAAAAGTCATGAGTAAAGGCTTTGGTAAGAACAGAGAAAATAAATATCAAAAAGTGGCAAAATATTCTGGAGGCTCTTGAAAAAGCTCAGAAATGGAGGAAAGAGTGCTGTAAAAGGAATGGAATTAGAGATGATAAAGGTGACATAAAAACTGGAGAAAAAAAGATATCCTTGAAGTATGGAGTAATTACTTTGAAAAATTACTAAATGAAACATGTAGTGATAGCACAGTGGTAAAAAAAACACTGACCAGGCATGCAATCAGGAATACATATCCATACTTGAAGTAGAAAAAGCCATCAAAAGCATGAAATGTGGAAAGGCAACTGGAATAGATGATATTTGACCAGAAATGCTCAAGTATGGAGGTATAACAGTATCTGCACTGCATATTTCTGAAGGCTTGGACAGAGGGATGAATTGTAGATGATTGGAGTAGAGCTCGCATATTACCTGTATATAAAAAGGGAAATAAAACTGGATGTGAGAATTACAGAGGTATTTTTCTACTGAGTGTTCCCGGTAAGATTTATGCAAGTATACTTGAGAAATGGTTGAGAATGATTGTGGAAGAGAAGCTTTGTGAAGAACAAGCTGGATTCAGGCCAAATAGAGGCTGTCAGGATCAGACTTTAGCTTTACAACAAATAATTGAGAAATCATGGGAATATAACAAAGATCTGTATTTAAGTTTTGTAGATCTGCAAGAAGCATATGACAAGGTGTCAAGAAAAAAGCTATTCAAAACACTGCAGTTGTATGGTATCAGTGGAGCTTTATATCAAGCAATACTTTGTCTTTATTTGAGTTGTAAGTCAGCAGTTAGAATTGAAGGAATTACAGGAAGATGGTTTAATGTTAATCCTGGTGTCAGACAAGGATGTACATTATCCCCTTTGTTATTTATTATCTATATGGATCACATTATGAATGAAAATGGCATTAAAACTTGTATCAAAATTGGAGATGTTAATTTCATCTCTTACTTTATGCAGATGATGTTATTACCTTGATAGATCTGTGTTTCACCATGAGTGCTGGCCCTGCCTGCACTCATGGTGAAAGTATGTGAGTATCTGATGCCCCTAGGCAAAGAAAATTTAGGTGCCCCTATACATTGTCTCTCTATATATTTTGTCATTCTCACACAAGCACATGTACACCTACAAATGTGGATATTTATAAAAATAAATAATCGCCCCTAGCTGATTGCCTAGGTTCGCCTAATGGTAAAAACCAGCCCTGAGTGCTGGTCACAAAGATGTCTCCAATGACCTCAATCTTGATTCTCTCTCTTTCCATATTATATCCATAGATTTCATTAATGGATCTTCCCATCTTTTAGGTGGTCTTCTTGGTTTTCTCTTTATTCTTGGTTGTCAGTTGAGTATTCTATATGTCTGTCTGTTATCCCTGAGTCTGACTATGTGACCTGCCCATCTCATCTTGCTTCCGTTTACTGCAGTTACCACATCTTTTATGCCTGATCTCTTTTCTTAGTTCCATGTTTCTAACATGTTCCATTTTGCTCATGTTACAGATCCTACGTTCTATTACACACTGAGTTTTTCTGAGAGTCTCTTCTTCTTTTCTTGTCGTGTTCCATGTTTCTGATCCATATGTGAGTGATTGAAGAATGTCACTATTAAATAGTTTTTCCTTTGCAGAGATGTCAAGATTTGGATCAGTAAGTGTTTCTCTTAGTCTGTTGAATGATAGCCATGCAGCTTTCTTTCTTTTTGCTAGTTCTTCAGATAAATCGTTATTCATTTTTATTGTTTGTCCCAAGTAATTGTAGGAGTCAACTTGTTCTGTAGGGATGTTATTAATACGTAGGTGACTGTCACTTGTATAGATGTTTTTAATCCATTTTGTTTTTTCTAAATTCATTTCTAAGCCTATCTTACTGCTGTTTGTGTATAGTTTTTCACCCATTTCTTCTAAGTCTTTTGGGTTGTGGGATATCGATATTAGATCATGCAAACATAAGGATTTGTAGTTTTTCACCATCCATGCTTATTCCTCTGTTTAGGTCTATTTTTTTTTTTTTTTTTTTTTTTCAGAATGCATTCTAAAGTGCTGGTAAATAGATTAGGGGAGATCACATAGCCTTGGCAAACCCCGTCTCTTTATATCTATGTTTATAGGTTGATCAAATATAGGGTTATTTATGTGGATTGATTTTTGTTAATTTCTGTTACCATGTAACAGAAATTAACAAAATAGGGTCCACATTTATTTCCAGTAAGGCATTCATCTGAAATCTTTCTTTCTTTGAAGTATCACGTGAATCTGGCAGCCAAGGCTTTGAATATAGTTGGTCCACCTTGTTGGATTTCTTCAGCCTTAACATGATCGTCCTGAGGCTTTACCTTTACTCATTTTCTTAAGGGCATGTTCTGTTTCTTCTGGAAGTATATCTGGTATATTGCTTGGTTTTGGAATGATAGGTTCTGAGACTTGGCACTTAGTTGCATAAAGATCATTATAAAATTCTGTACAATTTCTTCTATCCTTTTTCTAATAGTATGTTTTTTCCATTTTGATCCTGTAAAGCAGGTGGAATTGACTGTTTAAAATTTAAATCTTTTTCTATTTTTTTCAGGCTGGTTTTTGCCTGCACCTCTTAGTTTTTGTATCCTGAAAGCTTTGTAGTCTTCTGGAATTCTTTTCCTTAGTAACTTGCAGATAATTTTGTATTCTAGAAAATTTCCTTCAGATTTCTTCAGTTCTTTTCTCTTTTTCAGTAGTTTGAGGTGAGAGTCGTTTGCTTTTCTTTTGTTTCACAGGAATTTCTGATTTTTTTTTTTTTTTTTTTTTTTTTTTTTTTGCACTTGTTGAATTTCTTAATAAATTCAATAGAGTCATCATTTATGTAATAGTTCTTAATAGTCCATTCGGTCTCTTCTACGTACTTCCTGAACTTGTGGTAGTCTATTTGTTTAGGTTGTCTTTTGTGGTTTGATGTTGCCCTGATATGTTGTTATTTTTTGTGGTCTATTCTTATAATGACTCTGAGGAGTCTGTGGTCAGAATCTATGTTGAAGTATGTTTTGCCTATTGTACCAACATTTTGTACCAATCTTTTACAATCTGTTAAAATGTAGTCAGTTTCATTTTTTGCGTCTCCATTCGGTGATTGCCATCTTCCTGGGCGTTTGTTGTAAAAAAGTGTTCACGATAAAGAGTTGTTCAGCTGCATCAAATTCAGCTAATTTCTCTCCTCTTCTATTTCTTTGTCCCAGGCCATTTGGACCTATAAATTTTTTGTTTTCTTTTCCACATCCTATTTTGGCATGAAAGTCACCACCAACAAATGTGTATGTTGACTTGTAATTTAATGCCTGTTCAAGATTCATGTAAAAAATTTCTATTTCTTGATTATCAGCTGCAGATGTTGGAGCGTAGCAGGATATTAATTTTATTATATTGTTCTCTATTCCAATTAGGAGTACAGCTATTCTTTCAGATATGATTTTTCAAGAAAGGATTGACTTGGTGAGCTTAGATTTAACAATGAAGCCCACTCTGCCTTGTTTGCCATTGTTTGAGGATGGTTTGAGGAGTATCTGTGAGTCATCGTACTATCTTGCTTCCAGTTCTTTCAGTCTTTTTGTTTCATTCACTAGCAGGATATCTAAGTTGATATTGGTTAGTTCTTTGATTAATAAATCTATTCTGTAGTCTTTTGCCGAAGTTCAAGTATTGAGGGTATCGATTACCATTTTCATAGATTTAATTGGCAGCCTGTTTTCATCTGCGAGATTCTTAGCACCCCGGCCTCAGCCTTACTGGCACTGTAGAAAGGTGAGTGTGGGTTGTGCAGGACTCGGAGCCATTTCTGTTGTTGCAGTAGTGGCATCTTTGCTGTAGTCACATATACACTTCTCCTGACCAGGGTTCTGAAGTGTTTGCCAGAGCTCTGTTAGTGGTGTTGGATCCAGATCCAATAATGGTTAGGATTCCCAACACCCCAGGATGTACAATGGGAGGTAGAGTTGGACTTTGCACCCCAGATGATGTTATACTTCTAAATAAATCCAGTACAAGTCTGCAAGATTTCTGGACTAAATTGAATAACCATTGTAATAAATTTGGTATGAAAATCAGCAATAACAAGAAAAAGAAAATGAAAATAGGCAGAAACATTGAAAATATCAACTACATCGTGATGGAGAATCTGTAGAACATTTCAACTTCTTGGGCACAATTTTTAGTGAGGTAAATTAAATATGGAAATAGACAACAGAATCAACAAAACTAGTATGGTAGGAAGTCGACTAAATAAATTTTTATATGGAATAAGAGAGAAATTACTCAAAACATTAAATTAGCTGTATACAAGACAATGTTCAAACCAATTTTAACTTATGGATCTGAGAGCTGGGTTAGAAATAAAACACTTGACTAAAGACTAGAAACCACTAATATGAGAGTCCTGAGAAGGATTAGAGGCATGAACAGATTTCATCACTGACAATATCATATTAAAAACAGGGATATTAGGAAAACACTTAACATTGTTAGCATCCAGGAATGTGTTAGCAGAGCTAATCTCAGGTAGTATGGTCACTTAAACAGAATGGGAGAGGAAAGATTAGCAAAACAAGTGTTCTCTCTCTCTCTGCCAAGTTGGCAGGAAAAAGGCACAGAGGTAAACTAATATATAGGTAGGATTGATACAGCAAAAAGTGCCTTAGAAGATAGAAATATAAGATCTGATAATGTTGTAGAATTGATAGGTAACAGATTGATTTGGAGGAAAATTGTAGATAGGAAGTTAGCAATGATATAAGTTTTTCATGTAGTACTGTTATATCCTGTACACCCCTTGAGAGTACATATCAGGAATTTGACGATGATGAACTTTTCCTTTTAGCAAAGAATGTGTACTGTCATTTATGATTTTAGCACTGTATATATATATACACAGAACTGTGTGCACATACACGAATATTGTGTGTTGTGTTTATTCATGCTAATGTAAGAAACCAGAAAATGAAACAATAATGAATTAATTTATAGAACTTGCTGTTGTTTTGCTGGTTTTCTAACTAGCATCACCAGACCACAGATTATAACTGTGGTACACACTCAATTAGTATGTTATGGAAACAGTTTAAATTGTAACTGAAAATGAACTAATGTCCTAATTAGCCAGGTACTCTCTAGGGCAGGGGTCAGGAACCGGCAGCTCTGGAGCCGCATGCGGCTCTTCGCTGAACAAAGTGCAGCTCTTTTATATTGAATTAAAAGACACATAATTAATACAAACAACTAAATATTGTTTTTTGATACAGCCTATTCGTAGCGCTAGATACTATGCATGTGATATGTGTTATGCATGACTAAGGTAACTAGCGCCATGGCAAAAATTTGAACTAATTGATCATCTGTCCTGTCAAGCACCATGGTTTTTAGATACATATGGATTTTAACTGTCAAAATAAATATTCTGTTAACTTATTTATTGTGGTACTAAACTGCTGTTTAATTTAGTGTCAGGTAATGTTATGTACAAGTTGAATTTGTGTTTTTACTTGCAGGTAAATTTGGGATAATAACTGTCCTAATATGAGTTCAAGAAAAAGAAAAATAATCGAAGAAAACAGAGGATTCAATAAAATGTGAATAGAGAAATTTGCATTTATAGAAGTAAATGGAAATCTGCAATGTTTAATTTGCCATCTACGACTTCAAAATACCAAATCAAGTAATGTCGAACGATATTTTAGAGGAAAGCATTTAGATTTCAGTAAAAAAAATATCCTGAGGGTGATAATAGAAAAAAGGTATTGAAGAATTACAAAAGAAAACATTGCTTCAGCTAAGAAATTTGTCAACTTTGATGAAATCTTCGTCGAATACTACTGAAGCAAGTTTTTTTATTTTATCCCTTGAAATAGCAAAAGTGGGAAAACCTTTTACCGATGGTGAATTTCTAAAAAATTGCATGTATAATGTCTCTGAAATTCTATTTAAGGATATGAAAAATAAGGACAAGATACGTAAAGAAAATTAAAGATTTACTTCATTCGGCTAGAACTGTCAAGGAACGGATTGTAACAATTTCTGCAGAAGTTTCAAATATGCAAATTATAGATATTAATCCTGCCGATTTTATATCTGTTATGGTTGATGAATCAAATGATTCGATATGGCACAATGCTGCATGATGATTAAATATATCACATCTTTCAGTATTCGAGAAGAACTTCCTGATTTGCTAACACTTAAAGGACACACTGTAGGTCAAGATATTTCAGAAAACCTTCTAACAAGTTTACAGAATAAAAATATAAATATTAATAATATAGTATGCATTGCAACTGATGGTGCGTCTTCTATGATCGAGAAAAATGAGGGGTTTGTTAAATTATTCTCCACTCATATTCCACATGGAGTTATTTCATTTTATTGCATTTTGCATTAAGAAGCTTTAGTTTCAAATTCTTTGGGATTATTACTACAACTAAAAAGAGTGACGGATGTTGTTGTGCCAATGATCAATTTCAGGCGTTGAATCACAGACGTTTTGACACATTTTTAGAGGAACTAGGAAGTCAACATAAAAATTTAGTGACATTTACATCTGTACGATAGTTATCAAGAGGAAAAGCATTAAAACTTTTTTTTCAGTGCTTAAAAGAAGTAACAGTTTTTTTAACCACTAAAAATTATAAAGTAAATCATGTGGAACTTCTCAATAATCCTGAATGGATACAAAATTTTTGTTTTTTGTTTGATATGATAGAACATTTTAATAAGCTAAATTTGAAGTTACAAGGGAAGGGAAACACAGTCTTATAATTACTAGAGGAAGTCATTACCTTTGAAGAAATTAAAGTGTTTTTCGAAGATTGTTACTGAAGAATAATTTATATATTTTGAAAATCTAAAAAATTAAATCAAGAAAAAGTTGATTGCAAAATATTTGCTGAAAAATGACTGTAATTTTAGATTCATTTATAAGCAGATTTCAGGATTTTAAAAAACATCAGGAGATGATGAAATTTATATTACATCTGTTAAATTGCAATTTAAAATTAATAGATATTGAAGCTTTTCTCGGAATATCAATTGCAGAACTACAACTGGAGCTTCTGGAAATTCAGAATAAAAGCATCTGGGTACAAAAACTTCAGGAAATGGTATCACAAATTGAAGAAAATGAGGAAACTATGGAAGAAACACCACAGGAAATTATATTTAAATGTTGGAATTCTTTCCAAACTAATTATTCAAATGCCAGGCGACTGCTTTTGGGGTTTTGATTCTTTTTGGTTCAATGTACAATTGCGAACGATTTTTCTCTTCAATGAATTACATTAAAAATAAGTATAGGAAATTGACTGATGAAAGTTTGAAAGCTGAATTACTATTAAAGTGCATGACATACAATCCAGATTTAAGTAAATTGGTTGAGAAGATGCAAAATCAAAAGTCTCATTAGCGAATTTTAAATTAAAACAGTCAAATATCTATTAAAATACATAATATTGTATTTTTGTTCGGACTAATTCTTTTTGCAATATAAATTGTGACTTTTTTGCAATATTATACTTAAACATGTTTTGTGATTAAAAATTTAATCATACTTAATGTTTTATTTATTGAACATATAAAAAATTTATATGCAAACATAAAAGTGGTATTTGATATCTGGAAGTACTGAATTAAAAAGAAATTTACCTAAGTTTGAACTAACTGCAACTTTGAGTCACCACGCAAAATCGAATTGAAGTTGCGGCTCTCAAAATTTTGTTTTAATTAATTTTTTTGGTGGAATGGCTCTTTGGTTCAAAAAGGTTCCCGACCCCTGCTCTAGGGACTGGATAACAGCAAAGTTAATTTGAAGACGTTCATGCCACTATTGGTCATTTTAACAACCAATATCTAAAAATACATTTCACTATAGAAAATAAATGGTTACCAGAGTGTTTTTTAATAACAGCACCACACACAAGAGGTCTCAGAACTTATGACAGAATAGTGCTATGTGGTTAAGAGGTTAGAGGGAAGGATGCAATTTGTTAATATGTTTTTTAAAGGCCTGAAGGTTGTAGTCATTGGAGAAAACCATATGAAAATGACTGTTCCAAAGGGCTGAGGTGTAGGAAATGAAGGTGAGGATAAGAAGTTGATTCTTTGAATTTGGAATTGATATGACCAGTTTAGTAGTTCAATGCCTGTGTAACTATAGAAGAGACATGATATTAAACAAATAATATGGGGAAGCAACTGGAGGGAGTTATTGATACACTTCCATATACACTTAAGCATTCTGAGGGAAGTGTTAGTGCACCACTTCAACTGTGCAAATAGTCTTCTAAGGTTGGGTGAATTTGAGCTTTATAAAGCATTAGGAGTTGTGCGGGAGAGAAATATTGTTTGGAACAGAAAGGAATACTAAGCTTTTTTTGGAGGAACTTATGCCAGTATAGATGAAATGTGAGAGTTAACCCAAAGGAAAGAGAATTGGTTCCAATTGTCAAGAGGAATTTTGTCAAAAGTGAGGGAGAGGACAACATGATCTTTCTTCCTAGAAATGAGACAAGATTGCATTTTAGTGGCATTAGAATTCACAGGTTATCCTCATCCCATTAAAATGGCAAAGTCAGTTCATTATCATTATATTATTATAATGAAATGGTTGATTATCCTTTTCTGTTTATATAAAACATACAGGCCAAGTTACTTGTATAAGTAAATTACACCACCATCACCCTTTCTATCAGTATGGTATCCTCAGTAGTACACTTGCACACAGAGCCAGGGTGGGCTATTTGTTATAATAATTAATAGCCTTTGTCCCTAAAAACTGAACTTTTACCTTCACTAGACTTTTTTAGCTAGTGACTATAATTCCATAAAATGAACAAAGTACTGCATATCCCTACCATGCCTCCTACAACCAGCACACAAGATCACAAGAAAACTATTCCTATCCATTATGTTCAAGGGACATCTGAAAATATAGCTAAAGTTATTCTTAAATATAATCTCTATACCACCTTCAAACCACAAATTCAGCTAGCTGCTTTCATCCATTCTCCTAAGGATTATCTTTATCCTCTTCTGCACATCCTGTAATTTATAAAGTTCCCTGTGTGCTTGAAGCTTGGCCTGCTTTGGACAGACTGGTAGATCTCTTAACAGCTCTTTTGAAGAACACAAAACTTACATCTGCGATGAACTATATGACGAGTCAGGACTGACAGACCTACTATACTGTAGGTTTTTCTTCACTTAGGATCAAATGGATGAAAACAACTTCACTACATATACAGTACGTCACTAGAAGTCTCCTTCGAGAAACTATTTTTAGAATTGGCATCAGCTATGAAGCACTCTCCTAACCTCAAGAAGTATGGCCGTATTAGATTTTCCAGATCTGGGAGATGATTATTTAAAGACCACATTACTACATACTTCATCAAATTAGCTGGACTGTTATCTTGTTACTGCAGGTTGCCTTGTTAGGACAGTAGTTACTTTTCAGTTAGAATTTAAATTGTTTCTATTACATTCTCTTGAAATAACTGTGTATTACCCCCATTGTAATTTTTGCTGTAATGATGCTGGTAAGAAAAGAAAACAAACCACTGAATTAGTAAGTTCAGTAAACTAAGCAATTATTGTTTCTGGTGTTGTTTACATCATGAAGCATTGTTATGAATGTGTGTGTGTGTGTGTGTGTGTGTGTGTGTGTGTGTGTGTGTGTGTGTGTGTGTGTGTGTGTGTGTATCAGCCCCACACTGAGAGATTAAAAAAGCTATTGTAGTTATAGGCAGGAGTTAGGAAAGAAGAATTTACTGATGTTCTTTTTAAGAACTGAAAATTGTAATTCTTTGATGAGGAGGGCTTTCCTAGAGAAAAGAGGTAGACAAAACAAATGAGAATTGAGGAAGCAAGTTTGGTAGCATTGGTATTGTTAATGAATATACTCTTTCAAAAAATCTTATCAGAAGTAAATTTTTAGTTATACAGGAATACCTTGTATAGCGCAGTTAATTGGTTTCAAGAAGCGTCCACGCTCACGTTGTTCGAGGTCTATTTATAAAGGTTTTCAATTTAATTTATTACAAAAATTTAGGATAATAAAAATGTTTAAAAATGAAAAAAAAAATTGTTATTTTTATTAACTAAATAACAAATAAAATCCTTTTAATCTAATATAAAATTTGTAGAAAACAAAACAAACATTGCTTCAATTTTAGCATACAGTAATTTACTTTTTACTAAAGTAGCCTTTTAGTGTTCGATGAACCATCCTTGTCTTCATCTCTTCAAGTACTAGATCTCTGTAGCATTTGATGGCATTATTGAGACTTTGTCTCACTTTGATGCTTCTTTCCAAATTCTGGTCGGCATTTATGAGAAAGTCGGAAGCTTCGTCGATTTTTCTCACAAAAGTTGAAAGATCAGCAAAGGAATCTTCAACCATGACATCAGTGGGGTCATCTTTGTCTTCTTCTGCTTCATAGGCTCGTTGTTCCAACTTCAAAATGGTTTCATCATCCAGATCATTTGAATGGGAATCAATACATTCATTCACATTGTTACAATCTAAACTTGTAAAACCAAGATCTTTGCCCATCTGCACAATTTCTGTTGAGATTTCTTCTTTCTGTGTTGCAAAGGTAACAAAGTCCTTTGAACAGTGTGACAAGATATTATGCCATACGACTCAAATGTTGCTTTGAGTCACCTCTTGCCAAGATTCATAAATATTTTGAATGGCATCTTTTATGCTAAATTTCTTCCAAAATTCACTCAAAGTCCAAGAATCTTCTTCTGCTGCAGCTTTAATAGCTTGAGCAAAAGTTCTTCTTAAATAGTAAGCCTTGAAAGTGGAGATAACGCCTTGATCCATCGGCTGCAGAATTGATGTTGTGTTTGGAGGGAAAAAGTGAATCTTGACATTCTCATCCAAGTCAGTCAATAGAGTTAGATTGCCTGGCGCATTGTCTAATAAAAGCAAAATTTTGAAAGGAATATCATTCTTTTTACAATAGCTTTTAACTTCAGGGCAAAAACAAGTTTTAAACCAGTCTTCGAAAATTGGAGTCACCCACGCTTTTTTATTCGAATGCCAATGAACAGGTAAATTGTTCTTTGTAAAGCCTTTAAGAGCTCTTGGGTTTACCGCTCTGTACACTAACAGTGGCTTCAATTTTAAATCACCTGATGCATTACCTCCTAGTAAAAGTGTCAATCGGTCTTTTGACACTTTATACCCAGCTTGTGTTTTTTCCTTCTCTGCTAGAAATGTGCGCGATGGCATTCTTTTCCATTTTTGAATCCAGAACAAGCCAGTCTCGTCAGCGTTAAACATTTATCTGTGTAGCCGTCCTTCTCAATAAGCTCCTTCAATTCATTGGGAAATAATTCTGCAGTTTTAGTGTCAACACTTGTGCTTTCACCTTGGATTCTTACGTTATGGAGTCCCATACGCTTTTTGAAATTGTAGAACCACCCGCGACTTGCTATAAATGTTTCACTGGTTGTACCTCTTTCGTTTTCTTCTATTTTGTCATATAGACTTGTTGCTTTTGCCTGGATTCTTCAAAGATACTAACATTCAAGACACATGTATTGTTGCAAAATTAATTGTTTAGTAGCCAGATAATATTTTTTATATTTATTTATTTTACAATGTTTATTTTGATCGATGACTTTCTTTTAGAAATGATATTTTTATAAATGATTTTATAGGGCCTGGTGGTACCAGTAATTAGGAATGTAGAAAGGATGAATTTTGTTGATATAGAGAGATCAATTTATGAACTTGGTGAAAAAGTATGTTAATTTATTTGTGAGTTCTTTATAATAATTATGAAGTTTTTATAGCATTCTTATTTGCAATTTTAATGTATTTTTATCCCTTGAAAAGGAATGAATTCATGTCGACATGTTATTTACTTTTTTTTTAACTAAAAAAAGAATCCCCCCTTTTTTTGCATGTTTCATCATTTTTTTTTTTTTTTTACTAAGATATTCAAGTGTCAATTTACCCTTGATATACTACATGGGAGACCAATAATTAATGCAGTAGAAATTGTTTATAATTATCTTGATTGCTGATGACATGATAACTTTAACTACAGAATCATTTAAAGATGGATATTTAGTACTTCCACAATATTCCTTCAGTTAGATTTTTTCCCCCTTTTTTTTTTTAGAAAAAGAAAAAAAAACAGCAAACATACAAAATTTTGTAGTACTAATATCAGATATGAGTTTGTATAGAGCAGCTGTTTATTCTTTTTAAAAATATGTCTGCTAAATTTCTGTTAGTAGCAGATATTTGATTACATTGATATTGTGGACAGATCACAATGTATGCAGCCTCATTTACAGAGCACGAGGATTTTCTTGAGATTAAAGGCACATTGCTGTGCGTGTATCTGTGTGCATGTATTTTATAGTGACAATCACACCTTTGAAAAGGCACATTACTGCATTGCATGAGTAGACAAGAGTTTTTGGAATATGTGGTGGACAAGTAGTTGAAGTTCAGAGGAAGCATCGCAAAAGTGGTGACAATGTGGGGAATATAAATGCAAGAATGAAGATATTGACAAGAAGGGATAAGAAAATATCATTCTGTAATTCCTCAAATAAAGAGCCAAAAGGCTTCAGTTTGGCAATGCAAAATAAGCAAAGCAGATATTAGATCCAGCATTATTTCAAAGCCGAATGGAGAATCTATGACAGTTTCGTAAGGTAATTTGACCAGAGAGCTTATGGGAATACGCTCTCCGGCATTCACAAGTTGCCTTAGCACGGACTACTTAAAAGACATAGATGCCTCCCAAGTGTCTATATATTTGCCTCTATCAAAATGGACTTATAACATGCAAATATATAGACGCTTGGGTGTCGCCTATGTCTTTTAAGTAGTCCACGTTACGGCAACTTGTGAATGCTGCAGAGTGTATTCCCGTTAGCTCTCTGGTCAACTTACCTTACGAAACTTTCATAGTTTCTACATTCGGCTTTGAAATAATACTGGATCTAATATCCACTTTACTTATTCTGGACTAATTGACTAAATGTTACATATAGGTGTCCTCCTTATTAATTATGATTATTAACAAAGAGTTATCACACTAGTAATTATTTGTTTAATAATGTTGATATTTCACTATAACTATCTTCAGAGAAATTACTTGGACAGATATAAAAGAAATGTGACAGTAGCGATGCTATGAAACTATTTATATGCCATGTGAAGAAAATGTAGAATGGAGTGAAGGTTATCATGCAAGCAAGAATAATTTCTGGAACTTGGTTTAGGAGAGTGGAAACTATTAAGTGTTCCACAGGAGAGCTAAGATCTTAAATATCAGGATTGTAGATGGATGATTTGAATTAGATCATTGCTTTTGCAAAAAATACTTGAGCACTACTTCCAGCTTGATCAGTGAACTTGCAAATATGTTGAAGAATTGGAAGAGATGCTTGGACTGCAGAAAAATAAGCTTCAGGAATAAGAAGTAAGAGAGAGAGAGATTACAGTGATTTTTAGAATTTGAATAGCAGATGAAAGTTACAGAATGGGCTAAGAGACCTTAAGCTAGAGAAGGTCAAAAAGAGGAAATTATAACTTTGGCACAGAATATCAGTTGTACATCCTTCCTTGGTGGTGGAAGGAATTGTACAGAATGTAGTTTGGATAGCCAGGATCTGATGTACAGCAGTTGTTGCTGCTGCATTTGAAGGTTCAGTCACAAAGCAGGCTGGATCTATAGTTTATCATTTTATGTTTGAGTTTGTCAAAAAAAAAAAAAAAAAGTTGTTGAAGCAGATGTGTTTTTGTGTGTGTGTGTGTGTGTGTGTGCACGTGCAATTTTTTGTTTTTTTATATTTTATGTAATTTTTTTAGGAAGATTTTCTAACAGCAGCAAATTCTTTGGTTTTCTTTTCATGGTTGAACCAAGCAGAAAGCAGGGACATGTGGTAAGAAGCAGCACTCTTTAACATGGTTGTTCATATGAGAGGAAACATCCAGTCTTTCTATCTTAACATGACCTTGATAGTATTAGCCTTCTACATACTTCACTGCTCTTTCCAAGTAATGTGGTATAGGGGACACTATGGAGGGATGTGGCTTTCCTTCATCTCTTGATATTGAACAGCTGATAGCAATGACTTACCATCAGTCTTGATTCTCTGTACTGTTTAGTATGCTTTACTGCTTTGGTTTTCTTTTCATGGTTGAACCGAAACTTGCATGGAAGACATTTAGGATCCCTACACTACTATATTACATGAAGAGTATCAAATTCTTGAAGCATGGGTATTACTCACACAGTGAGTAACACCCATGCTTTTAAGACCCAACATGAGATCTTATCTTTTCCCTATATTAAAACGTTTGTCTGTTTGTGTCATAAAAAGTTAGTTTTCATTGTTCTTGTTGTTCTTTTTCTTACCAAAAGCTTGAATATTAATACCAATACTGGTTGCCATTTTTGAAATAAGTTATTTCTTAGAAATACTAGCTAATAATCTTCTCTTCCCTAGCTACAGGATGAAAGTCAACAGAAATTCCTTAGCACTTCTGAAACATAAAAGGAAGAACACATCCCAGAAGGCACACTGAAGAATCTCAGTTGGTAGATGAATACATCAGAAATTTGTTTTCTTTTTAACTTTTGATTGGAGAACATTCCAAACAAAAGTGCTGATATTTTTTCTGTAGGCTGATACAGGAGTTTTGCTAAAACTAATTCTTTCTAATTTCATCTCCAAAACCACAATGATTTTCTTTTCATAATTTCTAATTTATAGTAATTACAATTCAGTTTTATTATCAAAAAATTATAAATTATCAGATGCGGTTATCTTGGGAAAATGGACCATTTAAAAAAAAAGCAGAGCTATGTTACATAGACATTTGTCTGATGAGGAGAGGAAGAAATTTAGCTGCTTGTTCAAACTACCAACATTTCAGATTATAGTTTATTTTGAAACTGTTCACATGACATTTAAAAATGCATTTCACTTTGGTAACATATACATATTGCTTTTTAGTTTAAGGCAGTAAAAATATAGCTGCAGGTGACATGATCTTTTCAGAACCAAATATTTTTTCTCATGTTCATTCATTTATTTTACTTATTTATTTCATAAAGATTAGTTTCTTGTAGTTTTTGCTGGCTGAACATTAGAATTATTATAACAACAATATTAATAAATATTGATAACATTGTCTCAATCACACTGACTGATGTATTAGTTAAGCCCTCTGTGCAACATACAAAGAGGGCTTAACTGATACATCAGTTTAGTTCATAACTATTTAATTCATAATGAGGGATTCTGGAGAATTCTGATAAATATACTTTCTGTAAAGCATAACATCAATCAAACAAAGAAAAACTATTCATGTACAGAAACTAAACATTCTGTGAAGTACAAAAGAAAGATTTTGGTATTGTGGCCACATGTTTATTAAGATAAATAAAATAAAGATAAACAAACCCAATAAGTTTCGTATGTCGTTTGCCTTATATCTTCAGAGGTTACAGGTAACTAAACGTTTAAACACAAGAAATGAGAAATTACTCAAAATAGTCCATTAGATGTTGTTATGGCATTCTAACTGTTCATGAAATTTGATGAAGTTTCATGAAATTTTGGCAAATTAATGCAACCATACAGTACCATTAATCTGTTTGTAGATTTTTCCTCCTCATGTAAAATAAGATGCATACATTGTAAATTTGAATAATTCAAAGATGAGACAAGGATGTACATTATCCCCTCTGTTATTCATTATCTATATGGATTATATTATGAAGGAAAGTGGTATTAAACATGATATCAGAATTGGAGATGTTAATGTTAGCTCTTTGCTTTATGCGGACAATGTTATACTTCTGAATAAATCCGCTACAAATTTGCAAGATTCCCTGACTAAATAGAATAACTGTTGTAATATATATGGTATGAAGGTCAGCATTAAAAAGACAAAGACAATGAAAGTAGGCAGAATCGTTGAAAATGTCAACTGTGTTGTGAACGGGGAACCTGTGGAACAAATAAAACATTTCAGCTACTTAGGCACGATTATTAGTGAAGATGGTAAATTAAATATGGAAATAGACAACAGAATCAACAAAGCTGGTATGGTACGAAGTCAATTGAATAAATTCATATGGAACAAGAGAGAAATTAGTTGGAACACTAATTTAGTGTTCAAACTAGTTTTAACTTATGTATCTGAGAGCTGGGTCAGAAGTAAAACACTTGACCAAAGACTAGAGACCGCAGATATGAGAGTCCTGAGAAAGATTAGAGGCGTGAACAGATGGCATCAATGGCAATATCATATTAAAAATGAGGATATTAGGAAAGAACTTGACATTGTCAGCATCCAGGAATGCGTTAGCAGAGCTAATCTCAGGTGGTATGGTCACTTAAATAGAATGGGAGAGGAAAGATTAGCAAAACAAGTGTTCTCTGCCAAGTTGGCAGGAAAACGACCCAGAGGAAGACCAAGATATAGGTGGACTGATACAGTACAAAGTGCCTTAGACGATAGAAATATAAGATCTGATAATGTTGGAGTCTTGACAAGTAACAGACTGATTTGGAGGAAAATTGTAGATAGGAAGTTAGTAATGATGTAATTTTTTTCATGTAGTACTATCATATCCTGTACACCCCTTGATGGTACATGGCAGGAATTTGATGATGATGATGAAAGATATCAGTGGGAAATTTAGACTGTATTAAATGAAGAGTGCCTATTAGTGGTACATTAGTAAATAAGGAAGCGACATTAAAACTAACCGTTATGTCTAATTTTTAAGGATATGAGTTTTAACTAATGATTTAAAATGGACTGAATTTTTTTACAAAAGTAGAGTTGTCAGTAAAGGGGGGGGGGCAAGGGGGCAAGAGACTTAACTAACTATTGGACAAGTTTCTAAGTACGACTGTGCTATCAACTATAGGGCCTAGGGGAATATCAGATTTGTGGATTTTAGGTACTTCATAAATACGAGCCAGTTTTATTTTGTTGACAATTTCTTTGTACCAAGAAATCGTCAACATTTTGTTCACAAATTACGATTTGTGGACAAAAAACTCCACAAATCGTAATTTGTGGACTTTTTTTTTTTTCCCTTTGAGACATAGTCTCGATCTGTAATTTATTAAGTAGAACTGTTCCATAGGAGATTTTGTATTTATTTTTGTAACCCTCTTGATTCATGATAGCTGTTGTATTATCCTTATCAGCTTTCGATGAATTATGAAAGAATTGATCGAAAAATTATCAGTGAATTATTTTTTTGATCAGTTGCATTTGCAATGAATTGTCATGCAATGAATCATCATTCGACAAATTATTTATTTGATAAATTGTTTTTCAATGAATTGCCATTCACATTTTGTTTATTTTGTTGAATAAACAAAAATCAATTTGTTTATTCAACAAATTGATTTTTCAATGAATTGTCATTTGATAAACCATCTTTCAGTGAACAGTTTTCGATGAATTTTTGTGGAACTTTACACAGAATTAGATGGAATGTGCTATTTAGAGGTCGTTACAGATCAGAAAGATTATTTTTAGAGTCAGCCATGGCTATGAAGAATTCTCCCTACCTACACAAGTATGGTTGCATTAATTTGCCAAAGATTTTGGAGATAGTTATCTTAAGATCAACTCCTACATAGCTTTAATACTACTACTACTACTTTTTTTTTTTACATTAGAGGGTGCCAAATTAGGACTTTAGATCTTTTTTTCTGTTACAGTTTGAATTGTTTCACTTACTCATTGTTGCATGTAAACTATAACATTCTGCTGTGTGTTCTGAAGATGCTGGTTTGAAATCCAGTGAAACCAGTTAATAAACATCTTTTTTTTTTTTTTATAAAATAGTTCATTTGGTGTTGCCAATACCATTAAAATAAGTTATGAAAACTTCTTAATATCTCATTATCTTTTTCTATTTACAGAAAACCCATTCATACAAGAAGGTATTTATATAAGCAATCACACCACCACCACCACCACCACCTTTGCAAACAGTATGGTATCCTCAAACATCCTTACTCACTGAGCCAGAGCTATTTGTTTAAATGACATCTGCCCCTGAAATCGAACTCATGGCCCTTTGCAACATCTTTTTATCCAGTGGTACAGCCATGTAAAATACATAAAATGCTGCATGCACCACCCATCCCCTCCTGCAAATGACACACAGGTTCACAGCCAAACTGTTCTCATTCTATGCGTTAAAGGTACATCAGGAAAAATTAGCCAAGATTCTCTGCAGATATGATCTGTATGCTACTTTCAAACCTTCAATTCAGCTAGCTGCCTTTATCTGTTCTCCTAAAAATCCTCTTTCACATTCTGGAATGTATACTTGCAGTTTAGCCTACTCTGGCCAGACTGGTAGATCAGTTAATATCTGTCTTGAAGAACACATAAATGAAATCTGCAGTCATCTGTATGGCAAGTTGGATTGATGGGAGTGATAGCCCATGCTCTGGAGACTCCTTCACATAGGTTTGGATGGAGGAAAACATCAATATTACATAGAAGTCATTATAGGTCTGCGAGACTATTTTTAGAATCAACATCAGTTATGAAACACTCACCCAACCTAAGCAGGTATGGTTGCATTAATTTGCCAAAGATCTGGGAGACTGTCATTTTGAGACTTGATACCCATTAACTTTATGAATATTTGACCCCCATAGAGGATGCCATGTAAGTACTTTAGTTTTTCAGTTACAATTTGAATTATGTCCCACAATTATTTAGTTTTGTGCTTGTCACAGTTATAATTATGCTTTGAAGATTTTGGGTAGAAAACCACCAAAATTGCTATCCACCTAAAGTTTGGTTGTAGCATGTATGAACTAGTCTCCAGAGATTCATTTTTTCATTTTCATAAACATCCAAAATTATGCACTAGCACATTTCAGATGACCAGTTTCATTATCATTTGCTGAGATATGACTCTCAAGATATGGCAACTGGTTCACATTTTCCAAGGTTATTCCAGCTACATGAAGGACAAGTACTCGTACTGAAGTGTATACGACTTTTTAATGTTTACACTTAGGTATCAATTCATTCATCGGTTTTTCTTGCAAATGTCAACAGTGATTGTAGTTAATTTTCAAAATGTTGTTGAGCAAAAACAACATTGGTGCCATCATGCTAAAGTTTGGCAAGTGACATTTTAGTTCTCTTTGTTTTGGATCAGAATATGTTGAGCTTAAAAATTTTTTCTTCATTCTATCCTGCAGATTATTTTGACTCCTAGAGGGAGATTTCCATCAGTAAGATGAATAATTGTTACAACAAATACATAAAGAGCATTATATTAAGACACCACCCTGCTTCACACCAATTTCACCATGACTGGATCGCTTGAATACACTTGGCTGTAATTTCAGTCTCAAATTGGCTGTCAAGACCAGAAGTCTCTTTTTGGTATCCAGGCTGTTCTAGATTCTTCTGATGTCTTTCTGGCAGAAGACTCCAGGAGGCATGCAATGCAATTTTCCAATTAAAGAAAGAGTTTACCATAATCATTCTATGCAGGAATTGGATGAGAAGAATGATCCCAGCAGGTTAGCTTTATCTTTAAGTGGTGTTTCAATATTACCATTTTATGGAAAAACAATCATACTGTCATTCCAGTGAAATGAATATCTGCCAGAAGTTGTGCCTATGAGCTTTTGTTAGAGACCAGAAGACATGACTGCCATTGGTACAGGCAGTGAATTTTAGTCCTTTCAAAATAGACTCAGTCCTGTTTATGATGGTTTTGGAAGTATTGCACGCTTCGGTGGAGGCTGGGAATGAAGCTGACATTTTTGTCTCAAGTTGCTTACAATAAACTGTTTTCTTAATTAACTGACTATACATGGTAAATTACATAATGAAATAAAGAATTTAATACAACAAAAACAAACGAAAATCCAAAACACTTATATTGGCCACTGCTATATAGGTAAAATCAATACAAAAAACCTCTAGCCTTACTGATACAATACAAAGCTTCTCCCAGTCACTGACCCTTTCTTATGATGGTGCATATTTCCATATAAAGGGCTCTGTCAAAATCAGATAGTTTCCCGTTTATTTCCAATATTTTGGACAAAATGAGCATCTGCACCTACATCACCTGAAATGCCATGATCTTGCTTATTGAATGCCTGTAGTAGCTAATGTCGTGTGGTCTTTAGAGCAGAGATTCTGACTTCAATTTCCCCTTTTCTCTTTTCACATAGTGTAATTGATGTTCTTCAAAGCATGCCAAACCTACCAGGAGACCAAAATATGCTCCATTTGACAGTAGTGTGACAATAAAACAATTTCGCCACATTTTATACACTAAATAGTATGTGGGGATTGAAGTCTATAGTAATGCATAATCCTGCTATTCCATGCTTTGCTAGATCATGCACCTCCCCCATACCATTACATGATCATGTATGAGGGTGGGCCTCAATGTCATGTCACATTATAGAGAAGAGATTGAGTGTTCTTTGTATAGGTGACATGCCCAAGAGTCTTTCTCTTCTTACTTTGTCTTCATTCTTTGAATTCAGCTGTTCATCGAAAACAACTATAGAAAGAAAACTAATCATACTGTCACTCCAGCAAAATGAATGCCAAAAAAAAAAAAAAACATTTCTGCATTCACTTCACTAGTATATTCATTGCATAAATATGAATATAAATAATGCACATTATCACATACAGACATTTAGACCAGACTTCCTGTTTTGACTGAATCTCAAATATCAACTGCAGCAACCACTATTCCTCTTGGCTGTCCAAACTACACTGATTCCTTCCTCTGCAAGGATGACACGTCTTTGTGCAGTCTGATATTCCATGCCAGAGAATGTCAGAACCTCGGAATCCTCTGTTTTTGATCTTCTCCAACTTATGATTTTTTTTTTCTTTTTTTTTTTCATGTGACTTTCACCCACGAAAGGTTGCAAACCTATATATAATACATTAGTACTAAGTGGTTATGGCTTTTATTTTTTTTATTTATTTATGTATTTTGCATAATCCACAAATCCTGCTCTAGAAACCAAATATGGAATTTTTGTAAGCCACTTCAGGCATCTTATACGTGGAGCAGTGGTCTCACATTGGGTAATGAAATTCATCTCCCATCCAAAGATTGTCACAAACATCCATGCCCTATGCAATGTTCGAAAACATGTAGCCTGTTGGTTGAACAGTAGATATGATAACCACTCGGCCAGCTAGTCTGGTTTAATTCTCCTATCGTAATTCAGTAGCTAATAATTTAGTTTAGTAATTAGTAATCCTCCATCATTTAATAACATTTATCTGCTGCTCTTACTGCTCTTCAGATTTTGAAAATCATCTTCCCTCTTTGACTTCTTATTCCTTAAACTTGATTTTCTATGCTCCAGCTGGCTTTCCTTCACCTTTTTTCAAAGCAATGCCAAAATATTTGTCAGAAGAAATGATTGAGTGAAAATTGTCTATTTAGCAACCAAATTGCCAGATAACCTTTTTTACTCTCAACATCCTCGATTCTTTCTTATATCAATTCTCCTTTCATATTAATCATAAATTTTACCTCTCACGCTTGTTACCTTCCTTTCCACTCAGAATCACTTGTCCTTTGGCTGTGATGGCAAGTGGAATTCTCCAGGACTTCTACTCTTCCATTCCAGCTGATTAAAACACCTTCATGAAGGAGGTGTTTGGATGGAAAAATTATTCTAGCTGAAATAAAGGCATTCATTCCTCTTTCCATTATGAATGTTTCTGCACTATTCAAACTATGGTTTTATGACAGGTGTGGCTAGGCAGTCCAAGAAAAAAGAAAAAAAAAATCAGTATGATGTTAACATCATATTGTTCTCCTCCAACTTCTGCACAGATTATGATGATCACTCCTGCCATACCAGAATTGTGCACTGTATATGCCTTCTGATTCTTTTTTGACACCAGAACACCAAACTAGATAGCAAAAAAATCTAATGGTTTTGATGGTATCTCTCGAGTTGTACTTAAATGTTATGCTTCAGAACTAACACCCATCCTGTAATTGTTTCTTCATTCTTTTATATTCAGTTGGCATATACTTCACAGAATGTAAAGCAATCCTATATTCAGCTCATTCTTAGAAAAAGAGGGAGAAAACTTAATCATGACTGTCAGATCCCCCCCCCCCCCCAAGATGTATGTTGGATCTCCTAGTGTATATTGCCCACTTCTGAACATGTGCCACATTTGGAGAAATCTTCTTTGATCTGCCTTCCATCTTCTATACTTGAATGACTAGTTTTCTCTTTGGTCAATCACTACTGTGTGTCATGTTGGATGACATCCTCTCATCAGACTTCTCCTATACATAAATGCATTTCTCACTGACTAACTCTGTATGATCTGTAATACAGATCATACCATTCTTTAATGGAATGAGAATAATCTAGTTGCATTCACTGCTATTGAAACATAATCCTGCCTTCTATTTTTTGCAAAAATGGATCTCATTTTGCCTTCTCTTATCTTTGCTAATGCCTAAGTGACAAGATAAAATCAGCTTTCTCTCTCTTTTAAGATTTACATTTATCTGTAGCCTTTACTTACACAAACACATCACATCAGTTTCTTCCTCAGTCTCTAAAAAACTAGGTATGACACTGGTTTGATCTATGTTTTGCAACCATTCATTTATAAATCTTATATATTAGTTTAATGTAGTGAAAGACAGCACATGGAATGAATTAAACAGAGGCTTAACCACCCTAAGAGTCATATGGATGAACTATATCAAATAATTTATTATTTGATATACTTTATAAACTTATTCATTATTCTAATAAATAATGAATTTATTGATTAGTCATTAGAATAATGAAGTGTATATTCTTTTAGTATCCAAATGAGTACACACTTCTCATCCATATATTTATTGATGTGTAAACATGTCATCAGTAGGATAGTGTGATTAATGATTCCATAGTTCCGGTATTGTTCCAATTATATATTCCATTTCCACTATATTTAATGTCCAAACTTCCATTTAATTTGTTCTTATAATTGCATTAAAAACTTAACTATGATGAAACTCATGGTTAATGAGTTTCATCATAGTTAAGTTAAATATGTTTTCATATGTGAAATAATAATGTACAACTCGAACACGTTTTTATCCAGTGGACACTATCTGGCAGAAATTCATGGTAGACAAAACTTTAATTTGCCTGATCTTGGATATCTTATGTAATCTTTTTTCTGTTCTTCCAAGCATATATTTGCTAATCTTCCTGTCTGATCATAACACATTACCCCACATGAATGAGGGATCTGATGATTCTCTGTTGGGACGGTGGTTCAAGAGAATGCAGATTGGATGCTAACTTGCAAATGAGATAGAAGAACATAAAAACCTAGATAATTTTTGTAGGCTTTTATGTTTAATTTTAATTTTTTATTTTTAATTTTTCCATTCATGTTGATGATTTACCAATCATCAACATGAATGGAGAGCCTTTAGGATGGAGACATAGTTGTCTTCTTGAGGAGATCAAGAATGAAGGTAGTTATTGTTTTTTATCTTTTTTTTCTGTGAGGTAAGAGTAATAGTTATTTGAGTTAAAAATGTGGATTATTTCTTGCTGTTGATGTTAAAAGTGACTTTGTGTAGCTTAGAGAATGATGACCAGAGTTTTGAAAGTGCCTAACTTTGATGAGGTGTAGCATCAGTGTATATCCCTGTTTTAGACTGAAAACTGTAAGCTTTCTGTCTAACCTACAGAAAGCTTGAAATTATTGAACAGTTGATTTTCTTACAAACGATTAAATCGATTCTACTCTTAATATATGTATCCATTACTGAAGAGAAAAAATCAATTGAAAGAACACCTGTGGAGTTCTTCAATTTCACTCACTTATCCCAAGAGTTACATGGAACAATACTTTTCTCTCTGACTCACACAGATCACTAGGAGGAAAGGTTGAATCTGTTAATGTTTTTTGAGCAGCTGAGAAATTAGTACCATTGGGGAGGACAGAGTGGGGAGGCTTTTCCAAAGAACTGGATTGAATGAGAAATGAGAAAGAGAAGTTGGTTCACTAAGTTTGAAGCTGGACTGTGTGTGTTCACTAGCAACTGCTCTTATTCTTATGGGGTTTTGAAAGAAATTGGAAGAAGGATGGTAGTAGTTCAGTACAGCATTTCTATGCTCAAATTTCCATAGCCATTGCTATGATTCATTTGTGAAGTTTGGAACAAAAAACTACATAGAAACTAATTGTTAATTTCTGTTCAAATTTCCATAGCCGATGCTATGATTCACATTGAAATTTTTGAAACAAATATTATTATTTATTTATTTTTTTTTTTATGTGGTTCCCACCCATGGAAGACTGACACCTATAATATATTAGTACCATGGTTGAGCTAAGAATCCCCCCCCCCCATTTTTATTAATTCCTACATTTTCTTCTATTTTTTTTATTAAATACCTAGTCCAAAAACTCCACTCTAGAGACTACATGTGAAACTTTTCAAACCATTTCATGCCTCCAATTACAAGGGCAGTGATCTCACATCAGGTGGTGAAATTCATTTATCACATGCATCCATGCCCTCCATGCCCACAGCAGGATTCAAACTTGCAGCTGCAGGCTGGAGAGTTGCCAGCCTGCAGCTGCAAGATACACTAACCACTTGGCCAACCAGGCTTTCAGTTTACATTTCAGTTTCTATGTAACTTTTTGTTCCAGAGACTTAAATGTGGATCACTTCAGTAACGTGTTGTCCATGAAACTATTTGTAGCAGAGGCATAAGGCAGAACATTTATGAGAAATATTATCAGTTAGCCAGATTACTGTATTATGAATAGCATCAAAACCACGTTAGAGAGGATTTTGGGTCTCCATCCCAAATATGTAGCATTATTCAGTGATTTAAGATTTGTGCAGTATTAGCCATTGTACAAGTGAGAATTAGTACCTTGAACTGAAAAGTACATATTTTTTGATGGCTTCAAAAGCTATGATTGAGATATGTTTGTTGTACAGCGTGGAGATCAGTGTTTAGGGCATTGGTTATGATGATTATGAGGCTTCTAATAATTGGACACTATAAGATTTTTGTCAAATGAACAAGAGGAATGGAGTGTACTCTCAACAGCATAACTATGGATAGGTGTGTTAAGGCTTAAGTGCTGGAAGAAACTCAATTTGGAAGCTTATTGAAATAAAATAGCATTGAAAAAAAAAAACACTATTTAATTCTTCCAGTATTTCATCTGTCAAAAAGACACCTTTGGGTAGCATAGTATAAAACTTGTAACACACAACACCACACCACATCACACCACACAGTGCAAAAATATGTGAAACGTGTGGACAAAAACTAGAGTTTTAGCCACGCTACCAACCAGGATGTATATATATATATATATATGTCCACATTTCCATGGATACGAAGTGCATGTTAAAATTGTAATACCATTGATATTACATTGAAATTTATGAAGGATACAAAGCTTTTGTGGGTGCGTATTTGATCTTTAATGACCGGGTAAGATGGTTAAATAGTGGGGCACCTGTTGGAAATCTCGGATGTAAACTTTGATCTCTGAGTGAAACCAGCAGATCAGCCTTATCTTTGGATGATTATTGTTATAGTACCATCTTGTTATGAGAGCAGTGGAAACATAGGCAAAAGTTGTACCCACTGACCTTGCAAAGGACCAGAAGGCTTGACTTCCATTTGAATAAGAGGTAAGTTTGTAACATTTGGCCCCTTTTAGAATGTAATTTGAATTTTGTTGAGATTTTTTGCAGTTGTTTCAAGCTGCAATATAGGATGTGTGATGATATAGTTTTGCTCTGGAGATGTTTGTATGCTCCTTTTTTCCATGGATTCTGTCAGCTCACTTGTTGGAGAACCTAGGCTTATATAATGGTCAGGAATTGTGGGTGGAATCAGGGATGAAGGTCTTCATTCCAGTGAGGATTATTTCTGTCATTCAGTCTGAGACATTAATTGCACTATGGTGGCAATTAATGCCGCCATAGTACAATTAATGTGTGTATGCTTAGAAGAACCTCAGCTATAGAAGATAGGAGTTTGCCATGTCAGGTCTTGTTCATTTATGTCATTTCTTCCAGACACAGGTTCTATTAAAAGAAGGAAAAAATGCTTTCTTTTAGAAGACTATATTAAAAAAAAAAAAAAAACCTCTGTAGCGCTGATACATTCATCAGCCTTGCAGGGACGAGATGAATCTTTATATGGCCTTTTTCAACTGAAAGTGAGTTAGCTGATCTCATAAAGAGGTAGCAGTGTTTTTTCATCCTGTGTACAGACAAATCAGCCTTAGTACACATGCAGTTTACAGACAAATACTATTGGTGGTGGTAGATGACATTGCTTGTCATTATGGTGTCAAATGTAGAGAGTAGCTTTATGTGTAAATAGAGGTTAAGTAGTGTAGATGTCAGTTGTGTAGAGTAGGGTGCCCTCTCACAATGAGTCTTTAGACGCCTTGGAAATGTCATGTAATAATAATAATCACATGACAGTCATATAGGAGGATCAGTGTGTGTGTGTGTGTGTGTGTGTGTGTGTGTGTGTGTGTGTGTGTGTGTGTGTGTGTGTGTGCGCGCGCGCGCGCAAGCTTAGAAGAACCTCAACTATAGAAGATAGGAGTTTGCCATGTTAGGGCTTGCCTATTCATGTCATTTCTTCCATACAAAGGCTCTATTAAAAAAAAAAGAGAAAAAAAAACTGCTTTCTTTTAGAAAGACTATATTAAAAAAAAAAAACTCTGTAGCACTGATACATCCATCAGCCTTAAATAACTGACTACAAGTTTTTAGTTGCAATCTTATAAAATTACAAAATACTTTCACACAAAAGCTGCTTCATTCATTCATTCATTATTTATGGATTGATTAATTGATATTTATTTATATTCATTTATTCATTAATGAATTCAAAGCAGGAAGGAACTTGATTTTGATTGAGTTCCTCTCCTGCTTTCATCACACCCATCATTGTCAAGTTTATTTTTATGTTATACTGCTCTGGTTTTTGTGCTGCTTTGGTTTGTAATTCTATAAGATTGCAACTAAAAACTTGTAGTCAGTTATTTAAGGCTGATGGATGTATCAGTGCTACAGAGTTTTTTAATATAGTCTTTCTAAAAGAAATCAGTTTTTTTTTCTCTTTTTCTTTTTTTTCAAATACCGAGAAATTATATACCTGGTTTAATCCTTTATCCAAGTGTAAGCATGCAAAGTTTGTGCCTGAAGTATTTTCAGGACTGGGGCAACTTGTGATAAAGGTCGTTTGACTTCGCATCACTTGCCTTAGTATCCCATAATGCAAAGCACATATCCTTGTGGACATGAATAATGCTATGCATTATGGGAGGGGTCACTACCTAGACTGGTTTCGACCTTTATTGAGGTCTCTTCAGTGGGAGCCAGACTCAGAGGTGATACCAAGGTTGAAGAATGCAGAAGTCATATTTTCATATATGAGTTGCCAAAAGGTGTCACACCTTATTATTAAATTACTCTGGATTAGAGAAAGGTTGTTGGAAGTTTTTCTGCATTACTTCAACCTTGGTATCACCTCTGGGTTTGACTCCCACTGAAGCGACCTCGATAAAGGTCAAAACTGGTCTGGGTAATGACCCTTCCCATAATGCATAGCATTATACATGCCCGCAAGGAGATGTGCTTTGCATTATGGGATACTAAGGCAACTGATGTGAAGTCATACCACCTTTACCAGGAGTTTCCACAGTCCTGAAAATATTTCATGTGCAAACTTTGTTTGCTTACACTTGGATAAAGGATTAAACCAAGTATATAATTTCTTGGTATCTTTAATTTATAGTATAACCAAGTGAAAAAACTTCCAACAGCACTGAAATGCATTTTCTGCCAGAAGACCTGACTGAAAATTCTGTTCATTAAAAATAAATACATAAGTAATATTCATTTTTATGAACATTAACATTTTGAACTGCCCTGGATACATTAGGGTAGTTCAAAATTCCACGTATAAACTTTGAGAGGGGGTAGAGAACATCAAAATCAACCATATCCACATAGGAAAGCATGACTGGAAACTCCACCCGAAAGTGATAGGTGGCGCTGTTCACCAGCACTCCAGGTGAGCATTTGGGGCTTCCTCATTCAAGCTTTTGACGTTGTACAAAGAACGTGTCATTTTATGAATGCTGAGATGGCAGGCATGCACCTTGTTTACCATATTATGTATCCAACTACTATTAAACTGTTCAGTATCGCCTAATAAAGTTTTTTTACATTACTTACTGCCTTGTGTTATTTCTGTATCTTTGTGTTCTGTTAGTACCTTCTGGTGACGTTTCCAGTCATGCTTTCCTATGTGAATATGGTTGATTTTGATTCTCTACCTCCCCTTAAAGTTTGTACATGGAATTTTGAACCACCCTGTGTATATATATATATATTAAGTATATACTTAAAAATGTCCAGAAAAGTTTAAACTCCATTTCCTTATCCACTGTTGTAGTCTGTAGTCTTAAGATCGTCTTGTAAGGTATAACTGAGTCATCAGAACAATTTGCTATCCAGTTTTACAATATTACAAAAGGGAGAAATTATACTTTTAATATTTGAACCTAAATCATTTATGAATATAATAAACAAAAACAAACCCTAACATCAAATCCTGATATAATCTATACCTAATCATTTGACCTAGATTAGGTCAGTTTCCCTTTTAAGCATGCTTCCTCTCTTCTGTCTGTAAACCATTTTCTTACATATCTCATGTAATCATTAATCCATATTTGGAACATTTTAATCAGTAGATTCTTATGTAGATAGCCCTCAGAAGCGTAGCCAGAAATGAATCACATCTTAACATTAATGCAGTCTGTTTCCTTCATGATCTATTCATAAAAAGAAAGTAGGTTTGTTCTAAACACTCTCTCCTTAATGAAACTATTTTTTCCTATTCCACACGTGATTGTTGTGAAGGGCATTGTAGAAATGATTTATAATTAATTTTGTGTTGCTTTGTTTCCCATTTTATGCAATGACCTGTCTGTATGAATTGTCATGATCCTTTCAAACTTCCAATCAGAAGGTACTGTTGCACTCTTGGCAGTCAATTAAAGGTGACCAAATATTTCTGCTCACTGCCAAAGAAGATATGCCATCCTTATCTCCAGCCTTATCATTTGCTAAATCATTTAAAATGTCAGCTTCTTCCTTCTCCTATATTACATAATTGAGTAAATCTCGTCATTTGTTCACATGGAATTTTCTTTTCTAACTCACGGGGTTCACATATATATTTGCAAAATGCATATTAAATTTTTTTCCCAAGCATGAGCCATCACTGTTATTCCATTTGGTTAAATGTCACATCCATTAAATAAAAAGTGTTTACAATTTAATTCTTCATAATTCTCTCATGTATTTTCAAAGTTAGCTGTTTTGAAATTCCACCTAGGAAACACAGATTTTTATATTTCATCCCACAAAACAGGTAAATGAATACACACATACTTTATAGTATAACCAAGTGGAAAAAATTTCAACATCTGTTTCTAATCCAGAGTATTTTAATAGTAAGGTGTGACACCTTTTGGCTACTTGCACATAGAAATATGACTTCTGCATTACTTCAATCTTGGTATGTAACCAAGATCTGGTGATGATTGTTACATAGGGTCTCTAGGTAATTAATATAAACCATCAATTTCATAACATGCCTTGAATGCTATGAAATTCCTAATCCTGTTCTCTCTGATAACTTCATGTTTGTATTGCTTTAGATAATTGTTGTGAAATTACTCCAAAAATTTACCACCTGTTACCAACTGTTTCATTCTTCTAGTTATTTTCCCATATTAAAATTGCTCATTATTAATACTTTGTGTTTCCTTATGTCATTAAGCAACTAGTCCCTAACATACATCACTTCAAACCCCATTGTGGTAATACACTCCCACAGTATGGTCTTTAAAGGCTGGTTGAGAATTTAGGACAGTTTGCAACTGTCTGGGACTTCTAAATAGGAACTATAATAAGTTCCTATTATTATAGTATTATTACATGAAATCAATGCTGTTATTATAGCATTGATTTCATGCTCTTTCCTGTCAATCAGTAACATATCTTCTCCTCAAATTAAACTTGCCATCATCAAATTCCTGCCATGTACGCTCAAGGAGTGTACAGGATATGATAGTACTACATGAAAAATTTACATCATTACTGACTTCCTCTCTACAATTTTCCTCCAAATCAGTCTGTTACTTGTCAAGACTCCAACATTATCAGATCCTATATTTCTATCATCTAAGGCACTTTGTACCGTATCAATCCACCTATATCTTGGTCTTCCCCCTGGGTCGTTTTGCTGCCAACCTGGCAGAGAACACTTGTTTTGCTAATCTTTCTTTGCCCATTCTGTTTAAGTGACCAAACCACCTGAGATTAACTCTGCTAACGCATTCCTGGATGTTGACAATGTCAAGTTCTTTCCTAATATCCTCATTTTTAATATGATATTGCCATTGATGCAATCTGTTCACGCCCCTAATCTTTCTCAGGACTCTCATATCTGCAGTCTGTAGTCTTTGGTCAAGTGTTTTACTTCTGACCCTGCTCTCAGATCCATAAGTTAAAATTGGTTTGAACACTATCTTGTATACAGCTAATTTAGTATTTTGACTACCATATAAATTTATTCAGTTGACTTCCTGCTATACCAGGTTTGTTGATTCTGTTGTCTATTTCTATATTTAATTTACCATCTTCACTAAAATCATGCCTAAGTAGTTGAAATGTTTTACTTGTTCTGTAGGCTCTCCAATCACAATGCAGTTGATATTTTCACTTCTACCTAATTTCATTGTCTTTATTTTGTTATTGCTGATCTTCATACAATATCTATTACAACAGTTATTCAATTTATTCAGGGAACTTGCAGACTTGTACTGGATTCATTTAGAAGTATAGTATCGTCTGCATAATGCAAAGAGCTGACATTAACATCTCCAATTTTAATATCAGGTTTATTACCACTTTCTTTCATAATGTGATCCATATAGATAATGAATAACAGAGGGGATAATGTACATCCTTGTCTCACACTAGATTTAACATTAAACCATCTTCCTGTACTTCCTTCAATTCTAACTGCTGACTTACAACTCAAATAAAGACTAAGTATTGCTTGATATAATGCCCCATTGACACCATATAACTGCAGCGTATTGAATAGTTTTCCTCTTAGCATCTTGTCATATGGCCTTTTGTAGGTCTTTTTCTCTCCCATAATCCTAAATGGACTGTTGGATCATTCATGGCTGGTAGATGATGTTTTTTGTTATCCTCCTCCAATCATCTCAGTCTCTTGTTCTTGATGTCAGTTGAGAAAGGGAGAAATTTGTCCATTTTTTGATGTTGTCAGTCCATTTTAATCAAGGTCGGCCACTAACCCCTTGATCCTGGAACAAGGGGTTAGTGGCCGACCTTGATTAAAATGGACTGACAACATCAAAAAATGGACAAATTCCAATTTAATAGACGGGATAAAAAGGGAAAATATTCTGACAGTCATCAGAAGAAGACAGATGAAATGCTTTGGAATGCCATTAGCCCTCTCCATATGTTCAAACCATTTCATGTCTTCTTCTGATGACTGTCAGAATATTTTCCCTTTTTTTCCCGTCTATTAAATTAATCAGTTTCCGGACATTTTCATTGGTTTCATGAGCAGTATAGGGAATTCTCAAGAGGATATTCTATTCAATTCTATCCTCCAAATTGTCATTTGGAGGATAGAATTCACCAAAATGTCAATTAATCTTAGTCTGGTTGTGATTGCTATTCTGTTATCTCTCCACAATGGTTTTAACTTTTGTAGGGCCACAGTTGCCTTAGCAATCCGGTATTTAATGTCGGTTTTTGACTGACTATCTTGACTCCGCATGCTTCCTAGATAAGTGAACTTGTTTAATTCTCAATTTGTTTATTGTCGATTTGTATCTTTAAGGATTCCATATCGGATTTTGAGGTTTTCATTGTTTTTGTTTTTTGCAGGTCTACAAAACATAAATACAGGTCTTTGTTATATTCCCATGATTTCTCAACTATTTGTCGTAAAGTGAAAGTCTGATTCTTACAGCCTCTATTTGGCCTGAATCCAGCTTGTTCTTCACTGAGCTTTTCTTTCACAACCTTGTCAACCGTTTCTCAAGTGTACTTGCATAAATCTTACCAGGAACATTGAGTAGAGAAATATCTTGTCATTCTCACATTCAGTTTTATTTCCCTTTTTATATATGGGTACTATGAGAGCTCTACTCCAATCATTCAGAATTCATCCCTTTGTCCTTCTGAACTATGCAGTGCAGCCACTGTAAGACTTTTATACCTTCATACTTGAGCATTTCTGCTCAAATATCATCTACTCCAGCTGCCTTTCCACATTTCAGACCTTTGATGGCTTTTTCTACTTCAAGTATGGATATGTATTCCTAACTGCATGCCTGTTGAGTGTTTTTTCCCACTGTGCTATCACTGCTTGTTTCATTTAGCAATTTTTCGAAGTAATTACTCCATACTTCAAGGATATCTTTTTCTCCAGTTTTCATGTCACTTTTATCATCTCTAATTCCATTCCTTTTACAGCATTCTTTCCTCCATTTCTGAGCTTTTTCAAGAGCCTCCAGAATATTTTGCCACTTCTTGATATTTATTTTCTCTGTTCTTACCAAAGTCTTCCCATGAGTTTTTTTTAGCTAGTTTTACACAGTGTTTTAGCTTTCGTACATTTGTCTCTGTATTCTCTAAGAGCACAAGGTGACTTATTTGCCGGAACTTTTGATATGCTTTCTTGTTTTCCTTCACTGCCTCTTTAACTTCCTGTGTCCACCATGGGACTTTGATTTTTCTATCCTTGCAGACACCCTCACCACATGCCTCTCTGGCTGAATCAGTCAGTGTTTTATTCAGGGCTTGCCACTGAATCTCCAAGGTTTCATTCCTGTTCTCAACCTCTTTCATTTTTTTGTGAATAATGTTTGTGTATTTTAGTCTACAGTTCATATCTGTGAGCTGCTCAGACTTGCCAAGAAATTATATTTTTGTTTATTCCTTTATCCAAATATCTTGTCTTTTCCCTATTCATTTTGTAAGAACATTATAATTACCATTATGCAATTTGATTTCAAGAATGTCCTCATTTACAGAGAGAGAGCAGAAATAGCTGCATTTCCTTCAAATCTTTACTAAACAATTCTTTGTCTCATTTTTCTCTCACTAAAGAGCAGCAGCAGAGCCTAGGATACTAAAATAAAATAAGATATATCTTTATTTAATCCTTTTCAGTTGAAGCTGCGTTAGTCAGTAGTCTCATAGGGATGGTAAAGTTTTTCTTAATGGGAACTCAAGTTTTTCATCCTGCTAAACAGACCAACTGACCAGTGAACACATACAATTAATGTACATAACACACTGGCTTTGTAGCCATTGTTTTGACTATAACTCTAAATAGCTACTATCTAAAGAATAGCAATTCTATTTGGCATTTCACTCTTATTAATGGATCTCAAGCTTATCTCACTTGCATTTCCTAATCTTGTGGCCTCCTCTTTTGAGAGGGTTGCAGCTGATGAACAGTCCTCTTCCATTCCTCTATATCTCTTGCTTCTGTAAGACTCTTGCCTGTCCAGTCTCTGATGTTGTCTTTCCATTGCAGTCAGGGTGGGTCGTCCTTTCCTTCCCTCTACCATCTGCTGCAATACTATTTTGGGAGCTCTCTAGAAGAACCCCCCCTTATTAAATGTTCTGTAAATGCTATTTTTCTTCTTTGAATATTAGCTATATAGTCTCTTTTCACCTTGAATCTTTTAAGAACCTTTTCATCACTCACTCTTTCACTGAGTGAGTAATGATACGATCAGATATGATCCATTTTTTTCAAGCACCACATTTCTCATTCATTTGGTCAGTGAATATAGTGACCTGCATAAGTTAGTTAAGGTAGATAGAAGGCATTATGCATTGGCTCACCATCCATCTCCAAAACACAGTATTGTAAAACCCTTAGTCCAGAACATGCAAAATCTATTCCTCCAAAGGACCTCTCCAGAAACTGTCAAACAGCTTTACTATATGGTTACAACCTAAGAATAATACAGAAAATCATTAATAGTTCTCCTGTAGAGTATCCAAGGGAAGAATTCTATGGAACTCCTATATCTATCTTATATTAGGGTGTTTCTGAACATATAGCAAAGATTGAGTACAAACTCGTGAGTAAATTCAAGCCCATCAACTAAATTTGCAGTCTCTTACGTTCTTTAAAGGGCAAGGTGATGTTTCCTGACGTTTACCATGTTCATGCAACTTGTCTTATTATTATTATTTGGACATCCCTAAAGTCCAGAGACTTATCATGGAAGAAACAACCTATCCACTTCACAGACAGCACTCACAGCTGACTCTGGCAATCCATTCCACTCACTGACCACTCTCCAAGTGAAAAATCTAGTCTTTAACCACCTCCCCTCCCTGTTAACCATACTCTTACTCAATTTCCAAAGATGCCCCTCTTTTTTGTCCCCTCTAGCCAAGTGACAAAATATTTTCTCTGCATCAATCATATAAAACCCTTCAAGTAACTGAAATATCCCTATCATATCCTCTTTTTTGTCTGTCGACCAACTTTTGTGACCTGCAAACCCTTAAGCTATCCTCATGGGGAGCATTCCTTGCCTCTTGGTCTTCTCCACTACTTCCTGATTCCCAAGAAACCCAGATGAACAGACCTGAGCACAGTAATCCAGATGTGGATGTATGAATGCCTTATAAAGTAATAAAGCAACACGTAAAAACCATGGTGATATCTTTAATTAATAAAAGGACAGATATTTCATATGAAATTAATAGTACATCTTCAGTGTCTGTAACAGTAATAGGAATGGAATACGAACAAAACGTTTGGTGGATCACCTATTAAAATACAATTGTTACCACATGCTAGGAAATAATAGAAATAACGAATTTAATCTATTAAGATAAATGGTTTTTTACATAAGATAAAAGTCTCCCAGATCTTTGAGAGAGACATACAGTCATTTCTATTTAAATTTAGTCGGTGTAAGATAGTTTCACAACTTTCTCCGAATATGTGTTCATATTTGAATCTGCATCTATGGAGGAGAACTGCTTTATCCCACTGGACACTATGAGTAGTCAATACTGTGCTGCACCAGACCAGACTTCAGAGGTTTGTTATAATCAATATAATATTGATGTTCTTTTATTCTTTTTTCCAAAGAACGACCAGTTTGTCCAAAATTAGAGACATCGCATTCACAAGGTATTTGGTAAATGCCAGCCAAAGATAGAGAAGACAGTTTATCCTTTGTAGAAGGTAATAGCTGTTCTTTGGAAAAAAAGAACATCAATGTTATATTGATTATAACAAACCTCTGAAGTCTGGTCTGGCGCAGCACAGTATTGACTCTACTCATAGTGTCCAGTGGGATAAAGCAGTTTTCCTCCATAGATGCAGATTCAAATATGAACACTTATTCAAAGAAAGTTGTGAAACTATCTTACACCGACCGAATTTAAATAAAAATGACTGTATGTCTTTCTCAAAGATCTGGGAGACTTTTATTATCTTATGTAAAAAAACCATTTATCTTAATAGATTAAATTTGTTGTTTCTATTATTTCCTAGCATGTGGTAACAATTGTATTTTAATAGGTGATCCACCAAATGTTTTGCTCGCATTCCATTCCTATTACTGTTACAGACACTGAAGATGTACTATTAATTTCATACGAAATATATGTCCTTTTACTAATTAAAGATATCACTGTGGTTTCTACGTGTTGCTTTATTATTTAATTACTATGCCACAGGTTCCACTAAAAATCTACCTTATAAAGAGGAATCATAACTTCCTTTTCCCTGCTTGTTAGCATGTTCCTCAGTAACCAAGTAATCTTGTGAGTTTATGCCCTCTAAACTTCAACTCTCTATCTACTATCACCCCAGATAGCTTCATCCCTTTCCTGGAGAACAGTTCCATTAGTATGGTTATACAGCTTGTAATTTTTATCTCAAATGCTTAACTCTACACTTATTCACATTAAACTGACATCTATCTTTTGCCCATACTGTCATCTGTTTAAATCATTTTGCATGCTCTCTACATCACCTTGATTATCTATTACTCTATCCAATTTTGTATCATCTGTATCCCTTCAAATTATTTCATGTAAGGGTAGCTGCTTTCTCCTGGGTTCTTGCAACTTCATATACTATTTTTTGGTATATGTCCATCAGCTACCCTCACATCCATGGAGTATACCATCAAATGACTTTGCAAAATCCAGCAGTATCTCATGTTTAGCCATTCTTTTTAAATTTTACCCATTCCTTGTAACTTCCTTAAATTATTTAATAAGCATGTTTAACTAACATCTAAGCCTTTCTATGAGAAAAAAGATGGATAAAAGGAATGGCTAAACAATGATACTGCTGGATTTTGCAAAGTCATTTGATGGTATACTCCATGGATGTGAGGGTAGCTGATGGACATATACCAAAAAATAGTATATGAAGGTGCAAGAATCCAGGAAAAAGCAGCTACCCTCACATGAAATAATTTGAAGGGATACAGATGGTGATGTGTGTGGAAACCAACTAAAGATCAACCACTTCCCCTAGACCTACTTGGTGTTTACCAGGTCCCTTGCAGCTGTAAGCTGTCCTACTTTGGCCAAACAGCAAGGACAGCAAATATTAGAATTTCAGAACACAAGGACTACATCCGGTTTTACCAGTACAGCCACTCTGATCTTGCAGACCATGCTTTGGATACACTCCACAGAATACGGTGGAAGAAAGCCACCACGGTAATACACCGTAGTAAATTCAAATTTGAAAGGCTATTCATGGAATCAGCCTCAGCTGTAAGAAACAGTCCAAACCTCAACAAATTTGGTTGCATGAGACTGCCCCAAATTTGGGAGACTTGCATCAGACTTTCAGCCCAACGGCCAAGAATATCTATATAACCCACTAGGGGACACCATTAGGACTTTTAGGAGAAACAATAGCTTTCTGCTTCGTCCTCATTTACTGTGTGTAGTGCCTGCGTGCACGTGTCTGTAATTTAAGTTCCTGTGAAGATGGCAATGTGATGTTGCTGAAATATTGGAAATATAGATTAAAGTTTAATTTAATTTATATCCTATGTACATTGTAAATTCCTTAAATTATTGAATAAGCACTTTTATCCATCATTAGTCAATCTGCTACTCAAACTTTCCTAAGCTTGCCATAATCACCTGCCTTGTAGTTCCACATATATCCTTTCTTAACTGAAAACTCCACACATTTCACAACTTTCTGAGTCAAAATTGCATGATCACTCTCCCCAATCAGTGTCAGTGTGCCTCTATGGGGAAAGTGCCACCTTATACTCTGATCCTCTGACCAGAACTAACATTCTCATGCCCTGATCCCTCTCCACATGCTACTTTAAGTAATTATCTCTCAGCAGGCATATAAATTCCATTTCAATTGCCATATGCTCTTTCCAATATATGTCTCCGTAGTTGAGGTTCCCCATAATAATTACTCAACCTGCACTCGTGCTAATTTGTTGATGCATGTCTTCCACATAGTCTGTGGAACTCCCTGGCCTGTAGCAGCAATTAGCTGTATATTTTGTGCTGTTGGCTTCAATCTCACACAGATTGCTTCAAATGAACTGCCATCTGTCTCCTACCCTGTTTTGCTACAACTCATCTGCTGTCATCTGCCATACCCCTTCCACCATCCTTTTCTCCCTGAAAATACTTACTCTTCACATTCCATCCCTGGAACTACATCATCTACTTTTTAGCCAAGTCTCACTAATGCTTTTGGTGAGTTCAATGTCAAAAACTCCCCCCTCTAATTTCTGATGCTTCTAACAGTGGTATATAAACTATAGCTTACCTTTCTGCCTTAACTACCTTTACATCCTGTATTGATTATCCTATTTGATACATTTGCTTGCGAGGCTAAATTCCACATTTTTTAGTCATTCTTGCACTCATTCACCTGCATCTCTATCCCTCCTCCCATCTGCTTTTGTTTTCTTGATTTTGTACATCTCCACTCTTATTGAACAAATCTTTCTCTCTAGACACATATCTCTGAATCCATTATATAATGGATTCATTATATACTCCATCAGCATTATATAAGTTCTTCCATCTGTCAAATTCAGAACATTGGTCCGTAAACTCATTTCTTCTGCACAACCTGCACATTAATTCATGTGTATAAATTCCATTCCATGGCTGCAGACTTACAATTGTCACCCTCTTGCTATTCTTTTTTGCTTCTTCCAGTAACTTCTTCGTACAATACTTTTTATGTCTCGGATCATTAGTGACAGCTAATACAGTCAGTTATTTCATCTTACTTTTTTGCATTAAAAGGTAATGTGAAAAGCAAACAAAAAAGTTATTTCTGAACATCAAGACCATATGCAGTGTTTCAAATCCCATAGGTCCATAAACTCAAATCAACACAGGATTGAATTTATTCAAGGAACGTGCTGAAGTCCCATTTTAAAAAATTTTTTTTTATTATTATTTGTATGGGGTTCCCTCCATTCCTCCACTATTCCATAGGACAGGTTGAGCTCTCCTAGAGAGGGATTAAGTATGTATTTTATGACTGTTGATCTGTGTGTTCACAGACCAGTTTGCCTATTCTGAGGGATGAAAAAACCTGAGTTTCTGGGAGAAAAAACCCTCCACTTCTTCCATGTGAGACCGGCTAACTCACCTTTAGTCGAAAGGGACCTGATAAAGGTTCCTTGTGTCATGATGGATTCTTCGTCTATACTGACTGAGCTATGGAGGTTCATGGATTCTAATGTAACACATGCACTGTAGTTTATTTTTCAAATTTCATCACTGTTGTTCTCTATCTTACACTGATGATATCTTATGAATGTAGGATGAAATATTTGTATGATAATTTAAAATTTGGTGTGTGTGTGTATTCTCTTTTTACACATTTTTTTATTTTTGTTTTTTAAACCCAAATTTGAAATAACACGGTTTAGAAAACAAAAGCAATTCTTTTTTTACATAGTATATTTTGATTTAGTGTGGTTCAAATGGCCCTTGTTTTTAAAATTCCTGTTTGAATTCAGTTCTGTTAAAAAGGGTATTTCCATTATAATTATCATTTCCTAGAACAGTACATATATATTTAAACTTGAATTTCGGGGAACCCCTCGATGTTTTAAATATCAGGGATTACTCTATGCTACAGAATGTAGACAATTGTGGCGACGACAAAAAAAAATCATTTTTTGTAATTATGATTCCCCAAAGTTAAACCGACAGATGATCCATTATATTCACTTGCCGTTAGTTCCTGAAAGCAGAAGGGTGCTATGCTGATTCCCTCGAAGTTAACTTGGTCCATTATGGGAGGCCCACCTATATAAAGCTGCTTGGAAGGAGTTAAGCTGTTTGCTAAACAATCATTATTTACAATTTGAAATGTTTACACGTCTTATGTTATACAGGTATGTATTAGAAGTTTTATATGCATAATATCAAATTAGTAAAATTAATTATTCATTATTTTCAGATATTTTCGTAACATTACTGCATTAATCACAATGTCAGATAATCCAGTTAAACAGAAGAAAAGCTGTTTCTTTAGAAACTAAGATCCAAATTTTAGATTGTTTAACAGTTAGAGGAGGTAAAACAACCTTAGGAAAATATTTTGGATTAAAAGAAGCTATCCTGAAAACGATTAAGAAAAATGAAGAGGCCATTAGAAAATCTGTTCTTTATGGAACAAAATTAGGTTCCATGTTGTCATCGTATATGAGAGACATTATAAAAGTAAAGATGGAAAAGGCCCTAGTGATGTGGATAGAGGATTGCTCAGATTGTTAGTGATGATGAAGAGATTCTACTCACTGCAGGATTAATTAAAGAAGGGCTTCAAATGGCTAGTAAATTGCTAAGTAATTTTCTTACACATGATCTAAATACTGAACGAGCTGAACAATTTAAATGTGAACTGAAGTTATGTACGGTACGTTATGAAGAATTATACGAAGATCTAGTCAAAACAGAATCTCAACGATTAATTACAGAGTTTATGGTTAAAAAAATCAGTTTTAAGAATTATTGGAAATTAGTGCTAATTTAGTTCCTTTTACTGAAGAAAACGTTTCGCCATTGCAGTATGAACAGGATGGAAGTGATTTAATACCAGTCTCATACAAAATAATGTGGCTACTGTCAGAAACTGAATGGCGAATAAAATTTAACTAATAACCATAACCATGGGTGTATTTGGGCCTTTTCGAATTTCTGTTTTATTAGTGACACACTATTTTCTTTAAGAAAGATATACATATGTATGTACTTTAAATAAGTATTAAATAAAAAATATTTCATTAAAATTAAATAGTTTTATTCAATGATTTTCATATATGTTTTGTTTGAAAATAACTTATTGTTCATATTGGGTTTTCATATCTGGAACATTCTTCTATATTTTCATATGTACTGTATTCTTTTTTACATGTTTTCATTTACATGGAACCAAACTTGCGTAAATGGAGAATTGTGTGTATATATTTCTATAATTATGGAAGCTCTGTAGGTATCATACAAGAAAATGGTAATTTATATGAACAAGACAGTTTTCAGTTGAAGTGATTACTAGCACCAATTAAGTATTTAGTATTAATGCTTTTTTTTTTTATTACTATTAGTGCAATATGTTCAGATTTTGTTTGTGCTTCTTTTGAATCTTAATTTGTTTACAGGCTCGGACTGGCACTTTAGCAATTGAAGATATGGATGGAGGAACATTTACTATTAGCAATGGAGGTGTATTTGGCTCGATGTATGGCACGCCCATTATTAACCCACCACAGTCTGCCATTCTAGGAATGCATGCTATTATTGAACGTCCAGTTGCCATCAAAGGCAAGGTTAGGCATTCATTATTTTCAGTTTTATGATTTATAATTATTAAAGTATCCAAATAATATAAAATTATAATTATTCTTAATTTGCTGTTGTGGAAGTAGAATATGATGAAATTGATTAAATACAGTTGACAGAAAGGTGATGAGTAGAAATACTGTCAGCTTCCATTGGTGCTAACAGCTATGGATTTTTCCCTAGTAATATTCATATTTTAATGTATATCATAATTCCAGACAGGGGCTATTAATGTGTTCATATATTTATCTGCATGAATTTTATTTAGAATTATTAAAGTAAAATACAAGCATGAACGACTGTTTGGACTCTAGCACACTGCTGCTGAAGAAGCCTAATAAGAAAGAAGAAACTAATAGCATTATATATACTTAAGTATAAAGAGCTAATAATTTTCATTTCGGCAATGAAAACATTATTTAAATTAAGGAGATATTAAATCCCACGTAGTTTTAAAACCGAATAAGAAACTCAAAGATTGGAATCAGAGAGTTTCTTGTCGAATATAGTAAACTATAAAGTATCGGCGACCACTGGCGTGAGCAAATGCAAGTGACCCTAGCACATACCCTTAGTTTAAATAACATTATATATATACATATACGAAGGTGGTCTGAAAAGTTCTCGGCCTAACAATGAAAAAATGAATTCGTAATTTCAAAATTATTTTTATTTTTCAACATAATCTCCCTTAAGACTAATACGTTTATTCCAACAATGCTCCAGTGCCATTGTCCCATCCCTGTCCCTGTAGTGGTTCTCAGTAAGATCTGCAAAATACCCCTCTACAGCTTCAATCACCTCTTGATTCGAAGAAAAACGCTGACCAGTGAGGAAGAGATAGAAGTCAGAGGGAGCCAAATCTGGGGAATAGGGGTGGATGTTCCAACAATTCATAGTGCAGATCCCTTAATTTTCCAATTGCCAAAACACCTTTATGAGCAGGTGCACTGTCCTGATGAAAGATGATTTTTTTTCCTTCTGCAAACCAGGTGTTTTTTCACGAATTTTTTCATCTAGTCTGGCTAAAAGATTGGAATAATATTCCTCGGTTATTGTTTTACCCTTTTCAAGATAATTAATAAACAAAATACCTTTAGCATCCCAAAACATCGATGCCATGACCTTTCCTGCTGATGGAACCAACTGTCTTCTTTGGCACTGAACAACTGGCTTCTGTCCACTGTTTTGACTGTTGTTTTTATTCCAGTGTGTAATGGTGAATCCAAGTCTCATCCATAGTAATAAATCGATGCATAAAATCAGTTTTATTCTTGTTAAAACACTTCAAGTGCTGTTCAGAGATTTTCATGCGAGTGTGTTTTTGATCTGCTGTGAGCAAGCGCGGCACCCATCTTGTGCAAAGCTTTTTTTTCATTTGCAATTCTTCATGCAAAATATATCCTACACATTCTTTTGAAATGCCTCTAGTCTCAGCAATTTCACGCACTTTGACTCGCCACTCATCCAATATCATATTGTGCACTTGATCAATGATTTCTGGTGTTGTTACACTTTTTTGACGTCCTTCACGTGGATCATCTTCAAGGCTGGTATGGTCATGTTTAAACTTGACAGCCCATTTCTTAATTTTCAAAACGAAGGAGAAGAGTGCCCATAAACTTTTATGAACTTCAAAAAAATTTCTTTTGGCATTAAACCTTTTTTACAAAGAATTTTATAACCGCACAATACTCAATTTTATCCATTTCAAGAGATCCATTTCAAACCACCTTTGTATTCATACATAATAAATGTTGTGTTATATGTGAATGGCTACAAGATTATAGAGAGTTTTTTTTTTCAAATAACAGCAGGAATGAGGAAGGAAAGTTTACTGTATAATTTTAAAGAAGCAGAAAAGACTGTTAATAGATACTGTCTAGTAGTTTATTATATCATTAATGGCTTTAGAGGAAAGTTGAAATTACAGATAACAGTTTTGAGGACATGGGCTGTGAAAATATCCTTTAAAAATGTATGCATCAAAAGCTGAAATATAGACACGAATGAATGTTGTGGTGTTTTGGAACAATGCTGAGAAAACAGTGCTGTTGTATAATGTAGCTTTTTTTTCCTTATATTATTGATTCATTTTTTTCAGGTTGGGTATAGGTATTTCTACTGTCATATTTGTTATCTTAATTTTGTTGGTTTTCCCATGGCTAAATGTTTTGAAAATGTAAGGTACATCAGTGGTATGGAAAGTTTCAAATTGAAGATCAATTTTTTCCATGTTTTTTCTCAGTGGATATTTTGCAGATGATGTGAAGCTTGGGAAGGTTATTGGTATATAATAGTTCTGATGTTTAGGCTCTTCAAGAGGATTTGAATAAACTGGAAAGGTGGACAGATGAATGGGGGGGGGGATTCAGTTTGATGCAACTAAATGTAAAGTTTTAAAATTTGGGATCCACAGATAGGATGCTTCATACTCACTTGGTGGAGTTAAGGAAGGTGGAAGATGCAAAGGATCTTTGGATGTTTGTGGATAGAGATTTGAAGTTCCAAGGACATATTGCAAAGTTTGTGAAGACATTGACTATGAGAAGTAAGTGTGTGAACCCATTGTATAAAGGTTTGATCAAATTACATTTGGATTTCTGTGCTCAGATCTGGTTACTAGGATTTTGAAGGGTGATGAGGTAACCTTGGAGAGGATGCAGAGACAGATAACAAAAATGATATCAGGACTGTGCAATGTTGATTATGAGGATATACTTAGGGTAATGTAGACTGCAGAGTTTGTTGGATAGAAGGCAAAGGTGGGTATATGATCGTGACATTTAATCTGTTGAAAGGTTATTATCGTATTAACATGGAGGAGATTTTTTATATAGTAGAACGAGGGAAAGAAGCAAGGACAAGGGGACATCCCTGGAAGTTGCTAAAGAAGGTGGTGAGTGAAGGAGTGAAGTGGGTTTAGTTTTTTGTATGGAGAGTAGCAGGAGGATAAAATGCATTGCCTGAGAGGGTGGTGAATGTGCAGACCGTGAATGAGTTTAAGGAGTGGTATGTTGGCTAGTGTTGAACTCTCACAGTGAGTCTCATGACGCTATGGAAGTCAGGGAAATAATAATAATAATATGTTGCATGTACGCCAAAAATTGTAAAAGGTTTACGGATTATTAGGTGAATGGAATAAGAAGAAAAGATTAGGATGTGTGAGAAGGAAGTGATAGTAATAGTTACAGAGGAAAAGCTTAGACAAGCTTTTTAATCTTTTTTAATCTGCACAGCAAAAGTTATGCAGAAAAAAAATTGACAGTTGACTAGGAAGCTTCTGATACGAGCAGATTATTACAACAGTAAAGAAGTGATTATGGCAGGATTGAGTGATTTAATGCATAAAATTGGGGATGAGGAGACTTAAATCAGAACAGGGAAACAGGAGTGGTCAGAACAGAGAAAGGTATTATTCTGTAGCAGCTGAAGTTAGTAGTGACCTGTTGGTGGGATTGTTATATTTGTGTACCAACGTAAGGATTATATATATTTAGCCATCACCTGGTTTAACAAGGTTCCCATTTTTTCAGGGAATCAGGGTGAAATGTGAAAAATCAGCTACTGAAAGAAAACATGCCAGAAGAATTGAAGAAAGGAACTAGCAACATAAGGAGCATCACGAGTAAGGAAATTGAACTTGCAGAAGAACTGGAAAAGTACCACCATGGAACTAATTGTTGTTACCGAGACAAAGAATACTAAAACAGATGAGATCCTATTAAATAATAAATATAGGGTGTTATATTCAGACAATGAAGATCAAGGAAAGGAAAGGGTGGAAATAGTACATCTGGACTAATGTGCACAGATCTGGATATCCACTTTCTGTTGGGATGAAGAATGATAGAGAGACCCAGAGGCAAAACACACTAGTGATAAAGATTGTAGCAGGTCTGTGGAATGCTCCCTATGAGAATGAATTGAAAGTTTATGGACTTCAAAAATTAGCTGATAGGCAAAATAGAGAGACATAATAGAAGCATGTAAGTTATTAAAGGGCTTTTATAGGTTGATAGTGAAGACTCTTTTCAGTACATGAAAGAACTAGATTTTTTGCTTGGAAGATGGTGAATTGGTTGCCAGAGGTGGTTTTGAGAGCTTTATCAGTGAATGAATTTAAGGAGAGATATGATAGGTATACAGTCAAAGATAATGAAGTAAAACATGCACTTACAAAAATGAAAAATGGAAAGGCACTGGACTTGATGGAATACTAATAGAAATGTTGAAAAAGAGAAAGGAATCTTTTGTATATAAAGCAAGCAGAATTGTACACTGAGTGTTAAGAACAAGAAGAACCCCCTAAAAGTTTGAATACTGGAAAAATCATCCTTCTATATAAGATAGATGATAAAACTGACCTAAGAAATTATAGACCTATAACTGTTCTCTGACTCCTTTATAAGCTTTTTACAAAAAAAATAAATAAATAAATAAATAAATAATTAAAATAAAAAATTAGATGGCAGAATAAGCAATGCATTAAATTTCCATTAATCAAAAGAACAGGCACATTTCAGAACCTTCTGAACTTTAGATCATTTTCAAGCCTTTCAACTCTGACATATATAAAATGCTTGAAGATTTAAAACATATAGGAATAGGTGATATTTATATTAACTCATATATATGAGAGAGGTTCAGCAGTGATAAATTTAAATGAAAAAGAAAGAGAAATAAAAGATGAATCAGGGAGGGAGACTCTCACAAAATTATTTGTTACAGCCTTTGAATATGCTATGAGAAAACTGAACTGGGAGGAAAGAAAAGAAATTGATGGAGAATACTTCAGTAATCTATGGTTTGCTGATATATATCAACATCACCAAAAGAATTAGAACACTTGATTGTTGAATTAAATAAAGTATGTTTGGAGATTGGCTGGTAAATAAATATGGAAATATCAAAAATAATGTATAGCGAAATACTCCAGAATGAAAACAAATCAAAATAAATCAAAGACAGATTGAAATGGTGAATTAATATAGATATCTAGGACAAATCACCTACAAGCAGCTGCACCCCAAACAATGACCTGTGGTAGTGAAACCTGAAGCCTGACTAAATTACAGCTGGAGAAACTGAAAATAACACAACAAAACATGGAAAGACCCATTTTGTGAAAAACACAGTTAGGTAAAAAGAATAATAATTCAGTAAGGATGCAAACAAAGGAAGCAGGACATGCAGTGAGAATGTCTGACAACAGAATGGACACCAAGAACTGATTATTGGAAACCAGGTAGACAAGCAGTAAGATGGGATGATGAGATAAAAAAGATGCCATTTAAATTAGTGGTGGAGAGATGCACAAGATCATCCAAAGTGGAAGAAGAATGGAAAGGCATTTATCCAGCAGTGGACTGAAGAAAGCTGTTTAAAGATAATGATAGCTGTTGTGTGCATAATAGCTAATTTGTGAATAATGGATCTCCCATGATAGTCTTCTGATTCCATGAAGATAGCTATATAATAATGATATAATAATAATAGCAAAAAAAGCTTAGAAATGGAGGAAGGGTACTGTAAAAGAAATCCAAAATTGTAAAGGTGATATGAAAACTGAATATAACGATACTCTAGATATCTGGAGTAATTACTTGGAAAGTCTGTTAAATGAAACGAGCAATGACAGAATGGTAGGAGAAAATACTCAAGAGGAATGCAAATAGGAGTACTCTTATCAATACTTTATGTAGAAAAAACTATGAAATGTGGACAGCTGGAGTAGATGATCCTCATGCAAGTTTAATGGAGGGAAACAGCACTAAGAAAGGATTAAAAATATTATTTAATTCTTCCAGTATTTCATCTCATTCACTGAGATATCATCAGGAATTACAATATGAGCCTTGCAGCGCACGCACACACACACACACACACACACACACACACACACACACACACACACACACACACACACACACACACACACACACAAAAGACAACACAAAACTATCCTTTCTTTTAGGCTTGCACGGTGATCCGAATGCATTTTTGGAAATTATGGAGACAACTACCGTGTTTGAATAAAAACTTTAGTTTACTATTACTAAAATTTTACAATTCGACGTTTCGACCTTTATGTTAAGGTCATCTTCTGGAGCGTACAAATATACACAGGAAACAAGCTATACCACAATCATACTGGTTCGTTAAAGACACTGACTAACCGCTACCACAATTGTTGGCCTGACCTCTGGTGGAAAAAAAAAAAAAAAAAAAAAAAAAAAAAATTATACATCAGCGCTAAAGTCCTAATATTTGTGTTGTCTACTATATACATATATTAACATTATATTAACATCATTCCAGCCAGTTGGAGTGGAATGGTTTCTAATAATAGCAGATTGGCTAGAGTCCTGACTTGTGTTGAATCTTTCAAATTAGGTTGGCTGAATGTGTGCCATCCAGATCCTTGGAATTTTCATACCATCTTTGTTGTTGATATTTGGGTGGTTTATCAGGATTTCGCAGGATTCTTTAAATTTTCTTTCGTACCATGTTTTTGTACGGTGTAAGGAGCAGGTGCTTTTCCAGTTGATTTGGTGTAAGGTGTTGAGTGCGTGGTCTGAGAGGCCTGCTTCACCATAATAGTTATATTTAATGTGTCTAATGTGTTCTTTTTTGCGTATAGGGATTGTCCGTCCTGTTTCACCAATTTACGGTAAGTTACAGGTGCAGCGGATGCAATAGACTCCAGGATGTGCTAATGGGAGGAGAGGGTCCTTAGAGGAGCTGAATATAGTTTTAAGTTTAGTGGGTGGTTTAAAGGTGGCATTAAGGTTATAATGTTGTAGGATTCTGTTGATTTTTTCTGATAACCCTTTAATGTATGGGATGGCTATGGTTTTACTGTAGTCTAGATTCGTTTTTGTTGTGGTTTTATAGAGTATTTTATTGACAGTATTTTTGTTATAGCCATTGTTTATGAATGTGTCACTAATGATTTTTAGTTCTTGTTTCAGGGCCTGCTGGTTAGAGCAAATAGTTGTGGCTCTGTTTTTAAGGGTGTTTATGACTCCATATTTTTGTGCTGGGTGGTGATATGAATTCGCATGTATGTATTGGCCCGTGTGTGTAGGTTTTCGGTAGACCGTGAAGGATAGATTGCCTGAAGGAAGACGTGTAACTAGTGTGTCTAGGAACGGGAGCGAATTTTGGTTTTCGATTTCGATGGTAAATTGTATGCGTTCGTGTTGTTTGTTTAGGTGGCTGAGGAATGTGTTTAGCGTTTGTCGACCGTGCGGCCAGATCGCGAACACGTCGTCAACGTATCTGAGCCAGATTGTCGGTCGAAGCGTGGCGGAATCAAGAGCCCTTTGCTCAAAGGTTTCCATGTTTCTCCTACTACAAAACAAATTTCCGCCCGACATTATGGCCCTCTTTGCCCACGTACTAAAGTCCGGTTACTTCGTGTGGCAAAACAAATTCTACCTACAAAAGGAAGGTACGGCCATGGGCTCACCATTATCCCCCCCAATCGCGAACTTCTACATGGAAACCTTTGAGCAAAGGGCTCTTGATTCCGCCACGCTTCGACCGACAATCTGGCTCAGATACGTTGACGACGTGTTCGCGATCTGGCCGCACGGTCGACAAACGCTAAACACATTCCTCAGCCACCTAAACAAACAACACGAACGCATACAATTTACCATCGAAATCGAAAACCAAAATTCGCTCCCGTTCCTAGACACACTAGTTACACGTCTTCCTTCAGGCAATCTATCCTTCACGGTCTACCGAAAACCTACACACACGGGCCAATACATACATGCGAATTCATATCACCACCCAGCACAAAAATATGGAGTCATAAACACCCTTAAAAACAGAGCCACAACTATTTGCTCTAACCAGCAGGCCCTGAAACAAGAACTAAAAATCATTAGTGACACATTCATAAACAATGGCTATAACAAAAATACTGTCAATAAAATACTCTATAAAACCACAACAAAAATGAATCTAGACTACAGTAAAACCATAGCCATCCCATACATTAAAGGGTTATCAGAAAAAATCAACAGAATCCTACAACATTATAACCTTAATGCCACCTTTAAACCACCCACTAAACTTAAAACTATATTCAGCTCCTCTAAGGACCCTCTCCTCCCATTAGCACATCCTGGAGTCTATTGCATCCGCTGCACCTGTAACTTACCGCACATTGGTGAAACAGGACGGACAATACCTATACGCAAAAAAGAACACATTAGACACATTAAATATAACCATTATGGTGAAGCAGGCCTCTCAGACCACGCACTCAACACCTTACACCAAATCAACTGGAAAAGCACCTGCTCCTTACACCGTACAAAAACATGGTACGAAAGAAAATTTAAAGAATCCTGCGAAATCCTGATAAACCACCCAAATATCAACAACAAAGATGGTATGAAAATTCCAAGGATCTGGATGGCACACATTCAGCCAACCTAATTTGAAAGATTCAACACAAGTCAGGACTCTAGCCAATCTGCTATTATTAGAAACCATTCCACTCCAACTGGCTGGAATGATGTTAATATAATGTTAATATATGTATATAGTAGACAACACAAATAATAGGACTTTAGCGCTGATGTATAATTTTTTTTTTTTTTTTTTTTTTTTTTTTTTTTCCACCAGAGGTCAGGCCAACAATTGTGGTAGCGGTTAGTCAGTGTCTTTAACGAACCAGTATGATTGTGGTATAGCTTGTTTCCTGTGTATATTTGTACGCTCCAGAAGATGACCTTAATATAAAGGTCGAAACGTCGAATTGTAAAATTTTAGTAATAGTAAACTAAAGTTTTTATTCAAACACGGTAGTTGTCTCCATAATTTCCAAAAATGCACAACACAAAACTAAGTGAAACTCATAGACAAAAGACTAGAGACCTAAGTAGGTGGAGCATCCTCTGTGGAATCTTGAAGTATTAATTTTCCCATATTATGGGAAATTTTATGTAACCATATTTATTTAGCTTATGTTAATTTTTGAGAGCAGCTGCAAATTCCAAAAATAGAAGCATATAAGTTAATAAAGTGCTTTTATAGTATTGACACTGGAGTTTTTTTAAGTACATGGCTGGCTGTGAAAGAATGAGGGATCACTTGTGGAAATTGTGTAACAGTGTTACATCTGAAGAGTTTGTGAGTTTTTTTGTTATTTTTTATCATTTTAGGAGACTAGGAAGACACTCTAAAGCAATATGGGCAACCCGCAGGCCGGATCCAGCCCTAATCTATTTCAGCAAAGTTTTTTCTGATTCATGGTGGGAGAAAACACGGTGTGCTCTGCTAACTCACATTAAGCTGACGTCATATGACTTGTGCAAAACACACTATGTTTTCTCCAACCAAGGTCTCTTTCTCACTTTGACTAGTGGTGTGTGTGAATGTGTTACGTGTCAGTTCGGTACTTGCATTGGTGTTGTGCTTTGTTCAGTGCCTGCATTGATGTTATGTTCTGTTTGGTGCCTGCGTTGATGTTGTGTTCTGTTCAGTGCCTGCGGTGTAGAGGACAGTTTTGTTTGACAGTTCTGAATATTGCTTATAAATTTGGGACAGTGTCAGGGGTTATTGCAAAAAAAAGAAAAATAGATGCAGAGAATCGTCAATTTCAAGACAACTGGACCGAGGATTATTATTTTATTCTGAATAAAGGTTTGCCTATATGTTTGCTGTGCAACGAATCTGTATCCGTCAACAAAGAATACAAGTTGAAGAGACACTTTACTTCGAGACATGCGGATCACCCAAAAATTGATGGACAACTATGAAAAGATGAAATATAGAAGTTGAACAAGAACTTGGATACCCAGCAGCAAATGTTCAACAAGCAAAGAATGCAGCACCACAGCATTGTCAAAGCCAGCTTTGTGGTAAGCGAAAAAATCACCAAGCATTCTAAGTCATTTGTTGAAGGAGAATTTATCAAAGAATGTCTGCTGGATGTTGCAAGTATAATATGTCCTGAAAAGAAAAAAGGCTTTGAGAATATTCGTTTGTCGAGATGTACTGTTGTCTGACGGATAGAAATTATGGCTAATGATATCAAAAAAAGTTTAAAAGAGAAGATTGCTAGATTGGAAGCATTTTCAATTGCTTTTGATGACAGCACCGATGCCTCCAATACAGCACAACTAGCAATATTCATTCGAGGAGTTGATGCAGATTTCAACATCACAGAAGAATTATTGGTGCTTCGGCCGTTAAAAGGAACAACCGGTGAAGATATATTTGAAACAGTCAACACAGTCTTTGAGAGATTTGGGCTTAAATGGAGTTCACTATCTGGCATATGCACTGATAGAGCTCCTGCAATGGTTGGTGCACAGAAGGGATTTATTGGAATAGTTCATGAAAGAGCAATAGAACTACAGATCAATCTGGAAAATTTAACAAATTTTCACTGCATTATCCACTAACAAAATCTGTGTGCAAAATCGATTAAATTCACAAATGTTATGAAAGTTGTAGTAGTAGCCAGTATTAACTTTATTAAGTCACGTGCACTTAATCACCGCCAATTTAAGGAGTATTTGAGAGACCTATTTTCGGATTATGAAGATGTGTCTTATTATTGAAGTGAGGTGGATGAGTAAAGGTAAAATGTTAAAACGATTTTATGATCTGAGACAAGACGCTGCAGATTTTATGAACATAAAAGGAAACACAATTAACCAAGTAAAAGATGATGAGTGAGTATGTGATTTAACATTCCTTGTAGATGTCACAGGATACCTAAACGAACTGAATCTTAAATTGGAATTGCAAAAACATGGACAATTGGTTCATGAACTGCATAGACATGTCGAAGCTTTTTGTAATAAACTAAGATTGTTGGAAAGTCAGATAAGAGCTAAAAATTGTTATCATTTTCCTACTCTAGCAACTCATAAAAATATTCCTTATAATTATTATGAAGATGAACTGAAGGCACTAATAGAGCAATTTGATACAAGGTTTACCGACTTCAAAAACAAAGACTTCACATTCGCTATATTTGCTCGTCCGATGGATGCTGATGTAAATAATGTGCCAGAAAACTTACAGATGGAACTTATTGAGCTTCAGGCGGATTTAGTGCCTAAAATCACAATTTAACAACATTGCTTTGACGGATTTTTATAAATTTTATTTGGTGGAAGAAAAATATACAAATTTACGTGCCTTTTCAAGAAAAATCATTTGTCTTTTCGGCAGCACATCTATGTGCGAACAGTTTTTTTTTTTCAAGGATGAAATACAATAAATCAAAAATTTGAATAAGAATAACGGATGAAAACCCTGAAAATTCTATGCGATTATCCTTAAGTAATATTAACGTCCATATTGGTAGTCTCGTAGTTGAAGTACATGGCCAATCTTCACATTAACTTGCTATGTCGTTCATTATATTATAAACTTTATGTAGAGCTTTTTACCAAAGCATTATATTATAAATAAATGAAATATGAAGTAGCAACTTGTTTTAATTCATTTAATATTAATTTATTTTATTTAATAATTTGGTCCGGCCATTGACTCGGAGACAGAATGATAATTTGGACCCCCGAAATAGGAAAGGTTGCCCATGCCTGCTCTAAAGCATGGTCTGAAAAGACCGATTGACTATAGTTATGACTGCAGATGTATTTTTTGTGTTCTTCCAAGTGAATATTGGCTGATCTTCCTGTTTGTCCATATTAGGCCAACTTACATGAACAGAACACTATATATTCCAGGCACAGAGAGAGGAGGAGGGAGATGATTTTTAGTAGAACTTAAGAGGATAGCAAGCTTTCAGTGAGGGCTTGAAAGCTGTGCAGAGATTGTATTCACTGATATTAAGAATAATAGTAGCACTCTCCCTTATCACCACTGATGATGACTATACTGTAAGTTCCAAGTTTTTACAAGTGTCTCATATTGTAATTCTCAATGTGATCGAGATGAAATATTGGAAGAATTAAATAACATTCTTAATCTTTTCTTAGTTAAGCCTTTAACATGATATTCAACCAGAAATGCTCAAACATGGATGTGTAAAAATTTTGCAGGGTCAACATTGCATAATTCAGAAGGCCTGGTCAGAAGGTCAAATTCCAGATGATTGGAATAGAGCTCTAATAGTGCCCATATATAAAAAGGGAAATAAAGCTAAATGTGAGAATTACAGAGCAATTTCCCTGGTGAGTGTTCTTGGTAAGATTTATGCAGTCATACTTGAAAAGAGGCTAAGAAAAATTGTTGGACAGAAATTTGTAGAACAAGATGGGTTCAGGCCAAATTGAGGTTGTCAAGATCAGATTTTTACATTATGACAAACAGTTGAGAAATCATGAGGATAAAGGATTAAACAAGAATCTAATTTCTTGTCAAATATAATAATAATAATAAATTTAGTTTAATCCTTTATCCCAGTGAGAGCAAACAAAGTTTGTGCCTGAAAATATCTTCTGAATGATAGTAGTACAACACCAAGGCAACTCAGAGCAAAGGTGGGGCAAGCTACCAACACTCCTATCCTATAATGCAAAACACATCTCCTTGTGGATATGGTGTTGTACTACTTACCCAGGTAAGATAGTACAACACTATATTCAGTCCTGAAGATATTTTCAGGCGCAAACTTTGTTTGCTCTCACTGGGATAAAGGATTAAACTAAATTTATTATAGTCTAACCTAGTGAAAAATAAATTCAAAAAATCAAAAAAAAAAATCAGCTAACGCCCTTTTATTCCCGTATACGGGAGTAGGCGAGGCCATTTAGCCCTATCTAACTTTTTGGAGACTGAGTAGGCAGTTCAATCTCCACTGGTACCCAATCAGAGACAGATGGCCCAAAGCTATCACTAATTAAGCGGTACGCAGTGAAGAGAGACGGCTCAAATGTGCCGCCATCTCGTGGTCCCTAACCCTAACACAATATATTTAATGTCTGAAATAATGTGGGTTCTACGGTCGATTTTCTTGAGTTTACAGGATGAAAAACCCGAGTTTCCGGGAGAAAAAACCTGCTTGCCCGTGCCAGAGATCGACTAACTCGGGAACCGGTCGAAAAAAGGCTTAGAAAAATTTCCTCTAGTCGCCGACTAGACTCGAAACCAAGTCTTCCTTCGTGCGGCCAAGCGCGGCGGTGTGCAAACGCCACATCCGCTGAGCTACACAGGCTCTCTAAATTGTCAAATATAATTTATTTATGCTTGTTTGTTATTTTGTTAAGTTATCTGTAATAGGAAAAGAGAGTTGCTCTTGTTTAAATTCACAAATGGATTAAGGGAAGAGAAAACAAATATCTAATAATTATTTTTGTAATATGGAAAATATCTCATCTCACCCAAACTTTGCACATTACATCATTTATGATACCTTTCACAAGAAGGGTAGGACTTGGGCATTTGTCATGTCTAATATCCCATACCAAAGATTATCACACCTGGAATCTTCTTTCAACAATCTGCTTTGGCTTGAAATTTCCTCATCACACTTTGTCACCTTTATTTGCTGCATCTACTCCTGCTCTTCTGAATATTATGACTTTACTGATCTATTAGACACCTTATCTCTTAAAGTCAATTGCATACAACCTAATTTTCCTAATATTGAGATGATTTTCCCTGGAGAATTTGGCATCTACAATTCAGACTGGCTTTCTTTTCCATCTTCAGGAAAAGCTGAAGAGAAACCATACTGTTTGCTCTCGGTAATGATTTAACACAAATTGTTGACCAACCTACCAGAATTTCAGATACTTCTCATTATTCTCCCAATTCCTTGGACCTTTTCTTAATCAGTTGTCCTCTTGGCAAGTTTGACAACAACTTTGTCCATGTTTCCATTTCTACAGATTGCTCTTCTCTCAGACAATCCCAAACCTCCGACTCTTAACCAAACCCTAGTTCTCCAACAATTTTGCCAAAGCATTCCAAGCCAAAAATTTAGCATATATCCAGTAGCTCAAGTCAGAAACACCAGTTTTTTGTTATCATCTTGCACTACAGCCTGTAACAACTGCAAAAATAAAATATAAATAAATTTGAAATCTGACATTTCAAAGCCAAATTCACTAAACTTCCTTCCTGTTTGAAATAGCTGTCAAGCCATTGATACAAAAAGAGTCCTGGCCCTGGTTGTATTTCTCCAAGTTCAGAACTAATACCCTTTACAACAGGGCATTAGTTGTATCACCTCTACAAACTGTTATATTCATATAGCATATTCAACATCTTTTATCTATCTATTCTGTTCTCAAAAAAAAAAAAAAAGTCATAAAACTATCGCCCTATTGCTTTGACTTCATTATTTTTGAAAATAATGAGAGAGGTCATTGACAGCCTACTTGGAGACTCACCAGTTACCTAGTGATCACTAATCATCAGTATGGATTCCATCATTCTTGCTCCACAACAGATCGCATAGCTAACTTTATCTACCTTTGGACACAAGCCATAGAAAGTTTGGATTAGCTCAAGTAATCACTCTTGATATTTCCAAGGTGATTGAGTCAGGCATCATTGCCTTCATACCACAATATCATCTTGTGATATTTCTCTTGCCCTCTGTGAGTGAATCGCCAGCTTTCTCTCCGGTTGTTAATTGTAGGTCATGGTGAATGATTTCCTTCATCAGATTTTTTATTTACTGCTAGAGGAGTAAGTCACTATTCTTGTACCTTCCTCCCATGCATCAGTGATCTTCTCTGACATCTAATCCTCTTCATTGTTTTGCTGATGAGAGTACTCTTCATTTACAAAATTTACAAAACTCTTTAGTGTTCAGATGTTTTGGGCCTTTGAATATCTATAACCAGTGCCCTAAACACCAATCTCTTTGCCATTATCAAGGTGGGGGGGGGGGGTGGTAAAGAGGACTAATCTCAAATTCTCCCAGTTTTAGAATTTAAAACTGGTAAGTTTTAATGAGACACCAAAATGAAGTCCTGTCTTGTCTCCCCCCCCCCCCCCCCAAAAAAAAAGAGACTATGCTTCACTCCTCTCTTTTAATAATATCATTTTTTACCAGGTGGCATCATTTTTTTGCTTCATGGGTTGACTTTCACATCTTAAATTAAAAATGCCAAGAAATTATATTCTTGTTTAATCTTTTATCCAAATGTACGGAAAACAAAGTTTGCATGTGAAGTTTCTTTACAACTAGGCTACTTGTATATATAGGTTCACAGTAATTGTGATAAGATCCCATAATGCAAAGCACACATCCTTTCAGGTGTGTATAATGCTGTGCATTGTGGGAAGGGCCACTGAAGGGCCAATACATGCCTGAAAGGATGTATGTTTTGCATTATGGGGATACTGAGGCAATTAATATGAAGTCATTAGTCTCTATATACAAATAGCATAGTCATGAAGAAACTTCACATGCAAACTTTGTTTGCACGCACTTGGATAAAGAATTAAAGAAGAATATAATTTCTTGGCATTTTTAATTTAACTTATAACCAAGTGAAAAAACTTTCTATGACTTAACACATCTAGCCTTATCCTGTCATTACCACATCATACTCATAACCTCTTCAATCCTCAGAAACCTCATATTCTTTCTCATTCAAACAGTACTTCTTTCCTTCTTACTTCTTAACTCTTTATTAATCTCAAATTCTCCCAGTTTTAGAATCTTTTTCTCACATTTGAGCATGCACCTAAAACCTCCCTCTGAATACTTGATTGTATTCAAAAGCTGCCCACTTACAGATGACCTCTTTCACTGATTCCCTCAGGTCACTTATCAATGATTGCTGTAATTATGTAATTATATATTCTTCCAGCCAGTTTTCTGTATTGTGAAACGAAACAACTCGAGTTTCTTGAGAGAAAAAAAACCCTCGACATCTCTATATGAAATCAGCTAATATATCTTTAATTGAAAAAGTCCTCAAAAGTTCTTCGCATCCTGGATAAGATTTGAAATTGAATCTTTCTATTATTCACTGTTTTCAAATCTGGCCACATGAAATCTCACTGTTCCTAAATCCTTTTGTCATTACCTTCATGAGGTTCTGGCACAGTTAGAAATAATAATGCTACACAACATTTGGTAGTACACATTTTCAGTGATGAAATTTTGAAGCCATAAATATTCTTTCTAACTTCCAGAAGAACATTTACCTTGTTATTTTATGTATTTCTACATCCTGCAAAACAGACAAACCATCCAGAAGAACTCACACAATTTAAAGACATAATATACTGTCTTCATAACAGTAGTCACTTTAGTTGTCAAGCTATTTTTCATTTGCAGTTACAACGGCTGCTTTATAATAATGAGTAATTTAAATACTTTTCTGTCCTTTTAATATTTTTGCAGTGCTAGTTTTTTTTTATGGAAAGCTTATTTCAGTAATAATAATAATAGCATTTAAGGTCCATGACCTACCCAGATTGACTTTCATAACTTTTGTAGAGTAAGGTGGTTAATATTATACATAAATATATGTTCTTGTATGTAAATTTCATTTTTTTCATGCAGAACAATGACCGTCATTTCATGGTACTTAATGTCTGTATCAATTTCTTTAATGTAATATTCTTTTTGTGATGTATGAGTTTCTGTAATCGCATTTTAGATGTAGGGTTAAAAAACCTGAGTTTCTAGGTGAGACAACTTTACTTACTTCTGCCTGAGATTGACTAACTCAGGAACAGGTTAAAGAAAGACATAAAAAGTTCCTCTGATCTGCAACTAGAATTGAACCGTTCCATGGATTATTGTAGAAATTTTGTGCAGCACATGAAAGCACTTTAATAAAATGGAAATTTTCTTTTCTTTTCTAGAGTAAATGATATTAAATTACATTTTAAAGGTTTTTATGTTTTAACAAGTTAAGAAATGTTTCAGTGGTAATAAAAGATGATTAATAGTCACATCTTTGTGATTATAGATTTTTTTTTTTATTTATCGTATTCTGTTTGTACTATAAGTAGAAGACAACTTTCTGAAAAGAATTTGCCATATACGAGGTAGGTTCCAAAAGTTTCTGGCCTGACATACCAAATTCAAGCCAATTTTTACATACAAAATTCAAGCCTTTTTTTTTTTTTTTTTTTTTAATGTCATTTTAGGAGGCTAGGAAGAAACTCTAAAGCATGATCTGCAAAGCCTAATTGACCATAGTTATGACTGCAGATGTATTTTTTAGGTATGTGACAGATAGCACCATCTATGGGGAGGTTATTGTACCAGTTTCAACTCTCTACCTGTGCCATTCAGTTGGAGGCACTCATTTGACTAACATATAGTATGCTAAGTGGCTGTAATGTTAAAAATTAACCTTTTCACCAAAGAAGGGCTTTCTCCAAATGCTATCAAAAAGAAATTGGATAGTGTTTATGGGGAAGCTTCTCCTTTATATTCCATCATGAAAGAATGGGCTAAACAGTTTCACCTAGGAAGATAGAGCATCAAAGATGATCCTTGTGATGGTCGGCCTGTGGAGATGATGACTGAGGAAAATGTCTCTCTTATTAAGGAGGAACTGCTCAGTTACAGATGGCTGAAGCTCAAAGAAATCTCAGCAAGGTTGGGGCTTTCTTTAACAACTGTCTTATGCATCATTCATGAGAAACTTCACATGATGAATGTCAGTGCAAGGTGGGTGCCTAACTTCTGTCTTCAGTTCAGAGGGAACATTGTGTGACCTGTTCCTGCAAGTTTTTAGATCTTTGCCAAGGGAATCAGAGAGAAGTGCTGGAATCCATTTTCACCGGGGATGAAACTATGGTCCTCTTTCCAAAAGGGAAACCCATGGAGTAGTGTAAACCAGACAAAGCACTGCCAAGAAAAGCCATGGTCACTCAATCCACCAAGAAGATCATGACAGCAATCTTTTGGGATTGCCAGGGAATTCTCTTGATTGACTTCAAGGAAAGGAATTATTATGCTTTACTCTCACAAACTGCGTGACACTATAAAGGAGAAGAGACAAGGAATGCTGAGTCATGGTATTCACCCACTTCACAACAGTGCTTCAGTTATACAGCTATTGTTGCAAAAACTACAGTGAAGGAGATTGAACATCTACCCTACAGCCCAGATCTAGCACCCAGTGACTACTGCTCCTCTTGAAGCTGAAGAAAAACCTTCAAGGAAGAAAATTTACAGATGACAATGTGGTGAAAGATGCAGATTTAGGTCATTTTGCAGACAAAAGTACAGACTATTTTTTCAAGTGCATAGAAATGTTAATTCAAAGATGTGAAAAGTGTGTTGAAGTAAAGGGAGATTATGTTGAAAAGTGACACAGTTGTTTTCTTTCTATCACCTCTAAAAGTTAGTCAGGCCAGAAACTTATGGAAACACCTTCATAATTTTGACTTCCTTCCATGGTATGAAATTGTGACTGTAACCTCCATAATCACAACTTGAAGGGAAGGGAGAGAAGGAGAGAGAGAGAGAGAGAGAAATCACCCTGCTTTAATGAACAGATACTGTCAACACACACACACACATAGGAAAAGAAAGACATTAATGATGGAACTTCTCATTTGTCATTACTCTGAGTAAAACTGCAGTCACAGTTATCTCCTATGCTATACTGCACACCAATGTCTGCAGTCAGAATCATTATCCATTCTCCCAAGGCCTGTTTGACATTTGTTATAAAAAGTCTCCAGTGAGATATCCTTTGTTCATATTACCATAATACACAAATGACTAAAGCTCATCCTTTGGTTTATTTATTTTTTGCTATAAATATGCTTCTTCAGTTGGTGGTTCTGTTTTCTCATGTTCATGTTTGTTTTATGGAAATCTATGGAAAAGTTAAAAAAAAAAAACGACAAGGATAATTAGTTATGTTGAAAAAAATTATAAAATGCTAAAATAAGAAATATGTTAAAATGCTATGTGCTGTTTTTTTTTAATTTATTTATATTTTATGTTACGTTGGCTTCTGTGGCATCAGGTGGTCTTCCACAATGAGTCCTTGAACTCCATGGAGATATTATATAATAATAATAATAGGAATAATCTTTTCCTAATAGTTGAAACGAATGAGATCATATAAACAAATTATTGTTCAAATAATATAGTAATATTGTGGAGATTTATGGCTTACATAAACCTCCTCAATATTACTCTACAATTTCAACAATTTTTAAACAATAATTTGCAGTTATTATAACAAACCTCCTTGGAATCATAAAACTCATTGTGGAAGGCTCAAGGAAAATGTCACTTTACTCTTTCTCATTGCTACTACTATCATACCTCATTCACTATAATTATTATGTCATTCTCCTTAACTTCATTCAGTGCATTTACCTTAATGATACCCCCCCCCCATACAAGACAATGCTCTTGGCTAGCATTCACATAATAATAATAATTTAATCTTAGCACTTTTGTTCATCGCACTTCATACAATTCCGGAGTTAACCCTCTGATCTTGCTTCTTCTTATGACACTCAGCAAATAATTCCATCAACATCTAAATCTTCCCAGTAACTCTTGTATGTCTCAATCACATCACCTCTTTCATTATTTTCTAGACCTTTCTAGAACATATGTCATTCCCTCAGAATGCATTTGGGCATGTTGGTGTGCAGAATTCAGATATAATCTAGACCAGGGGTCGGCAACCGGCAGGCCACATGTAGCCCGAACGTGCATTTTTGGTGACCCATAAAAGGTTGACCATAATTACATGGCATGTGACCCATATGTTGAATTATTTAAATAATACATTTTATAATATGAATAATAAATTAAAAATAATTTGATGCCGATACTTTGTGATATCGCCCTGCAACTTGGTGCGAGTCAACTGTGTCAGTCATCATGAGTGGGGATAACAAAGGCAACTTCATCCGACAACAACTGCGATTTTGTAGCACTTTTGCAGTCACATTCCCTGGTCTGTCTTATATATTTGTTAAAAATAATTTCAAAACTGGGTTCAAGAAAACATAAAATTGCAGATGAAGGAAGAAGGTTTAATGATGAATGGAACAACAAGTACTTCTTTATTGAAAATGGGGGTAAGCCCCTTTGTCTTATTTGTCATAAAAGTGTTGCTGTTATGAAAGAATATAATATCCAACTTCATTACGAGAATGAACATGAAAGCCAATACAAGGGTTTGAACTGTGAACTTAGAAAAAATCTTTAATAAATTAGAAGCTTCTTTGATTGCTCAGTGAAACATATTTAAGAAGCAAAGTATTCATAATGAATCGGTTGAGTATAAGGATGTTACACAACTATCTGATAAAAATGTATTATATCTACAACGTACCTTAATGAACTTAATTTGACCCTGCAGGGCCAAGGTAAATTACTAGCAGAACTATTTTCTGACATAAAAGCTTTTGAAGGCAAACCATGTCTGTTGAAGAAATATAAGATGGAAGAAAATCTACATCATTATATATGTTGCAAATCTGCATTTACAATTGGATGACAAACACAAAAGGAAACTTTTGTTGGTATCATTGAAGATTTACAAAAGGAATTATCAACAAGATTTGTGGATTTTCATAAAAATAGCTTTGAAATGTGATTATTTTTGAACCCTTTTAATGCCAACATTCATGACGTACCAAACCTACTACAGATGGAAGTTTCGGAATTACAACCCAATGAAGCATTAAAGAACGCATTTTCATTAGAAAATATCCAAAAATTTTATCAATGCTTACCAAAAAAATTTGAAGGATTAATTAGTATCGCAAAGAAGATGATAGTCACATTTCGAAGCACATACATTTGTGAATAAGCATTTTCTGCCATGAGTTTTAGAAAAAATAAATTTTCTTTTCAACTGACTGATGAACATTTGCATGCTTTGATTCGAATTTGCACCTCAGGTTATAAAGTAGATATAGATAATCTGGCTAAGGGAAAACAATCACAAAAGTCACATTAAGCAGGGAGACACACATAAAGGCGACTTTATGTGTGTCTCCACATAAAGTCACGTGATAATTTTAAAGTGAGTGATAATTTTTATTGAGTTTCATTTTCATGCTTGTTTCATATCTCATATTTTAAATATTTCTGTGTTTTTTTAAGATTGATATAATAAAAATTGATAACTTAAGTATTTTTTTCACTCACTATTTTCTCTTAATTAAACACTTGCGGCCCGCATTAAAAATAAAAGTTGAATGTGACCCGTGAGCCTGAAAAGGTTGCCGACCCCTTATTTAGACCATTGTTCTTCTAACTTCTATGTTAACCCTTGTCTCTACATATTATTTCTGTAAAGCAACAAAATTACATGATAACCACAGTAATAAACTTTAATGAAAGTACAGATATTTCGTACTGAAAATAATAGTACATCATCAGTGTGTAGCAGCAACAACAAAATCAAAGAACAGGTATATAAGGTACATACAACAATTGGTTTACCAATCAAAAATGGTTGCCACATGCTAGAAATTAATAAATAATGATATTAAAACTGTTTTTGATGTTTACACAAAATCAGAATCTCTCAAACTTTTGGGAGGGAGACAATTGTTCAGATTCAGATTAGGATGATGCAAAAGGGCTTCACAACTTTCTTTGAAAAGGCATTCATATTTAAAACTACTTCTATGGAGAAGATGAGCTTCATTCCACAGTGGGGATACTGTTTGGTGTCAATACTATGTTGTGCCAGACCAGACTTTTAAGGTTTCATGTATTCAATCTAGTATTGATGTTCATTAAAATTCTTTTTTCCATTCACAAGAGATCTGGTAAACACCAGTTAAAGATAGAGACGACAGTTTGTCTTTTGTAGATGATAACAGATCAGGTGTTTTGTTGATAGGAAAATATGTGGGAATAAGGTGATACTTCTTCAAAAGTCTATCAATAGGTTAAGAGATATCAGAAATATATTGGATTGGAACCCTGCAGTCTGTTGAAGAATCCTTAGGTGTTGAAATATAGGAATTCAGTTATTATTTGTTGGATTTGACGAAGGTTGCAACCATTCAATTCCATTAAAGTTTTGATAGTGAGAAGTTCTTGTTGTAAGCATTATGTGCTCTATTAATTAATAACTTGATAACACCAATTTTTTTGAAAAGTGATGAGCAGACTTTTGGTAAATGTATCTTCTAGTAAAAGTAGGTTTCTGATAACACTGATTGACAGAGTACCAGAAGCTGTGCGAGTAAGAAGGATGTCCAAGAATGGTAAAACACCAGCATTTTCTTTTTCTATGATTGAACTGAATGCACGTAAGGCTATTGATCTGATGCAGGAAAGTGGTAAGTTTATTTTCAGAATGAGACTAAACAGCAAAATAGTCAACAACGTAATGAAACCAAAGAGAGGGTTGGGGATGAATGGGGATATTAACTCCCATATTGGACAATCCAGATCATTTATCAAAAATTCCAGACACTTTCTTGAAAAAAAATCAAGGATATTTAAATAGAAGAGTCAGTTAGTCACCTTTGATATTGTTTCTCTATTTACCAACATTCTGTTTTTTGACACTATTAATTTACTATAGGATGATTTCCCTTTTCTACTGAAGACCTCGCTACTTATCATGTTATAGATTAAGATTCTACAAAATCCCCAAAGGAAAAAAAAAATGTATAAATTATTAAAGAATAGTTATATCTTGGCCCAAAGAAATTACCAAAAAGGCTTATGTCAAACTACCCATGGAGTCCCTAAAATGCATAAACCTGATACCCATCTTCATCCAGTAGCAGATAGCATAGACAAACCCACTTACAAACTGGCCCAACATTTATCCAAATCACTTTCCTTTCTTTCTTACATGCAACTCTCCCTCATCTATTAAAAACTCTCTACACTTGAAAACATTAATAAAAAAAAATCACCTTGACAGATTCTGACATCATGGTCAGTTTTGATATTACATTCGTTATTTACTAATGTATCTTTAACTGACGTTAAGCCTTACCCCCCCCACCTCCTCCAGACATAATTCAATTATTCGGATTCACTATATATGTAGGTTATTTCTTATGGAAGGAAAAATGTACAGACAGCTGGATAGGACTGCATTGGGTTCTGCTCTTTCCCTCTCTAGCTAAATTCTATATGGAACATTTTGAAAACTTACTACTAATCACAGCTACACTCAAGCCAGTAGTTTGGATGCACTATGTTGATGTATTTGCTGTTTGGCCTCATTTTCCAGATACATTAGATACTTTTTTGGTGCATCTTAACAGCCAACATCCTAAAATAAACTTCACCATAGGGAAAAAAAAAATCCAGTTGTCTCCCATTTCTAGATACACTAGTGACATGACTCCCTAATGGAAGTGATGTCACTAGTCTTATCCATTTCCATTTTCAGAAAACCCACTCATACAGGAAGGTATTTACATAAACAATCATGTCCCTTTCCAACAGTATGGCATTCTCAAAACGCTCACTAAGCCTTGGCTCAGTGAGTTCAAATGACACATCCTTGAAACTGAGCACAAAATAGAAAAAATACTGCATGGAATCCCCTTGTTCTCATGTATATATGGGAGGTGCACGAGGACAAAGGGATTCCATGCAGTATTTTATTTATTTTATATGCTCAATTTCAAGGGCTGTGTCATTTAAACTCACTTAACACATATGGGGTGGGAATAGATTTGCTGTGATCCAGTGTGTTGGGTGTATCAGAAAAATAGCCAAAGTTCTCAGCAAATATGATTTCAATGTCACTTTTAAACATTTCATTTAGTTTGCTACCTTCATCTGCTCTGCTAAAGATAAACTGCATCGTCTTGGAACATCCTGGAGTATATATGTTCCTTTGCCTGTAATTTGGTCTACTTTGGACAGACTGGTAGATTAGTTAACATCCGCCTTGAAGAACACAAAAATAACGTCTCAATTTGTATGGTAAGTGTGGATTGGCGGACCTTGATCTCTACACTCCTTCACATAGGATTAGATGGAGAAAACATCTATATTACATAGAAGTCGATATAGGTCTGAGAGACGATTTTAAGAATCAGCATCAGCTATGAAGCACTCTTCCAAACTCAACAAGCATGGCTGCATTGATTTACCAAAGATCTGGAATTTTGAGAGATGATAGCCTGGCTTATGTAAATGAACTTTATTGTTATCTAGATGTCTGAAATATAAGGAATTAAAACTCGACATACTGTTAATTTGACATTAAAGATATCAAGAAATTATATACTTGGTTTTAATCCTTTAACCAAGGAAGCAAAAAATGGTTTGCAAGTGAAATATATTCATGTCTGAGCTACTTGTGTATAGAGGCTAATGACTTCACATCATTTGCCTTACTATGTATCCCATAATGCAAAAGCCACATCCTTTTGGATGTGTATAATGCTATGCATAATGGGAAGGGCAGACCAGTTTCGGCCTTTACTGAAGTCTCATCATTGGGAGCCAGACCCAGGAGGGATACTAAGATTCGAGTTCTAATCTTCAATAAACGGTGCCCTCTAGCTCTCTCGCTCTCTGGTGTCTGTCAAGTTCCTTGTGACTGCCATCATTCTTACTTTGGACAAGCTTGATGCTCTGTAGAAAAGAGAATATAAGAACACCAATCTTATATTATCAACAGTAAATCTGAAAAATCTGGCTTGGCACAGCACTGAATAGATACAGACTACAACATCCTATGGTCTGAAACATGCTTACTTCATCGATGCTGGTATAAATTTAAACACTTGTTTAAAGAAAGCACTTGAGGCCTTACTTCACCATCCAAACTTAAATCATAATGACTGCCTCTTTCTATCTAACAATATTGTAATATTTCCTCAGATATATCATTGCACTGTTTTATGTATAACACACAGCTTTTACATTTTAAAATCAGTCCATTGTTCGTGCTCTACTTTGTAATTAACAATTGTTGCCACTGATTATGGCATGTAATATTCAGACTGAAATATATAGCCTTAAATAAATAATATTATTATCCCTTGTGTTTCTTCATGTTAATGTTAGGACATTTGTTCTATTTTCAGTTACATTTTTAACTGTTTTCCATAATTACTTAGTTTAGTGATGTGTGGCTGTCACAGTTATCACAATGCTGGGTAGAAAACCAGTGAAAAATATTAGTAAGTTTAATAAATGTATGTTTTCCTCTCTTTGTATTGTTTATACTAGGGTTATCAACCCTATCCCTGCCAACATCGCCTGCTTTCAGTGTGTTAACAGCAGTTAGTCTTTCTCTTCAAATTTTACTCTTCATCTGAAAGTTTAAAGAAAGCACTTGAGGCCTTACTTCACTGTCCAAACTTAAATCATAACAACTGCCTCTTTCTATCTAACAATATTGTAATATTTCCTCAGATATATCATTGCACTGTTTTATGTATAACACACAGCTTTTACATTTTAAAATCAATCCATGTTAAAATTAACATGAACTGTTAAAATTATTGCCCATGACAATCAGTGAGTTTGAGCTGTTTTTTAAACAGCTCAAACAGCTGTTTTGAACAGCTTTGTGAGCTGTTCTTGGGTTTTAAACAGTTATCATCCTCCCTAAAATGAATGTGAATAGTAAAAAAAAATATATATATATGTAATTATCAATCTGAATGAGAAGCCTACTGCTTTGTTAAAATAAAAGACAAATGTGTTGGTATGTGGCAATTCTGTTGCAGTTATGAAGAAACATAATGTGGAGCGGCATTTCAAACTAATCACTCCTCATTTGACCACAACTATCCTGTTAATGCTGAACTGAGAAAGAAAAAAAGTATGTGAATTAAAGTCAAAACTTATATCTCGATAGTTAGTTTTTATTAGACCAATAGTAAAGCATAAAATGGCCACCATTGCTTCTTATAAAATTACTCACTTAATATCAAAATGGAAAAAACATATCAGGATGGAGAATTGATAAAAGAAGCATTTCTTGCAGGAGCAGATTTTTTATTTGAGGGCTTTAAAAACAAATAAGAAATTATGACAGTGATATCATACCTGCAGCTTTCAAATAAAACAATTCACAAGGCGATTGAGCTCAATTTCCCTCGACATGCAAGCATACCCAACTGAAAAATGATTTAGGAAAATGTGAATACTTATCCCTGCAATTTGATGAGTCAATAAATATATTAGATACAGTAGAATTGGCTGTTTTAGTAAGAATGGTATTTGAAGACTTTTCTGTTAGGGAGGAACTGTTAAAATTATTGCCCATGAATGGTCAAATAACAGGAATGAAAATTTAACATACATGTAAACAATACACTGAAACAATAGATTTCCCTTTAAGCAAGTTGGCAGTGATCACCACTGATGAAGCCCAGCAATGGTGGGTACTTCCAAAGGATTTATTGCTCTTTGCAGGTAGGACAAATCATTTCCAATCTTTATGTCATACCATTGCATTATTCATCAAGAAACATTATGCAGTAAAGTTCTCTCCTTTGGTCACATTATGAAAACACTTCTAAAAATAATAAACTCAACTAGAGCCTCTTCTCTACAGCACTGCCTCTTTAAGTCTTTCATTGAGAGTACTGACAATGTAACTAAAAAGATCTTACTCTTCATTCCGAAGTTCGCTGGCTAAGCAAAGGAGAAATACTTTCATGATTTGTGAGTTCATTTGAAGAGATAAAAAATAGAACTATGAGCAGTTAAGTGATCCTTTTTTGGTTAATGGATTTGGGTTTCCTTACGGATATCATAGAAAAATTAAATTCTCTAAACTTGGAACTCCAAGGAAAGGATAGACACATTGCGATGATGATAAATTCGATCAGATCATTCAAAGAGTGGCTGACTTTGTGGATATATCATTTGGAGCGGAAATCTCTCAATCATTTCCAAAATCTGAAGAAAATGATTGACAACAGAGAGTTTGTCCGAATCATTTGTTAAATCACTTAGTGGTCCAGGAAGAATTTGACAAGAGTTTTCAGAAGTTCAATACCAATAGTATCGTTTTGTTAACCCTTTTACAGACTTAAGTGTGACCAAAATTGTTGAACTCATTACAAACTTTAACAATGCAACAACAGAAGAAGTAGAACTAGAAATTTTAGATCTCAGGAATGATATCACATTAAAGTCATATGAAGGTGGTGATAACTTTTGGAGTTTTGGTGGATAGAGAAAGATTTCCTGTTTTAAAAAAGTTGTGGAAACAAGATAACCTCTTTTTTTTGGATCAACATACTTGTGCAAGTAATTTTTTCCACCATGAACATCATAAAATCTAAATACAGATCGCGACTAAAGGATGAATATCTTGACATTTGCTTGTGAGCTGCAGTATCATCTTATATTCCCAACTACGAAGGACTTGTCAATGATATGCAACTCCAAGGATCCCATTAAAATTCATTTTTCTTCACAATTTATTTAATTTGTTTAAAACATTTTTGTTCTTTTCCAATAAAGACAAAATTACAACGATCCTTTTATTTATCCACAACATAAATTTATCTTAATTGTTTGATTACTTTAAGAAAGATTGCGGGGGGGGGGGTGTCCCAAGTACTGTTTCCTTAAAAGTGCCCTAGAGCTCAAAAAGGTTGGTAACCCCTAGTTTATACCATGGAGCATTATTGTGAATTTCTTGGATGGTATTAAAAAAAAAAAAAGCTATGAACAAATTAATGCCATCCTTCACATCATTTACAGTCTCAGTAACATTATCCTTTCATAATTAAAATGATATATGACTAAAAAGTAACTGCTTTAATATTTTCTATACTTTTTTACATTTTTTTTATTTCACACATACAACAGCTGTTAACTGACACATATGCAAAAGGGAAAAAAAAAAAAAAGAGAAAGCTGAAGTGTAAGCACTAAACATTACAGGATTTATACATGCCCTTTCTTATTTGGGACAGTATCAACTCATTCATACTCTGGTTACTGTGTTTAATGTTGGGTTTCCCAAACCACTAAACAGTTCTGAGCCTCACAAGCCAACTACGAATATATTCGTATGTCGATTACTGCTGGCAACAAGATTACTCATACTGACCTTGAAGAAGTGAAAGTGCTTGGCATGCGGAGCGTAGCAGTGAATGTGTGTATACTCGTAGTTGGTATATGAGCCTCACAAGCCAACTATGAATATATTCGTATGTCGATTACCGCCAGCAACGAGATTACTCGTACTGACTTTGAAGAAGTGAAAGTGCTTGGCGTGCGGTAACAAACTATGCCCGAGAACTGTGATAGCAAACATGTTAATCATTTACATCATCCGTGTTATTTCACCTCCTTCAGTTGCCTGATTGCAAGCATAGAGGAGGCATATCAGCAAAAAATGATTGATGTGGTTTTGAAGACACGTGAATAAATCTATTCAAAATGGTGAGTAAATTCGATTAATTTATCATAATGGTTAAATGTGGGAATCTGTATCATTTTAGCTGTTGGTCGATTGATTGTTTTACAGGGTGGTATCAAGAAATTGCATTAGGTTTCTGATTCCCCCCCCCCTCCTCTAATTCAGGTTTCTAGTGTTCATGCTCCTAAATCTAAATCCCACCTAAGCACTCCCTGATCACAATAATGGTTGCACCTCTATAACTTATAACTAAATGGATAAAAAACCTGAATTTTCTGTGACCAAAAAAAAAAAAACTATATATATATAAGAGATTGACTAAACTAACTTATCTCCATAAACTGGAGACGAGTTAGCTCATTTTATCCAAAACTAGGCACTGTTGATGTGAAGAAATGTTCTTCACATCAACAGTGAGAATTGAGCTTGAGGGCTTTTTCAATCAAAGGGCACAAGTTGCCTCATTTGTCTATGTTGTGGAGGTATGCCATTTTAGCAATTTCATGTTAATTTTATATTGATGTTAGGTTTTTAGATGTTAAGAAAATCTCATGACATCCTATTTTTGAACTACCGAATTTTGCTGACTGCTAAAAATATAAGAACTTTATTCATTACTTAGAAATGTATTTTAATGATCTTACGTTATGCAACGGTTCCATAAAATGACTTTCACTTATTTCTCCCATAATCAAGGTCGTTAAAATTGTTTTTTTACAGCACTCAGTGTATTAAAACTGTGATTGCATGATTTAACTAATCACTTTATTTTTAGTTTGGTTGGCAAAACTTGACATTCCTAGAATACATATTTTGCTTATAGTGCCTAGTTTTGTAAACTACTTTAGGGACATCTATCATTACAGTAAAGGAAGTAGAATTGTTTCTACATTTGCTACTTGTTCTACCCCTAGTTTCCTAGAAGTTTTTCTGATCAAATATTATTTAAACAGAACAGAATGATATGTGCTTATTTTTTTTGGGGGGGGGTGAAGAGAATGCAGTTCATGTTGCCTTCAAATCAAACACGAAACTGACGTCTCTGATCTGTTTCATTAAAAGATCTACTCCAACTATTATCTATAACTTTTCACAACTTTTTTGTTATTATTGTTAGTCCCATCCATTTAAAGAGTAAAGCCCAAAATCATGCAGCTTGCATCAAGTCAAATAACTTATTGTTTTCTTGCATCAATATCTAGAAAAAGCCATTCTTCTTATTATTATTATCAGATCTCCATAGTCAATGACTCATCAAGATGTTTTCTGTTCTGTTTTCATGGAATGTTAACATTCCAGAAACCACCTTAGTCAATTGTCTCTGAACCCTTTCCAACATCTCTTCATCCTTTTGAAAACCAGGTGACCAAATCTGTACATAGTAATCCACATGCAGTCTGATCAAAGCCTTATACAGTGGAATCATAACATTATTACTCCTACATGTCAGCATTCTCCGCATTCTTTAAATCTTGCAGCCTGGCAATCACACTCTTTTTTACCTCCAGTCTCACAATGTGCTGTGCTGTCCTCACAGTTTTTGCAAAATGTCCCCGAAATTTCAGGTCTTTATCCAACAAAATCTTCAAGATTCCTTATATACTCTACCTCCTCTAAGATATCCCCACCTTTACACTTTACATCCCATCTCTACTTCCTGAAGTTTTAAATTTTAAACTTGCTATGTTGAACTGGTAGCCCCATTCACTTGCCCATTCAAAAATTATATTCAAGCCCACTTGCAAGTTACAACATCTGTTTTACTCTTCATAGTTCTTCCCAATTTCACATCATATAACTTTTTCATATAATACAACTTTCACATAATTTCACATAATACAACTAAATATCACCATTCATGCCATTCCAAATATCATTTACATAAAAATTAAAGGTGGCCCCAAAACAGGCCCTTGGGGAATACCACTAATGACATTCCTCTTCTGGGGTATTTCTCCCCCATACACAACTTGCTAATACCTACAGACAGCCAGTCTTCAATCTAGTGCAATAATCTACTATCCAGTTTGTGCCAGTTTAATTATCAGATTGTCATATGACATTCTATCAAAGGCTTTAGTAAAATCTAAATATACCACTGTGTGTGCGCATCACTTTTGTCCAGTGCATCTGTCATCTTGTTATAATTAGTAGATTGCTAAAAAAACATGATCTTCTTTTATCACTCATGCTGTTCATCAAAGAGAATGTTTTTGTAGTTGTGAACAAATCCAATTCTGAATCGTGGTTTTGACACTAGCCTCTCCAATGCCTTTACTATAATTATAATTCCAGTAAAAGAGACTGGCCTTTAATTTGAAGCATTAAGTCTTATCTCCTTTATGCAGCAGAACAATTTTGTCCTCTTTCTGCTCCTTTGGAACTTTCGTGAGTTCCAAATCCTTTATGAATTGCCCATTATAACATCTCTACTATATTCCCCCTCAGTGGCTGTCATTCTACCATTTTCTTCCTGAATATCATCCTTCTATAATTATTCTTTCTTCTACTGGCCACATATCAAAAAACCTCCCTAGTATTTCTTTTGACCTCATTAGCTTAACTGCTGCTTATACTGCACTTTTGCTATCCTTACCAAGCGAGTTAACTCTTTTGCTTGCTCTTCTTACTCAAGCAACTAACTATTACCACTACTCATCTTGTGCTGCCTCCATAATGCCTTCTTCTTTCAAATTGCATGCTTCATGTCTTTATTCATCCATTTCATACTCATTTAACTTTGATCTCTGGAATACATTCAGACCATTTCCTGAACAGGTCTCAAGCAGCACTGATCTTCTTCCCATCCAGTTTTCCTTTCCATGATATAGCTGCAAACTGTCTCCTAAGCTTATCTTAGTCATCAGCTTTATAGTTCCACATGTATCCCTTTCTCACAGAAGTCCTCATATGATTAGACACCACCCAAGTAATCATTTCATGGTCGTTTTCACTTGGAGGGAGATTTAACACCTCAATAACATCCTCTGATGACAATCCAAGACCTGCTATCCCTGTGTACCCTCTGTTACATACTGCCTAAGGTAGTTGTCCCTCAAAATCTTATAAAATTCATTCTCTTTGAGTCCATAATTAAAATTCTCCATAATGATTACCTTTTTCTTATTGGTTAGACCATTCTTTCTTTTAAGGTTACACAGTGGTCAGCATTCATAGTGAAGAATTTGTGGAGACTAAAACACATATATTGTGGAGTAATTACTTTACTTATAATTAATAAAATAACACGACGTTTCGACCTCTCTTCTGAGGTCATCGTCACGAAGACATACATATGCATAGTACACAAGCTACATGACACCACACAAAAGTAACAAATCTAAATGCTTTGTTAATCATTTACCCTAGCCTGACCTCTGGTGAAAAAAAAATTATAAATAAAAATACAGTAGAAGCTGCTTAGTGTGCTCACTTTAAGACAGTCACTTTTCGATAACAATATTCTGCTAATAACATTAAGCAAAGGATATAAAAAATTGCATCATTATTTTAATTTATTGTTATAAACAACTTTTAATAAGCAACAACATAAAATTTATTTTAAAAACTTGTCTAGTGTTGTCTGTTGTGTCTTGAATATAGTAATTCATGAATAAATTGCTCCTATTCATAATGCCTTTCGAAGTTTGTCGCTCTATGTTGCACACTGCAATGAAGTATTCATAGAGCTTCTTGCATCTGGGCATTGGTTGGAGGAGCTTCTAAAATTTGTTCTTCTATACTTGTCTTAGTTTAAATTTCTCATCGAAAGCAGCTTGACATATTTCTGACACTGTCATTGTAGCCGCCACTTCAGTGTTGTTATCAATATCCAACCAATTTGCAAATTCTTCTTTTGATACCATCTAGGGTTTTATCAAAACTTTCACTTGCAAGATATTAAAATCTTTGGAAGAAGGAGTTTGTCTTAAAAATCCACCATTTTGGAAGCAGTTTTCAGTAGTCTTCTCTAAGAATTGCTTCCATGGCATTGCTACCAAATGCAATACATAAAGAAGGGAAATCTTTTTTGCAATTGCACTTGCATCAGATTGGTCTCTTATATTATCAAGTTCAGCTATAATTCTCGCACAAACTTCCCTGCGATAATAAGCTGTAAAAGTTCGTATTATGCCTTGTCACATGGTTTAATTAATGATGTAGTGTTCAAAGGCAAGAAAATTACTATGATGTTCTTTAACAATAAGTTGTTTGTTCGTGCAGTGCAGTTGTCTACTAACAAGACAATTTTTTGCTTTAAGATCCCACTTAACTAAGCAATTGTTGAAAATGTCATTAGTTATCCTAGCATTTGCACTAGAACAGTAGTCAAGAGGCAAACTTTTGATGCCTTTAAAACACCGAGGATTTTTACTTTTTTCCAATCACTAGGAGTTCTCGATCCCCACCTTTCATATTAGCAACTGTCACTCGTTCTTTTGAGGATTTAAATCCTTTAGTACTTTCATTTTTAAACAAATAAGTATGATCAGGCATTGCATGAAAATAGAGTCCTGTTTCGTCTGCATTGTAAATATCCTCAGGATAATGTTCAGCAATAATTTTTGGCCACGTGGTCTTAATCCACACATCAGCTGATTAAAAAAAATCAGCACTTTTTTCTTCACCATGAATACACTTGTACACAACATTCTATCGCTTTTTCCACTTGTTAAACCATCCATCAGTTGTGGTGAAAGTTTCTTTGCCCATTGTTTTTGCAAGTTCTTCTGCTTTTTGAGACATCAAAGGCCCATTAATCGAAGCATTAATTTCACAAACATTACTAAACCAAATTTTAATGCTGATTCAACTTGAGTATCCTAACCAGATCGGGTTCTCTTCCAATCCATGTTCTCATTAGTAAGAGCTGAAGTTTTAATGTTTGATCTGTTTTTTAAGATCTTACACAAGAGTGATTGTGAAATTTTTAAATGTACAGCTGCACTACACTGACTCATTTTGAACAACTTATCATAGCACTCCAAAATTCTTTGCTTTTCTTGAAAACATAAATCTTTGTTTTTTACTTGCTTCTGCCATAATGCTAAGGGCTGTTTTTAATGAGCACTTAAAGTCAAATTCACTTACTGAAAGAGAGCAAAAAATAAACTTGAAAAATCACAATTAGACTATTTATACCCCTGCCCCTGCATTTGCCTGGAAGATATAAGATTTATGGAAGAATACGATTAAAGGAAGATTAACAAAAAAAGTCAGGTTTCAACAAATGTTCTTTGTTAAATTTTCTCCTGATTAACCCTTATTTCTTAGAATTCTGAGATGCAAAACACTAAACGTTCGAGGATTTCGATAACAATAACCGGAACTTAGATTATAATAGACAGATTATTTTTAATTCATTTTAAATGGTGTGTTTTGGGACCTACTGATTTTGATAACAATAGCCGATTGATAATATTATCTGTGATCACAATAAGCAGGATCACATTATACGGATGATAGGGGGGAAAAATATCTAAATAAATATAAAGTTTTATAGCAGAACTACATTAAACACATCTCTCCAGTCCTCTTATATTAAGGTTTTTCTTGTGTTGGGGGTTCTGCCATTATGTTCTGGATGTTATGTAGGTTGCAGATGGGTTCTCCAGATTCTTGGAATTACTAATCCCTCATTCTTGTTTAGATTTGAATGATGTTTCGGCATCTCACAAGCTTCCTTGAACTTTCTATCAAACTAAGTTTTGGTTCAGTGTAGGGACTTGGTGCCTTTCCAGTTGATTCTGTAACATATCTGAAGGTATGGTCTGACAAGCCTGTTTTACCATAGTGGAAGAATTTGATATAGCATTTATGTTCATCTTTTCTTATTGGGATGGTGTGCCCCATTTTCCCTGTGTAGGGTAGATTGCAGGTGCACTGAATTTTGTAAACCCTGAGTGAGCAAGGTAGGGAATGGGATCTTTGGATGAACTGAATATACTTTTTAATTTTGCAGGAGGTTAGAAGGTTGCCTTAATGTTGTATTTATGTAGTGTTCTATATTTTCTGATATTCTCCTAGTGTATGGTATGGCATTCCTGTAATCTTTTTTGCTTTTAATAGTATTATTGTGGAGGAACTGCTTTTTTTTTTGTTGTTGTTGGAGTCATTTTTTATAAATATTTGGCTAATAATTTCATAGCTGAACAAATAATATAAGCTTAATGAGTTCATGAGCTTAAAGAAGAATTTAAACTTTTTTTACAAATGCTCTCATTATTTACTTTTTTTTAAAAAATGATGATTATTGGCTTAAAAAATAGTATACCCACTTGTTGGAGGCTTGAAGTGGCTTAAAAAAGTTCCATGTTTGGTCTCTATAGCAGAGTTTTTGGACTATGTAAAAAGTAAGTAAAAAATTAAAATAAAATCAGTAAAATGGAGGAGGGGGAATTCTTAACCCACCCATGGTATGAATGTACTATAGATTTACAAATAAACCTTTCATGGGTGTGATTCAGATAGGTATATTTGGGCATCTGAACAAACTTAATTGAACATGTATTAACTTGTATGGAGAAAGTTAATGGATTCAAACCTAAAATCAAACTTTGAAAAAATGAAGTTAATAATGGTTTACTTTCAACGTTTAGTTGCTGCTTTAATTCTAATCCTAGCATAGAACTATTAGCACTTGTGGGGCAACATCTGAGCATGTTTGAGAAGAAGCTTTGCTTTTATTTTGACCAAACTAACAAAAATGTTTGATTGGATTCAAAATCAGTTTGCATCATCACTATCAGAAAATGTCAGACTTTGATCTTTCATTGAAAAAAAAAAAAAAGAAGAGCTTCTCAATTTGAATAATGATTAAACCCCTGACAATTATCTGAATTCTATTTGGCTGCAAAAGAAAAGTTTCCATCTGTTGGGGAAAAGCAATTAAGATGCTTCTATCATTTACTACAACCTGTTTTTGTGAGTAATCTTTCTCACTGATGGTCATGATCAAGAATTTGAAGCAGTCATGTTTAAAAGTCCTAATAAGGAATTACACCAGCTCTTTCGAGCATTGATAAAAGAAGTTGTTCATGGAAACAAGCACAAGTCTCTCATTGAACAAATTACCATATATGTCGGTGTATAGGACGACCGCCACATGAGACATGGCCTAAATTTTAGGCTATTTTTAGGTTCTAAGCTTATGTCAGTTATAAGACGACCCCCCCCCAACCCCCAATTTCTAATGCAGTGTTAGGTATTTTTATATCCATTATTTTTATAACTGTGCATATCCTTATTTTTTTGCATAGCATAGATTTAGTATTTACATGAATTACCCTAATTAAAAGTGATTAGCTCCAATTTTTGTTAATTTTAGAGTTATTAAAATTGTTATAATTTAAAATCATGGAACCAGAAATTAAGCTTCCCTTTTTATACTCGCCGTATAAAACGACCCATGATTTCGAAGGTTTTTTTAATAATATTTGAGTCGTTTTATACGGCAACATAACAGTAATTATTATTTTACTTTGTGATTATTTTTTAATGACAGTGCAATAATAAATCTACACAATTCCCGATTATTTCTTCTCTTTACTTTCTCACTAAGTTCTAAAAGAAAACTCATAGGCATTGGTATACACCTTTATACCATAATAATAATAATAAATTTAGTTTAATCCTTTATCCAAGTGTGAGCAAACAAAGTTTGCGCCTGAAAGTATCTTCAGGACTGAGGTAAGGTGGTACACACCAGGGCAACTCGTTGCAAAGGTGGAGCAAGCTACCAATACTCCTGTCTCAGTATCTCCTATAATGCAAAACACATCTCCTTGCGGATATGTCTAATGTTATGCATTAAGGGAAGGGCCACTACCCAGACTAGTTTCGACCTTTATTGAGGTCTCTTCAGTGGGAGCCAGGCCCAAGCTGAGATACCAGGCAGAAGCATTCGCAGGTCATCTCCACCTATAGAAGTTGCCAAATGGTGTGCCACCCATTTTTAATAAATTACTCTGGATTTAGAGAAAGATGTTGAAAGTTTATTTTTCACTTGGTTAGAATATAATAAATTTAGTTTAATCCTTTATCCAAGTGTGAGCAAACAAAGTTTGCGCCTGAAAGTATCTTCAGGACTGAGGTAAGGTGGTACACACCAGGGCAAACTTTCAACATCTTTCTCTAAATCCAGAGTAATTTATTAAAAATGGGTGGCACACCATTTGGCAACTTCTATAGGTGGAGATGACCTGCGAATGCTTCTGCCTGGTATCTCAGCTTGGGCCTGGCTCCCACTGAAGAGACCTCAATAAAGGTCGAAACTAGTCTGGGTAGTGGCCCTTCCCTTAATGCATAACATTAGACATATCCGCAAGGAGATGTGTTTTGCATTATAGGAGATACTGAGACAGGATTATTGGTAGCTTGCTCCACCTTTGCAATGAGTTGCCCTGGTGTGTACCACCTTACCTCAGTCCTGAAGATACTTTCAGGCTCAAACTTTGTTTACTCACACTTGGATAAAGGATTAAACTAAATTTATTATATTCTAACCAAGTGAAAAATAAACTTTCAACACCTTTATACCATATATTATGGCCCACACCTGTCTAGATGTAACTAACTTGCGGCACACCTCTGTACTAGTTATGCTGTTATGAGAAGCCTTCATTACAAAGAATTGCATTCATTATAAAGAGTTGTATGCTTTATTACAAAGAATTGCATTCATTATGAAGAGTTGTGTTCTTTATTACAAAGAATTGCATTCATTATAAAGAGTTGTATTCTTTATTACAAAGAATTGCATTTTGAAAATCCAAAGTGGATTTCAAAATCCATTTGGTTCCTCACATAAAATATGTCAAGTTAAGAGTTTGCAAGAATTGGTGTATATAATGATTCTTATGTGCTGCACAAATCTTTAATTTGATTAGTGAAGTGTGCAATGATGCAAAAAGATCGGGAAGTAGTGATGTGGAAGATCCCACAAGATAATACTAAGCAAACAAAGCCCCCTTCGTCTTCTAAATGAAGTTCAGTAATTCTTATTGATTAATGTAGGAGACTCTATAACTACTAGTAACTTTGAGGCATTTCCGTGGGGTACAATTAACCTAATTTGAATGGAGTAAGATGTTTCTTATATTTTACCAATTTTGTGTGCCTTTTGTCTGATCTAATTAATTCTCAAGAAGATGAAAGCCAGATATGAACACCTACTATTTACAGATATAATACATGGTTCTCAGTTGTTAGCACTGGAATTTGACTGGTTTCTAGGAAAATAGTTTTTAAATTTGGGCAGAGTGGTCTTTTCTGCATTTGCTGACTATTGTTACTGTTGGAGGAAAAAAGAAATATCTTGTTAATTTAATCAACTACTATATATTGCTGTTAAAATAATTTTTAAAAACTGTGGTTCATTTCTTTGTCTTCTGAATACATCAGGATTTTTAAAAATATTTTTAATACTTACATTTTAGGTGGAAATCCGGCCCATGATGTATGTAGCTTTAACTTATGATCACCGTTTGATAGATGGACGTGAAGCTGTGACTTTTCTTCGAAAGATAAAGGCTGCAGTAGAAGATCCTCATGTTATGTTAATGGATATTTAGTGTATAAGAGACAGTGCTGATCAAGTAGTATAAATTTTTAAATTAAAACAAAACTTAGGTCTTATTTCAAGAGCACAAGAACGAATATTGACCAATAGGAAACTGACTTAGAACATTGCTTATACAAGTAAAGATCATAATGATGGCACATCTTCGAAAATAAAGGCAGGAAAACTTTTTTTCTGTAAGAAAGTATTTATTGTTTTCACATTCTTGTTTCTGAATTAAAATTGAAGAAAACAATCTGTTAAATAATATCTAACTGCAGCTCATAGTTTACCAAACTGTTTGTGTATTTGTGTATATTATACAGGGTTATTCTTCCAAATTAGTGATAATGAGGGGGGGGGGATACTGTAGATAGTTTGATTATTCAAGAAAATTATTGTATATTAATTATTTGCCTAAAATCAAATGGGATTAGTTTATCACACGCATTTTTTTTTTTTTTTTAATTCAAAGGTACTTGACCTTTTATATGTTATTTATTAGTACAATGGAACAGCTGGTAAACTTAAATTTCATACTGCAGATAAAATAGTTAAAAAAAAAAGAAAAGAAACATTCATTCACTATTAATGATGATTTTTTTTAATCCATTGAATGCCATTATTTTTTCTAAATAAACTTTGTGGATAGCATGTTCCTATAAAGTAACAATTTTATGACAAACAGAAGTAACAAATTTCAATCAAACAGATTAAGCATTTTAGCTTGATTGTCAAACTAAAATGCTTAATCATTATTTTCCACATGCATACATACATATATATATATATATATATATATATATATATATATATATATATATATATATATACGCATTAACAATTTTAGCTACAGATGCTCTAAAAAGTGTATTTTTACTTTTCTTTTATCCATTTTTTTTGGTGAAAAGAATAGTGCAGTAGTTTAACTTTCATACATGTATGTTTCTCTCTCTGTGTGTGTGAGTGAGAGAGAGACTTTCAAAATAAATATTGTAAATAAGATATGATTACTACTCATGAATTAAAATTCAGGAGTGTGTATGATGCACATTATTGACCCACACATTTAAGGCATCCAGTGGATTAAATAAAGTTGTAATGCATTTAAAATTCTCTTTAATACTCATTTACAAACTTAATATGGGAGTTGTTCATTATTATGAAATGGAGAAGAAAAAAAATGTGTGATTAATTACTTTGCAAAAACACAAAATCTGTGTACCAAATAAATAGTACTCCAAACAGTGAAGTGAATTGAGAAAGAAATTGTACATTCGAAATAGTACATCTTGTTAAATAAAAAAAATTTTATATCTTGTGCTTCAATTATTGTATAATATCACATCATAATCATCATTTCCTGGCATGAATACAAAATACTGTGATATCCTAGAAAAACAGTTCATCAATAAGCTTCTGGTCAACAGTTTCTTCCAGGTTAGATTATCATTTTTAAGTCTCTAATTTGATCAAGTGAAAGCATGCAATTCACAAAGATAATACACTTGCCTTAAGACCCTTGTATTTTTTTTCCCCCTTCAAGCATCTATTTTGTTAATCTTCTGCATGCTACTCTCCCATGCTTCCAACAAAAATTTTCATCAGTTAACATATACCACCTTTTTAGAAGTGTCTGTAGTCCACATGCTCTCAGTTTGTCCTCATAATTGCCTGGTTTGCTGAGTGGTTAGCATATCTGCTCACTAGCCTAAAGGCTGCTGGTTCGAATCCTGCCGTGGGTATGGATGTTTGTGATTGTCTGTGAAAATACTAGTGGTAGTAGATGCTGTTGGAGTAGATATGAAGGTGGTTGATGGTGTGGTGGAGATGGAAACTTGTAGATTAGATGCTCTCCCTCGATGAGTCTTTGGACTCCCTGGAGGTGTCACGTAATAATTTATATCCTGTAAGTGGCCATATCACCTTCACGTAGTTCCTTATTCCCCTCCCTTAATTGTACTTCTCATCCATGAAAAGTTGTAACCTGTAGTCTATTTAGTGGACTGAGAGTTAGATAATTTGGGAACCCTGTTCTACCAAACATTAAATTGTTTCAAACCACTTAAGGTTTAAAATAAGCAGGGCAGTAGTTTCACACTGAACAGTGAAAATCATCTATCACCTTATGACATTCACAGACATCTATACCACAGTAGGATTTGAACCCATAACCTGTTGGTTGTAGAGTAGAGACAGTATATATTTTGTTAACCAGGCTGCCACATATATATTCTTCACCATTAATAATGTCAAATTCTTTCTGTGAAGACAGCTTCATTTTTAATTGGTTCTGCCATTGATGGCTTGATTCCCAAGAATCCTCATATCCACGTTCTTTAGTTCTTCACTAGTTGTTTTATTATTTCTTTTCCAGCTCTGGGATCCAGAGTCAAAATGGTTTAAATTCTTTCTGTATGCTGCTAATTTGGTGTTTTTGCTTATGCAGAATCCATACTTATTTGTGGGTGTTCCTGACTTCAGCAAGCTTCCTGCTTTTTATATCACTGTTTGTTATTTCTGTTTTTGTTCTGTTGGTAATTGATTATTATCGTCATCAACAAAGACTTCCAGGATGTCAATTTCTCTTAACCTCATTCACACTGGATGCACTCACAAATTCAACAAGAAACTGAATTTCTCTCTGCTCTGTGAGAGAAAAGTCTAACTCATTCCTTTCTTAACTACATCTACAAAGAACCTTCACAAGTAATGGCTACCCGTCGAAAACTATTAATAAGCTTCTATACCACCGCCATCAAAACAACTCAGAAACACAAGACAATCCAAAAGGTTTATCTCCTTACTATATATCACCTCGCTCTCCACGAAACTAAGAAGAATTTTAAGAAAGTTCAACATAAAAACTTGTTTCTCTACTCTTCCTAAGATCGATTTTAAGCAAATACAAACAAGCTCACAACCATCTACAATTCCCAGGAGTGTACAAAATCACGTGTGACTGCGGGAAGCAATACTATGGCCAAACTGAAAAATCCATCCTCCTATATCTAGAACATCAGAGAGACATTGCCTACAAAAGAACTAGAGCAAGTGCCCTGTCAAGCCATGTACTGTTTTCAGTAAACACAAATGATGAAGGCCGTCAACATGAGATAAACTGGACAACAACCTCAATCCTTCATATATGCCGTGACGAGGTGGCGCCCCCGCATAGTCGAGTCTAAGGAAATTGTTATGGATCCTCATCACATAAATAATAACCTCAGCTATAATCTACCGGACTCTCAGCTCTGCTATCCGATATTGGCACACGCGCGAAATTAGACGCACGCAGCTACTTAACAATAGAACTTCAACACGGACTGTAGCTACAGTTCAAAGCTAACTGATTTTATAATAGTCGTTTTATAGTGATACGATGTTTCTTATAGTGTTTACTTGCTTTCTATGTTCCCACGCCTGAAAAAGTCGGACAATCCGATGAAACATGTTGCGTTTTGAATATATTTAATTGTTATTCTAGTCTTGGTTATAGTCAGTATATATATATATATATATATATATATATATATATATATATATATAAATATAAACATATTCCAGTACCGAGTTAATACTTTAAATTGCTATATATATATATATATATATATATATATATATATATATATATATATATATATATAGTTGTAATTAGGATTGACTCGGGATGTATACATTTATAAAATTAAAATTTAACTGACTAGAACCCGAGAAAGTATAACAAAAACCTTTAATAATAAATTACGACTAGTTTCATCGGTGTTCCGATTTCTTCAGGTGAGTAAGAAATAACATAAGACATAAAAATAACGAGGTAAAAAACATGGACTTTCCAGCTTAATAAAAAGCAGAATAGTAACAATCATATTTGAATAAGTGACCGCGTGCTACTGTCGGCATGAGTTGAATGTGTGTGACAGTTAATTTTTGAGCAGGCCAAAACTCCGTTCTTTTCTGAGCCGACCAAAACGAAAACATAACCAACTGCATTTTCCTGGTGTTTATAAAGTTATGTGCGACTGTGGTCGACCTTATTTTGGCCAATCAGATAAATCTATTTCCAGTGGCACACTCAGGATTTAATCTTGGAGGGGGCCGAGCGCTCAGGATTTAACCTTTGCGGGGGGGCCGAGTTGAATAGACGTTTTGCGAATACACACTACACATCGCATACGACCTATAACAGCACCTGCAGTGATCGCTAATTCATAAGTAGCACACAACATAAATTAAAAAAAATGAATTTTAATTAGGAAAAGTTTTTTGGAAATTTTTCTAGTGTTTTTTCCTTTTCTTTGGGGGGTACCCTGGCCCCTTCCCCCCCCCCCCTCTGGGTGCGCCACTGTCTGTTTCACTTCGTGACATCTCCTACAGTAGAACACGAGCGAGCGCCCTTGCCAGTCATGTTCTCTTCTCCGCAAACTCTAACCTCGAAGAACGGCCACGCCAAGTTGATTGGAACCGCAGAACCAATTTATTTATATATATGCATGGATGAATTTGAAAGACGAATTATAGAAACAAAAGAAATAGTTCTGGACCCTTCACACTTGAACAACAATCTAAGCTACAATTTGCCTGATTCCCATAACGCATTAATCCAATACTGTCACATTACATTATTAATTTTATTAGCTGTCATACACATTCAACTCATACCAACAGTAGCACGCGGTCACCTATTCAAATATGACTGTTATTATTCTACCTCTTTTTATTAAGCTGGAAAGTCCATGTTTTTTACCTTGTTATTTTTATGTCTTACGCTATTTCTTACTCACCTGAAGAAGTCGAAACATCGATGAAACTAGTCGTGATTTATTAAAGGTTTTTGTTATGTTATACTTTCTCGGGTTTTAGTCAGTTAAATTTTAATTTTTATATATATATATATATATTACCTCACGTAAGTCACTTATCACTTCGTGAAATGCAAAAGGATCCATTCTCAACTATACCTTCACATTTTGTTCTTGAGCATGCGAGTCTTTTTGAAAATAGTTTCGTAATGAATGGTAGATAAATCAATTAATCTAAACGAATGTTTATACGTGCAGCGATACGTTTCCGACCTAGAGAAGGGACTGGATTATTTAAAAAAAATCTTTCAAGAGTTTGAAGATTTTATCCTGTAATAGGAAATATGACTTGAAACAAGAATTTTCTATTGAACATGAACAATTATCATGTTCAATAGAAAATTCAACTCTACAAACAGTACATGTAACTTTATTGATAATATTGTGACTTTTAGCTCGGAAAGGAAATTCTTGTTACAACGTATCCGTGAAACTACATGTTCGCTTGAGCATCTCACGACCTATTTTCAACAAATTGAATTTATAATTAATTACCAAACCTTCAAATAATGCAACAGAGTTTTAGTTTTCACCGCTAACTAACATTATTTTGAAAAATCGCCAAAGAATCGATTTCTTGAAGAAAAAAAACACTTTGTAGATACCTTCGCACGTGTCTATCTCGTCGACCATACTAAACACAAAAGTCAATTCTCGTATTCATATTAATACCACCTGTTAAATCCATATGAATGGATTATAGTGCTATCTGTTGGAAATAGAGTAAGCCTCATTAATTTGCAATAATGCATACAGTTTACGAGAGAGAGAAAGAAAGAAAGAAATACTTTTTATTCTGTTTGCATTTTCTTGGGACAATGGCATTCACTGGCTATAAAAGGGTACAATTCCGTTAAAAACGGGCCGTCTATTGTACGCCCACACTTCATACAACCGAGTCTGGCAATGTACCAAGAATAGTCAATTCATGCTGAAGGGGAACGAGAAATAAAATATGTACGAATTGGTCACCAACACGCGAAATCACGTGCTTTTACATATATTGTCCAACAGTTGTACAAGCAAAATAGTTACCACTTTAAGAACTAGAATTTTTATAAAAGAAAAGCTAATTTGCCGACGTATAATAATAAACACTCATCCCACGAAAAGCATTGATTGCCTTAATATTGGAATGGATTCTCCTTCTGACATGCGCAGAGGCGTCGAAGGATCTCGCATTTGTGGGCGTACAGTAGTCACCCTATGTTATTTGCATATCTGTATACCATCATCTTCTCTTCATACTAATTTTAGATAGTTTTGTTTTGCAAACTGTTGAAGAGTTAATTATGTCATCATCATCAAATTCCTGCCATGTACCCTCAAGGGGTGTACAGGATATGACAGTACTACATGAAAAAATTACATCATTACTAACTTCCTATCTACAATTTTCCTCCAAATCAGTCTGTTACTTGTCAAGACTCCAACATTATCAGATCTTATATTTCTATCGTCTAAGGCACTTTGTACCATATCAATCCACCTATATCTTGGTCTTCCTCTGGGTCGTTTTCCTGCCAACCTGGCAGAGAACACTTGTTTTGCTAATCTTTCCTCTCCCATTCTATTTAAGTGACCATACCATCTGAGATTAGCTCTGCTAACGCATTCCTGGATGCTGACAATGTCAAGTTCTTTCCTAATATCCTCATTTTTAATATGATATTGCCATTGATGCCATCTGTTCACGCCTCTAATCTTTCTCAGGACTCTCATATCTGCGGTCTCTAGTCTTTGGTCAAGTGTTTTACTTCTGACCCAGCTCTCAGATCCATAAGTTAAAATTGGTTTGAACACAGTCTTGTATACAGCTAATTTAGTGTTCCGACTAATTTCTTTCTTATTCCATATGAATTTATTCAATTGACTTCCCACGATACCAGCTTTGCTGATTCTGTTGTCTATTTCTATATTTAGTTTACCATCTTCAGTAAAAATTGTGCCTAAGTAGCTGAAATGTTTTACTTGTTCCACAGGTTCTCCATTCACAACACAGTTGACATTTTCAATGATTCTGCCTATTTTCATTGTCTTTGTCTTTTTATTGCTGACCTTCATACCATATCTATTACAACAGCTATTCAATTTAGTCAGAGAATCTTGCAGACTTGTAGCGGATTTATTTAGAAGTATAACATCATCCGCATAAAGCAAAGAGCTGACATTAACATCTCCAATTTTGATATCAGGTTTAATACCACATTCCTTCATAATGTGATCCATATAGATAATGAATAACAGAGGGGATAATGTACATCCTTGTCTCACACCAGATTTAACATTAAACCATCTTCCTGTACTTCCTTCAATTCTAACTGCTGACTCACAACTCAAATAAAGACTAAGTATTGCTTGATATAATGCCCCATTGACACCATATAACTGCAGCGTATTGAATAGCTTCTCTCTTGGCACCTTGTCATATGCCTTTTCCAAATCGACAAAACTTAAATACAGATCTTTGTTATATTCCCATGCTTTCTCGACTATTTGTCGTAAAGTGAAGATCTGATCCTGACAGCCTCTATTTGGCCTGAATCCAGCTTGTTCTTCACCAAGCTTTTCTTCCACAATTCTTCTCAACCGTTTCTCAAGTATACTTGCATAGATCTTGCCAGGAACACTCAGTAGGGAAATACCTCTGTAATTCTCACATTCAGTTTTATTTCCCTTTTTATATATGGGTACTATGAGAGCTTTACTCCAATCATCGGGAATTCGTCCCTCTGTCCAGGCTTTCTGAACAATGCAGTGCAGCCACTGTAAGACTCTTATACCACCATACTTCAGCATTTCTGGTCGAATATCATCTACTCCTGCTGCCTTTCCACATTTCAAGCCTTTGATAGCTTTTTCTACTTCAAGTATGGATATGTATTCCTGACTGCATGCCTGGTCAGTGTTTTTTATAACTGTGCTGTTATCACTGCTTGTTTCATTTAGCAGTTTTTTTTTCAAAGTAATTACTCCATACTTCAAGGATATCTTTTTCTCCTGTTTTCATTTCACCTTTATCATCTCTAATTCCTTTTACAAGCCTGTGTAGCTCAGTGGATGTGGCGTTTGCACACCACCGCTCTAGGCCGCACGAAGGAAGTCTTGGTTCCGAGTCTAGTCGGCGACTAGAGGAAATTTTTCTAAGCCTTTTTTCGACCGGTTCCCGAGTTAGTCGATCTCTGGCACGGGCAAGCAGGTTTTTCCTCCCGGAAACTCGGGTTTTTCGTCCTGTAAACTCAAGAAAATCGACCGTAGAACCCACATTATTTCAGACATTAAATATATTGTGTTAGGGTTAGAGACCACGAGATGGCGGCACATTTGAGCCATCTCTCTTCACTGCGTACCGCTTAATTAGTGATAGCCTTGGGCCATCTGTCTCTGATTGGGTACCAGTGGAGATTGAACTGCCCACTCAGTCTCCAAAAGTTAGATAGGGCTAAATGGCCTCGCCTACTCCTGTATATACGGGAATAAAAAGGCGTTAGCTGATTTTTTTTTTTTTTTTTAATTCCTTTTACAGCACTCTTTCCTCCATTCCTAAGCTTCTTCAACAACCTCCAGAATATTTTGCCACCTTCTTGATATTTATTTTCTATATTCTTGCCAAAGTCCTCCCATGACTTTTGTTTAGCTAGTTTTACACACTGTTTAGCTTTCTTACATTTGTCTCTGTATTCTGTAAGAGTAAAAGCTGACTTATTTGCCAGGAACTTTTGATATGCTTTCTTCTTTTTCTTCACTGCCTCTTTAACTTCCTGTGTCCACCAGGGAGTTCTGATTTTTTTATCTTTGCACACAACCTCACCACATGCCTCTCTGGAAGAATGTATAGTTTTCTAATTTATCTTAATTGTCGTGAAAGGTATAAAATATTTTGCAACACTACCAGAAATGCAAACCATGGGGTCAAGAAATAAAGATGAAATAACTTAAGTATATAATGGAGTTGTTAATATTTGGTGTGATTGTTGAACATTGACATCGAACCTGTGTAACTCATTAAACACAGGCGCATGAGGTTCTAGCTGGGGGAAAACGAAACATTAAGGCTAATTTAAGGGGCCTACAAACAAAAAGGGATTTTTCGTCTCGTAAATTCAAGAAAATCGACCCCCTATAACCCCCCCCCACCCACACACAGAGTTAAAGTCATACTACTTGTCAACAGTTAACACTACTGGCTTGACCTAGCTGAAAAAAAAAAAAAAGCTACTACACCAAAACTAAAGTTCTTTTAGCTGGAGATTGCTAACAAATGAACTAGAACAATAAACTAGAAAATTCCCGCTTTCAGGGTCCTGAAATGTGTTTTAGTTGGATTACAGAAATTAATCCATGCAAAATGGAATGGGTCGTCTTTAATTTTTTCGCTTGATATCCAAGCCATGATTTTCCAAGAACTGTGCTGAAAAAAAGAAAAAAAGAAAATTCATTTGCAGCTTATACTGATTCACTCAAGGATGCAAAACAATCATTAGCAAGTTGTCTAACTTCAAATTTAGAAATATTGCCTCTTGCACAAATGGTAAGGGGCCATATTTCAAGACACTAGAAGGCAATCGTGCCTTCTAGTCTCTTGTAAAATCCATTGGGCTCCATTTTTTTTTCATCTATGCTTCTTCCTCTTTCTCTCTCTAGCAGTATTGAAACATCACATAAAGATAAAGCTGATCTACTGACATTATTCTCATCCAATTCCTGCATAGAGAATCAAGACAAACATCCTACAACCATACCAGAATATTACGCCGCATGCTTCCTGTGGATTTCTACGAGAAAAGCATCAGAGGAATTCTGAACAATCTTGCTTTCAATAAGTCTGGTCCAGATGGTATCCCACCATTTGTTCTCAAGTGATGTGTTCCCAAAATAACATCTGACCATCATCGTCTTTACATTCTATTATACATTCATGGCACAGCATGGAAGTTCCATGTACAGACGGAAGCCAAGAAATTACTTTTTACCTGTTCAGCCATTACACTGTATAAAAATCCGAAATCCGCCAAACCTTGGAATACTGCTCCAACATTTGAGGTCGTGCACGAAAACAAAATAAATAAATATAAATAAATAAATGAAGGCCCGAAATTAGTTCGCATTAACTCTAATATTGTCCAAACGTTTGCAGTCACCACTATTTGTGATTTCAAGCAGAAATCAGAAAGACTACGGCGATTCCAGTAACAATACCTGTAAGACTTCCTGTTTGATTTGAAATTAAAACACAACAACAAAATAAGTCTACTTGGCCAGGTGAATTCGTATTTGCTTACATTTTTGCGCAGACGTGCCTGGAGTTAAGATATGATAACAATTATATTTCGTCTCCTTTTTATGACAACTTCAACTGGAACACAAGCTATTGGAGCTGAATTAGTGATATTTGGAATATTCACCTGGCATAATTACGGTAAAAATTTTTTTATTAAAATTTTGCAACCCTGGGGAAGCAGTGTCCTAGGTTCGATTCCCGTCGGTGACGTGAGGAGCTGAAGATCTTCCGCCATAGCCAAGTTAGTTGGTCTTGGGCGTGAACAGTAGGTTTTTTCCCCCAGTTTATTCTGGAGTTTTTCATTCTGCAAAGCAGGCAAACCGGCCTGGAGAACTCAACACTACAGCCATAGGATACACTGGGGCGTAGGGCTGACCACCCTATCTGTGAACGGCTTGAGGTCCGATGATTAATAAACCCTCGACACCACAAGATAAAAAAAAGAGGAAAAAGGAAGATGAGATGAGATGGTTAATCTATAGAGAACAGATGAAGCATTCGGAGTTTCCCAATTATGCAAGAAATAAATAAAATTATAAAAATAAATAAAATTATAAAAATAAATAAAATATAAAAAAATGAGCTCATTAACTGTACTTAGCTGGCGAATGCATTATATTTTTATAACTTTCGTAGGTGGAATTCACATAAAAAATAAAAAATATTTTATAGATAGCTAAGTGTAAATTTCATATATTTACCTAGTTATAGAGAAAGAGATTTTTAAAATCTCTTTTTTTATTTAATTATTTAGAATAAATGATGAATTTTACTAGCAAAGAGCACGAACAACCTTAAATAGTATTGTGCCTTCAGCAGCTTATAAATGTTAAGAATCAGTTCGGGATATACTCACTGCTTGGAAAGAAGTCAACGGACACTATAGTGTGAGGAACAAACAGCCATTCTGTGCGGTATACTTTCCACGGCGTACGATAGTGATCAATGGAAATATTCTACTATTCTTCTTGTAAGCACGTAATGAGATCCGCACTATCTTGTTGAAAGAGACAATGGTCAATTCAGTAGAAACGCAACAAAGTAGGAAGCATTACATTGTCCAGAATGTTCAGATACCTCTCGAAGTTGAACACTCGTGGCATCACAAACAGTGGTCGTAGGCCAAACCAGAAAAAACAGGCATATACCATCACACTGCCACCTCCCAATTTCATAGTTGAGGTTACATACTCTGGTAAGAGACTTTCACCCGGCATCCGTCATACCACGCCCTTCAATTTACTAGGTAGAGGATGTAGAGTGATTCGGGGCTCCATAACAACTTTCGAAGCTTTCATTTCCCTTTTTGCACTACTGAAGACGACTCTGCATGTTGGTTTGAGTAATGTGGGACTTGCATATTGCGGTCCTACCATGGAAACCCATGTTGTGAGCCTCACTTCTTGTTTTTGTGCAGATTCGTGTTCCAGCCGATGTCCAGAACTCAGCATTCAACTTGTCGGCCGATGAATGGAGATTTTCACGATATTTACCTAAGCGATATTAAATCATTGTTACAAACTCGTTATACCAAATACAATATGACTCATTATCGCTGGTTACCCATTTAATAATTTCTCTCAAAACACTAGGAATTCGTCTGGAATTTAATGTAATTCATTGTTTTTTTAATATTTTCTATCCTTTGGCTGTTTATTGGCAATCTCTTTGAATATGCTTCATCTGTAGGATGTCTCAAATCGCTTGTGGTATTGCTCAGTCAAAATACGTCATCCACAAAAGTACTGACAAAATCCTTACAAATTATTTCTCTACTAATATGAGACTTTATTATGAGGTAGTGGTATAGGGAAAGAGAAAACATTGTCTTGACACGTTTTGTTATAGATTTTCCGTATGCGTTTTCACTCAGACAGGATTTCTTATAATACTTCAGTCGCCTGATTTTGTTTAACATTCGGCCCAATTAATATTTTTAAATTGAAAACTTTTCGGCATTTTTTGAGCTTGACACCAAATAAGTGTACTGCCAAAAGTGAACATTAGTTATTTATTTCAGTGCTCTTCTTATCAAGCCAAAATCTCTGTCACAAGGTATAAAGGCGTGGCTGCTAAGGGGAAAGTATATTTCAATTTCCTTAAAGTTATTAGATTCGAAAAAGCTTATTAAGAAACGAAGCATTGTAATTCTTTTATTTTGGCCAACGCAAATGTCATAAAAATGTGCAGTCTTTTCATATTTTGGCTAATTTTTTCATCAATATAGCCTTTCACACACACACAAAAAAGTGCTCACTTCGTTGGTTCGTTTACTAGATTCACCTTCACGATTAATATGACATAAAAAGACATTTCATTTTTTTTTTTCCTTTTTCGAAAGTGCTGATCGTAAGCCGGTCAAAGTAATACCTATCGTGGTCACGTATCTGAAACAATGAAACATCAGCCATAGAATCAACACAAACATCTAAAACATCATTTTCCTTACACAATTTTTCGACAGCTTTAAGAGTTGTATAAAACTTCTTGCTTCGTCATTTGGGGATTATTAATTCTGCGACTGCTACACTCTTTGCCGCGTGATTCAAATAGTTACTTTTTTAATTTTTGCATTTATTTCTTCGTAAGTGATATGTGCATCTTTGACACAACATCCAATACTCTTCGGACGTTGCTTAAATTAAAATCTTCTTGTAAATACTGCCAAAAAAATTTATAAGATACCTTGTCAACTGGAAATTTTAATTTAAAAAGTTCAAACATGGTTTTGATAGTTAGTTTTGCATCTAAATAATGAATTTCTGTGCCTCCTAAATTGGATATACTTTTGTTGGAAATGACTCGATGTAAGTTCCTATGTTACTCACGATATCACCTGATATAGCATTACCACTAACATTTTATTGCGCTTGTCGTCAGGGTTCTTATTATCAGGCAAATGCTCAAGAAGCCGATCACATCGTTTCTTAGTCACTCCATGAACTAATAAAAATCATTGTTCACATACCATTTCCTATCTGGCCTGATGTAGGCCAAAATAATTCAGTGAAACACCTTTGGGCTTCCCAGCATCATCATGGCCTCTTTTCTATTCTTTTTGGATTGGGTGCATGTCCATTAACCTTTGAAGATGATGCTCATTTTTCGTATTCATCTGATGATATAACTGTAGCATCTCCATTTTCTCGTTGTTGATAAAAACTAACAAGTAGTTAATAAATTGCTTGTCCTTTTTTAGCAATATTACTAAATTATCGATATCACCATTACTAAATTAATAAAGTCAAAGGAACAGGAAAGAATAGAAACTTACAACTCTTGGCTGGAAATTTAATAGGGAGCACTCTTTCAGCACATCAGTTATGCTGAAAGAGTGCTCTTCGCACACTTCCAGCACATTAGTGCTTTCGCATTTTTAATTGTTTCTTTTTAAAAATCGCTATGAATAATACCTTTCCTTCGAACACATTCTTCATTCTTATAACTCTAAGACATTTTATAAGACTCTTATAACTAGCAGTAGTGTTACCTTCAAAGAACCTAAAAAGGGAATGATTCATTTATATATATATATATATATATATATATATATATATATATATATATATATATATATATATATATATATATATATATATAAAGTTGGTTTCATTGTGTGACAATGCGATCTCCATACTGCAGAATTAAGATAACAACCTTAAGAAGATATGGATGATGGTGCTTGCACACATTTCTGCAATCATATTATCTCATAATTTTCATAATTTCGCACTTCCAGAGTAACCTTTAAAAAAGGTTAAAAAAAAAAAAGAAAAAAAAAAAAAGAAAAAAATAGGAAGTGAGCTTATCCTTCGACAAAAATGGACTTAGTGTTGAACTATTTAAAAGACGAACTCAACCCAATACTTCATATATATATATATATATATATATATATATATATATATATATATATATATATATATATATATATATATATATATATATATATATATATATATATATATGTGCGTGTGTGTGTGTGTGTGTGTGTGTGTGTATGTGTGTGTGTGTGTGTAAATAAGTTTTTTACTTTGGGAATAATGTACATTAGGGTTACCAAGTAATTTTATAAACTTGGTTATTTTACTCCTAATCCCAAGTAAGCAAACAGTTAAGTTTGCGCCTGAACATAGTTCAAGTCTAAAGGTGGTGCATTACTTGGTAACCCTAATATACATTATTACCAAGATTAAAAAAAACTTATTTACATCTATATCTCCTCCAAAGATTCTTATTCAAAATAAAAACACCTTGTAGCAACTTGTATAGGTAAAGTTGATAAGGCTGTGTGTTACTAAAAACCTTGGTATTTCTGGGTCTAGCTACTCACTGAAGAGATCTCAAAAAAGGTTGAAATCGGTCTGGATAGTGATCCCATCCATAGTGTATTGCAGTATACATCTCTTAGTGCAGGAGTTCCCGACCCTATGCCCGCGGGCACCATGGCGCCCTTCGACCAATTTGTGTGTGCCCGCCGCTGTTCAACCGTGTGCCGTATAGTTTGAAATAATCACGCAACAATTCATGGCATGCTATATGACGCATGCGTTAATGACATGACGAGTATTCAACGCATACAATGTAAAGTAGACGCGCATTCGAAGTTGTTCATTCCAGTTTAAGAACTGGAATATCACCATATTCTCCTAATTATGAACTGGCCAATAAAATTCTATGCCGAAGATCACACTAACTTACATATATATATTTAAATTTTTATATAATGTAAACTTTTAAGTAATAAAACATTTGATTATAATGTAAACTTTGTATGTATTCATTTAACAAACGAATTCAAAAAATTTGCTTGAAAAAAAAGATGGTGCCCGTCGCCCTATCTGTATTTTAGAATGTGCTCTAGGAAACAAAAAGGTTGGGAACCCCTATCTTAGTGAGATGTGCTTTACATTATGGAAAATACTAAGAATAGTGATCAGAGCTTTACCCACCTTTACAATGAGTTGCCCTGGTGTTGCACCACCTTTAGACTTGAACTACATTCAGACGCAAACTTAACTGTTTACTTACTTGGGATTAGGAGTAAAAATAACCAAGCTTATAAAATTACTTGGTAACCCTAATATATATATAACAGTTCATATATATATATATATATATATATATATATATAAACATAAATATATAAACAATATATAATATAAACATAATATATTTATTATTATGTTTCACTTCATTAATACACTTTCCAGGCAAGTAAAAATCACACACACACACACACACACACACACACACACACACACACACACACACACACACACACACACACACACACACACACACACACATTTACAGACTCTCGGGCATATTCGCATTCTTTTAAGTGCAATATGAAGGCAACTCGTGCCGAAGGTTGCATTTTGTAATCTCTCGATCCCTTTTGTATTTTAAGAGGCAAAGTAAAGGGTAATAAATATCCTTTTTCCTAATTGGTAAAAGGGTATTTATTACCCTTTACTTTAATCAGCCATCATAATTATTAGGAAAGAGTAAGATTTATTTCAGCACATAACTCTTTTACTTAAATTCATTTAAATACAATACTCTTCCACTTAAATGTGTATTGAATGAAATAATAATACCGAATAAACACTTTTATTTAGATTTACTCCTTCATAAATAGTATTCGTTTCCGTTCACTGCATACAAATGAGTATAAATAATGCTTGCACTTAATTAAGTACGCAATAAATATAAATAACTCTTACAAGAAGATAATCTAATAGGCTATCGTGCTTTTTTTTTTCATTAAGAAATGTGCCTAAGATAGTGAATCTATTACATTATTAATTTAAAAGTATTAATTTGTTCTCAGAAGAAGTAGAGAAAAACATTAAGAATAAGAAGCAAATATATTATACTTTCATCATTAAATTTAGAGATTAAATCAGAAAGGTAACCAAGCGTAAATGGCCAATAGAACATTTCTCCATAAAGATACATCGTCTAATCAAATTATGCACAAAAATCAGTTCTGGTTAAATTTTTGTGATTATACTAAACAAATTGTTTTTCATTAAAAATCTGCAACTAATTTAATTTGGAATTCATTACTTTATCGTAATTGGAAATTGTTAATATCCTTTTTCTGAAATGATGATAATTAATCCTGTTTTTTAATCTAACCCAGTATCGAGGTTTGTTGCACGATTGCATTACACATTCTACGATCTTTACGTAAAAGTAGAAGCTTCTTTTCAGGTCATGTTCCCATCTTGTAATCTTCGTAATTAATGATCGAATTATAATATAGTTTCACCTTGGTGTAAATTGCGAATGTTTTTTAACAATTCGAATTTAGAAAAAAAATGATATTAACTAATGAGTCTTTCGACGCTTTTAATATTTTCAAAAATTAAAGAAATCTCAAAATTCAAAATGTTACTGTCATTTAAACGAACGTCTTTTAATTCATTTAAATATAGTTTTTCCCCATGAAATGAATTAGTTCATATATAAATCAGAAATGGAAGACAATTTCACGATCGCATAAGTGAATAACGTCTTCTCTTGGTGACCAACAAGCTGTGGGTTCGACGTCATAAATATACGTGAATATAGCATACTGCAACTGTGACACCAATGCCTTGATTATTGAATTTCTGCAGTGCTTGAAAAAAAAAAAAAAAAAAAGCGCCGTGTTCGATCTCTGGAGCAGAGCTTACGTTTCAAAATGTTTTGCACGAACATCAAATATAAATTACACCATTTATTTATTTTAAAGATATTTTTATTCTGACATAGTGTAAGTTCTTTTTGTTGTTTTTATTACGCTAAGAATGAATATATTGTAGCAGCAGTGGCAGACAGTTTTTCTGAAGCCTCTTAATATTTAAAGCTCTATATGAAATATCAGCCACAGTGCACACCCCATCCCCCCCCCCCCCCCATGGTGCACGGCATATAAACTAAATCAGCTGATGATTTTTAATTTTCGAAAGCAATGTTAATTTATTTTTCACTAAAAAAAAGCATTCTATGCTTTTTTTTTTCATTTGAGCCACAAAAGATTATTATTATTTTTTTAAGATCAAACCTTACGAGTTTTCCCATCACCAAAATTCTGGTTTCCTTCATGTCAGTAGAACATGAAATAAACCAGGAAACACTTTCTTATGTTAATAATAACATCGTTATTCGTTATTATTAACACATAGTTGACATTATAACATAAATTAAAAGCCAAATGGCTAATTTTCTGGCGTCCTTCATAATAATTAAGGGGATACAAATCCCTTGTTGTTCAACTGCCAGTAAGCTCTAAAATCTCTAAGATCGAGAACTACGAACCTATGAGTTTCATATATACCGAAAAACTATCGGCGAATCCAAGTGTAATGACCACTTGGTAGTACAACACCAAGGCAACTCGAAGCAAAGGTGGTGCAAGCTCCCTCACTATCCTTGATATTTTCTCATAATATAAAAAACACAGCCCCTAGGGGATGTAATACTGTAATTACATTATGTTATGAGGAGAGGTCACTACTTAGACCGGTTTCAATCTTTTTTTGAGGTCTCATCAGTGAGCAGGTAGAATGGGAGTTCATGTTTTTCATCATCGGCCTTTGGAGTATAAAGATTACTGAGAGTCAGCAGGTAGTAATAGGGGAAGTTAAAGAAAGGTAGAGTAGGATAGTAGGAGGTAAAAAGAGGCCTTGATCAACCTGTTTAGCTGTATAACCCAGAGGTTGTGGCTAAAAAGTCTGTAAAACATAATCTCCTTACACCTGTTCTAAAAAAAAAAATTTAAATTTACACTTCACTTTACCCGAAAAACATAACTTTAGATTACATTAATCCAGGTGTCTGGAGACGTCATATCGTAATCCCTAAAAAAAGAAAAATGTTTGTTAAAATTTGGAACTTAGATTATTCTTAAACTATGCCTTACAACTGTAAAAAAAAAAAAACTATGATAGCGGGATCCGTATTGAGGTGGACTTGATCAACCAGAGAACCGAGAGTTGGGGAAAGAACCCGGCCCGAGTGATGCAGCCCACAAGGAACTGCACCGCCTCGACGTAAGCCTTCGTAGCCCGGGTTCTCAGGTCTCCCCCCTACTTAGTGGACTAGAGAACCAATAAGTTGTACAATAGAATTAAGTATTTAGTTGATCCTGAAAGGTGGACAAGCTTTTAGTTTGCCCTTAACTCTTTTTTTTTTTTGTTGTATGTTTCTGTAAGATTTGAGAAGCTACCGTTTTTTACCGGCCATTTATTATTTAGTGAAGAGCTTTATACAGCCTCCTTTCCGTTTCTTCATTTAGTTCAGGGATTCCTTTTATCTGTGCTGGGTTTAGTTCACTTAATCTTTCTATATAGAGGTCTCCCCATTCGAAGCTTATGGTCTCAGGACCTGTGAGGAGGAGTATAGGTGCCCCTATTTTGTCTATTGCCCTTTGGAGGATTACCTCGGAGTCTTCTTGGGATTAAGCGCATTAGAACCCTTTGGGCGTCCACGGCGGGGATGGATTCTTCCTCCGATTCCTTGGCTGAGATAATATTTCCTTTTCTTGATTCCTCAAGAGGGGTTGCTGGGGTTGGCGATATAGCACCTCCTATTCGTTCTGCTTGTGTCCTGTTGGGACAAACGTCTACCTTGTGGGTTGTATTTCCACATTTCAGGCAAGGTGCCTCACACTGAGCTAGGGTATGTCCTGCCGGCATGCAGTTCCTGCATTTTTTCTTGGGGCAGTCTGCGCCTAGGTGTTCGAGTGATCCGCACCGAAAACATTGCTTTCTTACACCGGGGTAGTTGACTCCACCCTGGCAGAGCCCAGAAATACAAAGTTGGGGACCTCGGCCTTCATCTCCATAAGGAAGGTCACCTCGCCAGTCTTCCAGTCGGGGTAGTCGGCATCGTTGGTGATTTTGACGTCCCGTACGTCTCCCCATTTTGAGAAAACATTTTTTTATTATCTCACTCCCTTCCTCGAGATATTCTACAGGGAACCTTTCTATTCGTAGTGTCTTCAGTAGACTTCCTACTACGAAGGGATAGATCTTTTCCCCTTCACATTCTACACCTGCCATTAACTTATTCCTGGTTTCTATATCTTTCACAACTACCTGCTCCATAAGGGGTAAAACCAAATATCTTTTGTGCCCCTACTATGTCGGCGAGAGCTCTCGCTAACGTCCTCTTCGGTACATTGACGCCTGCTTCTATATCGAGGGTCTTCACTCGCGGCAGATATGAAGTCATTTGGAAGAGAAAAAAATATCTCACTAGGAATTAAGTCCCAGAAAAGTGGATAGACCTTTAAACCAGGGCCAAGCGTTCTTCCCTGTTTGCAGAAATCTCCTGCTACACTAGGTAGAGGTGGAAGACTACAAGCAGGCACAAGGCAAAAAGAAAGGACAAAAATAACTAAAAAAAAAGTTCTCACCAAGGCTGGAAGCTTCTGGTAGCAGGACTGGAACATGCAGCTCTCCTTCAGATTCGCTGGATCGGGCACTCCTCACAAACTGGATCATGAACTGGAACTCATCAGTAGGTAGACCTGGAATATCCGTATAGTAAAGGTATGTAAGTTCTTTTCACTTAAACTCTGTTATCTTCCAGGTCTACCTACTCACTGATGAGACCTCAAAAAAGGTTGAAACCAGTCTGGATAGTGACCTCTCCTCATAATGTATTGACAGTATTACATCTCCTGGGAGCTGTGTTTTACATTATGAGAGAATAGCAAGAATAGTGAAGGAGCTTGCTCCACCTTTGCTTCGAGTTACCTTGGTGTTGTACTACCAAGTGGTCATTTACACTTGGATTGGCCGATAGTTTTTCGGTATATATGAAACTCATAGATTCGTAGTTCTCAATTTTAGAGTTTTGCTAACTGGCAGTTGAACAACAAGGGATTTGTATCCCCTTAATTACATAAATAAAATAATAAGGATTACACATCAAAAGTAACACCACACTCAAGTTTTCAGTGATGAGAACATTAAGAAAAGGGAGTTTATCGTCTTTCTTAATCTCCAATGTAAATTTAATAGTAGGTTTGCAAGAGTTAAGAGAATGTAGAAATTGTTGCTGGCTTGAGGGACCATGTTTCGAAATAATAACGGTATCACCGACATGTGATTCCATGCACAGGCAGCATAGAAGTGGATGCGTGTTTTTAGATGTGTAGAGTGTGTTTGATGGCAGAAAATACAGTATAAGAGGGAAGGCCTGCAATTGAATTCATTTGGCATCTGGAGCATGTAAAAATGATCGAAATATAATATAGTTTCACTTGGATGTAAATTGCGTTTAAATTAGGTCTCATCCCGATTATTTCTTGGGATGAGACCTAATGCAGAGAGTCAGGAAAACCAGATCATCAACGTGTGTGAAAGTTCAGCTATGGTATGCAAACGTGATAATGATATGAATGGCTTCGAATATGGTTATGCATGTGGCGATGGGGTGGAAAACTATGCTTTGGGATTGGACGTTTTAAGTATGACTGGGGAGGAAAAGAGATAATTCCAAATAGATTGCATATCTGATTATAAGAATTGGCTAGGTGGTAATATATTATGTCTAGACACAAATACGGAACATCAGCAACAAAGAGGTTGAGTTCGTTGCTTTATTGAATATGATGTGGCCTAAAATTGTTGGCATTAGTGAAACCTGGCTATCAGAATCAGATATGATAACTGGCATCGAGATGGGAGGGGAGAGAGCGAGTACTACTAATGATATCAGATAACTTAAGTCTAATTAGGAGAGAAACTCAAGAAAATAATGATGATAACAATGTCCCATGTAGCGGTGAGGTTGAGTCTATCTGGTGTGAAGTGTAGGTTAACAGAATAAAATATATGGAGGGGGTGTTGCTACAAACTTGGCAGCTCAGTTGCAGGTGACGAAGAAATGCATCGCCAATTTAGCGTTATGGGTTACCAAACGAGCGATCATTATGGGTGACTTTAATTTTCCAAACATTGATTCGGTAGAAGAGAAATCTCACGATAAGAAAGAAGAGGAGTTTATTGAATTGTTGCGAAATAACTTTCTCAAGCAGCATGTGAAAGAAGGAACTCGAGATCAAAGAGTGCTAGATTTCTTCAAATCGTCAGAAAGATATCTGTTAAGAATGTGTCTATTTTACCAACAGGTGACAGTAATCATGCTATACTTTCTTGGAAATATCTAATTATACTGATGTTCCCATTAGAACAGGTTACATGCTGAACTACAAAGCTGGAAATTATGACAAATTATGAGAATACTATCTCTGGTACCATGGTATCAGTTAGTAAATCGGAAAAATGTCAACAGTGCACGGGAACGGGAATCTTTAAAAAAGTGCTTAAATGAGCGGTATCTCAATGTATCCCTAGTGTTCGAAGAATAAATAGGTTGGGAGTGAAATGCATGTGCAGCCTTATTAAGCAAGAGAACCACAAGAAGAAGATGATGTGGAAAGAATATCGTGAGAATAAGAGTGAGAGGAGTTTTGAAATATATAAAGTTTACGCCAGAAAAGTAACTAGTATTGTGCGGAAAGCTAAATCGGAGTATGAAAATAAACTGGCATTGCAGGCTAAAGACAATCCAAGTAAATTTTATCGTTATGCCCCAAGCAAAAGAAAGAATGAATGTGGAAGAATAACTTTACTGAATGCAGATGGTACTCGAGTGTCGGAAGCTATTGAAATTGCTCAGTTAATGAGTACTCGCTTTGTTAAGATATATCAACCAGGTGTATGTAACATGTGCACAGTGCTGCTGCATTGGGTGAAGAGTTGAAGGTGCATGAGAATGAGTTTCAAGAGCGCTTTCCATTAGCTGGATAAGAATTTCGCCATACGGACATATGAAATATCAGCACGTTTGCTAAAGGAATGTTTCGCAGAATTGGCTAGGCCTTTCACCTGTTTGTATAACTTGAGTCTCAGCTCAAGAATGATACCACAGAAATGGAAGGAATGTATGATAGTTCGATACATTTTGATAATATTGGATTTTGTTGGCATTTGGTATCCTATCAATTACCTATCATTTGTTATCCTATCAAATTTGGTATCCTATCTGATACCACACGAAAGGCTGTTTCATAAACTTTTCATAGAATATGGGATTGAAATATATATATATATATATACTGTTGACTTGGATCAGTGGATAGTTGACAGACAGATATCAAAAAGTGGCAGATAGTGGGTGTGAATCTGTCAGATTTAAGGTGACCCGTGGTGTGCCTCAGTGTTCAGTCCTTGGACCATTGTTGTTATGTATACATTAATGATATTAGGAAGAGTCTTACAGGAGATGTGAAGTTGTTTGCCCATGATGTGAAGATAGGCAGGGTATACAAAATGATTTGAATAGGCTGGAAACTTGGTTAAGCTAAATGGCTATCATTTTAATGTTAGTAAGTGTAAAATGATTTTCAGCGGCATATTTTCTTAGCAGGGTTTTGCTACAAGAAACTGACCAGGCTGAGGATTTTGGCGTGATGGTGGATAGGATTTTGAAGTTCAAAGGTAGTATAGAAAAAGATGCAAATGCAACTCATAGGATAATTGCGATAAGGAAGTAATTTTTCCTCTTTATAAGGTTTTGATAAGACCACACCTGGATTATTGTGCGCTGATTTGTTCTCTCGGGTTCCAAGGGGACGAAGAAGCTGTAAAAAGAGTGAAAAGAAGAGTTACAAATATTACATCCGGATGATGACATTTAGATTATGAGGACAGGTTGCGAGTATGTGGATTACAGACTTTGGTTAACAGGAGAAAGAGGGGTGATATGAAGGAGGTGAATAAACTTTTGAATGGGTGTTATAGGATATCATCTGATGAAATTTTTCGTTATATGAAAGATGGGGAGAGAACAGGAGGGTATCCATGGAAGTTACGTTTGTTCACAGTCAAAAAAGGGGTAAGAGCTAGGTTTTTCTCTCAAAGAGCAGCGAGTGAGTGGAATAGTTTGCCTTGGTAAATGAATTTAAGGGATGGTATGGCAGCTGGTTTGGGTGGTATATGACCTCCTTCGATGAGTCCTTGACTCCCTAAAAGTTTCAGGTAATAATAATAATAATAATAATAATATCTCCGCCACTTCAAGTTTTATACATGTTTCTGTTAGATAATAATTTTCTGTATTCTGTTCATATTCAACAATTTTTCAGTTTTACTTTTTTACTGAGCGAAAACATGATTTTTGTTATTTAGTCCATTCTTACTATAGTCTTTTTTTTCCCTCCATAAATGTCAACAAGTTTACGATAGCATTTGGAAGGAAAACATCATTCAGAACTTTAGATATCCTCACAAACATAAAACATGGGCTATGAAGATTATCCAAACATGGTGTTTTTATCTAAATTAGTTTAGGTCTCCGATAAACAGTATGGTAATTTACGACGTGCGTTTTTAGTTTAATATTAGAATGGGTCATAAAAAATTCTCAACATCTAATGAGTAGACCGCAAAATAACTTTATATCTGCAAATATCGTTGATCTGGTTGGCAATAATATCTATTGATCTTTAATTGACCATGATTTATAAACATCTAATGCCAACAAGTTTCGCCGACGGAGCTGTCCGGCTTCTTCAGGGCTTATAACGGTAAGAGAAAAAAACTCAAAGTGGCTACTACAGAGAAAATGGAGTAACACTATCGTATAAATTAAACATTAAAACAGAACGTGTAACATTACACGCATGGAGCGTGTTGTGTTAGTCACTGTTATAAGAGCACGTTTTGTAGTTTTTAGCGAAATTAAATTCTGGCAGACTGAGTGATCTTATTAAGGTTTTCCATATGTTAGCTATTATCATTCCCTGGTTTCTGTTAAGATTTTCTCCAGAACGGAGGACTACAACGGCTTCTTTGAAATTTCTACAACGGAAATCTTCTTCTAGGTAAGGCATGGAGCTGCTATCCCAATCAATAGTATGGTTAGTAATCGCGAAATGATGGGCTAGATTCGAGTGGTCTGTTTTGTTGCTATTAACATCTCCTATATGTTCTTTTTTTTTTTTTTTTTCGGATTTCGAGGCTTCTCGACGTCTGTCCTATATAGTTTAGTCCACAAGCACATGGGATGTTGTACACTCCCGCATGTTTGAAAAAAGGATTAATATCTTTTTGGCGATCTTAAAACGTGACAGACAGTCTTGACCGGTTTGAACGCAACTTTGATGTTGAAAGGTTTAAAAGTTTTGCGATCTTCTCGGACACTGTACCTGCACAAAGAATAACTATGGATAAACTGTATTGAGTGATGGTAGGTTGTTTTGTGTGTGTGTGTGTGGGGGGGGTTCTATGAGGAATCTTGTTGATTAGATTCTTTGGATGGCCATTTTTTATTAATGTCTCTGATATATGAGTAATTTCATCATAGAGTTCGTTTTCTTCTGAGATGATGTTCGTAGCTCTATTTTTGAGCAGATGTATTATGCTGAGCTTCTGGGAAATATGGTGAGTTGATTTGAAATGAAAGTAGAGTCCAGTGGGTGTTGGTTTGCGGTAGACTGTTAGTTTGATATGTCCATCTGCTAGTTTCTTGATTTGGATATCCAAAAATGGTAATTGATTATCTTTTTCCAGTTCCAAAGTGAATTGTATTTTTTGATGAAAAGAATTAATTTTGGTTAAAAAGTCCAAAAGAGCTGTTTTTGGTTCCCTCCAAATTATGAAGACATCGTCTACATACCTCCACAACACTAAAGATTTTGGGTCTAATTTGGAGAGGATGTCTGTTTCTAGCTTTACCATGAACAGATGTTCACAGGGCGGCGAAAGGGGATTCCGTTCTGGAAAAAAATTTAATAGAAACCAGGGAATGATAATAGCTGACATATGGAAAACCTTAATAAGATCACTCAGTCTGCCAGAATTTAATTTCGTTAAAAACTACAGAACGTGCTCTCATAACAGTGACCAACACAACACGCTCCATGCATGTAATCTTACGCGTTCTGTTTTAATGTTTAATTTATACAATAGTGTTACTCCATTTTCTCTGTACTAGCCACTTTGAGTTTTTTTTTTCTTCTCTTACTGTTGTAAAGCCTGAAGAAGTCGGACAGCCCCGTCGGCCAAACTTGTTGGTATTAGATGTTTATAAATCAATGGTCAATTAAAGATCAATATATATTTCATTTTAATTATATATTTGAATGACCAAATATAATCTAAACAATGGCAATAATACCAGTATCCTTTACTGAAATATAACATTTTGAAACACCAGAGGAAGAGCAATTGTCTGGGGCTTATAGATAAAAAAAACAAAAAAAAAACGTATAGAGACATTCGATAACGACTTAAGGTCATTGGAAAAATCTAGACTTCAACAGTGGAAAAGGAGTGTGTGTCTGTGTGGCGGGGGGGGGGGGAATTGTTTGAGTTTAAATATCTATGTTTGATATCAATAGCACATAGGGGGTATAAATAGGCTTAACTGTCATTCATATTTTAATTGTGCTGAGCAAGAAAATAAGAATAAAAAAATAGCTATTTTTCTATCACATTCAGATTCATCAAAAATATCGTTGATCTTTTTGATATATATGAATAAATTTCTGTCTCTCTCTCTCTCTTTCTCTCTCTCCATATATATGTAATGTACATTTCACCATCACCGACTCGTCAACCACGGAAGGAATAATTATAGTATCACTGCAGATTACGTGGAAACTTCGACAAAAACAGTAACACAAATACAAGATTAAGAAATGAAAACTTCATATGCACTTCGCCAACATTTGTGGCCCAAACACTTACTCGTAAATCGTGCAAACCACACAGAGAAATCCAAATCCGAACGTATTTCTAACAGACACTCAGCCGAAGCAATCACCATCACTTCAATATCCTCATCTACGTTCATCCACAAGTACACCCTACTCGTGGACTGTGCTTGATTGCTTCCGTTACATGGGCATCAGCTGTGCATTCCAGAGATTTGACATCTTAAGAACAGAGAATACCAAATCTATAAAATGCTCTTTTTGATTATCTCTAGGTCAAAATTTCCCTCTCCCGTTCTCTTCATTCATTCAAAAGCTTGACTTTTTTTTGCAGTCTGTCTACCTCAACAGAAAGATTCGCATCTTCACTGCTTCAGCACTCAAGCTAGATTCTCTTTTCGAATAAAGTTTTCTTTCCATCGATTTATATAAAACAATTAGAATTAACAGAGCAATTTGTTTAGACAATTGGAAGAAAATAGAGAATGTATTAAGTACTTGTGTTAAAAATGTAACTTTTTCAGATAAACACTAGATTTCCGAGAAACTTAAACCGCATACACCTTGATAGCTTATAGAACCTCGGGAAATACGGAATACCATTTGGTGTGTAAAATGGTATTCGATATTACGCGGACTTCCTCTGTTCCCCCCCCCCCCCCTTTTAGCGCTTATTAAACGTCTACCCTTCTAGACATATTTTCTACCAGTTTGCGATAATATCAGATATTTAGGCTTCACCTGCACCCATCATTCCATTTTATCCGGAAGGTATTCTACTGGTTTGAGATCAGAAATCTCTTCAAGCTAGACATAATTTTACAAATTATTTTCCTCATACTATGTCTCAAGAACAGTGAGGTATGGTTTGAAGTGTCAGATGGTGCATTAGCTTGTTGAAAGAGGCATGGATCTCTTTCGACCTTAATGTTGTCGATTCTGAGATGCGTATTATTTTTCTGCAATCTACTTAATATATCTGGTAAGGGAGTAGTGCAATTTTTTGAAATTGCAGCTTTTTTGTTGCTTAACGTCATACCTTGATTCTTTAACATCTTGCAACCTTGCGTACTAGCTCTGGATCATAATCATTGATAATCATGATGTTTTCTATGTGTTTGTGTTCTGATAATGCGCCATTTTGGGGAGGCGTGATGTAGGATGTAGCATGCAGGTACCACCCTACATCTATCTTCTTCTTCCTCTAGATTTCATATGCGAATTTCTTCTGGTTAGAAATCGGCATTCAATATCTAAATGTGGAAAAGATTTGCCTATTTCTAATTAAAGGATGAAGAAGATCATTGGACGTACATTATTAAGGTAAACTATAAATATGTACACTTCTTGTTTCAGTTATTGTGAAATTTTTTTATTTACACAAGTGACGATAAATATTTCAAGCTTTCAGCACGTTATAGTGCAAAGTAGCGAAGAAGAAGTATAGTGTAGCTCAGTGTATTCTAAGGTTGACATTCTAACTAACGTAGAAAAGGGTAAAGTTTTTAGTACAAAGATTTTTATCTCTATGTACAAAATGCATTTAATTATGTAAAAGTTATACGAGATATATGCAAAATGATTTATTGTTAATATAATTTATCTAAAGCTTCCTAAATAAATGTGAAGGAGAAGTAATCAATATCAAGCGTGTTAAACTTAAAGTAATATGTGTCATCAAGAAAGTGAATTCCTTTGTAAGAACTGTACATAAGAACTGTATTGCGTAACTTTTTAGTTACGCAAGACCGATTGTTGCTACAACTGCATTAAGGTATTTGGAAGACTGGTGTTTGAAGAAGGCGTATTTATTTATTTTTTTTAAATGTGGTTGCTACCCACGAAAGGTTATTTACGACCATATAGTCCATTTATACCGTGCAGGACTAAGAATTTTTTAAAATCATTTTCCGGCAACCCTGCTCTAGAAACCAAACACGGAACGTTTTCAAGCCACTTCAGGCTTCCAATGAGCGGGGAGTGGTTTCATATCGGGTGATGAAATTCATTTCCCACCTAAAGACAATCACAAGCATCCATGCCTGCAGCAGGATTCGAATTTGCGACAGTGGTTAGCGTATCCGCTCTCCAACCAACAGGTCGCGAATTCGAATTGCGCTACGGGCATGGATGTTTATTTTAGAGAGAGAGAGAGAGAGAGATAAGAAAGAGAAAGCGAAAGAATGAAAGATAAGAAAAGAAAGAGAGAGAGAGAGAGAGAAAGAGAAAGAGAAAAGAAAGAGAAAGCGAAAGAATGAAAGATAAGAAAAGAAAGAAAGAGAGAGAGAGAGAAAAGAAAGAGAAAGCGAAAGAATGAAAGATAAGAAAAGAAAGAAAGAGAGAGAGAGAGAGAGAGAGAGATAAGAAAGAGAAAGCGAAAGAATGAAAGATAAGAAAAGAAAGAGAGAGAGAGAGAGAGAGAGAAAGAGAAAGAGAAAAGAAAGAGAAAGAGAAAGAATGAAAGATAAGAAAAGAAAGAAAGAGAGAGAGAGAGAAAAGAAAGAGAAAGCGAAAGAATGAAAGATAAGAAAAGAAAGAAAGAGAGAGAGAGAGAGAGAGAGAGAGAGAGAGAGAGGAAGATAGCGAAAAGAAAATAAAGAGAGACAGAGAGAGAGAGGTGAAAATAAAGAGAGAGCGAGAGCGGGAGAATGAGAGAAAAGAGAAAAGAAAGAGAGAGAGAGAGAGGGGGGGGGGGGAGAATGAGAGAAAAGAAAAGAACGAGAGAGCGAGAGAGAGAGAGAGAGAGCTTAGAATCCTTTGAGGCGTTCGCCACTGCTGGAATTCCTTCACCACCTTAGTTTTCCAGCTTAGGAACAGTTGGAAGTTTCGAAAAGAATTGCATCCAGATGAGATAGCCTTTAAAAGGATATCCCAGCTTTATTTCCATGTTAAAGTCAACATGTTATAGATGACGCTGTATGCCACTCTCTACGTAAATAGTGTGCGGTTATAATAGCAGAAATTAATATAATTTCTGCAGGTTATTTAGAATAAAATCAATTTTATTTCTGCAGGTTAATTAATAGGATAAAAAATGCTAATAGTCATAACTAGTGGCATTAGTTATTCATTTCAATTCTGATCGCAGCAGTCTCTTAACGAGACTGTTATGTTAATCTCAATAGCATCTCAAGGTAAATAAGTAACCTGATGAGATTATGCGCCAGTTAATCCTAACTTTCTAGACATCCTATCTTGCTACAGACATTGCTACTATGTCTATTAATTGGGCATATTTTCCGGTCTCGGTTTTCCTGTCTTTGAGAGAAGAATAACCCAATTTTCCGGGAGGAAATACCTGCGGCATTCGAATGATGACGGCTGACTGACATTCATTTGAAAATATTTCATAAAAATTATTCATTTCTAGTTGTGATTATTCGAATTCAGTTTTTTTTTCAACCAAACCGCATAGTCGATCAAGCTGTGGAGGAAGTATTAATTAACGTTTTTATTAAAATTTTTTATTGACAGTTATTATCATGTTTTCTTAGCAACGTTATTTGAAGTGACTTCTTTTGTGATCAACATTAAATAAGTATGCTAGTAGCAAGATATATACATTTATACTAATTTATAATAATTTAGAACAATGTCATCTTAATTCAATATCAGAATTTCTGCAAAATGCAACGGTTCATTTAGGTTTGTGAATAGTCTGTTAGTAATTACAGACCCAGCATAAAAGTACACACGGATGATTCAAGATCCAAGATCCGATGCTATGCTACCAGTTCTCCCGTCTGCAAAATCAAATCAAATCAAATAAAAAGGAATAAATAAAAATGATTAATTACAGATGAAATGAATTAATTAATGATTACTTAAAAATGATAAATTACAAGCTATTAAGAAAAAGAAAACTAAAGAAATTCAACGATGACTTCTAAGACCGGAGCAGGCCACTCTAGGCCTAAATCCTTGAAGAGCACGATGATGAATAAAATGATTAAAAATATAAAAAATAACAATAAAACAAATACAAGTAAAATAAAATAATCATATGAAAAACAGACTGCCAGAGAAGACGTACATTGACTAATAGTAGACGACTGAAATAGGATTAATCGCCCATCATTACCCAAATTAAGTTTATAAGAAGCCAAGTACTTGTTTATGAACGGATTACTGAACATAATAAATCAAAGGAAAACGAATGGATTGATGCTGATTAAGTATAGCAAGATTAGGATCGTATGTTTGAGGATCTGTCGTAATAACAAATATCATTAACGATAATTATCAATAAACATCTGACTGAAGAAGCAGAAGAAGAATTGACTATAAAAAGCTGTTAAACTTTAACCTTGTTATTTTTCTAGACCAGTATTTCCCAAACTTTCAGTACCTGCATACCCCTTTTAAATTTAAGTAACACCGGCGTACCCTTTCGGGCAAGAGAAGTTGGAGAAGTTATAATAATATTTCATTCACACACGAATAATTATTAAGGTATTTATTTTTTAACATATTCTTCATAATAAATTACAAACATGTAAAACGATTTTTAAAGTATTAAATACGTTTTTAGTTATACGAATCTAATATACACCAGTAAAGATAAGAATTATGCAATATGCAATTGACATTTTCAATAATAATAATAATAATAATAATAAAATAAGACGAATGAAATTGTTTCTGTTGGGAAGGTGTTCGTTTGGTGAAATCCGATTCTATATTTGGTATTTTTAGCGGTATGGGACTCCACATCAATAAAATCTGCGACACAGACGTATATAGATGCAGGCACAGTTAGTGAAACAATCGCTGAGTCAAAGTTAAAAAAGAAGTGCCTCGTACCCTCTAAAGACCTTTCGAGTAACCTTGGAGGTATGCGCTTTGGGAAACGCGTACCACACTTTGGGAAACGCGTACCACAATTTGCAGTACGTTCAATAGTCGCAACTAAATTTTGGTTTGTATGTAATACTCCGTATTCAGTCCAAATTTCATTCGGCTCTGTTCACATCCGAGTCGTAATTTAATTACTAGTTACTACTTCAGCAATAGTTAGGCTTCGAAAGGCTTAATCTCGTGTAATATTAATCTAACTACCTTTTTCCATCTTTGATATCCCGGAAAAATAGCAAATGGGTCAGAGATCACGTCTGAATAACTTTGGTCGTCATTTCTGCTAGTCAACTAACTGTAATTGTTTTCTATTTGTTGATTTTCAGAAATGGAGTGCTTTCGTAATGAAGTACGCGTTTCATAAAAAGCAACATGTTATTTGGTGACCTAAAATTATTAGTAAATAATAAGTCGGTAATTTTTATTAATATTTTACATGATGTTGATTTACTTCCGTCCTATTTAAATTTTAAATTACAGTTTACTGAATTCCAAGAGTGTCACTTGTATATAAATATATATTTCTCTATATATATTTCGTGTAAATTGAGAGCTTTTATTTCTTTATTCCGAATTTTATTGGGTGTTAAAGTGACTTAACATTCTTATTCTTATTCCTTTTCTTATTTTAAATTAAGAATATCAACTTGCTAATGTCCAGTCTTGAAACTGTTAACTGGATACGTATGGGAAAACTACACCACTTAAAGGTTAATTTCGTACCAGTTAAACTCAAGAGTGGGGGGGGGGGGTTCCAAGATTCAGATGACAGATTACCTAAAAGTCAATTGGCAGACTATTACTCTCTCTGTCTCTCTCTCTCTCACCCCCCCCCCCCCACAGAATTTGTTAGTGATAGAGAGAGAGAAAGTTTTGTGTTCAGGTTTTTTCCTCTCAACCATAAAACCGACTTTGAGGCAAAGTGTTTGCTATACTTAAGTGACTTCAGTAGAGAAGAGACTAACTAATTTGCGGTATCCATGTTATCGCTACTCTGAATGGATTTATATCTGCTGGCAAAATACCGACAATAATAATAATAATAATAATTTAGATTTCTCAACTTTCATATTGATATAAATCGTCACAGATCTATAAATCCCATTTATCAGATGTATGATGTCATTTATAGTTATAATGTTGTTAATTGCATCTTATAGAAAAATCTTCATCTGTTTTCCAGATTATGGAATTCGAGAATTGAATTTCCTGATCTTAAATAATCACTGACAAGTTTTGTTTATATGCTCGCTATGTGTGTGTGTGTGTGTGTGTGTGTGAGAACGCACGCGTGGGTTTGGTCAATAATGAATTCACATCGCTTTCTCCTATATTTCACGAGACCACAGCATCAACAGATAACGATGCTTTTTTCGTTTCAAAAATCTCTAATATAGTAAGTAAGTAATCTTTCCCATTTAATCTTTCTATATAACAACCACTCTACAGTTATTAGAAAATTTAATTGGGTATATGAATAATTCTTGTTATTGGTCGGTGGAACTGCTGACGTCACGCTAAATCGGGCAATACTAAAATCATGCTAACATTTTATTCCTTGCCTTTATTGCACATCCGGGGCCTAATTAAACGGCAACGAATCTCCGAATAGCAGCATTGACAAATCACGGCGAAAATACATTTCCAGCCTCCACCATCCCGTCACTAATGATGCTAAACACTCCTCTATAATTTTAAATTTTCTCCGCACAAAATTCGTCTGCAGCCAAATGGCATTATTTCTCGATCTGCAGCCCCAGAGGTAATAAGCGGGGTATAGATCCGCCGTTCCCAATAAGAAGGAAGAAAGAAAAAAAAAAGGAAAAAAAAAAAACAAATGTGAGAAAGTTGCAGCTCTGGTCGGCCCGAAGGCAGTCCATGAACACCTTTAACTAGCGCTCGCTCTTCGCCAAACCCGTCCTAAGGCAATTTATAAGCATGCATTAAAGTGTTACACTATTTCCTCCTCTCTTAATCTATACGTTATAAATGCGCAAAAAGCTAGTTTTTCTTCTTTCCTCATAATGTGCCGCAAAACTTTAAAAAGGTTCACATGTAATTTTCTCCAGGTCGCCTGCTAGCGGGAGCGTGTGCCGCACGCGAGAGGCAGAGCACACCTAGATGGCCGGTTCTCACGTCAAGGGAATTAAGCGTACCGCCTCAGCCTAATGGCCTGAATTGGACTCTAATAGAGGGTGCATTCGGGGGTGTCTGCATGCACCAGATGTTTCCCTCCCTTCCCTACCCCCCCACTCCCCGCGCGTCTTCTTTTATGAAGCCGAAGGAAATATTTCAGTCGAACAGCGCAAAACATGCAATTTTCCTTTGTTTAGACGCATCCAACAGTTGTGGCCAATTGGTTTATTTAAACTCCGGCCAAGTAAATGCAACATTTTCCAGTTAAGTATTCTTACTATCTTCACTTTGTCTGTTGCGTGAGTTCCTTTGTAGTAGCTATCGCTGGAGCGTTTCTGTCCTTCAAGGAGATTCTCATCTAGAAACTCGCACCAGTAACATGAGCTATATTAGCATATCATCAACGGTACAATTAAGATACCCCGTCTGATGTTCCCGTGTAACGAGGAGCCGCGCATTTCGTGGTGAACGTGATCTTTCATTACGAGCACGACGTTGTATTGTTACACGTGTTGTGGTCGCTTGTATTTTAACACGTGATACATTGTTATTGCGCACGTGCGGCAGCTTGTATTTTAGAACGATGTATTGTACACGTGCATCCGCTATGTAGCACGTGATTCATTGTTATTGCACGCGTGTAGTTGTTTGGACTTTAGCACGATGGGCACGTGATGTGATTACATTTGTTACGAATACGTGCGAATATTGTTTTCTAAATGCACCAACCTTCTGTTTTATTTATGGCGGAACGTAAACTTCGTATTGTTTTACACATGCAAACAGATAAAAAAGAGCGAGTTGACCGGTAGGTTTTTACTTCAGCTATTTACACGGTAGACGTGTGAATTAGAGTGGAGAAAAATTTAATATAAAGTTTTTCTCAGAATTTCCCCAGTTTTTATAATAAATAGTGCTCACTTTCAGACTATGCATTATTAAAAACTAATTTTAAAAACAAACAAATATATATATATAATATTAGGAAGGCAAAATAAATTAATAAACATGTTGCACATTATGGGAAGATAAAAGTAATGAAGATTTCTTGTAACGCGAAAAAGACGTTTACTATAATAAAGTAACCAGAGAACAGTTGGCTTCATTAAGGTAAACTTAGTGAAAATTCCGATTTTTTTTTTTTTTTGTTTAAATTATAAATTGATGCACATTTTCGTGTTTATTGCAAAAAATCTGCCTCTTATTTTTGTAGATTTTCTGAGCTCTGGTCCTCTACGCCCCTACAGATGGAAAAAGAAAAAGAGGTAGACCCCGAACTCCATATTGGAAATCCATCAGCAATATTATCCCCCCCCCCCAACTCTCTGTATCAGAGATCCGTCAATTAGCATATGACAGAGAAGTCTGGTTTTCCTTCACGTCATAACAACCTCCAAGCCCTATCCTAGTGTACATGGACTACTTATTTGTTTTGATTGGTTTCCCTATTTATAATTGTAAAATTATAAATAAATGATGATGATGCTGATTTCAAACGGTTTTGCTACTCGTTCAGTTATGTATCAGTAAAAAAGTAACTTTTTTTCTTTCCATCTTGATTCTTAAAAGCATGTTTCCAAATATTATCTTTATTAACTGCAGTTAGCAAGGAGTATTTAGAAACAAAAGTTTGTTCCTTTTATAAGGAATGATCATTCTCAATTTCAAATTAATCAGTTTTACATTTTAAATGAAAAGAAACAAGAGGTTTGCGTTGATATTGAGAATTCAGGAATATTAAGTTTCTAATGCAACATTGAACATGGTTGATGTCCTTGATCTTGATGAGAGAGTGCTGTGGTACTGATGCATTTCACAATGGAAGGAGTAAAAAAATGAAATCGGGTTTGTCATATTTTGCTTTTCTCAGCAGGATTTGCTGAATATATCATAGCTTTGATGAGCATATTTTTTCTTCTTCATTTGGTTATTATGATATGTCATAATAAGAAATAGAAGAAAAAGATATACTCACTCTTTAACAAATAATGTTACTGCTGAAGAAAAAGGAAATACCACAAACTTGATTTTATTTTGTACTTTTTGAAATATCAACGTTGTGATCTTAAAAAAAAAGGAACAATAATTTGGCATTTGCTGAATGTGTTTTATTTCATTTATTTTTCATCTATTTATTGAGAACTGGATTCAATTAAAATCTGGTCTTAAAACAAGACCTACAATGAATTTATTCTTTCTTAATGTTTATGCACATTAAGAAATAAACAAAAATCCATTTGTGTGTGTGTGTGTGTGTGTGTGTGTGTGTGTGTGTGTGTGTGTGTGTGTGTGTGTGTGTGTGTGTGTGTGTGTGTGTGTGTGTGTGTGTTAGATGGTTGAGTTAATAATTTAGAAAAAAAAAAGACAATAAAGTGGGTAATTTATAATGCGAAATGTGAATTTGTAGAAATTTGTAGAAAATTGAATGAGCTCTTTTCGATCACAGATTATTTGAGCTTTTTACTTTTTATTCTTATTTATTTTTGTGAATTTCACCCACGAAAAGTTGTAAACTTATTGTATATTTAGTGCTGTGAATCCGTGAAGTATTAGATAATCCGATAATCATGCTCTCACGACCAATTGTGGAACTTTTTCAAACTTCAGGCCTCCAATAAGAAATGTGCTGATCTCACACTAAGTGATAAATTTCATCTCTATCCCTTCACCTCTCGAATCTCTCAATGAACATCCATATTCATTGAGAGATTCGAATCCACAGCATGTTAGTTGGAGATTTGTAAAATTATCCATTTACCAACCAGGCTCGCTAAAATGGATGCCCTCATTTTTCTTTAATCACGTAACGCTTTAGGGTTGTTTATTTGGGTTGTTAAGTTGGATTCTAATCCTGACTTTTAACTACAGGGAATCACCGACACCAAATGAGCGTTTGTTGCTGCTTGAAATTACAACTGAAGCAACCAAGGCTGTCAGGCCTATGCATGATGTGTGTTAAGTACATTTTGTTTTGTTCTCTAGTCAGTTTGTCCTTTCTTGGGGATAAAACACCCAAGTTTTAAGGCAGAAAAAACTCTCTGTCCCTGTACGATACCTGCGAACCCAGCTTCAGTTAAAACATTCCTTATAAAGGTTTTTCGCATTCCATAGTGGATTCTAATCCTGACTTCTGATTACAGGGAATCACTGGCATAAAATAATATGAAATATTATTACCGACATGAAATAGAACATTTGGGATCTTTATTAAAGATTTTCGAAGCCGCTTTTTTTTCTTTTTTTTTTTTTTTTTTGTCAAGTTGGATCAATTTAGTGCAAAATTTCAAAACATTTTGAAATGATGGCAATAGCTTAACTTCCGTTCTAGCTACAGAGAATTAATGAATTTTGGTAAAATATTTCAGTTTTATCCTACATTAAAACATTTAGTTTTAATGTTTTGTGGCGAAATCTGGAAAAAAAAACGATTCGATACGACATGAAATTATGTGTTTAAAGTGGCAGTAATTAAATTGTTAACGGTACATAAGTCGAACTGCTGTAATAGATGGAGACACAGTCGAAGAATACTATTACTAAAATATATTTTTTGTGATTATTTTTGATTATTTTCATATTCGTTGTTTATCGAAGTGAGAATGAATGCTATGCTATTTTTAAACCTGCATTTTTCTAGTACATGAAATCGAATAACTCTGTATTAAAGAGAGGGCTGACTGTTGAAAGAGTGAAAGAAATTTATACTTGAGGGAAAACAATCCAAAGCTTTTCTTTTGGAAGTGCTAATATAGAGGAGAAGCATTTCTTACGAGGATGTCCTGAAAGCAATGCTTCTATTGTGATATGGCCTTGTGATAATATGAGAAGACCTTGATACATCCACATCTGGATTACTGTGCTCAAGTCTGGTCCCTTGGGTTTCTTGGGGATGAGGAAGCGGTGGAGAGGATTCAGAGGCGAGTGACCAAGATGGTGAGTGGCCTGTGGAATGTTCCCTATGAGGATAGATTGAAGATGTGTGAATTGCAAAAGATGGTTGATAGGAGGAAAAAGAGGGAATATGATAGAAACATTTAAGTTGCTTAAATGATTTTATAAGATCGATGCAAGGGAAATGTTTCAGCACTTCGCTAGAGGGACCAGAACAAGGAGCCATCCCTGGAAGTTGAATAAAGGTGGGGTCAGTAGGGGTGTGAGGACTAGACTTTTTGCTTGGAGAGTGGTGAATGAGTGAATGGGTCGGATTTAAGGAGAGGTATGATCAGGGCCGTCGCCAGATTAGATCGCGCTCTGAGGCAAACAATCAAATATCGCCCCTGATGGATTATAAATACGCTGACCATATTTTTTCGGAGAAAATAAAGGACAAATCAGAAACTGTTTCATAATAAAAAAAAAAGCAGATTGCGTTTATTTGTTTCACTAAAACTAAAAAGCTTTATAAGATTTATTATAAACTATAAGCATATACATAGCATTTTAAACAATCATATTATTACTTTAAAAATTTAATTTTGTATACCTTTCGCAAGAATAGACTTTTTTTAATAAATCAGGTTTGTGTTTTAAAAATTCATAAAACTGGATACAATTCATGTCAGAGTTGCATTTAGTATAAATGCATGCTTTCAGTGTTTCGATTTTAATTGGATTTTTTTACTGGTCCACATATTGTTCACTAATGAAAATACTCGTTCAGTGGGACATTAGATCCAGGGAGACATAAGCAAAATTCAACGATTTTTAAAATGTTTTTAAAAGATACGTTTTTATCTGCGAAATATTTAAAAATTTCAACCCATCTACGTCGGCAGGACTCGTCATTTTGTCGCCATTCTTTGATCTTTTCACTGGTGACATAACTTTTAATACACGAAACTTCAAATAGTTCGCCGTCATTTATATTTGAATTACAGTGACTGGAAATGAACAAAACACTGTCCTCGATCTTCGCCAACAGAGGGATTTTACGTAATAAGACCCATTCAAATACTTCCATTTCCACGAAAGAGCTATCCCAGTTATTTAAGTAATCAGTTCAGGTTTGGCAAAATTTATGAATTGCATCTTTAAATATGTCGGCATCAATATTCAATTTACTATTTCAATTCACAAAATAAAGGACAAAATGGCCATTTTAGAAAAAAAAAAAAAAAAACTAAAGGGCCGAGCAGTGAAATAAAGGATTGTCCTCTTAAATAAAGGACGTATGGTCACCGTAATTATAAGACAAAAATATAAGAACATCTCCAGTTGCTATTTTGTTTTTATTACAAGAGAAACATTATTCAAAATGATTACGCAATACTAATTAAATGTTTGCTCCACGGGAATATTGCACAATAAAACTGTTTTAAAGCTCTTCTAAATTTAAATTATAAGCTATGTCCGCCTCTATCGATATAGTTGCTAGACCAACCAATCTTTCTTGGGTCATTGCAAATAATGTTTAATGCGTTTAAGCTTGGAAAAACTTCTATCCGCACTTGTTCGCGTAGCGACGGCGCCTATCGCAATATGGCTGAACGAGGGTCCTTTTAATTACAATCTATCATACCCAGAGTACTAGGTATGATAGATCGGGTCTCCCGCGATGAGTCTTCGGACTCCAGAGGTGCCCGTATAATAATAATAACAATAATAATAATAATATCTTGTCAAAAAAGAGGGATATCAGTGAAATAAAAATAAAAAGATAGCTTGAAATGTACTTTATTTTCATACATCACTTCTCAACATAATCTTCTTCCCGGATAACCTTCAGAGGTATCGTCAATATCTTTAACTTAGGAAAATAACTAGAAGTTTATTGCTAATTTACTGTCATCCCTTTCATCATATGGTCCTGGTGATGATCGACATCTCTTCTGCACCGAGAGAGAGAGAGAGAGAGAGAGAGAGAGAGAGAGAGAGAGAGAGAGAGAGCGCATGTACTTTCCAGCGGAAACTGTATGCTGTCTCTGAGTTCACCATCAAAACTTCATAATCGGCAGTAAATATCGATAGCACTCATAAAAATTGTTTATAAAAACGCTGTTAGGCGTGCATTATATGTCCGATAACACGTCGTATCCCCCACCGTGTTCTAAACTGTAACTGAAGGATGAAGAAACAAACTAAATACCTTTTCAAGATCAACACATTCCTGTTGTACGAGTGCACGCGATCCCTCTCCCCCCTCGTATACACACTAGTATAATTTTGAAATGGGAAAAACTTTTGGTACATCAAAAAGAAAATATTCTGTACCTTACGGTATTATTACCAAGATTGTTATATTTTAATTATATATTCAGAAATATCACTCATCATAGACGTAGTGTCGTAACCCAGACAAGACGAACAGGTCATCTGGTGGAGCAAAGCCAGAGGCACAAAAGTACTGTAAAAATGTAATGTGTTGTTTTTGTAGAAAGCAAAATGGGAAAATAACTTTCAAATATATTGACCTAAATATGCAAGTTACATTATACGAAGTACTTATACGTGTGTATACAGTATTTACTTTCATTATTTACTTACATATATACAGTATGAACCGTGGTATTTACTTTCTTTTACGACCATTTTATAATCAACAAAAAAATTTCATTCTCTATCTGCATTTATGTGTGTCGTAAAAACTTTACTTCTTCTAGAAGGTTTCATATAGAAACTTTGCAAAGTAACAACTCGTGACCGTTTAATTTTCCAACTGAAATTTGCTATAGATATCATTCTAGGTCACCACTATTGGTAATACAGACAGCTCCTGCTGCAAATATGCCCTTATACGCTGTGAAATGAAATTGTTGTTTGCAAAAATATTCACTGTTAGTTTGTAGCAGAGTATCTGCTTCAAGAACTTCTGAGTAACATTATGAACTTTCCTCTATAGATTAGTTTCATTTTGTTATCTTTCTCAGACGAGCGTTGATGAGAGTTAGGAAGGATTTGTCCCTGTTTCCATCTTTCTCACTGTTTGTCGATAATCCGCATACCGGAAGATAATTAACCTATCTATTTTCAGTTATCTTTTTAAAATCCAAAATGAAGGCAATCACTAGCTAGTGTATTGTCAATCTGATAGCATTAAATCCGATTGCCAATCGCACACGATGGAGCAGCATGAAACTAAATATGGTAGAATCTCCTGTAATAACTTCAACTACAATCTGTTTGTGAGAAAGGTATGAAGTTATCGATTACTTACTAAGAACTGGATATCGTTGAACTAATATGATAATCCTTTTACTTATGTAAAGAACTTTCGCTCCAAGAATGATACATCTGTTCGTAATGTGTTAAAGGTAAGCACTTCTCACACGAAATAATGTTCTTCTTATGCTGTAGGAAATTTTAAATCAAATACATATTAAAACACTTGTTTTCTACTCTTCGACTGAAAATGATTTTGCAGGATTAGAAATAAGCACACTAATTAAAATTCTCTCCAAACATGTGAACAAGAAATTTTAATTCTATACTGTTTATAACCAGAACTGATTAATTAATCTTAAAAAAATAACTCGACGCATCATTTTAACAACTAAAGTTTCCTCGCCTATTTGCTTGAGAAATAAAGCAAGAGGGTATCCACTTACTTTTGAGACTTTTGAGTAAAACCGGTGATTGTATTTAACCCTGATTATAACAAAAATCTCTTCGCGTCATGTTCTGTAGCTAGCAAGTGGAAATAAGTTAACTTTAAGTAACCGCTTTTTCCTTGTTTAACTAGCAATTCTCATAAATAAAAATTTCATCTTCATCGCATTTTCTATAATCCACATACGTTTATTAACAAGACATATTCAACCAGATCAAATTAGCATAAATAATCCATCGCAAAATCAAACGATAAAAGTGGCTACTTAAATTCTTCTCAGCATTTGCAATTACACAACGATTTAAAAGAAGAAAATTCACGCATTAAGAAAGCGAAGCAGTCAAATGAAACTCCATGAATAATTCTGACTGATAAACTTTCGTGCTGGTATGAGACAGCAGTTCCACGTGCGACCTACCTGCCCACTAAGTTCCTTTACCATCACTGGCAAGTCATTAAATGGTGATTTGTTGGCAATTAGCAGGCTACTAATTAATCTTATGGTTTTTTTAAACTCCCGATAACGATGTTCCCAGCGCCACCTACTCATGTGTTCGACAGCCTTCTTGATCGATAGACTCATTTTTAAGGCCAATGTACTGAGATGGTTAAGTGTTTCGGGAAGATCTAAACAGGCATCAATTACATCTCTCTCTCTCTCTCTCTCTCTCTCTCTCTCTCTCTCTCTCTCTCTCTCCACACACACACACACTGGCTGAGTAAAATCTCTGGAATGTTCTATTAAGAGGAAAATTATTTTTGTTTTTGTTATTGCAAAAGTTTGTATTTCATTACGAATATAAACAACTTGTGAAAAATTCTTTATAATACCCAAAATTCAAGTTTTTCACGTATGGAGTGACCAGACTTCAGCGCACTTTTGAAATTTATTCCAAAGTATTACAGTTGTATAGAATAAATGAGTGGCGCAGTCAGGATTTAATCTTGGGGAGGACAGCGCACTCAAGTTTAATCTTGGGGTGGGGCGAGTTGAGAAAACGAATTGAGAATACACACTATACATTGCATACGACCTATGACTGAGCATCTGCAGTGATCGTCAATACATGATACCTGTGATCTCCTCTGGCCCGGTTCGGGCAAAAGAAGCAGCGCTCCGTCCGCTCGAGACCAAGGAAAATTTTAATTAGGAAAATATTTCTGGAAAATTTTATAGTGTTTTTTCCTTTTTCATTTTTTGGGGGTGGGACAGCCCCCCCCCCCGAGTGCTCCACTGGAAAAAAATAATAAATTAAACAAATTAAGCATTACTGTTCCATTGCACGATTAATAAATAATCATATACAAATCTCAGATTTTCATCAATGAAATTCAGATAACTTTACAGTTTCTTTTTTTTTTTTTTTTTTGCTGTAGAGGTACAATATCGTTATATATAACGGAGACGTGATTTATTACAGAAGTTTCAAATGATCTAATTAACTGCATCAGTCATTTGGTTAATTACTGTGACACTGAGCTCATTTCAGTGCGATTATTGAACTATTTACATGGAAACTATTTTAAAATGTGCTAAAAAAACTTCTGTTTTACCTGGAAGATCCTCATCAACCCCTCCAAGCGTAGTACCGAGGAAGGCGGGTAGCATTAAAAATCTAGGAAACATCTATCCTTCGTTATATGTAATAAAACTGATACTGTCTAAGTCACGAATTTCTCCTCTTTTCATCAGATGGGCTAGAAAGGCCAGAACGTCGGTGATCTATCAATAATTGTGGGCGGAACCAGACGTTGGTCCAAAGTTAATCATTCTCTACTCGATCGATTTTGTCAGATTGACAGAGATGAAGGAAAGTTTCATGAGTTGCCAACAAGGGCTTCTTCTAATGCTCATTTTTTTGTTTTATTTCTTATTCTTTTTTTTTTCTGCGCCTTCAAACTCTGACGTAATGAAGAAGCTCTTTTCCATGGTGAGATAAAAAATAACATTACTTTTTTTTTCAAGTAAATGTTCACATCACTTCAGAACATTGTAGAGCTAATATCTAGTTAATGACATCCAGTTAACAATATTTACTTCATGTAAGGTAAAACTTTCGCTATGTTTCTAGTATCAGATAAACGCTTAGTCAGGTGTAGTTCCGGGTAGTTCTGTGGGTTCGAGACTGCAGTTTAGTGTCAAAACTCTGCTGTGAAATAAGGGAAAAAAAAGAACGATATAGGCCCTCTCTTTCTATTTAAGAAACTGTCTGCAGCGCAAAGTCTTAGAACTTCTACCTTGGTATGATGTCTCTGACTTGTTTGTTATATTTATGCTTATCTCCTGGAAAATGTGTTCTAGGAGATTTTGAGTGTACACAAGATGTTTGTCATGATGTCAATCTGTGATTTTGTACACTTCATCTTTAGTAGAGGGATAAGAGTGGGTGACTTGGTCATATGTTCGTTTGTAATAAAAAGAGAAAAAGACGTGTAAATTCCAGCTATTTATGCTGATTTAGTTGTGCGACAAATGCGATTAATGCATTTCAGTGTGCTTCAATCGCACCATTTGTACAGAATTAAAAGGGACAAAATATATCGAATTCAATACATCGCAACAATTCAGCTGGATGGAATTCGATTAAATTAATTTCATAGCACTTAATGAAATCAGTATCTTAATTAAAGTTTGTCAAGCTACTAAATAATACTTTCTCCCTCCTTTTTGCTATAATTTAACCATTTTAGTGACCACATTAGGAAAATAAAATTGCATATGTGTACAGTATTCATATGCTAGAAACAACTCTAAATTCAAATATTGTAATAACGACTGACTTTGTCTGCCATCTGTTTTTGTTACTAGAATACAATTATTTTGTTTTGCCAAATTTTGGGACTGCAAATGGACTGAAACCAAGATATAACGCAATAAAATTGAATTAGAATTCGAACAGACCAAATCTCGTTAATTTCCATCCAGCCTACCTCAGCAATGCAGAATTGAATCCCACTCACGAAAGATTATTAATCTGGTATACCGTAGCTGGGTTAAGAGGGAGATAATTCGATTAGATAATTATTGTCCTTCGATAGCTCTGCCAGATTTTTCCAATAACAACGATCCGATTGAAACAAAGAGACATCCTAAATACCAATCTTTTACATCCAAGTCAGTAAATATAATAATTATGTAATATATAAATTCAACATATTTTACCTCTTTGCATTTCTTCAAATCTTCGGATCGACAAAAAAAAAAAAAAAAAAAAAAAAAATGAAGAGCTACAAATATTTGTAAAGAGACTCCAGGACCGAATATCAATACGAGTAAAATCAGGAATCGTGCTGACGGACGAAAGGACAGACAGACTAAACGAACGTAATAGGTTAAATCATTCTGCAAAACACACCTAATAATAACCACAACCAAATCATATGAATAACAATGATTCCAATGCTTACTAAATAGCTGTAAATTGTTTATGTAATTATCGCTAAATGATTTTAGCGAATTTTAGTACGATTTACTTAGAGGTTGTGTACTACTTAAAAGGCTCGAATTCTACAAAGAATCCCTTATGTTTGTGCATTTTATTATACTTTTAAGGTTTCCCCAACTATTATGACCACGTTTCTGAGTTCAGGAGCAGGAAGTTCTATCATAGTAGTTTTTGGTAGAATTCGTGATCATTGTTCTTCGGAGTTCGATTTTGAAAGAATCTCAGAAAGTTTTTTGGAAGAATTATAGTATCGAATTTTTGTTGATATATTGCGAAAAATAATTCTAGAAAAAATGCTATCTTTTCAACTAAATGATTAATTAATTCTGTTTGCGACATCATGATTTCTATTGCAATACTTCCTGAAACACCCCCCCCCCCCCAAAAAAAAAGGTAATCATTACTCGACATGAGATATTCAATACAAAGATATTTAACATTTGAACAAGCCATGTTTTTCTGCCTTCCTTACATTAACAACAAGGAAACAAATTAAGCAATACCATTCACTGAATGTCTTTTAAGTCATGCCGACAATTATAGGTTATCATTTGTCCCAGATGTTTCTTCCGCTTCCCTACTATTTTGTATTCACACATTCTAATAACTGTGCCATCTTTGATAAAGATTTTTCGTGCCATTAAATCATTCGTAGGTTATAAATAGCTGAAGACTACTCTCGCCGAAAGGTGTCCTCAGGTTAATAATTAAGGAAGACATTACTTCGACTATCAAACGCCGGTCAAGACAGATCTATTCAGTTTTTCATGAATATTTATGTAAATTTTATCGAGTGCCGTAAAAATTCCCTTGGAAGTTGTTTGAGCGTCATCCTCACACCTGTAGTGTCCCCAAATGATTAATGAGTTTTGTTACACCTCAAGGATCGCTAAGTGATTAAATCGTGTTCATTTAATACACTTTTATGCAAATGGCTGGTTGTCAGTTAGTCCGGTATTAAGACATCATCGTTTTTTTGTATGTACCGCCTCAAGGAGATTCTACGATGGGGGATTCGTCACCTGTCTTTTAGCGTTAAGTGACATCTGTATCGTTCACAGAGACCTTCGTTTGTCGACAAAGAGAAAAGGAAGGACATGTGAATTCTGCTAATAGGACTTATTCGAAAGAAACTAAACTCGACTTAATTTACGAACTAAGTTTAGGATTTACAATACAAATGAATTGAATAATTGATCTCGATTTTTTTTCGATACATAATTTCTAATTATGTATCGAAATTCTAATTATGTTGTATTAATAATTAAGTTTTATTAGACAATCCGCTTTCAGTATTATTTTCAAATAGGAGTTTGTTCACCATAGCTAAAAATGAAGGATCGGGACTTTATGAAGAACAAAATACATGAACTGGTTGAATCATATTTTAACAATCATGCGTGTTAAGATTCAAGCCATAACCAGGAAATAAACATATAAACAACGACTTGGATAGAAGGAAAATTAGTCCAAGACTAACGTTATAATTACGAAAATATCATAAACTTTATAATCCCAAATTTGGACCACGTTTTGAAAAATTAGTAGAATGCAGGATTGGAGCACCTTAAAATTTTATTAGTTTTAGGTTTGGCAAACATCACGTTACATGTGTAATATGCAACTTTTCTTGTATGATACATAGTCCACTTTGGTTTATACTAGAATTTTGGATTTTAGACTAATCTTGAGCTTAGACAAGCAAGGTTGTTTTGAACCTAAAATTCTAAAGAACTTATCTTTGAACTTGTAAAATTGAGTTTTTTATTAGTCTATATTTTAGTAAATATATGTTTATATAGATTTTCGTCATTAATATTTATATTATTTGTATTTACTCGATAGATATTAAAATACTGATGTTAAAATGGCATGAGATATGACGAAGTTTAATTTCTCTCTCTCTCTCTCTCTCTCTCTCTCTCTGTATGTGTGTGTGTGTCTTCATTAGCCATTTTATGTCCGCTGCTAGACGAAAGCCTTCATCAAAATCATTTATTATTATTTCTCAGTGTTATGTCATGCATAATTCAATGAACCAAATATTACTACTACTACTACTACTACTACTACTACTACTACTAATAATAATAATAATAATAATAATTTACAGACAAACTGTGAAGATAGCGAATTTGGAATCAATATGAATGCAACATAATTGATAACGTTAGATTTATAGATAATGTGGTGTTAACAGCTAAACTTTGATTTATAAAAGATGATTGAGATATTAAATATAAAAAGTCAATGGTTTGCAGTTAATTATAATTATAATTAAATATATATCAAAATATTTAATAATATCAGATGGATTCATTCATCTGATTTTATTATGATCATGTTCGGGGACAAATGATGAAGAAGATGTAGGGGAGGAAAAATTTTCCGGAAGTAAAACAAAAATTTCAAAAGCAAAAGAATTATTTTGGAATAATAAATTCAATAATAACATGAATAATAACACTTAAACAGAGAAAAATAAGAAAACAATATTCTGTGTATGGTCCACATTGAAATATAGATGGCAGACATTGAATGTATATAAAATCTATAATTAAGAAAATAAAGGCGTGTAAGATGTGGTTTTAGAGATTATTAATAGCATAAAATAAACAGAATATATATGCATGTTTATCCTGGAAATATAAACAAACTAATGTAGAAGGGAAGTTAATCAGAACTAAAATAATGCTGCTTTAATGGAGATCACAGAGATCACAGATAAGAATGGAATCACAGAGAGGAGAGGTAATTTCAAATCTAGCTGTTGATACTGTTAGAAGAAGATCTTACTAGACTAACATTTTCCTGGATTAACGATTTAATCTGTAAAGAAGAATCATGAGTACATGATAGCAGAAGATTAGAACTCTGAAAACCGATGATTATCATTTTCCAGATTGGAAAAAGATATTTAAGAAGAATAAGTGAAATTTTTAAATATATATTTCATTTCCGCCTATTTTAACATAAATAGTCAAAACTTGACATTTTTATTCAGGGAAACATACATAACAAGTTTTCTTATAATATTTGCTTATATTTCGGCTTTGAAGACAAAATGATTGTGAAAGTATGCACTTTACTTGAAATTAAAACATCGCGTTTTCTATAATCTTGATTTCAACATTTAAAAAATGAATTCAGTTGATGTACCTATCGCAAATGTGTCACAGTATATATGACCATATGTCACATGTATTTTGTGGAAAATGATATTTGTGGAAATTCATGCTAGATTTCATGGGGGGGGGGGGTGGCTCAAAAACTTGCTGATACAACAAAGACAGGCTGTTTATATGTCATGTTTTGCATGCTGACGGCATTTCTTAGATTGATAACATATGCTATATTCGTATCCCATGAATTTAAGGTCACAAAAATTTCTACTGAAAGCACAAAAAAAAAGGGAAAAACTGCAGCATCTATTTCATTATAAAGGGTTGTAGTGATCGGTGTTTGTATTTTATGATCAGTTTTTTTTTTTAAAGAGAATGAACGTATTTACCTTTTATTGATAATCAACTGGTATTGGGGTTCATATAATTACTGTTATTATTAAACAAATGTGTGCATTATCACGGTCCATTCCTAAATTCAGTTGATAATTAAGGAATATTACTTGAACTACACCCCACACAGCAGGATAAACAGAAAAATGCCTAACAGAGTTGTGCTTTATCTTATAATATTGCTTTTAAAATTGTCAGACAGAGCCATGTTAAACTACGATCATCTTCGTTATTTTCCCCTTATGTTTCCATCTTTCGTCTTTTCCCACACGCAGCAATGATATGATAAAAGTTTTGCAGTCTCATGTGTGATGTTTATATAAAAAATATTACATCAAATATGTAAAAGTCTCTCGAAGATCTAACAAAACATTTTAAGTTTTTTTAGTAAACAACTTTTCTGAATCACACCAACTAGAATGACAGTTAGTCAGGGCTGCTCACGTTAAACATTCAAGTACTCTCTGAAATTCAAATAGTCAACTGATTGGGGTTGAACAGCTTCTCCATCAAATGTTCTCAAATATTAAAGCAAAATTCACCACTCCACTCACCCTTTTACACGCACACACTATTCATTTCACATGGCCAACGTTAACAGATTTCTTACATAAAACTTCCTCTTGTTTATATAATTGGACCATTATAACAAAAACTGCATAGCAATGGAAGAAATATATATGTGTGGTTTTTCCAGATAAAAAAAAATTCTAAAATCTCCGAAATGCAAATAAAAAAGTAATATATATATATATATATATATATACACACACACACACACACACAAACAAACAGTTTCTCATTTGTATCTATATGTTTAACATTTCCGTTATATCTTGTATTCTATATTTAGGTTAGTTTATAGTTATTGTGTAAGTGTATAGGTCGGTAAGCTTATACATATTTAAGGAACTCGAAAATTCTGTTCAGTGTGCACAGAATTATCTGTAAATAATAATGAGAGTTAAATTTTTGCTTGTGCGTCTTCCTACTTAAATAACAGTCAGTGAAATGGTGTCATCCTGTCTTACGGCTGTAAGATTCATCCCTCAGAGTCCATTTTTATCTTTGCCTAATAACAACAGTTGTATTCACTGGCACGTCGGTGTAAGTACTAATTTCACATTTTCTGCTTCATCATTCAGCCGCATCCGGAAAAGAGGAAGCACAAAGAATTCCATAAGTTTAATTGCTTTATCCACACAAAGAAATCTCAACTACCGTTCGCGACGAGAAATTACAATAATTTAAATTCTTTCTCAAGATGTCGTCTACTTCCGTGATGAGAGTTTTATTAGCAGGTAAGGAATGGCCGCACCATCTGCAGAAATAAGTGTTGGAGAGCCAATTTATCTCCCCTCCTCTGTGTCCGTCTTGGTACCGTGCATTTAAGGAATGATAATAAAACTCCCATCTATATGGATCTATAATTATATCACCGTGGGATTAGCCGGAAGAAGATGGAGATGCAGAAACCAGAGACGCTCCAGCTTTTTTTCTTTTTTTAAGCGCGTTGCTGACAATCAGAGTGCTGTTTTGCGTGTGTTATAATGTCTCGGGTTCCTAGTGTGCTTCCCGCTTCACGTGGGCGTTCTTCTCTCAGCCAGGTGCATACGGGGAGGCAACAAATGACATGTTTCGTCTGCACGTAATCTGCGCTTTGCCGCCGAGGGGGCGAGCCACGTTCCCGCTGCAGACACACATTCTGCTCATCATCGGCGTCCTCGGACGGGTGTATACTTTTTTTATTTTTTCTTTCTTTCTTTTCCCTCTCTCTCTCTCTCTCTCTCTCTCTCTCCTACACTACTGCCGTGAACCTGAGGAGCGAGATGCCGTTCTCATCCGTTGTACCTTCCGGAGGGATGATTGGAGGGCGGAGTTCACCCGGCCGTTAGCGGCCGTGATGGCTCAATAGTGTGATGAGTACATCGCGCGTGGGCTTGGTTTTATTGTACAAACATCACGCGCCCGTAACCTGCACGGAACGCTACGCAGAAGTGACAGTTGACCGCTTCCTTAGTGTTTACATAATGTTTATATGGGAACCTGGTGGGTAAGTACACACACACACCCGCGCACACGCACATGCACAAATTCTCTCTCTCTCTCTCTCTTTCGTTCACATTTCACGAATTCGTCGTACGTATATACTCTAATAATAAAACAAACATGCCCATTCATGAGGGAGAGACTCCTTGAACGTAGAAAACTGTCTTTACAAGAATCCCAGACAATGATAAGCTAGATATTACAGCATTTCAACAAATTAAGTTACCTTTCTGGTACCTTCAATCTGTACTCTGTTTTCATCCCCTCCCATACTTACCGAGAGGCAATACCTAGGGTGCTGTGATAGACTTATTGTCGTTTTCGTTTGTCCCATTCAAGGCAATCACAGGTTTTACATATGTGTGACTTTATTATGCTGTCCTGTTCTGCCTTCGAAGTGTTGACATCTCTAAAAAGTCAGAAGTTAGGGAATTTTCATATCCATCTTTCTAAAACATTGAATAACGTGCATTTCAATGATTTTGAGCCGTACGGATTTAGTGGAAGCTTGAATTATGAAATGTAGTTTACTAAAACTGTCGGGTTATGCTGTTTCATTCGAAGTCTCTAATAAACTGTAACTACTCATGTATTTTACATGTAAATAACAATATTATGCTGACAGGTAAAAAAGTGGTGTGCTCCAGATGGTGAGTAATATGTTTTCATGGTGTTCATTGCGTCGTAAAACTCTAAGAGTTGTGCGACACATTTCATTGGTCGACTGCTGTTTTTCGAAAACTTTCTGTAAATATGGTTGCCAAATCTTATTTTAATAAAGCTTTCAGTAACTTAAAGATATATTCTTATTTTTTTAATGTTGAATCTTCCCCATAGAATATCGTAAACCTGTCATACATTTAGCACTGTGGGTGAACTAAGGATCAAATAATCTGGTTTGCGCTCTAGAAATCTTAACTGGTACTTTGCCTCAAGCCATTTCTAGCTTCTGTCAGAGTGGTAGTTTGCCATAGGACGATGAAATTAATCTTTTCTTCTTGCGTTTCTGTGTGTGAAATGAAAGAAGATATTAGGGCCGCGACGAAGAGGAACCAAGCTTTTTTACAGTCTCAAGTTTGAATACTTTTTCAGGATGCTATAAATAGGTTTGACACTATAAGCGAACATGGACTAGCCAGTTTTAGAACGTGAAGAAATATTTCGCTGAACAGAAAAACTAGCCGAAAACACAGTTCATAGACATGACATGTGGATAATCTCAGAATCCGATTTATCTCAGCGATAAATTTTCTGATTCTAAGTTTCAGTCCATTTACGTGGATACTTTGAAATATCGGAATTTATCAAATATTTTTCTATTGACCTACAATAATTTCTTGTTTTCGCTCTATCAAGAATTCAGTCTTAAAGTTGATGAATGCGGAGAACTTCCTTTCTCTCCCCTCTTTTTCCCTCAAAGGCGTTTGAATTATCCTGTCTCAGAGGGGAAGTGGGCACTTCTTTTCTACGGAACCATATCCGCTGGCCTGAATCATGTATTATTAACATATTTAGAGAACAGCACACTGCTGTCTCCTGACGTTAGTTTCCTCTATGCCGGAACCCAGTTTAAGACTCACAGTTACTATTTGAGAGCATTTCTTACGTCTAATTGCTGCCTGCGTGACCTTGCGGTAACGAGGTACTAGACCTGAAAGAACGTTATAAATTTGATTCTAGTCGCTTACAAGATAACTTTTTCCAAGTTTTTTAGCCAGTTATTGAATAAGTCGACCTCTGATGCAAGTAAATAGTTTTTTTCGACCTCTGGAAACTTAAGATTTCAATTCAGCACTCATAAAAATCGACCGTAGATCTCACATTATGTCATGACATTTTGTATGACAAAATGCATGGCAGTATGAGTTTAACATACGAGATAACAGCTGCTGTCTGCCGTACTAGTAACCCTTTGAAGTAATCAAAATCATTGATTTTGATTACTCAGCTATCAATGCCAACTTCCAAACGTTATTTAGGATTAAAAACAGTTCCGTCTTCCCTCATGGAAATAAACGAATTAGAGAATTTATTTATTTTATTTTGTTGACAAAAAAGATTCACATAACTTTTTTTTTTTTTTTTTTTTGCATCTGAGAGTGTTAGCAGTAGTTATTTTGATCATAAAAGTAGAAAAATAAAAAAGGGGTTCCATTTGGAAGTGAGAAGAGGCTACATTTAAGTATAAGAAAGAGATGGGACGATTTATATCTGCCGTAGACCTTTTGTTAGCATCATTCTCGTATGGCAATAGCTGTTATCGAAAGAGAAATTTAAACTATTACACTTAGGGTATTTCCACCAAAAAATAAACAAGCTTTAATGCGATTTTTAATCTAATATTTATCCCGACCCCAAAGAGAGTGTTGTTTTCTTGTTTATCCATTTAGAAAATTACTAAAATCGAACGAAAAATTGCAGTGTTCAGAGTAATTTGGGATTAGAAGTGGTGGAGCTTTAAAAGCCAACATCATAAATAACAGTAGACGCTAAAAGAAGTAGGACCAAGACTTCTGAAGATGATTTATATTACTGAAGTTAAGGCACAGTCCAGTTCCGTAATTACATTTCGGAAAAAAAACAGTAATCCACCTTTATTAAAATTCCCAGCTATACACAGTGGGCCGTGTTTAATTCTAATACAAAGCGGCTAAATGTGATAGTAAAGAAAATGGGAAAATGAAATCTTCGATCGCTACGAGAAGAGATGAAAACACATCAATCACAGAAGGGAGTAGTGAAGACTGACGGAAGAACACTACGAAATACGAACAATAGGGCATTGTGCGGTAGTTTCCACACAAAAATATTTCCAGTACAATTTACTTTAATCAAAGAAAGTTGATTTCATCCATATAAAGAAAATTCGCAGAATTACGAAACACACGCTGCGATTCTAGGCCACCCTATTGAAGGATTTTAGGGAATTTTTTTAATACGGATAGTTTAAGGTAGCGCAATGGGATCATTTATGTGTGTGTGTGTGTGTGTGCGCACACACACACACACACACACACACACACACACACTAAAGACTTTTTGGGATGGATAACGTTTTTTGGGAGGGAGGGGGGTGACATTTAGAGCAGAGTTTCTAGATTATCTAACCCTTTGACCCGATAGGTTTACAACAGTTTGTGGATGGGATTCACATTAAAAAATAAAATAATCGGTGCCCATTCGCACTAGCAATTAACGAAATACCACATTATTTTCCAAAACGCGAGATTATAGTTAGGGAAGAGATCGAGCGATATCCCATTTATTCGTGGATCTCATTTTATCAATAAAAGCTGAACCAAACAGATGAAGAGCTGTTTTATGTTGACACGTGTCCACCATGAAGTGGCGCCTATCTAGTACAGTTCTGTTCCTTTTATTGCAAAGACATGAGCACAAATTCCATTCAGTACGAGAAATATTTATAAATGATTTTAATCAGCGGGTTAGTTACTGATTTATATAAATATTGTAGAAGTTCCACGTTGAAACTTCGTTTTTCTCTCCAAACAGTCGACAGATATAGACTCGTTCCTTAATGGCCTCACTTACCTCGGTGTATTCCTAAAATGACAATGATGTTCACAATTAAGTCAGTGAGATAGAATTAAATTTAAGTACAAATCAAAATATCTTATTGTTAATCACCTCCTAAGAGCGAAAAAGCGAAACCCCTGGAAATGATCCGAGGTACTTTTTGGTAATTACGTTCTTGTATTGAACATCATTTATCACAACAGCTGACTCTAGAGTCACATTTGGCTTGTCATACCACAGACAGCTTATTTAATTTAATTTATTTTGATTTGTTACATATAATGTTGTTTCTTGCTGAATCATTAGTAATGATTCATTTGTAAATTTTCAAAAGTGATCTCAATTTACAGACATTTTCGATTAACTCTATCTAGTTATATTGGTGAAATAAAAAACTTACATACAGATGATAGAAAAATCGAATGCAATACGTTCTGACGCTTATTTATTTATTTATAAATAAAAATTTCATTTCAAAATAATATGATATCCTAATATTTCATAAGGTAAGCGACAGTGCCAACTTTGGTCTTGTTAAAGAATGAGTAAGACAGCAAAAATTTTCCCAAGAGAGGGAGAATTTTTTGCCATACAGTATAAGTGTAGCAGAGTAACGGGTATGTCGTTACTCTGCTGCAATTATCTCGAAGCGAAGATTCGAGCAAGTGTAAGATACTTTTTATAGGTTATCATTTGTGTTTTCGGGTGAGTATCATTCTATTGCGCAGCCTCGGATCGGCCTCTAGTTTCTCAAGTTCATTTGCCAGGCATTTTTCTATTTTAGAATCAGAATCCCGATACACTATTGTTCGTAAATCCTGGTTCCCAGCAACCAACGAAATCATGTCGCATCATTCAAGATAGTGTAAGAACAGTTGATATATAAGCATTCTTACTTGAAAACCGATCTCTTAGTCTATACTTATATAAGAATACTACAAAATTCCAGTATAATATAAATATTAAATATAGAAATGAATTCTGTTAAGGCAAATATTTCTCTTTATGCTTTACACGTCTTCGTAGAAAGTAAATAAGATGTATATTTAACAGAAAATTTCGGATTTCAAATATTTCTTCTCAGACAAGATTTTTCAGGCTCTTAGCTACATGTCTTAGGAGAGAAAAAGTAAGGACAAATGATTAATACTAAGTGATTGTTTTTTAGCCTTCGGAATTTCTATACACATACTCAAAGTTATATTGCCCCAGTGAATCTTGTCAAGCAATCCTAACCTTGATGACCAGACAAGAAACGAATGAGCGTATTTTCGATTTTATTTATTTTTATAGCAATCCAACTCTCGAGAGGTTGTAAGTCCCACAATGTATTATTATAATCGAATTAAAGGTTGGAGAGAGAGAGAGAGAGAGAGAGAGAGAGAAACTTACTGGTTGTAAATGGTAATGACGATGAAATTGGGGAAAAGAAAGACTATCACTGAAAGTAGAGAAAAGATAAAAAAGGAGAACAAGGAACAAATTCGGTAAGTTAAAGGTGCAGTTGGTTTGCATATGGATATTGAATTGTTCTCAGTATATGTTTCATTGGTTTGGGGTTTTCTCTCAATGGATGGCAGTAGTCATACATTGAGAGAAAATTTGCTAGTACTTAAGTACTTAGAGAAATAGCAGAAATCATAAACAAACTATCTATATAATACAGATGGTTTGTACACAAACACGCACGCACGCACACACACACACACACACACACACACAGAGAGAGAGAGAGAGAGGGGGAGGTATTCTAATCGAGGATGAATATGAATTTGTTATGAATATGAATTCTGATCATATCTTAAGAAGAAGCGAGAAACTCATCTTCTTGAAGAGGAGACATTCTATTTGGAGCTTTTATTCCTCTTCCGCTGAGTTCATGTGATGTGATATCAGAACTGAAGTCGGTGGCTAGTAGACAGCTGGGAGCGTTGGTTATACCGCAAAGTTTATCGGGAAATTGAAACGACAACAACGAAACTGTGGATGAGATTTGCTGTCGGTGAAAGAAAATCCTTGATAAAAATAGAAAGATAAACGTTAAAAAATCCTATTTACCTACTGTGATCTCTGAATGACCTGGCAAAAATCAGCAGCCCAAATGCAATAAAAGATAAAAGAAAGCCCTAGCATGGTCTTTAGGTTTCTATGTCAGACCAGATCAATTACCTGTTTTCACGTTACGAAGTAACTTTCCATGTCCGATAGCACATTCCATTTCAGCACATTCCGGTTGTGTTATGGAATTAAGATGTGGGTTGCGGGTTAAAAGTCGTGCTGTTCGAATCACTTTGTTACAACTCGAGATTGACGGAAATCATTCTCTTAGAACACTTTGTTAATTATGCAGTTGTGATTTGTCAAATTAATTGTGAAACAAGAATATACAAACAAATATATATCGCTATTTCCATCCACCCTCTTTTCACTTTTCTTTCTATCTATGCAGTTTTTATGAAAGGGTTTAGTAATAATGGGCGTGCTCAAATATCGTGTTAAATTCCTCAGCGATCTTTAATTCACTAGCCGATTAGATGAGCAATTACAAAAGTACATATTATTTTAAGTAAAATAATATGTACTTAAAATAAAAGTACATATTACGTAAATTTCAGACATCGTCTTCACTACGCTTACAATATGTGTCAGATATTTATATAAGACGAACAGACCTATAGAAAAGACATCTTGGTAGGCGTTAGCCTTTTTAGTTTTGATTTCTACTGTTATGATATGTTATAATTATGAAAGAATTAAAAATTCAATAATTGCAGAGCAGAATTCTGGTCTGAAATTTTATGAATTCACTTTCTTTATTTACTTTATATCAGCCTTCTACACGCGCACGCGCACGCACACACACACACACACACACACACACACACACACACACACACACACACACACACACACACACACACACACACACACACACACACACACACAAATTCGGTGTGTGTGTGTGTGAGACAATAGAGCTCAATCGTTAGCAAAGCTGCCTTTGGTTAGAAAGACTTGGCTTTGCATCGCATCAAGGACTCAAAAAACCTTTATAACTTTCTTTCCGTTTTCTGTCTCATACGGAGGTGGAGGATTTCCTTTTCGGAAACTAGGGTTTTTTCATCCCGAAAAATGGGCATACCTATTACAAGCAGACGCACTTTACAGCCGAATATATGGGTCTTATAGACGTATCAGTTTCTTCCATAATTCTACCCCTCCTCTCTGCACAGAACAAACATTTTGGGTAAAGAATAAGCATAGATCGTCCGACTACTATGCAGGTAGGTTTAGCTACCGAGCATATTAAAAACTTAGATTAAGATAAGCCAATTTAATTTGACACAACACGAGATTCGATCTGAAACACAAATGGAAAGAGGGGTGAGATTAATTTACAAACAGTAAAAAAAATTAATTTTTATCTTATGTATTGACAGCTGGATAGCACTATTCCATCTACTATTAAAAATAACTCTGAAGTATCCAGAAATGGTATACGGAAACTACATAGAAAAACTGCAGTTTCCTTTGCTTAGAGAGACAGTAGAAAATTCGCTAATTAACAACCGAAACACAGATAAATACTAATATAAACATAACTAATATGCATTATCAAGAATGTAATCGTAATGAAAGTAAAAAGTTCTATAAAGCAGTCATGCTTGTTCTTTCAGTAATTCACGATACAAAACATAATTCTGTCAATTTGCTGTTTCGCTACTGAGTAAAGTCAGCGCATACCTCACTCATTCTTCCGAACAAATTGCACTCAGGTTCAGTGTTACTCTAAATGGCAATTATTTGGTGTAGATAGTAAGGTCAATGTTAGACGATCAACTAACAATACATTGTAATTCAAATAAGTATAAAACATGCATGCACAGTGCAGTACGTAACTCTGTTGAATAATGATTGGAATTTGGTAAAATAGCACACAGTTTATTTTCTGAGAGATAAATAGTCCAAAAATTCACGTGCCTGTTAGTACTCATTCCTCTGATCCTTGGAACAGCTTTCAATTTTCTCTGATTATTGTTAATGCGGAACCGAATGTTACAAAACGGGAGTAATATGCCGCAAATGCCCAACTCATATAGATGAAATATCGTTATATCTTACAGTGAATCCTTGAGTGAATCGGTTCATCCAGACCACATAGGGAAAACTGACTGATTTTCCTTTCAGTCGTTTCCGACAGTAGGTGACTTTGTAGGCATTGCCCGCAAAAGTATTCCTGATGAGAGTTTTGCAGGGTAGTTTACCATTGATTTCCCCTAATTTTATCCGGGCTCGGGAACTGGCATATGGCTGAGACATATTCATGACTGTAATCCATGTGTGTTCACGGGGATGGTTTGCTTGTTCTGGGGGACGAAACACCGAGTTTCCGGGTGATAAAACCCCTTATCTCCGTATGAGACCGGCTAACTCACTTTTAGCTGAAAGAGACCAAATAAAGGTTCCTCACGTCACCGACGGCAATCGAACCTAGGACTTTCCGACCAAAGGGCTGCGTTTATACTGACTGAGCTACGAAGGCCCTTATAGGGAAAAAAGATATATATATATATATATATATATATACATACATATATATGTGTATATATATATATATGTATATATATATGTATATATATATATATATACACATACACATCAACGGGGGGGGGAAAACTTACTACTCTTGCGAAAATATTTGCATTAACTTTACTTATTGTCGAACTATTGTGAAATGGCAGCGTCAAAAGGAGAAGTCCTAAGTTATATTTCTAACAAAAAGTTTAGGAACTTTCTGAATACGATAAACATCAACAAACTGGCGTTACCGACTTCACATCTCTTTCTAAGTAATCATTCATATTTATGACAGTTTAACAAGTAAGCCTAAACTAGCGATTTCCAAACCGAAACGCTTTCTTCCTGTGTGCCCTCAAGCATTTTACAGGAGAGCCACCAGATTTGGGAAGAAAAGGAATCTCAATTTAAATAAACAAACCTGAAACGATCATTACTTCAGCAAAATTGCGACAACGCACTCTTTAGATTTCGAGGAATTTTAAATAATAATGAAAAGGAAATAAAATGTAAAAAGAAAAATCAATTCTGTTCTTATAGCATGTAACATACTAATATTCTTTAATATTGTTTGGTTTGTCAAACACACGATTCATATTGCTGTGACTTTTTAATATAGAGAGATAATACATGAAGGAATGCGCCTTCATCCTATTGAGAAGAAAAAGAAGAAAAAAGCAAAAGTGTGATGAAAACGATTTAAAAGGATTTAAGCTATTTAAAAGATACTTAAATGTTAATGTTATGTTATGCGATTAATTGATACTTAATGAATAAATATCAATAAATCGCAATATTTTATATACAGTGCAGCGTCGCTTTTTTAGAATATAAAAACTATTTAATTAAAGCAAATGAAGTAATTTTTGTTGACTTTCTCAAAGAGAAAGAGTGATTCAAAAAAAAAAAGTTTTGTTAAAATATGCAGTGATGTTAGCAGACAGTTATGCTGAGTATTGAAAACAGTAAAAATTAAAAAGATGAAAGTAATCGGAAAGTGATGACAGTATTAAAAATGAAAAATATCTTCTCTTTATTAGCTATAAATGAAATGGTTCCAGGAAGATTTTTCTTACAGTAAAAAAGTGGAAAGCCATCGGGAAGACTATTTATTTTTCGCTTCAAGACAACGCACATTTTTAGGTAACCCAAAAGTTTTCGGAATTTACAATATATTGCAGTTTCGTTTTTTTTTATTGTACCATCATAAATAAATAAATCTAGTCTGTTTACCAAATTGAAGAGCTTGTTCTTGCATTCTAAATATGTTATGAACAACACTTAGTTTAACTGTATGCAAATTTAGACATATTTTGTAAGCATGTTTATTACGCGATTGCTGGTACTTTGTCACAATTCAATTTATAACAGTACAATTATATGTGAGGTAATTATGTTTGATGTTCAACCTATTTTTTTATAGTTGAGAATGATGGCCAAAATCATATAATTCGAGATTATATGATTTTCCAGTAAACTTCGCACTCCGACGGGAAAACTGCGAGACTCTATCTGGCAAGATCAAAAAGTAGCTGTCGAAATATTCCTCATTAATTGATAGAAAAAGTTCCCTATCAAGTTGCTGATGTCTCTTGAGAAACTCTCTCTAGTCCACAGAACAAACACGCCATCAAATAAAAGATGATCCATTTTGAGCTGGTCCACCTCCATTTTCGACAATTAGGTCGAAAGAATTTCCTGTTCTGCAAGAACAACGCCCTGCACTGGACCATCAAAACTGAGTTTTTCGCCCAGAAGGCAACACTCCAAACCTCATGAGCAGTCAGATTCAAGGGGAAAAATATAGGGAGCTGAGATAAGATTTCCTGACTAAGAACAGTCCTGTGTTGGCTTCATTATCACTTTTTTTTTTCAATGGATAGTTGGCTTCATACCAAGATGACTCAATTGTTGAAGAGATCATTTCTCCAAAGATTAGACGTTTCTGGTATCACAGAAACATTTAACTTTTTGCAAAGCGATGAATCGAAACCATAACATAAAGTATTTTGTAAAATATTTTTCATCTTCCTCTTACCATATCAGAGGCGATGGTTGCATTTTGTTGAAAACATCTCCATATTATCTGTACCGCGTTAGAGACCCAATGGCTTCCCATGGCCAGATAACTTCGTTTCATAGAAAGCTAATTAATGCTATAATAGAGAGGTTGAGCTTGCCTTGCAAAATGAAACATCTGAGTTTTCGTGTTCAAAGTCCTGGAACTACTGTTTCAGACTGCTAACTCACATCCACTTTCTTTTCTTTACTTTACTTTTCTTTCTTTCTTTTTTTAAATGTGAATCCTACTCATGAAAGGTTACGGATCAATCGCATAGAATTGCGTAGGTTGGCTTGGAGTCAGATAATCCGGATTGTACTCTGAGGATAACATGAAAGTCGTTCAAGCAGAGACTTCAGTCCTCCAATAACAAGAAGGGTAAAGGTATCTAATCAGAAGATATTCATCTCCAACCTAAAAATGTTTGCAGACATCCGCTCATAACTTGGATGTTTGGGAATATCTAAACTCACAGACTGTTGCTTGAACAACGATGATGCAATTCACTCACCTGTTGACCGGAAGAACTAGGCCAACGGACCTAAAATTTTAACATTCTTTTGTGTTTATAAGGCAAAAAAGAACTCTTGTAAAACGTTCGTTTTCATTTAATTAAATCTGTTTCATATTTATAAAAGTATATAACACTGAACTTTTCCTGAATATGTTTCGAGTTATTCTAGATATGCTTAACAGCAACACCATAGAGATCATGGCTAAAAATCTGTCTGCTGGAAGGATTTTATAAATATTATTTCGTATCTGAACTTTAGTTTGGACTAAAGTACGAGAAAAATAACTGGGTTTAATGACTAATATTAGATATAATGAGATAGTTATATTTTCTTGCATAATGAAACCTGTGGACATTCCATAATTATAAGATCACACGTGTATCACTGTATATTTTATTGCCCATGTTTTTAATGTACAGTGTTCATTTACTGTACAATAAACAGTTCTTTTTGTGGCTCACGTGTGATTTTATAATTATAGATATTTTCTAGAATTTATCGGTTCATTTCAGTTTTGGTTTTAATCTGGTTGGCCGAGTGGTCAGCGTATCCGCTCTCCAGTCAAAAGGCTGCGGGTTCGAATCCCTCTGTGGGCATGGATGTTTGTGATTGTCTGTGGAAGTGGTAGTGGTCGGCGGTAGATGTCGTTAGTGTAGTTGCGGTCAGTTGGTGGATTGAGTGAGACAGAGTTGCAGAGTAGGTGCCCTCCCTCGATGAGTCTTTGGACTCTCTGGAGGTGTGAAATGATAATAATAATAATAAACGGAGATTTTCAATGGGAAAATTAGTTAAACAGCAACTGATTCTTCATTACGTAAGCCAAAAGCTGCTATAGGTTCAATTGCATTGAAATGAATGATAACGTCACTACACGTATTATGATTGCCTGGATAATTTCCACAACACGTGTTTCAAGTTGACGAGTGTTGAGTGTACACTTGACCTGATAATAGCTTCTCTAAGCAAACATTTTGTGTAATGAACTGTGGTAATTATTATAAAATTGCGGGGTGTCTTTGTTTTTTTCTTTCGAAGTAGGTCTAATGTTCTAATTCTAGATTAAAATGCTACTTGTATAAAAAACGAAGTTCTTAGAAAGTACGGTACTCCTGAACCACATCATTGAACAGGTTATAGTAATTACCATAGATCAGACAGACTGAATAATGAATCATAAGTAGCAGGTGTTTTACGATTATATGGTAAATCGTGTGTGGTGGATGTCTTTAGTGTTGAGATTTTGTTGATATCACAATAAATACTGTCATCAAGTGTGCTTTTTTTGGGGGGGGGGGTTCTTTCGTGATATTGAAAAATAAAAAAATTCCATAGGCGTTTCTAAAATTATCTATTCGGAAAGAGAGAGATTAAAGCTGAAATAACTTTTTTTAATTTATTTTATGCATAGTATAACGTGTTCCTTCATTGAGTGCATTATTTTTAGCATGAGTCTTTATGGATCTGATTTCCCAAACAAATCCTGGTTACTTAAAACATCCGAGTTCTTATTATGATTCTAAAAATATCACCTCAAATACTTGTGATTATTTCACCTGAAATCTACAGACTTTAGAAAGCAAGGATTTTATTTATCTATTTAATGATTGATTTTTGTGGTATTTTTCAGCACACAGGAGGTTGGTAGATAAAATTACTAGATAACAGTGGATAGTATGGCATATGATCATCTTAAGAACTTCGTAATGCACGGTATTGTTTAGTGTATTTAATATTAAAGGCAGGAAAGTTTTTGGTGTTTGTATCGAGGACGAAAAAGTTTGGTGCTTTTTAAATCCTTGTAAAAAATTTCGAATTCAAATGATTGAGAGGAGAATTGTAGACATACAGTGTCTCCCGATATTTATTATATGCGTTTATGGACAAATTGAAGCATTTCATGTTCGTTTAACTCTTGCTCCACCTCAATAAAAGACAACGTGTTCATGGTCAGTTTTACTGAAGTTTAAAAAATCTTCCACAAAAATGATAAAACAACAAAAATTCAACCGAAAAAAAATCAACAAAATTCAACAACAACAACAAAAAACACCTGCAAACACGATTCATAATTGTACCAAAACTTTTTTGCTCAAGGCACTGCTTCTTACCTACAACTTCTATCTTTGCATAAAACCGAAAGCCGTCCAGCCATGGAATACTAGTGTTGGTGCATTTGGGATGGTGCACCTAAACCCTTTCTCAAAGATTCATTCCAATCTCTCTCCCTCTCTCATAGAGAAGTCTGTTTCAGTATTAGTATTTTCTAAAGGTATTCCATTAATGAAACTATTTTACTGAAACGGCCGCCATCATTCCTCCTCTTCTTCCAAAACTGTACGAACACAACAGCTACTAGTCACCAGCCATTTACTATCCAGCTTCATGTCAACCAGACCAACTTCTCTTCCATTCTACTCCTGTTCTTCGGAACAGTCTCCCTTACTCCATCTTCGCCAAAGACTAAAACTTCGTTTGTTCAAGAAACATGTCAACAGTTAATCGCTTGCAGGACAAACCCCATTCCTTCTCTTTGGACGATTCTTGAAGAAGAAGATAATTGTTTTGTCAATCCTTTAATTTAGGAAATCAGAGGAAGTAGTTTCGTTTTGGAGCTGTTTGGTTAACCTACTTTTATTTCGTTAAAACGGATGCGTGTCCTATTTGGCATCTTATATGGTAATGTGTAAAACTCATTCTTCTGAGCTAGGAAGGTATGAGCCACAAGACTACCACTACTGTGGCCTGCTATTGATTGATAGCAGGCCACAAGACTCACAATCCATTAATTAACATAGGATGTTATGTAAGAAAGATTTCAAGTTTACATTTAAATTAAAGGTTGTTTTGATTTTTTTTTTGAACTCATAAAAGTCTTAAAGGCCTCAAGTTGATTATATTATTAACTTATTGTTTATACAAATATCAAATAGATTGAAACATTTAATTCATTTGAATAACCAAATCAAACCGGTAAAGGCTAATTCCAGCTGATAAGATTGAATATTAGTAATTAAAGGCTGGTTGTAATTTCCTTTCTTTTATATTCTTTGTTACTTCTAGTACTTCCCTCATCTATCTCCGAAAAACCGCTCCATATTTTTCAAAGAATATTCTTAAGTGAATTAATCTTGTGGATTGAGGAAAATAATTTGATAAAACATCTGTCATTATAACGTCATCTCTATTGTAATTCGCCGTTTTTAAGTTAAGTCTTGGAACACGAAAAGGATAAATATTATCTGTAAATGCATTGAATATTATGTCAAGAGGGATATGAGAGGATGAGTTGCAACAATTAGTGCTTTAAATGTTCCTATGGAAATGTTAAATCCTTGTATGATCTCTATTGTGATCACCAAATTGATTAGCGGCTTCGGAGCCTCTTCAAAGGCATATGAATGTGTACAAAAATGCCTGGATCCCGGATGCGTTCAGAAAAAAAAGTAAAGCAAACGGAAAATCACGTGACCTGGAGTCATTAAGCACCGCACCGTCTGTCATTTCAGGTCAACGAGGTTAGCAGACCATAATCCCCAAATCAAACCCTGTGTCGTGATTGACTAGATCGGCCCGATTGGAACTTTCAAAGCGTAATTTCCAAAGATAGAGAAAATTCGTTTCTTCTTTCTCTCCATGAATCACGCAACTCCTGGGAACTTGCAGCTGCTTTTTACCTTGTTCTTTCCGTTGATTAGGCTTATGGAGCTCACGCAGGACACAAAACCACTATTAGGAAGGAAGCGTTGCTGCCATCAGGCCTATGATGGTGGTTATTCACTGCAGCCACCTTTCTTATGATTATATGTGTGAGAGCGTGGAGCTTGGTGTAGGTTTCTTCGGCTCACCGTTCGCAGCATGCAATGACTTTGCCTATAGAACGTAACGCTACCTTCGTCTTCGCTTCGGGATTTTAGCACGGACGTGAAAAACATTTGTTTGCATTTTTAGACGGGAACGAAAAATATGATGAATATTTTCTGGCGACTTTGGAATAATGATGAGAGTAAGATCGAAGAAGAAAAAACAGAAAGAAGGAAAAAAAAAAGAAAAGAACGTCGAAGGAGGCAAAAAAGGACAACTTAAAGGAATAACGACGTAAGAAACTCCGAACAAGAATTATCTTAGAAAAATAAAAGACAAATCAGAGAGAAAGAGAGAGAGAGAGAGAGAGAGAGAGAGAGAGAGAGAGAGAGAGAGAGAGAGAGAGAGAGACTCCACTTTTCCAAATAATCATCAGATAGCGAATGCATTTTTTAATTTCTTTTAACAATCGTAAAAATAGGAAACCGTCTGTGTTTTTGGTGCAGATTAATACAGAAAAGAATCCTCATTCATCTAGAAGCATGTACCAAATATTAATCACCTTCTGTATTATCTCTAAATTTACAGCAAGTTTTAAGCATTTCGTTTTTATTCATGAAGCTCTCTGATATAGTTTTAGCGTATTTTGCTCATGATTTTCAGACATAGGTAAAGATCCCTAAACTTTTATAAATCTCATCAAGTCTTTTTCCTTTCTATCTCTTTCTCAAGTTCACAAATTGCATAAAGAAAAATGTGTTATCAAGATTCACTTATGAACTCTTCAAGGAAGAGATACGTTAAAAAGCTTGTAAAAGCCTTAACAGAAAGACACTTGAAAGCAAGTTCTGTGCTATTAATATTTTATTATTGATAAAGTTCTCCTAATAAATCTTTAAGAATATGATTATTTTTTTATTAAAACGTAAATTCTGTACTACTAATTATTTATTTTGTCTTTATATTAATGATTAAGTCTCTCTCTCTCTCTCTCTCTCTTATTCTGTCTATAATATGCAGCTGGCCAATCACATTCCATACTCCTCTTCTGTTCAAATAAATAAAGATACAACGCAGTAATTCGTCAGAGAGCGATTCTACTGTAAAATTTCTTCGCTGTTTTTTTTTTTTTTTTCGTAGCAAAAAGATGTTTTATGAGTTTTCCTTGATAGAGTTTTGCTATGCTATTCGATATAATAACACGGGCCACATTTTCTTTTCTGTGACACAGAGTTTTAATAATTATACACAGTATATAGATGACAAGTAGTTAACACGTTCTCTTTAATTTGCGAAATATAATCCGAGATTTTCTTACTTCTATTTCATATAATAGATAACTGAAACGGAAGAACTCTATTTTTTATATAAAATGCTAACCAAGTATAGCTGGGAATACCCTAAATTTGTTATAAATATAGGTTAATTCTATTTTTATATAATATAATTATATAAAAATATAATTAAGTATTATCGTCTTGATAATACTTAATTAACAGGAGATCAGGAGATAATGTAAAGAATTTGTTTTGAAATATAAACAAATCAAAGAATATTCAAACTGCATTCTACGGTAGATTAACCTTCAATCCAAAGTAAATGCAATTGAAAATAAGCGCACAAAATATATTAGAAATCCATTTTAACATTGATTAATCAACAATACAATTATGCTCTTTACAAGTGAGGGATACAAATCTTTCATTTTTTTCCCCAACTGATTCAAACTAGAATACAATATGTACGTTTTTTAAAAATTCATAGATCCTTTCGTATACTAATTGCATAACTTCAAGAATCATTTGATATTAAAGGGAAGATCACACACCCCTCCACACACACACACACACATACAAAAATTATTCTATATTTATTGAAACTGAATGAAAAAAAATCTAGTTTCACTATGTTTTCACTCTGAGCTAATGAAATCATTTCCCTTTAAAGAGAAGTTCTTCCCCCCCCTCTCTCCCCTCCCTTTACAGATTTTTTATTTATTTTTTTTTTTTTAAGAGAGTAAATATTCTTTCGTTGATATGCTTCCATGGTGTAGCTGGAATAACTGGAATGGCGCTTGTCAAGCATGAAAGATCCGAGTTCGAATCCTCCATGGCTAGATGACCTTTTCTCTTTTGAAAGCAGGTTTCTTAGTTAGCATGATACAATATGAATTTTCCTTAGAAATCCAGCTTTCTTTTCCTTCTCCAAAACGAAAGATACTTGTTGACAGACAACCTTTCCAGAATGATACCAATAAGTAGCCTCTTGGTATACAAATAGAATTGCAATTACTCATTCGGAAGAAAAAGCTTCCTTCAAAATTACACTGAGATCATCTTACAGTGTTGTGGATGTTATGTATTTATCTATAAGCGGGTGAGCTCCTAAGAGAGGTGTTTTAAAGCTTCCCGAGTTTCTTGGAGAAAACCTCCTTTCTCTCTGTATGAGTCCATATAATTTGCCTTTATATGTCCTCCCCAACTAAACGTTCCTGAAACGCATTCGAACCTAGGTCTTTCCTCCTTCCAATAAAAGCAGCGTTAGTTTTTCCGGAATACGACACGGAGGCACGTTCTGAGGACACCCATGCTGCTTTTCATTATAACTAATCTGTAAAATAAAATAATTAAAATAAGCCTACAAGGAATTTGATAGATTTGATTAACTTAATAATCAAGAAATGTTTGACGCGCAGTGTTATTTTTGTTTATAAGAATGATAATAACAATAATAAAAATAAATAACCGATTAATATGGCAGCCAGCTTGTAAACGTATAATTCTATACTCCTGGTAATAATTTATGCTGGAGGTTTATACTGGTAATTAACATCTTTGAAATTTTTTATTTATTATTTGTTTTTGGTATTATTTGTTTTTGACAAATTAGATCTTATCCGTCCCAACTTGATGACTTGAGAAATATTATGAATATTTCGAAACTACTCCTTAAATGGCATCCCCGACCTTTTCCATTTATGAAAAGGATCCATTCTTTAGATGAGACTTAATTTAAAAGAAGCTGAAGTCATAGACGAAAGGTCTGATGGGCATGAAGGTTAAACATTCGGAATGGACCATCGTACTTTGTTCAGTGATCCCACGAACATAAATCTGCAAAGGGAGAGGAATGAAAGATTGTGTTTCATAGGCTTCCTAAGTTTCTTGAAGAAACTTGTGCTTCTTTATATGAAAGCCATATAACTGAACAACCTGAACACCTTTTCATCTAATGCTAATAGTACAGGATGCAGTTTCTAACTAAGGTTCAAACACACACCGGAGATTTTTCAAGAAACTTAGAAAGTCTTTGAAACGACGTCTTTCATCCCTCTCCCGTTTACAGATCAATGTTCGTGTGATCACTGAACAAAGTGCGATGGTCCATTCCCAATGTTAAACCTCCATGCCCACCAGCCCTTTCGTCTATGACTTCAACTTCTTGAAAATAAAGTCTCATATGAAAGTTTTTCCCACCACCACCATCTTGAAGAAAGGAATGAATAGTGTCTTGTGAATCAAACGTTTCGGCTTGATAAAGCCCTATGTCCTGTGAATAAAGACTTTCCCTCCTTCTTTTAAATACTTAAAGCAGTTATAAGGGCTCGAGTGACATCCCTATGGACTATTTCATCATTTTGTAACATTCTGTTGGCGATTTCCCAAAATTCTAACACATAATTTTATCTTCGCATGCGAGTCAGCATCTAACATTGCTGCGACACTGCGTACAGGAAGAGGTAATAAAAGCAGAAAATGGCCTATCATCACGTGATGTTTCTTAAGTGTTACCAATTGTACAACAAATTAGAAAAAAAAAATTGTCTATGCAAATAATCGTACAGTTCTAAGGACAATATTTATTCATTCATTTTTAATTTGGAGAAGATACAATTCCATCTTTTTAAATCCAGCCAGTAGCAAACGGAGCGGTATTCGCTGTATTAAAAAAAAGTAGATGATGTTAAGGAAACGTAATTTGATTTTGATTTCATTATACTATTTTAAATGGGTTTAATTGATTCATCATTATAAAGTGTAATTTTCCATATGAGTGACGCTTTGGTGTCTCAGATGCAAATATTTAATTTTCTGATTTTTATGAACGCACTTTTCAATTAGTATTTTTACTTTCCTTGCTAAATAAAAAAAACAGCTAAAGTCTTCATTCCCTTTTAGAATTAAAATGCGTAGATCATTCTTAGTTGATCTGTTAAAAACCTTTTATTTATATGATAATTAAATTTTGTGTCTGAATATTTAATTTTTAAATATTCAGACACAAAAAATTAAATTTAAATCCATTTGTTATATCATTAATGAAGTTCATTATTTATTACAGCAATTCTTTTTTATGTTTATTGCATGAATATTTTACATTATTTGGAAGCTCTCTCTAATCAAATGATTTCAGTGAAAAGAAATAAAATAACATAAAATAAAAAGATAGAATCTAACATCTCTTTATAGAATTTTGTAGTATTTAATGTTTATACAAAAGACATAATTCGCTACACTTTCGCTATATTTTTTTATTCAATAAAAATACTCTAGAGAAAAATAAACATAGAAACAGCTGCTCTAAAGAGCGGTGCTAGTATTGCTTTTTTTTTCTTCGATTAGCATACGGACGGGTCGTTGAACTAAATGACCTCGCGTCAGCAAAAAGAAAGGTCCACTTTCATATGACCTCGAAGTAAATTACTCTTTGAATACAAAATCGAATAACAGCATCGAATATCACCACGTGGTACGGTAATATCGAATTAATCCCAACTGTTTATCGAAAGTCACTAAGGCTACGCCTTCACACTCCATCTTAAAGTCCTGTGAAATCCCGTGACCGTACTAATGAATCCAATAAGAGACTAATTAACATTTTTAAGATGTCATCTCTCACACCTTAGCTACCTGGAAATTAACGAACCCTCCTTAAAGAGAAAGAAAAAAAAAACGAAGTTAATTTTACGTGAAGAGAACTTTTAAAACGTACTCGCGTAACCCTCTTAGTGCGGTCCTTCTGATTTCTTTCCCACTCCCGACAAGTCCACCTGCGCAGCTGGGAAAATCCGTAGATGTTTCTTGTCCACACAGAACTCTACTGTACCTGCAGTCGACCCTCCCCTCGGCCGACGGCCGGTTCCGTCTGACGCTACTCCGTATTGACCAAGTCTGACGTGTGCTTCCTTCTTGATTCCGAACACACGCAACCTCGGCTCAGGCAATTTATCTCATTCCTGGAGAGGCGAATTGCGTGCAATTACCAGATGATGTCATGGACAATTTATCGTTTATTTCAAATATTTGCGGCCATGGGGGAGTTGATCGACCGCGTGCCACGGAAACACCTGCCACGCGGCGGTCGCCGTTCCCGCTCGCCGCTGAGCTTTGGGGGAGTAATAGATTTACAGACTGGTAGCCGAGAATTAACGTTAATCAGATCGCACGGACAACGCGCCGTTTAACCTCAAATTAACCATAAAATATTTACCTCTTCGTAGTGCACGGGGCTCGTTCGACAACGGCGGTAACTTCCGCTTAGAGGGTGCGTGTTTGCGACTAATACTGTTTCTCCTTTGTGGCCCCGAGAAAACCGATGTTGTGACTGTTGTCGACAGATCCAATCGGTTTTCCCACTTGGAACACTTTAGGCAGGCTGCACTCGTCGACATAGATATGGACGCAGTTCGTGACACGTGCTTTAGTTCAGCTCTGTTGGAGGATAACTATTTCCCCCCCCCCCTGTATACTTCTTCCACCCCTCCCCAACTCTAGGTTTCCAGTGTCTTGATTATCAAATCTGATCTCTTTGTTTTCAACATCTCTCACCATAAGCTGAAACTCCATACAGATAAAGGTATTTCCATACACTAGCGACACCTATCGTCCGTCATCCTTAACTTCAACGCACTGGGTGTTGCACACCTGGATGATGACACAGAAGGAATATCCCTCATCTCGTCCAGTTGGATATTTTCTCACAGAATATATCAAAGCCCTTCGCTGGAAAACCACCGAGAATTCGAGGAAGTTATTCCTCCATGAATCTCAGATAGGATCACTATGTTATAAATAATTTAGAATGGTCATCGGTGTGAATTCCAAATCTAATGTGCTTAGCGTTGATCAACAGTAAAGTAGTGTAATCATACGTCTACCATAATTATCACATGTCGATACGAGCAATCTCTTCAGAAACCAAAATGAAAAGAACGTGCCTATTTCCAGCATGAGCTTACGTAATTTGGTATGCTTCTCAACAAATGAAACGGCTGTTTGTAGACTAACTTTTTTTTTGAGGGGGGGGGGGAGATGGGGGCGGGATTATGCACGATCGTTTTTATTTTCATACAAAGAATTAATAAAACTATAAAACTAATTATAACCTGAACAGGAATTTGATTAATATGTACCGAAGAATAATCATAGCATGTTAAAAAGCTGATTAAATTTACACTCATTTCTAGTTCCATTTGGGGTAAGAAAAATTTCCTCTTGTGGCTTGTATTTTCATAACCAGCTGAAACACCCTCTAGTGTTAAAAAAAAGTAAAAGTTCATTTGCAGCTTGTCACCCAAAATCGAAAGTTTATCAGAAACTAAAGATATACAATATCTTCAGTTCCGTTATTGTCATGAAAAAGATTGCATTCACTTTTTATTTGAATTAATTAAGTAGCTTATAACAACAGCCAATAAGGATATTTTTATACTGCTTTAGTACTCAAGTTACTCCTGCCGTACTGCTATTCAATCGGTGCTGCGCGTACTTACGAGGGAGGTGTTAAGAAACCTTGGAGGGGGTGTAGAGAAATTTAAATCAGTTCATTAGCAGCTCGTGTGTGTGTGTGTGGACACGTCTGGGAGTTCCACCAGAACACCTGAGCTTGGTGGTCGAGGATCGTGACCATTGGAAGTTCCTCTTGCATATATATATATATATATTACCCATGGCTAAACCAGATATATATATATATATATATATATATATATATATATATATATATATATATATATATATATATATATATATATATATATATATATATATATATCTGGAATCTTTTGAAGAAAAAAGTATCTCCTCCTTTCCTTTGAAAACAAAATTGTGGAAAAGATATATCGATGACATATTCTTAATCTGGAGCCACGGTCCTGAATCTTTAAAGAACTTCCTTGACTACCTCAACAGTCAGCACCCAAATATCAAATTTACTGCAGAATTAGAGGTTGACGGCTCTCCCATTCCTGGACTCACTCGTATTTCTGAGAAATTAAAAAATCTCAATTTACAGGAAACCAACTCACACCACCAGACCAGATATCTCCATACACAGTTTCATCACTATCCATCTCAAAAACTTGGTATTATCTGTACGCTAGACAAACGTGCTTGCTTACTCCTGTGTGAACAAGAAGATGTTAACAAAGAGCTTTAGTTTCTTTCAACAATACACACACACACACACACATTGACTTATGATTATTTTATATTAGCATTATACTCTTTCAGTCCGCGCGGTTAGCCTAGTGGCTTTGCGCTTCGCAACCATATGCCTGGGAAAGGGAAGGAGTGTCCCAGGTTCGATTTCCGTCGAAGACGGGAGGAACTTGAGGATCTTCCTCAGCCATAGCCAAGTTAGCCGGTCTTGGGTGAGGGCAGTAGGGTTTTTTCCGCCAGTTTATCTGGCGTTTTTCATCCCGCAAGCAGGCAAACCCGTTCCGTGAACATACGCTTCTACATCCAAAAATATCCCCCCCACCCGGCGACAGGTCGGTTGGGAGTGGTACTAACAAGTAGTCGCATCTAAGTAACGCGCGGATCCTGCATAGGAAGCGGGAATAACGCGTAGGGAAAGAAAATTATACCATTTCAGGCAGTTTAATTTACTTTTTTCCTTGTTACTCATGAATGAATTTAGGGCAAGGAATCTCTTACGCTGAGTCTGATTGAAAATTCATCTTTAATTATCAGATGCAATCCGTCCACGGCCTTCAGCCATATAAAGTTTAAAATTGTTTGAAGAAAGACAATGAAGAAATGTATACTCTAACAGATATTATCTCGAAAATATTCAAAACTGATTTAGGTGTGTTAGTGCAATACCCCCTCCCCCCTCATCCCATAAAAAATATTAGCCCAATTGTCTTCGAGAAAAATTTTAATGAGCACGTCAGCAGAAAAAAAAGAACGAAAAGGTTGAGTAACAAGCTCTTCCAATGGATATCTTGGCTTTTATCTAAGAATTTTCGAATTTTCGAAGAAATATTATTACCTTAGAACAGTGTTTCTCAGTAGCCGTAGTAGTATTGTAGTGTTTCTCGGTGGTACACGTATCCCCGGGGGTAGGGGGAAAGGTCTTAAGAGTTACGTGGCAATTTTCGGCTATGCATCATTAACACATGAAATCATTATTAAGAAAAAAAAAGAATTATTTTAAACGTATATATTTCTCAGTAAATCATATATTATGTATGAATTCTCCTACTCAAATTGCGAGTTACTATCGCCACGACGTTCATGTCCTGGCGATAGTCACTCGCTCCCTATGGTAAACAGCACGCCCTCCCCTACAGAGTCACTATACTGAAGACGCAAGAAAAGCAAGTAGTTTTATTGTATCACTCAATAAGGTACAGAGACATTTGCAGTCTATGCAATATATTTCTCAACAAATAGCGCAATTAGAGACAACTGGGATAAAAAACGGCACTAACTAATGAATCACATGGTCCCGTCCTACAGAAACTGTTGTATAGACTCAAGCAAAACCATATGTTGCCAGTGCAATATATGGTTTTGCTTGACACCACCCCGTCGTGTTAAAACTAAGAAATATAGAGTGAATGCGTTTCAGATATTATGGAATGATATATTTTGGCTACAAATACAAAGGAATTTCCTGAATTAATGGATAAAACTCTAATGTCCATTTTTCCATTTTCAAGTTCATGTCTATGCGAAGTTGGATTTTCAGCCCTTGTAGATATTAAGACGAAGAAGAGGAACCGCATTAAAGATGTCAAACCGCATCTGAGATTGAAATTAACAATTACAGAGCCAAAGTTTGCTGAAATTTTATCCCACCATAAGCAATTTCACTTCTCTCATTGCTGATAAATTATTTAAATGAAGTAAAAATGTATAGTATCTTTATAAATTTTATTCTGTTAAAAATAAATCATATTTTTGTATGCCTTCAATTTAAGAAGGGGTACGCGGATATCTGAAGTTTGAGAAACTGCCTTAGAAGAATAGTACAGAAATTGAGTTTGCTTGGCAATTAGTTTTCAATGGTGTTTTATTTTTTAATAACATCCTCCTTATTTTTCACGTCCCATATTTTTAATGGCAGAAACAACGTGACTAAGAAGAAAAGGCTGAAAAGACATGAGTTTTAATCCCTTCTAAGATGCGAAGATCATTATAAGATATTCTCAAATGAAGGTGAGCTAGCTGATCTCATACAAAGAAAGAGCTTTTATTCTGAAAGACAGGCCGGAGAACACATCCAATTAACCAATACAGCGAAAGTTTCCAGGGTTTAGTTTCGTCGACCGAAATTCTAATAAATCCATCTTGTCAATGAGAGGTAGCAAGTGAGCACATTTACTTGCTTTCAAATGAGCTAAACGGTTTGGACTTGATCGCTACATGCCATTTAAATTCAACACCAAACCACAATATATTATCTAGATTGATATGCCGAATCAGTGTTTAGCACTTAAAATCGTTTAAATGTAATTGATCAAACTTTTGCACACATTCAGGCAAAATACCAAACCCTCCATTCATATTAAAATTCAAAGAATTTACGAACTTTTTTTTATGCGAAAGACTTATAGCTGCTTTCAAGAACCACGTCAACGTCATAGGTGCAATTTAATATGTTTTAATAGTCAATGAATAAATGGACGGAAGAGAAGAGGTAAGTTATTGGCATCTTAAGCTATCCATCAATCAACATAATTGAAAAACAGACTTTTCGTGTAAAAAGAAAGAAAAAAAAACTGACAAACATTTGCAGTCAAACAGAATTCTGACAAATAATTCAAAAACACATTTCTATTTAAATACAGTATTAATTGTTTTACATTTGATTGGACATCAAAGTGCAGATTAATAATATGATTTCGAAGACAGATATTGAAATATATATGTGGGCAGATACATTAGTTTATTTTTAATCATTAAAAAAATGAAATAATCCATGCAATGTATTAGAAAATACTCAACTATCGAAGCCAGGTTTATTCTGTTTGTATGATTATGAAGACGCCCTCTAGTGTTATGAAAAGCATTGAATACGTTATTTGCTTTGAAATGAATTAGTGTTGTTGCTTAGGAAGTCATGATGATCTTGTAGGACTTAAGTTTATGAAACTGCATTTGATAATCTTGAGAGGCTTAATTTTCAATCAATACAACCCTAATCTTCATATCACATACAGCTTTCTACGCCTTTATGCCAACGAAACTATCTGAAAGAATAATTGATGTTCCCTCCTGCCAGTGAATGTTTTTTTGCGTTAAATGACAGAAGAGAAAAATTTCCATGTAATATATTTTTTTGGAAACCTGTCGTAATTTAGGAAGATTTTTTAAACTTAATTATGGAGTTAATGAAGGGGTAATTATTTTTTCAACATGCGGTTACTTTTTAATGTGAGACCAGCAGTAAATTACAGTTCTTGATTGAGGTTTTAGTAAAAAAAAACTTTGTTATTGTTATTATTATCGCATTAGAAAGTTTTGAAAATTTTTAATTGACTAAAATTATGAGTACAACTTTTTCATTAGTTTCAAGATCATTCGTGCCTTTTGTGGGAATGGTGATACTGTTCGTGTTAGTAAATCTTGACGTACATAAAATTTATTTAGGTTTCTAAAACAATATCGGTATATGGTAAATATTTTTTAGAAAATATTATATATATACATATGAAATTGAATACTGGTATAGGATTCTAAATAAATAAATTGAGTTGAATATGAAAATCAAAATAACACACAAAGGACACTCTAATACTTTCATCAAATTGCAGCTTGTAGTCATTTTACAGCAAATATTGTGAAACCAGTTTGAAGAGACTCAGTAGCTCGCTTATTTCGATGGAGTTCTTTGGTGATCTGGGTTCGAGTCCCGTCTCTGACTCGAGAAACCTTTATCAGAGCCTTTTCAAGCAAAGGGCAGTTAGTCGATGTCATATGAGAGTTTTCTCCTGGAAAGGCATTTTTCTTGTTCCTCAAAACAGTTAAACCGGCAGAAGAACCCACATTCAACCACAAGATACTATTGGAAAAGGAAGGTAACGGAAAACCACCTTGTTTAGTGCTAGTTTCCAGGTAAAGTAGAATTGCTACTTTACTAGGAAAATAGTGAAGTAGCAATTCATCAGCCATTCGGGTAAGAGAAAACACAGTTAATCTGTAGAAAGTTTGTATTCGATTTTGAAAAATTGTTATTTTATTTTTTATTCATTTTTACATTTTTTGTTACTTTAGTGATAATATCGTGTTTTGAAAAGTGGTGTTTGTGCTACCTCTGGTTTTGTACTGCAATGATGTCAAGTAATAATGTCAACTACCTTATTTGAAATCGAAAACTTAACGAATAATTAGTTTTTTTCGGTAAACTTATACCATATTAGCTAATGCTAATATGGTATAAGTTTATGTGAATGAGCTAGAGGTGGGTTAGATAAATTGGAAACCAAATAAGCGGAGTGATGGTCTCACATAGGACGACAAAATTCATCTCTCACTGCTAAAACATTCAGAAACATTTATGCCCACAGTCTGCTGGTTGGAGAGCGAGTACTCCATCTTCTTGGTCAGCCTGGAAAATCCTTATTTAATTTTGTTTTGATTTTTAATTTTTAGGATTATCTTTTAAAATGTGAAATTCTTCAAAATAAAATGATTCAGTTATTCTCTCCATCACATCACCCTAAACTGTGATATCATTTAAAGAAAGACCTTTTCGTATTTAATTAGGTAAACAGAAATAACAAATAATAAGAATACTCTACAAAGTATTCTAAAGAAGCAAATAGTTTTATTTATATCATTTTTCTAACAATAAGATAAAGTGAATATTATAAAATGTTTTCAGCAATGTATTGATAAATACAGTTGGTGGCCAATTTATTAGGTTCCTCCCATCATCCATGGGAAATATCACTTCTACAGGCAGTGTCACGTCCTCCACAACTATGTTTGCGCTAGTTTGCAAGAGTGTGCATTTCTACGAGATAATAAGTCAAATGCGATCTCAGTTACTTTGACTGCAGTATGACAGTAATTTTCAGACATGACAAAGGAAGTACTAAAAGACTGTCGCTAGCTGAATATTTTCTGGATGCTGGAGCATTCTCAGTCCACTCTGGACACTGTTATCCTGCCCAATACTTCGTGTTACTACAAGAGCAAACGGGGGGTTATAAGAATTGTTCTGTCTAACTGCTTGGTCACAGGCAGTCAAATAATTAGAGAGCAGGGAAGCCAGTACGTTCAAACGCAGCATATCTGAACGCGCAGTGCATTGGATGCTATCCCGGAAGAGGATGTAGAGATTACAAAACAAATTTGAATATTCAGAGCACGTGGCATACCATTTATATGATTCTGATCATAGGAGGTGATACTCTGACATAATGAATAAAGACAGTCTTAGCAAATACGAAAATCTTCATATAAAGTTTTCATCAACATCTAAAGGATTTGAAATTCTATCTTTTCTCTTTGCTGCGTTACAGGTTAAACTACAAAATACCTTCGCCTTGTGATAATGATTTTGTGTTAAAGGTGTTCACAAGAGAATACCTTTAATATGAGTTGGCTATTATGTGGTTGTGTGTTAAGTATTTGCGATTCTGAAGTGTACAAGACAAAATAGGTAGTGGTCAAGTTTGAAAATCCGATGAAATCTACCTGTGGAACTGAATATTTTGAAGACCGTGAAGCAGAAAAATTCATAAAAGTAAAACTATATGAGAGAAACTCATTTATTCACATGAATTATCAGTTGCCGAAAAGAGATGAAGTAGTTGGTGAATGATTCTAGGAAATGGACGGAGTGATGCCGAATCAGCAGTATTTAGGTTAATTCCCTGATGGTTTCTTAGATACGTTCTTACCAGAGTACCTTACTACAGTTCCTAATCGACTTTTTCAATTTTTCCTGCCCCTAGATTCAGGTTTCCAGTATACACTCTAATTCCTGGTTCATGTTCTACCTAGTCCACCCCCATCTAGCACCTGAAGTCAGGTCGCTTATATAGTATACCCGTTATGTGTTTGGATATTCTCTCTGAGCAAACTATTTGTTTTTAATTCGATCGGTCTGTTTGAGAAATGAAAAACAAGCTATACCTCAAGAAAATCTCTGTTATATCCCTATGAGACCAGCTAACAACTTCAGGAAAAGATCCGAATTAAACCATGAACTGTGTCAGAATAAAAATTCTGACATTGTTCATCATATTAGCGAAAGGAATCGAATTCACATGTTTTTATACGAATTGACACGTGGAATCTCTCTAGCAAAGCAACGAAGACAGTACTGTAGCTATTTAATTGAAAAAAAAAAAAGAGATTTTTTTTTCATGAAAATCTCTCGTGACTCAACTTAGGGTCACCGAGAAGAACATCACGGCTAAGAGATATGAAAATCTGAAACATCTCTTAAAACTTTGAAACGTGTTTAAAATGAACACCCATACACTCAGCATACAGGATGTTAGTTCGAATCCTACTGTAATATTGATGATTCAGAAAGTTTTTAGCTGTTAAACGATTTTCATTAAAATCGTTTAACAGCTAACACAGTTAGCTGTTAAACGATATAAGACCGTTGTATAAGACCGTTATAAGACCGTTGCCCCTCATGTTGTGGCTTGGAAAAAAATCATGGTGATCTCTAGAGGAAACTTCACTGATTATGTTATCCTCTCCCATTTTATGGTAATCATGTTGCATAGATTTACAATCACTCATAGTAGGATTGGCATAAAAAATCTTCCTTATGTCATTTTTCTGATCCATCATATGGTGAATGTATCTTCATGACTGCATAATTATTTCCTAATGTTTAGCTTTCAATGACTGCACTGATGTTATGCTTCCGTAATATACAATGCATATCCGTTAAATAAAACTACCAATTTTGAATCGAAATGTTTCAAAGAAAATCCATGCAAATTAGAAATTATCTAAGGTGATCGCATGCTTACTGACTGTATGGGAAAAAAAAAACTAAGTATTGCGAAAATTGACTTTCACATGAAAGTGTTGTGTACGTGTGGTATTTGTTGCTCCCCCGATATTGCTAAAATGATGACAATTATTGACAATTTTAGCAATATCAGCATTTCAGAAAAGACAGTTTACACTTTTGGGGGGATCGGACCATGCATCGTTTTTTTTTTTTTTTCTGTGTGTGTCTGTGTGTTATGCTTGTTGAGCCATTTTTGAACATATGAACCCACTCGTATACGCTTCTGTGCAGCAACATACTATCGTCATATTGTGCGTTGATGAAATTCTGTATATGTCACACTTTTAGCTCACAGAAACTGAATGTGAACGTCACTCTATTCTTCTTTGGTGCACGCAATCAGCTGACTATGTTCACCATGTTTAAGTGGATAATTCACTAATAAAGATGTTAGCAAAAATCAGATACCACGCTTAAATAACAGAGACTGTATGTTGATGTTTTGAAGAGTTCAGCAATATGTTGAGCAAGTTCAATGTACTTTCCTGGCTTCTCGTAAAATGAAAAACTCGTATAACTGTTGGCCGTTTAGGTTGTCGTGTTCTTGATTCACGTCTGCTTAAAAGAAAGAGTTTAAAACGAACGAATCCATTATTTCAAATGGTAAGTAATGAATGATTTAATTATATCTTAAAACGGTTTTATCTATCACGTTTTCTCTCTGAAAAAAGGGCTCATGTTTTAGTTAATAGTTATACAAAAAAATTAGATTATTGGATGAAGAACAATTCTTCTGAAATTGATGTTATGCAGCAGTTAGAGAAACTGCTTTTATTACTACTTCTGATGTTGCATTAACAGAATCAAATCCATTTATATTGTCCCACTGAGATCCCACACAGGCATGGCAGTGTAATCTACATTTGCTGATGCATTTTTTCCCTGTTATATGTTCGTCCACCAAAGCTGTAATACTTTCCTTTTTATGTATTGTGTTCTAGTGAGATTTTCTATTTGGTAATTTCAAGAAATTTTGTGATATTTACATATCAAAATATTTAGAAAGACCTGTATGCTGAATGTAAGCATTTAAGTATTAACCTTATATGTGATAATGTCATATATTGGCATTATATTTAACAATACTAGGCCAGATGTTTCACGTGAATACTTGATCGCACGGAAAATCTCGCGCTCCTAACACGAGTTTTCCAGACTGCGATCTTTAAATTCTGTTGCTTCCTTTTGCTCTTCTCGTTACTCAATAATTATGTATGGAGAGGCATCAAAGATACATTTAATCTGCTTCGAGATGAATAAAGGGTCATCATTATGTAGTTAGATAGGTTGTATAGTATCGATGAGTAAGTTAAGCAAGAAATTAGAGATTATACGAGGGTCATTTTAAAATTTTGCATTCCATACACCCATGCAAACATTTATTTAACAAAATTGAAAGAACCCCTCGGTGAAAAACTTCACTGTCTTTAACCAGTTGTCTGCTGGAGTGACCCGACTTTATAAAACGCTCAAACACACCAAGGAGAAAAGTTTTCTGACCGGATAAAAGACTTATTCCAATGTGATGGCAATAATGGTACGGCAGAATGGAGATTACATTGAAAGCCTGTAATGAATCGTGTTAAATAAATAAATGTTTAGTTTAAGCAGAGGAGTAGAGTGTGCTGAAATTAAAAAATACTCTCGTATGTCCTTTGATTTATTCTTTGACTTATTCATCAGTGCTATAAAATATATCTAACTGCATGTTGACCTCTGTTTATTTATTTCGAAGCATATAATACAGAGCAGAAGGAAGTAACTTATGAACTGGGGCCAGCGACGAATGATCTCTTTGTGATTTTCAATATGAAATTCTACTTAATGGTAATAACAAAATTAATACTTTTGACGCGCTCGTATAGTTTTTTATTTATTTTTGCTATGCAACAAAAGCCATTTTATCTCATAGAAAAATAATAAACATAATAGGATACTTCAGTTGTTGTTTTTTTAAATTATCCTTTTAAGAGTTGGTATAACTTTGCCTTCTTAGGTTGTAAACGCTGTGAGCAACTGTAGATTTTTATGCATTTTAAAGAGTAAACCACAAATCGGTTGCATACAATCTCATGTGTACACTATTTCTATTGGGATACCTAATGTGTTAATGAATTCATTAATCATTTCTATAAGTAAAATTATAATCGTATGTATACTAGTGTACTATCTGACATCTGTTATCGCGTATACTTTTACTAAATTAAGTTACTGACTGAGTATATTTTTCCTGGTTATCTACATATTACTTAACAAATTATAGGTCTTTATATATTTATAGAAATTACATAGCAAGAAAACGATAGTCTTTTTCGTGTAAATAACCTTATTATGCATACTTTTTACAATTTATAAAAATAAAAAAAATAACCCAAGTAATATCCAGTAACTTATCAGATAGTATGAGTATGCATTGCGGTTCTGTACTTGTATGGAAGTCGTTCTATGCAAGCCTTTCTCTCCATAGAGAAACACGAGCAGAGCAATATGTCCTCAGTGTTCACAAAATAAAATGGAAGCGCCTTCAAGAATGAGATACTGACAGGGCAGTGGGGAAAGAGCGCCACCTTTTCTACTAGAAGCGAGTTGAGTAATTAATGGCAACACACACAGTAAATCATTAGGTGTAATTAAGGTCTAAAATTGTTACAACACTCCACCACTGGTTCATCAATAATGCACATTTGGCTCATGCCTGCAACAGCCTGCGAGGACATTTAAAATAAAAATAAGATGGGCAGCGACAGGATGAGAAGTAAGAAGAACACACGGCAACGTTCAACCAGATGCGGGGAGGGTGAAGGAAATAAGGAAGTGGGGATTGATGCGGCCAGTAGAGTAGTGCACCTCCGAAACCTTGTCCATCAAATCGAAATCTGGGCGAATTTATGCCTAATTAAGCTCCCAACCCCCCTAACCCCACTTTCTCATCAAGAAAGCCGAATTAATTAGATTATCGAGGCAAGCATTGTTTCTCTTTGGGCTTTCTGAACTGGCCACTCTGTGGAAAACGTCACGTGCGATTACGTAGCACCTGCTGAAGGTCCGCCGGAACCGACGGTAACCAGCCACCTGTGGCTAGTATTGCATAATTCATAGGCTGGAGTTAATTTACGGATTACTTCGAGATCAACTTATTGATTCGAATATTAATAGGAGCTTAAGTAGGGCGTCTTGGCGGCTCGAGTGCTTTGAATGAGTATTGTACGTAAGGAGATGAGTGAGTGCCACTTAAAGCAACGTTTCGCAGGGGTGTACATCGAAAAATAACAGGCCGTATGACGAGTCCTGTCTTCGTCTCATACGTAAACACTAGTCGTAACTGCTAGTGCCGAATATAGACGTCGGGAAAAGTCTTGGCTCGTTTAAGGTGTTATGGTTAGGAAACCATGTTGAAGCAAGATAACAACAATAATAATCATTTCTGCACTTTCTAAGCTTAAGAAAATACACAATATGTTTAAGATGTTTAAACTCAATACGAGTACGCTTGGTTTTCGTAAGATGTCTAATCTCGGAAGTAGGATCGATTAACTGATCGATAGGATCACAGCGCAATGGATCCAGTCAATAAAGCAGCAAGTGGCTGCAGATCAATGTAAATGAACATGCACTAAATTAATACCAGTTTAAGGGAAGAATATACGTGTTACTCTGATATTCATATCTAGTTAAGATACTGTTAGTATCGTAAATGTTAAGATAAGAATTGGATCTGGAATTTAATAATCCTATGCAAAAATAAAATTGGTTGTTCCAATAAAAAATACATATTGAGATAAAAGCGCAAGAATAATTTTATTATTCAATATCTACTTTTTAATAATAAAAAGTTTTTATTGAATAGGAAAAGTACTTAAGATTAATGAAATGAAATATATTTTAGTTTGTATCTAAGTGGGAAGGGAATGGAAGGAGTTATTATTGATTTTTTTTTATTTTGTCGTCAACTATTTGTTCATACATTAATCTTCCCCACATAAGAAATAAGATACAAGGGTGGAAAAGTGTCATTCAGGTAAAGGTAAGGAACCAAAAGAGTCTAGGCAGCTCAGTTAGTATGGATAAGCCCGTTCATTAGAAAGACCTGGGTTCGAATCCCGTCCATGACGTGACTAATGTCCATCAGGTGTTTTTAATCAAATGGTGAGTTATCCGGCCTCATATGTATATAAAGGGTGTTTTTTTTTTCACTCAGAGCATGAAAACCCTCCTATGAACGCGCATATCCATATCCACAGACACATGATACTGATTGACTGTTAGATGGAAGAGATTAGAGCCTCACCATCTTATCATTCTATTGCATAATGGATCTTAAGTAGAGATTCATAACAGGCAACCTCCTGGATGGAGATGACACTTGACAGTGAATCAAAGCCCCATTTTTAAAATTATAAATATAAAAATATGTTCGTTTATTGCTATTTATTCAATCTTAGATTTTTTCGTAGAATAGGCTGAGAGTTCTGTGAATTAAACGTATAACAACTGTTCTTAGTCATACTTGCTTTTCTCACCTCACACACTGGAATCATCATCATCATCATCAAATTCCTGGTATATACCCACCCTCAAGGGGTGTACAGGATATGATAGTACTACATGAAAAAAATTACTTCATTACTAACTTCCTATCTACAATTTTCCTCCAAATCAGTCTGTTATTTGTCAAGACTCCAACATTATCCGATCTTATATTTCTATCGTCTAAGGCACTTACCGTATCAATCCACCTATATCTTGGTCTTCCTCTGGGTCGTTTTCCTGCCAACCTGGCAGAGAACACTTGTTTTGCTAATCTTTCTTCGCCCATTCTGTTTAAGTGACCATACCACCTGAGATTAGCTCTGCTAACGCATTCCTGGGTGTTGACGATGTCAAGTTCTCTCCTAACACTGGAATAATTAATTCAGATATACAGAAAGAGGAGCTCATGTTTTCAATATAAATTAATAATTAGCTCAGATGTTCCAAATTCAGATTTACAGTTGGCAAAATTCCTTTTCTCTAATGTGACTTTCAAGACGCCTCTGCAGAGGAAATAAATTTATGTATTTTCACCGGTAGCAGCAACTTCTATCTCATAATTGCTCATAAATCCACGAAAGCAAAAACTACTTACGAATGAATTATTTGAATAAGGCATCTGGTTTTCAAAATTCAATGCCATGCCCTATTATCTCTTAATAAAACAAATATCTCCTTTCTTTCTTAATCCTCCTATTCTAGCTCTTACGGTGTCGAGGTTTCTTATTCTTGTAACAGTCTCGAGGATAAGGTTGTTGGCTCTATGCCTTCAGGTGTGTATGTCTGTAGATGCGCGTGTTCACTGGGTCGGTTTGCCTGTTCTGGGGAACAAAAAACGCAGGTGAGTTTCCAGGTGAGAAAAATCCCTACTCCGTATGAGACCGCTAACTCACCTTTCGTCGAAAAAGACCAGATAAAGTTTCCTGACCTCACTGACGGGAATCAAAATGAGGTCTTTCCGAGCAAAGGGCCTCGTCTATAACGAGTGAGCTACGGATGCTCCATAAAACATATATACGAATATGAAATCCTTAAGCAAACCATCATCAACTTAATTTAGTTATAGAAGAAAAATTAAAATATTCTTATAAACCTTAAGGTGACTCACGTATCACGCGGTTTCCGATAGCAACACTCATAAAAACACGTTCGCATAAATCATTTCAATTGAAAAATAGCAATAGTCATGTCATATATTAATGTGATAAATAATTGTCCAGAATCCAGGACACAACTTAGTCTAATTAAATAGATCTAATCTCTCCTCCTGTGTTTAAGGCCTTCGACTACACATTTTTGTATATTATAATTCTTTTGCTTGAATGGAGAGAGGGAAGGGAAGCATAACGAGAAATCAGATAATTTTCCTCAATAAAACTTGAATACTGACGAAGTAATTTCGATTTTGTGAAGCTTAATGAGATAATTATGGAATTTATATATTGAAAGAATACTTTGTTTTAGTTTATAAATTCTACGAGAGAGAGAGAAAGAGAAAGAAAATCAGAAAATGTAGTAAAGTTGTGACTTTCGGTTTTTGATGTGTGTGTGTGTGTGTATATATATATATATATATATATATATATATATATATATATATATATATATATATATATATATATATATGATATGTCTTAGAGGTAATACAAAATTCGAAACTTAGATCTTAGGCACTCCTAGCAGTTCGTGCTATTTTTTTAAACATAAATGGAAAGTAAATAATTAGTATGAGATGTATTTCCAGTAGTCGTGTAATCCATGGAAGTTTTTGGCATTTTAGTGTGGCCGGCTTGCCATTCCTCTGCCACCACACCCTTTGGTCCACGGCTCCTTATTCTTTATTCGGAGCAACCCGTTGGGGCTTCCCTTATCCATAACCCAATGGACGCGCCTGGTAAGAGTCTGGTCTTCCCCAAGAAACTAAAGCAAGACTCCTGGAGGTTGTTGTGGAAACACGGAAGAGGACATTAAGTAAGTAAGTAAATAATTAGTGAAAGCTACCAGGATATTAATATTCTTAGGTTTATATGACTAAGTAGACAGATGTGCTTTAGATAAAGTGCTGAATCTATAGTGAATGTGTGTTCAGCAGTAAGTGATTTGTCGAAATCTCACTGTGGATTGGAAGTTTACAGGTGCCTTTGGGTTGTAAGTCATTTTCGCCGATCTTCATTACCCTGCTTATGATAGTTTTAAAATGTCTGTAAAAAATCATATCTGGTCCTTAGAGTGAAATTTAATTCTTCGCGGTTCAAAATATGCTAGAAGGTACCAATTTGTAGAAAGTGAAATTGACATTACAAATTAATAAGTTTTGGTTTGGCTTCATGAAACTGAGTACGATTGAAACAACCAAGACTTAGAGACCAGAATATCATGATATAATCGCTGGAAAACTCCCGTTTTAGAAGGAAAAACTCTGACATTGTTATGTGACTGACTGACTCACTCACCTTCAAGTGAAAAGCCGACGGTTCCTTATAGTCGTCTCCAGCCCAAATGCAACTGTTGTATCGTTATCGCGATTCCCTTACGACAGGGGTTCTCAACCTGGTTGTGGTCGCGGGCGCATTTGAGATTGGGAAGAGAGTGGCAGACACCAATATTTTTTTTTCTATGAAAAAATAAAAAATAAGCAAAACCATTTCTGTTTACTCTGGATAAAGCAATAGTCTTCTTCCCAATCGTTGTTGAATTTATAGGTTCATTGTTTTTTTTTTATTTCGATTACTCATTTTGGGACAAAATTTTTAAACACGAGAAAACAATGTATGGTCAAAGCGCGTCGACAACATCGATGAAGGGGTGACACATCCGTCAAAGACACGGTTGCCAGTGGACTAAATACATACGCACAAAATTGGCACTTGTAACACTCGCACTCAAAGACAGGAATTACAAAATTCGTAATGTAACATAAACATTAACATTTTTTACGATGTCAAGAAACATTACTACTGGGAGAAGACATATCTTCCAGTTTTAATTCTCCGTTGCCTCAACCTTATATCCGTGGGCGCAAATGCGCCTTACGAAGACATTCAAAAACATTTTTATGTGAATTCTATCCATGAAATGCTGCAAAACTGTTGTATCATTAGTACAATTAGAGATAATCTGAAACCTTACTCTATAAATCAAGCATAGAGCTTTTTAAGCCACTTCAGCCCTTCAATAAGCAAGATGATGTTATCACATCGGGCGATGAAACTCATCTCCAACCTAAGGGCATTCGTAAATATTCGTGCCCGCTGGGGAATTCAAACGCACGACCTATTGGTTGGAAAGTAGAAATTTATCCATTGGGCCATCCTCCTCTGAAGATAGGCTACGTAGAACATCGTTGTTATCGAGAGGCAATGACCAAGAGGAGCACCTATTGTCGTAATCAATCTGAGATTGCGAAAAAATTTTAGGAGCATCATATATGCAGAAAATATGAGCAAAAGGTCTCCCGTGTAGATGAAGTTTTCTGCGAAAGACATGGTGCGAACTATGATTGCTTTAAAAAGAACATTGAAACTTCGTGTAAATCAAAACTTACCTAAATTTATAAAGCTTACTTTTTTTTTTTTTTTGCAAAGTAGCTCTAATAAGAAAGGTGACAGTTTAGGGTTAAACAGAATCTAGCTGGATCAAATCAGGCTTATGGTACTTTAATAGACAATACAATTTGAAAGTACCATTATATGACACTAAATAATCATCACTGAAACAGTTCAGCAGTGATGTAAGAAGGAAAAAGTATTTTTTTTTTTTTTTTTTTGAAACAGCATTAAATGAATTTTGAGCGACAGTGGGACACACTAGAGAAATGCTTCTCCTTTGGTGTATAAACAACGCTCTAAATGTTAATATCATTTAGGCAAACTTAGGTCCAATAATATGAATACCCAACGTGTTAGGCCTTAAGTGGAAATACTATGAGTCATATATAGTAAACCTTTTTTTTTTTTTAATTAAAACATCTGCTATTCTGTGCATCTCTATCTCTACACAACAACTTTTCTATAAATAATGCGAAGACTAACGTAATCTATGTTCCTTTTGTACTTATGATCTTAGGAAAGCAAAACAAATAAATAATGAAGGAAAAGTATTTCGTGAAAGGTGATCTATTTAATTCTGTTCCACTACCTAAATAAAGAAACTTTCAAGAAATTTTAAAGTCCTATAAAAATTCCATGAAGGTTATTCACTATTTTTAAATTATAAAAAAAAAAGCTATTTTCTTTGAACAGATAAACTTACGTTTATTAAGATCTGATAAATAGCTCTGTTCTTCAACACTGAAACCAGTATATTAATTCCCTGGAATCATACTTATTAGTTTTGGCATTGCAAGTATTATCCAGTTAGAGGTTATTATGACGAAGCTGATGCTGTATTGGAAGAGCCCGTGGTTTGGTAAGTCACACTTATGTATACTTCCTAGGAAAATAATGGAGATTTAAATTTCCCTAATGTTTAACACATACCTTTGCTTCGCATTATGATGTTTATCATATCTGCACTGCCAAACAGACATTAGAAATCCTATTTCAGATCCAGCTTAGATAATCTATTTCTTTCTCAAGTAGCATTACATTTTAAGAATTATATATTTTAAGGATTTTATATATATAGTATTCTTAATTAATATTAACTAATATTAATAGATACTGCGAACCCTGAAGGTTTAGAAAATTGGATTAACCATGATACGGTGATTTTGCAATAATGGCCTTAAAATCTTAAAATTAAGACTAACAAAACTATACATCTAATATATATATATATATATATATATATATATATATATATATATATATATATATATATATATAATTCAGCTTAATGACATGAAACGAACTGCAGTGGTATCCAAAACCGTAACTGTAAATTAGAAAAAAAAACAAAAACAGTCAAGTATTTCGGCGTACATATCGATAGCAATCCGAAATGGAACTGTTGTATCTCGTTTTTAGCAAACAAGTTGAGATTAGTTGAAATTATTGCAACAATTTATTGTAATAATTTTCTCTGTTGGGACGAAAATTATTACAATTATCTGTGCCTCTGATAATAATTCAAAAAACAGAATAATTATAGCTCTAGCTAATACTGATTTATCAACATATTCCATTAGTGATCTCTTTGCAATTTTTAATATTTTGCCAACACAATGACTCTGTCTTTATGTTGTACTTGTATATGCTTTGTAAGAAATAAAATTGTAAATTTGTTGTATATATTATAGATTATGGATTGCTCCGTGATAAGAAGTTGCTAGTAATTGAAAGAAATCTTTTATAAATCTTTCGAATACAAGCAGCTACAGTGAACTGTCTAATGAAATAAAGTCTGTAAACTCGGAATATGCATTTAGAAAAAGATCGAGACCACCTCGTGGGACTAAATAATGTTGACTCATTTTAAACGTATAAACGTATATTATAAGACATTACTAGAAATCTTATAATCTTGTCACATAGTACTGTATATACTCTTTATGTTACGTGAGGACTCCCACGATACAGTGATTTGATTAACAGCGACACTGTATCGTCTACATTTATGGTTTTTCTAATAACCAGTATAGCAATGACCGCCCATTGTATAGTCTATTTCCATTTTTTTTGTTCTTTATTCCTACATTTTTTTAACCATCAGTCTTTACATTATCACATATGATCGTATATTTATATTATCATTTGTGCGGGCTTCTTCTACCTTATTAAATACAAATTCAAAGATGAAATGAAATGATTGTGCTATCAAAGGCTGTAAATTTATATTGCATTATTACCATAAGTAGGTTAAGTACTAGATAAAAGTGAAAACCTACTATGGAAACTAAACATGAAACTTTTTCAAGGCCATTTTCTAACTCTGTCTACAAGTAAATTTGGCTACCAAGACGCTCATGCTCGCAGAGGGATTCAAAGAGCCTGCAGTTCTAAGAGAGCAGACACTATTCTCTCAACCAGCCAAGCCGGCACAGAAGAATCTACTCAAAATACGGCATATTGTTTTATTAAATACTATAAATTCTGAGCTTTTGTTAAGATCTTAGAACTAAAGTAGCCAGATAAAATGACGAAGTTTATCATTACGCTACTCAAGCCTTAGTATACAGATTTGGCGTAACTGATAGGTGTATTATCGTCTTGGAATTAGCCAAGTGTAGGGTGTATGTATTCTGACATATTATTTGATTCCACGATAGGCATTTTGCTGTCTTCTCAGAGATATTATTGAACTCAGTTCATGGTGTATAAACATTACACACTCTATTCTTCCAACTTCTGTTTTTGCAGTGGAGAAAGCGTGAAAGCCTGTCTTCTTAAGTAGTTTCCACGCTTTGGTCCTTATATTTTCTAGAGCATAACTTTAGAATTGTTTAAGGGCATAACGTTAGCGTTATCTGGAGCCTTAAAAGGCAAGTTACTTCGCTTCTGATAATATTAGAGTCTTCATCTTCAATATTTCTTCATGTCTTACATTTTTCTAAGCTTACGTCGACAGATACATGATGATTTTTCATCTAAACGAAATATATTTATCGATAATGGAGGCAAATGGATATATACTTCTGATATCTTGTACTTGGTACATTTATTCATAGGCGAAACGAATATCTTGTCTTATGACCATTTTTCTGCATTCATTTTAAAGGCAATCGTTTGAGTGTTCAGTCCTTTTCAGATTTTTTTCCCCCCGTTGTCCCTCCTTATCGGGAACTGGAAATAAACCTTTCAGAACCTTAACTTTACCGCACATTTTCTCTGTCATGAAGTGTGTTTGTTTTAATATGAAAACTATAATAAAATTACATTAAATATCATGGTATTTAAGGCATCGGATTGAAAATTCTATTTTTTCACATTTTCCTGTTTGCATGTTAGTTCCAATGGCCTGGCCTATTAAGAGCAAACAACTTGGCTTCTTTACGACCTAATTAATGTTCTGATAAGAGGGTTTATCTGCATATGGTTTATATGCATAGGGTGTTATGTCTTCTAATTGCGTGTGTTCTTCAAACCGGTTTGGTTGCTTAGTGGGATGAAAAATCCAGAATCTCAGGGAAGGAAAAGACTGTCGTCTCCCTATGAGGCTCATATATTTATTTTCAGTCGAAAAAAACATTATAAAGGTTATTGGTATACCAGATGCGATTCTAACTCAGGTCTTTCAAACCAAAGGACATTGTCGATACTTGCTGAGTTATGGAGACGCTCCGAATTTAGTCTCATATTTTAAATAGTGTTTTTTGTACAACCTGCATGTTGATTCATTATCTATCATCACCCTCCTTCTCCGGTAACTTTTTTAGTTACTTCAATAAATTATCAAGTTAAATACAGTCAGTAACATATCTAGTTTTCAGGTCAGTCAAAGTTATAAATTAGGATATATATCAAAAACACAAGGTAATCAGCACTGTTATATAGAGTGGAAGTTTACTTTATGATATTTTATTTTTTTGATACTTTATTGTATGATACTTTATTATTTTAACACAGATGAATGTATGACACATAAGTCGACTTTGGTGTCATTACTTTTCCATATAGGGGCCAAAGATGTATTTGGTCCATTCTAGACTCCTCGGAAGAACCCTTTCGAAAAGCTTCATAAAAATCCTTGACTTCCCGGTGAGCAGTAAAACTCTTGAAAAATATCACTGAGTTTAGTTCGTCTGTTTTCTCTGACTGAAGTAAACTCTAAGTACACCAAACTGAAACCTGTTCCTGTGAAATGATCTTCGCTTTCACTTCTGTCGGCTGGAGAGGAATTTCTTCCGTTTCATGCCCTTAACATGCAGAAAGTAGATCGATGCTCACCTCTGCATATGACCACGATTCCGGCCATCCATCTGTCGTACGACGCCCAGGTAAAGCTCTGTCGTGGTCTTATGAAGAAACACTCTCTTCATTTATCCAACACCGTTCCTTATAAGCGACACGCTTTTTTTATGTGTGATACATTGCTATTATATTTTTGAAGCATTCTCATGATTTCCATGGAGATACTCAATGCTTTTATAACGCAAACACTATCAATTGAATTATCAGTTGAATCAAAAAATAACAATCTTTTCTTCTACTACGCGTTATTTCCGCTTCCCATGCAGGGTCCGCGTGTTACTTTAGATGAGTCTTCTAGTTAGTACTACTCCCAACCGACCCGTCGCCTGGTCTGCCGCTGGGGGGGATATATTTTTGCCTGTAGAGGCGTATGTTCATGGGGCTGGTTTGCCTGTTTGCGGGATGAAAAACGCCAGATAAACTGGCGGAAAAAACCCTACTGACCACGCCCAAGACCGGCTAACTTGGCTATGCCTGAGGAAGATCCTCAAATTCCTCACGTCAACAACGGGAATCGAACCTGGGACACTCCTTCCCCAGGCATATGGTTGCGAAGCGCAAAGCCACTAGGCTAACCGCGAGGTTGATCAAAAAATAACAATAAATAACATTAAATTACAAAATACTACAAAAAAGTAAGCTGGCCGAATTGCACTTTAGTTCTTAAATTTTGTTCCGCGAAAACTTAGAGGTTTCGCAGGACATACACACATAACTTGTATTAGATGTAGTTTCTTAAAATAGTTCCGCGAATGGAGGAAATAATATGCAGCGAAACTGTGTGTTGGTGAGAGAGGGGACGGTCTTTATTGTTGCTGGAGGGGACTCAGTTATTATGACGTAGTGAAGGCGTTAATAGTATTGCATTTATAAAATGAAGTACTATTAAGTAGAGTAAGCTAGATTTCTTTATAAAACAACAAAGATTTCTTGAATTTTTTTATCAAAATATTTTTGTACGGTTCATTGTCATACCTTTTTCATAATTTTTAACGATCATTTTTAAAGGGATTCCGCGAAAAAGGAATAGTTATCGCAGAGTTCTTTAGTCTTATAATTTAAGAAATACTGCACTTTTTCATCCAGTCCAGTATGATATAGAGAATACTTTAAGGATACTTGTATACGCATATTTATATAATATTTACTTGTATCTTTCATCTTAAACTTTTCTTCACCTGAGTAATCAAGGAGGTAAAACTGAACTAATCATTAGTGCTCACAGCTTTCCAAGTATCTTAACCATAATATTTAACCGTAATATTAACCAAGTATCTTAAACGTTTTCCTAACCGTAATATTAACCAAGTATCTTAAACGCTTTCCTAACCGTAATATTGATAAGATAAGATGATTGTTATATCTAAATATATTTTATAATATATTATTATAATGTTGAATCTTATGTCTAAAGATATCTTTTTATGTGTAAATTGCATATGTTCCTCTGGCGGATTTGATGGATGAAAATCTCGAATTTTCGTGAGGAAAAATCTGCCACTTCCATATAACACCAGCTAACTCACCCTCGTATAAAAAACTCTGAAAAATATTCCCCGCGTTCTAGACGGGATTCGAACCCAGTAAAAGGATATCGTCAAAAAACGAAGGAACTAAGGATGCTTGTAGTTGAACAATGAGATTCCTAAGTAGAAGTAGTTTTTTTCCAGCAACGATAATACTATGGTTCATTAAATTGCTTCTTAAATGCTTAGAAAAGAGGGGGATTCAAGTATGAATATGCGCGACTAACGCATTTTTCTCTTAGGAAAAAAAAAAAAACAGTTTTATAAAGTCTGTGTAAGTTAATCAATAAATATCAACACACGTCACTACTTTTCGGTTCTTATGCCAAAATTCTACTATCCATTTCCTCTTCTCTTTGAATTGATTCTTTTGCATGTGTTTTCCTACTTTTAAAAGTGAACTGTTTAATTAATTTAGTTATAAGTTTCACTGCATCTAATCTGACGTTATGAGAGAAATTTACGGAAATATTTTCAGTGAATTCTTCCTGACAATGCATAATTCCATATCAGGAATGGGCAGGCGTTTTAATTATTTCAGAATACAGATTCACTCCACGAGCGTTGTTTTTTTTTCCGTTTTAAAACATTTTTAATAATATTATAACGCATAAACTGTGAAACAACCCATAGTACACTATCGGTCATTATCCCATCACCATCGCTTGTTCTAATAGGCCTTTAAGTGCCCCCCCCCCCACTACTTTCTGAGTATCCTTAAATTTCGTAACAACAATTCTAGGCTAAGGTAGTTAATCCCAAGTCAGTTTACGTACAAAGAAGATATACTTTTTATGTAAATTGGGGATACACTACCACTAAGTTTCCGGGTTTCTGAAATGGCTAATTCTTAGCCAACCGACGATACCGATGTGTGATAAGTTTTCAAGCTTTAGGCCGGATTGCTATAAAAATAATAATTTTAACATCTAATGAAGCGATGTTTTTAATTTTGTTTGAAGCAAGTGATTTTATCGCTACAATTTAGGAAGATAATACCAGCCATATGTTGTAAGACTTTGTATGCAATGTCCTCCATCGTACTGAGTTCCCCTCTTTCTTTTCCTATTAGGCTCAATAACCTGTCACGGCTAAGTAACGTAACTTCTTTGAAACCGAAGATAGGACGGTTAATCCTATCTTCATTAGCTACCGTGTCTATAAATTGTGTGCGTTTTCCTGTCCGGGTTGCGAGATTTAAAAAAAAAAAAAAAAAAAAAAGAATTTCTGGAGGAAACCCCCTCCCACCTCTATGCGAGAAAGACTAACCCGCTTTCCCACGAAAGAAAAAATACGAAAGAATAAGAAAATTTATCTGATACTAATGTACATTTCTTTATTATATCCAAGAAAACAAGAAACGCCAAGATGGAAGCGTACATCACTTTCTTATGAGAGGTCTATCGAATTAAGAATGGCTGGTGTCTGTGATCTACGTTTTAGTGTTATATGACTTCAAATCAAATCTTTTAAAGCTTATGTTTGGCTACCGATGACTTAGACAACTGTCCGCTACTGATGATGATATTGACAGACGCAATTTTACACGAAGTTTTGCATTTGAGGCTGTCTTGCAAAAATGATACGGGAAGCTATTTAAGAATTCATCGATGTCAAAACCTTACTATACTGGCTCTCTTTGAATAGTGATTACAAATGCCACTTTTCCCGGTAAAGTTTCCTCTAAATGTTATGGAATATATTTGGTTTCATTCTTTCACGAAACAGGCAGTCAATTCTTACAAGAATTTACTGCCATTTTGGTCCCTGCAGAGTTCAGTTCTGGACCTCTTGCTAATTATTCTAACCTTTATTCTGTAAATTCATCAAACTAGGTTTAATGACAACGCAGAATGTCAAAATAACTTTCGACGTTAATTTTTTCAGGCACATTACGACTCAGAGTCCTAGTCCAAACCAGGCAAATTATCGCTACGCCATACCCCCCCCCCCTCCACAATTAACAAATGGAGCGATATCCTGTTGCCCAAACATAGCGAGTTCTGCACCACCAAGTGGAAGCCGAGCATTATTTAGACTACGTTTAGCTTGCACTCACTATTCTTTCTATGAAATAGTGAGTGCAACCTTTCTCAGAAACTATGGGGGTTCAATCATGAATTTTGACACAACTCTGTAATTCCTCTGGAGGTTAAGCAATTATTTTCAAACAACATCGTATTCCATTCATCGGTTTGTGAACTCGTCAGAACTATTTTCTGTTTTTTTTCTATGTTTTAATTCAGTTGATATATTGTATGCTCCTACTAGACTCCTTCTACGCCTCTGGAAATCGGTTAACTCAGAACCATATTCCATTTAGAGTATTTTACCAAAATGTTATTTAGAGAGCATCTTTTACCATTTTACCCGCATGCCACTGATAGGTAACATTTAAGAAAAATGCTTATCTATAATTTTTGTAACATAGGGTATTTATCATGCTAGAGAGGGTCATAGAATTTTCGATGAAAATCACTGATATTTCCAACCACGTTCATACGATTCATAACTCGTTAGAAGAAAGGAAATAAACGCAAATGGGTTAAGCACAGCAATCGACCTGCTCGCCATCTCTGAACAAACCGGAGAAAAGCAGCTGTTTTTTTTTTTTTTTTATCAAGTTTAACCGCTGTATGGTTTGTTATTAGATGAATGTACATCCATAAAATATTATAGAATAGAGTAATCCTGATAAAACAGGAAGCATAAAGAATTATCGGAATAAGAAATAGGAAGTGCATAGGAAGCATAAGAATAGCTGTGTGATGAAATAAAGGTAAAAAGAAACTTAATGTAAGAACCAATTTTTTTAACATGGATAAAAGTAACAGATATGAAAATCAAGATATCTGGAGTTTCATTTTCATTCAAATTAACATGGAAGTCATGAATATCGGCACTGTCCTTTCCAGCTTAATACAAGACACTGAGAGAAACTTAGAAGGAAGGGTAAGAAAAGCAACCAGTCTTTCTCAGAGACGTAGTTAACTGATCACAGAACATCGTCTGTTTGTTGTAAAGTTTACGAACATCTCCAAAATATCCAGAATATAATCGATGACAGTGAAATCAAATTTTTGTGGGAAGCCGATTTTTCACATTATTTCTGTTGTCGTTTTTATGGTTCGGACAATATTGTGACGTAGAATTATTTAGAAAGGTCCCCTAGTTATTCAGAATTCTTAAAATCTTAAGCATAAAAAATATCAATAAACAGCCATAGACACACATATATATATATATATATACACACACACACACACACACACACACAGTAGATCCATATTTGACATATGGATCCACAGTGTGTCTATGGCTGTCAAATTTCACTACGCTTACGATAAAATCTTCTAGCATTTGACATACCCACATGAATCTATTTAATGCGTATATTTGCGGAACATGACTGACCACTGCACTTTCCTCTGTAGCTATTGTCATTTCCTTTATTTTCCTTTTCGTGATATTGTAAAAGTTGGTAAGTCCTAATGTCCCATTTTATGAGGTATTCTGTTGGCCAGTATCCATCAGTGCTATTCTGTTCCTTCAGCACGCTTCTGTGTTTTATAAAAGCATGACCGTGAGAATTTGTATCATAATGGTTTTCTGCAGATGAATTAGGCTGTCATTAGCATGGGTTTAAGGCAATGGTTCTTAATCGGTGTTCTGCCGGTGAAAGATGTCACATGACACGGTTCTGAGTGTAATTGGCTACTCTGATCCTAACAACTGAAGACTGCTATGCGCGTTGACTTCTAAACTAAGAGAATATCGTTTATACTCATAAGTCATGTGTTTGCAGGAGGGGCGGAGAGGAGCTTTTCTTTTACAGTCATTCAGTGACGTGTGTTGGGTTTGTGTAACATCGTAATAGCGCACAGTCAATTTTTAATGTGTATTTGGTTTGTGTCTAACATCGTAGTAGCACACAATGGATAAATTTATTATTAAACGAAAACATGATTCTGAGGCATATATTAATGATGGGGGCAAGTACAACTGGAAGTAATAATAATGACGTTGCTGCAGATATGTCTCATACAGAAGACAATATTATGCGTAGTAAAATAAGAAAAATTAATAGGCAATATTCGGGCGAATGTTTAAGTTGCGGTTTTACATGGACCAATGAGGAAGAATGTCCTATTTCCCAGTGTCTTGTATGCGGGAAAAAATATCCAATGGAACAATGATTCCTGCTAAGTTGAAAATCCACTTTACTACGAAGCACGCCAATCTTGCTTCAAATGTCAGATGATATTGAGAAAACAGTTACCAATAATCTTTCCAAACAACATTTTGCTTTACAAATTGACGAGTTCACTGACATTAGCGGTAAAGCTTATATATACTAGGATTCGTTCGTGTCATTAATGAAAACGAAATGGTGGATCAATTTCTATGCTGCAGAGAACTTACCGAACCTACAACAGGGCAAGATATTTTTGATTCTATTACATCATATTTAGAAAATTTTAAAATTTCATGGGAGCTGTGTGTAGGAATTTGTACGGACGGTGCTTCATCAAAGGTAGGTTCTATTAAAGGATTTGCAACCCTTGCAAAGAAAATAAACATAAATATTATATCTACGCACTGCACAGAGTAACCTAAGTTTCAAAAACATTACCGACAATATTAAAACCTGTACTAGACCAAGATGTAAATATGGTAAGCTACATCAAGTCAAGACCTTTAAAAGCACGCCTTTTAAAAGACTTTGCATATCTATGGAAGCCAAGGGCGAATCTTTGCTTTTGCGCACTGAAATAAGATGGTTGTCCAGGGGTAAAGTGCTATTCCGAATTTTAGAACTTGAGAATGAGTTATTGGCCTTTTTCAAAATGAAGGGACAGATGATTTTGTAAAACGTCTTCAAAATGATATCTGGTGTGCTAAAATGGCATATTTAGCCTATATTCTTTTAATTACTTAAATAGCGTTTATACAAGTATTCAAGGGAAAAATGAAAATATTTTGACATCCACTATCAAATTGTCAGCTTTTCAAAAAACAAAAATCTCTTTGGAAAAAACAGCATATCTGAAAAAAAAAATACAGTACATATGTTTCCTTCGCACCATAACAAAATGTCGAGGGAATTATTTCCGTTATAACAGAACATTTAAAAATATTGGAAGAGAAGATTTCAAGTTACTTTCCTTCCTTAAATACACACAAATATGACTGGATACGAAATCCATTTGGCACAGTTAATACATTGAGTTGTGCATTTTCGTTACAAGAAGAAGAACAATTAGTTACCTTGTCAACGGGCTGGACTCTAAAAATGAAATTCACTGAAATAACGTTTAAGGAATTTTGAATTTTTGTCCAAATCGGATACCCAGCTCTCTCCAGAGAGCACTGAAAATTTTGTTCCAGTTTTCAACATCATATTTATGTGAGCCAATATAAAAACTAAAAAGCGTGAAAGACTTACTAATATAGACAAAGAGATGAGGGTAGTTTTATACATATTAGACCTGATATTGCTGAAATCTGCAAAAGCCGACAAGTTCAAGTATCGCATTAAAATAAGTTCCATTTTTATAAAAGGCAAGTCCATGCATATTTTTATTGTTAGTTTTATGACAGTAATGCTTTTGGTGTTCCCCAAAAATTTTGCTTATAATCAAAAGTGTTCGGTGACTTAGAAAGGTTCAGAACCACTGGTCTAAGGATTCGAATACTTGTCGTGCCGATTTCTTTCTTACTGTAGTATTCTTTTCTAAAGAATCGATTTTAGGTATTCATGATGTGCAATATGGTGGGCATGCATAACAGTAAAACTAATGCCTCCACCAGACTGGGTTCTAGGTTAATTTAGAACATTCTTCGACTACGCCTTCTCTGTGCTGTGCAACGAGGCCACTGAAAAGTATGTAACTAATATTATATTGTTATCCTTACGACATAACCTCTCCACCCTCCTTTATTGAGAGTTGAAGCGTCCCCATACATGTCGTAGGAGAGCTGCTGGATAAATTCGTTATGAAACAAACCCATGTTAGTAGAAGCGCTACATTTAATGTTGTGTGAGAATTGTATAAATGTTGATCCCAAGAATCGTGACATTTTAACCCGTATTCAGATTTAAGTGTTAAATGGAAATAAGTTGTTAGTAAGTATTCTAATGGCAGACATTTTTTTTTAAAAATTGCCATTAGGTATTATTTTATTCGTAGAGCATTTTAGAAAAATCAGAAAAGAATATCTTCTCTCTCCATGAACACATCGTATTAGTAAAGAGGGAAGATATTCGATTCCTATCGGTTCTTCCCATCAATATGAGATCGAATATTGTAGTGTCACACGTATAAAATTTAGATCAATTTCGCTACAGTGACTTTATTTTACTACCATTTCGCACTGCTAACAAAACGAATGCATTTTCCCCTAAAAATATTTTAAAAGTGCCAATATAAATAAATTGTTGAAATTAACCGAACAAACGGGCGAATCTGTGATCTTGTTTCATATTAAAAGTATAAAATGAATTATGTTTATCAATTAAAAAGAACTTAGACTACAAATGTTTTTTTTTTTTTTTTGTTAAATTTTCTCGTACACGTTGAATAAAGAGAACGTAGCTTTTCTTATGTATTTATTTTACCCGGAGTGTATTTTTGTATTATTAAATACTTGTCATAACTAAGTAGGATTACTTAAGTACTTATTTCTATGAGAGTATTTGTTTCTTTCCTTTAATGTATCGGAAAATCATGAATTGTTTTTAATGTTAAACAACTTTTTTTTTCTTTTCCTGCAGCCATTGGACTAATAGCACAATCTTAAGACATCTTCACAATATATCATAGTATTTGGAAGTTTCATTTTACCAGTGATTATGTTCGACAATTTATGGCTACTGTTACCTGATTTATATGCAGAATATCTTCGAATTTGTGACATTTATTTCCACGCGTAATGCGCAGTTTAGCACTCAGAGATAATATTTATTGCAGCTTTTTTAGTTCTGCTGTACTACCTCCCTGCTCATTAATCCAATCGTCCTTTTAATAGCGCGCATGACAAGTTTATCACGGCTAGAATGTGAAATCGATGTTAACCCTCGTTGTTCTAATTGTGCTGTTATTTTCACTGAACCAAAGAGTGTCAGCGGAAATTTCCAATAAATGTATTTTGCGAGAGGTTAGATGAATCATCCCTGTTGTCCTTTCTTATTGAAATTACTATTAGTACGGAGTGGAAAGGTTTCTTGTGCGATTCCTAGAAACAGAAAGTGTCAACGGAACGCTAACCTCCGTATGAAATATGTGCATAGTACCGTTTGGTTTTCGTAGAGAGAAATTGTCAATTTCCTAGACCACCTCTCCGCGACAGACAACGTTAAGAAATCAATACCGACCAAGCACGGAACCTACCGCTGTGGGTGCCGTCCGTGAGATGGGTGGCGTAGGCCGCCGATTTGCGAGCGCTGTCTCCGCAGGTGTTTTTCCGATCGCTCTTTGATGAAGGGTGATCGCATTAAATCGGACTATAAATCTTTGACATTCAAGTAGATGATTAAACGTGTTCCGCTGACCTTGCGGGGTCGTCGCGATTGTGCTGACTGGATAAGGGAGGGGCCCTGCGAGAGAGCTGGGAAAAATAACGTCTTTTTTATCGGCACGGAACGCGACTCTAAATGTGATGGGGATACTGCGGTGGGATTTAAACTGCGTTAGAGGCTGCGGCACTTCGATGGCCGCCTACCGCCGAGGGCACGTGAAGTACCGTAATGATGTTCTGAAGTCATAATATTACGCGTGATGGAGGGTTGAGTGGGAAGGGGGGGGGGGGGAGGCAATGATGGCGAGCTGCATGCGGCCGCACGTGCCTACAGCAGTGGTTTCGTTGAATGCGAAACTGAAGAACGTATGTCTTAAAATAAATGTGTGTGATTTGAAGATGTTTACTGGAAGAGCGAAGGGTCAAGGGCCAACTGCAACGAGTTCTTTCAATTTTCGGTGGCAAATTGTTGCCCATCTATAAATTCCTTTTTGGGATTTATGGGCCTTTTTATCCACTGCGGTATAATGTGATCCAATGACTCTCCAAGTGAGTGCTCTAACCTTTCCGTAACCGATCGTTATCCGCAATGAGCCCTTTATTATGTTAGTAGAAGATCCCATTTCCAGTATTATAATCATCTTACTTCATGACGTTATTTTAAGGGTTATCTAATATGCCATTCGGACTACGCTTATTCTTATATAATTTGGCCATTTAGGATTCTCGTTTGCTATTTGATTGGTCGATCATCGATATTCTACTGTACCCATTGTCAGTCATTTGAAATATGATTGAGGTCATGAAAAGTTAACGTTCTACGTATTGAAAAGTGATTTGCCCTTGGTCAAATTCCCATCGATCTCGCACACTAAGAAAGGTCATCAGTTGTGTCTTTTTATTCGTCCTACAAAACAAAGAAGCAGGACTTCAGAACGCGGGCATTGACTCATTGTTGTGTTTGCGTTTACTTAAACAACCCAGTCGAAACGCATACACTGAAGAAAAGTGATGCAGAAAATAAAGTGTCCATATGTGTTCTTCCCATTCTTCTTCATCCTTAAAATAAACTTATAATAATAGACGATCATCCACAATACGCATTTCGATTCAATGAATTCAACTCTTTTCTCATTTAGCTATTTTAATTCTTCATTTTCTTTCTCTTATAGCATCATTTTCTCATTTCGATGTCTTCCACCACTCGCTCGCATCTACTCCATTCGTTTCCTTAACGAAAAGGGACACCTGCCAAGTGAAAAGGTCGTTTACCGTAATCAGTCTACATTTTTCCGCAATATCCTTGGGACTTTACAAAACCTGCTCCATACCGTTAAATACCGAGTTAAATAGCGCAATAATTGGTCAAACATCCTTAACTCTAACTGCCTCGAAAATTATTTCCTTAAACACAGACACGTCTTTTAGCACGCGCTATTTTGAGCGAATGCCGCATTGCAATAATAAAAATGTTCTCTTTGTTTCCCCCAATCACATCGCAAGAAGAACACATTACAACCCGAAAGCAATTTAGAAAAGATTTTGGGAAAATCAGATCAAGGATTTTTACCATCTCTACAGTTAATTAAATCGCAAACATAGCACACACACACACACACACACACACAGAGAAGAGAGCGTTTCAATTCCCCCCCCCCCTACTTGCTCATCCCCGTTTTTGCTTACACCGTAAACTCTGTCGAAGCAGGTGCTCATTTCTTTAATCTCTGCCTATTTCAGACCAGCCACTACGTAAGCAAATAGAGACGCATGAGCTCGCTATTACACTCCCGGCTACTTCCGTTTTCTTAGTAAATAAGAGAAGTTTTGGGCTAATAACTTTTGCATGTGCTGTCCTGATTGAAATCTAGCTCGAGATCACCTGCCAGTAAGACGTCTTTAAAGTGTTTCCCACACAAAGAATGCGCTCTAACATCCCTCTTTATTCTCGGAATGGTCTTGGATGAGGAGAATTAAATAACAGTTCTCTTCTTCTATTTCTATTTCTGTGTGGGGTTATGGAAACATTTAGTAGGCACAGAATAAAATGAATATGGAATGAAGCGGTCTCAGAGACGTTTTAGGAATCGCTGATATAATAGAAGTTTTTCAATTAGTTGAACAGCTGGAGAAACGAGAGAGAGAGGCTGATGTTTTAATACTGAGGCCAACATGAGTTGTCGTTCCATCTTAGTGTGTGTGTGTGTGTGTGTGTATGCTGCTTCTTTAATTATATCTGCTGGCTGTTATAGAAAATGAAAGAAGCGAAACGGCTCTTGACGGTGACCTGGTTGTTTGTTATTGCACATATCCCGGATGTGTTTTTGATGTTTTGCATCACAAATAGCCTTTAACAGGGCTCGAAATGGATGGTGAGAGCTATTAAACAACATACATATAGGCACTCTATGGCTTTGGTGAAATAACATGCATATACTAAAGATAAGACGAACGCTTTAGGTGCCCAAATATGTTTTTTTTTTTTTTTTTAATGTTGTATACATACACTGAGTCGCAACGGTATATTAAGCACTTACGAGTAAAAAGAAAAAATGTCAATAATTATGTAAATTTAAGACTTAAATTATACCGTTCGTTGATTTGAGTGCTTAAGTACTCGTATAGAAAAGTGTTAATTTAATTAAGCAGTTATTTATTTTCTTCCAGTGAATCTGTTATTTTAAATATAGCATTTGATTCAATCTGGAAAGAAGAGTAATTCTGACTTTTCATATTCATGACTGTGCAACAATTGAAAGAATTGTTGAGCAGTTATTTGCTCATTGGAGCAATTGTAAATAGCGATAAAGAAATCGTACATAACCATTGCTATTTGAAGCGGTTCACAGAAGTGCAAATAGCTTAATTTAAAACAGTTTATTTACATATAAAGAAAACTCGGGACATTTTCGTAGAAACGTTGCATGATTTACTGTTCATAATTTCTAGTCTAATCAATGCTGATTTCATCGTAATGTTCATTGCATTTTACAGCAAGAATAATAAATCTGCACATTTCATGACTGAATGGCTTCAAGACTTCAGTTACAAATGAGATTTGTCACCAAAGTTGAGAGTGAAATTAACTAAATCATGTCTATTCTTGTAGAAACACATAGAGCACAATAGCGTAGAATTCATTTTAAAGAAACAATTTCTCATTGAGGCCGGTTTGAGCATCAGGACAAACAATCATCAAAATTTAGCACTTAGAGTAGTTCATCTTTGTCTTTCGCATGACGCCATAAAATGCATGAAAAAAAAATTCAGAATTCTTGATATGACAGTTGACTTTGTATACATTAATGAAGTGGTTATTTCCTCCCTTTTCTTTCCTATAAATGCTCCATGAAAATACATTAATAATATTAGACCCATTAAACCCTTTAAATTACCTCTTTAGCGTCCATCTTTATAGGCAGCCATAAGTTCTATGTAATAAAAGAGACGACAAGGAGGAAATGATATATCACTTTAATTCATTCAGCAGAAGACAGGAAATGTACATTGTAGCCGATGACTAGAACATAGGAGTGCGAAGCGTGGAATGTGCCGCGAGATTAAAAATATGGTTACAACAGTGACGAAGATACAATAGGCAAAGAAAGCATAATAAACAACATAACGTTGTGCATTACCATGGAAACCATTGTTTTTAACTATTGACAACAATTAAGACGTATTCTTAGAAGAGCGTTTGGCAGAACAAACGTAATTCAATTGTTTAGAAAGTAAGACGTCCAAAGCAATAAGGAACTTGTTACACGCGAATGCATCAGGTGAAGTAAACAGCTGCTTGTCTTTATATGTTAGTGCTCCGCACGCATTTTGTGTCACTGTTCAATTGCCGACAGAAAGATCATTTGCAGCCAATTGACGGTGTTGGTGAACACACACACACACACACGTATTCTACTGCAGTTACACTTTTGTTCGTTGTCACTAACAGTTTCATTATGAGCAATGGCAACCGCACCTAATTTTACCTCTTTCATCTTTCACAGGGTTCCTGGAGTATTTCTTTTCATTTTTCTATCTTTCCTTGCTGACAAGAAGGGTTTTGTAATCTTCATTTTCGGTAAGGTCTTGTAATACTGAAGTTCAGTTTACATTTCTTAGAAATGTTCACCTGTTGTACATCTTGCCGTGTTTCTTTGAATTTTTAGTTACAAAAATTTAATAAATATAGCTCGGAGGCACACCTGAACTAGATAGTTGATTTTACAAGAATTAAGAGGAACTTTATGTGACCAAAATCACCCCAAGTCATCTCATTTTCACGGGTCTTTGTTTTCAAAATAATTTCCAAAGTCACTTGCTCTTGTACGTAAATATTCAGTTTTGTCTTTTGGGTGTTTACCACTGCTCTCCCCCAAAATTCCCACGCTCGAAGTCTTCCGAAAATCAATTAATTTGGACTGCTTTCAGGGTATCTCTTTATTTGTTTCATGTTTTCTCTTCCACTTTACATTTTCAACTTTCTTTTTCATTCTGTTTCTATGGCAACTCAACTTAAATTTGTTTGTGGAAATAGAACTTTGTTTTCTTATTTTAATTGACCCAATAGGCTCACAAGTAGTCACCTTGCTTTCCTTCTCACACAAATGCACTACGGGAAGGGATGCAGGGAATGAGAATGCTCTTCAGAACCGAGATGCCAGCAGGGTGGAGGCAGACGAGGAACCTGCTAGGAGTGGCGCTGTTCCAGGTTTGTAGTAGCAAGTCCCGCAGAAACTAGGACACACTCCAGAGGATGAAGTCGCTGTTCCAGGACCGTAGAGCGTTCCGAGAGTGTTAGCCAGTGCCATACATCTGGAAGAAAGAAGAATACACAAAACATTACTTCTCATAGAGTGAAAATATAACAATGAGCTGAATAATACCTTCTTTGAAGAGTTGAATTATGTTTTTGAAAAGAAAGTATTTTTTTTAACTGTACCAAAGACTTGGTGGTAATTAATCAAAAGGAAATCTGGACGGTAAACATTCATTCAGCAATTTGCGGTATCGAAATTGAAAACAATCAGATATACTGTATGTAGACAGAATGATAGAATTGAAAACTATGCAATAATAAGTAAGCTAGTTCACTAGCATCAACTTCCCCACTCCACTGCGATTCCCAAGCTAAGAAGCACGTTTGGTTTCTATATTGTTTTGGCAAGGAAGCGAAGTTATTTAAGTTATTTATGAGTTACTGTTTATTGTTGTTATATTCGAACTTATGCTGTGTTTTGTTGTATTGGGAATAAAAACCATTCAGTTATGACAATACAGCGAGTGTATTATGAATGCCTATTTCATGTGATTTTATATAACTAGCTTTATATACAAGGAGTATAAAAATGAGTTTCTTGGATCAAAAGCCTTCAAATCTCTTGTGGCCTTAATCCTAGAAAGCATCAGGGCACGATGGTATCGGGGAACTGGGATACATTGTATTTATTCTGCACACACACACACACACACACTGGAATGTATAGTAAAAGGTATAGTATTTTTCTCCGAAGAACTGTAATATTCTCTAAAACAGGGGAATGTCCTTGGAATGAAGGGACAGTTGAGTTATAGATATTTATTCCAGGAAAAATGTGAAGTTATTTTTGTTCCAACAAAGGAAATATCTCATTGAAGAGGATATTAGAGAAGAGATTAGATGGATTATCTTTTGTAAGAAATGAAACAGAATTTGGTTTGAACGATTGAACTTTGCTACGTTATCTTTCAATTATTGGAGAAAATGAGAAGATTATTGATATGGAGATAGAGGAGAACAGACGAACGAGGATGAGCCTTGGGTCACTCAGCAGTTGTGAAATAAGAGCATAAAATCAGCAATGAGTGGCCAGAGACAAATGGACATCCATTTGTGATTCAGGTTAGAAGGCTATCGGATGACACCTTGCTAAAGGAGGCGAGTCTGAATTTCACGAAATCACTTCATGAGAATGAGAACTGCAAACTACAATGATTTGTAATGCTTGCCAATACATAGGTACAGCGTCCTTTGACAATATGTTTGAAAAGAATGAAGCTAAAAATAATTCGCAAATGCAGCTGAAATTTCGGTTTTCCTGTTTGTACATTAACTTAAATGAGCTTCATCGCCAATGAGTAAATTAGAAATCAAATCCGGCTCGTTGTTTTTTCCACACTGCGATGCCAAAAACGTCTTCAGTCTCTTGTTACTGTCATTAACTGTCGCCTGTTTATCTTTTTTAAATTCCAGTTTATATAAAAAATATGAAACCAGCATTTCGAAGAACGGATTTTCTTCAAGAAGTATTGAACCGTATGTTTAGTTAGTAAAGCTTGAAAAATTATTTCGACTGGCAATTATTTTTGCTGTAAACCAATTAGTTCGTTTGTGTACTGTTAATTTATTCACGATAATTATTTGGGCTAACTCTGATTTCTTTTTTTAGCTTCTTTTTAAATGATTTTCTCCCCTTTCAAAAAGGATGGATCTTATTGATGGGACAGCATTATAATGAACGCCAAGCATTAACTTTCTTAATGGCTTTAAAGATAAGTTTTACCGGCACAAGCTCATCCACATCGCTGTTTGCACGCCTACTTTCAGTACCCTTTCCCCTCGTACATCGCCGTATTAACCAAAACGTGAACAAAGTGGAGAGTTCAGTTACGTCACCGACACGTTTCTGTTGCTGCCGACGTCTCACTATTATTCGAAGGAACACGAAAACCGTGTTCCCTCTCCGTTACCTTGACAACTGCTCAATTCCCCCCCCCCTCTCCCCACTCCGCTGATGGAGATTTGAGGTGAAGTTTCGTGCATAATCCTATGTGACGACACTTCGTGAGAAGTGGTGGGTTACCTCCCCGCAAATCATGCACCACGGGTTACAGAAACATGACGAACCACTTCAGTCTTAAGCCAGAATTCGGGCTTAAAGCAAATAATCTTAAGGTTCCGATTAAAATTATTTGCGTTGCCATGAAACAATGAACAAATAAATAAAATGTAAATCGCATTTTGATTAATGTTGTACTCCGATATTTTAAAATTATTAGAAGGGAATTAATACTGAATCCTCCTGCTGTGCAATAACACAGTTGGCATCTTCCCCCCCCCCCCCCCGGAGAAACCAAGATTGAGAACACCGTATCGTTATGTAATCGTAAATAAATAAATCAAAAATTAAAAAAAAAAAGGCGCCGAAAATGTACGAATAGAATGAATTACAGTGTATTATGAAAAAAAAATTTTTTTCTTGTTTATGAATGACATTGATTTGTCATTGTTGTTGGCATATTTGGATTTATATAATATTGACATTCTTAAGATGTGGGCATATTTACGTATATTTGTTTCTTTTCAATATTTTAGTTACACTCATTCAGTGCTTTGCTTTCAGCGTTACTTCGTTTCCGTGGTACATCGTAAGGACAACACGATAAGTTCCCCTTAGTTGGAAAGGCGCAGGTTTGTATCTAACCCATGAAGGAATGTTATAAGGACTCTTCGAGTAAAGGTGAATTAGCTGCTCACGTACGGAAGTTTATTTATTTTTATTTTCCTCATTCAAAACTAGACAAAGCTGCTAGAGAATATACGCAATTAACAGACGTAAAAACCCCGATCCTACGGACTTAGTTGCTTCTGCCATAATTCTAACCACTCCCTCACAATCTTGTTGTAATTTTTCATCCCCCCCACCCTGATCGCCATTACAAATAACTAAAAATTGGAGCTAAATGCCTCCAAGCAACCAATTTCCTACAGATTTCGGCAGCGTTCCCATCGTAAGTATTCGTTGTTGAGCTCATGTTACATATTCGCACACAATTACCAAAGTATGTTATATTTGCAGACAGTCGATCAGTGACTCACCTTCATGGGATTGGCAAGACGTTATAATTGCATCTCATTATCATGAGACTTTCATCAGTTGGAATTCCTCTATATTTAATGCGTTAGCTGAAATGGAAGCTGCGTACTGACAATACTTAGCAGTAAGATTTTGTAAAGGAAGTATGCGTGCTATGAACCACCTTTCTTCTCCATCTGCTGTTGAATTTCAGTCAGGTGAGTTCGATAGCCAAAGGGCGAAAAATAAAATGTCACATTCACTCAAATGTACAATGAAATTACTTTAAACGAATGTCATACTGCTTGTCAACATTTATCTTTGTCATAATAATGGGTGGCAGTGATATGCTCAGAATTTACTGCTGGCCGAATTCTCGTTATGTAGATATATAACATGTGTGAGTTATTTGATTATATTTTGTATGAGCGACTCAAGGCTAGAATAGTAATGCAGAAGAATCGAACCCGCATTTCTCGGTAAGTTGTTAGTCCACCCAGTGATTATTATAAATAAATAAAAAAAATGCACTCATCCTTATAACACGTATGACTATTTGAGAAAGCCATTCGACACTGCGCTCATGTACACAATAAGAGTACGTAAAACGCTGAGCAGAAATTAAAGCCCACAATTCAGTCATAACGAGACAATAATTATAGTTACTCTCTGACGGGACTTTAAATCATCGTTGGGTTTGTTTCCACCAAACCTCTCCTCCCCCTTACAACATCCCAAAAGTGCACCGTAATCGTGAATTTATATTAGTTCGTGTTTTCGTGTATTTTTCTAGTTTTCTCTGGCGACCACTAAAAACACCCCACCACTTTGTCGACGCCGTTCTCGTCCAGCCTATTATTCCGGGCACGTGCATTCTTTTAAGGCATTACAGTTGAGTGACACCCGGTGAGAAATCTTCCCATCAGCGTAAGCCTTCCGAAGCCCCTAATTACATGATCACAAATAGGCCGCTTAGCGAAATCGCCTCAATCCTTTCAGCCTGTGATTTGGACCGGCTGGGGATAATTATGACGGTGATCGTTAGGCTCGCCCACCCTCTCCAGCAACTTTAGCTTCGTCGACACCACCGGATATCGTTGCGTCCACGTTCACCTGCCACAAGCGAATGAAAGATTTAATCACATGGTTATAAACATTAATATTAATCACCTTTCAATGCTCGCCTTTCTCTCGCTCGGCAAAGTTTATGCGCTTGGTCTATACCAAGATTGACTTCGTTGCGGTCTTTCTTCGTGCTCCACGTTCGTCTTTCAATTTCCCCCATTCAGAGTAAGCATCATTACAAAAAGGAAACGCTAAAAATGGTCGGAAATAAGGAGGAAATGACGCCAGCACTGAAACCATAAGAACCAGTACGGTACCAAAGTGTACAACCCGTAATTCAATTACGATTGGCGGACTAAAGTCCGCTGAAACTTCCTGTTGTAGGCCTTGTTTCTTATGAGTTGCTAACGGTGAGTACAGGATGTAACTAAGTTTATAGATGAATAAAAAAGAAACGTAGAAAAACCGATAAGAAGTTGGCCAGATGGTGTTTAAAATGCAATATTTGCTACGCTGGAATATTGAGGCTATCTGGAAAAACACATCAAACTTTTTATCACAACACCGTACAATCAACGAGTCGTGCATAGTGAAAGGTTTGTTTGGGAGGAGGAAGGGGGTTTCTTGGCATTAGGTGTCAGGCTGTGCGATATACTAGGAAAGTCTTATTGTGTTTGTGTGCAAGAAACTGAATCGATATTTGAATGTTTTCATTTTCTGTACAGATCAAAACACTGAAATACATTTCCACGGTAAAGGTATATTTCAAGAGTCTGAAGGATAAAAACTAGAAGTCGTAGTATACATTTAGGGAAGGTTAAATTTCAAAATACGATTACGAAGTTTGAAGAAGATTATTTGGTGTTAAAACTTAAAATCGGTTGTCATTTACTGATTAATTAAAATCGATAAGGTTATTTTATCTGTTCTATTTTTTTCAGCATATATTTCATTCTGAAATATATATATTTCAGAATGCCTTTGTATATGTTTGGTCAAGAACTGCAAACAGTTGAAAGTATACGTTTTGTACTTGTTGGAAATTATTTTTGTGTTTAAAAAATGTTTGTTGTAGCAGAAGCCAGAAAACGTTCAAATATTGTGAGCTTCTGAGATGTTGGAATCGCTTAATTATTTTTATGACAGCCAGTTTATTTTCTCTCAGTTAACTTTGTATTTTATTTATCATAAAAGGGCCTTATAACCTATATTTTCAATATTTTTAAAGAAAATAATAAATAATTTTTTATTGCTCCATGGCAATGAGGAATACGAAGTCAGTGTCTTATGTCTAGTTGCTCCGTGTCCTGTGCTTATTTGCAGTCGAGAAAAACCAAGCTAAATAAGAAACTTGCTTATTTTTGTAATAGATCGACTAACTCGTACTCAGTTGAAAAGCTTTTATGAATATTCCAGTTTTAATAAGAGTGGAATTGAACGTATGTGTTTTCCAATTAAAGTGCGTATGTGTACCTACTACCCTTCGGATGCATGAATTTAACTGAATAGGGTCTTGTTCACATTGCATCAGCTGCTCTTGTTAAATGCTTTCTATCTTAAAACATCATGTAATTATCACAAAATAATGGATTTAATTTAAAAATTGACCTGACTGGCAGGTTACTCTAGAACAGAGTCACGAAATAATTTAAATAATTTCCTGCAATTTTCATAATTAGGAAAATAGTGAATTGTTAAAGCCTAAATCAGCAGCCATACATTAATAAAACAGAAAAGTTATATTATACATATACATTAAAATACAGTTTTGCTTTATTTAGTTGATTATTGATTATTACTGAACAATTACAGATGTCTTTACAATCTAAATTTAAACAATGACCAGTCAAGTTTTTTTCGGTATTATTTTCCAGAGATTAGTTAATTTTTTGCTTGACATCTGTAGTCAATTTTAAAAATCATTGTCTAGTAGCCAAAATAGCGTGCGTGCGTGTATGTATGTGTATACACGCACCCACCTTTACAATGAGTTGCCCTGGTGTTGTATCATCTTTATACTTGAACTTTGTTTCAGGCGAAAACTTAATTGTTTGCATACTTGGGATTAGGAGTTAAAATAACTAAGTTTATTAAATAACTTGGTTATCCTAATATATATATATATATATATATATATATATATAATATTGATTTCGATATTCTCGATTCGATTTTTTTTCTGGGTATCGCATTTATAACACGCACTATTCGGACTTCATCAGTAACGCTTATAAAAGACTGGCTAAAAGATGCAAGTAAACGTTTTAAATGTAATACATTAAAAAAAAAAAAAAGAGATTAAACAATACAGAATATTTATGTGCAAAACATCGAGCTAAGCCGACATCATTCGCTTTCTATGAAAAATATCCTGGTGGTCTTGATGTAGAGAGTGTTCCATTCTGTATCAAGACCGGAATAGCCTATCAGTGTTATTCTTTGCTTCTTAGTATCCTGTACCTGTTACTTCATATCTTTGATTCCAGCACAATCTTACGTAACATTATAATTATTATATATTTTTTATTTGACTAATTCTAGCCAGAGAATGCATTTTTAAGGATTACAGGTCAATTATAATGTTGGTTTTGCAAAGAGTATTAACTGAATATTAAATACTAGTTTCTGTAATTTTTCCCAGATGTAACATTACTGTTATAAATTTGACATTTCCACTTCTATCACTTTCTTTCTTCTTCATATACGACACTATTCGGATAATTCTTTATGTGAACTTCACCCATTTAATCTTGCAAATTTAGAGTGCATTTAGTATGACGGAAAGGGTTAGATAATGCGGAAACCTTATTCTAGAGACCAAACATGGAATGTTTTTTTTTTTTTTTCAAGTCTTCAGTAAGCAAACTAGTGGTATAATGCCTAGCAATTATATTCATCTCCTAGCTAAAGACAAACATCCATGCCCACCACAGGATTCAAACGAACGACTTTTCACTTATTACAGCTGACTTTATTACTAATACATCTGACTTTTCAGCTGTATTAGCACTATCCGCTAATACAGCTTTGCTGTAAGGGTCTTCGTTGCTGTTGGAAGAAAGGACACGTATTCGTTGTTTAGAAGGATTCGAATTCATATCTTATGTAGGATGCAGGAAAGATTTGTAAAGATTTGCTTTTGAACCGAAGGCTAGCTAGTCTCATATGAACTTAGAGGGATCGCCTAGAGTTGACCTCCTCTCTCCTTGTTAGGCACTCATTCGAACGTTCCAAGTGCTTTTGAACATCTAATCGACGGATCTTAAAAAAATGACTCATGGTTTTAGATTCTTCATTGTAGTATTAAGCAGTGAGCAGTAGCTTTCTTCACTACTTCAGATTACTATATTTGTAGGCATCCCTACCAAAGCTTTTGTTCCTACTTGTCATTTATCTCAGTTTGCTTGAACCAAGACTTGAATTTATGTTTTTTCTTCTATACAGGATTTGCTTAGTACTTGAAGTGCTTTGTTGTCTTTCTAACTCATCACACTCGTTACGTTGATACATCAATAATCAATATTATTGTGTCGCAGTTGTTTACGGTGTGAAGTTTACGATGCTGCAGCGTGTACCACGAATTCCTAGGGGGTTCAGACTTATACGGCGTGTGATCAACACATATCGAGACTAGCTCTATCCTTAGCTAACCGTATTTTCCTGTGACACAGCGTGTGCGTGCGTGTGTGTGTCGATGTTTATAAAACTGTTCTTCTGTCTATAAAATTACATAGAATTATATCTTACGACACAGCTTTAAGTCATTCTTTTGAGTTTTGAAATGCATTTTGTTCGTGCAATTTCGCGATGATTGCGAATCGGAACATTCTTGTGCACTGTTTTTGTGAAGTAAAAAAAAATCAGTAAGACGGAATCAAAACAGACGAATTAATCTAATACATTTCACTGCATCACCATTAAATGTTAAGAAATGTTCCAATTGTACTGTGATTTTAAAGTGGGTAATTTAGCGAGATGTGAAACGAATGACCTCTGTGATTAATTATTATTCTATTTAGGAATATATGTTTGCAATAACGATAGTGGTGGTGGTTTTTCCCTTTCAGTCGTTTCCGATCCTAGGTGACTTTGTAAGCATTGCCAACAAAGTGTCCCTGGTGAAGTTATTATACGGTAGTTCACCACTGATCCCCCCCCCATCCCAATTTTATCCGGGCTCATGACCGGCATATGGCTGGGACGTATTCATGGCTATAAAACATGTGTGTTCACGGGGCGGGTTTGTCTGTTTTGGGGGAAGGGAACATTTATCTAGTCTCTTTCGACGAAAGATGAGTTCCAGGATGAAAAAGCCCCCTACCTCCGTATGAGACCAGCTAACTCACCTTTGTCGAAAGAGACTAGGTAAAGGTTCCTCACGTCGCTGACGGGAATCGAACCCAGGTCTTTCCGATCAAAGGGCTTCGTCTATACTGACTGAGATACGGAGGCTCGCAGTAACGATGGCAGGCTATCAAACGGATATTATTGTTTTTCTCTTGGAAGAGCAAATAAACATTTCATGAGCTTCGCTTTCTATAATCAACTCACTGAAACAATTCCCGATTAATAATTGATTATTCAGTAATGAAAGTAAACGGATGTCATTTTTAGACAGCAGAAAACTACGCTTGAAACGTATTTCCATTCTGCAGTAGCAAAGAATTTGGAAGAATTGAAAAATAAACTTTGTCGGACAAGGGAATATCTGAAAGCATAAAAATTTAGAAAATTAAAATGACACTTAATTGCTAAAATTATACCTAACTTTCACCATCTTCTCTTTCTCTGAAAAGTTCTTGTACATCTTTAATTAAATTAATTAAGAATTAATTGACTTCACTGATACTGAAATAATGTTCACTATAATCTTCACACTCTCAATAATTTTCTTCGCTATAACTAGGCATCCTTTATTTTAGCAATCTTTCATTGTCTACGCTGTATGATTACATTTAAAAAAATTCAATTATGATTTTCAGTTATGAAAGTATCCTGCTATCTATTTTTTTAGCAATAAAACGTTCTTGAATATTCTTCACTTTTTCCTATCTTTACTAATTACTGCGTAGTTCTATCTGGGTGTTCATAGTGCACTTCTTCATAGGCGTATTTCTTTGCAGCCCTTCACAGCTTTCTTGAATCTGAGAACACCAAATCTGCGTAGAGTAGTCCATGTGTCATTCAGTCAAGGCCTTGTAAAGAGGAAAAAATGACTTCCTTATAATTACATGTCAATGTTCGTTTCAACATTGCAATTACATCTCTCAGTTATTTACAATTTTTGCTCAGTGATCTTTAAAGTTCAAATTCCTATCGAGCATAACTCTAGATCTCTAGTTATCAGTTTCTCCAATCATACTTCCATCTATATAAAATGTTGTTGGATATCTCATCACGTCAACATGCATAACTTTACACTTACCAACAATGAATTAATAGCAATTATCATTTGGCCACACATTTTGTAAGTGCCGGATATCAGCAGTGTTCCTGTTAATTCTGTCTATATGTGTATTTGCATTATCAACAAACAGTCGCACATCTCCTGTTAGGTTCTTCTCAATATCATTAATATAGATTGAACAGTAATAGCCCAAGAAGTGATCAATGGGGGAAACCATTGGCCAACTTAAATCTAGCAGATGCACACCACTAATATTACAACTTTCTGATACCTGCCCATCAGCAACCCACTTATCCAAGTCTTATATTCCAATATTTTTATACTCCAAGTTTCCAATTTCTTATTTTCCAAGTTTATATTGCGATTCCATATTCTGTAGTTTATGTAACAGCCTTTCGTGTGGTATCCTATCAAATGCTTTAACAAAATCCAACATTATCATAGTGTATCCATTCCTTTTATTCAACTCAGAAGTAACTCTGTTATAAAATATGAGCAAATTGCTAACACATGACCTCGCTTTAGTAAACCGATGCTGTACTTTGTAAAGCATAGCTTGTCTGTCAACCCATTCCTGTATAGTTCTTACCAACCTCTCTAAAATCTTCATCACGACTCTAAAGACTGATAGATCGGTAGTTAGTTTCTGTCGGTAGGCAGACAGCTTTTGCACCACTCTTGTCCAATGGAACTATCACGCATTGTTTCCATCCATGTGGTATCTTTCCTGAGATGAAATCCAAGTTGCACAAACATATCAAATTCTTAGCTAATTCTGCTGAACACTCCTTTAGCATACGTGCTAATATTCCATCTGTCCCTATCTGAAGATGGATTCCATCTGAAGATGGACTTTTTTTGAGTGTGTCTGTGAGCTGAAAAGAGAAACCTGTCCCAACGTGACATGGAAACAGTAGATTTTAACGAAGTGATCACCCATTACTTGAACAATCGCATCTGCTTCCGACAAAAGAGATACCGTATGCATTGACTACAGTAATTCTTCCATATTCATTCTTTCTTTTACTTGCAGCATAATAAAATTCTTTTCTGTTGCCTTTAGCTTGCACAGTGAATTTCTTTTTCATACCTCGACTTAGCTTTCCGTCGGACTAATTTTTCTAGCCTGCCTTTTATATATTTCATAACACCTTTCACTCTTATTCTAACGATATTCCTTCCACATCATCCTCTTTTTATGGATATATTGCTTAGTAAGATCGCACAGCCATTTCACTCCCCTCTTATTTCTTCGGGTTCCAGGGATGCATTCAAATACCGAATAAATTAAGCATGTTTTCAAAACTTCCAAATGCACTGTTGATATCCTTTGCATTGAGTACTGATAGCATGGGACCGAACATGTTATTCTCTTGAGTTTGTCATACTGTCTACCATTGTAGTTCAGCATGTAACGTCTCCTAATTGGAAAATCTATATACTTGCTACTTCCTGGGTGAGTGAGTAAGGAATGATCACTGTCACTGACCTCTTCTGTCTCAACCCTTTTTTTCCCCACTAATGCTCCCGTCTTGACAATTGTCTAAAGACAACAAATTCCCTAATTGCTTTTTTCGTATACTTACATCTACTGCTTGCTTTCCCCGGTGGGGCAAGTTTCTCTTTTCATTTCCTAGAGACACTCCAAAAAGTCCAACCTCCAAAGCGTACAGGTTCACCCCTTCACCACATTCATTAACCATGTCATGATCATTGACATTTGTGTCATTATCAAGTTTGTATACCTTATCTGAAACTTATATGCAAATGTTCTTTTTACTTTTATTTATGTGATTTTTCAAGTTCTCATACATGAACTGAGATTCTAACATTGATTAAGTACAGGAGTGCTCCGGCAATATGTGCAATGTGTGTGACGCACACAGGATAGTAAAGGCTCCAAAGATTTCAGGCGAGGTCGAAATATTTAAAAAAAATGTTATTCATTAATTATATCAAAATAAATTACATTTTTTAAAAATAAATTTTAAATTAAAATTTATTTAAATTTTAATATTTTATCGATTTGTCTTAAACAAATTATTTATAATCACTTATTTGTTATTATTCCTTAAGATCTTATTTAATTCTGATCCTAGTTCTAACAAGTAGTTTAGCTTAAACAAGTAAAAACTTGAACTTGCATGAGTTTATTGTTTACAGGATGACGCACGTTTGAGATGATTTAAATACTCTGACTTTCTGCATTAGGTCTCATTCCAATAAATAATTTCAGGTTCCTGGTGATAAATCGATTCAAGGGTATAAGCATCTCTCTTGTAAAAGCCTTTTCTACCATCCAACTCACTCCTCGGATCCATTTCTTCTCCACGGGTCGCGCACTGAATCCCTTGTTGCAAGGCCCTACATCTTAACTCGACTCTCATAATCTCGGTAATAAACCAACAAATTTCACTCTAAGTTTTCTTTCTCGCTTCTTCAGCAATCTTTTCATATCATCTCTCTTACACATTATATTTTCACTACTGAAATCATTTGCTTACAAGCGCTATCATTTCTTTTACTTTTCTTTTCTCGTTGTCTATTACATTCGTCGCGTGCTTTATTTTAGCCATATATTTTTCTAGTCTTGATTGATAAATATGATATCAGAATAAGTTGATAGAAACTATCAACTATCTATTCCATATGAATAGATATAAGGTAACATCAATTATATAATCTAATTAATATTAGCTTCTATAATAACTGATAGAAGCTATTATGCAACAGCTTGTATAACATTATATAAGCTATTATATTACTATTTCAAAGTTTAACGCAGAATATTATTTAATCACTCTTTATATTGCAGAAAGATCATTGAAAGTACACAAAAATATATTTAAAACACATTAACCAGCTCATTAATATCCACGAGACGGTTCGTATAGTCTCGCTTTTGCAAATGTGATTAGATATCCACTTATGAACCTTTTAAGCTACTGTGGGTTAGGAAGTGAATACGAAGACGGTTTTCCATCACCGATTTACTTCTATTCTTCTCATTATGAAGCTTCATTTTAAACAAGTAGCAGCTGTTTTTATCAGTCGAGTCTGCCCGTTCGCACGAAAAGACTGCTGTGATGGACCGAGGAAGTTTCTCTGCGCATACTGGCTGACGAGGCACTAAACAAGGGAGAGGACTCAGCGGACAGGAATCAGACGAGGACCGAAAGTCAGGAACAAGCAGTCCATAATTCTAATTCGAAAGGAGAGGTCTGAAAATTTCAGTTTGTTTCTGATCTGAGAGAACGCAGAAACATGCTAGGATGGTGGAATCCGGTTTCTTCTCTCGCTTTGGGAGAATGATCTCAGGATGATGTAATCCGTACTTTTAGTGTAATCTTTGACATACTCTATGCGTCTCTTCATATTTATATACATCGCTATAATTAAAATTAAGAATTTTGTATTTTAAACTGGGAAAGCTCTTTCCTTACTCCCTACCCTCAGGTCTGATGATAAATTATATGATGATTACAATGATTCATTGAATCTCATATCACGTTTTTCTTTCACAATAATATTTGTATTTTTATAAGTAGAAGTAGACATGAGTATAAAATGTAGAATAATCTATCTCAATGTAGTAGATATATAACACATATAACAACGTTTATGCATTTCTTACATTTTAGGAGCATTTCAACATTGTTAAGTGCGTGGTAAATTCGTTTTTGTCCTTCTATACATATTAGCACTTCGCTTTGGTTAGACGACTTCTAACAAAATTTGGTATGTGGCATTCTTACTAAAATATGTGGAGCCATTCACTGTTTTGATTTAAATAGGACTATTTTAAAGGCAAAATTAAATAGTTTCAAATGTATATTTATATATGAATAGACTGACTTAAAAACATAAGAAGACATATAACATATTTCAGTTTTAAATGCTAAGATAATAAGTTACATATTAAATATAATTGTTTCAAAGTTTTATATGAAGCAGCAGCAAATCAATAAAATTTAATGAGATATGCAAATATATTTTCTTTATTCAAAATCATTTTGAATAAAGAAAATATATTTGCTTCATAATGAGGATCCGTTTTAGTTTATAAACTAAAACTCTATCTCGTCTATCAGTTTTAGTTGCAGGAGGAGATCAACTTTTTTTTATTTCTGAACTGACAGGGAAAGCTGCCACGTCTTCACTCACAGGGAACATTTGCGCACTTTTATCTAAGTCACTAAAGCTTCTGTGGCTTAATGGTTTTGTTACTTGCCTAGAAAATCGAGGCTAAGTTGAGAAATTTAAATCATAGGCAGAAGCTGTGCAGGCTGTTCTTGGGAAACTTTGGTATTTCTTTAGTAAGACTGAAAAGTCATCTGAGGATTCACAGAGATCAAACACATATCAGACTGAAAGCAAAAGGAAAGTCGATCATTGATACTCTAAGGTAAGTCCTCGGGGAGTAAATCATAATAAACAGCAACAGCTGTTCATTAATGTCCATGATATATAAAGAAGGTTTTTTTAAAAAATAATATATCGATTGTTTATCGGTAATCCTTTGTAAGCCATATTCCATTTTTTTATTGTTTTATTTATTTTCTGTATTATTTATTTATTAGTCCAGAAATCATACTTTAGAGATCAAACATGGAACTTTTCAGGGCAGTTCAAAAGCGAAAATTCACTCCAATTAATTACAATGAAAATCATCTCCCAGTTAAATCTAATATCGATAATTTCCTTCATTGTTTTATGGGATAAAATAACACTAACAATAAAAACCTGAGACCATAAATCCGAACCAACTCATGCCTTCAAAAAGACTAGCTACAGCATAGAAAATATTGAGTTCACTGTAGGTTAGATTCGTCTGCATCGACAATGATAAAGAACCTTTACAGAATTTTTATCTTATTCCCTTATTTAGATCCAGTTTGCTCACCACAATGTTCTTCACAGCAAAGACCAAAATGTGACTTTAAATGAAATGAAGGAGATTTTTTGCTATCGAGTGGGATTATTGGACAAAACAGGTTTTTCATATGAATGTGAATACTGCACGAAACAATGTCACAAAGAATAACTGAATAATCTCCCTAATGAAATGTAAGATTTTCTTTGAGATCATTCCAGATCCGGCTTTGAGAAAGCAACCTTAGAATATTTCCCAAATAACAATTATTCCCATTCTTTATTTAATACTTGGAAAGAATCTGAAACTTCCTTTCACCATGATATTAACAGCAGTAGTACAATTCTCATAAAGAAGGTAAATATTTCAGATGAAGTTGCGATTACCCTTTTCCTCGCCATTTATTTCAACGCGGTTAGCCTAGTGGCTATGCGCTTCGCAACCATATGCCTGGGGAAGGAGTGTCCTAGGTTCGATTCCCTTCTACGACGTGAGGAACTTAAGGATCTTTCTCAGCCATAGCCAAGTTAGCCGGTCTTGGGCGTGGACAGCAGGGTTTTTTCCCCCCAGTTTATCTGGGGTTTTTTGATCCCGCAAGCCGGCAAACTGGTCCCGTGAACACACGCTGCTACAGTCAATAAATACACCCCTCCCCCAGCAGTGGAAAAGTAGCATCAAAATGTAACACGCGGACCTTGCATTGGAAGCGGGATAAATGCGTAGGGGAAAAAGAAGTGCTCGTACATTCGCGTGAGTCTGTTTACGAGTTCATTTCGCACCGCAAAACTGCACCTAGTAATAATAATAATACTAGGTGCAGTTTTGTAATAATATGAATATTATTCTAAATACTGCCTTATAGTTCACCAAAAATAGCAGGCCATATACTTCTTTTATATGATGCAGGCCTTTAATTCTCATAAATGAAGAGCACCTCAAGATTGATAATTTTGTTCAATTACAATTATATTCATATTGCTAATCTGATTATTCAGACAAAGGTCATATGGCTCTTAACAAATTATAATAACGAGAATTATAACCTCAGTAGAACTTTAAATTGTACCTCACTTTTCAGCAAAAAAGAATATTTTCTTCAGTGATTTTTGAAATTCAGTCATACATTTTACTGTTTAAAGCAGACGGAAAGATGCCTTTCATTTATTTGCTTTTAAAGTCATTCTTTGTCTCAAAAGTATTATACCATCACTGTTGTGTTTAAAAGAAGCTATCTATAGGCGTATTTAAAACATGTCACATAAAGTTCAGACGAAAACGTTTTATGATAAGAAATGCCGTTCGCAGTTTCATCTGCCAAAATATATCTTAGCAGCCACGACGTTTCCTTGACCCTATAATCAGGGTCAGGGGAAGTACAAGTAAGCAATCTGCTCCGCCTCTCGAAACATGTTCCGGCAATGGTGCTGACGTACGCACGTGCCCAGATGTCACGTTAGATGGACATGCGTTCCATTATCTTTTAACGTGGAGCACAAGCGACACATCGTTCGTTGGTTAATTTGTGTTTTGCTGCAAAAAATGGCGGGCAAAGGGCGGGAAGATGAAAGACGTGGCAGATGTGTAGCCCGTACACGAGGTCAATTGTTTTTCAGTGCTTGAAGTAGCACTACAGACGAGACAAGTGCAGATGCTAGACCACTGTATAATGGTCATTACACAGCTAGGTAGTAGTAATGCATGTCACCCCCCAAAGAATGACCTATAATTTAATTTTTTATACCGCATTTTTCCTTCGACAACGAGGAACCACACCTGACGGACTTCTTGTCAAGCGTTCAATTGTGTCTCGTGTGTTTGATCTTCTGCTGAGATAAAATAATTATTGGACAACGCAGAGATGAATGTCTATGCAAGTAGGTTTATTGAGATATTCTTTTGTTTTTATCTTTCAACTTATGGATGAAAGAAGATCTTTTCAGCATTTTCTGAAATCCTTCTATTGAGAAATTAGACTGCATAAAAATTCAGCGCTTGTCCTATTATATTTATCAATACTTATCGATTTTAATATTCCCAATAATTTAACTTAGCATTTTAATTTGTGTAATCTTAAAAATAATCCGAAAAAATAAGTTTTTTCTCACATTTGTCAAATGTGAGGAAAAAAAAAAAAAACAGTACAATTTTGAAATCATCCAGAATCTTAAGATATTCAAAAGACAAGTGGTAACACATTGGTTACCACTTGGCATAGATATTCATATCCAGGAACATCTATGCCACGCATAGATGTTCCCGGATATGATTAGCCCAGTGACAATGCTGTAAGGTAAATCTGTTGTGAAGTCTCTGTGTTAGTCCAAGAAACAAAAATATTTTTATGTTCTAAAAACCTTGTTTTAGTTCCAAGGTCTCATTTTCCGGTTTAACGATTCGATTAAGCAAACTATATTCGTCAGGTATATTTTCGCAAATTATTATTTTTTTTCATAAAAAATTATTTTTATAATATATATTTATAATATAATTATAATAATTATAGTTTATAATTATAAATAAATTCTATAACTCTGTTTATTCCTGAAAGGTAGTAGGTGAAACTATTTTTAGCCATAACTAATTTTTGGAAATCAGAAGGCAGCCGATCTCCGCTTACTTGCCACCGATAGTTGACTTCATAGATTACCGAAGATTCTGAAAACTTTCGGGTCGAGAACCAATGTGAGCTCTAAGGTCAATTTTCCTGATTTACCTGATTTAAACTCAAACTGGCTATAAAATAGAAAAAGATCTCGTAATCGGAAATTAGAATCAAAACAATAACTGTTTTGATTCTAATTTCCAATTAGGGAAAACTAGTATTATGAACCAGGAATGTTGTCACAAAATTGCCGACCTGGTTTGCTGAGTGATTAGCGCATCCGCTCTCCAGCCAAAAGGCTGGGGGTTCGAATCCCGCCGTGGGTATGGATGTCTGTGATTGTCTGTGAAAATACTAGTGGTGGTAGTAGATGCGGTGTATTAAACAGGTGTCTGTGTGATTTATTATAATAATAATAAATCACACAGACACCTGTTTCCAAAATAGTTTAATTAATTTCTCAAATAATTTCAGAGGACACGACTACTTAAAGATCTTTTTTTTTTTTGAGTTTTAGTTTTGGAGACGAACTGTAAGTTTTCGTATTTTATGTTTTAGCTTCTTTCCTATTCATACCGAAAGAATTTCTATACGCCATCGACACTAGAGAGGTTCTAAAGTTCGCTCTTATGCCAAGCAGGTAAAAGAACAGAAGAAAAGCAGAATAGAAGTTCGAAACGGCTGTCATACCAGTGAAACCTAAACGCACTAATAAAAGAACAAATATATGGGCTAATGAGCTGAGTTCATATCTTTTAAGTAGTACAAACCAAGCAACTCTCATGTCGAAAATGAAGGGAAGTATCAGGCATATAGTCAGGATGTAAATGCCACTAACAATGAAATGTAAGGCGTAGAAAATATTGGTGACATCAGCAATATTATATCAAATAAAGATGGGAACGCAGTATAAGCAAACTAGTTATATTATTGTTGAGGGATCAAGGCCATGAGGTGTCAATGCATATCTATCATGTATATCTACCAATTGTATTGTAATAGATATACTAAGAAGAAGAATACCGGAACTGCCCTGCCTCTGCTCAAAAATGCTTTCCTCTATTGTACCAGATTGGAAACAACACTCGAATTCGAATAGTGTTGTCTGGAACAAATGAAATTTTGAAATGCTTTTCAACTATAATAGAGCTAGTAGTTTCGTAGAAGCAGCAGAGATTTTACTTTCCCTCCAAAAAATGACAAAAGTGACATATTCGTCTAATGACTTTTGACTCGCGTATTAATTAACAGCAATCGCTCGGACACTGGAGAACTTCGTTTTACTGATATATCAAAAAATCTCACAGAGTTTAGGAAAATTTCATTATTCTTCATGTTCAGGTCTTGTACTTTCAAGAAGAGTGACCACACCACGGAGAAGGATTTTCGAGAAATATCCAGCTTTTTTATTCCTCTAATTTCGCTTCCCGACTCTAGATAATCCGTGTTTCGAGAAGCAGCTAACCTCAAACAATCTCATAAATGTTTCCACACACAAAGAGTTGCATTGTTTTCACAGAAGAGCCCACCTACAGGCCTTTGCTGTCAACAACAAATACGCGTTTGCCATTGGAAGAATAGACTAAGGTACACAGAAGCCGGATCCAAGTTGGATCATGGAAATCGGTCCTGTAAAGTGTTTCTTAAATTTTCCGAGACCGTGGAACCTTACATAAAAATATTTCTTTTTCGCGGAGCTCATAGGAAAATTTTCATAAAAAGCAATTGTAAAGGAATTATATCAAAGTTACCTGCAACTATTTTAATTAAGAAAACATGCTACATAATATTGCAGATAATAAATTAGCGCAACTGTTCTAGAAATAAGCCAATTTAACAAAAGTATGTTTCCATTCAGTGAAGGTTTTTTTATTTTTATTTTTTTCAGAAACTACATGTAATACAAGTTAGAAATTCCTACATGCTCTGGGGAGCATCTATAACTTTTCTGGGAACCCTAGATTCTGCAGAAGAGCTTTAGAAACACTGCTGAAGAATGACAAGTCGCACTACATGTTTTTCTAGTTCATATATGTATTTGGATTTGTAGAAAACCTGGGGAAGAACGCTTTTTAATTAAACTGAAGCTTAATTATGAGAGTGTAATTGATGTAATGTCAGACAGTAGCTTAAAACATCAGTTGTAGGCCTTAGGGATCCTGATTTCAATTTCATGTAATGCGGCCAGTGGATCTAATCGACACCGTATTACATGAAATTGAAATCAGGATCCCTAAGGCCTACAACTGATGTTTTGGGCTACTGGTTGACATTGCATTAGTTTTACAACGTTCTCTCTTATTACATCTCCCAAAACGATAAGATTGTCGCAGTAACACAATAAATCCATGTCACAAAACAATGATTGTAAACATTTGGTCCGAAGAAAATAATCAGAGCACTGCAGCGGGCAGCACAGAGCCTCGACCTGAATCCAATGAATTCTGTTGGATGATCCGCCACTTATTAGGAGCACGGTTGAGATGGCGCTCTACATTAGTAGAACTTAATAATTCAGCAGAAAAAAAATGAAGCAAAGTACCACGAACTTTCTGCCAGAAATTAGCGGAAAGTTTTCCACTCATACAAGCAATTATTAAGATCTAAGGCAGGACAATACATCGTTCAGTCATAATGCTGAATGTGCTTCATAAGTTTTGGTAGGTTATTGTATGTATCACCAACCGAATAGCAGAAATAATATAATAAAACAAAAGAGAATAAGACATTAGCGATGTGTTTCTTCTTCTTCTGTCCTTTCCAGGCTTTAATAATAGTAATTGGCTAAATATCTTTTATTTCTCAAAGATCTTTAATTTAGTCCGAGAAAGTGTTATGCTGTTCGAATTGGTTTTGTCATTCAGTTGCGTGTTCTTCTGGCCTTTTTATCTATTTATTTGTGGAAGGGAAAAAAAATGTCCGCCACCTCCAGATGAAACTGGCTAACTCACCTTTTGAAAATAATTGACAAAAAAACATTTATCACTTTGTCTAACACACACATGGATTAGAACACAGGTCTTTCCAAAAGAAGGGCGTCATCGTTACCGACTGAGTTATCATTTTAATTCATCTATTAAAAAAATTATTTATTTATTTATTTACAAAAGCCACGTTATTGCATGGCATCTCGTTAAACAGATATTTTTGTGCAATGGGAAAAATGCTAATTATTCATCTACTTCAAAATTCTGTGCTCAGAGCATGCTGTTCATGCTGTCTTCTATTTGAAGAATGCATCATAATTTTATTTATTTTTTCTAAAATTAAAATTAAGAAACAAAATAAAAATAAAAAATAAACTTTTATTTAATTTTTACTCTAATTTTGCTGATTTTGCGATGCGCCTACCTTACCTTTCTGGTTTCAGAGTGTTCTGTTCGCTCAGACTTACTTATGGTTATCTATTAGTTACGAATACTTGTTGCCCTACCCCTCCCTTTTTTTTTTTTTTTTTGAGATTTCCATATTTCTTATGTCGTCGTTGAACTTTCTTTTTTTAAGAAAAAATAAAATTGTCGATTATTTTACAGTTATTAGTATTTTTGAAGCAAGTGGATTTAAGGAACAAGTTTTCATATTTTTTCTGTAAGTTATCACGAGATCCACTTTATAAGTTTAAGTGAACAATAAGGCAATTCTTATTAATCTCAAAATTTGTGCTTCGTTCGCCTGAAGGCATTTTTTTTTTAAGTAGACGGTTTTCAACTGGAAAAGTGAGCTTTTACCTCTCTCTCTCTCTCTCTCTGACATCGACTATATATTGTATAATAGATCTGATTAAACTCTTTGATTTTTTTTTTTTTGCCATCTATATATTTTACATATTTTAATATTCAGGCTATTCAGTGTCTCAGTCAGTATTAACATCGACCCACACCAGTCTCATGTTTATTGGGGAAAAAAAGAGACATTTAAAAAAAAAAAAAATCTACACGCTACTGTGCATCCAGAATACCTTGTTTCACTCGGTATTTCAGAATTTTAGACAACATTTAATAAAAAGACGTCTTCTGCTTTTTCAAGGCAAAATGTTAGTTTTATTCATAGAAACATTTAGAATTCGAAGAAATCCGAGTACTTGTATAACAGAATACTTTCAAAAACGAATAGTCATGCAGATTTAAAATATTGTTTGCCTGCCAGACGAATTTTACAAGAGCATGAAACAGTGCACCACCTAGTGGTGAAAGTTTCCTCTTCATATTTCACTTGATGTCACTTTCATCATAACAATAAAACGCTATTTCCAATGTTATTTCCAATTACAATAAAAACCTTAGAATTCCAGAAATTCAAATAAACCTTGTGTATGTAAAGTGTTTTGTCTCTGTAGCGCAGTGACAGCGAAATGGAAAGAAGGTAATAAACGGAATAAATCAACTGTTGCAGCGGAAGAAAATGAATTACGGAAACTCAATTTCCATCCACATTTCGTCCTTAGCTTCTCGCTAAATTGCTCCATGTTTCCTCTCGTTCTACAGCTAGACTGATGAACGATGTAAACCCAACTTGCATACTTTTTATTAACCACCGTAGACTGAGCAGTAATATAATTTAGAGACGCACGCCTTCGCCTTATCGCCACTATGTTTCTAAAAAAAGAGTTCGACTTGAATGGACTTTTCAGCATCAATTAGCATTTTTATTATTTCAACGTGGACTTTTGTAGAAAAACATCGTTCTGATGACTGACATTAGCTTGGTGGGTCTGTTGGGATTTGACAACTGGAATTCTGGGATTTGCTGTTTCTTTTGTTCAAAAAAACTCGAATGTCAAAGATGGTTGTCAGTGAAGTGAATTTCATATAGTGATATCATTGGAAATCGATTTTCTTACAGTCGCAAATCTACGACAATATATGTCTACGGTTGAGAGATGGAATGTCGTACAATGATGATATTATTAAGAATATGAAAGAACGCATTTAAGATCTGTTTTATTTACAATAAAACTGGCTAACGAGCTATTTGTGAAAACTAATGGAGTAAGTATTACATAAAATTTTATTGTTTATAGTTTTCATTAAGAATTTCTCTGAGCAAGCGGGGAAAAATTGGCTCCAGTTAGTGAATTGTATTTACTGACTTAGCTTTATTAGTTTTTATTAAATCAGCATTTCGTTTAAGCTACAGCATAAATAAATGTTGAAAAAAAACGCAAACTCGACATCTTTTGAAGTTTGAAACAGGACTGTTTATTGCTTCCTGTGCGACTTCGCTGATGCATTTGGGAGAACAAAAAAGAGTTAATTTTGCAAAAAAAAAAACAACAACAACAACTAGATTTCATTTCCTTCAAGGATACCCAGAAATTTTCTTGACTTTTTAACCAAATTCTGAATTATCTACTCTGAGACACAGGATGTAATGGACTTTTTTTCTCCCAACACACTAACCTCAGAAAAAAACTAACATTCAAAGTTTTCTGTAGAGCATCTGAAAGAGATTCTAGAAATAAGATGGGTTCAAATCCACATAACTTTTATAAATGCTTTTGAAATGAAGCTAAATAGTTTTCGCATGGTGGTAATAGGATTGTCTCCTCAGAAAATGTTTTTTCCCCCGAAAAACAGCCAAACCATCCACAAATAAATACACCATTAACCTTTATAATACACTCGTCCCATGGCCTTAGTTCCTTCCATAATTCCAACAATTTCAGCCACCTTAGCGATAATTCTAAGCAACTTTATATAGCTTATATTTGCACTTCTTCATTTGCTGGATTAATTTGTAACCGCTGATTAAAAGGAAGGTAATGAGCCAATGACCTTTCCAGCTTCTGACTATAAAGCCAACTTTCGAGTGCTAGTGTGAATCACTGCTCCAAGGGTGCAAACTTATACTATACAAGTATGAGATTTAAAGTTTGAGGACAGGGAAGAAAATTATGCACTGCATTAGGTTGTAATCTCTTTGGAACACTGAGCTAGGTAGATTGCTCCAGAGAATAAAAGATTGAAGTGGCTGACGTTTTATTAGATCTAGGGGAGTTCAGTTGAGCAGGCTTCACGTTAGTATCAATAGTATAAGGTTTTAAGGAAGGAATATCTACGTGATAGCAATTCCAAGTAGATCAAAACTTCAAGAGAGAGAGAGAGAGAATTAATTTGCCAACTCTCCTCCGTACAACATCCAGGTTTTTGGGAGGATTTTGGTACGCCACAGAGAATATAAGAAACATATTCTAAAGCTGGTATTGGAATACTGTTCTGTTATTAATCTGGAATTTGAGCAGAGTTAACAACTATAATGTAGAGAAATAACGTCTACAGTCGAATGGGATATTGAGTTTCCGGGGATGAAGTACTCATGGAGGAAATCCAGAACAATATGACTGCCCTTTGCATACTTTCCATTAGCTTAATAAACATCTAATTGTACCTAGCCAAGGTCAGTTTGAATTTCGTAAACATCAAGTAGGGAGTTTTTCGATGCGCGTTTTCGGGATTGATTATTATTATTATTTCTTTTAAGCAGCAATCTGCTTGGTAGATGAGGGATACTGCCACCTTCTGATTTTGATTTCACCCTCCCTCCCATCTTTCATTTTTGTAAAGTCGATATTTTAAATGGTGTCGAAAAGGATTTTATTCTAAATACTAGTAAGGGTTAGACAGGAGGAACTAAGAACAAGACTAGCGAATTAATATCTGCACTAGTGGCGTTCCCAGGGAGTTTCATTAGTCTGCAATTTTCTTGTTGTTCCTACAGATGCATGATATTTTAAGCTATTCGGAGTTCAGTATGGATTTAGTTGAGGACTGACATGATATAATTAGTACAGTGCAAGTGAAAATTTAGTCATCGGAACATTGCGGAAGAGATCCTTATGAAAATGTTCTTATATATACACTCGTATATATATTTATTCAATGGGCACTTAATGGCTAAGTTAAGAAACTTTATTCTGTGGTTAAGGCACCAGCTTTGGATAGTTATGTTTAGGGAAATAATCAATAAGTTTATTAAGATTAACATTAAGTTTATAAATTCCATTAAGTACTAGATAGTAGTTGTTAAAACCTGCTCGAATGACGAAACGTTGAACTCTTTCAAGCTATTCAGTCCTCCAACAAGCAGGGTGATCTTTCTGTGTTGTAAATTAGATGATGAAATTAATATCCTACCTAAATACATTCGCAGACACCCATTTGGACATGGGTGTCTGCGAACCCACAGCCAGGTTCGCAGGTTAATTTTACATTCATTTTTGTAATTTTTTTTTTATTTACAAATTTTACCTGGTCGTCTGAAAATCCTGTTCTAGAGAACAAACACGGAACTTTTTCAACGCGCTCCAGGCTTCCAATAAGAAAAGCGATGAAGTTAATCTCCCACTAGACAGTAGTTGTTAAAACCTGCTAGAGTGACGAAACGTTGAACTCTTTCAAGCTATTCAGTCCTCCAACAAGCAGGTTGGAGGACTGGATGTTTCTATGTTGTAAATTAGATGATGAAATTAATATCCGACCTAAATACATTCGCAGACATCCATGCCCACATGGGTGTCTACGAACCCACAGCCAGTTAGTTGAAGAGCGAATACCTAACCTCGACCAACCAGGGAAAATATTCGTCCTTACCCAATGCAAATATATCTATTGTGTATATCATCTAAATAAGTATGTTTTATCCTTTTCTTAATTAATAAACTTGCTAGTCACTTTTTTATGACTACCACCCACGAAAGGTTGTAAACATGCAATCCATTAGTATCATGGGTGGGCTAAGGATTTTTTTATTAATTTTTGTAAATGTTTTTATTTATTTACAAATTTTACCTGGTCGTCTGGAAATCCTGTTCTAGAGAACAAACACGGAACTTTTTCAACCCACTCCAGGTTTCCAATAAGAAAAGCGATGAAGTTAATCTCCCACCTAAAGACAATCATAAACATCCATACCCATGACGGGATTCGAACTAGCAGCCTGCTGGTTGGAGAGAGGCTACGTTCCTTTAATAGCTCTGTTAGTTTGGCAAAATTAATCATTCTGTCCAGATACACAATGTACGAACAACTGAAATGGAATAAAGACCTTTCAAAAACGTCAAGAAATTTATTTTGTGCAGTGCTTTCCACACTGCTTTAATCTTACATCATATTCACTAACCTTGGCTTAGTACAGTATAAAAATGCAGGTTGTTTCCACCATTTGCACAACACAATAGCATATAATATATGATCTATTCAGGCCAGGAATCCGCTTCTGTAGTGCGGTAGGTAGCGATGACGCACTGGGACTGGAAAGACCTGTATTCGATTCCCATCATTGCAAGAAAGGAGTAAAAGGCCTTTCAACTGAATGTAAATTATTCGTCTCAAACGAAGGTAGTAGTATTTTAGCTCAAAATAGTTCGTGGGTTTTTTCACTGAAAGCTGCATTTCTAGTAGATAACAAGAACACATAGTTTACTGACATAATACACTTTTCTTAATTACTTTTTTTCCTCGTAATCTGAGCATCCAATTAACGAGCTAAATAGGAAATGATTTTGCAAAGCTGAGAATGAGTTACACTTTAGTAACTACCAGAAAACTTTTAAAAGTGAACAGTAAAAATTTGGAGACAACAGAAGTCTTTTATCTTCACTAAAAACTCATATTCAGTACATATTGTGTAAGAAGGCTATTTAGAACAGTTAAACCAGTATATTGTGTTGTCTGGTTTATTTATGTATTTTATGGGGGGGAACCTTGATATCTCCATATGAGAGGGATAATTCACTCGCTTCATTTGAAAAGTTTTACGAGTATAAAATTTCTTCATATTTTGCAAGGGATTTGAACCCGATACTGTCTGCATCGAAAGGAAAATGCCTGGATCACCTAGAGAGACAGCTCTTGTGGTTGGAACCTTGCAGTTATTTACACGATAAAAGTGAACTAACTACAGCTATAATGGAAAATGGTTGAGAGTTTTTCTCACGTCTGAAACCTACCCTATTCATCTGGTATTTACATGTTCCAATCGAATTTGCATCTAAAAATCTTGTAAAAATTTTATCGACTATTTAAATATAACAGTTTATACCCTTTTTCATCGGTAATATTTGACATACAAGCTGTTCGAAAATTCATGCGTTATTCAGAAGAATATTTGATGTTGTTGTTAGTGGTATTATGACCACTTTTTTTTTGTTTTTTTAGGAGAGAGAGGTAACTTAGCACACTGAGTCGCATTTATTTATTTATTTATTTTATTTCTGCTTTAAAGGAATGATGGAATAGCTCACAAGAATATGCAATATATCTCCCCCTCTAATATCCGACAGTTGTTTCTCTGCCGTGGCGTATTTTGTGGCGCAATAACACTTTTGAGAACAAGATATATTCAGAATTACATACAAAATGCGTTATCATCGTCGCCCATAGCAATCCTTTATAAAGATCACCATCCAATGTTCAAAGGATCTCACCATTATGGAAATATCAAAGAACTAATCAAGGAACACGAGATGCAGCTTAGAGACAGGCCAAATATGGAGGAAATAAGTGCCAAAATTACATTACAAGTAGAGCCATTCGTTTTTCTTCCTCCCCCTTCATCTCGAATACATGATTCCGTACAACGTGCTATTTTATGTTATTTCTCGTCTTATAAAAGAAAATGGCGAGGACCTAATGCTGTATGTGCGATAAACATAACTATATGTTTATAGTTAAATCAGTAACAAAAGTGGTGGTCCAAGACAGACTGTGCGAGAATCCACATTCCTCAACATTATTCTCTTCCGCCTCTCTCTCTCTCTCTCCCTCCCTCCGGAATATCTTTCTCTTGGTCATGTTTGTTTCAAGAAAATCGTTGATAATAAATTCGTGGAAAGTTTTCATTTAAAAAAAAAAAGGGGAGTGGGATTTTCTTTTTCTTTTCTTTTTCTTTTTTTTTTTTTCCCTTTTTTGAGAGTATTTTCAAGCCTAAAAACATGAAGACAAAATTCGGAGAAATGAAACTTCTACGTATTTTTCCTCAAACAGAATAGAATAGTATTGTATTGTATTGTCACATTATCCACGGCATTGCACATTCTCCTTCTGAAGTTTTGTTAAATTATGTGCTTATATGCCTGCAAAAAACACTTTTAGTTTCATATGTTGCATTATTTTGATAGTGCATTTCAAAGTGCACAGAAATGACCATTAGTGAGAATGTAAACTGAAATACAAACTTTCTACAAACCTTTGGAATCCTCATTGAATGGATTCGCTTACAGATATTTCGTTAATAAGTATAATCTTCAGTAAATAACTTGGCATGCTCTTCATTAAGTAGAATTGTACGAGGAATGTAATATACACTACTCGATAAAATTTACGCAACAAAATGTTTTTCATGAATAATTTTATTATTAACAGTGTCTCCGAAGGCGGATATTGGATACTCCGAATTTGGTATGCAAATTCGGAGTATCCAGTGGAAATTGATCTATCTCTCAATAGTCCGCATACAATGCAAATTGCTCATCCCTATAAATACACGGGGTGCAACCACATCACTTCATTTCGTTTTTTGCTTTGCTCCGTGGGTTAGCCACATCTTTAGTACCTTCAAGGACAGCGAGTCATCATCGTTTAGCTGAGTGTTTGAGATCGCAGACCGTTAGAAGTGTTGAAGACGGACAGGGGTAGGGGGATGGTTAGATTAATGTGTAACGAAGTATCGTCTCCACAATTTCAGGATAAGCGTTACGAGAAGAGCTGGCTAAGATTGCATAAGGGTTGCGTCAACTAGTACAGACCTCTGTCTGTTTCTAACAGGAAGACAGAACTACATGATGTCCTGTCACCAACTATTTCTTAAGGTTGATGTGGCCACATGTGAAAATATTTCCCATTGGAGATGTATTAAGAATGGCCAATTCAAGTGGACTCTACGCAAGGAAGCCAGTGGTTTGTATCCCATTAAGCACAAACCACCGGAGAACTCATTGAAAGTGGCGTGATAAACATGAATGACTTGAAGCTCTGACAAATAGGGTACAGTTTTCTTCTCTTATGAGTCCAGTTTTAGCCTATAAACGGATTCTAAATGTTGTTGGATCTGGAGAGACGAGGAATATGGAACATCCCTTCAACATTAGAAGAACAGATTGTACGCAATGTTCTCGTGTGCGACGAAATAATGATGAATGGTCTTCATGTTTTTGATAGGGATACTATAAGTGCTCAAAGTTAGCAAGAACAGATCCTCGAATCCTATGTACAACTTTGTAAGGACGGGGTTAGCCCAGATTTTCGTTTCATGGGTCAACCGCATCGACGGTCAACAAAATGTGATATCTAATGAAACACTCTTGAGCAAGACTAAATCATTTCAATTTTACCACTCTCTTAAAAAAACGAATGAATGGGAAATATTACTTTTCTTTTTATCACAAACTGTCAAGTTCACCTATTTGTCGGTATGATTGGCTAAGTGAACAAACAATCATGCTCCCACCACGGACATGGATGGAATGTCTTTAGACGATAGATAAATTTCACCATCTCTGCGGAAACGACGCAGCATTTGCCTTTCGGTTGAGAAGATATGGGATCGAACCAGTCTAGCATGCGAGGAACCTTTAAAAAGTATTTTTATCTAAAGATGAATTATCTGTCTCACAAGGAGGTAGAGGAATCTCTTCCTTGAAGCTCATGCTTTTAATCCACAAAACTGATGAACCCGGTGACAGACATAACAGACTCGTGCATGCTTTCGTTGCTTCGGCCGTAATTCCGGCCATAATGGTATTCAGCGTGTATCTTATCCACTGCTGGGTGGAAGCCTCTCCCATTGCTGGGTATGATTCTATCATAGCGACCCACTCCATACTGGGAGAGTATATATATTCTTGTATGAAGGAATATATGAAAATGAAAGATAATCAAAAACATCCATATGCCAGGCGGGATCGAATCCTCAGCATCTGGGGGAAAGCACATACGCTAACCTACTGGCCATAATACAGGTTGAAAGAAAAATGAAAAGCGGGCCACATTTTAAAACAAACAAAAGGTTTCTTTTTTTTTTTTAAACAACCATTTATCTATCTTTTCTCACATAAGCTAATAAACATACTGTATATAAGAGCCATGCTATGGTAACTGTGCTATAAACAACTTTTCAACGAATCTATCAATACCAGTGTTTATTATTTTCTCGTCTATATAATTTTCTTTGAAAATAACGCAGCGCACACACACACACACACACACACACACACACACACACACACACACACACACACACACACACACACACACACGAGAATGGTCTGAAAGGTATCGGCCTAACAATGAAAAAACGAATTTATAATTTCAAAATTATTTTAATTTTTTAACATAATTTCCCTTAACACTAATACATTTATTTCAACGATGCTCCACGCCATTATCCCGTCCCTGTAGTGGTTCTCAGAAAGATCTTTAAAATACCCTCTACAACTGCAATCAACTCTTTATTCGAAGGAAAACGCTGGTCAGCGAGGAAGAGTTTTAGTTTTGGGAAGAGAGAGAGAAATCAGAGGGAGCCAAATCTGGGGAATAGGGTGGATGTTCCAACAATTCATAGTGCAGATCCCTTAATTTTCTCATTGCCAAAACACTTTTGTGGGCAGGTGCATTGTCCTGATGAAAGATGATTTTTTCTTCTGCAAATCGGGTCTTTTCTCACGAATTTTTTCGTCTAGTCAGGTTAAAAGATCGGAATAATATTCCCAGATTATTGTTTTACCCTTTTCAATATAATTAATAAACAAAATGCATGCCTTTAGCATCCCAAAACATCGATGCCATAACCTTTCCTGCTGATGAAAGCGACTTTGTCTTTTTTTGGCGCTGAACAACCGGCTTCTCTCCACTGTTTTGACTGCTGTTTGGATTCTGGTGGATCCAAGTCTCGTCCATAGTAAAACATCGACGCATAAAATCAGTTTTATTCTTGTTAAAACGCTCCGAGCACCGTTCAGAGATTTTCATACGAGTGCGTTTTTGATCTGCTGTGAGCAAGCGCGGCACCCATCTTGCGCAAAGCTTTTTTATATGCAATTCTTCATGCAAAATATATCCTACACGTTCTTTTGAAATGCCTATAGTCTCAGCAATTTCATGCACTTTGACTTGCCGGTTATCCTATACCATATAGTGCAGTTGATGAATGATTTCTGGTGTTGTTACACTTTTTGGACGTCCTTCACGTGGACCATTTTCAAGGCTGGTACGGACACATTTAAACTGGGCAGCCCATTTCTTAATTGTCAAAAACTAAGGAGAGGAGCGCCTATAAACTTTTATGAACGTCGAATGAATTTCATTTCTTTAAACCTTCTTTTACAAAGAATTTTATAACCGCACGATACTCAATTTTTATCCATTTCAAGGGATACAGACAACACCTTTGCTTCAGACAGCTGTATAAAACAAACTGCTTGATAGAATTACTTGCAATTTCACATCGATGCTTATGACAGATGTACCAACTTCGAAAAAAAAATCTTGGGTCACTTATAATGCGAGCAAAACTCACTTCGAGATCTTTGAGCCATTAAATTTTGTGACGATTGCATCTTAGATCGGAGTGTTTCAATTTATTTCGTATACCACACTGTTAGACTCGGTTACATTTTACACGTTAGATGATTATCATCATCCTTTTGTGACACCACCAGTTTGCTTATATTAGTAAGAGATAGAGGCAATCAACAACACCAACAACGAAAAATAAACCTATTGGTCTTTATCCAAACTAATGCTCTAACATGGAGCCTCTGCACTCGGTCAGTATATAGACGAAGCCTTTTGTTCGGAAAGACCTGGACTCGTTTCCAATCTGTGGCGTGAGAAACCTTTATCAAGTGAAGGGGGCGGTCCCTTTTGAATTAGGCTTAATAAAATTGGTCGAAATTCTTTGATATAATAATTCTATAACACAATATGCTAGATAAGCGAATCAGCCTAAATATGGATCCCATGTAGTTCCTGCGAAACGCATATAAACGGACCAGAATCCAATCCATACACGAAATATAATTCTTCTCTGAAGAGGTTTGAAAAAATCGACTGTTGTATAAAAAGGGAAGAACATTTTATGCCTTCAGATCTACAGATCATAAATACTTAATAAGAGCAGATAATGAAAAGTACTCACCCAGGTGATTGTCATCTATGTGAGATTTCTTTATTTGGTGTGTTACAGCAACTTGAAAGAGTTGAACATTAATAAATGCTCTGCTGGACCATTTCATTAGTAGAATAAAGGGAAATGAATTCTGTTTCGAGGGAGATTTCTTCTTTCATTTTATGGATAAAGTATCGAACGGCACATGATCGAGAATATTCTAGCGTTGTAATTATTCTGATTCATTCGGATAAAATAATTGCTATTTCGATTCTAAACATTTTACTACGTGATGTTTTTATTCACAAATTTCAATTTTTCTTATAAAAAACCTATTTGGTTATCCCACTCGCCCTTCAACTATTCACAAAACAAACAAACTACTGGAGAACACAGTTGATTGTCAGACTACACTGTTTCATAGAATTAGTTGCTTCAGTCAATCACCGTTAATTCCATTTCAAAAATGAAAGTATAATCCAACTGTAGACATTGTATGCTGGTATTGTGTTATATAATACAGAAAAAATCGAATATTAGAATCTTAATTACAATTTTGCAATCAAGATTAAAAAAAAAAGATTCCTTTTATTTATTTGAAATCGAACATGGCTGTTTATGGCATTCTATTCAACGAACAAAAAAAAAAAAAAAAAGGACTTACTCTGGTCTGATCCGACTTTCCCTTTCAGTCTTTTCCGACCGTAGGTGACTTTATAGCCATTGCCCACAAAGTATTCCTGATGAGATTTTTACGGGGTAGTTCATCATTGCTTCCCCCAACCGCTCAATTTTATCCAGACTCGGGGGCCGGTGTATGGCTGGGACGTATTCATGACTGTACTCCATGTATGTTCACTGGACGAATTTGCCTGTTCTGAGGGACGAAAAACTCGAGTTCCCGGTTACCCCCCCCCCCCCCCCATCAGTATAAAACCGGCTAAGTCACCTTTAGTCGAAAGAGACCAGATAAAGGTTCCTCACGTCACTGACGGGAATCGAATCCAGGTCTTTCCGACCAAAGAGCTTCGTCTATGCTGAATGAGGTACGGAGGCTCCTGTGTTTTGGAATGGTGTTTATTTCAATAGTGTAACTCTCACTAAAGGCAGTTTGTGACGAAGCTTTGCTTACGTTCAGACACTTAACACTAATAACATTTTAAAAACTTAAGTAATCTGAAATTGAAAATATTTCGTGGAATAAAATTACCAGGGGAAAAAATAAAAATCGTTATTGGATCTTATTGTGAATATGAATCGTGCAAACTATTTTCATAAAGGTTAAAACTAAAATACAGTGCATTAAGTAAAGAGAAAAGGAAGCGAGTGAGACAGAATCTTACCTGAATTGCTGGTCCATTTGTGCCTTCTCTATCCTCTTGTCCTTGGCTCTCCTATTCTGAAACCAAATCTTTATCTGTGTCTCCGTAAGGTCAAGGCTCTCTGCTAGTTCGAACCGTCTCGGCCGGCTGATGTACTCGTTGCGGTGGTACTCCATTTCCAAGCGGAGGGTCTGTTCGCTAGTGAAAGTCGTCCGTTGCCGTCTCTGTCGGCCATCCTTGCGACGTCTCCGGTGAACTGCGGAGAAAGAAAATGATTGCAGATGGTCAAAGAAAAAAATATTCGCCACGCAAAGTGGTTGACAAACAGAATAAGAAATGGGACAATAAATCACGTAAGAGGTGGGGAGGGGGATTGAACGAAGATCAGATGGACTAAGGTGACGTGTCAACATCCACAAATAAGTTGTAATTGTCTTCCTGATAGTTTTAATTAGTGTGCTATTTGCCTATTCGCGAAAACAAAACTAGCTCTTGTATACGTTATCACCGATTTGCTGTGTGAAATAGATTTATCCTGTGAAATACAATCAAGTCGCATTTCATATAACTTCTCAGGCAGTCGAAATTGTATGTAATGAGAAGCTTCAGATCCGTTCGAAAGTTTTGCATTTATTGCAAAATTTTGGAAATGTAAAAGTAAACAAGGGATGTAGAAGCATGCAGAGACGGGTGACACTCACATCGTCACGCGAAGCGTGTCATACCCTTCGCGTGACGAAGATTTCTTTTGAATCCATTGTTATACTTTTAATGGATGTAATGGAACTTCCCAGAAGCTTATGATAGTTTCCTATAGTTGACATATTTCAAAATGAATAGGGAATACTTTAAGAGATATATGGCAGTTTTCCTAAAGCGATTTATCACTAAAATGAATATGAAGTATTTTAATAGCAGACCTGCGATCTAAATGAGAAGAATATGATGGACAGGTAGTGCACTCCCTCACAAGGACTGAAGGGCACTTTCCGACCTTATACACAGGTGGGTAAGTAGGTGTGGTTGGGTGAGAAAAGACTCGGACTCTCCAGCTGTTACAAGAGGCAGGCTATTCGTTCGATAAATCAAATACGAGTCTACCACTCGCGGATGCAAAGGAGAGCAAGCGATGGGGAGGAAGGGGTGGGGGGAAACAGGAGGCCAAGCGTAGTTGTGATAAACAGCGACGTAACCTCTGCGACAAGAAGGGGAGGCACGAATTTCGTTAAAATCAGTTATTATTGGTTCGAAGTTAAAAGTTATCTGAAGGTAATTTCTAAAAGAGAAATAAGGAGAAAAGGTTTCGAAATGTTTAGTTTTAAATTTATTAGCACCTATTAAGAGGATTTTTGGTTTAAAAATATGCACCAAATTTTCTTTAAGATTTTATGAAGCTCCTCTAAACAGTAACAGGATTCCAGAGTCCTCGTGTTCCATCTGGCACGAAACAATACTTTGTACTCACGCGAGTGACGTCATATATGTATGTCACTGTCACGACTAGCTTGTGATGAAATACCATTGGCACTTTTCCAACTAGTCGTTTCCTCCTTGGGTGGGATGAATGAGGGGGGGGGGAATGTTCCATAATGAAGAGAAAACGCCTTAAATTGAAAAATTGCTTTCTCTTCTACTGGGAGGGACACCGTAATAACTGTTACAAACATTCAGGGCAAAACACCAAAGAGGACCTCGAATTCTCTTCCCTCCCCTCCTCGTCCATTTTCCCCAAAAGAATAACCGATGATTATCCTAAGGCACATGGAACGAGATTCAGGTTAATGCTGATGGCGTGGGTCACTGGTGGTTGCAATGCGTACCTCATAATTCCCACTGCCACACACACTACTTACACGAGGAACCTGGACGATAGCTGCATGAAGAAAGTAGACGTCCCACTGATTCAAGAATTTAGAGAGCACTGCAGAGAGTTTTGGTTCGCGACTCAGATGGCGTAAGAAGAATGGTAAGCAGAGTGAATGGATCTCGTGACTTGGAAAGGAAATCAGAATAAATTGCTGGACTTCAGTAATTGTATTGCAAGGGTAAGTTTCCTAAAAAAAGGATGACGTTTACTCAAAGAAACTTCCAAAGATTTTTTTAAATTTAATATTATTTTTAGTAGTAATAATTTTCCTTAAGCATAAGAACTGCACTGCGAATATGTGGCGATCTGAGGAAGCGGGGCTGGAAACATCCGAATAAGATAATTCGTATCTTGAGATAGTCGTAAGTTTCTTTCTCTCTCTCTCTCTCTCTCTCTATTTGTCATTTCGTTCTTTCTCGCTGTGGCTAATTTGCTGTGTAAAGAAAATTTGTACAGCAATAAAATCAATTTCATTTGTGAAAAGACAAACCTCAGTCTTGGAACTTTGTCTGAATGTGATAGTGTATATCTTCATTGATGTTTATATTTCAGTTAATTAAAAATAAATAAATACGATTAGGGTTAATAAACACACACACACACACACACACACACACACACTAGCATGCATTCTAAAAATGAAGAAGAAACGCTGTTAGTGAGGTTCACATTCTCTCTTTTTTTTAAGCGCTATATGCGGATAAGTTACTTGGATTATTCTCTGGTTCGTTTGCATATATTGCGGGATGAAATTCCCAGTGCATGCACGAATTCTTCGCATAATTATCTTTAGGTGAAAAGCCTTTATAAAAGTTCTTATTTTACTACACCAGACCTAATACAGGCCATAGGGAGTTCTCGAAATCATATCAGAATACACACACTAAACCTTGAATCATACCAAACAACAGGAAAATCTTTTGAAAAATTTTATAATACTGCTCTTCGGGACATTACGTTTTTTCTCTCTAAAAGTAAGAACAGTGTCAATATCCATTTAATTCATTAATCAGTTAACCATTTTCAATGAAATGCAAATGCTAATGTTCACCTGCATTCGGAATGTTCACAACCTTCCGAATTCTATTAAACTTTTAAGTACGCGTTAGTTTTATCAAGAGACATTCGATCCTGGTGCTCTTCTTAGGGCTGTTGCGGTCTTATACATTCTCCCCTCCTTTTTTTTTTTTTTTTTTGTTATCTCGCTATCTCATAATACGTTCGGTTCTTGACCTTAGCTGCTTCATAGTTAATTAAACAACTATAAATAACAATTCTGTTTTCTTACCGTGCTTTTACTTACCGGCCATAAATTTAGCATTAATAATAATCATTACTATGTTTTATATGAAAAGTTGAGCAGCTGCGAAAGGCTGCCTATTTATTGGCCATTTTGAAGAGCAGCGGAGGGCTCTCGAATGCACGTGCATATCGAAGTTCACGGAAGATGCCCACAGCAGATAATTCATTACTGATACTAATTTCTTTGTAGCGGATCGAATGCCAACATCCGAGATAACACAGCAATGCTTGACTGTAAGTTAAATTACGGATATTAATGCGCGCTTATTGCACTGTTTACAAATAGGAATGTCAATTAATCATTTCTGTAATCTGTGTGTTTAGTTGGCTGTTCGAGTGAGCGCAGCGGGATTATCAAAATATGGTAATGCCCTTCCAATTATACCACGACACATCCAACTGAGCGCTATCTGTCACGATGGTAACGGCTGTAGTTGGAGTGGATTTCATATAACCTGCAAAGTTTCCAACTGCATTTTAATTATTAATGGGCTATTGTTCGCTAATTTAGATATAATTACTTGCAGCGAGTCCCTTTTAATTTAGATAATAAAATCCTGTAATTCATAGAAATAAAAATAGTATCTGATACATTTCAGATCCCAAATGTATTTTAATTGTTGTTTGAACTCAGTGGTCAGTCGGAATTCGTCTGTTCAGGTAAGCATGCGCACTGCTGTTGCTGCCACATGTATACTGAACTTACAGAATATTAGGTTTCTTAATATGTTTTTCATATGGTAAGATTTTCTATATTAAATGTAGCTTCATTTTTAATATTGTAAGTTATTCCTATTAGTTACTGTTGGTGTAAACCTTAATACCTTAATCTTAAAACCTTAATACTTTAATTAGCTGGTATGAACATTTTTGGTTTGATAGCTTTCATTTTAAGAATTTAAGTTTCTCTTTTATTGAATGAATGATATATATATATATATATATACCCTGTGTGTGTATATATATATATATATATACACACACAGGGTGTCCCTGAATTCATGGTCCAAACGTGAGGGGATGGTAGTACACACCGAAACCACCAATATTGGTCATAGAATATGCGGGCCGCAAACGCAGTGAGGAGTCGGAAATGAAGGACAGACAACACAGGTTTCCAGAGTCACATTTATCGAGATAATTAGAACAAATGCTCAAAGGTCGCTCACCAACATTGATACACGTGGCACAACGGCGGAGTAGTGATTTGCTCGTAAACACCGGGCTTGTAGCGCACATCGTCGGCTGCGACGGACAGTCGGGCGTCTGCGCCCCTTACCGACACCGGGCTGCGTTTGCGGCCGCATATTCTATGACGATTATTGGTGGTTTCGGTGTGTACTACCATCCCCTCACGTTTGGGCCATGAATTCAGGGACACCCTGTATATATATATATATATATATATATATATTCTTGAACCATTCTCGTAACCCCATAGGGAGAGATGTTTTAAGTTTCTGAAACACTGGTCTAGATGGAACTATAAAATTAGTTATTGCTGCAGGTTGGATGACTTTCATTTAAAGCAGATTTGATCTACATAAGAGTTTATACGTCCTTACTTACAAATTAATAAAATTCAAATCCCATTTTCATGAGAACGTAGGGAATTGAAACAAACAAACTCTAAACAGTAACAGTTGCTGATAAAAGTTCCATTTTCACTGAATTTAACGAAGTTTGTTACGGAATTTTCTGCGAGCATTATAATAATTTTAACTAAAAAGTTTATTAAATTTTTTTCTCAATTTATTTTGTATTTTTTCTAGTTTACAAAAGCTTGTCCAGTAACTCTTGATGGAGTTATTCCTCTTCCCCCTCCCTTGCTTTTATTTAGTTTCCAATAGTTTTCAGAGATGTCTGCAGTTTTCTCCAAACTGCTTTACCACCGTCCATTCTAATCTTCAGTCCTGTTGTTATTTCGAAATACTCTTCGAAGTGATTGGTATTAATGCTGTTTCAGAACTCTTCGAGGTCGAACTTTTCTGCACACAGCAGTTTGTTCCCTTATTCTCGTGACGTCATCTATCCGTTTCGGAGGAACGGAAAAAGAACAAGTCAATTTCCATCGCCCTCTTGACATCCTCTTACGAGACGCGGGAACACACCGTTCCTGACCTTGCGTGAGGCCTACCCACGTAATCTCTGCCTATCTCCTACCGCTCGCGCATATCTTGCAAGATGATAGACTATCTTGGCAGAACGCAACGATGTTATGTTTCCTTTCCTTTCAACGACAAACTCTTTCCCTTATGTCCGAGAGCGTGTGGATGGAAATGTTTTGTTTGGCTATAAAACATCTTCCCTGATGGCTTCATGACGTACTCAACTTGTAGGGCCCTCACGTGATCGTTTATGTTAACGTAAAGACAACTTTTCGGCTGTTTGTACATAAAGATTGTGGCTTCTTTAAGTAGCCAGTGAGAGATATTCAGTACTCCTATTATTTGTCTTTTCATGCCTTCTGCGATTCGTGCTGCAAGTCTCTTGGAACTTTGTAAACAAAAGAGATCGCTGCGCGAAAGCTGGATGGAATCCACGCGAAATAGGATGCCACAGATAATTCCCTAGCTCTGCAATGATCCTCAGAAAATCACTTGTGATAGTTTTTAATATCATTACTTTGATATCGTAGCCTTTCTAATTTTTCAGTATTTGAGGTTTACCTTTTACATGCAATAAGTGCGTTCGTATTTTAACCCTCCTCCCAAATAAACGAAAAAAAATCTCTTTACTTTGAACTCAGAATAATCATCTGATGAGCACAAGACGTGATTAAATATAGCGAGTAAAAAGTAACGGCTTCCTTTTGCATCAATGTAACTGCAAACAAGTAAAGACTATCGTCTACAGAACTTTAAAATTATCATTTGAGCAGCTTACCCATTATGCAATTTACAGAAGTGGGAAAGTCCGCTGTTTTGCTTTTTTTATATACAAAACGTACACCAACTCCAGAAAACAAAAAGATATGTTAAGTTGACAAATAACTTTTTAATGCTTACTACGACCATGACCGAAGGAAAAAAAATCATCGGGCTGAATGGTCAGAATTATATCGGACAGTTGTTCTTAGCCCAGGTTGTCCGGTTGGCAAAGGAAAAATCTGATATTTTGGGAGGAAAAGTCCTCTGTCATTCCATAGATTGCTCATGGTAATAAATGTGCTCTAAGTCATCAACCTTTCGCAGGTGGGGATTGAGGATAAAATATAACTATGTAAGGCTAGCAAAATCAAAAAGTAGATGTTGTTCCTAATGCGATTATTATTCTTTGTCATTATCCTATCAGTAATAACTGAAATTTTAAGGTGTAACTCTTAAAGCAACCATTCCGTTGACACCGATTCTGTATCGCATCTTAATAAAGCGTTAGTTTTATTATTTTGTCGAAATTCTATTGAAACAGCTTTCGGATGAACATCGCATGTTCACTGCAAAGCAAATATTTTATTTTATTTTTCTTTTGTGACTTAAGCATCGGATATCATTCGTTTGGAACAGTGATTTCTGGCTTTGAGATTCGCTTAGAGATTTGGAGTACTGTACTCCTAACGTCAACAATCGGCTTGCCACAAATGACTAGCCGAACTCACAAATATATAATAAAGAAGCCAACAAAATCACTTTCTTAAAAATTTACAAAGAAATTTTATTTTGCATTGTCACATTACAAATCGTCTATTTCTCTTTCAAGAATGTTTTATCGATCCTCTTTTGGCGACACTGCTCTGTCTTCAGGAAATGGTTGTCAACACATGTAACAGAAAGTATGAAGGAGAGAGAGAGGTTGTTAACAGCCGGGTATAGAATATTAGTGAATATATACATGCTAAATTTTAAGGATAATTTTTTTCAAAAATTTACTTAGTTATCCCCAGTGATTGCTTTAATACCATGGCTTTTGAGGTATAATTAAATAGGAAATGCTAAAATTCTCACAGTAATTGTATATCGCTCAGACTTCTAAGTTTATTTCATATGGGAAAAAGGAGAAATTTCTGAGTTTTCTGAGGTTGCTGAACTACTTCCATTTAAACAGGAAAATGCGTAAAAGATATTGCGAAATAACCAGTTTATGAAGCCGAACTTCCATGGTAAATTGAAGTTTCTAGCAGCTCTTTCGCTAGCGCGTACTTAATATCGCACTTTTAACAGGAGGTCTTTCGCCAGTGCATTTCATTTAAACTATATAAAGACAAAAAATCGCATTTAGTTGTGACTGTTAAGGATTTTATTGAGTTGAAGGTCCATTTAGAGGCATCTGTTATGCTGAGTTTAAGATAAGACTCAAATATTGCAAATGTTAGTTGTCTTAAATTAATTAAAAAATAAAAAAATCTGTGCGTCCGATTTAATGTAACACAAAATATTAATATTTATCAACCACAAAAACTTTTTTGTCTTTTGTCTATGTACTTTCAAAGTGGATGAACTTCAGTTTGAATCTGAAAACGTAAACAATATTCTTCCGGATTAAAGCACAGTGAAACAAAAAACCTCTTGTTTCACTGTTTGAGGATTCACGCTTCAAGGAAGCATAATTCGTTTTTGTTCTTTACTTTTTTTTCTTCAATTCTATTCAGTTCCGATTCTTTCATAAAAGTCCAAGCAGAGTGAGATGTTGCATAAAACATTTTCCATTCCGATCAATCTGAATCGTTTCGAGTGTCATTTAGAGAGAAAGAAGGAAGAGTGACGCAAATTTTGTGATTGGAATTCACTTCAAAACAGATCCCATTTGTATTATTAATACTCAAATAGTATTTAGTTAGTTTAGTCATGACATTTACTTCAAACTCTAAGATAGACAAAAGATGGGCATACTTACTACGAACCCAAACAGGAAGAATTGTTGGTTATGATTACTTAGGGTAATGTCCAGGGAACAAATTTAAATGTGCTCTGCGGAAGGTCTGCCTGTATTGGGAGAAAAAAAAAATCCAGCTAACTTGATTTCATTTTCAACGCCCCAGGTCTTTCCTAGGAACATGTGGTACTTTTCGTAAGAGAAACGAACGCTTTGAACAGAAATGAGAAGAATAAGATGCATTGAATGTGTAACTGAAAGCGAATGTGTCAAAAAAAAAAAAAAATAAATTACCGTATGCGTTAAATGTAAAGAACAGACGGCCTTCTGACTGAATGAATAGTGTTTCTACTCCCCACTCTTCCAGCTATGATTTCGAAACCCATGTAGCATAAAAGTTCAATATTTGGTATCTAGAGTAGAATTCCGATATCATTTTACACTTAACGTATACCCCCATGATACTAACTAAAATAAGTTTATAAATTTTCCGAGACAAGATTCTCATTAAAAAAAAAGTGCACGGCAAAAGAAACTGAATAAGATAAAGACATTTGTATTTCCTGATAAGTGCTCTTGCGAAGAATATTTTTAATAATTCATACTCTGTAAATAAGTTAAATTAATTTAATTAATAATTAAATTATATAAATGCATATTAATTCATATAAAAGAAATGAAATATGTTTATAAACTGCTTTATGACATTTTTTGTGCTTAATTTGAGAAATGCATTATTTACAAATTCTCACAGAACTCAGGATTTTTGATTTCTGTTCTGTTTTTCTTACCTGAGATGGAAATTTTGAGAGTTATCATCAGTGAACAGACGATTTAACAAGGTCGAATAACAAAAAATTCAAACGATATGAGCCCCGCGCTCGTACAGTACCGTATAGCAAATTGGGTAAAAGGGGAAAAAACTCCCAAATTTTCTACAAAGAAAGACAGTTATTAATGTTTAAGTGCGGTAAATGTATTGACGCTTCGGCACTCTTTTAACAAACCTCAAATTTGAAACCACGGTTTAGTAAACGACTCTTGCACTGAAAGTGTCTTTGGTCAGTGGCGACTCCCAGCTGTACGAAGACAGACTTCTCAGGTTTTTTTTTACAGATATAAGATTGGTGCTCCTGCAGTATTTTCTCAACAGAACGTCTTGTTTGTCCAAAGTAAGAGAAACTGCAATCGTAGGGAACTTGGTAAACACTGGGCTGAACAAAGGAGACCGTTTATCCTACAAGTATATCAATCTTATGTCATCTATAAAAAAGCCTGAGAAGTCTAGCACAGCATGTAGTTGACAATGACCACAGAACCTTCTGTGGTCATTGTCAACATTCTCAGTTTCTGGTTGAAGACTCGTATACTACAGTTTTTTTTTTTTTTTTAGTTTCAAATTGCTTCAAATTTAGTTTCGAATTTGTCGAAGCGCTGTAAAATCTCCCTGACTTAAACCTTAATGACTGTCTTACGTTGTCTAAAATTTGGTATTTTTTAATCACAGTTCGCAATCTCCTGTGCTGTATTACGCTAGCGCGAGGCTCACATCTTTTGAAATCTGTTATTTGTATTTTACCTTGTTTGTTTTTTTGATTTGTCTATTTACTAACTATAACGTATTATATTCAGATGGAAATAATTGATTTAATAAAGTGTTATTAAACCTCTTGTGGCTACGTGTTCAGTGTTTTAATCCGGAAGAATATTGCTTACATTGTTTGTTATGTTAAGTCGATGGAGGTCGTTTTGACAGTTCACTTACCATCAACATCTTCTATAAAACTTGTTTCATATCTTAGCAGTTACAAGAAATATATTTACAGTATAAATTTTGAGACTTATATTCAAAGATAACATATGAAAGTCTTGTGATTTAAGAGTAATTGTTTTCTTCCTTGTTATTAAAAAAATAAAGTTTGCTTTATTTTATAAAACAATATAATATAATATATAACCTATTTCAGATCGAAAACAAATTTAAATGTTAATTTTGAGGAATGTATTAAATAACAATTTTTCATTATCATCATCTGAATATTTATTATAAAATTTAAGATTTAAAAATTGTTTTTGAACTTCTTTGAGTCTCTATAATTAAACATCACAGTTCTCTCTAATAGCCTGAATTTATTCATTTAGTCTAAAACATGAATAAATCAACAATACGCTTATCACTGATAATCTGTCAATTACCGTTCTAAACTGTTATTCAAAATAAGCATTGAATTATTATTTAACTTATGATAATATAACGGCTGCGATGACCATATGGACAGGCACTACAGCATCTTACTAAACCAATAGACTGGTTGTAATGTGATTCTATCCGTAAATGGCGTGTATTCTCTAGACGATATGTCTGTTTTTTAGGAATAAAAAAACCGAGTTTCTGAGGCAGATCCCTACACCTTCGTATGAGACCGGCTGACTCACCCTTAAGCTGAAATCATTTAAAAAGATTTGTTGTGTCCTAGATGAGATTCGAACCCAGTTCTTTCTTGCCAAAAGGCAACAGAGTTAACGACTGAACTATGGAGGCTAAGAATAAAACCCATCATGCGTCATGCTTTTTCGATCTCTAACCTCTTATTGGTCTGTCACTCTCTTTGTTCTAGATCCGGTTAAAAGTTGAAAAATATAACTGAAATTGTTATTAATCCAAATTATTCATTTTAAATTCATTTTAAAATTCATTTTAATTTAAAATAATCAGATTTAAAATCAGATTAAACAACAAAAATTGCTATTCATGGCAACAAGATTCGCAGTCAGTCCCAAGACAACTGAGTTGTCTGGATACCAGTGAAAACTCAATGGAAAAGGTATTTCATCTTTCATTAGATCATTTTATGCCTCCGGTATCATCTATGTGTTTCAAACATTTCTGGAATTCCATCACTCCTAAGTATCAAATGAAAGGCTGTTTTGAAAAGGAGCCGTTCATACTCATACCGGCCACTGGATTAGAAACCTTTATGAAATGTAAACATCACTTATGCAGCGTATGTGCAACATACTTGGTCACAGGTTTCATCACGTGTTCGAGGTAAATATTTAAGAATGATGCTAGTCAGTAATTGTATATACTGTTGATCACAATGAGAAAAACAAAGGATCTTCCGGAGTTCGATAAAGGGCTTATTGTGGGTGCTCGTCTGGCTAGACCCACGATTTTGAAAACAGAAGAGTTGACTGGTAGCACAAAAGGTGAGATATCCCGGGTGTTTAATCAGTGAAAAAATAACTCGCATTATTTGTCTAAGAGGCGTAACTGTGGTCCTAAGACAGTCTGACAAGAAAGATATCGGCGTCGTTTGCGAATGCTTGTACGGATCAACAGAACATCCTGTGTGTGTGTGCAGCAATTACCAAAACCATTTAATGTGGGCTGTTCCTGATTCATATCTCACCGAACTATGCGCAGAGAACTGAAGAGGATTGGAAGTCACGTGCCTATACGGAAGTTTCTAATTCAGTGGCTGGTATGTGTATTTTTCTGCTTAATAAAGACAGACAAGATTATTTTAAAGAAAGAAAGAGATCATTGACTTTTCCTAACTCATTCAAGTATTGTCTTCATCATTTAATTGGGTTATATGTTTGTATCTCCCCCGTAGAATATTTAGTTATAATACAAAACAAAAGTACCTTTAACTTATTTTAAAATGCGTGCAAACTTGGTAGTTAGAAATTTATTCTCAAGTTTGAAAATGTTTTGAAACTTGAAAATAAACAAGCCGTTGATAGGACCCGTCTATTTTTATTATACATTCTGGAATTCTATATGGTTTCCTATAAAGAAACCGAAAGTGCAGTATATTTCAAATAGTTGGGCTGTTCCGTCAGCGAAGCAAAGTTCTTTGCAGGTCGAGAAAACCCTTGATGCGCTTTAGTCTGCGAAGAATCTGTGTAAATCGCATGAAGAACACGAGAAACTTTTATAATGGCTTTGCAGCTGAAGGCGAATTGGATGGTTTCATGCTTAAGTAGAAGGGTTTTCTTACCCTGAAAACTCGAATTCCTGTCCCAGAAAAACAAACATGGAGAATGAGTCGCAGTTTCCTTTAGTGTAATTAAAAATACATAGTACCAATTTAAAACCATTCCAAACTCTTCAAAACACCAATGAAAGCCAAATGCGACCACCTCGCAGTAGAGATCGTACATACTGACACAACTTGCGAAAGGGAATGTAAACAATATATGCAAGTCTTTCGCAGTTCATTGTAGCAACTTTCATTTTTTATCTAAGAAATAATAATAAATTTTATGCCTTCTAATAGTACAATGGGAAAAATGGGAAATTCTCTACGAAATAAGGTGTTTCAAAATAAAACCTTTGTCTCTATTTTTCGTAGTGTTAATTCGAAAGACCTGTGTAGCTCAGCAAAAGCCGTGGCGTTTGCACACCACGGCATTTGACCGCACGAAGGAAGACTTCTTGGTTTCGAATCTAGTCGGCGACTAGAAGAAATTTTTCTAAGCCTTTTTTCGACCTGTTCCCGAGTTAGTCGATCTCTGGCACGGGCAAGCGGGTTTTTTCGTCCCGTAAACTCAAGAAAATCGACCGGAGAACCCACATTATTTCAGACATTAAACACGAGTGTTAGGGTTAGGGACCACGAGATGACGACACCTGTTGAGCCGTCTTTCTTCACTGCGTGCCGCTTAATTAGTGATAGCCTTAGGCCTGCTATCTGTGGTTGGGTACCAGTGGAGATTGAACTGCCCACTCAGTCTCCAAAAGTTAGATAGGGCTAAACGGCCTCGCCTACTCCCGTATACGGGAATAAAAAGGCGTTAGCTGATTCTGATAATTCGGAAGAATTATGGGAATTCTGATAATTCTTCCGAATGCATGAATGTTGTAATCTGATACTTTTTTTTTTTTTTTACCACCCAAGAAAATTTGGAAAAACATAGTAGCTTTTTAGTGTGGGTTAATGACTAAGGATAAGATTCTTTTAAAACCCCAATACAGAGACCTAATACGGAATTCTTTCAAGCTACTTCTGGCCTCCAATAAGCAGGGTAGGTCTAGCACAGTACGATGAAAGTCATCTTCCTCCTAAAGATATCGCAAACATCTATGCTACATTGGGATTCGAATCAACGGTCTGTAATTCAGAGAAAAGACGCCAGCTGCTCGGCCATCCATGTCATCTTGAAGATCAACATTTATGTTGATCTTCCAACAATGCTGATATATACCCAGTGGCGTAGCTAGGGGGTTGCGGAGGGGGAGGTCTACCCCTGGCGGCACTTTGAACCTTTTTGAACCTTTGCAGTTAATTCTAAAATACAGTCTCGAGAACTCATTTCCAAATATTGTAATGCTAGCGAATTTTCCTCACAATTGCTGTAAGTGTTGCTAGCTGTGAGAGGAGTTTTTGTAAATGAAAATTGATTAAGAATTACCTACATTACTATGAAATAGACTTCGCCAATGTCATCGACGATTTTGCTAACAGAAAAGCAAGGAAAATAACTTTTTAGAATGTTGAAGTTAAAGTTTTACTTCAAAAATAAACATAGTGTTTTAATTTATTTCCGTCTACGTCATTTTGACTATTTGTAGTATTTTTGGTGTGTGTTGAGAGGGGCGGCAAACTCAGAGATCGCCCCGGGCGGCAAAAGCTCTAGCTACGCCACTGTATATACCATTCAAAGTTTGGAGATTATTTATTTATTTATTTATTCGTATGATGATATAACGTCCGTAAGGCCCCTTTTACGGGGAAGTACGGCACCATCTCGGTCCCCCCAAATTTTATCCGGGCTCGGGACGGGCATAGCTGACGAATCAGGCCTGTGGCTGGGAACTATATACTATTTATTTATTTGCTTCAGTGGCGATAGCTAGCTTTGTGAGTAGGAAAAAGATTTACAGATTCGGATCTATTCTCCGAACTACAACTTTCGAGATCGTAGGAGAAACACGAGAAAATAAAGGCAAATATTAACTAGGAATATGAGCCTTGTTTTCTTCTAGGAGGCAGTTAAAATGCAATAAGATGATGAAAGGTGGATACTGGCTGCCTCCGATTCCCAAAAACTTGACGTTAAAAGAATGTTCATTTGGGAATGAAAACATGTTAAAGGTAGAAGTGTTTAGTAAACCTACAAATAGCAGAATTCTTGAGCTAGATATATGCAATAATCAGAACAATCCTGACAGATGAAATACCTTTTGTTGCATTGCAGTGATATTTGGTCTCTCTCTCTCTCTCTCTCTCTCTGTCTGTCTCGCCTCCAAGGCTTATTACTGATGATAAAGTATAACTTTTCGGATAGGAAGAATCATTTAGATGAGAAAGCTAGTTAAGTTTTATTTGTATTTTATAGAAGTTACAGAATTAAACGAGTTTCAATGAACAAAGCTGATTAATTATAAGCCAATTGACCAGTTTCCGCACGGATGATTATCTAAGCATCGGTGCTGGTAATATTCCATTTTTATTTCCCGGGTGACACTACAACTGCGATCACACTACGAAAAACTCCCATTCCGCTGTGGATTTCCGTAATAAACCAGAAGAAATAATGCTCCAGAGGTGAAGTCAATTTTCACAGGATCTCCGGCACAAAAAGGCCGAAGGCCATTGTGGAATTCGGCAGAGGCAGTTTAAAGGACGTAAACGGGTCATGCACTCGTTCATTAAAATGAAAAAAAAAAAAAAATACGATGACCGTTTTCTGCTAATGAAGTATAAGGAGGACGCGCAACGTTAAGTTGGAAATCTGAATCATAGAGGCGAAGCTATTAGACGTTGCAAAATATCATTAAAATTCCACGTTTACTTGAAAAAAGACTGCAGTGAAAAGAAAAAAGAAAAAAAAAACGATTCTATGAGAAGTGCTTCCAATCACGTTCTCCAGATTTTATGGCCTTTTCCCCATCAATTTCTTCCTATTGGCCCATGTTAAAGTGTAACTAACTCCACTCCTATTTCTACAACCATTTAGAACAAATAAACTCCACATGCACTCTCATATTAGGATTTACAGACGCGTAACGTAAAGGTGAGAGCGAACGTGGTCGAAATTGAAATACATATTTTTTTTAGGATTACCCAAAGGATCCACATCGAAAATTTTAGACGTAATGACTGTTCAGAGTTTTTCTTTCGCAGTATGCGTAATAGAATGGTCTACTGGGCATACCTTTTATGTTTAGAAATAGGAAGAAAATCTACTTTTGTAAACTGCTCAGGTAAATACACTTTGGGCTGTGTAACTGAAGTCAGTATGATTCTGATGATTACTGAATTTTCTCTTTCATTATGGTGTACAAGTACATATTAGGGTTTTCACAGCAGTTCTGGATTAGTTTGGGTTGTCATCGAGAACTGAGTAGGAACTAAGTGTTGATAAATGTGGACATTTAAAACAGATTAATCATTATGTGGTTAATAATTGTGCATACACAATAATATCGATGTTGAATCATTAGAAGATTGACCAGACATTTCTCCCTTCGATCGGAAAATACCCGAGTCCGATTCTGGTCATGGCGAGATTAATATTTATACGAACTTTTTTCCAATAAAAAGTGAGTTAGATCTCATACATAGGGCAATAAGATTTAATCTCCAGGAAATTTCGATTTGTTAAGACAAATCCGAATTCATCTTAACAAACGGTCAAATTGGCAAGAGAAATTTTGGCCAAGTGTGTATGTGTGCGTGCACATGAATAGTAGATTTATATAGTACAGATGGTGGGCTTTTGGTATATAGAGTACTCTCCCGCGATGACTCTCTGGACTCCATGGAGGTGTCCGTCAGACGCTTAGCTAGAGGGGGAGGGGCGGAGAGGATAATCCTCCCCGGGCAGCACTTTGAACCTTTTTGAACTTTTTTAGTTAATTCTAAAATACAGTCTCGAGAACTCATTTCCAAATATTGTAATACTACCGTGAATTTTCCTCACATTTGCTGTAAGTGTTGCTAGTTGTGAGAGGAGTTTTTGTAAATTAAAACTGATTAAGAATTGCCTACATTACTATGAAATAGACTTCGCCAATGTCATCGACGATTTTGCTAAAATAACATTTTAGAATATTGTAATTAAAGCTTTTACTTCAAAACACACACACACACACACACACACACATTAAATTAAATATAAGTATCCTTTGCACATTATACGTAAGCATTCTGATTGGCACGGCTGATCTAAAGTGCTCATCTTCATCCATCCCCTGATGACTAAAGCATCTTATTGACAAAACTACATTTTGATTGCTGTTTTGATTCCATCTGATGAAAAAGCAGTCTCCTTTCAAATGTTTCTTCACATTCTAGAAGAAATGAAAGTCAAATGGAGACAAGTCTCTGAGGTATAAGGGACGATACAGGAGTGAAAGCAAGGCTGTGAATAATTGTGATTATTTGTGAAATCATGCGTTTACGGAAAAATCTGTTGCATATTGGATGAAGTCTTCATAAATCGGCCATTCAGTTTTTCAGAGTTAACAGTGGAGCGCAAGCATAAATTCCAAATTCGCTACACCATTCGCGTCCCTGAAAGCACGACATTACCAGCAGAGGTGCACTGCAATCTTAGAACTGCTTGAACTGCTTTGGTAATGGCGACCTTTTGGGACAGAATTTCATAAAAGGTCATGCTTTTGGACTAGAAATGTTCGTCCCGGTACCAGAAAGTGTACACCAGAATTCAATTAAATTTGGCTACGAACTAAAAGCTGTTTTTTTCATACAAAACCTCTAAAATTACAAGGTTGCTTTTGGAGGTTTTGCATTTCAAGTGATAAAATCTGCTTTATAGAATATTGAAATAGAGTAGCAAAATAAGTACATACTCGTTTTTAAATATTTACATACATAGCATTTATAGACTTTCTATGATTTCTTATAGTCCATTTAATTTCAAAAATTAATATTATTTCCACTAATTCTCATTTGATGACAAGTCAATCTGTATGTTAAAACGTCACTTTACACAGAAAGGTCTCTGTCTTTTGCCCATTTTGCACTGGAGTTGAAAATGTTACCATTCTACGGGATTCTACTTCAACCACATACCGAAGAACACGTTTAGCATACACAGTTTCATAACAGGGTTGTGGAAGTGAACTTACTGGTGTGCACAGAACTTTCGATTACGCTGTTTGCAAAGCGTAACGATTAGATGGTCCACACACACACACACACACACACACACACACACACACACACACACACACACACACACACACACACAACACAACTTAAACGACGACGATGTTTTTGTGATGAGTTTCTTCCAAAACCGGTTTCGTCAAAATCTGATAGGTGAGGCGCTGATACGAACCATGACCCCTAGGGAAGAAGACCAACCATGACCTCCACATTAAGAGTTATTTCTATTCTGTTGAATAACTGCTAAAACTCTTTGAAATTACGTCAACTGTATTTAATGAAATATTAGAATTTCAATATATCCACAGAAATGAAGTTAAAAATAGCATTTTTAATTAACTTATCAAAATTAACTGAGTGTTTCGTTATGTGAAGCATTTTCGTCCGAATTATAACGATACTCCCGACTGCACTGTATTAAAAAAAAGCGTAAACGAGATGAATGAGTAAACTGAACTACATATTTCATTCAAGAGTTGAATAACTGTGACTTAACATCCATGAAAATTTTTGGAGATTAAAGCGTTCTAATAACTTACTGTCAATTTTAGTTGGAAGATAATTTTCTTGGCCGCTGTAGCTAATCATTTTAATTTCCTAGAGATGCAACCATGTTTATTTCTAAAGCAATAATCACCACATCACTAGTCAAACCCATCACAAAAATGTCATATAAGTTAAAGTTTTGCAGGTGAGAATATCTTTAAAATTATCACTAAGAGTTGAGGCAGCAGTTAAGTTCACAATCTGCAGTGACACCTCTTAAAATTCGTCCATTAACATTCCGGTGACCCCTCAGCGATTGTAGCGAAGTATTTGCTGTTCAAGGACAGACGAGTTGTTTCATAATTTACAATTACGAAACAACACCAATAAAGTGGATAATTTCTTTTAGATTCACGATAAATCGAACGTTTTCTAAGAGAAATATCTCTTTAGTAGTTTTCAGTGATGAGCATTTGTGTGTGTGTGTGTGTGTGTTCTGTCTGCGGCAATTTTTAGAAAAAATAAAATTTTTTTTTTCATTCATATAAACCTCAATTTTTTCATTATTTTAAAGAATTATTTTGTCATTTTAATACTATACTGAAGTTCTTGAAGAAGCAGGAAGCTTATAAAAGGTTGAAAACTCCCGTTATAAATAGCGATGGAATTAACGACAACATTCACACCCACACACACACACATATATATATATATATATATATATATATATATATAGATATATATACAGATCGCAAGGCAATGTAATTTCCCCGTTGACAAAAGCCAACTGCCTGTAACATACTACTGTATTAATGTAATGCATGAGTTCTGAAATTCTTTAGGAAGCTCGGTGATGAATATCTAGTATTTTTGCCTGCCTTGTGGGCCTAGTAAGCATATCCGCTTTCTAACAATGAACAGACTGTGAGTTCCACTCCTGCCATGGACATGGATGTTTGCGATTGTATTTAGATGAAAGATGAATTCATCGTAGGAAAAATCCTTAGCCCACAGGTTTACAACAACAACAAAAAAACTTTGTTAGTGAAGACACACACACACACACACACACACACACACACACACACACACACACACACACACACACACACACACACAAATCATATTCGAAGCGTTTGCTATAATTTACTTGTACTAAATTACGCTTGCTGTAATATGTTAAAAAGAAATAAAAGCCTCCAAGGAGAAATCCGTATTGTATATTCCTACGTTTCGTTTTCTAAGCAAATCGTTATTTTCGGTTATTCTCTATTCAAAGCCAGCGACGCTCAACGTACTCCCCCCCCCTCCCCCCTGTTACCGGGAGAAAGGTAATTTTTCAGTTTTGAGTCCTTTTTTTTCCTGTTGATTTTAACAAGAGGAAGCCGCTGCTTTAACCCTATCGGAAAAAGTCGACCTACCGTGTTTCGAATAAAACCCACACACGAGTTTATCGCCACGGGTGCAACAGATGGAAGACGTTCCTCTCGCTAGTAGTAAAGAGGAGGAAGCCTTTCGAACCACAAACGACCTCACATGAATGCCAGCGGCGAGCCGGTAGCGGACTGGTGTCAAAGGGTCTTTCTGTTTACTAACGAATTATGGTAATTAACGCAGTAGTTGATGACTTCCACTTCGCTTTGTCTTGCCGGAAATGTGCTCAAATAACAGTTGTTTTCTTTGTCTACACGACACTTATCCGCACGGAACCGGAGATAATAAATGACACTTTCTAAGTGGTCATCATTAATTAAGATTAAGTGTTAAGACGAACTAGAAATTCTTTTTACGCACAAAAGCCGTGACACTTAACATTACTTACCGTAATTCAACCCTCAGTGTGTTTCTGCAGTAACCTAACGGAAATAAATTATTAACTCAGTCCACGCGTACGTCTTTTAATGATTAGTTTTTGTATGTCACGATTCGCATAATTCACGGTGGCCTGATTTTGGTGCAATTGGTTCCTGTGGGACGGGGAAATTAAGATTTTTTTTAAAATATTTTTTTAATGATGTAATTTTTAGATAAGGGATACGTTTAATGCTTGCACTGAGTCAGCTTCGTATGGTTGAAAATTCATTTTCACCGTCAGAGAATTCCACAGATATCTTATACCTGAAGACGTCTCTGACTTATTAATCGTGTGTATGAATACTGTGGTCTATATTGAAAACGGTTTATTCACCTGCTTATGAGCCACCTTCAGAGGCGAAGAAATCGAACTGTTTGTGGGATTAACCTCTGACATTACGTTGATATTAACTATGACTCGGTGGAAAACTTCGTTAAGAAGTAAAGTGGGATCAAACAGCAGTACTCATAAAACCGGTCCTCTCCAGTGATAAACTGAATAAAGTTCTAGGAAAAGTTTTTTGATTCGTTTACATGCTCTGCTTAAGACTCATTTTGTTAACATTCAATATCTACATGGAGTTATCATTACATTCATCTTTCACTGTTTATTATTCATTTTTTCATTTGGATGTCCAGTTTCTTGTTTCTGTGTTAGAAAATAATTGAAGGAACTAGTACTAAGATTACTTTAAAATTATTATTATTATTTTCCCCTTTTTCATTATAATCTTCTCCTACTGACTGCAAGCCTTCTCTTCTGTTTTTCTAAAGATAGCTCATAGTGTACTTCTCTGGTGAGGCATTTTTCCTATCTTTGATCCATGGATGATACTAAAGAATTCTAATCGTACATTGGAAAATTTTCCTTTCTGTGATTGTCATAAAATATATTTCATTGTTCTCAAGAAATTTTCGCTTCGCCTTTCCCTCTCAACTTTAGAGATGTTCTAAATAGCGATATCTTAATTGCAACGTTTCAAGCTTAAGCCTTTCTTCGTATATTAATATACGAGTAGTTGTTACAGTTGTATAAATCTGTTGTACGAATACTAGGACCCCCCCCCCCCTCCCACTTCCCCATAGCACGGATCAAGCTAAGTGAATGTGTTTATTCAAAATGGCAGGTAAAGCTATTTATAAAAAACGCTGCAGAAATGATTCACTCGTGAAAAATGATTCTCTTGTTATGATAGCTGACGGTGGTAAGAGGAAGACAGGAAAATCTCAGTGAGAAACATGAAAAGATTCGAACAGGAAACAGAACGAAATTTTCTTCTACGAATATTTTATTTAATGATAAATCTTCCTTCGCTCACTAAAAGAGAGCTCCCAAATCGCTAATTATTTGCATCATTAGAAAGCGAAATCCAGTATTTTATAGCCACTGGGATTAAACTCGTCCTAGGATGATGTTGTAAGTAATCTTTTCTGTTTCTTCTGACATTTCAGTTGGCAGAATAAATGGGTTAAAACGTTCCGAACTGCTGAAGTTTGAATTTTTGTTCAACTTGTTTTATAGGACTCCCATCAGCGAAAGGTTTTAAATATAGATCAGTACTTGTGGACTAAGATTTTTTTTTTTTTTTTTTTTTTTAATAATTCGGAAACCATTCTAGAGTCCAAGTACAGAACTTTAAGCCACTTCAGGTCTTCAAGCTAGAACAGATAATAGCTGTAATACATGGCATGGTCGGACTATCGAAGTGCTATGACAGTGCAGTTATTAAGTAGAAACAAAACTGCCAAAGCCGTAACACACACACACACACAAAATTATATTGTTAAATGGTATCAAAATTAGCTGGCAGTCTTCATACAAATTATTCGGTTACTGTCATAGATAAGAATATTTAAATATAAAATATTAACCTACACAAAAAATATGTTAATATTGCACACTACAGATCTAGCGGTATAATTAATACATTGATGGTGTTTTACTTATCCTCTATAATTCCATTTTTCGTGGAGGTAACGTATTATTATTATACATGCATTATTGTGGCTGAGTATTGTGTTTTGTTAAGAAAATCTGCTTTCTTTTAATGATACGTTGAGCGTATCACCGTTTTTTTCTGTTTACTATCAACAGGCTTTCACTTGGCTCGCTTAGTGAACTTTTAGCAGGGTTCGTTTACATTTTCATATCCCCTCCAGAGTGCTTTCATCGAATACCTGCTTATGCTTTTTTTTTTTTTTCACAGCACTACAGGGTTTTGCAGCAAGTCAGTAACACCATCGGTTGAATTGGCGTAATATTATGGCCAAAGTTGATTTCATTTTATATAATATCGTAGTCCAGAAAAGATTCACGAAACAAACTAAATCCAGTGAGATAGTGGAAAGAGCTTTAATAAAATGCAGGCTCTTTTGACTCTTGCGTGTAAGGAAAAGGTTTGTGTAGTAAAAGGAACACGCACAATCAGACAGGAATTCTACGAAATTCTTGACCATATACTGAACCATTAAAGAACGATTAAATGCATAGTTAAGTAACCTAAGAAAAACATCATTCACTTTCTAATATTGTGACAGCACTAAACATATTGCAGTACTAAACTATATTTCCCCCCAATTATTCTTAATTTTCATACTGAAAAAAAAAAAATGTGTGTGATCAGTAGCGCACTCAGGATTTAATCTTGGGGAGGGTGGGGGGTTCGCGTTGAGTAGATGATTTGAGAATACTCACTACGCATCGCATACGACCTATGACTGAGCACTGCAATGATCGCTAATTCATAAGCAGTATAGAAACAGAAAACACGACAGAACATAAATAAAAAAAAATAATTTTAATTAGGAAAAGATTTTTGGAAAAATTTCTAGTGTTTTTTCCCTTTTTCTTTGGGGAAAGTGCCCCTTGCCCCCTCTTGGTGCGCCACTGTGTGTGATACTGTAATTGCGTTTTGCATATTATCTTAACATTTTCTCAGAAACATGTTTAGTCGTAAAGGGTGGCCGAGTGGATAGCCACGCTTTCCTCATAGCTACGGGACTCTAATTTCAAAATCGATTGGGACGTAGATATTTGTGAATGTCATTGGGTTGTAGATGATTTTTTTATCGTCCGATGTGAGACTCCCACCATCACCCTGCTTATTGGAAAGCTGAAGGAGACTGAAAAAATTCCATGCTTGGTCTCCATTCTAAGCAGAGAATGGATACCACACAGACACACACACACACAAACAAAGATTTTTTTTATTTTGAGTGGATCAGTTGAGTACTGAAGTTTCACTGATATTACCTGTTTATTTGTAAAAAGGAGCCTATTTATGCCAGGCGCGTGAGTTTATTATTATTTCTGGAAAAGTTTCAGAGTTTTCGGTATGAATGAAAGCTTTAGTAACTTTAAACTTTGTAATTCGTTTGTTATACTCACGAGTGTGCATGTTGTGATGCCAGTAATACTGTCGTAGTTAAAATTGAACTTCTTAAAAAAAAAAAAAAGGCCAATATATTGTATTTCATGAAAATTAATTATTAATTCGTCGATAGTCAGAAGTTAAATTTCAGAAAATATCACAGAACAAAATATTCGATAAATTCAATAATTTCTGCAATAGATTAAGTATAGTGTTATTGTCATTGAGTGAGATAATTCAATCCTTTTGAAACATTTAATTTGTTTGACTCCTCCGCATGACTGGAGAGATATTGATAATGCTGCCCTTTCTCCGAATATAACATTGGTAGCATCAGAAATATTCATCGGTAGTGAACTGAACCAATAGAATTCCTATTAAATGTGACGTAATTTTTCCTTGTGACAGACGTTCGGACATTTATCGTCTGCTCAAACAGGCGGCACAAATTCAATTGCAGCTCTTACGCTCCACTGGTGCCGGAACCAACCCCTTCTGATGTAAACGATTCCATTGTGATTGTGGTGAGTTGGCCATCGCTCTCCCCCGTCCTTTCGAGTGTTCTTTTATTCCTGCTTATCTGACGCACGTCCCACACCACTTATTACCTCAATTACGGTGCTATCCTGTGATATTCGGTTGCACACTCTGCTACTAGCCATCCCCCTACCCCCGCCTCATTCTCAGTGGGTGTTGGCCACCCGTCTTTCCACTTCCGCCGGCTTGTCGCGCTTTCGTCGGCAATCTGCTTCTGCAGGGCAATGGGGCCAGTCTTACCTTCCGGAAATAAAGCACGTGAACTGCTATCTTTCTCTCCCTCCCCCATTTTCCGCCTCCCTGTCAAACAACTCAAACCACGAGAATGCACCCTTAGGCACCTTCTTTACGAGTAAGAAGCGTAAAATAGTTGAGTGCTCTCTCTCTCTCTCTCTCTTGATTTATAGCGACACCAGTTATTTAGGATGCTGTGCATGTTGCAGGATATGGAGTTAAAATGCATGTAAACACTTCCTGAATATGTTGTTGCAAAAAAAAAAAAAAAAAAAAAAAGTCTAGCCGGCCGCGATTTTTTTCCATGTCATTCGTACTGTGTGTGTATAATAGTCATTCGTACTGTGTGTGTGTATAGTCATTCGTACTGTGTGTGTGTATAGTCATTCGTACTGTATACTGTGTGTGTATATATATATACAGTATATATATACACACACACATGGTTAATGATAGACAAATTTTCTTAGATTGAAGAAGCCTCTGGATGGTTTTTAATAATTTCTAATCTTGTATTTTAATTTTTTTTTCGTATTAATGCAGTGTCAGAAATCTAGCAAGTCTCACTAGTTTTCGAACATTTTCAGTTTGTTTATTGCTGAAGAAATTTATCTTTATTACCACCTAAAACATCCTGTAAATGAGAGTTAACTAGTTCAGTTTGTGGATATTGACTGATAGTGGTTTCAGCTTTTTCAGTCCCTAGAAACGTTAAATAATGACCGGTCAACTATTTAAGCTCTAAATCAGCTGTTTATAAATAAAGGTCGGCACTATCTACTGGCTGCCCTTCACCTGGACAAAGGTTCCATATAGCGGATGGTTTATCTGTTTCTGTGATTCAGCTTTGAGTAGCAGTTGAAGAACAGCATACATCTCCATTCATTTGTCTACAATAAAGCAAAACTAGATGATTTCATTTGCTGCAGTTAGGTAAGTTAAATGCCTCATAACCACCTACCCATTTTCACAAGAGCTAATTCTCTTCATACTTCAGTTTGTAAATAGAATACTCAATCTTGCCATTGATCACGTGACATCTGTCAATACAGAAGAGAGAGAAATTTGAAAACATATTACACTTGCCGTGGGTCATGCATGCGGCTACAGTAGTTTAAAGAGAAGAATTTCATATATTATCTTTCGTTGTTGGGTAAGTTCGTTCTACACTCATTATTCCGAGCTTTCAGCTTCCACACCAAAGAACTTCATCATTATTCGTAAGTGGCTTTTAAGTCCCATTTTGACCTCGATGGAATTCAACTTTCCCTCAAACAAATATTTCTTTTTGCTTCAATTTCGAAGGTGGCTAAGGAAAGATAAAAGGATTTCCTTTTATCTTTGCATAGCAGAAGGAAAAAAAAAAAGAATAAAAAAATAAGAATCTGTATCTTCAAAGTAACAAATAAGTCCGTCAGTGGAGAGAAGTTCACAGCCTCAGCACGCGATGGTTCTAGAGAATACAATTCTGTCAAAACGCTATCTGGAAGTAAGACGTCGTTTATTTTCTTCATCTTGTACCTCCTTCCGTTTAACTTGCTAGTTCAAAATCTTCCAAGAGAAGGAGAAAATCCGTTTTTACGTGGATAATCTAAATCCCGTAATGTTCAGAAAGTTTGCACGCGCCTGTGTACGGTTATGTACCTAATATCACTGTCTGCCTATATGAATGTAGGCAATGTACTGTGCCTCATATACAATAGGACGCATGTATCCACGCTAGATGTTTAATCTTCCTTATGGCGAGTTTATGCTATCTCTGTAAGTCTCTATTCATTCAGTCGCTACGAATGAACAATTATTACAATTTTATACCATGGTATCGACACTCTGAAAAAGTTCGGAGTACAACCCTTGCACTGGATTTTGATATTGTATACAGACAGATATAAGATGTCTGCAGCATCTTTAAAGGTAATGTTGATGATTTCTTCTGAACTAGCAACTATGAATAAAGTTTCATTTTATTTCAAAACGAAGTTTTTTTTTCTTTTTTGAGATCGCTATTCTTTTATGTGAATCGCATTAAAAAAAAAAGTTGCAAACCAATCGTATATTAGAACTGCAATCTAGAGGTTGGTTATTTAGGATGCTAGGCATGTTGCAGGATATGGAGTTAAAATGCATGTACCATTTAAAATAATAAATATATATTTTGGTATTTTGATTAATGTGTTTGAAATCAAACACATTAATCGCTCATTATGAGAAGTCAGAAGAACAGAGAATCCCAACAGTGAAAACTTTGAAACTCCCAATGAAAGTATGTGTATTAGTGGGGGAGGAGCCGAAGATCATTTCCGTTTCCACTGACTAGAGAACAAAAACTCATACCATTAATTTTTTGTTGCAACGAAAACATTTCCGTGCATTGTGTTTGCAATGTTTCGTATTGGTGCGTTTAAAAATCTACAAGAAGAGAACAAAAAATCCATAGAGATCGCATTTTCTCTAACCTGGTTTTATATAGCTGCAGAAAATAATCACTGAAATCGAGTTTCTGTTTGATAACAGCAAGACAATGAACGGAGTTCAATTCGTAATCAACTTTTTTTGAGGGTGTAATTGCAAAAAGAAAGAAAAATAAATAAAACGAAGTTTGACTTATATTTACATAAAGTAACCACAGGTTATGTTATTCGGAGCTCGAAGAATAACTGGTGTTTTAATTAACATTTTTTGAAGAAAATTAGCCAGGAAACTATCGTATTCTTCTGATAATAAGGTCAAAATTAAGCTTGCAACAGCATGTCGTCCTTTTTTGGTCAACGTAGCATTTTCTTTTTTTTTTTTTTTTGTTATCCAAGACATGAAAATAAAAATGTGCAAACATTATAAAAATGTCTAAGCATTTAAACGTCATAACAAAAAATAATACGCATCTCTTATTTGAGTACAGGACGACATAAAAGTGAGCTACTTTTATAGTAACACTCTGTTTTCTAGAAATTTTGAAACAAGATATAATAACAAATTTCATACTAGAGTGAAGAAGCGATTCGCAGGCCCACTTTTCAATACATCAGAAAACAAAATAAAACTAGACAAAAAGGATAGCCTCAGTTATGATGTATATTAACAAAGACCTAATTTTTCTTAGGTATATCTCATTCATGAAGCTTGGTTGTCAATTTACAACTCTTTAGTACTTTGTTGGGTTAAAGTTAAGGTAATCCATGAAAAAATCAAAAGCTGAACTTTTTCAGGCATCGAATAAGCAGGATGGTGATGGTTTCATACTAAACTCCTAGAAGTTCAGTTATCCATTCTACAGTGGAATTTCCAACTCAGCCTGTAGGTTATGGAGTAGAATTATCCACGGTTCCAACTAAGCTTGCAGTTCGCAGAGCATTCCAAAACTATTCTAGCGTTACGATGGCTAAGAAATGCCTTAATATTGTAATTTATATTATATTCGAATTAAAGAAAGCAAATTAATTTAACTCAGTTGCTTATAATTCAAAAAAGGAAATAAAAATATTTTCATTTAGATTTAAGATGTATTTAAAAAAATGTTGTAAACTACGATCGTTTCGGTAAGACTTCAAAAAAAAAAAGCATCAGCATGTTGTCCAGCTATGCTCGTTAAATGAAAGGAATCTTAAGCGCCCATTTAGGGGACGAAATTAAAAACTATTAGTCAACTTCTGTATTGCGCAATGTTTTCAATCATTTACCGAACGAAATTGGAAACTTAATACAAAGACTTGACCACGTGACCGTTTCTGTGGACGCTTCATAGTCTGCGAAGTGAAACCCTTGAGACCATAGACAGTGCGGAGTTGGCCGTATTTGAACCGAACCCTGTTTTAACTATCTGTGCGTGTTTAGGGGAGATTTATTAAAGCCACTAAGAACAATTGAAGTTCCAGAATTCTCTTATCAAAATCCGTTCTGATCAAATTGCCTTCCATAAGTCACAGCACGCTCTAGAGGAAACCAAAGCCAAAATTAAATGGTTCTAAAGAAAATGATTTTTTACCACCTGAACGAAGAATAGAACGAAAGAGGAGGGGGGGGAAGGAAAAAGTTAATACAACAGGCGATTTACGAAGCAATTAAAAATTAGAAACTTTTCTTTAATCGGTTTACGGCCAGGCCTGCGGGAGCCACAACAAAGTAATGTACTTCACGAAAGCGTCCATAAATAAAATTACCCGCTTAACGAGCTAGCAGCGTTCCGTTTTTAATGTAAAAAATAATAAACTCTCCTGTCACTTCTCTCCACCGCTACGGGTAATTATGGCAAATATGACTTCGAGTAGTATAATGAGATGACCCATTTTAACTCGATTTTTAAATTAAAATCGATTACTTCGGGTATGGGCAAGTTAAATAACACTCTGGTAGCGAGGCTAATTTAATTAGTCAGAAGGGACTTGGCTTCATTACCTGCAGTGATGGGAAACCAATAAAAGGAATCCGGCTTCAGAAAATTATCTTGTGAAAACGTTACCCTGTTAAAGAAGTGCGCGCGCGATGTGTTTAAAAGTGGCCAATTAAACCGCTTTTAATGACTGCTAATTAAATCAGTATTGCTCGTTAAATGGCCCCCCATGCTGGCAATTATAGCACAGCGTATCAGACAGGCTTAAATTAAAATGAAGTTATAGCCATCTTCGCGAGAATGAACTCAAAACCTGTTTAGTCGGAATTAGAGAAATGTAAGATTGTAATTTCGAAACTTTGATTTGCAGAATTATCTTAAGGATAGTGATTATCGTGGAAATTCTTGTAATTTCTTTTGGAGTAACGCTATCCTGCCTTTTCTAGAATCGGGGCCATCAATATATCCGTACCTTACATTCCTAATGGGGTCCTATTTGGTTAGTGAAGTTGCTATTCGGCTAAAATTGCTATTTTAATTACATTTGGCTATAAAATTATGAGAAATATGTAAGATTATCTGATTTAGACTGCTGCGGAGGAAAATATCAGTTAGGGTTATCCCTGTCCGTATTTCACCTACTGAAGCAGACTTTTAAAACAATAATCAGATAAAGAGATTCAGAATAACTAGGAAAACCTTGCACTTCTCTGCAACAATATCTATTAACATTATAACAGTGGTACTACGAAAACAATGATCCATCAGACTCATTGAAACAATTGAATTCGACTACTGCAATCTTTTTATATTTTATCTTCTGATAACAAAGAATGGTTTTATCATTAATTTCGAAATTATGAGGCCTATAAAAATTGGGTGCAATATATAAAAGATTAGTCGCATTTGAAAGGCATAGGAAAACTACATCATATATTTTAGGATATATGATGCCTAAAAAGCAGAGAACACTGAGTATATTACGGTATCACATTAATTTCGATATTTGCAACGTGCTAGTTATTTCTTTTAGCCTTACATAACTTTACTGGAAGGGCAAATGGGAACAAATATCCGACCCGTATTCTATACTATTTCAATGGCAGATTCATTTAATCTATCCGTTTCGAGAGAGGTCAGTGCCCATCAAGGGCTATCCTATTATGCACAAGTTAACATAACATAAATGGGTATATTTTTATAAAGATGTACTTAGTAAATAAGGAAAAAAATGTTATTTCTTAAAAGGAATATTTTAGTTATTCATATGCATGTTTGAAGTGGAAAAACTACTACTACTAATAATAAATTAGTTTTGATTTTACGTTGGAGATCTTGTGAACCAGAACCTTTTTTTTTTTAATTTTTATTTTTAATGCCTGTTAAGCATTTGCCTAAAAGCTGATTTCGCGTTTGATAAAACCCTTAGAAAGTTGGGGTGCGCAAAATTAACACGTCCTCTTTCCCTCAATAGCAGCTACGTAAACCCGAAATCATTGTTAAATAAAAATAATGAGGTGCTGCTTCCCCACTTTTCCCGATTACACGTCGTGCAGATGCTGTCGAGGGTTCCAAAGTCCTCAGAATTTCTGATGGTGAGGGGGGGAAAAGGTGGGTCAGCCATGATGTGGAACATGCGTCTAATAAATCGTCATTGATATGAAAGGTGGCTTTGGCCGTTATCTTAGAAGTGGGACACGGTCAACGCTAAAACAGACGGCATGCGTACAGAAGCAAATCAACTGGACGAGAAAGCAATCATATGTTATGATTGCGACAAAAAAAAAAAAATCTCAAAAATGAAGATTACTGGATTATACTGGTAGTTATGATTTAAAATCATTTAAACAGAATCCACGTTTATTTTATCGCAATATTGAGAGTGATCATTCTAATTACAACTTTCAGCATTTCTAGTAATATTATTATACTCGATTTATTTTTATTTAATCCCATTTCTTTTCTGTTTCTGATAATGTTTAGAAAAAGAAAAGAAGAACAAAGAAAAAAAAAACATCGGAAACTGCGAATTCTGTTTCGGGGCTTTTCCGTCCCAAGTGTTCCAATATTAACTAATATTATGCAGATCCGAACAGCGCTATTCAAGCAACTCTACCTGCAGGCACAGAAAAGAAAAGACTCGTATTTATTGCATACAGCCATATAATTTATACGTTCAAAATTGCTATAAGCTGATTTATGCGCATTCTATGCAAAGTAATGAGGAATTAATGGCGAGTATTTTAATAGATTAGGCTGTTAAGTGTATTATACGGCATTTTAATGTAATCTACCAAACTCTCTCGTAAAATATGAATAAAAATTACCCTTCTCATAGGGATATTACTCAGTCTATCGATTATTTCATTGAGATCTTCATAAACGTTAATGTTCGTCCACTATTAGTATGTTTAGTTCAGAGTTAATGCGTAGGCTAACAGACACTCAACTATTGTCGCGAATTTGCTAAGAAAGTGGTACTATGATTTCCTGTAGAAAGACTGAAGGTATTAGCATTCCAATAAGGAATTGGATAAAAAGGAAATCGAATTGTTTAAGTATCCTGCGCACGATAAAGTTTCCGAATTTGTTTGTTGTAACATGCACATGCGCAAAGATGTACTTCAAAAACTGCATTTTCTTGTATATCACTTAACAGTTTAAAAAAAAAACCTTTAACAAAACTGTTATTTTTTTGGGGGGGGGGAGTAAACAAAAGGCATAAATCAATGAATTTTTTTATTTTTAAAACAAAACTAAAATAAAATATACTTCCACGACAGGCGTTGTTGCTTTTAATTCCACAACATATGATAATTTAGAATGCATTATGCTGTAGTGAGTCGTTATAGTTATGCTATTATTTGTCCTAAATCAGTGATATTGTTTTTCTTGAGTAATTTTCACATAGAAGTATGAAATCAATATTATCCATGTGTTTACCACTATATATTGATAGTTTACCGCTATATATTGATAATGTCCAAGATCTAATGAACTGCTTCGTTGATAAACACTTAGAAAACCTACAGTTTGTCCTCTGTAAATAACTTGGTTTCCTCTTCAACCCATCAGTCCGTTAGGACTATTCCCGTTCTAAGGGAGTGATAATTAGGGGTCGCAGCAAATTAATCAGCTAGCACGTCACTCTTTTGTTGCACCCCCGTAAGGGCAAGAATTTTTTGGCGGTAGATATGTGTGTTCACGGGGCCAGTTTGTCTGTTCTGAGGGGCTAAAAAATTCCAGTTTCCGGAAGAAAAAACCTCTACCTCCCTATGAGACCGGCTAACTCACTATTTGATTGAAAAGACATGATAAACGGTCATAGACGGGATTTCATGTCATAGATGGGATTCGGAACTTGGTTATGAAATGACTACTGGCGTCTTCATAATGGTATTTGAGCAACGTTATGGAACTAGAACGAACTGTTGTAGTGCTCAGCTTTGTGCAACGTACACACGAACTACAGTTAGGAAGAACAATTTTGCCATTATCAGTTACTATTTTAGAATGCTTGCAACCGCTTTGTTTTATTATGAAATGCTGAATAGAATGTGTTAAATTTACAAAAAAGAAAACTGTCAAGTTCATTGAGTTTTTCATCAATTCCTGAAGTATTTTTAAACGATTATCTTAGATTTGATGATTATTCCCCATTTTTTTAAAAATTACAAAGCAGAACTTTTCTGATTTTTTAAAAGAAGTTAGAAAAAACAATCTCCTTTTTACAATCAATTTTTGGTAGTGTATGCTTTGTTTTAATTTGAGAAATTTCAGTTTTTTGCTTCAATAATCTTTGTTAAGATTTTGTTTTTATAAATAAATGCTTCAGTTCCTTTCTATTCTCAAATATGGAAATTAGTAAGCAGTCGGATTTATCTTTTATCACTTTTAAAGTTCAGTGTATACGAAATGTTTTTGTAAACCTATAGTACATTGAGTAACCCGAAGAGTTTTTCCTATATTTATTAATTTAATATTTTTTCATTAATTTTTTACACAGCCCTGGATGCCTGCTGTAGAGACCAAACATGGAACCTTTTTTCAAGCCACTTAAGGCCTCCAATAAAGGGGCGGTGGTTTCTCACCAGGCAATGACATTCATTTCCCACCTAAAGACAATCACAAACATCCATTCCCACAGCGGATTCGAACCCTCTCCCTGCTGGTCAGGAGCGGATATGCTAAACACTTGACCAACCAAGCCGGCGTAACTCTTATTTATTGGTATGTATTTGTATGTATGTATTTATTTTCCAGCATATCTACTATTTATTCGTGTGTATTCGCGCGTGTGTGTGTGTGTGTGCGTGCGTATTCTGAATACAATTTTTGCTGTTGTGGTATTAAAAATTATTTTTTTATATGCTTTTTATTTTATTTATTTTTAAGAGGCAGAAACTGAATTTTTTGGTCATCGACCAGGGGAAGTCTTTTCATCTAGACGGTAACCAGAATCAAATGCATAGTGGTCTTTTTTCTACACTCCCTAGAGTGAACGTGAGCTATTCATTATTTTTAAAGGTCAGCTTATTTTTATTCAACATGTTGTTAAAATTCAAATTAACAATAACAACTAAAAGGAATAATACAGTCCTTTCATTCTATTTTTGTTCATTTTTGTTCATAAATTTAACAACGTAGAATTATTTTATAAATCTTTCGAATAGCTGCGGCGTGCTGCGTTTGCAGATGAGCTCATCCGATGGTTTCATGTGAACTCTACGTGAACTACCGAAACCAAGCTGGGTGACTGGAAGGATGACTGCATTTCAGTTTGCAAATTAAAAATCGTAAGAGAGAATCATTTACGCTTTATTAAGAATAGAGTGTGGCATTCCTGCAGATCGAACCTTGATGGCTAAGGCTCGACAAATTATGCGAAATTATACTCGCAACGACATGCACTTCCCAAGACCTTCCCTTCATTTTTTAAGGATATATCCGTAATCCTAATAAGTCAACAGATTAATTGTGCTGCATCTGTGTTTTCTTAAAGATAAAATATTTTGTTTAGAAAGTTATTATTCATTTAATAAATATAATCTGTTTCGTCCAATCCAGCTACTCACCAGCTGGCAAAATTTTCTCGTCGTGAACGAGCGCATTTGTCTAGCCCTGATGATGACGATTTCTTGTTTTTAAAGATGTTATTTTGATCTGTGTCAGCTCTGCAAATCATAATGCTGTTATTTATAAAAGGAAAATTTCATCTTTAGAAGTATGAAGTCTAGTTCCTTTGTCTGAAATTAATAAGGATTTCCTGGTTCTAACACGTGAAGATTAGTATGGTACCGCACAGAAACTCCTATCCAAATAATTTAGTTTTGGAAATTATCTCTTTCGAGATTTTCTTCTTCTTCTTCTTCTTCTTCTCTCTCTCTCTCTCTCTCTCTCTCTCTCTCTCTCTCTCTCTCTCTCTCTTTCTCTTGTCTTTTTCCATACCAAGTGCATGTCAGCTTTCGTGAGGCAATGCACGTAGCTTATAGAAAATAAGGAACACTAAGCAATAGTTCTGTAGCCAAAATAGTCAACCTTTCTACTATCTAGATAAATCACAACTCATAGTTACGTTTCCTTGGTCTGGCAAGAGAGAATGTTCACTTAGCATCGTGTCTTGAAACCATGTTTTATTCATCTGGAATCAAAGGCAGTCAGCAATGTTCCCCTCGAGTACAATAATTTCGTTATTCTTACGCGAAATTTTGGTGACATTTATATCAAGAAGACTTTCGTATTCATGTGTTTTATGGACAATAATGTTTTTAAGTTTGGAAGCCAAGTGTATTTTGTTATATAGTTGTTTTGAAACAATCAAAGATCTAAACGTTTTAACGATATTGTTCTTTATGAAAGAAATAAGATTATTATGGCAATGAACAATTAGAATAATGAAATGTAAGAGTAGCCAATTAAAAGTTTTGCTTTTGATCTAAAGTAAGATACAATAAAGACTGCCCTACTGAAATAAAAAAGTGAGCCATAGAAACAATGTTTACGTTTATATTTTCCTCAGTTTTCACTCTGATTCATTGTTCTTCTACCACTCAAAAATAAAGTGTCTATTCTTTTTCTTCTAAAAGTGTTTCTTGGGTATTTTTCAAATTATTAGTGGATGCAAAGAAGGAGTTAGGAATAAACAAGTGGGACTTTTCTTTAAATAATGCCATTTCGCAAAAAAAAAAAAAAAAAAAAAAAAAAAAAAAAAAAAAAAAAAAGCAGAAAGACCGAGTCTTTCAAAAACGATATATAAGGAATAAATCACAAAAATGAATCATTTGTTTTATTCCTTACAAAAACTTAACACCTACTCGAAGAATGTTATCCATCCCGCCGAATATAAAAGAAGACTGCAATTTCTGAATATCAAGATGTAGGGAAATTTTAAGATTTCTGATGCAATCGCAATCGAACGATGGCGATAAATATCTGATAAGTGTAGCACTGTTTGAATGAAAGAATATGCGAATGGGAATCACAAAACAAATCTTAGAACGTGGTTAATCTCGACATCCAAAGAGCAGATCTTTACTTGACAACTCTCACTCTCTGTGTCAGATTCATTTACCATCTTCTATGTTTTTTTTTTATTTGTTTGCTAAAAATCAGGATATATTTCCTGTGCAATATATAGTAGAAGTTAACTCTAACACATTTTTTGCGCACTTATACAGTAAAAGATTTTAGTCATCATATCAAAACGCCAGTTTAGTAATATCTCATGCTAAAAAGAAAGCATTGTATATTTACCATAATGTGCAGTAGCAATAATATTTAAATTAACTACAATTAAATAACAATAAGGTCATTTTAAAACAAACATGTTCTAGAAATGTTTTCTTTCATTTCGAGTCCACGATCTTAAGTCAACTATGATAACAATAAATTCTGCATAATGTCCTCAAAGTGAATATTCACGCTGAACGATAGAATGGTGGTCCAGACTTTCAAATCAAGAACTTGAAAAAAATTATTAATCTCAACAGTAGCTGAGATTAATAATTACTTAATAAGGAATGTCGCCTGTTTGGTTAGTTGAATGGGTAGCGTATCCTCTCTCCAACCAAAAAGATGCAGGTTTTGAATCCCAAAGTTGGCGTGGATGTTTATACACATTCATATATATGTGAAAACTGGTTTGCTGAGGGAGAAGTAGACCCAACAATCCCCTACTGGTGAGAGGAGGCCTTCCTCAGCTGAAAGAGATTAAAGGCTGAATACAATAAGAAATGCAAATTATCTATTTCAGGTGCAAAAATAAGGAACAACAACAAAAACTAGTTGAAACTATAGAGAATTATTCTTGTGGATATCAGGCGCATGGATTGGTTTTCGTATTTGCACTATTCAAAAGTCAATTCTTTATTAAATTGCTACAAGATTTTGGATCGATGGACCTCTTACTCTTTCATTTATTAGAGATATTTTTATTGTAGTTATTTCACTGCTGCTGACCAAATACGAGACACGCAACAATCCTAGTGTATTTCGTTTGGTGGGGAAAACTTGGGTTTGAATACCGCATACGACGTGAAGAGCCTTTATCAGAGCTTTTCAGGTGAAAGTGAGTTATCCGGTCCTATATCGAAGTGAAAGGGTTCCCCGTCCGGGAAACCTTATATTTTTCGTGTTTTCGACCCGTAAAAGCAGACAAACCGGCCATTAGAATACTGCAAATTTATAGGCCTGATACACTGGCTTCATAGTCTTAGTTGTTTCGGACGTATTTTTATTTATTTTCTTTTTCAGCATGGTTCACTCGTAGTCGAATTTTATTAAAATGTGGTGTCATCGTATTAATTATGAAAATGACGAGCGTTGTTGAAGTTAGTACCTAAACCTTCTAAGATTTAATGCATTGTACTTCTAACAAATCTTCGTTTTTTATTGCGAATGCAGAGACATATTTCAAATCTGTTAATGGAATTCATTTTGTTCATCTATTCAGCATAATATATATGTCTTTGTGGTTGAAGTGCTTAGTTGCACGATGCAAAAGTTAAATGTTATCTTTCTGACATTATACAGCAAGAAACATTGATGTGTGGAAACGAGATGCTGGAAAACATCCAACATACAGTGATATAATACAAAGGGGAACCACTGTCTTCCTAAATAATGCTTATTTTCGGAAATATTGATTTAATCAGACGGGAACCTTCTTTTATGTTAGCAAAATATGTTACGCGAGGAATCCTAGTTTTCTTTTTTCTGTCCACACTTCATTTAGATAATCCAGCTAAGAGAAATCCCTGGGAGCGCTGTCATATTATACACTTCCCATAGGTCATTATGGCGACAAAAATTGAACTGCACGGTAAATGATTACAAGATTTAATCCAGCAGCCAACCGAAATATTTCGTTGGCTGAATCAGTACAACTTTTCCATTCATTCCATTATTTTGTTAGCATTTCCAAAAGAACAGTTGCATAAGTATTTTGATGCGTGACTGGCTTTTTTTAGGCTATCAATATCATCTAATTGTCTTCATGATAGAAAACAGGCAATCCTGCTTTATAAAAAACAGAATAGTTCCAAGCGATCTTCCATTTTTGAAATATTATCATTCGAATATTATTAGTTATAATCTAAATATATTATATGAAAGATAAATTCAAGTCATCTGCAAATGTAAAGAATATGTTATATGCAGAATTGGAAAGAACGTTCAGCTGAAAAGGCCTTTTGAAATTAGATAACTTTTTAATAACTTCTACCAACAACTGAAGAAATGAAGACGCATCATTGAAATAATAGCCAACGATCAATTGTCGCATTTGAAATCTTATGAACTGAAATAGAACACGTTTCGAAAAAATTCTAGTGATGTTAGCCTAACATCACTAGAATTTTTTTTTTTTTTGCTAACGAAAAAAAAATTCTGTTTATTCTTTACATTATGTCTTCTGTAAAATTTTAAACCATATTTTCCTAGTTTTGCATAAATATTCGTAATGAATAATTTATTTCGAACACGTTTCAATGATGGCTTGTAAGTAACATATAGAATCTCCATAACTCAGTTGGTTTCAGCGGAGCCCTTGGGTTGGAAAGACCTGTGTTAGAATCCCGTCTATGATGCGAGGAACCTCTATCAGAGCTTTTCAGCTGAAGTTGAGCTGACTGGTCACATATGGTGGTGGGAATTTTTTTTTTTTCGTCTCTCACAACAGACAAACCAGTCCCGTGAGCGCGCGCGCGCACACACACACATTACAGACATAGGATACCATTGAACAAGGAAGACAACGAGAAATCGCCTTGTTTTCTAACAATTACCTAGACCTAGTAATAGTATCATTGCTATCCCACCAACTATTTGGGTTGAGGAAAACCACAAGAACCGAAAATATATACATTTATGTAACCGATACATAATCGGATATTTTCACGTTTCCATTTCTTGTAGATGTGGTGGGAAACTTAGTGCGATGCAGCGTAGAGGAAATGCATGTTGGTACTTGAAAAGATGGTTGCATGAATAACTGATCAATGGATGTGCAAGAGACACAGAAAAAGACAGTTGGCTTTAAAAATACCTATCGACCTTTTGAAAGTCATAATGCTCAACCAGAAAAACGATGTTTTATAAATTCTCCAATAAATTTATGAAATCTTTCAGGAGGAAAATGCAATGAAAGATTGGTAAGAGTCAATCTCCCAGTCCATAAATGTCGATACAGCGGCTAACATTACGAAATATTAATCGACTACAAAAGGCAAAAAATACTTGTTTCATGATGCTATTTAATGTCAACCAATTCGAAATCAGAAATCGAATCCGGACAGCAGCACTTCATATCAAATTTCTTTACGAATTCCCAAAACATGGCCTTTAGTAGTTATTCAAATGACGTTCCCATCAAATAAAACATCAACTGCGTATTATTCCATACACACATCCCGTCACATTTCCCCTTCTTTCCTTTTACGTCTAAAACCCAGTGACTGGTTTGAAAAAGCAATTTATCTTTTCATAAATCTAATTTTGTTAATTGCGTTTATAAAAAGAGAGTGGAGAATTACACTTTTATCTCCATAATTTGATGTGTCAGGCAGTAACTGTGTTCTACTTCTTGAAATTTTCCTCGAGTTTCGTTGTCATCTCCATATCGACTACTTAATTCACCTTCAGCTGAAAGTTTCAATGTATATAATGTCATACACACACAAACAGAAAATACATGATATAATCGGATAATCGGACACGAAATACAAGTTATCTCTTATCGATATATGATTTCCCAATAAGTATCGACACGGGTGGTGACTCTTATGTACACTACGAGCAATATATACTTTCTCGAGGAGTTATTTCCTGTAGAAGGTGGATTCTTAAGGCAGTATCTGCTCTCGTTACCCGAAAAAGCACTATAATGCTAGTGTTAATGTACAAACCACTATTAGTACACACGCTTAGATATATTTCACTGCGTATTCTGGAGCCAGATCGGATGGCCGAATGGACAGCGTTTCCGGTCTCCAATCGATAGGTTGTGGATATGATTATCACTCTATGAATGTCGATTCTTTTGAAGGTCTTTAGCAGGCAGATGAGTTTCACTGCCGGAAATGCTACTACTACAACCTGTTCATCGGAGTCATGAAGTGGCTTGAAAAAAGTTCTATGCTTGATCTCTAGTTCAGTGTTCGGGATTAGGTAATCTGGAGCCCACTTTAATAGTGATGATACGCCATAGCTTTTCAACCTTTCGCAGATGGGATGCATAAAGATAATAATAATATAATTTCACTTCCTTCTGAGCATTCGTGGAATCATATTTGCTTAACTTTTAGGCAACATACTTTACTGTGTTCATTATCAATTAATTTGTATCAACCGTAGTGACAAAAGAATATAACGGCTAAAAATTTCATTGTATATAAACTGTGGGTTGGAGTTTCATTAGGGTGAAAAATTTCTGTAAAATGACTGAAGTTACTGTTGGTGCACTAGGCACAGTACGGATATATACTGTATGATATACTGCTTGGAGAGAAGTTCGTGGACATCTCCATGGGCAAGATACATCGTGTCATGTGTTTGTAGCCGGTATAAATTGGAGGAATATGATGTTCACAAGTCAGTGCAACTGCGCCCGGGCGAAATGCTTGCGAGAAGTTTGAAACTGACGGAGTTTGAAAGAGGCGTTGCAATAGGATGGCATGTTTTAGGCCTATCTTTATGGAAATGGTGACAAATTGGGCCATTCCAGTCAACAATCAGTGATACCATACTGAGATGGAAGTGCAGGGAGTCAACTGCAAGTGCTACTCACAGTGGACGACTCGTCACACTCACCGAACGTGACCTTAGGGAGCTACGAAGGATAATATGTAAAAAACCTCAATTCATCGGCCGACACGTTGAATGCGGAGTTCCGGGCATCGACTGGAACACGACTCTGCACAAAAACATTCAGGATTGAGGCTCACAACACTGGTTTATGCAAGTCCAACATTACCAGAACCAACATGCAGCGTCGTCTTCAGTGGTACAAACAGCGTGTACAGTAGGACGTGGAAGTTTGGAATGCTGTGTTATGGAGCAAGAATCACGCTACAGCCTCTACCGAGCAGATGAACTGGTATGGGTATGGCGGATGCCCGGTGAACGTATCTTACCAAAGTGCATAACCCCCATCTATGGAATTCGGACGTGGCGGTGTGATGGTATGGTCCCGGGTTTTCAGGTTTTTCCTCCGACCTCGATTTGTGGTGCAACAAACATTGAACTCCAGAGGTATACGAAAATTCTGGAGAATGCAATTCTTACTTTGTGGCGTTTCTACTGACCATTGTCTCTTTCAGGAAGACAATGTACCGTGTTATAAGGCTGCTGCTGTAACTGCGTGGTTTCTGGACATGAATGTCAGCACACTTGACCGACCTCCACAGAGGATGATCTCAATTCTATTGAGCATGTGTGGAATGAACTGGAGTGTCTAGTAAGGTCAAAGGACTTCCGCCACAGGACCACATTACATGCCTACAAGAAGAATGGTCCAAAATTCCCATTGATCACCAACGTACATTTGTAGAAAGTATCCTTTGTAGGATTGCTGAAGTCATCGCATTGAAAGGAGGGCCCACATCTTATTAAGGTGGACGACAGGCAGTTTGTTCCTCAGTCTATGGTGTCCGTTGATTTCTTTCCAAGCAATGTATTTACTATACATAAATCTTAATATTTGTTTCAAGCCATCTTACGAGAAAGTCCTTTTTTATGAAACAAAGTAATTTTTATTGCTCCAATAATCAAGAATCAAATAAGATAAGAGCAAGAATAATAATTATAAAACGCATACTTTTATGATGCTTGGTATAATAGAAGTATGATAAGACTGCATGTCACGTCTCAATTACTAGGCACTGGTATTGTCTGCACTTTAATATGCTGAATGTATTTTAATAATATAACACTCTGATGAAGCTTCGTTGTCTAATATGTTCATTCTAGTTCATATTGATATATGAACTAGAATGCTATGTAAAAATTGTTTACAGACAAGAAGCCAAACGAAAAGAAATGAAAAATAAAAGAAAATGCAATATAATATAAAATATAGACCTACAGCAAATCTAACACTAAAGTTTCCTCTTTTCGGTGGCGGTTTACATAATTCGAATAATTCATCGGATCATGCTATGAATGCTGTTCATATCAGTTCATATTCCTTAAGTCCATATTGAATTTATGCAATGGTAGCACATCAACTGGTTTGAAAACCATGATTGTGCAAATATATTTAAAGTGATATTTTCCCATGCCTTCTATTAGAGAGATGATTTCGCTGGCATTGAAACAAAAAGAATCACTTTTCCATAAACATAATAAAACCGAATAAGAAACTCAAAGATCGGAATCAAAGAGTTTCATGCCGAATATAGTACCTATAAAAGTATCGGCGACTACTAGCGTAAGCTAAAGCACGTAGTCCAAGTACGTAATACAAACTAGGGCAACTCGTAGCAAAGGTGGAGAAAGTTCTGATCGCTATTCTTAGTATTTTCCATAATGTAAAACCCATCTCCTAGGAGATGTATGATGTTATACATTATGGTGGGAGGTCACTACGCAGACCAGTTTCCATCTTTGTATAAGTGAAACGTGCTCTAAAAATAAGACGATCCCGAAAGTTCGCCCAACTCCGCGTTGTTCCACTCAATGGCAATGGCAGGCTCACCCCGCCACCGAGAAGAACTTCTCAACATTGGCTCTACCCAGTGGCAGGCTCACCCCACCACCAAGCAGAGCCATAATCTCAGCGGTGGCCCCACTCAGAGACAGGCAAAAACCTAACCCCAAGCAGAGCCTCTCAGAGCCAGTCCCCCACCGGTTTCGATCTTTATTGAGATCTCATCAGTGATTATCTAGACCAAAATAATACTAAGGGTATAGCGAAAAGAACTTATATTCTCTGCTATACGAGTTGTCAAAAAGGTGCACCCATAAATTATTTAAAATAAACAGCCAATAGGTTTCATTTCGGCGATGTAAACATTATTTAAATTAAGGGGATATTACATCCCACATTGTTTTAAAACCGAATAAGAAACTCAAAGATCGGAATCAAAGAGTTTCATGCCGAATATAGTAACTATAAAAGTATTGGCGACTACTAGCGTAAGCTAAAGCACGCTTGAGCTTACGCTAGTGCTTTAGCTTTCGTTTAGCACGTGCTTTAGCTTACGCTAGTAGTCGCCAATACTTTTATAGTTACTATATTCGGCATGAAACTCTTTGATTCCGATCTTTGAGTTTCTTATTCGGTTTTAAAACAATGTGGGATGTAATATCCCCTTAATTTACATAATAAAACTTTTCTTTCCAAATAGGGACCTGGGAAATAAAGACACTGAATCAAGATTCTTGCTTAGTGTCGCCACTGAAGAATTACATGAATATGGTACAAGTTGGAAATTCTTGCTCTGCAAAAAGTAAGATGACACATAGAACATAGAAAAGATAACGTGCAGAATTGTAGCACTCAATTCATACACTCAAGACAACTTGAGGATAGGAAATTTCTGATTCAGAAGAAGAGAAACAGTGCTTCTTTAACCAGCCACAAGATATACTAAGCAGTTTTAAGACCAGCTACATAACAGCTATTTTAGGGAATTTGAATAATAAGCCTGGCACCAATTAATGGGCAAGAGTACCTGGACAATTTGGATTGGTAAATGCAGTGTCACTGGCGAGAAATTGGAACTCCTTCAGATATTAAGTTAAACAGACCTAGAATAACCGATACCTATTTCAACTACAAAGATGTTTCCAAGTATACTTGAATCTCACCTGATAGAATCCACAAAAACATGACTGATTTTGTCCTAGTTAATTGTAAAATGACAAGGTCTGTACAGAAACTGAGACATACGAAAGTGCATAGATAAGACTTGACTATTACCTTATTAAGAACCGACTGCAGCAGAAACTTAGAAATGCAATAAAAGGTCTCTTAACATAGAAGCATTGGACAATGCCGACAATGTCAGAATTTAACGGAATACGTTGCTCAGATATTATTGGAAAAAAAAGCTATGGTGAGAACCTGTGTGTGTGTGTGTGTGTGGGATGGTTTCAAAAAGGCTCCGCATGAAACTGTTTAATCTGTTTTTAGGGGTTAGAAAGAAGCAAAAAGTGAGGCAAAGCAGTTAATTGCTAAAAAAAGAGAATGCAGGAGGAGCAGAATCCATTTAGCAGGTATTATATGGAGGGGGCGGAGTTTTCCTCTTGAAAACTCCGGTTTTGTATACCAAGAAAAACTTAAATCGGACAGACGAACACATGCAATTTATAGACTTAATACACTGGCCTCGTCCGTAAATCCAAAATATCAACAATAAGAATATACTGAAATATAGGGAAATTATTAAACAAATAAAAGAACAGTTGAAAATAGATTAACTTCTAGTTTACATGGTAACATTGAAGTTTGTGATAAAGTTGATAAAGCATATACTGAATGGCTTAAAATAACAGTCGAAATAAGATGGGGAGGTGTCCTGTCACATTTTCTATTTACTTTTGTAAATAATTTTGTGAAGAACAACACTCGGGAAGCAATAAGCAAAACTGGTCTAAGATTGTTAGCGTATTTGTATTATTCTGTTTGGCGTTATGGAGCCGAAACGTGGACATTGTGAAAGAATGATAATTGATGACGCTTTTGATCATTTTTGTTTAAGGAGTGTTTTGAGAGTGAGATGGTTTGACTTCACGAATAATGATAAGGTACATTGGAGCAGCAACTTGTACCACTGTCTTTTGTAAGGAAAGGCTACAACTGTTCGGCCAAGCTATCAAAATGCAGGACATTCTGATAACTTGGCTGCTTGGTCAGCAAGATTATGTTTGTTGAACCAGATGGTGTTACGAGAAAAGGTACGCCTCAAATGAGATGGATATACAATATCCAACAAGTCGTTAATAGAATTTTCAAGCCTGATTAGCCGAGTGGTTAACGTATCCGCTGTCCAACCCACAGGCGGGGGAGGAGGGGTTTCAAATCCAGTCGTGCGAAACATGGATTTCTGTGATTGTCTGTAATTGGGAGATGCATTTCATCGTCTGGTATGAGACCACTGCTTCGTTTATTGGAGACCTGAAGTGACTTGAAAAATCTTAAAAATCTTGAAAATGAAAATCTAAGTTCGATTCTGGTCGTGACGGGAGGAATGTTTATAGAATTTTTCAATTGAAGGTGAGTTAGCCGATCTCATACAGGAGTAGCAGGGTTTTTCTCCCTCCCCCCAGAAACTTGGGTTTTTCTTCCCGCACACAGAAAAATCGGCCTTTAGGACACACACAATTTACAGACAAAAAATACCAGTGTTGGTAAGCAATAGATGGCGTTGGCGTAGATGATGGAGACGAATAGTTGTAGAGTAGGTGCCCTCGCTCGATGAGGCTTTGGAGTCCTTGAAGGTATCGCAAAATAATAATAATAATAATAATAATTTCGATGTTTAACCTTTAGAGCATGGCTCCCCGAATTCACAAAACTAAACACACACACACACACACACACACACACACACACACACACACACACACACACACACACACACACACACACACACACACACACACACACACACACACACACACACACACACACACAAATCTTTAGACTATCCATGATACTAATGTACTCAAGGAAGATTGGGTTGGGAATGCAGTGGTATTAAGCTGTAGTGGACAGACACAACACGCTGAGAAAACAGTTCAATCTGGTCAGACCTCCGACCGTTCGCTTGAGGAACTTGTATGCATGTATTTCTTCTGACCAAAAATACTTTTAGTGCTCAGTTAACCCAAATAGTGCTAGAGTATGCCTGCATGCGAAATGGAGTGATCAGTTTCAAGTAGGAAATGATTTTCATCTTCCTGTATGAGATCACCACTCTGTTTATTGGAGGCCTAAAGTGAACTGCCAAAGATCCGTGTTTGGTCTATAGAGCTGGATTTCCGGATTATCTAACAACATTCGAGTATACCGCACTTACTGTACTAATATGTTATAAGGTTTTTACAACAAATTATTGATATAAGTTAGTTGTGAGTGGTACTGTTATAAATCGTTAGCAAAATAAAAAGTCAGTTTAATTATAGATCCTCACAAATTCATTGGTGAAAAGAAGCAGAATAATACTGCTGAATGTGAACATACTGTAAAAGTAGATAAGTTCAGAGAGAGAGAGAAGATCAAGCATACAACTATTTGGTCTGACCTCCACAAAATTTGTTAGAAATATATATATAAAAAAAGCACGTAGATCGTAGATCACTTAACCGAGATAGATGTTTGTATGACATTCAGACACACTGAAGCGATGCACGACAAGAATCAATGATTAATGGCTTCAGTGAAAACACCTTTAATTACTAGGACAAAGCAGAGATTAACTGCATTCGTTCTGCTGAACTCAAATTTTATTCCCATTACTGTTCATACAAAGAATGTTTCCAGATAATTGTTTTCGCATTAACAGAAATGAATTTGCTGATCATACGAATATCTATGAAGACTTTCTTAAGAATACTTCCGTCTTTCAATTATAAACTCCTCAAAGCAACTCAGTATCACTAAATACGCATGTGTACGTTCTAGGCTAAATATACTAGAGATAGTACAGGTGAGGTGGATAAAGCCCATAACTTTTCTATGGTTGGCATTCAGCCAGTTGTAATGACATCAGTGAAAGCAGCTAAAATGACCATCAGTGAAATAGGCTAGCAATGGGCTGCACTAAAAAGATCCCGGGGTGGGTATTGAATGATAGTCCATATAAAGTTTCTTGATCAATATTAGATGTTCAAGCTCGGACGCGCTTTTCATTCAGAAAAGGATAAGAAAGAAAACAGTCAAACAGAAGAACTGGATAACCATGAATACTAGTAATCGTATGCAATCACGCGCGCATACACATGCTTGAGAGGGGTGTTGGACCGGTCAAATGGCTCAAAAAAGTTCTTATGTGAACCGGTTCCATTGCCATTTCAAAGGATTCTCGAATCCCGTCTTATACAAACATTCGAAGAGCACTTGTAGATATATAAAAAAATGTATATGATTTAATTTTTGTTTTCATTCCTTACAAACAATATCATGAGAAAATTCTTTTTAAGTATCCTGAATTCTTGTTCTCCCATGAGAGTTGTATCAAGTAGTGTGGGTGTATATTTTGAAAACAACCGAATTCACGTTTTGCTAATTACTGGAAATAACCTACTAATGAACAAAACATGGATATAACAACCCACGGAAATGATAACTATTTAGCAACCAAATTCATCTGAAAATTGGACTTTTCTGAATTTTTAAAAGGTGGAAATCTAATAAGAAAAATGGAAACACTTTGAAAAATAGTTTTAAATTTTAGCAATCTGTCAACATACATGTGGAAGTAACGTTTGTTGCAAACAATAAGCTAAATAATATGACGTTGTCGTATAGTTTGCATATTATTCTTATGAAAGATTTGAGCATTTCTGTGAAGGGTATTCGAGTATTTCCGGAAACGAAGCTTAACGAAAATGGGCAACAGAATATAAATTACTTCACAACAGGCTTGTTCGTGAAAATATGAACTGTAATCAATAAGAGGTATCAACTTTTTAAATTAACTGTCTTTTAAGTCATGGTCTTCAAAGCAAAATACATTTCGGATGTGTCAAGATCGGGGATGCATGGATAAAAAAAGAGGTAGAATTTCTTATTTTCGAAGAATTCACACATTTTTTAAGCTTAATAATTTAGAGTTTCCAATTAGTACTTAGCTCGGAGGTTTCCAAATATATATCCTTTAGGGTCCCAATATTATTAGAATTCATAGCGTAGGCTCATTTTTAGCTTTATGAAATTAATTTCAAGTGCATTGTTATGTATGCTTATAAAGTATATGACAAGAAAGAAGTGATCATCCCATGTATATAAATAAGTTTATAATATTAAAACAATACATCAAATCACCCAAAATTTCAGATATTTACATAAATATATTTTAACCACTTGTGTATATACCCCTTCTACCGTCATCCCTGAATAAATATGGTTCATCATTCGCAGATTAAATATTTGGGAACCAGTTTTTATCATCAGACGTTCCAAACGATATATGTAAATATTATCTCATATTTCAGCAATAACGAAATTTAGGAAAATATTTAAATTCAGATTTTTGATAACTACTGATCATGTTTTGCAGGCTGTTTTGTTTAGTAGATAAAATATACACTCTCTCTGAGCATCTGGCTGTGGCTTTCGTTCAGTATGCATATGGATGTTTGTGAATATCGTAGATAGTTTACGATTACATCGCTCGTTGTGCACTATTAACCCGCTATTTCAGATCTGAAATTGCTTGCTTGAAAAAGTTTCATGTTTGGTCCCTCGAATAGAGTTTTGAAATTATGTAAACCCTACCTCAACAACTGTACTAATATGTAATAAGCTTTCAAGTTAATATTACTTTTAACCATTAAGAAGTATAGAATCTTACAAAAGAACGATAGAAATAAAGTACATTTAACGAGTGGTCGCCTGTAAAATTGGGGATGAAGACAATATTATGAACTTTGACCTACATAACGAAACAATCTTTTTCATAAAACAGTCTGGATTTATACGATATTCAAATTCAAGTCATTAGTCAGAAAAATGAGCATTTTCTTGCTAAAAGAGTGTGCTTATCATAAACAGATTCTTATAGTTCCTTTTCATGATTCATCTCGAACATTTTGAGGAAGGACACACATTTTGAAGGGAGGAAGTATACATCGATAGAATGAAAAGCCGATGTGAAGCCATTCATTTATATTTTTGAAATGCTCACTGAATTTATCAGCCAATTCGACCAAGATATAGTAAATAATTTCATGTTATGTGGCTTGTTTCTTCCTAACTTGACCATAAAAGAATGTTGCACTGGATTCATTAAAATAAGTTATTGAAGTCTTTAAAATATTTAGCTGACAATTATTGGAAGATACATTCGTATAAGACAATTAATAAAATAATCAGAAATAAACCTTTATTGTAAAATATTTATGAAATCATGGTTTATTGAGAATCATTACATAAACAGTTTCTTTCTGATTATTTTAGTGTTTTAATTTTCTTTTGAATTTACTCGAACCAGATCATATAATACTAATGTACAAAAAAGCAGCAGAATAGTATTGAGATTAATGACTATTACGGTAATTTAATTACGATTATCTTTAATATATGAAAAGTATTTCATCAGTAGGGGATTCACTCAAATACACCTTCTGTATTTGAGTGACAAATGCAGAAAAACCTGTGAAATGTTAGAGAAATCTTATGATTAACCTTAATAGCTTAAAAGCAATTGCTTAAAATAAGAATATATTACGAGAACTTGTTCAAATTGAATAAAGAATCTTCATAATAAGTCTTTAAGCTAAAACGAAAAGCCTTATTTCTAAAAATAGTATATGTGTACACACGAAGGGAACTGGGCATTTCTTTCAGATAAGATATTATGGGATTTAGTGAGATCTCTGATTCAAAACGTCCTACTAGTTTATTTTTTTTATAACACAAATCACGTTAGACATTGTTAACGATCAATGCATAAAGTTTAAGAAAATAAATAAAGTGCAACTTATTGCTCATTGATACAGAGCATTACCACGTTTCAAAATTTTCACGTGTTGTATCCCAGACAATGGATTACTGAATAAATTTCTCTTGCCGCTGCTAGGCTTGAAATATAAATTCGGAAAATAGAACTACGTGAACATCGAAAATTGAATTTATGCTGCTGATATTCCTGTTAGAAATTATATTAAAGAGCATTGTTATCTAGTTTAAGTCAGCAGTAAATAAGAAACTGATCAAGTTGTTATAAACTTTGTATTGTTTTAGCAGAAAAAGAAGTCGTAATTTTTTTTTTGGTATTTAAATGTTGAAAATTTTCCAGGCTCTAAAATATTTTAATGTAATTTTGAAATCTTGAACTATTTTTCCATAGTTTAAATCTTTTATTCACCTCTCTTTGAGAAAAGAGTCTTTAGGATAGTAAATTCATCGTGGCATGGGGATATCTAAAACAAACAGAGTTTGTCTTCTGTACGGAGAAGAAGTAGCTGATGAATTGCATCGTACCCACAGCTTGCAAGGACCCTGAAAAATGTGAATACTTGTTTTATAAACAATATGAGATTTCAAATTTCGGATTTTATTTTCCAAACCAATCTACGTTTTACTTATAGCGAGAGCCAGTCCTGCTAAAGTTACAGGTCTCATAAAAGGAATACAGTACGAAAGCAGCATTGAATGAGGCTAAATTTATCTTCACTTTCGACAAAGATTTTCTTTCTTTCTTATGATAGCGTAAGTCTTTCACTGGTCAAAAGACACAAACATGTATTTGAAAAAAAGGCGGTATTTTAGCTTTGCAACATTTCATCGTAATTTTTAGTAACAAAAGAAAGAGGATTCAGAAGTGTGCAGCCAAAATACGTTGAGGTGTAATTCTATGTCATATCAGGAATATTCATCTGTTATTCGATGAAGGCCTGTTGAATAATATTACGCGTCAAGTTATTACCGATGTTACTACTTAAAACATAAAATTAAATGAAAAACATAAAACTTGGTTCCTTCTGAGAGGCATCGTTATTAAACACCCCTCATGGGATGCAAATAGTTTTCACTGGTGGGCTCAAGGACATCAAGGGCAAGATACAGTCTTTCTAAATCCAGTGAATATACTAGCGAAAATGCAAATACAGCTATTTAATTATGAATCAGGTATCCGCAATAAAAACTTCTATTTCGTATTCAGAGTCTCTTTTTAATCGCATCCCAAAATTCTGCTATTTCTAATTAGCAAAAGGATGACCAGCCAATGTCACGTGACAGTGTTACGCAACAACGATTTCCGAAGGCAATATCACATCATTTGAAATCAATTTACTCTCGCAAAGCCATTAGTAGTATTTTAAACGAAGTTTCATTTAATAATCTCATGAAGTAATCAAAGAAGTCTGTGTGTGTATGTATATACGTGTGTGTGTGTGTGTGTGTATACGTGTGTGTGTGTGTATACGTGTGTGTGTGTGTGTGTGTGTGTGTGTGTGTGTGTGTGTGTGTGTGTGTGTGTGTGTGTGAGAGAGAGAGAGAGAGAGAGAGAGAGAGAGAGAGAGACAGAGTTCTGAAACAACAGAAATAAAGCAAGATTAACCAGAGCCAGTGTTGGGTTGGAATTGGAAGTTCAGAAGGAAGATATCCATCCTTCCAGCCATAAAAAAAGTCTCCATAGGAGGACGTCAATTGAATTGCACTTCTTCACCAAATACTCAGTCATACAGCAAGTAGCGTGGATGACTAGAAATTGCATTTTAAGAATATCAAGTAACCATCAGCAAATTACTAAGTAAATATTCCTTTATCAGATGCTATGTTTAAAAGGTATTTTCTTTACATTTACCAAACTGTTGATGATATCGTTGCAATGATTTTTTTCGTAATTTGGCTTCTTGTGGCTCATACATGTGCATGCAGTGTAAGATGCAATAAAAAGAACAAAGTGAACACCAGTGTGAGTGAAGTTATTAAAAATGTAAATTTTCTTCTTAACCGAAGACCATCCAGTGCTAAACAAGAATCAAACAGGCATCAGTAAAATGATAACAGTAATACCTGGAAATCCTATAAAAAAACGGCATAAAGATAGTAGATGTATTCTACTAATAATACAATACTTCTAAATAATAAACATATTTAATGATTGAAAGCATTATACAAAGTATGGCGGTCAAGAATGTTCTTAAATAGATTATTTCTCAGTATTGTGTTATGAATGTGGTCAACCTTCGTTATTGAATTTCGATATATTCGGTATCGATGTAATCTTCGGAGTTCATGACAATTTGGCCAATGATATTCAAATATCGACTAAGTGCTGGTAGGAGAACTTTTATTTATAATAAATAAAAGGAACTCGGTCTCTAAATATATAACTAGATTCTGGCGTTTAGACAGTTTCGTCCGGAAAAAATCTGTTTGTGTGTTGGCATGGTTACTGGTAGTATTTCCTAACGCTGTAAGAAATTGATGTTGTCCGTTATCTTCCTGCTATTCTCAACATCCTCGAAAATCACTATTCTCTTAAGAGTCCTTTTTTTTTTATCCCAATATTGCATTTCTTATTTTACAACATTCATCTTCCCTTCGTTCCATTCATTTGTCTCATGCATGACTCGGCTTTGGAAACTGCATGAAGAGCCCACTTCCTGTTACAGCACTTCTACGGTTTCCTTGTTCCGGATCCGCTTTCCTTGTACTGCAGGTTACAAAATGCACTGACACTTATTTCTTCCCCCCCCCAAGATTATTCTCAGATAATATGTCAGAATTGAACTAAGAAAGCAAAATAAATGACAAAGTTCATGTTTGTATTGTGAACCACGTGATGATGATTCAAGAAGTCAACACGAACCTACCCATTACACAATATCAGAAGACAATGGGCGTAACTAACAGACATCAAGATGTGGAGTTGAACTGCATGCTCCACCTTCGTTCATGTGTTGCCTTTACTTGTTTTTCTGGTATTTTCAGGAGGTAGTCAAGAGGGGAGGGATGTCTGAAGAGTGTCTTCTTTTTCTGGTTCATCTTCTGCTGATGTGATGACACGTGGTTGACACTCCATCATCTTATGCCACTGGGATTTTTTTACTTGCACGAGATGATAACATAAATACATGCACATACATACACATTAAAAGTAGATTACACTCGTATTTTATTACAACAGCCATGGTGGTCTGGCGTCGCTGTTCAAAATGAAAAAAAGAAAAAGAAAAAATAAACTTGTTTGCCCTTTAATCACAACCCGCTAAAAGAAACTCCCAAGAAACGAGTATGAGTACTTACAGAAGGCGGGCAGGCCCGTGGGTGCCAGAGGCAGTTCTCCAAGGCCGCGGTAGATGAGGGCAGTGTCAGCACCGGGAAACAATGAGCCCGGAGGGAAAACGGGACGAAAGACAGGGTTAACGGAAGAGAAGGTGTCACCTGCGGTCGAACCTTCGGCTGTTGTAGGCGGCACCGGGGGAGTCCGTCCAGGCAACATGACTGACGCTCCAGGCACGGCCGTGCCGTCTGCAGCTTTCCCAAGATCGCCGAACTTCCCCGCGAACGGAAGAACTCTTGAACCGAGGTAATCGGATAGTCCGACGAACGACGGCTGGAGGGTAGGGAGATGGAGATGGTGGCCCGTACTCACCGGAGTGAAGGCCGAGAAACGGGGTTTCCCGTCGTCAAAGTGAAGAGCCAGGTTAGCAATTCCCAACCTCGGAACGGTTCCTTGACTGTCCGCAGCCGTTTCCGGGCTCGACGTTCCTACCGTTCGTGGTGTGGCGGGGGAGTTACTGGTGGTACTGTTCTCGGTCTTGGTGAGGGTCGGATTATCCTCCACCTTGTCCATACTGAGGTCAGCGTGCGGTACTCACAGAGAATGTTTCGTGTTCATGTCAAGACAAGGCAGTTAATGGCACTTCCGAGGACTGTCGTGAAGCGGAACGCACTTGGTAAGGCTGAATATTGCACTTAAGTCCACTTTAAGCGAGTTGACCCATCGGGGATACACGAAAATTGTCTCAGTCAGAACAACTCCGTACGGGAACAGCGGCTAGCCACCATATGTTCACTTTTATCCATGAAGACGTGTTCCAATCGACCGTGGAAGTCAGCGTTCGGGACTGGAAGGGAGCCCGTTGGCGGGCACGACGGAAGAAGGCCGGCCCAAATCACCGCTACTTTAATTAGTGCTAAGTTTGAGGAGTGCTTTACCTGGCTGTTAGCGACGTGCCACAGGAACCATATGATTTGGTCGTGATTGGCCGCCAGCTATCCACGTGCCGGGGAGGAGGCAGGTGCGCTGGAGCAGAGAGAGAGAGAGAGAGAGCGGAGGAGAGATCGATGAGCGGTGAGTTACTGTGATGAGACGAAACACAACGGGATTTGTTAAAAGTCCATTTTTATGGGCTCTGCCGTCGTCGTGGCTTCGTAATGGATGTGGACGCTCGCACTGGACTTGACATCAATCAACCGACACACGTGTGCCCAAATAACTATCTGAATGGGTTTTCCGGCCTCTTATTTGAAATGGGGAGGGAGGGAGGGATTCACTGTCAGTGCCTTTCCCCGATTCACATCAGACGTTAATATTTCATAACGTGTAGTGAAAGCCACGTGCACCATTGCATCACTGGGACGAGAGCTTGTTTTATCTTCAAATGCAGATCGACAAGTGAAGCCAAAAGTATGCGAGATTAACACACGACGATCTCAGAACTGAATCGAGATGACGAAGTTATTCGATCTATAAAACAACTGTGGATTAATTGGTGCATTCGATTCCTGGATCCTTAAATAAGTGTTCGGGACGTACTTTTCAATTCTCTTTTTTTGCAAAAGTTCGTACAACGCAGGATCGATTTTCACAAATCCCACTTGGCCACAACATATTCCTGCTATCTTTTTAGGAAATTATAAGAAATTCATTACTTTTCTTAAATGTATGAAGGGTAAATAATGCATTATCCTGACTTTAATAATAACCAATATTTTGTATTTGATTTCAACCATAAATCGGAAACTTGAAACAGTTTCGCTGATTTATTTTTAATAGAAAAAAATTCATCCCTTAATTGTTTTCTAGAAGACGAAATACGTGAAATAGGGAACGAAATATTGGCAATTGCGGAAATTGAAATATGAAAGGTATTTCGATATTTAAAAGATAGCGTACCCAAATAAAAGAAAAATAAAATATCTCAACAAAAAGAAAAATAAAATATCTCAACAAAAAAGAAAAATTCACGTTTGTGCTAAGGAACTTTTGAAGTTTTATAATTAACGGTATTTCTATACTTTGCGGAGCATTAGACAGCCCTCGTCAAGAATCCTCTAGTACTGAACTATTTAAAAGACTGATCCTCAAAAGTGCTGCATACTTGCCTTTTTTTAGTTCTATTTCATTTTATTTTAATTTTATAGATTTATTGACATGACAATCAGGATACCGTTTGCTATCCTCAAAGTCCATTCGGAAACTATTTTATCCTTTTTTGGATTTCCAATCGAAAGTACGATGGTACATCTCTTTCAACAGCAAGTGTCTTTCGATTTTCCATAGTCAATGAGGAGAACCGAGAAATTCAAAATAGTTATTGCTCCACGGACAGGGAAGTTGTATTAAAGATAATAAAATAAAAACAAGTGTACCAAGAAGTTTAATACTTTGATAATTCTTGCCAAAACTGGAGATCGTGTATGTTCCGAAATGTCTTATGAGAGCAAAGCACTGTTGTGGTGGTATTTAGAAGATGATGTAAAAAAGCAGATCTGATGAGATGGCTCGAAAATCATATATTAGAATAAGCACATCTGAGTTTAGCTTAGAGACTAAATTCCTGTTTGTTGGAATTGAGCCTATGTGGAGCTGTGATTGGTCCCCATAGTCTCAAATTCTTTGGCACTAGTCAAAACACTTATTCTTGTTATTTGAAAAGCGATAGATGTCTATCGCGGAGAGTATTTTAGAATGTTTTGTTTTCTTTTCGAGTTTGGAAGTACTTAAACCTAAATTGGTAGCATTTTTTTTTTTTTAGTTTTGCCTTTTTCATTTAACCTCTAATAGGTCTTGACATTAATGATGCAGTCGACAAGAGTTCACTATAATGACCCACCTTGCCAAGACCAAACAAGCCGTTGCGTGAAGCAAAAACTTATCTAGAGTGTATTGTCACAATCGTCCGAATGCGGCAATCAATTATGGCAGTTAAGTTGCTTTAGCCTGGTAACCAAAGGATATTCTCCACTGCTTCATACCGAAAAGAAGATTGTTCCCGAGGTACTGGAGTCGTATTAAAGTGATTGAAAATAGAAAAAAAAAAAACGGCCGAATGGCACTACTGTGCCATTTTACGCAAATACCACACACATATAGAGGTTTCCTCTTTCCCCATCCACCCACCCCTACACACAATCACCACACACACTTGCTCCAATAACTTGCATAATTTGATACAAAATTAATAACGGTGTAATAATAGAGTGTATTGTCACAATCGTCCGAATGCGGCAATCAATTATGGCAGTTAAGTTGCTTTAGCCTGGTAACCAAAGGATATTCTCCACTGCTTCATACCGAAAAGAAGATTGTTCCCGAGGTACTGGAGTCGTATTAAAGTGATTGAAAATAGAAAAAAAAAAAAACGGCCGAATGGCACTACTGTGCCATTTTACGCAAATACCACACACATATAGAGGTTTCCTCTTTCCCCATCCACCCACCCCTACACACAATCACCACACACACTTGCTCCAATAACTTGCATAATTTGATACAAAATTAATAACGGAAAAAACTCACGTACAAAGATTATTTAATAGTATAATTTTCGCCTGTGTGTCACAGGCATCTTCAGTACATTAAGCTCAAATTAAACAATAACTGACAATTCCAAAAAGCGCCACCTAAATTTATACTATTAAATAATCTTTGTACGTGAGTTTTTTTCCGTTATTAATTTTGTATCGATATGTCTACTCACGGTATACCTCTTTTAAAACTTATTGCATAATTTGGCATTCTGGAATGTTAGCTTACTTTTTCTGAATAAATGATTTATGAAAATATTTTGCACATAAAAATTAAAAATATCAATTATTTTATTTGTGTTCTGTTAATTTTTTTTTTTACTTGTATGAATGCTTTCTCTCAAATTATGAGTCACAATGCATATTTTGGCAAGTTTTAGTGTATAATGCTGTTCTTAATTTTATTTCTCACATAGCCACCTGACTATCTCAGGACTAAGAAGCGATATCTCAGTAAGTATGAAAGGAAACGTAAAACTGACGAATATAACTTGAATATTAAATAGATAAATAATGAAAGCACCCCACTATCAGCAACTTATGGCTACTGTTTTTTTTAAATCTACTTATCATTTCAATGGACAACATCGTAATGATATTCTTGCACAGTTGAGTCATTGAATTGCACGCCAAACAACATTTGATATAATAATACAGCACACTATTTTATATCATTTTGAGTCCTAACCAAGCCAAAAATGGGAGAAACATTTTCTATTTTCTTTCGAATGTAATTTGCCTCTCTCAGATAGACTAGTAGTGTTTCTCCCCTCCCCCCCAAAAAAAACCAACAAACAAAGATACTGGCGAATGAACAATCAGTTGACAGAGTATAATTTGAGGCGGCCTATTCTAAACAACCCATTGTACGTTATAACTGAGGCACTAAGGTTATTAGACTTAAATGAGAACTTAAATGGCTTGAGAACGTTTAGAAATTATCCCAAAATATCAGATTTCATTTTATCATACAACGGAAGAAAGCGATTCTTTTTTTTTTCTATTTTTTTTTCTTTCTTATTAATGGCCATTCCGCTTATGTGAAATTTGAAACTGATAGCACATTTGAAAATGTGGTTAGTGTGTGAAATAGATAACCAGGACATTCTGCCCTAGGGACCAAACATCTGTCGATACATTTAGTAAGGAGAACAGTGCCAAACTGGGAAGTCTTCTTCCATCTAATGATATTCAGAAACATCTGTGCTATTGGTTTCGAACCCAAATAGGAAATCGAAGATACTGTCTGTTCGGCCAACCACACTGATAAAGAATGTAACTATGGTAGAGAAACACGATATTTTTCACGCAAAATATTTATTTTTAATAATGTTTATAGTCTTGAAGTCCAGAATCCAAGTAAATGTTACGATATTCTTCTTCTAAAGATGGAAATTTCTTTCTCTGCCTACATAAATGCTACCGAATCTTAAAAATAATAGAAAAGTCTCTGACATCTGGAAGATGGCAAATGACTTTTCTATTACTATTGGTATTAATTCTATTTCTTTTCTATTCAGTTAGTCTCGTTTCCTTTCAGATAATTGTTTTTGTGTGAATCCCACCAACATAATGTTGTAAATCAATAGTACGGCGGGTGAGATAAGGATTCAATAACCCGGAAATGCTCTTCTCCAGAGTCCAATAATAGAATCTGTTCATACCATTTTAGATCTCGAATTAAGTGGCACACTGGGCAATGGAATTCATTTTCCACTAAAAAATATTCACCGACATCTACGTGCGCAGTAAAACTGGAGCTTACCGCCTAATGGTTGGAAGACGGAGACGTTATTCATTGGTAAACTAAGTCGCCATTTGAAAACAACAAAATAAAAAATATATAAGTAGGGGAGAATATCCTTTGGTTACCACGCTAAAGCAACTTAACTGATGGAAATCCAGTGCGAACTCTCCCTTATCATGAAGATGTGTATTATTATACAACAGATCTTCATGCACACTGGCCTATAATTTGTCCTGATTTGTAGCAGAAATATAAGTATCACTCAAACCCTAAAGGTCAACTTTACTGATCCTTTCAGAGTTATCTCAACGTTTCTTTTTTTTTCTTGTTTCGAATGGAATAAAGAATACGAACTAACCCCGAAAAACTAGTAAAATAGACACCTGCAGAAATAAGGATGTCATTATCGAAGTATTCGATCGAGGTATTCTCACAGATTTAAAGGTCACTGCTAAGATGGTACATATTATGAAATTCAATACAGACGCTACCGAGAAACTGTTGCTTTTATAGGTGAAAACTGTTCAAGATAGTATTAACTATACCACCCAAACCCTCACTTGGATGGTGATTTGAACAGAAAACTTTTCAGATTTGTCCACTAGAACATGAAACTGCAGTGTGGACACTATCATATTAGCTTGATTAATGCAATGTATTATTTCTTGAATAATAACACAGGACATTTGTCGTGATTGGAGCGTAGACCGTCGCAAACCTACATTGACAGCTCCCATATTAACAGCAGTTCGTATGACAGTTTGACAGCTCCCATACTCATACACATACACATGTATGTGTATGAGTATGGGAGCTGTTAAAAGAACGCAATTTTATTACTGTCAGATTTATATTATGGTTAGGGATGCTTCTGTTTCCACTTGCCACTCCTTGTTCTTTATATTAAAGATCAATAAATATCCGTGTAATCTGTCTACACTGTGGAGGTTCCATGGAAGAGAATCAACTATCAATATGGTGGACAATATCATATTCCAAGGGCTGTGGCGAAATGATTCCCGTACACAAAAGTGTAGAGATTTAATTAGCTAGCGCAGAGTTTGTAACCGTACAGAATATTTTTGGACAGAGCTAGAATATTAATTAATTGGTACACTTTCAGTTCCGAAAGACTTGATTCATTTTACTGGAAGAATATGACAGAATACCAGTGTTCATTTATTACCATTATTCTACTCAGAATTATGGTATCAGTAATTACGGCTAGAACTTGCAGTGTAATGAAGTTTGCAAAGCAAAGGAAGAAAGAGGTGTCGGTATAATTATTGTGACGTAATGTATATGATGAACTTGACCGCGCGGTTAGCCTAGTGGCTTTGCGCTTCGCAGCCATATGCCTGGGGAAGGAGTGCCCCAGGTTCGATTCCCGTTGTAGACGTGAGGAATTTGAGGATCTTCCTCAGGCATAGCCAAGTTAGCCGGTCTTGGGCGCGATCAGTAGGGTTTTTTCCGCGAGTTTATCTGGCGTTTTTCATCCCGCAAACAGGCAAACCGACCCCATGAACATACGCCTCTACAGTCAAAAAATATATCCCCCCACAGCGGCAGACCAAGCGACGGGTCGGTTGGGAGTAGTACTAACAAGAAGTCGCATCTAAAGTAACACGCGGACCCTGCATGGGAAGCGGGAATAATGCGTAGTAGAAGAAGAAGAATGTATATGATGAACTTCATGTGCATTCGTCACACTGTTAGATGCTAATACTACGTGCATAAACGTCCTGGTAATAGTGGAAAAAGGGTGCAATAAAATGATTCAGACTATTCCTTATATATTTTAGAGAAAAAAGAGGTCAAAATGAACTGGGGATTTGTGCATTATTATCGCTGTTTTCAAAAATATAGCAATTACACATGAAACTTTCTAGATTTAATCAGTTCTCTAAAGAACAAGTATGAAATTCTAATCCGTTTACAAAGTACAACCCTTGTTGTACACTTCGTAATAGTTTAGCTCGGTTTTTTATTTAAAGAATTTTCATCCACCCCTGGATAGTGACAAAGTTTCTCAAAGGGATGTGAAAGGAGGATAGAACGTCTTTTTTTATTAAGAGTTTGAGAGTTTGGTTTTATAATAAGTAAATAGGACCTGTATGAACGACTGCTGTAGTTCTACTGCTCTACGTATGCTGACGTGTCAGCCCCTTGTCAACACTGCTATTGCCTAAAAAAAGAAAAAAAAATCAAAAAACCTATATTTCGCATTTAGCGTTTCAGCTCTGTGTTTCGTCCGATGGCGGCTTGTGACTGGTTCCTGTTGATGAGGGAAGAGCGGGAGACATAATCGAAAACTAAATAAAAAAATCGGCCTTTTGTGAGAAAGTAGGTAGCTCACGCGAAGGAAGAATTAGTGGGTTCATTCAATTGTTCTAAGTGACTAGGCCTTGGTTAGAGTCGCATCGAACTGCTGATGGAGTTTGGGGAGTTTGGGGGGGGGATAGAAATAGTGCAGTGTAAATGATGTGTGTATTATAGGGAATCGCTAATGAGATTCTCATTACACAAATTGCATAGCTACGTGATAAGAAACTGTGATGAGACCGGTCCAGAATAAGACACTTACTTAGAAAACAGCAGGTCATCAGCTAATTGGAGTTGGCTGCTGTCCCGACATTCTCGCTAAAGAAACACGCGTGTATTGTGCAGCCTGTACGGATGGCGGCGTAGTTTTTCACGAAAGTCACATAGAAGTATGATTATTTTCTCCTTTTTTAATGCTCTGCATGTAGATAACTGGAGTGCGTCCAACGTTTGTGGTAGTTTTTCAAAAAAGACAAATAATATAGAAAGTGTAGACGTCGATAAGCAGTACTAATCCATAGATAATGTGATCCAGCCGAAGGCATGTTTTCTAGAGATAAAACTCATCAAAATATTTCACTGAATTCAACTTCAAGGCATATCATACATAATGTCGGCCGTGATGGATAGTAAATGTCCACATTAAGTTCGTTATTTACAGTGTGATATGAACATCAAGTGTTTTGACCCTACCTGACCATGAGAAAGAGAAACTATGATTACAATTTGTGATAGATAAGTAGTAGAGAATGAGAAAACTCTTAATCGTTTGTTCGTCTAGGAGGGAGAAATATTCAGTTCTCTTCAGTAAGATGGAAAAATCTACATTTTAATTGCCGAATTGACTAGCACTGCAATTGTTCGTTGTGGGACAATGCAGTGTGGAGTACAGTTTTTGTTGTTTGAAGAAGGGAGATAAGAAGAAATGGAAGTCATATGTAAGTTAATCTCCCCCCCTTCCCCCAAAAAATATTAATACTAATGAGGATATGAGATCGGAATATGCCAAAAGTCCAATGGCATGAAAGGAAGAGGAATAGAACGATGTATAATTATAATTTATGGTATAGAAGTATACCTTAAATTTCACATAAATACGAAATCAAAAATATTTTTAATAGTAGCTATCTCAAACGGCCGCCTCATCGCTTCATTCATCGAGGCGGTTTGGCACATTACACAAACATATCCTTAATTTTATGAGCTAAGGGACCTTCAGCTTCTTGCAGGAGCATGACAACAGGAGCCACTGCAAATTTTACGAGCATGAGAAGGATTGATATTGAGAAGATTTGTATATTTGGATCTTTTTTTATAATGACACTCCCATGCCGGACTTATTTACTGATATTAGTAAAATAACAAGAGCATGCTGTATAATTTTAATCGTCGATCAATACTTATAAGGCAAAAAGAGGATGATGTAGCCATAAAAAGGAGTAATGAAAAATTCTTTTTTTTTTGTTAATAATTCCATCCATGCTATCTATGAAGTATTGAATCCATATCACAAAATACTTGCGTGTATGCTAAGGATTCGATAAACTGAGCAACCTGCCCTAGAAACCAAACTCGGTCTCCACTTCAAATAGGCATTTACTAAGAAGAACTGTCGTTTCACGTCAGTTAATAAAAATCAACTGCCATCTGAAAACTTTCCTAGTCATGTCACAGTGAGATTCAGGCGCAAGGTCTGTTGATTGGAAAGTGGAAACTCCATCCACTCGGTCATCTAGTTCGGCAACTGCGTATGATTTCAGTGTGAGCGGAGAGTAGAACATAAGAATGCGAAAAGTGTGTGTGTGTGTGTGTGTGTGTGTGTGTGTGCGTGCGTGCGCGCGCGCGCGCGCGCACTCTCATGAGCCAAACATCATGGATACATAGTCTGTTTTCGGCCAACCAGACTGCATGGTCGGCCAGAAATACACCCATGGCGGCGATATCCCGTATGGGGGGGGGGGATGTCCTCATGACATGATTAGCCCTCTCATTCCGACTGAGAATGTCCACGAGAACATTTCAGATTTGGTATTGCCCTATATAGTGACAATGTGGCCCGAATGATCTGGACTTTTTCAGTAAACAAAGCCCCATGTCACAAGGATCGCATTATGCAAGCGTCCTTTGAAGAGCATATCCAAGCATTCCATGTGCTTCTCTGGCCACCTAATTCTCTTAATCTGAATTCCATCGAACATTTGTGAGATCACGTGGAACGCATCACCTGCCGGTCGACGTCATTGACTCTGTCGGCCGCTAACCTCTGGACGGTTATTCTTTTTAGCTACTCCAAAATCCAATATACCTCAGAATACCTATCGTGGTCTAGTGGAGTCGATGCCAAGACAGGTGAAAGCAGTATTCACCATCAAAGGCGGTCCAACATGCTACTTAATAGTAGTCACAATGTTTTGGCTCATGAGTGTTAACTTTTGACTGTCGCTACCTCATAACTTAGGTATCTAGGTCAATATATTTTAATCTCCCTCCTTATACCCAAGAAAACATCGACGAAATACAAAAATCTTAAAAATTTTAATGTATTATCATGTAATCCTAAAATAGAATATATAAATGAAATGCCGTGTAACAAATTGCATTTGTATGCTAATGATTTGAATTATTGTGGAGGTTGTTTCTCCTAAAAGTCAACTATTACAGTTATTATACCAACTCAAAACTGTCATACACATTCTGTAATGAGCTTTTTTTTTTTCATTGATTTCTCCGTAATTTCCTATGTAATAATTATGGCAATGTTTAATATCGGCAGAGTTATAGCGGATAACTCATGCTTCCACTTCCACCTGCCCCGATTGTACTAAATGAAACCACGATAATAACTTTGTCATCAATATGTTATTGGCAATATAAATGATTCAGGGCTACTTATCGACCACATTTTCTCCCCTCCACTCGTAAGCTGCCCTAGGGAAAACCAGCATCACTTAATTAGTCACTTCCATCATCACCAGCAACACTATGCCCTAAGAAGAGATTCACAATATACGAAATGTGATCATTTTAAATTTATCACCAGACAATAAACATTAAACAATGCAAACAAATCCTCATTAGTACAGTGTACATTATCTGACAGATATAGTGTAATTGACTGCAGTGTAAATAATTAAATAGTCGTGAACGAAGTGCGCGATTATTACAATTACTATTTCCCCCATCACGTCAGCGTGTTACTGATCATGGTTTTTATAAATAAAATATTTGTTGCCAAGTACTCAGTATTTATTAACTGAAAACAAGTATTGTATAATAACAGATTTCGCTTAAAATGTTTTATATAAATGAATTCTACATGCTCTTATCAAATGTCTTATTGAGACTTTTAGTCCTAATATTTACTATAATTTCCATTGTTTACAGAACCTCTTTAACAAAGAAATAGTAATCTGCTGACAAGCACGTCTATGCACCACTGTGTCCAACAATTCGTTAATACTAATAATAATAATAATAATAATAATAATAATAATAATAATAATAATAAACGCCTGTTCTAATCAATAACGGATTTAGCAGGCGCACAATTCTAATCTCAGCAAAATGCGTTCCCCTCATTCCAAGAACAGCAAAAAGAATAAAAACAAATTTCCATTTTAGAATTGCAATGATAGAGAAAATAATGCAAATTAAAAGTACAAATGTATAGCTGAATTTTTCCATGATCATAACTCACAGTAGTTACACCAACAGTACTATGCCGCATAGTTTTCAGTACATCGAAGTGTATTGCATCAATTAAACCAGTTGGCTTGATCTATTTCTCAGACTCGATGATATTTTTGCTTTTTAAGCTTTCTACTATGTATTCTGACAAAATTATTTGTCAAAATGATTTTGATAGTTTGTTCCGTATACGAAAACTACATAAAAGGTGATTTTCATATACTCCATTAGTCGGCCTTAGCCGATAACAATTCTACAGATCAACGAAATTTTGCCTAGTTAGCCTTTGCCTGCTTCTCGACATGTATGAACCTCTGTTTTCTGATGACAGCAAAAGAAAATAAAGAAAGAAAAGTAAAATGCTATTGATTATTGTGTCCTTTGACACTGCACTTAGTGGTATATCCTCTAGCACTTTTTATTTACTATAAACTTCACATTCATTTGGATATCATCACAGTCAAGTCCAATGAAAACTGAGCTATGTCCTACGTCTTATTTCTTCATTAAACCATAATTATATCGATCACATTAAATTTCTCTTGTTTTATATGTAAAGCATCAGAAGACATGTTTGTCTAACCATAACTCGACCTGTGCTTTGATATTCTGGGTTCAAAATTTTCTGATCGTGTGTATGTGTGTGTGTGTGTGTGTGAGAGAGAGAGAGAGAGAGAGAGAGAGAGAGAGAGAGAGAGAGTTTATTAAAATAAAAATAAGTGCATACTTTATTTAACAGTTCGTGGTTAACACGATATTTTTTAATAGGGTATTCTTTAATGAAAAAAAAATAGCACAGAACTCAATACTGAATAATTATGATTATGCAAAACTGGCTTAAAGGTACACGACAAGAAACACGTTGTTTAGTTATTTATAACTAGAATAATTGATTAGCAGAATGATTGGAAATAACCAAACAGAAAATCAGATTGAGTAAATGGGTTTCAGAAAAAATTAAAAGTTCTAATTGTACAACTTTTCTATCGGTGGCAGAGTCCACCCAAATGGCTACGAATTCGAGTCCTGCTATGCATTTAACATTTGCTTATGTTTCTAGGTTAGTAGATGATTTTTATCATCCAGTGGGAGACCACCGGAGGCCTGAACTGGAATGAAAAGATGGTCCTTAGAACAGGGTGTCTGTTTATTTATCTCGACTCACAAGGTATTTCATGCGAATTCTCTTTCAATCCGTTTAAATGCATCGTGTTTATCTGCATAGAGTTGATTATCTATAATCTTTCTTTGTACTACTTTTTTATGGCTGTCACGCCCACTAAAGTTTGAAACCATCATTAATATAACAGCTGAGCTAGACTTGAAAATCAGGAAATCCTTCTCTGGAGCACTCTGACCACTATAACAAGATGATAGTGGTCAGAGTGCTAAAAATCGATTTCCTAAAAAAAAAAAAAAGTCGTTTAAGAACATTCAAAGAGATGCTGACATGGTTTAAAATGAAATGATAAATGGAAGCCTGAGATTTTGAAAGAGATAAAAATCATAAAAGATCCTAAAATAGGTTTGGAAAACGACTTTACATACATACGATGCCGTAACGGTATAATAAAAGTACTTTGTTCAAGAGCACATTACTTAACACGCCAGTCTAGTTGGCCAAGTGGCTAACGAATCCACTCTTTAACTAACAGACTATGGATTCGAATTTTGCTTACCATGGACATGGATGTAATTGTTTTTCGGTGGTGCGGACCAATATAGAATTAAACATAAAAGCTTGAGACAGTTCTATATTTTATATCTAGAGCCAGATTTCAAGATTATAACTCACTCACTATTACCAATGTAGCATCTTTTTGTGGGTAGGATTAGCATCAGAGAAAACGATCTAATTAACAAATAGATAACATTAATACGTTATTTGGCACACATCAGTTACCTCAGACATCCTCATTTTCAATGTATCCATGGATGAGAAATTTCCTAATAAATTTGGAAATTTTCCAAGACGAATTCTTGTTTAATAAATTATTATTACATTAATCAAAAAGAATTCCTTTTCTTAAGGACTTGGTGAGTTCACATAAATATATTAATTTATTTTTATTAAAGCGATAGTTTTTTAGACCCTTAAGCTTGTTTCATCAGACTATGTTTATTATGCGCTTAAAAAGATGCAGAATATCTACATACGGAATATGCCTACCCAGTATGATCCAGATCCTACCATGCTGAAAAACTTGACCCAGCATTGAATGAAAGCTGCCGCTTAATTACAGGATGCCTGAAACCAACACCACTAAAAGACCTGTATACTTTGGCTGGTATTGCATCCCCTTCAAGTCGAAGATCTGCATTCTCAGCTGATGAAAGAAGCAGACAAATGAATTATGAACACCACCCACTATTCGGCCAGACCGCAGTCCCCCAAAGACTAAGATCCCGACATAGCTTACTGGCAATTGTTGAACCACCTAAAAACCTCCCAGATACAAGACTTCAACAATGGCTTGCACTATATTCTTCCACAGTGTGCCCACTTGAATTGGAATACTTGGAAAAGCCTCAACATACTCCGAACGACAGGACGCTGCAAACAAAACCTCATCAAATGGGGATACCTCGTTGGCCTAGACAATTTTGAGTGTTGGACAACCCAGTTCATGAAACACCTTCTTGTCCCTTTCTTCCATCAGCTTACACAAAAGAGGACCTTATATCCTGCACAGAAAGAGCAGTTGATTGTGCAAGGTACAGAAGGAACATCTGACCATATTTATTGTATATAAGTTATGTATAGTTTCCTTTTTTTCATATTTAATTATTATTCCCTGTATAATTCACCTACCAAAGTTAAGCTGTTTTCATTTGTATCCTAAATTGTTGTAAATAATGTTGTACCACTTAGTACTGTACTATTTGTGTTTGGGTACGAAATAAGTAAATTATACAAGTATCGTTTTCTCGCTGGCATATTGCCTTTCATTTATTTATTAACATTTGACATCACTGTACAACGTATGGTCATTCCAGTATTTCATAGGGTTTTGGGCTCGAGGTCTCTGCTAGAAGAAGAGATGATGATCCATGTCCATGATGGAATTGAACCCACAATTTATTTATTGGGAGCGGGTATGCTATCTATTTTAGGTATGAAACCATTTCCAATGTCTTTAAAATCTTTTGAATAAAGATAATGCACTACGTATTGAAATGTATTCTTGTATATTTAATCCTAAAAAAAAAAAAGAAGAAAGTGAATGAATTTGTGAAACTAGTCGATTTCATTAGGCTAAAATAACGATTATTTATTTTCATTTCCCCCCCTTCAATTAAAATACATTGTAGATATCCGTTAGTTTAACGCCAGAGTTCAATGTTTGGAAGTAGTAATTTTTTTGTCCCGCATGAACCTCTCAAGTACTCAAGTGGAACCTGTTGTTATGAAAACATTACGCCATGTCTATATGGAGAAAAGGAAATTCAATATTATACACCGAGATGTAATCACCACATTTAATTTTATTTGAGGTACCCGATATCATTGTGTAATATCCCAGATACGCATAGTTTGTTGACTTCATGCGATCTCAACCTAGTGCCTCGAGACCAAATGACAATGGTTTTAAACACAACCGCAACAAAGCACTACGTAATACGTACCGGATGAATACGCATCCGTTGGGATGTTTAATTCCTCTAAGTGAACTTAACAGTAATTTAGAAAAAAAAATTCTCGAGGTTTTTTTTGATATATTTTTTAAATATGTGAATCCAATCCATTGCAAAACTATTTTATATGTAGTATTAATATAGTGGATGGGCTAATGTTGTACAATCTGAGAAATCAGTTTAAGACATGGTACTTTTCATGTCACTTTAGGCCTCCAATAAGCATTGTGGATGAAGACCCATATCGGCCGTTGGAATGCATCTATCATTTCCCCACACTACAGCTGATCATATTAACTATTAAAATAAACATTAAAAAGAAAATTTATATTTATTGGTGAGTTATTATTAGATTAGATTTATATTTATTGCTGAGAAAGAGAGATATGCATTTTTTTCCCTTTTAAATCGCGATGTATTAAGTTAGTTTTAGATTTTACAGAAGAAGTGTTCTGCAGGCTGGAAGACACGGGAAATAACAATAAAGAGACAACCGAAATCTTTCACTTAAGTACATCACTAAGTATTATTACCAACCGGAGGCAGGAACTCCAGTACAATTTTTTGTCCCGCATGAATATCAACTTGAGCTGCGTTTAAAACTTCACACAAACAGTTCAGCTTCCTCGCCAACCTACTTTCCCGGCTCTGCAGGGCCGGGAGAGATAATAGATCCCTTTAACGGGGCTGAGTATGCGTATGCAAATATTCCGGTGAGTGTGTATTTCGCAGACGAATATAACACTAAAGACAACGGAGATACACAAATCACTTAAGTAGAAATCATTTTCGCAAAACTTGCAGCAGCGGTTCTTTTAAAAGCTCGTGCTGCCTGGTTTTAAAATAATGAGAGGGGAAAATGCGCTCCATGATGAGCTCACATTATTCATAGGTATGACGTGCAGATCTTAGACTTGGAGAGCTGCGTCTAATTTCACTCGGAATGATAAGACACTTCTCTGGCAGGGCTGTAGATATGTAAGAATGATTTCTTGAGTTATCACATTTATCTGACTGAAGAAGAAACATCATTCTTCTCCCTCTGCCTACCTCGCGTTTTTAATTTAAACCACGCGGGCAATACACCGCTGTTTCTTCGGCTGTTTCTTTGCGCTTCCCATGCTCATCTACCCCAGTGACGTTTAGGGGGCCCTAACACCTGGAAATAAATAGCGCACTGGGATTATGGGTAATGCTAAACATCGTGTAGCATATGGAATTTTGAATGCATCACTCGGTTGTTATTCGCAAGATTTAAAGTTGGAGTAACACCAAGCAAGCTTAAAACGCAGCATTGGGGAATATGCAAAGTATTCGAGGGAGGATAGGGCTGCAGTTCTTTGTCATTTGGTTGGAAGAAATATAAAAGAATTTTATTTAATGTCTAATATTTAGCCTACGAACGCTTGGGAATATGGTTGGGATCGAAGTTACTTTAAAGTGGAAAATTTCTAATGTGAAATTGAATAGAAACAGTCGGAATTTTTTTATACTAAAACTCAAAGAGATTTCCATTAATATTTTAAGAGGTTTAGACATAAGATCTAGAAATAAATTCAAATTATAGCACTTAATATATACATATTTGTGGAAAGGAATCCACAATGGCATTTTCCTTTCCAAAATTAGTGTTAAAAATGCGTTTTTTTCTTTGGAATGAAATCATTTGGGATAGTCTAGACGATTTATTAGAATTTCAGCACACCATGAAAGAGAAATGCCAAAGATTTACTGTTTTAGATGATTCAGCACCAGTTCAAAAGTTCTTGATGATTTCCTTTTCTCTTTTTTCAGTCGTATAGCCTTCAAGAACTCGTGTGTAGTTCGTCAAGTGTAACTGAAGGTGACTAATGTGAATTGTATGTTTCCTAAGCTGAATAAAATGTTATTTAACAACAAGGAGTTAGAATTCTGACAATCAGCTTCTTCATTGGATTTAAACGACTCGTTGTTTGGAATCACTGCCAAAGCAACTAAAGGGTATAGAGGCACGCGTATTACGTCTATTAATTGTGTGTGTGTATTTGTTTTTCTGGCAGATTCGTTAGCGAGAGGGAAAACTCCTTCCACTTCCGTACGAGACAATTTATCTTGCCTTCTATGGGAAAGCCTTTACAAAATTCGCTTTATAAACAGGTTTCGAACCCAGGATTTCCATTCAAAGTAGATCATCGATGGCCACTGAGCAACGGATGGTCATCAAGGCAGCTTTAGAGCATTCAAGTGGTAAGTGAATTCCCAAACAAAAAGTAGAGATATTAAATGCTTAGAATTATCCTTAATCTCATCTCATTTATCCGAAGCCTACTTTCTTCATATAAATCATGAGGCTTTTTCCAGCATCTGATATCTGCGCCACATTTCTGTTTTTATATTGTTTGTATCACCTCCCTCCATTCCACTTTCTTCATCGAATGTTGCAAAAGATTGGTAACACTTCTTGTTGAACGGTCTACAAATCATATGTATGTAATCATTTTCCCAAATGATCATGTTAATTTATGAACATTATCATTTGGACTTTTAGTCTGCTAAACTAGTTTATTTTTTTAATTGAGAGTTTATAAAGGTTAGCTAGGAGGTTCACTCAAGGTCGATGCTTCGAATAAAGCGTCGACCTTGTAAGGTTTCTCTTTTTTTTTCCATAAAATTAAAGAGTATTGGTCTTTATACTGTAACAGTATTATACATTCCAAACAGGAAAACTGCTACAATATTCCGGTTTGCAACTGGTAAACCATCATTCTACAGCATACATAGACAAATTACGCTTGCCTCTTAATCTTAGTTACCTTAGTGTAGTTGGAACTACACTAAGGTAGTTAAGGTAACCACTTCTTTTTGCTGTTACATATATATGTAGTAGTAGTAGTAGTAGTAGTTTATTCGTAGTAGGTTACTCATAATCTGTTGCTACATCAATTAATACAAAAAAAAATCAACGTAAATCACCAAATTTCAATGAATGATTCTATGCTAATATTTCTATGTGACTCCCGCCGACAGAATGTTTTAAAATTTAATTATAAGTTAGGTTGGGTTAGGTTATGTTAGGTTAAAAAAACCCTTGCCTCGGTCTCAGGGTTTTATAAATATTTTTATTTATTTATTTTATATAAGTCGGCCATCCTGCTCCATTGACGAAACAGAATTTTTTCTAACCACTTACGCCTACAATAAGCCAAGAGATGAATTTCACACTGGCCGATAAGATTCATCTCCCAACTAAAGACATTCATAAATATTCACGCTCAAGGGACATTCGAACACAGCTTGTTGGTTGGAGAGAACGCACGCTATTCACTCGGTCAACCACTCCAGCAATGTCAATCATTTGATGTTTTATCATCACTTCGATGAAATCTTGGCCTATTCCAGTCTTATGAGACTGGATAAATTATAACTACTTTTGTTTCCATTACAAATGCGATCTGGCCGCGGATTTAAACTAAAACTGATGGTTTCCCATCTAACCCCAATTAGTATTCTGAGGGGTGCCCATCTGTGAATGCTGGATTCTGCTGAGAAAGCGATTTATTTCTTCATGCTTTCTTACTTATTACAACCTTTGTATAGGTATGATATATAAATTAATAAGTAGGCTAAATATCAGATCCGGAATGTAGTCTCTGGTTCCTACAAAGTTCATTCTCTCTTCGAAGATACTTATGAATTGAAAAAAAAAAAAAAATAAATAATTTTCTTCAGTTTCAAAAGTATTTAATATTACTGGGAGGGTGAGAATATTTTCACAACCTTATAAATGAAGTATGAAGATGGATTAGAAAAATATTAACAATTCAAAGAAGATGAAGACAGAGAGAGAGAGAGAGAGAGAGAGAGAGAGAGAGAGAGAGAGGGGGGGGGTGACGTAATTTTTTTTTTTTTTTTTTCAGATTACTGTCGCTTTTTTTCTTTGTTCCAGTGAAAGCTAAATCGTAGTTTTGCGGTTATAATCAGCTGTGATACGACATCACACACTCTCCCATACACGGGAAATAGAGAACTATTGGATATCACTACAGATCAGCAAAACAAAAGTAGGAACACAGTTCAGCTAATCCCCAAGAGCCATGTAAAGTTTCATGTGATCGGTTCCTGGCAGGGCCATTACTTGTATACAACAATTTCCATCATTCTTCCAAATATCATTACTGTAGAGTTCCCCTGACCAATCGGATACTGCAGTCCGTGTATTTCCAATAAATATCAATCGGACATACAAATGATGGAGGTGAACTGATAGCTTTATCGGCGAGACTGGTCGGATCATCAGTGTTCGCCAACTCCTGGATACAAGCAAAAATTTTCCCAGCGTCCGTATGTCGCCATGTTTTTCGATCTTTTATTCACCACCATCTGCAGTAGCACCAGATCCCCCCCCCCCTCCACTCCCTCATCCTATCTTACTCGTAACCATGGGTAACGTAGCAGATGCTGAAAAATCATATTTTGATTTCGTCCATTAGCAGGAGTGGTGGTCGGTCAATAGGGAAGTGATAAATGCAATACCCGGCGAAACCTTGTTATTGGCCTCCGTCTAACTCCTTCCTAGCGTGACTGCTCGAGAAAGGTCGCAACATCATTACATCTACTCCGATGATGATTCGTTCTCCAAGTCACGCTTGCCTACCTTCTCCGCACGATAGCGTCGGCCCGGCCTCCGACCATTGACTGGCAGCCAATGGCGGACGTCGAGTCTTCGTACGTGCTAGAGAGAGGTGGCGTAGTTGCTCCATCCTCGGAGCCTCTCTTGCGCGTCCCGCAGACCGCAAACTGACAGATAATTACTAAGCTTGTAGTCTTCTACCAGCACGCTTTCAGCTACCCTTTTTGCAGTTTGCTCGAGGGGGATAAGGAGAGGGGAAGACAGCTGAACGTCGTCCTTTTAATGCCGTAAATTTGACAGTTATCGCAGTTCTCATCTGCGAAGAGGGGTGGTTTCAACCGCTCATTTGGCGGGACACTATTATTAAGGATTAAACAGGACGATGTGAATCACGACTCCCAGATTACTCGTAATAAAGTACGTTTTTTTTTGCGTGTGTGTGTGTGCGCGCGCGTCGCCATCACAGTTGTATGAACGTTTATCAGTGCAATCCACATCAGCGTTAGCTACGGTGGTGGTCAAGAGTATTTCATGTGCCTTGACACGAATATCTCTGACAGCTGAATTTTTCTTGCTGTTACTTTTCATTCTGCCACGAATTACTTTTCATAATTTCATTCCCGAGTAAGGCTACCTGAATGCAATTATGCGCACAAAAAGGTCTCGTACTAATTTACGTATAAGATACTATGGAAATAATAAAACTAGTATTGCGGGTGACTGGAGTAACGTATATATTTTTTCTTTTCGCTTTCTCGCAATTAACTCACGTCAGCACAGAGATATAATATTTCATTCCATGCTGATTCCACAGTCATCTTTTCGAATGGCTTCATGGGACCTTGACAATGAGCACGGAGTGTAAAAGGGTCCAACAGTTGAAAAGAACGAACAAACTTTAGAATGTATACAAGGTATTTCCAATAAAAAATCCGGTATTTCAAATTTTTGGAGCAGGCACTACTAGTGGATAAATTTTATCTTTTCTTTTATCTTTTTTTTTTTTTTTCACACTGAAATATTCATGTTTCACCATATATTTAATATAAGCATTCAGTCAAACTTAGCACGAACGTTAATGGTAATAATTCCTGCTGTGCAAGAATTAAAACTGGAGTTTGCACAAACTAACCTTGCCGCTTCCCTCTACACCGGCCAATTTAGCTTTGTTTGAAAACGTTTAGAATGTTTCTTGTATTTTAGACAGCATTGAAGTAGGGCTCTCTCAAGTATCCTTTCACTTTAACCACGATGATCACAACCTTTTGACCACTGCTCCTCTGCGTGATATTCTGTACTTTTCCCTTCTAATTGTGTAAGAAAGTCAGATATGAGATACGATAGCTAGAGAAAATAACGCATAGACCGAAAGAAAAGCAAGCCTGCTGGCAATTCTATCGACATTCTTGAACCCGGTAATGAGAGATTTAATTTATAGGCTTAGTGAAGATGAGGATGGCTACAACAGTGATCTTTCTTAACGAGATTCTTACCGAAAGCACTACTAGCAGCACTACTGATAGCGTTTGTAGGTGAGTTGGGAAGCGTTCATTTATTGCGAGACTTGGCAATGTGTTGTACGGTGAAAGCGCGCGAAGCACGAAACGCAACCCCATTTTCAGCTTTTACGGACAAATAGACGGGAAATGTAAATGCCGATATTGTGTAGGATTCCAGATGATTTACAACGTATCGATTTTTGCATTAAACTTGCCTCCACTTCTCGGAATATGCTCTTTTTTTCTTATTTACACTCGGCTTTTCAAGGCGCTTCTTAAAGCGTAAGAAGGGGAAATAAGGAGAAACTACATCTTGACAACGAAGGTAAGATAATGGGATATCTGTCTGCCTCCGGGGTTACCCTGCGTGATTTCTTCTTATCTGTAGTGCGGCGTTGCTGTTTTTTTCATTTAATTCGTGGGAAGCTCACAGTAGGGAAAGCATCCTACTCGTCATTACGTGTGGTCATCTCTTGGTTAAGCGTTTCTCATCACATAACTTGAAGCGCTTTTCTTCAGAGTAGATACCACCTGACCTATTAACAAAGTTCCTCTCGCTGTCTCTCGACTTGTTATCTATTCACATTCTTATTAACGTGACACTGTTCTGACTACCGACTCCTTATTATTTCTTCTTTTATCGCATTTTATTCTCCGACCATCGAAATGCATAACGCAAAAGTTATATAAAGTTTCTTAGACTAAATTTTTGTAAAGTAATTTTATCCATTTATACGGCGTTATTGCTCATTTTGAAACAGAGAAAGAGAGAGAGAGAGAGTTAATGAACCTTATAGGAAAAATTGATGCCAGTAACCATAATGAATCCTCCGTAGCTCAGTCAGTATAGAGGAAGCTCTTTGGTCGGAAAGACCTGGGTTCGATTCCCGTCAGTGACGTCAGGAACTTTATCTGGTCTCTTTCGACTAAAAGTGAGTTAGCCACTCTCATACGGAGATAGGGGGGGGGGTTTCCACCGGAAACTCGGGTTTTTCGTTCTCCAGAACAGACAAAGTGGTCCCGTTATATGCCGCTCCCGAGCCCCGATAAAATTGATGGTGGGGGAATAATTTGTGGGCAATATTTTCTGACTGTTTCTGAGTCGTTTCTGACTGTAGGACTTTGTCCAACAGTCAGAAGTTTCCGTTTCTTTGTCCTACAGTCAGAAACAACTGAAAAGGAAGATCAGAGATCAACCATAATAATCGTTCGGTTATAGATTGATGAATATTGCGCAAGCAGTAGCCCTAGTTTCCTTTGTCAATATAGATTATCGTTATCACCATTCAATACTGACTGACGAGTGATAAAGGTATGCATCATTATCATTCAATGTCAGTGATTCAATAAGGTGTTCAGCAATTCATTAAAACTTTTTGAGGGAAGAGTTTCTTATTTTTCCTTCCCCCAGTGCTCTTATCAACGTACAAGTCGTATCCTGATTTTGAATGGGAATTGTTTCTTCTATTGCGACATCTAAAAGCACTTCACCATAAACTGCCAATCGTGGATTGCGTGGAGTTGTCTAGGGTGTCATAACATCATTCCGCTCATTACTAGCGGTCCATGAAATTAAAACAAAATCATATTAACACACACAAACATACATAATTGGGAAAATGTCGCTCAGTTTGGTGAAGTTTTGCTGGACTTTTGAAATTTCCACACACTACTACCAGATGCAAATAGTATGATTCGATGCTGAAAATAATGCAAGTCCTTCGATCCACCCCCGCCCTCTACTACAACGAGAGGAGCTTTTCTGACGTTGAGCATTATTTTTCATTATCATGGATTTGTGAAGACCTCAGCTCGTCCACGAAATCCTTTTTGAGGCCGTACGCTGCGTTATATTTCGTACACTCACCTACTGTTCTGTACTTTGTTGGATCTTTTGCATGATTTTTACTGCTATTTTATTCGATAATTAACAGCTTCGAAATAACCCGGTGATTAGATTTGTAGTATAAAGTTTTATTATTATTATTATTTTGTTTTAATGAGTTTCTCAATCACGAAACATTGTAGACCTATAGTACATTAGTATTGTGGGTGATTTAAGGATATGTTTCTATTTTTTATTAGTCGTTTTGTTGTATTTATTCTATCGGTTGGAGAGCGGATACTCTAATCACTCGGTCAACCAATTTAGTCGTTACTTAGCCACGATCAGGTTTCTTAACTTTTTCTCTTCGCATTCTAGGCGGAAATGAACGAGATGCATCGTGTTGCCTCATTTATACCAGAGAACCACTGCAAGGTGCACTCGTCATTTCCAATGTTCGCATATCAATCATACTCGGAGATTTGAACATTCTTGTGCTAATGCTGAATTCTCCTGAATACTTTTGAAAACAGTGCGCTGGTTTGCCATACTTATTCATGAGAAATATAAAAGACAGTAGCGAAAAAAAGTGTTTTTCTAAGTGTTTGGATTACATAAGAAGTACGAATAGTTTTACGTACAGTGAATATTTAAGACTATTCTTTACGGCGAGAAAACAATAAGAGAGGCCTTTCAAAAGTTCTGCATTACCACGCATGGGTGGCCAGTGGGATAATATAATAGTTTCCGAGCGTGAATCGAAATTTAGAGGAGTGAAGGTAAAGAGGTGCAGTCAAAAATAAACGAGACAATACAATCATTTACATAAGAATCAGTTAGTATTAGTACTTTATATTGTCTCTAAACTTCTAGTTCACGATGCTCATTTTGTAATATTTGTATAATGAGATAAGCGAAGCTTTTATGTTATGGAGCACTCTTAGATGAGGATATGTCTTTTGACTCCAATTCTATGTTTTAATTAAAAATTAATTAAAAAATATGAAGTGATTATATGCCTCCGTAGCTCAGTCACTATAGACGAAGCCCTTTGATTGGAAAGACCTGGATTTGATTCCCCTCAGTCACATGAGGAACCTTTATCTGGTCTCTTTCGACTAAAGGTGAGGTAGCCGGTCTCATAAGGAGGTTGGGTTGTTCGTCCCCCAGAACAGGCAAACCGGTTCGTGAACACACGCATCTACAGACATAAGACACACCTGGAGGCATAGAGCTAACCGCCTTATTCTCGATACGGTAGTGGTTAAATGTAGAAAAATCCTCGACACCGCAAGGTAAAAGAGGAAGGAAGGAATAAGAAGAAGATGAAATAATTATATATACTGCTTAACTTGTTGTTGTTTATATATACAACTTAACTGTTGCGCTTTTGGGAATAACTATCTGTGAAATTTTACTTGGAGATTGCAGATAGTGATGAACAAATATGGTGTTAATGATAGGTAGAATAGTAAGATGCAACTTTATTGAAATAGGTTCCACCTTCAATTGTAATCTTGAGTAAAACGCTGTGTACTTATTTACTGTGCCTGGTGTTCATTTCCTGGAAATAAGACTTCAAAATGGAGAAAAGTGTGAATCAAGTTATATATCGCACATTTATCGAAAGAGAGAGAGAGAGAGAGAGACGAGAGAGAGAGAGAGACTGATTTTATTGCAACAAGAACAACATCCTGAAGGAAATGGATCAGTACAGAAAACTCCCATTTTGATAAAGTGCTCGACAAAATTATGATAATCCAGAAGTCCTGGAGCTTTTCCGTAGCTAGAATAAAACATTGTGACTATGATCTTAGTCGCTTTGCATACTAAATTAGTCCGATCCCATTTATCCCGAAGTATACACCGTTCGTTTTCTCTACGAATCAGTTATTATTTGCTTTCAATAAATAAATATATAAATGCTTTATATTCTTTATATAAATAATATTGGATGCCTAGCAGAATGGAATATAGAGAACATGAGCGTATGATATGAGAAGAGAAGACATCTTAAATCAGTGTCATTGCTGCATAAAATTATTTTAAGGAAACATTTTGCATGTTGAGTTCCCAAAGTGTATGTCTTGATTAGCAAACAAAATTGGAGAGAAATCGTTCATTTAAAAATTACACTAAGAAATTATATTCAACACTTTATACACACTTTAATCTAAATTACACATTGTGATTTGTTTTAATTAATAATTGCACTTTTTTTTATATATATTTCTCAGCCATAGTCAAGTTAGCCGGTCTTGGGCGTGGACAGCGGGGTTTTTTTCCTAGTTTATCCTGGGATTTTTCCTCCCGCAAAGTAGGCAAACCGGCCCCGTGAACACACTCTTCGACAGACATGGGATACCACCGGGAATAGGCAGCAACCAACCTATTCCGCGGGATTATCGGTCACGGAAGCTTACGCGGTAAAATGTGTACGTCTGCTCAAAAGTGTAACATACGACTACGATGACATTTCGTACTTGTGTATGTAATAATCATATACATAACTGTCTGTGACTGTCTGAATGTCAAACTGACATACTTGGATGACTAACCTCAACGGATGTTACAAACAGAACAAGACGTTTTTTTTTTTTTTTTTACGTTGCTTCCACCCACGAAATGTTATTTTGAAAACCTATAGTACATTTTGTACCAGGGGTGGGCCAAGAATTTTTTTTTCTATTTTTTTAAAATCAATATTTATATTTATTTTTTGTATTTTTCATTTATGTTTTTACATAGTCCGTAAACCCTGCTCTAGAGCAGGGTTTATTTGCTCTAGAGACTAAATATGGAACTTTTCTCAAGCCACTTCAGGCCTCCAATAAGCAGGCGGTGGTCTCTCACCAGGCAATGATATTCATCTTCCACTTCAAGCAATCACAAATATCCATGCCCACGGCGGGATTCGAACCCTCAGCCTGTTGGTTGGAGAGCGGGTACGCTATTACTTGCCCATCCAGGTCGGATGTATCTCGTATTGCATAGTAGGTACGTTGTATTAATTCACTAGATTTTCCGATTTTTCAGGTGAAGTTTTGCAGTTCTACGATTATTAGAATATAATCGTAGAATCGCAGAATAGAACTGTAGAAATTATAATTATAATATAATTATAAGTCCATTAAGAAGAGCCTCCGTAACTCAGCTGGTATACGCGAAGCCCTTTGGTCGGAAAGACCTGATTTCTATTCCCGTCCATGATGTCAGGAACCTTTATTGGTCTCTTTCGAGTAAAGGTGAGTTAGCCGGTCTCTCTCTCTCTCTCTCTCTCTCTCTCTCTCTCTCTCTCTCTCTCACACACACACACACACACACACACACACACACACACACACACACACACACACACACACACACACGGATTGACAGTATCATTAATACATACTTAATCCCTCATTAGGAGGGCTCAACCAGTCCTACGGGACGGATGAGGAACGTGAAGAACCCATACGAATAAATAAATAAAAGTGCATTAAGAGAAGAATGATAATGTGAATGAAATGGCATGTAGTAATTTGAGGTTCTTGAGAGAGGAAGACATTCTGCTGATTCTGATTTATTAACATGTGCAAATTATTTATACGGAGAAGTGTGCAAACATCAGTACTCTTCAACTTTGGATCAACATGTATAAGATGCAAATTTCGGCCTCGTTAGCCTAAACCTGAATGACAGACGACGTGGCCGAAGGGCACAAACAATGGCCTACGTGGGATCATCTCACTCTCATTGAAGAAATAAGAGTGAGATGAGAAGAAATAAGCGAAGGGAATCGTCTAGTTTCTAATCAGATAATCCAGCAATTTCTCATCCGTCTAAGATGGATTGAGTCCCCTGATTAGGTGCTTTAGGCAGTTTAATGCAATCTGTTTGCCATTCCTCTGCTGCATCACTCTGGGGCATAAGTATTTTATGTCTGTAGAACAGTATTCACGGAGCCGGTTTTCCTGTTCTGAGGACCGAAAAACCCGAGTTTCCATATATGATCGGCTAAATTACCATTCGATTGAAAAGACCTGATGAAAGTGCCGTAAGTCGTAAATTGGGTGTTCGAACCAGGGTCTTTTCAACCAAAGAGATCCTCTACATCATGTATCCTCCGAAGGCTCTCACTAGACAATGGCACGCGAAATCGGGATTTCCCCTGAGACAATATATATTACTGCTGACTCGAACTCTGAAAGGTGTGCGAGCAGCAGATTTCCAAATCCTCAGTGAAATAGAGGCGCATGAAAATTATCCACGAGTTATTCTCAAGAGGTACAAGAAGAGAACAAATTCCACATTTTGATTTGGGACGACTGTCTAAAAAATTCGCAGAAGAGTACTCTCCAGTATCAAAGAAGTTGAAGAAAACCGAAAAGAATGAACTGCGCTCTATCGTGGCAAAGTCACGCTCGTTGCTATCCTGAACGTGGATTAGTTTCATCCAATTCGTTTGTGATATGCTCAAATCAGTAACAACTCTTTCTGTCACATCTAGGAGATACTAAATGCCATCGAAATCCGATAACTGAGGAGGGTCATCTGAAAGTTATTATCAAGTTCCCATTACAATTCCTCGATGACTAGTGACCTGACACGATGTGGTCTTCCAGTGGAGGCATCCAACACGTGCCATGCCAGAAGTCATTAAACCATTCTCGATGTACCTCAGAGACTAATGTGTTCTTCGTGGCAGGAAAACAGTTTCCGAGATTCTTTCTGAATATTACCCCCCCCCCACACACACACACGTAAAGGGAAATATTTCCCCCCAGAAGTTAGTTTATTTATTTCAAATGTGTGTTATTAATTGCGTACTGTTGTTGAATTCCATTTATCATGGGGGATGTTTCTAATATATTAGCCACAGTTTGTATATCTTTACAAAATGTTAGCCATAAAATGCATTCATTTATTAAGCTTAGATAAATAAAATATTTATTAGAGAAGTTTATTTAGTTATTTTTGAAGTTATTTAAAGAAAAGAAAGGGACGAAAACTTTTGCATTCTTAGAACTTAAGAATTTCTGAGAGTTGAACACCGCTACATGAAGCTTGGAAACCACTATTTTAGTCCATTACCACAATAAGCATCATGATACCACACATTCAGAATAGTTAAGCTTATGAATATACAAGCCGCCATCACAAATATTTGGTACTACAAAGTAGTCAAGTACGAGTATGTTGTAAAAATGTATTTATTTCACTGCAGTTATGAATTCTTTCAAGTCTCTTTAATGACAAATGTGTTGCCCTTGTGGACTTCGAGTTTAGATTTCTGAATGCACTTTTTAAGCAGTGCTAATATTAAATTGTTCAGTGGGTTTTGTAGAATAATAATGAGAACAAAAAATACAAAGAATGAACAAGAAAATATAGCCTTCATTTATTAAATATATTGTGCTTATGTATGTTTTTAGGTTTTCTAGGCTTTCGAAACACTAATGCAATAAATTTTAACAGAATTTCTGTCTTTTTTTTCTTCATAGTATACTTTTTAAGCAGTTTTTCATGAAATTCAAATCAAATCGATTTCAGTGGTTGGAATTATCTGCTGAAGCAACTAAGGCGATGAGGTCAGTGTATTGTCAATGATAACTGCGCATGTTCTTCAGAAGCTTTGCTTGTTTTGGAGGAGGAAAAGCCCCAGTTTCATGATATCCAAATCTTCTATCCCCTGCATAAAGTTCTTATATATAGTTCATTGAATCCCACACAGGATTTCCTTCCGAAGAAAAAGTTAGGCGACTTTCTCTCGAGTTTAGTAGCGTGAACAGCAATGCGAATTTTCTTGTATATAAATGTGCAGTTTTATCGAATGACATCCCAAATTCAATTTATTTCGCTACGAGTGTTCTGAGTGCAGTATCATAAAACACGTTTGGAGCCCTAATACTGTACGCGAATATTATTCTCCTTCAGATTATTGATTAAGGTTTATACCCTTAACGCATCCTATCAGTTAGGATCGTTTCTGAAATTGCTTGTTGTAATTTTTATGAGAAAAAAATGTTTAGAGTGAATTTACTTTATTACATCCTAAGTCCTCAGAACAAGCTGAAGTTATAATTAACTTACTTTCCAATGAATGTGAAATTAGGAAACATACAGAAATAATAACTGAAGCTGAAGTAGAACCTTCTCGTCAAATAAAAATAAAATAAAGTGAAGCATTCTCTCCACCAAAGTCCAGGCAATAAGCAGTATCACTATGGATATATGCGATTATATGTGTGGTAATAAGAGCTTGTACTTGACAGGTCAGTGTATTAAACTGTTCTTTTAATTTAAATCAATTATTCAATGATGTCACTGGACTCATTTTAATCAGTTTCGTTTCTTTTATTACTGATTTACAGTTTAAAAAAACAACAACAGAAATTAACGCTTCTATCATATTTTATCGAACGGTTACCTATTGTTTTTAGTTAAAAAAAAAAAAAACTCGAATTCTTTAAACAACTTTAACACACATTTCCTATGTACATGATCTAGCGGGTACCACTGGCCTGACCTGACCTGACCTCACATCAGTTTCTGTTCCTTCGATAATCTCTTTGTGAATACTTCTACAGACGGAGGGGAAACTTTTGCGGCAGCACTTCCTCGACCTGCCGGCGTCTGTTAAAGTCTGTAATCTGTTGTCATCAGGTATTTGTAATTGTTTCGTTATTTGTCCATCGGCGTTCGGCGTTGTTTTTCACCGACGGGCCGAACGGTAAGTGACGGAGAGGAAGAGGGCGGGAATGAGGGGGAACGACGCGCACGTATGGCCGGAAGAACAACTTCCCGGTGATTACCTGGACGGGTCCGACGTGCGCGCGTTAACCGTAATAGCAGGGAAGGTGCCAAGACACGATCCGGAAACCAGTAGGAAACACAAACCTTCCGGCCTGTCACTCGGGTCACAGGGCGAGCGGGCGCCCACTAATAAATTGTGTTCTTCGATAAATGAACGAGGGGTTCCCTATGTTTCTATTAACACCCAGCCTCAACACGCAGGTTTAGAAACGGAGGTTTCATTCATTATCTTCTTATACTTTCTCTCTAAATCATCCTTTAATTTATTTGATATTCGTTGGATCATTTTTCTGATCTCTTCTTTGTGCAAGAATAATTAAAATCGAATTTGACGACGTCTCTTCATTTTTGTTAACCTCACTCTCAGTCTGTCCTGAAGGCGATACTAAATGAAATCTTCTGCTCCGTTAGCGTATATCGTAAACATATTCACAATAAAGTTTTCATTTCTGTGATGCGCACAGATTACCAATTTCTTCCAATGAATGTGCGTTAATGTTAATTCAATTTTCAGCTGAAGTCTAAAAATCTCTCATGACAAATATGTCATGATGATGATAATAATAATAATAATAATAATAATAATAATAATAATAATAATAATAATAATAATAAAAGACATATAGAAGTAAAAGTTGTGTTATTACACAACAAACAGCATTAAAATGGTTTTAGATAAGCACTATTACGAGACTAAGTTGCGCGCAATGTCTGAACTACTTTTGAATATTGTCATCGGCTGGATTATGAATAAAAGTTAGAGGTATAAGAAGAGGAACTGAATGGAATCCTATATCACAGATGGAAGATCTAGATTATGTAGACGATATAGTATTGATATCATCAAAATGCACACACAAATACAAGTAAAATGAGTACTATTGTATAAAACAGCTGAAAAAATCAAACTTAAATAAAATTTCGTAAAATAAAGTAAATGTCCGAAAGAAATTGAAACTGACCAACATGCAGTAGAAGTTAAGAATTTGATATACTTTGGAGCTAAAGGTTGATTGTCAATGTGCAAATGACAGAGATAATATGCAAGGATTGACAATAGCAAATACTGCTTCCAGAAAATTGAATAATACAAAAAATTATCCAAATAAAACTAAAATAAAGATCTTCAGTAGCAATGTCAAGGCAGTATTATTTATAGATCAAAGTTATGGAAGCTAACAAAAAAAAAAAGGATTCTTATTTTCCCTTTCAATCGTTTCCGACCGTTGGTGACTTTGTAGACGTCGTCCACAAAGTATTATTGGTGAGGTTTTTTTACAGGGAAGTTCACACCATTGCTTCCCCCCCCCCCCCCCAAATTTATCCAGGCTCGGCATATGGCTGGGACGCATCCATGACTGTAATCCATGTATGTTGACGGGGCTGGTTTGCCTGTTCTGGGGGGGGGGGGACGAGAAACCTGAGTTTCCGGGTGAAAAAATCCTCTTATCACCGTATCAGACCGGACTAACTCGACTTTAGTCGAAAGAGAACAGATAAAGGTTCCTCATGTCACTGATGGGAATCGAACCCAGGTCTTTCCGACTAGAGGCTTCTTCTATAGTGACTGAGCTACGGAGACTCTCTCTCAAAAAAAAAAAAAAAAAAAAAAAAAAAAAAAAAAGCTAAATTAAATACTTTTCAAATGAAGTGTTTACATAAGATAAAAAAAAGTAATCCCAACGTGTAACAAATAATGAATTATATATACAGACTTAGCAAAAAAGGAGTATCACCTTTGAAATAAAAATACGCGGATGGAAACGGATTGGACAAATTCGAAAGTGTAGTTTTGCCATGGATTCCGGAAAGAAAAAGGAAAAAGGAGAAGGCGTAAACTGACTTTTAAAGAATGACAGAAGAGGAAAGAATAATGACTGCGTGGGAGAGGTAGAGAGCATCAGAATTAGCTGAACAAGACAGATAACGAGATCAGACGGATCTCGATCGCATGTACTATGAGCACGAACAGGATGGCAAGTAGCACTACTAGTAATCCTGTTTTACAAACATATGCACAGACGAGAGAGAGAGAGGAAATAATTTATCTGAAACTGTTTCCCATATAATTATTTTTAATTTAATACAGTTTATTTTGTATTAATCATATGACTTATTTAAATTTTCGATCGTTGTTCATTGACGAGTCTATTGATCCCATGGAGATGGAGATGCCCGTATAATCTTTAAAATGTTTCCAGTAGCGAAACATTTTAAATGTTAAGATATTGAAGTCTCAAAAACTTCAATATCTTAACAAGCTTTAAGAAAACTCTAAACCACCACATTTCCTGAAGATCTCCAGCCAGCGGGGCTTTATTTATATACATACGGGCAAAACGGCCTTAATAAGTACTCAAGCATTTAGCAACATATCCATCAAGTATACATAAGCTCTGGATGACATTTTCGAAGATCTTTTTATTTAGAATCTAATTATTATTATTATTATTATTATTATTATTATTATTATTATTATTATTATTATTATTATTATTATTATTATTTTGTAGTGGTGTGATAATTAAACATAATAACTGATAGATGGTTTACGCAAATTTACGCGAATATTACTTTTAAATCTAATGTTAGGTATGAAAAGAAACTCACAATTTTCAATTAAATTATTTAAAATAACTTTAAAAGAAATTACTTGAAGGAGTGTTCTTTCATAATTTTCTCCGTAAGCCAAATAGAATTTGAAAGTGTGTACCAGATTGGCTCGAAGGTCACAATTTGTGCATCCATCACACGAAACGGAGTACTGCAGGTTCCGCTGTGCATAAGGATGTAACATATAATTTCAAATGGAAATTCCCCACCTTTGTTTTTTAAATTCCATGAATATTCTTCATTCCAGGACTTTATATAATAATAATTATTATTATTATTTTGCATTTTTCTTCACTCTCATGATCAGGGCATATTTTCATCTCAAAACAGTGCTACATACGAATTATAATTGGGGATAAAGTTATTATTTATCATATAAAGTTACCATACCATCTTCTCTCATCACGTGATGTATACTTTTAGCTGTCCTGTCCTCTCACAACGGAGATAGCTACAATGTCAAACGTGTTGCCTAATGAAGGATCACAGGAGAAAAGTCGAGTTACTGATAACACTACGCGTGAATTTTGTGTTATCAATATTTTTATGTGAATTCCATACACAAAACCTTATAAACATAGTAATAATATGGGTGATCTAGATGTCAGGTAATCCGGAAACACTGCTCTACATGGAACCTTTTGGCATCCTGGTGGTCTCACACTCTGCGATGAAAAGTCATCTACCCTCCAGTGATTTTCCCGAATATTCATACTTGCAGTGGAATTTGATACCACCGCATGTTGGTTATCTGTGCTCTTCACTCGACCGGCAAGGCAAGTGTTCGTGCCACTTTCTTAAAACTGCAAAGATCTGAATAATAGACTATAAAAAATGCATTTGCTGCTGTTTTCAGAATAACTATCTTATCAAAATGATGGATGAACAGTTTTCAGCTGTATTCTAAAATTGCTTCTGAAATTAGTTGCTTTAATCCAATTTTACTATTCACGAAATATACATCTGTTGGCAACCGCTTCTGCAAAAGTGAGTCCCTTCCACCCTGCAAGGGACGTCTTCACATATCTCAGTGGTGTAGTAGGAAAGATTATATTTGTGTCTTTTTTAAAACTCTGGAGAATATTATCGCTGGTGTAAGAAATATCTATGGCATTTGGAATAGTAGCTGTTACCCAGGCTTTAGACGAAAGCTGAAGCTCCCCCCCACCAAAGTTTCTATATTATGGTAATATGTAATAAGCCTGTAATGATTATAGACACGTGGCTAATTCTTTATATTAATCATTTAGTAAAAGCGTTGAAAGATTAAAATCATAAAACATGCAAAGTCTCAAGAACGCAGTTATACTGATATGCTTGTCAGCTGATTATTTAAAGAGACTGATCCAAGGAACCTATTCTATACAACAATTTCAGAATTAATTTCAAACCGCATGTTATTACTAAAATCATGTCAGTAAAAACCGAATGTTATTATTAAAAAAAAACCCTGAAGAATTCTTCACGGTTTCTTTGACGAAATTGTCAAACAAATAGTTTTCACTGTTTTTACTTATTGTTATTTGGAAATAGGAGGTCAGTGATTTTGGACGAAGAATAGTTGCATATCGTACAACAAAGATATATTTGGACGAGACAAGGAGCTGTACGAACCCTGTGCATATCGACAACATAGCCTTGAAATTGTGGAGTCACGAATGCATGGAATTTCTTAGCAGGAGAGAAGCTCTTTGACAAAAATGTCGAGAAAAAAAAAAAAAACTTCATCTTTATTGTGCGACTAGAGTTTCCAAAAGAAAGACAAAAGCGAGACATGAAGAAACACTCAGAAGGTGAGTTGCACGTGTCCGTGTACCGACAATTACATCAATACAGATTTCATAAATCAATGTCGTTTAGGACCCCCCGCGAGTGTAATGCTTTTAATTTGAATATCCTTGAATAGTGTTGTGACAAGAACATTTTATATTTGACAAACGGATATTTGTTATATATTCATAAAGCGCAAGCTGGTGCGTTATGCCAGCCTAGTTGGTTTTTAGAATAGCGTGTACGCTCTCTAACCAACAGCTGTGGGCTGAAATCCGAGTATGTCATTAGGTAGTGGATGATTTTTATCTTTAGGTGTAAGTCCGCCATATTGATTATTGGAAAACTTCAGTGATTTGAAAGCTTTCCATGTTAGTTTATAGAGTTTATTTATACAGATTGATTTCCGGTTAATTTAGCTCTTAGTCTAACCATAGTTCTAATGTACGATATATGTTTCCAACTACTTTTCATGGATGGAATTCACATAAAAATATCTACGTCCCATTGTTTCAACATACAGTGATAATCAATTAATAATGGTAACTATTGCTTCGATATATCTATTGGAATAACATGGCAATAAGCAAGAAAGAATAACATAGGGATAACCAAATTGTTTCGACATACATATCGGGATAACCAATGTTAGTATTCAGGTGTTTTGTTTTTAATTTGAATATCCTCGGACAGAAAGAACAACAAAATGAGTAAACAGATTTTGTTATTTGTAATGTATCACACTTCCGTTTCAGGTGCTTGACACTTTAGGAACGTAAAAATATATCGAACTGTTACTACATAAAAGTCATGTGACTAATTTAATACAGTGAATGCAATGCAAGAACCACGAAACTAATGACGTTCTGTACTTGGATCCTGTAAAAATACAATAAGACGGGTTACGCGAGCCACCACTGTTCAGCTGACAAATATTGACACATAGGACAATACGCATTCCAACCTACGCCCCCTGTAAGTATTTTTATCAACGCTCCGGTCACTGCAATTGTTAACATAAACTCTCCCTGTTTAAACGCTCCTTATAAATAAGCAATGCCGATAGAGGCTCCCTATGGTATGGAACATTAAATGCCGTTTTCCCGTTCTCGTATCGCCAATAAATTACATCAACTGTACTCCGTCCCAAATTACCGTTGTGGAAAGTCGGCACACACCGATCAATAGTCGTCTGGAAGAAGAAGAAGAAGCGGCCGAGTCACAAAGACAAAGCACGATATGAATGCTGTAAACGTTTTGCCTGCTGAATGCGCTTTTTATTTCTCTTTCAGTTCTCTAGTGCTGGAGTGACTCACGCATCTCTATAATGCCTCCTTTACAGTAATAGCAATGACGGAACACACAGATCGGTGGATGCGGGAGGCGACTGCGTTCTTTTCAGAGCATCACGGACGCTTGGGTGTATGTGTGTGTGTGTGGTGGGGGAAGAATGACGGATAAAAGTGGGGGGGGGGGTTAGGATGAGAAGTCCGCAGGTGGTCTCGTTGTGCCCGCTGAGGTGGATCAGTAATGACGGGACACAGAAACAAATCACTGGTTGCCCAAGACGACGGCTTCTATCTACTGTTAAATGGCGCTCAATGCGAGTTGTGATTACGGAGACAGTGGTCTTTACAGGGACGCCTGCCCACTGACCTTCTGCCAATTCACACTGTTTTACCATTGCCAGATGATGTGTGAAGCATTGCTGAAAAACAACAGCGTCCTCACGTGCTATTGAGCGTCCATTAAGGTTAGGCTTACAGCTTGGTTTGCTTCACCACCCACGACGGTGGGAGGTAACATATGGTATCAGCCTTTTCTGTTTAAAAGGATGAAGACCACTTCCGGTTCACGAACGTTAATTGTCTTGGAAAAAAAAAATGGAAAGGGAGGATGATGTGTTGTCTGCCTTTTAAAAATGCGCCCTGCGGAAGCGATTTAAATAGACACTTCATCTTGATTAAGTGTGCATCATACTTGCTCCAACATAACACCATTAGGAAATTTTGACAGAATCGGAAGTCGTTTCAGGACACCGGTGCAGTACGCCACACGATATAAAACTATTATTATCTGATACTTTTCATTAGCGATGCAGTAACCCTAAACATGATGAGTCATGTATTCAGTATGCAAATACAATAGGACGAACTTTGTATTTTGTCTGTATTTTTGCAGAGAAAGATAGTCGGAATTCGGTGGATTGGTCCTCCAATTTTACATTTTACATACATGTTCGCAGGGCAGGAACATACTCGTATAGTTCCATAAGTTATTGGGAATGAAGGGATGGTCATGCCAAAGAGCAGCTGACTCAGCATAAACACTTTGAAAAAGTTCTTTGATTATATTACTAATCGGTTTTTACAAAGGGCTAAACATTTTAATTCAAATGCAAATATATCTTTTGAACCTTCACTACATTATCTAGAACTCTGGTAATTTACCAACTCGATTATCAGAAGTCAGTAGTTATTAGCAAAATAAACAGTAATGAAACTTTGAGCAGATCGTGAAATGATATGATTAAGCATGATATTTGCATATATGCAGATTAACTGCGCGACAGTTTTAATTGCGTCTGGCTATTTGCCAGCTGCTCTATTTAGATTTGTAACCAGTTTATTATGAAATGTCACGCTGTTGATGAACAGCAGTAAAATAATAATTATCCCTTTCATTCGCAGTCAGATGAAATATTCAAATCAGTCCAATTTTGCGACTGCGTGATCCATATGGTACGCTTTTAAATTAGAAGGCAAAATTCATTTTATAAGAAGACATGGGAACCATAAAAAAACATTGCTAGCGTAATAAGAACGATGTTAAGTGTGTTGTTAGTTAATGTAAAGCTACTACTATGCAGCTTTACATTAACTGTAAAGATGTGAAGACTCAAAATGAACTCAAAATATAAAGCTACTATCACAAAGGTTTGTTTTTTGATAGCAGCTTTACATTTCGAGTTGATCTGAATTTCATTTAATATTAAAACAGTTCTTACATGATGGCTGTTGATGGTTTTGTGTTACCCCCGATTACGTGGTTGACGTTACTTATTGTCGCAACGTTATTGTTAAACGCTCGACCTATTTAACCATCGAAATGTTTAGCACGATGTGTCATTATGGACAGGAAGGACGATCATAGAAAAATCTATTAGTTATTTATTCCAATCTTTATGCGTGAAGTTTCGGACGGTACATGTTACTATGTACGGAACTGTTGTGTCTTTAACTCTTTTGAGTGTATTAGGGATTAAGTTATCACGTTTTTGATAACTAGAAAGGTTAATTTGCAAAATTAACAAAGAAATAGTCAAGGGACAACGAAAATATCCAAAGTAGAGAGGGCATAGAGAAATGACATCATACATGACATCAGAAGTTTCTAGTTTTTTTGCTTCTTTAGTCCTATTTGTTCCGTCCATCCTCATGGAAACAACTGAAATTCAATATTTATATTTATACAACTTTGAGGAGAAAATGTTGCACAACTTTTAATTTTGTTAAAATTACATAATGATCCCCCCACTTTACATGAAGACGAAAATCCTGCCAGTAACTTCATTTCGAGTGATAGTGGTGTCACATTTGGGGACTAATAATTTTAATGGCTCTAGGGATAATAATCTTCTCAGGAGAACATAATTATTAAATGAAACAAACTTATTAAATAACACAACATAACTTAATATTGGGAGCGTGTTTTAAATGGTTTGTTGCATACTTTCTTATTTTAAAGAAAATTCACAAAATACGGAAAAAAAAAAACATTTATTATTATTATTCACCAAGAACAGAACACTGTGGTTTGTTACTGGTTGACTCCCCCACCTCCATTCACAATCTGCTGGTATCTTTTAGACAATTCATCTCACTAATCTATTTTAGTTCAACTTTCTTAATAAAACGCTTTTCTATAGAAATCTTAGGCTACTTTATTAACATAAAATCATTGAAAAAATGTTATTTTAGAAGATCCTATGATTCCTCTTTCTCAAGAAAATAATGTCTCGTTGGTGATAGTTTCCGATTGTGTTTTAAGAGGAGAACTAAGTAATTTTTCTTAAAGAGGAATTTACTTAGACAGGTCTCTGTAACACAAATGCCTTAAAATATTTTGGTGTTTGCTAAGGAAAACAAAAAAACTACATCCAAGTTTTTTTGGTAGCAAACTATTTCTAAATTTTGTTTTTCTATTTCAAGTATTACTTGTTTCTTGGCGTGTTTATACATTTAGAATACCGTTTTAAAATAATATGATGGACACTCTTAATCCATACTACTGACTTAGCATCCCTTTTAAAGAACAACATAAACCTTTGGACATCTTATTATGTTTTATTTCAAGGAAAATCTTTATAACTCCACATCTTTTTTAACTTTAGAATTGCTATAAATTAATTATCTTTATTTATTGATTGTTTACTTATTAACCTTGTCATTGTTCTTATAACGATTTTGGTGTCGCTATGAGAAAATTTCGTAGCAGGAAGGGAAAAAAAATGATACAGCCTGGTGATCTTTCAAATTTGCCGAAGACAGCAAATTACAAGAGCATGTCATGTTTCGTCTGTATCGGATAACAAAACTAGCTGGATGATGTAGTCTACTTATAAACAAGAATAAAAAAATACATTATATTACCAAGCAATTTTATAAGCTAGGTTTTTAATCCTTTTTCCCAAGTAAGCAAAACAGACAAGTAAGTCAAGTTTGCGGCTACACGTAGTGTAATACTAGGCAACTCGTTGTAAAGGTGGAGTAAGCTCTGATCACTTTCCTTAGAATTTTCTCCTAATGCAAAGCACATTTCCTTGCGAAGATGTATGATGCTATGCATTAAGGTAATGGTCGCTACCATTACCGGTTTCGACCTTTAATGAGGTCTCCTCAGTGGGAGCCAGACCTAAAAAATGCCAAGGGTGAGACCTCAATAAAGGTCGAAACCGGTATGGGTAGTGACCGTTATCTTAATGCACAGCATCGTACATCTCCTCAGAAATGTGCGTTGCATTAGGAGAAAATTCTAAGGAAAGTGATCAGAACTTACTCCACCTTTACAACGAGTTGCTTAGTGTTGCACTACGTGCAGCCGCAAACTTGACTTACTTGTCTGTTTGCTTACTTGGGAAAAAGGATTAAAAACCTAGCTTATAAAATTGCTTGGTATCTTTAACATAATATATACCCAAGGTAAAAAACTTTCTACATAAAAAAAATGCATATTTTAAGTATTCACGCTTGGACTTCCGAATATGTTTTAGATACCTAAATGACGTTTATTTTTGTTTAAATCCATCATAAGTACTATGCAGGCTATATAGTTCCTACTCAACAGAATTTTCCTGGTCAGTTATAATGAACTTTCGTTATTGTTATAACAAGAGTTCTCAACGCTCGACAAATAGCGTTATGATTTAAATATCGCCAACGATCACAATACTACCATGTTACATGATTGATTCAGTATGCCTGTTAATTCATAAACCATTGTCAAATATAATGTTTATGCGATTATGGAACGTAACCCAAGGAAGGATACATTATAGCGAAACAGTGAAAGAGCTCTCTCATTACAACTAAAAGAATAATCCTGTTTAGCACATCATTATTACATTTACGGCGCTTAAAAAAATGAAAACAAAATCTAAACATCTGACTTTTATTTCAAATTGATTCAAGATGTGACTGCATTGAGAACAAATCCGTGGAATCCGAAGTTTTTTTTTTTTCTGTCCAGATTTATTCATACACACTCCAACTTAACAGTTTTCTTTATGCATGTGCCAAATATAGGCATTCTAATGCACAAACGCACATACTTACTTTTCATTCAGCTTCTCGTCCACTGGCGATTATAAACTTATCATGCTTCCCAAATCAATACCTGCTTTTTCCCATATTTACTAAAATCATATTACCATCTTAGAAAATATGAGAAAAATCTTATCTGGCTATTAGATCTTGGAAACGATTTTATATCTTCTTTGGGATGATTGCTGCTAGAAAATTTGCAAGTTTTTCTCCAGATACACATTGCAGCACAGTTTATAATTTTATTTTATAACAAAAAAAAAAAAATCCACTACAGCCACTATATCTCTAAGTTCTCTCAAATGTATTCGTTAAATGTGCATAAACCTACTACAATAAATCTTTCATACCATTGTGCATGATATTCCGTTTTGAAACCATTTTCCATAAATTGCTCACAGAAGGTAGTATCTGTTCTTTATACGGTAGTTTACCAAGTATGCCGATTACACGCAGACAAGAGGTAGTAACTGCTGTTACTACCGAGAAAGACAAAACATATGCAATATAGTAGAACCCCCCCCCCCCAAAAAAAAAAACAACAAAACAACGGGCCTCGGTAATTTGTATTCCCTTCCTCCTTCTCATCAGCCTGATTACACGCACATGAACTGTAGAAAAGTATACTCCGTTCTTAAATTTTCATTGTAAAACGTGACATCTCTGGTACCCATTTAAATTAGAAATTAATATAGGTTATAATGCTACATTCAGGTCTGCACCGAAAGCTCGGCTTCAAACGTTAATTATCTTTGTAACTCTACAAACGAAAATAAACACGATATAATACTGAGTTTAATGTAGGCAGACATCCATGACACCTGGTTAAACATAAATAAATAAAATCTAAATAAAGACAAACAAACAAATAAAAACTCATTTATATCTAGAGATCGATCATTGAACAAATGTGTAAACATGGATTCACTTTCAAGTGTTCTACTAAATATAAAATGAAGTATAAATCGAGATGTCTATTAGGGAAGATTTGTTTACTCTTAATAACGTAACATCTGAAATACTGAAGTCACATCTTACATTTGGAATGCCACATCACCATACTCCACGATCGTTTACGGGCGGACAGATGAACTGAAGCTATCCCTCATCAGCTGGATACTGATATCACGATAACGCCACTATCCATGTTCCTTGTAGCAACATAAGGTATTTTTAATCACTTTGACTGCTCTCTTTCGGTTGTTATAAGCGTAATAATTTGGTTATGTTATATACTGAAGAAAGGAAAATTGTAAATGTGTACTTGACATGTTCCTTAGTATTCAACTTGTTGTCTGCAAATGCCTCTGCGGTGTTTGTGAACAATTTAGAAGAAATCGAATACAGAATTCGTGTATTTATACTGAGTAGAAGCAACCAAAATTTCAAAAAAGCAACCAGTATTTTTTAAATACTGCAACTGCTGTACTTAAAGTAAAACGGAACATAATTGCAAGTCTTCTCTAAATAAAGGTGAGTGTAAGGAAAGGAAGGTGGCATTGTGTATATATATATATTGATAATCAGCTGAGTTACGGATATTTGATTGAAATAAAGTTAACATTATCATCCGTGGTCCAAACACGCATTTAAGCGCACATGACCTTTCCAACTATTCTTGAACTTCGCAACCGTAACTCGAGAATAAGGTGATTAGCTCTCTGACCCCCATTGTGTCCTATGTCTGTAGATGCGTACATTTACGGGACCGGTTTTCCTGTTCTGAGGGACGAAAAACCCGAGTTTCCGGGAGAAAAAAAACCCTCTACCCACGTATAGACCGGCTAACTCACTTTTCGTCGAAAGAGATCAGATAAAGGTTCCTCGTCATTGACGGGAATCGAACCCAGGTCTGTTCGACCAAAGGATTTCGTCTATACTGACTAAACTACAGAGGCTTTATAAAGTTAACATTACGCTGTTTATTTGTAGCTATTTTATATAGTTAGTTAGAAACATTGCACTTAAGTAGCTCAGTTATTATCGACGATGTTCTTTAGGTGGAAACATTCCTTGACAAGGATTTTCCAACTGAAGGTGAATCATCCGGTTTCATCAAGCGGCGAAAGGATTTTTCATCCAGGTCATTGAGCTTAGAAGGTAAAGGAGGGGGGGAAATAGATGAGATTCCCATTCACGTGCCGTCTTCTATCTAGTAGGTTGACCACCATGATGTGACTCATGGTTAATTACGTCCGTTGCGTCTATCTCTTCCACATATTGTCGTAAGTATTCATGGTTGTAAATCCGTCAGTATTCATGGGGGCCTATTTGCCTGTTCTGAGGGAAGAAAAAAACCCGAGTTTCCGGCTGAAAACCCGCTATCTTCGTATGAGACCGGCTAACTCACCTTTAATCGAAAGAGACCAGATAATCACGTCATGGACGGGAAACGAAACCCAGTTCTTTCCGACCAAATCGCTTCGTCTAAAGCGAATGAGTAAGGAGACGCAAGAAATGAGATAAAAATAGATAATTAAAATCTATTTTTATAAGAACTAGAATTTCTGGTGTAGAATGCGACATTAAAAACCTAATATTAAAATTACCCACTGGGAAATTACCTTTTAAAAGATTTGTTATTGGAGATGTAGCTTTTCATCACTTAAATCTGAATACTACAGCAGCTGGGAAGTAGGAGGTTAGGAGTCAATACTGGACAGAATTTTATTAGACAGTTTGGATTTGGAAACTAGCATTCATGCGAATCAAGAAATTCTGAACTAAGCGACGTCTCTCCACTTTGTTTTCCTTTTCCTTAGTCCCCTACTTGCTTCGTTTCGATAACATTGCATCCAATAGAAAGAAACAGGAGAGCTGTAGAGTTCCTGAACTTCTCCTGTTAGTTAATATGAAATTTTCCGTACACATTTTCCCATATTCACTACGATAAAGAAGAATCGACCCACAAGTCGTAACATTAACAGCTTCACGGGTCAATGTCTACTAATTTCAGCGAATATAAATAGACGTATATGACCCTTATCTTCTCTCCCCCCGTTACTGTTTCGAGCTTTGTTTTGCGAGCGACCCTGCAGCACTCCAACCGGAAGCTGGTCTTTGCCAGATGGGGTGGTTGTACGATTATGATAAACAGACAGCAGAGCAGTGGGCGATCATATGCTGATAATCCATTGTGAAGGGAAATGTATAACAAATGGGTTGTCGCTCATTACTGTGTAATGCACTGACGGCGCCTGGTGGGACGTTCCAGGCCGTCGAAACAACCATAACGGGAATCGCAGCTGATGGCACCGCCATTATGTTCGACACCCCGGCACAATGGAGTCACATACAGTTGACCCTGATCACGGAAGATGGGCTTTAATGAACAGCAATGACCTTATTACTTAACCCTCTGATTTCCATAGAAAAGGGAATGAGAGTGACCACTTGTGACTAATGACCGTAAGGAAACACGACTCCGGCCCTCTCTCCTCCCCCACAGTAACACAGACCGTAATTAATTTTCTCACGACAACAACGAGAGGGTAATCACAATTGGGCCGTTAAATAATAGGCAAAAGCTTTCGATCCCAGATCACATACATTGGTTTTTGATGGGAATAATCAGCAAAGCAATTGCACATGAAAGTCCATTTAAGTTTCCCCTGGCGCTATGACGCAATTATGACGTAAGCAAGATATTGTAGATTTTCAACATCTGGCATATCTCCAGACCTCTTGACACTTCTCATCTTCTACGTCTCCGCCCATTGGAAAACTCTGATAATATGAAATAATTGCTTCAATTACATAAATTCAGGTTTCTAACCTTATCATTACTAACTTGATAATCATAATCTGAATTAATAAAGAAGGCTTTATCATATAAGCTGTGTAATGCATCTAGATACCACGCTGTTTTGTCCCATATTCTTTTAATCGTTTTATTTAAATTTTCTATCGCTTTTTTTCCCCTAATTCAAGTACCCGTGTGTATTTCCGTAGAAAAAAAAAAAATCTCATCGGCAATGGAGATAAATCATGAAGTCGTCACTTAGTGCTATGATGATCGCCAAGATACCCTTCGGCTAGCCACGTGCTTATCCACTTATTATTGTCAGCGGCGTACGTCCTTTTACAATACCGCTATTAAGAGAACAGAATGATGGGTAAAAAGTCCTCAGGCAACTAGTTCCGGTTCCGGTTTCCTGTTAGTAATGGGGTAAACATAATGAACCCTCATTAACAGGTCAAAACATCGCACATGATGAGGAAATAGCCGTGGGAGGAGAGGGAGACATGTGCTTTTACCCCCGTCATTAGATAACTCTGGAATGAAAAGGAAAACATTTTTACAATCTAACTTCCTCTCTCTCTCTCTCTCTCTCTCTCTTTCTCTCTCTCTCTCTCTCTCTCTCTCTCTCTCTCTCTCTCTCTCGGAATTCATCTCCTCTATAACGATATATGTTCCTATAGTAAGAAACAAAGTTGTTTTTCAGTTCACTCACTGCTGAGTTAGTAGTTCAAAGTTAAAACATTGGCAACTAGATGCGACCAAAGATCATTATTATGATTAAGTGGATCCAAAGAAATTATTTCACGTAAAGAGGTCAGTCAAACACTCTAACCTCATATTTTGTTTAACTGACGTTAACTGAAGTAGGTAAAATGTAGATACTTTTTATTTACTTTTTTTTTTTTTTAATGCATGAAACCGTTGTTGAAGCAAGCAAACATCCGTTACTCATCATAGACTAATAAGTGGCAAAGACAATACTCATTCGTATCTAAATTTTGAACAGTAAATCATCATTGCTATATTCGGAATAATACTACAGCTATTTCGTAAGATGCTGATGTTAATTAGGAGATATTGACGATCGATCAATACCAAATAAAAAGATAGGTAAGGAAAAGAATTTAGAAGCTTTGACAAACATTCTTATATTTCTTGTTTTTTTTTTGCAAAATGAAAGAAGAAAAATTTTCTGTAAAGAATAACTGACTGTGCTTAACCGATTAGAGAAGCGTTTCAGCAATATCTATCAGTATTAGGAAGCTGACAACATAACCGCTAACAGGTTCCCACAGAATAGCAAAGAGACAGACGTGTATAAGTTTGTTTTCAGCAGTCAATTTTTTCTCTGAATAGGATGTGATTCTGTTTCGATTAGAGGCATCGTATATTATGAAATTTCCTATAACCTTTTAAAATGGCAATTCAACAAGAATCTTTTTCAATAATATTCTTCAGCCCAAGCTTCTGCTGCGAAAACATCGGTAAAATCTTGTGTCATTTGAATCGGTTATCATGAGAGGGATAGCCTATTTCTAGACGCTAAAAGATAGAAATAAAAATAAAGAAATGGCAAAAGGCTTAAAAAGAAGATCGGTCTTCGTCTCTCTATCTGCCTATCTATCTCTATGAAAGAATCTTTCTTGTTAAGACATTGATCATTCTTTTTTTCTCCTCCTCCTCTTCATTCTTTCTCCTTTTTTTTTTTTTTTTTATATAGTGCCAATGCCGAAAAACCGCGTCTTTCACCTAGGCTGCAGAAAGTTAGCGAGCCCCGATCGTTCTTCGGTGTCTCGCGCAGTCTTAGATACCATCGCGTGCCTAACGCGAAAGTATGTTTATTTTTTTTCCACCCTGAGAACGGTGGTGTGCAGAGGATTTCCCAACTTGGCAGCGCGATAACTATATATAACAACATTGGATGAGAAGAGGAGCAAGCACGAGCGACTTGCGTGTCCCTGTCCGACATAATATTGCTGGTGGCTGCAAGTTCCCATAGGGGAGAACGTATGGTGGGGAGTTTAAGATGCTAATGAACAACTCAGGTAATCTCAGCCTTGTAGGATATAATGAAGCTAAATATCTTACTTTGTGTAGTTAATATTGCAATGCAGTTAATGTCTATTCCTATTTTAAACAGAGAACTGACATCCTGGTCTTTGTACCATGAAATAAGAGCCACGGAAGAAACAATGGACGCCCGAAGGCCCTATATCAACGTGTGCAGCTCCATCGGTACAACTTAACGACCCCATAATTCCTGGTGGCTGTTTAACTTTAGAAAGAACGCAGTCTCGCCATATTTTACTGGACAGAACACGTGGCAGCAATGAAACGTCCACGTTAACAATACATGGCGCACTTAATGTTATCCAGTAGATCAAAATATCATTGTTATACTCTCTTATTATTGCTATGAATGATGGAATATCGTAACACAATGGCATCGAAACAATACGAAGGTAAAGGAAGGAAGGCCCGTTTCGAATTATCATATACTCGATTTACACAAATGTTTCACAAAGCAAGAAAACTTTACCTACATACTAAATATGGTATGATTTGGAATTTTAGCAACGTAACCTTTATTCTGTTCATCTTATATGCGTCTGGTAACATTTTTTATTGCTGCTTTTATTTCATCACTTTCTTTTAATCTTTATAGAAAGGAGTGCTTTGATGGTTGTATCGAAATACTTGGCTAAAAATTTAAATTATTCCATCGAAACTACATCTCTTTATTGAGAATAGAAAACACTGGTGTAAAAAATTATATCTCTTGTTGAAAGTTAATTTTAATTAATTTGTAGAAGTTATATATGACCATCTACACCCAAAAATTTCACTTTTTCTCCTTATATTTTGCTATGTGGAATATAAGTTGAAATGTTGCATTTCATCCTTTTGAATGATATTTTCAAAATGAAACGTGAAAGATATTTCATGTATTCCTACGGGAGGAGATATACATGAAATTGTCATGTATCTTAGGAGTTCACAACCAAATATAAAGCTAAAAAAAGTAGCTCATAAATTTGTTCACGATTCATATGTCACACATACTACCAATAGTATGAAGGCGCGGTATGTGCTTCTGTCAAATTCTGTATTTTGGAAATGAGAAAATGTTATGATTAAGAAAAAAATTATAAGAAGGGAAGATGTGGCAATCATTCTACAAAGCATCTTTTCGACAGAAAAGGTTTTAAAAAAAAATTGAATTTTCGATGGAATATCTCATGGAAGATGATTTTGCATGAATTGTTTTATGATAATGGGCGTCCGTCTTTGTAATTATAACTTCCACGCTGTTTTACGAAATTCATTCTCTTACATCCATAAATTAAAAAGAATTAACAATAAAAAGGTGCCTTAAGTGATCCATTAATTTTCTACGAGGCTTAAGAAGAGCATTTGGATGATTGCGTAACAAATTGAGTAGTTTCATGGCTCCTCGCGAGATAAATCCGGTGGTGGTGGTTCTCAGTGATTGTTAACCAAGCTCAATTATACTTGCTAAGAGGGTTGCTAATTGACACATGACCCTGTCTGGTGTAACAACATCATTAGTTCGCAACATTAGCAATAGGTTTGATTTTTATTTTGGAAGGGCATTTCGTCCCCTTACGTGTTCGCAAACTTCGCCAAGGTTTATCTGGAAAACGTGCTGCGAACTCCCTACGGAAACTTGAATATTCAAGTTACATTTACTCTTTAACAATGTTCACATGAGCGCGAGCTTTAAAGCCCGTCGCGTGCTGACTTTCATGTGGCACGCCTCTCTACGTGCAGCTGGAGGCAGAAACTCGAGTCATCTTCGTGGAAAACGAAGTACAATGGAATGCAGTACTCTTAATGCATCGAGTCTCATTCTATGATTACTCCGGCTAATTAAAGAGCCTCCCTAAATTAAAATATTCCCATCAGTCAGACCTAAATGTTTCTTCCTGTTTGTGAAACGCATTATGCCGAGAAACTAATTTAAGAGGAGTTCGTTTGCTGAAAGTTGCATATGCAGCAGGTAAACATCTTTGAAATGGGTAATTACACCCGTATGTAAACTAAGCCTAAGTGAACGCAGCATGGCCTCCGCTTTTGCTTACCTTCTCTACGCTGATGACAGCTTATTTCTATCAAAATTTCCAGCTAAAACTAAATTAATATAATTTGCTTAAAGCAGTAAGTTTCAAAAATCTTTAAACAGAATCCGTGGTCACGTGATGACGCCGCACTTATTTCTGGTCGCGAAGTCTAAAGTTCGAACTTTGTAATATCATTTATTATAAAGTTTGTTGCGAAATTCTGACAGCTTCGGTCACTGCATAATGTAATGATATCCTGTACGTGATGGGCAGCTTCACAAACGCGTCTTACTCAAGGAAACTAATAAGCTAGAGAATAATTTCCAACTCTAGAGTTCATTTGCCAAAAGTAGGGGCGGATTGTTTGCTTCTTGTATGGTATTAATGCAAATCCGAACTTATCGGTAGGCACTCAACTCTCTGCTGATATTTCGTACCAGTGTTGGAGAAATTTATGCGTATTTTACGCTGCTGACTTGGTTAGTGCACTTTGAATTTCAACATAAAACTGATTTTCCTTTAACATTACCTAATCATTAGGTCCTAATGAATGAGGTGTGAGATCCTGCTCATCGCGTGAGCAGTTTTGTATTAAAAAAGCGATCAAGCAACTAAGTATGATTCCATACAATATCGTTTGTTTCTTGACTCGCCTTACAACTTAAATTCGATATTTAGTGAAAATACTTCACCAAATTTTAGAATACACTAAAAAATTTAATGGTTGCAAAGGACAAAGTTTTTGATATTAAAATTTATCATTTAATAAAATTTAATTATCAGTTAACTGTTCTTAGACTTAATTGATCCTAAACATAGAGTTAGAAGCCATCCACAGATATTGTTCTGGTGGCCTTTAAAATGTTCAAATTTGTTGTGGAATAATAATAATAATAATAATAATAATAATAATAATAATAATAATAATAATAATAATAATAATAATAATAATAATAAATTCTATATAAAATTTCGAAATTATCGTTTATTATTCTTGCAGATCTTTCATGGCCAGCGTATTTAAGAAAATCAGATGTTGCTGCTGAGTTCAAGTGTATTTCCATCAAGGTAAGCAACTTGGACTTTTCTTGAAGAGAGGCGTCTCATCTGCACAAAGAACTGGATTTTAATTCTTCAAGGCCGAATGAACATTTCCAGTGTCTTAATGAAAAATTAGCTTTTCGGCAAAAGAGAGAGGTGACAAGTTATTTAAAATAAAATCAGCTAGGCAGATCAACAGTGTATTTAGCCGGCATAATACAATTGCTTGATAGCCTCAGTTATTTGTGAGTAAAATAATTCAGATTTTTCATGTGAAAGATATTTGCTACGTTACTGTGCAAATGATAAGTGGGGAACAGTTTGATTAAGGGTGTTTGCATTTTGGATACTCTATTTCATGACCCACGTAGATGCTGGAGAAAATTGAACAGTGCAAATTTGATTATATGCCCTGTTGCTTTTTAAGTACGATAAGACTAAAATTAATGAGATCGTATTTACTTGAACACAATTCCTCACCTGTTCTCATTATTCAAAAAAAAAAAAAAAAAAAAGAGTTCAACTACGCATCATAAACCTCACTAACAAAAATCGAATCGACCGACCAATACCACCAAGGATACCTACACATTCTTATGATAAAATTTCTTATGATAATTATTATGATATCTACATATTCTTATCTGTAGGTATCATAAGAATACGTACATATTCTTATCTATTTGCGAGAAAAACCAAAAATTCGATTCTAGGTTATTCAAAGAACTTTTTCTAGGCCTTTTTTCCCCCCAGCCGATTCCAGAGTAACTCGAAATTTAGCGCATGGAAATGGAAATTTTTCTCCGGAAAGTGTAATTTTTAATCACGCAGCTTGACATACACGACCACACAGCACTTGACTGTATACAAATAAATACGCCTTAGAATTAGGAACGTCGTTTCCATCTACTATGGTCGCAGAAATGCACTTAGTGCAGCGATGATGAAAGCTAGTATACCAACTACATACATACATACTGATTACTAAAATATTAGAGCCAAAAGACTGCCCTCTGCTTCCTGTAGGAAATGGAACGACACTGGAGAAATTATTTTAATTCCGGCTCATTTGAACAACAGAAGAGCTCAAAAGTAAAAATTCTAGAATCTCTGTCGGAAACTTCTATCTTTCACATCCGTGAATATTCTATAAGCTCACAGGAGCAATGAGAGCTTCGTTTTCAGACCGGGAGTATTTTGATAAAATAATCAGACTTGCTCTTTAACCTTTCCTATATGGCATTCCTCGCCCAACTCTTGTAACTCACGACCTTAATGCTATTAGAGTAATCGAGGGCTATGGGTCATTCTGTTTCTATCTCTACTCTATCTGTATGTCTTCTCTTTAAAAATCTCTCCTACCACTTAAGGCAAGCTTGAAGGCCTCAAGATGGCAGCCCCATCACCAAGCTAGACTGCAGATGGCCAGTAACCCTTTCAGCCAAAATTTTAACCCACTAAAAAGACTCATGAAGATAGTAAACGGCTAGACTTTTTTTTGTAACGAACCGGCTTGGAATAAGGATTCGAGAAGAAAATTACCGAAAACAAAAAAAAAAAAAAAAAGCAGAAATACACCTATTGGAATATAGCCACCTGGAATGTGAGAAGTTTCCACCACAAAATCATAGAACTGGACCAAGCACTAGAAGAAAGAAATGTAAAAATAGCAGTAATTACAGAATCTAAAAAAAAGCAGAGAGGAACAGACGAAACTGAAAATTATATCTCTATATACAGTGGGGTAAAAGCATAAGAGAGAACTAAATCTGGTGTAATGATCTTTCTACATAAATCCCTTAGAAACAATATAATCCATTACAACTTTTGGAGCGATAGAATAATAGAAATGAGAATTAAAATAGACAGAGGCTATATGACAGTAATTGGAACCTATGCACCTGAAGAAGGAAAAGAGGAGGACTCAGAAAACTTCTACATCCAACTACAGAACATATTAAATAAGACCAATCCTAAGGATCACATTTTGGTAATAGGAGATCTTAACGCAAGAATTGGCGGCAATAAACTATATAAACCAAAAATAGGACCTATCGGAGAACTTAACTGTAATAGAAATGGAAATAGATTAAGAGATTTTACTATAAGCAATAACCTTAAAATAATGAACACCTCCTTCAAACATAAAGACATCCACAAATACACCCGGGAAGCAAGAGACACAAGAAGCATTATTGGTTACATAATCAGCAGTATCAAAATGTCAGAAATGATAATAGATACAAGAGTATACAGAGGATCTGAAATAGAATCAGATCATTACCTTTTAATTGGAAAAGTAAAATGGGAACCAAGATGGAAAACAACAAAAAAGCATAAGGAAAATAGAAATTTTGAATCTTTCAAAGTTAGACTTTTGGACGACAGTAGTATTAAAGAATTGTACCAAAAAAGAATAAAGAACTGATGACAAGTAAAAAACAAAATCAGAACATAGAAGAAGAATGGTCAAACCTAAAAACCATAATGACAAAAGCTGCAAAAGAAAATTTAGGAACAAAGAAAAAGTGGAAAAAAAAGAGGCCTTAGGGACTGGGATGATGAAATTAAATGCATTATTGAAGAAAAGAAAAAAACATATAAAAATTGGCTCAACCTAAGAACAATAGAATCAAAAATCGAATACAGCAGAAAAAAAGCAATAGCAAAAGTAGCATGCAATAGCATACAGTCTCTCTTTAATTTTGTTAATTGTGTAACAAAATTAGAGAGAGACTGTACGCTCAAAAGACCTAATGCATATAAAATCCTCAAAGATCTAAGCAATGAAACTAGAGAAAAAGCAGATATTAATACCATTAAAATAGAAACATGGCAGAATTACTACCAAGATCTATGGTATGATGAAAACATTCAAAACAGAAAACTACCCTTTGTAAACATCTCTGATAACTTGGAAAACATCACTCTAGAAGAATTAACAGAAGCATTAACCCAAAGCAAAACAGGAAAGGCTCCAGGAGAAGACAATATAAACTTGGAACTTATCAAATATGCAGGACTTGAATTCTCACTCGGGTTACTTAACTTTTATAATATGATGTGGAAAGAAGGAAAATTCCCACAAGATTAGACCAAAGCAATTGTTATTCCCATCTACAAAAAAAATGCCACAAATCTGATTGTAACAATTATCGTGCAATCAGCTTACTTAGTACCTATTATAAAGTATATGCAAAAATCTTAGCATATAAACTTAAACGTAAAGTAGACCCAAAATTAATAGAAGAACAAAAAAAATTACGTTAAAATTATTAATTGAACAACACAGAGAAATGAACATAGAAACACACATAGCTTTTATAGATTACACCAAAGCATTTGATAAAATTATCAGAGAAAACCTATGGAAAATCCTAGAAGAATATGAAATACCAAACCAACTCTTTAGAGCCTTATATAATATATATATCAAGATAATAAAATATCTGTGAAGTACAATAATTCAACATCAAGCTGGAAACCAATAAATCAATGAGTACGTCAGGGTTGCCCTCTTTCAGGGATTTTATTTAATATATACATAGATAAAATCATAAAAGAATGGAAAATAACTAATGAAGGAGGATTCAAGATAAACCGTAACACCCGATTAGCTACTCTTCTTTTTGCTGATGACCAAATAATCCTTGGAAATAATGAAGATGAACTACAAAAATCATTATGGAGTCTAAATAATCTGATAAAAACATATGGTATGGAAATATCAATAGCCAAAACAAAAGTCATGGCCTTCAAAGGTAAAATATGCTAAGATTTTTGCATATACTTCAAAGGTATAAGAAGCAAAATAGTAATAAACAACATAATAGAGCAAGTAAATACATTCAAATATTTAGGTTGCACAATGTCATATGAAAATGATGCTGATATAGAACCAAAGATAACAAACTTTTTTAAAGTAACAGGCATTATAAATAAAATTTTTAAACCCAATTATGTACAAAAACACACACGAATAAGAATGTACAATACAGTAGCTAAACCAACCTTACTTTATGGCAGTGAGATATGGACAATAAAAAAAGCAGATGAAAGAAGAATTGAATCATCCGAAATGAAATTTCTGCGCAGAACTGAAGGAGTCACAATAATGGACAAAATGAAAATCAGCGAAATCAGAAAAACACTTGGAATTACAACCTCCCTAAATGAAACAGTGATTTGCTATAGAGAAAAATGGAAAGAACACATACTGAGAATGAATAAAAGCAGAATACCTAAACAAATTCTAAATTACCACCCAAAAGGTACTCGATGCAAAGGAAGACCCTTAAAAAGATGGAATTCAGTCCTGGACAGGCCACTTGGCCTATAAGCGCCGGGAAAGGAAGAAGAAGAAGAAGAATCAGACTGTCTTAAATGAGTTTTTATATTGGATTTCAATAACTTTATTATTATATAAAACTATTTTTACCTTTATATAGCGACGAATAATATCTAAAAGAAAGAGAGAACGATGCAAGGTACATTATTAAGACAAAAAAAAAGGCACTCATAAAATCATTGATGAACATCCAAGCTCAGGGCCATACTACAGCATGTGAGCATTTAAAAGCATTATCGACCAAACAAAAGAAAAGAAATATATACGATATATATATATATATATATATATATATATATATATATATATATATATATATATATATATATATATATCGTATATATATATCGTATATATTTATATATATATATATATATATATATATATATATATATATATATATATATATATATATATATATATATATCTTTTCTTTTCTTTGGTCGATAATGCATCCTTTTTCTCCGTGATATTGTGCAACTTCGGAAAGGTATTCCACCGTGCGATATATCCAAGAATGAGTTTTGGTTGAGATACAAGTGGCCAGCTTGTGATCTCGGTACTTGCCACTTCACTCTCTCTTAATTGTTTAAATCATCAATTGAGGTAAGCAGATGCGTGTATCAACAAGAGTTATAGTTCCTTTCTAATATTCTACAACATCATTGCATTCATCACCGATGGATAAAGAAAAAGGAAAAAATGACTGCGTCATCAGCTTTAATTAGTACGCAATCTAAATCAGACAATCCCTTTCTGACCTAGCCTCGTATTATGTATGGGAGTTTGGTTTATCAAAACAATTGCATAATGCAGATAAAAGTGGCCAAAATAAGAAATTAATAAACTGCACTTATTGTCACAGTTTTGCAGTTCGTGTTAGCGTTTCATTTTTATTTTTTATGGGAAAAGCGTTTTTTTTCAATAATTTATTTTTCTGTTACTGCCAAAAAAGCATTTCATTCAATAGCCGTCTCAGCAGCACAACTAGAACCCAAGTTGGAATCGCATTTAAACTGATCTCATGCGGAAGTGTGATGGGGGGAGGTTTCATCTCACAATTCGTGATTTTTCTTCATGCGAAACTGATACGGTAGAGGATCACATGAAACTAGCAGAAATAATGCGCGCTTTAGTTACTTTGACGTAATTCTAATTTTCAAGAAACAGAATTCAGTAATACACTGAGTTTTAGTATCAGCAGCATTTTGATTTTGGATGGAGAGAGAGAGAGAAAAAGAGAGAGAGAGAAAGAGAGAGAGAGAGAGATGAGAGTTGAAGTTTGTTAATGTCTTTTTTGAACAAATTTTTGAATTCTGTTTTTCCCGTAAACTTCCAGAGAAAAGGAAGAATGAATGCAAAGTATATCTACGTGGTTCGATGAGTTACTATGTCAATCTGAAACGACATCGATTAGAAAATGTTGACTAAGAAAAGAAAGATTCAGATTTGCCGATATTATCCGCTCTTCACTTTATTCAAAACCATAAATGGATACAGGCACACAAATTATCAGTGCTTTCAGAATGGCTTAAAATCTGGATATCAAACGGGCCCACATTTCTCGTGTTTCCCTCTAATTTTTACGACTTTCAGCATTCAATGTCGCAAATTACTTCAGATTTGTAGTCGGAATGACGAGCTATACTCATTCATACGCAAATTCCATATGCGAGAAATTTTACGGTAAATGAAGGTAATGGTTTAGTTCTTTCACACACACACACGCACGCGCACGCGCGCGCGCGCGCACACACACACACACACACACACAACAGGCTGAATTGTTGGCATCCTATTCAACAGGATGTTTGTGAACCTTTAGATAGACAAATTTCATCTCAGAGTGTTCGGATTAATCTAGCAACTGTATTAAATGTGCTGTACTTTTCCAAACCTTGTATTTCAACCTGCTAGCGCACCCCTCTCTCTCTCTCTCTCTTTCTTTCTCGGCCAGTTTGGAAAAGAGCAACAACTACTCGCTGCTACAGATTGTTGATCTATGGAGGATGAACTAATTCTCCGCACTTGCCCGCTGCTCTTCTAAAGGAAGCTAGAACATCTTAGCTCTCCCTCCCTCTCCTTCCCCCACAACAATAAGCATTATTGATTGTCCATCATCGTGAAAAACGGACCTCTAAAAGAGAACGATAAAACCGCCGAGAACGATTGCTATAAATACATCTTAAATACCCCCTCTCTATGTACTTTCGCAAAAGAATCGTAATTCTTAGTTGCAGTGGAAAGAACCCCACTTATCCAACATCCATCTGGGCCCCAATAGAGCAATATCTCTAATGCTGTGTTTTGCTGCTCAAAATTACAAAAACAACAAATTACTCCCTTGTTCTGCTTCACGAGGAGTTTGGAGCGTTCAGAAATGACCTTTTACCACATTTTAGATTGCGGGTAACCGCAGTTTCCGATGCAATTTACGTGGATGGCGACCAGCTGGAAAAACATACGTCCCCAGCCTATACGGCACTTTACCATTGTTTCAATGTTTTTATTAATTTCTCCCGTGTCATTATTGATGTTTTTATTGTTCCGGATAAACTGTTATAGTCGCTTCCAACCATAGGAAGAAACTTTTTTTTTCTTTTTTTCTTTCTCTATAGTACCCTGCTCGATGCCAGATGCTGTTGTCCCATGCCTACCAATCTCAACGGTCATAAACCGAGTGCAGTTTTACCGCCATCTATCGGTCAAATTCGCAACCATCAACTTTTAGTTACTAATGTGTTCTAAATATGGTAATTTCAGCAGTATGCGTGTAGAACGGTAATGGTCAATTTGTTTTGAAGATGAATTACGTTAAGTGCTTCCAATCGGATAGTAATGAAACTGATCACAAGTTCTGCTTCATCTACATTATACATTCAGTGAACTAACAATCAGTTACGGTACATGGACGATCGGAATGTAGAGAAAATTATTAGGAAATTCTTGTGGGCAGAAATTCCAGCTAAACGGGAGAGAAAGGTTTAATTAGTGAAGTAAATGAAGTAGTTAGGTTTCTAGGTATATTTGAAGCCCTGTTATCAGTTTTACGACGACTTAATGACTTTGCATTCAGTTACCGAGTTAATATAGAATGGCAGGTGAACGAGATTATTGAACAATCAGTGACTTATTCTCCCACTCTCTTTCCTTAACATTCAATAGAAGTTTGCGATTACTGCACGCCACACTACTGTAGAGAATTGGCAGCATGGGTAATTCAACAATAGCGATGATCAACAATTAAAAAAAATAGAATGGACACAATATAAGATGTTAAAAGTACAGTTCAGCATTTGAATCAAATTTATACGTGTGTGTGTGTGTGTGTGTATATGACGATCTGTAATATTAACTCGGAATTGGGATATGTTCATATTTATATATACTGACTTAAAACCGAGAACTAGGAAAAACAATATATATATATATATATATATATATATATATATATATATATATATATATATATATATATATATATATAAATTTGATTCGCGATATTCTTTATTAATAATAATCGAACATTAATGTACAGCTATTTTTTTAAAATTGGCTGTAACTGTTTTATTTTACGAATTTTACTTTAGCGACTAGTTGTATTTATAAAGGCCTTGATATTACCAGTGGTGGTCGGCGGTAGATGGCGTTGGTGTAGTTGCGGTCAGTTGGTGATTGATTGGTGCAGACGGAGTTGCAGGTACCCTCCCTCGATGAGTCCTTGGACTCCATGGAGGTGTCAAATAATAGTAATAATAATAATAATAATAATAATAATAATAATAACCTCCAGAGCTTAAAATTATGCAGAAAAGTCTTAGATAAGTTGCAATCATGATTTAAAAGTAACTAAAGACAAAGGCAATTATTTTAAGAAGTTTCCCTAAGTCGCAACTATATTATTTCTGGTTACTGAACTTAATCACACTTACAACGAAATTATAAAACAAAAAAAAAATTTTGAAATATGTTAAGTACCAAACATTCCTACAAATGTGCCTTTTTGACATTTTCTTAGAAATATAGATGCTTTTAATATAATAAAGAAATAATTTCAAAGTGCAAGTTTAATACAATATTTTGCTTAACAGTACACTATGCAAACGACGATGACCTCCTTTAGTTGGAAAGACCGAATCCATCTAAGAAACAAAGGAACGTTTTCATAAGGATGTTTTAACTAAAGACGAGTTAGCATATGAAGGTAGCAGAGTTATTCACCCGAAAACTCGAATTTCTTTCTCGAAAAATACAAATAAATTAGCCATAAGAACACACACACACACACACAATTGAGAAACATGATACACTGGCCTCACGCCATCACCACCACTAATAACAACAACTATTTAAACCATCTGTTGTGATATTACTATTCCAATAAATTTGAAAGTGTATTTCTGTTGGAAAGAAATCCAACATCGCCTTGATTTCCTTTTCAGTTCAAAGAAAAAAAAATAGAAATTTTAAATAAACATTCTCAAAGTGAATAATATTATATTGGTGAAAATATTCACATTTTAAAGGTGTGGAAATATGTTATGCAATATGTAACCCCGCATACTAAATTTGAAGTATTCGTGGTTACAAATTCCAAAGACTGCAACTTGTTGTTGCAGGCATTTTTAAAGCCATATTATAGATTTAGTTTAATCCTTTATCCCAGTGAGAGCAAACAAAGTTTGCCCCTGAAAATATCTTCAGGACTAAATATAGTGTTGTACTATCTTATCCAGTAAGTAGTGCAACACCAAGGCAACTCGTGGCAAAGGTGCTCTCACTGGGATAAAGGATTAAACTAAATCTATTATAGTCTAACCTAGTGATAAATAAATTTTCAACATCTTTCTCTAAATCCAGAGTAATTTTTAAAAAAGGTGATAAACCTTTTGGCAACTCCCATAGGCACAGATGACTTGCTACTGCTTCTGCCTGGTATCTCCAGCTCTGGGCCTGGCTCCCACTGAAGAGACCTCAATAAAGGTCGAAACTAGTCTGGGTAGATGGCCACTCCCTTTAATGCATAACAGTATACATATCCACATAGGAAATGTGTTTTGCATTATGGGAGATACTGGGTTAGAAGTGCCTGGTAGCTTGCTCCACCTTTGCCATGAGTTGCCTTGGTGTTGCACTACTTACTGGATAAGATAGTACAACACTATATTTAGTCCTGAAGATATTTTCAGGCGCAAACTTTGTTTGCTCTCACTGGGATAAAGGATTAAACTAAATCTATTATAGTCTAACCTAGTGATAAATAAATTTTCAACATTTTTAAAGCCAATTTAAAATTCCGGAAGAAATTAATAATATTATTATTTTTTTTTATATAATTTGTAGAGTTTAGTGACTTTGTAACTCATTCGCGACGGTGGAAAGATCTAGGTTCAAATCGTTGTCTACAATCCGAGTAACCTGTGCAAAATCTCCATATTGACCACAGAATATTCGCAGTTAATACACAAAATGTATTGGTTTCACCGTTTTTTTTTTCTTTTTTTTTTTTCTCGTAACGGTAATTCCGACCGATCCGGAACAGACTGGAACCACCAAAAATTGCTTCTGAGTGTCTATGTAATTATTATTTTTTTTATAAAATACCTCGGTAAGTCCATTCGAGAGTTACACTCTCGTTTCGTACTAAGAAAAAGACTCTTCTATTAATATTAAATGTAGCACATAAGACATCTTTTTACAGTGGCACACTAAATACCAGAGTTTATTTCTTTCTCCTGAAAATCGATTTATCTTAAAACGCTTGTATTTCATGATTTCATGTTCACATCTTCGTCCGATCATCAGTTAGCACTTCGAAATCCATATTGTCTATCGCAGTATTTAATGTCAGCATTCTCAGCTGTATATTCAAATTTCATTCCGAATCCAAAGCAAAATCTAAAATGGCAGATACTCAAACATCGTCAAGACGACTTTACATCCATTTTTGCTATAGCGGACAAAGCTTGAACACTATTAAAATCAAATACGTACGTTAACTTGTATACTTTACACACACACACACACACACAGATATTATATAGTCAAATTCATCATACACTTTAGTACTGGTATTTGACTAAGAATTAGATAATCCGGCTCTTCTGAGATAAGAAGGTGCACCCATATGCGATGATATCTATTTTTATTTTCACGCGAACATTTCATGAATGATGTTCGCGTGAAATTTACAGACTAATTAACATAAATTGGTAATTCCTCTATGACATAGATGGCGAACCTATGGCACGTCCGAGAATTTTGCTGCTACGTCAACGATTTACAAGTGATATCCTTTTATACGCTTATAAATTATTCAACTTTTTTTATTTTATTTTAAATTGTTACAATACGTACAAATTAATGTTGTTTTACACGAGAGAGCAGCTGAAGACGTGCTTATGATGCTGTATTAACAAAAGATCGCGCGACCCAAGGATAAAGACAACCGACAATTGTTGAGTTGAAATGCTAAATCTCTTCAACCAAATTCCATAACATCTGAAACTGTCAAAACAACATTCGCTATTTTTAACACATTTCTTAGTTTTAACACATTCATGACGGGGTGTCGTTTATCGTTCTGACGGAACTTCTCATTACCAGCGGGCTCAACTCACACAAAGATTCAAACTGCTTGTTTGCGTTTGATATGGCAGAGGAACTCACACATGCATTATATGGCATATTTCAATTCGTGGTGGAATTTTATTTGAAGTTAGCCTTTCTGATCTGTCATAATGACATTAAGAATTTCAAATGCAATAAAATAAACACTTATAAATGTAATTGAAACATTGGACAATAGATTTTAGTTAGATACTGTGTTTCCTATGCAACATATAGTTTTGCTTGAGTCTATACAGCATAGTGTCTGTGAGAGGGGACATGTGATTCATTAGTTAGCTCCGTTTTTATTCCGGATGTCTGTAATTGCACTATTTGTTGAGAAATATATCACACTGGCTGCAAAAGCTCTGTACCTTATTCAGGGATACAATAAAACTACGTACTTGTTTTCTTGCATCTCCGTATAATGGCTGTTGGGAAGGGCGTGTTGTTAACCGCTGGGAGAAAGTCGCTATCGCCTCGACGTGAACATGTTTAAACATTTTTCGAGTGCGAGGTATATGCGAAACTTTTTAATGTTTTTTTTTTTTTTTTCGTAAAGTAAAATCAGGGGTGCGAGTTATACGCGAGGGGGAGTTATTTTCGAAGAACTATGGTAAGCGTTTCGCCGACAAGTTGACATCCTTCTGCTGCTTACCCTGCTCAGCTGACTTCGATGGTGAGTTACAATGCATAAATATTTTTCTCACTACCGTTTTTTTTCCCGAACCAACATCATTAAAATCAATTTAATAATACAACAATCAATTTTACTGAATAATATTATAAATTTACATATAAATAAATATTATAAGTAAAATATTATTTATAAAATTACAAATAATTTTTTTTATAAAATATCATAAATAAATGTATATATTATAAATTTATAAAATAAATAAATAAACTCAGATTAATTTTCTATTAATTTTTCTCCTATTAAAAACCGCCCGGTACTTCAGCAACTCGATTGCTAAATTTTTGGCACGCGCACATAAAAAGGTTCGCTACCACTGCTCTATGAAATAAAAGTTTCAAAAAAAAAAAAAAACCCAAAAAAAATACTGAATAATTTTTTGTGAATATTCGGATTCCATTAAATTATATTACTTTACATACTAAATACCTGTTACTTTAATTATCATTGTTGTTATGATTTTATTGTATAATAATAATAATAATAATATATTGGATTGCAAATTACTAATTGCGAATTAGCCATAAGAGAAAAAAAACTGAATAGTTATCAATGAACACGGACTACAGAAGAAAGACGAGATTCATAGTTCATTCAAGTTACAAATTCATCCTAGAGAAGCTATTATTTATCTTCATTTATTTCTTAGGTAATAATTGTTTTATATTTTCTAGTAGCAATATACGTGGGCTGATTTAGAAAAATGTCGATATACTACGTAAGGTATTGCCAGATTTTTAGAGTTCCCTCCCTTCTGTCACAATTTCTTTGTCAAACGGATATTCTAATTTTCTAATTTTTTGGCTTCGGCACACTTTTCAGACTAAGTATATAAACTTACTATTTCTAAATCGGATAGGATTATGAAAGCCAGGATTTGATAATGGACAATAAATTAAGCTCAATTGAATTTTGATAAGAATGAAGTTAAACACTAGCAATGAACAATGAACATAATATCTTCTACTAAAATGCAATGCTTTCATTTAAAGAAGTTAAAATGAAATGAAGAAAAATCAGGCTGGACTAATGATTTCATCACTGTGAACACGTTCACAGATTGCATTAAAAATGCGCGAACTACTATTTCGAAAAACGAGAGAGAATTTTCGGTTACTTATCGTATTCTTAGATGTTCCTACTGTTAACCAAAACCCAACCCCATCCCAAGGGGATTAAATAATTTATACACAAACCCTAAGGAAACTCTAGAATAAGGGAACAAATAATTCAACGCACAGTAGTCCCTCTTTTTAACTAATGGTAGGTAACTAGGTCTTATACGGGGATAGTAGAATTTTTCCTTCCTAAACACACACACACACACACACAGAGTTAAGAGAAACAATACACTAGCCTTCATGGCCTTTGCAACTTAGACTGTCATTCCAAATAACAACAAAATAGCAGATCAGTGTAATTCAGATTACGGAAAAGAAGGCTATTTTACGATCGATTAATTTTTAAAAAATTTCGTATAAATTCATCATCATCATCATCATCACTTTATATCTCCAAATGCTTATTATGACCTTAATCGTTCCAACTGAATTGGAACCTTGATAATCATTTAGAAAATCAACAGTGACTTCATGCGACACTTGAATCTCGTTGACTTACTGATTGCGCAATCTATTTAAATACCTATATTCACGGCGTATTTCTATAGCACGCGCGAACACCAGCGCTATACTGTCTGAAAACCATTGGCTGCGTACTTGCGCTGGCTAATTGTTCGCCGGGGTCTTTTATGAGTGCCATTCGTTTTCTTTAAATCCGTGGGCGTTCTCCGGAAATCGCGTTGGCGCAATGCTTACATTTATACTGACTATCTCCCTCCATTCCCCCCCCCCGATTCCCTGTTCAGGTGTGATTACAGCCTCCTAGATAACAATTAAAACGTTCTTGTGCCGTATAATTCCACTTAGGTAATGAAGCTCCGTATAACGATCCACTCAAGAGATAAACCAAACCGAACAGATAATCGAAAGGTCTATAAGGGCCGTCGGCAAGCAGAGAAAGAGCGCGCGCGGGGGCATTTTAGAGAAAGAGTGAGGGAAGCGTTTGTGTACGTGGGAACTGACTGATGAGGAGACGGGCAAATCTATGCTGCCTCAGTAACCGCGCGTGGATCAGGTAATAGGCCGAAGCACGTTAAAGAGACTTATTTAAGGGCCGGGTTAAAGCAGAAAATGGAAAACACAGTAATGGATTGGCGAGTGGAATTAAAACAGTAGAGAGAATAGCAAACGGCTGCCAGATATGCTCGCTGTCGATGGAAACGATTACGGAACATGTCGGTTGTGAATTAAAGGTATAATGAAAGCGCTCGAGACCGAACTGCTGAGAACTGATGTTCCCAGGGCATGGTGGATTTAAGCAGCTGGGAGTGCAGATAGAGGCCAGTGTTAGGAGTAGGCAAAGAGGTATTCAAAAGTTCTGACACGTAAGTTTGTATATCTCTAGTGATGCTCATCTAAAGCCGTTTACCTGAACAATTTCCCTAAACTGGATAGCTTAGTTTGTGAACCGTCATGTGTTTAATGGTAGAATAAGATTTTATTCAGAATTTTCACATTTATTGTTTTGATTTATCTGCGTGCATTCAGATAACTGTTTGCCTTTTTATTTGCTTCTTTTCCTTCTCTCTCTGCCTTTAAATCTTTGAATATTTATTTGCCGTCGCATTTCTTCATTAAAAACTTTGCCCTTTCTTTAAAGAAACAGAAAAAAAAACACCCTTTGGGTAATATATATATATTTCATTTATCTTTTCTGATAAATTTTTTTCATCATTTTTACTGTCTTGTTGGTTTTTATTCATTTATTCAAATTCTTGAATGGACCCGAGTTCGATAGCTTCATCATTCCGTACCGTTTTATTAATTTTACGCTGCATTAGTACCGTGGATGAATTTGCGCCCATTAATACTTCAGACGCGTGAACACGCACGAGTTGTTTTTAATTTCTGAGTTTGCGCGAAAATCTCACACTTTCCCAGAATTTCAACATATTTTGTTGTGTTTAAAGGACATGCGCAACAGTTGCATTGTTGAATGCGTGGTCACTTTCTTCTCATTTCATCTAATTATCAAGGAATGTAAGCATGCATTTTATAACTTTATATTGGGAATTAAATATTGGACCACTAAATGTTTGTTAGTCAATTTTAGAAATGCTAGTTAAGACATGATTTATTCATAGTACAAAAATTGACTTTTTAGTCTTACCAAAAACTATTAATTAGAAGGAAAAAAATATTAACAGACAGGCAACGCTTTTAAAACATTTTAATTTAAAAAGTTTTAAATGCTTTTTTTAAAATTCGTGAACATTGAAATCGACTGTATTTAATTTTTTTTTTTATTGCTAACACTACGAAAACAGCTGGTTTTGTAATATACATATTTATGGCTGATTTTATTTACTTCATATTTTTATTCATTTATTTATTTCAGGTATATTGGGTAAGAGAAACTGTCGACACCTCTCGAAGACAAGTAACACAGTGCAGAAATTACGACATCGTCATGCTCATATGGAATCCATCGAAGAAACAATCATCATCCCTTTTATTCTATTACTATTATTACGGGCGACTCCAGGGAGTCCTTAGACTCATCGAGGGAGGCCCTAAACATCATGTCCACACAACTATTCGCCATTCTCACAGTATCTCATACCTTGCCTTGAACTCATTCACTGTCATAGCACCCACATTAGTCTCTGGCAGCTTATTCCATTCATTTACCACTCTAAAAGTAAAGAACCCAGATCTAACATCCTTGCTAACCACACTCCTGTCCAGCTTCCATAGATGTCCCCTAGTTCTCCAACCAGTCCTGATCTCAAAAATATCCTCTGAATTAATCCTATAGAAACCCTTCAGCAATTTGAATGTCTCAATCATATCTCCCCTTTTCCACCTATCAACCAATTTCTGCAATCCACAAATCTTCAACCTGTTCTCATAAGGTTCATTCCATAGACCTGCTATCATCTTAGTCACTTGCTTCTGGATCCTCTCCACCTCCTCCCCATCAAGAAGAAATTAGGTGACCAAATCTGGGCATAGTAGTCGAGATGAGGTCTTATCAAGGCTCGGTACAGAGGTACAATAACTTGCTTGTCTCTGCTCGTCAAAGTATTTTTCAACAACCAAGTGAGTTGATATGCTGATTTAGCCACTTTTGCAATGTGTCCCCTAAACTTCATCTCCCTCTCCACCAACACTCCCAAGTCCCTGGCCTCATCAATCCCCTGGAGTACAGTTCCACCAATGTGATATACTGCTGCTAATCTATTCACCCCAAAATGCATAACCTTACACTTTGCTACATTAAATTGACATCCATTCTCCTTAGCCCAGTCCTCCAAACTATCCAAATCATTCTGCAAAAGTGTGACATCCTGAGCACTCACTATTACTTTACCCAACTTTACATCATCAGCAAACAAATGAACTGTTCCTCTTAGATCCTTCCCTATATCGTTAACGAACAAATTAAAGAGCAGTGGTCCAAGAACAGAACCCTGCGGCATACCACTAGTCACAGGCCGTCTTTTGGACTCTACTCCTGAATAAACTACTCTCTGATATCTCTCCATCAACCCACCTATCCATCTCACCAACCCTATAATCCATTCTCATATGTTGCAGTTTGCGGATTAAAATTTCATGTGGTATCCTGTCAAATACCTTAGCCAGGTCCAGCAGTATCACTGTAAACCCATTACCCTTATCCAGGTCAGCCATCACTGTGTTATAAAATTTGAGCAAGTTACTGAGGCATGATCTACCCTTCACAAAGCCATACTGTTCCACGTACAATATCTCATTTTCATCAATCCATTCCTGTATTTTTCCCTTGACAACGACTCCTGATATGCTGATCGGTCAGTAATTTGCAACAGCAGTCTTGGATCCTCCTTTATGCAGTGGAACTATTTCCTTCTCTTTCCACATCTTCGGGACTAAACTAGACCCTAGACTCAGATTAAACAACATGGTCAAGGGCACTGATAATTCTTTAGCCGCTTCACGTAAGACCCGTGCTGGTATATCATTCAATCCCATGGATGTATTCACATTAATGTTTTGTAATAGACTATTCACCTCCACTTCATTCATCACAATTCCCGTATAAACTAATGGTTCCTTCATTCTTTCAGTGTCACCACCTGGATGATATACTCTTGCAAAGTACCCACTCAGTAATTCCACTATATCGACTGATTCAGTGATCTCATTACCATCGGCATTCCTTAAAATCATTCTGCCGTGTACAGTTTTTTTTTGCCTGCAGCATATTTTAAAAAACTGTTTGGGATTTTCTTTAGCTTGCATAGCTAGTTTCCTTTCATAATCCGCTTTTGCTTTTCTTACCACACTCGTTACCCTTCTGGCCTGCGCTTTATACCGTTCGTGTGCCTGCAGGTCACCTTTCTCTTTAAATTCCCTCCGCAGTTGTTTCTTTTTTTGCAGCTCAAGCTTAATAGTGTTATTCATCCATTTAACCTCTACTTATTTTACTATTCGGACCCTAGGTATACAATCAGCCATAACCTTCTGTAAATTTTCCTTGACCAATTCCCATGCTCTATCGACATCCAACCTTTGCAGTTTTACATGCCATGGCACTGAACCAAGCGATCTCCTAAGCTTGTCATACTTGCCAGCACGGTAATTCCACATATACCCTGTCTTAATCGAAAATTCCACACCTTTAGCCACCTCCCAGGTCAAGACCTTATGATCACTCTCACTAATAGGTGGCAACATGGTCATATTCATTACAGTCAAATTCTCAGATGCTATTACCAGGTCAAGCACTCTCAAACCCTTAGTATTTTCTATTATATGCTGTCTCAGATAGTAATCCCTTAATAATTGAATAAAATCCAGTTCCTTCCTCACTTGTGTCCTCTCCTACTTCCAATCATTGTTACGATAGTTGAAATCCCCCATAATAATTACCCTCCTTCCACTCATTTCATCAATTTGTGTATGCATATTATCTCCATCATCTATTCCATCACCTGGTCTATAGCAGCACCCAACTGTATATTTTGTTCTGCTAGTCACAATCTCACACCAAATAGCCTCAAATGAGCTTTGATTTTTCTTTATGTTGAGCACGACTGAAATCAAGAACGTATTATTACTCACCAGTTCTTAGTGAATCTCGAATAAAATTTAGGCTGATTCAAAGACAAAATGCAGCAGAAATTTTTACATAATGACCCGACCTAAACTTTAGACCTGATGATTTACACTTGTTCTTCACCCCCACTTGTCTTATCGATGTGCAACAGTTCATTGATGAAAACACTTCCCGTTATTATCAATGTCAGCATCGTAGTTTATTCGGAAAAAATCTAGACGTGATCAAAAAATTAATTTTCAGCGACATCTTGCACTCTATGACTTTGTCACCCTTCATTTGAAACATACTTCGGAAATATTTTATGGTATTAGTTACGAAAAGAGCTTGTATGAGACAGCTTACTTCAGCTTCTGCTGAAGATATAATGTTTTATAAAGTTCTTTATAGCTCACACGAGATTCGAACCCAGGTTTTTCCAACAGACTGGAAAATGTTACGACGTCCTTACAACCGTGAAACTTTACGTATTACTAAAAGGATGAGTAACTGAAACTTTGGTTTCGTCAATTATGAAGCAATATTTTGGTTACTTGTGTTTAATTTCTTCTAAACTTATTTCAGTATTTTTTTAATTTGCTTCTTAAGTTTTACGTAGACTTTCTTCAAACAAGCTGTCTCTTTCAAAGTCCCCGCATTTGCAGATCCGCAAATATTTCTTCTTTGATGTTGAACTTGCTGACTGTTGGACATTTCTGTTTCAAATAAATTGCTGATTGCTATTTTGATCAAAAAAGTATTAACAAATTTTCATTGACTTTGTCACAAAGTAGCCCCACAAAACATTTTGGATTGAATTTCACGGATGATATGAAGTTTTTTTCTTATGTAACTACTTTTTTTTCTCTAGGTTCTACCATTCACAGAGATAACGAAATTTCGCGTCGCCAAAAATAATTGGAAATCAAACAAAAATGCAGAAATAAATGAGTACTACTCATTTATTTCTGCTAAAATACATCGCTGGACAGTACTCAAATAATTTTTGAATCCTGATTCTTGCATACCAAACATCATCTAGATACCAGCTATACGTTAGAAAAAGTAATACAGCGCGCGCGCGCGCCGAGAGAGAGAGAGAGAGAGAGACTTGGTTCAGCTGGATAAAATGTAATAAATTAATTAGAGATAATAAAACCTTTGGAACCATATATTGAATCAACTTTATAAAACTACTAAGGCCTTACAAGTGGCACAAATATTCTCCAGCATGTGTGCAAATCTTTTAAAAAAGTCCCTTTTCGGGAGAGAGAATTTTAGCATTGCAAAGAAGCAAATAAGCGAATAAGAAAAGGTGATAGTAATACATCTCAAGAGCTTTGTCCAAGAGCCAAATTTTGAGCAAAATCCTTCACTGAAGACAGTCTCCATGGCAACAACCTGCTTGAAAAATGGTTATTTATTTATGCACATTAAGTATCGAAGGAGATAAACTTTGTAACTTTGGTTTGAAAGATATTAAAAAATTAAATGTTTTAATATTTTAGTTAATTTATTGAGCAAACGTTATACTGTACAACTTAGCTTTACATTCGCGTATGCGTATCATTCAATTTAATTTTTATTATTTTATGGTCCGTTTACCTAGAATAGTAATAAACGTGTTTATATTTTAGCAACAGAAGGCTAAAGTAACACAACAGTCACTTTAATATTGGAAGAAACAGATCCCTTCTTTTGGTTCTTGTATTTACAAAACACCCATTTAAAAAAATAAATAAATTTAAGTCGATTGTAAACTATTACAATCGTTGCCATTTAGCTGATTTCTCAGAGGATCGAAATATGTAGTATTAAACTATCACAGAGTAGATAGTATATAGGCGGAATTTAAAAAGAAGAAATAAGGGACAGAGAGCGGATAGACTATGTTTTTGCTAAAAATATAAAATAAAATTAAAACACTGAAAATTATCAAAATGATCATATATATATATATATATATATATATATATATATATATATATATATATATATATATATATATATATATATATATATATATATATATATATTATATATATATATATATATATGTGTGTGTGTGTGTGTGTGTGTGCGCACCCAAAAATGTGGAATACGATATCGCAACACAAATATTCCACAGATAATTCCTGTAAGACAAGCAATCAGTGCATTCTTTAAGCCCGTATATAATTATGGCCGAAAAAACCACAGAAATTAGATTTAATAAAAAGAAATAAATATGGTTTATTATGCAGATGAAATAACATTACATTCAGGATATCAAGATAATCTCCACAGTAATTATTCAGATTTCAATATATATATATATATATATATATATATATATATATATATATATATATATATATATATATATATATATATTTTTTTTTTTTTTTTACTTAAATTTTTAATTAAATTTCGGTTCTAGTCATTCAATTCTTTAAAAAAAATAAATGAAATAATAAATATATATATATATATATATTTATTATTTTATTTATTTTTTTTAAAGAATTGAATGACTAGAACCGAAATTTAATTAAAAATGTTTTAATATAAAAACACGACTAGTTTCGGCTTGTAACAGCCTTCATCAGGTGACATTATAAAAGAAAGAAAAAAAAAAGAAAAAAAACACTAAAACCACTGAAACTTAAATAAACTATGACCACCATATAGAGTCTCTATACATAATTGACATTAAATCGTTGTGATTGTATTCAAAGCTGTTCTTTCGTTTGTTGTATTGTTGGGAAAGTACGTGCTAGTAGCGTATTGTGAACGCCAGTACATGATTACAGCTGAATGACAATCTGGGAGATTGCAGCTCAAGTTATTATTTAGATGAACAGGAATGAAGATGATTTCTCTCGATTCCACGATTTATCTCTCTAGTTCATCATTGCAACGCAAGATGTTAGTAGATTTTGCCCAGCAGACTTTGTGACTTTGGTTTTCATCATTAGGATTAGCGGAGAAAAGGATATGACTTGATAATGCACTGGCTCGCTGTCTCTTGTAAGTAATGTCCCTTATGTGTTCTTCCATACGCAATTCAACAGATTTGTCTGTCTGCCCGAAATAAGGAATATCGCAGTCACATAATATTTTATATACACCAGAGTATTTGAGTTGATGATGACAAGGCTTTGGGTGGCTTATTAAGAAACGGATCTTTGGAAGTGGAGTGAACACGGTTCTGATATTGTATTTTCTTAGAACTTTTGCTAATTTATGTGAAACTGTACTTATGTAAGGAATAGAAATATTGCCATTGAATCTATTTGTTTCTTCTGAAATATATCTAGGAGGATTAAGAAGGAATCTTTTAATGATTCTCTCGGAATGTCCATTGACTTTGAAAGAAGTTTTGAGATAGTTTATTTCTGCAAGAAGTTAATTTGGGTCATCCAGAAGAGAACGGGCTCTATGTCTCAAGGTGGAAATTATTCCAATCTTATGAGGAGGGAAGTGATGGGACTGACTGTGCAGATATCTGTTGGTATGTGTGGGCTTTCTATATATCGATATTTTGAGTTTACCAGAAGAGCGGGGGGGGGTCAGTTTGACATCAAAAAAAGGCAGGGAATTATCCGTTTCAAGCTTGGCAGTAAACTTAATACTATGATGTCGGCTATTGAGATGTTCGAGGAAAACGATAAGAGAATCATGTCCATGGCTCCAAATAATGAAGATATCATCTTCATAGCGTTTCTAAACCTTAGGTATTAAAATAAAGGAAGAGAAAGCACTGGTTTCAAAATCCTGTAAGTAAATATTTACGAGTACAGGGGATAAAGGATTACCCACAGCCAGTCCATGATTTTTCTTGTATATAGTATCTTGAAATCTGAAGTAACCGGACTTGATGCAATGTAAGCAAGGCTAACATTTTTTTGGATAACTTGTCCTTGAGTAATGTTAGGACTTCATCTGTTGGGATAAAATATTATGTGCTATTTTATTATATAATATAATATAATATAATAGGGATATAATATTATATAAAATATTGTGTGATTCCTTATTTTAGGCAGATAGACAAATCTGTTGAATTACGTATGGAAGAACACATGAGGGACATTACTTACAAGAGACAGCGAGTCAGTGCATTATCTAATCATATCCTTTTCTCGACTAATCCTAATGATGAAAACCAAAGTCACAAAGTCTGTTGTGAAAAATCTACTAACATCTTCCGTTGCAATGATGAACTAGAGAGAAAAATCGTGGAATCTAGGGAAATCATCTTCAATCCTGTTCATCTAAATAATAACTTGAGCTACAACTTCCCAGATTGTCATTCAGCTGTAATCATGTACTGGCGTTCACGAGATGCTACTAGCACGTACTTTCCCAACAATGCAACAAACGAAAGAACAGCTTTAAATACAACCGCAACGATTTAACGTCAATTATGTATAGAGACTCTCTATGATGTTCATAGTTTATTTAAGCTTCAGTGTTTTTTCTTTTTTTTTCTTTCTTTTATAATGTCACCTGATGAAGGCTGTTACAAGCCGAAACTAGTCGTATTTTTATATTAAAACCATATATATATATATATATATATATATATATATATATATATATATATATATATATATATATATATATATATATATATATATATATATAATGGAAAAATACTGGAACAATAATGCAAATTAAATACCTAGGAATAACTGCGAATAGCGAAAATATAACACAGGATGAAGTAAAAGATTAATCTCTGAAGACAAATAAAATATCAGGATGTCTAAATCCAACTGCATGGAAAAACAAAGATCTAACAAAAGAAATAAGAGTTAAAATGTATAAATCATCTGTGCGACTATTTTTAACTTATGCATATGAAACAAGAGCAGAAACATCAAGAATACAATAGATAAATATTAAATATAAACAGAGACGTGCTAGACACGTTGCAAGTTATAACAACGCAAGATATCGTAAATTATTAACACAAGGAAGTTCTATGAAGGGCAGTAGACAAAAGGGAAGACCAAAGAGAGATAGCAAGATGAAACTGTTAACATTGCTGGAATGCAATGGATGAGAAAAGTTGAAAATAGAATGGAATGGAGAAAATTGGAGGAGAGAAATGAAAAGGCTCAGGAAAATAATTAATGAAACAAAGTATGATAGAATAAAAAATGAAAAGATTCATGAAATATGTTAATTACGACCCATAAACCAATACATAAAAAATCAGAGATTATAATGGAAAAAACGTGTTAACAGAAGGAACGAAAAATAGTTAATTAGAAAAAAAAACAAACAAACCTGAAAACCAAATCGATAAAGATCACTTGGTTGACTAAGAAAATCGATGCACCGACAACCTGCTGAAGTATTGAAGACGCAACAAGCCGATATTTAAAGCATAAAGAAGTAAAAAATATTTCTTTTAAAAAAAGAAAGCAATTTATTTTCTCACGATAATAATTTTTTGCTATGCTTATAATTATTTCGGAGACTTAACTTTCTGCTTTATTTTCCGCCACATACTCTCTTCTCTATCTGAACAAGCTCGTGCCCGTGCAGCAAAACAGTACTGCGCATACATTCAATACACACGGCTTTGTTTTGATCCTCACCTTACAAGACAAGATGAATTTAATTTCTTCTTTATTTTTTTTTTAAGTTATTTCACCACACGTAACAAAAAGTTTTGAGTGACATCCACATCCAACTATTTTTTTTTTATATGTCAGCCATAAAAATAAAATAAAAACATTTAAAATTCTGCTGTAAAGCATGCACGAGTTTAACTGAGAAAAATCAAATCAAATTCAACGTGTAATTTACAGAACTTAATGATGACTTTCATTTTCTCGAGATTCTGCAAGTGGAAATGTGCAGCGAACAAAATCGGCAGATCCCAATGTTTTCTTTTATAAGAGAAAAAGATGTGTTTGGATAATCTGAAATTCGCGTCACTTTTAAACTGTGGTTGATAGAAAAGTTCTGACCAGATGTACATGTAAAAAGGCGTTGTACATCACTTAAAAAAAAAAAACATTGGTGACGAAAGCGTACTACTTCGACAGTTACTTTTTTTGTGTGTTTCCATCATGAGATGGCTCTGCTCAACGAAACACAGTGAAAAGCGTTTGATGGAAATGGATCCAGAAGCAGTAAAATATGACAATGATAGCTACAAATGTATTTTAAATACCTATTTTGCTTCGAAGCATTTTATTTACGAGAAATGTCCATCCAATAGGCAACCATTCCGAAGTTCCATAACAGTAATGTTACGTTTAATGGTTAGATATTGCAAAGAAAAACAAATCATTCCATCTTTCCGCTTTAAGTAAAGAGCAGTTCGGATATGACCTATAAAGCCTTTGTACTGCGGCTTACTGCATTGCACTTTCCGATATTGTTCCCGTTTACCGTACGAGCTAAAAAGGTTCTCTTATTCATTCGTCCGTTTCTCGGTGTATATTATTGATGTTTTCATTGTACCAGTGGAACTGTTATAACCCCTGTAAACTCTGCTAAGAATTTTATTAATAGTTTTTTCAGTGGCGCACCCAGAGGGGGGCCAAGGAGCCCGGGCACCCCCCCAAAGAAAAGGAAAAAACACTAGAAAAATTTCCAAAAATCTTTTCCTAATTAAAATTCATTTTTTTTATTTATGTTGTGTGCTACTTATGAATTAGCGATCACTGCAGATGCTCAGTTATAGGTCGTATGCGATGTGTAGTGTGTATTCGCAAAACGTCTACTCAACTCGTCCCCCCCCCCCCAAAGGTTAAATTCTGAGCGCTCGACCCCCTCCAAGATTAAATCCTGAGTGCGCCACTGAGTTTCTTCCCATCGTTCTTCGGCTGCATTGAAAATGCTGACGTTTTACGTTCAAGCATCCATTAATCTCGTTTTCATTAGGCAAACCGAGAGGCGGCGACATCTCTTGAGAACAATCGACACTAAAAGCTTTCGTCTTTGTATATATATATATGTATATATATATATAAAAAGTGTTCTTTAATGTTTAAGTGTTTTTTTTTTTGATATTTTTTTTGTCACTAAAAGTTTTTGAAGAGACGAATCTCCTGAACTGACTTAAAAATAAAATACAGTCATGCATATTGCATTCATATGTTAATTGCAAACGAAAATTATTTTACTGGGTTTTGTTCATTGCTTACAATCTTTAAATAAAATAAATATAAAAAGAAGAAATTTAATAATATTCGAATTGATCTTTAGTTCATTATAATCACAGACGATGCCGATATGCATAACTAACTGTACTTAAGCAAGAAGCCTTATAAAATATTAATACAAAAGTTGATTTATTTTCTTTTAAAAGGTTCACAAATAATTTTTCAAAAAAAGCGATTTAAAAATTATTGTGCATTTTTTTAAAGAAAACAAATTTATTTAACAATGGTTTACTACACAAAATTATAAAAGACACGAAATCGTACTAGTTTCAATGATATCCACCCGTTTATTGATACATTAATTTATTCAATAAAATTGCACGATCTTTTCTTTTCTTTTTAATAAGTGCGTAGAAGAAATGACTTACTGACAGATGATCCTAACTGGGACCAAAAATTCACTTGTTCAGAGTATTTTTCCATGTTTGAGAAATTCAAATATATCACATTAAACAGTGTTTTCCGAAGTTTTTAACATTCGGATCTCCCCTTTCCCTTTATCACGTTGTCTATTTTGTAGCACTATAAGGTTATTTATAATTATAATTTCATTTATAAATAAAATTTCAGAGTCATTTGTAGTGACGCCATTTTATGTAAGTTTGACATTTTAAATCATTTTCCCGAAACAAGGAATATTTTTAATAAAACAGTTTTTATGGAAAGAAACATCTAAAACTACGTTCTTTATATTTGTGTAAAAATATTAATTATTCAATGAGTGCCTTTAAATAATCAAACTAAACCCATTTTCTTAGCTGTCGAGTCTGTACCAGAGCGGTTATTGGATGAACGGTGTCTAAAAATAAATGCGAAAAGCTGTTTACGGATACGGTAAAGCTCTACTCAGACTAATAGTCTTTATCGTGAAAATCAAAAACAAGAAAAACGGGAATTATCTAATTTCATGAAAACAGAACCTTTGTAGCGCACTTTTATAAGGGAATTTCCCTACAGTAGTTAGACCTTCTTATATTAGGCAGGAAATCTTTGGTATTTTACTACGCAAAATCAGCGAAATTAACCACACTTCCATATTGGCTTCAATCATAATTCCAACTAAATAAAATTGTGCAAATTAATTTCTGTAATATTTACTTTGAGCTGCTCATATATAACTAATACGATGTGTTTTTGTATCGAATTTAATACTAATATTTGTTTATTGATTACTGTAGTTCAAATCATTGTAATAAGTTATGAAAAAGTGATTGTGTCGTAATCATTGAGGTCATTCCCCACCTACTGTTTAATGAGAATGTAAATTTAGATATTTATTCTTGCTTATAATCTATTTATAATGTTGCGCGTATATATAAGTATGAAATACATCATAATGATTTGTTTCATTCTTTTTCCTTTGCTTACCAAGGTGGATTTAATATTAACAAATGTTCTAATGAAAGTGAATGGATAAAATTAACATAAAACGAAATTTATTATAAATCTACACATTATATAAATCACCACAAACAACCAACTAAATTACAATGTTGTTTATTTCAATGAGGATTTCACAAAGCAGCAATGAGTACAACATACAAGCGTTTACTTTTAAAATCATGAAAGAGAATTGTTCCACTGCTCCATATCACTCAGCATGCAAACTGGGTTTTGGTATTAACAAGTATTTAAGCTTCTTGAAATGATGTTCATAGTAGGGAATGTTTTTTTTCTTTTGCCTATCTGATTTTATTCCTATACAATGTGATCAGCCAAATCTACGTTCCGAATCTATCATTTCTCCTTTTCCCACTATTAACTGCTTTCCCATAAGCATAGAGCCATTCAGGCGGAGTGCCCAATAAATGGAATACAATTCAGCAAGTTCTACGAAACCAAACCCTCTGGAGCGACCTGTCTTTTTATTTCTTATGATATCTACTCTGTTAATTGGTCCACACGAAAAGAAGTGAGCCCTCACATCGTTCTCGGTTGCTTGCAGAGGGATGTTCCTTACGCAAATTATGCGAGAAGCGATTTGTAGGATCTCTGCGATGTTCGCCATTTTCGAAACTCCGCTTTGGCCGCCGTTGGAAATATGCCAATCTTTTATTTTGTCGTTGATCCTTTTGGTCAACTCTATTTCAACTTGATCATGTGCTGGGTCGGAGTATTCGGCATTTACTTCTTCTTCTTCGAGCCCATTTTCTTGCTTATTCAGTTCACTGGATGCATCCACCTCTGTAGCACAATCATTTCTTTCTCGTCTAAATGGAGAATCAAATCGAGTGATTGCATTTGCACCTCCTGGCAAAGCACCATCAGCCTTTAGAAAGTGATCGGGATAAGGATATTCTGTGATCCACTGCCTTTGAGACCTGTCCAGTGCTTCTACTATTCCATTGTTATCTCGTGTTTCTGCATCTCGCCCTTGAGGTGTTTCTGTACATAACTCGGGTTTGTATAAATCTCCACTCTTTTCTACTCGAAAGGTATCCTCGTTTCTGTAAGTTGAATGTACTTGCGCGGTCTTCGCTTTATATGAATTCTTCCTTATCGTATGCGGCATTATAAATCTTTCATCATTTTCTAACGTTGTGCAAATGAGATCCAGAACTTCTTTTTTCTGTGTATCTTTCACACAGCTACAAAGGTCAAGTAATAATCGAACTGATGAGTCTTCTATATTTGCTTCATCCTCTTTAAACATTGGAAAGTGAAAAGCCATCTTTCACTGGGCAAGGTTTCGTCTTTTGAAATCCAAACAATTTATTTGTAAAACCTATAAATAAACAGAAGTTGATTGAATAAGAGTGATCTGAAGTAAATTGGAAATATAATTTGATGATAGTCTGCGATTATTATTAATTATTTTGTCAAACATAAATTGGATAATTAATTATTTGATTAAATGTCTGTTAAGAAATTCAACACAATCGAAGTGCTTTGTGTATATAAATTCTGCATGCTCACAAATATGAGCATTTGCGACTCTTTTACATCGTTCTTCTCACATGCCCCCCCCCCCCCCTCCCAAATAAATAAATAAAGAAGGGAAAAATAAACTTCCCTTTCTTTGAATATTGTATCAATATTATGCATAAGAACAAAATGTACTGATTGTTTACATTACTCTCAATTGCATATGTCAAATATAATATGGAGTTTCTGTATAGAACATCCTTCTGAGCAACTATTATGTCTGTTTTTGAACCATTGTAATAAAACCTGATAGAACTGTCAAGTTTGTCTATTGCTTAAAAAAAAAAAAGAAAAGAAAACTAGAATAATTTTCCGATTCTTAAAGATAATATGTGAGTTGTAAATTCTTACTTAACACACATCGAACTGTAGTGAATAAGCTTCTCTACCTGAGTAAAACGTTCTCGGCAGTGAGCAAGTCTTTAGCACAGTAAAAATCAACAATGTAGTTCTGTTGGAAAAGACTAGGGATTGAATCCTGACTAGGACGCGAAGAACGGTTATTCAGAGTTTTTTTTAATTCTTCTTTCAACTGAGGTGAGTTAACCCGTCTTACACAGAGCTGACAGGGTTTTCCTCCAGGAAACGTCGATTTTGCAACATTCTAAGGACTTGTGAGAAGAACTCTCTCAATGAACACACAATAGCCTTAGTTGCTTCGGCCGATTCCGAACATCTTGATGATCAAGAAAGTTTTGATGAACACGCATATTGAGTAATCCACACTACACCCATAAAGAAGAATTACGATAAGAATGGTAATTGATGAACTACCATAACATGGCACGATTATGGCATCTACCATAACAAGCACGATTATGAGGAATATAAGAACAAGGTATTGATTAATTTGGGGATTATTTCTATATCATCTGAATTTGCAAATTTTCTCATGCGGTTTATTTTGTTTCCGTTTTGAAATTAAATCGTAAACATGCTATCCCCCCTCCCCAAGAGTTCCTTAAATTTAAAAAAAATTGTAAATTTAAGGAGTAAATTTTTGTAAATTCTTGAAGGATTTCACGTTTAAGAACCAGGACAATTCAGATTTTGTTCGACTTTGTTCTTTCCACAAGTTTTGTTTCTGTCCGAAAGGAGTTTCTTTATGGAATATCAAAACCACAAAAAATAAGTCTTTACAAATCTTTGAAACGGAGTTTTATCCGATGAATGCAAGGAATCCTTCTAGGGAAGGGAAAGAGTACTCCATTAATCTTCATCGGAGAAAGATCTTAGACGATACTCTGGATATAGGTGCTGTTATCAGCAAAAGTTTGAAGAATTCGTTGAGTTGTATTAATAAATTTTTATTATTTATAAAAGTTGTATTAATACCAAAACAAGCCTTAAAGTACAAGCCATTAGGAAAAAGAAAACCAGGACGTCCTCTTAAACGATGACTTCTAAAGCCGGAACAGGCCGTGCTAGGCCTAAATCCTTGATACGTATGATGATGATGTATTAATAAAATTTGAAAACTATCAGGTGAACATTGAAAGCAATTTAAATTTATTTTCTAAGATTATAGAAGTGTCCATGATTAGCATACAATATATACATTTCATTAATAGAACACTGAAAATAACGAATAAAATAACTGAGCGAAAACAAATTGTTAATAAAGAGTAGGTTATTATATCCTAAATTATGATATTTAATCTTACCTTAAGAAGCTGGATAATAAAATCCCGCAAATCAGGCTACTTCTTTTTGCCAAATAAATTTCAAAAAATTCTTTTATAATGGTTGAATTTATAGAGTATATGCCCTGGTTCGAGATTTTAAAACCGCTATCTACTAAAATAACCAATCAGAAACAGTTCTATTAACGTAAGGAAGAGAATATCGCTTTGTGTGAAATTATCTACTGGTTACGAGAGTATATAAGTAACAGAACAACGTAATGATGTCATCACACCGTGTAAATAGTTTCTTTATTTGTCAATTGATGGCGCAAAAATCGCTCAACTTGTTAACTTGAACAATAAATAAAACCAATCGGTTGATCAAAATGAACAGAGAGGGTTCTAAAAATCACATCTGCTCATCAAAATGAAAGTTTATTATACTATAGCTAAACTGTATGTAACGTTATCGGGAAAACAAACCAAACCAGTTTATAAAAGAGACTGACAGATGGCAAATTTGTGAAAAATGCAGTGTATCGAAGACCTGACTTAATTTTACTGAACATTTATTTCTATTTTTATTATGATTACATACGGTATATCACATTTCCAAGTTTATTATTGAAATAAATTTAACCACGTCGCCGTCAATATGGATAAAATACATCACTCCTCTACACTTCGCATCCATCATATATTTCAATGTAATATCAATGGTATTACAATTTTACTATGCACTTCGCATCCGTGATTGTTAACCTGCACGTATATATACGTTTTGGTCGGTTGGATAGTTAAATAGGAATAATTTTTCAGTATGCATTCTAAATCTTTCTTTAGCTTCAATATTAATGTAAATATATTTATCATCAACATGAAGGATATTAGTTAATTATGGCCTAATACTCGTAGGGTCAGTAGCCATTAGCAGTTTCCTTTAAATGTTCTCTTTCACAACAGTGTATGTTAATATACTGCACTTGTTTTGAGAAATTTTTTTCCCTTTTTGTTATCATTTGTGTATGAATTAAAATATATATTGAATATTATTCCCATATTTTTGTTTTTGTCTAATTTTTTGCTTTTATCAATACTTTCTTTTATGATATAAGTGTACGTGACAGCTTGGATGAATGGTTAACGTTCCCACCTCCAAATAACATTCCTCCCTGCCACGGGGATGAATCTTTTGCTTATTTTTATGTGGGCAATGGATTTCCTCTTCCGTTATTACAAACGTTGTTATAACGGACCATATTATCTCATAAACGTTGCCATATATTGATTAATAAAATTTATTGGCAACTGGAATGGCTAGTAAAAAATTGAATGTTAGATTTAATAATGTGACGCCTTTTTTAGCAACTCGTATCGTTAAGTACAAGTTCTGCATCACTTCATCCTGGATATTTTTGGTCTAGCTCCCACTGACGAGACCTCAAAAAAAGGTCGAAACCGGTCTGGACAGTGACCTCCCCATATAATGTATAACATCATATATCTGCTAGGAGATGTGTTTTACATTATGCGAAAATACTACGGAGTTGCCCTGTGATGAAAGTGGCGTACGCTTGTATCCGCTGAAACTTTTATAGTCTCTATATTCGGCATGAAACTCTTGTAGTTTCTATATTCGGCTATGAAATAATGTTGGATTCAATATCCACATAATCTGAATTAGATTTTAGTGTTTAGTTTTCAAGACTGCATAAAAATGGCAAATATATATTCTTAACTGGTCACTGAGCCTCTGCTAATATAGGTTTATAATATTACGTATGTGTGAAAAACATAAACAAAAATATTTTTTTTTTAAATTTGAAATCGTTTGTTGTTTATCATCACCACCCGATTCTCAATATTTATCTCCATGGAAGTATACAGGATACTATGAGAGTACAGTCGTATCTGGCTAATCTAAACCCTCCAGTAATCCAAACTCTGGTTTGAAAGAAAAAAAGTTTTATTTATTACGTATTATTATTTTGTCTCCAAACTGTACTCCATTGTTGCAACAATGGATCAGAACATAAAACAGTCCATTAAATTAAAAGATCGTGAAGACCTGCTTTTAAATGTAATTTCGCAAAATTATGACGTTACCAAATCAATAAAAAATATAAGTTTGAAGGATGTATCATTCTCAGTTGCTGCTGCTTGCTTTCCATGACTCACTTCGAGAGTCATGGCCTTCTAGAATTTACCAAGATAACTACGGTGATATACAAAAAGACGAAATTCAAAACGTGCATAATTTAGTTTAAAATATAAACCAGATGTTAAGGAATGGATTACAGGTAGACCCGAAAGTTAATTGGAAATCAAATCAGATGCTGAAATTATAAATATGACGATACAGAATGAATTAGAAGACGATAATGAACTCGAAGGGGAAAAAAAAGTAAAACATGGAGAGGCAGTTGAGAGTTTAATATGTGTATAGAATGGGCTAAGCAGAATGACACGCCATTCGACAAATTTTTATTGCTAATGCAGCTCCGAGAAGAAGCATTCGAATAAAAGTTTAGCTTCCAAGAAGCAAAAGAAAATCAGTGACTTTTTTTTAAATAGAAATAAAAAAAAAATGTGTGTTATTTGTGAAACGTTTTTTTTTTTTTTGCGTTGTGTACAAGAAAGTGATATTTTTACGCAAATTAACTTATGCACTGAACTATGCAATTTTATTAAATCAAAATCCTCAAAATACAGATATATACAAACTAAATGTTTTAATAAAATAGACTTGTCTTATTTTTTAAGTTTTACGTTACAGTACAGTAGCTTTTTTTTCCTATCAGTTACTTCATTTATTTACAGAATTAAATTGAAGTACCATTAGAATCTGATTATTATTGCCTTAAACGCTAGTTATGGTTGTCTCTTGGGGGAAAATTCAGGTTATCCCATTACTAATTTCATATCGTCAATTTTCCTCCAAATCAATCTGTTACCTGGCATTAAGTATTCATGACATTTCATTTTCAACTGTCAAGTTGAAAATGAGAGTTTGTAAATCAGAAATATTCTTGTTAATACTTATACACAGTAATAATGTATGAAACAAGTCATTTACTTTATTGAAGTGCATTACTTTTTTCATTATTTTTGCTAGTAATGATTTTAAAAATATGAATACAACAAAGCATAGAAATTTGAGCTCTTTAGTTTGAAAACTGTTGTATATAGTTCCTTTGCCATTTTGACTAATTTCTCTCTTATTCTATATGAATTTATTCAGTTGATTTCCCAGCATATAAGCTTTGCTGATTTCATTATCTATTTCCATATTCATTAAAACTTGTGCGTAAATAGCTGAATGTTTTATTTTTGCATTATGGGTTCTGTATTCAGGTTAAAGTTTATGTTTTCGATGTTCCTACATATTTTCTTAGTCTGAAATTGCCAATTTTCATACCAAATTTATTAATAGGTTTTCCGATGAGTTAGTGAATTATGCAGACGTTTACAAGATTTGTTTAAGTGGTATATCATCTGCAGAAAGTAAAGAGCTGAGAATTTTGATACCAGGGTTCAAAGGACTCCCATCATTTTATCTAAAGGATGAATAATAATAGGGATAATGTTCACTCTTATCTTACACGAGACGACATCAAATTGTATTCTTGTATCCCCTAAAATTCTAACTGCTGAATTATATCTGAAATATAAACTATGTCGACATACTGTTGTATTCAAACCCCGTAACTGTAGAGGTTCGAAAAGTTTTCATTGCGCACCTGATCGTAAGCCTTTTCCAGATTACAAGAAGTAAATAAATATCCTTGTTATATTCCCATGATTTCTCAACTTTTGTAATAAAGTTAAAATCTGATACTGACATCCTCTATTAGGCCTGAATCCAGGTTTTCTTCTCCAAGTCTCCGTTTTCCTGCCATCTTTAACATCTTTGATTCCTTTTGGCTATCTTCTCGATATTTAATTTCAAAGTTCTTATAAAATTCTTCCATGATATTTGTATAGATTGTTCTACACGATGCTCCACTTTCTTACATTTTCTCTGTGTTCTCTCGTAGAACATGCTGACCTACTTCGCAACACCTTTTGATATGCTTTATTCTGTTACTAGTCTGGCTGTTTAACTTCTTTAGACCACAACGGAGGACTGATATTTTCTATTCTTGAACGTAATATGTTCATGTGATTTCTACCCAAAATAACTAAAATGGAGGCTGAAGAGTTTGATGCCCCACCATTACAATATCGGAATGCAAAAATACAATAAAGCATCCTGAAAGGACAATTTCCCGGATCAGACGGTTTAACTGACGAATGCTACAAAAGATGCCTTTCAAAAGTTCGAAAACTTGTTTATGAGGATGATTAAACAAACGTTAGGAATACGGTGAAAACCAGAAAACTTCAACGGTGGATATATCACATTAATACCAAAAGTTTCCGATCCAGAAAAACTGAAGTATATAAAAAGTGGAGAGGTATAATATTGTTAAACACTATTATAAAATAATCTCAACAATCCTCACAAACAGAATACAGAGATATCTGCAAAAACTTGTATCGCCTAATCAAGCATGTGCAGTTAAAGGAAGAAGCATAAAGCTACCATAACACATCTTAGATGTATATACGAATAATAGCAATTGACCAACAGACCATGCATATTATTAAGTTTAGACATAGAAAGAGCTTCTGACACAGTGAATCATGAATACAGCTTTGAAGTAGCAAAAGAAATAGGATTTGAAGCAAACTTTATGAACTGGTTAAAAATATTTTATGAAAATACACAAATTCGTATAATCATAAACAAAAACTCTCCGAACCTGTCCAAATCAATTGTTCAGTACGACAAGGAGCCCTTTCTCCTTGTATTAGTAATCGAACCACTAATCAGAGCAATAAACACAAAAAAAAACAAATGGACGGAAAAATCGAAGAAAATTGGTAGCTTATGCAGATGACATAACACTCACACTCGAAAATGAAAAATCCATGGAGGAAACAATACAAATATTTTACTCCTTTTCAAAGGCTTCGGCTCTTAGGGTGAACGTGGTGAACAAAGTCTTGCTGTTTGGTGGTCGGCGACTGGAAAAATGAACCAAAATACCGGCCGGAATGTTGAAAAAAATATTTGTCAGTATTAGGAATAAAACCTGAAGGCATAGACACATATGTATTAATATCAATTGAATATTGATCTACATATGAAGCCATATTTAAAAAATAATAATAATATACCAAATAGACACCTTTCCGTGAGTGGCAAAGCTAGGATCTGCAATATGTACTTAGCCTCCAGATTGTGGTACAAAATACATAAAATACCATACCACGGATTCGGGCAGATAAAATTCATAGGATCTTTGCAACATACATATGTGGTTCACAATATGAACCAATGTGCTGTACAACATGCTTCCCAGTAATGGAAGCTGGAGGTCTCGGTATAGTTAACATACACCTAAAGACACTGATAATCAGAGCCATAACTGCAGTAAAAGCACAAGTTTACAGAAGAAAATTACGGCATCGAGAAATTACTACATACGAAATCGAGAGCTATATATGTAAAGCTAACTAGAACTATTTTCCCAATACCTCAACATCGAGAACAAAAGAGAGGGGAGATCAAACTAAGCTCAGTCTTAAATAATATATTTCGTCTTCAAATAAGTCAGTTGTACAAAAAGACATGCATGATGAACTTTACAGAAAAAGTTCAACTTTTTCTGTAAAGTTCATCATGCATGTCTGCCAACCAAAAGTGTGGGTTGTAGCAAAAAGAATACCACTGAATGGTCTTGCAAATTGTCTATTCTATAAACAATCAGAAAAAAAGTTATCACATGATGATTTTTTGTAAAAAAAACCCAGAAGAAATCTGGAGTGTGGTGAAACAATGAATGCCACAGAATCAAATAATGAACGAAAATCTAATATTTTGGCTAATATAAAGAAAACCGTAAGCAGAGAACAAACAATCATAATAATTAAAACAATAATTGTGACTATTTGGACATATAGGTGTGACCATATGTATGACAGAACAGGCGGTGAAAATATCTAAACAAAATTCCATAGATGCCTGCAAAATGTTATCAGGAATGGGAGTCCTTAGGATTTGACTTGCACCAGATTAACTTATGCTACCCTTCAGATAGCTGAACAGAAAGAACATTCATGTGAATGTTTATATATATATATATAATTGTTTCTTCTTGTAAATGAGAGAGACAGGGCATCAATTATCAGGAATGCTAAAGTGAAATTTAAGAACTCGAAATATGTAACCAAATGATGGTGTAGTAAAATAGCTAACAATTACCTAGTTAATAACAGTAATACACAGTTTTAAGATTTAAAACCTGAATATAACTAATGATGTAATGTCAGGTAACTGATCACTGTTAAAGGCTATGAGAAGTAATTTCAGAAAACGAAATACTCGTAACAAATAGTAATACCCCTAAAGAGGTTAAAACAAATGTAAATATATGATGTACCTATTTTTACTACTATATATTAATTTGTGATTGGTTTAATAACAGTAATACAAAGGCATTAAGAGTTAAATCTGAATGTAATTAATCATGAAATGTTATGCAACTGTTCACTGTTATCATTTAATTTTTTTTAAACTTATATCTGAGTAAGATTTTGGATATTGTTAAATACCATAAAACAATAGTTGCAAAAGAACATGAATAAAATAACTACAAATATTAAAATGAAATGACAATTTTAATGGTAATACTCAAAGTGCTACAATATGGATAGCATACAGATATAGAGAATACACACATGAATGATCATGACATCATTGATTACTATATCAGATGAAGAATACAATCAGACATATTGATGATTAGTCCAATGATTAAAGCTTCTTCTGTTCAACTCTTATTCTCTCTCCCATCATTATTGAACCACTTAATTTCAGAGCCCATTGAACACTTGTTGCTTGAGCCATTTCAACAAAGCCGTACCTCTTTGCTATGCCATTCCTATTATAATTTATGATATTCACATGGCGTATTTCTCCACATCGACTGAAATATGCTTTCAGATCATCTTTGGAGGCTACCAAGGAAATGTTCTTGACAATTACACTGCGAAAAGACCTTTCAATCTTCTCTGCAATTAGCTCCTGTGGAAACATTCCGAAATGAGAATTGAAAACTCCTTTACTGTTTTCACTTCTCGTTCCAACTCCACTTTTATTTCTCATATATTGATTTGATGTTGGAATAACACTGTTCAATTCAAGATGAGGTTTGTTCTCTGGATCAGATTCTATATTGGATTGTTCGCACCTGACAAGTTCAGCTAACGGCTTTGATTCAAGGTTCACATTATGTGCACTCGATTCTTCTTTGTTGTCGCTTCTACGTCTTCCTACTGGAGAGAAGAATAATCCAAAATGACCAGGATGACGATGTTCACCCATAAAGAAACCCGAATTGCAATTAGAGTTTTCCATTACTTTACTAGGATCTGACTGACTATTTTCATCCTGAAATCTCCCAGTTCGCAGATAAGAAAGCATATCAAATTTAGGATTGTAAAGCATCCGTTGTAGAGTTCCGGGAGGCTGCTCCGAAGGTAATCCTCTGTCAGCTGTGCTTCTTATCGCTGAGAACAGCACAGTGGGATTGTCTGGAAACATATTATTGGAATTCAAATCAAGTTGTTGAGAATGATTTACCTGTAACACACCATTTTGCGATTCTCCACAATTAATAACACCAAACTGTGCAATTTGGCCGCAATTTGAATCTCCAGTGTATCCTGTGGAAGGCAACTCCTGGAAATGATCACTCCTGGAAACAGAAACGTCTGTTACTAGACTTGCTTCATCGAAATTATTGTTAGGACTTTTATGCAATGAATTTTCGCTGTTGAACATATCTGCTGTTGTGCCGAAATTTGTTCTCTTGTATGAAAAGTGGAGAATACCGAAGTTCTTTTCTACTGTCTGATTTCGCTTTTTCCAATTGAGTAATAATTGCTGAAAGAATAAAAAAATTATTTGAAATATTAATTTATTCTCAAAATATAAATTAGAAACAAATTCACAAAAATATTATTTCGGTCATAAGTGTTCAATGTCATGTGTTAACCTTCAATATAAGAGTTACGGCAATTCGCTAAGAAACAAAACAAATGACATATTTACTTAATATAAAAACTTAGATTTTACACTATAACACGAAACAAAATTCTAAAAAACTTACCTTTTCGAACTAAAAATTTCAGCACCAGCTTTGATAAGAATAAAATATCGATTTTCAATTTACCGTCTAATCTAAAAGTTACATGCCTCGATGCTAACTTTTATACTGAAGAGCTTATGAGTGTGAGAATTGCAGATTAAAATAATTGTGTACTAGTCGACTGGTAACTAGAGTTTACGGTGACGCCACAGTTTATTCCTTTAATAGTGAAGAGCTTATGATTGGCATTTGGGTTTGAGATTATTGTGTACTAGTCCATCGTATCCATGGTTATATAAACATTTGGGATTGAGATAATTGTGGACTGGTGTCCAGAGTTTATTTCGACGTCACACGTTATGCCATGAATAAAAATACCCATATAAAAATAAATTTTGTTTGTTATTTAATTATCCAGGTTTAAATGTCTTTTTATTAATCACACAATGAAAATATGAATAGAGGAATTTCGTATGATGTGTTTAGAATTTTAAGCGATTATATTTATTTATTTATTTTCAAATATATATTAATAATAATAAGCCGATAAATAATCTTGTTGTAGGAGTATTTGTACTAGGATCAAGATTGTGTGATTGTCACACTAATGCTTTATTACAATAGTTAATATTAAATAATAATTATAATATACTGCGATTTCATAACACACTATATGACAGCAGATAAACTATGTTTATTTTCATAGACTACCGCCATGAGCAACAGAATAAACATGTTTATTTTGTTGCTCATGGCTTTTCTGTATTTCTGAACAGTTATTAACGCTATACAAAACGCAGATCTCTTGATTGCAATTGTTATATCTGACTCGTTCACCGAAGAACGTTAGGTTACTAGTCAATTTTTTGATTCTTTACAGTGTGGAGGAACTGGTTGAATAAAGATCCCACTCTCACCTTTACACAGCCATCGATCTCTCATACAGATGAATTAAAATTCTGTTGAAACACGGTTTTCATTTAAATAAAAACTCACAGAAGAAATTTTTATTTGTCTTCATGATTCATTCCTTCCACTATAATCTCTTAAACAGTTTTCGCTTCTTATGAATTTCCTAAAGTATACTGGAGGCCTAAAGTTGCTTGAAAAACTTCCATATTTATTATGTAGAACAGGATTTCCGGACTTATGTATATGTTACCGCTAAAGTGCGAAAACCGTTAATGTGCAGATTACCTAGCTAATCTGCAGATTAACTGATTTGCTCCGTTAACGTGCGGAATCAAGAGTTTTCCGCATTTTACCTAGGTAATGTGCACATTAACGGCTTCCGTATCGTTAAAGTTCAAAAGTTTGTTTCTCTCATTTCCTTTCCCTACTCCTTCCCCCCTCTCCCTCCACTTTTAGTTTGGTTTTTTAATAAGTAAAAATAAGTTTATCATATGTTTTTTTTCTTAATTGTAATAATATTTTAAACCGTTTGATTCCTTGTATTATATTAATTGATTGATGATTGATTCTATCAACTAATTTGTTGATTGATTGATTGTATTAACTTGATTCTTTAGATATCGAAAAATAAATAAATAACATTACGTTAATTTAAGCGTACAGAAACGTTGCTGTTGTTCCAGCAAAGATCTTATTTTCACTTTAACGAGTTCCTAGTAGGTAATGTGCAGATTACCTAGGTAATTTGAGAAATGAAACAATTTTCCGCACATTAACGGATCACCTTAGTTAATCTGCACAATACCTAGATAATCTGCAGAATAACTGATTTCTGCACTTTAGCGGTAACATATATATATATATATATATATATATATATATATATAAAAGTCCAGAATGCATTCAGCTTTGTTTTCTGTCTGCTAACAATACCGATGTATAATATATTGAAGAACCACAGAATTATCATAAAAATGTTATTGTGAATGGAAAATGATCAATTATACGACATTTTTTAAATTAGGAAGAGTTCGGAAGAATCAGAGCTCTAACTAACTCTTACTTTACACATATTATTATTATTTTCAATGTGTCCAGTATGGGGAATACAAATTAATGATGCAAAACACACGGTTGTTCATCTTAATTTCTTCAGGAAACTTTCCATCCATTTTTCTTTGTAATTTTGTGCTATACTCAAATCACCTTTCTTATTTTTTCTTCCCCCGATTCTGTTCACTTGTTGAACCCGATAGCCATTTAAAATAACCAAGGAATTTTAGGAGGCAAAGAAGTGATATTCTTACTTTCAGTCTTTAAGTTTCTTGAAAGAATTATTATTACCATTACTTTATTTTTATAATCCTGTCATCTGGAAATGTCATAATCCTTATTTTTGATCCTGTCATTAAAAAATGTTGTAATCGTTATTTTTATGATCCTCTCATTAGGAAAAGTTGTAATACTTATTTTACTAATTCTATCATTTGTATTGACCACTTATATTCTGAATTGATTTTAAATTTATATATGTAAAGTTTCTCAAAGAAAAGTTTAAAACTGAAATATGAAATCTGTTTTGTAATGCAACATCTCTGCATGGTTTTGTATCAGTAATAATGTTTTCAAAAGTAGCTTTTAGGAAGTGAAGGGCTTTTTATTTATTCATGTGGAGTTTTCTTCTCAATCCATACTGGGGCGAGTTGAGCCCCCTCATGGGGGTTTAAGTATTTTTTGCTGTAGATCCCGCCTGCTTGGGGGATGAAACCCCCCCAGATAAACTGGGAAAAAAATCCCTGCTGTCCACGCCCAAGACCGGGTAGCTTCGCTAAGGCAGATCCTTAAGTTCTTCGCGTCTGCGACGGGAATCGAGCCCAGGACACTCCTTCCCCAGTCATATGGCTGCGAAGCGCCAAACCACTAGGCTAACCACGCGGATTGGAAAATTAGTACTGAAATATTATAAATCGTTTCTGAAGTGTAACTATGTGCAGCGTAAATTTTGTCTACCCTTTTGCATTTCTGTAATTAGATCTGTTGAAACATTACTTAGCAGAAGAAACAGATATTGGGTTTCAAAAATTTACTCCAAATTCATACAGTAATAATTTAAGTAAATATTCTGCTTTAGTGATATGCAATAACTTTCAAGAGTGAATGCTGCTCAAGCACTTTGTTTTCAACGTATCGAAATATTCCTAACCCATTCTATTGCTTCAGAGATCAAGCACAGTAACTCTTATAATGAGGTGGCCAGTGTTTGTTTGGTATCGGTTGAGAAAAGTCATCTCTTATGAATACGTTAATTCTTATTGTTTTCGAGGGAGGAGAGTTCACGTTTTTAAATTATAAATTATTATAATTTCATCATTGTATGATTTTTTAAAGTTATTTACTGCTCCACAAATATTTATTTATGTTCAGTATCGGCATCAAGCATATTCAATCAATAAGTGAGAAACGCAAGCCGCTCTGTCCATCTTTTTGTGAATGTAAGTTTAATTTCTAATTAAAAGACAAGCATTTGTTTTCTGTTATGGATGCGAACTTTCCACCTACCAAAGAGAAAAAAAAACCCGAAATAATTTGATTTTTGCTTTCAAATGTATATAGTGTGTCTTCGGTCTGAAGCAAGAAAAAAAACAATTTGGGAAGATTTCAATTTTATTATTCTTTTTGTATATAAAGATTAAGGAGAAGTCAGGAATGAGAAAAAGTGGAATGATGTCAACTTAATAGCGTGAAGACAACTGCATTGATAATTATATTTCATATAATTCGTGAAGACACAGGCTCTTCGCTAGTTACACTTCAGGCCTTTACTCATTAGCTAAATAAATACACTTCCAATTAATGCAGGAGGAAAGGAAATTGCAATAATGTTTCTGGAAAGATTTTTATTCATTATAGATAATTACAATCTTCAAGACATAATTTAAAATGGAAGTCAGCCATAAATTGTTATTCACATTTATTCCTCCTAAGACACTGGAACTTTCAAGTGATTTGTTTCTAACAGAGATTATGTGGTGTCAGACAGAAGACCACACGAAGTGTCAGTGATAAAATATCTCTTAACATACTTACTTCTGCTATATTTTAAACTTCTTCTTCTTCACGCATTAGATGTGATAGCTGTTCGCGACCAAGACTTCATCTGTTTTAACACTTTCACTGTCAAGCTGAAAATTGGAATTTCTTGTGGTGGCCAAATTTTTTTTTATTTTTTTTAAATTTAGTTAGCGACGTCCACGCGATAACGCGTGATCGGCCGTTTGGTGAGAACTCGCATCGCGTGATTGGCAATGAACGTGTTAATAGTATCTTTTAGTCTTTTTCTAGGTTTTCCTGTTCTTCAGTTCCCCACTATAAATTTGATTTATTATTCTATCTTCACTTCTTTTCTACACATGTGCAATCCATTTTATTCTTCGGGTTGAGAGCCAATTGTTTTTTTTCTTGAATTTCACATTGTTTCTTATATCTGTATTTTTTATTTTATCTAGTCTAGTTTTATATACTATTTTTCTTAATATATTCTTTTCACCTATGTTTTGTCTTGTTTTTATAATGTTTGGTGTTGTTTCTGCATTATATGTCATAATATGCCTGATTTCTACCTTTTTTAAATTCTGTTTTTTGTCTCTAATCTAAGATGTGTATTTTTTCATATTGTTTCATTCAAGCATCCTGATATTCTTACAGCTTTCGCAACTTGTTCTCTGACTTCTAGATGTGGCCTTCCTTCTCAATTCAGTTGTATACCTAAATGGTTGTAATTTGTTCGATAATAGTACCTTCCAATTGTAATATGCATCATTGTTGTCCTTGTGATATTGTCATACATTTTGTTTTATTTTTGATATCTTCATATTATATAAGTTTGCTGCTTTATGAAATGTATGTAGTAATATCTGTAGCTGAGTTTCATTTTCTGCAATTAGTAATGCATCACCTTAATGGTAGAATAATAAGATTCATAACTTATGAATCTTATTATACTACCATTTATTTTCCCTCCTGTATTTTGTAGTTTATTAACTTTTTGTATTATTTCATCCATTATTATATTGAATATTATTGGGCTTAAAGAGTCTCGTTTTCTAATGCCATTATTAGTTTGTATCTCTTTACTTATTTTTCCCTAGTGTTTTTATTATACAGCTATTATTAGTATTATATTTCTTTGATTATTTCTAGTTGCTTGAAACTAAAACTCTCATTCTATTGTTGATCATCTTAATTTCCTTTTCTTTCTTTTTTATTTTTCATAAACGTAGTGTATTCAGATACAGAGATTCTCCGTTTTTGAAAAGCACATGTCAGGATTTAACATGTCTCACCAATATTTTCCTCCGTTATTATAATTTGCGTGGTTCTAGTTTTCGCATTTTAAGAAACAAAAGTGTACTTGGCATCATTGCAATAAATGACCATGAAACATATGAAAGCGTAAAATTAATTAAAAGCCATTTTATAATTCGATATTAAAATTATGTTCGTTTTAGTTAAACATTTCATTTTAATCAGTCTGAGGAGTCTTTCGTATGTCATTCTTTGAAGTTGTTGTTGTTAATTGCGATGCAATTAAAACTCAGTTTGGTATTGATTTTCGTAAAAGAGATCCCGTGTTTTCTGGTGATATTTTTCGCAGCTCAGAAATGTGCTGTACAAGAAGCAAGACCGCTTCTTAAGATTACTCTAACTCACAATTTCTCTTTTGTCATATTAGCAATATTGCTTCTTCAGCGATTAGGTCAACTCTTTCGTTCAAATGTTACCGCACCTTAATTTCTACAAATACCTCCATAGACGCTGTTCATCGAAATGGGCATCGAATAATTTTTATTTATGCTAAATATGATAAGAATTTGTCAACAGGAACAAATGGAATATCAGCCCGTTTGTTAAAGGATTGTTGAGCTGAATTGGCTAGGCCTTTCACACATTTGTATAACTTGAGTCTCAGCTCAGGAATGATACCACAGGAATGGAAGGAATGTAACATAGTTCCATTGCACAAGGGTGGTGCAAAAACTGATGTGTCTAACTACCGACCTATTAGTATTTCTGGTGTGGTAGTGAAGATTTTAGAGAAGTTAGTAAGAACTCGCATACACAAATGAGTAGACAATCATTCTATACTCCGCAGTTACGGCCGACTTGAATAAAGGAAATGGATACACTATGATAATGTTGAATTTTTTAAGGCATTTGATACGATACCACACGATAGGCTGTTGCGTAAACTGGAGAATATGGGATTGGAACATAATCTATTGACTTGGATCAGGGGACGGTTATAAGATAGATATCAAAACGGGGTATACAGTGGGTGTGAATCTGCCATATTTAAGGTAACCAGTGGTGTACTTCAGGGTTCAGTCCTTGTGCCATTATTGTTCAATCTATAAATTAATGACTTCAAGCAGGGTCTATCATCAGATTTGCAATGTTTTCTGTTTTTTGTTTTCAGATGATGCAAAGATAGACAGGACAATCAGGGATGCTACCGATATTCAGCAATTACAAAATGATTTGAACAGACTGAAAATCTTGGCAAATGAAAATATCTGTCAGTTTAATGTTATTAAGTGTAAAGTTATGCACTTTCACGTGATTAGAGATCCAGCAGCATATTATATTAGCGGGGTTATGCTACAAAAACTGAAGAGGCAAGTGATCTTGGCGTATTGGTGGATAAGAATTTAAAGTTCAAAGGTCACATAGTAAAAGTTGCAAATACAACTCAGAGGATAATTTCTATGCTGAAGCGAACCTTGACATGTAAGGATAAGGAAGTAATTTTGCGTCTTTATAAGGCATTGATAGAACCACACTTGGATTACTGTGCTCATATTTGGTCTCCTGGGTTTGAAGGGGATAAAGAAGCTGTGTAAAGGGAGCAAAGAAGAGTTACAAAGATTATATCCGGATTATGGGATTTAGATTATGAGGACAGATTGCGAGTATGTGGATTGTAGACTGTGGTTAACAGGAGAAAGAGGGGTGATATGATAGACTTCTATAAACTTTTGAATGAGTGTTATAGCATTTAAAATGATGAAAGTTTTCGTTATATGGAAGGCGGGGAGAGAACACGGTTAAGGTTTCAGTGAGAACAAGTTAAGGTTGTTCTCAGTCAAGAAAGGGATAAGAGCTAGGTTTTTCTCTCAGAGAGCAGTGAGTGAGTGGAATAATTTTCCCTTAGGGGGTAGTGAGTGCATCTAATGTAAATGAATTTAAGGGAAGGTATGATAGCTGAGTTGGGTAATTTACAGCCTCCCTCGATGAGTCCTTGACTCTCCGGAGGTCTCAGATAATAATAAAAATAATAATAATATGTAAAAAGACGTGAAGCAGCTATGAAATAATTTTTACAGTTCAACTCCAAAATAAGTAAAGAATTTTTGCTTTTCCTTTTATTAATTTTTTGTGTTGCTGCTGGATAATTCTCCAGAATACAATGCACCCCACCCTTGCTATTTGTCCTTTTTTTCACGTAACCAAAATTTATAGAACATCAACTTTTAAGATACTAAACGCTGTTCTGTTAATTATCTGTAATAGAGTTCTGACTTCTTTTTCTGGATTTTCGATCAAGAAAAATGGCATATGAAAATTACATTTGCACTTGCTTTTCTTTATTTCTGAACAGATATTGAGTCTTTACCAAACACAGATCTTCTGAATACTGTTATTATATTCACTGAATTTCGTGATTCAGTGCAGTGGAAAAGAACTGGTTGAATAATGATCCGACTCTCACCTTTACACATATATTAATTTTCTGTCGACAGTGTTTGCTGTTCACCAGAAATGAAATCAATAATCCTCATACAGATAAATTAAACAAAACAGATAAATTTCGCAGGAGAAATTTCATTCCTTCCACTACAATCTCCTTGAACAGTTTTTGCTTCTTATGTATTTCCTAAAGTATGTTGGAGGACTGTACTGGTTTACAAAACTTCAATGTTTAGTCTCTAAATACACGATTCCTCCGCTATCTTTCCATTTTTAATTTTAAAATTTAGTGCTCTAGTAATAGCAGCTTCTTTCCTGTATTTTTTCCCTCTACTTCTGTTCATATTGTAACCTGACTGCCATTGAACTTGTCCAATGTTCTCAGATTCATAAAAAATCCTCAGCCCACCCACAGTAGCCAATATGCTAAAGGTTAGTACATAATCCTTCGTAGGGCTTAGATGAGAGCAACATGAAAAAATTCCTTAAGTAATATAAGCTACAGTTCAACATAATGAATGGTAAGTATTTCCCCCTAGTTTTCTGCCTGCTAACATTACCGATGAATGATATATCGAAGAACCACAAGATATGGTATTATCATGAACATATTACCTTGTAAAGGAAAATTATCAAGAATACGATATTTTCTAAATTAGGTGGAAGACTCAGAGCTCGATGTATCTCTCTCTGTTCCACATATTATTTTTTTTTTCAATGTCTCTGTACGTGGAACAGAAATTATATACAAAATACACGATTCCTCAGCTATCTTTCCATTTTTAATTTAGTGCTATACTCATAGCACCTTCTTTCCTGTATTTTGTTCTCTACTTCTATTCATATTTTAACCTGACTGCCACTGAACGTGTCCAAAGGAGACAAAGAAGTGATCCTCGTAATTTCAGTGTTTTAGTTTCTCGAATGAATTATTATTATTACTTTATTTTTATAATACTATCATTTGTACTTACCGTTTATATTCTCTACTGAATTTTAGATTTATACACGTTTGGTTTCTCTAAGAAAAGCATAAGCACACGAAATCTGTTCTGTTATGCTACGTTTCGTGTCTGTAATAAAATATTTTCAATGGTCGTAAGCAAATTAGCTTCTTTTAGAAAGTGATGTATAAGGATTAAATACTGAAAAAAATATATCCTATCTAAAATATATGTAACTATATGTTTTTAATTTTTGCATCATGTTTTTAATTTTTCTGTCATCTCATTTACATTTTGGTAATTAAATCTGATAAAACATAAGTTTGTGATTTCAAAACGTTACTCAAAATTCTTTGAATGATCATCTCCGTAAATATTCTGGTTTTAAGATAAGATATGCAATAACTTTCAAGGTAGTGAATCCTGCTCAATCAGGTTTTCTCAACGTATCGAAATATTCCTAGCCTAATTATTTGCTTTAGAGATCAAGCATGGTAACTTTTGTAATGTGCTGGGCGGAGGCGTTTCATATCTATTATGAATATGTTAATTTTTACTGCATTCGAGGGAGAGGCATTCATGTTATGCAATATTTCAGGTAATCATCTATTTTTGTTATCCGGTTTGAGACAAACAACGCGTTCCATATTAGAGAAGGATTAAATAATAGTAAACCCGATGTTTAGAGTGGGTCTTCGATTATTTATTCTACGCACACATATATTTATACTGTGTTCAAAATAGCACTGGTGTTAGACTGGAAGGACTATCACAGCCAAGTATTTCGGCTTCTAAGAAAGTTGCTTGTGTAACGGCAGGTATTGTATTTATGTGGGGGAGGGGGTCTGAACAGTTCTCGGCCTCGAGCATAGAGGGCAACACAATTGGGAAGCTTTTTGGTTTCTAAGTTTGTACATCTGTCAAAATCACCCATGTGATATTGCAAGTCATTCGATCAAGTAGCTTGTTTTATACAGATGACTGAAGCAAAAGAGTTGTTTGTATCTCTTGAAATGGATAAAATTGGGTATCGTGCCCTTATAAAATTCTTTGTAAAATAAGGTTTAACCCTAAAAGAAATTCATTCCAAGTTCATAAAAGTTTATAGGCACTCTTCTCGGTTTTCGACAAGTAAGAAATCGGCTGCCGAGTTAAACGTGGTTTTGCTAGCATTGAACACGATCCACGTGAACGTCCAGAGAGTGTAATAACACTAGATATCATTAATCAAGTATACGATTTATTATTAGACGACCGCCCAGTCAAACTGCATGAATTTGCTGAGGCTATAGGCATTTCAAAAGAACATGTAGAATATATTTTGCGTGAAGAATTGCATATGAAAAAGCATTGCGCAAAAGGGGTGCCGCGCTTGCTCAGAGCAGATCAAAAAGGCACTCGGATGAAGATCTCTGAAGAGTGCTTGGAACGTTTTAACAAGAATTTAACAAGACGTTTTAACTCAGTGGCGGACCCGGCCTATGACAAAATAAGGGGAATTACAACTTAGGCACTGATGGTTACAGACAACTGTCAATTCACCTCAGGAATCTCCAGCTGACAGACATCTGGAGAGCTCAGAACCCCTACTGTCGGGATTACACGTGGACAAGCCGAGGAATCGACACAAGGCTCGACCGCTTCTATCTATCACCATCCCTTGTTTCCAGAGTCGGGGCAATAAGGCACGTTAACATCCGTTCTTCTATCTCAGATCATAAATTAGTTGTGCTCAAGTTCCAACATCTAAAAACTGGTCTGGGCCTATGGAAGTTATCACCGACTTCACGTCCCTGTTATCGGCCAAGCTTCTTCAACTGTGCTCCACTTGGAGAGCTGCTGGCTGGGACTGGGATACGTGGGCACAACTCAAAATCTCCATTAAAGAACATATGATCAAATGCGGCCAAGAATGTGCCTTTCATCGAAGATCTCGGCTCCGTGATCTCTACAAGGAGGAAAGCTGGTACGTGGCCAGCCAACGCCAAGACTTTCCATGTGACATTGCCATCCGTGACATTAATCTCAACATCGAAATGGAGAGACGGAAACAGGTGAAAGAAAAGAACATGAAGATCAGACTCCACCTACGCTCGGAAAACAGGCAATCGGCTGCATTCTACAATAGGTGGTAAGTTAATTTTCGACAAGAGCGAACCATCACCACTAACCTGAAGACGGGTGAACATACAGCACAACACCTGACATCCTGAACACCTTCGGGAAGTACTACAGTCAACTCTATTAAAACAACAGTGCCCCCTAGGATTACTCCTATTGGAACATTGACATCTACTCTGCATACATCCACGAATAGTTGGATGCACCAATTACAGCACCGATGTAACATTAGCCTTCAAAGAATGCCAAACGAAGAACGCATCTGGGTCAGAGGGACTAGGCACAGAACTCTATCGTGAAGCCTGGAATTTCATCCTTTCCATTATTGCGGCACTCTACAGCAACTTCCTTAACCCAGGAAACCTGCTTCGAGAATTCTTGGAATGCCATACTGTCTTCATCCCAAAACCCAACCGAGACCCAGCTAACATCAAAAACTGGAGACCCATCAGTCTGTCGAACACAGATTACAAGATCCTCGCCGGTGTTATAAACGACAGACTGAAGGTCGGAATGAATTATGTCATCAAGAACACACAGGGTACACATCAAAAAGTATTCCATGGCATTGTTATCCATCGATCTCAACCGAGTATTCGACAGCGTCGGGCACTCCTTTCTGTTCGACATCCTGCAGAAACTAGGAGTCAGCAATGGACTACTTTCTATCATTAGAGGAGGCTACAATAACAGCTCTACCCACTTCCTTATCAACTTAAATTTATCCGATCCTATCAACATCCAGAAAGGGGTCAAACAAGGTTGTGCTCTTAGTCCACTGCTTTGAGCCGTTCCTACGGGCAGTGAACAACTCGTGTGCCATCAGAGGGATTCCATTACCGCTCACCACGGATGAATCCAAAGTAATAGCTTACGCGGTCGAGGTGGTGGCCACCCTCAGGGACAAAGACTCCATACAGAACTTCTTAAACACCTTAGAGAAGTTCAAAATGTCGGGACTAACATGAAACCCCGAAAAAACCAAGATCAATATATGGAGCATGGGACCCAAATAAAAACCTTATGGGTCTCGTCCCTACAGAAGATTCCCTCACCATCCTTGAAGGTCCTATTTGCTGCACAGCCGGTACTCGACATTCAACATCTGATAAACACTACAGTCGAGAGCCTCACGGACTTGTCAAATGGATAGCTGTCTCTCTCCTCCAGGGCGACTGTGATCAAGATCCTCGTATGCCCTGCCTACCAGCGCGTCGTCAGTATTACCAACATGAGGGAGCATTAGGAAATCAGGCTCTAGAGGAAACCCCTGAAGTTCTTCTGGGGCAATCTACGCCAAGAATTTGACATTAAGATCCTTCAACTTCCAGAGAAGCTGGGGGACATCGGCCTTCCCGTCCTTAACATCAGACACCTAATACGCCTTTTATCTCAGAAGGATACTGCAAACTAACCATCATTGCACTATCTTGTGCGGTATTTCTTAGGTTTCAAGCTTCCTCTGTTTGGGATCACATTTTCATGGTCCCAAGGAGAATATTGTACCGGAAGACTAGAACAGACTTTGCTAGCTAGTGCAACAACTCCACTTGTCAGGCGTTAATACCGCAGGGATCCGTAACAGCAGACCTTCAACCTCCGTACCGACGTTCCGGATCTAGGAATTGACAACAACATCCTCTTCGGCCACCTCTCCAAACATCGAGGCTCCCCGTCGAGAAATGACCTGGCTTGGAGTAGAGCCTACAGCCACCGTAACATCATAACAACTACGGCCAGTTAACCTTAACATCTGAAAGTTCCCCAACACCAGGAACCCCTTCTGTGACTTCTTCCGGGGCTCAGACACCGTACAGCAGGGGGTCGGGAACCTTTTGAACCATAGATCCATTCCACCAAAAAAAAAATGAATTAAAACAAAATTTTTGGAGCCGCAACTTCAATTCGATTTTTCCTGGTGACTCAAAGTTGCAGTTAGTTCAAACTTTCGTAGATTTGTTTTTAATTCAGTATTTCCAGATATTAAATACCACTTTTATGTTTGCATATAAAATTTTTATATGTTCAATAAATAAAACAACATTAAGTTTGATTAAGTGTTTAATCATGAAACATGTTTAAGTAAGTATAATATCGCAAAAAGTCAGAATTTGTATTGCAAAAAAAATTAGTCCGACCAAAAATACAATATTATGTATTTTAATAGATATTTGATTGATTTAACTTAAAATTCACTAATGAGACTTTGATTTTGCATCTTCTAAGCCAATGTACTTAAATCTGGATTGTATGTCGTGCATTTTAATAGTAATTCGGCTTTCAAATGTTCATCAGTCAATTTGTTCCTATACTTATTTTTAATGTAATTCATTGAAGAGAAAAATTGTTCGCAATTGTATGTTGAACGGAAAAGAGTCAAAACCCCAAAAGCAAGTGGCCTGGCATTTAAATAATTAGTTGGAAAAGAATTCCAACATTTAAATATAATTTCCTGTGGTGTTTCTTCCAATGTTTCCTCATTTTCTTCAATTTGTGCTACCATTTCCTGAAGCTTTTGTACCCAAATGCTTTTATTCTACATTTTCAGAAGCTCCATGTGTAGTTCTGCAATTGATATTCCAGGAAAAGTTTCAATATCTATTAATTTTAAATTGAAATTTAATGGATGTAATATAAATTTCATCATCTCGTGATGTTTTTTAAATCCTGAAATCTGCTTGCAAATGAATCTAAAATAACAATAATCATTTCAGCGAATATTTTGCAATCGACGTTTTCTGGATTTAAATTAAATCTACAATTTTTTAGATTTTCAAAATATATACATTTTTCTTCAGTAACATCTTCGAAAAGCACTCATAGTTTCTGTTTAAAGGTAAGTAGTTCCTCCAATGATTGTAAGGCTGCGTTTCCCTTCCTTGCATCTTCTAATTTAGCTTATTAAAATGTTCTGTCATATCAAGCAAAAAATAAAAATTTGGTATCCATCAGGGATTACTGAGAAGTTCCACATGATTTACGTTATAATTTTTAGTGGTTAAGAAAACTTATTTCTTTTAAGCATTGAAAAAAAACCGTTTTAATGTTTTTTCCTCTTGATAATCATCGTACAGATGTAAATGTCACTAAATCGTTATGTTGACTACCTAGTTCCTCTAAAAATGTATCAAAACGTCTGTGAATCAACGCCTGATTTTGATCATTGGCATAACGAAATTCATCACTCTTTTTAGTTGTGGTAATAATCCCAAAAAATTTGTAACTAAACCTTCTTAATGCAAAATGCAATGAAATGAAATAATGCCATATAGAATATCAGTGGAGAATAATTTAACAAACCCCTTATTTTTCGTAATCATAGAAGGATAGCCATCGGTTGCAATGCATACTATATTATTAATATTTATAATTTTATTCTGTAAACTAGATTAGAAGGTTTTCTGAAATATCTTGACCTGTAGTGTGTACTTTAAGTGTTAGCAGAACAAGAGGTTCTTCTAGAATACCAGAAGATATGATATATTTAACTATCACCCAGCATTGTGCCATATCGGAAATATCATTTGATTCATCTACCACAATAGATATAAAATCGGCAGAATTAATATCCATAATTTGCATATTTGAAACTTCTGCAGAAATTTTTACAATCCGTTCCTTGACAGTTCTAGCCAAAAGAGGTAAATCTTTAATTTTTTTAAATTTCTCGTCCTTATTCTTCATATCCTTAAATAGAATTTCAGAGACATTATAAATGCAAGTTTATGTAGTAAAAGGTTTTCCAGCTTTTGCTATTTCAAGGGATAACAAAAACTTACTGCAGTAGTGTTGTGCCCCAATTTATGATTATTAGGCGTTCAACTATCCTTACATGTGAAACTCTGCTTGTCTTTGTCCAAATCTTATTTATATACGAGATATCACCTAAATACAAATATTCAAGCTTCTTCTCCCCTTAGTATCCCTAAATATTTATTTTATACTGCCCCTTTCAGGACATTTAGTTTAAGATATAAAATTCAATTACAAGGAGCAATTACCAAAATATGTAAATATGTCTGAGTGTGAAACTAATATGCAGTCGTGACCTTTATCTCGTAACTTTACAAATCCTCCTCCCGCGTAATTAGGTTCGTACGTTGTTACAAGTGGTGCATTGAGCGGCAATTCACACAACTGTATTTTCAATGAACAAAAGTTTATTGAACTCTTAAAAATGGGACAATTCATCCTTTATTTAAAAAAACTCAATTCAATACTAAGAATGTATTAAAATCAATACAATGATTTTAGTCTTACCTGTGTTGATTTTCATTTTATATTTTTCAAGGTTATTATTTAGTAATTCTAGCATTGTTTTTAACGCTCTTCTGGTTTCTGCTACAAGGGCTATGTCATCAGCAAATTTTATACACATGACTTGCTCACCATTTATCTTTATGCCACTATTTATTTTATTTTTAGTTTCCTGAATGGCCTTTTCAATATATAAATTAAATAAAAATGATGAAACCATACATCCTTGTCTTACTCCACTCCTGATATTTATTATTTTCTCCTTATCATTGATTTTAATCCGTCCATTTTGATTTTTGTAAATTTAATAAATTATTTTCCTATCCCTCAAATCTATGCCGATATTAGTTAGACAATTTAGGAGTATTTGCTGGTTTACTTTATCAAACGCTTTCTCTAAATCAAAAAAGCAAATGTAAGTATTTTGAGTAAGGTCTAATCTTCTCTCTATTATTGTTCTTAAACAGAGTATATTGTTCCTTTATTCTTTCCGAATCCAAATTGGTCTTCATCCAATAGACAATCTATTTTTGAACAGATTCTATTTTGAATAATTTTTATCAGAATTTTGGTAATATGTGGGATTTAAGCTATTGTTCTAAATTGGCTGCATTTGTTTGCACATATTCTTTTTTCGTATTGGTATTATGGTTGATTTCATAAACTCCTTTGGTATTTCTCCTCTATCATAGATTTGGGCTATTAATTGATAGAGTAAGGTTTTTGTCTCATCACCTAGATTTTGTACCAGTTCTATAGAAATATTGTCTACACCTGGACTTTTGAACTTACTCATTTCGGACAGTGCTTTATCAAATTCTTTTCGCATTATTGGGGGTCCTAGATTATCTTCATTTTGATTTTCTATGCTGATATCAACATCAAGTTCGCCGCCATTATAGAGAATTTCAAGAAAATTCTTCCATTCCATTAATATATCCTCAGATTCTATTAGTAATTTTCCATTTTCATCTTTGATGCGATTGTTTTTGCTGTTCTTATTAAATTTGAAAGTCAGTTTGTTAATTTCTTTATAGGCTTTCTCTATGTTTTCTTTTTTAAATAATTGGTTTATGTTATTACACTGTTCTTCTATGTATTCTTTTTTGGCTTGTCTACATTTTCTTGTAATTTGATTTTTAAGATATTTGTATTTGGCCACATCATCTTCTTTAACAGCATTTTTATATTTTCTTCTTTCATCCATAAGGCCAAGTATTTCATCTGTTATCCAATGTTTTCTTTTTTTTTTCTGCATTTTTCAATAATTGATTTGATGAATTTGTAATTAACTCTTTAATCATATTCCATTGGTTTTCAATATTATTCTCACTATTTAAGTTTTCTGGAATGTTATGATCAGTTGCCTCTTGGTATCCTCTCTTTACTTATTTACTCTTTAAATTATTAAAGGTTCCATCTTATTGGTTTGTATCTTTGGATTTGTTTCCTATGTTTCAGTTCTGTTTTCATTAAGACAAGGTTATGGTCACTACTAATGTTGGCACTTATATAGCTTTTGTAATTTTTTATTTGGTTTCTGTATCTTTTCTTGACCAATATATAATCTATTTGATATCTATTTGAATCCCCAGGTGCTTTCTTGGTGTATCTTCTTCTTTTTGGAACTTGAAAGTTAGGTATTTGCTATAACTAACTGTTTTTGTGTACAAAAGTCTATTAGTTGCTTTCCTCTTTCATTCCTACGTCCAAGACCAAATCTTCCTGAAACATTATCATTGCTCTCTTCTCCCACTATAGCATTCCAATCTCCCATTATTATTGTATTATCTCTGTCTTTAAAGCTGCTCCAGGTTTCTTCTATTTGTTCATAAATTTCTTCTATTTCTTCATCGCAATGTTGTGATGTTGGCATGTAGACCATTATAATATTGAGGTTTACTGGTTCATTTTGAATGCTTATCGCCATGATTCTGTCACTATAGTTAATCATTATAGTGATTAACTTTCCCACTTTTATATGAAGCATTATTGCAACACCTGACTCGCCCTTCTTCATATTCAACTTCAAATTCAACATAATAACATAATGAAATTTATTTTGCATAACATTACCTGACAATAAATTAAACACCAGTTTAGTACCACAATAAATAAATTAACTAACAGAATATTTATTTTCTATTCATGTGAGTAGTAATGTGTTTCCACTTACTTAATTACTTGCAATAAAGTTTCATGATTATATACTTACCAGAAAGTGTAGATTGAGTGGTTACTTCTTTATTTGATTGAAACTCCGAAGTCTTCAGAATGGAATTTAGCGCAACTGTAAAATACGATAAATTTGCTTTCTAAACATGGTCAACAAAAATTTGCTGAAAAAAGAAAATCTGATTATATGGTTACTATGATTTCACAAGTGTGAAGAATACGCTGAATTATCATTGTATTCAGATCCGTTAGGCATGCATTACTATTCACGAAATAGTCATGAAGTCATTCAAAGAACTTGAATAATTTTGGTTGGATTTGATTTCAGTCACCAAACTGAGAAAGGCAAAGGGAAGTTGGGCGAATTATTATTTTGGAGCTTTTCTGTTATGGACAGGGAAACATAATGGAGGCATTGTTGTACAAGTAAGTTAGGTCATTTTGAATTTACTTCCAAAACAACTCAGAATAGAAGGCCAGTGTATTATGTCTGTTAATTGCACGAGTTCTCATGGAAGTTAAAAAAAACGTTTTGGGGAGGAAGAAACCCTTTCTCCTCCATATTAGAGTGGCTAACCGATATTCAGCAGTAAACCTTACCACATAAGGGTCCTCGGATTTTGGAAGGATTCAAAATCTAAAGTTTGCAGATTCTGTGCAAACTTTCGGTCCCGCTTATATTTTCATTCTTTCGATCACAAAATCCAAGGACGAGGGTGCGATTCTCTTTCCCCCAAAACTTGGTGTATGACGACTGTTGTTGTCCTGAGTAGAGATTGGACAATATTGTATGTGATTGATAACACTGTCCTCTCATTTTCTCTCTTCCTTTAATCACTTTTTTTCCTGATTGGAGGATCTGAGAGTTACTACTAATGATGAGATTTTTGTTTCCAATGTGCCTTTTCTAATTGAAAACATACTTTTATGCATCCTGATCGTTGCTTGAGAATAGGTGATTGCCATTCTGGATGCATTTATTATGATTATCTGTTGAAGCATGTTTTCGAGAGCGAAGTGGCCAAACGCATTAAGTCTGATGGTAGGAATTGTTTCAGTAAGTTTTATCACGTTATTTTTTTTTTTTAGTTCAATACATGAAAGTAAGGAGAAATGGATGCCCTCAATGCAGGAAACATTTCATTGTCTCTAAGAGTGTTAGCCAATCTCCAAAATACCACTGAACGTAATTTCATAAATTTAGCCATATAAAAATATTTGACATGACATGCAGTCAACCATTATATTTCTTCTAAATCTTCTTCCAGTTCTTATTCTGGCAACAACCATTTATTTCATAGTAAAGACAAATTTTAGAACAGGTCTTCAATTAGCTTATAGTAGTTGCTTAATTAAGCTGGAATTCATGGAAAGTGAACTCCTTTTATCTTGAAGAACTGTGTATAAAAACTAAAAAAATAATTAAAACTTAGAATTCAGAAGTCTGTTAAGTATTTTCAGAGAATGTTTCAGACAAAATATGTCGTGTTACTCACAGTGCAGAACTAATAATGAACAACACACATTTAAAATGGATAAAAAAACTGTAAAGTTTATAAAAAACTATTAATTAATTTCAGGGACATAATATTAAAGTATCGATTACCTGCTTAACATAGCAACAGGATGACTTTCGCACAGTTGATGGCCCGTGCACACCGTAGCTTTGAATCAGTTAAATGCCATATAATGTCGGAATTATAGCCATTCTCTCTCTCTCTGCAAAGCAACTCATAATTACATCCTCCTCTGCAATAGAGAAAGGAATAATTATGTAATTACGTGTCACAGTACGTTCCAAAACATCCCGCAGGTGTTTGTTCAGTTGAAGTATCCGATAACACAATAGGTTATCGCTCTGAAACATTTTATTTCCAGCTGGGATATATATAAGGCAAAGTGCGAATGTTATATTACTAATTTCCGATATGTTATGTTAGTCATATTTTGGTCAATATATGGTAAGGTATCTAATTGTAACTAGAGAAACATACCTCCCATATCATGATGCCTGGATACGGCCTGGATGGTGGAAAGTACCCACGACGGAATCATCTATTGTACTGTATGTACATAAATAGCTATACATTCGACTGCAAATCGAATCTGCAAATAATCTGTACTTCCAGTGACCAACCGGAGTCGAAAAGCAACAGCCGCTTTCAACAATGATATTTGATGAAGAAAGCGAGTATTTTGTGACTGTGAATTCTAGGATCGCATACATGCATCTCCCGTATCAACCTGACTTCTCTTCCTCATTCCTTTGACAATTGTGTCAAATTTATTCTTCGATTAGCATGTATGAGGTATTGCACCTTTGCTTATCATAAGTATTCACTTTCAGTGCTTTTTGCAGTTTTTCTGGTGATGGAGATTTTACTTCTACCACTACAACTTAAAGGCTGTTTTGCACATTCATACACACAATTATAGTGTTTTACTTCACACTACTACATTTATTCATATGCTGCAGTAGACTCTTTGGAATATTCATTGGGACTCTGTAGCTCAGTCGGTATAGACGAAGCCATTTGAACGAAAATACTTGGGTTCGGTTCTCCTCCATGACGTGAGGAACGGTTGCTGGTCTCTTTCGAGTATTGGTGAGTTAGCCAGTCTAATACGGTGGTGAAGGGCTTTTTCACCAGGAAACTCGAAATTGTTTCATCCCTCAAAATAGACAAACCAGCCTCTTGAACACTCACGCGTACAGCCATAAATACTGAGGATATATAATTCCCTCAACGTAGGCTCCGAAACAAGCCGATTGGGTTCTCCCAATGTTGCATCAAGGAAATACAGCTGACCTGCATCAAGCGGGATGTAATGCTAGGAAGAAGACAAAGATTGCCTGAATGTTCCACTCGGGAAGTGTGATGATAATAAGTGTTATATCAGAGTATATCAACTGTTTAAATAATTCAATTTTTAAAGTAAAAGTCGAATTGAAAAAAAAAGAGGATGATTAGAGTGATAACAAGCCTATTAATGCATGCAATTATCTTTCTTTGCCATGCAGATATAGCAATTTTTTTGTTCACACTGAGCATCATTCCACTTTAACCACGCTACCGGCCCAGACGTATATATTCGTCCAGGTTACCATGGATGCGAAGTGCATATTAAAATTGGAATACCAACAACGAAACATATCCTGGATACGAAGCGTATGAGGATGCCGATTTGATCCATAATGGTAAGGTGGTTCTGTATACATCTCACCACAGTGTTTTTACTAACTGCTGGGAGCACCGTAATTCCAGTTGGTGTAATCAAAAGCACTGCCATCATAGCCAACAAATCCACCATAAAAATGATAACGATATTCAATGAGAAATAGAAAATCAAAATCTATTTTGGAAATATGAATAAATGAGGATTTCATGAATGTTTTATTTTCAATTTCCTTCCATTTTTACTTTATTATTACTGACACACAAACACACACACACAACTTAAAGCCTCTTAAGGCTTTAAGTTGTGTGTGTGCGCGTCACACACACACTTTTTTGCTCATTCTAATGAATATCAAAGGTATGTTTTGGCTTTGCGTTTCGAAATTTAGCTTGATGATGTTATTGTTTGAACTTGAACACATTCATTTTATCACGTCATCATTACTATAACTACATGCAGTAAAGTAGGTTTCTAGATAATTTATTATGCTGGTTCTGATGGTTAGATATCGGGAATTGATATTTAATATAAACATGATGTTCAAGAAATACATCAGCCGAATCTTAATTTTTTTTCACTCTCCCTTTCTTACACAGTGTGGAAACGGTGGGTGAAGTGATACAAGCTTTTGCAACATGTAAGTGTGTGGAGGAATGGATTCCTAAAACTAACTGAGATTTAAATGATCAGTTGTAATATATGATTACAACTTTTTGTCATTCACTCCTTTCCTAAAATCAAGTTCAAGCCTTCATAGACCTTTTTGCTATCATTTTCCTCTATTTCTTTGGAGACTGGTTGAGCAAGTCTTACTTTGCATTTTCAACCGAATAATTACTTGTTTATTCAACTCTTTTATATCCGACTTGGGATTCACTGTTTTTCTTATTCTTCCATATTCTTGTTTTGACCAATTTTTTCTACCACTTCCTCAGTAATCCAAGGCTTCCTTCCTTTCCTCTCTGCCTCACCCAGAAGACGTTTAGAACATTTCTTGATTTTCTCTCTTAACTCAGTCCAGATTACTTCTAGAGGTGTATAAGTATCATCAATGTTGCTGATTTTTACAATGTTGCTGATATCAATTAGCATAAATCAGTATTTACATTTATACTGATTTATGCTAATTGAAATTTCTTTATTTGTTTGTTTTAATCTGATTTGTACTTTAATTTCTCTCTTCAAATTAATTTCTGTAATATTTACTTTCACCTTCTCATATATAACTAATACGATGTGGTTTGGTATCGGATTTAATTCTAGTACTTGTTTATTGATTACTGTAGTTCACATCATTGTAATAAATTATGAAAATGTGATTGTATCATATATCCTATGAGGTCATGCACAAACAGTGTTCGTTTCCGCACAAAATATTTAGTCTAAATGTAAATTTACAGTTTTTCTTCTTGCTTACAATATACTTATAATATTTTACAATACTTCGTATAAATCAGTATGAACTACATCATATCTTGATGTGTTTCATTCTTGTTCCTTTTCTTACGGAGTTGGATTTAATATTGAAAATGTTCTAATGAAAGTGAATGGAAATATTAACATAAAAACGTTTTCTGTTATAAATCAACACAAACAACCAAGTAAATTACAATCTTGTTTATTTCAATGAGAATATTGCAAAACAGCAATGAATACAACAAGCATTTCTTTAAGGGTCGCTTAAAAATCATGAAAGAAAATTGTTCTACTGCTCCATATCACTCAGCATGCAAACTGTGGGTTTTGGTATTAAAAAGTATTTAAGCTTCTTGAAATGATGTTCATAGTAGGGAATGTTTTTTTTTCTTTTTTTGCATATCTGATTTTATTCGTGTACATGTGATCAGTAAGCTACGTTCCACATCCAGTGTTTCTTCTTTTCCCACTATTAACCGATTTCCCATAAGCATAGAGCCATTCAGGCGGAGTGCCCAATAAATGGAATACAATTCAGCAAGTTCTACGAAACCAAACCCTCTGGAGCGACCTGTCTTTTTATCTCTTATGATATCTACTCTGTTAATTGGTCCACACGAAAAGAAGTGAGCCCTCACATCGTTCTCGGTTGCTTGCAGAGGGATGTTCCTTACGCAAATTATGCGAGATGCAATTTGTAGGATCTCTGCGATGTTCGTCATTTTCGAAACTCCGCTTTGGCCGCCGTTGGAAATATGCCATTCTTTTATTTTGTCGTTGATCCTTTTGGACAACTCTATTTCAACTGGATCATGTGCTGGGTCGGAGTATTCGGCATTTACTTCTTCTTCTTCGAGCCCATTTTCTTGCTTATTCAGTTCACTGGATGCATCCAACTCTGTAGCACAATCATTTCTTTCTCGTCTAAATGGAGAATCAAATCGAGTGAATGCATTTGCACTTCCTGGCAAAGCACCATCAGCCTTGAGAAAGTGATCGGGATAAGGATATTCTGTGATCCACTGCCTTTGAGACCTGGCCAGTGCTTCTACTATTCCATTGTTATCACGTGTTTCTGCATCTCTCCCTTGAGGTGTTTCTGTACATAACTCGGGTTTGTATAAATCTCCACTCTTTTCTACTCGAAAGGTGTCGACGTTTCTGTAAGTTGAATGTATTTGCACGTTGTTCGCTTTTTGCGAATTCTTCCTTATAGTATGCGGCATTATAAATCTCTCATCATTTTCTAACGTTGTGCAAATGAGATCCAGAACTTCTTTTTTCTGTGTATCTTTCACACAGCTGCAAAGGTCAAGTAATAATCGAACTGATGAGTCTTCTATATTTGCTTCATCCTCTTTAAACATTGGAAAGTTAAAAGCCATCTTTCACTGGGCAAGGTTTCTTCTTTTGAAATCAAAACAATTTATTCGTAAAACCTATAAATAAACAAAAGCTAATTGAATAAAAGTGATCTGAAGTAAATTTGAAATATAATTTCATGATATTCCTCGATTATTATTAATTATTTGTCAAACATAAAGTGGATAATTATTTAACTGGTTAAATTTCTGTTAACAAATTCAAAAGAAACAAAGAGCTTAGGTAAATAAACTTTGCATGCAAACAAATATGAGCATTTGCGACTAAAAAATGAAAGAAGGGAAAAATAAACTTTCCTTTCTTTGAATATTGTATCAATATTATGCATAAGCACAAAATGTTGTGCGTATGCATATATATCAAATATTGTATAGAGGTTCTGTATAGAACTTCTATACAGAATAATAAACACAATATCCTCATAGCCTTAGTTGCTTCGGCAGATTCCAAACATCGTGATGATGAAGTAATTTTGATGAACACACATATTGAATAATACACACTACACCTCTAAAGAAGAATTAAAATAAGAATGATAGTTGATGAACTTCCATAACATGGTAGTTCTTCTACCATAACAACCATGATTATGAGGAATATAAGAACAAGGTATTGATTGATTTGTGGATTATTTCTATATCATCCGAATTTGCTGATTTAACTTACGGTTTATTATGTTTCGTTCTGAAATCAAATCGTAAACATGCTATCCCCCCCCCCTCCCCAAGAGCTCCTTAAATTTACTTTGCGCTGATATTGCTATTCTTATCTTAAAGCATTTCACTCTTAACAATCATGACAATTTAGATTTTGTTCTCTTCACACATTTTGTTTCTGTTTGAAAGGAGTTTCTTAATGGAATATCAAAGCCATAAAAAATAATCACAGTTTTCACAAATGTTTCAAACGGAGTTTTATCCGATGAGTGCAAGGAATCCTTCTAGGGAAATAGTACTCCATTAATCTTCATCGGAGAAAGATCTTAGACGATACTCTGCATATACGTGCTGTTATCTTGACAGCAAAAGTTTGAAGAATTCGTAGAATTGTATTAATAAAATTTGAACACTATCACGTGAACATTGAAAGCAATTCAAATTTCTCTTCTAAGATTATAGGTGTCCAAGATTAGCATACAATATTTACATTTCTTTAATAGCACACTCGAAAAAACGAATAAAATAACTGAGCGAAACCAAAATGTTAATAAAGAGTAGGTTATTATATCCTAAATTATGATATTAAATCTTACCTTAAGGAGCTGGATAATAAAATTCCACAAATCTTGGCTACTTCTTATTGCCAAATAAATTAAAAAAATTTTTTTTATAATGGCTGAATTTATAGAGTATATGCCCTTGTTCGAGATTTTAAAACCGCTATATACTAAAATAACCAATCAGAAACAATTCTATTAATGCAAGGAAGAGAATATCGCTTTATGCGAAATCATCTGCTGGTTACGAGAGTATACAAGTAACAGAACAACGTAATGATGTCGTCACACCGAGTAAATAGTTTCTTTATTTTCCAATTGATAGCGCAAAAATCGCTCAACTTGTTAACCTGAACAAATGCAATAAATAAAACCAATCTGCTGATCAAAATGAACAGATAGGGTTCTAAAAATCACATCTGCTCATTAAAATGAAAGTTGATTATACTATAGCCAAACTGTATGTAACATTATCGGGAAAACAAACCAAAGCAGTTTATAAAAGAGACTGACAGATGGCAAGGTCATTGGCAAATTTGTGAAAAATGCAGTGTATCGAAGATCTGACTTAATTTTAGTGAACATTTATTTCTATTTTTATATATGATTACATATGGTACATCACATTTCCAAGTTTATTGCTGAAATAAATTTAAATAGGAATAATTTTTCACTATGCGTTCTAAATCTCTCTTTAGCCTCATTAGTAATGTAAATATATTTAACATCATTCACATGAAGAATATTAGTTAATTATGGCATAATACTCGTAGGTTCAGAAGCGCGCCATTAACAGTTTTCTTTAATTGTTCTCTTTCACAACAGTATATGTTAATATATTGCACTTGTTAAGAGAATTTGTTTTGTTATCATTTGTATATGAATTAAAATATTGAATATTATTCCTATATTTTTGATTTTGTCTAATTTTTTGTTTGATTCCCATCTCCAAATAGCATTCCTCCCTGCCACGGGGATGAATCGTTTTGCTTATTTTTATGTGGGAGATGGATTTCGTCTTCCGTAATGACAATACCGTTGTTATAACGGACCATATTATATCAGAAACGTTGCCTTATTATGATTAATAAGGCAAATCAATCTGTTACCTGTGAAGAAGTAACTGTCAATTTGAAAAATGAGAGTTTGTAAATCAGAAATATTCTTGTTAATACTTATACAAAGTAATAATGTACGAAAGTAGTCATTTATTTTATCGAAGTGCTTTACTTTTTTACATTGTTTTCACTGGTAATGATTTTAAAAAATGAATAAAACAAAGCATAGGAATTTCAGCTCTTTAATTTGAACACTGTTGTATATAGGTTTTTGCCATTTTGACTAATTTCTCTCTTATTCTATATGAATTTATTCAGTTGATTTCCCAACATATAAGCTTTGCTGATTTCATTGTCTATTTCCATATTCATTAAAACTTGTGCGTAAATAGCTGAAATATTTTACTTTTGCATTATTGGTTCTGCATTCAGATTGAAGTTTATATTTTCAATGTTCCTACATATTTTCGTAGTCTGAAATTGCCAATTTTCACACCAAATATTTTAATAGGTTTTCAGATGAGTTAGTGAATTTTGCAGACGTTTACAAGATTTGTTTAAATAGTAAATCATCAGCAGAAAGTAAAGAGCTGAGAATTTTGATACCAGGTTTCAAAGGACTCCCATCATTTTATCCAAACGATGGATAATAATAGGGATAATGTTCACTCTTGTCTTACACGAGACGACATCAAATTGTATTCTTGTATCCCCTAAAATTCTAACTGCTGTATTATATCTGAAATATAAACTATGTCGACATACTGTTGTATTCAAACCCCGTAACTGTAGAGGTTCGAAAAGTTTTCATTGCGCACCTGGTCGTAAGCCTTTTCCAGATACCAATAAGTAAATTCTGATTCTTGTTATATTCCCATGATTTCTCAACGTATGTAATAAAGTTAAAATCTGATACTGACATTCTGTTTTAGGCCTGAATCCAGCTTATTGTTTCCCAAGTCTAACTTTCACTTAAGCATACCAGCATAAATATTACCAGAAAAAAATGGTATAATTTATTCAAGTTTACCCAAGAAAAAGTATTTCTCTGTAATTCTAAAAGTCAGTTTTGGTTCATCTTTCTCTCTGTAATTATAATACTTAGTTTCATTTCCCTTTTTATAAATAGGTTCTATGCGAGGTAGGCTCCAATAATTTGGAACTGAACTGATATCATCATGACCTGATGAATTGATTATACAGTGCAGTCACTGTAAAACGTTAACACCTCCATGTTTGCTGGTCGAATATAATCTACTCCAGATGCCTTTTCACATTTTATGTTTTGCGCCTTTTCTTCTTGAAGTACACGCTTTCCCCCGGTTTACGGACGACCGATTAACGGCGTTTGGTACGTAAGAACCAGCTCTGAAGACTCTCCACAAGGATAACTAATAATTAAGTCAGTGGTTCCCAAAATGTGCGCCACGAAATATTCCAATATTTTCACTGAAACAATCGCACTGCAAATGTTAGGTAGGCCTATGTTCTTTCAGCGCCATGGAAATATCTTGCTATACTATGGGCACCACGAACCGAAAAAGTTTGGGATCCACTGAATTAAATGAATAAGACGGAAACTAGTTTCTTCCGCTCATCTAAACAAACCCACATGTATCAATTTGTTTTTACGTTCTCTTTGAATTAAAAGAAAGAGCACAATAGTTTCTGTAACTTATTATTAGATTACATGGGTATTATTATTATTATTATTATTATTATTATTATTGTCACATTAGAGTATTATTATTATTACCGTATAGGCACTGTTCATTATGGATTCGAGTTACGTACAAATACGACTTAAGACGTTCTCAGGAACGTTCGTAACCCGAGGACTGCCTGTACTGAAATGCATTCTTGCCGCGTATTTTCTGCCATCGTCACTGCTTGTTTCAAATTAATTACTCCAGACATTTTATGTTTTTCTATCATCTATATCATTCTTTGATTCCTTTTTTGCTATCTTCTCGATATTTAGTTTCAATATTCTTTCATGATATTTGTATAGATTGTTCTTCACAATGCTCCACTTTCTTACATTTTCACTGTATTCTCTCGTAGAACATGCTGACCTACTTCGCAATACCTTTTGATATGCTTTATTCTGTTACTAGTCTGGCTGTTTAACTTCCTTAGACCACAATGGAGGACTGATAATTTCTATACTTGGAGACAACTTAAACAGCAGGTCTATTTGGCTGAATCAATTCTTTATTTTTCTTCCAATGAATCTCTAAAGCTTGATTCTTGTAGTGACACACTTTCATTTTGAATAATATTTGTGTATTTAAGTCTACAGTTCATCTTTGATAGATTCTCTATGATGCGTTTTAAAACTCTCTTACTCACTTTTCTTTCCAATATGATATTCAGTTTTGTCCTGCTCAGAACTAAATGGCGATCGCTTACTTTTCCAAATCCTCTGTATACTCTTGTCCCGTGAACTATCGTTAAATATCACACTCAGCACACTAAAGATTACTTCTGTAATGCCTCAAGAAATTCATCCATATGCTGCCTAAAGTATCACAGAACATTCTGTGATACTTTAGACACAAATAGTGTCATTGTCCAGTTAACTATTCCGATAGTTGCCCCTTATCACTTTATTTGATATTTCCAGCCATTGAAGAATATTTTCGTCGTGTTTAGTGCTGAATGCTATATCCACTGTTTTTTGCTTGAAAATCTTTAACATCTCATCCGTTTTTAATTCTACATTTCGGTGATATTAATTATGCTAATTTAGTACTTTTCTAATTCTTCTGCCAGTCTCAAATCTTTTCTGTCCATGCTGGTTAAATTTCATAGTCTTTTGTTATTCGGTTGTTGTTAATCTTTTTGTCTGACTGATATATATATATATATATATATATATATAATATACTGTAAATTAAGTCTAGTCTGACATTGTACTTCTAAGCAAAAAATTTATTATATTAATTTCTTCCGAAATATTTTCACTTATTGTTATTTTATATCTCGCTGGGTTTTGATCTATACGTCCATACTTTTCGGATTTCTTTGTTGAAATTATGATTATTATTATTTTCTGTAGAAGTGCGTTTTGATTTCGTATATACTCACTGGTCTTACAGATATAGAATTCTCTGTTATAGAGTTTAATCATATCTGTATTTCACAGGTATGTCTGTAATAATCTTATTTGTATTAGAATATTATTTGCTTCGTTTTTTTTTTCCTTCTTGTGATATTTTAAATACACTTCAATTAATTCAACATGTGTTTGTAGCTTGTGAATTACCGGATAGTTATTTTTTCTGGCAAAACCAATGAATGGAATGTATGTGTGTTGGTTGTATCCATTTATTATTAATTTTTTCTATTATTCATTTGAAAAAAATCTTAATTTACACATGAACGTCGGTAGCAAAAATGATTTTGTTATTCTAGAATAAAACATTCTCATTATTTTCTAAGCTTCTTAAATAATATTATACTTTTATATAATAATAAACAAGCTTCTTAAATAATACTTGAAATTCCTGATACACTGTGTATCAGAAATCTCTGCCCGATTTAAAATGTTTACATAATCTATTATTTTTAGTTTCGTCTTTATTGACTTTTATTTATATATGAATTACTGTTACTAGTTTTCAATTTTTTTCCAGATTAAGCGGAGATTTTCTTTAAATCGGATTCTGCATATTTCTATAATTCCAAATAGAAGTTACCTCTTTTGGTGATTTTGTTTGTTTCTTTTAGGTTTATTTTTAATATTCATGTTGTCATTATTTTAGCATTTCGGTTATATGTATCCAAAATGTTTACTCTGTAATTATTATCTCTTCATAATTCTAAATAAAAATTTAGAAATTGCGTTTCTTCAAAGTTAACAATTGGAAAAATATACAGTAAGCGATGGAATTTCAAAATGCGGTTAACAAACAAAACAAAACAAAAATCAAACAGATTAGTACAGAATAATTCCATGTATGATCCATCGTATTTATATGTAAGCAGTTTATTGTCATGAATAAGTTTTAGATGGTTACTGACGCAGTGAATGTCTAAAATATGATCCGTTGTGTGTCCTGTTTCGTCAAATGTCGTTTCCATCCAACGGATTGATTATTATATATCCCTTCCTGAAATCCATAATGTGCAGAAGGAAGATGAATTGGTGACCCTCTGATATCTTCCGTCTCGCAGCTAGTAACCTATATCACATATTAAATGTGTGCTCACGGGACCGTTTTGCTTGTATTAAGGGACAAAAAACCAGAGTTTCATAGCGAAGCTTCGATTTAAGTAAGAAACCGGCTAACTCACTATTTGATTGTCATCTGATAAACTTTCCACTCGTTAATGACAGCAATCAAACCCGGATTGTTGCAACCAAATCGGTAGTCTACCAGGGAGCTACGGAGGGTCTGATCCATCGCATGAGCCTACTTGTAAATATTGTATCATGCAGAAAGAAACTCTGGGATCTACTTTGTGTGTTTTATAACTTAAATGGACTCTTTAGAAATCCATAAGGTAAGGTACAAATGCATGAATTTGTCATCGAGTCTGATCTTACAAACTTCTAAAGGGTTACCGACAACTGAAAATTCTTCAGGTTTTCTAGAAAAAAGTGTTAGACATCAACATAAATTTCAAGTAGTTTAGATGTTGTGTTATTATTCAAAAGCGTATTGGTTGAAGTCTAAATGCCTCACTGTCCAGTATATTCCTTCAGTAAACGCACATCCTACATCTTCATGAAAATGTCATGATGTTGTTCGTCTATAATTTCAGGCAAATTTTATATTCAGTAATATAAGGCCTAGTTATGGATCGTCTTTATTACCTCCCGTTGCTATCTTTTAAAAGAAACAAGAAACGAGGCGAAATCTTTATTTCAAGCTATTTTGAAACCCATTTATGCGTTTATTGTATATGGGCGATATTTTCGTTATCTGGTAGCATACCCTAAAAGGAATTAACATATTCCTTTTTTTCCTAAATAGTCCTATACAATAATAACCTTTATCATAGAAATAGAAACGGACAAACTTTCTTCATAGATTTAGTTCTAATTATCCATAGAACACAAACCATCTTCTTCGAGCCTTACCTGAAAGATAACCTGCTATTACAGGTTATTTAATCAAGTGTATTCTCTTAAAGTAATTTAAATAGAAACCATTGGTTTTTATTTATATTACTTTGAGACATTCATCATGTTAGTTGGAAGTTTCATATACTATCTTATATTTGATGAGCGTTATATACTTATCAAAATATATGAGTGAATTCCCGAATAATTCAGTTATTATTCAAAATCTTCGAAATTTCTTTATATAATTTCTTATTACCTAACATTTATGGTGGCATGTTTCTTAATTATTATTACAAGAATAGAATTTCTTACTTAATATGATTAATTACGTATTGTTCTCGATTAAATGTGTGAATTAATTCAAGATTTGTGAATGTACTCAATTTTAACATTAAAAGAAAAAAAAAGTTTTTAGTCTGTTTGTTGACAACTGTTAAATGTACATTTTAATTAATAGTTGATTAAAATTAAAATGAATGCGAAAGTACTGATAATTGCTAAATGAACTTAAGAAAGTTGTATATTTCTTGTGTAAATAGAGTATTGTAAAATACTACTTGCAAAAGTACAGGAATAAATAACTACAACTGTTAAAATGAAATGAACAAGTTTAATAGTAATATTGAAAGTGCTGCAAAATGGATTACATACATTATAGACAACACTAACTTTTGTAATCGGCATATCCATACCCTTTAAGCTTCTTATGTTCAACTGTTATTCTCTTTCCCATAATAATTGATCCATTTAATTTGCGAGCCCAAACAACACTTGCTAATTTAGCCATTTCAACAAAGCCGTACCTCCTTATTACGCCATTCTGATTATACTTTATGATATTCACATGTTTTATTTCTCCACACTGACTGAAATATGCTTTCAGATGTTCTTCGGTGGCTACCCCTGGAAGGTTCTTGACAATTACACTACGGAAACACCTTTCAATCTTCTCTTCAGTCAGCTCCTTTGGAAACCTTCCGAAACGGGAATTGAAAGCACCTTTACTGTTTTCAGTTCTTGTTCCAAATCCACCATTATTTCCCATATGTGGATTTGATGTTGGAATAATACTGTTGAATTCACGATGAGTTTTGTTTTCTGGATCTGATTCTATGTTTGATTGTTCACAGCTGCCAAGTTTAGCTGACGGCTTTGATTCAAGACTCACAATTTGTTTACTCGCTTCTTCTTTGTTTTCACTTCGACGTCTTCGTACTGGAGAGAAGAATAATCCGCAAGAGCTTTTTGGAATCGCACCGTAGCCTTCACTAAAATGACCGGGATAAGGATATTCTCCCATAAATAAACCCGAATTGCAATCCGAGTTCTGTATTAATTTACTAGGATCTGACTGACTAATTTCATCCAGAAATCTTCCCTTTCGCAGATAAGAAAGCATATCGAATTCAGGATTGCGAAGGTCCCGTTCTAGACAACTGGTAGACTTCTCCGAAACTAATCCCCTGTCAGCTGTACTTCTTATTGCTGAGGCCAGTACAGTAGAATTGTCTGGAAACATATTTTTGGAATTGAAATCAAATTGTTGAGAATGATTTACTTGTAACACACCATTTTGCGATTCTTCACAATCGATGACACCAAACTGCGGATTTTGTCCGTACGTTTCATTTCCAATCGATCTTGTTGAAGGCAACTTCTGTAAATGACCATTCTTGGAAACCCTAACTTCTGTTGCTAGATTCCTTGCTGCACCGAAATTGCTTTTAGTACTTTCATACAATGAGGTTTCGCTGTTGTACATATCTGCTGTTGTACTGAATTTTGTTATATGAAAACTGGAGAATACCAAAGTTTATTTCGGGCTTTCTCACCTTCTGCACCACTCGTGACTTCGCGTTTTCCAATTGAGTGGTAATTGCTGAAAGAATAAAAAAAGATTCAAAATATTAATTTATTCTGAAAACAGAAATTAGAAGCAAACGTATAAAAATATTATTTAGTGTTAAGTATTAAGGGATGGAAATTCTAGAAATACTTTTTAAAAAACTTAGATTTCACAGCATAACACGAACAAAAACACAAAAAAATTTACCTTATTGATTTCAAAAATCCTGCACCAGCTTATGATAAGAATGTAATAGCGATTTTCTATCTAACCTCTACTTTGCGAAAAAACGTACATGCTTTGACCATTCCTTTTATACTTGTAGAGCTTGTGACTGAGAATTGCAGATTGAGATTATTGTGTACTACTTCACTGGTATCCAGAGTTTACTGTGACATCACACATTATTCCTTCTATTGATTATGATATAATTCTTATATATATTTTAGAATAATATCATTCTAATATAAACATTTGGAGTTGAGATTATTGTGCACTAGTGAACTGGTATCCAGAGTTTATTCTGACGTCACGCATTATGCCCTTAAGATAAATGTTCATATATATATATTTTGTTTTGTTTGATATCAAATTATGCAAGTTTAAAATTTCCTTTCATTAACTGACAAAATTAAAATAAGAACAATAAGGACTTTTAGATGATGTGTTTAGAATTTTAGTCGATCATATTTATTTTCAGAAATATAATAGTAAAAATAATAAGCCGAAAAATAATCTGGGGTGTAGGAGTATTTATACTAGGATCGAGATTGTATGAATGTCAAGCTACTTCTAAATCACGATAGACAATATTAAATAATAATTATAATATATTCATATTTCATAACACTCTATATGACAGCAGATAAACCTATATGTTTATTTAAAGGATGCGATTGCTGCTGTAGCGGTAATAATATGTTGTATAATTGTTGAACGAATTAATCCTTATTCATACGTTTAACATGAACTATAACGTTCTACAAATTAAGCATGAAAAAAGACAATTTTGTTCCCTTTCTCTCTCTCTTTGTATATATATATATATATGAAATGATTATATTTTCTCCAATCAGTTGCTTTAGCGAGCGAAAAACGTTATATGTTTTGATATTTTAATTCTAAACGTTTACGGAGTAAATGGAAAATTTAAAACTAATGTATTATGTGCAATCATAACTTATGACATTCGTTGTTCCCTTTTGATATTTTTTTCTTTTAGAAAGTGATCCACTCTGTTTAGGATAAAAACCAAGTCCCTCTTTCAGTAGAAAAAAACATTGCTAATTGTTCCATTTGTTGTTAAATTAATACCGTATTTACTCGAATACAACTCGCACGTTTTTCCCCAAAATGAAAGCTAAAAAATTGTCATGCCTGATATATGCGCGGATTTTCGGAAATTAAAGTTTTCAGGATAATCTGAAAATGGGTATGTATGACTTGCGAAGAATCATCTATTTGCAATCGCTACTTCCGGCTTTGAGGGCGGTTTTCTTATGTGTAGTCATTTACCGAATAGCGTCACCTTCTTTCTCATTATTTCAAGCAAAAACGACCAGTAAGTTAAAAGGGATGAGATGCGTAATGAACAATCCTTCACGAATGACTGACGAGAAGTGAAAGCAGTGCGCGAAACAAACAGAAATGGTAGCCAGTAGAGATATTGTACGTCTTCATAGCTGCTATTCACGGTATTAATAAAAGATCACGCGACTTAACGACAAAGGCAAGTTGAGAATTGTTGATTTGAAATGCTAATTCTCTTCAGCCGAATTCCATAATATCTGAAACTTCCATAACAACATTCGCCATATATTTCTCAGTATTAACACGTTCACAACGGGTTGGTGTTTTGTTCGTTTATCGTTTGGTCAGAACTTCTCATTACAGATTGTGTACCTCTTTTGCTTCGCGCCAACTGGCTCAACTCACACAAAGTTTCAACCCTTCCGTTGAACATCATTACTGTTTGTTTGCATGTCGCTTCAAAATCGAGCTGGTGGGCGGACTCACACAAATATTATATGGCATGTTTCAATTAATGGAAAAGTTTTATATGAAGTTTGCCATTGTGATCTGTCTTAATGACATCGAAAACTTCAAATACAATCAAACAAACACTTATTTTATGCAACTGAAAATTTGAACAATAGTTTCTAGTTAGATACTGAGTTTGTCTTTGTGACATAGAGTCTATACAGCACAGTTTCTGTGGGAGGGGAGTGTGATTCATTAGTTAGTGCCGTTTTAACCCAGTTGTGTCTAATTGCACTGTTTGTTGAGAAATATATTACACACAGTGAAAATGTCTCTATACCTTATTTAGTGATACAATAAAACCACTTGTTTTTCTTGCTTCTTCAGTATAGTGGCGGTTTGTGATGTCGTGTTAATTACCGCAGGGACCTAGTTACTATTACCCCGACATAAACGTACTTAAGCGTTTGTTTTTCGTGTGTGAGGTATATGTTAAACATTCTAATTTACTTTTTTTGTAGAGTAAGATCAGGGGATGTGAGATATATTCGAGTAAATGCGGTATCAGTTTTCGTTTTTTTTTTCATAAAAGGAAAAATCCAACTGAAATCAGACTTGATATTTGAAATGAGAAGTACATATGTATTTATTACGAATACGTAAATAAAAGAAGCAATTTAATTAAAAAATATGATAGCTCTTATACAATTTATAACAGCAATATGAAGGTGGATTAATCATGAACATGAACTTATTACTTTTTCCATAGCAGCAGTTTCACATATAAAGCCATTGAGTAAGAGATATCATCTGGTACTCTAAAAAATCGAAGACGTGTGTGTATGTGATGATCGTGATTTTTATTTTTTAAACTCATTGATTAATTATTGTTTTCAATATTTTGACAGAATTATTATACAGACCTGTTTGTTTTGTATTGCATTTTCAATACAAGTCCTATATCTAATATCATTTGATTTTAGCTTTTCAATTCAAATAGCGTGTGTTCAGTCTGAAGCAAGAGAAAAACAATTTGGGGAAATTTCCATTTTATTATTCTTAGATTTAGGTGAAGTCAGGAAAGATAAAAAGTGGAATGATGTCAACATCATGGCTTGAAAACAATTGCACTGATAGTTATATTTTATATAATTCTTGAAGACTCAGGCTCTTCACTAGGTAGAGTTGAGGCCTTTACTCTTTAGCTAAACAAACCCTTCCAATCAATGAATATTATCTTTCCTTAATTTCTACAAATACTTCCATGGACGCTGTTCATCGAATGATTTTTATTCATAATAAATATGTAAAAAGACGTGAAGCAGCTATCAAATAATCTTTACAGTTCAACTCCAAAATAAGTAAAGGAATTTGTGCTTTTCCTTTTATTAATTTTTTGTGTTGCTGTTGGATAATTCTCCATAATACAATGCACCCCACCTACGCTTTTTGTCATTTTTTGCACGTAACCAAAATTTGTAGAACATCAACTTTTAAGATACTAAACTCTGTTCTGTTAATTATCTGTAATAGAGTTCTGACTTATTAAGGCTTTACCAAACACAGATCTTCTGAATATTGTTGTTATATTTGACGAACACCTAAGTACGTTAAGTGTACTTGTCAATTTGTTGATTTCAGTGCAGTGGAGAACAACTAGTTGAATAATGATCCAACTCTCACCTTTACACAGATATTAACTTTCTGTCGACAGTGTTTGCTGTTTACTGGTAAAGAAATCAATAATCCCCATACAGATAAATTAAACAAAACAGAAAAATTTCGCAGGAGAAATTTCATTCCTTCCACTACAATCTCCTTGAACAGTTTTTGCTTCTTATGTATTTCCTAAAGTATGTTGGAGGCCTGTAGTGGCTTACAAAACTTCAATGTTTAGTTTCTAAATATACGATTCCTCCGCCATCTTTCCATTTTTAATTTTAAAATTTAGTGCTCTAGTAATAGCACCTTCTTTCCTGTATTTTGTCCCTCTACCCCTGTTCATATTTTAACCTGATTGCCATTGAACTTGTCCAATGTTCCCAGATATGTAAAGCAGATTCATAAAAAATCCTCAGCCCACCCACAGTAGCCAATATGCTAAAGGTTAATAAATAATCTTTCGTAGGGCTTGGATGAGAGCAACATGAAAAAAATTCCTTAAGGAATGTAAGTTACAGTTCAACATAATCAATGATAAATATTTCCCCTTAGTTTTCTGCCTGCTAACATTACCGATGAATGATAGATCGAATAACCACAAGATATGGTATTATCGTGAAAATATTACCTTGTAACGGAAAATTATCAAGAATAAATTCGAAATTAGGTGGAAGAACAAGATCTGCGCGATCACTCTTTCTCTGTTATTTATTATTTATTATTATTATTTCAATGTCCCTGGTATGTAGAACACAAATTATATACAAAATACACGCTTCTTACGGTACCGTTCCATCTTTAATTTTGAAATTTAGTGCTGTACTCGTAGCATCTTCTTTCCTGAATTTTCCCTCCTACTTATGTTCATATTTTAAAATAACTGCCATTGAACTTGTTTAAAAGGAGTCGAAGAAGTGATCCTCGTAATTTCAGTCTTTTAGTTTCTCGACTGAATTAGTATTATTACTTTTTTTATAAGTGTATCAGTTGTATTTATAGTTCCTATTCTCTACTGAATTTTAAATTCATATATGTTAGGTTTCTCTATGAAACGTTTAAGGATACGAAATCTGTTTTGTGATGCAATATCTCTACAATGTTTTATGTCTGGAATAACATTGTTAATGGTCGTAAGCAAATTAGTATCTTTTAGAAAGTGACGTTAAGGATTAAATACTGAAAAAAAAAACATCCTATCTAAAATATATGTAACGTTTGTGTAATTCGTTTGTCATCTCATTTGCATTTTGGTAATTAAATCTGGTGAAACATAAGTTTGTAATTTCAAAACGATACTCAAAATCCTTTGAGTGATCATCTCCGTAAATATTCTGCTTTGAAGATATGCAATAACTTTCAAGATTGTAAATTCTGCTCAAATACTTTTTCTCAACGTATCGAAATATTCCTATCTTAATTATTTGCTTTAGAGATCAAGCATGGTAACCTTTGTAATGAGCTGGCCGGAGGCGTTTCATATCTTTCATGAATGTGTTAATTTTTACTGCATTCGAGGGAGAGGCATTCATGTTATTTATGTAAAAGGTAAACCCGATGTTTAGAGTGGGTCTTCGATTATTTATTCTACGCACACATATATTTATACTGTGTTCAAAATAGCACTGATGTTAGACTGGAAGGACTATCACAGCCAAGTACTTGAGCTTATTAGAAAGTTTCTTGTGTAAAGCTATTCTATTTATGAGTGTGGTCTGAACAGTTCTTGCCCTCGACCATAGATGGCAACACTATCGGAAAGGGTTTTTGCCAAAGTGTGTACATCTGTCAAAATCATCCATGTGAAATTGCAAGTCATTGGCTCAAGTAGCTTGTGTTATACACATGTCTGAAACAAACCCTTGTTGTATCCCTAGAAATTGATAAAATTGAGTATCGTGCATTTATACAATTCTTTGTAAAAGAAGGTTTAACACCAAAATAAATTCATTCGAAGTTCATGATCACTCTTCTTCTTCGTTTTCGACAAGTAAGAAATGGGCTGCCGGGTTAACCATGGTTGTGCCAGCATAGAACATGATCCACGTGAAGAACGTTCAAAGAGTGTAATAACACTAGAAATCATTGATCAAGTACACGACATATTATTAGACGACTGCCGAGTCAAACTGCATGATATTGCTGAGATTATAGGCATTTCAAACGAACATGGAACATGTAGGATATTTTGCTTGAAGAATTGCATATGAAAAAGCATTGCGCAAGAGGCTTGCCACGCTTCCTCCAAGCAAATCAAAAACGCACTCGCATGAAAATCTATGAACAGTGCTTGGGACGTTTTAACCAGAATAAAAGTGACCTTGCTTTAGTTGCTATGGATAAGATGTGGGTACACCACTGCACACCAGAATCCCAACAGTGGGCAGAAGCCGGTCGTTCAACGCCAAAGTTGGTTTCATCAGAACGAAAGATCATGGCATCGGTGTTTCGGGAAGCTAAAGGCATTTTTTTCATTACTTATCTTCAAAAGGGCAAAATAATAACTGGGGAATATTATTCCGATCTTTCAACCAGACTAGACAAAAAAATTCGTGAGAGAAGACCCTGCTTGCATAAGAAAAAAATCATGTTTCATCCGGACAATGCACCTGCCTATAGAGCCGTTTTGGCAATGGAAAAATTAAGGGATCTGCACTTTGATTTGTTGGAACATCCACCCTATTCTCCCCAGATTTTGCTCGACATGACTTCTTCCCAAAACTAAAATTCTTCCTCGCTGGTCAGCATCTTTTTTCGAATCAAGAGGTGTTTTCAGCTGTAGAGGGATAATTTGCAGATCTTACTAAGAACCACTAGAGGGTTGGGATAATCGCGCTGGAATAAATGAATTAGTCTTAAGCGGGATTATGTTAAAAAATAAAAATAATTTTGAATTATAAATTCGTTTTTTCATTGTTAGGCCGCCCTCGTACATCTCCAAACTGCATGTGATCTTTCTGAAAAACTCTTCATGTCGGAATAACACGAGCTAAATAAATTTTCGTATACAGAGCGAAATAAAGCTTCTTCCTAGATCCCTTCACGGGATCTAGATAGACGGGAATTATCAATACCAAGTGAGTTTTTAAAATATTTTTTAAAAAGTTAAAATATTTAAACACACTCACACATTTATTTCCTTCACAATCCAAATATATATTAAAATAGAGTTTCTAAATATGCATATCAATTCTTTTAGCATTGCTTTAAACCCTGTAATTTATGTCTGTTACTATTTTGTAGATATTTAATCGCTTAATTTATATATTGTAGCTTTGTTTTGTAGGAAAAAGGTTACGTTTTGAAATTAGTAATTAGCAAGAGATACATAACAGACAGTCGGCTTCTTATTTTTTATTAAAAAAACAAGAAGACGAACAAATATTTTAATTAAATGTAATAATTGTGTCTGAAATTCTAAAAAATAAACTTTCTGTATATATTGAAATAAATTAACAGATATCTATGCAAAACAAAGTTTATTAATAAAAAGTAAATTTAATTCACATGCAGACATTTTGAAGTCAACATACTAGATAACGTTCAGATCACTGCCTGATTTATCACAACACGTGATAACAGTTTCCATATCGAGAACAGTCACATTACATCAAAAAGATTTCAATCACAATAACCTTTTCCGCTCGACCCATATTTTTTCACCCATCAAGGTTGATCCACTTAACATTAAGGCACAAGGAACACTGGATAGATCATTCATTTCAACGAAACCAAATCGCCTTGACCGGTAGGTTCGATGATCCCGTGCGATATCTATGCGATTAATTGTTCCACACCGAGAGAAATGTGCTTCTAGATCGTCCTTAGTGGCAGCGATGGGAATGTTCTTGACGACGACTGTGCGAGACATGATTTCATTCTTCTTTTCAATTGTGGCTTTTCTTGGAAACTTAAGAAAACCGGACTTTGACTTTTTTTTCATGCTGGCATCATTTCTTTTAACTTCATCGTTAATTCTTCCAATTTCAGGTGATGATGAGCTAACATCTACGAACTCCTCACTTTGAGTTTTTTCCTCTGGACTTTCTGGCACAAATGAAAAGATGGCATCGAGTTCAAATGGTTGTTGTAAGTCGGTGTTGAAAATGTCTGAACTAAGAGCGTCTTGGTTTTTGTTTCGCCTTTTTAGTACAGGAGAAAAGAATGATTTGCAGCATTCTTCCGGAATGGCACCGTATCCTTTACTAACATGACCTGGATATGGGTATTCTTTTGTGAACAACAAACCCCAGTTGATTTCGTCTTGTGATGCAAAATGATTTTGAGGTTTACATATCCCAACTCGAAGGAAGTCGATAAGATTAAAATCAGGATTCTGGAGATTCCTTTGCAAAACACTTGTTTCGTCCGTCGAAGGAGGGGATTTGTTTCTGGCATCCGCATAGAAATTACTTGGATGGGAAATGCATTCTTTGCCAAGTAAGTCTGCATGGTATTTCACATCTTTAGACTCTGCCTTGTCGATAACTCCGCACTTTGCATTTATGAGATTACATTTTCCAACTTCGTGAAAATTATTATTCAAAGTTTCAGGAGCTGACCCTGAAGAAAATTTTAACTCGTTATTACCGTCAGATGATTCTTGGTTTTCTGATCTAACGGTGCCAATTGCATCGGTTATTTTTCGAGCTACGTTAGTTTTCGGTCTGGCGCCATAGTATCTGACTAAACTTTGACGGACTTCATTACTTTCCAAGGAGACATTGAAATTCTTTTCGCAGGTTTGTGGATTGTCTCCACCGGATTGGTTATTCATTTTTAACTTTTCTTATTTTGCAACTTCAATAATTATTCCTAAAATTAAAAAAAAGGAATGGTTAAAATTATTAAAACGTTTGAAATGTACATTTATTGTCACAAAAAAACTGAAATATGTGAATACGAATTATTTACTTATTTTATCCCTAAATAATTTTAATGTAACCTTTGCATTTTATTGTTGAATACATAACAATAAAAGAGATCTTTCAGTTTAAATTTAACTCGTGTCGTATTTAATATTCAGAATTATTTTATAAATGAAATATAAAATTAAAAACTTACCTTTTTATTTGAATTTAGAGAAAGCTTATTTAAAATCTTCTGTTTAAAATGCAAGAAACTCGACTCTTTCAAGTTCAGATTCTGATAATTCTAAATAGATTTTACGACCCAATCAGTCTGATTTAACGTTGGTTGAAAAAATTGAATATAACCAGTGCTCCATGATATTCTCACTTTTATACCAAAAATCCTCGGATATCGGAGAACGAGATTATTCAACTCTGAGGGTCTGGAATGCAGGCTAATTCACGAGCATTGCTTAATACAAAGTGATTAAGTGACGTCATAATTTGTATGTATTTGTATAAATCGCCCGAAGCGATTTATACAAATACGTATCTTATCTTTGTTTCGATTCTTACTAGTTTCTTTGTTGATCTTTAATCACCATAACGGCCATTATGGATCAAATACGCATCCGCATGCGCTTCATATCCATCATATATTTCAATGAATATCAATCGTATTACAATTTTAATATATACATCGCATCCATGGAAATTTGGACGTATATATAATTCCTGGCCGGTAGCGTGGTTTTAATATTTAATATAATTAAATTAATGGAATTATTAGTATAATATAACACGGAAATAAAATTACTTAAAAGAAGTAATGAAAGTAATTTTTTTATGATTTAGAAAGAGCTGTAAGGTTTATCAGTCTGTTTAAAGTGGAATTTCTCTATTTTAATTTAAATAAGCATGCTTATTCTTCCCTTCCATGTTGTTGAGAGAGTCTTTGTACAGATTTTTAGCAGAAAGTGTCGTTCGAAACACACTAACCTACGAGAAGAATACATATAATTAACAGACATAAAATACTCATAGGTTTAATTCTGCATCACAACTAACAGGTTGTGACGCAGATCGGAGTCTTATTTTGTAAATATCGAAATTCTTGCATGAAGTGGAAATATATTTTTATATAGCTTCTCAATTATTCATAAGCCGAAGTGTTCATCGTGCAATATTGACAGAATTCCTACGAGATATAAGTTACATCTACATTCACCAAGGAATTTATTAACAATATATAATTTAATATTTGAATCTAGATTTGATGTACAGATTTATAACTGCAATTATTTTGTTATGCAAACGCTTATGTAAAATTAATTTCTTATAAAGCGTAATACTAATTTATTTGTTAATTTGAAACCATTATGTGAATTGCTAGTGCCCCAGCAAGATTAGACTGTTGAGAAGATTGAATCCACTTGAGAAATAAAGATGTCATTTTTAATTTCAAAGACTTATGCTCTGATCTCGTGTTTATTAGGCAGGAAATTTCATTTAATTGACATGCATTACTAACTAGACTCTATTACAGGCAATGTTTGTTGCATACTATTATTGCTTGAAGGAAGCACGTAATACATTATAAGAATTACGTCGTTTTTTCTTCTTCAAATGGAAGTTAAAATATGTCTTTTTTGCACGTTGATTCAAGTAATTGGATTGTTTTCTTTAAGCACTTTTATATTAGCATAATTTGGGATGCATATTTTTAGAAACGTTATTTGAATTTGATTCATAAATAAGATAGCCTCCTCATCATAAACGGATGCATTTTTTTCTCGCTATGTATCAGACACAATGTTCGCTTGCCGTATATGATATCAAGCAAATTTAAGAAATAGAGTACCATTGAGGATACGCACTAGACTTTATGAAAGTCTGGTGTCCACAAACAGTACAATAACTCAAACCTATGCATACGGCGATGATTTTATGCAGCTACCCCGATTTAAGAGAATTAATTTCGTAATTAAGCCATCCCAAGTGGGCCACAGTAGATGATTATATAAATAAATATAATTTTATATTTCAGGACCCTGATTTACATTCTTACCCTCAAACATAACTGAAGCTGTACTTCATCTACAAAACTTTAATTGTAATAACTGCCTTACAATCCCAAATGTTTGTGAAATTTAAATGAATTATATATATTGCTCTTCAATTGTACTGATTTGTGTTAAATAAACTGCATGATTATAAATAGTTAACTTAATTAATTATCATTTTCAGCAAAATAGTTTTTAATTTAAATTCAAATGAAACAATACAGCACATGTGCTATACGTTTTTATTCTTTTCATTCCTTACTGTTGTTCGTTGCTGTCACTGATGGCGTCATACGATACTTAAGACAAAATGTAAATTTAATAAAATTTTCTATTCAGACACACGTGCGATTCTTTAATTATGATAACATCACACGCCGCCCTGTTCAAGAATGCTAATTTTTTGCTTTTAAAAGGAGAATTAGTGGAAAAAAGGGCAACTTTCATTTATCTATCTATCTATATATATATATAAACTGTGAGCACATGCAGTGTGGCTGAAAGAATGCGTTTTTATGGTGATCTTATAGAAATATACTGTGTTGGCAAAAGTACGTGGACACGTTGAGTGCCATACAAATTTCGGATCGTATCACACGAAAATATTCAGGGAGTGTTTGCGCAAGTCTGATCATAAAAGGTGGGATGTGCTGCATGCTTTGATACAGCTGAACAGAGCTGTTAGTTCAGCTTAACGAAGTGTCGTACAGCTGAACTAACAGCTTCAACGTGGGATGGTAGTTAGGTGTCATATCAGGTACTTTCTGTCCGTGGCATTGTTACTCGTCTCAGAATACCGAAATCCAAAATGTCGACTGGAATTCAACATACAAAATTTTATGAAGGTTGTCTCCGGTTTTAGACGTATCAAATTAAGAGTTTGTGGTTTGCATGTTTTGCAATTGCAAGCAGATGCTACTACCGCACACACTGAGTTTAAGATTGGAAATAGTGGACAAAATGCACAAATATGTGCTACAAAATGCATACGTTTGTTCAGCAACTGCTGAACAAACAGCCCTTTGCTGATCATTTATACGATTTATCATTTAGCTGGACAGCCCTGTCTTGTTCATAAATCATGGACAATTTAAGATCAATATATAATTCATTTAAATTAAATCCTTTGCTGAATTTCACAAGTTAGATTTTTTTCCTGATATTTGCAAATGTCTTTACTTATGCTAGTAATGTTGTTTATTCTGTAAACCTCATTGATTTATAAAATCAACGTAGGCACATGTAGTAGTTCTCGAAGTGAGAAGTAAAATATAAAATACCACTAATGAAGATATTACAATTTCGAAGGCCTTCTGGGCCTAAATTAAATTGAGTCAACCAAATCCTTTGGTAGGTTTAATGGAGTTTAAGATTTCTGAAGCCTAATTCACATTTTGTCGACTGAACATATCGCTGTTTGCACATGCGGATGATGAACTGTTCTTGATTGTTGTAATTTAGATATTTAATTACAGGAAAGCTTGAAGAATCGTACTCAGTTACAACTTTGGTTTCATATGCAGGTAGAGGGGATTTCCGATGCGAAACCAAGTTTCTCTTATTTTCCTTCAAAACACTCAGACCGGCTACAATAACGTAACTTAACGTAAATTACAATATACACTTCACTCATAGCCTTAATGTCTTAGTTCTAAATTCTATTACAAATGAACAGTCCCTCCATGAAGTTCCTGTTCTTTCTGAAGAGACCCCTACGATAGCGATAAGACTTTGCATTCTGTTTTTGTACACTTTTTTCTCTTTGTTTTCTTAGCGCTCCTTCTCCTGAGACAGTTTTCTTTTGTATTCTCCAGAAACCATCACTGAGATCGAAACTGCTATGATTACTATTCAATGCGACCATGGATATCCATAAATGGGATTGCAGTAGTGTAACACTTGTTTTGTTCATGTAACGTTGGTGGTCGTTGATGTCCCTTAGGATTACTGTAGTCATTCGCAGCGAATGGAGGTTCGACATATTAATTAGGTGAGCACCATGGCTATTTGTTCCTCACACTATGATGTCTTTTCATTTCAATCCAAGGATTGTTTTTAAATACTTAATTATTTCTCATGAACCATACAACAGATGAAAGAACAATAGTTTCAGGAAAATATCATCCTTTATTAATAAGCGTTTCAAAAGATTGAAAAGATTAAAAAAAATTAAACAACCATGATTAAACAAACACCAGAAACATATGATGTTTCTGTTGGAAACCTCATATCTGCAACATCCAGCAAATATAAAAGCTACCTACACCAATAGTGATTGAGGGAATAAAATTTATAACCCCATAAAATTCCGAACTAAACTATTCTAGAGAAACGATAGCAGAGTGAGAGCTCTTCTTGAAGTTCGAGATGAAGAGTTCAAAGTTCAAGCAGTGACGGGAATGGGGGCGTGTTTCGATAAGCACATATATCGACCACGGAAACAGTAACGTTCATTTTACTTAATAGCTATGTGACTGCCAATACCAGTTTCTTCAATTCTCTGCGCATAGTTCGGTGAGCTGTGGATCGGCAACAGCCCTCATTAAATACTTCATTCAATTTCTGCACACAGAAAGTTCTGTTTGTCCTTACAAGAGTTATCAGTTGACAGCGATCTCTTTCTTAATAGACTGTCTTAGGACCACAGTTACTCCTGTTACTGTGGTCCTAAGATAGCCATAAAAATTTTTTCCCCCACTGATTAAACACCAGAGATATCTCACCTTTTGAGAAACAAGTCAACTCTTCAAAATCATAACTCCAGCCATACGGGCACTTACAATGAGTCCTTTATGGAACTCAGAAAGACGTTTGCTTTTCTTATTGTGATCAACGTTATGCCTCTTACTGACCAGAGGCATTCTTAAATAGTTACCTAGTACACGTAGTGAAGCAGGTGACGAAGTATTTCGCATGGAGGCGGCGTGAGTGACGTTTTACATAAAGCATACACGGTTCTAATTCAACGGCCCGTATATGTAGAGATGGAGGAGGCCTAGTTACCAGATATATCTTCTCACATTTTGACAAACATAAACATCCAACTGAATCTCCTTAGCTCAGTCGGTATAGACGAAACCCTTTGGTGTGAAAGGGCTTCGTCCTGGGTTCTAATCCCGTTCATGACATGATTATCTGGTCTCTTTCGACATTAGGTGAGTTAGTCTCGTACGGAGGTAGAGGGATTTTCACCTGGAAACTAGAGTTTCCGAGTGATATTCTGAATGAACTGCACAGAAGGTATAAGATTAATCTTAGAAGGGAAGTTTACATAGGCACATGGAATGTTCCGGTATACAGATGGGTACCCTTGAGATTGTCTGTAAAGAGATGGATAGATATAAAATTGTCATCAGGGGGAAATACAAAGACCAGAGGGAATGATGAAGGTCACCTGAAAAGACCGGACGGTAAGCTAGTTATTTACTGACGTGGTGACTCAAAGCATCATGGGGTAGCTGCAATACTGAAGATATCTCAGGCAAGAAGCATTCTTTGTTATAACCTCATTAATGAGAGGATACTGTCTACTTGCCAAGGCTTAGCCTACCAGTGTATCAATTGTGGTAGTTTATGTACCCCCCACCACCACCGTCCTTCACAAAAAATAAACTTAATTAAAACTCTTCGAGACAGAGCATACAATATCTCCAGCACACAAGAAAGATGTAATGAAGAACTAAAATACTTAACACAAATCCTCCAACAGAATCGATATGAAACAAGAAACATCAAGAGAATCCTTAAAATGCGTCCAGCTAACAACACAATAAAACAGGATTACAAAAACGCAATCTCGTTTCCTTATATCAAAAATGTTACAGATAAGCTAGCCAAATTAATGAACAAACACAACATAAAAGTAGCTTTCCTTCCTATGGAAAAAATCTCGAAATTACCACATCCACCAAAACCACCTCATCATCCTCTTAAAAAACCAGGAATCTACAAAATCCATTGCTCTTGCGGGATTTGCTACGTAGGACAGACAGGAAGATCTGGAGAAATACGCATGGCTGAACACCAAAAAGACGTACAATACAAAAGAGAGCAAAAAACGGGTCTTGCTTTCCATACCACTTCCACTGGACACGATGTACTCTGGCATAAAACGACGATGTCATATATAGAAAACAACAATTATATAAGAAAATTTAAAGAAGCTGCTAATATGCTAAAAAATCCAACCCAATGCAATAAAAATCAAGGTTTAATTCTCCATCAAGTGTGATCATCTCTAATAAAAAATCTTCCTCAATCTGACCTCGGACTGTATGAAAGAGAACAAGAACACGTGACATCGTCCAGTATTGTTCAACGTCAATAACGATATATATCTGCATTCTGTTATTTGAGTTTTATGAATAGCCAGACGGTTATGTTTTGTAGTTATTAATTTCTCTTGTTTAAACTTTAAGTTATACTATTTACCCCCTGAAGATGTAAATCCTACGATTTATGAAACTTGTCGGGAACTATTATTTCAGTGTTTTATATAACTGAATAATAAAAAAATGTAGTGTAATCACAGAAATATATCTTTTGTAACAACAACAATGTTTTCTGTCTAGAGATGAACCACTATTTGCACAATGTAGAAGGTACGCTTACAGAATAATGTAAAAAAGAACAAAATAATTATACAATCTCAATTACAGGCGTTGTCTACATCTTCGGTGATAACAGGTATTCTTACCGAACACTTTAGAATAGTTTTTCAAGAAAATTAATTTATCGATGAATTCTTTAAAAATTCATCGAAACATTTTTTGATGAATTTCAATTCCATTTGCTAAGAATTGTCGTGAGAGGACCTGTCGTTCGACTAATTGTTTATTCGATAAATTGAGTTTTCGATTAATTGCCATTCATTAAAATGTTCTTTGATTAATTGTTTATTCGACGAATTGCTTTTCAATGAATTGTCGTTCGACGAATTGCCATTCGGTGAACTTTCTTTCGATGACCGGTTTTCGATGAATTTTCATGCAACCATCAGAATAATATAAAATATACTTAAACGCCTTAGGAGTTTAGCAGATATACTTATTTAAAAAAACATATCGCTGTATGCACATGCGGATGATGAACTGTTCTTGATTGTTGTAATTTAGATATTTAATTACAGGAAAGCTTGAAGAATCGTACTCAGTTACAACTTTTTCATGATTATACATAACAGTAACTGCAGACGGGTTCTTTCTTTCTTTCTGTAAACGGTACCCTGATATATTTGGGGTGGAATCTGATGGAACTATAAAATACGTTAAAATTACTCAGACAAAAATGTGGTATATAAACAAAGTAAACAGAATTGAAACATGCAATTCAGCTTTTAGGCTGTTCTATGAATTCGCCTAGACCAAAGAATATTATCAGGCTTAAGATCATATTAATATGCAGATATTGAAATGTAGGTTCTCTTATAACCGGTAATTTAATCTTGTAATCTACTATTATTTATTTATAATGGAAGTCCATCCTGAATGCAATGATAAAAGTGTAGAATTATACATTGGCTTAGAGTTGAATAATGCTCTGTAGCTTTATGCAGCTCTAGCGTATCTAGCTTTGGATCTAGAGAAAGCTTTAAAGAGGAAAGGTATCTACCTTTTGTACTGTCAGGAGGAAAATATTTATTTTTAATATTTTTGTATTTTCTATTAATTTGAGTAGTAATGTGTTTCCACTTACAACATCAAGCAACGTAACAACTACGAAAATAGCTTAGCTTAAAAGTAAAACTATTTATTAATTACTTGCAATAAAGTTTCATGATTATATACTTACCAGAAAGTGTAGATTGAGTGGTTCCTTCTTTGTCTGATCGAAACTCCGAAGTCTTCAGGATGGAATTTAGTGGAGCTGCAAAATATAGTAGTTTTGCTTAAACAACATGTACTTTCTAAACATGGTCAACAAAAATTCAAACTGGAAAACTCATCTTTTAGGTTATTCTATGAACTCTGAATATAGGTCAAACATTACGACCATGTATGCTACTGTATTAAGATACAGAACGAACGATGTAACGAACTCAACTGCGAGTAATATGAAAGAAAGAAACAGGGGAAATTGGGGTAAACCACTCTCGCAGTTCTGTTAGAGAATCCATCTCTTATCAGTTTCAGTTCCTCACACGAGTAAAAGAAACCAGAGACTGAAAAAAGAAACTGATTATATGGTTGCTATGATCACACAAGTTTGCAGTATACGCTGAAATATCATTGTATTCTGACCAGTTAGGTATGCATCACTCCTCACGATGTAGCCATGAAGTCATTCAAAGAAGCTAAATAATTTTGGCTGGTGATTTGAGTCACCAAACTGAGGAAGGCAAAGGGAAGTTGGGAGAATTATTATTTTGGAGCTTTTTCTATTATGGACAGGGAAACTTAATGGAGTCATTGTTGTACAAGTAAGTTAAGTCATTTTGATTTTAATGCCAAAGCAACTCAGGATAGGAGGCGGGTGTATTATGACTGTCAACTGCCTGTGTTCTTATGGACGTTTCGTGGGAATAAAAAAGAGGAAAAAACCTCTTCACCTCCATATGAGACTAGCAAACCCATATTCATCAGTAAACCTTACAGCATGAAAGTCCTCGCATTTTAGGCAGGATACAAAATCTAAAGTTTGCAGATTCTGTGCAAACTTTCGGTCCCGCTTATATTTTCATTCTTTCGATCATAAAATCCAAGGATGAGTGTGTAATTCTCTTTCCCAACAAACTATGCATATGATGACTTTTGTTGTGCTGAGCACTGATTGCACAATATTTTTTTATTATTACAGGCGACTCCAAGGAGTTCTTAGACTCATCGAGGGAGGCCCTAAACATCATGTCCATCTCAGCTATTTGACATTCACACAGTAGCTATCATACGTTTCATTGAACTCATTCACAGCACCTACAACAGACTCAGGCAGCGTATTCCACTCATTCACCACTCTAAAAGTAAAACACACCAGCTCTAACACCCTTGCCCAGCTTCCATGGATGTCCTCTAGTCCTCCCACCACCAGTTCTGTTCTCAAAAATATCCTCTGAATTAATCCGATAGAAACCCTTCAGTAATTTGAATGTCTTAATCACATCTCCCTTTTTCACCTATCAACCAATTTCTGCAATCCACAAATCTTCAACCTGTTTTCATAAGGTTCATTCCATAGACTTGCTATCATCTTGGTCACTTGCCTCGGGATACTCTCAACCTACTCCCCATCAAGAAGAAACCTAGGTGACCAGATCTGGGCACAGTAATCTAGATGGGATCTTATCAAGGCTCGATACTGAGGAACAATAACTTGCTTATCTCTGCTTGTCAAAGTATTCTTCAGCATCCAAGTGATTTGATGAGCTGATTTAGCCACTTTTGCGATGTATCCCTTAAACTTCAACTCCCTATACACCAACACTTCCAAGTCCCTGGCCTCATCAATCTCCTCTAGGTACAGTTCCACCAATGTGCTATTCTGCTGCTAATCTTTTCACCCCAAAATGCATAACCTTACATTTTTCCACATTAAATTGACATCCATTCCCCTTAGCCCAGACCACCAATCTATCCAAATCATCCTGCTTTATGTGAATGATAACACTGTCCTCTATTTTCTCTCTTCTTTTAATCACTTTTTTTCTGATTGAAGGATCTGAGAGTTACTACTAATGTTGGTGGTATTTTTTTTTTCAATGTGCTTTTTCTAAATGAAAACATATTATTTTTCCGATCCGGATCGTTGCATGAAAATAGGTGATTGCTACTTTGGTTGCATTTATCCTTCATTATCAGAGAAAGCATGTTTTCGAGAGTGAAGTGACCAAACGTATTAAGTCTGATCATAGGGATAGTTTCATTATGTTACATAACGTTTTTTTTTAGTTCAATACATGAGAGTAAAAAGAAATGGATGCTCCCGATGCATAAAACATTTCATTCTCACTTACAGTGTTAGCCCATCTCCAAAATACGATTGAACTTAATTGCATAAATTTAGCCATATAAAAATATTTGACATGCAGTCAACCGTTATATTTCTTCTGAAGTTTTTCCATTTGTTATTCTGGAAACAACCATTTATTTTATAGAAAAGACAAATTTTAACATATTTCAAATAAGACTCAACAACTTATGCAAAAGTTGTTGATATTCAAACTTATGAACAAAGATGCAATATTTTAGGGAAAACATTTGCAATATTATTTCGAAAAAATAAAGTTTTTGCATTAATTTCAAAACAGGTGTTCAATTAGCTTACAGAAGTTGCTTAATTAAGCTGGTATCAATTGAAACGTGAATTCCTTTTTGTCTTGAAGAACTGTATATAAAGACTAAAAATTAATTAAAACTTAGAATTAGGAAGGCAATTAAGTATTTGCAGAGAATATGTCAGACAAAATATGTCGTGTTACTCGCAGTGCAGAACGAATAATGAAGAATACATATTAAAAATGGTTGTAAACCTGTAAAATTTATAACAAACTATTAATTAATTTCAGTAACATAACATTAAATTACTATTAATATAATTACGGCTATTATAGTAGCCTGTTTTTGTTTAGGGGTGCCCCTTATTTTAATACATTGGCTATCATTAATCAAAAAAGGGGTATATATATATATATATATATATATATATATATATATATATATATTTAGGGCATTATGGGTGAGTATAGAAGGCAATTTTGGCAGAATAAAAGAGGTGGAAAAATTTTGTACATATCTTGTTTTGGTTCTACGATGCCTTCCAATTCCATGATCCTGCTGAAGGTTGTTTATAAACGGGGGAGAAGAGGGGGGTGGGAAGGAACATGGGGGTGTGTTTTGACGCGGGAAAATAAGTTTGGAAACCCGGGTTACTATTAATAATATATATATATTATTTTGTTTAGGGCCGCATTTTACATGGGAATTTTCGCAGAAACTATACTTAATTAAATTACTGATTATATGCTTAACGTCGGAATGGGAGATCTTTCGCACAGTTGATTGCCCGTGCACCCCGTAGCTTTGATTCTATTAGATACTATATAATGCCGGAATTATAGCCATTCGCTCTCTCTCTGCAAAGCAACTTGTAATTACATCCTCCTCCGCAATAAAGAAAGGTAAGTTTATGTAATTACGTGTCAGAGTACGTTCTAGAACATTCCACAGGTGTTTGTTCAGTTGGAATATCGGATACCACAATAGATTATCGCCCTGAATCATTTTATATCCACTTGAGAACAAACGTAATACGGCAAAGTGCGAATAGGTATGTTACTAGTTTCCGATATGTTAAGTTAGTCATATTTTGGTCAATATATGATAAGGGATCTAATGATAACTAGAGAAACGCACCATCCATATCATGATGCTTCATCTACGGCCTGGATGGTGCGAGGGCATCAACTAATTGTACCGTTTTGCACCATATAAATAGCTATCCATTCGATTGGAAAATCAAAAATGCAACCTATCTACAAATCTTCTTTACTTCCAGTGTCCTACCGGAGTCGAAAAGCAACAGCCGCTTTCAACAATGATCTTTGATGAGGAACGAACGTATTTTGTGACTGTGAATTCTAGGATCCCATACATGCATCTCACGTACCAGGTGGCTGCACTTCCCCATTCCTTTGACAACTGTGGCAAAATTACTCTTCGATTTGCATGTATGAGTAATTGCACCTTTGCTCATTATAAGTATTGATTTTCAATGCTTTTTGCAGTTTTTCTGGTGATGGAGATTTTGCATAATTGGGGTCAGTATGTACAATTTACTAAAGGTCAGCAAGGTGTGTCGTCATAACCAAGATAGAGAGCCTAACTATCGTATCCCGTAAATTATGCTTTTATTGAACTTGATGATATTGTTATCTTCTCCTACCAATGCAACTTAAAACCTCTTTTGCACAATCATACACACAATTTTATTGTTTTATTTCACACTAATGCATTTATTCATATGCTTCAGTAGACTCTTTGGAATATTCATGGAGACTCCGTAGTTCAGTGGGAATAGTTAAAGCCAATTGGTTGGAACGACTTGCGTTCCATTCTTCTGCATGACGTGAGAAGCCTTTATCTGGTCATTTTCCACTAAAGGTATTTCAACTTAAATCAGTCCAGATTACTTCTAGATGTGTATCAGTATGAATATTGATGATCTTAGTTTCTAGTTCAGCTTGATATTTCTCTCTGATATATATGTTTTTTCCCCATCAATTCTTGTTTTTCTAGTTGAAATGTCTTTATTTATTTGTTTTAATCTGATTTGTACTTTAATTTCTCTCTTCAAATTAATTTCTCTAATATTTACTTTCAACTGCTCATATGTATCTAATACGATGTGTTTTTGTATTGAATTTTAATTCTAACACTTGTTTATTGATTACTGTATTTCAAATGATTGTAATAGGTTATGAAAAAGTGATTGTATGGCAATCATGTGAGGTCATACACAAATGTACTTTTCCCCATTAGTGAGAATTTAAATGTAGGGTATTTGTCTTGCGAACAATCTAATTATAATATTGTGCGTATAAATCTGTATATGAAATACAGCATATCTTGATTTATTTCATTCTTGTTTCTTTGCTTACCAAGTTGAATTTAATATTCACAAATATTCTAATGAAAATTAATGGATATAATTAACATAAAAACGAAATCTGTTATAAATCTACACATTACATAAATCACCAAAAAACAAGCAAGTACATTACAATGTTCTTTATTTCAAAGAGGATTTTGCAAAACACCAATGAGTACAACAAGCATTTACTTTAAGGATCGCTTAAAAGTCATGAAAGAGAATTGTTACACTGCTCCACATCACTCAGCATTTCAACTGTGAGTTTTTTGGTATTAACAAGTATTTAAGTTGCTAGAAATTATGTTCACAGCAGTGAATTTTTTTTTTTGGATATCTGATTTTATTTGTGTACAATGTGATCTCTACGTTCCACATCCAGTGTTTCTTCTTTTCCCACTATTAACCGATTTCCCATAAGCATAGAGCCATTCAGGCGGAGTGCCCAATAAATGGAATACAATTCAGCACCTTCTACGAAACCGAACCCTCTGGAAGGACCTGTCTTTTTATTTCTTATGATATCTACTCTGTTAATGGGTCCACACGAAAAGAAGTGAGCCCTCACATCGTTCTCGGTTGCTTGCAGAGGGATGTTCCTTACGCAAATTATGCGAGAAGCGATTTGTAGTATTTCTGCGATATTCGCTGTTTTCGGAACTCCGCTTTGGCCGAGTTCCGAAATTGCCATTCTTTTATTTTGTCGTTGATCCTTTTGGTCAACGGGATCATGTGCAGGGTCAGAGTATTCCGCATTCACCTCTTCTTGCCCATTTTCTTGTCTATTCAGTTCACTGGATGCATCCACCTCTGTAGCACAATCATTGTTTTCCCGTCTAAATGGAGAATCAAATCGCGTGATTGCATCTGCACCTCCAGGCAAAGCACCATAACCCTTGAGAAAGTGATCGGGATAAGGATATTCTGTGATCCACTGCCTTTGAGAACTAGCCAGCGCTTCTACTATTGCATTGTTACCACATGTTTCTGCATCTCTTCCTTCAAGTTTTTCTGTACATAACTCGAGTTTGTATGAATCTTCGCTCTTTTCTTCTCGAAAGGTATCAATGTTTCTATAAGTTGAATTTATTCGCATGTTCTTCGCTTTATAAGAATTTTTGCTTATTCCATTATGCATTATAAACCTTTCGTCATTTTCTATCGTTGTGCAAATCAAATGAGATCCAGAACTTCTTTTTTCTGTCTAGTTTTAACGCAGCTGCAAAGGTCAAGTAATAATCGAACTGATGTGTCTTCTATATTTGCTTCATCCTCTTTAAACATTGGAAAGTGAAAAGCCATATTTCACTGGGCAAGGTTTCGTCTTTTGAAATCCAAACAATTTATTCGTAAAACCTATAAATAAACAAATTTGTTTGAATGAAAATGATATGAAGTAAATTGCAAATATAACTTCATTATATTCTGCGATTATTATTAATTAATTTGTCAAACATAAAGTGGATAATTAATTACATTTCTGTTGAGGAATTCAAAACAGTCAAAGAGCTTAGGGGATATAAACTCCGCATGCTAACAAATATGAATAGTTTTCAATAGTTTTTCTCAGATGGCCAAAAAAAAAACTGAAAGAAGGGAAAAATAAACTTACTTTCCTTTGAACATTGTATCAAAATTTTGCATAATCACAAAATGTGCTGATTGTTTACATTACTGTCAATTGCATATGTCAAATATCGTATAGAGTTTCTGTATAGAACTTCCTTCTGAGCAACTGTATGTCTATTTTTAAATCATTGAAATAAAACCTGATAGAACTGTCAATTTTTCTATTGCTTAACAAAAAGGAAAAAAAACGATAGTGATTTTCCAATTATTAACGATAATATTCGAGTTATAAATTGTTACATAACTTACATCGAACTGTAGTGAAGGCTTCTGTACCTTTGTAAAGCGTTCTTGGCAGTCAGCGAGTCCTTAGCATAGTCGAAATCAAATGTCCTTCTGTTGGAAAGACTTCGGTTTGAATCCTATATAGGACTTGAAGAACCGTTATTGAGAGTTTTCTGATTCTTTCAAATGAGGTGGGTTAACTCGTCTTTCACAGAGGTGGTAGGGTTTTCCTCCAAGAAATTTCGATTTTGCATCATTGTAAGGAATTGTCAGAAGAACTCACTCAATGAACACACAATAGCCTTAATTGCTTCGGCAGATTCCAAACATCTTGATGATGAAGAGAATTTTACTGAACACGCATATTGAGTAATAAACACTACACCTCTAAAGAAGAATTAGAATAAGAATGGTAGTTGATTAACTACCATAACATGGCAGTTCATCTACAATAACAACCACGATTATGAGAACAAGTTATTGATTAATTTGGAGATTATTTCTATATCATCTGAATTTGCAGATTTTCACTTGCGGTTTATTTTGTTTCCGTTCTGGAATCAAATCGTAATTATACTATTCACCCTCCTCCCAAGAGCTCCTTAAATATACAAAGTCTGTAAATTTAAGGAGTAAATTTTTGTAAAAAGCATGCTATTCTTATCTTGAAGCATTTCGCGTTTAACAATCATGAAATTCAGATTTTGTTCTACTTTGTTCTTTTCACACGTTTTGTTTCAGTCCGAAAGGAGTTTCTTTATGGAATAGCAAAACCACAAAAAATAACCAGAGTTTTCACAAATGTTTGAAACGGAGTTTTATCCGAAGAGAGGAATTCTCCTAGTGAAACAGTAATCCATTAATCGTCATCTGAGAAAGATCTTACACGATACTCTGATAAAGGTACTGTTATCTTGACAGCAAAAGTTCGAAAAATTCGCTGAATTGTATTAATGAAATTTGAAAACTATAAGGTGAACATTGAAAGCAATTTAAATTTCTTTTCTAAGATTATATAGAAGTGTCCGTGATTAGCATACAATATTTACATTTCATTAATAGAACACTGGAAAAAACGGATAAAATAACTGAGCGAAACCAAAATGTTAATAAAGATAGGTTATTATAATATTAAATCTTACCTTAAGGAGCTGGATAATAAAATTCCACATATCTCGGCTACTTCCTATTGCCAAATAAATTTCAAAAATTTATTTTTTTGAAATTTATTTTAAATTTATTACAAAAAGCTTGCAATTAACGTAACCGTAGAACTGGCTTCGTTTTGTGGTGTTATTGACTACTCCACAAATATTTATTTATGCTGCCTATCGCCAACAAACATGTTCAATCAATAAGTGAAAAATACAAGACACTCTGTCCATCTTTTAGTGACATTAATTATAATTTCTAATTAAAAGACAAGCATTTGTTGTTTATCATGGATGTAAACTTTCCACCTACCAAAGAGAAAGAGAATTAATTTGATTTTTGCTAGCAAATGCAAATAATGTGTTTTCGGACTGAAGCAAGAAAAAAACAATTTGCGGAGATTTCCAGTTTATTATTCGTTTTGTATATATAAAGATTAAGGAGAAGTCAGGAATGAAAAACGTGGAATGATCAACATCATAGCTTGAAGAAAATTGTATTGATAATTATATTTTATATAACTCGTGAAGACTCAGGCTCTTTGCTAGTTACACTTCAAACCTTTATTCTTTAGCTAAATAAGTACACTTTCAATTAATGAAAAGCAAAAATTAAAATAATGTTTCTGGAAAGAATTTTTATTCATTGTAGATAATTACAAGCTTCAAGACGTAATTTAAAATATAAGTCAGCCATAAATTGTTATTGACATTTATTCCCCCTAGGATACTGGTAATTTCAAGTGAATTTGTTTCTAACAGAGATTGCGTGGTGTCATACAGAAGACCATACGAAGTCATCATCATGCGTGTCAAAGACTTGGGTGTAACATGGCCTGTTCCAGCCTCAGAAGTCATCGTTGAAGAGGACGTTCTGGTTTTCTTTTTCCTAATGGCTTGTACTTTAAGGCTTGTTTTGGTAATATTTCTGATTTCATTCTTTGAACGTGTTCCATCCATTTATGTTTATATTTTTTAATTTTTTCATTTACTGGTTGTTGGTTTAATTCTTTCATAATTTCTTTTGTGATCAAATAGGATATACTTTGCAGTTTTTCTCATAAACTTCATTTCTGCTGTTATTAATCTTTGTTTGACTTTTTGTTTTATTGTCTAGATTTCGCTTCCATACATTAAGATTGGTGGGGCAAATGTATTGTATACTTTTAGTCTGGTTACCATACAAAGTATCAGTGATAAAATATCTCTTAACGTACTTCATTCTGCTATGCTTCAAACTTCACACATTACATGTGATATCTGTTGCGACCAAGGCTTTATCTTCTTTAATATGAAGGCTTAATAGTATTTTTTTCTAGGTCTTCCTGTTCTTCGGTTTCCAACTATAAACTTGTTTTATTTATCTCTCTCCCTTCACTTCTTTTCTACACATGTTCAATTAATTTTATTCTTCGGATTGATACCCAATTGTTTATTTCTTGTATTTCACATTGTTTCTTATATCACATTGTGTCATAATAGGTCTGATTACTGCTTCAAAAATTCGGGTTTTTTCTCTGCTCTAAGATTTTTATTTTTCCATATTGTTTCATTCAAACATCCTTATAATAATAATAATTTACAGCTTTCGGAACTTGTTCTCTGACTTCTAGATGTGGCCTTCATTCCCAATTCAGTTGTATACCTAAATGGTTGTAATTTGTTCGATAATAGTACCTTCCAATGGTCATATGCATCTTTGTCGTTCTTGTGATATAGTGATACATTTGTTCAAGTTTTTGATGTCTTCTTATTATATAATTTTGCTGCTTAATTAAATTATGTAGTAATATCTGTAGCCGAGTTTCATTTTCTGCAATTAGTAGAGCATCATCTGCTTAACTTGTGATTCTAATTATTCTTCTGTTTATTTTCACTCCTGTATTTCGTAGTTTATTAACTTTTTGTATTATTTCATCCATTACTATATTGGATATTGTTGGGCTTAAAGAGTCTCCTTTTCTAATGCCATTATTAACTTGTATCTCTTTACTTATTTTCCCTTGTGTTTTTATTATACAGCTATTATTATTATTATATTCTTTAATTATTTATATTTGCTTCAAACTAAAACGTTCATCTATCGTTAATCATCCTAATTTCCTTTTCTTTCTTTTTTTTTTATTTTGCATAAACGGGGTGTATTCAGATAACTAGATTCTCCGTTTTGAAAAGCACATTTCACGATTTAACATGTCTCATCAATATTTTCCTCCATTATTATAATTTGCGTGGGTCTAATTTTCGCATTTTAAGAAAGAAAAGTGTACTTAGCAAATGAATAGCGTCATTGCAATAAATTACCATGAAACAAATGAAAGCGTAAAATTAATTAAAAGCTATTCTATAATTCGATATGAAATATGTTTTCGTTTTAGTTAAACATTTCATTTTAATCTGTCTGAAGAGTCTTTAGTATGACATTCTTTGAAGATGCTGTTGTACTGATAACTATTAAATGCGATGATAGTAAAACGCAATTTGGTCTTGATTCTCGTAAAAGAGATCCCGTGTTTCCTGGTGTTATTTTTCGCAGCTCACAAATGTGCTGTTCAAGAAGCAAGACTGCTTCTTAAAAACTCTCTAACTCACAATTTCTCTTTTGACATATTAGCAATATACACTTCTTCAGTGATTAGGTCTTTTCTTTCGTTCAAATGTTATCTTATCTTTCCAGTTAAACTCCAAACTAAGTAAAGGAATTTTTCTGGAATGACTAATGGGACTATATTGCCCGTGATCTGGAGGACCCTTATTAGATCTCTTAGCTCACCAGAACTGAATTATAGTGCCAACTATAGAAAGTTCCTAAATAACAACAAGTGAGATTCATGCACGCTCTATGCATGTATTGTACGCGCTCTGTTCTTTGTCTAATATAATTGGAATCGGTTGATTAGAGTTTGTAACAGTTTTTACTTTTTAGTGCCTTACATCAGTTATGTACCCTGAAGATGCCAACAGCCTTAGTTGGTGAAACTAGTTGTTTATTATATGTATTTGATCAATATAGTCCCATTAGAAGTCATTACAGAGCTGTTATGGTCAAGAAATTTAAACGTTTTTTTTAAGAATTTTTGTTTTTCCTTTTATTTATTTTTTGTGTCGCTGTTGGATAATTCTCCAGAATATGACGCACCCATACCCATGCATTTTTTCCTTTTTTGCACGTCACCAAAATTTAAAGATGTTTAAATCAATTTTTAAGATACTAAACGCTGTTCTATTAATTATCTGTAATAGAGTTCAAACTCCTTTTTCTTTATTTTCGGTCAAGAAATAAAAATAAAATTACAATTGAGTGCAATGTAGAACAACTGGTGGAATAATAATCCAACTCTCACTTTTACACAGATATTAACTTTTTGCGAACAGTATTTGCTTTTCACTGAAAATGAAATAGATAATGCTCATGCAGATAAATTCGAAATTCTGTGGAAACACAGTTTCCATTTAACTAAAATCTCACAGGAGAAATTTTATTCCTCTTCATCATTCATTCCTTCCACTAAAATCTCCTTGAATAGTTTTCGCTTCTTATGTATTTCCTAAAGTGTGTTTTCTCTAAATACACGATTCCTCCGCTATCTTTGCTTTTTAATTTCGAAATTTAGTGCTGTACTCATAGTAACTTCTTTCCTGTATTATTTTCTCTACTTCTGTTCATATTTTAACCTGACTGCTATTGAACTTATCCAATGCTTCTAGACTATGTAAAATACATTCCTAATATGCTAAAGGTTAGTAAATAATCTTTTGTAGGGCTTAGATGGGAGCAACATAAAAAATTCCTTAAAGAATATACGATACAGTTCAACATAATTAATGATAAATATTTACCCTTAGTTTTCTGCCTGCTAACATTTCCGATGTATGATATATCGAAGAATTTCAAGATATAGTATTATCATAAATATATTACCCTCTAATGGAAAATAGTCAAGAATACGAGGTTTTCGAAATTAGGTGGAAGAACAAGAGCTGCACGATTTCTCTCTCTGTTCCACTTATTATTATTATAAATTCAATGTCCCCAATATGAGGAATACAAATTATATACAAAATACACGATTCCTCCGCTATCTTTCCATTTTTAATTTAGTGCTGTACTCAAGCACCTTCATTCCCGTATTTTAGTCTCAACCTCTGTTCATACCTGACTGCCATTGAACTTGTCCAAAAGGAGTCGAAGAAGTGATCCTTGTAATTTCGGTGGTTTAGTTTCTCGAAAGAATTATTATTATTACTTTTTTTTATGTCTTTCATTTGTACTTACAGTTTATATTCTCTACTGCATTTTAAATTTATATATGTTAGGCTTCTCGAAAAAAAGGTTTTGTAATGCAATATCTCTACAACGTTTTGTGTCCGTTATAATATTTTCAATGGTCATAAGCAAATTAGAAAGGACGTTTAAGGATTAAATCCTGAAAAAATGTATGTCCTATCTAAAATATATGTTGTAAATTTTTTGTAATTCTTTTATTATCTCATTTGCATTTTGGTAATTAAATTCTTTGAATGATCATCTGAGTAAATATGCTGCTTTGGAGATATGCAACTTTCAAGGTTGCGAATTCTGCTCAAGCACTTTTTCTCAACATATCGAAATATTCCTATCCTAGTTATTTGCTTCAGAGATTAAGCACGGTAACATTTGTAAATAGCTTTAATTTGTAATGCATTCGAGGGAGAGGCATTCATATTTTAGGCAATGAACGACTTTTTGATTGTCCGGTGTGAGACAAAGAACGCCTTTCTTATTAGAGAAGGATAAGTAATAGGAAACCGAATGTCTAGAGTGAGTCTTCGATTATTTATTCTACACACACATATATTCATACTGTGTTCAAAATAGCCTTGGTGTTAGAATGGAACGACTATCACAGCCAAGTACTAGGGCTTCATAGAAAGTTGATTGTGTAACGGCAGATATTCTTTTTATGAGGGTGGTCTGAGCAGTTCTTCGCTTTTTTATTTTTCTAAAATTTTTTTTTCTATAATTCTTCGATTTATTACTATAGATGAGACAGAGATTCACCACAGAATCCAATGAGCAGTCAAAAGCCCGTTATTCAGCGCCAAAAAAGACAAAGCCGATTCCATCAGAACGAAAAGTCATGGCATCGATGTTTAGGGATGCTAAAGACATTTTGTTTATTACTTATCTTCAAAATGGTAAAACAATAAACGGGGAATATTTTTCCGATCTTCTAACCAGAATAGACGAAAAAAATTCGTATGTATACAGCCGGTTTGCAGAAGAAAAAATCATCTTTCACCAGGACAATGCACTTGCTCACAAAGGTTAATTTTCCAACAAATGGAAAACTTAACGGTCTACACTATGATTTGTTCGACCATCAATCATATTCCCCAGATTTCGTTGCACATGACTTCTTCTTCCCAAAACTGAAACTGTTGCTCGCTGGTCAGCGTTTTGCTTCGAATCAAGAGGTGTTCGCAGTTGTAGAGGATTAGTTTTCAAATATACAACAAAATAGAGATTTTATATGTATTTCAATTCTTTTACCATTGCTTTAAACCCTGTAATTTATATCTCTTTCTATTTTGTAGACATATGTAATCGCTTAATTAATATATTGTAGCTTTATTTTCTGGGAAAAACGTTACCTTTTGAAATTAGTAAAGCAAAACATACATAACAGGACAGTCGGTTTCTATTAAATTATAATTAGTTGGCTTCTTATTTTTTATAAAGAAATCAAGAAGCCAAAGAAATATATTTTAATTAAATGTAATAATTGTGTCTGAAATTCTAATAAATAAACTTTCTGTATATATTGAAATAAAGTAACAGATATCTATGCAAAACAAAGTTTATTACTAAAAATCAAAATTAATTCACATGCAGACATTTTGAAATCAACATACTATACAACGTTTAGATCACTGTCTAAATTATCACAACACGTGATAACGGTTTCCATATTGAGAAGATTCCAATCACAATAACCTTTTCCGCTCGACCCATATTTGTTCACCCATCAAGGTTGATCCACTTAACATTAAGGCACAAGGAACACTGGATAGATCATTCATTTCAACAAAACCAAATCGCCTTGACCGGTAGGTTTGATGATCCCGTGGGATATCTATGCGATTAATTGTTCCACACCGAGAGAAATGTGCTTCTAGATCGTCCTTAGTGGCAGCGATGGGAATGTTCTTCACGACGACTGTGCGGGACATGATTTCATTCTTCTTTTCAATTGTGGCTTTTCTTGGAAACTTAAGAAAACCGGACTTTGACTTTTTTTTCATGCTGGCATCATTTCTTTTCACTTCCTCTTTAATTCTTCCAATTTCAGGTGATGATGAGCTAACATCTACGAACTCCTCACTTTTCTCTGGAGTTTCTGGCACAACAAATGAAAAGATGGCATCGAGTTCCAATGGTTGTTGTAAGTCGGTGTTGAAAAAGTCTGAACTAAGAGCGTCTTGGTTTTTGTTTCGCCTTTTTAGTACAGGAGAAAAGAATGATTTGCAGCATTCTTCCGGAATGGCACCGTATCCTTTACTAACATGACCTGGATATGGGTATTCTTTTGTGAACAACAAACCCCAGTTGATTTCGTCTTGTGATGCAAAATGATTTTGAGGTTTACATATCCCAACTCGAAGGAAGTCGATAAGATTAAAATCAGGATTCTGGAGATTCCTTTGCAAAACACTTGTTTCGTCCGTCGAAGGAGGGGATTTGTTTCTGGCATCCGCATAGAAATTACTTGGATGGGAAATGCATTCTTTGCCAAGTAAGTCTGCATGGTATTTCACATCTTTAGACTCTGCCTTGTCGATAACTCCGCACTTTGCGTTTATGAGATTACATTTTCCAACTTCGTGAAAATTATTATTCAAAGTTTCAGGAGCTGACCCTGAAGAAAATTTTAACTCGTTATTACCGTCAGATGATTCTTGGTTTTCTGATCTAACGGTGCCAATTGCATCGGTTATTTTTCGAGCTACGTTAGTTTTCGGTCTGGCGCCATGGCATCTGACTAAACTTCGACGGACTTCATTACTTTCCAAGGAGACATTGAAATTCTTTTCACAGGTTTGTGGATTGTCTCCACCGGATAGGTGATTCATTTTTAACTTTTCTTATTTTGCAACTTCAATAATTATTCCTAAAATTAAAAAAAAAGAATAGTTAAAATTACTAAAATATTGAAATGTATACATTTACTGTATTGTGACAAAAATAGAGAAATACGTGAATACGAATTATTTACTTTATATATATCCCTAAGTAATTTTAATGTAACCTTTTGCATTTTATTGTTGAATACATAACAATAAAAGAGATCTTTCAGTTTAAATTGATCTCATGTCGTATTTAATATTCAGAATTAGTTTATAAATGAAATGTAAAATAAAACTTACCTTTGAATTTAGATAAAGCTTATTTAATATCTTCTGTTTAAAATGCAAGAAACTCGACTCTTTCCACTTCAAATTCTGATAATTCTAAATACTCCTAACCGATCCAACTAGTCTGCTTTAACGTTGGTTAAGAAAAATGAATGTAAAATGGTGTCCATGATATTCTCACTTTTATAGCAAAAATCCACTGATATCGGAGAACGAGATTATATAATTTCAGGGTCTGGAATGCAGGCTATTTCACAAGCATTACCTATTACCACGCGATTAAGTGACGTCATAAGCACTGCCCGAAGCGATTTATACAAATACATTTTTTTATCTTTCTTTCTTTCGATTCATACAATGATTCTTTCTAGTTTCTTTGTCGATCTTTAATATTTAATATAATTAAATTAATGGAATTATTAGTATAATATAACACGGAAAAAAATTACTTAATAGAAGTATTGAAAGTAATTTGTTCCTGATTTCGAAACAGTAAGGTTTATCAGCCTGTTTAAAGTTGAATTTCACTACTTTAATTTGAATAAGCATGAAAATGTAAATACCTCATACTTATTCTTCCCTTCTACGTTGTTGAGAAAGCCTTTGTATAGAGTTTTAGCAGAAAGTGTCGTTCGAAACACACTAACCTACGAGAAGAATACCGATAATTAACAGACATAAAATAACCATAGGTTTAATTCTGCATCATAACGCACAGGTTGTGCTGCAGATCAAAGCCTTATTTAGTAGATATCGAAATTCTTGCATGAAGTGGAAATATATTTTTATATAGCCTCTCAATTATTGATAAGCCGAAGTATTCATCCTGTAATACTGACAGAGTTCCTACGAGATATAAGTTACATCTATATTCACCAAGGCATTTATTAGCAATATATAATTTAACATTTGCATCTGGATTTGATGTACAGATTTATTTTGCTATGGAACAGACTAAGAACGCTTATATAAAATTTAATTTCTTATAAGGCGTAATACTAATTTATTTGTTAATTTGAAACCGTTCTGTGAATTGCTAGTTCCCCAGCAAGATTAGACTGTTGAAAAGATCGAATCCACTTGAGAAATAGATGTCATTTTTATTTTCAAAGAATTACGCTTTGATCTCTTGTTTATTAGCCAGAAAATTTCGTTTAATTTACATTATACTAAATAGACTGTATTACAGACAAAGGTCGTTGTATACTATTATTGCTTGAAGGAAGCAGGTAATAATTTATAGGATTTAGGTTTTTTTTTCTTCAAATGGAAGTTAACATATGTCTTTTTTGCACGTTGATTCAAGTAATTGAACTGTTTTCTTTTAAGCACTTTTATATTAGCATAATTTCAGGTGCATATTTTTAGAAACGTTATTTGAATTTGATTCATAAATAAGATTAATGCTTCCTCATCATGAACGGATGTATTTTGTTCTCACTATCTACCAGACACAATATTCGCTTCCCGTATACGATATCAAGCAAATTTAAGAAATAGAGTACCACTAGTGATACGCGCACTAGACGTTATGAAAGTCTGGTGTGCACAAAGATTACAATAACTCAAACCAGAGCATACGACGAGGATTTTACGCAGCTACGTTCAGATTTAAGAGAATTAATTTAGTTATTAAACAATCACACGTGTGCCACCGTTGAAAAGTATATAAATAAATATAATTTTATATTTCAAGACCCTGATTTACATTCTTACCCGCAAACATAATTGAAGCTGTACTTCATCTACCAGACCTTAATCGTAATAACTGCCTTAAAATTCCAAATGTTTGTGAAATTATTATACTGAAGTGTGTTAAATGAACTGCATTACCATTAGTAGTTAAATAAGTATCATTTTCAGCAAAATAGTTTCTAATTTAAATTCAAATGGAAAAATACAGCACATGTGCTATACGTTTCTATTCTTTGCATTCCTTTCTGTTGTCCGTTGCTCTCACTGATGAGGTCATACGATACTTAAGCCGAAATATTTGTAAATTTAATAAAATTTTCTATTATGGCACACGTGCGATTGTTTCATTATGATAACAGCACACGTGCCCCTCTTCAAGAATGTTCATTTTGTACTCTTCAGAGGAGAACTATTCGAAAAAGGGCAACTTTTATCTCATCTCTCTCTCTCTCTCTCTCTCTCTCTCTCTCTCTCTCTCTCTCTCTCTCTCTCTCTCTCTCTCTCTCTCTATATATATATATATATATATATATATATATATATATTCATATTGATATATACTGACTATAACCTAGACTAGAATAACAATTAAATTATTCAAAACGCAACATGTTTCATCGGATTGTCCGACTTTTTCAGGCGTGGGAACATAGAAAGCAAATAAACACTATAACTTTTATCTCATCTCTCTCTCTCTCTCTCTCTCTCTCTCTCTCTATATATATATATATATATATATATATATATATTCATATTGATATATACTGACTATAACCTAGACTAGAATAACAATTAAATTATTCAAAACGCAACATGTTTCATCGGATTGTCCGACTTTTTCAGGCGTGGGAACATAGAAAGCAAATAAACACTATAAGAAACATCGTATCACTATAAACACGACTATTATAAAATCAGTTAGCTTTGAACTGTAGCTACAGTCCGTGTTGAAGTTCTATTGTTAAACAGCGGCGTGCGTCTGATTTCAAGAATGTGCCAATATCGGATAGCAGAGCTGAAAGAGTCCGGTAGATTATAGCTGAGGTTATTATTTATGTGATGCGCGTCCATAACAATTTCCTTAGACTCGACTATGCGGCGCTCCACCTCATCGCGACATTTATAAAGGTATGAGGATCTTGACCAGTTTATCTCATGTTGACGGCCTTCATCATTTGTGTTTACTGAAAACAGTACATGGCTTGACAGCACTTGCCCTAGTTCTTTTGCAGGCAATGTCCCTCTGGTGTTCTTCCAGACGTAGGAGGATGGATTTTTCAGTTTGGCCATAGTACTGCTTCTCGCAGTCACACGGGAATTTATACACTCCTGGGAATTATAGATGGCTGTGAGCTTGTTTGTATTTGCTTAAAATCGATCTTAGTTTAGGAAGAGTAGAAAAGCAGGTTCTTATGTTGAACTTTCGTAAAATGTTTCTTAGTTTCGTGGAGAGCGAGCTGATATATGGTAAGGAGATATAACCTTCTTCAGGATTGTCTTGTGTTTCTGAGTTGTTTTGATGGCGGCGGTATAGATGCTTATTAATAGTTTTCGACGAGTAGCCATTACTTGTGAAGGTTCTTTGTAGATGTTGTAGTTCATTTTTTAGCTCGTCATCATCTGACAGTAGATCTGGGACGATGTGCTAGGGTTGAGATGATACCCACTTTCTTTGCAGGATAGTGATGTGAGGACGCATGCAAGTATCTATTTGTGTGTGCACATTTTCTAAAGATTGAGATTTTAATAGAATCAGATGTCTTAGTAAGTCTTACGTCCAGGAAAGGAAGAAATCAATTTTCTTCGACCTCCATTGTTAATTTGATATCTTGGTCGAAGTTGTTTAAATGATTTAAAAAAGACTGAAGGTTAGTGGTGCCATGTTCTCAGATAAGATATATGTCATCTACAAATCTCAGCCAAATTTTTGGTTTAAGAGTAGCTGAGAAGATTACCTTTTGTTCAAAATCTTCAAAAAAGATGTTAGCTAATATAGGAGATAGGGGCTTCCCATTGCTAATCCCTTATTTTGTTTGTAGATTTCTTCTCATATTGAAAGTAGCCGGAGTGAACGCAATGTGATAGCAAGGAAAACATCTTTTTTTTTTTTGAAATCTTGTTCTTTACAATATCGAGAACCTCTTGAGTTGGTACGTTTGTAAAGAGAGCCACCACGTCAAAGCTCACCATGATATCTGAAGGCTGGAGTTTTACATTTTCGATTTTCGAGACGAAATCAGATGAGTTTTTTTATATATGAAGAAGAAATTCCTGTAAAACCTTTTAAATATGAAGCCAGAAAAAATAGAAGATGTAGGTAGGCGAGTCAATACTATCTACAATTGGTCTCAGTGGGTAGTGTTCCTTTTGAATCTTTGGGAGACCATATAACCTTGGGATGAGTGGATGAAAAGGCCGAGTGGCAAGGCGTATGTTTCATAGAAGTTCTGTAGTTTTTGTAAGAGGTTGTTTGTTTTGTTATGTATCTCCCTCGTTGGATTCCTTTCAATTTTCAAGTATCTATCTGACTCTAATAATGCCAAGATTTTTTCACGGTAATCTGTTTTATTTAGCACTACAGTTGCGTTGCCCTTGTCAGCTTGTATGATAACTAAGATGGAGAAAGCTGCATCACTACTTAGAAACATTTCCTTGGTTATAGTTTTAGGTGCAAGGACAAAATTGAGACCTTTTTCAAGAATGTGTTCTTTATGACTTAGAATATATGACGATTGGTTTATCACTAATTTTGTAGTTCTTCCATGAAGATTATTAGGGGTTGCTTGTTTTTGTGTTGTCTTTAGCGAATTAAACTTTCTAATAAGCTTGTGTTTGTTATTATTGTTTATTTGTTATTATTGTTTAAGTTTTGAGATCTTAATGCCCGACGTACTTATTTCTTGAACGTGATTCCATGACACGCAGTCTAACGAGGTCGCTAAATGGTTTTCTAAGGATGATTTTTGAGAAAAGAGAAGAACTAATTTACGTTTGGTATCCTTAATCCTCTCTCTCCTAAAAGTTCTAGTTTTGCTTTTTGGTAGATTCTGTGTTCTTTTTCAGTAGTGAAAGCTTATTAGAAGACACTTAAGAGTATTGGACTCGCTATCAACAGACGTTTCTTCCTGAAACTTTGTAAGTTCTCTTCTATTATTCCTAAATTGTTACAATTCAGAGAAGCCATTACCAGTGAAAAAGCAAAATGGCGCCAAAATCCGTCAACTTGTTAACTTTAACAAATTCAATAAATTAAACCAATCTGTTCATAAAAATGAACAGATAGGGTTTTAAAATAATCACATCTGTTCATCAAAATGAAAGTTGATTATACTATATTCAAACTATATGTAACGTTATCGGGAAAACAGACGAAAGCAGTTATAAAAAAGAGGCAGACAGATGACAAGGTCATTGGCAAATTTGTGAAAAATTCAATATATCGAAGTTTTAACTCAATTTTTTAATTTTAATGAACATTTATTTCCATTTTTATTATTATTGCATACTCTATATCACATTTCCAAGTTTATTACTGAAATAAATTCAAATAGGAATAACTTTTCACTGTGTGTTCTAAATCTTTCTTTAGCTTCAGTATTAATGTAAATATATTTATCATCATTGACATGAGGCATATAAAGTTAATTATGGCCTAAGTAGATTCAGTAGCCAATAATAGTTTCCTTTAATTGTTCTTTTTCACAACAGTGTATGTTAATATTTTGCACTTGTTTTAGGATTTTCTTTCTATTGTTAGCATTTTGTATAAAATATTGAATATTATGTTCCTATATTCTTGTTTTTATCTAATTTTTTGTTTGATTTTATCATTAATTTCGTTTATGATATAAGTGTGCGTGGCAGCTTGGATGAATGATTAATTCCCATATCCAAGTAACATCCCTCCCTGCCACGGGGATGAATCTTTTTGCTTATTATTATGTGGGAGATGGATTTCGTCTTCAATTATGAGAACCTGTTGTAATAAGAGAGCATATTAAATCATAAACCGTGCCATATTATGATTAATAACATTTATTGGAAACTGGAAGTGGCTTGTAAATAATTGAATGTTAGGTTTTAGTGTTTGGTTTTCAAGAGTTCATAAAAATGGCAAATATATATTTTTAACTGATCACTAAGCCTGGGCTAATATACGTTTGTAATATTGCGTGTGTGTGTGAAAAACATAAACAAAATGTATTTTTCTTTTTTAAATTTCAAATCGGTTGTTGTTGTTTATCATCACTACCCGATTCCTAATATTTAGCCCCATTAGAGTGTACAGGATACTATGATAGTACTACATGAAGAAGTTATCCAGTTTCTAATTTCTTATCGTCATTTTCCCTCCAAATCAATCAGTTACCTGTCAAGAAGTAACTGTCAATTTGAAAATGAGAGTTTGTAAATCAGAAATATTCTTGTTAATACTTATACACAGTAATAATGTACGAAAGTAGTCATTTATTTTATTGAAGTGCTTTACGTTTTTACATTGTTTTCGCTAGTAATAATTTTAAAAATATGAATACCATAAACCACAGCAATTTCAACTCTTTAGTTTGAACACTTTTGTATACAGTCATTTTTACTAATTTCTCTCTTATTCTATATGAATTTATTCAGTTCATTTCCTAACATATCAACTTTGCTTATTTCATTATCTATTTCCATATTCAGTAAAACTTGTACGTAAATAGCTGAAATGTTTTATTTTTGCATTATGGGTTCTACATTCAGGTTGAAATTTATGTTTTCAATGTTCCTACATATTGTCTTAGTCTGAAATTGCCAATTTTCATACCAACTTTATTATAATAGATTTTCAGATGAGTTAGTGAATTCTGCAGACGTTTACAAAATTTGTTTAAATGGTATATCATCTGCAGAAAGTAAAGAGCTGAGAATGTTGATACCAGGTTTCAAGGGGCTTTCGTCATTTTATCCAAACGATGAATAATAATAGGGATAATATTCACTCTTATCTTACACGAGACGACATCAAATTGTAATCTTGTATCCCCTAAAATTCTAACTGCTGAATTACATCTGAAATATAGACTATAATTCTAATATAGACTATGTCGACATACTGTCCCATTCAAACCCGGTAACTGTAGAGGTTCGAACAGTTTCTTTGCGCACCTGGTCGTAAGCCTTTTCCAGATTACAAGGAGTAAATACATATCCTTCTTATATTCCCATGATTTCTCAATTTTTGTAATAAAGTTAAAATCTGATACTGGCATCCTCTGTTAGGCCTGAATCCAGCTTTTCTTCTCCAAGTCTCCCTTTAATAATTTTTCTTAGCTGTCACTTAAGCCTACTAGCATAAATCGTACCAGAACAAATGGTATACTTTATTCAAGTATACCCAAGGAAAAGTATTTCTGTGTAATTCTAATAGTCAGTTTTGGATAATCTTTCTCTCTGTAATTATCACATTCAGTTTCATTTCCCTTTCTATAAATAGATCCTATGCGAGCTTGACTCCGATAATTTGGAAATGGACTAATATTGTCCTGACCGTCTGATTTGAGTATACAGGCCAGTGACTGTAAAACGTTTATACCTCCATATTTGATGGTCGAATATCATCTACTCCACATGCCTTTTCATATTTTATGGTTTACACCTTTTGGGCTTGAAGTACACGCGGTTCCCGTGTTACGGACGACCGACTTACTGCGAACGGGCTCCCAAGGGTCTCCACAAGGATACTTAATAATTAAATCAGTGGTTCCCAAAATGTGCGCCGCGAAATATTCCAATATTTTCACAGAAACAACTGAAATAACTGCACTTCGACTGTTAGGTAGGCCTATTTTCTGACTTTCGGCGCCATGGAAAAATCCTAATATACTAAGGGCGCCGTGAACCGAAAAAGTTTGGGAACCACCGAATTAAATTAATAATCGAGAACTAGTTTCTTCCGCGGATGTAAATAAACCCTCATGTAGGAATTAGGTTTTACGTTCTCTTTGAATTAAAAGAAAGAGCACAATAGTTTCTCTAACTTATTATTACAGTATAGGGGTATTATTATTATTACACTGTGTTATTATTGCCACATATTAATAATTAGAGATTTGTTATTATTAATATTATTACTAGTATGTCCTGTCAAATGTCATTTCCATCCAACGGTTTGATTATTAAGTATATCTACCCAAAATCCGTAATGTGCGGAAGTTAGATGAGTTCATGACCCTCTCATCTCTTCTGTCTCGCAGTAAGTAACCTACATTACATATCTGCAGATGTGTGCTCAAGGAACCGGTTTGCTTCTTTTGCGGGAAGTAAAACCACAGTTTCATAAAGCTTCCATTTCTGTAACAGACAGCATTCTAACCCGGATTATTCCAACCAAATAGCTCGTCTAACAGTGAGCTACGGAGTGTCTGATCATCGGATGAGACAACTTGTAAATATTGTATCATGCAGAAAGAAGCTGTGGGTTCTAATTTGAGTGTTTTATAACTTAAATTGACTCTGAAAATCCACACGGTAAGGTAAAAATGCATGAATTTGTCATCGAGGCGAATCTTACAAACTTCTAAAGAGTTACAGACAACTTAAAAATCGAAAATGTTAGACATAAATCCAGCACAAACCTTAAGTAGTTTAGATGTTGTGTTATTATTCAAAAGCGTGTTGGTTAAACACTAAATGCCTCACTGTTCCTGTATATTTATTCAGTAAAGCGCACATCCTACATCTTCATGAAAACGTTCATCTGCATTTTCAGGCAAATTTTATATTCAGAAATATGAGGTATCTATGGAATCGTTTTTACTGTCTTCCGTTGCTATCTTTTAAAAGAAACAACAAATCTTCTAATCTACGATTATTTAATTAAATAATTGAAGTTCATCCTGAATACGATGATAAAAGTGCAGAATTCTAATTTTCGAAGAGCTGAATAATGTTCTACGGCTTTATCCAGCCCTAGCTTATCTAGGGTTAAATCTAGAGAATGTTTTAAAGAGTAAAAGATATCTCAGTGATTTACTGTAAGCAGGAAAATATTTATTTTTTATATTTTTGCATTTTCTATTAATTTCAGTAGTAATGTGTTTCCACTTACATCAAACAACGTAACAACTACGAAAATAGCTTAGATTAAAAGTAAAACTATCTATTAATTACTTGCAATAAAGTTTCATGATTATATACTTACCAGAGAGTGTAGATTGAGTGAAATATAGGTTTATAATACTGCATATGTGGGAAATGCATAAACAAAAGTATTGTTTTTTAAATTTCAACTAGGTTTTTGTTCACCATCATCGTCCTATTTCAAATATGTATCCCCATAGAAGTGTACAGGACATTATGAGAGTAATACATGAAGAGGTGACACCATTACTAATTTGTTATCATCAAAGTTACTCCAGATTAATTTGTTATATGCCAAGAAGTATCTGTCAAGTTGAAAAATGAGTTTAGAAACATTAAATAAAATTAAAAATTAATTAAAAAGAAGACTTCTGTTTTAGAAAAAACAGAAGTCTTCTTTTTAATTACGCTTTATATTTCTGTTTCTTATCAATCTGAAGACTTTTACAGTAGTTATGTACGAAACTAGTCATTTATTTTATTCAAGTGCTTTACTTTTTTACAATATTCGATAGGAAGGGTTTTAAAAATATGAATAAAAAAGCATTGGGAATGTCAACTCTTTAGTTTGAACACTGTTGTATATTGTTCACTTTTTATTTTGACAAACATCTCTCTCATTCTATATAAATTTATTTAGGTGATTTCCTTTCCTAGCAGTTTTTCCGATTTCGTTACTATTTCCACAATCACTAAATCATGTGCGTAAATAGCAGAAATGTTTTATTTAGTAATATGGGTTCTGAATTCAGTTCGAAGTTGATGTTTTCCATGCTCCTGTATATTATTTTAGTCCTAAATCACAAATGTTCATACCAAAGTTAGTACAACAATTTTCTGTTGAATCAGTGAATTCTGCAGACTTTTACAAGACTTCTTCAGGAGTATACCATTATCTGCATAAAGAAAAGAGCTGACGTTAACATCTCCAATTTTATTACACGGTGTCATGTCGCCCTATGAAAAATACTAATAGAAATAATGCACGATCTCGTCTTACAACAGATGACGTCAAACTATTTTTCTGTTTGCCCTTCAGTTCTGATTGCTGAATCACAACTCAAATATAGACTATGTCGATATAATGTCCCACTAAAACCAAGGAACTGTATCGATTCGAACAGTTTTCGTTGGATACCTGGTCGTAAACCTTTTCCAGATTCTTATTATATTCACATGATTCCTGACGTTTGCCATAAAGTGAAAATCTGATGCTTACATCCTCTGTTAGGCCTGAATCCAGCTTTTTCTTTTCCAAGTCTCCCTTTAAACAATTTTTGTTAGCTTTCCGGTAAATATTTACCTGAAAGCTAAGAACTTAATAATGAATTTCTTATTATAGTTATGTAATATTTAAATAACTATTTTCATAAATATTTACATAATTAATATTAACATAACTCGTACCAGGAAAAGTGGGATAATTTACTCAAGTATCCCGAGAAAAATATTTCTCTGTAATTCTAAACATTCAGTTTTGTATAATCATTCTCTCTTTAATTATCACATTCTATTTTATTTCACTTTTTATAAATAGATTCTTTGCGAGCTTTATTCCAATAAGTTCGAAATAAACTCTCTGTCCAGGCATTCAGAATTATGCAACAGAGTCAGTGTTAAACTATTATACCCCCATATTTGAAATATGTAGTCGAATATCATCTACTCCAGGTGCATGTTCGCATTTCATGTTTTGTATGCCTTTCTGCTACAAGTTTTGAGCATTCCTGCCGCTGTCACTGCTTGTTTCATTCATGAGTATTCAATATTAATTCCACCAGTCCTTTTCCGTTTGATTGTCATCTATGATTATTTTTGTCACCTTCTCGATATTTATTTTCAATGTTTGTATAAAAGCTTTTCAAAGATATTTGTTTATCTAGACTAACAGTGCTCAATTTCCTTATATTTTCCTCTGTATTCTCTTGTAGCACAAGCTGACGTACTTGCTAAGAACTTTTGATATACTTTCTTCTGCTACTAGACTGGCTCTTCCGTAGGCCACCAGGGAGGTCTAATTTCTTATTCTTGCAGACATGATATAGGTAGCAGGTCTCTATGGATGAATCATGTAATTTTTTTCTTCACCGTTTTCCACTGAATCTCTAAATTTTGGTCCTTGAGGTGAAACTCTTTCATTTTGAATAAATCCTTTGAAAAATTCTCTACTGGCGAGTTTTAAAATTCTCTTACTCATTTTTGTTTCGCTTACGATTCCCGAATCGTAAGCGATCGCTTACGTTCCCAAATCTTCTGTAGAACCTTCTCCTCTGAACCATCTTAAAATATCACTGTTAGCACTTCAGTGCACTGAAAATGTGCACAGTTATCATGCGCAGATCTTCTTGCTGGAACATGGTGTTAGTAATAATTCACTTCCAGGAAATAAATTCAGTAGGTATATGCCTGCCTTCTGTAACGTTTCGAAATATTCATCTGTCTTCCATAGTAGATCATTCTGTGATGCGTTAGGCACAAATATATATGTCATTGTCCAGTTTCCTAATCGGATATTTGACCTTATCACTGGATTTGATATTGTATGGCTTTGAAGAATATTTTACTCTAAGGATTCCTGTTACTGATCTAACACCAGTGGGAACATCCAACAAGTAATTCACTTTTTTTAATGAGAATACCACTATCACAGCTTTGAAACACTACAGATCCTACGAATTTGTAATTATGCGCAAATGACGAAGTTCCTTTCCTAAGGTAAAAATGAAAGAAAACAAAACATTTGAACATTTAGACGAAGCCATTTGGTCAGAAAGACCTGGGTTCGGTTCTTCTCCATCACGTGAAAAACCTTTATCTGGCCATTTTCCACTAAAGGTAAGTTAGCCAGTTTCATACGCGGTGGAGGGTTTTGTTCACCCGAAAACTCGGATGTTTAGTCCCTCAAAATAGACAAACAAGCGGATTGAACACACACACACACGCGTACAGTCATAAATACTAAGGATATGTAACCCCCCCACTCAATGTCAGTCTTCAAGACAAGCCGATTGGGTTCTCCCAAAGTTTCACAAAGAAATACAGCGGAACTGCATCAAGCGGGACATAACGCTAGGAAGAAGACTGCCTGAATGTTATACTAGAGTATATCAACTGATTAAATAAATTAATTCTTAAAGTAAAATCGAATTTAAAAAAAGAGGATGATGATGAAGTGAAAATAAGCCTCTTAATGCATGCAATTACCTTTTTTACCATGCAGGTGTAGCCCTTTTTAGTTTCACATTCAACATCACTCCACTTTAAGTTAGCTGTATACATCTCGAAACCGTATTTTTTTTCCCAACTGGTGGGCACACCGTATTCCTAGTTGATGTAATCAACAGCACTGCCATCATACCAAACAAACCCACCTACCAAAATGACAACTGTATTATATGAGAAATATAAAATGAAAATCTATTTTGGAAATGTGAATAAATAAGGATTTCATATTTTCTTCAGTTTTCGTCGGTTTTTACATTATTATTACTTACGCATAAATAACACACATACAAAAACACACAAAAAATGTTTGGCCATTCTAATGAATATCAGAAGCATGTTTTGGCTTTGTTTTTCTCGAAATTTAGCTTGATGCTAAGTATAAGTTTTTACCGATCGAATAGTGAGGATTCAGGGTGATGTTGTTGTTTGAACACATTCATTTTAGCACGTAATTACTATAACACATCCAGTAGATTAGGTCTCTAAGTAATATAATATGCCGGTTCTGATTGTGAGATATCGGGAATTGACATTTAATATAAACATCATGTTAAAGAAATAGATCAGCCGAATCTTAACTTCTTCTTCACCCTCCCTTTCCTACACATTGTGTGGGGAAGGAAGGGTGAAGTGTTACAAGCTTTTGAAAATTGTACTTGTGAATGTGTTTGTGTGTGTGTGTGGGGGGGAAGGAATGGATTCATAAATCTAACTGAGGTTTAAGTGATCAGTAGTAATATACGATTACAACTTTTTGTCCTTCTCTTCATCCCTGAAATCAAGTTTAAGCCTTCAATGACTTTCTCCTATCATTTGCTGTATCATTTTCCTCTATTTCCTTGCAGACTGATTGATCTAGTCTTCCTTTGTCTTTTTATCCAGAATATTTACTCGTTTATTGACCTCTTTTATATCTGACTTGGGATTCATTGTTGTTCTTATTCATCCGTTTTCTTCTTTCGTTCCTTTTTTTCTATCACCTCATCAGTAATCTAGGGCCTCCTTCCTTTTCTCTCTGTCTCAGACTGAAGACGTTTAACACATTCATTGATTCTCTCTCTTAAATCAGACCAGATTATTTCTGGAGGTGTATAAGTATCACTATTAGTGATATTAGTTTCGAGTTCAGCTTGATATTTCTCTCTCATATCTTTTTTTTTTTAGTCCATCAATGGTTATTTTTCTAGTTGAAATTTCTTTATTTATTTCTTTAATATTATTTTATATTTTAATTTCTCTTCTAATTATTAATTTCTCTAATATTTACTTTCAACTGTCAATATGTTTTTTGCTTATTGATTACTGTAGTTCAAATCATTGTAATAAGTTATGAAAATGTGATTGCATCACATATCCTATGAGGTCATGAACGACCATTCTTCTTTTCCCCACCAATTATTTAGTCTAAATGTAAATTTAGAGTTTTTCTTCTTGCGTATAATCTACTTATAATATTGTATAATACTGCGTGTAAATCAGTATAAGTACATAATATTTTAATAAGTATGACAATTTTTATTTTGCCTACCAAATTTAATTTAATATTAACAAATGTTATAATGAAAGGTAATTTAATAATTTTAACATGAAAATAAATCCTGTTACAAAACTATACATTATAACTGAACACAAACAACCAAGTCAATTACAATGTCATTTATTTCAATAATGATCGCACAAAACAGCACTGAAACAATAATTTACTTCAACGATTACTTAAAATTTATGAAAGAGAATTGCTACAGTGCTCCGTATCAGAATCATTTTGAAAATGAAATATAAAATAAACTATCCTTTGAATTGAATTTATAGAAACCTTGTTATTTAAATTCTTCTGCTTAAGAATTTAAATAACTTGCAGATCCAACTACTCTGCTTTAAAAGTTTGTTTGAAAGAATAATAAATATAAATGCTATCTTTAATATAATTAAAATTAATGGAATTATTAGTATGATATGACAAGAAAATAGAGTCACATTAAAGAAATGATGAAAGTAATTTATTTCTGATTTAATTTTGACTATTGAAATAACTGTAAGGTTTATTAGAACTGTTTAAAATCGGAGTTTCTCCTTTTTGATTAGAAGTGAAATCAACAGTAAATGTTTCATTCTTATTTTTACCCTTTCTATTTTTGAGAGTCTTTGTATAGATTTTTAACAGAAAGTGTCGTTCAAAAGATACACCCACGAGAAGAATACATATAATTAACAGACATAAAATACTCTACTCATAGGTTTAACTGTGCATCACAAATATCGAAATTCGTGCATGATGTGGAAAAATAAATTTCGTTGTTGTGTGTCTTTGTGTAGATTTTTAGCAGAAAGTTTCGTTCGAAAGACACTAAACAACGAAAAAGATATATATGCCATTAACAGACAAAATATTGTATTGATAGGTTGAATTCCTGAATTTTTGAATCTGATAAAAGTTTATTCTGTAAATGTCGAATATATTTTCCAATTTTTGAAGACAGAATATTTAACAGAGAAAGCACGATGGAAATTCTGCATGATTAGGAAATCTATTTTTATACAACCTCTCAATGATTTTCAGAGGTTAATAAGCCACAGTGTTAATAATTCTGTAATACTGATAGAATTCCAACCAGATATCAGCGACATGATCATTCACCACAGCATTTATTACCAATATATATTCGAGTTAAGTTAAGCTTTGCAAGTTAATGGTATAACTTGCTGTGTATATTTTTAGGGACGTTCTTCGAGTGTGATTCATAAATATATGAATAAATGGATAATTAACCATGTATATCCCCTCATCATAAACGGGTCGCATTTTTACACTATGTAGGAAACAGGAATAATGCTTGTAGTAGAGTAGTAATATCGATCAAATGTAAGAATGGCACTAATAAAAGAATGTTGCAGAGGTCTAAGAACTTTCATAAGGGAACTTCACTGCAGCAGCAATATGCACCGCTCCTTAATTTTTATTTTTTTTTCACTACGCAGAATCACCAAATTAACCACACGTGCACAATTTCATCAATCATTATTTCAACTAAGTAAATTTTTTCAGTTATGCTTGTAATATTTACTTTAAGCTGCACATGTAAAACTAACGCGAAGTGTTTTTTGTATTAGATTTAATTCTAATACTTATTTATTGAATACTTCAGTACAACGTATTGTAATAAGTTATGAAAATGCGATTGCATCATATATTCTATCAGGTCATACACGAACAATCTTCTTTTACTCACCAAATATTAACTTGGATTTGATATTATCAAATATTCTAATGAAAGGAATGGATTAAATTAACATAAAACGGTTTTTGTTACAAATGTATACATTATATAAATGATCACAAACAACCAAGTCAATTTGAATGACATTTATTTTAATAAGGATTACACAAAAGAACACAAGTTGTGGGTTGCGCATATCAGATAATCTTATTCGTGTAAAATGTGTCAGCAATCTCTACGTTCCACCTCAAGTATTTCTTCTTTTCCAACAATTAACTTATTTCCCATAAGCATAGAGCCATTCAGACGGAGTGCCCAATAAATGGAATAAAATTCAGCTAGTTCTACGAAGCCAAACCCTCTGGAGCGACCTGTCTTTTTATTTCTTATGATATCTACTCTGTTAATTGGTCCACACGAAAAGAAATGAGCCCTCACATCGTTCTCAGTTGCGTGCAGAGGGATGTTCCTTACGCAAATTATGCGAGAAGCGATTTGTAGGATTTCTGCGATGGTCGCCGTTCTCTGCGCTTCACTTTGACCGACGTCGCTTATCTGCCATTCCTTTATTTTGTCGTTGATCCTTTTGGCCAATTCTATGTCAACTAGATCATGTGCTGGGTCAGAGTATTCCGCATGTAATTCTTCTTTTTGCCTATTCAATTCACTGGATGCATCCATCTCTGAACCACAATCATTGTTTTCTCGTCTAAATGGAGAATCAAATCGCGTGACTGCATCTGCACCTCCAGGAAAATTAGTATCATAAACGTTGAGAAATGGATCAGGATAAGGATATTCTGTGATCCACTGCTTTTGAGACCTTGCCAGTGCTTCCACCACTCCATTGTTCATGGCATTGTTATCACTTGTTTCTGTATCTCGTCCGTGGGGTTTTGGTGTTCCTAATTCAGGTTTGTTTAAATCTTCGCTCTTTTCTTCTCGAAAGATGTCTACGTTTCTGTAAGTTGAATGTACTTGCGCGGTCTTCGCTTTATATGAATTCTTCCTTATCGTATGCGGCATTATAAATCTTTCATCATTTTCTAACGTTGTGCAAATGAGATCCAGAACTTCTTTTTTCTGCGTAGCTTTCACACAACTGCAGAGGTCAAGTAATAATCGAATTGACGAGTCTTCTATATTAGCTTCATCCTCTTTAAACATTGGAAAGTTAAAAGCCATCTTTCACTGTGCAAGGTTTCTTCTTTTGAAATCAAAACAATTTATTCGTAAAACCTATAAATAAACAAAAGTTGTATGAATAAAAGTGATCTGAAGTAAATTGGAAATATAATTTGAAGATATTCTGAGATTGGCATAATATGCTGTGAAAATTAAAGTAGGTAATTAATTAATTGATTAAATTTCTGTTAAGAAATTGAAGACAGTCAAAGAACGTAGGTATATAAACTCCGCAATGCTAACAAATATGAGTATTTGTAAATCTTTTGAATAGTTCTTCTAAGAAAGCCAAAAACAAAGAAAGAAAGAAAGAAAGAAGGGGAAAATAATTTTACTTTATTTGAAAATTGCATCAATATTTTGCATAAACAGAAAACGTACTGATTAGTTACAGTACTGTCAATTCCATATGTCAAATATTGAATACAGTTTCTAAGTAAAATATCCTCTGCAACTATATGTTCATTTTTAAACCATCTGAAATACAACCTGATAGAACTGTCAAAATTTCTCTTTTGAATTATAAAAAAAAACTAGTTTAATTTTCTGATTCTTAAAGATAATGTTCAAGTTATAAATGCCTGCTTAACACACAACAGACTGTAGTGAAGTAGCTTCTATAACTATATAAAATGTTCTCCGCATTCAGCTCATCCGTAGCAGTAGCACAGTTGGGATCAACATTGTCCTTGGTTGGAAAAACCGAGGTTTCAGTCCTGTAAGAACCGTTCTTGATAGTCTTTTCTTCTTGTTTCAACTGAGATGAGTTAGCTGGTCTCTTACAAAGAGGTGTCAGAATATTCCTCCAGGAAACTTCGATTTTGAATCATTCTAAGGATTCAATCAATTAACACACATTGGCGTCATAGCCTAAGTTGCTTCGGTCGATTCAGAATATCTTGAGTAAGAAGTAAACTTTGCTGAACACGCAGTAATAAAGAAGTGAGAAATACACACTCGCACATGAAGAATAATTACAATAAGAATGGTGGCAGTCGAACTGCTGTAACATGAGATGGTACAAAACCACGATTATGAGGAATATGGAACAAGTTATTGACTGAAATGGAGATTACTTCTATATCATCTGATTCTGGAGATTTTCACTAGCAGTTTGTTTGTTTTCATTCTGAAATCAAATAGTAAATGTGGTAGTAAAATCAGATAGTAAACGTTTTCCCCCTGAGATCTCCATAAATTTATAGGCTTTGTGCTGATATTGCTGTTCTTATCTTGAAGCAATTCATGTTTAGCAATCGTGAAAATTTAGATTTTTTCTCCATCAACTTTATTCTCTTCACACGTTTTAATTCTATCCGAAAGCCTTTATTTATGAAATATCAAAACCATAAGTAATAATCTGAATTTTTACAAAGGTTCCAAATGGAGTTTTATCCGATAAGTACAAGGAATCCTCCTAGGCGGAATAGTAATCTATTAATCCTCACCTTAGAAATATCTCACATTTGACTCTGATATATAGATGCTGTTATCTTGCCAGTAATAATGTTGAATAATTCGTTGAATTGTATTAAAGAAATTTGAAAACTATCCGATTCACCTTGAAAGCAATATTAAACTTCTTTTCTAAAATTATATACCAGTGTCAGGCTAGCATACAATATTTATATATCAATAAAAACTAAAAAAAAACAGAATAAATTAACTGAGCATAACGAAATATTAGCAGTAAATAATAGTAAGTAAATCTTAGTAAATAATACTAGGATGTGATATGCTATCTTATAATATTAAATCTTACCTTAAGGAACTAGATAAAAAAATTGCAAAAATTGTGGCAACTTCTTATTGCGAAATAAACTTCAAAATTTCTTTTATAATGGGTGAATTTATTCAGTATGCCCTTGTTCGAGATTTTAAAGCGGCTTTATACTAAAATAACCAATCAGGAACAAACAGTTTTCTATTATTGAAACGAAGAGAGTATAGCTGTGTATGAAAGTATCTGTTGGTTACGAGAGTACATCAAGTAACAAACAAACGTAACGAGGTCGTAACACCCAGTAAATGGTTTCTGTATTCTCCAATTGGTGGCGCCAAAATCGCTGAACTTTAACTTTATCAAATTTTCTTTAACTCTATGAAATTCAATAAATAAAACATAATCTAAATATTTGCTAAAGCAAATCTGTTCATCAAAATGAAAGTTGATAATCCTATAGTCAAATTGTCTGTAACGTTATTTGGAAAACACACCGAAGCAGTTTATAAAAGAGGAAGACAGATTGCAAGGGTACTGCCAGATTTGTAAAAAATGCAGTGTTTCGAAGTACGAAGCTCTTACTGAGATTTGTAATTTAAATGAACATTTGTTTTCATTTGAATATAATTCCATACGATATATCAATTTTCCAAGTTAATTGCAGAAATAAATTCATATAGGAATAATTTTTCACTATGTGTTCTAAATCTGTACCTAGCCTCAGTATTAATGTAAATATATTTATCGTCATTCACATCATCCTTGATGTGAATGACGATATTATATCCCAATATTTGTTTGTTCAGTAGCCATTAACAGTTTGCTTTAATTGTTCTATTTCACAACAGTGTATGTTAATATACTGTGCTAGTTTGCGGATTTGTTTGTTAATAATTTGATATATGAATTAAAATATTGAATATTTTGTTCTCTAATTTTTGTTTCTATCTAATTTATTGTTTGATTCTATCATTATTTTCTTTTATGCGATAAGTGAGCCAGCCAGCTTGCACGAATGGCTAACATCCAAATAATATTTTGCAAGTTCGAATATTGCCATGGGACTGAATCTTTCTGTTTATTTTTTCTGGGAGATGGATTTCGTCTTCCGTTATGACAACACCGTTGTTATAACGGGCCATATTATATCAAATTTGTCGTCATATTATGACTAATACCATTTTTTTTAAATGGCGAAAATAATCCTTAACTGGTCAGTAAGCTTGTTCTAATATGTTTTTGTTTTTTTTAATTTCAACTCGGTTTTTGTTCACCATCATAATCCTATTCATAATATCTATTCCCATGGAAGTGTAGAGGACATTATGAGAGTAATACATGAAGAGGTGACACCATTACTAATTTCTTATCGTCAAATTTCCTCCAGATTAATTTGATATATGCGAAGTATCTGTCAAGATGAAAAGGAGAGGTTCTAAAACAGAAATCTTCTTGTTAATACCTCTTTATATTTCTGTTCCATATCAATCTGAAGGTTTTTACAGTAGTTATGTACGAAACTAGACATTTGTTTTATTCAAGTGCTTTACTTTTTTATAATTTTCAATAGGAAGGGTTTTAAAAATATGAAAAAAAAAAGCATTGGGAATTTCAATTCTTTAGTTCGAACACTGTTGTATATTGTTCACTTGTTATTTTGACTAACATCTCTCTCTCTCTATCATTTGATATAAATTTATTTAGGTGATTTTCTTTCTTTGAAATTTTGTCTATTTCGTTATCTATTTTCAAAATCACTAAATCTTGTGCGTAAACAGCTGAAATGTTATTTAGTATTATGGGTTCTGAATTCAGTGTGAAGTTGATGTTTTCAATACTTCTGAATATTTTCTTAGTCCGAAATCACAAATTTTCATACTAAATTCAGTAGAACAATTTTCTGTTGAATTAATGAATTCTGCAGACGTTCAAATACTTCTTCAAGAGTATACTATTATCTGCATAAAGAAAAGAGCTGATGTTAACATCTCCAATTTTATTACCATATTTGATGTTGGCCTCAATGAATAATACTAATAGAAATAACGTACGCCCTCGTCTTACAACAGATGACTTCCAACTATTCTCCTGTATGCCCTTCAGTTCTGATTGCTGAATCACAACTCAAATATAGAATATGTCGACATAATATCCCACTTAAACCAAGTAACTCTATCGGTTTGAGCAATTTTCGTTGAGACCCTGGTCGTAAACCTTTTCCAGATTCTTATTATATTCGCGTGATTCTTGACATTTGCCATAAAGTGAAAATCTGATTCTTACATCCTCTGTTAGGCCTGAATCCAGCTTTTTCTTCTCCAAGTCTCCCTTTAAACAATTTTTCTTAGCTTTCCGGTAAATATTTAGTGGAAAATTTAGAAATTAATAATGAATTTCTTATTATAGTAATGTAATATTTATGTAATTATTTACATAACTAATATTAATAATTAATATTTACATAACTCTTACCAGGAAAAGTGGGATAATTTATTCAAGTATTCCCGAGAAAAATATTTCTCTGTAATTCTAACATTCAGTTTTGTATAATCATTCTCTCTTTAATTATCAAATTCTGTTTTATTTCACTTTTTATAAATAGATTCTTTGCGAGCTCAATTCCAATAATTTTGAACTGAACTCTCTTCTGTCCAGGCATTCAGAATTATGGAGCACAGTCAGTGCTAAACTTTTATACCTCCATATTTGAAATTTGTAGTCGAATATCATGTATTCCAGATGCATGTCCGCATTTCATGGTTTGTATGCCTTTCTGCTTCAAGTATTGAGTATTCCTACCGTGTGTTTCCTGCCGCTGTCACTGCTTGTTTCATTCATGAATATTCAATATTAATTCCTCCAGTCCTTTTCCGTTTGATTGTCATCTTTATCACCTTTAATTCCTATTTTCCACCTTCTCGATATTTATTTTCAATGTTTGTGTAAAAGCTTTTCCACGATATTTGTTTAGCTATTGCTAACAGTGTTCAATTTCCTTATATTTTCCTCTGTATTCTTCGTAGTACGTGGTGATGTACTTACTAAGAACGTTTGATATACTTTCTTCTGACTAGACTGTCCTCTTCCGTAGACCACCATGCAGGTATAATTTCTCTATTATTGCAGACATGATATAGGTATCATAAAATTCAGTACCGTGAGGTTATAAAATTCTTTGTAAAAGAAGGTTTATCCCCAAAAGAAATTTATTCGAAGTTCAAAAAATTGTGAGGGTACTCTTCTCCTTCGTTTTCGACAAAAACGAAAAGGCTGCCGAGTTTAAACGTGGCCGTTCCAGACTTGAAGATGATCCACGTGAAGGATGTACAAACAAAAAAATGAAAAAAAAAAGTGTATCAATACCAGAAATCATTGACCAAGTGCACAATATGGTATAGGATGACAGAGAAGTGAAAGTGCTTCAAATTATTGAGACTAGAGGCATTTCAAAAGAACGTGTAGATTATATTTTTAATGAAGAATTGCAAATGAAAACGTTTTGTGCAAGATGGGTGCCGCTTGCTCACAGCAGATCAAAAATGCACTCTCATGAAAATATCTGAACAATGCTTGGAGAGTTTTAACACGAATAAAACTGATTTTGTGCGTCGATTTATTACCATGGATGACACTTGGATTCACCTTTAACCATCAGAATCCAAACAGCAGTCAACTCGGTGGACAGAAGCTGGTTGTTCAGCGCCAAAGACGACAAAGTCGGTTCCATCAGCAGGAAAGGTCATGGCAGCGCTGTTTTGAATGCTAAAGACATTTTGTTTGAAAAGGGTAAAACAATAACCGGGGAATATTATTCCAATCTTTCAACCAGACTAGACGAAAAAATTCGTGAAAAAAAACCCGATTGCTGAGGATAGTCAATTTCACTAGTTTTACCATTTGGACTTTTCAATTTCGTGGTTTTTTCTTGAAAAAGGAATTCGTGATATATAGGTTTTATTTTTCTGCAAATTAACCTTGCTCTTCTACCGTTTCTCGTGCCATATGCAAAATTTCCATGTTTTATACCAGGGAAAATATAGATTCTATATTTTCTATTCTAGCGTTAAAGTCTCCTATTACAATTCTGAATTGATGTTTTCCTTTATAGAGCTAGGATGCATCATGATAAATGGCTTCAACTTCTTCATCAGTGCGAAATATTGTTGGTGAATATACTCGGATGATTTATGAGTGTATCGTTTTGAGATTTGAACAACAATAGCTATTCGACCAATTACTGTCAAATTCCTTTATGCTGTTCTTCAATTTTTTGTTAATCATGAATCCAACTTCACTGATTATTTCATTATCTCGGTCTCTATATTATAGTGTCTCTGTTTTGTAATTGAAGAATTTCTTCGCCATTGCGTATACTTCACACAGACCGAGAATATCCCATTTTAGTCGCTTTAGCTCTTCAGTTAGTCGGTCGTTACTGTTCAGAGTCCTACAGTTTAACGTTCCGAAGTCTAGCTTCCATTGGCAGCATAATCTGGTTACATGGTGATTATTAGCACCCTCTACCTTCATATTTAACTGTCTGCTGCGTTAGTAACAATCTGGCCTCCGAGAAATGAGAGCATTTTATTTCTGTTTGATTCATTTTGTAAGGTTAGGTTATAAATGCACAACGCTGCCCAGTGCGGGTTTGTGAATGGTAATATTTTCACATGGGATCCCAAGTTCCAAAACCAATGGTCCACGACGATTTATTCAATATATTCAGCGCTGTCTTGATATCCAACGGTGGTAGTCATGGTTTCCTCCCATCCGTCACCTAGGGGACACGTTCGCTAGCTCGTAGGAGTCATTTAAATGTTACTACGAACATTTAAATGAAAGAAGCAATTTATAAAAAAAAACAAAATTAGATAACATTTGTACAATTTAGAACAGTAATACGAAAGTAGTGGATTCAAAACAAACATGAACTTATTTCTTTTTCCATATCAGCTTTTTTCACATACTTTCATATATTAAGACACTTTAGTATCAGATATTGTCTGATACTATAAAAATTGACGAAGTGTTCGTATCTGTGCTTGATGGTCGTGAATTTTATTTTTTAAACTCATTGATTAATTTTTTATCAACGTTTTGATACAATAATTTACACAGACTATTTATTTTATATTGTTTTTTCAATACAAGTTCTATATCCAAGCATTGATTCTTGAATAAACGTGTAAAGGCTCTTCATGGGAAATCTGCTATAATGTATTTACATTTCTTTGATATCACGACTTCGTTTATTCAAATTAATAAAATATATAAATATTTTTACAAACACAATGTAAAATTCAATGCTTCTTTTTAACCATATTATTGGAATTGTATACTAAAACGATATACAATAGATGAAAGCTTGCAATTAATGTAACCGTTAGACTGGCTTCGTTTTGTGGTGTTTTTTTAAGTTATTGACTACTCCACAAATATTTATTTATGCTGCCTATCGCCAACAAACATATTCAATCAATAAGTGAAAAACGCAAGTCACTCTGTCCATCTTTTAGTGAAATTAATTATAATTTCTAATTAAAAGACAAGCATTTGTTGTTTATTATGGATGCAAACTTTCCACCTAACAAAGAGAAAAAAAACGAATTAATTTGATTTTTGCTAACAAATGCAAATAATGTGTTTTCGGACTGAAACAAGAAAAAAACAATTTGGGAAGATTCCAATTTTATCATTTTTTTGTATATAATGATTAAGGAGAAGCCAGGAATGAAAAAAATGGAATGATCAACATCATAGCTTGAAGGCAATTGTATTTATAATTATATTTTATATAACTCGTGAAGACTTAGGCTCTTTGCTTAGGCCCTTTACTCTTTAGCTAAATAAGTACATTTACAATTAATGAAAAGCAAAAATTAAAATAATGTTTCTGGAAAGAGCGTTTATTCATTATAGATAATTACAAGCGTTAAGACGTAATTTAAAATATAAGTCAGCCGTAAATTGTTATTGACATTTATTCTGCCTGGGACACTAGAACTTCCAAGTGAATTTGTTTCTATCAGAGATTGCGTGGTGTCATACAAAAGACCATACGAAGTCATCATCATCATCATCATGCCTATCAAGGATTTAGGTCTAGCTTAGCCTGTTCCAGTCTCAGAAGTCATCGTTGAATCCTTTTAGAGGGCATTCTGGTTTTCCTTTTTTCTAATGCCTTGTACTTTAAGGCTTGTTTTGGTATTCTTTCTGTGTTTCATTCTTTGAACGTGTTCCATCCATTTATGTTTATATTTTTTAATTTTTTCTATTACTGGTTCTTGTTTAATTCTTTCATAATTTCTTCGTTTCTTTTGTGATTAAATAGAGTATACTTTGCAGTTTTTCTCATAAACTTTATTTCTGCTGTTATTAATCTTTTGTTTGTCTTTTTGTTTTATTGTCCAGATTTCGCTTCCATACATTAAGACTGGTAGGGCTAATGTATTGTATGCTTTTAGCCTGGTCACCATACGAAGTATCAGTGATAAAATATCTCTTAACGTACTTCCTTCTGCTATGCTTCAAACCCCCACTTCTTCACCCATCACATGTGATATCTGTTGCGATCAAGCCTTCATCTTCTTTAATAGTATCTTTTAGTAATCTTTTTCTAGGTCTTACTGTTCTTCGGTTTCCAACTATAAACTTGTTTTATTATTCTCTCTCTCTCTCTCTCTTTACTCCTTCTCTACACATGTTCAATCCATTTTATTCTTCGGGTTGATACCCAATTGTTTATTTCTTGGATTTCACATTGTTTCTTATATCTGTATATTTTATTTTATCTATTCTAGTTTTAATTACTATTTTTCTTAATATATTCTTTTCACCTGTGTTTAACATTAGTCTTGTTTTTCTATTGTCTGGTGTTATTTCTATATTATATGTCATAATAGGTCTGATTACTGCTTCAAAAATTCGGGTTTTTGTATCTGTTCTAAGATTTTTATTTTTCCATATTGTTTCATTCAAGCATCCTGATATTCTTACATCTATCGCGACTAGTTCTCTGACTCCTAGATGTGACCTTCATTCCAAATTCAGTTGTAATTTGTTGAATAATAGTACTTTCCAATTGTAATATGCATCTTTGTTGTTCTTGTGATATTATCATACATTTTGTTTTAGTTATTGATGTCTTCATATTATATAAGTTTGCTGTTTTATGAAATGTATGTAGTAATATCTGTAGCCGAGTTTCATTTTCTGCAATTAGTAGAGCATCATGTGCATAACTTGTGATTCTTATTATTCTGTTATTTATTTTCACTCCTGCATTTTATAGTTTATTAACTTTTTGTGTTATTTCATCCATTATTATATTGAATACATTATTATAATAATCTCTTTATTTATTTTTCCGTGTGTTTTTATGATACAGCTATTATTTATTATTATTATTATATTCTTTAATTATTTCTATTTGCTTCAAACTAAAACGCTCATCTATCGTTAATCATCCTAATTTCCTTTTCTTTCTTTTTTTATTTTGCATAAATGCAGTGTATTCAGATGAATAGATTCTCCGTTTTGAAAAGCACATTTCACGATTTAACATGTCTCATCAATATTTTCCTCCATTATTATAATTTGCGTGGGTCTAATTTTCGCATTTTAAGAAAGAAAAATGTACTTAGCAAATGAATAGCATCATTGCAATAAATGACCATGAAACAAATGAAAGAATAAAATTAATTAAAAGCCATTTTATAATTCGATATGAAATATGTTTTCGTTTTAGTTAAACATTTCATTTTAATCTGTCTGAGGAGTCTTTAGTATGACATTCTTTGAAGATGCTGTTGTACTGATAACTATTAAATGCGATGCTAGTAAAACACAATTTGGTCTTGATTCTCGTAAAAGAGATCCCGTGTTTTCTGGTGTTATTTTTTGCAGCTCACAAATGTGCTGTACAAGAAGCAAGACTGCTTCTTAAGAACTCTCTAACTCACAATTTCTCTTTTGACATATTAGGAATGTAGCTTCTTCAGTGATTAGGTCTTCTCTTTCATTCAAATATTATCTTACCTTTACAGTTAAACTCCAAACTAAGTAAAGGAAGTTTTCTGGAATGAATTTTTTGGCACTTTATTGCCCGTGATCTGGAGGACCCTTATTAGATCTCTTAACTCACCAGAACTGAATTATAGTGCCAACTATAGAAAGTTCCTAAATAACAACAAGTGAGATCATGCATGCACTATGCATGTATTGTACGCGCTTTGTTCTTTGTCTAATATAATTGGAATTGATTGATTAGAGTTTGTAAGAGTTTTTACTTTTTAGTGCCTTACATCAGTTATGTACCCTGAAGATGCCAACAGCCTTAGTTGGTGAAACTAGTTGGTTATTATATGTACTTGATCAATTAGAAGTAATTCCATTAGAATGACTTCTAATTCCAATCCCATTAGAAGTCATTCCAGAGTTGTTATGGTCAAGAAATTTAAACATTTTTTAAAGGAATTTTTGTTTTTCCTTTTATTTATTTTTTGTGTTGTTGGATAATTCTCCAGAATATAACGCACCCCTACCCATGCGTTTTTTCTTTTGCAGGTCACCAAAATTTAAAGATGTTTAAATCAATTTTTAAGATACTAAACGCTGTTCTCTTAATTATCTGTAATAGAGTTCAAACTCCTTTTTCTTGACTTTAGGTCAATAAATAAAAATAAAATTACATTTGCACATGATTTTCTGTATTTCTGAACAGATATTAAGGCTTTACCAAACGCAGATCTACTGAATGCTGTTGTTATATTTGATTACACCTAAGTACGTTAAGTGTACTTGTCAATTCAGTGCAGTGGAGAACAACTGGTTGAAAAATAATCCAACTCTCACTTTTACACCGATATTAACTTTCTGAAAACAGTGTTTGCTTTTCACTGGAAATGAAATAGATAATGCTCATGCAGATAAATTCAAAATTCCGTTGAAACACAGTTTCAATTTAACTAAAATCTCACAGGAGAAATTTTATTCCTCTTCATCATTCATTCCTTCCACTAAAATCTCCTTGAACAGTTTTCGCTTCTTATGTATGTCCTAAAGTATGTTTTCTCTAAATACACGATTCCTCTGCTATCTTTGCTTTCTAATTTCGAAATTTAGTGCTGTACTCATAGTACCTTCTTTCCTGTATTATTTTCTCTACTTCTGCTCATATTTTAACCTGACTGTCATTGAACTTATCCAATGCTTCTAGACTATGTAAAATACATTCCTAATATGCTAAAGGTTAGTAAATAATCTTTTGTAGGGCTTAGATGGGAGCAACATAAAAAATTCCTTAAAGAATATACGATACAGTTCAACATAATTAATGATAAATATTTACCCTTAGTTTTCTGCCTGCTAACATTTCCGATGTATGATATATCGAAGAATTTCCAGATATAGTATTATCATAAAAATATTACCCTCTAATGGAAAATGGTCAAGAATACGAGGTTTTCGAAATTAGTTGGAAGAACAAGAGCTGCACGATCTCTCTCTCTGTTCCACTTATTATTATTATAATTTCAATGTCCCCAGTATGTGGAACACAAATTATATACAAAATACACGATTCCTCCGCTATCTTTCCATTTTTAATTTAGTGCTCTACTCATAGCACCATCTTTCCAATATTTTGGTCTCAACCTCTGTTCATACATTAACCTGACTGCCATTGAACTTGTCCAAAAGGAGTCGAAGAAGTGATCCTCGTAATTTCGGTAGTTTAGTTTCTCGACGGAATTATTATTATTACTTTTTTTTATGTCTTTCATTTGTACTTACAGTTTATATTCTCTACTGAATTTTAAATGTATACATGGTAGGCTTCTCGAAAAAAAGGTTAAGCATACTAAATCTGTTTTGTAATGCAATATCTCTAAACGTTTTGTGTCCGTAATAATATTTTCAATGTTCAATTTCTAATTTTCAAAGCAAATTAGAAAGGACGTTTAAGGATTAAATACTGAAAAACGGTATGTCCTATCTAAAATATATGTAACTATATGTTGTAAATTTTTTGTAATTCTTTTAATATCTCATTTGCATTTTGGTAAATAAATTCTTTGAATGATCATCTGAGTAATTTCAAGGTTGCGAATTCTGCTCAAGCACTTTTTCTCAACGTATCGAAATATTCCTATCCTACTTAAAATAAGGGGATATTAAATCCCACATAGTTTTAAAACCGAATAAGAAACTCAAAGATTGGAATCAGAGAGTTTCTTGCCGAATATAGTAAACTATAAAGTATCGGCGACACTAGCGTTAGCAAATGCAAGTGATCCTAGTACGTAGTACAATACTGGGCAGCTCGTTGCAAAGGTGGAGAAGTTCAGATCGCTATTCTTAGGTATTTTCCATAATGTAAAAACACATTTCCTAGGAAATGTATGCTGTTATTACATTATGGAGGGAGGTCACTACCCAGACCGGTTTCAGCCTTTTTTGAGGCTTCATCAGTGAGTAGCTAGACCTAATAATACCAAAGTGTATAGCGAAAAGAACTTAAATACTCTGCGAACGAGTTATCCAAACAGGTGCAACCATTAAGTTACTTAAATACAAAGAGCTAATAAGCTTCATTTCGGCAATGATTTTTTATTTATTTTATATATTTTTTATACATTAAATATATTTTAAGTAATGTTTTCATTGCCGAAATGAAGCTTATTAGCTCTTTATATTTAAGTAAAATTCCTATCCTAGTTATTTGCTTCAGAGATTAAGCACGTAACTTTTGTAAAGAGCTTTAATTTGTATTGCATTCGAGGGTGAGGCATTCATATTTTGCAATATTGTAGGTAATGAACGACTTTTTTATTGTCCGGTGTGAGACAAAGAACGCCTTTCTAATTAGAGAAGGATAAGTAATAGGAAACCGAATGTCTAGAGTGAGTCTTCGATTATTTATTCTACGCACACACACATATATTCATGCTGTGTTCAAAATAGCCCTGGTGTTAGACTGGAACGACTATCACAGCCAAGTACTTGGGCTTCATAGAAAGTTGCTTGTGTAACGGCAGGTATTCTTTTTATGAGGGTGGTCTGAGCAGTTCTTCGCTTTTTTTATTTTTCTATAATTCCTCGATTTATATAAATTCTTTTTTCGATTTATATAGTAATAAATCGAAGAATTTATAATTCTTCGATTTATTACTATGGATGAGACATGGATTCAGCACTGCACAACAGAATCCAATCAGCAGTCAAAAGCCCGTTGTTCAGCGCCAAAAAAGACAAAGCCGATTCCATCAGAACGAAAGGTCATGGCATCAATGTTTCGGGATGCTAAAGACATTTTGTTTATTACTTATCTTCAAAAGGGTAAAACAATAAACGGGGAATGTTTTCCCGATCTTCTGACCAGAATAGACGAAAAACATTCGTGTGTATACAGCCGGTTTGCAGAAGAAAAAATCATCTTTCACCAGGACAATGCATTTGCTAACAAAGCTTAATTTTCCCACAAATGGAAAACTTAACGGTCTACACTATGATTTGTTCGACCATCAATCATATTCCCCAGATTTCGTTGCACATGACTTCTTCTTCCCAAAACTGTAACTGTTGCTCGCTGGTCAGCGTTTTGCTTTGAATCAAGTGGTGTTCGCAGTTGTAAAGGATTATTTTTCAAATATACAGCAAAATAGAGATTTTATATGTATAGCAATTCTTTTACCATTGCTTTAAACCCTGTAATTTATGTCTGTTTCTATTTAGTAGACATATATAATCGCTTAATTAATATATTGTAGCTTTATTTTCTGGGATAACGTTATCTTTTGAAATTAGTAAAGCAAAACATACATAACAGGACAGTCGGTTTCTATTAAATTATATTTAGTTGGCTTCTTATTTTTTATAAAGAAATCAAGAAGCCGAAGAAATACATTTTAATTAAATGTAATAATTGTGTCTGAAATTCTAAAAAATAAACTTTTAGTATATATTGAAATAAAGTAACAGATATCTATGCAAAACAAAGTTTATTAATAAAAATCAAAATTAATTGACATGCAGACATTTTGAAATCAACATACTAGACAACGTTTGGATCACTGTCTAAATTATCACAACACGTGATAACGGTTTCCATATTGAGAACAATCACATTACATCAAAAAGATTCCAATTACAATAACCTTTTCCGCTCGACCCATATTTGTTCACCCATCAAGGTTGATCCATTTAACATTAAGGCACAAGGAACACTTGATAGATCATTCATTACAACGAAACCAAATCGCCTTGACCGGTAGGTTCGATGATCCCGTGCGATATCTATGCGATTAATTGTTCCACACCGAGAGAAATGTGCTTCTAGATCGTCCTTTGTGGCAGCGATGGGAATGTTCTTGACGACGACTGTGCGAGACATGATTTCATTCTTCTTTTCAATTGTGGCTTTTCTTGGAAACTTAAGAAAACCGGACCTTGACTTTTTTTTGATGCTGGCATCATTTCTTTTCACTTCCTCTTTAATTCTTCCAATTTCAGGTGATGATGAGCTAACATCTACGAACTCCTCACTTTGAGTTTTTTCCTCTGGAGTTTCTGGCACAACAAATGAAAAGATGGCATCGAGTTCAAATGGTTGTTGTAAGTCGGTGTTGAAAATGTCTGAACTAAGAGCGTCTTGGTTTTTGTTTCGCCTTTTTAGTACAGGAGAAAAGAATGATTTGCAGCATTCTTCCGGAATGGCACCGTATCCTTTACTAACATGACCTGGATATGGGTATTCTTTTGTGAACAACAAACCCCAGTTGATTTCGTTTTGAACTGCAAAAGGAGTTTGAGGTTTACATATTCCAACTCGAAGGAAGTCGATAAGATTAAAATCAGGATTCTGGAGATTCCTTTGCAAAACACTTGTTTCGTCCGTTGAAGGAGGAGATTTGTTTCTGGCATCCGCATAGAAATTACTTGGATGGGAAATGCATTCTTTGGTAAGTAAGTCTGCATGGTATTTCACATCTTTAGACTCTGCCTTGTCAATAACTCTGCACTTTGCATTTATGAGATTACATTTTCCAACTTCGTGAAAATTATTATTCAAAGTTTCAGGAGCTGACCCTGAAGAAAATTTTAACTCGTTATTACCGTCAGATGATTCTTGGTTTTCTGATCTAACGGTGCTAATCGCATAAGTTATTTTCCGAGCTACGTTAGTTTTCGGTCTGGCGCCATTGCATCTGTCTAAATTGCGACGGACTTCATTACTTTCCAAGGAGACATTGAAATTCTTTCCGCAGTTTTGTGAATTGTCTCCACCGGATTGGTGATTCATTTTTAACTTTTCTTATTTTGCAACTTTAATAATTATTCCTAAAATGAAAAAAAAAATTATATAGTTAAAATTACTAAAATATTTGAAATGTACATTTATTGTGACAAAAATACATAAATATGTGAATACGAATTATTTACTTTATATATCCCTAAGTAATTTTAATATAACCTTAGTATTTCACAGCTGAATAACTAACAACAAAAGAGACATATATTTCAGTTTAAATTGATCTCATGTTGTATTTAATATTCAGAATTAGTTTATAAATGAAATATAGAATAAAGTTACTTACCTTTAAATTTAGAGAAAGCTTATTTAAAATCTTCTGTTTAAAATGCAAGAAACTCGACTCTTCCAAGTTCAAATTCTGATAATTCCAAATATTCTTTACCGATCCAATTAGTCTGCTTTAACGTTGGTTAAAAAAAATGAATGTAAACTGGTGTCCATGATATTCTCACTTTTATAGCAAAAATCCACTGATATCGGAGAACGAGATTATATAATCTCAGGGTCTGAAATGCAGGCAATTTCACGAGCATTACCTAATACCGAGGGATTAAGTGACGTCATAAGCACTGCCCGAAGCGATTTATACAAATACATATTTTTATCGTTCTTTCGATTCATACCATGATTCTTTCTAGATTCTTTGTCGATCTTTAATATTTAATATAATTAAATTAATGGAATTTTTAATATAATATAAAACGGAAATAAAATTGCTTAAATGAAGTAATGAAAGTAATTTTTTTCTGATTTAGAAAGAGCTGTAAGGTTTATCAGTCTGTTTAAAGTGGAATTTCTCTGTTTTAATTTGAATTAGTATGCATATTTTTCCCTTCTATGTTGTTGAAAGAGTTTTGCAGATTTTTAGCAGAAAGTGTCGTTCGAAACACACTAACCTACAAGAATACATATAATTAACAGACATAAAATACTCATAGGTTTAATTCTGCATTTCAACGCACAGGTTGTGATGCAGATCAAAGCCTTATTTTGTAAATATCGAAATTCTTGCATGAAGTGGAAATATATTTTTATATATCCTCTCATTTATTGATAAGCCGAAGTGTTCATCCTGTCATCCTGACAGAATTCCTATGAGATATAAGTTACATCTACATTCACGAAGTCAAAAATTAACAATATATAATTTAAGATTTGAATCTAGATTTGATCTACAGATTTACAACCGCAGCTATTTTGTTATGCAAACGACTAAGAATGCTTATGTAAAATTTAATTTTTTATAACGTGTGCGTAATACTAATTTATTTGATAATTTGACACCATTATGTGAATTGCTAGTGCCCCAGCACGATTAGACTGTGGAGAAGATCGAATCCTCTTCAGAAATAAAGATGTCAATTTTAATTTCAAAGACTTACGCTTTGATCTCATGTTTATTAGCCAGAATATTTCATTTAATTGGCATTATACAAAATAGACTCTATTGCAAACAAAATTCGTTGTATGCTACTATTGCTTGAAGGAAGCAGGTAATAATTTATAGGATTTAGGTTTTTTTCTTCAAACGGAAGTTAACATATGTCTTTTTTGTATGCTGATTCAAGTAATTGCATAGTTTCTTTTAAGCACTTTTATATTAACATAATTTTAGGTGCATATTTTTAGAAACGTTATTTGAATTTGATTCATAAATAAGATTAATGCCTCCTCATCATAAACGGATGCATGTTTTTCTCACTATCTACCAGACACAATGTTCGCTTGCCGTATACGATATCAAGCAAATTTAAGAAATAGAGTACCACTGGTGATACGTGCACTAGACTTTAATGAAAGTTTGGTGCACAAACAGTACAATAACTCAAACCAGTGCATACGACGATGATTTTATGCAGCTACGTTCAGATTTAAGAGAAATAATTTAGTTTTTAAACAATCACGAGTGTGCCATAGTAGAAAATTATATAAATAAATACAATTGTATATTTCAAGACCCTGATTCACATTCTTGCCCCAAACATAACTGAAGCTCTACTTCATCTACCAAACCTTAATCGTAATAAATGCCTTACAATCCCAAATGTTTGTGAAATTCTTATACTGAATTGTGTAAAATAAACTGCATTATTATTAATAGTTAACTTAATGAATTTTCATTTTCAGCGAAATAGTTTAAAATTTAAATTCAAATGGAACAATACAGCACATGTGCTTTACGTTTCTATTCTATCCATTCCTTACTGTTGTTTGTTGCTGTCACTGATGATCATAAGATACGTAAAACGAAATATTTGTATATTTAATAAAATTTTCTATTTTGGCACACCTGCGATTGTTTAATTATGATAGCAGCACGCGTCGTCCCTATTCAAGAATGTTCATTTTGTACTCTGAAGAGGAGAACTAGTCGAAAAAAGGACAACTTTCATCTCTCTCTCTCTCTCTCTCTCTCTCTCTCTCTCTCTATATATATATATATATATATATATATATATATATATATATATATATATATATATATATATATTCGTATTGATATATACTGACTATAATCATTAAATTTATATGGTCATAGTACTAGGATAACAATTAAATTTATTCAAAACCAACATGTTTCATCGGATTGTCCGACTTTTTCAGGCGTGGGGACATAGAAAGCAAATAAACACTATAAGAAACATCGTATCACAATAAACACGACTATTATAAAATTCAGTTAGCTTTGATCTGTAGCTACAGCCCGTGTTGAAGTTCTATTGTTAAGCAGCGGTGTGCGTCTGATTTCACGAGTGTGCCAATATCGGATAGCAGAGCTGAAAGAGTCCGGTAGATTATAACTAAGGTTATTATTTATGTGATGAGCGTCCATAACAATTTTCTTAGACTCGACTATGCGGCGTTCCACCTCGTCACGGCATATATGAAGGTTTGAGGTTGTTGTCCAGTTTATCTCATATTGACGGCCTTCATCATTTGTGTTTACTGAAAACAGTACATGGCTTGACAGGTCACTTGCTCTAGGTTTTTTTGTAGGTAATGTCCCTCTGGTGTTCTTCCAGACGTAGGAGGATGGATTTTTCAGTTTGGCCATAGTATTGTTTCCCGCAGTCACACGTGATTTTGTACACTCCTGGGAATTGTAGATGGTTGTGAGCTTGTTTGTATTTGCTTAAAATCGATCTTGGTTTAGGAAGAGTAGAAAAACAGGTTTTTATGTTGAACTTTCGTAAAATGTTTCTTAGTTTCGTGCAGAGAGAGAGAGAGCTGATATATGGTAAGGAGATATAACCTTCAGGATTGTCTTGTGTTTCTGAGTTGTTTTGATGGCGGCGATATAGATGCTTATTAATAGTTTTCGACGAGTAGCCATTACTTGTGAAGGTTCTTTGTAGATGTTGTAGTTCATTTTTTAGCTCGTCATCATCTGACAGTAGATCTGGGACGATGTGCTAGGGTTGAGATGATACCCACTTTCTGTGCAGGATAGTGATGTGAGGACGCATGCAGATTTTCTAAAGATTGAGATTTTAATAGAATCAGCTGTCTTTGTAAGTATTACGTCCAGGAAGGGAAGAGATCCATTTTCTTCAACCTCCATTGTTAATTTGATATCTTGGTCGAAGTTGTTTAAATTATTTAAAAAAGACTGAAGGTTATCGGTGCCATGTTCTCAGATAAGATATATGTCATCTACAAATCTCAGCCAAATTTTTGGTTTAAGAGTAGCTGAGAAGATTACCTTTTGTTCAAAATCTTCAAAAAAGATGTTAGCTAATATAGGAGATAGGGGCTTTCCATTGCTAATCCCTTATTTTGTTTGTAGATTGTCTTCTCATATTGAAAGTAGCCGGAGTGAACGCAATGTGATAGCAAGGAAAACATTTTTTTTTTTTTTGAAATCTTGTTCTTTACAATATCGAGAACCTCTTGAGTTGGTACGTTTATAAAGAGTGCCACCACGTCAAAGCTCAGCATGATATTTGAAGGCTGGAGTTTGAAATTTTTCATTTTCGAGACGAAATCTGTTGAGTTTTTTTTATATGTGAAGAAGAAGTTCCTCTAAAACCTTTTAAAGATTTAGCACTACAGTGGCGTTGCCCTTGTCAGCTTGTATGATAACGATGTCTGATAACGAAGCCTTTCGCCAAGGGAGATGTTATCAGATGGAGGTCTTGCATTATTAATCACAAGTATTGCTTCCATGCGAAGTAAACTGTCGTCAGTGGCAGGAAGTAGTGATGCAGCTTTCTTCATCTTAGTTAAAAGCATTTCCTTAGGAATAGTTTTAGGCGCAGGGACAAAATTGGGACATTTTTCAAGAACTTGTTTTTCGTTATGACTTAGAACATATGACGATTGGTTTATGATAGTTAGATGTCATAACAGGTCTTTCTGTCCGTGGCATTGTTAAATGTCTCAGAATGCCGAAATCCACAAATGTCGATTCGAATGCAACATACAAGATTTTTATGAAGGATGTCTCCAGTTTTAGACGTATCAAATTAAGAGTTTGTGGTTCGTATCTTTTGATATTAAAAGCACATGCTACTATCGCACACGTTGAGTCCAAGACTGGAAACTAGTCGACAAATGCACAAGTATGTGCTGCAAAATGCATACGTTTGTTCAGCAACTGCTGTGCAAACAACCCTTTGCTGATCATTTATACGATTTATCATTTAGTCGGATATCCACGTCGGCGAACGTTGTTGCGGTTAGATGTTTATAATTCATGGAAAATTAAATATCAATATATAATTCATTCAAATTAAACCCTTTGCTGAATTTCACAAGTTAGATTTTCTTTTTTCTGATATTTTTAAATGTCTTTACTTTTGCTAGTAATGTTGTTTATTCCACAATCCTCAATGATTTATAAAATCAACGTAGGCACATGTGGTTGTTCTCGAAGGGAGAAATAAAATATAAAATACAACTAATGAAGATATTACAATTTCGAAGGACTTCTGAGCCTAAATTAAATTGAGTCAACCAAATCCTTTGGTAGGTTTAATGGATTGTAAGATTTCTGGAGCCTAATTCACATTTTGTCGATTGAACATATCGCTGTATGCACATGCCGATGATGAACTCTTCTTGATTGTTTTAATTTAGATATTTAACTACGAGAAAACTTGAAGAATCGTACTCAGTTACAACGTTGGCTTCGTATGGAGGCAGAGGGGATTTCGATACGAAACTCAGTTTCTGTTATCTTCCTTCAAAACACGCAGAGCGGCTACAATAATGTAACTTAACGTAAATTACAAAATAACAACAAGTCAATTACAAATGAACAGTCCCGTCCCTCCATGAAGCTTCTGTTCGTGCTGAAGAGACCTTCTACGATGGAGATAAAACTACATTCTGTTTAGGTACACTTTTTTCAATTCGGTTTCTTCGCTTTACCTCTCCTGAGACGGTTTTCTTTTGTATTCTCCAGACACTATCACTGAGATCGAAACTGCAATGATTACTGTGCGATGCGACCATGGATATCCATAAATGGGATTACAGTAGTCTAACATTCGTTTTCTCCATGTTGGTGGTTGTGGATGTCCCTTAGGATTACTGTAGTCATCGCAGCGAATGGAGGTTCGACTTATTAATTAGGTGGGCACCATGACTGTTCCTCACAGTATGACGTCTTTTTATTTCATTCCAAGCATTGTTTTTAAATACTTAATTATTTCTAATGATCCATACAACAGATGAAAGAACAATAGTTTCAGGAAAATATCATCCTTTATTAATAAGGGTTTCGAAAAATTGAAAAAAAATTAAACAACCATGATTAAACAATTAGCAAACCGTAACGATACTGACAACAACAGTGATAGAGAGAATATTATAACCCCATAAAATTCTGAACTAAACTATTCTAGAGGAACGATAGCAGAGTGAGATCTCTTCTTGAAGTTCGAGATGAAGAGACGCTAAGAGTTCAAAGTTCAAGCAGTGACGGTGATGGGGACGTGTTTCGATAAGCACATATGTCAACCACTGAAACAGTAACTTTTATTTTACTTAATAATATTTTATTAAAATAAAAGTAACTTTTATTTTAATTTACTTAATAGGCATGGGACTACCCATACCAATTTCTTCAATTCGGGAACAGCCTTCATTAAATGCTTCAGTCAATTGCTGCACATAGAAAGTTCTACTTGTCCGTACCAGCTTTCTCAGTTGGCAGCGATCTCTTTCTTAATAGACTGTCTTAGGACCACAGTTACTCCTGTTAGACAAGAAAAGTTTTTTTTTTACCCACTGATTAACACCAGAGATATCTCACCTTTTGAGAAAGAAGTGCTCTTCAAAATCCTAACTCCAGCCAGACGGGCACCTACAATAAGTTCTTTTTGAACTCAAAAAGGCCTTTGCTTTTCTTATTGTGATCAACATTATGTCTAATACTGACCAGCGGCATTCTGAAATAGTTACCTAGTACACGCATTGAAGCAGTGACGAAGTATTTCGCATATACGCGGCGTGAGTGATGTTTTACATTAAGCGTATACGTTTCTAATTCAGGGGCGCATGTATGTATAGATGGAGCAGGCCTATTTACCAGAAATATCTTCCTCACCATTTGACAAACATAAACGTCCAACTGAACCTTCTTAGCTCAGTCGGTATAGACGAAGCCGTTTGGTTAGAAAGGGCTTCGTTCTGGGTTCTAATCCCGTTCATGACATGATTATCTGGTCTCTTTCGACATTAGTTGAGTTAGTCTCGTACGGAGGTAGAGGGATTTTCACCTGGAAACTAGAGTTTCCGAGTGATATTGTGAATGAACCACACAGAAGATATAAGATTAATGTTAGCAATGAAATTTACATAGGCACATGGAATGTTCGGGTCCACAGATGGGTACTCTGGAGATTGTCTGTAAAGCGATGGATACGTATAAAATTGTCATACGAGGAATTACCGAGACTAGATGGAATGGTGAATGTCACGTAAAAGACAGGACGGTAAGCTAGTTATTTACTCAAGTGGTGACTCAAAATATCAAGGGGTATCTGTGATACTGAAGTCAGCTCAGGCAAGATGCCTTCTTGGTTATAACCTCATTAATGACAGGATACTTTCGTTTATCCAACGCTTAGCCTACCAATGTATCAGTTGTGGTAGTTTAAGCACCCCACAAGGACAGGACTGAAGAAGAGAGTAAGGAATTCTATGAAAACTTACAAATTGTTTTGGACTGCCTACGAAGAGAGACATATTTTACATCTTACGGTAATTAAATGCAAAAGTGGGAAAAATTATGCGAATCAGGCCAGCGTAGGCAGTCCAATGTTTGGTCTGGGTAAACGTAAACAGCCGTGGTGAAAGACTGTTGGAACTTTCCCTTGCCAACAGATTAGTTATTAGCAATACCTGCTTCCAGAAACATCCACTACGGACCTATACTTGGACATCTAACACTGATAGGTCAAGGCACTAGATTGATTACGTCCTGGCCCTGAACCGGTGGAAAAGGAGCATCTCTGATGGGCATACGTCTCCTGGAGCAGATTGTGGTACAGATCATCAGCTAGTATTTATTTTATAGAAAAGACAAATTTTAACATATTCCAAATAAGACTCAACAATCACCGTTGTAGTTGATATTCAAACTTCTGAACATAAACGTAACATTTTAGGGAAAACGTTTGTAATATTATTTCGAAAAAAAATAAGGTTTTTGCATTAGTTTCAAAACAGGTTTTCAATTATCTTACAGTAGTTGCTTAAGTAAGCTGGAATTCAATGCGAAGTGAACTCCTTTTATCTTGAAGAACTGTATATAATGACTAAAAATAATTAAAACTTAGAATTCGGAAGTTTGTTAAGTATTTTCAGAGAATTCTTCTGACAAAATATGGCGTGTTACTCGAAGTGCAGAACATATAATGATGAATACACATTTAAAATGGATGAAAACCTTAAAAGTTTATAACAAACGATTAATTAATTTCAGTAACATAACATTAAATTACTGATTACTTACTTAACATCGCGATAGGATGCCTTTCGCACAGTTGGTGGCCCGTGTACACCATAGCTTTGATTCTGCTAGATGCTATATAATGTCGGAATTAAAACATTCTCTCTCCCTCTCTCTGCAAAGCAACTCATGATTACATCCTCCTCTGCAATAGAGAAAGGTAAAATTATGTAATTACGTGTCACAATCGTTCCAGAACATCCCACAGGTGTTTGTTCAGTTGGAGTATCCGATAACACAATAGTTTATCGCCATGAATCATTTTATTTCAACCTGGGAACAAACGTAATACGGCAAAGGGCGAATGTTATGTTAGTCATGTTTTGGTCAATATATGGTAAGGGATCTAATTGTAACTAGAGAAACACCTCACCCATATCATGATGCCTCATACGTACATACCACCTGGATGGTGGAATGTACGTATGAGGCATCATCTAATTGTACTGTTTGCACCATATAAATAGCTACCCATGCGATTGGCCAATAGGAAATGCAACCTATCTACAAATCATCTTTACTTCTAGTGTCCAACTGGAGTCGAAAAGCAACAGCCGCTTTCAACGATGATCTTTGATGAGCAACGAACGTATTTTGTGACTGTGAATTCTAGGATCCCATACATGCATCTCACGTATCAGGTGACTGCACCTCCCCATTCCTTTGACAACTGTGGCAAAATTACTCTTCGATTAGCATGTATGAGTAATTGCACCTTTGCTCATTATAAGATTTTCAATTTTGATTTTCAATGCTTTTTGCAGTTTTTCTGGTGATGGAGATTTTGACTAATTGGGGTTAGCATGTACACTTTACTGAAGGTCAGCATGGTGTGTCGTCATAATCAAGATAGAGAGCCTAACTATCGTATCCCGTAAATTATGCTTTTATCGAACTTGGTGATATTATTATTTTCTCCTACAAATGCAATTTAAAAGCTCTTTTGCACAATCATACACACAATTTTATTGTATTAGTTCACACTACTGCATTTATTCATATGCTTCAGTAGACTCTTTGGAATACTCATGGAGACTCCGTAGCTTAATGGTATAGACGAAGGCATTTGTTCTCAAAGACCTGGGTTCGGTTCTCCTCCATCACGTGAGGAACCTCTATCTGGTCATTTTCCACTAAAGGAAAGTTAGCCAGTCGCATACGCGTTTGAGGGATTATTATTGATGCACCTGAAAACTCGGATTTTTCATCCCTCAAATTAGACAAACAAGTGGCATGAACACACACACGCGTACATGTCTAAGGATATTTACATATCCTTAGTCATAAATACTAAGGATATGTAATCCCCCAACCCCTCATTCACAGTCGCCACGACAAGCCGATTGGGTTCTCCTGAAGTTGCACAATGGAAATACAGCGAACTTTCATTAAGCAGGACATAACGCTAGGAAGAAGAAGACTGCCTGAATGTTATACCAGAGTATACCAAATGATTAAATAATTAAGTTCTTAAAGTAAAATCGAATTAAAAAAAAAGAGGATATGATGAAGTGATAACAAGCCTCTTAATGCATGCAATTACCTTTTTTTACCATGCAGGTTTAGCCCCTTTTAGTTTCACACTCAGCATCACTCCGCTTTAAGTTAGCTGAATATACATAGACACAGTTTTTTTTCCCAGCTGCTGGGCACACCGTGTTCCTAGTTGATGTAATCAACAGCACTGCCATCATACCAAACAAACCCACCTACCAAAATGTCAACTGTATTATATGAGAAATATAAAATGAAAATCTATTTTGGAAATGTGAATAAATAAGGATTTCATATTTTTTTCAGTTTCCTTCAGTTTTTACTTTATTATTACTGATGCATAAATAACACACACATACAAAATGTTTGCCCATTCCAATGAATATCAGAGGCGTATTTTGGCTTTGCTTTTCTCGAAATTTAGCTTGATGCTAAGTATAAGTTTTAACCGATCAAATAGTGTGGATTCAGGATGATGTTAATGTTTGAACTTAAACATCACTTGAACACATTCATTTGAGCACGTAATTACTATAATACATCCAGTATATTAGGCCTCTAGGTAATTTAATATGCCGGTTCTGATTGTGAGATATCGGGAATTGACATTTAATATAAACATCATGTTCAAGAAATATATCGGCTGAATCTTAACTTTTTCTTCACCCGCTCTTACCTACACATTGTGTGGGAAAGGAAGGATGAAGTGTTACAAGCTTTTAAAAATTGTACTTGTGAATGTGTTTGTGGGGAAGGAATGGATTCATAAATCTAACTGAGATTTAAGTGATCAGTAATAATATACGATTACAACTTTTTGTCATTCTCTTCATCCCTGAAATCAAGTTCAAGCCTTCAATGACTTTCTCCCAACATTTTCCTCTATTTCATGGCACATTGATTGATCTAGTCTTCCTTTGTCTTTTTATCCAGAATATTTACTCGTTTATTGACCTCTTTTATATCTGACTTAAAATTCATGGTTGTTTTTATTCTTCCATTTTCTTATTTCGTTCATTTTTTCTATCACTTCCTCAATAATCCAGTGCTTCCTTCCTTTTCTCACTGTGTCAGCCAGAAGACGTTTAGCACATTCCTTGCTTTTCTCTCTTGAATCAGTCCAGATTATTTCTGGAGGTGTATAAGTATCAATATTCCTGATCTCAGTTTCTAGTTCAACTTGATATTTGTCTCTTATATCTTTTTTTTTTAGTCCATCAAATCCGATTTTTATAGTTAAAATTTCTTTAATATTATTTTCTATTTTAATTTCTCTTCAAATTAATTTCTCAATTATTTATTTTCAACTGTCACATATAACTAATACAATGTGTTTTTCTATCGGATTTAATTCTAATACTTGTTTATTGATTACTGTAGTTCAAATCATTGTAATGAATTATGAAAATGTGATTGTATCACATATCCTATGAGGTCCTGAACGAACATTCTTCTTTTCCCCCAATTACTTAGTCTAAATGTAAATTTAGAGTTTTTCTTCTTGGATGCAATCTACTTATAATATTGTATAATATTGCGTGTAAATCAGTATAAGTACATCATTTTTAATGAGTGTCACAATTTTTATTTTGATTTAATTTAATATTAACAAATGTTCTAGTAAAAGGGAATTTCATAAAAGTAACATGAAAACAAATTCTGTTACAAATCTATACATTTATAACTGATCAGAAACGACCGAGTCAATTACAATGTCACTTACTTCAATAATGATTGCACAAAACAGCACTGAGGACAACAAAACAATAATTTACTTCACCGATTACATCAAAATAATGAAAGAGAATTGCTACAGTGCGCCGTATCCGAATTAGATTGAAAATATAATATAAAATAAACTATCCATTGAATTCAATTTATAGAAACCTTGTTATTTAAATTCTTCTGCTTAAGAATTTAAGAGACACGACTTGCCGATCCAACTAGTCTGCTTTTAAAGTTTGTTGAAAAGAAGAATAAATATAAAAGCTATCTTTAATATAATTGAACTTAATGGAATTATTAGTATAATACGACAAGAAAATAGAGTCACATTAAAGAAGTGATGAAAGTAATTTTTTTTCTGATTTATTTTTGACTATTGAAATAACTGTAAGATTTATTAGACTGTTTTACATCGGAGTTTCTCCTTTTTGATTAGAAGTGAAATCAACAGTAAATGTTTCATTCTTATTTTTCCCCTTTATGTTGTTGAGAGTCTTTGTATAGAATTTTAGCAGAAAGTGTCGTTCGAAAGATACTAACCCACGAGAAGAATACATATAATTAACAGACATATAATACTGTACTCATATGTTTCTGCATTTAATTCTGCATCACAACTCATAGGTTGTGATGCAGATAAAAGTTTTTATTTTCTTGCAAATATCGAAACTCTTGCATGATGTGGAAATATATTTTGTTTTTGTGTGTCTTTGTGTAGATTTTTAGCAGAATGTTTCGTTCGAAAGACACTAAACAACGAAAAAGATATATACAATTAACAGTCAAAACATTTTTTCATAGGTTGAATTCCTGATTCTGATCAAAGTTTTATTCTGCAAATGTCGAATATATTTTCCTATTTTTTGAGGACAGAATATTTAACAAAGAAAGCATGATGGAAATTCTGCATGATTAGGAAATATATTTTTATACAACCTCTCAATGATTTTCAGGGATTAATAAGCCAAAGTGTTAATCCTGACAGAATTCCAACGAGATATCAGCGACATGAACATTCTCCACGGCATTTATTACCATATATAATCGAGTTAAATTAAGCTTTGCAAGTTAATGGTATAATTTGCCGTGTATATTTTTAGGGACGTTCTTCGAGTGTGATTCATAAATATATGAATAATTAAACATGAATATCTCCTCATCATAAACGGATCGCATTTTTACGCTATGTAGGAAACACGAATAATGCTTGTAGTAGAGTAGTAATACCGATCAAATGTAAGAATGGCACTAATAAAAGAATGTTGCAGAGGTCTAAGAACTTTTATAAGGGAAATTCACTGCAGCAGCTATATGCACACGCTTTTTTTGCACTACGCAGAATCACCAAATTAAGCACACGTGCTCAGTTTCATCAATCATCATTTCAACTATGTCACTTTTTTTCAGTTATGCTTGTAATATTTACTTTAAGCTGCACAACATTAACTAACGCAATGTGTTTTTTGTATGGGACTTTATTCTAATACTTGTTTATTGAATACTTCAGTACAAAATATTGTAATAAGTTATGAAAATGCGATTGCATCATATATTCTATCAGGTCATACACGAACAATCTTCTTTTTATCACCATATATTAACTTGGATTTGATATTATTAAATATTCTAATGAAAAGGAATGGATAAAATTAACAGAAAAACGGTTTTTGTTGCAAATGTATGCATTATATAAATGATCAGAAACAACCAAGTAAGTCAATTAGAATGTCGTTTATTTCAATAAGGATTGCACAAAACAACGCAAGTTGTGGCTTGCACATATCAAATCAACATCAGATAATCTTACTCGTGTACAATGTGTCAGCAATCTCTACGTTTCACCTCATGCATTTCTTCTTTACCCACAATTAACTTATTTCCCATAAGCGTAGAGCCATTCAGACCGAGTGCCCAATAAATGGAATAAAATTCAGCTAGTTCTACGAAACCAAACCCTCTGGAGCGACCTGTCTTTTTATTTCTTATGATATCTACTCTGTTAATTGGTCCACACGAAAAGAAGTGAGCCCTCACATCGTTCTCGGTTGCTTGCAGAGGGATATTCCTTACGCAAATTATGCGACAAGCGATTTGTAGGATCTCTGCGATGTTCGCCGTTCTCGGAGCTCCACTTTGACCGACGCTGGTAATCTGCCATTCTTTTATTTTGTTGTTGATCCTTTTGGAGAATTCTATATCAACTGGATCGTGTGATGGGTCAGAGTATTCCGCATCCACTTCTTCTTCCTTTTGCCTATTCAATTCACTGGATGCATCCATCTCTATAGCACAATCATTGTTTTCTCGTTTAAATGGAGAATCAAATCGCGTGACTGCATCTGCAGGCAAATTATCATAAGCTTTGAGAAATTGATTGGGATAAGGATATTCTGTGATCCACTGCGTTTGAGACCTGGCCAGTGCTTCCACTACTCCATTGTTCATGGCATTGTTATCACTTGTCTCTGTATCTCGTCCGTGGGGTTTTGGTGTTCTTAATTCAGGTTTGTATAAATCTTCGCTCTTTTCTACTCGAAAGGTGTCCACGTTTCTGTAAGTTGAATGTATTTGCACCTTCTTCGCTTTGTATGAACTCTTCCTTATCGTATGCGGCATTATAAATCTTTCATCATTTTCTAACGTTGTGCAAATGAGATCCAGAACTTCTTTTTTCTGTGTAGCTTTCACACAGCTGCAAAGGTCAAGTAATAATCGAATTGATAAGTCTTCTATATTTGCTTCATCCTCTTTAAACACTGGAAAATGAAAAGCCATCTTTCACTGAGCAAGGTTTAGTCTTTTGAAATCCAAACAATTTATTCGTAAAACCTATAAATAAACAAATGTTGTTTGAATAAATGTGATCTGAAGTAAATTGGAAATATAATTTGAAGATATTCTGAGATTGCTATTGAATATGCTATCAAAATTAAAGTAGGCAATTAATTAATTGATTAAAATTCTGTTAAGAAATTGAAGACAGTCAAAGAATGAAGGTATATAAACTCTGCAATGCTAACAAATATGAGTGTTTGCGACTCTTTTGAATAGTTCGTCTAAGAAGGCCAAAAAACAAAGAAAGAAAGGGAAAATAATCTTACCCTTATTTGAATATTGCATGAATATTTTGCATAAACACAAAATGTACTGATTATTTACAGTACTGTCAATTGCATATGTCAAATACTGAATAGAGATTCTAAGTAAAATGTCCTCTGCAACTATATGTTCATTTTTAAGCCATCTGAAATACAACCTGATAGAACTCTCAAAATTTCTCTTTTGAATTATAAAAAAAATTAGTTTAATTTTCCGATTCTTAAAGATAATGTTTAAGTTATAAATCCTTGCTTAATACACAATATACTGTAGTGAAGAAGCTTCTATAACTGTATAAAATGTTCTCCGCATTCAGCTCATCCGTAGCAGTAGCACAGTTGGGATCAACATTTTCCTTGGTTGGAAAAACCATTTTTACAGGTTTCAATCCTGTAAGAACGCCAAGAACCGTTCTTGAGAGTCTTTTCTTCTTGTTTCAACTGAGATGAGTTAGCTGGTCTCTTACAAAGAGGTGGCAGGATATTCCTCCAGGAAACTTCAATTTTGCATCATTCTAAAGATTAAATCAATTAACACACATTGGCGTCAGAGCCTAAGTTGCTTCGGCCGATTCAGAGTAGCTTGTGGAAGAAGTAAACTTTGCTGAACATGCAGTAAGAAAGAAGCGAGAAATACACACCGCACATAAAGAATAATGGTTGTTAAATAGCTGTAACATGAGATGGTACAAAGCCACAATTATGAGGAATATGGAACAAGTTATTGACTGATTGAAGATTACTTCTATATCATCTGATTCTGGAGATTTTCAGTAGCAGTTCGTTTTCGTTCTGAAATCAAATAGTAAATGTGGTAGTAATTTCAGATGGTAAACGTTGTCTCCCTAAGATCTCCATAAATGTATAGACTTTGCACTGATAATTCATGTTTAGCAATCATGACAATTTAGATTTTTTTCCCTTCAACTTTCTTCTCTTCACACGTTTTATTTATGAAATATCAAAACCATAAGGAAGAATCAGATTTTCTACGAAGGTTTCAAATAGAGTTTTATCCGATATGTACAAGGAATTCTCCTAGACGAACAGTAATCTATTAATCCTCACCTTAGAAATATCTCACATTTGACTCTGATATAGGTGCTATTATCTTGACAGTAATAATGTTGAATAATTCGTTGAATTGTATTAAAGAAATTCGAAACTATCCGATTCACCTTGAACGCAATATTAAACTTCTTTTCTAAGATTATATACCAGTGTCCAGCTAGGATACAATATTTAATATCATTAAACACTGAAAAAAAAACGAATAAAAAACTGAGCAAAAGGAAATATTAGCAGTAAATAATAGTAAGTAAATTTTAGTAAATAATACTACGATATCATATGCTATGTTATAATATTAAATCTTACCTTGAGGAACTAGATAAAAAAAGTGCAAAAATTTGGGCTACTTCTTATTGGGAAATAAACTTCAAAATTTCTTTTATAATGGTTGAATTTATTCAGTATGCCCTTGTTCGAGATTTTAAAGCGGCTTTGTAATAAAATAGCCAATCAGAAACAGTTTTTTATTATTGAAATGAAGAGAGTAACGCTGTGTATTAAATTATCTGTTGGTTACGAGAGTATACATCAAGTAACCAACAAACGCAACGAGGTCGTAACACTGAGTAAATAGTTTCTGTATTCTCCAATTGGTGGCGCCAAAATCGCTGAACTTTAACTTTATCAAATTTTCTTTAACTCTATGAAATTCAATAAATAAAACATAATCTAAATATTTGCTAAAGCAAATCTGTTCATCAAAATGAAAGTTGTTAATCCTATAGCCGAATTGTCTGTAACGTTATTTGGAAAACACACCGAAGCAGTTTATAAAAGAGGAAGATAGCTTCAGTATTAATGTAAATATATTTATCGTCATTCACATCACCCTTGATGTGAATGACGGTTAACTGTTGGTTAATTATGGCCCAGTATTTATTTGTTCAGCTGCCATTAACAGTTTGCTTTAATTGTTCTCTTCCACAAAGTTTATGTTAATATACTGTGCTTGTTTGGGGATTTTTTGGTTAATATTTTGATATATTAATTAAAATATAGAATATTGTGTTCGCAAATTTTTGTTTCTATCTAATTTATTGATTGATTCTATCATTATTTTCTTTTATGAAATAAGTGAGCCAGCCAGCTTGCACGAATGGCTAACATCCAAATAATATTTTGCAAGTTCGAATCTTGCCATGGGACTGAATCTTTCTGTTTATTTTTTGTGGGAAATGGATTTCGTCTTCCTTTATGACAACACCGTTGTTATAACGAACCATATTATATCAAAACTGTCGTTACATTATGACTATTACCATTTTTGTTTTTGTTTTAAAATGGCCAAAATAATCCTTAACTGGTCACTGAGCTTGTTCTAATATAGGTTTATAATACTGAGTATGTGGGAAATACATAAACGAAAGTATTTTGGTTTTTAATTTCAACTCGGTTTTTGTTCACCATCATCATCATATTCTAATATGTATCCCCCTAATTAGTAATAAACCATTACTAATTTCGTATCGTCAAATTTCTTCCAGATTAAATTGTTATATGCCAAGAAGTATATGCCAGGTTGAAAATGAGAGTTTCTAAAACAGAAATCTTCTTGTTAATACCTCTTTATATTTCCAGTTCAAATCAATCTGAACACGTTTACAGTAGTTATGTACGAAACTACTCATTTATTTTATTCAAGTGCTTTACTTTTTTACAATTTTCGATAGTAAGGGTTTTGAAAATATGAATAAAAAAGCATTGGGAATTACAACTCTTTAGTTTGAACACTGTTGTATATTGTTCACTTGTTCTTTTGATTAAAATCTCTCTCATTCTATATAAATTTATTTAGGTGATTTCCTTTCCAAGCAGTTTTTCCGATTTCGTTACTATTTCCACACTCAGTAAATTTTGTGCGTAAATAGTGGAAATGTTTATGGTTGTGAATTCAGTTTGAAGTTGATTTTTTCAATGCTCCTGTATAATTTCTTAGTCAAAAATCACAAAGTTTCATACCAAATTTAGTAGAACAATTTTCTGTTGAATTAGTGAATTCTGTAGACGTTTACAAGACTTCTTCAGGAGTATACCATTATCTGCATAAAGAAAAGAGCTGATGTTAACATCTCCAATTTTATTACCAGGTTTCATGTCGCCCTCAATGAATAATCGCTCTCAATGAATAATACTAATAGAAATAATGTAATCTCAGGGGACCCTGTAACCCCTAGAGAGCGCGTCCCCTGGGTGGCGGATAGATAGGGGAGCCCACCATGTGTGTGTGTGTGTACATGCGCGTGCGTGTGTGTGTGTGTATATATATATATATATATATATATATATATATATATGGTGGGGTGGTCCGAATATACTGAATAAGGATTCGTGGACCAACAGGGCCATAAGGGGCAATCATCCCCTACCACTGAACTATTCCATCGTCAGGCTAGTCCCCTGACATGGAGAACATAACCATACTTGTAAGCTGACAGAAAAAGATAGTCGGATTGAATCTATGGGAAACGACCCTGGAATGGAAAAGGGAAAACTAAAATGGAAACGATAAAATATAATACACATAGCAAACTGGAATGTAAGAGGAATAGCATATAAAGAAATAGAATTAGACCAGTTATTAAATGAAAGAAATTTTAAAATAGCAGTAATCACTGAAACAAAAAAGAAATTAAAAGGAACTATGAGAACTGAAAATTTTAATGTGATATACAGTGGAGTCGACAGAGACCAAAGAGCACAAGCAGGAGTCATGATTTGGATTTATAACTCCCTTTCAAAACAGTTAAAACATTATAAATTATGGAATGAAAGAATAATAGAAGCTAGAATAAAAATAGATAGAGGTTATTTAACAATAATTTTATATAAATATAAACCAATTATTTGGTTTATATGCCCCAGAAGAAGGAAGAGAACAGGATAATATTGATTTTTATAATCAACTACAAAACATATATAATAAATAAATAAAAATTATTACATAATTTTAGCAGGAGACTTAAATGCAAGAATTGGAAACACGAAAATTAATAATAATACAGGAATACATGGAGAACACACTCTAAACAGAAATGGTAAAAAATTGATTGACTTTGTAGTTTATAATAACCTAAAAATAATGAATTCCTTCTATAAACATAAAGACACATAAATATACTTGGGCAGCAAGAGGATGGAAATCAATATTAGATTACTTCATATTAAATGAAAAGACATCAAAATTTTCACTAGATGTTAGAGTTCACAGAGGATATGAAATAAGCAGTGACCACTTCCCTGTTAAAATAAAATTAAGATTACCACCTAAATGGCTACAAGTAACAAGAACAGAAAGAAAAATTGAAACATTTGTTTATAAAACTAGACTATTGAATGACACAAATTTACAATGGCTATATGAACAAAGAATTAACCACTATCTAGATAAAATAAAACAAAATTAAGAAATAGGAATAGAATGGCTTAATATAAAAACGATACTAAATGCAGCAGCAAATGAAAGCTTAGGAAAGACCAAAAAATTCAATAAAAGAAAAAAACTGAAGATCTGGGATGATACAATCAAAGAAATAATCAAAAAGAAAAAAGAAGCCTATCACAAATGGTTAAGCAGTAAAAGATTAGAAGATGAAATAGAATATAAAATAATAAGAGCCATAGCTAAAAGAGAAGTCAGAAAAAGACATAGAGAATCATGGAATAAATTTGTTTCTAATTTAGAACATGATTTATATAAAATGAGACCCAATGTATATAAGATTTTGAAACACCTAAATGCAGATACCAAAGAAAACATAAAATTAAACACTGAATTGAAATTAGAAGAATTTCTAAATTACTACACAGAATTGTGGACAGACAAATATTTTAAAAAAGACAACTGGCAAACAATTAACGAAAATGAAAAGGAAATAACTGAAGAAGAATTAGAAATCAGCCTGAAAGAAACAAGAAACGGAAAATCACCTGGAGAAGATAAGCTAGGTTCAGAACTATATAAATACGCAGGAACAAGATTCAAAGGAAGACTCTTATTATTTTTAAATAAAATTTACTCAACTGGTATCCCCCCAATAGAATGGAAAAAAGCAATTGTGATTCCTATCTTTAAGAAAGGTAATAGAGATGACCCTAAAAACTATAGAGGTATCAGTATACTAAATTCATGTTACAAAATATACAGCAGAATCTTAAATAACAAACTAATGAAATATTCCGAAAACTTTATTATACAGGCACAAATGGATTTAAAAAATGACGATCATGTATAGACCCAGCTTTCTGCCTAAAATTAATAATAGAGAAAAGAAGATAATATAATTTAGAAACACATATTGCATTTATAGACTTTGAAAAAGCATTTGACAAAGTTAAAAGAAACATATTATTTAATATATTAAAAGAAAGACAAATACCGAATAATATCCTAAAAGCTGTCACAAGTATATATGAAAATAATCAAATACAAATAAGATTAAATCACGAGCTATCATATACAAGAGAGATAAACCAAGGGGTCCGACAGGGATGTCCCCTCTCAGCAACTCTTTTTAATATCTACTTAAATGAAATAATAATAAAATGGAGTAAAAATTTACATCAAGGAATTAAACTTTCACCTACAGTTAACTTAAACACTCTCCTCTTTGCAGACGACCAAATAATAATTACAAATTCTGAAGATAACTTACAGAAAGCTATTTTAAATCTAAATGAGATATCCAAAGATTATGGTATGATAATATCAACGGAAAAATCAAAAACTATGGCCTTTAAAGGACAAGATCCAGCAAGAACTAAAATAGTATTAGATAACAAGATCTTAGAACAGGTGAATTCATTTAACTACCTAGGATGTATGATCACCTATGAAAATGAAAAAGATATAAACATAAAAATTGCAAAATATTTAAAAATAACAGGAGTAATTAACTCTATATTTAAACCAAACCTAGTTCAAAAACAAACCAGGCTAAAAGTATACAATACATTAGCCCTACCGGTCTTAATGTATGGAAGCGAAATCTGGACAATAAAACAAAAAGACAAACAAAGATTAACAACAGCAGAAATGAAGTTTATGAGAAAAACTGCAAAGTATACCCTATTTGATCACAAAAGAAACGAAGATATTATGAAAGAATTAAACCAAGAACCAGTAATTGAAAAAAAATAAAAAATATAAACATTGATGGATGGAACACGTTCAAAGAATGAAAATAGAAAGATTAGCAAAATAATGCTTAAAGTACAAGCCATTAGGAAAAAGAAAACCAGGACGTCCTCTTAAACGATTCAACGATGACTTCTAAGGCCGGAAGGCCATACTAGGCCTAAATCCTTGATACGTATGATGATGATGATGATGATGATGAGAAATAATGTACGATCTCGTCTTAAAACAGATGACGTCAAATTATTCTTCTATATGCCCTTCAGTTCAATTGCTGAATCACAACTCGAATATAGACTATGTCGACATAATGTCCCACTTAAACCAAGTAACTCTATCGGTTTGAACAGTTTTCGATTGGCACCTGGTCGTAAACCTTTTCCAGATTCTTGTTATATTCGCATGATTCTTCACGTTTGCCATTAAGTTGAAATCCGATGCTTACATCCTCTGTTAGGCCTGAATTCAGCTTTTTCTTCTCCAAGTCTCCCTTTAAACAATTTTTCTTAGCTTTTCGGTATATATATTTACCAAAAAGCTAAGATATTAATAATTAATTTCTTATTATAGTTATGTAATATTTAATATAACTATTTACATAACTACCAGGAAAAGTTGGATAATTTATTCAAGTATTCCCGAGAAATATATTTCTCTGTAATTCTAACATTGGGTTTTGTATAATCATTCTCTTTCTTTAATTATCACATTCTGTTTTATTTCACTTTTTATAAATAGATTCTTTGCGAGCTCAATTCCAATAAGTTTGAACTGGACTCTCTGTCCAGGTATTCAGAATTAAGCAACACATTCAGTGTTAAACTTTTATACCTCCATATTTGAATTTTATAGTCGAATATCATCTACTCCCGATGCATGTTCGCATTTCATGTTTTGTATGCCTTTCTACTTCGAGTATTGAGCATTCCTGCCGCTGTTACTGTTTGCTTCATTTATGAATATCCAATATTAATTCATCCTGTCCTTTTTCGTTTGACTGTCATATTTATCATCTTTAATTACTTTTTGCCACCTTCTCGATATTTATTTTCAATGTTTGTATAAAAGCCTTTCCAAGATATTTGTTTACCTTGTTTTAACAGGGAAGCCTGTGTAGCTCAGTGGATGTGGCGTTTGCATACCACAGCGCTTGGCCGCACGAAGGAAGACTTGGTTTCGAGTCTAGTCGGCGACTAGAGGAAATTTTTCTAAGCCTTTTTTCGACCGATTCCCGAGTTAGTAGATCACGGGCAAGCGGGTTTTTACTCCCGGAAACTCGGGTTTTTCGTCCCGTAAACTCAAGAAAATCGACCGTAGAACCCACATTATTTCAGACATTAAATATATTGTGTTAGGGTTAGGGACCACGAGATGGCGGCACATTTGAGCCGTCTCTCTTCACCGTGTACCGCTTAATTAGTGATAGCCTTGGGCCATCTATCTCTGATTGGTACAGTGGAGATTGAACTGCCCACTCGGTCTCCAAAAGTTAGACAGAGCTAAATGGCCTCGCCTACTCCCCGAATACGGGAATAAAAACGCGTTGGCTGATTTATTATTATTATTTTTTTTAACATTGCTCAATTTCCTTATATTTTCCTCTGTATTCTTCGTAGCATACGATGACGTACTTGCTAAGAACTTTTGATATACTTTCTTCTGCTACTAGACTGGGTCTTCCGTAGACCACCATGGAGGTCTAATTTCTCTATTCTTGCAGACATGATATAGGTAGCAGGTCTCTATGGCTGAATCATTTAATTTTTTTCTTCAGAGTTTTCCACGGAATTTCCCAAATCTGGTTCTTGAGGTGAAACTCTTTCATTTTGAATAAATCCTTTGAAAGATTCTCTACTGACGCGTTTTAAAACTCTCTTACTCAATTTTGTTACCAATATTATATGTAGTTTTATCCTGCTCAGAACTAAATAGCGATCGGTTACGTTCCCAACTCTTCTGTAGAACCTTCTCCTCTGAACCATCGTAAAATCCCGCTGTTAGCACTTCAGTGCACTGAAAATGTGCACAATTATCATGCGCAGATCCTCTTGCTGGAACATGGTGTTAGTAATAATTCACTTCCAGGAAATAAATCCAGTAGGTACATGCCCGCCTTCTGTAACGCCTCGAAATATTCATCTGTCTTCCATAGATCATTCTGTGATACGTTAAGCAAAAATATGTGTCATTGTCTAGTTTCCTAATCGGATATTTGACCTTATCACTGGATTTGATATTGTATGGCTTTGAGGAACATTTTACTCTAAAGAATCCGGTTACTGATCTTACACCAGTGGGAACATCCAACAAGTAATTTTTTTTAAAGAGAATAGCACTATCACAGCTTTCAAACAGTACAAATCCTACGAATTTGTCATTATGCGCAATTGACACAGTTCCTTTCCTAAGGTAAAATGAAACAAAACAAAAAAATTCTTGTGTATACAAAATCTTTTGCTCTTGATAGAAGACTTACACAGGTCAGACGGAAGAAGTTTAGAAAGCCGAAAAACGGTTTTATTTTATAAAGCTATTTTTCGTTTGTGTGATTAATATTACACAAAATATAACATGAAGTTGTCATCTGCTTCGATGCCTTCCTGGAAGACACTTACTATTAAAGGTTTTGAAGTTGTTCAATCAAGTAATACTTTCTAAAAGTAATTTAAATGGAAACCAAACATCATTCTACATGTCATTTAGAAGTTTCTTATACGATCATGCCCTATCAGACCTGTTATATCAACCATATAAAAGCTATTGCATAACTGTGAATTAATTTTACATCTAATTCGCTGGATGAGTGGTACAGTTAATGTGCTGCATCATATTGAATATTTTCGATAAGTTATTTTCCTTTTTTTTTTTTTTACCAAAGCCAGTGTTCTACGGAATTTTTTTTTTTTTTTTTTGTTCGTTTTTCTTTTTGTCGTACAGCATGGCGTACGGTGCAAATGTTTGTTCCAATTTTACACCATTGGTACAGGTATTTGTTCGAATGTAATTTTCGTACTCCTTTCCATTGTAGGATCTAAATTGCGGATTTTGTGCTTTAAGTTTCTAAACCTTTAAATTATTTTAAATTATTCCTTATGTGCCACGTTAACAATGTCTTGGTCAGCATACGGAATTTCGTAAAATTTGTCGCAGCTTCCAGCCATAACGTTTTTCCAGCATGAATTGACCAAGTCTGTTTGAGTTCCTTCACTGCTTCTTTAACTATCACAATGCAATCTGCAATACCGAATTGCTTCCAGCTCTGCATAACTCCAATATTTCAATTGTCTTCAGATGCTCTGAAAATTGAACGAAAAATACACTTTGTGTAATGAACTTTGAACATTCGAATTATTCCTTGATCTAATAATTGAATTACAGTCGTGTTAGGTGAAGGAAATACGACTTAGATATTATTATTTAGATGTTTCAGTTCGTCTGGATGTCCTGTTGCACAGGATAAGCATAACTGAACGAAAGATTTTTCAGCGAAGCTATTTCTTTACTTCAGGTAAAATCATTGCTTAAATTTACCCTGGCGCATTTCTCGTGCTACAAGAATCGTTGCAATTCACGCTGTTACTTTGTCAGTGAGTTAATTTTACTTTTTCCCTTTAAAGCTGTCAGGAAAGGTAATGCATGAAGGAATTGATCATATCACCTGCGGCATTTCCACAAAATAAAAGTGTCAACTTATCTTTAAATCCTGGCATCCGTTTATCCTCTTAGGTAACATTAGACCTGTTAGGGATTCTCTTCCAGTAGCACCCAGACTCATCTGCATTAAAGACCTGCTCCAGCACTTATATATCCTTTCTCCTCAATTATTTTGCGAAATTCTTCAGGGTAAACAGCTGACGCTTGGTCAGCAGAAGTGGATCACGGTTTAAGAAATTTAAAGTTACCTTTAAATTTCTGAAAGAAAATCATTTTAAGTCCTTCATATCAACCTTTACTGGCAATGAAGGTTTTTGTAGAACTTTCAGAATATAATTTCGATTTTTTTCTTAAATTGCCGAATCGATTGGCAATCAGAGACTGATGTGGGAACAGAGGGAAATGATTTTGAGTTTTTTAGGATATTGCAGAATTTCAATGCAGATAAAACTATGGGATTAGATGGGATATCAGCTCGGATTTAGCTAGAATGTGAAAGAGAACTAGCAATAACTCTGAGTAGGCTTTTTACATTAATTCTCAGCTCTGATAAACTTCCAAAGGAGTGGTAAAATAATTCCTTTGCATAAGGAAGTTTCTAAGACTGCAACAGCAAATTATAGACCAATCATTATCTCAGGTTTGATAGCAAAGGCATTAGAAAAATTGGTAAAAAAAGAAAATTTTAGAACGGGTGGATAAGAATATGATATGCATTAGGGGCAAAATGCATTTGTGACGGGTCGGTTATGCATTAGTAATTTACTAACTTTTTGTAATAGAACAACAGCTGAGTTGGATAAAGGAAATGTCTTCACGATGATTCTGTTGCATTTTGCAAGGAATTTGACCAAATACTATGTGGAATTCTGTTTCGCAAATTAGGACAAATGGATATGACACTGGTTATGCGGATAACAGTATGGCTGCTGGACAGATATCAGAAAGCGGTATATGGAGATGGAGTGCTTTATGTATATGCAGCCTACCACTAGTCACTAGCAAATGCTTGTGACTAGTGGTGGGCTGCAAGGTTTAGTGCTGGAACCATTGCTGATTAATTTGAACATAAATGATATAGGAAATAAACTAAAATGAAGTATTCAATTGTTTGAGGATGATGCGAAATAAGGAAAAGTAACGGTTAATCAATGCGATGTGGTGAGCTTACAGACGATTTAAATAGGCTGTCAGTATGGGCAAAAGATAGATTCCGTATCTCGATTTAATGTTGAGACAAGTAAAGATATGCATTTTGGGATAAAAAGGTGCTAGTACTACATTGATGGAACTGCACTCCAGGAATTAAAATGAAACTACAGATTTAGGGGTGGTGGTAGATAGAGAATTTAGAAGAGTTATTGCTAAAGTTGATTAGCTATAATGACTTTTAAATATTGAAAAATGCAATTGCAAAGTTAGTGACGCATTTTTGACCAACACAGATAAGAGAAATGTTTTCAACTTTGCAATCGAAATATATCGCTCCTGTATTTTGGATGAAACTATGGAGGCAGAACTACGAGTATAATCTCTGCTATCTAATTTCATGTAAAATTTCAGTCTTTTGAATTTCAAGAAACAATCTTCATTATAAGATTAATGATAATTATCATTAATCTTATAATGAACAAAAATTATAATTTTTGTTTAGTGAATGTGTGGTTTTTTCTGTGTTATATAGAGGAGAATGTAAACCAATGTAAATTAAAACACGTATATATGTAGTTTTTATATTCATATATAGAAATATAATTTAATTTTTATTGCAACAGTTACAATCTTTACATGAGGTGGAAGTTATTCTTTTCCAGTTTTAAGAAAATTCAAATTATTGAAAATGAAGTTTCATTAAAATATCTTCGTCCTTTACCTGGCTACTTCATTCCAATGGGCAGGTAGATAGAGTCAAGCTAACAGGTGCTGTTTCCTGTGAAATCCGCCACCCCAAAAAGAAAAGAAAATAACTGTTGTTTCGTAAGTTGAATTACATCCTTTATCAGCATTGAGCATTTCGTTCCATCTTGTAGAAAAACACTGTATAAACGTTTCAAAACAATTCAAAATCAAATCTAATGCTTTCCAAATGGGGAAACCGCGATATTATTCAAAACTGAAAATATTGTTGATATGAAAGAATTTAAAATAAAATCCGATATCGCTTCTAAACCAAGGAATCAGATGACCGTATTAGAAAGTCATGAATAATTGACAAATTCAAGAACAACTACATTCCTTTGTTGATTAAAACAAGAATATAATTTCTTACTTAATATGTAAGCTAAGTAATGTTCTCGCATTTCCTCAATTAAGTGACAGAAATCAAACATTTGTGAATTTATTTCACTTTAATGGTAAAAGACAGGAATTAATGGGGAAAATATATTATTTGTTTTAGTCTGTTTGCAAAACAATTGTTAAATACGCATTTAATTTCTTATTTGGTAAAAATTCAAGTTAATTTAAAAATACTGAGAATTTCTAAATCTCAAGGTTTAGCTTTGAAAAAATCGCATATTTGTGAATAAATAGGATATTTAAAAAAAATCAGCTAACGTCTTTTTATTCTCGTATATAGGGAGTAGGCGGGGCCGTTTAGCCCTGTTTAAGTTTTGGAGATTGAGTGGGCAGTTCAATCTCCACTGGTGTGTCCAATCAGACACAGCTTGCTCAAGGTTATCATTAATTAAGCGGCACGCAGTGAAGAGAGACGACTCAACAAGTGCCGCCATCTCATGGTCCCTAACCCTAACACTAGTATTTAATGTCTGAAATAATGTGAGTTCTACGGTCGATTTTCTTGAGTTTACGGGACGAAAAACCCGAGTTTCAAGGAGAAAAAACCCGATTACCCGTTCTAGATCTCGACTAACTAACTCGGGAACCGGTCGACTTCTAGTCGCCGACTGTGTATGTATGTTTTTCTTTGATTTGGAAACATCTTTCTTTTTGGCAGTTTATTTGGATTTTACTGTGCACTATACGATGGCCACTTCCAATATTGAAGGTGTTTATAAGAGTAGTCTTGAAAGATGTTTTTTTATTGCTGAAGATAGTCAATTTCATTAGTTATTCGTTTGGACTTTTCCACGTCCACTTCCTATGTGTTTCGTTCTTGAAAAAGGAATTCATGATATACAGGTTTTTATTTTTCTGAAAATTCTATTAACCTTGCTCCTCTATCGTTTCTCATGCCATATCCAAAATTCCCTGTTTTGTGCCAATTCTACCATTTTTATAGCAATGTTTATACATATTTTATACCAGTTCTAGCATTAAAGTCTCCCATTACAATTCTGAAATGTTGTTTTCCCTTATTGTCGATTTGGGATACATCATGATAGAATACAATTTCTTCATCAGTATGACGTATTGTTGGTGAATAGACTTGGGTGATCTTTAGAGTGTATCTTTTTGGGACTTGAACAACAATACTTGCTATTCGATCAGATATACCGTCAAATTCTATTATGCTGTTCTTCAATTTTTTGTTGATCATGGATCCAACTCCACTGATTATTTCACTATCTTGGTCTCTATAATATAGTATGTCTCTGTATTTTAATTGAAGAATTTCTTTGCCATTACGTCGAACTTCATGCAGTCTGGGAATGTCTCATTTTAGTCGCATTAGCTCTTCAGTAGTTCGGTTAGCCGTACGTCACTGCTCAGAGTCGTACAGTCTAAAGTTCCAAGGTCTAGCTTCCAATGGCAGCATAATCTGGTTACCTAGGTATTCTTAGAACTCTCTACCTTCATGTTTAACTACCTGCTGCTGCTGTAGGTGTAACAATCTGGCCTCTGATGAATGAGGGCATTTTATTTCTGTTTGATTCATCTTGGAAGGTTATATCATAAATTCAACACGCTGGCCCAGTGCGGGTTGGTGAATGGCAATATTTTCCCATGGGAACTCCAGTCCCAAAACCACTGGTCCACGAGGTTTTTTTTTCAATATATTCTTCAGTGCTGCCCTGATATCCAACGGTGACAGTCAGGGTTTCCTCCCATCCATCACCTAGGGAACACGTTCAGTAGCACGTGGGAGAGTCAAATTTGCTCCTGCATGTAGTGCAAGTCTGAGGCAACACTTGGTAGTGCTAGTCGAGGCAAAGGTAAAGGTGGGTTAAGCTCTGATCACTTTCCTTAGTATTTTCCCTTCATGTAAAGCACATCCCGTTGCGGAGATGTATGATCATAAACCATAACAAAATTCATAACAAGTCTGTATTACTTCAAACTTAGCATTTTCAGGTCTGGGTCCCACTGAAGAGAACTCAATAAAGGTCGAAACCGGTATGGGTAGTGACCATTGCCTTTATGTTTAGCATCATACATTTTCGCAACGGGATGTGCGTTACATTAAGGGAAAAATACTAAGGAAAGTGATCACGAGTTGCATTGACTGGCACTACCAAGAGGTGCCTCAGACTTGGACTACGTGCAGGAACAAACTTGATTTACTTGTCTGTTTGCTTACTTGGGAAATAGGATTCAAAACCAAGGTTATATAAAATTACTTGGTATCTTGAATATATATATATATATAAGAGAGAGATCCACTTGTGTAGGACAGAGAACGTTTCTCTCTCTTTCATAAGAAAAATATTACTAATTTATTCCAATAGCTCTTGAATGAATATCAGTTTCTTTTAATTTTTTAAGAACAAACATGAACTTATTTCTTTTTTTTTTTAAAATTAGCTTTTTTCACATACTTTCATGTATAAAGACACCTTTGTATGATATATTGTCTGGTACTAAACCAATTGACGAGGTGTTCGTATCTGCGGTTGATGGTCGTGAATTTTATTTTTTAAACTCATTGATTAATTATTGTTATCAATGTTTGATATAGTCATTTATACCGATATTTATTTTACATTGCTTTTTCAATACAAGTCCTATATCTAAGTGTTGATTCTTGAATAAATGTGTTAAGGCTATTCAGTGGAAATATACTATATTGTATTTACATTACTTTGACATCACGACTTCGTTTACTTAAAAATTAATGAAATGTATAAATATTTTTCCAACCACACAAGTAAAATTCAATGCTTCGTTTTAACCATGTTATTCAAACGGTATACTAAAACGACATACTATAGATGAAAGTTTGCAATTTACGTGACTATAGAACTGGTTTCGTTTGGTGGTGATTTTTTTAAGTTATTTACTACTCCACAAATATTTATTTATGCTGACTATCGGCAACAAACATATTCAATCAATAAGGGAAAAAAGCAAGTCACTCTGTCCATCTTTTAGTGAATTTAAGTTTAATTTCTAATTAAAAGACAAGCATTTGTTTTCTGTTATGGATGCGAACTTTCCACCTACCAAAGAGAAAGAAAACGAAATAATTTGATTTTTGCTTTCAAATGCATATAGTGTGTCTTCGGTCAGAAGCAAGAACAAAACAATTTGGAGAGATTTCCGTTTCATTATTCTTTTTGTATATAAAGATTAAGGAGAAGTCAGGAATGAGAAAAAGTGGAATGACGTCAACATCATGGCTTGAAGACAATTGCATTGATATTGATAATTATATTTCATATAATTCGTGAAGACTCAGGATTTTCGCTAGTTACACTTCAGGCCTTTACTCTTTAGCTAAATACACTTCCAATTAATGTAGGAGGAAAGGAAATTGAAATAATGTTTCTGGAAATAATTTTTATTCATTATAGATAATTACAAGCTTCAAGACGTAATTTAAAATGGAAGTCAACTATAAATTGTTATCCACATTTATTCCGTCTTGCAGATTGCAACTTGCAATGAATTTCTTTCTCACAGGAGATTATGTGGTATCATACAGAAGACCACACGAAGTATCAGTGATAAAATACCTTAACGTACTTCCTTCTGCTATGGTTTAAATTTCTTATTGTTCTTCTTCACGCATTACATGTGATAGCTGTTGCGACCAAGACTCCATCTTTTTTAATAGTATCTTAGTCTTTTTCTAGGTCTTCGGTTTACAACTATGGACTTGTTTTATTATTCTCTCTCTCTTCACTTCTTCTCTACACATGTTCAATCCATTTTATTCTTCGGGTTGATACCCAATTGTTTATTTCTTGTATTTCACATTGTTTCTTATATCTGTATTTTTTATGTTATCTAAGTCTGCAGCCTGTGTAGCTCAGTAGAAGTTGCGTTTGCACTCTACAGCGCTAGACCGCACGACGAGAGGCGTTCGAATCTAGTTGCCGACTAGAGGGACTTTTTCTAAGCCTTTTCTCGACCGATTCCAGTGTTAGTCGATCTCTGGCACACGCTAGCTGGTTTTCCTAGCGGAAATTCGGGTTTTTCGTCCCGTAAATTCAAGAAAATTGGCTGTCGAACCACACTGTTTTCAGACATTAAAAATATTGTGTTAGGGACCACCAGATGACGGCACTTATCCGCCTTCTTCACTGCGTGCCGATTAATTAGTGATAGCCTTGGGCCAGCTATCGCTGATTGGCTACCAGTGGACACTGAACTGCCCAATCAGTCTCCAAAAGTTAGATATGGCTAAAAAACGGCCTCGCCTACTCCCTATACAGGAACAAAAAGGCGTTAGCTTATTTTTTTGTTTCACCTGTGTTTAACATTTGTTTTGTTTTTCTAGTGTCTGGTGTTGTTTCTGCATTATATATCATAATAGGTCTCTCTACCCTTTAATATTTATTTTTCCATATTGTTTTATTCAAGTATCCTGATATTCTTGCAGCTTTCGCAACTTGTTCTTTGATTTCTAGATGTTGTCTTCGTTCCCCATTCAGTTGTATAACTAAGTTATAATTTGTTACATAATAGTACCTTCCAATTATAATATGCATCTTTGTTGTTCTTGTGATATTGTCATACATTTTGTTTTAGTTTTTGATATCCTCATATTATATAATTTTGCCGCCATGTTAAATGTATATAGTAATATGTGTAGCTGAGTTTCATTTTCTGCAATTAGTAGTGCATCATCTGCATAAGTTTTCATTCTTATTATTCTACTATTTATTTTTCCTCCTGTATTTTGCAGTTTATTAACTTTATGTATTATTTCATCCATTATTATATTGAATATTGTTAGGCTTAAAGAGTCTCCTTTTCTAATGTCATTACTAACTTCTATCCCTTTACTTATTTTTTGTTGTGTTATTATTATTATTATTATTATTATTATTATTATTATTATTATTATTATTATTATTATATTTCTTTAATTATTTGTATTTGCTTCAAATTAACACTCTCTTAATTTATCGTTAATCATCTTAATTTACTTTTCTTTCTCTTTTATTTTTCATAAACAGAGTGTATTCAGATAGATAGGTTGTCCATTTGGAAAAGCACAGTTTCACAAATGCCTCACCAACATTTTCCTCCATTATTGTAATTTGCGTGGTTCTAGTTTTGGCATTTTAAGAAAGAAAAGTGTACTTAGCGAATGAATAGCATCATTGCAAGAAATGACGATGAAACAAATGAAAGCGTAAAATTAATTAAAAGCCCATTCTATAATTCGATGTTAAAAATGTTTTCGTTTTAGTTAAAATTTTCATTTTAATCTGTCTGAGGAGTCTTTCGTATGACATTCTTTGAAGATGTTGTTCTGATAACTGTTCATTGCGATCCTAGTAATACACAATTTGGTCTTTATTCTAGTAAGAGAGATCCCGTTTTTCTGTTGTTATTTTTCTCAGCTCACAAATGTGCTGTACAAGAAGCAAGACCCCTTCTTAGGATTACTCGAACTCACAATCTCTCTTTAGACATATTATCAATATCGCGATAACAGCGGTTAGGTCTTCTCTTTCGGTCAAATATTATCTTGCCTTACTCTCATGGACGCTGTTCATCGAAATAGGCACTGAATAATTTTTATTTATGCTAAATATGTAAAAAGACATGGAGCAGCCATTCAATAACCTTCAGAGTTCAACTCCAAACTAAGCATCGGAATTTTTGTTTTTCCTTTCCACCAAAATTTGAAGAACATCAGCTTTTAAGTTACTAATCGCTGTTCCCTTAAGTATCTGTAATAGTGTTCCGACTTATTTTTCTTGATGTTCGGTGAAGAAATAAAAACAAAATTATATTTTCACATGGCGTTCTGTATTTCTGAACAGATATTAAGGCTTTACCAAACGCAGATCTACTGAATACTGTTTTTATATTTGACTAGTACACCACAGTACGTTAGGTGTTCTGGTCAATTTCTTAATTAAGTGCAGTGGAGACCAACTGGTTGAATAATGATCCAACTTTCACCTTACACAGATATTAACTTTCTGCCGACATTGTTTGCTTTTCACTGGATATGAAATCGATAATCCTCATACAGATAAATTAAAATTATGTTGAAACACTGTTTTCATTAAACTAAAATCTCACAGGAGAAATTTTATTTCTCTTCATCATTCATTCCTTCCACTACAATCTCCTTGAAAAGTTTTCGCTTCTTATATATTTCCTAAAGTATGTTGGAGACCTGTAGTGGTTTGAAAAACTTCAATATTTAGCCTCTAGAGAAGGGTTTCCGGACTATCTAAAATAGATTCACAAAAACTGCTCAGCCCACCCTCAGTACCAAATATGCTAAAGCTTAGTAAATAATCTTTTTCGTAGGGATTAGGCGGGAGCAACATAAAAAATCCCTTAACGAATATAAGCTAAGTTCAACATAATCAATGATAAATATTTCCCCTCAGTTTTCTGCCCGTTAACATTATCGATGTATGATATGTATATCGAAGAATCACAAGATATGAAATTATCATAAAATATTATCCTTTAATGGAAAATGGTCAAGAATATACGTTTTCAAAATTAGGTGGAAGACTTCAAGCTCCAACTATCTCTCTTTCTTATTTTTTTATAATTCTTATTATTTCCTAATTCTTGTTATTATTATTTTTTCAATGTCCCCAGTTTGTGAAACACAAATTATATACAAAATGCACCAATCCCCAGGTATCATTCCATTTATAATTTTGAAATTTAGTGCTGTATTCATAGCACCTTCTTTCCTTTTTTTTTACTCTACTTTGGTTCGTATTTTAAACTGACTGCCATTGAACATGCTCAAATGGAGTTGTAGAAGTGATCCTCGTAATTTCAGTGTTTTATTTTCTCGAATGAATTATTATTATTAATTTAGTTTTATAATATAGTCATTATATTGACCGTTTATATTCTCTACTGAAATTTAAATTTAAATATGTATGATATCCCGAAAAAAAGTTTAAGCATAAGAAATCTATTTTGTGATGCAATATCTCTACAACGTTTTGTGTCCATAATAAATTATTTTCAATGGTAGCAAGCAAATTAGCATCTTTTAGAAACTGATGGTTAAGGATTGACTACTGAAAAAGTTATATATCGTATCTAAAATATATGTAACTGCATATTGTAACGTTTGTGTAATTCGATCAACTAGCTTGTTTCATCCAGATGTCTGATGCAAAAGTGTTGTTTGTATCCCTTGAAGTGGATAAAATTGAGTATCATGAGGTTATAAAGAAGTCTTTGTAAAAGAAGGATTAACCCCAAAAGGAATTTATTTGAAGTTCATAAAAGTTTATGGGTACTCTTCTTCTTCGTTTTTGATAAGTAAGAAATGAGCTGAGTTTAAATGTGGTTGTACCAGCGTGACGAATGCCCAAAACGTGTAACAACACTAGAAATTATTGATCAAGTACACCATAATATATTGGTCGACCGGCGATTCAAACTACATGAAATTGCTGAAACTATAGGCATTTCAAAAGAACGTGTAAGATAAAATTTGCGTGAAGAATTGCATATGAAAAAACTTTGCGCAAGAGGGGTGCGGTGCTTGCTCACAGCATATCAGAAACGCACTCGCATGAATATCTCTGATCCGTGCTTGGAGCGTTTTAACAAGAATAAAATTGATCTTGTGCATCGAATGTTTACTATTGATGAGAATTGGTTTCACATTACACATCAGAATTCAAACAGCAGTCAAACACAGTGGACAGAAGCCGATTGTTCAGCACCAAAGAAGACAAAGTCGGTTCCATCAGCAGGAAAGGTCATCGCATTAGTGTTTAGGGATGCTAAAGTTTTGTTTATTAATTTTCTCGAAAAGGGTAAAACAATGCCCTGGAAATATTTATTCCGATCTTTTATCCAAAATAGACGAAAAAATTCGAGAGAAAAGACGCGGTTTGCAGAAGAAAAAATCATCTTTCATCAGGACAATGAAGACCTCCCCAAAGAGGTCTTCATTGTCCCAACATTGCCAAAAGACCTCCCCAAAGAGGTCTTTTGGCATTTTATTTTATAAATTTTATAAATTTTATAAATTTTATTTTATAAATATTATATTTTATAAATCTTATAATTCTTACTTTTATAAATCTTACTGAGAACCACTAGAGGTATGGGATAATGGCGCTGGAATAAATGCATTAGTCTTAAGGGATATTATGTTAAAAATAAAAAATAATATTGAAATTAAAAAGCAGTTTTTTCATTGTTAGGCCGACAACTTTTTAGACCACCCTCGTACATTTTTGAACTGCAAATGATCTTTCTTTAAAAAACTCTTCAAGTCCGAATCAGACCAGCCAAATAAACTTTTGTATGAAAAACCAAATAAGGTTCTTAGCTTCACACACGGGATCTGGACAGAATGGTATCGTGAATACCAAGTGAGCTACAGAGGATTCCTACTTTTTAAATATATACTTATATTAAAATATTAAAACACACATACATTTAATTCCTCACACAATCCAAATATATAATAAAATCGAGTTTTTATATACAACTGCGGTTTAAAAAGGAACCGAACTTTTGATAGAAAATAAAACACAGGCCAATTATAATCACAGTATTCAAATCATTTATTTCATTCAATATACTCTCCCTCAGCTTCAATACTACGTTTGTCACTGTGAATTAATTCATTATATGAGTTTTTTATATCGGTTTTTGGGATACTGTTGAGGGTCGTGGTTACTGCCGCTTGAACGTTTTCAATGGTGTCGTATCGCTTTCCTTTCATCGGCAAATGAATTCGGAGGAAGAGAAAGAAATCACAGGGTGCTAAATCAGTGAATACGGCGAGTAGAGCAATCTAACACACTAACTTGGTTTTTGCTCAAAACTGTCTCACAATGTTCGACCAATGAGATGGTGCATTATCGCGCAAAAGTGACCAGCTGCCTTCATCATGATATTTATGCCGTACGGGACGAATTATTGCTATCAATCGCTTCAAAACGGCCAAAGTAAAACGTCGAGGTAAAACTCACCATTGACCGGTTGGCCAAGCGGAATGAATTCTTTGTGGATAATACCCATGTAATCGTAGAAAAAAATCAGCATTGTCTTTACTTTTTGCCTTCCCCAAACGACCTTTTTTCGGATGCCCCTCTTCTGGTTGTCTCCACTCAGCACTCTGTTTCGGCCCCATTCTCAAAACATCAGGTTTTGTCACCAGTAACGATCGCTTCAAGGAAGTTTGAGTCCATACGAGCGGTTTTAATGAGGTCTTTGCAGTGTTCAATTTTTTGGAATTTTGGAATGTCCGGCATGCTCGGAGATTCCAAGACAGAGCTCGTCGATCTGGGTCAGTGATCTCCCATGGCGTTTTCCTCCTGTGGTAGCACCATTATCTTTCCATCTGACATAAGCACTGGGGGATTTCGGTATTCTGAGAAGGGTAAAAACGTCAAGGACAGAAAGACCTGATATAACACCTAACTACCATCCCGCGTTTTAAGCTGTCAGTTCAGCTGAATGAGATATCTTGACATCGATTACAGGGCAAAACATGCAGCACATATCATCTTTTTTTATGACTTGCGCAGACACTCCCTGAATATTTTCGTGTGATATGATCCGAAATTTGTATGGCAATCGAAGTGTCGAAATAGTTTATCAACGCAGTATATTTCTGTAAGATCAACCTAAAAGCTTCGACTTTCAGCCACTCCGCATATTTATGCAGTTTATAAATAAAAAATAAATAAATAAATAAATATTCCATTTGTTTTGTCACTGAAATTTAAACGAATCATCAGTGTTTTTTTTTTTTCACTTTAATTTAGACAGTAACATTTGAGGGTTTAAACACTAGTGGAATTTCTCATATGAAAGTTGCCCTGTTTTTCGTCTATTTATATTCATTAAAATTAAGAGCACAAAATTAACATTCTTGAATAGGCTACTTGTGATGTTTCTATAATTAAACAATCGCTCGTGTACCAAAATAGAAAATGTTATTTAATTTACAAATATTTCGTCTTACGTATCGTATGACATCAGTGACAGCGACGAACAAGAGTAAAAAATGTAAACAATAGAGACATATAGCGCATGTGCTGTATTCTATCTGTTAAGTTAAAAACAATATTGCTGAAAATGATAATTCATTAAGTTAACTGTTAATAGTAATGAAGTATATTTAACATAATTGAGTATGGCAACTTCCCCAACATTTGGGGTTGTAAGGCAGTCATTACGATTAAGGTTTGGTAGATGAAGTACAGCTTCAGTTATGTTTGCGGCCAAGAATGTAAATCAGAGTCTTGACATATAAAATTATATTTATTTATATACTTTTCTACTGTGGCACACGTGTGATTGTTTAATTATTGAATTAATTCTCTAAAATGATTTTATGCAGCGCAGCATAAAATCATCGCCGTATGCACTGGTTTGAGTAATTGTGCTATTTGTGCACACCAGACTTTCATAAAATCTATGCCCGGCGTATCCCCAAGAGTATATTATGTCGTTAAACGAAATACGGCACTTTTCATCTAGTAAAACTCCATTTCTTGCATTTCCTTGGTATCAATTCTATACGGCAAGCGAACTTCTTGTCTGCTGCATGGTGGAAAAACATGCGATCCCTTTATGATGTGGAGACATTTATGGTATTTATGAATCAAATTCGGAGGACTTTTCTAAAAATATGCAATGCGAAATTATGCTAATATAAAAGTTCTTAAACGAAAACTATGCAATTACTTGAATCAAAAAACAAAAAAAAAAACGAAAAACAAAAAAAACAAATTACTGAATCAAAATCAACGTACAAAAAAAGACATAGGTCAACTTCCATTTGAAGAGAAAGAAAAGCCTAATTCCTATACATCATTACGTGCTCAACTTCAACCAACAACATTTTCTATGATCAAGTCTAGTTAGTAATGCATGTCAAATAAATGAAATTTTGTGCCTAATAAACAAGAGATCAAAGCATAAATCTTTGAAATGAAAAATGACATCATAATTTCTCAAGCGGATTCGATCTGCTCAACAGTCTAATCCTTCTGGGATACTAGCAATTCACAGAACGGTTTCAAATTAACAAATAAAGTAGTATTACGCCTTATAAGAAATTAAATTTTACATAAACGTTCTTAGTCATTTGAATAACAAAATAGATGTGGTCATAAATCTGTACATCAAAATTTGATTCAAATCTTTTGTATCTTATAAGTTATTCTTATCTTATAAGATTCAAATCTTAATTATTGTTAATAAATGCCATGGTGAATGTAGATGTAACTTATATATCGTAGGAATTCTGTCAGTATTACAGGATGAACACTTCGGCTTATCAATAATTGACAGGCTATATTAAAATATATTTCCACATCATGCAAGAATTTCGATATTTACAAAATAATACCTTGAACTGCGTCACAACCTGTGAGATGTGATGCAGAAATAAACCTGTGAGTATTTTATGTCTGTTAATTATATGTATTCTTCTCGTAGGTTAGTGTCTTTAGAACGACACCTTCTGCTAAAAATCTGTACAAAGACTTTCTCAACAACATGGAAGGGAAGAATAAGAATGAAACATTTACTATTTCATGTTTATTCAAATTAAAATAAAGAAATTTCCACTACAGGCTGATAAACCTTACAGCTCTTTCTATAGTCAAAACTAAATCAGAAACAAATTATTTTCATTACTTCTTTTACTTAATTCTGTTTGCGTGTTATATTACACTAGTAATTCCATTTACTTTAAATATATTAAATATTAAAGATCGATAAAGAAACAAGTAAGAATCATGGTATGAATCGAAAGAAAGATAAAAGATACGTATTTGTATAAATAGTTTTGGGCAGTGTTTATGACGTCACTTAATCCCTTTATATTAGGCAATGTTACGTGATATAGCCTGCTATTCCAGACTATCAGAGTTATATAATCTCGTTTTCCGATATCAGTAGATTTTTGGTATAAAAGTGAGAATATCATGGACTACTAAGAAGGCGAAACAATAATAGAGAAATCATTAGTTCAGAAACTTTCAACATTGACTTACAACAACCATTTGAACTCGATATTACAGGATGAACACATCGGCTTATAAATAATTGAGAGGTTATATAAAAATATATAGCCTCTAAACATCTGGCACAACATCTTTTCATTTGTTGTGCCAGAGACTCCAGAAAAAGAAACTCAAAGTGAGGAGTTCGTAGGTGTTAGCTCATAATCACCTGAAATTGGAAGAATTAAAGATGAAGTTAAAAGAAATAATGCCAGAAGCAAAGAACAGTCAAAGTCCCGTTTTCGTAAGTTTCCAAGAAGTGTCACAAATGAAAAGAAGAATGAAATCATGTCCCGCACAGTCGTCGTCAATAACATTCCCATCGCTGCCACTGTGGACGATCTGGAAGCACGTATCTCCCGATGTGGAACAATTAATCGCATAGATATCGCGCGTGATCATCGAACCTGCCGGCCAACGCGATGTTGTTTCGTTGAAATGAATGATCTTTCCAGTGTTCCTTGTGCCTTAATGTTAAGTGGATCAACCATGATGTGGGATAAATATGGATCGAACGGAAAAGGTAATTGTGATTGGAATCTTTGTGATATCATGTGACGGTTCATGATATGGAAACCGTTGTCGCCTGTTGTGATAATTTAGTCAGTGATCTAAACGTTGTCTAGTATGTTGATTTCAAAATGACTGAACATGTGATTTAATTTTGCTTTTTATTAATAAACTTGGTTTTGCATAGATATCTATTACTTTATTTCAATATGTATAGAAAGAAGTTTTTTTTTAATTAGACTCAATTATTATACTTAATTCCAAATATATTTAGTCGGCTTCTTGTTTTTTGTAAAAAACTAGAAGCCAGCTAAATATAATATAATACAAGCCGACTCTCTGTAAACTACTTATTGCTTTACTAATTTCAAAAGGTAACCTTTTTCCCAGAAAACTAAGCTACAATATATTAATTAAGCGATGAAATATGTCTGCAAAAGAGTAACTAACATAAATTACAGGATTTAAAGCAATGGTAAAAGTATTGATATACCTACACCCTCTGTCCAAAGAGACACCGAACGTTTCGAAAATAAAAGAAACTGTCGGCAACACCTGTTATACGTTTTTGCTGTCAAAAACGGCAACCTTCATTAGTGTTGTGTCTACTGTTTATAACATTTGTTTCATTTGAAGTCGAGTTATAGTGCCAAGAGTGGCAGTGTGTTTTGACGAAAGGTCGGAAAATGAGTTGCAAACAGAGAGCTGCGATTGACTTTCGTGTTAAACTTGGTAAAAGTTTTACCGAAACGCATTAAATGCTTCAAAGAGCATACAGTAATGAATGCTTATCCCGTACTTAAGTCTACGAGTGGTTTAAGAGATTCAAAATGCTCATGAGATGCCTGAGGACAACGAAAAGCCAGGCCGTCCAAAAACTAGACTGAGCGAAGTCAACATCCAAAAAAGTGTGTGATTTCATCAAATAAAACCCGAAATTGTCCGTGCGATTCATTGGAGATGAATTGGGGAATCTGAAGTCAACTGTGCACAACATTTTGACCGAGAGGTTTGGCCTTCGTAAATTGAATTCGCGATTTGTTCCCCACAAGTTGACCGACGACCAAAAAATGACCCTTAGGATTCCTGCAGTCATCGTCGCTAATGGAGGTTCTACATCCAATTTAGGAGGGCACCATGCTTGTTTGTTCTTCTCACTATGATGTCTGTTGACTTCTTTCCAAGCGTTGCATATAAATACTGTATATATATATATATATATATATATATATTGAATTCGCGATTTGTTCCCCACAAGTTGACTGACGACCAAAAAATGTCCCTTAGGATTCCTGCAGTCATCACCGCTAATGGAGGTTCTACATCCAATTAATATATATATATATATATATATATATTAAAGATACCAAGCAATATTATAAATTTTGCTTTAACCCTTTTTCCCGAGTAAGCAAACAAGCGGGTAAGTCAAGTTTGGGCCTGAAGTATTTACTTCAGGCCCAAACTTATTTTCCGATCTTTCATTTCAGCGAGCCTTTAATGTAGCAGATGTAACGAGATGCTATTTCTCTTCTCGTTATATCAATCAACATCATAACAGAATATTATTATGGTTGCTCCTTTAGTTTAATTGCAATCTATTAATTACCACTGCTACATTATTATTTCATCCAAATTAGATTAAACATTAATAGAATATTTATATGCTCGTCTTTTTCCAGAATTGCATTTGTGTGGTTTCTCATATTAATAATTCTAGAATTTTAATATAATGGAGGTGAATGAGACCAGTTAATTCACATTCAGTCGCATATCCTTTATAAATACCTTGCATTTTAGATCAGATTCATGATATTAGTATATGTTTTCAACCTCTCATGGAGAGCGTTGGCGAAAATGGTATTAGTTGGCAGAATACACTCATGAGCCTAAACATTCTGACCAACCAGACTGTTTCCGGCCAACTCCACGGTTTGATGCGAAAGACCAGTGGCAGCTGTATCCTAGTTTGGTGACTCTTCTAATGGACACCGCTTGGTCCCCTCATCCCTAGTGAAAACATCTGGACAGCTAATTCATGCCTAGGAATTGTTTTGGAGAAGTATTACACTTCATGGTGATAATGTAGCCCGTGGATATGAGCTCTTCCAGCAAAGACAACCCCTTGTTACAAGGTTCGAATTGCACAAACATGGTTCGAAAACGATATTAAAACGATATGTGGGTGACTAGGGGAGCTCACATTCCGTGAGCTCCCCTAGTCACCCACATTCTGCTGATTTGTATTCTCGAACATTTGTGGGATTATGTAAAATGTAACGTCCATCAGTCGACGCCAGTGCTTCGCACAGTCGCTGACCTGCGAAACGTTATTCTGTTTAATTCCAGAATAGCTCCAGATACACTTCCAAGACTAGTAGAATACATGCCAAGAGCAGAATAAATGCATTATCTCTGCCAAAAAGGAGGCTGACCAAGCTGTTTGGTAAGTGTTCATAATGTTTTCCCCATGACTGCGTGAATAACGTATTACTTGCTAACGTTGAATAACCTATTAAATACTAAAATAATGAAACTGTTTCAATAAATATTATTTTAATATTTTAGTTTGTACATAACTCAATATGGTAATTTGACGGCATTCCATTACATAAAAATTTATATTATACTTGTTTCTTGTTCCATTGTCTTGTGCGTACATTTTCAGTACTAAAATCTAATTTCTTCTTCTTGAACCTTATTATTGATAAAATGAGCATCCACAGTCTCCTCTGAAGGATATCTGAGACGAGAATGTTGCAGGGTACTCTTCCGTCTTCTCAAGTAAATATATAATGCCACCGCTACAAGAAGAGCTATAACTGACAGCGAAGCCACCGTTATTCCAGTAACCTCACCTGATGATGATGATGATGATGACTGACCTGTAATATATATATATATATATATGATGCAATTTATTAAAACACTATGTGTTGAAATCAATGATGCTTTGCAGAAATCTCAAAATATTTTGCCATCACATTGTTATTCTAAATTAGGTAAGAAATATAACTAAATTTAATTAAGGATATTTTTCATAGATAATAGTCAAACTTATTGTATGTTTTAGTTTAGTTAAAAACTTATATTTTTCTTTTATTTATATTTAAATATTATTCAAATTTGAACATTATAGAAGTTCATAATATTTTAATATATGTTGTCACCTGCATAACATAAAATATTAAAAAGTTGTGCAATCATATCTATTCGATCTTTGATCAACTATGCGATATATTTGAAACATCAATAAAATTCCTTTACAATTCCCTGTTTACGTGGGCGGTCGGAAACGTTCTCGGCCTAACAATGAAAAAACGAATTTATAATTTCAAAATAATTTTTATTTTTTAACATAATCTTCCTTAAGACTAATACATTTATTCCAGCGATGCTCCAGCGTCATTTCCAGTTCCCTATAGTGCTTCTCAGAAAGATCTTCTAAATACCCCTCAACAGCGAAATCACCTCTTGATTCGAAGAAAGACGCTGACCAGGGAGGAAGAGCTTTAGTTTTGGGAAGAGATAGAAGTCAGAGGGTGCCAATATCTGGGGAATAGGGTGGATGTTCCAACAATTCATATTGAAGATCCTTTAATTTTCCCATTGACAAAGCACCTTTGTGGGCAGGTGCATTCTACTGATGGAAGATGATTATTTCTTCTGCAAACCGGGACTTTTCTTACCAATGTTTTCGTCTAGTCTGGTTAAAAGACTAGAATAATATTATCCGGTTATCGTTTTACCCTTTTCAAGATAATTAATAAACAAAATGTTTTAGCATCCCTTGTCTTCTTTGGCGCTGAAAACAACCGGCTTCCGCCCACTGTTTTGATTGCTGTTTGATTATGTGTAATGGTGAATCCAAGTCTGATCCGTAGTAATAAACCGACGCACAAAAAATCAGTTTTGTTCTTGTTAAAACACTTCAAGTACTGTTGAAGTGTTTTCATGCGAGTGTGTTTTTGATCTGGTGTGAGCAAGCGCAGCAGCCATCTTGCGCAAAGCTATTTCATTTTCAATTCTTCATGCAAAATATATCGTACACGTTCTTTTGAAAAGCCTATAGCCTCTGAAATTTCACGCACTTTGACTCGCCTGGCATCCCATACCATATCGTGCATTTGATCAATGATTTCTGTTGTTATACTTTTTAGACGTCCTTCGCCTGGATCATCTTCAAGACTAGTACGCCCGAGTTTAAACTCTGCAAGCCCATTTCTTAATTGTCGAAAACGAAAGGGAAAGAGAGCCCATAAACGTTTATGAACTTTGAGTTATTCTTGTGGCGTTAAATCCTCTTTTAGAAAGAATTTTATAACCTCAGGATACTCAATTTTATCCGTTTCAAGGGATACAGACAACACTTTGGCTTTCGACAGCTGTATAAAAAAAACCTACTTGGTAGAATTACTTGCAATTTCACAGGGATGCTTATGACGGATGTTCCACAATCTTAGAAAAATATCTTGCCGATAATGTTGGGAAGATTGTTTCATTTCAAACTTCTTTGAAATGAAATTTCAAAGAAGTTTGAAATGAAATTTTTTTTTTTTCATTTTTTTCAAACTTTGATTGTTTCATTTCAAACATTTCAAACAAAAAAACCACTATAAGATGTACAATAGGAACACTCTGTCATAAAGAATAGATTATATAATTAGAATTGCTTGTGTCAATCCCGTTATGAGAAAAACAAACAAAATATTGAAATGGATATTGTAATATTACACTTAAAACTGTTATATTACAATAAATAGTTTCGTCAGGTAAAATCTCTCTCTCTCTCTCTCTCTCTCTCTCTCTCTTTATTTTACAAAAATAATAAAAAGGCTCATATATTCTCATAATATGGAAGATATCACGTCAACCGGATAATACACAGTAAAAGAAAAATAATGATGGTTCTCCATAATACGTTTTCTTTCACTCTTCACCCTCGAACCATGCGACCATCTCTATACTATACTATAATATTGTACAAATATGTGTTTGTATGTTTGTAATCGATATATACATATATTTTTTGTCAAAGTTATTTCACCAATAATACTCTTAAAAATAATCGCTTTTTATGTTCTAAAGAAATTATTTGCAATTAAGGCGTCTTGATATCTGTCCTTGAAACCAAGCATGGAACTTTTTCAATACGCGTCAGGCTCCAAATAGACATTTATGACATTTCAAGTGAAATGACCGGAACTATAGGATCTGCTTTTCCTAAAAGATAATCTGAATTTTTTTATTATTATTATTTTAAAATAACGGTTTTATAGTAGCTTTCTTAACATGCATTTTCAAAGGCATTGAGAATCACATGGAAGTTCTGTACACATAAATTCCGATGTTCGAACCAGAATACGCTTGAACTAGTCCATTAACCACACTTGCATTTAGACAAGCGTCGAACTAAATATAAATTTGACCACGTAATTAATGTAGCCCTAATTCACCCTCTAACACAACAATGAATCATTGGCATACTGAATATTTTTTTTCTTATAGTCTCGAGAGGATTCACGAATTAGTTTTTCGGAAAGAAAATCTGAACTTTTTTAAAATAAATATTTTATATTGTTATTAATTAATAAACACGCCTCCTTCACAAATGACTGATTAAAATCATCATTCTGTTCGTCCATATGGTGTACTGATATAAGGATTAAGATTATATCTAGCGAAATTGTAGCTCAGATTGTATCGATCATCTTTGTATATAACAATAGTGTGTATTTCGTCACTCACACAATAATTTAAATAATTAATATTATTAAATGCAATTGTTAACATCTATAATTATTATTCATCTGTGTTTCTTAAAATATTAGCAGTTCAATTATTAATTCAGAGTGCAATTAGTTATCAATTTAGTTTTATTCTTTTGTTTAGGTGTGACATGATTGTCATTGCCATAGTGCAAGACAACAGTCTTGTTATCACACAATATAACATTAAGCGGCTTCAAAAAGTAGTATGTTTAGGTTTCTTTAGAGAATTCCTAGATTACCTACTCTCTACTCCACTCAAGCAGCTTCTGTATCCCTGTGGAAATGATGATTGCATCCATATCGCTAAGTCACCGAATGAAAGACCTTAAAAGTTCGATTTTAGCTGTTGACTAGAGGAGCGTTTTTCTAAGCCGTTATTCAATCACTTCCGAATTTATTCGATCTCTGGCACGGTAAGTATAGTTTTTTTTTTGTTCCCGAAACGAGTGTTTTTAATTCTCAGAAGGAAATCGACCATATCATTGACACTATTTCAGATAATAATATATGATGTCAGATTTGGGGATCACGGGATTTTCTGCCTTACTCGCCTTCCTAGATGCCTATTAAAAGCACTGATAATCATGAATTTATTTGGATGCTAAGGGTTTGGTCCATCCCAATCTTTCAAAGGTAGCGCAAAACGGCTTCATCTCCTACTTCTTACTCAGCTCAATGTCTTGGTCTGCTATAAGTACGACCATTTCACGGTTGAGATAATCAAAACAGTGTAATTTTATGTGTTAGTTACTTATTAATCTAAAGCTAATTATATATTATTTATTAACCAATCAAGTCCGATTACTTTATAAATATCGGTTAATAGGTGTTTGCATAGCTTCATGGAAATAGAATAATGCTAGATGGTTGATCAAGGGTAGTAACTGTTGCTGTCCTATTCTTTGCTAAGACAAAGCTGACTTATTGACAAAAAAAAAGTTCTAATCTTGTTTTTTCAGTTGGTTCTTTACTTAGTCAAGCTTTTAGAGAGTTAATTATCCCCCCCCCCCTCTTTCCAGGAAGTAAACTTTCAACCATGCAGAAAAAATCGTTGGTCGATAGAATTGCTATCTGACACCATAGTCTAGTTTAGATCAGCGCTTCCCAAACTGTGGACCGCGACCCCATTGGGGGCCGTAAATTTTGTTGAGGGGGGCCGTAAAATAATGAAAAAAATTGAAAATGTTTTTAGACTAAGTATAGATTTTTTTATCTTAAAAGAAACGTATTTCATTTTTATTATTTCTTATTTCTTTTTTGTTATTTTTTTTATATTTTAATGGAAAAAATATGGCACATTAGTCCGGGTTCAAAAATTTTGCTTCCTGCATATTTCGGAGCTTAATGAATATTAGTAAATATATGCTTATTCATATAAGTTTCATTTCAAAGCAGAAATCTAAGAATTGCATTTTCAAATATTTCGCCTGACGCTGACTTTTTGTGTATCAGTATTGAAACACACCTCCATTATAGTAAATTGTTGTTAAACTTCTTTTATGTTTTTAATTCTTTCTTTATTATTAATCGTTTAACATTTCATGTGCTTGTACTGCAAATGTACAATAACAATGTATCTATCTACATAAAAATATGAGAAAATGTGCCATGTCGAAATGTAAGATGCTAAAAATGTAATATTGGCATTTGATTTTTGCAATATTCACTGTGTATGCTTTGCATTGAATATAAATACAATAAATATTCTAATAATATATGTCTACATTACGATTTGTTTCGAGGGGGCCGTGAAATATTTTAATTTTTCTAAAGGGGGCTCTGATATCCAGAAGTTTGGGAAGCACTATTCTAAAGCACCGATTTCCTCATTGTTAGTCTAAAGTTTAGACTGACAATGAGGAAATCGGTGGTTGCAGTTATTCATCATATCTCAGTGAGCTGTTTTCTATGATCTCAGGCAGTGTTTGCTTTAACTGACTAGCGAATGAAGCTTCCACTTTGAAGCTGCAGAGCACCACCTATTTCATCTTGGGGAGGAAGAAGCAACGAGGATTTGATTTGTTCATTCTGAACCAATATTAAATATTAATTAACATCAATATTAAAACATTTAAAATTAAGATTAAAATAGTAATTTTATTATTAATTTAAAATGAATACTGGAGAAATATCTGATTAACATACTAAAAGTATAGCATTTTACATTAGGTGAGAGAGGTAAGTAGCACATTCTCTCATCTTCCGGTATGAAATGCAATGAAAATGAAAAAAAAAAGTTTGCCCCGTCTCACTGAGTGATGAAATGTTGCCAAAAACATTTATATTTAACAATATTAACTTTTCCATTCATTTAATTTGGTGATGTTGCTTCCCTTTATGAGAAGAGGTATCCAGAAAATTCACCGAAAACAATTTATCCAAATACAGTTTATGGAATGACAATTCACTGAAGGAAATTTATCGAATAAACAATTAACAGAAAAGCAGTTCCCTCGAAAAAGAAATTTTTCGAAAGAAAATTAATCGAAAATACAATTTATCGAATGGCACTTGGTCTAAACCAACAATTAATCGAAATATCACATTTCACCGAAACTACAAATCATTGAATGAACAGTTTCGTCGAAAAATGAAAAATGAAAAAAAAAAAGAAATGTGAAATGAAGGGTATTTATCAAAAAGAACTGCAGTTTTAATGAATTGACTTGTGATGTAATTGAAGCTTAGCAAGCTATTTCTTTACTTATGTTTATGCAGTCGTGTACAATTTTTATCTAGGCAATTTTTTTGAGGAATATTCCTTTCAGTCAGTATATGTGTTGGGGGAAACCAACATAAACTGCACCAAATGCAGTTTATGTTGGTTTCCCCCAATCTGGAAAAGATTATGTAAAAATCTTTATTATTATTATAATTATTAATTCTCCTTATCTTCCATCCTCAACCGAATGGTTGGTGAGGTCGCAATGTTATTTTACTACGGAATAATTAGAAACCAAGATGGTTTCCAACTGCCATCTTTATCCAGTAAGTGTTTTATCCGTAGGTGTTCATGGGATCGGTTTTGGTCCAAGTTTCCGGGAGTAAAACCCTAACATCTGCATATGAGACCGGAACTCACCTTCCGTTGAAAATTCTTCGCGTCATATACGAGATTCGAAATCAGGTCTTTTCTTTCTAACTAAAGGCCTTCGTTTACATCGACTGAACTACGGAGGCTTCATCATTATTATCAGTAGTAATATTAGTACTAGTATGGTGACGTCCACACACACACACACACACACACACACACACACACACACACACACACACACACACACACACACACACACACACACACACACACACACACACACACACACACACACACACACACACACACACACACACACACACCAGTTATGTGGGATGAATTAGAAAATTTTGGTAGAGAAGTTTCGACAAGTGTGCAAAATTCCACTCTAGCAGGAGAATGGAATCCAATGAAATTTTATAGGTAAAATCTATATTAAAATTTGTCAGTTTTGATTTCAATCTGATCATTGTTGTTGTTGTGAAAAAAAAATTGTTCACCACATCAACAACGTTTTTTGTCTAGAGTTAAATCACTATTTACACAATGAAGTAGAAGGTTAAGGTACGCTTACAGAATAATGTAAAAAAAACAACAAAATAAGTATAATCTCACCTACATACGTTGTCTACATCTTAGGTGACATCAGGTATTCTTACCATACAGTTTAAAATAATTTTTCAAGAAAATTAATTCTTCAATGAATTTCAATTCCATTTGCTAAGAATTGTGCAAGGAACTGTCGTTCGATAAATTGCCTTTGCGATGAATTGTCGTTCGATAAATTGCCATGCTGTAAACTGTGTTTTGATGATCGGTTTTCGATGAATTTTCATGGAATCATCAGAATAACATAAAATATACTAGATAGTTATTTAAAATAAACATTAACTTTTCAAGATTATACGTACCAGTAAGTTCAGACTGGTTCGTTCGTTCTTTCTGTAAACCGTAATCTGATATATTCGAGGTGGAAGCTGATGTAACTATAAAATACATTAAAATTACTCAGACAGCATGTAGTATCTAAATAAAGTAAAGATACAGAATTCAAACATGAAATTCAGCTTTCAGGATATTCTATGAACGCTGTTTGTAGGTCAAAGAGTACTAATATGATTATGATCATATTGTGATACAGAAATTGAAATGTAGGTCTTTTGTAACCGGCAAGTTAATTAAAAGATTAAATTTAATAAAGGAAGTCCATCGGAGTACAACAATAAAATTTTAGAATTATACTTCGGCTTAGAGTTGAATAACTTTCTCTCTCGAGTAGATAATGCTGTAAAGAGGAAAAGATATCTACGTGAGGTACTGTAAGCAGGAAGATATTTGATTTTAATATTTTTGGTGTTTTCTATTTATGTGGGTAGTAATGTGTTTCCACTTACAAGAGCAACGTAACATCTACGAAAATAGCTTAGCTTAAAAGTAAAACTAGTTATAAATAACTTGCAATAATGTTCATGATTATATAGTTACCAGAAAGTGTAGATTGAGTGGTGCCTTTTTCGTCTGTTTGACTCTCTGAAGTCTTCAGGGTGGAACTTAAAGGAACTGAAAAATACAGTAAACTTGCTTAAACAACGTGTAGTTTCTGAACATAGTCAATCAAAATTGGAACAGGAAAACTCAGCTTTTAGGTCGGAGATTATGAATATGTACGCTACTGCATTAAGATACAGAAAACGGACGATGTAACAGACTCACATAATATAAAATAAAGAAATAGGGGAAATGTGGTTATAACACTCTCACAGTTCTGTGTGAGTATCCATCTCTTATCAGCTTCAGTTCCATATGCGAGTAAAAGGAACCAGAGGCAGAAAAAAGAAAATATGATTATATGGTTGCTACGATTACAGAAGTTTGAAGAATACACTTAAGTATCATTGAATTCAGTTCCGTTATGTATGCATTACTCCTCACCAAGTAACCACGAAGTCATTCAAAGAACTTGAATAATTTTGGTTGGATTTGATTTGAGTCACCAAATTGAGGAAGGCAAAGGGAAGTTGGGCGAATTATTATTTTGGAGCTTTTCTAGTATGGACAGGGAAACATAATGGAGGCATTATTGAACAAGTAAGTTAGTTCATTTTGATTTTAATGCCAATGCAACTCAGGATAGGAGGCCGGTGTATCATATCAGTTAACTGCCTGTGTTCGTATGGACGTTTTGTGGGAATAAAAAAAGTTTCCGGGAGGAAGAATCTCTTTCTCCTGCATATGAGATTAGCTAGCTCATATTCAGCAGTAAACTTTACACCATAAAAGTCTTCGCATTTTAAGCAGGATTCAAAATCTAAAGTTTGCAGATTCTGTGCAAACTTTCGGTCCCGCTTCTATTTTCATTCTTTCGACCACAAAATCGAAGGATGAGAGTGTGATTCTCTTTCCCAACAAACTAGGCGTATGATGACTTTTATTGTCCTGAGTACTGATTGGACAATATTTTAGGATACTGATAACACTATTTGTCTCTTTTTTCTCTTCATTTAACAACTTTTAACAACTTTCTTTCTGATTGAAAGATAGATACTAATCTATCTTATTTTCTTCAATGTGCCTTTTCTAATTGAAAACATATTATTATTGATCCTAATCGTTGCTTGAGGATAGGTGATTGCTATTTTCAATGCATTCGTCGTTGATCGTCTGTTGAAGCATGTGATCATAGGAATAGTTTCATTAGGTTCCATCACGTTTTTTGTTTAGTTCAATACATGAGAGCAAGGAGAAATGGATGCCCTCGATGCATGAAACATTTTATAAAGATTTCACTAACACTGTTAGCCCCCATCTCCAAAATACGATTGAACTTAATTGCATAAATTTAGCCATTTCAAATTATTTGACATACAGTCAAACATTATATTTCTTCTAAATTTTCTTCCAGTTTTTATTCTGGGTACAACCATTTATTTTAAAGAAAAGTCAAATTTTAACATATTCCAAATAAGATTCATCAACCAACATTGTAGCTGATATTCAAACTTATAAACATAGATGAAATATTTTAGGAAAAACGTTTGTAAAATTATTTCGAAAGAAAAAAAAAAGGTTTTGCATTAATTTCAAAACAGGTATTCAATCAGCATGCAGTAGTTGTTTCATTAAGCTGGAATCCATTGGAAAGTGAACTGCTTTTATCTTGAAGAACTCTGTACAAAGAAGAAAAATAATGAAAACTTGGAATTCCGAATTCTCTTAAGTATTTTCAGAGAAATTGTCAGACAAAATATGCCATGCTCGCAGTGCAGAACAAATAATGAACGGTACACATTTAAAATGAATGAAAACCTGTAAAGTTTATAACAAACTATTAACTAATTTCAGTGACATAACAATACATTACTGATTATCTGCTTAACATCGCGATAGGATGTGTTTTGCACAATTGATGGCACTTGCACACCGTAGCATTGATTCTACTAGATGCCATATAATTCCGGAATTGTAGCCATTCTCTCTCTCTCTCTCTCTCTCTATCTTTCTGCAAAGGAATTCATAATTACATCCTCCTCTGCAATAAAGAAAGGTATAATGTAATTACGTGTCACAGTACGTTCCAGAACATTCCACAGATGTTTGTTTAGTTGGAGTATCTGATAACACAATAGGTTATCGCCCTCAATCATTTTATTTCCATCTGGGAACAAATGTAATACGACAAAGTGCGAATGGTTTACTAGTTTCAGATATGTTAAGTTAGTCATATTTTGGTCAATATATGGTAAGTGATCTATAACTAGAGAAACATACCTTCCATATCATGATGCCGCATCTACGGCGTGGATGGTGGAAATGAGGGAAACATCTAATTGTACTGTTTGCACCATATAAATAGCTATCCATTCGACTCGCCAATCAAAAATGCAACTATCTGCAAATCTTCTTTACTTCTAGTGTTCAACCAGAGTCGAAAAGCAACAATGATGTTTGGTGAGGAACGAGCGTATTTTGTGACTGTGAATTCTAGGATCTCATGCGTACATGCAGCTCACGTATCAGGTGACTGTACTTCCCCATTCCTTAGATAACTGTGGCAAAGTTACTCTTCGATTAGCATGTATGAGGTATCGCACCTTTCTCATCATAAGTATTCGCTTTCAATGCTTTTTGCAGTTTTTCTGGTGATGGAGATTTTGCCTATTTGGGGCCAGTATGTACACTTTACTGAAGATCAACAAGGTGTGTCGTCATATCCGAGAGAGCCTAACTACCGTACCCTATAAATTATGCTTTTATCAAACTTGGCGATATTGTTATCATCTCCTTCCAATGCAATTTAAACGCTGTTTTGCAAAAGCATACACAGAATTACAACATTTTAGTTCACACTACTACATTTATCCTGCTGTAGACTCTTTGGAATATTCATGGTGACTCCGTAGCTCAGTCGGTATAGTTGAAGCCATTTGGTTGGAAAAACATGGGCTCGGTTCATCTCAAACGGTGAGAAACCTTTATCTGGTCTTTTTCTACTAAAGTCAAGTTAGCCGGTCTCATAGAGATGGAAAGTTTTTCATCACTCAAAATAGACAAACCGGCCACCATACCCACCCACACACACACACACACACGTACAATCGTAAATACTAAGGATATGTAACCCCGCCCTCAACGTCAGGCACCTCGAAAAGCTGGTTGGGGTCTCCCAAAACTGCACCAAGGAAATACAGTGGACCTGCAACAAGTGGGACATAACGCTAGGAAGAAGATGACTGCCTTGAATGTTCCACTCCGGAAAACTGTGATCATAATCAATGTTATATCAGAGTATATCAGCTGTTTAAATAATACAATTCTTAAAGTAAAAGTCGAATTAAAAAAAATGAAGAGAGAATGATGAGTGATAATAAGCCTCTTAATGCATGCAATTACCTTTCTTTGCCATACAGATGTAGCCCTTTTTAGTTTCACACTCAGCATCACTCCACTTTAAGTTAACTGTATACATCTCACCACAGTGTTTTTTCAAACTGCTCGGCGCACCGTCATTCCAGTTGGTGTAATCAACAGCACTGCCATCATACCAAACAAATCCACCTACAAAAATGATAACGGTATTTAATGAGAAATATAAAATCAATTTCGGAAATATGAATAAATGATGATTTCATGAATATTTTTTTCAATTTTCTTCGGTTTTTATTTCATTATTACTGATGCATAACACACACACACACACGCACGCACGCACGCACGCACGCACGCACGCACGCACGCACGCACAGTTTTCACCATTCTAATGAATATCAGAGGCATGTTTTGGCTTTGCGTTTCTAGAAATTTAGCTTGGTGCTAAGTATAAATTTTTAGCAATTCAATAATGACTATTCTACATACAGTATATCAGGTCTGTAGAAAATTTAATATGCTGGATCTGATGGTGAGATATCGGGAATTGATATTTAATATAAACATCATGTTCAAGAAATACATCAGCCGAATCTTAATTTCTTCTTCACCCTCTCTTTCCTACACCTACTGTGGGAAAGGGAGGGTGAAGTGTTACAAGCTTTTGTAAATTGAACCTGTGTGTGTGTGTGGGGGGGAATAGATGCATAAGACTAACTAAGATTTAAATGATCAGTTGTAATATACACACCATCGTGATTCCTTATCAGTCCAATCCAGACGGATGTAGATTCATACTTCTTCAAAGCCATTCCCAAAAGTTTTAATTCTTGATTTGAATGAATGCTGGCAAGTACTCCTCCTGGAAGGTATTTGAGATACAGAAACGCTTTAAATATTAAGTAACAAAATATGTGAAGAAATTAATATGTTAATGTCTGGTTTGAAATACAATATTTGATAAAAATAGATATTTGTGCTTAGTAAACTCTTAGAATTAAATCACGAATCCTTCTGTTTATAAGCAAGCTGAGTTGGTAAACATCCATCTTCGTATTTATCTGATAAGCATTAAAATATTCATATGTAGGGCACTGACATCTGAGAAACCAATAGCATATCCAACTGATAACCTTAATTTCTTGAATTGTCAAGTGATCTCTGAAGAGCCCGTATTTCCAGATTTTATTCACCTGAGAGTAGTAATTGAACTTTTTTTTTTGTTCTTCAGAATGAACTTTAGGTTTTATGTATCACAAGGTATTTTGAATTTTTATTTCGAAAATCAAAATATTCGAAATAGCTCTCAGGACACTCAGTGAAAGATTTAATTAAAGCACTAAATAAAGGCAATAATCAGGTGTTTCATAACCTGATTATCCTCTTAATTAGTGCGATGATAACACAATTTATGATAATGCTTTAAGGGACTTCCGCGTGATGTCAATTTTTTTTTGTCAAAACATCTTTTCAAATGAATGTGAGTTCGCCGATCTGATATGAAGGTAACAGGATTTTTCTTGTCTAAACTCCGTTTTTTTTTTTCATCATACAGAAAAATCAGCCAAGAGAATAGAAGTCATTCATAGACAAAAATACTATAGTTTTTGGTGTTGGGCGGTACATGAAGTTGTGTAGTGATGGTAGTAGTTTCGCTGTGTGTAGTTGTAGGATTTAGTAGTAGGTAGAGATGGTGAATTGTCAATAGTTGAAAGATTAAGTAGGAGCGAGGATGAGATGTGTTGTAGTGGAGTACAGTGCCCTCTAGGATGAGTCCTTGGACTCCATGGAGGTGGCATATATAATTAGAAGTGTCCTAATAATAGTAATGGTAAATTGTGTATGTATTTTGCGCATATTAGTATTCGTATTAGTTGAAAATTAGGATTCTTTTTTGTTGTTGTTGTTCATAATACATGCAAATAACAGTCAGTAAAAATGCTCTTAGTCGGTGATAGATGGCATGACGTGTGACATTGAATTACATAGTGTGATTACATAGGTGGAGTATAATTGCCCTTTCCGCGATTTGAAGTTCTTGGATGTTGAAGTTAAGATCCAAAAAGTGCGTTATTTTATCAAAGAAAACCCGAAATCGTCCGTGAGATTGAATTGAAGATGAATTAGAGATTCCAAAATCAACTGTGCACAACATTTTGACCGAGAGTTTGGGCCTTTGTAAATTGAATTCGCGATTTTTTACCCACAAGTTGACCGACGACCAAAAAATGTATCGAATTAAATACTGCAAGAACCTAATTAAAACCGCTCGTAAGGACTCACACTTCCTTTAAGCGATCGTTACTGGTGACGAAACGTGGAGAAGTCAAAGGTAAAGACAATGCTGATTTGTTTCTACGATTCCAAGGGCATAATCCACAAAGAATTTGTTCCGCCTGGCCAAACGGTCAATGGTTAGTTTTATCTGGAAGTTTTGAAGCGATTGATAGCGAGAATTCGTCGCGTACGGCATGAATATCGTGACGACCAGCCGTTCATTAAAACACACTGGCACTCTTGGCACTAGAACTTGGCTTCTAATGAAACAATGTCATAAACAGTTGGCACAACACTAATGAATGTTTCCGCTTTCGACAACAAAAAGATACAACAGGTGGCCCTACTAGTTCCTTCTATTTTCTAAAAGTTCGGTTTATTTTTGGACAGAGGGTGTATTCTTTCTACACTTTTGGCTGTACAGTACTGGAGATTTAGCACCCAAATTATGAAAAAAAATAACAAGGCATTTTTAAATATAAATACTGCAGTATGAAATTTAGCTTAAAAAGTTCAGCTTCCAAATGAAAACCTGGAAGTTATTATAATAATAAAAGAAGCCGTCTCAAGCTTTAGGTGAATTAAGTACATTAGAAAAATTCTGAGATATTCATGTGGATAGATTAGAAAACAGTCGCTCCGTAGCATTAATAGTATTCTACTAGTTACTAGTGGAATACTATTAATGCTACGGATATAAAGTAACTAGTGGATAGATAATTGGTTACTATTGTTATCCATAATGTGGATAACAATAGTAACTAGTTCATCGCGTCCTCATGCCTGTAAAATATCCGCCATCTCGTTTGACTTTCCTATAAAGTCAGAAGAATTGAGTAGAAAGGGATGTTTATGACGCACGTCGGACTCTACTCTAGAGCGTTAAGAAGTAGAGTTAGTTAGTTTTTCAAATTATCTCTCTTATTGGATGCTGCATGGTCACAGGGTTGTCGTAGATAGTAGGGTCGCAGATGCTCTTTCCACACATAACGGGTAAGACAATCACAAACATCTATTCCCAAGGTGAGATTCGTACCCTCAACCCATTAATTGTAGAGTGAGTACTCTTATCTACTCGGCCAACCATGCCGAGCTGAATATTAATTAATACGAATGTTAGTACTTTAAAAAAATATACATACATGCATACATATACATCTTCAAGGCCCACTCTTCCTAATTGGGTTGTGGGGGCAAAAGCTGCAAGAGGAACTTCTAATGGTCACGATCCTCTGCCACCAAGTTCAGGTGTTCTGGTGGGATTCCCAAACATGTCCACCCAAGGTTTTGGATATAATCTATCCAGCGAGTCCTTGGCCTTCCACCTGGCCTCCCACCCTCTGGCTTGGCAAAGAGGGCCTGCTGAGGGAGCCTCTCTTGTGGCATTCTGACCAGGTGCCAGTACCAGCGTAACTGTTATCTCTCAACACGGAGAAGGAAGCAGCGGTGGAGTATTGAGGGTTTCCTGAATTGCAGAGCTTCTGACTCTGTCGAGTTTTGTCAGCCCCGCAACCCCTCGAAGGAACCTCATTTCAGCCGCTTGGATTCGTGTCCGCATTCTTTCGGTCATTACCCAACTCTCATGACCATAGGTGAGGATGGGGACATAGACTGTATTGAAGACAGCCAGCTTTGCCTTCTGGCTTAACTCGCGTTTCAATACTACTGAACGGCCAAGCTCCCGCAATATTGAGCTTACTAAGCCAATTCGAGTATCTAGCTCTACGTCCCATTTTCCATCATTCGTGAATATGGACCCAAGGTATTTAAACTTCTCCACCTGTCTCATTGGGACTCCACTTACATTTAGAGTGCACTGGGATGGTTGTCTTGAGACCACAAATGTTTCAGTTTTGGCCACACTGATCTCCATTCCGGCGTCTGCACAAACAGCTACAAGCCTATCCAGGGTCCGCTGGAGGTTATCTGTGGAAGAGCTAAGCAGAACTAGGTCATTTGCAAAAAGGAGACGTCCAATGATACATTTTCCAATTCTGACACACTCACTGCCTCGGCTGTGCCTATCAATCCAGTCCATAAATATTATGAAAAGGAGGGGTGCAGAACACACCCTTGGCGGAGGCCAACGGAGACTGTGAAAGATTCAGACTTTGTGCTGTTTACCCTGACACAAAACTCTGGGCATTCATACAGGGACTTGATGGCAGCTAATAGTTGACCATCCACTCCATACTCCTGTACTACTTGCCAAAGCTTATCCCGAGGAACCCGGTCATATGCCTTCTCCAAGTCCACAAAACATGTGTACATTCTTGGCATATTCCCAAGATTTCTCAAAGACTTACCTTAAAGTGAAGATTTGGTCAGTTGTGCTTCTACCAGGACGAAAGCCACATTGTTCTTCCTGGAACTTTGACTCAACTATGCTCCTGCACCGTCTTTCCAAGCACTTAGCGTACACTTTCCCAGGCAAGCTGAGCAGAGAGATGCCACGATAGTTACTGCAATCCTTCTGGTCTCCCTTCTTAAAGACTGGTATTATTATGCCTGTCTGCCATTGCTTTGGTGCTCGCCCAGATATCCAAGCAGCCTAACACACTCGAGTCAGCCAGAGAACACCGTCTCGATTTAAGGCTTTTAGCATTTCGGGTCGAATTTCATCATCGCTAACAGCCTTGCCCGATTTTAGCGATTTTATTGCTAAATGGACCTCTTCTGCTGTGAGACTAGTCATTGCCCCGATCTGCACCTCTTGGATGTCCACAACTGCTGGGCCACCCGGGTTAAGAAGGCTCTCAAAGTATTCCCTCCATCTGTGGAGGATATCCTTTTCGGTTGTTAAACGTGCACCATCAGAGGCCTTAATTACCCTTGCTGTGCACGATTTCCTCCCTCGAAGGAGGCGGATGGTCTGCCAGAATACTTTGTTTGCATTTGCAGAGGATGAATCTAATCTTTCTCCAAAGGATTCCCAAGCCTTCTGCTTTGCTGTCTTTACTGCCTTAGCAGCAGCTTTTCGTGCCTCAGCATACTGCAAACGCATCTCAGGTGACTTGACTCTAAGCCATGTTAGGTAGGACTCCTTTTTTGCCCGGACAGTTTTTTGGACTTCTTGGTTCCACCAAGGTGTCCTTTTCTCACTGCCCGTTGCCACCGAGCCGCTTTCTGCCACACCATGAGAGTGCAGAGGCAGTGATAGCTGTTCTGAACAGCTTCCATTCCTCCTCAACATCTGCAGTATGTTTGGGAATCTCTTTGAACTTGGAGGAAATGTCATCTGCAAAATTCTTCCTCACAGCCTCATTTTCCAATGTTTCCCATTTCACGCGGTATAGCTGCTTAGGTCTACCAGCGTTGATGGTAGCATCTGGTTTCTGAAGCCGTAGAGTGCACACAACAAGGTGGTGGTCAGTTGACAATTCTGCCCCCTCTTTTCACACGAACGTCCAACACTGAGGCAAATAGGTCTGCTGAGACTATAAAGAAGTCAATCAGAGACCTTTGTTCTAGTGTATCCCTGTACCAGGTATACTTATGGACTTCTCGGTGCTGGAAGAAGGTATTCATTATGGACAAGCTATTAGTACAGCAGAAGTTCAATAATTTCAACCCATTCGCGTTAAGGTCAGGGGCACCGTTCCTCCCAACCACACCCCTCCATGTCTGATCATCTGTTCCAACATGTGCATTGAAGTCACCCATTAGCAGGACTGATTCCATGTCTGCCACCCTGTCAAAAGCAGCATCCACTTCCTCTAGGAAGGCAGAGTATTCTGACTCCAGATTAGGTGCATAGGCTTGCACCACAGCCAAATCATGGTTTTTCATCTGAAGCCTTAATACACATACCCGTCCTCCCAATGGAATCCACTCAGCAACACAGTCTGACAGCCGGGGGCTTGTGAGTATCCCCACACCCGCCTGAGCAGACATTGTCGGGCTCACACCAGAGTAGTAGAGCTTCCACCCCTTATCCAGATCGACAGTTCCAGAGCCTCTCCTCTTGGTTGAAGAAAGCCCGACTAAGTCTAGCCGGTAGCGTTTGGCTTCCTCAACCAGTTCCAACTCCTTCCCTGTCAGAGAGAAGATGTTCCAGTTGCCTAAAGCCATAGTCTGGTGCCGTTGTCGTTGCCATTTACGTCCTTTTGCAGAACCATTTCTTTGCACTTCCCCTAAATGGGCCCGCTACCCAAACGGGTAGCGGGCCCATTGATGAAGTTTCCTCTAGCAGAGTGCTGAGGAGTGGTGTCTAAGGGAGATTGTAACATATTTTTCGAACGGGTCCCTCTGCCTAAAACCCGAACGCGTCCTTTCGTAACCCGCGCCACAGAAGATGCGGTATGAACATTTTTTGATGGCCTGATCATGTTACAGTGTTTGATAATGTCCTGTTAGCACAAGACGGAATGACATAGAAAAATAGGAAAGATTCCCCTCGAATACTCTAATAGCATTCGGGGGAAGGAGCAAGAGAGAAGAAAGAAAAAATCAAGGGAGGAAGAGGAAGAGGAAAAATATATTGAGAGAAAAAATATTAAGATACAGAGGCAACAAATATTGACAGTTTGAGGTTTTTGAGGTTTTTACCTTGCTTGAACCATTTTGATTAGCAATAATAGATGATAGATGCATATTATCTATCAAATTTTATCCTTTATGTAAATCGCATAAAACAAAAAAAATCAAATCCTAGAGTTAGGTAAAGTCTGGGCTAAAGCTTACGAATCTCTCTGTGCTTTCTTAAGAAATTATTAAACGCTCTATAAACGTACATTTGTGAATATTTTCAGTACTTTTGAAAGGATTATATAATCATTTGACAAAATGTATTATCAAATGGATTAGTAAGACAGGCAAAACTTAGTTTTCACAACATTCACATCAGAAATAACGTCTTGCTCACTATAAATCAAATATTTATTTTTTTTATTGTTGTTGAAATGACCTTCAGTCCTAGTCAAAATGAAAATATCATGACTATGAATAAGTACATTTTTTATGTGAAATTCACCTAGGAAAGTCGCAAACTTATCGAATAGTAACAGTGCGGATAGCTGCAATTCGATAATCCAGGAATTATGAGAGCAGGGGTCTTGAACAGTTCAAACAGTACGGTCCGCATTAAAAATTTCAACGAAGCTCTCGGGCCACTAAGCTATACTATGGTATTTAGAATTGTAAGATGCTTTCCAGATTCACAAGGAACGCTGTGAATTTAATACTTTATATAAAATCCTATAAAAATAAACAAACACGGCTTTAAGAGGGTAGGTAGGTAGGAGTCGGGTTCATGATAAGAAAATACAATCAATACTTGAAAAAAGATAATTTAATGAAGAAAACATTCATTTTGTACAATGCCAATTGGCAATTTGCCAATGTTTTTCCTTGACAAGCTTGTCGATGTTGGAATCAATGTTGGAAGTCGCTATGCGCAGTATTCTCGAGATGTTGGTGCGTAATCTGAGTTCTTGTCTTGGACTTCACATGTTTCATTCTGGAGAACTGCTCACATAAGTATGTGCCTCCTAAAAAAGCGCACATCTTCATAGCATGCTGGAGAAGTTTAGGGAATGCGTCCTCAGAAATGTAGTCTTTGTAAAATGTAAGCAAGGGCACATTGAATAATTTTTCTCTCAAAGAAGAGTTGTTTTGGAGTTCAAGCAGCTGCATTTGTACTGAGAGTGGTATTTCGGCAGCATTGAAACTGAATGGCACTGAAAATCAATTTAAAGAAGACTATTGGTTACGAAAATCACGAAATCTCTCTTCGAACTAATTTCGCAACACTGTACTAATTTTGTAGCGTATTCATCAAGAGACTGACAGTTGGACTCAGCGAGAAGCTGAAAATGAGTTAAGACTTTTTTTTGCGAGTTGTGCCCCCCCCGCCCCAAAGTTTGAGCTTGGCCACAAAAGCTTTGATGTGATCAAACAGAGTGCGCACCAGTTGATCTTTGGATTGTATTCGCCTATTTAGGTCATTCATATGCAACGAGATGTTTGAACTTTGTGTCGGTCACAAAGGCAAAGTCTGTCATCAACTTCGGATAGTTAAATTCCGCAATCGCATTTCCCTTGATTTGCATGAACGGCTGTATTTCGCTCCTTAAGTGAAAGACTCTTTTAAGAACCTTCCACTGCTCAAGCAACGCACATCATTATAATCAACTCTTGAGTCAAAAACTCTTGGAGTTGACGATGATTCAATCTTCTTGCCCTAATAATGTTGACGACAGTCACAATAACTTTCGTGACATTCTCAATTCCAATAGTTTTCGCGCACAAATTCTCCTGGTGGATTAAACAGTGGTAATGGACGAAATCCTTTCCTTCTAGTTACTGTTCTTTCTGTAGTAGCACAACAAACCCTTCGTTCTTTCCCACCATAGTAGGAGCACCATAAGTTACCACACTCTCGAGGTTGCTTAAGCTGAAGTCGAAACGCTGGAGCGTTTTCTTGGCAGCTTCAAGAATATCAGTATACCTTTCGTCATTCCCTTCATAGGTACAAACGCTAACAGTTCTTCTGTCACATTGAATTGTTGATTAATGCCAAGGCAAAGATAGCCAGTTGTGCTCTACTCTTTCACATCTGTGCTCTCATCTAAAGCAAGTGAATATGGCATAAATTCGGACGACCGTTTCTATAAAGTTCCTTCAATGTCATTGGCAAGTTCTTTGACACGTCGTGCTACAGTTACCCAGACAAACTCGGTTTTTTAATTAAACACTTCCTTATTATTTGGACAGAATATCCCCAGCAGCGAGAGACACTCTTTCATAAACTGGCCGTTCAAGAAGGCTTTTGATTTTTCAGCAATATTTTCAGCTATTACATAACTTACTTTGACGCACGCTTCGCTCTTCCCTCTGCCTGTTAAACGTTCCCTGCTGGCATTTTAAATCAATTTGGCGACGGTTCACTTTGTCCACACGAAGCCGCCCTTGAAAGTGATCGAAAGTGGACGCATGCTTTGTCTCATAGTGTCGTTTTATATTGTAATCTTTTGATACTGACACTGACTCACGATAAATTAAACACAGTGGCGTATCATCGATCGGCACAAAAAAGTACAAATTGGTCCACTTTTTATTAAAAACCCGACAAGAATCACTTTATTTACGCGTTTTACTCGTAGACGCCATAGTGATGGAAGGTGAACCCAAATATTGATCCAAAATGGTTATTATCTACTGAATATGTCTCACACTAATGAAAGAAGTCTGGCAATATAAAATCACAATAGGCAATGGCTGACACGACGAACCTGCGTGAGCTTATACACGAATATCACACTGTTCACGAATGACTGACTGACGGTGGATAAGATCCTCTTGTATTTATATGATATCGATAACCTTCGAGATGTATCTGGAAGGCACTAGACAGCGCACTCGAAGGAAATACTGCTTCAGCCATTTACCTGCGACGTTAGTACTAGTACTTAAATACTGCTTTGCGCTGGTAGATGGCTGAAGAAGCATGTCTGTTTAATATTTATTTTTATAGGATTTTATGTAAAGTATCAAATGTACAGCATTCCTTGTGAATCTGGTAAGCATCTTACAATTCTAAATACCACAGTAGAGCTTATTGGACCGCGGGCTTCATTGAAATTCTTTTTTATTTAATCGCGTTTTAATGTTGAGTAGTTATTTTTTCAAAATGGCCGGCGGGCCACGGCAAAGAGCTCTACGGGCCACAGGTGGGCCGTGGGCCATGCGTTGAAGACCTCTGCATTAGAGCCTAAACATGAAATTGTTTCAAGACACTTCAGGTCTCTAATAACCAGGCTTGGAGTCTTCAGGTAGTCTCACTCAGAAATTAAATTCATCTACCACCAAATATATATTCAGAAATACTCCACGCTCACAGTGGGGTTAAAACCCGCTTAACATTGGCTAGTAGAAGTACTGTCGTCTCGACCAACCAGGGCATCAAGTGTTTGAGCAGATAAGCAACTTCAAAGCATCCATCAACAATTTCATTGAAAAAAAAAATCGCATTTATATGCGAATTTTTTTTCAAAAATTCGGTATCTCATAATACCGAATTTTTTCAAAAATTCGGTATTATGAGATACCGAATTTTTCTTTTCTGGAAACTGTATTTTATAAACGTTTCCAAGTGATGTTTGTTTCTCTTGAGAGAGTGGACTGGACTTATCAGAAAGAGCTAATCTTTACGCATTTATATTTCATCAGAGATTTGTGAAATATGTTTATATATCAATATAAATTAATGTATGTAGTCGTGTATATATATTATTGAAATTAGGATTTACTCGAGATGTATACATTTATAAAAATAAATATAAATTTAACTGACGAGAACCCGAAAAAAGGGTCCTAGTCAGTTAAACTTATTAGGTTCCAATACGTATTCTAGGCTAGAAAGTGATCCCACAAGAGAACTTCATAACCGTACAAAAAAAAAAAAAAAAAAAATCGGGTTCTAGTCAGTTAAATTTATTTTTATACACAAACACACACGATTTAAATTAAATTCTGGTATAACAAGATGAGGTTGGTGTTTAAATCATTAACTCACAGTGATCTGAGAAATGTCGTTCAATCCAACGAACTTCGCACTTCTTTCTTCTTTAATTAAATAAAATAAATCCTAGCGCCTTTCGTAAGTTACGAAAATATTAGTAATGTAGCTTGATATTCGTATCTGTCTCTCTCCCACACACGCACGCACGCACGGAAGGGTTGCTGGGATGTCTACAGGGAGAAAAAGAAAAGAAGCAGGACAATGAAGAGCAAGGAAAATAAGCACTACATTCGTTAATGAATTCTGCTGCATAGACACTTTGATTTTTCGAGATCACTTTGGAAAGAAGTGAATGCTGACCATCATAATAATGTAAGCTTTGCTAGCATCTGGAAAACCGAAGAAATACTTCACTTACCTCGCTGAGAACAGTTCATGCTGGCTGCAATCCAAGTGAGAGTATTCTGGTCTTCGAAGAAATAGCAGTATCTTCCGCCAAAATCATACCAGCTATCATCATATGGACATATGGTACCTTCTTCTGGCGGTAGGGTTGCTGGAATGTCTACAGGGAGAAAAAGAAAAGTAGCAGGACAACGAAGAGCAAAGAAAATGAGCACTACATTCGTTAATGACTACTGCTGCATAGACACTTTGATTTTTCGAGATCACTTAGGAAAAAAGTGAATGCTGACCATTGCTATCAGCAAGCTTATCCCGTTTGTTGAGCAGAGTCGTGCAATAGCGAGTAGAAGCAAACCCATTATAAACAAACGGAGTTAAATGTAGTTAATTAACGGATATGCTATCATTTTTTTACAATTCACAGTATATATTAAAAGTGCAATTTCTGCAATTATTTTACCAAATTATTAATCCTATTAATATTAATCCTATTTATTAACACTTTTCAAGTTATATCTACGTCAGAAGCACCTTTCTTTAACAGTCTACAGCAATACTGCAGGTTTGTACCAACACTATTACAAACGTGATCTACTTCGTACTTTTATCTGATGCATTCTAAGAGTAATCAAGGCAGCGATGCGCGCGCACTAGAAAGAATAATGCAAATACTTTCTTTCGTTGGAAAGGACTTGGGCTTGATTCGAATAACTGACGTTAGGAAAAGTTCTCTAAGATAAGAGCACTATTTTTTAAAGTGAAGATGACACCATTCGATTGGAAAAGATCTGGGTTCGATTCTCGTCGTGACGAGGGGAGTCCTTATATGGGCTAGGCTTTTTCAATTGAAGGACTGTTAGAAGATCTCATTACGAAGGTGCAGGGGTTTCATCACACGTACAGATAAATTGCACTTCAGAACATACGCAATTTACAGACAAAAATACTATTGTGATGGTGATGATGGAAGGTAGATGGCATGGATGGTAGTAGTTTCTTAGTAGGAGAATTAAGTACTAGTGGAGAGGATGAGATGTACTGTATTTAGCGAAATAAAATAGAGATCCCTCACGCAATAAGTCCTTGGACTCCCTAGAGGTGTCACATAATAATAATAATAATAATAATAATAATAATAATAATAATAATAATAATAATAATAATAATAATAATAATAATAATTAATAAATTAGATGGTATTATACTGAGGATAGCAGCATTTTCTCTCCCGAATAATTATGGTGTTTTCATCTTGTAAATAAGTATGCAATCGTGATAACAAACAGTGAAGAATTTTCCAAAGTTTGGGAAAATAAGTTAAACTTTATTTAAGCTAATAAATGTGTCTAAGAAATAATACTTCGGTTATAATACTTATTTTTTATTTATCTCTCCGACAACAAATGACTATATAATTGCTAGCAATTAGTACTGCATTTAGATAGGTAATGAGAGTGAAGAAAACTATTGATATTTTCTTTTGCCTAACTGCAGAATTTCGTCGCTAGAGTACACTTGTTGAGGGACACTAAATGATTGATTAAAGAAGGAAGTAGAAGCAGGTTCCATGGATGTACAGTTGGACTCTGAATGAATGCTAAAGCAAACTAATGTTCTTGGTATTTTAGTGATAGAAAAGCCATAGCAAGAGATATGCGCAAAAGACTATCAGTGAGATAGCAACTGAAATAAGGCTGTGTAAAAGAGTAATATAGAAACCAAACCGCGAATAGCATTCTATTTCTGGGCAGATTTGGAATTTGAAGTTTACAGAGAGACAGGAGAAAAGGAAAGTCTTCGGGGGAAAATGGCAGCAATATTTGTTTGGAGATTTATGAATCATTAGATATGACAATTTTCTTCCAGCAAAGAAGAGAGGTATATTATCTTGATGATATCCCATGACGACTGTAATTAAATATCAAATTTTCAGCACTTTACGCAGAATACTGTACTAAAATACGCATACCGACCACTGAATTAGAAACGTTTATTTAATACCGTGGTGGACCTTCTTTATCTCGAATTACAGCACATATGCGGTTTGGCACAGATTCCGCAATGTGCTGGATTTCACTTATGCTACAACATACCAGGCGTTCACTAGGCATTCCTTTAATTGGCTCAAATTTTGACAAAAGAGGACTTTTCTCCCGAGTCTGTTTTTCTAACATTCTCAATGGGATTCAGATCTAGGTTTTATGGTGGCCAGTGACGATGGTGTAATCCACTCTCATGCTCTCTGACATGAACAATAGCATTATCATCTATGAAACAATCGCATCAGCTGGACAGAAAATCAGCATTGCAGGATGGAGTTGATGGGCAACAATGTTCAGATATTACTTGGAGGATACCCCACCTTCCAACAATATCAGAGAAACGATTCATACCAACAGAATATGCTTTACACCATAACACCAACTCCAGAACCTTGAATTTTGTTTACAAAGCAAGCTGGGTTCATTGTTTCATGGGTTGGCGCCAAACTCTCTGCTTATCATCGTTACAGAACAAGGTATACAGTTAACCCGCCGCACTACATGGCTTTTTTCCAGTCTTCCAGCGTCTAGTAACGGTTTTCCGTACACCACTGCAGACAAAATTTCTGGTTCTTAACAGAAATCAGTGATTTCCGTATAGGCATGGGACTGTCCTATTCAATTTCGTGTGAGCAGTTCGGTGAGAAATGTGTGAGGAACAGCTTACAATAAAGGCTTCGGTCATTTGCTGCACACAGGAAGTTCCGTTTGTCCTTGCAACCCTTTTCAGACGACAGCGATCTCTTTCATGCAGACTGTCCTAGGACCACAGTTACACATCGCAGAAAAGTAATGTGGCAAATTTTCTACTGATTAAACAACCGATGTAGCTCACATTTTGAGGAACCAATCAGCTCTGCTGGTCTCAAAATCGTGGCTCCAGCCAGACGCACATCCACCAGAAATTCTTTATCGAACTCCGAAAGATACTTTGTTTTTCCCATTGTGAACAACCCTATTGACGACTAACCAGCACTATTCTTAAATGGTTGCGAAAAACACGTGGTGACATGGCAATCTACGTAGAACGAAACATAAATATACCATATCACTGGAGAGATCATACTTAACACTTTCATTGCCAAGCTGAAAATTGGAATTTCGTGTGGTGGCCAAATTTTTTTAAATTTTTTTATTTAGTTAGCGACGTCCGCGCGATAACGCGTGATCGGCCGTTTGGTGAGAACTCGCATCGCGTGTCGCGCGATATCGTTCATTGCCAAGCTGAAAATTGGAATTTCGTGTGGTGTCCAATTTTTTTTTATTTTTTTATTAAGTTAGCGACGTCAACGCGATAATGCGTGATCGGCCGTTTGGTGAGAACTCGCATCGCGCGATTGGCAATGAACGTGTTAAAAAATACAGTTTAGCCCTTATAAAAGTAATCTTGGAACAAAGAAATAATATCATATGAACATTAAAATGAAAAGAAGAACCCAATTCCAACTATACTACTAAATCTAAGACCTAGAAAAAGATGGAAATTTAAAATAATGACACCTCATCCAATTCTCCTCCAAATCATTGAACTGGGTAAAAGATAAACACAGTTCGAATCCGGTTTCCCTTAAATTCTCTTACAAGCAGTTCTATCTTGTTGTTTTTGTCGTGTCTCCCCTCAAAAAGTATATTCACTCTACCTTATTCTACGTTAATTAACATCTTTTTTTTTCCGGCCAAAGAAATATTTTCGCTCTTTAGAAAAGAAACTACATTCTCACCATGTTTACGAGGGTAATCTGAAAATTCTCAGCCTCGCCCATAGATGACAACACTATCGACAAGATTTCTTTTTCTAAGTTGGCACATCAGTCCTAAGCACCCATGTGAAATTGCAATTCATTCTATCAAGTAGTTTGTTTTATACAGCTGTCTGAAGCAAACGTGGTGTCTGTATCCCCTAAAATGAATAAAATTGAGTATCGTTCGGTTATAAAATTCTTTGTAAAAGAAGGTTTAACGCCAAAAGAAATTCATTCAAAATTCATAAAAGTTTATGGGCACTCTTCTTCGTTTTCATCAAATAGGAAATGGGCTGCTGAGTTTAAACGTGGTCGTACTAGCCTTGAAGATGATTCATGTGAAGGACTTCCAAAAGGTGTAACAACACCAGAAATCATTGATCAAGTGCACGATATGTTATTTGATGACAGGTTAGTTCAAGTACGTGAAATTACTGAGACTATAAGCATTTCAAAAGAACCTGTAGGTCATTTTGCATGAAGAATTGCAGTTGAAAACTTTGCGCATGTTGGGTGCCTCGCTTGTTCACAACAGATCAAAAACGCATTCGCATGAAAATCTCTGAACAATGCTTGGAGCGTTTTAACAATAATGGAACTGATTTTGTGCGTCGATTTTTTACTATGGATGAGACCTAGATTCACGATTACACACCAGAATCCAAATAGCAATCAACACAGTGGACAGAAGCCGGTTGTTCAGCGCCAAAGAAGACACAGTTGGTTCCATCAGCAGGAATGGTCATAGCATCGGTTTTTGGGATGCCAAAGGCATTTTGATTATTAATTATCTTGAAAAGGGTAAAACAATAACCGTAGAATATCATTCTGATCTTTTAACCAGCCTAGACGAAAACATTTGTGAGAAAAAACCCGGTTTCTAGAAGGGAAAAAACTCATCTTTCATCAGGACATTGCACCTGCCCAGAAAGCTGTTTTGGCAATGGACAAATTAAGGGATCTGCACTATGAATTGTTGGAACATCCACCCTATTCCCGAGATTTGGCTCCCTCTGACTTCTATCTCTTCCCAAAATTAAACTCTTCCTCCCTGGTCAGCGTCTTTCTTCGAATCAAAAGGTGATTGAAGCTGTAGAGGAGTATTTTGCAGATCTTACTGAGAACCACTACAGGGACGGGGTAATGGCGCTGGAGCATCGCTGGAATAAATGTATTAGTCTTAATGAAGATTATGTTGAAAAATAAAATAAATTTGAAATTATAAATTCGTTTTTTTTTCATTGTTAGGCCGAGAACTTTTCACACCACCCTCATACATAATCTTTACAGCTATACAAAAAACATCTCGGAAATATATTAACAAATATTTAAGTTGAAATGGCACATGAAACTATAAATGGAGGAGATAATTAATTAGATCAATTAGACAGTTTGTATTCATGATTCATACTATTGTTGCATAATGCGTTGCTTCAATCTCAAATCGTGCACCGTATTTACATTACAATTGACAACATTAAATTTATTTCGATTTAGAGCAACTGACATTGCTATTGTGCTGTTATGTTATTTGAAAATCAGGTTTGTTAGAGTTAAATCGGGACGAATGTTTTTAACTCTTACTTCGAAATGGATTGGAATTATGCCTAACGAATCCCGTTTATGATGCAATGGAGCTTTGGTTAGTATATGCTTGTTTTACAGGATGATAAACCAGTTTTTGCAAGAAAAAACAAGAAACCCCTGTTGCTCTCTCTCTCTCTCTATGATATTTTCAGTTCTACACATTTTTCAGCTTTCTACACTTACGTTGTCATCAATAGAGATAGGACAAAGCTTTCTACATAATTCTCGGTTTTTAGACGTTTTGAAAATTTAATTCAGTTTACTTAAAACTGAATAGACACTACAAACTCAATACAAGCCACATTATTTCAAGTAAGCCGTCCATGGTCGCGTTGCTTACGAGTATATCGTTTAATCTATGAAACATTTCTGTTTTTAATTTCTTGCTTTCACAAAAAAGCAAAAAAAAAAAAATTCGTATATTATATAAACTGTTTTCCTCAATCTGATCTATCTATTGATATCGTTTTTACTAAACAAAGCAAACTAGTATTTATCAAATATTTACCAAACTAGTATTTACCAAACAAAACAAACAAACAAAAAAAGACCCGAAAACATTAAAAGAAAAATTTAATTTTTATTATGTCCTACAATTTTACTATCAGTGAGTTAGGTGAAATTTGTTTCACGTGACATAGAGAATATGGCAAATTTCCATATTCTCTATGTCCACTATTAACTATATCGGTGAAGAACTGCATACGTCCGTAGAAGACAAAAGAATTTGTTGGTATTCTAAGTTTATTTATGCTTTTATAAACTAACAGTGATATATAAAACAGACAATACGAAACGACAAACTATATTTAGAATTCTATATCCCAATGTCATTTGAAATTGAGAGCAGCAGACTAAATTACATTGGCTAAAGGATGCCTACCATGTGACACTTCGCAGTAAAAAGACCTCGTTTCTTCGCAGTTGATTGTCTTCCAGTGACTATCTTCCATCATAACTGCACAGTCCTTTTCAGGCGTGTTTTCACTTGGTTCATTCTCATCCCAGTCGGTGTAGGCGACGAGCCAACCAGATGACCATTTAAAGAGACCTTCATCCTAAAAAAAAAAAGAAAGAAAGAAAGAAAGAAAGAAAGAAAGAAAGAAAATAACAATAATAATAATATTAACAAAAATTAACTTTTTAACATTAACGTTTTGGGTTTTTAGACTTTTATGTAATTTTTAAGTTCAAAGTTAAGTTTAAGCTTAATTTTTAAGCTTCATACAGGATATTTTCGACGATGTTCATTATACCAGAGCTCATCCAATTAGAACAATAACATCACATTTCGCTGGAAAATGCACTAAAAATTAATATTTTGATATTGTTCTATTATTATTGTTCTATTTCAATGAATCAATCAACATGAAAGAACTCTTAAGACTAAAGTGGTTATTTTCCATTCATTACATTGAAGCGTCATTTTTATGTGTGAATTTCATAAAATTCCACCTCTCGAAGGTTATGCTTAATTAGTTAATTAGAGTGTTTGGTGGATGTGACTTTGGCCAGATTAATAAGCAGTCTATAATAGTGCTTTAACACTATAAATTAAAGTTACCAAAAATTATATACTTGGTTTAATCCTTTATTCAAGTGTAAGCAAACAAAGTTTGCGCTTGAAGTATCTTCAGGACTGCTTTAAGTACTTTAACACTGTAGACGACAAAGATCCGTATTTGTATAATCTTTGCTCGTCTACGGTAATTTCGTAATTACTGCATTCTCATTTATTTTTGAATTTCGTATTATTTCCTTTACTATATCTTCATCACGGTCAACTCCTTTTGCTGAAATTAACAAATTACTCGTTTATTCTGTTAACAGATTTTTTTTTACTGTTGGCCATATACAGTATTATTCGAATTTTTTGCTCATCGAGAAATGTTATGCTAATTATAAAACTCCTCAGACAGCTTAGCAGAAATCACATTATTCTATAAATCTCTTGGTAACAAAAGCTACCACCTATACGTATATAACTGAACGAACCACTTCCGAAACGCTTCTGAAATAAGTGAAATAATAAAACAACTGCTGGTCATTCAAAAGAAACAAAAACGCCACCTACTGCACTCAGATTAATTACCAACGGACCCCACAATGCACACAGTTCAGCAATGAAATGTGTCATTACTGAAGCAAAAAACTAATAGTTTCATTTGTAAATGTCAGGAATGTTTTTTTTTTAATTGAAATTTATCTCATCTGATTATTTCTCATCAGCACTTTAATTGTGTGGTATTGAAGCAAAATAATCGATTCCTATTCAAAATCAGTATTAAGTTTTGTAGTATTACTGTTTGTCTCTGATTTACGAGTATTTTTACCAGATTATCCAGCACGTGAAATACATTAAATAAAACTGATTAATGTGTTTATATTTGATTGAATTCGAACGCATATTGCATTCACTTTTTTATTTTTCTTGACGGTAAAATATTTTTTCGAGCTTGATATTTTATGATCACTTATTTTTTATTTGTTTGGGCAAGTACTTTTATTGTTCATACATGAAACGGACAAAAATATGAAATAAATTGCTTATTGAGTGAGATTCCATGAATGACTGAATAACACAAAGAGCTGAGGAATATGCTTTATATAAAATCGTCATTAATATGTTAAAAAATCTATTAGCGTATTTTATGGAGTCTCGACTACAACCTTTGAAGGTTGTAGCCGAGACCCCTTAAGCCCTAACTTTAGAAGGCAGACGGGTAACCAACTGCCATCCATTAACCATTGGGCTCACATTGATAGTGAGCCCAAGCCAAGGCGTTGGGAGGAGATAATGGGAAAGGCATGGCCGTGAGATTCCATCAGCTGTCTCACGGCAATAAACTCTAACCCTTGTGTTATTGTCCTGTAAATCGGAGATCTGTAGTCAATGTTTTGAGATTCTGGTTTAAAAACTGAGATTCCGTATGGAGGAAAATAAACTCAACTTCCCTTAGCGAAAGATAGACTAGCTCAAGAAATGGTTGAAGAAAGAGCTAGAAAAGTTCGACTTTTATAGCTCTAATAACAATAACGGTTTTTCGTCAAGTAGCCTAGAATTATGGAAATAAACGCCATTTCCACAGGGCTACACAGGTACCGTCATTAGATTTAATATATACTATTTAATTATAAAATATTATTATGGAATTTATAAATTTAATATTTACTGAAAGCCTAAACAACGCTAATTCCGTCAGAAAACTTAGATGCATGAAAAGTTTAGAATAAAAAAAAATGCAACTGAACAGTCAATCTACGCAACACAAAATCCCAATATATTAATTTCTAGCTCTTCAAATAGAAGTTAAGGCACTTTGTTTATCAATCCTACAAACGAGAATCTGTACAAATATATATCAAGCGGGATTTCCCATTGACGGTCTGTTGGATGCAACGCATCCTCAACTAGCAGTCTCATCCACTACATCAGTGTTTCTCGAAGGATGGTACGCGTACCCCCGGGGGTACGCGATAGGTCTTCAGGAGGTACTTGGAAATTTTCGGCTCTGCATCATTAACGCATGGAATCATTATATTATATGCAATTAGAGACAACTGGGATAAAAACAGCACTAACTAATGAATCACGTCTCCCCTCCAACAGAAACTGCTGTATAGACTGAAGCAAAACCATATGTTGCCGGTGAAACATATGGTTTTCTTGACATCACCCAGTCGTGAACGTATTAAAACTAAGAAATATATAGTGAATGTGTTTCAGATATTATGGAATTCGGTTGAAGGGAATCAGCATTTCAACTCAACTGTTGAAATGCTAATTTGTTTTTGGTTCTCGTGATCTTTTGTTAATGCCGCACCAATCATATGCACTTGATAGCTGATCTACGTATCTCGAGTCTTGTAAATTACTGGTAATTTTGTTTGAAATAATGGGAAAGAAGATGAAGCTATTTGAGTAGATGACTTTGACGATGCACACAAGGAAACTGTTCTCGATGCCAAAAGTAGTGATAGCGAGTAGGAGCTTCTTGGTAAGTTACAACACTTGCAGTTTTTTTTTCTGAAAACTTTAGGTTCGAAATTCCCCGCATATATCTCGCACCTCGGTTTTTAGCTTTAACTTTGAGAAAAAAGTGCGAGTTATATTCGAGAAAATACGGTCTGTCTCTAGATAACCAACTAGGAAGAAGATGAAAAATCTTCGTAAGTATGATATGAATTACTTGAAATGTGAATTTTCATGGACAGGAAATGAAGAGAAACCGATTCCACATTTTGTTCTATTAAAAATAAATCATATTTTTTGTTTACGTGAACATATAAATTCAAATAAAATAAACACCTACAATGAAATGTACTTCATTTATTTATTATTTGATAAGGGGGTACTTGGTAATAATGAAAATTTAAGAGGGGGTACGCGGATATCTGAAGTTTGAGAAACACTGCAGTACATATCATACGCAGGTGGTGTGTTCAAATTATGCCGCCGTGAATGCCTTTAGGTAATAAATGAATTTCCTCTTCTAGTGTAAGACCATCATCAGGCTTAATGTAGGCCTGAAGTCGTATGAAAAAAAAAGTTCCATGTTTGTTCTCCAGAGCAGGATATATCAGGACATCGTAAAAATGAATAAAAAAAAAGCAATATATACAAAAATACTTAGCATTAGAAGTTTACAACTTATCGTTGGTGCGAGTCAATCCCCCCCGTCCCCCAAAATCCAACGTTAGGTTTAAATGTCTATATGCTGTAGCACACATAATATATGTTAATATTAAAACCAAGAGGGTGGTAGGTGAATGTGAAGGTGTTTTTTGTTGTTCTTTTGGAACGCTTTTTTGTTGTTCTGTAAGTTTTTTGTGAGAGTTCTGTTTTATTTTATGTGAAATGTATATTATATTTCTTTGCTTTTTGTTTTCTAAGGGAAACCGTATGTTTCTATAAGTGAAAATTCGCATCCATCCTTCTGTCCACTAGTGAACTCTGAAGCTGCCTACCTACCTATCACTATACTCGGCTGGCCAATAGACATGATCTGGCAGAATACTTTGTAAAAATGAATTATTCATTAGCTGTTCAGGTAGGTGGCTCCTGATAAATTAGCAAATCAGGTTCTGTTCTGTATACAGTCTGTCCACTGCACCATCACGATTTTGCTAGCGAACTCTGGAATGAGTTGATTAGATGTCCTTACACTGTATATTATTATTATTATTATTATTATTATTATTATTATTATTATTATTATTATTATTATTAAGTTAAACTGTGCGCAATTAGTGCTAGCCTGTGGACGTGTGTACTTGCCGCTATACTTTAACCGGAAAAAAGCATTTATATATATATATATATATATATATATATATATATGTGTGTGTGTGTGTGTGTGTGTGTGTGTGTGTGTGTGTGTGTGTAGAAATTTTTTACCTTGGGTGTAAAATACGTTAAAGATACCAAGAAATTTTATACTTGGATCCTTTTCCCAAGTAATCAAAAGAAAGTTTGGCGCGTGAAATATAATCACATCTGAGCTACTTGTATATAGAAGCTAATGACTTCATATCACTTGCCTTCGTATGTATCCCATAATGCAATACATAATGGGAAGGGCCACTACTCAGACCGGTTTCGACTTTTATTGACCTTTATTATACACGATGAAAGAGGTGAATAATGCAAAGCATTATGGAACATACTAAGGCAAGTGATGTGTGGTCATTAGCTTCTATATATAAGTAGCTCAGGCGTGAATATGTTTCACGCGCATAACTTTGTTTTGCTTACTTGGGAAAAGGATTAAAACCAAGAATAAAATTTCTTTATATCTTTAACGTATTTTACAACCAAGGTAAAAAGTTTCTTCATCTTTCTCTCATCTAGAGATTTTTATTAAGAAAATCAAGCACCTTTTGTGTACTTATATATGACTTTGCATTATTTCAAACTTGGTATCTCACCTGGGTCTAGCTCCCACTGAAGAGACCTCAATAAAGGTCGAAAATGGTAGGGTAGTGGCCGTTCCCATTATGTATTGCATTATACACATCTTGAAAGGGGTGCGTGTGTGTGTATATATATATCTGCTGAAGCTTCCAGGAAGAAGAAGAAATGCCCCTCACCCCCCCAAAAAAACATCAAACAAAGTATTATTATCGATTTGAAAATAGCATTGTGAAAAAGTGGAATGAATGCATTCGGCATTCCTATTGCATGTTAACAGAAAAGAAACTGACAATGTAAATTGTACATCAAAGAAAATTGAAATTGAAAAAAAAATATTAATATTACTGATTCAAAAAAAAAAGAAAAGAAGAGAAAAAAAACAGCATTGTTAAAAGTGAAATGAATCCATTCAGCAATCCCTACTGATAACAAAAAACAAACTGTAAATATAATTTGCGAATTAAAATGAACCGCAGACTGAAATATAAATAATAAAATGCAGAAAAAAGTATCTATATGTATATAAAATTATTCCACAACCGATATCGTTAATAGCAAAATTATCTTCTCTTAACACATTAAATGCATCATTGTAAATATGTATGTGAAAAAATTGTAAAAACATTATCAGTATTATTATTTTTGTATTTAAATAAGATATTTACTTAAAATGATTTTAAAATTTGAATATTTGTACTTAATACTTGTAGTGAAATATATTGTAATAGTAATACTTCAATTATACTGTATATTTGCCAATGTTCTGTATATGTACAGAGGATAATACACTTTGACAAAAGAATATTATTATTAAGAGCGACCTCTAGGGAGTCAGAAACTCAGCAAGGATCGAGGGAGGCCATATCATTCTGACCTACCCTTGAAGACTGTGTAGATGACATAACCTTGAAGACTGTGATTAGCAATGCACTTAAGAAGTTGCGAAGGAAGTGGAAACACATAAAACTCAGGCTACTAACAAGCAAGGTGATTGTATTTAGCCGGACGAAAGTCATTTTACTATCTAAAGAACTTACTGGCATTTCCTCCAACAAGACAAGGTCGCCAGAACCCCCTTATTTTGAAAGTGACTCTACTACGGAAGCTGGAATTGATGGAAAGGCTGTGCTAAGCATCACCGTGATGTTACGAGCTGACCAATGGCTCTTATCACTAATACATTATATTTTGTAGACAGTAGAGACCTCGTGTGTGTGTGTGTGTGTGTGTGTGTGTGTGTGTGTGTGTGTGTGTGTGTGTGTGTGTGTGTGTGTGTGTGTGTGTGTGTGTGTGTGGTTTACATAAATGTATAAAATATCAGTAAAGATTAAGAGGATAAGATAGTGGCAGTTGAATTCTTGCTGTATTTTACTCACATCAACGTAGCAGATCTGAAAAGAATTCGTTGAACGATGTGGGGATGGAAGGCAGAACCGACTTGTTAACTGATCTAAATAAAGTCTATGGAATTGAAGAGTATTTTATTTTGTCCGGAATCAGTAAATGAAATGTAAAAAGGAGAGGTCGACTACTTTCACTTGGTACACTCGTTACTTCAAAAGTAGAAATTCTAGCTTTTATTGTTTACAAAAAATTCTAGAATTTTTATGTAAACAACTTCTTAGGCATCAAGCTTTGTTAGCTGTGATGTGAATATGTTGAATACAGTCTTGCATTTTATATCATAAATCTGAAGAATATTGAAGTCTCCCTTTCAGTTTCATTAATTATAACTTTTTCTCTAACGCAGAGTAGTCTGTTATGTAAATGATACCGAGAATTTTTCATTTATTTGGTACTCTTCATACACAGGGAAATAATCGATAAATTTACCAAAACATCTATTTCTGTTGGCATGAGGAAGGAAAACGAAGAAGAATTCGAAAAGTTTGAATTGATATATTTTGCTTTACATTCTGACCAAAAATCTGATTCTGGATCGCTTCTGGATGAAAATAATAACTCTTTCTTCGGTGTACTGAAGTTTAATCGACAAAATCCACGATGATACTTCAGTGTGAATTTAAAAGAAATACCAGAAGGATTCTCTAATAGAAAGTTCGAGTAAGAAGTGAAATCAAAAGTTTATGAACATCAATTGTATTTTTAAGCGGGAAAAATACAAAACGACTGAATGAGGAAATTAATAATGTCCGACAATCTTCTGCGCGAAGTTCAAGGAAATGTAACACGTTAGGCTAGTCGCGAATTCTTCGCACGAGGTTTTGTTCTAAATTTTATGTAAACGATGAATTTTATCGAAGAAAATGAGGATGTTACTGTCGAAAACGTGTTTCGGTAATGGAGCATCATTCCATTAATTTGAAAAGGTCATCGCAAGCAATGGAGATGGTGAAAACAGCTTGAGGATCATCCCTTTTATGTGTTATACCGGATATTAATCTTTTATTTGTAGGAAAACGTAAAAAAAAACGTAAGTGGTGTTACGAGTAGAGAGTAAGCTTGGAAGAGTAGAAAGTGCTGGGTTTTATAAAATTCTTGAATATGATCCCTAGCTAATATGGAGTTTTTTCAGTTAAACATCGGCGAGTGGTAGTTTCAAGGAAAGAGATTCCAATAATTTTACACTTTTTCGCACCGGAGTTTCATTTTCTTTAATTCTGTGATCGAATTTGTTTGGGGCAAAATTGTATTCAATGTTTTGTAATAAGATCATAGGTTGAAAATATTTAATTATTTAATAAACAGGGTAGCCATAAAATAATGGCAACGAACAAACAACAGCAATACCTAAAGTATTTAGATGCTTATTTATGATTTCATTTATCAAGATCTGTTACATACCATCTCAGAAGATGTTTGTAATGTAGTTTCTTGCTAGTTTTCTAAGGAACCATAAGGAACAACGTGTACGTTAGTTCAATGGAAAAAAATTACTTAAATATCTAGTTTTGCGAGCTAGCTTTAACGTACCTGTTGAAGATTACAGTTGCCTTATTAACAATGGCTCAGCTATCACCATACTCAATTGCGTAAGTTAATATTTATCGGAGTTTAGATGTTACGGTGAGCAAAAAGGTTCGGTAATTTGTAAATGCAGGGTTTGCTGGAGGAAGTTGATAGAGGCTTCTTGAACCGACTGACGTTTATGTCGGAAAGTAAAAGGCATTGGCCATGAGTTGATTCAAATGCCTTTGACACTAAAGAGAAAGTGTAGAAGTACACGTAAAATATTACTGAATGCTCTTATACAGAAATGGCACGTTTTGTAGTAACCAGCTATTCAAAGATTAAATTTAGTGTTTGAGTTATTACCGCTGATTTAAGTTATAAAGAATTTTCCAAAAGCTTCGATATAACAATAGCTCTCATAATTGCGTATAAGCGGACCATTCTGGTCTTTTTTTTAGCACAACACTTTTTCTTAATGATTATATATTTTAAATTTGCATTCTACCGTCTTATAATATATTTAATTATATTATAATTTATATATTTAAATATATTTAAATTTAAATATATATAAATTTAAAAATATTCAGTAACTTGCATTTTTTCTGAGTCCAATCCACATAGGGGAAGTGATGTTAGACATTTCATTGGCAATAAGCAGTGCTTGGAAGAAAGTATCTCGAACAGTCAAAAGATGACCTCCAAACGTCTTACAGAATTCCTCCGCTTGAAACCATGTTTTCTTCTGTGACGAAAGGTCATACTTTTGATAACAAGAGGATCCTAAAGGCTTCCAACCTTGAGGATTGTCACATAAATTGGTATTGTACCCTGGGGTTGACAAACTAGGATCTGCAAAGAAACACGGAACTAAATGTTTAAAAACTGCGAAAAATAAAAGTGAAATAAATCCAAATAATCTCTCTCTCTTTCTCTCTCTCTCTTTAAAATATATATATATATAAAAAAAATCAGCTAACGCCTTTTTTTATTCCCGTATACGGGAGTAGGAGAGGCCATTAGCCCTATCTAACTTTTAGAGACTGAGTGGGCAGTTCAATCTCCACTGGTACCCAATCAGAGATAGATGGCCCAAGGCTATCACTAATTAAGCGGTACGCAGTGAAGAGAGACGGCTCAAATGTGCCGCCATCTCGTGGTCCCTAACCCTAACACAATATATTTGATGTCTGAAATAATGTGGGTTCTACGGTCGATTTTCTTGAGTTTACAGGACGAAAAACCAGAGTTTCCGGGAGGAAAAACCCGCTTGCCCGTGCCAGAGATCGATTAACTCGGGAACCGGCCGAAAATAGGCTTAGAAAAATTTCCTCTAGTCGCCGATTAGACTCAAAACCAAGTCTTCCTTCGTGCGGCCAAGCGTCATGGTGTGCAAACGCCACATCCACTGAGCTACACAGTATATATATATATATATATATATATTTTATTTTATTTTATTTTATTTTTTTTCCATGGTCGACTGGTCTCCGAGACTGTCAGCGTGAAGATCGTATGCATATAAAATACATGCACATACCATGTCCTGCAAGAAGTGCTATGAACCATTGTGTGAAAAAGGGAAAGGGCTATATTGCATAGGTTGTTAACATAGGCTACAATACCACTATTTTGGAATTTCCAATTCAGAAAATAACCGAAATCCTAATGGCAAAACACAAAATTCTGAGTATAAAGAATCTAAGACACTGCGTACTGTTGCTATGACACTATTTCAACACTGCTTACCTCAATAACAGAGAAACGTACCGTATAACAAGGCCAAACATAATCCTCTACAGAAGCACGTGTTATAACAATTTGTATGGAGCCATTGTGAGAGAGCATCCAATACCCACAGTACTTAACAACTTATCACATAATGTAAAACATCTGAACAGTTGCAGAACATTAAAAAAGCGAAGCAAGGAAATTGTAACAGCACACTCAGTACTGCAGCAGTTGCCATAAATTTCACATAAAACATAGTAACTACAGCAAAAACTGCTAAGAAAAAAAGAATAAGTTTAGTTAATCGCTAATCCCTGGCTTCAGAAAAGCTAACGCTGGCTTCGAAGTTAGTAGATTACTCCATCTCATTATCCTTTTTTACGAGATTATTTAGCATCTAACTCATTTTGGTACATAATTTCCGTTCCTTACATCAGATTATCCTATTATGCATGTAATCTATGTCCATATATATATATATATACATTGTAAATAATATGCACGTGTGGACATTAAAATGTTTTATTGGCAATAATATGTATTATTGTTATTATTAATTATCAAACTTTCATGGACTCAAATACATCATATTATCTATCAAAAAAAAATGAATGTACACTCTAATTTTGTATACATAAATCTCATATCGTTTTCCTTTTACCCTCTTTTACCTTGCAGTGGCGAGGGTTTATTAATCATCGAACCTTAAACCGTTCACAGGATAAGGTGGTCAGCCCTACGGGTTGTTAACATAGCATAACTATGCTCTGTATTGTTGAGTTCTCAAGCATGGTTTGCCTACTTTGCGGGATGAAAAACCCCAGGATAAACTGGGGAAAAACCATACTGTCCACACCTAAGACCAGCTAACTTAGCTATGTCTGAGGAAGATCCTTCAAGTCCTCATTCACCGACAGGAATTGAACCCAGGACACTCCTTCCCCAGGCATATAGTTGCGAAGAGCGCAGCCACTAGGCTAACCGCACGGACCTATATGTAAATATAGTGTATAATAATAAATTATGATATTGGTATGGAAAACCTATCTACATTTATATTAAAAAAATAATGTACTCTACACTGTGTACTGAACAGAAAATGCAAAAATATTTTACATGTATATATACTCGTATGTAAATACTTTGTATGATAATAAAATTATTATTATTCAAAACTTGTTGTTATTATTATTATTATTATTATTATTCAAAACTTGTTATTATTATTATTATTATTATTATTATTATTATTATTATAGTAGTAGTAGTACTCGTAATAATAATAATAATAATAGTAGTAGTAGTAGTAATAGTAACGATCGTGGTATCAGCAGTAGCAGAGTTTTACGGGATATGATTTTTGCGTTATGGATATTGGCCCCGCAATTGTTGAGGTTACATAGAATTGTATTTAAATAAACTTAACGAATCACTAACTCGAAAAACGACGACCTCAGAAAAAGATTTTATCGCAAAAATGCTTCGGTTAGGATATGAACCAAGAGAAACTAGCAGACTTATCCAACTATTCCTTCACAAACAATATCACACAACTCAAAAAAGATAATCTACCAAAAAAAATTACCAACACAAATTCAGCAGCAAACTATGTCTTTTACACCCGTAACAAAACAGGAACTGAAGGAAGCACTCTTACAGGTATGCCCATAGATCACTCCAGGAATAGACAAAATAAGACTCACAGACTTTTCAACACACATTGAACAAATAAATCCTATATTTCTGAGACTCGTGAACATAATATTCGATACTGATATCATTCCACAAACAACTAACAATTGCGATTATTGCACCAAATTATTAGGGAAAAAGAAATGATACACAGAACTACGGACATACAGCTAACTTACCAGTCATCTCCAAAATTCTTGAAAAAATAACACACTCTAGACTACAGAACTATTTACAAAATTACAACATTATCTCATAAAACCAATACGGGTTCCAGAAAACAAAAAGCTCCATCACCTTATTAGAAGATATTGCCGACACCATAAACATTGATCTTGGTAAAAACAAGTTCGCTGTCTTTATACTTTTTGACTTAATTAAAACTTTTGATACACTTGAACATGACATACTTGCTGACTAAACTACATTCAGTCGGAATAAGAGGAACACTGCATACCTAGTTTAGGAACTATCTCTCAAATAGGACACAAGTAAAAAAATAGGCACGAATTACAACCGGGCTATACAGATAAAACAGGGGATCCCACAAAGCCATATTATCACCTTTCCTGTCCAACTTATACATTTTACAACGTTCACAACCTGGCCACACGAAGTCAGGTATAACAATACGCAGAAAACATCGCGCTACAAGCAGTCCACACAGACATCATCACCGCTCTTTCCAAAGCACAACAAGACCTAAACGAAATCACAACTTGCTTCTACTAAAACTCAATTATAATAAATAGCACCAAAAGGCAGATGTTAATTATACATAATCCGAGAATCATGAGCCCCGCACCACTGTCGCTGTACTGTCACACATACCGCTGCATTAACAACGAAAGCAGCTGCCAATGTCCCGAAATCACACCTGTAACACATGCAAAATACCTTGGCGTTTACTTAGATTGTAATTGCATGGACAAAACATTACCTACATACTAAACACTGCATCACTGGAGCAAAACCTTTTCAAGCAAAAGACATGATTCCATATAACGTAAAACAAAAACTCCTACATCACGGTATTTGCGAATCGCTACTCAGGTACAGTATAATAGTCTAAGCAAACACATCAAACAGTCATCTGACGAAATTAGAAATATTATATAGGAAAATTATTTCAACAGTGATTTGGAGGTCTCATATGCAGCAGCCAATAACCGAACCCTATATAATCATGCACAAAATCCTGAGCATAAAAAATCTGAATCACTACATAATTTTACTAAGGAATTACTTCAACAACACATATCATAACAACAGAGATACCTATCGGATAACACGATCCACCACACCTTTTACATCCCTAGACCCTTCAACAACACATACGGTTTTGCAGTGAGATCACTTCTCATTCCCACGCTATTCAAAAACCTACCATAAAATTTAAAACACATAGAAAATAATAGATAATTGAAACACGAGCTGTGGGAGCTATACCAACATTATTAATATGGCATTCACACCTACAGTATATACACTTCAAAAATCAGCAGCATCGAACGCCTACATTCCATCCATGAAAAAGTACCAATCCCACTCGCTTCATGAAAGCTAACACTAGCATCGAAGTAGGTGGGATTCGCACGGATTAATCAATTAATCCTCATTATCCAATCACTACAATTAACTTCCGGTTCACAACACCTTAACCGATATCCTCTATTTAACCCTTAAAGATAATTCACTCCTACTTCAATCTGATTCCTTGTTACATATACTTCACTCTCTTTGTGCATATCCTATTACCTGACTTAGTCGGCATCAACTAGTATTCTTTATAACTCTATATATCTAAAAATGAATGTTGCACCGTATCATATAGTTTATTCTGTAACTTCCAAAAATAATATATAAATAGTATTAAAAAAGTGTATGTATACATAAAAAAGGTACGTTTTTCAGAATTGATGATATATATACATATACAGTATATACACACATAAACACAAAAACTGAAAAAAAAAGCTAATCATGTTAATTACCCTATGAAACTGGGAACTATAATTTAAGACTATTACTGTGATAGTTATAATAATATTATATGAATGTTTCTACTAATGAATAGCCTACAGTGCAAAGTATGATATGAATTGGAATATGAACTGAACCACACGTGAGATATTGTAGCACTGTTTCCTAAATTTGATAGGTAATAAAGTATTACTTTACTATAAAGGTAAAAATATTATTATATAAACAAAAAAACCAAGTATTATTACCGATTTAAAAATAGTATTGTGAAAAATTGAAATAAAGGCATTCAACATTCCTACTGCATATTAACAGAAAAGAAACTGACAACGTAAATTGTAAATCAAAATAAACTGTAAATTGAAATCGAAAAAAATATTATTGATTAAAAAAAAATAAATAAAATTGTAATCTTAAAAAGTGAAATGACTCTATTCAGCATTCCCTACTTATAACAAGAGAAATGTAAATATAATTTGTGAATTAAAATGAACTACAGATTGAAATATAAATGTAAATGACGAAATGCAGTAAAGAATTACGTGTATATTTATATAAAATTTATATGCAATTTATATACAATACGGTTAACATGAAAACTCTCTCTCTCTCAACATCTTAAACGAATGATTGTAAATATATACGTAAAAAAGTGTAAAATAAGTTAATAGTATTATTATTTATACACATTTAAGTAATATATTTACTTAACATTCTGTACTGAATATTTGTAGTGAACAAAAATGTAATTATAACACTTCAATTATATATTTGTAAATATTCTGTATATGTGAATAGGATAATAAACTTTGTCAAAAAAAAATACGCTGAAGACATTATTTTTTTGTGTAGTGAGAACTCAGCCACATTCGTTTTCAATCAAAAGACAACATTGTTGACACTGATATCATATGGCAAGTGTCCTATTAAATGATCGTTCATTTTTATAATATCCATTCATTATTTACCTTTGTTCCGTTGACAAATGAAAGCCTTCTTGTCATTGCAGACTGCATCGTTCCACTTTCCGAGGTGGTCAGGTTTAAATAACATTTCTATACATGCTTCCTAAGTAAAAAAATAAAGAGAATTTTTTTAATAATTAAATTTATGAAATTTTTGAAGTAAGGAAGGACATATTAAATATCTAACAATATAGGAGTAGAACATTTTTAACAAGTACACTATGTATTTTTAATCCTTATTTATCTCCCGGAAGCTACCGTATTAACCGGCCTATAAGACGCACTCCTTTTTTGTACACATCGTTAGGAAAAAAAAACTTTATCGCTGAATATTATAATGAATTTACAGTATTTCAAATATAAAGTAATAATTAGGTCTAATTCAACAAATATCTAATCTAACTAGGAAAGGGTGCCCACCTTTTAATCTTCTTCGTCTAAATCCAGAAATTCATCTCCAGAGCTAAATGAAGAGACACTTTGAAACCTCTTCTAAATCAGAATCTGAGTCTTCATACAACAAACTGTTCTCTGTACCATCCAGTGCACTTCTTAAATGATTTAACCACTGTCTCAGTTTTCACAGCATCCCATGAAGCTTTGACCCACTCACCAACTTGCGAAATGCAAGGCCTCTTCAATTTTGTAGCAATGCCGACGTTTTTTAGCAATAATTTGCCAAGAAATTTAGAGAAAATTTAACGGCAGAAATTTATCACCGTTCACAACAACCCCGACAACAATTGGAAAGTTTGAACGAACGGGAACACAGATGTGATCGTCGATGACAGCACATGCGCATCCACTGAATTCAACGTAACTGAAATGCGCTCACACACCACAAGGAAGCAAGAAAGAAATCGCGTAACTTGGAAGAGAGAAAATTTCCAGAAATGAAAGTAATAAAAAAGCTGTGTTCGGCGTATAAGACGCACTTTGTTTTTAAGACCTATTTTCAAAGAAAAAAAGTGCGTCTTATACGCTTGCAAATACATACATTTTCCAAAAACAGACTTTTACAAACATCTATGACTTACTTAGGATTAAAATCCCCTGTCATTTCTTAACCAGGCGTTAGTAAGGTGGGGTGTCACAGACCCCAAAGATTTTAAATTGACTATAACTTTTTTAACAACACCGGCAGTGAGTCACGCCGCAGTATAACTTCCCCGTAACCAGCTACTCGAGGCCATAGACGACAGCGTAAGTTTAGTGTAAAGAGGTGTAAAGTGTGCTGTGGTCCACCAGACTCCACCTTACCAAAAGTGTGACTATATTTATTTCAGAAATGTAAGTTGTTTTCATGTATATTCTACTAAAATATTATCGTTACTGCTGTGTCTTCTATATTTTTACATACCAACTATAAGCAAATACGTTTTCGTAAATATTTAGAGGGTATTTTGAGAATAATATCTTTTTTTTTTTTTTTTTACCAGATGAGTTACGAGCAGGAAGTACAGAGGTTACGTCAACTTATAGATGACGCTTTGAAAGACGATGAGCCATTTAGCGGAGATAATGATAGTGAAATTGATTTAGAATTAGTCAGTAACCATGAGTCTGGTACAAACAAGACTGTCAGGAAAAAACTTAAACAATATGTAATCTAATGTTGATTAAAATGTTATGGATTTCTATAATACACTACATTATTTGGATGGGTCTGTGGGACCCTCCATCTTACCACTTTTGTTACATTTTCCCACCTCACCAGCGCTGGGTTAAATACAAACAGTGATCTTTATCAAATGAGACACCAAGTTAGTGAAATAATAAGCAGTCACTTACATAAATTCCAGCCCAAGCTCGTGAATGGATGGCATCACAACTCTGAAACCAGCAGGTTGTGGGATTGAGTTCGATGACAACAATGAAATGGGTGTTTGTAAAAGTCTTCAGGGGAGCAGAGATTTTGATCTTCGATACAGAGGCAATCATTTCATCACTGGATGCCTTAAATGTTTTGTAAAAACATGAAATTTAATCTGTAGAGTAGAGTTTCGGGTGTATCGAACTATTAGTCGATCCATGGTTGTAAACTGGGAAATAGGTTTTCAAAGTTTTGTGAATAGAATTGCGATGAAAATAAACAAATACACGCATACCTCAAAAGATATATTACGGTGATTACACCACATTTTTTATTATTCAGTTGTATAAAATACTGAAATAATAGTTCCCGACAAGTTTCGTAAATCGTAGGATTTACATCTTCAGGGGGTAAATAGTATAACTTAAAGTTTAAACAAGAGAATTAATAAATACAAATCATAACCGTCTGGCTATTCATAAAATCAAACAACAGAATGCAGATATATATCGTTATTGACGTTGAACAATACTGGACGACGTCACGTGTTCTTCTTCTCTTTCATACAGTCCGAGCTCAGATTGAGGTAGATTTTTTATTAGAGATGACCACACTTGATGGAGAATTAAACCTTGATTTTTTTTGCATTGGGTTGGGTTTTTCAGCATATTAGCAGCTTCTTTAAATTTTCTTATATAACTGTTGTTTTCTATGTATGACATCGTTGTGTTTTGCCAGAGTACATCGTGTCCAGTGGAAGTGGTATGGAAAGCAAGACCCGTTTTTCGTTCTCTTTTGTATTGTGCGTCTTTTTGGTGTTCAGCCATGCGTATTTCTCCAGATCTTCCTGTCTGTCCTACGAAGCAAATCAGCAAGAGCAATGGATTTTGTAGACTCCTGGTTTTTTAAGAGGATGATGAGGTGGTTTTGGTGGATGTAGGAATCTTGAGGTTTTTTCCATAGGAAGGAAGGCTACTTTTATGTTGTGTTTGTTCATTAATTTGGCTAGCTTATCTGTAAAATTTTTGATATAAGGAAGCGAGATTGCGTTTTTGTAATCCTGTTTTATTGTGTTGTTAGCTGGAGGCATTTTAAGGATTCTCTTGATGTTTCTTGTTTCATATCGATTCTGTTGGAGGATTTGTTTTAAGTATTTTAGTTCTTCATTACATCTTTCTTGTGTGCTGGAGATATTGTATGCTCTGTCTCAAAGAGTTTTAATTAAGCTTATTTTTTGTGAAGGATGGTGGTGTGAGGGTGCATTTAGAAATCTTCCAGTGTTTGTCGGCTTCCTATATACCGAAAAGGAGAGTTTACTTTCTTCATTAATTTAAAATAGAAATTTGCACACCACCATAAAATTCACTTTAGAACAAGAAAAAAATAGAAAACTTCCTTTTCTGGATATTCTATTAGAAATTAATGGATCGGGAACTATTATTTCAGTATTTTATACAACTGAATAATAAAAAATGTGGTGTATTCACCGAAATATATCTTTTGAACCAATTAGCCACAGAAGTGTACGCCTGCAAATATTTCAGAATAACCTATTTCAGAATGACCAAAGCATGGATATTGTTTACTCTTAATTCATTTTTGTATCATTCTTATGCGAAAGGTTGCAAAATCTATAATAGAATAATGAGGTACATGAGCAAGAGGCGAGAGAGAGAGAGAGAGAAGAGGAAAGGTGCTGGTGTGTTTCCTGAACAAGTGGAATTTGAAGTATGTGAGAATGGCTGTTGCCCTGAAGAAGAAGACTGTAATTTAAAAGTGTGTGTGTGTGTTTGCGTTTTTCTCCCAATAGTAACCCTACCAGGAGGTAATTTATTCCTACATGCTCCATTGCATTACAATACTTATTATATTTTTGTATCAATTTCCATAATTACATTTATATTTTTATATATACATATATTAATACTATACAGTATAATTCACATAATATCAGTATTTATGTTAGATCACAAGGACTGAAAGTTGATTTTATTAGCAAATTTAACTAATTCTATGGAATACTTTTCGATAAGTCTCTGTTTTGACTCTGGCCACTTGTCTCCGGAAGTGATGACGTGTTGTATTAGGGGCATCCGGATGGAGTCCAATAGCTGACAGTCGTGAAATATGTGGTCAACAGTCTGTTGAAGGTGTGGACTGCAGATGCACTATGGTGATTCCAGGATATGGAATCTGTGTAGATAGTGTCTTCTTTTTCCGTGTCCCGTTAGTAGCGTGGTTAAACCGGGAGAAATGGCGTGTTTTTTCAGTCGGAGTCTGCTTTTGATGCTAGGACTAGGAAAGAATTCTTTTGTTGTTGATCCGTTTTTTGATGTTTTCCATTCTTCTTGCATGAAATGCATGAATCATTAGAGAAGGCACGTAATTTTGAAGACGAAGGCATTATGGAGACAGTGAAAGGTGTGAGGTAATAATCAGCTGCATAAAGAGCAGATAAAGAAGGTGACTCGCTTTGTGAGAACCCAAACTACAACAGTTAGCTAATAATGCTAAAAATCGCAGAAAGTTATTTTAATACGTGCCCAGTAAAAGAAGGAACGATTATGGAGAAATGATATTGTCTAATAGAAATAATAAGATGATAATGAAGATTTTGGGAAAGTTGTAGAGATCACATGCGAAATGGAATGACAGAGGATCTATTATTTTCAATGAGCAGCACTGGTTTACTAAGAGAGTTTCTTTTTTCAGTAACTTGCTCATTATAATAATGCGACGGTTGAGTTACACAAAGGATATAAATACATTATCACACTTTTCGACTTGTCTAAATCTTTTAGTTTCAGAATGGAAAGCTGTTGCATAAGTCAGAGGATATGAGATCGGATTATAAACTACTAGTTTCGATAAGAGAATGATTCAGTGAGAGATATAAAAAACTAGTGTATGGGGGGTTGTGAGTTTAAAAACTTTATGGTGACCAGTGGTGTACCCCAGGAATCAGTCCCATTATTATTCAGTTTTTACATTAATGGCAAAGGATTTAACGGGAACATACAGCTATTTGCTGATGAAAAATAAGGTTATAATCAGGGATGCAACTGAGACATGCAGCACTTGCAAAATATGCTGGAATTGGGGGCATGTTTAATGCTTATGAGTTCAATGTTAATAGATGTAAAATTATGTACTTTGGTGTAAAAAGATATCCACTGGAATATGATATTGGCGGGATTATGGTAGAAGAAAATGAAGAAATTAGTAATATTAGAGTTTTAGTAGATATAAAATTGAAATTCCAAGTCCCTTTGGCCATACAGCAAAGTTTGCAAATACAACTCAGAGGAAAATTGCGATTCAGAAGCCAGCACTGACATGTAAGAATAAGGAAGTCAATTTTCCTCTTTACAAAGCTTTACTATGGCTTCATCTAAGATACTGTACGTTCTGGTGTTCTGCTTACCAAGGTGATGCAGATAGAATGGAGCGAATAAAAATGAGAGTATTAAAGATGAAACACGGACTGTGGAAGAGGAGAGATTGAAAATTCTTGGACTGCAAATATTAAAAAACAGACGATAATTACATAATAGCGAGCTACAAAATTCAGAAAGCGTCATAGAGATACTAGTAGATGTCCTTTTTTGTAATATATAGGGTAAGGAGAGGACGGCCACGGAAGTTGAGAATACATGCAGTCAAGAAGAGGATGAGAACTAGATTTTTCTGTCATAGAGCGATGCCTGACTGAAATGGCTAGCCTTTGCTGTTAGTGCAGACGATGTGAATGAATTTATGAAAAGCTATGATATTGGATGCGAGTGACATGTGGTCTCCCTCAATGAGTTCCTGACTCCCCGGAGGTCTTTTGTTATAATAATAATAATAATAATAATAATAAAATCGACTAAATATTATAGTACAGATGTTAAATTAGAAATTGATAAAAGTATTTCATTCTCCCGAATGTAACTTCATGCACAACATGAAAGCGGATTAAGTGAAGAGAAGCCGAAGATGGTGATTGAGCAGGAGGTGCATGAGTAATTGAGTAAACGTAAGTCAATAAGGCTGTGGGACTTAATGAAATATCGTTACGTATCTTGATGGGATGTTTTATGGAATGAACAAAATCTTTCACGTAACTTTTTTAAACGAGCCTTAGATTGTCCACACTCCCAAGGATTGAAAACAGAGAAAAATTGCTTTGCTCCAGAAGGGAGCGATAAGATTAAAACGTCGAATTATAGACCAATCTCTTTGTCTGGAGTTCTGGTTAACGTTAGAGATGCTAGTAAGGACCAATATTCAGAACTGGGTTGACAACAGCAGCATTTTCTTTAATGGACAGCATAAGTTTACTAAAAGCAGATCATATTTTAGCAATCTACTTACTTATTTCAACAAAATGACTTGCATACTAAATGGTACATTTAGATTTAGAAAAAAAAACTTTTGATAGATTGTCGCATAACAAACTGAATAGATATTTTGGATAACAGATTAGTGCGTTTGATTGGAAATTGGCTGCCTGAGTATCAGCAAATTGTGTACGGAGGAAAGTGATTCCAGAAGAGAGAAGTTACTAGTTGTGTGTCTTGGAGATGCTGCTCTTTAAGTTTTATGTTAATAATAATGGAGAAGACTTGATTAGTGACAATTGTTTACAGATGATGAGAAGATGGGAAGAACAATGAGGAGTAGAATGGATATTGTAGCCTTGTTACAGGAATTGAATAGGCTGGGTAAATGGACAAATCAACGGGGTCACTAATTCAATGCCAAAGTGTAAAATTTTAAAATTTTGAAAGTAAACATGGGATGTAGAGTGTAAGATTAGTGAGCACATTTTAGAGGAGGAAGTGAGTGATTTAGTGTGATGGTAGCTAGGAACTTGAAATTTTGAATGAAATTTTATAAAATTGTGAGGCAGCACAACATATTATGACAATGATGAGAATGATATTGACATGTAGAAGAAAAGATGCTTTGATTCCATTGTATTAGTATTTGATCAAAGTGCATATGGGTTTCTGTGTACATATTTGGTCACTTGGTTTTCCAAAGGATGAAGACATTTTGGAAAGGATGCAGAAACGATTGAATAAAGTGTTTTATCGTTCCTGGAATGTTAAGTGTAAGGGATAGATTGAGGGAACATATTTGCAGAATATAGCTGATAGAAGGAGAATCGAGACATATAAGTTGATAAGGGGCTATTAATGGATCAACATGGATAAGAATTTTCAAAACATGAGGAGGAGGAGACAGAGTTAGTAAAAGACCATCCTTGGAAGCGGTATAAGAGGGTATGTGCGATGGAGTATGTAATAGGTTCTTTAATTGGAGAATGGTGACGAAATACGTTGTCTCGAATTGTGAATGGTGAGAAGACAGTGAATTAATTTAAATCACGGTATGATGATCCGTGTGTGGGGAGGGGTGGAGGGTCAGACTTTCGCGATGAGTGGTTTGATTCCTTGCAGGTATAATACTAATATTAATAATAGTAATAATAATAATAAAAAAGAGAAGTTCTAGGTTGAACAACTCTTTACATATAATGTCATCCATGAGAAATGTACTGCACTTCTTGTACAAGAAATAATGTAGAATGCACTTTACACAATTGGAATGTTATGTGTAAGGGGCTGACACTAGTCGACTGTCAGTGGAAGTTGTGAAAAAAGCAATTGGGTATTGATTTATGTAAGTAGTAGCACACATTATTTAAAATTTGTGTTAAGGCAAGAATGTTGGTAAAGTGCACGTGGACGAATATTTCATGGATTTTTGTTACGTTGGGACCCATGCCATACAAGCCCATCTTATTAGACATGGGGTGCAATAGAGGTCCTTCGTATTAGACATGGGGTTGTATGGTGCAACTGAGGTCCTTATTAGACATGCGACCCATGCCATACAAGCCCTTTTTATTAGACATGGGGGGTTCAAAAGAGGTTCTTCTTATTAGACATGGGGGTGCAATAGAGGTCTTCTTATTAGACACGGGGATGCAATGGGGCCTTTTATTACTCTAAAGTGAGAAACGCAAGGCCATTTAGCAATATATAACCCCTTTAGAGACTGTTCAATCTCCACTCGTACCCAATCAGAGATGGCTGGCTCAAGGTTGTCACTAAATGCACATGGCATTCGGTGAGCAGAAAAGGCTGACAAGTGTTCCCAGTTTGTGATCTTTAATCCTAACACTATGTTTACTGACTGAATTAATGTGGGCTCTACGGCCACTTTCTTGAATTTTACAGGATGAAAAACTGAAGTTTGCGGGAAAAAAAGGCTTAGAGACAGTTTCTCTAGTCGGCTACTAGAATCAACTTTACGACGTTCTTTCTTCGGGCGATCAAGCGCCGTGGAAGGCACACTCCACTTCCACTGAGCTACACACATTTCTTTAACATATTTTCAGCTGTACCTTTAATGGTCACGAAAAACACAAACCATTGTGGAATTGGTTTTATAATTTAGAATAGTTAAACATCGTTAACGGACCATTTCTGTTCCACAAACATGGGAATAATACTAACAATAGTAACACACACACACACACACACACACACACATATATATATATATATATATATATATATATATATATATATCACAAACAAAATTACTTTCTAGAGTATACTGCACACTTCCTTACCTTTTTATTGGTGCTAGACCAAGATGGTTGGTTTGGAGCCCAGTGTACATAATTAGTAGGAGAATTATCAGCCCAAAAGTATGTACTTCCGTACATCATGTTATTCAAACCAATCCATAAGTTTGTCCGATAACCGACCATCAGGCCAGTCAGAAAATCTAGACAATAAGGATGAAATTTTAATTATAATAAATAAGATAAATTCAGTTTGATAGTTTACGTATTTTAAAGAGGAAAACAGAATGGCATATTAAAATATCGAAAAGAGCTTTTTAAATTATTATTATTATTATTATTATTATTATTATTATTATTATTATTATTATTAAACTACTCACAATATTAAAGTGGCAGTCATTTGTTAATATCGCAGTTTTTCTGAACTCATCAAGGAGGTGGAATGTAACTCATTCTTGAGCGAACTGATCAAACGCGCATGTGGTATATTTCCCACTCCATTGTACTGTGAAACGATGTGTTGAACGAGCGAAGTGAGACATTCAGTATTCAACAGAGCGTTGTTAAATCGGTCACAGAAAATACATGAAACTCAAAAAAATGCATTCTAATAAAAAACTTTGAATCTATTGAACAGATTTCAGTGTGTTTTTATTTTCACTTACAGTGATGAGTCTTCACATTGGCTTGACATCAACGGGTCAAAACAATGTTGCTATTCATGTGCCAATAAATTAATTTCTGGAGAGAGAGAGAGAGAGAGAACTGCATTTCGAGGAATTCTTACAGTATTCAAGGCTAGCTGTTCAGTGCAGAAATCATCTCAAGTTTTCAGGAGAAGTCTTCCTCGCAGTGGCACAGACATATATGATGACTCTTACTGCTATAAAAAGAAGCACACTAGCTTGAAGCCTTCATACTCAAATATTAACAGTAAAATGGGCCGTATTGAAGGGGCTCAGTGAATTTCAACGTGGCAATACATAGGATGCCACCTTTTCAACAACTGAATTCAAGATATGTCTGCCCTTCTACAGTTGTCTGCAACTATAAGTGACATAAGTGACGTTATTGTGAAGTGGGAACACCTAGGGGGAATAACCACACCATCGCGACCTGGTACGCCATGACGCGTACACAAAACAGCACTGACAAGTGCTGAAGTGAATAGCTCAAAAAATCGCCTGTACTCGGTTGAAACATTTGCTTCCGAGATCCGAAGAGCAAAAGCAGATGGGCATGTATTTTCGTGGCCTCCCAGCTGCACATAAGGATAACCAGAAAGAGCAACGCCAAGCGTCGGATGGAATGGTTTAAGCTCGCCACCATTAAACTCTGGAAAGTGGAAAATAGTTCTCTAGGGCGATGAATCACATTTTATCATCTGGTAATCCGATGGATGTATCTGGGTTTGGCTGATGCCAGGGAAACTCTACCTTCCCAAATGTGTGGTGTCACCTATCAAATTTGCTGGAGGAGGCATCATGATCTGGGACTGTTTTTCATGGTTTTCACTGCCCCTCCCTAGGGGCGGCAGTGAAATCAACGTTTTTTTTGGCCTATAATGATATTCTAAATAATTCTGTGCTTCCAAAATTTCTTTGAAAATAGTTCTTTGAATGACCTTTTCTGCATCACCGAGACAATTACACTATCCATAAAGAGAGGTCTGCAGAGGAATGATTTGATTAGATGGGTATTGGAGGGCGAGACTGTCCTGCCTAGTCCTGATCGTAATGCTGTCGAACACCTGAACTGGAACTCCGATTCATCCCACAAGTGTGAGATAAATCGGAACGCTGATTGCGAGAATGCCGAATTTCCCGACATCCCTGATTAACAGACCATACTAATGCCCTTCTGGAAGAAGTGAAGAGAAATACCACACCAAAATCTAGTGGAAAGCCTTCCCAAATGATTAAAAAGCTGTTATAGAAGCAAGAGCAAAGGGTGGTTCAACTCTATATTAATGCGTTTCAGAATAGAGAGAAATTTGGTACGAGCAAGCGTTCAGATTGATCAGATTGTGTATCTGGGAATGGTTTTGTTGTAAGACGATTCTCTTCGCCACTAGTGACCAGCTTACTTTTTTTGAGGTCTTAATTGGCTTCTTCCATGTTTCAGTTTAGATTATCTACCAGTTAGCGCACGAATTTCATTTGTTTACAGTAGGATAGATTTAAAACATTTATTGAGTGGAATTAATATTAAAAAAAAAAATATATATATATATATATATATATATATATATATATATATATATATATATATATATATATATATATATATATATATATATATATATATATATATATATATATATATATATATATATTGAGTACGAGGAATGCGTCGAGTTTGTGGTTGTGTGAAGTGAAATTGATGGAAGGGAGCATTTATATATGACAGATGGTTTGCGTTAGAATGAATTCGGAGTGAGATGTATTGGTAAAGTAATGCTCAGTATGAGTTCGGAAGTGTGAAGTCTGCATTTTAACACAGACGAGATCTTGTTAAGTGGAGAGTGATCACATGATGCTGAATGTAGTTCCGTAGGTTCTTAATTTTCGTGCAGTAAGCAACACAAGGCGAGAGGAAGCTTGTAGGATAAAGGAGATATTGCAATTTATGTATAATGACTGATGCCAGAAGTAATTGGAATAGGGGAGAGGAGTTTCTAATATTGGTTAACTCCTCTTAATTCAAGGTTTTTGGTATTAGGAAGTCTTGGTTCCTGAGAATATTATCATAGCGACAGAACACAAGCGTTATAGAATTTTTAGAGAGGATAAAGTGAACAGAATAGAATGATGGGTTTTGTTAATGATAGCAGAAGAAATGAAGTCAGAAAACATTATAGGTAGGAGATAACAGGATGTAATACGTAGTTGGTGTTTCTGCTGTAGACCCCGGGAAGGTATAAGGGAGTGTAGATGGCATGCATTGAAAAATTAGCACATGAATACAGTCAGCTTCTAAGAAATAATTATCTGGAATAGTATGTAATGAGAAAACACGATACAGGAGAGTGCTGATCTAGTAATAGCGTCCAAAACTTAGAAGTAACCAATCTATCCACGCTACCTCCGTTTGGAGAAAGCCTTCATGTGATCTTCACTTTTCTGTTAAAAGTCCTATATATGAAATTGCAAATCAGGTGATTACAGCAAGCTGAGGAGTCAGGTTGCAGCAATGCTACCATATAAGAATTTGCAGAGGAGAGATGTTTGCAGTCCATGGAAAATGGTCTAGCAGTGTTTGAAGAAAGGAGCCAGACTGTATACCTAGATTTGGTGGATAAATAAGGTAGGAGTTGAATGAAGAGTATCATTAAGCAGAAGTAGCAAAATGAGAAAAGTTGCGGAAGTAATATGAAAGAAAAGATGATCAGCATACCCATGACCAGTACAAGGTTCAGACAAGAAGAGTGACCAGTGTGATAAGCAAATTATTATAGCTAATAATTTTTAACCAAGCTAATTATTATAGCTGATGAGACCAAAATAACTCTTGGAGTGCTTTCGCTATGTAACAAGTAAGAAAAATGATTATGGAAGGGTGACTTTAACAGGTACTAATGGCAGTGATGATAGTGTAGTACGAGATATGACATTAACTGACGAGAAAAGAAAGGTAGATGAATTGAAGGTGCTTAGAATATTGCAGAATATTGAGAACACGGTCATGAGATTAGATGTCATATCAGAGGGCAGTGTATTACAAGAATGTGCAAAGAAGCTGGCACCTCCTCTGACTAAGCTGTTTAATACAAACTTCAGTTCTAGAAAGGTTTGGATGGAATGGAAAGAAGACAAAATTGTTCTACTGAATAGAGGAACCGCAAAGACAGAAATGATAAATTATAGGCCAGTTATTACCTTAAGAGTGATGGGTAAGTGATAGCAGAAGTTGCTGAAAGGCAGAATTCAAGACTAGGCGGAAAGAAATGTGAGACATTATAAAGGTAACATAGTTTTGTGAATGAGAAAGTGACAGTTGAGTAGGATATATAATATGGCTACTCAGTGGTACTGCAGGACATTCTTAGGCAACTCGCAGTTCTAACGCTATCGGTTTACAACAATTCGTAGGTGGGATTGTTAGAAAAAATAAAACTATGTTTCATTCATGTGTTTACTGTAGAGGGACTAATCATCTTTTATTTAATGGTCTGCAAAACTTTGTTATATGAATATTCATGTAAATCGTAGCGAGTGATATTCAAAAACCTATATTAGCTAGGTGGAGAAATCACGAAAAAAGCTTCTAAGAGAGTTCCATACATGTATAGCGCGATTCCCCCCCCCCCCACAACACAGTACACTGCACCACGCATTCTTAAATTATTGCAAAATAATCGATTCGTATACTTACTTTGTTCTTCGGCACTATGAATTGACGCCAATGCTCCATGTAATGATTTGCATTCCCGGGAAGCAGCAATCCAAATTTTCCAAGAGTCTTTGTCGATTCCGATTACCTTAAAGCACTTATTTCCTAGAGAAAGTTCATAAAAAGCGTTGGTACAGTCAGAAGTCACCCCGCCCCAACACACACAGATAGAAATTTAAATAGAAATCAGATTGATAGAAACATATACGTACACAACTGCCACGTTGTTCAAAACATAGCTTGTTTATTCACTTACTAAATACGGAGACAAAAGGATTCATTTTGATAAATAATCACGATATTAAGATAGTAAGATAGTGGATTATATGGGTTCCTCCATGTGATTTATAGCCAAAATAAGCCTTTTTTTTGGTTATATACCTTAATAACTGATTATGCACCTATGTTCACTTATAATGTATTTAACTTTCAGATATAGGATTTTAATGTTTAAGAGGATTTTTGCTCACGTTAGTTTTATGCCTAGTTTCTGATGAGAACCAACATTTCGAGAAACATTAATAAAAGGCGAACATGCGCGTTCCAGAGCAGAACTTGTACCTTTGCTTGCTGTAGTGCAAAAGTCAACTATAAGCTGTCCAGAAAATTTTAAACCTTTTTTAAAGTTTCTTTATATATATATATATATATATATATATATATATATATATATATATATATATATATATATATATATATATATATATATATATATATATATATATATATATTATATATATATATATATTTATTTATACATATATAATCAGTATTCTAGGATAAAGATCTAAGGTGTGTTCTAATGCATGTAGCCAAACGTCCCTTACGTTTGGCTACATCATGTGTTTTTGTTTGGTAAATTCACAAGATGTGTTTTTGTATGGTATGTTGAAAACCAAATACGTTAATCGTTGGTGTAAAATTTTAAATAAATACATGGATTCATGCAAGAATTATCACTACTCTTGCCGATAAACGATTTTTGATAAGACAAACAATGATTTTAATAGGTATCAGGTACCAAGAGATGCTTTACCTGATACCTATGAAAATCATTGACAGCCTTAGGCCAGGTTCTATGACTGGCTGCTAATCCTTCTTTAAAACGTAATTTAGGCCAAAGGTCTCTGCTACTCCCTCCTTGGAATAAAAAGCATTAGCAGATTTATTTATAACGCTATTTTCTACTTCTACACATGATGCCTACAAAAACAAGAAAAAATTCATACGAAATTTATCTATCGATGGTAGGCTAAAACTAAAACCTTTAGCGCTGTATACATTTTATTCATCCCCGATAATAATACAATAACAATAACTATGATAATATATTATATTAATTATAATAATGCTGACTGACTATCATGATAAAGATACAATCTAAAAATGTTAGACTAATAGGAACCTTACCAAATTCATGCCAGGATGATGGACAATATCCAGGCATAGGAGTAGTTGGCAGTTTGTCCATCATGGTGGTGGACGAGTTCTGCTTCTTGCATATCACTCCAGTTTGCAAATTGCAATTGTCATCATTCCACTTTCCTACAAAAAATTGTACTAATGAGTAGTGTTGAAAATGTAGTTAAATAAATAAATAAAAGCCTAAAGTACTTTTGTAAAAGAATAAAATTCCTTGAGGAGCTCAGTTTTGAGCATAGAAGAAATATATATATATATATATATACATACATATATATATACTGTATATATAATCGTATGATGATACACGGCCGTGAGTCCCCTTTACGGGGAAGTACGGCACCATCTCAGTTCCCCTAAATTTTATCCGGGCGTCGGAACCGGCATAGCTGACAAATCAGACCTATGGCTGGGTCAGTATTCCTGATTGTAATTCGTGTGTGTTCACACACACAAGATATGACCGGTTTGCCTGCTTGCGGGATGAAAAACCCCAAATAAACTGGTGAAAAAACCCTGCTGTCCACGCCCAAGACCGGCTAACTTGGCTATGACTGAGGAAGATCCTAACTTGGCTATGACTGAGGAAGATCCAGTATCACGATAAACTAACATATACACTTGAGTTTAAAGTGGCGTTCTGCATAGCCTCCTGATAAAAGGGTAAGACGATCTTTAGATACTTTATATCCTCGTTGAGATTATTCAGTTTTAGCTAGGAAATTTTGTTGGCATACGCTTCCAAAGAGACCAGTTTCGTCGTGGTTGAATATTTCACGACCGTGTTAATCACCCTCCTGAATTATCCTTTGCAATTCTTCAGGAAACTTGGCCAAATCTTTATCAGCAGTAGCAGTTTCCCCAATTATTCGTACGTTATGCAGTCCAGCTCAAATTTTGAAATGGGCAAATCATACTAAATCCGCAGTAAAGCTTTCCCACTCCTCTTGATATTGGGTCTCTTTCAATGATGTAAAAATATTGAGAGCTTTTGCTTGAATATTCCTTGTACTAATAGGTATTCTTTTTTGGATACAAGCCTCAATCCAGGGTGATAGAAGACGCTTCATCTCGATCATTAAATGGCTTCTATTTCAGGTGATCTGCATGCTTAAAAAATCCAGTAGCAACTTTTCCTAGTTCTTTGTATTGTTTGCTCTTATTTGATATAGTCCTAACTGTAGACTCGCTGTATCCCAGGTCTCGCAGAATCATCGATTTACTAGCGCCAGTTTCATGTCTCTTAAGATCTTCGAGCTTTTCTTCTAACGTAATTACTTTTCTTCTCTTTTTATTATTGCCGCTTTCTTTGTCAGTCTTCCTCTTTTCCATAAGAGGGGTTGAATATAATAAAGCCTTATAGGTATCTAAATTAAAGCAAAATGAACGAAAAGTGATTGAGCTAAGAAAAGAGTTTACATGTGCGCTTGCGATGATAGCTTGAGTCAACTGCCGAGAATTCCACCGCTGCAGATTGATGACATAAAAAATTCGCTTAACGTAAAAAAATCGCGTTAACTGATTAATCACTGGCTCGGAAATAGTATCATTTCACTCAATCGCGCAAAATTATTATTATCAGCATATCGAATTCGCGTTAAGCGAGGTATATATATATATATATTGAAAATTTCGCTACTTATGTTTTTGCCAGGAAGATCGACAAAATCCAGACATTGGAGTAGTTGGGACCATAACTCTGCTTATCGGAGTCTGAATTGGCTTTTTGTATTTGTTGTCTAAAGGATGGTAATCGAATACAAACATGATATAAATTTAGAAGAGAGAGAGAGAGAGAGAGAGAGAGAGAGAGAGAGAGAGAGAGAGAGAGAGAAATTTAAATAAGATTAATAAGATTAAAGTAATATACGGAGGAAAAATAGTTGGTATAGTACGCCCACAGATTCGAGACCCTTCAATACTTCTGCGCATGTCACAAAAAGGAGAATCCATTCCGATAATAGGGTAATCAATCTTCTAGGATGAGTTTGTTTATTATTACAGGTCGGAAAATTTAGCTTTTCTTTTATGAACATTGTAGTTTTTAAAGTGGTAACTGCTGTATTTTGTTTGTATAACAGTTGGAAAAATGTACGTACAGTATTATCAGAATTAAAAAAAGTATAACAAAAAACACATATTTAAAGAAATTTATTTTTAAGAAAGTTTTGTATAAAATAAAAATAATTATACAGAAAAACAGAAATTTTTTCAAATGAACTTAGATATTCTAAACTTACATTGAGAGAACTGAGACACTAATGTCCTAAACCGATTAATTATTTATGACTTGTTGTGACTCTTTTAACAAACCTATTAAAAAAAAAGGTTGGAAAAAATACTATTATCAAATCCTTTTAATCTTCATAGTCATCTGAATCGGTGTCCGAATAGCCATCACTTTCACTTAAACTGATCACCAAAGATTCGCATAATTCTTCGATAATTCTGTCTCTGTCCCAATACATATTTTCCAATGAGGTGACATGAGAGTAATATTTTCCTCATTTTTGAACTGTAATACTTTAAATCCCCTGTTCTGAAAGCTTACAAAGTTTCGACATATCAATATTCCCAGTTCCGTTGCGATGGCGAATGAAATTTTTCACTTCTGCCCAAACTTACTCAATAGCATTAATATCACAATGATGTGGTGGTAGCCTCAAAGCTAGAAATCCATGCTCTTTAAGCATCCTGTCGAATTTAATTGGTTTAGTTGAGGGCGAGTTTCTTTTGACCAAATTAAGCAGTTCAATTTTTAGCATATCTGGGGAATGAGAAATGTTATTTGCAGAGAGTCAATCCATAAAAACTTGCTTCTTACTAGACCAAATTGGAACTTTGTTTAATTGAATAGAGTGATATGAAGCATTATCAATAATAACGGCAGCATTTTTAGGAAGGTTTGGAATCAGTTTTTCTTCTGCCCACTTTTCGAAGATCTTAGAATTCATTTGGCCATGGTAATCTCCAGTAGTTGAATTGGCTTTGTACAGTAAGTTTGAATTCGGTAAAAAAACCCAATTTCTCCATCCGCACACAAAATTATTATGCTTAGCGAGGCATTTCCGGTTTGTAGCACTCCACATTCTTCTTTAGACTGCCAACATTTTCCATAAGTTAAATTACTATCAATCCAAGTTTCATCTAGATACACAATCGGTCTTTTCACCTCCCTGAAACGTATTATTACTCTCAAATACTGCGTTCTAGATAAAACAATCTCACTTCGCTCCATGATAAGTTTAATTTTATTCTGGGACTTTTTAAAACAAAATTCGATTTCCTGAAGTATTTGCCTTAAAGTTTCTCTTTTCCAAGGAAAATTAATTTTTTCTTTAAGCACAGCAATCAATTTCGGAACAGTCGGCACTCTTTTCTCGCCCACGTAAAATTCGTGAATAGTTCTTCTTATAACGTCTACATAAAAATCATTCAAAGCTATGTTTTCGGTGGTTTTCTTTCTCTGGCGCTTTTTTTTAGGAGATTTAAATTTTGGCTTACCTTCACCGTTTGATTCCCTACGAATTCTTTTAAAAGTCGCCCCCGATATGCCCGCAATTACACTTGCACGTTTTATGACTTGAGAAAGGGCAACAAGGAGACTGCCTTTTAACGATTTTTTTTCGCAGAATGTCAGCACATTATTCAATGTTCTTTTGCAAGAGCTATTGAAAGGTTTAACAGTAGAACTTCTTGACTGTACTGGATCTATCATACAAATTAATAATAAAAAAATGCAAAAAAAAGCGACAACAAAAATCAAGCTACTACTAGTACAGCGACAAACAAGAAATCACTTGATTTCGCATGTTGGCGACCAGTTCGTACATCCGTCATTTCTTTCTCCCCTTCAGCATGAATCGACTCTCAAGTCGTCAAGCAGAGATCTACAAACTGTGTGCGTACTATATTCTTGACAATACTCTTTTATGTCATGAATTAGAATGCTTCCGACAACTACAGAAAATGGAACAGAACTAGGGCCATTGACTAATAAAGGAAATCCAGGAGAAAGGAGAATTGAATGGAAATCATGTTTATTTATACGTCGTAATATTTTCAGTAATTTCGGTGACCAAGAGAGTGAATGCTAAGAATGCGTCGGAGTTTTTTAGAATTCTGACGGGAGTAACTATGAACTGAACTTGGGTCCGAATATTGTGGACAATTATTCAGTTGGACTTCAAACCTGCTGCAGAAATCTCTTAGATCTACGATATTAGTTTTTCTAAAATTGAACATTTGTTATACATTTTATATTTTAACTTAATAATTATTAAATGCGATATTAATAACCGATAGTAATTCTGGTGAATGCTTTTGATTGTGAAATAATTAGTAGGCTATTATGAAGTGAACTAAAAGTGATCCGACCTCGCACACTCGTTGTTGTTCTGCACGAGAAACAGTGCAGTCAGACTTAAAACTAGTTATTTATGCATTCTGGTAAGAAGAAAGGGCTAAAAATGAAGGAATCTCTACATAAGAAAATAAGTAGTAAATACAGTTTGTATTTACTACTGTAAATACAAACTGTATTTACAGAATATTCTTCTTTTTCAAGCCATTTTTCATTTTTGAAAGAGGGGTGGGATCATCCCTTTAAAATTTATCTCCGACTTTGCCAACTTGGGAGGCAAATTTAGGATAAATGGAATTTGGCATTATTTTAGAAATTTACGTCTCTTTTAAAACTTTAATACTTCAAGCAAACATTTTTAAGTAAATGAATAATTCAGAGTAAAGTGTTTCCCAACAGTGAATAGGATTTAATGGTATTCTTACTTACTCTGATTTTTTTTCGCAAAACCAAAAAATAAAAATGTTCATTCTAGTGTTTAACATATAGGAGATTCTAGATGTTCATTGCTTGGTGGTAAGATGTATGGTTCAAAATCCGATCCTGTAGTCAGCATTAAGTAAGAAAATAAACAAGAATCAATTTTTCTTTTTAAACAACTAGACTACCCAAAATTATGGTTGGGTTTGAACAAAAACAAGAAAAAATTATGTCGAAGATGATATCTAGATTAAATTGTAATGAGAAGAGGTGACAAAGTGTCAGTGTGTTGAGGATAAACATACACGCGCACACACATAATCGCACTATCATCTACAATAAATAGTTTGATTCAATGGACGTTTTTTCTGCCGGTCAGTGTAGGACAGAGAATTAATCGGAATAGTTATCTTTGAGAAAAACACTGCAGTCTTTTCCTTAATTGCTGGGTAAGGTGCGGAAGTTGATTACTACATGCATGTAGGTCTTGCGTATTTTGATGAAAAAAAAAACATTCTGTTAGCCGATTTTATTTCCTTTATGCTAGCTTTGATATGATATCACGTTAATACAGTGGTGGCTGTTTACGAATATGTTATGGTTCTTGTCCTGCTCAGGATTTCCTCGAAAGTCTAAAACCAGAACTGCAAATATATATTTCTTTTGATATCCTAGCCGTCGTATTATTTGCAATTAATTTTAATTTTAGAGTGTAATGACTAAAAGAGCAAAATAATGTTCGGCTATAGTTTTAAGGAATGAATTATCAGCTTTTAAACAGAGTCTTGTCCTGGTTATCGTCTTGGCACCAACTTGGTATAGTATAGTAAATATATTAGAGTAAAAATAATAGGGAGCGTCTACTATATTCACAGACAAAAATCACACCCACACACACACACACGAATCGCACTATCATCAACAATATCATCTTATTTGGAACCTCAAATTACATGAAAAAATTCCATGTTTGGTATCTTGAATGAATTGCTAGGCTTTCTAATTCTTATCTGACCAATCTTAGTAATAATGCCCTGTATGCTTTATAGCATTTCTTATTGGGATTCACATAAAAGATTAACCTGGCAAGTTGTTTAACCTTAACATTTTCAAAATGGGTAATACAGAAAGAGCATCTTGACAGTGGATTGAAAATAATAGTGGCACTCTTAAGAAGTCTCGATTAATATATTTTCCTCTTGTTAGCATTTTGTGGCACTACATGGCCGGCTCGTTTTTAATTTTGTCTTTTGTTTTCTGTTTTCTATTATAACTGATAATTTACAAAATAATGTTATGCATCAAATTCACTGTTAAGTTGAAGTTTATATTGCTTTAAACACCGGTACTATTGTACGATGCATACTAAAATATTCTAAAGAATTCAATGTTGAGTTTGATTTAAATAGGCTAAGTTAGTTTTTACTAAAATCAAGAGCAAATAGGCTTCAGTTCGCGATATCAAAATTATAAAAAATAAAGTGGATATTATATCCGGTATTATTTCAAAGCCGAATGTAGAAACTATGAAAGTTTCGTAAAAAACAAGTTGACCAGAGAGCTTACGGGAATACGCCCCGTGGCCCACTTTAGAAATATGCATGTCTAGGCAGCGCACATGTTTTCTAAAGTGGTCCACGCTAGGGCGTCTCGGCGTGCATATTCCGTAAGCTCTCTGGTCAACTTATTTTTACGAAAATTTCATAGTTTCTATATTTAGCTTTGAAATGATGCTGGATAAATTAGTTATCTTTTTTCTTTCCAGCAGAAATGACTGTTTTCAATACATTCTATTAGTTTCCAATGTTAACAAGTGTCTTGAAAAGATAAGTAATTATAAAACTTCAGAGTTGCCAGAAGGTAAACATTGCTATCTTCGTATGCAACTGGCTAATTCATATTCAGTAGAAAAACTGGTACTAAAGAATCGTAGCAACTTGCGAATATATTGGATATAACAAACATACTAGTTAAATTGCACTTTACTTTTCTTCTCGTTATGCTGCACATAATGCACGAGAGAGAGAGAGAGAGAGAGAGAGAGAGAGAGAGAGAGAGAGAGAGATGAGAGAGAGAGAGAGAGAGAGAGAGAGAGAGAGAGAGAGAGAGAGAGAGAGAGAGAGAGAGAGAGAGCAATCTATGAAAGAGATCGCATCAGAAGTGTAGTATGGAAATCAATATGAAATTATTCCTCTTTTTCGGAATAAATTTTCATTGTTATATTGTTCATTGATTAGAGTTTAACTAGACTCTTGAACATTAAGTGAAGTTAAATGTATTGTGACTTTTCAAGTCAATGATGCTTTCCTATCGGTATCCATTCGAACTTTTGAATGTTCAAATTTACCTACCTTCTCGACAATGAGAGGTTAAGAAACGATGTTAATTATTGCCTCGAGAGGAAAGTGGATATAAAACAGTATCAAAAGGATGAACTTCCTACTATAATGAATTGGGAGAAACCGGATTATATAGAATAATTATTAATTTCATGTATATAAAATTCATTAGAATTTTAGGAATTATTAATAAGTTAAGGAATTATTCATAGTAATGAATATTTACGAATTTTTATATTTTATTTCAGAATTTAAGTTACGAAGTAAAAGAAATTGCTGGTATTTTTTGTATAAATCATGTTCAAATAATACGTAACTATTTTAGTAATAATCATTAATAACAATGCAGTTTACTTTATATTATAATATATTCAAAAATTATGAAAGTTAAGGTGAGTAGCTACTTCTGTTCAGGCTATTTAATTAATTAAGCAGTAAATATCACGAGTTGATGTATCCCTATTGCATAGTTTCTATTATTTACACCGACGGATGTGACATCATTGTACGGTCTCTATTTTGCTAATCAGAATTAGGACTCTGCTTGATATTGGACTATAAATCAACTTAAAGGGATACGCTTTCCTCCTGGAAGTTCATAGTAGACACCACATGCATGCTGCCATATTTTACTTGTTCCAAGGACTATTACAATAGAATAATCACGAGGTCCATGCTGTGTAAGTAACTTGCGTGGACGTGATGACGCAACACACATTCAAATTCAAAAGTAATGGTTCAATTTAGAGACTAAACGCATGAATAGTTTTTCACCTAATTTGATATCCAACAGGAATGGTGAAAAGGAATTTTCATGAAATTCAATTATATGACTGCATTCTGAAAAACTTCTACTTAGATTGGGATGATGCTACTACACAATGGAAAACACTGCATATATTCACAGACAAAAATCACCTCGCAAAGTTAGATATGTTCAGTAAGCTGCATAATTTAATCACATTTTATTTGTATCTATTCTTCGAGGAAGGGTTAGAGTACAGTATGTAGAATGTGATACGAGATGATGGTCAGAATTCCGGAAAAGTGAGTTGTAGAATTTATTGACAGGCACCTCGCTATAAATAAACAAAACTCGATTTTTAAATAATCAGAGATAATCTAAAAACATTTTATTGTAAAGTATTTGACAACATTTGTGAAAGCTAAATGGTTTCAAGCTTTTCGAAAAGACACTGAAAACAACTTATCATTTCCTGTGCATGTAACTTACTGGACATGTGAAAATGCTTTGAGTGTGGCTATATGCATAGAGCTGTTGCACGCAGTAATTTCTTTATCTTTAATGAATTACGTTTTGTAGATAATATTTGAATCCAAAACGATTTTAATTGGTAGGGATTTCTGCAGAAGCTGACACCTCGTTATTTTAGCATTATATGTTTCAACAAAATATGCATTTATTATTCTTTACTACTAATAAATAATAAATAATAAGAGATCCATATTTTTGGAAAGGGTTGTTTTGTAGAGAAAAAGTCGCAAAATCCTGTATCTTAATCTACTAATGATGTCAGTTGGATGGTTATAGTGTATAACATAACGTATTCAAGAGAAGCATTGTGCACCCAATAATTTTTGTGAGAGAGACGTTGAGATAATTCATTTTCAAACTACCTTTCGTCAACTGTAAGTTTTTTCTTACCTGTTTCGATGAAAATACTTGCGCAGCGTTCTTGATTTAGATAATTGTCTGGCTGAAGATAACTCCACTTCTGGAAGTCTACCACAGATCCGTCACTCCACTCAAAGGCTCCATCGAATCCTAATGCGTTAAGTCCAATCCAGACTCTGTTAAACCCTAATGTTTTACCAGCCATCTACAAGATAATGAATCACCATGTAACTTAGAAGTGCAGCGAATGAGGTTTTTTTTTATATTTATTTCCATTTCTCCCCGTTTCCATTGCATTTTAAGGACATTGTTCTCGAATTTAGACAAAATACTATATTTGAAGACGTTTATCTGAGAATAGCAACATTTGTTGTATTTACAGATATATTTAAAAACATTAAGTTTATAAGCCGTATGAATATAGCTTATAAACTTATATTTAAGCTTCCACAATATCAATAACATGATTATTTTAAAACACGAGTGTCTGCTCAGATATCAGGATGTTTGATTATAGTATAAAGCTTGTTAAAGGGAAGCATTCGTAGTTGCAAGTTACTAAATTAACTTAAATAATTAAATTAATTTAGTTAACTTAATGTTAACATTCCTCCTTTCGTGGGTGAAAAGGTTGAGATAGGATGAACATATAAATGCATAGAAAACCCTACTTAAAACTTACCCGGCTGGCCTCAAGAGGCGGATAATTTGGAGCACGCCTTGAAAAAGTTAAGTGTGATTATGATTTCGTTATAGAATTTTGAATTTCATCTGCCAAGTTTTGTATATAAAAGTGATTTTATTGCCCTTCTGCTCATAGTTTGTGAATTTACAAGAATTATAAGAAAGTGCAAAAAATGTCTCCATCAGGTTTCGTTGTAGATTTTACAAAACTGCATGGTAAATCTTTGGAACATGAACAATATTTGGAATGAAAGCAATGGGAAAGACGCAAAAGTTTTGCATTGTGTATTCAAGCTATGCAAGTTCTGAATACAAGGGTGTACATCAGGTCATCCATTTACCAGTTGGACTGTTGGGAATGTATGCAAATTTCTCCCTAAGGATAGGCATCGTCCTATTCAAAACGTAGCTAGAATGTTGGGCCTCTTTTATTCAACATATCAGCGTAGTTTATTCAGAGCATACTCTGTTGTGTGTGTGTGTGTGTACAACAAATATTTTGGTCAAGAACAACATCATGGTAGTGAACGAACCCCCCCCTCCCCTACTTGTCCGAAATCTTGCTCTCTGTGACATTATTGTCTTATAAAATAAGACAATAATGACGTTGTAATTTTATAAGACAGTGTCTTATAAAATTGCAACGAAAAGAAGATGGGTTGAAGTTATCACAGAGATACGGGTAATATATGCAGAGTTTCAGACGATATCCTATAACACCCATTCAAACGTTTTTAGACCTTTATCATATCACCCATCTTTCTCATCAACTAAATCCCATAATTCCGATTTAACCTTTGTAACTCTTCTTTGCATCCTTTCCACAGCTTCTTTATGCCCTTGAACTTGCGTGACCAAATATGAGCACAATAACCTAGGCGAGTTTTATCAAGGCCTTATAAAGAAGCAAAATGGTTTCATTATTCTTACATGTCATTGTATGCTTCAACATCACAATTATCCTTTGAGTTATATTTGCAACTTTTGCTATATGACTATTGAACTTCAAATTCTATCCACCGTTACGCCAAAATCCCTAGCTTTATCAGTTTCTTGTATCATAACCCCACTAATATAATATGCCTCTGAAAATTTCATGATGCCAAAGCGAATAACTTTACATTCCCAACCCATATTTTCCCGTTTATGTAAACAGACTTTCGTTTGGTATGCTATCAAATGCCTTAGCAAAATCCAACATTATTACAGCGTATCCATTACCTTTATCCAACTGGGCCATAACAATGTTATAAAATACGAGAAAATTGCTAAAAACATAACCTTTATTTAGTAATTTTATTTAGTAAACCCATGCAGCTCCTCGAAGAGTATAGCTTGTTTGTTTACCCATTTTTGTATGCCAGTTGTTACCAACTTCTGTAAAATCTTGACTACCACATCAGAGACAGTGAAAAGTCAGTAGTTAGACATCAGTTTTTGCATCACCCTTGTGCAATGGAACTGTTCCTACAATGCTTGCATTCCTGTGATATCATTCCTGAGCTGAGGCTCAAATTATACAAACACGTGAAAGGCCTAGCCAATTCGGCTGAACATTCCTTTAGCAAACGTGCTGATATTCCCTCTGTTCCTATTTTCAAATTCTTATCCAGGTTACACAACAACTCTTCAACCTCATTTTCATGCACCTCCTTTATCCAATGTAGCAGTAGCACTGTACACCATGTTACATACACCTTATTGTTATACATCATAATAAGGTGAGCACTCATTAACTGAATAATCTCATTAGCTTCTAAGCCTAGAATACCATATACATTCAATAAAGTTCACATTTGTTCTTTCTTTTGCTTACAGCATAACGATAAAATTCTTTTGGATTGTCTTTCGCTTCCATAGTCGATTTCGTTTCATACTCCAATTCAGCTTTCCGCACAATACTTGCTATTTTTCTGGCCTGAGCTTTAAATATTTCATAACTCCTCTCGTTCTTACATCATCATCTTCTTGCAGATCTCTTGCTTAATAAGGTGTCAGATCCATTTCACTCACAACCTATTTATTCTTCGAACATTAGGGATATATTCAGATGCCGCCTCATTTAAGCACTTTTTTTTCAAAGATTCCCATACATTATTACACATAAGGCTAAATTGACGATGCATTTCTTCGTCTTCTTCCCCTGCAACTGAGCCTGGAGGCTCAGTTGCAGGGGAAGAAAGTATGAATGTATGGGACGAAGAGGACGAATATATGGTGGGGTGTTCTACTACTGTATTGTTAGCCTCCACGTCATACTACATAGCCTCAAACTCACCGCTACATGGGACATTGTGACCATCGTTGTTTTCTTGTGTTTTCACCCTAACTGGACACTTAAGTCGTCTGATATATCATTAGTAGTATTCCCTCCCCCCTCCTCTCCTATCTCTTTTGTTATTCCTAAAAATACTATACCCATTACTCTCGATCTCAATTATCGTATCTGATTCTGATAGCCAGGTTTCCCTAATGAACAATCTTAGGCCACATTATTCAATAAAGCAAAGAACTGAAACCCTTTGTTAATGATGCTCCGATTAGCTTGTATATTTACCAAGTGTGTCTGCAATATTAAATATCACTATAAATGTTTCACTAGGAGTTTTGATCCGAAGCAATATGTTCAATTTAATGGACTCAGAGTAATATATAGTGGTTACCATTTATGCTGATGACTCAGTTTATGTATTCAGGCGTACGGTTTTCACAGAAGATGAAGGCATGGCGTGTTCCAGCGATTTTAGGGAATATGAATATTTTTACAAGTTGATCAATTTACTAACTCAAGAACTCTTTTATGATTAAAACAACATATTAGCTTCAAAAGAACTACAAGAAAAAAATGGGTAAACATTTAAAGATATTCGAATGAATGCTTTGCCAAAGAAGATCTCTAGGTGTTTCCATAACTAGTTTATCAATAAAACATAAGCCGAAATTTGAATATTAGAATGAATGCTCTATCCTAACAAACTGAATCACTTTTATAAACAATGTCATTCATTTGAGGAACATTTTCCTTTTATGAAATTTGTTTTATCTACGATATGAAATGTACTTTATTCATAAAACGTTTAATTCTAAAATCCTGCTTGGATGAATTTTCCACACAGGAATTAAAATCGATCATTACCGCATAATTTTTGGTTCTTTAATTATTTAATAAAGAAAATAAAATAATTCTAAATTATGATGGGAAACGAGACTTCAGAACTGAAAGTATTTTCTGTATTTTTTTTTTAAAATCCCTCTGCTTTCAATAACATCATTTAGATATCTGCAGATGTTCCGTACGAATTCATATTATAGCCAGTTTGGGTAAATATATTCTGTCCAAATTCCCTCTCTCTCTCTCTCTCTCTCTCGGTGAAAATGGCACACATTACGTACAAAGAGCATCCTAACCTATCTAAGGAATCATTTGAGATTGCGTGTCAGGTTTTGATGGAACAAAACCATTTTACAAATTTTTAATTTTGATTTCTAACATTGCAAAGATTAAGATGAAAAAAACAAATCATTACCAGTTCCTTTAAGAAAGATGTCTCATTGTCAGAGTGAATAGATGTGATCGAAGCGTCGATGCTTTCGCAGTATTCCTTAGCACTGTGCCACGTAAACTTTGTCGCATTGAGAACGTAACAGTCACCATTGAAAAAACGCCAGTCAGAATCATTTTGATTACACTGCGAAACTGAACATAAATACATTAATGAATATAAACAAAAAACATACCAGTTATTCACTCCATATATATATATAAATTAAATATTATTAATTATATATTAATTATATATTAATTATATATTAATTATATATTAATTAATTATATATATAAATATATGTAAATTAAATCGAAAGGTATTTCGGGAGTATATCGAAAGATATATAGAAAGATATCGAAAAATAAAAATTATTACAGCTCACATGCACCTTTTCACTTTGCAAACGATTATATGCTATTAAAAGTACAAAAACGATGAACTGTGGTACTACTACTTCACATTTTCCATCTAACCTAAAGCTAAACAAAGACTGTACTGAGCGCATAAACGAAATATGATTGTAATATACAGGAAACAAATATAACTGTTATAGTAATAAGATCAAATGGAAGAGATCGTAAATGAACTTGGGTTCCAATAAATAATGTATTTAATCAACAATAGTTCATTCTGAATCCAGTTATTTAGAACTTCGGAAAACCTGGTACAAGCTAAGCTACTAGCAGACGGGTATAATAAGACTTTCATAAAAATGAAAGTCTTATTATATTCATATTATCCTTGGTACATTTAAGGCAAATTAAACCGCTCTTGGAAAAAACAAAACTGACAGTATTTGACATAGAATAAGAATCTTTGGTTTCGTCAGATACAAAACAAAGTATTTGATGGGAAATTTGGAAACATTTATTGCAAACCTTACCTAACTAAGATTTTCAAATAAGACTCAGGATTGCCAAAGTATGTCTCCATCCTTTCTACAATCATATCCAGATTACTAAACCCGATTTTCCAACAATGCACAATACAACGCAACCTGAAAACCACATTACATAAGAAAGCAGAAACCATTGGATATAATTACAGGTCTATATCGTGACTGGGACTAATAGACTAAATCATGGAAAGAGATGTCAATCAAAAATAGCCACATATCTAGAGAAATCACTGTAATATGCAAGAATATGCATTTCTTAAAAATCAAAGTAATCTGATTTAGTGATCTCTGTGATATTATTGACTCAGTTCTTGATAAAAACTCTTTCGCCTCAGCGGTAGATCTTGAATATGATAAAGCATTCAACATAAAGAACGACAATCATCTAAAAGGAACGACGTGCAGTTATTATAAGGGAAAATGGGTGTCGTTTGTAGATTTTGTGAAACACAGAACTTATATCACAAAAATAAAGGACAATATCATCTTCATCATCATCATCATCATCAGCTTTATTCAGTCCACTGTTCGATTAATTCCACTCCACGGGTTTTTCCAATTTTTATCAATAATTTTATACATTTTTTTTAAATATCTTTTTTTTAAATTTATTTTTAGATAGTCTAGAAATCCCGCATCGAGGTATTTGTCACCTTGTTATAGTACATAAGTAAGTTAGTGAAGCATGATCTCCCCTGTATTATTATAATACAGTTCACGAGAACGCTGTCAGGGCTTGCAGTATTACCATCCGAAAAGGTAGAAAAAAAAATCACTAACTCGTTTTGTGTTATTTCCATCAACAAATTATTTTTTAAAAGCAGTTACCTTATAAATGACACAAATTCAGGAATTCTAAAATAAATTTAAATTTTTAAGCCCTGCTCTAGTATTGAAAAAAAAATAGTTGGATTTCATATATCCACATTTAATTACGAATTGGCTATATTGACAACGATAACATCATCAGCTCTGGGGATGCGACTTTCATCATGACCAGAGATAATGCACTGTTCTTAGTAATATCTGTAATTACTAAAAGTTAGCATGCTTAGCATGGTGACATATTAAGAAAACAAGACTGCTGTTGACAAATTCATATTAACCTTGTACTATTACACGTGTGCTAATTTTCTCCGCAATTTTCATACTTTTCTGCTATTAACGTTGTCTGACTATTTCAAGTAACATAACAGGCCTGAAGGTGTGGGGGAGGTCGTCTTGGGTCGCGATTTGAAAAGCTTTTTCATTGCCTAATGCAATGAAAAAGTTGTCTCCTTTCCGAAAAATTTAGAAGGAAGAAATCTCAAATATTTATCCTGTTCTTTAAATAGAACATGCGAAAAATTAATAATATACATAGAACAATGCAAGTAATGCTTTTTAAAATGTATGCATTTGCTACAAGGTATATTACCACAGAATACTAGAATAAAAAATTAGCTGAGTCCATACTTAGACTTATCATATTTTGCTATAATTCTGCACCAAAGTATTTAATGAACATGATTTAAAAGAAGACTGGACTGATTTGTAGATCAATGTATAGCAATACTAAAGCCAGATTGTAGGTAGCTTATCCATATTTATCGAAAAATTTGTCTATAGCAATCGTAAACATTGCACCATCAGACACTACTTCTCTTATTAATACTAACAACATAACAACGTCTTATCAAATCAGACCTCAGTGTACGCACATGTGACCATACTAATTGACAAGGTAAAGAAAACCCATAATTAAAATAGTTCCTGACCTGTTAAACAAACGACCTTATATTGTTGAAACTTATCATGTGGCCTGAAAAGAGCTTTGTGAATGCCCTACACAACAACTAGGAATAATAACACTCCTTACTGCTAACGTAATCACAAGTCACAAACTGTTTTAATCTTGAGTGAAAATGATCTATCGGCCAAGTAGCAGTAAAAAAACCAATAAATCAAACTATTAAAATGAAACCTAAAATTATAACATATGCGGAAATTATACTAAATAAACACATGCTCGGTTTAGATTATTGATCATCATTGTCCCAATTTATAGTTCTATTGATATTAAATTAAAAGTAAAAAAAAAAATTATTTTCGTCTGGCCTGCCGCTGGTTTGCACGTAGTAATGCTTACAACGATTTGTGATAAACTCCTCACTCTTCTGTTCAATAAGAATTATCTCTGTAGTGTAATGGTGCGTTCGCACATTTGTAAATGCCCAGATAATTTAGCTTGAAATCATGGATATGTGATCAGAAATAATCTAGCATTATTACGTATTACGTTTTGTATTATCAGTTTGACAGTGGCAAAGGTTGGCAATCTTTGCCGTTGTCAAAATTGCAAGTACTATTGTTACTGGAAGGACTATTAATTTCAGGGAAATTAATAACTGAAAAATAACAATAAATAAATAAATACTATGAAGTCTCTATAATTCAACATATCGGCGAGAAACTAGCTAAAAATACTACTTCATAAAATCCTGCCTAATTACGACATATTACGACAATCTTCTTGAAGGCTAACCGGCTAAATTAAATTTGATGTCAGTTTTATAAGATATTTATTATAAAAGGTACCATGAAAAGATGGCGAAAGTTTAAGGCTTTGGGATAAGATTTTGAAAGTCTCTGGTTACTATGTAATTTATGAAGATGTTCTAAATATGGAAGGTTACGGAAAATGGAGGAAAGTAATCCTCAAACCATTATGAGAATGACATTTTTTTTTGTAAAATTAGAAAATAAAAATATCAGAATGCTTACCCGAAATGGGAAACATGCATGGAAGGTATAATATAATTAACCAGTAGTTGTTCATGGCACCTTCTAACCGATAATTCCAAGACTACAGTGAAGAAATCGATGTCTTCAACGTATTGAACCCCGTTCTAAACTTTAATTTATTCAAAAATCCCGGATACTTTAAACATTTATATGCGTTCGCAGATTATTTACTTGGAATATTACATATTCTTGTTATTAGGATATTAATGACTGCTTCTGGACGTCAAACGTAGTAGCAATTAATTACAGGATTTCCGATTAGGAAGTGCTGTTACGCACATACGGTCGCACTGCACATATCCACCCACTCAAATATAGATAATAGAAACACATTCGACTTTTAGAACTAACTATCTGGGAGAGTCGACTTGTGAAATATGATTCTAATTCTTTATTTCTGTATTTTGATATTTTAATATGATACAATATCAGTTGTTTATGATGAAATGGGTAATGGTACTCTAGAAATCAAGTTCTGCGTTAAAGTCTAATGTTGAGTTTAACACCTTAAACAGGAATAATTAAAAATAAAATATTTGCTAAAATAAAGAGACAAAAGGCTTCAGTTCGGCGATGTGAAATTATATGCAAAATTTCATATACTAATATAATATTATATAATTACATGAAATTATATAATATTATTAAATTATATGCGATGTGATGTTATTAGCAAAGTATGCAAGATATGCAAATAGGTCATGAGCAGACAAAAATTCGAATTCGTAACGACTCCTGTCTAAATAACTCCTTGCTCCTGCTCCTAATTTCTTCCTAAGGTCTTTGGACGCATCTTGTGCCATCCTGTACTTCTACATTTTTCACTAATTCTGATAGCATTACTGTTACTTTAACCAAAGATAAAGCTTACCCCTTCCCCCATGGCGTCACTATTTTCCTCGAACTCCTGCCTAGATGGCCAAGGGAAATCACCTGATACCATACCAAAATACGAGTTCTGTATGCCTCCTTTAGGTTTTCTGCAAAGCACATAAAGACAACTACGAATAAACAACATGGAGACTAAAACGTCTTCTGCTCCGAAGACTTTTAAGTCAACGTTTACGCTAACCTTTCGGCCAACCAGGCATGCAACCAGTTGATAGCACTCTCCGCTCATCCTATTAATTCAATCAACTATGCGGTACTCTGACATACGAGGCTATAAAGTCATCTACTTACTATCTTTGAATAGGGAGAGGACAACCTTCTCTTCTTCGACGCCACCATAACATGTTCTTGCCTTTTCTCTCTCTCAAAAGCGTTCTCTCCTCACCTATCCTTATCCTCAGCAATACAAAAACCACCATACAATAGCAGATCTCTCTATTTGGGATAACATTCACTTGCAGCTTTTCCTAGCGCAAACATATAACATCAATAACTTTCTCAGCATCCAAGAAACTAGGCATTCTATTTAGATTAAGAGGTTATTTTGCAATTAAGCGGTTATTGTTAAGGCAAACAAATGTTAACTATATTGAAATACCAAATTCGGCATGACTAGAATGCTGCTCAGCTGTTTGGGGTGGCGCACCTAAAACTTTCCATGAAATCCTTTACGCTGTGTAGATCCGAGCAATTAGAATATATACATTAAATAGTTGACGTCTCCTTTCTTACAGATTCAATTCATATTCTACCTCACAGACGCAGTAGCCTACTCTACAGGTTCTTCCAGTGAACTGGCAACCGTCATTGATCTACTTTCTGTTGCATTTGTCAACATGGAACAGCAGCTATCCAGCATCTCTTTATTGTGTAACTGAAAACACACCGAACACGCCCATCTCCTTTTCCTTTTTTATTTCATCTACTTTGGTTCTCTGGAACAACATTTGTCATGTCGTAGTTATTCAAAAATAATAAATAAATAAATAAAATAAAATAAAATAAAATAAAATAAATAAATAAACTTCTATTTCAGTCGTCATCTTCAACCAATATATGGCAATCATGTGTTTATAGGTCTCGCGTCCTCTGGTGTGCAGGACGAGAGAACTCGAGAGCTATCTTCTGAGACTTATCTATTCCTCTCTTCTGAAGGATCAATAGAAAAAAAAAAGGGAATAAGATTAATGATCACCATATAACAGTGCTTTAGCACCAGAGGTGAGAAACGGTTATATAATTATTCTCCTTTATTTATATTTTGTCTGTTATTTCTTCAAGAACCTAAATAAACAAATCAGAAAATTAATCTGTCAAATGAAATTTTTTGTTTTTTAACCAATATTTGGCTTAACTAGAAATGATTTGCCAAATTCCCTACAAACTTCCCATAAGCAATGTAATATTCTTTAATAGGGCAAACAGTTATTTACTATCTCAGAAACTCATTATCATTTCCTCAAATAAAAAGAGGAGGCATAAGACCAAGCCAGTTATGCCCCTATGACGGTTGAGGTTATAAAGAATAGAAACCCTCGACATCGTAAAGGTAAATGAGGAAAAGTTTAAGAAGCAGAAGTAAATAAAGGTAAGAGTCCCATTATGTGACAAAGTCTACACAAGAGAACGTGGCGTTGTCTTGAGAGGTTATATAGCATATCAAACACACAATTGCTTAAAGCTCATTAGTGACATTATTACTAATACATTCTTTCATATATCTGTTGTGTGTTTGTATATTGCATATAGATATGCGATATATACGATTTTGTCTGAGTCATGATAACATCATTAAAAAGCGATCGGTGAATTACTTTTATTACAGCTTGGGCATATAATAAGCGGAAAGTTTATATAATTATGCTTAACTGCTTGAGTAGACCATATAATTAAAGTCTGAGAACAGGGAAGATTCCGCAGGAATGGAAAGAATGTATGGTAATCTCATTGAACAAGTGTGGTGCATAGACCTGTCTATCGATTAGTATTTCAGGACCCGTGGTAAAGATTTTGGAAATGCGGGTTAGGGATGACTTTCAAAAATAGGTTGACAGTAAATCTCTACTTTGCAATGAACAGCAACGGTGTACTAAGAAAAGTTCATGTTTTAGCAAGTTGCTCACATTCTATAATGATGTTACCGTTGCGCTAGACAAGGAGAATGAATACATAATGAAACTTTTGAATTCTGCTAATGCTTTGAAAAGATCAGAACATAGTAGACTGTTGAATCAATTGGATAATATGGGTTTAGATTATACAATATTAATGGGGTTAAGAGGATGACTGACTGATTGATATCAAAGAGGGGTATACGAGATATGTGAGTCTTCAAGATTTAAATTAAAGATACGAAGAAATTATATACTTGGTTTAATTCTTTATCCAAGTGTGAGCAAACAAAATTTGCTCCTGAAGTATTTTCAGGACTGAGGCCACTCCTATATAGAAGCTAATGACTTCACATCACTTGCCTTAGTATCCCGTAATGCAAAGCACATATCCTTACGAATATATATATATATATATATATATATATATATTTTTTTTTTTTTAAAGCTTTTTGAATAATATTCCAACCGAGTAAAAATGAATTCTTAAAAAAATAAAATATATATATATTTTTTTTTCAGAATTCATTTTTACTCGGTTGGAATATTATTCAAAAAGCTTTAATGACTGTTACCCTGTTACCGAGAGATAAAGAGAATACATGGTTTATTTAAAAAGATACTACTAGTTAACAAGTTTCGTTGAATACATCAACATCTTCAGGTATCACAATCAAAGAAATATATAAAGAATTACAGAGACTTAAAATTGTAATAACAGAACAAATACAAAAAGACAGTAGCGTGTTTGAAAACAAAATGCGAGCTTGAGTTCCAAACAAACGTAGATTACGCGCTGTCACGAGTGCGCCAGAACTGAACAGAGGCAACGTGTGCGTCGGAGAGATTGAAACTTAGGATGTTGTTGATATGAGAAGAATCTAGAGAAATTTCTCTAGATTAGACAATCTTTCTTTCGAGTTCATCATAGCACACATGGATGTTAGAAGTTTGAATCCAATTCGCAATGTGTTGGCGGCCTTCGTCTGAGTTAACTGAAAAGAGAACATGGCTAGAGAGAGCACTGGCTTTAGTCCTGTTATAGGAGATATCTCTACGGTGTTCTTCCAAACGTAGAAGAATGGATTTAGCAGTCTGGCCATAGTATGACTTTCCACAATCACATAAAATCTTGTGCACTCCAGGAAACTGAGTAGGAAGATATTTCTCTTTAGGTTTACTAAGTATTGAACGAAATTTTGGGAACGTAGTAAAGCAAGTTCTGAAGTTAAATTTCTTGAGAATTTTTACCAGTTTTGGTGAAAGAGAGCTGATGTAAGGCAAAGAGATGAAGGCTCTGAGGGGAGAGGGATTTTCAGAAGTAGTTGAGTGACTGGGGGGGAAAGAAATCTGTCAATTTTCTTAGGAGAGAAAACATTATTAATAAAAGTTTTTTTAAGAAAAAGGAGTTCATTTTCAATTTATGTTTCTTCTGTAAGTAAAGATTTGGCTCAGTGAGCTAAGGTGGAAACAATACCAAATTTTTGTGGGGGTTAGTGATGGGATGAAGCATGAAGGTATCTCTCAGTATGAGTAGGCTTTCTAAAAATTGAGATTTTAATACTCTCAGCACATCTGGTAAGTATCAGGTCTAGAAAGGGGAAGAAGTCATCAGATTCCAGTTCGAAGGTAAAAGAGATTGTCTGTCATCTGCAAAATTGTGTATTGGGTTAGAGATCAACTGAAGTAGATCATTGATATATAGAAGCAAAGTGGGATCTTGGAGGCATTCCAAAAGGAATGCCTCCAAGATCCCACTTTCCATAAATTTTAATAAAACATTAATAAAAACTTCCCGTTTAAATGCTCAAAAAATATCAACATTAGTTTGGTTAGAAAGATAAAAATGACGATAGAGCTATCTTTCATAAACAAATGATTATATAGTGGTATATCTAATTGATATACTAGTTATTCCTCTCTGATTAACCTACTTGATTACTTGATAGAGACGTTAACCAGCGTAAGGAAATAAAGCAGCGATCAAAAGAGGACAAGAACATTGCAGCAATATATATTGTCGTTTACTACAAAAACAGTTTCACATTAACGTCCGTAGCTGGTGGAATCAATATCACTCTATTAAAAAAATGCTTATAGTATAGAATCTTCTGCTATCTTAGTGATAAACACTGGCAAAAAATAAAGCGGCCCATCAACTGGTCGTAAATACATACATTACTTATATCAATACTAATTACATGGTTTTGCTATTTCCAATATCACTTACATATGCATATGGAAATGAATCAACAAAATTGTTACAACCTGAAAGAAAAGTTAAAAATCGTTTGGATTAGTACAATTCCCAGGGTGGACAAGGGGAATTATTAATACAGGTGAAGAACAAGGTGAAGTGTTAATGCAAAAGCAACCAAGCGTATTGAGGAGTACTGTTAGATAGAGTTTAAAATAGAAATATAATAAGAATATAATTTTATATTCTTATTATATTATAGAGAGAGAGAGAGAGACAGCATCACTCTGATTAAAGCCGACAGACTATAACGAGGATTTGAAACAAGAAGTGATCATTATTTAATTCTGACCAAAAAGGAAAAAACATGGAAAGAATAGTGTGTAGAAACGTTTTGAAACGAATAAACATTGGAAATGTAGATTCAAACACACAAATGCTATTCGAGAAAACTAAAACAGTTTGAAACCAAACCTTGGAAATTCGTTGGCACACATTGACTAATATATTTATTGATTCAGCCAGACAGATATGCAGTGAGTTTGTCTGAAAAGATCAGAATGGTGCGAAAACAAAAGATAAAGATATCGTAGATATCTAAAGAAGCGTGGAAAGATTGCGAATAGATAAGCAGTAACAGTACGGTGCCTGAAAATGCACAACAATGCACAAGGTTTTAATCAGAAAGAAATAATGAAAACCGGAAATGTCGAAAGGCAGTTGAAGATGATGATGTTCGACCAAAATTGCTATAATGTGGGGTATATATGTTTTACATTGGCTACATTGAAAAATTCTGGAAGGCTTCTGGTCAGAGTATAGATTCTGTTCGATTGTAGAAGACATCTTTTAGTACCTGTCTAGGAAATAGAAAATAAAACTGACTATGAGAAATATGGAGGAATATTTCTATTGAGTGTTCTTCCTGGTAAGATTTAGCCGAGCATAAATCTTAACAGGAGAAAAATGCAGAAGAACAAGCTGAGTTCAAGCTAAATAGAAGTTGTCAGGATGAGACTTTCACCTCAGAAAATTAGTTCATAAATATGGGAATATATTAAAAATATGTATTTAAGACTCGTCGATATTGAAAGGGCATATGTTAAGGTGCCAAGAGAAATATATTCAAAACCCTGCAATTATGTGGTGTAACTGGTTCAATACATCGAACAATATATAGTTTATATTTGAGAAATAAATCATCAGTTATAATTGAAAGAACTTCTCTCATATATACAGGAAGAGTCTGTGATATTAAACCATGCTTGAGACAAGGGGGCACATTATCCTTTCTGTTTTTTTTTTTTCTTCATCTATGTAGATCACTTTGTGAACAAAAGTAGTGTTACACCTGATATCCAAATTTTACATGTCTATCGAAAATCTACTTCATGGAGTCGTGATACTCTTAAAAATCCAGAATTCATCTGTAGAATTCATTGAGTAAATTGAATAACTGTTATAATAAATTTAGAATAAAAGTCAACAATAAAAATACAGAAAATAGGAAATTTGGTAACTAGATTTAGAACTTCAACTGTAACCTGAATAGCGAACTGATATTACAAATAAATTACCTGCTAATTAAGTACGATTTTAAGTGACGACGGGAAAAAATATGAAAATAGACAACAGAATTAGCATTAGTAAACGTGACATGATCTGAAGTCAACTGATTAAATTTATACGAAAAAATAGGGAAATTACTCAAAACACTGAACTAATTGTATACATTGAAATCAGTTTTAACTTAAGAATATGAGAATTGGTTAGAAAGTAAGCAATCAAGCAAAGAGTGAAAAAAACCAGAGACAGACGATTTATTAGAAGACTAGTGCAGTCAAAAATAGTATCAGCAACCAAGAATGTATGACAGAAGCTAATTTTATGAGTTATAGTTATTTAAACAGAATAGGCCAGGAAAAGGTAGTAAAACCTTTTTTTTTTTTTGCCGTGATAGCAGGAAATCGATAGATTGACCTAGAGTAAGACCAAAATCTAGGTGAAGCGGCACAATGAAAAGTGCTTTAGAAGAACGAAATATAAGATTTGAGAATATAGTAATCCTGTCAAATAAAAGAGTAATTTGAAGGAAAATTGTCAATGAGAATTTAGTAATTACGTGATCTCTTAATGCTAGAGTACTTAATATCCTGTACACCAATTGAGTTACATATATGGAATTTGATAAAGATGATGAAAAGGAAGCATTTACTTTCATCTTTTGTCTCGTTATTCGCGTTGTACATTTACGTAATCATTTTAACTAACTCATCATCCTCCGATTGGGTCATTTGTGTTCACTTTGTTATTATGGTGAGTCATATATTTTTAAAACGGTGCAAAGATTTTTATTCCAAGTTTTATTCCAAGTTCTATATAATATTAATCTCTCTTTGTAATGTCTCTAGATAGTGCTGGTGTCCAAGAATTTGACTAAAGTGTTTGCCATTTTATGTAATTTGTAATTTACTCCCCGACAACAGAAACCCATTGTCGTACATGACAATTATATGTAACTTTGTACGACATTGTACCTGTCGTATACCTGACCAGAAAACCGTTGTCGTATTATTATTCTTTTTGGATGAGCTACAAGCGATTTACTTTTCCTAAAGAGAGTTTGAAAATTTATTAAATAAATGTTTTAATTTGTTATGAACTAATAAGTAATAAATCTCGTCTCTTACTTTGTTTTTCATGTCAAGGAATTGATCTTTTAGGATAAATATTTTTGTTTCGTTTAGTCAAACGGTCATCAAGATCGAATGAATCACTTTTGTGTTTAACAGCAGTGTGTATTAAGTTAAGGCGATAATAAATCCCTCATTATTTCAACGCCGATTAAGAAACTCGCAGATCGAAATCTAAGAGTTTCATTTCGGAGAACTTCTGGCAAGTCTAAGCGTAAGTGAACACCTGATAGTACAACACTAGGGAAACGCGGAGCAAAGGTGGAGCTAGTTTCGATCACTGTCCTTAATATTTTCTCATAATGTAAAGCACAGCTCCAAAGAGATGTATTACTGTTTTACATTATGAGGGAAGGTCACTACCCAGACCGGTTTCGACCTTTATTGAGGTCTCATCAGGGAGAAGGTAGACCTAGCTAATACCAAGGTTTAAATGAACCGAAATTACATACTTTACTATACGAATTGCCAGAAAGGTGTACCTATATATTATTACTACAATAAAGAGCCGGCGTTGAAATAATGAGGGATTTATTATCCCCTTAACTTAATTTACGAAAAAAATAGCCTATTGGCTCTTTATTGCAGCAGTGTGTATTATAGTTATTGACATATTACTTACTGTTAGTTGCAAATATAGTTAATAATCAATCAAGTGAAATTAACAAAAAAACTGTCACAAGTTTAATTATAATATTTGAGAGTAATTAGTTATTAATTTAATCTAAGTCGTTTAAATGTCAAATAATTTTCAGATTTTCAGTTCCACAGCTTCAAGATATTCCCTCCTTATATTAGAGACAAGAAATCACTTGGAAAAGTAACAGAGTTCAGGCTGTTGAGGGAAGTTACCCTTTATTCGAAAAATTACTGCAATGAAGGTTCAGATGGAATATAGGTTACTGATTTGTTGCAGTTGAGATAATCAAAATAAATCAAGCTTAAAATCAAAAACATTTTTTTTTTCTAAATTCGAATAAATTTAGAAAAAAAAAGGTAATTTTGTAGTTTAATGGGAATTCCCTCACATTTCTATGTAATAGAATTTTCTACATATTTCTATATTTCTCTCTCTCTCTCTCTCTCTCTCTCTCTCTATATATATATATATATATATATATATATAAATTTTTTTTCATTCGTGTGATTAATGTTGTATTTCCACTTATCATAGTAATATAACAGCTAAAAAATAGAGAATTTATCAAATAGCACTGTAAACATTGGTAAAGGTCACCGGTTTACTTACCAGAAAGCCCAGATTGATTCCTATTTCATTGTTTGAAAGGTAAAGGTCACCGGTTTACTTACTAGAAAGCCCAGATTGATTCCTATTTCATTGTTTGAAAGGTACTCTGTTATTGTCGATGTGGAATTGGATGGAACTGGATAATAGAAGAAATTTACTTTGAACCATGAATGCTTTGTACGAAGTCAACAGAAATCAAATCGGTAACTCCCCAGGTTACTGCAGAGTTATGCTATTCTATGAATATTGCTAATTGGCTATAGATTATGAATATGTATACAACTACATTAAGCTACGGAACTTGAACTATAGAGGAACCGATATAACTACTGGCAATTTATTTCGCCTAATTTCGTAATCCTCTGTTATTTAATTAAGTGATACTTGAACAGCAGCATAGTAATAAAGGTTGAGAACTGTAAATTATTGTACTCTCTCTCTCTCTCTTCATATTCTTTGTATAATGTTGTAAAGATTACTAATATAAGCGCATGATGATACAGTGGTCGGTATGTCCTCTTGAGCCTTTGGCATAATCTTATGAAGCAGTATATTACTGTTAAGCGTAAAGTATATTTGGGTTCTACTTCTGGTTTGCGTAACGAAACACCAGAGATTTCGGAGACAAAACGATGCCACGCTCATGTGAGACTGCCGAACTCATGTTCAGTTGAAAAGCCTTGATCAGGTCTTCCTCAGTTTACATGATATTCGAAGCCAGATATTTCGAATCAACGAAAGTACTTCATCTGTGCAAACTGAGCAACGAAGCCTCGCTGCTGTGAATATATCAGATATCTCTATAATGTAATGCTCCCATATGCACTATATATAATGGAAAAATATTTCCTTGGAATTTACAGTATTATTAACAGAAACTTGCAGTAACGTTTGGTGATTGCTTATTTACTGGAAAGTGCTGACAGGGTCGATTTTTTTTTTTAAAGATGCTCTACCCTTGTAGGACTGGAATACGATGAAACAGCGGAATACATTAAATTTATTTATTCAATATCTAGTTTCTAAAAAAACGTCGTGTGTTTTTAAAACAATGTATTTTATTTTATTTTATTTTTTAAATACTTATAGGTTTTAGAAAGCTATTTTTTTTCCAAATTGATAATTAACAAAACTAGTTTAAAACTTGCAGTACCGCTTGATGATTAGTTACTTACCGAAAATTGCAGATTCAGTCGTTCCTCCTGTTTTTGAAAGCTGCTCTGTTGTACTCGAACTGGAAGGTGATGAAACTGTAAAATAGAGGAAATCTACTTAGTCAGGTTCTAGTTTCTTAACAAAATCAAATGATTTCAAAGAGGTAATTCATTTGTTCACAGTCCTCTCTCAAGCTAATATAACGGGGATTTGAATACAATCGTAGGTACGGATATTTTTGATTTTCAGAAGGGGAGATATGAATTCTTTGCGTGAGGTGAGATTACCGATCTTATTGGTGGCTTGAATTGTCTCAAATAACGTTCCATGTTTGTTCTCTAAAGTACGCTTTATGGTCTATGATAAAAAATCACAAGAATACAATAAATGTAAGAATACAATAAATAATAAGAATACAATAAATGCAAAATTAATAAAATAACAAAATGTCCTTCGTGTACTAAGAATGCTAACGTGATAACTAGGTAATTGACGATAGAATAGAAGCACTGAGCAAGTGGATGAGTTATCGGTAGCTGCAATGCAGCGTCTGCGATACACCAAATACAGATTCAATGGGTTTGCAAATGAGTTTGAAACGGCGTGATTGTTGTAGCCAGGGTTGCAGGTGCAAATCTGACTAGAACAGTCGAAATTTCATATGTTACTCAAGGAACAGTCTCTAAGGTTATGTCATGGCAGTCGACAGGAGAAACATCATCACCGAAATGCAATAGCGGACGAAAGTACTTACTGCAAGTTAGAAATGTTCGAACATTAATGCATTGTATCACAAAAATTACGCGGGCACCTGCTGAGCCTTCTTGTATTAGAAGGCAAAAGTGTATGCTGCGCGTTATCTGTCAATCATAAGTGGTCAAATTCATCCCATGTTGACCCATTTTTCTCCTACGCAGCGGAAGATAATGCTCCCGTTCATCCAGGAAATGTAGTCACTGAGTGGCTTGTAGAACATGAGGGTGAAGTGTTCTGTCTGCCATGGAGATCCCAATATCCAGACTTAAATTAAATAGAACATTTATGAGGGATTTTTAAGCAAGCTCAGAGGCAACGTTCCAATTCCAAAGAACAAAGGCGAATTGATCCGGTTTCTTTCGACGAATGGTGTAAAATTCCTCCTGTCGAGTTTCAAGCACTGAGAGAAAGAGAGAGAGAGAGAGAGAGAGAGAGAGAGAGAGAATCTCTCTCTCTCTCTCTCTCTCTCTCTCTCTCTGTACTAGATGCAAGCGGTGGACAGACGCCATATTAATCGAATCGTCCCATTGTTTCCATTTTTGTCCATTACCTGTAAGCTTACAGCCTTTATTGAGTATCATATACAAAAATTGATGAGTATCTGAATAATAAGATATATGATCGGATGTGTTTCCAGTTATCAGCGTAACAAAACGTATAAGTTAACAAACTAGATGGCTTAACAGTATTGTACATAGCTAATGCACAATACTAATAATTCACTGCGTAGCACACCGAAGAACGAAAGATGAATTATTCTCTCTCTCTCTTTCTTCTATGTGCTATGCAGTGAGGATGACAGAAGGTGTCTCCATGGTATAATGCTGAAAGAACATATTTATTTTAAACATGTTGATTATTTTCATTCATATGATAATTGGTTTCCACGTTTTTCTGAATAATAACCTTTAAACACCGATAATAAAAGATTAGTAAATAGAATATTAGCAAAATTAGTAAATACTTCGATAATGTTTCATGATTATAAACTTACCAGAAATTGTAGATTGGGTCGTTACATCTTTGTTTGGAGGATGGTCTGATATTATCGTGGTAGAAATCGATGGAACTGTAAAATGCAGTAAACATTCTTAGGCAACATATAGTTTCTGACCGTAAGCTAAGAACATTTAAGAGCATTAAGAGTATTTCTTCAGAACGCAAAATTATTATTATTATTATTATTATTATTATTATTATTATTATTATTATTATTATTATTATTATTATTATATAATTCAAGTTAAGTGTCGCATAGCAATTGAAGGCGGAGATGTACACATCATCTTAATGGGCTACCAAATTTCTGTGTACCGAAAGTTGCAGGCAGAGTGGAGTGTGGTCACTAACGATAAAAGACAAACAGCATGGCCAATTTTTACTGTCATACTACTGTTTTTCAAGGGAATAAACGTAAGCAAGTGCCTGAAGATCTTCCGATGGATAACATACAGCAGGGGGAAGAAAGAAATGTCGCCATCTACAACATGATATAAATTAACAACGCAGACCATTTTACCAGAGGCAGAATCAGAAGAGGATCCGAACAGGGGAAAAATATACAGGTGATTTCTATAATTTGAGCTATTTAAGTATGCTACTAGGAAATGGGTTAGAAAGTATAAAAGCCTGCAGAATAGCTCTTGTCCAAGAATTCTTCGATAGGCCGAACGTACGAATAATATGCATACAAAAAAATAAAAGAAAAAAATAATGAGCGATTATGAGGATTTTGTCAATTATAATAATTTCGAAGTAGAGCCTCTGTAGCTCAGTCGGTATAGACGAAGCTCTTTGGTTGGAAAAAACCTAGGTTCGATTCCAGTCAATGATGTTAGGAACCTTTATCTGGTCTTTTTCGACTAAAAGTGAGTTAGCCGGTCTTACACAGTGTAGAGTATTTTTTCAGCTGGAAACTGGAATTTTTCAAGGGAAGGAACTCCTCAGACTGGCCCGTAAACACACACAGATCTACAGATAATCAAAAAATATATTTAATCCCTTAGTAGGAGGTCGCAACGTCCTAAGGGATAACATAGGAACTCCATGAGATAAATAAAATTTAGCAATGGAAGAAATCTCGTAAACTGTAAAATATACCAAAATTTAATGTTAATATCCTAAATGACAAACAACGTTATCTGTTGAAAGAGACATATGAAATCCGTCCATTATTTAATTCCCTAAACGGACTTTTAAATCACAGCAATATAAAGAAGATTTTGTCAAAAACGATCTCCCTGAAAATTGCACCTATGGAAAATTCATGAGAGGTGGTTTTAAAGTTAGGTCATGCTACAGACATGACACCACCATGACAATGAAGAAAATTCTCATGGTTGTCTTTATCGACTTAACTAAAGCATTCGACACATTATATATGAAACCTTATTAGAAAAGCTAAGGTATGTTGGAATAGGTGAGTCGCTGCACACGTGGTTTAGAAACTACTTTCAAACTAGAAAACAAATCACACCATCGGTTCAGTTCGTAGTAGAGGCAGTTACCAGTAACCTGTGCAGTGCCATAGGTAGATGATCTCTACCCAATTCTATTCAACACCAATATGCACGATATTAATATTAATAGACGATATCTTCCTCTCAAAGGCAAGATATTTCAATATGCAGACGATACAGCTATTGTATTCATCCATAATAATGCAAGAATAGATTTGATAACTACCTGCACCTCTTTACCACAAATAAATATCTTGGCATAGAGAGGCGCACCACTCAATATTACCAGTACTTCTGGGAACAGATTGGATCTATCCTCTACAGAATATATATAGAAGCCAGTACCAATGGTTTCTCAACCAATATGACAGCATCTGTCATTCAGCTTATCCCAAAGAAATGAGACGCAAAAAAATTGGAAAACTGCCTACAGATCTTCATTATAAACTGCAAAATAGTATCAAAAACCATTACCAACTAACTTTCCTGCACCTGCACGAAATACGAGTAATGCATAGTCAATAGAACTATTGTATTCGAGGACGGTCTAATCAACAAAAACCTGCACCTCACAAAGGATCTGATAAGTATAGCTAAGAACAACAGCAAAACCATGGGTCTTGTATTCATGGGCAGATCATGAGAATGATTTCGGCTGAAAACCTTGTTTTTTGGCTCAGGCATCATTGAAGTCATTAAAATCTTATATACTTTTGCCTAAAAAAAACACGCTCATCGTATCGATACTACAGAGCAGAAGTATTAGACAAGGCTCCAATTTCAGCCGCTCTTTACAAAATTACCATAGAGCCGTGTTTAAGTAAAGTAAACACGTTTCTTAGGGCATCATCTACTAGACTCTCTTACCGAGTCATAACTATGTCAGCATATACTAATTATGTTACAGTTATAGCCAGAAAGAGTAGGATTTCTATAACATACAAAGAGCATACCAAGATTAATAAGCAGCCTTAGGAGCCAAACTATACGCATACAAAACAACAGGGCTGTGGTGTGGAAAATAGTGATGCCAACCAATTATACTATGTCAGGTCACTGGCCCGCAGAGAGAAACAAATACCTGGGGATTTACTTAGGAAACATGCCAAAATACGTAGATAACAACTGGGAAACACTTATTAAACGTTTCGAGCAAGTACTAGGAAATTAGGAAGCACTACGAGTTCCTTCCTCCGCAAGAGGGAGAACAATAATTGTTAACTAAATAGCTGCCATTGTCCTTTTTCGTACACTAAAGATTCTCACTCCACCAGTGCAATTTATCAAACAAATATAGTCAACCATCTGTCGATTGATATGGAATCAAACAAACTGGCTTTCATGCTCCAAGCTAAGTACTTCTCTCAAAGAAGGATGACAATACTTGACCTCCATTAACAATAAGATAACAACGTTCTTCACTCGACTTCTCCTTAATACTCTACAACTGGAAATGGGACACAAACACACACCCGAATATGTTTTCAGGTCTGTCACTAGATATCTATCTTTCTTCACAACCTTAAGAATAACCAGAGCGCACGTTTAGTGTGAATCTAACAAAATTCTACAAAGATGCCCTTCGAGGATTGAAGAATCTAAACCTCCAGTCCACAGTGAAGACAGCATCCCTTCCGGAAATACTTATGCCACTCATTTTCCACAAAACGATGGTAGGGAACCCCATCACTCAGAAAGAGATTTTCTTTCCTCCATGGAGCTGGCGTAAAGGCTAGTGGGTGACATTCTTTCTCAGAGCGTGACCTAGCGCTTTCCAAAATCACTAATCACTCGCAAACTTAGAATATGTGAATCAGGATGAACAGATAAACATTGTGAAATCTACTTTTCAATCTGCTATTCCTGATAGCAGAATGGATGAAGGGCTCAGTCCTCTTGCATGCAGAAGGTCGGGTGCCTATCGTTTTGATAAAAAACAACAAAAAATGCATTGGAGAAATTTAAACCTGAAACATAAACAAAATCTACAGCACTGTAATACAACAGTCCGACCAAAGCACTGCACTGCGCAATCCCGTATGAAACCACTAAACACTATTTAATGGGCACCTTCTATATGCACAAGAGTCAGCAAACACGACGCCATTGTTGAGTGAAGAATGTGGCACAATGACATAATCTCTTTAAAGAAATTATGGCATTGTGCCACATTCTTTTAAGTATATTGCAGAAATTCAGGAACGTTTGGATAAATGTCTGTTCTGTTGTCGAGGTGGCAACAGAACAGACATTCATCCAAACAATCCGGCATATCTACTTAGAGTGCACCGTTAACACCAAATTAATCCGTTATTCTAGGGAAATAGCATGCTTATCCTACAACTGTTTTCATTCAGAAAAAGTACATCTCAGTCTTGTGCTCACAGAGTCAAATATACAGTTTCTATCTTCGACACACAAGACCAAATAGCACAACAGTTTGTAGACATTGATATCTCTGTGGTTAAGCTGTAATGTAGGTAGTATTTTTCGGAATTGAGACCACATATTAATATAAAGATTTATTAAAAATAAACAATTAAAAACACAACAAGTTTCGTTCGTCGTAAGACTTACATCATCAGGGGTAATGTATATCCCTTTAATATACCATTACCAATGATGATATAAGCCTTACGACGAACGAAACTTGTTTGGTTTTTTAACTGTTTATTTTTAATAAACACTTTATAGCAATATTTAAATTAAATTCAATTCCACATTGTTTCAATACCCGAATAAAGTGAGAAATCGTCTCTTACATGAGCATCATTACTATAAGAAGAGCGGCACACTATACCTTTTCCTACAATACCGGAATCCATGGAATCAAGTACTGGCTGAGTAGGGCGACTGAATCACTGTCCACTTTCCAATTTACAAGGGACAACATTGCTCCTTCCCTAAGTGTCGAGTCTTCAAAATTCTAGTCATCAGAATTCAAGGAGAACCGGCCTACCAGTCCGGAACACGGGGGATTGGGCGTCGTAGGCGCCAGGGGGGGCGTAGCCCCCTAGTAATAATAATAATAATAATAATAATAATAATAATAATAATAATAATAATATTATTATTATTATTATTATGTGACACCTCCAAGCAGTCCAAAGACTCATCGAGGGCGGTCACCTACTCCACAACTCTCCATCTTCACCACTCAATCTACCAACTAGGAAATCGCACCTTCTACAACAGGACTGTCGAACCCTAAGCAATCCGAGAACCTCATTACAAAACAAAAAAGATTTATTAGACGGCCGCATCCAGAATAATAAATACAGTACATATATTAAATTATTTGGAGAGTCCTACAGTTAGTTATGTTTAGCAATCATTTCGAAAATTTCATAAGAAATAAAAAGTCATGGTGCTTATAAAAGTTTTTATTGAAACAGCAGACAAGAAAAAATAATTATTTATTCATTTGCGAGAGGTAAGCGGTAGTTCGGCTTCGTTTACTAAAGTACCTATATCAATTTCGATGCTTGTAGTTGCCAATCGCAATATATTTGCAAGAGAATTATCTGTCAATGAACATCTGTACTTTGATTTAATGAATTTCATCATTGGAAAAGTGTTTTAGCAAAAATATAGGCTATCTAGCATTCAGCACATCTTGAGCCCAAAGTTCCTCAATTTCGAGTACCTCTCTATTGGTAGTACTTTTAAAAAAATCTTCACCTTTTTCACTTCTGTTAGTATAAAAAGGGTCTGATTGCAAATCGCACAATCCCAGCTGAAGGTCAGATCATACATTTTCAATGCTTACAATGTCTCATTTACTCAGTCAAGGGCTGAGTAAAAATTTAAACATCTTTAATTTCCTTAAAATCACCAAATCGATTCTCAAAACCCTCAATGATCATATCAATATACGTGAGCTTAAAATTATATTTACTCAAAATTCTTCATTTCTTCAAAATGTTATTTGCTATTCGGGAAAAAAAAGTAAAAATATTATTAGCCAATGTTGATTTAAAAAGCTTCAATTCACTTTTAAAGCCATTCGAATGACCATATAAGTTAGCAATATTCTGTTGTTTGCTTTACAGTTTTAAGTTCAAATCATTCAAATGGTTGGTCATATCTGCTATAAATGCAAGATATGATAAAAAATTGGGATCTTGCATCTGATTTTCAAGTTCTGTTGTGTCAGACTTCACATAGTTTTAAAGAAATATGGGTAATCGTTTTTGCTAATTGAAATATCTTTTCGATTAGCAAAAACGGCTTCCAGACATGCCGGCACTCAGCCAGCGAATATCAGAATAAAGGAGCAAATGGCCATATGCAACATCCATTTTGTTCAAGAAATCGCAAAAGTTACAATGAGTCAAAGATCTATTACCTTCTCGTATATTAGTTATTTTTACAGCTACTTTCATGGAATCATGGAATTGACATCTGACGTAGAAATTTTCCACAGAATGCTTCTTGGTGAATTGTAGGGCACTTAAAATTATTTTGTTTCAATAGTCCACAAAATCCGCTTCCTGTTCCCGTCATAACTTTGGCCTCATCTGTTACGATGCAGGAACATTTCTTCAATCCTCCATAGTTCATAACAGAATTTTGAACTGCTTCGAAAATATCACTACCTTCATTAGTTCCTTGTAAAGATATAAGACTGAGGAGTTCTTCATTAATAGTAACGTCCTCTTGAATAGTTCGAACAAATATTAAAAGTACACTTACATCTGTTTGATCAATGCTTTCATTCACATAGAATGAAAAATACTCACATTTTGCTATTAAATCACACATCTTTTTTATACATACTGATCCATGGGTTGTATACGTCTTCCAACAGTCTGTTATGATAATGCCACTGTTTCGAACTTAGCTAATTTCGCCTAGTTAAAATGTTTTGAAAGTTCAATTGCACTAATGTGCATTAGTGCAATTGAATAGTAGGAATTTATCTGAATGCGGCCCTCGGATAATTCTTTTTTTTTTTTTTTTTTAAGAAGGCCATCAGATTACCTAAGGTAACCCTGCCTTAGTTGATATGACATGGATTTGATTCCCAGAATACAAATCCAGAGAGGAAAAGGGACGTTATCTAAATCGTTCTTGTGTATCTTTTATTTTATGAATAGCAAACACAATAATGTTACTGTTGTGCAGAAAGAAGGACTTCTTATACAAAGGTTACATCAATGAGATACCCTTATTGATTGACATTATGACCATCTGTCATCGTCGTTCAAATGCCAGTAACTGATGAACTTATAACAAATATGAAACAACTTCGCGCCATAACAATACTTTTTCTGTGGAAGCAATGAAGGTTTCTACTAACCATACTGCTTACAAGAATAGAAAGGAAATAAATTTATTTCTTCACAGTATTCAGAGAAACTGCCAAATAAAAGTTTTTTGCACGTTTGTAACCTTAACAACCGATACGTAAATTTATTGAAAGATCTGTACTTATGAGGGAATGTACAACTATCTAGTTTACAGGCCTGTGTTATTCACAAGAAAACGTTGAGATTATTTGTTTAGTTGTTTGAAATCACGGTCTGATGAACAACAATTACGAAGTCAATGCATTATTTCTGATAATCACAAATATCTTTCTGTGTAAATGGTGAAAACCGAATTTAGGAAACTCCTAACACCTCCATAGTAAACCGTGTAACACTGATTAAGTTGAGAGGCTCACAGAAAAGTCCCTCACTTCACAAAAAACATTAGAACGATAATCTTTCCCCATACCGTGATTAGAACGCAAATCTCTACCGTGATCCGGTCCGAGTTAAGGATTAAAAATGAACTTCAGGTTTGACTGCTAGTACAATTTTCTGAACAGTCTCTAGTGGGACAATAGTTTGAAAACAAGGAGAATTAAAAAGCTGTCATGTGGCGCACTTCCTCAAAGAACACATGATAAACTAGCAAGCATCAACTATACCGTATATAGAAGAGAATTACTTCGACTGGTTGTTGAAGGAACCCTCCGCGTTCAGTCATTCGCTCAAAAGACATATTAAATAGAAACCAAGGAATGATCCTTCATGACACCTGGAATTAGTTAATTAATACGGGTAACATTCAAAACTTCGCCTATGATGACAATCACCATACAAAATTACACAACAAAGACTGCACCTAACACGCCTAATGATACACATTATTATACTATCATTCCAGTCTGTTCACTTTATAGATATTAGTGGCTGTTGGAATAGATTCTTTTTTGTCGTTATTTTTTTTTTTTTTTCTTATATTAAGCAACCTCGTGAAGATGCTGCTACCCATATAAACAGCGAAAAATATCGAGAAAATACAGCTGGTATAAATATTGACACGTATACGAGTTAAAACCTTATTATTTATATACTAAAATAAAGAGCTAAAAGGCTTCACTTCGGCGACGCAAAATTATCTAAATTAAGTGGATATTAAATCCAGCATCATTTCAAAGCCGAATACAGAAACTATACAAGTTTCGTGCTGAAACTATAAACGTTTCGTGCGGAGATTGACCAGAGAGCTAGAGGGAATACACAGTCGCCATACTACGAGCCGGCCTGGTTGGCTGTGTGGTTAGCGTGTTTTCTGTCCAGCCAAGACGCTGGCGGTTCGAATCCCACCGTGGGCATGGATGTTTGGGATTGTCCTACAAACTCTGTGTGGAAAAGGAGTCTGCGTCTCTACCACTTATTCTAGCAGAAGACATCATTATCAAAACCATGTGAGGTACGGCAGTAACCATACGGCGTATACGTACGTAAAATTTTTAAGTTTTTAATACTACGAGTTACCCACGCCGAACCTAATAGGAAAGCACGACCGCTAAAAGCGTCCGTATATTGCTTTCTTTTGGTTCATTATAATGGTTTCACTAGTCTCTGACAGCTATTTCAAGCATATTGATTTTCGTCAGAGATCACGAAGGAACCCAGAGAGCAAAAAAAATTCTGTGCTAAGAAAGTCTAAGCGTTGGAGAGGTGTATATTCGAGTTCCTTAGCACAGAGAGTTTTTTGCTCTCGAGGTCTCTAGGTTTTGCTCTCTTTCTGTCTAGTTCGACTTCCGAAGAGGGGAGTTCGGATTTCGGTTTGCCTCGAGCCATTTTGATTCCCCGGGGATGGTGCTTTCCGTCGAGGTCCGTGTGTGGCCGTGTGCTTTTCCCTGGAATATGAACGGTTCTGCTCAGTGGTGAGGTGAGCTTGTCACTGAGTGAACCAACGCTCAGTTGAACGATCTTTCGTTATCACTCGTAAGGAGTGGTCCGCGGGATCGCTTAATTTTTAGAGTGAGAATTTACTTAAACATTAATCCCTGGCAAAAAAACCAATGAGCTCGATATAGCTGTCAGACTAGTGAAACCTTATAATGAACCAATAGAAAGCAATATACAGACGCTTTTAGCATCATGCTTCCCTATTAGGTTCGGCGAGGGTAACTCGTAGTATGGCGACGGTGTATTCCCGCTGGCTCTCTGGTCAATCTGCGCACTTTTATAGTTTCTGTATTCGGCTTTGAAATGATGATGGATTTAATATTCACTTAATTTTAGATTATTATTTATTATTTAGCTACGAATTCAGGTTCAAACGGTCTTGTCAGGAAATGTAATACTATAATTTTTTTAAAATGTTCTCTTCCCTTTTTTGGTGCGAATAATGTAATTTCAAGAAAAGTTCATTTAAAATATTCACAGTAAAATTCGTAACAATTTTAGATGGTTGTTAAGTTGGAGTAAAAATAAATACAAAATTTAATGGAACTCTTTTCTTTTTCTTTCGAAAAGTACTGAATTTTAATAAAATGCAAGTGATTTATTGTGTATTTTACATCTTGCCCTAAGTCTGCTTAGGGTATTTGCTTAATTAAATGGGAATCCATTCGAAAGTGAGATTTTTTTTTTATATAGACGAAATTCACCTAATAGCAATACCGATGATTAGATCTTTGAACTAGGAACTAAATATGTTGATTAATTAGTGCAAAGACGTCTGTTAAGCCGTTTTCACAAACGTTTCAAAGAAAAATATGTATAAGATCAACTGCATTGGGAACTTATGTTTTATTGATGGTGAAATCGATCACTGGCGGAAAACGGAAAAACAGCACGCATTGCAATAAAAACCCACTAAAGTTTACAAAAAATAATTAATCACGCTAGCATAACATTCAGTTATTCACCATTTGCTTATCATCGAACATCCATCCTTTTCGTCGCAAAGACATGGGTTCGATTCCCGTCTATGACTGAAGGAACAACTTGCATCGGTTGTTAATACAGCCGGAGGAGTTGGAGGGATTTTTTCTCCCGGAAAGTCGTGTTTTTCATCTCCCATAACGAACAAAAATGTTCTTGAACAGAAACCTTTACAGACATAAATACTTACGAAGGCAACGGGAAACCATCATGTTCTGTATTCATTATTCCCTAGAAAAGTAGCATGTTGCTATTCCACCAACAATAAGGTTCAGTAGAGAAGAATAAGTACTTATCATCGCGCTGTGATGTCTTTTCGTAGCTGTGTGCCGGGAGAACTCTATCACTGATTGAAGTAGATGTCAAATAACGTTCGGTAGGAATCCGTAGCTATTGGCTTCAAAACATATTACAGTGGAAGAAGAATGGACACTTTAATTAGCTCTGACACTAGGTTCGATAACTTCTCACAGATTATTTGACTGCCGTGTGAAACCTGAACTTCACGACTTAAATTTTTCTCCATTAGCAGGGAGGTGCTATATGGAAAATGACATGCTACTAGTTTCCTAAATGTCATACGAGCCATACATTGGTCAAAAAACATCAGAAGAGTTTTTATTTGTGATCAACTAAACATTCATTTACTACTCTGAGCGGTTAAAAATATGATGATCCATTGACTCATTATATGTTTCATGCAGTTAGCCGTTCTATTGGTGAATCGAAAGTCGGTTTTTCTGCACGTCTTTTTGCCTCAAGATTCCTACTAGAGTACGAACACACACTAGGAATTCGTTGAAGCGAGAGTATTCTATGATCATAAGTTCTACATTTCAGTCATGCAGATCACTTCTTTGGTTTGCGTATGCTATATGTTTGCGCATGCATGGTACCTTCCTTCGATAAGTGGGGCAACGTTAATAGTTGGGTAACCTGTTAGGATTTACACGTTTTTCTCTACACGATTATGCACTTGTAATGAATTTTTGCAGTTTCTTAGTGAGATGATGATTACTCTTGTTTGACTATTTATCTCTCTATATTGCTGGCCTGGTTGGTCGAGGGATTAGCGTATCCGCACTCCAACCAAAAGGCTACGGGTTGGAATCCTGCCGTGGGCATGGATGCTTGCACTTGTCTGTGAATATACTAGTGGAGGAGATCGGCGATAGATGGCGTTGGTGTCGATGTTGAAAGTAGTAGTAGGTGGTAGACACGGGGAGTTGTAGATTAGGTACCCTCCCTCGATGAGTCATTGGACGCCCTGGAGGTGTCACGTAATAATAATAATAATTAAGTAGCAGTTTCAGCAAGAAAAATGGTCATAATTAGGATGGGGTGCTGACTCTCTCACATCCCGAAAATAATGCGTTTATCACACCCCGTGATATCGTTACCTTTTACTACAATGACGAATTGAACAAATGTTTTTAACAAACTCATAGACATAACTATATTTATATTAGTGCACACTACTACAAGTGTGTCTATATACAGCAGTAGACCAACAGCTGTTTCCATTCTGGAAAAGATGATCACAATGAATGTTAATTTAGTATAAATACAAGTATATCAACTATTTAAACAATATTACTTCTAAAGTCAAATTGACATTTTAAATTCAAAATATTTGAAGGGAGAAGGAAGACATAATTTCATGCAATACCTTTCTTAGTCATGCAGATATAGCCTCGTTTGTCGTTACAGTTTTTACCCCTCCATTTTAAGGTGCGAGGATACATCACAACACAGCGCTCCTCCACACTGTTGGGTTCATTCTCTTCCCAGCTGGTAAAATCAAGTTCACTGCCATCATCCCAAACAAATTTATCTAAAAAAAAGTCGGATTTAATAATAATAATAATAATATAACCGAAAAATACGTATAATTTATGCAATGTGAATAAATCAGGATTTCATATTTTCTCTTATGATTTGTCATTACTTTATGATTACTGACTCCAAACTAATATTCTCGTAATTTGCTTTATACTGTAATATAATATTTGGAAGCACTTCGGTTTCTTTTCTACAACTTTAGCCTGTTTATGACTGCGCGCCTTTACGAAACATTTTGTGGCAGGAAATGAATATAGTAAAGTTACTATATGAATTTCATCACCACAACAATAGAGTCATTTGCGACATAGAACCCTTTTGTGCTTCATATACTGTATTTGATCTTTACGAATTATGTTTTAAGTTACTGAGGTTGAGCAGCACTCTAGCATAACGGTTTTATTTGTTGATTAATTGATCAGCTAGACTAATTATTCGCATACTTTATCCTACCTAACATAGAGAGATATTGTTACGTATATGGCAATTAAAGAATAACAATAATTAATTAATTAAACAATATGCTATTCTGAGCGATAACATTTCTGAAACTGATGTTTATCCCAAATATTATGTTCCAGAATTATATCAACCGAATTCTACTTTTTACGTAACCTCTTTCCTGCAGACAAAGCTGAAGGGCTATTGTCTCTGCAGTTCCTTTGAAAGCATGTGCTTTGGGGTGGATATGTAAAATTAGCTAATGTGTAAATGACAAATTGTAATATACATACCATAAAAATTCCGTTTCAGACCAATCCAGACCACAATAAAGGAATAATCTTCCAAAACCTTTCCGAAAAGTTTTAATTCTTCATTTGAATGGATGCTGATAAGTTCTCCTCCTGAAAGATATTTGAGATACATTAATAGTTTAAATATTAAGCAGCGAATTAAATAAAGATATTAAAAGTCCATCAATAGATATTTGAAATCAGAAATATATCCGTTTGATATATATATATATATTTTTTCCACGGTAAATCTAATCTCGTCGTGTAGAGTACTAAAAATATTTAGAAGAGACCTTCAGGTAGAGTTAGAGAATTACTTATGCTCCTGAAAATTTCTTACCTTCGAGTGAAAACTGCTTTTCTTGAGTGTGCTGCAAATATGAAAAATCTGATAGAGCACACATTAATCACCACAATAGGACTAGAAAAATAACACTCTTGTCATTAGCATAATTATATTTAGAAGTCACATTATTATTCATAACAAACTTATGGATATAATGCATTTCTAGTTTGAAAACGTTTCTGGTTTGAAAACGGTTACGATTACGGCTATAACGCCATTACATGCCTGTTAATTGCGTAAGTTTGCTGCCTAGTTTTCTTCACCATCATCATCATGAATATCAAGGATTTAGCCCTAGCGCGGCCTGTTTCGGCCTTAGAAATCGTCATTGAATCTCTTAAGAGGAAGTCCTGGTTTTCTTTTTCTTAATGGCTTGTACTTAAGGCTTGTTTTGGTAATCTTTCTGTTTTCATTCTTTGAACGTGTTTCATCCATTTATGTTTATATTTTTTATTTTTTTCTATTACTAATTCTTGGTTTAATTCTTTCATAATTTTTTCGTTTCTTTTGTGATCAAATAGAGTATACTTTGCAGTTTTTCTCATAAACTTCATTTCTGCTGTTATTAATCTTTGTTGATCTTTTTGTTTTATTGTCCAGATTTCATTTCCATACAATAAGACTGGTAGGGCTAGTGTATTGTAAAATTTGTTAAAAACTGCAAAATTTTAAATATTTTGTAATTTTTACGTTTATATCTTTTTTAATTTCATATGTGATCATACATCCTAGGTAGTTAAACGAATTCACCTGTTCTAAGATCTTGTTATCTATTACTATTTTAGTACTTGCTGGATCTTGTCCTTTGAAGGTCATAGTTTTTGATTTTTCTGTTGATATTATCATACAATAATCTTTGGATATCTGATTTAGATCTAAAATAACTTTCTGTAAGTTATCTTCAGAATTTGTAATTATTGTTCGGCAAAAAGGGGAGTGTTTAAGTTCACTGTAGGAGAAAGTTTAATACCATGATTGAAATTTTTATTCCATTTTATAATTATTTCATTTAAGTAAATATTAGAAAGAGTTGCTGAGAGGCGACATCCCTGTTGGATTCCTTGGTTTATCTCTCTCGTATATGATAGCCCGTGATTTAATCTTATTTGTATTTGATTATTTTCATATATACTTCTAATAGCCTTTAGGATATTATTTGGTATTTTTATTTCTTTTAGTATGTTGAATAATATGTTTCTTTTAACTTTGTCAAATGCTTTTTCGAAGTCAATAAATGCAATATGTGTTTCTAAATTGTATTCTCTTCTTTTCAGTATTATTGATTTTAGGCAAAAGGACGGGTCTTTACATGATCGTCCTTTTCTAAACCCATTCTATACTTCTAAAATATAGTTTTTGGAATATTTCATTAGTTTGCTATTTAAAATTCTGCTATATATTTTGTAACAGGAATTTAGTATACTGATACCTCTACAGTTTTTAGGGTCATTTCTATTACCCATTTTAAAGATAGAAATCACAATTGCTTTTTACCATTCTATTGGAGGGTTACCAGTTGTATACATTTTATTTAAAAATAATAGGAGTCTTTCTTTGAATCTTGTTCCTGCATATTTATATAGTTCTTGACATAGCTCCAGGAGATTTTCCATTTCTTGTTTCTTTCAGGCTGATTTCTAATTCTTCTTTAGTTATTTCCTTTTCATTTTCATTAAGCGCTTGCCAGTTGTCTTTTTTAAAATTCTGTCCACATTTCTGTATAGAATTTAGAAATTCTTCTAATTTCAATTCGGTATTTAATTTTATCTTTTCTTTAACATCTGCAATTAGGAGTTTCAAAAGTTAATATACATTGGGTCTTACTTTATATAAATCACGTTCTAAATTAGAAACGAATTTGTTCCATGATTCCCTGTGTCTTTTTCTGACTTCTCTTAGTTTTCTTATATTGCGGTATTAACAATTTTCTCCGTCCGAAAGTCACTTTACGGAACATCGTGCTATGAAACATCTACATAGCATTGAACAGAATGATATCAATTCTATTGGTTGTGTGGTCGTTTAGTTTGTATTGTTGTAAACGTGAAAAAAGTTTCCCTGTTGGGAATGTCCTCAACATTCAGAATCCAAAGTGAAAAATTTAGGGCTAGGAAATTATTGCTTAGTTCCTTTTCGAGATATAAATGCATACGATAATTTCTTCTTATTAATAAAATTTGCAGTTAGTTTCATATGTTTGCCAGGCATTAAAATATTCAACTGAAGAACTATTATATATGCGAAATTCAGTTCATATCTATCTCATTCGGTTTAAATGATTGTTAATGAGACCAGTTGAAAAGCGAATCTGATTATCCCATATTTGTAGTTTTATATCATATTGCTTCGAATAAATAATGCATTCCCGAGAGCACTATTACAAATTTTTTTATTTTTGTTTTTGAAATGTATTATTTTAAAGAATATGTTTATCAAGATATTTGAGTTTTTAACAGTCTATGAGAAGAATAAAAAAAATTGAAACGTTGCCATGGGACTGGATGGTAGTCTTAACCAAAGAACTAGTTAATGACATTGAGACTCCGAGGAATTTTCATCTTTCAACTATGTGGTTAACAAACACACAACTTACGCCAATGATTTCTGACTTCAGCGTGCTATCTTTTCGAAACGTCTATTCAATGTTGTGTACATGTTGATATGCTTATTAACTATCAAGTCGAATTACTTTTTATTTATAAACGCAAGAAATTTACAGACACAAATACAATTGTTAGCAGTAGATTGCGTAGTGCGTGAAGGTAGATTATGTACTGTATTAATGGCAGTTAGATGATATTATGTAGATGATGGGTTACGCGGTATATGAGTAGAGTGATGTCATGATTAGTGGAATGTTCCTTCACGATAAGTTTTACAACTTATTATTATTATTATCCTGCATATGTTGGATAACAACAACAACAACAACAATAAAAGTCATCAATGAAGAATGTTTTACTGAGTTTAACTGTCAAATTTACATTTCAATGTTCTTTGTTATAATTACAATGTAGCTTTATGCGTGTAGGTGTATGAAAGAAAATTTTTAATTCTAAAGTAATTTCGAAACTTATATTTAATAAGTAAAGAAACGAAAGGTTGTTGTCTTCAGTTTCTGCCAATTTCTCTTGAGTAGACACTACCAAATGATTAGATATGCTAATGCGTCAATTACCAATAACCAAAATTGAGATAATGCGATTTTTTTAAAATTTACTATATCAGTTAAGGTACCATCTAAATCTTTAATAATGAGTTTAATAATGGAAGTTGAAAAGTCTGAAGAGTCCGTCTTCCATGTTTGATATGTTTTTGATTTGATTATGTATAGCATTCACCTCAGAGCAAATGCGACACTTTTTGTAATGAACAAGTGAAATATATGTTATATATATAAAATAAAATTGTATATATTTTAAGATAAAATTTTAAAACTTAAAAAGCTAGGTGACGTAATATATATTGTCTTATAAATTTTTTAGTTCTCGTATTTATATTATTATTTTATTTAGAAGTTGAATTACATTTTAGTCTACGTGTAATCAAAAGAATAAATGAAGTATTTAATATGGTGAGCAAAGTCCGTAATACGATGAGTAAAATCTGTAAAATAGGGTGATTCATTCAGTAATTGGTGTTTCATACGTGCATCGAGTTAAACATGAAATCTTGGAGCCACTTGTATTTTACAAATTGTTATTGGCTAACTTTGAAAAAAATCTTACTAAATTATGAAGATGGAAGCTCATCAGATCAGTTTAAAAATGAATAAGCACCATCTCAATTAACTACTTATAATGAATTACTACTTTTAATTACAAACACGATGCCTATTTAATACTGTTGAGTTAAACGAAACTCAACCAAATATCATAGAATCTGGGACATAGAGCCAAAAATAGTTCCTTCTTCTGTATCACCTTAATTATCTACTTCTTGTCAAGTTGCACAAAGTATGACACAATATATTGAACATGCTGTTGTACTCTTATTACCTGGAACTGTAGTTTCGCCTTTTGACAGCACTTCTCATCAAGTTGTTATAGTACAGCAGCATCGGTTCTTCTTCATTCCGCATTCATGGGATACATACAGAGTGCCTGCTGCTGTTGCGCCAAGTAGTCATTAAGAAAATGATCAGTAACTTCAAATGCAAGGTAAGAATGACGATCGGACGTCGATACACGAGTCAATTCGTTATTCTTGTTTCAACATCAGCGTAAGTCTGCTGCGGATTCTGCACAAACAAACGTAACCAAAAACCTTGTATGAAATTACATGAGAATATCAGACATGAATCTTCATGTTACCATATATTTTATCAGGACATGAAAATAGAGTTCACGAAGATGAGCCAAGAGATGGAGTATATGCGAAATGAAATTAAAAGAATTACAGAAATACATGGAAGTGTTAAAAAGAGTGGAACAAAAGATGATCATGTGAAAGATGTAACGAATGGGTCGAGAGGTGGATCTCTCTGGAGATTCGATTATTAAAGGTGTGGTGAATGACAAGGTGCATACGTTTTGTTCTTCTGTCGGTATAATGTGATTGAAACATTGGACATGAGGAATAATAGAGCAAAAGTGTTGGTGATTGCAGTAAGGACAATGGTTTGGATGGGAACAAGGGAAATGGCAGATTGGATATTAGCAGGTTATTATGGAGAGGAACAGATAAACATTGCGGAAGGAAAGGTAGTTTTTTGTCTTGCCAATGTATGATAGTGGTGAAATAAGGCTGCGAGCAAATATTACGAATGGTATGTTAGCGCATTACCTGAGGAGAAAAGAGTGGAATTTGTGAATGTGTGAGATGAATATGAGGGACGGATGGAACTATGTAATGAAGACGGGCTGCATTTAATTGGCTTTGGTGTGAGTTCGCTAGAGAGTGAGATTGTTGTTGGAAGGAGAGGTAATGATTGTAAGGAATATATCCGAATTAGTGCGAGGTGATACGAAAGAGAAAGAAAGGAGGGTAGGGAGGCTTCTAATTTGAATATCATGAGTGAAGTAAATGAGAGGGTGGAAGCACAAAACAAACGGGAAAACGGAGAGAATCAGAGTGGTCGTAGAGACACTGTATGAAACAAGTCCATGCTGGATTTATAACTACATGCGCAAATAATTCAAAGAAAAAGTCCAGATTGCCTGGGATGGGCGGGGAGAGTTTGATTGCGAGGAAAGTTGTAAAATAGGTGGTAATATAGAGGAGGGGACTGGGGAAATTATTGATAAGGAGCATTGGAGAAGTTATGTTCATAGGACATGTAGAACAAGAAATGATTGCTGTTCAATGAAAGTATTGTATTGATTGAGTTTATTCTTCCAAACATTGATAGTATAACACAAGATAATATTTCATGAGGATGACATTCTGACAGGAATAGAGATGGACGGATATGATATTCTTTGAAGATAGACAGGAAAGAAAGCGAGCATTACTGTTGATGGTAGCAAATGAATGGTGCCCATCTAAGGTGGATTTGCAAAGCGGGAATCCATCTTAGCTGGGCACAATTCATTTTTGGCTGCAGGATTGAGGCAGCATGATGTGAAGTAGAGGTGAAACAGATGAAATATTTGGTTGGGTGTTTACAGACCTGCTAATGTGGAGGGTAATGAGAATGAAATGTATAGGCAAATTAACCTGTTTAGAGACGAGCGATCATTGTGGGGAAATTTATTCATGGTAATATAGACCTGAATTAAGAGACTGAATGTAGGGACAAAGAGTATGAATTTTTAGATTTTTTGAGAGATAATTACCTTAGGTAGTACTTAACAGAGGGTACTCATCGATCAAGAATATTGCATTGGATAGTCTCATCAGATGCTATAAAATGGGGGATCAAATCTTCCAGCAGTTGGTAAGAATGACCATGTGGTGATCACTTGTTGGGTGACCAGTCATTTTATGACTTCTGTTAGAAAGGGGTATATGTGGACTTATAAGGCTAGTAATAAAGAAAACCTCAGGAAACAAATTGGGCAATAGCTTGGAAATCAGGAACTAGATGGAAGGGATATCAATTCTACTTGGATACTACTCGAGAACTACTTGGTGAAAGCAATAACAGAATGCATTCCAAAGCTCAATAGGGTAAATAGAGAATAAATATGGAAGAAGGTACTGTATTATGGATGAAGCATAAGATGAGTGGTTATAACAACCATTTATATGAGAATTTCAAAGAGCAGAAGGGGAAGATGACTCGCTTTATAAGGTTAGCAAAACTGCAGTTAGAGGCAGTTATCTAATTGCGTCTTAATGCGTTCTACTGGCCACATATCGAATTTTGTCGACATGTGGCCAGTAAAAGAAAGAATGATTATGAAAGGATGACACTGCTTGGTGAAATTGAGGGGTGATAACCGCTGCAGAGAATAGAGCTGAGGTATTTAATGAGCAATTGATAAAGATTTTCAGTCTTCTAAATATAACAGCTTGAATGCAGTGTGAAAGAAGGAGAAGCAGAAACTCTTAGTATAGGAGCAGGAGGTATATGAGTTGTTAAATAAATGTAATGTTAATCAGGTTGTAGGATTTGATACTATTTCACTGCGTGTTTTGATGGAATGTTCCGAGGAGTTAAGATCCGCTTTTACATATCTTTTTATTATCAGTCTTGCAACTGGGCCAAGTTTGAAAGAAGTGGAAAGAGGCTAAAATTGTTCCTCTTCATAAGTTAATCGATAAGAATAAGGCTTTCATTTGTAGGCCAGTCTTCCTGGATTACGTTGCACATATTTGGTTACCTGGTTTTCAAAACGATGAAGATGATTGGTTAAGGTCGAGGGACGATTGATGAAGGTGGGTTCTGGTCACTGTAATGTAAAACTATAAAGACTATAAAAACCATAAAAACTATAAACGTAATTTGCAAAAATTGACGGATAGAAGGAGAGCGGATATGATCGATAAATAAGCTCTTAAGGATTTATTACTGCATTAACGTGAGGTTTTACATAGGATGGGTAGAAGCAAGGAGAGAACAAGAGGTCATCCCATGAAACTGTATAAGGAGAGTATGAGCATCGGGGTGAGGAGCAGATTTTTTGTATGGAGAGTAGTGAGTGATTGGAATGCATTCCCCGAGGGTGGTGAGCACGGAGAAGTGGACATATTTAATGCATGGTATGATACGCTGTATTAGTAGCAGTGGTCCCTCCAGCGATGCGACTTTGGACTCCATGAAGGTGTACTACTACGTCTAATAATAATAATAATAATAATAATAATAATAATAATAATAATAATAATAATAATAATAATAATAATAATGTGAGGTTTCAGCTTCGCTCAAGGAACACCGCCTTGTCTTGGAGGTGGAACTTGCGTGCTTCAATGATATCGAGATCTATTATGGCTGTAGCATAGCTGCCAGCAGGGCCAATCCCCCCCCCCCCCTTGTCAGACAGATCTCATCTGAGGAGCCAGGCTAACAATGTTCCATCCCATATATTAATGATGAATAGCAAGAAGAAATCCATAACGGATCAGTCGACGCCGGCTCTCCGTGCTGGGCAATCACGTCAGGGAGCTGAAAAGCAACTGGTAGAAACCAAAATTAAAAATGGACTATAGAAGAAAACAGAGATGTTATGAAATGTTTTTACCGATCAATAGCAGGTTTTGGAAAGCGTATGCATGTAGTTTAGAAACAAAATTTCACAGAATCTGCAATAACAGAAGAAAGACTTATGGACCAAAAGAATTTCATTTTCCATGAAAAAACACATTTACTGAACTTGAGCTGCAAGAGTTATGTAATAAACCAAAAACTCCAGTAACAGTTAATCATTACGAGGTAGCTATATCTAACTTTGGAATTCAATTCAACAAACATCAAGCTAAGGACATACCTCAGAATGTTTTGAAGAAGTGCAGTGTAAAATGAAGTAAGGGATGTTAGAACTTATGAACTCCATAAATGGCTGTATAAGACTACCACCATTAAAAGCTTTACATAAATCTAAGCTAAAACGGCTTCTCTTAGCGCAAATGCTCTAATAAAAACCATCAGAACCAAACGTAAAAGGAAACAAATCAGCTCCAGTACAGCAATGGCTATATTATTACAGTGAAACTTGGTTTCAAACCATAAATGCAAAAACTGAATATGAAACAGTCTGCACCGTGCAAAATCCGGTTGGAATGAAAAGTCAACTTACTTCGACCTGTACTGAGCAACTTAAACAGTTTTAAAAAAGGTCGTCTTAAAAATAATAACATCAAAAACAAACTGACGAACACATATAATTTGGCCAACAAAACAATTGCTAAAGTTACCGAAGAGTTAAAACAAAGAATTATAGCGAGTGCACCAAAAATTAAGAGATGGGAAGCAAGAATAGACGAATACGTACAAAACATGCAATTTCAATGGAACTAACGTCAGTTCTTTCAGTTTCTCCAGAGAAATACAAATGCAAACAATCATTCTCCAGAAAAACATGAAACATTTAAATTTTAGAAGACAATCTGGGAAAATCCTATTGAATATAATAAAGATGAAATGAAATGAAACAGAAATAAAACAAAAACAAATGCAAATTATCATTATCACTAAAGAAACGGGCAGTGCAGCACAAGCTAGAAATTAAAAAAAAAAAAAAACTGGAGTGCGCATAACAAAGAAGATCTACATGGATTTTAGTTAAAGCACCTAAACACTTTACATAATCGAATGGCAGAACAATTTAATTATTTGTTGCGGTCAGGCTCAGTAGGCTGGATGATATCTGGGCGCACGTTTGTCTTCACGAATGATGAGGGTTCGGACCCAAGTGAACATCGTCCAATAACATACTAATCAACTATGCTTAAGCTGTTCACTGAAATCATAGCAAATTCCATATACCAGTACTTATCAGATAATTTGATTTATCTGATTCTCAGAAAAACTTCAAAAAGACGAAAAACTAACTTAACCATGGCATGGATAGACTAAAGGAAAGCATTCGATATCCTCCCACACTACTGGATTCCTGGGAATTAAGAAACACACGATGATATCTTGTTTCTGCTATGAAATCATGGAAAAGAACTTTAATTAGTCAATAATGATCGATTCGGAGATATTAACATTAAAACTGAAATTTTCCAAGGTGATTTGTTGTCTCCAATGCTCTTCAACATTTCTTTGATACATCTGTCTATGATTCTGAAGAAAATAAAACTTGGGTATAAAATTCCTAAATGTACTATTAAAAGTTCCCATTCTGTTATACATGAATGATTTGAAGTTATATGGAAAATCGACTCTTTACTGAACACAATGTGTATTAATGAGGACATCAAATTGGAATTTGGTTTACATAAATGAGCAATTTTATCAATTAAACGAGGAAAAATTAATGATAATAATAATTTTAATTTTGATCAAGACAAATATATAAGAGCAATTTCAGATAACAAACACTATATATTCCTAGGAATATTAGAAGACAGTGATATTCTCAACTCCAAAATTACACAACAGGCAGCAATAGAAGAATACACCAAAGGAGGTTGAAATATTCTGTGAACAAAATTAGGGCAATGAATTCTAAGCTATACCAATGATCTGATACACAGCTTGGATAATAGACTGGACAAAAGAAGACCTGGACAAATTGGAATGCAACACTAGAACATAAATGACTATGCATAATGCATTGCATCCACGAAATGATATTGACCGGTCGTATCTACCAAGGAGAATAGGTGGACGTGGTCTGCTGCAAGTGAGACAGAGTGTGGAAGAAAAAGAAATTAGTTTAAAAAGTTACATCGACAATTGCTCCGAGAAAATGCTTCTTCAGTATGATCTTCAGCATGATCCGCTCCATAATTTGATTGATAATTGGTAATGTTGCTATGGGTCTGTAATTGCTGATTAAATTTCTTTTTCCATATTTGTATATGGGTGATTATGGCGGTCTTTAGCATACTTGGTATCTGTCCTGTTTTAAATATTTTATTTATTAATTTTAGTAGGATAGGACTTAAACTAGTTGCATGTTGCATTATATCTTTAGGTCTTATACCATCAATTCCTGGGCCTTTGTTTGGTTTGATTTGATGTATTGCAGAGAGAAGTTCTGCTTCTTTTATGGTTGGAACCATAATGTCTGTTTTGATTGTGGTCCAAGTGGAGGGTCTCGTTTTGTGATTGGGGGAATATTTCTGTGTAGTTCTTGGATGGAGTGTACAAAGTATTGGTTAAAGTCATTTGCAAGTTGTTGGATAGGTTTTGCGTCTTTCATTAAGCTCTGTTTTATGATTTCGGAGGCGGTGATGTTGGGAACACAATCTAGCATCTCATTGATCAGATGCCAGGTTTGTTTCATGTTGTTTTGTAAAGGTTAGTTTGTGTCTGTAGCAGCTCCTTTTTGTATTTCTGATTTGTGTTGTAAGGCGATTCCTGGTTATCTTATATTTAATTTTTAAAGCTGTGTTATTTGGATATCGCTTTAATTCTTTCCATAAAGCGTCCTTTCTGTGTATTTCTAGGATTAAGTTTTGTGTTATCCAAGGATAACACAAATTGTGTTGTTTTTGAACGAATTCTGACTTTCTCTGCAGCTTTCTTATATATTTCCTCCAGTGTGAGTTTAATGTTGTTGTATAAGATATCTGCTGAATCTGATGCCAGGTGTTCCCAGTTTGTTTTTCTTATTTCGTGGGTGACTATTTCTTCGTCTATTATTGTTTTCTGTCGCTTTTCTTCTGTGAGGAATTGCAAGGTTATTGTCTTTGTGTGAAGGTTTAGAGCGGTGAAGTAATGATCTGCTACTTTGCACTTTATGACTGATGCAGTGTAACTGTTTGGTGGTGCTCGGACGTTTATATGATCTAGACAGGAGTCAGTGATAGTATTTCCGATATTTCTTCTCTAGTACATAAGGTTATTGTTGGTATTAGATTATACATGGATAGTGTGTCTAGGTATTGTACAGTATTGTTCTGGTTTTCGTTTGCAATATTTATGCTTATGTCACCAATTATCATTAGGTATTCGGTTGAGCATATTTCTTGGCGTGAAAACCAGCAATTGAGTTCGTGCAAGAATTTTATCATGTTTAGGTATGGTGTCCTGTAAATAGCATTTAGTATTATGGGATGCTGTCTATTGGTGGTATTAGTGATTTCGAAGCAAAGGGTTTCAGCATGCTCCAACTGATAGGCCGTTTCTTTTGCTATTAATTTTTGTTTGATAAATATTAATATTCCACCTCCCCTCTTATTGTTTGGGGGCATGATCTATGTTGTTGGAAGCCTGGAATTTGGAACGCAGTTGCTTCGTCATTAGTTATGGATACTTCTGTTAGAATCAATATATCAATAATATCAGTGTAATTACTGAGATTATTGATTCCTGATAACCAATGTTTTCGAATGCTTCTGATGTTAATATGCAAGATTGATAGACCTCTCGGTTGTTCTGTGTGTTGTGTCCATGCATCAAGCGATTCGAAAGTGCAATTTCTGATATATTCAGGTGTAATTACATCTATCTGATCGTTCACATTCATTTTTGTTGTGTTGAGATCTTCTTATTGGACTAAGTTTGAGTCTTTTGTTTCACTCTGGCAACCTATCTATATCTTCCGAGCTTTTTATTTGTATAGTCTTTGAAGTCTGCGACTTTCTCAAGAATATTTTGCCGTCTTTAATCCATAAAAATTGATACTTTTTTTTCTGTTTTTTCTTTTTTTGCTTGGTTCAAAAGATTCTGATTGAAAGGTGTTAAATATTAGATAGAAAGATTGGCGTATTGTCTTGCAATGCATTTAAATCCTTGACTATCTGTTTTTTTTCAGTCTGCTGGCTTTTATGAGATTGTCTCTTGTAGCCTTGCTTGTCAGACGGATTATTACTGGTGCGGGTCGTAGTCAGCCTTGTTTTTTGTTCTTCCTGGGAATCCGATTTATGGTCTGAATATCATTATACTGTAGGGGGATGTCAATTGCATGGCCTAACTTTAAAACTACGTCTCTGAGATTTTCTGTGGATTCAATTTCTGGAAGACCGTTTATGACAAGTTCTTCTTTATGTTGTTGTTGGTTTAAAACTTCGTATTGTAGTTTCAGGAAATTAAATTCTTGACGGAGATCCGACGTGTCTTTTATCAATTTGTGCTTCCTGTCAGTTAATGCGTTAATGCTGATTTTAATGTCTTTTACCGTTTGTAAGACTTCGACTTTCGAATTATTAAATTTAACAAATTCTTCATATTCGCTATTTTGTTTTATTTTTTTTTTGTTATTTTATTCGTTTATTCTGTTTATCAAATAGTTCTTGGACAAGATCTACCAAGCTGGCTTTTATATTTTCTAAACCTTTTTCTAGTAATAAATTTACGGAACTCAATTATAAGACTCACCGGTATTTTTTTTGTCTGTTCAGTTCATCGTCCGATTCTGCCTCCGACGTAATCAGTTGCGTCGTTTACGTCGGAAGCAGTCGTTTTTTCTTTGCGTCGTTTCTTTGTTCTCTCTGCAGTATAGGCATTTCCATTCCTCTCGCTTGGCATTGGATTTGCTTTGCCATGTTGTTTCTGAAAGTCCGGAACATGTAAAGTGAAGATTCCTAAGGCATTTCCTGCAGGTTATATGACTTCCGTCGGACGGTAATTCCTTCAGGCACTTGTTGCACTTCATGTCTCACCTTTCTTCCCTTGGACAACTGTAAAGATGGCGATGTCCTTTATTCTATACTCGTTAGTGACCATGGTGAACTCTGCTCAATTTTCAGCACACTTAAAATTTGGGTTTCATTTGGCCGATTTCGATGAATTATATATCACCATTGTCTTCAGCGTGACAAGAAGAGTTCCTTTGTATTTTTAAATTAATAATAGGAGTTTGAACCACATTAAAGTATAAAATATAATAATAATAATAATAATAATAATAATAATAATAATAATAATAATAATAATAATAATAATGGTTTGCAATGTTTGTTTATTTTCTAGCTTAGTCTGCGAGCAGAATGGAATTACACGAAAGTATATTTGTGGTGTATGTTCGCAATGATTATTTATCCTTAGCTGCTAACAGCTCAAGAAATTTATTCTTAACGATTGAAGCATATTCTTTTGTTGCACTCGAATTTCCCTCCATGTCTTTCTTTGATTTGAACAAATGAAACTATTTCATTGTGTAGAGTAGTTTGAATAATAAGAATATTTTAAAGAAATATCTTTAACATGTTTGATCAAATGAATTAATGTAGTTTAGTACGCTATGTACTAAATTAACATTCCGCTAAAAGATGTTTCCAATGTTTTGTGAGGAGATTATAAAACGCCTGAAAGTTAGATAAGGAGCACAAGTTTTTCTGGTTTCAAACTGATCCACTAATTTATAATGTAATTAAAAATTATCATAATAAATGTATTAAGAAAAAAATGAAACTGAAGTGCAAAGATGAAACGTAAAATTTAATAACGAGTCGACAACTTCCTAAAAGATTCTGACTCTGACAACAAACAACAATAACAATAGTAATAAAAATATATCACAAAAGCTAGGCGAATGTTATCAAATATGGTCATACATTTTTCGCATTGAAACCCATTCACATACCAGCAAGCATTCCTGCATCCTTTTTATCAAATGTATTCTCTGCTGTTTACAATTGAAAAGAAAAATCAAACCGCACAAATCAATCAAATGAAATAGTGCTTTAAGAGTTTAAGAGAATTACAAGAAAATAACTTATTTAGAAGTCATTATTGTATTTTTTTTATTAAGAATGTATCTGATGACATCCAATAAGAATTAATTACACTTGGACCAACGTATGCACATCTTTATAGCTGCTCTTTCTCTACTGGCCTACCATAAGCAGAATAAAGATGTACTAAAAAAGGATTTTCGAAGAAATTCTGCCAGCCTGGCTGGCCGAGTCGTTAGCCATGGGGCTCCAGCCAAAGGGCTGCGGGTTCGAATCCCCGCCGTGGGCATGAATGTTTGTGATTGTCTGTGAAGATAGGCAGTGGTAGTTGTAGTTGCGGTCAGTTGGGGGATTGAGTGGTAGATACAGAGTTGTAGAGGTGCCCTCCCTCAATGAGCCTTTGGGCTCCCTGGAGGTGTTAAATAATAATAATAATAATTGTAATAATAATTATTATTATTTCAGGAATATCAATAATAACGGAAGAACAGAGTTTTGATGGTTATATAAAGAACATAAGGCTGTTACCCATTTTGTTTCTTTTTTCTATAACAATAGTTACTCTTCCGCTCATTAACCTTATGATTTATGGAGTAGCAAGGCTATATTACTTAGGGAATTATTGCAGGACACATGGTTTCCCCGTTGCCTTCCTTATGTGATACAAATCTCTGTATACAAATATATATGATAAGAGGATAGTTCGACTATTTGAGGGATAAAAAAAACTAGTTTCAGGGAGAAAAATCTCACCCATCTCTGTACGAAGCTGGCTTCTCACCTCAGTTTTAAAACTTTAATGTGTTTCGTCTCCTAAAAAGAACTCAAACATTAGTTTTTCCAACGAAGGATCCTTTACACAGACTCAGCAAAGAAGTCTCTGTGGTTGTTAACAATCATCATCATGAGGATGTTAATAGGAATCGTGTGTGTGTGTGTGTGTGTGTGTGTGTGTGTGTGTGTGTGTGTGTGTGTGTGTGTGTGTGTGTGTGTGTGTGTGTGTGTGTGTGTGTGTGTGTGTGTGTGTGTGTGTGTGTGTGTGTGTGTGTGTGTGTGTGTTATCCTACTTATTAAACTCGCAAGGAATCAAGGACTCATCTACAGTAGCCAATTTTCACCCACATCAGCTGTCGGACTGATCTTCATTTCCTTCACATACCATACCTAAACTTACTACATACAAAAGAAAGCCATTCCAATATAGCACTGCTACATGACAGAAAACTCTAGCTATAGTCAATTCTTTAACTACAACCATCTTTGATTTCCATGAACGCTAGATCCTTCTCTTAACGCCCACTATAAAATAAAAACTTTCATATACTGTTATCGTGTATAATACTTTGAGAACTTTGTAGGCCATTGTCATATGACACCTTATTGTGCTGTTTGTTAGTGGCCGTATTCCACAAATGCGTAATATGTTCTCATGATTTACATTCCTCTGGTCCTGACATAATATTTAAATAAAAATGAAATCATAATTTGCTGCTCTAACAATGTGTGTTGTGTCTCATCATTTCGGAATCCAGATGAACAGATGTACGCAGAGTAGTCCAAGCGTGGTCGTATCACGTTTTGTGCAATTTTAAAATAATTTCCTTATCGTTAGATAGGAGTACCAATATTCTTTACAGCAGTGCAATTACCCTCTGAGTGGTATTCCAAATATTTGTTAAATGTTCCCTTAACGTCAATTACCTATCAACTAAAACTCCTAAATTTCTAACCTTTGATCACTCTCTTGTATATTATGTTCATCTATATAATGCACCTATGTATATCTCAATACAGAAAAGTGAACACTTTTTACAATTACTAACATTCAACCAATAGCTCTTTTCACTTCCTTACTTTTCCATCTTATTCATATCATTTGGCAATATTCTGATTATTACCTTAGCTGTATTTGCATCATAATTAAAAGCGTTCATTTCTCTTATCAAATCCTTCCTAATGTCCTTCCTAATTGTAGTGTTAACGTAAAGTTAACTTTACAACCTCTCAATATTTCTTTCAACAATTTTCGGGGAGGTCTATAAACGTGCATTTTTCAGCATTTTGAGTTTGTCTGAATAGGCTGATCAGTCGCTTAATAAAATATCATCAGACAGAGTAGAACAACAGAAGAATACTGCCTTAATATTCGCTGCGCAAAATTCACTGAATCATGTTTGCGTACTTAACATGCATTGTGTTGTTGTTGTTGTTGTTGTATTGTTTCGATTCACCACTTCTAGTTAAAATAGAAATGGCAATGGCGGGAATTTGCCTCCCAAAAATCTACACACGTTTTGATTATAAACACAGCGTGAATCCTAACGATTAGATGATATAGGAGACATAATGTTGCAATAATCAATTGAGGGAATTTCGAGAATTACGGGAAACCTCAATATGTGGGAAGTTTTAAGACGCTTCTAACATGTATTAGTCAAATTGGTTGTGGTCTGATTGGCAACAATCAGACAACAACCTAAAGAGATTAGAAACACTCTACATTTACTGTGGGATTCGCAGGGAGAATGAACTGTCTGTCGATTATAGAGGTCAATGGCTCTCCACTCGATTAGGTAAGTCGGCAATATTTAGAAGAATCACTTTAATTGAACAGCGAACTATATGATTTGAGAAATATCCTCTTTCTAAAAGACCTGGTTTCTTTTGTTGAATCTGTATTTTATAGAGGAGTCCACGTGATATGTGCTTCTCTCGTGAGTACGGACTGAATTGTCTAGAAAGTAGGAATCCTTACAGACAACTGTTTCATTGAAACATGAAAAATATCATATTTTGCCTGCTTGTTTGAGATGAATGAATTTGGCTCTTATTGAAATCACCTTGCGTTATAGATATACGAAAAGATAATTTTTATATAAATTTCTAATGTCATGGGCACAATAAATTTATTATTAATGACCATAGTCTATCTGTATAGCTTGTTGCCTCAGTTCTCTTGCAAATTACGTTATGATGGTGTCGCTATGAGTCAACATAAGTGATGTATTGACACTTTAACCCATTTAATTAAACATGTATTCCTCAACAAAACTTAGACACATCCTGTTGGTAGCAAACGCAACAATCTAATTAGACACCATCTTTTTAATTAAGGACTTAGTGATATCTTACAGAATAATGTTGCAATGAATTATAAATATACATTTCTTCACCTGTAGGTAAATCTGCGTCCTTAATATACGAGGGTTGTTCGATGTCCATACACAGTCTAAGAGATGGCACAACCAGTATGTATCGAGGTTATTTTTAGTTTCTGGCAACTGTGGGAAGAACACACACACTAAGGTTCCGTCAGATAGATCTATTATTCTGTGTTTGGCGTTTATTTGAATCGATGATGTACCGTCGTTTGTGAAAAATGGATGAGAAAGAATTTCGCGTAGTGATAAATTACCTTTTGAAAGGCAAAACGGCTCAGGAATCAAATGATAAGCTTGATAAACATTACGATGAGTCTGCTCCTTCGACCAGAACGGTTTATAAGTGGTTAAGTGACTTTCGAAGTGGTCATATGAGCATAAGTTGGGCTGAAGTTTATGGACACCCTGTCGAGGTCACTACTCCAGAAGGTATTCAAAAATTCCATTATATGGTGATGGATGATAGAAGAGCGAAGGTGCGTGAAATTGCTTAGGCTGTGGGCATCTCAAATGACCGCGTACATAATATTTTACATGAACATTTACATATGAGAAAACTATCCGCAAGGTGGGTGCCGCTTTTGCTCACACTGCATCCAAATCGTCAACGTGTGAACTGTTGCAAGGACAGTTTGAAGCCATTTGAACGGAATCCAGAGGGAGTTTTGCGTACTTTTGTAACAGTTGACGAAACATGGATTCGTCACTACCGGTCTGAGACAATCAAAACAATGGGTTGCAAGCGAGGAATCTGCATCAAAGGAAGCGAAAACGTTCCTTCAGCAGGAAAGGTTATGACCACCGTCTTCTGGGATGCTCGTGGCCTAATCTTCATAGACTTCTTGGAAAAGAAGTCTATGAAGACGAGGCAAGGGACTTGGGAGTCATTGTGGACAGAGAACTTAAGTTTAAGGGGAATGTTGCAAAGATAGCCAAAACATCACATCAAATTACATGGTTGTTGAAGAACACACTAAAAAGCAGGGATAAGGAAGTTATTGTTCCAATTTATAAGACATTAATAAGACCGCATTTGGATTATTGTGTACAGATCTGGTCACCTGGATTTCTTGGTGATGAAGAAATGGTGAAGAGGCGAGTTACAAAGAAGGTTCCCTACCAGGATAGATTGAAGATCTGCGGCCAAAAATTAGCCCATAGACGTAGGAGAGGAGATATGATAGAAGTATATAAATTATTAAAAGGATTTTACAGGATTGATGCTGATGACATTTTTATAACCAATGCAGGAAGGGAGAGAACGAGGGGCCATTCCTGGAGATTGTGTAAGAGTGTGGTAAACAAAGGTGTTAGGACTAGATTTTTTACTTGGAAGGTTGTGAAGGAGTGGAATGCATTGCCAGAGGTTGTTGTGAATGCTTCATCTGTGAATGAATTTAAGGATAAGTATGATAGGTATTGTGTAAATAATGGTTAGTGTGTCAATATGGGGTCTCCCGCGATGAGTCTTTTGACTCCATGGGGACACCGTTGGGCAAAACAATTACCGGAGTGTATTAATACGTCTTTTCTAGATTGCGTAAATATTGAAATAAAAGGAACAACGCCACACTTGGCGAAAAATTTTCTTTTTCAACTCTCACTCTTCTGCAATTTTGACCACAAAATTGTTTGATTCAAGCTACGAAGCCTTTTCGCATCCACTACTCTCCAGGTTTGGCTCCTTCAGACTACTATCTGTTTTCAAACATGAAAAATATGGCTGGCAGGAAAGAGAATTTCATCAAACGATGAGGTGATTGAGGAAACAACTGCCTATTTTGAAGAGTTGCACAAATCACACTATATCGGACGGGATCAAAAAACTCAATCATCGTTGGACTGAGTGTGTAGACTTCAAAGGAGATTATGTTGAAATATAAAAAATGTTTGTCCCAAAACATTATGTTTTCTTCATATTTGCTCGGACTTATCGAACAACTCTCTCACAGAGGATTAAAAATGAAATTTGATGCGATTGACTAATATATATATCGAAATAAAATTACTGATTCAAGTTTTAATTATTAATTTACAGTGCACCAAAATGGTTATTCAATTCAAGTCGTATTTCACTTACCTCGTTTGAAACATTCCGTTTTGGCATCATCCCAGCGAAACGTATTTTCGAGTTTAAAGAAGTAACAGTATTTTCCTCCAAAATCATACCAAGGATAACCAGGTGGGCATATGGTGCCTATTTCTGGAGGCAACGTCGCTGCAATATCTGCGGGACGGAAAAAAAAAAAATGGCAGTTAACATAACAACACTTAGATAAATAGGTTGATAAGTAACTGCTACTGCTGTTTGTTTGCTTTATTGAATTCAATTAAACAGTACTATATGCCGTAATATCACGACTATTCGAATGCCTTAATATCAAGACTATTGGATTACTTTCTAAAAAGTGTCCGCTGCAACCTATCGAACAAATGCCTTTTTGTTGAGTACACTGCATCACTGCAAAGCAGCACATTCATTAGAAGCATACGAACAAATATACATAAAGGATTATTTGCAGTTTTTTTTTCATGATTCATCCAGTGTATGACAAGACCGCTATTTCTTCCCCCAAATTAATTAATCATGTTATATATTTTTAATTGTATTAATAATTTTCAATTTATAAGTAGACTAGACTTACCTTCTTTTTAAGTACGAGAGTTTTGCTGGTTCAAACCAATACTATTACAGAAATGTCCTATTTCGTTACTTAAATAAAAAGAGCCAACAGGCTTCATTTCGGCGATATAAACATTAATTAAATTAAGGGGGTTAGATCCCACATCGTTTTAAAACGGAATAAGAAACTCAAAGATTGGAATCAGATCTTGATTCCAATTGGAATGACCTCCTACCATAATGTAATAACAGCATACATTTCCTAGGAAATGTGTTTTTACATTATGAAAAATACCAAGAATAGCGATCAGAACTTATCCCACCTTTGCAACGAGTTGCCCGTGTTTGTACTACGTTCTAGGACTACTTGCATTTAGCTCACGCTAGTATTTGCCGATACTTTTATAGTTTTTTATACTATATTCGGCATGAAACTCTCTGATTCCAATCTTTGAGTTTCTTATTCGGTTTTAAAACGATGTGGGATCTAATCCCCTTAATTTAATTAATGTCCTATTTCGTACTTTTACCTGACGCATTCTAAGAGCAGTAATGGTTATCCACGTAGCAACATCATAATTACTTTTTCCAAGTCCAAGTCTCATCATCAACTGAATATTGCTCTCCTCTTAATGAGACTCTCTCACCAGCAAATATCTGAAATTCCTAGATTTTGTTTATCATAGAAAAACGGACTTATTTTCCAGTCTAGCTGACGTAATGAATATTCTGGGAATACTGCCTTGGGTAAGGTTTATAGTTGGCTTTAGTAGGAGATGAATGTTCCCTCATTGCTTATTGAAAGTCTGAAATGGTTCTAAAAATGATGTGTTTCTAGAGCACAGTTTCGTATTATATAAATAAATAAAGGATAATAAAGTATAAAAAATCCTTATTTGCAACGGCAATAAATTATTTCCACGAAAGGTAAGTTTGCTACCTTCGATCAGTTTGAAACACAAATAAATTATTGAACAAGTGGAGCAATGTAGACAGCAACACTAAACGAACGATCAGCATATTATATAAAATTGTTCGGTATAAACGGAGGCAGACAAAGCCGTCACACACACACACACACACACACACACACACACACACACACACACACACACACACACACACACACACACACACACACACACACACACACGCACGCACGCACGCACGCACGCACGCACGCACGCACACACACACACACACACACACAAAATTCAGATATTAAAGGAGAGAAAAAGAAATAACAACAGTAAAATTTGACTTTTAAATTAAGAAGTTTATTATAAAGATACTTGTATATGTCGTGAAAAGGCAAGTTGTGTTCTGTATACTTGTTGAAAAAAAGACTAGGAGAGTGGCAAAAATAGGAGGTGCAGAATGGACAATCAGATAATCGACGCCATTGTCATGGCGTCGGCCAGTGATAGTACATAAGCAGAGGACAAAACATTACGAAGATTAGAACGGAAAAGTTCCATTTTCGTAATGCTCGAGTATTTGCATGTTTTTTTCCTTTCCTTTGGAATCCGTTTTATTTCTCCAGAAGTGATATTAAAGCTTCATTTAATAACGTTTTGTGAAAGATCATCATCATCCTTTCAGGATGATGATCATCATCATCCTTTTGTGAAAGGATGATGATGATGATCATCATCCTTTCAGGGATATACCCACTGGCCTGTTCCGGTCTCTCTCCATCTTTTCCTTGGTTTGTCCCTTACTTATGTATCTGCTGTAGGTTTCGAAAGGTAACTTTAATTAACGACCATAGTTAAGTCGTTGTTAAGATGAATGTATTGTTTTCGGTTTCTTTCTTTTCTTCTTTCGACACTTCCGATTTCTTTGTGTGTGGTTGTGATACTACCTTGTCCTTTTTTGTATATATTTTCTTTAGGGTTTTGCAGGCTGCATTCGCTTTCCCTGACCTGGAATTTGACAGGTTATCGAATCATAGTTCATTTTTTATTGAACTGTGTTAGTAATTTTTATGCTAGTTTTGTGGTGGCATATAGTTTTTTACAGCTTTTTTTCTGGTATAACGTTGGATTTCAATGTTGCTAGTGGCCTTTGATCCTTTGTATTTGCATTTTTAATAGCTTTCTGATATTGATTTCACGTTTCTGAAGAGATAATATGTTCGCTTCACTGATTTTGAAAGGTCAGGTTAGCTATCCAGATCCGTAGATCATCGACATTTGATACACGATGCCGATTTTGCTAGCTTCTGATTGAAGAGTGAAATGTTCGTTTCAATAGCTTTCAAACGAGCTAATATAGTAAATGAAAACCCATTAGAGAATTTTATTAAAAATAAACAAATAAAAATAAAAGAAAGGAAACTTATGAGGGAAAAACTTTGCACGTTTCTGGTACTGGATTTTTGTTGTGGCTCTATTCATGTCTAAATGGATGATGTGTAAGTTTCAATAACTTTAAAATGTCATGATAGCATTCCGTATAAAAAGAATTATCACAAAGCCAGAGTGTATTTTATAGTAGTTTCAATGATACAAGCTCTCAAATGTAAAACTTTGATAAGCTATTTAAAGAATTAAAACTTAAGTTACAAAGGAGAACAGACTACATGGTGTTAGTTGTGTCAAATATATAAGATGAAATTTTAAAGTTGACTTCAAGAGAAATTTCAGTTATATTAATGATAAAAGAGCACCACACGAAAAGCATATGGGTGTAAATAATTATAAATGATATAGATATGGAGGCATATAAAAGGTCCTGACATTATTCTTAAGAACTGTGTTAACCTATTAATATTGAAGCGATCAGTGTAACTCAAATCACAATTCTTAGTTTGTCCATCTTGTGTAAAATATTTTGAGGAGCGCAGTGAAAAATTCTAAATTTGTACCATCACAACTTAGACTTTTTCAACAATGGATTAGCATATTCTGATTTTGAAGAATTAATAGATAACCTAATTTTTGGGCCGTCTTGTAAAACACTTTTAAACGCATGAGCACATACTGCAGTGATTACCGTATTTTTTTTTCCTTGTAAGACGCACCGTATTGACGCGTCACATTTTTCATGTCGATTGCTTTGAAAAAAAAAAAATTCTTCGCAGTATAAGACGAACGAATTATGTATCGAATTTTTCATATAAATATAAATTTTCTATTACAAAATTTAATACATAGATTATCCGTTTATTACATAAGAAACAATTATTCTTAAAATCGTCAAATCATTAAAAATCTAACAAATAATAATAATAATAAGTTTTATAAATTTTATTAATCTTTTCAAATCTTTATTCACCTTCACATTCTTCCCACTCAAAACTTTCTGAACTTGCTTCTTGATCAGAAACTAATCAGTTTAACTTGATTAGAAAATAAGTCATCAAGAGAATAACTAATTCCACACTTTCGAAAAGATTTCATAATAATTTCGGGTTTCACTTCATTCTATGACACTTTACCCATTCAGAAACCTGAGAAATTGTGGCCTTCTTTCTCCTACCTGCAAATAGTTTCTCATATTTGCATATTGCATTCAATGAACCCATTTTTCCCATCATAAATCCTTTAAATGGTTTGTTTATCGATACATCTAAAGGTTGAAGCGCTGAGGTGAATCCTCCTGATTGCGACTAATTTTGTGTTAATTTTGCGAAGTTCATTCTTAGCAGCTTCAGTTTTATGCCATCTAAACTGATCCCATACTAAAATTCCCTAACAGAGCAGGTTTCTGATAAACTGCCAGGACGTCTGTGCCACACGTTCGTTATCCATAACTTCATTCCTTCTTCATTCATCCATCTATCCATCCTTTTGGGTGAATTTGAATGCGAACTCTTTGGAAAGTGTGTCTTTGTGCATTGTTTTTCCTTTTAAAAATGAAAAACAGATAAGGTGTTCCATCCGCACAACCCGACAAAACAACAGTATAGTGGATTTTTTTCGTCACCAGAGGCTTTAACAATAATATTTTATTTTTACGTTTGGAGTCAACAGTCTTGTTCGAGGGCACATCAAAGCCAGAGGAACTTCATCCATATTAGCTGTCAGTAAAAGTTCAAAATTGTCTTGTTTTCTAGTATTTATAATTAATATATGAAACTCAGTAATTTTATTTTCGAATTCGTCTGGCTTTTTCTTTCTTACTTACTTTTTTTCTTTTTTTTTCATATTTTCGTTTTTACAGGGATGTATAAATCATTTGTCTTCATAAATCTAAAGCATCATGATGGCAAACCTGTAAAGGCGATATTTCCTTCTGTTGCCAATAATTTTGCTTGTTGAATAATCATTTTTGTAGATAAGCAGCTACCCTACCTCCTGTGATGAGTTATCCAAGTTTTTAATTCATTTTCAGTTTTTGGCCCGTTTGCGTGTTTTCTGGACAGGCATAAAGTGATTTTTTATTTATTTATTTATTTTTTTAGAATTTTCTTCTATTAATTGATACTTTTGTTTCTTACAAGTTTGTACCATTTTTTTCTGTCGGGCGAGATCCAAAGTGCCGCTCTACTGCTCTTTTTCATTCTTTTTTGCGCATTGACTCACAATACGCTTAAACGCAATCGTATAGCTATGTCTGTGCTTCATAGAATCCATGGGTTATAAAAACAAATTAAATATAATGTACTGATTATTAGTTTAAATGCGTAAACGTAAACCCGTAAACGATCGTGAAACTATCATAGGCTTCTAAGAAGCAAACTGATTTCATATACATTTTTTTGTACAAAAAAAGCGCACCTTATAAGGAGAAAAATACGGTACTCAGGAAATTTTTACTCTTTTTTTCAGTTGAAAAAATGTTGAACCTTCTGATTTGGGTTAACATATTTCCTTAACGAAGTTTGCTGAGATTTTCTTCTCGAAAATAAATTTATTCTGAAGTGATGAAACTGATGGTTCACTCACTCTTCAAAGAGGATTATTGTCACTTTCCTAAATAAAATGAATTCAATTATTTAAATATCTCAATGGAAAGCAAGATACAGGGAGGAATTATTTGATTTCTCTTGCTGTTATTCTGTTAGATGCAGTTCTGTAAGATAGTACCTACTGCATGAATCAGGAGATTGAAATGCTTCCTGGAAGTTAAAGTTAGCGATTTAGCTGCCACCATATTTTGCAGAAGGAAAAAAATGGAAAGATTTTCTATTATATAAGTAAAGATGCATTGCAGAGAGGCTGTTGTTAGATGGATTCATGAAGTGAACCGACATTTATAGTACAACTTGTATAATTATATTGGTTATGTACTATATATATATATATATATAGTACATAACCAATATAATTTATAATACCACTCCATGTGTGGTAACAATTCCATTAGTGGCGTCGTTTTTTAATACATGAAAGATTAACAGATAACATAATCTACGTGAAAGAAGTATGAATCTGAGTAGCAGAAATAAGAATGTCAATAAATAAGATATAAAATTAAAATTGTCCAAATTTGTGCCAAAACTTCAGATTACTCATGGCGAAATCAAAGAATTATACGCAAAACTAGAACAAACTGTATAATAGAGTAGCGAAATTTGTATAATTTTCATAACGATTTCAGTGCAAGAGTGGCTGAAAACAATAATAATTTAAATTCAATACGAACTTTATCAAAGGGAAGAGGAATGAAGAAGGCGAAAGTCAGATGAAATTTAACAAAAAGCAGGTTCTTTATTGTTTATTCATTCTTTAACATTGAAAACATTGAAACTAGACATGAAGAAGCACAAATAGATAAACTATTAGTGAAAGATATTTTATACTAACAAACTACAAATATATTGTAAATGATGTAACAGTTTAAAAGAATTGTATTATATTTAGTGATCAGAGAATGGCGAGATCCAAAAGTATAATTAACAAAAATCTAACACGATATGCTTTGCGTGAAATAGTATAGCACGATATGCTTTGGGAAGAAAAAAACCCGCTTGCGATTGCCGAAGATCGATTAACTCGGGAACCGGTCAAAGAAAGGCATAGAAAGAGTTCCTGTAGTTCGGTGCTCGGAATTAAACCTAGATCTTTCTTCGTGCGCCTCAGAGCGTAAAGAGGAAGAAGATTTTATCTCATGAGAAATATGAATTAAGCAATCCTATAATTACTTTCTCTAATAATGATTCTCAGATCCAAAGTTAAAATTGGTTTTAACAGTTTGTTGTATACCGCTAATTTAATGTTTTGTCTAATTTCTTTCTTATTCCGTACACATTTAATAAGCGGTTTATGTTTATTTTCATCGTCTGTATCTTTTTATTGTTGATTTTCATACCATGTTCATCAAAACAGTTTTTCAATTTTGTTGGAGAATCTTTCAGCCCTCTACTGGATTTATTCAGAAGTATAACATCGTCTGCATAAAGAAAAGAGCTAAGATTAGCATAGCCAATTTAGATATCATATTTAAATCAATCATTCCATTTCAGATATCTGAAATAGGATATCTGGTTTCTCTATTTTAGGTTTATATATCTCTATATATTAATTTTTCTATATTATGATTGAGTTGTTTATGTGACTTGATATATATTGAAATGTTCTTTAAATGTTCTTTCAAGTAAACAGGAATATATATTTATATGTACCCTTGATTGACTGCAATTTTGAAGTCTGTGTAAGTGAGGCGCTGAGAACTCACGAGGAACTCAAAAGGTTTGATCGATATATTTCGCTTTAGAGTCGCATGAAAATGTACTTTCACATGAGAATGATAAGAAGAGAGGAATGGTATTACATTCATGAAAGAATTCATGTGTAGAATATTATTTTTAAGATGTTTGTAAATAATTTTCTTAAAAGCAAGACACCATTACACATAATGAAGTTTGCGATACATCTGCATGTATTAATAAGGATATACGCAGAAATTAACGAAATAAACCAAAAGCGAGTTCAGTTTCAGATGATGAATTTGATTATATGTGAAAGAGATGTGTATTAAACAGGTATAGTTGTTCACATATATGTTCGAAAAAATAGGATGTCTGCATGAGTATGTGATAAATGAAAAAAAAATTACCCGTTATAAACATTTATTCTGAATAAAAATTAAAAAGAAAGGGGAGGGGGGGGACATAATTTTTTTTCTTAGTTTTTAAAAGAATTACGATAACAGCGTGAAATGAAAAGTGTCCGAAAACCAATTGTAGCGCTAAGTAGAAAAAATTTAGAAAGCCCAAATGAATAAATTAGTGTCATTCAGCTACTTCTCTGTGAAAAATAACGAAATCAACACATTTGTCTAGATGTGAGTTCTCTGTTCTCCATCCTTAGTGATGCTTTATTTATAACGGATAAGAAATTACAAATTGTTAATAATGTCCATGGTACTTTGCAATGATAGAAATGGATTCTTCTTCTTCTTCTTCTTTTTATTATTATTATTATCGAAAATTTGTTTCGCTGAAAAAGCAACGATTTTTCAATCATAATAGGTAAACATTTGTAACCGCAAGGTTGGGAGGGGAAATGGAAAAGATTGCTTGAAGACAAAAAATCTATCCCTTTTGTGATATTCTGATAAATGAAGCGGATGAGCCTATTATATTGGGGGGGAGGGAGAATTGCGAGTTGGCTTCTCTTCAGGTGAAAAGATACTCTGAGGAGTGGAAAGCACGACAAAGAGGAATGAAATGAGTATGAGAGCCAGGTTTTCTTCTCACTTTTATATACACATACTGAAATATAGGTGTAAATAACATATCTGAACATTCGTTGCTGGGATTCTGAAAATATTCACTGTGATCCTGAGGTAATTTGACTCTTCTTAAGTTATTATTTCTTATTTAAAAGTTAATGTGCTATCCATTACAGACAATCCAAAGCGACTGGAGTATGATGAAATTTGTAATGCATATTCTCGGGCTGGATAATATGAGTATATAATAGTATGCAGCAATTGTCTATAGACAACGATAAATTACTTGTATATCTAAACCAATCTGAAGTGCTTTACTTGATAAACCGGTTGAAGAAAATAGCAGTCTGAGAATAACTGAGGTATTATTAGGCATAATATGTGTGATAATGATTTTCAGAGTTTGTGCGTAATGTTGAGAAAAAAATATTTAGATATATTTTTAATAAAATGTTCTGCTCAGGATTATTAGACGCTTTACGAAATCGCACAATTTTTCTTTGTTGGTAAGCAAATACCTCATTCCCAAGAAGTTACACTAATTCCTCGGGTGATATATATTTAGGAAATTTTCAGCAGTAGACTGCTCGATATATATAGCGGGGTTTTTCACAAGAAAACTCGGGTTTTTCATCCCATGAACTCAAGAAAATCGACCATACAACTCACATTATTTCAGACAGTAACATAACCTGCTAGGGTTAGGTACCAACAGATGGCAGCACTTGTTGTCCGGTATCTTCGTTGGTGGCTGTGTAAAATTAGTGATACAAATGGGCCAGCCATCTCTGATTTTCTACTGGTGGAAACTGAACTGCCCACTCAATCTCCAAAAGCTAAATTGGATTTAAAGGCCTCGCCTACTCCTTATTCGGGAATGAAGAAGGCCTTAGCTTATCATCATAACAAAAATTAAACTTAGCGTTTAAAATATCAGGTTGTGTGTTCATATCATGTTGAGCAGGCCTGTACAATCATCGACGCTCAAGAGAATGTGAAGGCATATCCTATTAATTGGAAATCGGGTGTGCTCTCCCGTCGGTAATCCAGATGTATTAGTTTCATAACAGAAAAAATAATCAAAAGGATTAATTCGGAATATAAGGCACAGTTTTCAAATTAGACATAACTAATGGATCTTAGAGCTTAGCAGTAAAATGGTTGATCGATAAGTATAGCTGATTAGCATTATAAATATTTGTTTTCATTATATAATTAAATAAAGAATTATTCACTTAACTCCCCAAGATACTAAGTGTTTATTTTATTATCTTCTTTCCATACGAAATTTATCTTATTCACTAAAAACTGAGCTTAAATAGCAGAAATGTTTTATTTTTAATACAATTCGCTATGTAAAAATTCAGTTACAGTTTTCATATTTTGATCGTTTCTTCTGTTTGTCATGCCACACACCAGATATTCAATTTAATTTCTTCAATTGTACTTGCAGATTTACAACTTAATTATAGACTGTGTACTACTTGATGTTATTTCCCCTTCACATATTAGCCTAATAATAAATTAACAGATATTCTCTTCGATCCTTGTCATATGCATTTTGTAGATCTACAGAAAAGCTAAGGACACATTCTTATTAGAGGTATTGCGATTTTGCGACTATTTGTTGTTGAGCGAAAATCTAAACGTAAAGGTTTCTAATTGGATTGAACCCAACTTTAAGATTGTTATTCATTCAAGTTTTCCTTCCACAATTTTTCTTGGACTCTTCTCAAATATGTTTCCAAGAATCTTACATGGAACATTCAGTAGAGAAATTTCCCTGTTATGTTCATATTCAACTGAGTTCCTTTTTCTTACATACGGATGCCACGAGACCTCTATTTAGATCATCTGGAATTCGTCCTTATGACGATGTCATCTACATTACGCAGTGCTCCAATAATAAAATTTTACATCCCATATTTGAGCATCTACCGTCGAATATCGTGTTCTACTGTGTGTGTCTACATTGCAGGTCTTTGATGGCTTTCTCTACAGTATATGCTGATATACAATTTATTGAAGACTTCATTCCTCTGAGTATTTTCTATCATAGGGTTGTCATATCCCGTTTCTTTAAACAATGACGTCTAACATCTTGGATGTATTTATCTTTTATTTTCAGAAATTCTTCATACTTTCTGATTTCTTTTATAACACTGGTTCATCTAATTATAAGAGAAATAAAGAGAAGAAAAAAAATTACTTTCATAATATTTTCAACCCTTTCTGATCTTTAGTTTCCATATTCTAACGAGAGTCTTACTGACTTTTGTTTAGCTGCTTTTACATTTTCCTTTATACTTTTTACTTTATATGAACTTTCACTTTGCTTTCTTCTTTCCGAAATCGTACTGCGTGGTCCATGGGGATTTGTCATCAATATTCTTAAACATTACCTCTTCATCATATGAACTAACTGAACTTTCTTGTCAATGAAAGGAGGTATAAACTTACTTAGCTGGCGGTATAGAAGAAATAAAAATGCAAATTCTTGTGATAAAGACTGGATTAACTGGAAAAGATGCATCTCATGTTAGGGTGCTCGTAAGAAGAAGACAGTTAGGCAGTTAGATAGTTATGGTTGTTTAATGAATTTCTTGCTTTGAGTATGAGTGGGTGTGTGAATACATGCTTTAAGTGTGACAGCGGGGCAGTAATTATTATCTTATTCTTGTCTTAATGATGTGCAACTAGTGAACACTAATCTTTACTTACACAGACGAATGCAGCTTATTGTTATTTTGCGAAGAATTCCTGATTTTGTGAGGAAGAATACATGTTTTAGTGACATACACTGACAAGGCAGACAGTAAAGGTGCATTAAAAAACGACTGGATGGGATTTCCTATTAATGTATTGCGTGCGGTTTGGTTCTTTCTACGCATTTAATCCATCTTATTTTATTCATATTACCATGGAAGATCAGTCAATTTAGGATGTGGTATTTTGTGCTCAAAATTTATTAGTTCTACTTCTATTTGTTGCAATTTTCTCATGATCAGAGTAAAGGTAGACATTGTAAAGCATATTTCGGTTAATGCAGATCATGATCTCCACTTCCTGTGCTTTGTTTTTTAAAGTATCTTTGCCTGAAAGGTGACTGCTGCATGCAAGTGATTCTGCTGTTTACGGGAATCGTGGTAAAATTACGATTCCAGTATTATCCAGTATTATTATTACATCTGCAATGTAATCAAAATGATTACATTGCAAAATTAGTTTTCATTATGCTTCTTATTTTGTTGTTATTAATAACATCTTTACTCTAACTGTTTAGGACTTGTTTGACTCCCTCCTTCTCGTAATGTTCTCGGTATAAAAGAGCATCGGGATGGATTTTCTTGTTTGCAGCTGGCACTTTAAGCAGTGTCATAATATCTACAGGTGACGTAGGTGGGTATCATAAGAGATTACGCCTCCATCGTATATGCAAATTAATTACTATAGTGAAGGTATTCAGTCTGATATTATGTAATTTGGAGTTTAGAATTGTCAAATGATAAGAGCTATAATTGTTCTGCATTATTTTTTTTACTTCGCTGAAAACGTATTGAAGTTTCACTTAATCATTGATGAGTGGTGATTGCTGATTAAGTGAAAGGCTTACAGGAATTGAAGACACTTGCCGTTAATGAGCTCGCTTCTCCAATTTTTTGAAATTGATCGAGAGTAGGATAATTTAATTTATAACTGACCTTTACTCTCTTCTTTAGGGTCAGGTTGGATAACGGAATTATTCCATGCTAATCGATAGATGCCAACTGAATATAAACAATTTCTATGTCCAATAGAGGAAGAGTCTTAATTAGGGAGCCATATTCAGAGCACATTTGGGTGGATACCACATACTTCAATGGCGGTGTTCTTATTAAGTCTGTTGAGCATTCTTCTGATCTCTTTCAATAGTTGGTAATAATGTGGAAGATGATTCGCCATGTTTGTCTATACAACTAATGGAGGCTTACCGAAAGATACCTCCCATGTATTTTCGAAATATTACCAGCATTTGCGTGAGAATCGTAAACAAGAAACGGCAAAATTTGCATTGAGAAGATTTCGAGAAGTTCGAAACGAGAATGCCTGATTCTTAATTGATCAGGAGTCAAAATGTTTTCGTTTGTTCTTCAGAAATTTGCTTTTGACTTGTTGATTTCTTCTTTAATTGTTAAGAGCTGTACTACGGGACGAGATAGAACTTGAAACTTTAAGTTAAGACCACGAATATATTCTTAAGTTTTATCTCTCGCTGTTTTGGGATACTTGCCTAAGTACTAGGGTTTGAATAGGGTGATGCTTTTGAGTTGAGTATTAGATGAAAGTCCTCATTTCAACAAGGACTATTTCAGTTATTTAATGCAAGAAAGTGTTCGGATCGTGAGAGATCAAATAATAATCGCATTTTGGAAAAGATATGTGGAAATATGGAAGGTCAAGTTATACGTATAGATTATTTAAAGTTAGAGCTAGTTAGGAATAGGTCCGTGTTGTTGGGACATTAATTACGATTGCACTACGAATCCACACAATGGATATTTTATCTTGTTTGGATATTCTGTACATTACGAAGGTGCAAGACTTTATGTGAATTCAGCTGTTTCTTCCCATAAAAAAAGCAAATGAGCCCCAAAAAAGATTAATTAAGAGACACATACTATCTCATGGAAATAAAAAAAAAAATACTCAAAGAAGAAAATTGGACTAATTTGAAAGTTTAGGATTATTTGGTTTGGTTTATTTTGATTTACAGTCAAAACAGATCATGGGATATGAGGCCTGAGTATTATGTATGATTTGTTATGTTAATTGCGTGTGTTTTAATGACCGGTTTTTTCTGTTGTGAGGGATAAAAAACATGAGATTCCGGGAGAAGACCCTTCACCAGTGTATGAAACTGGTTAAGTCACGTTACTTGAAAAAGTCTTATAATATATCTTCGTATTCTACAGGTGATTCGAACTCAGATCTTTCTAACCAAATGGTATCGACAAAACCGACTGAGCTACTGACGCTATGATTTGGAAGAAAAAAAATCTAGAATTTACTCTTAGCGAAAAGTCAGCTGTGAAAGTAGCCTCAGAGAACTGAAGAGAGGTGGCATCAACAGGGTAATTCAAAATTTCACGTACAAATTTTGAGGGGAGGTGCAGAACATTAAAATTTGCCATATTCACATACGAAAGCATGCCAGGAAACGTCACCGGAAGGTATTAACAGGGACACAAAGATACAGAAATAACACACACACACACACACACACATATATATATATATATATATATATATAATCATTAGTTACATTGACTCCGTGATATTAGATATGTTCATCTTTTGTTTGACTGACTGAAACCGAGCAAATAGATTAAATTGAATTAATTTACTAAAATAACTTAAATTAAATTTAATTAAATTAACTTGTTATCTATTTTCTCGGTTTCAGTCATTCAAAAAAGATAAACACACACACACACACACACACACACATATATATATATGTGTGTGTGTGTGTGTGTGTGTGTTTATATATATATATATATATTAAACTTATTTATTTTATTTTCGTATTTTTTCTTGAATGAGACCTAGACACTAGGGTTTGTCGAATTTTAAAAACCATGTTTAAAATCGTTTTTTTTTTCTTTTTGGATAAATTTGTAAAATTCGAAAACCGGTTTTTAAATTTAAAGACCCGGTTTTATATACTAAAATTACTATGTAAAAATTAATTATTTAATTAAAAACATTAACATTTAGAGTTGAAATAGCCTCGGGCACAAGCATATTGTAGTAAAACTAATCTTCGTGAGTCAGGCGAATATTTGACATGCAAATCCACAAACGCATTCTATTATGCTATTCTACGAGTATGTGGCAGTCACAGCATACAGACTGACCAATGACATCATCGTGTTGCTCACGTGCACCCACCACACCAGACCAGTTTAGTTCTGCGTACTACGCAGTACAACGCAACGCGACACCTCCATTGTCTTGAGTTTGAACGTAAGCAGGAATCGGAAGTTTATGTTATAGCTTGTTATCATTCTTGTTTTAGTTAGTAAAAACAAAAACAACGTAAATACATTTATTAATGTGTATTCTAATAATATAACATTCTTTCATTATTAAATATTAATATCATTGATAAAAATAATTAAAATTTTTCATTTGATTTTTAGACCAAAATAAATGTTGCAAATAAGTCGGAGGTTTGGGAAGATTTCAAGAAGGTTGGGAAAGACAATGCATGCTGCAATCATTATAATAAAATGTTGAGCTGCAAAGGATCATCTTCGAGCAATCTCTATAATGATCCGAAAGCAATTCATAAAATAATAATCGACAAGAGAACAGAAACGATCGACAAGCAAGAAACATATGGACCCTCCTCCTGCCTACAAAAACAAGCCAGTATTTTAAATTTCGTGAAAAGGAGCAGTTTATAAGAAATTATAGCAAAATTTGGACTGGATGGATTATCCATTACTAGGATTACAACAACATACGAGAGTCGTTGCAACAACGGGAAATAATCATTACCAAAAAACAACTGTCCAGTAACGGATCTCATTGATACGTTTTATGAAAACTGACATACGTGAAACTATAAATGAATTGGATTATATTAAGAAGAATGGGCAAAAATATTTCTATAACTTTAGATGAGTGGACTAGCAAAAGAAATCGCAGATATTTGAATATCAACGTACACCATTTTGCGAAAGATTTTAATTTGGGCTTAGTTCCAATAGTTAGTTCCTGCGATATTAAGAAAACATTGGAATTAGTTTCTGAGAGGCTACAAAGTTTTAACTTGGATCTATCAACTGAAATAGTTGAATCGACAAATGATGATGCCGCTGTTTTGAGAAAAAAATATTAGCCAATTATCGCCTGTAATTAATCAACTACTATGTTATTCACACAGCATACACTTAACAGTTACTGGTGTGTTATATAAAAATAAAGAAATTGCTGAAACCAATCTTTACAATCAATTTACAACCAACCAATTACAAGTGAGGAATGGGATTTTTTATGGGGAGGATTTTTTAAATTCTCTTGATCTAGATAACGACTGCGGACTCCCTTTGTTGTCTTACAATTACAAAAAATCAATTTCCCAAATTAGAAAAATTTGGGAAATGGATTGTTTTTCTAAAAAAAAATTTAGAAAATCTCCGGTAAGAAATACCGGAGATTTCTTCAGAATTATGTAAAAAAGAAGAAAAGCGAAAGGAATCAAGTGTGATATTGACTGCCAGAAGAGATGGAATGGTTTAGAGCCCGTGATCGTAAGATTTCTGAGATGAAAAGAATGCGTTTTTAGCTTTGAATGATATTAGTGATTCCCAGTATAGAATGAAGCTCAATATCCTAAAATCATGGAGCTGCTTAAAGTGTTGGGACCAGCACGTCTAGCAGCTTAGGGCGGCGAGATACCAATTTATTAAAAAATGAAAGCTTATTTTAATTTGTATTAAATGAACTAAAGCTTTTAGAATTAGAATAAGAAAGCCTTAAGAATTCAAGAAGGAAGAAAAGTTGGATTGGTAACCCTTTTGCAATACTCATAGAAATCTAGTGTAATTCCACTGGCTTCAAAACTCGATATTATTAAGTTATCTGGAAAAATATGAAAAATATTGTCCAGAATATATCCAGATTCTTGTATGGACACAGATTTGGATGATGAATATATCGGATATTGAGAAACAATTAATCAGGATAATGCTTTAAAAGAAGCCATGGAAAAATTAATTCATACGTTTCTCGAGGAAACCGAAGAAATGGTATAAAATTCGACACTGAAGCCCGAAGTTTCAGTATCTGAACGCAACCAATAAAAGAACAAAGAATTTAGATTTATTAGTTGACGAACGAAGTTCAGTACCAAGTAAGAGAGTATTTTCTATTTCAAGGAATTTTGTATCTAGAATAAGAAAAAGATTAAGTAATCGTTCAGTGAACATTTTATGTTTTTGAAATCATATTTCCTAAAAAAATACTAAATGAAATAAAAATTTATGTTCTGCACGGATTTTAGTTATTTTATTTATTTTTTTTTTTTAATTTCGTTTTGTGTGAAGTATACGAAATTTTGTTATTCCTTTTAATTCCATAAATTTTAAATAAACAAAACATTTTGAAATAAGTATAAATAGTTTTTACTGTTAAAATTAAATTTTTTTTTAACCCGGTTAACCTGTTTTTTTTTTTTTTTTTTTTTTTTTTTTTTTTAAATCGTGGAATTGGTAAACTGGTGTTTTCAAAAAGTCGGTTTTTTTATAAACCCTACCAAACACCTCACCTCCCTCTTGAACAGTCAAGTAAGATTTCAAATTTTCCTGGGACGAGTTTTCGACCACGAATATTTCAACCAAAAAAAGGCATGATATCTTCAAATCTACCATCATATTATAGAGGCTTCATTAAAGGAACGTCAGTTTTCATAATAATCCCTCACTATCAGTATTTACCTTTGTTCCTCTGGCAAATGAAAGCTTTCCTGAGGTCACAGAGGTTTTCTTTCCAGATTCCCAGGCTTTCAAAGCTCATTTCTGTACATTTCAACTAAAAATATAATAAAATAAAATAAATAAAATGTCATAAACACAAATATTCTACAACCATCATAAGAAATATGAAGTTGAATATTATGTATTGAACATCTGATATTATGGAACGAATACTCCTTTAACGGGTACATTAAATTGTGCTTCATGTTTCATAGGAAAGCATCATAGCATATAGAATGTTTTTTCTGTTGTGAGGAGTGGCTGTTTCAAAAGTAGATTTCACACACAACCATACCTTTCCGAGAATGTGTATCTCCTAGTTTAAATAAGAATGCAGTGACTTTTACCGAATAAAACACCAAGCCATTAAAATAATTTATAAATCGTCCACATAAATAAGAGCCTAAATGGGTCGGTGGAGAAGGTTTAATCCCCGCTGCCAACTAGATGTGAGTTCCATGCCCACTGTAAAACGTATGTTTTTAAATCTCTTTAGTTATCGCAGGACTTTATCCTCCAATACAAAGGAAATCTCTTCATTTATATCAAGGCTTCAAATTGTTCAAAATCGATTACGTTTAGTCCTTGAAACAGTTTCCAGCATATCAAACTATTAGCTTAAACACGGTCGTATATTGTTCAATAGGTTTTCAGTTTCCATTATTTGGTTATATATATATTATATATATAATATTTATATATATATATATATATATAAAACCAAATAATGAATACTATTTAGCACTAATTCATTTTAAAACAATCCTACCCATGATATCTCACAAACCTACAGCAGAAACACTGCCAAATGCAGGTAAGACCCGGAAGAGAAGAGAAAGGTCATAATACTTGACCAACTAGAATTTATATTTCTTTGGAAATCCTTCCTAGAAATGCTATTACTAAGAACAGCCAGGCTAAAAAAAACAGAGGATAAAGTTGTTGGTTTGGTAACTTTCAAGCATAGACACGAACGGATGGCTGTTTACGATTTACTGCTTTTAGAAATATAATTCGAAGAAAGCAGAATACGGGAAGTGGCCATTTCTATTGAACAGAGAAATGCAATTACCGATAGAAGGAGCATAAGCCGGAAAGAAAAGTATGAGATAAGCAAATTCAAAGGCATGTTATGGTAGATCTTATTTTGCAAATTACATCCTTTTGGACAGTATCATTTAACAAGGTTTGCAAGGCAACAACTTAATTATAAGAAAGTATTCTAAGACTGACCAACTTTCGAATTTTGCAATGATACAGGTTGTGTTAATGAAAAGCATATCATTCAAGATCGAAAAAGGCACTCACCTGTAGCAAGTTGAGAACGATAGAGGTGTGATTTTTCATGCCAGAAAGATAAGAAATGCAAAAGAGAAATCGGGTCTTGACAGCGGATCTAAAAAGAAAATATCTCAAATTAAAGTGCATCTTTTAAGAGCACATGTAAAGAGAGCCGCCAGTAGAAGAAATACTCTCAAACGAGTGTGTTCCCTACACAGATTACGAAGAAGAGATTTGTTAAATACAAATGATTCAAAAATTACCAAAAATGTTTGGTAATTTTTGAACCATTTTTGAACCAAATTTTGAAAAATTTGGGTGATGGGTCTCTTTGGGGATCATGCATTGCAATATATTTTCTATAGGAATGGGAAAAACGCTGAAGCAGCACTTCAATACTGCACGCTCCTAAAGACCGAGAAAAGTTCCAATAACACCAAAGATAATGCGATGCATAGTTCTTAGATTTAAAGAGGTAGACATTGTTACAGTGCAACCAAGATGAGGGTATGAATCTTCCTGACATCTCACGTAGACTTTATCTACGTGAGATGTCAGGAAGTACGTTGCTGAAATTCTTTGGCACATTTGTTGTTCAGCCGTTATTTGAAGAGCATAAGGAGTGTCATAAAACAAGTAAGTAGGATTAGGTTGGGTATAGCCGTGCGATTCAGAAGTTAAGATGTAAATGGTTCATGTAAAAATGTAATGTACCATTAAAGATAGAAGAAATATATGCTAGTATATACATATATACTAGCATATATTGAAAATATAGCATAAAATAATATTTAAAAAAATCATGTTAAAAGTGCTTTCCTGAGGACACTATACTTTCTTACCGTGGACATCGGGCGAAATAATCCAAGTTTAGGGTCCCAGTAAACAAAATTAAGTAAAGATTTATCATCCCAGTGGTATAAACCATTGTTTCCCTTGTTACTGAGACCAATCCACAAATTCGTGCGAGATATATTCATCAGACTGGTGAGAAATTCTAGACAGTAATAAAAAAAAAACCATTTTATTGGAATAGGAAAGATGATTTCATTTTTAGAATTTTTATAGTCTAAAGATAAAATAGGAAATTATGAAGGCCTATCAGAACATTCAAAAAGAGTTATTACAATTAGTGGAAATATACTAACAGTACTGAAGTAATAATTACCTGGTAAAAGTAAACGAGGAGATTTAGTAATTTTTAAGTAGCTGACCTAAGGCTCTAGGAGAATATTAAGATGCAAAATATATGCAGGAAATGAAGTAAAACTTTTTTAAGACAAACACAGAAAATTTGTCCAATCAATACAATTACGTAGTTCTTAGTTCTTGCACGGTATCAAGGATCTGACATACGGACAGTCGTCAAGGACTCCATGCAATGCTGCTCCCTGTCGTGTCCAAACTCTAATTCTTTGAAAGAGCAGCAACGTATTGTGGTTGCACTCATCAGCTGCAGATCACTAGCCCAGTCAGCAAAAGCAACTGTTTCCTGTATTTACACAACAGGTCAGGATTTAATCCCACCAGATGATCGATGTTAGATAAATTTTATGGACTTTAAAAACAATTTGTTTATTTTTAAGGCTTGAATTTACTTGCACACGTGTTCGGTTCATCTGCATTGTAGTTATACCGAATAATTTTTTGGTTAGCACTCGCTGTTGGAAACTCGCCTCTGCTTTCCACACACACACACACACACACACACACACACACACACACACACACACACACACACACACACACACACACACACACACACACACACACACACACTACAGAGAGAGAGAGAAAGTATTTAAAAATAATATCAGTTACTTTTACTTACTTTGCTCTTGAACACTGTGAACTGATGCCAGTGTACTGTTCATGGCTTCGCATATGCTGGAAGCAGAATCCCATTGTCTCCAAGTTTTTCTTTCTTCGTTGCTCCCAATTATCTTGAAACACTTATTTCCTATGAGAGATTGTGCAAAGCAACATTTTTGTTTGTGTGCATATATATATATATATATATGTATCGGATTTCATATTTACTCCGTTAATAATATTATGAAAAATAGTATAGTTTGAATGACTATAACACTGAGAATACAAGAAGAAGATTTAATCGTAAGACACTACTAGTTTCGTTGAAAAGATCAACTTCTTCAGGTGTAAAATACAAAATATTACATAAAAAATGACAGAAACATTATAAAATAACAATAACAGATCTAATATAAAAACTGTAATACAGTTTAAACAGGAATACGTGCTGATGTTGCAATTGAAATTAACTACGTAAGTGAGCTATCTGGAGAGCCCCAATAACATTAACAGTAGAAATGTGCGCATCAGATAACTTGTAGTGAGGCTGTTGTTCATATGGGATGAATCGAGGGAAATTTCTGTAGATTCGAGTATCCTTCTCTCGAGTTCATCATAACACTTATGTATATTGGATGTTTGAGACCAGTGTATGAGGTGTTGGCGGCCTTCATCGGAGTTCATAGAGAAAAGAACGTGGATATACAGAGCGCTGGCTCTGGTCCTGTTGAATGAAATGTCTCTTTTGTGTTGTTCAATATGTAAGAGGACAGTTTAGCCGTCTGACTGTAATATGGTTTGCCACATTCACAAAACATCTTGTAAATTTCTGGATACTGAAGAGGGAGATGTTTTACTTTAGGTCAACTCAGCATGGAGTGAAGTTTAGGAAACGTAGTGAAACGTTTTTTTTTTATGTTGAACTTCTTAAGAATTTTTGCAGTTTGGGATAGAGAGAGAAACGATGTATTGCAAAGATATATATGCTCTTGAGGAAGAAGAATCTTTAATAGTAGGTAAACGAGTGAGAGGTAAATCTTTCAATGTTCTTCAGAGCGAAACCATTGTTAAGGAAGGTCCTTTTCAGTAAATTAAGTTCATTTTTTATCTCCATTTCGCCCGTTAATAACGATCTGGCTCGATGTGACAGGTTTGATATAATAACAAATTTCTGCGGAGAGTAGTAATGGGAGGAAGTATCAAAGTATCTGCCTGTCTGTGTGGGATTTCTAAAAATTGAGATTTTGATATTTTCAGAGTATCTTATAAGTTTTATGTCCAAAAAGGCAAGCCGCTTGTTGGATTCTAGTTCGTAGGTGAATATAATTTTTTGATGAAAGTTGTTAAGATGATCTAAAAAAGTATTCAGGTTGTTTAACGCGTGTTCCCAAATGAGGAAAACATCATCTATAAAATGGTACCAGATTTTGGGTTTTAGTGTTTAGGAATTAATCGCCTTTTCTTTGAAATCCTCAAATAATATATTAGCAAGTACCGGTGAGAACGGACTACCCATCGCTAATCCTGAGTTCTGTTTAAAAATCTTGTCCTCGAATTTGAAGTATTCGAGGATAAAAATCTTATCCTCGAATACTTCAAATTAAAAAAAAAAATCAGCTGACTTCGTGTCTAAAATCAAAGACTTCAAACTTAACAAATCAGATTTAATTGCGAGTTTCGATAGAGTTTCTCTCTTCAAGAACGTGCCTACTCAAGAAATCCTTAATCTTGTCTAGATAATTTTGATGATCTAGATAACATTTTTCTAGATCATCTTAACAACTTTCATCAAAAAATTAAATTTACCTGCGAACTAGAATACAACAAGTGTCTTGCCTTTTTGGACATAAAACTTACAAGATGCTCTAAATATATCAAAATCTCAATTTTCAGAAATCCCCCACACAGAGACAGATACCTTCATTCTTCCTCTCTTCATTACCCTCCGCAGAAATTTGTTATTATTTTAACTCTGGCACATCGAGCGAGATCTTTATTAACAGGCGAAATGGAGATTTAAAATGAACTTAATTTACTAAAAAGGACCAGAATCAACAATGGTTTCCCTTTTGAAGAACATTGAATGGTTTTGAAAGTTTATTTTTCACTTGGTTAGACTATAATAAATTTAGTTTAATCCTTTATCCAAGATAAAGGATTAAAGTCTATTATATGATATTATTATAGTATAATAATATACTATATTATTATAGTCTAACCAAGTGAAATTTGCTCACACTTGGATAAAGGATTGAACTAAATTTATTATTGAATCGTTTATCTCTCACAGTCGTTTACCTACTATTGAAGAGCTTCTTCCCCAAGAGCATATATATACATGTATATATCTTTGCCGTACATCAGCTTTCTCTCTCCCAAACTGGCAAAAATTCATATGGAGTTCAACATAAAAATATGTTTGACTACGTTTCCTAAACTTCGCTCCATAGTGAGTTGACCTAAAGTAAAACATCTCCCTCTTCAGTATCTAGAAATTTACAAGATCATTTGTGAATGTGGCAAACCATATTACGGTGAGAAGGCTAAATCTGTCCTCTCACGTATTGAAGAACACAAAAGAGACATTTCCTTCAATAGGACCAGAGCCAGCGCTCTGTCTAGCCACGTTCTTTTCTCTATGAACTCCGATGGAGGCCGCCAACACCTCATACACTGGTCTCAAACATCCAATATACATACTAGTTATGATGAACTCGAGAGAAATATACTCGAATCTACAGAAATTTCTCTTGATTCATCCCATATGATAAACAGCCTCAGCTACAAGTTATCTGGTGCACACATTTCTGCTGTTAATGTTATTGGTGCTCTCCAGATAGCTCATGCACGTAGTTAGCTTCAATTGCAGCGTCAGCACGCATTCCTGTTTAAACTGTATTACGGTTTTTATATTAGATCTGTTATTGTTATTTTATCATGTTTCTGTCATTTTTTATGTAATATTTTGTATTTTACACCTGAAGAAGTTGATCTTTTCAACGAAACTAGTAGTGTCTAACGATTAAATCTTCTTCTTTTATTCTCGGTGTTATAATCATTCAAAAACCACATTATTTTTCACACACACACACACACACACACACACACACACACACACACACACACACACACACACACACACACACACACACACACACACACACACACACACACACACACACACACACACACACACACACACACACACACACACACACACACACACACACACACACACACACACAAATGTGTACATTAAAACATTGAAATTGGCTAAATTTCAAATATTCAAAATCTATTCACCAGTATTCTTACAAAAAGTATAATAATAATGAATGCTGAAAATTTATATGAGTATTCCAAAAGAGCAAAAAAAAAGTTTAAAAATCATGAAACAAAAGGCCAAAAAAAAAAAAAAGAATTAAGATGCATATGGTGTAAGAAACAAAGAATATACTGAGCTTCAAAAGAATTAAGTAAAAGATAAGAGAGGATATAAGATATTTCAATAGAAATTTAATCATAACATCAAGTGAAATAACATTTTAAAGAAAACAGGAAAGATCTTGATAATGCAGGGAATCTTTACATGACAAGTGTAAAAGATGAAAATTGAATACTGATTACAGACAGAAGACGTATGTTGGAGATTATTGCAAGATTCTATTAAGAATTATATATAAGTAAAGGAAAAGTAATAGATAACAATAATAGAGAAAATGATACTGAAACTAAACAAGAATATACAGTCAAAGGTGATGAATTAAAGCATTCAAGCAAATTTGAAATTGATGGATTAAAGACATGAGGGGTTTTCTTGCATACAAAATTAGCAAAATTGTATTGTTAGCGTTTAATAATAGGAGGATTTCCTAAAGGTTGAAATACTGCAAAGCGTTGTCTGAGAAGGTATTTTTAATTTCCACTAATTACATGGCGATTCTTTTGGTTTTAAGGAAACTAAACTATTTTTGGGAGACGATCTTAGACTTGTGTGCGGCGATTTACAGGGTTGTGTTTATTACTTTTTCAAAACGTTTAGAGAAGACTGGTAAGTTATCAATTGATCTGTAATTCTGAATGAAATGTTATTTTCCCTTGATTCTGAAGAGATAAAATCATCGCGTATTTTATTTGTTTAGGAATAGTATCAGGGCTAAATACTCTTGTGAATACGTTTCAGAAGCACAGAAGTTAATATCTGTGTTAAAAGCTGTGTGTGTGTATTTAATTTTGTGAATTCTTGCACTGGACTTCAGCTTTAGTTTGGAGAGGACACCTTACATTTCCCATTTGGTTTTATGAGAAAAATTCCAGGTTTGCTGTTATATTTGGCTTAACAGTGTTAGGTTGCAACATGCAGGTATTTTTTTATTTTTATTTTTTTTGAATTGTAAGATGTTGTTTGTATAGTTGTATAATTCTGCGCTTTTCTAATAGCTGATCAACTGATCAGCTGTTTTGGTGATAAAACCCTTTGGGAAGATTTCCTTTTCACATTATCAATAGATCATGAAGTGTATAATATGATTACTTCAGAAAAATACTATATTCTGTGAATTTCTGAAGTGAAGAAGTACAGTCATTTTTTGCACTGTGAATTTTAGTTGTTAGTAATTTTCTTGATTCTCTTGAATAATGTTTGCAGGTGAATGTTGCTGAGTGTATATTTGTATATTCTCCTTATTCGAATGTTATTAGTGCAATACTCTTACAGATATCCACGTTTATCACGACCCATTTTATTGGCTCTAGTCTTTTGTTTTTCATTGTTTCATTTTTTTTGTATATATATATATACTTTTTTCTGTCATAACCACACACGAAAGGTTATTAGTAAACCTATTAGTAGACACTCCTCCCCTGAGTGGTTAGATGATTTCGTTTTCCATTTTTTATCCATTTGCTTCCAATAAAGGAGTTTACATTCGCGTTTGGTGTTGACTACAATTAACACTCCTTCCGTTTCTTTATTATTATTTCTCAAATATAATACCGTATACTAATTACGTTTCACCGTTTTCTCTCTTCTTTGTCTCAGTATTACCAGTTATGTTCAAGAGTTATTTTTCATTCCTTCTGCAAATTCGATTTGCTTTCCATTAAGTTAGAGGTTGTTGCAGTTGCTGAGTTTGTAAGGTTTTCATAGTTACTGGTGAAAACCCTGGGGCTCCTTGTTTATTCAGGCCATTCCCAGCCGAAAATAAATCTCATCGTATTGTACCTTGAGATGCGTTTCTTATTTAAGCCAATAGAAGAAAAATCTTTCAGCTAATTCCGAAATTTCTAGGCTACAGTATATTTTCTCTTACAAAACCCATAATGCACACTTATTAACTGCGCGCACTACTGAATATTAGCATTGGACAATATTCCCAGTGGCCACTTTATTGGAATCACCAGGCCAATTTATATAAATGGGGAGTGTTTCTGATAAAATATCGACTCAATGTAGATCGTAAACTCAGTGGGTTATCATATTCCTTAAAGGCGATGTGAAGGACTTCTCTCAGGTAGTTGTGTTTAACCCTTAAGTGACCACGTCGGAACTACCCCAGTTTGAATAACAGAGACGCTTAAAAAAGTCTAGATTTAAGGAAGAGCACAAACACTTGTCGAATTACTGTTAAACAGATCACATCGAATTTCATAATAATAATAATAATAATAATAATAATAATAATAATAATAATAATAATAATAATAACTGACTAACAAGGTAAAGATACGACTTCATTTATGTTTGAATAACAGTGAGCTTACCAAATGGTTCCCACGATGATGGACAATAACCAATTGGTTGTAAGTCATCCACCACATTGTTAGTCGAGTTCTGCTTCTTGCATACAAATGGGAATTGATCATTACATTCGCCACTTGTCCATCTTCCTACAAAATAAAACGAAATGAGATCACAAGAGTGATAAATAAATGATGAGCAAATCCAACTAAATACCCAGATAAAAAAATCATTACATAAAATAACTTCTCTAAAAGAATGATATCTCTTCAAGGGTTCAATATAAAACACAAAAGAAACTAAAACATCTTGTAAACAACAGAAAACAAATCTTTCTACTGATGAAAGAACTCCAATAAGTAAGGTAGAGGAATTCATGTTAGGGAATGAAATTCATCTCACGCTCTGTCAATGAGGACAGCAAATTACTATATACGATTATTTCATTTTTTTAAAAAAAAATTGGACCTCTTTTAAAGTGTTAATATTTCAAGTAAACATTTTAAGTCCATGAATAAACCAGCATAAGTAACGTTAATTCTGTAATTTAAATTTGAGACAAAAAAAAGAAGAAATAAAGCATAGATAATTCTGTCGTCTGTATATACAGGAGATTCTAGGACGATCATCACTTATGATTAAGTGGACGAATTAACAACGATGCTGCCAATTATTAAGTCAAATAGGGTACCGGGATGAATGCGTTGGAAGGTGTCTAAATATCAAAGTGTTGGGCGCTCTTCCTCTCCCTCTCCCCACAAACACACAGAAGTGTGATATATCTGAGATAGCTCGGATGAGAAATGTTTTCTGAATTCGCAACTGAAGTTTATTCTTTTTTCTTTTTTTAAATAAACGTTCATTTATTCCATAAATATTGCTGCACTCTTAATTCATTAGAATTTAATAGAACTCTTGAACATACCGAGTAAAGATTAATTTATTATGTGAATTTTCAAGGCTATATTTTGAAAATACGTGTCCAGTCGAATATTTAAAATTCTGGATTTTAATAGATGATATTATTAATTTAGCACTGTATAGTGATACCTAACAAAAATTATGTAAAAAAAAAAAAAAAAAAAATCAGCTAACGCCTTTTTATTCCCGTATATACGGGAGTAGGCGAGTCCATTTTAGCCCTATCTAACTTTGGAGACTGAGTGGGCAGTTCAATCTCCACTGGTACCAATCAGAGACAGATGGCCCAAAGCTATCACTAATTAAGCGGTACGCAGTGAAGAGAGACGGCTCAAATGTGCCGCCATCTCGTGGCCCCTAACCCTAACACAATATATTTAATGTCTGAAATAATGTGGGTTCTACGGTCGATTTTCTTGAGTTTACAGGACGAAAAACCCGAGTTTCCGGGAGGAAAAACCTGCTTGCCCGTGCCAGAGATCGACTAACTCGGGAACCGGTCGAAAAAAGGCTTAGAAAAATTTCCTCTAGTCGCCGACTAGAGTCGTCTACTCTAGTCGGCGACTAGACTCGAAACCAAGACTTCCTTCGTGCGGCCTAGCGCGATGGTGTGCAAACGCCACATCCACTGAGCTACACAGGCTATGACAAAAATTATGTTTGATAAAGAAATAGAGGATATATTTTCAAACAATAACAAATAAACGTAAGCTTTTACAATTAATATATTTTACTGTATTAATTGTAAAATTAATACAGGCGAAACGAAGATTTGAAGAGAAACGAAGTAAAGCGGGAAACACATCCTTTTGTTAAAATGCTACCTACTCCCGCCTTCCCAACCCACTTGAGACTGACCACGTTGCGGAAAGAAGCAGAACGAAACAGTGTTGATTATTGCTTTTGAGGACGGTTAATATAAAGTCTTCTTAAAAAGATGAACTCTCAGCTTATGAAGAAAATAAAATACTGATCTAACTTTAGTATAATCATGTAGAATAATGCATCATTAGAGTTTGTTGTAATTATTAATTATATTGTTATTAAACAAAATTGTGCCTTAACGTTTATATCGCGTGTTTGGCAATGAACATGTTAACATGTTCATTGCCAAACACGCGATATCACGCGATGCGAGCTCTCACCAAATGGCCGATCACGCGTTATCGCGTGGACGTCGTTAACTAAATAAAAAAAATAAAAAAAAGTTGGCCCCACACGAAATTCCAATTTTCAGCTTGGCAATGTTAAACCAAGAGATTCAAGTTTTTCTTTCACACTGGAGAAAGATCGAATAATTGTTATAAATTTTCGATGAAAGGGTATAATATGTACTGTAGGAGATGGAATGATTGTCTGGAATCAGAAATGTATTGATATTATGCTATTTATTGACAGAGAGCTCATCGAATTTTTTTTAAAAAATGATATTTATAGTTGTCTCAGAAAATCGGTTTACTGTAAATAATTTGATTATATTTGTGAAGACAAAATAATGGAAGGGTTGCTGAAAAAAAACTAGAAAACAGCGTATCAGAAAGTGATATGATATCCTAACACATCACCTCCTGAGTATTTTAAAATGCTTTCAAATGTAGAATAATTGAGTATATTGCAAACTGTACCATGCAATCAATTTTCTACCTTTATTATTTATATCAGAATACCAAATCTCGCTTATAGCAAGGAACTACTAATCAATATACATCCAATCACACTGTCTTTTCTGCGAGAAAAATCGCAGAAGTTAGCATTTTAGTATGCTGATTTGGATTTCGGAAAGAAAACTAGGCGAGTAGCTTTGCCAGTGATATCATATAATAATATAATAAAATTATAAAAATAAAAATAATGGAAATAATATAATAAACTAATATCATAATGTGATGACATAACTTTTCAGACAGTTTCTGCTTCGAAATACTATTTGTAAACTGAATATTTTCTTACCTGTAAGGATCTGAATACTTATGCAAAGATCTTGGTACGTTTTGTCTGGCTCGAATTGGGCCCACTTTATATAGTCCACCGCGGATCCATCACTCCAATGGTAGGCTTCATCAAATTTTGATGTGCGAAGACCAATCCAGACTCCAATACGTTTCAGTGCATTATCATCTACCTACGGTAAATTTAGAATCATGTAAATCAGAAAAGCAATAAATGTCGTTCTTCTTTCCTTATTTACATTTTTCCTCTTTTGGATTACATTTTAAAAGATTTTCTCCGAAATTCTGCAAAACATGCAATGTTTGATTATTTTCTCCGAGTAATAGCAAAGTTCTTTATAGGTACATATCAGTTTTAGCGAAATTAAATTCTGGCAGACTAAGTGATCTTATTAAGGTTGTTGTGTTACTCACTGTTATGAGAGCATGCTCTCACTGTTATGAGAGCATGTTCTGTAGTTTTGAGCGAAATCAACACAGTGACTATCACAGCAACCTTAATAAGATCACTCAGTCTTCCAGAATTTAATCTCGCTCAAAACTACAGAAAGCACATATCAGTTATAGAGATATACAGTTTAATTGCGCATTCCGGATATGAGATTCAGGCTAATATATATTCGTTGTCATTTACTTTGTTAGATCACATTCTAGTTACATGCGAAATGTTGAGTTTTATGTATACTATCGAAATAATTCCATGATTTTTACTATTCAATTAATAATTAATTGTTTAGCGTATAATGATACAGCGGCCGTTAGTCCCATACGGATAGTACGGTATACCATCTTTTGAAGCCAACATGAAACTAATAGTTATACTGTTTCCGGAGAAAAAATGCTCTGCCGCCGTATGAGACCGGCTAACTCACCTTTAGTCGAAAGAGACCAGGTTACTTATTTCATGGACGAGAATGTACCCAGGTCTTTCCGACCAAAGGGTGCCTAGCGAGCTACGAAGGATCTTCTATTAAACTGCAAGACGTTAAATCAACAAGGAAACAAAGAAGTTAATAATAGGGAAATTATTCGAAGCAAATGATTTTTTCCCGTTAAAAATTAGATTGTGATTTTCTTTGTTAAGAAAGGTATTTATTGTAATATTGAAAGTGGTTCTTGTATTGTATTCATGAGTTGGATATGAAAGCACAACTGGCCTAGATAATATTTTTAAAATTATCTGTGCCAAAATATTAAAAATATTTTAATATTCATTAAGTGTTACTAATATAATAGTTATGATTAAAACAACTATTACCAGTTTATTTATAAAAGAGGACTCGGAGTCAGAGTGAATAGATGTGATTGATGCGTTGATACTTTCGCAGTGTTCTTTAGCCTTATGCCAGGCCATCTTTTCCAAGTTGAGAGTATAACAGTCACCATTGAAGTAATGCCATTGAGAGTCATTCAGATCACATTGTGAAACTGAAAATAATTACATTAATTAACCAATATTCCGTATAGTTGTAATAGGCATCATTCTATCCAGTAGTGAATAAATATATTATAATTTTTAATCATGACATAAATAGAATCAAAGGAATTTAATACTAAAAAGATTTATTACTAAATTTGAACATTTTCATTGAGAAATATCACTCATTGTTACCAATGAAGATCTTATTTCTCATCCTAACTACAGTAATGCCGTAGGAATGCAAGGGAACCACACGATGGTGAATCCCGTGCATTCCTACGGCATCATAGATTAGAGACAGTGCTTATTATTTGTTCTTCTAAACCTCCACGTGTTCAACAACTTGGATGGGTGGGATTAAAACAGTTTTCTCAGCGAGGAAAAAAAAATCCTTTCTGTCATTTTCTAAAAGTTTGTCTCAAACGTTTGCTCTATCATAAGCTTTTTCAAAAAAATCTGGAATGCATATCGCTGTCATTTATGTGGATCTATGTTTCCTAATGGAAGAAGAAGAAGAGATGATGATGATGATGTTGATGATGATGATGACGATAATATTATTTTCGACAAAGTTTATTATCATCTTCACATATAGAGAATATTTAGAAATATATAATTGAAGTAATACAATTATATATTTGTCACTACAAATATTCAATAGAAAATGTTACGTGAATATATTATTTCCAGGTGTGTAAATAATAATACTAACAATGTATTTTACATTTATCCCATATGTAATTACAATGGTTCATTTAATATGTTAAGAAACAGATATTTTTCACATTAGTGATATTGGATGTGGAATAATTTTATATAAATATACACAGAATGTTTTTCTGAATTTTGTCATTTACATTTATATTTCAATCTGCAGTTCATTTAAATGCACAAATTATATTCACAGCTTACCTTTTATCAGTAGGGGATGCTGAATGGATTCATTTCTCTTTCTAACATCGCTATTTTTGAATCAACAACAACAACAATAATAATAATAATAATAATCAATAATAATAATAATAATAATAATAGTTTTGCTATTATTATTTTATTATTATTATTATTATTATTATTATTATTTTCGTATGCCTACACAGAGGGCGCTGTGTAGGCATACGAACGGGCGCACGGTGATATCGCTGTTCCAGTTTTTTATAGTTTTAAAGTGGTTCCAACTCTTGTTTTAAGTTGAAAGTGCTCCCAAGTAGCCCTACTTATCACGCCAAAGACAGTGATATAAAACTCAACGAGATCGGCTAAGAAGAAACCAAATTTTGAAGTGTTGAAAAGGGAACACTGAGGACCGTGGTCAACAACGAGCTAAGAACAAAGGACGTAGCCATCTTTATAATCACGCCATACTGCCTAAGGGAAAAAAAGTGAGTCATGAAGTGTATCAAATGCCTGGAGGATTTATTGTCCAACGGAAATAATAACTTGTACGAAATGCATAGGATACTACACTTAAAATGTGCCGGCTTTTCAGAAACAACCGGGCAACATAAATATAAATCCAATATAACACGCGAGGAATGGAAGTGCGTACTCTGTAGGAAGAACAAAGAAACGGAGGCAAAATCAGACGATGAACTGAACAGACAAAAAAAATGCAGGTGAGTCCTATAATTTCAACTCTTTAAATATACCAATAGAAAACGGTCTAGAGACCATAAAAGCCATCTAAGTAGACCTTGTGCAAGAACTCTTTAATAAACAGAACGAACAAATAACAAAAAAAATTAGCGAAAATGAAGATTTGGTAAAACATAATAATTTAGCAGTGATAGAAGTATTGCAAACGGTAAAAGACATTAAAATCAGCATTAACGCGCTAAATGACAGGCAACACAATTTGATGAAAGAGACATCCGAACTCCGTCAAGAACTTCATTCTCTAAAACTACAATACGAACGTTTAAATCAGCAACAACACAAAGAAGATCTTGTCATAAACGGTCTTCCTGAAACTGCACCTACAGAAAACCTCAGAGACATGGTTTTAAAATTAGGCCATGTAATTGATATCGCCTTACAGCTTAACGACATTCAAACCGTACATCGGATTCCTAGGAAGAGCAAAAACCAAGGCTTGCCACGACCTGCACCAGTCACAATTCGTCTTAAGAGCAAGTCCACAAGAGACAATCTCATAAAAGCCAGCAGGCAGAAAAAACAGTTGCCAAGGACTTGAACGCACAGCAAGACAATACACCAATCTTCTTATCCAAATATTTAATACCATTTAACCAGAATCTGTTGTACCAAGCGAGAAAAGCAAATACGGAAAAAAATTACCAATTTTTGTAGACCAGAGATGTCAAGATATTCATAAGGAAGTCACAAACGTCAAAGCCGATACAAATTAAAAGCACAGACGACATAGAAAGGCTGCCACTGTGAAAAAAAAGCCTCCTAAATAGTTCAAAAAGAAGCCCACAATAAAAAAAGAATGTGAACCGTCAAGACAGATGCAATAACACAGGATATATCGGCAATTTCACTTTGATCAGACCTTTCAGATCATTCATTTGATCTCCCAAACATCTGCCTACTTCCAACACAGCAACCAAATCAATAACAAATATATATATATATATATATATATATATATAACCAGTATCATCCTCAGATAAGCTAATTACAAAGCTTCGAGGATGCAGTTGAGTTACATCCCAGTAGTAGTATTTATCTAACTTTATTTACTTAACATTCTGTAATGAATACTTGTAGTAAACAGAAAATGTGATGGTAATACTTCAGTTATATATTTAAATTTAAAATTATATATTTAATTTACATATTTAAATTTAAAAAAATATTATTATGTAAACTGCAACATAAGTAATATTGTTTAACTTGTGAGTTATTAAGTGTGAAGTATTACTTTAGCCATATTGATTATTATTAATGGTAATAATACACGCTCTTTACTCTTGCGTCAATGAGAAATTCTGCAAATGATAATAATATTATGAGTAATTATAATTTTACTGAACCATTTGCAAGAAAAAGTTGCATTGTTGCTTAAATTTTAGTATATTCATGTAATTATTTGAGATAATAAACTATTATTATTAAAAAATTATTATTATTATTATTATTATTAAAAAATATTATTATTATTATTATTATTATTACGAACGGGCACACTGTGATAGTGCTGCTTCCGTTTTTTGTAGTTTTAAAGTGGTTCGAACTGCTGTTTTTAATTTGAAACTGTTCCCAAGTAACTCCAACTTTAAATCACTCCCAAAGACAGTGATTTAAAATTCACCGAAATTGACTGAGAAGAAACATAATTTTGAAGTGTTGAAAACTGATCAGAGACGACCGCAGTCAACAACGAGCAAAGAACAAGGACATCGCCATCTTTACAATCATGCCACAGTTACTCAAGGGAAGATAGGTGAGTCATGAAGTATATCAAATGAATGGAGAATTTATCGTCCGACAGAAATCAAATAACCTCTACGAAATGCAGTAGGATTCTGTACTTAAAATGTGCCGGCTTTTCAGAAACAACATGTCAACATAAAATCAATGCATCATGCGAGAACTGGAAGTGCATACTCTGCAGGAAGAACAAAGAAAGACATCTAAGGCAGCCACCTACGACGCAGCCGATTATACCAGAGGCAAAATCAGATGACGAACCGAACAGACAAAAAAAAAGGCAGGCGAGTCCTATAATGTCAACTCTTTAAATATACTATAGAAAACGGACTAGAGACTATAAAAGCCGGCTTAGTAGATTTTATACAAGAACTCTTTGAAAAACAGAACGAAAAAATAATAAAAAACTAAAGAATATGAAGATTTGGTCAAACATAATAACTTAGCAGTGATAGAAGTGTTTCAGACGGTAAAACACGTTAAAATCAGCATTAACGCACTCAAAGACAGGCAACACAATTTGATGAAAGAGACATCCGAACTCCGTCAAGAACTCCATTCTCTAAAACAATAATACGAACTTTAAATCAGCAACAACATAAAGAAGATCTTGTCATGTCATGTCTTCCTGAAACTGCACCTACAGAAAACCTCAGAGACGTAATTTTAAAATTAGGTCATGCAATTGATATTCCCTTACCTCTTACTGACATTCAGACCGTAAATCGTATTCCTAGGAAGAGCAAAAAACAAGGCTTGCCACGACTTGCACCAGTCATAGTTCGTCTTACAAGCAAGTCCAGAAGAGACAATCTCATAAAAGCCTACAGACAGAAAAAAAACAGCTGCCAAGGACTTGAACGCATTGCAAGACAATACACCAATCTTCCTATCCGAATATTTAATACCATTCAACCAGAATCTGTTGTACCAAGTAAGAAAAGCAAAAACAGAAATAAATTTCCAATTTTGTGGATCAGAGATGCCAAGATATTCTTGAGGAAGTCATAAACTTCAAAGCCTATACAAATTAAAAAGCTCAGAAGACAGAAATGCTGCCACAGTGAAAAAAAAGTCTCCTAATTAGTTCAAAAAGAAGACCACAATAAAAAAAAAGGAATGTGAATCATCAATACAGATGCATTAACACCGGAATATACCGACAATTTCACTTTGGTCAGACCTTTCAGATCATTCATTTGACTACCCAAAACATCAGCCTACTTCCAACATAGCAATGAAATAAATATATAAAAATCTAACAGGTGTCATTCTCAGATAAGCTAATTAAAAGTCTTCCAGGATGCAAGCGGAGAGATTACATCTCAACCGACATCAACAGAAAGAAAAAAAAAGAATTATTTATTACATTGAAATTGAAGTGCTGTAGTTACAGCGGATAAAACAATAAAAGCAAAAATTGTAAAAAATATATAATTCACTGTTATACTATAAATGCTGTTAAAATGTACTCATATCCAACTGAAAACTATAAATTACCATCTATATTAACTTTATTAACACATTATACGAAACACGGAAAAATCAGTATGAAATTATTGTAAAAAATAGAAGAACATGTTTTGTAAATGCATAATATGCAATCATAACTTTAATTAAAATTAGGCGTATGAGTGTGAACATGAACAAAATGAAGGATAGAGTGCTGTATGGAGACGACTCGTTAGTAAGAGGTGTGCTAGTAGAGGATTTGACAAAATCGTACCAACCTGGTGCGACCATAAATGATGTAACTGAATCTGTTAGAGAGCAAAAGGAAAGGGTGAAAGAAATGATTGTTGTGGCAGGTATGAATGATTTGAAAGGAGACAAAATGGAAATGATAGAAGACCTGAATGAATTGTTTGAGGTAGCAAAAGAAAAGAGTGAGAGAGTTAGAATGATTAGTCTTTTGCCACGGTATGACAGTGAAATGTTTAAAAGGAGGGCCATAATTGCGAATGACTTTATGCGTGGGTTATGTATGACGAGTGGTGTGGAATTTGTGGATGTGTGGAGTGAGTTCGATGGGCGAAAGGATCTATATAAGATGGATGGCTTGCATTTAAATGGTTACGGTGTAAGGAGACTTGAGAAAGTGTTGCTGAATATAGTGGATGTGCAAATTCAGGGAAACTAGATTTAGTAGGGGGGGTGTAGATATACAGTCCTTAGGGAGGCAGTTGAATGTATGAATGAATATAATATGCCCGAGCGAATAAGGACAAAAAATCAGAGTGGGATAGTTAATATAAGCCATCAAGGTAGGGTTGGGGATAATAGGGGTCTTAAATTCATGTACACTAATGCTTGGAGTATTAGGAACAAGAAGGAAGAGTTTTTGGCTATGGTTGGCACTTCAAGACCACAGGTTATTGGTATTAGTGAATCATGGCTGACTGTAGATGATATAGCTAGTGGGATTGAATGTGATGGGTATAGTGTGTTCAGGAATGACCGGGAGAATAAAATGGGGGAGGAGTATTGTTGATGATAGCTGATGAGCTGCAGCCAAGGAGAATAGAAGTTGAATTGCATGATAGAGAAAAGAGCACATTTGAGGCCATTTGGTGTGAGATTGTGGCTAGCAGAACTAAATATACAATGGGGTGCTGCTATAGACCAGGTGATGGAAAAGATGGTGGTGACAGTATGCACAAGCAAATAGAAGAAATGAGTGGAAGGAGGGTAATTATTATGGGAGATTTCAACTATGGTCGCATTGCTTGAAGTGAGGAGAGGACACACGGGAAGAAGGAATTGGATTTTATGCGGTTATTAAGGGATAACTATCTGCGACAGCATGTAATGGAAAATACTAGGGGTCAGAGAGTGCTTGAACTAGTAATTACATCTGAGGATTTGGCTGTAATAAATATGACCACATTGCCACCAACTGGTGAGAGTAATCATAGGGTCTTGACTTGGGAGGTGGCTGAAGGTGTGGAATTTTCAATTAAGACGGGGTACATGTGGAATTATCGGGCTGGAAAGCATGACAAGCTTACGAGTATGATTGGTTCAGTGCCATGGCATGTACAACTGCAAGGACCAGAGGTTGATAGTGCATGGGAGGCAGTTAAGAAGTGTTTGCATGAAGCAATGGCTGACTGTATACCTAGAGTCCGAATAATAAATCAACTAGGGGTTAAATGGATGAATAACACCATTAAGCTTGAGCTGCAAAAAAATAAACAACTATGGAGGGAATTTAAGGAGAAAGGTGACCGGCAGGCACATTAACTGTATAATGGGCAGGCCAGAAGGGTAACGAGTGTGGTAAGAAAAGCAAAAAAGGATTACGAAAGAACATTGGCCATGCAGGCTAAAGAGAATTCTAAACAGATTTTTAGATAAGTAGCAAGTAAAAGGAAAATTGTACATGGCAGAATAATTTTAAAGGATGCCGATGGTTGGGAGGTCACTGAATCAGTTGATATAGTTGAGTTACTGAGTGAGCACTTTGCAGGTATGTATCATCCACTGACATTGCAGAAACGAATAAACCAGTAGATTATACGGGAATTGTGGTGAATGGAGGTGAGTAGTCTATTGCATAACCTCAATGTCAATACATCCGTGGGATTGGATGTTATACCAGTACGAGAAGCAGCTAAAGAATTGTCAGTACCCTTGACCATTTTGTTTAATTTGAGTCTCGGGTCTGGGTTAGTCCCGAGGGGGTGGAAAGAGGGGAAAATAGTTCCACTGCATAAAGGTGGTTCCAAGACTGCTGTTGTAAATTACCCACCGATTAGCATATCAGGAATCATTGTCAAGGTCTTAGAGAAATTAGTCAAGAAAAGAATACAGGATTGGATAGATGAAAATGGGATATTGTATGGGGGACAACATGGTTTTGTGAAGGGTAGATCATGCCTCAGTAACTTGCTCACGTTCTATAACACAGTGACGGCTGAACTGGATAGGGGTAATTGGTTTACAGTGATACTACTGTACCTTGCCAAGGCCTTTGACAGGATACCACATGGAACCCTAATTAGTAAACTGGAGCAGATGGGGATAGATATAGGGTTGGTGAGATGGATAGGAGGGTGGTTGAAGGAGAGATACCAGAGAGTGTTTATGCAGGTGTGGAGTCTAAAAGACCGCTTATGACTAATGGTGTGCCGCAGGGCTCTGTTCTTGGACCACTGCTTTTCAATTTGTTCATCAATGATATAGGAAAGGATTTGAGAGGAAGTGTTCACTTGTTTGCTGATGATGCAAAGTTGGGTAGAGCAATTGTGAGTGCACAGGATGTCAAAATGTTACAGGATGATTTGGATAGTTTGGAGGACTGGGCTAGGAAAAATGGATGTCAGTTTAATGTGCCAAAGTGTAAGGTTATGCACTTTGGGGTGAAAAGAATAGAAGCAGTATATCGCATTGGTGGAACCGTACTCCAGGAGATTGATGAGGCCAGGGATTTGGGAGTGTTGGTGGATAGGGAGTTGAAGTTTAAGGGGTACATTGCAAAAGTGACTAAATCAGCTCATCAAATCACTTGGTTTCTGAAAAATACTTTAACATGCAGAGACAAACAAGTTGTTGTTCCTCTGTATCGAGCCTTGATAAGACCCCATCTGGACTACTGTGCCCAGTTATGGGCAGCAGGGTTTCTTCGTGATGGGGAAGAAGTGGGAAGGATCCAGAGACGAGTGACCAAGATGATAGAAGGTCTGTGGAATGAATCTTATGAGAATAGGTTGAAGATTTGTGGGTTGCAGAGATTGGACGATAGGCGAAGGAGGGGTGATATGATTGAGACATTCAAATTACTGAAGGGTTTCTACAAGATAGATCCAGAAGCTATTTTTGAAAATATGACTGGTGGTGGGAGGACTAGGGGCCACATGCATGGAAGCTGGGCAAGAGCGTGGTTGACAAGGGTGTTAGAGCTAGGTTATTTTACTTGGAGAGTGGTGAATGAGTGGAATAAGCTTCCAGAGTCTGTTGTGGGTACTCCGACTGTGAATGAGTTCAAGGCAAGGCACGATAGATACTGTGTCAATGTCGAATAGTTGTTCTTGACATGATGTTAGGTCCTCCCTCGATGAGTCTGTCGACTCGTTGGAGTTGCCCGGAACAACAACAACAATAATAATAATATCATTGAATTAAAAAAAAAACTATTATCATATGTAAGTAATTTTTAAATTTTGTAATTGCTATAATTTTATAATGTAATTATTATATGTATGCAAGACATAATAAAGTGAAAAAGAAAAAATATATAAATGCTTTATTCTATTAAAGTTGTAGAGAGTAGTACACGCTCCAACAAACTATCACTGCTTGAGTAAGGTTGAACATTTTTTACAATGAGATTGTATTTGGATGTGCGTATTTGTGTGCTTGTAATGGTGTTGGAGAGTGGTGTGTGTGTGTGTGTGTGTGTGTGTGTGTGTGTGTGTGTGTGTGTGTGTGTGTGTGTGTGTGTGTGTGTGTGTGTGTGATATATATATATATATATATATAGCGCCGACTTCTTCAGGTGAGTAAGAAATAACACAAAATTTATAAAACTAACAAGGTAAAAAACATGGACTTTTCAGCTTAATAAAAAGAAGAAGAATAGCAACAGTCATCTTTCAATTGGTGACCGCGTGCTAGTGTTAGCGTGTTTTGAATGTGAGTGACAGCTGATTTTAGAGCGCCAGTACTGGATTACTGCGCTATGGCAATCAGGCAAACTGTAGCTCAGATGGTTGTTCATGCGTAAAGGGTTCAGAACTATTTCTTTGGATTCTATAATTCGTCATTCAAATTCATCCTTGCATATATATCAATTGGTCGTGCGTTCCCAATCAATATGGTGTTGACGTTCTTCTAGGTTAGAGTTGGCGGAGACAAGAACACGACTGGAAAGGGCGCTCGCTCGTGTTCTTCTGTAGGAGATGTCACGTGTATGTTCCTCAAGACGTAGTGAAATAGATTTATCACTCTGACCAAAATAAGGTCGACACAGTCGCACATAACTCTATAAACACCTGGAAAATGCAGTTGGTTGTGTTTTGGTTTTGGCCGACTCAGAAAAGAACGAAGTTTTGGCGGAGTGGTATAGTCGATCTTTATGTTGAATTTCTTCATAATCCTAGCTAGTTTTGGGGTAAGAGAGCTAACAAATGGTAACTGGGTGTGAGTAATAGGGTTGGATTCATCTTTTTGTCTAGGTTGTTGACGTGGTCTCAAACGTTTAGTGATGTTACGAGATGAATAGTCATTATTTAAGAAGGTGCTTTTCAGGAAGTTGAGTTCTGTTTGAAGGTCTTACTTCTGTGGAAGTAAGACATCTTGCACGATGGGCAAGTGTGCAGATGGTGCCAAGTTTTTTTTTTAAAGAGTAAATTTGACGTGACATCTCCTACAGAAGAACACGAGAGAGCGCCCTTTCCAGTCATGTTCTTTTCTCCGTCAACTCTAACCTAGAAGAACGTCAACACCAAATTCATTAGGACCGCACGACCAATTGATATATATGCAATGATGAATTTGAAAGACTAATTGTAGAATCCAAAGAAATAGTTCTGAACCCTTCACACATGAACCACAATCTGAGCTACAGTTTGCCTGATTCCCATAGCGCAGTAATTCAGTACTGGCGCTCTAAAATCAGCTGTCACTCACATTCAAAACACGCTAACACTAGCACGCGGCCACCAATTGAAAGATGACTGTTGCTATTCTTCTTCTTTTTATTAAGCTGAAAAGTCCATGTTTTTTTTACCTTGTTAGTTTTATAAGTTTTGCGTTATTTCTTTCTCACCTGAATAAGTTGGGGCACCGATGAATCTAGTCATGATTCATAAAGGTTTTTTTGTGTTATACTTTCTCGGGTTCTAGTCAGTATAAATATTAATTTTCTAAATGTATACATCCCGAATCAATTCTACTAACAATATATATATATACAGTTTTCGGTTAGCGAGTAAGTAATTTGATTGATTTTGTTTTGTTTTATATTTATGTAAGCGATATTTACTTTGATATAAATGGATACTATAGCGATGCCATATGCGTATTGGAAGATTTTACTTTATAGGGGAAGATGGCTAATAATAATAATAATAATAATAATAATAATAATAATAATAATAATAATAATAATAATAATAAAAGTACACATCTATTTTGAACGATATATGCCAAAACTAACATCTGACTTATGCACGTATTTTCAATTTAATATAGTAATCCCACCAAATTTGTGTTTTATTTTATGCAACTAATAAATTACTGTTCTTTTTATAAATGCTAAGGTTCTTGTAGCAGTCACAGAACTATTTCCAATTCCATTTAGAGGAGTAAATACTTGCATCTTAACATTGCAAATTCATGTGATTTGCAATGTTTTGTGATGGTGTCTCTTCCTAATACGAATGTTTATCTTCTCGAGGCAGAAATGTATCGCTCGGTCTGTAGATTGTGGGAAAGGATATAGTTGCCTCGCAGCCTTACTTCTTTTCAACAGTTACAAATAATATTAATACCCTTCAGGACAGACTGAGTAGTAACCGTCTATAATGAGACTGGAGCAATATAATTCCAGAAGGAATTAAATTAGCTGGTATTCCTATAAGAGGTAATTCAAAAAATTAACCAGTCCTAAATGTACTGAATGTTCACTTTGTGACCACTTGTCTCTTCTTCTTCTTCTTACTAACATGGAATTTAGGCCAAGGGCCTGATCCGGTCTCAGCCATCTTTCTCTTGGTCTTCCTATTCTTCTTTTTTCACTTATTTTGTAGTTGTATAATATTTTTGGTAGTCTGCTTGTGTCCATTCGATTTAAATGTTCTAGCCATTTTTGTTTATACTGTCTTAAACCAATTAATTATGTCGTAATTAATTGGTTTTATTTTCAGGGATTGTAAGATTTCTTCATTTGTTTTGTGGTCCCACTTGGTATATCCAGCTGTTTTTCTGAGGAACTTCATTTCTTTTGTTTGAATTAGTGTTTCATCTTTCTTTTTTATGGTCCATGTTTCGCTTCCATATAGAGTGGGTTTTGACAAGACATTATATAGTCTGATTCTACAGATCATTAGTTTGACTCTGATTATCCATCTGCTTCTTCTTAATCCTTCCTCTTTTACCTTTTCGGTGTCGAGGTTTTATCCTTTTAACTAACTCTTCAGTTACGGTTACGGTTGCAACCGTAATTGGAGAGTAAGATGGTTAGCTGTATACCTCCCGGTGTGTTCTGTGTCTGTACCGCTTGTATTCACGGGAAACATTTGTTTGTTCTGGGGACGAAAAACCAGAATTTCCTGGTGAAGCAACCCTCTATCTCCATATGAGACGGGCTAACTCACCTTTCGTCGAAAGAGACCAGATAAAGGTTCCTCACATCACTAACTGGAATCGAACCCAGGTCTTTCAGACCAAAGGGTTTCGTCTATAACGACTGAGCTAGGAGTCTCTGCTAATAATACAATGAGATAAATAAAGAAATGCAATAAAAAGCAAACGAAATGAATAATAAAAAATAAAATGAAATATCAGATAATTGCATTTAGAACAGGTATTCTGCCATTGTCGGCTTGGTAATATTGGATTATATATTCATGTACATCATTAATTGTTATTAACATATTGTTATATGTTTTATAGTGATATTCTTATTCTTCTTCTTCTTCTGCAGCTTCTCCCACTTAAGTGGGGTGACTGTTTGTAACGAGTCTCCTCCACACCTTCCTGTCTTGGGCTGTCACCACATCCAAGTTCTTCATCTTCAAGTCCTCTTCTACCAGCTTCCTCCATCTCTTCTTTGGCCGCCCACGCTTCCGCCTTCCTTGCACATCCGTCTGCATGACCCTTCTTCCCACATATTCGTCCTCCCTCCTCACCACATGACCAAACCATCTCAACCTTGCCTCCTGTATTTTCGCTCCTAAGTTCGTAACTTTCACTGTTCCCCTGACATAGTCATTTCCCAGACGATCCTTTCTGGTCACACCGCACATCCACCTAAGCATTCTCATCTCTGCTACTTCCATCCTGCTGATGTTATTTTTCCTCAAGACGACAGTTTCTATAGCATATGTCATAGCTGGCCTCACTACTGTCCTATAAAATTTGCCTTTCAGATTGATCGGCATCCTCTTATCGCATAACACTCCAGCCATCTCCCTCAAGTTCCTCCAACCCGCTTGTATCCTGCATCCCACTTCCTTCTCAGCTCCTCCATCTTCTTCCACTGTTGAACCTAAGTATCTAAAGTCTCTCACCTTCCTGATGACATTTCCTGCCAGCTCCAGATCTGTCTCCTGACCGACGCCGACTGCGCAACACATATACTCTGTCTTACTTCTGCTCAGTCTCATAGCTCTCTCTTCCAGTACTTTTCTCCATCTTTTCTGTTTAGTTCCCGCTTCTTCTCTTGAATCTACACACAACAAGATGTCATCTGCATACAACATTGTCCAAGGCGCATCTTCTCTCACCTCCTCTGTTACCACCTCCATCACAATATTAAACAGAAACGGACTTAATGTTGACCCTTGATGCAAGCCAACTGTTACTTGAAAACTTTCTGTCTGACCCAAACAGGTCTGAACCCTTGTCTTCACATTTCTGTACATTTCCCGCACCAACCTGACATATTTCTCCAGCACCTTCTTCTCCCTCAGACACCTCCAGACTTCTTGCCTTGGCACTCGATCGTATGCTTTCTCCAGATCAATAAATACCAGATGTAGCTCCCTTTGTTTCTCTCGATATTTTTCCATCATCTGCCGTAAACCAAAGATAGCATCTGTTGTTGATCTACCAGGCATGAATCCAAATTGTTCCTATGCAATCTCCACCTCCTTTCTCAATCTACCATCAAGAGCCCTTTCTAGGATCTTCATTGTGTGGGACATCAACTTTATTCCTCTGTAATTTTTACAGTCTTGTGCATCCCCTTTACCCTTGTAGATGGGGACAAGAGTACTCTCCCTCCATTCCTCGGGTATATTTTATAGTGATATTGTTTATTGTTATTACAATATGATATATTGTTAGTTGGGATATATTACTTTTCTTCCTTTAATGAATGTAATTTAAATTATTTCAGAGAAATTTATTCAAAATTTTAAACATAAATGAATATTGTTATATTTCAGTAATTCAATAAACATACACATCAGCTAAAACATAATAATACACCTTAAAATGCTACCTAATTTCAATTTTGCAAGCAACATTAGCAGCTGTAAAAATCTAAAACATCGAGGAGGTCAGGGTTCATGTTTCGACTAGTTCTGTTACATTTATGAAGAAAGGTGATCCTATGATAAGTGTTTGTATGTTAGGTTATAATCTACTACAGCTTACGAGCAGATGCTTTCTAAATATAAAAGTATTTGAACAGTAGTGGAAAGTAATTCTAAATCTATTATGAAATGGAGATTTTTCTAAAAATTGAAGACAAAATAAAAGAATGCTTACGTGAAATGGGAAAAATGAGTGAAAGGTGCAATATAACTAACCAGTAGCTGTTCATGGCTGCTTCTAACTGATAATGCCAAGAATACGGTGTGGAGATCTAAGTCCAAGACGTGAGTTACCGTTCTTATCTTTAGTTTATTCCATAATGTAAACTTCAATAAGTTATTTATTTTGTTGCGCAGATTGTTCCCAGCAATATTACAGATCATATTTATTTATGCCATTAGCGTTGCTGATGACTTCTACTTGAACGTCAGCTGTCGTTCTAGTATTTCCTTTCTGCTGTGTATACAGGATTTCCGTTAATTAAGAGTGGTTATACACGGGTTCAAAGTACGCATATGTACTCACATCCCATCCAACCATTCACCCCCCCCCCCCAACACACACAGTAGGAGCATAATAAGAACATATTCACTTTACAGGAGGGAAAAAAAACATCGTACAGCGTTCACTTGTAAAATATAATTCTTTAATCTTTTTGATTGATATTTGCATGTGATGTTTCACTATTAAAGATTGAACCTTCATCATATTAAAAAACGATGTCGTTTCAATAGTGCAGATAATGGTATTAATTTAATATTTAAATTTAAAATTCTAACTCAGTGCTCTCTAGAAAATAGATTTTGCTTTGCTCCTTAATATTTAGTTCGTTTTAAACGAACGTGCTCACAATCCCATTTTGAATGGACGAGTCTTTACATAAAAATTTACACATCATTCCTAAGCATGCGTTTACAACACCAGTGTATCCCGTCTGTCAGCACACGATTATCAAGGTAGAATGTTTTCTTATAACATTCATAAAGGAAATAATTGATGTAGGTATAAACGCTATGGTTATATTCTGATAAAGTGTAAGCCACAAAGATATATATATATGGATTTACTTCTACTATCAAAATGTTAGAACTATTTATTTATGGAGGATATAGATAGACACAGTAATCTTTTTTATTGTAAGCTTCATATTTAATTACAAAATTCTGAAAATATATGTGTAACGTAAGTGAAACAGCTCTCCAAGTTGCTGTTATGTTCCATCGAGTCGTTTTCGTCTCGTGGTGACTCTCTGAACATACCCTCTCCATTCAGATCTGCTCTGACCCTGGCCATATCTTTAAGAATTCTCAGGCGCATTCTAGTTGCTTCTTTAAATTCATCAACCGATCTAATTCTTGTTCTTCTCCTACGGCTTCCATCAACCTTAGTAATCATCTTCTCCAGACTGTCATTTCCTCTCACAATAAGTATGACAATTTTTGCTTGATGATCACAGCATCGAAGGAGCAATCTGCATTTACTCTATCTATCACTGATTTATTGCTTCACTTTGCAGTCCTTGGCACTCGTATTAATCGTCTCCAAACCAATAATTCAAATGCATTATTCTTCCTTCTTTCACTCTTTCTCAGGGTTCAACTTTACTATCTTTGCAGTACCACACTGAGTACCATTGCTTTCATGATTCCGATTTTGTTGCGAGGCTAATATATTTTCTTTAAAGATCTTGCAGAAATTTGTCATTGCTTACCTTCCGAGTAATAATTTTCTTCTAACGACTTCAGTACAATACCCATCTTTAGCAATTCGGGATCCTACGAGTAAACAAATTGTTAACTACTTCCATTTATGGAGGTATAATTTTCTACTCACCTACTTAAAAATCGTTAAGTTCAAATGTTGCTATTACTTTTATCTTTTTGATGTTAAGGCAATATATAGCTCTTCCTTCTTAAATTTTCATAATAAGATCCACCAGATTTTCTTTTCATTCTTATAGCAAGGCGGTACCATCTGCATATCTCAAATTATTAATGTTTCTTCGAGCAATTTTAATTTTAACTGAAGACTCCTTCAGCACTGCCATTCTTAAAATGTATTCGCTGTACAAGTTAAACAGTATGAAAATAATATAACATACATATAACATGTCACACTCTTTTACATATCGTGCAATACACAGTTTCTCCAAGATCTATTCGGACAGTGGCATCTTGTTCATGATAAAGATTCCTCAGAAGGATAATGAAATGCTGTGCTACTCCTATTGTTCTTAATAGATTACACAGTTTCATATGATCTACAGAGTCAAAAGCCTCAGTGTAGTCAAGGAAACAAAGGTAGACATTATTTTGATATTCCTGTGCTCTTTCTATCATCTGTCTTACATGATGATCTGATCTCCTGTTCCTCTGCCTTTTCGAAATCCAGCTTATTCGGCTAGCATTTCTTTCTTCTTGAATGATTCCAGTTTGCTGAATGATATTAACACTTTATTTGCATGATGAATCACTGCTATAGTTCTGTAATTTTTGCTCTCTTACATCAACTTTCTTCAATAGATGAATATAAAGTGATTTTTTTTCCATTCCAATGTCTATAGTTGTGATCCAAATTCGTTGATACAGAACTGTTAAAATTTTAATGTGTTCACTCCAAGGTCTTTGAACAGCTCAATAGGTGTTCCGTCTCCTCCTGGTGCTTTCGTACTGAATATCTACTGCAGTGCTCACCTGACTTCTCTCTCTCTCCTATGGTACTGACTGCTATGTATAATCCTGCTCTTCAAATTTCTCAGTAATTTTGGAGTCCTTTCTGCAAATCTCTTCTTCATGTACTTTCCATGTTTCTTTGATGACCACAGATTCTGCGAGATATCCTTTGTGATTATTTTTCAATACTGTCACCTTAGCGATAAAATTCCCTATCAGTTCACTCATCTTTTTGAAAAGATCTCTTGTTTTTCCTTCCTTGCTTTGACATTACTGGTTAAAGTATTTTCCCTTGTCTCTTCTGGCTTGTCCTTGAAACCTCTGCATTCAAACGCAGTACTTTCTGCATACTTCCTGTGGCCTACATTTGCCTCATCTCCTGAGCAGTTTAGGTAGCAGCCTCTGACAGCCATTTAGACTTCTTCTTCTTAAAACTGTTAGAATATTCTTCTTTGCTTCTGTTTTAGTTATATCTTTAATCTGTTCTCATAATTCTTCTGGTTCTCTTTCACAAATGTAGCGTGCTGAAACTGTTCTGTATGATTATATTGCATTTGGCCGGTATGTTTTGAAGATCATATCGATTGACATTTGTATTGTTTCACTTTCCATAATTTCACATGTATCGTAACCAGAAATAATGCATTGTCTGTTCCACAGCCTGCAATTGCAAAGTCTTGAGAGACTGAATTACACTTTTCCATCTTCTTTATCGAATTATATAGTCAATTTGATTTCTGTATTGTCCCGAAGGTAATGTGTGCAATCTCAGTTTGTGTTGTATAAAACAAATCTCAGCAACAAACAAAGAATTCTCCTCACACAACTCAACTAGTCTCTTTTCTGCATTGCCACGAATACGTAAACCAAAACAACTTGTTATTTCTTGTTCCTCGGTTTCTGCCAATTTTGCATTCGAATCTCCGATAAGTAGCTATAAATCTTGCTTTGTAACTTGGCATAAAATTTTCCTGTCTTCTCTGGTTCCGCCGAAGTGGATGTGATAAACATGTATGATAGTCATATTCATTGAATGTCCACTAACTATGAGAGAAATGATTCTATCACTCACTGCGCTATAACTAAATACATACCAGGCCATATTTTTCCTGAGTAAGAAAGAAAGTACATTTTTAGAATTATGTCCTGATTAATACATCATATAGTCCCCTGACTGAAAATGGACAATTCCTGCCCATCTGAATTCATTTATTCCTAATATATCAGCTTCTTGTGCTACATTTTAATCTTTATTATTTCAAAATTACCTTGGTCCATGCTTCTAATATTCGAGGTTCCAATCTTGTGGGTTATATTGAAACTGGGAACCTCCCTTTGCCAACCAGCAACATCAGCGACCAAGCTTCTTTCCGGGTTTGACCTGGACATATCATAACAACTGGTTCTACATGTGGAAGCCCCCTCTCTTTTACCCCAGTTGCATGTTGGATATCTTCAGGTCCGGGGATCCTACCTTCCAGCACCACATCATGCTCTCCCTTTTTTTGGCATGTTCATATCTTGGCAGGGTATAGAGGTGGTTTGCCATTCCCTTCCTCTGGAAAATTTTTCGACTTTCCAGAATAGATCCGCAATGTTCTGGAAAAAGGGGTACTTCTGGAAGGATGTGACTCTTCGCCACACAGTACGGTCTCGGGAATAATTCCCAATAATGAAATTATCCCTTACCCCCTACCCCCTCATCCAGGTTCATCATCATCACGAAACATGGGCTCACTATTTTCTACCACCTTTCTTTGTCTATTGCACAGTGTTGCAGTTTCTGTTCATCCATTCCGCACCAGTCCTTGATGTCGTCTATCTATTCACTGTCTTGTCTACCTTTTCTCTTTATACCTTCCATAATACCAAACATGAATGTCTTTATATTTATCTTCTGGTCTTCACGTATTCTGCAGTGAGTCCAAATAATTGCAACGTCTGTTTTATAATCTTCTCTATTTGATTCTCATTTGGTTGTATCTTCGGATAGAGCTCTTCATTTGTAATTTTCTGTACCAATCCTATTCTTAGAATTTTTTTGTAACAAGTTCCTTCAAATACAAAAATTATTTTTTCTTTGTTCTTTATTTATCATCCAAGTTTCAGATTCATACAGTACACTGCTAAATATGCAGGCTTCCAGCACTCTTAGGTTTGTTTGCAGACTGATCACTATACTTTTTCAGATGTTATCCATGGCCTTCAGATTTGCTCTTCCCTTTACAATTCTGATCTTTGTTTCTTTTTGACAGCCCAAATCGTATGTTATTTTGCTTCCCAAATATGCGAATTGTTCTTCATTTCCTATATCAATTCCATTGACATCTTTTAATATAGTTATTACTTTTCTATCAATTCCATAGGACCCTAGCACTGCTAATGTCATTTTATGGTTAATACTGTCAAATGCCTTCTGAGAATCAACAATGCAATTATATATGTTTCTGGTTTTTCTCCTAGCTTTCTCTTCTATTAACCGTATTATCAAAATCTGTTGAATCGTACTTCTATTTGCTCTAAATCCTGCTTGCTCGTCCGCAATGCATGCTTTCAATTGTGTTCTCAATCTGTCAGAATTATCAACATCATTCATCATCACCTTACCATGGTGACTTGTCAAAGCAATTATTCTATAATATTTACATTCCAGCTCATTTCGTATCTCGATTTCACCTACTCCTCTGTCCGTTTCCCTTTCCATATCATATTATAAACCTTGTTACTATGATTCGTTCATTGACTGGTTTGTAGCCTAACAGTGCCTTTCTAGCTTTTTGATAAGAAGGAAACAAACTCCTGTTTTGTGCTTGGCGTCATGCCCTGACTTCGCATTCCTTTATCTCTCCTGATGATGTCCAACGCATCTCCGCCGATATCACTCCGATATCTCTTCATTTCCTCGCGGAGTAACTTTAGTTTTTCTCACATCCAAAGTGTCCATACTTTCCATGTGTAAAATTCTAGTTTTACTTTTGTTTAGTCTGTTAGACTGCTCTTTGGACTGCGCTATTTGTAAAATCTATCGTTGTTATATTATTGTTATATTACTTTCCTTATCTAATTTCTATCATTATTTAAAACCTCTCTTACTCTAAATTGACGATCTCCCCTTTTCTTGCATTAATCCGTTTCGTACGTTGATCTGCTCTAATTCTAATTGCTGCACGCTATACGTAGTATATAAAAATAAAAAATAAAGATATTAATATAAATTAAATATTTTAATATGAAATTTTGTTAAACTAAACTTGAATGTTTGTTACCAAATACATAAAAATGTCATTCGATCAACCAAAAACGTTAACAAAAGTCAGTTAATGCATGCGAAATGTTACAGTTTGTTTAAAACTTCCTTCAGAATTTCTGTTTATTGCAAAATTAATTAGAGAATATGCCTGCATTATCTGAGACAATACGAAGGAAATGTATGTGAACTAAAAAAATTAATGGTTCTTTAAATATCTTTTCCATAACTTTGGTAGTAAGCATCTGGCACTTCGGAAAAGACTGCACTGGAAGATGAGAATCACGATATACAGAATGTCGAATAAAATCTAGAAGAAAAATTGGTTTGTTTGTGAGACTTCAAGGACTCAATTTAGAGTACTGGTGTGGCGAATGCGAGGTACCTGATGCCGGGCCATTCCTTATTTCATGTAATATACATCGGTTATATTATCTATGGACTGGTCCGTACTCTTCTTTCTTTCTTTCGTTCTTTCCCCTCCCCTTATCCAATCTGCTTTATTTTACTTATCTTCATCACTTGCAGTTTGTGTATCCTTACAAAATAGGCATTTAAAGTACTTATCTCATTTAAAATAGAAGTAGAAAACAAAATAAAAGTTTGCAGAAGACACGAAGTGAATTAGAAGGACTATGGATAGCAACAAATTGTACAATGATAGAAGAAGCAAAGAAGACTAAATAAAGCAACAAGAAAGAATGTAAACGAAGTAAATGGATTGGTATTCATAATTAGAAGAGAATACAGAAAATACATTTTGGGTTACAACCCAGTCTCCGATAGAATAATTCTAATCAGAATAATGGCATATCCAGTGAATGTTACACTCATATAGGTATATGCACACACTACAGATTGGAGTGAAGATGAGGTAGAAAATCAGCTGTTTGCAACATGTATTATATATTACTGATAAAATAGGTTTTCTCTTGAAAATCTCTTTTATAAGTACTATATACTGCGAGGCATTACTGGTTATTACTGGGACATTTGGTTTTGGACTGAGGAATGAAGCAGTGAAAAGAAGTTGAAGTTTTGTGTGCGAGAACAGGGGCTTTATTGCAAACTTTCTTTCAACAACGTAAAAGAATGCTGTACGAATAGATTTCACCTAATGGAGAAAACAGAAATCAGATAGATTATGCTGTTGTTGCCAGCAGAAGGTGGAGGAGTGCTATCCAAGCAACAAAACACTACCTGTTGCAGACTTGGATCAGATCATGAATTATTGATAGCTGAAGTTAAATTGAAATTAAGGGTTAATAAGAAACAAAAGAGTAATATTAGATTTGATTTACATCCTATAAAGGAAGTATTTAAAATAGAAGTCGGAAAGAAAATAAAAAGTTTGGAGACGAGAGGAAGTCAGTTAGAGGTATGGTAAGAAAAATGTACTCTCATAGAAGCAGCATAGAGGACTCTGAATAAAGCAACATGAAAGAAAGTTTGGAAATGGTTGGAAAAAATAAGCTACTCAAATAGCAAAGGAAAGAAAAAAAATGAAACCTCAGAGAAACAAAGAAAGAGTTAAAACTAACATGAAATTAAATTCCTTGAAAAAGCAGAATCATGCTTTGACTCTGTAACGAGATCATTTAATTCGCATTTTTACGAGCAGTACTGTGTTAGCTAAAACTGAAATAATATTACAAGCCTCACGATCAGGTGTGTTACTTAATACTGAAAACGCACTAAAATCGGAACACGTGCATTTTAAGCTCACAATCAATACGCTTTATGGCAGAAATGCATAGGAAATGATTTTGCTTGTCGTTTCATATGCTTACACGGCGGTGAGGCAAACATATGAAACGCTTTCATCACGTTTTCGTACACAGTACGACATCGTATTGTAGAAGGCATCATGCTCTCTTAATTCTTTAAATAAATCTATTGCATCTACATCAGATGTTGTTGCTAATACGGCGGCTATCGCAATAAGGATGAACGAGCGCCCTTATTAAGCGGCGCCGTGAGACAGGCTGCCTCTATGCTACACCCTGTCGACGTACTGTGCATAGAACAATTCAGAGAATGGATTAATCTATGCACAGTACCGTCGACAGGGTATTAAGCGGCGCCGTGAGACAGGCTGCCTCTATGCTACACCCTGTCGACGTACTGTGCATAGAACAATTCAGAGAATGGATTAATCTATGCACAGTACCTTCGACAGGGTGTAGCATAGAGGCAGTCTGTCTCACGGCGACGCTTAATAAGGGCGCTCGTTCATCCTTATTGCGATTGCCGCCGTATAACGGCAACAACATCTGATGTAGATGCAATAGATTTATTTAAAGAATTAAAACTTCTCTCAAAAATAATAGAAAAGAAAAGTGGTCCTCACCAAATTTTATCATATATATATATATATATATATATATATATATATATATATATATATATGTATATATATATATATATATATATATATATATATATATATATATATATATATATATATATATATATATATATATATATATATATATATATATATATATATATGAAACCAACATCTTGTAGAAATTTATCCCAACGTAACCATCGCCCCAAGGATATTGTTAGCAATTCCTGTTAGCGTAGCAAGTGCGGGAAAGACGTTTCTCCAAGCTTAAACTGATTAAAAATTATTTGAGAACAGTAATGACCCAAGAAAGTTGCTTGGTCTAGCAACTATATCGATAGAGACATTGGTTATAATTTAAGTTTAGAAGAAGTTATAAATAGTTTTATTGTGCGATATCCCAGTAGAGCAAGCGTTTAATTAATATTATTATGTAATCGTTTTGGATTAATGTTTCTCTTGTAATAAAAAAAATAGCAATTGGAGATTTTCTTATATTTTTGTCTTATAATCCATCAGGGGCGATATTTAATTGTTTGCCTCAGGGCGCGATCTAATCCGACGAAGGCCCTGTCTATACATATGTGGCAAATTGTGTGTAAAAACCTTCGTCAAAATTCATCCTATTTCTTGCTCTTCTTCTTTCTTAACGTTATAGGCCTAGTGGCCTGTTACGATTCGAAACCTGAAATCCCACGGAATAGATCGGTCATTTCTGATTCCAGAAGTGTCTTATGAATGTAGATGCGTCTATTCAAGGGGGGGAGGTTGCCTGTTCTAAGGGACAAAAAACAGGAGATTCCGTGTAATAAAATAAAATTACCCCACTGTGAGACCGACCGGCTAACTCACCTTTCGTCGAAAGAGACAAGAGAAAGGTTTCTCAAGTCATGTACGGGAATCGAACCCAGGTATTTCCGACCAAAGGGTTTCGTCTGCAAGTTCAGATATAGAATTTGGAAATATATATGTAATGGTGTCCTTATTGCCTATCGTGAGTTACTCGGTGCCTCTTGTTGTTGGCAAGGACATAATAATAAATTGCAGTCTGCTAAAAAATTAAATATGGCTACAGTCTCGACTTTTATCAAATATTTTATTTCTAATAATATCCATTTGGTAAAAGTGGATTGACCAATGTGTTGTATACAACTAGCAGAGACATTTTTTTTACTGATATATCTCTTATTCCTCGTAATTATAGCTATTTTTCGTTTCATATTATCCATTTTTTATTTATTTCGGCATTAGTAAACTTGCTGCTATTTATTTAAAATATTTGAATTTTGTACTTTCATTTCAGTATGCATCTGAAAGAAAAGAAGAGGTTAACATCTGTACTTACTTTGAAGTACATTGTCCGATCGTTGCCACTAAATACTAAAAGCGCTCTCAGACTGTCTTTCGATATCTTCTGGCAACGATCAAATGAGAAACAGTTTCGAAACAGAAAAATCACAAGTAAGCAAGAAAAAAACGAAAACAATGAATAAGACGGCAGAATAATTAAGTATGATATTCGGGAGCCTTGAAGAAAAAAAAAGAAATAGAACAATTTAAATATTTAGGAGTAGTGGTCACAAGGCAAGCAAATGAGATGAGTCAATAGTTTGGTTATAGAGTCATACGAAGAATAAGAAAAGCATATGCTGCTCGATATAGCATCCTTTGGCAATTTTTCTCGTTTAACTGACTAGATTGTATTCTGTATTGATTTAAATGAAAAGAACATAATTGTGCAACACCAATATGGAAGGAATATTTCTCTTAAAGAATGAAACAACCTTTTCCACAAGTATGGGGAACTATGGAGAACAGCGAAAAGTCAGGTGCTGCAACTCTAATTCAAATTCCTCGTCAGTGGAATAAATGATAGGCACTAAAGATATAATCAGTATCAACCGTAAAACAGGAAACTGGTAGAATGATTAGATAAATACTTGATTAGCGTCACTGAAACTAAAATACACAAAAGAAATGAGATTCTTCAGGATTAAAATTAAAATTCCTCTCCCTGAACATTATTGTTGATTTTATATTCAACAATAATGTTCAGGGAGAGGAAGAGTTATCTGTAGTATTCAACCCTAAACAAGAAGATAATCTTGAATATGTAGCAAATTGACATAGGGTGATATGGGCAAACATTAAAATGGAGAATGAGACAATGAGATTTGGGCATGCACCTGTGACTGACACACATTGTATATCTCAATGTCTCAACATATTTTATACCAAGACGTAAGTTCTGAAATATTTCGATATATTAGAGGAAGAAGATAAAAAAAAAGGAAAACGAAAAGTTGATTCTTGTTCGAGATCTGATCAGTAGAGTAAAAAGTTAAAATAACACAAATAGGAATGTGTTGTCTAAAGTTGAAGTGAATTGCGAAGAATAATGGGAAGTACCTGGGGGATTTATGTTCAGGTCATGGACTGAACATCAGTAACACTATGCTGAAACATAAAGATGTGGACAAATTCACAAAGAGGAAAGATAAGAAACGAGAAAATGAATGTTCTTTGAGCATATCGGTTCGATAACAAATATTTATGAAATTTGAAATATGAGATGATAACATTTATGTTTTAGTAGGATAATAAATAATATATCTTATCGAAAAAAGGTTGAAAATTTAAAAAAAGATGAAGTGCAGCCGCTTTCAGAAGCGAACTATTGATCCAAATATATCGATATTACTAGGCAAACAAAAAAGAGCTTGAAAACAAAATTCACAAAATTCAACATCCTACACCAAATGGCAAACAACTATGATGAAAACCATTGATCGATTCAGCCAGAGTATGTGGTGAGAATGGAGATTCCAACGGATACAACAACAACAACCAGAAATTCAGAGGGCCATAAAAAGACAATAATGGGAATGAAGAAAATGAAATGACAGAAAAAGCTATAAGGAAGTTGAAATGCGAAAAATCAGCAGCATTAATTGTATTCATTCGAGTAGAAATATTGAAGTATGCAAGGATAAAAAATTTCAGTGCAGAACTGAGACGGCATAATTTGAGCCAAATTCTGGATGATTTGAGTAGTACTCTCATAGTATAGATCTATAAGAAAAGGAAATGAAACATTAAACTCCTATACTCATAAATAAGAGAGAATCCTGTCTCTAAGTGTTTTTCTCCCAAGCATCATCATCATCATCCCCATTCTTTTCTGCATAATTTTCAATGATGAATCATATGTTTAATTAAAATCCTGGTTTGGCTGTTTAGACGTTTAGATAAATGTCTAAATCGGGTATCTCTCCTTTTCTATTTTCCAGTATATTTCTGTTTGGTGTTTAATTGTCATTCATCTTACTTTCATTTTCTTTAAATTTATATTCAAACCAGATTGATTAATTGATCGAAAACAACAATTTGCTTTATTCAATAAGAAGTTTTTAATTGCCTATTTGACTTGGTTAAAGGTCTTCATGTGGTGTGAATAAATTGAAAGAGTTGCAGAGAACATATACTGAGATATGATATATGCTTTTGATTAATAATCAAGCTTTCCTCCAGGGAAGCGATTGCTCATACATTGTGTATCTGTAGAACTTCCTAGATATGTTTCTTTCGCTAGGGATCTTGTTAGTAGATAGGAAGGTGAAGTTCAGGAGCCATGTGGCAAAGATTGCAAATGCAATCCAAAAGATAATTAGAATGCTGAAACGCACATTCACATGTGAAGATAAGGATGTTATTTTGCCTCTTTACAAGGCCTCGATAAGACCTTACTTGGCCTATTGTGCTCAGGTCTGGTATTCTGGTTTCCGTTGTGATTCTGATTTAGTGCAGAGAGAGAGAGAGAGAGAGAGAGAGAGAGAGAGAGAGAGAGAGAGAGAGAGAGAGAGAGAGAGAGAGAGAGAGAGAGAGAGAGAGAGAGAGAGAGAGAGAGAGAGAGAGAGAGAGAGAGAGAGAGTGTGTGTGTGTGTGTGTGTGTGTGTGTGTGTGTGTGTGTGTGTGTGTGTGTGTGTGTGTGTGTGTGTGTGTGTGTGTGTGTGTGTGTGTGTGCAAGGGAGAGTGTTAAAAATGATATCAGGATTGTGGAATACTGACTGTGAAGACAGGCTGAGAATTTGTAGACTGCAGACATTAGCAAACAGGAGAAAGAGGGGTGATATATGATTGGGACTTACAAACTTCTTAAAGGAACATATAGGAATTCAGTTGATTAAATTTTTCAATTTATGTAGGGTGGAGAAAGGACAGGCAAGCATACTTGGAAGCTAAGAATGAAGGCCACCAAGATGAGTGTGAGGGCTAGATTTTTCACTCAGACGGTGGTGCGTGATTGGAACTGATTGTCATTGGATCTTGTGAGTGCCAACAGTGCGAATGAATTCAAGAATAAGTATGACATTTGAGTGTGTAGTATGTTGCCTCCCTCGATAAGTCTCTGTCTCCCTGGAGGTCTATCTTAATAATAATAATAATAATCTCATAGAATTCAAAAAAATTCTCAAAGAAATCGAAAATGGACTCATTTGGAACTTTAGGATTACATGGTTTAGTTTATTTCGATTTACTGTCGAAGCAACTCTCAGGCTATGAGGCTAGTCCATTATGTTAATTCCATGTTGAATTAATGTTCTAATTGCCGATTCCGATGGATAAAAGCCCTGAGACTCCAGGAGAAAAATTTCTCTATCTCTGTATGGGTCGGGCTAAGTCACCTTTATTTGAAATTCATAATAAAGGTTCTTCGCTTGTTACTACGGATTGGAACCCAGATCTTTCTAACCAAATGGCATGCTCGAAACCGACTAAGCTACTAAAGTTCTGATTTGGAAGTTAGGAAACATAGCTATAGTTTAGTCATAGTGAAGTATCATAGTGAAAAGCCAGCAGTAAAAGTAGCCTCAGTGTACTGAAGAGAGGCGGCATCAGTAAGCGAGAAAAAAATTGAATAGAGACGGAGTCAGCTAAATAATTCAGATATATCATGCTTAAAGAAACAACTGTGCGAAAAATAATAGAGGCAGTGTATTACTAAATAATATCTATATTATGCTTTTTTTCAGACAAGGAGATCAGTAAAGTATTCGAAAATAAGAAATATTCATTAATTCAAATTAAGTGGATATCGAATCCACATTATTTCTTAGCCGAATAAGAAACTCTAAGATAGAACATCTAAGAGTTTCATGCCGAATATAGAAATAGAAACCATAAAGGTTCGGCGAGACCAGGCATAAGCCAACACTTGGTGCATGCCGGGGCAACTCGTAGTAAAGGTGGAGAAATCTCGATCACTGTCCTTAGTATTTTCCCATAATGTAAAAACTCATCCTCTAGAAGATGTATGCTGTTATAAATTATGGGAGGAGGTAACTACCCAGACCGGTTTCGACCTTTATTGAGGTGTATTTAAGTAAAGACCTCACTAAAAATTAGGCGATCCCCCAGACAACACCTTATGAGTGACTGAAGGACCGTCCAACTCAGCGTTGTTCCACTCATTGACAGACTCACCCCTTCACCGCGAAGAACTTCTCAGCGATCGCTCTACCCAGCGGCAGGCTCAGCCCACCACCAGATAGAGCTATCACCCCAGCGGTGGCCCTACTCAGAGACAGGCAAAAACCAATCCCCAAGCAGATCCTCTCATACATCCAGGAAAACCTCTCATCAGTGAACAGGTACACCCAGATGTAAATACTGAGGTTGCAGTGATGCAGAGGTTACTCTTCCTATTTAATATACGAGTCGCCAAAAGGTGCACCAATAAATTACTGAGATAAGGAGCGGAAAGACTTCACTTCGGCGATGCAAAATTAATTCAAATTAAGTGTATATTGAATTCACATTATTTCTTAGCCGAATAAGAAACTCTAAGATAGAAGATATGAGAGTTTCATGCCGAATATAGAAATAGAAACTATAAAGCTTCGGCGAGTATCAGAGTTAGAACATCTAATTCTTAGATGTTCTGTCTTAGAGTTTCTTATTCGGCTAAAAATAATGTTGATTTAATATCCACTTAATTTGAATTAATTTTGCATCGCCGAAGTGAAGACTTTTGGCTCTGTATCTCAGTAAGAATATGCAATTCATAACCAATATTATTAATTTTTTTTCAAAAAATCACTAATCATTGTTGTTATTATCATTTATATGCTTATTTATGTACAAATAGTTACCCCACATTTACTGAAGAATCTTTGGAATGAAAAGGTAAGAATAATAATTTAATTGGATTCTTTTAAATACTCCGCATATATGACAATTATAATAAAATTTTATAATTATAAATATAATTATTTAGTAGTGATAGTAGTTCTATGTGATTGAGAATATTAAAGAAACTTCAATTTTCATAATAATCCCTGCCTATCAGTATTTACCTTTGTTTTTCTTACAAATGAAACCTCTGCTATTGTTACAGAATGCATCGTTTCAGATTCCTAGGCCTTCGAAACTCATTTCCGTACATTCTTTCTAAAATAAAATAAAATAAAATCAATAAATAAATATTATAAATAAGAACATTCTATAACCATCATGTGAAATATGAAGTTGAAGATTATATATTGAACATCGGATATTATGGATCGAATATTCCTTTAACAGGTACATTATATTTATGCCTTTTTTTTTCAGAAACAGATCTCATAGCATTCATAATGTGCATTGCTTTTTCCAAAGCAAGTCTTGCACACAACCATGCCTTTCAGAGAACTCGAATCTCTCAGTTTAAATAAACATGCAATGACTTTTACCCAATAAAACCTCAAGCCATTAAAATAATTTAGAAATCGCCTACATAAATCAGAGCATAATTGGGTTGGTGGATAGGAGTGAAGGGAAGAGAAGACAACAGAAAGTAGTTCATGTGATTCTTGAGAAACTTGAATCATTTCTTTGAAAAGTGGCGAAAAGGTTATCACCAAGAACAGCGAGACTAAATAAAAAAAAAGAGGATGTTATTAGGTCGGTAATAGCTTTATTACCCTTCTATTGGTAATTGCATTTCTAGTGAGCAGAGAAATGCAATTACCAACAGAAGTTGGTAATTAGTATTCTAAGAGCGAGGAACTTTCGTATTTAGCAAAGATACAAGTTGGGCAATTGAGAAGTATCATTCTCAATTGCCCAACTCTCAATTGTTGCAATTTGAGAAATTTAAAAGTGTGATTTTTTTCATGCAAGAAAGATTAGAAGTACAAGTCAAAAAGAGAATTCTGGTCTCGACAGCCTATCAAAAAAGAAATGTTTCAAATCAAGTATCTCTCTCTTGAGAGTAACACGTAAAGAGAAGCAGTAGACGAAATACCCTCAAACGTTGTTAGTTCTCTACGCAGATCATGAAGAAGAGATTTTGATAACAGGAAATAGTTTAGAAATGACTGGAAATATCGCTATATCAGCGAGAAAGGAGAGATAATTTTGCATACTACATGTATGTCAGCCATAAGGAGGTATAAACACACACACACACACACACACACACACACACACACACACACACACACACACACACACACACACACACACACACACACACACACACACACACACACACACACACACACACACACACACACACAAATCCCGCTACCACTACAATAAATAGTTTGATTCAATGGCAGTTTCTACCGGTCAGTGTGGGACAGAGAATTAATTGGACAGCTAAATACTAAATCGTATCAAGACGTACAAATTGTGGTTATAGGAATAATGCTGCTTGAGAAAAACACCGCAATCATTTCCTTAATTGTGGCGTAATGTACGGAAGTTGATTACTCTACATGTATGTAGGCCTTGAGTCTTTTGAAGAAAAAAAAAGCATTCTATTAGCCGCCTTTACTTCCTTTATGTAAGCTTTGATATGAAATCACGTGCAGTGGTGGCTGTTTACGAATATTTTATGGTTCTCGACCTGCTCCGGATTTCCTCCAAAGTCTAAAAAAACAAAACTGTTAATATATTTATCTTTCTTCTGATATCATAGCAGTCGTATTAGTTGCAATTCCTTTTAACTTTAAGAGTGTAATGACCAATCGTTTAATGTGACTAATAGGCTAAAAGCTAAAAACAATATTCGTCCATAGTTTTAACCATCTTACCGGCCATTAAAGTTCAAATACGAATCGTCAAAAGCTTCGTATCCATCATAAATTTCAATGTAATATCAATGGTATTACAATTTTATGGGGACAATTTCAATAGAAATGTGGACGTATATATACACGTCCTGGTCGATAGCGTCGTTTTAAGGGATGAATTATCAGCTTTCAAATAGAATGCTGGGTTATCGACTTGACAAAAACTTCGTATAGTATAGTAAAAGTATTAGAGTAAAAATAATAGGTGACGCCCAGTATATTCACAGAGATCAGCCGTTATCGATCCACTGCTGGATGAAGGCTTTTCCAAGATGACTCCAACACTCTCTGTCCATGGCTCTCCTTTTCCATGTTACTCCTGCAAATCTGATGATATCATCAATCCACTGTGATTTAGGTCGGCGTCTTGGTCGTTTTTCCTCTCTTGGAATCCAGTCCAGTACTTCTTTTGTCCATCGCTCATCTTGTCTTCGAGAAATATGCCCAGCCCATTGCCACTTCAGTTGTTGCAATCTTCCTATGATGTCAGAAACTTTGGTTTGATTTCTTATTCATGTATTCCTTTTGTGATCCAATCTTGTGATACCAAGCATACTTCTTTCCATATTAAATTGTGTTGTTATAAATTTTTGAATTTCCTTTACATTCGGTGTCCATGTTTCACAGCAATATGGCAGTATAGGAAGAATACACTTGCTAAAAACCTTTCTCTTCAGGCATAATGGTAGTTGGCTTTTGAATATTGAATGAAATTTTCCAAAATGCTTTCCACCCAACATCGCACGCCTTTTAATTTCGTCCATGATATTTTGTTACATTGATATCTGTTGTCCTAAGTATATGTAATGATCTACTTTCTTAATTTCCTCATTATTGATTTTAATTATTTCTGGTTAGACATAACTACTGAACATAACTTGGGTCTTGTAACTAAGATGAAAAGCCAAACGGCTATTTTTCTGGCGAGCAGTACTACATGTAAAGCAGTACTACATTTCCTAGGAGCTGTGTGTTGTTACATTATGAGAAAATATCAAGAATAGTGAGGGATCTTGCTCCACCTTTGCAACGAGTTGCCTTGGTGTGGCACTACCAAGTGGTCACTTACGCTTGGATCCGCCGACAGTTCGTCGGCATGAAACGTTCAGATCGTAGTTTTCGATCTTAGTTTCGCTTACTGGCTGAAAAACAATAAGGGATTTTTATCCCCTTAACTTATAACTTGGCTCTTATTTTGGTTTATCTTTAGGCCCAGTTCTGCTAGCAATTTGGAGCTCATGGATACAAGTCTGAAATTCATGTGCAGTTGAAGTAAAGATAATTATATCACCTGCAAAGAGTAAATGGCTTAAATATCTTCCATTTATCTTCAGACCTTTCTCTTTCCAATCAAGAAGTTTGAATATTTCTTCTAGGCACGCTGTGAATAATTTTGGAGTTATTGTGTCACCCTGTCTTATATCTTTCTGTATTCCCACAGTAGAGATGTTTCCATTGAAATGAATTGCTTCTGTGGCACTGGTGTGTCCTGATTTGATGGTACTGATGTAGGGCTCCTCCAATTGTTGGTTTTGTAATGCTTTAAGTATTGCACAAGATTTAAGTGAATCGAAAGCTTTCTCATAGTCAATAAAACCAAGACATGGTGGTAATTGATATTCATTAAACCGTTCAATAATCTGCTGTACAACTTGAATATGGGCAATTGTATTAAAGCCCCTTCGAAAGCCTGTTTCGTGTTTCCCATAAAGTAAAAAAAAACGCTCATTTCACTTGTCAGATTTCCATACTTTAACCATCACTCAGAATTCCAAACACAGCAAATCAGACATACCTGCAACAAAAACGCATTCCCACGTCAACTCTGTGATGTCGCTTTGGACAGAAACCTATAAGAACAATAATCAGTGCAGTTTCAGTTTTATTTACTGCAATTCATTCTTTCATACTGCAAATCGTCTTTGTGTGTGTGTGTGTTGTGAATATCTACCATATATGTATAAAAAGATTAGCCTTTTTATGTCACGTTTTAATGACATCTTTTTTGTTACGTTATTTCAAATATTTTGATACTCAGGGGGATACCCTGAGTGTCTAGTCTTCAAAATTCGAGTCATCAGAATGCAAGGAGAACTGGCCTACCAATCCGGAACTTGGGGAGAGGGGGGGGGTTGGGTACCATAGGTGCCAGTGGGGCGTGGACCCTTTTCGAGTCTTCAAATTTTGAGTCATCAGAATTCAAGGGGAACCGGCCTACCAGTCCGGAACTCTGGGAGGGGAACCGTAGGCGCCGGGAGGGAGCTCCCCTTTTGAAGACTTGACATTCAGGGGCTATCCTGATTGTCGAGTCGTCAAAATTGGAGTCATCAGAATTCAAGGAGAACCGAGCTATTAGTCTAGAACATGGGAGTTGGACACCGTTGGCGTCAGGGGGCAAAGCCCCCTTTTAAAGACTGCACTCAGGGACATCCTGAGTGTAGAGTCTGGACTCGACACCCTGTAGAGTGAAGACCCGACACCCTGTAGAGTGAAGACTCGACACCCTGAGTGTCGACTCTTCAAAATTCAAGTCATCAGAATTCAAGGTGCCATAGGCGCCAGGGGGGATGAACTCCCCCACTTTCGAGGCTTCAAATTTCGAGTCATCAGAATTCAAGAAGAACCGGCCTACCTTTCCGGTACTCGGGGGGGGGAGGTACAATAAACGCCAGGGGAGAAGGACATCCATTTCGAGTCATCAGAATTCAAGCAGAACCGGCCTACCAGTCCGGAACTCGGGGAGTTGTGTTGACACTCAGGGGTTACCCTGATTGTCGAGTTTTCAAAATTGGAGTCATCAGAATTCAAGGAGAAGCGGCCTGCCAGTGTAGAACATGGGGGTTAGGTGCCACGCGCCAGTGGGCATAGCCCCCTAGTATGGTTATAATTCAACTATTTTGGAATGTCATTTGCTTTCATAAGTTCGTTAGTTCCAAGATGAGCCATTCTGGAGTTAAAGTAAGTTAATCTTTCTTTTGTGTAGTTTAAGCATAGGAATGGTCATAATTTTTCACAAGATTAATCATAGGGTACATACATTAGAGACATTCATCATGGGCTACATTAGTGAGTTTCATGCCTAAGTTACTAATATATAACCATCTATTAGTAACTTAGTCATGAAAAATTAATAACTTACTCATGGTGATTTTTGCAACAAAAAACTATGTGTGTGTGCTTGAGGGGGGGGGGGGATGAGGGCACACCAATGATAACCTGTAAATAATTGTTAAGAATATGTCTAAATGTTGACGCCATCTCTTGACTGTAAACTAAAATTCCAATAGGCAAATATTTTGTAATAAATGTAACATTTAATTATAAAAAAGTAATGAGCTTTAAGATCTTAAAATTTTAGACAAATCAAAGTATTAGGATGAATTATGTATGTGGGGAAAAATGTGTGTTTGAGGGAGGGACACCAATGAAAGCCAGTAATTAATTATTTAGAAAATGTCTAATAGCTGACAAAATCTCTTGACTCTAAACTAAAAATTTCCATAGTAAATAACAGAAACGAAATACCACACACTTATATTGGAAAATTTGTGCTGTCAACTATAGACAAATATTTTCCAACATTTCCACAATCGAACAAAAGACCCCAACACTTGAAAAATATCCCAGAATTCCATACTCTAACCATCACTCGAACCAAATACACAACATTACGTCAATAACGGATGTGTCACCCTGGGAATTCCAAACATGCCATTCTCAATCTTATCTCTAACTATCACCCACAATTCCATACTCAAACCATTACCCAGAATGCCATACGCGAACAAAAATACACAGCATGACGTCAATAACGTCACCCTGTGAAATTTCTAAGATTCCCTACTCTATCTTATCTCTACCCACAATTCCATACTAAAACCGTTACCCATAACCGTCCACGGAAAACAAACAAAAACAAGACACACACACACACACACACAAATATGCCACCCACAAATTTAATAGGCTGGAATTGTGGGCATGGGAAAATTGATGTCAGGTCAATGTCAGTAAATGTAAACTCCCTCATTTTGGCATGATTAGGTATCCAATTCCATATTGCATTGGTCAAGTTGCTATGCCTGATACCATCAATTAAGAGGTTCTCAGTCTTGTGCCTCTCGTTTTGATAAAATACCAACAATGCATGGAAGAGATTTACACCCTGCAATATAGAAAATCTACAATACTCTACTAAAACTGTCCATACAAAGCGCTTCGCTGGAAAATCCTGCATCATCCCACCAAGCATAATTTCACTGGAACTTACCATATCTCACGAGCAACCAAATCCGACGCAGATATTCAGCGGAGAATGTGGCATAATGCGCTATACATTCGAACTGTATTACGGAAATTGAACCCGGATGTTTCAGATAATTGTCTTTTCTGCTATCGAGTAGGAACAGTCCAGCATATCTGCTTAGAATGCCCCGTCCACACCGAATCAATCCGTCATCTAGGGAAACCGCAGCCATAACCTGTGGTTATCTCTCTATATAATATATATGCTATTTCCATATATAAGAGGTATGTAGTTTCCATGTATAAGAGATATATCTCAGTTTTATCCATGCAGAGTCAAAAACCATTTAATCTTCAACTACATATTCATCACTGCTAAAGCAGTAATATACAGTTTCTATCATTGAATCTCAAGACTAGACAGAACAGCAGTTTCACAGAGACAGGCGGCTGACCATCTACTTGCATCCTTCAAACAAAGACTAGAAGTCGTGTCTTACATGTGCATCATCGCCACAGGTAAAACAACACCCATAGCCTTTTCCACCAAGACTGGAATCTTGGGAATCAACTCCTCGTTGAGCAGAGCGACCGCAACTGCTCAACGAGGAGCAGATGCGGCCGCATTCCAACATAGAAGTGACATCATTGATCCCCTCCCAAAGAAAGGGTGAAGAAATAGATTTTCATGCTGAACAGTGTGAAAGATGATAACATTTTCAAGTAATACTTTCATATAGATATGTAATATTGTCTTATAAGATGTAGTTATAATAACTGTTATTGTTATGAAAGTGTAAATCATCTTATAAGAACTGTTATTCTAATGTAATGTATTTCAACAATTCAAAGAGCATGTAATCTCTCCCCCTGACAGCAAAGAAACTAAACCGATTAATCCTGTACATAAGATTGTTATTTTAAAATAAATAAAAAAAGTATTGATGGGATTAAGCTAGAAATAAATGATTAGGATAGATATCTTGGAGTTTTGAAGATATGAGTGTTAGAATATAATTGCAATGCTAAAACAAAGATTGACATGCAAAGATAAGGGTGTCATTTTGCCTCTTTAAAAGCCTTCATAAGACATGACTTGGACTATTATGGGCAGGTCTGATCTTCTCGTTTCCTTTGTGTTTCTGATACAATGGAGAGAGAGAGAGAGTGCAAAGGAGGATATTAAAATGATATCACATTTGTGGAATACTGTTTATAAAGACAGATTGAGAATTTGTAGACTGCACACTAGCAAGTAGGAGAAAGAGAGATGAGATGATTGAGGCTTACATACTTCTGAAAGGGTCATACAGGCTGTCAGTTGATGGAGTTTTTTATTTTATGGGGGAAAGGAGAACAGGGCATCCTTGGAAGCTGACAATGAATGTCGCCAAGAGGGGGGGTGAGATCTGGATTTTTCTTTCACGGAGTGGTGCGTGATTTGAATGGATTGTTATCATTGGATGTTGTGTGTGTGTGTGTGTGTGTGTGTGTGTGTGTGTGTGTGTGTGTGTGTGTGTGTGTGTGTGTGTGTGTGTGTGTGTGTGTGTGTGTCAAAGCAGTGTAAGTGATTTCAAGAACAAGAATGACAGCTGATGCGTGTAGTATGTGATCTCCCTTGATGAGTTCCTGACTTCCTGAATGTCTCTCTTAATAATAATAACAATATATTTTTTATTGATCTCAAAAATATTTACACATATACAATACTCGCCTTTGTACAAAATACAGCAACTAAGTGCGTCAGATTATGGTTCATTATCCACATTAGATTTCTTTAAAAAAACAATTTCATAAGTTCATTATTAAATTAATGATTATATATTATACGTTTCCAACACGTATTGTTCTAGTTTTAAAGAACGAAATTCATTCAAATTTTCATTTTTCTTTTGTATAATGTATTAATAATAGTTACTCTTGTCGGTAATTTATAGGTGCGTTTGCATAACATTATAGTTTAATAGTATTTATAATATAATAACAAATTATGCATGCTTACAGTTTTTGCTTTAATGTGTTTAAGCATTGTAAATACAACACTTAAATTTGATAATTGTAATAATTGTATTTTTTTTTCTTCGTATTAATCTCATTTGATTTGCTATGTCTCAGTTTGCATCCTTGAAGCTTTTTCTTAAGCATTCATGAGGACTCCCCGGTTACTTATTTTATATTTGTTTGATTGCTGTGTTGGAAGTAGTCTGATGTTTGATAGATCTGATGATTACTACAGCCGTGGGATGAGAAATTCACACACACACACACACACACACACACACACACACACACACACACACACACACACACACACACACACACACACACACACACACACACACACACACACACACACACACACACACACACACACACACACACACACAAATTCACTGGGCTTTATAAATGCGTGGGGTCTATCGAGTTCCTGAAGGATTAGCATTAATGCCATGATGTTTTGGAACAACTGAAAACTTGTCTGCAGCTTGAAGAGAGAATCTCCACCATAAGTCGTGCAGATGAATTGGTCAAAAGAACAATTACGTATATCGGATCACTGAAGGAAAAGCCAGGAGAAATGGAAACAGAAGCCGAGAAAGCTTTAGAGAGCATGAATTACCTTGGATCTCTTTGACGAATAATAAATGAATAATAAGTACTGATAGCCTTCATTTCCTTACAAGCATTATTAATAATCTTGAAAGACGTTGCTTTACCACTGTTGCATCACATCGAAAAAGCAAAGATGGCAACTATGAAACTGAAAGTTATAAGCAAATAGTGGCTAACTTTGAAATTTTAAATCCTAACACATGGCGGAAATCCATGTAAAATGTGCTATCCGTTTTACATGGATTTCGAGAGTATTTCGACGAAGGAGGGAAGAAGATGCCCGTTGCTTTGGCCCCTTTGTCAAATGCAGTTACAACTATACGATGCAGCACAGCTGAGTGTAAACGAGGATTTAGTGCTATTAAAGTTATAATTACAAAGTTACACACAAAACTCTTAATGAAAAAGTTTCTGCTGCGATGTTCATCAAGCTTAATGAACTACCACTTTCCACGTGGAATGCGCTTCCTTACGTCAAGTCATGGCTAGTGCATCACCGCTTAGCGGAAGATCGGTAATCGCGACATGTAGCAGAGAAGAAAGATGAGAGCAGGGAAATTTGGAAATTATTTTGACAAATTAAGTCTAAATGTTAATAGTGTATTATTTATAATTTTAATTTTAATTGAAGTAACACCTAAATGACCATCAATGCAGGCTGCTGGATGATTAAAATTATTCTATTGAAAACAATGAAAAAATTACGTAATGGCATGGTGTAATTTTGCATAATAATAATAATAGGAATAATAATAATTTTTGTTTATGTACGGTACTGTCTGGATTCTGGTTAACCATGTGTTTAGGGTAATCCTTTGCCCACTGTCATTTTTTGTTATTCTCTGTTAGTCTGTCAGATTATTCCACCCAGTTGGGTCGGGCCTTAACCACACGATCTCTCTCATCTCCTAGGGCGTACCCCAAGCCTTCTTCTCCTCTCAGATCCAGGCCCACTACTCTGCCTTATGGCCGTCGCAATAATAATAATGCCGCACTTCGTGCTCAGGATTTTTGTTTCCATGGTAGAGCCCTGGCACTATTTCTTTTAGGACTACACCCCTGATTAATATATTAATGAAGACGTGCAGTACTTTTCCACAGTTGCATTTATATCGATTTTTCACAATATTATTTTGAATTTTAATAGACTTAGAAACCTGCTCATTGACCTCATTTGAACAGACCTTATATATGGAAATTTTCGTCCGAAATCATATTCATTTATACATCTTTGCAACCCCAGTTTTGTACGCTTATTACAGTAAATTTTCTGAAAAAAAATGTTACTCCTAAATCGTCAGAGTAAAAAAGGAAACGTTTATCTATTAGATAAGCTATTAACATGATTAGAGCGAGACAGTATCCAACTAAAAACGGTGCGCACATAGCGACAACTGATTGCAAAAAACTCATCAGATTAACAAGAAGTACACATTAATGACGGAAAATTTATAATTCAGAAGCATAGCTATTCGATAATGAGGTGAAACTTTGCATATAAAATAGAGGATGGCAATCGCATCAATATTTCGAAAAAATGCGTCTGATAAAATACAACTCATTTGAATACCTACTGAATAAAAGAATAGAATTGCTTTACTGGGGGACAGAATGCTGTATATGAAACATGTTGTGTGTCGCTAACAAAAATGAGGCTGGTCTTGAATAAATACTCTTTTAATATTTTGTTCGTACATAACTCATTCTGTAACGGTATTCCATACATATTAAAATATCTGTGCCATATCTGTTATGCTTGGTTGTTGTTCTTCCCTCAGAACGACCATAACTAGTATAGCGATTCACAGGTTTCACGTACATAATCGAATATTGTCTTCATCTTTATGATTACTTTTAGTAAAATGCGCCTCCTTGTTGTCCACTGAATCATGGAGATAACACCGATTCCAGATCCTCTTTTTCCTTAAATAAAGGTATAGTGCTGCTGCTACAAGAAGACACACTAACAGTGAGGCAACCGTTATTCCGATAACAACAGCTGATGACATCGTTTCACCTGCAAAATAGATGAAAAAGTGTAATTCGATCTCCGTGTTCAAATACATGATCCATTCCATGGCACTACCGAAATTCCAATAATTCTAGTATGACCTTATTATAATTATTCAGTTGAAATTAAAGTACAATTTTAGATATGTTACGGACATAATAGGCAATATTTTGGTGTTTTATTTTTATTAAATAAAACGTTTATTTCTATTTTAACATCTAGTTGTTTATTAAGAGCATTATAATTAAAAAACCAATTCACAATAATTGCATGTTATATATTATTATATTTGGACAATATATTATTTTATTTTATTTATTTTTTTGAATATTTGATTCCAATTTAATATTGGTATGGGCATTTGAGCAACATAAAACAAGAACAAAACTTTGAATCTTCATGAAGCCTGTTTACGAGTAAAGTCTAATTTACGAGTAAAATCTCATCTGTGTAATTTGTTTGTGCATCAGTGGAATTCCTTGAAGTAAATTCCCCGTTTAAATGCTCATTTAAACGGGGAATATATAGCTATCTTTCATAAACAGATGATTATATAGTAGTATAAGTAACTAACGTTACTAGTTATTCCTCTCTGATTAAACTACTTGATAAAGACGTTATCCAGCGCAAGGAAATAAAGCAGCGATCAAAAGAGGACAAGAACATTGCAGCAATATATATTGTCGTTTACTACAAAAAGAATTTCACATTAAAGTGTGAATCTGGTAGAATCAATATCACTCTATTAAAGAAATGCTTATAATATAAAATCTCCTGCTATCGTAGTGATAAACAGTGGCAAAAAAATAAAGCTGCCCGTCATCTGGTCGTAAATATATTACTTATATTAATACTAATTACATGATTTTGCTATTTCCAAAATCACTTACATATGCATATGGAAGTGACTCAACAAAATTGTTACAACCTGAAAGAAAAGTTAAAAATCGTTTGGATTAGTATAATTCCTAGGATCGACAAGGTGAAGTATTAAAACAGGTGAAGGACAAAGGTGAAGTATTAATGCAGAAGCAACCAAGCGTACTGAGGAGTAATGTTAGATGCTTTAAAATATAAATTTATTTTTCGTTATATAATTTCCTAGCAAAATAGCACAGTTCATATAATATGGGAAATACCTATTCAATTTTAGCTCAGCATATGAACTATTCATTACTTACAACATATTTCAATATCAAGTCGTGCACAAGTTCACATGGAGAGAATACACTAGAAGACACAAGAAATAAGGGAAGTCTGATTGACTATTATTGCTCACAGAAATAGCGTCGCTCTGATTAAAGCCGAGAGACTATAATAAGAATTTGAAACAAGAATTGATCAATATTTAATCCTGAGCAACAACAAAAAAAAATCGAAAGAATAGTGTGCAGAAAAGAAGATTTGAAACGAATAAACATTAGAAATGTAGATTCAAACACACAAATACTATTCAAGAAAACTAGAATTTGAAACCAAACCTTGGAAATTCATTGGCACACATTGAATAATATATTTATTGATTAAGCCAGAGAGACATGCAGTGATTTTGTCTGCAAAGATCAGAATGATGAAAAAACAGAAGATACAGATAGCGTTGATTTCTAAAGAAGCGTAGAAAGATTGCGAATAGATAAGCAGTAAAAATACGGTGCCTGAAAACAATGCAAAAGGTTTTAATCAGAAGTACATATCAATATCTGATACATAAAGAAATAATGAAAACTGCAAATCGAAAGGCAGTTGGAGATGATAATGTTCGACCTGAATTGCTATAGTATGATGCATGTATGTTTTACATTGGCTACACTGCAAAATTCGAGAAGGCGGCTGCTGGTCAGAGGATAGATTCTGTTCGATTGTAGTAGACATCTTTTAGTACCTGTCTGGGAAATAGAAAATAAAACTGATTTTGAGAAATATGGAGGAATTTTTCTCTTGAGTGTGTGTTCCTGGTACGATTTATCCGAGGATGCTTGCATAAATCTTACTAGGAAAATAACATGAAGAAGAACAAGCTGAGTTCAAACTAAATAGAAGTTGTAAGGATGAGACTTTCACCTCAGAAAATTAATTGATAAATATGGGACTATATTAAAGATATCTATTTAAGTCTCGTCGATCTTGAAAGGACATATGTTAAGGTGCCAAGAGGAAACCCTGCAATTATGTGGTGTAACTGGTTCAATATATCGAGCAATATAATCATCGGTTAAAATTGAAAGAACTTCTGTCATGCAGAAAGAGTCTGTGATATTAAACCATGCTTGAGACAAGGGGGCACATTATCGTTTCTATGTTTCTTTCTTTCTTTTTTTTTAAGTCATCTATGTAGATCACTTTATGAACAAAAGTAGTGTTACATCTGATATCCAAATTTTACATGTCTATCGAAAATCTACTTCATGGAGTCGTGTGATTCTCTTAAAAATCCAGAATTCATCTTTGGATTCATTGAGTAAATTGAATAACTGTTATAATAAATTTAGGATAAAAGTCAACAATAAAAATACAGAAAATAGGAAATTTGGTAACTAGATTTAGAACTTCAACTGTAACCTGAATAGTGAACTGATATTACAAGTAAATCACTTGCTAATTAAGTACGATTTTAAGTTACGACGGGAAATAAAATATGAATATAGACAACAGAATTAGTAAACGTGATATGATCTGAAGTCCACTGATAAAATTTATACGAAAAAATAGGGAAATTACTCAAAACACTGAACTAATTGTATACAAGAGGATATTCAAAAGAGTTTTGTTTTAATTTATGAATGTGAGAGTTGGTTAGAAAGTAAGCAATCAAGCAAAGAGTGAAAAAAAAACTAGAGACAAGCGATTTATCAGAGGACTAGTGTAATCAAAAATGGTATCGGTTTCACAATCATATTAAAATGACGATATTAGGAAGGGTACGGACATTGTAAGCAACCAGAAATTTATCTGGAGGAAGACCAAAATCTAGGTGAAGCGATACAACTAAAAGTTCTTTAGAAGAACGAAATATAAGATTTGATAATACAATAATCCTGTCAAATAAAAGAGTAATTTGAAGGAAAATTGTCAATGAGAATTTAGTAATTACATGATCTCTTAATGTTGGACTATCTTAATATCCTCTACACCAACTGAGTTACCTCCAAGATCGAATGAATCCCCTTTGTGTTTAAGAGCAGTGTGTATTATTATCATTGACATGTTACATACTTTTAGTTGCAAATATATTTAATAATAAATCAAGTGAAATTGACAGAATTGTTACCAGTTTAATTGCAATATTTGAGGGTAATTAGTTATTTATTTAATCTAAGTTGTTTAGATGTCATATGATTTCCATTTTCATAGCTACGAGACATTCCCTCTTTATTAGAGACAAGAAATCGCTTGGAAAAGTAACAGCTTTCGGGATGTGGAGGGATGTTTCCCGCTATTCCAAATAATACTGCAATCAAGGTCCAGATGGAATATAGGTTACTGATTTGTTGCAGTTGAGATAATCAAAATAAATTAGCTTAAAATCAAAACTTTTTTTTCTAAAGTCAAAGAAATTTAGAAAAAAAAAAAGTTCATTTTGTAGTTTAATGAGAATTCCCTCACATTTCTATGTAATACTGTGAAGATAAGAAAAGACCATTACATGATGTAATGCCAGCAAGAATATGTTTATTTTAAAACACACACACACACACACACACACACACACACACACACACATATATATATATATATATATATATATATGTATAATTTTTTTTTCATTCGTGTGATTAATGTTGTATTTCCACTTATCATAGCAACAAAACAGCTAAGGAAAAAAATAGACAATTTATCAAATAGCAGCCCTGTAAACATTGGTAAAGTTCACTGGTTATATACTTACCAGAAAGCACAGATTCATTCGCTGTTTCATTGTTTGAAAGAAACTTTGATATTGTCGGCGTGGAATTGGATGGAACTGGAAAATACAGGAAATTTACTTAGAACCATGAATACTTTGAACGAAGTCAGCAGAAATCAAATCGGAAACTCTCCAGGTTACTGCAGAGTTATGCTATTCAATGAATACTGCTAATTGGCTATAGATTATGAATATGTATACAACTACATTAAGTTACGGAACTTGAAATATAGGAACCGATATAACTACTGGCAATTTATTTCGTCTAATTTTGTAATCCTCCGTTATTTAATTAAATGATATTGAACAGAAGCATAGTTATAACGGTTGAGAATTGTAAATTATCGTAAAACAACTGAATAACTCTCTCTCTCTCTCTCTCTCTCTCTCTCTCTCTCTCTCTCTCTCTCTTTATATTATGTGTATAATATTGTGAAGATTACTAATATAAGCGCATGATGATGCAGTGGTCGGGATGTCCTTTTGAGCCATTCGCCCAATCTTATGAAGTAGTATATTACCGTTAAGCGTAAAGTAAATTTGGGTTCTACTTCTGGTTTGCGTAACGAAAAACTAGAGATTTTGGAGACAAAACGATGCTATGCTCATTTGAGACTGCCTAACTCATGTTCAGTTGAAAAGCCTTGATTAAGTTCTTCCTCAGTTTAGATAATATTCTAAGCTAGATATTTCGAACTAAAGAAATTGCTTCGTCTGTGCAAATTAATCACCTAAGCCTCACTGCTGTGAATATATCAGATATCTCTATAATGTAATGCTCCCGAAAGCACATGCACTATATATAAATGGAAAAATATTTCCTTGGAATATAGTTTACCGGAAAGTGCTGACATGGTTGATTTTTCTATTTCTGAAAGATGCGCTACTCTTGTAAGACTGGAAGACGATGAAACTGCAGAATATATTAAATTTATTTAATCAACATCTAGTTTCTAAAAAAAGATGTGTTTTTAAAACAGTGTATTTTATTTTATTTTTATTGTTAAATATTTTTATGTTTCTAGAAATTTTGATTTTTTCCAAATTGACATTATCAAAACTAGTTACAAAAACTTGCAGTACGTTTGATGATTAGTTACTTACCGAAAATTGCAGATTCAGTCGTTCTTCCTGTTTTTGAAAGCTGCTCTGTTGTACTCGAACTGGAAGGCGATGAAACTGTGAAATAGAGGAAATCTACTTAGTCAGGTTCTAGTTTCTTAACAAAATCAAATGATTTCAAAGAGGTAATTCATTTGTTCACAGTCTTCTCTCAAGCTAATATAACGGGGATTTGAATACAATCGTAGGTACGGATATTTGTGATATTCAGAAGGGGAGATATGAATTCTTTGCGTGAGGTGAGACTACCGATCTTATTGGTGGCTTGAATTGTCTCAAATAACGTTCCATGTTTGTTCTCTGAAGCAGGCTTTCTGGTCTATGATAAAAAAATCACAAGAATACAATAAATGTAAGAATACAATAAATAATAAGAATACAATAAATGTAAGAATACAATAAATAATAAGAATACAATAAATGTCAAATTAATAAAAATATAACAAAATATTCTTCGTGTACTAAGAATACTAACGTGATACCTAGGTAATGGACGAAAGAACAGAAACACTGGGAAATCGGGTCGCGTTATCGGTAATTGCAATGGAGCGTCTATGATGCACCAAATACAAATGCAATTGTTTTGCAAATGACTTTGAAATGGTGTGATTGTTGTAGCAATGGTCGCATGTGTAACTCTGACTAGAACAACCGAAATTTCACATGTTACTCAAGAAACAGTCTCTAAGGTTATGTCCAGGCAGTCGACAGGAGAAACATCATCAGCGAAATGTAATAGTGAGCGAAAGTGCTTACTGCAAGTGAGAGATGTTCGAGCATTAGTGCACTCTACCACAAAAATTACACTGGCCACTGCTGAGCAATTTTGTGGAAAATGCAACACCTGTCGTGAGAAACCCATTTCAACAAACACTCTACGCTGAGAACAACAGAGTTAGATATCACGGTATGGTTGCCATGTGTAAGGTTGCAATCATTCATTCATTTTGCATGATGATTCAACGTCTGTGTGTCTCTTTTACAGGGAGGTACGGCACCATCTCAATCCTTCCTATTTTTATCCGGACTCGGGACCAGCATAGCTGACAATTCAGACCTATTCCTGGAGGAATTGTCTTAAGTATTCCTGACTGTATCCGTGTGTGTGTTAACGGGACCGGTTTGCCTGCTTGTGGGACGAAAAACCTCAGATAAACCGGGAGGGGGGGACCCTGCTCTCCACGCCCAAGACCGGCTAACTTGGCTCTGTCTGAGAAAGATCCTTAAGCTCCTGACGTCGTCGACGGGAATCGAACCAAAGACACTCCTTCCGCAGGCATATAGTTGCAAAGCGCATAGCCACTAGGTTTACCGCGCGGAAAACCCAACCGTGATAGACGCCTTTGATATAATTTCACACTTTTCGCTGTAAATGGACGAATATATTTGTGTGGCGTCAGCTGAACGGAGCTTACCAGCCAGAATGCTTGTTTCCAACTTTGAAGGAATTTGGTGGTTGTGTAATGGTCTGGTATGCACGGTTTGGGTCCACTTATTGTATTGGAAGGCAAAATTGTGTACTGCATGTTATCTTTCAATCATAAGTGGTTAAATTCATCCCATGTTGATCCATCTTTCTCCTACACAGCAGGTTATAATGCTCCCATTCATTCAGGAAATGTAGTGATTTGCTGAATGAATGTAGTCATGGCAGACAGGACATCACCGTCATTGAACATGACGGTGATGTCCTGTCTGCCATGGAGATCCCAATCGCCAGACTTAAATCGTATAGATCATTTATGAGGCATTTTTAAGCAAGTTCTCAGATAACGTTCCCAATTCCAAAGAACAAAGGCGAATTGATCCGATTTCTGTCCGACGAATGGTGTGACATTCATTCCATATGTCGAGTTCCAAGCACTGAGAGAGTCTCTCTCTCTCTCTCTCTCTCGAAGATACATGCTGTACTAGATGCAAGCGGTGGACCAATTAATCGAATCGTACCATTGTTTCCATTTTTGTCCATTACCTGTAGGCTTACAACCTTTATTGAGTAGGAATCATATAACAAAAACTGAAGGGAATTTCAATAGTATGATGTATGATGTGATATGTTTCCAGTTATCAGGATAACTGAACGTCTACATTAACACACTAGATGACTTAACAGTATTGTGCATGGTTAATGCACAATATTGGTAATTCATTGAGTAGAACACAGAAGAGAGAAAGCTGAATAATTCTCTCTCTCTCTCTCTCTCTCTCTCTCTCTCGCTCTCTCTCTCTCTTCTATGTGCTATGTGATGAGGATGACAGAAGGTGTTTCCATGATCAAATGCTGCAATAACATATTTATTTTAAACATGTTGATTATTTTCATTCATGTGATGATTGGTTTCCACGTTTTCTAAGTAATTATTTCAAACACCAAAAGTAAAAGGTTTAGCAAAATTAATAAATAACTTTCGATAATGTTTTATAATTATAAACTTACCAGAAAGTGCAGATTGGGTCGTTACATCTTTGTTTGGAGGATGGTCTGATATTATCGTGGTAGAAATCGATGGAACTGTAAAATGCAGTAAACATTCTTAGGCAAGATATAGTTTCTGACCGTAGGCTACATATATCAAAGAGGTCACTTTCTTTAAGAGCATTAAGAATATATCTTGAGAACGCAAAATTATTATTATTATTGTTATTATTATTTTATTGTTAATATATAATGCAAGTTTTACACATCATCGTAATGGGCTGCCAAAATTCTGCGTACCGAAAGTTGCAGGCAGAGTGAACTGTGGTAACTAACGCTAGAAAAACAAAGAGCCGCAATTTTTACTGTCATAACAAATGCCTGAAGGATCTATCTTCGATGGATAACATATGGTTTGCAGAATTGTCTTAGGAATCCTCACTTTACACGTGCTGCCCTTTCAGCAACAACCTGGTAACTTAAATGGAATGCAAGAGAGATATGGTAGTGCATATACTGCAGGGGGAAGAAAAAATGTCGCCACCTACAACAGGATATAAATTAACAACACAGACCATTTTACCAGAGGCAGAATCAGAAGTGGATCAGAACAGGGGAAAAAAATATAGGTGATTCCTATGATTTGAGCTCTTTAAGTATGCTACTAGGAAATGGTTTAGAAAGTATAAAAGTCTGATTAATAGCTCCTATCCAAGAACTCTTCGATAGGCCGAAAGTACAAATAACATACAAAAAAAATTGGCAATTATTAGGATTTCGTAAATTATAATAATTTAGCACTATAACCTCCTTAACTTAGTCGGTATAGACGAAGCCCTTTGGTTGGAAAGACCTAGGTTCGATTCCCGTCCATGATGTTAGGAACCTTTATCTGGTTTCTTTCTACTAAAGGTGAGTTAGCCGGTCTCACACGGATGTAGAGGGGTCTTTCAGCTGGAAACACGATTTTTTTCATTCCTCAGACTAACCCGTAAACACAAACGGATCTACACGCAAAAATGATTATATTTAATCCCTTAGTAGTAGGTATCAACGTCCTAAGGGACAGTAGAGGAACCTCATACGATAAATAAAATTTAATAGCGGAAGAAATCTCGTAAACTATAAAAGATACCAAAATTTAGTGTTAATGTCCTAAATGACAGACAACTTTATCTGTTGAAAGAGACATAGAATTCCGTCCATTATTTAATTCCCTAAAACCACAATATGAACTTTTAAATCACAACAATATAAAGAAGATCTTGTCAAAAACGATGTCCCTGAAGCTGCACATACAGAAAATTTATGAGAGGTAGTTTTAAAGTTAGGTCATGCTACTGATATGACACCACCATGACAATGAAGAAAATTGTCATGGTTTATCTTTATCGACATAACCAAAGCATTCTACACACTGATACATGAAATATTATTAGAAAAGCTAAGTCATGTTGGAATAGGTGGGCCTCTGCACACGTGGTTTAGGAACTACCTTCAAAATATGAAACAAATCACACGCATCGGTTCAGTTCGTAGTAGAGGAAGTTACCAGTAACCTGTGGAGTGACACAGGTAGATGGTCTCTACACAAATCTATTCAACACAACCTATATGCACGATGTTAATATTAATAGATGATATCTTCCTCTCAAAGGCAAGATATTTCAATACGCAGACGATACAGCTATCGTATCCATCCATAATAATGCAAAAATAGATTTGATAACTACCTGCACCTCTTTACCAAAAGATAAATATCTTGGCACAGACAGGCGCACCGCGTAATATTACCAGTATATCTGGGAACAGCTTGGACCTGTCCTCTACAGAATATATATCGAAGCCCATACCAATGGATTCCCAACCAATATGACAGCATCTGTCATTCAGCTTATCCCAAAGAAATGAGACGCAACAAAATTGGAAAACTGACTACCCATCTCCATTATAAACTGCAAAAGAGTATAAAAAGCCATTACCAACTAAATTAAACCTGCGCCTGCACGAAATACGAGTAATACATAGTAACTAGAGCTATTATATTCGAGGAACGTCTAATCTACGAAAACCTACACCTCACAAGGGATCTGATAAGCATAGCTAAGAACAACAGTAAAACCATGGTTCTTGTAATCACCACCAGATCATGAGAATTCTTTCTACTGAAAATGTTGTTTTTTTGGTTCAGGTATCATTCAAGTCATTATGATCTTATATACTAAAGAACACTTTTACATAAAAAGTAAGACGCTCACCATATGTATACTACAGAGCAGAGGTGTTAGATAGGGCACTAATGTCAGGTGCTCTTTTCAAAATTACCATAGAGCCGTGTTTGTGTATAGTAAATAGGTTGCTTAGTGCATCCTCTAATAGACTCTCTTACCAAGCCATAACCCTGTCAGCGTATACCGATGATGTTACAGTTATAGCCTACTCTTTGTGGCTATAACAAAGCACATTAACAAGAATAGTAAGCCGCCTCAGTAGCCAAATTATATGCACAAAAACCACAGAGCTGTGGTGTGGAAAATAGTTAAACCAACCGATTCTCCTATGTCAGGTCACTGGTCCGCAGAGAGAAAGAAATACCCGGGGATTTACTTAGGAAACATGCCAGCCTACGTATATAAGAACTGGGAAACATCTAGTAAACGTTTCGAACAAGTACTAGGAAAGGGGGAAGCACAACGAGCCTCTTCCTCCACAAGAGGGAGAGCAATAATTGTTAACCAAATAGCTTCTATTGTCCTTTTTCATACACTAAAGATTCTCATTTCATCAGGGCAATTTATCAAACAAACATAGTCAACCATCGATCGATTCATATGGAACCAAACAAACTGGCTTTCATACTCCAAGCTAAGTACTTCTCTTAAAGAAGGATGACAATACCTGACCTTCATTAACAGGATAACAACGTTCCGCACTCGTTTTCTCCTTAAAACCCTACAACTGGATATGAAACATTAACGCACACCCTAATATGTTTTCAATTCTGCCACTATGGTCTATCTTTCCCAACAACCTTAAGAATGACAAGACCGCACGTTTAGTGGGAATCTAACAAATTTCTACAAAGATGCCCTTCGAAGATTGAAGAAAGCTAAACCTCCAGCCCACAGTGAAGGCAGCATCCCTTCCGGAAATCCTTATTGCACCCATTTTCCACAAAACGATGGTAAGGAAGAAAGAGCTTTTATTTCCTCCATGGAGCTGGCGAAAAGGCTCGTGGGTGACATTCTTTCTCCGAGCCTCACCTGGCGCTTTCAAAATCATTAATCACTCGCAAATGTACAATATGTGAATCAGGCTGAGCATATAAACACTGCGAAATCTACTTTTCAAGCTTCTATTCCTGATAGCATAATGGATGAAGTGCTCAGTCCTCCTGCATGCAGAAGATTCGGTACCTATTTTTTTTTTTTATTAAAAAACACCAATGCATAAGAGAAACTAAACCCTGCAACATAAACAAAATCTACAGCACTCTAATACAACAGTCCAACCAAAGCACTTCATTGTGCAATCCCGTGAGAAACCACCAAATACTATTTAATGGGCACCTACCATATGCACGAGAGTCTGCAAACACGACGTTATTGTTGAGTGAAGAATGCCACAATGCCATAATCTCTTTAAAGAGATTATGGCATTGTGCCACATTCTTTTAAGTATATTACAGAAATTCAACTAGGAACTTTTGGATAAAAGTCTGTTCTGTTGCCGAGGAGGAACAATCCGGCATATCTACTTAGACTGCACCGTTAATACCAAATTAATCCGTTATTCTAGAGAAATAGCAGGCTTAACGTGCAAACTATCTCCATTCAGAAAATGTACATCTCAGGTTTTTCTCATAGACTCATATATATTGCTATCTTCGACACACAATATACACTTTTTATGATATACAATTTCTCTCTTCTGCACAGAAGACCAAATAGCACAATAGTTTGTAGACATTGGTTTCTGTGGTTAAGCAGTTATATAGATATTTTTCGGTATTGAGACCACATATTAATATAAAGAGTTTCTCAAAAATAAACAATTAAAAACCCGACAACTTTCGTTCTTCGTAAGATTTATATCATCAGGGGTAATATATATCCCTTTAATATACTATTACATCCGAAACTTGTCGGTTTTTTAACTGTTTACTTTTAATAAACTCTTTATATTAATATGTGGTCTCAATACCGAAAACTACCTACAGCACAACAGTTTCACTAAGAGAGGCGGCTAATTATCTCCATCCAGGCAATAATAATAGTATTATTATTACGTGAAACCTCCAAGGAGTCCAAAGACTCAACGAGGGAGCGCGCCTACTCTACAACTCTCCATCTACACCAGGATTGTCCAACCTTAAGTAATCCGAAGACCTCATTAAAAAAAAGAAGATTTATCCGATAGCCGTATCTAGAATAATAAATAAAGTACACATATTAAATTACTTAGAGAGTCCTACCGTTAGTTACGTTTAGCAATCATTTCGAAAATTTCATGAGAAAGAAAAGTCATGATGCTTATAAAAGTTTTTATTGAAACAGTAGACAAGAAAAAATAATTATTTATTCATTTGCGAGAGGTAAGCGGTAGTTGAGATTCGTTTACTAAAGTGCCTATATCAATTTCGATGATTGTAGTTGCCAATCGCAGTAAATGTGCAAGAGAATTATCTGTCAATGAACATCTGTTCTTTGATTTAATGAATTTAATCGTTAGAAAAGTGTTTTAGCAAACATATATGCTCACGAGCATTCAGCACATCTTGAGTCCAAAGTTCCTTGATTTCGAGTACCTTTGTATTGGTAGTACTTTAAAAAGATTCTTATTTTTCACTTCTGTGTTAGCATAAAAAGGGTCTGATTGCAAATGGCACAATTCCAGTTGAAGGGCAGATCTTACATTTTCAATGCTTACAGTCAAGGACTGAGTAAAAATTTAAATATCTTCTTTAATTTCCTTAAAATCACGAAATCGATTCTCAAAATCCTCAATGATCATTTCAATATATTTTACATGAGCTGAAAATCATATTTACTCAAAATTCTTCATTTCTTCAAAATGTTATTCGCTATTCGGAAAAAAAAAGTGAAAATGTTATTAGCCAATACTGATTTAAAAACGTTCAATTTATTTTAAAGCCATTCGAATCACCATATAAGTTGGCAATATTCTGTTATTACTTTACAGTTTTAAGTTCAAATCATTCAAGTCGTTGGTCATATCTACAATTAATGCAAGATCTAATAAAAATGTGGGATTTTGCATATGATTTTCAAGTTCTGTTGTGTAAGACTATATCATTTTTAAGAAATATGGGAATTTCAACCGCAAAAACGCTTTCCAGACATTTTTCGGCATTCAACCAGCGAATATCAGAATGAAGGAGAAAACTGCCATATGCAGCATCCAAATACAATGAGTAAAAGATCTATTAACTTCTCGTATATTAGTTATTTTTTCAGCAACTTCCATAGCATTGACTGGACGTAGATATTTTCCACAGATTGCTTCTTGGTGAACTCTAGGGCACTTAAAATTATTTTGTTTCAATAGTCCACAGAACGTTTCCTGTCTCCGTCATAGCTTTGGCCTCATCTGGTACGATGCAGGAACATTTATGTAATTCTCCATAGTTCATAACAGAGTTTTGAACTGATTTAAAATATCAGTACCTTTATTAATCCCATATAAACATATAAGCCTGAGTAGGTCTTCATTAATAGTAAATTCCTCTTGAATAATTCGAACAAAAATTGAAAGTTGACTTATATCTGCTTGATCAGTACTTTCATCCACATAGAATGAAAAATACTCACATTTTGCTATTAAATCACACAGCTTTTTTATACATATTGATCCATGGGCTGTACGCGTCTTGCGAAAGTCTGTTGAGATAATGCCACTGTTTCTAACTTCTCAGCTGATTTCGCCTCATTAAATTGTTTTGACAGTTCAATTGCACATTTCTTACAAGAGTAGCAATTAATCTGAATGCGTCCCTCGGATAATTCTTTTTTTTTTTTTAAGAAGTCCTTCAGATTACCTAAGGTTGGACAACCCTGCCTTAGTTGATATCACATGGACTTGATTCCCAGAATGCAAATTCAGAGAGGAAAAGGGACGTTATCTAAATCGTTCTTGTGTATCTTTTCTCTTATGAGTAGCAAATACAATGATGGCAGAAAGAAGGACCTCTTATACAAATGTTACATAAATGAGATACCGTTATCGTGATTGACATTATGATCATCTGTCATCGTTGTTCAAATGCCAGTAACTAATGAACTTATAACAAATATGAAACAACTTCGCGCCATAACAATATTTTCCCTGTGGAAGAAATAAAGGTTTCTACTAAACATACTGCTTACAAGAATAGCAACAAAATAAATTTATTTCTTCACGGTATTCAGACAAACTGCCAAATAAATGTTTCTTTTTGCACGTTTGTAACCTTAACCACCGACAGGTAAATTTATTGAAAGATCTGTACTTATGAGGGAATGTGCAACTATCTAGTAGTCGCGCTTAGGTTAGTCGCCAGAAAACATTCGAAGTTAGTTGGTTAGGTGTTTGAAATCACGGTCTGATGAACAACAGCTACGAAGTCGATGCATTATTTCTTATAATCACAAACGTCTTTCTGACGAGCGTGAAAAATGATGCAAATGGTGAAAACCGAATTTGGGAAACTCCTAACACCTCCATAGTAAACCGTATAATAATGCGTAAGTTGAGAAGCTTACATAAAAGTCCCTCACATCACAAAAAACATCATTAGAACGCTAATCTTTCCACCTTAACTCTACCGTGATCCGGACCAAGTTAAGGATTAAACTGAAACTTTAGGTCCGACTGCTATTCCAGAACAGTCTCTAGTGGGACAATAGTTTGAAAACAAGGTGAATTAAAACCGGACAAGTTAAGGACATTTCCTCAAAGAACACATGATAAACCAGCAAGCATCAACCATACCGTATTTGGAAAGGAATTACTTCGACTGGTTGTTGAAGGAATCGTCCGCGTTCAGTCATTCGCTCAAGAGACATATTAAATAGAAACCAAGGAATGATCCTTCATGACTCCTGGAATTAATTAATTAATACTGGTAACATTAAAAATCTCGCATATGAAAACAATCACCATTCAAAATTACACAACAAAGACTGCCCCTAACACGCCTAATGATACACATTATTATACTATCATTCCAGTATGTTCACTTTAGAGATATTAGCGGCTGTTGGGAAACATTCTTTTTTTTTGTCAATTTTTTTTTATATTAAGCAACCTCGTGAAGATGCTGCTACCCATATAAACAGCGAAAAATATCGGGAAAATACAGCTGGTATAAATATTAATACGTATACGAGTTAAAACCTTATTATTTATTTACTAAAATAAAGAGCTAAAAGGCTTCACTTCGGCGACGGAAAATTATCTAAATTAAGTGGATATTAAATCCAGAATCATTTCAAAGCCGAATACAGAAACTATAAAAGTTTCGTGCTGAGATTGACCAGAGAGCCAGCGGGAATATACCGTCGCCATTCTACGAGTTACCCACTCCGAACCTAATAGGAAAGCACGACCGCTAAAAGCGTCCGTATATTGCCTTCTATTGGTTCATCACAATGGTTTCACTAGTCAGACAACTGTTTCAAGCATATTGATTTTCGTTAGAGATCACGTAGAAACCTAGAGACCTCGAGAGCAAAAAAATCTCTGTGCTAAGAAAGTCTAAGTGTTGGAGAGGTGTTTATTCGAGTTCCTTAGCACAGAGAGTTTTTTGCTCTCGAGGTCTCTAGGTTTTGCTCTCTTTCTGTCTAGTTCGACTTCCGCTGAAGGAGTTCGGATTTCGGTGTTTGCCTTGAGCCATTTTGATTCTCCGGGGAGGGTGCTTTCCGGCGAGGTCCGTGTGGGGCCATGTGGATGGGTGCTTTTCCCTGGAATATGAGCGGGTCTGCTCAGTGGTGGGGTGAACTTGTCATTGAGTGGAACCAACGCTGAATTGGACGATCTCTTGGTCACTCGTAAGGAGTGGTCAGAGGGATCGCCTAAATTTTAGAGTGAGACTTTACTTAAACATTATTCTCTGACGAAACCCAATGAGCTTGAAACAGCTGTCAGACTAGTGAAACCTTATAATGGACCAATAGAAGGCAATATACCGACGCTTTTAGCGGTCGTGCTTTCCTGTTAGGTTCAACAAGGGTAACTCGTAGTATGGCGACAGTGTATTCCCTCTAACTCTCTGGTCAATCTCCGCACGAAACTTTTATAATTTCTGTATTCGGCTTTGAAATAATGATGGATTTAATATTCACTTAATTTAGATTATTATTTATTATTTAGCTACGAATTCATGTACAAACATTCTTGTCAGGAAATGTAATACTAATCATTTTTTTAAATGTTCCCTTCCCTTTTTCAGTGCGAATAATTTAATTTCAAGAAAAGTTAATTTAAAATATTCATAGTAAAATTCGTAACACTTTTAGATGGTTGTTAAGCTGGAGTAAAAATAAATCCAAAATTTAATTTAATGGAACTCTTTTCTTTTTCTTTCTAAAATTACTGAATTTTAATAAAATGCAAGTGATTTATTGTGTATTTTACATCTTGCCCTAAGTTTGCTTACAGTATTTGCTTAATTAAATGGGAATCCATTCGAAAGTGAGATTTTTTTGTGTAGAAGAAATACGCCTAATAGCAATAACGATGTTTAGAACTCAGAACTAAGAACTAAATATGTTGATTAATTAGTGCTAATGCGTCTGTTAAACCGTTTTCACAAACATTTCAAAGAAAAATATGTATAAGATCATCTGCATTGGGATTACGTTTTATTGGTGATGAATACATTAATTGGCGGAAAACGGAAGAACAACACACATTGTAATACAAAAAAAACACCAAAGTTTACAAAAAATTAATTAATCAGGATAGCATAACATTCAATTATTCACCATCTGCTTATCATCTAACATGGAGTCGATTCCTGTCCATGACCGGAGGAACTTGCATAGGTTGTTGATACAGATCGAGGAATTGGAGGGGCTTTTCTCCCAGAAAGTCGTGTTTTTCATCCCACATAACAAACAAAATGTTCTTGAACAGAAACCTTTACCGACATAAATACTTACTGTAGGTCAGGGAAGGCAACGGGGAACCATTATGTTCTGTAATCATTATTCCCTAGTAAAGCAGCATATTGCTATTCCGCCAACAATAAGGTTCAGCAGAGGAGAAGAAGTACTTATAATCGAGCGGTGATGTCTTTTCGTAGCTTTGTGCCGGAGGCACACAGCTACGGAATCCTACCAAACGTTATTGCACTAGATGTCCAATAACATTTGGTACGAATCCGTAGCTATTGGCTTCAAAACATATTACAGTGGCAGAAGAAAGGACACTTTAATTACCTCTCACACCATGTTCCATAACTTCTCATAGGTTATTTGACTGAACTGCTGTGTGAAACCGGAAATTCATGCCTTATATATTTCTCCATTAGCAGGGAGGTGCTATATGGAAAATGACATGCTGATAGTTTCCGAAATGTCATACGAGCCATACATTGGTCATAAAACCAGAAGAGTTTCTATTTGTGATCAACAAAACATACATCCACTATCCTGCCTGGTTAAAAATATGCTGATCCATTGAGTCATTATATGCGTTTCATGCAGTTAGCCGTTCTATTGCTGAATCGAAAGCCGGTTTTTCTGCACGTCTTTTTGCCTCAAGATTCCTACTAGAGTATGAATGCACACTAGGAATTCCCACAATAGCCTCTTTCGACGATGCTATTCGTTGAAGCGAGAGTACTCAATGATCATACGTTCTATATTTCAGTCATGCAGATCATTTCTCTGGTTTGCGCATGCTACATTCCTTCGATGAGTGGGGCAACGTTAATAGTTGCGTAACCCGTTAGGATTTACGTTTTTTCTCTACACGATTATGCACTTGTAACGAATTTTTGCAGTTTCCTAGCGAGATGATGATTACTCTTGTTTGACTATTTATCTCTCTATATTGCTGCCCTCGTTGGTCGAGTGATTAGTGTATCCACACTCCAACCAAAAGGCTACGGGTTCGAATCCCGCCGTGGGCATGGATGCTTGTGCTTTTCTGTGAAAATACTAGTGGCGGTGGTCGGCGGTATATGGCGTTGGAGTAGATGGTGAAATTAGTAGTAGCTGATGGATTGAGTAGTGGAGACGGAGAGTTGTAGAGTAGGTGCCTTCTCTCGATGAGTCTTTGGATTCCCTGGAGGTGTTACGTAATAATAATAATATTTCAGCAAGAAAAATGGTCATACCTAGGATGGGGTACTGACTCTCTCACACCCCGAAAATAATGCGTTTATCACACCCCGTAATATCATTACTTTCTACTACAACAATGAATTAAATAATTTTTTTTAACAAACTCATAGACATAACTATATTTATGTTAGAGCACACTACTACAAGTGTGTCTATATACAGCAGTAGACTAACAGCCGTTTCTACTCTGGAAAAAGGTGATCACAATCAATGCTAATTTAGTATAAATAAAGTAGATCAACTATTTAAATAATACGATTCCTAAAGTCGAATTGATATTTCAAATTCAAAATATTTGAATGGAGAAAGAAGACATAATTTTCATGCACTACCTTTCTTAACCTTGCAAATATAGCCTCGTTTGTCGTTACAGTCAGTATCGCTCCAATTTAAAGTTCGAGCATTCATCTCAACACAGCGCTCCTCCACACTGTTGGGTTCATTCTCTTCCCAACTGGTAAAATCAAGTTCACTGCCATCATCCCAAACAAATTTATCTAAAAAAAGTGGGATTTAATAATAATAATAATATAATCAAAAATGTATATTTATGCAATATGAATAAAACAGGATTTCATATTTTGTCTTAGTGATTTGTCATTACTTAATGATTACTGACTTCAAACTAATATTCTCGTAATTTGTTTTATATTATAATATTTAGAAGCACTTCGGTTTCTTTTCTATAACTTTAGCCTGATTATAACTGCGTGATTTTACGAAACATTTTGTTGCAGGAAATGAATAAAGTTATTATATGAATTTCAGCACTAAACTCCTACAGTAATGTGCGAAATAGACCCCTTTTGTGCTTCATATATTTGATCTTTACGGATTATGTTTTAAGTTACTGAGGTTGAGCAACACTCTAGCATAACGGCTTTATTTGTTGATTAATTGGTCAGCTGGACTAATTATTCGCATACTTTATCCTACCTAACATAGAGAGAGAGAGAGATTGTCTTGTATTTGGTAATTAAAGAATAACAATAATTAATTAATTAAACAATATGTCACACTGAGCGATAACATTCCATAAACTGATATTTATTCGAAATATTCTGTTCCAGAATTATATCAACCTAATTCTACTTTTTACGTAAACTGTTTCCTACAAACAAACCTGAAGGGGTATTTTCTCTGTAGTTCGTTTGAAAGTGTGTTTGGGTGTGGATATGTAAAATTAACTAATGTGTAAATGACAAATTGTAACATACATACCATACGAATTCCGTTTCAGACCAATCCAGACCTTAATAAAGAAAAAATCTTCCATAACCATTCCCAAAAGTTTTAATTCTTGATTTGAATGGATGCTGGTAAGATATCCTCCTGTAAGGTATTTCAGATACATTAATAGTTTAAATATTAAGCAGCAAATAAAATGAAGATATTAAAAATCCATCAATATCAATATATATTTGAAGTCAGAAATATAACCGTTATATATATATATATATATATATATATATATATATATATATATATATATATATATAGTGTGTGTGTGTGTGTATATATCAAATGTGGCAAACCATATTATGGCCAGACAGCTAAATACATCCTTTTACGTATGGAAGAACACCAAAGACACATATCCTCTGATAGGACCAGGGCGCCAGCGCTCTCTCTAGCCACGTTCTCTTCTCTGTTAACTCGGATGAAGGCCGCCAACACCTCGTAGACAGGCCGTAAACTTCTAATATCCACGTGTGTTATGATGAACTAGTAAGAAAGATTATCGAATCCAGAGAAATATCCCTCGATTCATCCCATATTAACAACAGCCTTAGCTACAATCTTTCTGACGCACACATTGCCACTGTCCAGTATTGGCGCACTAGTGACAACTCACGCACGTAGTCAACTTCAATTGGAACTCCAGCACGCATTCCTGTTTTAAAATGTACTATTGTCTTTTATACTAGATCTGATGAAATAATTTTATCATGTCTCTGTTATTTTTTATATAATTCTTTGCATCTGATACCCGAAGAAGTTGATTTATTCAACGAAACTAGTAGTATTTTAACGTTAAACCTTATTCGTTTTCATTCTCTGTATATAGTCATTCAAACTAATTTTTTATAATATTATCCACCGAGTAAATATGAACGATATATATATATATATATATATATATATATATATATGAAAGTGAATTTTTAAATTGGGGATATTGTATATTAGGATAACCAAATAATTTTATAAGCTTGGTTATTTTTACTCCTAATCCCAATTAAGTTTGCGCCTGAAACGTAGTTGAAGTTTAAAAATGGTACAACACCAGGGCAACTCATTGTAAAGGTGGGTAAAGCTCTGATCACTGTTGCCCTGGTGTTATACCATCTTTAGACTTGAACTACGTTTCAGGCGCAAACATAACTGTTTGCTTACTTGGGATTAGGTGTAAAAATAACCAAGCTTATAAAATTACTTGGTTATCCTAATATATATATATATATATATATATATATATATATATATATATATATATATATATATATATATATATATATATATATATATATATATATATAAAATGTCCACGGTAAATCTCGTCCTAGAGTACTAAAAATATTTAGAAGAGACCTTCAGGTACAGTTAGAGAATTAGTTAGGCTCCTGGAATTTTCTCATATTCGAGTGAAAACTGTTTTTTTTATGCTGCATAAAATATGAAAAATCTGATATAGCACAAATTAATGACCACAATAGGACTAGAAATAACACCCTTGTCATTAGCATAATTATGTTTAGAAGTCACATTATTATTCATAACAAACTTATGCATATAATGCATTTTTGGTTTACAAACGGTTACGATTTCGTCTATAAGGTTACTACATTATGCTTGTTAATTGCGTGAGTTTTTTTGAGGTATTAACAATTTTCTCTTTCCATACGTCACTTTACCGGAATATCGTGCTGTGAGACCTCTACATAGCATTGAACAGAATGGTATCAATTCTATTGGTTGTGTGGTCGTTTAGTTTGTATTGTTGTAAACGTGAAAAAAGTTTCCCTGTTGGGAATGTCCTCAACATTCAGAATCCAAAGTGAAAAATTTAGGGCTAGGAAATTATTGCTAGTTCCTTTTCGAGATATAAATGCATACGATAATTTCTTCTTATTAATAAAATTTGCAGTTAGTTTCTTATGTTTGCCAGGCATTAAAATATTCAACTGAAGAACTATTATATATGCGAAATTCAGTTCATATCTATCTCATTCGTTTTAAATGATTGTTAATGAGACCAGTTGAAAAGCGATTCTGATTATCCCATATTTGTAGTTTTATATAATATTGCTTCGATTAAATAATGCATTCCTGAGAACATTATTCGGAACTCTTTTTTTTTTGGAATGTATAATTTTAAGAATATGTTTCTCAAGGTATTTGAATTTTTAACAATCTATGAGAAGAAAAAAAAATTGAAAATATGCCATGGGACTCGATGGTAGTCTTAACTCCATAACATACAAAGACGTCTTGACAGATCTTTTGTTTATGGCACCAAAATTGATTTTGAATTTTGATTTCACATATAAATACAACAGAATATAGACGCTAGACAATCTTGTGCCTATTTCCTTTCAGCCGAGAAAAGTTGCCAACAGCCTGTATCAGCTATTCCGTTTGCGTTTGCACAAATTCATCATTATTTTTCAAATAATAATGAATTTTATCCAGCAAATCACTCGCGCCCAAAACTCGCCCGAAAATTTGGCAGAAAAACGACTGCTTTTTGATTTTTAATTGGTACGTTAACGGGGGGTTAACCAAAGAACTAGTTAATGACATTGAGACTTCGAGGAATTTTTATCTTTCAACTAAGTAGTTAACAATAAACACACAACTTAGGCCAATGATTTCTGACTTCAGCTTGCTATCTTTTCGAAACGTCTTATTCAATGGTATGTTTATTAACTACCAAATTGTAATTACTTTTTAGTTATAAACGCAAGAAATTTACAGACACAAATACAGTGGAACCTCGGTTGTCGAACGCCTCTGTTCTCGAACAATTCGGTTCCCGAACATATTTTCCGAACAAAAAACACGCCCCGGTTTCCGAAAGCATTTCGGTTCCCGAATAGGCAAATAGCAACCGCGTGCTGAGCTGTAAGTTGCGAAAGCGTCAGTTACGCGACAGCCTTCGTTCAGTACAGACACCTGCTCGAATTAAGCTGGTATCTGATTCTCTTTTCTTTTTTGTTTTTCATAAATTATTATTAATTAAGCCACCGTGGGGCCACAGAAGTATAGTGATAGCAGCAAAGCGAAAAGAAAAATTGTTAGAACCATGATAGAGATGAAAAAAAAAATCATATCCAAACATGAAAATGGAGTTTTCGTGTCTTGGATCTTGCTATGCATTTCTGTATGGCGAAATTAACGATGTGTACAATACTCAAAAATAAAGAGGCGATCAATTTTCGTCTATATTTTATCTATTTATTGTCTTTATTCTTTTTATGTAAGATTTTATGCATTTTAATTATGTTTGTATACGATCTTATGCATGAAGTACTGTTGTAAAGGTTTAAATAAACAATCATCTGGGGGTATGAGAACGGATTAATCCATTTTACATTAATTCTCATAGGAAAATGATTTCAGTTTTCGAACAATTCGGGAACGAATTAAGTTCGAAAAACCGAGGTTCCACAGTACCATTATTAGCAGTAGATTGCGTAGTGCGTGAAGGTAGATTATGTACTGTATTAATGGTAGGTAGATGATATTGCGTGGATAGTGGGTTGCGCAGTATATGGGTAGAGTGATGTCATGATTGGTGGAATGTTTCTTCGCGATAAGTTTTACATCTTATTATTATCCTGCATATGTTAGATAATAACAACAACAATAAAAATCTTTTTCAAGGAAGAATTGTTTTACTAAGTTTAAATGCCAAATGAACATTTCAATGTTCTTTGTTATAACTACAAAGTAGCTTCATGCGTATAAGTGCATGAAAGAAAATTTATAATTAGAAAGTAATTTCGAAACTTATATTTAATAAGTAAAAAAAAACGAAAGCCTGTTGACTTCAGTTTCTGCCATTTTCTCTTGAGTAGACACTAGCAGACGATCAGATATGCTGATGCGTCAATTACCAATAAACAAAATTGGGATAATGCATTTTCTTAAAATTTACTATATCAGTTAAGGTACCATCTAAATCTTTAAAAATGAGTTTAACAATGGCAGTTGGAAAAGATCTGAAGAGTCTGTCTTCCATGTTTTATATATTTTTGCTTTGATTATGTATAGCATTTACCTCAGAGCAAATGCGACGCTTTTTGTAATGAACAAGTGTGAAATATATGTTATAAATATAAAATAAAAGTTTATATGTTTTAAAATAACATTTTAATAATGATATAATAGTTATTGTCGTATTTTTTTTTTTTAGTTCTCGTGTTTATATTATCATTTGTTCAGAATTTGTATAATCAGAAGGATAAATGAAGTGTTTAGTATGGTCAGAGAAGTCAGTAATATGATGAGCAAAATCTGTAAAATGGGGTAATTCATTTAGTAATTGGAGCCACTTGTATTTTACAAATTGTTATTGGCTAACTATGAAAAAAACATGTTGTTAAATTATGAAGATAGAAGCTCATCTGATCAGTTTAAAAATGAATAAGCACCATCTCAATTAGCTACTTATAATGAATTACTACTTTTAATTACAAACACGATGCCTATTTAATACTGTTGAGTTAAACGAAACTCAACCAAATATCATAGAATCTGGGACATAGAGCCAAAAATAGTTCCTTCTTCTGTATCACCTGAATTATCTACTTCTTGTCAAATTGTATAAAGTATGATGCAAGATATTGAATATGCTGTCACATTACCTGGAACTGTAGTTCCGCCTTTGACAGCACTTCTCATCAAGTTGTGATAGTAGAATAGTGTTGGTACTTCTTCATTCCGCATTTTTGGAATACATCCAGAGTGCCTGTTGCTGTTGCGTCAAGCTGGCATTAAGAAAATGATCAGTAACTTTAAATGCAAGGTAAGAATGGTGATCGGACGTCGATTCACGAGTCAATTCGTTATTCTTGTTTCAACATCAGTGTAAGTCTGCTGCGAATTCTGCACAAACAAGAGTAACCAAAAACCTTGTATGAAATTACATGAGAATATCAGACATGAATCTTCGTGTTACCATATATTTTATCAGGACATGAAAATAGAGTTCACGAAGATGAGCCAAGAGATGGAGTATATGCGAAATGAAATTAAAAGAATTAGAGAAATACATGGAAGTGTTAAAAAGAGTGGAACAAAAGATGATCACATGTGAAAGATGTAACGAATGGGTCGAGAGGTGGATCTCTCTGGAGATTCCATTATTAAAGGTGTGGTGAATGACAAGGTGCATACGTTTTGTTCTTCTGTCGGTATAATGTGATTGAAACATTGGACATGAGGAATAATAGAGCAAATATGTTGGTGGTTGCTGTAAGGACAATAGTTTGGATGAAAACAAGGGAAATGGCAGATTGGATATTTGCAGGATATTATGGAGAGGAACAGATAACATTGCGGAAGGAAAAGTGGTTTGTGTCTTGCCAATGTATGATAGTGGTGAAATAAGGCGGCGAGCAAATATTACGAATGATATGTTAGCGCATTTCCTGAGGAGAAAAGAGTGGAATTTGTGAATGTGTGAGATGAATATGAGGGACGAATGGAACTATATAAGATGGGCTGCATTTAAATGATTTTGGTGTGAGTCCGCTAGAAAGAGAGATTGTTGTTGGAAGGAGAGGTAATGATTGTAAGGAATATATCCGAATTAGTGCGAGGTCATATGAAGGAGAAAGAAAGGAGGGTAGGGAGGGTTCTAATTTGAATATCATGAGTGAAGTAAATGAGAGGGTGGAAGCTCAAAACTAACGGGAAAAACGGAGAGAATCGGAGTGTTCGTAGACACACTGTATGAAACAGGTTCATGCTGGATTTAGAACTAAATGCGCAAGTAAGTAAAAGAAAAAATCGAGATTGCCTGGGATGGCGGGTAGAGTTTGGGTGCGAGGAAAGTTGTAAAATGGGTGGTAATATATAGGAGGGGACTGGAGAAAGTATTTAAAAGGGGTATTGGAGCAGTCGTTTTCATAGGACATGTAGAACCAGAAATTATTGCTGTTCAACGAAATTATTGTATTGATTGAGTTCATTCTCCCAAACATTGATGGCATGAACAAGACATTGTTTGCTGAGGATGACATTCTGACAGGAATAGAGATGGACGGATATGATATTCTTTGAAGACAGACAGGGAAGAAAGCGAGTAGTACTGTTGATGGTAGCAAATGAGTTATGTCCATCTAAGATGGATTTCCAGAGTGGGAATCCATCTTAGCTGGGCACAACTCATTTGTGGCTGCAGTTTTGAGGCAGCATGGTGTGAAGTAGAGGTGAACATGAAGAAATATTTAGTCGGGTGTTTATAGACCTGCTAACGTGGAGGGTAATGAGAATGAAATATATAGGCAATTTAGCTTGGTTAGCAAGAAAAGTGTGATCATTATGGGGAAATTTAATCACGGTAATGTAGACCTGAATCAAGAGACTGAATGTGGGGACAAAGACTATGAATTGTTAGATTCTTTTGAGATATAATTACCCTAGGAAGTACTTAACAGAGAGTACTTGAGGATCGAGGACAGTGGTTTTGATAGTCTCAACAGATTATGTTATTAAATGGGGGATCAATTCTTCCACCAGTTGGTAACAATAACCAAAGACCATGTGGTGATCACTTGTTGGGTGGCCAGTAAGGCTAGTAATAAAGAAAACCTCAGGAAACAACTTCGGTAATAGCTTGGAAATCAATCAGGAATTGGATGGAAGGAATATCAATTCTGCTTGGGCGCTACTCAAGAACTACTTAGTAAAAGCAATATCACAATGCATTCCAAAGCTCAGGAGGGTAAATAGAGAATAACTGTAGAAGAAGGGACTTTATTATTGAAGAAACATAGGATGAGTGGTTATAAGAACCATTTGTATAAGCATTTCAAAGAGCAGAAGGGGGAAAGATGACAAACTTTATAAGGGTAGCAAAACCACAGTCAGAGCAGCAGTTATCTAATGCATTTACAAAACATTTACTGAAATTGAGCTGCAAGAGTTTCGTAATAAACCAACAACTCCAGTAACAGCTAGTCATCAGGAGGAAGCTATACCTAACTTTGGAATTCAATTCAGCAAGCATCAAGCTAACGATATACCTCAGAATGTTTTGACAGAAGTGCAGTGTAAAATGAAGTAAGGGACGTTGGAACTTATGAACTCCATAAATGACCGTATAAGACTACCACCATTTAAAAGGTTTAGAACAATCTAAGCTAAAACGGCTCCTCTAAATACTGTGATGAAAACCATTACAACTAAAAGTAAAAGGAAACAAATCAGCTCCTATATACCACTGGCTATATTATTACAGTGAAGCTTGGCAAACAACAAGAGCAAAAGCCGAGGATGAAACAATCTGCTCCATGGAAAATACAGTTGGAATGAAAGGTCAACTCACTTAGAGCTGTACTGAGAAACTTAAAGAGTTTTAAAGAAGGTCGGTTGAAAAATAATAGCATCAAAACAAAAGGATGAACACATAATTTGGCCAACGAAACAATTACTGAAATTCCGAAGAGTTAAAACAAAGAATTATAGCGACTGCACAGAAAATTAAAAGATAGGACGCAAGAATTAACGAATACCTTCAAAATATTCAACGGAATCAACGTCAATTCTTTCAGATTCTCCAGAGAAATTCAAATGCAAAAAATCATTCTCCAGAAAAACAAGAAACACTCAAAATTTAGAAGTCAATCTGGGATAATCCCATTGAACATAATAAAGATGAAATGATATGAAATAGAAATATAACAAATACAAATGCAAAATATCATTATCACTAAAGAAATGGGCAGTGCATAAGTTAGATATTAAAAAAAAACTGGAGTCCACATAGCAAAGAAGAACTACGTGGATTTTAGTTAAAGCACCTAACCACTCTGCATTATCGAATGATAGAACAATTTAATTATTTGTTGCAGTCAGGCTCAGTAGAAGATTGGATGATTTCTGGGCGCACTTTTGTCTTCACGAATGATAAGGTTTCGGACACAAGTAAATAGCGTCGAATAACATGCCTATCAACTATGCTTAAGCTTTTCTCTGCAATCATAGCAAAATCCATATACCAGTACTTATCAGATAATCAGATTTATCTGTTTCTCAACAAAATTCAAAAAGACGAAAAACTAACTTAAATATGGCATGGATGGACTATAAGAAAGCATTCGATTCCCTCCCACACTCCTGGATTACTTGGAATTAGCAAAGAAGACACGTCCATTTCTGGTTTCTGCTATGAAATATCAGAAACCAGAAATGGACGTGTCTTTTTTTTCATAGTCATTTCATAGTCAATAATGATCGATTCGGAGATATTAGCATTAAAATTGAAATTTTCCAAGGTGATTTCTTGTCAGCAATGCCCTTCAACATTTCTTTCATATATTTTGTCTATGATTCTGAAGAAAATAAATCTTGGATATAAAATTCCTAAATGTTCTATTAAAATTTTCCATCTCTTATATATGGAGAACTTGAAGTTATATGGAAAATCGACTGTTTACTGAACACAATTTGTATTACTCAGGACATCAAATTGGAATTTGGTTCTATATATATATATATCTATATCTATATATATATATATATATATATATATATATATATATATATATATATATATATATATATATACATATGCATATGCATATATATATATGCATATGCATATATATATATAGAGTCCGTATATATATATATATATATATATATATATATATAGAGAGAGAGAGAGAGAGAGAGAGAGAGAGAGAGAGAGAGTCCATATATATATATATATATATATATATATTCCTGGTATATATATATATATATATATACCAGGAATATTAGAAGCCTGTGATATTCTTCACTCGAAAGTTAAACAAGCATCAGAATACACCAAAGGAGGTAGAATTAGTCTGTAAACAAAACAAAATGGAATAAACACAATTAGGGCAATGAATTCTTGGGCTATATCAATGATCTGATACACAGCTGGCATAATAGATTAGACAAAATTAGACCTGCACAAATTTGACTGCAACACTAGAAAATAAATGACTTTGTATCATGCATTCCATCCACGACGTGATATTGACTGGTTGTACCTACCAAGGAGAATAGGTGGACGTGGTATGCTGCAAGTGAGACAGAGTGTGGAAGAAAAAGAAATTAGTTTAAAAAGTTATATCGACAATAGCTGCGTGTAAATGCTTCAAGCAATTACACAAGAGTGCCCTCTAAAAATAATAGGAAATAAATCCGATTACGAAAAGTAACTGCAAAATAGCAAATTCTATCAGATCAAGAATAGGTATTACAAACTATTATATCAAAGCAAAAAATTTTAATTAAGTGACCCCATATGATCTACAAAAACCGGCGTTAACAGTCCATATTTTCGGACGCTATCAGACAGATTATTCTTAGAATTATCAGCAGAATCTGAATTTCTCTGTAACACCAGTCAAATTGCTGTTTGAAGGATATTTTGTTTTTATTGTATATCAATTATGTGAATAAAGTAATAATAATAATAATAATAATAATAATAATAATAATAATAATAATTTTTTTTTAAACATTTTATTATGTCTCAGTATAAATTACATACAATAATAATATTTACAATATTTACAATGAGGTTTATACAGAATTTTTGAATTTAGAATATAATAATAATAATAATAATAATAATAATAATAATAATAATAATAATAATTTTTTTTTTTTTTTTTTTTTTTTTTTATAAACGACTTATTTATTTTTACAATGAAAATGATAAGGTTTACTATCACACAGAGTATCTGCACCCACACAATGAAAAACATATTATCTTTTCTGTACAGTACGAAAATTCGATATACAAAATGCAGAGTACATTTTATAAATATGAATATACATTTTTTTAAACTAGCTAAATATGGATTGTCACCAATGTGCACACTGTTCACGATACAATGCAGTAATGCAACATACACACACAATTCAATAATAATAATAATAATTTTTTTTTTTTTTACATTTTATTATGTCTCAGTATAAGTTACATACAATAGTAATATTTACAGTATTTACAATAAGGATTTTACAGAATTTTTTTTTTTTTTTTTTTTTTTTTTTTTTATGTCTCAGATGAATTGCATACATAGTTGCTGTAGTAATTATATGTATATAATATTTATAACGCATTACAAGTGTGTATAACAGATACTTGCAAGTTAGTAATTTTCTTCCTCGAAGCTTAGCAGAGCTTATCTGAGGAAGATAATAGATGACAGAGGGTGGTGGTTTCATGGTTGTGTTCCTATAGTGGTCAGAAGCCAGGTGTTAATTTTACTATTTGTTGGTACATGCTTGAAAGACTTTGACTGCTATTACAGTTTAACTTTTTTTTTTTTTTGTGCAAATAGGGTTGGATTTAGACATGGTGTGTTTGTTTCTTTGTGTTCTTGTAGTGATAGTTTTTTGAGAGGGGGGGTTGTCGTAGGTTTGTGTGTGTGTGTATGTGCGGTGGGGGAGAGAGAAACAGGAATTGCTCTAATTTTCATTCTCGCTATAATATTTATATAGTGCCTGTTTCAGCTCTCTGTATGTTCCTAGGTTTCTGTTGTCGAACGGCAGTTTGTTTATCATGTCAGGTACGTAGAAGTTTCGGGTGGCTTTGCCGTTCTGATTGTTGTACTTATATGTTATGTAGTTTATATGTTATGTACTTCTTGTACTTAGTAGTTATTGTACTTATTGTACTTAGTAGTTATTGTACTTATTGTACTTAGTAGTTATTGTACTTATTGTACTTAGTAGTTATTGTACTTATATGTTATGTTATGTAGTTAATAATAATAATAATAATAATACTTTTTATTGATTTCTGAAATATTTACGCAATTACAATAATCGTCTTCAGTGACATTCGAGCTTGTATTTTTTACAAAATTCAGCACTAAGTACTGCATATGTGATTAATTTTCTACATTTCATTTCAATTAAAATTTTTATAATCGTACTTTTTTGCAATAATATTTACAACACCTGTTCTTCTAATATTAATAATGAAGATTACACAGAATGTTTGAATAAACGGTTGAGAAGAATTGTGAAAGAAAAGCTTGGTGAAGAACAAGCTGGATTCAGGCCAAATAGAGGCTGTCAGGATCAGTTCTTCACTTTACGACAAATAGTTGAGAAAGCATGGGAATATAACAAAGATCTGTATTTAAGTTTTGTCGATTTGGAAAAGGCATATGACAAGGTGCCAAGAGAGAAGCTATTCAATATGCTGCAGTTATATAATATACTGCAGTGTCAATGGGGCATTATATCAAGCAATACTGTCTTTATTTGAGTTGTAAGTCAGCAGTTAGAATTGCAGGAAGTACAGGAAGATGGCTTAATGTTAAATCTGGTGTGAGACAAGGATGTACATTATCCCCTCTGTTATTCATTATCTATACGGATCACATTATGAAGGAAGGTGGTATTAAACATGGTATCAAAATTGGAGATGTTAATGTCAGCTCTTTGTTTTATGCAGATGATGTTATATTTCTAAATAAATCTGCTACAAGTCTGCAAGATTCTCTAACTAAATTCAATAACTGTTGTAATAGATATGGTATGAAGGTCAGCAATAAAAAGACAAAGACAATGAAAATAGGCAGAATCATTGAAAATGTCAACTGTGTTGTGAATGGAGAACCTGTGGAACAAGTAAAACATTTCAGTTACTTAGGCACGATTTTTACTGAAGATGGTAAATTAAATATAGAAATAGACAACAGAATCAGAAAAGCTGGTATGGTGGGAAGTCAATTGAATAAATTCATATGGAATAAGAGAGAAATTAGTCCGAACACTAAATTAGCTGTATACAAAACAGTGTTCAAACCAGTTTTAACTTATGGATCTGAGAGCTGGGTCAGAAGTAAAACACTTGACCAAAGACTAGAGACCGCATATATGATAGTCCTGAGAAAGATTATAGGCGTGAACAGATGGCATCAATTGCAATATCATATTAAAAACGAGGATATTAGGAAAGAACTTGACATTGTCAGCATCCAGGAATGCGTTAGCAGAGCTAATCTCAGGCGGTATGGTCACTTAAACAGAATGGGCGAGGAAAGATTAGCAAAACAAGTGTTCTCTGCCAGGTTGGCAGCAAAATGACCCTGAGGAAGACCAATATATAGGTGGATTGATGCGGTACAAAGTGCCTTAGATGATAGAAATATAAGATCTGAAAATGTTGGAGTCTTGACAAGTAACAGACTGATTTGGAGGAAAATTGTAGATAGGAAGGTAGTAATGATGTAATTTTTGTCATATAGTACTATCATATCCTGTACACTCCTTGAGGGTACATGGCAGGAATTTGGTGATGATGATGATGATGATGATGATAATAATAATAATAATAATAATAATAATGTCTCAGATAAATTACATACATATGATTATTACAAATGATTATTACAGACATTTTTGCATGTTTACATATTATATATAAAGTAACAATTTTTCTATTTTCATCGTACAGTGTATTTACATATTTACAATTAATGCATATTACATTTGATGCTCTCTACATTATACTGTATGCAGTTTAAGGCACATTATTTCTTTTCAATATTTTTTTCATTGGGTAAAAATTCACATACTTTTTTTTACTATCCGTATCTTCATTATTATTATACACCGTACTGACGGTTTTGTTACATAATTTGCAGTTCTTTGATTATGAGGTTTACCGGAAGAGTGAGGCATTTTTAATTCCACCTACTTCGAAGCTTGGGGTAGTTGTTATGAAGAGAGTGAAATTAGCCTTCACTATTTATGTTGTTATTACGTTTTATGGATTGCATGTAGGCATTGGATGCTGGTGATTTGTGATGTGTATATTAGTGTTAATGGTATATTAACTTTGTTGGTATATTTTCTAGAGTTCGTGGTAGTGGTATGGGTGGCACTTCTGACAAGATCAATATCAAGATAAGATAAGGAATCGTGACGTCATTGGCTGATAAGATCATTGACGTCTTTGATTGTGATTCTGTGCATGATGTCATCAGTGTGGAATGTTTGAAATTTCCCTTTGGGGAGCATGTGTCATTAACGTCACGTTGTTTGTTTTTGTTCGTGTATGGAAGTGTGCATGATGGTTAGAGATAAGATAGGTGTTTGTTATGATCAGTGACGTCATTGAATTAAAGTGGAAAAGAACGTTATTGTAGTGAGGAGGTGTGACATCCTGTGTTTCGTGGGTGGCATATTTGTGTGTGTGTGTGCGTCTTGTTTTTGTTTGTTTTCAGTGATGACTTATGGGTAATGGTTTTAGTATGGAATTGTGGGTGATGGTCAGAGATAAGATAGAGTATGGAATGTTTGGAATTTCGCTAGGGAGACATATCTGTCATTGACTGACCGTAGTGTGTTTTGGTTTGCATATGGTATTCTGGGTAATTGTTCGCGTGTGGCATTGCGGGTGATAGTTAGAGATAAGATAGACAATGGAATGTTTGGAATTTCCCTGGATTAAACACAAGGAAATTCACAGGAATTTCCCTGTGTCTGAATTAAAAAGACACACAGTGATTAAAAAGACACACAATGTGATGTTACTGAAGATGGGTCCCCCCCAGGGGACCCATCTTCAGTGACATCACATTGTGTGTTTGGGTTTGAGTATGGTATTGTGGGTGATGGTTAGAGAATGGTATTGTGGGTGATGGTTAGAGATAAGATAGAGTATGGAATGCTTGAAGTTTCCCTGGGGGACATATGTATCAGTGAGTATGTATCACGCTTTGTCTTTGATTCGAGTGATGTTTATAGTATGGAATTTTCGCAGATATTTGCTCATGTGTTGGGGTGTTTGGTTCGATTGTGGAAGAGTGGGGAAATATTTGTCTATGGGTGATAGCACGATTTTCCGATATAAGTGTGTGGTATTTTGTTACTGTTATTGACTATAGGAATTTTTAGTTTAGAGTCACACACACACACACACACACACACACACACACACACACACACACACACACACACACACACACACACACACACACACACACACACACACACACACACACACACACACACACACACACACACACACACACAAAGACGATTTGCGGGGATTAACACTCATTAACACAACTGAGTGAATAACACTCAGTTAGAAATTCTAAGCTGAATAAATATTCTTAAATAGGGAGAACACATCAATGATACCTTAATTGTTCATTTCATTTTGCAAATACACATTTATTTGACTGAAATATTATTTACAAGTATATTCACAATGAAACTTTGAACATATTACTAATTACTAATTACCTAGAAATATTTCACAAGATTTCTCTCTCTTGATATTTTCCTGAAGAAAGAAAAATTCCAAAGGGTTTTGGGTTCACTCATTTTTTTAGTTTACTAGATATACAAAACAGCAAAACACAGACACATACATAAAGCCTGAAATAAGGAATTGATGTAAATAACCTGAAAATGCAGTGGACTCTTGTTCCTTAGCACAAAATCTTTGTTTATGTTTCCAATAACAATTACAAGAATTGCAAGGTATTTTTTCACGTTTTGGGCAACCAATATCATTTAAATCAAGAACAGGTCTGCCTATTATCCAGTTAATGTTTTGATTTTTCTTTTCCTTTGGCAGACTATATTCGATATTTGCGTGTTGATTCTATTATCCAACCTAGAGTTTGTCTAGAGTTAATGAACCATTGTCCCATTTAAGTTTATGATTATATTTAATTAACCACGAGGTCTCCTTTTTAACTTTTTCAGGTAACTCTTTCCAACTACATGGCGTTGTTATCAATGCATATCTTACAATAAATTCATCAGAAATACAAATGGTTTTAGGAAATAAACGTGAGCATTCATCCAAAAGAAATTGAGCATCAATAACACCAGTGATATCTGAAACTTCATACTTCTGACATTACTACTTTTGCCAGCACAAATTAATAGTTATTTATTATGATGATCATTTCATTGAATATTAGATCTGGTAGTATACTCTATGTTAACTTTCTGTTACAAAGTTCCAAACATTTATAAATTTACACTATAGTGTTATCTTTAATCATGACTCATATCTACTCTTTTGATCTTTATGTGCAGCCATCTGTAGTGGTAATGACATTTTTTTCTTTCATGTTCACATTTCTAAAATAACGAACTATTTCTTTTGGTTTTTCTATTCTAATCTGTTGGACACATCTAACATATTAACAAAATTGTCACTATTTAATTCATTTTGTACATTATCCATTAAAAAATCCACAAATACATTATTTGCTAGGTTCTTTTCAGGTTTCTGTCCAAAGTGACACCATTGAGTTGAAGTGGACATGCAACACTGTTATCGTGGGTATGCATAACTTCCTGCTTTAAACTTAACAGTGTCTGACAGTAGGGTTTCCATTTTTCTTGAAAACAATATGTGACCTCAAAGTCGACCATTCAAAAATAAAAAAAAATTGTAAAGATAAATAAAATGTTTACCTTCAAATAAATATTTATAATCATGGCAAAGAAGAAATTCATCATTGCATACACAAACTTCTTTTGCTTGCAAAACTGTGGGATGAACTGGTTGTCCTCCACTGGCTATTAAAGCTACAAAGCTGCTTCAATGCTACAACTTCTGTAACTGAAATTTTCTTTTATTTTTTCCCTTTAGCATTAATAAGTTTAACTAAAGGAAATGAGAAAAACAAGGTTTGGAACTCTCTGTTAGCGATTTCTTATTAGAAACTTCTTTTGCCAGCACAAATAAATAGTTATTTTTTTATTATTTCAAATGAATATTAGCTGTGTAGTATTTTGTTAATTTCTATGTTACAAAGTTCAGAACATTTAAAACTTTAGACTATAGTGATATGTTTAGGTGAGTGTAAAACTCAACGTGTCTAATCATGACTCATATCCTCTCTTTTGATGTTTGCATGGTCCTTCTGTGTTCTTATGACACCAACATTTTAATTGAGATAATCAGTTCTGGTTTTCGAGAGTGTGAACGAAATGTTTGCAGATAACTCAAACAATGTCATCAGACAATTTTCTAAAATAATTAATTACAGGATATCAGTTATCTTCACTTTTTTCCATTCCAGGCATTAATTTCACAGTAGTGATTATATATATATATATTTATTTATATTAGGGGGCGCTTCCCCCTGCGCCTACGGTGCTCAAATCCCCGAGTTCCAGGCTGGTAAGCCAAAGAAAAAAAATGTGACATAAAAACGTTTCAAATTTCGGCCTATCTTTATATACATATATATATTTACATTTACTTTTCTTGTATTATGATGTTTTTTGATCTACATTAATGACTACGAAATTAAAAAATTTCATAGTAACCGATTTTTACACATATGGTCTCGTATAGATGTCATTTCGTTCAATAATTAACCAAAATTGCATTAAGGTATAAAGTTATGGATTTATATACCAATTTCTAAACAGAATAACTGAGTAAAATTTTTGCTGCGGAAAACACAACACATATCTTTGTTCATTTAGGTGTAGAAATGCATATTTTATTTTGCTGAAATATTATTTACAAGTATATTTACAGAGAAAAAATCGAAACATGTAATTACTTTAAAATATTTCACAATATTTAATTTACACTCTTAACATTTTCCAATGATTTCAATAAAGTAAATGTTCATTACTCACTGTTTCTTGGTTACATGACATCAAAATAGCTGGTCATGCAAAGGAGTCTTAAAAACGGCCACCATAGGAAGCATAGCTCCATAATTTGATTTGCCGTTAGTCTGGAAACGACACCATGCCTCTGTAATCTTTCCGTGTATTATTTTGTCATCAGATATACACAAGCAGTTTTCATATAATGTTCGTAAAGTCCCAAAATAAAGAATCTTTATCAATTGAATAAAATCTTGAAAGTCTAATTTTATCATTGATGAATTTAGATGGTTAGCGATAATTCTTCCCATGATACGAATAGCTGGTAATTCAATTTCAAAAAATAGTAAATTATTATCAATGTACATTTTTGGTGAAAATTTTTCATGACGAAAGTTTAAAATCATGTGATTGACAGTCAAAAGTTATTTCAAAACTACTATTTCAAAACTAGTTATTTCAACACTACTATTCTACAAACAGATCAAAAAAGACAGAGATGGCAAATAAGCAATTGTGGGTTTTTTAATGGCTAAAGTACAAAACGAATTAAATAGTGACAATTTTGTTACTATATTAGATGTATCAACCGATTAGAATAGAACAACCAAAATAAATTTGCAGGTTTGCAGAAAAATCTTGTGAAATTTCTTGCCACAAACTAACCAAAGACTTTTATTGAAAATCCACTCAGTGAATTATTAATCTTATTTATTCATGCAAAGCCTGAAATATTTTAAGAAATCATGTCAACTCTTGGACACAAAAGGATCGAATGTTAAATTAATAGCCAGAATTTTTAGTGGAGAAGATTTCACATGAAAAGTGTAGGATCAGACTAATGTTCAGTTGAAACAATAATAAATAATTACTTTATTTGTGTTGGATAAAACTACTTAACATAATAAGAATAAATAATATAGAAAACCAATCGAGCCACAGAGTATGATGTCACAAAGGAAGATAAAAATCATATGAACATTAAATACACCATCATGTGAAACATGTCCATGAGTCATCTGCATGAAGGTTACATTTTTAAACAGATGGTTGGTCAGAGTAAATAGTACTATAAGGAAAAACAATCGAGTTGAGTGCATTTTCAGTTACTGAAATTCATTCATCCAGTGCAGCTATCATATTGTGTTGTGGTATTTTGTGTCTGGTAAAGTAAAATAATGGGTGAACCAAAATTTTATTTCTTCAGGAAAATAGCATGAGACAAAACTCTTCACATAGCTCTAAAAGGATGGAAACCTATTATTATTTTAGAAGATATGTACATTGTAATATGGTTATCCAGGACCACTTGGGAAAAGTTATATCAGAAGTGGTCTGAAATAATAGCATGCTACCAAAGAAGAGTTGACTACGAATTGGACGTCCGTGAGTGTTATATTCTGAAATTCCAAGATGGGGAACTAATGCTCGATGACACAGGAGCTGGTGGAAGTAAGTTTTGTCTATTAGTTGTGAAGAAACTGAGATTTCAAAAATGTACGACATTGATAATCATTTAATTGTAGACCTATTTAGTATAGTTTGGTGAGTAGTATGTCATTTTCTAGTATATCAAATGCTTTGAAACAGTTATCAAGTGTATCAAATAGTTAAGTCAAGCAGCATAAGGATGGTGTACTTGTTTTTGTTGAGAGCTTTATTTATTGCGTCGGCAATAAACAAAGCTTCTAATAAAGTGATGGTGCATTTTGTTTTCTAAAAGCCTAGCTGTCACCAATTCCTTAACCACGCCCATCTTTGATTTCCATGAATGCTAGATCCTTCTCTTAACACCCACTATAATATAAAAACTTTCATATACTGTTATAGTGGATAATACTTTGAGAACCTTTTAGGCCTATGTCATATGACACCTGATTGTGCTGCTTGCTAGTGGCCGTATTCCACAAATTCTTAATATATTCTTATTATTTACATTCCTATGGTCCTGAAATAATATTTATATAAAAAATGAAATTATAATTTGCTGCTCCCACAACGTGTGTTATATCTCATCATTTCGGAAGCCAGATGAACGGACTACACAGAGTAGTTCAAGCATGGTCGTATCAAGCTTTTGTGCAATTGTAAAATAATTTCCTTATCATTAATTACGAAAAGAATATCAATATTCTTTTCATCGGTGCAATTACCCTCTCTGTTGTATTCGAAATATTTGTTAAATGTTCCCTTAACGTCAATTACCTATCAAATAAAACTCGAAGATTTCTAAACTTTGACCACTATCTTGTAGATTACGTTCATCTATATAATACACCTTTGTTTATCTCAATACAGCAAACTGCAGACTTTTTACATTTACTAACATTCAATCGATAGCTCTTTTTGCTTCCTTACATTTCCATCTTATATATCATTTGGCAATATTCTGATTATTACAGTGCCTGTATTTGCATCATCATCATTAAAACCATGTATTTCTCTTATCAAATCTTATCAAAAGTAAAGTTAAGACTACAATTTGCTAGCCTCTCAATGTTTCTTTCAACAGTTTTCGGGGAGGTCGATAAACGTGCATTTTTCAGTATTTTGAGTTTGTCTGAATAGGCTTATTAATCGCTTGATCAAATATAATCAAACATAGTAGAATAACAGAGGAATATTGCTTTAATATTCGCTGCGCAAAATTCACTGAATCATGTTTGCGTACTTAACATCCATTGTGTTGTTGTTGTTGTTCTACTGTTTCGATTCACCACTTCTACTTAAAATAGAGATGGCAATGGCCAGGGTATGCCTCCCAATGAATTTGCCCACTATTTGATTATAAACAGAGCGTGAATTCTAACGATTAGATGATGTAGGAGACATATTTTGCAATAATCAATTGCGGGAATTTTGAGAATTATGGGAATTCTTAATATGTGCGAAAATTTAAGACGCTTCTAACCTGTATTAGTCATTATGGCTGTCTGACTGGCAACAACTTGTCAACCACCTAAACAGATTCAGAAACACTCCATATTTAATGTGGAATTCACAGGGAGAATGAATTGTTTGTCGATTATAGAGGCCAATCGTTCTCCACTCGATTCAGTAAGTCAGCAAATATTTAGAAAAGCCACTTTAATTCAACAGTGAAATATATGATTTTAGAAATATCCTCTATTAAAAGGCCTGGTTTCTTTTGCAGACTCTGCATTTTATAGAGGTGTCCAAGTGATAATATGTGTTTCTGTCGTGAGTACGGACTGAATTGTCTAGAAAGTAGCAATCCTTACAGATGACTGCTTCATTGAAGCATGAAAAATGTCACATTTTGCCTGTTTGTTTGAGATGAATGAATTTCATTCTTATTGAAATCACATTGCGTTTAGGTTATAGATATATACGAAAAGCTCATTTCTATATAAATCTCTAATGTCATGGGCACAATGAATTTATTATTAATGACCATAGTCTATCTGCCTATCTTCTTGCCTAAGTCCTCTTGCAAATTATGTCATGATGATGTCGCTATGAGTAAATATGAGTGACTTATTGCCACTTTAACTCATTTTATAAGGCATGTATTCCTCAACTAAACTCAGACACAACCTGTAGGTGGCAAACGCCACAATCCACTTAGACACCATCGTTTAATTAAGGACTGAGCGATATCTTACAGAATAATGTTGCAATGAATTATAAATATACATTTCTTCACCTGCAGTTAAATCTGTATCCATAATGTACGAGGGTTGTTCGATAAGTCCGTGAAAAGTCTAAAAGATGGTGCCACTAGTACGTATCGAGGTTATTTTTAGTTGCTCGCGTTGGAGGATCACGCACATTAAGTTTCAGTCAGATAGATCTATTACTGTGTGTTTAGTTTTCATTTGAATCAACCAAGTACCATGATTTGTGAAAAATGGCTGAGAAAGAATTTCGTGTAGTGATTAAACATTACTTTGTGAAAGGCAAAACGACTCAGGAATTCAAAGCTAAGCTTAGTAAACATTACGGTGAGTCTGCATCTCCCATTAAAAGGGTTTATAAGTGTTTTAGTAACTTTCGGAGTGGCCATACGAGCACAAGTGACGCTGAACGTTCTGGATGCCCTGTTGAGGTCACTAAATTATTGAAAATATCCATTATATGGTGATGGATGATAGAAGAGTGAAGATTCGTGAAATTCCTAAGGCTGTGGGCATCTCAAATCACTTCATACATAATATTTTACATGAACATTTACATATGAGAAAACTATCTGTAAGATGGGTACCGCGCTTGCTCACACTGGATCAAAAGCATCAACGTGTGGACTGTTGCAAGCACAGAATGAAGCTGTTTCAATGGAAATCAGAGGAAGTTTGCGTTGTTTCGTAAGAGTAGACGAAACATGGATTTATCACTACCAGCCTGAGACCAATGAACAGTCAAAGCAGTGGGTTGCAAGCTGGGAATCTGCATCAAAGAAAGCGAAAACCGTCCCCTACCGTCTTCTGGGATGCTCGTGGCCTAATCTTCATACACGTCTTGGAAAAGGACTAAACAATTACCGGAGAGTAGTACGTATTCTTTGCTGGATCGTTTAAGTAATGAAATAAAGGAAATACGCCGCGCTTGGAGAAAAAAGTTATTTTTCACCACGACAACGCACTCCTCATCTTCTGCAATTGTGACAGCAAAATTGTTCTATTCACCCCACGAAGTGTTTTCGCATTCTCTCCCTACTCTTCAGATTTGGCTCAATCGGATTACTGTCTGTTTCCAAACATGAAAAAATGGCTGGCAGGAAAGAGAGTTTCATCAAACGATGAGGTGATTGCAGAAACAACTGCTTATTTTGAAGAGTTGGACAAATCACACTATATCGGACGGGATCAAAAAACGCGATCATCGTTTTGAACTAAGTGTAACAGACCTCAAAGGAGACTATGTTGAAAAATAAAAAATGTGTGTTCCCCCCCCAAAAAAAAATTATGCTTTCTTTATTTTTGACTTATCGAACAAACCTCATACAGAGGATTTAAACTGAAATTTGATAGGATTGACTGATATATATATATCGAAATACAATTATTGATTCAAGTTTTAATTATTAATTTACATTGCATCAAAATGGTTTTCAATTCAAGCCGTATTTGACCTACCTAGAACGGAACATTTCGTTTTCGCATCATCCGAGCTGAATTTATTGTGTTGTTCAACGACGTAACAGTATTTTCCTCCAAAATCAAACCAAGAATATCCAAATGGGCATATGGTGCTTATTTCTGGAGGCAACGTCGCTACAATATCTACGGGACGAAAAATGAAACAATGGCAGTTAACAGAACAGCACTTAAAACTTAGATAAATTGATTGATAAATTACTACTACTGCTGTGTTTGCTTGTTTTATTGAATTGAATTAAACAGCACTATATGCCTTAACATCACGATGATTGGATTGCTTTTGGAAAAGTGACCGCTGTAACCTAACCTTGCAGTGTTAGCTAGCTAATTCCTTTTGTTGAGTACATTGCATCACTACAAAGCAGCACATCCATTAGAAGCATACGAACAAATATACATAAGGGATTGTTTGTTGTTTTTCTGATTCATCCTGTGTATGACCAGACCCTTATTTCTTCCCCAAAATTTATTAATTATGTTATATATTTTAAATTGGATTAATAAGTTTTAATTTATAAGTAGACTAGACTTGCTGCTAGAGGTCGCAGAGTGAACACCTGTTGCTGAATCTGCTCCTGTACTTAACTTAAATGTAAATAATTGCCTTAATATAATCACCTTTAAAAAAGTGCTCAAACGAATCGTCAAAACATGTTATCAGCCTCTTTACAAATGTTCCAAGAAACGATACTGTGAATCTCCTGGAAGACCTTTTTTCCTCCGGACATCGTAGATCTTTATAAACATTGTGTAAATAATACTTTTTTCATGTATGAAGACAAATATTGGGAACAAAAAGAAGGATTGGCTACGGGCTGTTCCCTTTCTCCGGCTTTAGCTAACCTATTTATGGAAAACTTTGAAAATAATGGTTTAAACAATTATCATAAAAAACCAAAAATATGGCTGCGCTATGTAGACGATATATTCATCATATGGCCAGGAACAACAGTGAACTCATTGCTTTCAAAGATTACCTAAATATTTTGCATAATAATATAAAATTTACTTTAGAACAAGACAAACTTAGGGAACTGCCTTTTCTAGACATTCTATTAGAAGTCAATGAAAAGGATAATAATCTTTCTTTCTCAATATATAGAAAACCCACCAACACAGGAGGATTTCTTAATGCGGCCTCACACCACCATACCCTTCGCATAAAATAGGTCTAATAAAAACCCTAAAGGACAGAGCGTATAACATTTCCACACAGAAAAACAGAGAAATGAAGAATTAGAATATCTAACACAGATCTTTCAAAAGAATGGTTATGAAACCAAGACTATCAAAAAAAAATCCTCCATACACCTCCTACAAGCATCTCTCAGAAACAAGATTTCAAAAACGCTCTCACGCTTCCATATATCAAAAATGTTACAGACAAGATGGCTAAATGACTTAATAAATATAACATCAAAGTAGCCTTTCAGCCGCAGGAAAAAATTTCAAGATGTCTACATCCCCCGAAACCTTCTCATCATCCTTTAAAAAAACCGGGTATTTACAAAATCTATTGTTCTTGCGGCATCTGCTACGTAGGACAGACAGGAAGATTCTGGGTAAATTTGCATGAACGAACACCAGAAGGATGTGCAAAACCGAAGAGATCACCAATCAGGCCTAGCTTTCCATACCACTTCCACCGGCCACAATGTACTCTGGCAGAAAACAAACATGTCCTACATAGAAAAAAACGGTTACATAAGGAAATTTAAAGAAGCTGCAAACATGCTTAAAATACTAACACAATGCAATAAAAATCAAGGATTAATTCTCCACCAAGTTTGGTCAGCTTTAATAAAAAATATATCTCCATCAGACCTAGGACATTATGAACGTGAACAACAGAACGTGGCATCATCGAGCAATGTTTAAACTCAGCACTGCTTGAATCTGTATTCTGATTTTTAATAATATTATTATAAATATATTATAAATATATAAATATTATAAATATTTTCTTTGTGTTTTAAAACTTTAAATTATCTTTTACCCCTGAAGATGTAAGTCAGACGACTTACGAAACTTGTCGGCTCTATTAAAAACATTGTGTTTTATATAGCTTATTAAAAAATGTGGTCCAATTACCGGAATATGCCATGTGAACAACTTTAAGACTGCAGGCGTAAACTTCTGTGGCTAATTGGTTCAAAAGACATATTTCGGTGATTACACCACATTTTTTTATTATTATTCAGTTCTATAAAACACTGAAATAATTCCTACATCCACCAAAACCACCTCATCATCCTCTTAAAAAATCAGGAGTGTACAAAATCCATTGCTCTTGCGGGATTTGCTACGTAGGACAGACAGGAATATCTGGAGAAATACTCATGTCTGAACACCAAAAAGACGTACAATACAAAAGAGAACAAAAAACGGGTCTTGCTTTCCATACCACTTCCACTGGACACGATGTACTCTGGCAAAAAACGACGATGTCATACATAGAAAACAACAGTTATATAAGAAAATTTAAAGAAGCTGCTAATATGCTAAAAAACCCAACCCAATGCAATAAAAATCAAGGTTTAATCCTCCATCAAGTGTGGTCAGCTCTAATAAAAAATCTACCTCAATCTGAGCTCGGACTGTATGAACGAGAACAAGCACACGTGACATCGTCCAGTATTGTTCAACGTGAATAACGTTATATATCTGCATTCTGTTATTTGAGTTTTATGAATAGCCAGACGGTTATAATTTGTATTTATTAATTCTGTTGTTTAAACTTTAAGTCATACTATTTATCCCTGAAGATGTAAATCCTACGATTTACGAAACTTGTCGGGAACTATTATTTCAGTGTTTTATAGAACTGAATAATAATAAAAAAATGTGGTGTAATCACCGAAATATGTCTTTTGAACTTTAAGACTTTTCCAACAATGGATTAGCAGATTCTGATTTTTGAGAATTAATTGATACCTTGATTTCTGGGCCGTCTTTTAAAACACTTTTAACACATGAGAACATACTGCGGTGATTACCGTATTTTTTTTTTCTTATAAGACGCACCGCATTGACGCATCACATTTATCACGTCGATTTTTTTTGAAAAAAAATATTCTTCGCAGTATAAGACGCCGAATTATGTATCGAATTTTTTATGTAAATATAAATTTTTTATTACAAAATTTAATACATAGATTATCCATTTATTAGATAAAAAACAATTATTTATTCTTAAAAATCATCAATTAATCGCCATCACCTTCACTCTCAAAATTTTCAAAACTTGCTTCTTCATCAGAAACCGTGTCATCGCCGTCTTGAAATAAAAAGTCATCAAGAGAATTACTGATGCCACACTTTGGAAAAGGTTTTATAATAATTTCGGGTTTTTTTATTCCATGAACTCTTTACCCATTCGCAAACCTGCGAAACTGTGGCCTTCTTTCTCCTACATGTAAATATTTTCTCAAATTTGCATATTGCATTCAATTAACCCATTTTCCCTCATAAATCCTTTAAATGGTTTGTTTATTGATACATCTAAAAGTTGAAGTGCTGAAGTGAATCTTTATTCATGAAGTGAATCTAATTTTGTGTCCATTTTGCAAAGTTCATTCGCAAAATGAACTGAAGCTTAGCAGCTTCGGTTTTATACCATCTAAACTTATCCCATACTAACAAAGCACGTTTATGATAAACTGCCAGGACGTCTGGACTACACGCCCTTTATCCATAACTGCATCCCTTCTTCATCCATCCAACCTTTTGGATGAATTTGAATGTGAATTCTTTGGAATGTTTTATTTGTGCATTGTTTTTCCTTTTAAAAATAAAAAAAAGGTGCTCCATCTGCACAGCACGACAAAACAACAGTATAGTGGATTTTTTAGTCACTAAAAGTTTTAACAATAATATTTTATTTTTACGTTTGGAGTCAGCAGTCTTGTTCGAGGACACATCAAAGTCAGAGGCAATTTGCCCATATTAGCTGTCTGTAAAATTTCAAAATTGCAATTATGATGAATCGGTGAAACTCAGTAATTATTTTCGAATTCGTCTGGCTTTTTTTTTTTTTTTTTTGATATTTTCGTTTTTCCAGGCATGCATATCTTCAAAAATCTAAAGCATCATGATGGCGAACCTGTAAAAGTGATGATATTTCCTTCTGTTGTCAATAATTTTGCGCGTTGAATAATCATTTTTGTAGATAAGCAGCAACCCGATCTTCTGTGATCTGTTATCAGAGTTTTTATTCATTTTCAGTTTCTAACCCGCTTGCCTGTTTTCAAAACAGGCAAGAGAAGATTTAAAAAAAATTTTTTTTTTTAGAATTGGCTACTATTAATTGCTACACTTGTTTTTTCCAAGTTCGTACCATTTTTCTCTCGGCTGAGATCCAAAGTGCCGCTCTGCTGCTCTTTTGTCCTTCTCTTTTGCGTACTCACCCACAATACGATTAAACGCAATCGTATAGCAATCTCTTCATATTGAAACTTACTATGTCTGTGCTTCGTAGAATCTATGGGTTATTAAATCTAAAAACTAATTAAATATAATAATGTATTGATTATTATTTTTAATGCTTGACCGTAAACGACCTTGCAACTATTCAAACTGATCACGCATTATCGACCAACGATGGCGCAGAGTAACTGGGCATAGATAAAAAATACTTTGGAGTATAAGACTTAAAATTCATAGGCTTATAAGAAGCATCCTAATTTTCATATACATTTTTGGTACAAAAAGCGCACCTTATAAGGAGAAAAATACGGTACTCGGGAAATGTTTTACTCTTTTTGCAGTTAAAAAAACGTTGAACCTTCTAATTTGGGTTAACATATTTCCTTAATGAAGTTTGCTGAGATTTTCATGTCGAAATTAATTAATTCTGAAGTGATGAAACTTATTTCTTGAAACTTTGATGAAACTTATTCTTCAAAGAGGATTATTGTGACTTTCATAAGGAAAGTGAATTCAGTTATTGTAATATCTCAAAGGAAACCAAGAGACAGGGAGGAATTATTTGATTTCACTTTCTGTTATTCTATTAGATGCAGTTCTGTGCGATAGTACCTACTGTATGAATCAGGAGATTGAAATGCTTCCTGGAAGTTAGCGATTTAACTGTCATCATATTTTGAAGAAAGGAAAAAAATGAAAAGAATTTCGATTCTATAAAGATACGTTGCAGAGAGGCTGTTGTTAGATGGATTCATGAGGTGAACTGAAATTTATAGTGCAACTTGCATAGTTATATTGTGTGTGTGTGTGTGTGTGTGTGTGTGTGTGTGTGTGTGTGTGTGTGTGTGTGTGTGTGTGTGTGTGTGTGTGTGTGTGTGTGTGTGTGTGTGTGTGTGTGTGTGTGTGTGTGTGTGTGTGTGTGTGTGTGTGTGTGCGTGCGTGCGTGCGTGAGTTGATAATCCATAAAAAACGTTCTAGTAAATCTGTGGATAACAAAGGCATTAAGATCATAAAGAAAAGGAACAAACGACAGAGCAATACAACAATATTTACTGGCACTAAGAAGAGAAGCAATCTCTTCATATGGAAACTTACTCGGAAGAGCGATGCAGCGCGACTGTAAAAACTTAAATGATGTCATTGTAGTATCGGTTGTGCGTAGAAGAGCGAAATATCTAATTAAATAACAGAAATAACATTTATAATACCACTCCATGTGTGGTAACAATTCCATCAGTGGCGTCGTTTTTTTAATACATGAAAGATTAACAGATAACATAATCTACATGAAAGAAGTATGAATCTGAGTAGCAGAAATAAGAATGTCAATGAATAAAACATCAAATTAAAATTATCCAAATTTGTACCAAAACTTCAGATCACTCACGTGGCGAAATCAAAGAATTATACGCAAAACTAGAAAAAACTGTATAATAGAGTAGCGAATTTTGTATAATTTTCATAACCATTTCAATGCAAGACCAGCTGAAAAAAATAATAATTTAAATTCAATACAAACCTTACCAAAAGGAAGAGAATGAAAGAGGAGAAGGTCAGATAAAATTCAACCAAAGTAACAGATTCCTTATTGTGTGTTCATTCTTTAACATTGAAAACAATGAAACTAAACATGGAGAAGTATAAACGGACAAACCTTTAATGAAAGATATTTTATACTAACAAACTATAGATATGTTGTAAATGATGTAACAGTTTAAAAGAATTGTATTATATTTAGTGATCACAGAATGGCGAGATACAAAATTATAATTAATAAAAACCTAGCACGATATGCTATTTCTGAAATAGTTTTTTGGGAGAAAAAAGCGCGCTTGCGAGTGCCGAATATCGACTAGCTCGGGAACCGCTCGAAGAAAGGCATAGAAAGAGTTCCTGTAGTCGGTGCTCGGAATTAAACCTAGGTCTTTCTTCGTGCGCCTCAGAGCGTAAAGAGGGAGAAGATTTTATCTCATGAGAGATATTAATTAAGCAATCTAATAATTAATATCTCTAATAATGATTTATGATGATAGTATACTAAAATACCATAAGAAAATCTTGCATAATAACCGACTCAATATTAACTTTTCATAGAGGATGAACTATCATGCAAGTAGTAAGTTAATTTTATCTAAAATGTCACTTGAAGATATACTAATTTTATCCATCCATTGAATATTCTTAATCAAAGATAGGTTGATTCTATCTTTAGGGCTTTTACACAGATAATGAAGCTTCCGTTTCATCCCTATACTTTACATCTAATGGCTAATATTTTTTAAATGTCAGTTGATGAGTGTATGCTCACGGGGCTAGTTTGCCTGTTTTGGGAAATAAAAGTTGAATATCTGGTGCAAAAGAATTACATCCACACTTTTATTTGAAAAGTGTCACTGGAATACATGCACACTTACAGCAGTAAAAAAGTACAAAGCTGTTCAGAAATTATGAATAGGCATACATAATCATGAGTTCCTTCGTGTCATATTGTTCGAACCTAGCACTCTCCAACCAAAGGAGAACCAATTGTAACCCTAAGTAGAAAAATTTAGAATGCCCAAATGAATAAATTAGTGTCTTTTAGCCATTTCCCTGTGAAGATAACGAAATCAAGATGTGAGTTCTCTGTTCTTCATCCTTAGTGATGTTTTATTTATAACGGATGATTTATAACAGATAACAAATTACAAATTGCTAATAATGATCATGATAGTTTGTAATGATAGAAGATTGTTATTATTATTATTATTACTATTACTATTATTATAGAAAATTTGTTTCACTGAAAAAGCAACGATTTTTCAATCATAAAAGGTAAACATTTGTTACCGTAAGGTTGGAGGAGGAAGTGGAAAACATTTCTTGAAGAAAAAATCTATCCCTTTTGTGTTGTGAATTCTGATAAATGAAGCGAATCAGCCTATCGTATTGGGGGAGAAATTGTAAGTAGGCTTTTCAGGTAAAAAGATACTACGAAGAGTGGAACGCATGACAAAGATGGATGAAATGAGTATGAAAGTCAGGTTTTCTTCTCAATTTTATATACGCATACTGAAATAAATGACATAGTTGTACATTAATTGCTGGGATTCTGAAAATATTGACTGTGATCGTGATGAGGTAATTTGGCTCTTCTTAAGTTATTATTTCGATGATATTTAAAAGTTAATGTGCTATCCATTACAGACAATCCAAGGCGGCATGGAGTATGATCACATTTGTAATGCATATTCTTGGACAGTTGCTGCTGTGGGTATATAAGTATGTAATAGTATGCAGCGATTATGTCTGTAGAGAAAGATAAATTACTTGCATATCTAAACCAATCTGAAGTACTTTACTTGATAAGTCGTTTGAAGAAAATATCAGTCTTAGTGAGAATAGCTCAGGTATTATTAGGCATAATATATGTGCTAATGATTCTCAATAGATCGCAGTATGGTGGCTGCTCTTCTAAGCACGACACCCACACCAGTAATAACTAGATCGTCTGCGGACGATTTAGTGCCAGCAAGTCACAACTGAATGGTGGGGCGTAGAAAGCAGCTGCCGCATAGTCTCAACGACTGCCTTGATGCTTCCATTCTAGTGGCCTCATCGCCAGAGCGATCGTGACAGTACGAAAACAACTCCGGCTAGCGCTGCCTTTTAACGCGCGAGGCACGAACGATATCGTTACAGTGGCTAGACAGGATTCTGACTTAGAGACGTTCAGTCATAATCCCACGGATGGTAGCTTCGCACCACTGGTCACTCGACCAAGCACATGTGCCAAGTGTCTGAACCTGAGGTTCCTCTCGTACTGAGCAGATTACTATCGCAACGACTAGTCATGAGTTGGGTAAACCTAACCTGTCATCTTTATTATCAGGTTAAACTCACTTATTTATCTTTATTTTTAGGATAGATTCTCTTGCAATTTGTCCCTGTTTCTCATTAAGGACCTAAAGTTGTTCAGTTCATGCAGTTACCAGATACCACAGTATGACTATCAGCCATACTCGCCAGTGCAAAATCAATACCTATATTATTTAGATTTTTGCCAGATTTGCGTGCTGTTGCTAACGCCAGGACAAGCGCCAGCCATGGATTTCGCCCAAATTTGCACCGTTCCTGTATTTTATATATTTGACTAAGCACATGACTTTTTATTTTCCCATCTTAACCTAACTTACATACTACCTTAAGATTAATTTAAATCTAAAAGCGATATTCCCGACTACCCCTAATAGGGAAACACAAGTACAATTATAATTCTTCTCAGAGAGTAGTTCATCACAGGTCCTATCGAATCTTCGCGTCCCACAATCCACAAACCATTGAGAAACCCAATGCCTGTGAGTTAGAAAAGAACCTCCCTACGGTGGTTCACAGTGAGAGTATTTGAGTAGGGACACAGTGAGAGTCTTTAAGGGCACTCTCACCTCAAGCAAAGGAAGTCGAAAGTTTATTTTCCACTTGGTTAGAGTATAATAAATTTAGTTTAATCCTTTATCCAAGTGCGAGCAAACAAAGTTTGCGCCTGAAAGTATCTTCAGGGACTGGGATAAGGTGGTAAAACACCAGGGCACTCCTTGCAAAGGTGAAGCAAGCTACGAACACTCCTATCTCAGTATCTCCCATAATGCAGAACACATCCCCTTGCGGATATGTCTAATGTTATTCATTAAGGGAAGGGCCACAACCCAGACTAGTTTCGACCTTTATTGAGGTCTCTTCAGTGTGAGCCAGGCCCAAGTGGAGATTCCAGGCAGAAGCATTAGCAGGTCATCTCTACCTATAGGAGTTTCCAAATGGTGTGCCACCCTTTTTTAATAAATTACTCTGGATTAATGCATAACATTAGACATATCCGCAAAGGGATGTGTTTTGCATTATGGGAGATACTGAGATAGGAGTGTTGGTAGCTTGCTTCACCTTTGCAAGGAGTTTCCTGGTGTTGTACCACCTTACCCCAGTCCTGAAGATACTTCCAGGTGCAAACTTTGTTTGCTCACACTTGGATAAAGGATTAAACTAAATTTATTATACTCTAACCAAGTGAAAAATAAACTTTCAACATCTTTCTCTAAATCCAGAGTAATTTATTAAAAAAGGGTGGCACACCATTTGGAAACTCCTACAGGTAGAGATGACCTGCTAATGCTTCTGCCTGGAATCTCCACTTGGGCCTGGCTCACACTGAAGAGACCTCAATAAAGGTCGAAACTAGTCTGGGTTGTGGCCCTTCCCTTAATGCATAACATTAGACATATCCGCAAGGGGATGTGTTCTGCATTATTGGAGATACTGAGATAGGAGTGTTGGTAGCTTGCTTCACCTTTGCAAGGAGTGTCCTGGTGTTGTACCACCTTACCCCAGGACTGAAGATACTTTCAGGCGCAAACTTTGTTTGCTCGCACTTGGATAAAGGATTAAACTAAATTTATTATATCAAGCAAAGGAAGTCAGCAAAATTAAAGAATGCGATCTGCAATTTCTATAACAAGTTTAATGCATTTCTTCCTAACATGACCCATAAAGACAGAGCATCATTTCAGTTAAAGGCCTGCCTTGCCTTACACTTCCTTTAACTCAAATCATCTCCCTGCACCTTCTTCAATTGTAACTGCAGATTTACAACTTAATACTTGATGTTATTTCCCCTTGACACATTAGATTAATAATAAATTAACAGATATTCTCTTCGATCCTTGTCATATGCATTTTGTAGATCTACAGAAAAGCTAAGAACGCATTCTTGTTAGAGGTGTTGCGATTTTGCGAATCATTGTTGTTTAGTGAAAATCTAAACTTAAACATTTCTAATTGTATTGAACCCAACTTTAAGATTGTTATTCATCAAGTTTTTCTTTAATTTCAATAATTTTTCTTAGCCTCTTCTCAAATATGTTTCCAAGAATCTTACCTGGAACATTAAGTAGAGAAATGTGCCTGTTATTTTGATATTCAGCAGCGTTCCTTTTTCTTACATACGGATGCCACGAGACCTCTATTTAGATCATCTACAATTCATCCTTATGACGATGTCGTCGACATTACGCAGTGCTCCCATAGTGAAATTTTACTCCATATTTGAGCATTTACATATTTGTAAATATGTAAATTTTCCACATTTCAGGCCTTTGATGGCTTTCTCTACAGACAGTACAGGGTGTTCGGGATAAATTTGACAGTTTCGTAAGGAAAAAGAAAATCTTCTTTGTATCTATTAAATTTAACGAATTGACAAAAAACATTACAGGCAGAGTTAATTACAATACTATCAACAAGATTTACTCAAAATAACCACCATTAGCATCGATCACAGCTTCAATTCTGCTTCGGAACCTCGAACAAGCTGATGCTACAGTCTCCCTGGGAAGGGCCGTAAAAACTGTTTTAATTTTATCCATTAACTGGGCTTTTGTATTACTGGAAGTGCGATTGGTGTCTTTTTCAACTGCGCCCCATACAAAATAATCCATGGGGTTAAGGTCTGGGGAGTTTGGAGGCCAAACATTTGGACTGGTGAAGTCGTAGAAATTTTCAGACAACCATTTTTGACTTTTCCCAGAGGTGTGGCAAGGGGCCGAATCCTGCTGCCATACATACGGCCTACCATTGGCTACCCTTGTTATCCAGGGCTTGATTACAGTTAGCAACTCCACGAACAATGCCCGAATTCCAATGCCAGGGTTCTTCAACACCTGTTCCTGCAGATTTGCGAGGAATTCTGCTGTACGAACGCAATCAGATCGTCTGCTAGGGATCTTTCTTCTTGCTACATCCTCGTAGTCACCATTCCAAGTCTCTAGTTCATGCCTGATTGTTTTTACTGTATTCAGGGAGCATTGGGCAGCAGTCGTAATATCCTTATTTTGATGGCGGGCACGAATCATCATGATACAAGTTATTCTCTTCCATGATTCAGGTGGGTTCCAGCTATCCATCCTTTCTGACATCTTGTATATGAATGAAGAAGGGTCCAAACTTTTAAATGAAGAGAAGTGTGTGTTAATACATGTAACTTACGGAAAAATATAATTAATTATAAATATGTCAAATTTATCCCGAACACCCTGTATATGTTGATATACACTTTATTGAATAAAGTGTATATCGAATAAAATATTCCTCTGAGTATTTTCTATCATAGGGTTGTAACATCCCGTTTCTTTAAACAATGATTTCAAATATCTCGGATGTATTTAACTTCTATTTTGAGAAACTCTTCATACTTTCTGATTTCTTTTATATCACTGGCTCATCTAATTATAAGACAAATGAAGAGAGTGGAAAAAAATAACTTTCATAATATTTTCAACCCTTTCTGATCTTTAGTTTACATATTCTAACAAGAGTCTTATGACTTTTGTTTAGCTGCTTTTACATTTTCCTTTATACTTTTTACTTTATATGAACTTTCACTTTGCTTTCTTCTTTCCGAAATCGTACTGGGTCGTCCATGGGGATTTGTCATCAATATTCGTAAACATTACCTCTTCATCATATGAACTAACTGAACTTTCTTGTCAATAAAAGGAGGTGTGAACTTACTTAGCTGGGTGCTATAGATGAAAGAAATGCAGATTCCTGTGATAAAGTTTGGAGTAACTGGAAAAGATGCATCTCTGGGTAAGGTGCTGGTAAGGAGAAGATAGTTAGGCAGCTACATAGTTAAAGGTTTTTTTTTTTTAGAATTCCTTGCTTTGAGTATGAGTGGGTGTTTGAATTCATGCTTCAAGTATGACAGCGGGGCAAGTATTATTATCTTATTCTTGTCTTAATGATGTGCAACTAGTGAACACTAATCTTTACTCACATCAGACGAATGTAGCTTATTGTTATTTGTGACGAAGTCCTGATTTTGTGAGGGTGGATAAATGTTTTAATGACATGCACTGACAAGACAGACTGTAAAAGTGCATTGAAAAACGACAGCATCGGATTTCCTATTAATGTACTGCGTGCATTTTGGTTCTTTCTACTCATTTAATCCATCTTATGTTATTCATATTATTATGAAAGATCAGTCGATTTAGGAAGAGGCATTTGGATTTTGTGTTCAAAATTTATTAGTTCTACTTCTATTTGTTGCAAATTTTCTCATGATCTAAGTAAAGATAGACATTGAAAAGCAAATTTCGGTTAATGCAGGTCTTGATCTCCTGTACTTTGTTTTCACAGTATCTTTGCTTGAAAGGGGACTGCTGCATGTAAGTGATTCTGCTGTTTACGGGAATCGGGGTCAAATTAGGATTCCAATATTATTCAGAATCAAAATGATTACATTGCAGAATTTATTTTCATTATGCTTCTTATTTTGTTACTATCAATATCATCTTTAGTCTAATTGTTTAGGACTTCTTTGACTCCCTGCTTCTCGTAATGTGCTCGGTGTAAAAGAGCATCGGGATGGATTTTCTTGTTTGCAGCTGGCACTTTAAGCAGTGTCATAATATCTACAGGTGACGTAGGTGGGTAGCATAAGAGATTACGCCTCCATCGTATACGCAAATTAATTACTACAGTGAAGGTATTCAGTCTGATTTTATGTAGTTTGGAGTTTGGAATTGTTAAATGATAAGGGCTATAATAGTTCCGCATTATTTTTTTTTTACTTCGCTACAAACGTATTGAAGTTTCATTTAATCATTGATGAGTGGTGATTGCTGATTAAGTGAAAGGCTTACATGAACTGAAGACACTTGCCGTTAATGAGCTCGCTTCTCCAAATTTTTGAAATTGATCGAGAGTAGGATAATATAATTTATAACTGACCTTTACTCCCTTTCTTTAGGGTCAGGTTGGATAAGGCATTTTTCCATGCTAATCGGTAGTGCCAACTGAGTATGAGAAATTTCTATGTAATAGCGGAAGAGTCTGAATTAGGGAGCTACATTCGGAGCACATTTGGGGGAATACCACATATATCAATGGCAGTGTTCTTAAGTCTGTTGAGCATTCTTCTGATCTGTTTCAATAGTTGGTAATAATGTGGATGGTATCGCCATGTTTTTACAACTAATGGAGGAAAAGGCTTACTGAATGAGACCTCCCGTATATTTTCGCAATATTGCCAACATGTGCGTGAGAATCGTAAACAAGAAAGGGCAAAATTTCCATTGAGTAGATTTCGAGAGGTTCGAGGAGAGAATGCGTGAGTCTTAATTGATCAGGAGTCAAAATGTTTTCGTTTATTCTTTAGAAATTTGCTTTTTCGACTTGTTGATCTATTCTTTAATTGTTAAGAGCTCTACTATGGGACGAGATAGAACTTGAAACTTTAAGTTAAGACCAGGAATATATTCTTAAGTTTTTATCTCTCGCTGTTTTGGGATACTTGCTTAAGTACAAGGATTTGAATAGGGGTAATGCTTTTCAGTTGATTATTAGATGAACGTTCTCATTTCAACAAGGACTATTTCAGTTATTTAATGCAAGAAAGTGTTCCTATCGTAAGAGATCAAACAATAATGGCATCTTGGAAAAGATATGTGGAAACATCAAAGTCAAGTTACATGTATAGGTTATTTAAAGTTAGAGCTAGTTAAGAATAGGTCCGTGTTGTTGGAAGATTAATTACGATTGCATTACGTATCCACATAATGGATCTTTTATCTTGTTTGGATATTCTCTACATTACAAAGGTGCACGACTTTAGACGAATTCAGCTGTTTCTTCCCGTAAAAAAAAAGCATATGAGCCAGAAAACACAATTAAGAGACACAATATAATCTCAAGGAAATAAAAAAAATACTCAAAGAAGAAAATTGGGCTGATTTTGAGGTTTACGATTATTTGGTTTGGTTTATTTTGATCTACAGCCAAAGCAGATAATGGGCTATAAGGCCAGTGTTTTATGTATGATTTGTTATGCGTGTGTTTTAATGGCCGGATTTTTCTATTGTGAGGGACAAAAAAGATGATTATCCGGGAGAAGACCCTTGACCAGCGTATGAAACTGGCTAAGTCACGTTACTTGAAAAAGTATTATAATGTGGTTTCGTATTCTACACGGGATTCGAACTCAGAGTCTTTCTAACCAAATGGTATCGACAAAACCGACTGAGGATATATATATATATATATATATATATATATATATATATATATATATATATATATATATATATATATATATATATATATATATATATATATATATATATATATATGTGTGTGTGTGTGTGTGTGGTGATTAGTTTTTACTCGGTTGTTATACATTTCAAAAAATAGATTTAATGACTCCAAGACCGAGATAACATATAAAGATTTTAATGATAAATACTACTAGTTTCGGCATATAGCAGCCTTCTTCAGGTATTTATAAAGGAAAGGAATACTAATAAACATTGAATTATTTAAATAAACAAACTGGAAATTACAGGTACAAATTGCCTCACATAATCGATACATAAAAACGTTGTATTTTTCAAGTTGTTCCTTGAAAAACTTGAACAACTTGAAAAATACAACGTTTTTATGTATCGATGATGTGAGGCAATTTGTACCTGTAATTTCCAGTTTGTTTATTTAAATAATTAAATGTTTATTAGTATTCCTTTCCTTTATAAATACCTGAAGAAGGCTGCTATATGCCGAAACTAGTAGTATTTATCATTAAAATCTTTATATGTTATCTCGGTCTTGGAGTCATTAAATCTATTTTTTGAAATATATATATATATATAAAACTTATTTACACACACACACACACAGGTAAAAAACTTATTTACACACACACACACACATATATATATATGTTAGGGTTACCAATATATATATATATTAAATTTATTTATTTATTTTATTTTCGTATTTTTTCTTGAATGAAACCCAGACACGGGTTTGTCGGATTTTTAAAAACCGGGTTTTTTGGATAAATTTGTAAAATTTGAAAGTTTTTAAATGTAAAGAACCTGTTTTAGATACTAAAATTAATATGTAAAAATTAATTAATTATTTAATTAAAAACGTTAACATTTTGAGTTGAAATAGCCTTGGGTACAAGCATATTATAGTAAAACTAATCTTCATGTGTCAGGCGAATATTTGAATAATGAAAATCCACAAACGTATTCGATTATGCTATTCTACGAGTATGTGGCAGCCGCAGCACACAGACTGACCGATGACATCAGCTGTGTTGCTCACATGCACCCCACCATACCAGACCAGTTTAGTCCTGCGTACTACCCGTACTATGCAGTAGAACGCGATGCGGCAGCTCCATACACTTGAGTTTGATCACAAGCAGGAATGGCAAGTTCATGTTATAGCTTGTTATTATTCTTGTTTTGGTTAGTAAAAACAAAAACAACGTAAATAAATTTATTACAGTGTATTTTAATAATATAACATTCTTTCATTATTATATATTAATATCATGGATAAAAATAATTAAAATATTTCATTTGATTTTTAGACCAAAATGAATGTTGTAAATAAGTCGGAGGTTTGAGATAATTTCAAAAAGGTTGGAAAAGACAAGGCATGCTTCAATCATTCTAATAAAATGTTAAGGTGCAAAAGATCATCTATGAGCAATCTCCATAATCATCTGAAAGTAGCTCATAAAATAATAAACAGAAACGATTGACAAGCAAGAAACACATGGACCCTCCTCCTGTCCATTAAAACAAGCCAGTATTTTTAATTTTATGTAAAGGAGCAGTTTAGAAGAAATTATAGCAAAACTTGCTGCAATGGATGGATTGTCCATTAATAGGATTTCAAAAGCTCGTTCATACGAGAGTCGTTGCAACAACAGGTATATTCATTACCAAAAAACAACTGTCGAGTAACGGATCTCATTCATGCGTTTTATGACAATGCCATACGCAAAACTATAAATGAATTGGATTGTTTTAAGAATAATGAGAAAAAAATTCTATAACTTTAGTGAGTGGAGCAAAATAAATCTCAGATATTTGAATATCAACGTACACCATTTTGCGAAAGATTTTAATTTGGGCTTAGTTCCATAATTCCTGCGATGTTAAGAAAACATTGGAATTAGTTTCTGAGAGTCTACACATTTTTAATTTGGATCTATCAACTGACATAGTTGAATCGACAAATGATGGTGCAGCTGTTTTGAAAAAAAATATATTAGCCAATTATCACCTGTAATTATTCAACTATGCTATTCACACAGCATACGCTTAACAGTTACTGATGTGTTATATAAAAATAAAGAAATTGCTGAAACCAATGTATATAGTACAATTGAAGAATCGGAATTTTTATACCGAGGATTTTTTAAATTCTCTTGACTACATAACGAATGTGGACTCCCTATGTTGTCTGACAACTACAAGCAATAAATTTCCCAAATTAGAAAAATATGTTTTTTTTAGGAAATCTCCCGTAAGAAATAGCATCCTTCAGAATTATGTAAAACAAGAAAATGGAAAGGAAATAAGTCTGATTCTTGACTACCAGAAGAGATGGAATAGTTTAGAGGCCGTGATCGAAAGCTTTATGACATTTAAAGAATGTGTTGTTTTAGATTTGAATGAATGATATTGGTGATTCTCATATGTGTAATGAAGCATAATATCCTAAAATCATGGAGCTTCTTAAAGTGTTGGGACCAGCACGTCTAACAGCTGAGGCCTTAGGGTGGCGATATATCAATTTATTAACAAATGAAGGCATATTTGAATTTCTGTTAAATGAACTTAAAAATTTAAAGACTGGAATTAGTTCCAAATTATTAAATGCTTTAGAAGGACGAATTCAAGAAAGAAGAAAAGTTGGATTGGTAACCCTTTTGCAATACTCGCATTTGCAATATCCACAAAACATTCCAAGAAATCTAGTGTAATTTTACTAGCTTCAAAACTCGATATTAATAAGTTATCTGGAAAACTATTGTCCAGAATATATACAGATTCTTGTCTGGAAACAATTTCCGATGATGAATATATCGGAGATTGAGAAACTATTAATCTGGGCAATTCTTTAAAAGAAGCTACGGAAAAATTAATTCATAGTTTTCTTGAGGAATTTTCACTATTTGAGGCAACCAATAAAAGAACAAAGAATTTAGATTTATTATTTGATGCTCTGAAAACCATAAAACCAAGTTCAGTAGCAATTGAGGAAATAGTTTCTATTTCAAGAAATTTTGTATCTAGAATAAGAACAAGATTAAGTAATCGTTCAGTGAACATTTTATGGTTTTTTTTTAAATCATATTTCCTGAAAAAATACTAAATGAAATAAAACTTTATGATTTGCACGGATTTTAGTTATTTTAGTTTTTTTTTTCTTGATTTTTATTTTTTTTTGGTTTTGTATGGAGTATATGTAATTTTGTTAAATTGTTTAGCTCCATAATTGTTAAATAAACTGAAAATTGAAACAAGTATAAATTTGTTTATTCTTTAAATTATATTTTAACGTATAGTGGTATCGTGGACGAGTTTTGATCACGAATGTTTCAACCAAAATTTTAAATAAAACCATAATAATCCCTCACTATCAGTATATACCTTTGTTCCTCTGGCAAATAAAAGCTTTACTGAAGACACAGAAGTTTTCGTTCCAGATTCCCAAGTCTTCAAAGCTCATTTCTGTACATCTTCCCTAAAAATATAAGAAAAGAAAATAAATAAATAAAATGTCATAAACAAGAATATTATACAACCATCAAGAAATATGATGTTGAATATTATGTATTGAACATCTGATATCATGGATCGAATAACTCCTTTAACGTGTACATTAAATTATGCTTTATGTTTCATAGACAAGCCTCATAGCATTCAGAATGTATATGGCTGTTTCCAAAGCAGGTCTTACACACAACCATGCCTTTCCAAAAATCGAATCTCCCTGTTTAAATAAGCACGCAGTGACTTTTACCGAATAAAACACCCAGCTATTAAAATAATTTATAAATCGTCCACATAAATAAGAGCCTAAATGAGTCCGTGGAGAAGGTTTAATCTCCGCCGCCAACTAGATATGAGTTCTATGCCCACTGTAAAACGTGTTTTCAAGTCTTTTTAGTTATCGCAGGACTTTATCCTCCAATACAAAAGAAATCACTTCATTTATCAAAGCTTCAAGTGATTCGAAATCGATTACGTTTAGTCCATGAAACAGTTTCTGGCATATCAAACTATTAGCTTAGACACGGTAGTATACTGTTCAATAGGTTTTCAGTTTCATAAATGAAAATAATTGGACATATATATCCAATTATTTTTGTCTAACCAAATAATGAATAATATTTAGTACTAATTCATTTTATAAGAATCCTACCCATTATGTCACAAACCTACAGCGGAAACACTAACATATGCAGGTAAGACTCGAAAGAGAAGAGAAGAGAAAGGTCATGATATGTTTCTTGAACTACTGGAATTTATATTTCTTTGGAAATCTGTCCGAGAAATGCTATTACTAAGAACAGCGAGGCTAAAAAACAATGGATAAAGTTAAATTTAAGGGAGATAGTAAATCCCGTATTATTATACAGCCGGGTACGAAACTCGGATCGAAATCCATCTAAATCCAAGAGTTTCATGCCGAAGAACTATCGGCGAGTCCAAGCGTAAGTAATCACTTGGGTAGTACAACACTAGGGCAACTCGGAGCAAAGGTAGAACAAGCTCCGTCACTATCCTTAATATTTTATGATAATGTAAAACATTATGAGAAAATATTATTATTTCTGACACCTCCAAGGAGTCCGAAGACTCATCGAGGGATATAATTGAGTAAAGATACCCACTCATTGATGAGACCTCAATAAGGGTCGAAACCGGTCTAGGTAGTGACCTCTCCTCATATTGTAAAACGGTAATACATCTCCTAGGAGCTGCGTTTTACATTATGAGAAAATATTAAGGATAGTGACGGAGCTTACTCCACCTTTGCTCCGAGTTGCCCCAGTGTTGTACTACCCAAGTGATTACTTACGCTTGGACTCGCCGATAGTTCTTCGGCATGAAACTCTTGGATTTCGATTCGAGTTTCGTACCCGGCTGTAGAATAATACGGGATTTACTATCTCCCTTAAACTTAATTTATGTCGCCGGAAAAATACCCCCTTGGCTCGTTATAGAGGATAAAGTTGCTGGTTCGTTAATTTTCAAGCATAGACACGGATGGATGGCTGTTTACCAACTACTGCTCTTAGAAATATAATTAGAAGAAAGTAGAAGACATGAAAGACATGAAGTGACAATTTCTATTGAGCAGTGAAACGCAATTACCGATAGAATGGGCATAAGGCGGAAAGAAAGACCATAGAAAAGTATATGAGAAAGCAAATTGGGAGGCATATTATGGAAGATCTTATTTTGCAAATTACATTCTTTTGGATAGTGTCATTTATAGTTCGCACACCATTTGTAGATCTCTCCTTGGCATTTTGCCAAGAATAGTCGATTCATGCTGAAGGGGAGAAAGAAATGAAGGATGTACGAATTGGTCTCCAACATGGGAAATCACGTGCTTTCTTGTCTGTCGCTGTACTAGTATTAGCTTGGTTTTTTTTGTTGTCGCTTTTTTGCATTATTTTTTTATTATTAATTTGTATGATGGATCCAGTACAGTCAACAAGTTCTGTTGTTAAACGTTTCAATAGCTCTTGAAATAGAATATTGAATAATGTGCTGACATTCTGCGAAAAAGAATCGTCTCCTTGTTCCCCTTTCTCAAGTCATAAAACGTGCAAGTGCAATTGCGGGCGTATCGGGGTCGACTGTTAAAAGAATTCGTAGGGAATCAAAAGATGAAGGTAAGCCAAAATTTTAATCTCCTAAAAAAAGCGCCAGAGTAAAGAAAACTATCAAAACCGTAGCTTTGAATGATTTTGATGCAGACGTTATAAGAAGAACTATTCACGAATTTTACGTGGTCGAGAAAAGAGTGCCAACTGTTCCGAAATTGATTCCTGTGCTTAAAGAAAAAAGTAATTTTCCTTGGAAAAGAGAAACTTTAAGGAAAATACTTCATGAAATCGAATTTTGTTTTAAAAAGTCCCAGAATAAAAGGAAACTTATGATGGAGCGAAGAGACATTGTTTTTTCTAGAACGCAGTATTTGAGAGCAATAAGACGTTTCAGGGAGGAGAAAAAACCGATTGTGTATCTAGATGAAACTTGGATTGATAGTAATTTAAGTTATGGAAAATGTTGGCAGTCTAAAGAAAAATGTGGAGTGCTACAAACCGGAAATGCCTCGTGGCGCATAATAATTTTGTGTGCGGGTGGAGAAATGGTTTTTTTTTTTTTACCGAATTCAAAGTTACTATACAAGGCCAATTACCATAGGCAAATGAATTCTACGATCTTCGAAAAGTGGGCAGAAGAAAAACTGATTCTTCATTTTTTCGTTATTTGCATAGAGAAGGTCACTACCCAGACCGGTTTCAACCTTTATTGAGGTCTACCTACCTACTATCAAGTTTGTAGCGAACTACAAACTTGATATTAACTAGGTCTACCTACTCACTGATGAGACCTCAATAAAGGTTGAAACCGGTCTGGGTAGTGACCTTCTCTCATAATGTAGAACAGAAATACAGCTCCTAGGAGCTAAGTTCACATTATGGGTAAATATCAAGAATACTGATCGGAGCTTGCTCCACCTTAGACATGAGTTGCCTCAGCTTGCACTACCTTTAGGGTCAGTTGCTACAGTATCCAGGTATTTGCTTACGCTTGGAATCGCCGAACTTTATATAGTTTCTACTATATTCGGCATGAAACTCTTTGAGTTTCTCATTCGGCTAAGAAACGATATGGGATGTAATATCCCTTAACTTAAACATGTCATATGTCGCCGAATTGAAGCCTTTGGCTCTTCATATATCTGAGAACTATAGTTAGGTTTGCAAGGCAACAGCTCAAATGTAACAAAGTTTTCTAAGATTGAGCAACTTTCGGATTTCGCAATAATGCAGGTTGTGTAAATGAGAAGTATCATTCAAGATGGGAAAAAGTACTCAATTGTTGCAATGTTAAGAACGATAAAGGTGTGATTTTTCATGCCAGAAAGATAAAAAGTACAAGACCAAAAGAGAAATCTGGTCTTGACAGCTAATCTAAAAAGAAAATATCTCAAATTAAAGTGCATCTCTTAAGAGCACATGTGGAGAGAGCCGCCAGTAGAAGAAATACCCTCAAACGAGTGGTTTCCCTACACAGATCATGAAGAAGATTTTTTGGTCAAATAGAAATAGATCAAAAATTACCGATCTGATCTGAGTTTCCCTTTCAGTAGTTTCCGACCGTAGATGACATTGTAGGCAATGCCCAAAAATACTCCTGGTGAGATTTTTACAGGATATTTCACCATTGCCCCCCCCCCCCCACACACACACACACGCATAGTTTTATCGGTGCTCAGGACCGTCATATGGCTGGGATGTATTCATGAATGATTGTCATTCGTGTGTGTTCACGGGACAGGTTTGGCTGTTCTGCTAAAGCAAATAGTACATAGTACAACACAAGGCAACTCGTTGCAAAGGTGGGTAAAGTTCTTATCACTATTTTAGTATTTTCCATAATGTGTTGTACTATGTACTATGTGCTTTAGCTTACGCTACAATCCGCAGAAATTTTTATAGTTTACTATACTATATTCGGCATGAAACTCTTTGATTCCGATCTTTGAGTTGCTTATTCGGCTTTGAAATAATGTGGGATTTAATATCCCCTTAATTTAAATAATAATAATAATAATAATAATAATAATAATAATAATAATGTGTGATATATATTATATATTATATAATTAATTATCATAATTAATTAAACAATTATAAATAATTAATGATTCCATTAATCTAAACTATATCATTGCCTACAGTGATGGATCATCTGATAATGCATTCAACTTAGGAGGAGCAGGGGCTTTTCTAACTCAACTTGGAGGCGAGAAAACGCAAATCCAAACCGCAGCTGGCAAAATAGTTTCACTCCTCACTTGTGAATTAACAGTCATTCAAGCAGGTCTAATGTTCTATCTCTCTAATCCAGTAATAAACATTACAAAAGGAATAACCATGTACAGTGATCAAATTCTGCACTTGAAGCATTAAAAAGTGGAAAAACTCACACTGGAAATTCACGAACAACTTATACTTTAAATTTGAAAAATGAGAACAGTACACTGCACTGGATATCAGCCCATGTAAATATTGAAGGCAATGAAGGAGCAGACATACTAGCCAAAGAAGCAAGAACATTCCTCAAAAATACCACTAACTGATGATAATTCTGTCACAAAAATAAGATTATTAAAACAAACTATCAAGATCAAGCATGAAATCAACAAAATTAATGAAATTAGAGAAATAGCCACAATGTGGAAGTAACAGTTTAAACGCATGAAAATTTAAAGACCGGACGGTACTAGAAGCTATGAAATATTCAAGAACTGTTTACGATTCAAACTAAAATCTACCCACATCTATTCTTGTCCAGCAATTGCCTCTACTCTACAGAAAATTGACAATAATCGTATAGAAAAGCTCTACTCCATCAAAGTTCAACAGATTGCCAAAGCAGTTCTACAGGCCTACGGTCATATCTAGAATGTCTTCAATAGATCAGATAACAACAACTGGATGTTTGCGTAAATAACGTCATTTTTGATAAGCATGGGAAGGTATGCACATCGCTTCTCTTAAAGATCGAACTGGATATTTTAAAGTTGGATGTAAAAGTATGTTTTTCTATGAATATTGTATTGTCTTATTTTTTAGATTTATTTTTTTCATATTTCTGTAGGAGAACTTTTATGATCAGAAGTAATACTTAATTTTTTAATAATATATATTTCTAACAAAATCGCTAAAACAGTGTTAATAGCCCTTGAATTAATTCTTCTAAAAAATGCGACAATCAAAAGTATGTATGTATATATATATATATATATATATATATATATATATATATATATATATATATATATATATATATATATATATATATATATGAAAATTGATTTAGTCGGTTTTTGTACATTTTTATAAAAAGATTGAATAACTAGTCCCGAGAGAAATGCAAACAAAGTTTATTAGTACGACACAACTAGTTTCAGCTTGTATCAGCCTTCGTCAGGTGCACATTAAAAAAAAGATATAACTAGTAAAAAAACACATGGAGGAAATAATTGTAAACAACACGGAAAGTTAATGTATATATATATATATATATATATTTCAACGTTGAAACGTTGAAGACTGCACATTCAAAACTGTTCCCTCGTTGGCTTCATTGTTGGGCGTATGCATGCGTATAGCATCTCGTGAACGCCAATATTTGACCGCAGCACAGTGACGGTCTGAAAGGCTGTAACTCAGGTTGTTGTTGAGATGTAGAACGTTGAGAATGATTTCCTTTGATTCTATTATCCTCCTTTCTAATTCGTCATGACAACGGAAAATATTATTAGACTTGTCTCATAGGACTGTATGGCTAGGGTTTTCTTCATTAGAATTGGTCGAGAATAGAACATGACTAGACAAAGCACTGGCTCGCGTTCACTTGTAAGTGACGTCTCTCTTGTGCTCCTCAATACGTAACTCGATTAGCTTCAAACTCAGTCGTAAATTTTATGTTTGGGTGTTGACTATTTAGATGTTCATGGCCGAGAGCCTCTCCTGAACTTCTTTGAGCATCTAAATAATCAACACCCAAACATAAAATTTACGGCTGAGTTTAAAGCTAATGGTTCTCTTCCTTTTTGGACTTCAAACTGACCCGTTCCTCAGAAAAACTTAAAATCTCGATTTACAGAAAACCTACTCACACCAACAGATATCTCCACGGTCAATCCCATCATTATCCTCCTCAAAAGTTTGGAATCATTACTACTCTAGGACATCGTGCTCGTTCTCTTCTTGATGACGAGATAGAACTTAATGGAGAACTCAATTTTCTCAGGTCTACTTTTCAACTAAATTGGTATTCTCAAAAAAACTAATGATAAATTCCTAACAAATCCTCCCGGTCGCCATAAAGAACAGACCAATAGTGTAAAAGGTAATATTTCTATACCATACATAAGCTCTGTCTCACGGAAATTAGCCAAGCTTCTTAGCATATACAACATAAGAACTTTATTTACTCCTCGTCCAAAAATCAGGTCCCTAGCGAGCCATCTGAAACTTAGACATCATAATCTTAAACATCCTGGTGTTTACCAGATCCGGTGCAACTGTGCCATACCTTATTTTGACCAAACAGAGAAGTCAATCGAGTTAGGCATTGAGGAGCACAAGAGAGACGCCACTTACAAGTTAACGCGAGCCAGTGCTTTGTCTAGTCATGTCCTATTCTCGGCCAATTCTAATGAAGAAAACCCTAGCCATACAGTCCTATGAGAGAAGTTTAATAACATTTTCCGTTGCCATGACGAATTAGAAAGGAAGATAATAGAATCAAAGGAAATCATTCTCCCCCCCCCCCCCACTACATCTCAACAACAACCTGAGTTACAGCCTTTCAGGTTGTCACTGTGCTGTTGTCAAATACTGGCGTTCACGAGATGCTGTACGCATGCATACGCCCAACAATGAAGCTAACGAGGGAGATTTTGAATGCGCAGGTTTCAACGTTGAAATATATATACACTAACTTTCCGTGTTGTTTACAGTTATTTCCTCCATGTATTTTTTACTAGTTATATCTTTTTTTTAATGTGCATCTCAAGAAGGCTAATACAAGCTGAAACTAGTTTGAGTGCTAGTATTAATAAACTTTGTTTTCATTTCTCTCGGTTTTAGTCATTCAATATTTTTATAAATAAATAAATATATATATATAGCATTGAAAATAGTCGACAACGATATCTGTAATATGTTATGCACTTTAAAAGTGAAAAAAAAAATCAGGTTAAAAGTGCTTTCCTGAAGACACTTTATTTTCTTACCTGGAACATCGGGCGATCTGAGCGATCTTTAGGGCCCCAGTATACATAATTAAGTGAAGATTTATCGTCCCAGAGGTATGCACCGTCGTTTCCCTTGTTAATGAGACCAATCCACAAATCCGTGCGAGATTCATTCATCAGACTGGTGAGAAATTCTAGACAGTAACAGTAGACTATTGTATTAGAATAGGTAAGATGATTTCATTTTTAGAGTTTTCACAGTTTAAATATAAAAGATGAAATTATCGAGGCCTATCAAAACATTCAAAAAGTGTTATTACAATTAGTGGGAATATACTAGCAATATTGAAGTAATAATCATCTGGTAAAAGTAAACGGGGAAAGTAAGAAATTTTTACGGTAGTTGATCTAAAGCTCTAGGAGAATATTAAGAAGCAAAATATATGCATGAAATGAAATTAAACCTTTTTTTAAGACGAACACAGAAAATTTTTATCAATATCGTTACCTAGTTCTTAGTGCTTGCGCTCCACTGAGGATTTGCCATAGGGACAGTCGTCAAGGGCTCAATGCAATGTTGCTCCGTGTCGTTTCTATACATTAATTCTTTGGAAAAGCAGCAGCAGCACCATATTGTCATTGCACTCATCAGCTGCAGTTCACTAGCCCAGTCGGTAAAGGTAACTGTTTCCTGAATCTACACAACAAGTCAGGATTTAATCCCACCAGATGATCAATGTTAGATAAATTTTATCGACTTGAATAAAAGCAATTTTCTTATTTTGAAGGCTTGAATTTACTTGAAGAAATTCGGTTTGTCTGCATTTTAGGTATTCCGAATATTTTTTTTAGTTAGCACTCGCTGGTGGAAACAGCTGCTCGGCTGTGCTTTCCGCACGCGCGCACACACACACACACACACACACACACACCATAGAGAGAGAGAGAGAGAGAGAGAGAGAGAGAGAGAGAGAGAGAGAGAGAGAGAGAGAGAGAAAAATCATTTAAAAATACTAGTTACTTTTACTTACTTTGCTCTTGAACACTGTGAACTGATGCCAGTGTGCTGTTCATGGCTTTGCACGTGCTGGAAGCAGAATACCATGGTCTCCAAGTTTGTCTTTCTTCGTTGCTCCCCATTATCTTGAAACACTTATTTCCTATGACAGATTGTTCAAAACAACATTTTTTGTTTTGTTTCTGTGCATTTATATATATATATATAATTTTAAAATTTTAAAGTTTTAATGTACACATGTGTGTGTGTACACACACACACACATGTGTACATTAAAACATTAAAATTAACTAAATTTTAAATATTCAAAATTTCATCACCAGTATCCTAACAAAAATTATAATAATAATAAAAGCTGAAAATTTATATGGGAATTCAAAAAGAGCAAAAAAAAAACTTAAAAAATAAGAAACTAAAATCATAATAGGAAAAAAAAAAAGAAACATGAATGAAGATGCATATGTTGTAAGAAACACGGAATATACTGAGCTTTGCAAAAGAATTAAGAAAAAGATAATAGAAGATATAAGATATCCTCTGATTTCAATAGAAATCTGATAATAAGAGCAAGTGAAATAACATTTTAAAGAAAACAAGAAAGATCTTGATAATAAGGTAGTCTTTACATGACAAGTTTAAAAGATGAAAATTGAATACTGATTACAGACAGAAGATATATGTTAGCCATTACTGCAAGATTCTATTAAGAATTATATATAAGTAAAGGAAAAGTAATAAATAACAACAATAGAGAAAATAGTACTGAAAACTAACAAGAATAAACAGTCAAAGGTGGTGAATTAAAATATTCAAGCAAATTTAAAATTGATGGATTACTAATAGAATTTTTAAATACATGAGGAGTTTTCTAGCATATAAAACTAGCAGATTTGTATTGTTAACGTTTAATAATAGGAGGATCTCCTAAAGATTGGAATACTGTAAAACGTTGTCTAAATAGGTGTTTTTAATTTTCACTAATTACATGGGGATGCTTTTGGTTTTAAGGAAACTAAACTACTTTTAGGATGATCTTAAACTTGTGTGCGGCGTTTACAGTGTTGTGTTTATTACTTTCAAAACGTTTAGAGAAGACTGGTAAGTTATCAATTGATCTGTAATTCTGAATGAAATGTTATTTTCCCTTGATTCTGAAGAGATATAATCATCGCTTGTTTTATTTATTTGGGAATAATATCAGGGCTAATTACTCTTGTGCATACGTTTCAGAAGTACCGTAGTTAGTTTTCAAAACGTGTTAAAAGCTGTGTGCGTTTGATTTTGTGAATTCTTGGACTGAACGTCAGCTCTAGTTTGGAGAGGGCATCTTACAGTTCCACTTTGGATATATATATACAGAAAAAATGTCCGGTTTGTTGTTGTATTTGACTTAATAGTGTTGTGTTGCTACAAGCAGGAAAATATATCTTTTGGGTTGTAAGATTTTGTTTGTATAGCTGTATAATTCTGTGCATTCCTTCGAGTTGGTCAATTGATCAGCCTGTTTTGGTGATAAAACCCTTTGTGAAGATTTCCTTTTCGCATTACCAATAGATCATCAAGTGTATGCTACGCTTACTTCAAAAAATCCTCTATTCTGTGAATTTCAGAAAGAAGTAGGGTCTTTTTAGCACTGTGAATTTTAGTTGTTAGTAATTTTCTTGATTCTTTTGAATAATGTTTGCAGATGAATGTTGCTGAGTGATTTTTCTATTTTCTTTATTCGACTGTAATTGGTGTAATACTCTTACTGATATCGACGTTAATCACGGCCCATTTTATTCGCTGCCATCTTTTAATTTTCTTTCTTTTATTGGTGAATATTTTTGTATATATATATATATATATATCATCATCATCATCATCATCATCAAATTCCTGCCATGTACCCTCAAGGGGTGTACAGGATATGACAGTACTACATGAAAAAATTACATCATTACTAACTTCCTATCTACAATTTTCCTCCAAATCAGTCTGTTACTTGTCAAGACTCCAACATTATCAGATCTTATATTTCTATCGTCTAAGGCACTTTGTACCGTATCAATCCACCTATATCTTGGTCTTCCTCTGGGTCGTTTTCCTGCCAACCTGGCAGAGAACACTTGTTTTGCTAATCTTTCCTCTCCCATTCTATTTAAGTGACCATACCATCTGAGATTAGCTCTGCTAACGCATTCCTGGATGCTGACAATGTCAAGTTCTTTCCTAATATCCTCATTTTTAATATGATATTGCCATTGATGCCATCTGTTCACGCCTCTAATCTTTCTCAGGACTCTCATATCTGCGGTCTCTAGTCTTTGGTCAAGTGTTTTACTTCTGACCCAGCTCTCAGATCCATAAGTTAAAATTGGTTTGAACACAGTCTTGTATACAGCTAATTTAGTGTTCCGACTAATTTCTTTCTTATTCCATATGAATTTATTCAATTGACTTCCCACGATACCAGCTTTGCTGATTCTGTTGTCTATTTCTATATTTAGTTTACCATCTTCAGTAAAAATTGTGCCTAAGTAGCTGAAATGTTTTACTTGTTCCACAGGTTCTCCATTCACAACACAGTTGACATTTTCAATGATTCTGCCTATTTTCATTGTCTTTGTCTTTTTATTGCTGACCTTCATACCATATCTATTACAACAGCTATTCAAGTTAGTCAGAGAATCTTGCAGACTTGTAGCAGATTTATTTACAAGTATAACATCATCCGCATAAAGCAAAGAGCTGACATTAACATCTCCAATTTTGATATCATGTTTAATACCACTTTCCTTCATAATGTGATCCATATAGATAATGAATAACAGAGGGGATAATGTACATCCTTGTCTCACACCAGATTTAACATTAAACCATCTTCCTGTACTTCCTTCAATTCTAACTGCTGACTCACAACTCAAATAAAGACTAAGTATTGCTTGATATAATGCCCCATTGACACCATATAACTGCAGCGTATTGAATAGCTTCTCTCTTGGCACCTTGTCATATGCCTTTTCCAAATCGACAAAACTTAAATACAGATCTTTGTTATATTCCCATGCTTTCTCGACTATTTGTCGTAAAGTGAAGATCTGATCCTGACAGCCTCTATTTGGCCTGAATCCAGCTTGTTCTTCACCAAGCTTTTCTTCCACAATTCTTCTCAACCGTTTCTCAAGTATACTTGCATAGATCTTGCCAGGAACACTCAGTAGGGAAATACCTCTGTAATTCTCACATTCAGTTTTATTTCCCTTTTTATATATGGGTACTATGAGAGCTCTACTCCAATCATCGGGAATTCGTCCCTCTGTCCAGGCTTTCTGAACTATGCAGTGCAGCCACTGTAAGACTCTTATACCACCATACTTCAACATTTCTGGTCGAATATCATCTACTCCTGCTGCCTTTCCACATTTCAAGCCTTTGATGGCTTTTTCTACTTCAAGTATGGATATGTATTCCTGACTGCATGCCTGGTCAGTGTTTTTTATCACTGTGCTGTCATCACTGCTTGTTTCATTTAGCAGTTTTTCAAAGTAATTACTCCATACTTCAAGGATATCTTTTTCTCCTGTTTTCATTTCACCTTTATCATCTCTAATTCCTTTTACAGCACTCTTTCCTCCATTCCTAAGCTTCTTCAACAACCTCCAGAATATTTTGCCACCTTCTTGATATTTATTTTCTATATTCTTGCCAAAGTCCTCCCATGACTTTTGTTTAGCTAGTTTTACACACTGTTTAGCTTTCTTACATTTGTCTCTGTATTCTGTAAGAGTAAAAGCTGACTTATTTGCCAGGAACTTTTGATATGCTTTCTTCTTTTCCTTCACTGCCTCTTTAACTTCCTGTGTCCACCAGGGAGTTCTGATTTTTTTATCTTTGCACACAACCTCACCACATGCCTCTCTGGCAGAATCAATCAATGTTTCCTTCAGAGTTTGCCACTGAATCTCCAAGGTTTGATTCCTGTTCTCAAACTCTTTCATTTTCTTTTCAATAATATTTCTATATTTTAGTCTACAGTTTACATCTGAGAGCTGCTCAACTTTTATTCGCTTTAAAACTTTCTTACATGTTATTCTTTTCAATATGAAATTCAATTTTATCCTGCTCAAGACTAAATAGTGATCACTTCCAATTTCAAATCCTCTGTACACTCTGGTGTCCTGCACCAGGGAGAAAACATCACTATCAACAATAACATAGTCAATGAGACTTTTCTTATTCCTAGCCTCTTCTCTCCATGTGAATTTGTGCACATTTTTATGTTGGAACATGGTGTTAGTAATAACCAGTCCATGTCCTGAGCAGAAATCCAACAGATATTTGCCATTATTATTAGCTTTGCTCTTTTCTCCAAATTTTCCCAAAATATTTTTGTATGTCTCACAATCATTTCCTACTCTACTATTTAGATCCCCAACAAGGACCAACTTTTCATTTTTCATTGTGTCAGTTGCTTTTTCTAAAGCCTCAAAAAATTCCTCCACTTCTACCTTAGTAGAACCTTCTGTGGGACCATAGGCACAAATAAATCTCATTGTCCAGTTCCCCATTCTCATATTTGCCCACATTACTCTACTTGAGACTGACTGCCATTCAAGAAGATTAGCCTCGTATTTTGTGTTGAATACTATGGCTACTCCTTCTTTTCCTTGATTGTTATTGCCTGAATATAACATTTTGTATTTATTGCTCAGAAAGATCTCACCAGTTTTGGTCTTTTTTGTTTCAGTCACCCCTATTATGTCGATCTGGTACTTATCTAATTCCTCAGCTAGCTCCATTTCTTTGCCATTCAAGCTTCTTACGTTGATAGTACCGATCTTTAACTCTGGTGATGTTGAGTTGGGGTTTGTTTTCAGATTTGTTCCAGTAGCTGACTTTTCGCTGTTCGCCCTGGTTCCCTGGCGAAAACAACGGGGGCCTTGTTTAACCGGGCGACGCCCCAGCCGGCATGAAATTTTGTCATGTTGTACCATCATTTTTTATTTTGGTTTAACCAATAAGAATACAATTTGGTCGGCTAAATCCCAAATTGCCAGCCCATCCTCGTTCGTTCAGTATCAAAGTAGATACCCAACAGGGTGCACCACGAGAAGGTGAGGATTGGACATTAGGTCAGAAGCCCTGGTCGGTTCTCCGCATTCCTTTAAAGGCTATGTGGAGGTCTCCTCTCAGTATATATATATATATATATATATATATATATATATATATATATATATATATATATATATATATATATATATATATATATATATATATATATATATACTTCTTTTCTGTGGTAACCACTCACGAAAGTCTATTACTAAACCTATAGTACACTTGTCCCATGGGTGGGCAAGGATTTCTTTTTTCATTTTAATCAATTTGCTTCCAATAAAGGAGTTTACATTCGCGTTTGGTGTTGACTATAATTAGCACTCCTTCCTTTTCTTTATTCTTATTTCTCAAACATAACACCTATGCTTATTACTTAGTAAGATTTCACCTTTTTCTCTCTTCTTTGTCTCAGTATTACCGGTTATGTTCAAGAGGTATTTTTCATTTCTTTTGCAAATTCGATTTGCTTCCCATTAAGGTAGAGAGGTTGCTGCTGAGTTTTTAAGGTTTTTCAAGGTTACCTGGTGAAAACCTTGGGCCTCTTGTGTAATCGGGCGACTCCCAGCCGACATTAAATCTCATCGTGTTGTGCCTTCAGATGCATTTCTTATTTAAGCCAATAGAAGGTAAAATTTTTCAGTTAATTACGAAATTTCTAGTTTATATTTTCTCTTACAAAACCCATAATGCACACTTACTATTATTGGACATTATTCCCAGCGGCCATTTTATTAGAATCACCTGGCCAAATGGGGAGTGTTGCTAATAAAGTATAGAGTCAATGTAGATCAGAAAACTCAGTGGGTTACCGGCATTCCTTATAAGCGATATGGAGGGCTTCTCTCAGGTAGTTGTGTTTAATCCTTAAGGGACCACAAGTCGTACCTATCCCAGTTTGAATAACAGAGGCCACTATAAAACACTTGATTTAAGGAAGAGCACAAACACTTGTCGAATTACTATTAAACTGATCACATCGCATTTAATAATAATATTAATAATAATAATTGACTAACTAGTCTATAAAGATAAAGATACGACTTCATTTATGTTTGACTAACAGTAAGCTTACCAAATGGTTCCCACGATGATGGACAATAACCAATTGGTTTTAAGTCATCCACCGCATTATTGGTCGAGACCTGTTTCTTGCATATAACTGCCAATTGTTCATTGCACTCACGACTTGTCCATCTTCCTAGAAAATAAAAGGAAATTAAATCAGAAGAGGGATAAATAGGAAATCCAACTGAATACCCAGATAAATAATAACTTAAAATCATTACATAAAATAGCTTCTCAAAAAGAATAATATTTCTTGAAGGGTTCAATATAAAACACAAAAAATAAAAAAATAAAACGTATTGTAAACAACAGAGAACAAATATTTCTGCTGATAAAAGAACTCCAGTAAGTAAGGCAGAGGAATTCTTATTAGGGAATGAAATTCATCTCGCGCTATGTCAATGCGGACGGCAAATTAATATATACGATTTTTTCATTTTTTTTAAAAATTTCGACCTCGTTTAAAGTGTTAATATTTCAAGTAAACATTTTAAGTCCATGAATAAACCAGCATAAGTTATTTTAATTCTGTAATTTAAATTGAGACAAAGAAAAAGAATAAAGCACAGATAATTCTGTCGTCCGTATATACATAGAGGAGATTCTAGGATGATCATCGCTTCTGATTAAGTTGACGAATTGACGACGATGCTGCCATTTATTAAGTCAAATAGGGTATCGGGATGAACGTGTTGGAAGGTGTCAAAATATCAAAGTGCTCAGCACTCTTCCTTCCCCCCCCCCCAAACACACCGAAGCAATCTGTGAGCTAACTCGGATCAGAAATGTTTTCTGAATTCGCAACTGAAGTTTATTCTTTTTTTCGTTTTTTCAATAAGCGTTAATTTATGCCATAAATATTGCTGTACTCTTAATTAATTAGACTTTAGTAGAACTCTTGAACATACAGGGTAAAGTTTAATTTATTATGTGAATTTTCAAGGCTATATTTTGAAATACGTATCCATTTCAACTTTTAAAATTCTGGATATTTAATAGATGATATTATTAGTTTAGCACTGTTTACAGTGATACCTAACAAAATTATGTTTGAAAAATAAATAAAGGATATATTTGTAATCACTAACAAATAAACATAAGTACTTTAACAATTATTTTACTGTAATAGAAATCAAGAAAGACTGGAAACACACCCTTTTGTTAAAATGCTATCTACTCCCACCTTCCCAACCCATATGAGAGATTGACTACACGTTGCGATAAGAAGCAGAACGAAACAGTGTTGATTATTGCTTTTGAGGACGGTTAATATAAAGTCTTCTTAAAAGAATGAACTCTCAGCTTATGAAGAAAATAAAATAAAATACTGATCTAACTTTAGTATAATCATATAGAATAATGCATCATTAGAGTTTGTTGTAATTAATAATTCTATTGTTATTAAATAAAACTGTGCCTTAACGTTTATATTATTAAACCAAGAGATTCAAGCTTTTCTTTCACATCGGAGAAAGATCGAATAATTGTTATAAATTTTCGACGAAAGGGTATAATATGTACCCTAGGAGATGGAATGATTGTCTGAAATCAGAACTTTATTGACATTATGTAGTTTATTGACAGAGAGCGCGCATCGATTTTTTTTAAATGATATTTATAGTTGTCTCATAAAAGCGGTTTACTGTAAATAATTTGATTATATCTGTGAAGACAAAATAATGGAAGGGTTGCTGAAAAGAAACTAAAAAGCAACGTATCAGAAGGTGATATGATATCCTAACATATCACCTTCTGAGTATTTTAAAATGCTTTCAAATGTAGAATAATTGAGTATATTGCAAACTGTACCATACAATCAACTTGCTACCTTTATTTATTTTGTTGTTTTTTTTTTATCAGAAATCTAAGTCGTGCTTATAACAAGGAATAATTAATTAATATATTCAAGCATACTGTCTTTTGAGAAAAATCGCAGAAGTTAGCATTTAATATGCTGATTTGGATTTTGGAAAGAAAACCAGGTGAGAAGCTTTGCCAATAACGTCATATAATAATATAATAAAATTATAAAAATAAAAATTATGAAAATAAAATAATAAAATAATATAATAATGTGATGTCATAACTTTTCAGACAATTCCTGCTTAAAAATACTATTGTAAACTCAATATTTTCTTACCTGAAAGGTCCTGAATACTTGCGCAAATGTCTTGGTTCTTATTGCTTGGCTCGTATGCAGCCCACTTTACATAGTCCACAGCAGATCCGTCACTCCAATGGTAAGCTTTATCAAAATCTAATATGTGAAAACCAATCCAGAATCCTTTAGAGTTCAGTGTATTAGCCTTTACCTACAGTAAAGTTAGAATCATGTAAATGAGAAAAGCAATAAATGTCATTATTCATTGTTTATTTACATTTTTCCTCTTTTGCATTGCATTTTAAGAGAATTTTTCTGAAATTCTGCAAAACATGCAATTTTTGATAATTTCCATCCGAGCAATAGTAAAGTTTATTATTCTTTATAGGTACATATCAGTTTTGAGCGAAATTAAATTCTGGCAGACTGAGTGATCTTATTAAGGTTGTTGTGTTAGTCACTGTTATGAGAACATGTTCTGTATTTTTTAGCGAAATTAACACAGTGACTATCACAGTAACCTTAATAAGATCACTCAGTCTGCCAGAATTTAATTTCGCTCAAAACTAGAGAACGTACAAATCAGTTATGGAGATATACAATTTATGTGAGCATTTGAGATATGAGATTCAGGCTAATGTACATTCGTTGTCATTTACTTTGTTAGATCAAATGTTATTTTATTCGCGTGTGCGATTTTCACAGAATCTGGAGACTTGCATCTTCTACATATGCCAGGTGTATCCCACACGGAAATCTGGAAAAGTGACAGGTTAGTCACTTTTCCAGTTCAGGAAGTGTCTTGACGGAACAGCAGAAACCATGTTTTCGAATGGAATATCTTCATGACATTGTAAACAAATGCATCTTACTGTTATCTCGTAGTATGCTACTTACATACGAAGGGTTGAGTTTTTTGTATACTATAGAAATAATTCCAGGATTTTTATTATTCAATTAATAACCTGGTCTCTTTCGACTAAAGGTGAGTTAGCCGGTCTCATACTGCGGCAGTGCATTTTTTCTCCCGGAAACGGTATAACCTTTAGTTTCATGTTGGCTTCAAAAGATGGCACTATCCATATGGGACTAACGGCCTCTGTATCATTATACGCTAAACAATTAATTATAATTAATTGTTTAGCGTATAATGTTTAGCCCATATGATGGTACCGTACTATCCATATGGGACTAACGGCCTCTGTATCATTATACGCTAAACAATTAATTATAATTAATTGTTTAGCGTATAATGTTTAGCCCATATGGATAGTACGGTACCATCTTTTGAAGCTAACATGAAACTAAAGGTTATACCCTTTCCGGGAGAAAAAATGCACTGCCGCAGTATGAGACCGGCTAACTCACCTTTAGTCGAAAGAGACCAGGTTACTTATTTCATGGACGGGAATGAACCCAGGTCTTTTCGACCAAAGCGTACTACCTGGTGAGTTACAAAGGATCTCCTATTCAACTGCAACACATTAAATCAACAGGGAAACAAAGAAGAAGCTAATAATTCGAAGTTAATAAGGAAATTATTCGAATCAAGTGATTTTTTTCCCATTAAAAATTAGATTGTGATCCACTTTGTTAAGAAAGGTATTTATTGTAATATTGAAAGTGGTTCTTGTATTGTATTGTATTCATGAGTTGGATATGAAAACATAACTGGCCCAGATAATATTTTTTAAATTATCTATGCAAACATATTAAAAATATTTAATATTCATTAAGTGTTACTAATCTAATATTTGAATAGTTATGATTAAAACAACTATTACCAGTTTATTTATAAGAGATGACTCGGAGTCAGAGTGAATAGATATGATTGATGCGTTGATACGTTTGCAGTGTTCTTTAGCCTTGAGCCAGGTCATCTTTTTCAAGTTGAGCGTATAATAGGCACCATTGGAGTAATACCAATGTAAAGCTGAAAATAATTACATTAATTAACGAATAGTTCGTATAGTTCAAATAGGCATCATTCAATCCAGTAGTGAATAAATATATTATAATTTTTAATAATCACTTAAATAGAATCAAAGGGATTTAATACGAAAAGATTTATTACTAAATTTGAACATTTTTCTTTGAGAAATATCACTCATTGTTACCAATCAAGATCTTATTATTCCTCTTAACTACATACATTCACCATTGTGGGTCGCTTGCATTCCTACAGCATCATAGATTAGAGACAGCGCTTATTATTTGTTCTTCTAAACCTCCATGGATGGGTGGGATTAAAACAGTTTTCTCAGCGAGGAAAAAAATCCTTTCTAAAACTTTGTCGTAAACGTTTGCACTATCATAAACTTTTTCGAAAAAAAAATCTGAAATGTATGTCGCTGTGATTTATGTGAATGCATGTTTCCTAATAGAAGAAGAAGAAGAAAATGATGATAATATTATTTTTGACAAAGTTTAGTTTATCATCTTCGCATATAAAGAATATTTATAAATATACAATTGAAGTAATACAATTATATATTTGTCACTACAAATATTCAGTAGATAATGTTAAGTGAATATCTTATTTCCATGTGTATAAATAATAATACTATCAATGTATTTTACATTTATCCCATATATATTTTGAATGATCCACTTAATATGTTAAGAAACAGATATTTTTAATATTAGTGATATTGGATATGGAATAATTTTATATAAATATAACAGAATGATTTTGTACATTTTGTAATTTACATTTATATTTCAATCTGCATTTCACTTTAATTCACAAATTATATTTACAGCGTCTTTTTTATAATAGGGAAGGCTGAATGGATTCATTTCACTTTTGAACACCGCTATTTATTGAATCAATAATAATAATAATAGTTTTGCTTTTTTTGGATAGCATTTCTGCTTTGTTCCTCAAAACTTCTGCAGGCTTATCTGAGGAAGATAATAGATGCCAACGGTTTCGTGGTTTTGTTTCAATACCCGTCGCTAGCCAGGGGTTTATTTAATTGTTTATATATATACGTGCTTGGCAACTTATATATATGCTTTTTTCCAGTTAAGTTTGGGAAGTGTACACGCTCCCAGAAACTACCTGCTTGAGTGCGGTTGAACTTTTTTTTTGCAAGGAGGGGGGGGGGGATTTCGATATGGCGTATTTGTGTGCTTGTAATGGTGTTTGAGAGTGGTTTGTGTGCGTGTGTGTGTGTGTTTGTATGTGTGTGTGTGTGTGTGTGTGTGTGTGTGAATGGTATATATATATATATATAAATATATATATATATATACACTACACATAATTTAAAATGAATGTGTAGTGGCATAAGTACCTTAAATATTTTGTGTTCTGTTCTTGCTGGCCGTATAAGTGTGAGCTGCTTTTTTTTTGTTCTTAGAATATCAGTTTTACCATTTTATTTTGCAACGATTGTAATCTATTAAGTTTGAATAGAATGCGTATGATGTAATTGTGTATCTTGAAATGTTTTCTCATAATGTTTTATAGATTAGTATTTTTGTGTGTTTTGAAGCAGTGTCTTTTAATCGATGTAGTTTGGTTGCTATTATCCTGAGTTTATTGTGTAGATAATTTCTATGGCTGTTCTAACTTTGATTAGCATCGAAGTGAAGTCCGATAATGTGTTGTTTTCACCTGTGTGTAATGGTTGTAGTTTTAGGATCAGCACTGTGTGTATAACAGAATGGATGTTGGATAGTGAGCTATTTAGTTTCTATGGATATGGTTTGGGGGTTTTTGAATATCAATAGCTTTGTTTTTTCAGGTTATATATATATATATATATATATATATATATATGTGTGTGTGTGTGTGTGTGTGTGTGTGTGTGTGTGTGTGTGTGTGTGTGTGTGTGTGTGTGTGTGTGTGTTCCTGAAACGTATGTTTTCTTCTCTCGACAGAAATTTATCGGTCTGTCTGAAGATTGTGGGAAAGGATATACTTGCCTCGCAACCTTACTTCTTTTCAAACAGTTACAAATAATATTGATATCCTACAGGATAGACAGAGTAGTAATTATCTATAATGACGCTGGAGCAATATAATTCCTGATCGAATTAAATTAGCTGGTATTCATGCAAGCGGTAATTGAAAAAATTACCGAGTCCTAAATATAGTGAATGTTCACTTTGTGACCACTTACTTAACGAAGAAAAGCCATCGAAAGTAGAATTTAAAAGAAGCGAAAGCTCAAATCACTCAGATCATTAGTTTAATTCTAATTATTCATATGCTTCTTCTTAATCCTTCCTTGGAAACAAAACCAGAGGTTTTCGGGTGAAAAGACGCTCTATCTCCGTATGAGACTGGTTAACTCACCTTTCGTCGAAAGAGACCAGATAAAGATCCTTCACGTCATTAACGAAAATCGAACTCAGGTCCTTCTGACTCAACGGTTTCGTCTAAACCGACTGCGCTAGGAAACTCTGCTAATTAGACTCAATGAGATAAATAAAGAAATGCAATAAAAAGCAAACGAAATGAATAATAAAAAATAAATTGAAATATCAGATAATTGCATTTAGAACAGATATTCTGCTATTGTTGGCTCGGTGATATTGGATTATATATTCATGTATATCATTAATTGTTATTGACATATTGTTATATATTTTTATAGTGCTATTTTTATCACAATATAGTATATTGTTAGTTGGGATATATTACTTTTCTTCCTTTAATGAATGTAATTTAAATTATTTCAGAGAAATGTATTCAACATTTCAAAAATAAATGAATATTGTTATTTTTCAGTAATTCAATAAATATACACATCAGCTAAAACATAATAATACACTTCTTAAAATACTGCCTAATTTCAACATTACAAGCAACATTATCAGCTGTAAAAATCTAAAACATTGAGGAGGTCAGGGTTCATGTTTAGACTAGTTCTGTTATATTTATGAAGAAAGGTGATCCTATGATAAGTGTTTGGATGTTAGGTTATAATCTACTACAGCTTATGAGCAGATGCTTTTTAAATATAAAACTCTTTGAACAGTAGTGGAAAGTAATCCAAAATGTAATATTAAATGGAGATTTTTCTTAAAAATTGAAGATAAAATAAAAGAATGCTTACGTGAAATGGGAAAAATGAGTGAAATGTGCAATATAACTAACCAGTAGCTGTTCATGGCGGCTTCTAACTGATAATGCCAAGACTACGGTGTGGAGATCTAAGTCCAAGACGTGAGTTACCGTTCTTATCTTTAGTTTATTCCATAATGGAGGCTTCAATAAAATATTTATTTTATTGCGCAGATTATTCCCAGCAATATTACAGATGCCATATTGTTTATACTATTAGCGTTGCTGATGACTTCTACTTGAACGTCAGCTGTCGTTCTAGCATTTCCTTTCTGCTATTTATACAGGATTTCCGTTAATTAAGAATGGTTATACACGGGTTAAAAGCAGGCACATATACTCACACATATAGTAGGAACATAATAGGAACATATTCACTTTACAGAAAAAAATAAACATCGTGCAGCGTCCATTTGTGAAATATAATTATTTAATCCTCTTGATTGATATTTTCATATGATGTTTCACTATTAAAGATTGAACCTTCATCATATTAAAATACGATGTGGTTTCAATAGTGCAGATAAAGAGTACTAATTTAATATTTAAATGTAAAAATTTAACTCTCTCAGTACTCTCAAGAATCATATTTTACTTTGCTCCTTAATATTTAGTTCGTTTTAAACTAACATGCTCACCAATCCCGTTTTAAATGGCCGAGTCTTTACATAAAAATTGACCCAGATTTCCGAAAACATGCGTTTAGAATACCAGTATATCCCGTCTGTCAGCACACGATTAGCAAGATAGAATGTTTTCATATAACATTCATAAAAAACAACTGATGCAGATATGAAAGCTATGGTTATATTCTGATAAATTGTAAGCCACAAAGATATATATGAATTTACTTCTACTATCAAAATGTTAGAGCTATTTATTTATGGAGGATAGACACACACACACACACACACACACACACACACACACACACACACACACACACACACACACACACACACACACACACACACACACACACACACACACACACACACACACACACACACACACACACACACACACACACACACACACACACATTTTGTTTTATTGTAAGCTTCATATTTAAGTACAAAGTTCTTAAAAATTATATGTGTAACGTAAGAGCAACAGTTCGTTCAGGGGGTATCCTTGCATATTGCAGTATCCTTGTATTTGTTTCTATTTAAGATTTGAATTACTTTATTCTGAGTCATAACTAAAGCTTTCAGCTTAGTACAATAGATTTCTCCACAACGTAATATGCAATATTGTAATCTTCTGTGAATCCATGCAGAATATCATATTTTTTATGTATTTAAATTTTAGAAGCAGCTGAGGTGAAAAAGTAAAGGGTTGCTCATCATAGGCCTAGAATAGTTAGTATATGGGTGCAAGAGAGCCTGATAGTATTAGGAGAAAAAAGGAAAGATATATAGCACGAGACAGAAAGAAAAGGATTCAGATCTTTTATATCATTATATAACCAAAGGCCATCACTTTTCCTTTTTCACCAATCTCTTATAGATGAACAACAAAAAAAAACCAATTGAAACTAAAGCGCAAGGATGACTGATACCTATGTCTGGGTATCAGTCATCCTTGGGTTGGGTTAACCGCCTTAATTTGGCCTTCTCTGCCTGGGATTGCTCTCCTGCAATTGGCTATAAGACTACATTGAATTAAGAGGATGGAACTATTTAAAAACCTCTCATAGCAAGAATAGACAGAATTTTATCCCACCCTGGTGAATATTGCACATGTGGGTGGTCTGCACCATTTAGTGATAAATTTGATATATCCTAGAATGCTTCTTTCTAAATACAAAAAAATGTCTGATTGATCAATACAATTTCCACAATACAATATTATAAAGCATTTGGCTGCGGAAGATCTTTCAGCTCCTTACGTCACCAACGGGAATCGAACCTAGAACACAGCCACTAGGAACTTGGCTATGGTTGAGGAAGTTCTCTCACCTTCTCAAGTCCCCGACGGGAATCGAAACTAGGACACTCCTTCCCCAGGCATATGGTTGTGAAGCGCACAGTCACTAGGAATTTGGCTACAGCTGAGGAAGATCATTCAGCTCCTTACATCCCCGACTGAAAAGGAACCTAGGACACAGCCGCTAGGAACTTGGCTATGGCTGAGGAAAAACTTTCAGCACCTCATATCACCTATGGGAATCGAAACTAGGATACAGCCACTAGTGGTGACAAACACAAAATTTCATTTATACAAAATAAGAATTCCTATATTCAAAATTAAGGGATAAAATAACGCACACTTAACTGATTTGAAAACTCATGCTGTCACCTATAGACGAATATTCTCTCCCATAATTCTTCACCTCAGCCAATGATCCCAACCCATAACCAAATATCCTCACCCAGAATTGCACTCTCTAACCACAACCTATAATTTTACACTCAAACGAAAGGCCCATGTGAGGTGTCATTGACAGATAGCATCATCAGGGCTGCCCATTCCAGAATTCCAAACTCTAACCATTACACAGGATTCACACTCGAACCAAAGACATATTGTGACATCGTAGACAGCTGGGTTCTCAGGGAAATTCCTAGGATTCTGTACTCTTAACATCTCCCATAATTCCATACTTGAACCATTACCTATAATGCTGCACTGCAACCAAACAAAAGGAGAGTGTTTACACCACTCATGCATGCAGGATACAGATGACAGCAATCACATCTGATATCCACTATAATGACAGCACGTAACAACATCTGATAGCATCACTTATCTACATCTGATAAATGATATTATTATATACAGATAAATGAAGTCATTTATGTCAAACTGAGAACAACAGACCGGGATGTCAGTGATGTCACATCCCCCCATTTAACCTACCGTTTTGGGTTTAAATAGATCGGACAACTTCTCTAGGTAACTTCTTCAATCAAAGAGATAGTAATCATGTGGTACCTGCTTGGTAAATGGCTAAATTTATGAATGTTCCATTCAGAAAAGTTTACATGCGGAAATTATGACAAAGTTAGGAATATGCTGGATTCTGTGGCTTGGTATCAATTGTTATTTGGGAAGGATATCGATAGTGCACAGGAAGTGTTTAAAAATACTTAAGTCATGAGATATCAGAATGAGTCCTTAGAGTTCGAATAATAAATAGAGTGAGATTGAAAATGATTTGTAAACTTATCCAAGAAGAGACTTTTAAGATATGGATGATGGTGAAGGAACACCTTGTGCATAAGGACAATGTGCGTTATGAAAATTATAAGCAGCAGGCCAGACGAGTCGCAACTGTTATATGGAAAACTAAGACCGAGTAAGAAAAATAACTGGCTCTGCAAGCTGAATTCTATCATTATGCTGCAATTAAAGAACAAATTAGTAACTAAAAATAACTTTATTCAATACATTGAGTTCACAGCTGCCTCTTCTGAAGAAACTCAGGTATATTAAGAGGAGGTATTAAAGCTGTTGCACAAACTGAATAAGAATTCTGCAATAGAGATTGATGATATATCAACACAAATGCTAAAGGAGTGTTCAACTGAAATGGATATTCCATTGACCTGGCGATATAATTTGAGTATCAGTCTTTTTCACATTCTTTCCAATCTCCTGAAATCATGCATTGGATTGGAAAAAATGGATGATAATCTCATTGCACAAGGGTGTTGAAAAGACTGAGGTATCCCCTTGTCAGTTTATTAGAATCTGTGGAGCAGCGGCAAGGATTTCGAAACAGCTGATTAGGAATCACATACAGAAAAGGCCTGTCAGAGAATTCATACTTTGCAACGAACAGCATGGGTTTACTAAGGAAAGGTTATGTTTATGCAACTTGATCACATTCTATAATAATGTTGCCATTGAGATATACAAGGAGAATCGATGCATCATGATACTTTTGGATTTTGCTAAGGCTTTGGTCAGAATACAGCATAGAGGACTGTTGCATAATGTTGCACGTAATGTCAGATACGTCGGTCAGACTAGATGTTGAATGTTATATTATATTGGCGGTATTATGGTAGAAGAAACTGATCAGGCATTTGTGTGATCAACAGATCTTGGAGGTCTACTAGATACGAAGTTGAAGTTCAAGGTTCATATAGCAAAGACTGCAAATATAACTCTGAGGATAATTTCAATACTGAAACGAAATTTTATATGTAAAGATAAAGATATCATTTTGCCTCTTTACATGGCCTTGTAAAACCTCACTTGGACTCGTGCGCGATGGTCTGGTCTCTCTGCTTTCTTGTGATTTTGATACAGTAGAGAGAGAGTGTAGATGAGAGGATGGAATACTGATTATTGAAATACTGAAAATTGTGACATACTGATGAAGATAGATTGAAATTTTATATATTGCACTAGCAAACAGGAGAAAGAGCAGTGCTATGTTTGAGACTTACCAAGTTCTGAATGGATACAGGATTTCAGTTCATGGAATTTTTCATTTTATGAGGGTGGGGAAAAGATGAGAAGGCATACTTGATAGCTGAGATTGAAAAGCCATCAAGAAACAAATGAGAGCTGGATTTTTCTCTCAGAGAGTGGCGCGTGACTGGAATGGATTGCCATTGGATGTTGAATGTGCAAGTAGAGTGAATGAATTGAAGAACTAATATGACACCTTTCTAGTGTAGTGTATATAATAAACAAAACAGCATTTTGCCTGTTGGGGACCAGAATTTACTATAAACAGTGTCATGCAATGCATCTTACTTATTTTCATGGAATACCGATCTTGACGATCGTTTCCTGAGCTGATAAATATGACGCAAGACATGATGTTAGACATTTGATTCTCTCTCTCTCAGTGTGTGTGTGTGTGTGTGTGAGAGAGAGAGAGAGAGAGAGAGTGAAAATGTTAATCGCAAGAATAGTAGTATGACGAATGCAAATAATGTAGATTTGATGTAATCAGGAAGATAGCTCAGTTAGACGGAGTGATACACAGGACGAAGTGGAAGGTGCAACGAATGCATAAACGTCTGGAGAGTGGATCAGCTGATGTTAAAAACGAAAGTAGTGCTAGAAAAGAGAAACGAATGTTTGCCTAAGAGAGAAGGAAATCTCAAGGAGTAAGACTTTTACTGCGTTTCTACCCGAACAGGTGTGATTAATGAGAGATTGACAAAATCGTGCTTCCTGGGTTTGAAAATGAATGAATTATGCCCGGCTATTCGAGTGCAAAATTGTTAAGTGAAAGAGTTGATTGTTTTGACTGGAACGAATGATTTTAAAGGAGGAAATTATTGCATGAGGGAGGACATGAAAGAATTACTGAAAGTAGCAAAATAAAAGAGTGAGAGAGTTAAGATACTGAGTTTCCGCGGTATGGCAGAGTAGGACTGAGAAGGAGGGCTGTAATAGCAAACGACTCGATGTGTAGGTAATAATGTGGAATAATGTGGAGTGATTTTGACGGGCAAAAGGACTTATACAAGAATTATGGTTTGCATTTGAATGTATCTGGTGTCCGGGGTCTGGAAAAGTGTTCTTGAATGAAATTAAAATGAAGAAAAATAAAGTAATAGTGGATGTGCAAAATCAGGGAAGCTAGAGCTTAAAGGGGGAAGGAAGAAGTTGTTCAGTGAATATGGAGATATCAATAAGACAGTTGAGTGTGAGTATAAGAATGCGCATAAAACGCCTAAGTTAGTACCACTTGTCACAAACCGGAATATGATCGTTATCATAAAACGTCAGGATAGCGTGGGCCTAATAAGGGGGCTTTTGCACTTTAGGTACAGTCATGCCAGGAGCCCTGGTAAGAAGTGTGAGGAGGTTTTGTCATTGGTTAGTTTATCCTGGTTAAAGGTTAGTGACATTAGTGAGTCATGTCCCATTAACTGTACTGACAGAAGTCGGTACAGTTAATGGGATAAAATGTGAAGGGTATAGTGTGCTCAGGGTTGATAGAAAGAAACGAAATGGGGAAAGGAGTGTTAATGATGATAGCCGATGAACGGCAACCAAAGAGAGTAGAAGATCAATTACAGACTAGTGAAAATAGCATATTTGAGGACAGCTGTGAGATTGAGGTCAGCAGAACAAAACATACAGCTGGATGCTTCTCTAGACGAGTCGATGGAAAAGATCATAGGGATAGTATGCATCAGCAAATAAGCTCAATGAGTGGAAGGCGGATAATTATTATGTGGAGGGGATCAGGAAACATAGATTGGAAAGAGGAGAGGATGCATGGCAGGAAGGAAACGGAATTTATGCAATTACATAAGAATAATCACCTGAGGCAGCATGTCTCAGATAATTGCACCTGAGAATTCGACTATAACCAATATGACCACGTTCCCGCCAATTGAGAATAATCATATGGTCTTAACTTTTGAGGTGGCTAAATATGTGGAATTTTTTTTAACAAGAGATATATGTGTGGATTTGCATATACGGTTAGTATGACAAGCTTAGGAGATCGCTTGGATCAGTGCCATGGCATGTGAAACTTCAAGGGCTTGATGTTGATAGTGGGAATGGCAAAGAGTTGTTTGAGAGAAGTATGGTAGACTGCATACCTAGAGTCAGGAGAGTAACTGAAGTGAGATAAAAATAGATGAATATCACCATTAAGCTGTAGCTACAAAAAAAAAAAAAAGAACTTTGGAGAGAATTCAAGGAGAAAGGTAACCAGCAGGCACATGAGCAGTACAAAGCACAAAAGCTAAAAGGATAACCAGTGTGGTAAGAAAGAAATAGCAGGGTGTGAAAGAAAATTAGAGTGCATGCCACAGATAATCTCAAACAGTTTTTCGATATGTTCAAGCAAAAGGAAGAATATGTATAGCAATTTATTTTAATGAATGCCGATGGTAGGCAGGTAACTGAATCAGTAGAAATAGTAGAATAGTATGACTGTAGATCCATGTGTGTGTGTGTTCAGGGCCGGTTTGCTTGTTCTGAGGGACGACAACCCCGAGTTTGCAGGTGATAACACTCTCTACCTTCGTATGAGAGGTTGAGGGTTTTTTTCACCCCGAAAATCAGGTTTGACATATGGGAACTTAGGTAAATGAAATGTAGGTGCATAGCATAATACAAAACAATGATGCGAATGCAGTGATAGGAGTAGTCCCAAGGGGATGGAAAGTTTCATTGCATAAAGGTGGCTTTATATATGGAATGAAGGCCAAGTTAGTGTAGAAGTTAGACAATAACAAAACGCAAGAATGGATAGATGGAAATGGGATACTATATGGAAGTAACATAGTTTTGTGAAGGGAAGATGTACCACAATCACTTGCTCACATTTTATAAACAGAGACAGATGAGTTGGATAAAGGTAATGAGTTTACGGATTTACAGTGATACTGCTGAACTTTGCAAAAGCCTTTGACAGGATACCACAGGGAATGCTAATCAACACGGTGCAGCGCATGAAGAATAGATATAGTGACATAGGAGAATGCATAATTCGTGTGCGTTCTCCTATCCCCAGGCAAAAAAAAAGTTTGAAATAGGCTAGATTCTGCAAAAATTGAACTTGAGACCATTGGGGGTTGGTAATTTTTACAGTAGGTGGATGTATTACGATGATTTGATGAGGATTCTCGTTGGATGACGCACCGAGCTACTAGACCATTATGTTCGTCCCTATGCGAGTTCGATGTGGAACATATTTATCCTTGAAGACGATCATGTTCCTTCTCATTTAAACGAGACTCGTAACCAATATCTTCATGAGGATACTATACTACGCGTGGAACGGACAGGAAGGTTTCCTGACCTATTTAGCATGTCTGAGTTACTTTTGGTAGAGGTAGACTTCTTGCATCTCTCAAGCTCTACCCTAATACCTTCAGTGGCTTAGCACAGTTTTGTGGGAGCAGTGGTTGTTATTATTAACTGAGCTCCTTGAATCCTTATAAAGAGTATGAAATCGGTGGGAGAGTTGTATTGCTGTGAGGATAACCACATTCCTTATTGAGGCATTTTGACAATATAATTTAGATCTCTTGTCTTTCACCGTTGTCTTCATTGTCCTATTTTTACTGAATTGCGACATTTATTTACATCTCATATGATACTGCTTTACACCGAATTGCATAAAACGTTTCATTACACAGTTTGTGAGTTATCGTAATTTTTCTCTTTGTTCCATAACTGATGGAACTTGGTGTGTTATACGAAATCCAATGGGGGAGTTAGACTGAGGTCGAATAAAAATCACTTGATGTTATTCTTGAATATATGGGCTTTACATTCTGTTCGGTGGAGAATTTGCATAGAAATGAAACGTTTTACACGATATGGTCTTAGTTAAATTGATGTGTAAGTATATCTATGAGAGCGAAGCAGTTTCGTCTAGGAATATATGTTTATCGATATCACTGTGTGTGTAATTATCCTACTTAATAGATGTATGGCGCCATATCTCTTACATTACTTTTGCTCAATTTGTAATGCTCAAAGTATAGCGTAACACAAATGACAATAAATAAATTAATTAATTAAAAAATAGTGTCCCTGTAATTTGGCAAATGGGTGGGTGGGTGTTAGTGCCAATTAGAATGAAACACATTGAATGTTTATTTTTCGGTATTATCAAGTATATCGGTTAATATTATCAATAATAATAAGAAAAACGTATCTACTTAATTCAATCTCTATAATGTTTCTTTTGTTATTATTTCGAATTAAAGCTGGCTAAACTGAGCTTTTGACATGTGTGTAATACCTCGTGATTTCGTGTTTTTTTTTAAAGAAAAAATCCGAGTTCCCAGAAAAAACACCTATCAACCATCGTATAAATCCGAATAACTCACCTTTATTTGAAAATCCTTATCAGGTTTCTTCTCAAAAGTCTTTCTAACGAAGAATCATGAGCGATACCGACTAATCGAAGTCAGAGGGATGATAGTTGATATATAACTCACTCTCTGCTGATTTTTTCTAACTGCACGCCGTTGATAACTTTGGCGGTATCGCTGTGGGATTGACTTTCCTTTGGATAATATGTTCTTTCCCTCAGAAGCATGATACTGGCCTCGAGCATATTTTTTATGTTACTTTTACATTCATGCACAACAGATCCAATGAACTTTACTTTTTTTGGGCACAAGCCATGGAAAAGTTTGGCGTAATTCAAATTTGTTCTTGATATTTTCAAGTTAACTGGTTCTATCCGCCCGTCAAGGCAATTGTATAAACCTACCGTTTGATGGTTCCGCTTCCTTTCTCACCGTTCAATATCTATCGAAACAGTTTCTCTCAAAAGGTTTCTCTATCGCTGATGAGTACTTCATGTTCTGAACGTTCATCACACTCCTCCTTCTGCACATCAGTAACTTCTTCTCACTAACCTAAAATGCTTATGATAGAAAATCATGCCTATTCGTCATTGAAGAAAATCTATAATGATTCCAGCTTCAAGATCTTCCATAAAACCGTTTTAAAAATTAATGTTTGCTATGCTAAAGGGAGATAACCGTTATCTATCAAATTTCAATTCTGTCAAAACTCAGTCCTATCTTATTTAGCTCAAGAAAAATCTTACTTCTTTGATACTTACTTTTGATAACATTCCGAATAGCCGGATGAGTTACTATTCCAGCAAAAGCACATGATATTCATTCTTCTTCAGCCTCCAAAAAGCTTGTTTTTTATTGTCTGCCCAAACATAACACTTGAAAACCCCGAATCAGTCCAACTCTACGACAATGTTCTTATATTTAGGGTGGGAACCATCAAACCTTTCCTCGAAATATTCGATCACATAGGGATTAAGGCTCTGTTTCTGTTATTATTTATATTATTCTGTTTCTGTTTGTGTCTTTCTATAGGTTTTCAAGGAAGGTGCATTCCTCTGTTCCATTTAATTATGAAAGAAAGAATCAAATAGCCGCTGTTCATTATCCATACACAGATCACCTTTAGACGAATCTAACGAAGATTTCATCTTTCTTTGTTTGAACAGAGGAAAGACTTTATCTTTCCTCTGTTCTTCGGAACGGCATTTCTGTTACCATTTTCTCAATGAATAACTTCAAGGAAAAACGCATTATTAGATTATTCTAATTTTATTAACTATTAAACCACGCCCTTTATTAAAATCATTACGAAAGGAAGCGTGGGAAAATGCGGGAAATACCGGTCGTGAATAAACGCACTAGCTTAACTTCTTCGTAAATAGATGATTCTGCTTATTCAGATGCAGCAATTTGATTTTTTTTTTGGGGGGGGGGTTGAAGAGGTTGCTCTTCCATTTCTCTAGAAGAAACAGCGATAAACATTATTAGATCCATTATGGTTTGTTATCATTTGAAATCATTAAAAAACCATAGAGAGAGTGATTTGCTAAACCAGTACTGTAACCTCAGTTAATTAGATTATTATAGTTTAAGAATATTAAATGTTTCATTAACAGAGTAAAAAAAAAGCAAAGAAGAGAAAAACTGTCAGCACATTATCACCATACTGTTATGCAGCTGGCTTACCATGTATGTACATAACAGGTATTTTACCCTTTTTACTCTTTATTGACATTTATTTTAAATTCTTTGTATGCTTAATTCGTTTTTCGATATCGATTTTATTCACGTTTTACAGCTATCTGATAAGTACAATATGCGGCAAAAAAATAGTACTGAATAAATACATGATATATGTTATGGAGTAACCGGGTTTATTAAGAAAGAAAAATATTTTTACACATGACGATATGTACATCGGCAATTATTTGTGGAATCTTGGTCGAATAAAGCATTAACAACGGTAGATTACATGCTCGAAATCAGCACCTTGTGTTTCAAGAGAGGTTTCGTAGCGCATACGAGGTTCTCTCATGTTGGAGAACAAGGATTGGGCATCTTCTGGACGTATCGTGTAATTTTTTCCCTTAGTACATCAAGGTTTGAAGGTGGGTCATGGTGGAGTACCAATTCCTTAAACCTCTCCTGGGTAAGTATTCTAATTAATCCACTCTAGACCACGTGATGTGTGACAGGTTACTCTGTTCAGATGAAATACCTGTGCACGAAATGTAAGGTAACTACGCATTCGATGAAAACCCTGGTTGAACGGAACCAACACATTCTCGATGAAGTTTTCACTATTCAAGGTCACGGATCCACCACCCTCTTCAATGAATGGGCACAGTTTTGCTATGACAGCAAACCACACACCATGCGTTGATCTTCTCGCTGTGAAGTGGTTTCTCTTGGGCAAATTCAGGTCTCGAGAAATCAAGAGACGTGTAGGTTAGTCTGTTTGCATGACAGCTTAAATGGAAATCTTCTTCTGAAAACAAGACTTTATGGATGATGGACAGATCTTCTTTAAGGCATGCTTACGGAAACGATGAACAAACTGCTCGCAAACATTACATAAGCTTGGACCATTTGCTCTACTAACTCCTTATAAACTAAAACAATGCTCAACGATAAACGTTTTTCCTTCCATCTTCAACACCATTGCTACAGTTACATGCAGTGGCGTAGATCTTACTCATGCTCTTCTTTTAATGCGCATGCAATCGAGCAGCATATCTCATACCGCTTGTACTGATGTCGAAGTTCAGTACTGATTTTTTATTTATTTTATTATGTTTATTATTTTATTTTTTAGATTTTATTATTTTTTTTTGCGGCTTCAGTGATCTATTCTTTGCCTGCAACACCTATAATTTTATACATTACAAGTTCTGAGTCCTAACAAGCATTATGCTATCTCGACCTTCAAAAATGCAAACGGGTATAATCTTTCTTATTTAATTAAATAATTAAATAATTCAGATATTTTAATCTAGTTCTGATAGAAGGGCTGCACTTCATTCAAATAGGTTCTCATTTTTAATTTGATATCAAATTAATAGGACCATTATGAATTTCTTGTGATAATCTTCAGTGTTAACTCTTTCATTTCTCATTTGAAATTTGTATATTTTCATTTTATTATAACAATTAAGATGAATATGACATCGTGTTCCCATATTATGTGTAAAGATACACTATCTACCAAAATCTTCAAAAAACACCCCTGTTTTTTGAAGAGTTATGGAACATTCTATGTTTGTTAATAACATGAAAACTGGTGTCCAGATAGTAGGAAGCAGTATTTCATTGTAGCAGTTGAATACAGATGGTATGGCAACACAACGTGAACTGAGTAACTTCGAGAACATGTCATCGTGAGCATACCATCTCTATTCTACTGCTTCCTACTATCTGTAGGAACCAGTATTTCAGTATTGCAGCTCTGTATAGGAAGCAGTACAGGAAGAAGTATTTCGGTATAGGAAGCAGTATTGGCGCTCTGGAACGCATCCATGATGTGTTCCAGATCGCCAGTAACACCATGGTGAGCACTAATACTGCAGGAAAAAAAGTACATTTACTTTCCGAGGAAGAGCAGCGCACACAGGACGAACACAACAACGAACAAGGCGATTCATCTGGCTTGGTGCAAAGACGTGTGAACTTCACAATTGATAAGTGGAAAAGGGTACTCTGGAGCGACGAATCAAGCTTCATCTGTTTCCATTCTGATGGCAGCGTGTGGGTGTGGAGGTAGCCTGGCGAACACTTGTAACTATAATGTGCTGTATCCACAGTAAAGTTTGGTGGTAGAAGAGTAATTGTGTGGGGTGCATTCAGCTGATTTGGAGTGGGACCACTGGTCGTTGTCCGTGGTTCCATGAAGGCAGTTCAATACCCTGATATCCTGGATAATCAGGTGCTGCCAACACTATAGTTTTTATGGAACGGACCGTGTTACTGTTTAGACGACAATGTCACATTCAACAAAGCAGCCGCTATTATGAAATGGTATAAAGAGATGGTTGTTAAACGACTGCCTTTGCCTGTGCAGAGTTCTGACCTGAATCCCATTGAACACCTGCGGGGCCAATTGGAACGTTGATTGAGGTCCAGAGCAGCACGATTTCGATCTCTCGTTGAACTCAGTGCTGGTTTGATGGAGGAATGGAGACATCTTCCACCTGATGTCTGCTGCACATTGGTGAAAAGCCTCCCTAATTAAGGTGAAGTATGTGATCAAAGCCCAAAGTAGATATACCTAATATTAAGTTTCACCAGTTGGTATCAACTATATTGCTAAAATGTCCGTCAAGTTATTAGTAGATAATGTATATTAGGTAGGTGGTGGATGAATATTTTAGCAGGTGAAAGATCACAGTGTTTAGAAGGATCCATTTGACTTGAAAACTATCATATTGGTCTCTAGAATAGGTCTTTCTTGATTATGACATGGATATTTTGCATCTATCAGTGTTTGAACCTTAATGTTTTGTTTCTTATATTTTCTAGATTATTAGTTTAAGATATTAATTAAGAAGTGAATATCTACAAATCAATAAATCAATAAATAAAATGTATAGTAGATTTAGAATGATAAATAATAATAATATAATGCCTAATAAGATAACGGATTGTGATATTCCCGTACTAACACACAGACTTGCGTGAGGACGGGAACTTTCCAGACCATAGGGTCTTGAGAGTTTTGATATAAACACCTATAACAAAAATAATATTCAACTAACTGATATAACCACATGAAACAACATACCTTAACATCAAACCGTAATAATTTTGTTATTTTTCTTTCTTGTGGTTATGCCACTTGCGTTAATGTCATTTTTGTTCTAGGTGTGTATGAGAACTTTTCAGCCCTTTTGTAAATAGGCCTGTGTAGCTCAGTGGAAGTGGCGTTTGTTTCTTCTGCGCTACATCGCAGAAGCGACTAGACTTATAGTAAGTTCAAATCTAGTTGCTGAGTGTATCAACATTTTCGAAGCCTTTCTTCGACCGGTTCCCGTGTTAGTCGAGATATGGTACGGGCAAGATGGCTGTTATTCGCTACTTATATATATATATATCAACTCTTCTGATCCCTGTATATTTCTGCAATGTAAATTAAATTCATCAGTAAAAGTTTGTATTACTTGATGGTAGCTGTTCACAGGAATGACTTTGGTTGTAAAGAGAGAATAGTCATAAAAATACTAACTATATTTATTTAGCTTTTGCTGGAAGGAGATGGCAAAACTGGAACTGACATATCATGAAACGGCTTTGGTGTATATGAAATCCATTAGTGGAGCAGCATGTGTATATGGTTTTACAAGTTATTCTAGTTTATATAATCGACTAATACATACGTCTTACTTGGTACATAAATTATTATTACTTTAGCAATATTTCAAGCAACGATATGATGTAAACAATTGCACTATTAGATATCATGTTGATTTCTTGTCCCAGCTATAGCAAGACTATTAAATACGATAGGAAGTCTCCAATAATCTAAGTAATTATTTCTTGATCCGTTTCGCATTCGTTGATGAAAAACGCTTTAGCAAATTCTATTTCATCTGCAGATGATGACCAACATCGGAAAGAAAAATACATCTTCTTTCTCTTTACATAAATAAACACCGTTGCTGTTATAGAAAGAATCACGAGCAAGGCCATTATTATTCCAACAACTGCGCCAGGTGATATTTTTGGATCTGTAAAATAGAAAATTTAATTACAAAATATATTTGATCTTGACATAATGGATTATTGACTTCGTGGTTTTTATTCCATTAAGGAAAATTAGGTGAAAATATTAAGACGAAATAAAGAGCATTTTTAATTTTCCTAAATTTGGGCACTGTTCTGAAAAAAATACATCATATTCAAATTTAATGTAATGTTTATTAATGTTAAGACAGGAAGAGTGTTACAAACCTCCGCCAGAGTCTCTGGACAAGTCACTAAACTATAATAAATTTAGTTTAATCCTTTATCCAAGTGTAAGCAAACAACGTTTGCGCCTGAAGTATCTTCAGGACTGAGGCAACTCGTGGTAAAGGTAGACCAAGCTCTCATCACTCCTTGTCTTAGTATCCCCCATAATGCAAAGCACATCTCCTTGCGGAGACAGAAGAGATCTAAATAAAGGTCGAAACCGGTATGGGTAGTGGCCCTTCCATTAATGCATAGCATTATACATGTCCACAGGGAGATGTGCTTTGCATTATGGGAGATACTAATACAAGGAGTGATGAGAGCTTGGTCCACCTTTACTACGAGTTGCCTCAGGCCTGAAGATACTTCAGGCGCAAACTTTTTTTTTATACTTGGATAAAGGATTAAACTAAATTTATTATAGTCTAATCAAGTGGGAAAAAAACATCTAACAAGTCACTAAGCTGTTCATAAGTATTTCGAATCGACCATTTCAGTTTAGTTATTTTCAAAAGGATGGGTCACTGACAAATTCTTGTGATGCCGTCATTCATTGACTCTAAGAATGAGATTTCAAATCAAAATCCAATTATTCACTCTCTCATAATCTTAAAACGTGGTTAAAATCTGAAATTTTATGCTATTTATTTAGGATTCCTGGTATTTTCAAAGCATATGCACTAATTATCGTTAACTCTTAAATTAAATTTCAATACTGGAAGAAAATTATCTCCGAAGCCATTCCGTGGCATCCTAATTACAAGAAGATGGTTATCTTCTTAGCATATTCATTATACAGCAAATGAAAGTATATATTAAATGTAAATATAATTTAATCCAAAACATAAACATTCTTACGATTTCATCCCCAAAAACGTTTCTACAAACAATCACAATTTCAAAACGTGATGAATAAGCTCAACAAATATTTGTTCACTATCTTCGTTTTCCGAAGGACCCCTCCCATATTATAAAACCCTCGATCCAAGTTTCTTAGAAGGTTGATTTATCGATGCTGAGGATTTTCTTTCTAAGATCATTGGGGAAAATAATAACACGACTTTCAGTCGATGAGTAATGTTATCGATGATCAGGCTTCGTACACTCGAAGATACGAAACTACTTTGTTTTCAATTGCCAAAAGGTGATGCCATAAAATGTAGTAATAGACTTAGGAATGAACACGAGAGAAAACTGGACTAGAGTAAAGATATTTTAGCGACGCCATTTCTGTCTTTATGGGTGATAGGACCATACATGCGATTAATATATGTATATATATACTATATATATATATGAAACGTACTATTAACTCGGGGTTGGGATATGTTCATTTTTTAAATTAACTGACTTAAACCCGAGAATTATAACACAATGACATTTATTTGAAAAAAACGCAACATGTTTCGTCAAAAATGACTTCTTCAGGCGATAAGAACATAGAAAGACAATAAAAGACACTTAAATTAACATTGACACACTCTAAAGCTATACAACTATAAAGCCATAATATTCGACTGTAAATTACAGTTATGAGCTTGAACTACAGTCCGAGTTAAAGTTCCATTGTTGTACACCTGTGCGTGTGTGGAATCACGCGATCTCCAGTATCTAATAGTAGAGTTGAAAGAGTCTGCCAAATTATAGCTAAGATTATTATTCAAATGAAAAGGGTCTAAGGTGATTTCCCTTGACTCTACAATGCGGCGCTCTATTTCATCATGGCTGATGTGTAGGTTTGAAGTCAATGTCCAATCTATTTCATGTTGGTGGCCTTCGTTGTTCGTGTTTATTGAAAGCAGGACATGGCCCGACAGAGCTGTAGCTCTGGTTCTCTTATAGGCAATGTCTCTCTGATGCTCTTCGAGACGTAGTAAGATAGATTTTTCTGTCTGTCCATAGTAAGGCTTTCCGCATTCACAAGTGACCTTGTATACACCTGGGAATTGTAGAAGGTTTTGAGGTTGTTTATAGTTGTTGAAGCGTGATCTTATTTTTGGCAGAGTCGAGAAGCACGTTTTTATGTTAAACTTCTTTAGAATTCTGCTCAGCTTTTTGGATAGTGTGCTAATATATGGAAAGACGATATGACCTTTCGAGTCGTCCTGTGTCTCTACGTTGTTACGTTGGTGGCGGGATAATTGGTTGTTAATACTTTTTAGAGAGTAGCCATTGTTTTTAAAGGTCCATTTAAGATGTTGTAGTTCCTTTTTTAGTTCTTCTTCATCTGACAGTACAGATCTTGCACGATTCGCTAGAGTTGATATAATACCCAACTTTTGCGCTGGATGGTGATGGGAGGACGCATGCAAATATCTGTCTGTATGAGTTGGCTTTCTAAAAATAGAGACTTTAATTGATTCAGGCGTCTTGGTGAGTTTAACATCTAGGAAGCAAATGGAACTATTTTCTTCAATCTCCATAGTCAATTTTATATCTTGATGGCGGTTGTTTAAGTGGTCGAGGAACTTGTTAAGATTCTCAGTACCATGCTCCCATATATATATATATATATATATATATATATATATATATATATATATATATATATATATATATATATATATATATATATATATATATATATCGCAGCATACTATAGAGCTAGAGAACTTATTTCAGTTAAGGCGGTCATAACGATTCTGATAAAAAAAACATATATATACTCCCATATAACATTGGGTTCTTCTCCGTTTTCTAAATGAGATCCTACTGTGCTTATATTAGAATTTGCTGAAACTATAGAAAAAAATTCAGATTAATCAAACAGATTACCATTTGAACAAAAAGCAATAGATGTGAAAGATATAAAATAAATCGAAAAAGATAATAAAGTAATTTTTTATTTATCCTCTTCACTCTGCTAAAAGTTAGACTAAGTAAATCATTTTATGTGTTTACTACTCGAGGACGCATCGCACACATACCGGAGATTGAATTAGTAACTTTACTTAATACCATGTTAGACCGCCAGTTAGCGATTGCCAATAGCGATCCTCATCAGCTCCCTCCGCATAGTCCGGTGGGATATAGGTCGGGAATAGTCTTCATTAAATCTTTTGGTCAATTACTGCACGTACAACTCATTTAAAACTAAGCGGATTTCATTCCTGAGAGACTGTTTAAAGAGAATATTTACGTCTCTTTGACAAGCAATGGCGGTTATTTTGTCACTCATTAAACACCAGGAAAACTCATTCTTTTAATTACACGGTGATCAGCATTGTTAAATTAGGGACACAAAACACACGTGTTGAAAACATTATTTTACTGATTAATAATAAAATAATAACTTTACGTTTCGACCCCTGTATTGAGGTCATCTTCAGAAGGATACATTCAGAAGTATAAGAACAAGCTACATGTTGTTGCAGTCTATACAAGTAAATTACATCTGCGTTGTTAACTAATATTTTTTCTTAGCCTGCCCTCTAGTGGGAAAAAATATATATAAATTAAATAAATAAAAAATAAAAATAAAAACTACAATAAACTCTGCTAAAGTCCTCACGTACTAGGATTCTTCTGGAATTATACACTTATATTACGATTATCTTTTGGATTTGTACAGTACAGGTTGCTATTGAATGTTCAAGAAAAAAAAAACACTTCACTAGGTCTTGTATTGAGATTTTTCTTCGTGGTTGCTATGAAGGTTGTAGATGGGTCCTCCACATTCTTGGAATCGTTAAACCATCATTTTTATTCAGATTCGGATCATGTTTGAGCATTTCACAAGCTTCCTTGAATTGCCGCTCGAATCAGGTTTTGGTGCGGTGTAGGGACTTGGTACCTTTCAAGTCAATTCTGTGGTATGTTTGGAGCGCGTGGTCAGAAAGGCCGGTTTATCCAAAATTGAGGTATTTTATGTGACGTTTGTGTTCATTCTTTCTGATTGGCATGGTTCGCCCTGTTTCCCCTATGTATGGTATGTTACATGTGCAATCTATTTTGTAAACCCCTGGGTAGGCTACGTGTGGCAGGGGATCCTTGGAAGAACTGAGTAGGTGTCTTAATTTTGTCAATATAACAATATGCACTGTACAATTCCAGATGATTCTTAGTACGTGAGGACTTTAGCAGAGTTTACTGTAGTTTTTTTTATCACTAGAGGGCAGTCTAAGAAAAAAAATTAGTTAATAACATAGATGTAATTTACTTGTATAGAGTGCAACAACATGTAGCTTGTTCTTATACTTCTGTATGTATCCTTCTGAAGATGACCCCAATACAGGGGTCGAAACGTAAAGTTATTATTTTATTATTAATCAGTAAAATAATCTTTTCAACACGTGTGTTTTGTGTCCCTAATTTAACAAATATGAAAACCAGGAAAACTCACTTTGAGAAATCAGTCAGCTTTGCTGTTTTCAAAATTCTGGCTACAGTAAGACGAGAACCTACAATAACCCCTTAACCGAACTCCTATTTGTCCTTTGTTCATCCCATTTGAATCGATAATACTGACGATTTCTGATACTGAGCTTTCTTACAGAGCTGCCCAGAAAAAGTGGTGATGCACGTGATCAAGTATTTTGCATATATGTGCATAAGTGGCGTGTACGTATACATCTGCATAATAGTAGTTTCTAATTCAGAGGCCGATATGTGTATGCATACATAACTACGATGCTAATAATAATGGTTTTTATTTAATATTATGAATATATAACACAAATGTATTTGAATGCACGTATGGAAATATGCGTCGCACTAGTTGACCTAGTAATTAGCGTATCCTCTCTCCGGGGTAAAATGCCGCACGTTCGAGTAGGTGTTTGTAATATCCTCAAATGACACCTGCATGAAAGATATGCACTATCCAAAATGGAGGAAGCCACCATGGATCAAGTATATCCGAACCTCCACCATAATGGATTAAGAGAGAAGCCTCCCTGAATGATGAGAATGAATGATGGCAACTCATATTCATGAGAACAGACATATTTTGAAAATAGTATATAAGAACTATAAAGTTTAAACGACTAATTTAAAATTACAAGTATTATGTAAACTACAACATGTAACAATATTATTTACTTTCTGTAATTATGAAGTATTAACTGTAAATTATTATTATTATTATTATTATTATTATTATTATTATTATTATTATTATTATTATTATTATTATTATATTAATATGCGAATTCTACTATTTTATTAAGGACAAATTCTGCAGATTTTAATGATATTATTAAAATATCTACCGATCCGTACACGACAAATATATATATATATATATATATATATATATATATATATATATATATATATATATATATATATATATATATATATATATATATATATATATATATATATTATATTAGGGTTACCAAGTAATTTTATAAACTTGTTTGTTGTAATCCTAATCCCAAGTAATCAAACAATTAAGTTTGCGCCTGAAAGTAGTTCAAATCTAAAGGTGGTGCAATACCAGGACAACTCATTGTAAAGGTGGATAAAGCTCTGATCACTATTCTTAGCATTTTCCATAATGTAAAGCACATCTCACTAAGAGATATATACTGCAATATATTATGGGTGGGGTCACTACCCAGACCGGTTTCAACCTTTTTTTTTTAATGTAAAAGTGAAACGGGATCTAAAAATAAGACGATCCCGAAAGAACGTCCAAATCTGCGTTGTTCCACTCAGTGACAGGCTTACCCCGTCACCGAGAAGAACTTCTCAGTATTGGCTCTACCCAGTGGCAGGTTCGCCCCACCCCCACGCAGAGCCATAATCTCAACGGTGGCCCCCACTCAGAGACAGGCAAAAAACTACCTCCAAGCGGAGCCTCTCAAAGCCAGATCTTACCCGCACCGGTTTCCACCCTTATGGATAAGTAAAGCCGTCTCTAAACATTCGGACGATCCCTAGACCACTCAATAGTGGGCGAAAGACCGTCCATATCAGCGTTGGCTCCATTCAGTGATGGCCTTCCACCTACCACCACCACCACCACCACCACCGAGCAGAACCGCTCATATTCCGAAGAAAAGCATTCACCGACAAAGCCCCTCACCGGGCCGTGCCGGAAAACACTTTCCCCGGAGACTCAAACTGTTCCTTAATGCAAAAACCTTAAGAGAGCGAACTCATAATAGCCCCCCACCGGTTTCAACCTTTTTTGAGGTCTCCTCAGTGAGTAGCTAGATCCTAAATTCCAAGGTTTTAGTAATACAGAACCTTATCAACTTTAACTATAGAAATTGCTACAAGGTGTTTTTATTTTGTAGAAAAATCTCTTGAGGAGGTATAGATGTAAATAAGTTTTTTACCTTGGATAATGTATATTAGGGTTACCAAGTAATTTATAAACTTGTTTATTTTACCCTAAATACCAAGGTTTTAGGGTCTATATCTTCTCCAGAAATTTTTATAAAAAATAAAAACATCTTGTAGTAACTTGTATAGGTAAAGTTGATAAGGCTCTGTATTACTAAAACCTTGGTATTTAAGGTCTAGCTACTCACTGAGGAGACCTCAAAAAAGGTTGAAACCGGTCTGGATAGTGAAGCCACCCACAATGTATTGCAGTATACATCTCTTAGTGAGATGTGCTTTACATTATGGAAAATACTAAGAATAGTGATCAGAGCTTTTACCCACCTTTACAATGAGTTGCCCTGGTGTTGCATCACCTTTAGACTTGAACTACGTTCAGGCGCAAACTTAATTGTTTGCTTACTTGGGATTAGGAGTAAAATAAACAAGTTTATAAAATTACTTGGTAACCCTAATATACATTACCAAAGGTAAAAAACTTATTTACCTTTGGTAATGTATTTGCCATATATATATATATATATATATATATATATCGGAGTTCATATTTACTCGGTAAATAAGCTAATATATTTCTTGAAGACTTCGAAGAAAAGGCGATTAATTCCTCAACACTTAAACCCCAAATCTGGTACCGTTTTATAGATGATGTTTTCCTCATTTGGGAACACGGTCTAAACAACCTCAATATTTTTCTAGATCATTTTAACAACTTTCATCAGAAAATTAAATTCACCTGCGAACAAGAATCCAACAACTGTCTTGCTTTTTTGGACTTAAAACATACAAGATGCTCTGAAATATGAAAATCTCAATTTTTAGAGGAACCCGCACACACACAGATAAGCACGCACACATGCTTCCTCCCGTCACTACCCTCGGCAGAAATTTGGTATTATTTAAACCCTACCACATCGAGCCAGATCTTTATTAATAGTCGAAACGGAGATTAAAAATGATCTTAATTTACTAAAAAGGACCTTTCTCAAGTATGGCTTCACTCTTAAGAACATTGAAAAATTTCTCTCTCACCGTCGTTTACCTGCTATTGAAGATTCTTCTTCCCCAAGAGCATATATATCTTTGCCATACATCAGCTCCCTCTTTCCCAAACTGGCAAAAATTCTTAAGAAGTTCAACATTAAAACATATTTCACTACGTTTCTTAAACTTCGCTCCATACTTAGTAGATCTAAAGTAAAGCATATTTCTCTTCAGTATTCAGGAGTTTACAAGATCATTTTTGAATGTGGAACCATACTATGGTCAGACTGCTAAATCAGTCCTTTTACGCATTGAAGAATACAAAAGAGACATATCCTACAACAGGACCCGAGCCAGCGCTCTCTCAAACCACGTTCTATTCTCTATAAACTCCGATGAAGGCCGCAACACCTCGTAGACTGGTCACAAATGTCCAATATACATACTTGTTATGATGAACTCGAGAGAAGGATACTCGAATCTAAAGAAATATCCCTCGATTCAACCCATCAGCTACAATTTATCTGATGAGCACATTTCTACTCTCCAGTATTGGCGCTCTCGAGATAGCTCACGCACGTAGTTAACTTCAATTGGAACTTTAGCACGTTTTCCTTTTTAAACTGTACTACAGTTTTTTATATTAGATCTGTTGTTGATATTTTACAATGTTTCTGTTATTTTGTATATAATTCTTTGTATTTGACACCTGAAGAAGTTGTTTTTTTCAACGAATCTAGTAGTTTTAATCTCACGATTAAACCTTATTCTTTTTTATTCTCTGTATTATAGTCATTCAAACTGTATTTTCTTCTCCCAAGTAAACTGTTTTGTTTACTTGGGAGAAGGAGTAAAATATATATATATATATATATATATATATATATATATATATATATATATATATATATATATATATATATATATATATATATATATATATATATATATATATATATATATATTAATGTTAGCCAACAGAACCAAATGTTCCAAAAGTCTGTCAATATCCTACAAAACAATAATAAAATAAAAAAATATAGTTATTAAGTATAAAATTTATTATTCCCATTAATTATCCATCTTCAACATTTTCTCAATAATGATCTTAAGTTATCGAAGTTTCTTAGACGGTTGATTTATCAATGCTGAGGATTTTATTTCTTAGATAATTGAGAAAAATAATAACATGATTCTCAGACGAGTATGTGATTGACGATCAGTCTTCGTACACTGCAAGATACTGAAGGCCGCAACTGCTAAAATGTGATACCATAAAATGTAGTAATAGAGTCAGGATTGAATGAGAGAAAAAGAGAGACTATAATGAAGATATTACAACAACGTCATTTCTGTCTTTATGGGTGATAGGACCATTAATCACATGTAGGAATGCTCGACTTCTAAGATGAACTCTAGTTACACTATTTTTCATATTGGAAAGAATTTTATTCCGACGATACTTGAAATAATGCATCTTAATAAAGCGAGATATTCAAAACTGACATAACTCGAGATGTGAATGCTAGGTCGAATAAGGGGATGGGGAATATAATTACCAGTGAATTATTTTCTTTTTCAATGGACACATCGTACTGTCCCTTTCTGGGTGAATGCCATTCTCCCAGACGATTCGAATATATGATTCAATCAGCATTCGGAACAAAAATATGAAAATAATTGTACTCTTGAAACGATCTTCTGGTGTAGAAATGGACACAGATTTTTATTTTATTTTATTTTATTATTATTATTTTTTTGTTTTGTTTTTTGTAAGCAAACTGCTGTATTCTTAGATCATGGTTAGTCTGGGATCGCATTTCATTATAAGATTGATATTACAGATAGAATTGCCCTCGGGATTGCAGAAACACGCAGATATTTCCGCTGAGCCAAGAAATCTATCTGTAACAGAAAGACGAAATCGCACTTTTACGGTGATATTATCTTCCGTTCGTTTTACCATTAGATTCTTGTGAGGGCACACGGAATACTGAGAGAAATACGAAGAGCATCACAACTTCATCAGGAGCACATAGAGTTTCTAGTTAGAGAACATGTAATTTCTTTTCATTTAACTGCTTACGGTTGTTGTTGGGGCGGGGGGGTATGAAAAATCGGCACACTATAGAGCAAAAGAACTTTATTTAAGTTAAGGCAGTCATAAGAAATCTGCGAAAAAAGAACAAAAACATATATACTCACCTGCAACATTGGGTTCTTCTCCGTTCTCTAAACCAGATACTGCCGTGCTTATATTAGAAATTGCTGGAACTATAGAAAATAACGGAGATTAATCAAACCGATTACCATTTGATCACAAAAAAAAAAAACAATAGACGTGAAAGATATAAAAACAAACGTCAAGTTATTATTTTATTATTAATCAGTAAAATAATCTTTTCAACACGTGTGTTTTGTGTCCCTAAATTCATAAATATGAAGGTAAATTATTATTATTATTATTATTAATAGTAGTAGTAGTAGTAGTAGTAGTAGTAGTAATTATATACGAGTTATTATATTTTTTATGACACTTTCTGCAGATTTTAATGATATTATTACAATCGCTGCTGAACCGTACACTCTAAAAAAATCCTACAAATCAAATATAATCTTACAAAAACAATCGTTCAAAACAATAATAATAAACCATTATAATTATTAAGTATAAAAATTATTATTGTCATTAATTATCCATCTTCAACATTTTATTCTAATTATCTTAAGTTATCTTAATTAAGTGTTGCCAATTACTAAATTAATTAAGTACATATAAAATAAAGTAATTAATTAGTAGATGAAAATCGTTCTAGAAATAGAACATGTATGTAGCACTTTATTGCACATTTTGGAATGCAACTCGAGAAATGTTTATTATATATATATGCAAATAATTGTCTTATAAATAAAAATATTATTATTATTATTTTCTTTTTCTTTTTTTTTTTTTTTCAGAGAGTGCTATGTAGGTAAACGGGTGCACGTACGCTTTATCGCTGCTCCTGGTTTTATAGGTTTAAAATGTTTTTTAACTAATGTTTTTAACTTGAAAGTGCTGCTATTTAAATCTACTAGTCACGCTGAAGACAGGAACGTTCAAATCATCAAAATCGGATAAGTAATATTCAAATTTTCAGTGTTGGAAGTTCATAGAGTTACTGCAGTCACCAGCCAACGAAGAACAAAGGACGTCGCCATTTTAAAAGTCGCACTATGGTCGCTAACGGGAAAAAAGGCTAAAGGTCACCAAGACAGCTAAGGTCAAGCCCAATGAGCTGTAACAAGTGCAATAAGCCATTAAGCGATGAAAGGGATGGGCTGCATTGTTCCGGATGTAACAAAAAACAACACTTCAACTGTTCAGGGATCTCAGAAAACGTGGAAAGCAAAAGGAGCTGCGAAACGGACCGGATGGCGATGTCAACAGTGCCGTGAGAAAATGAAGAACAAAGACCAGACACCAAAAAAAAGTAATGACGCACATCAAGGCAAGCCGCTTCCTGATCCTAAAATTACAGATAACTTTGATTCATTTAAACTCATGGTGAAAGACTTGCTAAATACACACATGGAACAAATCAACAAAAATTTTGAAGAGTATGAACGTTACATACAGTTCAATAACGAGACCTCTGAAGAAATGTTAGGAACCTTGAGAGAAATAAAGACAAAATTAACGGTAGCGATAGAAATGCAAGAAACACTTCAGTACGAAAATCAAGAATTGCGGAAAGAAGTAAACACACTCAAGTGTCAAATGGAGCACATGCTACAAAAAGAAAGAAAAAAGATCTTCAAATTGAGGGAATAACGAAATAAAATACAGGAGATTTAAGCAACATAATGCAACTGATCGGCAGCAAAATTGGAACTCAAATCGCAACCACAGACATCATCTCTATTAACAGAGGCCCACACAAAAACAAAGAGAGACTGCCACCAATCATCGCTCGTTTTATCAACAGAAGTCTGAGAGACTCCATTCTTGCAGCAAGCAAGAAAACAAGGCCGACAACAACGATCCTAACTGATAATAAACTCCCAACACCAATCTATATAACGGAACACTGGACTCCATACTTCAAAAATCTTTTATAACAAGCAAGGAAGACAGAAACAGAGAAAACTACAAGTTCCTGTGGACTAAGAATTCACAGATATTTATGAGAAAGAATGAAAACACTCGGGTATACAATTACAAGTGAATCCCACTTACACACCTACCAATATAAAACACTAACTTTTCACATCCTTAAGAATAAGATTAGAAATCATATAAAAGCTATATAATGGAGATCTAAAACATGGGCGAACATATCCAGTCAGACAACAAAAACTTCAAGATCTTTAACTCTTTGAAGAAATGGTCAGACAACATTTCCACCAAAACTAACTTCACCATCGTAAACACAAACATAAGAAGTATAAAAAAACACTGGCTTACATTGATAACACAGCTCAATTATACCATGATAAACATAGATGCGCTAATACTGACCGGAGTTGCAATGAACGACACAGAAATTTACGCATACAACATAAATAATTACCAAACCTAAAACTTATGTAGCTCAATCAAAAGAGGAGGTGGCATCGTGGCATTTATCAAAGAAAAATACAATGACTGAAAAACAAACTCATTTCGAACATGCGGAAACACTAATTTTGGCAATCACAAATAGCCACAACAGCATCAAATACACAATAAACACAATATACAGACCCCCAGATAATAATCCGCTCAGGTTTCTTCATGAGTTAGAAGCATGGCTAAGCGGCCTCGAACCCTGGCCAAGGGTTCGATGCCGCTTAAAACTCTTGACCACGCTTCTTCAACCACTAACACATATCTTGAAATACTAAGTCAGTACAACATAAACCCTACCATTAACTCCCCAACAAGAGAGGAAATACTCAATAACTCACTAACACAATCATGCATTGATCATATCAATATACGGACTCCCATCCATACATATACATCATCAGTAATTAAGGTCCAAATTGCCAATCACTACTTTGTCACAACTTCGTTTTATTACGTTATCTACTCTCCCTCCCACCACCAGACAAGTCGACAAAACTCGATCATACTAAAGAACATTGTCAATAACCATGTAAAAAATACAGACTGGAATTCCCTACTTAAAATACATGATCCTGTAACATTATACGAGAAATTTCAACTAAAATTCACAGAAATATACAAAAAAGCAACAAAGCCTACACAAACGAGGCAACAAACAGACAACAATCCATGGATAAATGACGACATACTAAATAGAGTTACTGTAAAAGAAAATCTATGGAAAAAACTTAAAAAGTCACCCAGTAACACACATTTACAAACCTTACAGAATAACACAAGAAATCAACTAGCAACAAAAATTCGTAGGGCAAAAAGACGCTACTACTTCAAAACATTCATGGAATATAACGACAATATTAAGCAAACATGAACTACACTCAACGAGTTATTAACTCGAAAAAAAAAAAAAAGAAAACTTCAGCACACGATTTTATTGCAAAAAGCCTCGGTCAGGACACAAACCAAGAGGAACTAATAGACTCATTCAACTATGCTTTCACAAACAATATCGCACAACTCAAAAAAAAAAAAAAACTACCAACGACCAACAAAAAAACTACCGACACAAAATCAACAACAAGCGATGTATTTTCCACCCGTAACAAAACAGGAACTGAAAGAAGCACTCCTACAACTAAAACCAAAGACCACTCCAGGAATAGACAAAATATGACTCACAGACCTTGTAACACACTTTGAACAAATAAATCCAATACTTTTGAAACTCGTGAACATAATATTCGACACAGGCATTATTCCACAACAACTAAAAACTGCAGTAATTACGTCAATATACAAACACGGCAAAAGAAACGATACTCAGAACTACAGACTAATAGCTACACCACCAGTCATCTCAAAAATTCTAGAAAAAATAACACACACCAGACTACAGAACTATTTACAGAAGTACAACATCATCATCTCACAAAACCAATACAGCTTTCAGAAAACAAAAAGCACCATCGCTTTATTAGAAGACACATCGCCGACACAATAAACAACGCTCTCGACAAAAACAAGTACGCTGTCCTTATATTGATAGTGATGCGGGGCATCACTATCGATACACTGTCACACATTCCGCTGCATTAACAACAAAAATACCTGCCAATGTTCCGAAATCAAACCTGTAACACACGCAAAATACCTCGGTCTCTATATAGATTCCCACCTTAAATGGACAAATCATATAGAATACCTACACACCAAACTCCGGATCATCGCAGCAAAACTTTTCCAAGTTAAAGACATTATTCCATCCAACATAAAAAACTCCTATATCACGATATCTGCGAATCAGGTTGATAAGTAAAGGGGATAAAAATCCCTTATTGTTTTTCAGCCAGTATGCGAAACTAAGATCGAAAACTACGGTCGAGTTGCCTTGGTGTAGCACTACCAAGTGGTCACTTACGCTTGGATCAGCCGACAGTTCGTCGGCATGAAACGTTTAGATCGTAGTTTTCGATCTTAGTTTCGCATACAGGCTGAAAAACAATAAGGGATTTTTATCCCCTTTACTTATAATACTGTTATGTAACATGAAAAAATAATGTAATAAATTATTCTTATAATCAAAAAGTTATATAAACAAAAAAAATTATTATACAAAAAATTCTGAATAATCTTCATTGTTAACATTAGAAGAATGTGTTGTAAATACATAATATAGAGGCAACAAAATACTATTAAAAAGTTTAGTTGAAATCAATGTAGAAAATGCAGCACTTAGAGCTGAATTCTGTAAAACTCTAAGTTGCAATGTCACTCAAGTTGTCTATTCTATGTGTAAATATTTTAGCAATCCATAAATTACTATTACTATTAAATAATAATAATAATAATTATTATTATTATTATTCAGTACGATTCATTTATCTTACCTAACCATCAATAACTTACTAGCTGAACTCGTTGGATTTGTGATTAGAGTTTCTTCTCTCCATCCAAGAGAATGCTGGTTCGAATACTGCCAGGGGCATGGAAGTTTGTGATTGCCCTACTAACTCTTTGCAGAAAAGGCATCTGCTAGCACTGTTTAAACATGAACAACTGCTGTCCAACATCCATTTACAGTGTAATCGCAAACTCGTCGAACACGATTCTCCTCTTCCTCATTTATTTCATCTACTTCTGTCCTCCAAACAGCTTTCCCATGATGTGTTTCCAAACAATATCAACTTTCATCCCTTTACGAAGATTGTCAATAGGTTTCTTCTTTATCAACCCTTATCAATATAACACAGATGTCGCTGATGTGTTATAGGTTCTTGTACCTGTCGTGGTCCGTGATTAAATACATAAGAACAAAAGATTCACACACCTGTATTGTCTCTTAATCTTGTTGACAGAGATTCAGAAAAATATTTCTCAGGTTTAGTTGTGCGAAATATTTGCTCTTGTAACATATCTTCAAAACACATATTCGAGTTTAAAAAAATACACATAGAATTATGTATATTGTTTTGCCGTTATATATATATATATATATATATATATATATACAGGTTAGAATGACAGCACTACATGATGAAGTTTACGTTATTATTAATCTCCTGTCAACAATTTCCTCCAAATCAATCTATTACTAATGAGCACTTAAATATCGTCTTATCTAACATTCAGGGCTTCTAAGGCACTTCGGACTTATTAAACTACCTACATCTTCTTTCTCTGGGTCTCATTCCTGCCATCGTACCACCAAACACCTGTTTTGCTAACATTTATTCATCCATTCTATTTAAGTGGCCATACAACCTCGATTACCTCTGCAAACACATTCATGAATGCTAAGAATGTCACCTTCTTATCTAATATCTTAATTTTTAATATAATTCTGCCATTAATGCCTTCGGTTGACTCACTAATTTTTCTTGGAACCCTCATATCTGTGGTCTCTACTCTTGGATCAAGTGCTTTATTTCTCACCAAACTCTCAGATGCGTGACTTAAAATTAGTTCGAGCACTGTCTTTTATTCTCCTAGTTTTGTATTTTGGCTAATTTCTCTCTTATTCCGTATAACTTTATTCATTTGGCTATCCAACCTTCCAGTTTTATTAATTCTGTCTATTTCCAGATTTAACTTGCCACCTTCACCAAAAACTGTACCTAGGTTGCTGAAATATTTTACTTGTTCTGCAGAATCTCAATTCAGAATGCAGTTGAAGATTTCTATGCTCGTGTCTTTTGTCATAAGTTTGGTCTTTTTATTGCTAGTTTTTATGCCACATTTATTATAACTGTTATTCAATTTAGTTAAGAAATCCTGGAAACGTGTACTAGATGTGTGTAGGAGTACAGAATCATGTACATAAAGTAAAGACAGTTTTTTTCATAATTTGGTCCATATAGATGATAAATAGAAATGTTGATAATGTGCATCCTTTGTCTTACCCTCATTTTACATGAAACCATCGTCCTGTATTTCCTTCAATTCTAACTGCTATCTTAGAACTAAACTATTGGCTATGTAGTGTGCTCTATAATGTTCCATTCAAACTATATGATTGTAGTGTTTTGAAAAGCTTTTCTCTGGGCACCTTGTCCTATGCCATTTCGAGATCTGAAAAACTTAAACACAGATCGTAGTCATATTCCCATGAATTCTCACGTATTTGTCTTAAAGTGAAAATCTGATCTTCACAACCTTCATCTGGCCTTATCCCAAGTTTCTCTTCCACAAATTTTCTCAGTCTCGTTTTAAATATGCTTGCATCAATTTTATGTAACACTTAGTAGAGAAATCCCTCTATAATTCTCGCATTCAGTTTTATTCCTTTCTTCTATGAGAACTCTGCTGCAATCATCGGGAATGCGACCTTCTTATCGCATTCCAAAGGTTCCTGCTCCTTATCTGTAAATGAAGTCGATCTTTCCATCTTAATCTTGGATGTCCACTGTCTCTTCATCCTGTAGCTTTACATCCTAGTGCCAGATTAGGAAACTTATTGTTATTCATCCTTTCTATGTGGTGTAGCTAATTTTGCTGGTATTCTTCTATTTATTATATGATGTTTTTCTACCTAATCGTTCTCTTATTCTGTGTTTCTCTTTTTATCTAATCTAGTGAGTCCCAGGAGAGGTCTTAGAAACTTCATCGGTGCTGCCTCCAATCTTTGTCTGTTTCTTTGTTTGAGAAACGAGTTTCACTTCCAAACATGAGAGATGTTTTAGAGGTCACATTGTATAATCTTAATTGAGTTTCTTGAGTCATTTGGTTTCCAAAATTTCTTTTAATTATGCATTCATTCTATTGTAAATTTTGAGTCTTGATTACAATTATGAATCAGTATTGCATTGCGAGACTATATTTCCTAAGTATTTGAATTCTGTAACGTGTTCTATTATTTTATTGCTAAGCATAATTTTGACTGTTTTGAATGGTGTTTCCATTTCCACACATTGCCATAGCTTTTGTTTTTGTTTCAGAGATTTTAATTTTAATTTTTTGTACTATTTCAGAGATTTTAATTTTAATTTTTTTTACTATTTCATTTAGATGATTAGTTGCAATTTGGAGTTTATCTTCTGAATTTGAAATTAGTACTTGATCATCTGCATAAAGTACTGTATTTAGCTGTATATTATTTGTTGATTTAATTCCATCTTTGACAGTTGTTTTCTATTCTTTTAGGATTCTGTTTATATAAATGATGGATAGGATTGGGGATAAGCCACAGCCTTGTCTTACTCCTTTATTTATAGTAATAGGTTCTGATAACTTTTTGATTTCTGTTTCTCCCTCACGTATTGATATATATATATACTCCACTTTGCATTCCTCTTGAACATTTTCTAGTATGGTTCTGTCTCTGCTTGGTTCCAAAGTAATTACTGCAGACATCTAGGATATCATTATCTTCAATTTTCCTGTCACCTTTATCATCTTTGATTCCTTCTACAGTACTATGTCCTTCATTTCGAAGCTTCTTCAATAGCTTCCAAAACATTTTGACACCTTTCTGATGTCTATCTTCTATATTCTTACCAAGTCTTCCCATTACTTTTGTTTAGCTAATTTTGCACATAGATTAGTTCTCTTATATTTTTCTGTATTCTTTTAGGGCATCTGCCGACTTATTTGTCAGCAATTTTTTATAATAGCTTTCTTCTTTTCCAGGACTACTTCTAAAACTAAAATACAATAGAATATTTAAATTGCGAACAATAATACATCTTTAAATCAGATACACTAACACCAGAAAAAGAAAAGTGACGAATGAAATTAAACTGCAGTTGATATTGCATTCCAAAACGAAACTTACCAATCCATACCTCGCAGATAAACGGCCGATCTTCCAGGCAGTTACTCGTTTTCCAATGACCATTAACCATCATAACTGCACAATGTATTCCTCCTTTGTTCATTTTTGGTTCGCCTTCATCCCAGTCGGTATAGGTGAGAGGCCAGCCAGAAATCCATGCAAAGCGCTGTAGTGCCTTTAAAATAAATAAAAAAAATCTAATTCTTTATGTGTATCTGAATAAGAAAAAAAATCAGCTAACGCCTTTTTATTCCAGTATAGAGAGTAGGCGAGGCCGTGTTAGCCCTATCTAACTTTTGGAGACTGAGTGGACAGTTCAATCTCCACTGGTACCAATCAGAGATAACTGGCCCACGGCTATCACTAATTAAGCGGCACGCAGTGAAGAGAGACGGCTCAACAAGTGCCGCCATCTCGTGGTCCTTAACTCTAACACAATATATTTAATGTCTGATATAATGTGGATTTTAAGATCGATTTTCTTGAGTTTATGGGACGAAAAACCCGATTTTCCAGGGGGGAAAACCCGCTTGCCCGTTCCAGAGATTGACTAACTAGGGAACCGGTCGAAAAAAGCTTAGAAAAATTTCCTCTGAATAAGAGGATTACTAAAAACTCTAGCAAATTCTGGCAAATATTTTCTTGCCAGAAAACATGAATAACAGCCTAATTATTTCTTCATTACATCATCATTATTACTTAATACAAGATGTACTTCAATGCATCTGTGTTTGACTTTCGCTTAGTATTATATGTTTATTTACGAGTATAACTGAATGAATGTTACAAACTTTTCTGAGAGTTATTCGAAGATATTCCATACATCATATCCATACCTGGGAAATTTATAAGAAGATACAACAGCATCTGAAGTGAATTGCTGGCTACTGTTATATCTCAGTTTCAAGGTAGTGATGCCATACCAAATGCTTCGAATATTCCAAAATACTATTACTACTACCACGACCACGACCACCAACACTACCACCAGAACTACTATTACTACTACTAATAATAACACTTACGTGATTCAATGAAACTAAAGCTAGTAGCATGATGTCTTGTGAATATCAAGGTTACTATATTGAGATGTCAGAGAGGGTCACTGATATGATATTCTGAATTACCATAATACTCTCGTGAAAATCATATGATTGTGATTTATCATGCACATAAATATATGCCCGTTCTTTCAAATGTATTTGGCTGGACAAGCTTATATTGGAATTTTATGGAAAAAGCGAGAAACATTAAAAAGCCGTTTCAAATGAAGGTTATTTAACAGACCTTCCCCTCATGTGAAAGTGACAGAGAGGTTTATTCTTAAAGATCTGGTTCCCTTTTCTTTTTCTTCTGCCCATTCACTTGTCGTCATAGGAACCAACCGAGGATATCATACATGCATTTTCCACATAGATAGCATTTTGTATATTTGGATTAAATCTCCTGCACTAGCAAAAATTAAGTTTATCAATGTCAAGATATTGGCTATTACCAGACGTTAGACTTATTAGGCTGACAGTAAATGAAATGAAAAAATTAACCTTTCTTCCTTAGTTTCTCCTATTAGTTATAGAGTTTAAGTTCCGTACCTGATATACACTATGTTGAAAAAAGTATTTGGACACCTAGTTCTGGTCAAAAGATGCGTTTTAATAACATTCCTAGCATCGAGTGGGACAACCTTTGATTTCAATGAGAACAATTACCCTCCGGGGAACTTGCAACCAATTTCTGATACTTCGAACATAAATATTCTTCCATTCCTCGCGCAAAGGTTTATACATATGGCAGCCGCTATGGTATGGAGAGAATTCAGCGTTCTAATTCGATACCAAAGATGTTTCGATGGGGTTGAGGTCTGGATTCGGAACTTGTCAGTCTAACACTTCCGCGTTGTCTTGTGGAAACCATTCTCACACAAGTAGTGCAGTGGGCCATGGCGAGGGCACTGTAGTACTGAAACATGCAAGGATTAGTGCCGAAGTACTTCCATAGCGACGGAAGCTAAAAGTTGGCCAGAATGCCCAATAGCCTCAGATATCATGCTTTTGGGCAAGTCCACCAATTGACCAAGCCTATCCAACTGAAATATCCCCATACCATTACTGAGCCCCCTCGCTAATCTTGACAGTTGGAATGATGCAGTTCTGCCGGAACCGTTACCTTAGTAATTTGCTCATCCAAACACGATCATCTGAGTGAAATATTTGGAAGAGTTATTCGTCACTCTACAGTACCGTTGTCCAATCATGTGTGATACAGGTGGAGTGAAAGACATGAGTACAAATGCCTTTTGGCATTGAGAGAGAGGTGATGTGTGGCTTGTTCGCATCAGCTCTGCCGTGGTAACCAAAGACATACAACTCTCTGCGGAAGTTCTAGCGCTAACAGCTAGAACTTCTTGCAGCATTACTTGCAGCATTTTCCTGGTTCAATATAAGATCCGTTGCTGATGAGGTGCAAGATGCTCGAACATTCCGAAACAGAACTTTTCGATCTCAGCCAGTGAGACTCGGTGGCCTCATTGGGGTAGGCGAGATTTCTTGGTGTTATAGCACCATCAGCTTGCCATCTACAGTTGACGGGTAGCAATGTCAACCACAGAAAGACTTCTGATATGACACCCAACTACTACCCCGTTGGAAGGCTCTCATTTCAGATGAATGTGGCTTTTTACATCGATTACAATGCAAAACATGTAGACATCCCACCTTTTATTACCAGAATTACGCTGACACTCCCTGAATATATGTATATGGTAGGATTAGAAATTGGAATGGCGCATAATTCGAATACTTTTTTCCAAATACTTTCTGTGTGTGGGGGGGGGTTATTAATAAACCCTCGATACATTGCGGTGTCGAGGGTTTATTAATCATCGGAACTCAAACCGTTCACAGGAGAAAGTGGTCATCCCTATACCTCGGTGTATCCTATGTGCGTAGTGTTGAGTTTTCAAGGCTGGTTTGCCTGCTTTGCGAAATGAAAAACTCCTGGATAAAACCCTACTGCCTACTCCCAAGATCGGCTAAATTGGCTATGGCTGAGGAAGATCCTTCAACTCCTCACGTCACCGAGGGTATCGAACCTAAGGCACTCCTTTCCCAGCATATGTTTGCGTAGCGCGCAGCCCACTAGGCTAAACGAAATAGAATTTTTTTCTTATTTAAATAATGCGTACAACTATCTCTGTTTTCTTGGAAGACTTCATCTGGTGCATTACATGGAGAGAGAGAGAGAGAGAGAGATAAAAAAAATATAGCTAGGGATTAAATTGCCAACATTCTGCAGGTATTTGAATGTGTTCGGGATACCACAGTATTGTTAGGCACGTACACGCGGTCATGATTTCTTGCACGCCAAAGTTTGATAGCAGTGGCGAGTTCCTTATATTCCACAATCCTTCTCTCGATTTCGTAATAGCATCTAAGAATATTTTCTGATTTGATTTGTCCCAGATGACTGAACGGGTGACAGAATTTTTATCATTATTATCAGTAGAATCAGTTGCAAAAAAAAATACATACGCTAAGTAATGAAATATGTAGATCAGGGTATGTCCTGAAGAGTGGAAAAAATCGGTCTTGGTTGTTCTTCATAAGAAAGGCAGTGCTTTAGAATGCACCAATTACAGAACTATTGCATTAATGAGTCATCTTGGCAAAGTGCTGATGAAAATACTAAGGGCGCCTGATGGGGTATATGGAGGCACATCGTCCGGACGACCAAGCCGGATTTCGACAAGATCGAAGTACAGTGCAACAAATACTTGCACAAAGACTAATACCAGAGAAAGCTCGAAGAAAGAACAAAAAGATATATTGCTGTTTCGTGGACTTGAAAAAAGCATTTGATAATATTGACCAAAATATAACATGGGCTGTCTTGGAATCCTATGGTTTGGACAATAAATTGATCCGCTGCTGAAAGATATAAACAGCCAAGCACAAGCAAAAATTAGATTAGCAGATGAGACTGGAGATTAGTTTGCCACTAGTCAAGGCACAAGACAAGGGGACACAATATCACCAGTCATCTTCATCACACATCTCTGAGAAGAATACTAGATAAGATTAAAGAAGAAGGTGGAGGCATTTCAATAAATGGCATAAGAATAAACTAGCTCTGTTTTGCAGATGACATCGTTGATTGAAGAAGACTCAGCAAGGCAGGAACAGACATTACAAACACTATGCATAGAAGGAAAAAGATATGGAGTAAATGTCAACTTTGAAAAAACTAAAACAATGATATTCGGACAGCAGGAGTTACTGAACAGAGTAGTTACGATAGACAGATTTCAACTGGAAAATGTGGACCACTTCTCATATCTTGGATGCCACATGACGCATGACTTGGATCACAAAAAAGAGATAAAAATTAGAATAGCCAGAGAAGCAACTATTTTAAAAGCAACGACAAAATATGGAAGAGCCGAGCTATAAAGATGCAAACTAAACTGCTGTAGAAACCTATATCTTCAGCAGCATGCTCTCTGGATGCGAGGCCTGGGTACTCCTGAGAGAATCTGAAAGGAGGATATTCGAATCTGAGAGGAAGTGCTATGGAAAGGGCTTGAAAATTAGCTGGATACAGAAAGTGAGCATTGAGGAAATCTACAGACGAATTCAACCAAAAGAAAACCTGATCCAGAAAATAATCTAAAGGAAACTTCGTCTATTTGGCCATATATGTAGAATGAATGATGAGAGAAAATTAAAAACGTTGCTGTTTGGAATGATTGAAGGAAAGAACAAAAGAGGAAGACCAAACAGAGAATGGGGCTATGGCATCGTCAAATGATGTGGAAACTCTATACACAAATTGAGTCATCTCGCACAAAACAGAATGCAATGGAAGAATCATATCATGATGGCAGCAGACACCTACGGGCATTGGACCCATGATTGTTGAAGATGATGATGATGATGATGATGATTAGTAGAATTATGCACGTGATTAGATAGTGCGCTAGCACCTCTTCTCTGGAGAGGATATGAACAAAGAACGATTTCTTCTTACAACCGTTCAGAAAAATGGTCATTCTAAAGGATTAGAAAGTTACTATTTAATCACTCTCCGAGCAATATTGAAGATAGAGATGGCGTAAAAGGCTATATAACTCTATTGTATTTCAGCTTCGTTTCTCCAAAGTTACCTAAAGTTCTCAAGAAATTAAAAACCTGATTTCTAACAGTGCTGTGTAGAAGCTCCGTTTCTTACTCTGTACACCTAAACCAAAACATAACTGCCCACCTTCTTTCGTAAATTTGTAATATGTCCCATTTTGGTCAGACTGAAACACTCATTAAATTGCGTTCGGAGAGCATAGGAGAGACATCACGTATGACAGAATAGCGCACTATCTAATCACGTCTTAATTCTGCTAATCCTAATGATAGAAATTCTATCACTCATCCATTCATCTGGAAATCAGATACAAATTAGAACACCTCTTTAGATGCTATGACGAACTCGCGAGAAGAAGTGTGGAATCTAAGCAAACCGTCGTCAATCCATTACATCTGAACACTAACCATAGCTATTAAACTTTGGCGGTGACGTCATCATTACACCAGCACGTGTCCAACAATACTGTGTGGTATCCGGAACCAGCTACCACTCCTTGGGATTTTCCCCAAGATCTAGGAAATTTAGCCGCTACCTAGGGACCTAGGGATTTTTAATAAAAAAAATCTCCCAAAATCTTGGGAAATTTGGACAGAAGTTTGAATTTTAATATTTGTTGTCATATTTTACTATTATATTCAAGAATTTTTTATTTTTTGTTTGATAAATCTGATAAAAATAAAACTTTTTGCTCTGTGCTGATTTCGTTTTCTCTTTCTTATCACACAGATTTTACATCGTTACACACATATAGCGCAACCTCTTGCAGTGTTGTCTTAGAGATCCTTGTGCTTGTACAGTGTTTGACAAATTGTTTAAATTATCAATATTTTTACTTATTTTCATATTTATGGTACTTCCAATCCACCCATATGCAGCCATCAAAGAAAAAAACAGAAGTGGTATTCTCAAGCATTTAAAGAAGATTGGTTAAAATATCCTGAATTAAAAGATTGACTGCAGCAAGACGTGAACAGCAAAGATATCAGTTACTATAAGTGTTGTAATATTACATTTAAAAATGCAAACAAATCTCCGCTAATAAAGCATAAAGATTCAGCCAAAAACACAAAGTAATTATCAGTCTGCTTAGTCTACAGCTGTTATTACTCAATTTCTTAATAAGAAAGCGTCAACAGAGGATAAAAAATTAGCTAGGAGTGAGTTAATAATTGCTAGCTTCTTTTCTGAGCATAAGTCCCATTTTCTCATGTTGATCATTTTGTAACGATGTGTAAACGCGCATTTCCGGATAGCCAAATTGCTTGAAAGTTGGCAATGAAGAAAATTAAACTTTCTTATGTTATTCAGGATGGAATATCATTCCATGAAAAGCCTCAACTTACGGAAATATGCAATAATCAAAACTTTTCAATTATAATAGATGAGAGTACAGATATCTCCGTCACTCATATCTTGGCTGTTGTTGTACGGTATTTTGATACAGATAAAAAAAGATGTAGCTGATGCATTACTAGATATAGTATATGTAGAGAACGGAAGTGCTAAAAGTCTTTACAGTGCTGTCAAAACTCTTCTGCTAGATCATGGCATTCCCCTTAGCAATATCATTGGGTTTGGTAGTGATAACGGTTCTGTCATGATGGGCGTTAACAGTGGATTTAAGAAACTGCTGAAAGATGACGTCCCATCTGTTTTTGGGATGGTTGCGTTTGTCATTCATTTGGTCTATGCGCTAGTCATGCAGTCAGTGTTTTACCCTCATACTTAGAAGCTTTCTTAAAGGATTTAACCTCCTACTTCTCCCGCAGTGCTAAGCGGCAAAGAGATTTTGTACTCATTCAAGAAGCTGCTGATATAGCTAAACATAAAATTCCCAAATTTGCTCAAACCAGGTGGCTGTTGAGGGAAAAAGTGGTATCAACTGTTTTAGAACATTTATATACTTTCAAATGAATCAAAGACAGATAAAATTGACAATTAATAAAAAAAAATACTGACCTTGGAACCAGACAAATGCTTTTTACCGTCAGTATATTCTTGAAAAAATAAATACACTTAATATAGATTTTAAATCAGAGCATTTCAGGTTACACCAACTACTCCTAAATGCATCAACACATTATCTCAATTTACTTAGTTGCTTCATTAAAGATGAGATTTTAAGAACAGCTAAATTATCAGAAATTGATCCAAGAAACCAAAGCAACTATAAAATGTCAATGATATTTATTCGGTGGTAGAGCAATGGTGCCCATAATTAGAAACCCTTTCGAAGATAACTCTATTTTGTTGAGATTTAAAAATGATTGTTTAAAGGTTTTTGTGGAACTTAGTTCGCAAATAAAGAAACGATTTGTTAAAAAACGTTTAATTTTCTTGACCAAAAAAGCTCTGGAATGACTTTTAATGGGATTATGTTGATCAAGTGCGTATAATAAACAACAATGTTATACCAACCCTATGTTATAGCAATCCTTTCTCCAAATATGCTGGAGTTTATAACATACCATGCACGTGTGACTTGAATTACATCGGCCAAACTTCAAGCAGCCTTGAAATTAGGCAAAACGAACACATACGTGACGTCAATAATAACAGAGAAAAAAATCGGGGTTAGCTTTTCATTTCTCAAGAATGAACCATACCATAGAGTGGGATAGAAGCCCTTACATAGAGGAGGACTTCTATGTAAAGAATTCATCTCGAATTTTTAAAGAGGCCACAACATTTTCCCGCTGTATACAAAACCTTAACAGGAACCAAGGATTAATCTTCCCCGTGCTCTGGAAGACCCTTATTAGATCTTTCAACTCGCCAGAACTGAATTACAGTGCCAACTATAGAACGTTCCTAAATAAGAACAAGTGAGATCATGGACGCTCTATGCATGCATTGTACGGGCTCTGTTCTTTGTTTAATATAATTGGAATCGGTTCATTATAGTTTGTAACAGATTTTTTACTTTTTAGTGCCTTACATTAGTTATGTACCTGAAGATGCCAACAGTCTTAGTTGGTGAAACTAGTTGGTATAACAGAGTTGTTTATTATATTCACTTCATCAATATAATCCCATTAAAAGTCATTCCAAAGAAAAGATTTGTCTACGAAGAAGAAGACAGCATTGTTGCAAAATTACGAATGTGGGACCCAAAAGTTGCTAGTGACCCTAGCCAGTCACCATCTACCATTATTCCTCTTGTTGCTCAATTCCCCTCACTTGTTGATGATATTAGGTTAAATCAAATAGATGATAAGTGGAGAAGTTATCGCCTCGTAGCATCAGATCTATCAATTCCCAAAGATATTGACATTCCTCGATATTGGCATTCATTGACGGACATAAAAGATGGCATGAATAATAATAAATATGGTTTACTGTCATATTTTATGACAAATCTTACTATTCTGCCGCATTCATCTGTATCTGTGGAACGAATGTTTTCACAAGTGAATTGTATAAAAACAAAATTAGCTAATTCATTAAAAACGGAAACTGTGGGAGACAGAATCCTAGCAAAGCAGTGCTTAGCGAGATAAAATGCAACGTGTACTTCTTGGGAGTTAAAGTAAGTAAGCTAATCATGTATTTCTTCGTATAATATAAACTTATAATATTTTAAATTAAAGCATACTTTGTTACACGAAACGAGAAAGAGAGAATTAATAAGAAAAAAATAATAATAAAAAATGACAAATTTTGAAGTCATTTTTCTGGTCAGTTAGTAGGTAACTATTTAAATATCGATTTTTTGTATTTTATATTATGTTTTTAATTTATGTGTAACGTTTTAATTAAACCATGCAGATTTATAAATTAATAAAGACATTTTTAAATGCGTAGTTTGAGTTTTTCGCATATTTAAGAGTATATTTTGGATGTTTTAAATGTTTTTAGTGTATATGTAGACGCATATTTTGCACTTTTTTACGACCTAAAAATCCGAGCCCTAGTTCTACGTGGGGAATTTTTCCCTAATCTGGGGAATTTCGAAAAATGTGAGTGGCAGCCCTGTCCGGAACGCCTTCAAACCAAATGTTAGTAATACCTTTGCAATTTGATTTATAGCAATGGTGTTTTTTTTTTTTTTTCATCTCTTTTCATGTAATTCACCCGATAAAGTTTTCTAAGAAGACGAAACTAGTTGTGCGCGTTATTTAAATTAAAAAAAATAGTATTTCTATATTTATATCTCATCTTGCAGTTATTTAATCTATTTCAAATGTGTGTGTGTGTGTTTCACCATGTTCGAAACCGACTGTTGAAAACAAAATCTCCTTTCATTCATTCAGAAATACAAACATTGTATTAAATTCATTGTTACGTAATGCTAATTACACCTTTTGACATCTTATTATGCATATTTTGATATATTCATTGTCAAAGACTATATTTGAAATTTTAATAGGAGATGTTCTTAAATATTATATCACTGACGATCTGTTGAGGACTCGCTAAAATATCTACCATTCTGTGACTATCAGGGACAAAAGACTTTCTCACGGACAGTTGGATGCCTGTTAGAAGGAATGAAAAGGAGAGGGCAAGAGTAGTCAGAGAACACAGGGATTCATGTATTAAAATGAAGTCATTGTGTCTTCATGTATTGGTAAAATTACAATAAACGACCTGCTAAAATTACCAGAAAACTAGAACGTCGTTCACAAATTTCGCTAGAACATTTGGTCTAAAGAAAATCGTGAATCTCGGTCTATACTAGGATCGGCAACCTTATTGTATCGCTTACGGGAATTCACTGATTCAGTAAGGCTAAATGAATAATCAGATGTTTTGAATCAGTAATAATATATATACATATATATATTATATATATATAATAAGTTTATTAAGCCTGAATTAAAATTTTGACTTGATATTTCTTTTCTTCTTTCTTTGTGATCAATAATATAATATAATATAATGCAATATAATATAATATTACTATTGTTTTAAGCTCTTTTCTGTAAAATCAACCTATAAGCATTTGTAAAATATGCAATTTTTAAATATTAAATATTCCAAAGAATAATTGATTCAGTTTCTCATCACACAATTGAAAATTGGCAAGCGATTTTTATTTACAACGGAATGTTTATCTCCAGTAAATAAAAATCTGAAAGATGACAATGACATATATAATGTGTCAATAGAAATCATATATGTTGGAACAATCAATCACCTAGGATGAAAGTTTTGTTTACAAAATTTGTGAAATATGAAAACATCCGTACATGGAAATAACAATGATTAGCTCCATCCAGCACCATTGATATCTTCGTACTATGAAATAATGTTGGATTCAATATCCACTTAATTTGTACAATATTTCTTTAACAAAATTAATAAATCATTTTATTTATTATATCTAATAATTTTAGCATTCGAATTCTAGTTTTCTATTTTCTTCAGAATCATTATTCCAGAGTCGACAATTGTAAACTACGGTTTTAGTTTACATTCACAAAAGTCATAAATTATATTATGTGACTAAATCAATTTTCCAAATTATTTTAATTTATAAATTATGAGACAAACGTTTGCAGTAATTTCAGTACAAATTAAATCATCGCATGTTTCTTTTCATGCATTTCCACCAAAACCGTTTTAATATCTTCGAAAGAGGTGTTTTCATCACCCACTTTCGAAATGAATTTTTACAGCAGGTGAGTAGTCATTCAGCTTTGGAAATAAGGATATATACAGGGTGATTCAAAAAGATGGACTCAATTTCGTTCGGCTGATCCACATAACATTTTAAAGAGGAGGTCCTAAAGTTTGAAATACTACCGCTAGAGACCTTGCCTATCACACAGCAGCATCAGTTGTGAGCAAAATGGCTACTCTGCAGCACTTATTTTTTTGCTTTGATGAGCTCATTAACACCTACTCGGAGACTGCGGTGCAGCGTGCGTTTCATCGTCGTTTCAGCATTAAACCTCCAACGAGGAAGAGCATTTGTCGTTGGAATCATCAGTTTGAGCTAACAGGTTGTCTGTGTAAGGGAAAAAGATTGGGCATCCTTCTTCGGGTAAGGGATGAATTCAGCTACCGTCTTGATGTTATCCGTGCGGACGGAGGGGGGGGCATTCAACATCTATAAACTTTATTGTGAGTATAATCAAATATACTTTTCATATCTCACTAGTTCTATATATAGACTTACAAATTTAGTCCGTGTTTTTGAATCGCCCTATATATATATATTAGGATAACCAAGTTATTTTATAAACTTGGTTACTTTAATATACAATTTCCCCAAGTTAAAAAATTTATTACATATATATATATATATATATATAGGTTGATTTTCTCGGTTGTTAAACATATTTTTTAAAAGAACTGCATGACATAAACCTAGACAGTGTTTTGTTGAAGTTTCTTTTATTATTATTACGAGAAGCCTCCTCATGAAGGCCATAGATGCATTGAGGTTAATCCGTTCCATTCGGCAAGACGTAAGTCGATACATTAAATCAACAGAGGTATTGGGATTAGGGACTTAACGGTAATAAGTACATATATTGTCCTTTAATTTTTAAACCTTATTATAAAACTGTGCTGTGTGTTACTGCGGCTATAAAATGGGAGAATTATCACCCAATTATTTGCTGTGGCAAATAATTTTCCTATATAATAATTTTATCCAATTTTTCTACAAACTCCTTGGCAGCCTTCTCAGCACTGCAGATTCGCATACATTTTCACATTATGCAGCGTAAAACGCTGCTTGAATCTCATGAACCAACCGAAAGAAATGTTAAATTCGTAGTCATAATCGGTTCTGCTTTCTCCTTCAACATGTTGAAGACAACACACACACACACACACACACACACACACACACACACACACACACACACACACACACACACACACACACACACACACACACACACACACACACACACACACACACACACACACACACACACACACAAAGAGGCACAATAACAAGGAAAAATGGACTGAACAAATTATGAACGAATCTCAAAAACGAAAAATGGACCAATTGAAAATAACAATTGAAATGGTTCAAAAGCAAGCTGAAAAGATAAAAAATTGATCATCACCGGGAAGGATGAAGTATATGCCTACTGGTTGAAATATCTCACAGGCCTACACGAAAGACTTGCTAACCAAGTTTATGGCGTTTAGAAGGAAAAAGCAAAGAAGAGTGGCTCACAGCAGGGAAATTATTTTTGATCATAAAGGATAAAGAAAAAGGTCCAAACTGAGAAAACTTCCGACCAATAACCTGCCTGCCAACAACTTTTAAGCTACTCACAGGCATACTAGCTGATAAAATATACAGCTATCTTAAAGCAACTTATCTTTTCCCAATTGAACAAAAAGGGAACAGAAAAAATTCAAGAGGCACAAAAGACCAAATTCTGATTGATAAAATGATTCTGAAAAACAGCAACGTAGAAATACCAACCTTCATATAGCTTGGATAGATTATAAAAAAGCGTTTGATTCGGTGCCTCATAGTTGGATTTTCAAATGCACAGAACTATTTGGTATTATCGAAAACGTACAAACATGTTTGCAATCCAGCACGAAAAACTGGAAAACAGCGTTGGTTCTGAACAGAGAAGAAATTGGAGAGGTAAACATCAAAAGGGGTATCTTTCAACGAGATTCATTATCTCCTTTATTGTTTATCATGTCATTGATCCCCTTAACTAGAATTTTAAATAAAAATGCTCATGGATATCAATTTCGCAAAAAAAGTACAAAAATATCTCACCTTTTATACGTGGATGATCTGAAATTGTATGCAAAATCAGAGAACGAACTCCGATCGTTGTTAAACACTGTGCACATATTCAGTCAAGATATATCAATGGATTTTGTCTTAGACAAATGTGCAATTGCTGGAATAACAAGAGGAAAGTTTGAAGATATGAACGAAATCTAGCTGCTCAATGGTGAAATAATCAAGGCAAAAAATTCGAAGATAGCTACAAATATTTGGGGAGTTTAGAAGCATCAGAAATTCTGCACAATAAGATCAAAGAAAAAAAAACCAGATGTCTAAGGGAACTCCTTAAGTAAATGCTTAATGCTGGAAATTTGATAACAGCAATTAATACCATATTTGTTCTGAGATATTCAGCAGGCATTGTTGAATATACCCAGCTAGAGGTGGAAGATTGAGACCGAAAAAACTCGAAAATTAATGACAATGCACCAGGCCTTCAATCCTCGCAGTGACATTGATAGGCTCTATCTATCACGCAATAAAGGAGGAAGAGGATTATTACAAGTGAAGCAAGTTATTGAAGAAGAAAAACGAAATTTGAATGATTATCTGCAGCAAACAACGGAAAATTTTCTAATTAAGGTAAGGAAAGAGGGTTTATTTAAACCAATGGAGACAAAATTGGAATACAAAATCAACCAAGTATAAGTGAGAACTGAAAGATGGAAAAATAAGGCATTGCATGGAAAATACCTTCATAGCATAGAGGACAGTGCTGAAAGCAACGTGACCTGGCAATGGTTAAGAAATGGAGCACTAAAGAAAGAAACAGAATTGGTAATTTTTGCAGCACAAGAACAGGCCATTAAAACCAACTTTATGACGGCAAAAATACAAAAAATTCAAGAAGACAGTAAATGTAGATTGTGCAAAAAAAAAAAGGAAGACACGGTAGACCACATTATAAGTGGTTGCAACAAAATCGTACAAATTGAGTATCATAAAAGGCATGATAACGTAGCTAAAACAATTCACTGACATTTATGTAAGAAGTATGGGTTTAAAGTATCAAAAAACTACTGGAAGCATAAAGTTCACCAGAAAGTGGTTGAAAATGAAAAAGCTAAAATACTCTGGGATTTCAAAATCCAGACTGACAAAAGCTTAGAGTGTAAAACACATGATATAATAGTGGTTGAAAAAAGTGAAAACAAGGATCTTAAGTTAATCGAAATATCAGTACCAGGAGATAGACGACAAAGAAACTGAAAAAATTACAAAATATCGCGATTTACAAGTCAAAGTTGAACGAATCTGGCAAAAGAAAACAAAAGTTGTTCCCATAATAATAGGTACTTTAGGCGCCATCCCTAAAACATTGAAAAAACATCTAGAAGCACTCGAGTTAGATGGATTAAAAATGGCAGCTGCAAAAGGCCGCTTTGTTCGGCACAGTTTCATTTTCAGAAAGTATTTCCACAACTGATAGGACCTTGGGTAGGGCTCGAGTTAGTGGAATTTAACCAGCCTTTTACTTAAGACTGAGGAAGCAAATCAAGCTTTGATGAATATTATATATATATATATATATATATAAAATTATTTTTATCTTATGTTACTTATTTTGAAAACCGATGAATGACTAACGATTTCCTTGAGACCAATCCACACACTTGAATTGATGCTGGACATCTCAGTGGTTATGAGCAAACTATGAAACAGGCTATCGTGAACAGTCAGGAGATCGCCGTTAAAACTCTTACAATATTGATTCGCTTGATACCAGTTCATTTCTTGATTAGGAAGCACAAACGCTTGGTAACAAAGAGATCCGAAACGCTTCCAGTTTTGGGGATGGTTACAGACCCCGATCATGTGGCTCGGATCTACAAAAAAAAAAAAAAAATATTAAAATATTGCATAATTACAATTACAATGATCATTACAAATTTCTCTAATAATGAAAATTGCATTCATGAGTTGAGTTTCCCAATTGATATTTTACTGTGTTGTATTGTACTATAATGCATTTTGCTCGGATTTTGTAATCTGAAATAACTTTTATTATTTATAGAACGTGAAGCAGTGAACGTAGAGCTGTATAAAAAGCGTCTTAAGAGAACGTGTAAAAGCAGAGTTTCTGTTCCGAATCAGTTCTGTTGTGTTCTATTCCAAAACCTACACGCACTGCATACGTCAGAGAAAAATTTGAATTTCTTTCCTTGACACCACTTGTACCTAGCTACTTTGGATGTTATTAGGTTTACTCTAATATAACATCTTTCTTATGCGACTTTTATTGGGTTTCCATCTAAGAAAATTTATTTGCAAACCTGTAGTACGAGTACATTTCTATCTTGAGTGGGCTTCTAATGTACAGTCTATTGTGTACATTAGAAGTGATGGGCTAGATGTCCATATATCATTTTGGCTGCAGATACAATGTCCACAGTGAGCAGATGAATTTCATTTCTGGAGTGAAACAATTCTCTTCAAATTCATGGAATGATGGGGTTCGAAAATAAGTTCCATGCCTCATCTCCTCTTTACAGCAGTATATACGGATTATTCAACCTGTTGCCCATCCACGATATTAAAGTAGGCAAGACTGGGATAGGCTTTTAGTGAAAGCGAAAAACTATAGTCGGAAGGTAAAACTTTTAATTTAAAGGTTAAATAAAGCTTTACTCTGAAGGCTTTAGTTTCAAGACTAAAGGCGTTAGTATAAATGTTAAAAGTCTTTAGTATGAAGGCCATAATCTCAAGTCTTTCATTCTGTAGAATGTGAAAAGCTAAAGTTTTGGCATAACTTTCAGACTGAAAAACTCCGGAATAGCTTCATCATTAAAAATTGACAGTTCATTAGGCAGTATTCTACTCTGAATGGCACTCTAACTTCTTTAAAATGCTTAAGATATATTCTCTTCTCATTTGAACACTGCGACTGGAAAACATTTTACTGAGTAATAACAGTTTTATGATACCGAGTGTTAAACCAAGTAGCGGACACTGTTAAAGAAAATTTACAAACCAAAACTGAATACAACAAATTATTCATAAAGGGCATCAATTCGCATTCAGTAATTCAAACTTCCTGGAAAAATTACTTACCTGACGCTTCACAGTAAAAACGCCTTCTTTCCTCGCAGTTACTTGTTTTCCAGTGGCCGTTATCCGTCATAACGGTACAATTCATTCCGAGCATGTTTTCCTTTGGTTCGTGCTCATCCCAATGAGTGAACGTGATAGGCCAACCAGACGTCCATTCATATAAAGATTCATTCTAGTAAAGTAAGAAAAAAAATGCGAAATTTCTTCTGAAAAGATAAACGTCATCTAGGTTAAAATATAAACATTCATTCCTCAATGTAATAAACCAGTTTCATTCATATAACTAATATTTGTATGCACAGTTAAAGGATATACTATTTTCAAAGATAATTTCAAATTTTATTAAAATTTAGGGAATATGGTAATCTGAACGCTGTTTATCCAGATTTGTGCCCTTTTTTGTATATACGAGAGCGGTCGGAGAGGTTCTCGGCCTCGACCATATATGAAAACACTATCGGCAAGATTCTCTCTTCCCAAAAGTAAAACTCTTCCTCGCTGGTCAGCGTTTTTCTTCGAATAAAGAGGTGATTGCAGCTATAGCGGAGTATTTTGACGGTTTTACTGAGAACCACTACAGGGCTAATGGCGAATGAGCATCGCTGGAATAAATGTATTAGTCTTAAGGGAAATTATAAATTCGTTTTTTCATTCTTAGGCCGAGAACATTTCAGACCACAATCGTATGTGCTTTATAACTTAAAGTGCTTATTATAAAAGTATGATCTTCTTTGAGTCTTCAATATTTGTTGAAAGCATTTTGAAATTTTCTTTCACAAATCCCTCACTTCACATCCCCAGGTACAAATTGCTAAGTCACCATGGTTGCTTTAAGCCTTAAACGACAAAAGGCACTGAAATTCTTGAAGTCGCCAAGAAAACGTTCCAGCGTTTCGATCTCAGCTTACTAAACGTTGAGGGTGTGGTAACTGTTGCTGCCCATGCTATGGTGGGAAAGAAAAGGGTTTGTTGCGCTGCTACGGAAAGAACCGGAAGAAGAAGGAAAAGATTTCCTCCATTGCCACTGTTTAATCCACCAGGAGAATTTGTGCGCGAAAACTATTGGATTTGAGAATATCATGAAAGTTATTGTGACTGTCATCAACATTATTAGGGCAAGCGGATTGAATCATCATTAAGTCTAAGAGTGTTGGACCCAAGAGTGCTAACCGGATCACGGCGATGTGGTTTATTTTAGTGATGTGCGTTGGTTGAGCAGAGGGAAAGTTCTTAAAAGAGCCTTTGCCTTAAGAAGCGAAATACAGCAGTTCATGCAAACAAAAGGGAATTCGATTGTGAAATTTAATGATCCGAAGTGTATGACAGACGTTGCGTTTGTGACCGACATCTCGCTGCATATGAATGACCTAAATACTCGGCTACAATCCAGAGATCAACTGGTGTACATTCTGTTTGATAGCAGCAAACTTTTGTGGCCAAGATCAAACTTTGGGTGGAACAATTCGCAAAAAAAGACGACTTAACTTATTTTCAGCTTCTCGCTGAGGCTAACCGCTCGTCTCCTGATGAATACGTTACAAAAATAGTCGTGTTGCGAAGTGAGTTCGGAGAGAAATTTATTGATTTTCATAACCAACATTCTTCTTTAGATTTATTTTCAGTGCCATTCACTGTCAGCGCTGCCTATATGCCAGGCTCAGTACACATGGAGTTGCTTGAATTCCAAAACAAGACTTCTTTGAGAGAAAAATTATTTAATGTGCCCTTGCTTGCATTTTACAAAGACGACATTTCTGAGGACGCATTCCCTAATCTTCGCTGGCATGCTTTGATGATGTGCGCTTTGTTAGGAAATACATACTTATGTGAGCAGTTCTTCTCCAAAATGAAACATGGGAAGTACAAAACAAGAACTCAGATTACGGACAACATCTCGAAAATACTCTGCGCATAGCGACTTCCAACATTGATGCCAACATCGACAAACTGGTCAATGAAAAACAAGTTGCCCATTGACATTGTAAAAAATGAATGTTTTCCTCATTAAATTATCTTATTTCAAGTATTGATTGTAGTTACTTATCATGAACCCGAGTCATACTTACGCTCTTAAAGCTGAGTTTGTTTATTTTTTAGGATTTTAGGTAAATTATCAAATGCACAGCGTTCCTTGCAAATCTGGAAAGCATCGTACAACTCTAAATTAGCAGTATAGCTTAGTGTCTCGCGGGCTTCATTGAAATGTTTAATGCGGCCCTCACAGTCTGAAAGCTTGAAGACCCCTGGTTTAAGGTAACACTATCATATATATAATTAGAATGAAACACATTATCATATGAATGTGCACTTTAGGTGTAGAAGATGCTACCTTTGGGTTATCAACTAATTTACTAATAATAGAAAATTTTTTTTCTACTTTACCCTAGAGCATGCATACTAAAGTTTCTGCTTGAAGTAAACTAGTCGTGAATATATTTCATGCTCAAACTTTGGTTTGCATACACCTGCGTGAAGGATTAAAAGAAGAACATAATTTTTGTCATATATGATTTAGTATTGGTTAGATATTTAGCAATTAGAAGATCACAACGTTCATTATTATTGCATAAACGATGCAGTTTGATTTGTGATTCCTCTCATATCGCTTAAATCCTTCCAGTAACTCAGCATGGTAAGAGATTGAACCGGAGATATGAGCATAAGGAGTTAGGGAATAAGGAGTTAGGGCATAAAATCATCAAATCATAAAGCAAAAAGATGAACAATAGAAATATTAAAACAGTAGCATTATATGAATTAATAAAGAAATTAAAAATAGAGCAAGTAAGGAAGAAAGGGCATATGCGGGAGATGCAATAATATTACATGAGCAATATCAGTGAACTATCATAGAATATTACACTAATATCAGAAATAAACATGCATATGCCATTAATGATGAAAGGACGCTTGAAAATTTTGAACTCCTCATAAGGTGTTGCCACACAATAGCGATGAGAATTTGTTCTTTTTTCTAGCAACTCATAATGGAAGTTAATGTGCATTTTAATAGAGATGAGTTATGAAAACCGCAGTGTTTTGGCATTTCGGTAAAAGAACCACCACCACACGTTTTATCAAAGTTTTATCAAATTAAACCTCACGATATGCCTACTTTTTATCGAAGAAAATATCCTCAATAGCTTCAGATAGTTTATATATATATATATATATATATATATGTAGAAAGTATTTTTACCTTGGGTATAATAATGTCAAAGATAACAAGCAATTTTAAACCTGGTTTTACTCCATTTTTCCCAAGTAAGCAAACAGACAAAATGTCAAGTTTGCGCCTGCAACTGATGCAAGACTAGTGATCCCGCAGGTAGTGCAAGACCAAGGCAACTCGTGGTAAAGGTGGAACAAGCTCCGATCACTAATCTTAATATTTACCCTTAATGCTAAAACACATCTCCAAGGGGCCACTACCCAGACCGGTTTCGACCTTTATTGAGGTCTCATCAGTGGGAGCCAGGCTAGAAATACCAAGAGTTAGTAATACAGAGCTTTTGTCTGTTTGCTTACTTTGGAAAAATGGAGTAAAACCAGGTTTAAAATTGCTTGGTATCTTTAAAATTATTATACCCAAGGTAAAAATACTTTCTACATTTATATCTCCTCCTGAGATTTTTATTTAATAAGGTTAAAACACCTTATGGTAACTTGTTTTGGTAAAATACTTACAAGCTCTGTATTACTAAATCTTGGTATTTCTAGCCTGGCTCCCACTGAGGAGACCTCAATTTCAGCAGGACAGTATTGTATTTATTCATTGTTGAATTTGTTACTTACTAATATTTTGTTATTTATACTTGTTGTTTAGTTTGTTGTACTAACCTTTTGTATTCTTAGTACTAACTTGCTGGTAGTGCGTTTATACGCACTACGGGATTTCCTTACAGGGTCTTAGGACTCTTTATTTTTCTCTTTTTTTCTAGAACGCAGAGATCAATCATGAGCAGAGTAATCCCCGTCCACCCCAGCACCCGGACATTAGGAGTGGAGATTCCAGGAATGGAGGATCCTAGAACACTCACTACAGCCCTTAAGGAGATAATAGGAGTTTCTAACATCTACTCATTCATCGCCTATGGAGGAGGACGATTTCTTATAGGTCAAGAATTTAGCTTCGAGAGATCAACTTCTGAAGGGTTTCCCCGTCCAAGGGAAGCAGGTGACCCCTACCATGGTGGGGTCACAAGTACGTCAAATTAAGATCGACCGCTTCCCTATGGAATATCTAGAAGCCGGAGAAGACGTGCTTGTACAAACTTTTAGTAAGTGGGGGAAAGTGAGTAATATAAAGAACAGCGTCTCTAAGGAGGACCCCCCCCCCCTGATACTCCGGCGAAGTCACCTTTACCATGGACATGCGACAGCCAGTGCCAAACCTCGTTACCATCGGCACGTCGCGTGTCATGGTTAATTATCCCGGGGTACAAAGACAGTGTCTGCGATGTGGCTCGACTGAACATCTGGGTAGTGACTGCCCCCGAGCCAAGTGTTTCAACTGCGTCGGCGTTAGGCACATCTCCAGCCAGTGCCCACACCCCTGCCGAAAGTGCTCCAATACAGAGCACAAAATAACATCGTGTCCTCTGCACACATTTGCAGAGCGGGCAGGGGCACCGATTGAACCGTTGAACCCGCAGCCTGCTCGAGACGCCGGTGAATTTCTGGTACTCCCCAACACCATCGGGGAGAAAACATTCTCTCAAACAGTTCTAGGGAAAATTACGAAACGTCCTGCACCATCAACAGCAGAAGGTACTGTTTCCCCCCCAGCAACAACATCAGCTGAGGAAACAGTCCCCCCCCTCGGTCGTTTCAACCGTACCACTACCAGCGACAGAGGAACAACGAAAAACCGAGGATACAGATGAAGCTATGGATAACACTTCACCAGTTAACCCCCCCTCAACAACATCGGAGGCGGCTTCGTCTGTAGACGCTTCTAATATTTCCCCTATAGTAGTCAGCGTCCACCCTGCAGAAGAACAGAAGACAGAGGAAGGGAAACATCAACTTCCACCCCCCAAAGAACCTCCTAAGAAGAGGAAGGAGCAGGCTTCCCCTAAAATGGGGAAAAACATCGAAGCCGCTCCAGAAAAAGCACGGACTCAACAACATCTGAGTCCGAAATGGAGGTAGAAACCCCTTCCCGCCATCAAGAGAGCATTAACTCTAAAATTAGTAGACACACCGGCTCCCAGTTCAACTGCTTTGACCATCAAATAGTGAACAATAAATTAGCAAGTTTCAAGATTAAGAAAACCCGGCTTTTGTTCCTGCAGGAAACACACTTTTTCCACTACAAGGACATGCAGGAACTAAGCCATAAGTACCCCGTAACATCGTTTTGGAGCTTTGGCAACAGAAACAGCGCCGGGGTCGGGGTACTTATGCTAGCCCCCCCCCCCCTCCTCTGAGCCTTCTATAACATCCAGAGGGACGCAGAAGGGAAAGTTCTCGCCATTGACTGGAAGTACCGAGGCTGTACCGCCAGGTACATTAACATCTACGCCCCGGCAGATACAACATCAAGATCGACTTTCTTCCAGTCACTTTACACATACTTATATGGCGCCCATCACGTCATTCTGATGGGGGACTTTAACTGCGTGGCGGACCCGGCCTACGATAAAGTGGTGGAGTAATCCCAATACAGGCACTGCTGGCTACAAGCAACTGGGAATTCACCTCAAGAATCTCCAGCTGACGGATATCTGGAGGGCTCACAACCCCTACTGTCGGTATTATACGCGGACAGGCCAAGGTATCGGCACACGGCTCGACCGGTTCTACCTGTCACCCTCCCTTGTCTCCAGATCCGAAGCCATAAGGCACGTTCAAATTAATTATACCATCTCGGACCACAAAATGGTTGTGCTCACGTATCATCCACTAGAAGCAGTAGAAGTTGGTCCGGGCCCCTGGAAGTTACCACCAGACTTCCCGTCCTTGTTCTCGGCTAAGCTTAACCAACTGTGCTCCACTTGGAGCACCGCTGGCTGGGACTGGGACGCGTGGGCACAAATAAAATTTAACATCAAAGAAAACATGATAAAATGGGGGGCCTAGAACGTGCTTTCCTGAAGATCTCGGCTTCGTGATCTATACAAGGAAAGAAGCTGGTTCGTGGCCAGCCAACGCCAAGGCTTTCCATGTCACAACGCCATCCGTGACATTAATCTCGACATTGAAGTGGAGAGACAGAAGCAAATGGAAGACAAGAACACCAAGATCTGATTCCACCTCCGCTCGGAAGATAGGCAATCGGCTGCTTTCTACAACAGGCGCTATGTCAATTTTCGACAGGAGAGAACCATCACCACCATCACTGAAGGCGGGTGTACTTACACCACAACACCCGACATCCTGAAGGCCTTCTGGGGGTACTACAACACCCTCTACCAGGACAACAGTACCCGCCAAGATTACCCCTGTTGGAATATTGACCCCTTCCCTGTGCACATCCAAGCAGGGTTGGATGCACCAATTACAGCGGCCGAAATAACATCAGCCTTCAAGCAGTGCCGTACGAAGAAAGCGCCTGGGCCAGATGGACTAAGCACAGAACTCTATCGAGAAGCCTGGGACTACATCCTCCCCATTCTCGTGGCACTATTCAACAACTTTCTCAACACAGGGAACGTGCCGCGAGAATTTGTAGAATGCCATACAGTGTTCATCCCCAAAGCCAACAGGGATCCATCCAACATCAAAAACTGGAGGCCCATCAGTCTGCCGAACACGGACTACAAGATCCTCGCCCGTGTTCTCAATGACAGACTGAAGCTGGGGATGAGATACGTCATCAACAGCACACAAGTGTATGGTGTTCCTGGCCGATCGATGGAGTTTAATCTCATCCTCATCCCAGAACTGCTACGTCTGGTCAACCTTAAGATGTACTCAATGGCACTGTTGACCATCGATCTCAACCGAGCGTTCGACAGCGTCCGGCACTCCATTCTATTTAACATCCTGCAGAAAGTCGGGGTCAGCAGCGGACTGCTTTCCATCATCAGAGGAAGCTACATGAACAGCTCCACCTGCCTCCTCATCAACGGACACCTTTCGGACCCCATTAACATCCAGAAAGGGGTCAAACCAAACAAGGGTGTCCCCTTAGTCCACTGCTCTTTGCACTAGCCCTTGAGCCATTTCTACGGGCAGTCAACAGCTCACGTGCTGTGAGAGGGATTCCACTACCACTCACCACGGAGGACTCCAAAGTAATTGCATATGCGGACGACGTCGTGGACACCCTCAGGGACAACGACTCCATACAGAGCTTCTTCAACATCTTAGAGAGGTTCAAAGTATCGGGGTTAACACCCAACCCCGACAAAACTAAGATTAAGACGTATGGAGTCTGAGACCTAAAGAACATCCCCATGGGTCTCGTCCCTACAGGAGACCCCCTCACCATCCTGGGGGTCCCATTTGCAGCAGAGCCCGTGCTCGACGTTCAACAACTTATCAACAACACAGTCGAGCGTCTCAAGGACTGAACAAACGGACAGCTGTCGCTCTCCTCTAGGGCTACTGTCATCAAGACCATCTTGTGCCCTATGTACCAGCACGTCGTGAATATAACAAACATCAGCGAAGATCAATAACTTCGGCTTTACAGGAAACCCTTGAAGTTCTTCTGGGGCAGTCTACGCCAGGAGGTTAACATGAAGATCCTTCAACTTCCGAAGCTGGGAGGCTTTGGCCTCCCAGTCCTTAACATCAAATACCTGAAAAATATCGCCTTCCATCTTAACAGGATACTACAGACCAACCATCCCTGCAGCTATCCTGTGCGGTATTTCTTAGGCTTTAAGCTTCCCCTTTTTGGGATCGCAGCCTAGCAGGGTCCCAAGGCGGATATTGTTCCAGAGGATTACAATAGACTTTGCCAGCTAGTACAACAACTCCGCTCGTCGGGTGTCAACACTACCGGGATCCGGAACAGCAAGATGTAGTATGATCATCTCTTAACATCCTTCATACTGAAGTGCCGGATCTAGGAATCAACAACAATGACATCCTCTTCGGCCACCTCTCTAAACATCGAGGCTACCCGTCGAGAAAGGACCTGGCCTGGAGGATAGCCTATGGACACCTTCCAGTCAATGTGAATAAGTGGTGGTTCAACAACAACTGGAACCCATTATGTAGCTTCTGCTGGAGCCTGGACACCGTAGAGCACGCTTTCTACGGGTGTCCCATTTCCATTTTCATCTGGAGGAGGCTAAGCGACGTGCTCCGCATCCCCCTCCTACTGCAGGAGCAAGTGATCTTCCTGCAGTTCGCTCCAGCAGCCAACAACAGGCAGAAGTTACTAGTATTTATCATCAATGAATTTAAATATCATATCTGGAAGGTTAGGAAAAAATTTTCCAACTATGCTAATCCTCCCAGTCTGTTGAATCTCTCTCGGATCGTCCTCTACATGTTCTATGGCTCCTAAGGAGGTTTTTACATCTCGAGAGAGAGAGGCTCTGGGTGACGCCAAATTTAACAACAAGTGGTGTTCACCTCCAATCCTGTGTACTGTCAGAAACAACACTATCATGTTCTGCCTGCTGCTGCTTTAAGATCTCCATCTGCAGCAGCAGCTCCACTCGGAGTCATCTTGGTCTCTGCTTTTCCCCCCGAGGTCTGTTTTGTTTCCTGGTCTCCCACGGAGGTAGTTCGGAGGAATAACCCAGGCAGCGCAGGCCAACTCGAGGCGGGCTGCCCTGAAGGGGCGGGTCACATGGGCACCGGCTACCTCCGTGCTCCTTTTGATTTCTTGAGGCAGATCTCCGAGGAGGGTGAGGAAATATCACTTGATAGCTTTAAGCTAGCAAGATGAGAATAATGAGCTGAGGCCTATTTTTCTTCTTTTTCCCTACCCCCACCTCCCCACCCACCATTCCCATCCTATTCCGCTTCCTCTCCTCTTCCCCTCCCCCCCCCCAGCACCCCACCTTGACCTCTCTGTCACTTCCTTACCCCTCTTTTACTTCTCTTCGGGGCACTCTGTCCCCTTTATTTTTCAATAGGCCGATGATGGGTTTATTCTTTACTCTCACCCACCTCAATAAACGTCGAAAAAACCGGTCTGGATAGTGGCCCCTTGCCCCTTTAATACAAAACATCATACATCCCCTTCTTGGAGATGTGTTTTGGCATTAAGGGTAAATATTAAGATTAGTGATCGGAGCTTGTCCCACCTTTACCAGGAGTTGCCTTGGTCTTGCACTACCTGCGGGATCAGCTAGTCTTGCATCAGTTGCAGGCGCAAACTTGACATTTTGTCTGTTTGCTTACTTGGGAAAAATGGAGTAAAACCAGGTTTAAAATTTCTTGGTATCTTTAATATATATATATATATATATATATATATATATATATCACATGTTGTAAGCCATTATAATTCCTGAAATGAGGAGGTGTCTTTAACATATATTTATGTTTGTGCACTATACTACTATACACATCACTGTCCTAATTCATCAACTAGGGAAACATAAGTTCATCAACCACGGAATAACAAGTCGTTTCTTTTCAACAGCTGAAAAACGTTCACCTTATCACACATATTTCCGATTTTCGGATATAGAAGTATCTTAACGACTAATGCACAGCCTCATGCATTGCATGTAAGAAACAATAACCTTATTTGTTGTACAAAACGAATATTCATTTTCATCCAAGTTGATCATTAGGGAAAACCATGGTGGTGTAATATGGTAAGATATAATACTTTCCCATACTATACTTTTCAACATGTCTTACTTGACTCAGATCCGTAACCTTAGTATTTTATAGAGAGCTTCCATAGCTCAGCCAGTACAGAGGACTGATCTGGGTTTTGTGGTTTTGTTGTAAATACGTGGGTTCGAGTCTCGTCTAGGATGCAAAATGCAAATAACCCTTTATCAAGGCTTTTTAACTGAAGGTAGGTAATACTATTTCATGCGGAGTTGGAAACTTGATTTTTCGTTCCGCAACTAGGCAAACTGATATGAGTACTAAGCATAATTTACAGACAGAAATGCATTTCAACCAATAGAAGTATTGTTTCTTAAGATAGTGCCCAATGCCATTGTGAGTATCTTTACCGATGCGTCAACATACTGTAAATAAAATTAATAAGTATTTCATAGATTTTGTGATTTATGATTCTCTTCAGATAATCGGGGTCGGTGTTGGAGTCTATAGAACAACACAATATATGTATTTCAAAAGGAAAAGCCTAGAGGAGGCGATACACATTTAGGATGACTTCAAAGAATGTGTGTTAGCATGTATGAATGAAACAGGAGAGTTGTGTTTTTCCTCAGGGGAATGGCATGTTTCGTATCCTAAAACACGCAACTTGGCCGAGAGCAAAATCAATTAGCACGCATAATATAGGGCTTCTAACTTTAGGTTCTTTTATAATTCCAACGAAAACTAAACAAATTTAATGCACCTGCTATTGTATAGGTTGAGAGATATTGTCTGATTTAAAAAAGGAATAAAACTAACATTTTTGTTGAGTCCAATCCATGCTCCGGAGTTGATGTTGGAGTTTTCATTACAGATGAGCAGTTTTTGAAAAAAGATATCACGAACCGTCAAGAGATGGCCACCAAACTGCTTACAGAATTGTTCTGCTTCGACCCATGTTTTCTCCTCCTTAGGAAAGCCAAACATTTGGTAACAAGAAAACCCTAAACGCTTCCAACCTGGTGGATTACTACATACTGTCGCATCATATCCGGGAGTTGACAACGTGGAATCTGTAAAGAAAAAGAAACCAGAATGTATATAAAATGCAGTATGTATTTTCATACAATAATTTTTGGAGAACCCTGAAAAAAAGTTTCGCTCAAATCACCTCAATCGTGATATTTAGGAACATTCACTGTAATTTCAATTTTTGATATTACAATGAATGATCTTAGAAAACAAAGAAAGAATGTTTCAAATGGAATGCTTGTGTGTTATGAAATTGATTTCGTTTGTTTTCAGGCAAAATTGAGTTTTTCGGATAAGAAAACGTTACTTTTCACACGAATTTATCGAATTCCTTTCCATTTCAATTGAAAGGATGGGGAAGAGGGTATATGGTCGACGGTCTGCTCTTTAAGTGATATAAAGAGTTACTACATTTCCTAATTTACGAACTAAATCACTTTATACCATCTGATATATTCATGAATGTAAATAGAACTGTCCTATCGAACACATCGTTCTTCTAAACGTTGTCAAAACCATGTCGAGGTACAGCACAGAGATGTGAATTCACTTTAGAATGAAAGAGGTCCATCTTGTTAGAGTACATACAACCAACATTGCAGTCAAAAGTGCATCATCCAATAGCAGCGCCAGATTGTGTTGATAAAATCGCTCATAATTCGCAATCGAATCTATGAAATAAATTTGCCCTGAGAAATTGTCATAGAAAATTGAAGTGATGTTTATAAGTACTTTCCTTAGCATTAATATTTTATCTTATTAATTATGTGAATTGCCAATTGACTGTAATGGTCGTTGGTAAGTTTAGTTCATTACATAAACAGGATGTATCAAAGTTCTATTACCAAGTTCCAGCTGTTGTGTGAATCCCAGATTAGAAGTATTTCTGAAACTTTTACGCATATGTAGATGAGGATTGAGCAGTGTGCTGAATGATTTTTGCGACCACCCAATCCTTGAAATATTCTCTCTCTCTCTCTCTCTCTCTCTCTCTCTCTCTCTCTCTCTCTCTCTCTCTCTCTCTCTCTCTATATATATATATATATATATATATATATATATATATATATATATATATATATATATATATATATATATATATATATATATATATATATATATATATATATATATGATATCGGCAATCCCGATATCGCAACAAACATGTGAAGGATGCAAAGAATACGGACTCCTTGCAATACAGGGAGTCCGTATTTCTTCTAGAAACTGCTCAGAGCCGATATTTAAACCTGTATAATCTTAAGACTCACTTCTAATTCTTTCCTTCAAATATGCCACTTCTCATGTTAGTGCCTCCAACTTCGTTCTTCGTATATTCCTCCTTAACCCTCTCCTCTACAAAGCTGCACATGACACTCAGTTTTCAGCGGGAACTTCCATATAAATCGAAGTGTGCCAAACCGGATTCCGATATACAGTGGAGACTATGGCATAACATCTTGCCAACTCCTTCTAAGCTCTACAAATTTCAGCTCAGAAAAACGGATCTGTGCCTATTCTGCGAAGTTTCAGGTACCACGAAATAAACATATGTAACCTGTACCGCAAACAAAGCGATGATCACCTATATCCTGAATACTGCCTCTAGCAACCGTAACTACACACACAGCTAAGAAGACTACTGGAATTTAGTCTATACAGAAGAGAATAGACACAAAATATGCAATTTCCTCTTCATCTTCGATAAGGCCATTATCTACACCTTCTACCTAAAACACACAAAAAATAACCAGCGCCCATTCATCACCGAATCGGCACAAATCCTCATGTATAACCAACGTCGGAAATTATAAAGCAGGCTTTCATTGTACTACAAAGAAACAAGAACTGTCACTATATTCATAGAGGAGTGGAGTCCAACTGGAACCTTGTTCTGGATTGCCGACGACAATACGCTTCATCTGAAATATAACTAACTGAACTGTAATGTTGATTCCTTTATTGAATTCTCTATTTTATATCCAAAAGGGAAATCTTCCTTTCTATGTAATATATATATATATATATATATATATATATGTTGGCCCGTAATCTGAGTTCTTGTCTTGGACTTCACATATTTCATTCTGGAGAAGAACTGATGATATACGTATGTGCTTCCTAACAACGCGCACATCTTCATAGCATGCCGGCGAAGATTAGGTAATGCGTCCTCAGAATTGTAGTCTTTGTAAAATGTAAGCAAGGGCACATTGAATAATTTTTCTCTCAAGGAAGACTTGCTTTGGAGTTCAAGCAGTTTCATGTGTAGAGTGTCATTTTGGCAGCGCTGGCACTGAATGGCATTGAAAATCAATTTAAAGAAGGCTATTGGTTACGAAAATCACTATATCTCTCTTCGAACTCACTTCGCCACATGGCTAATTTTGTAGCGTTTTCATCAAAAAACGAACAGTTGAACTCAGCGAGAAGCTGAAAGTGTGTGAAGTCTTTTTTTTTGTGAGTTGTGTCTCCCAAAGTTTGATTTTGGCCACAAACGTTTGATGTAATCAAACAGAGTGTGCACCAGTTGAGTTTTGGATTGTAGCCGCGTATTTAAGTCATTCGTATGCAGCGAGATGTCGGTCACAAAAGAAAGTCTGTCATCTACTTCGGATCGTTAAATTCCGCAATCGGATTTTCCTTGGTTTGCATGAACTGCTGTATTTCGCTCCTTAAGTCAAAGACTTTTTTAAGAACCTTCACTCTGTACAACCAACGCACATCACTATACTAAACTACATCGCCGTGATTCACTTCGCACTCTTAGCTCAGAAAGTTTTAGAATTGACGATGATTCAATCCACTTCCCTAATAATGTTGACGACAGTCACAATAACTTTCATGACATTCTCAAATCCAATAGTTCACGAGCACAAATTCTCCTGGTGGATTAAACAGTGCTAATGGAAGAAATCTTTTCCTTCTAGTCCAGGTTCTTTCCTTAGCAGAGCATCAAACCCATCATTCTTTTTACCATAAAAGATGCAGCATCAGTTACTACACCCTTGAGGTTGATTAAGCTGTGGTCGAAACGCTGGAATGTTTTCTTGGCAGCTTCAAGAATATAAAATGTCTTTCGTCGTTCCCTTGATAGGGCGGAGGGCTAGCAGTTCTTCTGTCACATTGAATTGTTGATCAATGCCACGCACAGGCATAGCCAGTTTTGCTTTATCCTTTACATTGTGCTCTCATGTAAATCAAGTGAATATGACGTAAATTCGGACGACCTTATTTTTTTTTCAAAGTTCCTTCAATATCATTGGCAAGTTCTTCGACACGTCATGGTACAGTTTTCCCAGACAAACTCGGTTTTTTAAACACTTCCTTATTATTGGGGCACAGAATATACCCAGCAGCAATGAGACACTCTTTCACAAACTCGCCGTCCAAGAAAGCTTTTGATTTTTAGCAATTTTTTCACCTATTACATAACTTAATTTGACGCACGCTTCACTCTCTTATCTCTGCCATTTAAACTAGCCCAGCTGACGTTTTAAATCAATTTGGAGACGGTTAACTTTATCCACACAAAACTGCTCTTGAAGGTGATGGAAATTGGACACATGCTTTATCTCATAGTGTCATTTCATATTGTATTCTTTTGATACTGTCCCTGACTTACGACAAATTATTTCACACTGTCTTATCGTCGATCGACAAAAATAGTCCAAATTGCCCACTTTTCATTTAAAACCCAACAAGAATCACTTGATTTACACGTTTTACTCATAGACGCAATAGTGTTGGAAGGTGAACCCTAAATATTATCCAAAATGGCTGTGTAACGGTTATTATCGACCTAATAAGTCTCAGACTAATGAAAAAAGTCTCGCAATATAAACCACAATAGGCTATGGTTGACTCGACGAATCTGCGTGCGCTTATACACGAATATCACACTGTGCAGACTGACTGGACGATCCTCTTGTATACTTATTTATATGAAAATAATGAAGTATCGAGAACTTTCGAGATGTATCTGGAAGGTACTAGACAGCGCACTCAAACGAACTACTGCTTCAGCCATCTACCTGCGAGGTTAGTGCCAGTACTTAAGTACCGCTTGGCGATGGTAGATGGCTGAAAACATGTCTATTTAATATTTATGTTTATAGGATTTAATGAAAGTATCAAATGTACAGCGCTTCTTGTGAATCTGGAAAGCATCTTACAATTCAAAATACCGCAGTATAGTTTAGTGGCCGTGAGCTTCATTGAAATTATTTTTTATTTAATCGCGTTTTAATGTTAAGTAGTTATGCATTGAAGAACCCTGATGTAAATAGTCCTTTGGTCACCTATCTTCTAATGTATACTTTTTCAAGTTAAATAAAAAAAAATCTATCTATCTCTCTCTCTGACTGTACCCTCAGATGAAATATAGGCTGGAATTTTCAGCTCTCTTGCAACTTCTACAAAGCTTTGCCAAACACATTTTGGAAAGTTATGAAAAAGTTTGGAAAATGTTGATGATATTCACAGACAACAACAACAACAGTGACAATGTTTTCATCAAACATTAATAACAATACTTACGATTAGAAGACATAAAGGTCTACATAGAAAACTTCGTCTACTAGTTCTGATGATGATAATAACAATGAGTAAGCATTAGCGATATACGGCAACAATGTAAGTGAGAATGGTAGGATGATATCCATTTGTATACATGAATAGTGAATTTTTGAAGAAACCTTTTATCAGATACATATTTACTTATTTTTACTTTTAATACCATCGGAAACTCCATAGTCATTTTTCTAAAATTCAAGCATCTACGGCTCGCAACCATTCTGTATTGTACCCATGTTCGTGTGTTTACTCAAAACGATCTATGCAATAATTATTCAGAAACTGTGCTCATTGATGCTGATTCGTCCTGTTTATATGAACTATGAAACTAACTAATAATTAATTATGAAATATAGAGTCCAGAAATTTCGACGTTTTCTCTGCTACTAATAGTCCTCATTCTAAATCAAATGTCATCTTATTCTTTTACTCTATTTTGTCGTATTACCTGCTTACCTAAAAACTCATAAAATCTATAATACTAAATTGTTTATTTGGAAAGTCATTCATATTCGCTTCTTTTCAAAATGTACTTACCTTTATATCGTTGACAGATGAAGGCATTCTTTTTGGTGCAGCTAGCATCGTTCCATTTACCGAGCCTATCATGACTAAACAAAATCTCCACGCAGTGTTCCTAAATAACAAAAGTAAGCGATTTTTTTACTTTTTAATAAGAAAGCCATAAGGTATATTTCTTGAACAGAGAACCTGCTGCAGCTCTTACAAATGTCACATGCAAATATGCACTATATACCACTAATTGTCAGGACACTTTAGCAATTTATAGTTGATACTAGTAGAGTAACACTAATATCGGATATATCCATCTTTAGTTTGAATCACCTCTTGCAACCTTTGAGGGAGACTTTTCCAGAAATATGTGACAGGCATCAGGTAGAATTTGTGTCCATTCCTCCATCTAAACAGCACTGAGTTCAGCGATTGATCGAGGACCTGCTGCTCTGGACCTCACTGGCCGCTCCAATTCGTCCTACAGGTGTTCGATGGGAGTTGAGGGGATGAGGAATCTGGGAAGGTCATAGCACTCCTTTAACTCCCATCTCTTCATACCTTTCCAAAACAGCTGCATCTTTGTGGAATGGGGTAGAAGCTGTTGCCTTGATAGTAACACTGGTCCGTTCCATAAAAAATACACAGTGTAATCAACACCTGATTATCCAGAATATCAAGGTACTGAGCTGTCTTCATGGTGCCACAGACAAAGACCAATAGTCTCACTCAAAACTGGATGAATTCACCCCACACCAATACTCCTGCACCGCCACATTTACTGTAGGTAGAAACACACTATGCTAAAAAGCGTACACCAGGCTGCCTCCACACCCACACCCTGCCATCAGACTAGAAACCGCTGAAACTTGATTCATGGCTCCAGAGCACCTTGTTCCACAGGTCACATGTTCTTTGAACAGGCACGACGAGCCGCGCCTTATTCGTCATTGTGATGTTCGACTTGTGTGCCGTTGCTCTTCCATGGAAACCCAGTAGGAGTTAGTTTCATAAAGTATACTAGTGCTCACCATTTTCTATGAATGTGGATTGGTGAATGTGCCACCAATGCAACCGCCCACGATGACATCCCTCTTGATGTCACTGAGTTCACATCGTGTGGCCATTCCACTTGTATTCAGTTGCTACGATGAAATACTGCTTCCTACTATCTGTACACCGGTTTTTATCTTATTAACAAACCTGAAATGTTCCATAACTTTCCATAACTGAAATATTTAAATAACATGGTGTCTAGACATTTATTGGTAGATGGTGTATGTTGTTTCAGTTTAGTTACTAAAGTTGAATAAAGACTTCAAGTTTAATAAAATTATGCTAAAGTTATGAAGCATTTGATGAACTTATGATGAAGTTATGATTTTTCTGAAGGAATCATATTAAGTTATAATAAGCATAACAAAACTACGAATAATCTCGTAAAGGGTTATGAGTTATGAACATTTGATGATTGATTAATATTTACAACAGGATTCATAGAAAATTATTCAAATCCAATTCTTGATTTTATCGAAATTTTCAAAATATTCTTGTCCGACAAAAATGAACTAAAACTCAACTATTTCTGGAAGAAACTAAAATAAATGAAACAGAAGTGACTTCAGACGTCTGACATAAGTATCAGTATCATAAGAATCATTTAAATAGAAATAAAGTTTTACCTAGCCTCGAAAGAGTGCGGAGATATACCTGGGAGATATTTATTTCTCTCTCAACCCTATGAATCTCCATTATTACTTTGTTTATCGAGGTAGCTGAAAGAAGAAAATGAGAACAGTCCTCTATTTCTATGCACTTCCGTTACCAATCAAGTGATAACATTGCTAACAAGAATTAGACCTAAGTACGATGTCCACTTTTATAAAAATACAAAAAATAAAGTGACATTTGATACAGCTGAAAAGGACACCGTCCCTAAAAAGGTTTTACAGAGTATTTTGCATCACACGTTAAGACGGAATACGATTCAAGATATGCTATACTGTAATTTGTAATAAAACGAAACGTAGAAGCAAAATGCTCTGTCAAATTGCAGATACTTAAGGTGTTTAGAGAGTGAAATCTGGATTAAAATCAAACATAAACCATATTAATACATTAGTACTATGGTAGGCATTTTGACCAGATCTAGATCAAGTTAACATAAGGAATCGTAATGTGATTGTTTGTTGATTTGATGATGTCATTGTGGGTATGACATCATGAGATTGGAATGTTAGGAATTTCCCTGGGGACATGTGTGTCAATGGATTCAGTTCTTGGATTTTGGTTCATGTATGGAATTATGAGTGATGGTAGAGATAAGGATTTGTTGTGATTGGTGGTGCACTTCTGAAAAGATCAAGATCAAGATAAGATAAGGAATCGTGACTGGGGTGTGTGTTGTTATGAGATGTAGATAAGTGACGTCATTTGTTAGTTGTAAATAAGTGACGTCGTTTGTTAGTTGTAAATAAATAAGTGACATTATTGTTTTAAATGGAAAGGATGATATTAGTGGATAAGGAATCATGTCGTATGTGGTGGAACACGTCTGACAAGATCAAGATAAGATAAGGATTTGTGACGTGAATGTTTGCTGTTATGAGATGTAGATAAATCACATCATTTGTTAGTTGTAAATAAGTGATGTTATTGTTTTGAATACAAATGGGAGATATATTAGTGGATAAGGAATAGTGTCGTGATTGGTGGGACACTTCTGACTAGATCAAGATCAAGATAAGATAAGGAATCGTGACGACATTGATTGACGTCATTGTGGGCGTGAAGTCATGAGATTGGAATGTTTGTAATTTCCCTGGGGGCATATGTGTCAATGTCTTCAGTTCTTGTATTTTGGTTCGCATATGGAATTATGGGTGATGGTCGAGATAAGGATTCATGTTGCGATTGGTGGGACACTTTGAACCAGATGAAGATCAAGATAAGATAAGGGATCGTGACGTGAATGTTTGTTGTTATCGGATGAAGATAAGTGAGGTAATTTTTTTTGTAAATAAGTGACGTCATTTTTTAGTTGTAAATAAGCGACGTTATTGTTTTGAATGGAAAATGGAGATATATTATTGGATAAGGAATCATGTCTTGATTGGTGGGACACTTCTGACAAAATCAAGATGAAGATAAGATAAGGGATCATGACGTGAAAGTTTGTTGTTATCAGATGAAGATAAGTGACGTTATTTGTTTGTTATAAATAAGTGATGTTGTTGTTTTGAATGGAAAAGGGAGATATATTAGAGATAAGGAATTGTGTCGTGATTGGTGGACACTTCTGACCAGATCAAGATCAAGATAAGATAAGGAATCGTGACGTGAATGTTTGTTGTTATGAGATATAGGTAAGTGACGTCATTTGTTAGTTGTAAATAAGTGATGTTATTGTTTTCAATGGAAAAAGGAGATATATTAGTGGATAAGTAATCATTTTGTGATTGGTGGGACACTTCTGACAAGATCAAGATAAGATAAGGAACTGTGATGTGAATGTTTGTTGTTATAGAGGTTGGAATGTTTGGAATTTCGCTGGGCCCTCATCTGTCAGGGACATCACATGGTTTGTTTGGTTTGTTTGTTGCATTGTGGGTGATATTTAGAGATAAGAATCGTAATGTTATGTGTTTGTAAATTTCTGGGGAATATATGCCTCTCTGTGATATAACAAGTTATTTTGGTTTGGCTATGGAATTGTGGGCAATGTTTGTGAGATAAGATATCTTGGGATTTTCCCAGGGTGACACACATCCGTCATTGTTATCATGTTTTGTTTGGTTGTCTATAGATGGGTGTACCATTTTCCAATACATTATGGGATATTTCTTTCCTGTTAAAGGGTGGGAATTCTTAGAGTAAGTCATCACGGCAGTCTTTCATGCTTTTCTGAATAATTTAATTACATATAGTAATGCCACTCAAACATACAGTTTTTTTTCCATAGCTCATCTATATTTCTTCTATATTCATATTTTAATTCAAGTTCATATTTTATTCATAATTCATTCCAATATTTTGATTTGTCTAAAATTAGGATCTTAAAGTTCAATAAATAAATGAATAAACAAATCGTGTGTGAATTCACGGTGATTTCGAAAGTGATCTTACTTAAACCTAAATACACATTTTTTTTCATTCTATAGATGATTGTACTAATTTTCCAATACATTTAGGGGTATTTCTTTCCTGTTAAAGGGTGGGAATTCTTAGAGCTGAGTAGAGTCGTGATGGGGACCGTGTTTTGGGTTTTCTGAATAATTTAATTATATGGTGGTATCTCTATGGCATTTTAAAATAAATAAATTAAAATAAACGGAAATTTAGATGGATTACAAAGCCTTTTGTATGTATTCTACCTTTTGTATGTATTTCAAATTCTTTGAAAGTTTCTTTGTGAAAAGTTCTAATTGTTTTGAATTTTGTAACAGAAAGTTAACATAAAAAATACGATCGAGCTAATAATCAGTGAAATAATAATAATAATAATAATAAATAACTATTTATTTGTGGTGCTATATGAAGTAATCTAAGAAGAGGAAGAAGGAAGGAAAACGATTATGAAATATCGATAGTGGGTGAAAAATACGAATTTTCAGTTATCATTGGAATAATTGATTGCCAATTTCTTTTGAATAAGAGTTCAAATTTATTTCCTAAAGAAATTTGTATTTCTTTTGGAATTATTGTAAGATATGCATTGACAAAATCACCTTGTATTTGAAAAGAAGTACCAGAAAGAGTTAAAAAAACAGAATTCTTGGTTAATGAAATATAACCATCAGATGAAGTGGGAAATTGGTTCACTATCTCTGGACAAAGTAAGAAATTGGATGATAGAATCAACATGGAAATAGCATATATTACTCACCAAAGGAAGAGAAAATTCTAAAATATTAACGAGGTTAATAGGGAGGCCTATTCTTGATTTAAATGAAATTGGATGCCCAAAACATGAAAACATAACATGTACTTTTAAATACCTTTGGAAACATAACGAAAATTCTGTGCTTTTAATAATTCTCAGAAGTATATGTGTTGGTTTCAAAAAAATAAATATGCAATCCTTAATTTTACTACAGTAATAAATGCCCAACGATCACCAAATGAGAAATTAACTTTCAGATGAGAGTCACATTGTCAAAAACCACATGATGGCAATTCCACAAGCATCAGAAAACCTTTGATGTATTTTTCAATTTATTTATTTTCTGTATTGTTAGATTAAGTAAATAAAATTTATAAATAATATTTCATTCAAATAAAATGTGTAAATTTAAATGAACAAATTGGGTGTCATTGATGTGTTTTACAAATTTAAGAAGGAGGATGACTTTTTTTTCCTTGTGAAATTTCATGCCACAAACTAACCACAGACTTTTTTTTGATTCATTGAATTAAATGTCTTATTTGTTCATGCAAGCCCTCAAATATTTCAAGAAACTGTCAAATCTTGGAAGCAAAAGGAATAATCGGGTATTAAATTAATAGCCAGAATTTTAGTGGAGACGATTTCACCTGAAAAGTTACAATACTGTAAGAATTTGGGTATTTTGCAGAGCCATTTGTTAATAATATTACAGTCAAATAAAAGGTAACATAGAAATTAACAAAGTATATATTACAGAGCTAATATTCATTTGAAATAATAAGAAATAACTATTTATTTGTTTTGCTGGCAAAAGAAATTTCAAAATGAAAACACGAGGGTGAGTTCAAAAGCTTGATCACAATCGCAAATATCTGTTACTTAAAATTACTAATGCTAAAAAAATAAATAAAATAAATAAATTTCAGTTACAGAAATAGATTAAGAGCACAAGGAATTCCGGGTAAAATTAATAGTCAATATTGGTTTTAAAAAATAAATGTAATCATTAATTTACTACAGTAATAATTTCCTATGGGAACAAAGAATGAATAATTTTAGTATATGTGTCATCACAATCCTGTGAATGCTAATCACTTAGTCATATGTAAGTATTTGAGAAACATCCAAACTTGGGAAAATAATACCTTTTGAACAATACCACAATTTAAGGATGTGACTCATGTCATCTTCATGAAAGACCCCTTTGAAGAAAACCGCGATTTGCAGAATCACCGCTCTCTGGGGGGGGGGGGGTTTGCACATGACGATAACATACCATCTATGGGCTGAAATCTAGAGGAAGACGTACACAACTATTTCAAGTTACAGTATTTAGAGAAATTTCGTCCTTTGTGGTTTTTGTGTTTGTGTTGTGGTGTGGATAAAAAATTCCACTATTTAGGAATATATTTTGGGAATATTTGTATTTTGAAGAGCCATTCTGGAAAGCTGTAGGTAATTTAAAACTCTCATTAGAATCTCTAGAATCCATATAAAATGTTTTGTAATCCATCTAACTGTCTGTTTATTTTAATTTATTTATTTTAAAATGCCATAGAGATACCGCCATATAATTAAATTATTCAGAAAACCCAAAACACGGTCCCCATCATAACTCTACTCTAAGAATTTCCACCCTTTAAAAGGAAAGAAATACCCCTAAATGTATTGTAAAATTAGTACAATCATCTATAGAAGGAAAAAAAGTGTATGTAGGTCTAAGTAAGATCACTTTTTCGAAATCACCATGAATTGACACACGATTTGTTTATTTATTTATTTATTGAACTTTAAGATCCTAATTTTAGACAAATCAAAATATTCCAATGAATTATGAATAAAATATGAACTTGAATTAGAATATGAATATAGAAGAAATACAGATGAGCTATGGAAAAAAATATATCCCTGAATAGTGGAATTTTTTATCCACACCACAACACAAACACAAAAACCACAAAGGACGAAATTTCTCTAATATACTAAATGACCTTAGTATATATAATTAAAGTATTCAGAAAAGCTTGAAAGACTGCCATGACGACTTACTCTAAGAATTCCCACCCTTTAACAGGAAAGAAATATCCCATAATGTACTGGAAAATCATACACCCATTTATAGGCAACCAAACAAAACATGACGACAATGATGGATGTGTGTCACCCTGGGAAAATTCCAAGATATCTTATCTCAAAAACATCAATACATCGCCTACAATTCCAGCCAAACCAAAATACCTTGTGATATCACAGAGAGATATATGTTTCCCCAGAAATTGCCAAACACATAACATCACGATTCTTTTCTCTAAATATCACCCACAATGCATTAAACAAACCAAACAAACCATGTGATGTCCCTGACAGACGAGGGCCCCAGCGAAATTCCAAACATTCCAACCTCTATAACAAAAAAATTCACCTCACAATTCCTTATCTTATCTTGATCTTGATCTTGTCAGAAGTGTCCCACCAATCACGACATGATTTTCCTTATCCACTAATATATCTCCCTTTTCCATTCAAAACAATAATGTCACTTATTTACAACTAACAAATGATATCACTTATCTACATCTCATAAGAACAAACATTCGCGTCACAATTCCTTATCGATTCCTTATCTTGATCTGGTCAGAAGTGTGCATCAATCACGACACGATTCCTTATCTCTAATATATCTCCGTTTTCCATTCAAAACAACAATGTCACTTATTTACGGCTAACAAATGACATCACTTATTTACAAATAACAAATGACATCACTTATCTTCATCTGATCACAACAAACATTTGCATCACGCTCCCTTGTCTTATCTTGATCTTTATCTGGTTCAAAGTGTCCCACCAATCACAACGCGAATCCTTATCTCGACCATCACCCATAATTCCATACGTGAACCAAAATACAAGAACTGAAGCCATTGACGCATGCCCCTAGGGAAATTCCAAACATTCCAATGTCATGACGTTACACCCACAATGACATCAACCAATGATGTCACGATTCCTTATCTTACCTTTATCTTGATCTGGTCAGAAGTGTTCCACCAATCATGACACGATTCCGTGTCCACTAATATATCTCCCATTTCTATTCAAAACAATAACGTCAATTATTTACATCTAACAAATGACGTCACTTATCTACATCTCATAACAACAAACATTCACGTCACGATTCCTTATCTTATCTTGATCTTGATCTGGTCAGAAGTGTTCCATCAATCACGACACGATTCCTTATCCATTAATATCATCCTTTCCATTCAATGTAATAACGTCACTTGTTTACAACTAACAAATGACGTCACTTATTTACAACTAACAAATGATGGTATACTTATCTACATCTCATAACAACACACACCCACGTCACGATTACTTATCTTATCTTGATCTTGATCTTTTCAGAAGTGCACCACCAATCACAACACGAATCCATATCTCTACCATCACCCATAATTCTGTACGTGAACCAAAATACAAGAACTGAACCCATTGACATATGCTCCCAGAGAAATTTCTAATATTCCAATGTCATGACGTCGCGTCCATAATGACGTCATCAAATCAACAACAAATCACGTCACGATTCCTTATCTTATCTTGATCTTGTCAGAAGTGCCTACCATACTACTTATATTGGTGGTTTACTGATCTTTAAAAACCATTAACCGACATAACAAAGATAAATCATAACCCAGTTCTTCCAGAAAGATAATAGTGAATCACATAAACTGATAGTTCATTTCTGACATTTTACCATGTTCTTTTCTTTGTTTTTCATCATATTCACTAGATATACTATCATGCATATACAATACCTTGCAAGACTATCATGCATGCCTGTGAATGTGGACAAGAATCTAGAAAGAAAAAAGGAACTATCGAAGTTAATTGCTTGAGCAGCGGAACGTTTTAGCGTTGTTAAACGATCCATGAAAAAGTATACTGCAGAGAACATAAGAACATGTAATAAAAAACGAGAAGACAGTAATCGTATATTGGTTTAAAATTTTCGAAAGAGTGAACATTTGAGCATATCAGCCAGTTTTATGGAAATAAAGAAACTCGAGGAATTATGACAGGTAGCTTTGTAGAACAGTATGAAGAAAATATGTATAAAAACGTGTATGACAGAAACGGAGGCTGTTAGAAGTGATTCCAGAAATAAAAGAAAAGTCATATATATATCGGATTGTGCTCTTTTTCATCGCATGAATTTGGGTAGCACCTAAAAATGCGATTTTGAAATTGTACGAAGGTGGTCTGAAAGGTTCTTGGCCGCGACTATAGGCAAGACCTTTTTTCTACGTTGATACAACGGTCATAAGAAACCATGTGGAATTACAAGTCATTCTATCAAATAGTTTGTTTTATACAGCTGTCTGAAGCAAAAGTGTTGTCTGCATCTCTTGAAATGGATCAAATTGAGTATCGTGTGTGTGGTTATAAAATTCTTTGTAAAAGAAGGTTGAACGACAAAAGAAATTCATTCGAAGTTCATAAAGGTTAATGGGCACTCTTCTTCTTCGTTTTTGAGAAGAAATGGAAATAGTCTACTGAATTTATACGTGGCCGTGCCATCCTTGAAGTTGATCCACGTGAAGGACGTCCAAAAAGTGTAACAACACCAGAAATCAATAATCAGGTGAACAATATGGTATTGGATGACCGTCAAATGAAAGTGCGTGAAATTGCCGAGATTACAGCCATTTCAAATGGACATGTAGGATATGTTTTGTATGAAGAATTGCATATAAAACATCTTTGCACAAGATGGGTGCCGAGCTTGCACACAGCAGATCAAAAACGCACTCGCATAAAAATCTCTGAACAGTGCTTGGAGCGCTTTAACAATAACAAAACTGATTTTGTTCGCCGATTTATTACTACGTATGAGACATGGATTCCACATTACCCACCAGAATCTACAAACAGCAGTCAAAACAGTGGACAGAAGCCGGTTGTTCAGCACCAAAGCAGAGAACGTCGGTTCCATCAGCAGAAAAGTTCATGGCATCGGTGTTTTGGGATGCAAAGGATTTTTTTTTATTAATCATCTTGAAAAGGGGAAAACAATATCCGGGAATATTATTCCGATCTCGTAACCAAGACGAAATAACTGCGAAATAAACCGGTTTTCAGAAGAATAAATCATCTTTCATCAGGACAATGCACCTTCCACAAAAGTGTTTTTCCAATGGGAAAATTAAGAGATCTGCACTACGAATTGTTATAACATCCAACCTATTCCACATATTTGGCTTCCTCTGATTTCTGTCTCTTCCCACAACTAAAACTCTTCCCCGCTGGGGAGCATTTTTCTTCAAATCAAGAGGTGATTGCAGCTGTAGAGGGGTAATTTGCAGATCGTACTGAGAACTACTACAGGGACATGATAGTGGCTCTGAAGCATCGCTAGAATAAACGTATTAGTCTTAAAGGAGATTATGTTGAAAAATAAAAATAAATTTGAAATTATAAATTCGTTTTTTCATTGTTAGGCCGAGAACATTTCAGACCACCCTTGTATAATATGAGTTGCTGTTGCAGGAAACGTTTTGAGCGAAAATGCAAACCGGATTTTTTTGATTCAAATGAGCAATGGATTTGATTGACTTTTGAAAAGGAAATAACAATTGTTGGAAGTTATCATTATTGTAACCTTTACGCATCTGTTTTTCATGCTAACTCGATTTTTTGTCCTCTACAAAGAAAAGAAAAAAGTTTCGATTTCAACTGATTGTTTTTCTCAGACGTAGGGTAAAGCAACTCTGCCACAGCTAAGTGCGAATTATAGATATATATAATGTAGGAAATAAATTGCTTTTTAATTATGCATCCACTTACTCTTACCTTCACTCCGTCGTAAAACCCAGATGGTTCATTAGGAGCCCAGTTAACGTAATCGACAGGAGAACCGTCTTCCCAACTGTACATTTCATTGTCTATCTCGTTATGAAGACCAATCCACATGCCCGTTTTATATTCGTACATCAGACTAGAGAGAAAATCTGAAAATTAATATTGACTCTAATTAATAAAATTCCTTCATTTGGTTATGCTTCAAATGATAAATTATACATTTTCAATACATCTCAGTGAAGAAATTACATTTGTCTCTAATCCTGTCACCACCAATGTAAGAAATTTTCGAAAATTATATTAAGTGTGAAAACTGCAACAAATCTCTTGCAAAAAGAAATATCTACCGATATAAAAATAGAAAAGGAAAACGCTAGTTAAATAATTCTGAAATATTATGAATATTTGAAGGTGTTCATTTTATCTTTTTCTCTTCTGATAAGAACTAATCCATGAGCGATACATCCTCTACCAATGAATATATATTAGCTTTGAACATTCACTGTTTCTCTCGATTACTGAATCTCTATAAGACTTCATCTTCTTGCATTCAAGCAAATTCGGCTTACGTATCCTTTTAATCCCCAGCTCAGCAAAATTGACCGTAAACCGAAAAGGAGATATAAGATTTTGGATTAAATACATAAGAATTAAAACCCAAAGAAAGTAAAAATTCTCGTACCGCTTTTCCGGAATGATATAGAAGATTTATTTATATTTGCATTTCAAAGTGATATAACTTTTGTAACTATTATAAGTTCCTTCATGTAAATAAAAAATAATTTGTTTTCATTATTTCATATTAAGATTTCGACATTTTCTTAGATGCATTCCTTGATTTTAGAGGTTTTTTTTCCTGTTTTTATGTTTGTCTGCATGACATAAAAGTGAAAATTTTGTCTGATTTTCAACACGTTCCTCAAGCATTTATTTTGAAACGTTTTAATAAACATTGTAATGTTTTACAAGAATTCATTTTGCCTACTTACTTTGTTCCTTCGCACTGTGGACAGATGCCAATGTGCCACCTAACAGGGAACAGCTACTTATAGCATCTTTAAAATTTTCCAATTTTGCACTGCTATACCCAGCTATCATGAAGCATTTATCTCCTAGAAGAAAGAGAAAGAAAAAGAAAAAAGATAACTAATTAAAATGTAACCTGCTTTTAACTTTCATCTTAATTTAATAAACTTTACTGAGAAAGAGAGCTAAAAAGCTTCACTTCGAATTGTATTCAATATCCAGTTATTCAAATTAACTGGATATTGAATCCAACATTACGTCAAAGACGAATAGAGAAACTACAAGAGTTTCATGCCGAATATAGAGACTATAAAAGTTTCGTCGGATACAAGCGTCAAACCTTTCATGACAGGCAACTCGTAGTAAAGGTGGAGCAAGGTCAGATCACTGTCCTTAGTATTTTCCCATTATGTAAAACACATCTCCTAGCGAACATGTATGATGTTATACATTATGTGGAGAGGTCACTACCCAGACCGATTTCGACATTTTTTGGGGTCTCGTCAGTGGGAGCCAGACCAAGAATACCCAGGATGAAGTGATTATTATAAAGTACATGCATATTAAATACGCTGATATAAAACCGAATACTCTGAAAATGAGTATTAGACACTCCAACGAAATTTCAAAATATTTCGATACCTTATCATTCAATTTGGCTTTTAATTTTCCTTCTTTTATTGTGTGATCTAAGCAAATAAAAAATCATTGCATTAAAATTTGTAAACAATATACTTTTTCGTCTTGCTCTGTGTGAATCGCACCAAGGAAAGTAATGCATTTATTTTACAATCGTACTAAGATAAGGATAAAAATTAAGATAAATTTCATAAAAAAAACCTGCTCCAGAGACTAAATATAGAGTATCTTCAGTCACTTCATGCTTTCATTTGCTGTTTCCCGATGACAGAATACTACCAAGTAGTATTCTGTCATCGGGAAACAGTAAATTCCGCATTAATGTTAGTCAAGTCTTAAGTCCATTCTAAGACAAATACTACTTGGTAGACTCAAGATGTTAAAGAAGTAATCCTGGAAAAGAAAAAACTTATCGAAATATTCTCTAATTAAATCAGCAAGAGACCATGGTGAATATAGAGATAAATAAAATATAACAAATCTAAGGTGAAAAGTAACTAAACAAATCTTCTTAAACATGCAACGTTTGGAAAGGATATATGCGATAATTATCATGAAGGTGCGCACTGCATTCTGTAGGCTATTCAGGTAGCTTAGGTACACAATAAAGAGCAAGGTAAAAGGAATCAGATATGATAAATGTGGCGTAAATGCATTAATTATTTAAGATATGCGAATATGCATATCTTAAATTAATTATTTAAGATATGCATATTCGAAAAATGTAGAATAATCCCGTAAAACCGTTAAATAAAATAAACAGTGACAGAATAGTAGAAAATATTCAACAGTAATATAATCAACAGTATATATAAATAGTTGATCTAGAAAAATCTCTCAGAAACAGAAAATGAGGAAGCAAAAGTACGTGAACTATTTGAGCAGAAATTCTCTAATATGACGGCCTATATTTTTGCAGTGATTACACCTTATAATTCAGACGGTTTCATATGAGAGTTTAATTCCAGATGTTTGGAGTAAAGCGCTCCATTTCGGTTGCGCTTTGGAGCAAAGCGCAACTACACTTCAAAAATCTCTATATTTTTGAAGTGTAGTTTCACTTCCTTATTTTCTCCGCCTATAAATAAGGAAGTGAAACTACACTTCAAAAATATAGAAATATTGAAAAACTTCAAAAATATAAAAAAACCTCCGAAATATTGAAAAACTTCAAAAATATAAAAAAACCTCCGAAATATTGAAATGTGCATAAAGTTTCGCTAATTATTATTTTGTATAAGAATACCTGGGAAGATGACTTCAAAGGAACATCTGAATTCTGGTGAAATTCTTTGACATCATATTTTACTTGAAGACAAATAGTGTAGAAATCATAGAATTTTATTATATGGTTTAAATTGGAAGTGTTCAGAGTTGAGCTGTACAACCTATACAGCTGTATAATTTATATTTCTGAGGTTTGAAGTGAACGAGGTACAGAATGATAGTTTCGTGAAAAAGAACATGTCAGTTGGCCGGATCTCCACTGTTATCCATGTATACGAATTACTATACATTATGAAAGAAAGTGACGGAACTCTTACAGCCATCTGAATTGCTAACTGTAACAGATAGACATCACTATCTTAATAACAAGACTATGACAACAGGTAGGAGCCTGGAAACAATAACAACAACTATATTCTCAAGGAAGAACTCATAGAACAAGTAAAATATTTCAGCTATTCAGACGTTATTTTCATTGAAGATGCAAATTAAATACGAAAATATGTAACCATACGTAGATTCGTTGCGATGAGATGTCATTTGAAAGCATGTATCTGGAATAAGAGATAAATTAGCCAAGAACTATAAAATAAGATAGTTTTCGGACCAATCCATTAAGCGATGGCTTATAAATAAGCCATCGCTCGGTCCCATTCGACCAAATTCAAGACACCACGGATATAAAAGTTCTTATAAAAATTAAAGATATGAATGGTTGGCTCTGGAGTTCATTAGGAGGCATTCTATTCGGATGGTTAGTGCAGACTTAGAGATGTGAAGTTTGAAGTTTGAGCGATTTTAGTGACGCTGTAAATATTAGTTATCATTATCTCTTTATCAACAGGAAATTTACGAAATGACTTCATCGATTACATTACGAAAGGATACTACTTATTTTGTTTCATAGCTCTTTATTTCGCATGTAATAAATAAAACCATATTTATAACAGTAGTAAAAGTTTGAAAATAAAGAAAACTGCATTTCACAAGAAGATTGACTAAGTTACCAATTTCTCTTAAACAGTAAATTTTGACTAGGTGTGGCATAAACCATCACATATGAAATTATAAATGAGAAGTAAATGGCCGACATCACTAAAAATGATCATGTTCTGTTTGTGTTTCATTCTGAAACATATCAATAGCTACCAATCGGTATTAAACACACAAAAGCCATTCCTGAATGCAAGAAAGTCTAGACCAGTGGTTCTTAATCTGAGCCGTAACGCCTCCCCTGTGGGCGCTGTGAACACTGGAGGGGGAGGGGGGAGGTAAGCGATATTAATACTACTAATATAATAAAAGCAAAAATTCAACATTTAATCTAGCATCCCTATTTACTGTATACTGTATTTGGTAAATTGTTCAAATTTATTCGCTACTTATTTTTTAGAATTTTTACATTGAAAGATAAACAATTGGGCCACTATATTTTCTGAATTTTCTACATTGAAAAGAATTAATTTGGGCTATTTTTAGCAGAATCCACTACTTTTATAAGCTTTATCTGCTATTTTCCTAACGCTTATTTAACAGCCCTGGTTTACGCTGCTCTAAAGAACCACTGCTCTAGAGTCTAGACTCTAGACCATTGTATACGTTTAATCGTTATTCTGTGAGAACCCGTCATTACCCAGCTTTCTGTCAAATGGCAGTTTCAGGACAAATACTGAAATCTCTACATCATAATACTATTGAAAAGTGTCATAATTTTAGCATAATAATCCGTTCGATGTTTTATTTTATTCTCGTATGCTAGTACAGTGGTAATACCTGATAATGTCATATTTAATATATGACTGAAATGGTTTAATAATATACTTACCGAAAGCCTGCCACGAAGATGGACAGTATCCAGGTGAAGGAACAGTTGAGAAATTGTTTATTAATGTGGTGGGCGATTTCTGCTGCTTACATATTACTGCAAGTTTCTTACTGCATTTGTCCACATGCCACATTCCTAGAATAAAAAAAAAATAAAAAAAGTTTATTATCACACAAAGCTATTACATTTTATGTTGTTAAAAATATATTCAGTTAGAATGCTGATTGAATATATTACATTTTTTACCTTACATTATTTCGAAGCCAATGTTTAAATTACGAATATATTACTAAGAGTATTATCTAGTTAAAGAACTTGCTTGTTCAAATAACATTAAGACGAATAACAACTAGCTACACATTTCAATAAATTAGTATTAATTACTAAGTACAGTTTTCCACGAACACAGTGTGTTTATGACGATGCATCGAAATATCAGTTTGATTTTTTTTTTCCTCTTCGAAATTGGTTGCGTGTTCAGCCAGTAAGTTCAACAATGTGTATATTTCATATCCATATCTGATATATGATAATGTAGATTTAGTTTCATCATCTTGATAGGCTGAGTGTTTCAATATTAATGAGCATTTTTTCCAGTCGAGAAAAAAATAAAAAAAGAAAAATTAATTTTTTTGTAAATTGTGATGTATAATGGTGTGAATTATTATTATTATTAAGGTGCCTGAGGCATTGTTATTGCGGAATGTTGAGCTGGAAAAGCATTCTAAGAGTCGCCCGACGCACAGCATTCTAAATGGTTTAATGTTTTCTATCACAGAAAAGTTTGTTCAATGAGTCCATAAACATTGAATTATCTAGTTGTTTTACGATGTGTATTATTTTAGTTACTGTTACTTGATGGATATGAATGTTCGTGTCTCATATACCTGGAGTGGTGTTTGTTTTACATCTCTTAGCAAAGTAATATGTTATTCTGGAAGATTATTTTTGCTATGCTTCTTGTGCATTCAGTCCTGTTATTGCATCATTATTAAATTACTCCTTCGATTCTAAATGGTTTATCTCTTAATTATATAATATTACCAGCTTAAAATCACTTTCACTTAGGACTATGAAGTTCAAAGTCATTACTTTACTGGTCTATTTTCAACATGGCACTAAAAAGCCATGACGTTTCCTTCAAGTTGCAGCTGAATAAATACTCTATGGAAAAATAATAATAAAAGAAAAAAAAGAAGAAAATTCAGATTTATTTGTTTTTTAAATGATTTTTTTCTCTTCCATTTCAGCATTTCATTTTAATTTTCACAATCGCAAACAAAGAAACTCCACAGTTCTACTCTTCAGGTTCATTTTTTGTCTCTTCCGAAGAGACGAATACTAAAAGTGGTGACGCCGGTTAATGTTCTTTACTCTTCCCAGCATGCTCGGAAATAAAAGGACCCCCCCCCCCCCGCTCCAGTCGAACCAAAGTGAGCTGCCATTACTTGTTACAGATTTGGTCTTTAAACGCTAACAAAAGACCTTTTCGCAGTGAAAGAAAGTTATTTATAATTTTGATATGAAGGTAGCAGAAATTATAAAAGTTTTTTATTTCATAGGATTTAAACGGAGAGGTAAGTTCACTTAACGACTTTTAAAGCACGAATACAGTGATCACTTTTAGCGTCTCTACAAAATATTGGCATTCCTCATAAGAATGTATCGAAGTCATTTATTGAAAATTATTGCTTTTTAATCTCACAGAGTTATTTCAATCTCAATCACAGATGAAGTTATTGTTTATTTAAAGTTTAAAGTTACTGATGCTCCGGGTTGGCCAAAAAGCTGCAGGTTCGAATCGCGCCATGACCATGAAGGTATGTGACTGTCCTACTATCTCTGTGCGGAAAGGGCATCTGCTGGTCTACCACTTCTTCTAGCAGAAGGCTTCACTACCAAAACCAAGTGAGATACGGGAATTAACATACGGCGTCTACGGACGACAAATGTGAAAAGGAAGGATGCTTCTTTATGCATCAATATGATCAGCATATGTGTCATTTGAATACTAATATACAGTAGTTGACTGTTCGGTCGGTAGTTTAGAGTTTTTCTAATATGGATATGGTATTTTTGTGATACAAATTGCAGATACCAATTACACAATTTCTCCATTGAATCAACTTTCCTCTTAGCTTCATTAAAGCAATCATATGTTCTTTCGTGAGAAAAGTTTTAAAATGATCAATAGCCAGTACAAAAAGAAACTGCTTTTTTGTTTTATTAATTTTTGCTTTTATTCTGAATGCAGTTACTGCTTACAGAAAGCATTCAAGATAACGGTTCCCTCATTTTTGCGAAATCGGTATTTAGATATTGGTTACTACATAATATTTCACTAAGATTTGCCAAATATCCAAACGTATTTGGATATTTGGCAAAATTTTCACAATGGGAACTGTTGGTTGTGCATACAATTATTTTTCTAGGATTTTTTTTATATAATAAAAATAATAATGGATTTTTCATTTAGAGAAATTTAACTTTAATAGCATGAGTATGATAAGAGAAAGAGCCTTCATACATCAGCAGGTATAAACGAAGCCCTTTATTCGGAAAGACCTGGGTTCGATTGCTGTTGAAAACGTGAAGAACACTTATCTGGTCTCTTTTGACTAAAAGTGAGTTAGCCGGTCTCATACACGAGGTAGGGACGATTTCCTGTTCGTCCCCCAGAACAGGAAATCGTCACCCTCAACATACACATATCTACAGACATAACCCCACTCCCTCAAATGCCTGACTCTGAAACAAGCCGGTTGGAGTTTCCCATACTCGCATCATCATAGCGGACCTTTCACCAAGCTGCATTTAGGTGTTCCGTTGGTATCTCAGGAAACTAAGCATCTTTGTTGTATAAATTGGGCTACTGATTTGCTTTCATGAACGTGTATACTAAGACTTTAAATTGGAAATTCTTTCAAATTGTAATTAAATGTCTGATTGTCAAAGAAATATCCCGCTAATTCTGAATAATAATATGTTTATAGGTTTTGGCTTATCAACTTAGGGGGTGCTTAAGGGTCAAAGCTATATAACGGAGACTTCCGCATAGCCTTTTAAAGGAATGCGGAGAACCGACCAGGGCTTCTGATCTAATGTCCAATCCTCACTTTCTCGGGGTGCGCCCTGTTGGGTATCTACCTGGATAATGAACGAACGAGGATGGGCTGCCAATTTGGATTTAGCCGACCAAATTTTATTCTTATTGACTTAAACCAAAATACAAAATGATGATACAACATGAAAAAATTTCATGCCGGCTGGGGGTAGGGGGAGTCGCCCGGCTAAACAAGGCCCCCGTTGTTTTCGTCAGGGAACCAGAGTGAACAGCGAAAAGTTAGCGACTGGAACAAATCTGAAAACACACCTCAAATCAACATCACCAGAGTTAAAGATCGGTACTATCAACATAAGAAGCCTGAATGGAGCTAGCTGAGGAATTAGATAAGTACCAGATAGACATGATTGGGGTGACGGAAACAAAAAAGACAAAAACTGGTGAGATCTATCTGAGCAAAAAATACAAAATGCTATATTCAGACAATGGCAATCAAGGAAAAGAAGGAGTAGCCATAGTGTTCAACACTAAATTCGAGGCTAATCTTCTTGAATGTCAGGTAGTCTCCAGTAGAGTGATGTGGGCAAATATGAGAATGGGGAACTGGACAATGAGACTTATTTCTGCCTATGGTCCCACAGAAGGTTCTACTAAGGTAGAAGTGGAGGAATTTCTCGTGCTTTCGAGAAAGCAACTGACACAATGAAAAGGGAAAAGTTGGTCCTTGTTGGGGATCTAAATAGCAGAGTAAGAAATGATTGTCAGACATACAAAAATATTTTGGGAAAATTTGGAGAAAAGAGCAAAGCTAATAATAATGGCAAATACCTGTTGAATGTCTGCTCAGGACATGGACTGGTTATTACTAACACCATGTTCCAACATAAAAATGTGCACACATTCACATGGAGAGAAGAGGCAAGAAATAATAAAAGTCTCTCATTGACTATGTTATTGTTCATAGTGATGTTTTCTCTCTGGTGCAGGATACCAGATTGTACAGAGGATTTGAAATTGGAAGTGATCACCATTTAGTCTTGAGCAGGATAAAATTGAATTTCATATTGAAAAGAATAACGTGTAAGAAAGTTTTAAAGTGAATAAAAGTTGAGCAGCTCTCATATGTGAATTGTAGACTAAAATACACAAAAATTATTCAAGAAAAAATGAAAGAGTTTGAGAACAGCAACCAAACCTTGGAAATTCAGTGGCAAGCCTTGAAGAAAACACTGATTGATTCAGTCAAAGAGGCATGTGGTGAGGTTGTCTGCAATGATAGAAAACTTAGAACTCCATGGTGGACACAGGAAGTTAAAGAGGCAGTGAAGGAAAAGAAGAAAGCATATCAAAAGTTCTGGCAAATAAGTCAGCTTGTGCTCTTAGAGAATACAGAGACAAATTTAAGAAAGCTAAACACTGTGTAAAACTATCTAAACAAAAGTCATGGGAGGACTTTGGCAACAACATAGACACTAAATGTCAAAAAGGGGGTAAGGTATTTTGGAGGTTGTTGAAGAAGCTTACAAATGGATGAAAGAGTGATCTAAAAGGAGTTGGATATGATAAAGGTGACATTGAAACGAAAGAAAAAAATATCCTTGAAGTATGGAGTAATTACTTCGAAAAATTGCTATATGAAACAAGCAGTGATAGCGCAGTGGTAAAAAACAGGCAAACAGTCAGGAATACATATCTATACTTGAAGTAGGAAAAGTCATCAAAGGACTGAAATGTGGAAAGGCAGCAGGAGTAGATGATATTCGACAAGAAATTCTGAAGTATGGTGGTATAAAAGTCTTGCAGTGGCTGCACTGCATAGTTCAGAAGACCTGAACAGAGTGAGGAATTCTTGATAATTGGAGTAAAGCTCTCATATTACCCATATATAAAAAGGGAAATAAAACTGAACGTGAGAATTACAGAGGCATTTCGTTACGGAGTGTTCCTGGTAAGATATATGCAAGTATACTTGAGAAACGTTTGAGAAGAATTGTGTTAGAACAAGCTTGGTGTAGATCAAGCTGGATTCAGGCCAAATAGAGGCTGTCAGTATCAGATCTTCACTTTACGACAAATAGTTGAGAAAGTTGGGAATATAACAAAGATCTGTATTTAAGTTTTGTCGATTTGGAAAAGGCATATGACAAGGTGCCAAGAGAAAAGCTGTTCAATACGCCACAGTTATATGTTGTCAATACGAGATTATATCAAGCAATACTTAGTCTGTATTTGAGTTGTAAGTTGGCAGTTAGAATTGAAGAAAGTACAGGAAGATGGTTTAATATTAAATCTGTTGTGATACAAGGATGTACATTATCCCCTCTGTTATTCATTATCTATATGGATCACATTATGAAGGAAAGTGGTATTAAACATGATATCAAAATTGGAGATGTCAGCTCTTTGCTTTATGCAGACGATGTTATACTTCTAAATAAATTCGCTACAAGTCCCCAAGATTCCCTAACTAAATTGAATAACTGTTGTAATAGATATGGTATGAACGTCAGCAATAAAAAGACAAAAACAATGAAAATAGGCAGAATCGTTGAAAATGTGAACTGCGTTTTGAACGGAGAACCTGTGGAACAAGTAAAACATTTCAGCTGCTGTGGCACGATTTTTAGTGAAGATAGTAAATTAAATATGGAAATAGACAACAGAATCAACAAAGCTGGCATGGTAGGAAGTCAATTGAATAAATTGATATGGAATAAGAGAGAAATTAGTCGGAACACTAAATTAGCTGTATATATACAAGACTGTGTTCAAACCAATTTTAACTTATGGATCTGAGAGCTGGGTCAGAAGTAAAACATTTGGCTAGACTAGAGACCGCAGATATGAGAGTCCTGAGAAAGATTAGAGGCATGAACAGATGGCATCAATGGCAATATCATATTAAAATGAGGATATTAGGAAAGAACTTGACATTGTCAGCATGCAGGAATGCGTTAGTAGAGCTAATCTCAGGTGGCATGATCACTTAAATTGAGTGGGCGAGGAATGATTAGCAAAATAAGTGTTCTCTGCAAGGTTGGCAGGAAAACGACCCAGAGGAAGACCAAGATAGAGGTGGACTGATACTGTACAAAGTACCTTAGACAATAGAAATATAATATCTGATAATGTTCGAGTCTTGGCAAGTAACAGACTGATTTCGAGGAAAATTGTAGATAGGAAATTAGTAATGATGTAAATTATTCATGTAGTATTGTCATATTCTGTACACCCCTTGAGAGGACATGGCAGGAATTTGATGATGATGATGACGACGATGAATTTTTGGCTTATTTCATTATTAGCTTATAAAGCATTGATATATGTAGGCTTAACATAATATATGTGCTATATGTAACATAATATATACAATTTACATAAATATATGTAAACATTATTATTACATTTACTCATCGGTACAAAAAAACACTGGGTACATCGGTGTGATTTAGTTGATATAGATAATTATGCTTAAGATAATTGTAGTTATTTTTTGCACTGTTTCAGTGTACTTTTCTCTTTGTTGTCCTAACTTTGTGTGTGTGTGTGTGTGTGTGTGTGTGTGTGTGAATATAATGTCCTTACTTGATTGAAATTAACAACAAAAACACGAAATTCTAAGATTAGGTGAGTACATTAATTATCGTAAACATGATTATCAATATAAATATATTCTAAAATTGCTGTATTTAATAAAAGTTGCTTTTAATAAATATATATTCATTGTATAATAAATAAAATAAATAAGTTTTTTTGTGATATTTACTTTTGCATCCGTTACTGAGAATTTAAATAAAAATTTCTTGATAGGTTAGCAGTAACAATACTATTACTAATTAATAATATTGTTACTGCTAAACTATCAAGAAATTTTTATTTAAACTCTCAATAATGGATGCAAAAGTAAATATCACAAAAAAACATCTTTTATTTATACAATGAATAGATATTTATTAAATGCAACTTTTATTTAAATTCTTAATAATATATGCAAAAGTAAATATCACACAAAACCACAAAACTTATTTATATTATACAATGAATATCTATTAAAACTCTCCAAATGAATAACTTAAACATATTTTTCGAAAGAATGAATTCTTTTCAATAATTCATCATCCTCTGATATTTCACTCATAAAATCTTTACAGGAATCAACCATATTATATTTCACAATAAGAATAGCCTTTATTGTCGCAAGATTTGGTTGTGTTTCTCTGCAGGCCACAATTTATTCACAACTGAAAATACTCTTTATGTAACAGCATTTTGTCCCAAGTAAACAAAGGGCCAATTACACTTTTTTTATATTGCCATAAGGCACTTATGGTAATATAAAACGCTCAACGTTTTTGTTTTTAGTTTATCAAAATTTTTTTTGTTTCTCAAAAAACTTTGTGTTTCTCAAAAAACGCAAATATCTCAACCCATCTATCTCCAGTAGGAGTTTTTTTCTCCTTCTATTCTTTAATTTTTGAATCAATTATACTTCCGTAAACAAGAAACCTCATCAAAAGGTAATTTTCATATATTTCATGATTTTTTCCAACAGTTGAATCTATATACTCCAACGATGCCTCAAAATTATGCCCTGATATCCTACTTTTAAGGTTCACCCATGTAAATGTCTTAATTTCCAGGAACTGGGATGACCACATATCCAATATTTCAAACAGTTACTGTAAAAGTTTTAACATGAGAAATAAACAAATTTTCTTTATGCTTCCCTCATTTTCTAAAATTCTTAAATCTATTCTTATGCCAATAGGAACGTAGTTTGATTCGAGACATTCTCTGTATTTTGCTTTTAGCATATCAAATTTCTCTGAGACTTCCGTTATTGTACAATCATTTCCTTCAATGTTTCTGACTACTGCCTCAAATACTGATGCCTGACTATGAAGAAATGTTAACCATAACTGAGAGGTATTATCATTGAAAAAGTGTTCAGTTATTCTTGGACACTTATCAAGGGATAAGAAATATGACTTCAATGGACTATATAATTTCTGTACCCTCTCAATCACAGGCATTAAAGCTAGCCATCTAGTTTTACTGTAGCCTAGTATTTTCTGATATTCAACTTCTGTTTCTTCACAGAGTTCTTTCAAAGATTCTACTCTGACAGTGAAAATGTAAAAATGGCGCTATAAATGTTTGTTACAATAGACTCTATGTCTAATGGTAAAAGATCAGCAGCAGTTTGAATGGCACTGTGAACTGTATGAGCTGCTCAACCTACTCCAATAATATTTTGCTCTAAACGTCTCTTCAGTATAGCGAAGACATTGTTAATACCCTTTCTAGCTACACCACCAAACTTGGTATTTGCATTATCAGCACAATATGCAACAACCTTCTTAGATAAATTATTTTTTTCAAGAAGAGTTAAGATGGAATTGCTGATAAGCTCTGTAGTTTCCCCAGGTACGGACGCAAAATCAATAATCTTATTCTTCACACCACTTTTTGAATCAAAATAACGAATGATAGTAGGAAAACGTTTTATATCTTTAAGGTTTGATGCATCAGAAAACACAGATTTAAATTTTGTATTTTGTAATTCCTTACCAAGCCTTTTCAATGCGTGTGGTGCTAATACATTCTTGATGATAGCTTCTGCTTTTGTCCTTGCACATGTGCATTTTCTATCGAATAATTTGCGGATCGGTTTGGATGTACAGTCCATGGATCTAAACGTTTGATTGTGATATATGGTATGGAAAGAAAACACAGCCTCTGTAATCGATAATTCTCTTTCTTTCAACCCAAATTCAGTTTGACGGAGAAAATTGGTCATCTATACAGATGAAGAAGCTGCCTGTAGAGCTTTCGTATGCTTATCAGAAGCTAAATGACTTGTGATATCGCGCTTTGCTCCAGAGGTCACAAAAAATTTTCCCAAACAGATTATACATGACACATATCTCTCCTGTTCATGCTCCTTCATAAAGGGATACTGTTTTTTCAAATTATCTTTCAGTTTGCAATCCTTTCGTTTTCTTTTTACTAAAATGGTTTAACCCTGATTATTAAAACATATTTAAATATTTTAAAATAATTATAAACTTTCCAATTTTTAAACATATGAAAAAAGATATAGCAAAGTATCACTTCTGCGAATACCTGGGATCTATGATATCAAAAACAACAATTATAATACTATGTCTACAGGTAAAACTTTGATTTTAAAACATACAACAAAATATCATTCTTTAAATTACCATTACTATAACCGTGGTCAATATATCGTTTCGTGGTTTCCTTTGCTCCACAGTCGATTTTGTACCGACATGAGTGAAGTACTGAAAGACTTCAAACTACAATAACTTAAATTACCTTTATTAAAAAAAGTAAAAATACAGCTTTTGCTGTCATGCGTAATTGTTTATTTTATGAATGAAATTTAAAAGCAACAGATATCATATCTAAACTTTGTTTTATGATAATAATAATAATAATAATAATAATAATAATAATAATAATAATAATAATAAATAACGCTTATATTTATCCCAGTTATAATTTGTTACAGATGGTTGTGAATTGCACAGTCAAAATAGGTAATAATTTTACAAAAGAATACAAATTAAATTAAATGCATTAAACATACGCTATGTAAATTATGGTAGTAAAAACAAAACATAAAACGTTGGTATTACATCAATGTAGATTACATTGATTGACGAATTTAATTTTGTCGAACTTTAAAAGTTTGGCATATAAACAAAAAATAATTTTATATGAAAATGTTCCTCAGAATAAACAACTAATGTATGTTTGTAGTTTACTCTTTCTGTTAAGGTGAACAAAATATTTCAAATTCTGTACGTTTTGCTGTAGGTAAATGCTGTACAATACAGCATAATGCTGTACATCTGGTCACATAAAATTACGTCATTACAGCAACACATCAATCAAGATTTGCTTACCCGACCGGATGCCCATAGTTGTGCAGCGTTCTTGGTTGGGCTTCTTTTCCGGCTGATTCCTGTCCCACTTCTCAAAGTCGACCAATGAGCTGTCACTCCATTCGAAAGCTGCATAGACTCCGTTTGCATTTAGACCAATCCACAGAATATCTGGATCAAGTATTTTATCAGAGAGCTGGAAGAAATTCATTTAAGCAGTTTAAATGTAAATTTAAATTAAAACAGTTGCAGCAGGAACAGTAAAATACATCAAATATCCACAGACATTATTCCGCTAAGCGAGTTATTGTTCTAGCCTGACCGATTTATAATCTTGTTTGGAAAATTTGAAAGATTTTTAACTTAAAATTCGTAAAGGCCTCAACCAGAAACAAAAAGAGACATTAAGGTAAGAGCTGATATTTCGTAGCCATCAATTTCCTGATATGCACCCACAAAGCGGGTGGTCACGCTACTATGAGAGCATTACATGATCCAGTTTACATCATTATTAATTTCCTATCAAATATTTTCCACTAATTAGTGTATTAATTATTAGTAATCAAATATTATTGTATTTAACATTTTAGTTTAATACGACGACACTTCTGACTGAACTATCCCATCGAGTCTTCCTTCTTAATGCCATCCTCGCATGATGAAAGATTGTTCTACTAACCTTACCTTTTCTCACTCATTCTCTTCAAGTGGCCATACCACCTTAGATTACTTCTCTTCAGATATTCATGAATGCTAAAAATGTCGAGTCTCTTTCTAATATCTTCGTTTTAATATGATTTTATCATTAATGTCATATCTTCTTTCCTTACTTTTTCCCAAAATCTCATATCTGTAGTGTCTTATCTTTTATCAAGTGCTTTCCCTATTTCTAACCCAACTCTCAGATCCATAAATCAAAACTGGTCTGAATACTATCTTGTATACTACTGGTTTGGTGTTTTGTCTCATTTCTCTTTTATTCCATATAAATCTACTCAACTAGATCTCCAACATTCCTTATTCTGTTTTCTATTTTAAAATTTCATTTGCCAGCTTCACCAAAATCGGCCCCTCGATAGCTGAAATAGTTTACTTGTTCTTCAGGTTCTCTATTAAACTGATTTTTTCATTACTTCTGCATATTTTAACAGTTTTAATATTTAAATAGGTGGCATATTTCAAAGGGAATACCATTATTATTTACTGAATTCTCTCTTTCTCCAGTGTATATACTATATTTATCAAAATATAGTTTCAATGAATGATCGGATAACAATGAAATTTATGTAAAATTATTAACCAAATATTAAGGATCTTAATATTTGACAATACTGGAAACAGTGAATATAATTATATTTTGGGAGAAATATTTTTATCCATTATAATTTTATTATAATGAGAGATTATATTTTATCCATTTACATATTTATTATATTAATTTGAATGCTCTTTCTTCATCTTCTCACCGTTTATTTACTGGACACGCATTTCGTTGAAAATATGAAGTTCATTCCACTGACTAAATGCTATATATATTTTTTATTTATTTATTTATTTATTTATTATTATTTTTTGTTGACTTTCATGAAGCCTTCCACAGAATATATCAATGAAAACGCAGAGGACTGCTGTGTCGAAATAATATGCTTCTTTACTAGGTTTTTGAAAATTCAAGATATAGCAATCAATATTTTAAGTTTTGCCCATGACACAATCGTTATTGAAGATGATAAAGAAGCAGTAGAAGGAACAGTTCTTAAATTAATGATATGGTTTGATAATGAACTTTGAAAAAGAAAACTGAAACAAAGAAATTCGTAGAGATAAGGATAAAGAGATAAATAAACGTTGGACATGAGTTGGATGAAGTTGGAATTTTCCCGTACCTAAGGAGCAATAAGATGCATAATTTAGGCTATAAGCAGAGCTAAAATTTTGGTACCAAAATTGAAAGCAAATCTAAAGATTATGGGCAAGGCATGGAAAAGTACAGCAATAAGCCTTGACGATACGTTCATTGTTCACGAAACACGCATAACTCACAAGTACGTTCTCTAAATGCGCAACAGCGGTAACATAACACTCTTTGAAGGAAATATTGGAATTTGAAATAATGCTTATTATTTAAAAGAAATTAATTAAATTTTAAAAAAATGAAAATATTTATCGTTTGAAAGAGAGTTAACTATTTACGTACAAATGGAAATGTATACGAAGCACGTAGTCTTCATCAACAGGTTTTTCGTGTCATCGATCTCAAGATTATCGAATATACACTCGTCTTCATCACGATCAGTGTGAGGTTATCACTGTTTACTTACTGCAACAGAATATAAAAGAGGGAGACAACGTTAAGATTACTGAAAGTGAGGAAAGTATAATGCGTTCAGTGATAGCATGGAATCCAAAACTAGTACACGGAGGAGTGCATTATATGTACTCGTAAGATCCAGTATTGAAATCAGTACCATGCCATTTCCATTTGCAGAGCTCTTTTCCCTTCTCCTAAGAGCTCTTAAGAGATTTTAGAGCTTTTATGAAACGAGATCATCGACGATTCGGATTTCGGTGTGGTTTCTATAGCGGCCTACTCGGAGCCAACAATTTCTATATTGCATCATTTTTGCACTTTTCGTACTTCTCTATTGCTGACCATTGGAAAGGCAAGATTCTTAGTATATACAAAGGCCTGGCTGTAACCGCAGATTAGGAGGAAATCCTCTTAATCATTATTACTATTATTTATTAAATACCAGTATGCTTGGACAATTAAGATGAAAAATGTCCCTTACCAGTTGTAAGAGGAACCATGCCTCCTGTTCTGAGTGAATGGATGTAATAGATGCGTTTAAGCTTTCACAGTATTCTTTAGCATCATGCCACGAGTACTTTGTCAGTTCGAGACTGTAGCATACTCCATCAAAGAAATACCATTCGGAGCCAGTAATATTACATCTTGGAACTGAAAACGATTCCATAAATGAAATTTTTATAATCAGTGAAGACCTAGAAGAATCATTCATTCCAGAATAAAAAAAATCTTCTGTTGATTACATTCATGATATTCTGATATTGTTTTAATAATTTTTAAGATTATAATAATTTTTTTATTTTATTATGATTATGTTTTAATTATAATAATGAAAATATTTAGAACAAGTTAAATTATAAAGAATTTCAAATTCAAAATATGGCTTAAAACTGGATATAAAGCAGCACAAGTGCTTTAGCATTTTACTTTGACAGCAAAACGAAATTCTGATTACATTCCTGGGCCATTGAAGCATAAATGCAGCCTATCCCGTTGTAATCCACCTCGTCTTATCGAAGTGTAACTTGTTCCACCGAAGGCAATCTGGTGATACCGGCTATATTCCCGCAATAAAAGGGATATCTTCTTTAGTTAGAGGAGATGCTAACTAGATTTATCAGTCACAAAATAACTCACCTGGTCATGGAATAACTAGCAGGTTAAGTTGGCATTTCCTCTAATCAGAAAATTAAATAACACCACCTTACTTATAAGAATCCTGATGGCTGTTGTAATGTTTTGTTCTCAGAGCAGGGATTCCAATTTCTGTTACTCCTAAATTTCCAACACCCAGGATACGTCATACTCCGTAACTGATTGTCAAAGATACCGGAACGTCCAGGACATCGTCCATCTGCAAGGGCATAGCAGTTGCATAGGCTGGCTCCCAGATAGCGTACGGTTCCAAACTAGATTGCAAAATATTTATCTGGCTTCCTGATCAGCTAGTATAAATAATCTCGTTACCGTCAACTTTGCCAAATTGTGTCTAGAAGTAGACAGTAATGATATATGAATGGTTATGTCTTTATGGCAGGAAAACTGGATACCATCTTTATTGGGGATATGTCTAAAAGTCCATATCCTCTCAAAGTATGTTACCTGCTCATTTTCTCTTAAACATGAATAAATTAACTTGAAAGTAAACGTAATTAAGTATAGTGTGACTCTAGTTAAAAATAAAAAATAAACCGGCCTCAAAAAATCACCAGAAACAAAAACAAACAAAAAAGATAAAAAATAATTCATACATATTTCTTTCACATATTTGTTTGGTGTGAACACCAGCATATTTTATGATACGCCCTATCACCTGAAGAGTTCCAAATCTGACAATGTTTTTGAATAAATTCCAAATCTCTACGGAAACAACCATAGCACACATTATACCTCCGAAATACAAATCAAAATATTAAATCTCCAACATGGATGTTATTTATGGTTTCATGAAATCCAATAATCGTAAAAGAATATAGTCAATCTTGCATTACGTGTTCGTGACGCTCTGTGTCTTACGAATTTCTTCCCTCATCATCTAATGCTGTTTCTACTGTTCCCTCAATTCTGGAAATCATTCTAAACTCGTTGACATGTTATTCTTCAAGCTTCGTTTCACACCATCCCAATTCCTTAACAGCAAAGTTATCTTTCTTGGCAATTTTAATGTTCACAACCCTAGCTGGCTCCATTTTTCCAGTTTCACTGTTCAAGGCTGCAGAGAAGCGGAGGTATTTCTGTAAGTAATGTCCTAAAGCGAATAGTCCATCTCCCATTCAGAATTCCTCACTCCTCCCTGATTAGCCAGCTACCTGGATTTTTCTCAACTAGTTCTCCTTCCATGTACACTGTTGTGGTGACCAGTATTCATGGTTATTCAAATCATACTCTCATCCAAATTTCATCTGTATTCCATCCTTCTCTCAGCCAATCATAATCTTGTATAGTTTGAACTACAACAATACCAAGTGGTAACCATATCCAAGAAGCCATAGCAGTTGCAAAACCACCATCAAGAGGGGTCATTCCGACTTTGAAACGGATAAATTTAGAAAACACTTCATCTACTGTTCCGTTATAAAAGCTGTTAAATGACTGAAAAGATAAAATGACTTTACATTTTCCTCTCACCCTTGATAATGCGGAACAGCACAGATAGTATTTCTATTCGGGCACTGATATTTATTCCAAATCTTTTCTGGCACAAGGACATCACTTTTACAGTATTCTCAGTTTCCAAAAAAACTTGGCACCTTTTTTTTTCTTTTCATCCAAGGCGTTCACGTTTTATCTGTCCATTCATTTTTTACAAATTCCAAATATCCCAACCCCAGAATATGCTCTAACATTGGGTGATGTACTTGAAATCTGTCTGAATATTCTTGACTCTGTTCAGAAGAAAGTGACTAGGTGGATTGACTACCACTTTCTCTCTCTCTCTCTCTCTCTCTCTCTCTCTCTCTCCCAGATTTTCTTCAGTCACTCGGTCATAGGTGTTCAAATTTTGGGACTGTTTTCCTTTTACACATATTTCGATGGAATCTGTTGACCAGAAGAAGTCTCCATTACACCCTTAATTTCAAATAAACCTTGGTTCTGTGGAACAACTTTTCCCATTGAGTATTTCTTCATCAAAGACTGCATACTGTCATCAGGAATAACAAGAGATTACTTGCTATTGACTCCTGCCCACACAGGATTTATTTACTTTATGCGTTACTTTCTCTCGTTTGCGGAAATGATTCAAAAAAGTAAGGTTATTTTAATTTCCATTTTTCATTATCAAATTCATCATCTCATTTTTAGAGCACTATCATAACTTTCTAAAAAAGTGTGAATTCATGAATATCGTTCTAACAATTTCTTATTTTTGAATGAGTCATTGAACTATATGTTAATTTGAATGCTTTCTTCAAATGAAAGATCATTGAGTATTATGATTTTAGATGAATAATTTATTTCTTGCCGGTTAATACTTAGTGTTTCTCTTGTTCTTAGTATAACAAGCACCATTATCTGTCATGTTCCATAACATCATAAGATGATATTTAGGCCATTTTTGTATTTGTTGGAATTCAATAAAGAAGATCACATTTTAAAGTATACCTATTCTGAATTTCTTTAGAATATTCTGAGTCAAGTTCACAATATGTATAATTTAAAAATGTGATCTTCTTTACTGAATTCCAAAAAATACAAAATTGGCTGTAAATGTTATCTTATGTGTTGTGGACCATAACAGATATAGATTACCAGACTCTTATACTACGAACAAGAGAAACGCTAAATATTAGCCGACAAGAAGTAAATTATTCCTCCTAAAAGTGAGGAGACTATTAAAACTCCAATGATAATTCTATAAAGGGCAATAGAATTCTTCTATTTCTTCATTTTTGGTATGACATTATAGCCTTCTCAGCCTAGAACCTTTCGACGATGCCCTCTGTTTTGAAAGTTCCAGGTGAATTAGGGCTTGGCAAATGAAGATAAGTTTGCCAAAAAAAGTTACAATGTTTTCCTTTTCGAAAAAAAGATTTCTCATCTCGCTAAACAGACGAGAAGGCCAGAAGAAAATTAACAGGCATAATTTATTATGCACATAACATTAACCATCTTATCACAACACTAAGAAGGTTTCAAAGAAGCCAAATAACATGATTCTGAGAATTAAATCCTGTGTCGCTAAAAAAAAAATGGGAATGGTGCGAAATAACTGGAGAGAAGAATTGTATTATATTCACCTGCATTAATTCTTCTAAGATATTTTTTTTTTATTTCTTTCTTTTTTCTAGTCTGACATTTAATATTCTTTATCCATATACGTAGCTCTCAATAATATAGTTTACTAACCGTTTCTTACTTTTTACGGTAATAAACCTGTCCCAATATTCAGGTAGAGTTCGCCATCTTCAGTCCATTAAATTTCTGTCATGGGTGACCATGTTCATCCATATTTTTATTGAATTGTAATTTTCTAGGGTAGTTCAACCGGAACCCAATTTCACTGCTATATACATAGCTTGGAAAGACGTCAGCGGACACCATAGTGTGACAAACAGCCATAGTGCCCACCTTAATAAGATGTAAGACCACTTTTCGCTGGGATGACAGCAAACATTCTACGAAACGTACTTTCCGAAAGCGTACGATAGATAAATGATAAATGTGAATTTTGGACCATTCTTTCTGTAGGCATGTAATGAAGTACAGAATGTTGTGAGGCGGACATTCCTTGATCTCAGCCGACGCCACAGTTCATCGCACAGATGCTCAATAGGGTTGACATTAAGGATCCGTGGAGGATAGTCACGCTACAAATTAGGAAGAAGCATTGCATTGTCTAGAATCCTTAGATACCTCTCTGATGTCAATGTTCGTGGCATCACAAACAGAGGTCGAAGCCAAACCAGGAAACACAGCACCTTACCATCACACCGCCACTACTGTACCTCATAGATAGGGTTATGCACTGCAGTAAGAGATGTTCACTGGGCATCCCCGCCCGTCTATCTGCTCGATTCGTTGTTCCATAACTCAGCTTTCCCAGTTTCCGCGTCCCTTTGTACACGCTCTTTGTGCTACTCGGAACGACCCTGTATGTTTGGATAATGTGTGGAATTGCATATTGCGTCCTATCATGAAAACTCCTGCTTTGCGCCTCAGTTCTGAATGATTTTGTACACATTCTTGTTCTAGTTGAGGCCCAGAATTCCGAATTTAACACGTCGATTGAAGAGTGGTGGTTTTTAGATATTGTCCTTCGAAGCAACCTGCAGTCATGTTTGGTGAGTGTGGTGGGTCGTCCACTGCAGGTAGTACTTGCAGTTGAGTCCCTGCTCTTCCATCTGGTGCGGTATCAACGATTGTTGACCTGGAATGGCCTAATTTTTCAACAGTTTGCCGAACAGATAGGCCTAAAATATGGCACCTATCGCAACACCTCTTCGAAACTCCCTCAATTCTCTTCTTGAAGCCATTTCAGCAAGAGACAGTTGCACAGATTTGAGAGCATCACATTCCTTCCATTTATACTGGCTGGAAACACATGACCCGTTACATGGCACGATGCACCTTGCCAATCAGGACATCCATTGGCTTCTTTCTAAGCAATATATCTCACAAATAGGATGGAAAATTATCCGCTTAAAAAATCTTCTCGCTTTTTGTCTACTGATACTCAACGAACCATAGTGGGACGACGAACACGTCTGGGAGGGTGTTAGCCTTACCGCGAAAATGCACTCTCGACATACTTCACTCTTCTCTTTTGGGATAACATTTCCCATTAGCACAGTGAGCTATAAAACAGAAATTTGGAGGGGGGGTGCAATGGAATTATACTATAATATTTATCGAGTGGTGCAAAAACGTGATGAGCCTGAATAAGCTAAAATAAGATTACGGGAATGTTTTCTCCTTATTTAATCCTCAAAGGACAGAATAGCTTTGTAGCAGTATTTATAAAAACTTTGGAAAGACTAGTAAAAATTCGTTTCTAGTGTCAGAGTAATTAGGGCCCATATCATGTTTCTCGAATGTCAAAAGTATTATCAAATCGGGGTCATTTGATTTTCAAGTATAATTGAACAGAAACGTTTGACTATGTCCGATGTAGAGATGGGGCAGGGTTATTGATCACTCCAGTCTTCTTGCATGTCAGAAAGTCTGCTTGTTAACTGCAGTTAGTGAATAGCCTGCTACTAGACTATTCCAAATCTATACAAATGTGCATGAATCTCGCCAAAATATATCTAATTATTAGGAGTCAATGGTAACATTTTGTCACTTAGAAACGAACCCCTTGTTGAATTCCTTCTGTTATCAGAAACTGCTCTCAGCATAGTTTTAATACGCAGTTTCCAGAAATGACCACTTTGTCTAATTGTCTAGTTAATCGCTTTTCCGCCCATTTTGTCTGAATTATCTGGAGATTTTTTGCAAGCCTCAGACATTGTTACTGATTGGTTCCTTCGTTCTTTGATTTCTGGGTTTGTGAATTTAGACGTGAAAAAAATGAAAAACAAAAAGCCTTCAGTCTCACTCTTTTGGATTGGGGTCACGCAATATTAAGGTATGGAGGGACAATATATTATATATTATTTGAGACTGTTCTATTAGCTGTTCTGATGAATAGCTCAGTTTCCTGGAGGACAACGTGTATCTCATGAGACATTAACTCACATTAAATTGAAAGGAGAGCTGCAGAGATTGTGCTTTTACAGCGATCTCCTCAAAACTATACTTGAGTTACATGTACATCAGTTTGTGTTTTAGCATTTATCCACGTAAACCATTTTTATCATATTTTGTTATAATAATAGAACCAAATATACTTCTTGTTGTTATAAAAAGAAAAAAAGCAGAAATGAAGAACTTACTTGGTTCCACAGTAACTTGGTCCGTTTTAAAAGTTGGAGCTATAGAAAACATTAACAAAGAGAAAATTGTACTCAGGATAAAGAAAATAAAAATTGTAATTCAGAGCATTCTCATATTGTTTGTTATAGTACTGCATGTAAAACAAAAGTTTCCGATTTTATTTCGATAAAAAAACAATCCAAAAAGTGTAACCGCTTCCAAGATAATATTTCGATGATCTGAAAAAACACAACATGGACACAGAGGATAACCCAGAGTGATTAAACCTGTTTTGGAAGACTGTTTTCATCCCAAAATTTGGGAGGAAAAATACCCTTCCAAAATGATGTTCTCTTAACATAAACTTCCATTAATACTCGAATGCTGGTTACGATAAAACATTATTCAAGTCAAATCTTAATAACTTGTCCCGTTTCGTAATATTTTCGTAAGTCAGATGAATAGGTGGAATAACTTTTCCGTATTCCACCATGTATTACAGTTTATTACTTTAAAAATCATTTGGGAGTCAGCTGCAGGAAACAGGCTATGATAAAAAATCTTTGGAGAATGATCAGTGTCTGCAGAAGCAAATATTTTCTCTGTTTTTTAATTGAAACCGCCTACATTCCATGGGACTTAAGCCGTTGCAACAAGTTAGTTTGTTAATTTTCAATTATCCAACCAATATTTGTGTAGTGATTGCAGTTCCGAAGCATCGTTTTTGAAAAGAACGTTCCTTTTTTGTATTATAAATATCTCTGATTTTGTGGAGAATGTTTTGTTATCCTCACTAAACTGAATACAGGATTTTGGTGACTTAGCGAATCGTTCGGATTTCATCAGAATTTATGAAAAAAAAATCACGCTTGAATAATTTCAGTTGAAAACGTGGCAAGAGGATTTCTCCTATCAAAAATAGGAGATAAGAGAATCTCCTATTTTTGATAAGAGTATATCTTATCAAAAATAATACTCCGTCCCTATCGCATCGGAAAGATGCAATAGAGACGGCGGTGTATTGAAGCAGTTAAGTGAAACTGAACCAAATTTTTCATGTGACGATTATCTCATTATATTGCAGATAATCAGATAATCTTTATTATTATGTCTCCCATATTTAGTCTTCCATGTGTTATGGAAGACTAAACGTCATTTGACGGTTTAGTCTTCCATAAAAAGAGCAGATGGTGACATTATATATATATACTGTATATATATATATATATATATATATATATATATATATATATTCAGAAAGTATATATATATATATATATATATATATATATACTTTCTGAATATGAACCGTGTCGAACAAAGCGACCTTTTGCAGCGGCCCAATTTTTAATCCATCTAACTCGAGTGCTTTTAGATGTTTTTCAATGTTTTAGAGGTGGCGCCTAAAGCACCTAATTATGGGAAAATGAAAACTTTCGTTTTCTTTTGCCAGATTCGTTCAACTTCGACTTTGAAATCACGATACTTTGTAATTTTTTCAATTTCTTTGTCGTCAATCCCACTATCTCCTGGTACTGATATTTCGATAAACTGAACACCCTTGTTTTCACTTTTTTTCAATCACTGTGATATCGGTTGTATTACATTCCAAGCTTTCGTCAGTCTGGATTTTGAAATCCCAGAGTATTTTAGCTTTTTCATTCGCAACCACTTTCTGGTGAACATTATGCTTCCAATAGTCTTTAGATACTTCAAACCCATACTTTTTTTACATACATTCCAGTGAATTATCTTAGCTACGTTATCGTGCCTTATACGGTACTCAGTTTGTGAGATTTTACTGCACCCACATATAATGTGATCTACCGTTTCTTCCTTTTCTTTCGCACAATCTACGTTTACTGTCTTCTTGAAATTTTTGTATTTTTGCCTTCGTAAATGTTGGTTTTAATGGCCTGTTCTTGTGCTGAAAAATTACAGATAATGATTCTTTCTTTAATGCTCCATTTCTCAATCAATGCCAGATCAAGTTGCTGACAGCGCTGTCCTCTATGCTGTAGAGGTATTTTCCATTCAGTGCCTTATTTTCCATATTTTAGTTCTCACTTTCACTTGGTTGGTTTTGTATTCTAATTTTGTCTCCATGGATTTAAATAAATCTCTTTCCTTAACTTAATTAGAATGTTTCCGTTGTTTGCTGCAGATAATATTCAAATTTCGTATTTCTTCTTCAATAACTTGATTTTCTTGTAATAATCCTCTACCTCCTTTTTTGCGTGATAGATAGAGCTTATCAACGGAAATGTTTTCTCCTTATTTAATCATCAAAGGACAGAATAGCTTTAATTTTAGTTTGATAAAATTTCTTTTATCAAATTAACAGAGTTTAGCATTGACCTAAGAAGTTTTCATAACCGTCTTATGTCATCTGCTATAGTTGTTTCTTTGAACTTATTGTGCAGAATTCTGATGCTTCTAATATTCCCAAATATTTATCGGTATCTTCGAATTTTATTGCCTTGATTATTTAACCATTGAGCAGCTCGACTTCGTTCAGATCTTCAAACTTTCCTGTTGTTATTCCAGCAATTGCACATTTTTATAAGCCAAAATCCATTGATATATCGTGACTTAATATCTGCACAATATTAAGCAATGATCCGAGTTCGTTCTCTGATTTTTCGTACAACTTCAGATCGTCCATGTATAAAATGTGAGAGATCTTCGCACTTTTTTGCGCAGTTTTGATAACAATGAGTAGTGTTATTTAAAATTCTAGTTAAGGGGTCAATGACAAGGCAAACAATAGAGGAGATAATGTGTCTCCTTGAAAGATACCTCTTTTTATGTTTATCTCTCCAATTACGTCTCTTTTGAGAACCAACGTTGTTTTCCATTTTTTCATGTTGGATTGCAAAATGTTTTGTACGTTTTCGCTAATACCTAATAGTTCTATTCATTTTAAAATCCAACTATCTAGCACCGAATCAAACGTTTTTTTATAATCTACCCAAGCTATATGAAAGTTGGTTTTGCTACGTTTGCAATTTTTCAGAATCATTTTATCAATCAGCATTTTGTGCCTCTTGAATTTTTGCTGTTACCTTTTTGTTCAATTTGGAAAAAGAATTTGATTTTGGATAGCTGTGTATTGTGTAAGCTGGTATGCCTGTGAGTAGCTTAAAAGTTGTTGGCAGGCAAGTTATTGGTAGGAGATTTTCTGGCTTTGGACATTTTTCTTTATCGTTTATGATCAAAAATGTTTTTCCTGCTTTGAGGCAGGAAATTTCTTCTAATCTCCTTCTAATATTTCAACCATTAGCCATGTAATTCATCCTTCCCGGGTGTTGACCAATTTTTTTATCTTTTAGCTTGCTTTTGAGAGCCATTTCGGTTGTTACTTTCAGTTAGTTCATTTTTCGTTCTTGAAATTCGTTCATAATTTGTTCAATCCACTTCGCCTTGTTATTGTGCCTCTTAGGATTGTCCCATAGGTTTTTTCCAAAAATTAAGTATGTTTTCTTTGTCTCTAGTACTTATATTTATATGTTATTTAAGATTATCATTCCTGCAACAAACAATTTTCTTGTAAAATTGGTGCTGATTTGCACGGAACATCGAATGTTTCTTGTACTGTTCAATGCGTGGACTGTATTTTCTTATTTTAGCCCCAACTGCAACTATTTTTTGCTTCAGTTCCTCTAATACTTAATTAATAGGGCGTGTTCTAATATTATATCTCTTTATGAGGTTGTTTCGGATTTTCGTGTTTTTCAAATTGCTCACGTCTGCTCTGAGTTTAAGAATTTTATTCTCCAGTCGATGCTTCCATTTTGGTTCCTGAGCCTTACTTCTTTTGGGTTCACTAAACGTATAGCCGAATTCAGATGTTACGACGTAGGCTATTGAGTACATAATTTGATTCGTTTGTGCAATAGTTCCAGTAGGAATAGCCCTTGCAGCTTTATTGATCTCTTGTAGGAGTTCCTTCAGTTTTTGTTGAGGTACTTGTCTCAATACTGGAAGCATAACCTGTTCCAGGTTGCTGTTCATTTGCTTAATACTTTTTCTTGCGAGGTCTTGTTCCTTCTCTGATAGCTTCCTTTCAACTATTTTTATATTTTCAAAATTTTCAGCATTCTGCACGTTAGAATCTGGGTCTGCTCCATTCATATTCTTGGTCACTTTAGGGTCAGTATGGTCTCCTTTTACAGCTTGAGGTTTCAGTGCTTCCAACTCGAGTTCACTAAATACCTTGCGCTTGATAATGAAGCTGCTTTGCTGCATCAGCCTTTCGAATGAAATTTCAGAATTTGGATGTCGTTCAAGCCAAAAGTTGAAACATTCGTTTCTGAAATCCCTTAACTGAGGGGTTTGAACCGTAGAAGCACTGCATGACTTGTCGGTTTTCAGCCATGCTCCACTTTTTCCTAGTAATCACTTTCGAGTTTTATGGATCTTGCTCCTGTAGTCCACTTGTCACTGGATGTCCAGGAAGCCTAACATCCAGTGCAGTCCTTGGTATCCCACGCGACGACCGATGCAGTATAGAGTTCAGATTTGCCTTCGCCATTTTTAACTGGGGGTGGGCAGGTACCTGAGGGGGAAGGTAGACTCCCACTGCATGAGGTGGAAAAATAAGAAAATAGGAAAGAAGCACCCCTATCCCTCGAGTACTCTAACAGCATTGTTGGGGAAGGAGCAAGATGAAAAGAAATACACAGGGAAAGAAGAGTAGGGATCAGTCTACAGATAATATAACAGGTGCATATTACATGAAGTAATATACACCTGTAATATATATATATATATATAGATATAAATATAGATCTTCATAGTTGTCATAACTTACCTGAAAATTGTGCTTTACAGAAGAAGCCGAGTCGTCTGGAGCAGCTTTCAGTATGAAAAATGGGTAACATGGAATGCTTCACACAATGACCGGTAGAATCCCATACCAAAAATGATAATCCATCAAAGAAAATTTTCTGATACTCTGTCCATAAGTTGTCTGTGTAATAAGGAAGAATTTATTACTACATTAGAGCATATTTAAACATCTTATCAACTGGACAGACTAATATACTGTCTAGATTTTCTTTTCTTTTTTTTAGACAATGAATTTGAACCATGCTGACCTTTTAATAATTTCTGTCTATTTAAATCTATGAAAACAGCTATGAAAATATCAATTAAACTATAAATCTAAAAACAAAACATTAAACGAAAAGTGGAAATATTATTTGCTAAGAGAGCTGTCCTTCATATATTTAAACTAAAGGCTAAACGTTAGTTTCATCTAAGTTTTTTTTTTTTACAAATTATATTAAAGGGATTTAAATGTGTCATTCCTGGGTGTCTGCTTTCATGAGAGTAGTGTTGACATTATATTTGGCGCTTAACTTGATTTAGCCGAAAAAGTTGAGGATGAAAAATAAATATGTGAACATGGACACTGGATTTTGAAATTTAAAAGAATAAAAAGGAACGAACCTTATAAAATATATAAAAAGTCAGCGGTATGGTTTGTGTTGGCGTATCGTAGGAATCATCTTCAGATTTGAGACAAAGCAAAACTATATGCTTGTATAAGCTCTGCTATTAATTCTCCCCATAGTTTTCGGCTATTAAGTGTGTATGTTCGTACATTTGTTCTCATCCTCAGCTTTTTCTTTATCATAATTTTTCTTGCTTACTCAAATTCGGTACCGACAACCTGTCATCCATAGCTTCTTAAAGTACACACTTAAGCTATGTAATTTAACTACTTTAGTATAATTTAGAAGAAATGAAGTTTTGTTTTGGTTAGAACTAGAATTTGTCATTAGATTCGAACAGGATAGCTCAATTACTAGAAAAAATTATTTCTGCTTACTGTTTTCACTTAGCAATGACATGAAAATATTTCTGTAATACTCCTAGAAAAAAAAATAACAGCTTTGAATTAAGGATTTAGGATTTTAGAATTATAAGAGTGTTATAAACGATCAGTTACACGTGAAGTAATTGACCAAATATTTTGAAAATTCGTAATTAGTCTGACTCTGACGCAAGCAGTGCAGTTTATCCTCTTTTTTTTTATAAATAATATTATATCCATGCTACGGCGAAAAAATTTAATGACACATATCTGCACTTTTTTACTACTAGATGAATACATAGAAGGAAATCCTGTACATAATTTAGTGAAGTTCAAAATTCTGTGAGTTCTGTATGTTTATTTTTTTACTTACCATTTTTATTTCGTATTCCAGTCCAATAATACAAATGAGGGCGATGAAGCTGTGCTGATATAATATACCTGAAAATTCTAAAAGAAATAAAATGAGCTTCATTTAGATCATGCCTAAATCACAAAATGCAATGAGGAAGTTAATAGGTTATTGAATTAAGACTGCATATGAAAGAGCATACATATACTTCTATTTGTCTTTGAGGGCATTAGTTAAAAACTGTATCAAGTAATTTAATTTTCACACAGATGTAGAAAATGAAAAGCAGGATATCCCTTTATTTTCTGTCATTCCACTCGAAATGACATTTGACGGAAAAGTCTTTCGTTTCATTAGAAATCGCAGCCGTACTTAGAGAACAATCTTCTAAATGTTTTCGGACTTCTTCCCTTTAGAAAATAGAGGCCTTTTCATCCTGGCGTTTGGCGTTAAAATTTTACAAAGTGATCGAAACTTACTTTAATACATTCTCTTTTTTTCCCTCAACAAAGGGTTTCAGATTCTAGGTTTTCGCAAGAGAAACTACAGGGATTATCAGGAATATTCCATTTATCGGACAGTTTAACCAGACAGTTTGCCATTCGTCCATTGGCCTGCAGTCCAAATTCTGTTCTTATGACTCCACTGCAGTTATTTTCTTCTTAGAGCAAGACATAAAAGGAACTACAATTATTCCATTTACTCTGAAAACGATTTCAGTGTGGTTTCAAAGTACGGATCTTTAGCTCTTCATAATCTCCATATTCACAGTCTCTATATTTGCCTAAGCATTACAAACTACTTTTTGTAGTTTGTAATTCGCAGAGTTTATCATTATCGTGCTGATATAAAATAATCATTTCAGTCTGTACTGTGATAATGTATCGAAGCATGTTATTTATGCCTAAATTCGTTCAGTGGTAAAGCAGCACTGTGTAACTAGCAAGCAGAGAGAATGAATAAATTAATGACACAATGTATAAAATGCTTCGAGCTGAAGGATCCTTGTCCGTTTTCAATTTCTGCATCCGTGTACTGCGTTTATCAGGAAAACACGGCAAACATTATTCCTAGAAAGCAATAGCGGATAATTTGGTATTAATCACATTACTAAAGTGTGAGAATGGCATTTGAAAAAAATAAAAAATTTCATTTTAAATGGATTGGTTTATATGTAAAAAAGTGTAATTTATAGTATTGGATGTAAACCAAATTATTTAGAATATTGTGGTAACCCAGAATATTCTAAAAACAGTCATTCTCTTCTAAATTTATAATAAAAGAGCATGATTGTCTTTTTCCAATTGATTCTTTGGAATCAATCTATCCTCTGAATGGAAGAACATAAAAAATACATCTGCAGACACGACGATGGTCAATCTGTACCTGCAGTCCATGATTTGGATATAGCTCACAGAATTATTTGGAAAAAGACCATCACGCTCCATCACAGTAAATTTAAAACAGAAAGACTGTTTTCAGAATCTTCTGCTGCTCTTAAAAATCAGTTTAATTTAAATAAATATGGTTGCATAAAATTTCCCAAAATATTTCAAACACTAGCACTTCGAGATCCCAGTTTACATTTTAAGCTACTAAAGGTGTCCATAGATGGCGCCTTATCTGATTAGTACTCTAGTCTTTCGCCCATCTGTTTCAGTTAGTTTTGGGCTATCTTTGCGTGTTAAAAGATTCCTTTTTTACTCCATGAGGATGCCTCTGTAATCGGGACGATATATTGGAAGCATTAAATACTAATTGTAATCGTTTTCTAGTGCAGTTTCACTCCATTTAATTTTTATCATGAGGATTGTTTAATGCTTATATACACGATACCAACTTGTATTAAATTAGGGATTCTAGCAAAATTATACAAATCAGGATTATAGCCATTGGCTGCATTTTCTACCACTTACGAAAGTGTCAGTCGAAAGGCTTTATCTACTTTTTCTGACCTACCAAAATCAAAATACATGGAAATAAAAATGCAGCTTCATTAAATTTAAACTTCACTAAAGTTTTGTTTTGCCTGAGATGGACACTAGGTTGTATATACTTGTATAGACTTCATTTTTCTACCTTTTCAGATGTGTCCCAAGATGTTGTACTGGTTCATTTTGGAAGGATAGGGAGGGTAGAGGTGCTAATATTTTTCTGATTCGGTGAGGATTATAGTCATTGGCTGAGGAGCAGTAGTTTCGTAAAAAGAACAAATAGCGCCTCATTCACAACAGTGTTTGAAGATAGCTTCAGTAGTGACGATATTGTTAACAGAACAAATCAATGCTTTCCTATTGATCATAACATATGTTTTATATATTTTATAAAATATTGTCATATTCATTTTCATATATATTTCCATATTCAGTCTTTCTTTTACTTGCAGCATATGGATAGAATTCTTGTGAATTGTCTTCGGCACGCAGAGTCAGTTTCTTTTCGTACTGAGACTTTGCTTTCCGTACAACAGTTGTGACTATTCTATCCTGCTGTTTATAATTTTCATAACGGACATCATCCTTATGCACACGATATTCCTTCCACATCATAATATAGGTAATATAATACTATAATATAATAATAACAGAACAGGTAATATAATACTCACTCATGTATAGTCTGTGTCACGTTGCTGCTTGTATCATACTTAACTAGATTACCTCCAATAGATTTGCAATACGTATTAGCATCATTCCAATTTAGGGTAAGAGGTTTTGGCGATGCCTGCATAATAAGAAAATTTAAAAGAAAAATTCATATATGAATATATTTAGTACGTGAGAAAATCCTTAAATAGTTATTGGAAATAAATATTTTATGATAACTAAATGATGAATTATGAGATTCCTTCTGTTTACAAGAATTTAACAGAATATAACCGTCAGCCGTAATAACAGTTAGCCGTTAGTACCGGAAACAGGAACAATTCTTCTCCCCACAAAAAGACAAAAAAACTACAAACTTCAGCTCTTTAAAACAAGTATCATCATATTTTATCAGCGATCCTAATGTCTTTCAAATACACAAAACCAAAACTTTAATAACATTTTTGTTACATCTGCATTACAAAGAGGTTTTTGCAGTCTGCAATGTATGTACATGAAATCATTATAAATATCATCTCATATATATATATATATATATATATATATATATATATATATATATATATATATATATATATATATATATATATATATATATATATATATACATATACGTGTAAAGAGAAAGAATAACGAAAATTACACCATAATACTAAGTTTCACGGTACTGGTATTTAAAGGCACAAATGATAAAAATTTATAGCATTTAATTAAGGAACCTACCCAATAACAGAAATCAAAAATTGCATGTGGAATCCAAGGATATGGACATGAATTAGAATATGCACTTATTTCTTTTGAACTTTTTTTGCATAAGACATATGCTTTCTTTTCTTCACATTGCTCTGGAATCAAGCGAATGTGATCCGTATGGTTACTTACAGCTGCCATTATACAGTTTCCATCTCCTAAAAATACATGAAGAAAAATTGCTCTAATATTCGAAGGTTAGTTAGGTAAACATTAAAAATATATTGCTTCAATCTCTACTTAATAATAAGAAATCCATCAAAGTTTTAATTTTACTTTACCTTACACTCAGTTTTCTTATTTCCTGACTTATTTTTAACCTTAAAAATATGCGAAAACATATATGATTTGCATTTATAAATCTTTTGTTGTTTACAGAATCAGATGATAACTAATGTTGGTTGGTGATTTACTTGATTTGGTTGTTGCTCCTAGATTAATTAAGAATGAACTGAAGATGCCGGTAGGAAACTCCAATGTGATGTATAAAGAAGAAACTCCTCTCTCTCTCTCTCTCTCTCTCAGCTATATGCAGGTCTCAAGCAAGGATAAAATGGGGGAGAAAGTAATGGTTAACTACTCTCTAGAATTAACACATCGGAAACTTTCTGGGGGAAGAATACTTGCTTACAAAGTTACCAAGAGTTGGGCAAGACTAAAGTTTAAAATCATCAAATAAAAATAAAATTTCCTCACGAGATTAGGTAAATATACAAAATGATTTTTGTATTCTTTTATTGTTATTGTTTCAAAGGATGTTGCAACATTACAATGATTAAACTAAAAAGTAAACAAAATAAATAATGCATTCTTTGGACGAGACATTGTTGTTAATGTGTTTTTAAGAATTACAGTTTAATTACAGTTTAAGTGACGATCAAGTAATTTATAGAAATGTATCTTAATTTAAATTCTATGACAAGGCGGTCAATCCGATTTCATTTGTCTGCTATGACTGTCAATAGGTGTATGTCAACCAGCTGATAAACTAGGATTTCCCGGAAGAAAATCGCATCAATCTTCATATGAGACTGAAAAACTCACCCACAGATGAAAAGCCCTTATAAAAGCCATTTCGTACTTGATGCGATGAAAATGCATATCTCTCATAACAAAGTAATCGTTAATACTTAATGAGCTATGAAAATTTTTTTAATTGTTCTATATTTAAAGGTCAACGTTTACGAAAATGAGTTCAGTGATAAAAAATAACTGGGTTTAATATGTTTAACTCTAATAACAATAATTAGGTGACAGTTTCGCTCACATGGACTAGTGGCATCTTCATGGTTTGTAGGTTAAATAAGGATTACAACTTAAAACAAATTTTAAATTTCAGATAAATATTTTCAATATCACCAACCAAAGAAAGTAGAAAAATGAGCGTGTGAAACGCATCACCTGCCTTCTAGGATTGAATGAAGGTGAGTGGAAGGTTAAACTCAAGTATGTTTCAGAGTTCTGATTGAGTACTTTTAGACATAATTAATAATCGTCCTTGGTTTTTATCTTTTAAAGTTTTGAACAGACGGTATTAAAGGCCAAACTCCAGGAGGAGTATATATCTGACAGTAAATCCGTGTGTGTGTGTTTGTGTGTTCGTGTATGTGTGTGTTCACGGAGCCAGTTTGCCTGTTCTGGGGGGGGGGGGACAAAAAACCCGCGTTTCCGCATGAAAAAAGCCCACACCTCCTTATGAGACGGGTACTCACCTTCCTTACGTCACAAACGAGAATCGAACCCAGGTATATCCGCCCAAAGAGCTTCGCCTATACCGACTGAGTTACAGATGCTCTTTTATTTTCATTAAAAATGATTCAATTATTTTCTGCTTCCATCTAATGCCGCACTCTAATAACATCTTAGAGTGGTGCATACCTATTAATTAACGTTAAGAGTAAAGTGCTGAACGGACATTATTATGTAAACGCATCTTGTCATCTATGAATTTCACAGTTTTAGGACAGTGTCATGTGTCCATCCACACTGCACAATGCACGAATACACGAGAGAGAGAGAGAGAGAGAGAGAGAGAGAGAGAATTGCGCGCAAAGCCGCAATTCTCTCTCTCTCTCTAAAGCCTGAAAAGAATCATGCCGCATTACGGACGGATTACAAAGAGCAGTATTTAAACAAGCACACATGTCACGATCCACTCACAGTGGAACATTTTCCTGGTCGATAAATCTCAGCTGCATTTGATTCAACAATTGGGTTAAGCGACTGTATCAAATGAATAAAATGCGTTCTTGTAGTATGGGTATTCTTGACACACACACACACACACACACACACACACACACACACACACACACACACACACACACACACACACACACACACACACACACACACACACACACACACACACACACACACACACACATTCAATCTGAATGTCACATATGGTTGAACATCGTTGTAGAGAGAGAGATGTACCCTTTCATGCTTGCACTGCTCCAATTCTTGAAGGGTTAAACTGCATGTTCCGACAGGAAAACGCACAATGCCACAGGGCACAATTCTTTTGGGAATAGTTATAAGAGTGATACGGTGATCCATAGCATAATTCGTTGACCTATTTGAAAGCTATATCGAAATCCAATGAAACATCTGTGAGATTTGATGGAATAATGTACTCCTAACAACCATGAATTAATGCACCATTACCATTTCAGTCTAAAGTAATCTCGGAAGAATTTACATGGACTTATATTACTGAGCAACGATTGTAGTAAGTCGTAAAAGTAATGTTTGGAGAGTTAATGTTATCAGGATATGAAATCTCTCTCTGTGTGTGTGTGTGTGTGTGTGTGTGTGTGTGTATGTGTGTGTGTGTGTGTGTGTGTGTGTGTGTGTGTCTTTCTCTCTCTCTCTCTTTCTAGATCTAGTTGAATATGACATCTACTTTCTAAGTGCATGTCATAAAATGATCATCCATCGTATACAACGAAGGACCTAAATATAAATACTATGACAAATATTATTTGATATCATCACAGTGAAATCAATTTGAGCTAATTTTAAGCGTTGAAAAGTGATTATGTCCCTTAAAGAGATAATGCTACAGTTTGCGACATACTGTCGGCTTTGATTCGCGCTTAATATTTTCTGAAAACAAAATACGTTTTCTTGTTAAAAGGCACATTTTAATCGGAATTTATCAGAAATTATATCATATATCAATTCATATCACGAAATTTACAGCTTTATTTACACATACAGAAATTTTATATATTAGTAGATTTGTAATCTTCTATTTAAATTTTTCGAAAACATAAAGCACATTTTCACCTATCCCAATCCTGTCGAATCATCTTTTTGAAAGTGTTGCATCTGATTAGTAAGGAGATAATGACGCAAGGCGGTTTCCCGTTGCCTTTCTTGCCGTAAGTATTTATATACACACACACACACACACACACACTGTAGCCATGTGTGTTCACATGACTACTTTGCCTGCTTTGAGGGATGATAAACCGGAGTTACCGGAAGAAAAAACCTCTCCCTCCGTATAAGACCGATTAACTTAACTTTAGTCGAAAGAGAGCAGATAAAGATTCCTCACGTCATGGACGGGAATCGAACCCAGGTTTTTCTATCCAAAGGGCTTCGTCTATACCGACTAAGCTGCGGAGGTTCAGCATTTTTATCGGAATTTCCTAATTATGAATTCAGATCAATGATCAATGAATGTTCCGTGAAAGATGGATTTTTTTTATGATTCGCACAAAATGGTGAAGTCTTCAAATGGTGAATACACATACATACATAAATAAAAAAATTAAAAAAATACAAACCACGAATAAAAATAGGAAGAAAATTCTTTTGGGAATTTTATCTGAAGGAACATTTCCAATTATTGGTGTGATCAACGGCAGTAAGGTGTGTTCATACTCTGCTTTCAGGCGCCAGTTATGATAATTAGAACGCGTGAGACTCTCAAAGGTGAGACGTATCAACGTGAGACCATTTTGTGCATCTCTTACTTCTTCATTGTATTTCACCCTGTATTGTTCTTTCTGATGGATTTTTCAAAGGATTTATGCTCATTGCTTGATATATTTTGTCTTATAAGCTCGTTTCCAAAAGCTAAGGAGAAGGAGGACTAAGGAGATTTTTTTTCATCTTTATGAAAAAAAAAAAACATGACTACAGACAATGTGGACAATAATTAATTACCAGCATACTAATAAATAATATTACAAAAATCTATAATAAAATTCTTACAAATTAAATTGCAATATGTTTTAGGCAAAAGATACAACTTTCCTGATGGAGTAGTTAAGGAATTAATTTCAAGCGCGTAAAGAAAACTATGCGGAGAGACATTTCACTATGGAATATCTTTACTACGATATATGATTCAGCTCTCTAGACGTCGTGCTATGCTTAGCACCAAATGATTCAGGAGTTCTTTAGGCAAACTGGCCAACTCTTCCTTCAGAGCAAGGAAGGCCTTGTTTGTTTGTTTACTGGAGGGGAATTTCAACAGCAATGCGTCTCCCTATTGCGTTCCAACTGTGTTCTATGGGGTTTTGATGTTGGGAGAATATTAGGCACTGGATCCTATTAACATGGTTGGTCTCCAGAAGAATCTCCACTGGTCGTGTACCATGTGGTGTGGCACTGTCATCCATAGTGCTTGGACTATTGTGCGCAGGTCTGGTCTCATGGTTTCTGTTGTGATTCTCGTACAGTGGAAAGAGTGCAAAAAAGAGTGCTAAAATAATACCAGGATTTACAGTAGTGATTGGTGAAGAGAGATTAAGAATTTGTAGAATGCAAACACTACCAGAGGGGAGAAAGAGATGTGAAATGATTGAGAATTACAAAACGTCTGAAAGGGTGATACAGGATTTCAGTTGATGGAGATTTTTGTTTTATGGACGGTGGGAAAAGGACAAGAGGGGAATCCTTGGAATCTGAGAATGAATGCCGCCGCTAAGAAGGGAGTGAGAGGTAAATTTTTCTCTCATAGACTAGTGCGTGATTTGAATCGATTTCCTTTGGATATTGTGTGTTCAAACAGTGTTAATGAATTTAAGAAGAAATATGATAAGCTGTGCGTGTAGTATGTGGTCTCTCTCCATGAATCCCTGACTCGCTCGAGGTCTTAATAATAATAATAATAATAATAATAATAATAATAATAATAATAATAATAATAATAATAAATGGATTCTTCTCCTACAGCACCACCGACCATTCGAACATGACGTTGAATAACTTAGTTGAAATATTGCTCACTAGTCATAGTCCATTTTTCCAGCACTTGTAGCTCTGTACGTCCATTAAGCATAATGCCTCCGAACACCATGACCCAGCACCGCCGTATCTGTTCCTTTCAAGACCATTTTCGCGATGGTAAGATGTACAACTTTCACGCCTGATCAATTGCGTCTACAATCGGAGAAAAGACTAAAACGACTCTAATCTGTATTGAATTCATTAGTGTTCGTTGGACTAGAAAAGGCAACAGTCTTGTCAATATTTTTGGATGCAACACCACGGAAAACATGCTCTACTATGAGCTGTCGATAAGGAAACGCAGACCAGATGTCCGAGGAAGAGTATAGGCCTACTTGTCGCAGAGGTCTCGCCAGAGTTGTCAATAAATCTGCGTACCTGCGCTTGAATGGAACAAAATTGCAACCTGACATTCTTTAGTGCGTCCATTAAGTCTTTGATGTTATAAACGAAAATCTTCCTTCATTCTTCGATCTTCTTCAAATGTAGCTAATAATTCTTTCCCTCCATTTAATTATCTGGATGATGTCTTTAAGTCATTACAAGACATCCAAGTTTGCAGCCTTCAAGAAATTTATTCCTTCAAGAAATGAATTTCCTTCAAACTGAATTAATTTAACGCAACATTTTGCCTTTTACTCTGTTGAGTGCTACCATGTGACCCCATTGCGTACGATTGGAAAATTTGAATGTTAACCCGCTTTCCACTCGAAATCGTCAGTTATACAAATTGCCACAAGGTGATTCGTCTGAATTTGCGGCTGTGATCTTCAGAAATACTGTTAGTCCTTAGCTTTTGGACACTAGTGTATATAAGCAATGCTGTGAAGTCAGCGCTCTTCGAAATGTTTTCAAAAATTTAAAACTGATACTGGGAATTAGTAACTTTTTTGCACCTGTCGACATAAATAATCATTTTGTAATATGCGGCTACTACAGAGCATAACACAAAGCTTGAAATTAGCTATTTGAAACGATCCTTTCTAAAGAATTCATATGTTGCCATTCTAATTAGAAGCAACCGTTATTTTCATACAATAAACTGAATACGTAGCAGCCAAATGAATGAGAACATGTTATCACACCTAGGAAAATCACCGAATTTAACACATTTATATGTATGTCTAATAATGATTTTGTGTTGGTAATTTTTTTTCATGTTTTCTATAAATTATAACATTCCATCATATATTTAGATGTGTTATGATTTTCCATATGTAGGAAATGAATTTTTGCGTCCTGTATCAGTCCGCCAATCTGCTCACCTGAGACAAGACGTGCATTGAAAAAAAAAAAGTCCCATGATTGTTCTCTGGTGCAGATTAACTTATCTAACTCTTAACCCACCAGTTGTTTTAATACCAACAATAACATAAACTAACAGCTTTTTGTATGTAGATGCACATAAATACATAAATGAGTAGATAAATAAACTCACCTTCTAATATCTCCGTCCACATAAAATCACTCGTGATTTGAAAATCCCCGTCATCATGAATAAAGCCTTCATCGTACCTTTGAAGTCCCATCCAGTAATAGTTGTCCTGATCCCGAGCAAGAAGTAACTCTGATAGAATATAGGCGATTTCATATCTTTAAGTAAAAAAAAACGCACTTAAAAATACTTTAAACAGTCCATGTTAGGAATTGACGACTTTTTAGAACTCACTAAGTTCGAGGAACTCTCTAAAATATAATGTAGTTGTTTAAATTAAACAACAACAAAAAAAATATATATTGTTTAATGTATAATGATATATATAAATATACGTGTTTGATAAAAATTAATCTCTCCTGGAAAGTTTATGAGGGATATAGTCAAAACTTCTTGCATAAATTGACTACTCATGCAAAGGATTAAATGGAAACCGGCTCTTCTCTCACAAGTACATGCTAGTCATTTGGGGATATTTTTTAAGTGTGATTTTGATTTTCCATGATTATTTCACAGGCAAATGAAGCAATTTTCTTTTTAAATTACTAGTTTTATTTCAAAGCTGTCCAACGACAAGAAAAAAAAAAGATTTTAAATATTGTCAAAGAAATCGTATAGTATCTCTACCTAGAATAATTTATTTGCGATTGAAGGATATTAATAGGCCTTCAACGAAAAAATAATAATAAAAAATAGATAAATAACACCTTTAGAAACTTAAAACGTTTCAGTTTTAAAGTAAAAATTTTAAAAAACATGCCCTAAGCCTTATGAGAATATGATTAACCTATTTTAACCGCTTCCATAATGCCATACTTAACAGACATCGAAAGCTCTGTAGCCTATGTATATCCTTTTATTTGCACTTCTGAATTTTTCCATTGTAACGAGAAAGCTTTCCACCCCAAAAAGGTTTCTGCCTAGTTTCTGACGAGAACTGAACTTGAGAAATACCTTACATGATAATGGAATCATAATACAGTAATCCAATTTTAAGAAAAGGAAAATATAAAGCTCCTGGATCGTCATCTTTTAAGTAATGTAATCCAGCGATCTAAATTCAAACCACATATCTTGCTCTTTGTCAGTAAAATGCTAACGGCAATGTATTATCAGTTCATTATATACGAAATATATTTATCTGTTCATTTATATCTAAAACTAGGGGGCCTCCACCTGTCACCTACAGTCCCCCCCCCCCCCCAATTCCAGGCTGGTAAGCCGGTTCTTTGAGCTGGTAAACTGTTTATTTTTGGATCAGTTGTTCGGAGTTTGCTCCACCTTTGCCGCGAGTCGACTTGTTGTTGTACTATTTCCGAGTTGCCCTCATTTTGCACTATTTGCTGCTAAGACTCTAAACAGCCATTTTTGTTCAATATTAGCTTTATTTATATAATTAAAAATATCTATAAAAATAGTGCAACGTTTAATGTTTTTCTATTAAAAATGTATTATATAAAAATAGTGCAACTTTTAATATTTTTCAATTTAAAAAAAAATGTATCATTTTCCTTAAATTTTTTATATAAAAATAATTACACTACTCACACCAATATATGTTAAAATATATATTATATTATATGTTGGACAAAAAAGGTGATTAATACCTTTGGAGGGTAATGGATGGCAATGCTGTAGCCAATGAAGTTCTAACTGAGGCTCGGCTATTGCTGTTACCTCCTGCCATGATCAGAGCTTTAATAATAGCCCAATAACCTTATCCCTACATTGTCCTCTATAGATAACGGGGAAGATGAAAAGCATTCTTGCTTCGCCACTTTAAGCCAGTCTTTATAAGGACTATAAGTGACATGAAAACACCCAGATCCATAGAGAAGTTAATATCCCTTATATCTCTTCCTTTCCTTTCTCATAAATCTAGCTGAGAAGTTCTTTACCAAGACAAGTAATCATTCAAACCCGTTAATCAAGGAAGCCTCGGAATACAATGAAGCAGAAATCAACAAATATAAAAGACCAAAGTATATCTCAAGTTCAGCTGAACACAACTAACTTCACTGCCCTCAATGGGCGAGCATATAGCTCACAAACACTCCATTCAAAGTTCTTTCATTATAAGACAAAGGGGAATATGAAAAGCAATTTTGCTTCACCCATCTAGCCAAAAATGTTAATGTTAATATTATGTGACATGAAAACGTTTCAAATTTCGGCTTATCTTTATATATATATTGGATGCTATTTTAAGATATTGTTTTTGGGCTTCTGTTTATTTATTTTATTTTTTGTTATTTTTGAAATAAATGCAGGAGGCATGTTCAAGGAGGTTTTAATGAATTCTAATATATTCTTATAATAATTTTAGAATTGTATATATATATAATTCTAAAATTATATATATATATAATTCTAAAATTATATATATATATATATATATATATATATATATAATTTTTTGGAAATCTGCTAGAATAAGAAGCAAGCAAGCGTTCAGCAGAATATCTAATACGTTTATTTGTTAAAATGTTTTCATCAGTATTTCCCAACGTTTTTTGGATCATGACCCACCTCAACGCCTCAAAGATTTTGATTCCCCCCCAGCATAATAGTCAGCCAAGTTCTGAAAAGTATAATATAAATATGTACTTTAAATAAAAAATTTAAAAAAAGGAACATAGGTAAAACTGTTTTTAATTTGACTTTCTTCAATGAATATAAATTTTATTATTACACTTTGTATATTGTAAAACATAAATCGAACTGAACTGGGGAAAATAAAATCCAAGTTAATGCGATCCTTGAGCTTGATGTCTTCTGCAAAGAGGTTTTATTTGAGGTACTAATTTAGTCATTTTCAATCTCAAATCCCCATGGTTTGTGATATCCAGATGATTTCTTTTTTTCAGTAGCAAGTCATTTACAGCACTGAAGCCACATTCAACTAAATATGACGACGGGAAGGGCAACAGTATTTTTTTTTGCAAAACTAGTTGAATTTCTGTATTTCGTTTCTATCTCGTCAGAAAGCCGTACCATTGTTCCTTTTGTGTTAAATAAATTTCTAATAGACTCATCATTTTGCTTTTCTGAGAGTTCTTCTTGATACTGTATTTATGTTGACTGCTGTACTAGTGATGTCAGCTTTTTTTCTCGGAAAGTCAGTGTTGCAACATCGGCAATTTATCGCAGACAATGGTGAGTTTTTTGAGTATATCGGTGATGAGGTGACGAATGCAACGTCATTTTCTAACTTCCCCCAAAAATATTTAAATCCCCCCCGTGGGGCGTAAGCCCCATGTTGGGAAACATTGGTTTTCATTATAACTATGAAAGTGCAAAACTAAATAAATTCTTGATTATTACGGCATGCTAAATGAAGGAGAAGGAGTTTTTACCCTATTTAAGCACTAATTTAAAATATGATTTAATGTTTAGCATAAATAACTTAGATTCCTTACTTATAACTGAAATCTATTAAACGACCATCTTTCTTTGAACATGACAAATAGGCTTCTTCCCGCGTTGAAAAAATCTCTTCCGTCCAATAACACCAATCTCCATAGCTACTCATTCCCTGCAATTGATTACTGCATTAGTGCAAAATTATGACTGGTGTGATGTGAGACAAAGTATTCTAAAATTCATGCGGTGTCCAGTTTGTAATCCACAGTTTATATTAGTAAATAAAAACATAAATAATTATTGAATGTAATTCAAAATGTATTCCTTATTTTTCAGTAATAATTTATTTCTATTTATACAACGTCAGTAGAAGGCAGGATTTAATAATATCATTTAAAGAAATCACCAAAACAATCAATACTAAGTTATGCAGTGTTGAAATTATTAGAATTATATTTCACGTAGGATTACTCGAGGATATTCCTTGAGTAATTAACTGAGTAATTCCTTGAGCAATTAATTAACTATTAATACAGTATTCGAAGAACATGAAGTAAGTTAATAAACTGTGACAGTTTATTTGAAATATATCTAAAAAATCGAAGACAATAGACTAATTTTCTAACAAGCGATTTAATATTTGGCATAATTATTATGAATAAATATGAATCTAAAAGAAATGTACTGGACTAGAAACGAATAATCTTCATCACGCGTGAGATACTTTCTGTCACGAAAGATAAACGAAGACTTGCATCAGTAACCTTAAACCAGAAACTTAGGTAATTAAATGAAAAATATTAACACTTTCAATTCAATGATTTGTATCATTTAAAATGTATCTTATATGAAAGATTTTTTTATTCTGTTATTGAATCTGGTTTTCGTATTCGAATTGTTCAGTTAGCCTTTGTTCGATGTTTGTTCTGTCATTGCAGCAAGTTGTGAAGCAGGCTACGGTTTACTTACGATGTTTTTATGATTTATGTCTTAAACGCTGTATATTTCTTGGAAGTTATTATGTTTAGTACAAAAAATATCTGATTTCAATTTAAAATAGAATGTCTTATAAAAATACGCGTTTCGTTTGTTGTGTGTGTGTGTGTGTGTGTGTGTGTGTGTGTGTGTGTGTGTGTGTGTGTGTGTGTGTGTGTGTGTGTGTGTGTGTGTGTGTGTGTGTGTGTGTGTGTGTGTGTGTGTGTGTGTGTGTGTGTGTAAAATAGCTAAAATAAAGGTGACTGTGAGACAATCCTGTTCGTGGAAAGATCAACAGAAAGAAAGAGAAAACCATTTGAACATGATTTCTAATATTTTTTGAACCAATTAATAATCGAATGACATCGAAAGATTATAGAATTTTGTTTTGTTGTGAGGTAATGAGTACAGCTAAGAAAAAAGAGATTATAGCTATGTGAATACTAGTCACATTTTCCTGCAGCTATACGTACACTGATATGCTATACCTGAAATATGTAATAACTGAAGAAATGGGAAGACTCTCTGTGAAATTAGTTAACTGTTGTTGAAATGATAATTTTTATAATCCACAAAGCTAGAAAGTATTCAGTATATTCAGAAACTTTTGGTAAATCATTTTAGGAGTTGTGCATATTTATATAATGGAGATCTTAGCAGAAAAAACTTCCTGCTTATTTTATTATATGACTCACAGTGCACCTGAACTTACCTAAAGAGGATAAAGTTTGGTATTTCTATTTTAATAACATCAGAGTAATTAATGCTTGCCGATATTATTTACTCTGATTTTCCATTCTATTGATTAAGGGAAGAAACAGTAACTAGAAATCATCGTGCGTCTATCTCTGTTAAAATAGGATATGATAAATAGAATATTTCTCTTATCATATCCCTTTAGCATATGATAACAGAAATAAGAAGTATTAACTGGTACAATTATTGAATAGAGGAGACAATAATACAAAAAGGATAATAACTGTGATGATCATCTTGCATACTTTTATGTTTATTCCAGCAACTATAAACACGTTGTATTTAACTTGAAATCTGCTGGTAAAAAAAAGGAGGATAATAAACTATTAAGTGTGATAGATAAAAGCAATAGTTTATATCTCTCATACTAATTCTAACCAAAATTGCCAATAGGGATTGTGAAGAAAATATAATTTTATATACTTAGCTAGGTGTGGCCACATTAATTCGAAAAGCTTTTTTATAGTTGTGTAAAAAGAATAAAGATAATAGAAATGAATTAAGCATAACCAGTTCTTCTGCAACTATTTTCATAACTCCAACTGTAATTGTAGTGGAGGAATTCCGTTAAATACTTTCAAGTGTGCATGTGTACAATGGGTCAGGTATAACAAGAAATACTGAGATTGAAGGACATGATTCGAACACGATACCCAATTATGTAAATCACAGAGCGGAAATTTTTAATATCTTAAATTTTTTGATAATTTGAGGTAGAAATAATACATATATTTGTTGGTAATCACATAAATATAAGGGTCGATAATGTTTAATGAATTCATGAAGTGGTGATATATAGACTACTGAATAAGCTTAGTGGTACATAAAAAATCAGAGAAAAAGTAATTAGTAGCCCTATACTGGATATTCTTGATAAGGATCACTTGCTGAACACACTATAGCACAGTTTCATTTAAGGGGAGATCTGCATTGAAAAACCGGCTTACGAATTACAAGGGAAATATTTCAAGGTAAAGGCTGTGATATGATGATTTTCTTGGATGTTAACAAAGCATTCGATAGCATTTCCCATGAACCGACAGATCATAATTCACTTAACAGAAATTAATAGGATATCGCTTAGCGAGATTATTAAAATCCGGATGACAGACAAGGTGGGGTTAGCGTTTAAAGCAAGTTGTAGGCTTAATTAAAAGAAGGTTCACTTGTAGAAGGAAAGAAGTTTTCATATTATTAAACAAATGTCTAGTCAGTCGAATACGTGATCGTACTGGACTGATGTTCAAAAACGCGGAAGATATTTCGTAAAGATCGTGAGAGTTATGAAATTGGTTGGATGCTTGTATTCAGATCGGAGAGATCTGGTTAGTATTGCTGTATCGTCTGCATACAGGACCAAAATGGAAGACATCGGATTGTGCGGGATGTCTGACATGTATACAGAAAACAGCAATGGAGCCAGTAGAGATCCCTGCGGCATTTCAGCAAAGATATGGCGCTGGGACGATGTAGAACCGTTGATTAAACACGGAGAAATTGTGGAAGTAATGGAAAAGTCATATTTACCTATACGAGTTGCCAAAAGGTGTCACACCTTTTTATTAAATTACTCTGGATTAGAGAAAGATGTTAAAATTTTTTCACTTGGTTAGACTATAAATTGCAAGTGTTTATCCAAGTCTAGTCGTTGATCGGAGGAACGTTTTGCCGGAATGGTAGGCCGAGTGGTTAGCGGATCCGCTTTCCAGCCAGAAGGCTGCGGGTTCGAATCCCGTCTTGGGCATGCATGTTTGTAATTGTCTGTGAAAATACTAGTGGTGGTAGTAGGCGGTAGATGACGTTGGTGTAGTTGCGGTTCTTTGTAGCTGATGGATTGAGTGGTGGAAAGAGAGTTGTAGAGTAGGTGCCCTCGCTAGATGAATCTTTGAACTACCTGGAGGTGTCACGTAATAATGATAATGATAATAATAATCAACAGTTCATTTAATTAGTTGAATCTTGCTACTTCATTTCTCCTTTTAACTTAGTACAGCACTTTGTTTTTCTCATCATCAACAATAATTTGTTATTATCATCAATAATAATAATAATAAATAAATAAAAATATATCGGAAATAGCAGTGCACATAATCGCATTGCTAATGCTTCTTACCTTGGGACATAACTCTTCATTGTCTGTGGTACAGGATTCTTGTTCACAAATAACGCCTCTAGTGTCTATATCACAGTCAGCGAGAGGAATAATTCCCTGGAAGATATAATGATAAAAGTATGCATTTATGAGGCCTAAGTTAGATTCTCGTCACGACGGGAGAAATTTTTATCTGGACGATTTCAGTCGAAGGTGAGTTAGCCGATCTCATACGGAGGTAGCAGGGTTTTTTCTCCCGGAAACTCGGGTTTTTTATCCTGCATACAGACAAATCGGCCCTTCAGAACACACGCAACTTACAGACAAAAATAGTAGTTGTGATGGTCGGTAGATGGCGTTGGTGGATTCGTAGTAGAGGTTCGGTGTAGTGGTTGAGACAGTTGTAGGTATCCTCCCGCGATGAGTCTTCGGACTCCTTGGAGGTATCAGGAATAATAATAATAATAATAATAATATAAGTATATCTATGTTTATCAAATATTCTAACAGTGATTTAGATCATAATGAAATATGTAAAGGTATTTATTTAAATTCATTGTTATTATATAAATAAAGCCTGAATACTTGCACACGTCACTAATCCTTGAAATAGATACTGCCGAACAATGCATTAAATACATTGTTTTGAAATTTATTGAGAAATAATCCAAAATTTGCAAATAAGGGCTTATACGAAAAGAACTTTGAGTGATTATAATGTGTTATCCTAAATAAAATATTCTCTACGATATTCTATATAAAATAAATATTGCGAAGCACGAACAAATATTATCAAACACAACAAATGTGCACCCTGTGACAAACAATTATTGCTAAAATAATTATGACATTAAGTAAAATAAGTATTTAGTAAAAGAGGAAACATCGTAAATGTTATATTTTCTGAGAGCGAAATAACATAAGATGGTGAAAAGTATTCATTAACTCCTTGAGAATGGCTGGAGAATAAAATTGCAATAAATATCAATAAATAGATTTGCACATAGCAAAACTCAGCATTACCACGATTGTTTCATTAAACAACATTAAATTAAAAAAAAAAAAACTCTCACTTACCTGGCCTGTTAGAGACAAGCACTCGCGTGTGTCTGGTGACGAAGCTTCAGATATGTTGGTTGACATCAACCAGTAACTTTCCTGTGAATCTAAAAACTAACCTTAGTATACTATTCAGCTCATTTTATTCAATTTGAAAGACATTCATAATAATATTATTTCTGTTTATTCTTTATAAATTATTTGATAATAAAAATGAATATAATTCTTATAATATTATGGCAATGTAACAACACTGAATTTCTAATATTTTTATGTGAAAAATATGAAGACCTTTGAGTTGTCTTCTTAATATACCATAAATAATAGAGTTGGAATGCGAAGAAGATGATAATTATTACTCTTAATAAAATAATCGTGAAACCCTCAAGGAATTATCGCGTCAGTTTCTGTAATACTCTCTCATCATATTAAAGCCTACGGAGATATCCGTCATCTACACACACACACACACACACACACACACACACACACACACACACACACACACACACACACACACACACACACACACACACACACACACACACACACACACACACACACACACACACACACACTATGGCATCTACCATTCTCTGTATATTCATGTGTGCTCTGGCTTATTTTTCCTGTATGTGGAATGAAAATATCGAGTATCTGGGAGGAAAAACCCTACTATATCCGTATGAGATCTTTTAATTTAGCTTCAACATCAATGTTCTCCTCAGGAAGAGAATAACCTTTCCCTGTCGAAGGGTTCAATCCCCGTCGCTTTTTTTTCAACAGCGCTAAAGAGGCACATGAATCAATATATTTCGGGTGAAAACATAGTGAGCTATTTTTAACTAAAGAAGGCACAAAGCAGCGTAGTCTAGAAGAATTTCACAAATCATTAATCTGATACTTCAGCAATAGTATATAGTCTTGTTTCTCTCCTCTCACCTTACTTTTTAATGAGCACAATGCAAAAATAATGCTGTGCGAATGGGAAAGAATGACACTTCTTCTGACAGAACTTCAGCTTTCCTCCAGTAAAGCACACTACCTAGATGTTAATTGAATGCTCTTCGGAAGTAACGCGTTCTCCCCACAATTCTAGCTGCACTGATGTTAAACCTAAGCCGTCAACGCCTATAAATTAGCAGAAACATAGGAACAATGAAGAAATAAATTATTTTGCACATATCTTCATTTCGGTTTGTTCGAAAACTAATTAATGATTTAATTAATAACATGGTTAATTTTATCTTCTTGTGCAGTTTGGCTGTCAATATCAGGCGTTCATATAAAAGTTTGTCTGTTTGGAGAATAAAAATCCTTCCTCTTCCAAATGGGATTGGTATCTTACCTTAAATGGCAAACTCCCTCCGATAAAGGTTCTTCGTGTGGTAGACGGAATTCAAACCGAGGTCTTTCCATCCAAGGTAGACGTTTGAAACAAAGTGAGCTATCGAAACTTTAAGGAATAATGGGGTCATAATTGAAATAAACGTGCAGATAACATTATTTAAAAGTAAAGAAAAATAATTTCATTTAATGATTTATAGCAAAAATGAATGAAATAAGGTATTAAATTGAGCATCAAATTATTTTCATTTCCATATCACTACAGTTACAATTTAAACCCTAATCATGGAGAAAATGCCTTGTCATTTCCACCTTCGAAAACATAGTTTTGATATTAAATTGTTTTTTTTTTTCCATTAAGTGTTCAATATGTAATTATCAAGTATATAACTGTCATATCCTCCAGATCTAAGGTCAATTAGATCTCGATTGATCCACTACACATACTTTGAACTAATGAATATCCGTCACTTTTGCAAATGTTTCAGCTCCTCACCTGTACGTTATTTTATCTGTGGTACGTAGTGAAATATAAAACTAGAGATTCCCGAAAGAAATTCCTATAAACTTCGCATGAGACTAACCTATCTTCAACTGAAAAAGTAGTACTTTACTTGAGGAAGCCATTATTTAATCAATGCCCTTAAACTACAGAACTACTAAGAATCACTGGATTATAACTGCAGTTAAATACTGCATTATAACGGATAATGTTCAATATTCACAAATTATCTTATAGGTTTCATAGATGAATCTTTTAAAGAAAGTTTTGGTTTTTCTTTAGTATTGCTTTATAAAAAGGAAAACGTGATATCTTGCTTTTAAAGTGAACTAATTATTCTATTCATCTATCAAACAGCATTTGGTGAAAATACTCCAATAAATGAATCGTCCTCGCTCGTCTTATAATCTAATTATTCAAACTTTTTGCATAATTTCAATTATATATTTATAAGTTGTGTTAATAAATTTTTCTTTAAACTTTTGTCTAGCATTCATTCCTTATATATATGTATATATATATATATATATATATATATATATATATACACAAATTGACCTTTCATGTTCATCATATTTAATTTTATGAAATAGAATGAAACTTTTGTAATAAATAAAAAGAGCTGATGGTGAAGGTAAACGTAAATTATTCTTATGAGCCTCTGTCCTTATGGCATACTGAAGATTCACTCTCTCTGGAAAAAATATCGACTACTGAATATTGAATCATGGCATACCATTCCAAAAGCAAAACAAGCAGAATTCTACTTATCATCAGTCATTTTTTCACTTAGTCTAAACATCTTTCTATGATGCATGCCGTTTATCTTATCCCTTAATCGATGTGATGGTATATGCACAATAAATAGTTTTGAACTTTGCCCATTGCAATATATGACCACTGATGAGAGAACTAATCAATGCGTTTCATGAATTGACACTTTTGGCACTCTGCCAGCTACGATTCTCTCAAATGTGGATCACGTTAACACTTACATAGGTTAGCTATAACCTACAGTACAGTATTTGATTTTCACTGTTCAGGTAAACTGCTTTGGCCTTCACGAGATCATGCCCGAGTGAACTTTCACAACAATGCAATTGCATACAGAAAGCCTTCATATGTCAGCAGCAGTTATCAAGTTAATTCATATCTGTTGTTCTCTTGTAACATATATTTTCTATATTTCTCTTTTCGTGTTATGCACCCGAAGTCTTCGTCTTTTTCTAAGAAGACCAAACGAGTTGTGCGTTAAAATAATAAATAGATTTCTATTTCAGTATCTCTCGGCTTCCAGTCTACTATATATATATATATACATATACATATATATATATATAAAATATATATATATATATATATATGTATATATATATACAGGGTGTTCGGGATAAATTTGACATATTTATAATTAATTATATTTTTCCGTAAGTTTCATGTATTAACACACACTTCTCTTCATTTAAAAGTTTGGACCCTTCTTCATTCACATACAAGATGTCAGAAAGGATGGATAGCTGAAACCCACCTGAATCATGGAAGAGAATAACTTGTATCATGATGATTCGTGCCCGCCATCAAAATAAGGATATTACGACTGCTGCCCAATGCTCCCTGAATACAGTAAAAACAATCAGGCATGAACTAGAGACTTGCAATGGTGACTACGAGGATGCAGCAAGAAGAAAGATCCCTAGCAGACGATCTGATTGCGTTCGTACAGCAGAATTCCTCGCAAATCTGCAGGAACAGGTGTTGAAGAACCCTGGCATTGGAATTCGGGCTTTGTTCGTGGAGTTGCTAACTGTAGTCAAGCCCTGGATAACAAGGGTAGGCAATGGTAGGCCGTATGTATGGCAGCAGGATTCGGCCCCTTGCCACACCCCTGGGAAAAGTCAAAAATGGTTGTCTGAAAATTTCTACGACTTCACCAGTCCAAATGTTTGGCCTCCAAACTCCCCAGACCTTAACCCCATGGATTATTTTGTATGGGGCGCAGTTGAAAAAGACACCAATCGCACTTCCAGTAATACAAAAGCCCAGTTAATGGATAAAATTAAAACAGTTTTTGCGGCCCTTCCCAGGGAGACTGTAGCATCAGCTTGTTCGAGGTTCCGAAGCAGAATTGAAGCTGTGATCGATGCTAATGGTGGTTATTTTGAGTAAATCTTGTTGATAGTATTGTAATTAACTCTGCCTGTAATGTTTTTTTGTCAATTCATTAAATTTAATAGATACAAAGAAGATTTTCTTTTTCCTTACGAAACTGTCAAATTTATCCCGAACACCCTGTATATATATATATATATATATATATAGACTGAAATATATATATATATATATATGTTTTGGCTGTTTGTACTCCGATACATTAAAAGCGAAATAAAGTCATACCCTTATTTTTAGTGAAAAGTACTCATAACTATTTAAATTAAGGGGATATTAAATCCCACATAGTTTTAAAACCGAATAAGAAACTCAAAGATTGGAATCAGAGAGTTTCTTGCCGAATATAGTAAACTATAAAGTATCGGCGACACTGGCGTGAGCAAATGCAAGTGATCCTAGCACGTAGTGCAATACCGGAAGTCTCGCAGCAAAGTCGGTAAATTCTTATCGCTATTCTTAGGTATTTTCCATAATGTAAAAACACATTTCCTAGGAAATGTATGCTGTTATTACATTATGGTAGGGAGGTCACTACCCAGACCGGTTTCAGCCTTTTTTGAGGCTTCATCAGTGAGTAGCTAGACCTAAAACCGAAGTGTATAGCGAAAAGACCTTATGTACTCTGCGATGCGAGTTTCCAACCAGGTGAAACCATTAGGTTCACCAACAGGTGAAGCTTATTTATATATATATATATTTATACTTAAGTGCTCATCACTTTTTTTCAACATTCTTTACATTTCTGTTTGTATATTTCTCATAAACTGTGTGCTGAGTTTTTGTTTATTGGCATGTATATTTCTTTTATGATAATAATGATATTACTACTACTACTACTACTACTAATAATAATAATAATAAAAAAAAAAATAATAATAATAATAATAATAATAACATATTATTAATTACAGCTATAAAGGTTTATTACAATATTCGACTTACGTCCGTTTGAGTTACGTCCTTTCGAAGATACCTCCCTGATCCCATAAGGGAATAAATAACATTTTCGGCTATACTTTGGAACAAGAGGCAAGCGAGCGTAAGCTAAAGCATGTATAGTGGCAACCTCCCTCGGCAGTCGGCACGTGTCTCCAACAGTTCCTCTGTTGATTTTATGTTTGAGAAATGGGTTATTTGTGTATTCGTCGCTAAATATTTTGCGATGTTTTGTGCGACATGTCCCCCTACACGCACAATCAAAAACCCTAGTGAAGACTCACAAAAAAAATGGCGTGCAATTGATCTTGAAACGACGTATCAAGTTATAAAGCAACATGAAGCTGGTAAGCCGTCAATGTGATCGCACGTGACTTCGGATGGTCTCTTTCTACAGTGACGACCATTTTGAAAAATGAGGATAAAATCGTAGTGGCTGTGAAAGGATCTGCTTTCATTAAATCGACGAGAGTGACGAAGCAAAGACAAGCTCCTATCGGTGATATGGAAAAGCTACTTGCATCATGCATAGAGGACCTGAACCAAAACCGCATGGCCATAAGCACTGTGACCATAACCGCTAAGGCACTAAGTCTCTTCAATATATTCAAGCAGAAAGCAAACCCGATTATGACTACAAATGCGGGGATTCTTCCCGTTGGTTCATGAGATTCAAGCAGCATATTGCGATGCATAATGTGAAAATATATAGGAATCTTCAAGTGCTCAGAAGGCTGCCAAAGAGTTTGTGGAAAAATTGAATTATTACAGAGGAAAAGTATTTGCCCCAGCAAATATTTAATATGGATGAGACGGCCTTGTTTCGAAAACAAATTGGCCGAGCGGACAATTCATCCACAAAAAGCTAAAATCTATACCTAATTTTAAAGCTCTTAATGCCGTATTACGATTTACGCATTACCCATATTACGCCGTATTATGGGTAATGCGGCTGGATATACACTGAAACCATTTGTGATATGGGACAGTGAGAATCCAGGAATCTTCAAAAACATTAGGAAGCATACTCCCACTTCATAAAAAGTCGAGGATGACTCAAAAATTGTTTGAGATGCCTTAGTTAACATTATGCGAGCGAAATGAATAGCTTTGTATGAAAGAAAATGTAGAATTTAAAATTTTATTAATTCTAGATAATGCTCCAGGTCATCCGTCTTATACGTCTTATAGCGGTCATCCTCACCAGGTCATGTTTCTCCCTCCAAACACTACTTCATTGGTCCACCCAATGGATCAGAGCGTTCTTGCAGTGGTTAAGGCTTATTATCTACGGAGAGCGTTTTCACCAGCCATTTTTGCTACTGAAGGAAATGACCAGACTCTCATGTAATTCTGGAAAACATATCAATATTTATCATGCTATTAAAAATATTGCTGTGGCTTGGGACCAAGTGACCTCCCAGTGTATGAGTGGCATATAGAAAAAGACATTAAAAACGTTTGTACGTGATTTTGGAAGTTTGTAGTGGTGAGCCTAGCAAACAATCTGAATCTCGAAGTGAGTGATGACTACATAATTCAACTCATAGAAAGGTACCCCCGAAAAGTTGACCAACGAAGGATTGGTCGAACTGGAGGAACAACTGCTGCAGAAGAGGAAAAACGAGAAAAGGAAGAGGTAGTTAAAAAATTCACAGTTCTTTGCAGTCAGCGGTGTTCTCAAAATGGCTGAAGACATTGAACCCCAATGTTGAACGTTACTTAATAATAGAAACGAAAGTACTCGATGCGTTTGCTTGCTATGAACAAAATTATGATGCAAAGAAGAATAGGAATAAACAAAGCACATTGGACATTTTCATCATAATAACAAAGGCTACACCAGAAGACCGACAGCCTGATCGTTCACACAGGAAAAGTAATGAACATATGATTGTAGAGGAAGATTTGGATGATTATTTGCCTATTTTATAGTGGAAGTAACACACAGTACAGTTTCATAATAAGTTTTAAAATTAAAATGACAGTATACTTATTACGGTTAAGTCCCTAACCCCTATAACTCTGTTGATTTAATGTATCGACTTACATCCTGCCGGATGGAACGGAACCCGGACGTAAGTCGAGGGATGACTGTATTTCTATATATATATATATATATATATATAAGAATAACATATAAGGAAATAAACATCTGGTAAAAAAGTGTTTCTCACAAAATGGGAAATGGCTTATGAGAAAGAAAGCGACTTCATTCTTATGAACTGTTGCTAAACTTCCATTCACTTGATCACATCTTCTGAGTGCATTTGTCCATGACACGTTTTCCGGAATGAATAAATAGCAAGACACTCCATAGCTGGTCCACGTGAATGCATAGCTGTCTGTAAATGGAAAAATAAACAACAATTTCATAACTTTTCCAGCATGTCAAATGGTCGAAACATAATAAACCATATAAATTAAAATTAACTACGATAAGTTCCCAAATGGAGAAAATGAGCAGAGCAAAAATAAATGACTTGTATCTTCTGTATAACCTAAAAGCAACTCATCTGAAAGTCATAAACAAATTATGTTTCGAGTTGTAAATTTCAATTTAATATAAAATTACTATTGCAAGATAAATAAAGTAATCCAAATATTAAATTTGATTGTAATCCTTCATTGTGTTTTAATTTATATGTAAAGGTGGGCAATACTGCTCATGCTTCTGGGAAAAATATTCAAAATATTTGTACAACTCATGGATTAAAACAAAATTATCTTCAAATATTTTTCTTTATAATGTCTTTAAATATTGCGGTATCCGTTGTGCGAAGGTATTTTTCTATTTTAAAAATATATAATTTAAACTTTATATATATTTCTATGAAAAAACTCGAATTATTAATTTCGCATCATCTGAGTAGCTTACTGCTAAGTAAAATCTGCTAAAACTGGTAAACTACTAATACTTTATTTACACAATGGTTAGAGTTTATTTTGTTGCGGAATTTTTTTCGTAAAATAAGTTGATTATGAAAAAAATTAAAGTCAAACACACTGGTAGATGTTGCAATTTTGTTTTAAACATAAAACATTAGAAAGGGACATCAAACATTATACTATAGTAAAATTGCAAAAGTGAAATTGTTAAGAATATTTACCTTCAATTAAGAAAATATAAAGGAAGCACTGTATAAGTAAAGCTATGTTCATAACGCCTTCCTATAACCGCTGCTGTCAAGACTATTAAGGAAATCCAAGCGATTAAAGTACTTCCTTCGGATAAGAAACTTCCGTTACTTAACTAATCTATGAAAAGCACACTACACCTTCCTCCCTTTTATTCATATCCTCTGAAATTTAAAATTGTTGCGCATTACGGAACGCAGAAAAAATCTGAATGACTGAATGGTTGTTAAATCTAATATACTTATTTTATCAAAAATAAAATTTAAAAAATTCAGAAAGGAGCTCTTGTAATAGGCTTTATTCATTCCTTAACAAATAACTCCCAGATTACGGAAGAAATGCTATATTGTTGCTTACATCACTGAAAAAATAATGCAGTCATCGGTAAATGTAAAACTATGTTTATTTTCACCATGTTCATGTGTTCGCTTAAGAGTTTGCAAAGATCGAAGTCGATCTGCTGTAGAATGACCAACAAGAAGGTGGGAAATGTTAATTTTCATTGGCGGCAACAGCCCAAGTGGGAGAGGGGATATTTCGAACAGTATACTATTATAAATAGTTTATTCTATGTTAAAATTATTAATTTCGATTAATGTCGGTTAACTATTAAAGATTTTCTTTGCAGAAATTAACCTGAATGAAATGGGCTGCTTAATATACTACTCGGGTGTGATTTAGTCCGACATTGTACATCAGAATGTAAATCTGCAATAAATGCTCAAAGTTAATGATAGCTAAATGTTTCTCTTCATCTTGTTTTGAGATTTAATTTAGTCTGTTTCAAAATAAAGAACAGAAAACAATTTCCACGCGGTTTACGGAATTCGTACATATTTTCAAATATCAACAAAAATGTGCAAACTCCACTTTATTTTGTATAAAATATGTTTGACAGCAAACACTAAGAAAATTCGAAATACTGCCTCCTAAACCACTGTAAACTTGGTATACAATCTAGTGATTATGTGGCTGTTTGACTTTCATATCTGTTGATATCCGTTTCCACGGTTCACGGACAATTCATTGCGGAAAATTCATCGAATGGACAATTCATCGCGGGGATAATTTATCACAGGGAAAAATCATCCCAAGGAAAATTCATCGCATGAACTATTGATCACCGAAAAAATTCGCTGAAAATGCTATTTCACTAGAAAACTGAAATGAATTGCATTAGTACCGATATGCAAAAAGTAAATGCAGTGCAAGATAAACTTCACAAAATATAATTTTACTATGCATCTATGTATTAGTTCGGCTGTTAGCCGAGTGGTTGGTTGCTTCACAACCATATGCCTGGGAAAGGAGTGTCCTGGGTTCGACTCCAGTCGCTGACTTGAGGAGTGTAGGATCTTTCTCACACATAGCCAAGTTAGCCGGTTTTGGGCGAGGACTGTAGGGTTTTTCTCCCCAGTTTATATGGGATTTTTCCTCCCGCAAGCAGGCAAACCGGGCCTTGAGAACGTCACGCTTCTACAGACATAGGCTACACTGGGAGGCATAGGGCCAACCATCTTGTCCTCGTATAACGGCTGCGGTTTTAATTTTGTAAATATTGATATTACATCAGCAGAATCTGTAAAATCAAAGTAAGAAAGAATATTTATATCATTTTAAGACGAAATAGAAATTAAGAAACTCACCAATCAATAAAATATTACTTTCACTGTATGAGAATAAATAATATTATGAAAATGAAAATAAATAATACATATATCTATACCTCGTTTACCTTTACGGTGTCAAGGGTTTCTATTCCTTATAACCGCAACCTTTATACGAGGATAAGGTGGTTGGCCTATGCCTCACAGATTATCCTATGTCTATAGAAACTTTTAAGTTCTCAAGACCGGCTAACTTGGATATGTCTGAGAAAGATCCTAAGCTCCTCATATCAGCGACGGAAAACCGAATGCTGGACACTCCTTTCCTAGGCATATAGTTGTGAAGCAACCAGCCACTCGGCTAATCAGGCGGACTTGCACATAGATACATAATAAAATTATATTTTGTGAAATTTATCTTGCACTGCATTTACTTTTCATGTATCGGTATCAATGCAATATCATTTCAATTTTATCGTGAATAACTTTTACAGCGATCAATAGTTCGCGCGATGAATTTTTCTGTGATGAATTTTCCCTGCGATGAATTTTACCCGCGATGAATTTTTCCCGAGATAAATTGCCCCGCGATGATTTGTCAACGCGATGAATTGTCAGGTGATGAATTGTCGGCGATGAATTGTCTGGATACGGTTTCTACTGACCGGAATTAAGTTTTTTTTTTTTTTTGTACTTTCCACAGCTGGCCTGCTACAGAATATAACATTTGTGTTGTTTCATTACATGATATTACCAGGATTAAAATTCCTTTATTTCCAGTTTATTCTAAATATTTTTTTTTTTTTTTTTTTTTTTTTGCGAAACAACAATCATGTTGTTTTTTCCCAGCCAAAGCAGGGTACAGGGAAATTTTCATTAATAATAATAATAATTTTTTTTATTTTTTATTTTTTATTTTTTACAACATATATTATTATAATATTCATAATGATGATTATTACAGATGTTTCATTGCAATTTTAAACTCTATATATAGAATATCAATGGATATAATCACTCTATTTTTTTTTTTTTAAATAACTAATCCTGAATTCCCGAACCTGAATTACAACTGTTTCTAGATAAAATTAATCTTCTTCATCATCGCATCAACTTTACGTTAGAAAAAGAATCTCCACAGGGTATCTCTTTTTTGGATTTATACATCAAAAGAAAAGAAGACGGTTCCATCGCCACTTCCGTCTTTCGCAAGCCTACATTCTCAGGTCGCTACATTCACAATTCTTCTGCTCATCATCCATCTCAGAAATCTGGCATTATTAAATCACTAGTTTCCAGAGCACACAAATTCTGCTCCTCTGAAGAATCTTTAAACCAGGAGTTAGAAGTTATCAAAAATACAGCCATCCTAAATGGATATAATCCCAAAACAACTCAAACAATCATCAGTCACTTCTGCATACATCAAACCAGACAGGAAGAAGTGCATAGGATTCTTATACCTTACGTTAAAGGCATCTCAGAACGTCTTTTTAAAATTATGAAGAAATACAATTTTGCCACTACTTACAAACCTATCAACCAAATTTACAACTTATTACCTTCTCCTAAGGACAAATTCTCACCCTTGATGTTACCTGGTGTTTATGAGATTCCATGCTCATGCAAATTATCTTACTTTGGACAGACAGGTAGGTCTGTTCAGAAACGCATCTCGGAACATCAAGACCACATTCGTCTTCTTAAACCGCAGAAATCTTGCCTCTCTCAACACGGAATTGAAAATCCAAACCATAGGATCCATTGGGAAAAGGCTAAACTTTTGCATAGATCTATATTTAAACATGAACGTTTATACAAAGAAAGTTCTGAAGCCCTACTACACAGACCAAACCTAAACCGCAACGACGTTCTTACTATTCCTAAAGTATGGGAAATTATCATACAAAACTGTGTTAAATAATTAAGGTTTTTTTTTTGTACTACTTTAGCACGTTATGCACGTTTTCATGTGATTCTATTGTAATCGCGCGCCTTAACTGTATGTTATTCCTAATTTTTGTTTAAATACTGTACTGATGATGTCCTAAGATACTTAGGATGAAACATTTACAATTAAATAATTTTCACTGTGGTTTATACGTGTGTTTCTTCTAATTATAATCAATCTATATTGCATACTTTTGTTATAGTTATTACATACATTTATTTACATATGATACATTACTTACATTTGTTTACGTATGATACTTACATTACATGAATTTGTTTACATATAATACATACATTACATACTTTGGTTTACATGTGATACATCTTGGATTAGAACTAATTTCTCTGCTTTCATCATCGAAGCTTATATGTAAGCTTATCTGAGGATGACACCCGTTGGTTATTATTATTATTTTTTTTTTTTGCTGTTGGGAAGATACGAAATCTATGATTGAGAAATTCGCGCGCGTGCGCGCACACACACAATAATTTGGAATGTATTGATGCGTCGCTGAACTGGAAGCCTAAACGAATATATTGTGTTTCATTAAGTTTGTATGGTATTTTGGGTACGTGTTTCTTATTCATAGTATGTCCTTAGAGCTCTTTTCAAGCAATTGTAGTTTGTAAGGTTTCTGTATTCAAAAGGTAATTTGTTTATCATGTCTGGAATGTAGAAGTTTCGCGTGGCCTTTCCTTAGTGATTGTTGTATTTATATGTGATATTATTAGTAGTCTGAGGTCTTGTTATACGGTATGTTTTTCTGACTGTCCTGTAGTTGGCATCGAAATAATGTTTTAGCAAAGCTGCATAGTGACATAAATGTTTTGCTGTCAGTATTTTGTGTACTGACATTGCAATGTATATAAGGTCGTTATTTTCTCTTTGTACTCAAAAGATCAGTTTTATCATTTTGCACTGTAGTGACATTAATCTATTTAATTTGTAGGGTGCGCAGAAAGCATACGTTGTTATAGCGTATCTCAGTATACTTTGGCATTGGGCTTTGTATATTAGTATTTTTAGGCGTATGGGAACTATGTCTTTTAACCTGTTCCAGTTATTCCAGTTCATATCTGCATCGAAGTAAATTCTAATATATCGTATTGTTTCAACCTGAGTGATTGTAGTGGTTTTGCTGTTCTGTGTGTTTTTATGTTGGAAAATGGATGTTGGAGAGTTATATATTTGGTATCACCTGGTCGAGTCAGTGGATTTCTGAATATCATTAATTTTGTCTTTTCTGAGTTTAGGTGTATGGAGGTTTTCGTGAGCCAGTCTATGATCAGATTTATGTCATGTTGCATATTTCTTTGGGCTATGCTTGCGTTATTATAGATGGCTATTATTGCTGTATCGTCTGCGTATTGGAATATATTACCTTTGAGTGGTAGCTGATTAATATCGTGCGTGTAAATATTGAATAGATTTGGGGCGAGTACAGCTCCCTGTGGTACTCCAGAGGTTACCGGTAGCTCTCTGCTTCGGTTTGACCCGATAAGTGTGATATGCTTTCTATTTTGAAGGTAGTTTGTAAACCACCTGTAAAGAGGCCCGTCTATTCCAACATGCCTCAGCTTTTCTAACACGGTTTGATGTGTAAGTGTATCGAATGCTTTAGTTAGATAAATAAAGACTACCATGGCGATTTTGTTTTTGTCTACGGCGGTATTAATTACGTCTGTAAAGTCTTCCAGGAGAGATATTGTTCCCTTATTTTTCTGAAAACCATATTGTGTTTTGGGGATAATATTAAAGATCTCGGTGTATGCTGTGAGGTTCTTCAGTATGATCCGCTCCATAATTTGACCGATAATTGGTAATGTTGCTATGGGTCTGTAATTGCTGATTAAATTTCTTTTTCCATATTTGTATATGGGTGTGATTATGGCAGTCTTTAGCATACTTGGTATCTGTCCTGTTTTAAATATTTTATTTAATAATTTTATTAGGATAGGACTTAAACTAGTTGCATGTTGCTTTATATCTTTAGGTCTGATACCATCAATTGCTGGGCCTTTGTTTGGTTTGATTTGATGTTCTAGATGTGTTTGAGAGATAAGTTCTGCTTCTTTTATGGTTGGGAACCATAATGTCTGTTTTGATTGTGGTCCAAGTGGAGGGTCTCGTTTTTTGATTGGGGGAATATTTCTGTGCAGTTTTTGGATGGAGTCTGCAAAGTATTGGTTAAAGTCATTTGTTAGTTGTCGGATAGGTTTTGCATCTTTCATGAAGTTGTGTTTTATTTTTTCGGAGGCGGTGGCGTTGGGAACAAAATCTAGCATCTCATTGATCAGAATTCCAGGTTTGTTTCATGTTGTTTTGTGCGGAGGTAAGTTTTTCTCTGTAGTAGCTTCTTTTTGCATTTCTGATTTGTGTTGTAAGGCGATTCCTTGTTATATTATATTCAGTTTTTAAAGCTGTATTATTTGGATATCGCTTTAATTCTTTCCATAAAGCGTCCTTTCTGTGTATTTCTAGGATTAAGCTTTGTGTTATCCAAGGATTTTGTGTTGTTTTTGAAGGAATTCTGACTTTCTTTGTAGCTTTCTTATATATTTCCTCCAGTGTGAGTGTAATGTTGTTATATAAGATATCTGCTGAATCTGATGCCAGGTGTTCCCAGTCTATTTTTCTTATTTCGTAGTTGACTATTTCTTCGTCCATTATTGTTTTCTGTCGCTTTTCTTCTGTGGAACATTGTATGGATATTGTCTTGGTGTGCAGGTTTAGAGCGGTGAAGCAATGATCTGCTACTTTGCACTTTATGACTGATGCAGTGTAACTGTTTGGTGGTGCTCGGACGTTTGTATGATCTAGACAGAATGCAGTGATAGTATTTCCGAATATTTCTTCTCTAGTACATGATGTTATTGTTAGTATTAGATTATACATGGATAGCGTGTCTAGGTATTGTACAGTGTTGTTCTGGTTTTAGTTTGCAATATTTATGTTTATGTCGCCAATTATCATTAGGTATTCGGTTGAGCATATTTGTTGGCTTGAAAGCCAGCAATTGAGTTCGTGCAAGAATTTTATCATGTTTAGGTTTGGTGGCCTGTAAATAGCATTTAGTGTTATGGGATGCTGTCTATTGGTGGTATTAGTGATTTCGAGACAAAGGGATTCAGCATGCTCAAACTGATAGGCCGTTTCTTTTGCTATTAATTTTTGTTTGTTAAATATTAATATTCCACCCCCTCTTTTTGTTTGGCGGCATGATCTATGTTGTTGGAAGCCTGAAATTTGGAAAGCAGTCGCTTCATCATTAGTTATGGATAGTTCTGTAAGAATCAATATATCAATAATATCAGTGGAATTCCTCAGATAAGCCTGTAACAATAACCAATGTTTCGGATGCTTCTGATGTTAATATGCAAGACTGAGAGACCTCTCGCTTGTACTGTGTGTTGTTTCCATGCATCAAGCGATTCGAAAGTACAATTACTGATGTATTCTGGTGTAATTACATCTATCTGAATGTTCACATTCATTTTTGTTGTGTCTTGTATATTTTATCATTCTATATTGAAAATGCTTGTCTTATATTGTATCCAATCCCATCCCACATTGTAAATGTTGTGTTATTCTTTTCTTTTCTTTTTTTTTTTCATTTGCACTATGTATTAATAAGGGTATATAATATGTCCTGCATTGTACGTTTTCCTAATGTTAATACCATTATTATTAATAAACACTGTCGAGTTCTTCCAGGACTCATGTGTGAAGTTTACTTCAGGCCATCATGTACACTATTTAATATCCATCTACACAATCCGTCAATATCCATAATAAGGTCACTTCTCCAGCAACTTCTGCCCTAAAGAGCATTTCTGTATGTTAATTGAGTGTGGTGTGTTCTGTTGCCGATTGGCCTGTGTGTCGAATGAAAAATCATAGTTCCCAAGGAGAAATTGCATTGAATAATATCACCTTCTGAATGTTTACTCCGACCTTTCCAAAATTTCTCAATTCCAGTCTATTTCTGTCTCAGATTGGACACGTCATCTTCAGTAAACTATATGATGCCTCTCATGACGAGAAGTGAACTGAGGTCTATTCAAATGGAATGGCCAATGTCTTGTCGTTCTTCCAATTGCGATATAACACAGATAAAAAGATGCAAGATCGCAAATATCATTCACGGAATGATCTTAGCAGTCAAAACTATAGTGAGTTGAGAAATATGATATAACCTAACCCATAGGGTGATAAAAACTTATAATGGAAATGTTTCTTTTTAACTGTAACTCGAGACAATTAACGCTCTTTTTTTACGATCGATCAGGCGAAAGGTTCTTATTATTATAAACAAGACATCTATCTAAAGATAGTACTATGCGTTCTGTTAAAAAAACTTAAACAACTGAAATACGCTTATAAAAAAAGTATAGCGTTTCTATGATTTTCACTCATCAAATCAAAAATAATAATTCAGCTGACTTTTCTGTCAAATATTGCACTTTGAAAGAATGACTATTGAAAATTACTCAGTATATGAAACTTATTCGACTTTTCGTGTTTAAATGACTTAATGTTTATTTGGAGTAATTCATGCAGAGGATTATGTAAACAAAGTCATAAACCACGCGATGATGCACTTTGGTTAAAAATTATTTTGGTGCGAATTCCATCAATGATGGGAAGAACCTTTGTAAGAAATTGTCATCCATGTTATTCAACATCTACATACATGATTGTCGCTCCCATAAAACGGTAACCACGATACCATTCAGCTTTATGCTTAAAATAATTTTGTTCTTCGGCCCGTTTCGATTGAGAAGCAACCCAAATTTCCTTTAGAAAAATCACTTCAAACTACGGATGGAGGAAACATAATTTTTGATTAGAAATTGAGTGAATCTGTCTGCAAGGCACACTTATAGCGGTTATCAACAATACACATCAACAACAAATAACGGTTATCAACAACAATGTATTATACACAGTATTTCCGTAAGTTTTTTATGAATGATTCTGCGTAATGTATGCAGCAAATGAAGAATGCGCGGGAGGTTTTTAGTTCTGTTATAAAATATTAATCAATACCATTTGTATAACAAGTCCGCGCGGTTAGCCTAGTGGCTTTGCGCTTCGCAACCATATGCCTGGGGAAGGAGTGTCCTAGGTTCGATTCCCGTCGGAGACGTGAGGAGCTGAAGGATCTTCCTCAGCCATAGCCAAGTTAGCCGGTCTTGGGCGCGGGCAGTAGGGTTTTTCCCGCCAGTTTATCTGGCGTTTTTCATCCCGCAAGCAGGCAAACCGGCCCCGTGAACACACACGGATACAGCCAAGAATACCTTGAGGCATAGGAGTGACCATTCTATCCTCGTATTTCGGTTACGAAATCCAAGCATGCTTGGAAGGTTGTGGGCCTTAAAGGCCTGTTAAAGCCAGTGGGATAGATTTGTATAACAAATATAACTTGTAAAATGATTAGTGAAGAAGTTACCGAGAGTTTAAGTTGATCGTCTAGAAAATTGAACTGCTTAACTGTACTCATCAATATACATTTGATACAATTTATATAATATATATATATATATATATATATATATATTATATAAATACCATAAAACGGTTGGCCCAACCTGTATATATATACAGGTTGGCCCAACTCTGCAATTAGCCGGTATAATTAGAAAAATCTTTACCGACACATTATAACTATCAGGCCATTTGTGTTTCATGGCTATAATGCGTCGGTGAAGTTTTTTCTGAAATTATACCAGCCAATTCAAGAGGAAATTGAATTTAAACTTGAAAGATACATTTTGAACCACCCTATATATATATATATATATATATATATATATATATATATATATATATATATATATATATATATATATATATATATATATATATATATATATATATATATATATATATATATATATATATATATATATTGAAATAAGCTCTGATCACTAATCTTAATATATTTACCCTTAATCCAAAACACATCTCCTGGAGGAGATGTATGATGTTTTGTATTAAAGACAAGGGGGGCCACTACCCAGACCGGTTTCAACCTTTATTGAGGTCTCAATAAAGTTTGATGTATGATGCAGAGCTTATAAGTATTTTACCACTTATTTTACTTTTACCATGAGTTGCCTTGGTCTTGCACTACGTGTAGGATCAGCTAGACTTGCAACACTTGCAGGCGCAAACTTGACTTGTTTGTCTGTTTGCTTACTTGGAAACTGGAGTAAAACCAAGTTTAAAATAGCTAGGTATGTTTAACATTTATTATACCCAAGGCGAAATACTTTCTACATTTATATCTCCTCCTGAGATTTTTATTTAATAAGGTAAAACACCTTATGGTAACTTGTTCTAGTAAAATACTTATAAGCTCTGTATTACTAAAAATTTTCCGTTTGGCTATGTGATTTTGTACACACTTGGGAATTGTTGATGGTTGTGAGCTTGTTTGTATTTGCTTAAAGTTGATCTTAGTTTGGGAAGAGTAGAGAAGCACGTTTTTAAGTTAAACTTTCCCAAAATTCTTCTTATTTTCTTGGAGAGCGTGCTGATGTATGGCAAGGAGATATAACCTTTGCAGTCGTCGTGTTTGACCATACTATGGCCAAAAGGAAAAATCCATCCTGCTACGTCTCGAAAAACACCAAAGCGGCATTGCTTACAAAAGAAACAGAGTTAGTGCCCGCTCAAGCCATGTCCTGTTTTCAGTAAACACAAATAATGAAGGCCGCTAACATGAGATAAACTGGAAAACTTCAAACCTTCACATATGCCACGACGAGGTAGAACGCCGCATAGATAGTCGAGTCTAGAGAAATTGTCATGCACGTTCTTCATATAAACAGTAACCCCAGCTACAAAATACCGGATTCATTCATCTCTGCTGTCAGATATTCGCGCACTCGTGAAGCCACACGCGCACAGGTGTCTAACAATAGAACTTTAACAAGGACTGCAGCTTCAGTTTAAGGTTAACTATGTTTTATTGTCGAATTTATAGTTGTATAGTGACTCAATGCTTTTTTATAGTATTTTTATTTGCTTTCAATGTTCTCTCACGCCTGAAGAAGTCGGCCACTCCGATGAAACATATTGCGTATTTAATTGTTTGTTCTAATTCTCGGATCTCAGTCAGTATATAAATATGAACATATCCCAATATATATATATATATATATATATATATATATATATATATATATATATATATATATATATATATATATATATATATATATATATATATATATATATATATATATATATATATATATATATATTTTACAGATATAGGTTGATTTTCTTCCTCAGTCTTAAGAAAAGGCTGGTTATATTCCACTAATTCGAGCCCTACCCAAGGGCCTATGAGTTGTGGAGATACTTTCTGAAAATGAAAGCTGTGCCGAACAAAGCGGCCTTTTGCAGCTGCCCAATTTTTAATCCATCTAACTCGAGTGCTTCTAGATGTTTTTTCAATGTTTTAGGGATGGCGCCTTAAGCACCTATTATTATGGAAACAACTTTCGTTTTCTTTTGCCAGATTCGTTCAACTTCGATTTGCAAATCGCGATATTTTGTAATTTTTTCATTTTCTTTGTTATCAATCAGACTATCTCCTGGTACTGATATTTCGATAAACGTAACACCCTTGTTTTCACTTTTTTCAACCACTATGATATCGTGTGTGTTATATTCCAAGCTTTTGTCAGTCTGATTTTAAAATTCCAGAGTATTTTAGCTTTTTCATTCTCAACCACTTTCTGGTGAACTTTATGCTTCCAATAGTCTTTAGATATTTCAAACCCATACTTTTTACATAAATGCTAGTGAATTATCTTAACTACGTTATCATGCCTTTTACGGTATTCAATTTGTGCGATTTTGCTGCATCCACTTATAATGTGGTCTACCGTGTCTTCCTTTTCTTTGCACAATCTACATTTACTGTCTTCTTGAATTTTTTGTATTTTTGCCTTCATAACGTTGGTTTTAATGGCCTGTTCTTGTGCCGAAAAAATTGCTGATTCTGTTTCTTTGTTTAGTGCTCCATTTCTCAACCATTGCCAAGTCAAGTTGCTGTTAGCCTGTCCTCTATGCTGCGAAAGTATTTTCCACGCAATGCCTTATTTTTCCATCTTTCGGTTCTCACTTTTACTTGGTTGGTTTTGTATTCCAATTTTGTCTCCATGGGTTTAAATAAACCCTCTTTCCTTACCTCAATTAGAAATTTTTCCGTTGTTTGCTGCAGATAATATTCAAATTTCGTTTTTCTTCTTGAATAACTTGCTTCACTTGTAATAATCCTCTACCTCCTTTTTTGCGTGATAGATAAAGCCTATCAATGTCTCTGCGAGGATTGAGGGCATGGTGCATTGTCATTAATTTTCAAGTTTTTCGATCTAAATCTTCCATCTCCAGCTGGGTCCATTCAACAATGCCTGCTGAATATCTCAGAACAGGTATGGCCCAGGTATTAATTGCTTTTATCAAATTTCCAGCATTAAGCATTGATTTAAGGAGTTTTCTTAATCGTCTTATGTATTCTGCTCTAGTTCTTTCTTTGATCTTATTGTGCAGAATTTGTGATGTTTCTAAAATTCCCAAATATTTGTAACTCCCTTCTAATTTTATTGCTTTGATTATTTCACCATTGAGCAGCTCGATTTCGTTCATATCTTCAAACTTTCCTCTTGTTATTCCAGCAATTGCACATTTGTCTAAGCCAAAATCCATTGATATATCTTGACTGAATATGTGCACAGTGTTTAGCAACGATCCGCCTTCATTGTCTGATTTTGCATACAACTTCAGATCGTCCACGTATAAAAGGTGAGATATCTTTGCACTCTTTTGCGCAGTTTGATAACCATGAGCAGTTTTATTTAAAATTCTAGTTAAGGGGATCAATGACAATATACACAATAGAGGAGATAATGAGTCTCCTTGAAAGATGCCCCTTTTTTATGTTTACCTCACCAATTTCTTCTCTATTTATAACCAACGTTGTTTTCCAGTTTTTCATGCTGGATTGCAAAACGTTTTGCAAGTTTTCGCTAATACCAAATAGTTCTGTGCATTTTAAAATCGAATTATGAGGCGCCGAATCAAACGCTTTTTTATAATCTATCCAAGGCATATGAAGGTTGGTTTTTCTACGATTCCAATTTATAAGAATTATTTTATCAATCAGCAATTGGTCTTTTGTGCCTCTTGAATTTTTGCTGTTACCTTTTTGTTCAATTGGGAGAAGAGAATTTGCTTTTAGATAGTTGTATATTTTATCAGCTAGTATGCCTGTGAGTAGCTTAAAAGTTGTTGGCAGGCAGATTATTGGTGGGAAGTTTTCTGGGTTTGGACCTTTTTCTTTATCCTTTATGATCAAAAACGTTTTCCCTGCTGTGAGCCACTCTTCTTTGCATTTTCCTTCTAAAACATCATAAAATTGGTTAACAAGTCTTTCATGTAAGCCTGTTAGATAATTCAACCAGTAGCCATGTAATTCATCCTTCCCGGGTGTTAACCAATTTTTTATTTATTTTTGCTTTCTTTTGAACCATTTCAGTTGTTATTTTCAGTTGGTCCATTTTTCGTTCGTGAGATTCATTCGTAATTTGTTCAATCCATTTTGCCTTGTTATTGTGCCTCTTAGGGTCGTCCCATAGGTTTTTCCAAAACTTTAGTGTATTTTCTTTGTCTCTGGTATTTATATTTATATTTTGTTTAAAGTTATCATTCCTGCAGCAATCAATTTTCTTGTAAAATGGTGCTGATTTGCGCGAAACATCGAATTTTGCTTGTATTGTTCAATGCGTGCACTGTATCTTCTTATTTTAGATGCAACTGCAACTATTTTTTGCTTCACTTCCTCTAATACTTCATCAATAGGTCGTGTTTCAGTATTATATCTCTTTATGAGGTTATTTCGGATTTTTGTGTTTTTCAGCTTCTTTTCCTTAAGGTTTTTCAAATTGCTCACGTCTGCTCTGAGTTTAAGAATTTTATTCTCCAGTCGATGCCTCCAATGTGGTTCCTGAGCCTTACTGCTTTTGGATTCACTAATCTTATATCCTAATTCAGATGTTACGACGTAGGCTATTGAGTACATAACTTGATTCGTTTGCCCAATAGTTCCAGTAGGAATATCCCTTGCAGCTTTATTGGCCTCTTGTAGGAGTTCCTTGAGATTTTGTTGAGGTACTTGTCTCAATATTGGAAGCCTAACTCGTTCCTGGGTGCTGTTCATTTCCTCGATAATTTTTTGTGTGAGTTCTTGTTCCTCATCTGACAGCTTCCTTTCAACTATTTGTATATTTTCAAAATTTTCAGCATTCTGCACGTTGGAATCTGGTTCTGCTTCATTCATATTCTTGGTCACCATTTACAGGGTCAGTACGGTCTCCTTTTACAGCTTGAAGTTTCAGTGCTTCCAGCTCAAGTTCACTAAATACCTTGCGTTTGATGATGAAGCTGCGTTGCTGCATCAGCCTTTCGAATGAAATTTCAGAATTTGGGTGCCGTTCAAGCCAAAGTTGGAACAATCGTTTCTGAAATCCCCTAACTGATGGGTTTGAACTGTAGAAGCACGGCATGACTTGTCTATTTTCAGCCATGCTCCACTTTTTTCTAGTAAATACTTTCGAGTTCTGTGGATCTTGCTCCTGTAGCCCATTTGTGACTGGCTGTCCAGGAAGTCTAACATCCAATCCGGTCCTTGGTAACCCACGCGACGACCGATGCGGTATAGTCTTCTGATTTGTCTTCACCATTTTTAACTGGGGGTGGGCATGTGCATGAGATTATAAAATAGGTAAATTGGACAGAGTCACCCCTAGCCCTCGAATACTCTAATAGCATTGGGGGAAGGAGCAAGGTGAAAAGAAATACAGAGGTAAAGAAGAGTAGGGACCAGTCTACAGATAATATATATTACATTATCTGTAATATATATATATATATATATATATATATATATATATATATATATATATATATATATATATATATAAATTGTGTGTGTGTGTGTGTGTGTGTGTGTGTGTGTGTGTGTGTGTGTGTGTGTGTGTGTGTGTGTGTGTGTGTGTGTGTGTGTGTGCGGGCGCGCGCTGAGACTGTCATGTTTTAATGATATATGTCAATAAGTCCGTAGCAGTTCCATAAATCGATTAGACTTAAAAAATCAGAGTTAAAAAAATCTTTTGTTAATATAAAATATACATTGAAAGTTCATTTTTCACTTGTTTAGACAATAATAAATTTAGTTTAATCCTTTATTCAAGTGTGAGCAAACAAAGTTTGCTCCTGAAAGTATCTTCAGGACTGGGGTAAGGTAATAAAACACTGGGCAACTCGTTGCAAAGGTGGAACAAGCTTACATCACTCCTATCTCAGTATCGCCCATAATCCATAAAGGTGGCACACCCTTTGGCAACTCCTATAGGTAGAGATGACCTTGCTAATGGTTCTGCCTGGTATCTCCAACTTCGGCCCTGGCTCCCACTGGAGACACCTCAATAAAGGTTGAAACTAGTCTGGGTAGTGGCCCTTCCCTTAATGCATAACATCATACATATCCGCAAGGAGATTTATTTTGCATAATGGGAGATAGGAGTGATGTTAGCTTGCTCCACCTTTCAACGAGTTGCTCGGTGTTGTACTACCTTACCCCAGTCCTGAAAATACTTTCAGGCGCAATCTTTGTTTGCTCTAAATAATAAAAATAATAAACTAAATTTATTATAAAATATATATTTTGTTTAGTCTGCAGTTACTCGCCAGCTAGCAAAACCAACTCACCATGGGCAAGAATATTTGTTGATCCCTCTATTTATATATGCGCACATACGGTTACATGAAATTTGTTGAGTTGCATATTTGAACAAGAGGAAAGATTTTTTTTATATATTAACTGATGTTTAGGTTTTATGTTTTTAATAATATTAATGTGCTCACTTTTATTAGCATTTAATTCTCGGTTTGGAATTCTATTTTCTTTGAACTAACTTCTCTTTTGAAATGGTCATTGTTAACGAGTCCCAGTGATTGATCTGAATTCCTTGCCACAGTTCTTGTCTTTCTTGTTACTGTATATGATTAGCGTTTGACCTTGGCATATCAGGGAAGCTAGAATCTTTTTGCCTTCACACCATAATTTTTACTAAAAGGATTGGGATAAGAATGTATTCCCACAAGCAAACGTAAATTGCCATCCGCGTCTGGAGACAAGTTTCCACGATCATGATATTCATAATCATCCTTGTTCCTTCGTAGTTGCCGTGGACTACGAAGAAATATTACGTAGAAAATAAACAATGTTAAAGTCGTTGTTTTGGAGCTCTCGTTCCAAAACTCCGTTTGATTTCTTCAAAGCCAATTCTTTGCGTTTGTGCTCTCTGTAGGTGAATTTCGCACAGAGCATTTTCTTCTAAGTTCTGACAAGGAACTATGAACTGGAATGAAAAATATGTTCTTCCATAAAATCTGCTTGAGACACTCCATTCTCTGAGCCTGCAGAGCCAATAACAGAACCTTCTGAATTTTTGCTCCGACCTTTCCAAATTTTTTCCACATCAGCATTTTTTTATATTCATACATTATATCAAATAACACCTGATGAATACGATTTCAGTAATTCGGATTAACATTGGGTGATAGGATAGAAATGGGGTCCTTCTCTTCTGTTTGTACTCTACGTACCAAGAGGAGAGAAGGACTCCCTGAATAAAAAGTAAAAATGGTTGCACCTTGAGATGATTGCGACATAGCAACGTACCTAGTGTGCAGAAACAAATATGACTACAAATTCATCTGCAATTTTATCGAATTATTTCTCAAAATTTTAATCTCTGCCGAACAGAAAATTCCGGCAAATGGTGAACTAGTTTAATTAGTCACTTCAAGTATACCCTTCATCTTTGGGGGATGAAGAAGGTAAATCATCGCAGCAACTTTTACTAGGAAGCGCCGTTTTTAGATGAGATTATATCAAGTTATATTCAGGAAAGTCATTAACTTGATTGCACCAGTACAGTGAATGGTTTGAATTTCTTTGTTTCAGAGGACTTTTTGTGATTATATCCCATTTAGCATCGTTACGGGGCCAAAGTCGAAGACTGCATGTTAAGAATTCGATCTTTGACCAGTTCACACTAAATTCAACTTTTTTGCATTTTTCAATTTTCAGCCCTATTCTTTAGATACATCAAAGAAAAAGTGTGAACTTTTGTACAGAAAGTTTAGAAAAAAAAAAAAATATATATATATATATATATAAACATAGAGTGGAAAAATGAGGCACTTCTTTGCAGCACCTCACAAAATATGAACGAACGTCGGCATTTGATCTAGACGATGTTCCTTGGTTGGAAAGCACTAGGCATTATTTGTCCTAGAATGCCGTCTAGGACACTAAGAATTTTCATAATAGATTTTTAATCGAAGGTGCGTTAATAGTCTCAAGTTTTTACTTGAAGCGTTTCCCTCACAGAAAATCAGATTTTTCGTAGCGTAAACCAGCAAGTAGAACACACTCAAATTACATACAAAATTACATAACAACCAACCACGAGTAGCTTTATGTTGATTTCAATATGATGGTGCCGTTCTTATTTACCCGTATAGATCTCATAGTCGTTTTATCATCACATAAATAAAAATATACAGAAGGAGCATATTTCATAAATGTACGTTCAAAATTTGAAACTCTTTTCTCTGAAGAGGCTTCCCGTTATATCTCCTCAGTGCTTTTTCATATTGTTTTAGAATATCGTATTTTATATTTATTTTAACAATGTCTTCTGGAATACTCTTCCAAAACAGATAGCAATGAAACGATTAGTCTAACAGACTATTATATAATATATGGAATATTTCATATAACATTAGTATTCATGATTGTGTACGGAGGATGCTTATGATTGACGTTTAAATACATTTACCCGTCAATCCATTCTCAGATGGACAAGATGGCTATTATTTCAATGATAATTAGGATACGGAGAGTGCCAGTAATCAAAGTAGAGTTTGGGGCACTTTTTTCTCTCGATAATTATGTCGTTATAAAAGTTATGTGAAAAACTAATTTTTATCGAGTACTGTGAGCGAGTTATATCTAAACGATATTACAATTAAATGCTAGAGAAGAAAACAAAAATTATCCACCTGGTCCTGGCTCTCTGAATCATTGCACACATCCCCTGTGTGCATCCATCCATCTATAACATTACAGATATGGAGAGGGTGCATGTCTTAAGAGTTAGCCGAATTCTGTTTCTGCGCCCTAGTTTACTACAATGATAGATATAGTCAAATTGTAGCAATTCCGTTTTTATTTTATTCATTTATTCACATTTTACCAAACAAAGGGGATAAAACGTTGAAAAAGAATACTCGTTCCTCCCGTTTTGTATCACTGGATTCATTTCACTAGTTCGGGACACTTACAATTGTCACGTCTTGCTTCATAATATTACACATTTAGCCCTTCGTAGCTTCAGTTTCTATTGAAGGCTGATACTTAACGGGTTGGCGTGAGAGGACAATCTTAAAAGTGAATTTGTTCTGTTGATGAAACACTCATGCTAACTTTATATATATACTCTAGTATATTGAGTTGAAATTACTATTAAAAAGATACACCAATAATTTTGCAAAAGTAAGGAGAAGAGAATGTGTGGATAATATTGGTAAAATCCATATATAATTCATATATTGTCCACTCCTTATTTTTGCAGACCGACCGATTTGGCTTCTTATTTATTAAACGTAATCTCTTTTTTCCTCTTCATTATTCGTCTACCTAATTCCAGATGCAACAATTTTCGAAATATCTTGTAACCTTTCTAAAGATTTACTTTTTCCTTAATCTAGTTTTAATATATTCTTAATCTAGTAATACTAATTCAAATACTAACAAAATTTCAGGCATCACAATTAAAATTTACTTACTTATTTTAAGGTAATTCGTATATTCGTACTTGAGAAGGCAGGATTTGTTTTGTGTCACAGAGGCATGAAACTTAAAATTACACAGAATTATTAAATAAGCATCTAAAAGTACACAGAATTATTAAATACTTAAAAAAAAACTACATTTCTCAGTGTATAGAAAGAATACTAATACAGGCCATTATATCCATGCGAAATCTCATAACCATCCCAGTCAAAAGGCAGGAACTATTAAAACACTGGTTCATCGGGCCCACTCCTTTTATTCTTCAGGCGATCTTTTACAGAAAGAACTACAATATATAATTTCTTCCTTTCTATCTAATGATTATAAGAATTGCTTCATTAAAAGAACTTTGAGTAGTTTTAGTATGTCTTCCTCTTCAAACACAGAAGAAATAACGGGCATTACTATCCCTTATGTACAAGGCATCAGTGAACATATAGCAAACATTTTAAATCCACTGAATATTTTTGTTGCCTTTCGACCGTTTAGAAAAATCTCCAACCTTCTCACTTCTCCTAAGGACAAGCTTCCACATTTTAATCATCCAGGTGTCTACCAGATTCCGTGCTCTTGTGGATTATCTTATTTCGGACAAACGGGAAGATCTGCCTCTATTCGGCTAGAAGAACACCAATCTTATATTGAATACTTTAAACCTGAAAAGTCTGGACTGGCAGAACATGCCATCTTCACTAGACACAGAGTTCATTGGAGAAATACAAGAGTTCTTCACAAAAGTCAGTTTCTCATGGAACGCCTTTATAAAGAAACATATGAAACCCTACTTCATTCTCCTAACTTAAACAGATCCGACGGCTTACGTCTATCCCCTTTATGGGAGATAGTACTTTACAAATCAGCTAATCTTTCCTAACTTTTTGTTGTATTATTATTTTTTAAGGAAATGTATTGATAACCTTTTTAATTATCTTACACCAGCTACTTAGGTGGCGCTTTTTGTAATTGTCAGTTACTGTTTAATTTGAGCTTAATGTACTGAAGTTGCCTGTGACACACAGGCGAAAATTATACTATTAAATAATCTTTGTACGTGAGTTTTTTCCATTATTTATTTTGTATCGGGATGTTTTGAATGGTGCTGCGAATCAACAATATTTGGTATAGAATATAGCAAAATAATACCTTTCATGGGTTAAACTCAAAGTATTTCCAAGCTAATAACATGTAAAACCATATTTTACTTGGCTTATTATTTCCCCAATTAGAATTTTTATTTTAAGATAAAATTTAATTCCACTGTTAAAGATTCTCAGGAAACTAGTGTAAATGAGAGTTGAGAAATTGCACATTTAAGCTTATGGAGCATCCAAAATCCTTGAATTTCTGTAGCATGTGTTCTATAATCATTTTACTTAGGGTCCTTGTGATTTCCTAAAAATTTTTAGGTCACTCCTTCTTTCAAAGCTTTCCACGCTTCTTTTTCAACAGTTGCCGTTTTTTGTTGAAACAGTTTATCCTTCATAAGTTTCTGATTTCCGGACCGATAAAAATACCTTCTTTTAATTTAGCTGTAGATAATTCCCAAAATTTTGCGCAGATGCATTTAAAACACTCTCTTCCTTTCGACAAATCCTTGATAAATAGCTTCATCAATCCCAGCTTTATGTGAAGCGGGGGTAAACGGACATTTTTTCGAGCAATCAAATTTCGTGTAACACATTTTTACTTCTAGGTTCTAATATGACGCTTTCTGGCCATTCCTTCTTGATCCAATGTTGCTCTCGATCTCGGCTGTCCCACTCTCACAAAAAGGCATGGGTCGTTGATGTATCCTCTTTGTTGTCCCAATGTGTATCTCATTTTCTAAGAATGAAGGCTACATTTTCATATCGTTTTTTCAAATGGACGGAATGTGTTACTGGTAAGAAACATACTTATTGTAAATATTGATAAGCACAGTTCTGAGGCTTCTTTTTGAGGAATCGATAAACAAACTCCAATCGATGACTTCATATTTTACATTGAATTTGCTTATCAGTCCTGGAATATCGCTGCAATAAATTAAATTACCTTCCTCTGAAAGGTAAGGAAGAAAATCTCTTTCTCTATATCTAAATCATGAGAAAGAAGTGCCAGGGACTAATATATTCTTTCCGTTTTAGTGTCGAGCTCAGCAGTTCTGCAGATTCCTTAGGAAGACCCAAATCTCTGACCAAGTGATATAAATCAGTCTGTTAAAAACATTCAGGTGGACCACTATCTTTGTATTTGTCATCATTGAAATCTTCACCTTCTTCTTTTGAATCGCGACTGAGTAGTTCTTAAATTTGTGGTTCTAAAATTTTAATATTCAACTAAAGGATCACACAAGAAAATGTTTTCGACAACAGGAAATTCATTCATTATCTCGGCGAATCAGATTCAAAGACGCCACCTGCACTTTTATCTGCATTCTTCCCTCCCTCTCCTATCTTAAGAATGAGAAGTTTCATTGATATTTCTTTATTTTATGGTAATAAAAAGGCACTTTCAAAAAATCACTTATACTATTAATTAGCTGTAAAAAAAGGAGAATGAAAATAAATACCAATGCTCTGAATTTCAATTCAGATGCTAGTAATAAAAACGATAAAATTAGAAATTCGGTACAATTGGTGGGTGATGAAATTGTTTTACTATTTTTTCTCCTAAAAATCTATAAGAAACGATTATTACTTCTCAGACAACGTTTCCATCGCAGGCCTATTTAATTTTCCACATAGCACTATGGAAAGGTTTCCATAAAACTATACTGCCAAGAAGAAGCAGAAATACGGGTATATATATATATACAGGGTGTTCGGGTTAAATTTGACATATTTATAATTAATTATATTTTTCCGTAAGTTACATGTATTAACACACACTTCTCTTCATTTAAAAGTTTGGACCCTTCTTCATTCATATACAAGATGTCAGAAAGGATGGATAGCTGGAACCCACCTGAATCATGGAAGAGAATAACTTGTATCATGATGATTCGTGCCCGCCATCAAAATAAGGATATTACGACTGCTGCCCAATGCTCCCTGAATACAGTAAAAACAATCAGGCATGAACTAGAGACTTGCAATGGTGACTACGAGGATGTAGCAAGAAGAAAGATCCCTAGCAGACGATCTGATTGCGTTCGTACAGCAGAATTCCTCGCAAATCTGCAGCAACAGGTGTTGAAGAACCCTGGCATTGGAATTCGGGCTTTGTTCGTAGAGTTGCTAACTGTAGTCAAGCCCTGGATAACAAGGGTAGCCAATGGTAGGCCGTATGTATGGCAGCAGGATTCGGCCCCTTGCCACACCTCTGGGAAAAGTCAAAAATGGTTGTCTGAAAATTTCTACGACTTCACCAGTCCAAATGTTTGGCCTCCAAACTCCCCAAACCTTAACCCCATGGATTATTTTGTATGGGGCGCAGTTGAAAAAGACACCAATCGCACTTCCAGTAATACAAAAGCCCAGTTAATGGATAAAATTAAAACAGTTTTTGCGGCCCTTCCCAGGGAGACTGTAGCATCAGCTTGTTCGAGGTTCCGAAGCAGAATTGAAGCTGTGATCGATGCTAATGGTGGTTATTTTGAGTAAATCTTGTTGATAGTATTGTAATTAACTCTGCCTGTAATGTTTTTTTGTCAATTCATTAAATTTAATAGATACAAAGAAGATTTTCTTTTTCCTTACGAAACTGTCAAATTTATCCCGACTGTAGTCAACTATATATATATATATATATATATATATATATATATATATATAGTTTCATTGCAGTTTCTTCTAGTCAAACGTTCAGATCATTTCCCACTAGGATCCACAGCCCGATGGGGCCATGAAGAAATTAGCGTTAGGGTTGGCTGCCGATACAGAGAGATTTTATCTCATATTTCCTAATGCTGTTTCCGCACACATAGTGTTGATGTGTAGAGACATCATAATGCTGTGGTCCCCATATTGGCCAACCACTTTAAGAACAAATGTTGGGGAGACCACAGTTGAACAACACCATAGAACAACTTCTGGCGTTATGAAGTCAGATATAGTCATGAAGGATGGTGGCGTTTGGGTGATTGATGTTCAGGTAGTGGGTACTGCGCACTTACTTACCTATTTCCATAAGAGCAAGGTTCAACACAACGAGCGAAACGCTGACCTTGCCAGGCAAACAGAAGAGGTGTTTGGGACCGCTCCTCATTTAACCAGCGCCAATGTCTCTATGAACGGTGTGTGGAGTGTCGCTAGTTATAGAGATTTTTCTTTACTTGATTTATCCAAGAGTGATTTTAAGTTATTTCTTTGACGGCTCTGAAGGGTACACTGATGGCTTGGTATTACCATCAGTGCATGACAAATACGATACCAAGGACTGCCGTCTGGTGATACTATTGTAATCTTTCTTTATTTGGAGGGGGGGGGCTACTGTAAAGGCCCGGCCTTCTTAAGTCGTTCTGAACGTTATATGAGTAGTAATACTCTATCAGTACGAAGTATAATAACACTTTTAAAAACATATTCAACTAAACTGTGTAATTGTTTCACAAAAAAGAATGTGGAATCACCAGTAAGCTTTGAACTAGCTATCCCTTTTAAAATTGACAATGTTTGGGTTTTATGGGGTATTCACTGCCCCAGAGTTCCTGGAGTTTAACTGCAGATTAAGTGTCGCTTTCTACTTGAGTAGTATGGGTGCCACTAGTGACCAGATCAAGTTCAAGATAAAATAAGGAATCGTGACGTGATTGGTTGTTCAGATGATGATGTCAATGTGTGCGACTTCATGAGTTTAGAATGTTTGGAAGTTCCCTCAGGATAGACGTGTCAGTTCTTGTATTTTGGTTCGCATATTGAATTGTGGGTGCTGGTAGAGATAAGGATTCATGTGGTAATTTGCGTGGTACTTTGAAGAAGATCAAGATCAAGATAAGATAAGTAATCATGTCGTGGATGTGTGTTGTTATCAGATGAATATAAGTGACGTAATTTGTTAGTTATAAATAAGTGACGTTATTGTTTGAATGGAAAGGGAAGATATAATAGTGAATAAGGATTCATGTCGTGATTGGTGGGACACTGTTAACCAAACAGTGGTAGGGTTAATAGGGGAAGCGATGTTCGTGTTGTGGATCTATGTTGTAATCAGATGAAGATAAGTGACATTATTGTTTTGAATGGAAAAGGAAGATATATTTGTGGATGAGGAATCGTGGTGTGATTGGTGGGACATTATGAACAAAATAGGGGTACAGTGAATGGAGGAAGCGACATCAGTGTCATGGTTGTGTATTGTTGTGAAATGTAGATAAGTGAATGGTTTGCGTATAGCATTATGGGTGATGCATAGTGATATGATAGAGTTTGGAATTTCTCTAGGAGCCCCCCCCCCCTCTGTCACGGACATCACTTGGTGTGTTTCTTTGCGAAAGCATTGTGGGTATTTTAGAGATAAGGAATCGTGGCGTTATTGGTTGAAAATTTCTGGGAAACATGTCTCTGTGACATCACGTGGTGTTTTGGTTTGCCTGTGGATTTGTGGGCGATGTTTATCAGATAAGAAATCTTAGAATTTTCCCAGGATGACACACATCCATCATTGTCATGAAGTTTTGTCTTTGGATGTCTATAGATGGCAATATTAATTTTCCAATATAGTTTGGGGCATATCTTTCCTGTTAAAAGACTATGGAAATTCTTAGAGTATAGCAGAGTCTAGTGGCAGCAGCGTTTAGGCTTTTCTGAATAATTTAATTATATGGTAGTGTCCCTCAAACACACAATTTTTTTCCATAGCTCATACATATTTTATTCTATATTCATATTCTAATTCTAATTCTTATTTTATTCATAATTCATCAGAATATTTTGATTTGTCTAATATTAAGATCTTAAAGTTCATTATATAAACAAATCTTATGTGAATTAACTGTGATTTCAAAAGTGATCTACTTAAATATGCATAATACATCAACGGCACCATTTGTTCATTTACGTTTACACATTTATTTCACAATATCAGAATATTTTGATTTGTGTACCTTAAGATTTGAAACTTCATTACTTTTGCTAATTAAAGTTATCTTTTTTTAAAAAAAATTGGACTATTGGCATTTTTAGTTTACAGTCAAGAGAAAAACCAAATGGTATTTTAAAAAATAAATTAAAATAAACAGGGACTTAAATGTATTTTTGTCTACATCCAACTTTTGCATGTAATCTAGAAATTCTAATGAAAATTTAAATTACTTGCAGTCTTTCCAAAATGACTATTCTAAATGTAAATATTCCAAAAAAGATATTCCAAAATAGTTGAATGTTATATACACAGCACAACACACACTCACACATGAGTTGAAAGAACAATATTTCTGTAAATAACCAGAAAATCTAGTTCCCACAGTTCTCATGTTTTCCCAAGCTATCTATGACACCATAGTATTGAAGGTACCTGTGACTTCCGGTTTTGGAGTTCTGGTAGATTTCTTATTAGGACTCGTAATTTATTTTTTATCTATGTTACTTTAAAAATCATTTAACTACATTTTTCTAGCCGAATAACTTTGCAATAAATATATAAATAAATAACTAACTGTGTGTGAATGTTTCCCCAGAGTATTTATATTTTCATTAGTCTTTCTTGATGATTACTCATTAATTTCCGTTCTTAGTTTTCGGTCCTCTCTCAGGTTCTCATGGTGACTAAGTGATTTTAGCATTCATGTGAGTTGAACTTTGGTTTTTACAGTAGAAGCAACAATTTTCCATTAACTCACCATTTCTTTTCTTGGCTAATATCATCCAGTGACTGAGAAATTCGCATCTCTAGAAGTGTACATATGCGATTTTTTACAATAATTAAACAGAATTGCATTAAGGTATAATGTTATGAATTTATATATAAATTTGTAATCAGAGTAACTGATAAAGTTTCACTGTGATAATCACAACAACAGCACACATTGTTGTTCATTAAGTTACAACTGTATATTTTATATTGCTCAAATATTAAATCACAAAATGCTAACAGTTGAATTACATAAGTAATTGAAAGTAAATTTCAATTACTTATGTAATTGAAATTTATTTATTTTTCTTTCTTTAGCATTAGTAAGTTTAAGTAACGAAATTGAGACAAACAAGGTTTTTCACATTTCTAACTAAACAAAAATAAAGACAATAAACTTAACATGTGTCTGAAAGCAGCATTACCATATTTCTTGAAAACAATATGCATCAATGCAAACCCTCAAAAAGAAAAAAAAGAAAGAAAGAAAGGGAGAAAGAAAGGGAGAAAGAAAGAAAAATTGTAAAGAAAAATAAAATGTTTACCATCAAATAACTATTTATGATCTCAGCGAACAAGAAAATCATCAGCTTTTCGAAGTTTTGAAATTCCTACCCATATTGTTTTTATCATTTGGTATCATTTAAATGAAGAATGGATCTAACTATTAAGTTCGTTAATGTTATTTGATATATGAATGTTGGTTCACTTGTTATCTGCATGCTATGATACCTTTTTCTACAGTAATCTTTTCTTTGAAAAGATTGCTGTAGAAAAACTTTCAAAAAATTTTAATATTCTTTGAAAGTTTCTCTGTGAAAGTTCTAATCGTTTAGAATTTGGTATCAGTAAGTTAACCAAAATATAAGATCAGAGCTAATAATCAGTGAAATAATAATAATAATAATAATAATAATAATAATAATAATAATAATAAATAACTATTTTTGTGGTGCATTATGAACTAATGTAAGAAGAATGAAGGAAAACAAATATGAAAAATCGACAGTGGGTGAAATATATGAATTTTCAGTTATAATTGGTATGATTGATGTGCAATTTCTTTTCAATAAGAGTTCAAATTTATTTCTTAAAGAAATTTATATTTTTGATGGAATTATTGTAAGATATGCATAGACAAAATCACCATGTAGTTGGAATGATTTACCCGAAATAGTTAAAAAACAGAATTCTTGGTTAATAAATATAACCATCAGCTGAAGGGAGAAATTGGTTTGCTATCTCTGGACAAACAGAAATTGGATAATAGACTCAACATGTAAATATCAAATATTGCTTGCCAAAGGAAGAGAAAAATCAAAAACATTAACGGATTTAATAGGCAGACAAGTACCTAATTTAAATGAAATTGGATGCCCAAAAACGTGAAAATATAACATGTACTTTTAAATGATTTTGGAATCATTAAGAAAGATTCTGTGCTTTTAATAATGCTTAGAAATATATGTGTTTGTTTAAAAAATAAATATGCACCTCTTAATTTTACTACAGTAACAAATTCCCAATGTTCACAAAATGAAAATAAACTTTCAGATGAGAGTCACATTGTCAAAAACCACATGATGGCAATTCCAAAAGCATGAGAACAAACTTTGAACAACAGCACAAATTTAGCAATAAGAAGATTAAGGAACAAATTTCACTTTATTTATTTTCTGTATGTTAGATTCAGTATATACAATTTGTAAATAATATTTCACTCAAATAAAATGTTTAATTTAAATGAACAAATTGGGTGTTGTTGATGTGTTATACAAATTTAAGTAAGACCTTTTTTCATTGTGAAATTTCATGCCACAAAATACAAGAGTCGTTTTTCCTTGAAAAACCACTCAGAGAATTAAAAGTCTTATTTCTTCATGCAAGTTATCAAAATTTTCAAGAAACTGTGTCAACTCTTGGAAGCAAAAGGATTCATTATTTTACAGAGAGAGAGACATTAGATATTTTAAAGCAACATGTTACTAAAACTCTTAAAAGATTACTGTAGAAAAAGGTATCGTAGTATGCAGATAACAAGTGAATCAACATGCATATATCAAATAACATTAACGAACTTAATAATTATACCAGTTCTTCGTTTAAATAATACCAAATAATGAAAACAATATGAGCAGGAATTTCAAAACTTGGAAAAGCTGATGATTTTCTTGTTTGCTGTGATCATAAATAGTTATTTCATGGTAAACATCTTATTTCCTTTACAATTTTTCTATCTTTCTTACTTACGTTCTTTCTTTATTTTCATTTTGACAACATGAGCATGAATTTCTAAACTTTGAAAAGCTGATGAATTTCTTGCTTGCTGTGATGGTAAATATTTATTTGAAGGTAAACATTTTATTTTCTTTACAATTTTTCTTTTTTTCTCCCTTTCTCTCTTTTTTCTTTTTTTTGATGGTTGACATTGTTGCATATTGTTTTCAAGAAATATTGTAACCTGCTTTCAGACACGTGTTAAGTTCATTGTCTTAATTTTTTTTTAGTTAGGAATGCGAAAAAACCTCATTTGTGTCATTTCCGTTACTTAAAAAATGACAATGACGATGACAATGCATATGCTAAAGAAAGAAAAATAAATAAATTTCAGTTACATAAGTAAGTTAGTTCAGAGTTTGGAATTAAAGTGCGACTGTCAGCATTTGGTGATTTAATATTTGAGCAATATAAAATATGCAGTTGTAACTTAATGAACAAAGATGTGTGCTGTGGTTGCATCTTCTACAGTGCGATTTTACTCAGTTATTCTGATTAGAAATTGATATATAAATTCATATCATTATATTTTAATGCAATTCTGTTTAAGTGTTGTAAAAAATCACATCTATATGCTTTTTGAGATGCGAATTTGTCGGTCACTGGCTGATATTAGCCAGGAAAAGACATGTTGAGTTAATGGAAAATTGTTGCCTCTTCTGTAAAAACCATAGATCAACTCACATGAATGCTAAAATCACTTATCACCATGAGAAACTGAAAGAGGAACGTAAACTAAGACCGGAAATTAATGAATAATCTTCAAAAAAGACTAATGAAAATATAAACAGTGAGGGGAAAAAATTCACATGCAGTTATTTATTTATTTATTGCACAGTTATTTTGGCTAAAAAATGCAGATAACTAATTTTTAAAGTAATATAGATTTAAAAAAAATTATGAGAACTAATAACAAATATACCAGAATTCCAAAAACCAGAAGTCACAGGACCCTCAATACTATGATATCACAGATAGCTTGGGAAAACTTGAGCACCATGGGAAGGAAATCTAATGGATGAGGTCAACTGTATTTTCTGGTTATTTACGGAAATGTTGTTCTTTCAACTCGTGTGAGTGTGTGTTGTGCTGTGGATATAACATTCAACTATTTTGGAATATCTCTTTTGCAATATAAGTAATTTAAATTATCATTAGAATTTCTAGATTACAAAAGTTGTAGGTAGTCTAGAAATACATTTAAGTCTCCATTTATTTTAATTTATTTTTTAAAATACTATTTGGCTTCTCTCTTGAATGTAAACTAAAAATACCAATAGTCAAAACATTTTGTAAAAAAAGATAATTTTAATTAGCAACATAATAAATTTAGTTTAATCCTTTATCCAAGTGTGAGCAAACAAAGTTTGCGCCTGAAAGTATCTTCAGGACTGGGGTAAGGTAGTGCAACACCAGGTAACTCCTTGCAAAGGTGGAGCAAGATACTAACACTCTTATCTCAGTATCTTCCATAATGCAAAACACATCTCCTTGAGGATATGTCTATTGTTATGCATTAAGGGAAGGGCCACTACCCAGACTAGTTTCGACCTTTATTGAGGTCTCTTCTGTGGGAACCAGGCCCAAGTGGAGATACAAGCCGGAAATATTAGCAGGTCATCTCTTATATTCTAACCAAGTGAAAAATAAACTTTTAGTTAGCAAATGTAATGAAGTTTCAAATCTTAATGTACACAAATCAAAATATTCTGATATTTGGAAATAAATGTGTAAACTTAAATGAACAAATGGTGCCATGGATGTGTTATGCATATTTAACTAAGATCACTTTTGAAATCACAGTGAATTCGCACATGATTTGTTTATATAATGATCTTTAAGATCTTAATTTTAGACAAATCAAAATATTCGGATGAATTATGAATAAAATAATAATTCGAATTAGAATATGAATATAGAATAAAATATGCATGAGCTATTGAAAAAAAAACTGTGTGTTTGGGGGACACTACCATATAATTAAATTATTCAAAAAAGCCTAAACTCTGCTGCCACTAGACTCTGCTATACTCTAAGAATTCCCATAGTCTTTTAACAGGAAAGATATACCCCAAACTAAATTAGAAAATTAGTACTGACATCCAAAGACAAAACTTCAAGACAATGATGGATGTGTGTCATCCTGGGAAAATTCTAAGATTTCTTATCTGATAAACATCACCCACAGATCCACAGGCAAACCAAAACACCACATGATGTCATAGAGACATATGTTCCCCAGAAATTTCCAAACAAGAACGTCACGATTCTTTTTCTCTAAAATCAGCCAAAATGCTATATGTGAACTGAACACACCACGTGATGTCCGTGACAGTGGAGAGGGTGCAGCGAAATCCCAAATATTCAAAACTCTATCTTATTATTATCCATCAACCATAATACTATATGCAAACCATTCAGTTATCTACATCTCACAACAACAACACACATCCATAACACTGATGTGGCTTCCTCCAGTCACCCTACCATATTATGTTCATAGTGTTCCACCAATCACGCCACGATTTCTCATCCAATAATATATCTTCCTTTTCCATTCAAAACAATAACGTCACTTATTTACAACTAACAAATTATGTCACTTATCTTCATCTGATAACAACACACATTCACAACACGAACATCGCTTCACCCATTCACCCTACCCATGTTTGGTTAAAAGTGTCACACGAATCACGACACGAGTCTTTATCCACTAATATATCATCCTTTTCCATTCAAAACAATAACGTCCTTATTTGCATCTAACAAATTATGTCACTTATCTTCATCTGATAACAACACACATCCACAACACGAACATCGCTTCACCCATTCACCCTACCCATGTTTGGTTAAAAGTGTCACACGAATCACGACACGAGTCTTTATCCACTAATATATCATCCTTTTCCATTCAAAACAATAACGTCACTTATTTGCAACTAACAAATTATGTCAATTATTAACAACTAACAAATTACGTCACTTATATTCATCTGATAACAACACACATCCATGACAAGATTACTTATCTTATCTTGATCTTCTTCAAAGCACCCCACCAATTACGACACGAATCCTTATCTCTACCATCACCCACAATTCAATACACGAACCAAAATACAAGAACTGACACATCTGCCCATAGGAAAATTCCAACCATTCCAAATTCATGACATCACACACACAATGACATCATCTGAACAGGCAATCACATCTCGGTTCCTTATGTTATCTTTATCTTGATCTGGTCACCAGTGGCACCCATTCTACTTACCTGCTCCATTACAACATAACTTAATTATGACAAAATATTCTTTTCATCCCAAAACGCATAACCTTTCACTTTGCTACATTAAACTGATATCCATTCTTCTTTCCCCAGGTTTGCAGTCTATCCAAATCATCTTGCAAAGTTCTATATCTTTATTAACTATTGATCTATCTAACTTGCGTAATCAGTAAACAACTGAACATTTCACCTCAGATACTTTTCTATATAATTAATTAAAAAATTAAAGATTTCTGGTGCAGAGTCCTGTGGCACACCACTGGTCACATGCTTTCCTTCCGAATAAACTAATGAATAACTAATAATGAATAAACTACTCTCTGATATCTCTGCATCAACCACCCTCCCATTCATTTGAACAGCCCTATATCCATCCAGATGTATTGAAGTTTATTGATTAGAATTCCGTGTTCAATCCTGTCAAAGGCCTTTTTCAATGTCCAGCAGTATCCATTTCGTTTATCCAACTCAGCTGTCACTCTATTCTAAAACATGAGTAAGATACTGGGGCATGACATATCCTTTACAAAATCAATCTCCCCCCCTCATACAGTGTCTGATTTCTATCTACCCATTACTATATTTTACTCTTGTTTAACTTCTCCAATATTTTGACAGCAACGTGTGATATGCTAATCAGGTGGGAATTTGTTACATCTGTCGTGGAGCCTACTTTATTCAAAGGAACTATTTTCCACCCTTTCCACTCCGTCGGAACTAATCCAGAGCTGAGCCTTAGATTAAATAAGATGCTCAAGGGCATTGAAAATGCCCTCACCACTTCAGGTAAAACTCGAGACGGTATACCATGCAATCCCATAGCTGTATTTTCAGTAAGTTTCTGTAATATACTATGCACCTCCATTTCATTTATTTCATTTCCCTTGTAAGGCTTTGGCTCTCTTGTTCCTCCAGTATGACCATCTGGATGATATACTCTTGCAAAGAGTTCACTTGGTAATTCCATTATTTCGACTGATTCAGTTACCTTCCTACAACAGGCTTTCATTAAAATCATTTTGCCATATGCATTCGTTCTGTTACTTGCAACATATCGAAAGAACGAGATTCTCTTTAGCCTACACTGCATGTTCCTTTCATAATCTGCTTATGCCTTTCTTACCACACTAGTTACCCTTCTGACCTGTGCCGTGTACTGTTCATGTACCCGCAGGTCACGTTTATTCTTAATTTTACCCTCCACGATTATTTAATTTTTTTTGCAGCTCCATCTTAATGATGATATTCATCCATTTAACTACCCTTGATTTACTATCCTGATTCTATGTATGCAGTCTGTCACTGTAAAATCTCTCTCATAATTAATTTTTTCTTAAAAATGTTTGAATTCGATTTTACAGGAATTTTTGAATTTAGAAATTGTATAGCACTTAAACGAGTAAATAATTCTGCTGTAAAAGTGAATAAATTCAATGTAGATTGACCTGTATGTAAAAGTTAAGTAAGGGATTAACTCAAATTATCGAGATGACGAGGTACATGAAGAGGTCGCAAGGTGATGTGACGTTAAGAAAAGCGCCAAGAACGTAGGGGTAGACAGGAATGACGACATCATGCTGGAAGCTGATTCTGAAACTTACTTACTTCGTAAAGAAGAAAGGACTGGGTATAGTATAAAGGAGAACTGAGACTCTGGGCTGGAGCCTGTTTTTGGCTTTTGATCTTCGTCTGCAGATAGTAGGTTCCCAGTGCTGTCTGTTCCCAAGAACATGCTTCCGACATGTACCCACAGACTTTGTAGTGACTACGGATATTCCCAATCAAGTTCCCGATGGAAATTTCAACCACCTTCTTTCCAGGAAGCTTCTATATCAGAATCGTCCAAGCAGCTAGAATGACCCAGGAACAGGATGCAATGTCGAATTGATCTAACCAAAGGTTGTGCTAATTGAACTGTCTATCCAAGGGTTTATGTAAGCACCATTTTGTTAATGTCAAGGCCTTACAATTCGATATTGTATGTGTGCTTATAAGGAATTGTATGTAACTAAGCGGTAAATTAAGTCATTTTCCTTAAGGGAAGAATAAATGCTAACTTCTTAGTTTAACGAATGAATATGTGCTTAGTTTTAATAAAGAAACCACTTATTTATTTAGCATATGGCAATCTACATGCAGTTATAAAGGTACATAAGTCAAAATAAATACGTTAAAAAAGTAAGTGACAATCAATTAGAATAAAACAAAGACACTTATATTTTCAACAAACAAAACACTCATAAATTAAGATCAAGTTATCTGATCCAGTCTATAACAGGCATTGTTGCCTTAAGGAAGTATTTTCTTTGACCCCCTCTATGCATGAAGACTGAACTCAGTAGAAATTTGGTGGATTGATTGATTCGGGTTCTTCCAGTCACATTCTGGTGAGGGAATTTTTCCCCACTTGTACAGAGAGCTTGCACATCTTTCAACTCCTGTGCAAAAACGTTTTAGTGTTCAGTGTTTGAGAACCACTATTTTTAAGTCAAATTAGTTGGTATTGTAAATTGAGGTATCTAAGCAATGAGTATATTTAGAATTTGAATGTTAATACTACTTTCCTAGTAAGTGAAAGGGGATTAGAGAGCTTCTCTTATTTCTATGTGTAATTGTACTTTTTGCTTAAAATAATATGATTATTTTGTAACTACCTTGCTTTTTCTCTAGCGAATGCACTATCTTCAAAAAAATTAGCTAACCTGCATGCATATTAAATTTTGGTTATACACGAATTGCATCAAGATAAATTTGTGTATAGTTAAAATTTCCTTTTCCTCACTTTAACACTCAGACTATAGTAATTCGACCATAATGGCGAAGTCGATAAAAAATATAAATTTTTATGGCTGATTTGTGCGAGAGTTGATGAACTGCATATATTAAATAGGCTGACAACCTTTGGTCTGTTTAACAGCAGGGGGAAATAGAAATTTGGACTTGGTAGAATTAACTTTTAAGCAGATTAATGTCTTATCTGTGAAAGTCCTGATTGAAGTTAAGGTGCATTTGGCAACGACAAGCTAACAAATAAAAAGTATATAATAAATAAATATACCATAAAACGACGTCATTATTATACCATTACCTGCTTCAAACACCTCTTTACCACTTCCTATGCACTATCAGCATCCAGACATTGAAGGTTTACATGCCATGGCCTGATCCAAGCAATCTGCTAAGCTTGTTGTACTCAACAGCCCTGTAATTCCACATATAACCCATCATAACTGAAAATCCATACATTTATCCACCTCCCATTGGTGACTCTCACCAACTGCACAATTGCAAGTATCACTTTCGAACCTCGAGTATATTCAATCGCATGCTGATTCAGGTAATTATCCCTAAGTAACTGCATAAATTCCATTTCCTTCCTCTCGCGTGTCCTCTTCTCCTTCCAATTTATATTCCCATAGTTGAAATAACCCATAATATTTACCAGTCCTCCATTCATTGAGTTTATTTTCTGAAGAATACTATCTGAAAAAAGAAGGAAGATGAAGAAATATGAAATTGAGGAGATACTGGAAATAGAAAGATTGAAGACATCAGGACATAATCTGTATATTTTGGTCTTTCGGCTTCAATCTAGCACCAAATAGACTCAAATGTGATATTTTCACTGGACTGAAGTTGAACTTCTACTCTCTTTGGTTGCAGTTCATCTGCTATCATCAATAATATTCCATCTCTCATGTTCTTCTCCCTATCCTCGCTGAACACACTATATCCTTCACATTCTATTCAGTTAACTATATAATCTCCTCACTAGCCATTTCTCACGAGTGTCAATAACTTTTGGCCAGAATGAGGCAACCATTAGTAACTTAGGCATATCATACACATTCATACACTCAACTCTCTCACTGATTCATCTATATCCATCTCAACAGTTTATCCTACCTAAAAGCTCTATTTTCTCAGACTCTACACATTCAACAACACTTTTTCCAGACTCCGAACAGGATTTCCATACAGAAGCAAATCATCCATCTTGAGAAGATGTCCGGTCACTATGAAGCAAATAGGGATAGGGCAGTTGGGAAATATGATGTCACTGACATCCCTTTGTGTCGTTATCAGTTTGAGGTAAGTGAGGTCATTTATCAGATGTAGCCAACCGAAATGTTGTATAGACTCAAGAAAACCATATGCTGCACGAGCAACATATGATTTGCTTGACACCACCCCATTGTGAACGTGTGAAAACTAAGAAATATATAGTAATTGTATATCAGATATATGGAATTGAGTTGAAGAGAATTAGCATTTCAACTTAACTGTTGAAATGTAATTTGTCATTGGTTCGCATGCTGTTTTGTTAATACCACAACATTCATATGCACTTCTTCATACATAGCTGCTCTACATATCTCAAATCTTGTAAATTACTGGTAATTTTTGTTGAAATAATGGGAAAGAATGTGAATCTATTTGAGTAGATGACTTTGACTAGGAACACTAGGAAACTGTTCTTGATGCTAAAAGTAGCGAAATCGAGTAGGAGCTTCTTGGTAAGTCTGGGAAAAATGTGAGAGCGATATTCGAGTAAATACGATATTTTTTTTAGCTTTCAAATTCTTAAGTATGAATCATTGGTTAAGATTGGATTTATAAAACCCACAAAAGAGTGCAATATACCAAATACAAGTAGCTGTAAGTCACAAGAAAACGTTGATATTGCATCTGGATCAAATGAAATTGATAAGGGTGTGTCGTCTGACATCTCTTGAGAACCAATTAGGAAGAAGATGAAAAATCTTTGTAAGTATGATATGAATTACTTGAAATGTGGATTTTCATGGACAGGAAATGAAGAGGAACTGATTCCAAATTTAGTTCTATTAAAAATAAATCATATTTTTTGTTTATATGAACATATACATTGAAATAAAATAGACATTTACAATGAAATATACTATATTTATTTATTTATTTATTATTTGATAAGGGGGTACTTGGTAATAATGAAAATTTAAGAAGGGGTATGTGGATATCTGAAGTTTGAGAAACACTGTTATACTGAAACAAAAAGGCATTAGCTGGTTTTTTTTTCTTTTTAGATTTTCTTGTGAATAGGTAGCAGTTCATATTTTATTTAAATAATTAATTACTAAATATCAGTGTTCCCTCACTTTGTTTTTCATTCATTTTTTAAATTTTACTGTGGGATTTACACTATGATTTGGTATTTTTCAGTCTTATATATTTTGCATGTATAATTAAGCAGAAATTTCAATGTTTCCAATAATCTTCTTACATATATAACTGAACCAATAGTTTGATCTCTGTTATAGTTTCTGCTTAAATATTCCACGTGTTCCTATGTCACCAAATATACACAAGTGGTCTTCATAGATTTATTTTATAGATCTTAAAGAGTTCACTACTTTTTTTCCTAATTAAATGTTAACTTCCTTTTCACCATAACTAAACGGAATTGAATTTCGGGGGAAAATTATGAATTTATATATCAACTTCTATGTAGAATTTAACTATAACTTTAAAATATAGATACGGTATAACTTAAATATGGAGATTGCCAAAAAAATTGGTTCATTTAGGTTTACAAATGCATATTTTATTTTACTGAAATATTATTTTCAAATATATTCATAAGAATAATACAAACATGTAATTATCTAGAAATATTTCACAAGATTTAGATTATACTCTTTATATTTCAATTGAGTTTGATAATAAAATTGTTCTTTACTCACTGTTTTTGTTTAGATTTCATAAAAATAGCTCTTTGCTATGCATAATATCTTTTGATATGGGACCATAGGAAGCAGTGGTCTGTACAGCTGGTGTGGCGTTAGTCAAATATACTCAAGCAGTCTTCGTGTAGTGTTCATAACTGTCCCAAAATAAGGAATCTTTATCGAACTGAATAAAGTCTTGAAAGTCTATAATAAATTTAGTTTAATCCTTTATCCAAGTGTGAACAAACAAAGTTTGCACCTGAAAGTATCTTCAGGACTGGGGTAAGGTAGTACAACACTGGGAAACTCGTTGCAAAGGTGGAGCAAGTTAACATCACTCCTATCTAGTATCTCCCATAATGCAAAACACATCTCCTTGCAGATATGTATAATGTTTTGCATTAAGGGGAGGGCCACTACCCAGACTAGTTTCAACCTTTATTGAGGTCTCTTCAGTGGGAGCCTTGAACATCTTTCTCCAAATCTAGAGTAATTCAATAAAACGGTGGCATACCTTTTGGCAACTCGTGTAAGTAGAGATGACCTTTCTGTTGCTTCTGCCTGGTATCTCCACGTCCTGTACCTGGCTCTCACTGAAGAGACCTTAACAAAGATCAAAACTAGTCTGGATAGTGGCCCTCCTCTTAATGCATAACATTATACATATCCACAAGGAGATGTGTTTTGCATTATGGGAGATACTAAGATAGTAGTGATGTTAGCTTGCTCTACCTTTGCATCGAGTTGCCTGGGTACAACGAGTTGCACGGTGTTCTACTGCTTTACCCCAGTCCTGAAGATACTTTCAGGTGCAAACTTTGTTTGCTCACACTTGGATAAAGGATTAAACTAAATTTATTATAGTCTTGCCAAGTGAAAAATAAACTTTCAACATCTTAAAATTCTAATATTACCATTGAATAATTTAGATGAGTAGCTATTATCTGACTCATTATTCGTAGTGCTGGTAATTCAGTTTCCAAGAATAGTAATTGATAGTCTGTGTCTTACATTTTGGATAAAGATGGCACAGCTTCTACACATCTGAAAGAGAAAACCTTCACTTACACCATCTTCTGTTGCATCACCGACAAGTTCATCATCTTGGCATTTGAGAATAATACAATCAAAATGTTGATTTCATAATCTACCTGGCATTGCAATAAACCAAGGATATCCTTCCAACGTTGCCACAGGAAATTCCCAATCACTTTTCGATAATCCCAACACATCGTATGTATCTTCGAAAATAAAAATAACAATCCATTTCCATCCTTTTAGACATATATGTATTGTTCGTCTCATGCTATTTTCCTGAAGAAAGAAAATTTCTATTGCCTCTGTGGCTCATCCATTATATTATTTTACCAGACACACAAAACATATCACAAGACAATGTTGGAATAAAATCAAGTCAACTGAGCTTAACTGAAAATGCACTCGAGTCTTGTCTCTTATAGGTTAGTTTATACTGTCTTTTTCCTTAAAATGTAAACATTCTTGCAGATTATGTCATGCGAATATTTTTCTCATACTTCTCAGTGTTGCCGTGCTGCTACCCTAGATTGTGACGTCATAGGGGAAAGCTTATTCATGTCTGTGTCCGTCTGCAAAATATTTACTGTAGTAATATTAATGCATGATATGTTTTTCAAATCCAATACACATATTTTTGTGCAATGATAAAAGCACATATTCCTTGGTTATGTTTTCAGTTACATGTCTAATTACACAGACCTATATCTCAAGTTTGAACAGCCAGTATCACTTAAATCAAAAATAGGTCTATATAATAATTTCGATAACATTATCGATTTTCCTCTGCCCTTGGCAAGCAGTGGTTGATATTTGCATCTTGATTGTATTATGTAATCTCTTAATTAACCAAGAATTCTGTTTTCTAACTTTTTCAGGTAATTCATTCCATCTGGGAGCTGGTTTTGTCATAATAAATTGTACAATAATTCCATCCGAAATATAAATTTCTTTAGAAAATGAAGTTTAGTCTTCACTATAAATAAATTATCCATCTATAATGGTAGGTCATTTCTGAAATTTTGTATTTTTTCATCTCTGTTAGAATGCTTTTCTGTATTCTTCATTCTTATTATGTTGCATTTTTTTTCCAACACAAATAAAGTAATTATTTATTACATTGCTTGCAATATTCTGTTAATTTCAATGTAGTGTGAATAGATGGCACTATGATTTGGTAATTTGCAATCGTAAATATTTTTGCATGCATAATTCAGCAGACAGAGTGTGACGGTGTAGGGCTGAGATAGGAGGAGGGTGAAGTTCCCCACTCCCCTACACTGTCGTCCTCCTCCAACTAACCCTATTTGGTTTCTGCACTCATCTCTGATAATTGAAAAAAAAATGGAAAAGAATGCGTGATCCCATGAAGATATTAATTAAAACATATCTGCAACAATTGATTATATAATTCTACCATACAGCATAGACACTATAACGTTTCATGAAACCATATAGCCGCAATGTAAAAAAGACTTTAAAATACATTAACTAAGTCTCATTTCGTATGAACTTTCTTTTTTCTTTTTTTTTCATCACAGCCATGTTTGATATATGAATGACAGAAATAGATAATTCAACCAAAAATCGTTGTAAGAGCAAGTAATATTAGTAAGACTCTCGATGCATTTTTCAAAAACAAACCAAAAACTAATGGCTATGCTCCTGTAGTTAAAGAGGGTACAGTTTCTCTTCATACAGTTCAACATGATCAAACTTTAAAATCATGTGACTGCCAGTCGAGACGTATTTCAAAACTTTATGGCCCTACTATTCCAGTGACAGAACAAAAACTGAGTCTATAACAAATAAGTAATTGGCTTTTGTAATGGTTCAAGAACAAAATGAATGAAATAGTGTCAATTTTGTAACTATATACGTAGAGGTTTCCAACAGAATAAAAACGAAACATAATGTTTCTTACTTGATACCAGCAGTCTGAATATTAAACTTATGCGTTGTGTCGTGAATTGCACTATTAAGATATGGGACTTAACACTTCCAGAATAAATTGCATGGACAAGCATGGGTTTAAGCTTCTTTTTTTTTCATTTATATACGTTGAATGTGGCTATTTTAACTGCACAGATAATATTTACTTAGATTAATCTATAGAAATTTTCGCATCATTAGCCGCACACACCTGAGAATGGTACTGATGTTCTGTGGTGGAAACCTGTAGCTTATTAGCGCCGTGTAGATGTTTAGTGACAGTAGACGGTGAGGCTCCTAGTCGAGATTGATTTGAGAATGGTAGATCCAGTTTTAGATTTCTAAAAGTTGGTACGCATTCTTTAAATTTCATTTGAGACAACGAATATTATTGACAAGGTAAATCTATTTTCAAATAGACTTTTCATGTTCTTTTATTATTATTATTTTTTTTTGTTGCAGGCTTATTGTTTTTGAGGGGAGTTTTTGGATTCGAAGTACTGTTGATTTATTATATTCATTTTCATGCTAATTTAATGTTAAGAAACAACGGTTAATTAATTAGGCAACGGAGTGAGGATACCGAACCCCCTCTCTCTCTCTCTCCCCTCACACACACACACACACACACACACACACACAATTTTTCAGTGAGATACTCAGTTTCCGAACAAATAAGTGGCCCCCGGAATTTCTTCTGTACTCCACTACATCAGATGTTACCTGTCAGGCAACTCATTGAGGGGGAAATGATCGGGAAATTTCCTGATGAGTTATTATTGGATTATGTCTCATATAATATCTCACTACAGGCCTTTGAAACCGTTTTATTGTTGTGTTCAACATGGCCATAACACTTTTACCTATAATTTAAGACGAAAGTTGCAAGAAAGCGTAAATATATAGTTCTAGGAACGAACCACGACAACAGCCGCTTTAGGCTCCCGATATGCAAAGCAGCAGGTATTTCACCGGTAGGTGAAGTTCATCTATCCTCTACTGATCTAGTTACGATTGTCTCCAGCTAGGAAGGCGTACTGTACTCTCCAGGGTATCCAAACCTCGTTTGAGAAAACAGGTCACAGAACTGTAAGGCTAGATATGTTTGGATAGAGGAGGGTATACGATGCAATCACAAGTCCATTAATGGCACAGATTTAGTTTGATATTTTCCTTAAACAGAAGGACTATACACAATGCCAAAATTCGCTTTGGTTTAGCCATAAATTTTTAGTATGTGAATGTTACTAAAAACGAAGTAATCTGAATTGATGAATTTAAACATCTGCGAAGAAATTGCCTCAACCCAGTTATAATTTATTAATGGTCGTATTTGTTTTTCTAAATGGAAATATATTAATCATTTTAATTAAAACTTTATTAAATATATGGCGCGCCGTTTGTCGTAATTCCATTACACCTCTTAAAAAGTTAGAAATGTCAATCGTTGGCTTCTTTATTCCTTCATTGTCTGGCGGAAAGCGATTGAAATGTAAAACGCTTCATCATCATAAAATTCTAACATCATTAACTTCCGTTTCAGCGAAGTTTAGAAAATAATGCATTTCTTTGAACGCGTTATTCTTCTTGTCTGCTTAAAAGGGAGAATGGTGCCGCGGTCGTGCTCCTCCTTCTCCTCTTGAAGTAAAGAAATATCGCTAGGGCTGAAAGCAGACTCACTACTACTAATGCAGCCACTGTTATTCCAGCAATTCCACCTGCAAAATGAGAAGTTTCAACTGAAATTCTTGCTGATATCCAAATATGAATTAGCATAATATAAGTCAAAAGGCTTAAAACTTGGCATCAAAATATTATTTTAGAAAATGATAATAAATATCTATTGTTATTTTTACCAAGCGTTTGTCCAGTTATTCAACAACATTCGACTGCTATTAGACATTAGATGACATGTGTTGCGAGCATAAGAATAAACGCTTATAATAAATGAGAGTAAATAAGTGTTGGCTAAAGAAATTACAGTTGTTATTTAAGTTAGGATAAGTGAACTCCAAAAGATGAAACAGTTATGCATGAAAAATTATAAAACAATATAATTTTTGAAAATCGAAATGTATTTACCATCAAATAATGAATATTTTCGGTTTCTTCATGCATGCTATTAAAAGTAAAGTATGCATCATGTTGAATATTTTCATGTATACCTTTTTTACGGAATGATTGAACATTTATACATTCCATTAAAAACTACAGTCACACAATTTTAAGATAATAGAAGAGCATAAACATTAATCCTTTAAATGGCTCACACATTATGCACATGAATATTTCGTTTAGGCTTATACTTACGACTGTCCAAACTATTTCAATCTCAGTTTATTCAATGTGTCTTCCTCTGATCTATTAAGATTACTTTGTTAATCTAATCTCTTAATTGAAGAAAGGGGGAAAAATTCGAACGAGACCATTCTCAATTATTTCTATTACTACAATTTTTATAACGACTTCAGCAAAAATATTCCATAGCCTCTGAGGAAGACATCACACATAGTAACCACTTAAATAACAGATAATTCTCATTTTACTTCCAACACAATTTAATCTCCTTCCAACAACAATTACAGAGTGCTTTGCGTTAAAATCAGTTAATAACACCCAAGTTTCTTTTCTTTAGTAATTCAGCTTTAATAATTTCTGCAAGGTAACATCATCCTATCAATTATTTTCATTCCTGTATCTCTTTGCACCAGCACGGAGCCATATAGGATTCGATAAATAATATGGGATGGAATTCCTTTCCATAGTCTGCATATTTTTCCGGTCTCAAATCACTTTGGGATCTGCTCTGACCGAATAATCCAAAGTATCATTTCTGGAAGAAAGGTTTTCGTCCCCAATATCGCAAATCATTTTATAGCGACAAATGTACCAAAGTACTGCATCTAATCTTCAGCACATCACAACTGGCTGCAGCTTCGCACTAATCCTACACTGGAATTCAGAATAGATGTAAAACATCCGTTGACAAATTCAAACTACGCTTTCAAAGACCGAAGTGCTCTTCGAGCAGAAGTCTCATCTTAATAGTCTCATCTCATCTCAGAAGTCTCATCGCAATAGTTCTCAACCGAATGCAACGTCTACTCTTCGTTGTAAACGCTTCTTCGATGTCTACGTTATAACTCGCTGACACAACTGAACTTGTTCTCCAACGTTTACAAACATGACCATGACAATTTCTTGCACTATGCCAAGCGTACGTACATCAATGTGTGCCTTCTTTTGTGTTTTAATAGAAAGCGATTGGAAGAATGATGAATATCACGGACACACTACCACTATCCATTCTTATACTAATTATATTCTCAATTATAGAAGTAACAACTTTATCTTTTCAATATATTCGATATACAATTATATCCAAAACCAGTCATCTCTTACTCGGAGCTAATATTCTTCTCAAATAATTCTCTTTTATTGAAATGAATAAATACAACTTCTTGTCCTACTTAGCAGAATTCGGTGCGAATATCTCAACATAAAAAATTAACCTGCTTCAGAAAATTATCCGTTAGGACAAAAGACGTGGAATCAATTCTGTTGGCTTTATGCTTCTCTAAACACTAATTTCATTACTAATGAAATCATTTCTCCTTTTTGCTAAATAGTGTTTCCTTCTTATCTGCAGTATTAGAAGAAAACAAAAAATATTATCTTGCAAGCCTATTGAAATGAAGAAACACAGTCGTTGAAGAAAACAAACAGTAAACTAAACATGCCAATAAATTATATTCTTGGTTTAATCCTTCATCCAAGTGTAAGCAAACAAAGCATGCGCCTTAAATATTTTCATGACTGGGCAACTCGTATATAGAAGCTAATGACTTCACATTACTTGCCTTAGTATCCCATAATGCAAAACTCATATCCTTACAGACATGCATAATGCTATGCATTATGGGAAAAGTCACTACCAAGACCGGTTTCGACCTTTGTTGACGTGCATACACTTAGATAAAGGATTAAACCAAAAATATAATTTCTTGGCATCTTTAATTTATAATATAGCCAAGTGGAAAAATCTTCCGAAAACTATTTCTAATCCAGAGAATTTTAATAACAAGGTGTGATACCTTTTGGCTACTTATATATGAAAATATGACTTCTTCATTACTTCAACCTTGGTATCACTGAAGATACGGAAGGTGGATCAATCGCTGTGAGATGCGGTGATTGACTCATTCAATCCAATACCCTTGGGGGGGTAACGGATGGCAATGCTGTAGCGAATGAAGTCCTAACTGAGGCTCGGCTATTGCTGTTACCCTCCTGCCATGATCAGAGCATTAATAGCTCAATAACACCTTATCACTACACTGTCCTCTACAGATGGGGAAGATGAAAAGCCTTCTTGCTTCGCCCCTTTAAGCCAGTCCTGATAAGGACTATAAGGAGTTAGTATCACTCTGGGTATGGCTCCCACTGAATGAGACCTTCTTTATTACCAGTCGGACAACTTTTATACAACAACTTTGAAATGTTAGAAGACTCGAAAATATGGCCACTCTCCTTTTCTTGTAAAGCTATTGTAAAGCTTTTTTCTGCTCAGTTGTACATAATAATTATTACAGACATCACAAAAGCTGAAGAAAAGCAAATATATAGAGTAAACCCGTGCAATTTTTGATCCAGCTGATACCAAGGAGTTAAAAAGGAATTTCTTCAACTATCAAATAAGCATGGAGGATTTGGACTTCTAGTCTTAAACGTCTACAATTTAAGCAATACAGCTTCAAAAATCCATAAAATATTGAGAGACTAATCACACATGTGCAGACCTTCTGTACTACCTGGGTTTTTCATCGTCCCCTGTTTGAAGTTAATGATCATAAAGATCCAAAACTAAGACTGCTAAAAGACTGATATTGAAATTGACATTCTTTTCATTAAAAAAGTGACGTCAGTGTCCTGGATGTGTGTTGTTATCAGATGTAGATAAGTGACATAATTTGTTAGTTGTAAATAAGTGATATTATTCCTTTGAATGGAAAAGGAAGATATATTAGTGGATAAGGATTCGTGCTGTTTGCTTGGACACTTTAAACCAAACAGGGGTAGGTTGAATGGGGGAAGCGACGTCAGTGTTGTTGTGAGATATAGATACGTGAATGATTTGCGTATGGAATTGTGGGTGATGGTAGAGATAAGATAGAGTATGGAATGTTTGGAATTTCGCTGGAGGAGGCCCATCTGTCAGTGAAATCATGTTGTGTGTTAGGTTCACAAAAGGGATTGTGGGTTTGTTTAGAGATAAGCTATCTTTAAATTTCCTGGGGTGACACATATCTGTCATTGATGTCACGTGGTGTTAGATTCTCCACAGGTGGAAGCAGGATTTTTCCAATAGTTGTGTGATATATTTCGTTCCTGTTATTATTACAGGAATGTCCCCTCAACCACACAATAACGACTATGGGAAATTAGATTAGAGTGAAGAGATGGTGGCAGCATTTAGAGTTTAGACCTTTTCTGAATAATTGACTATAGACTATCATTGGTGTCCCCCTCAAACATACACACACACATTTTATTGTAAATAGATGAGTATGGGGAATTTTTAGTTAGAGTCAAGAGAGCTGGTGGCAGCATTTAGGCATTTTTTGAATAATTAATTATATGCTATCACTGGTGTCCCCTCAACCACACACATTTAGGCATGAAACGTCGCTAATATATCTCATTATGATACTCTCTAATATGTACCCTATTATTATTCTTATGAAAAACTATTCAGTATTAGAATTAGAATTGTACTTACCAAAACGTACAAACATTGGTCATTGAAATTACAAATATCACTTGCTATAAGTTAAACAAAAAAGATTAACTTTTTTTCTTTCCAGAATGGGGCATCTTGGTACTAGCAAGGTTCTGAAAACAATGGATATTCCAAATTGTGATTTGGAATATCCATTGTTCGCAGCAAAAAAACACACAAACAAAAGATCTGAAAATGCAGTTGATCCTTTTTCTCTTATAAGTTACTGTGCATTTCATTTATTTCCTTTGCTCATGGGTATGTTTTTTTCCCAAGCTTCTGGAGTTTCACTACTTACTGACATCACAGGCAGAAACGTAAACTCACCGCTTGCCTATTCTGTTAATTTCACAATGTAGAGTGACTCTTTGCACTAAGACTTGGTATTTGGACCCGTAATTATTATTTATTAATTTTTTTTCAATCTACTTGATTATATTTTCTCTATTTTACTTTTAAAATTCAGTTTAACTATATATTCCACCAGAATTACTGAGTAAAATAATTCCGTGATAAACTGTGATATCCTCTGAAAATGCTAATTTGTTAGCGTTTTCTTATATTTTAAAAGAATATTATTTTTTTATTATTATTATTTTTATTTATTCTGAACATAACAATCTTGTATACAGGATTAACCGGTTTTTGGTTCTCTGCAGTCGGGCAGAGAGGTTATATGCTCATACTCTTGTTGAGGTATGTTACATCGAAATCACTTATAAGGCGAATTATATATATATATATACATATATATTAGATTAAAGCCATTAAGAGTTAGTTTAACATGATACTGTATAAGAACATAAATGTGAAAGAATTTATTATTAAAATTCAAATGAATATTAGGTCTGTAGAAAAATTTGTTAATTTCCACATTACCTTTTATTTGACTGAAATATTATTTTTATAATAGAAATTAAATGAAGTGAAAAATACACTATTTTGTGTTTCTTACTCTCCTTATTAAACATTTGCGCTAATGTTCATAGTGTATCATTTGCCACGGGTGCGTACATGAAATTCACGTGATTTTCTCCATGTGACTCTTCAAAACAAGTTTAACTATAGTTTTACAGGAGAAGCAGCAATTGACCATCAACTCCCTTGTTTGACTCATTTCCGTTAGTCCCAATCGACTGTTGTCCTCTCATCCTGGCATTTATATCACAGTAGGAATATTTATATCTATTTTAACACAATTATTATATTAGTATTTTTTCAACACAAGTAAATAAGTATTTATTCTTATTTAAACTGAATATTAGGTTTGGTACTATAATTTTGAAATTAATTCCAAAGATTATACTTCAGAATCCCGTATGTTGTCACCGCTATTCTATTCTGCTTTTTCCACCAGTTTATCTGGAGTTTTTCATCCCGCATGCAGGCAAACCAGGCCCCGTGAACACACAGGGATACAGCCAGGAATACTTAGAGACATAAGAGTGACCATCCTATCCTTGTCCTTCGGTTACGAAATCCAAGCAGTGGAAGGTTATGGGCCTTAAAGGCCTGTTAAAGCCATTGGGAGGATTCTATTCTGTTAATTTCACAATGAAATGTGAGAGTTTGTACTAAGATTGCTATTGGCACTTGTAATTTTTTTTCCCAAACTGATTGATTGTTTTTCTCTATTTTACTTTTAAAATTCAGTTTAACTACATATTCTAACCAAAATAACTTAGCAAAATGATTAAATTAATTAATAAATTATGAGTCAATTCACTGTAACTTAAAAAAAGAAAGAAATAAAATATATGTATTATCATAATTCATTTTTATTTAGTGGGAAACATTATTAAAAAGTTTTAATGACTCATACCGAGAGAGAAATGACATGGTATATTTAAAAAAATACTACTAGTTTACTAGTTTCATTGAATTCATCAACATATTCAGGTATCATAATCAAAGAAATATATAAAGAATTACAAAGACTTAAAATTGTAATAACAGAAGAAGTACAAAAAGACAGTAGCACGTTTGAAAACAAAATGCGAGCTTAAGTTCCAAATAAACGTGGAATACGCGCTGTGTCGAATGTTCCAATACTGAAAGGAGGCAACGTGTGCATCAGAGAGATTGAAACTTAGGCTGTTGTTGATATGGGAAGAATCTAGAGAAATTTCTCTAGACACGACAAAATTTCTCTCGAGCTCATCATAGCACACATATTGTATATGTTAGACATTTGAGTCCAGTTCACAATGAGTTGGCGGCCTTCGTCTGAATTAACTGAAACAGAACGTGGCTAGAGAGAGCACTAACTCTAGTCCTGTTATAAGAAATATCTCTACGGTCTTCTTCCAAACGTAGAAGGATGGATTTAGCAGTCGGCCATAGTATGGCTTTCCATAATCACATAAAATCTTGCACACTCCGAGAAACTGAGTTGGAAGTTGTTTCTCTTTAGGTTTAATAAGTATTTAATGAAGATTTGGGAGAGTAGTAAAGCAAATTCTGAAGTTAAACTTCTTGAGAATATTTGCCAGTTTTGGAGAAAGTGAGCTGATGTATGGCAAAGAGATGAAGGCTCTGGGGGGAGAAGGGATCTTCAGAAGTAGTTGAGTGACTGGGGGAAAGAAATTTGTCAATTTTCTTAGGAGAGAACCCATTATTAATAAAAGTTTTTTAAGAAAAAGAAGTTCATTTTCAATTTCTGCTTCTTCTGGAAGTAAAGATTTGGCTCAGTGAGCTAAGGTGGAAATAACAACAACCTCAATTTATTTTAGACCACCTAAACAAGCGTCATCAAAAAATGTCTTTTACCTTCGAACCGGAATCCGATGACTTCCTCCTCTTTGTAGACCTGAAACGTACCAGATGTGCTGAGAGTATTAAAATTTCAATTTTTAGAAAGCCTACCCATACTAATAGATACCTTCATGCTTCCTCCCATCACTACCCCCCACAAACATATGGGATTATTTCCACCTTAGCTCACCGAGCCAAATCTTTACTTACAGAAGAAGCAGAAATTGAAAACGAACTCCTTTTTCATAAAAAACGTTTATTAATAATGGTTTCTCTCCTAAGAAAATTGATAAATATCTTTTCCTTTGTCAGTAAACTACTTCTGAAGATCCCTCTTCCCCCAGAACTTTCATCTCTTTGCCTTAAATCAGCTCTCTTTCATCAAAACTGACAAAAATTCTCAAGAAGTTTAACTTCAGAACTTGCTTTACTATGCTCCAAAAACTTCATTCAATACTAAAGAGAAACATCTTCCAACTCAGTTTCCAGGAGTGTACAACATTTTATATGACTGTGGTAATCCATACTCTGGCTAGATTGCTAAATCCATTCTTCTACGTTTTGAAGAACACCATAGAGTTATCTCCTATAACAGGACTAGAGCCAGTGCTCTCTCTCTCTCTAGCCACACGTTCTCTTTTCAGTTAACTCAGATGAAGGCTGCCAACACATTGTGAACTGGACTCAAATTTTAACATCCATATGTGCTAAAATGAGCTTGAGGGAAAGATTGTCGAATCTAGAGAAATTTCTCTAGATTCTTCCAATATCAACAACAGCCTAAGTTTCAATCTCTCTGATGCACCCATTGCCTCTGTTCAGTATTGGCGCACTTGCCACAGCACATAGTCTATGTTTATTTGGAATTCAAACTCGCATTTTGTTTTGAAACATGCTACTGTCTTTTGTACTTGTTCTGTTAATGAAATTTTAAGTCTCTGTAATTCTTTATATATTTATTTGATCAAGATACCTGAAGATGTTGATCAATTCAACGAAACTGTTAAACTAGTAGTATTTTTTCAAATATACCATATATATATATATATATATATGGTCTTACTTAAATTTGCATAACACATCAACAACACCCAGTTTAATTTAAATATACACATTTTATTTGAATGAAACATTATTTACAAATGGTATTTACTGAATTTATTGTACAGAAAATAAATTAAGTGAAAAATGCACTCTATTATTTTGTTCCTTAATATTCTTATTGTTAATTTTGATTCTGTTGTTCAAAGGTTCTCATGGTTGGCGAATTGCCATCATGTGGTTTTTGACAATGTGACACTCATCTGAAATTCTGTGCTTACAACAATGCTCAGAAATGTATGTATTGGTTTAAAAAAAATAAAAATGTAACCATGAATTTTACTACAGTAATAACAAGTTCCCAAGATCACAAATGAATAAACTTTTTGGAAAAGGTTTATTCATTTTCCAAAGAGTTTGAATTGAACTCTTTCGGAAATTTTAACAGTGTAAACTAAATATTGTGAAATATTTTTTGGTAATCACCTGTTTTTTCGAATTTTTCTCTGTGAATATATTTGTATACAGTATTTCAGCGAAATAAAATATCTGTTTGTAACCTTAATGTACAAAGTTGTGCGTTGTTGCTTTTGTGTTTTCCCACAGGGAGGTTTTTACTCAGTTATTCTGTTTAGAATTTGATATTCAAAACCTTAACTTTATACCTTAATGCAATTCTGTTTATTTATTGTAAAAAAATTGCTACTGTGAAATTAATGCCAGGAATGGGGGAAAAAGGGGAGAAACAGATATCCTCTAATTAATTATTTTAGCAAATTGTTTAATGCTACCTATTGACATTGTTCACATACTAAAATTCTGAACTGTCAGAATTTGATTTTACAGAGAGAGAGCAGATAATTTTTAACTCAAAAACGTGACTTAATCTCTTAAAAAAAGTTCAAAATAGAAAACGCCTATAACACTTTGCCTATAACACAAATACAAATTTTAGGTTTTCCCACACAAAGTAAGATAAAAACGCATCAACAGCATATCTCCACCAGCATGCAAAAACATATCCATGTGTCATCTGAGTAGAAGTTTCATTTTTTTTAAGGAACAATCAGGGAAGGCTAGGGTAGAGTAAACAGTACTATAAGGAAAAACAATAGAGTTGAGTGACTTTGGTCTTAAGGCAATCGTTCATCCACTGCAACTATTGTATTGTGATGAGGTGTTTTGTGTCCGGTAATGTAAAAATAATGGGTGAACCTCAAAATTCTCCGAAAATTTCTTTGTGTAATGTTCTAATTATTTGGAATTTGTAACAGAAATTTAACATAAAATATAAGATCAGAGCTAATAATCACTGAAATAATAATAAATAACTATTTTCTGGGTGCTAACTGAAGTAAGGTAAGAATAATGCAGGAAAATGATATACAAAAAATCTATAATGGGTAAAAAAATACAATATTTCAGTTGTTATTGGTATTATTAATGTACAGATTCTTTTGAATAAGACTTAAACTTTAGTTCCTAAAGAAATTTGTATTTCTGATGGAATTATTGTAAGACATGCCTTGACAAAATCACCATGCAGTTGGAAAGAATTACCTGAAAGAGTTAAAAAACAGAATTCTTGGTTAATAAAATAATCATCAGCTGAACTGGGAAACTGGTTCACTATCTCTGGATAAACTAAGAGACTGGATAATAGAATCAACATGCAAATATCAAATATTGCTTGCCAAAGGAAGAGAAAAATCAAGAACATTTCATGAATTTAATAGGCAGACCTGCTGTTGATTTAAATGATCTGTGTTTCCCTAAACCTTAAAATATTCCATGTACTTTTAAATGTTTTTGGAAACAGAACCGCAGATTGTGTGCTTATAACAATGCTCAAAAATATATATATTGGTTTTAAAAAAAAATAAAAATATAATCCTTTTGCATAACCAACTATTTTGCGTTATCAAAATAGCTGGTAATGCAGCAAAAGAGTCTTAAGATAGTATACCATAGTATACACAGATCCATATATTTTATATTGCATTAGTCTAGAAATGACACCATGACTTGATAAACTTTCCATGTATTCTTCTTTTGTTACGAGATATGCATATGCATTTTTTGTATAATGCTCGTAAATATCCCAAAATAAAAATCTTTATCGAATTGTATAAAATATTGAAAGTCTGATATTACCATTGATGAATTTACATGATTTAGCGATAATTTTCGCCATCATATGAATTACTGGTAATTCAGTTTACAAAAATATTAAATGATTATCAATGTCATACATTTTTGGTCAAAATTTCTCAGCTTCTTCACAACAAATAGAAAAAACTTTACATCTACCAGCTGCTGTATCATCGAGCATTAGTTCGCCATCTTGGCATTTCAGAATATAACAGTCATCAAGGTCCGTTTCATAGTCAACTTTCCTTTTACAAGTAGCTGAGGATATCCGAAGACTTCCTGCATAACTTCTCCCAAGTGGTCCTGGATAAATACATCACAATATACGTCTTCTAAAATGATAACCAGTTTCCATCCTTTTAGAGCTATGTAAAGAGTTCTGTCTCATGTTATTTTCCGGAAGAAAGACAATTTCAAAGACTTTTTTGGTTCACTCATTATTTACTTTACTGGACACAACACACACCCCAAAACGGTATGATACCTGCACTGGATGAATGAATTGCAGTAACTGAAAAGAAACTTGACTTGATTGCTTTTCTTTATAGTACTGTTTTTACTGATCCTTACCCTGACCTTTCCTTCAAAAATCAAACTTTCACACAGATGACTCATGGACATGTTTTCTAATGCTGGTGGATATGATGATGATGTGAGTTTATCGTACTTTGTGGCATCATGGGGCAAACCTTATCTCTGTGGCTTGAGAGGGTAGTCAAGAGGTTGACAGTTGTCTTCCCTGCAATGCCTTCCCCTACTCCAGAAGATGTCCACTCAGTTAAAGGTTATGAGTGACTCACTATTTGCAGATATCTTTTAGTGATGTCACCTCAAACAGATAACCTGGGAGATGAGCGAGCTAGCCATTTGTGGATGTGTGCAAAAAATTAGCTTTAGCTGGTGGAGGTGAAAGGATAGTCAAGAGGTTGACAGTGGTTTTCCCTGCAATTCTCACACACCCTACAACTCCCCTATCTCCCCTCTCCTCCAGAAGATGTCTGCTCCTCCAAGGGGAGATGAGCAAGCCCACCGTTTGCAGATAATATCGTTTAGTGATGTCACCTCCAAATGATAGTGATAACTATGGAGGAAAAAAACGCACTTTTTTCACTGAATTTATCAGGGTGAGGGTCAGGTAAACAGTACTATAAGGAAAAATGATCACGTCGAGCGTCTTTTCAGTTACTGTAATTTGTTCATCCAATGCAACTATAGTATTGTGTTGTGGTGATTTGTGTCCAGTAAAGTAAAATAATGAGTGAACCAGAAAAGTTCTTTGAAATTTTCTTTCTTCAGGAAAATAGCACTAAACTTCACCTCTAAAAGGATGGAAACCTGTTATTATTTTAGAAGACACATACATTGTGATGTATTTCTCCAGGACAATTTGGGAAAATTACACAGGAAGTGGTCTGACATCCTTGGCTAATTGCAAAGAAGAGTTGACTATGGTCTTTAGGTAATCATTCATACTCTGCAGCTATTGTATTGAGTTGTGGCGTTTTTCATCCAGTATAGTAAAAATAATTGGTTAGCCTCAAAATTTTTGAAAATTTCTTCGTACAAAGTTCTAATTGTTCGGAATTTGTAACAGAAAGTTAATATAATATATAAAATCAGAGCTAATAATCACTGAATTAATAATAAAGAACTATTTTTTGTGTTGTCAAATGAAGTAATGTAAGAAGAATGAAGGAAAACGAATATGAAAAATCTATAGTGGGTGAAAAATACAATATTTCATTTATCATTGGTATTATTGATGTGCAATTTCTCTTGAATAAGACTTCAACTTTATTTCCTAAAGCAATTTGTATTTCTGATGGAATTATTGTAAGATATGCCTTGATGAAATCACCATGTATTTAGAAAGAATTACCTTAATGAGTTAAAAAAAACAGAATTCTTCGTTAATAAAATATAATCATCAGCTAACCTGCAAAACTGGTTCACTATCTTTGGAAAAACTAAGAGAATGGATAATAGAATCAATATGCAAATATCAATTATTGCTCGCCAAAGGTAGAGAAAATCAAAAAAACATTGATGTTTTAATTGGCAGACCTGTTGTTGATTTAACTACCCTACTGGCCATTAAAGATCAAATACACACATTTTCAAAAGCTTTGTATCCATCATAAAATTAAATGTAATATCATTGGTATCACAATTAATATATACTTCGCATCCATAGAAATGTTGATGTATATGTCGGTGTCCTGGCCAGTAGCATAGTTAAATGATCTGGGTTGCCCTAAATGTAAAAAAATTCCATGTACATATGTTTTTGGAAACATGACCAAAAATTCTGTGCTTATAACAATGATCAAAAATATGTGTTGGTTTAAAAAAAATAAAAATGTAACCCTTAATTTTAATAAAGTAACAAATTTCCTGGATCAGAAGTGAATAAACTTTCAGATGATTGTCACATTGTTGAAAACCACATGATGGCAATTCCGCAACCATGTATTTTTAGAAAACCTATGAACAACAGCACAAATTTAACAATAAGAATATTAAGGAACAAAAAATCGAGTGCTTTTTTACTTTATTTATTTTTTGTATGTTAGATTCAGTAAATGCAATTTGTAAATAATATTTCACTCATATAAAATGTGTAAATTTAAATGAACAACTGGGTGTAGTTGATGTATTATGCAAATTTAAGTAAGACCAGATATATAAATATATGTATATATATATATTTTGAAGACACAGTGAATTCACACAATTTATTAATTAATTTATTTATTTTGCTAAGTTATTCACTTTGGAATATGTAGTTTAACTGAATTTGAAAAGTAAAATAGAGAAAAACAATTAATCAGTTTGAGGAAAAAAATTAAAATTACAAGTTCTAATACAAATCTTAGTACAAACTCTTGCACTTCATTGTGAAATTAACAGAGTAGAATAGCGGTGGAAAAAATACAGGATTCTGTAGTATAATCTTTGGAATTAAGTTGAAAATTATAGTACAAAACCTAATATTTATTTGAAATAAGAACAAAGAATAATTTATTTGTGTAGAAAAAAATACCTAATATAATCTTATTTCACTACTGGTTAGTCCTGCGTCCTATGCATTGTCAGCATGTTACTTAGATGTGACTACTTGTTAGTACCACTCCCAACTGACCTGTCGCCTAGTCTGCCGTTGGGGGATATATTTTTGGGTGTAGAAGCGTATGTTCACAGGGCCGGTTCGCCTCCTTGCGGGATGAAAAATGCCAGATAAACTGGCTGAAAAAATCCTACTGCCTATGTCCAAGACAGGGTAACTTGGCTGTGCCTGATAGAAGATCCCCAATTTCCTCAAGATCCTCAAGTTCCTCACTGACAGGAATCGAACCTGGGACACTCCTTTCCCAGGCATATGGTTCTGAAGCACAAAGCCACTAGGCAAACTGTGTGGATGGAAAAAAATACGTAATATAATAATTGTGTTGAAATATATGTAAATATCCCTATTGTGAAATAAATGCCAGGCAGAGAGGACAACAGTCAATTGAGACTAATCGAAATGAGTCAAACAAGGGAGTTGATGGTCAATTGCTGCCTCTCCTGTAAAACCATAGTTAAACTTGTTTTGAAATGTCACATGGAGAAAATCACGTGAATTTCATGTACGCATGGGAAAATGGCCAATAAACTATGAACACCAGTGCAAATGTTAAATAACGAAAGTAAGAAACAAAAAAATAGTGTATCTTCAGTTTATTTAATTTCTGTAGGTTAGATTCAGAAATACAATATTGTAAATAATATTTCAGTCAAATAAGAGGTAACATTGAAATTACAAAGTATACTACAGGGCTAGTAGTCATTTGAGATATAAGAAAACGCTAATGAAGAGTTCCAAATCCATTCAGAGGATATCATAGCACATTGGCACAACAAAATTGCGACTGGAAATGAGATATCTTTAAGAGAATAAAAATGAAAAATCTACAGTGGGGGAAAAATAAATTCACACACAATTTATTTATTTATTTATTTTACTCAGTTATTATTCTGGTTAGAATATGTAGTAAAACTGGATTTTAAAAAGTAAAATAGAGAAAAATAACCAATAAATTAGAAAAAAAAATAGAACCATATCAAAATTCTCTGCATGAGGTTAAATGAATGCACGACAAAATTGTGAGTAGAAATGAGACAGCTTAATGAAAGCTTATTTATTTATTTATTTTGATCAGTTATTCTAGTTAGAATATGTAATTGAACTGAATATTAAAAGTAAAATAGAGAAAATACAATCAAGCAGATTAAAAATAAAATAAAAAAATAAATAATTTACTAGTCCAAATACCAAGTCTTAGTACAAAATGTAGAGCTACGTTGTGAAATTAACAGAATAGGCAAGTTGTGAGTTTACTTTTCTTCCTATGATGTCAGCAAGTAGAGAAGGTCCAGAAGCATGGAAAAAAAAACATAGCCATGAGCAAAGGAAATAATTGTAAAAAGCACAGCAAGGAAAAAAGGGTCAACTGCATTATCAGACCTTGTGTTTTTGTGTTTGTGTTTTGTGCTGTGAATATATGATTAAAATTCAACAATTTGGAATGTCTATTGTTTTCAAAACTGCTAGATCCTGGATACCCCATTCAGGAATGAAAATAAGTTAATCTTTTTTTGTTTAACTTAAACATAGCAAGTGATATTTGTAATTTCAATGACTAATTGTACGTTTTGATAAGCGCAATTCTAATTCTAATACTGAATAGTTTTTCATAAGAATAATAATAGGGTACATATATTACAGAGTATCACCATGGGATACATTAGCAAATTTTCACGTCTAAATGTGTGTGGTTGAGGGTACACCAGTGATAGCATATAATTAATTATTCAGAAAATTTCTAAATGCTGCCACTAGCTCTCTTGACTCTAACTAAAAATTCCCATACTCATCTATTTACAAGTAAACGTGTGTGTGTGTGTGTGTGTGTGTGTGTGTGTGTGTGTGTGTGTGTGTGTGTGTGTGTGTGTGTGTGTGTGTGTGTGTGTGTGTGTGTGTGTGTGTGTGTGTGTGTGTGTGTGTGTGTGTGTGTGCGCGCGCGCGCGTGCGTGTGTGGATGGAAAAATGGATGTGGATGAAATTGGTGTGATGGGACACCAATTCCATCTTAACGACTAATTTCTTATAGTCGTTAACATGAAAGAAATATCATACACTTATTGGAAAAGTCGTGCTGCCACCTACAGAGAGCCTAACACCACGTGCCATCAATGACGGATATGTCAGCCTGGGAAATTCCAAGATATCTTATATCTAAACACCACCCACATTCCCTATGGCAACCTTACACACAACATGATGTAACTTACAGATAGGAGTCCCCCAGTGAAATTCCAAGCATTCCATACTCTTTCTTATCTCTACCATCGCCTACAATTCTATACTCAAATTATTCACTTATCTATATCACAACAACACATCCATGACACTCACGATGTTTTCCCCATTCACCCTACCCTTTTTGGTTTAAAGTGTCCCAGCAATCATGGCACGAATCTTGATCCACTAATATATCTTCCTTTTCATTCAAATCAATAACGTCACTTATTTACAACTAACAAATTACATCACTTATCTACATCTGATAACAACACACACATGCAGGAGACAGACGTTGCTTCCGCCCATTCAACCTACCCCTATTTGGTTCATAGTGTCCCACCAATCACGACACCATTCCTTATCTCTAAACATCACCCACAGTTCCATATGCTGACCAAAACACAAGATCTGATATCAATAACAGATATGCCCCAGAGAATTTCCAAACATTCCAATCTCATGACGTCATGGACAGCATCACACACAATGACATCAAGCAGCTTATCATACAATGAAGTCATGATTCCTTATCTTATCTTGATCTTAATCTAGTTCAGAGTGGCTGGTATGCTACTGATACCCACTATATTCACTGTGTACTTGGAAGGGTCATAAGTGAGGAAGAAATCTAGGGTGTTTAGAGACTGGATCGGGTTATCTGGTATTCTGGTTGGCATCAGAACTACTTATGCACACTACTAGCAGTGACAATTTTAGTTTAAATTGTGATGGAGTTTGTACTGATGGCACTGCCTGTCGTACATGTAGAAATTCAGGTTTAGTCACAAACATTGAGGATATGGCTGGCAAGAACTTATTGCCAACGCGTTGCTACACTCATAGGCAAAACTTGGTCTCCAAAAAATGTCACTTGAGTTTAATGAAGTCTTTTCTCGATCTGATACGATTATTAATTATATAAAAAAATTCACTATAATCTGGATATTTACATTTTGGGTCTGCCTACTCACTGATAAGACCTCAACAAAGGTCGAAACCGGTCTAGGTAGTGACTCCCCATCCATAATGTATAGCAACACATGACCGCTAGGAGATGTGCTTTACTTTATGGAAAATACTAAGGATAGTGATCGGACCTTACTCCTCCTTTACTACGAGTTGCCTCTGTCATGAAAGGTTTGCGTACGCTTAGATCCTCCGAAACCTTTATAGTTTCTATATTCGGCATGAAACTCTTGTAGTTTCTCCGTTCGGCTTTGAAATAATGTTGGATTCAATATCCACTTAATTTGAATAAGTACACTAATATATTAAAAATAAATTTAACGATTATATCTATTATTTCGAAAAAATCAAATTGTCATCATCAGGAAACAAAATATAATAAGATATATGCACGGAGGTATCACACTGGTGAAGCATGTCAGTTGAAAGTAGGCCTAGAGTACTGAATAATAAAACCCAGTGGGCTGCACTGAGCATCCATAGTTGTATCGCTTACGTAGGGAGGATGGCTCTACAAAGAAATACAATGGGGCAGCCATGTGGTCTCTGCTTTCTGACTCGTCTACTTAATTTCTTCATGGAGGCATTTGAAGAGAAAGTGCTACACTCTGTCTCCCATGTAGACTCACCGTTTGGGTAACATGCCGATAATCTGTTCTACATTTGGAGGTATGGCCTCAATGCTCTCACATATTTTTCACACATCTAAACGATCAACATTCAAGGATGCACTTTGCATTAGAAAATGAAAATAACGACACTCTTCCCTTCATTGATCCCTTGAGAAAATCTCTGTTAACACACACACACACACACACACACACACACACACACACACACACACACACACACACACACACACACACACACACACACACACACACACACACACACACACACACACACACACACACACACACACACACACACACAAAACAGGTAGATATATTCACAAACAGTCACACCATCCCTATTGTCAACAGCATGGGATTATAAAGAGAATATGATATAACAGGGCTAAATTAAATACTCCAAGCAGTGCCTCTCCATAGAACTTTTCCACCTTCACAAAAACCTTCTTAGCCAATGGCTACAATACCCATCATATCAAAAGAAAATATTTATCTGCTAACCTACATCACCTCGCTCTTTCCAGAGCACAGACTACACCAACGATATCACTAATCCAAACCATACCTGAAAAACAAACTATAATAAAGAACTTTTATTATTAAAAGACCAGAAGATAAATGATAAAATATACAAAGAGCCAACAAGTTTCACTAGCCACTGTCTAGCATTTTCAAGGCTGAACTGGTGTGAAAACAAATGCATTAAGTTACATTTAAAACATACACTTTAGTAACTGTTAGGCCGTTACAGTTGATCATTCTGTTTGAATGCGTGCATGTGTTCGAATGCTTCAGTCAGAATCCGGTACATGACCACGTGTTGTGTAGTTTTTTGCAAATTGTAATTCTGTCGAACTGAGAGAGATGATGAGATTTTTCCATATGTCTTTAAGAATCATACCCTGATTTCTATTTAAATTATTGCCTGTGCGTAGTACTACAGCTGCTTCTTTTAAAGTTCTGTATCTGTAGTCATTCTCGATGTAAGGCGTAGAACTGTTTTTCCAATCTATAACGTGATTTGATGTTGAGAAATGATGAGCTAAACCAGAAGTGATGATTCTATTATGATTGACATCCCCCACATGTTCCTTCTGAAATAAGACAGATTGACATCCCCCACATGTTACTTCTGAAATAAGACAGAAGGAACATGTGGGGGATGTCAATCATAATAGAATCATCACTTCTGGTTTAGCTCATCATTTCTCAACATCAAATCACGTTATAGATTAGAAAAACAGTTCTATGCCTTACATCGAGAATGACTACAGATACAGAACTTTAAAAGAAGCAGCTGTGGTACTACGCACAGGCAATAATTTAAATAGAAATCAGGGTATGATTCTTAAAGACATATGGAAAAATCTCATCATCTCTCTCAGTTCGACAGAATTACAATTTGTAATTCTCTCGAACTGAAAGAGATTCATGTACCGGATTCTGACTGAAGCATTCGAATACATGCACTCCTTCAAACAGAATGATCAAATGTAACGGCCTAACAGTTAAAGTGTATGTTTTAAACGTAACTTAATGCATTTGTTTTCACACCAGTTCAGCCTTGAAAATGCTAGACAGTGGCCTTTCTGGTCTTTTAATAATAAAAGTTCTTTATTTTAATACATCAGACGAAATATGTTCAATTTAAGTTAACAAACTATAATGTTAAGAAGTACAAATTTTATGTAACTGACACAGCATATAAGAAGCATCCCTTATCCGCTTCACCAAAGACCAACCACAGTCGCTGGACCTGTAAGATGTTTAACAGGTCCCTTGTAAAATACCCTGATATGTCCAAACAGCTAGGACAGCCAACATCAGAAGAGTTGAATATAAAGCACTATATCCGTTTCGACAGTCCTCCTCCAGACATTAAATCTTCTCCGTTCATCACCTAACACTATACCCTCTCGAACTTTCACGCCTAGATCACTTTTCTCACATTTAAATTGCACATAAAACATCCTCAAAAATGCTTAATACTACACATTTATAGACAAGTTGAATCCAGTTAAATGATGTTTAGTTTCAAAAATATTCCCGCAGATGTTTCGTTTTAACACTCTGCCACCTCTATGTGCATTTTAATGAGTGCTATTTGAATGAAGCGACCACTACCATCATTCGTCTGCTTCCTGTTTATCCTGTAAAAATATGATCAATCTTAACCTACACATGTACACAAAGTAAAGCTTCAAACCAAGAACCACTTTTCTCTTTCGTTTTTCATGCAGTTATTTCGAATTTTTTTCGATAGCCTTCAATACGATGCTTTCTTAAGGACCAAGACCCCTAACTCACCAAGATGCTCTACAAGAAATCAATGGTTTCCTATGTTTCTGCTGATCTATTTATTCAAACTCAGTGCTCATGCATTAGTATAAATTTTTCAATATTCCATTGCCTGAAGTTGATGAGTATACTTAAAAGACAAACGTATCCTGTGATTGTGATAGACGTGTTTTGTGATTGAATCTTAATATGAAGTCATTTAGTTGAATTGAATGGTTTTCTATTGCTATACAACGAATATGCGCAGCATAATATTAATATACGTAACCTAACAATTTCGTTCAGATGGACTTTCAGTTAAGAATCTTACCCGAATATGAATATATCATCATCACAAGCTGGTTGTTACAGTCCATAGTTTGGCAAGATTTCATTCAAAATATACGTTTAGTTATGAAAATAAATAAAACAACATCAGCTAACGCCTTTTTGTTCCCGTATAGGGAGTAGGCGAAGCTGTGTTTAGCGCTATCTACTTTTGGAGACTCAGTGGGCAGTTCAATCTCCATTGATAGCCAATCAGAGATTGCTGGCTCAAGACTATCACTAATTAATCGGCACGCAGTGAAGAAGGCAGCTAGTAAGTGCCGCCATCTGGTAGTCCCTAAACTTAACACAATATTTTTAATGTCTGAAAATAGTCTGAGTTCGAGTGCCAATTTTCTTGAGTTTATGGTACGAAAAATCCCAGTTTCCTGGAGGAAAATTAACCAGTGACAGAGATCGACTAACTCTGGAACAGGTCAAGGAAAGGCTTAGAAAAAGTTCCTCTAGTCGGCGACTAGATTCGAACGCTTTTCTTCGTGCTGTCAAGCGCTGTAGATTGCAAACTCCACATCTACTGAGCTACACAGGTTCTTCATGTTTATAATTTTCAAAGAACATGATTATATACTTACCGCTACATAACTGACAATCTTCTGATGTTTTCTCATCCGATGTCATCTCAGATGACTTATGGTGAGGAACTATAAATTACAAGTGATTTTCATTTATTATAAACAAGACTAAATCTAAAAAGTGAAAATGTAGATGATATTTATCATAAATCAACTTTTCTACATCATATCACAGCTAGGAGGGACAAGATAGGTCATTGAGTAAGTTTTTTTTACATTAATCTAAAAATCGATTAATATAAAGCTGAAAGTAAAATACCACGTAATTTTGAGCCAGATAAACCATGTTTATATGGCTCAAAAATCAAGTCTCATGATTTTTCTTTATGTTAAGATGGTGATCATTTATCAATCATATATCAATTACAATTTGGTGATCATAGATCAAATCTTAGGACGCTGATCATTTTCCAAATCTTAAGACTCATATCTTATATCAAATATTAAGACGCTGTTAATATATTTAATCTTACGACGCTCATCATATATCAATTTTTACTTATTTTCAATTTCATGCGGCTATTTAGGTCAACATATAAACATCCAATTTTACATGAGATGATATGAGAAATTTCATAAAAATATTCATCAATACTAGAAGAGACAGGTAGTGAAGATTGTTAGTATTTATATATGTGCATTATTATGCAAATATGTACAGTGTGTTTGCATTAGGAACCTCCCTCCTTTTATTGGTTTACATGTTCTACTCCATAACGAAAGACTACGTGATATCAACGTCAAATGCGGCTATTATAAATTGGCAACACCTATCCAGTGTAGGTAGTCAGTAAATGTCTGCCAGTAATGGAGAAAAGTCGGGACATAAACCAATTTTACCACGTACAGATAACTGGGAACTATAGGGTAGGTACCAGTATTTCCGAACAGATGAACTTGGAAACAGTATGAAGCCCTATCCCCTGGCTGTACAATTTGGATTCAACATGTAGAGTTGGTGTTATGGTATGTGGAGCTTTTCCTTGGCACGACCTAGATCCGTTGGTTATCATCCCAAAAAAACTGAATGGTGATCGCTAGAGGGCCTTGTTGGTCGATCATCTCCATCCATATCTGCAATTCCTGCAGATATGAATGGAGATGATCCTTGTTTTTCCCCCAACTTGCAGTTCCTGCAAGTTGGAGGGAAAACGAAAATGCATTCGCTACATTGACTTGTTACATTGACTTGTTCCCAAACACTCCAGACTATTACTTAACTGAACGTGTGCAATATGCTCGAACGAACTGTGAGAACTGCTTATCCTCCACCACGGAATGAGCTTGAGACACAAACTGAACTCTTTGTAGCCTATCGGTAGGCTTGATGTGAGGAACAAGCTGCAGTTTATGGAGTTTGAAGAGTGAGCGAGCACGTTTGCCTAGCGTAGAGATAATGCCATGTTTTTGAGGTGGATAATGATGGGACTGTGCATGGCGATATCTGTTGGTGTGAGTTGGTTTTCTGTAAACTGAGATTTTTAATTTCTCAGAAATGCGAGTGAGTTTACCATCCAGGAATGGGAGAGATAGAGAGAGAGCCATTGGCATCTAATTCTGCATTAAATTTCATATTTGGGTGTTAACTGTTCAGGTATTCAAGGAAGTTCTTCAGAGATTCGGGACCGTGAATCCAAATTAAAAAGATGTGATCAATATAACGTTTCCACATTTTTCCTTCTTCACTCCTGTGTGAAGATGAATATATCAACAAAGAGCTTCAGTATCTTATTAATACTTTTCAACAAAATGCTGGATTGAAAACAAATTTTCAACCCACCTCCTCGCCATACTAAAGATACAAACAGTGAAAACTTCCACATTTCCCTTCCTTGCTAAGTAGGCCTAAACAAAGACATGATAACCTTAATTATCCTGGCGTTTACCGAATTTAGTGCAAATGCGATAAACCTTATTTTGGCCACACGAAGAAATCCATCGAATTACGTCTTGAAGAACAAAAAAGAGACGTCAAACAAGGGAGGGAGAACAATAGCTAGTGATCTGTCGAACCATGTTCTGAATTCTGTTAACAATGAAGAGTAAAACCTCCTTCATCCAGTTTTATGGGACAAATCTTAAAATATCTTTCGCTGCTATGATGAACTAGAATAAAGAATAGTAGATTTATAGAAATTATCATTAATCAATTACATCTTAGCAAAACTTCAGTTATGATCTCTCAGACAACAATTGTGCTGCCATCGAACTTTGGCGTTCACGAGATTTTGAACACATGAACACACCCGTCAATGAGGCGATACAGAGAACAGCTTCAAATGTTCATACGCTAATGCTGTAATGTTTAGATTTTTGCGGTGACGCTTTGATGTTTAGACTTTTTATTCTTTCACAATTTTTTGTTAGTTGTTCTCTGTTATTGTGCACCTGAATAAGTTTTGTTGAAGACGAAACTAGACGTTCTGAATTAAAACAGTATTTTTTAATTTAACTAACCGTAACTATAGTGTATATGTATACTATATAACGGGTGATCCAAAAGTCACTGAAAAAGTAAAAATTCAATAATTCGAAAAGTATAGACAGTAGCACGATACGGTTTTCACAGAAATGCACAGAAATACATGGGATGTTTTTAATAACGAAATATTTTATTGCCAGAATAGTTATATTTTTCACCGACAGGTGGCGCTATAGCGGTGACGCAGTTGCTACCTGTCACTCTTTAAACCATGAGGTACATAAATTATAGATGTAGTGAATACTGAAGTTAAACTTCCAGCATTTAACGTTTATTACTGAAATTAAAGGTTCTGCAAGGTGAGGCATGTTATCGTTACGAGATAAAGTAATTTTAGTTAAGCTGTATTATCAGAACTCCGAATGTGCAAGTGTGGCTTTGCGCACCTATCGTTCGATGCGGGGTATTAGAAGTGGAAAGGGACCGATGTCTTGTTCCTCACTGATAGCTATGATGAAAAGGTTTGAGGACAGTGGCAGTTTCGAAGCATGTGCAGTAAGCGGGAGACACAATAAAACTATTGCAGTTGTGCACGAGGTCGAACACGAGACCGACACATGATCGGCAGCTTCCGCACATGGTGAATGCAGTGCTCGTGAAATTTCAAGATGAACTGGCATTTCGTACGGGAATGTGTGGCGATCGCTTAGGATCATCCTCAAGAGGTATCCTTACAAAATCCAACGCGTACAGGAACTGAAACCAATCGATTTCGAGAGACATCATGAATTTGCAAATTGGGCTTTTCAACAGATGGAAAACAATGCGGATGGCTGTCAAATGTCCTGTGGACTGACGAGGCACACTTTTCGCTTAATGGAAGTGTAAATGCGCACAACTGCCGCATCTGGGTGAGAAAGAACCCACACGTGATTATGGAAACCCCTTTGCATCAGCCAAAGGTGACAGCATGCTGTGGGTTCACTGCCTCATTAATTATAGGCCACTTTTTCTTTGAGGAAGTCCACAGTTGTTCATTTTGAACTGTTTCTGTCACAGGCAAGTGTTATGCAGCGCTTTTAAGAGAGAGTATCATTCCCTCCTTGCAAGAAAGGCAAGTGCACCATAGTGTAACATTCATGCAGGATGGAGCACCTCCGCACATGAAAGGTCCTGTGCAGCACCTGCTGCAATCGACATTTGGCGACGACCGTGTCCTCAGTCGTTCTTTCCTGCACGAATGGCCACCAAGATCTCCAAATCTTACACCTTGTGACTTTTGGGTATGGGGCTACTTGAAGTCACATGTGTACAGAGGTTGGCCGACATCATTGGCCATGTTGAAAGAATCTATTCACCATCATGTGACAGGAATTACAGCTGAAACCCTCTTCGATGCTGTGCAGGGTGTCGTGCCACGTCTGACATCCAATCTCATGAATGACGGCCGTCACATTGAACATTTGTAATCCTAGCTGTGTTGCGAACTGTGCTGCGCCACTGTACAAACTACTGACACAACTGAAGCGCCACCTGTCGGTGGCAAATGTAACTATTCTGGTAATAAAATTTTTCGTTATTAAAAAAAATCTTCTGTCTTTCTGTGCATTTCTGTGAAAACCACATCGTTCTGCTGTCTGTACTTTTCGAATTATTGAATTTTTACTTTTGGATCACCTGGTATATACTAGCTGACCCCCCCCTGGCGCCAACGTCGCCTAACTCCCCGTGTTTTGGACTGGTAGGTCGTTTCTCCTTGAATTCTGATGACTCGAATTTTGTTCGAGTCATCAGAACAAGACTAGACACTCAGGGTAACCCCTGAGTATCGAGTCGTAGCTTATTGTTTTATATATACATATATATAGGGTAGATATAATATTCATCCAACCTTGATTTGCTTCCTCATTCTTAAGTAAAAGGCTGGTTATATTCCATTAATTCGAGCCCTACCCAAGGGCCTATTCAGTTGTGGAAATACTTTCTGAATATGAATGCTGTACCGAACAAATCAACCTTTTGAATTTGCCCAATTTTTAATCCATCTAACTCGAGGGCTTCTAGATGTTTTTTCAATGTTTTAGGGATGGCGCCTAAAGCACCTATTATTATGGGAAAACTTTCGTTTTCTTTTGCCAGATTAGTTCAACTTCGACTTGCAAATCGCGATACTTTATAATTTTTTCAGTTTCTTTGTGGTGAATCCGACGCTTTCCTGATACTGATATTTTGATAAGCTGAACACCTGTGTTTCCACTGTTTCAGCCACTGTTATATCGGGTGTAGTACATTCCAAGCTTTTGTCAGTCTGGGTTTTGAAATCCGAGAGTATTTTAAATTTTTCATTCTGAACCACTTTCTCGTGAACTTTATGATTTCAAAAGTCTTTAGATACTTTGAACCAATACTTTCACATAAATGCCAGTGAATCATCTTAGCTACATTATCATGGCTTTTATGGTACTCAATTTGTGTAAATTTTCTGCACCCACTTATAATGTGGTCTATCGTTTCTTTAATTTCTTTGCACAGTCTACATTTATTGTCTTCTTGAATTTTTTCTATTTTTGCGCTCATAATGTTTGTTTTAAAGGCCTGTTCTTGTGCTCCAAAAATTAACGATTCTTTCTTTCTTTTAGTGCTCCATTTCTGAACCATTGTGAGGTCAAGTTGTTGTTAGCACTGCCTGCTATGCTGTGAAGGTATTTTCCATGCAATTCCTTATTTTTCCATCTTTCAATTCTCACTAGTAGTATATCGGGAAAACTATGAACAAAATCAAGATTAAGATAAGATAATGAGGATTAGTGAGGTCATTGGCTGATAAGATCATTAACGTCTTTGTGTGTGTGTGATTTGTTGCATGACGTCATGAGTGTAGAATGTTTGAACTTTCCCTGGAAACATATGTGTCATTGAGGCATCACACTGTGTGTTTTTGTTCGCATATGGAATTGTGGTGATAGTTATAGATAACGATTCGAAATGCATCATGAGTTTGGAATGACTGAAATTTTTCTGGGGAACATATGTGTCATAAACGTCACGTCGTGTGTTTTGGTTTGCACATGGAATTGTGGGTGATGGTTAGAGATAAGATAGAGTATGCAATCCTTGGATTTACCCTGGGATACACATGTGCTATTGACGTCACTTTGTGTCTTGGGTTCGATTGATGATTAGAGTATAGAATTCTGGGGCATATTTACTCAAGTGTTGGGGTTTTCGGTTCGATTATACAAGTGTTGGGAAATATTTGTCTATGGGTGGCAGCACGAATTTTCCAATATAAGTGTGTGGTATTTCCTTCCTGTTAATGACTATGGGGATTTTTAATTTCAAGAGATGAGAAGAGTCAAGAGATGGCATCAGTTTTTAGATATTTTCTAAATAATAAATTATAGGCTATCATTGCTGTTCCCCCTCTCAAACACACACACAAACATTTTTCCATATGCATAACTCATCCGAATATTTTGATTAGTTTAAAATTTTAACATTTTCGAATTCATTACTTTTTGCTAATTAAATGTTATCTTTATTACAAAGTTTTTGACTATGGGAATTTTTAGTTTAAAGTGAATAGATGGTGTCAGCATTTGGACATATTCTTAACAATTATTTACAGGCTATCTTTGGTGTCCCCTCAAGCCCCTCCTCAAGTACACACACACTTTTATTTGCCATTGCCCACATACTTTATGACAGTGGTCTGCAACTTTTTTCAAACTCGCAGGCCACCATGCCATGAACTTTTATTTTTAATAATCAGGCTGCAAGGTTTAATTAAGAGGAAGTAGTGAGTGAAAAAAATATTTAAGATAAATTTTTATTATATCAATCTTAAAAAACATAGAAATATTTAAAGTATAAGATATGAAAAAAGCATTATTTATTAATTTGATTTTTTCAAAGTTCATTCTTTTATAACATCAACACTTTTTTGAGAAATAAGACAAAAGGATTTACCCCCATTTTCAATAAAGAAGTGCATGCTGTTCCATTCATCATTAAACTCTCATCTGCAATTTTACATTTTCTTGAACTCATTTTTGAAATTATTTTATCCTCAGAAAATAATAGTCAATGTTATTGAATTATATTAAAGATGGTCCAGGGAACATGACTGCAAAAGTGGCCAAAATTACAGTTGTCATTGGATGAAGTCACCTTTGTTATCCCCACTCATGATGAGTCGTGCCAAGTTACACAAATACAGATATACTATTCTTTTTAATTTATTATTCATATTATAAAACGTGTTATTTAAATAATTCAACATATGGGTCACATTCCGTGTAAGTATGGTCAACGTTTTATAGGCCGCCAAAAATGAACTTTTGGGCAGCATATGGACTGGGGACCAATGGTTGACGACCACTGCATTTGCAACCATTTATTAGTAATTTAGACATGAAAATTTGCTAATGTAGCCCATGGTGATAGTCTCTTGTATGTACCCTATGATTAAACGTGTGAAAAAGTATTCAGTATTAGAATTATAATTGCACTTATCAAAACATATGACAGTGGTCATTGGAAATTACGAATATCATATAAAGTAACTGCCCTTTACAAATATTGTCTGTTTTGGCTGTATATGATAAAAAAAGATAAAACAAATCTCAACTGATGTTAATATTTTCAAATAACCATTTCTATAGTTAAACTACACAAAAGAAACATTAATTTACTTTCTCTCCAGAATGGCTCATCTTGGAACTAATGAACTTCTGAATGCAAATAGATATTCCAAAATAGTTTAATTATATTTTCACAGCACCACACACACACACACAATGCACATGCACACAGACATGCACACACACACAAGACGATTTGCAGGATAAAAAGTGACATCATTGATTTTAAGTGGAAACTTGTTTTTGTCATTGGTATGTGTGACTTCCTGTGTTTAGAATACAGGGTAATGGTTATAGGATGGAATTCTGACAAGTGAAATTATTATTATTTTTTCACTTTAAGGGATACACAAAGCAGTACAGTACAGCACAACATGACCACACATGCACGCACGCATGCACACACACAATACACATGCGCATACATGCACACATGGCTTTAATGAACGAATTGTAGTAAATAAACTGAAATGCAGTTGACTCTTGTTTCTTATAGGTTTATGATTAACAATTGTCTGAAAGTAGGGTATATTGTTCAAGAAATATGGTAATCCTACTTTCGGACAGCTGTTAAGTTTAAGTCTTAATTAACCAATTATTAGGTATAAAATTATGGATTTATAAAAACAATTTCCTAACAGAATAACTGAGTAAATATTTCACTGTGGTGAAATATGGAAAACACCCAACACCAAACATTGTTCATTTAGGTTTACAATTTGCATATTTTATTTTGCTCATATATTATTTAGAACTATATTCACAGAAAATACCTCGAAACATGAAATTACCTACAAATATTTCTCAGGTTTTAGTTTTCACTCTTAACATTTTCTAATAAATTTAATAATAATAAAAAAATAAAAATAAAATGTTCGTTACTCACACTTTTTTTCTAACCGTGTATTAGGTCTAGTACTATAATATTCAACTTAATTCCTCTGATATAACTTCCAAAGATTATACTTTAGATTCGAGTATTTTTCTTTAGCATTAAGTAAGTTTAATTAAAGAATATGAGGCAAACAATCTTTGGAAGAACATTAAAATGTTCACCTTCAAATAAACTTATTCATTTGTGATCATTGGAAATTGTTACTGTAGTAAAATTAATTCTTATATTTTTAATTATTTAAACTAATACTTATATTTTTGAGCATTGATATAAGCACAAAATCATTGGTTGTTTCCAATAACATTTATAACTAACTGGAATTCTTTTATTTTTTGGACAACCAATATCATTTAAATCAAGAGCATGTCTGCTAATTAACCTCATTAATGTTTTTGATTTTTCCCTTCCTTTGGCAAGCAATATTTGATATTTGCATGTTGATTCAATTATCCAATGTCTTAGTTTGTCCAGAGATAGAGAACTAATGTCCCGGTTTGGATGATGATTATATTTAATTATCCAAGATTCTCCTTTTTAATTTTTTCAGGTAATTTTTTCCAACTGGATGGTGGTGTTTTCAAGCATATCTTACAATAATTCCATCAGAAATGAAATTTTTTAGGAAATAAAGTTAACATTCATCCAAAAGAAATGAACATCAATCACACCAGTGATATCTGAAACTTTGTATTTTATCCCCCACTGTAAATATATCATTTTTTTCCCTCATTCTTCTTACTTTACTTCTTTTGCTAGTACGAATAAATAGTTATTTATTATTATTATTTTTTCAGTAAATATTAGCTCTGGTATTAAACTTTATGTTAACTTTCTCTTACAATGTTCCAAATACTTAGAAATTTACACTATAGTGTTATCTTTAATTATGAATCATATCCACAGTTTTGATCTTTAAGAGACTACCGTCTCTGGTGGTAATGGCATATGCATACTAAAGGAGGTTATAATCAATTCTTGTTTTCGAGATGGATGATTTTTTATACTTGGGTAGGTAGCATGGCTAAGATTTTGACCTCATATGAGTGGTGAGAACTATGCTTATTGGATGGCATGTGGACTGTTTACTGTAGGGTATGTAACGTGGACAACCAACATCATCTTTTCATGAACAGGTTTACCTATTAATTTTAATTTTGATTTTTGTCCTTACTCCTATTTGGTTCTTAGTGACAGACTTGTATTAAGGGATAAAATTATGAAGTGATATTTCAATTCAGTTATTCTTCTGAGTTAAGAAGAATAACTGAATAAAAATCTTAAATATTTTTATTTATTTTTTTAAATATTTGTTTGCATGTATAATTAAGCAGAAATCTATGTTTCCAATAATCGTTTTACATATATAACATAAACAATGCCAATATGTAGTGGTAGACATTTTCTAAAATAATTAATTAATTGCTGTACCGATTTTTACATATATGCTGTCACAAAATATTTCAGAATATTCAGTTTACACTCTTCACATTTTCCAATGTGCTCAATAAAAAAAATTCATTACTCACTGTTTCTTGTTTATATTACATCAAAATAGCTAGTCACAGAAAAGTTTTAAGATAAGAACATTCCATGTATTCTTTTGTCATCAAAATAATACATGGAATGTATTTTTTTGTCATCAAGTATACAGAAATAGTCTTCATAAAATGTTTGTAAATGACCGAAAATAAAGAATCTTTATCGAACTCAATAAAATCTTGATAGTCTAATTTTACCATTGATGAATTTAGATGGCTAACGATAATTTTCCCCATGATACAAATAGTTGGTAATTAAGTTTCCAAAAATAGCAAATGATTATCAATGTCGTACATTTTTGATGAAAATCCCCCAAATTCTTCACAACTAATAGAGAAAACTTTACTTCCACCAGCTCCTCTATTATCGTGCATTAGTTCCCCATCTTGGCATTTCTGAATATGACTGTCACCAATGTCCAATTCTTAGTCGACTCTTCTTCGCAAGTATGAGAGGATATCAGCACACTTCCTGTGTAACTTTTCCCAAGTTGTCCTGAATAAATATATCACAAAGTACATGTCTTCTAAAATAATAATCAGTTTCCATCCTTTTAGAACTATGGGAAGAGTTTTCTCTCATGCTATTTTCCTGAAGAAACAAAATTTCAAAGACTTTTATCGCTGACCCATTATTTTACTTCTGGACACAAAACACCACAACACAATATGACAGCTACACTGGTTGAACGATTGCAGTAACTGAAAAAGCACTCAACTCGATTGTTTTTCCTTATAGTACTCTTTACCCTTCCCTACCCTACTCTGAACGTTTCTTCATAAATGTAACCTTTGTGCAAATGTCTCATGGACATGTTTTCACATGCTGGTGGATATGATATTGATATCATTTTATCTTATTTTGTGACATCATAGGGCAAAGATTATCTGTGTCATGAATCGTTTTCTATGTTAATTATCCTTATTTTGTAAAGTATTTTTCCCACACGAATAAAGTAATTATTTATTATTGTTATTATTGTTTCAACCGAACATTATGTCTGATACTATATTTTCATGGTAAATCTTCTTCACTAAAAATTCAGGCTATTCATTTAACATCTGATTTCTTGTGCTTCCAAACTACTTCTGTAGCTGACTTTTTTTATTTATTATTTATTTTTTTCAAAAAACTTGATGCATTTTCTTGAAATATTTCAAAGTTGTCATGAACAAATCAGAATAATATAATTCACTGAGTGGATTTTCAAAAAGTCTCTGATTCATTTGTGGTAAAAATTTCACAAGATTTGTCTGCAAAATCGCAAATTTCTTTTGGTTTTTCTATTCTAATCTGTTGGGTACATCTAATATAGTAATAAAATTGTCAATACTTAATTTATTTTGTACTTTATCCATTAAAAAAACCAGGAATTATGTTATTTGCTAGCTCTGTCTTTTTTGTTCTGCTTTTAGGATAGTAGGATCGTAAAGTTTTGAAATACATTTCGAATGTCAGCCACATGATTTTAGACTTTTATAATGTGCAACTGTGTGAAAAGAAAAGAAAATGCACCTTATCTTTATTTTTGAAAACACCATCAAGAGTTACTAATATTCCTTACTCAAACAGCGTTTTTGATGTCAGAGCAAGTGACTAGTTCTGTCACTGATATGTCAGAAATTATTGCGATGGAAAAAATAGCATTAGGTGTGAGTGTTACAAGTTAGACGAGAGGGGATAATGGCCATCTTCCCTATAATGACCCCTTCCTCCCTCATCCCTCCCTCCAGAAGATGTGTGCTCAGTCAAGGAATATTTGTGACCTCTTCTATTGCAGATATCAGTTAGTGTTGACACTTATCTCAAACTGATACTGATAACTTCCAAGCAGAAAACAAAAAGCACTTTTTTGTTTGTTTTTTTCATAAAGTTAATAAGCAGAATTCTTGTGTAATTAAATATAATCATCAACTGAAATGGGACATTGGTTCTCTATCTCTGGACAAACTAAGAGATTGGATAATTGAATCAACATGCAATATCAAATATTGATCTCTGCGGGAAGGGAAAAATCAATAACATTAAAGAGATTAAGAGGCAGGCCTGTTCTTGATTTCAATGACATTGGTTGCCCAAAATGTGAAAAAATTCTAAGTAGCTATAAATGTTATTAGAAACATAACGAAAGATTTTGTGCTTATATCAATGCTCAAAAATGTATGGATTGTTTTTAAAAAATTAAAAATATAAGCATTAATTTTACTACAGTAACAATTTCCCATGATCAAAAATGAATAAATTTATTTGAAGGTAAACATTTCAATGTTCTTCAAAAGATTGTTTGCCTCATATTCTTTAATTAAACTTACTTAATGCTAAAGAAAAATACTCGAGTCTAAAGTATAATCTTTGGAAGTTATATCAGAGGAATTAAGTTGGAAATTATAATACTAGGCCTTACATTCAGTATTAGAAAAGTAAAAACAGTGAGTATCGAACATTTTAGTTTTATTTTTTATTATTAAACTCCTTGGAAAATGTTAAGAGTGAAAACTAAAACTTGAGAAATATTTGTAGGTAATTTCATGGTTCGAAGTATTCTCTGTGAATATAGTTGTAAATAATATATGAGCAAAATAAAATATGCAAATTTTAAATGAACAATGTTTGGTGTTGTGTGTTTTCCATATTTGACCAAAGTGAAATTTTTACTCAGTTATTCTGTTTGGAAGTTGATATATAAATCCATAATTTTATACCTAATAATCGGTTAAGACTTTAAAATTAACAAGTGTTCGAATTTAGGATTACCATATTTCTTGAACAATATACCCTAATTTCAGACAATTGTTAAGTTTAAAGTCTTAATTTCTCTTTAGTTAAGAATGAAAAAAAAATATATGAATGCAAATTACCAAGTCTTCGTACAATGTGTCACACTACATTGCAAACATTAACAGAAGTGGTGAGTTTACTTTTCTTACCATGATTTCACTAAGTAGAGGACAGCCACAATGTTTGAAAAAACATATCAAAGTGCAAATGATATTAAGGAAACGAAGCAAAACCAGAAATACCAAGAGTCAACTGCATTTAAGAACATTTACTACAATTCACTCATTCAGGCCGTGTGTGTGTGGGGGGGTTGTGCTGTGAATATATGATTATAATTCAACTATTTTGGAATATCTATTTGCATTCAGAAGTTAATTAGTTCCACAGTGAGCCATTCTGGAGAGAAAGTAAGTTAATGTTTCTTTTGTGTAGCTTAACCATAGCAATGGTCATTTGAAAATATTAACATCAGTGGAGATTTTTTATGATTTATTTTTTTATCATATACAGACAAAACAGACAATATTTGTTGAGTTCAGTTACTTTTATGATATTTGTAATTTCAAATGACCACTGTTCATATGTTTTGTTAAGCGCAATTCTAATTCTAATACTGAATAGTTTTTCACAAGATTAATCATAGGGTACATACATTAGAGGCTATCACTATGGGCTACATTAGGGAATTTTCATGTCTAAGTTACTAATATATGGTAATAAGGTATTAGGTCAACAGATAAAAAAGTGTGTGCTTGAGGGAGAAAACCAATGATAGCCTGAAAATAATTGTTAAGATTATGTCTAAATGCTGACACCATCTCTTGACTCTAAACTGAAAAATTTCCATAGTCAAAAACTTTGTAATAAAGGTAACATGTATTTTTAAAAAAAGGAATAATTTTGAAGATGTTAAAATTTTAAACTAATCAAAATATTCGGATGAGTTATGCATATGAAAAAAAATGTATCTGTGTGCGTTTGAGGTGAAGGAACAGTAATGATAGCCTGCAATTAATTATTTAGAAAATGTCTAAAATCTGATGCCATATCTTGACTCTAAATTAAAAATTCCCATAGTCATTAACAGGAACGAAATACCACAGACTTATATTGGAAAATTTGTGCTACCATCCATAGATAAATTTTCCCAACACTTCTACAATCGAAACAAAGATCTCCTCCCCCCCCAACACTTGAGCAAATACCTCCAGAATTCCATACTCTAAGCATCAATCGAATCCAAGACACAAAGTGATGATGTCAATAGCAGATGTGTTCCCTCAGGGAAATTCCAAACATTCCTCATCATGACGTCACTTAATGAATCACACACAATAAGGTCAATGATCTTATCAGCCAATGACGTCACGATTCCTTATCTTATCTTGATCTTGTTAATAGTGGCCAGTATACTACTCTCACTTTTACTTGGTTCGTTTTTGTATTCCAATTTTGTCTCCGTTTCCTGTTATGGAAAGAGGGTTTAAATAAGCCCTTTTTCCTTAACTCAATTAGAATATTTTCCATTGTTTGATGCTGATAAACATTCAAATTGATTTTTTTCTTCTTCAGTAACTTACTGTACTTGTAATAATCCTCTGCCTCCTTTATTGCATGACAGATAGAGCCTACTAATGTTACTGAAAGGATTGAAGGCATGGCACATTGACTTTAATTTTCGATTTTTTCAGTCTAAATCTTTCACCTCTGGCTGGGTCCATCCAACAATGCCTGCTGTATATCTCAGAACTGGTGTGGCACAGGTGTTAATTGCTTTTATCAGATTTCAGCATTAAGCATTAATGTAAGGAATTTCCTTAGTCATCTTATGTATTCTGCTCTGGTTTTTTCTTTGATCTTATTGTGCAGAATTTCTGATGCTTCTAAAATTCCAAAATATTGTTAGCTATCTTTGAATTTTATTGTCTTGATTATTTAATCACTGAGCAGCTCTATTTCGTTCAGATCTTCAAACTATCCTCTTGTTATTCCAGCAATTGCACATTTGTCTAAGTCAAAATCCATTGATATATCTTGACTGATTATGTGCACAGTATTAAGCATTGATCCGAATTTATTCTCTGATGTTGCATACAACTTCAGATCATCTATGTATAAATAATGCGATATCTTTGCAGTTTTTTGTGCAGTTTGATAACTGTGAGCAGTTTTATTTAAAATTCTAGTTAAGGGATTCAATTACAAGGTAAACAATAGAGGAGATAATGAGTCTCCTTGAAAGACCCCTTTTTATGTTTATCTTTCCAATATCTTTATTCAAAACCAACATTGTTTTCCAATTTTACATGCTGGATTATAAACGTTTTTGTACAATTTTCCCTACTGCCGAATAGTTCTGTGCATTTTAAAATCCAAATATGAGGCACGAAATCAAACGCTTTTTTATAATCTATCCAAGCCATATTAAGGTTGGATTTTTCTACGTTTGCAATTTTTCAAAATCATTTTATCAATCCGCAATTGGTATTTTGTGCCTCTTGAATTTTTGCTGCTACCTGTTTTGTTCAATTGGGAAAAGAGAATTTGCTTTAAGATATTTTGTCAGCTAGTGTGCCTATGAGTAGCTTAAAAGTTGTTGGCAAGCAAGTTATTGATCGGACGCATCCTGGCTTTGGACCTTTTCTTTATCGTTTATGATCAAAAATGTTTTCCCTACTATGAGCCACTCTTCTTTGATTTTTCCTTCTAAAACATCATTAAAAATTGTTAGCAAATCTTTCCTGTCAGGCTGTCAGATATTTCGGCCATTAGCCATGTAATGGACGAAATATCGCGATATCTCAAATGGCCGAAATTCATCATTCCCGGGTGTTCACCATTTTTTTAATCTTTTTAGGTTGCTTTTGAACCATTTCAGTTGTTATATTCAATCGGTCCATTTTTCGTTCATGAGAATCGTTCGTTATTTGTTCAATCCACTTTGCCTTGTTATTGTGCCTCTTAGGATTGTCCCATAGTATTTTTAAAAATTTAAGAGTATTTTCTTTGTCTCTGCTATTTATATTTATATTTTCTTAAAGATTGTCATTCTTGCAGCAATCAATTTTCTTGTAAACTTGGCGCTGATTTGCACGAAATATTAAATTTTGCTAGTACTGTTCAATGTGTGCACTGCATTTTCTTATTTTAACAGAACTGCAACTATTTTTGCATCAATTCCTCTAGTACTTAATCAATAGGTCGTGTTCCAATATTATATCTCTTTATGAGGTTATTTCGGATTTTCGTGTTTTTCCAGCTTCGTTGCCTTTAGGTTGTTCAAATTGCTCATGTATACTCTGAGTTTAAGAATTTTATTCTCCAGTTGATGCTTCAATTTTGGTTCCTGAGCAATACTGCTTTTGCCCTCACTAATCTTATAGCCTTATAGCAGACAAATTAATCAACATAAATTGATTGGTTTGTGGAATAGTTTCAGTAGGGATAGCCCTAGCAGCTTTATCGGTTCCTTGTAGGAGTTCCTTCAGTTTTTGTTCAGGTATTTGTCTCAATACTGGAAGCCTAACTCTTTCCAGGTGGTTGCTGTCATTTGCTCGATAATTTTTCTTGGGATTTCTTGTTCTTCTCTTCTAGTTTCCTTTCAACTATTTTTAAATTTTCAAGATATTCTGCATGTTGGAATCCGATTCTTCTCCATTCATATTCTTGGTTACTTCAGGGTCAGTACCATCTCCTTTTACAGCTTGAGCTTTCAGTGCTTCCAGCTCAAGTTCACTAAATATCATGCGTTTGATAATGAAGCTGCCTTTCTCCATCACTTTCGAATGAAATTATCGAATTTGGGTGTCGTTCAAGACAACGTTGGAACATTCGTTTCTAAAATCCCCTACTGAGGGGTTTGAACTGTGGAAGCACTGCATGACTTGTCGATTTTCAGCCATGCTCCACTTTTACGTTTGCATTATTGTTAAGCTAATCAATATGCGTGTCCATAAATAAATGAATTTCTTACTGAATTTTTGTTCAGTAAAACTGTATATATGGCTATTTTTAACGACGCAATTTGTAATTAGATAAATATCTGTTCATGATGTGTCAAGTAAGAGGAAGAATAATTATGGAAGATTAACCTTAATAAATGATGATGGTCACTAGGTGGCAGAAAAAGATAAAATAGTTGAGTGACACATTGACCACATTTCAAGTGATCATCGAAGTGAGGTTACTGTTTAACCTATGTAACAGACACTAACGGAGAACAGAGGTGGATGAATTGATGGTTCTTAGAATATTGCAGTATCTCGTTATTAATACAGCTGTGGAATTAGATTGGATCTCGCTTGGGTTTTTGAAGAATGTGCGAGAAAACTCGCAATGCATCTGAATAGGCTCTTTACATTAAATCTAAGCTGTGGTATAGTCCCAAGAGAGGACAAAATAATTCCATTGTATATGGGAGGTTCTAAGACTGCCTTAGCAAATTAAAGACCAATCAGTATCTCACGTGGCGGTAAAAGTGCTAGACAATTTGGTCAAAAAGAGAATTCGGGAATAGAGGATGGTTAAACGAATATATGGTATTGTATGAGAGTCAACACAGATTTCTGAAGGGTCAATGATGCCTTAGTAATTTACTTGGTTTTTATAAATGAGTAACAGCTGAGTTGGATAAAGGAAATGGCTGCATGATGATTTTGTTGGATTTTGGAAAGGTATTTGAGAAAATACCACATGGAATACCCTTATGCAAATTAGAACAAGTGGGAATGGATATGAAAGTGGATAAGAAGGTGTGTGCTGAACAGATATCAAAATATGATATAAGAGTAGCAGAATCGAAGGCGAAAACAGGTAACTATTTGTGTGCTGGTACAATTTCTGTTTAGGTTGTGCATAAATGAAATATTCAGATGTTTTCTAATGAATGCGAAATTAGGAAGTGCAATAGTTAATTAAGTCGATGTCAAGAGTTTGATGGATGATATAATGCGCTTTCACTTGCATGCTTGCAGTGTGGAGATATGTAAAGTTATGCATTTTGGATAAATAGATTAAGAGCCTAGCTGCTAGAATAAATCCTTCCATTTCTTCTTTTAATGTATCCATATTGTAGCCATTACCACCTCTTGTTCACGTCAATTTTGTCCTCAGCATCTCTAAGAAATTGGCCATGCAAGGGCTTAATTTTCCAGCGTACATATCGGTTATTTTGTTGTTCCTTTTTGTAATCCCATTTGTTTCCTGTTACTTTTTAGAAGGGCTTCTTGTGTAATTGCTTGAAGCATTTGCTCAGAGCTATTGTCGATGTAACGTTTTAAGCTAATTTTTCTTCTTCCACAGTCTGACTAACTTCCAGCAGATCCCACATTTTCCTTGGTAGGTACAAACGGTCTACATCACTTCGTGGATGTCATGCATGATGTATGGTCATTACTTTTCCAGTTTTTTGGTCCAATTTTGTCCAAGTCTTCTTTTGTCCAATCTATTAAGCCAGCTGTGTATTGGATCACTGGTATAGTCCAAGAAGCCCAAAAATTCATTGCTCTAATTGTGTTTAATCCATTTAGTTTTTTTCAGAACATTTCTAAGTCTTTTGATGTACTCTGATGCTGCCTGTTGTTTATCTTTCGATTGAAGAATATCACTGGCGTCTAATATTCCTAGGTATTTTTAGTGTTCGTCAGCTGAAATTGCTTTTATATAATTTTCTTGATAAAAATTAAACTTGTGCCATTAATTTTTCCTCTTTTAATAGATAAAATTTCTCATTTATCTAAACCAAATTCCTGTTGATGTCCTGACTGAAAATACGAACTATGTTCAATAAAGAGTGTATCTTGTCGATTTTCCATATATCTTCAAGTCATCCATATACAACAGATGGAAACTTTTAATATTACATTTAAGAATTTCATATCCAAGTTTTGTTTTCTTCAGAATTATAGACAAAAGCATCAAAGAAATGTTGAACAGCAATGGTGACAAGGAATCACCCCTTGGAAAATTTCACATTTAATGCTAATTGACCATGGGGGGGTATTTATTCACTATATTGACTCATTGATAGATTGTTATTATTATTATTATTATTATTATTATTATTATTATTATTATTATTATTATTTAGATAAGTGAGTTGTAAATTGGAAATTAGATAACTACGATTAAGGAGAAAGTCTAGGAAAAAATTAATATTGCATTTACCTTTCCTTGTCTTGCAAATATACCCAAACTTATTCTGGCAGTTATCATCGTTCCATTTTAAAGTAGACAAAAGAACTTCAACACAGTGGTGATTGGAATTGTCAGGCTGATTAATTGCCCAATTGGTGAATTCAACAGAACTGTTATCATGCCATTCAAACCCACCTGCGAATGAGATGAAATATTTACACTTATTTATTGTAAAGTAATAAGCTTCTAGGTATACAAGTAATGTTTAGTACTGGAAATGGAAAAATTTCACTTATGTACATGAAATGTATCAATCTATCCTACGTAAAATTCATGCCAAAAGATAATTACTAAAATTTTCATCAGAAAATTTGTAGCTTTTTCCATTATTTTGATTACCCCCCTTACATCAGCGTCTGTTTAGCCAGAGTCATTGCCTACAATTTTTAAGATAAAAACATTTTATTTAAAATAGTCCTTTATGGACTGGTTATTCCAGTCCATAAGACTCTTAGTAGTATCTTCACGCATATGATTCAAATGAATGAATTCGCTTTCTGTCTTTCTTCATAATAATCGAGCTTTCACATTCATACATGGAAGGTATCACTGTTTTGATATAATTTAGCTTTCCTGGCCTTACTCACACCTCTATCCTTCATAATTGTCTTCTTTTAACATTCACATTTACCTGTTCAATTCTGCCATCATTTCTGCGTGTGCACTCCAGGAAATTATTATTTCAACGATTTATATTTTTTCTCCCTCTATTATCAATTCAATTAAATTGCCAGTAGCGATCGCTTTTGTTTTTCTGACTTTTAAATTAAGCCCAACTTCATTGCTTTTCCTCTTAACCAACGAACCAAACTCTCGAGATCTCCCTTAATTTCTGCTCTGAAGGTTTTTCATCTGCATATGTTAAATTATTTATTTTTCTACCACCAATCGTAATTCCAGCTGTTCATTGTCTACGTTAGCCATTCTCATAATATATTCGCTATGAGAATTAAAATTATAGGGGGAAAATATACCCCAGAAAAGCGCCTTTTATCACTCGAACACTCTCTTTTTCTCCAAAGATTCTTTTTACTTACAATACCCAGTCTCTGATGATCGACACAATCAAAAGCTTTCCTATAATGAATAACACACTTGAATGCTTCCTTCTCTCTCTCTCTCTCTCTCTCTCTCTCTCTCTCTCTCTCTATATATATATATATATATATATATATATATATATATATATATGTGTGTGTGTGTGTGTGTGTGTGTGTGTGTGTATCTAAATATATATATGTATATTAGGGTTACCAAGTAATTTTATAAGCTTGGTTATTTAACTCCTAATCCCAAGTAAGAAAACAGTTAAGTTTGTGCCTGAAACATAGGTCAAGTCTAAAGATGGTACAACACCCGGGATACTCATTGTAAAGGTGGGTAAAGCTCTGATCACTATTCTTAGTATTTCCCATAATGTAAAGCACATCTCACAAGAAGATGTATACTGCAATACATTATGGGAGGGGTCACTTCCCAGACCGGTTTCGTTTCAAACTTTTTTGAGTAGGTGTGGGTAGTGACCCCACCCATAATGTATTGCAGTATACATCTTCTTGTGAGATGTGCTTTACATTATGAGAAATACTAAGAATAGTGATCAGAGCTTTACCTACCTTTACAATGAGTTTCCCTGGTGTTGTACCATCCTTAGACTTGAACTATGTTTCAGGCGCAAACTTAACTGTTTTCTTACTTGGGATTAGGATTCAAATAACCAAGCTTATAAAATTACTTGGTAACCATAATATTGAGTATCTCCAAGTTAAAAAATTAATTACATATATGTATATGTATACATATATAATGTATATAATGTCTGGTCACTGGTCCACAGAGGAAAACAAATACCTGGGAATTTACCGAGGAAACACTTCCTCTAATGTGGATAAGAACTGGGAAACACTAAATAAATGTTTCAAGCAAGTACTAGGAAAGTGCACAGCAATACGAGTCTCTGTCTCCACAAGAGGGAGAATAATAATTGTTAACCAAATAGCCACCCAGTGTCACTAAATTTGTTACACCACCAGTGAATTTTATCACAAAAACACAATGAACCATCTATCGATTCATATGGAACAAAACAAACTGGCTTTCCTACTCCAAGCTATCTATTTCTCTCAAAGATGGAGGACAAAACTTGACCTCCATTGTCAACAGAATAACAACGTTCCACACTTGATTTCTCCTTAATGTCCAATAACAGGAAACAGCAAACATGTGCACTACTGAATATATTTTTACCTCTGCCACTAGAGGTCTCTCTTTACACAACCTTAAAAAAGACATCATCGCAGGTGCCAGCGCATCTATCAAATTTCTACAAAGATGCCCTACGAATATGGAAGAAACCTAAACCTCCAGCACACAGTGAAGACAGCATCACTTTCTGAAATCCTCGTAGAATCCATCTTCCAGAACATGATCGTAAGAATCCCGATCACCCAGAAAGAGATTTTCTTTCCTCCATGGAGCTGGTGAGGCATGAGTATCTTGGGTGACATTCTTTCTCCCATCCTCACCTGGTGCTTTCCAAAATCGCTCAAAAAACCTGGAATACAGGAATCAGCCTGAGTAGATACACAGTATAAATGTCGCTTTTCAAGCTGCTATGCCTGATAGCATAATGGAAGAGGGGCTTAGCCCTCCAAACTCAGATCTGGTGCCTATCTTTCTCATAAAAACTAAAAATTCATTGGAAAAACTCACACCCAGCAACAATAACAAAATCTATAGCACTCTAACACAACAGTCGAACCAAAGCACTTTATTTGAAAATCCTGCATTATTCCACCAAACACCATTTCAATTGGACCTACTGTATTGCACAACAGCCACCAACCTCACACAGATATTCAATGGAGAATCTGGCACAATGTAAGTAGAATGTGATGCAATGTAAGTAGAATGTGGCTCAATGTAAGTAGAATGGTAGGCACTTTAAACAAGATCAAGATCAAGATAAGATATAGAATCGTGTCATGGATGTGTGTTGTTATTGTTGAAGAATAGTGACGTGATTTGTTAGTTGTGAATAAGTGACGTTATTGTTTTGAATGGAAAAGGAAGATATATTAGTGGATAAGGATCCATGTTGTGATTGGTGGGACACTTTAAACCAAACAGGGGTAGGGTGAATGGGGGAAGCAACGACACTCTCATGGATGTGTGTTGTTATGAGTTGTAGATAAGTAAATGGTTTGCGTATGGCATTATGGGTGATTCTTAACGATAAGACAGAGTTTGTAATGTTTGGGATTTCGCTTGGGGGCCCCTCTTTTATCAGGTATATCACATTTGGTGTGTTTGGTTCACAAAAGGTATTGTGGGTGAGGTTTAGAGATAAGGATTCGTGACATTATGTGTTTGGAAATTTCTGGGGAACATATGCCTCTGTGACATAACGAGATTTTTTTGGTTTACCTATGAAATTGTGGGCGATGTTTTTGAGATAAGATATCTTGGAATTTTCCTAGGGTGACACACACACACACACGTTTTTCTTGTCAATAGATGAGTATGGATATTCTTAGTATAGAGGCGAGATGGCGGCAGTATTTTTTGCATTCGTCAGTAATTTAATTATATGCTGGTGTCCCCTCAAACACACACTTATTTTCTCATGTTCATAACTCATTCAAATATTTTCATTTGTCAACATTTAATATCTTAAATTTCATTACTTTTCTAATTAATGTTATATTTTTTACAAAAGTAAGGCTAATGGTGTTTTTAGTTTACAATCAAGAGAAACACCAAATGGCATTTAAAAATAAATTAAAATAAATGGACACTTAAATGGATTACAACACTTTTGTATGTAGTCTAGAAATTCTAATGATAATTTAAATTACTTACAGTCTTTTCCGAATGGCTCTGCTAAATACGAATATTCCAAAATAGTTGAATTTTATATCCACAGCACAACACACACGAGTTGAAAGAACAATATTTCTGTAAATAACCAGAAAATGTAGTTGACTACATCCTTTAGATTTCCATCCGTTTGGTTGTTCGTTAATTCTGTTGCACAGTTCTCGTGCTATGATTTTCCCAAGTTGTTTGTCATCAATGACATCATACTGTTGACCTTACTAGTGACTTCCTGTTTTTGGATTTCTGGTAGATTTCTTATTAAGACTCTTAATTTTTTTTTCTCTATTTTACTTTAAAAATCAGTTAACTACATTTTTCTAGCCAGAATAACTGAGAAATAAATAAATAAATAACTCTGTGTGAATTCCCACACATAGTGTTTGTATTTTCATTAGTCTTTCTTGAAGATTAGTCATTAATTTCCGGTCTTAGTTTTTGGTCCTTTTTCAGTTCCCAAGGTGACTAAGTGAATTTAGCATTCATGTGAATTGAACTATGGTTTTTACAGTAGTGGCAACAATTTTCTATTAATTCAACATGTCTTTTCATGACTAAGATCTCTCAGTAATTGGTAATTTCGCATCTCTAAATGCAGATTTTATTTTTGATAAGGTCCTTTTTTTTAAATGATTGGTTGTTTTCTCTATTTTACTTTTAAAATACAGTTAGCTACATATTACTAACCACAATAACTCAGTAAAATAAATAAATAAAATGTGTGTGTGAATTTATTTTCTCCAACTGTAGATATTTCATGTGTTATCTTAACCTGACTCATTTCCTGTTGCTATATTGTTGTCCATACGTGTGACATCCTCTGATTAGGTTAGGAATTCTTCATTAGCGTTTTCTTATTGCCACTGCAAATAAAAAAATAGTTATTTCTTATTATTTCAAATATTATTTAATTTTGGTTTGTTAGCATTAGTAAATTAAGCAATGAAAATGAGACAAGGATTTTCTGCATTCCTAGTTAAACAAAAATTAAAACGTCAAACCTAACATGCACCTGAAAGCAGAGTTACCATATTACGCAACAATGTCAACCATCAAAAAAAAGAAAGAAAGAAAGAAAAAAAAATTGAAAAAAATTTAAATTTTTTCCTTGAAATAAATATTTATGATCACAGCAAGCAAGAAATTCATCAGCTTTTCAAAGTCTTGAAATTTATAACCATGTTGTCAAAATGAAAATAAAGAAAGAAAGAAAAAAAATTGTAAAGAAAAATAAAATGTTTACTTTCGAATAACTGTTTATGATCACAGCATGCAAAAATTTCATCAGCTTTCCAAAGATTTGAAATTCCTACCCATATTGTTTTCATCATTTCATATCATTTAAAATAGATGAAGAATGGGTCTGGCTATTAAGTTCTTTAATGTTTTTTTATTTTTCTCTTCTAATGGTGAGTATTATTTGATATTTGCATTTTCATTCACTGGTTATCTGCAATGCTAAGATACCTTTTTATTTTCTACAACAAAGTTTTTAAGAGATTAGTAACTTGATCAGTTAAAATATCTAATGCCTCTCTGTAAATAACCAAATTCTAACAGTCATATTTTTAGAATTTCGTATGACTATTTTTTCTAGTCTGGTAAAGTTATCTACAGATGTAGTAACAAAATTGTCACTTTTCAGTTCATTTGTACTTTATTCACAAAACTACAATCCTGTTATTTGCTTCACTCTCTGTTTTGAATCCCCCCCAACACTAGAATGTATAAGTGGAAATGCTATCAAAATTAGTTTGAAATTGTACTCAAGTCACTTGATTTTATCTGCACACTACAAAACCTTTTTTCTACATCAATATTTTTAAGAAGTTTAGTGTAATGTTGGTTTAAAATATCTAATGCCACTCTGTAAAATAACCAAATTCCTAACAGTCACACTTTAAGCACGACTGTTTTTTCTAGTCTGTTGGAGGTATCTACAGATATAATAACAAAATTGTCACTTTTCAGGTGAAATATTCTGCATTAAAATTCTGGCTATTAATTTAATACCTGATTCCTTTTGTTTCCAAGTGTTGACAAACTTTTTTGAAATAAATAGAGAGCTTGCATGAACAAATAAACTTTTAATTTACTGAGTGGATTTATAAAAAAAAGGACTCTGGTCAGTTTGTGGCATGAAATTTCACAAGGAAAATAATGGTCTTACTTACATTTGTATAATACATCAACAACACCCAATTTGTTCATTTAAATTTACACATTTTATTTGAGTGAAATATTATTTAGAAATGCATTTACTGAATCTATCATACAGAAAATAAATAAAGTGAAAAATGCAATATATATTTTTTTTCGTTAATCTTCTTATTTTTTAAATTTGCACTTGGGAAGAATCTGTTGTTCACAGGTTCTTCCCATGTCTGCGCAATTGTCATCATGTGTATTTTAAAAATGTGACTTTCATCTGAAAGTTTATTTTCATTTTGGAAATTTGGAAATTTGTTACTGCAAGACATCCCAAATAAATAGTTATTTATTATTATTATTAATATTTCTCTGATTATTAGCTCTGATCTTATATTTTATGTTAACTTTCTGTTAAAAAATTTTAAAGTTAGAACTTTTCACAAAGAAACTTTCAAAGAAATTTGTGGCTCACCCATTAATTTTTACTTTACCAGACAGAAAACACCACAACACAATACAGCAGATGCAGTGGATGAATGACTGCCTTAGGTCCAAAGTCACTCCACTCTATGGTTTTTTCTTATAGTAATGTTTACCCTTACGATGCCCTTCCCTGTCCGTTCCTTCAAAAATGAAACTTTCACACAGATGGCTCAATGATGTGTTTTTGCATGTTGCTGGATATACTGTTGATGTGTTTTTATCTCATTTTGTATGGGAAAGGTAAATTTGTATTTGTATTATCTGGAGAATGCAAATCGTTTTCTATACCAAACTTTTTAAAAGCTTACGTCACATTTTTGGGTTAAATTATTTGCTGTCTCTCTGTAAATCCAGCAAATACAAACAGGTCAGATTTTCGAGAATGTAAACGAAATGTTTACAGATAACTCAAGCAATCTCAAATAGGTAGCATTAAACAATTTTCCAAAATAATTAATTAATTACAGGATATCAGTTTCCTCACTTGTTTTTCACCCACATTCCTGGCATTAATTTCACAGTAGTGATTTTTTTACAATAATTAAACAGAATTGTATTAAGGTATCAAGTTATGAATTTAAATATCAAATCTAAACTGAATTACTAAGTAAAATTTAAACTGTGGAACACACAACAACAACATACATATTTGTTCACTTAAATTTTTCAAATACATATTTTATTTTGCTGAAATATTATTATTAACAAAGAAAAAAAATTCGAAAATCTTGTAATTACCTAAAAATATTTCACAATATTTATTTTACACTCTTCACATTTTCTAGAGTTCAAATAAAGAAAATTTTCATTACTCACTGTTTCTTGGTCACATTATATCAAAATAATTCATGACGCAAAAGAGTTTTTGGACAAGATACCATAGTAAGTGTAGCTCCATACATTTCATATTGTGTCAGTCTTGAAATGACACAATGCCTCCCTAAGCTTTCTGTGTATTCTTTTGTCACTAAATATACAAAAGCAATTTTTGTAAAATGTTTGTAAATATCCCAAAATAAAAAATCTTTAGCAAATTGAATAAAATATTGAAGGTCTTATTTTACCATTCATGAATTTAGATGATTAGCGATGATTTTCCCCATGATAGGAATTGCTGGTTAGTCAGTTTCCAAAAATAGTAAAGGATTATCAATGTCGTACATTTTTAGTGAAAATCATTCAGCTTCTTCACAACTAATAGAGAAAACTTTACATCCACCATCTCCTGTAACATCAAGCATTAATTCCCGATCTTGGCATTTCAGAATATAACAGTAACCAAGATCCATTTCATAGTCAACTCTTCTTGTCAAGTAGCCAAGGAATCAGACCACTTCCTCTGTAACTTTTCCTGTGTGGTCCTGGATAAATACATCACAATGTGCATGTCTTCTAAAATAATAATCGGTTTCCATCCTTTTAGAGCTATGTGAGGAGTTTTGTCTCATGATATTTTCTTGAAGGCAGAAAATTTCAAAGACTTTTGGGGGGTCACTCATTATTTTACTTTATTGGACACAAAACACCAACACAATATGTTAGCTTCACTGGATGAACGAATTGCAGTAACTGAAAATGCACTCGACTCATTTGTTTATCCTTATAGTACTGTTTACCTGACCCTTACCTGACCGTTCCTTCCAAAATGAAACTTTCGTGCAGATAACTCATGGGCATGTTTCTACATGCTGTTGGATATGATGTTGATGTGAGATTATCTTACTTTGTGTGACATCATTGTGGAAAATTTATCTCATTGGCTCGAATTCATCGAAGGGGAGATAAGCGAGCTTGCCATTTGTGGATATCTTTTAGTGATGTCACCTTAAACTGATAACCAATGAGATAAGCATGCTAGCTATTTGCAGATGTCCAAAATTGTTGGGATGAAAAAAAAGCATTACATGGTGGAAGTGAAAGGGTAGTTGAGAGGTTAACAGTGGTCTTCCCTGCAAGGCTCCCCCACCTTCCCTCCCCTCTGCTCATCCATGGGGAGATGAGTGAGCTCACCATTTGCCAATATCTTTTAGTGATGTCACTTCAAATTGATAGTGATAACTTTGTTATCAGTATCAGTTGGAGGGGACATCACTAAAAGATATCCACAAATGATAAGCTCACTCATCTCCACTAGTCTGTGTTATTATTAGTATCAGTTGGAGGTGACATCACTAAAAGATATCTACAAATGATAAGCTCACTCATCTCCACTAGTCTGAGCACACATCTTCTGGAGGAGAAGTGGATGAGGGGTTTAGAGGATGGGATGGGGAGCATTGCAGGAAAGACCACTGTCACCTGCACAATACACTTTCACCATTTGCATTTTTTTCCTCCGAAGTTATCACTATCAGTTGGAGATGACATTACTAAACGTTATTTGCAAATGGTGAGCTCGCTCATCTCCTCATGGATGAGCAGAGGAGAGGGAGAGTGGAAGGGAGGTGTAGGGTGTGGAGCCTTGCAGGGAAGACCACTGTCAACCTCTCGACTACCCTTTCTTTCACTTCCATCCTGCAATGCTTTTTTTTTCATCCCAACAATTTTTGACATCTGCAAATGGATAGCTTGCTCATCTCCCCTTGGATGAATTCCAGTCACAGAGATAAAGTTTGCCCAATGATGTCACACAAAGTATGATAATCTCACATCAAAATCATATCCAACAGCATGTAGAAACATATCCGTGAATCATCTGCACAAAGGTTTCATTTTGGAAGGAATGGTCAATGTAAGGGTCAGGTAAACAGTACTATGAGGAAAAACAAACGAGCTGAGTGCCTTTTCACTTACTGCAATTCGTTCATCCAGTGCAGCTATCATATTGTGTTCTGGTGTTTTGTGTCCAGTAAAGTAAAATAATGTGTGAACCGCAAAAGTCTTTGAAATTTTATTTTGTCAGCAAAATAGCATGAGATGAAACCCTTCAAATAGCTCTAAAGGGATGGAAACCGATTATTATTTCAGAAGACATGTATATTGTGATGTATTTAAATAGGACTACTTGGGAAAAGTTACAGAGAAAGTGTCTGATATCCTCAGCTACTTGCAAAGATGAGTTTACTATGAAATAGATCTCAGTGACTGTCATGTTCTGAAATGCCAAGAAGGAGAATTAATGTTTGATGATACAGGAGCTGGTGGATGTAAAGGTTTCTCTATTAGTTGTGAAAAAGCTGAGAGATTTTCACCAAAAATGTACCACATTGATAATCATTTACTATTTTTGGAAACTGAATTACCAGCAATTTGTATCATGGGGAAAATTATCGCTAATCATTTAAATTAATCAGTGATAAAATTAGACCTTCAATATTTTATTCGATTTGATAAAGATTCTTTATTTTGGGATAATTACGAACATTTTACAAAAACTGTTTTTGTATATTTGATGACAAAAGAATACACAGAAAGCTTAGGGATGCATGGTATCATTTCAAGACTGACACAATATGAAATGTATGGAGCTACTCTTACTATGGTATCGGGTGCAAAAACTCTTTTCCATGACGAAATATTTTGATATAATGTGACCAAGAAACAGTGAGTAATGAAAATTTTCTTTATTTGAATTCTGGAAAATGTCAAGAGTGTAAACTCTTGACAAATATTGTGATATTTTTAGGTAATTGCAAGTTTCGATTTTTTTTCTTTGTAAATAATAATATTTCAGCAAAACAAAATATGCATTTTTAAAGCTTAAATGAACAAAGATGTGTTTTCTTGTTGTGTTTACCACATGAAATTTTTACTCAGTAATTTAGTTTAGATTTTGTTATTTAAATCCACAACTTTATACCTTAATGCAATTCTGTTTAATTATTATAAAAATTATACTGTGAAATTAATGGCAGGAATATGGGGAAAAAACAAGTGAGGAAACTGATATCTGTGATTAATTAATTATTTTAGAAAATTGGCTATTGCTACCTATTTGACATTGCTTGAGTTACTATAAACATTTCGTTTACATACTCGAAAATCCGACCTAATTGTCTAATGCTACCTATTTGACATTGCTTGAGTTCTCTGTAAACATTTTGTTTACATACTCAAAAATCCGACCTGTTAGAATTTGGAAAAAGGTGTGTACCTCCAGATAACACAAATAAAAACTTATCTTTCCCCACCCAAAATAAGATAAAAACACATCAATAGTATATCCATTAACATGGGAAAACATGACATTGAGTCATCTGTGTGAAAGGTTCATTTTTGAAGGAACAGTCAGGGTATGGCATGGAAAGGGTAAACAGAAGTATAAGAAAACCCATAGAGTCAAGTGACTTTGGACCTAAGGCAGTCATTCATGCATTGCATCTGCTGTATTGTGTTGTGGTATTTTGTGTCTGGTAAAGTAAAAATAATGGGTGAGCCACAAAATTCTTTAAGAGTTTCTTTGTGAAAAGTTCCAACTGTTTAAAATTTTGTAACAGAAAGTTAATATAAAATATAAGAACAGAGCTAATAATCAGTGAAATAATAATAATAATAATAAATAACTATTTATTTGGGGTGTCTTGCAGTAACAAATTCCCAATGATCACAAAATGAAAATAAACTTTCCGATGAGAGTCACATTGTCAAAACTCACATGATGACAATTCCACAAGCATGGGAAGAACCTTTGAACAATGGCACAAATTTAAAAATAAGAAGATTAATGAACAAAAAATATATTGTATTTTTCACTTTATTTATTTGCTGTATGTTAGATTCAGTAAATACATTTCTAAATAAAATTTCACTCAAATAAAATGTGTATATTTAAATGAACAAATTAGGTGTTGTTGATGTATTATACAAATTTAAGTAAGACCATTTTTTCCTTGTGAAATTTCATGCCACAAAACTTATCAGAGTCCTTTTTTTTATAAATCCACTCAGTGAATTAAAAGTCTTATTGTTCATGCAAGCCCTCTATTTATTTAAAAAAATTTTGTCAACTCTTGAAACAAAAGGAATCAGGTATTAAATTAATAGCCAGAATTTTAATGGAGAATATTTCACCTGAAATGTGACAATTTTTTTATTATAACTGTAGATACCTCTAACAGACTAGAAAGAACAGTCGTACTTAAAGTATGACTGTTAGGAATTTGGTTAATTTACAGAGAGACATTAGATTTTTAAACCAACACGTCACTAAAATTCTTAAAAATATTGCTGTAGCAAAAAGGTTTTGTAGTGTGCAGATAAAATCAAATGACTTGATTGTGCATTGAATCTTATTTCACAGCATTACCACTCATATATTCTAGTGTTGGGGGGATTAAAAACAGAGACCAAAGCAAAGGAATAAAGTACAAATGAACTGAAAAGTGACAATTTTGTTACTACATCTGCAGATACCTTCACCAGACTAGAAAAAACAGTCATATCAAATTCTAAAAATATGACTGTTAGAATTTGGTTACTTACAGAGAGACATTAGATAATTTATCCCATCACATTACTAAACTCTTAAAACGTTTCTTGTAGAAAATAAAATGTATCTATGCATGCAGGTATCAAGTGAATCAACATGCAAATATCCAATAATACTTGCCAGTGAAAGATAAAAATCTAAACCATTATCGTACTTAATAGTCAGACTCGTTCTTCATTTATTTTAAATTATACGAAATGATGAAAGCAATATGGGTTGGAATTTCAAAACTTTGAAAAGCTGAAGAATTTCTTGCTTGCTTGCTGTGATCATAAACAGTTATTTGAAGGTAAATATTTTATTTTCCTTTACAATTTTTCTTTCTTTCTTTCTTTCTTTTGATGGTTGATATTGTTGCATATTTTTTCAAGAAATAAGGTAACCCTTCTCTCTGACATGCGTTAAGTTTAATATCTTAATTTTTGTGTAGTTAGGAATGTGAAAAACTTATCTCATTTTCATGACTTAACTTACTAATGCTAATGAAAGAAAAATAAATAATATTTGAAATCATAAGAAATACCTATTTATTTTTTGTGGTGGCAATAAAAAGATCCTTATAAAGAATTCCAAACCTAATCAGAGGATGTCACATGTATGGACAACAATATAGAGACAGGAAATGAGTCAGGTTAAGATAACACATGAAATATCTACATTTTGGGAAAATAAATTCACACACACATTTTATTTATTTATTTTACTGAGTTATTCTGGTTAGTAATATGCCGTTAACTGAGTTTTAAAAATAAAATAGAAAAAATAACTAATCATTTGAAAAAAAAAATTCCACATTGAGAGATGCAAAATCACCGATCGCTGGCATATCTTTGTCAGGAAAAGACATGTTGAGTTAATTCAAAATTGTTGCCTCTACTGTAAAAACCATAGTTCAACTCACATGAATGCTAAAATCACTTAGTCACCTTGGGAACACTGTGGGGGAAAAATTCACACAGAGTTATTTATTTATTAATTGCTCAGTTATTCTGGCTAGAAAAATGTAGTTAACTAATTTTTAATGTAAAATAGAGAAAAAAATTACGAGTCTGAATAACAAATCTACCAGAATTCCAAAAACAGGAAGTCGCTAGTAAGGTCAAATGATGTCATTTTGGACAGATAGCATGAGAACCATGCAAAGGAATTAAAGAACAGAAACAAACGGATGAAATCTAAAGGGTGTAGTCAACTACGTTTTCTAGTTATTACAGATATATTGTTCTTTCAACTCCTGTGCGCTTTGCTGTGGATATAAAATTCAACTCTTTTAGAATATCTTTTTTGGAATATTCGCATTTAGAAGAGCCATTCGGGAAAGATTGTAAGTAATTTAAATTATCCTTAGAATTTCTATACTACTTACACCATTTGCCATACATTTTGTAAAATAGATAACGTTAATTAGAAAAGTAATGAAATTAAAGATCTTAAATGTAGACAAATCAAAATATTCGGATGAGTTATCAATATGAGAAAAAATGTGTTTGTTTGAGGGGACACCAGCATATAATTAAATTATTCAGAAAGCCTAATAACTGCCGCCATATCGCCTCTAAACTAAGAATATCGATACTCATCTATTAGCAAGAAACATGTGTGTGTGTGTCACCCTGGGAAAATTCCAAGAGATCTTATCTCAAAACCATCGCCCTCAATTCCATATGCAAACCGACACATCACGTTATGTCAGAGACATATGTTCCCCAGAAATTTCCAAACACATAACGTCATGAATCCTTATCTCTAACCATTACCCACAATGCTTTATGAGAACCAAACACACCACGTGATGTCCCTAACAGAAGAGGGGCATCATAGTGAAATTCCATACATTCCAAACTCTGTCTTATCACTAACAATCACCCATAATGCCATACACAAACGATTTCCTTAACTACAACTCATAACACTCATCCATGACAGTGTCATCACTTTCCCCATTCACCCTTCCCCTGTTTGGTTTAAAGTGTCCCACCAATCACAACACAAATCCTTATCCATTGATATATCTTCCTTTTCCATTCAAAACAATAAAGTCACTTATTTACAACTAAAAAATTACATCACTAATCTTCATCTGATAACAACACACTTCCACGTTATGATTCCTTATCTTATCTTTATCTTGATCTTCTTCAAAGTGCCCCACCAATCACCACATGAATCCTTATCCCCTAATATATCTTCCTTTTCCATTCAAAACAATAACATCACTTATTCACAACTAATAAATGAAGTCACTTATCTACATCTGATAACATCACACACCCACGACGTGATTCCATATTTTATCTTATCTTGATCTTGATGTTGTTCAAGATGCCCCACCAATCATGACGCGAATCGTTAACACTAACCATCACCCATAATTTAATACACGAATAAAACAAACAACTTGACGTCACACACACAGATGTTCCCCAGAAAAATTACAATCTTATGACGTCACACACACAATGACATCATCATCTCAACAACCAATCAAGTCACGATTCATTATCTTATCCTGAACTTCATCTTGTTCAAAGCGCCTACCATACTACTAATGTATTACCCACTCCAAATTTATTATGAAAATTTAACTCGGATATCTCAGATAACTGCCTGTTCTATTACCGATCAGGAACAGTCCAGCATATCTACTTGGAATGCCTTGTCAACACTAAATTAATCAGTTTGTCTTGGGAAACGGCAGCTCTCACCTGTGGTAGTCTTCATACAGAAGAGGAGTATTTCAATCACGTCCACGCAGAGTCAAATAATCATTCATTCTGCAATTACCTTTTCATCACTGCAAAAGCGTAATATTCATCTTGTACCTCAGACATACAAGACTAGACAGCACAGCAACTTCAGAGAGGGAGGCAGCTGACCAACTCCTTGCAGGCTTCAAACAAAAGGTAAGAAGTCGGACCCTACATGAGCATTACAACAACAGGCAAAACAACAACTTAGATCTTTTCCACCAAGACCGGAATCCACGGAATCAACTCCTCGTTGAGCAGGGCAACAGCACCATAGTCCACTTTCCAGCACAGAAGAGATATCATTCACCCCCAAACAAAGAGGGGGAATATTTTTGTGCTTAACAGGGCAAATATTAGTCAGAAGACACTCTCATGTAAATTGACAATACTGTGTTGTAGTAACTGTGATGGTCTCCAACCTGCATATCAGATTTTATGTTCTTATACAGTATCATGTCAAAATAACTGTTATTGGCTTTAATTTAAAATAAATAAATAAATGTAGTTCACCTTATAACTGATATTTCGTTATAACGTACAATACCTCAATGTGTAACATATCTCAACAAGGGTGAGAGCATGTAACCTCTCTGCCTGACTGCAGAGAAACAAAAACTGGTCAATCCTGTATAAAAGATTGTTATGTTTACAATAAATAAATAATAATATAAAAAATATTTTATATATATATATATATATATATATATATGATTATCTATGTATCTATTTTCTATCTCTATGTGTGCTTATTGTTACAACGGGATGCCTTCGAGTGCCGGGAAATTGTGATAGCTTGCGTTTCCCCTTATTCGCCTGAAGCAATGGCCAGTAAAAAACCCAGCATATCACCACCAACAGCCGGTCCACGCCCGAGCTCAGCAGGAATCACTCCAAGGTCGCAGCATTCCGATCAAGGAAAAGACGCCAGCCACAGCTCCAGAGAAGGAAAAGACATCAGTCTCAGTCCCCCGGACAACAACGGACAAAGGTCAGTACTCCCTGTCTCTTATGCCAGCATTTAGCTAATACCTCCGCGCAAATTAATACTACTGCAACAACAACCACTGTGCGTACAAACGTTCAGCTAGCCAACCGCGTTTCCCGAGACAACGGAATTGTAATTTTCGCAATCGAAAATACTCCACTGGAAAAGTATCTAGATGCAGTAGCTCAACATGTTCCCCCAAAAATATAACTCACATTTCAAGAGTTGCCAGAACCATACAAATGTACTTTAACAACGCATCTTGTTCTGAGACATTACTTGAAAAGGGAATAGATATCGGAGTTTTCCACGTGAATGTCTCACCAATCGCACTTGCTCCCACAAAAGTAACAGGGTCAAATGTCCCACCGGAAATAAGCCATCAAATGCTTCGCGGAATACTCTCAAAATACGGTGCAGTGACAGGTAAAATCCAAACGCTACGCACATCTACAACTAGACCTGAATTCGCTCACATCAAGAGCTTTAGAAGGCAGGCTCTAATGCACTTTGGCGACAATACAATTGGCTCCATACCCAAAATAATCAACACAGAAATAGACGGAGTACCCTACACCTTTTATATTACTGTTGCTGCTCAGTGCTTTTACTCCACGAAGAAGGCCATGTAAGGAAGTTATGCCCGTATATACCCAGAAATAAGAAACCAGTTAACAATACTACCAACCCTAGCGGATCAGAGAATCAGAAGCAGCAAGCAGCCATCCCAAAAAAACAGAGCATCCCTGACAAACCACAAAGATCTCAAGGAAAGAGCTTTCAGTCGAGTACTGTGGAGACAAAATCAAGTGGTAGCACTAACGACACCCAACTTTCGGAAGAACCTCCACCAACATCGAGTAAAAGCAATCCTGGAGAAAAGAAAACAGAACACAGAAAACTAACTAACTCTGATAAAGATAAAAATAACGATGAGGGGCAAGAAACAAAAATGAAAAAACAGCCAAAGACAAACCAGTGCAGCTGCAGCAGGGAACATTTGCATCCAAGCATTCTGGAACCCTCCCAACAGCCTATAGAGGGGGATGAAGAGATCGAGCTTCTTGAGTCCTCAGATGATGAAGAGGAAACTGGAGATGCAGGGCGTCCTCACACTGAAGGTCCTTTTACAAATGAGCAGCTTCAGAGCTTTCTTAAAAAAGTTCGAAGCTCTTTACAAAAACTGCTGACAGCCTATGACTACACCGCTGACATCAGTGGCCTTATCACACAACTGGAAGAATTAAGAACTACTCTGGCAGGAAGGAGAGGGCGAAAAACCACCAATCTCAGGAAAAGGATATACTACCTGATAAACTGGCTTGAATCTCAGCGGCAGCATAACTATCCGTAAAGGAAGTGAAGATTAGCGCACCAAATAAAACTAAACCATAAAATAATGAGCACCTCAGTAAACCTTCTCTCACTAAATGTTAGAGGATGTGCCACACCACTGCGAAACAGGCTGGTCCTGCAACATATCCTTGCCCCCCAGCCAGAAATAGTTATGCTGCAGGAAACTAACTTCCCTTGCAACAGCAAAGATTCATATCAACACTGGAAGAACTGGCCGTATACCATGCACCATTGTCCTTCTATACAACTTTATGGATCTGGAGTCAGCATTGGAATTCACCAAAACAGCGCTCTAAAAGTAGAAATAATCGATACCTTTCCTGGGTGTGCAATATATGCACTCATTACAACTCAGACAGGAAAGAAAATATATACCATTAACATATACATCCCACAAAATGAACAGCTTGCAGTGCAGGTACTAGAGTTTGTGCGAAATGACCACATCATACTGGCAGGGGATTTCAACTGCACTCTGGATCCTGCAATGGACAGACAGCAATGCCAAGAACATTGACACTCACTAGCTCAGCTTCCCCAGGAGGTAATAAATGACATGGAGCTGACTGACACCTTCAGACACTTGCACCCACATGAGAAAGTGTTCTCCTGGAGAGCCAAAGGTGGTCCTACCAGTCTCCTATACCAGGCACTGCTCGACAGATACTACACTTCGATGTACACAAAACCCCTACACCAGGAGAGTCACATACCATCCAGCTCATGCATCAGACCATGGTTCCATCCTTCTTAGCATTTGCATACCTGGACACATCAGACACAAAGGAGGAACATACTGGACATTTAACAACAGCCTACTAAAGGATACAGAATATCTCAGAACCTCCAAAATCTATATCGAAACTCTCATCAGAGATATACCTACTTCACAATCAATTTCCGAGTGGTGGTCACTTTTCAAATCCAAAGTTAGGGTATTCACCCAAAAATATAATCACCGAAGAAATTTGAATAAGCATTCAGTCCTTAAAAATTTGCAACAACAACAGCAATTGCATCATCCAGAATCTGAAGAATACCAGTCCCTAGAAGTCACCATACGCTCACACCTAGAGCACCCTGCAAGGGAGCACTAATAAGAAGCACGACACAAACATATGAACCTCGCAGATGCCCCTCCCCCACACATACAAAGTATTTCTTCTCACTAGAAAAACGCCAACAAGAGTGCACCACTATATCTGCTATTAAAACAGATAATGGAAACATCATAGAAAATCACGACGAAATCCTATTATATACTTTGCAGTACTACAAACATTTGTACCAAGCCAACTCAACATCTATGGAGGCCACGAATATAATTCTCTCCGATGTGAAAAGACTCTCACCAATAACAAGGAGTAACACAGAACTCCCCATCACGTTACACGATCTGAAAACTGCCTGCACCTCCTTACCGAAAGATAAATCTCCTTGCATAGACGGGCTCACCACTGAATTTTACCAGTCCTTCTGGGAACTGCTTGGACCTATCCTCTACAGAGTTTTTGTTGATGCGAATACCAATGGCTTTCCACTCACTATGACAACATCTGTTATTAAACTCATTCCAAAGAAAGGAGACGCGACGAAACTAGAAAACTGGAGATCCATCTCTATCACAAACACCGACTGCAAAATTATATCAAAAGCCATTGCCAACAAACTTAAACCCGCTCTGAGTGAAATAATAAATAGGCATCAAACTATTCCATTCCTGGAAGATCAATCCACAAAAACGTACACCTCACAAGGAATCTCATAGGCATAGTGAACAACAACAGTGAAACAATGGGTCTTGTAACACTAGACCAAGAAAAAGCTATCGACCGCGTTGAACACCTGTACGTCTTCAAATGCTTGAAAGCATTTGGCCTTGGTTCAGGCATCATTCACTCTATTAAGATGTTGTATGCCAAGGCACAGTTTTCCATGAAAATAAGCAACAGGCTTACCATAACTGCACCATACAGCATAGGTATTAAACAAGGCTGTCCACTCTCCGGTCCTCTTTACACAATTGCCATTGAACTCTTTTTGTGTAGAATCAGCATGCTGCTCAAAGCATGCCACCCTAAACTTCCCTACCAAACCATAACCCTGACAGCATATGCTGATGATGTCACAATCATAGCCCACAAAGAATAGGACTTTCATAACATACAAATGGCATACCAACAATATCAGGCAGCCTCAGGAGCCAAACTAAACACAAATAAAACAATAGGACTGTGGTGTGGCAAATGGAAAAACCGAACCGATTCCCCAATGTCTGGTACCTGGTCCACAGAGGGAAACAAATATCTGGGAATTTAGCTAGGAAACACACCCTCTTATGTGGATAAGAACTGGGAAACACTAAACAAGCGTTTCAAGCAAGTACTAGGAAAGTGGGCAGCAATACGAGCTTCTGCCTCCACAAGAGGGAGAACAATAATCGTTAACCAAATAGCCAACAGTGTCCTTTGGCATACACTAAAAATTCTTACCTCATCAGTGCAATTCATCAAACAAATAAAGTCAACCATATATCGATTCATATGGAACAAAACAAACTGGCTTTCATACTCCAAGCTATGTACTTCTCTCAAAGATGGAGGACAAAATTTGACCTCCATTGACAATAGGATAACAAAGTTCCGCGCTCGATTTCTTATTAATGCCCTACAACAGGAAATATCACACAAATGCACCACTGAGTATATTTTCACTGTTGCCAATAGAGGTCTCTCTCTCCACAACCTTAAGAATGACAACAGCTCAAGTGCCAGTAAATTTAAAAAACTACTACAAAGATGCCCTTCGACGATGGAAGAAGCTAAACCTCCAGCACACAGTGAAGACAGCATCTCTACCTGAAATTCTCATGGAAACCATCTTTCACAACACGATGGTAAGAAGCCCGATCACTCATAAAGAGTTTTTCTTTCCTCCATGGAGCTGGTGAAGCGTGAGGATCTTGGGTGATATTTTTTCTCCAAGACTCATCTGGCGCTTTCCAAATTCGCTCGAAAACCTGGAATATGGGAATGAATCTGAGCAGATAGACACCGTAAAGGTCGCTTTTCAAGCCGCTATGCCTGACAGCATAACAGAAGTGAGGCTTAGCCCTCCCAACTCAGAAGATCTGGCGCCTATCTTTCTGATAAAAACCAATAACTCATGGGAGAAACTTACACCCAGCAACACCAACAAGATCTACAGCACTCTAACACAAAAGTAGAACCAAATCACGTTATTGGAAAATCCTGCATCATCTGATCAAACACTATTTCAATGGGATCTACCATATTGCACAAGATCCATCAAAACTGACACAGATATTCAGTGGAGAATGTGGCACAATATATTAGCCACTCCTACTATATTACGAAAATTTAACTCAAACGTCTCAGATAACTGCCTGTTCTGCTACCAATTAGGAACAGTCCTGCATATCTGCTTGGAATGCCCAGTCAACATCCAATTAATCAGATTGTCTCGGGAAACGGCAGCTCTCACCTGTGGTAGTCTTCAGAGAGAAGAGGAATATTTCAATCTCGTCCATGCGGAGTCAAATAACCATTCATTCTGCAATTACCTTTTCATCACCGCGAAAGCGGTAATATACAACTTCTACCTCAGACATACAAGACCAGACAGCACAGCAACTTCACAGAGAGAGGCAAGTGACCAACTCACTGCAGCCTTCCAACAAAAGGTGAGAAGTCGGATCCTACAGGAGCATCACCACCATAGGCAAAACAACACCTTAGATCTTTTCCACGAAGACTGGAATCCACGGAATCAACTCCTGGCTGAGCAGGGCGACTGCATTATAATTCACTTTCCAGCATAGAAGTGACACTTCCCCCCCCGCAAAGAAAAGGGGAAGAAAGAAGGATTGTTGTGCTTAACAGTGTGAAAATTAATCAGCTGGCACTCTCATGTAAATAGATAATATTTTGCAATAGTAACCCCTATGTTCTTCCACATTAATGTTCTTATACAGTGTCATGTTAGAATAACTCTAACATGATATATATATATATATATATATACCTCAAGGGCTCACTCTAATGAGTACGGGCATGTCGAACCCGAGGCACCTGAAGCTGGACCACGCCTTAGCTGGACCACGCCAGTCTACAGATAATATAACAGGTAATATATACCTCTTATATTATCTGTAGGCTGGTCACTACTCCTCTTTCCCTCTGTATTTCTTTTCACCTTGCTCCTTCCCCCCAATGCTATTAGAGTATTCGAGGGCTAGGGGTGATTCTGTTCTATTTACCTATTTTTTATCTCATGCACCTGCCCACCCCCAGTTAAAAATGGTGAAGACAAATCAGAAGACTATATCGCATCGGTCGTCGCGCGGGTTACCAAGGACCGCACTGGATGTTAGGTTTCCTGGACAGTCAGGGACAAATGGGCTACAGGAGCAAGTTCCACAGAGCTCTAAAGTATTTACTAGGAAAACGTGGAGCATGGCTGAAAATAGACAAGTCATGCAGTGCTTCTACAGTTCAAGCCCATCAGTTAGGCGATTTCAGAAACGAATATTCCAACTTTGGCTTGAACTGCACCCAAATTCTGAAATTTCATTCGAAAGGCTGATGCAGCAACGCAGCTTCATCATCAAACGCAAGGTATTTAGTGAACTTGAGATGGAAGCACTGAAACCTCAAGCTGTAAATGGAGACCGTACTGACCCTGAAGTGACCAATAATATGAATGAAGCAGAACCAGATTCCAACGTGCAGAATGCTGAAAATTTTGAAAATATACAAATAGTTGAAAGGACGCTATCAGATAAGGAACAAAAATTCACACGAAAAATTAGCGAGAGAATGAACAGCAACCAGGAACGAGTTAGGCTTCCGGCATTGAGACGAGTACCTCAACAAAAACTCAAGGAACTCCTACAAGAGGCCAATAAAGCTGCAAGGGATATTCCTACTGGAACTATTGGGCAAACGAATCAACTTATGTACTCAATAGCCTACGTCGTAACATCTGAATTAGGATATATAGATTAGTGAACCCAAAAGCAGAAAGGGTCAGGAACCAAAATGGAAGCATCGACTAGAGAATAAAATTCTTAAACTCAGAGCAGACGTGAGCAATTTGAAAAACCTTAAGGAAAAGAAGCTGAAAAACACAAAAATCCGAAATAACCTCATAAAGAGATATAATACTGGAACACGACCTAATGATGAAGTATTAGAGGAAGTGAAGCAAAAAATAGTTGCAGTTGCAGCTAAAATAAGAAGATACGGTGCACGCATCGAATAGTACACGAAAAATTCGATGTTTCGCGCAAATCAGCACCAGTTTTACAAGAAAATTGATTGCTGCAGGAATGATAACTTTAAAGAAAATATAAATATAAATACCAGAGACAAAGAAAATACACTAAACTTTTGGAAAAACCTATGGGACGACCCTAAGAGGCAAAATAACAAGGCAAAATGGATTGAACAAATTACGAACAAATCTGAAGAACGATAAATGGACCCACTGAAAATAACAACTAAAATGGTTCAAAAGCAAGAAAAAAAAATAAAAAATTGGTCAACACCCGAGAAGGATGAATTACATGGCTACTGGTTGATATATCTAACAGGCTTACATGGAAGACTTGCTAACCAATTTTATGATGTTTTAGAAGGAAAATGCAAAGAAGAGTGGATCACAGCAGGGAAAACGTTTTTGATCATAAAGGATAAAGAAAAAGGTCCAACCCAGAAAACTTCCCACCAATAACCTGCCTGCCAACAACTTTTAAACTACTCACAGGCATACTAGCTGATAAACTATACAGCTATCTAAAAGCAAATTCTCTTCTCCCAATTGAACAAAAAGGTAACAACAAAAATTCAAGAGGCACAAAAGACCAATTGCTGATTGATAAAATGATTCTTAAAAATTGCAAACGTAGAAAAACCAACCTTCATAAGGCTTGGATAGATTATAAAAAAGCGTTTGATTCGGTACCTCATAGTTGGATTTTAAAATGCACAGAACTATTTGGTATTAGCGAAAACGTGCAAACATTTTTGCAATCCAGCATGAAGAACTGGAAAACAACGTTGGTTATAAATAGAGAAGAAATTGGAGAGGTAAATGTAAAAAGGGGCATCTTTCAAGGAGAATCATTATCTCCTCTATTGTGTATATTTTCATTGATCCCCTTAAGTAGAATTTTAAATAAAACTGCTCATGGTTATCAAACTGCGCAGAATACTGTGAAGACCTTCGGCTTTGGCTCAAGCATCATTCATTCTATTAAGATGTTATATGCCAAAGGACATTTCTGCATGAAAACAAACAACAGACTTACAATATCTGTACCATACAGCAGAGGTACTAAACAAGGCTGTCCACTTTCTGGTCCTCTCTACCCAATTGCCATTGAGCCGTTTTTGCGTATATTAAATATGCTACTTAGGGTATACCGTCCTATACTTTCCTACCAAGCCATAACTCTGACAGCATATGCTGGTGATGTTACAGTTATAGTCCGCAAAGAAGAGGAATTTCGACAACATATAAACAGCATACCAACTATACCAAGCAGCCTCAGGAGCCAAACTAAATGATCATAAAACCACAGGACTGTGGTGTGGTAAATGGACAAACCGAACCAATTCACCAATGTCTGATCACTGGTTTGAAAATGGAAACAACCACGTGGGAATTTACCTAAGAAACACCCCCCCTCTTACGTGGATAAGAACTAGGAAACACTAAATAAACTTTTCAAGCAAGTACTAGGAAAGTGGACAGCAATACGAGCCTCTGCTCCACAAGAGGGAGAACAATAATTGTTAACCAAATAACCACGAGTGTCCTTTGGTATACACTAAAGTTTTTACGCCACCTGTGCATTTTCTCAAAAAAAAAAATACAATCAACCATCTATCGATTCATATTGAACGAAACAAACTGGCTTTCCTACTCCAAGCTTAGTATCCATTTCAAAGAATGAGTACAAAACGTGACCTCCATTGACAACAGGATAACAACATTCCGTGCTCTCTTCCTCCTCAGTACACTGCAACAGGAAATATGCACACAAAGGCACCATCGAATATATTTTCACTTCTGCCACTAGCGGTCATTCTTTATCCACTACATTACGAATTACAACAGCGCATGTGCCAGCGAATCTAACAAACTTCTACAAAGACGCACTTCGAAGATGGAAGAAACTAAACCTCCAGCACACAGTGAAGACAACATCCCTTCCTGAAATCCTCATGGAACCCATCTTCCACAACACGATGGTAAGAAACCCGATCACTTAGAAAGAGATTTTCTTTCCTCCATAGAGCTGGCGAATCGTGAGGATCTTGGGTGCACTCTTTCTCTGAGCCTCACCGGCGCTTTCCAAAATCGGTCGAAAACCTGGAATACGGGAATCAGCCTGAGCAGATACACATTGTAAAGGCTGCTTTTCAAGCCGCTATGCCTGATAGCATAACAGAAGAGGGGCTTATCCCTCCCAACTCAGAAGATCCGGTACCTATCCTTCTGATAAAAACTAATAATTCATGGGAGAAACTTACACCCAGCAACATCACAAAATCTACAGAACTCTAACACAACAGTCGAACCGAAGCACTTTATTGGAAAATCCTGCATCATCCCACCAAACACTATTTCAATGGAACCTACCATACCGCACAAGAGCCATCAAACCCGACTCAGATATTCAGTGGAGAATCTGGCATAATGTATTACCCACTCCAACTGTATTACGAAAATTTAACCTGGATGTCTCAGATAACTACCTTTTCTGCTATCGATCAGGAACAGTCCGGCATATCTACTTAGAATGCCCACTCAACATTCAATTATTCCGTTTGTCTAGGGAAACAGTAGCTTTAACTTGCGGTAGTCTTCATACAGAAGAGGAATATTTCAATCTCGTCCATGAAGCGCCAAACAATCATTCATTCTACAACTATCTGTTCATCACTGCGAAAGCAGTAATATACAGCTTCTATCTCAGACATTCAAGACCAGACTACACAACAGCTTCACAGAGAGAGATAGCTGACCAACTCTTTGCAGCCTTCAAACAGAAGGTGAGCAGTCGGATACTACAGAAACATCACCACCACAGGCAGAATAACATCCTAGACTTTTCTCACCAAGACTGGAATCCACGGAATCAACTCCTGGCTGAGCAGGGCGACTGCATCATAGTGAACTTTCCAGATATCATTCTCTCCCCCACCTCCCTTCCAAAAAAGGGGGGATTCCTGTTTTTTTTTTTAAACAGTATGAATAATGATCATATGTTACCCTCATGTAAATATATAATATTGTGTTATAGCAACTATTATATTATTATACAATATCATGTCAGATTAACTCTTAATGGCATGAAAAACTGTAATTCACCTTAAAACAACTGATATTTCTATGAAACATATCTCAACAAGAGTATGAGCATGTAACCTCTCTGCCTGGCTGCAGAGAATCAAAAACCGGTTAATCCTGTACATAAGACAGTTGTTTTTAAAATTTAAAAAAAATGTCTATCTATTTATATCATTCCTAAAGCCTCCTGTTCTTGTGACACTTCTCTATTCATATATGGCTTCAGTCTTTGTTGGATTACTTTCACTATAACATAATATTTACTTAAATGTGAAATTAATGCGGTGGTTCTATTATTCCCACAATTTCTTGTTTTGATTTATTTAGAATTGTACACAACTTTAAAATAATAATGAGTAGGTGAATGATATTTTAGATGAAATAGAGGACAAAATAATTAATTATAACACACATACCACTAAGTTTCCTTCCCAATCCGATCCATAGTGGATGTCGTGCATTCTTCATTTGCCTTCCCAGAACTTCCCCTTCTTCTTTAGAGTGAATACTTGCAAGTGTTCCTCCTGTAAAATATTCGAGATACATAAATAAATTATCTGGAGTATATGGAGGACAAAATTAGGTAATATGAATATACAAAATTCAATGAAATCAGACTAATGCATTTCTTGGTTAAGGTGATCACTATTGTCTAGAAACTACTATCAGCTCTACATGTCCTTCAATTACACTTGAATTACAGATCTCGAAAGTAAAATTTATTTTTTAACACTTATTTTCAATACCGTAAAAAGTGAAATATATATATGCACTATATATATATATATATATATATATATATATATATATATATATATATATATATATATATATGCACTATATATATATATATATATATATATATATATATATATATATATATATATATATATATATATATATATATATATATATATAAGTATATATATATACATTATTGTTCGTATATATATATATATATGAACAAGGTCTGACTGGGGACATTTTCATTTGTAGATTCCATTGGTGGAAGGTACACCTGCAACTGACCTATCTATCCATTTCTACATATTATTTAAAAGAAATAACTAATTATTCATGCAATGTTACCTCTTTCAGCGCACTTCTGATAGGCTACGCTCCAAATAGCTATATTAGTGTTTTCGATGAAATAACAATAACTTCCTCCTAAATCAAGCCAATCATCCGGATGCGATGGACATGAAGTATCTGCTTCGGGCGACAAAGTCACCACTGGTTCATCTAAAAATTAGAAATGAATTATATATATAACCACAATTTCCTAAATTGAAGAGCTAATGAAAGAGAATAAAAGAAATTTTATCGCTTTTGTATATATATATATATAATACGCACATCGAACATTGCAAAGCGATGCTGTGGGAGTGCTTGTTAAGAGAGAAAATATGTTATCACTCGTTTTGAAAGATAAAGATTATGTTTTGTAGTTTTGTTGCTACTATATATATATATATATATATATATATTATATAGTAGCAACAAATATATATATAGTAGCAACAATATATATACATGTGTGTGTGTGTGTGTGTGTGTGTGTAAGGGTCATAGCTGCAAAACTGAGAGGAGACCTCCACATAACCTTTAAAGGAATGCAGAGAACGGGCCAGGACTTGTGATCCATTGTGCACTCCTCACCATCTCGTCGTGTACCCCGTTAGGTGTCTACCTGGACACTAAACGAACAAGGATGAGCTGGTATTTTGGGAATTAACCGAAAAATTTATTCTTATCGGGTAAAACCAGAATATAAAATGATCGTACGATATGACAGAATTTCATGTCGGCTGATGGGGGTTGACCGGTTAAACAAGGCTCCCGTTGTCTTCGCCAAGGAACCAGGGCGAACAGTGTCTGTTTCTTGCGAGATTGCCACCATTGGTTCAATTTTATATATATATATATATATAATTTATAGTCTTTATACATAATTAACATTAAAACGTTGTAGTTGTATTTGAAGTGTGTTCTTTCATTTGTTGCATTGTTGGGAGAGTGCGTGCTTGCTGCATCACTGAACGCCAGTACATGATTAGAGCTGAATGACTATCCGGGAGGTTGTAGCTTAAGTTGTTATTTAGATAAACAGGATTGAAGATGATTTCTCTCGATTCCACAATTTTTCTCTCTATTTCGTCACTGCAACGGGAGATGTTTGTAGATTTTTCCCAGCAGACTTTGTGACTTTGGTTATCATCATTAGGATTAGCCGAGAAGAGGATATGCCTTGATAATGCACTTGCTCGCTGTCTCTTGTAAGTAATGTCTCTCATGCGTTCTTTCATACGCATTTCGACAGATTTGTCTGTCTGCCCGAAATAAGGAATATCGCAGTCACATAATATGTGTAACAGATATCTGCACAGTCAATCCCATCATTTCCCTCCTCATAAGCTTGGAATAATTTCCACCTTGGGACATAGAGCTCGTTCTCTTCTTGATGATCCAAATGAACTGCTTACAGAAATAAACCATCTGAAAACTTCTTTCGAAGTTGATGGATATTCCAAGAAAATCATTAACAAATTCTTCTTAATCCTCCCAGACATCACTCAGAAGAAACAAATAGATTCAAAAGCAATATATCTATTCGTTACATAAGTACTGTTTCACATAAATTAGCAAAAGTTCTAAAAAAATACAATATCAGAACCTTGTTCACTCCACTTCCAAAGATCCGTTCCTTAATTAGCCACCCAAAACCTTGTCATCATCAACTCAAATACCCTGGCGTATATAAAATATTATGCGACTATATATATTATATATATATATATATATATATATATATATATATATATATATATATCTTTATGAGACACTATTCCCTAAAATGAAGAGCTAATGAAAGACAATAAACGATGAATTTTCATCGCTTGTTCTCAACTCATGTTTCTCAGTGCTCGCTTTCTTTCTTTTTTTTTTATGTTGGGTCCATATACAGGGGAGTGGTTGGTCAACGTATAGTACGTTAGTACCGTATTGGGTGGTGGGTTGCGAAAGGAGAAACTTCTTTACATTTGATTTGAACGCCTGTATGTTGTATTCCTTGGGAAATGTCTGGAGGAAGACTGTTACTACTGTAATAGCAGGGATGAATACGGAGGAAGAACTTCTGTGGGTTTCGAGGTGTACTGTGAAAGGATGTTAGGCGGCAGCTGTACGTGTTCCAATGGACTTTGTACAGGGTGGGGGGAATTATTGATGCTGTTTCAGATGAGCATTTTTCATCGAAATATTTATAGAATATACAGATTGCAAAGACCTAGCGTCTATGTGAAAGTGGGGGAAGAGTTGGTGAGGGATGAGTAATTTATTAGTCTAATTGTTCTCCTCTGTATCGAGTCAATCGTTCTGAGGGAGCTTTTTTGGAGCCCCACTCCAGATCTGAGAGTAGTATTCGGGAGCTGGGCGGATTTGTCACTTGTATAGTGTTAACAGCTGTTTAGCCGTGAAGTAGCGTCTTGAGCGAAAGAGAAAACCAAGTTTTTTAGAGGCTGAGGATGCAATGGTTGTAATGTGTTTATGCCAGGAGAGGCTTGATGTCAAAGTAATTCCGAGAAGAGAAATTTCATTTTTTCTGAGAATTTGAGTGTTATCGAAAACAATGCTGAGGGGAAATGATTCTTTTTTGTGAGAAATAAGACAGAACTGGGTTTTACTAGCATTGAAGTTGACAAGGTTATCTGGGCCCCATTGGCGGATGGCTTGGAGGTCAGAATTAAGGGCAGTGGAGGTTGATGTTCTGTGGGTTGAGGTGAGTTGTGTAGAGTAGAGTTTGTCAAATGAAAGAGAGGAATGTAATGTGATGTCATCTGCAAATCTGTTTATTGGGTTAGAGGTAGACTGAAGGGTCATCGATATATAGAAGGAAGAAGGTCGGTGAGAGAACTCAACTTTTTGGACCCTAGCATTAGTAGAATGGTGAGAGGATATGGAGCCGTCTACCATCCCACATAGTGTGCATCCAGACAGGAAACTGGTAATCCATTTGCAGAAGTCCAGGGCCAGTCCAAATGATGGGAGTTTGCTTAGTAAGCCTTTGTGTCAGACTCGGTTGAAAGCTTTGGAGATATCAAGTGCAACTGCTTTGGAATGACGGAATTTCTCTATGGCGTTTGTCCAGTGATGGGTGATGTATGAGAGTAGATCTCCTGTTGAACGGCTTTGAGGGAATACGTACTGATGGTCGCTTAATATACGGATACCTTCAAGGTAGATTAGGAGTTGAGAGGTGATTATTTGCTCTATTACTTTAGATAGCACTGAAGTGAGTGAGATAGGGCAGTAGTTATATGGCATTTGTCACCCATTTTGGGAAGGGGTTGAATATAGTCCAGTTTCCAGGTTTTGGGATATATACCAGTAGTGGAGTAAGAGAGTGCGTACAGGTGACATAGGATAGGAGAGTCAGTTCTGATGCACAGACCTTCAATATAATTGGAGGAATGCCGTCAGGGCCAGGAGACTTTCTGCGTCTAATTTAGGCAACAGGTTTGTGATGTATTTTTGACCAAAGGATACAGAGGGCATTGAATGTTGGGCAGTTGGAATGACGGAAGGCCATTTGCCATTGTCAGTTATGTGTGCATTGGAGACAATAAGTGATAGCAGGAGATTAGCTTTTTCTATGGGTTAGTTGCAATTGAGCCATCTGGGTGTGATGCAGGTGGGAATAGTGTAGGGAAAAAGTTACGGCCAATTGCCTTGTCAAGAGCCTTGCAGCCTGTCCAAACGCAGGAAACTTGCAGCCTGTCCAAACGGCTGCCGTTTGGACAGGCTGCAAGTTTCCTGCTTTTGGCCCGTTCAAATACTTATTTAGAAGTATTGATAATTTTCTTGCATTTGTTACGGGCTTCAGTATAGGCATTGAATGAGGATGGGGTTCTTGAATTGAGCGGTTGTGGTATGCCTCATTTTTAATTTGTACAGCCTTGGCACATATTTTGGAAAACCAGGGTTTAGGTAGGTGTCGACAGGTTTGAGTAGTGTGGGGAATATATGTTTTCATCCCAGTGAGAATGACTTTGGTGATGCGTTCAGCGCATATGTTTGGACTGGAAGACCGGAAAAAATACTCTAACCATGGGAATGAACCACAGTAATCTCGGAGACTGTCCCATTTGGCACTGTTATAATGCCAAACTACTCTTGTGTGTAAGCACTGTTGCATGGAGGAGGAGATGAGCACTAAGTTGAGGTCAGAATTGGCCAGCGAGCTCACTACATTCACTGCATATTTGGAGGAGTCATTAGAAAGGAAGAGATCTAGGGTATTTGGGAGTAGTTTGGGTTATCTGGTATTCTGGTCTGTTTTTGAACAATTTGAGTGAGGTCATTGGTGACTGCAAATGTTTCAGCATCTCTGACTGCAGGATCTGTATATCTGGAAGAGGAAAGTCAATTGGTGTAATGGACGTTGAAACCACCCAGGAGGATGATTTTGCTGTTAGGAGAGTTGGACTAGAGAAGATCGACTTTTAGGGAGAGGAAATGAAAGGGTTCAGAGTGATTGGTGGTATTAGGAGAGCGATAGAGACAGCAGATGAATTTCACTGAGTGGGGGAGGGATATCGTCGGAGGTCCAACTTGGGCGATTATAAATTAGTTGCTCTCTGGCAGGGTATGTCAGAGCGGATAAACTCTCTTGGGTCCAAAGGAGTTAAATAGTGTATAGTTAAGAAGGTTGATATGAATATTGCTAGGGGAAGGTGAGATTTGAGTTTCTGTTAAAAAGAGTAGGTAGGGTTTGGTGGACTGCAGATGGAAATGGCTGCTATTAAGTTTGGAGTTGAGACTGCGGATGTTGGCGAAGTGGATATGCAAGATTCTGTGAGGCCAGGACTTGACCCCAAGGGTCTTGCACGTTTCCTATGCAGTGTCTGCATGCTGGTATCCTTGGTGGCTGCTGGTGGCGTCAATTGGTTTTTGTACTAGTTTGGATTGTTTGTAGTCTATCACCCAACTGTTGTCTCCATTATAGCGTTTTTCTTCTAGTTGTCTTCGGAGTTGGCGTCTTTTTTTTCTCTGGGCAAAGGTTAAATCGGGTCGAACACGTATGCGCGACTGGGGGCAAGTGTCGTTTAGATTGTTGTTTATCGCTGTTATAAATTTCGTTGTGTTGGTGAGTCGCAGGTCACTTTCTCGAGACATGGAAAGGTCCGTACCGTCCTTTCTTTTATTCATGGGTCCGATATGATGGCATTGACGATATTTCTGGGATCGAAATTGCATTCTCCTGCAAGTTTGCCGACGTCTTCTTTTAAAGATTTACCGTTTTCCGTTGGAAAGTTCAGGATAACACTGTTGAGTTTCCTATTTTCGGCCTCGAGCGACTCGTGTACCGATGATGTGATTAGTTCACAAAGTTCGTTAGCAGGCACGGGCGCACTTGCGGTCGGGCGTTGGTCATTGATCCTCTCGAGCTTAGAGGATCAATGACCAACTTTCCAACTTTCCAATTTTGGAGGAGAAGGTATCGATCATGGCATTAAGCTGTTACTCGAGGTTATTGACTCTTTTGCCTAGGTTTAGTATTTGTTTTACGGAAGGCAGGCAACGTCATACAGAAGTAGGGCTGGGCTGGTTTAGATCGGTAAAATGCTTGTGCGTGGATTCATTTATTTTCTCGCAGGAAATATGTAGCCAGTTTCTTACTACAGTTAGAATAATAAAGTAATGATGGTACAACATGACAGAATTTCATGAATGCTGGGGCTTCGCCCGGTTAAATAAGGCACCGATTGTCATCGCCAGGGAATCAGGAAACAGCAAATAAGTCAGCTACTGGAACAAATCATGAAACAGACCCCATCAGACGATTTCAAGATAGGTACTATCAACATAAAGAAATGGAGCAAGTTGAGGAATTGGATAAATACCAGATCGATAAAATATGGGTGCCTGAAACAAAAATAGACAAAATCTGGTCGGATTTTTCTCAGCAATAAATACAAAATGTGGTATTCAGGCAATAACAATCAGGAAAAAGATGGTACAGCTATAGTATTGAACACAAAATACGAGGCTAATCTTCTTGAATGGAAAGCAGTATCAAGTAGAATGATATAGGCAAATATCAAGTAGAGTGATGCGGGCAAATATCAGAATGGGAAACTAGACAATGAGACTTATTTATGCCTATGGTCCCAAGCATGGTTACATTAATTTAGAAGTGGAGGAATTTTTTGAGGATTTCGAGAAAGTAACTGACACAATGAAAAAGGAAAAGTTGGTGCTTGTTGGGGATCTAAATATCAGAATAGGAAACGATTGTCAGACATACAAAAATATTTTGGAAAAATTTGAGAGAAAGAGCAAAGCAATAATAATGGCAAATACCTGTTAGATTTCTGATCAGAACATGTACTGGTTACTACAAACGCAATGATCCAACATAAAAATGTGCGTACATTCACATGGATAGAAGAGGCAAGGAATAGGAAAAGTCTCATTGACTACGTTATAGTTCACAGCGGTGTTTTCTCACTGATACAGGACACTAGAATATACAGAGGATTTAAAATTGGAAGTGATCACCATTTCGTCTTGAGAAGGATAAAATTGAATTTCATACTGGAAAGTAGAACATATAAGAAAATTTTAAAGCGACTAAAAGTTGAGCAGCATTCAGATTTAAACCGTAGACTAAAATACAGAAATATTATTCAAGAAAAAATGAAAGAGTTTGAGAACAGGAAATAAATTTTGGAGAATCAGTGGCAAGCTCTGAAGAAAACATTGTTTGATTCAGATAGAGAAGCATATGGTGAGATTGTCTGCAAGGATAGAAAAATCAGAACTCCATGCTAGACACAAGTAGTTAAAGAGACAGTGAAGGAAAATAAGAAATCATATCAAAATTTCCTTGCAAAAAGTCAACTTGTACTCTTAGATAATACAGGTACAAGTGGAAGGAAGCTGAACACTGTGTAAAACTAGCTAAACAAAAGTCATGGTTGGTACGAACATAGAAAGTAAATATCAAGAAGGTGGAAAAATATTCTTGAGGTATGGAAAAAGCTCCGAAATGGAAGAAATAGTGTTGGAAAAGTAATTAGAGATGACAAAGATGATAAAGTTGACATGACAACTGGCGAAAAATGATATCCTTGGTGTATGGAGTAATTACTTCGAACAATTGCTAAACGAAATAAGCACAAGCAGTGATGACAGCACTTTACTAAAAAACTTAACAGGCATGCAATCAGGAATACATATCCATACTTGACGTAAAACATGCCATCCAAAGTCTGATATGTGGAAAGGTAACTGAATTAGATTATATTCTACCAGAAATGCTGAAATATGGCGGTATAAAAGTCTTGAATTGGCTGCTCTGCATAGTTAGGAAGACCTGGACAGAAGGACGAATTCCAGATGATTGGAATAGAGCTCTCATAGTATCCGTATATAAAAAAAGGAAATAAAACTGAATGTGAGAATTGCAGAAGTATTTCCCTAGATCTCTCATAGCACAGCATAAATATCAAATCCACTCAGATATGCTTTTCATATTTATCAAATCAGAAAAAAAAAATCAGCTAACGCCTTTTTATTCCCGTATTTACGGGAGTAGGCGAGGCCATTTAGCCCTATCTAACTTTTTGGAGACTGAGTGGGCAGTTCAATCTCCACTGGTACCCAATCAGAGACAGATGGCCCAAGCCTATCACTAATTAAGCGGTACGCAGTGAAGAGAGACGGCTCAAATGTGCCGCCATCTCGTGGTGACTAACCCTAACACAATATATTTAATGTCTGAAATAATGTGGGTTCTACGGTCGATTTTCTTGAGTTTACAGGACGAAAAACCCGAGTTTCCGGGAGGAAAAACCTGCTTGCCCGTGCCAGAGATCGACTAACTCGGGAACCGGTCGAAAAAAGGCTTAGAAAAATTTCCTCTAGTCGCCGACTAGACTCGAAACCAAGACTTCCTTCGTGCGGCCTAGCGCGATGGTGTGCAAACGCCACATCCATTAAATTAAAGTTATCCTACAGTTAATTGCACTGGACCGATTTAGGATTAGTGTTGATGCTCTATGCACCCTTCAAAATTCACTACGTAATAAAATATAATCATATGGGCACATTGATGCCAATATTGTGTCTCAGGTTGCACAAACCACACGACAGGCATCATCATCATCATCATCATCAATTTTGTGATATGTACCATCGAGGGGGGGGTTGGGGTATGATAGTTCTACATGAAAAACTTACATAATTACTAACTTCCTATCTACAATTCTCCTCCAAATCAATCTGTTACCTGTCAAGACCTTATCAGATGTTACATTTCTATCTTATAAGGCATATTTTACTGTATCAGTCCACGTATATCTTGGTCCTCCTCTAGGGCTTCTTCCTGCCTACCGGAAGAGAGGACTTGTTTTGCTAATCTTTCCTCTCCATTCTGTTTGAGACCATTCTAGCTGAGATTAGCTCTGCTAACACATTCCTGGATCCTGAAAATGTTAAGTGCTTTACTAATATACTCGTTTTTAATATGATATTGGTTCGAACTGTAAATTAATTGGTTCGAACTGAATCTTGTATACAGCTAATTTAGTGTTTTGACTAATTCCTCTGTTATTCCATATACGGTTATTCAGTTGACTTCCTACTATATCAGCTTTATTGAATCTGTTGTCTATTTCCATATTTCATTTACCAACTTCATTAAAAATCTTGCCTAAGTAGCTGGAATGTTTTACTTGTTATATAGGTTCTCCATTTGCAATGCCGTTGATATTTTCAATGCTTATGCCATTTTTTATTGTCTTTGTCTGGTTAGTGCTGACCTTCATACCAAATGTATTACAGCAGTTATTTTATTTAGTGTCAGGGAATTGTGCAGATTTGTAGCGGATTTATTTAAAGTATAACATCGTCTACATAAAGTAAAGAGCTGAGATTAACATCTCCAATTTTGATATCAGGTTTAATACCACTTTCCTTCATAATGTGATCCATATAGATAATGAATAACAGAGGGAATAATGTACATCCTTGTCTCACACTAGATTTAATATTAAACCATCTTCCTGTACTTCCTTAAATTCTAACAGCTGATTTACAACTTAAATAAAGACTACGTATTGTTTGATACATGCCCATTGAATACCATACAATGTAGTGTTTGAAATACTTCTCTTTTTTGGCACCTAGTCATATGCCTTTTTCAGATCAATAAAACTTAACTGCAGATCTTTGTTATATTCTCATGATTTCTTAACCATTTGTTGTAAAGTGAAAATCTGATCCTGACAGCCTCTATTTGGCCTGAATCCAGCTTGTTCTTCACAAAGCGTTTCTTCCACAATTCTTCTCAACAGTTTTTCAAGTATACTTGCATAAATCTTCCTAGGAATACTCAGTAGGGAAATACATCTTAATTCTCACATTCAGTTTTATTTCCTTTTTTATATATGGGTATTGTGAGAGCTGTACTCCAATCATCTGGAATTTGTCCCCTCTGTCCAGGCCTTCTGAACTATGAAGTGCAGCCACTGCAAGACTACTCTACCTCCATACGTGAGCATTTCTGGTCGGGTATCATCTACTCCTGCTGCTTTTTCACATTTCAGGCTTTTGATGGTTTTTTCTACTTCAAGTATGGATATGTTTTCCTGATTTCATGGCCTTTGAGTGTTTTTACTACTGTGCTGTTATCACTGCTTGTTTCAGAAGGCCTGGACAGAGAGAAAAATCCAGATAATTGCAGTATAGCTCTCATAGTACCCATATACAAGAGGGAAAAAAATGGAATATATGAAATACAGAGGTATTTCCCTACTGCGTATTCTTGGTAAGAGTAATGCAAATATACTTGAGAAACGATTGAGAAAGATTATGGAAGGGAAGCTTGGTGAAGAACAAGCTGGATTCAGGCCAAATAGAGGGCTGTCAGGATCAGATTTTAACTTTACGACAAATACTTGAGAACAGTAGCGCAATCTTGATTTAATCTTGGGGGGCCGAGTTGAGTAGACGATTTGAGAATGCACACTACATTGCATACGACCTATGACTGAGCATCTGCAGTGATTGCCAATACATGATACCAGCGATCTCCTCTGGCCTGGCTCGGGTAAACGAAGTAGCGCTCGGTCAGCAAGTGCACTACTTCGTTCGCCTTGCGTTCACAGCAGAGGAGCTATAGGGTATTCCCACCTTATGTGGCCGCTAATTCATAAGAAGTATAGATATAGAAGACACAACATAGATAATAAAAAAAAGTTTTAATTAGGAAACGATTTTTGTAAAATTTTCCAGTGTTTTTTCCATTTTCTTTTTGAGGGTGCCAGGGCCCATTGGTCCCTTCCCTGGGTGCGTCACTGCTTGAGAAATCTTGAGAATATAGCATACATCTCTATTTAAGTTTTGTAGATATGGAAAAGGCATATCACAAGGTGCCAAGAGAAAAGCTATTCAAAACGCTACTGTTGCATGGTATCACTGGATGATTATACCAAACAATACTGTACACAGTTTTTATTCGAGTTGTAAGTGCAGTTAAAATTAAAGGAAGTACAAGAAGATGGTTTCATGTTAAATCGCATGTCAGTCAAGGATGTAATTATACCCACTGTTATTAATTAACTATATGGATCATATTGAAAAAAAAGTGGTATTAAACCTGACAATCAAATTGGAAATGTTAATCTCAGCTGTTTACTTCATACAGATGATGTTATATTTCTAAATAAATCATTTACAAGTCTACTGGATTCTCTGACTAAATTGGAAAACTGTTGTAATAGATTTGGTATGACGATCAGCACTAACAAGACAAAGACAATGAAAATAGGCAGAGGCATCGAAAATATCAACAACATTGTAAATGGAGAACCTATAGAACAAGTAAAACGTTTCAGCTATTTAGGCGATTTTTAGTGAAAATGGTAAATTAAATCCGGAAATAGACAACAGAATCAATAAAGTTGATACTGTAGGAAGTCATTTGAATAAACGTATATGGAATAAGAGAGCAATTAGTCAAAACACTAAACACTAGCTGCATACAAGACTGTTCAAACCACTTTTAACATATGGATCAGAGAGCTGGGTTAGAAATAAAACATTTCACCAATGACTAGAGACAACACATATGAGAGTACTGAGAAAGATTAGAGACGGGAACAGATAGCATCAGTGGCAACATCATATTAAAAACGAGGATATTAGTAAAGAACTTAACATTGTTAGGATCCAGGAATGTGCTAACAGAGCTAATCTCTGCTAAAATGGTCATTTAAATAGAATGGGAGAGAGGAAAGATTAGCAAAACAAGTGCTCTCTCTCTTCCAGGTAGGAAGGAAAAAGACCTAGAGAAGGACCACGATATACGTGGATTAATAAAGTAAAAAGTGCCTTATAAGATAGAAATGTAAGATCTTGACAGGTAACAGATTGATTTGTAGGAAAATTGTAGATACGAAGTTAGAAATTATATAAGTTTTTCATGTAGTATTTTCATATCCAATACACCCCCTCAATGGTACATATCAGGAATTTGATGATGATGATGATGATGTGCTGTCGTGTGGTTTATGCAACCTGAGCTACAACTTTGACGTCAATCTGCCTGATTGAAATTTTATTATGTAGAGAATATTTAGGAGGGCATAGTGCATTAAAACTTATCAATTAATATAATTTTAAATATGAAAAGCATAAAGATCAAATGAACTACTGTTATACTTCCGGTTCGCTGTTTATGTAAGAAGCACAAAGGCATATTTAAGATCAGAGCCGGCGCGAGGGACTTTGCCGCCCGCATGCAATGTCTATCTAAGCTCCCCTGTAAGGATTTTGGCGTGTGTGATTCTTTTACGATAATAAAAATTTAAATTATTTTAAATTTTTTAAATACATTTTGACAGAACAGCTATACGTTAGTTCGCTAAACGTAACGAACCAGGGGTGTTGACTAGGCAGGACAATTGTTAAAAACCCGAATATTCAAAAAATTCTCAAAAGTTAAAGCAAAAATTGATAAAGCCACTTCACTTTAATCGTTGAATATAATGATACAGGGATTATAGCCTTCTCACTGACCCGAATCGCTAACAAAATTAAAATGAATTTTAATTAAAGTTAAAATTTATTTGAACTAAAGTTTAAAAAAATTCTTGCATTTTACAAGTTACTAAATTCTTAGTAACTTGTAAAAAATTTTAATAATTTTTATAAGTGGAACTATCTTTTAGGAAAATAAAAGAAACTCAAGATAGATGAGAAAATAAGAAAAGAATTCATAAATAATTAGAACATTTAATATAAATATTCAAAAAATAACATCCTTACAGAATAACAGAAAATGAATTAAATTACATAACTATACTTGAATTGTTTTAATTATATATATATCATTTTCAATAGCTATTAACGCCAAACTAACAAGCCTTTTTTGTGATATACTTGTTTTCTTAAGTAGGTTTTAATCAATTTCAACTTGGAAAAGGAACGTTCACCGCTCGCTACACTAACAGGTAAGGTTCATAGTATTCTTAAAGTAATTGAAAAATTAGGGAAAGATAAATTATTGGACACAATAAAATTAAGAATATCGAAAGGGTTTTGAATATTTAAATGATCCTTCCGAAAAATATCCCGGAAAGCACATAACTCGTCACATAGTTCTATTGCATTTACGTCTTTATTGTCACCGTCCTCCAAGAGAATCTCTAAATCGTCACAATTTTTTCGTAAATTATTATTTATTATTATTATTATTATTCCTGATACCTCCAAGGAGTCAGAAGACTCTTGGCGGGAGGATACCTACAACTGTCTCAACCACTACACCGAACCTCTACTACGAATCATCTCCATCAACGCCATCTACCGCCCACCGCAACTAGTATTTTTTGTCTGTAAATTGCGTGTGTTCTGAACGGCCGATTTGTCTGTATGCGGGATGAAAAACCCGAGTTTCTGGGAGAAAAAACCCTGCTAACTCCGTATGAGATCGGCTATCTCACCTTCGATTGAAATCGTCCAGATAAAAATTTCTCCCGTCGCGACAAGAATCGAACTTAGGCCTATTCCAATCGAAGGGCGCAATGTATCGTCGTTCTTAGAATTGTTGTATGTTCGTTATTAATTTGCAGTAATCTATACAAGAAATTGAAATTATCATAATATGTTTTAGTTGTTCAAAACGTTCTATTAACGAACACACTGCTACGTCTAGAAGTGTATAAAACACATTCGCTCTAAATTTATCTTCTGGCGATTGTGGCGTTTCGTCATGAAGCCCGTAGACAAATTGTCGTATCTTCTTTCCTCGTCGGACTTCCGTGCCAGTTTTAAATTCTTGTTCTCCGTCCACCTCTTCGGTTCTTTTGCCATTTTAGAACTTCTTTAAAGTTTGTATCTGATCAATACTCTTGTAAGAATATTTTTCAGTTTTCAATAGATTCTAAAGCAAGTCTAATGTTCATATTTTTGTCTTGAAGCATTTTTACTCACAGGGATTATTCTGTTAAGTAAATCATGCCAAGTTATAAGAGAGCAAATAAATTTGTAGTCCTTCATTTTAGCACATAATGCTTGTGCTTCATGCTGAGTTTCTTTATTAAAATTTTCATTATTTAAAATTTCAAAAAGTGCATCGTAAATTTCTCGTAACTGATATAGTAGAGGGCGGATTGCATTAATTTTACTTTCCCATCGCGTTTCTGATGGCTGTTTCAATATTAATTTTTTTACAAACTTTAAAAGGATTGCCCAACGTTTGTAAGAGAATGAAAAGAAATTGTATATTTCTTGAATAATTGCAAAGAAACTAATTGTATCTGCATTCACTTTGGCTGCATGGTTACATTTAGAGTATGAGCAGCACATGACACGTAAAAAGCTCGAGAATGTTTGTTCAAAAGCAAATTTTGGAGCCCATATTTTTCCCTTTTATATTTGCCCCATTGTCATACCCTTGACCTCGCATGTCTTCAATGGGAATGTTCCATTTCTCCAGTTGTTCCATTATTGTTGCGCATAAACCACGTCCTGTGGAATCTGATATATCTGCAAAACCTGATAAGTTTTTACTGATCTTGACAATTCCATTGTCACAGGAAACAAAGCGAATAATAATGGCCATTTCTTCTGTTTTACTTACATCAGGTATGCAGTCTAAAATTATGGAAAATATTTAGATTTTCGAATTGATAATAAAATTGTATCCCTAATTGCGTTACTTAAAGTTTCCAATATTCCATTTTGACTGTCTTTACTCAAATAGTATACTCTATTGTTTCGTTGTAGGGCCCTTTCAACATGATTTTCCATAACGGGATCAAACTTAGCAAACAGTTCGACAAATTTTAAAAATTGCTGTTATTCCTTTCATATAATTTATCAGATGATCCGCGAAGCTAAATTTTGGCTACCAAGGAATTTTATAATTTCAATCAAGCGTTCTAAAACACTCGTCCAGTGTTTCTTTTCCATTCAGTCTGGCAATCAATAGTAGTTTTGTTTTTTAAATTTTTATCCACTTCTTCCATTTTAAGAAATTTTTCATGTGAGTTAAACTAGCCTCATGTCTATGCAAAGTTGTACTTACATTTCTCCAATCGTTATAACCTTCTACAAGACTACTTGATTTGGGAGGTGCGAAAGGTTTGCAACAAAAGCAAAAAACAGAATTTAAAGTTTCGGAATAAATGAGCCATGTTCTTTTGCACGAGCTCACGTTTTCCATTTTTCTATTATAATATGTGTCACCAAATGAGCCATGTTCTTTTGCACGAGCTCACGTTTTCCATTTTTCTATTATAATATGTGTCACCAAATTTATGACCATATGTATCTCTGGGATATATTATATTTTTCTTTTGAACATGTCCCATTTCAATTAAAACAATTCGTAATTTTTCATCAGTATTTCCCCATTCACCAGGATCTTCTAAATTTCCAAAGACTAACAATGTGTTAGTTTCTTGGTCAACTACAACTAAATCTTCTCCTAACTGTTTTTCACTTAAATCGTGCGTCTTATCTTGTTCAATAGTTGCAATAGAACTTTCATGAAAACTGGATGATGTGCACGGTTCTTCAACTCTGATTTCTGATTTATCGAGTTGGTTACAATCTGAATCAGAATATTTTAATATTTTAACAAATTTATTAAGACCCCCAGTTTGTTTCTTAACGTCTGCTTCTTTTGCATGGCTTCTTTTTTAAATTTTGGATTCCATTTCTATTTTATACCTGCAAGAAATTATTACACAACACGACACAGAGATGAAATAATAGTCCGCACTGCGCTACTGTCAGTAGCGTACTGAGATGCATACCATATGACTGGTTAACTAGAAACAAATGTTTTGTACGAAAATTCGTTTCTGCACATAAAAACCGTTCACCATTTCACTTTAGACAGACTGCAGTATACACAACATTCTGTATGCAAGCATTTAGCCTGCTGTCGCTGCAAAATTAAAAACAGCCGGCTGATCAAAGAGGCGCCAATATATAATTTTTTAAAATTTTTATTCGGTGTATCCGGCCTTATTTATTTTAATATTTATCATTCTAAGAATTTTTTTGTTTTTATGATAAAAATTTTGTTTCTTAAAAATGAACTTATGAACGGTGCGCCCCAACGCGGCGCCCACATGAACCGGATGCTCTGAATGCCCGCTTCCGTCTGCCCTGTTTAAGATCACCCTTTGTGGTGATCTTAAACAGGGCAGAAACGTCGGCAATTTTCCATTGCGCTAGGAAATAATTTAGCCGAAGGATGACATTAATTATAGCTACCAGGTGCAAAACCCCTTTGCGGCGAAGTAGCTTGAGCACCTTGTTTGTTTCCATCTGAACCCGGAGCCTTTTTGTTATTTAGGTTTCTTAAAATCTCATACATTTCTGTTGATGACACGGATTTGTTGTTGGATTGGAGTGAGGCATTTTGAGTTATTTTATGCACTTGAGTGTGGATTTTACTTATGAAATTTATATCTGTATTGATATAATTGGGGATGCGTTGTTTTTCTAGGCTGTCAGCAAATGATTCAGTTATTTCCTCGCCGTTGTAGACAACACTATATTTACCTTGGATTGGAGGAAGTGTAAAACGCTTTGACCAGAGTGATTTCATCATTTTCCATATTAATTGATCCTCTGTGTTTAAGTGGTGAATTTTCTTATTCCAGAGTTGGTTACAGTGGTCCTTTAGGACATATCGAATCTGGTTTGTTGCTCTATTGACTGCTTGTTTATCCGCTGATATTCTCTGATATTTTCTCCTTAATCTGTTTTTCTCTTGGATAAGACGTTTTATACCATCTGGGAGTTTATTTGATGGTGCACATTGGGTTATATTTATTTTATCTTCTATACAAGAAGAGGAGCAAAATTAAGATCTCGGAAATTACCTTTTTCTGTGGCTAGTAGAACACTTCGAATGCAAAATAAACAGTTTTTGATTTGGAGAAAATTTAAAGAAAGTAGCTTTCATAAGAGGTCCAAAAGCATGCATCTGTTTCATATGATCTGATTTATTTATTTTTGCAGTTGTGGAATATTCTGATAACTTAGTTTCAGGTGTTTCGCGCTTCCTATGAACAGAAATGTAACATGGCGATTTCGATTAGACAATTGCAATATGCACTGATTCGATAAAATATAACAGATAAGAGTTAAACGTATAAGTGGAATAAATATTTCCATATCAATAAGGATTATTTAATTGATACGTTTAATTAAAAATGTTCGCATCATAAGACGGAAAAACCAGAGTTCTAGGAAATAAGTCACAGAAGTCACAAAGATCTCGCTTGGTAATCCTTAGGTGACAGGTCATCACATTGATCAGAGAAACATCGCAACGAGGATGACGTTCCACCGCAGGAAAAAAGAATGATTGCTCAGTTATTGTCTAACTTGCCTAGTGGACAAAGAATGTAGAAAGTTTTATACCCAAGGTAAAACACTTTGCCTTGCTATCTATAGGTTAAATATATCAAGCAATTTTATGAACTTTATTTTAATCCTTTTTCCACAAGTAAGGAAACAAGCAAGTAAGCCAAGTTTGCACCTGAAGTACTTTCAGGTCTGAGTCAACTATTGGTAAAGGTGGACTAAGCTCTGAACACTTGCCTTAGTATCTCCCATAATGCAAATCACATCTCCTTGTCGACATGTATGATGCTATTCATTAAGGGAAGGGCCACCACACAGACCGGTTTCGACAATTATTGACGTCTCATCAGTGGGAGTCAGACCCTGAAGTGATAATACCAAGGTTGAAGTAATGCATAACTTATAATTTTTAACTATAAAGGTAGAGGCCACTGGGTAGAGCCAATGCCGGTAAGGTCTTCTCGGAGACGGGGTGAGCCTGTCACTCAGTGGAACAACTCTGAGTTAGACAGTCCTTCAGTCACTCGTAGGGGGTTCGCCTCAGTTTTAGAGAGGTCTTTACTTAAACAGCACCTCAATAAAGGTCGAAACCATCAGGGTTTCGAGCTTAAATATAAAATTGTTTGGTATCGTTAATATATATATATATATATATATATATATATATATTCATATTATTTACTGACTGAATTCCGAGAATTAGAAAAACAAATTAATTTAATTTAACACAACACATTTCGTCGGAATGCCGAATTCTTCAAGCTGAGAACATTAAACATAAAAAACACCGTAAAGAAATACTGTACCACTACAATAACAGATTATGAGCTGGAATTAAATTTGATCTGAAGCTACAGTCCGGGCGAAAGTTCTGTTGTTAGGCATATGCGAATATGCGAGCGTTTGACTTTACGAGTTCGCCAGTATCTGATAGCAGAGCTATGTGAGTCTGTTAGACTATAACTAACGTTACTGTTTATGTGAGAAGAGTCTAGGATAATTTCTTTGGATTCAACTATGCGGTGTTCTTCCATCGTGGTATGTATGAATGTTTGATGTTGTATTCCAGTCTATTTCATATTGGCGGACTCATCATTTGTGTTCACTGAGAACAGGACATGCCTTGAGAGGGTGCTTATTCTGGTTCTACTATAATTTATTAGACGAAACGGTAATACAATATTAAGAGGTTTTAGAGCTTTAGCAATCCATTCAGAAATTCTTTCAATATATGGGCATTGAATTCAGTGAGATATTTGTAGGAAATTAGAGCCTTTTTTGGCTAAACCTGTTTAAGGCTTGCTTTATAATGGAATTCTTAAAGCTATTTTTCATAAATGCAGAATTGATATAATTTAAGTCTTACTGCCAAAGGTCTTCGATAGAAATATGTGTTTATTTTGGTGTAATACCTGGTGAAACCGGTATTCCGTGAATAGTCTTATTCTCTAAGGCTGATTAAACTGCATTAGATAAAAGCTTACCATGTGACACTTCGCAGATAAAAGGTAGTCTCTCTTGACAGTTTTTTGTTAACCAGTGGCCATCGAGCGTCATAACTGTGCAATGGCGTCCCAAGGAGGTTTCTGATGGTTCGTCCCTACCCCAGTCGGTATAGACTACTGGCCAGCCAGAAGTCCATGAAAAGCGTTGCTCCGTCTACAAATGGAAAAAAGTGATAATACCACTTTAAAAAAAAGTAGAATCTTTAAATTAGATGATTGTTGTATGTATGCATTATGTCGAACTGAGATTAAAATACAGCATACTCTGCTGCTTAAATGTGTGCTGCCTTACAATTAACATAACCTCATTAAGAGAGAAATTTAAACTATAAAAAATGAGTTATTATCATTATAATTCTCCTATTCTTATACTTTGCAAGGCCAAATTTTGCCTTATAAGTCCTTTAACTAAACTATAAGCTATACATGGGGTGATTCAGAACTCTTGGGACAAACTTTAAGTGGTGATAGAACACACCCAAACAAGCACTTTTCGTCATACAATGCATGGTCTGAACTCAAGCGGTGAAGCACTAGAGGACGCTTTCCAGAGAACAGTTATAAGCGCTGGTTTTTGCTGTTGTCGTTATTTCTACCGTGAAGTGGTAGAAAGGATGGATTCTTTCACAAATCAGGAGAAGGCCGACATGCATTTCATTTACGGAGCTGCAGACGGGAATGCGAGGGAAGCCCAAAGATTGTATCGAGAGCGCTTTCCGACCAGACGTTGCCTGATCGTAAAACCTTTCAGCGATTGCACCGGTATCTATGTGAAATGGGCTCCTTTGTCAGCGGCATGCAAGGTACAGGGTGTGCAAGGAGTGTAAGGATGGTACGTGTTACAGGGAAAATTCTGCGTGGGGATGCAGATCGTCCCGAATGTAGCACGCGAGCAATTTCCCATGCCCTATGTGTGCCTCAATCGACGGTGTGGCGAGTTCTACGAGACGAACGATTACACCCCTACCATGGACCGAGGGTGCACGCCTTGATTGGATTTTGCACAGTGGTTCCTACAGCAGACTGCAGTGCAGCCCGACTTGATGCACATGTCTTATTCACTGACGAATGCACCTTTACACGTGAGAGCATTTTTAATACCCTCAAATATCACGTCTGGACTTTTTCCTATGGGACCATATGAAAAGCCTGATCTGTAGCCCATTGATTACAATGAGGACCTTATTGCCAGGATTTCTATTGCCGCTGCCGCTGTACGTGAAATGCCTAGTGTTTTTGCCAATGTACGCCAATCACTACGTCGAAGGTGTGAAGCCTGCATTAATTTTGCTGTCGCTCTTTTTGAGCCGTTTCTGTAATTTGTTCAATAAAATTCTTTAATTTCTGTTCTGTAATTTCTGCAATTGTTTCAAATCTCCTCTGTCATTCTTGTGTTTCTTCATTTCCTAACACAGTAGTTGCTAATCCCTAGCGTTGCACCGCTTCAGTTCGGACCATGCATTGTATAACGAAAAGTGCTTGTTTGAGTGTGTTCTATCACCCCCAAAAGTTTGTCCCAAGAGTTCTGATTCACCCTGTATATTATAAAGCGGAACTGTAAACATCTGTAAAACCTGTCATTCCCAGTATCTGCAAATAGAATAAACGTCCTCATATTTCAAATAGTTATAGAAAAACTGTTAAAAATCGTTATTATTTGTGTTAGCAGAAGTAATGTTTTATAAATTTATATTTATAGAAAATGACAATAGTAATTAAAAATTTTAATGTAATATAATATACGGCAAAATATATTTTACGAAATGAACCGAATTTAAACTTCACTGATATTCGATTTTTAGCGTATATATATTTCCTTTTCAAATACTTTCACGGTTTTTAACCAACTTACATAATTTCTCTTGAGGCCGATCCACGCAGATGAATTGAATTTGCGGTAAATAGCATTGGATTTGATTAATACATGGTTGAAAATATCTCGGATAGTCACAAGATGACCACTAAAGTCATTACAATGTTGTTCTGCTTCATCCCACGTTTTCTGTTGCTCAGGAAGGACAAATGTTTGATAGCAAGAAGATCCGTGCCGCATCCAGCCTTTTAGCCTTTTATCACTACATTCACCGAGATCATATTCTGGAGGCAATAGTGTGGGTTCTATAAAGAAAAACATAACAAAAATTTAGCTATTCATAATACACAGCATTATAGCAATTCCTGAAGTTGTCGATTATTTTTTGGGTGAAGGCACTTCCAAATTCCTCCAAAAGCGTCTGTCCATGACTCTCCTTTCCCATGTTTCTCCTACAATGGTGAAGATATTAACAATTCACCGTAATTTAGATCGGAGTCGTGGTCGTTTTTCCTCTCGTGGAATCCAATCAAGTACTTTTGTCCATCGTTGATCTTGTCTTCGAGCAATATGCCCAGCCTCTAGCCACTTCAGATTTTTCACTCTTCCTATGATGTCAGAGACTTTGTTTTGGATCCTTTTCTAGGTATTCCTTTTGTGATCTAGTCTTGTGATACCAATCAATCATATTTCTTTCCAAACTAAATTGTGTTGTTCTTAATGTCTGAATTTCCTTTGCATTTAGTGTCCATGTTTCACAGTCATATGCCAATATAGGAAGAAAACACTGGGTAAATACTTTTCTATTCAGGCATAATGGTAGTTGGATTTTGAATATTGAATGTAATTTTCCAAATTCTTTCCACCCAAGCATCGTGGATCTTTTAATTTCATATATAATATTTTGTTCCATTGATATCAGTTGTCCTAAGTATAAGTAATGATCTAGTTGTTTAAGTTCCTCATTATTGATTTTTATTACTTCTAGTTGTACATAGCTATTGAACATAACTTGGATCTACTTTAGGCTAGCTGTTTTCCTAGAAGTTTGAAGTTCATGGACACGAGTCTGTAATTAATGCACAATTGAAGTAAAGATAACTAGGTCATCTGCAAAGCGTAAATGATTTAGTTATATTCCGTTTATCTTCAGACCTTTCCCTTCCCAATCAAAAGGGTTGAATATTTCTTCTAGGCACGCTGTGAATAATTTTGGAGATATTGTGCCACCATATCTTATGCGTCTCTGTATTTCCACAGTATAGATGTTTCCACTGTAATTAAAATTAATTGCTGCTGTGGCATTTGGTGGTCCTGATGTATGCCTCTCCACTTGTTGGTTTCGTAATGCTTTAAGTATTGCACACGTGTTTAGTGAATCAAAGGCTATATCATAGTAAATAAAACCAAAACATAGTGGTAATTGATATTCATTACACCGTTCAATGATCTGCTGTAAAACTTGAATATGGTCATTGTATTAAAGTCCCTTCGAAAGCCTGCCTGCTCTTTTGGTTGTGCTAGGTCTAGAGTCGTAGTATAAAGCCTATGAGCTAAGACTTTTGCAAACACTTTGTAAACCACAAAGTGCTTACAAATCGTCAAGCCTTTTCACTCATATATTTTATGTATGAAAATTAGAGTAGCCCTCTTCCATGTTCTTGGTAGATCATTTTTCTTCAGGCATGAAGTAAAAGTTTTGCTGAGAGTTTGTAGATTATTTCTCCACCTGTTTTTAGAAAAATCAGGTGGAGAAATAATATCAGCTACAACTCCATCCTCATCTGCAGCTTTTCCATTTTGAAAGCTTTGGATGTTGCATATAACTTCTTCTGATAAAATCTGTAGTACTTCAGCTATTTTGCCATTGTCTTCGTTTTCATTTAATTCATCATCCTTGTATAATATTGAGTAAAATTCTTCAACTCATTTTGCACATGCATCTGTGGTGATCGCCATCTTGTAGATTGAATGTAACCATCTGTTTATTGCTGTTCATCAATGGTTGTTGGGCTTTTTTGTGGCTGCGGTTGTTTTTAGTTCTTTGGTATATGAAATTACAATTGAATTTTCTTTTTTTCTTCTGTAATACGTTTTATGATGTTTTGCACAATTCACTTTATTAAATTTTATTCTGTAGGTTAATTGAATGTTTCGTTTCTCGTCGTTTCTTCATAAGCTGTTTTGTTTCTTCAGAAATCTTGTCTTGTTTCTGTTGTGTGGTACCAGCTATTTCAAGTAAACATTGTAAAAGGATATGGGTAATAACTTCATTATTTTCTGATGGATCAGCATTGTGTTCTATAATAAGATATAATAATATCTATAATTTAAATCCATTGTTTACCTCATGTTGGAATATATCTTTTTTTTATTCAGTTTGTATACATCTTATGTTTTGCTTTGATCTTCGAAAGATTTTCTTCTTTCTTTTTGGCAATTTATTTGAATCTTATTGAAACATGTTTTTAATAATGCTGAGAATTTCATTATTTTTTTCCATTTGAAACTTTCCATGTCTACTCCCTATATATTTTTACTTTAAAAAATGAATTCGTGATGTTCAGGTTTTCTTTTTTCTGCAAATTTTATTAACCTTGCTCTTCTATCATTTCTGATGCTATATCCAAAATTTCCCATTGAGCTTTCTTCTGATGTTATATGCCAATTCTAGCATGAAAATCTCCCATTGAAATTCTGGAATGATGTATTCCTATATTGAAAAGTTGGGATATATCAAAATCGTTATTTCCTGCATTATTTCCTGCACGATAAAAGGCTTCAATTTCTTCTACGGTATGACTTATTGTTCCTGCATAGACTTGGATGATCATAAGAGTGTATGGAAATGAATTCTATTGGGATTTATTGATCAAGTATTTTTTTAGAACAACTATGTTATAACATTTAGAACAACTAGTTTCACCAACTGAGGTTAATTTGGTGAAACTAGTTGGTATAACATAATTGTTCTTAAAACTACTTGATCAGTAAATCTTAATAGAAGTCATTTCCATAGTTTTCGTGGTAAAGAAAATGACGTTTTAACATAAGAGTGTATCTTTTTGAAATTTGAACAACAATAGTTGCTATTCGATCAGTTTTACTGCGACATTCTAATTTGTGGTTCTTCAATTTTTTATTGATCACGAATCCAACTCCAAGAATTCGTTCTTTATCTTGGCCTTATTTGAATCTTACTGCGTCTTATTTGAATCTTACGATGGTTGCTTTATTATGCAGCATGTGTCTCTCGCATTATACATAGATAAATAATAAATAAATAGATGGCTGAATTATTATTATTATTATTATTATTATTATTACTTGAGCCTGTGTAGCTCAGTGGATGTGGCGTTTCCACACAATGGCGCTTGACCGCACAAAGGAAGACATCGTGGTTTAGAATCTAATCGGCGACTAGAAGAAATTTTTCTAAGCCTTTTTTCTACTGGTTCCCGAGTTAGTCGATCTCTGGTACGGGAGGCGGGTTTTTCCTCCCGGAAACTCGGGTTATTTGTACCGTAAACTCGAGAAAATCGACCGTAGAAACTACATTATTTCAGACATTAAATATATTGTGTTACGGTTGGGGACCACGAGATGGCGGCACTTGTTGAGCCGTCTCACTTCACTGTAGGAGGCTTAATTAGTGATAGCCTTGGGCCAGCTATCTCTGATTGGGTACAAGTGAAGACTGAACTGCCCATAGTCTCCAAACGTTAGATAGGGCTAAACGGCCTCGCCTACTCCCTATATATGGGAATAGAAAGGCGTTAGCTGAAAAACAAAATTATTCACATAATTGATACATAGTCAAAACAAGATATCATATGAACAAAAATTTGTCTTGTGACACAGAACAATTCGGATTCCAAAAATAGTCTGTCAGGCAGTGTCGTAAAATATGGACTGTTCCAAGCAATGTTGTTTTTTGTAGGTCATATGACGCCACTTCGTTGATATTTAATTGCTGTTAATAGTTGAATAGCTTCCTCGAAATTGTACCAAGTGCACCGATAACTGTTGGGATATCTTTGGTGTGTTTAAGTCACAGCTTACTTTAATGGCTACATCTCGATATTTTGCAAGTTTTCCAGTTCTTTGTTGTTAATGTCGTTATCAATGGGTAGCGCGATGTCGATAATCTAAACCTGTCGATGTTCGATAATTGTGATGTCAGATCTGTTGTGTTCCAAATGCCAATCAGTTTGTATTCTAAAGTCACAGAGAATTTTGCTGTTTCGTTTTCCATTACAGTCTCAATTTTATGCTGCCACCAGTTATCAGAAGTAGGAAAGCCATATTTTTTGCATACATGCCAATGAATTATTTTGGGCACTTGATCATGGTGGTACTTATTGTCAGTTTGAGCTCTTTTGCTGCAGGCACTGATTAGATGTTCTACAGTCTCATCTTTCTGATCTCATATTATTATTATTATTATTATTATTATTATTATTATTATTATTATTATTATTATTATTATTATTATTATTATTATTATTATTATTATTATTATTATTATTATTATAACTACAGTACGAACGTTTAAATCAGCAACAACATAAAGAAGATCTTATCATAAACGGTCTTCCCTTAACTGCACCTACAGAAAACCTCAGAGACGTAGTATTAAAATTAGACCATGCATTTGACATCCCCCTACAGCTTTACGACATTGAGACAGTAAATCGGATTCCTAGGAAGAGATAATAGCAAGGCTTCCCACCACCTACACCAGTCATTCTTCGTCTTATATGCAAGTGCACAAGAGACAATCTAATAAAAAGCCAGCAGAGAGGAAAAAAACCACTTGCCAAGGAGTTGAACGCATTGCAAGACAACACACCAATCTACCTATGTGAATATTTAACACCATTCAACCAGAATCTGTTGTACCAAGCAAAAGAAGCAAAAACAGAAAAAATTATAAATTTTTGTGGATCAAAGACGGCAAGATATTCTTGAGAAAGTCACAGATTTCAAAACCAATACAAATTAAAAGCTCAGAAGACATAGAAAGGCTGCCACAGTGAAAAAAAGCCTCCTAATTACTTCAAAAAGAAGACCCACAATAAAAATCAATGTGAACAACGTTACCTGCCAAACATCAGCCTACTCCAATACCACAATCAAATAAAAAAAATATAATAATAATACATATATATCCGGTGTCATCCTCAGATAAGCTCATTAAAAAGAGCTTTGAGGATTCAAGCAGACTACATCTCAACCGAGATCAGCCAAAAAAAAAAAACTTATTACATCGAAATGCTGTAGTTACCTTACGAAGGGGTTAAAAACATTAAAAAGCAAAAAAATGTGAAATACATAGAACTTACTGTTATACTATAAACGTTGTTAAATATGTAACTTTGTCCAATTGCAAACTATAAATTACCATCCATAATAACTATTACTAGCGCATATTAGAATAGAAAAGCAGTGTAATATATATATATATATATTTTTACTATCTTTTCTCTATCTATCTATCTATCTATCTAGATATCTATCGCGACGCTGAAATTCGCTCGAAAACCTGGAATATGGGAATGAGACTGAGCAGATAGACACCGTAAAGGCCGCTTTTCAGGCCGCTATGCCTGATAGCATAACAGAAGTGGGGCTTATTCCTCCAAACTCAGAAGTTTTGGCGCCTATCTTTCTGATAAAAACCAATAACTCATGGGAGAAACTTACACCCAGCAACACCAACAAGATCTACAGCACCCTAACACAACAGTCAAACCAAAGCACTTTGATGGAAAATCCTGCATCATCTGATCAAACACTATTTCAATGGGATCTACCATATCGCACAAGAGCCATCAAACCTGACGCAGATATTCAGTGGAGAATGTGGCATAATATATTACCTACTCCTACTATATTACGAAAATTTAACTCAAACGTCTCAGATAACTGCCTCTTCTGCTACCAATTAGGAACGGTCCGACATGTCTACTTGGAATGCCCAGTCAACACTAAATTAATCAGTTTGACTCGGGAAACGGCAGCTCTTACCTGTGGTAATCTTCATACAAAAGAGGAATATTTCAATCTCGTCCATGTTGAGCCAAATAACCATTCATTCTGCAATTACCTTTTCATCACCGCAAAAGCGGTAATATACAACTTCTACCTCAGACATACAAGACCAGACACACAGCAACTTCACAGAGAGAGGCAACTGACCAACTCACTGCAGCCTTCCAACAAAAGGTGAGATGTCGGATCCTACACGAACATCACCACCATAGGCAAAACAACACCTTAGATCTTTTCCACCAAGAATGGAATCCACGGAATCAACTCCTGGCTGAGCAGGGCGACTGCATTATAATCCACTTTCCAGCATAGAAGTGACACCTTTACCCCCCCCCCCCCAAAAAAAAAAAGAAAGGGGGAAGAAAGAAGGATTGTTGTGCTCAACAGTGCGAAAGTTAATCAGCTGGCACTCTCATGTTAATAGATAATATTGTGCAATAGTAACTTCTATGTTCTTCCACATTTATGTTCTTATGTTAAAACAAGATCTTATGTTATCATGTTAAAATAACTCTTAATGGCTTTAATTTATTTAAAAAAAAAAAAAAAAAATGTAATTAGCCTTATAAGTGACTTCGATGTAACATACCTCAACAAGAGTATGAGCATGTAACCTCTCTGTCTGACTGCAGAGAAAACCAAAAACCGGTTAATCCTGTATATAAGATTGTTATGTTTACAATAAAAAAAAAAAAAAAATATCGCGACGCTGAAGTGTGCAGACGTGTCCAAAGTCGCTCTTGCCTAAAGTTGTATTTTGTGCGGTCGAATACGTCAATCAACTCCAAGATTTATACCTACATAATCGTAAGCACCTAATCTATCGCGTTAAAAAATTAGTTTTCTAAATTTGTGAAGCTAGGAAAAGTTATATTAAATTTAAAATTTTAAAATCTTCTTTGTTCGTGTGCTTATTGTTACAACGGTATGCCTTCGAGTACCGGGAATTTGTGATAGCTTGCGTTTCCCCTTATTCGCCCGAAGCAATGGCCAGTATAAACCACAGCATATCACCACCAGCAGCAGCCGGTCCACGACCGAGCTCAGCAGGAATCGGTCAAAGGTCGCAGAATTCCGATCAAGGAAAAGACGCCAGACACAGCTCCAGAGAAGGAAAAGACATCAGTCTCAGCCCCCCGGACAACAACGGACAAAGGTCAGTACTCTCTGTCTCTTATGCCAACATTGTAGCTAATACCTCCGCGCGAATTAATACTACTGCAACAACGACCACCGCGCGTACAAACGTTCACCTAGCCAACCGTTTTTCCCGAGATAACGGAATTGTAATTTTCGCAATCGAAAATACCCCACTGGAAAAGTATCTAGACGCAGTAGCTCAACATGTTCCCCCAAAAAATATAACTCACATTTCAAGAGTTGCCGGAACCGTACAAATGTACTTTAACAACGCATCTTGGTCTGAGACATTAATTGAAAAGGGAATAGACATCGGAGCATGCCACGTGAATGTCTCACCAATCGCACTTGCTCCCACAAAAGTAACAGTGTCAAATGTCCCACCGGAAATAAGCCATCAAATGCTTCGCGGATTACTATCAAAATACGGCGCAGTGACAGGTAAAATCCGAACGCTACGCGCCTCTACAACTAGGCCTGAATTCGCTCACATCAAGAGCTTTAGAAGACAGGCTCTAATGCACTTTGGCGACAATACAATCGGCTCCATACCCAAAATAATCAACACAGAAATAGACGGAGTACCCTACACCTTTTATATTACTGTTGCTGCTCAGTGCTTTTACTGCCACGAAGAAGGCCATGTAAGGAAGTTATGCCCGTATATACCCAGAAATGAGAAACCGGTTAACAATACTACTAACCCTAGCGGATCAGAGAATCAGAAGCAGCAAGCAGCCAACCCCAAAACACAGAGCATCCCTAACAAACAACAAAGATCTCAAGGAAACAGCTCTCAGTCCAGTACCGAGGAGACAAAATCAAGTGGTAGCACTAAAGAAACCCAACTTTCGAAAGAACCTCCACCAACATCGATTAAAAGCAATCCTAGAGAAAAGGAAACGGAACACAGACAACTAACTAACTCTGATAAAGATACAAATAACGAAGAGGAGCAAGAAACAAAAACGGAAAAAAAGCCAAAGACAAACCAGCGCAGCTGCAGCAGGGAACCTTTGCCTCCAAGCATTCTGGAACCCTCCCAACAGCCTGTAGAGGGGGATGAAGAGATCGAGCTTCTTGAGTCCTCAGATGATGAAGAGGAAACTGGAAATGCAGGTCTTCCTCACACTGAAGGCCCACTTACAAGTGAGCAGCTTCAGAGCTTTCTTAAAAAAGTTCGAGGCTCTTCACAAAAACTGCTGACAGCCTATGACTACACCGCTGACATCAGTGGCCTTATCACCCAGCTGGAAGAATTAAGAACTATTCTGGCAGGAAAAAGAGGGAGAAAAACCACCAATCTCAGGAAAAGGATATACTACCTGATAAACGGGCTTGAATCCCAGCGGCAGCGTAACTATCCGTAAAGGAAGTGAGGATTACCGCACCAAATAAAACTAAACCATAAAAATAATGAGCACCTCAATAAACCTTCTCTCACTAAACGCTAGAGGATGTGCCACACCACTGCGAAACAGGCTGGTCCTGCAGCATATCCTTGCCCACCGGCCAGAAATAGTTATGCTGCAGGAAACAAACTTCCATTGCAACAGCAAAGCTTCATATCAACACTGGAAGAACTGGCCTTATACCATGCACCACTGTCCTGCCATACAACTTCATGGATCGGGAGTCAGCATTGGAATTCACCAAAACAGCGCTCTAAAAGTAGAAATAATCGATACCTTTCCTGGGTGTGCAATATATGCACTCATTACAACTCAGACAGGAAAGAAAATATATATCATTAACATATACATCCCACAAAATGACCAGCTTGCAGTGCAGGTACTGGAGTTTGTGCGAAACCACCTCAGCAAGGTCAATGACCACATCATACTGGCAGGGGATTTCAACTGCACTCTGGATCCTGCAATGGACAGACAGCAATGCCAAGAACATCGACACTCACTAGCTCAGCTTCTCCAGGATGTAATAAATGACTTCGAGCTGACTGACACCTTCAGACACTTGCACCCACATGAGAAAATGTTCTCCTGGAGAGCCAAAGGTGGTCCTACCAGTGTCTTATACCAGGCACGGCTCGACAGATACTACACATCGATGCACACAATACCCTACATCAGGAGAGTCACATACCATCCATCTCATGCATCAGACCATGATTCCATCCTTCTTAACATTTGCTTTCCTGGACACACCAGATACAAAGGAGGAGCATACTGGATATTTAACAACAGCCTACTAAAGGATACAGAATATCTCAGAACCTCTAAAATCTATATCGAAACTCTCATCAGAGATATACCTACTTCACAATCAATTTCCGAGTGGTGGTCACTTTTTAAATCCAAAGTTAAGGTATTCACCCAAAAATATAGTCACCGAAGAAATTTGAATAAGCATTCAGCCCTTAAAAATTTGCAACAACAACAGCAATTGCATCATCCAGAATCTGAGGAATACCAGTCCCTAGAAGCCACCATACGCTCACACCTAGAGCACTCTGCAAGAGGAGCACTAATAAGAGCACGACGCAAACATATTAACTTCGCAGATGCCCCTACAAAGTATTTCTTTTCACTAGAAAAACGCCAACAAGAGTGCACCACTATATCTGCTATTAAAACAGATAATGGAAACATCATAGAAAATCATGACGAAATCCTCTTATATACCTTGCAGTACTACAAAAATTTGTACCAAGCCAACCCAACATCTATGGAGGCCACGAATATAATTCTCTCCGATGTGAAAAGACTCTCACCAACAACAAGGAGTAACACAGAACTCCCCATCACGTTACACGATCTGAAAACTGCCTGCACCTCCTTACCTAAAGATAAATCTCCTGGCATAGACGGGCTCACCACTGAATTTTATCAGTCCTTCTGGGAACAGCTTGGACCTATCCTCTACAGAGTATTTGTCGAAGCGAATACCAATGGCTTTCCACTCAATATGACAACATCAGTTATCAAACTCATTCCAAAGAAAGGAGACGCGACGAAACTAGGAAACTGGAGACCCATCTCTATCACAAACACCGACTGCAAAATTATATCCAAAGCCATTGCCAACAAACTTAAACCCGCTCTGAGCGAAATAATAAATAGGCATCAGAGCTATTCCATCCCTGGAAGATCTATCCACGAAAACTTACACCTCATAAGGGATCTCATAAGCATAGCGAACAACAACAGTGAAACAATGGGTCTTGTAACACTAGACCAAGAAAAAGCTTTCGACCGCGTTGAACACCTTTACCTCTTCAACTGCTTGAAAGCATTTGGCTTTGGCTCAGGCATCATTCACTCTATTAAAATGTTGTATGCCAAGGCACAGTTTTGCATGAAAATAAACAACAGGCTTACCATAACTGCACCATACAGCAGAGGTATTAAACAAGGCTGTCCACTCTCCGGTCCTCTTTACACAATTGCCATCGAACCCTTTTTGTGTAGACTCAGCATGCTGCTCAAAGCATGCCGCCCTAAACTTCCCTACCAAACCATAACCCTGACAGCATATGCTGATGATGTTACAATCATAGCCCGCAAAGAAGAGGACTTTCATAACATACAAATGGCATACCAACAATATCAGGCAGCCTCAGGAGCCAAACTAAACACACATAAAACCATAGGACTGTGGTGTGGCAAATGGAAAAACCGAACCGATTCCCCAATGTCTGGTACCTGGTCCACAGAGGGAAACAAATACCTGGGGATTTACCTAGGAAACACACCCTCTTATGTGGATAAGAACTGGGAAACACTAAACAAGCGTTTCAAGCAAGTTCTAGGAAAGTGGGCAGCAATACGAGCCTCTGCCTCCACAAGAGGGAGAACAATAATCGTTAACCAAATAGCCACCAGTGTCCTTTGGCATACACTAAAGATTCTTACGCCACCAGTGCAATTCATCAAACAAATAAAGTCAACCATATATCGATTCATATGGAATAAAACAAACTGGCTTTCCTACTCCAAGCTATGTACTTCTCTCAAAGATGGAGGACAAAAGTTGGTCTCCATTGACAACAGGATAACAACGTTCCGCGCTCGATTTCTCATAAATGCCCTACAACAGGAAATATCACACAAATGCACCACTGAGTATATTTTCACTTCTGCCACTAGAGGTCTCTCTCTCTCCACCACCTTAAGAATGACAACAGCTCAAGTGCCTGTAAATTTAACAAACTTCTACAAAGATGCCCTTCGACGATGGAAGAAGCTAAACCTCCAGCACACAGTGAAGACAGCATCCCTACCTGAAATCCTCATGGAACCCATCTTTCACAACACGATGGTAAGAAGCCCGATCACTCAGAAAGAATTTTTCTTTCCTCCATGGAGCTGGCGAAACGTGAGGATCTTGGGTGACATTCTTTCTCCAAGCCTCACCTGGCGCTTTCCAAATTCGCTCGAAAACCTGGAATATGGGAATGAGTCTGAGCAGATAGACACCGTAAAGGCCGCTTTTCAAGCCGCTATGCCTGATAGCATAACAGAAGTGGGGCTTAGCCCTCCAAACTCAGAAGTTTTGGCGCCTATCTTTCTGATAAAAACCAATAACTCATGGGAGAAACTTACACCCAGCAACACCAACAAGATCTACAGCACTCTAACACAACAGTCGAACCAAAGCACTTTGTTGGAAAATCCTGCATCATCTGATCAAACACTATTTCAATGGGATCTACCATATCGCACAAGAGCCATCAAACCTGACGCAGATATTCAGTGGAGAATGTGGCATAATATATTACCCACTCCTACTATATTACGAAAATTTAACTCAAACGTCTCAGATAACTGCCTCTTCTGCTACCAATTAGGAACGGTCCGGCATATCTACTTGGAATGCCCAGTCAACACTAAATTAATCAGTTTGACTCGGGAAACGGCAGCTCTTACCTGTGGTAATCTTCATACAGAAGAGGAATATTTCAATCTCGTCCATGTGGAGTCAAATAACCATTCATTCTGCAATTACCTTTTCATCACCGCAAAAGCGGTAATATACAACTTCTACCTCAGACATACAAGACCAGACAGCACAGCAACTTCACAGAGAGAGGCAACTGACCAACTCACTGCAGCCTTCCAACAAAAGGTGAGATGTCGGATCCTACACGAGCATCACCACCATAGGCAAAACAACACCTTAGATCTTTTCCACCAAGAATGGAATCCACGGAATCAACTCCTGGCTGAGCAGGGCGACTGCATTATAATCCACTTTCCAGCATAGAAGTGACACCTTTACCCCCCCCCCCCCCAAAAAAAAAAGAAAGGGGGAAGAAAGAAGGATTGTTGTGCTTAACAGTGCGAAAGTTAATCAGCTGGCACTCTCATGTTAATAGATAATATTGTGCAATAGTAACTTCTATGTTCTTCCACATTTATGTTCTTATGTTAAAATAACTCTTAATGGCTTTAATTTAATTTAAAAAAAAAAAATGTAATTAGCCTTATAAGTGACTTCGATGTAACATACCTCAACAAGAGTATGAGCATGTAACCTCTCTGTCTGACTGCAGAGAACCAAAAACCGGTTAATCCTGTATATAAGATTGTTATGTTTACAATAAAAAAAAAAAAATCATCTATCTATCTATATATATATATATATATATTTTTTTTTTTTTATTGTAAAAAAAACAAAAAAAAAAAAAATCATCTATCTATCTATCTATATATATTTATTTTTATTGTAAACATAACAATCTTATATACAGGATTAACCGGTTTTTGGTTCTCTGCAGTCAGACAGAGAGGTTACATGCTCATACTCTTGTTGAGGTATGTTACATCGAAGTCACTTATAAGGCTAATTACATTTTTTTTTAAAAATAAATTAAAGCCATTAAGAGTTATTTTAACATGATACTGTATAAGAACATAAATGTGGAAGAACATAGAAGTTACTATTGCACAATATTATCTATTAACATGAGCGTGCCAGCTGATTAATTTTCGCACTGTTAAGCACAACAATCCTTCTTTCTTCCCCCTTTCTTTTTTTTTTTTTGGGGGGGGTAAAGGTGTCACTTCTATGCTGGAAAGTGGATTATAATGCAGTCGCCCTGCTCAGCCAGAAGTTGATTCCGTGGATTCCATTCTTGGTGGAAAAGATCTAAGGTGTTGTTTTGCCTATGGTGGCGATGCTCGTGTAGGATCCGACTTCTCACCTTTTGTTGGAAGGCTTCAGTGAGTTGGTCAGTTGCCTCTCTCTGTGAAGTTGCTGTGCTATCTGGTCTTGTATGTCTGAGGTAGAAGTTGTATATTACCGCTTTCACGGTGATGAAAAGGTAATTGCAGAATGAATGGTTATTTGACTCCACATGGACGAGATTGAAATATTCCTCTTCTGTATGAAGACTACCACAGGTAAGAGCTGCCGTTTCCCCGAGTCAAACTGATTAATTTAGTGTTGACTGGGCATTCCAAGTAGATATGCCGGACCGTTCCTAATTGGTAGCAGAAGAGGCAGTTATCTGAGACGTTTGAGTTAAATTTTCGTAATATAGTAGGAGTGGGTAATATATTTTGCCACATTCTCCACTGAATATCTGCGTCAGGTTTGATGGCTCTTGTGCGATATGGTAGATCCCATTGAAGTAGTGTTTGATCAGATGATGCAGGATTTTCCAACAAAGTGCTTTGGTTCGACTGTTGTGTTAGTGTGCTGTAGATCTTGTTGGTGTTGCTGGGTGTAAGTTTCTCCCATGAGTTATTGGTTTTTATCAGAAAGATGGGTGCCAAAACTTCTGAGTTTGGAGGGCTAAGCCCCACTTCTGTTATGCTATCAGGCATAGCGGCTTGAAAAGCGGCCTTTTCGGTGTCTATCTGCTCAGACTCATTCCCATATTCCAGGTTTTCGAGCGAATTTGGAAAGCACCAGGTGAGGCTTGGAGAAAGAATGTCACCCAAGATCCTCACGTTTCGCCAGCTCCATGGAGGAAAGAAAAATTCTTTCTGAGTGATCGGGCTTCTTACCATCGTGTTGTGAAAGATGGGTTCCATGAGGATTTCAGGTAGGGATGCTGTCTTCACTGTGTGCTGGAGGTTTAGCTTCTTCCATCGTCGAAGGGCATCTTTGTAGAAGTTTGTTAAATTTACAGGCACTTGAGCTGTTGTCATTCTTAAGGTGGTGGAGAGAGAGAGACCTCTAGTGGCAGAAGTGAAAATATACTCAGCGGTGCATTTGTGTGATATTTCCTGTTGTAGGGCATTTATGAGAAATCGAGCGCGGAGCGTTGTTATCCTGTTGTCAATGGAGACCAAATTTTGTCATCTTTGAGAGAAGTACATAGCTGGGAGTAGGAAAGCCAGTTTGTTTTATTCCATATGAATCGATATATGGTTGACTTTATTTGTTTGATGAATTGCACTGGTGGCGTAAGAATCTTTAGTGTATGCCAAAGGACACTGGTGGCTATTTGGTTAACAATTATTGTTCTCCCTCTTGTGGAGGCAGAGGCTCGTATTGCTGCCCACTTTCCTAGAACTTGCTTGAAATGCTTGTTTAGTGTTTCTCAGTTCTTATCCACATAAGAGGGTGTGTTTCCTAGGTAAATCCCCAGGTATTTGTTTCCCTCTGTGGACCAGGTACCAGACATTGGGGAATCGGTTCGGTTTTTCCATTTGCCACACCACAGTCCTATGGTTTTATGTGTGTTTAGTTTGGCTCCTGAGGCTGCCTGATATTGTTGGTATTCCATTTGTATGCTATGAAAGTTCTCTTCTTTGCGGGCTATGATTGTAACATCATCAGCATATGCTGTCAGAGTTATGGTTTGGTAGGGAAGTTTAGGGCGGCATGCTTTGAGCAGCATGCTGAGTCTACACAAAAAGGGTTCGATGGCAATTGTGTAAAGAGGACCGGAGAGTGGACAGCCTTGTTTAATACCTCTGCTGTATGGTGCAGTTATGGTAAGCCATATATAGATAGATAGATAGATAGATAGATATTTTTTTTTTTTTTTTAACTTGTTAAAATAAACATTACATGATAGGTAACAAGGACTATTTACATATTATATATTATAAGTTTTTAAGTATATATATTTACAGAGAAAGAAACATTTTCCTTTCGGGTGTACAATACAGAATGCAACAAATGAATTAAAAATTTACAGTTCAGTTTCAGTCTGAGTTATCTTTCAGATGAAGCACATTGTCGTCGTCAATCCAGAAGAGGGTACCAGTTGGATTCCACACCTCTATGAATTTCGCGACAGTTCTTGTTTCTTTGAAGTGCTCAAGTTCCAATATCAGCCTACTTTTTAGTTTCCGACGGAGGATATACATGAGGGTTTGTGTAGTTTCAGTGATGGATGGGTGCTGGTTACTTCTTGTCTGTTTTATGTAGAAGCTGTAGATGACGGCCTTAGCGCAGATGAAGAGGAAATTGCATGTTCTGTGTCTGTTTTCTTCTGTGTGGACTAAATTCCAGTAGTCTTCTTGGCTGTGTGCGTAGTTACAGGTGCTCGAGGCAGTATTCAGGGCATAGGTGATTATCACTTTGTTTGCAGGGCAGGTCAGATATGTGTGTTCCAAGGTACCTGAAACGTCACAGAATAGACACAGATCCGTTTCTCTTAGCTGAAATTTGTAGAGCTTTGAAGGAGTTGGCAAGATGTTATGCCATAGTCTCCACTGTATATCGGAATCTGGTTTGGCACATTTTGATTTATATGGCAGATCCCACTGAAAACTGTGTGGTATATGCAGCCTTGTAGATGAGAGTGTTAAGGCTGAATATAAGAAGGGCGAGGATGGGGACACTGACATGAGGAAGTGGTATATTTTCTTGTAGTTGGAGGGAAGAATTGGAAGTGAGGCTTCAGATTGTACAAGATGAAATATTGGCCCCGAGCAGTTTCTAGAAGGAATACGGATTTCCTGAGGTGTAGCGATATCTGGATAGGCTTTTATAATGGAGGCTTGCAGCTGTTGATATTGCTTTTCAGTTTTTGGGTTCTTCATTGGTAGGCTTGTGAATGCTTTCCACTTTAGGGTGTGGGTTAGGAGGTCTCCTATGACTCTTATTCCTGCCCAGTTCCATGTAGGGAAAAGAAAAGGCTGGCCCGTTGTGAGACTTGTGATGTTTCTGTTCGCAAATAGTGGTTCTGTAAGTACAGCTGATTCTGTTGATCCTGTGAGTGTGTGATGAAGTCCTGTGTTTTTCCATTGCTGTAGAGCGTCTTTGTAAAAATGAGGTAGTTTAGGAGGAGATGGTGCAGGACTGGCCATTCGGAGGATTGTGGAAAGTGTAAGTCCTCTGGTGGATGATTTCGTGATGTAATCGAAGGTGGTCACATAAGTGTGATTGCATTGAAGTGTTTTTAGGAGGAGGATTATCCTGAAGGATCTAATCTTGTTTTCAAGGGAAATCAGGCCTTGACCTCCCTTGCTGAGTGGCTTGCAGAGTTGAGGGTATGTTGTCCAGTGAGTTTTGTTCCAGAGGAAACGTTTGATTTCCTTTTGAATGTGGTGGAGAAATTCTTCAGGAGGTGTGAGTACTTTGAGGGTATGCATAAGATACTCGCAGCCATCTGGTTAACTATTAGTACTCTTCCTCTAAGTGAAGACATGGAACGAACGCTGTTCCATTTACCTAGCACCTGTTTAAAACGATTGTGCAGCTGTGTCCAGTTCAGTGTGTTATATATTTTGGTGTTGCCAAGGTGCACACCTAAGTATCTTTGTCCTTCGCTTGACCAGGTACATTCGATCGGAGAATCATTTCTAGACTTCCATCTGCCTGACCACAAGCCCGTGGTTTTGGCAGAATTTAATTTGGCCCCTGAGGCTTGTGCATATAGTCTGTGTGCTTCCTCGGTTACTGTCATTTCTTCTTCATTTCGTACTATTACAGTGACGTCATCGGCATATGCTGATAAGGTAATTTTTTGATGTGGTTCTATTATTCTGGTTCGTTTGGAGATGATGGTGTCGTGTATTCTTTTTAAGAAGGGTTCTATGGCCAGTGTGTATAATTGACCGGAGAGGGGACATCCTTGCTTGATCCCTCGAGAGTATGACAAAGTGCGAGTGAGCCTGTTGTTGATTTTTAAACAGAAGTGTGCATCTCTGTAAAGCAATTGCACTGTTTCAATGATGAGAGGACCATAGCCAAATGCCTTTAGAACTTCATAAAGGTACTCGTGCTCTACCCTGTCGAAAGCCTTCTCCTGATCAAGGCTGACAAGAGCTAGGTCTTCATGTTGGCTGTTTGCGATGTGGATGAGGTCTCTTATTAAATGGAGGTTATCATGTATTGATCTTCCTGGGACAGAGTACGTTTGATGTTGGCCAATAACTTCAGGCAGTGTTGGCTTTATTCGGTTTGCTATAACTTTGGAAATTATTTTGCAATCGGTATTAATTAGGGAGATTGGACGCCAGTTTCGGATATCCGTGTGGTCTCCCTTCTTTGGTATCAATCGTGCTACTGAGGTCGTGACGGATTGTGGGAGGCCATTGATGTAAGCTTCTTGCAGTGTTTCGAGGAGAAGTGGTCCGAGTTGATTCCAGAAAACTTGGAAAAACTCTGACGTGAGACCATCAAGGCCAGGAGATTTGTTCTTTGGCAAGGATGTGCATGCGGTTTTCAGTTCATCTAGCGTGATTTTCTTTTCTAAGTGGTTCCGATCTGTTGCAGAGATTTTTTTGTTTCTTTCAGTATTTCGTGAATGGCATGATGGGATGTTCCTGCAGTGCTGTATACATTCTTGTAGTATTGTAGGATTTCAGAGGTGATTTTTCTTGGATCTCCTGTGAAGCTGTCATCTTGAAGTCAGATAGCAGAGATGGAATTTGCTGCCTGGCATTTTTTTTCCAAAGAGAAAAAATATTTTGTGGGGGCGTCTGAAAGATTTATTTGTGTATGCCGCGATCTAAGTAGGGCACCTTTTGCCGATAATTCTGCCTGTCTTTGCATGGCTTGGAAGGCAGAATGATGTTCAGGGCTTTCTTCTGGGAGATACTTGAGCTGTTCTTCAAGTTGTCTGATTCTAATGTTCTTCTGTTGATTTTTCTGGTGACTGTAGATCTGCGTAAAGGATTTTATTCGTGATTGTAGGTGGGGCCACCATGTTTTCATTGGTTCTGTATCCACTTTCGAGTGAGTGAGGTTGGTTATTAAAGCCTGAGTGTTTATTATATAATCTGGATCTTTCAGGAGAGTATTGTTGAAGATCCAATAGGCACTTCCTGGTTTGGATGCTTCCAAAGACAATGAAAGTTGCAGCTTAACGAAACAATGATCTGAAATGTAGGAAGGGATGTGTGAGATGTTTCTGACTAGAGGCAAGGTGTGTTTGGAAATGTAGTATCTGTCCAGTCGTGCTTGGTAGAGTGGCCTATTTGTCGCTGTGATTGCTGACCTCCATGTGTAGGATTTCTTATCAGGATGTTGATGCCGGAAGACGTCGATGAGTTCATTATCGTTTACCAGTGTTTGAAGTTTGTTTATTAATTGGCTACGATGTTCAGCAGACTGAAGTCTGTCTTTTTCTTGGTCAAGAGTGCAATTAAAGTCTCCCGCTATTATGACATGTTCTTGGTCTATACTAGAAAGATGGTTTTGAACGAAATCCAGGATTTGTGATGCCAGAGCATCCTGCTGTGATATGTAGATGTTGAACACATCCAGGGTGTTATGGTTGGGTGCTATTATGTGAGCATACAAGGCATATCCTGGTATATCAGCAATCACTTTTAGTTTGTAGGGAGATCTATGATGTACACCTAAGCTAACTCCTGCTCCATGATGTTGTTGGGTTGCAGAGTGCTGTAAGTCATAAGGCCACTCTGCCCATCTTCTGGATAAATTGGATGAGGAGTTGATGTTTGTTTCTTGCAGAAGTATTAGGTCTATATGATATTTTTGTACCTGGTCAAAGACTATTCTGTTGCGTAGAGCAGAGGCACATCCTCTTGCATTGAGAGAGAAAAGGCTTACAAACATTATGATTTATGAACGTTTGATTGTAAGTTTAATCTAATATTGGCCCTGGTACTGTGTTTGTAGCCCATTAATTAGGTAGTAGATTCGCTTACTCCTGTTAACCTCTGCTCTTCTCTTTTTACATTTCAGTTTCGAGTGTAGGTCCTGAAGTTGAGATATTAGTTCCGGGATTCTTGTGGTGTATTTAAGGGCTATAGTTAGTTTGTGAGGAGAACCTCGCACTTTCTGTATGAAGGATGACAGCTGCTTCAGGGTTAGGGGATCCTCAGTGTGAGGAAGTTCGCCCTCAGCTTCCTCTTCTTCTAGATCGTCATGTGGAAATACGGTTTCCTCATCGTCTTGGAACTCTGTTTCTCCTTGGCTGGCTGCAGGTGGTGAAAGGCAATTTTGAGCAGTTTCTTCTATAGGGTGAGGTTTTGAATTAGTGGGAGGCTGAGTTAGTGATTCTGGTTGCTGGGTCTGGGGATTGCTTTTAATTAGTTCGTCCTTGTCATCTCTGTTGGGAGGATCCGTATTTTCGTGTTGTGAGACTTCATTTTCTGAGCTCCTGGATCTCATTACTTGACAGGCGTTCAAGAGCGGCGTGAGCGTTGTCTTTTTCAGTTCGGGATTTTCTTTCCTCTAAAGTTCGTGATGAGGAGAGAATTTTTGGTTTACTTTTTCCTATGCTTTGATTTTCTTCATGTGCGATGTTATTCTGTTCAACTGGTTTACTATTTTTGGCTGGGATGTTTGTTGACGAACAGTTGGTAATATAGGTACATTGTTTCCTAATGTGACCATCTTCATGAAAGAAGAAGCACTGTGATGAGGAAAATAAGTAGAAAGTATAGGTTATTCCATTTATGTCCGTGTTGATTAATTTTGGGAGGTCGTGTAGTGCGTCGTTGTTTGGAAAATGCATTAATGCCTGCCTTCGAAAGCTTTTGACATGGGCAAATTCGGGCTTCTTCGTGGCTGCTGACAATGTGCGTATTTTTCCTGTTACCGAACCGTATCTTGATAACATGGATCTGATGAGTTGATGAGGAATTTTAGGGGGAACATTTGATACTGTTACTTTTGTTGGGGCCAGTGCTATTGGGGCTGCTTCGAAGTGATAATCGCCGATATCGACTCCTTGTATAGATATAGATATATATGTAAATATGTGTAAATATGTGGATATATGTAAATTCTCAGTAAGATGATGATAAAATAATTATTTTAGTTCTTTAATATATATATATATATATATATATATATATATATATATATATATATATATTAAAGCGAAAATAGTAACTATATTACCTCAGTATCATAAAATGATTTAAGAAAAAGGGCGATGAGGGCAAACTGTTCGATGCTTAGGCTGTGTACAATGGATAAAGGCGGTTTTTGGATGTGTGATGTGAGTTTTGGGGAAGATTGTATGTATAAGAGGGGCAGTCTAGCCTGAATGCGTATGATGTAACTGGATTGAGACTTAATGCAGACAATCAGCGAAATTAAGTTATACAAGGAAGGATGGTGAGAATGCGAGATTAAGAGCGACAAAGTTATATAACTATGTTAATGATGGGAATGGAAATGTTGACGAGGGCAGAAAGATTTTAAATTTATGTTCGTCCGGGTCGTACACATCAAACGTGTGGGGAGATGTCTACATGGACAACACAATAGAGAAGAATAGAGATCGGCAAGTTGTCGAACTGTCTCATGCAGACTGCTCACAAGAGTACATAATAGAACATGCATGTAGATTAATTAATTTTTCTGTCAAATAATGCTAGGAGTATCAGAAACAAACTGATAGAGTTATTTGCCTTGGTTAATAAGCTGAGCTCTCAGATTTTAGCATTAGTGAGAAGTGGCTATCAGAATCAGACTTACTAACGGTAATCATACGAAATCTAAAGGGAACATTATTTTCAGGAAGAATGCAGAGGATATGGGAGGAGGGGAAGGTGCTGATAATGATATCGGATGACCTGAATCCAATTTAGAGATGAAACCTATGATTTTAGTGTTACTACTAACAATATTTCATGTGGCCGTGAGTTTGAAGCCATCTGGTCTGAGGTGGAAGGTAACGAGATGAATTACATAGTAGTGGGTGTTGTTACAGAACTGGCGGATCGGTAGCTTGTGATGAAGAAATGTATCACCAAATAGAAAAAATAAGCACCAAAAGGATAACCAACATGTGAGACTTCCATTACCAAATATAGAATCTCATGAGAAGAATAAAATGAATTCAATGGGCTGTTTACGGGACAATTTACTCAAGCAGCATATGACAGAAGGAACTCGAGCGCTAAGAGTGTTATATTTGATTATAGTGTCAGAGGGCGTTTCAGTTCAACATATAACATATCTGCCTCCGGTTGGTGACAGTGATCATGTGGTACTCACTTGGGAAGTTAAAAAGTTTATGAATGTTCAGTTCGAGAAAAAGTTACATGCTGAACTACAAAGCAGAAAATTATGACCAACTGAGGAGTATAAGGAGTTTAATGGAATGGAATCGGTTGTTGGATGGGAAGAATATCGACAGCGCACGGGAAGCATTTAAACAATACTTAATGAAATATCAGAATGTGTCCAGAGAGTTCGAAGAATAAATAGGAAAGGAGAAACATTGATGTGTAATCTTATTAAGCAAGAAAGGGATGATGTTAGAGAAATAGCGTGTGCATAAGGATGATGTTCATTATAAAATGTTTAAACCGCAGGCAACAGTAATCACAACTGTTTTATCGAAAGCAAAGTCGGAGTATGAAACGAAACTGACTCTGCTTGCTAAAGACAATCTACAAGAATTCTATCGATGTGCTGAAAGTTAAAAAACGAGTGACGTTGAAAGAATACCTTTTCTAAATGCTGATGGCATGATGGTAACAGAGGCAGAAGAGGATGGTCAATTGATGAATGTTCATTTTTTTAAAAGCTCTCAAACTAATGTAGATAAAATTGACCTAACTGCTACTTCTGCACTGGATGAAGAAACTCAGATGTATGAGGGCCAGGTGTTAGGACTGTTGCACAAACTGAATAAGCATTCAGGAATAGGGACTGATTTGATATCTGCACGTGTACTAAAAGAGTGTTCACCTAGAGCTAGCTATTCCTTTGACCACGATGTTTGATTTGATTCTCAAATAGAGAAGATTTCGCAGGAATGAGAAGAATGTATGGTTATTCCAATGTCCAAAGTGGTGCAAAGTCAGATATTTCAAACTATCGATGAATTAGTATGTCAGTACTGGTGGTGAAGATTTTGGAAAAATTGGTTAGGTCTAACATTGAGAAAATGGTTGACAGTGAATCTCTCTACTTTGCAATGAACAACATGGGTTTACTAAGGGAAGATCATGGTCGAGCAACTTCCTCACATTCTCTAACAATTTAACTATAAAATACAATATTGAACTATATAAGGGGAATGGATCTACCATATCACTTCTGGATTTTGCTAGCTTTTAACAAAATACAGCATGACAGACTATTGTATAAATTCGATAATATGGGTTAGGATTATAGAATATTAGTTTGGATAAGAGAACGGCTGACTGACAGATATCAAAAAGGTTTAAGGTATCCCGTGGTGTGCCACAAGGAGTAGTACTTGATACAGTGTTATTCACTCTCTGTACATTAATGATATTGGAAAGGGCTTGACATGCAAAATATAGCTCTTTTCTGATGATACAAAGATAGGTAGGGTAATCAGGAATGGTGATGATATGGAGCACTAGCAGAATGATTTGAATAGGCTAAAATTACGGGTATGGGCAAAGGGATGTCAGGTCAATGTCAATTGTAATTATGTAAAGTCAATTGTATTTATGTATTTATGTTAAATGTAAAGTCATTCACTTTGGTCTGATGAGATATCCAATGTCGTATTATATTGGTGGGATTAGGCTACATGAAACTGATTAGGCTATGGATCTTGGAGTTTTAGTAGATAGCAAGTTGAAGTTCAGGGAGCATGTACAAATATTGCAAATAGCACTCAAAAGATAATAGCAACGGTGAAACATGGCAACAAATATAAGGATGTCATTTTGCCTCTTTACAATGCCTTCATAACTTTAAACTATTGCGCACAGGTCTACTCTCTTGGATTCTTATGATTCTGATATAGCGAACAGAGGTACAAAAAAGAATATTAAAATGATATCAGGTAATTGATATTGATTGAGACATTGAAAGATATTATTATTATTACTAAAGACCTTCAGGAAGTCCCTGTTACCTTGGAGTTTTCTCTTAATAATAATAATAATAATAATAATAATAATAATAATAATAATAATAATAATAATAATAATAATAATAATAATAATAATAATAATAATAATTTAGTTCAATCAAATTGCCTTTTTGTTCAATCGGATAAATCTGATTATCTGATAAGTAGTGGTACAGGGAATTTGCTATGATTGCAGTGAACCGCCAACTATGTTTAAGCTATTCACTGCAATCATAGCAAATTCCATATACTACTATTTATGAGATAATCAAATTTTTCCTATTGAACAAAAAGGCAATTTTCAAAAACCTAGAGGAACAAAAGACCAGATCCTTATTAATAAAATGATTCTCAGAAACTCAAAAAGATGAAAAACTAATTTAGAAATGGCACGGATTGACTACTAGAAAACACTCGATTCCCTCCCACACTCTTGGATGCTAATATTTGGAATTAGCAAAAACATATGTTCGTTTCTTATTACTGCTATTAAATCATGGAAAACAACATTAATAGTGAATAATGAACGATTTAGAGATATCAGCATTAACAGTGGAATTTTCCAAGGTGATTCCTTGTCACCTTGGATATTGCTCTTCAATATTTCTTTGATACCTTTGTCTATGATTTTGAAGAAAAAAACTTCGGTATGAAATTCCAAAATGTAAAATTAAAATTTCCCATCTGTTGTACATGGATGACTTGAAGCTATATGGAAAATAGGCCCAGAAAATTCATTCTTTATTGAACACAGTTCGTATTTTCAGTGAGGACATTAAAATGGAATTTGGTTTAGATAAATGCGCAATTTTATCTATTAAACGAGGAAAACTTAATGGCACTAGCAATTTTAATTTTGATCAAGAAAAATATATAAAAGCAATTTCAGCTGACGAACACTACAAATACCTAGGAATATTAGAAGCCAATGATATTCTCCACTCGAAAGTTAAACAACAGGTAGCATCCATCAAAATACCTTAAATAGAGTTAGAAATATTCTGAAAACAAAACTAAATGGATTACGCACAATTAGAGCAATGAATTTTTGGGCTATACCAGTAAACCGATACACAGCTGCCATAATATATTGGACAAAAGAAGACCTGGACAAACTAGACCGCAAAACTAGAAAACTAATGATTATGCATCATGCATTACATCCACGAAGTGAAGTTGACCGGTTGTACCTACCGAAGAAAATAGGTGGACGGGGTCTGTTGCAAGTGAGGCAGAGTGTGGAAGAAGAAATTGGTTTAATCGACAATAGCTCTGAGCCAATTCTTCAAGCAATTACACAAGAGGGCCTTCTAAAAGCAACAGGAAACAAATCTGATTACAAAAAGGAACAAGAAAATATGCGATATATGCGCTGAAAAATAAACCCTTGCATGGCCAATTTCTTCGAGATACTGAGGATAAAATTGTCGTCAACAAGACAGGAAAATGGCTAAAACACGAATACATTAAAAAAGAAACAGAAGGATTTATTGTAGCAGCTCAAGAACGGGCATTACAAACTAATGCAATCAAAGCAAAAAATTTTCAACATCAATAATGACACCAAATGCAGATTAGCGATCAAAAAGATGAGACTGTAGAACATTTAATCAGTGCCTGCAGCAAAATAGCTCAAACTAACTATAAATACTGCCATGATCAAGTGGCCAAAATAGTTCTTTGCCATGTATGCAAAAAACATGGCTTTCCTACTTCTGATAATTGGTGGCAGCATAAAATAGAAACTGTATTGGAAAACTAAAGAGCAAAAATTCTCTGGGACTTTAGAATAAAATCTGATCGGCATTTGGAACAAAATAGATATGACATCACAATTATCGAACATCGACAATTTTGGATTATGGATATTGCAGTACCAAGTGATAACAACAAATTTACAACAAAGAACTGGAAAAAAATCACTAAATTTCGAAATCTAGCAATCGAAGTTGGCCGACTGTGGCTTAAACACATCAAAGCCATCGAAGTAGTTATCGATGCACTTGGTGCAACTTCAAAGAAGCTGTCCAACTATTTAGAGCCATTAAAAATCAATGATCCCATATGAATTACAAAAAACAGCATTACTTGGAACAGTCCATATTTACGACGCTTCCTGACGGACTATTCTTAGATTCTTGTACAGAATCCGAATTGTTCTGAATCACCAGTCAAATTTTAATTTATATGATATCTTGTTTTGACTGTGTATCGATTTTGTGAATAAATTAATAATAATATAATAATAATAATAATAATAATAATAATAATAATAATAATAATAATAATAATAATAATAATAAAAGTCCAACATGAAGTAGCTACTCTAAGAGTTATCATTTTCTAATACCAAATAACATACCTATAGTATGTAAACATTCTGATCACCAGTGCTCTTTAAATATTTTGTTAGGCACTTCGCAATCAAACATTTAAATGAATTATAATGTCACCGTGATCCCCATTCTCCTAAGCTCCAACGGAAGCAAGTAAATGCTATTTGGAAACCCACCCATTCACCCAGTTGAAATTCAATAAGTAGCAATTCAAACATCTACACTTCAATATACAAGGCAAATCCATCAGTTAAACTACAATTAAAATCAGGTTCAAACAATATGATTACTTGAAATTTATATTTACTCAGACATGAAGTGGCATAGTCACATAATATATCTACAAAGCAAATTCCAGTTAAGAGTAAGCAACTATATAGATGAAATAATTAATCTCCTCCATATATTCAAAGCACTTCTATACAAAGCATTATTGTGAAAGTGTTTTAAGATTACAATAATAATAACAATTTAAGCAGGCTTCAAACTATATACATTACCATCATTACAGTGTGCAATTTTATCATGTAAAATTTTAAGCACCAAACACCTAATCGACTATGCATTTATGCTAACACGTTACTTTGGTGCTGACTACAGAATAACTGGAAATGTTTCGTATAACAAAACTACTGGCAATGAGCACTCACATATGAAAGGCAATAAGCTACTGGCAATAAGCCCTGACATATATGTGAGGGCTTATTGCCAATAGTCTTGTACTCACATATGACAATCATAGATACAAAAGCAACCTAGAAATTTTAGATTTCAGAAATATAAATATCTTCAAAAAAAACCTATTTTAAAACAGAAACCTTGCAGACTTCTTAAATCTAATAAGGTCACACTCGGACAGTGACACTCGCACTCTTCCTAAAGTACTTGACTGATTAATAGCCCTCTACGATATGAGAATTTCCAGTTCAGTGTGGAGTCACCACACGGTATTGTGTGCGTGTATTTGTGTGTATAAGCTGTTTTAGTGAGATATATATGAAATTCCGACAATGCAGTAAACAAATTAATATGCAATAAATGATGATATCCTCCATCTTCTTCTTCTTCAATTGTCATCCCTCTAGAACGATGTTGTCAACCATGTCACTTACAGAAGATTTGGAACATTTATGGTAATTCAAGCGAGTCCAGTCCTTAATGTCTTCAAACCACATTCTCCCGGGTATACCTCTCCATCTTTTTCGATCCAGTTTCCCTTCTGATATTAATTTCGGAATGCCTTCTTCTGTAGTCAGATGTCCAAAATATTTTAGATTTCGTTCTTTAATTATTTTCATTAATTTTATTTTCATATTTGCTTTCTTTAAAACATCTTCGTTTTTCATTTTCTATGTCCATGGTATTTTCAACATTCTTCTCATGGTCCACATTTCGAAAGCTTCTAAGTTTACTCGGCTTCTTTATTTAGGGTCCAAGTTTCACAGACATAGCATTTTATTAATCTTTTTCTTGTGTCTATATTAATGTCTCTGGATGCGGGAACATTTTTCTTATCAATAAAGGTTTTTATTGCTATCTCTATTCTTCCTTTTATTCCTTTAAGGGCATTTCCTGTGTCTGTAAACATTTCTTCCAAATATATAAAAGACTGAACCTGTTCAATTATCCTTTTGTTATCAGTTATGTTTAGTTTCTTATTTATTTGGTTTGGTTCTTTTGATATAAACAGGCACTTTGTGTTCTTTAGGTTAATAATTAATCTCATGTTTCTGTTTCAAATTTCCCTGACTAAGTTTTGAAGACAATCTTCAGATTCAGTTATAAGGACTGTGTAATCTGCATACCTGAAGTTGTTAAAGTTCCTACCTTCGACTTTTGCACCTTTCAATTCTGAAATATTTTAAAAACCTCGCTCACTATGTATATTGTAGAGTGAGGGTGATAAGACACATCCCTGCTTTACTCCTTTTTCGATTTCAAAGTTGACAGATATGATATCCTTCTTAGGGAAGCTTAATAAGAGATTCGTAAATGTATTCAGTTGTATACCGAAAGAAAAAATTTCACTTGTTGGTTCATTACAGTATAAATCAATGTATTATAAATACAGCACTTAGTGTAGTAGAGCGGTTATATTTGTCAATATTTATGTGGCCAACTAAGCTAACAAATGTTTATCTAAATAGAAACTAAAATATTCCTGTCTACTAAATTTCTAAGATCCCAAATTAATCACTTGCCTTTACCAGAATCCCACAAATAGAAACCATAGCTGAATATATATCATTACGAAATTGGATATATTCACATTTATCACGTACAACTGATATAATTTTGACATATCCACAATGGCAGACTAATCAAATAATTTTGCAAGTGTCGTATTTTACTCATATTCTGATTACTCTGCCTAATGTTTGCATAATCAGAAATCAGCTAGATATCTCCGATCAAATTCCTTCTCAATATGATTAGTGAAAACATCCAATACATTTGGACCAAGCAATGTTCCCTTGGGGTACATTACTGGTCATTTTATATCCAGTAGAGGAACAAGTCTCCGTCCCCCAACTCCATATGCCCTGTCTCGATACCTGTCAATCAGCACTCCCTTAACAAAGCTAATGCTTTATAATGAAATTTCGTATCGTGCAACATATTTGACAGTCTTGTGTGCCCTATCCTGTCAAAAGCTGTAGCAAATTACAAAAGCATTATGATGCATCCATTCTCCTTCTCTAACTCAACCTAAAAATTATTAAAAAATGTGAGCAAGTTATTCAAGCATAACCTTCTTTTTGTAAGTCACTGTTGTTCATTGTATAGTACAGTTTCTACGTGAAGCCATTTCTGTATGCAAGTTCATACACAATCTTTTCAAACTCTTCCCTGCCAACCAGAATTCCTGATTGGTCGAGAGTTAAAACATTTCATTCTTTACACATATACGTCCCGTTTCAATCAGTATAATCATAGAATCTTATAAAACTCAAATTATGCATCCAGGTCAAAGGCACAGCCGGTTCAATCGAACAATAATCATTAGCACACTTTAGTAACTTCTTCGCTAACACCGCAGTACATAGTCTAGGTAGTTTCTATTATCTCCAATAATATGTTACATTTTGTCTGAAAAATTTCACTATTACTCACTTCTCATGTCGATGTCATCGTAGCGAAAGGAGGTAAAACCTTAGTAAGCTGCGTTATGACTGTTTCTCACTCCATGGTGTCCTGTAATTTCTTTCCAGTGTATATTTTCTTTATTGTCATTTCATAAGCCATATATTCATACAGATGGAATCTTGAAGACAAATGAAGGAAGCCTTTTTTCAAAGAAGCAAGGAATGAAACATTTTCCTTTAATTTTCTGATATCTTTATGTTACGAAGTCTAGTTCACTCTGAAATTATAAAAATGGAAGAAGAGTCTGAAAACGAATCGTATCCTTTAATCTGATGTAATTATCTGGGTGATGACTAAATCTCCTGAAAGGCAAACAGTGATATTATTTTAGCATGATGTCATGTTTGTTTTTTGTTTCTGTTAGTTTCTTACCTTTATATTTCTGACAAATGAATGCCATCTTTACGTTACATGGAGCATCGACCCATTTCCCTAAGCGATAAATGACGATCGACATATGAACGCAATCTTCCTATATAAAATTAAATACACATATAACTTTGCATATTCGCAGATATAGCTGACTCCGCTGGTATTTTAGACAACGGAGTAATGCTGATCACACGAATACAAAATGCAATGCGGTATAATAAAATTGAAACAAGTGAATTAAGAAATTGTAATACTTTTTGGTTTACATAATTAAAGTGAATGTAAAATAATCCAGATTCAAATTAAGAAAAATAGTAGTGGTATTTATTTTCAGCAAAAGATATAAATGGTTTACAAAATACACTATAAAAGTAATTCTGCGTTGAATTTTAGTTAATTGCCTAGCTGCATTAAATGCCTGGTTTTTACCTTTCAGTAGTTTCCGACCCTCGGTGACTTTGTAGGAATTGCCCACGAAGTATTCATCGTGAGACGTTTATAGCGTAGTTCACCATTGATTTACCCAACCCCCCTTCCCCGTTTTATCCAGGCTTGGAACTGGCATATAGCTGAGAAATATTGATGAATTAATCCATGTGTGTTCACGGAGCCTGTTTGCCTGTTCTGAGGGACGACAAACCCGAGTTCCCGGGTGAAAAAAAACACCTTAGCTTCGTATGAGACAGACTCGATAACTCACCTTTAGTCGAAAGAGAGACAAAGGTTCCTCCCGTCATTGAACCGGAATCGAACACAGGCCTTTCCAAAGAAAGGGTTTCGTCTATACTGGCTGAGAGGCTCTATATTAAATGCAAAATAAGCATTTGGATCGTACCATTTTTTGTCATGTAGAAATTTGTTTTATTTGAATGGTAAGGAACTAGAAAGCATAAGAACATTTTATGATTTCTTGTTAAAGAAATTTCATAACAATTTCTGGATTGTTATTGTAGCATTCACGATTTTGATCTGTAGCAAACAAACCTTTTTCCCAGGTAGAGACAGTGCGTGATATATATTGTATGATTGTTGTATAAGCTGTATGCATACAGCGTATACAGCAATCAGGCCGTTTAGGAGAATCCCTCATTGCTATACCTTCGAATCGTGATGGTAATGCGCTTCATCTGCATGGTCTAGTTAACATTCGCTGGCGAGCATCATCTTTTGCGTACGAATGTAAATAAGAGAACGTCAAACAAGAACCAGAGTCCGATGCGATGGAGAACATACAACACATCCGTCACTTAGAGTCAACCCGTGTGTAATTCGTAGAGCAATGCAGGTCATGTACAGATTAATTTCTCCTATACTCCATTAGATGTACAAGTGTTTAATGGAAGTAAAGACTTCTGTATCACAGTCATCAATGGAAGATTTACGAACTGTAATGAGTTTATTTGAATCACATTTGTGCTCGAATATTAGAAGCTTTTTGCAACCGTATTGAAATATCCAATATGCAATTAAATGACGTCACACAACAATGGGGGGGGGGGGTTCTCTCATCAACTGAAAACGAACATTTTCATGCTTGGATCCAAGCATGAAAATGTTCAAGACGTCATAAGCTCGATCCTATTCGCAAACTAGAGGAAGTATTCCTATGTCTTTCATTAGAACTCCTTAATCCAAATTTGGTCAATTTACCTATCAAAAATATTTAGATAAAGAAAGTTATATTGCTTTTTGAGCAAGCGGTGTATATATATATATATATATATATATATATATATATATATATATATATATATATATATATATATATATATATATATATATATATATATATATATATATATATATATTACAGGTATGTTAATTTAATTTATACTAAAATGTAGTTGGTAGTACCTAACAAATTAAATATTGCCTTCCACTATGACTGAGCTCTAAATATCCGCTGAGTTATAAGCATTGAGTTGCTGTTCGAGATCTCTCCTTCTGCCATTATTCATAGGTCGTATATGATTAATAACTGATTTCCAAATAAAAAAATACAAATGGAATGATAATCAACAACAATAAGTGTTATCTATAACTTTAGAACTACATTTAAACAGGACGAGAAGTATTCGTCCTTCACCCAAGCAGATCTTGGAGCTTTCCATCATTTCGTATTCAATCCGGAGTAGGCAGTTCAGATATGCAATTAATCCTGTTGTTTTTTAAGAGCCCTTACAGAGTACTGTAATAGGTATGACTTGATTCACTTCAGAAAATTATGCAATTATCGACATATATTATAATTTTGACATATTTCCCTCTTAGTGTGTCTGTTATTGAACCATTTTAGAAGTGAAATCAGACATCCTCATCGGCCATTATAAAGGGACAGACACTCTTTCCAAAGATCTACATATCATAATCGATCCTCCCCCAAGTTCAGTCGCACAACCCGATATAAAAGGAATTCGTTTATCGGACCAGAATGCCGTACAATTTGGCCGCACTTCGAAACGCTTTTCTCATGATATGATTGTTGGTACAATTTACTTTGATAAGGAAATGCTTTCTCAGTGGGCTTTCCCATCAACTTGCAAGAGGGGGATTTCATATAATACACGTACACAGCTTGAAGCCAACGGACACCCCAAAAGATGGGTAAGGTGCACCGTTGCCTGCAACCCATCACGTGTTATAAATTGGAGGCACTGATGTGGGGTTTATAACAGCCGTTATAAATCCCAAGTCAGTGCAACTCATTTCGGGTTGAAATAGCTGTGAGTAAGAACTGACCGAGCTTCAAAGATGCATCGTGATAGGACGTCATTGTGCAGGCTTATCTCTGCGATAAAATGTTGACAAACACTCCATACTAAGTCAACAGTTCTGAGCCATTCTGTAATGGAAGCAAAGGGAATCAACTTCAATTGCCACTGTATTGGACGACCCACCACAAAAACAGGACCTTAACGAATGTGACTGTAGAGTGGTAAGAATGATATACAAAAACTGCAATTCTTCGGTCGACATGCTAATTGCAGAGGTCGAGGCATTGACTGGAAACAAATCTGCAAAAAATAACTCAACAGATGGATTTTCATGATAAGACCTCAAAGTGCAATCCCAACATTACGGATGTCAACATCCAGTGTTGACTTCTGTGGCACAAAGAGCATGTGTAGTGATATGGAAACAGGGAAAGCAGTGTTATTAAATGAGGAATAAAGATTCATCCTCTAACGAGCATATGAACGGGTGCGTATGTGGCATATGCTTGGTGACCGTCTCTTACAAGAGTGCATAACCCAAATATGAAGTTCGGAGCTGATGGTGTGATGCCATGGTCCTGTTTTTCCTGGTTTAGCCTCGGACCTCTGTTTGGAGTGCTACGAAAATTGAACTCCGAGAGGTATCTCAACATTCTGGTCAATGCCATGCTTCCTACTTTGTATCGTTTCTAGGAACTGACCGGTGTCTCTTTCAGCAAGACAACTCACCGTATTATGAGGCTGTTGAGTATTTGTCTGGTTTATAGACACGAACGTTATAATACTTGACTGGCCTCTACACATCCCTGAACTCAATCTTATTCAACATCTGTGAGATGAAGTGGAGCGTCCAGTGGAGTGAACAGATATCTACCCCACAGCAGTCGAGGACCTCATTATTCCGTGTAATTCAAACTTTCGATTGATCGTATCGTTCTCTCTTGGAAATTAGACCACGTAGGATTGCTCGAATATCGCAGCGCAAGCGGGTTCAACGTCTTGTTAATTTCGCGCCATGGATGTTTGTTTCACTCAGGTGTTCGTTGACTGCTTTTGAATCAATGTATATCCACTTACATTGATCTCTGTCATTTGGTTAGAATTATTCTTACTGTTATATTTCTTACTCTTATATTTCCTTTTCAGAAAATTAACTTAAAATATGTTTTCATTAGTCTGCTTATCTAAATAGCTTGATGAATTTCAGGTACTCGTATATACGAGCACATAAAGTCGCTAATACTTCGTTTGATCTTCCCATGAAATTATTATTAATATTATTATTATTATTTCGGGCTACTCCAGGAAGTCCTTAGACTCATCGAGGAAAGCCTTAAACATCATGCCCACAAAACTATTCGACATTCTTACAGTATCTATCATACCTTGCCTTGAACTCGTTCACTGTCATACAGACTCTGGCAGCTTATTCCACTCATTTACCACTCTAAAAGTAAAGAACCCAGCTCCAACACCCCGTAATCTGGATGTATTCTTTTCTAAGCATTCATTATACTCATATTTATTCATTATATGAGTATAATGAATGAATATGAATGAGTAGAACATTGAGTAGAACTCATTGTTCTATTCATTCAATATTCATTATATTCATGAATTATTTTTATAAAGTATTAGAATGCCTACTAACTATTGCACGTTGTATAAATTTAATAGACTTAGTGAAACAGTATATGAATTATTACCGTGCTGTAGCTATAAGACGATGGTTCGTTATCGGCCCAGTTCACGTAGTCAACAGGCGATTCGTCCACCCACCGAAATGCGGAAGACTTGTCCTCTTCGTAGAGACCAATCCAAGCGTTTGTTTCAGCGTCAACAACTAGACCATTAAGAAAATCTAGAACAAGTCGAAGTAAAAAGAACAGCTTAAAAATGCGGTGGAATCCTAGGATTATTAAAAAAATAAACACTTTATGTAAATTGCTTTAAATTAATTTATTTCTTTGTCCGTTTATTAGCGACAGAGGCGGGTTTGGATTATCCATTGAAGACTTTTCTTTCTTTTCTTCAAAAGATCGTCGAAAATAACATGCAAACATTTAAGAAAAACGTACGAGATTATTTGTATGTAATAATGGTTTATAGCGCAGCAATAGTTCCAATTAAATTTATTTTAGTTTATTTTCCTGTATGTAATTAAAATGCTTCTTGGTAAACACAAAATTAATAAATATAAAATCATATACAGTGTTTTTTTCGCATAGTTTTAAGGATGATAAAGTTTCAGTTAAAACTGTTTTCAAACCGTGTTTTTTATTATTACATTTTATGTGTCTCTTACCCACAAAATGCCTTTATTTCATTACGTTTTTAAGTTTATCCTGGAAATACCTCAATCGTAAGCTTGTTAATATTCCAATGTTGACAATCTAGCCTATTTTGTTTATTTGCGAATTTCAACTATTAATTTTATTCGGTTTACAACTTCTGGTTACCTTACATGTTATTTCTACTTCTTTCTACTGGTATTCTCATTCTAATAAGATATGTGTCTTCTTAAAACTGTAAGAATTAATTCGATCAAAGTATTTTATTCTTTTATTCTTTTGTTTTATTTTTGTTGTATTTTTGTATGTATTCATGTTGTATGAGTATGTGTTAATTCCTTCCAAGCCATTTGTCTATACATTCTTAACTGTTTATTTAACAAAAGAAAAAGCATTAATAGCAAAAGAAGGAAATCTCTTTCTTTACTCGAGTATTCAGAAGAAAGAAAAGTAGAGATTGGTTTCTTCATACAAAGAATATTATCCACTATTTCATAGGCTTTAAACCTGTGAACAGTAGACCTGCAGTAATAATAATAAAGGTTACCGTCTGAATGAAACTTCATATGGTGATCAGAAGTGGATCTCTTTTTTGACCAAAGCAATAACATGATCAGTGAAACAACCAAGAGAAATTGGCTGATAGTTCAAGGAAACTTAAATACAAAAATCGAAATAGTTATAGAAAGGAAAGAATTTGCTTTTCAAAATGAATCCTCATAAACTTCTTCAGATAAAACGCCACGAAAAGGGACTTACTTCGTTGCTTTTCGAAATGAATCTTCATAAACGTCTTCAGATAAAACGCCACGAAAAGGGACTTACTTCGATATCCACAGATAGAATAACTGAGAACCTAAGTCATTATATACTTATAAAAACTAACTGACAATGGCAGATCATAATTTAGTCGTAGCAAACATTCATATTGAAATTCGGAATTAGAAAGATAAGAAGATAAAAGATTAACCGTGCTTCTTTCTAATCAAATACTACTAAAACCGTTTAAGAAACGTATTACGCATTCTCTTTCCAAAATGCATTGTTCTTTGATATTTTTATCAACAGTTTTAATGGAATCAATAAAATTATCCTAGGAAGGGAATGCAGTATAATTAAACTTTGGATTACCCAAGAAATATTAGAGCCTTTTGAACAGTGGAGAAGATTACGACCAATCCGCCACATCCATGGGAACCACAATGAAAAATATAATTATCTGAATAGACAGACTAAACAGAAGATAAGGCTTACCTAAAAAAACTGCTTATCCAAAAATGCAAAGGAATCGAGAATGATAACTTATAATCTTTATTTTGATAAATGAAATCTAAATGATAATCAAATGATAATCTTCAATAACCATGCTACAAAATACCAAATAACTAAGCTATTAACGTATGATTTTATACGAAAAGTTGGATTGTTGAGAATAAAGACTGAATAAATATTACGAAACATTAAAAAGCATCGAAAGCTTCAAGTTTAATGATAAATTGGACCACAAATATAGAGAGAATTGACCTAATTATAATATAGAAGAGTTTTTGTTTAATTTATTTAGAAAAAACAAGTAGAAAGATTCAATTTAGTTTAAGATCAAAAACGGAAGGAAGTGGCAATGACCCTTCAGAATTGTTTAGAGGAGACAAGGGGATACTGTAATTACATTTCGCAAGATTAAACTATATTGAATGGAGTAAGAAGATCTGACCAAAAGAAATTGCTTGCAGTTATTCTTATTTTAAAAAAAAATGATAGCAAAAATTATACAAGTTGAAAATCTATTTTTTACACATCTTATAATCTCTAAGTGAAGAAAACGTGAACCAAAATGTTCAGATTTAGAAACTGGATTTAAACAGAAAAGGAGTGCAAAAGACCATATATCTGCGTTCCATATCATTTGAAAAAATAAATGGTTTATTATAAAGTGATAAGCCATAAGAAAGAAAACAATTTTCTGCAGATCATTGTCTCGACTGTATTTAATATATATATATATATATATATATATATATATATATATATATATATATATATATATATCAAAAGTTTTAAAGTAAGAACTTTAAAGAGAGAGAGAGCAGAAAACAGACCAATGAAAGAAACACAGTACAGCACCCCACAGCACATAATTTTTAAGAAAAGAAAGAAAATGGGAAGGAACATTAAGGAAGTTTGAGTAAATTTAGTTCCAGCAGTATTCGTCTGATAAATTCAAGCATATGAATTTTCTAGCCTAGACATATTTGTTTTTATTTGCAAAAATTAATATATATATCAAGGCCATTGCCATATAATAATCCATGGTAAATATTTTTTTTTTAAAAATGAATAAATAAAATAACATTCAGAAAGAATAGTTACGGAATGAAATTATATGTGACATGATCGTCGCAATTCAGGAGAATGCTGTTTTGAAAGGATGTCTGTTATATAGAAGATACCCAGATGTCTGACTGCATAGCTGATTACATGCTTACCTGAGAAGCAATATTTCTTCTCATTTGGAGTAGTATTTAAAAGGTTTATTAAACTATATTCCTGAGGAGTGCAACAGTAGATTTTTGTGTCCTATAACACACACACACACACACACACACACACACACACACACACACACACACACACACACACACACACACACACACACACACACACACACCAATCACATTATTATAGTTTAAGATGTGTTAAAAGGATCCATATTGTCACTTACCTGCTTCTTCAGAACTGTGAACTGATGCCAGCGTGGCACCTAATTGTAAACATTTATCCCTGGCACTTTCCCAACTTTCTCGATTCCGTTCAATCTTGCCAAAAAGTCTAAAGCATTTATTTCCTTTAAGATTAAAATGAAATAGAAAACAAAAGAAATTTTAGTGATTGTTAGAAAAGTTTTAATTTTTAAGTTTTTTGAGTAAAATGACAAAATGGAAGTTGCTTATTATTAAACATACTAAATAAAATTCCTACATTATAAACGGAATTCCTTCAATCTATCTATCCATTTATCAGTGGTTCTGTGTCTTATGGCATAATTCCAAAGTACTCACACCTCCTAAAGAATTTCTCTACTACATTCAAAAGGAAATCAAACGTGTCCTCTGGAATAAAACTCACTGGACAACATACCCTCAACTCTGCAAGCCACACAGCAAGGGAGGTCAAGGCCTGATTTCCCTTGAAAACAAGATTAGATCCTTCAGGATAATCCTCCTCCTAAAGACGCCTCAATGCAATCACACCTATGTAACCACCTTCGATTACATCACGAAAGCATCCACCAGAGGACGTACACTTTCCACAATCCTCCAAATGGCTAGTCCTGCACCATCTCCTCCTAAACTATCTCATTTTTACAAAGATGCTCTACAGCGGTAGAAAAACAGCACTTAAACACACACTTACAGGATCAGCAAAGTCAGCTGTACTTACAGAACCACTATTTTCGAAAAATAACAAGTCTCACAACTGGCCAGCCCTTTCTTCTCCCTAGATGGACTGGGCAGGAATAACAGCCATAAGAGCCATCCTAACCCAGACCTTGAAGTGGAAAGCATTCACAAGCCTACCAATGAAGAACCTCCAAACTGGAAAGCAATATCAACAGCTGCAAGCTCATTATAAAAGTCTATCCAGATATCGCTTCACCTCAGGAAATCCGTATTCCTTCTAGAAACTGCTCGGGGCCGATATTTCATCTTGTACAATCTAAAGCCTTACTTCCAATTCTTCCCTCCAACTACAAGAAAATATACCACTTCCTCATGTCAGTGTCTACAATCTCGCCCTTCTTATATTCATCCTTAACCCTCTTATCTACAAGGCTGCATATGCCACTCAGTTTTCAGTGGGATCTGCCATATAAATCGAAGTGTGCCAAACCAGATTCCGACATACAGTGGAGACTATGGCATAACATCTTGCCAACTCCTTCAAAGCTCTATAAATTTCAGCTAACAGCAAGGGATCTGTGTCTATTCTGTGACGTTTTAGGTACCTTGGAACATACATATCTAACCTGTCCCGCAAACAAAGTGATAATCACTTATGCCCTGAATACTGCCTCTAGCACCTGTAACTACGCACACAGTCAAGACGACTACTGGAATTCAGACACAGAACATGCAATTTCCTCTTCATCTGCGCTAAGGCCGTCATCTACAGCTTCTACCTAAAATAGACAAGAAATAACCAGCACCCATCCATCAATGAAACTGCACAAACCCTTATGTATATCCTACGTCGGAAACTAAAAAGCAGGCTTTTATTGGAACTCGAATACTTCAAAGAAACAAGAACTGTCCCGAAATTCATAGAGGAGTGGAATACAACTGGTACCCTCTTGTGGATTGACGATAACAATGCGCTTCATCTGAAAGATAACTCAGACTGAAACTGAACTGTAAATTTTGAATTCATTTATTGCATTCTCTATAGTATACCCGAAAGGAAAATGTTTCTTTCTCTAATATATATATTATATACTTATAATATGTAAATAGACCTTATTATCTATCGCCTAATGCATATTTTAACAAGTTAAATAAAAATAAATAAATAAAATTAAATAACAGGCACTTAAGCGTCCACGAACTTCCAACTATTCTTAGTCTTCGCAACCGTAACTTGAGGATACGGTGGTCTATGCATTCTGGAGGTGTCCTATATCTGTAGATGCGTGTGTTCTATGCCATCTGGGGGAAGAAATACTCGAGTTTCCGGTGGAACAAAATCATGGACACATGGATGTGAAATCACCCACTCCTTGACCAAAGGAATGGGTGATTGGATTTTTGTTTTTTTCAGCAAAATAAGGAACATGATCTCTTCTTTCGTCTATAGATCAAAGAACTACCAAAAATAAGAATAATGAAGGGAAGCGAGACCTTTCTTTACAATAGCGTTTTAATAGTATACACGGTGTTTTCCCCACCTGGATGAAATAGCATCAGATCACTTTCAGAAGCATGTTATGAAAGCTATCAAGCTTGGAATGTCTGAGCATATAAATGTGTGTCGTATTTAAAGGGGAAGGGAATATACTGTACATTAATAACGAAACTTTGGAATATATATTTCATTTTGTGGAAAATATCTGAGGTTATTAAAAGAAAATCACTCATGTATAGAAGGAAAAGTGTAAAGTACAATACTGACTTTTGTTGTATACTGACATTGGTTAAAATCTCAATAGTGTAATCATCAACCACCGAAAAACATTTAACGACTACAAAGGAAACCAGATATCCAGTTGCAAACTGTGCAATGTAGATAATGAAATGGTAGTTTAGTAAGAAAGCTTCTATATTAGATCTCCTCGGATGTGTTCGAAATATCTCGAGTAATAACAAGGTCCTCTGTAGACTTTTCCAGGCCCTTATGTTTTCAAATGGTGGATAAAGTTGGTTAGGAAATAACTTTAGCTACCAAATAATTTTAAGGCTTCGGATGATGAAGTCGGGTGTAGATGATACTAAGAACAGAGAGACTTTTATAAGAGATTTGTAGTAAATATAGATGAATGTAGATGTAGATGTCGGAATGTAGATGTCAGAGGAATAAGAAAAATTGTAAAAACAATAAAGTTGTTTATTAATTGCCATTCAAAAGTTTGAACATAAGTGGGGAACCCATCAGGTCACAGGCTTTTCAGTATTTGGTTATTTTGAGACTTCGTCTGAGCTCTTTCTCGTGAATGATCAGAGGAGACCGAAAGTTGGCTGATCTTGGAACTGAGGGAGTTGATTTTAATTCGTCATCCAAAAAATGGTAAATAATTACTTACATGCATGGTTTGCCCTTTTCATAAAAGAAAATATGATTCCCTTTAACCGGAAACCTCTGTGTTTAACCAGACATTTTTGCCATATCTTTTTTTTTTTTTAATTTATGCTTCACACCTTTTGTGTATATATATATATACACGAAAATCTTTTACAGTTGTTGAACATTTATGTTAAACTCTATTTAATATTGAATATTAAATAGAGTTTTTACTATTTATAATAGTAAACTGCCTGTACGTCTCACAATATGAAGATTTGTTGAACTCTTAGTAACCTAGAGTATTTGAACAAAATGGTGATCTACCTACATTTTATAACATGATAGTGTTTTCTGACACTTCAAACTGCACAATAGTTTTATAGCTCTGCAAATACATCTGTTTGCTGAACAGTTTTCAGTGCAGTTTATCCGTATATAACGTTATCCACCACTGACGGAGTGACCGATCATGATTCTTCCAAGGAGTCTATCTTCAACGAAGTCTATCTTTCCCAGTTACTCAGTTCACTAAATTTCTGGCTGATGAGAGAAAATTCACTTCTTCTAGTCAACATCTTCTGAAGTATTCCATGCCCTGTTGTTAGCTTGTAAACAACAGCTTTGACTTTCATAACAACCTCAGCCACATTTCTTGGATTTATCAGATTTTTAATACGTTTTTAGCTTGAATATGCAAAACAGTGTGAACTAATGTTATTTCCCTATAAATTATTTCTTTATTTCTAAAGATAGTTGGTATAAGTTTAGACACGTTCAACATTGTTAGATTTATCAGGATTATATTTTAAGAGTTAAAAATATAAAACTGATAAGCATGTGGAAGGGATTCATAGAGAGAGATGACGAGAAAGTACACACCAAAAGAGTGACTGGTATTGTAAGGAAGAAAAAAATTGCAATGAGAGGAGATTAGCTGAACGAGCTAAGAGTAATTCGAAAGAGTTCTTTCAGTATGCAGCAAATAAAAGAAAGAATGACCACAGTAGAATGGTTTAGAAGAACACAGATGACACAAAAATTTCAGTCACTTTTTCCCTACATCCTTCCGCTTCCCCCTAAAATAATTTCTATCTTCAGATCCTTCTCTCACCCTCCCTCCCAAAACGCTCTCTACCCACCCTTAATAATAATAATATCATACATATATTAAAAACCCGTTTTTTTTAAATAATTTCGTGACATTACTTTATCCGCACTTCCCCCAACGCCAAAAAATCCCTCTTACTTTAACAGTTTAATACCATTTCAAGGCACATTGCCAGAATAAGGAGACAGAAAACAACGTCCAAAAAAAAAAGGTATGTCCAAATTTTCTCCTATTTTTATTCTTCATATATCAGTTTTATAACACTTCAGTAATGTCCTAGAATTTTTTACAGCGTCCAATGATTGTAAAAAATGGGTCGATCCTGAACGAAAGTAGGCTATATTAGTCATTAAGATAATAGTTTATTTTTACAGGAATAACATGCGAATTTTCCCAGAAATAATATATATATATATATCAGCTAACACGTTAACTATGCGATTAAATAGAAAATAAATTAAGAGTTTACTTACCAAGGGGTAGAAAGAAGCGGCCACAGTCTCCATTATTCAGAATTGGTTTGGTGGGGAGGATGTTTATCACAGTTGTAGATGAGGAGGGCTTCTTGCATATAAATTCAGCTCTATTAGTGCAAAATAGTTCCTTCCAGTTTCCTGGAAATTGAAATTCCTTGAATCATAACTAAAATCATATTCCTTACTTTTGAAAAATTGCAGAAATCGATTTATTCTTCAAAGAAATAATACTGAAAATGGCGGGCGGGGGCTTTCGAATATGATAATCGTTTTTTAAAGCACTTATCATATAGTGTTTTAATGTTGCTAGATTTAAACAATTTGACAGTACATACAGCATCATTTTTCGCATAGAGTACTAATGTGAATGATTGATGTAATTTTTCTTCGAGAGCTAGAAGTGTACTCTGGTTATTAAATAATAATAATAAAAATAAAATAAAAAATTAAAAAAAATTCAGTTCAGGTAAATTGAAATAAAATATATTCGACGGGATTAACCTCTTGATGTTGTTGATATTGAAGTCCTATCGGAAAGCGGATGGATTAGTGATGTAACCTTTCCCGCGAAAATTTGTATAGATCAGGCATAAGGCAGAAACAAAATGTTTCCGAGAATGTTTTCGGAATGAACACTTGGGAGTAGGAATCATCGGTAAGCCGGATTTTCCTCTCTTTCTGATAACATCGCTCCTCTGTCTAGACAGATTTTTGCTACGCCACAACAACTGTAGAATAGAATCCAAAGTAGAAGAGATTTCTGATTTACTCTTATGAGATGTTCATGTGAGAAGTAGAGCTATAAGCAGAAAGGTCCACGGAGTTATTTTTCTCTGGCTGAATGAGATAAGGAAGTGATATTTCTATCTCAGGAAGTCTAAACATGTGTGTCAATCCAGGAGAAATGTGGTAATACCTGGGGATGTCAGTGTTATTAAAAGCAAATAAAACGAAGTGAGGTATATTTATAGACGTGATACAGCCGTTTTTCGGTTGAACTCAACCTCATTGCATTGTCCGTAAAGACTTGATAATTTGCGAAGAAATTTACATTCATTTTCAAGGAAATTAATTGTTCAAGGCGAGTTATTAAAACATTTTATTCACAGATTGAATAAGTACCAGAGTGCTATCATAAAAAAAGGAGATGAACGAAGTGCTGTGCGATTCGAAAAGCCTTAAATAAGATTTATCGTTAGTGACATAACCTGATGTTTATAATGTGAGAAAAGAAAATAGCGAAAAGGAGCCTTAAATCCCCAGCGTCGGTGAAGAATCTGGAATGAGGAAACCGTACATCATGACAGGCACTTAACGGAAACTGGCGAACCAAATCACAAGCAACGAAATACAAATCACAAGATCCGTTTGGCTGCGGTTCACAAATAACCATTCATACCTCTAAGCCAAACATGATCACATGTACTTTAACTCTCAAGAACGACCAAGAACGATGTCATGCACTCAGAAGAAATCTGAAATATACTTGAGTAGTAGGGGTGCCACTCATAACCAGATCAAGGTCAAGATAAGATAATAAATTGTGACGTTTTTGGGTGATAAGATCATTGACGTCATTGTGTGTGATTCATTGCTTGATGACATGAGTGTGGAATGTTTGGTATTTTCCTGGGGAAACGTGTCATTGACGTCATGTGGTGTGTTTTGTTCGCGTATGGAATAGTGGGTAATAGTTTCAGATAAGACAGGTTTTCTTAAGAGCAGTTTTTTCAACACAAATAAATAATTATTTATTCTTATTTCAACTGCATATTAGGTCTGGGACTAAAATTTTCAACTTAATTCCACTGTTACAACTTCCAAAGTTTATACTCTAGACTCCCGTCTTTTTCTTTTGCTTTAGTAAGTTCGAATTCTACATACATGAGTGAAAGAGAATTAGACAAACAAGGGTTGGAAGTAAAGTCACCGCTATCCTGATTTGGTAATTTTCACACAGTACTGTTACAGTTAACACACAGTTCTTAGTATTACCCTAAGACTTGGTAATTTACACTCATATTTTTTTCTCATTCCTAACTAAACCGAAATTAACATTAAAAACTTAACAAGTGTCTGAAAGTAGGGGTTACTATATTTTTTGAAAAGAATATGTGACATCGTGTCGAGCATAAATTGTAAAGTAAACTAAAATATTTACCTTCAAATAAATATTTATGATCACAGAAAGCAAGAAATTCAGCAGCTTTTTAAACTTTTGACATTCATACCTATATTATTTTCATCATTTGGTATCATTTATATGAAGAACAGGTTTGCCTATTAAGTTCATTAATGTTTTTGATTTTTCTCTTTCTTCGGCAAGCAATATTTGATATTTGCACGTTGATTCAATTATCCAATCTCTTAGTTTCTCCAGAGAAAAAGAACCAATTTACCATTTCAGTTGATGATTATATTTAATTAACCAAGAATCAAGAAAATGAGACGAAGAAGATTTGGACCCTGTGTTAGCGAATTCTTATTAGAAACTTGTGTTGCCATTAAAAATAAATAGTTATTTATTGTTATTTCAATGAACATTAGGTCTGTAGTATATTTTGTTAATTTCTATGTTACAAAGTTCCAAACATTTAAACGTTTAGACTATATGGGTATGTTTATGTAATTGTAATCTCAAAGTTGTCTAATGATGAATCATATCCTCTCTTTTGATGTTTATGCAGGGTTCTTCTCTTATGCTAATGACACCAACATTCTAATCCAAACTTTGTATTCATGAAAACTGCACTGTAGCTTTGAACCTGCTTTCAAACATTTCTTAATACGAGATACATTTCTCACAAAAATCCAAAATATGCTTTTTCAAACTCTACTTTTAATTTCAACTTTTAAGCAGAATAACTGAGAAAAAATCTTAAATAAATATATTTTTTTCTCCATTACTGGCATTAATTATACAGCAGCATTTTTTTTTCATTTATGTCTTCTTGTATTATGATATTTTTTGATCTGTATTAATGATTCTGCTTAAAATTTTCTTCCTAAACGATTTTTACACATATGGTCTTGTATTGATGTCATTTTCTAGATGTTAAATTTCATTACCTTTTCCTAAAGAAATGTTAACTTCGTTTATCTCGTGGGTATGTGTGGCTTCCTGTGTTTGGAAATATGAGTATGGATTTATGACAAGTGAACACAAATAAATAATTATTTATTTGTGTTCGAATAAATGTGTAATATAATAGAATAGTTTTAAAAAATATCACTAGTGTGAAATAAATGCCGGGAATGAAAAAAACATGATGCAACACGCTAACAACAACAACAAAAAAAAACTCCCTTCACTTGAGTTCAACAATGATGTAATTTTCTAGATTTTAACGTTCCTTACTTTTCCTAAAGATATGTTAACTTTTTTACAATAATTAAACAGACTTGCATTAAGGTGAAAAGTTATGGATTTATATATCAATTTCTAAACAGAATAACTACGTAAACATTTCACTATGGATAAAACAACAACTCATGTCTTTGTTCATTAAGTTTACAAATGCATATTTAATTTTGCTGAAATATTATTTACAACTATATTCACAGAGAAACATTCGAACATACAATTACCTAGAAATATTTCAAAAGATTTAGGTCACACTCTTAATATTTTCCAATGAGTTCAACAAAGAAAATGTTTATTACTCAATGTTTCTTGATTACATTACATCAAATTGTTCATGCAACAGTTTTAAGATATGACACTATAGGAAGCACAGCTCCATACATCTGATAAGGTGTTAGCCTGGATATGACACTGTGCCTCCCTAAACTTTCCATATATTCTTTTGTCACCAGATATACACAAACAGTCTGTGTAATATGAAAAGCCAAACGGCTATTTTTTCTGGCACGGTTGATAAGTTAAGGGGATAAAAATCCCTTATTGTTTTTCAGCCAGTAAGCAAACCAAAGATCGAGAACTACGATCTGAACGTTTCATGCTGACGAACTGGCGGCGGATCCAAGCGTAAGTGACCACTTGGTAGTGCCACACCAAGGCAACTCGTTGCAAAGGTGGAGCAAGTTCCATCACTATTCTTGATATTTACTCATTATGTAAAAACAAACAGCTCCTAGGAGATGTAGTACTGCTTGACATTATGAGGAAAGGTCACTTTTTTTACCCTAACTTAGTCTTTGTGTAATGTTCGTAAATATCCCAAAATAAAGAATCTTTATTGAAGTGAATAAAATCTTGAAAGTCCAATTTTACCATTGATGAATTTAGATGTTTAGCAATAATTCTTCCCATGATACGAATAGCTGGTAATTTATTTTCCAAATATAGTAAATGATTATCAATGTCATACATTTCTGGTGAAAATCTCACAACTAGTAGAGAAAACTTTACTTCCACCAGCTCCTGTATCATCGACCATTAGTTCCCCATCTTGAAATTTGGAATATAACAGTCTCCGTTGTTCGTTTCATAGTCAACTCTTCTTTGCAAGTAAGCCAATACATCCGGCCACTTTCTGCATAACTTTTCCCAAGTGGTGCTGGATAACCACATAACACTGTACATATCTTCTAAGATAATAACTAGTTTCCATTCTTTTAGAGCTATGTGAAGAGTTTTGTCTCATGCTATTTTCTTGAAGAAAGAAAATTTCAGACTTTTCTGGTTCAGTCATGATTTTACTCTACTAAACACAAAACACCACAACACAACACCATACAATAGCTGCACTGTATGAATGAATTGCAGTAACTGAACGGACACGTGATATGATCGTTATTCCTTATACTACTATTTACATTTTCCTGATCATTACTTCAAAAATGTAACTTTTGTGCATATGACTCATGGACATGTTTTCACATGCTGGTGGATATGATGATGATGCGATTTTATCTTACTTTATGAAATCATAGGGCAATAATTATGTGTGGCTCAAAAGGTTTTCTATATTATTTATGCTTATTATATTATGTTTTTTTTTCAACACAAAAAAAGTAATTATTTATTATTGTTTCAACTGAACGTTAGGTCTGATACTATACTTTTCATGTTAAAACTTCTCCACTAAAAATTCTGGCTATTAATTTAACATACGAAGTTTGGGGAAAGAAATTTCACACTGTGAAAGGAAGTAGGATATCATTCCTACCCAAATCAAAAGAATACTTTGCAGACCAGGTACCAGATTTAATCATCATAGAGTACTGTACTCATTGTTTCTTTCCCCAAACTGGCAAATTTCTTTTGGTTTTTCAATCTTACAGTGAAAATGGAAGACCCATTTCCTTAAGTTTTCTCTGCACATTTCTTGTTTTTACTTTGTCCGGAAATTAGGTTAACTTGTCTTCTCATTCCCCAAAATTTGCATTTGAGTTATCTGCAGAGTACAATCCTTTTCTTTTCTATACCAAACTTTTTAAGATTTTAAGTCATGTTTTTCGGTTAACTTATCTGCTCTCTCTCTGTAAAATCATGCCAGCAACAGAGAGAAAAAAATAACAAAGTGTACTACACAGCTAATATTCTTTGAAATAATAGAATTAACTGGTAATTAATTTACGGAATTAACAACGCATATAAAGTAAATTAATTAAAGATAACTTTAATGAATCACTTCTATATTTCGACAATGTCACATTGTCATCTTCAGGAACATAAAGATATGGTATGTGCACTACAGGAACTAACAAAGCAAATGAGGCAGAAATTAAGACACTAATTTTGTTCCTAAAGTCCTAATGGTGCCCTCTTGCGGGCTAATTTGGTAGTCTTGGCCGTTGGGCTGAAGTTCTCATAATGAAAGTCTCCCAAATTTGGGGCAGTTTCATGCACCCAAATTTGTTGAGGTTAGGAACGTTTTTTAGAGCTGCTGAAGATTCTTTGAATAATCTTTCGTATTTAAACTTGCTGCGATGGATTATTTTTGTCTTCTTCCAACGAATTTTATGGTGGGTATCTAAGGCATGGTCTGCCAGCCCAGAGCGGCTGTACTGGTGAAACCGGATGTAGTCTTGGTGTTCTGAAATCCTGATATTTGTTGTTCTGCCTGTTTGGCCAAAGTAGGACAATTTGCAGCTGCAAGGGACCTGGTATACACCAGGTAGGTCTAGGGGAAGTGGTTGGTCTTTGGTAGAGCAGATAAGGGATGCCAACTTTTTATATGGTCTGTAACAGGAAGTAAGGTCATATTTCTTGAGGATATTAGTTATTTTTTCAGAGGTGCCCTGGATGTAGGGATAGTGATAGACTTGGTGTAGTCTTTATTGTTGAGGGGGGGAGGGGGGGTTGTGGTTTTCAGGTTTTAGTATTTTTTGGATTTTTTTGGGGTTATAGCCATTGGCTAAGAAAGTGTTGAGGATGTGGTTTAGTTCTATAGTCAGGGCCTTGTCATCTGAGCAGATTAATTTTGCCCTGTTATATAGTGTTTTTATCACCCCATATTGTTGTGAGGGGGGGGTATTGCTGGTGAATGTATCTGCCAGTGTGGGTGGGTTTTCTGTAAACAGAGAAAACCAAAGATCCATCAAGCTGGCGGGTGATTAAAGTGTCTAGGAAGGGTAGGGTGTTGTTTTCCTCTTTTTCTAAGGTGAACTGGACTCTGGGATGTTGGTTGTTTAAGTGTGTTAGGAAGGAGTGGAGTGAGTCTGAGCCATGTGGCCAAATAGCAAACACATCATCCACATAACGAAGCCAAATAGTGGGTTTTTGTGGGGCGGAGTTTAAGGCTTTTTCTTCAAATGTCTCCATAAAGAAATTGGCCAAGGGTGGGGAAAGTGGTGAACCCATGGCTGTCCCCTCTATCTGTTTGTAGAACTTTCCTTGCCAAACGAAATAGCCTGAGTTCATTGTGAACTGAAATAGGGCTGAGATATCGGGAGGAAACTTGGCTTGGATGAGCTCAAGGGTTTCTTTGAGTGGGACATTAGTGAATAGGGAGGAGACGTCAAAACTGACCATTATGTCAGTGTATTGGAGTGTGAGGTTTTCTATACTGGCTTTAAAGTGGGCCGAGTTTTTTATGTATGATGGTGTGTTGCCAGTGTAGTGTGTGAGCGTTTTGGCTAAATGTTTGGCTAATTTATATGTGGGGGAATCAATGCCATCCACTATGGGACGTAATGGCACATTTTGTTTATGTATTTTTGGGAGTCCATATAATCGGGGGGGTCTAGAGTTATAAGGTTTAAGCTTGTTGGTGACTTCCACAGGCCAAGAAGTGACTTTCTTAAGGAGTCTGTGGATAGTTCTAATCTGAGAGCTGGTCGGATTATATTCAATGGGGAGGTAAGTAGTACGGTCTCGTATTAAAGAATTTAGCTTACCTTTGTAGTCTTTTTGATTGAGTACCACAGTGGTGCTTCCCTTATCAGCTTTGGTGATTACTATTTTTTTGTTGTTTTTTAATTCTTGTAGGTTGACTGGCTTTAGTGAGAACACCGACTACATCCAGTCTCACGTTGTTGGCGGTATGGATAGGCAGGTTGCTCACTAAAGCCAAACCTCCAAAATCCAACTTATCCAAAAACGAATATACAGCACTACAAGAATTAAAAAACAACAAAGAAATAGTAATCACCAAAGCTGATAAGGGAAGCGCCACTGTGGTACTCAATCAAAAAGACTACAAAGGTAAGCTAAATTCTTTAATACGAGACCGTACTACTTACCTCCCCATTGAATATAATCCGACCAGCTCTCAGATTAGAACTATCCACAGACTCCTTAAGAAAGTCACTTCTTGGCCTGTGGAAGTCACCAACAAGCTTAAACCTTATAACTCTAGACCCCCCCCGATTATATGGACTCCCAAAAATACATAAACAAAATGTGCCATTACGTCCCATAGTGGATGGCATTGATTCCCCCACATATAAATTAGCCAAACATTTAGCCAAAACGCTCACACACTACACTGGCAACACACCATCATACATAAAAAACTCGGCCCACTTTAAAGCCAGTATAGAAAACCTCACACTCCAATACACTGACATAATGGTCAGTTTTGACGTCTCCTCCCTATTCACTAATGTCCCACTCAAAGAAACCCTTGAGCTCATCCAAGCCAAGTTTCCTCCCGATATCTCAGCCCTATTTCAGTTCACAATGAACTCAGGCTATTTCGTTTGGCAAGGAAAGTTCTACAAACAGATAGAGGGGACAGCCATGGGTTCACCACTTTCCCCACCCTTGGCCAATTTCTTTATGGAGACATTTGAAGAAAAAGCCTTAAACTCCGCCCCACAAAAACCCACTATTTGGCTTCGTTATGTGGATGATGTGTTTGCTATTTGGCCACATGGCTCAGACTCACTCCACTCCTTCCTAACACACTTAAACAACCAACATCCCAGAGTCCAGTTCACCTTAGAAAAAGAGGAAAACAACACCCTACCCTTCCTAGACACTTTAATCACCCGCCAGCTTGATGGATCTTTGGTTTTCTCTGTTTACAGAAAACCCACCCACACTGGCAGATACATTCACCAGCAATCCCCCCCCCCCCCTCACAACAATATGGGGTGATAAAAACACTATATAACAGGGCAAAATTAATCTGCTCAGATGACAAGGCCCTGACTATAGAACTAAACCACATCCTCAACACTTTCTTAGCCAATGGCTATAACCCCAAAAAAATCCAAAAAATACTAAAACCTGAAAACCACAACCCCCCTCCCCCCCTCAACAATAAAGACTACACCAAGTCTATCACTATCCCCTACATCCAGGGCACCTCTGAAAAAATAACTAATATCCTCAAGAAATATGACCTTACTTCCTGTTACAGACCATATAAAAAGTTGGCATCCCTTATCCGCTCTACCAAAGACCAACCACTTCCCCTAGACCTACCTGGTGTATACCAGGTCCCTTGCAGCTGCAAATTGTCCTACTTTGGCCAAACAGGCAGAACAACAAATATCAGGATTTCAGAACACCAAGACTACATCCGGTTTCACCAGTACAGCCGCTCTGGGCTGGCGGACCATGCCTTAGATACCCACCATAAAATTCGTTGGAAGAAGACAAAAATAATCCATCGCAGCAAGTTTAAATACGAAAGATTATTCAAAGAATCTTCAGCAGCTCTAACAAACGTTCCTAACCTCAACAAATTTGGGTGCATGAAACTGCCCCAAATTTGGGAGACTTTCATTATGAGAACTTCAGCCCAACGGCCAAGACTACCAAATTAGCCCGCAAGAGGGCACCATTAGGACTTTAGGAACAAAATTAGTGTCTTAATTTCTGCCTCATTTGCTTTGTTAGTTCCTGTAGTGCACATACCATATCTTTATGTTCCTGAAGATGACAATGTGACATTGTCGAAATATAGAAGTGATTCATTAAAGTTATCTTTAATTAATTTACTTTATATGCGTTGTTAATTCCGTAAATTAATTACTAGTTATGTCTAACCAACGTATAAGTCTTACCACTAGAATAGAATTAACTATTTATTTGTACTGATAAAAGAAGCTTGAAATAACAAGATAATAACACAGAGTCCAACCTTGTTTTTCAGATATCATTTAGGTCAAAACTTACTAATGTTAAAGAAAAACTTGGCAGCTCTAAAGTATAATCTTTGGAAGTTTTAACAGAGGAATTATGTTTAAAATTAAAGTACCAGAAAATTATAGTACTTCAGCTGAAACAGGAATAAATAATTATTTATTTGTATTGGAAAAATACGTAACATAATAAATGAGTTTTAGAAAATATCACTACTGTGAAATAAATGTCAGGAACAAGAAAAAAATCCATAATGCAACATAGTAACAAAAAAAAAAACTCATGTCACTCATGTCACAAAATTCCATGCTCTAACCATCACCCAGAATTCCAAATCAGAATTACCATGACAAAGACGAAGTTAACATATCTTTAGGAAAAGTTAATGAACTTCAACATCTAGAAAATGACATCAATTCAAGACCATATGTGTATAAATTGGTGACAAAGAAAGGTTTAAGCAGAATCATTAATACAGATGAAAAACATCATCATACAAGAAGACATAAAACTAAAAAAAAAATTGTAGTAATTTTTTTTTTAAATGCTAGGAATAGAGAAAGATAATATATATTTATTTAAGATTTTTTCTCAGTTATTCTGCTTAAAAGTAGATTTTGAAAAGCATATTTTGAATTTTTATGAGAAATGTATCTCTTATTAAGAAATGTTGGAAAGCAGACTCAAAGCTACAGAGCAGTTTTCAGGAATACGATGAAGTCAGGATTAGAATGTTGGTGTCAATAGCATAACAGAAGGACACACGCAAACATCAAAAGGGAGGATATAAGTCATGAATAAACGCCGTTGAATTTACACTCACATAAACCTAAAACAGTATAGGCTAAAGTTTCAAATGTTTGGAACTTTGTAACATAGAAATTAACACAATATACTACAGAGCTAATTCTCATTAAAATAACAATAAATAACTATTTATTTTTAATGGCAACAGAAGTTCCTAATACGAATTCGCTAACACGGAATCCAAACCTTGTTTGTCTCATTTCCTTTATTCGTGGTTAATTAAATGTAATCATCAAATGAATTGGGAAATTGGTTCTTTTTCTCTGGACAAAATAAGAGATTGGATAATTGAATCAGCATGCAAATATCAAATATTTGCATTCAGCACTGATGTCGCATATTGTTTTCAAAAAATATGGTAACCCTACATTCAGACACTTGTTAAGTTTAAGGTCTTAATTTCTGTTTAGTTTTGGTTGCTAAAAAAATTAATTCTGCAAATTACCAAGTCTTAAGCCAACTGTCGCAATGCAGTGTGAAAATTAACAGAATACGAAAATGATGACTTTACTTCCAACCTTGTTTGTTTCATTTTTTTCACTCACCACTTACTAAAGCAAACGAAAAATACCTGAACTCTAAAATATAATCTTTGGTAGTTGTAACAGAGGAATTAAGTTGAAAATTATAGTACTGACATAATATTCAGTTGAAATAAGAATAAATAATTATTTATTTGTGTTAGAAAAAATATTTAACATAATAAATGAGTTAAATATATATATCTGTGTATCACTACTGTTAAGTTAATGCCAGGAACAGAAATAAATCTTAATGCCACATGCTAAAAAGAAAAAAACTCATCTCGCTTGTCAGAATTCCATACTCTAACCATCACCCAGAATTCTACATATATGAAGTCACATATGCTACGACAATAACGTGAGTATCTATTCAATTCAATGATGTAACATGTTACATTGGACAGAAACCGACATTAACAATAATCGAGTACATTTTCAGTTTATTATTGCAATTCATTCTTTCAGGCAGCAGATCATATTCTGTGTGTGTGTGTGTGTGTGTGTGTGTGTGTGTGTGTGTGTGTGTGTGTGTGTGTGTGTGTGTGTGTGTGTGTGTGTGTGTGTGTGTGTGTGTGTGTGTGTGTGTGTGTGTGTGTGTGTGTGTGTGTGTGTGTGTGTGTGTGTGTGTGTGTGTGTGTGTGTGTGTGTGTGTGTGTGTGTGTGTGTGTGTCCCATAAAGTAAAAAAAAATCAGCGAACCCAAAACCCATCGGAATTTTTTCTTTCTTCAAGAATATAGCAAGAGAGACGAATCTTGTGAATTATTACTATGTAATTATATTTGTTTGTTTAATTTTTCATTTTGAATGTACTTGTCTATAATATTTAAGTCAGATAAATATGTATTTGTAAACATAAATGAAGAATTAAGATATCGTTTATGTGTTCTCCATATTTAAGAATATTTATTCTGCTTAGAACTTGTAATAAAAGTAACATTTAATTAGTTTTAGAAATGTGAACATGAAAGAAAAAAATGTGTGTGTTTTTGAGGGTGGGGTGTAGGGACCACCACTGATAGTCTGTAATTAATTATTTTAGAAAATCTCAAACTACAACCTTTTGACAAGAAAACATGAAAGAAAAAGAAAGCAGGAAAACTGATATTCCAGTAATTAATTATTTTTGAAAATGCAAACATAAAAAAATGTGTTTGTGTTTGTATGTGCGTTTTAAGGGGGATGGAGTCACTACTGATATCCAATAGGTAATTATTTTAGAAATGTCTAATTACTGACACCATCTGTTGTCTCTAAACTAAACATTTTCATATGAAATAACAGAAATGAAACATCACACACTTATATTGGAAAATTCGTGCTGCCAACCACAGACTAATATTTTCCAATACTTCCACAATCGAAAACCAAAGACCCGCAACACATGAACAAATATCCCCCATAATCCCATACTCTATACATCACTTGAACCATAGACACAATGTGACATCAATAACGGATGTGTCCCCATAGAAATTACAAGGATTCCATACCTGTCTTATTCACTAACCATCACCCACTATTCCATATGCAAACCATTACCCATAATGCCATACGTGAACAAAACACACTACATGATGTCAATGACAGATGTGGCCCCAGAGAAATTCCAAACATACCATACTCATGAGGTCACTTACCGAATCACACCGAATCACAAGGACGTCAGTGATCTTGACAAAATCTGTCTTATCTCTAAACATCACCCACAATTCTATACCCAAACAAAAACACATGACTTAATGTCAGTGACACATGTGTTCCCAAGGAAATTCTAAACGTTCCACGCTCATGACGTCACGCAACGAATCACACATAATGACGTCAATGATCATATCACTCAAAGACGTCACGATTGCTTATATTATTTTGATCTTGATCTTATTATTAGTGACACCCCTACTACTCAAGTGTATTTCAGACATCTTTTGAGTGCATGACATCTTTCTAGGTCGTTCTTGACAGTTAATCTACATTTGATCATGTTTGGCTTAGTGGTATGAGTGGTTAATTTTGAACTACTGATTGCGTGTCAAGATGGATGGCTTCCTCGTTCCAGATTCTCCACCGACGCTGCGGATTTCAGGCTCCTTTAACTATTTTCTTCTCACAGTATAAACAGCTTAGGTTACTGACGACAAATCATATTTATACCTTACATGGTATTTCATATTTTAATTTTTTCTTCCGTAGAATCCCTGTAAGCAGAAGTTGATATAATAAATGGAAGTAATTTATTACGAGCATGTCAAGAAGCCTGATGACTGCCAAATTCTCTCTCTCTCTCTCTCTCTCTCTCTCTCTCTCTCACACACACACACACACACATGCATCTTTGACAGCCGCGATCTGCTGATTCCCGATCATTTAAAGAGTTTAACACACCCGAAGAAGGTAGGACTCTGTGTGGTTATGTGTACCTTATTACCAGATAATAAGTGGCTTAGAGCTCAGTAAGAATGATACGTTTAAACCAAAGGTAAAGTTTTTCTTTCATAGATATGCAAAATTACCAAGGAAAACAGAAAAATAGATACATTCAGTTCGTCAGTTACTCCTCAATTAAATTTGGTAAACATATTGAATTTTCTGGAAGAACATGTTATGTATTACTGAGTGTATCCGAGGTTTAGGCGAAACGTAATGAGGAAAAATTCGTACAAAATCGTCGTATTTTCAATTAACCGTCTGATATATCTTGTCACTTTCAAAATGATCCCACGCGCCGAACGCGCTGGATGCAATGTTCTTCCATGCTGATAACAGAATTAGATGTACTAATCTATTTGTTCGTTTATAGCCACTGTCATGACTTTTTGGACATTTAGTGCAGTCTCAAATTGGGAATCTACCAGTTGTTCTTATGTTTCTTGGGTAAAAGAAACAAATCCCATAAGAGCAGTTGCGCTCAATGCATTTTGACTAAATACGCTCAAATTTACAGCACAGAATGAGAAGGCCCATTGTCGTGATGAACGATCCAATTATTGGCAATGTCTGCAGACACTCATATGATTCGTTTTCGCAACCGCCTAAAGATTTATTTGTAGTAAATTTGATTCACAGTCACTCCAGGATATAAAAGTCGTCGGTGAATCATTCTTTGACTATCGAAAAAGATGTCAATCATGGTTTTCGTTTAGGACTTCCACACGATTGCGCACATCCAAGTCTTCACCGGCGGATATGGTAGAATCACGACCACACTCTCTTAATTTTAACGAAAATTTCGGTATTATTGTTGTTCAGTTTAACAAAACATTTCATTAGGACAGTGCTGTTTACGATTTCCCTTTTCATTTCACTACAAACTCACCAGGCCTGCACTTATTGAAAACATAATAACTCGACAGGAGCTTTCCCTACCAAAGAAAATCTTGCTAGTGCCAGAAAGAGCTGGAATCAATCTTACATACTAGATTACTGTCCATTCGACAGTGCTGACAATTGTGTGATAAAAAAAATCTCATTTGCTAGGAATTATATCGGAGTCTGGTGAGTTATACAACGAACAACTAGAATAATCTATATTACCTTACGCTGGAGATAAATTTTCTCATCTTTAAATTGACTTGGCAGTATGGTTGGAGACGGATATACTGTATACTATATCTTCTATATTGAAAGCAGATATAGGTGTTATGTCATCATCCTCAATAAAGAATTAAGTTCAGTGGTCGCTCTGCACCATTTAACTTGGTTTTATGCAATTTTATTTCATGCTAATATTGGACGGTTAATCATACCTATGAAAATGGTTAATCATTTCATCCGAGTATTAAAGGGGGAGTGTAATCAAATACATCATTAATCAAATACATCATTAAAAATGAGCTCATTGATATTGAAAGTGGTTTAAAAAATAATTTTGTACATTTTTCACATCATATGGCTTTATTGTGCAAACAGAGAAATAATTTTAATCAGTTCCACTATATGTTTACCTGTTGTCAAATCCATAACAGAACATTTCTCCTGAAAGAATTTCGCAGTTATCTGTTTAATGGGCATCATAAAATCGACAGGAGTATCATCGCTCCACTTATACTCATCAAAGTCTTCATAAAGACCAATCCAAACCCAGCTTGTATCGTGTTGTTCAGAAACCTTGAAGAAAAATATACAATATGATTTAAATTGTAAACACACAAACTTCTCACAACGTTTCACTTATTGTTTCTAATGTTCTTTGATGTGATAATAAAAAAATCCCAATTTTATATAAACAAAATTCTCTGTTCTCGGTTGAACAATATACCAGACACAGAACCAGACAATCTTCAACAAAGTGCCATTTTCTTCAACAGGCAGGATTGTACCCATCATTATACGAATACTCACAATAATTCATATACAGCACTGTTAGCCTATTCAAAAAATGCAAGAAACTACAAATATCATTATCAATGGACAATCTAAATGAAAGAAAGGCAACAAGAAATTAAAAATGAAGTTATTGTAGCAGCAAACTGTTGTCCTCATAAATTATAACGAAATGGAGAAAACTGCCACTGCCAAAATAAATAAAATAAAATGTTACACAATTACTTCTATCTACAAATTCGTTCGAACATCTTTCTTTAATGTGGTCGCTATCCCTAAGACGTTTTCAGAATTTAATTTATAGTTTATTCTGTGTTTAATATCTTCAAAATGCGGTACGTTTAAGTCTTAAAAAAAAGAGGAAAACTGGTTTCATGTGTCCAAAAGAGAAGAGCCTAGCAGAGAAGCTCTATCCAAAGGAATAGATTAGTAAATACTACAGTTAGAGGGATGATTGGAGTAGATGATTTTGTGAAGTGTTGCAAAACATGCAAAAAATATCGACTGACTACAGAAGTAGGCTGCCAGATGAAATATGGACAAAATATATTAAGTACTGAATGGATACCATGAGAAGTAAAGATCGCAAAAAGAATAAGATGGAGGGATGATCTACAAAGGTTTTTTGCTATGAGATGGTAGACATTTGCTAAAGGACAGAGACAGAACGGCAAGGTTAAGGGGAAGGACCTCTATCGAGCAGTGGATGGAAAGAGGCTAAAACAGAATAGCAGATGAGCGTATAACGTTAATTGTAAATCAGATATTATTCTTCTGGAAATAAAGCTACATTCTAAACCTATACGGGTGAGGCATCATTTGTCTCCTTACCTTAATAGAAAAAGAAAGCATGAAATGAGTTTGAGAACCATGTGAAACTTTTTTCCGATTAATAGGAATATCACATATGTAATTAGCTACTACAATTATTAATTACATTAATAAATTATATATTTGGTTGCGTTAATTAACGATGGTAATTCTGCATTAGAATGGGGGATTATATTAGAGAGCAGAAAGAAACTTATGTATATTTGAATACATGTAAATGCACAAAATATATAATACATTAGGAATAGCCGAACTAATTCTATATTAGTGGGCATTCTGTGTACTCATTTTATACAGTTATCCATTAATTAACTATTGTATTAATTTTGAAGAACACCAAGAAGAAATCTTATGCCATCGTTCACAAGTATGATCTAACTACTACTACTACTACTACTACTACTACTACTACTACTACTACTACCAATAATAATAATAATAATAATTTTTTAATAATAATTTTTTATTGCTCTTTCAAATATTTACATATTTAAAATAATCATCTTGAGTAACATTCAATATATTATTTAACAAGGTTCAGCACTAAGCGCTGCATATATACTTCATTTTATACAATGATGAGATTTCAGTAATAATGATGATGATGACATAATTTTTTCTTTTTTTATAAATAATAATCATAGTAGTAATTTACAATTATTCACAGTTGCACAACTTAAATAATATGACATGTTACGGTTCACTCTTTTTTTTTTTTTTTTCGAAGTTTGAGAAAGTGTGATTATACAAAGCTACACATATGAATTGAAATATTATATTTTCTATTTCGCACAAACATACTAATTGAGAAAGAAGAGAAAGAATGATTATATACACACATTTCTGCATTTGCTTATAATGATTACTTGTAGATGAGTGAGGCAAGTTAATCCTACCTACTTCGAAGCTTGGGGTTAACTTTTATGAAGAGAGTGGGATTTAGCCTTCACTCTTTGTGTTTTGGCTACTGTTTATGTATGGGATGTAGGCATTGGATGCTAGTGATTTGTGATGTGTACATTAGTGTTAATGGTTTCTTAACTTTGTTGGTATATTTTTCAGAGTTCGGTTTTTAATGTTCTGTAGTTATCTACGTGTTTTAACTTTCTTGATAGGTTGTTGAGTTGCGTGGATATCTGATGTGATCTCACAAAAGAACCGTATGAGTTGTTGAAGGGTATGGGGATGTAGAGAGTTGTCGTAGGTTGTGTTATAAGATATGTGTCTCTGTTGATTCGATAGGTGATGTTGAAGTAATTCCTTGTTAATGTCATGTAGTGTTTCGGGTTTTTAATGCTCAGAATTCTGCGTATTGCCATGTGCTTGACGGATATTGGTTGTTGGATGTAAGGTGTCCAGATCACTGCTGACACGATTTTCCTGTGTAGTGTTTCTAATTTTGTTAGGTGGCTGTTTGATGTATTTGTATAGACTGTTATTCCATATCTGAGTAAGGATTCGCAGATACCGTGATATAGGAGTTTTTTATGTTGGGTGGAATAATGTCTTTAACTTGGAAGAGTTTTGCTGCGATGATCCGGAGTTTGGTGTGTAGGTATTCTATGTGTTTTGTCCATTTAACGTGGGAATCTATATAGAGACCGAGATATTTTGCGTGTGTTAGAGCTTTGATTTCGGAACATTGGCAGGTATTTTTGTTGTTAATGCAGCGGTATGTGTTACAATGTATCGATAGTGATGCGGGGCGTATGATTCTTGGGTTGTGTATTATCAACATCTGTGATTTGGTGCAGTTGATTAGAATTGCGTTTTGGTGGAAGTATGTTGTGATTTCGTTTAGGTCTTGTTGTGCTTTGAAGAGATCTGTGTTAATGTCTGTGTGGATTGCTAATAGTGCAGTGTCATCTGCGTATTGAAATATTTGACTTCTTATGGATATGTTATGAACATCGTTAATGTATATGTTGAATAGAGTGGGTGACAATATGGCATCTTGAGGTACACCGTTTTTTACTTGTATACTCCGACTGTGACATGTACCTATTTTTACTACTTTTGTTCTGTTTGAGAGGTAGTTCTTGAACCATGTATGGAGTGTTCCTCTTATACCTACTGAGTATAGTTTGGTGAGTAGTATGTCTTGTTCAAGTGTGTCAAATGGTTTGGTTAGGTCCAGCAGTATAAGGACGGCGTACTTCTTTTTGTCGAGAGCTTTGTTTATTGTGTCGGCGATGTCTTCTAGTAAAGTAATGGTGCTTTTTGTTTTCTGAAAGGCATACTGATTTTGTGAGATGATGTTGTACTTCTGTAAATAGTTCTGTAGTCTGGTGTGAGTTATTTTTCTAGAATTTTTGAGATGACTGGTAGGGTAGCTATTGGTCTGTAGTTCTGAGTATCGTTTCTTTTGCCGTGTTTGTATATTGGCGTAATTACTGCAGTTTTTAGTTGTTGTGGAATAATGCCTGTGTCGAATATTATGTTCACGAGTTTCAAAAGTATTGGATTTATTTGTTCAAAGTGTGTTATAAGGTCTGTGAGTCTTATTTTGTCTATTCCTGGTGTGGCCTTTGGTTTCAGTTTTAGGAGTGCTTCTTTCAGTTCCTGTTTTGTTATGGGTGGAAAATACATCGTTTTTTGTTGGCTTTGTGTTGGTAGTTTTTGGTTGATCGTTGGTAGTTTGTCTTTTTTGAGATGTGTGATGTTGTTTGTGAAAGCATGGTTGAATCAGTCTGCTAGTTCCTCTTGGTTTGTGTCCTGACCGAAGCTTTTTGCAATAAAATCTTGTGCTGAAGTTTTCTTTTTTCGGGTTAGTAATTCGTTGAGTGTGGCCCATGTTTCCAAAATGCTGTCGTTATATTCCATGAATTTTTGGAAGTAGTAGCGTCTTTTTGCCCTACGAATTTTCGTTCTTAGTTTATTTCTTGTGTTTTTGTATGAAGTTTGTAAATGTGTGTTACTGGGTGACTTTTTAAGTTTTTTCCATAGATTTTCTTTTACAGTAATAGTATTTAGTATGTCGTCATTTATCCATGGATTGTTGTCTGTCCGTCGCCCCGCGCGTGTAGGTTTTGTTGCTTTTTTGTATATTTCTGTGAACTTTAGTTGAAAATTCTCGTATCAATAATGTTACAGGATCGTTTATTTTAAGTAGAAAATTCCAGTCTGTATTTTTTACTTGGTTATCGACAATGCTCTTTAGTATGATCGAGTTTTGGCGACTTTTGCGGTTATTGGGAGGGAGGTAGGAAACGTGATTAAACGAAGTTGAGATAAAGTAGTGATCAGCAATTTTTACGTTAATTACTGATGATGTAAATGTAGTGATGGCAGCCCGTATATTGATATGATCAATGCATGATTGTGTTAGTGAGTTATTGAGTATTTCGTGTCTTGTTGGGGAGTTAATCGTAGGGTTTATGTTGTACTGACTTAGTGTATCAAGATATGTGTTACTGGTTGAAGAAGCGTGGTCAAGAGTATTTATGTTAATGTGTCCTATTAAGGATGAGCCTGTGTGTTGTACGCGGTTCGATGCCACTTAGCCATGTTTCTAACTCGTGAAAAAAACTGAGTGGATTATTATCTGGGGGTCTGTATATTGTGTTTATTGTGTATTTGATACTATTGTGGCTATTTGTGAGTTCCAAAATTAGTGTTTCCGCGTGTTCGAAGTTTGTTTGTTTTTCTGTCACATTGTATTTTTCTTTGATAAATGCCACAATTCCACCTCCTCTTTTGTATGGTCTGCAAAAGTTGTAAGTTTGATAATTATTTATGTTGTATGCGAAAATTTCTGTGTCGTTTATTGCAACTTGTATTAGCGCATCTATGTTTATCATGGTATAATTGAGCTGTGTTATCAATGTAAGCCAGTGTTTATTTATACTTCTTATGTTTGTGTGTATGATTGTGAAATTGGTGTTGGTGGAAATGTTGTCTGTCCATTTCTTCAAAGAGTCAAAGACCTTGAAGTTTATGTTGTCTGACTGGATATGTTCGCCTATGTTTGAGATCTCCGTTATATAGTTTTTAAAGGAGTTCTAATCTTATTCTTAAAGATGTAAAGAGTTAGTGTTTTATATTGGTAGGCTGTGTAAGTCATATTCACTTGTAATTATGTATACTCGAGTGTTTTCATTCTTTCTCATAAATATCTCGGAAACCAGGAGCAGCATACAGCGTACGTGCATCTGTCTGCCTACACAGCACCCTCTATGTAGCCCTCTTAATAATAAAAATAACAATAATAATATATTTTTAATTTTAATAATATTTTATATTGATTTGTAAAATATTTAAACATATAATAATAATAATAATAATAATAATAATAATAATAATAATAATAATAATAATAATAATTTCAGCTGAGGAACACTAAAAATACAAAGGGATATTAGAAGCCAGTGATATTCTCCACTCGAATGTTAAAAAATAGTCAGCATACAAGAAAAGAGTTAGAAATATTCTGAAAACAAAACTAAATGGATTAAACGCAATACGACCAATGATTCTTGGTACCAGTGATCCGATACACATAATAATAATTCACAATTATGTGAATAAATAATAATAAAAAAATACAAATACAAACAATCATCCACCAACAAAAGAAGAAACAGTCAAATTTTGGAAGTCAACCTGGGAAAATCCTGTTGACTACAATCACGATGTCTCATGGATTAAGGAAACAGAATCAGAAGCTAAACAAAAACAAATGCAAAATGTCATTTTCACTAAATAAATGGTCAGTATACAAACTAGAAAATTAAAAAACTGGAGTGCACCTCGAAAAGACGAACTACATGGATTTTCGTTAAAGCATATCAAGTCTACATGATCGAATGGCAGAACCATTTAATTATTTGTTGCACTCAGGCTCAGTGGACGATTGGATGATACCTGAGCGCACGTTTCTCTTCATGAAAGATAAGGATAAGGGTGCAGACCCAAGTAACTATCCTGCAATAACATTCCTTCCAAGTATGCTTTTGCAATCATATGGAATCATAGCGGAATCATATGGAATCATAGCAGATTCCATATACCACTACTTATCAGATAATCAGATTTATCCGATTGAAAATAAAAGCAATTTTCAAAAATCTCGAGAAACAAAAGACCAAATCCTTATTAATAAAATCATTCCCAGAATTTCAAAAATACGAAAAACAAACTAACTAAAACATGGCATGGATAGACTATAAGGAAGAATTCGATTCCCTCCCACACTGAAGGATCCTAAAGTCACTACAAATATTTGAAATTTACATTCGTTTCTGGCTGCTGCAATGAAATCATGAAAAACAAATTTAGTAGACAATAATGAACGATTCGGTGATATTAGCATTAAAGGTTAAATTTTCCAAGGTGATTCCTTGTCACCTTTGCACTTCAACATTTCTTTGACACCTTTGTCTATGATTCTGAAGAAAAGAGAACTTGGATATGAAATTGTTAAATATACTATTAAAATATCCCATCTGTTGTATATGAAAGACGTGAAGTTATATGAAAAATCGTCCCAGCAAATAGACTCATTACTGAACACAGTTCGAATTTTCAGTCAAGACATCAAAATGAAATTGACTATAGATAAATCCGCAATTTTATCTATTAAATTAGTAAAAATTAATTACACTAGGAATTTTAATTCTGATCAAGAAAAATATATAAAAGAAATTTCAGCTGATGAAAACACTATAAATACCTAGGAATATTAGGCGCTAGTGACATTCTCCATTCGAAAGTTAAACAAGAGGCTGCCTTAAAATACAAGCAAGATATTAGAAATATTCTGAAAACAAAACTAAATGGATTAAACTCAATTAGAGCAATGAATTCTTTAGCTATACCAGTGTTCCGATACACATCTGGCATAGCGGATTGGACAAAAGAAGAACCGGACAAATTGGACTGCAAACCTAGAAAATTGATGACTATGCATTAGGCGTTACATCCACAAAGTGATGTTGATTGTTGTACCTACCAAGCAGTTAGGTGAACTGCATCTGCTGCAAGTGCGTCAGACGGTGGAAAAAGAAAAAATTAGCTTAAAAGGTTACATCTACAATAGCTCTGAGCAAATATTTCAAGCAATTACAGAAGAGGGCTTTCTAAAAGTAATAGCAAACATATCCGATTATTAAAAGGAACAACAAAATAACCGATATGTTCGCTGGAAAAATAAACCTTTGCAGAAGGATTTATTCTAGCAGCTCAAGAACATTAAAAACTAACACAACGAAAGCAAATATTTTTAACATCAGTAATAACAGCAATTGCAGATTATGCGAGCAGAAAGATGAGACTATACAACTTTTAATCAGTGCCTGCCACAAGATGGCTATAAATACCGCCATGATCAAGTGGCCAAAATAATTCATTGGAATGTATGTATGTAAAAATTATGGCTTTCCTACTGCTGATAACTGCTTGCAGCATAAAATAGAGACAGTACTGGAAATCGAATCAGCAAAAATTCTGTGGAACTTCAGAATGCAAACTGATCGGCATTTGGAGCACGATATACCTGATATCACAATTATCGGATATCGACAGGCTTGGATTATCAATATCACACTACAAATAGATATTAACAGATACTAACAACAAAGAACTGGAAAAACTTGCAAAATAGCGAGATGTGAAATCAAAGTTGGCCGGCTGTGGCTTAAACACACCAAAGTTATCACAATAGTTATCGGTGCACTTGGTGCAATTTCAAAGAAGTTATCCAACTATTTACAGCAATTAAACATCAAGTAAATGACCCCATATGAACTACAAAAAACAGCAGCACTCTTTGGAATTATTTTACGACGTCCATATTTTACGACGCTACCTGACGGACTATTCTTAGATTCTTGGGTAGAAACTGAATTGTTCTGTGTCACAAGGTTAAATTGTTGTTTAAATGATATCTTGTTTTGACTATGTATCATTTATGTGAAGAAAGAAATAATAAGAAGAAGAAGTAGAAGAAGAAGAACAAGTACAAGAACAAGAAGAAGAATTTGATTGAAGATTTGTGATTGGCTAATGAAGATTAATTGATTAAGCCGTGCTAATCCCACCTACTTCGAAGCTAGATTTATCTTTCATGAAGAGAGCGGGATTAGCATACACTATTTATTCTTGTTATTTTTTATAGGTGGAATTCAGACGGTTTGTAAATTGAAAGTCGGTGTGAGTGCTATATTAAGCATGTTGGTATAGCTTTCGTCATTCGTGTTTTAGTGTTCTGTATTTGTCTATGAGTTTTAAATTTTGTGGTAGGTTGTTAAGTGTCGTGAGTATGAGATGTGATTTTGCTGCAGAACTATATGTGTTAATGAAGGACCTTTAGTGTACAGAGTTGCGGAGGGTCGTTTTATGCGATACGTGTCTGTTGTTACGAAAGGCGTTGCTGGAGTAATTTCCTTACTAACATTCAGTAGTGTTTCAGTTTTTTTTTGCTCAGGATTTTGTGCATCGCCCTATACGGTTCGGTTATTGGCTGTTGTATGTGTGGTTGTAATAAGTTGTATGTGAATTGTAATAGGTTGTATGTAATAATAATAATAATAATAATATTATTATTATTATTTTTTTATTATTATTATTATTTTCTGTGGAATCATCCAATGTGAACAGATTGGATGATTCCAATTTATTGGTAAATTTATTGGTAAATTATCCATTTTGTTTAGTTGATCTTTATTTAAAAATAGATCGTAATAGATAATAACATTATATTTTAAGTATTTTCTTTCTCTTCTTCTTTAGATATGAAAGGAAAAATTGATTGGATAATGACCTCCACTAAATCTCCAAACGTTATGGCTCCGATAGCCTCTACTAATCGCTATAAGGGAATAAAATTCGATAACTGATTTTTTGTCATTTAAAAAGCCGTATAAATATATATATATATATATATATATATATATTTATTTATTTATTTATTTATTTAAAAATTATCATATTCAAAATATATTTCATTATTCTATCTATCTCTCCCTTCCATCTGATTCAGAGGGGTTGGGTCTCCTCCTAATGAGGAGTCACTGAGAAATAATGCAGGCGGCACGCCACTCTTCTCTTGCGTCCCCTAGTGGAGGTATTCATGACTGTATTCCGTGTGTGTTCACGGGGGTTTGCGGGTTTAAAAAAGAACCAGCTAAACTGGGTGAAAAAACCATACTGCCTGTGTCCAAGAGCGTCTAACTTGGTTATTGCTGAATAATATCCTTGAACTCCTCACGTCTCCAACGGGAATCGAACCTAGGACACTCCCTCCCCATGCATATGGTTGTTGTTTTTTTTTATTATGGAAATAAATCTTTTAAGGTAAGTAGATTTTATTGAAGGATTTTAAAAGATTCAGATTAATTTTCAGCCAAACATATCAAAATCAATTACTTGTGAAAATATTCAGTTTGTCATATGACTGGTAATATAACATATTTCACTTGAGGTTTTTATTTTTTTTTTGTGGGAAAACTATCTTCTCTCAAATTGTTTTCTGTGTTACAGATTGAACTATATCAATAAAATAAAAACTAATTGAATATAGTTGATTTTATTTTAAAAGAGCATTTTTATTGTTAATAAAAAGACGACTCTAGTATAGTTCTTGTCTTCTGCCTGTAACTGAAATAACTTGAAATTAATTAAAATGAGATCAATTCGTACCAGCCCCAAAAAATCTGCTCCAATTTTTTTATAATAATGTATTTATTATAAATACATTATTTATAATAAATTTATTAACCAAAATAAATTTATTATTATTTATTTTATTAACCAAATATTAACCAAAAATACTGTACATGCATTATTGTATGTAAATATACTGATTTTTGTCATTTAAAAAGCCGTATAAATAAATAAATATATATATATATATATATATATATATATATATATATATATATATATATATATATATATATATATATATATATATATATATATATATATATATATATATATTTAAAAATTATCATATTCAAAAATAAACAGATGTTGGCGGAGCCCATTAGCGTATGGTATTAATTTTTTCTTTCACTTCACTTTTGCTTAACGTAATTTTCTTCTTCACTAGATTTTTCTTTTTTTGCCACGCTTTCGTCACTTTCATCCGCAGGGCGTTTCAATAGAAACCTCTCCAAGAAGCTTTGTTTCTTCCTCCCTTTTAGAATATTTCTGAAATGAGTTAGGCAAGTATCATTAAATAGCGCCGCTGGACAACCAGCTGCAACCTTTTCAGGGTGTTTCTTTTCAATAAAGTCCGAAACGTTTTCCCACATTGCCAACACTTTCTTTATCTCACTTCTAGAGATAACCTCCTCTGCCTCTGCGGTTGTATCAATCTCCTGTAGAAACTCCGTATGTTGCTGCGTGTGTATATCCGTCAACTCCTCCGTCGTCAGTTCCTCGGAATATGTGGCGACAAGGTGTTCGATGTCTCCCTCATCCACCTCCAGGCCCATGGACTTTCCGAGGGACACAAACTCCTCCAGCACTTCCTGTTCAGGTCTAAATCCTTCAAAGTCCCTTTCAGCCACAGCCTCAGGCCACAGCTTTTTCCAAGCAGAGGTTAAGGTCCTTTTTGTAACACCCTGCCAGGCCATATCAATAATTTTGAGGCATATGACAATGTTGTAGTTGTCCTTCCAGAACTCTCGAAGGATGAGCTTTGTGCTCTTCTTAACCTCAAAGCAGCGTCGGAACATGTGTTTGGTAAAAAGCTTCTTAAAATTGGAGATCACCTGTTGGTCCATGGGCTGGATGATAAGGGTGGTTTTGGGTGGAAAGTAGAGAACCTTTATAAAGTTGAACTCCTCGAGGATGTCGTCCTGAAGGTTATGTGGTCGGTCAGGAGCATTGTCAAGGACAAGAAGGGCTTCAGTGTTAAGCCACTGATCTCGAGGTATTCCTTAACGGCAGGACCAAAGACAAAGTCGACCCACTGCACAAAAAACTGGCATGCAGGATTTAGAACAGGCAGTGGTATTTTGCCCCACATATTAGTGTTCAGATTTATTGTGGAAGAAGAAAAACTTCACCGCACATTATATGGGATGAATGGAACATTATACAGAGCAATACATTTTTTAGATTTAGATTGTCAGTCAGCATTTAGTCTATATGCACAAGTTCACATGGACAGGGGATATAAAATATAAGAAACGTCTCATTGACTATGTGATGTAATCATACTTATTCAGGATATAAGAATGTTCAGAGGATTTGAAAGTAGAATCACTATTACTTAGTATTAAGCAGGATTAAAAGGAATATCAAAAGAACAGTAGGTAAGAAAGTTTGAAAAAGAACTAAATTTAAGTAGCTTTTCAGGTAAATTGTAGACTCGACTATACAAACAGTATTGAATTAAAAAGTAAACAAATTGAAAACAAGAACCAAATCTCGGAGTGCAGTGGCAAACGTAGACCTTAGTTGATTCCACTAGGTGCAAGTCTGTCCGCAAGGACAGAAAATAAGAACACCATGAGGGACACAAGAGGTTAAAGAAGCAGTCGTTTAAAAGAAGGAAGCATTCGAAATTTCTAGCAAATAAGTGGGCAGATACCCTAAAATAAAAATGTAAAGAGTTAAGCTATGTGCAAAATTATCTAAAGAATAGTTAAAAATATATATATTGTGTTCGAGTTCGTGACCACGAGATGGCGGCACTTGTTAGCCGTCTGTTCACTCTGTGCCACTGTTTTCTGAACGCTTTGAGCCAGCTATCTTGGATAGCTAACAGTAGAGATTAAACTGACCATCAGTTTCTAAAAGTTATAAGACTTTTACGGCATCGCGTACTCCCTATAAAGGAATCAAATGCTATAGATTACAAACTGAATTCTAGGTTTCGTTATCTTAATTAGACAAGAGTACCTCCAAGATTACTAAGAAACACTTACCAAACGCATCAGAAAATTCACTTCAATAAGAGAGTGAATTGATGCAAGGGACGCGTTATTTTTCCTACATTCTATCAGCGCATTTTTCCAAGTTTGAATATTCGCCTTGAAGATGTAGCAATAACCATTGAACTCAACCCAGGAGCCATCTAAACCGCACTCTTCAGCTTAAAATACAAGAAATCGGAGAAAATATCAGATAATAAACAGGTGATTCGTTCCTATATTAGCAACAATCATACTACATTTAAATTTAATTTTTTTTTAAATTATTTCCCCTCCCCCCTCACTATTACGTGTTTCAAAATGAATTGATCACTGATAATTTAAAATATTTAGATTATATTAAATATTTTGAAATTATAATCCAAGATTTAGAAAATTAGACGACCTAGTATTGCAGATAGATACGGCTTCAAAACAAAGAGAAAACAATAGAAAAATCTGAATAAAATATCATATGATTATTAGTATTTCCTGGTATCTATAAGCTCAATATGGGAATTTCCTTCCAGTGATCACAGTCTCATATATTATCGATACATTCGCCTGTTCATACAACAATACATTTCACTGTATCCCATTATATGCTTAATAAAACTTTTTCCAGACTGCTTTATTCACAACATTATTTTAGAAGTTTTTGAGATCATCTTTCCAAGCTATACCTTCTCTTGGAAAACCATCTAAGTTATTTTGTTTAATTATTCTTTCTATTATGTAATGCAGTTCTATGTTTTATTTTATTATCGTATGGTAATATTCCATTACGCGTAAGTGGAATTTCAAGCCACCTTACATTAATGTAAAGTGGCTTGAAAAATCAGATAATTCTTTTCCCAGACGCATTGTTTTATGCTGAAATAAAATATTATTACTGAAACCCGTTAAATAATTTCAGATTGTAGTTTAATATTTGCTATATGAAATTTATTAAGCTTGAAGAAGTGATACAAATTATAACATAATACATCAGTGGTATAATAAATGTGATAACATTACGTACTAAAAATAATACAAAACGCATTACATATATCATACTACATTTGTTGCTCATGAACTGATATATAGAAATCGATAAGTTAAGGAAAGGCTATAGATAAGGAACAGGAAAAGGAAATTCAACGAATTGTACAATATGCGTCAGCAAAGGCCGTAATCATCCTGTTACCAGAAAAATATAAATCTAGACGAACATTCAACGACAACGAATACCTAAATATCAAACGAGATACTTTCTTTAGTAGACATAAGTTCCTAAAATATTTAGTTCCAGAAGCAAATAAAGAAGCAATACAAAAACATTATGCTTATTTAGCGCCAATGTTTAGTTATATCCTAAAATATTTAGTTCCAAAAGCAAATAAAGAAGCAATACACAAACATTATACTTAATTAGCGACAAAAGTATTCAACACACTACCTTTAACAATAACAAATGAAACTAACCCAAACAAATACAAATCAAAGAGTAGTTATTTTCCCACAGAAATGAGGAAGCTCTGTTCAAATTAATTCTATAAATTATTGGTTTTTATCATATTTGTATACAAAGATACAGTCTTATGTGTAAACCGTAAAATTTAAATTCTATTTAACTGCTTTGTTTTATTTCGTTCCTAATTAATTGTTATGAAACTTTCTCCGTATGATGAAATTTTATTTTATCTGCGATTTTTTTATGAAATTATATTATAGTAATATGTAATATGTATATTATATGAATGTATATATGTATATATAATGAAAATGCATTACATACATTTTTGTAACTTTATGCACATCGTAACCTGGATGAGCTGTTGCTCTTAGGTTACACATATCATTGTTCAACATTTAGTACTATAACAGGAAGCTTGCAACTAAAAAAATAAATAAATAAATAAAAATCAGATAAATGTATCTATAAAGACTTACGTTAAAAACAGTCATACTTTAATAATAAAATGTTTTAATAATAAAACAATCATATTTTTTTTACCTAGCAATCTAAATCTTTTTCAATCACTCAAATTTTATTATTTATATATAATATTTAAAATACATTATACGAACACAATTGTGCATAAGAGATACTTGCATGTACATAATATTTTCAACAACAACAATAATAATAATAATAATAATTGTTTACAACATAAGCCTGTGCAGCTCAGTGGAGAGTAAAAGTTTGGATAGCGATCAGTGCAGACGTGTTTTTTTGTGCTCCGTGTCTAAGCTATTTTCCAATCGTAAGTGGATTAGTTCGGCTTAAGCCGATTACCAGTGTGATTGCCCGTGTTCCCGCAAGTAATTGCCGTAGGAATGTCGACCATAGTTAAATCTGTAACTCAACCCTGCAATTCCACAGTATCCAGTTTGACCAATTCTAAATTCTATTGGAAAAGACAATAAAGTAAAGGATTCTACAATGAAATCTCCAGAAACGTCGCCAAATACTTCTAAGGATATCGGAATGGACGTCCTGAACTCGCTAAACCTACCCGAAGAACTTGACTGGACAAAAGCCTGCGTATTGAAATGCGACCCTGTCGGTGCCCCATACACAGAGGAGGATGTAATAGAAGGTTTAAAAGCAAAGATAAGAGGTTCTGATGTGTGGCACCTAGGTGTGTTAAAATATAATTATGTATTTCTAATATCTTTTAAACACCTATCTGTGAAAGACAATTTTGGTAAATGCCGTAAAAGTGACATTGTTATATACTGGTTTCCCCCCCCCCACACACACACAGATTGGTAGCTATGCACTTTGAAAAATTCGGGAAAATCGAAATTTTAGAAAATATCGCCAGTTGTAAAGATAAAGAGTGGGCCCATGTTCTCTCTAATAAGAAAAAAATTAACTATAACTCTGAACGAAGATACACAAAAGTAGAAGATATACCGTACGTAATTAAGGTTCAAAAAATGACCGGAATACTCATAATTCCAGGACGACCTCCGGCATGTTTCAGATGCAAGAAAATTGGACATCTGCGAAAGCAGTGTACAGCACTTAAGTGTGATAAATGCAAAAGAATTGGACATGATACGGATGACTGTAAAGGGCAAACTTATGCATCAATGTTGGTTAAACGACCAGCAGTAAACCAACCTAACTAAGAAGAAGAGCTAGAGTCAGTAGATGATGTACAAGAAAATACTACTGTACATCATCTAGAAGAAAAAAACCAAATATGCACCAGCGAGGAGGAATCGGATCGGGTGATTCTCAAAATATATCAATTATGCCATCAAAACCAGTGGATACAGAAGGAGAAAAAACACCGAAGAAAGAGAAAGGAATAGCACTGGTTTAGAAACAGATAAAAATCAGGTATCTATGAGAAAAGAGGAAGAAAAGAATATGACACCTGACATGAATCAAACTACAGCGCTTCTACTCCAGGGAGACGTAAAAAAATCCAGTTCGTACCTAATGTAAAAGCAAAATGAGAAAAAGAAAAAACAGAAAGAAATAAAGCCTGCTAATATATATACAAAAAACGAAGAATAAGCCAATTAAGATAATTACAATGAATTGTAATGGATTGAATAACCAAGTTTCACAAAAATTGCTAACAAACACAATATACCAGAACGAAGTAGATATAGTAATGCTACAAGATTCCAGATTAAAACAAAATTCAGAAGCAGAACAAAAACTACACAGAAATCTACAGTCAGTCCCACTACCATATTCTTTGCGAACAAGCCCAAAGTAATGGCATTGCAGGTTTAATGACTTTGAAAAGTAAGAGAAGTAGCATACAATTATTATCGCACTCTACTCTAATAGAACACAAGAGTGCTAGAGGTTGAAATAATCTGGGAAGATCAAATTGTGTCGTTAATTAACGTATACGGCCTGGCTGAACACACACACAAAAAAAAAACACTTTTGGGAGACCCTAGAAACCAAACTGGCAAACACATGAAATATAATTGCAGCCGGAGACATTAATTTTGTAGAAAACAATATATTAGACATAGAGGTAAAAAATACTATAACAAAAAACAATTTTTCACACATTATACAGCGATGTCAACTCAAAGATATATTCCGAGAATTACATCCAACATGTAAAGCTTATACTCATTATTCCCCCATGAATGCCTCACGGCTAGACAGAATCTACACAAGCCGATATATGGGATTAACCGTTAAGGAGGTTTGTCACTTGCAATTGACTTTTAGTGACCACTACATGGTCAAAGGCAAACTTTCCCATGAGGCTAAGGACAGAAATACATACACCAACAGAAACTACCCACTCTGGAAGCTAAAGAACAGTATAATCAACACAGACACATTTTCAACAGAAATAAAAAAAAATATTAGACAACATAACAGAAATAGAAAATCCAGTGTATGCCTGGAACCAATTCAAAATACATGTAAAAAAGGCTGCTATACAAATAGGAAAACATAAGAAATATACAACAAACCAAGAAAAAGGAAGCATAATCAAAGAACTAACACGACAATACAACACAGACAGAACCCTCCCAGAAAATAAAATAGCTACCAACGCTCTAAAAGCAAAATTGAAACAAATAGAAATAAAAGAGACTGAAGGGGCCTGGATACGTGCCAAAATCAGAACAATGGAACATGATAAAGGGAAGTCCAAAGCAGCTTGGCTCTTTGAAGAGCAGAGAAAACAAAAAAACACTATTCATAAAATAAAACATGAGGGGACCGAGGTCGAGGGAGATGCAAATCTCCTCCGATTCTTCCACAATACACAAGTATCTTCTCCCAAAAACAAAGTGATAAATCAGAAACACAAAATTTATTAAAACCTTACCGAGATTAACAAAGTCAGAAGCTGAAAGTATAGATTCACCCATTACAAAAACTGAATGCAAATATACTATAAAGTCTCTGTCACTACACAAATCTCCAGGACCCAACGGTCTCACTGCGGAATTTTATAAAGCTTACTACCCCCTGTTTGAGACATTATTTGTGAAAATGCTGAACGAAATACAGAATTCGGAAAGCATCCCAGAATATTTCAACCTCGGTTACATAACACTGATACCAAAAAATAAAGACACCACAAACAACGCCAACTCACACAATGGAGAGGCATTACACTTCTCAACACAAACTACAAAATCTTATCCAAAATCATATCACAATGAATTCAAATACACATATATAAAATAATATCAGAATCCCAAAACTGTTAAAAACAGAAAAATAAAAGATAATATTCTGACAGTTAGATGCACATATGAACACTACCAGGCAACACAACAACCATGCCTGTTGGTAAGTTTGGACATAGAAAAATCTTTCGATTCAGTTAGTCACCACTACGTGAAAGAAGTCATTAAAGCTGCAGGTTTTGGGAAGAAATATCAAAACTTAATGTCAAACATATACAACACTGCACAGTCACGACTCATAATCAACAAGAAACTGTCTGCATCTGTAAATATTGACTGCTCGGTCAGACAGGGAGACAGCCTATCTATGATCCTATTCGCTCTTGTCTTAGATCCGGTGATACGAGCGATATCGAGACATCCCGGCATTGCGGGTACTCATATAGGATAAGAAGGTAAAACAAAAGTACTAGCCTATGCCAACGGTGTTACGTTAACGCTAACCACAGCCGAGTCATTCATGATTGCTTGTAATGTATTTAAATCTTTTGAAAAGGCATCCGCATTAAAACTCAACTTTCATAAATGTCACGCGATGTTCGTCGGAAGGTGGGCAAATAAGCCAACCGTGCCGAACGAAATTAAAATCAATGAACACCTCCCTCTTTTAGGAATCACCATAGGGACCAAACCCATCATAACAAGCAATGGGAAGTAGCTCATAACAAAATTACCAAAAAAAATTCACAAATGAGACCCAGACAATTATCAATTAGAAGCAGAGCAAAAATATGTAACCAGTTTTTACTATCAAAAATATGGTACCTTGTAGCCAACATTAATTACAATGGCAACGAAGTTGACAAAATTCACAGAGAATGTGCAAAATTTATTTGGGATTCGAAAAAATACGAACCCATACGAAGGTACACAATATTTCATGATATAGAAGCTGGAGGACTTGGTTTAATAAATGTACATTTAAAAACTCTAAGTGCAAGAGCAAAAATCATAGAGAGAGCTTACTCGGAACATAAAGCATGGAGTGCATATATCATACACTACATGCAAAGAATAATTCCCCACCAAATAATTTGTTCCCTTCCACAATCGAATGGCAAAATACCAAAAATGTTCATTGAAGTTGCGGAGGGATACAAATTCATTAATAATCATACAGCAATAAAAGATTTCCTCAAAAGGAAACAAAAATTGCACATATCACTGTCACGCGAGCAGTTATACCACCACGACAACACCGAGAGTTTGAAAAAAGGTAAAATTAAATTATCCAATGTACTCAAAAAGGCATTCGGATTGCCTATACACCCGAAACTAAAAACATTTTATTACAAGGTTCACCACGCTTGCCTACCCACCAGAATGTGGTGTGCATACAAAGGTATTCTACTTCAAGCCCCAGCCAAATGCTACTTCTTCCCTGAATCAGAAACACTATATCACATAATGTTATACTGCCCCCACACCTCTCCAATATGGAACACTATTCAGAAACATATAAAACACAAAGAACCGGTCACAGAATACACATTATTCTGGCTAAAGGACGGAAACATAACAATAACCGAAGCAATTATAATTATAACAACAATGTACTCCATCAGGACATACAGATGTGACAGAATTTATGGAAGAGATACAGGCCCAGATATAATGCAAAAACTCAACAAACAACTAAATGAAATCATAATAGAAACAATAAACAGAAAAAAGATAACCAAACACCAATGGCCTTATCACTGATGAATATGAAGAAAACATACAAATAATGGAAATAAAAGACCCACCATAAAGAAAAACATGAAAATAAGCCAATACAATTCACTCTGAAAGGAAAACTAATGGAACAGAAAACTAACGCATAATGTAAATATATATATATATATATATATGAGTGTAGAAATATTGAATAGTAATAAATATATCTATTTGCATAAGAGGAAGTATATGTCTTATAATTTTCAGATTAGGTAAAAATATTTTAATATTTCAATGGATGTTAAATGACAAAATAACTGCCCAAGAGATTGCACAGGACTCTATGTGAAAATAGATATTCGGCATGTTATCATGTTGTAAATAAAAATAAAAAATAAAAAATAAAATCAAATAAAAATAAATAAAAAATGTTAACTGAAATAAGCATGCTATGTACTTATTGTATATATGTAAATAGTTCGTCCGAATGTACATAGATGCTTTTGAGAGAATAAAATATTCTGGATGTGGCGTTTGTATACCACGGCGCTTGGCCGCACGAAGGAAGACTTGGTTTCGAGTCTAGTCGGCGACTAGAGGAAATTTTTCTAAGCCTTTTTTCGACAGGTTCCCGAGTTAGTCAATCTTTGGCACGGGCAAGCGGGTTTTTCCTCCTGGAAACTCGGGTTGTTCGTCCTGTAAACTCAAGAAAATCGACCGTAGAACCCACATTATTTCAGACATTAAATATATTGTGTTAGGGTTAGCGACCACGAGATGGCGGCACATTTGAGCCGTCTCTCTTCACTGTGTACCGCTTAATTAGTGATATCCTTGGGCCATCTATCTCTGATTGGTACCAGTGGAGATTGAACTGCCCACTCAGTCTCCAAAAGTTAGATAGGGCTAAATGGCCTCACCTGCTTCCCGTATACGGGAATAAAAAGGCGGTAGCTGATTTATTTATTTTTATATATTATTATAATACAATGATGATTATTACTGATGTTTTGTATTTTTACATTACATATACTGTATACAATATACAGTAAAATTAGATATTATAACACAAATTGAAAGCCAAACGGCTATTTTTCTGGCATCCTTAATAATAATTAAGGGGATACAAATCACTTGTTGTTCAACTGCCAGTATATATACCGAAAAACTATCGGCGAATCCAAGTGTAAATGACCACTTGGTAGTACAACACCCAGGCAACTCGAAGCAAAGGTGGAGCAAGTTCCATCACTGTCCACTTGCTCCTCCTTTGTGGAACACCATATTTTATTTGCATACCTCGGCAGTACAATGAGCCTATTATTGTTACTTTTGTTCTGTTTGAGAGATAGTTCCTGAATCAGGTATGCAGTTTTCCTCTTATTCCGATCGAGTATAGTTTGCTTAGTAGTATGTCATGTTCTATTGTATCAACATCTTCGGCTAAGTCTAGACGTTTAAGAACAGCGGACTTGTTGTTATCGAGGGTCGAATATTATGTTCACAAGTCTCAGAAGTATTGGATTTATTTGTACAAAGTTTGCTAAAAGGTCTACGAATCTTTTGGCTGTTTTTATTCTGTTTTGTTTATTCCTGGGGTGGTTCTTTGGTGTCAGCTGTAAGAGCACTTCCTTCTATTCTATTTTGTTACAGGTGGAAAATAAAGAGTTTGCTGTTGACTTCGTGTTGATGTTTGTTGATCGTTGGTATTATCTTTCTTGACTTGTGTGATATTGTTCGTGAAGATGTGGTTGAATGAGTCTGCTAGTTTCTCTTGGTTTATAACCTGATCGAAGCGTTTTGCAATAAATTCTTGTGCTGAAGTTTCCTTTTTTATAATTAGTAATTCGTTAAGTGTAGCCCTTGTTTACTTTACATTGTCGTTATATTCCTAAATTTTTTGAAAGTAGTAGTTGTCTTTTTGCCCTACGAATTTTTATTATTACTTGATTTCAAGTGTTTTTGTATAGTGTTTGTAAATGAGTGTTACTGGGTGGCGTTTTTAGTTTTTTTTCCATAGATTTTATTTTACAGTAATACTATTTAGAATGTCACCATTTATCCATGAGTTAATGTTTATTTGTTTGTCACTATGTTTGTGTAGGCTTCATTGTTGTTGTTTTTTTTATATTTCTGTGAAACCTAGTTGGAAGTTCTCGTATAAAGTTACAGGTTCGTTAATTTTGAGTAGGATATCCCAGTCTGTGTTTTTATATGTTTGTCGACAATACTCTTTAATATAATGGTGTATTGCAGAGTTTTGTAATGATGTTGGGGGGGGGAGGAAGTGACGTAGTAAAATGAAGCTGACAGAAAGTAGTGATCGGCGGTTTTGGCGTTAATTACTAATGAAGTAGATGTATTGATGATAACCAGTATTTTGATACATCCAATGCATTATTATGTTAGTGAAAGGTTGAGTATTTCTTCTCTTGCTGGGGAGTTTATGGTAGTGCATTTTGTATTACCATTACTGAATTAGTATATCAAGACATATGTTAGTAGTTGAAGAAGTATGGTCTAGAGTATTTATGTTATTGTCTCCTATTAGGATGAGCCGGTGTGATGCACAGTGTTCAATACTACTTAGCTATGCTTCCATTTCGTACAGAAATCTGAGTGGGTATTTACCTAAGGGTCTGCATATTATATTTATCTTGTATTGGAAGCTATGCATTATTATTTGTGATCCCCAATAATAGTTTTTCTGCATGTTACGAATGAGTTTGTTTTTCCATCACATTGTATTTTCTTTCATAAATGGCTTGACTCCATCTCCTTTTTTGTTTGTCCTACATACTTATAGGACTGGAAGTTTTTGATGTTCCATGCATAAACGTCTTCGTCATTTATTGCAACTTGGGTCAGCATTAGTACGTTTATATTTATCGAGGTGTAGTTAGTTGAGCAGTGTTTTCAATATAAGCCATTGTTTCTTGACACTTCTTATGTTTGTGTGTATGGTAGTGAAGTCAGAATTTCAGAAATATTGTCTGTCCATTGAATTTAAGTGCTGTAATTACAGGACTCAAAATTAATAAACGATTTTTTTTCCTTGTCATGAGACATTGCATTTCAGTTGGAATGTAATGTCTCAGCTTTCCCTCAAAAGCTATTTATTAACGTTATATGAGGATGACACTGGTTAGTTATTTTTTATTGGTTAGTTATTTGATTGCTGTGTTTGAAGTAGGCTGATATTTGTAGGTAGGATATTCATTACAGCCATTGGATGAAAAATTCTTTCACATGCACAGGAACGCAAGCAAGAACAAACGGATGTGCGCGCACGCACGCACGCACGCACGCACGCGCGCGCGCGCACACACACACACACACACACACACACACACACAATAGCCAAACAGTACACACACGGCATAATTTGGAATTTAGAATATCATGACGTCACTGAACTGGAAAGCTTCAACTAATATATTGTGCTTCATTAAGTTTGCAATTTCTTATTCCTAGTATGCGTCTTACCGCTCTATTCAGGTTATTGATGCTTGTAAGTTTCCTGTACTCAAAAGGTGGTTTATTTAGCATACTTGGGATGTATACGTTTTGGGTAGCCTCACTGAAGCGATTATTATAATTATATATGATATAATTAGTTATCTGAGGACTTGTTACACTGTATAAGTTTTAAAAGAGGTATACCGTGAGTAGACATATCGATACAAAATTAAAATTAAAAAAACTCACGTACAAAGATTATTTAATAGTATAATTTTCACCTGTGTCTCACAGGCATCTTCAGTACATTAAGCTCAAATTAAACAATCACTGACAATTCCAAAAAGCGCCACCTAAGTAGCTGGTGTAAGATAACCCACCTTTTGAGTACAGGAAACTTACAACCATCAATAACCTGAATAGAGCGGTAAGACGCATACTAGGAATAAGAAATTGCAAACTTAATGAAGCACAATATATTAGTTCAAGCTTTCCAGTTCAGTGACGTCATGATATTCTAAATTCCAAATTATGCCGTGTGTGTACTGTTTGGCTATTGTGTGTGTGTGTGTGTGTGTGTGTGTGTGTGTGTGTGTGTGTGTGTGTGTGTGTGTGTGTGTGTGTGTGTGTGTGTGTGTGTGCGCGCGCGCGTGCGTGCGTGCGTGCGTGCGCTCACATCCGTTTGTTCTTGCTTGCGTTCCTGTGCATGTGAAAGAATTTTTCATCCAATGGCTGTAATGAATATCCTACCTACAAATATCAGCCTACTTCAAACACAGCAATCAAATAACTAACCAATAGTTATTTGATTGCTTTTTATTATATCCTAACTTTTTATTATATTATTATTTTTTTTTAGGTCAATACATTTCCTAAAAAAAATAATAATATAATAAAAAGTTAGGAAAGATAAGCTGATTTGTAAAGTACTATCTCCCATAAAGGGGATAGACGTAAGCCATCGGATCTGTTTAAGTTAGGAGAATGAAGTAAAGTTTCATATGTTTCTTTATAAAGGCGTTCCATGAGAAACTGACTTTCGTGAAGAACTCTAGCTTTTTCCAATGAACTCTGTGTCTAGTGAAGATGGCATGGTCTGCAAGTCCTGACCTTTTGGGTTAAAGTATTCAATATAAGATTGGTGTTCTTCTAGCCAAATAGAGGTGGATCTTCCCGTTTGTCCGAAATAAGATAATCCACAAGAGCACAGAATCTGGTAGATACCTGGATGATTAAAATGTGGAAGCTTGTCCTTAGGAGAAGTGAGAAAGGTGGAGCTTTTTCTAAACGGTCGAAAGGAAACAATTGTAAAGAATTGCTTCATTAAAAGAACTTTGAGTAGTTTTAATATGTCTTCCTCTTCAAACACAGAAGAAATAACTCGCTTTCCTATTCCTTATGTACAAGGCATCAGTGAACGTATAGCAACATTTTTAAAACCGATGAATATTTTTATTGCCTTTCGACCGTTTAGAAAAATATCCACCTTTCTCAATTCTCCTAAGGACAAGCTTCCACATCTTAATTATCCAGGTGTCTACCAGATTCCATGCTCTTGTGGATAATCTTATTACGGACAAACGGGAAGTTCTGCCTCTATTCGGCTAGAAGAACACCAATCTTATATTAAACACTTTAAACCTGAAGAGTGTGGACTTGCATAACATGCCATCTTCACTAGACACACAGTTCATTGGAGAAAGCTGGTTCTTCACAAAAGTCAGTTCCTCATGGAACGCCTTTATAAAGAAACATGTGAAACTCTACTTCATTCTCCTAACTTAAACAGGTCCCACGGCTTACGTCTATCCCCTTTATGGGAGATCGTACTTAACAAATCAGCTAATCTTTCCTACCTTTTTATTATATTGATTTTTTTTGAAATTTATTGACTTTTTTAGTTATCTTACACCAGCTACTTAGGTGGCTTTTTGGAATTTTCAGTTATTGTTTAATTTGAGCTTAATGTACTGAAGATGCCTGTGAAACACGTTCGAAAATTATATTATTAAATAATTTTTGTAAGTGAGTTTTTTTCCGTTATTAATTTTGTATTGTTACACGGTATGTGTTTTCAGCTGTCCTGCAGTTGGCATCGAAATAATATTTTAGCACGCTCTATAGCAACATAAGTGTTTTGCTGTTAGTATTTTGCTAGTATTGTCTCTTTGTTCACAAAAGATAGTACTACTATTACTACTACTACTACTACTTTTTTTAATAATATATTTTATTGATTGCTAAAATATTTATATATACAATAAACATCTTGTGTGACATTGCATCTTATAATTTTACACAGTTCAGCACTAAGTGCTGCAATTCCTACATTGGATTTCAATTAAAATTTTAATAACACGTTTTTGCCTTTATATTATGTATTTACAACATATGTTCTTCTAATATTAACAGTGAAGATTATACAGAATTTTTTGTATAATTTTTATTTTATTATTATTATTATTATTATTATTATTATTATTATTATTATTATTATTTTAAGTTTGAGAAAGAATGATTATACATACACATTTCTGCATTTGCTTATAAGTATCACTTGTGAGGCAAGTTAATCCCACCTACTTCGAAGCTTGGGTTAGCTTTTATGAAGAGAGTGGGATTTAGCCTTCACTATTTGTGTTGTTGCTACTGTTTATGTATGGGATGTAGCATTGGATGCTAGTGATTTGTGATGTGTATATTAGTGTTAATGATTTCTTAACTTTGTTGGTATATTTTCCAGAGTTCGTTTTTTAATGTTCTGTAGTTATCTACGTGTTTTAACTTTCTTGGTAGGTTGTTGAGCTGCGTTAGTGGCTGATGTGATCTCACAAATGAACCGTATGCGTTGTTCATGGGTGTGGGGATTTAGAGAGTTGTTGTAGGTCGTGTTATACGATATGTGTCTCTCTTGTTTCGATAGATGATGTTGAAGTAATTCCTTGTTAATGTCATGTAGTGTTTCAGGTTTTTAATGCTCAGAATTCTGTGTATCGCCATGTGCTTGTCTGATATTGGTTGTTGCGTGTAAGGTGTCCAGATCACTGTTGACACAATTTTCCTGTGTAGAGTTTCTAATTTTGTTAGGTGGCTGTTTGATGTATTTGCATAGACTGTTATTCCGTATCTGAGTAGGGATTCGCAGGTTTCTGTTGTTGAACGGCAGTTTGTATATCATGTCAGGTACGTTGAAGTTTCGGGTGGCTTTGCTGTGTGATTGTTGTATTTATATGTTATGTAGTTTGTTGACTGTAGTCTTGTTATTTGATATGTTGTTCTGGTTACTCTATAGGTTGGGCTATAGTAATGTTTTAACATGACTGTATAGTGGCATAAGTGTTTCACCTTAAATATTTTGTATTTTGTCCGTGCTTCCTGAATAAGAGTGGGTTGTTCCCAGAATATCAGTTTTACCATTTTATCTTGCAACCACTGTAATCTGTTAAGTCTGTAGTCGGCGCAGAATGCGTATGATGTGATTGCATATCTTAAAATGTTTTCACATAATACTTTATAGATTAGTGTTTTTATGTGGGTTGGGGCAATGTCTTTTAATCTGTATAGTTTGCTTACTATTATCCTAAGCTTGATATGTAGGTAGTTTGTATGGCTATTCCAACTTTGATCAGCATCGAAGTGAAGTCCTAGATAGCGTATTGTTTTCACCTGTGTAATGCTTGTGGTTTTAGGGTCAGCGCTTTCTGTATAGGAGGATGAATGTTGGATAGTGAGATATTTAGTTTTTATGGGCAGGGTTTTGGGGTTTTATGAAAACCATTAGCATGATTTTTGCAGGGTTTATATATATGCCGTTTTCGATTAACCAGTTACTGATTTGATTAATGTCGTGTTGCATATTTGTGTAAGCGATATTTGCATTGTTGTGAATAGATACTATACTATGGCCGTGTCGTCTACGTACTGGAAGATTTTACTTTTTAAGGGAAGTTGGCTTATGTCGTGTGTGCATATGTTAAATAGCATGGGAGATAGGACAGCTCCTTGCGGTACTGCAGAGGTTACATGTACCTCTTTGCTGAATGCTGATCCTATACGCGGGGTGTGCTTTCTGTTTTTCGTGTATGCTTTAAACCACTGCAGTTGACGACCTCTAATTCCGATATGCGTTAGTTTCGGTAACAAGGTTTTGTGTGTTAGTGTGTCAAATGCTTTTGTTAGGTCAATGAATACCACTAATGCTATTCTGTTTTTATCCAATGCAGCGTTTATTAGATCGGTGAAATCTTCCAGGAGTGTTGCTGTTCCTTTATTTTTTTGAAAGCCATATTGTGTTTTGGGTATGATTTGAAATTTTTCAACGTATGTGGAGAGTTTCTGATGCACGATGCGCTCAATGATTTGGTTGATTACAGACAGCGTGGCGATGGGTCTGTAAGTACTTATAACGTTTCTTTTTTCCTGTTTGTGTATAGATGTCGTTAATGCAGTCTTCAGTGTTTCAGGTATGTGTCCCGTTTCGAAGATTTTATTTAACAGTTTTTGTATAACTGGAAGTAGGTTGGTTGAGTGTTTCTTGATGTCTTTGGGTCTGTTTCCGTCTATCCCCTGTTCTTTGTTAGGGTTAATTAGTCGATGTGGTTCCCCACAGGAACAAAAGAAGAACTATCACTGTGGGGAACCACATCGACTGGGTTGCTCGTGGGCCTAGTGGAGAATGTTCATTCGTCTGAGGAAAGGTTGTTTCTAGTAGTTTTTGGACAGAGTTCACGTAGTGCTGATTAAAGTTGTTTGCCAACTATATGAAAGATTTGGGATTGCAGGCAAAGCTGTGTTTTATTGTTTCTGAGGCAGTGGTTCTGTGTATATTGTCCAGTATTTCATTAATCAGGTGCCAGGTTTCCTTTATGTCATTCTGAGTTGTTAATTTGTTGCTGTAATAGTTTCTTTTTGTCGTTCTAATCTGTGTTGCTAGGAGATTACGTTTTCTTTTGTATTCAGCTTTTAAAGCAATATTATTCGGCGACTTCTTAAGTTGTTACATAGGGCATCTTTTCTTTGAATGTCTGTTTATATTTTGTCTGTTATCCATGGATTTTGTTTCGTTTGGGGCGTATTTTTATTTTTGTTAATGCTTTGTTATATATTTTGTTAAATGCAAGTTTAAGATTATTATATACAGCTTCAGCAGAGTATAAAGATGCTGTCTTCATCCAGTCTGTTTTTCTGATTTCATCGTTTACTATTGTTTCGTTTAGAATGCTATAATACTGTTTTGTAGTCAGTGATTTTTATGAGTTCTGGTTCAGTGTGTAGCTGTAATGCTGTGAAATAATGGCCTGCCAGTTTACATGTCATGACAGCTGTTGTGTGGCTATTTGGAGGGGCCCTTATATTTATATGATCAATGAAGGATGAGGTGGTTGTGTTTCCGAAAATCTCTTCTCGTGTATACAACTGAATGGATGGGGTTATGTTATATGCCGATAATAGGTCTAGGTATGGTTCTGTGTTGTTATTCATGTTCCTAATGTTTATATGAATGTCTCCTATTATTATTCTATTATTATTATAAATATTCTGAGGAACCTACTTCCGTGGCAGAAAGCCATCTGTTTAGTTCTTCTAGGAATTTTGTGGTGCTTAAGTTGGGTGGTTTGTATATTGCGTTTAGTATCAGGGACTTTTCTTGTTTGATGTTTTTAATTTCGATGCATGTTTTCTGCGTATTCTAATTTATAGTTTATTTCTGTTACTTGTAGTTTATGTTTGGTAAATATTATTATACAACCGTCGTTTTGTTTATCTACAGTGTTTGTGTTGTTGGAAGTGTGTCATTTGGTAGGTGGATGCCTCTTCATTTGTCGTAGATACTATACTACAATCAATATTAAAATGTCTATATCGTCTATATCATCCTTCAGATAAGCTTGCAGGGTCAGCCAGCATTTTTGAATGCTTCTGATGTTGATGTGGAGAATAGATGGTCCTTTTTTGGGGATTGTCAGTTGTTTCCATTCTGATATTGATTTCAGAATATGGCAATTATCATGTTCCGAGGTAATTACGTCTACTTGATAGTCTGGATTCATGTTGGTAGGTGGTGTGCTGTTCCTTCTTTACGATTTGTCAATATTCCTTTCAATGTGGCAGCCTGTTGAGGTCTTCTACGGATTATATTTCGATTGATTTTGCGTCTTATATCTTTCTAAGGATTATTTTGCTGTCTCTTATCCATATAAACTGATAATTGTTTTCTGTTTTTACTTTCTTTGCGTGGTAGAATATTTTCTGATAATATGTATTCGGACAAGTATATTGGGGTATTGCCGTGGTCTCCTTTCAGATCCTTGACTACTGGTTTTTTAATCATGCTAGCTTTTATACGTGTAGTTTTTGTTGCGCTGTTGGTGAGTCGCACTACGACGGGAGAAGGACGGGTATTATTTTCTCTTTTCCTTTTTTGTGGTAACCGATGCACTGACTGGATGTCTTTTGACTCAATGGGAGAGTCAATTTTTTGGCTTAATTGTATTACGGTGTCTCTTACATGTTCCGTAGCTATTTCCGGGAGACCATCTATGAGGAGATCATTTTTATGCCGCTGTTGGTTTGAGAGTTCGTACTGTTGCTGCAAAGAGTTTAGTTCTTGTCGTAGATCCGTTAGCTCTTTAATTAAATATGCTGTCTTTTTCGTTAGCTCTTTAACGCAGTTTTTAATTTCTCTAACGGTCTAACACCTTCTTCCGAGTTATTATTAAATTTAATAAATTCCTCATATTGGTTGAATTTTTCTGTAATTTGTGCGGTATGTTTTTGAAATAGTTCTTCAACAAAATCGATTAAACAGTCTTTTAGGTTTTGGAATCTATTTTCAAGTAATGCATTTGAAGTTGGCTCACCTGGGTTTCCGTTGTTGTTTTCTTTGTTTTTAATTCCCTCTGCTGTTGATAGCTGTTTCTGCCTGCGGTTGTTTTCTGCATGTGCTGTTTTCCGCCTGAGGCCGAAGGCGACATTCCTTTGTTGTCTCTGCAATGGGGACACTTCCACTCGTCACGATTCTTGTTTGATTTTCAGTGGCAAGTAGCTTCAGACAATCCTGAACATAGAAAATGCCTGTTTCTCTGGCAGTTCCTACATGTTACGTGGTTTCTTCCGCCGTTTAAGTCTTCTTGGCATTTATAGCGCTTCATATTTCTTGATTGACGAACTTGCTGTAATTTCTAATATGGCGACTTCCTTTGTTCTCTTCTCGCGTAGTTGACCAACGTATACTTCGTATACAACGTACATTTTGAATACTTATTATTATTATTATTATTATTATTATTATTATTATTATTATTATTATTATTTAACACATCCAGGGAGTCCAAAGAATCAAACGAGGGAGGGCACCTACTATACGGCTCTCTGCCTCCACCACTACAACAACCGCAAGTTCCTTCGTCATTTAGTTCTGTCATCTACCGCTGACCAACACCACCAATATTTTCACAGACACAAACATCCAAGTCCTCGGCTGGATTCAAACCCGCAGCTTTTTCGCTGTAGAGCATATCCACTCTTCAGACAAAAGTTGGGTCGTGTTGAGTCGTGTTATGCGATGCGTGTCTATGTTTTTACAATAGGTGTTGTTGAAGTAATTCCTTAGTAACATAAATAGTGTTTCAGAATTTTTATGATCAGGATTTTTTGCATCATCATATAGGTTTTGGTTATTGGCTGTTGTATATGAGGACTCCAAATCACTGATGAAATAATTTTTCCGATGTTATTATGTTTCTATTTTCGCTAGATCGCTGTTTGATTTGTTAGCGTTGACTGCTGTGCTGTACCAGAATAGCAATTCACAGATACCGTTATATATGACTTTTCATACATTTCGTACAGAACTAAATGAAATGACAGCTTTGTTCAACCAAAACTCAATTATAATGAATATCAGCAAAATGCAGATGTTAATTATACATAATCTGAGAATCGTGTGATTCGCACCACTATTGCTACGCGGTCACACATTATGCTGCATTAACAACAGAAATAGCTGAAATATAGAAAATTTACACCCATAACACCTGCAAAATAGCCTGGCCTCTTTATAGTTTGGCACTGCAAATAGACAAAACATATAGAATACCTACATACCAAATTCGTCATCAATGCAGCAAAACTTTTCAAAATAAAACACATGATTCCATATAATGTAAGAAAACTCCTATATCACAGTATCTGCAAATCGCTACTCAGGTATGGCATAATAATCTTTACTCACACATCAAAGAGTCATCTAGCAAAAGTAGAAACAATACATCAGAAAATTAGTTCAACGGTGATTTGGACGCCTCAAATACAGCAGCCAATAATCTAATCCTATATCGCAATGTACAAAATCCCAGGAATAAAATATCTTAAACACTGTTTAATGTTACTACTTCCAGAACATCTATAGTTGCCACAGAGACGCATACCACTTAACAAGACCCACCACAACTCTTTTCTCCCTAGATCCGTCAGCAACTCATATGGTTCTACAGCGAGATCACATCTAATATCCACACTACTCAACAACCTGCTACAATTTGAAAACATAGACAATTACAGAACCTTAGAGCATGAACTGTGGAAGCCAGATAAACAAAATTAACATAGTATGCACACTTTTTTTCACTTCACAAACCACCCGCATCTAACGCACCGCCTGCTTTTCAACAATAAAAAATAACAAACAAATAGTGTATGCTAATCCCACTCTTTCCTTGAAAGCTAATCTTATCTTCAAAGTAGGTTGGATTACCATGGCTAAATCAGATAATCCTCTTTAGCCAATCACTACAATTAACCTCAAATTCACAATATCTTAACCGATAATAATATTGATTATTATTTTTACAGTGGGTGTTGTGTAAGCATACGAGTGAATGCACGTATATATCACTGCTCCAATTTTTATAGTTTTAAAGTTGTTTTAATTAAGGTATTTCGTTTAAAAGCGATGCAAGGTAATTCTACATGGCACACTGAAGAGCGGGATGTATAATTCATCGAAATCCGCTAAGTAGAACCAAAATTTTATATGTTGAAATTCTAAGCCAAAGACGATTGTGATCACCAACAAGTGAAAGAAAAATGGAGTCGCCATTTTAACACACATGCTGCAGTTGCTCAGAGGAAGGAAATCCAACACTCACTAAGACATCAAAGGTCACTATTCAAAATATCCTGTAACAAGTGTACCAAGCTGTTAAGCGATGAAAGGGAGAGGCTGCATTGACACGGCTATTGTCAAAAATACACTACCAGTGCTCCAGGATCTTGCAAACCACGTGAAAAGCAAAGAGGTCTAAGAAACGCACACTTTGCAAAAGCAATGGCTCACACCCTTCTTGATAAAAATATTACCGATAATTTAGATTCATTCAACCTTACGATTAAAAACTTGCTAAATACAATATGGAACAAATTATCAAAAACTTCGAGGGGCATGAACTTTAACTACAGTATAATAACGAGATCTCTGAATAAATATTAGGAACTGTGTGAGACATCAAGACAAAATTAACAGTAGCAATAGTAGCACAAGAAAAACTCAAATGAAAATGAAGAATTGCAGAAAGAGGTAACCTTCAAGTGCCAAATCGAGCATATACTCTATATAGAAGTAAACAAAAGAACTTCAAACACAGGGAAACCAAAAGAAAACACAGAAGTTTTATTCAACATAGTGCATCTCATCAGCGCCAAAATTGGAATTCCATTCACAACCACAAATGTTGTCTCTATTAACCGATGCCTACAAAAAAAAAGAAAGAGGGAGAGAACTCTGCCAATCTTTGCTCTCTTTACAAGAAAACAAGGCCGAAAACATAGATCCTAACTGACAAGAAACTCCTAACACCAATCTGTAATCTGAAAACTGGACTCAATACTTTTATTAAAATCTTTTATGCCAAGCAAGAAAAATAAACACAGAGAAACATTATAAGTTCTTTAATATGGATTCACAGATATTTATGAGACAGAATGAAAACACTCGAGTTTATATAATTGCAAGAGAAACGGACCTATACAGCCTACCAACATAATACTTTAACCATCCACATATTTCAGAACAGTCTTTAAAATTGCTTTAAAAATCGTGTTCATAGAGAATTGAAATCTATGCGAACATATCCAGTGATAAGATATAAACTTCAAAGTTTTTGACTCTTTGAAGAAATGGACAGACAACATTTCCACAAACACCGACTTCATTATCATACATACAAACATAATAAGTATAAAGACACAGTGGTTTAGATTGATATTGACCGAAGTGGTCATAAACGAGACAGAAACGTATGAATACAACATTAAAATTACCAAAGACCTACAACTGATGTAGGCCATAGAAAAGTGGAGGGTGGCTCGTGGTATTCATCAACCATTAATTCAGTGTCACCGAAAAACTAACTCGTTTCGAACATACGGAAACACTAATTTTGGAAATCACAAATACCGATAAACATAGCATCAAATACACAACAAACATATTATACAGAGTTATACCATATTATGCCCAGATCATAATCCAATCTGCTTTCTGCATGAATTAGAATCATGGATAAACGGCATTGAACCCAGTACAACATATCGGCTCATGCTAATGGGAGATATTAACATAAATGCTCGTGACTATGCTTCTTCAACCACAAACGCATACCTTCATATGAGAAATCGGTACAAATATAAATTCTACCATAAACACCCCAACAAGAGAAGAAATAATCAACAATTCACTAACACAATCATGCGTTGACCATATCAGTTTACGGGATCCCATTCATACATTTGCTTCATCAGTAATTAACTAAATTTACTGATCACTGCTTTGTCACAACTTCGTTTCATTATATCATCACTCCCCTCTCCCAACACCACAAAACGTAACAAACTTGATCATATTAAAGAGCATTGTTGACAACCTTGTAAAAAAACACAGACTGGAATTGCCTACTTAAAATAAACGATCTTGTAACATTCTATGAGAACATCCAGCTAATGTTCACAGAAATATACAAAAAAAAACAAAGTCTACAAAAATGAGGCAACAATCCGACAGTAATTATTACGCCATTTATCCATCGGTTATAATCCATGGATAAATGGCGACATTCTAAATAGTATTATCATTCGTATTGTTCTTCATTCCTCTAAAATGTTCTGTTCTCAGTCTTGTTATCGTGGTGGAGGTCTTTCCATCAACACTGATTTCGGGAATTTTTTTTGATGTTGTTGTGTCCTAATTTTAGTAGAATTAGTTTAGATTTTGCTAGTGCATTAGCATCAGCAAGAGTTATCATGTCAGTTTCTTGGTTGCCTTCTCTGGCCTCTTTTGCTAATTTATCAATTTCTGCTTTATTGTAAGCAATGTCTACATGAGCAGGAATCCATTGTTAAATGCAACGTCTGCTCAAACACTTTAGCTGGTTTAAGAGATTATGGATGTCTTGTGTGAGTTTAGTATTGCCAATTTTGATTGCCTCCATAGCTGATCTTGAGTCACTGTAAATTATAATTTCCTGTAATTGTTGAGATGATGATAATTTTAAGCAGGCTTCGAGTGATTTATTTATTGCATAGGGATCGCTGGTAAAATTGTCAGCAGTTCTCCCGGAATCAACTTTTATTGAAGGTTTTTCAGCTTTAGCGATGTGAAGGAGAGAACCAGCATCTCTATTAATCATATTGACGTCTGACGATCCATCAGTATAACAAACAACCTTCCTTCATCCTCCAAAGAAATTTGGAGGATGAAAGAAAGTTGATAATATTTAGTTCTTTTACTTCCAGCGTTTCTTTTCATTCGTTTTTTTGCAGGATTTGGTAAGGTTTATATTTATGGAGGTATTTGAAGTTAAACGACGGTAAAATATAGGTTATTTTCTTATTTGGGCATTTAGATGATCCTTCCTGTTAGTGTCATCATATGGAGAAGTTGATGATCTGTGAAGTCTGCATTTTTGATTCCAATGTTCATAAGTTTTTATGGAGATATGATTCCTTTAATAGCTTCTGATATTATCAATGAATTTTATGGTGGCAAATTTCTGTCTGTCCTCCAGCAGGTCAAGCCCACATTTCTGTTGAGATCTGATGTTGTTAGTGGATGAGACTGCATTAATGATCATCCTTGACCCTTTTGTTTGTACTTTGTCTAATTTTTCCTTTACCTATGAAGCTGAAGGTGACAAGATAGGTATTACATATTGAATTATTGGCCTTATTAATGTAGTGTAAGTAGTTTTGGGAATTTTTGACTTTGTGTCCCAATTTGTTCCAGAAAGCCTTTTCAATATATTTAGTTTTTTGAGAGCCCTATTTGAAGTCACAGAGATGTGTTGAGAAAAACACAATTCCTGATCAAGCGTAATACCAAGGTATTTTGGATTTCCGACTTTTTCAATTAGCCTGTTGTTGATCAAGACTTTTGAGATTGTAGGAATGTCTATTTTTCCAGTCTGTAAAAAAGATGCTTAGCTTTGTTTTATCTGGGCTGATTTTGAGTTTAGGTTCATCTGACTATTTTTTTAATCCTCTCATGGATTTTTTTGTAATCTCTTCCGATTCTTTCATTTTATCACTAGTGTTCCAGATGGCTATATTTTCAGCGTAGCAAGCTACTTTTTGTGTCTTCTGTAAGGTAAGGATGAATGTTATCGACATATAAAAGAAACAGTAAGGGACTGTGTACTGTACCCTGGGGAAAAACAGCCCAGTTTCTCTGCTCTCTAGATATTGCTGCGTTGATTCTAATCTTGATCTTTCTTCCTCTCATGAAATCAACGATCCAGATTAAAGCATTTCCTGTAATTCCGACATCATGTACTCTATTTGTATTAATTTTTTTGATTCAAACAATGTCAAAGTCATATCGTGGGATAAATAAGTTGTATTTTTTGTAGGATTTTCCTCAAATGCGTCTATTATTGTTTGACACAAGTAGAATAATTGATCTCTCGTCGAATGTTGGCCTCTATAAATAATTTGGTAGCAGTTAATTTTCTTATTTATTGTGAGCCTCAAGTGCATGATATGATTCTTTCAATAATTTTATAGAGTATGCCAGGTAGTGCGATAAATCTACAGGGTAGTTTAAAATTCCACTACAAACTTGGTAGAGAATCAAAATCAACCATATTCACATAGCAAAGCATCACCGGAAAAGCCAATTGAAGGTACTAACAGGGACACAAAGATACAGAAATAACAAAAAGCAGGAAGTATTGTAAAAAAGTTTACTAGGCATAACTGAACAGTTCAATAGTATTTGGATACATAATATTGTTTCACATCAGGTGCTCAAAGTTACTACCATTAGTAGTGATGCATGCCTGACACCGATGACCCACCGATTGCCGTACATTTTCGAAACTACTTGGAGTTTCACGTATATTAGCAGCAGCGATGGCGATCTTGGCACGAGGTCCATGTCAGAGGCAACAGGGGTTTCATACACCATGGCTTTAGGGGTTCCCCACAGAAAGAAATCAATGCTCGATAAATTAGGTGAGCGTGGGTGGCGATGCGACGGGTATACTACGCCAAATCTTTCGAGCCGCAAAGGACCTGTCTAAATACTGACGCACAGAAATGCCAAAATATGCTGGAACCCGTCATGTTGGAACCACATCTGCCGACGCACATTCATTGGAACATTGTTCAGTAAATCCGGCAGAACTTCTTCCAGACGATACCCCTGCCCATACGTTAATGGCGAAGCGTTGTTGTTTAATTTGATTTCTGGGATCTTCAAAAGGATAGCAAGTCCTCCATTAGTTCTTCTCTTTCTCTCTCTCTCTCTCTCTCTCTCTCTCTATCTATCTATCTATCTTTCATAAAAGTTGTGTTTTTTTAATCGTTATCATTATTATGTAGCATTCTGTATTAAACCGGAAAAAATATATATATATGAATAGTCTAAATGTAAATAGCCGTATGATAAAGATAACACTTTGTCAAATAAAAAAGTAAATATATATATATATATATATATATATATATATTTCAAAAAATAGATTTAATGACTCCAAGACCGAGATAACATTTTACAAGATTTTAATGATAAATACTACTAGTTTCGGCATATAGCAGCCTTCTTCAGGTATTTATAAAGGAAAGGAATACTAATAAACATTGAATTATTTAAATAAACAAACTGGAAATTACAGGTACAAATTGCCTCACATAATCGATACATAAAAACGTTGTATTTTTCAAGTTGTTCCAACTGGCGTGCCATTGTTTGTTGCAATTGTGCGTGCAAGTTCACGTGAACGCCAATATTGAATAACTGCAGCATGGCTATCTGGGATGTTATAACTTAAATTATTATTTAAGTGGACCGGGTTCAGTAGGATTTCCCTTGATTCTACGATTTTTCTTTCAAACTCATCTTCACAGCGAAAAATATTTTCTGATCTATTCCAGCATACAGAGTGGCTTTGTTGGTCATCATTAGGATTATTTGAAAAAAGAACATGACTGGATAACGCAGTTGCATGAGATCTTTTGTATGAGATGTCTCTCTTATGCTCTTCTATGCGTTGTTCAATAGATTTGTTAGTTTGACCAAAGTATGGGATATTGCAATCACACCACAATTTATATACTCCAGGGTACTTAAGGTTGTGATGAGTAGGTTTTGGATGGCTGATTAGAGAGCGGAAATCCTACTGAACACGGTCCACTTAAATAATAATTTAAGTTATAACATCCCAGATAGCCATGCTGCAGTTATTCAATATTGGCGTTCACGTGAACTTGCACGCACAATTGCAACAAACAATGGCACGCCAGTTGGAACAACTTGAAAAATACAACGTTTTTATGTATCGATTATGTGAGGCAATTTGTACCTGTAATTTCCAGTTTGTTTATTTAAATAATTCAATGTTTATTAGTATTCCTTTCCTTTATAAATACCTGAAGAAGGCTGCTATATGCCGAAACTAGTAGTATTTATCATTAAAATCTTGTAAAATGTTATCTCGGTCTTGGAGTCATTAAATCTATTTTTTGAAATGTATAACAACCGAGTAAAAACTAATCGCCACATCTATAGCCTAAATGACGAGGCGTCTCTAATGAAAATACAAAGGAATTTTAAAAGAACATTGAAGAAAATAGGACTGAAAATAAACAGGTTAGTTTTCCTCAAACGTTGTAAGTTCCATGCAGTTTTTCCCAATTTCATCTCTTTTAAAGAAAAGATAACAACGGAACGCGCTAAAAGAATCTATCGTAATGCTAAAATGGATCTCCTCAGCGAAAGAATTACAGACACAAAACGTAGTTTAGCTTTTTTGTTCAGCACTAAAAGATGTTTAACTCAAAAACTTGAAGAAATTATGGATAATGTTAACTTACATGATTTTATTATTAACAGTGAAGCACAAGCCACACGAATACAAAACAAGAATAAATACACCCTTATCAAGAAATTTGATAATCTAATAAGGATACAAAACAGATCTGGTCATAGTGATGCCCGTATTAATCCTGGAAAGGTTGTAGTGAACAAATCTTCTCATATGTTAACGGATGCAGAAACGAATATTCTTAGCAAAGGTCTCAATTTTATTCCCTCACCAAAATTTATCCCTAAAGAATCTCTTCTTACAAAAATAGAAAAAGCATGTTCACTCATTCCTAATCATTTGGCGAAACTTCTTCGTATTGAATCGATTTTCATTATAAATAATGCCAAACCTCCAACAGATAATATTTCAGTGGCTGAAAGAAAAACCCTAAAAAATCTAAAACAGAACAGTAACATTATTATTTTACCTGCAGATAAAGGCAACTCTACGGTCATCCTCAACTCTGAAGATTACCACAACAAAATGCTTCAATTACTTGAAGATAGTTCAATATATTCAATTCTTCAGGAAGATCCTACAAGAGAATTACAAAACCGTACAAACAACTTGTTAAAGACTGCGAGTGAACTTCCTCATAATATTCGCCTCTCATTACGCTCTCTACATCCTCTTATCCCACGCATCTATGGAGTTCCAAAAATTCATAAAGAAAACATCCCTCTTCGCCCAATTGTGGAAGGAATTGATTCACCTACATATAAACTTTCAAAATATTTAGCAAAGTACCTCAAGTGTTTCTCCAATAAATCTTCATCTTTCATCAAAAACACCACAGATTTTGTTTCTCATATTAAAGATATTCCCATCGATGATAATGATATTCTAGCTAGTTTGGACATTATATCTTTATTTACTAACGTTCCTACGGACGAGGTACTTACATTACTACAGGATAAATTATCCAAAAAAATGTTCACTTTATTAAAGCATTGCATTCATTGTGGTTACTTCAGATATAAGGACTCCATTTACCAACAAAAACAAGGCCTGGCAATGGGCAACCCTTTGTCCCCTGTGCTAGCTAACATCTTCCTTGAAGACTTTGAAAAGAAAGCCATATCTTCCTTCTCATTTAAACCAAAAGTTTGGAAAAGATATGTTGATGATATATTCATTATTTGGAATCACGGGCACACAGCTCTCACAGATTTTCTTCGTCATCTAAACATCCAACATCCTAATATAAAATTTACTGCTGATATAGAAAATAATAACTCTTTACCTTTTTTGGATGTTATGCTTACACGATACTCTGAAAGATTAAAAATCTCTATGTACAGAAAACCTACGCATACCAATAGATATCTGCATAATCTTTCTCATCATTTTCCACCACAAAAACTTGGAATTATATCTACCTTAGGGCACAGAGCACGTTCTCTCTTAAATGAACAAGATGAACTACAAAAAGAAATGAATCACATCACTCTTATTTTTAAACAAAATGGATACTCTGAAAAAACAATTAAGAAACTTCTTCTGAACCCTCCTAAGCAGTGCACAACAGAGACTATTAATTTTAAAGGTAGCATCTCTATTCCATACATTAGCACAGTCTCTAAGAAAATAGCTAAAGTCCTTAAAAAATATAATATCAGGACCTTCTTCACCACACTTGCAAAAATCCGCTCTCTAATCAGCCATCCAAAACCTACTCATCACAACCTTAAGTACCCTGGAGTATATAAATTGTGGTGTGATTGCAATATCCCATACTTTGGTCAAACTAACAAATCTATTGAACAACGCATAGAAGAGCATAAGAGAGACATCTCATACAAAAGATCTCATGCAACTGCGTTATCCAGTCATGTTCTTTTTTCAAATAATCCTAATGATGACCAACAAAGCCACTCTGTATGCTGGAATAGATCAGAAAATATTTTTCGCTGTGAAGGTGAGTTTGAAAGAAAAATCGTAGAATCAAGGGAAATCCTACTGAACCCGGTCCACTTAAATAATAATTTAAGTTATAACATCCCAGATAGCCATGCTGCAGTTATTCAATATTGGCGTTCACGTGAACTTGCACGCACAATTGCAACAAACAATGGCACGCCAGTTGGAACAACTTGAAAAATACAACGTTTTTATGTATCGATTATGTGAGGCAATTTGTACCTGTAATTTCCAGTTTGTTTATTTAAATAATTCAATGTTTATTAGTATTCCTTTCCTTTATAAATACCTGAAGAAGGCTGCTATATGCCGAAACTAGTAGTATTTATCATTAAAATCTTGTAAAATGTTATCTCGGTCTTGGAGTCATTAAATCTATTTTTTGAAATGTATAACAACCGAGTAAAAACTAATCGCCACATATATATATATATATATATATATATATATATATATATATATATATATATATATATATATATATATATATATATATATATATATATATATATATATATATATATATATATATATATATATATATATATATGTGTGTGTGTGTGTGTGTGTGTGTGTATTTAGAAAGATTGATTTACTCGGTTGATATACATTTTCTAAAAAATTGAATGATTAGAAACTAATATATATAAAATATTTTACTTGTAATAACATAATATTGGGTTATATACATTGTATTGTATATTGTATATAATAATTGAAAAATAATATAATAATAATGAAATTTAATACAATATGATATAATTGTAATATAATATTTATTTGCAAAAGTGAACACTATGTATATGTAATTTCTTTGAAGATTATAAATATTCAAAAAAAAATAATAATAAATATTATTATTGTCAGAAACCCTTCAATGATTTAAGCAATGATTGATGAAGGTCGAAATTCCCCGACCGGAGCTGTCATTCTTTTTTAAAGCTATTCACATGAAAAATTCAAACGTGCTTCAACAGGAAAACTATTCCACAGCTTTTCGGCTTCGTGAGAGAAAACCCAACTTTCACCATTTTTTTGACGGCACAGAAACCTAACTTCCACGAATGTTCTTTGTACTCTCTCAACGTTCCCCATAACGAAATATTTCATAAGTCGATAACCTACATAACATTTTCAAAATTTCAGATAACTCTATGATATCATTCCTCTTTCTTCTGTTTACCTGCGTCTGGAGTCCTGGTACTGCTCTCAATTATCGACGTAATCTACATTCAACAATCCCAATATCGGCATAGTCAATCTTCTTTGTATCTGATCCCTGGCTTCTTTATCCTCTGCGTAGTGAGAAGACTAAATTTGCGCACAGTAGGACAGTTTTGATCATAACAATGTCTTGTAAAGTGTAAAAATTACTTTCATATCCTTACATATAAATATTCGTATTTAATCTCCTAGTTATCCTCTAAACTGCATTTGCAGATTTTTGTTATATGACCTTTGAACTTCAAGCTCTAACTTCCCTAGCATTATTAATTTCTTGTAACATAATCCTAACAATATAATATGCTGTTGGAAATCTCATCACGCCCCAATGCATAACTTTGCGCTCTCTATAATTAAATTGGCAACCGTTTTAATTTGCATATCTGGATATCATATATCCGGATTTGGATATTTGTATCATTTCTGATATACATGCCTATTTTTGCATAGTCAGCAAACAATTCAATTTCCTCTCAGTTCTTTACCAATCTCATTGATATATAGATGGAATAACAATGGTCCAAGCAGCGATCCTTGAGGACCAGCAGTGTTCCTTTTAAAAGTGCTATAATAACATTCCCCAACATCATTACCATGTACCCTTATATATATATATATATATATATATATATATATATATATATATATATATATATATATATATATATATATATATATATATATATATATATATATATATATATATATATATATATATATATATAAGGGTACATGGCAATGTACCTTTATACAGACTATATATATATATATATATATATAGTCTGGATTCTCTTGAAAGAATATAGAGATATAAAACTGAATAAGAACAGCAGAAAAGCCGAATGTAATGCAGAAGACAAACGTTATAATGGGAAGAACAACAAAAAAAATTGACTTCTTATACTGGCACTAAATGGAGAGACTGTATAAGAAGTCCACTATTTCAGATATTTAAAAAATTAGATTACCAGACCAATTTGAAAATATACAGAAAAGATGAATCAAGATGGCAGGGTTGAGACCCAGCTTTATATAATAAATATATATGAAGAAGAAAGAAAGAAAAACATAAATAAACAATAATAAATACTCAGGGGTTCACTTTAGTAAGTACGGGCGTGACAAACCCGAGGTACCTGATGCTGTACCATGCCTTACTTCATCTAATATACATCTGTTATATTATCTGTAGATAGACTGGTCCCTCCTCTTCATCCCTTGCTTCTTTCTTTCTTCTCTTCTTGCTCCCCCCCCCCCAATGCTATTAGAGTATTCGAGGGGAATCTTTCCTATTTTACTGTGTCATTTCGTGTTGTGCTAACAGGACATTTTCAAACACTGTAATATGATCAGGCCATCAAAAAATATTCATACAGTATCGTCCGTCGCGCGGGTTACCAAGGGACGCGTTCGGGTTTTAGGCAGAGGGACCCATTTCGAAAAATATGTTACAGTCTCCCTTAGATACCACTCCTCAGCACTCTGCTAGAGGAAACTCCATCAATGGGCCCGCTACCCGTTTGGGGAGGTGTTTAGGGGCAGCACAAAGAAATGGTTCTGCAAGAGGACGGAAATGGCAACGACAACGGCACCAGACTATGGCTTTAAGCAACTGGAACATTTTCTCTCTGACAGGGAAGGAGTTGGAACTAGTCGAGGAAGCCCAGCGCTACCAGCTAGACTTAGTCGGACTTTCTTCGATTAAGAGGAGAGGCTCTGGAACTGTTGACCTGGATAAGGGGTGGAAGCTTTACTACTCTGGTGTGAGCCCGAAAATGTCTGCTCAGGCGGGTGTGGGGATACTCACAAGCCCCCCAGCTGTCAGACTGTGTTGCTGAGTGGATCCCATTGGGGGGACGGGTATGCATGTTACGGCTTCAGATGAAAAACCATGATTTGGATGTGTTGCAAGCCTATGAACCTAATCTGGAGTCAGAATGCTCTGCCTTCCTAGAGGAAGTGGATGCTGCTTTTGATAGCGTGGCAGACATGGAATCAGTCCTGCTAATGGGTGACTTCAATGCACATGTTGGAACAGATGACTAGACATGGAGGGGTGTGGTTGGGAGGAACGGCGTCCCTGACCTTAACGCAAATGGGTGGAAATTATTGGACTTCTGCTGTACTAACAGCTTGTCAATAATGAATACCTTCTTCCAGCACCGAGAAGTCCATAAATATACCTGGTACAGGGATACACTAGAACAAAGGTCTCTGATTGACTTCTTTATAGTCTCAGTAGACCTATTTACCTCAGTTTTGGAAGTTTGTGTGAGAAGACGGGCAGAACTCTCAACTGACCACCACCTTGTTATGTGCACTCTACGGTTTCAGAAACCAGATGCTACCATCAACGCTGGTAGGCCTATGCAGCTATACCACGTAAAATGGGAGACATTGGAAAATGAGGCTGTGAGGAAGAATTTTGCAGATGACATTTCCTCCAGGTTCAAAGAGATTCTCAAGCATACTGCAGATGTTGAGGAGGAGTGGAAGCTGTTCAGAACAGCTGTCACTGCCTCTGCACTCTCACGCTCTGGCAGAAAGCGGCTTGATGTGGCAACAGGCAGTGAGAAAAGGACACCTTAGTGGAACCAAGAAGTCCAAAAAACTGTCCGGGCAAAAAACGAGTCCTACCTAACATGGCTTAGGGTCAGGACACCTGAGATGCGTTTAAGTTTGAAGTATGCTGAGTCACGAAACGCTGCTGCTGAGGAAAGAAGAAGAAGAGGAAGGCTTAGAAATCCTTTGGAGAAAGATTAGACTCATCCTATGCAAATGCAAACAAAGTATTCTGGCAGGCCATTCGCCGCCTTCGAGGGAGAAAATTGTGCACAGCAAGGGAAATTATGGCCTCTGATGGTGCAATTTTAACCAATGAGAACGATATCCTCCACAGATGGAGGGAATACTTTGAGAGCCTTCTTAACCCGGGTGGCCCAGCATTTGTGGACATCCAAGTGGTGCAGATAGGGGCATTGACTAGTCTCGCAGCAGAAGAAGTCCATTTAGCAATAAAATCGCTAATATCAGGCAAGGCTGCTGGCGATGATGAAATTCGGCCAGAAATGCTAAAAGCCTTAAATCGAGACGGTGTTCTCCGGTGACACACTCGAGGCAGCCTGACTCGAGTGTGTCAGGTTGCTTGGATATCTGGGCGAGCACCAACGCAATGGCAGACAGGCATAGTAATACCAGTCTTCAAGAAGAAAGACCAGAAGGATTGCAGTAACTATCGTGGCATCTCTATGCTGTCTGTCTGGGAAAGTGTATGCTAAGTACTTGAAAAGACGGTGCAGGTGCATAGTTAAGTCAAAGTTCCAGGAAGAATAATGTGGCTTTCGTCCTGGTAGAAGCACAACTGACTAAATCTTCACTTTAAGGCAAGTCTTTGAGAAATCTTGGGAATATGTCAAGAATGCCTACACATGTTTTGTGGACGTGGAGAAGTCATATGACTGGGTTCCTCCTGATAAGCTTTGGCAAGTAGTACAGGAGTATGGAGTGGATGGCCAACTATTAGCTGCCATCAAGTCCCTGTATGAAGGGACTTTTGTGTTAGGGTAAACAACACAGTCCCAACCTTTCACAGTCTCCGTTGGCCTCCGCCAAGCGTATGTCCTGTCACCAGTCCTTTTCATAATATTTATGGACTGGATTGATAGGCACAGCCGAGGCAGTAAGTGTGTCAGAATTGAAAGATGTAGCATTGGACGTCTACTTTTTGCAGATGACCTTCTTCTGCTTAGCTTTTCCCCAGATGACCTCTAGCGAACCCAGGATAGGTTTGTAGCTCTATGTGCAGACCGGAATGAAGATCAGTGTGGCCAAAACTGAAACATTTGTGGTCTCAAGACAATCATACCAGTGCACTCTATATGTAAGTGGAGTCCCAGTGAGGCAGGTGGAGAAGTTTAAATACCTTGGGTCCATATTCACGATTGATGGAAAGTGGGACGTAGAGCTAGATACTCGAATTGGCTTAGTAAGCTCAATATTGCGGGAGCGTGGCCGTTCTGTAGTATTGATGCGGGAGTTAAGCCAGAAGGCAAAGCAGGCTGTCTTCAATACAGTCATATATGACTGTATTGAAGACAGCCTTCAATAATGCCACAAGAGAGGCTCCTCAGGGCCCACTTTTCCAAGCCAGAGGGTGGGAGGCCGCGTGGATGGCCAAGAACTAGTTGGATATATTATATCCAAAACCTTGGATGGACACGTTTGGTAATCCCACCAGAACACCTGAGCTTGGTGGCAGAGGATCGTGACCATTGAAAGTTTCTCTTGCAGCTGTTGCCCCCACAACTCATTTAGGAAAGGTGGGTCTTGAAGATGTAGGTATGTAAGTATTTATTTATGTATGCATAAATAAACAAATGAGACTCGTTCAAATTCACTGGAAGATTATGCCACAGAAAATTTAATTACTACCTCATTCTGGAAAAACAATTTGTACAATGAAGAACTTAATCCTTTTAGAATATCACACATTTCTGTAGAATAAGATCTTAAATGAAATGAAAACAAAAAATATCACCAAATCAATTGCAGATGTAGCATAATTTTGTATCCAACTAATGACGACTGCTTATGCGATATCGTTGTTAATTCTATTACTCTTTTCGAAGTAAAAAACAGTTTGGGGTTTTAAAATCAGTTCAACCAGGGTAAAGACCATAATATATTTTAATTTGAATGGACTTGTTTGTCAGTAATAAAATCAGGACCTATATATAGCAAAAAGCTTTAGACTAAAATATCTATTAAAGAAAGAAGAAAATCAGTTCACTAAACTCTGCCTTTCCTGACAGTGTTGAGAAGGCATTCATATTTTACATTGGAAACAAGTTATGTGACCATGCTACAAAAAAGAACCAAACATTTCTTTCCTATAGAGTTTTCTGTAACAGCTTCGTAATTTTATCTAACAAAATTCTTGTCTTTTAATGGTACCAAACAAGTTGCTTTCTGTCAAGCAACTTGTTTGGTACCAGAAAGGCACCTACATTCAAACCACATTAATAGCTAAAGTTAGAACCTGGCAATTACCACATGCCCAGCCCTAACATACATTGGATATTGCAGAAATATTTGGGTCTAGCCTCAGAGAAGGAGGTTACTGCTCCTAATCCTTTATAACAGTACCATTTCAAACCAGAATGTAAATTCTATATATCAGATTCATTTTCCAAATTCTTTATAGTAAACTGATGATAGCTTTGTCGTTTTTGGATTAATTTGCTGGTCTGCTTAGCCAAGTGATTAACATAGTGGACCCATCTACAAGCAAGAGGACGGCGGTCTGAACTTCTCCATGGACATGGATGCTTCTGATTGTCTTTAGGTTAGAGATGAAATTCATTGTCCCATTTGAGACAACCGAAACGGTTTTTTTTTTTTTTTTTTTTTTGGATGTCGGCAGTGGTTTGAAAATTACATGTGTGATCCGTAGAACATAGTTTCAGAATTTGTAAAAATAAAAACAAATACAAAAAATATAATAAAAGAGCGATAAAAAATTCTTCCATACACGATGCTGTTGTGCTTCAAGTTTGAATCTTTCCCTAGGTTCCAAAGATATTTTTCGCATATCCAGATACGAAAAATACCATTGTGTTTAAAGCATAAATTAGTAATCAAAGAAATCTCTTGAACGAGAACAATAAAAATAAAATGAAGCAAATTTGTCAAAAAAAGTTACAATGTGGTATAAAAATTAGGAACCGATTATGTTAATCACTAGCAGATTACTACTACTCTCTAAAAAAAAATCTTAAGTTTCCAGGTTTTAATGTGTCCTGAACGTTTGTTTTGAAACAAATTAATACAAATGAGTTATTAGAATTTGAACTCAAAATTGTTAGTTAAAATACGATATATCATCAAATTAGCTTTACTCAAGATTTTGGAGAATTCATTTGAGTGGTGCCTTTGATTATTCCTAAAAAATGAAACGTTAATAAATACTCTCATGAAGATTTTTTGGACCATTAAAAAGTCTGTTTTGATTTACAAAATATCGTTTTTAATATTGAATAATTTAAAGTACGAAACCTTATGCGCAGTAAAGAATAGGTTATTTCAATTACTAAAAAACATTGGAATCCCTATTGGTGGATTGCGGGAAGGATGAAGAGGAGTTCGTTTAGATACCCTTCTCGAATTAAAATTTCGAAGCGCATTATCAACACATGTATTAACATAACACGACTACGATACCCTCTGATTTCAGAAACGAGCACATTTAGTAATTGGACATATTTCGCATGATCGCTTCAGTTGTTTCTATTCGCTTTCAGGTCACTCAAAGAGTATGGCGCTAAAATTTTAATTAATCAAATATGATCGCTAAACAACAATACTGTTTAAATTCGGTATTTGTTGGTCCGTTGTTAGATGACCGCTTCTCCCCTTTTCGTGGATGAGCTTTAATGCAGACGATTCATCAACTTGGAGTTTTGTTCGTTTTGGTAAAAGAAGCTGATGGGAAACCAGAATTATATGTTTGTTCATATTCTGAAAAGTGTGTCGTACCTGGTGTAACGTATTTTGTTTAATACAAAAGCGTTAAAATTTTATTTGCCCACCCTAATTACAATATATTTTTAATAAATTGTAATAAAAGAATGTACTATATCATTTCAGTTGAACAGAAATATTTATTTCATAAATCAGTAATCAGTACAGTATATTAACCTAAAGACACATTATCATAAAATATGAAACCTATCAATCTTCAGAATTAAGATATAAATTATACAATAGATAAATATGAGTACTTTCTAATTATTGTACTTGTCAGACGATAAGTTCTTCAATAAAAGGGAAGCCTTTAAAGATTTATGAAATTCCAAGCATGAAAATTGAAAATTAGAATTGACGATTCATTTTTTTTTCTGTGACTTAGTATTAAAAGGCACACTTCAGTTTTCGTCTATTCATTTTGTAATAAAAATATAATAGTGCAATGTATATCTCATGAAAGTTTAGATCACAAATATATGTGATCATCTTAACCATATCTCCAAGAAGATAAGTTCTATGAACCCATGATGTCCTATTTGCTAATCTGTTGTAAACGGGAATTCTAACTTCTTGAATTAACACGTCACCGCTCTCCTGTATGCCTATTATTAATTAATAAACTTATGCATTTTAACTTTAACTTTTATCATTACTTAGCTTTAATTTTTATCCTTAAGTGGGCACATTTAAAGGAATACTTAAGTTGTCCATTCACTAACGAGGGGGTGAGATTGAATCATATTTCCCGTTTCCAACACTATGGATAAATTCCAGTGATTGTCATAATTAACACCAAAAGAGCTCTTCTTATCACTCTGTTAGATATCCTGCACGAACACGAAAGTTGACTAATATACTTAAGTGGATAATGAATTTCATCTCCAGATGCAGAATGAAATTCGCTATCTCGCATATCGCAAATCAGAAATGTCTAAAAGGTTCCATGTTTAGATTCTAGGGCAGAGTTTACAGATTACGTAAAAATAAAAACAGATATAATTATCGAAAAAAATAGTGTAACTAAGACGTGAAAGAAACTTTAGCCAATCCGCAATACTGATACACTGATAGTTAATTACTTTTCGTGGTTGCGAATTACATGATAAAAATGAATCTTAAACTGTTAAAAACGTTACATACTTTCATCTAATTTACCTGAAATTAGTGAAATGCACAGTACAGTAAACCAAAAGCTGTTCATAATTCTTCTTTCTAATCACTCTTACCACAACTAGAGAGGGAGTGGATCTTTGTTTCTGATCTATTTTAATCAGCTCCTCTGAAATTGTACAACTCACTTAATGATCACTGCTTCTAGGAACGTTTGAAATTAGTCGGCTGCTACTTCAAGATATTTCTTATTACGACATTAATGATTGCTTTCTTGACGTCAAACGGAACAACGATTTCAGTACTTCCTGAAATTAGGCAGTTGCACATATCCCGTTCCAGTGCTGTCCAGCGAAAGCGCGCGAAACACTATCCTCCCACACACACACATACTGGGAGAAAAACAAGGGAGAGAGAGAGAGAGAGAGAGAATTAGAAAAAACTCACCCGGTAGACATAGCTACTTCTTAATGCAATTTTTGACTGTGTTTGTATAATACACATCCATTATATAAGTGTGTCCTGTGCAATATCCTGTCAAATTAACCAATTAACTGAGGTTTTAATATACTTAATTTATACTATACTCCAGAAGTTAACACTGTAGCAAAAGTCACATATTAGTTCTATGGTTGTGAATCTTGCATTCCACTATCTATTTGGAATATTTTGATAAAGTGCTTTGCTTCAACCAATCTCCATGATACCAGCTAATACAGCTTCAGATGAAGAACATTGAAAAATTCTATTCTTCCCATCCTGTGGAGGAGAGAGAGAGAGAGAGATAGAGATAGATAGAGGGAAGAAGAGAGTTGAATGGGTTTGTATAGTGCTCCTGATGATAAATGCAACTGGTAGAAAAAGATGAAAACAATACCCATACACACCCAGCTATTGTTATTTGTAAAGGCTAATGTATTAACATATCAATAATGTTCTTGTTCCATAGATGCAGCACGCACGCACACACACACACACATAGATATGTTTACTGAGTTTCGTTATATGTCTAATCTCGTCGTGTGATTAACGGAAAAGCATTAGAATTACCAAATGACCCGCAGTGTAATGCACTATAACCCACACACTAATGGACTATATATTACACCTTTCATGGGCTGGATCTACATAAACATCACGGGATTGTTCAGCTAACGAAGTGCAAGTAAATTGTTGGTAACCTTCTATTTGAAGACGTAGATTGAACGCTTTAGGAAAAGAGATAACACAAAAGACTACTTGCAAGGCAAGATTAGAATAAAAAAGGAGGGGGAATATTTGTTCTGTGAATTGTAAGTTAAATTCTGAAGGAAAAGGAATATTGATTAGCTACTGAAAAGTTTAACAAATTTAGCAGAGAACAAGTAACTACCGGTGATCATAAAGATATATTAAAGAACGTAAATAGCAAAAGCTGGGAGAGAGAGAGAGAAACAGAGACATAGTGTGTGTGCTTGGGTGGGTGGGTAGGTGTTCAAGAAAAAGAGTGAAATATATTAGTAAGAGATGGTTCGTTAATCAACTTGATTCCTGCATTCTGTACTAATTCAACTATTTTCGGCACGCTCCTTATGGTATCAAAGCACATGTGTGAAAAATATTCAGTCGTAGGACAGATTTGAGATTTGGCAAACAACCGAAATTATTTTGGAAAAATATATCGCCTTCAAGTGATAGTAGTGAAATCCTGATTTTTGTATTCTGCAGAAGACATTTGTATAACATTCACTCTAAGAAAAACTGCTGATTAGTGATTAGAGTTATCTAAAGTACAGAAATTTCATCTTCTTCAGAGATTTGGATGTTTTCAAAAGCCAAAATGAATTAAACAGCTGTTGAATTTCCCTAGCACTAAAGTTAACAAAGACAAGTTTATCCGAAATACAAAGAATGAATATTCTTAAGTTCAGACTGTGAAGAAGATAATATTATGATAATGTTTGTAGTTCTTATAGTACAAAAGTTGATGCGTGAGGAACAGTAGGGAATCAACAAAACTTGTATCGGATTTTTGGGGAAATGTTGATGGAAGCTGACTTATAGAAGGATGAATGTATGAAGAAGAAGAGAGTAATATGCACGGCATCATCATTAGATTCCTGATTTGAGAATAAAGCGTGTCGCATCTCATATGTAACTGCTCTCCAGACAAAAAAATGGAGAATCTTGTTACAGAAATCTGAAGAGAGAGAGAGACAGAGAGAGAGAGACATCATATATGACAACTCTCCTGCCACAGACATGGTCATGAAGTACATGCAAGGAATCACAAGTACTTTATCGAGTACTAATGTGTCCTTTATGGCGTCAAATTACACGACAACCAGCACAAGTACACAACCCCAGTATCTGTTCATCTTCTAGGCGTATTCAGGAACAGGCGCCTGCCAAAGTACCTAAAAAAAGGCAGCGGATAGAGGAATAATAATAAACATATCCCCGAAGATGGCAGATGTCTGTATAAGTAAAGAGCATAGCTTAGAGTTAAATCACTCTGAGTGAAGAGATAAGAGAGGATGAGTATGGATCTTTAATTAATATAAAAGAATGTGGAATAATTAATGAGTACAATGTGCTGTTCTCATTGGATTAACTATTATCAAAGATCTTACCATCCTCTATCAAAAGAACTATCAGCACTTCCACGTCCTATCAAGTTACAGTAAAGAAGGCTACAAAAACTGTTATTCGTTATCGTAATTAATCTTGAAATTTCAGTTGCATTATTCTTGTTATTATGGGTTGGTGGTTAAAGTTATGGAAAAGTGCGCCATATAACGATCAAATTGTATCAAATGTTAATTCTATTCGGAATCAATTTTTATCTAAAGCTGCAAATATGGCTTGTATAAAAAATGTTATACCTAGAAGCCCAATATTAAAACCGACATAGATGGTCGATAAGTTTCATCACTCGGCACAAACTATTTTATAGCAAATTACATGAAATATTGATTTTATTTTATTTATAACCAATTCGTATTTAAAACGACAAACAGGGCTATAATAATAATAAGGTGATGGTCTCACACCGAGATACATCATAGAAGGTAAATGAGTTTCATTTTCTGCCCACAATGCATAAGGCAAACTGCATCCAATGTTTGTTTTATTTATAATCAATTCCTATTTAAAGCGATAAATATGACTAAAAATAAATGAGGTTATTATATACCCATAATAATCCGATATACATGTTAGATGGTAGATTAGTTTCATCATCCTACGTACTTCCACAACGTAACTATTTTGAGTCGAAAGTGGCGTCAACGAATTACACATTTGACCTGTAGATAAGTGTTTCTGGATCATATAATCCATAAACCAGCATTTAAATATGTAAGATAGGTAATGGAAATTGTGTTGGTGGGATATGCATTAAAATGAAAATATGAAGGCTTGAAAGAGTGAGTAGGTACGCACACCAACTATCAGTTTATTCCTCCCCTTTCTTTTCTTTGTATTAACCATTATTTCTATTATATTCAATCTAATTTGCGAATAAAAGAATCATAATATCTATCTCAGTTTAAAAAGAAACCTTATTGTAATAAAACTATTTTTTTTATTTTATATCGGTTATGGATAAGCAAATTGGTACAGTGTTTCCTCTCAAGAAGACCAATTCTAGATTTTGGTTTTCTCTATGTTGGGAATCAGTCAACTCTGATTAGAAAAAGAGTAGTAAACCCCTTATTCCGAATTTCTAACAGTGAAATTAATAATAGCTCGATGGATTAATGAACCACGAATTTAACTTACTATCCTTACATAATACGATGACCAACAGAACAAAAAGACGTTTAATATTACACATTCGTATTTGCATTTTATTAAAAAAACTTGAATCTTAATCCGTGCTTATTCCATAATACTAGACATCAAGAAGTAAGACCACTGTAGATTCCATTCTAATTGTTCCTCTACTGCGAAAAAGAGGTAGTAAACCTAAAGTACAATGGATGGGATAAGAGATTCGTTATATGCATTTTTATTTATTTCTTACATAATCCTGAAAAATTACTCTGGATAGAACAAACGTGGACTATTTAAATCCACATCAGTCTGAAATAATTCGGTACTATGTTTTGTAATACCACAGTTAATGTTAATCAGATATATCAGTTTTTACCATAACGAAATTTTTAACACAAAGAAGTAAATTGGAAAATAAAGCTTTTTTCTTGGAAAACAGAACATTCAGTGAAAACAATTCATCGAAAGACATTTCGTTGAAGGATTCTTCATCAAAGGAATCCATAGAACAACTGTTCATTGAAAATGCAATTCATAAGGAATCGAAAATACAAATAACAAAATAACAATTAATCGGATACAGATTAATTGTTATTACATGCAGATAACAAATAACAACTATTTGAAAATATAAATAGAAATAACAATTAATCGAAAAATAATTCATCGAAATGCAAATAATCGAAAGTAATAAAAAAGAATTCATCGAATAACAAATATTAAAAAACCTAATTAATCAAAAAAATTCAGTTCATCGAAAATCAATGACATAGAAAAAAAAATTACAACTCACGAGACAGCAGAACCAAGAAGGAATTAATTCGTCGTGGAATGAATTGGTTTCTACTGTTTTCAATTTACGAACAAACTCAGGCTATGACTCAAATGTATCAGCTCTGATAATTGCGTTTGTTTTTATGGCAAGTCTGTCTGCATTTCACGATAAGAAACCAGTGTTGCTGACAGCAAAATCTCTGCTAGCTACTTATAAGCTGGCTAACTCGCCTTGAGTTGAAAATACCGATAATGTTTCTCTCTTCCTAGACAGGGAAAATAACAGAAAAAAGTGTAAGTATTATTTCTGGAAAAATTCCCATGTTACTCCTCCAAGTGAATATTATTTTTATTAGCTTATTTTTTGGGGAATCGTTAGGAAAGTGTAGGTTATGTCATGGCAGCTTGGTGTTTTTGTGTTTCCGTAGACGAATCACTGTCGAAACGGATCCCACCCCGTTACTCCCACTCGTGGTCCTATTATATCGTATCTTTCTCCTTCCCACCTAATTTATTTATTTTTTTTACCTCCTTCCCAAAAATATCTCTACGCACCCTATAAAAAATCCAAGTTTTTAAATGTTCACATACCTCTTGACTCACCAATATTTATCCCACATCTCTCTATCCTCATAATTCCAACCCCCCCCCCCCTTTCAGTCATATATCAACAGCAGATGAATGTATATCGCCATACGCCGGAGGAGGCTGAATAAGAAGACAATCAGCAACATACTACAGAGGTATGTCCGAATTATCCCTCCTATATATTATTCACATATCTGTTTATAAAACATCATTAATGGTATAAAAATTGAGTAAAAAGCCAATGACATTATTTATTTATTTATTCGTGTGAGGTTTACCCCGTTCCTCGACCGCCACTTAATATTGCTGAGTCCTCCTAATGAGGGATTAAGTACTATATCCTATGACTGTAGCCCGTGTGCTCACGAAGCCGGTTTGCATGCTTGAGGGATGAAAAACCCAGATAAACTGGGAGAAAAGGTTAAGGATCTTGACTAAAGATCCTTAAGCTCCTCACGTCGTCGAAGAATCGAACCTAGGGCACTCCATCCCCAGGCATATCGTTGCGAAGCGCACAGCCACTAGGCTAACCTCGCTGACAATGGCATTATACAAAGGGCTATTCCTGAACAAAAATAGGCTAAATAGCAGTAAAAATAATAACTGAAGGAAGGTTTCAATAAAATTAGTGTCTAGTGGAGTTTTCTAATTTTTTTTCATATTTTTCAACTTTTATTTAAATCAATGATTGTTATCTATTAATTAGTTAGCGTTGTGCATCGAATCAGAAAAAACATTCACTCTCTATTCTTTTCCTGTCAGTAAAAGAAATTAAGAAGTATTTCTTAAAAATTCCCCTTAATATATGCCACGTTTTTTTCCCTCTCGAAATTTTTTTTTTCCTCCTGTTCCACAAAAAAAACTAAACGGAAAATAGAATGAATCAAACAGCATACTTTGATTCTTAGGTAAGGAAATTATTTTAATCTGTTTCCCGCCCTCGAAAGGACGTATACCTATATTACATTGGGACTGTGTGTGTGTGTGTGTGTGTGTGTGTGTGTGTGTGTGTGTGTGTGTGTGTGTGTGTGTGTGTGTGTGTGTGTGTGTGTGTGCTCTTATAGCAATTAGTTCGCAATATCCATTAACCACTCTTATAACAATCAACTTTAATAGCAATTAACCACTCGGCCAACAATCTCAGCAACGCAACACTTATTTCTGAACTTTACGATATAGAATCCTTCAGTGCTTTTATTTATTTTTTTTTTCATTTCATTTTATTTATTTATTTTTGTGTTTTTTAAATTTCGGTTTTAAATAATCCGTCAATCGTCTTATAGAGACAAATGTGAAATTTTCTTTCAGCCACGTGAGGCCTCCCATAATGGAGAAGTGGTCTCACATCATAGGATCATATCCATCTCCACCTAAGAACAATCTTAAACATCCATGCTTACGGATATGAACCACATCATCCTCGTTGGGGAATTAATATATTAACTACTCGGCCACCTGCTCACCAGTTTACCACTTATTTGTGACCTTGGGAAAATAGAAACGCTCCTTCCTCCATTGCATATAAAAGTAAACATCAGTAGTTCAAAATAGGTGCGAGACGTTGCCTGATTGAAGAATATCGACCAAAGGAACGTTTTTTCCCATTCAGTATATAATTTACTTTTTTGGGGTGTAAGAAGTACATAATATATTTAACGACTGTATTTGAATACTGTAGGAATTTTCTACGTTATATTTCTTCATCTAAAACTGAAAGAGGTGTGAAGTGATTGATATATTTAAAAAAAAAAAAGAAAAGAAAAGAAAAGAAAAGAAAACTGACTGTAGCGGCACTTGCTTGTTACAGATTGGTGGTCTTTAGCTGAGTAAATAATAACAATTTTCATCTAAAAGAAAACAAAAAACACCAGGACTGACAAAAAATACTGATATTGGTAGGCTCTATAATTAGCCTTTATCGCAGCATTTTTATTATTGATAAAAAAAATCTAATGGAATCCTAATAGATAACAGTATTTTCAACTGAAGTTCATTAAATATTGATTTCTACACAAATACATCTAACTTTCATCCCTTTGAAAACAGAGACAGTGACTATAGTTCGCCCACCGATTAGAGATCGTTCAACACTTCTGCGCATCTCAGAAAAAGGAGAATCCATTCCGATAATAGGGTAAACATTCCGTATTGTGGGATGATTTGTTTACTATTACTGGTCGGAAAATTAACTTCTCTTTTATGGTTATTGTAGTAGTTAACTATGTTACTTGTACAGTATAACAGTTTCAAAATTTAACCTATAAAGCATGTGATTTCTCGTGTTGGCGACCAATTCGGACGTCCTTCATTTCTTTCTCCCCCTTCAGCATGAATCGACTATTCTTGGAAAGACGCGAAGCAGAGACCTACAAACGGTGGACGAACTATATCAATGTAATTTCAAATATTTCAAGGATGATTCACTAAGCTCACTGTTAAGTATTACGGACGCGTTATAAAATGATTTTCCAAAACAGAACAAAAGTCAAAATCCTGGGTGAATCTTAAGCATGCTAGATTTAACTAAACTCCTATAATAATATTATAACTGATACACTGCTTTTAACAATTGGTAAACATGTGAATAATTTTCCCATTATTCTTCATCGAATCTTGATTACTATGAATAGCAGACGATGTTACGCGGTTACATCGTTTACTTATATATCAAATATTAGTTGGCAATGTTTTAAACAGTTTAGTCATTTTTCCTTACTAGATTAGTGAAATAGTTTTCCACTCTTTCTCTATGTATTGAAATATCCATTAATAGCTTTTTTTGACATTTATTGTTAATATTGCTAGAATACATTTATAGTTTTTAGAGCCCTTTTCCTCAACCAGTGTTTAACGTTTTAATTTCATTTCTTTCGCTTTGCATTTCTATCAGTGTTTCATTAAATTTTTAATCTTGAGGTTCTTTTCAAATTCAGGGAACACTTCAATAATCGGCTTCACTTAATAGCTCAGACATCTCTCCTCAGTTTTCAGAGCCCTTTTCTCAGCCAGTTCCAATTTTTAAAAAAAAAATTATTTATTTATTATTATTGTTTTTTTTTAGTTTCGATTCGTTTTTTGATAAAATTTCCAAAATAAATGTGGCCTCTTCACTCCCAGACTACTCAAGCAACTTATATTGTGAACAAATTTTCCTGGGAGACACGAACATATGTCTCTTTTGAAACACGGTGTTTTGCAATAAGATGAAAAATCGAGAGTTATCACACACTGCCTTATGAAAGATTAGTAAAATTATTCGGTTAAAATTTGCACAAAGGCCACATTTACACAAATGTGCGACTTTTGATCCTAGTCTCTGAAATTAAGGTGAAAAGAAAACAGCATCTTTATTCATTAGAATAAAAAGAAACAACAGCACCTGCAAAATGGGATGAAATTGTGTAATTTCACGGGCTCTTGTTCCGGAACTTCATTACTGTTGAAAGGTCAGAAATATTGAATCACATGCAACCAGTCATGAGATCAAAATACGACATTAATAAACAGTTGCCATTTCGCTTTTTATACAGAGAATGCAAAGTTATTTTTAAAATTGTAAAGTTAATGTTGCCTATGCTTGATTTTAAACGATACTGATATTAACATTAGCAATGTTAGTTAGCAATTTTTCATTACCCACCAAGCGTGTAATGGGTAAATATTTCACAGATATGTGTTCTTTAAAACATTAAAAAAAAACTTTGCATAAGGAACTATCGTTGACATTCATTCAAAAAATAAAACGAAATATCGGATAAAATCAATGATATTAATAAACTGTTACTATAATTTAACAAAGAGGAAAAGTTGTTACTGAATTTTATTTTCAAATCATAAGAATAAATATTTTTATATCATATTTATATCATCTTTTAGAAAAGTTTTTGAATTAAGTTATTGTGAGTAAGAAAAATGTTTAAAAATCTCAAATATAAATAAAGAAAGCCTGGTTGGCAGAGAAGTGATATTTTGATTTCAAATCCCAGCTAGGTCATTTAAGTCTTATAAACGATTTTTACATAGAGGATGAATTCCAAAAGTAAGATATGATACCATACTCTTCTTATATGTGGCTTTAAGTAACATGAAAAGTTTGCAAGTTTCTTTTCTCAAAGTTGGGTTCCTGGATTAATTAATCCTTAGATAAGCACAGTACTACAAATAGTGAACTGTATGAGAAGAGCCTCTCTTGGGTAGGAATCACAAAAATATGCGTGACAAAGAGAAGAAAAGAATACAATCATCATCATCATCATCATCATCTAACATACCCTTAGCTATCTAAAATTTCCAGGCATCATTAGAATATATATATATATATATATATATATATATATATATATATATTATATTAGGGTTACCAAGTAATTTTATACACTTGGTTATTTACTCCAAATTCCAAGTAAGCAAACAGTTAAGTTTGCGCCTGAAATGTAGTTCAAGTCTAAAGGTGGTGCAACACCAGGGAAACTCATTGTAAAAGTGGGTAAAGCTCTGATCACTATTCTTAGTATTTACCCATAAAGTAAAATACATCTCACTATGAGATGTATACTGCAATACATTATGGGTGGTGTCACTACCCACACCGGTTTCAACCTTTTTTGAAGTCTCCTCAGTGAGTAACTAGACCCTAAATACCAATGTTTTAGTAATACAGAGCCTTATGAACTTTACCTATGCAGGTTGCTAAAAGGTGTGTTTATTTTCAATAATCCCTGGAGGAGATATAGATGTAAATAATTTTTTTTAACTTTGGAATAATATATATTAGGGTTACCAAGTAATTTTATAAACTTGGTTATTTACTCCTAATCCCAAGTAAGCAAAGAGTTAAGATTGCGCCTGAAACGTAGTTCAAGTCTAAAGGTGGTGCAACACCAGGGAAACGCATTGTAAAGGTGGGTAAAGCTCTGATCACTATTCTTAGTATTCTCCATAATGTAAAGCACATCTCGCTGAGAGATGTATACTGCAATAAATTATGGGTGGGGTCACTACCCACACCGGTTTCAACCTTTCTTGAAGTCTCCTCAGTGAGTAACTAGACCCTAAATACCTAAATATCCTCAAAAAAAGGTTGAGATCCGTCTGGATAATGACCCCATCCATAATGTATTGCAGTATACATCACTTTGTAAAGATACCATTATCATTATTTGTGATGATGTGTTAATTTCATTGTAATGTGAACAACGAGCACTACAATTTGGTATATTGCAATCGTGGATGCAAAACATTGCATCCATAATTAAGCCAGTGGAGGATGACGGTGTAGAGGAGAGGGTAAAGTCAATCTCTAAGTAATGTTAGTAAGACTCTCGATGCATTGTTCAAAAAGAAAGAGCCAAAACCTAGAGACGTTACTCGTATAGATAAAGAAGATACATTTTCTTTTCACACAGTTGTACATCATCAAATTTTTAATCATGTGACTGCCAGTCGAAACCTATTTCAAAACTTAACGACACATACTACTGCAGTGGTAGAACAAAGAGTGACATAGCAAATAATGTAATTGTACATTTGTAATGGATAAAGTACAAAATGAATTAAATAGTGCCAATTTTATAACTATATCGGAAGATGTCGCCAACTGACTAAACATAAAACATAATGTCACTTACCTGATACCAGCAAGCTGAACATTGACCTTATAACGAGTTGTATAGTGAATCGCACTGTTAAGATCATGATCATCATAACACTAATTACGAGTATAGATCGTATTGGTCTGTTCGGGTCTCATTATTCATCCAATATCCTTTTTTGAGGTATACCCTGCCTTCTCTTTCCAATTGGCTTATATTTAAGTATTTGTTTAGGATGTCGGGTGTTGGCCATTCGGTTTACATGTTCTATCCATTTTTGTTTATAATTGTTTAGTTTTTCTTCTATTGATTTGGTTTTCCGTTCTTTTAAAATGTCTTCGTTCCTTTTTTGATCTAATAATGTGTAATTTGCAGTTCTTCTCCTAAATATCATTCCACTTGTTTTTATTCTTTGTTTGTCTTATTTGTTATTGCCCAAATTTCATTGATATATAATAATGTTTGTTTGGGTTGAGTGTTCTATTTATCAGGCCTATGATCTGTAAAAAGTTTGAAGTTTTTAATTTTATGTCTTTTTCTCCTTCATATCATATTTCACACCCAAGATAACCGAAAGTATTTATCTGTTCTCTTAATTTATTATTAATAACTATTTTGTCCACAAAATGCCATTATTTTAGTTTTATCTATGAAAATTTTCATTCCAAACTGTTCCTACTATAATTTTTAAATTATATATTGCTCTTTGTAAATTTTCTTCCTTATCTGATATTATTACCTGGTCATTTGCAAATAATAGCGTATTTATTTTGTTATTCCGGGAAATTTCTATACCTGGATTGTTTAAGGTGTTCCACTGTATTAATATTTCATTAATGCAGATATTGAAAAGTGTTGGAGACAGAGGGCTTCCCTGTCTTACTCCTTGGTTTATAGATTGTTTTTTGGACAATTTTTCATTTACTTTTATTTTTATTTCATTATCTTTGTATATATTCAATATTATGTGTAGTAAAATATTAGGTATATTTATTCTTTGTAATATATCAAACAGTAAATATCTTTTTACTTTGGCAAATGCTTTTTCGTAATCTACAAACAAAAGATGAGTTTCCATATTAAATTATCTTCTTTTTTCTATAAGTAGTTTTAAACAGAAAGCTGCATCCATTGTAGTTCGTCCTTTTCTAAATCCATTTTGATATTCTAATAAAAATTTTCACTCTATATTTTTAGTTTTTCATTAGGTATTCTGCTATATATTTTGTAGCATGTATTTAATAAACTAATATTTCCTCTGGTATGCAGGTTTTGTTTTATCCCTTTTTTTAAATATAGGTATTTGTCCATTTGTATATATTTTATTTAAAAATTTTAGTAATCTTTGATGAATTTGTTTTCCGTCAAATTTATACAGTTCGGAGATTATCCCATCTTCACCTGCTGATTTGCCATTTTTTATTTTATTTAGTTTGTCCTTTAATTCGTTCATTGCTATCATATCATTTAAGGTATTTTGTAAGTTTCTGGAGTAATTATTTTTGATGCCGGTATTATCCGTCCAAAGATCTGTAAAGTAATCCAAAAATTCTTTTACATCTATTTCACAATTTATATTTGAAGTTTCTTTTATATCTGCATTCCTGTGTTTTATTATTTTGCACGCACAGGGTCTTATTTTGTATATGTCATTTTCTATATATGATACAGTGCGGTTTAAGACATCTAGAATCAATTGCGTAGACTAGCGTGATTTTTAAGCTTTTTTCATTTATATACGTTGAACGTGGCTATTTTAACAGCATAGATTATATTCACTTAGATTAATCTATAGAAACTTTCAAGTCATTAATCGCTCACATGGAAACGGTACTGATGAAGTGACGGTAGAGGGTGAGGCGCCTAGTTGAGGTTAAGTTCAGAATGGTAAATCTGGTTTTAGTTTCTAAAAGTTGTTAAGCATTCTTTAAATTTCTTTTCACACCATGAATATTATCGACGTCAGGTTTTCAAATGGACTTTTGGTGTTATTTTATTTATTTTTATATTTTGGTTGCAGATTGTTTTTGAGGGGAAGTTTATGGATCTGAAATACTGTCAGATTTTCTGATGTTCATTTTCGTGGTAAATTGATGTCAAGAAATAGTTAATTAATTAGGCAGTGGAGTGAGTATAAAGGACCCACACGCATACGTGCATACGCGCGTACACACACACACACAAACAAACAATCACATTCTACAGTGAGAGAATTTCTTCTGTACATCAGAGTTTACCTGCCAGGGGAAATGATACAGAATTATATGCTATCTGTTGGGAAATTTCCTGATGCGTTATTATTGGATTATGTCTCATGTAATATCTCACTAGTGGCCTGAGAAACCGTTTAACTGCAGTGTTCAGCATGATCATAAGACTTTTACCCATACGATATGTAAGAAGAAAGTTAAAAAAAAAAACCGGAACCATGTAATTCTTGGAATCAACCAAGTCAACAGCCGCTTCAGGCTCCCGATATGCAAAGCGCAGATATTTCACAGGCTGGTGAAGTCCACCTATCAACTAATGATCTCGTTGGCATTGTCTCCGACTAGGAAGCTGTCCATGTGTGGCTGCTGTTCTCGCCAGTGTCGCCAAACATCGTTTGGGAAAACTGGTCACAGAAGTGTAAAGCGAGATATGTTTGGCTAGAGGGGGGGGGGGGGTACATGATGCTGGTCAGCAGCCCATTAATGGCACAGATTTAGTTTGATTTAGTTTCCTCAAACAGAAGCACTGTACAAAATGCTACTTCCCTTTTGTTTATTCATAACGTTTTGGTATATGAATGTTAAGAAAAAAAGAAGAAATCTGAAGTAATCGACGAATTAAATATTTGCGAATAAACTGCCTCAAGACAGTTATAAGTTATTAATAGTCATATTTATTTTTCTACGTTAAAACAAAATAAGCATTTTAATTAACACTTTATTACATGTATGGAGAACAGTTTGTCAATCTTAGGCTCCTTGATTCATTCGTTGTCTGGCGGAAAGGGATTGAAATGTACAACACTTCATCGTCCTAAATTTCTAACATCATCATCTTCCGTTCGAGCGAAGTTTGGAAATAATGCATTGTTTGAACGAGTTATTGATCATCTCTTAGTCTGCTTAAAAGGGAGAATTGTGCCGCGATCGTGCTCCTCCTTCTCCTCTTGAAGTAAAGAAATATCGCTAGGGCTGAAAGCAGACTCACTACTACTAATGCAGCCACTGCTATTCCAGCAATTCCACCTGCAAAATGAGAACCTTCAACTGAAATTCTTTCTGATATCCAAATATTAAAAAGGCTTAAAACTTGTCATAAAACATTATTTTAGAAAATGATAATAAATATCTATTGTTATTTTTGACAAGCTATTTGTCCAATTCTTCAACAATATATGACCGCTGTTAGACATAAGCAGACATGTTAGGAGCATAAAAATCAATACTTATAACAAATAATAGTAAATAATTGTTGGCTAAAGAAATTACAATTGTTATTGAAGTTGGAATAAGTGAACACCGAATACCGAATGGTAAAAATGTTTTACTTTTTTTCACGCATGCTATTAAAGTTAAAATATGCGACATGTTGCATTGTTTCATATATACATATGCCATTGATAACGATGATTTGAACAGCAGGTATCCCTTCCAGTAAAAAAGTAAAGTAATACGTTTATTAGAGAATTGCAGAGATCGTCGTAAATTTGTTTAAATGGCTCATTATGCATATACGAACATTTCGATCAGGATTATAGCTACTCCTAATCTCATCTCAGTTTATTCAATGTTTTACTCTTTGGTAATCTAATTTCTTAAGAGAAGAAAGATAAAAAAGTTCCAAGGAGGCATTTCCTAATTATTTCTATTATTGTAATTTTAATACGAAATTCCCCAAAAAGAATCAATAGCCGCTTAGGAAAGAAAACACACATAATAACCCTAGACTAAGAGGTAATTTTCATTCTCGTTCCTACACACTTCGTCTATGTCAATTATAGTGCGGGTTTCAGCTATACCTTCGTATATCCAACTAATATCGCCCAAGTTTCTTTTCTTTACTAATTCAGCTTTAATATATACTGCCATGGTTACGATATCCTAGCAATTACTCTCATTTCTAAATATCTTTGCGCCATCACAGAGCCATAAGGGATGCAACAAATGACTTCGACTCCTTTCCATAGTCTGAATATTTTTTTTCACTCTCAAATTCTTCCAACACATCTGCTCTGACAGAATAACCGCTAACAATACCGCAAACCAATATCCAAGCTTGGCATAGCATGAAGTGTACCACCCTATTGGAAATAACATTCAGCACATTACAAGTGACTCCAACTTCGCACCAAAGCAACACTGGAATTCAGAATAGATGTAAACCATCAGTCGAGAAATCCAAATCACACTTTCAGAGACCCAATTGCTTTTTGAGCAGAAGATTCAAAGAGCACATGAGCTCCTGATCTTCCCCTCCTTCAGAGCTACTGAATCCAACGGCTACTCTTCCTTGTTAATGCCTCTGCCATGTCTGTGTTGTAACATCCTAACACAACCGAACTTGTCCTCTTCCTACAAAATCGACTACGGCAATCCTTGCATTATCAAGAATAGCCCAGCGCTTGTTTTCTTTGGTCTTTTCACAGAAAGATATCAGAAAAAACATGAATAACTCCGACAACACTCTCCATTCCTGAACTAATTATACCTTCATTATGGAAGTAACAACTTTGGCTTTCTAATGCAATTAGATCTAATACAATTACATTGAATACAATTAGACCTCAAACCAGTCATCTCTGACTCAGAGCTAATATTCTTCTTAAATAATTCTTTTTCATTAAACTGAATAAATATATCTTCTTGTTCTTCCTTAGTAGACTTTAGTTCAAACAACTTATCAGAAACGAATTACGCTGCTATAGCAAATTACCTCTTACGACAAAGGACTCAGAATAAATTCTGTTGGCTTTACTCTTCTCTAAATACTCATTTCATTACTGATGAAATCATTTCTCCTTTTTGCTAAATAGAGTTTACTTCTTATCTGCAGTATTAGAAGAAAACAAAAAATGTTATCTTGCAACATAGAAATCTTCTATTTGTAATTTTATGTAATGACTGGAAGAAATAACACACACAGGATGAAGAAACTAAACAGTACTTCAAATTTTACTAATGTTTTATTCTTTTAAACCAATCAGGGGTGTTCTACTTCTAGATTTTTATCGTTGGTCGTCCCAAATGGGAAAGTAAACTGTTTACTCTGTTCCTCTCCATGGATAAATTAAAACAGTCTATAACTTTATGCTTATAAAATGTCCTTAAACTTCTACAGTGTTTCCTAGTGCTGACAGATCAACGATCATGGGTTTCTAACGGTATTTTTAAGGAACGTACAACGTAGACTAATATTATTAACTAAACCAAATTTAACTAATATTTCTATTATTTCGGAAACGTCGAATTGCCATCATCAGGAAACAAAATAAAATAAGATACGAAAGTGGTCTGAAGGTTCTCGGCCTCGACCATAGATTGCGACACTATCGGCAAGATTTTTTTCTCTCAGTTAGTAGATGTGTTGTAAGCATCCATGTGAAGTCATTCCGTCAAGCAGCTTGTTTTATACAGCTGTCTGAAGCAAACGTCTTGTCTGTATCCCTTGAAATGTATCGTTCTGTTATAAAATTCTTTATAAAAGAAGTTTTAACGGCAAAATAAATTCGTCGAAGTTCATAAACGTTTATGGGCACTCTTCTTCTTCGTTTTCGGCAACTAAGAAACGGCCTGCCGAATATAAACGTGTTCGTACCAGCCTTGAAGATGATCCACGTGAAGGATGTCCAAAAAGTGTACAACCACCAGAAATCAATGATCAAGTGCACGATATGGTATTGGATGACCGGCGAGTCAAAGTGCGAGAAATTGCTGAGACTATATGCATGTCAAAAGAACGTGTAGAATATATATTTTACATGAAGAATTATTGCATATAAAAAAGCATTTCGCAAGACCAGTGCCGCGTTAGTTCACAGCAGATGAAAAACGCACTTGCATGAAAATCTCTGGCCAGTGCTTGAAACGTTTTAACAATAATAAAAGTGATCTTATGCGCCGATTTATTACTATGAATGAGACTTGCATTCACCATTCCACCAGAATTCAAACAACAGTCAAGCCGGTTGTTCAGCACCAAAGAAGACAACGTCGGTTCCATCAGCAGGAATGGTCATGGCATCGGTGTTTTGAAATGCTAAAGGTATTTTGTTTATTAATTATCTTGAAAAGGGTAAAACAATAACCGGGGAATATTATTCCGATTTCTTAACCAGACTAGACGAAAATAATTGTGAGGAAAGATCCGGTTGAAGAGACTCGATTTTTTGATCTTTCATCAGGACAATGCCCCTGCCACGAAAGTGTTTTTTGCAATTGGAAAATTAAGGGATCTGCACTATGAATTGTTAAGACATCCACCCTGTTCCACACATTTGGCTCCTTCCGACTTCTGTGTCTTCCCAAAACTAAAACTCTTCCTCGCTAGGGAGCATTTTTATTCAAATCAAGAGGTGATTGCAACTGTAGAAGGGTATTTTGAGATCTTACTACAGCAACTGGATAATGGCCCTGGAGCATGGCTGGAATAAATGTATTAGTCTTAGGGGAGATTATGTTGAAAAATGAAAATAATTTTGAAATTATAAATTCGTTTTTTTATTGTTAGGCCGAGAACTTTTTAGACCACCTTGTACGTGCACGAACGTTTCGCACTAAGTAATGAAGCTGAAGCATGTCAATTGAGAGTAGGCCTAGAGTGCTGAATTGTAAATCAGAGTGGGCTGTATTGGGCACTCTTGGCTGTTGGGCTGAAGTGAGGAGGGAGGCTCTACAAACAAATAGAGGGGACACTCACTTATGTGTTCTGGCTGATGAATTGCAAATGAATTGAGAAACAGTCAGGTTAATTTTAACTGAAGAATTGGGCATGCGAAAATTTATGCGAAGTTTTGTGGCTAAGATCTTGACGAATGAACAGAAGCAGTGGCGGGTTCAAGTTGCATCTGATCTTTCTGCAAATAAGCACATGTTTCAGAGAGTGATTACGAGTGACGAAACCTTGTGCTTACAGTATGGTCTCGAAACAAATCGCCAAAGCATGCCGTGGAAAACCGCGAGTCCGCCACGTCCGAAAAAAACACGAATATCACTTTCGCAGTTCAAGATCATGCTGGTGTGTTTATTTGATCACAAGGACATTTTCATGAGCGCTATTTGAATGAACAGACCACCACCATCATTCCTCTGCTCTCTGTTGATCCTGTAAAAATATGGTAAATCTTAATCAACACATCTACTCAAAGTGTAGCTTCAAACCAAGAACCATTTCTCTCTTTCGAATTTCATGCAGTCCTTTCGAATAGCCTTCCGGATAAGTTTTTTCTAAAGAACTAAGTCCGCCCCCCCCCCAGCTGCTCTACAAGAAATAAATATTTTCCTATTTTTATGCTGAATTATTTATTCAAACGCAGTGTTCATATAGTATTATACATTTTCAGTATTCTATTGCGTGAAGTTGACGAGTATAATTAAACACAAACAAATCCTGAGCTGTGATTGCGACTGACGTTGTTTGATTGAATTTTAATACGAAGTCAGTCAAACAGTTTGCTATTGTTATACAACGAATATGTACAGAACAATATTAAGACATGTAACCTAAAAATGTAATTCAGTTGGACTTTCAGTTAAGAATCTTGCTTGAGTATGAATATATCAGCATCAAAAGTTGATTGGAAAGATTTCATTCAAAATTTAAGTTTAGTTATGAAAATAATTTAATATTTATAATTCTCAAGACCATGATTATATACTTACCGCCACATAACTGACACTCTTCTGATGTTTTATCGTCTGTTATCCTCTTAAATGATTTATAGTGAGGAACTATAATATATAAGTAATTTCAATTTTTTATAAACACCACTAGATTTAAAAGTTATAATGCGTACGATTTTTATTATAAAGCAATATTTCTAAATCATATCTCATTCACGAGGGACTAGATAGGTCATTGACTAAGTTTCTTTCTAATTTCTTAATCTAAACATATCAGCGCTAAAAGTAAAATACCACGTAATGTGTAATATATCTGGCTCTAAAAATCACGTATCGAGATTTGGCTTTATAGTTAAATTTTAAGACGGTGATCATAAATCAATCCGTATATATTTTCAGTTTCATACTATGTTTATTTCAATATATAAGCAGCCCATTTTATACAATATGTTATGAGATATTTCGCCAAAAGATACACTACTATAGAACAGACTGTGAAGATTCTCATTATTGTGCATATATATATATATATATATATATATATATATATACCGTGAATTAGTTATGCATTCGTAACACCCCCCCTCCCTCCCCACACAAATATTGATTTACATGTTCGGCGCGATAACGAAATCCGACTTGATATATCAAGTGCGGCTACTATAAATTGGCAACACCTATCTCCTGTGCGTAGTCAGTAAATATCTGGAAGGAATTGGGAAACGTAGGGACGTAAGCCAATTTGACCGCTTGCAGATAATTGGGACCGGAGGACAGGTGCCAGTATTTTGGAAACAGCATGAAGACCTAATGCAGAAGTGTTAGACTCAATTGTACAACGAGCCATTTGCCATACGTGTGTATCTCTGGTGGGCAGTAAAACATTTTCAACTAAACAAAAACTGCAATAATTAAAATCGATGGAAAGTGAAAGAATGAGTATAAATAAACTGGAAAATTAATAATGAAACTTAATTTATTCTTAGTCATTACAAGACTATAATATTAATTTTATGTCTTGTATGAGGGTCAACATAGCATTCTGAAGGGTCGATCATGCCTTAGTAATTTATTTGCTTTTTTTCATAATTGAGTAACAGTTGAGTTGGATAACGTAAATGGCTACGCTATGATTTTGCTGGATTTGGAAAGGTATTTAACATAATACCATCTGGAACACCGTTATAAAATTAGAACAAAAGAGAATGGATATGTCTCTGGTTGACATTGGATACGAAAGTGGGTAAGAGGGTGCGCGCTGAACTGATATCAAAAAGGTTTATATGGAGGGGCAGCATGAGGTCGAAAACAGGAAGCTAGTGGTGTGCTAGGACCATTGCTGAGTGATCTGCACATGAATGATACAGAGAATAACTTGAATGTACACAGTCAGTTGTTTCCTGATGATGCGAAATTAGGTAGGGCAATAGTTTATCAAGATAATGTGAAGCGTTTGCAGGATTATTTAATAGGCCTCCAGTATGCGCAGAAGATAATGGTTATGAGTTTAGTGTGGAGATATGTAATGGTATGCATTTTGGAATAAACAGATTACAAGCCGTCTATCATATTGATGTCACTGCACTCCAGGAACTAGATGAAGTTAAGATTTAGTGTGGCGGTAAACAAAGAATTAAAGTTTAGAGGACATATTGCTAAGGTTGTCATTAGCAATATGTCATATTAACAAGTAGAGATAATGTAGTTGTTATTCCGCTTTATAAGGCTTTTATATGCCCACATCTGGATTAATGTGCTCACGTTTGTTCCCCTGAGTTTCTTTGGAATGAGGAAGAGGTGAATAGGATTCACAGGGAAATGAACAAGATAATGAGTTTTGTGTGGAATGTTTTCCTATGAAGGTGTGTGTGTGTGGATTTCAGAAGTTGGTTGATAGGAGAAATAGAGAGGATACGATTTTTTTTTTGTTTTGTTTGGACAATTGTGAATAAATGGAATGGGTTGCCAGAGTCAGCTGTGAGTGCGTTGTCTGTACATCGATTCAGGGTGAGTTGGGATAGATTTAGACTCCAGCGATAAGTCTTCGGACTGCATGAATAATTAAAATTAATTAATTTGTAATTGTCATCTTCATCATTAAAAAACAGAAGGCACATCACAGCTATAGGATCAACTTACAGCAAACAAATAGGTACCAGTAACGTCTAGAATATCACAAAAAGCTGTTCTATCTCCCTGTTCTATTATGTTTAATATATATACAAACACAAGATATTAGCCATCTTCCCCTAAACAGTAATATCTTCCCAAACGCAGACGACTCAGCCACAGTATCCATTCACAACGCAAATATAGGTTACACAAATATGCAACACGATACGAGTCTGTTCACCAACTTGCTAACTGAAAACGGCATATGAATACAACTTGCAAAAACAATGCTAATGATATTCAAAAACCTAGAGTCGTACCTATAGACACTACATATATCACTATCCGACATTCATCCACAAAGTGCTGAACTAAAATCCACAATCATCACATAGGTGATAACAATACACGACCTCGGACTATACTTCGATGCTAATCAAAGTTGGAATAGCAATTCAAATTATTTGCGCAATAAACTCATGATAATTGCAAGCAAACTATATCGATTAAAAGATATTGCTCCGAGAAACTTGAAAATACTAATATATGAATATTACGTGAAAACATTTTAAGGTACGCAAATACATAATTTTCATTCAATACCGACTGCAAACTAAACTGATTACAATTGTTGCTAAATAAAATGTAAAACTAATTTTCTAAGAACAACTATGACAATCTAAACTTATACTAGAAACAAGAATAGAACACACAATATAAAAAGTGAAACACTTCTGCCACTATACACTAAAGCTAAAACATTATTTCAGTCCAACCTTCAGAGCAACCAGAACAACATATCAGATAAGAACACCACAGTCAACATATATATATATATATATATATATATATACGAAGGTTGTATGAAACGGTCTCGGCCTCGACCATAGATGGCAACACTATCGGCAAGATTTCTTTCTGTAAGTTGATAGATGTGTTGTAAGTATCCATGTGAAATTGCAAGTCATTCCATCAAGTAGTTTGTTTTAAACAGCTGTCTAAAGCAAAAGTGTTGTCTGTATCCCTTGAAATGTAAAATTATAAAATATAAAATTAAGTTATAAAATAAAATAAAGTTATAAAATTCTTTGTGAAAGAAAGTTTAACGCCAAAAGAATTTAATTCGAAGTTTCATTAACGTTTATGGGCACACGCTTCTCCTTCATTTTCGACAATTAAGAAATGCTCTGCCCAGTTTAAACATGGCATACCAGCCTTGAAAACGGTCCACGTGAAGGATGTCCAAAAAGTGTAACAACACCAAAAATCATTGATCAAATGAAGGTATGCTATTAGATGACCGGCGAGTCAAAATGTGTGAAATTGCAGAGACTATAGGCATTTCAAAAGAACGTGTACGGATATATTTTGCATGAAGAATTGAAAATGAAAAAGCTTTGCGCAAGATGGGTCCCGTGCTTGCTCACAGCGGACTAAACGCATTCGCATGAAAATCTCTTGGAGCGTTTTAAAAAGAACAAAACTCATTTTGTGCGTCCATCTATTAATATGGATGAGAATTGGATACACCATTACACACCAGAATCCATACAGCAGTCAAAATGAACAGAAGATGGTTGTTCAGCGGGGAAGAAGACAAAGTTTGTTCCATCAGCAGGAAAGGTCATGGTATCGGTGTTTTGGCATTTTGCTAAATACTAAATGTATTTTGTTTATTAATTGTCTTGAAAAGGGCAAAACAATAACGGCAGAATATTATTCCGATCTTCTAACCATACTAGACGAAAAAAATAATGAGAAAAGACCTGGTTTGCAGAAGAAAAAAATCATCTTTTATCAGGAAAATGTACCTGCCCACAAAGATGTTTTGACAGTGGGAAAAATTAAGACATCTGCACAATGAGTTGTTGGAATATCCACCCTATTCCTCACATTTGGCTCCCACTGACTTCTATCTCTTCCCAAAACTAAAAATCTTTCTCGCTGGTCAGCGTTGCTCCTCGAACAAGAGGTAATTGCAGCTGTAGAGGGGTAATTTGCGAATGTTACTGAGGAGCACTGCAGAGACGGGATAATGGCGCTGGAGACCCTTTGAAATAAATGTATTAGTCTTAAGGGAGATTATGTTGAAAAATAAAAATAATTTATATATATATATATATATATGTTGAAAAATAAAAATAATTTATATATATATATTTATATATATATATATATATATATATATATATAGAGAGAGAGAGAGAGAGAGAGAGAGAGAGAGAGAGAGAGAGGGAGAGAGAGATATATACAGGGTGTTCGGGATAAATTTGACAGTTTCGTAAGGAAAAAGAAAATCTTCTTTGTATCTATTAAATTTAATGAATTGACAAAAAAACATTACAGGCAGAGTTAATTACAATACTATCAACAAGATTTACTCAAAATAACCACCATTAGCATCGATCACAGCTTCAATTCTGCTTCGGAACCTCGAACAAGCTGATGCTACAGTCTCCCTGGGAAGGGCCGCAAAAACTGTTTTAATTTTATCCATTAACTGGGCTTTTGTATTACTGGAAGTGCGATTGGTGTCTTTTTCAACTGCGCCCCATACAAAATAATCCATGGGGTTAAGGTCTGGGGAGTTTGGAGGCCAAACATTTGGACTGGTGAAGTCGTAGAAATTTTCAGACAACCATTTTTGACTTTTCCCAGAGGTGTGGCAAGGGGCCGAATCCTGCTGCCATACATACGGCCTACCATTGGCTACCCTTGTTATCCAGGGCTTGACTACAGTTAGCAACTCCACGAACAAAGCCCGAATTCCAATGCCAGGGTTCTTCAACACCTGTTCCGGCAGATTTGCGAGGAATTCTGCTGTACGAACGCAATCAGATCATCTGCTAGGGATCTTTCTTCTTGCTACATCCTCGTAGTCACCATTGCAAGTCTCTAGTTCATGCCTGATTGTTTTTTCTGTATTCAGGGAGCATTGGGCAGCAGTCGTAATATCCTTATTTTGATGGCGGGCACGAATCATCATGATACAAGTTATTCTCTTCCATGATTCAGGTGGGTTCCAGCTATCCATCCTGTCTGACATCTTGTATATGAATGAAGAAGGGTCCAAACTTTTAAATGAAGAGAAGTGTGTGTTAATACATGTAACTTACGGAAAAATATAATTAATTATAAATATGTCAAATTTATCCCGAACACCCTGTAGATATAGATATAGATATAGATATATATCTTTTTTGTAGAGACGTTTTGTAGAGAAGTAAAATATCTGTATTAAACACAGAATCTATAAAAAATATCAAAAGGAAAACACAAAACAAAAAATGCAAAAAAATATAAATATTGATACAAAATCATGCCATTATTATTATTATTGTTATTATTACTATTGAACTGTGCGCTGTAAATGCTGCATTATATAGTGAACTGGATGAATATTTGTGCCAATATATAAACACGATGGATAAATGTTTAGTTAGTTTTAAAAAATATATATGTATATTTATAAAGAATTAAGTACTCTTAAGCAGATTAAGTGAATTAAGCAAAAAAGTATTATTATTATTATTATTATTATTATTATTATTATTATTTAGAGAACTGTAATATAATTTGGAAATTAGATAACAACGAAGAACGAGAAAATGTAGGAAGAATTTAATATTGCATTTACCTTTCTTAGTCTTGCAGATATAGCCCAACTCATTCCTGCAGTCAGCGTCATTCCATTTTAAAGAAGGCAAAAGAACTTCAACACATTTCTCGTCCTTACTGCTAGGCTCACCAATTTCCCAATTTGTGAATTCAACAGAACTGTTATCATGCCATGCGAAGCCACCTGCGAATGAGATAGAACATTTCAGTTATTTATTGTAAAGTAATGAGATTATAGGTATACAAGTAATTTTTAATACTGGAAATGGATAATTTCACTTTTTTTCATGTCTTGCAGCAGTCTATCTGACGTTGAATTCGTGGTGTTTTAACATCCTACAGCTAATTATTTAAACTTTATCCAAACAGTTTGCAGCTTTTTTCATTATTTTGATTATACCCTGTACATCAACTTCTGTTTAGCGATCATTGCCTCAGAGGAGCGTTTTGTATTTATGCTCTATAAAACTTTCTAACTTGTTAGTGAAGTTCATGAGAATCTTAATAGTATCTTTACGCATATAATTCAAATAAATCAATTCGCTTTCTGTCTTTCTTCACAATAATCGAATTTCACATCCATACCTAACTACTGAGAGTACCATTATTTTGAAAAGTTAAACTTTCCTGGTGGCCTTATTCATACCTGTATATTTCACAATTTTTGTCAGTTTTTACACAGTTTTTTTTTCATAACTTTCAACTATTTCTATTTTATCGTCCTCTATTATAAATTCGTTTTACTTGTCAGAAGCCATCGCTTTTCTTTTGCTGACGTTTAAGTTAAGCCCAGCTTTGACCAATGAACCAATGAACCAAACTCTCCAGATCTTCGTTAGTTTCTGCTAAGAATGTTTTATCATCTGCATATTTTAAATTATTTACTTTTGTCCACCTATCTTAATTCCACCTGGGTCTTTGTCTATCTTAGCTATTCTCATAATATATTCACTAAAAAAATGAAATTTATTTATTTATGTAGCGTATGGCTCACGCATGAAAAGTTACATTACAATAATCATTAGTATATATAAACATAATACTTAATGCATTATACATTATACCTATGTAACGTAACAATACATGATGTAGTCATAAAAGAGACACTCCTGAATCCTACATGAAGCGCAGATGATTATGCAGTCGACTGCGATTGCTGTGTACCGTGGACGAAGTCCGACATTGTATGACCGTTGGGCACGTTCTGCTGTAATATCACTAATTGTGTGGTGGGTGATCCACAGTCGTACCTGGATGAGTCAATCGTGCCTCACTCGGAGAGGCGGTCTGCATATCTTCCCTGATTGGTGCAGACTCTGTTAAGGGTAGACCAAGATTTTCCTGGTAGGTGGAAACCAAAATGCATCTGTGTTGAGTCCACTAATTGGTGGAGTGTTGGAGTGTTACCTCCACAAGACTTTTCGCTGTTAAGATTGGAGCGTGCCTTGATTTTAACCTATTTATTTCTAGGATTGGGATCTATTTGTGGGTTGGGAGATCTTGGATTTCCATAATTGTGACGTATTCAGATTGAAGAAAGTTGAATCTGCAGAAGGTGAGATGTTGCTTAACACTGAAAGCCAGTAGGTTGGAGTTGATTTGACTGTTCTTGAAATAAGGTGCATAGTGGTGTTAATCTGAGTGATTCATGTCTTTGCGAAAAAAATAAATTAAAAACTCATTTGGAAAAACACCGTTTTTCCAAAGATTCTTTTTACTGATTTTTACTAATACTTTTTGGTTAACAGCTTACTTCTCAAGACAATTAGATGCAAAGGTATTACAACTGATCTCATTACAATTCAGAGTTTCTTGTAATCTACTTAATCAAAAGCTTTCTTATAATCAATAACACACATGAATACTTCCTTCTGATATTCTCTTTTTACCTCCATAAACCATCTCATCTTTGCTCTCTGGTCTATAGTGCTCTTTCTCTCTCTCTCTCTCTCTCTCTCTCTCTCTCTCTCTCTCTCTCTCTCTCTCTCTCTGTCTCAACATAATGAATTCATCGACGTCTTTAGGCATCAACATCCAGATAAGAAGTCCTACACATGGAAGTCAGCAATCACAGCGACTAGTAGGCCACTCTACAAGTACGACTGGACAGATACTATATTTCCAAACAAACCTTCCCCTCTCGTTAGAAACATCTCACACATTCCTTTCTGCATCTCAGATCATTACTTCGTCAAGATGTAACTTTTTTATCTTTGGAAGCATCCAAATCAGGAAATGCCTATTGGATCCTGAAAGATCCAGATTACATAAGAGACACTCAAGCTTTAATAACCAACCTCAATCACTCGAAAGTGGATACAGAACCGATGAAAACATGGTGGCCCCACCTAAAATCCCAAATAAAATCCTTTACGCAGATCTACACTCACCAGAAAAATCAACAGAGGTACATTAGAATCCAACAACTTGAAGAACAGCTCAAGTATCTCCCAGAAGAAAGCCCTGAATACCATTCTGCCTTCAAAGCCATGCAAATACACGCAGAATTATTGGAAACAGGTGCCCTACTTCGATCACAGCATACACAAATAAATCTTTCAGATGCCCGACAAAATATGCTTTCTCTTTTGAAAAAAAATGCCATGCAGCAAACTCCATCTCTGCTATCAGACTTCAAGATGGCAGCATCACAGAAGATTCAAGTAAAATCACTTCTGAAATCCTACAATACTACAAGAATGCATACAGTTCCACACGAACATCTCATCATGCCATTCACGAAATATTGAAAGAAACAAAACAAAAATCTCTAGAACAGATCAGAACCATTTAGAAAACAAAATCATGCTAGATGAACTGAAAGCTGCATGCACATCCTTGCAAAGAACAAACCACCCGGCCTTTATGGTCTCACGTCAGTTTTTACAAGTTTTCTACTCGGACCACTTCTCCTCAAAACACTGCAAGAAGCCTACCTTAAGTCAAGGCTTCGGTAGCGCAATTGATACCGAAGAAGGGAGAGTACACGGATATCCAAAACTGGCGTCCAAACTCCCTAATTAATACCAATTGCAAAATCATTTTCAAAGTTATAGCAAACCGAATAAAGCCAACACTGCCTGAAGTTATTGGCCATCATCAAACGTACTCTGTCCCAGGAAGATCAATACATGAAAACTCCATTTAATTAGAGATCTCATCCACGTCACGAACAGCCAACATGAAAACCTCGCACTTGTCAGTCTTGATCAGGAAAAGACTTTCGATACGGTAGAGCACGAGTACCTTTATGAAGTTCTAAAGACATTTCGCTATTGTCTTCTCATCATTGAAACAGTGCAATTGCTACACAGAGATTCGCTCCTGTGTTTAAAAATCAACAACCGGCTTACTCGCACTTTATCATACTCTAGAGGGATCAAGCAAGGATGTCTTCTCTCTCTGGAAAATTATACACACTGACCACAGACCCTCCTTAAAGAGAGTACACAGCCCCGTCATCTTGAAACGAACCAGCATAAGGAATCCACATAAAAAATAACCCTATCAGCATAACTCGATTACGTCACTGTAATAACTCGAAATCAAGAAGAAATGACAGTAACCGAGGAAGCACACAGACTATACGCACAAGTCTTAGGTGCCAAATTAAATTCTTCAAGAACGACTGGCAAATGGGAGGATAGAAATGATTCTCCGATCGAATGTAGCCGATCAAGTGAAGGACAAAGATACTTAGGTGTGCACCTCGGCAACAGAAGAATATATAACACACTGAACTGGACACAGCTGCTGAACCGTTTTAACAGGTGCTAGCTAAATGGAATATCATTAATTCCATGTCTTCACTTATAGGAAGAGTACTAATAGTTAACCAGATGGCTGCGAGTGTGTTATAGCATACCCTCAAAATACTCACCGCACCCCTGAAGAATTTATTCACCACATTCAAAAGGCAATCAAACGTTTCCTATGGAACAATACTAACTGGACAACATACTCTGAACTCTGCAAGCCACTCAATAAGGGAAACCAAGGCCTGATTTCCTTTGAAAATAAGATTACATCCATCAGGATAATCCTTCTGGTAAGAGACTTCAGTCAAGTCATGCTTACGTAACCACCTTCGATTACATCATGAAATCATCCACCCGAGAACTTACACTTTCCACAATCCTCCGAATGGCCATTTCTACACCATCTCCTATTAAACTACCTCGTTTTTAGAAATATGCACTACGCATACAGCCAAGTGGACTACTGGAATTTAGTCCATACAAAAGAGAACAAACAAACACAAATGTGCAATTTCCTCTTCATCTCCGCCTAGGCCGTCATTTACAGTTTCTACCTTAAGCACACAAGAAGTAACCAGCACCCATCCATCACTGAATTGGAACGAACCCTCATGAGTAGCCTACGGCGGAAACTACAAAGCAGGCTTTCACTGGAATTTGATTACCACAAAGAAATAGGAACTCTCACAAAATTCATAGAGGAGAGAAATCCAACTGGTACCCTGTGCTGGATTGTCAACGACAATACGCTTCAGCTGAAGAATAACTAAAAGTGATGCCTATCTGTAATATTGACGATTACTGAAAAGACACATCATGCCTACCAGTAATGTACCTTTTTTCCCTTCATTTCTATTGCATATCTAAAAAGAAAATTCTTTTTTCCTGCAATATGCATTCTTATAATCTACCTCCCTCTCAGTGTTTGTTTGATCACTTTCAGCATAACTTCTCTCGTATATGAAATTAAACCGATGGTTCTATAATTTTCGCAATTTCTGGTTTCGATTTATTTAGAATTGCACACACCTGGAAAATAATAATGATTAAGTAGATAGGAGATTATATGAAATATATGAAAAATCTTTAATTATAAAACACATATACCATCACGTTTTCTTGTCAATCCGATCCATACTGCAGTTCGTGCATTCTTCATTTGCATTCCCAGAACTTTCACCTCTTCTTCAGAGTGAACGCTTGCTAGTGTTCCTCCTGTAAAATAATGAGATATATAAAGTATCTGTTAGTTAATGATAGTAATCATATATGTTTAAATATCTCCAGCTGTATGGAGGAAACCTTCGGTAATAGAAATTTTCAAATGTTAGTGAAATCAGATTAAGGGTTATCATGGATAAGATGTTCACTATTGTCAGCAATGAATCTCCTGTAATACTTTCTAAATATACTTCAATTATACAAGAATTATAGATCCAGAAAATTATATTTGTATTCTTTGTAATTATTTTCGGTGTCTTACAATATTTGAGAAATTCATTTATCTGCACAATTCAGTGTTACTAACTCAATGGTTAAATATCTACACATTGTATATGTACTGCATTTCAGTAGCATTGAGAATAAATTGAGTGTTATACACTTTAGAATCCTTGCTCTGAGAGCAAATGGATCTTTTCAAAATACCTCAGATCTCCATTATTCAATATATAGCTAGTTACGACGATTATCGTATGCAGAATTTTTCACATTTTTCCGTTTCACACAAAAAACAACAGCGATATCTTATCACTAAGTTTGTAATGGGAAGACCTTATAGAATGAAAAGAGGAAAAACGGTCTGACTGGGGCACATCACTTGCCGTTCCAATGTTTGGTAGGTGCACCTGCAATATATATATATATATATATATATACAGTATATATATATATATATATATATATATATATATATATATATATATATATATATATATAGTATACATTATAATATATATACATTCATTTGTAGTCATTAAATCTATATTTTTTTCATATATATATATATATTTTTTTTTTTTTTATTTATTTATCTATATATAAAATAAAGACTTATTTCAAGCAAAGTTACCTCTTTTAAGGCACTTCCTGTTGGCTACATCCCAAATAGCCTTATTATTGCTTTCTACGAAATAACAGTAACCTCCTCCTATATCAAGCCAGTCATCCCGATCCGATGGACATGATGTATCGGCTTCTGGCGATAAAGTCACCACTGGTTCATCTAAAAATTCAAAATGAATTAAAATGGATCTGTGTTTATTATATATATACTGTATATATATATATAATAAATTTTTTAACTTGGGAATATTGTATATTAGGATAACTAAGTTATTTTATAAACTTGGTTATTTTAACTCCTAATCCCAAGTATGCAAACAATTAAGTTTGCGCCTGAAACAGAGTTCAAGACTAAAGATAGTACAACACCAGGGCAACTCACTGTAAAGTTGGGTAAAGCTCTGATTACTATTCTTAGTATTTTCCCAGAATGTAAAGCACATCTCGCTAGAAGATGTATACTGCAATGCATTATGGGTGTGATCACTACCCAGACCGGTTTCAACCGTTTTTGAGGTCTCCTCACTGAGTAGCTAGACCCTAAATAACAAGGTTATAGTAATACTGAGCCTTATCAACTTTACCTATAGAAGATGCAACAAGCTGTTTTTATTTTTAATAAAAATCTCTGGAGGAGATATAGATGTAATAAATTAATAAATTGTTGCAACTTCGATAGGTAAAGTTGATAAGGCTCCGTATTACTATAACCTTGGTATTTAGGGTCTAGCTACTCTCTGAGGAGACCTCAAAAAAGGTTGAAACAGGTCTGGGTAGTGACCCAGATATTGGATACAGAGATATAAACCTTGGGAGTGTCCTGTGTCTCTGTGTTGTTTTGAAGCCGCCGGTATAGTTGTTTATTGATTGATTGTTTTTGAAGCGTGGACATTGTGTGTGAAGGTTCCTTTGAGATGGTGTAGTAGTTCATTTTTAGCTCCTCCTCACTTGACAATACAGACCTGGATTTTTTTCGAGATTTCGAAGAAAAGGCCATCTCTACTGCTACACTTAAAACCTAAAATATGGCTCCGTTACGTGGATGATGTATTCCTTATTTGAGAATACGTTATACTGTAGATAACCTTCACATTTTTTTAAATCCCTTAAACAACTTCCACCCAGACATCAAGTTTGCCATCGAAATTAAAGAAAATGGATCTCTGCCGTTTTTAGACATCAAGCTTACTAAGACGCATGACTCCTTAAAAATCTCGATCTTCAGAAACCTGCGTGTGTCCTCACACAGCTATTCAGCATAGAAGTTAGGTATGATCTCCACTCTGGCTCATCGTGCCGGGTCTGTATTGTCAAATGACAAAGAGCTAAAAGATGAACTACAACAATCTCAACAAAAACTTCACAAATAATGGCTACGCTTCAAACACTCTCAATAAACAACAATACCACCGTCCTCGAAACAACAGAGAGACACAGGACAACCCCAGAACAACAACAACACAAAAACACACATACTCACACAATGTACAGTATATGTATATATGTGTGTGTGTCATTATACTAAATATCATATTTATGTTCTTTACGATGGATCGCTAGGCCTCAGGCAGCCGAAAGGAACATGGGAGAAGCTGGGGGGGGGGATCTGTTAGACACCGGGATGGTTGAATGAAGAAAGCTTTCTTTCGGTGAACAAAAGAAAGTAGAAAACTTCCTGATATTAGACGAAACGGTAATACAATATTAAGAGGTTTTAGAGCTTTAGCAATCCATTCAGAAATTCTTTTGATATATGGGCATTGAATTCAGTGAGATATTTGTAGGAGATTAGAGCCTTTTTTTGGCAAAACCTGTTTAAGGCTTGCTTTATAATGGAATTATTAAAGCTATTTTCATAAATGCAGACTTGATATAATTTAAGTCTTGCTGCCAAAGGTCTTCGATAGAAATATGTTATTATATTGATGAAATACTTGGTGAAACCGATATTCCGTAAACAGTCTTATTCTCTAATGACGATTAAACTGCATTAGATAAAAAGCTTACCATGTGACACTTCGCAGATAAAAGGTAGTCTCTCTTGACAGTTTTTTGTTAACCAGTGGCCATCGAGCGTCATAACTGTGCAATGGCGTCCCAAAGAGGTTTCTGATGGTTCGTCCCTACCCCAGTCGGTATAGACTACTGGCCAACCAGAAGTCCATGAAAAGCGTTGCTCCTTCTACAAATGGAAAAAATTGATAATATCGGTTTAAAAAAAAAGTAAAATATTTAAATTAGATTATTGTTGTATGTATGCATTATGTCCAACTGAGATTAAAATACAGCATACTCTGCTGCTGAAATGTGTGCTGCCTTACAATTAACATAACCTCATTAAGAGAGAAATTTAAACTATAAAAAATGAGTTATTATCATTATAATTCTCCGATTCTTATAATTTGCAAGACCAAATTTTGCCGTTTAATCCTTTAACTAAACTATAAGCTATACAGGGTGATTCAGAACTCTTGGGGACAAACTTGAAGTGGTGAAAGAATACACCCAAACAAACACTTTTCGTCATGCAATGCATGGTCTCAAGCGGTGAAGCACAAGTGGGCGCATTCCAGAGAACACTTATACGCGCTGGTTTTTGCAGTCGTCGTTATTTCTACCGTGGAGTGCAAAAAGGATGGATTCTTTCACAAATCAGGAGAAGGCCGACATTCATTTCCTTTACTGAACTGCAGACGGGAATGCGAGGGAAGCCAAAAGACTGTATCCAGAGCGCTTTCCGACCAGACGCGTGCCTGATCGTAAAACCTTTCAGCGATTGCACCGGTATCTGTGCGAAATGGGCTCCTTTGTCAGCGGCATGCAGGATACAGGGCGTGCAAGGAGTGTCTGGATGGTACGTGTTACAGAGGAAATTCTGCTTAGGGTTGCAGTCGTCCCGAATGTAGCACGCGAGCAATTTCCCATGCCGTACGTGTGCCTCAGTCGACGGTGTGGCGAGTTCTACGAAACGAACGATTAGACCCCTACCATGCACCGAGGGTGCACGCCTTGACACCTAAAGATTACCGGCCTCGTCTGGATTTTGCACAGTGGTTCCTGCAGCACACTGTAGTGCAGCCGGACTTTGATGCACATGTCTTATTCACTGACGAATGCACCTTTACACGTGAGGGCATTTTTAATATCCACAATTATCAAATCTGGACTTTTTCCTATGGGACCATATAAAAAGCCTGATCTACGATAGCCCCATCGATTCCAATGAGGACTTTGTTGCCAGGATTTCCATTGCCGCTGCCGCTGTACAAGAAATGTCTAGTGTTTTCACCAATGTACGCCAATCACTACGTGAAAGGTGTGAAGCCTGCATTAATGTTGGCGGTCGCTCTTTTTGAGCCGTGTCTGTAATTTGTTCAATAAAATTCTTCAATTCATGTTCAGTAATTTCTGCAATTGTTTCAAATCTCCTCTGTCATTCTTGTGTTTCTTCATTTCCTGACACAGTAGTTGCTAACCCCTAGCGTTGCACCGCTTCAGTTCGGGCCATGCATTGTATAACGAAAAGTGCTTGTTTGAGTGTGTTCTATTACACCTTAAAGTTTGTTCCAAGAGTTCTGATTCACCCTGTATATTATAAAGCGGATCTGCAAACATCTATAAAACCAGTCATTCCAGTATCTACAAATACAATAAACGTCCTCATATTTCAAATAGTTATAGAAAACCTTAAGTATAAAGAGCTAATAAGCTTCATTTCGGCAATGAAAACATTACTTAAATTAAGGGGATATTAAATCCCACATAGTTTTAAAACCGAATAAGAAACTCAAACATCGGAATCAGAGAGTTTCTTGCCGAATATAGTAATAGTAAACTATAAAGTATCGGCGATACTAGCGTCAGCCAATGCAAGTGATCCTAGTGGGTAGTACAATATCGGGCAACTCGTTGCAAAGGTGGAGGGAGAAGTTCAGATCGCTATTCTTAGGTATTTTCCATAATGTAAAAACACATTTCCTAGGAAATGTATGCTGTTATTACATTATAGAGGGAGGTCACTACCCAGACCGGTTTCAGCCTTTTTTGAGGCTTCATCAGTGAGTAGCTAGACCTAATACCAAAGTGTATAGCGATCCCTCCATAATGTAATAACAGCATACATTTCTTAGGAAATGTGTTTTTACATTATGGAAAATACCTAAGAATAGCGATCTGAACTTCTCCCTCCACCTTTGCAACGAGTTGCCCGATATTGTACTACGTACTAGGATCACTTGCATTGGCTAACGCTAGTGTCGCCGATACTTTATAGTTTACTATACTATATTCGGCAAGAAACTCTCTGATTCCGATCTTTGAGTTTCTTATTCGGTTTTAAAACTATGTGGGATTTAATATCCCGTTAATTTAAGCAATATAGAAAAACTGTTAAAAATCGTTATTATTTGTGTTAGCAGAAGGAATGTTTTATGAATTTATATTTCTAGAAAACGATAATAGTAATTAAAAATTTTAATGTAATGTAATATACGGGAGAATGTATTTTACGGAATGAACCGAATTTAAACTTTACTGATATTTGATTTTTAGCGTATATATATTTCCGTATCAAATACTTTTCACGGTGTTTAACCAACTTACATATTCTCTCTTGAGGCCGATCCAGGCAGATGAAGTGAAGTTGCGGTAAATAGCATTGGATTTGATTAATACATGGTAGAAAATATCTCGGATAGTCACAAGATGACCACTAAAGTCATTACAATGTTGTTCTGCTTCATCCCACGTTTTCTGTTGCTCAGGAAGGACAAATGTTTGATAGCAAGAAGATTGGTACCGCATCCAGCCTTTTAGCCTTTTATCACTACATTCATCGACATCATATTCTGGTGGCGATAGTGTGGGTTCTGTAAAGAAAAACATAACAAAAATTTAGCTATTTATAATACACAGCTTTCTAGCAATTCCTGAAGTTGTCGATCCGCTACTGGGTGAAGGCCCTTCCAAATTCCTCCAAAACTGTCTGTCCATGGCTCTCCTTTCCCATGTCACTCCTGCAAATGTGAAGATATTAACAATCCACCGTGATTTAGGTCGGAGTCGTGGTCGTTTTTCCTCGAGTGGAATCCAATCAAGTACTTCTTTTGTCCATCGTTGATCTTGTCTTCGAGCAATATGCAAAGCCTCTAGCCACTTCAAAATTTTCACTCTTCCTCTGATGTCAGAGACTTTGGTTTGGTTCCTTGTCTAGGTATTCCTTTTGTGATCCAGTCTTGTGATACCAATCAAACATATTTCTTTCCAAACTAAATTGTGTTGTTCTTAATGTCTGAATTTCCTTTGCATTTAGTGTCCATGTTTCACAATCATATGTCAATATAGGAAGAAAACACTGGGTAAATACTTTTCTCTTTAGGCATAATGGTAGTTGGATTTTGAATATTGAATGTAATTTTCCAAATGCTTTCCACCCAAGCATTGTGGATCGTTTAATTTCGTATATAATATTCTGTTCCATTGATATCAGTTGTCCTAAGTATATGTAATGATCTAGTTGTTTAAGTTCCTCATTATTGATTTTTATTACTTCTAGTTGTACATAGCTATTGAGCATAACTTGGATCTACTTTAGGCTAGCTGTTTTCCTTGAAGTTTGCAGTTCATGGACACGAGTCTGTAATTAATGCACAATTGATTTAAGTAAAGATAACTAGGTCATCTACAAAGCGTAAATGATTTAGTTATATTCCGTTTATCTTCAGACCTTTCCCTTCCCAATCAAAAGGGTTGAATATTTCTTCTAGGCACGCTGTGAATAATTTTGGAGATACTGTGTCACCATATCTTATACGTCTCTGTATTTCCACAGTATAGATGTTTCCATTGTAATTAAAATTAATTGCTGCTGTGGCATTTGGTGGTCCTGATGTATGCCTCTCCACTTGTTGGTTTCGTAATGCTTTAAGTATTGCACACGTGTTTAGTGAATCAAAGGCTTTCTCATAGTAAATAAAACCAAAACATTGTGGTAATTGATATTCTTTACACCGTTCAATAATCTGCTGTACAACTTGAATATGGTCATTGTATTAAAGTGCCTTCGAAATTCTGACTGCTCTATTGGATGTGCTAGGTCTAGAGTCGTATAAAGCCTATGAGCCAAAACTTTTGTAAATACTTTCTAAAACACTGATAGTAGAGCGATAGGTTGAATGCAACCATCTGTTTATTGCTGTTCATCAATTGCTGTTTGGCTTTTTTGAAGCTGCGGTTGTTTTTAGTTCTTTGGTATATGAAATCACAATTGAATTTTCGTTTTTGTTCTTGATACAATTTCTGATGTTTTGCACAGTTCACTTTATTCAATTTTATTCTGTAGGTTAATTGATTGTTTCATTTCTCTTCGTTTCTTCATAAGCTGTTCTGTTTCTTCAGAAATTTTGACTTGTTTCTGTTGTGTGGTACCAGCTATTTCAAGTAAGCATTGTAAAAGGATATGGGTAAAAACGTCATTACTTTCTGATGGATCAGATATTGTGATCTATAATAAGATAAAATAAGATCTATAATTTAAACCTATTGTTTACCTCATGTTGGAATATATCTTTTTTTATTCAGTTAGTGTACATGTTATGTTTTTCTTTGATCTTCGAAAGATTTTCTTCTTTCTTTTTGGCAATTTATTTGAATCGTATTGCATACAATAAGACGGTGGCTTCTAATACCGAAGGTGTTTATATAGAGCAGTCTTGAAACACGTTTTTAACATTACTGAGAATTTCATTATTTTTTTCCATTTGAACCTTTCCATGTCTACTCCCTATGTATTTTTTCTTTAAAAAATGAATACGTGATGTTCAGGTTTTCATTTTCTGCAAATTCTATTAACCTTGCTCTTCTATCATTTCTGATGCCATATCCAAAATGTTCCATTGAGCTTTCTTCTGATGTTATATGCCAATTCTATATGCCAATAGATATCCCAATAACTATTGGAATATCTTTGGTGTGTTTAAGCCACAGCCGGCCTACTTTGATTGCCACATCTCGATATTTTGGAAGTTTTTCCAGTTCTTTGTTGTTAAATATTGTTATCAATGGATAGTGCGATGTCGATAATCCAAACCTGTCGATCTTCGATAATTGTGATGGCAGATCTGTTGTGTTCCAAATGCGAATCAGTTTGTATTCTAAAGTCCCAGAGAATTTTTCTGTTTCGTTTTCCAATACAGTCTCTATTTTATGCTGCCACCAGTTATCAGAAGTAGGAAAGCCATATTTTTTGCATACATGCCAATGAATTATTTTGGGCACTTGATCATGGCGGTATTTATAGTTAGTTTGAGCTATTTTGCTGCTGCACTGATTAGATTTTCTAGTCTCAACTGTCTGATTTCATATTATTATTATTATTATTATTATTATTATTATTATTATTATTATTATTATTATTATTATTATTATTATTATTATTATTATTATAACTACAATATGAACGTTTAAATCAGCAACAACATAAAGAAGATCTTATCATAAACGACATTCCCGTAACTGCATCTACAGAAAACCTCAGAGACGTAATATTAAAATTAGGGCATGCAATTGACATTCCTCTACAGCTTTACGACTTTGAGACAGTAAATCGGATTCCTAGGAAGAGCCAAAAACAAGGCTTCCCACGCCCTACACCAATCATACTTTGTTTTATAAGCAAGTCCACAAGAGGCAATCTAATAAAAAGCCAGCAGACAGAAAAAAAAAAAAAACAGTTGCCAAGGAGTTGAAGGCATTGCAAGACAACACACCAATCTACCTATCCGAATATTTAACACCATTCAACCAGAATCTGTTGTACCAAGCAAAAAAAGCAAAAACAGAAAAAAGTATCAATTTTTGTGGATCAAAGATGGAAAGATATTCTTGAGAAAGCCACAAACTTCAAAACCGATACAAATTAAAAGCTCAGAAGACATAGAAAGGCTGCCACAGTGAAAAAAAGCCTCCTAATTACTTCAAAAAGAAGAACACAATAAAAATAAATGTGAACCACGTTACCTGCCAAACATCAGCCTACTCCAACACTGCAATCAAATAAAAAATATATAATAATAATACATATTATTATATGTTAATTATAGTAACAAGCTCATCATTAGATAAGCTCATTAAAAAGAGCTTCGAGGATGCAAGCAGACATTACATCTCAGCCGAGATCAACCAAAAAAAAAAATACTCATTACATCGAAGTGCTGTAGTTACCTGACGAAGCGGTTAAAAACATTAAAAAGCAAAAAAAAAAGTGAAATATAGGGAACTTACTGTTATACTATAAATGTTGTGAAAAATGTAACCTTGTCGAATTGCAAAGTATAAATTACCATCCATAATAACTATCACTAACGCATTTTAGAATACATAAAAGAAAGATTTGTATGAAATTCACTGTTAAAAAAATAATATAAAAATATATATATATATGTAATATGTAAATGTGTGTAAATATGTGGATATATGTAAATGCTCAATAAGATAATGATAAAATAATTATTTTACTTCTCTAAAAAGTATTATTATTATTATTATTATTTTTATTATTATTATTATATTTTTTATTATTATTATATCAGGTAATTAAAAATATTGAGAGACAGCATGATGGAAGAAGCGAGAATAAAGAATAAGAAAGTGAAAATAGTAAGTATATTATCTCAGTATCATAAAATGATTTAAGAAAAAGGACGATGAGGGTAAACTGTTCGATGCTTAGACTGTGTAAAATGAATGAAAGCGGTTTTTGGATGTGTGATGTGAGTTTTCGGGAAGACTGTATGTATAAGAGGGACAGTCTAGCCCTGAATGCGTCTGATATAACTGGATTGAGACCTAACGCAGACAATCAACGAAACTAAGTTATACAGGGAGGGATGGTGAGAATGCGAGAGTAAGAGCGACAAAGTTATATAACTGTGTTAATGATGGGAATGGAAATGTTGACGAGGAGAGAAAGATTTTGACTTTTTATTCGTCCGGGTCGTACACATCAAACGTGTGGAAAGATGTATACATGGACAACAGAATAGAGAAGGATGGAGATCGACAAGTAGTCTAACTGTGTCATGCGGACTGCCCACAAGAGTATATAATAGAACATGCATGTAGATTAATTTTTCTGTAAAATAATGCTAGGAGTATCAGAAAAATTCTGATAGAGTTATTTGCCTTGGTTAATATGCTGAGCCCTCTGATTTTAGCGATTAGTGAGAACTGGCTGTCAGAATCAAACTTTCTAACTGGAATCGTACGAAATGAAATGCAAAGGGTACATTATTCTCAGGAATAATGCAGAGGATAGGAGAAGAGGGGGGTGCTGATAATGATATCGGATGACCTGAATCCAATTTAGAGATGAGACCTATGATTTTAGTGTTACTACTAACAATATATTCATGTGGCCGTGAGTCTGAAGCCATCTGGTGTGAGGTGGAAGGTAACGAGATGAATTACATAGTGGGTGTTGTTACAGAACTGGTGGATTGGTTGCTTATGATGAAGAAATGTATCACCAAATAGAAAAGATAAGCACCAAAAGGATACTCAACATGTGAGACTTTAATTACCAAATATAGAATCTCACGAGAAGAATAAAAATTAATTCTATGGGCTGTTTGCGGGACAATTTACTCAAGCAGCATATGTCAGATGGAACTCGAGGGCAAAGATTGCTATATATTTAATCATAGTGTCAGAGGGCGTTTCAGTTAAACATGTAACATATCTGCCTCCGGTTGGTGACAGTGATCATGTGGTACTCACTTGGGAAGTTATCAAGTTTATGAATGTTCAGTTCGAAAAAAGTTACATGTTGAAACACAAAGCAGAAAATTATGACCAACTGAGGAGAATACTGAGTTCAGTGGAATGGAATTGGTTGTTGCATGTGAAGAATATCGACAGCGCACGGGAAGCATTTAAGCAATACTTAAATAACGCAATATCAGAATGTGTCCAGAGAGTTCGAAGAATAAATAGGAAAGGAGAAAAATTGATGTTTAATCTTATTAAGCAAGAGATTTCAAAGAAACGGATGATGTGAGAGAGCTACCGTGTGCATTGGATGATGTTCATTATAAAAAATTTAAGCCGCAGGCAACAGTAATCACAACTGTTGTACAGAAAGCATAGTCTGAGTATGAAACGAAACTGACTCTGCTTGCTAAAGACAACCCACAAGAGTTCTATCGATATGCTGCAAGTTAAAGAACCAGTGAATACGAAAGAATACCTCTTCTAAATGCTGATGACATGATGGAAACAGAGGCAGAAGAGGATGGTCAACTATTGAATGGCCATTTTTTTAAAGCTGTCAACCTACTGTAGACAAAATTGACCTAACTGCTAATTCTGCATTGTATGAAGAAATTCAGATGTATGAGGACCAGGTGTTAGAACTGTTGCACAAACTGAATAATCATTCAGGAATAGGGACTGATGGGATATCAGCACGTGTACTAAAAGAGTGTTTACCTGAACTGGCTATTCCTTTGACCACTATGTTTGATATAATTCTCAAATAGAAAAGATTTCAAATGGGAAGAATGTATGGTTATTCCATTGTCTCCAAAGTGGTGTAAAGACAGATTTTTCAAACTATCGATCAATTAGTATGTCAGGACTGGTGGTGAAGATTTTGAAAAAATTGGTTAGGTCTAGCGTTGAGAAAATGGTTGATAGTGAATCTCTCTAATTTGCAATGAGCAACATGGGTTTACTAGGGGAAGCTCATGGTCGAGCAACTTCCTCACATTCTCTAAAAATTTAACTATAAAAATCAATATTGAACTAGATAAGGGGATTGGATCAACCATACCACTTTGGGATTTTGCTAAGGCTATTGACAAAATACAGCATAACAGACTGTTGTATAAATTCGATAATATGGGTTAGGATTATAGAATATTAGTGTGGATAAGAGAATGGCTGACTGACAGATATCAAAAACGTTTAAGTTATCCCGTGGTGTGACACAAGGAGTAGTACTTGAAACAGTGTTATTCAGCCTCTGTACAACATTGATATTTGAAAGGGCTTGGCACGCAAAATATAGCTATTTTCTGATGATACAAAGATAGGTAGGGTAATCAGGAATGGTGATGATATGGAGTACTAGAAGAATGATTTGAATAGGCTAAACTTACGGGCATGAGTAAAGGGATGTCAGTTCAATGTCAATTGTACATATGTTAAATGTAAAGTCATTCACTTTGGTCTGATGATATATCCAATGTCGTATTATATTGGTGGGATTAGGCGAGAAGAAACTGATTAGACTATGGATCTTGGAGTTTTAGTAGATAGCAAGTTGAGGTTCAGAGAGCATGTACGAAGATTGCAAATAGCACTCAAAATATAATTGCAACGGTGCAACTAATGTTCACATGTAAAGATAAGGATGTCATTTGGCCTCTTTACAAGGCCTTCATAACTTTAAGCTATTGTGCGCTGGATGATTCTGATATAGCAAACAGAGGTACAAAGAAGAATATTAAAATGATATCAGGTAATTGATATTGACTGAGACATTGAGAGATATTATTATTACCAAAGACCTTCAGCAAGTCCCTGCCACCTTCGAATTTACTCTTAATAATAATAATAATAATTTTGTTCAATCAAGTTGCCTTTTTGTTCAATAGCATAAATCTGATTATCGGATAAGTAGTGGTATATAGAATTTGCTATGATTACAGCGAACAGTCAACTATGCTTAAGCTGTTAACTGCAATCATAGCAAATTCCATATACCACTACTTATCAGATAATTAAATTTATCTGATTGAACAAAAAGGCAATTTTCAAAAATCGAGAGGAACAAAAGACCAGACCCTTATTAATAAATGATTCTCAGAAACTCAAAAAGACGAAACACTAAGTTAAACATGCCACGGATTGACTACTAGAAAGCATTCGATTCCCTCTCAAAACTCCTGGTTCCTAATATTTGGAATTAACAAAAACATATTGCGTTCCTGGCTACTGATATTAAACCACGGAAAACAACATTAACAGTGAATAATGAACGAATTGGAGATATCAGAATTAAACGTGGAATTTTCCAAGTTGATTCCTTGTCACTATTGCTCTTCAATATTTCTTTGATACCTTTGTCTATGATTCTGAAAAAAAACAAAAAAAAACTTGGATATGAAATTCCTAAATGTAAAATTAAAATTTCCAATCTGTTGTACATGGATGACTTGAAGCTATATGGAAAATCGGCCCAGTAAATAGATTATTTATTGAACTCAGTTCATATTTTCAGTCAGGACATCAAAATGGAATTTGGTTTAGATAAATGCGCAATTTTATCTATTAAACGAAGAAAATTTAATGGCACTAGCAATTTTAATTTTGATCAAGAAAAATACATAAAAGCAATTTCAGCTGACGAACACTACAAATACATAGGAATATTAGAAGCCAATTATATTCTCCACTCGAAAGTTAAACAACAGGCAGCATCAAAATACCTTAAAAAGAGTTAGAAATATTCTTAAAACAAAAGTAAATGGATTAAACACAATTAGAGCAATGAATTCTTGAGCTATACCACTGATCCGATACACAGTTGGAATAATAAATTGGACAAAGAAGACCTGGACAAACTAGACAGCAAAACTAGAAAACTAATGATTATGCATCATGCATCACATCCACGAAGTGAAGTTGACCGGTTGTACCTACCGAAGAAAATAGGTGGACGGGATCTGCTGCAAGTGAGACAGAGCATGGAAGAAGAAAAAATTGGTTTAATAAATAACATCGACAATAACTCGGAGCCAATTCTTCAAGCAATTAAACAAGAGGGGCTTATAAAAGCAACAGGAAACAAATCCGATTAAAAAAGGAACAACAAAATATCCGATATATGCGCTGGAAAAATAAACTCTCGCATGGCCAATTTCTTCGAGATTGACAATTACAAGACATAACAATGGCTACAACACGAATACATTATAACAAAACAGACGTTTTATTCTAGCAGCTCAAGAAAACAGGCATGGATATTACAAACGAATGCAATCAAAACAAAAATTTTCAACATCAATAATGACAGCAAATGCAGATTATGCTATCAGAAAGATGATACTGTAGAACATCTAATCGGTGCCTGCAGCAAATTAGCTCACACGAACTATAAATACTGCCATGATCAAGTGGCCAAAATTGTTCGTTGGCATGTATGCAAAAAATATGGCTTTCCAACTTCTGATAACTGGTGGCCACATAAAATAGAAACTGTACTGGAAAACGAAACAGCGAAAATTCTCTGGTACTTTAGAATACCAACTGATCGGCATTTGGAACACAATTGACCTGACATTACAAGTATCGAACATTGACAGGTTTGGATTATGGATATTGCAGTACCCAGTGATAACAACATCAACAACAAAGAACTGGAAAAAATTACAAAATATCGAGATCTGGCAATCGAAGTTGTCCGACTGTGGCTTAAACACACCAAAGCCATCCCAATAGTTATTGGTGAACTTGGTGCAACTTCAAAGAAGCTGTCGAACTATTTAGAGCAAATAAAAATTCAATGAAGTGACCCCATATGACCTATAAAAAACAGAATTACTTGGAACCGTCTATATTTACGACGCTTCCTGACGGACTGTTCTTAGATTCTTGGGTAGAATCTGAATTGTTCTAAATCACCAGTCAAATTTTAATTTATATGACATCTTGTTTTGACTGTATATCAATTATGTGAATAAAAAATATATAAAAAAATAATAAAAAAATAATTATAACATATACAACATGAAGTAGCTACTCTAAGAGTTATCATTTTCTAATACCAAATAACATACCTAAAGTATGTAAACATTCTGATCACCAGTGCTCTTTAAATATTTTGTTAGGCACTTCGCAATCAAACATTTAAATGAATTATAATGTCAACGTGACCTTAATTCTCCTAACCTCCATCAGAAGCAAATGAATGCTATTTGGAAACACACTCATTCACCCAGTTGAAAATCAATAGGTAGCAATTCAAAGATCTACACTTCAATATACAAGGCAAATCCATCAGTAAAACTACAATTAAAATCAGGTTCAAACAATATGATTACTTGAAATTTATATTTACTCAGACATGAAGTGGCATAGTCACATGATATATCTACAAAGCAAATTCCAGTTAAGAGTAAGCAAGTATATAGATGAAATAATTAATCTTTTCCATATATTCGAAGAACTTCTATACAAAGCATTATTGTGAAAGTGTTTTAAGATTTCAATAATAATAACAATTTAAGCAGACTTCAAACTATATACATTACCATCAGTACAGTGTGCAATTTTATCAGGTAAAAGTTTAAGCACCACACACCTAATCCACTATGCATTTATGCTAACACGTTACTTTGGTGCTGACTACAGAATAACTGGAAATGTTTCGTATAACAAAACTACTGGCAATGAGCACTCACATATGAAAGGCAAATAAGCTACTGGCAATAAGCCCTCACATGTATGTGAGGGCTTATTGCAGTACTCTTGTACTCACATATGAATATAATAATCATAGATACAAAAGCAACCTTGAAGTTTTAGATTTCAGAAATAGAAATATCTTAAAAAAACCTCTTTTAAAACAGAAACCTTGCAGACTTCTTATTTCTAATAAGGTCATACTCTGGAAGTGATACACGCACTATTCCTAAAGTACTCGACTGATTAATAGCCCTCTACGAGATCAGACATTCCAGTTCAGTGTGGAGTCACCACACGGTATTGTGTGCGTGTATTTGTGTGTGCAACCTCTATATGCTGTTTTAGTGAGATATATATGAAATGCCGACAATGCAGCAAACAAATTAATATGCAATAACTGATGATATCCTTCTTCTTCTTCTTCTTCTTCTTCTTCAACTGTCATCCCCTAGAAGGATGTTGTAAACCATGTCACAAGAACGCTTTTCTTTCGCTGCTCTGGAACATTTATGGTAATTCAAGCCAGTCCAGTCCTTAATATCTTCAAACTACATTCTCACGGGTATGCCTCTCGATCTTTTTCCACCCAGTTTCCCTTCTGATATTAATTTCTGAATCCCTTCTTCTCTAGTTAGATGTCCAAAATATTGTAGATTTCTTTCTTTAATTATTTTCATTAATGTTATTTTCATTTTTGCTTTATTTAAAACATCTTTGTTTTTCATTTTCTCTGTCCATGGTATTTTCAACATTCTTTTCATGGTCCACATTTCGAAAGCTTCTAATTTTTCTCTGCTTCTTTATTTTGGGTCCAAGTTTCACAGTTGTAGAGAAGGCTTGACAAGACATGGCATTTTATTAATCTTTTCTTGTGTCTATATTAATGTCTCTGGATGTAAGAACATGTTTCACATCAATAAAGGCTTTTCTTGCTACCTTTTTCTTCTTCTTTTTATTTCTTTAAGGGCATTTCCTCTGTCTGTAAACATTTGTCCCAAATATATAAAAGACTGAACCTGTTCAATTTTCCTTTTGTTATCAGTTATGTTTAGTTTCTTATTTATTGGTTCTTTTGATATAAACAGGCACTTTGTTTTCTTTAGGTTAATAATTAATCTCATGTTTCTGTTTCAAATTTCTCTGACTAAGTTTTGAAAATCATCTTCAGATTCAGCTATAAGGACTGTGTCATCTTTATACCTGAAGTTGTTAAAGTTCCTACCTCCGACATTTACACCTTTCAATTCTGAAATATTTTTAAAAACTCGCTCACTATGTATATTGTACAGTAAGGGTGATAACACACATCCCTGTTTTACTCCTTTTTTGATTTTAATCTTGACAGATAAGATATCCTTCTTAGGGAAGCTTAATAAGAGATTCGTAAATGTATTCAGTTGTATACCGAAGGAAAAGGTTTGACTTGTTTCATAGCAGTATAAATAAATGTATTATAAATACAGCACTTAGGGTAGTAGAGCTGTAATATTTGTCAATATTTATGTGGCCAACTAAGCTACAAATGGTTATCTAAATACAAACTAAAATATTCCTGTCTACTAAATTTCTAAGATCTCAAATTAATCACTTGCTTTTACCAGAATCCCACAAATAGAAACCATAGCTGAATATATATCATTACGAAATTGGATATATTCACATTTATCACGTACAACTGATATAATTTTCACATATCCACAATGGCAGACTAATCAAATAATTTTGCAAGTAGTGTCGTATTTCACTCATATTCTGATTACTCTGCCTAATGTTTGCATCAGAAATCAGCTGGATATCTCCGATCAAATTCCTTCTCAATATGATTAATGAAAACATCCAATACACTTGGATCAAGCACAGTTCCCTTGGGATACATTACTGGTCATTTTATATCCAGTCGAGGAACAAGTCCCCGTCCCCAACTCCATATGCTCTGTCTCGATACCTCTCAATCAGCACTCCCTTAACAAAGCTAATGCTTTATAATGAAATTTCGTATCGTGCAACTTACTTGACAGCCTTGCGTGCCCTATCCTGTCAAAAGCTTTAACAAATTACAAAAGCATTATGATGCATCCATTCTCCTTCTCTAACTCAACCTAAAAATTATTATAAAATGTGAGCAAGTTATTCAAGCATAACCTTCTTTTTTGTAAATCACTGTTGTTCATTGTAAAGTACAGTTTCTAGGTGAAACCATTTCTGTATGCAAGTTCTTACACAATCTTTTTCAATCTCCTTACATCTCCTGAAAGGCAAACACTGATATTATTTTAGCATGATATCATGTTTGTTTTTTGTTTCTGTTAGCTTCTTACCTTTATATTTCTGACAAATATATGCCATCTTTTCACTACATGGAGCATCGTTCCATTTTCCTAAGCGATAAATGACGTTCGATATATGAACGCATTCTTCCTATATAAAATTAAATACAAATATAAGTTTGCATATTCGCAGATTTAGCTGACCCCGCTGATATTTTAGACAACGGAGTAATGTGCTGATCACACGAATGCAAAATGCAATACGGTATAATAAAATTGAAACAAATGAATTAAGAAATTGTAATACTTTTTGGTTTACATAATTAAAGTGAATGTAAAATAATCCAGATTCAAATTAAGAAAAACAGTATTGGTATTTATTTTCAGCAAAAGATATAAATGGTTTACAAAATACACTATAAAAGTAATTCTGCGTTGAATTTTAGTTAATTGCCTAGCTGCGTTAAATGCCTGGTTTTTCCCTTTCAGTCGTTTTCGACCCTAGGTGACTTTGTAGGAATTGCCCACGAAGTATTCATGGTGACACTTTTACAGTGTAGTTTACCATTGTTTTACCCCCCCCCCCCTCATCGTTTTATCCAGGCTTGGAACTGGCATATGGCTGAGAAATATTGATGACTGTAATCAGTATGTGTTCACTGAGCCTGTTTGCCTGTTCTGAGGGACGACAAAACCGAGTTCCCGGGTGAAAAAAAGAACAACTTAGCTTCGTATTAGACAGACCCGCTAACTCACCTTTAGTCGAAAAAGAGACAAAGGTTCCTCCCGTCATTGAACCGGAATCGAACACAGGCCTTTCCAAAGAAAGGGCTTCGTCTATACTGGCTGACAGGCTCTACATTAAATGCAAAATAAGCATTTGGATTGTCCCATTTTTTTTTCATGTAGAAATGTGTTTTATTTGAATTGTAAGGAACTAGAAATAATAAGAACATTTTATGATTTCTTGTTAAAGAAATTTCATAACAATTTCTATATTGTTCTTGTAGCATTCACGATTTTGATATGTAGCAAACAAACCTTTTTCCCAGGTAGCGACAGTGCTTGATATATATTGTATGATTGCTGAATAAGCTGTATGCACACGGCATATACAGCAATCAGGCGTTTTAGGAGAACCCTTCATTGCTATGCCTTCGAATCGTGATGCTAATGGGCTTCATCTGCATGGTCTGGTTAATATTCGCTGGCGAGCATCATCTTTTGCGTATGAATGTAAATAAGAGATCGTGAAACAAGAACCAGAGTGCGATGCGTTGGAGAACATACAACACATCCGTCACTTAGAGTCACCCCGTGTGTAATTCGTAGAGCAATACCAGTCATGTACAGATTGATTTCTCCTATACTCTATTAGATGTATAAGTGTTTAATGGAAGTAAAGACTTCTGTATCACAGTCATCAATGAAAGATTTACGAACTTGTTGTAATAAGTTTATTTGGATCACATTTCTACTCGAATATTAGAAGCTTTTTTGCAACCGTATTGAAATATATACATTATGAAATTAAATGACGTCACACAACAATGGGGGGGTTTCTCTCATCAACTGAAAACGAACATTTTCCTGCGCGGATTCAAGACGAAAGACATCATAAGCTCGATCCTATTCGCAAACTAGAGGAAGTAATCCTATGTCTCTCATCAGTACTCCTTATAAGAAAGTTATACTGCTTTTTTTGAGCAAGCGGTGTATATATATATATATATATATATATATACATACATATATATATATATATATATATATATATATATATATATATATATAACACAGGTATATTAATTTAATTAATACTAAAGTGTAGTTGGTAGTACCTAACAATTTAAATATTGCCTTCCACTATGACTGAGCTCTAAATATCCACTGAGTTATAAGCATTGATTTGCTGTTCGAGATCTCTCCTTCGGCCATTATTCATAAGTCGTATAGGATTAATAGCTGATTTACAAATAAAAAAAGACAAACTGAATGATAATAAACAACAATAAGTGTTACCTATAACTTTAGAACTACATTTAAACAGGACCAGAAGTATTCGTCCTTCGCTCAAGCAAATCTTGGAGCTTTCCATCATTTCATATTCAATCCAGAGTAGGCAGTTCAGATATTCAGTTAATCCTATTGTTTTTTAAGTCCTTACAGAGTACTGTAACATGTATGACTTTATTCACTTCAGAAAATTATGCAATTATCGACATATATTATAATTTTGACATATTTCCCTCTTTGTGTGTCTGTTATTGAACCATTTTAGATGTGAAACCCGAACATTCTCGTCCGCCATTACAAAGGGACGGAGAGTCTTTCCAAAAAGCTACATATCATAGTCGATCCTCCCCCACGTTTATTCGCACAACCCGATATAAAAGGAATTTATTTATCGGACCAGAATGCTGTACTAATTGGTGGCACTTCCAAAAGCTTTTCTCATGATATGATTGTTAGTACAGTTTACTTTGATAAGGAAACGCTTTCTCAGTGGGCTTTCCCATCTATTCGCAAGAGTGAGATTTCATGTAATACACGTGCACAGCTTGAAGCCAACGGACATTCCAAAAGATGGGTAAGGTGCACCGTTGCCTGCACCCCATCACGTGTTTGCAGCCGTCATAAATTGGAGGAATATGATGCTACGAAATCAGTGCAACTCAATTCGGATGAAATAGCTGTGAGTAAGGAACTGACGGAGTTTCAAAGATGCATCGTGATAGGACGTCATTGTGCAGGCTTATCTCTTCAGTAAAATGTTGACAAACTGTGACATACCAAGTCAACAGTTCTGAGCATTGTGCAATGGAAGCAAAGGGAATCAACTTCAATTGCCACTGTATTGGACGACCCACCACAAAAACAGGACCTTAACGAATGTGACCGTAGAGTGACAAGAATGATATACAAAAACCGCAATTCTTCTGTCGACATGCTAATTGCAGAGGTCGAGGCATTGACTGGAAAAAAATCTGCAAAAAATAACACTAAAAGATGGATTTTCATGATAAGAACTCAAAGTGCAATCCCAACATTACTGAAGTCAACATCCAGTGTTGACTTCAGTGGCGCAAAGAGCATGTGCAGTGATATGAAAACAGGGAAAGCAGTGTTATTAAGTGAGAAATAACGATTCATCCTCTAACGAGCATATGAACGAGTGCGTATGTGGCGTATGCTTGGTGACCGTCTCTTACAAGAGCGCGTAACCCAACTATGAAGTTCGGAGCTGACGGTGTGATGCCATGGTCTTGTTTTCCCTGGTTTAGCCTCGGACCTCTGTTTGGGGTGCTATGAAAATTGAACTCCGAGAGATATCTAAACATTCTGGATAATGCCATGCTTCCTACTTTGTATCGTTTCCAGGAACTGACCGGTGTCTCTTTCAGCAAGACAACTCACCGTATTATGAGGTTGTTCAGTATCGGTCTCGTTTATAGACACGAACGTCATAATAGTTGACTGGCCTCCACAGATCCCTGATCTCAATCTTATTCAAAATCTGTGAGATGAAGTGGAGCGTCCAGTGAAGTGAACAGATATCTACCCCACAGCAGTCGAAGACCTCATTATTCCTTGTAATCCCAACTTTCGATTGATGGTATCGTTCTCTCTCTTGGATATTAGACCACGTAGGATTGCTCGAATATCGCAGCGCAAGCAGGTTCTACGTCTTGTTAAATTTCGCACCATGGATGTTTGTTCCTTACACTCAGGTGTTCGTTGACTGCTTTTGAATCAATGTATATCCACTTACATTGATCTCTGTCATTTGGCTAGAATTATTCTTACTGTTATATTTCTTACTCTTCTATTTCCTTTTCAGAAAACTAACTTAAAATATGTTTTCATTAGTTTGCCAGTCTAAATAGCTTGATGAATTTCAGGTACTCGCATATACCAGCACTCAAAGTCGCTAATACTTCGTTTCATCTTCCCATGTGATTAGAATATATTATTTTCTAAGCATTCGTTATACTCATATTCATTCATTATACTCATTGTTCTACTCATTCAATATTCATTATACGCATGGATTATTTTTATAAAGTATTAGAATGCCTACTAACTCTTGCAAGTTGTATAAATTACACAGACGTAGTGAAACAGTATTTATTTATTATTACCTTGACGTCGCTGTTAAAAGACGATGGTTCATTATGGGCCCAGTTCACGTAGTTAACAGGCGATTTGTCCACCCACTGAAATGCGGAAGACTTGTCCTTTTCGTAAAGACCAATCCAAGCGTTTGTGTCAGCGTCAACAACTAGACCATTAAGAAAATCTAGAACAAGTCGAAGTAAAAAGAACAGCTGATAAATGGCGGTAGAATTCTAGGATTATTAAAAAAATAAACAACTGTATGTAAATTGCTTTAAATTAATTTATTTCTTTGTCCGTTTATCAGCGACAGAGGTGGGTTTGGATTATCCATTGAAGTCGTTTCTTTCTTTTTTTCAAAAGATCGTCGAAAATAACATGCAAACCTGTACTAAAAAAGTGCGAGATGATTTATAAGTAATAGTGGTTTATAGCACAGCAATAGTGCCAATTAAATTTATTTTAGTTTATTTTCCTGTATGTAATTAAAATGCTTCTTGGTAAAGACAAAATTAATAAATATAAAATCATATACATTGTTGTTTTCGCATAGTTTTAAAGATGATAACAGTTTCAGTTAAAACTACTTTCAAACCGTGGTTTTATTATTATTACATTTTATGTGTCTCTTACCCACAAAATGCCTTTATTTTCATTACGAAAAAAATTTCAAAATGCCTCAGTCGTAAGCTTTTTAATACTCCAAAGTTGACAATCTAGCGTATTTTATTTATTTGCCAATTCAACTATTAATTTTATTAACATTATTAATGTTATTTCTACTTCATTCTACTGGTATTCTCATTCTAATAAGATATCCGTCTTCTTGAAACTGTAAGAATTTATTCGATCAAAGTATTTTATTCTTTTATTCTTTTAGTTTAATTTTGTTGTATTTTTGTATGTATTCATGTTGTATGAGTATGTGTTAATTCCTTCCAAGCCATTTGTCTATACATTCTTAACTGTTTATTTAACAAAAGAAAAAGCATTAATAGCAAAAGAAGGAAATCTCTTTCTTTACTCGAGTATTCAGAAGAAAGAAAAGTAGAGATTGACTTCTTCATACAAAGAATATTATCCACTATTTCATAGGCTTTAAACCTGTGAACAGCAGACCTGTAGTAATAAGAATAAAGGTTCCCCTCTAAAATATATCTACTCTACAAGTATATACACCAAAGAAACTTCATATGGTTATCAGAAGCAGATCTCTTTTTTTTGATCAAATCAATAATATGATCAGTGAAACAACCAAGAGAAACTTGCTGATAGTTCATGGAAACGTAAATGCAAAAATCGATAAAATAGTTATAGAAAGGAACGAATTTGCTTTTCAAAATCATTCTTCATAAACGTCTTCAGATAAAACGCCACAAAAAGGGACTTACTTCGTTACCCGCAGATAGAATAACTGAGAGCCTAAGTCACTATATACTTGTAAAAACTAACTGACTTGTAAAAACTAACTACGACTAAAGATCATACTTTAGTCGTAGCAAATATTCATGTTGAAATTCGGAATTAGAAAGATGAGAAAAATAAGAAGATAAAAGATTAATCTTGCCTCTTTCTAATCAAATACTACTAAAACCGTTTAAGAAAAATATTACGTATTCTCTTTCCAAAATGCTTTGTTATTTGTAATTTTTATCAACAGTTTTAATGGAATCAGTAAAAGTATCCTAGGAAGGGAATGCAAATAATCAACCTTTGGATTACCCAAGAAATATTAGAGCCTTTTGAACAGCGGAGAAGATTACGACCAGTCCGGCACATTGGGAACCACAATGAACAATATAATTATCTGAATAGACAGACTAAACAGGAGATAAGGCTTACATTAAAAACTGCTTATCCAAAGAATGCAAAGGAATTGATAATGATAACTGATAATCTTTATTTTGATAAATGAAATCTAAATGATCTCCTTTGATTTGATAAATGAAATCTAAATGATCTCCTTTGATTTGATAAATGAAATCTAAGTGATTATCAAATGATAATCTTCAATAACCATGCTGCAAAATACCAAATAACTAAGATATTAGCAAATGATTTTATACGAAAAGTTGGATTATTGAGAATGAAGACGGAACAAATATTAACATTAAAAAGCATTGAAAGCTTCAAGTAATCTGTTCAATTTTAATGATAATTTGGACCAACAGTACAGAGAGAATTGTCATAATGATAACGGAGAATAGTTTGCTTTTAAATTTATTTTGAAAACAAGTAGAAAGATTCGATTTATTTTAAGATCCAAAACGGAAGGAAGTGGCAATATCCCTTGTTTAAAGAATTGTTTAAAGGAGACGAGGGAATACGGTAATTACATTTCACAAGATTAAACTATACTGAATGGAGCACGAAGATCTGACCAAAAGAAATTGCTTGAAGTTATTCTTAATTTAAAAAAAATAAAAAAAAGGATAGCAAAAATTCAACAAGTTTAAAATCTAGTTTCATCAATAATTCCAAGTCAAAATATTTTTAGGCATCTTACATTCTCTAAGTGAAGCAAAAGTGAACCAAAATATTCAGATTTAGAAACTGTATTTAGACAGAAAAGGAGTGCAAAAGACCATATATCTGCCTTCCATATTATTTGTAAAAGTAAATGGTTTATTACAAAGTGATAAGCCATAGAGAAGAAAGAAATTTTCTGCAGATCATTGTCTCGACTGTATTTAATACATATATATATTATGTATCAAAAGTTTTAAAGTAAGAACTTTAGAGAGAGAGAGATAGCAGAAAACAGAGCCATGAAAGAAACACAGTATAGCACAACACATCATTTTTAAGAAAAGAAAGAAAAAGGGAAGGAACATTAAGGAAGTTTGAGCAAATTTAGTTTCAGTGGTACTCGTCTGATAAATTCAAGCATATGAATTTTCTAGCCTAGACATATTTGTTTTTATTTTCAAAAATATATATATATATCAAATCTTATTGCTGTATGATAATCAATGGTAAATATTTTTTTTAAAAAAATGAATAAATAAAATAAAATTCAGAAAGAATAGTTAAGGAGTGGAATTACATGTGACATGATCGTTGCAATTCAGGAGAATGATGTTTAGAAAGAATATATGTTATAAAGAAGATACCCAGATATCTGACTGCATAGCTGATTACATGCTTCCCTGTGAAGCAATATTTCTTCTCATTCTGAGTAATATTTAAAAGGTTTGTTAATTAGGTCTATTAAGGAAAGTGATTCTTAAAGTATATTCCTGAGGAGTGCAACAGTAGATTTTTGTGTGGTTTTTTTTGTGTGATTATAGTTTAAGATGTGTTAAAAGGATCCATATTGTCTACTTACCTGCTTCTTCAGAACTGTGAACTGATGCCAATGTGCCACCTAACTGTAAACATTTATCCCTGGCACTTTCCCAACGTTCTCGATTCCGTTTAATCTTGCCCAAAAGTCTATAGCATTTATTTCCTTCAATATTAAAATGAAATAGAAAACAAAATAAATTTTAGTCATAATAAAATTGATTGTTAGAAAAGGTTTAATTTTTAAGTTTTAGAGTAAAATGACTTAAAATTGAAGTTGCTTAATATTAAACATGCTAAATAAAATTCTTACATTATACACGGAATTCCTTCAATCTATCTATCCATCTATCAGCGGTTCTGTGTCTTATGGCATACCCTCAAAATACTCACACCTCCTGAAGAATTTCTCTACCACATTCAAAAGGAAATCAAACGTCTCATCTGGAACAAAACTCACTAGACAACATACCCTCAACTCTGCAAGCCACTCAGAAAGGGAGGTCAAGGTCTGATTTCCCTTGAAAACAAGATGAGCTCCTTCAGGATAATGCTCCTCCCAAAGACACTTCAATGCAATCACACTTATGTAACCACCTTCGATTACATCACGAAATCATCCACAAGAGGACTTACACTTTCCAGAATCCTCCGAATGACTAGTCCTGCACCATCTCCTCCTAAACTATCTCATTTTTACAAAGATGCTACAGCGGTGGAAAAACACAGGAATTCATCACACACTTACAGGATCAACAGAATCAGCTGTACTTACAGAACCACTATTTTCGAACAGAAACATAACAAGTCTCACAACTGGCGAGCCTTTTCTTTCCTACATGAAACTGGGAAGGAATAAGATTCATAACGGGCCTCCTAACCCAAACCCTAAAATGAAAAGCATTCACAAGCCTACCAATGAAGAGCCCCAAAACTGAAAAGCAATATCAACAGCTGCAAGCCTCCATTATGAAAGCCTATCCAGATTTCGCTACACCTCAGGAAATCCGTATTCCTTCTAGTAACTGCTGGGGGGGCCGATATTTCATCTTGTACAATCTGAAGCCTCACTGGCAATTCTTTCCTCCAACTACAAGAAAATATACCCCTTCCTCATGTCAGTGTCTCCAACCTCTCCCTTCTTATATTCAACTTTAACACGCTCATCTACAAGGCTGCATATGCCACTCAGTTTACCAAATAATTATAAGGTAAACTTATAATTATAAGTTACCAAATAATTTTAAGTCTTCAGATGATGAAGTTGGGTGTAGATGTAACTAAGAAAAGAGAAACGTTTATAAGCAATTTGTAGTTAATATAGATGAATGTAGATGTCGGAATGTAGATGTCAGAGGAATAAGAAAAATTGTAAAGATAATAAAGTTGTTTATTAATTGCCATTCAAAAGTTTGAACATAAGTGAGGAACCCATCAGGTCAAGAGGCTTTTCAGTATTTGGTTATTTTGAGGCTTCGTCTGAGCTCTTTCTCGCGAATGAGCAGAGGAGACCGAAAGTTGGCTGATCTTGGAACTGAGGGAGTTGATTTTAATTCGTCATCCAACAAAATGGTAAATAACGATATATATGCATGGTTTGCCATTTTTCTGAAAGAAAATATGATTTCCTCTAGCCGGAAACCTATGTGTTTGACCCTACATTTTTGCGATGTCTTTTTTTTAATTTTTTAAATTTATGCTTCAAACCTTTTGTAAATATATATACATATATATATAATGAATTTAAATTACTCTAAACCGGAAAGAAAAGTTTAGTTTTAAGATACTACTAGTTTCGTTGAAATTCAACTTCTCCAGGTATCACAGGCAAAGAATTACATAAAATACAACAGAGACATGATAAAATACATTAACAGATCTAGTATAAAACACACAATTACATTTAAAAATAGGAATACGTGCTTGAGTTCCAAATGAAGTTGATTACGTGCGTGAGCTGAGTATTGGACAGTGTCCAATGCCAGTATTGGACAGTGCAATGTGTGCATCAGAAATATTGTAGCTAAGGCTGTTATTAATATGAGATGAATCAAGCTATATTTCTCTAGATTAAATTATTCTTCTCTCAGGTTCTTCAGAGCAGACATGGATATCAGAAGTTTTTGGCCAGTCTACGAAGGGTTGACGGCTTTGATCCGAATTGATAGAAAAGAGAACGTGGCTAGAGAGAGCGCAGGCGCTGCTTCTGTTCTAGGAAATGCCTCTTTGGTGTTTCCATGCGGAAAAGGAGGGATGTAGCTGTCTGGCCATAGTATGGTTTGCCACAATAACACAAAATCTTGTACACTCCTGGATACTCAGTAGGAAGATGTTTCATTTTGGGTTTACTTAGTATGGAGCCAAATTTAGGAAACGTAATGGAGCAAGTCCTAATGTTGAATTTCTGACACATTTTGGCTAGTTTTGTGGAGAGAAAGCTGATGTATGGTAACGAAATAAAAGCTCTTGGTAGAGAAGAATCTTCAAAAGCAGTTGAGCGTGGGACAGATTTATTAATATTTTAAAGAGAGAATCCAATGTTAACAAAATACGTTTTTAGAAAATCGAGTTCATATTCAATTTCTGTTTCATCTGTTAATAAAGATCTGGCTCGATGTGCCAGGGTTGAAATAATACCAACCTTTTGTAGGGGGTAGTGATGGGAAGAAGCATGAAGGTATCTGTCTGTGTGAGTGGGTTTTCTAAAAATGGAGATTTTGATATTTTGAGCGCATCTCGTAAGTTTTAAGTCCAGAAAGGGAAGACAGTCATCGGATTCCAGTTCATAGGTGAAATTGATTTTCTGATGAAACTTGTTGAGGTGGTCCAGAAAAAAGTTGAGGTTGTTGACACCGTGTTCCCAGATGAGGAATAACATGGAAATTTTTCCAGAAATAATATAATATATATATATATATATATATATATATATATATATATATATATATATATATATATATATATATATATATATATATATATATATCAGCTAACACGTTAACTATGCGATTAAACAGAAAATAAATTAAGAGTTTACTTACCAAGGGGTAGAAAGGAAGAGTCACAGTATCCGGTATTCAGCATTGGTTTGGTGGGGAGGATGTTTATCACAGTTGTAGATGAGGAGGGCTTCTTACATATAAATTGAGCTGTATAAGTGCAATATCGTTCCATCCAGATTCCTGGAAATTGAAATTCCTTGAATCATAACTAAAATCATATTCCTTCCTTTTGAAATATTCGCAGAAATCGATTTATTCTTCAAAGAAATAATACTGAAAATGGCGGGCGGGGGCTTTCGAATATGATGATTGTTTTGCAAAGCACTTATCAAATAGTGTTTTAATGTTGCTAGATTTAAACAATTTGAAAGTACATACAGCATCAGCAATTGCATTATATAGATTTTTAGCATATAGTAACTAATGTGAATGATTGATGTATTTTTTCTTCGAGAGCTAGAAGTTGTACCGGGATTAACCACCTGTTGTTCTTGTTATTGAAGTCCTATCGGAAAGCAGATGGATTAATGATGTAACCTTTCCCGCGAAAATTTGTATAGATCAGGCATAAGGCAGAAAGAAAAGGTTTCCGAGCATGTTTTCGGAATGAACACTTGTGGGTAGGAATCATCGGTAAGCCGGATTTTCCTCTCTTTCTGATAACATCGCTCCTCTGTCTAGACAGATTTTTGCTACGCCACAACAACTGTAGAATAGAATCCAAAGTAGAAGAGATTTCGGATTTACTCTTATGAGATGTTCATGTGAGAAGTAAAGCTATAAGCAGAAAGGTCCACGGAGTTATTTTTCTTTGGTTGACTGAGATAAGGAAGTGATATTTCTATCTCAGGAAGTTTAAACGTGTGTGTCAATCCAGGAGAAATGTGGTAATACCTGGAGATGTCAGTGTTATCAAAAGCAAATAACGCGATACAGCCGTTTTTCGGTTGTACTGAACCACATTGCGTTGTCCTTAAAAAGACTTGACAATTTGCGAAGGAATTTACATTCATTTGCAAGGAAATTAGTGTTCAAGACAGGTTATTAAAACATTTTATGCACAGATTGAATAAGTACCAGAGTGTTATCAAAAAAAAAGAAGAAGAAGACGAACGAAGTGCATTACCATTCGAAAAGCCATGAATAAGATTTATCGTTAGTGACATAACCTGATGTTTATAATGTGAGGAAAGAAAAAGCGAAAAGGAGCCTTAAATCCCCAGCGTTGGGGGAGAATCTGGAACGAGGAAAACGTTCATCATGACAGGCAATCAACGGACACTGGCGATCAAATCACAAGCGACGAAATACAAATCACAAGATCCATTTGGCTGCAGTTCACAAAGAACCATTCATACCTCTAAGCCAAACATGATCAAATGTACTTTAGCTCTCAAGAACGACCAAGAACGGTATCATGCACTCAGAAGAAATCTGAAATGCACTTGAGTAGTAGGGATGTCACTAGTAACCAGATCAAGATCAAGATAAGGAATTGTGACGTCTTTGGGTGATAAGATCATTGACGTAATTGTGTGTGATTCGTTTCTTGAAGACATGAGTGTGGAATGTTTGGTATTTTCCTGTGGAAACGTGTCATTGACGTCACGTTGTGGATGTTGTTCGCGTATGGAATAGTGGATGATAGTTGAAGATAAGAGAGGTTTCGTTAAGATCAGTGACTTCCTTTTGTGTGATTCGGTGAGTGACGTCATGTGTATGGAATGTTTGGAATTTTTCTGGGGCCACATATGTCATTGACGGCATGTAGTGTGTTTTTGTTCGCGTCTGGCATTCTGGGTAATAGTTTGCGTATGGAATTGTAGGTGATGATTAGTGAATAAGATAGGTATGGAAATCTCGGAATTTCCATGGGTACACATCCGTTATTGACATCATGGTGTGTCTTTGGTTCGAGTGATGTTTAGAGTATGGAATTCTGGGGGTGTTTATTCATGTATTGGTGGTGTTTGGTTCGATTATGGAAGGGTTGGAAAATATTTGTCTATGGGTGGCAGCACGAATTTTCCAGTATAAGTGTATGGTATTTCATTTCTGTTATTGACTATGGGAATTTTTAGGTTGCTCAAGAGATGATGTTACCAAGTGGACATTTTCTAAAATAATTAGCAGTGGATATCAGTAGTGTCCCACCCCCCTCAAACATACACACACACAAATAAGCAAACACATTTTTTCATGTTTACATATTCTAAAATAATTACTGGAATCTCAATTTTACTCCTTTTTTTCTTTCACATTTTTCTTGTCAATAGATTGTCCTTAGACATTTCCTGAAATAATTAATTAAAGGCTATCAATGGTATTCCCTGCACCCCCTCCCTCAAACACACACACAATTTTTTTTCATGTTCAGATTTCTAAAACTAATTAAATATTACCTTTATTACTAGTTCTAAGCAGAATAATCTTAAAATATTAAAATAATCTTAAAATAATCTTAAATATTCTTAAATATAGGGAACACATCGACGATACCTTAATTGTTCATTTAAGTTTACAAATACACATTTATTTGACTGAAATAGTATTTACAAGTATATTGACAGTGAAAAATTAAACAAAAAAATGTATCAGAGATATTTCACAAGATTTGTGTCTCTTGCTATTTTCCTGAAGAAAGAAAAATTTCCAAAGAGTTTTGGGTTAGCTCATTTTTTTTTTTTTTTTGTAATTTACTGGATACACATACAAACACACGTGTGGTCTGAAGGAACGAATTGCAGTAAATAAACTGAAAATGCACTCGATTATTGTTCCTATCAGTTTCTGTACAATGTGACATAATTGATTTCAACACATACGTTATTATCATGGGTATCTGTGACTTCATACATGTAGAATTCTGGGTGATGGTTAGAGTATGGATGCGTTATTTATTTATTTATTTATTTATTTATTTTGTTGTTGTTGTTCTTAGCATGTGGCATTATGCTTTTTTCCCGTTTACATTCTCTAAAATAATAAATAATATATATATATATATATATATATATATATATATATATATATATATATATATATATATATATATATATATATATATATATATATATATATATATATATATAACTCATTTATTATGTTAGGTATTTTTTCTAACAGAAATAAATAATTGTTTATTTTTATTTCAACTGAATATTAAGTCTGGTACTATAATTTTCAACTTAATTCCGCTGTTACAACTTCCAAAGTTTATACTTTAGACAGCTGTCTTTTTCTTTTGCTTTAGTAAGTTCGAATTCTACATGCATGAGTGAAACGAAATGAGAAAAACAAGGGTTGGAAGTAAAGTCATTATTGTTATTTCAATGAGTATTAGCTCTGTAATATTGTGTTAATTTCTATGTTGCAAAGTTCGAAACAATTACAACTTTAGACTATAGTGGTATGTTTATGTGAGTGTAATCTCAATGTTGTCTAATGATGAATCATATCCTCGCTTTTGATGTTTATGCAGGGTCCTTCTGTTATGCTAATGACACCAACATTCTAATCCAAACTTCATTGTATTCATGAAACCTGCTATGTAGCTTTGAGCCTGCTTTCCAATATTTCTTAATAAGAGATACATTTCTCATAAAAATCCAAAATATGCTTTTTCAAAATCTACTTTTAATTTCAACTTTTAAACAGAATAACTGAGAAAAAATCTTAAATAAATATATATTATTTTTTCCATTCTAACATTAATTTCACAGCAGCAATTTTTGTAACGTTTATGTCTTCTTGTATTATGTTTTTTGATCTATATTAATGATTCTGCTTAAAACCTTCTTTGTAAACGATTTTTACATATATGGTCTTTTATTGATGTCATTTTCTAGATGTTAAAGTTCATTACCTTTTCCTAAAGAAATTTTAACTTCGTTTATGTCGTGGGTATGTATGGCTTCCTGTGTTTAGAATTCTGAGTATGGAATTCTGACAAGTGAACACAAATAAATAATTATTTATTTGTGTTCACTTGTCATTAGTTTTTAAAAATATCACTAGGGTGAAATAAATGCCAGGAATGAAACAAAAATGATGCAACACGACAACAACAACAAAAACTTGAGTTCAACAATTATGTAATTTTCTAGGTTTTAATGTTCATTACTTTTCCTAAAGAAATTTTAACTTTTTTACAATAATTAAACAGACTTGTATTAAGGTGAAAAGTTATGGATTTATATATCAATTTCTATACAGAATAACTACATAAACATTTTACTGTGGAAAAAACAACAACAACACACGTCTTTGTTCATTAAGTTTACAAATGCATATTTAATTTTACTGAAATATAATTTACAAGTATATTCACACAGAAAAATTCGAACATATAATTACCTAGAAATATTTCAAAAGATTTAGTTTACACTCTTAATATTTTCAATTAGATCAACAAAGAAAATGTTCATTACTCACTGTTTCTTGATTACATTACATCAAAATAGCTGTTCACGCAAAAGAACCTTAAGAATGTAACCACAGGAAGCACAGCTCCATACATCAGATAAGGTGTTAGACTGGATATGAAACTGTGCCTCCCTAAACTTTCCATATTTTCTTTTATCACCAGACATACACAAACAGTCTTTGTGTAATGTTCGTAAATATCCCAAAATAAAGAATCTTTATCGAAGTGAATAAAATCTTGAAAGTCTAATTTTACCATTGATGAATGTAGATGTGTAGCAATAATTCTTCCTGTGATACGAATAGCTGGTAATTCATTTTCCAAAAATAGTAAATGAATAAATGATTATCAGTGTCATATATTTTTGGCGAAAATCTCTCAGCTTCTTCACAACTAATAGAGAAAACGTTACTTCCACCAGATCCCGTATCATCGACCATTAGTTCCGAATCTTGATATTTGGAATATAAGAGTTTCCGATGTTCGTTACATAGTCAACTCTTCTTTGCAAGTATGTGAGGATATCCGACCACTTTTTGCATAACTTTTCCCAAGTGGTTCTGGATAACCACGTAATACTGTACATATCTTCTAAGATAATAACTAGTTTCCATTCATTTAGAGCTTTATCTCATGAAGAGTTTTATCTCATGCTATTTTCCTGAAGAGAGAAAATTTCAGACTTTTCTGGTTCAGTCATGATTTTATTCTACTAAACACAAAACACCACAACACAACACCATACAATAGCTGCACTGTATGAATGAATTGCAGTAACTGAAAGGACACATGATATGATCGTTATTCCTTATACTACTATTTATATTTTTTTGACCATTACTTCAAAAATGTAACTTTTGTGCATATGACTCATGGACATGTTTTCACATGCTGGTGGATATGATGATGATGTGATTTTATCTTATTTTATGACATCATAGGGCAATAATTATGTGTGACTCAAAAGGTTTTCTATATTATTTATGCTTATTATATTATGTTTTTTTCCAACACAAATAAAGTAATTATTTGTTATTGTTATTATTGTTTCAACTGAACGTTAGGTCTGATATGATACTTTTCATGTTAAAACTTCTCCACTAAAAATTCTGGCTATTAATTTAACATACGAAGTTTGGGGAAAGAAATTTCACATTGTGAAAGGAAGTAGGATATCATTCCTACCCAAATCAAAAGAATACTTTGCAGACTAGGTACCAGATTTAAACATCACTGTGTGACTATACTTTTTGTACTCATTGTCTGCAAACTGGCAAATTTCTTTTGATTTTTCTACTCTTACAGTGAACATGGAAGACCCATTTCTTTAAGTATTCTCTACCCATTTCTTATTTTTACTTTGTACGAAAACTAGGTTATCTTTTCTTCTCATTCCCCAAAATTTGTATTTGAGTTATCTGCAGAGTACAATCCTTTTCTTTTCTACTAAACTTTTTAAGACTTTAAATCATGTTTTTGGGTTAACTTATCTGCTCTCTCTTTGTAAAATCATTACAGTCATACTTTTATTTCAAACCGTTGAGCAAATATACTAGTCTGTTGAAGACATCTACAGTTATAGCAATAAAATTGTCACTAATTAATTCATTTTGTACTTTATTCATATAAAAGACACAATTACATTATTAGCTATCACTTCTGTCTTTTTTTTTTTGTTCTCCCAATGGAATAGTATGGGATGTCAAGTTTTGAAAAAGAAAGTTTTGACTGACAGTCACGTGTTATTAAAATTTTATCATGTATAATATGTGAAAAGAAAAAAATGTACTTATCTCCTTTTGCAGATATCTATCAGTGATCTCACTTATCTCAAACTCATTCTGGTGTCCATTCTTAAGACTCTTTTGCTAGACCAGCTATTTGATGTAATGTAATCAAGAAACAGTGAATAACAAATATTTTCTATATTGAACTCATTCGAAAATGCTAAGAATATTAAAAATATGCATTTGTAAACCTAAATGAACAAAGATGTGTGTTGTTGTTGTGTTTTCCACAGTGAAAGTTTTACTTAGTTATTCTGTTTAGAAGTTGATATATAAATCCATAAATTTATACCATAATACAAGTCTCTTTAATTATTGTAAAAAAGATAACATTTCTTTAAGAAGAAGTAATGAATGTTAAGATCTAGAAAATGACATCAATACGAGGCCATATGTGAAAAAATCGGTTACAAAGAAATTTTTAAGCAAAATTAATACTGATCAAGAAACGTCATAATACAAGAAAACGTAAATGTATATATATATATATATATATATATATATATATATATATATATATATATATCGCTACTGTGAAATTAATGCCAGTAACTGAAAACAAAATTAACAAAGTATACTACAGAGCTAATATTCATTGAAATAATAAGTATTAACTATTTATTTGTACTGACAAAAGAAGTTTCTAATAACAAGATGATAACCCAGATTCCAGACCATGTTTGTCTGATATCATTTAGGTCAAAACTTACTAATGTTAAAGAAAAACATGGCAGCTCTAAAGTATAGTCTTTGGAGATTTCCCTACCAAAGAAAATCCTGGTACTGCCAAAAGAGCTGGAATCAATCTAATATACTAGATTACTTTCCGTTCGACAGTGCTGACAATTGTGTCGATAAAAAAAAATCTCATTTGCTAGGGACTGTATCGGAGTCTGGTGAGTTATACAACGAACAACTAGAATAATCTATATTACCTAACACTGGAGATACATTTTCTGAAGTTTAAATTGACTTGGCAGTGTGGTTGGAGACAGATATATATACTATATCTTGTATATTGAATGCAGATATAGGTGTTATGTCATCCTCCTCAATAAATAATTAAGTTCAATGGTCTATCTGCACCATTTAACTTGGTTTTATGCAATTTTATTTCATGCTAATATTGGACGGTTAATCATACCTATGAAAATGGTTAATCATTTTATCCGAGTATTAGAGGGGATTCGAACCACTTCCTTTCCAAATAACGTGTACCAGAGTTACAAATATTAATTATATTTAATTGATGAGTCTATGTGTATCAATAATCAAATAAATCATTAAAAATGAGCTCATTGATATTGAAAGTTGTTTTAAAAATAATATTGTACATTTTTCACATCATATGGCTTTATTGTGCAAACAGAGAAATGATTTAATCACTTCCGCTATACGTTTACCTGCCTCCACTGACATAACTGAACATATCTCTTCCTCAAGGAAACCCTCAACTTTGTCCGAGTGTGTAATAATGGGCATCTTAAAATCGACAGAAGTATCATCGCTCCACTGATACTCATCAAAGTCTTCATAAAGACCAATCCAAACCCAGCTTGTATCGTGTTGTTCAGAAACCTTGAAGAAAAATATACAATATGATTTAAATTGTAACTTTAAATAACACACGAACTTCTCACAGGTTTCACTTATTGTTTCTAATTTTCTTTCATGTGATAATAAAAAAAAACAATTTTATATAAACAAAATTCTCTGTTCTCGGTTGAACAAAATACCTGACACAGAACCAGACAATCTTCAACAAAGTGTCATTTTCTTCAACTTCATCATTATCGGAATACTCACAATTATTCATACACCGTACTGTTAGTCTGTTCAAAAAATGCAAGAAACTACAAATATCATTATCAATGGACAATCGAAATGAAAGAAAGGCAACAAGAAATTAACAAGTGAAGTTATTGTAGCAGCAAACTGTTGCCCTCATGAATTATTGCGAAATGGAGAAAAATGCCATTGCCAAAATAAATAAAATAAAATGTTACAAAGTCACTTCAATCTACAAATTCGTTCGAACATCTTTTCATTATTTGTGGTCACTATCCCTAAGAGGTTTTCAGCATTTAATTTATAGTGTTTAATATCTTCTAAAGGCAGTAAATTTAAATCTTATCTAACGTGGACATGTGAGTCAACCTAAGACGGAATTCCTTAAGAACTTTTCATCCAAAAACTGTGGAATTATAATCAATGAAAAAAATCGCAAACACTTACGTTTTGCACATGTCATACTTCTTTTATAAAAAATAAAACAAAACAAAGAATGCTAAATACCTTGATAGAGAAAGCAGGGTGAAATGTTTAAAGATAACCTAATTATAACCAAGCGATAAAAAATTAATATAATCGTGCAGGATTATATTTTCCTTGGTTATTGAGTTTAGTTTTAAGGAAAGACAAGATAAGGAAATAAGTAGAAAAATCACTCAAGGAATCAAAGCATTTTTGGTGTAAAAAGATTACTTGTTCGGAGATTTATCTACACCACCTAAAAATAAAGTTGTTTAATATTTGTATTATTCCAGTGTTTACCAAGGGAAGTGTAACATGGATATCAACTAAAAATAAACAGAACAACTGGTTTCATGTGTCCAAAAGAGAAGAGCCTACCAGAGAAGCTCGATCCATAGGGATAGATTAGTAAATGCTACAGTTAGAGGGATGATTGGAGTAGATGATTTTGTGATGTGTTGCAAAACAAGCAAAAAATATCGACTGACCACAGACGTAGGCTGCCAGATGAAAAGGGAACAAAATATATTATGTACTAAATGGATACCATGAGAAGTAAAGATCGCAAAAAGAATAAGATGGAGGGATGATCTACAAAGGTTTTTGCTATGAGATGGTGGACATTTGCTAAAGGACAGAGACAGAACGGCAAGGTTAAGGGGAACGACCTCTATCGAGCAGTGGATGGACAGAGGCTAAAACAGAATAGTAGATGAGCATATAACATTAATTGTAAATCAGATATTATTCTTCTGGAAATAAAGATACATATTCTAAAACTATACGGGTGAGGCATCATTTGTCTCCTTACTTTAATAGAAAGAGAAAGCATGCAATGAGTTTGAAAACCATGTGAAACTTTTTCCCGATTAATACAGAACTTATCACATATGTAATTAGCTACTAGAATTATTAATTAGATTAATAAATTACATATTTGATTCCGTTATTAACGTTGGCTATTCTGCATTAGAATGGAGGGGTTATATTAGAGAGCAGAAAGAAACTTATATGTATTTTAATACTTGTAAATGCACAAAATATATAATACATTAGGAATAGCCTAACTAATGCTATATTAGTGGGTATTCTGAGTACTCATTTTATACAGTTATCCATTAATTAACTATTGTATTAATTTTGAAGAAGACCAAGAAGAAATCTTATGCCATCGTTCGCATGGATGATCTAAATACTACTAACATTACTACTACTACTACTACTAATAATAATAATAACAATAATAATATATTTTTAATTTTAATAATATTTTATATTAATTTCTAAAATATTTAAACATATAATAATAATAATAATAATAATAATAATAATAATTTCAGCTGAAGACCACTAAAAATACACAGGGATTTTAGAAGCCAGTGATATTCTCCACTGGAATGTTAAAAAATAGGCAACAGTAAAATACAAGAAAAGAGTTAGAAATATTCTGAAAACAAAACTAAATGGATTAAACGCAATATGAACAACGATTCTTGTTACCAGTGATCCGATACACATAATAATAATTCACAGTTATGTGAATAAATAGTAGTAAAAAATACAAATGCAAACAATCATCCACCAACAAAAGAAGAAACAGTCAAATTTTGGAAGTCAACCTGGGAAAATCCTATTGAATACAATAACGATGTCTCATGGATTAAGGAAACAGAATTAGAAGTGAAACAAAAACAAATGCAAAATGTAATTTTCACTAAATAAATGGTCAGTATACAAGCTAGAAAATAAAAAAAAACTGGAGTGCACCTGGCAAAGACGAACTACATGGATTTTGGTTAAAGCATATCACGTCTACATGATCGAATGGCAGAACCATTTAATTATTTGTTGCAGTCAGGCGCAGTGGACGATTGGATGATACCTGAGCGCACGTTTCTCTTCATGAAAGATAAGGATAAGGGTGCAGACCCAAGTAACTATCCTGCAATAACATTCCTCCCAAGTATGCTTTTGCAATCATAGCAGATTCCATATACTTATCAGATAATCAGATTTATCCGATTGAAAGTAAAAGCAATTCTCAAAAATCTAGAGAAATAAAAGACCAAATCCTTATTAAGAAAAGCATTCCCAGAATTTCCAAAAGACGAAAAATAAACTAACTAAAACATGGCATGGATAGACTATAAGAAAGAATTTGATTCCCTCCCACACTGAAGGATACTAAAGTCACTACAAATATTTGGAATTAGCACATATTTACATTTCTGGCTGTTGCAATGAAATCATGAAAAACAAATTTAATAGACAATAATGAACGATTCGGAGATATTAGCATTAAACGTTTAATTTTCCAAGGTGATTCCTTGTCACCTTTGCACTTCAACATTTCTTTGACACCTTTGTCTATGATTCTGAAGAAAAGAACACTTGGATATGAAATTGATAAATAAACTATTAAAATTTCCCATCTGTTGTATATGAATGACTTGAAGTTATATGAAAAATCGTCCCAGCAAATAGACTCATTACTGAACACAGTTCGAATTTTCAGTCAAGACATCAAAATAGAATTTACCATAGATAAATGCGCAATTTTATCTATTAAATTAGTAAAAATTAATGACACTAGAAATTTTAATTCTGATCAAGTAAAATATATAAAAGAAATTTCAGCTGACGAACACTATAAATACCTGGGAATATTAGGCGCCAGTGACGTTCTCCATTCGAAAGTTAAACAAGAGGCTGCCTTAAAATACAAGCAAGAAGTTAGACATATTCTGAAAACAAAACTAAATGGATTAAACACAATTAAAGCAATAAATTCTTTGGTTATACCAGTGTTCCGATACACATCTGGCATAGCGGATTGGACAAAAGAAGAACTGGACAAATTGGACTGCAAACCTAGAAAATTAATGACTATGCATTATGCATTACATCCAGAAAGTGATGTTGACTGTTTTACCTACCAAGCAGATAGGTGAACTGCATCTGCTGCAAGTGCGTAAGACGGTGGAAAAAGAAGAAATTAGCTTAAAAGGTTACATCTACAATAGCTCTGAGCAAATGTTTCAAGCAGTTACACAAGAGGGCTTTCTAAAAGCAAAAGCAAACAAATCCGATTACAAGCTGGAACAACAAAATAACCGGTATGTTCGTTGGAAAAATAAACCTTTGAAGAAATTCTGTGAGACTTCAAGAATACGAACTGATCGGCATTTGGAGCACGATATACCTGACATCACAATTATCGGATATCGACAGGCTTAGATTATCGATATCACACTACAAATAGTTATTATCAGATATTAACAACAAAGAACTGGAAAAACTTGCAAAATAGCCAGATGTGGCAATCAAAGTTGACCGGCTGTGGCATAAACACACCAAAGTTATCCCAATAGTTATCGGTGCACTTGGTGCAATTCCAAAGAAGTTATCCAACAATTTACAGCAATTAAACATCAAGTAAATGACCCCATATGAACTACAAAAAACAGCAGCACTCTTTGGAATAGTCCATATTTTACGACGCTACCTGACGGACTACTCTTAGATTCTTGGGTAGAACCTGAATTGTTCTGTATCACAAGTAAAATTGTTGTTTAAATGATATCTTGTTTTGACTATGTATCAATCATGTGAATAAAGACATAAGAAGAAGAAGAAGAGGAAGAAGAAGAACAAGTACAAGGAGAAGAAGAAGAATTTGATTGAAGATTTGTGATTGGCTAATGAAGATTAATTGAGCCGTGCTAATCCCACCTACCTCAAAGCTAGATTTATCTTTCATGAAGAGAGCGGGATTAGCATACACTATTTATTCTTGTTATTTTTATAGGCGGAATTCAGAAGGTTTGTGAATTGAAAGTCGGTGTGAGTTCTATATTAAGCATGTTGGTATAGCTTTCGTCATTCGTGTTTTAGTGTTCTGTATTTGTCTATGAGTTTTAAATTTTGTGGTAGGTTGTTAAGTGTCGTGAGTATGAGATGTGATTTTGCTGCAGAACTCTACGTGTTATTGAAGGACCTTTGGTGAACAGAGTTGCGGTGGGTCGTTTAATGCGATACGTGTGTCTGTTGTTACGAAAGGCGTTGCTGGAGTAATTTCCTTACTAACATTCTGTAGCGTTTCAGATTTTTTATGCTCAGGATTTTGTGCATCGCCCTATAGTGTTCGGTTATTGGCTGTTGTATGTGTGGTTGTAATAAGTTGTATGTGAGTTGTAATAGGTTGTATGTAATAATAATAATATTATTATTATTATTTTCTGTGGAATCATCCAATGTGAACAGATTTATTGGTAAATTATCCATTTTGTTTAGTTGATATTTATTTAAAATAGATCGTAATAGATTATACCATTAGATTTTAATTATTTCCTTTCTCCTTTCTTTAGATATGAAAGGAAAAATTGATTGGATACCAGTGGAGAATGACCTTCACTAAATCTCCAAACGTTATGGATTAGATAGCCTCTACTAATCGCTATAAGGGAATAAAATTAAAATTCGATAACTGATTTTTGTCATTTAAAAAGCCATATAAATAAATAAATAAATAAATACATTTAAAAATTATCATACTCAAAACATCTTTTATTATTCTATCTATCTCTCCCTTCCATCTGATTCAGAGGGGTTGGGTCTCCTCCTAATGAGGAGTCACGAAGAAATAATTCAGCCGGCACGCCACTCTTCTGTTGCATCCCTTAATTGAGATATTCATGACTGTATTCCGTGTGTGATCACGGGATTAAAAAAAAAACAGATAAACTGGGTGAAAAAACCATACAGCACGCGTTCAAGACCGGCTAACTTAACTATGGCTGAGGAATATCTTTAAGCTCCTCACGTCTCCAACGGGAATCGAACCTAGGACACTCCTTGCCGAGAAATATGGTTGTGAAGCGCATAGCCATTAGACTATCCGCGGACAATTTCGTTACTAGTAATTAATAAATTCATTTTGATGTATTATTTGCCTGTTTTTTTATTATGGAAATAAATCTTATAAGGTAAGTAGATTTTATTGAAGGATTTTAAAAGATTCAGATAATTTTCAGCCAAACATATCATAATCAATCACTTGTGAAAATATTCAGTTTGTCATATGACTGGTAATATAACATATTTCACTTGAGGTTTTTATTTATTTATTTTTTTTTGTGGGAAAACTATCTTTTCAGTACATTTGTCTGAAATTGTTTTCTGTGTTACAGATTGAACTAAATCAATAAAATAAAATCTAATTTAATATAGTTAATTTTATTTTAAAAGAGCATTTTTATTTAATGTTAATAAAATTGTTAATAAAAAGACGACTCTAGTATAGTTCTTGTCTTCTGCCTGTAACTGAAATAACTTGAAATTAATTAAAATGAGATTAATTCGTACCAGCCCCAAAAAAAACCGCTCCAAAATTTTTATAAGAATGTATTTATAATGAACAAATATTGTATACAAACAAAATAAAACCAAAAATACTGTACATACACACATACATGTAAAAGAGAATCTAAAGAAATAAACAGATGTTGGCGGAGCCCATTGGCGTATGGTATTAATTTTTTCTTTCACTTCACTTTTGCTTAACTTAATTTTCTTCTTCACTAATTTTTATATTTTTTACCACGCTTTCGTCACTTTCATCCGCAGGGCGTTTCAATAGAAACCTCTCCAATGAGTTTTGTTTCTTCCTTTCTTTTAGAATATTTCTTAAATGAGTTAGGCAAGTGTCATTAAATAGTGCCGCTGCACGACCAGCTGCAACTTTTTCAGGGTGTTTCTTTTCAATAAAGTCCGAAACTTTTTCCCACATTGCCAACACTTTCTTTATCTCACTTGAAGAGATAACCTCCTCTGCTTCTGCGGTTGTACCAATCTCCTGCAGAGACTCCGCTTGTTGCTGCGTGTGTATTTCCGTCAACTCCTCCGTCGTCAGTTCCTCGGAATATGCGGCGACAAGGTGTTCGATGTCTCCCTCATCCACCTCCAGGCCCATGGACTTTCCGAGGGACATAATCTCCTCAAGCACTTCCTGTTCAGGTATAAATCCTTCAGAGTCCCTTTTTCAGCCACAGCCTCAGGCCACAGCTTTCTCCATGCAGCGGTCAAGGTCTTTTTTGTGACACCCTGCCAGGTCATATCAATAATTTTGAAGCATATGACAATGTTGTAGTGGTCCTTCCAGAACTCTCGAAGGGTGAGGTTTGTGCTCTCCGTAACCTCAAAGCAACGCCGGAACGTGTTTGGTAAAATGTTTCTTGAAATTGGAGATCACCTGTTGGTCCATGGGCTGTTGGATAAGGGTGGTGTTGGGTGGAAAGTAGAGAACCTATATAAAGCTGAACTCCTCGAGGATGTCGTACTCAAGGTTAGGTGGGCGGGCAGGAGCACTGTCAAGGACTAGAAGGGCTTGCAGGGGTAAGTCATTGATCTGGAGGCATTCCTTAAGGGCAGGACCAAAAGCCAAGTCGACCCACTGCACAAAAAACTGCCTGGTGATCCCCGCCTTTGGGTTTGCCCACCACATAATCTGCAGTTTTTCTTTTAAAACCTTATGTGTCTTGAAGGCTCTGGGGTTTTCTGAGTGGTATACGAGCAGCGGCTTAATCATGCAGTCGCCACTCGCATTTGCACACAGTGCGAGGGTCAACCTATCCTTCATGGGCTTGTGACCTGGCATCTTCATTTCTTCTGCCGTCATGTAAGTTTTGTTTGGCATCTTCTTCCAGAAGAGCCCTGTCTCGTCACAGATGAAAACTTGTTGGGGGATGTATCCTTTGGCTTCTATCAATTCAGCAAAGGTTTTCACAAATTCCTCAGTTGCCTTAGAATCAAAGCTCGCTGCCTCACCCTGCCTGACAACTGAGTGAATGCTGGTCCTTTTTCGGAAATTTTCAAACCACCCACGACTGGCTTTGAACTTCTCTTGTGAAGCTTCCTGTGCTGAAGTATATGGGGTCTGCTGCAGCAAATCTGCGTAAATGACTCGTGCCTTCTCGCAAATTATAGTCTCTGTCACATTGTCTTCTGCGAGCTGCTTCCCTGTCAACCAAAAATTCAGCCGGTTCTCCATATTTTCATAGAGAGAGTTGCTTAGCTTTGAAATAATGTTAACGCCCTTAGCTGGAGTTATAGCCTTTATCTAGTCCTTCTGCTTCAGAATAGTACATATCGTAGAAGTAGTGCGATCGCACTGCGTTTCCAAGTCTATTACTCTTACGCCTTGCTCATCTTTGTCTATTATATCACGCTTTAATTCCATGGATATCACCTTTTTCCTTTTCTCACCGCTGTTCTTTACACTCACCTTCTTTGTACACTTATACGAAAAAATTAGCTAAATAACTGTACATACAAAACAAAAACACGAAATTAAAACTCAACACGACAGAAATGCTTCTGCGATGAGGTAAACATGTGAACTGAACGACGGGCAAGACTCGGGAATCTGAGCAGAGTGGTGGTTGTGACGTCACCGAAGCAGGTTCGTATCTCAAATTCTGGCTCGTAACTCAAGGCAAAAAATCGACCCAGCGACGGCTCGTATCTCAAAAAACTCGTATGTTGTTGCAATCGTATCTCAAGGTACCACTGTATATATTTAATTTCTTATTATATAGAGGCGGATAATACAGGAGACATTAAATAATTGAAGAAACAAAACAGGTTTAAAAGATTTGGAGAGAGAGATGTTTGTGTTATCAGAAGAACAGAATAGCGCAAAATGCAATGAAGTGAAGGAGGCGAAGGCGGTTAAGAGAGAGAGAAATATAAATGACTATACGAGCAGTGCGAGGATATCAACAAATATTTTGGTTCATAAAACAAGAGATGTAATATAAAATAATCAGAAATATCAACGAAAAATTGAGGCCAAAACAATGAGTCCTAAATTGGTCAAATCAGAAGAAATAGCAAAGAGGTGGACAATATATTACTCACCGTTTTATAAGCCACAGGGAAATGTTGAAGTCCAAAAGAAGTTGATTGATGGAATGGTGGAAATATCACCACCAAGAGATGGATAAACAGATATACTGAGAGATGAGGTTGTACAGGAAGTAAAACATCTGAAAAACTACAAAAGCCGTCGGAATGACAGATAACTGGAGAGATGTTGAATTATTGTGGTATACTTATTGTCCAAAAATAAAACAAAATTGACGGCAAAAATTTCAGAACAGTAACTATAACGTATCATTTGGGAAAAATTATTTATGATGATATTATCGGAAAGAATAAGTAAACTAATGAAAGAAAATGTGGAAGATTAGCATGCAGGATTTAGAACAGGCAGTAGTATGTTGCCCCACATATTAGTATTCAGGTTTATTGTGGAAGAAGAAAAAATTCACCGCACATTATATGGGATGAATGGAACATTATACAGAGCAATACATTATTTAGATTTAGATTGTCCGTCAGCATTTAGCCTATATGCACAAGTTCACATGGACATGGGATATAAAACATAAGAAAAGTCTCATTGACTATGTGAAGTAATCATACTTATTCAAGATATAAGAATGTTCAGAGGATTTGAAAGTAGAATGACTATTACTTAGTATTAAGCAGGATTAAAATGAATATCAAAAGAACAGTAGGTAAGAAAGTTTGAAAAAGAACTAAAGTTGAGCAGCTTTTTCAGGTAAATTGTACACTCGACTATACAAACAGTATTGAATTAAAAAGTAAACAAATTGAAAACACGAACGAAATATCGGAGTGTCAGTGGCAAACTTAGACGTTAGTTGATTCATCTAGGTGCAAATTTGTCCGCAAGGATAGAAAATAAGCACACCATGAGGGATACAAGAGGTTAAAGAAGCAGTCCTTTAAAAAAAAGAAAGCATTCGAAATTTTTAGCAAATAAATGGGAAGATACCCTAAAATAAAGATGTAAAGAGCTAAGCTATGTGCAATATATATATATATATATATATATATATATATATATATATATATATATGTATATATATATATATATATATATATATATATATATATATATATATATATATATATATATATATATATATATATATGTATATATATATATATATATATATATATATATATATATATATATATATATATATATTGTGTTCGTGTTCGTGACCACGAGATGGCGGCACTTGTTAGCCGTCTCTTCACTATGTGCCACTGTTTTCTGAAAGCCTTGAGCCAGCTATCTTGGATAGCTAACAGTAGACATTAAACTGACCAACAGTTTCTAAAAGTTATATGACTTTTCCGGCATCGCGTACTCCCTATAACGGAATAAAATGCTATAGATTACAATCTGAATTCTAGGTTTCGTTATCTTAATTAGACAAGAGTACCTCCAAGATTACTAAGAAACACTTACCAAAAGCTTCAGAAAATTCGTTTCATTAAGAGAGTGAATTGATGCAAGGGACGCGTGATTTTTCATGCATTCATTCAGTGCATTTCTCCAAGTTTGATTATTCGCCTTGAAGATGTAGCAATAGCCATCGAACACAGCCCAGTCGGAGCCATCTAAACCGCACTCTTCAGCTTAAAATACAAGAAATCGGAGAAGATATGAGAAAATAAATAGGTGATTCGTACCTATATTAGCAACAACCATATTACATTTAAATTTCATTTTTTTTTCAAAATTATTTCCCCAACCCCGTCCCTCTTATGTGTTTCAAAATGTATTGTTCGCTGATAATTTAAAATATTTAGATTATATTAAATATTTTGAGATTATAATCCAAGATTTAGAAAATTAGACGACCTAGTATTTCAGATAGATACGGCTTCCAAACAAAGAGAAAACAATAGAAAAATCTGAATAAAATATCATATGATTATTAGTATTTCATGGTATCTATAAGCTTAACATCGGAATTTCCTTCCAGTGATCACAGTCTCATATATTATCGATACATTCGCCTGTTCATACAACAATACATTTTACTGTATCCCATTATATGCTTAATAAAACTTTTTCCAGACTGCTTTATTCACAACATTATTTTAGAAGTTTTTGAGATCATCTTTCCAAGCTATATCTTCCCTTGGAAAACCATCTAAGTTATTTTGTTTAATTATTCTTTCTATTATGTAATGCAGTTCTATGTTTTATTTTGTTATCGTATGGTAATATTCCATTACGCGTAAGTGGAATTTCAAGCCACCTTACGTTAATGTAAAGTGGCTTGAAAAATCAGATAATTCTTCTCCCAGACGCATTGTTTTATGCTGAAACAAAATATTATTACTGAAACCCGTTAAATAATTTCAGATTGTAGTCTAATATTTGCTATATGAAATTTATTAAGATTGAAGAAGTGATACAAATCATAACCTAATACATCAGTGGTATAATACATGTGATAACATTACGTAGTAAAAAGTAATACAACATGCTATATTTGTTGCTCATGAACTGATATATAGAAAATGATAAGTTAAGGTAAGGCGATAAGCAACAGGAAAATGAAATTCAACGAATTGTACAATATGCGTCAGCAAACGCCGTAATCATCCTGTTACTAGCAAAATATAAATCTAGACGTACATTCATCGACAACGAATACCTAAATATGAAACAAGATACTTTCTTAAGTGGACATAAGTTCCTAAAATATTTAGTTCCAAAAGGAAATAAAGAAGCAATGCACAAACATTATACTTATTTAGCGCCAAAAGTATTCAACACACTACCTTTAACAATAACAAATGAAACTGACCCAAACAAATACAAAACTCTAATCAAAGAGTATTTATTTTCCCACAGAAATGAGGAAGCTCTGTTCAAGATAATTCTATAAATTATTGGTTTTTATCATATTTGTATACGAAGATCCAGTCTTATGTGTAAAACTTAAAATTTAAATGCTATTTAACTGCTTTGTTTTATTTCGTTCCTAATTACTTGTTATGCCACTTTCTCCGTATGATGAAATTTTATTTTATCTGCGATTTTTTTATGAAATTATATTATAGTAATATGTAATATGTATATTATATGAATGTACATATGTGTATATAATGAAAATGCATTATATAAATTTTTTTAACTTTATGCACATCGTAACCTGGATGAGCTGTTGCTCTTAGGTTACACATATGATTATTCAACATATTGTACTATTACAAGAAGCTTCCAAATAAAAAATAAATAAATAAATAAATAAAAAGAGATAAATGTATCTATAAAGACTTACGTTACAAACAGTACATACCTAATAATATAACGATGATATTTTTTTTTGCCTAGCAATCTCAATCATTTTCAATCACTCAAATTTTAATATTTATATATAATATTTAGAATACAGTATACGAACACAATTGTGCATAAGAGATACTTGCATGTACATAATATTTTAAACAATAACAAACAACAACGATAATAACAATAATTGTTTACAACATATATTATTATAATACAATGATGATTATTACTGATGTTTTGCATTTTTACATAACATATACTGTATACAATAAAAATAGATATTATTTCTCTCTATATAATTCTTTTGAGTAATATTAATTTTTCTATTATTATCTCACAGAGTATTTATATATGTACAATTAAGACATGTTACATTTTGTGCTGTGTACAAAATTGTGTATGCAGTTTAGAGTACCCTTTTTTTAACATTTTACTTTAAAACTAAACTGTTTTTTTTTTTTCATATCAGTATCATTATTTATTATTATAGTCAGTACTCACATATGCTGGTATAGTTTCCACAGATCGTATTTTAATGTTCTGTAGTTGTTTATGTGTTTTAAATTTCTTGGTAGGTTGTTAAGCATCGTGGATATCAGATGAGACGAAAGAACCGTATGAGTTGTTGAAGGATATTGAGATATAAAGAGTTTTTGTGCGACGTGTTATGCGATAGGTGACAATGAATTATTCCTTAATAACATTGTTTAATGTTTCAGATTTTTAATGCTCTGTGTAAAATTCTGTGTATCGCCATAAACGTTTAGGATATTGGTTGTTGTATATAAGGTCTCCAAATTACTGTTGACACAATTTTCCTATGCAATATTTCTAATTTTGTTAGGTGGTTGTTTCATGTATTTCCGTAGACAATTATAGCATACCTGAGAGCTTCGCCAATATTATGATACAGGAGTTTTTTTTTATGTTAGATTTCCTCATGTCTTTAACTTGGCAGAGTTTTGCTGCGATGATGCGGAGTTTATTATGTAGGTATTCTATATGACCTGTCCGTTTATGGTGGCCACCTATGTAAAGGCCAATGTATTTTGCGTGTGTAAACGGTTTGACATGGGCAGGTATTTTGATTGTTAATGCAGCGGTATGTGTGACAGTGTAGTGATAGTGGTGCGTGGTGCATGATTCTCGTATTATGTATTATTAACACCGGTAGCTTGGCACCATTGATTACAATTAAGTTTTGGTTAAAGCATTTTGTGATTTCATTTCGGTATTCTTGTGCCTTGAAGAGAGCCGTGTTGATGTCTGGAAGTTGATGATGTTAATGATGTCAAACGAAAAGCGACAGAAAACAATAATAGATGAAGAAACAGTCAACCACGAAATAAGAAAAACAGACTGGGACAACCTGGTATCAGATTCAACAGATATGTTATACAACAGCATTAAACTCACACTAGAGGAAATATATAAGAAACCTACAAAGAAATTCAGAATTCGTTCAAAATCAACACAAAATCCTTTGATAACAAAAAACTTAATCCTAGAAATACACAGAAAGGACGCTTTATGGAAAGAATTAAAGCGATATCCAAATAACCAGCTTTAAAAACTGAATATAAGATAACAAGGAATCGCCTTACAACACAAATCAGGAATGCAAAAAGAAGCTACTACAGAGACAAACTAACGTCTGCACAAAACAACATGAAACAAACCTGGCATCTGATCAGTGAGATTCTAGATTTCGTTCCCAACGCCACCGACTCTGAAACCATAAAACACAGCTTCATGAAAGATGCAAAACCTATCCAACAACTAGCAAATGACTTTAACCAATACTTTGCAGACTCCATCCAAGAACTGCACAGAAATATTCCTCCAATCACAAAACGAGACCCTCCACTTGGACCACCATCAAAACAGACATTATGATTGCAAGCCATAAAAGAAGCAGAACTTCTCTCTGCAATACATCAAATCAAAGCAAACAAAGACCCAGGAATTGATGGTATCAGACCTAAAGATATAAAGCAACATGCAACTCGTTTAAGTCCTATACTACTAAAATTAATAAATAAAATATTTCAAACAGGACAGATACCAAATATGCTAAAGACCGCTATAATCACACCCATACACAAACATGGAAAAAGAAATTTAATCAACAATTACAGACCCATAGCAACATTACCAATTATCAATCAAATTATGGAGCGGATCATACTGAAGAAACTCACAGCATAAACTGAGATCTTTCATATTATCCCCCAAACACATGGTTTTCAGAAAAATAAGGGAACAACATCTCTCTTGGAAGACTTTACAGACTTAATTAATACCGCCTTAGACAAAAACAAAATTGCCATGGTAGTATTTATAGATCTAACTAAAGCATTCAATACACTTACACTTCAAACCTTGTTAGAAAAGCTGAGGCATGTTGGAATAGACGGGCCTCTTCACAGGTGGTTTACAAACTACCTCCAAAATAGAAAGCATATCACACGTATCGGGTCAAACCGAAGCATAGAGCTACCAGTAACTTGTGGAGTGCCACAGGGAGTTGTACTCTCCCCAACTCTATTCACCATTTACACGCACGATATTAATCAGTTACCACTCAAAGGTAAGATATTCCACTACGCAGACGATACAGCAATAATATCCATCCATAATAACGCAAGCATAGCCCAAACAAATATGCAACATGACATAAATCTGATCATAGACTGGCTCACGAAAAACTCCATACACCTAAACTCAGAAAAGACAAAATTAATGATATTCAGAAATCCACTGACTCGACCAGTTGATAACAAATATATAACCATCCAACATCCACTTTCCAACATAAAAAAACACACAGAACAGCAAAACCGCTAGAGTCACCCAGGTTGAAACAATACGATACCTTGGAATTTACTTCGATGCAGATATGAACTGGAATAGCCACATAAACCATCTACACAACATCGTTTCCATACGCCTAAAACACTAATACACAAAGCACTATGTCAAAATACACTAAGATACGCTATAACAACGTATGCTTTGTGTCTACCCTACAAATTAAATAGATTAATGTCGCTACAGTACAAAATGATAAAACTGAATCTTTTGGGAACAAAGAGAAATAACGCCCTTATATACATTGCAATGTCAGAACACAAAATACTGACACTAAAACATTTATGTCACTATGCAGCTTTGCTAAAACATTATTTCGATGCCAACTACAGGACAGTCAGAAATACATACCGTATAACAAGACCTCAGACTACTAATTATATCACATATAAATACAATAATCACTACGGAAAGGCCACGCGGAACTTTTACATCCCAGACATGATAAACAAATTACCTTTGGAATTCAGAAATCATACAAACTACATTAGCCTGAAAAGAGCTCTAAGCACAAGAAACACGCACCCAAAATAGCATACAAACTTATTGAAGCACAATATATTCGTTCAGGCTGAAAGCAGAGAAATTAGTTCTCATCCAAGATGTATCACACGTAACCAAGTGCATGTAATGTACGTATCACATGTAAACCAAAGTATGTAATGTGTGTATTATATGTAAACAAATGTGAGTAATGTATCATATGTAAATAAATATGTAATGTGTGCAATAACTGTAACAAAAGTATGCAATATAGAGCGATTATATCCATTGATGTTATATATATAGAGAGAGGGTAAAATTGCAAAGAAACATCTGTAATAATCATCATTATGATTATTATAACAATATATGTTGTAAACAGTTATTGTTATTATTATTATTATTATTTAAAAAAAATAAACTTTAAGTACGAGAAAGTATTTGTTATGCATAATTGTCTTCATATAATGTATGTAATTTATCTAAGAAAAAATTTAAAAAAAAAATTATTTTTTTCACATAATTGATACACAGTCAAAACAAGATATTATGTAAATAAAAATATGACTGGTGATAAAGGGCAATTCAGATTCTACCCAAGAATCTAAGAATAGTCCGTCAGGTAGCGTCGTAAAATATGGACTGTTCCAAATAATGCTGTTTTTTGTAGGTCATATGGGGTCACTTCATTGATTTTTAATTGCTGTAAATAGTTCGACAGCTTCTTTGAAGTTGCACCAAGTGCACCGATAACTATTATAATGTCTATGATCTGTTTAAGCCACAGTCGGCCAACTTCGATTGCCAGATCTCGATATTTAGTAATTTTTTCCAGTTCTTGTTTGTTGATGTTGTTATCAGTGGGTACTGCAATATCGATATTCCAAACCTGTCGATGTTCGATAACTGTGATGTCAGGTCTATTGTATTCCAAATGCCGATCAGTTGGTATTCTAAAGTCCCAGAGAATTTTTGCTGTTTCGTTTTCCAATACAGTTTCTATTTTATGATGCCACCACTTATCAGAAGTAGAAAAGCCATATTTTTTTGCATACATGCCAATGAACTATTTTGTCCTCTTGATTATGGCTGTATTTATAGGCAGTCAGTTTGAGCTATTTTGCTGCAGGCGCTGATTAGATGTTCTACACTCTCATCTTGCTGGTCGCATAATCTGCATTTGCTGTTATTATTGATTTTGGAAATTTTTGCTTTCATTGCATTAGATTGTAACGCCTGTTCTTCAGTTGCTATAATAAATCCTTCTGTTTTTGTTTTAATATATCCGTGTAGTAGCCATTGCCATGTCTTCTTCACGTCAATTTTGTGCTCAGTATCTCGAAGAAATTGGCCAAGCAAGGGTTTATTTTTCCAGCGCACATATCGGATATTTTGTTGTTCCTTTTTGTAATCGGATTTGTTTCCTGTTGCTTTTAGAAGACCCTCTTGTGTAATTGCTTGAAGCGTTGGCGCAGAGCTATTGTCGATGTAATTTCTTAAACCAATTTCTTTTTCTTCCATAGTCTGTCTCACTTGCAGCAGACTCCCGTCCACCTATTCTTCTCGGTAGGTACAACCGTTCAACATCACTTCGTGGATGTAATGCATGATGCATAGTCATTATTTTTCTAGTTTTGCGGTCTAGTTTGTCCAGGTCATCTTTTGTCCAATTTGTTATGCCAGCTGTGTTTCGGATAAGTGGTATAGCCCAAGAATTCATTCTTCTAATTGTGTTTAATCCATTTAGTTTTGTTTTCAGAATATTTCTAACTCTTTTGATGTATTCTGATGCTGCCCGTTTTTTACCTTTCGAGTGGAGAATATTATTGGCTTTTAATATTCCTAGGTATTTATAGTGTTCGTCAGCTGAAATTGCTTTTATATATTTTTTTTGATCAAAATTAAAATTGCTAGTGTCATTAATTTTTCCTTGTTTAATAGATAAAATTGCGCATTTCTCTAAACCAAATTCCATTTAATGTCCTGACTGAAAATACGAACTATGCTCAATAAAGAATCTATTTGCTGGGCCGATTTTCCATATAACTTCAAGTCATCCATGTACAACAGATGGGAAATTTTAATATTGCATTTAGGAATTTCTTATGCAAGTTATGTTTTCTTGAGAATCATAGACAAAGGTATCAAAGAAATGTTGAAGAGCAATGGTGATAAGGAATCACCTTGGAAAATTCCTCGTTTAATGCAAATATCTCCAAATCCTTCATTATTCACTATTAAAGTTGTTTTCCATGATTTCATAGCAGTAGCCAGAAAGGATCCTGTGTTTTTGCTAATTCCAAATATTTTTAGTTGTTTTAGGATCAGAAGTGTGGGAGGGAATCGAATGCTTTCTTGTAATCTATCTATGCCATGTTTAAATTAGTTTTTCGTCTTTTTGAGTTTCTGAGAATCATTTTATTAATATGGATCTGGTCTTTTGTTCCTCTATATTTTTGAAACTTGCCTTTTTTGTTCAATCGGCTAAATATGATTATCTGATAAGTAATGGTATGTGAAATTTGCTATGATTGCAGTTAACAACTTAAGCATTGTTGTAAAGCGTTTAATGGTGGTAGTCTTATACTGTCGTTTATGGAGGTCATATGTTCCAATATCCCTGACTTCATTTTACACTGCCCTTTTGTCAAAACATTCTGAGGTATGTCGTCAGAGCTTGAAGTTTACTGAGTTAAATTCAAAGTTTGATATAGCTAACTGCTGATGATTTTCTGTTACTGCGTTGTTGGTTTATTACGTAACTCTTGCAGCTCAAGTTCAGTAAATATTTTGTTACGGAAAATGAAATTCTTTTGGTCCATAAGTCTTTGTTATGCTATTGCAGATTCTGGGAATTTTTATTTCCAAATTAAATGCATACGCTTTCTGAAACCTAGTTTTTCTGGTGTTAATCTGTAAAAACATTACATAATTTCTCTGTTTTCTTCTACAGTCCATTTTTTATGTTTGGTTTCTTTCAGTCGCTTTTCAGCTTCCTGCTCTGATTGCCCAGCAATGAGAGCTGGGTCCTATAGCCCACTTGTCGCCTGATGACCAGGATCCCCAACATCTGACGCAGTCCTTGATGACCCGGGCGTCGACTGATCCGGTATGGACTCTTCTTCCTTTTCACCATTAAGATAGAGGAAGAATAGTGTTAGTCTGGCTACTCAGTTGAGATCTGCCTGACAAGGGTAGCCCTGCTCGAAGGCCTCGAAGGAACACGGCCTTGTCGTGGTGGAGGGGCTTGCGTGCTTCAGTGATGTTGAGAGCTATCCTGGCGATTGCATAGAGAGGATTATTATTATTATTATTATTATTATTATTATTATTATTATTATTATTATTATTATTATTATTATTATTATTATTATTATTTAACACATCCAGGGAGCCAAAGACTCAAACGAGGGAGGGCACCTACTATGCAGCTCTCCACCTCCACCACTCAAACAACCGCAAGTTTCTTCATCATCTATCGCAGACCACCACCACCAATATTTTCACAGACACAAACATCCAAGCCCTCGGCTGGATTCAAACCCGCAGCCTTTTGCCAGAAGAGCATATCCTCTCTCCAGATAAAACGTGGGTGGTGTTATGCGAAACGTGTCTCTGTTTTTACGACAGGTGTTGTTGAAGTAATTCCTTAGTAACATAAGTAGTGTTTAAGAATTTTTATTATCAGGATTTTTTGCATCATCATATAGGTTTTGGTTATTGGCTGTTGTATGTGAGGCCTCCAAATCACTGATGAAATAATTTTTCCGATGTTATTATGTTTCTATTTTCGCTAGATCGCAGTTTGATATGTTAGCGTTGATTGCTATGCTGTACCAGAATAGCAATTCACAGATACCATTACATAGGACTTTTCATACATTTCGTACAGAACTAAATGAAATCACAGCTGTGTTCAACCAAAACTCAATTATAATGAATAGCAGCAAAATGCAGATGTTAATTTTACATAATTTGAGAACGTGCGATCCGCACCACTATTACTACGCGGTCGCACATTATGCTGCATTAACAACACAAATAGCTGACAATATAGCAATTCACCCATAACACATGCAAAATAGCTTGACCTTTATATAGTTTGCCACTGCGATTGGAAAAAACATATAGAATACCTACATACTAAATTCGTCATCAATGCAACAAAACTCTTCCAAATAAAACACATGATTCCATATAATGTAAAAAAACAGCTATATCACAGTATCTGCACGTCGCTACTCAGGTATGGCATAATAATCTTTGCTCACACATCAAACAGTCATCTAGCAAAAATAGAAACAACACATCAGAAAATTATTTCAACGGTGATTTGGAGCCTCAAATACAGCAGCCAATAATCTAATCCTATATCGCAATGTACAAAATCCCAGGCATAAAATATTTTAAACACTGTTTAATGTTACTACTTCCAGAACATCTATAGTTGCCACAGAGACACATATCACTTAGCAACTCATATGGTTCTACCGCGATATGACATCTAATATCCACACTACTCAACAAATTACTACAATTTGAAAACACATAGACACAGAACCTTAGAGCATGAACTGTAGAAGCCAGACCAACAAAATTAATATAGTACGCACACTTATTTTCACTTCACAAACCATCTGCCTCTAACGCACCGCCTGCTTTTCAACAATAAAAAATAACAAATAAATAGTGTATGCTAATCCCACTCTTTCCTTGAAAGCGGAGCTTTAAAATAGGTGGGATTACCATGCCTAAATCAGATAATCCTCTTTATCCAATCACTATAATTAACTTCAAATTCACAATATCTTAACCGATAATAATATTGATTATTATTTTTACAGAGGGTGTTGTGTAAGCATACGAGTGAATGCACGTTGATATCACCGCTCCAATTTTTATAGTTTTAAAGTTGTTTTAATTCAGGTTTTTCGTTTAAAAGCGATGCAAGCTAATTCTACATGGCACACTGAAGAGAGGGATGTATAATTCATCAAAATCTAAGTAGAACCAAACGTTTATATGTTGAAATTCTAAGCCAAAGAGGACTGTGATCACCAACAAGTGAAGGATAAATGGAGTCGCCATTTTAACACACATGCTGCAGTTGCTCATAGGAAGGAAATCCAACACTCACTAAGACATCAAAGGTCACTATTCAAAATGTCCTGTAACAAGTGTACCAAGCTGTTAAGCGATGAAAGGGAGAGGCTGCATTGACACGGCTATTATCAAAAATACACTACCAGTGCTCCAGGATCTTGGAAACCACGTGAAAAGCAAAGGGGTCTAAGAAACGTACACTTTGCAAAAGCAATGGCTCACACCAAGGTGAGTCCCTTCCTGATAAAAAGATTACAGATAATTTAGATTCATTCAAACTTATGATTAAAAACTTGCTAAATACAAATATGGAACAAATTATCAAAAACTTCGAGGGGCATGAACTTTAACTACAGTACAATCACGAGACCTCTGAATAAATATTATGAACTGTGTGAGACATCAAGACAAAATTAACGGTAGCAATAGTAGCACAAGAAAAACTCAAATGAAAATGAAGAATTGTGGAACGAGGTAACCCTCAAGTGCAGAATCGCGCATATACTCTAAATACAACTAAAAAAAGAACTTCAAACACTGGGAATACCAAAAGAAAACAGAGTGCATCTCATCAGAGCCAAAATTGGCATTCCATTCACAACCACAAATGTTGTCTCTATTACCGAGGCCTCCAAAAAAAAAAAAAAAAAGAAAGAGAGAACGCTGCCAATCATTGCTCTCTTTACAAGAAAACAAGGCCGAAAACATAGATCCTAACTGACAAGAAACTCCTAACACTAATGTATAATCTGAACACTGGACTCAATACTTTTACTAAAATATTTTATGCCAAGCAAGAAAAATAAACACAGAAAAACAGTACAAGTTCTTTAATATGGATTCACAGATATTTATGAGACAGAATGAAAACACTCGAGTTTATATAATTGCAAGAGAAACGGATCTATACAGCCTACCAACATAATACTTTAACTCCACATCTTTCAGAACAGGCTTTAAAATTGCTTTAAAACTCGTTTCGAACATACGGAAACACTAATTTTAACATACGAAATCACAAATACAGGTAACCCTCGTATAACGCAGATGATAGATTCCATAGAAATGCCGCGTTATATAAATCGCGTTAGAAAGAATTAGATCATATAGAAAAAGTAGAGTTAGGCGCCGAAATCGTTTTTTTTTTAATTATATAAATAACAATGACAAATCCAACAAAAACAATATTTTTATTTAATTCAGGTAATTCATGTAAGTTAAGAAAACATAAACTATGAGACAAATACTTAGTATAAAATTATAAAAATTACAAATTGTACCTAAATTTCATTGCACATAATGCATAAATGTTTTAGACACAATAAAATAAAGCTCATATTTTAATCGTCATCACTGTCTTCAGAAATAAAATTTTGTAGATGTTCTTTAAGTGGCCGGAGGTCGTCACCACTTGAAATTTCTTGGACATCATTTGTATAATTCTCATTGCATACTTCGGCTGGTTTAGTCATCAAGAAGTCAGTAATAAGATTTTGCTTTCCACTATGCTGCAATTTTTTATTAAGTTCATAATATGGCGCTAAACAAATATCCAATTGTCTCGTGACTTTCAGGGATCATTATCCGTAAAATAACTTCCTAACTTTCTTGCCAAGTCCAATCCTTCTGCTAATTTCTTTGAACTGAATTCTTTAACGGAATCAGAATCTTCAGCAGAACTTTCCCCGCCATTTGATTCGACGCCATCTATTAATTGTACCAGTTCTTCCTCATTTAAATCTGCTTCTCCATCAATTAATTAATTAATTTCGTTTTCAACCATATCGCAAAAGCCCTCTCCACCAAAAATGTGTGCGACGTTTATTACACGACGTAGCTCGGCATCCACTGGAGGTACGAAATTTTGTTCCAGAACGCTTTAGGCCATATTTTTTTCCAGCAAGCATTCAGCGTAGAGGATTGTAATTCCTTCATGTATAGAGAAATAATTTTTATACAATTCAATATTGAAAACTTTTTCCACGCTTGAGGCAGTGTCATGTTTAGATTTGATTCAATTTTTTTTCAAAATTAATCGAAATGTTCGCCGAATATAATATGACTTAAATGTTGTTATTATTCCTTGGTCGAGTGGTTGAATAAGTGAAGTAGTATTAGGCGTCAAAAATGTTATTTTAATATTCGGATGGCTTAAATTTGTTGGGTGGCCCGGTGCGTTATCTAGAATTAGTAGAATTTTGAAGTCCATATTCTTTTTCTTTGTGTAACTTTCTACATCGGGTACAAGACACTTCAGAAACCAATTTTCAAACATACTAGCTGTAACACATGCCTTTTTGTTGGCCCGCCAATAAACAGGTATAGTGGACTTGTCGAGCCCTTTCATCGCACGAGGATTTGCGGATCGGTTAATAAACATTGGTTTTGTCATGCAATCATCTGATACATTACTACAAAACTGTAGAGTAATTGTATCTTTGGAAACTTTGAATCCAGGAGCTGATCCTTCGTTTTTCGAAATATAGGTGCGTTTTGGCATTTTTTTCCAATATAACCCAGATTCATCCACATTGAACACCTGGTCTGCACTGTAACCACCTTCTTTAGTGATTTTTAAAAGTGCTTCTGGGTATTTCAGGGAATCTTCAACGTCTGCTGATGCTGATTCTCCCTGGATTTTAAGATTATACAAAGAAAACCGCGTTTTAAAGTTTTCGAACCAACCTTTACTGGCACAAAATCCATGCTGACAGATTTCTTCTGAAGAATCTTGATCGAGTTCTTTTAAATTTTTATAAAGTTTGAGAGCTTTTTTCTTAATAAGGTGTTCATCCATAGGAATTTCTTTTGAGTGCAATCTTCAAATCATTAGAGATCTCTTCATTTTATTCTATTACAATATCGCGAACACTAGCAACGCGCTTTCCACTTACCGTTGACCCAGCAATAACACTTCCTCGGATTTTATGTTCATTTTTTTTTATTGTTCGAATTGTTGATTCATTTAAATTCAAAAAAGAAAAACTCCTGGTTTTTCTCCAATTTTCAACCGATCCAAGATTTTAATTTTTTCTTCGAGAGAAATTAATTTCCTCTTTAACGTGGTTTTTTCCCCTTTCGTTGCAGTTTTTTTAGTGGCCATTACAATAAAAATAAACTTTTACTTAAAAAAAAGCATTACACACATATGTCACTCACCAGAAAACAAAATGCTCAGCTTGAGAATAACATACTTATGATTTTAAATGCGCATTCCTCGCAGAAAACGAAGACAATTTTCAACAATAAACACTTTATACAGCAAACCCTAGTTGGCGAATTCTCAGAGGTGGCACGTCTGAGAATATTTTTGGCATATCAACGATTTACAGGTGATATCCTTTTATACGCTTATAAATTATTCAAGTTAGTTTTAATTGTTACAATACGTACAAGCTGAATTTTGTTTTACACAAGACAGCAGCTATAAAGACGTGCATATGACTGGTGCGGGATTAACAAAAGGTCGCTCAACCCAAAGACAAAAGCAACCGACAAATGCTGAGTTGAAATGTTAATTCTCTTCATTCGAATTCCATAACATCTGAAACTGTCATAGCAACATTCACTATTAGTTTTAACACATTCACAACAGGGTGTCATTTATCGTTCCGATGGAACTTCTCATTACTGACTGGCTCAACTCACACAAACGTTTCAACCCTCGGTTGAATTTTATGGCTTCTTGGCAGGCGAACTCATACATTCATTATATGGCATGTATCAATTCTTGCTAGTCTTTTATTTTAAGTTAGCTTTGTGATATGTCATAATAACATCGAGAATTTCAAATGCAATAAAACAAACACTTATTTCATAATTGAAAAATTGGAGAATAGTTTTTATTTAGATACTGTGTTTCGTTGCAACATATGGTTTTGCTTAAGTCTATACAGCATTGTTTCTGTGAGAGTGGACATGCGATTTATTAGTTAGCGCCGTTTTTATCCCATCTGTCTCTAATTTCACTATTTGTTGAGAATGACACAGACTGCAAAAGCCTCTGTACAGTACCTCATTCAGTGATATAATAAAATTAAATTCGATACTTATAACTACTTGCCCGATACGGGCAGATACAAATTTAAAGAAGATAAAGTTTGATTTTTAAGTTCCGCAGTGAAAAATATTTTAAAAAAATAAATAAAGGGTTACTAGAAATTGTAGACCGCGTTATATCGAAACCAGGTTGTATAAGTGCCGCGTTATACGAGCGTTACCTGTTCCGACAAACATGTTAACAAATACACAACAAACATATTATAAAGAGTCCCAGATCATAATCCAATCTGCTTTCTGCATAAATTAGAATCATGGATAAACGGCATTGAACTCAGTACAACATATCAGCTCATGCTAATAGGAGATATTAGCAAAAATTCTCTTGACTTCAACCACAAATGCATACCTTAATATGCGAAATCGGTACAATATAAATTCTACCATAAACACCCCAACAAGAGAAGAAATATTCAACAATTCACTAACACAATCATACGTAGACCATATCAGTTTACGGGCTCCCATCCATACGTACACCTCATCAGTAAGTAACGTCAAATTTACAGATCACTACTTTGTCTCAACTTCGTTTCATTATATCACCCCATCCCTCTCCCATCACCACAACACGCAACAAACTTGATCATATTAAAGAACATTGCCGACAACCTTCTAAAAAACTCACAGTGGAATTGCCTAATTAAAATAAATGCAACTTTCTATGAGAACATCTAGCTAATGTCCACAGAAATATAAAAAAAGCAATAAAGTGTACACAAACGAGGCAACAATCCGACAATAATCCATTGATAAATGGCGACATTCTAAATAGTATTATAATCCGTATTGTTCTTCATTCCTCTAAAATGTCCTGTTCGCAGTCTTGCCTATCGTGGTGGAGGGCTTTCCGTCAACACTGATTTCGGGAATTTTTGCTTGATGTCGTTGTGTCCCTAATTTTAGTAGAATTAGTTTAGATTTTGCTAGTGCATTAGCATCAGCAAGAGTTATCATGCCATTTTATTGGTTGCGTTCTCTGGCCTCTTTTGCTAATTTATGAACTGCTTTATTGTAAGCAATGTCTACATGAGCAGGAATCCATTGTTAAATGCGACGTTTTCTCAAACACTTTAGCTGGTTTAAGAGATTATGACTGTCTTGTGTGAGTTTCGTATTGCCAATTTTGATTGCCTCCATAGATGAGCTTGAGTCACTGTAAATTATAATTCCCTCTAATTGGTGAGATGATGATAATTTTAAGTAGGCTTCGAGTGATTTATTTATTGCATAGAGTTCGCTAGTAAAATTGTAATCAATTCTCCCGGAACCAACATTTATTGAACGTTTTTCATCTTTAGCGACTTGAAGGAGAGAACCAGCACCTCCATTAATCATATTAGCCTCGAATGATCCATCAGTATAACAAATAACTTGTTTGGAGGATGAAAGAAGGTTGATAGTATTTAGTCCTTTTACTTCCAGCGTTTCGTTCGTTTTATTTGCAGGATTTGTTAAGTTTAGATTTATGGAGGTATTCCAAGGTATAGGTTATTTTCTTATTTGGGCATTTAGATGATCCTTCCTGATAGTGTCATCATATTGTAAAGTTGATGATCTGTGAAATCTGCATTTTTGATTAAAATGCTAATAAGATTTTATGGAGATATGATTCCTTTGGTAGCTTCTGATAATATTAATGAATTTTATGGTGGCAAATTTCTGTCTGTCCTCCAGCAGGTCAAGCCCATATTTCTGTTGGGTTCTGATGTTGTTAGTGGATGAGACTGCACCAATGATAATCCTTGACCCTTTTGTTTGTACTTTGTCTATTTTTTCCATTACCTATGAAGATGAAGGTGACAAGATACGTGTTGCATATTCATTTATTGGCCTTATTAATGTAGTGTAAGTAGTTTTGAGAATTTTTGACTTTGTGTCCCAATTTGTTCCGGAAAGCTTTTTCAATATATTTAGTTTATTGAGAGCCCTGTTTGAAGTCCCAGAGATGTGTTGAGCACAACGTAATTCCTGATTAAGCGTAATACCAAGGTATTTTGGATTTCCTACTTTTTCAAGTACCCCGTTGTTGATCAAGACTTTTGAGATTGTAGGAATGTCTATTTTTCCTGTCTGTAATAAAGATGCTTAGTTTTATTTTATCTGGGTTGATTTTGAGTTTAGGTTCATCTGACTATTTTTTTTAATCCTCTCATGGATTTGTTTAGAATCTCTTCCAATTCTTTCATTTTATTACTCGTGTTCCAGATGGCTATATTGCCAGCATAGCAAGCTACTTTTTGTGTCTTCTGTAAGGTAAGGATGAATGTTATTGGCATATAAAAGGAACAGTAAGGGGCTGTGTACTGTGCCCTGGGAAACACCAGCCCAGGTTCTCTGCTCTCTAGATATTGTTGCGTTTATTCTAATCTTGATCTTTCTTCCTCTCATGAAATCAACGATCCAGAATAAAGCATTTCCTCTAATTCCGACATCATGTACTCTATTTGTATTAATGTTTTGATTCAAACACGATCAAAGTCATATCAAGGAATAAAGCAGTTGTGTTTTTTAACGGGTTTTCCTGAAATTCGCCAATTATTGTTTGTGAGAAGTAGAATAATTGATCTATCGTCGAATGATGGGCTCTATAAATAGTTTGGTAGTAGTTAATTTTCTTATTTATTGTGAGCCAATGCATGAGTCTCAAGTGCATGATTCTTTCATTAATTTTTACAGAGTATGCAAGTTAGCGCGATAAATCTACAGGGTAGTTCAAAATTCCACGTACAAACTTTGAGATGAAGTAGAGAATCAAAATGAATCATAATCATATAGGAAAGAATCACCGGAAAAGCCACCGGACTAACAGGGACACAAAGATACAAAAATAACACAGAGCAGAAAGTAGTGTAAAAAAACTTTACTAGGCGTAACTGAACAGTTCAATAGTAGTTGGATACATAATATGGTTTCACATCAGGTGCTCAAAGTTACGACCATTAGTAGTGATGCATGCCTGACACCGACGATCCATCGATTGCCGTACAGTTTCGAAAATACCTGGAGTTTTCCGGATATTAGCAGCGACGATGGCGATATTGGCACGAGGTGCATGTCAGAGGCAAGAGGGGTTTCATACACCATGGCGTTAGGGTCGCCTCCCCACAGAAAGAAATCAATGCTCGATAAATCAGGTGAGCGTGGGTGGCCATGCGACGGGTCCACTAAGCCCAATCTTTCGAGCTGCAAAGGGCCTGTCTAAATACTGACGCACAGAAATGCCAAAATGTGCTGGAACCCTGTCATGTTGGAACCACATTTGCCGACGCATATTCATTGGAACATTGTTCAGTAAATCCGACAAAACATCTTCCAGAAAGGTCAGATACTTCTGAGAGTCCAGTCGTGGGGAGGGGGGTAATGGACCGATTAATAGTCAGCGACGATACCTGCCAATACATTAATGGCGAAGCGTTGTTGTGCAGCACGTGATCGCACAGTGTGTGGGTTCTCATGGGCCCACACATGAGCATTGTGGTGATTGAAGGCCCCTTCGCAGGTAAATGAAGCTTCATCCGTGAACAAAAGTAAAGTTGGAAAATCCGGGTCTATGGCACTTCTGCAGAAACGAATGCGCGAATTCCACACGTCGAGGATAATCTTCCGTCATTAGTAACTGGAACAGTTGCAGATGAAATGGAGGTAAGGACTCAGAGTGCAAAATGCGGAATACACTAGAACGAGATACTCCTATAGCAGAGGCAACGATACGGGTGCTTTTCTCTGGATTATTTTCCATCGCATGCAACATGCGATGGAAAATCTTCCCTTCCATGGCAGGATTTCGCGTCGATCGTGGCAGCCCACTATCATCCCTGCGATCCCTTAATGATCCATAGTCACAAATTCTGATGCAAATGCACAATCATTTGGTGATTCGGTACAGGTCTGTTTCGGTACCTTTCTCGATACATTCGTACATCGGCTCGACCATTACCGTCAGCTAACCCGTAAACGAGGTGCATGTCTGCCATATCAGCGTTAGGAAAACGATGCATGTTCTTCGTACGACGTCGAAAGCTTGAATGAGAAAGCCCCAAATTGCTCATCTGGAGTACTGGCGAACAGCTGCACGTATCGCTTTCGCGTGGCGTTTCCGGTCATGCTTTCCTATGTGAATATGGTTGATTTTGATGTTCTCTACCTCTCCTCAAAGTTTCTATGTGGAATTTTGAACCACCCTGCTTTGAGATTCTGCAGCATTTTTGTCAGGTTTTAGGATGTGTACAAAAACTTATTTTTTTCCATTCTTTTGGTAGTTTGCCTGTTCTCTAAGAAGTATTAAAAATATCCAGAAGTTGTTCTTTGGCGTTTTTGCCAAGGGTTTGATCATATGGCCAAAGATAAGATCATTGCCAGGAGATTTGTTAGGTGCAGTTTTCTCAATTGATGAATTTAGTTCACTTAGCGTAAATTGTTCAGATAAGATGTCATTAGATTGGTATGTTATTGCTTGTTTTAGTATATTACTTGGGAGTTTATCGAGTGTCTTGTCCTCTCTGTTACACTGAAGTTTAGAGTTGTTTGAGTAATATTTTTGCCAGTGTGTTTGCCATTTCGTGATGGGTAACAGCTTTTTAGCAGCATTTATGATGAAGTTTGTTTTCTGTTGATTCTTTTCTTTGATGTTGTTGTCTAGGATTCTAATAATGTTCCAGTGTTGGCTGATTTTCTTGGGGCCAGGTTACTGCAATGGTCTTCCCATTTCTCCTGCTTGCACTTCCGAATTTCCTGTTCCATTTTGTGTGTCATACCATTAATTTATTTCTGGATTCATCAGTTTTATTAATTATAAATTGTTCAGTGATAACGTCTCCTATAATCCTTGAATTGATATTGTGATTTTTTCAGTAAGGTATCCAGGAATTTTTAAAACCGTTTGCTTCTTGTATTGTTCTTTGGCAGCTTTATTGGTGTGTGAAGTAAGGATTTAATTTTCTATCAAGGTTTCCAGAGATATGTTTATCTTGACAAAGATTCTCCAAGATTTTAGTAAACCTTGTCCATTCGGCTTTTCTAAAGTTCCAAGCATTCCTGATTTGCTGTTTTTGATCAATCTTGAAATTTAATGTTATTATTATGAGTCTATGGTCACTATTTTTTTTTTATGGTCACTAATGGCGTTTCCCAAAAATTTCAATTGTGCATTGATGCAATGCTATCAATAACAGATGTGATGTCGATAGCATATTCAGTTCCCGTATTTTTAGAGAGATAATTACCGTTGTTAATTGTTGTGAGTTCCAAATATGTAAAGAGGTCTTCATATTGTTGACCGTTGTGGTATAAATCGTCGGAATCCAACGTTGGGTGTTTCGTACTTAGGTCGCCAAGTATGATGGTTATACCAGTTGGAGCTTGGCTTAGCTTATCAGTGATGTCTGTGTTAATATTTTTATTATCAGAGTGTTAGACGCTTGTAATTGTAATAGAATGGTTTGGTAGGTGTATTTCAACATCTTGAGCTTCCGTTTAGCTGTTATTATTTAACTATTGATTTAGAATGTTTTCTTTGAATTTGATTTCTGAGCTCTTCATAAGGATAGCAAGTCCTCCAGCAGTTATTCTCTCTCTCTATCTTTCATAAGAGTTGTGTTGTTGTTATCGATATCATTATTATATAGCATTCTGTATTAAACCGGGAAAAAAATATATATATGAATAGTCTAAATGTAAATAGCCGAATGATAAAGATAGCACTTTGTCAAATAAAAAAAGGAAATATATATATAGAAAGATTGATTTACTCGGTTGATATACATTTTTTAAAAAATTGAATGACTAGAAAGTAAAATATATAAAATATTTTACTTGTAATAACATAATATTGTGTTATATACATTGTATTGTATTTTGTATATAATAATTAAAATATAATATAATAATAACGAAAGTTTATACAATATGATATAATTGAAATATAATATTTATTTATAAAAGCGAACACTATGTATATGTAATTTCTTTGAAGGAGAATAAATATTCAAAAAAAAAATAATGATAATAAATATTATTATTGTCAGAAACCTTTAATGATTCAAGCAATGATTGATGAAGGTCGAAATTCCCCGACCGGAGCTGTCATTCTTTTTAAGCTATTCACACGAGATACATTCGGGCTTCAACAGGAAAGCTGTTCCACTGCTTCTCGACTCCGTGAGAGAAAACCCAACTTTCACCACTTTGTTTGACCGCACAGAAACGTAACTTCTACGAATGTTCTTTGTACTCTTCCAACCTTCCCCATAACGAAACATTTCATAAGTCGATAACCTACATAACATTTTCAAAATTTCAGATAATTCTATGATATCGTTCCTCTTTCTCCTGTTTACCTGCATCTAGAGTCCTGGTACTGCTCTCAATCTATCTAAGTAATCTACATCCAATAATCCCAATATCGGCATAGTCAATCTTCTTTGTATCTGATCCCTGGCTTCTTTATCCTCTGCGTAGTGAGAAGACTAAATTTGCGCACAATAGGACAGTTGTGATCGTAACAATGTCTTGTAAAGTGTAAAAATGACTTTCATATCCTTACATATAAATATTTCTATTTAATCTCCTGGTTATCCTCTAAACTGCATTTGTAAATTTTTGTTATATGACCTTTGAACTTCAAGCTCTAACTTCCCTAGCATTATTAATTTCTTGTAACATAATCCTAACAATATAATATGCTGTTGGAAATCTCATCACGCCACAGTGCATAACTTTGCGCTTTCTATAATTAAATTTGCAACTGTTTTAATTTGCATATCTAGATATCATATATCTGGATTTGGATATCTGTAACATTTCTGATATCCATGCCTATTTTTGCATGGTCAGCAAATAATTCAATTTCCTCTCAATTCCTTATCAATCTCATTAATTTATGAATGGAATAACAGTGGACCAAACAGCGATCCGTGAGGCACAGCACTATTCCTTTTAAATATATATATATATATATTTTTTTTTTTTTGTAAAATAAAATTCTGAACTTCATAGAGGATCTATAAAGTTAAATTCGCGATAAAAAAATCATACTGAAATAAAGTCTGGATTCTCTTGAAAGAATCTAGAGATATAAAACTGAATAAGAACAGCAGGAAAGCAGAATGTAACCCAGATAACAAAAGTTATAATGGGAAGAACAAAAAAAAATTGACTTCTCATACTGGCACTAAATGGAGAGACTATAAGAAGTCAACTATTTCAGACATTTTAAAAATTAGATTACCAGATTAATTTGAAAATATACAGAAAAGACGAATCAAGATTGCAGAGTTGAGACCGAGCTTCATGTAATAAATATGTATGAAGAAGAAAGAAATAAAAAAAAATAATAAATAAGCAAGCTTCTCCACAACCGAAATGTTTTTTTGGATGTCGGCAGTGGTTTCAAAATTACATGTATGATCCGAGAACATGGTTTCAGAATTTGTAAAAAATAAATACAAATACAATAGATATAAATGTGATATACAGTGGGGTCGAAGACCAAAGAGCACAAGCAGGAGGCATGATTTGGATTCATAACTCCCTTTCAAAACAGTTAAAACATTATAAATTATGGAATGAAAGAATAATAGAAGCTAGAATAAAAATAGATAGAGGCTATTTAACAATAATTGGTTTATATAACCCAAAAGAAGGAAGAGAACAGGATAATGTTGATTTTTATAATCAGCTACAAAACATATATAATAAAATAAATAAAAATGATTACATAATTTTAGCAGGAGACCTAAATGCAAGAATTGGAAACACGAAAATTAATAATAATATAGGAATACATGGAGAACACACCCTAAACAGAAATGGTAAAACATTGATTGACTTTGTAGTTTATAAGAACCTAAAAATAATGAATTCCTTCTATAAACATAAAGACATACATAAATATACTTGGGCAGAAAGAGGATGGAAATCAATATTAGATTACTTCATATTAAATGAAAAGCCATCAAATTTTTCACTAGATGTTAGAGTCCACAGAGGATATGAAATAAGCAGTGACCACTTCCTTCTTAAAATAAAATTAAGATTACCACCTAAATGGCTACAAGTAACAAGAACAGAAAGAAAAATGGAAACATTTGTTTATAAAACTAGACTATTGAATGACACAAATGTACAATGGCTATATGAACAAAGAATTAACCAATATCTAGATAAAATAAAACATAATAAAGAATTAGAAATAGAATGGCTTAATATAAAAACAATACTAAATGCAGTAGCAAATGAAAGCTTAGGAAAGACCAAAAAATTCAATAAAAGAAAAAAACTGAAGATCTGGGATGATACAATCAAAGAAATAATCAAAAAGTAAAAAGAAGATTATCACAAATGGTTAAGCAGTAAAAGATTAGAAGATGAAATAGAATATAAAAGAATAAGAGCCATAGCTAAAAGAGAAGTTAGAAAAAGACATAGAGAATCATGGAATAAATTTGTTTCTAATTTAGAACATGATTTATATAAAATAAGACCCAATGTACATAAGATTTTGAAACACTTAAATGCAGATACCAAAGAAAACATAAAATTAAACACTAATTTGAAATTAGAAGAATTTCTAAATTACTACACAGAACTGTGGACAGACAAATATTTTAAAAAAGACAACTGGCAAACAGTTAACGAAAATGAAAAGGAAATTTCTAATTCTTAGAAGAAATAAGAAATAATAATAAGAAGAAATAAGTGAAGAAGAATTAGAAATCAGCCTGAAAGAAACAAGAAACGGAAAATCACCTGGAGAAGATAAGCTATGTTCAGAACTATATAAATACGCAGGAACAATATTCAAAGAAAGATTCTTATTATTTTTAAATAAAATTTACTCGACTGGTATCGCCCCAATAGAATGGAAAAAAGCAATTGTGATTCCTATCTTTAAGAAAGGTAATAGAGATGACCCTAAAAACTATAGAGGCATCAGTATACTAAATTCCTGTTAAAAATATATAGCAGAATCTTAAATAACAAACTAATGAAATATTCCGAAAACTTTATTCTAGAGGTACAGAATGGATTTAGAAAAGGACGATCATGTATAGACCCAGACTTTTGCCTAAAATTAATAATAGAGTAAAGAAGAGAATACAATTTAGAAACACATATTGCATTTATTGACTTTGAAAAAGCATTTGACAAAGTTAAAAGAAACATATTATTTAACATATTAAAAGAAACACAAATACCAAATAATATCCTAAAAGCTATCATCACAAGTATATATGAAAATAATCAAATACAAATAAGATTAAATCACGAGCTATCATATACGAGAGAGATAAACCAAGGGGTCCGACAAGGATGTCCCCTCTCAGCAACTCTTTTTAATACCTACTTAAATGAAATAATAATAAAATGGAGTAAAAATTTACATCAAGGAATTAAACTTTCACCTACAGTTAACTTAAACACTCTCCTTAAACACTCTTTGCAGACGACCAAATAATGATTACAAATTCTGAAGATAACTTACAGAAAGCTATTTTAAATCTAAATGAGATATACAAAGATTATGGTATGATAATATCAACGGAAAAATCAAAAACTATGGCCTTTAAAGGACAAGATCCAGCAAGAACTAAAATAGTAATAGATAACAAGATCTTAGAACAGGTGAATTCATTTAACTACCTAGGATGTATGATCACATATGAAAATGAAAAAGATATAAACGTAAAAATTTACAAAATATTTAAAAATAACAGGTGCAATTAACTCTATATTTAAACCAAACCTAGTTCAAAAACAAACCAGGCTAAAAGTATACAATACATTAGCCCTACCGTTCTTAATGTATGGAAGCGAAATCTGGACAATAAAACAAAAAGACAAATAAAGATTAACAACAGCAGAAATGAAGTTTATGAGAAAAACTGCAAAGTATACCCTATTTGATCACAAAAGAAACGTAGATATTATGAAAGAATTAAACCAAGAACCAGTATTAGAAAAAATTAAAAAATATAAACATAAATGGATGGAACACGTTCAAAGAATGAAAACAGAAAGATTACCAAAACAAGCCTTAAAGTACAAGCCATTAGGAAAAAGAAAACCAGGACGTCCTCTTAAACGATTCAACGATGAATTCTACGGCCGGAACAGGCCATGCTAGGCCTAAATCCTTGATATGTATGATAATGATGATGATGGCAATAGATATAATGAAAAAGCGATACAAAATTCTAGTCCATACACGATGCTATTGTGCTTCAAGTTTGAATCTTTCCCTAGGTTCCAATGATATTTTTCGCATCTCCAGATGCGAAAAATACCATTGTGTTTAAAGCATAAATTAATAATCAAAGAAATCTGTTGAACGAGAACGATAAAAATAAAATGAAGCAAATTTGTCGGAAAAGTTACAATGTGATATGCAAATTAGGAACCGATTTGCATACCACATGTTAATCACTAGCAGATTACTACTACTCTCTAAAAAGTATCTTAATAAATTTTTAGAGAGTAGTAGTAGTAGTAGTTTCAAATTAATACAAAGGAGTTATTCGAATTTGAACTCAAAATTGTTTGTTAAAATACGATATCTCATCAAATTTGCTTTACTCAAGGTTTTGGAGAATTCATTTCAGTGGTTCCTTTGATTATTCCTAAAAACTGAAATTAATAAATACTCTCATAAAGATTTTTTGGACAATTAAAAAGTCCGTTTTGATTTAAAAAATACCGTTTTTAATGTCGAATAATTTAAAGTAACCTTATGCGCAGTAAAGAATAGGTTATTTCAATTATTAAAAAAAAACATTGGAATCCCTATTGGTGGATTGCGGGAAGGATGAAGAGGAGTTCGTTTAGATCCTCTTCTCGAATTAAAATTTCGAAGCGCATTACCAACACATGCATTAACATAACACGACTACAATACCCTCTGATTTCCGAAACGAATACGTTTAGTAAGTGGACATATTTCGCATGATCGCTTCAGTTGTTTCTATTTGCTTTCAGGTCACTCAAAGAGTATGGCGCTAAAATTTTATTTAATCAAATATGATCGCCAAACAACAATATTGTTTAAATTTGGTATTTGTTGGTCCGTTGTTAGATGACCGTTTCTCCCCTTTTTCATGGATGAGCTTTAATGCAGACGATCCATCAACTTGGAGTTTTGTTCGTTTTGGTAAAAGAAGCTGATGGGAAACCAGAATTATATGTTTGTTCATATTCTGAAAAGTGTGTCGTACCTCGTGTAACCTATTTTGTTTAATACAAATGCGTGAAAATTTTATTTGCCCACCCCAATTACAATATATTTTTAATAATTTGTAATAAAATAATATACATCATTTTAGTTGAACAGAAATATTTATTTCATAAATCAGTAATCAGTACAATATATTAACCTAAAGACATATTATCATAAAATATGAAACCTATTAATCTTCAGAATTAAGGTATAAATTATACAATAGATACATATGAGTACTTTCTAATTATTGTACTTGTCAGACGATAATTTCTTCAATAAAAGGGAAGCCTTTAAAGATTTAAGAAATTCCAAGCATAAAAAATCAAAATTAGAATTGACGATTCGTTTTTTTCTATAACTTAGTATTAAAAGGCACACTTCAGTTTTCGTCTATTAATTTTGTAATAAAAATATAATAGTACAATGTATATCTCATTAAAGTTTAGATCACAAATATATATGATCATCTTAACCATATCCCAAAGAAGATAAGTTGTCCTATTTGCTAATCTGTTGTAAACGGGAATTCTAACTTCTTGAATTAACACGTCTCCTGTATGCCTATTATTAATTAATAAACTTATGCATTTTAACTTCAACTTTTAACATTACTTAGCTTTAATTTTTATCCTTAAGTGGGCACATGTAAAGGAATACTTAAGTTGTCCATTCACTAACGAGGGGGTGAGATTGAATCATATTTCCCATTTCCAACACTATGGATAAATTCCGGAGGACTGTCATAATTAACACCGGAAGAGCTCTTCTTATCACTCTCTTAGATATCCTGCACGAACACGAAAGTTGACTAATATATTTAAGTGGATAATGAATTTCATCTCTAGATGCAGAATGAAATTCGCTATCTCGCATATCGCAAATCAGAAATGTCAAAAAGGTTCCATGTTTAGATTCTAGGGCAGAGTTTACAGATTACGTAAAAATAAAAACATATATAATTATCGAAAAAAATAGTATAACTAAGACGTGAAAGAAACTTTAGCCAATCCGCAATACTGATACACTGATAGTTAATTACTTTTCGTGGTTGCGAATTACATAATAAAATGACATCTTAAACTATTAAAAACGTTACATATTTTCTTCTAATTTACCTGAAATTAGTGAAATGCACAGTACAGTAAACCAAAAGCTGTTCATAATTCGTCTTTCTAATCACTCTTACCACAACTAGAGAGGAAATGGATCTTTGTTTCTGATCTATTTTAATCAGCTCCTCTGAAATTGTACAACTCACTTAATGAGCCCTGCTTCTAGGAACGTTTGAAATTCGTCTGCTGCTACATCAAGATATTTCTCATTACGACATTACTGATTGCTTTCTTGACGTCAAACGGAACATCGATTTCAGTACTTCCTGAAATTAGGCAGTTGCACATATCCCGTTCCAGTGCTGTCCAGCGAAAGCGAGCGCCACACTACCCCCCCCCCCTCCCACACACACACATACTGGGAGAAAAACAAGGGAGAGAGAGAGAAGTAGAAATAAACTCATCCGGTAGACATAGGTACTTCTGAATGCAATTCTTGACTGTGTTTGTATAATACACATCCATTATATAAGTGTGTCCTGTGCAATGTTCTGTCAAATTAACCAATTAACTGAGGTTTTAATATACTTATTTTATACTATACTCTAGAAGTTAACACTGTAGCAAAAGTAAACATATTTGCTCTATGGTTATGAATGTTCCATTCCACTATCTTCTTTGCAATATTTTCATAAAGCGCTTCGCTTCAACCAATCTCCATGATACCAGCTAATACAGCTTCAGATGAAGAAAATTGAAAAATTCTATTCTTCCCCTCCTGTGGAGGAGAGAGAGAGAAATAGAGGTAGATAGAGGGAGAGAGAGAGAGAGAGTTTGGTTTGTAGAATGGGTTTGTATAGTGCTCCTAATGACAAATGCCACTGGTAGAAAAAGATGAAACAATACCCATACACAGCCAGCTATTGTTATTTGTAAAGGCTAATGTATTAACATATCAATAATGTTCTTGTTCCACACATGCAGCACGCACGCACACACACACATAGATATGTTTACTGAGTTTCGTTGTCTAATCTCGTCGTGTGATTAATGGAAAAGCATTAGAATTACCAAATTACCCGCAGTGTAATGCACTGTAACCCACACACTAATGGACTATAAATTACACCTTTCATGGGCTGGATCTACATAAACATCACAGGATTGTTCAGCTACCGAAGTGCAAGAAAAATGTTGGTAACCTTCTATTTGAAGACGTAGATTGAACGCTTTAGGAAAAGAGATAACACAAAAGACTACTTGCAAGGCAAGATTAGAAGGGGGAAAAAGGAGGGAGGGAATATTTGTTCTGTGAATTGTAAGTTAAATTCTGAATAAAAAGGAATATTGAATAGCTACTGAAAAGTTTAACAAATTTAGAAGAGAACAAGTAACTAACGTTGATCATAAAGATATATTAAAGAATGTAAATAGCAAAAGCTGAAAGAGAGAGAGAGAGAGAGAGTGTGTGTGTGTGTGCGTGGGTGGGTGGGTGGGTAGGTGTTCAAGAATAAGAGTGAAATATATTAGTAAGAGATGGTTCGTTAATCAACTTGATTCCTGAATTCTGTACTAATTCAACTATTTTCGGCAAGCTCCTTATGGTATCAAAGCACATGTGTGAAAAATATTCAGTTGTAGGATAGATTTGAGATTTGCGCACAACCGAAATCAGTTTGGAAAAAGTTATCGCCTTCAAGTGACAGTGAAGTCTTAATTTTTGTATTCTGCAGAAGCAACATTTGTATAACATTCACTATAAGAAAAACTTCTGATTAGTAATTAGAGTTATCTAAAGTACAGAAATTTCATCTTCTTCAGAGATTTCGATGTTTTCAAAAGCCCAAATGAATTAAAAAGCTGTTAAATTTTCCTAGAACTAAAGTTAACGAAGTCAGGTTTAGCCGAAATACAAAGAATGAATATTTTTAAGTTCAGACCGTGAAGAAGATAATATCATGATAATGTTTGTAGTTCTTATAGTACAAAAGTTGATGAGTGAGGAACAGTAGGAAAGTGCAGTTCATCAACAAAACTTGTATCGGATGTCGCGGGAAATGGTGATGGAAGCTGACTTATAGAAGGATGAATGTATGAAGAAGAAGAGAGTAATATGCACTGTAACATCATTGGAGTCCTGATTTGAGGATAAAACCTGTCGAATCTCATATGTAACTGGCCTCCAGACAAAAACGTTGAGAATCTAGTTACAGAAATCTGAAGAGAGAGAGAGAGAGATCTTATATGACAACTCCCCTCCCACAAACGTGTTCATGAAGTGCATGCAAGGAATCACAAGTGCTTTATCGAGTACTAATGTGTCCTTTATGGCGTCAAATTACACGACCGCCACCACAAGTACACAACCCCAGTATCTGTTCATCTTTTAGGCGTATTCAGGAACAGGCGTGTGCCAAAGTTCCTAAAAAAAAGGCAGCGGATAGAGGAATAATAATAATGATATCCCAGCAGATGGCGGATGTCTGTATAAGTAAAGAGCATAGCTTAGAGTTAAATCACTCTGAGTGAAGAGATAAGAGAGGATGAGTATGGATCTTTAATTAATATAAAAGAATGTGGAATAATTAATGAGTACAATGTGCTGTTCTCATTGGATTAACTATTATCAAAGATCTTACTATCCTCTATCAAAAGAACTATCAGCACTTCCGCGTCGTATCAAATTACAGTAGAGAAGGCTACAGAAACTGTTATTCGTTATCGTAATTAATCTTGAAATTTCAGTTGCATTATTCTTGTTATTATGGGTTGGTGGTTAAAGTTATGGAAAAGTGCGCCTTATAAAGATCAAACTGCATCAAATGTTAATTCTATTCGGAATCAATTTTTATCTAAAGCTGCAAATATGGCTTGTATAATAAATGTTATACCTAGAAGCCCAATATTAAAACCGACATAGATGGTCGATAAGTTTCATCACTCAGCACAAACGTATATAGCAAATTACATGAAATATTGATTTTATTTTATTTATAATCAATTCGTATTTAAAACGACAAACAGGGCTATAATAATAAGTGATAGGCTCACACGGAGATACATCATAGAAGGTAAATGAGTTTCATTTCCTGCGCACAATGCATAAAGTAAACCGCATCCAATGTTTGTTTTATTTATAATCAATTCCTATTTAAAGCGATAAATATGGCAAAAAAATAAATGATGTTATTATATATCCCATAATATTCCGATATACATGTTAGATGGTAGATTAGTTTCATCATCCTACGTAATTCCACAACATAACTAATTAGAGTCGAAAGTGGCGTCAAAGAACTACACATTTGACCTGTAGATAAGTGTTTCTGGATCATATAATCCTTAAACTAGCATTTAAATATGTAAGATAGGTAATGGAAATTGTGTTGGTGGATATGCATTAAAATGAAAATATGAAGGCTTGAAAGAGTGAGTAGGTACGCACACCAGCTATCAGTTTATTCCTCCCCTTTCTTTTCTTTTGTATTAACCATTATTTCTATTATATTCAATCTAATTTGCTAATAAAAGAATCATAATATCTATCTCAGTTTAAAAAGAAACCTTACTTTAATAAAACTAATGTTTCATTTTATATCGGTTATGGATAAGCAAATTGGTACAGTGTTTCCTCTCAAGAGCAATATTTTATATCAAATGAGACCAATTCTAGATTTTGGTTTTCTCTATGTTGGGAATCAGTCAACTCTTCAAAACAACTTTCAGAGTAATAAACCCCTTATTCCGAATTTCTAACAGAAAAATTAATAATTGCTCCGTGGATTAACGAACCACGCATTTAACTTACTATCCTTACATAATACGATTATCAACAGAACAAAAAGATGTTTAATATTAAACATTCCTATTTACATTTTATTAAAAAACTTGAATCTTAATCCGTGCTTATTCCATAATACTAGACATCAAGAAGTAAGACCACTGTAGATTCCATTCTAATTGTTCCTCTACTGCGAAAAAGAGGTAGTAAACCTAAAGTACAATGGATGGGATAAGAGATTCGTTATATGCATTTTTATTTATTTCTTACATAATCCTGAAAAATTACTCTGGATAGAACAAACGTGGATTATTTAAAGCCACATCAGTCTGAAATAACTCGGTACTATCTTTTATAAGACTACAGTTAATGTTAATCAGATATGCCAGTTTTTACCATAACGAAATTTTTAACACAAAGAAATAAATTGAAAAATAAAGCTTTTTTCTTGGAAAACAGAACATTCAGTGAAAACAATTCATCGGAAGACATTTCATTGAAGGATTCTTCATTAAAGCAGTCCATAGCACAACTGTTCATCGAAAAAGCAATTCATAAGGAATCGAAAATACAAATAACAAAATAACAATTAATCGGATAGAGATTAATTGTTATTACATGAAGTTAACAAATAACAACTATTTGAAAATATAATTAGAAATAACAATTAATCGAAAAATAATTCATCGAAATGCAAATAATTGAAAGTAATAAAAAAGAATTCATCGAATAACAAATATTAAAAATCTTAATTAATCCAAATTCAGTTCATCGAAAATCGATAAGATAGAAAAAAAATTATAATTCACGAGATAGCTGAACCATGAAGGAATTAATTCGTCGTGGAATGAATGGGTTTCTACTGTTTTCGATTTACGAACAAACTCTGGCTGTGACGCAAATGTATCAGGTCTGATAATTGCGTTTGTTTATATGGCAAGTCTCTCTGCATTTCACCATAAGAATGCTGAGAGCAAAATCTATGTTAGCTACTTATAAGCTGGCTAACTCGCCTTGAGTTGAAAATACCGATGATGTTTCTCTCTTCCTAGACAGGGAAAATAACAGAAAGAAGTATAAGTATTATTTCTGATAAAATTACCATGTTACTCCTCCAAGTGAATATTATTTTTATTAGCTTATTTTTTGGGAGATCGTTGGGGAAGTGTAGGCTATGTCATGCCAGCTTGGTGTTTTTGTCTTTCCGTAGACGACAAAAACGGTGTCGAAACGGCTCCCACCCCGTTACTTCCACTCCTGATCCTATTATATTGTATCTTTCTCCTTTCCCTCTAATTTATTTTTTTTTTACCTCCTTCCCAAAAATTTCTCTACGCAACCTATAAAAAATCCAGTTTTTAAATGTTCGCATACCTCTTGACTCACCAATATGTATCCCACATCTCTCTATCCTCATATTTCCATATTTCCGATCCCTCCCCTTTCAGTCATATATCAACAGCAGATGAATGTATATCTCGCCATACGCCGGAGGAGGCTGAATAAGAAGACAATCAGCAACATACCACAGAGATAAGTTCGAATTATCCCTCCTATATATTCCTCATATATCTGTTTATAAAACATCATTAATACCATAAAAATTGAGTAAACAGCCAATGATATTATTTATTTATTTATTCGTGTGGGGTTTACCCCGTTCCTCGACCACCACTTAATATTAGTTCAGTTCTCCTAATGAGGGATTAAGTACTATATCCTACGACTGTAGCCCTTGTGTTCAGGAGGCCAGTTTGCATGCTTGAGGGATGAAAAACCCAGATAAACTCTGAGAAAAACCCTGTTATCCACACCCAATACCCGCTATCTTTACTATGGCTGAGAATGATCCTTAAGCTCCTCACGTCGTCGACACGAATCGAACCTAGGACACTCCATCCCTAGGCATATCGTTGCGAAGCGCACAGCCACTAGGCTAACCTCGCGGACGATGACATTATAAAAAGGGCTATTCCTAAACAAAAATAGGCTAAATAGCAGTAAAAATAATAACTGAAGGAAGGTTTCAATAAAATAAGTGTCTGATGGAGGTGTAAATTTTTTTCATATTTTTTCACTTTTATTTAAATCAATGAATGTTATCTATTAATTAGTTCGAGTTGTGCATCGAATCAGAAAAAAACATTCACTCTGTATTCCTTTCCTGTCTGTAAAAGAACTTAAGGAAAAGTATTTCTTAAAAATTCCCCTTAATATATGCCAGTTTTTTTTCCCCTCTTGAAAATTTTTTTTTTGCTCCTGTTCCACCAAAAAAACTAAACCAAAAATAGAATGAATGTCAAAGAGCATACTTTGATTCTTATTTATGGGAATTATTTTAATTACATTGGGACTGTGTGTGTGTGTGTGTGTGTGTGTGTGTGTGTGTGTGTGTGTGTGTGTGTGTGTGTGTGTGTGTGTGTGTGTGTGTGTGTGTGTGTGTGTGTGTGTGTGTGTGTGTGTGTGTGTGTGTGTGTGTGTGTGTGTGTGTTCTTATAGCAAATAGTTCGCAGTATCCATTAACCACTCTTATAACAATCAACTTTAATAGCAATTAGCCACTCGGCCAACAACAATCCCAGCAAATCGACACTTATTTCTGACCTTTACGATATAGAATCCTTCAGTGCTTTTATTATTTTTTTTCATTTCATTTTATTTATTTATTATTGTGTTTTTTAAATTTCGGTTTTAAATAATCTGTCAATCGTCTTCTCGAGACAAATGTGAAATTTTCTTTCAGCCACGTCAGGCCTCCCATAATGGAGAAGTGGTCTCACATCATAGGATCATATCCATCTCCACCTAAGAACAATCTTAAACATCCATGCTTACGGATATGAGCCGCATCCTCCTGGTTGGGGGAATTAATATATTAACTACTCGGCCAACTGCTCACCAGTTCACCACTGATTTGTGACCTTGGGAAAATAGAAACTCTCCTTCCTCCATTGTAGATAAAAGTAAACATCAGTAGTTCAAAATACGTGCGAGACGCCTGATGGAAGAATATCGACCAAAGGAACGTTTTTTCCCATTCAGTATATAATATACTTTTTTGGGGTGTAAGAAGTACGTAATATATTTAATGACTGTATTGAAATACTGTAGGAATTGTCTACGTTATATTTCTTCATCTAAAACTGAAAGAGGTGTGAAGTGATTGATATATATATATATATAAAAAAAAATCACTAATTCTGATATGCGTAGATTCAAAAACTGAAGAAATCCTTATCAAATGCTGTTGGTAATGCATGCGATTCTATTTTTAGAGAAGTGCAATCTTACATAAACACAGATCAAGGAAAAGAATTTCACAACAAGAAAGTTCTTGCATTATTTAAGAAACATAACATTCATTTTTACATGACCAGGAGCGAAATGAAAGCACGTATACTAAATACAATCTAAATGTATTTAGATTTTAATAATAATAACTAAATGTATTTAGTTATTATTGTATACTAAATGCACGTAAACAAACGTTATACGAAATTAATGTCGACCCTCGTGCGTATGTATAATCTCATTGAACTATCGGTATGGCTCCTTCGGAAGTTTACCTTCACAACGAGGATTGTTTTTGGAAGTATTTGTATGGAATCCAAGAAGAACCTGCCAATCCAAAAGTTCACTTTAGTGGTAGAGTGGATTTGAGCTATTATACCCACCAATTTAGAAATGCGTTTTGTGGTAACTGGACTCGAGAATTATTCACTATTTCACATGTTATCAAAAGAAATCCAGTAGTATATAGATTTAGTGGTAGGGATGGAAAGAGATGATCGAGGGAACCCCAACTGCAAAAGGATGATATACCCAATGAACTTCCCGAAGACGTGCATCTAATTTAGTGAGTAATTAAACAGCAAAAGCACAAAGGAAAGCTGCAGTATTTTATTAAATGGCTTGGTTATCCCACCTCGTATAATTCTTGTATTCTTACCGAAGATGTTTTACTTAAACCGTCCCAGTAACGCAAGTATGAAGATCTTTCGTACTAACACCTAAAAACGAAATTTCAAGTGGAATTACTACATGAGATTAGACTTGAAGGAAAATAGGAAGTTGCACTTGCCAAAATTCATCTTCAAGGAGAATTTAATTGAAAGAAGTTCTTATATCACATACCAATCAATATCGAGTATTGCCAAGGAGTTCCCACGGAATTTTGCATACCAGGTAGTGAAGAATACTTGGATTTGAAAAGATCATACTTACAGGTTCATGTGCGTTCCACTGACAATGAGGGTACACCTATTAAAGATTCTTCTGTCGATGACGTGAACAATTTTCTGCATTTCATATTTAGTTAAATTGACCTTTTCCTCCAAGTCGAGCTAGTGAATGTGACATCATAGACGTATCCTTATAGGGCTTACATTGAAAAGCTGCTAATTAAGGCAGAGATGCTAAACTCACTCAATTAACAAACGAGATTTTGTTAAAGATGACGTTGCTAACGTTAGTGGTATGTTTACTAAAAGGGATGTATAGACGACTTGCCCGAATTTTCCAATCGAAATGGGTCGAGATATTTGGGCTAATATGCTCAGGCATCATCATGCATCAAGACAGCTACTAGATCAACAACATTTCTGTTCGTGTTCATTTGGTTCGCAGTTCCCCAGAATTCTGTTTACTGAATGCAAGTGCAAATGCTAAGGTTAATGTGCATATTGAAGTGGCTACAAATTTTATCCACAAAGTCAAAATAAACCCAAAGATTCCACTGGCTCACTTGTCTATATTAGACAAGTCAAACGTGGTGTATCACATCAATCGAGTATAAATTTCTTATTTTTCTATTCCCGAGGACATGCCAGATGCCACACAAGACACTTATATCTAGGCGAAATACCATCTAGATTCATTATTGGACTGGTCGCTAGTGATAGATTTAATGGAGCTTTCAACAGGAATCAATTTAATTTTTGTCATTTCAATGTGATCCCTATAGTCGTCACTGCTGATGGCATTCAATATCCCTCGCATCCCTTTACTCCGAACTACAAAGAAAGATATTACAGCAGATGCTATATGTCACTGTTTACTTCGCTCACCAAATGGAACGGAGACTGTGGTAATGACATTTCTTATCAGGCATGCATAAAGGGAATATCCTGTATGGTTTTGACCTATTGTTAGGTCAAAATGCCGTTGCTCCCCATGTCGTTCGTTTGGAAGTGTACACCTCAAAGTAAAATTTTCTCAACTTGTTACTGAAAACATCACAATGGTTCTTAATGCAGAATTTAAGTGTACATTATCCATAACAAATGACAGTTCTGTGTACTAGACTATGATCACTGAACAACTAGTAAGCATACTAGAGCAGAAGAAAGGTGGCTTTAGGAGTTTGTGATCATGACGAATTGCCACTTCATCTGATCAGACAACAGCAGTCGATGATCGTTGTGAACGCAGATCCGACTGGGTTATCTGGACAACAATGGAACACTGTCTATATCAAAGGCAAACATGGCAATTTTTTCGATAGCTTCGGTTGCCCACCCGAAAGTGACATTGTTAACTTTCTGAATAATAATAATAATTTATGGAATTATAAAGTGTACTTGTACAAGTTAAGGAATCTGTCGGATGCAGTTTACACGGTGTATATTTGTTACTATTCAGAAGTCGTGGTGTTTCTATGCAAAATATTATTAGAAAATGCCATTCTAATGTTTTGTGGTTTAATGTTGTTGTCACTTATGCCGTAACAGATCATTTACTGAAACAAAAATAATAATTAACATTCATTTACCATTTTTCCACACAAGTTTCGTATTCCCACGCAGTTTTTGAGAAGATAAAAATACAAAATTGGCATTGGGCCTCCGACCTCTTCTGCAGATGTGGTGTGGAATGGAAACATCTTCCTCAGTGGGGGTGATAAAAGAAGCAAGACGGGGTAGGGACTGTCTATTCTTTGGACGCTGTGAGAACTGAGTGATTTTTTTTTTTTAATGCGACTTCCGCTGCTCCTCTTTCTCTCCTTTTGTGAGAGCCAGTTTGGGTTTTTCAAACATAAATAAACATGAACTTCAATCTTTACTCTAATGCATTCAGACATGTTATTAATGCTTAGAGTTGTTCCTTGGTAAAATAACACTGTGCAACTAACAAGCAGAGAGAGAGAGAGAGAGAGAGAATGAATAAACTAATGACACAATGTGTAAAATGCTCCGAGAAGGCTCCTTGTCAAGTTTCAATTTCAGCATCAGTCTACTGCTTTTATTAGGAAAACACTGCAAAAATCATTCCCAGAAAGGGACAGCGGTAAATTTGATGTTACTCATATTACTAAAGTGTGAGAATGGCTTGTAAAAAAAAATAAAAATTCCGTTTTAACTAATTAGATTATTCTATATGGGAAAAAAGTTTAATTCATAGTATTGGTTGTAAACAAAAATATTTACAAATATTCTGGTAAGCCACAATATTCTAAAAACAGTCTTTCTCTTCTAAATTTACTCTGATGGAGCATGACTGTCTTTTTCCAATTATTAATTTTTGATATTGTGATAACGCACGATATATAAAAGGAATAATCAATCACTCCTTCAATCCAAAACCATCCTTTCAGAAAGATTTTAGTAAAGCTATCACCATCCCCTATGTCTGAGGTACATCAGAAAAAAATATCCAGAATCGTAAAGTAATACAACCTCTGCACCACTTTTAATCCCCATTTAAAACTAGCTACCCTTATCCACTCCACTAAAGACAAATTTCCTTCCCTCTCAGTTCGAGGTGTATATAGAGCTCCTTGTTCCTTCAAGTTAGCCCGCTATGGGCAGATAGAAAAACCAGCTACCACCGGAATGGAAGAACATAAAAAATGCATCAATCACGACTATAGTCAATCTGGCCTTGCAGACCATGCTTTGGAAAAAAACCTCACATAATCAATTGGAAAAACGCACCATTGCTCAATCACGGTAAATTTAGAAGAGAAAGACTGTCTTTAGAATCTTCTGCCGCTCATAAAAAAATAGCCTAATTTAAATAAATATGGTTGCATATATTTGAAATATATGCAACCATATATTTGAAACATTTGAAACACATATATTTGAAAAAGACATAGTCTTCCCATATATTTGAAACAGTAACACTTCAAGATCCTCGTTTATATTCTAGGCCTCCGACAGGTGTCCATAGAGGGCGCCTTATCAAATTAGTACTGTAATCTTTCCTCCGGTTTTGTGCTGCCAGTGCGTGTTACAAGTCGCATTTTGCACTTCCTTACGATGTCTCTGTAACCGACACAAAATATTGGAATCATTAAATAGTACTCTTAATCGTTTCCTAGTGCTGTTTCACTCCATTAAACGATTATCGTGAGAACGAACCAGAAATGAAGAGAATCAACCAGTTCGAAACAGTTGTCAGGTCAGTGAAACCTTATCAAAATGGAAGAATAAAAGGCGAATATATAGACGCTTACAGCACCTATGCATTCTATATGATCCGGGCAAGGGCAATTCGTAAATGCCGGCGAGTGTATTCCTCTAAGCTCTCTGTCAACTTTCATAGTTTCTACATTCGGCATTGAAATAATGCTGGATTTAATATCCACTTGATTTATATAATTGCTGTGCATCGCCGAAATGAAACCTTTTGTCTCTTTATTTTAGCTTATCGTGAGAATTGTTTAATGTATATATACATGATACCAAGTTATCTTAAATTAGGGATTCTACCAAAATGATCGAAATTAGGATTTTAGCCATTGGTCACATTTTCTACTACTAACGATCGTGTCAGTCCAAGGGCTTCATCTATTTTTTTCTGACCTAGGAAAATTAAAATAAATGGATATATGACATCTAACGATAAATTAACATCATTATTAATTTTAGATACAACACGACATTATTTGAGAGTTTCAACGATAAAAGAATTCCATTTAGTGTACGTTTAATGATATTTAATTTATTTATACCATTGATAGCAAAGAGATCAAAGATTTATGATTGATTTTACCGAGATGATCAGAAGGAGATCATTAATAAAGAAGCGAAAATATATTTTACGTGGAAGAACTAAGAAATGGGTGCAACTACCAACTCAAATGCTAGCAATTAGAACTCTAGTATCACTTATGAAATCAAACCAATAGCAACATTTGTCGATAAATGAGCTTTCTTTTAAAATGGTTTCTTATTAATAAATTCTGTAGTTTTATATTGGAAACATATTTTAACTTAATTATAAGGAACAAACCGAGTGTCCAAGGATGTTGTTCTGATTTATTTTCCAAGGATAGGGAGGGTAGTTGTGTTAATATTTTTCAGATTTGCTGAGGATTATAGCACTGAATGAGAAGCAATAGCTTCTGAAGAAGAAGAAGTAGCTCTTCATACATATCCGTATTTGTAGTTTTAGGTTTAGTAGTGACGATATTATTACCTGAACAGATCAATGCTTAGCTCTTGATGAACTTATTAATTATGCGAAACTTCTAGACGGTTGTGTTTCGACTGTTTGTGAATGTAATGATTTTTGTAAGCGGAGATTGTCAAGGATCCACTAAATTCACGTGTAACCAACAAAGCAAGGATGAGTAGGTTGTTATTTATGTTGTTGTTTTGATTTTCCTGAAGTGAATTGGATCCTAGGATGTTGGTTGTTTGCATGTGTTAGGACAGTGTTGAGAGCATCCAAAAATCCGCATGTCGATATAAGTTTTATTGATTGTTATTTGGTGTTTATAACAGGTTGTTAATAACGTCGATCGCGATCTACGGGTAGATCGCATAATGTTTTGGGGTCGAACGCAAATTTATTTTGTCTCAACTTTCCAAATAATATATAGATGAGTTCGAATACGATAAGGCAAATAAATAATATTAACCTATTTATCAAATAATAATCCATATTATGGTTCTATTTAAAATTGACGTTAATTAAAAAAATTAAAATAATATTTTTGTACAATAATTCCAGTAATTTGAAATAAATTGAATTTTATTTCAAAAATTTCAATAGAAAAATTACAAATATTAGTTAAAAAATATTTAAATTTCCCGCTATGAAACTTTTGTTGCAGAGTGTACTTGGAAATGAATGCGCCCTCATAGACAAGCTCACTTTAGGTTTTTGTTCACTTTAATGCACTGCACAAAGTCGGTTGTTTATTTTGTGCTAGTGCTCTGCTACAAGTTTAAAATTCGAAGTTCAAAGTGTTTTAATATAATTTAAAATTGTACCATCATGACTACTACGAAAAAAGCAAATACATATCGCTATCATCAAGAGTTGGAACATTATTATTTCTTGATTATGATTAGAGACAAATGTTGTTGTTTGATTTGCAATGAAAGTGTTTCTCTGCCGAAAAAAAGGAACTTGGAACGACACTTTAAGTCTGTGCACAGCAGCTATGAAACAGCGTATCCACGTAACAGTGATTTATGAAAAGTCAAAATTCAAGAATTGAAAAAAAGTTTGTCATCACAGCAGTTATGTTTCATTAAAATAATATCGAACTCAGAGACGGCAACAACTGCATCGTTAAGAGTGAGCCATATTCTTGCTAAACATAAGAAACCCTTTAATGATGGTGCAATTTTTAAAAGAGAATTTCTTGAAGCAGCTGAATCGTTGTTTTGTAATTTTGAAAATAAATCAGAAATAGTTGCTGCTATCAACGAAATACAGTTATCACGAAATACAGTTGCAAAACGAGTGGAAGAAATAAATTCGGATCTAAAAGAGCACTAACGCATGATATTAATGATTGTCAGGCCTTTTCACTTCAGTTGGACGAATCTACTGATGCAGTTGACATCGTCCGAACTCGTTGCAGTGTAGAATAAGTAATTCTGGTTCATGGAAGTTCAAAATGAAATGTTTATTTTAATCAGTGTGGTTAAAAAACTGCAATATTATTTTAAGCATTATAACTAATTAATATTACGATAATTATAATAATATATTGTAATAATAATAAATAATATTACTATAATTTTTTCTTTGTCTAAACATAAATTAGAAATCTTATACCTTATATTTCAATTTTGTTAAAGGTAGATCGCAGATATATCTGTATGGACAATGCCGATCTTATGCAAACATTAGTTAACACCCCTGATTTTTCCGCGCAGTTAGCCTAGTGACTTTGCACTTGGCAACCATATGCCTGGGGAAGAAGTGTCCCAGGTTCGATTCCCGTCGAAGACGTGAGGAACTCGAGGATCTTCCTCAGCCATAGCCGGTCTTGGGCGGGGGCAGTAGGGTTTTTCCGCCAGTTTATCTGGCGTTTTTCATCCCACAAACCGACCCCGTGAATATACGCTTCTGCAGTCAAAAAAATAACCCCCCTCCCAGCGGCAGGCTAGTCGACAGGTCGGTTGGGAGTGGTACTAACAAGAAGTCACATCTAAGCAACACGCGACCCTGCATATAGGAAGCGGGAATAATGCATAGTGAAAGAAAAAGTTGACACCCCTGATTTACAAAATTCATTGCTGACTGTTTCTAAACCAGCAAAGAGAAGGGAAATTCTAATCTGCCATTTAGTAAAAATAAATAAAATTAGCATACGTTTAAAAGAAACTGATAAATCACTTTAATATATCAATACAACCAATCTCTAATTTTAGATAAGCCATAGTGGTTACATTTTTCTTGAAATATAAATATGAATTATTTATGAAAAAGTATTTTAAAAAAAGTGCTTTAAAATTCAACTTAAATTGTTTGGTTTAAAATACTTGGGTTAGAATCCCTCAGAGTGAGAATAATCTGTGTATATGCTTTGAACGGAAAGTGAAATAGCTGAACTCATTCATGGAGAGATTTAATTCTGGTAAATCCGAGGTTTTGATCTCGGAAAACATGACAAATGATACAGTAGAGCACTTGCTACACAAGTTCATGAATGTTTAAGAATTACTATAATTGTAGTATAAAGAGTAACACATTTATAAAGCACTTTTAAATTTTTAAAACACAATTTACAAAAATGTTTCTAATGCATTTGTGAAAGTGGACTCTCCTAACATATGCCTATTTTTATGTTTTCGCTAAACACAATAACTAAAGTTCATTTTAATGTATTTTCCTTCACTAATGTCAAAAGTGGTTTCATGTAAGAACATAAAATTATTTTTGTGCAATCTATTAAAGTTCACGAGTGACTCGGGATGGAAGTGCAGTAGGATCTTACTTCTAACAGGAAGCTGCTAATTTCTCTGAGGGATCTCGGAAATTCCAGGATTTTCCTGACATTTAAAGATCTTTTAAATGATCAAGTACAATTTCTTTTTCTTTTTTTTTCAAATTTAACGAAAGGTAGTTTCGCAGAAATCACACCACACTGCCGTGCAGTATACAGTTAGCCGACTATTTTCAGAAATCTTGATTTAATGCGGCAATTTTCATTTCAGCTATTTGTTCACTTTTTTATCATCAGAAATATTCTCTATTTTTATTATCAAACCTTTTCCGCTAATAACGCATTTACGCTTGCATGATAAAGCACAGAAATATTAAAATTGTATATTTGTAATCTTGGAAGTGTTTTCTCTTCGTATTCCACTCGTCTAAAATATTCAACATTTTCACTTTGATTCTTTTGTTAATTCTCAGATTTTTCTAAATAACAAATTGGAAATTCATGGCGTCTTGTTCCTCAACGTTTTTCAAAAATTCAGATCGATAATGGATGATTGAAAGAAGATATTCTGTCCATTGTTTTATTATTATTATTATTAGTAGTAGTAGTAGTAATATATTTTTTCAGACAAACTGTGTAATTTTTTTCTCAAATAAGAATATGAAATCACTAGTAAGCTTTGAACTAACAACCCATTTTTAAAGTTGATGAAGTTTGTTTTTTAAGGGGTATTCACTTGTCCCAGTGTTCCTGGCACTTAACCAGATTTTAGTGTCGTTTTCTACGTGCTCCCTTACAACATTTCTTAATTATGGCAAAAGATTATTTTCACCCGAAAATGGATTACCTTATGCCACATTAAACTGACATCTTTTCTCCTTTGGCCAATATGTAATCTATCCAAATCATCCTACAAAATTTTGATATCATCTGTATTAACTATTGCGCAATCGAACTTTGCATCATCAGCAAACACCTGAACAGTTATCCTCAAATATCTTTCCTATATTGATAAAGTAAAAATCAAACATGAACCTGTCCAGAACCCTGCGGCAAGCCACTAGTCACAGGCTTTCCTTTGGACACTACTGATATCTCTGCATCAACCATACTCCTATTCATCTCACAAACCCTATATCCATCCCCATGTACTGTAATGTACTGAATAATTTCGTGTAGTATACTGTCAAAGGTCTTGCAAAGTCCACTAGTATCCACTAGTAAACCCATTTGCTTTATCCAACTCAGCTGTCACTCTATTACAAAACGTGAGAAACTTATTGAGGATGATCTACCCTTCACAAAATCAATCTCCCCCCCCCCTCATGCAATATCCGATTTCTATATACCTATTCTTGTATTTTGCTCTTGAACAACTTATCCAATACTTTGACAACAACCGATATGCTATTAGGCCGCTAATTTCCTACGTCAGTCTTTCAGCCTCCTTTATGCAATGTAACTATTTTTCGCTCTTTCCACACCTGTGGGTTCTAACCCAGAACTCAGACTTAGATTAAACAAGATGGGCAATGGAAATTCCCATGCTAGAGCACGTAAAACTCGCGCTTTAGCCTGCATTTCAAGTTCCTTTCATAATCTGATTTTGCCTTTACCACAATAATTACTCTTCTGTCCTGTGCCTTGTACTGTTCATATGCCAGCAGGTTACCTTTCCCCTCAAGTTCCCTCCACAATTCTTTTTTTTTTTGCAGCTCCAGCTTAATGATGATATTCGTCCATTTATCTCCCACTGGATTTATTCTCCTGACTCTAGGTAGGCAGTCTTCCATTACCTCCCTCAAACACTCCTTTACCACCCATTTTCTTTGCACTATCAACATCCAGACCTTGCATTTTACATTCCGTGTCCCGATCCAGGCAGCAATCTCTTAAAATTGTACTTAACATCATTGTAATTCTCATATATCCCATCTTAACTGAAAATTCCACACATTTATCCATGTCCCAGGTCAAGACCAATGTGATGACTCCCAGATCATGCACTTTCGAACCCCTGTTATATTCCTTACATGCTGTTTCAGGTAATTATCCCTAAGGAACTGCATAAATTCCATTTCCTTCCTCCAATTTGTCCTCTCCTCCTTCCAATCTATATTCCCGTAGTTGAAATCACACATAATATTTACCTGTCTTCCACTCATTGAGTTTATTTCTCAATGCATGCTATCTGAAAAAAGAAGAAAGATGAAAAAAATGAAATCGAGAGGAACTGGAAAGAGGAAGATTGAAGCCAGCAGAACAAAATCTGTATATTTTGTTCTCTTAAATTTTGTTTTGCAGGACTCAATACGATATTTTCTCTGGCCTGCAGTTGAACTTCTATTCTCTTTGGTTGCAGTTCATCGGCTACCATTAATAACACTGCTCTTCACATTCTTTTCTCCCTATTCACAATGAACACAGTATGCCCTTCACATTCTATTCAATTAACTATACCATCTTCTGTTAACCATTTGTCACTACTGCCAATAACCTTTGGCTAGAATGAGCCAACCATTGCCAATAATTCCTCCTGCTTGTTCTGAGTGCTCTTGGCATTAGTGTACTTAAATTACAAATGTTCCTTAGGCCCACTGCTATGCTGATGCTTTATACTAAGAGAACTATTCTGGTTTGTTACCAGTGTTACTAATATAGGCATACTATAGACATTCTTACATTCAAGTGTGTCAATTATGCCTCCATATCAAGTCAACAGCTTAACCCATCTAAAAGTTCTACTTTCTCAGTCTCTACACATCCACTTTCACTTCATTCAACAACACCTTTTGAAGTCTCCAAAGAGCAAATCGATTCAGATACAAGCAATCCATATTGAGAAAATATCCGGTCACTATGAACCAAATATTGTTGGGTAATTGGAGAAATGTGATGTCACTGACATACCTTTCAGTGGTTATCAGTTTGAGATAAGTGACATCGTTTATCAGATGTAGGTAATTAACATCATTTATCAGACGTGGTCACGTGATATCATTATATTGGACATCAGCTGTGAGTGAAGTCATCTGTATCCTGGATACATGAGATGTGTAATGAACCTCTATATGCTTGTTTGGAATGCTGTAGTAAGGGTAATAGTTCGAGTATGGAATTCTGAGTGATGTTCAGAGTATGGAATTCAGGGAATTTCTCTTTGGGAGCCACTTAATGATGAGGTCACCTTGTGTCTTCTGGCTCGAGCATGAAATTCTGGGTAATGGGTAGAGTGTATAATTCTGGTATGTGTCTGGTGATGCTATCTGTTAATGACGTCACTTTAGTTTAAGTGTGGAATTTGGGTGAGAATATTTTGTTACCTGTTCAGGTCTTTGGCTCGAGTGTGGAATATGGGGAGAATAATAGTCTGCAGTTGGCAGCAAGGGTTTTCAAACAATTTAAATGTGTAGTATTTCATACCTTAATTTAGGCCATAAGAATTGTTATTTAAGTGTAAAGAGATGTCATAAAAGATTTTTTTTTACATTCATGTTTTTTGTCAGTACGTACACAGTTCTCTAAAATAATTAATTACTGGATATCAATGTTCCCCACCCAACTTTTTTTTTGCGTTCCCTGCATTAATTTCATTGTAGTGTAAACAGATGGTCTTATGATTTTGGTATTTTAAGTGTTTGGTATTTCGCCGTAATTTAGACAATAGGAATTTTTAGTATTGTATCAAGAGATGTCACCATTTTTTACATTCGCATTTTCTTCTCAATAGGTAGTAGTACCCATTTGTCTAAATTAATTAATTAATTAATTGTGTTCCTCACACTTTGTGTTTCGATCCTGTTTTAATTTAACTGTAGTTTACACTACGATTTGATATTTTTGGTACGGAGGAAAGGCTCCATAAATTTCATATGGTGTTAGTCCAATATACTCAAGTGGCCCTCGTATAGTTTTCATAAGTGTCCCAAAATAAAGAATGTTTAATGAAATGAATAAAGTCTTGAAAGTCTATATTTTACCATCGAAGAGTTGAGATGAGTAGCTATTATCTGATCCATAATTTGTATAGCTGGTAATTCAGTTTCCTAGAACAGTAATTGATAATCAATATCGTACATTTTGGATGAAAATTGCTCAGATTTTTGCAGCCGAAACTGTTGCATCGACGATAAGATCACCATCATGGCATTTGAGAATAATACAGTCAATAATGTCAATTTCATAATCTATCCCGCATTGCAGATAAAAGGATATCTTTCCAACGTTGCCAAAGGAAATTCCCCATCGCTTCTTGATAACCCCATCATATCATATGTATCTTCCAAAATAATAATGGGTCTCCATCCTTTCAGAGATATGTGCAATGTTTTTCTCATGCTATTTTCTTGAAGAAAAAAATTTCAATGGCTTTTGTGGATCATCCATTATATTAATTTACAAGACACACAACACATTACAAGAAGATGTTGGAATGAAATCAAGTCAACTGAACTAAACTGAAAATGCACTTAAGTCTTGTGTCTTATAGGTTAGTCTAGTCTGTCTACTTCCTTAAAATGTAAATCCACGCAGATGACATCGTGTGCATGTTTTTTCATGCTTCTCAATTGCCTGGATGTGATGTTACCCTCCATTGTGAAGTCATAAGGCAAAGCTTATTCATGTCTGTGCCCCTGTGCGAAATTTTTAATTTAGTAATTTTAATGCATAGGTTTTTTTTATTTTTTTTAACGCAATACACATATTTTCGAGCATGGATATAAGCACAAAATCTTTGGTTATGTTTCCAGTAACATGCGTAATTTCAGAGATCTATAGCTTCACGTTTTGGACAACCATGTCATTTAAATCAAGAATGGTTGTATGTAATGATTTCACTAACATTATCGATTTTTTTCTGCCTTTGGAGAGCAGTGTTTGATATTTGTATGTTGATTGTATTATGCAATCTCTTGGTTTGTGTAGAGATGAACCAATGTGTCATTTTATTAGTTGGTTGTATTTAATTAACCAAGAATTCTGCTTTTTCACTTTTTCAGGTAATTCATTCCACCTACAAGCTGGCGTTGTTGTTTTGGTGGTGGTAAATTACAATAATTCCACTTAAAAATTTCTTTAGGAAATAAAGCTGAGACTTCACTATAAAGAAATTGCACATCTATAAATTTAGCTAAGTCATTTATGAAATTTCGTATTTTTTTTCATCTCTATTCGAATGCTTTTCTATATTCTTCATCCTTATTATGTTACGTATTTTTTCTAACAGAAACAAAATAATTATTTATTATTATCATTTGAACTGAATATTATACTACAATGTTCATGTTAAATCTTCTGTTATAACTTCCTAAGTTTATACTTTAGACTAATGTATCCTATCCTATGGCATAATAAGTGTAGTAAGGAAATGAGACAAACATGGGAATGGATTCGCGTTTCATTCTTTGCATTTGCGTATTCTTTTTGTAAAGACACCATTATCATTATTTGTGATGTTCTGTTAATTTCATTGTAATGTGAACAAAGGGCACTACAATTTGGTATTTTGCAATCGTGGATGCAAAACATTGCATCCATAATTAAGCCAGTGGAGGATGACGGTGTGGAGAGGACAAAGTTAGTAAGACTCTCGATGCATTGTTCAAAAAAGAAAGAGCCAAAACCTAGGAACTTTACTGGTATAGAGAAAGAAGGTACATTTTCTTTTCACACAGTTGTACATGATCCAATTTTTAATCATGTGAACTGCCAGTCGAAACCTATTTCAAAACTTAACGACACATACTACTGCAGTGGTAGAACAAAGAGTGACATAGCAAATAACGTAATTGTACATTTGTAATGGATAAAGTACAAAATGAATTAAATAGTGCCAATTTTATAACTATATTGGAAGATGTCGCCAACAGACTAAACATAAAACATAATGTTACTTACTTGATACCAGCAAGCTGAACATTGAACTTTTAACGAGTTGTATAGTGAATCACACTCTTAAGATCATCATCATCATCATCATAACACTAATTACGGGTACAGACCGTATTTGTCTCTTCCGGTGCCATTATCATCCAATATCCTTTTTTGAGGTCTACCCTGCCTTCTCTTTCCAATTGGCTTATATTTTAGTATTTGTTTAGGAAGTCGGGTGTTGGCCATTCGGTTTACATGTTCTACTATCCATGTTTGTTTATAATTGTTTAGTTTTTCTTCTATTGATTTTGTTTTCAGTTCATTTAAAATGTCTTCGTTCCTTTTTTGATCTAATAATGTGTATTTTGCAGTTCTTCTCATACCTCTTATTCCACTTGTTTTTTCTTTGTTTATCTTGTTTGTTTATTGCCCAAATTTCACTGCCGTATAATAATGTGGGCACTGCTATTGTATTGTATATTTTCAAGCGTGTTTCGTTTTGTACTTTATTTGGGTTGAGTGTTCTATTTATCAGGCCTATAATCTGTAAAAATTTTGAAGTTTTTAATTTTATGTCTTTTTCTCCTTCATATCATATTTCACATCCAAGATAACCAAAAGTATTTATCTGTTCTATTATTTTATTATTAATAACTATTTTGTCCACAAAATGCCATTATTTTAGCTTTATCTATGAAAATTTTCATTCCAAATTGTTCTACTATAATGTTTAAATTATATATTGCTCTTTGTAAATTGTCTTCCTTATCTGATATTATTACCTGGTCATCTGCAAATAATAGCGTATTTATTTTGTTATTCCGGGAAATTTCTATACCTGGATTGTTTACGGTGTTCCACTGTATTAATATTTCATTAATGCAGATATTGAAAAGCGTTGGAGACAGAGGGCATGTCTTACTCCCCTGTCTTACTCCTTGGTTTATAGATTGTTTCTGGACAACTTTTCATTTATTTTTATTTTTATTTCATTATCTTTGTATATATTCAATATTGTGTGTAGTGAAATATTCGGTATATTTATTCTTTATAATATATCAAACAGTAAATATCTTCTTACTTTGTCAAATGATATTTCGTAATCTATAAACAAAAGGTGAGTTTCCAAATTAAATTATCTTCTTTTTTCTATACGTAGTTTTAAACAGAAAGCTGCATCCATTGTAGTGCGTCCTTTTCTAAATCCATTTTGACATTAATAATATTTTTTCACTGTATATTTTTAGTTTTTCATTAGGTATTCTGCTATATATTTTGTAGAATGTATTCAATAAACTAATACCTCTGTGGTATGCAGGTTTTGTTTTATCCTTTTTTTTAAATATAGGAATTTTTCAATTTGCATATATTTTATTTAAAAATTTTAGTAATCTTTCATGAATTTCTTTTCCAGCAAATTTATACAGTTCGTACTTTATCCCATCTTCACCTGCTAATTTGCCATTTTTTTATTTTATTTAGGTTGTCCTTTTATTCGTTCATTGCTATCATATCGTTTAAGGTTTTTGTAAGTTTCTGGTGTAATTATTTTTGATGCCAGTATTGTCCATCCAAAGATCTGTAAAGTAATCCAAGAATTCTTTTACATCTATTTCACAATTTATATTTGAAGTTTCTTTTATATCTGTATTCATGTGTTTTATTATTTTGCACGCACAGGGTCTTATGTTGTATATGTCATTTTCTATATATGGTACAGTGCGGTTTAAGACTTCTGGAATCAATTGCGTAGACTAGTATGATTTTTAAGCTTTTTTTTTTTTTTCATTTATATACGGTGAAAGTGGCTATTTTAATTGCATAGATAATATTCACTTAAATCGATCTATAGAAACTTTCATGTCATTAATCGCTCACATGAACACACTACTGATGTTCTGTGGAGAAAAATCTGTAGCTTGTTAGTGCAATGTAGACGTTTAGTGACGGTAGAGGGTGAGGCACCTAGTTGAGATTAAGTTGAGAATGGTAAATCTGGTTTTAGCTTCTAAAAGTTGTTAAGCAATCTTTAAATTCCTTTTCACACCATGAATATTATCGACGTCAGGTTTTGAAATGGTCTTTTGGTGTTATTTTATTTATTTTTATATTTTTGTGCAGATTGTTTTTGAGAGGAAGTTTAGGGATCTGTAATACTGTCAGATTTTCTTATGTTCATTTTCGTGGTGATTTGATGTAAAGAAATAGTTAATTAATTAGGCAGTGGAGTGAGAATAAAGGACCCACACACATGCATGAATGCGCACACACACGCAAACAAACACATTCTACAGTGAGAGAATTTCTTCTGTACATCAGAGTTTACCTGCCAGGCAAGACTTGACATGGGAAATGATACAGGATTATTTGCTACCTGATCGGGAAATTTCCTGATGCGTTATTATTGGATTATGTCTAATGTAATATCCCACTAGTGGCCTGAGAAACCGTTTTAGTGCTGTGTTCAGCATGAGCATAAGACTTTTACCCATACGATAAGTAAGAAGAAAGTTAAAAAAAAAAAAACGGAACCATGTAACTCTAGGAATCAACCAAGTCAACAGCCGCTCCATGCTCCCGATATGCAAAGCGCAGGTATTTCAGAGATTGGTGAAGTTAACCTATCATCTAATGATCTAGTTGGCATTGTCTCCGACTAGGAAGCCTGTGCAAATAACACTTCTGTGACCAGTTTTCCCAAACGAGGTTTAGAGACCCTGGCGAGAACAGCAGCCACACTAAACCTCGTTTGGGAAAACTGGTCACAGAAGTGTAAAGCGAGATATGTTTGGCTAGAGGAGGATACATGATGCTGGTCAGCAGCCCATTAATGACAGAGATTTAGTTTGATTTAGTTTCCTCAAACAGTAGAATTATATAAAATGCTACTTCCCTTTTATTCTGAAGTAATCGACGAATAATATCTGCAAATAAACTGCCTCAACATAGTTATAAGTTATTAATAATCATATTTGTTTTTCTACGTTAAAACAAATTAAGCATTTTAAATAACACTTTATTACATGTATGCAGAACAGTTTGTCAATCTTAGGCTCACTGATTCCTTCGTTGTCTGGCGGAAAGAGATTGAAATTTACACACACTTCATCATCCTAAATTTCTAACATCATTATCTTCCGTTCGTGTGACGTTTAGAAATAATGCATTATTTGAACGAGTTATTCATCTTCTCTTAGTCTGCTTAAAAGGGAGAATTGTGCCGCCGTCGTGCTCCTCCTTCTCCTCTTGAAGTAAAGAAATATCGCTAGGGCTGAAAGCAAACTCACTACTACTAATGCAGCCACTGCTATTCCGGCAATTCCACCTGCAAAATGAGAAGCTTCAACTGAAATTCTTGCTGATATCCAAATATTAATTAGAATATAAGTCAAAAGGGTTAAAACTTGTCATAAAACATTATTTTAGAAAATAATAATAAATATCTAAATATCTATTGTTATTTTTACCAAGCTTTTTGTCCAGTTCTTCAACAACATATGACCGCTGTTAGACATAAGCAGACATGTTAGCAGCAAAAAAATCAATACTTATAACAAATAATATTAAATAATTGTTGGCTAAAGAAATTAGAATTGTTAATGAAGTTGGAATAAGTGAACATGGAATGGTGAAAACGAGTTTTGCATGAAAAAGTATAAAATGAGTTATTTTTTTTAATTAAAATGATTTATCGGCAATTAAAATGTTTAATTTTCTTCACGCGTGCTATTAAAGTTAAAATCTACGACATGTTGCATTTTTTTCATATGTACCATTGATAAGCGATGATTTTAACAGCAGGTATCCCGTCCAGTAAAAAAGTAGAGTAATACGTTTATTAGAGAATTGCAGAGATCGTAGTAAATTTGTTTAAATGGCTCATTATGCATATACGAACATTTCGATCAGGATTATAGCTATCCCTAATCTCGTAACAGTTTATTCAATGTTTTACTCTTTGGTAATCTAATTTCTTAAGAGAAGAAAGATAAAAAAGTTCCAAGGAGACATTTCCTGATTATTTCTATTATAGTAATTTTAATACAAAATTCTCCAAAACGAATCGATAGCTGCTAGGAAAGAAAACGCACATAATAACCCATAATAACCCTAGAATAAGAGGTAATTTTCATTCTCGTTCCTACACACTTCGTCTATGTCAATTATAGTGCGGGTTTCAGCTATACCTTCGTATATCCAACTAATATCGCGCAAGTTTCTTTTCTTTATTAATTCAGCTTTAATATATACTGCCAGGGTTACGTTATCCTATCAATTACTCTCATTCCTAAATATCTTTGATCCATCACAGAGCCATAAAAGATGCGATAAATGACTTCCACTCCTTTCCAAAGTCTGAATATTTTTTCGCTCTAAAATACTTCCAACACATCTGCTCTGACCAAATAACCGCTAACAATACCGCAAACCAATATCCAAGCTTGGTATAGCATGGAGTGACCCAACGTACTGGAAATAATATTCAGCACATTACAAGTGACTCTAACTTCGCACCAAAGCTACAGTAGAATTCAGAATAGATGTAAACCATCCGTCGAAAAATCCAAATCACACTTTCAGAGACCCAAGTGCTTTTTGAGCAGAAGATTTAAAGAGCACATGAGCTCCTGATCTTTCTCTCCTTCAAAGCTACTGAATGCAACGGCTACTCTCCCTTGTTAATGCCTCTACCATGTCTGTGTTGTAACATCCTAACACAACCGAACTTGTCCTTCTCTAACTTCTACAAAAACGACTATGGCAATCCTTGCATTATCAAGAATAGCTCAGCGCGTGCCTTCTTTGGTCTTTTCACAGAATGATATCAGAATAATAATGAATAACTCGGACAACACTATCCATTTTTGAACTAATTATACCTTCAAAAATGGATAGTGTTGTCCGAGTTATTCATTGTCATTCTGATAATGATAACGACATTAATGATAATGATAATGACATTAATGATAATGATAATGATAATGATAATGAATGTGATAATGAATGTGATAATGATAATGAATGTGATAATGAATTCTGATAATGATAATGATTCTGATAATGACAACTTTGGCTTTCTAATACAATTAGATATAATACAAATACATTGAATACAATTAGACCCAAACCCAGTCATCTCTGACTCAGAGCTAATATTCTTCTCAAATAATTCCTTTTCATGAAACTGCATAAATATATCTTCTTGTTCTACCTTAGTAGACTTTAGTTCAAGCAACGTATCAGAAACAAATTACGCTGCTATAGCAAATTATCTCTTACGACAAAGGACTCAGAATAAATTCTGTTGGCTTTACTCTTCTCTAAATACTCATTTCATTACTGATGAAATCATTTATCCTTTTTGCTAAATAGAGTTTCCTTCTTATCTGCAGTATTAAAAGAAAACAAAAAATGTTATCTTGCAACATAGAAATCTTCTATTTGTAATTTTATGTAATGACTGGAAGAAATAACACACACAGGATGAAGAAACTAAACAGTAGTTCTAATTTTACTAATGTAAAATTAGAACTACTTAATTAAAAAATTAATTAAAAAATTAAAAATCCTTTTAAACCAATCAGAGGCGTTCTACTTCCAGATTTTTATCGTTGGTCTTCCCTCATAGGAAAGTAAACTGTTTACTCTGTCCCTCTCCATGGATAAATTTAAACAGTCTATAACTTTATGCTTATAAAATGTCCTTAAATTTGAACAGTGTTTCCTAGTGCTGACACATCAACGATCATAGGTTTTTAACGGTATTTTTAAGGAAAATACAACGTAGACTAATATATTAACTAAACTAAATTTAACTAATATTTCTATTATTTCGGAAACGTCAAATTGCCATCATCAGGAAGCAAAATAATATAAGATACGGAAGTGGTCTGAAGGTTCTCGTCCTCGACCATAGATTGCAACACTATCGGCAAGTATTTTTTTCTCTCAGTTAGTAGATGTGTTGTAAGCATCCATGTGAAATTGCAAGTCATTCCTTCAAGCAGCTTTGTTTTATTCAGCTGTCTGAAGCAAAGTTGTTGTCTGTATCACTTGAAATGTATCGTCCTGTTACAAAATTCTTTATAAAAGAAGGTTTAACGCCAAAAGAAATTCATCGAAGTTCATAAACGTTTATGGGCACTCTTCTTCTTCGTTTTCGGCAACTAAGAAACGGCCTTTCGAATATAAACGTTTCCGTACCAGCCTTGAAGGTGATCCACGTGAGGAACATCAAAAAAGTGTAAAAACACCAAAAATCAATGATCAAATGCACGATATGATATTGGATGACCGGCGAGTCAAAGTGCGAGAAATTGCTGAGACTGTACGCATTTCAAAAGAACGTGTAGGATATATATTTTGCATGACAAATTGCATATAAAAAATCATTGCGCAAGATGGGTGCCGCACTAGTTCACAGCAGATCAAAATCGCACTCGCATGAAAATTTCTGGCAAGTGCTTGCAACGTTTTAACAATAATAAAACTGATTTTATGCGCCATTTATTACTATAGATGAGAATTGCATTCACCATTCCACACCAGAATCTAAACAGCAGTAAATTCATTGGACAGAAGCCGGTTGTTCAGCACCAAAGAAGACAAAGTCATCATCAGTTCCATCAGCAGAAATGGTCATGGCATCGGTGTTTTGGGATGCTAAAGGCATTTTGTTTATTAATTATCTTGAATAGGGTAAAACAATAACCGGGGAATATTATTCCGATTTCTTAACCAGACTAGACGAAAATAATAGTGAGAAAAGCCCCGTTTGAAGAGAACCGGTTTTTTTTAATCTTTCATCGGGATAATGCACCTGCTCAGGAAAGTGTTTTTGCAATGGGAAAATTCAGGGTTCTGCACTATGAATTGTTGGAACATTCACCCTATTCCACAGATTTGGCTCATTCTGACTTCTGCCTCTTCCCAAAACTAAAACTCTTCCTCGCTAGGGAACGTTTTTCTTCGAATCAAGAGGAGATTGCAGCTGTAGAGGGGTAATTTGCAGATCTTACTGAGAACCACTACAAGGACTGGATAATGGCTCTGGAGCATCGCTGGAATAAATTTATTAGTCTTAAGGGAGATTATGTTGAAAAATAAAAATAGTTTTGAAATAATAAATTCGTTTTTTCATTGTTAGCCCGAGAACTTTTCAGACCAAGTGCAGGAACGTCTCGCACTAAGTAATGAGGCTGAAGCATGTCAATTGAGAGTATGCCTAGAGTGCTGAATTGTAAACCAGAGTGGGTTGCATTGGGCGCTCTTGGCTGTTGGGCTGAAGTGAGGAGGATTGCGCTATAAACAAATAGACGGGTTTGATTGATTGTAAGGGAAGCGGCACTCCCATGGACCCCTAGCTGGATCTATCCTCTCCTTCTTCTACTTTGAGGAAGACCCACTTACTTTAATCTTTCCTATAAGGCCTTACCAGCCAAATCTTCTTACTTTATGACCCTTGTGCTATTAGAGTACTCGAGGGCCATGGGGTCTTTCATTTCTGGCCTTACAACTATTTCCTCTCTATAAACCTTACTATATTTCTTCTATAATCTACCCTTTCCCCTTCAATATACCCTATTCCTCCTATGGGTTTAAATTCGGAAGAAGGCGAGTTCAGAAGCCTTAAGGTAGCAGCCCTACCACTGAACTATTCCATCGTCAGGCTAGTCCCCTGACATGGAGAACATAACCATACTTGTAAGCTGACAGAAAAAGATATTCGGATTGAATCTATGGGAAACTACCCTGGAATGGAAAAGGGAAAACGAAAATGGAAACGACAAAATATAATACACATAGCAAACTGGAATGTAAGAGGAATAGCATATAAAGAAATAGAATTAGACCAGTTATTAAATGAAAGAAATTTTAAAATAGCAGTAATCACTGAAACAAAAAATAAATTAAAAGGAACTATGAGAACTGAAAATTTTAATGTGATATACAGTGGAGTCGACAGAGACCAAATAGCACAAGCAGGAGTCATGATTTGGATTCATAACTCCCTTTCAAAACAGTTAAAACATTATAAATTATGGAATGAAAGAATAATAGAAGCTAGAATAAAAATAGATAGAGGCTATTTAACAATAATTGGTTTATATGCCCCAGAAGAAGGAAGAGAACAGGATAATATTGATTTTTATAATCAGCTATAAAACATATATAATAAAATAAATAAAAATGATTACATAATTTTAGCAGTAGACTTAAATGCAAGAATTGGAAACACGAAAATTAATAATAATATAGGAATACATGGAGAACACACTCTAAACAGAAATGGTAAAAAATTGATTGATTTTGTAGTTTATAATAACCTAAAAATAATGAATTCCTTCTAAAAACATAAAGACATATATAAATATAATTGGGAAGCAAGAGGATGGAAATCAATATTAGATTACTTCATATTAAATGAAAAGACATCAAAATTTACACTAGATGTTAGAGTCCACAGAGGATATGAAATAAGCAGTGACCACTTCCTTGTTAAAATAAAATTAAGATTACCACCTAAATGGCTACAAGTAACAAGAACAGAAAGAAAAATTGAAACATTTGTTTATAAAACTAGACTATTCAATGACACAAATGTACAATGGCTATATGAACAAAGAATTAACCAGTATCTAGATAAAATAAAACAAAATGAAGAAATAGAAATAGAATGGCTTAATATAAAAACGATACTAAATGCAGCAGCAAATGAAAGCTTAGGAAAGACCAAAAAATTCAATAAAAGAAAAAAAACTGAAGATCTGGGATGATACAATCAAAGAAATAATCAAAAAGAAAAAACAAGCCTATCACAAATGGTTAAGCAGTAAAAGATTAGAAGATGAAATAGAATATAAAAGAATAAGAGCCATAGCTAAAAGAGAAGTCATAAAAAGACATAGAGAATCATGGAATAAATTTGTTTCTAATTTAGAACATGATTTATATAAAATAAGACCCAATGTATATAAGATTTTGAAACACCTAAATGCAGATACCAAAGAAAACATAAAATAAAACACTAAATTGAAATTATAAGAATTTCTAAATTATTACACAGAACTGTGGAAGACAAATATTTTAAAAAAGACAACTGGCAAACAATTAACGAAAATGAAAAGGAAATAACTGAAGAAGAATTAGAAATCAGCCTAAAAGAAACAAGAAACGGAAAATCACCTGGAGAAGATAAGCTAGGTTCAGAACTATATAAATACGCAGGAACAAGATTCAAATGAAGACTCTTATTATTTTTAAATAAAATTTACTCAACTGGTATCCCCCCAATAGAATGGAAAAAAGCAATTGTGACTCCTATCTTTAAGAAAGGTAATAGAGATGACCCTAAAAACTATAGAGGTATCAGTATACTAAATTCATGTTACAAAATATACAGCAGAATCCTAAATAACAAACTAATGAAATATTCAGAAAACTTTATTCTAGAGGTACAAAATGGATTTAGAAAAGGACGATCATGTATAGACCCAGCCTTCTGCCTAAAATTAATAATAGAGAAAAGAAGAGAATATAATTTAGAAACACATATTGCATTTATTGACTTTGAAAAGGCATTTGACAAAGTTAAAAGAAAGATATTATTTAACATATTAAAAGAAAGACAAATACCAAATAATATCCTAAAAGCTGTCACAAGTATATATGAAAATAATCAAATACAAATAAGGTTAAATCATGAGCTATCATATACAAGAGAGATAAACCAAGGGGTCCGACAGGGATGTCCCCTCTCAGCAACTCTTTTTAATATCTACTTAAATGAAATAATAATAAAATGGAGTAAAAATTTATACCAAGGAATTAAACTTTCACCTACGCTTAACTTAAACACTCTCCTCTTTGCAAACAACCAAATAATAATTACAAATTCTGAAAATAACTTACAGAAAGCTATTTTAAATCTAAATGAGATATCCAAAGATTATTGTATGGTAATATCAACGGAATAATCAAAATCTATGACCTTTAAAGGACAAGATCCAGCAAGAACTAAAATAGTATTAGATAACAAGATCTTAGAACAGGTGAATTCATTTAACTACCTAGGATGTATGATCACTTATGAAAATGAAAAAGATATAAACATAAAAATTGCAAAATATTTAAAAATAACAACAGTAATCAACTCTATATTTAAACCAAACCTAGTTCATAAACAAACCAGACTAAAAGTATACAATATATTAGCCCTACCGGTCTTAATGTATGGGAGCGAAATCTGGAGAATAAAACAAAAAGACAAACAAAAATTAACAACAGCAGAAATGAAGTTTATGAGAAAAACTGCAAAATATACACTATTTGATCACAAAAGAAACGAAGATATTATGAGAGAATTAAACCAAGAACCAGTAATTGAAAAAATTAAAAAATATAAACATAGATGGATGGAACACGTTCAAAGAATGAAAACGGAAAGATTACCAAAGCAAGCCTTAAAGTACAAGCCATTAGGAAAAAGAAAGCCAGGATGTTCTCTTAAACGATTCAACGATGACTTAATTATTTTTACACGCACGTCTAAGGCCGGAACATGGCATAGTAGGCCTAAATCCTTGATACGTATGATGATGATGACAAATAGACGGGACAGTCCTCTATGTTCTGACTTTCCTAATGAATTTTGCGGAAACTTCATGGAAACATTTGAAGACAAATTTTGAAACTCTTGACTAGGTGCATCCAAAGTTTGGCTACGCTTTGCCGAAAATCTGTTCTACATATGGCAGTATTACCTGGATGCTCTCATCATACTTTTCTCATCATACATCTAAACCAGCAACATTCAAGCAACCAGTTCACATTAGAAAAAGAAAATAACGAGTACCACCCCTTTCTATATACGTTACCTACACACTAATCTGGTTGATTCTTGGAAATCTCTGTTTACACACACACACACACACACACACACACACACACACACACACACACACACACACACACACACACACACACACACACACACACCGCTAGATACATTCACACAAACAGCCACACCACCCCCTCCCCTCTTAACAGCATGGGATTATAAAAAACTTGATATAATATGGCTAAATTAATTACTTCAGATAATAGTCTGAAGTAATTAATTGGCAGAACTCGCTCACCTTCACAAAACCTCATTATCCAATGGCTATAATGCCCACCACATCAAAAGAAAATACACATTCAAACCAAATACTCCTTCCTGTTTTCAAGCATAGACTACACTGAAGCTATCAATAATCTAAACCACAACTGAAAACGTAACGATAATGGTAAAAAATACAAATTTTCAGTCATCACTTCCAGAACATATGAAAATAGCATAACTTACCCACTTCACGAAAGACCACCCACAGTCGTCCCTAGACCTTCAATATATTTATCAGATCCCTTTAAAACTACCCTGATATGGCCAGCAGACAGGACAACCAACATCTGAATAGTTAAACATAAGGAAAATTTCCATTTCAACACCATAGTCATTTGCAATAAAAACTGCAGTTATTTTTTGATAAATACGAGGTGTGACAGTTCAGTTCCAGGAACGGCCGCGTAGTGTCACCCATGTGGTGATTTGGTTTGAGTCACCTGAATTGTCTTTGTACTCGTTTAACTAATGCATGCATAAACCTCAAGCGTCATCTGCTAGTTGACGCCAAAGTTTATTCACAAATCTTCTACAGCAAAAACTGTAGAAGATCTGTAAATAAACTTTGGCGTAAAAATGTGTGATCGAAATTCTGTGATCGTGTTAACATCAAATTTTGTATGAAAATCGGCAAAACTGCTACTGAAACGTTGGAGCTGTGGAAAGTGGCATATGGTGAATGCTCTGAAAACGTCAAGTGTCTGCGGGAGGCATACGAGATTCAAAGGTGGGCAAGATGTGAACGACAATCCCAGAAGTGGGCAGCCAAAAACAAAAATGACGAACGCAAAGTTGCAGAGAGTGAGAGATTTGGTACTGTCTGACAGACGATTAAGTATGCGATTAATGGCTGATGAATTGAAAATGAATCGAGAAACAGTCAGGTTAATTTTAACTGAAGAATTGGGCATGCGAAAATTTATGCGAAGTTTTGTGGCTAAGATCTTGACGAATGAACAGAAGCAGTGGCGGGTTCAAGTTGCATCTGATATTTCTGCAAATACACATGTTTCAGAGAGTAATTACGAGTGACGAAACTTGGTGCTTACAGTATGGTCTCGAAACAAATCGCCAAAGCATGGCGTGGAAAACTCCGAGTTCGCCATGTCCGAAGAAAGCACGAATATCACGTTCGCAGTTCAAGATCATGCTAGTGTGTTTATTTGATCACAATGGGGGGATAACCCACTATGAATTCATTGAATAAGGACAAACGGTCAACCAGCAATGCTATTTAGAGGTGATGAAGAGATTACGAGATTCTGTTCGAACTAAACGACCTGACTTGTGGCCTGACATGCTGATCATCCATCGCGACATTGCGCCAAGCCATAGCGAGTTCATCGTAAGAGAGTTTCTGGCCAAAAGTTCGATTACTGAATTATGTCATCCTGCTTATTCATCAGACTTAGATCCCTATGATTTCTGGATGTTTCTAAAATTAAAGATTGCGTTAAAAGGATATCCAGCATAATTATTATTGTATCAAAATTATCTGATAAAGGAACTTATGCGTATTACGGAAACAGAGTTCTACGCTTGTTACCAAAAATGAGAACACTGTCTAAACCAGTGTATAAATGCACAAGGGGACTACTTCGAAGGTGACAGTAGCCACTAATGTTTAGTTCTGAACGTAGGTTTTTTAGAGGTGCATTCCGGGAATTAAACTTGAATTTTAACGAACTGTGATATTTTCGATGAGTTTCCTTTCGATAAGTCGTGTTTTCGATTAATTGCAGTAAGGCGAATTACTTTTTTTTGACTAACTGCCTTTCAATTAAATGTCTTTTTTGATTAACTTTTTTGATGAACTGTTTTTCGATTAATCATTTATTCTTTAATTGTGTTTTCAATAAATTACCTTTCTGTGAATTATCGCTTGATAAACTGTCTTCTGATGAATTGTTTTAGGTGAATAATCTGCATTACCAGGCTAGCCTACACCGATCGACTCTTGTAGAAGTAATTTCATTCTCTGCTTCTTTTACTCTCAAAATCTTCTGTTACAGTTTTTATTCCTGACACAAATTCCCATCGGTTTATCATCTAACAGTATACTCTCCCGAATTAGCAAACCTACATCAATTTTTTTTCTCACATTTAAATTGCACATAAAAACATTTGCAAGAATGTTTGATACTACATGTAGATAGATAAGCGGAATCCAGTTAAACGATCTGTAGTTTCAAAGATCTTCCTACATATATTTCAGGCAGAGGGTTTTACATAAGTTTTTTCTAAAGAACTAAGTCCCCCCCCCCCCCAGCTGCTCTACAAGAAATAAATATTTTCCTATTTTTATGCTGAATTATTTATTCAAACGCAGTGTTCATGTAGAATTATACATTTTCAGTATTCTATTGCGCGAAGTTGACGAGTATAATTAAACACAAACAAATCCTGAGCTGTGATTGCGACTGATGTTGTTTGATTGAATTTTAATACGAAGTCAGTCAAAGAGTTTGCTATTGTTATACAACGAATATGTACAGAACAATATTAAGACATGTAACCTAAAAATGTAATTCAGTTGGACTTTCAGTTAAGAATCTTGCTTGAGTATGAATATATCAGCATCAAAAGTTGATTGGAAAGATTTCATTCAAAATTTAAGTTTAGTTATAAAAATAATTTAATATTTATAATTCTCAAGACCATGATTATATACTTACCGCCACATAACTGACACTCTTCTGATGTTTTCTCGTCTGTTATCCTCTTAAATGATTTATAGTGAGGAACTATAAAATACAAGTCATTTCGATTTTTTATAAACAACACTAGATTTAAAAGTTACAATGCGTACGATTTTTATTATAAAGCAATATTTCAAAATTATATCTCATTATATATATCGTGTAATATATATTACACGTGTAATATATATTACCTCGTGTAATATAATAGTAATATATATATCGTGAATTAGTTATGCATTCGGATCAACTCCTCCTCCCATCCGCACACACCTGTTGATTTACATGTTCGGGGAGATAACAAAATACAATGTGATATATCAACATCAAGTGTGACTGCTATAAATTGGCAACACCTATCTTCTGTGCGTAGTCAGTAAATGTCTGGAAGGAATAGGAAAACGTAGGGACGTAACCAGTATGACCGCTTGCATATAATTCGGACCGGAGTACAGGTGCCAGTATTTTGGAAACAGCATGGAGACCTAATGCAGAAGTGTTATACTCAATTGGACAACGAGCCATTTGCCATAAGTGTGTATCTCTGGTGGGTAGTAAAACATTGTCAACTAAACAAAAACTGCAATAATTAAAATCGATGGAAAGTGAAAGAATGAGTATAAATAAACTGGAAAATTAATAATGAAATTTAATTTATTCTAAGTCATTACAAGACTAAAATATTAATTTTATGTCTTGTATGGTCAACATAGCATTCTGAAGGGTCGATCATGCCTTAGTAATTTATTTGCTTTTTTCATAATTGAGTAACAGTTGAGTTGGATAAAGGAAATGGCTGCGCGATGATTTTGCTGGATTCAGAAAAGTATTTAAAAGAATACCTCATGGAACGCCGTTATGAAATTAGAACAAAAGAGAAGGGATATGTCTCTAGTTGACATTGGATACGAAAGTGGGTAAAACGGTGCGCGCTGAACAGATATCAAAAAGTTTTATATGGAGGGGCAGTAGGAGGGAGAAAACAGGTAGCTAATGGTGTACTAGGACCATCGCTGCATGATTTGCACATGAATGATACAGGAAATAACTTGAATGGAAACAGTCAGTTGTTTCCTTATGATGCGAAATTAGGTAGGGCAATAGTTTATCAAGATAATGTGAAGCGTTTGCAGGATTATTTAATAGGCTTCCAGTATGCGCAGAAGATAATGGGTATGAGTTTAACGTGGAGATATGTAATGTTATGCATTTTGGGATAAACAGATTACAATCCGTGTATCATATTGATGGCACTGCACTCCAGGATACTAGATGAAGTTAGAGATTTAGTATGGCGGTAGACAGAGAATTAAAGTTTATAGGACATATTGCTAATGTTGTCATTAGCAATATGTCACATTAACAAGTAGAGATAAGAAAGTTGTCATTCCTCTTTATAAGACTTTTATATGCCCACATCTGGATTAATGTGCTCACGTTTGTTCCCCTGAGTTTCTTCGGAATGAGGAAGAGATGAATAGGATTCACAGGGAAGTGAACAAGATGGTGAGTTGCGTGTGGAATGTTTTCCTATGAAGGTGTGTGGGTGTGGGTGTGGATTTCAGAAGTTGGTTGATAGGAGAAATAGAAGGGATGCGATAATTTTTTTTTTGCTTGGACAATTGAATAAGTGGAATGGGATGCCAGAGTCAGCTGCGAGTGCGTTGTCTGTAAATCGATTCAAGGTGAGTCGGGATAGATTGCGACTCCAGCGATATGTCTTCGGACTGCGTGAATGTGCCCATATAATACTACTTCTACTAATTATAATTAAAATTATAATTTATAATTATCATCTTCATCATTAAAAAACAGAAAGCACATCACAGTTATAGGATCAACTTACAGCAAATAGGTACCGGTGACGTGTAGAATATCACAAAAAGCTGTTCTATCTCCCTGTTCTATTATGTTTAATATATATACAAACACAAGATATTAGCCATCTTCCCCTAAACAGTAATATCTTCAAAAACGCAGCGATTCTGCCACAGTATCCATTCACAACGCAAATATAGGTAACACAAATAAGAAACACGACACGAGTCTGTTCACTAACTTGCTAACTGAAAACGGCATATGAATACAACCTGCAAAAACAATGCTAATGATATTCAAAAAACCTAGAGTCGTACCTATAAACACTACATAACTCACTATCCGACATACATCCACAAAGCGCTGAACCAAAATCCACAATCATCAGCAAGGTGAAAACAATACACTATCAAGGACTACACTTCGGTGCTAATCAAAGTTGGAATAGCAATTCAAATTGTTTGCACAATAAACTCATGATAATTGCAAGCAAACTATATCGATTAAAAGATATTGCTCCGACAAACTTGAAAATACTACTATATAAACATTACGTGAAAACATTTTAAGGTACGCAAATACATAATTTTCATTCTACACAGAGTGCAAACTTAACTGATTACAATTGTTGCAAAATAAAATGTAAAACTAATTTTCTGAGAACAACTATAACAGTCCACACTTATACTGGAAACAAGAATAAAACACACAATATAAAAAGTAAAGCATTTCTGCCACTACACATTCAAATTGTATATAAACAAGCTAAAACATTACTTCAGTCCAACCTTCAGAGCAACGAGAACAACATATCAGATAAGACCACCACAGTCAACAAACTACATAGTATATAACTATAATAATCTCTACCGAAAAGCCACTCGAAACTTCTTCATACCCTGACATGCTCAACAAAATGCCATTCAAAGATCGAAACCTAGGAAGTTACAGAGACCTTCGAAACGGGCGGTATATAGATATTATAGCAAGACGGAAAAAGTGAAGAGAAATTAAACGCCCACGCTCAAGAGCACATGCACAAACCTACAACGAATTCTCTCAAACATCTTTCAAGAACACAAGCATGCCATATCCCAAATCCGTCTCTTTCAAAAAAGGTGAGACAGATATATATATATATATATATATGTGTGTGTGTGTGTGTGTGTGTATGTGTGTGTGTGTGTGTACACACACACACACATATTAATTAATATATATATACACACGAAGTTTGTGGGTTTTAGGAAACGGTCTCGGCCTCGACCATAGATGGCAGCACTATCGGCAAGATTTTTTCTGTAAGTTGATAGATGTGTTGTAAGTATCCATGTGAAATTACAAGTCATTCCATCAAGTAGTTTGTTTTATACAGCTGTCTAAAGCAAAAGTGTTGTCTGTATCCCTTGAAATATATCGTGCGGTTATAAAATTCTTTGTGAAAGAAAGTTTAACGCCAAAAGAATTTAATTCGAAGTTTCATAAACGTTTATGGGCACACACTTCTCCTTCATTTTCGACAATTAAGAAATACTCTGCCCAGTTTAAACATGGCGTGCCAGCCTTGAAAACGGTCACGTGGAGGATGTCCAAAAAGTGTAACAACACCAAAAATCATTGATCAAATGAAGGTATACTATCGGATGACCGGCGAATCAAAATGCTTGAAATTGCAGAGACTATAGGCATTTCAAAAGAACGTGTAGGGATATATTTTGCATGAAGAGTTGAAAATGAAAAAGCTTTGTGCAAGATAGGTCCCGTGCTTGCTCACAGCTGATCAAACGCACTCGCATGAAAATCTCTTGGAGCGTTTAAAAAAAGAATAGAACTGATATTGTGCCTCGATCTATTAATATGGATGAGAACGGGATTCACCGTTACACACCAGAATCCATACAGCAGTCAAATCAGTGGACAGAAGCCGGTGGTTCGGAGCGGAAGAAGAAATATTTTTTCCATCAGCAGGAAAGGTAATAATATTGGTGTTTTGGAATTTTGTTAATTACTGAAAGCATTTTGTTTATTAATTGTCTTGAAAATGGTAAAACAATAACCCAAGAATAATATTCCGATCTTTTAACCAAACTAGACGAAAAAAGTAGTGAAAAAAGGCCTGGTTTGCAGAAGAAAAAATCATCTTTCATCAGGATAATGCACCTGCCCACAAAAGTGGTTTGACAGTGCGGAAAATTAAGGCATCTGCACTATGAATTGTTGGAACATCCACCCTATTCCTCACATTTGACTCCCTCTGACTTCTATCTCTTCCCAAAACTATAAATCTTCCTCGCTGGCCAGCGTTGCTTTTCGAATCAAGAGGTAATTGCGGCTGTAGAGGGGTATTTGCAAATGTTACTGATAAGCACTACAGAGACGGGATAATGATGCTGGAGACCCTCTGAAATAAATGTATTAGTCTTAAGGGAGATTATGTCGAAACATAAAAATAATTTTGAAATTATTTTTATTTCAAAATTAATCTTAAGAAGATTAATATATATCTGTAATTTGTATACCGAATTTTGTAGAGAAGTAAAATATCTGTATTAAACACAGAATCTATAAAAAATAGCAAAAGGAAAACACAAAACAAAAAATGCAAAAAATATGTATATTAATACAAAATCATGACATTATTATTATTATTATTATTATTATTATTATTATTATTATTATTATTATTATTATTATTATTATTATTATTGAACTATGCGATGTAATGCTGCATTTTGATGAACTGCATGAACATTTGTGCCAATATGTAAACACGATGGATAAATGTTTATTTAATTTTACAAAATATATATGTATATTTATAAAGAATTAAGTACTCTTAAGCAGATTAAGTGAATTAAGCAAAAAAGTATTATTATTATTATTATTATTATTATTATTATTATTATTATTATTATTATTATTTAGAGAATTGTAATATAAATTGGAAATTAGATAACAACGAAGAAGGAGAAAGTGTAGGAAGAAATTAATATTGCATTTACCTTTCTTAGTCTTGCAGATATAGCCCAACTCATTCCTGCAGTCAGCGTCATTCCATTTTAAAGAAGGCAAAAGAACTTCAACACAATTCTCGTCTTCACTGCTAGGCTCACCAATTTCCCAATTTGTGAATTCAACAGAACTGTTATCATGCCATGCGAAGCCACCTGCGAATGAGATAAAACATTTCAGTTATTCATTGTAAAGTAATGAGATTATAGGTATACAAGTAATTTTTAATACTGGAAATGGATAATTTCACTTTTTTTCATGTCTTGCAGCAGTCTATCTGACGTTGAATTCGTGGTGTTTTAACATCCTACAGCTAATTATTTAAAATTTGTTCAAACACTTTGCAGCTTTTTTCATTATTTTGATTATACCCTGTACATCAACTTCTGTTTAGCGATTGCCTCAAAGGAGCGTTTTGCATTTATGCTCTATAAAACTTTCTAACTTGTTAATGAAGTTCATGAGAATCTTAATAGTATCTTTACGCATATAATTCAAATAAAGCAATTCGTTTTCTGTCTTTCTTCACAATAATCGAGCTTTGACATCCATAACTTCTGAGAGTACCATTATTTTGAAAAGTTAAACTTTCCTGGTGGCCTTATTCATACCAGTATCTTTCATAATTTTTGTCAGTTTTTACACAGTTTTTTTTCATAACTTTCAACTATTTCTATTTTATCGCCCTCTATTATAAATTCGTTTTACTTGTCAGAAGCCATCGCTTTTCTTTTGCTGACGTTTAAGTTAAGCCCAGCTTTGACCAATGAATCAAACTCTCCCGATCTTCGTTAGTTTCTGCTAAGAATGTTTTCTCATCTGCATATTTTAAATTATTTATTTTTGTGCCACCTCTCATAATTCCAGCTGGCTCTTTGTCTAAGTTATGCATTCTCATAATATATTCACTATAAAAATTAAATTTATTTATTTATTTAGCGTATGGCTCACGCATGAAAAGTTACATTACAATAATCATTAGTATATATAAACATAATACTTAATGCATTATACATTATACATATGTAACACAACAATACATAATGTAGTCATAATATAGTCATAAAAGAAGGGACACTTCTGAATCCTACACGAAGCACAGATGATTATGTAGTCGACTGCGATTGCTGTGTAGCGTGGATGAAGTTCGACATTGTATGACCATTCTGGTCATACAATGTCGGACTTCATCGGACTTTGGCACGTTCTGGTGTAATATCACTAAATGTGTTGTGGGTGATCCACAGTCGCACCTGGATGAGTCAATCGTGCCTCACTCGTAGAGGCTGTCAGCATATCTTCCCTGATTGGTGCGGATTCTGTTAAGGATAGACCAAGATTTTCGAGGTAGAAACAAAATGCATCTGTGTTGAGTCCACTAATTGGTGGAGTGTTGAAGTGTTATCTCCAGAAGACTGTTCGCTGTTAATATTGGAGCGTGCCTTGATTTTATCCTATTTATTTCTAGGATTGGGATCTATTTGTGGGTTGGGAGATCTTGGATTTCCATAATTTTGACGTATGTCAAAATTATGGAAATCCAAGTAAGAAAGTTGGATCTGCATAGGTGAGATGCTGTTTAGCACTGAAAGGCAGTAGGTTGGGGTTGATTTCACTGTTCGAGAACTAAGGTGCATAGTGGTGTTAATCTGAGCATCAACCAAGTACACATGGGCACTGTTCATCCGAACGGATCAGCAATATTCAGCTTCATTGAAAAAAAAAGTGACTAAGAGCAGTTTAGCAAAGCTTTACTGCTGAGGCACCCTAAGTTGTTCCACGGAGTTTTTTCAGTATATTGATTCATGTATTAAAAAAAAAATAATTAAAAACCCATTTTGCGAAAACTGTTTTTCCAAAGACTCTTTTTACTGAAGCTTTTTGGTTAGCAGCTTGCTTCTCAAGAGAATTAGGTGCAAAGTTTTATGCAATTAGATTACAACTGATCTCTTTACAATTCACAGTTTCTTGTAATCTAGATAATCAAAAGCTTTCTTATAATCAATAACACACATGAATACTTCCTTCTGATATTCTATTTTTACTTCCATTATCCATCTCATGTTTGCTATCTGGTCTATAGTGCTCTCTCACTCTCTCTCTCTCTCTCAAACACTGGTAAACCATAATGAACTCATCGACATCTTTCGGCATCAACATCCAGATAAGAAGTCCTACTATATTTCCTAACACACCTTCCCTCTCGTTAGAAACATCTCACACATTCCTTTCTACATTTCAGATTATTGCTTCGTCAAGCTGCAACTTTTTTTATCTTTGGAAGCATCCAAATCAGAAAATGCATATGGGATCCTGAAAGATCCAGATTACATAAGAAACACTCAAGCTTTAATAACTAACCTCACTCACACGAAAGTGGATACAGAACCAATGAAAACATGCTAGCCCCACCCAAAAATCCTTTACGCAGATCTATAGTCACCAGAAAAATCAACAGAGGAACATTAGAATCCAACAACTTGAAGAACAGCACAAGTATCTCCCAGTAGAAAGCCCTGAATATCATTCTGCCTTCAAAGCCATGCAAATAGACGCAGAATTATCGGAAACAGGTGCCCTACTTCGATCACAGCATACACAAATAAATCTCTCAGATTCCCCCCACAAAATATCTTTTCTCATTGGGAAAAAATGCCAGGCAGCAAACTCCATCTCTGCTATCAGATTTCAAGATGGCAGCATCACAGAAAATCCAAGTAAAATCACTTCTGAAATCCTACAATACTACAAGAATGCATACAGTTCCACAGGAACATCCCATCATGCCATTCACGAAATACTGAAAGAAACAAAAAAATCTCTACAACAGCTCAGAACCATTTAGAAAACAAAATCACGCTGTCCAAAACTGGCGTCCAATCTCCCTAATTAATACCGATTGCAAAATCATTTCCAAAGTTATAGCAAACCGAATAAAGCCAACACTGCCTGAAGTTATTGGCCAACATCAAACGTACTCTGTCCCAGGAAGATCAATACATAAAAACTCCATTTAATTAGCGATCTAGAGATCTCATCCACGTCACGAACAGCCAACACGAAAACCTAGCACTTGTCAGTCTTGATCAGGAGAAGACTTTCGATAGGGTAGAGCACGAGTACCTTTATGAAGTTCTAAATACATTTCGCTATGGTCCTCTCATCATTGAAACATTGCAATTACTATACAGAGATGTACGCTTCTGTTTAAAAATCAACAACCGGCTTACTCGCACTTTGTCATACTCTCGATGGATCAAGCAAGGATGTCCTCTCTCTGGACAATTATACACACTGACCATAGAACCCTCCTTAAAAAGAGTACACGACACCATCATCTCCAAACGAACCAGCATCAGGGATCCACATAAAAAATAACCCTATCAGCATATGCCGATGACGTCACTGTAATAACCCGAAATCAAGAAGAAATGACAGTAACCGAGGAAGCACACAGACTATACGCAGAAGTCTTTGGTGCCAAATTAAATTCTTCAATAACTACTGGCAAATGGAAGGATAGAAATGATTCTCCGATCGAATGTAGCTGTTCAAGTGAAGGCCATAGATACTTAGGTGTGCATCTCGGCAACAGAAGAATATATAACACACTGAACTGTACACAGCTGCTGAACCGTTTTAACAGGTGCTAGCTAAATGGAACATCATTCATTCCATGTCTTCACCTATAGGAAGAGTACTAATAGTTAACCAGATGGTTGCGAGTGTGTTATAGCATACACTCAAAGTACCCAACCCCCCCTGAAGAATTTATTCACCACATTCAAAAGGCAATCAAACGTTTCCTATGGAACAATACTAACTTGACAACATACTCTGAACTCTGCAAGCTACTCAATAAGGGAGGCCAAGGCCTGATTTCCCTTGAAAATAAGATTACATCCTTCAGGATAATCCTTCTGGTAAAAGACTTCAGTCAAGTCATGCTTACGTAACCACCTTCGATTACATGATGAAATCATCCACCCGAGAACTTTTACTTTCAACAATCCTCCGAATGGCCATTTCTACACCATCTCCTATTAAACTACCTCGTTTTTAGAAATATGCACTACAGCGGTGGAAAGAGACAGAGCTTCATCACACACTAACAGGATCAGCAGAGTCAGCTGTACTAATAGAACCACTGTTTTAGAAGAGAAACATAGCAAGTCTCGCAACTGGCCAGACCTTTTATTTCCCTACATGGAACTGGGCAGGAATAAGAATCATAGGAACCTCTTGACCCAGACCCTAAAGTTGAAAACATTCACAAGCTTACCAATGATGAACCCAAACTTTGTGTTCCAAGCAATTTTTGGAACAAATTTTTGGGTTCTAAAACGCAATACCAACAGATGCAAGCTGCTATTAGAAAAGCCTATCCAGATATCGCTACACCTCAGGGAATCCGCATTTCTTTTAGAACCTGCGGGGAGCCTACCTTTAATCTTGCATCATCTGAAGCCTCACTTCCAATTATTCCCTCCAACTACAAGAAAATACACCACTTCCTCATATCAGTGCCTCCAACTCTGCCCTTGTTATATTCATCCTTAACCCTCTCATTTACTAAGCTGCACATGCCACCCAGTTTTCAGTGGCATCTTCCATATAAATCGAGGTGTGCCAAACCAGATTCCGCTGTACAGTGGAGACTATGGCATAACATCTTACCAACTCCTACTAAGTTCCACAAATTTCAGCAAAGACAATCGGATCAGCCAAGTTTCAGGCACCTTGGAACAAACACATATCTAACCTTTCCTGTAAACGAAGCGATGATCCCATACGCCCTGAATACAGCCTCTAGCACCTGTATCTACGCACACAGCCAAGTAGACTACTGGAATGTAGTCTATACAGAAGAGAACAAACAAACACAAATTTGCAATTTCCTCTTCATCTGCGACTAGATCGTCATTTACAGTTTCTACCTTAAGCACACAAGAAGTAACCAGCACCTATCCATCACTAATTTGGAACGAACCCTCATGTGTAGCCTACGGCGGAATCTACAAAGCAGGCTTTCACTGGAATTTGATTACCACAAAGAAACAGGAACTGTCGCAAAATTCACAGAGGAGTGAAATGAAACTGTTACCTTGTTCTGGATTGCCGACGATAATACACTTCAGCTGAAGAATAACTAAAAGTGATGCTGATCTATAATATTGACTATTACTGAAAAGACACATCCTACCACTAATACTACACTACTAAAAGTAAGTAGTGTAAAAGACAATACTAAAAGACACATCCTACCACTAATACTACCTACCACTAATATACCTTTTTCCCCTTCATTTCTATTGTATATCTAAAAAGAAAATTCTTTTTTCATGCAATATATATTCTTATAATCTACCTCTCTCTCAGTGTTTGTTTGATCACTTTCAGCATAATTTCTCTCGTATATGAAATTAAACCGATGGTTCTATAATTTTCGCAATTTCTGGTTTTGATTTATTTAGAATTGCACACACCTGGGAAATAATAATGATTAAGTAGATAGGAGGTTATATGAAGTATATGAAAATCTTTAATTATAAAACACATATACCATCACGTTTTCTTGTCAATCCGATCCATACGGCAGTTCGTGCATTCTTCATTTGCATTCCCAGAACTTTCACCTCTTCTTTAGAGTGAATGCTTGCTAGTATTCCTCCTGTAAAATAATGAGACATATAAAGTATCTGTTAGTTAATGATAGTAATCATATATGTTTAAATATCTCCAGCTGTATGGTGGAAAAATTCGGTAATAGAAATTTTCAAATGTTAGTGAAATCAGATTAAGGGTTATCATAGCCAAGATGTTCACTATTGTCAACAATGAATCTCCTGTAATACTTTCTAAATATACTTCAATTATACAAGAATTATGGGTCCAGAAAATTAAATTTGTATTCTTTGTAGTTATTTTCGGTGTCTTACAATATTTGAGAAATTCATTTATCTGCACAATTCAGTGTTACTAACTCAATGATTAAATATGTACACATTGTATATATACTGCATTTTAGTAGCATTGAGATTACGTTGAGTGTCAAACACTTTAGAATCCTTGCTCTGAGAGCAAATGGATCTTTTCAAAATGCCTCAGCTCTCCATTATTCAATATATAGCGAGTTACGACGATTATCGTATCCAGAATTTTTCACATTTTTTCGTTTCACACTAAAAACAACAGCGGTTCTTATCACTAAGTTTGTAATGGGAAGACCTTATAGTATGAGAAGAGGAAAAACGGTGTGACTGAGGGACATCACTGGCCGTTCCAATGTTTGGTAGGTGCACCTGCGATATGTGTGTGTGTGTGTGTGTGTGTGTGTGTGTGTGTGTGTGTGTGTGTGTGTGTGTGTGTGTGTGTGTGTGTGTGTGTGTGTGTGTGTGTGTGTGTGTGTGTGTGTGTGTGTATATATATATATCTATATATATATATATATATATTTTTATATAAATATAAAAATATATATAAAAAAATATATATATATGTATCTTTATATATATATCTTTTGCAGGTGCACCTACCAAACATTGGAACGACAAGTGATGTCCCCAGTCAGACCGTTTTTCCTCTTCTCATACTATAAGGTCTTCTCATTACAACAGCGGTTGTAATGGGTATATATTTAAAATAAAGACTTATTTCAAGCAAAGTTACCTCTTTTAATGCACTTCGTGTTGGCTACATCCCAAATAGCCTTATTATTGCTTTCGACGAAATAACAGTAACCTCCTCCTAAATCAAGCCAGTCATCCCGATTCGATGGACATGCAGTATCGGCTTCTGGCGATAAAGTCACCACTGGTTCATCTAAAAATTCAAAATGAATTAAAATGGATCTGTGTTTATCATATATATCATATATATATATATATATATATATATATATATATATATTCTTATGATATTCATCCAATTTTGATTTGCTTCCTCAGCCTTAAGTAAAAAGCGGGTTATATTCCATTAATTCGAGGCATAACCAAGGACCAATGAATTGTGGAAATACCTTCTGAATATGAAGCGCTGAAAAGGGCCGCTTTATACGGCAAAGGTGTTTTATCCATCTAACTTGCTTCTAGATTTTTTTTCAGTGTTTTGGGATGGAGGCTAAAGCATCTCTCATTATGGGAACAACTTTCGTTTTCTTTTGCCATATTCATTCAACTTTGACTTGCAACTCGCGAAACTTTGTAATTTTTTCAGTTTCTTTTTTTTCAATTCGGCTGTCTCCTGCTACTGATATTTTGATAAATTGAAAACTCTTGTTTTCACTTTTTTCAACCACTTTATATCGGGTGTGTTACACTCCAAGCTTTAGTGAGTCTGGATTTTGAAATCCCAGAGTATTTTAGCTTTTCATTCTAAATCGCCCTTTGGTCAACTTTATGAATTCTAATAGTCTTTAGATACCTTAAACCCTAACTTTTACATAAATGTCAGTGAATTATCTTAACTGCATTATCGTGCCATTTGTGGTACTCAAGCTGTGCGATTTTGCTACCCCATTGTATAATGTGGTCTACCGTTTCTTCCTTCTGTTTGCTTAATCTACATTTACTGTCTTATTGCATTGTTTGCGTTTATTCCTTCATAACGTTTGGTTTCATTGCCCTATTCTTGCGCTATAAAAATAACCGACACTGTTTTCTTCTTTAGTGCTCCATTTCTCAACCAGGCCACGTTGCTATCACCGCTGTCCTCTATGCTGTGAAGGTACTTTCCATGAAATGTCTTATATTTCCATCTTTCACTTCTCATTTCTACTTGGTTGGCCTTGTACTCCAGTTTTATTTCCATGGGTTTAAATAAACCCTCTTTACTTACCTTAATCAGAAATGTTTCCATTGTTTGCTGCATATAATAATTCAGTTTTCATTTTTCTTCTTCAACAATTTGCTTTAATGGTAGAAATCCCCTGCCTCCTTTTCTGCGTGATAGGTAGGGCCTATCAACGACACTGCGAGGATAGAGGATATGGTGCGTTGTCATTAATGTTTAAGTTTTTCAGTCTAACTTTTTCAACTCTAGCTGGGTCCATTCAACAATGCCTGCCTAAATATCTCAAAACAGGTATGATCCAAGTGTTAATTGCTTTTCTCGAATTCCGAGAGTTAAGCATTGACTTAAGGAATTTTATTAGGCATCTTGTGATGTCTGCTATAGCTTTTTCTTTGCCCTTATTGGGCAGAATTTCTGATGCTTCTAAAATTCCAAAATATTTGTAGCTATCTTCGAATTTTATTGCTTTGATTTTTCGCCATTGATCAGCTCGATTTCGTTCTTCTTCAAACTTTCCTCTTGTTATTCAACAATTGTACATTTGTCTATGCCAAAATCCACTGATATATCTTGACTAAATGTGAGCTCAGTATTATGCAATGATTCAAGTTCATTCTCTGATTTTGCGTACAGTTTTAGATCATCCATATATAAAAGTTGAAATATCTTTGCACTTTTTTGCGCAGTTTGGTAACAATGCGCAGTTTTATTTAAAATTCTAGTTAATGACAGGATGAACAATAAAGGAGATAACGAGTCTCCTTGAAATCATTTTGTCAATCAGCAATTGGTCTTTTTTGCCTCTCAAATTTTTGCTGCTACCTTTTTGCTCAATTGAAAAAAAAAATTGCTTTAAGATAGCTGTACATATGTGTCAGCTAGTATTCCTGTGAATAGTTTAAAAGTTGTTTGCAGGTAGATTATTGGTCGGAATGTTTCTGGCTTTGGATCCTTTTCCTTATCCTTTATGATCATAAACGTTTTGCCAGCTGTTAGCCATTCTTCTTTGCTTTGTCCTTCTGAAACATCGTTATCTTGATTGGCAAGTCTTTCATGTAAGACTCTCAGATATTTGAACTAGTAGCCATATAATTGATCATTCCCGGGTGTTGACCATTTTTTATCCTGTTAGCTTGCTTTTAAACCATTTCAGTTGGTATATTTTTCCTTCTCAAACTTCGTTCATAATTTGTTCAATCCACTTTGCCTTAATATTCTACCTTTTAGGATTGCCCTATAGGTTTTGTCAAAATGTGTATTGTCTTTGTCTATAATATTTATATTTATATTTCCTATAAAATTATCATTCCTGTTTTTTATCAATTTTCTTCTAAAATTGGTGCTGATTCGCGCAAAACAGCGAATTTTGCTTGTACTATTCAATGCGTGAGTTGTATCTTCTTATTTTAGCTGCAACTGCAATTCGATTTTGCTTAAGATCCGTAGTACTTCATCGATAGGTCGTGTTCCAATATTATACCTCTTTATGATAGTCATTTCGGGTTTTGGTGTTTTTCAGCTTCTTTTCCTTAAGGTTTTTCAAATTGCTCGTGTCTGTTCTAAACTGAAAAACTTTATTCACCAGTCGATGTTTCCGCTTTGGTTTCTGAGCCTTACTGCTTTTGCGTTCACACAAATCTTATAACTTAATTCAGATGTTACTACGTAGGTTACTGAATACATAAGTTGATTCATTTGTCGAATAGTTCTAGTAGGAATAGTCATTGCAGATTTATTGTCTTCTTGTAGATGGTTTTTCAGCTTTTGTTGCTGTACTTGCCTCAATACTGGAAGCCTGAACTCGTTCTACGTTGTTGTTTATTTCCTCGGTAATTTTGGCGAGGACATGTTTATTCTCTAATACAGTAGGTTCATTTCAACTATTTCTGTATTTTCAGCATTTTCAGCAATGGCTTCTCGTTTTGCTACGTTCATATTCTTGGTCAGTTCAGGGCCAGTACAGTCTCCTTTTACAGCTTGAGCTTTCAGTGCTTCAAGATCAAGTTCGCTAAACATCTTGCGTTTGATAATGAAACCGCGTTGTTGCATCAGCCTTTCGAATGAAATTTCCGATTGTCGATCTTCAGCATGCTCTCCTTTTTTCCTAGTAATTATTTTCGAGTTCTTAGAATCTTGCTCCTCTAGCCCACTTCTCACTGGATGTCCAGGGAGTATGACATCCAGTGTTATCCTTGGTAACCCGCTCGACGACCGATGCGGTATAGCGTTCCGATTTTTCTTCACCATTATAACTCGGGTTAGGCAGGTACCTGGGGGAGAAGAGAGACACCCACTGCGTGAGGTGGAAAACTAGGAAAACAGGAAAGAATCCTCCCCCCCCAGCCCTCGTATAATCTAATGGCATTGAAGGGAGGGAGCAAGATGAAAAGAAATACAGAGGAAAAAGCGAGTAGGGATTAGTCTACAGATAATATAACAGGTGTACATATTACATTAAGTAAGGCATGGTCCAGCTTGGCTCTTCGGATTTGCCCTGCCCGTACTTACTAGAGTGAGCCATTGAGGATTACATATATATCCCAGGAAAAATATTCCTCTAGATATTACTCCGTTGTGAGCAGTCGTTAGTTGATCAGTAAGCTGCAGGTTTTACTCTTTTTGTGTAATTCGACAACAATATTCATGATACATCAGTCTTAAGCGAGTACAAAAGTACTACAGAGATTTGATAACCATTTCTTGTCAAACGTATAATGTCTATTTCTCTGTGGAAAATTTACCTTACGAACAAAATAATTAATGGCTAAAATATGAAAAGAAATTCAGAATAAAACATATTATCTCAATCGCACTGACGTTGGAAGCATAAGTAAATATACTTCTGTATTGAATGCTGTTCTAACCACAATATGTTTGAGATACGTCTTTCACTCGGCGGACATCAACAGTGTGGAGTTGTGACGCATTCATTTAATATCAATATTCTAAGGCGTGTACAGAGATTAGTGCTACACATTAATGAGATATGAGTATTCCTCTGTCACAAACAATAACGATAATGACAAAATACACTCCTCTACCACTCTGCAAAGCACAACAGTTGTGATTTGGTGATGAATATTGTTCAGAAAATTCTCGATGTTTTGTTTCTCAGTTGTACACACAAGAAAGACTGGTTTTTATTATTGAAGTTTTAGACACACGAAGCCTGGTTAAGTGTATGCAAAACGTGTTGAGAAGCTTTGTGGGAGGAAATGGTATTCAGAAATATCCGAAACAACTCAGTTTACAGGGTTGATCACGAAAATTAGACTTTAAATATAAAGTCAAAGATTAGAAAATCATCGAGACTCACGGGATATGCTACAACAGGAATACGTGGTATTTAAGTGAATGGATAAAAGCTACATTTCATGAGAAAAGTCAAGAGATTTTGTAATTAAAACGTTATTTTTTCATTCCTCTGCTATTCACTAAACGGTTTAGAGATACCAGGAACAACCATTTTATATTCTCACAAACATTTCCATAGCTTTTGCCTACTATCCATTGAGTGACAGTAGTGGAATCCATGCTAATGGGAATTTTTTAAATTGAGATACTGCCATTAAGTTACTCGTGTTGGGGGTACACGTTTTTCAGTTAGTTTGGAAAGTGTAAATTTAAATAATAAAATGACAAATAATTTTGCTTACCTAAGAATTACTAGAAATTATTTCAATATAAGCTAATTTCTAAGATATAGGATACATAGCAGTGGAATGAAATAGATAGAAATTTCGGGTGTAGTTGGAAATGTTTGGAGTACAAACGGACAAATGCCTTTAATAGCAATGGATTTTTTAGCATTCAGTTCGGACAACAACTTAACTTACTCCATGTTGAGTGATGCAAAATGCTAGGAAAACATTTACTATCGTCGATACAAGAACAGCAGTAAAAGTACATTTCAGCAAATTGCCTTTTCCTGTGGTTAGTAGAACCATTTGAAAGTAAATTAAAACCATTTGATTTAGAGTTGGAAAAATTTAAGGCCAGTAACTTTCATAAGAGGTCCAGAAGCATGAATCTGTTTTATACGGTCTGATTTATTAATTTATTTATTTTTGCTCGTATTGAATATGCTGATAACTTAATTGCATTTGTTTAATTACACTGGAATTTCTTGGTGGAAGGTCAGGAACATAGACACAAAATATAACAGGCAAGAATTAAAAGTGTAAGAGGAATAAATATTTCCATATCAATAAGGATTACTTCCTTGATATGCAAATGTTTGCATCATAAGACTAAAACAAGAGTCTCCTACGAAATGTGTCACAGAAGTCACAAATATCACTCTTGTAATTCTTAAGATGACAAAGCAGCACATTGATTAGAGTAGCGTGCAAATGAGAATGTTTGTTCCATCGCAGAGATGAAGAAGGAGAATGACCACTAGGTTCTCGTCTAACTTTCTTAGTGTACAAAGAGTATCCATATTTTACTCAGAATGGTCATTAGACAATTAGACACAGAGAGAGAGAGAGATCTAAAAAGTGTCATAAAAGTGGTTGGAATGATATATTATTATTATTGATATTTTATTCAAATAATTGATACAAAGTCAATACAAGATATTATTTAAACAACCATTTGACTGGTGATACAGAACAATTCGGATTCTACCCAAGAATCTACGACTATTCTCGTAAGAATAGTCGTACTCCATTTTTAGTTCTCCCGCTGTCGTTGTAAGTACGATGATGTGCAATATTTATTTGATGAGTTCACGTAAATTAGTGTCATTTCATACTTATTTCTCCGATTATTATACTCTACTTGGAGAGAAGTAAACGGTCACAATTGTGTGAGGAAGAAACACCTATGGTACCCTCCTTTCGATCTTCTTTCTTTGCGATCACTGCAGGAGTCTTACGAGGAATATATTTCGATAAGTGTGCAATGATTATTATTATTATTTATTTTTTTGTTGTTAGCGGGAATTTTAAAATTTTGTTCTTCCTCATTTTTTGCTGTCAAATGTGAGATTATGGCCTTCGGTTATCGCAGCATTTTTCTATAGCTTTCTCAAGTGTTCCGGGATGTTAGTTGTGCCCTGTGTGTGTGTGTGTATGACTAGATTTCTGGAGGCCTTGATACTGCGTCCTTGGAAAAAAAACAGTACTGTACTTTGACATCCGTTTACTCTTGAACACATATCGTTATAGTTATATTTCTAGAGGTCTGATTATTGAGTAGTAGTTCACTTCACTTAAATAAAATATCAGCTCGAACCCGGTAGTTTTACTTCATCATTTTGGATAATCTTATGCCTTAGAATATGTTACAACAGGCGCAGTTTAACCTTTCATGCATTGCTAAGGAATTCCATTTTTGGTGTGCTCAGCATGTAGTGAGAATATTATATTTATTTAAATTTTCTGGTATTTAGTTAATCTCTTCTAATACATTTCAGATAAAAGCGGTAGAAATTTCCATTCTGTTTGGTTATATCCTTAGAATAATGCTAGTTCTTTGATTATATGAATTTCTTTCTGAAATACTTCGAAGTGGAACAGAAGCTCATGAAAGAAGTTATTTTAAACGTCTGTACCTCAATCAGGGATATGAGCGGAAAAGTGAGGGTTTAGGCATCATAGAACAAGGTTTGCGAAAGTCAGTTGATGATTGGAACCATCTCTAATTCCCTATGATATACATTTCACGTAATACATTTCAATTTTTACGTCTTTATAATTTCCACAATGTGGAATTCATTAGTGTCTGTTCTTCGTGCTTCATTTTCTCACGACAGTGTTGATAGCGATATGCAGTACGTTTCTCAGCTCCCTTTTCTTTCCGAGATCCTCGAGTGTGATAGAGTAGTCTTCGACCGCAGCCAGAGAAATGGGGCATATCCCCTTCGTTTTTCAACCTGCCAAGTGAATTCGTTATATATAGATGGCTTGCAAAATCTGGATACGATGAATGCTATCTGTTGAAAGAAAACAGTTAAGAAGTGCAATATTGTCATTATGTCCTATAAAAGGTGTGATAATTATTCACGCAAAAGAGAACAAATTATGTTATCACTGGGTACTGCGATATAAATAATGCAAACCTGTCGATGTTCGAATTGTGATTTCAGGTCTATTCTGTTCCAAATGGTGATCAGTTTGTATTCTAAAGTCACAGAGAACTTTTTTCTGTTTCGTTTTCCAATACTGTCTCTATTTCATGCTGCCATCAGTTATCAGAAGTGGGAAAGCCATATTTTTTGCACACATGAAAATAAATTACTTTGGCAACTTCATCCTGGAGGTATTTAAAATCAGTTTGAGTTATCTTGCTGCAGGCCCTGAGTAGATATTCTATTGTCTCATCTTTCTGATCGCATAATCTGCATTTGCTGTTTTCATTGATGTTCAAAATTTTTGCTTTCTTTGCATTAGTTTGTAATGCCTGTTCTTGATCTGCTAGAATAAATCCTTTTGTTTATTTTTAAATATACATATATTGTAGTCATTGCCATGTCTTGGTCACGACCATTTTGTCCTCAGGATCTCTCGAAGAAATTGGCCATGCAAGGGTTTATTTTTACAGCGCACATATCGATTATTCGTCGTCCGTTTTTGTAATCAGATGTGTTTCCTGTTGATTTTAGAATGCTCCTTGTGTATTTGGGTCAGAGAAATTGTAGATGTAACTTCTTAACCTAATTTCCTCTCCTTGCACAGTCTCTCTCACTTGCAGCAGACCCCGTCCACCTCTTCTCCTCGGTAGGTACAACCGATCAACATCACTTCGTGGATGTAATCATTATGCATAGTCATTAAGTTTCTAGTTTTGCGGTCCAGTTTGTCCAAGTCTTCTTTCGTCCAGCCAGATCTGTATCGGATCACGGGTATAGCCCACGAATTTATTTCTCTAATTGTGTTTAACCCATTTAGTTTTGTTTTCAGAATATTTCTGATTCTTTTGTTGTATTCTGGTGCTGTCTGTTGTTTAACTTTCTAGTGGAGAATATGACTGGCTTTTAATATTCCTAGGTATTTATAGTGTTCGTCAGCTGAAATTGCTTTTATATATTTATAAGAATCTATTTTCGGACCGATTTTCCATAGAACTTCAAGTCATCCATATACAAGGGATGTGAAATTTTAATATTATATTTAGGACTTTTATCTCCACTTTTTGTTTTCTTCAGAATCATAGACAAAGGTGTCAAAGAAATGTTGAAGATCAATGGTGACAAGGAATCAAAATCACCTTACAAAATTACACGTTTAATGCTAATATCTCCGAATTGTTCATTATTCTATATTAAAGTTGTTTTCCATGATTTCCTAGCAGCAGCCAGAAAGAATCATGCGTTTTTGCTAATTCCAAATATGTGTAGTGATTTAGGATCCAGGAGTGTGGGAGGGAATCGCATGCTTTGTTATAGACTCTCCATGCTGTGTTGAAGTTGATTTTTTCGTCTCTTTGAATATCTGAGAATCATTTTATTAATAAATATTTGTCTTTTGGTCCTCTAGGTTTCTGAAAATTAACTTTTACTTGAATCGGATAAATCTGATTATCTGATAAGTAGCGATATATGGAATTTGCTATGATTGCAGTGAACAGCTTAAGCATAGTTGGTAGGCTTGTTATTGGACGATAGTTACTTGGGTCTGCACCCTTATCCTTATCTTTCATGAAGAGTAACGTGCGCCCAGATATCATCCATTCTTCCACTAATCCTGACTGCAACAAATAATTAAATTATTCTGCCATTCGATCATGTAGATGGTTTAGATTCTTTAACCAAAATCTATGTAGATCATCTTTGCCAGGTGCACTCACTCCATTTTCTTTACATTTTCTAGCTTGTGTACTGACTTTCTTTAGCGATAATGGCATTTTGCATTTATGTTTGTTTCATTTCTGATTCTATTTCCTTAATCCATAAGGAATCTTTATTGTGTTCAATAGGATTATCCAAGGTTGACTTCCAAAATTTGAATGTTTCTTCTTTTCTGGTGAATGATTGTTTGCATTTGTATTTCTCTGGATAGACTGAACGAACTGATGTTGGTTCTGTCGAAATTGCATATTTTGTACATATTGGTTTATACTTGCTTCATATATTTTAATTTTCTATGCAATCGCTATAATTATTCGTTTTAGCTCTTCGGTAACTTCATTAATTGTTTTGTTGCTCAAATTATGTAAATCAGTTTGTTTTTGATGTTACTATTGTGCAGTGGTTCTTTAAAACTCTGTAAGTTGCTCAGATCAGCTAAACGTTTGATGACTTTTCGTTCCAACTGGATTTCCCATGGTACAGATTGTTGCATGATCGGCTTTTGCTCTTGGGGTTTGCAAAGAAGCTTCACTGTAATGATATAGGCTGTGCTGTAAAGGATCTGATTTGTTTCTTTTATGCTGTTGATTGTGATGGTTTTAATCATAGCATCTGCGTCTAAGAGGAGCTGTTTTAGCGTTTTAGCTTAGATTTATGTAAAGCTTTTAATGATGGTAGTCTTACACGGTCATTTATGAAGTTCATATGTTCAGTGTCCCTGGCTTCATTTTACACTTCACTTCTGTCAAAACATTCTAAATTATGTAATCAGCTTAATGTTTATTAAATCGAAATTTAGTAAATATTAGGCTGATTACATACATTAATTGCAGGTCAAGTTCAGTAAATATTTTTTTACGGAAAATTAAATTCTTTTGGTCCATAAGTCTTTGTTATGTTTTTGCAGATTCTGGAAATTTTTGTCTCCAAATTAAATACATACGCTTTGTTAAACCTCGTATGCTTTTAATTTGGAAAACACCTCAAGGCATGTGTAGCACAGTGGAAGTGGCGCTTTCTTCCTCTGCGTTTTGTCTCTCAAAATTAGACTTATGTTCAAGTCTAGTCGCCGACTGGAGGAACTTTTTCTAAGCTAATTGTCGACCGGTTCCGGAGTTAGTCGATCTCTGGCATGGGCAAGCGGGTTTTTCCTCCCTGAAACTCGGGTTTTTCATCCCGTAAACTCAACAAAATCGACCATAGTATTCACATTATTTCAGACTGTAACGTATCCTGTTAGGGTTAGGTACCAAGAAATGGCAGCACTTGCCTACCAGCCTCTTCATCGGGGGCTACCTATAATTAGTGATAGACATGGGCAAGCTATCTCTGATTGACTACCGGGGGAGATTGAACTGCCCACTCAGTCTATTTTTGGAGAATTGGGCAGTTTACAGTGAGTAATAAAAGGCTAACGCCTTTCAATCCCTATAAGGGAATGAAAGGCCCTAGCTTATTTTTTTTTTGTATATTATTATTCTAAAACCTTGTTTTTCTGGTCTTGATCTGTACGCACATTTCTTCTCTGTTTTCTTCTAAAGCGCAGTTTTTGCGTTTCGTTTCTTTCAGTCGCTTTTCAGCTTCCTGTCCTGATTGCTCAGCAAGGAGAGCTGGGTCCTGTTGCCCACTTGTCGCTTGATGCTCAGGATCCTCAACTTCTAATGCAGTCCTTGATGTCTCGGGCGTCGCCTGATTTGGTATGGATCTCCTCTTACGTTTCACCATTAAGATGGGTGATGAAACACTCTTAGTCTGTCTCCACAGTTGAGACCTATCTGACAAGGGTGGACCTGCTGGCAGCCATGCTCCGCCAGGATAGTTTTGAACATCACTAAAGCACGAAAGCCCCACCGCCACTAGAAGGCCTGGTTCCATCTGGGGTATTATTATTATTATTATTAGTAGTAGTAGTAGTAGTAGTAGTAGTATGCTAGTTCCAAGAGGAACTAGCAGACTCATTCAACCATGCTTTCACAAACAGCATCACACAACTCAAAAAAGACAAACTACCAACGATCAACAAAAAATTACCGACACAACGTCAACAACAAACGATATGTTTTCCACCCATAACAAAACAGTAACTGAAAGAAGCACTCCTCAAACTAAAACCAAAGACCACTCCAGGAATAAAAAAAATAAGACTCAGACTTTATAACACACTTTGAATAAATAAATCCAATACTTTTGAAAATCGTGAACATAATATTCGACACAGGCATTATTCCACAACAACCAAAAACTGCAGTAATTACGCCAATATACAAACACGGCAGAAGAAATGATACTCGGAACTACATACCAATAGCTACACTACCAGTTATCTCAAAAATTATTGAAAAAATAACGCACACCAGACTACAGAACTATTTATAGAAGTACAACATCATCTCACAAAACCAATACGGCTTTCAGAAAACAAAAAGCACCATTACTTTATTAGAAGACAACGCCGACACAATAAACAAAGCTCCCGACAAAAACAAGTACGCCGTCCTTATACTGCTGGACCGAACCAAAGCATTTGACACACTTGAACATGACATACTACTCACCAAACTATACTCACTAAGTATAAGAGGAACACTGCATACAGTTCAAGAACTACCTCTCAAACAGAACACAAGTAACAAAAATAGGTACATGTCACAGTCAGAGTATACAGGTAAACAAGATGTACCTCAAGGTGCCATATTATTACCCACTCCATTCAACATATACATTAACGATGTTTATAACATATCCATAAGAAGTCAAATATTTCAATACGCAGATGACACTGCACTACTAGCAATCCACACAGACATTAACACAGCTCTCTGCAAAGCACAACAAGACCTAAACGAAATCACAACCTACTTCACCAAAACGCAATTCTAATCAACGGCACCAAAACACAGATGTTGAAAATACACAACCCAAGAATCATACGCCCTGCATCACTATCGATACATTGTCACACATACCGCTCCATTAACAACAAAAATACCTGCCAATGTTCCGAAATCAAACCTGTAACATACGCAAAATACCTCGGTCTCTATATAGATTCCCACCTTAAATGGACAAAACATATAGAATACCTACACACCAAACTCCGGATCATCGCAGCAAAACTCTTCCAAGTTAAAGACATTATTTCACCAACATAAAAAAACTCCTATATCACGGTATCTGCGAATCCCTACTCAGATACGGAATAACAGTCTATGCAAATACACCAAACAGCCACCTAACAAAATTAGAAACACTACACAGGAAAATCGTGTCAACAGTGATCCGGACACCTTACACGCAACAACCAATATCCGACAAGCACATGGCGATACGAATTCTGAGCATTAAAAACCTGAAACACTACATGACATTAACAAGGAATTACTTCAACATCACCTATCGAAACAACAGAGACACATGTAGTATAACACGAACTACAACAACTCTCTGCATCCCCACACCCTTCAACAACTCATACGGTTGTTTTGTGAGATCACATCAGATACCCGCGCAACTCAACAACCTACCAAGAAAGTTAAAAGACGTAGACAACTACAGAACATTAAAAAACGAACTTTGGAAAATATACCAACAAAGTTAAGAAACCATTAACACTAATATACTCATCACAAATCACTAGCATCCAGTGCCTACATCCCATACATAAACATTAGCAACAACACAAATAGTGAACGCTAAATCCCACTCTCTTCATAAAAGCTAACCCAAGCTTCGAATTCGGTGGGATTAACTTGCCTCACTCATCTACAAGTAATCCTTATAAGCAAATGCAGAAATTTGTATTTATAATCACTCTTTCTCAAACTTTAAAAAAATGTTAAAAAAAATAAATAAATAAAAAATTATACAAAAAATTCTGTTTAATGTTGATGTTAATATTATAAGAACATGTGTTGTAAATACACAGTATATAAAGGCAAAAAAAGTATTATTAAAAATTTTAATTGAAATCCAATGTAGGAATTGCTGCACTTAGTGCTGAACTCTGTAAAATTATAAGGTGCAATGTCACACAAGATGTTTATTGTATGTATAAATATTTTAGCAATTATTATTATTATTAAGAGAGACTTCCAGGGTGGCAGGGACTTATCCAGGAAGGCCACACACTACACGCACCAGCTATGGTACGTATTCTTGAATTCATTCACAGTGCCTGCACACACAACATCCAATAGTAATCCATTCCAATCACACACCAAATTTTGAGGTAAAAAAAATATGCATATAAAAATAAATTTCCAAACTTACCACTAAAGCGTTAATAGGAACAACAGATTGCCAGTAAATTACCAATGTTATAAATATTATATAGTATTATTTCCTAGAAGGGGAATAACCGAAAGCCTCCAGATCTATTTAAGTCGATCGGTGTAGAAATGAATCACAACCCTCCTTATATAACCACTATATATATATATATATATAACCTACTTTTATGAAAAGGTTTAATTTTCTCCAAAAGGCTCCATGTTTAGTCAGGATGACATGTTCTCCTATGCCAGACTGCTCAGTGTCATGATACTAAATATAAGATTTCTGTTCTTCCTGAAGGATTGTTGCATTACTCATGCTTCCGAAAGTAACGACACCCACGGGGGGGGGGGGGATCTAGGAGAATCAGAGTGATATCTCAAGATAGCTAGAGACTTGTGTCTAAAGCTGTTACAGGATTGTTTGTTTGATAAAGAAACGTTTAAAGCTATTTTCATAAAAGAAGACTCTATATACTTGAAGAGTTACTGCCAAATATCGGTAAATTTTTTTATTATAATGGTGAAATACCTAGTGAAACCAGTATTCAGCCTTATTCTGTAAGATGGATTAAACTACATTAAATAAAACCTTACCATCTGACACTTCGCAGATAAACGATCGTCTGTCTTGACAGTTGTTTGTTATCCAGTGGCCATCGAGAGTCATAACTGTGCAGTGACGTCCCAGAGAATTTTCTGATGGTTCGTTCTTACCCCAATCGGTATAGACTACAGGCCAACCTGAAGACCATGAAAAGCGTTGCTCCGTCTATAAAATAAAAAAAAGTTTGACATCAGAAATAAATATATATATTTCTTTTTAAAAAAATTGAGAATCTTTAACTTCGATTATTGTTGTATGTATATATTATTTCGAACTGACATTAAAATACAGCATACTCTGCTGCTGAAATGTGTGATGCATCACAATTAAACATAACTTCATTAAGAGAGAAATGCAAACCACAAACAAGTTGCTTTGCACAATTTGCTTGAAAGTGCAATGCTGAAGAATGGATGTAGCGATACGTGAGATCCTTCCTTGTTTAATATATCTCTGATAGGTCTGTTTAGAAATGATATGCAGCATTTAATTTTACATCATAATATAGTGAAAAACACATACCAATAATCCAAATCCAGTAACTTAACGATGAAAAACTCAGATAGCTTGCTTGAGTAAGAATAGCTAAATTCTTAGGGATTGACTGAACACGCATTTTGCCCATACAACCAGCCGTAAACTGTATACAACTCAAATCGCTAAGGTTGCGATATGTTCATTAAAACTGTGATAACTTTGATATTCCATTTAAACGATATGGTTATGAACTTGATGATGATTAGTACATTTCACCCATGATAACACTTAAGTGGTAATAAAGAAACTGTCTGGCACAAGACCAATTTGTAACCGTTTTGTTTTTTTAAAAAAAAAAACAGGATATGAAAAGGGTGAGAAAATGATTCTGTAACCACAAACGGTTTTAGTCTAACTATATAGAAAGAATTTATAATGTGTCAATAGGGTTGTGGGTAAGTAAAAATAACATCTAAATTCAATTGACGTTTATCATTTATTTGGCATTACTCAAGATCAGGGATATCAATATCTGGAGTCAGCGATGCTCTTGTTTTTGTGCAAGTATGGACGAAACAACTCATCCTCGACGGCCTTTTGTTAATAGAGGATATTCGCCTGTTAATTTCCGTTAAATAATATACTCTGATAATTAATAGGTTTGTTTCCTGGATATTTAGCCCCTTTTACAAAATGAAAAGCCTAAGTCTTCAGAATAATTTCTTTTTCCCCCTCATATAACCGATTAGATCACTTTTTGTTTAAATGGCCTTATAAATGGCATTATATAGACAGATTTTAAAAAAAAAAAACATTTTTTAAAATCAAATAAGTTCATCAATACCATCTGACCGATGGAATCGCCTGTTTCAACTATTAACACCAAATATCCTGTATCGTTGACAATTTAACGATGTTAACTATTCTCCGAAATTTTTTGTAAATTTTATTTGACAAGAAATTCTGTTTTTTTTTTTTTGTTTTGTTTCATCTTTTATTGGAGAGTAAGCAAACAGACATTTGCGTAAGGTATCGGCGAATAAGCTACTATTATATACTTTTTATCTTCACGTCAATTTCCTTAGCAGCCCAGAATGCAAAGCACACTTCCTTCAGGATGTGCCCATTGTTGTGTATTATAGCAAGGATTTTTACCCCGAACTTAAAACGTTTAACCACGCTTCCGGCCAAGACGTATATATACGTGCACATTTCAATGGATGCGAAGTGCATATTAAAATTGTAATACCATTGATATTATAATGAAATTTATGATGGACACGAAGCTTTTGAAGATGCGTAGTCGATCTTTAATGGACGATAAGGTGGTTTTAATGAGGTATTTTAAACTGTGCGGAGGTACATCTTCATAAAATGACCCTTAAGGATCTCTAAATTCATCACAGTTATCACTTCTGGCTTGATCTGCTCGAGGGCAGGATGTACAGCGGTGCCACCACTCAGTGACAGGAAAAAATCACCGAGTTGAACAGTCCTCCTAGAAATCCCAAAAACGAACATTATTAACACGTCATCAGCGGGAGGTAGACCGAGGAACATATCAATGTTGATTTACTTCAAAAATCTTGCATTTTCCATAACAAATAGAAAAAGGTGTGTCATATTATTAGAGCTGTTGCACAAACTGAATAAGAATTCAGCAATAGGGACTGATGGGATATCAGCACGTGTGTTAAAAGAGTGTTCAGCTGAATTGATCATTACTTTGACAGGATGTTTAATATGAGTCTCAGAACAGGGAAGATTCCGCAGGAATGGACGGAATGTATGGTAATTCCTACAAAGACCGATGTATCAAACTATCGACCAATTAGTATCTCAGGAGTGGTGGTGAAGATTTTGGAAAAATTAGTTAGGGTCCGCATTCAAAAATAGGTTGACAGTGAATCTCAACTTTGCAATGGAGACAGGGGTTTACTAAGGAAACGTGATGTTTCAGCAACTTGCTCACATTCTATAACAATGTTACCATTGAACTAGACAAGGTGAATGGATACACTAAGATACTTTTGGATTTTGCTAAGGCTTTTGACAGAATACAACATGACAGACTGCTGCATAAATTGGAGAAAATGGGTTTGGATTATACAATATTAGCATGGATAAGATGATGGCTGACTGACAGATAAAAAGTGGTATACGGGGGATATGAGTCTGCAAGGTTTACGGAAACAAGTGGTGTACCACAAGGATCAGTGCTTGGTCCACTCTCATTCAATCTGTACATTAATGATATTGGAAAGGATTTGACAAACGACATACTGTTATTTACTGATGATGCAAACATAGGGAGAGTAATCAGAGATGCTGTTGATATGCAGTCTTTGCAGAATGATTTGAATAGGCTGGAATTGTGGGCATGGGCAAATGGGTATCAGTTCAATGTCAGTAAATGTAAAGTCATTCACTTCGGCATGATTACATATCCAATGTCGTATTATATTGGTGGGATTAGGCAAGAAGAAACTGATGAGGCTAGGGATCTTGGAGTGTTCATAGATAGGAAGTTGAAATTTAGGGGTCATGTGCCAAATATTGCAAATACAACTCAAAAGATAATTGCAATGCTGAAACGAACGTTCACATGTAAAGATAAGGATGTTATTTTGCCTCTTTACAAGGTTTTGATAAGACCTCACTTGGACTATTGTGCACAGGTCTAGTCTCCTGGATTCCGTTGTGATTCTGACATATTAGAGAGAGAGAGAGAGAGAAAGAGAGAGAGTACAAAGGCGAGTATTAAAAATGATATCAGGATTGTGGAATACTGATTATGAAGACAGATTCAGAATTTGTAGACTGCAGACACTAGCAAACAGGAGAAACAGAGGTGATATGATTGAGACTTACAAACTGCTGAAAAGTCACACAGAATTTCAATTGATGGGATTTTTCAATTTATGGAGGGTGGGACGAGAGGGCTTCCTTTGAAGCTGAGAATGAAGGCCACCAAGAAGGGTATAAGGGCTAGAATTTTCCCTCAGGGAGTGGTGCATGATTGGAATGGATTACCATTGGATATTGTGAGTGCGAGCAGTATGAATGAATTCAAGAATAAGTATGATAGCTGGTTTTTGTAGTATGTGGCCTCCCTCGATAAGTCTCTGACTCCCTGGAGGTCTCTCGTAATAATAATATTAGTAGTAGTAGTAGTAAAATACTCTATTACAGCGCTTCCCAAACTGTGGACCTCGGCCCCCTTGGGGATCGAAGGTTTCGTTGAGGGGGCCGTGCAATAATGAAAACAAATTGAAAATATTTTAAGACTAAGTAGATTTTTTTATATCTTAAACGAAACGTATTTAATTTTTATTTAATTTTATTTTTTTTTGTTATTTTTTATATTTTAATGGAAAAAAATCACACCTTGGTGCGTCTTCACAAATTTTGCTTCCTGCGTATTTCGGCGCTTAATGAATATTAATAAATATATGCTTATTCATATGTTTCATTTCAAAGCAGAAATCTATTATTAAATTAAATATCATTAAATTGTCATTAAACTTTTTTGTTTTTAATTCTTTATTTATTACTAATCGTTTTAAGTTTCATGTGCTTGCACTGCAAATGTACAATAACAATATATCTATCTATATAAAAATATGAGATAATGTGCCATGTCAAATGTGTATATGAGATGCTAAATACGTAATATTTGCATTTGATTTTTGCGATATTCGCTGTGTGTGTGTTTTGTATTGAATATAAATACAATAAATATTATAATAATATATGTACATATTACAATTTTTTTTGGGGGGGGGCGTGAAATATTTTAATTTTTCCAAAGAGGTCCCTGACATCCAGAAGTTTGGGAAGCGCTGCTCTATTAGAGAGGATTGTTGAAAACTCTCTATTTTCATTTAGCTGCAAAGTAAATCATAATTTCCAAGAAATTATAAGCTTGTTTAATCTTTTATTCAAATGTAATCAAAGAAAGTTTGAGGCTTTTGACTTCACACCAATTGCATTAGTATCGATTGCAAAGCAAAATACATGTCTGAAAAGAAGCAAACTTAGAGTTATCGAAGTGGTTCCCTAACCCTGGGAGTAGCGTTGAACTCGCATTTGTGTATTATTATGCTTACAAAAGGCTACTGTGTTTTAGGATATGAATCCTTATTAATCAGTTCGGATTTAACTACCGAATAAACAGAAGAGAAATGTATTTCTTTTGTTCTAGGGCGACTCTGATAAATTACTGTAACATTTTCGGATTACTAGGGGCTCTGACCCGAGAAAAATTGGAACCTTTTCAATTAAAGAATAATAATGCAACCGATATGAAGTCAAAAGACACATTTTACAAAATAGTAATGATATAATAAAAATAGAAAACGTTTCTACCAATATGAGGAATTAGGCATCTTCTTTTGCATCTGAAAATAGGATCCGTTTCTTATACTTTGCAAGACCATATTTTGCCGTTTATATCCATTAACTGGAGTAAAAGGTATACCTTAACTGCAAATCAACCAGAACTGTAACATCTGTAAAACCAGTCAATCCCAGTATCTAAAAATAGCACAAATATCCTACTATTTGACATAATTATGGGAAACTGTTAACAATTGTTATTTTGCGGAAGGAACTATCAGAAGGAACGTTATATGAATTGATATTTCTAAAAAAAAAATAATGTATTGTAATGTACAAAACGCATTTCAAGGAATGACTCGAATATAGCGTTCACTGAAATTTGATTTTTTGCCTTTATATATTTTTTTTCAAATCAAATACTTTACGCATTGCTTAACCAACTTACATTATCTCTCTTGAGGCCTATCCACACTGGTGAAGTGAATTTGTTGTAAATAGCATTGGATTTGATTAATACATGGTTGAAAATATCTCGGATAGTCACAAGATGACCACTAAAGTCATTACAATATTGTTCTGCTTCATCCCACGTTTTCTGTTGCTCAGGAAGGACAAACGTTTGGTAGCAAGAAGATCCTGACCGTTTCCAACCTTTGGGAACACTACATTCATTGGGGTCATATTCTAGAGGGGAGAGTGTGGGTTCTGTAAAGAAAAACATAGCAAAATGTTTAGCTGTTCATAACGTTATTCAGCTTTAAAACAATTCTTGAATTTATTCCTAAGTGTATTACTTCTGTTCTTCTTCCCTTCATATATTAGGCCTAGTGGCCTGAACGGGGGCTATCCTTAGCCCTTCTAAGTCGTACCCGTTCCGAGGATAAGGTGGCTAGCCCTATGCCTCTCGGTGTGTCCCATGTTTGTAGATGCATGTGTTCACGGGGTTGGTTTGCCTACTTGCGGGAGGAAGAAATCCAGATAAACTAGGGAGAAAAACCTTGCAGTTCACGCCAAAACCGTCTAACTTGTCTATGTCTGAGAAAGATCCTAAGCTCCTCACGTCAGCGACGGGAATCGAACCAAGGACACTCCTTTCCCAGGCATATGGTTGCGAAGCGCATAGCCACTCGGCTATCGCGCGGACGTGTATTACTTATATATGTATATTAAAGAAATGCTCTTTTGTGAATGACGATATTAAATCTACATTGATTCTCGTTCACCTGCATCCCCAAACCGAACTACCTAGATAGTAAGATGCTAAAGGTTGAAGCAAGTAACAGAAAAGAGTATAATTCCTCAGTTCGGGAATGCAGAGATTGCCGTAGAAACAGCTGACAGTTTCACTTTCTAAGAGGGATAAATTTATGAGAGGAAAATGAACAATATTTCAAATGATTAAGTTTATAATATCACAAAAGTTTAATTACATTTCATTTTTTCATGGACACAAAATGTACAGCAGGTAGAAAATCCACAAAAGGTTTAGGCAGATTGAAAGCTACATTTCATTCTTCTACTATTTCAGATAATGCAAAAAATAAACAGTTTGAGTACCAATTTGGGACACTAAACGTACACACACACACACACACACACACACACACACACACACACACACACACACACACACACACACACACACACACACACACACACACAAACACACACACATATATGTATAGTGCATAGTGCATATATCTATATATCGTGCGAGTGCAAACACGGATATATATCCGTGTTTACACTCGGACTTATATATATATATATATATATATAGATAGATAGATAGATAGATAGATAGATAGATAAAAACAAGGGTAAAATTTTATTATTATTATTATTATTATATATCAGGTTATTGATATACAAGTATATTGAGAGAGGACATGAAAGGGTTGTTGAAAAAAGCGAGAGTAAAGAGTGAGAAAGTGAAAATAGTAAGTATGATATCAAACGAACTAAGAAGGGCAATAATGACAACCGATTCCATGCATAGACTTTGTACAAGGAATGTGTGCGAATATTTTGATGTGTGGAGTGAGTTTGAGTGAAGATTGGATTTGTATAAGAGGAACGGCCTACACCTGAATGTGTTTGGTATCAGGGGTCCTGGAAAACTAAACTAGTATGAGACTTACGCAGAGAGTTCAGCGAAATTAAACTATAAGTGGAGGAAGAATGGTGAGAATGTGAATGTAAGAGCAACAATGTTATATAAGTGTGTTAATGACGAGAATGGGCTTTGTCATGGAAATGTTCAAGAGGAGTGAACGATTTCAACTTTGTGTTCATCGCTTTCGGAGCCAACAAATGTGTGGAAAGATGACTACATTTATAAGACACTATAGAGAAGAATAAATTTCGGCAAATTGTCCAAATGTGTCACGTAAGCTACAGACTATAGTATACAAAGGAACATGCAGGTAGAGTATTATATCTTCACAGGAATGCTAGGAGTATCAGAAACAAAGGGGAAATATTTAGTTGCCTTGGTTATTATGATGAGACCTCAGATTGTAGGCACCAGTGAGAAGTGGCTATCAGAATCAGGCATACTAACTGGAATCGAATGTAATGGGAAGTAGTTTCAGGATGGATACAGAGGATTAGGAGGTGAATGAGTTGCTGCTAATGATATCTTGAATCCAATTTAAAGTTAAGACCAATGATTGTAGTACAACTACTAATAGTATTTCATGTGGCAGTGAGTTTGAAGCCATCTGGTGTGAAGTGGAATCTAACAAGATCAATTATATAGTGAGGTGTTGATAGAGTGGGTTGTTGATATCAACTATCCATTGGTGGATTGGTTGATAGTGATGAAGAAATTCATCACCAAATAGAAAAGATAAGTAAGAAAATAGTAATCATCATGGGAGACTTTCCTTTTTCACATATGGATTAGGTAGCAGTAGAATCTCATGAGAAGAATGAAAATGAAATTATAGTTCTGTTTGCTGGATAACTTTCTCAAGCTGCATGTGACAGAAGGAAATCGAGTTCAAAGAGTGATATATTTGACGATAGTGTAAGAGGTAACTTTTCTGCTTCCGGTTCGTGACAGTGATCAGTCCGTACTAACTTGGAAAGGGACTAAGTTCATGAATGCTCCATTCATAAAAGGTTACATGCTGAACTACAGAGCAGGAAATTATGATAAACTGAGAGATAAATGACCGATTCCATTCCACTAAACGAGTTCAGTGGAATGGAATCGGTTTCTGGACGGCAAGAATATCAAAACTGCATGGAAAGCATTTAGACAATACTTAAATGATGCGATATCAGAATGTGTTCCGATAGTGTGAAGAATAAACATAGTAGAAGTCAAATGGATATGTAATCTTATTAAGCAAGAGATTCAAAAGTAAATGATGATGTTGAAGGAATATCGTTAAATTACGAATGATGTCCGTTATGAATATTATAAGCAACAGGCTAGAATAGTCAAAAGTGTTGTATGGAAAGCAAAGGTTGAGTACGAAACGAATCTGGCTCTGGAAGCTAAAGAAAACCCAGAAGAATTCGATCTATATGCTGCAAGTAAAAGAAAGAATGAATATGAAATAATTAATCGCGAAGGTAACAGATGCAGAAGACGTTGACCAACTAATGAGTGCCAATTTTTTTAAAAGCAATCAACATGGTGTACGCAACATTGAGCTCACTTCTACCTCTTCATTGCATGAAGAAACTCAGTGGCCCAGATGTTAGAGCTATTGCACAAACTAAATAAAAATTCAGCAATAGGGACTGATGTGATATCATCACATGTACTAAGAGAATGTTCAGCTGAACTGGCTATTCTTTTGACCAGGCTGTTTGAAAGGAGTCTCAAGACAGGTAAGATTTCGCAGGAATGGAAAGAATGTATGGTAATTCCATTGCACAAAGGTGGTGCAAATACCTATGTTTCCAGCTATCGATAAATTCTATCTCAGGAGTGGTGGTGAAGATTTTGGAATAAATGGTTAGGATTCGCATTTAGAAATGGGTTGACAGTGAGTCTATACTTTGCAAAGAGCAACATGGGTTTACTAAGTGAAGGTCATGTTTAGCAACTTGAACACATTCTATAATAATAATGTTATCATTGAACTGGACAAGGAGAATGTATACAACATGAGACTTTTGGATTTTGATAAGGCTTTTGAGAAAATACAGCATTGCAGACTGTTGCATAAATTGGAGAATATAGGTTTGGATTATAAAATATTATCGTGGAAAATAGGATTGATGACTGACAGATATCAGAAAGTGGTATACGGGGATGTGAATCTGCATGATTTAAGGTAACCAGTGGTATACAACAAGGATCAGTGCTTGCCTCACTGTTATTCAATCTGTACATTAATGATATTGGGAAGAAGCTGACAAACAAGCGACATACAGCTAAATTATTGGTGATGCAAAGATAGCTAGGGTAATTAGGAATGCTGCTGATATACCTACTTATAGGAATATTTGAATTGGTTGTAACTGTGGAAAAGGATTAATGGATGTTATTTCAATGTCAGTAAATGTAAATCCATTCATTTTAGCGTGATTCGATATCCAATGCCGTATTATATTGTTGGAATTATGTTAGAATAAAGGGATTAGGTTAGGGATCTTGGAATGTCATTTTGCCTCTTTACAATGTCTTAATAAGTCCTCACTTGGAGTATTTGCGCAAGTCTGCTCTCCTGGATTCCGTTGTGATTCCGATATCGTTAAGAGTGTTTACAATGTTATCCGTTAATTCATATTGATTGAGAGATATTATTATTAGAGAGACTTCCAGAGATTCCTTGACTACCTGGAGTTCTCTCTCTCTCTCTCAATAATAATAATTATTATTATAGTAATATACACGACATGAAATAGATACTTCAGAGAGTTATGATTTTCTGATACGCAAGTATAGTATCTACACATTCGTTTGGTTGAGCAGTGCTCAACCAAACATTTAACATGACAAATAGTGGCAACGTGAACCCCATTCTCCTAAACTCCAGCAGAACATAATGAATGCTATTAAGAAACCCACTAAGCCAGCCAGTTGAAAATGAGCATGTAGAAATCCTACATATACATTTCAATATACAAGGCACATCCATCATTAAAACAGGTACAAACAATATGATGACTTGAAATGTATATTCACTCAGATATGAAGTGGCATAGTCATTTAAATATCTACAAACCATATTCCAGTTAAGAGTAAGCAAGCTACATACATGAAATAATTCATCTCCTGCATATATTAACACGTTCGCTGTCAACTACGAGTATACTCGTATGTCGATATACTGATCTCCTATGCCAAACACGAGTTATCCCTTTGTATAATTACCTTAATTTGGACCCTTGGATTCTGAATGAAGCGGAGAGCATGTCTGGGGGCTTGGTAGAAGGGAAATAATTTCAACTAAAATATAATATATTGTGTATGTGCCTCAGATGCCAAACTACGAGTATACTCGTATGTCGATTACCAACCTCCTATGCCAAGTGTGAGTTAATCCGTAGTATAACACGTAATTTGTAAATCAATTTAAAACTAGTAACATCAATAAAAATAAAAACTAATCAATGAAATAAAAAAGCACTCAGTAAAATAAAAAAAACAACTTATTCAAATTAAGAATGGTACATTTTAAAACAATTTTCCACGCACAATGGTGGTTTTTCCTGGCAAACAGGACAATAATAACGTGTTTCGCGTCTACGTTTGTTTGTTGTACAGACACGGCATGGTTTTGTCGGTTGATTCTTTTTTCTGTTGGTGGTAAAATTTCCAAATAATGAAAATCCCGATTCCTCCTGATATTCTCTGATGCTGTAAGTTCATCCATTCCAACAAAAACTGAGATAAATTGATCTCTAAATTTTAATGCAGACATTGCATTTCCAGTAATCATGTTATAAAATTTATGCGCATTTTGAATGCGCATATACCTCAAAAATGCGTATTGCCAATTTCTTTGGCCATCTAAATGTCTTTCGTAAGGTGGCAAATTTCGTAATGGCAAATTGTAAAGTTGATTTGTACTCCAATAATGCTCAATAGACGGTAAATTACAAGGACCCATATGAAGTAAAAGTCCAAGAAATAATTTCATTTCGGATATGTCTGTGGCTTTCCAGTTAGAAATTCTTCGACTTTTTTTGAGCTTCGCTCGGCTTTCCTCAATATTTTGTAAAGCATATAAATTGGTTTGTTCTACTAAAATTGTGAGAAAATCTTCAGAAAAGAAAAGTTCAACTAACCTTTTGATACTGAAATTTCCAGTGTCAATTTTAAAACCTGCAGTTTCAACAAAGTCAAATTGTGGGGACTCTTCTTCTGAATTTTCCCAATAAGTTGATGTTGATGTATTTGGCTGGTTGCTAACTTCATCTTCAAAAATTTCTTCTTCATCGGAGTCACTGCTAGAGTCGTCTGTAGGATCATCTTCGGAATCGGAACCAAATATTTCATTAAATTCATCATCGCTCTTATTAGCAGAAGTAGAAGCTCATATAAGCTTCTACTTCTATATCAGTAAGTTTTCGTTTACTGGCCAGGGCGAAATTGAAGGTTCTTAGAGACTATAAACTAAAACTGAACTAGACGCAATAAACACTGGCGTCAGAACATGTAATATATAGATGGAAGTGATACGAGATTACTCGTAGTTGGCGTATGAAACAAAATTCTATCTGATAAGCCGGCTACGAGATTACTCGTAGTGACCTTCAAGACGCGAAAGCGCTTGGCGTGCGGGAACAAACTATGACTGAGTAGCTTGGCAGCGAACGTGTTAAAATCAGTTATATAAAAAGAATTATTGTGAAAGCATTTTAAGATCATCTTAATAATAATAATATATGCAGCCTTCAAACTAGCAATGATAGAGTTGTGCGTTGTGGAAAAATACGACGCTAAATTTATCACGCAATATATTAACAGCCGAACACCTAATCCACGACGCATTTATGTTAACACGTTAATCTGGTCAAACTTTTTAAGAGTTTTAGTCACGTACTGTGGAACAAATATTCTAGTCTGTTGGAGATATCTACGGATATAGTAACAAAATTGTCATTATTTATTTCATTTTGTACTTTATCAATTAAAAAAGCCACAATCACGTTATTAGCAATCACCTCTGTCTTTTTTTGTTCTGCCTGTAGGGTCGTAAAATTTTGAAATAAGTTTCGACTGTCAGCCACATGATTTTAAACTTTATCATGTACAACTGTGTGAAAAGAAAAGAAAATGTACCTTCTCTTTATTTTTTAAAAGATCATCGAAAATTACTAATATTACTTGCTCAAACTTTTGATGTAAGAGCAAGTGACTTGTTCTGTCACTCCTATGTCCGAATTTGTTGGGATGGAAACAAATATATACCATCAGTTGGTGGAGGGTAATATGGTAGTCGAGAGGGTAATGGTAGTCTTCCCTCAATGACCCCTCACCCCTTCTCCTCCAAAAGATATCTGCTCAGTCAATTGGAGATAGTGACCTCCTCATTTGCAGATATCTGTCAGTGATGTCACTTATCTCAAACTGATAACCACTGTAGTTATCAGTTTGGGTGACACCCTCTATCTTATCTCTAACCATCACCCACAATTCCATAAGCGAACAATTACCCAGTATGCCATACGCAAAACAAAAGACACAACGTGACGTCATCGACAGATGTGTCCCCCCCAGCGAAATTCCAAACATTCCATACTCATAACGTCACTGATCTTATCAGCCAATGACGTGAAATCATTATCTTATCTTGATCTCGATCTGGTTTAAAGTGACACCCCCCCCACTACTGCCCTTCCTACTCTAGTAAGGTTACACTCTGAAAGTGACATGCGAACTCTTACTAAAGTACTCGAATAATTAATAGCCCTCTACTAGATGAGACACTCAAGTTCAGTGTGGGATCACCACATTCTACAGTACGTATGCATATGAATTAATGCTATTTATGTTGATGCAGTGATAAATATCTGAAATATTGCCGACAACACAGCAAACAGCAAAATTAATAGGCAATAACCGGTGATATATCCTTAGGGACGCTTAATAAGAGATTCAAATGTATTCAATTGTATACTCAAGAAACAGATTGCACGGTTTGTATATATTATATATACAAACTACAGCACTAAGTGTATTAGAACTCTTATAACTACCATTGTCTATCTGGCCAACTAAGCCAGCAAATGTGTATCCAAATACAAACTAAAATATTTCTATCTACTAAATCTCTAAGATTCCAAATTAATCAGTTCCTTTTAGCAGAATCCCAATAATAGAAATTACAGTTGAATACCTCATCACAAAAGGGGATACATCCATATTTCCCACGTTGAATTGATAGCCATTTTCACATATCCGCAATGGCAGACTAATCAAATAATTTTTCAAGTATTATATTTCACTTACATATGGATTACTCTGACCATTTTTGGCATAATTAGAAAACAGCTGTATATCTCCATTAAGATTCCCTCCCAACATGATCACTGAAAACACCGAATACTCTTGGAGCAAGCACTGTTCCTTGGGATACATAACTGGTCATTATATATCCAGTAGAGGCACAAGCGCCCCCCCCCCATACACGATGCCTCGATACCTGTCAATTAGCCACTCCCTTAACAAAGTTAATAATTTATAATGAAATTCCGTATAGTTCAACTTACTTAACATCATTCCATGCTTTATCCTGTCAAAAGCTTTAGCAAAATACAAAAGCATTATGGTGTATCCATTCACCTTCTCTTGCTCAGTCTTAACATTATTATAAAATGGGAGCAAATTATTCAACCATCCCTTTGTAAATCACTCGTTGATTGTATTGTAAAGTACAGTTTTTATGTGAAGCCATTTATGTATGCAAGCTCATACAATCTTTTTGAAACTCTTCACTATCACACCAGAAGTACTGATGGGATGACAGTTAAAACATTTCAGTCTTTGCACTGCCCCCTTATCAATCAGTATAATCAAGTCATCCTATAAAACTCAAATTATTCATCCAGGTAAAAGGCACAGTGAATTTAATCGAACCCTAATCATTAACACAGTTTAAGAACTTCTTCGCTTACACTGTCGTACATACTCTGGGTGAAGTCAGTTACCTCCAAAAAAATATTATCTTTTTGTCTCAAAATTTCCCACTCTTACTCCCATATTATTTCGATGTCATCGCAGAGAAAGGTCCTATAATCTCAGTAATGTGCACCATGGCTGTCTGTTCCTCACTCTAAGGTGTCCTGTAAATTGTTTTCAATCAGTGTATATTTTATTTTAGTGTTATTTCATAATTCATATAGTCATAAAGTTGGAAATTGGAAGACCACTGAAGGAAGTCTTCTTACAATGAAGCAAGAAATTAAACATTTTCTTTTAATTTTCCCATATCTTTACGTGAAGAAGTCTTGTTCACTCTGAAATTATAAAATTAGAAGGGTCTGGAAATGCATTATATAATGAAATATGATGTAATTAGTTGGTTGATGATTAAATATCCTGAAAGGCAAAACAGTAATATTATTTCATCATGACCTCATGTATTTTTTTTGTTTTTGTTTTTTGGTTGCTTCTTACCTTTATATTTCTGACAAATGTACGCTTTCTTTTCTCTACATGGAGCATCGTTCCATTTTCCCAAGCGATCAATGACGAACGATATCTCAACGCATTCTTCCTACATGAAAATAAATATACATATAAGTTAGCTTATTCACAGATACAGCTGACCCCCGTTGACATTTTAGATAATCGAGTAATATGTTGTTTACACGAATACAAAATTATGCAATGCGGTATGTTAAAAACAAAACACGTAAACAAAAAAATTGTAGTACTTTTTTAGTTTACATAATTGAAATGAAAGTAGAGTAACAGTTCCATATTCGAATTAATAAAAAAACGTAATGGCATTTATTTTCAGCAAAAGAGATAAATTGTTTAAAGAATACACGATAAAAGTAATTCTATGTTGAATTTTAGCTAATTGCCTAGTTACATTAAATGCAAAATATGCATTTGGATTGTCCCATTTTTGACATCTAGAAATTTGTTTTATCTTGAATGGTAAGGAAATGAAAAACATAAGAACTTTTTATGCTTTCTTGTTAAAGTAATTTATTAACATTTTTTCGCTTGTAATTGTAGCATTAACGATATTAATCTGTAGCAGTCAAGCCTTTTGCCCTTGTAGCGACCCAGCTTGATATATATCGCATATAGCCACATCATACAACATATGCAATTAAGCCGTTTAGGGGAACCATTAATTGCTCTTTTTTCCCACATGTAATTTGTAGAATAAAGCATATACAGACTCATTTCTCCTGTCTTCTATTAGATGCGTAAGTATTTAATGGAAGTAGAGACTTCTGAATCACAGTGAGCAATGAAAGATTTAAGAACTTGTTGTAATGTGATCCTATTAAAGACTAGGATCACATTTCTACTCGAATCTTAGAAGTATTTTGCAAATGTATTGAAATATCCAATATGAAATCAAATGTCACTTCACAGAATAATGAGGGTTCTCTTATCAATTGAAAACGAACAGTTTCATCCTTGGTTGCAAGACGAAAGACACTATAATCTCGATCCTATTTGAAAACTACAGAAAGGGTTCCTATGTCTCTCGTCAGTCCTTTTTAATCCATATTTGCACACATTTACTTTAAAAAATATTTAGATAAAGTTATATTCCTTTTTTTTAAGCAAGGGGTGTACAAGAATATACAGTACAGCTATAATATTTTAATTAATAATAATAAAATGTAGTTGGTTACCTAAGAATTTAAATCCAGCCTTTTAGTATGACTGAGCTATAAATATTCGCTAAGTTATAAGCCTTGCCTTCCTGTTCGAGATCTCTCCTTCTGCCATTATTCATACGTCGCATAGGATTAATTAATAGCTGTTTTCGAAATAAAATAAATAAATAAACCAATAATAACCAACAACAGCAAGTTCATCCAAACAAATCTTCTAGCTTTCCATTATTTGGTATTCAATCCGGAGTAGGTAGTTCAGATAGGCAGATCATCCTACTGTTTTTTAAGTCCTCACAGAGTATCGTTAACAGGTATGAATATTTTGATTCACGTCAGAAAATTATGCAAATATCGTATACCTATATTATAATTTTTACATATTTTCGTCTATGTATGTCTAGTACTGAACCATTTTAGGAGTAAAATCCAGTAATTTCATCCGCCATTTCTTCAACTATGGGACACTATTGATTTAAGTGATTATAATGGGACGGACATTCCTTCCAAAGAGAGCACTACATATCATAATCGATCCTCCACCAAATTCATTCGCACAACCCTATATAAAATAAATATTTTCTATAGGACCACACTTCTTTGCATTAGTTGGCCTCACTTCGAAAAGCTTTTCTCATTATATGATTGTTGGTATAGATTACTTTAAAAATGCTTTCTCAATAAGTTTTCTCCATCTACTTGCAAGAGGGGATTTTATATAATAAACTTATCAAAGAGACGGTCACCGAGCATACTCCACATCCACACCCGTTCATATGCTCGGTAGAGGATGAATCGTCACTTACAAACGTGCGTAACCCTAAGTATGAAATTTGGAGCTAGCGGTGTGATGGCATGGTCTGGTTTTACCTGGTGTGGCATCGGACCTCAGTTTCTGGTGCTACAAATATTTCGCTTCTAGAGGTATCTGAACAATCTGGACAATGCCATGCTTCCTACTTTGTGCAGTTTATACGCAGATACCTAGTTAAAGGTATCTGCGTATGACAGCCACGCAGAAACGTCCTTATAGTTGACTGGCCTTCCCAAAGCCCAGATCACAATCCTATTGAACATCTGTTGGATGAAGTGGAGCGTCTAGTGAAGTCAACGGATGTCTTCCTGTCCAGGATCTCATTACATCTATAGTAGTACAAATTTCTGATTGATCGTATTTTTCTCTGGTGAAAAGTATGATACGTAGAATTACTCGAATATCGAAGCGAAAGCAGGTCCTACATCATGTTAAGTTTGGCACCATGGCTGTTTGTTCCTCATACACTCAGGTGTTCGTAGATTTCTTTCAAAACAATGTGTACCTACTTACATTCATGTCTATCATTTGGCTAGAATTATTCTTGCTGTTTTAGTTTCGCATTCTGTTTGCACTTCAGGAGAACTCAAAATGTGTGTTAATAGCTTGATGAATTTCAGTACTCGCATATACGAACTCTCAAAGATACTAATATCATTTGATCTTTCTATGGAATCGTAAAATGCCGTATATATAGGTGCTTTTATATTCCGAATAATGCGTGATATATTCGTACACATCGTGTATGGTTTGTTGCTTCATACGTTTTATTAATTTTATTATATATAATTTATTTATTTGCTAAGCATGCTACTCATAAATTATTTTATATACAGTATTAAAATGCCTACTAACTATAGAACGTAGTATGAATTACACAGACGTAGTGAAACAGTATTTATTTATTATTACCTTGACGTCGCTGTTAAAAGACGATGGTTCATTTGGGGCCCAGTTCACGTACTCAACAGGGGATTTGTCCATCCACTGAAATGCCGAAGACTTGTCCTTATCGTAGAGACCAATCCAAGTGGTTGCTTCAGACTCAACAACTAGACCATTGAGGAAATCTGGAACAAGTCAAAGTAAAACGGACAGCTGTAAAATATTAGGATAATTAAAAAAAAAAAACAATTTACATAAATTTACATAAATTACTTAAAATATTAATTTATTCCTTTGTCAGTTCATTAGCAACAGAGTTCGGATGGATTATCCATTAAATATTTTTTGTTTGTTTGTTTTCTTTTTCCTCATCAACGGATAGCCGAAAATAACATGAAAATAATTAAGTAAAAAGTACGAGATGATTTACATGTAATAATAATTTATGACGCAGTAATAGCCCTGATTTAAGTTATTTAGTTTATTTTCCTGAATACGATTAAAATGCTTCTTTGTAAAGAAAAAAATATAAAAGAAATATAAAATAATACAAAATAATACACACTGTTATTTTCGTAGAGTTTTAAGGATGATAACAGTTTTAGTTATAATTATTTTCAAATCATGGTTTTTTTTATTATTACATTTTTATGTGTCGCTCACCCCAAAAACGTTTCTTTTTTATTTTCATTTATTTATTTATTTTTGTAAACCTTTTTAAATTAACTTCACACCTAAAGAATTCTCCAATGTATGTTGGAGAATTCTTTAGGCACGAAAAAATCGGAAAGAAAAGTAAAATTAAATTCAGTTTAAATTATACGATTATATTTCAATCCCTCTTTTTATCTTCTTGTGTAACTCTGTTTCTCGGTTTATCTCTATGACAACCAGCAGAAATCTGTTATCATACTTGAGTTTCACTTTGCTTAAATTCTTTACAATACATCAGTGTTTTGACTTCTTAGGTTTGTATATTTATTATTTATATATTACGTTTGTAATATTTATCCTGAAATACCTCGATCATGAGCTTGTGATGATTAAAACACTCCAGTGCTGGCAATGTAACCTATTTAATTTATTTGCCAATTCAATTTCAATTTTATTCGGTTTCCAGTTTATTTGCTAAATTAAAAGTTCATTTCAAGTACATTTTACTGATATTCTCATTCCATTTGAGATTTCATGTTCTTCATGAAACTGTCGTTATTTATTATATCGAAGTTTTCCTATTAATTACTTTTTTTAAGTTTCAATTTTATTTTTTGTTGTATTTTTGTTGTTTTTATTCTTGCCTCATGAGTATGTGTTAATTCTTACAAAGCCGTTCATTTATACATTTTTAACTATTCATTTAACAACAGAGAATGACTAATAGTAGAGAAAGGAAATGTCATTTTTTACTCAGGTATTCAGAAAGAGGGAAAGAAGATTTTGCTTTCTTCATCCGAAGAATATTAACCATTGTATCATAGGCTTTAAACCTGTGAACAGTAGGTATACTTGCAGTAATAAGATTAAAAGGTATCCTACTAAATGGGAATGTAATGAGAATGTAACTTTAAGAGTGAGAATGTTATATAACTGTGTTAACGTTGGGAATGGACTTTGTCATGGAAATGTTGACGAGAAGAGAGTGATTTCGACTTTGTGTTCTTCCGGTTCGAAGTAATCAAACGTGTGCAAAGATGTCTACACGTATAAGACACTGGAGAAGAATAGAGATCTGCAAATTTTCCAACTGTGTCATGCATACTGGATACAAGATTATACAAAATAGCACGCAGGTTGGTTATTATGTCTGTACATAATAACTAGGAGTATATCAAACAAAGGGGTAGAGTTTGTTGCCTAGGTGAATGTGATTGGACCACAGAGTGTAAGCATTCGTCAGAGCTATTTATCAAAATTAGGAATACTAACTGGTGTCGAGTGAAAAGGGTATAGTATTTTTAGGAATAATGGAGCGAGGATAGGTGGAGGAAGGGGAGTGCAGATAGTGATATCGGATGACTTGAATTCAGATAGCGTTGAGACCTATGATTTCAGTACTACTACTAACAGTATTTAATCTGGCAATGAAATACTGAAGACAAATAGCTATCTATATGCTGCAAGTAAACGAAAGATTGCGTAGGAAAGAATAACTCTTCTATATACAGATAGCTTGAGGGTTTCAGATGCAGAAGTTGTTAGTTGTTCATCAAATGAGTGCCAATTTTGTTAAAAGCTATCACTCTTGTGTACACGAAATTGAGCTCACTGCTACCTCTTCACTGGATAAAGAAACGCAGGTATATGAGGATGAGGTATTAGAGCTTTTGCACAAACTGAATAAGAATTCAGTAATAGGGACTGATGGGATATCAGCACGGGTGCTAAAATGTGTTCAGCTGAACTGGCTATTCCTTTGACCAGGCTGTTTAATATGAGTCGCAAGATTCCTCCAGAATGGAAATAATTATGGTAATTCCATTTCACGATGGTGGGGCCAAGAACTATGTAACCAACTAGCGATCCATTTGTATCTCAGGAATGGTGCTGAAGATTTTGAAATAATTGTTTCAGGGCTCGCATTCAGAAATAGGTTGACTCTCTCTACTTTTCTCTGCTTTGAGTTAATCTCTACTTTTCAAAGAGCAACATGGGCTCATGACGTACTCGTAGTAAGCCCATGTTGCTCTTTGAAAAGTCGACAAGGGGAATGGATACACCATGATACGTTTGGATTTTGTGAAGGATCTTGAGAGAATTCAGCATGGTAGACTGTAGCATAAATTGGAGAAAATGGATTTGGGTTATGCAATATTAGCATGGATGAGAGGGATGGCTGAATGACAGATATCTGAGACACTTCACAAGTGCGGCAGTAGGCGGCCTCCTAGGGACGATTCCTGGACACGTTCGGGTCACTGACTGGCCTGCTACGCTATTTCCCCATCCCAGGGTTAGCAGCCCTGGTAGGGTTAAGTTTCCTCGCTTGTAGTAACATCAGATGAAGGCTCCGACTCTTATAGGCCGGAGCCAGGAAACTTGTCGAATATGATTCCAGGTGTCTGTTTCTTGTATGGAGGTGATCCTGCCACCTCCCTCACGCACCACCGTCCCAGTAGCATTCGTCAGGAAGAAAGAAAGGACTGTCACGAAGAAGGATATAAAAGTTCTTTCTTGAGGGCCCTACAGGGCACACCAGAGAATGACTACAATGATAACTAGAACAGGCATAGTATAAAACACTTGTAAAGGCTTAGGCCTATATCAAGCCTGGACGAGATGTCTGGACGTGGTGTGAGGGAAGTACTGCCCATAACCAGTACAAATATTAATAAATAATAAAAAACAATAATAACAAGTGGTGTACCACAAGGATCAGTGCTTGGTGCACTGTTATGTAACCTGTACATTAATGATATTGGGAAGGATTTGACAAGCAACATACAGCTATTTAATGATGATGCAAAGATAGGTAGGGTAATAAGGAATTCTGCTGATGTGCAGTACTTGCAGAATGATTTGAATAGGCTGGAATTGTGGGCATAGGAAAATGGGTATCAGTTCAATGTGAGTAAATGTAAAGTCATTCACATCGGCATGATTACATATCCATTGTCGGATTAGATTGGTGGAATTATGCTACAGAAACCGTGGAAGTTAGGGATCTTGGTGTGTTATTAAGTAGGCAGTGGAAATTTAAACTCAAAAAATAATTGCAATGCTGAAACGAACATTCACCTGTGAAGATAAGGATATAATTTTGTCTCCGTACAAAGCCTTGATAAGAACTCTCTGTGACTATTTTGCACAGCTCTGGTCTCCTGGATTCTGTTGTGATTTTGATATATTGAAGAGACTGCAATTTGTAGATTTGGAATTTGTAGACTGCAGACACCAGCAAAGAGGAGAAAGAACAGTGATGTGATTGAGATTGACAAATTTCTAAAAGGCTCATCCAAGATTTCAGTTGATGGAATTTTTCAATTTATGGAGGATGGAGAAAGGAGAAGGCGGCAAGAGACAAGCATCCTTTGACTTCAAAGGACAAGCATCCTTTGAAGCTGAGAATGAATGACGGGATGAGGCTAGATTTTTCTCTCAGAGGGTGGTGCGTGATTGAAATGGATTGCCATTGGATGTTGTTAGTGCAAGCAGTGTGAATGAATTCAAGAAAAAGTATGATGGGTGGTGCGTGAGCATGTCGGCTCCCTCGAAGAGTCCCTTACTTCCTGGAGGTCTCTCTTATAATAATAATAATAATAATAATAATAATAATAATAATAATAATAATAATAATAATAATAATGTCTAGTAAAATGATAATATCTAGTAAAGAAGTATATACACTAACAAAAAGTTCACATGATGATCAGAAGGGCATCTTTTTTATAACCAAATCAGTAACATGGTCAGGGAATCAGCCAAGAAAGCCTTGCTGATATTGCAAGGAGACAGTAAGGCAATACTCGAAATAGATATCGGATGCAGTTTACTCACTTTTTGGCTCTTTTCATTTATGGTAAGCAAGTCAAAGCGAATAAAACTGATAGAATGTGCTTCGCTGAATGATCCTCTCATAACAATACACTTTTTTCTCATAAAATGCAGCGAAAATGGACTTGGATTTCCACAGATAGAAGAAGGCAGAACCTAATTTATTATATACTTGTAAGAACTAAATATAAAATCTGGTAGTGATAATGGAAGTGACCATAATTTTGGCTCTTTTCATTTATGGTAAGCAAGTCAAAGCGAATAAAACTGATAGAATGTGCTTCGCTGAATGATCCCATCATAACAATACACTTTTTTCCCATAAAATGCAGCGAAAATGGACTTGGATTTCCACAGATAGAAGAAGGCAGAACCTAATTTATTATATACTTGTAAGAACTAAATATAAAATCTGGTAGTGATAATGGAAGTGACCATAATTTAGTCATCGCAACATTCGCGTTGAAATTTGGAATTAGAAAGATGAGAAATATAAGAAGATAAAAGTTTAACCTTGCACATTTCTGATCAAATACCACGAAAACTGTTTGAAACATACACTCTCTGTTCAAAACAAAACCGAACTTTTCGAAAATAGAAGAAACTATTGGCGCTATCTGTTGTATCTTTTTGTTGTCGAAAGCGGCAACCATCATTAGTGTTGTGTCAGCTGTTTTTGATATCTGTTTCATTAGAAGCCGAGTTATAGTGCAAAGAGTGACAGTTTGTTTTGACGAACGGTTGGAAAATGAGTTTCAAACAGAGAGCTGCGATTGACTTTTGTGTTAAACGTGGTAAACCGAAACGAATCAAATGCTTCAAAAAGCATATGGTAATGAATGCTTATCTCAAACTCAAGTTTACAAGTGGTTTAAGCGTTTCAAAGTGGTCATGAGACGCTTGAAAACGACGAAACGCCGGGCCTTCCAAAAACTGGACTGAGGGAAGTTAACATTCACAACGTGCATGATTTCATCAAAGAAAACCCGAAATCGTCCGTGAGATTCATTGAAGATGAATTGCGGATTCCAAACTCAACTGTGCACAACATATCGGTCGAGAGTTTGTGCCTTCGTAAATTGAATTCGCGATTTGTTCCCCATAAGTTGCCGACGACCAAAACATATATCGAATTGAACACTGCAAGGACATCATTAAAACCTTCTGTAAGGAGTTAGTATTGTTCGGAAGGACTCAAACGTCCTTCAAACGATCATTACTGGTGATGAAACGTGGTGTTTTCAGTATGAACCCGAAACAAAGCGCCAGGGTGCTGAGTGGAGACCACCAGAAGAGAGGCATCCGCTTGGAGAAGTCAAAAGTAAAGACAGTGCTGATTTGTTTCTAAAATTCTAAGGGTATTATCCACAAAGAATTCATTCCGCCTGGCCAAACGGTCAATGGTGAGTTTTATCTCAACGTTCTGAAGCGATTGATAGCCAGAATTCGTCGCATGCGGCATGAATATCGTGACGACTGACCGCTCGTCAAAGCACATTGTCACTCTTGGCACTATAACTCGGCTTCTAATGAAACAAATTTCATAAGCAGTGTTGACACAACACTAACTGTCGGCGATGAACCGTTCGGACACGCAAGAAAGAAAGCCGATGCAGCCCTCATAGTCATAGGTGTCTACTACTTTTAAGGAAAGAAAGAAGGAAGGAACATTAAGGAAGTTTATGCAAATTTAGTTCCAGTGGTACTCGTCTGATTCAAGCATATGAATTTATCATATTTTCTAACCTAGACATAACTGTTTCTATTTGTAAAATTATAACTATAACAAAGGTAATTGCCATATGATACTCCATGGTAAATTTAAAAAAAAAAATGAAAAAATAAAATAAAATTCAGAAAGAACATTACCGAATGGAATTACATGTGACATGATCGTCACAATCAAGAGAATGCTGTTTTGAAATGGTATGTGTTATATTGAAGAAACACTGCAGTAAGCATACAGTCTGACTGCATAGTCGACTGTATGCTTAACTGAGCAGCAATATTTCTTCTAATTTTGAATAATATTTAGACTGTATTGATATTCTTCATATAGTTCACATCCCAAAATCATACTCGCACAGAAAGATTTTTAATCCCTTCTATTAGGGAAAGTGATTCGTAAATTACATTCCGCATAGTGCAATAGTAGGTTTATTATGACCAGTAACCCACCACACACACACACACACACACACACACACACACACACACACACACACACACACACACACACACACACACCTACACCAAACACATTATAATTAAAGAATTGTTAAAAGGATCCATATTGTATACTTACCTGCTTCTTCAGAAGTGTGAACTGATGCCAATGTGCCACCTAACTGTAAACATTTATCCCTGGCACTTTCCCAACTTTCTCGATTCCGCTTAATCTTGCCAAAAAGTCTAAAGCATTTATTTCCTTTAATATTAAAAGGAAATAGAAAACAAAAGAACTGTAAGTCATAATAAAGTTGACTATTATAACATTTTAAATTTTTACATTCAAATGACTTAAAATTTAAGTTGCTTATTATTAAACATCCTAAATAAAATTCTTAAATTATAATCGGAATTTCCTCAAACTATCTATATCTATCAGTGGTTCAAACAGGCACTTAAGCGCCCACGACCTTCCAATTATTCTTGGACTTCGCAACCGTAACTCGAGGATAAGGTGGTTAGCTCTATACCTCCCGGTGTGTCCTATGTCTGTTGATGCGCTCACGGAGCCGGTATACTTGTTCTGGGGGGGGGGGACGAAACTCGTGTTTCCGGGTGAAAAAAAAGCCAACTCTGTATGAGATCGGCTAACTCACCTTTCGTCGAAAGAGATTAGATAAAGGTTCATCGCGTCACCAACGGAAGCTATTCCTTGAACCTAGGAAATATAATAAAGAATTTGTAATTTGTGATAGCCACTGTGTTTAGTGAAAAACAATATGAGAGGTTTTTTTTTTTTTTTTGAAGCTGACGAGTGTATGTGAAGTGTTTGGGTTAAGGAATTGGTGAATTAGATTTTTTTTTTTTTTTTATAAAAAAAATTGAGCTGTTCTTTCGCCTACAGATCAAAATACAGTAGTATCAAAAATAAGAATAATGAAGGGAAGTGAGACCTTTCTTTAGAAATATCGTTTTATTTTGTTTATTGAGTTGTCCCCACCTAGATGAAGTAGCATCATATCAGTTTCAGAAGCATATGTTATGAAAGCTTTCAAGCTTGAAATGTCTGAGCATATAAATGTGTGTCCTGTTTAAAGGGGAAGGAAGTATATATTCCTAAGGAAACTGAGGAATATGTTTCATTCTGTGGAAAATATCAGGGATTAAGAAAATAAAATCATTTATTTATAGAAGGAAAAGTGTAGAGAAAAATAACGACTTTTGGTGGCATACACTAGTATTAGTTATAATTCTCAACAGTGCAATCATCAACCACCGTAAAACATGTAACGTCTACAGAGGAACTCAGAGACCCAGTTGCAAACGTGCAATGTTGATAATGAAATGGTAGTTTAATAACAAAGATTTTATATAGATTTCTTCAGATGTTTTCCAATTATCTCGAGTAATAACAAGATCCTCTAAAAACCTTTCCAAGCCCTTGTGTTTTCCTGTTGGTGGTTTCAATGCCTAACGGTTATGTGAAATAGTACTCCATAAGAAACAACGTTTAAAACAGTTATCTTATTTTAAAAATATATTTTATGTTAATCCTGAGGTGTAGTTTATCATGAGTTTTACCAATTAATGTAATGTGTAGGTCTGTGAATGTAAACCTCTGTAAGAAACCTGAAAAAAAATGGTACAGAGAAGACGTTGACGATTCGAATACCGCCATGGCCATGGATGCTTGTGAATGTCTTATCTCTGTGTGGAAAGGGATTTTCCCCTAAAACGACGCCTGACTTCACTACCTAACCCCAGTGAGGTACGGGAGTGATCATACATCACCAAACTGATGATAATGTGAGTAACTAACTAACGTTTCGCTGCAAAGTTTGTGAAGATATATGTATTGACATTAAATCTCTTAAAAAGTGTGCAGATAAATGGAGAAGTAGTTATCATTTCAATGTGTTGCCTCAGCGAAAGCCAGTTTAAAAAACTCTTTAAAGATAGATAAAAAATGGAAATATTCTTCTGCAAATTTGGCGATAAACAAAGTCTTTCTCAGCATTATTCATTATTTGTGCTAAAACGATCGCCAATCCGGTGGAGATGAAAGTCCGCCGGGAACTTCTCCAAGAGATGATGATGATGATGATGATATATGCATTCCACAGATAAGTAATACCAACAATATCTGATATTAGAGATCTGATGGCATAAGAAAGGAACTAAAAAAAAAAGACTTAAATAACTTCAGAAATCAATTCAACAGAATATTCTACCAACAGGATAGATGACTTTCCCTATCATTGTTGGCTATAGGCAGAAGGTCTAACACAAGAAATTTGAGAACAAATTAAAAACGCTGAACTGGAAAGCGTAAATATGAAACTGGTGCAGGAAACTTGATCACTTCGATTAACGAAACAATGGAATGACATGAATCAGCACACAGTAAGCTACAACTTGGAAACTTCAGGTATTCCTCATGAGCTAATTGAAAATCTGTATGAAACAGCACAGAAGATTGCACACAAAATAAGGATTACCTATATAAGTAGAGGGTGGGTAATTATTACTGGTGATCTGAAATATAGGGATATAGATTTAAAGGAGGAAAGTTCATATGGGTGACAGGATATGGAATTTATGCAACGTCTTAGGATAATTATTTAAGGTAGAATTTAATGGAAGGTACAAGGAGATCAAGAGGTTTAGACCATGTAATAACAACTACGATGGAGATACTGCCGCCAATCGGTGAGAGTGATCATTCAGTTTTGACCTGTAGGTAGCTAGGCATGTGATATTTTCACTAAAGACAGGTTGAAGTAAAGAAGGGAATTACGACAAACTTAGAAAATTACTTGTAGACGTTTCATGGTGGGATATACTTCACTGAAAAAATAATAGTTGTGAATGGTAAGTGGTAAACGGATGTTTGAAGGAACAAGTAGATAACTGCATACCGAGTGTTAAAATAAAGCAAAGAATTAAATGACTCAATTACAGGATTAGTCAGGAGTTAAAACGAAAGCAGTGAAGAATGTGAAAGAGATTCAAAGGGGGTGATGAGCAAGTATAAAGCACATGCCAAAAGAGTGACTGCTATTGTGAGGAAGGAAAAATCACACTAGGAAAGGAGATTATCCGAACGAGCTAAGATTAATTCGGAAGAGTTCTTTCAGTATATGGCAAACAAAAGAAAGAATGGCCACAGTATAATGGTTTTGAAAAACGCAGACGGCACGAACGTAATTGAAGCCGACAAACAAACGTTTCACTTTGCAGCTAAACGTTAGTTTATCTGCTTTAGGTGGTGATATTACAGTAATAATGTGTTAGCGAGTAATGCAGAAGTGAGGATGGAGGTAGTTGAGCTACATAGGATCTTACAGAATCTGCATGTAAATACAGCTATGTAACTGTACAAAATATCAGCTTCGTGTGTTACAAAAATGGGCTAACATTATAGGAAATCGGTAGTCCATTTAACTAGATTATTTAATCTCATTCTCAGCTCATTTAAAGACCCAATAAAATGGAAATATGAAACAAAAATAGTTCCATTTGATAAAGATGATTTCAAGACAGAAGTAACTTATTAGTGAAAAATTAGTATTTCAGGAGTGGTGGTCAAAGTATTAGAGAAATTGTTTCAAGACAAAATTCAAGATTCAATGGATAGGAATGGGATATTGTATAGGGCAGCAAGACTTTGTGAAGGGTAATTCATGCTTTTAGTAATTTACTCACTTTCTATAATAAGATGTGTATGAAGGTCATGGCTACACGGTCATACTGTTGGATTTAGTAAAGGCATTTAATAGTGTACCACATGAACTCCTGATACATAAGTGATATCCTGTCGGTAAGAAATATGGCGCTGCTATTGGGCATAAGAGAGTGGTTAATGGAGCGATACAGGACAGTAGTTAATGCAGGTGCGCAGTCCTATAGAAGGCCTGCCACTAATACGGTTCCACAGGACTCAGTACTTCGACCACTACTATTTAATTTGTTCATTCATTATATAGGATATAACCTGTGAATAAATATTAAGTTGTTTGGATTATTCAACATTAGGTACAACAATAGTTAGTAAAGGTTATGTTGATATTTTACAGGAATTAAATAGACTGACAATTTGGGTAAAGGAGAATTGATGCCAATTTAATGTGACCAAATGTAAGGCGACACATTTTGGAGTGAAACGTTTACCAGTTTTTTACCATATTGATGGTACTTTAGTCCATGAAATTAACGAAGCCTGGGGATTTACTGGATAGGGAGTTGAAATTCATAAGGATAAACAGCTCATAGAATTACCTATTATTAAGGAGACCCCTGATATGCAGAAATAAAAAGAAGATTGTTTTTGGTTTTATAAGACTATGATAAGGTTTCGTCTGGATTATTTCGCACAGATTTAGTCGCCTGGGTTTCTTCGAATTGTGAATGAGGTGAAACCGATTCAGAGACCAGTAACGCGTGCGTGCGTGTGTGTGCATGCGTGCGTACTTGCTTTATTCTTGAGTGATTTCAAGGACGAATACGAAAAAATATTCTAAAGTTATTGCCAATTGTTGATTAATGTTTTTAAAATGGTCCTCCCACAATGAGTCTACGGACTCAATGGATGCGCCTATATATATAATAATGAGTCCATGCATCGTGTTCCTATTGTTCAGAGAAACAAATCTATGCCTATAAACATAAAATATAAATTAAAGACAATTAGAGAGAAATGGATGCACGGTTACGAGTATATCAAGTATAGACTAGGCAAAAGTGATGTGTGTGAAAAATTTAAAGGAAACATAATACATTATCTACCATTTAAATAATGATATCTATCAGTTTATAATTGATACTAGAAGGTGAACCCCAATATCGGGTGTGTCCATATTTGGATCTGAACACCTATTGAAACCTTTGATGGAGGCTTTCCACCAATGTATGTGGCAGACATGAGGTGGAATTTGTCTCCAGTACCCCATCAAATTAAAACTGAGATCAGCAGCAAATCGAGGATGTGCTGCTCTGGACTTCAGTCGTCACTTCAATTCGTTCCACAGGTATACGATGGGAACGAGGTCAAGACTGCACAAGACAGGGCAGTCGTTTAACACCCATCTCTTCATACCATTACATAACAGCTGCAGTTTGTGGCATGGGGTATTGTCGTCTTGATAGTAACACTGGTTCGTTCCATAAAAACTCCACAGTGTAGTCAGCGATTGATTATCCAGAATATAAATGTACTGAGCTGCTTTAATGGAACCATGGAAAACGACCAGTGGTGCCACTCCAAAGCAGCTGAATGCACCTTACACAATTAGTCCAACACCACCAAACTTTACTCTGGGTACAATACAACTCTGCTAACAATCATTCACCAGGCTACAGAGTACCTCCACACTCACACACTGCCATCAGCTTGTAAACGGGTGAACTTTGTTCATCGTTCCAGAGTACTTTTCTCCCTCCCAATTGTCCAGTTCACACACTCTTTGCACTAGGCCAGAGGAGCCACCTTGTTCATTGTTGTGAAGTTCGGCTTATGTGCCGCTGCTCTCTCTTTCGTAGAAACCCAGTAAATGGAGTTCTTTTCCCTACATAATTTGTGTTCACCATGGTGATACTGGCGCTATGGAACTCATCATGGATGGTCTTTGTCCATTGTATCCGGATTTTGCGTATTATCCTTTTTAACACTCTCCTGTCGCTGTCAGTCATTTTCGCGGCCTGCGTAGTATTTTCTTCTAATAGTGATGCCAAAATATCACTATTTGTTGATCAAATCGCCAAACTTTGATTTTGGATGCTACAGTTGAGTGGCAATGGATGTACAGGCATGCCTGCAATGTGGCAGCCCAAGATGACACCTCTCTCTCGAAGTCACTGAGTTTACGTCGTGTTTTGATACCACCTGAATTCAACGACTATGATGAAACACTGCTTCCTAATATCTGTACACCGATTTTTATATTATTATTAAAAAACCTGGAATGTTTCATAACTTCTAATAACAAGGGTTTCCGGACAAATAGTGGTAGATATATGCAGATACGCGCATTAAAAAAATAATTTTAAAAAAATATTTAAAAAAAAAAAAAAAAATATATATATATATATATGTTAAAGATACTAAGCTATTTCAAACCTGGTTTTAATCCATTTCGCAAGTAAGCAAAAAGGCAAGTAAGTCAAGTTTGCGCCTGCAAGTAGTGCAAGTCTCAGGCAACTTGTGGCAAAGGTCCAATAAGCTCTGATCACTATTCTTAGTATTTATCCTTAATGCAAAACACATCTCCTTGAGGAGATGTATGATGCTATGCATTAAAGGCAAGGGGACACTACCCAGATTTACCCGGTTTCGACCTTTATTGAGGTCTCATCAGTGTGGAGCCAGGCTTAGAAATACCAAGGTTTAAGTAATACAGAGCTTATAAGTATTTTACCAAAACAAGTTACCATAAGATGCTTTGACCTTATTAAATAAAAATCTCAGAATGAGAGATAGGTAGAAGGTTTTTAACCTTTTGTATAATATTTGGGAAATGGATTAAAACTAGGTTTAAAATAGCATGGTATCTTTAACGTATATTATATCCAAGGTAAAAAACCTGCTAACATATATATATATATATATATATATATATATATATATATATATATATATATATATATATATATATATATATATATATATATATATATATATATATATATATATATATATATATTATATATATATATATATATATATATATATACATGTATATATATATATATCAGCTAACAATTTAACTATGCGATAACACGGAAATAAATTAAGAGTTCACTTACCAAGGGCTAGCCACAAAGAGGGACAGTATCCATTCATTGCTGCCGTGGGGAGGATGTTTATCACAGTAGCAAACGAGGAGGGCTTCTTGCATATAAATGGAGCTGTCACATTGCATAATACTTTCTTCCAGCTTCCTGGAAATTGAAATTCCTTGAATCATAAATAAAGTCATAATTCTTCCTAGTGAAGTATTTGCAGAGATCGATTTATTCTTCAAAAAAAAAATAAATACTGAAAATGGCGGGCTGTGGCTTTCGAATATAATAATTATTTTGTAAAGCACTTATCAAATAGTGTTTTAATGTCGCTAGATTTGAACAATTTGAACGTTTAAACATACAACAACAACAATTGCATTATATAGATTTTTATCATACAGTAACTAATATGAATCACTTGTATTTCTTGAAGAGCTAGAAGTTGTTCTCTTTGGTTAAAAAAAAAAAATTCAGGAAAATTTAAAAAATCGCTACTAGACGGATGTTAACCAGGTGATGGTCTTGTTGTAGAATTCCTATCGGAAAGCGAATGGATGAATGATGTAACCTTTCCCGCGAAAATTTGTATAGGTAAGGCATAAGACAGAAACAAAAGGTTTCCGAGAATGTTTTTGGAGTGAATATCTGTGAGGAAGAATCACCGGTTTAGCTGGATTTTCCTTTATTTCTGGTAATATCACTCCTCTGTATAGAGAAATTTTTGATAGTCCACAATTATGGCATGGAATCCAAAGTAGAAGAGATTTCAGATTTACTCTTTTGATATTATCATGTGAGAAGTAGAACTACCAGCTGAAAAGTCCACCAAGTTATTTTTCGGTGGCTGACTGAGATAAGGAAATGATATTTCTACAGTATCTCTAAAAGTGTGTGTCAATCCAGGAGAAATGTGGTATTACCTGGAGATGTGTATTATCAAAAACAAAGAAAGTGAAGTGAGATATTTTTATGGATGCGATACTTCCGTTTTTCATTTGTACTGTTGCTCATTGCGTTGTTCTTAAAAGACTTGATAATTTGCAACTAAACTTACATTCATTTGCATGAAAATTAATGTTCAAGGCAATGGGTTATAAAAAACATTTCATGCATAGATTAAATAAGTACCACAGTGCTTAGAAAAATGAAAAGACGAATGAAGTGTATTGCCGTTCGAAAAACCATAAATAAGATTTGTCGTTAGTGATATAAGCTGATGTTTATACTATGAGAAGAAAATGATTAACTGGAGCCTGAGATCCCCAAATCCGGTGGAGAACCTGGAACGAAAGGCCGTCAATTATGACACTCAATCAACGAAAACTGGCGACAATGGCCTACGACCATTTGGTAGCGGTTCAAAAACAAACACTCATAGTATCTCTGAGCTAAACATGATCAAATGATCTTTAATATCAAATGTACTGTCAAAAACGACCATCTGTGTCTCGAAACATTTCTATTGCTTGTGTTCAGATGTCATGTGATCAGTGATTGATTGGAGAGCTGCTGCTGATGGTCGAGATAGCTGCCCAATATACACTAATTAACCACCCCGCTTTTATTTGATTTGGATTTGAAGAGAGATTTGGATAGTGATCGATTAAATTTATGGTCATTTCAGTTGAAGGCCATCATTTCATAAATAACTTCATTTGTGCTATTTATTCAGAGAAAGTGTTCGCATCAACAGAATAACATGATTAATCAGATCATTCTTCAAAATCACAGACATAGACCGATTGGGTGAAGAATATTTCATAGTAAATGAAAACTGAATGAATGTATCGCAGTATTTTTTCCATCTCAATGAGCATAACGTACGTATCACGAGAAGTGCCAAAGAAAATGACCTTTCCATTTTTGTATTCAGAAGGCAAGAAGTCATATAAAGGGGAAAATAATCACCAGGTCGAAGTGGCTATCCAAAGTGCGATATTTATTTATTTATTTATTCTTATTGCAAAAGGAATACAGAACAGCCCACAAGTCAACGTCCAGTCTGGAAAGCCAATTCCAGGCCTCATCCGTCACCTTGTGGATGTCCTGTAGGCCACCACCCTGAAATTGGCGCCTTGGGCAGTCGTTCACAATATGAGTAATCATCTGAACCACGGGAGAACAATCACAATAAGGGTGGTCTAACAGCCTCCATTTTTATAGTAGGTAGCCACATCTGCCTTGGTTAGTTCTGATCTTGTTGAATCTTGTTGATCTTGGCCAAATCTTCCTAGGAAGAGCCAGACCAGGCTGCGAAGCACAGGGATCTTCTACCAGGAAGCTGTTTGTTAAGAGATTGTTAGACCAGTATTCTCTGCACATGTCAGGTGTTGATGGCAGGGAAGCTGAAGAGAGTTTGTCCATGGACAAGATAGGCTTTAAAGATTTTAGGCCAAGACTAGGTGGATTTATGGGAATCTGGTGTAGGGGTAAGAGCGGGTTGCTCGTTGATTTATTAAATGCTTTAATAGGCTTGTCTTCTCCGTATGTTTGGCGGATCAATGTTAGATAGGACAGGCAGCTAGGAGAGGGGGTGCTTCTCACTGTCCCACTAATTGTGCGCATGGTAAAGTTTAGCTGGGTATCTATAACGTTAGTGTGTGCACTTCTTTCCCAGACAGGGGCACAATATTCTGCTGCAGAGAATGCGAGGGTTAGTGCAGACAACCATAGGACTTCTGCACCACAACCCCAGGTTGTTCCAGCAAGCCTTGAAATGATACTGTTTCTCGTTTTAATTTTGTTCAACGTACTGGTGATGAGTTAGGCTTCTTTCCCGGCTCATTCCAAGGTATTTCGGGTGAGGCTCGTGTTCTATCATTTGTCCACAGAAAGAAAGGTTGAATTGTCGATTCCCCTCTACATTGTACAGGTGGAATACTGAGGACACTGTTTTCGTTGGATTCGGCTTCAAGTAGCACTGCTTAAAGTACTCTTCCAGGGTGTTCAGGTCTGTATTCAAGGTTGATTCTATATTGGTAAAGGAGGTGGACTGATGTAAGATCGCTAGGTCATCTGCATACATATACTTCTTGATCTGGTATGAGGTATATCATAATCGTAGATGTTAAAAATTATAGTGGATAACACAGAGCCCTGAGGAAGACCGTTGTGAAGGAATCTGGGCCTGCTCTTTTTTCCTCCAATACGGACCCGGATCTTTCTGTTGGAGAGAATGGATTCAAAAAGCTTGGAAGATTTTTTTGCGCCTTATAATATTACCTAGCTTTAGGAGGAAAAACCCCTGATCCAGACTGTCATAAGCTGATGTTAGGTCAATGAAAGTGGCTCCAGATTTAAGTTTCTTCTGGAAGCCTGCTTAAAACTCTGTTGTCAGGGCCAGGACCTGGACACAGCAACTTCTTCCTGGCTTAAAGCCAGCTTGTTCAATCGGGAGTGCTCTTTCGATGAGTGGTAAATTCGTTTAAAGAGAATTCTTTCAAAGAGCGTTTGGACAATGCAATTATTTTGGCTTACCGCCACAGATTTGGTAGTTTTCCAGTCGTTATAATTTTTGATAAAATGGCGGCCAGCCATGGTTGTCCTTGGTGGCCGAGATGTTTTAGAAACTCGAGGAGGATAGCATCCACTCCTGCAGCCTTGCCATTCTTGAAGGGTTTTAAGGCTACCTGTCTTGCGATTGGTGGTGTTCCACTGATGAATGGGATTGATTTGCCCGTCTCTATTAGTGTAGGACAATGCTGACTATTAGGGAATCTGTTGAGGATGGTTCTGGTTGTTGGTGGAGGGTGGTCTCCATAGTCTTTAGAGACTATACACAGTCTGAGGTGTAGGTTCTATTACATCTAGCTGAGTGGAGAGTGCCTTCCTGCTTGGCATCGTAAATCAAATGCAGGTTATATGTATCCATCCAGTTAACTAGATTATTACAGTCCCGGTTGTTAGAGGAATAGAGTCACATGGTGTGATGAGAGTTGAAGTCACCAACATAGATAACTGAGTGAGGTTATGGCCGGTCCATCTGGAGAGGCCAGGATTCTAATGGTGGTTTGTAGACATTGTAGATGGTGATATTTTGATTAATATTTATGGAGTATTCTGCATCAGGTACACTTTGGGTTATATCCTTGAGGGCAGGCCGAATGTACGTTGCCAGGCCACGCTTAGGATGGCAGTTATAAGACACGAGAATTAGGCCTGTGATCTTTAGTCTATTGAGGGCTGTGTCAGGCACATGGGTTTCCTGGAGAGCCAAGACGTTAATTGCTTTGTCTTTGGATATGGTGCCGATGACTTCGGCTTTGCATTTAGACTGTCTTTCTATGTTTAAGGATCATATCTTGAAGGAGTGTTGTTTAGGGGACTGTAACTTATTTTTAGAAGCTTCCCCCCTCCCCACCCAAACAAGCAACGCGATCCTTGTTTTTCTTGGCGACGATCAAGCCGGCATGGTGTTTTTTAAGTATTTTATTTATCATAGTTGCTGTAAGTGGTACAGGAGGGGGGAATGCTTGATGGGAAAATATTACATATAAAGAGTGACGAACATTCAATATGAGAGAACAGACTCTCTGATATATTATCCACTCAGACGAAATCCCGAATATACTCGTATTCCGGATGTTGGATTGGTGTTTGGTAGTTCACGTTTTCATTAATTTTTCCGTAGACTATCTCTATGCGGAATTTCATAGAATAAATTTTGCAGATCATTGGAAGAACCTGCCAAATCTGAAGAAGGTAGGATTCTATGTGGTTATATGTTCCTTATTACCATATAATTATTAGCTTAGCGCTCACTAAGAATGATAAGATTAAACCGAAGATAAAATCTTTCCTTCAGAGATATGCAAAAGTACGGAGGATAACAAAAAAAAATAAATTAATTTCTTCAGTTACGCTTCAGTTTATTTGGGTGACCATACTGAATTTTCTGGAAGAACATGATATGTATTGTTGCGTGTATTCGAGGTGTTGTAGAAACGTAATGAGGCAAAATTCTTATAAAATTGTGGTGATTAAAATTAATTGTCTAAGAAAGCGTGATCATTTAACAAAATGACTCCTCGCACTGATCGCACTTTGTCCAATGTTCCTTCCATGCAGATAAAAGAATTGAACATCCTCATCCGTTTGTTTGTTTATAGGCACTGTAGTGGCTTTTTGAACATATAGTACGGTCTCAAACTGGGCATCTTTCATGTTGTTTGTTCTTATCCTTGGAAAAAAAAAAAGAAACAATTCAGACAAAGACAAGCAGGGCAAACACATTCCAATACTGGAATGCAATTTTTGGCTAAATACGCAACTGACAGCGCAGAATGAAGAAGGCTCATTGTCGTGATGAACGATCCAATTATTTGCAAAATCTGTAGACACTCACAAGATGCATTTTTCGCAACAGCCAAAGGATTTATTTGTAGTAAATTTGATTCACAGTCGCTTCAGTATACATAAATCATCGGTGAAATCATTCTTTGGCTATCGAAAAGGATGGCAGTCATGGCTTTCGTTTTAGACTTGCACAAGAACGATTGTGCGCATTCAAGTCTTCCCCGGGGTATGGTAATCACTACCATACACTGCTTAACTTAAACGAAAGCTTCGGTAGTGCTATTGTTCAGTTCAACAAAAAAATTTTATTAGCACGATGTTGTTTAAAATATCACTTCTCCATTTCACGACGTAAAAACACCAGACATACGTTTATTGAAAACATAACTCGACAGGGTTTTTCCCTACCAAAGAAACACTGGTACTGACAGAAAGAGCTGGAATCAATCTAACATACGAGATTATTGTCCTTCGAAAGTGCCAATAATAGTCACGATAAAAAATCGCATTCGATAGAGAATGAATCGGAGTCTCATGAGTTATAAAACCAACATCTAAAATAATCTATATTACCTAACGCTGGAGATAAATTTTCTGATGTTTCAATTGACTTGGCAGTAAATACGGTTGGAGGCAGATATAATATATCTTGTGATCTGCATATAGATGTAGGTGATATGTCATCCTCCCGATTAAGGAGTTAAGCTCACTGATCTATCTGCATCATTTAACTTGGTTTTACACAATTTTATTTCATGCTAAGATTTGACTGTTAATCACATCTATTTAAATGGTTAATCATTCGAGTATTAGAGGTTATTCGAACCACTGCCTTTCCAAACAACGTCTACAATAGTTACAAATATTAATTATAATTAATTCATGTATGTCAATAATCAAGTTCATCACTAAACATGAGTGATGAAGTTGATTATAGTGAACTAAACACTAAATAATATATCAAAATGGTTTTAAAAATAATATTTTATATTTTTCGCATCATACGGCTTTATTTTGCGAACAGATTAATAATTTTAATCACTTCAAATATTCGTTTACCTCTCACTGCCAAAATGAAACACCAATTAAGAGAGATTTGTGTTTCGTTTCTGTTCGAGTTTTTAGTAATGGGCATCATAAAGTCGTCAGGAGTATCATCATTCCAGTCATGCACCGAAAACTCTTGACGAATACCAATCCAAAACATGCTTGTATCTTGGTGTCCAGAAACCTTAAAGAAATATACACAATATGATTTAAATTATAACTTTAAATAACATACGAACTTCTCACAATGTTTTACTAATAGTTTATAATTTTCTTTCACGTGATAATACAAAAAATACCAAATTCATATAACGAAAATACTCTGTGTTCGGTTGAACAAAATAAAATACCTGCACACACCAGATAATATTCAACAAAGTGTTATTTTCTTCAACATGCAGGATTGTACACATCATTATCTGAATACTAACAATAATTCATATACCGCACTAGCAGTCCATTCAAGAAATGCAAGAAACTGCAAATATCATTATCAACAGACCACCAAAATGAAAGGAAAGCAACAAGAAATTAACTGGAAGTTATCGTGGCAAGCAAAACTGTTGCACTGGTGAATTATACCAAAATGGAGAAAATTGCTAATCTCAAATATATATATATATATATTTTTTTCTCTTTATGATACAACGTCACTTCTATCTATAATTTCGTTCGAACATCTTTCTTTACTCTGTGGTTGCTACCCCTAAGAAATTTTCAGTATTTAATTTGTACTTTATTCTGTATTTATTTCCTACAAAATGCAGTAAATTTAAGTCTTTCCTAACATGGACATGTCAGTCAACGTAAGGGGAAATTCTTAAGAACCTTTCAAGGGAAACGATAGAATTAGAATCAATGAAAAAAATCTCAAGCACTTACGTTTTTCATATGAAATTCTTCTTTTAGAAAAAATAAACAGGAAATGGTAAATACCTTGATCGAGAAACTTGATCGGAGATTTATCTACATATCTAAAAAGAAAGTTGTTTAATATATACACTATTCCAGTGTTAACCTATGGAAATGACACATAGATGTCAACTAAAAAAAAAACAAAAAAACAGGACGATGGGTTTCATGTTTCAGAAAGAGAAAAGCATAGCAGAGAAGATCGATCCACAAAACCAAAAGGGAATAGAATAGTAAATACTAGAGTTAGAGAGATAATATTGTGAACTGTAGTAACACATATAAATAGTATTGACTGGCCATAGAAGTAGATTGCCAGATGAAAAGGGGACAAAAATATTGAATGGATACCATGAGAAGTAAAGGTCGCAAAAGAAAAAGATGAAGAGATGATCTACAAAGGTTTCTCAGGAGATGGTGGACATTTGCTAAAGGAGACTGAGAGAGGCAGAACTGCAAGGTTATGAGGGTAAAACTTATATCCAGCAGTGGATGGGAAAAGGCTAAAATAAAATAGCAGATGCGCACATAACGTTAGTTCTTAACCAGATATTATATTGATCTCTGTATTTAGTTTTGGTGTATACACACGTTCATTTAAATTCTTTGGAAGTACAGCGACTTTTTCTAAACTATATGGATTTGGCATCATTTGTCTCCTTACTTTAATAGACAAAGAGGGGAAGGAAGGAATTTGAGAACCCGAAAAACTTGGTTCTCAAATTCAGGCTTATATGCTTGTGCGATGAAAACTGCCAGAAAAATTGAGAAGAAAAACCCTGCAGTCCACTCCTAAGACCGGCTATCTTGGCTATGTCTGAGAAAGATCCTAAGCGCCTCACGTCAGCGACGGGAATCCAACCCAGGACACTCCATTCCCAGACATATGGTCGAGAAGCGCAGAGCCACTCAGCTAATCGAAGGACGGAAATAAAGCTACGTATTCTAAACTCTATGGGTGTATGGCATCATTTGTCTCCTTACGTTAATAGACAAAGAAGGCAAAGAAATGAGTTTGAGAACCATGTGAAACTTTTTTCCGTTTAATACAGAACATATCACATATTCAATTAGCTACTATAATTATTAATTACATTAATAAACTATATATTTGTTTTCGTTAATTAATATTGATAATTCTGTATTAGAATAGGAGGATTATATTAGAGAGCAAAAAGGAACGTCTATATATTATAATAAATGTAAATACATAAAATATCTGATGAACTAGGAATAGCCGAACTAATTCTATATTAATGGGCATTCTGTGTACTCATTTTTTACAGTTATCCATTAACTATTGAATTAATGATAATTTTATGTCTTCTTTTTCAAGAAGACAAAAAGAAATCGTATGCCTTCTTGTGCAAGGATGATCTAAATACTACTACTAGTAATAATAATAATTATAATTATTATTATTATTATTTAAGTTAAGGGATATTATATCCCATATTGTTTCTTAGCCGAATAAGAAACTCAAAGAGTTTCGTGCCGAATATAGAAACTATATAACGTTTCTATATTTCGCCCTTGCCATATAAACTATATATGGCAAGGGCGAAAGCGAGGGCAGTTGATGAAGAACTGGAGAGAAACGGTGGCGTGTTGAGAATGTAGCGAAAGCCAGAGATAAGGCCTCGAAAGACATAACATCAGTCAAGCAGATAAAGGATGCCTCAGGAATAGTATTACAAGACGAGGACAAAATCAGAGGAAGTTGGAAAGAATATTTCCGAAAACTACTAAATGAGGAGAATCCAAGAGAGAGAGGTGCGAGGATAGAGAGGTAAATGAGAGACCGGTGCAAGACATAAGTAGAGTGGAAGTGATTTGGGTACTGAGAAAAATGAAGAATGGAAAGGCTGTGGGAGCAGACCAGATACCTGGGGAAGTGTGGAAAAGTTTGGGTAGTGAGGGCGTGGATATGTTATGGGATTTGATGTGTAAAATAGCCCAACAGGAAAAGATACCAGAGGAATGGAGGAAAAGTATTCTCGTCCCAATCTACAAAGGAAGAGGAGATGTTCAAGACTGTGGCAACTATAGAGGACTCAAGCTGATGTCACACACATTAAAAAATATGGGAAAGAGTAATTGAAGCAAGGTTACGGCAGGAAACGAAAATTGGTGAGGAGCAGTTTGGATTTATGCCAGGAACAGGGACAACGGATGCAATATTTGTGCTAAGGCGATTGATGGAGAAATATAGAGAGATGCAAGTGGATCTGTACATGGTGTTTATAGACCTGAAAAAGGCATACGACAGAGTGCCCAGGCAGGAGGTATGGAGGTGTATGAGGAAGAAGGGGGTGTCGGAGAAGTACGTGAGGTTGGTGAAGGAGATGTATGAGGGACCAGTAACTCAGGTCAGGTCTAGTGTCGGCATGACAGAAGGGTTCCCTATTATCGTAGGGCTACACGAAGGGTCAGCTCTGAGCCCCTACCTCTTTGACCTGGTCATGGTTGTACTAGTGGAGGATGTCAAGAAGGAGGCACCATGGAGCATGCTGTTTGCCGATGACATTGTTCTATGCGAATCATCCCGAGAGAAGATTGAAAATACCCTGGAAGAGTGGAGAAAGGCATTGGAGGAGAGCGGCATGAGAATTAACCGGGTGAAGACTGAATATATGTCAACGGGGAGTGACGAGGATATCGTCATACGACTCCAGGGTGAAAGGCTAATTTCAGGGAAGAAATTCAAGTACCTTGGGTCGGTTATCGAGAGGAATGGTGACCCGGATGAGGAAATATAGCACCGACTAACATGCGGTTGGATGAATTGGAGGAAGATGAGCGGGGTCCTCTGCGACAAGAGAGTGAGTTGTAAAAGGAAAGGAAAGCTCTATAAGATGGTAGTGAGGCCGGCGATGCTCCATGGTGCGGAGACGTGGCCTATAATCAAGGCACAGGAGATGAAGATGGAGGTAGCGGAGATGGGGATGTTGAGATGGATGAGTGGTGTGACAAAGAAGGACAGGATAAGGAATGACTACATCAGAGGGATGGTTAAGGTGGAACCAATTGGCAAGAAGATACAGGAAAGTAGGCTGAGGTGGTTTGTACATGTTGAGAGGAGGGTGAGGAGTACGTTGGTAAACGAGTGGAGTATATGGAGTTGGAGGGAAGGAGGAAAACAGGCAGGCCCAAGCTCAGGTGGCGGGATAAGATGAGAGAGGAGCTTAGGGAGAAAGGATGGAGTCCGAAGGATGCTCTGGACCGGAGAGCTTGGAAGAGGAAGGTTAAAGATTGGTGCGCCGACCCCGTTTAACATGGGATAAGGCAGAGTGAAAGAAGAAGATAGAAACTATATAAAGTTCGGCGATTCCAAACGTAAGCAAATACCCGGATAGTGCGGCAACTGACCTTTGAAGGTAGTGCAAGCTGAGGCAACTCATGTAAAAGGTGGAGCAAGCTCTGATCACTATTCTTGATATTTACCCATAATGTGAACTTAACTCCTAGGAGCTGATTATTGTTCAACATTATGAGAGAAGGTCAATTCCCAGACCGGTTTCGACCTTTTTTGAGGTCTCATCAGTGAATAGGTAGACCATGCTGATACCAAGTTTGTAGCGAACAGAACTTTTTAATGAGAATTGCTTGGCACCTCTTGGCAATTCTCATTAAAGGGATGTAAGTTCTGTTTGCTACAAACTTGGTATCAACATGGTCTACCTATTTACTGATGAGACCTCAAAAAAGGTCGAAACCGGTCTTGGTAGTGACCTTCTCTCATAATTTTGAACAATAATCAGATCCTAGGAGTTAAGTTCACATTATGGGTAAATATAAAGAATAGTGATCAGATCTTGCTCTACTTTGAAGGTAGTGCAAGCTGAGGCAACATGCGTTGCCTCAGCTTGCACTACCTTCAAAGGTCAGTTGCTGCACTATCAATGTATTTGCTTACGCTTAGAATCGCCGAACTTTATATAGTTTCTATATTCGGCATGAAACTCTTTGAGTTTCTTATTCAGCTAAGAAACAGTATGGGATATAATATCCCTTAACTTAAATATGTTCATGTCGCCGAATTGAAGCCTTTGGCTCTTCAGTATAATTAATAATAATTATAATAATAACAACAATATATGCTGTGGAATGATCCAATGTGAACAGATTTAGTGGTAAGTAGCCCATTTTTCTATTTGATCTTTAATTAGAAAGCGAATATTATAGAATATAACATTACTATAATATTATAAAATTTTATTGAATACTGTGGAGAATGAAGTGCCCACTAAATCTCCAAAAGTTAGGTCTGAGATGGCCTCGAGTACTCCCTATAAGGAAATAAAATTTGTTAATTGGTTTTTTAAAGAAAAAAGAGGGTATATACATATATATATATATATATATATATATATTTTTATTTTTTTTTAAATGAATGCGTTGGACTTTCAGTTCAAATAAAGAACAGTCAAGTTAGAAGAGTTTAATCTCAATCAGGCAAAATTTGATAGTCTCTTTTCAGATTTTATGACCATGAGCGATCATATTGCGATGTCAAGATTTTTTTGTCAGTATTTAGGAGTAAGAAAAAATTATCAACCATTTACGAAATTCACCCATATTTTATCATTGGCAATAGCATTGCATGATAATTCTTTCTTATTTCAAAATGTAAAATACAGAATTCTTTTAGGTGAAGTTCAATCACTATTACATATCAAAGAACTATAAGGCATTTCCAAAGAATGTGTAGGATATATATTTTGCATGAAGAATTGCAAATGAAAAATATTTGTGCAAGATTGTTGCGTCGCTTGTTCACAGCAGATCAAAAACGCACTCGCATGAAAAGATCTGAACAGTGCTTGGAGCGTTTAAACAAGAATAAAACTGATTTTGTGCGCCGATTTATTACTATGGATGAGACGTGGATTCTCCGTTACATACCAGAATCCAAACAGTAGTCAAAACAGTGGACAGAAGCCGGTTGTTCAGCGTCAAATTCGGTTCCATCAGCAGGAAAAGTAATGGCATCGGTGTTTTAGGATGCTAAAGGCATTTTTTTATTAATTATCTTGAAAACGTAAAACAATAACCGCGAATATTATTCTGATATTTTAACCAGACTAGAAGAAAAAATTCGTGAGAAAAGATTCGGTTTGCAGAAGACAAAAATCATCTTTCATCAGGACACCTGCCCACAAAGGTGTTTTGGAAATGGAAAAATTAAGGGATCTGCGCTTTGAATTGTTGGAACATCCACCTTATTCCCCAGATTTGGCTCCTTCTGATTTTTTTCTCTTCCCAAAACTAAAACTCATTCTCGCTGGTCAGCGTTTTTCTTCGAATCAAGAGGTGATTGCAGCTGGAGAGAAGTATTTTGCAGATCTTACTGAGAACCACTACAGTGACGGGATAATGGTGCTGGAGCATCACTGGAATAAATATATTAGTCTTAAGGGTGATGATGTTGAAATATAAAAATAATTTTGAAATTATAAATTCGTTTTTTCACTGTTATGCCGAGAACCTTTCAGACCACCCTCTTAAATAACAGTGGTGAGTTGCTGTATTCAAGTATGAAGGTTGGAAAAAGTCATATTGTTTCACTACATGGACTATATTTCGACTACTTGAACAATTGAAATCTTATTTTAACCTTCTCTTTTCATTTGAAAATCAAACCCCCTTAATGGTGGTGCTCCAGCATTTGCTGATGTGTGCACTGAAGATGTAAATAGAACAGAACAGGTGAAAGTGAATTCTTTTTGTTTGGAAGTTTCAAAATTCATGTTTTGGTAGGAATGATTTGCGCTACTCTGGTATTTGTAATGCAAATGTGTCCGAATGAAATGGCTGCGTGAAGAAAATTGAGGAGGGTGAAAAAGGAGTTGTCATAGGACGCTTTGATGTGAGAAAATTGTTGAAAACTTCAGCCATCAGATCAACAACAGTGACATCATACTGAGAAGGAAGCAGGAAGTCAACTGCATCTGTTATCCGCAACGGACCACCGACCACGCTCGCTGAACATGATTGTAAGTTGTGATGAAGGGTAATGTGTAATAACCGCTATTCGTCGGCCGTGACTTTCAAAGTGAAGTTCTGTGCATCTCACTGGAACACGAACCTACACAAAAACTTTAAGAATCGAGGTTCACAATATGGGTTTCCATTATAGAATATTCAAGCCCCACATTACCAGAACCAACATGCACCGTTGTCTTCTCTGTTGCAAAGCCCGTGGACAGTAGGACCTGGAGGTTTTAAAAGCTGTGTTTATTGAGCGAAAAATCACGCTACACTCTCTACCGAACAGATGGGGGATACGCACTCTGGTAAGGGACATTTAGCATGCATCCACCACACCTACACCCGTGAAATTCGGATATGACGGTCTGATAATATGGTCCATTTTTTCGGGGTTTGGCCTCCGAACTCTGTTTATCGTACAACGAACATTGAACACTAAGAAATATCTGACCATTCTGGACAATGCAATGATTCTTACTTTATGGCGTTTCTATGGAACTCATCGCTGCCCTTTCTGCAAGACAATGTACGGTGCCATAAGACTGCTGCTGCTCAAACCGCCTGGTTGGTGCACCATAATTGACTGGCCACCACAGAGTCATGACCTCTGTCGTACTGAACATCTGCGGGATGATGGAGCAGAGCTCAAGGAACGTCCGCCCTAAAACAATGCAACACCTGATTATATATCTACAGGAAGAATGGCACAAAATTCTTATTGATTCCTATTCATAGGCTTGTGGAAATTATGCCTTGTATTATTGATCCATAATCGCAGAGAAACATGTGGAAGCCATGAGAGTTTTTAAATACAGTCATCTCTCGACTTACGTCGTTCCGTTCCATCCGGCAGGACCTAAGTCGATACATTAAATCAAAACAGAGTTATAGGGGTTAGGGACTTAACAGTAATAAGTATACTGTCATTTTAATTTTTAAACCTTATTATAAAATACTGTGTGTTACTGCAATTTAAACCATCTTCATTGCCTTCCCTGTGAGAACGATCAGGCTGTGGCTCTTCTGGTGTAACCTTTGTTTTTTTAATGAAAATGTCCAATGTGCTTTATTTATTTTTCTCTTCCTTTCATCATAAATTTGTTCGTAGCAAGCAAATGCATCATGTACTTTCGTTTCTATTATTAAATAGCGTTCAACATTGGGGTACATGTCTTCAGCAATTTTGAGAACATCGCTAAATGCAAAGAACATTTCTGCAAGACCCTTCACTGTAAATTGGTTAACTACCTCTTCCTTTTCTCTATTTTCCTCTTCTTCAACAGTTGTTCCTCCAGGTCGACCAATTCTTCGTTTGTTAGCTCTTCAGGGGAACACTCTACAAATTGAATTATGTAGTCATCATTCACTTCGAGATTCAAGTTGTTTGCTACGCCCACTATTACAAACTTCCAAAATCATGCACAAACCTGTTTAATGTTTTTTTCCATATGCCACTCATACATTGAGAGGTCACTTCGTCCAACTCACAGCAATATTTTTAATAGCACGATAAGTATTGAATGTTTTCAAGAATTGCATGAGAGCCTGGTCATTTCTTTCAGTAGCAGAAATGGCTTGTGAAAAAATTCTCCGTATATAAATAATCCTTAAACACTACAAGAACTCCTAGATGAATTGGTTGGATCAATGAAGTATGTTTGGAAGGAGAAACATGACTTTGAACTTGGTGAAGATCACTGCTATAAGACATACAAGACGGATGACCTGGAGCATTATATAGAATTAATAAAATTTTAAATTCTACATTTTCTTTCACACAATAGTTTTTTATTTCTCTCGCATAACAGTTAATTAAAGCATCCTCAAACAATTTTTGAGTCATCCACGACTTCTCGTTGCTCCGATAATGAACTTGGAGTATGCTTCCTAATGTTTTTGAAGATTCGTGGATTCTCACTGTGCCATATCACAAATGGTTACAGTTTATATCCAGCCACACCCGTAACAGAATCGCAATATTGGCATTAAGGGCTTTGAAACTAGGCATAGATTTTAGCTTTTTGTGGATGAATGTCCGCTGAGGCATATTTTTCCTTAAATAAGGACGTCTCATCCATATTAAATTTTCCTTCGTAATAATTTTATCCAATTTTTCCACAAATTTCTTGGCAGGCTTCTCAGCACACGCATATTCCCATACATTTTGACACTATGCAGCGCAAGCTGCTTGAGTCTCATGAACCAACCGGAAGAAGCGTTAAATTCGTAGTCAATTTCTGCTTTCTCCTTGAACATATTGAAGAGACTTAGTGCCTTAGCGGTTATAGTCACAGTGCTAAGGGGGCATGCACTTTTGGTTCAGGTCCTCTATCCATGATGCAAATAGCTTTTCCATATCACCGATAGGACCTTGTCGTTGCTTCTTCACTGTAGTCGATTTAATAGAAGCAGATCCTTCACAGCATGTACGATTTTATCCTTATTTTTCAAAATGGCGTCACAGTAGAATGAGACCATCGAAAGTCATGTGTGATCACACTGACAGGCTTACCCGCTTCATGCTGCTTTATAACTTGCGACTTCGTTTCAAGATCAATTGCTCACCTCTTTTACTGTGATTCTTCACTAGGTTTTTTGATTGGGCGCGTAAGGGCTATGTTACACAAATCACCGAGAAATATTTAACGATAAATATACAAATAACCCACTTCTCAAACACAAAATCAACAAATCAACAGAGGAACTGTTGAAGACAAGTGTCGACTGCCGAGGGAGGTTGCCGCTGAAAGCGCTGTTGCCAATGTGCATGTTTTACTTTACGCTCACTTGCCTCTTGTTCGAAAGTATAGCCGAAAATGTTATTTATTCCCTTATGGGGATCACGGACCTATCTTCGAAAGGACGTAACTCGAACGGACGTAAGTCGAGGGATGACTGTATATCTATTTCACATATATCGTTGATATTATTTCAATTTATAAACTTGTACAGAAAAACTTAATTTTAAAGTGTTCTATAAAAACCAACTCTTTTCTTGTTATGAGAGAAGTAATAGAGAAGATCAGATTTAAGTTATCACATTATTTTTCATAACATATTCTAGTCACAACAACATTTTTTACAAACTTTTTACAAAATTTATAATTTTACATAAAGGGAAAGAGACAGTAAAGAGCAAAAGGAGTTTTTCATTGTTTTGTTCAAATCAATACTCAATGCACACAACAGAAACATTTGACAAATCTGTTAATCCCAATTATCTTATTAGGATGTCTAAAGGAACTCAAATTTTTTATATGAAAGGTTTTAGAATTGAATATTCTGGCAGTTCATCTCACAATAGCGATGCCTTTAGTTTATTGTACTTAAATAATGTAGATTGCGTAGTTAGATTATTCGGTGTAGGAATATATATATTTGGCCTGAGTATGGAGTTTTGCGACAGTTTGAGATGCCTTATCTCAGAAACCATGCTGTCAATTAGCAGTATTTTTTTAATATATACTTTACGAAAACAGCGGGGAGAATTTTAATCCCACTAGGGGAGTAAATTCACATACTTTCTGAACCAGTTATCAACGAGTTGCCCTGGTGTGTACCACCTTAACCCAGTCCTGAAGATACTTTCAGGCGCAAACTTTGTTTGCTCACACTTGGATAAAGGATTAAACTAAATTTATTATACTCTAACCAAGTGGAAAATAAACTTTCAACATCTTTCTCTAAATCCAGAGTAATTTATTAAAAAAGGGTGGCACACCAATTGGCAATTCCTATAGGTGGAGATGACCTGCTAATGCTTCTGCCTGATATCACGACTTGGGCCTGGCTCCCACTGAAGAGACCTCAATAAAGGTCGAAACCGGTCTGGGTAGTGGCCCTTCCCTTAATGCATAACATTAGACATATCCGCAAGGAGATGTGTTTTGCATTATAGGAGATACTAAGATAGGAGTGTTGGTAGCTTGATCCACCTTTGCAACGAGTTGCCCTGGTGTGTACCACCTTAACCCAGTCCTGAAGATACTTTCAGGCGCAAACTTTGTTTGCTCACACTTGGATAAAGGATTAAACTAAATTTATAAATTTATTATATATTAGAACCAGTTATCAGTTGGAGATTAGATACATTAACGACTTGCTCGACAGATCATAAGCTCTAACAAATATCACTAAAAATAGCCAGTATCGCTGAATACAATGGGGCAACCTGTAGTAAAAACTCGCAGGTAATTTAGCTGGTCTCAAAAAGGAAGATAAGTTTTTTTCTTTTCAGAATCAAAAGCATTTCATCCTGCAAAATAGGCAAATTGCCCATAAGAGCCAGTTCAGTTAAGCAAACGTACCGCACGTACCATGACATTATTAGTTTATTTTGCTAAAATTCCAAACAACAATAACAATGCTGGAAGCTTTACTACTGCATTATCTCTAGAGCTCAGAGTAGAAAATATTCTACTAGACACTTGTATAAACATCTCCGTATTATACGTGATTTCGGCTGCACTTGGCTTTTCAGCAAAGCTGCCTTTACTTTTACCAAGACAGCAAAGGCGAATTATTATTATTATTATTATAATTATTTTAATTAACTACATTTCTGAATATAATTATTAAATAATAAATATATAAATAATATTTATTACTTCATTTATTAATTTAATTTTATGATTAATAATTTATTATTTGAATGTTAAGAAATGAGATTTGATGGAGAATTAACAGCAGTTAATTGAATAATTAATTAATTAAAAAATTTTTCATTAATAAATTTTACTTAAGTTTATGAAATTTATATATTTATGTAAATATCCGATATATATATATATATAACCCTACTGCGTAGTACGCTTACTGGCCTGTTACACAGCTGACTTGAGCACTTCTATGTCGTAAGCCGCCCCCAGGATAAGGTGACGAGCCCTATACCTCCGGGTATATCCTATTGCCCAATCTCGTGTGTTCACGGGGCCGGTTTGCCTGCTTGCGGGAGGAAAAACTCCAGATAAACTGGGGAGAAAAACCCTGCTGTCCAAGTGCAAGACTGGCTAACGTGGCTATGTCTGAGAAAGATCCTCTCTCTCCATTTATCTGGAGCTTTTCCTCCCGCAAGCAGGCAAACCGGCCCCGTGAACACACGAGATTGGGCAATAGGATATACCCGGAGGTATAGGGCTCGTCACCTTATCCTGGGGGAGGTTTACGACATAGAAGTGCTCAAGTCAGCTGTGTAACGGGCCAGTAAGCCTACTATGCAGTATGGTTATATATATATATATATATATGTTAAAAATACCAAGCAATTTTAAACCTGGTTTTACTCCATTTCCCAAGTAAGCAAACAAGTCAAGTTTGCGCCTGCAAGTGATGCAAGTCTAGCTGATCCTACAGGTAGTGCAAGACCAGGGCAACTCGTGGTAAAGGTGGCTGTTTGCTTACTTGGGAAATGGAGTAAAACCAGGTTTAAAATTGCTTGGTAATTTTAACATTTATTATACCCAAGGTAAAATACTTTATACATTTATATCTCCTCCAGAGATTTTATTTAATAAGGTTAAAACACCATATGGTAACTTGTTCTGGTAAAATAATTATAAGCTCTGTATTACTAAATCTTGGTATCAGAACAAATAAAAACCGTGGTCTTCCGTATTAGCGAAAAGTTCGGATTAGCGAATTTACCCCCAAGAGACAACAATAACTAGCGCTTAAGACAAAAATAATTACATTATAATGGTGATAAATTTAATTCTGTAAATAAATGAAGTAACTGATTACAGTACAGTACAGTACAGATACATTAGAGTACAGAAGCTGTACTGTAATGTAAAGCTTAAAAAATAATACAGTACACAAGTTTATTTTAGTAAAAAATTAAGTTTTGTATGTACCTATATTGTTGAGGATTCTGATTTAATAAAATTGCATAGTTCAGTACATAACTTAATTTGCGTAAAAAATATTACTTTCTGGTACACGACACACAAAAAAAGGTTCACACAATAACACACAAAAACTTTTTTTTTTATTTCTTTGTAAAAATGTCACTGATTTTCTTTTGCTTCTTGGAAGCTAAACATTTTTCGAATGCTTCTTCTGGGAGCTGCATTAGCAATAAAATTTCGTGGAATGGCGTATCATTCTGCTTAGCCCAATCTATACACATATTAAAACTGTCAACTGTCCCTTCATGTTTTCCTTTTTTTTTCTTCGATTTCTTTATCGTCAATGTCGTCTTCTATTCATTCTGCAGTGTCATATTTATAATTTCAGCACCTGATTTGATTTCAAATTCGGTGATTCATGCCGACCATACAGTACGTACTGTACAATATAAAAGAAGCAAACTTGAACACACACAATAAATCAAAACAGGCCTACAATGTAACCGTACAATCGAAAGTATGAAAAAATACTGTACTGTAATAATAATAAAATAAATAATAATAATTAAAAGAATAATTATTAAATAAAAATATAGTGCACAAAATAATAACACATAATAAATAAATGTTTTTTTTTTCTTTCAAACCACAGTTCGGATTACTGGAGGATTCGGACTAAAAAGTTTCGGATTAGCGAGATAGCACTGTATTTAAAAAGATACTTAATGACTATCACACCGAGAATAAGCTAAAAAACTTTAATGATACAACTAGTTTGGGCTTATTATGGCCTTCATCAGGTATCTTTGTAGGTAGAAGAAACAATAATAAAAGACTGAAGATATTAAGATAACTGAGAAGCACAGGTTAATTGTATTAGATAATTAAAAATAAAAACACGTTGTATAAAAATTCAAGTTGTTCTATTTACGTGCCATTGTTTATTGTATGCGTGGTAGTAGACTCTCGAGAACGCCAGTATTGAACAACAGCAGTATGGTTTTCAGGGATGTTATAGCTCAAATTACTGTTCAAATGCTCAGGATTAAGGACGATCTCCCTGGATTCCACTATCTTTCTTTTAAATTCATCCTTGCAACGGAAAATGTTTTTCAGATCTATCCCAGGAAACTGAGTAACCTTGAAAATTATCATGAGGATTGTTAGAGAAGAGAGCATGGCTGGAAAAGGCACTAGCATTTGATCTTTTATAGGAGATGTCTCTTTTATATTCCTCCATGCGAAATTCAACAGATTTATTAGTTTGACCGTAATAAGGAAAACATTTCAGTAACACCACAGTTTATATACAGCAGGATATTTTAGATAATGATGCTTAGGTTTAGAATGGCTTATAAGAGATCTGACTTTTGGAAGAGTAGTGAATAATGTCCTATATATACAGTATATATATATATATATATTCTTCTTCAGGCGTGATAGAACATACAAATCCAATAAAAACACACTGAAAAGAAACATTGAGTCACTATAAAACCATAAATTATAAAATTTACTATAAAGTACAGTTATTTTGAACTGAAGCTACAGTCCGTGTTAAAGTTCTATTGCAAGAAACCTTTGAGCGTGTGATTTCACGAGTGCGCCAATATCTGACAGCAGAGCTACAAGAGTCAGGCAAATTATACCTGAGGTTACTGTTTAAATGAAGCGGGTCCATGAGAATCTCTTTAGACTCGATTATGGGGCGTTCTACCTCGCCGTGACATGTGTGCAGGATTGAAGTTGTTATTCAGTTTATCTCATGTTGGCGGCCTTCACTATTTGTGTTAACCGAAACCAGGACATAGTTTGAGAGGGCACTAGCTCCAGTTCTTTTTTAAGCGATGTCTCTTTAGTGTTCCTCGAGACGTAGGAGGATGGACTTTTCCGTTTGGCCATAGTATGGTTTCCCGCAGTCAGATGATGGGTATCATCTCAACTCTAGCGCATCGTGCTAGATCTGTACTGTCAGATGAAGAGGAACTAAAAATAAGCTACAGCATCTTAAAAGGTCCTTCAAAAACAGTGGCTACTCTTCATAAAGTATCAATAAACAACTATACCACAGTCAACAAAACAACGTAGTAACGCAGGATGACCGTCAACAAAACAACGTAGTAACGCAGGATGACCGTCAACAAAACAACATAGAAATGCAGGACGTCCCCAAAGGCTATATCTTCTTGTCATATATCAGCACGCTCTCCAAGAAACTGAGTAGAATTATAAGAACGTTTAACATAAAAACGTGCTTCTCTACCCTTCCCAAACTAAGATCAAGCATCACTAAGTTTGTGATTTAAGCAATCACAAACAAGCTCAGAACCATCTACAATTCCCAGGTGTGTACAAAATCACATGTGACTGAGGGAAACCATACTATGGCCAAACGGAAAAGTCCATCCTCCTACGTCTTGTGTAACACCAAAGAGGCATCGGTTACAAAAGAACTAGAGCTAGTGCCCTCTCACGCCATGTCCTGGTTTCGGTTAACACAAATAGTGAAGGCCACCAACATGAGATAAACTGGATAACAACTTCAATCCTGCACACATATGTCACGACGAGGTAGTACGCCCCATAATCGAGTGTAAAGAGATTGTCATGGACCCTCTTCATTTAAACAGTAACCTCAACTATAATTTGCCTGACTCTTGTAGCGCTGCTGTCAGATATAGGCGCACTGGTGAAATCACACGCGCACAGTTTTCTTGCAAAAGAACTTTAACACGGACTGTAGCTCAAGTTCAAAATAACTGTAGTTTATAGTCGATTTTATAATTTTATAATTTATGGTTTTATAGTAAATCAATGTTTCTTTACAGTGTTTTTATTGGCATTCTATGTTCTATCACTCTTGAAGAAGTCGGCCACCCAGCTGAAACATATCGCGTATTTTAAGAAATTTCATTATTTATTCTAATTCTCGGATCTCAGTCATGATATAAAAAGCATGAATATATATATATATATATATATATATATATATATATATATACACAACTCATAAGCCCTACCCAAGGGCCTATGAGTTGTGGAAATACTTTCTAAAAATGAAAGCTGTGCCGAACAAAGCGGCAATTTTGCAGCTGCCCAATTTTTAATCCATCTAACTCGAGTGCTTCTGGATGTTTTTTCAATGTTTTGGGGATGGCGCCTAAAGCACCTATTGTTACTGGAACAACTTTCGTTTTCTTTTGCCAGATTCGTTCAACTTCGATTTGCAAATCTCGATATTTTGTAATTTTTTCATTTTCTTTGTTGCCAATCCTACTATCTCCTGGTACTGATATTTCGAAAAACGTAACACCCTTGTTTTCACTTATTTCAACCACTGTAATAGCGGGTGTATTACATTCCAAGCTTTTGTCAGTCTGGATTTTAAAATCCCAGAGTATTTTAGCTTTTTCATTCTCAACCACTTTCTGGTGAACTTTATGCTTCCAGTAGTCTTTAGATACTTCACGCCCATACTTTTTACATAAATGCAGTGGATTATCTTAGCTATGTTATCATGCCTTTTACGGTACTCAATTTGTGAGATTTTGCTGCATCCACTTATAATGTGGTCTACCGTTTCTTCCTTTTCTTTGCACAATCTACATTTACTGTCTTGTTGAATTTTTTTGTATTTTTGCCTTCATAACTTTGGTTTTAATGGCCTGTTCTTGTGCTGTAAAAATTACCGATTCTGTTTCTTTCTTTAGTGCTCCATTTCTCAACGATTGCCAGGTCAAGTTGCTGTCATCGCTGTCCTCTATGCTGTGAAGGTATTTTCCATGCAATGCCTTATTTTTCCATCTTTCGGTTCTCACTTTTACTTGGTTGGTTTTATATTCCAACTTTGTCTCCATGGGTTTAAATAAACCCTCTTTCCTTACCTCAATTAGAAAAATTTCATTGTTTGCTGCAGATAATCATTTAAATTTTGTTTTTCTTCTTCAATAACTTGCTTCACTTGTAATAATCCTGTACCTCCTTTTTTCTCTGATAGATATAGCCTATCAATGTCACTGCGAGGATTGAGCGCATGGTGCATTGTCATTAATTTTCGAGTTTTTCGATCTAAATCTTCCATCTCTAGCTGGGTCCATTCAACAATACCTGTGAATATCTCAGAACAGGTATGGCCCAGGTATTAATTGCTTATATCAAATTTCCAGCATTAAGCATTGACTTAAGGAGTGTTCTTAATCGTCTTTTATATTCTGCTCTAGTTCTTTCTTTGATCTTATTGTGCAGAATTTGTGATGCTTCTAAAATTCCCAAATATTTGTAGCTGTCTTCGAATTTTATTGCTTTGATTATTTCACCATTGAGCAGCTCAATTTCGTTCATATCTTCAAACTTTCCTCTTGTTATTCCAGCAATTGCACATTTGTCTAAGCCAAAATCCATTGATATATCTTGACTGAACATGTGCACAGTGTTACGCAACGATCCGAGTTCATTCTCTGATTTTGCATACAACTTCAAATCATCCATGTATAAAAAGTGAGATATCTTTGCACTCTTTTGCGTAGTTTGATAATCATGAGCAGTTTTATTTAAAATTCTAGTTAAGGGGATCAATGACAATATAAACAACAGAGGAGATAATGAGTCTACTTGAAAGATGTCCCTTTTTATGTTTACCTCTCCATTTTCTTCTCTATTTATAAACAACGTTGTTTTCCAGTTTTTCATGCTGAATTGCAAAAATGTTTGCATGTTTTCGCTAATACCGAATAGTTCTGTGCATTTTAAAATCCAACTGGCACCGAATCAAACGCTTTTTTATAATCTATCCAAGCCATATGGAGGTTTTTTTCTAGGTTTGCAATTTTTTTTTTTTAAGAATCATTTTATGAGCCTGTGTAGCTCAGTGGATGTGGCGTTTGCCAACAACGGCGCTTGGCCGCACGAAGGAAGACTTGGTTTCGAGTCTAGTCGGTGACTAGAGGAAATTTTTCAAAGCCTTTTTTCGACCGGTTCCCGAGTTAGTCGATCTCTGGCACGGGCAAGCAGGTTTTTCCTCCCGGAAACTCGAGTTTTTCGTCCTGTAAACTCAAGAAAATCGACCGTAGAACCCACATTATTTCAGACATTAAATATATTGTGTTAGGGTTAGGGACCACGAGATGGCGGCACATTTGAGCCGTCTCTCTTCACTGAGTACCGCTTAATTAGTGATAGCCTTGGGCAATCTATCTCTGATTGGTACCAGTGGAGATTGAACTGCCCACTCAGTCTCCAAAAGTTAGATTGGGCTAAATGGCCTCGCCTACTCCCTGTATACAGGAATAAAAAGGCGTTAGCTGATTTTTTTTTTTTAAGAATCATTTTATCAATCAGCAATTGGTGTTTTTGCCTCTTGAATGTATGCTGTTACCTTTTTGTTCAATTGGGAGAAGAGAATTTGTTTTAAGATAGCTGTATATTTCATCAGCTAGTATGCCTGTGAGTAGCTTAAAAGTTGTTGGCAGGCAGGTTATTGGTTGGAAGTTTTCTGGGTTTCGACCTTTTTCTTTATTATTTATGATCAGAAACGTTTTCCCTGCTGTGAGCCACTTTTCTTTGCATTTTCCTTCTAAAACCTCATAAAATTGGTTAGCAAGTCTTTCATTTAGGCCTGTTAGATATTTCAACCGGTAGCCATGTAATTCATCCTTCCCGGGTGTTGATCAATTTTTTATTTTTTTAGCTTGCTTTTGAACTATTTCAGTTGTTATTTTCAGTTGGTCCATTTTTCGTTCTTGAGATTCATTCGTAATTTGTTCAATCCATTTTGCCTTGTTATTGTGCCTCTTATAGTTGTCCGATAGGTTTTTCAAAAACTTTAATGTATTTTCTTTGTCTCTGGTATTTATGTTTATATTTCCTTTAAGGTTATCATTCCTGCAGCAATCAATTTTCTTGTAAAATTAGTGCTGATTTGCGAGAAACATCGAATTTTGCTTGTACTGTTCAATGTGTGCACTGTTTCTTCTTATTTTAGCTGCAAATGCAACTATTTTTTGCTTCACTTTCTCTAATACTTCATCAATAGGTCGTGCTCCAGTGTTATAACTCTTCTTTATGAGATTATTTCGGATTTTTGTGTTTTTCAGCTTCTTTTTCTTAAGGTTTTTCAAATTGCTCACGTCTGCTCTGAGTTTAAGAATTTTATTCTCCAGTCGTTCCATTTTGGTTCTTGAGCCTTACTGCTTTTGGTTTCACTAATCTTATATCCAAATTCAGATGTTACGACGTAGGCTATTGAGTATATAAGTTGATTCGTTTGCCCAATATGTTCAATAGGAATAACCCTTGCAGCTGTATTAGCCTCTTGTAGGAGTTCCTTCAGTTTTTATTGAGGTACTTGCATGTAAGTACCTCAATAAAAGTAAGTACCTGGAAGCCTAACTCGTGCCTGGTTGCTGTTCATTTGCTCGATAATTTTTCGTGCGAGTTCTTGTTCCTTATCTAATAGCTTCCTCTCAACTATTTGTATATTTTCAAAATTTTCAGCATTCTGCACGTTGGAATCTGGTTCTGCTCCATTCATATTCTTGGTCTCTTCAGGGTCAGTACGGTCTCCTTTTACAGCTTGAGGTTTCAGTGCTTCCAGCTCAAGTTCACTAAATACCTTGCGTTTGATAATGAAGCTGCGTTGCTGCATCAGCCGTGCTAATGAAATTTCAGAATTTGGGTGTCGTTCAAGCCAAAGTTGGAACATTCGTTTCTGAAATCCCCTAACTGATGGGTTTGAACTGTAGAAGCACTGCATGACTTGTCTATTTTCAGCCATGCTCCACTTTTTCCTAGTAAATACTTTCGAGTTCTGTAGATCTTGCTCCTGTAGCCCATTTGTCACTGGCTGTCCAGGAAGCCTAACATCCAGTGCGGTCCTTGGTAACCCGCACGACGACTGATGAGGTATAGAATTCTGATTTGTCTTCACAATTTTTAACTGGGGGTGGGCAGGTGCATGAGATAAAAAAAAATAGGTAAATAGGACAGAATCACCCCTAGACCGCGAATAGTCTAATAGCATTGGGAAAAGGATCAAGGTGAAAAGAAATACAGAGGGAAAGAAGAGTAGGGACCAGTCTACAGATAATATAACATGTGTGTATTACATGAAGTAAGGCGTGGTCCAGCTTCAGGTGCCTCGGGTTCACCATGCCCGTACTCTCTAGAGTTATATATATATATATATATATATATATATAACTTTATCGGTTAGGTAACATGGCAAGGAATGGAGAAGATCAATCCTAATACTTTCTGCCCAAATATTCATGTCGGAAAAAATTATTTATGATGATATTATCAAAAAGAATAAGTACACTAGCACACTAATAAAAGAAAATTTGGAAGATTGGGAAGCAGGATTTAGAACAGGCAGAAGTACTTTGCTCCATATATTAATGTCCCGCAGGCATGAAAGTTCTGATTAATTATGGAAGAAGAAAAATTCAACGCAAATTATATGGAATGAAGGGAACAATATACAGAGCAATACACAGTTTATATTTAGGTTATCAGTCAGCAGACACAACACATAAGAAAAGTCTCATTGACTCTGTGATGTCATTATACTTGTTCAGGATATAACAATGTTCATAGAATTTTAAAGCAGAATGATCATTATTTAATATTATGCAGAATTAAAATGAATATCAAAAGAACAGTATGTAAGAAAGTTTGAAAAAGAATTAAAGTCGAGCAGCCTTTACAGGTAAATTGTAGACTCGACTATACAAATATTATTATCGAAAAAATTAGCAAATTTAAAACAAGAACCAAACCTTGTGTTATCAGTGGCAGACTGAAAAAGACATCGTTTTATTCAGCTAGGGAGGTATGTGGTGAAGCTGTCTTCAAGGATGCAAAAATAAGAACACTATGGTGGACACAAGTTAAAGAAGCAATCTTTTACAAGAAGAAAGCATAGCAAATTTCCCACCAAATAAGGGGATAGATTCCCTAAAAGAAAAATGTAAGACAAGTAAACTATGTGCAAAATTAGCTAAACAAAAGTTATGGGAAGGCTTTGGTAAAAGTATGGAAAATAAATATTAGGAAGGTGGCAAAATTGTAATAGCGTTACCAAATATGCTTAGAAATTTATGAACGTGTACTGTAAAATGAAACAAAAAACATGAAATTGCATATACGGATATCCTAGATTTCTGGAGTAATTATTTTGAAAGAATGTTAAATGAAACATGCAGTGTTTAATTTAACATTTAACAGAGAGAGAGAGAGAAAGAGAACACTAGTAGAAAATTTTCCACAGGAATTCAAACAAGAGTATATATCGATATCAATACTTGGGGATAAAAAAAGCCATTAAAACTTGAAACATAGAAACTCACCGGAGTAGATGATATTCGACCAGAAATGCTTAAATACCCATGCATGAATGTTTTCCAGTGGCTGCAATGCAAATTCAGAGGGCTTGAGAAGGTCTAATTCCCGATAATTGGAGTAGAGCTCTAATCGTACCAATTTGTAAAGAAAGGGAATAAATCTGAATGTGAGAATTACAGAGGAATTTCTCTACCAAATGTTCTAGGTACGATTTATGCAAGCATGCGTGAGAAAGATTATGGAAGAGAAACTTGTAGAAGAATAAAATGCGTTCTTGCCAAATATAAGTTTTCGGAATCAAATTTTCCCTTTAACACAAGTAGCTGAGAAATCGTGCAAATATGACAAGGATCTGTACTTCAGTATTGTAGATCTGGAAAAGGCATACGAAAAGGTTCCCAGAGAAAATTTTTTCAAAACACTACAATTATATGGTAAATGGAACATTAAAAGCAATACCTAGTCTATATTTAAGTTATCAATCAGCAGTTACAATTTAAGTAAATACACGAAGATTGTTTGATGTAAAATCAGGGGAAAGAAAGTTGCATTAGTCCTGTTCTTAGAATTAAAGATGTAAGACTTTCTCTTTACTTTATGAAGATGACTATGTATTCTTAAATAGATCTAGCGCAGGATTCTTTAACTCAATGGATTAATAGCTGTAACTAATTGGCATGTAAATCGTCAATAAAACGGCTTTACCTATTAAAATGTAAAGGAACATAGAAAATTTCAGTTACATTCTGAATGGAAATCTTATAGAACAAGAAAATATTTTATCTATTTAGGCACAGAGTTTAGTGAGAATGACTGAACCGATGACATCAATGGCAGAATCATATTAAAAATGAAGATATTAGTACAGGACCTCACATTATTATTAGCATTTAACAATATGAAAACAGAGCTAATCTAAGGCGGTAGGGTCAGGTAAATAGAATCGATTACGAAAGGTTAGAAAATACGTGTTTGATAGCACGATCGTAGGGAAGAGACACAGAGGAAGACCAAACTCTAGACGGATTGATTCAGTCAGAAGGGCCTTAGATTCAAAAGTAATCCTGAGCTGTGCAATCGAGGTGCTTGGTGAGACATCTGGAAAAATTAGAGAGCAGAAGGAGGGTTGGTGGTGGAATAATAATGTACAAGTGGCAGTGACAACTAAGAGGAAGGCAAAGCAGAAGTGGGATGAGTCAAGAGTGGAAGAGAACAGAAAGGTGCACAGAGAGAGAGAAAGCAAGAAGCCAAGAGAGTTGTGGCACAGGCGAAGGCCATGGCATATCAAGATCTGTATGATCAATTAGAAACAAAGGAAGGACAGAGAAAATTTTTACCAACTAGCGAAATGTAGAAATAAAGCAGCAAAGGACATCTTACATGTGAGGCAGATCAAAGACGCTAAAGGAAGGTATTATGGAGGACGTGGGCATAAGAAACAGATGGAACATATACTTTGAGGGACTTTTGAATGAGGAAAATGCAAGGCTTCACAGAGAAGATGGGCAGCCTTTGAGGGGATGGTGCAGAACACCAGTAGAGTGGAAGTGACAGAGGCCATGAAGAAGATGAGGAATGGAAAATCGGTGGGCTCGACAGAATTCCAGTGGAGGCATGGAAGGCACTAGGGGAAGAGAGAATTAACCTGCTGTGGGACCTGTTCATGAAAGTTTGCCAACAGGAAAATATACCCGAGGAATGGAGGGAGAGTACTCTTGTCCCCATCTACAAGGGTAAAGGGATGAAGAAGACTGTAAAAATTACAGAGGAATAAAGTTGATGTTCACGCACTGAAAATCCTAGAAAGGGTTCTTGATGGTAGACTGAGGAAGGAGGTGGAGATGAGGTGGAGGTGAGGTGGCATGAAGCCAAAGGAACAATTTGGCTTCATGCCTGGTAGATCAACAACAGATGCTATCTTTGGGTACTGCAGATGAAGGAAAAGTAGAAAACAAAGACGAGAGAAACAAAGGGAGCTACATCTGGAATTTATTGATCTGGAGAAAGCATACGATAGTGTGACAAGTCAAGAGGTCTGGAAGTGTCTGAGGGAGAAGAAGGTTCCGGAGAAATATGTCAGGTTGGTTCAAGAAGTGTACAGAAATGTGAAGACAAGTGTTCGGACCTGTCTGGGACAGACAGAAAGTTTTCAAGTAACACTTGGCTTGCATCAAGGGTCAGAATTAAGTCCGTTTCTGTTTAATATTGTGATGGAGGTGGTAACAGCGGAGCTGAGAGAAGATGCGCCTTGCACAATGTTGTATGCAGATGACATCTTGTTGTGTGTAGATTCAAGAGAATAAGCGGGAACTAAACTGGAAAGATGGAGAAAATACTGGAAGAGAGAGTTATGAGACTGAGCAGAAGTAAGACAGAGTATATGTGTTGCACAGTGGGCGGTGGACAGGAGACAGACCTGGAGGAAGGAAATGTCATCAGGAAGGTGAGAGACTTTAGATACTTAGGTTCAACAGTGGAAGAAGATAGAGGAGCTGAGAAGGAAGTGGGATGCAGGATACAAGCGGGTTGGAGGAACTGGAGGGAGATGGCTAGAGTGTTTTGCGATACGAGGGTGCCGATCAATCTGAAAGGCAAAATCTATAGGACAGTAGTGAGGCCAGCTATGACATATGCTATAGAAACTGTGGCCCTGAGGAAAAAATAACATCAGCAGGATGGAAGTAGCAGAGATGAGAATGCTTAGGTGGATGCGTGGTGTGACCAGAAAGGATCGCCTGAGAAATGACAATGTCAGGGGAACAGTGAAAGTTACGAACTTAGGGACGAAAATACAGGAGGTAAGGTTGAGACGGTTTGGTCATGTGATGAGGAGGGAGGACGAATATGTGGGAAGAAGGGTCATGCAGATGGATGTGCAAGGAAGGCGGAAGCGTGGGCGGCTAAAGAAGAGATGGAGGGAGCTGGTAGAAGAGGACTTGAGAATGAAGAACTTGGATGTGGTGACAGCCCGAGACAGAAAGTTGGGGAGGAGACTCATTATCAACAGTGACCACACTTAAGTGGGAGAAGCTGCAGAAGAAGAAGAAGAAGAAGACTTAAATATGGCAATATTGGAATACTCAGATGTAGAAGATTGATTTGGAGGAAACTAGCTGACGGGGATCGATAATAATGTAAACCAAATTATGTACTGCTGTCATATCAACCTGTACAGCCCTTTGGGAGGAGTACATTTCAGGAAATTGATCATATTGAAGATGATTATGATAATTAATTGTGGGGAAGGTTTTACGTAAAAATAAAAATGTTTATAACTGTTTTGTTGACTTTCAAAAAAAAAGTACATAAGTATATAAATCAGAAAGTAGTATAGAGTGTTCGTGAATTTTATGATGTGGACAAGATCATGGTATGTCTCTGGCAGAACGATGACAATATTGAGAAAAGTTGTGGGAAGTTGGAAAGATAGAGGAAGATGGTTTTGGACATCATGGTGCTTGACATCAGGCAACCTAACATTCCCGAGCATCTTTATGATCCTTTTAGAAAGAACGTTGGATATCAAAAAGAATAATGTAAGTGAAATTTCAATTAAAGCTATTAAGATAAACAACTTGTGATTTGCAGATAACATAGATATATTTGAAAAAGATAAAGTGAAATTAGAAAGAATAGCGCAGAAGTTAAAGCAAGCAGGAAAGAGATATGGGCTATATTTGAAGAGAAGAGGATGAAAAAACAATTATAGGTCAACGGACAAGGACCGGAAGAGATTAATAACTTCACATACCTGGGGATTTAGACATGATTTAGACCGTAAGAAAGAAATGAGTCCCCCTGTCACAAAAACTGAACTAAAGCTACAGGCAATGGAAAAGATAAGGAAACGTAAATCAGTGAGTCTTCCATTAAAGCTTAGAATGCCGGAAACATGCATATTCACAAGTTCTCTCAATGGCAGTGAATCATAGCTAATGATCAAAGACATATTGGCTTTCGAAAGAACATGCTACAGAAAAATTCTTCGAATTCGATAGGAAAAACGTATCACAAAGTGGTGTGCAAAGAAAATTATGCAGAAAATATTTCAAAGGAAACTGAAGTTTTTGAACAAATCTGTAGAATGGATAACAATAGAACGTTCGAAACCACGGAAAGCATTCGAAAAACACATTTGAAGTGTTTCGAATGCTGTCCATTCAAAACAATGGACAGCATGAAAGAAGAGGCGGAAACAGTGTTGTGGAAAGAGTTTTTCACGATTTTATTTGTCTGGCGGTGGATGTAGAGAAGTGACAAATGGTGGTGAAAGTGGCATCGGGCATCAAAGGGACCGATGGAAGCTGATGAAGATGCTTTATTATTGTTGATTGTTTTCTATTATTTATGAAACTTTATGTGATAATAGAATTATAAAACTATGAAAATAAATATAAAAAGAAATTTTATTATTTTATATCAAAAATACAGAGCCTAGGTAACTCAGTGGAAGTGATGTTTGCATTCTTCAGCGCTGGACCTCCTGAAAGAGCGTCGTCAGTTCTATTCTAGTCGCTGACTAGAGGAACTTTCACTAAGCCATTTATCGACCGGTTCCCGTGTTAGTCGATTTCGGGGTTTTCTTTCCAACTCGGGGTTTTCTTTCCAACTCAGGGTTTTCTTCCCTTAAACTCAACGTAATCGATCGTAGAATCCATAATAAGAAGACATTAAAAATATATATACTGTGCTCGGGTTAGTTACCACGAGAAGACGGTAATTGTTAGCCGTCTCTTCACTGTGTGCCACTTTTTAGGAAAAGCATTAGACCAGCTTATTTGAATGCTAGCAGCATAGATTAAACTGACTATTCAGTCTCTAAAAGTGATATAGGCCTTTTGCGCATTGCCTACTCCCTATAAGGATATAAAATGCTATAGATTACAAACTGATTTCTATATTTCGTTATCTTAATTAGATAAGAGTACTTCCAAGATTACTGAGAAACACTTACCAACTGCGTTATAAAAGCCGCTTCACTATGAGAGTTAACTGATGCAAGTGACGCGTTAATTTTTTGACATTGTCTCAGTGCACCTATCCTAGTCAGATTATGCATATTGATGATGTAACAATAGCCATCGAACAAAACCCACTCGGAGTCATCTAAACCGCATTTGTCAGCTTAAAATAAAAAGAAATCGGAGAAGACATAAGATAATAAGTAGGTGATTGGTTCCAATTTACAACAACCATACTACGTTTAAATGTAATTTTCTCTCAAAAATTATTACCCACTCACTATTACATGTTTCAAAAGGAATTGACCGCTGATAGTTTCAAATATTTAGATTATATTATATATTTGAAATTTGAAAATAATAATAATAATAATATTGTTTACCTAGGAATCAAACTTTTTTTTTTCAATCAACTTTATTATTCCTATATAATATATATAATACATTACATAATACATTACATAACAAAACTGTCCGGGCAAAAAAGGAGTCCTACCTAACATGGCTTAGGGCAGGTCACCTGAGATGTGTTTGCGGTATGCTGAGGTAGTAAAGATAGCAAAGCAGAAGGCTTGGGAATCCTTTGGAGAAAGATTAGACCCATCCTATGCAAATGCAAACAAAGTATTTTGGCAGACCATCCGCCGCCTTCGAGGGAGGAAATCGTGCACAGCAAGGGCAATTAAGGCCTTTTATGGTGCACTTTTAACAACCGAGAAGGAAATCCTCCACAGATGGAGGGAATACTTTGAGAGCTTTCTTAACCCGGGTGGCCCAGCAGTTGTGGACATCCAAAAGGTGCAGATCGGGGCAATGACTAGTCTCACAGAAGAAGAGGTCCATTTAGCAATAAAATCGGGAAAGGCTGATGGCGATGATGAAATTCGGCGAGAAATGCTAAAAGCCTTAAATCGAGACGGTGTTCTCTGGCTGACTCGAGTGTGTCAGCCAGAGAACACCGTCTCTGGAGTGTTCTTTGGGTATACCTGTAAGAGCGCTTCCTTCAGTTCCTTTTGTTACAGGTTAAAAATGCATATTTTTCTGTTAATTTTTTGTTGGTCGTTGGAAGGTCTTTTTTGAATTGTGGGATGTTGTTTGTTAAGGCGAGGTTGAATGAGTCTGCTAGGTTCTCTTGGTTTATATCGTGACCGAAGTTTTTTGGAATAAAATCTTGTGCTGGAGATTTCTTTTTTCGAGTTCATAATTCGTTAACTGTATTCTATGTTTGATTCATATTGTCATTATATTCCGTAAATTTTTGAAAGTTGTAGTATCTTTTTGCTCTACGAATTTTTGTTGATAGTAGATTTCTTGTGTTTTTGTATAAGGTTTATAAATGAGTGTTACTGGGTGATTTTTTTTTGTTTTTTTGCCGTAGATTTTCGAATATTGCCATTCATTATTTATCCATGAATTTGATGTATTTGTCGCCTCGTTTGCGTAGGATTTGTTGCCTTTTTTATATATATTTCTGTGAACATTAGTCGGAAGTTCTCATATATAGTTACAGGGTTATTTATTTTGAGTAGGTAATTCTATTCTGTATATTTTCTAAGGATGTCGAGAATGCTCTTTAATATCATGGAGTTTTGTAGAGTTTTGCAGTGTTGTGGGAGGCAGAAGTGCCGTAGTGAACTGAAGCTGAGAAAAAGTAGTGATCGGTACTTTTGGTCTCAATTACTGATGAGGTATATGTATTGAGAGGAGGCGGTATGTTAATATGGTCAGTGCATTATTGTGTTAGTGAAATGTAGAGTATTTCTTCTCTTGTTGGGGAGTTTGTGGTAGGGTTTATGTTGTACTGACTTAGTATATCATGGTATGTGTTAGTGGTTGAAGAAGCACGGACTAGATTATTTATGTTAATGGCTCCTATTAGGATTAGTGGATGTGTTGTACGGGGTTGAATTCTGCTTAGCCATGCTTGTAATTCATGCAGAAAACTGAGTGAATTTTTATCTTGGGGTCTGTATATTATATGTTCTTCGTGTATTTGACACTATGTTTGTCGTTATTTGTGATATCCAATATTGTTTTTTCTGCATGTTCGAAATGAATTTGCTTTTCTGGCACATTGTATGTTTCTTTGATAAATGCAATTATTCAGCCTCCTCTGTTTGGTATACATAAGTTGTAGGCCTGGTAGTTGTGGGATTTATGTCGTATACATAAGTTTCTGTGTCATTTATTGCAACTTTGGTGAGGATCAGTATGCCTATGTTTGTGGAGGTATAGTTCAGTAGTGTAATCAATGTAAACCGGTGTTTTTTGACACTTTTTATGTTTGTATGTATGATGGTGGAATTGCTATTTGTGAAAATATTGTCTGCCAAATTCTTCAAAGAGTTCAAGACTTTGAAATTTAAGTTTTCTGAATGGTTATTATTATTATTATTACATAACAACTCCAGGGAGTCCAAAGACTTATCGAGGGAGGATATCTACTCTACAATTCTCCGTATCCATCAACCGCAACTACTTTCATCATCTACACCACGCCATCTACCACCACCACTAGTATTTTCACAAATAAATATCCATTGCCACGGCGTAATTCGAACCTGCAGCATTTTAGCTGGAGAGCGGATACGCTAACCACTAGCCCAACCAAGCCGGCAATGTTCACTCAGAATTGGGATCTCCATGTTATATTTATTAGAGATAATTTTAAACATTGCTCTTAAGGATGGGAAGAGCTAATGCACTATACTGGTAGACCGCTTAGGTCAGATTCTCTTGCAATTATATATTTATATAATTGCAAGAGAATATATATGCAATTACATATAACTCGAGTGTTTCATTCTGTCTCGTAAATATCTGTGAATACTTCGTTGTAGTTCTTTTCTGTTTTTGTTTTCCTTTCCTGGTATAGTAGATTTTTAAAATATGGAGTCCAGAATTGAGATATATGGGTTGCAGGTGGGAGCTGCTTGTCAGTTAGCCTTGTTTTGTGTTGTTAATGCAGTCTTTCAGACTTTTTGCTAGTGAGTCGAGTGATGATTCGTGATAATCTCTCTGGTTTTTTTTTTTTTTTTTTGTGGTCCTTGATAAAATGAGGTGATGCTGTGGTTGTCACTGGAATATCCTTGTTGGTGCCAATTGCTTGCACTATGGAAGTTAAATCTTCTGTATTTTCGGAATGGGAAGCCCGCTATCATCATCTTGTGCAGACCTCTTTCATGGAAAAACTTTAAAAAGAAATTCTCTCCACAATCTCCCCTAGATATGTAGATGATATTTTCAATGGCAAGACAACTAAGACAACCTAAAGTCGTTTGTGAATAAAATCAACACCATACATAACAAGATAAAATTCACTCTGGAAGTGGGAAACAACAACCAACTGCATTTTTAGACATCTTCATAAAGAGACAATCAAATAGTGTCAAATTATCTATTTACAGAAAGCCTACAGACACATGGAAGATATCTTCATTATACTTCAAACCATCACAGAACACACAAACTTAGCATTAACCATATGTTAAAAAATAGAGCCCGAAAGTTTATATGAAGAGGAGGATACACAGACTGAACTCTCACTAACAGCAAACACATTATCACAAAATGGATATCCTCCGAACATCATCAAAAAATATCTATACGGTGACAACCCCAGACAAGAATAATCAAGCTCCAGCACATTTCTACTGTAGTGATCCCCTTCATCAGGTCAATTTCTTATCAAATATCCAGAATACTAAAAGCCAACAACATCAGAGTGATCTTCAAACCAACCACCAGCATCAGACAGGTTTTAGGATCCCCAAATGATAAGGTGTCATTCTACAAATATCCAGGAATATATTACATTCCTTGCTCCTGTGGTCTCGCCTACATCGGACAAACTTCACGGAGTTTAGAGATCAGACAAAAAGAACATGTTGGAGATGTAAACCACAACAGAAGTATTTCGTCCGGCTCAGCACATCATTTCTGTACGTATAACCACACGATAGAGTGGCAAAACTGCTCCGTGCCATATTTGGATGATGACTACAGACATCGTTTATTCAAAGAAGCCACAATAGTGTTAATAACTGGCGGAAACCTCAACAGAAATTAGGGTACTATTCTGAACAGTTCGTGTAAAAACCTGATCCTCTCTCTAAATCCACCTGAACTACAGCTAGCCGGTAATCACATTGCTCGTTTACAAAACACGCATGCGTGATAATGAATAAGAACAATAAGTCCTCTCAGTCTCTGTCACGCGAACGTGTAACCTTATCTACTAGATTGTTTACAACATTTTTATGTTCCTTTCAATTTGCATTTACTAGTATTTTTATGTATTTCCGCCAAGCCTTGAAAAAGCTGGACGGTTTGCTTGCGAAACTGGTAGGCAAAGAATGTAAGATATTTGTACGCATTACAATATGGTCAGTATTAAAACAATAAGTTATTATTTATTCTAGTTGGTAATTTACAGTTCTAGTAGAAAAAGATTATATTTTAATAATATTTATATAATAACAATAAGTTATATATGTTTACAATTTTCACTTTAATGTATTTAAGTGCTCTAACTACAACAGTGAAGTGTAATAAATGGATTTTTTTAAAATTTGTGTTAATCTCAGTTGAGACATAATCTCTTGGCTTGCTTCTCAAGCTTTTTAGTAAGCTTATCTGAAAATAAAACTAGTTAGTTATTTTTTTTATTGGCTTGATTGCTGTATTGGAAGTAGGTTGATGTTGGATAGGTCTGATAGTCACTAGAGCCATACGATAATAAATTCATTCACATGCACTGGAATGGAAACACAGAACAACACACAAACAACACTCACCCACATAAACCATAATTTGGAATGTCATGTGGTCACTGAACTGAAAGCTTGAACTAACATATTGTGCTTCATTAAGTTTGTAAGCAGAGTAGGGTAAACATTTCTAGTTCACGGTATGTGGTTACAGCTCTGTACAGGCTACTGAAGTTTCTAAGGTTCCTGTATGCAAAAGTAGTTTATTTAGCATATCTGGAATGTAAATGCTTCGGGTGACCTTTCCATAGTGATTAATATATTTATATATGATATAATTAGTTTCTGAGTTCTTCTTTTACAGCAGATTTCCATAAAAAAATATTTTAGCACAATTGCATAGTGTCGTAAGTGTTTTTCTGTTAGTATTTTGGGAGTATTGTCTCTTTGTTCCCGAAGATAATTGAGAGAGAGAGAGAGAGAGTGCAAAGCAGAGTGTTAAGAAATGATATACTGGTAATGAAGACGAATTGAGTATATCTAGCCTGCAAAAACCCCCAAAAGGAGAAAGAGTAGTGATATGATTGGAACTTACAAACTTCTGAAAAAGAAAAAGTTAAAATCAATCAACAGGAATCCTGTTGATGGATTTTTCATTTTATGGAGGGTGGAAAATGGACAAGAGGACATCCTTCGAAACTGAGAATAAATGCCTCTAAGAAGGGAGTGAGGGCTAGATTTTCCTCTCATGGATTGGTGCATGATTGGAATGGATTACCATCGGATGTGACGCCTGCAATCAGTGTGAATGAATTCAGGAATAATTATGATAGCTGTGCGTGTATTATGGGGCCTCCCTCGATAAGTCCCTGACTCTCTCTTGAGGTCTCTCATAATTTTTTTAACATTTTATTATTTCTCAGGTAAATTACATATATACAATAATAATTTTTATATATATAATATTAATAATACATTACATTAATACAATTGTGCATGACAGATACTTGCACATACACAATGATTTTTAAATAGTAATAATAATAATAATAATAATAATAATAATAATAATAATAATAATAATAATAATAATTGTTTACGACGTATATTATTATTATATTAACAACGATGATTATTTTAGTTAAGATAAAAAGCCAAATGACTAGTTTTCTGGCACCTTAATATAGAAAATAAGGGGATAAACATCCTTTGTTGTTTTATAGCCAGTAAGCGAAACTAAAGATCGATAACTACGATCTATAAGTTTCATGCCGAAAAACTATCGGCGAAGGCAATTCGAAGTAAAGGTGGAGCAAGCTCCCTCACTATTCTTGATATTTTTTCATAATTTATCGATCTTTAGTTTCGCTTACTGGCTATAAAACAACAAAGGATGTTTATCCCCTTATTTTCTATATTAAGGTGCCAGAAAACTAGTCATTTGGCTTTTTATCTTAACTAAAATATATTTACACCTTTATGGCATTCGTATAGTGAAGGTATGTAAGTTCTTTTCACTAAGCTTTGATATCTTCAAAGCTTAGTGAAATCTTGAAATCTTCTTTGATATCTTCAAAGCTTAGTGAAAAGAACTTACATACCTTCACTATACGAATGCCATAAAGGTGTAAGTATATTTTAGTTAAGATAAAAAGCCAAATGACTAGTTTTCTGGCACCTTAATATAGAAAATAAGGGGATAAACATCCTTTCTTGATATCTTTTTGAATATGGATGGTTGAGTCAATATTCAAACCCTGGGAGGGTAATGGATCAATGCTGTAGCCAATGAAGTTCTAACTGAGGCTCGGCTATTGCTGTTACTCTCCTGTCATGATCAGAGCTTTAATAGCTCAATAACACTTTATCCGTATACTGTCCTCTACAGATAACGGGGAAGATGAAAAGCATTCTTGCTTCGCCCCTTTAAGCCAGTCCTTATAAGGACTATAAGGACTTTGATATCTTCCAGGTCTACCTACTCACTGATGAGACTTCAAAAAAGGTTGAAACCGGTCTGGGTAGTGGCCTCTCCTCATAATGTAATGACAGTATTACATATCCTAGGAGCTGTGTTTTACATTATGAGAAAATATCAAAAATAGTGAGGGATCTTGCTCCACCTTTACTTTGAATTGCCTTCGCCGATAGTTTTTTCGGCATGAAACTTGTAGATCGTAGTTATCGATCTTTAGTTTCGCTTACTGGCTATACTGGCTATAAAACAACAAAGGATGTTTATCCCCTTATTTTCAACGATGATTATTATTATTATTTTTTTTTGCATTTCTGACACTCTATATATAGATGTATACAATACCAATAAATATTATTTCTCTATATGATATTTTTTTAATAACGATATTTTTCCTTTATCATTATGCAAAGTATTTACATATGTACATTTAAGACATATTACATTTTCTGCTCTGTACAAAATTCTGTAGTTTAAAGTACGTTATTTCCTTTTAATATTTTTTTTCTTTAAATATAAATACACATATTTTCTTTTCACATCAGTATCATTATTTATTATTATGCATGGCATGAACATATAAATTACAATCATTTGCAGTCTGTGATTATAAGGATTATTTGAATGTGGCGGGCAAATCGCGCCTACTTCGAAGCTAGGGTTAGCTTTTATGAAGAGAGTAACATTATCCTCCACTTTTTTTTCGGGGGGGGGGGGCATTCTTTATGGATGGAATGTAGGCGTTAGATACTTGTGATTTGTTATGTGTATATAAGTGTTAATGCTATATTAACTGTGCTGGTGTAGTTTCCAGAGTTCGCGTTTTAAGGTTCTGTAGTTCACTGTGTGTTTTAAATTTCTTGGTAGGTTGTCGAGTAACCTAGGTATCAGATCCGATCTCACAAAACAACCGTACGAGTTGTTGAAGGTCTAGGGATGTAAAGAGTTACTGTGGGTCGTGCTATGCGATATGTGGCTCTGTTGTTACATCCCTAGACCTTCAACAACGCGTCTGAAATACTATATAATGTTACTAAGAAATTAATTCAACATCACAGATTTATAATGCTCAGGATTCTGGTTCTAGGAAAATTCGCCGTAAACATTTTCACCGTAAGACATTTTGCATTATATTTTGTAAATAATCAACGGATGATAAAGGGTATTATAAAATCATTAGAAAGGCAAATCTATATTAAGGTGAATGTCAGTGTTACACAACATAATGAAATCATTTAAAACTTGTGCAAATTACAAGAGATGCTGCATAAATAATTTTTTACTGCGGTACGTCAATTCAAGAAATTTATAAGTAACATTGCTCATTGAAAGAAATGCTAATGCTGTGAAGCATTGCATTTTCGTGTTGAATTCAGGATCTGTGTAATAGCGTAACGTCAAACCAATGTCAACATTTTTGCAATAAATATTTTGTGCCATATGAAATAAACAAGCTGTTATAGTTGATGATGTAAATATGTTAGAAAAAGCGTTGACAGGTGCTTTATCATTAAGGTTTGGGGATCCTTAAGTAAGTCCTTTAACCACCGTAACGGCCTTTATGGATCAAATACGCATCCTCATACGCTTCGTCCATCATATATTTCAATGTAATATCAATGGTATTACACTTTTAATATGCACTTCGCATCCATGATAACTTTTTACGTCTATAGACGTCTTGGCCGGTAGCGTGATTAAGGCACTGAATGATCTGCTGTAAGTTAATTCTGATTTGCCAGGAAGCAATGCAAAAAGCCGCAATGGAATCCTTAGGAGCCTCATGCCAGTCCCAAGCTTGGATAAAGGAGGAGGCTCGGTCAGATGAGTGTCGATGCTCTGACTGTAAAGAAAAACCACGATTTTTATCTGACGGCTATAGGATCAACAGCAACAACATGCCGGCTCGGAGTCGCACGGATTAACGAGGTCCGCGATACCAATCGAGCGATCGGGGGTTGGATCGTAAAGTGGGATACCGAAAGGAAACTGAAACTGAAACTAATAGAACTATTATCAATAGGAACATGGAATGTACAGACACTTTGGATGTCAGGAAAACTAAAATTACTTCTTGAGGAAATGAAGAGATATTGGTGCTATATATTAAGACTGGCGGAGATGCAATGAACATCATCAGGAGAGATAAACGGATGCAAAATCATATGGTCAGGGAAGCCAACACCTACCACGAAGCAGGAGTTGGCTTCCTTCTTAACAAAAGAGGAAGCGAGGCATTGTTATGCTATAAACCAGTCAATGAACGAGTCATAACAACAAGATTTCAAGCAAAACCATTTAATATATCAATTGCCCAGATATATGCACAAACATCTGATAGCACAGATGAGGATACTGACTTATTTTACAAAGATCTGACAGACACAATAGAAACAATACCAAAGCAATATGTACTAATTATTGAAGGAGATAGGAATTCTAAAGTCGGAATAGATAATGATTGTTGGGAAAGAGTTATGGGAAAATATGGTTTCGGAGAAGGAAATGAACGTGGTTAAAAAATGTTAGAATTTGCTGTGGACCACGAGATGATGATCTATAACATAAGACTCCACCAAAAGCATTGTATAAAAAGGACATGGCGATCAAATGATGGGAAAACTAAGACCATGATTGATATGATTATGATTAAAAGAAGATGGATAACATCGGTAGAGCAGTGTGGAATCTTTCAAGGGGCAGGTATAGACTCGAATCATAGTTTGGTGATAGCAAACATCAAGCTGAAATTAAAAAGAAAATATAAACCCCATCATCAAAAACGAAGAGATACAGCAAGAATAAGTGAAGCAGAAGTAGGAAGAATGTACACAACAGTGTTACAGGAGAAACTTAAAAGTGTGTACAAAGAAAAATTCGAATCTAAGAGTGAAAGGAGTAATAAAGGCGATAGAAGATGCAATTGAAGAAACAGTACCAGACGAAAAAGAGAAATTAAAGAAGAAATGGATTACACAAGAAACACTGAAATTAGTGCGGCAGAAAAGAATTCTGAAGATAAGAAGGGAAACATCAGAACAAATCGAGAACCAATATAGAAGAAACTGTAATGAAGTGAAAAAAAGCAGTGAGAATGGATATGATGAAATGGTTAAAAGCCCAATGCAATAATATAGAACAGTACTATGGAGAGCATAAAACTAGGGAGGTGTACATAAGGATTAGAACCATTAATAAAAGTGGCAACCAAAACAGATCACAGTTAAAAATGCAAGGTAATCAAAAAGGCAAAGTAGTGATGAATATAGTTAAAATTGTACAGAGATGGACAAGGTACTGTACTATTAGTTATTTGGAAAAAAAAAACGAACTAGATTTAGATAGCTTTGGGAAACTGACCGAAGAATTGAAATAGATATCACCACAAGGGGTAGTGAGTATGATATGGAATCGCTAGATTGGTATGGCGGACCTTGTTGATACGGCGACGTCCGAGCCGGCGTGTTGTATTTGTTGATCGTATAGGCATCAGATAACAATATTTTTTTCTTTACAGTCAGAGCATCGACACTCAACTGACCGACCCTACTCCTTTATTCAGGCATGAGACAAATATTTGATGGCGACCTTTTGCTTTTCTTCCTGGCAAATCAGAATTCAGTGACTTAAAAGGCTTACGTTCATCATTATATCCCTAAACATTGATGGCTGACTTCGAGAAAGCAACTATCAACGCTTTTCCTAACATATTTACATCAGCAACTATAACTGGTTGTTTATTTCATAATGGCACAAAATCCTTTTCGGAAAATTGTTGCTATTGGATTAAAGTTATGCTATCAAACAGATGCTGAATTCAAGAAAATTAAATGCTTCACAGTATTAGCATTTCTTCAATGAGCGATGTTACTGATGGATTTGTTGAATTGACGATCCGCAGCAAAAAGTTAATTATTTACACAGCATCTCTTTTAATTTGCACATATTTTAAATGATTTCATTATGTTGTGAATCACTGACATTCACCTTAATAAAAATTTGCCTTTTTAATGATATTTAATACCCTTTATCATCCGTAGATTATTTACAAACATTGATGCAAAAGTCTTACGGCGTAAATCTTTGCGGCGGAAATGTTTACGGAGAATTTTCCTACGGCGGAAATGTTTACGACGAATTTTCCGGTCACGCAAGATTCTGTGTCGCCATAAGCGGTTCGGATATCGGCTGTTGTGTATAAGATCTCCAAATCACTGTTTGACACAATTTTCCTACGTAATGTTTCTAATTTTGTTAGGTGTTTGTTTGATGTGTTTGCGTAGACCGTTAGATATTACCTAAGTAGAGATCCACAGATACCGTGATATAGGAGTTTTTATTAATTATTATTATTATTATTATTATATGGACTCGTGTTTTACTTGGAAGAATTTTGCTGCGATGATGCGGAGTTTAGTATGTAAGTAATCTATATGTTTTGTCCATTTAAGGTGGCAGTCAATGTAAAGGCGAAGATATTTTGCATGTGTTACGGGTTTGGTTTCAGGACATCAGCAGGTATTTTTGTTGTAATTGCAGTGATATGTGTGACAGTATAGCGATATTGGTGAAGGGGACGTGATTCTCTGATTATGTATTATTAACAACTGTATCTTTGTGCCTTTGATTACAATTGAGTTTTCGTCGAAGTATCTTGTGATTTCATTTAGGTATTGTATTTTGAAGAGAGCCTTTTTGTTGTCTGGGTGGACTGCAAGTAGCACAGAGTCATCATGTATACTGATATATTTGACTTTGCGTGCTAACGTTATGAACATCATTCATGTATATGTTGAATAGAGTATGAATTAATATGACACCTTGGGGGACATAGGGACAATAAGAGACAAACTGCATACCTAGTTCAGGAACTATCTCGCAAACAGAACACAAGTAACAAAAAGAGGCACATAAGAACACTGGAGTATAAAAATAAAACAGATGTTCTCATGCGCCTCTTTTTGTTACTTGTGTTCTATTTGCTAGATAGTTCCTGAACTAGGTATGCAGTTTGTCTCTTATTCCGATCGATGTCACATCACACAAGTCAAAAGAGATAATCTGCAAACGTTAAATCAAAAAATACCAACACAAAGTGAACAGTAAACTATGTATTTTCTACCTGTAACAAAACAGGAACTATAGGAAGCAGTCTTACTACAAAATCAAAGACGATTCCAGGAATAGACAAAATAAGACTCATAGAGCTTTTAACACACTTTAAACAAATAAATCCAATACTTTTGAGACTCCTGAACATAATATTCCACTCTGGCATTATTCCACAACAACAAAAAACTCCGATAATTACGCCAATTTACAAACACATGGTAAGAGAAATAATACACAGAACTACACACCAATAGTTAACCTACCTGTCATTTCAAAAATTCTAGAAAAAATAACACACACCAGACTTCAGAAATATTTACAGAAGTTCAACATTATCTCACAAAACCAATACGGATTTCTGAAAACAAGAAGCACCATCACTTTATTAGAAGACATCGCCGACGCCATGAACAAAGCCCTTGATAAAAACAAGTACGCTTTCCATATACTGCTTGATTTAACCAAAGCTTTTGATAGTCTTGAACATGACATACTACTGACTAAACTATACTCAATCGGGACAGGAATACTGCATACCTGGTTCAGGAACTGTCTCTCAAACAGAACACAGGTAACCAAAATAGGCTTATGTTATAGCTGGGGTATACAATTAAAACACGGTGTCCCACAAGGCGACATATCACCTACTCTGTTCAACATATACATTAACGATGTTCATAACCTGGCCACACGAAGTGAAATATTTCAGTATTACATAATGACACTGTGCTACTTACAGTTCACATAGAGAACAACAAGGCACTCTTCAAAACACAACAATACCTAAATGAAAAATCACAACATAATTCTACCAAAACTCAGTTGTAATCAACTGCACCAGGACACAGATATTAATAATACATAATCCGAGAATCATGTGTCCTGCAACAATATCGTTACACTAACATACATATTGCTGCATTAACAACAAAAGCCTGAAAATGTCATAAACCAAATCCTTAACACATGCGAAATACCTTGGCCTTTACATAGATTGTCACCTTAAATTGACAAAACATATAGAATAACTACACACTAAACTTTTCCTCATAAAAGACCTGATTCCGTTTAACATAACAAAAACTCTTATATCATGGAATTTGCGAATCTCTACTAAGGTAAGTTATAATGGTCAATGCAAACACATCAAACACCCACCTATCAAAATTAGAAATATTACATCGGTAAACTGTGTCAACAGTGAACTGGAGACCTTATATACAAGAGCCAATATGCTAACGGCTTATGGTGATATGATAGTCTTGAACAAAAAATTCTGACAATTAAAAATCTGAAACAATACATAATGTTAATAAGGAATTTCTTCAACTTCACTTACCGTAAGAATAGAGCAATTGTTAACATTCCTAGATACTTCAACAGCTGATACGGTTCTTTTGTGAGATAACATCTGATAACCACATTACTCAAGAATCTCCAAAGAAATTGAAAACACATAGGCAAGTACCGAACATTAAAACAGAATCTCTGCGGCTAACATAGCATTAACTTTTATATACACATCACGAATCACCAGCATCCAATCCCTACATTCCATCAATAAACAATACCCAGCAACATAAATAGTGAAGTCTAATCCCACTCTCTTCATAAAAGCTAATCCTATCTTCGAAGTAAGTGAGATTAGCCTACCTCATAATCATAGACCTCAAATATTTATAATGTACATATCAATACAGTCTATAATAATAAATGATGATAGTGAGATGAAAAAATAATAATATATATTTCTGTTCAAAGAAAAACGTCAAGAATCAATAACTGTGCAAAATTTTGTACAGAGCAGAAAATTTAATTTGTCTTAATTGTACATATGTAAATACTCTGTATGATAATAATAGAAATAATAATTATTATTCAAAAAATTAATATAAAGTAAAATGATATCTATTCTTATTTTATGTATATAGTGTAAAATGCAAAAAAAAATCAGAAATAATCATCATTGTTAATATTATGAAAATATTTGTTAATATTATGAACATATATGTTGTAAACAGTTAATATTATGATTATTACTAATTGTTAATATTATAAAAATTATTATTAATATTATGAAAATATATGTTGTAAACAATTATTATGAACTTTATTATTTAAAAAATATTATATAAATTCAAGTATCAGTTATGCACATTTGTGTTCATGTGATATTATAAATATTATGTAAAGATAATAGTTTGAAAAAAATATTTCCATCCATAAAAAATACCAAACAACATAAATAGTGTACACTAATTCCATTCTTCAAAAACTAAACTATTGCTTCGAAGTAGGTGGGATTAGTAAGGCTAAATCGAAATCCTCATTTCCCAATCAGTACAGTATATATTACAATCAGTAATACCTTAACTGACTATTATTATTATTATTATTATTATTATTATTATTATTATTATTATTATTATTATTATTATTATAACTACACAGAGGGCGCTGTGTAAGCAGACAGGTGCACGTACGCTGTATCGCTGCTCCCGGTTTTATAGGTTTAAAGTGTTAATTAACTCATGTTTCTAACTTGAAAGTGGTACTATTTAAATCTACTAGTCACGCTGAAGACAGGGATGTTCAAATTACAAAATCGGATAAGTAAGATTCAAATTTTCAGTGTTGGAAGTTCATAGAGTGTACTGTAGTCACCAGCCAACGAAGAACAAAGGACATCGCCATTTTAAAAGTCGCGCTATAGTCGCTAACGGGAAGAAAAGCTGAAGGTCACCGAGACAGCGAAGTTCAAGCAAAATGAGCTGTAACAAATGCAATAAGCCATTAAGCGATGAAGGGGACGGGCTGCAGTGTTCAGGATGTAACAAAAAACAACACTTCCACTGTTCGGGGATTTCAGAAAGCACGTGGAAAGGAAAAGGAGCTGTGAAACGGACCGAATGGCGATGTCAACAGTGCCGTTAGAAAACGAAGAACAAAGACCAGACACCAAAGAAAAGTAACAACGCACATCAAGGTAAGCCGCTTCCGGATCCTAAAATTATAGATAACTTTGATTCATTTAAACTCATGATGAAAGACTTATTAAATGCACACATGGAACAAATTAAAAAATTCGAGGAGTATGAACATTACATACAGTTCAATAACGAGACCTCTGAAGAAATGTTAGGAACCGTGCGAGAAATAAAGACGAAATTAACGGTAGCTATAGAAACACTCCAACGCCAAAATGAAGAATTGCTGAAAGAAGTAAACACACTCAAGCGTCAAATGGAACACAGGCTACAAAAGAGAAAGGAAAAAAGAACTTCAAATTGAGGGAATAACGAAAGAAAATACAGAAGACTTAAGCAACATAATGCAACTGATCGGCAGCAAAATTGGAATTCAAATCGCAACCACAGATATCACCTATATCAACCGAGGCCCACAAAAAAATAAAGAGAGACCGCCACCAATCATCGCTCGTTTTACCAACAGAAATCTGAGAGACTCCATTCTTACAGCAAGCAAGAAAACAAGGCCGACAACAACGATCCTAACAGATAAGAAACTCCCAACACCAATCTATATAACGGAACATTGGACTCCATACTTCAAAAATCTTCTATACCAAGCAAGGAAGACAAAAATAGAGAAAAACTACAAGTTCCTGTGGACAAAGAATTCCCAGATATTTTTGAAAAAGAATGAAAACACTCAAGTATACATAATTACAAGTGAATCCGACTTACACAGCCTACCAATATAAAAAACTAGCACTTTCCATCCTTAAGAATAAGATTAGAACTCATTTAAAAACTATATAATGGGGATCTCAAACATAGTCGAACATATCCAGTCAGACAACATAAACTTCAAGGTCTTTGACTCTTTGAAGAAATGGTCAGACAACATTTCCACCAACACCAATTTCACAATCATACACACAAACATAAGAAGTATAACAAAACACTGGCTTACATTGATAACACAGCTATTATACCTAAACATAGATGCGCTAATACTGACCGAAGTTGCAATAAACGACACAGAAATTTACGCATACAACATAAATAATTATCAAGCCTACAACTTATGCAGACCAAACAAAAGAGGAGGTGGCATTGTGGCATTTATCAAAGAAAAATACAATGTGACAGAGAAAAAAACTCACTTCGAACATGCGGAAACACTAATTCTGGAACTCACAAATAGCCACAATAGTATCAAATACACAATAAACACAATATACAGACACCCAGATAATAATCCACTCAGTTTTCTTCACGAGTTACAAACATGGCTAAGCGGCATTGAACCGCATACAACACACAGGCTCATCCTAATAGGAGACCACGCTTCTTCGACCACTAACAGATATCTTGATATACTAAGTCAGTAGAACATTAACCCTACCATTAACTCCCCAACAAGAGAAGAAATACTCAATAACTCACTAACACAATCATGCATTGATCATATCAATATACGGGCTCCCATCCATACATATACATCATCAGTAATTAACGTAAAAATTGCCGATCACTACTTTGTCTCAACTTCGTTTTATTACGTTTCCTACCCCCTCTCCCACCACCACAAAAGTCGACAAAACTCGATCATAATAAAGAGCATTGTCGATAACCAAGTAAAAAATACAGACTGGAATTCCCTACTTAAAATAAATGATCCTGTAACATTATACGAGAATTTTCAACTAAAGTTCACAGAAATATACAAAAAAGCAACAAAACCTACACAAAAGGCGACAAACAGAAAACAATCCATCGATAAATGACGACATACTAAATACTATTACTGAAAAAGAAAATCTATGGAAAAAACTTAAAAAGTCACCCAGTAACACACATTTACAAACCTTATACAAAAACACAAGAAATAAACTAACAACAAAAATTCGTAGGGCAAATAGACGCTACTACTTCCAAAAATTCATGGAATATAACGACAACATTAAGCAAACGTGGGCTACACTCAACGAATTAGTAACCTGAAAAAAGAAAACTTCAGCACAAGATTTTATTGCAGAAAGCCTTGGTCAGGACACAAACCAAGAGGAACTAGCAGACCCATTCAACCATGCTTTCACAAACAACATCACACAACTCAAAAAAGACAAACTACCAACGATCAACAAAAAAAACTACCAATACACAGTCAACAACAAACGATGTATTTTCCACCCATAACAAAACAGGAACTGAAAGAAGCACTCCTAACACTAAAACCAAAGACCACTCCAAGAATAGACAAAATAAGACTCACAGACCTTATAACACACTTTGAAAAAATAAATCCAATACTTTTGAAACTCGTGAACATAATATTCGACACAGGCATTATTCCACAACAACTAAAAACTGCAGTAATTACGCCAATATACAAACACGGCAAAAGAAACGATACTCAGAACTACAGACCAATAGCTATACTACCAGTCATCTGAAAAATTCTAGAAAAAATAACATACACCAGACTACAGAATTATTTACAGAAGTACAACATCATCTCTCAAAACCAATACGGCTTTCAGAAAACAAAAAGCACCATTACTTTATTAAAAGACATCGCCGACACAATAAACAAAACTCTCGACAAAAACAAGTACGCCGTCCTTATACTGCTGGACCTAACGAAAGCATTTGACACACTTGAACATGACATACTACTCACCAAACTATACTCAATAGGTATAACAGGAACACTGCATACATGATTCAAGAACTACCTCTCAAACAAAACACAAGTAACAAAAAATAGGTACATGTCACAGTCGGAGTATACAAGTAAAACACGGTGTACCTCAAGGTGCCATATTATCACCCACTCTATTCAACATGTACATTAACGATGTTCATAACATATCCGTAAGAAGTCAAATATTTCAATACGCAGATGACACTGCACTACTAGCAATCCACACAGACATTAACATATCTCTCTGCAAAGCACAACAAGACCTAAACGAAATCACAACATACTTCCACCAAAACGCAATTCTAATCAACGGCACCAAAACACAGATGTTGATAATACACAACCCAAGAATCATACGCCCCACATCACTATCGATACATTGTCACACATACCGCTGCATTAACAACAAAACTACCTGCCAATATTCTGAAATGAAATCAAACCTGTGACACACGCAAAATACCTCGGTCTCTATATAGATTCCCTCCTTAAATGGACAATACATATAGAATACCTACACACCAAACTCCGGATCATTGCAGCAAAACTCTTCCAAGTTAAAGACATTATTCCACCCAACATAAAAAAACTCCTATATCACGGTATCTGCGAACCCCTACTCAGATACGGAATAACAGTCTATACAAATACATCAACAGCCACCTAACAAAATTAGAAACACTACACAGGAAAATCGTGTCAACAGTGATCTGGACACTATACACGCAACAACCAATATCCGACAAGCACATGGCGATATACAGAATTCTGAGCATTAAAAACCTGAAACACTACATGCCATTAACAAGGAATTACTTCAACCTCATCTATCGAAACAACAGAGACACATATCGTATAACACGACCTACAACAACTCTCTGCATCCCCACACCCTTCAACAGCTCATACGTTCTTTTGTGAGATCACGTCAGATACCCACGCAACTCAACAACCTACGAAGAAAGTTAAAACACTTAGATAACTACAGAACATTAAAAAACGAACTCTGGAAAATATACCAACAAAGTTAAGAAACCATTAACACTAATATACACATCACAAATCACTAGCATCCAATGCCTACATCCCATACATAAAGAGTAGCAACAACACAAATAGTGAAGGCTAAATCCCACTCTCTTCATAAAAGCTAACCCAAGTTTTGAAGTAGGTGGGATTAACTTGCCTCACTCAACTACAAGTAATACTTATAACCAAATGTAGAAATTTGTATGTATAATCACTCTTTCTCAAACTTTAAAAAAATAAATAAATAAAACTAAAAAAGAAATAAAAAAATAAAAAAGTATACAAAAAATTCTGTTTGATCTTCATTGTTAATATTAGAACATGTGTTGTAAATACATAATATAAAGGTAACAAAGTATTATTAAAAAATTTAATTGAAATCCAATGTAGGAATTGCAGCACTTAGTGCTGAACTCTGTAAAATTATAAGGTGCAATGTCACACAGGATGTTTATTGTATGTATAAATATTTTAGCATTCAATAAATTATTATTATTATTATTATTATTATTAAAATAAAAAACAATTAATATCTTAGAAAGTTCACCTAATAAATGAAAGAATAGTGGTGTTAATTTTTAAATGAATAAGATTAAAATTAATAAATATAATAATTTAAAAAAAAAACAATAATTTAAATATAATATTGTGTACTAACCGAAAACATGATATGTGAATAGCTTAATTGTTAATAGCCTGTATGATAACGATGACATTTTTCAAATTGAAAAAAAAAGAAAACTAAAGTATATAATAAAATGTAAAAGACAGCTTGTAATCATATTATCAACCTTATGTAACTGTGAAGTGTATTTGAAAGAGATTACAGTGATTGTTTTTATTCTGTTATATGAATTTCACATTATGCAAATTGTAAAAGTAAGAAATTATAGTACTCTTGCCTAAATATTATAAAATATATTTCATTTCTCTGAGAGGTGAAGAAAAGTGAAAATAAAGTTATACAAAATTATTTTACCGAAATATACACATGGTTACTACAGACCAGTAAAGTATTACAATTGTAGTTGCAGTGGGTTTTGAAAAAAAAATTAAAATAATATATATATACAGTATATATGTGTATATATTATTATTATTATAAATTATAAATATTATTATAAATGTTATTGAGAAAAGTACAATGAATGTATTTAGTATTATCTATCGCATGTTAACAAAAGCAGAATTTGTTAATGAGAATTATGAAACAAAAAATAAATAAACTAAAATTAAAATGTAAACGACAATATCCAAAAATAACTGTTTAATTGTTTTTATGTTAAATTAATTGTAAAATGTTTTTGTTACCATTAACTTCAAAATTAATTATAGTATTATATTGTCCTAATCATAATAATTTTAACATATAACAAAAGGTACGCTAGACTTATGCAATTTCTTTGAAAGATAATAAATTGTGGTTAAAAATTATTATTATTAAAAGGACACTGTGTAGGAAGTAGTATATATGGACGCCCACATGCTGTTATGGATGCTGCCGATTTTATAGTTTTAAAGTGGTTTTTAACTCACGTTTATAATCTGAAAGTGCTACTATTTAATTCTACATGTTATACTGCACTGAGAGATGTTTAAATTATCAAATTTGGCTAAGTAATATCGAAATTTTTGTGCTGAAAATCATAAATAGAGTGAAATGTTGTAACCAACAAGCAAATAACAAACTATGTCGCCATTTTAAAAGTTGCACTCTAGTTGCTAAAAGGAAAAAAGTTCAAAGATTACCAATACATTCAAGCTCACCAAGCACAATGAGCTGTAAGAATTGTAATAAGCCATTAAACTACGAAGGGGATGGGCCACGTTGCTCTGGAAGCGGTTGAAGACAACACTACAAATGCCCTGGAATCTCAGCAAAAGGAACGAATTAACGATGTTCATAACCTGGCCACACGAAGTGAAATATTTCAGTATTACATAATGACACTGTGCTACTTGCAGTCCACATAGAGAACAAAAAGGCACTCTTCAAAACACAACAATACCTAAATGAAATCACAACATAATTCTACCAAAATTCAGTTCTAATCAACTGCACCAGGCTCCTTTCGCAGCTCCTTTTGCTGTGGAAAAAAAAAGGAGCTGCGGATAGCATTATGTAAAACTTCCGAATAGCACTGTGTAAAATGCCATGAGTCCCATCCTAATCCTAAAATTACTAAATTAGATTCATTTAAAGGCATGGTTAAAATCTTGAAAAATACACACACGGAACAAATTAACAAAAAAATTGAAGAGTATGAACATTGCATACAGTACAATAGCGTTACGTTTGAAGAAATGTTAGGAACGGTGCCAGATATAAAGACAAAATTAATCGGCGCCATAGAAACATAAAACAACCGCAAGACCAAAAATGAAGAAATTCGAAAAGAGGTAAACATTCTGAAATGCCAGTTCAAACAAATTCTACAAAAAAAGAATAAAAAAATAATTCAAATAGAGGAAAAACCAAAAGAAAAGAAGGAAGACATAAGCAACACAGTGCACCTGATCGGCACCAATATTGGCATAAAGTTGCCACCACAGACACGCTTCTAATAACCGATGCTCAGGAAAAAACAAAGAGCGACCGCTACAATCATCGCTCGTTTTTCCAGCAGAAGTCTGAGAGACTCCATCCTTTCAGCAAGCAAGAAACCAAGGCCGACTTCTAACTGAAAATAAACTCCCAACACAAATATACATATCTGAACCCTGGACTCCATGCTTTAAAAATCTTTTATACGAAGCAAGAAATAAAAAAAGAGATAAAAACGTCAAGTTCCTGAGTACTATGAATTCACAGATATTTATTAGACGGAATGAAAACACTTGCATTTATATAATTGCAAGAGACTATGACCTATGAAACCTACAAATACAAAATATTAACTCTCCACATCTTTAAGAAAAGGATTTAAAATTACCTTAAAAACTATATAATGGAGATATGAAATCTAGGCGAACATGTCCAATCAGGTATTATAAATTTCAAGGCCTTGGACTTTTTGAAGAAATGGACAGAAAACATTTCCATTAATACCGAATTCACTATCAAATATACAAACATAAGAAGTGTAAAGAAACACTGGCTTACATTGATAACACTGCTCAACTACACCTTCACAAACATTGATGCTCTTATACTGACAGAAGTTGCAATAAACGATACAGAAATTTATGCATTCAACATTAATAATTATCAAATCTACAACTTTTGTAGACCAAACAAAACAGGAGGTTATATTGTGTTATTTATGAAAGAAAAATAAGTGTGAGCGAAAAAAGAAAATCCTGTAGGAAATCTTGAAACACTAATTGTGAAAATCAAAAATAGCGACAAACATAGCATCAAGTACACAATAAACATCTTCTTCTTCTTCTTTCCTTCACGTATTAGACCTAATGGCTTGTTACGGGGATATCCTAAGCCCTTCTAAATCGTACATTTATCGAGAATAAGGTGGCTAGCTCACTGTGTGTACAATGTCTGTACATGCGTGTACTCACCGGGTCGATTTGTAAAACAGTTATTTAAAACATATAAATTTATTATCATCAAATAAAAGAAAGTCGAAAATTTTGACTTACTGGATTCCTCTGTCGTCTCATTCTGAACAATCACTGAAGCTGTAAAAGTGCAAGATGGCAATGAGAAAACAAATTCCCGTAAATGCGAGAATGATACACTATATAATTTGCATGCTAAAATTAAAATACATTTTTACTTGTATATTATTTCTGGGAAGACTCCCATGTTACTCCTCTTAATAAAGTATCATAATTACGGCTATTCTGTCTGCTTCAGTTTAGGAGTGCCCCTGAAGCAGGCAAAATAGCCGTAAATATAATAAACATTTTTACTTGTCACATACAAATTTTGAATTTCTTTCCTATAATAAGTAATCTATGCAAAAATCATGGAAGTAACAGTTTATTAACAACATGGAATAAAGTGGCAATTATAGCTAAGAAGTATAACAAACTAGTCGGATATTTAAAAGGCTATATGTGAAATTATATCAGATAAATTTTTACTGAAGGTTTATATGAGAATGCATAAAATAACTAAAGTTGTCCAGGGGAAGAAAGACGAAAGGTCACCAAGACATCGAAGGTCACTAATCAAAATGTCCTGGACGGGCCGCATTTCTCTGGATGCGATAGAATACTACATTACCATTGCTCCGAGATCAAGAAAAACCACTTGGAAAGAAAAGGAGTCTACGAAAACTACAGAATGGCGCTGTACACAATGGCATGAGAAAAAGATGAACAAAGAACAGACATTGAGAAAAAGCAACGAAACACACCTAGGTAAGTTTCCTCCTGATACTAAGATTACAGGTAACTTAGATTCATTCAAACTCACGATCAAAGATTCGATAAATACTCACATGAAACAAATTAACAAAAAATTCGAGGTTTGAACAGTATATACAGTACAATTACGAGAATTTCAAGACATGTTAGGAACTATGCGAGACATTAAGACGAAATTAACTGTAACGATAGAAACACAAGATAACCTTAAGCGTGAAATTGAAAAATTGCAGAAAGAGGTAAACACTGTGAAATACCAAATAAAACACATAATAAAAAAGCACGAAAAAAAGAACTTCAAATTGAGGGAATACCAAAAGAAAAGACAGAAGACTTAAGCAACATAGTGCAACTGATCGACACCAAAATTGGCATTCCAGTAACAACCACAGACATCGCCTCTATTAACCGAGGCCCACACACACACACACATACAAAAAGAAAAAAAAAAAAAAAAAAGAGAGACCACAACCAATCATCGCTCGTATTACCAGCAGAAGTCTGAGAGACCGAATTCTTGCAGCAAGCAAGAAAACAAAGCTGACAATATCGATCCTGACTGACAAGAAATTCCTTATGAATTATTCCTTATGAGATAGAATGAAAACACACGAGTTTATATAATTGCAAGTAAATCCGACCTGAACAGCCTACCTTTATAAAATATTAACTCTCCACATCCTTAAGAGCAAGATGGAAAATCACCTTAAAAACTATATATTGGAGATGTGAAATCTAGGCGAACATATCCAGTCAGACAATTTTAAAGTCAAGGTCTTTGCCTCTTTTAAGAAATGGACAGATAAGATTTCCTCCAATACCGACTTTACTATCATACACTCAGACATAAGAAGTATAAAGAAACACTGGCTTAGATTGATAACACTGCTCAAGTACACCTTGACAAACATACATGCGATTATACTGCAGAAGTTAAAATAAAGGACACAGAAATTTATGCATTCAACATTAATAATTACCAAACCTATAATAATAACAAAAGACGAGGTGGCATCGTGGGATTTATCAAAGAAAAATACAGTGTCACCGAAAGAAAAAAAAAAAACTCATCTAACATGCGGAAACAGTAATTTTGGAAATCCCAAACAGACCATCAAATACACAATTAAGATAACATACCGAACTCCAGATAATAATCCACTCAGTTTTCTTCATGAATTAGACTCATGGCTAAGTGGCATTGAAACCAGTACAACAAGTAGTCTTATCCTAATAAGAGACATTAACATAAAAACTCTTGACCACGCTTCTTCAACCACTAACACATAGCTTGCTATACTAAGTCAGTACCACAACAAGAGAAGAAATCCTCAACAATTCGCTAACACTCATGCATTGACTATATCAACATATGGGCTCCGATGTATACACAAAATTGACTTCAAAATTGCCGATCACTACTTTGTTTCACCTTTGTTTCATTACTGTACCTCACTGCCGTCCCACCACCAGAAAAGTCGACAAAACTCTATCATATTAAAGAGCATTGTCGACAAACTGTAAAAACTGCAGACTGGAATTGCCTACTAAAAATATGATCCTGTAACACTATGTAATAATTTCCAAATAGGGTTCACATATAGAAATATAAAAAAAAAGCAACAAAGCTTACACAAACGACAAGCAGACAATAATCATGGATATTTGGTGGCATTCTAAATAGTATTACTGTAAAGGAAAATCTATGGAAAATACTAAAAAAGTCACCAAGTAACACTCAACCACAAAGATTATATAAAAACACAAGAAATCAACTAAAAACAAAAAATCGTAGAGCAAAGAGACACTACTATTTCCAAAATTTACAGAATATAATCTAAATATGAAGCAAACTATAATCTAAATATATATATATATATATATATATATATATATATGTATATATATATATGTATATATATATATATATATATATATATATATATATATATATATATATATATATATATATATATATATATATATATACCAGGAGATAGTCTGATTGACAACAAAGAAAATGAAAAAATTACAAAATATCGCGATTTGAAAATCGAAGTTGAACGAATCTGGCAAAAGAAAACGAAAGTTGTTCCCATAATAATAGGTGCTTTAAGCTCCATCCCTAAAACATTGAAAAAACATCTAGAAGCACTCGAATTAGATGGATTAAAAATTGGGCAGCTGCAAAAGGCCGCTTTGTTTGGCACAGCTTTCATTTTCAGGAAGTATTTCCACAGCTCATAGGCCCTTCGGTAGGGCTCGAATTAGTGGAATATAACTAGCCTTTTCAAAATATAACAAAATTTTTTGTTAAAATACGATACCTTCTCAAATTTTTATCTTTATTCAAGATCTTTGAAAATTCACTAGAGTGGCGCCTTTCACTGTTCCTAAAAATTTAAAGCTTAATGAATAGCCTCTTAAGGAATTTTTGGACCATAAAAATTGTTTTGGTTTAAAAAGTACCTTTTTTATTCGCGAATATTTTAACATACGAAAATCGGAACAAAAGCTTAAATTAGGGATATATGTGGTCATCTTAATCATATCTCAAAGAAGAAAGTCCTAATGATCCCAGGATGGCATATTTGCTAATCTGTTGACAGGAATTCTAAATTCTTGATTTAACACGTGACCACTTTTGCGTCTACCTATTATGAATTTAATAACTTATGCCCTTTAGCTTCAACTTTTTAAATTAATTACCTTTTAATTTTTATTTGAGATAAAAATACAAAAAAGGTGGATAATGAGTTTGATCTCTAGGAGAATGAAATTCACAATCTCGCTTATTGCACATCAGAAATGTCTAAAAAAGAGTTCCATGTTTAGTTTCTAGAGCAGAGTTTCGAGATTGCTTAAAAATAAAAATAGATATACTATCGAAAAAAATAGTAAAACTAAGACATAAAATAATCTTTGCCCAATCCGCAGTACTGATACACTGAGGGTTAATTACCTTTCTTGGTTGGGAGTCACGTAACAAAAGTGACATCTTAAACTATTAAAAAAAGTTAATTTTTTTTTTCTAATTAGAAATTCAAGTATCCTAATCTTTACCTGAGATTATTGAAAGGCACAGTGCAGTAAACCAAAAACTGTTCATAATTCGTCTTTCTAATCACTCTTACCCACAACTAGAGAGGGAGGGGGGTGTGGATCTTTGTTTCGAATCTATTTTAATCAGCTCCTCTGAAATTTACTACTCAATTAATGAGCCCTGCTTCTAGAAACGTTTGAAATTCGTCGGCTTCTACTTCAAGATATCTCTTATTACGACATTAATGATTGCTTTCTTGACGTCAAACGGAACAACGATTTCAGAACTTCCTGAAATTAGGCAGATTCTGTGATTACTGCTATGTCTGTAAGTATACTTTACGTATACTGTATTCAGGATTTTTCTGGCTGATTTCGCTTATTGCAAGATTTCCGGGAGGGCTCAGCGACGGGATATTCTGCACCACACAGTTCACTGTATACACTATTTACTACTCCGTTTATGCACTATACAATGCACTATCTACAAACCTATTCAAGATTTACATAGTACGCCATCTATCGAACACCGGTAGTGTTTTTGACTGTTAATAATGCCTATGATCTATCCCTTTCTATCCCTTAAAGATGACAGAGAGAGAGAGAGAGAGAGAGAGAGATACTCCAGTAAGTGAAAATATTACAGCTTTTACAAATCACAAGGTGTTCGCATCTGTGGGCTCCATCAGCATTGACACAACACAAAATAGCACCCCTCTATTTACTTTGTTTATATCTGACAGATGAGTGATGTTCGCTGCCATGCGCTATAGTTGATGTGGCCGCAGACGCCAAAATAAGCACCTGAACTGCATTATGGACTTCAGCATATAACGAGCCACAAACAGTTTCTTGAAAAGTTTTTAAAAAATTTTCTGTAGACTCAAAATGCGACAATTACTTCTCTCCTCAAATTGCTGTGCGACTGACTCCATGCAGCCATTTGGACAACCCAGCAAGGTAATCTTCCTTTCTAGTTGCTACTAATATCATCATTTTTCAATGTATTCCGCTTACTTTGCGTCTTAGAAAAATCCGTGCGGATGAAAAATGCCTTTATTTACTTGGCTAAAATATTTACTGCATTATCAAAATCCGAAATCAGGACACTACCTCCTTCATCTTATATGTGATTTCGATTTTTTGTTCAATGCATTATTCCAGCCTTTTTCTTCATTACTGGTATGTGAGGAATATGAATCGGACACCATTCCACTATTACTTTAAAAAAAAAAAGAAAAAAAAATGAAAAACAGTACTATATTGCATTCGATGCCTTATATATACTGGTAATGCAAACCAGCATGTATACACACACACACACACACACACACACACACACACACACACACACACTGCATAGTAATGAGTGCATTGAGACAATCGAATGTTTCCTTTGAAAATACACACTCTTCTAATAACTGTCAGTAAACTCTGTTATTTGAAGATATGGAATATGCCATGTTTGTTAGTAACAAAGAAACCGTCATACAGATACTAAGAAGCAATAGTTTATCGTAGCAGTTGAATACAGACGGTATGGCAAAACATCGTGAACGCAGTGACTGTGAGAGTGGTGGCATCGTGGGCCGACACATTGGTGGCATGTCCATACGTGCAATTCAGGCTGGATAATGAGTTTGATCTCTAGGAGAATGAAATTCACAATCTCGCTTATTGAACATCAGAAATGTCTAAAAAAAAGAATTCCATGTTTAGTTTCTAGAGCAGAGTTTCGAGATTGCTTAAAAATAAAAATAGATATACTATCGAAAAAAATAGTAAAACTAAGACATAAAATAATCTTTGCCCAATCCGCAGTACTGATACACTGAGGGTTAATTACTTTTCTTGGTTGGGAGTCACGTAACAAAAGTGACATCGTAAACTATTAAAAAAAGTTAATTTTTTTTTCTAATTAGAAATTCAAGTATTCTAATCTTTACCTGAAATTATTGAAAGGCACAGTGCAGTAAACCAAAAACTGTTCATAATTCGTCTTTCTAATCACTCTAACCCACAACTAGAGAGGGGTGGATCTTTGTTTCGGATCTATTTTAATCAGCTCCTCTGAAATTTACTACTCAATTAATGAGCCCTGCTTCTAGGAACGTTTGAAATTCGTCGGCTGCTACTTCAAGATATCTCTTATTATGACATTAATGATTGCTTTCTTGGCGTCAAACGGAACAACGATTTCAGTACTTCCTGAAATTAGGTAGTTGCACATATCCCGTTGCAGTGCTGACTCACATCCACGTGCGTCAGCATATATACAAACAAATATATAAAACCGTGCGACCATCCCCTAATAAAGCGTGCGCGCCACACACACACACACACACACACACACACACACACACATACGGGGAGAAACAGAATAAGAAATAAACTCACCGGTTGGATATAGCTACTTCTGAATGGAATTCTTAACTCCGATTCTACAATACACAGGTCTTATATATACAACACTTCAACAGTAGACCTTATATAAAGTGCACTAAAATATTCTGTACCATCTTTGAATTGGTATGGCCTGTGCAACGGCCTGTTATGTCCAATTAATGAGCTCTGCTTCAACTCTCTCCCCGTGATACTAACTAATTCAGCTTCAGATACAGAACACTGAAAAATTCTGTTCTCCCCCATGTGTGGAGGGGTGGGGGGGGTGAATGTGTTTGATTAGGTGCTACCGATGACAAATGCGACTGGTAGTAAAAGAGGGAAACAGTACCCATGCACAGTCAGCTATTGTTATATGTAAAGACTTATACACATTAACATATAAATGATATTCCTGTTCCATAACATCCAGCATACACATACACATACGTACATAGTACAGTGACATGATCACTGGGTTTCTTGATATGGCTGATGTCATGTCAGCAATGGAAATGCATTACAATTACCAAGTTACCCGCAGCGGAATGAATTGTAATCCACCCCCTAATGGCCTATAAATTACACCTTGCCTGGTGGGGATGTACACAAAAAATTACAGGAATGTTCAGCTAATGAAGTACAAGAAGAATGTTGTTAACATTCAATTTGTGGACATGTAGACTAAATGCTTTAGGAAAATAGATAACAAAAAAAAACTATTTCTAAAAGCACTATGAATTGTAAGTTAAAATCTGAAGGAATGTTTAATAGCTACTGCAAGTATAACAACTTTAGAAGAGAACAAGTTACTCACTAATAGTGATCATAAAAATATGTGAAAAAAACTTAAACTATGTGTGGGTGCAAGAAAAATTAAGTGAAAAATTAGTAAGAGATGGTTCGTTTGTATCAACGGACACGTGTATAAAATATTCAATGGTAGGACAAATTTGAGATTTATATACAACTAAAATTAGTTTGGAAAAATTTATCGTCTTCAAGCGAGAGTGAAATCCTAAATTTTGTATACTGCAAAAGTAATATTTGTAAAATATTCACTCTGAAAAAGACTGCTCTAATAACTAATCAGCAGTTGTAGAGAAATTTCAACTTCCTCAGAGATTTCGATGTTTTCAAAAGCCAGAATGAATTACACAACTGTTGAATTTTCCTAGCATAAAATTAGAAAAGTCGAGTTTATCCGAACTAAATGGAATAATATTTTTAAGTTCAGAATGTGAAGAAGATAATATTATGGTAATGTTTCTAGTTTTTATAGTACAAATTTGATCAGTGAGAAACAGTAGAGAAGTGTAGTTCATCAACAAAACTTATATCAGATTTAGAGCCAATTGGTGATGAAAGTTGACATTTAGAATCAGGAATGTGTCAGAAAGTAGAGAATGATATGCACAGCAACGCAGGATTCCTGATTTGAGGATAAAACCTATCCAATCTCATATGTAAGGTGCCGTCAAACAAAAAAACTAAGGACCTAATTACAGAAATCGGAAGAGAGAGAGAGAAAGAGAGAGAGAGAGAGAGAGAGAGAGAGAGATCATATATGACCTTGCCCAGACATGCTCATGAAGTACATGCAATGAATCACAAGTAATATTATTGTGTGTTCATTGAGTCCAATTACATGCCCACCAACACAAATACACAATTATCCTAGTATCTGTTCATCTGCTAGGTGTATTCAGGAACAGGCATCTGCCAAAGTGTCTAAAAAAAGCGGAGGATTAATGGAATGATGATAATGATATCTCAGTAGGTGGCGGATGTCTGTATATGCAAAGAGCATAGCTCACAGTTACATAACTCTGCGTGAAGTGATAAGAAAGAATGAGTATTGGTCTTTAATTAACTTGAGCGAATGCGATATAATTAATGAATACTATGTGCTGTCCTCATTGGATTAACTATTAACAACGACCTTACGTTACCCTCTAACAAGCCAAAAGTGAAGCAATTCTTATATCAAAAGTGAAGCAATTCTTATAGCAATTACTATCAGCACTTACGCGTCGTATCAAATTATGAAGCTGGCTACGGAAACTGTTATTCGTTATCGTACGTAATAACCTTGAAATTGTAGTTGCATTATTATTGTTATTATGGACTGATGGTTAAAGTTACGGTTTTCATGCTGGAGAAGGAAGGGATTTTCCACTCAGAAAAGTACGCCATATAAAGATCAAACTGCATGAAATGTTACTTCTATTCGGAATCAATTTTTATCTAAAGCTGTATATATGGCTTTTATAATAAATGTTATACCTAGAAGCCCAATATTAAAACCGACATAGATGGTCGATGAGTTTCATCACTCGGCGCAAACGTATATAGCAATTACATGAAATATTGATTTGATTTGATTTATAATCAATTCTTATTTAAAACGACAAACAGGGCTATAATAATAAGTGATGGTCTCACACCGAGATACATCATAGAAGGTAGATGAGTTTCATTTCCTGCGCACAATGCATAAAGCAAACTGCATCCAATGTTTGTTTATTTATAATCAATTCCTATTTAAAGTGATAAATATGACTAAAAATAAATGATGTTATTATATACCCATAATAATCCGAGATACATGTTAGACGGTACATTAGTTTCATCATCCTACGTAATTCCACAACCTAGCTTATTCGAGTCGGAAGTGGTGTCAAATAAATTCACATTTGATGATCTGCAGATAATCGTTTCTTGTTCATATAATCTTTAGGCCAGCCACATAATGAAAATTCTGTGAGTGTGTGTGGCGGGGGGGGGGTATTTGTATTAAAACGAAAATACGAATGCTTGACAGAGTGACTAGGGTCACTCTAAGCACCGACTATCACTTTGTTCCTTCCCTCTTCTTACTTCGTATTAACCATTATATTTCTATTATATTTAATCTGTATTGCGAGTAAAAGAATCAAAAGATATCTTTCAAGTATAAAAAGGAACCTTATTGTAATAAAACTAATGATTGTATTTCATTTATATCGGTAATGGATTAGCTAATTCGTATAGTATATCCTATCAAGTGTAATATTTTATGCCAAATAAGCAATTCTGGATTTGGTATTTTCTATGATGGGAATCGACTCTTCAAAACAACTATCAGAGTAGTAGAGCCCTTAATTTCTAACAGTGAAATTAATAATAGCTCCGTGGATTAACAAACCACACATTTAACTCGCTATGCTTACATAGTAAGATGATTAATAGAATAAAACTATGTGTAATACTAAGCATTCCTATTTACATCTCATTAAAAAAATGTAATCTTAATCGTTGTTTATTCCATAATGCTAGACATCAAGAAGTAAGCCACTGTAGGTTCGATTCTAATTGTTCCTCCACTGAGGAGAAGAGTACGTAAACGTAAAGTACAACGGATGGGATAAGAGATTCTTTATGTGCATTTTAATTTATTTTTTACATAATTCTGAAAAATTACTCTGGATAGCATTAACGTGGATTATTTAAAGCCGCATCAGGGCGCTGTCTTTTATAACACTACAGTTAATGTTAATCAGGTATGAAAGTTTTAACAATAACAAAAATTTTAACACAAAGAACTAAATTGAAAAATAAAGCTATTTTCTTGGAAAGCAGAATATTCAGCGAAAACAATTTATCGAAACACAGTTCGCTGATGGATACGTCATCAAAGCAGTCCATTGCTCAACTGTTCATTGCAAGCAATTCATAATGAATCGAAAATAGAAATAACAAAATAACAATTAATAGAACATGCAAATAACAAATAACAACTATTTGAAAGTATAATTAGAAATAACAATTAATTGTAAATAATCAAAATGGAAATAATCTAAAGTAATACAAAAAGAATTCAAATTCGAAAACCAAATATTACAATACTTAATTGATCGAAATTCGTTTTATCGAAAACCGACAAGTTAGAAAAAAAAATCCCAACTCACGAGACAGCTAAACCATGAAGCAATTAATTCATCGTGGAATGAATTGGTTTCTACTGTTTTCAATATACGAACAAAGAAACTCAGGCTATGATGTGTCAGGTCTGATAATTGAGTTTGTTTTTATGGCCAGTTTTTCTGCATTTCACGATGAGAAACCAGTGTTTCTGTAAGGAAAATTTCTGCAAGCTCCTCGTAAGCTGGTGCTTGCAGAAATTGAAAAGTCCCGATAAATGTTCCTCGCTTCCTAGACAGGAAAAATAATTGAAAGAAGGTTTCAACAAAAACAGTGATTGATTGAGTTCTAATTTTTTTTTGAAGTTTTTTCGATGTGCAACTCGATGTAAAGAGTTCGAGGTGCACTAATATGCACCTCGAACTCTTTGCATCGAGTTGCACATTGCAACTGTTTCTTCCTTTGTGAGAAGTATAAGAATTGCACTCAACGACTCCTGATCCCTCAGGAACCTCCAATTGCATCGCCAGGCATTATATCGGACATCTAATCCCTCCTGAAAACCACTGCTGAAATTTTTTTATTACGATAGACAACCACATCAGCCAACTAATCCGTCAAAATTACAAAGCGAAATTGCACAAGTAATCGCTAGATACTCACAAGAAGTGGTCATGAGCCACCCACACTGACAGATGCAAGTACAGGTGAAGAGATCAAGTTCCAAGGACTCAGTCTATCCACGGAAGAAATTAAAAATCCATTAGCCTTTGTGGGTTGAAGTGGATGTCATTGTACATTTCTAGACGTTATCGGTTTCATCCACATTGGCCGGTAGGGAGACCGGCCAATGTGGATGAAATAGTGACACCAAATTGCACTTCTTATTCATGTTATTTAATGGGTTTTAGAGCTTCGTATCCAGGTTTATCTGGACGTCTATAGACGTCGTAGCCGGTTGTGGGGGTACCTCAACCGGCCACGACTTCCCGGCTCCTGAAATTTCTTTAAAATTTAAAAATCGACGATACGATTCGACACTAACAAAATAGTGAATGGAAGGCTTTACAAAACATGAACAGGTAGACCATTTATTTCAAATGTATTTATCGTAAATATATGTTGGATCTCTCAATATAAAAAGGCTCCTAAAGTGATGCAAAAGCAAGGGTGAGCGCATACTTCAAATATCATCCTGAAACAATTAAGTATTCGATATGTTAGATATTTTTTATTATTATTAACACAATTCTCCTGCAGTCAAAGGTTCATCGATGAAGGAGTTTCTAGGATAAACACCCTAGTAGGTTAGTCAACCGTCCTGGTTTACCAGACAGTTCACATCCTTATTCCATTTCCAGAAAAATGTCTTAAAATCACGGATTTTGTGAACGTGGCGTAAGAATTCTGAAAGAAAAGAATAACAAATAAGACAAATGAATTTTTTAACTAGAATATGTAATAAAGTCTTATTTTTGATTTGAACAATTTTTGCAATCAATTTCAGCTGTTGCGTTTCAGCATTAAGCAAATAAACGTTAAGAAACCTGTCGCTTATTTTTAGATTCCACAGAACCCACAATAAGTTCCTCTTAGTAATACTTAAATTGTTCTCCATTAGAATGTAAGAACACTCCAATTATAATTATTAATAGTATTTTTATCAATAAAATATAAACCATATATAATATACAATTTATTCAGTTAAATAATACATATATACTAAAAGAAACGATAAAAGGAAACAACTGTGGATGGGACTTTTATTATTTTTATTCGATACTTCCAGGGAGTCACCTCATAAATGAAGGGACTGAATCACCGAAACTAGACCTAATACCTGCTTATTAACCTATTCAGGCTGGATTTACTCACTACTTCAGTGGTAATAAACTATTTAATAACCAACCAGTTTCGCCGGCTATTGCTGTCGGTATCTTCAGGGTACAAATAAGGTAGGCACAGTAAATTACAAGTTAGATGTTAACAGTTAATATCTAGCTTGTAATTTACTTTGCTTACTTTATTTGTACCCTAAAGATGCCGACAGCAATAGCCGGCGAAACTGGTTGATTATTAAATAGTTTATTACCACTTGACCAATATTTCTAAATAAGAGTTAGTTATTCAGGAAACTATACCGTTCAGTACTATGTGAGAGAAAAAAATTCTCACACACCATTGTTAGCTGCACAAAAATGTAACTCCCACGGATTTTCTCCCTTGTCCTCTACCCCCCCCCCCTTTCAGATAGAGTAATACCAAACATTTGCAAGGCTAGAGTAAAAATGAACGCCTGCATACCATACCAGGTCTAAATAATAAAAGTTATAAATCAAGGCAACAAACTGTTAAATGACATAAGTTATATTCTTCTATCTTGACAAATAACGACAAAATGGAAAAATATATGTAAAGTTATGAATTCTCTATCACTTATAGTCGGCAAAATATCGAAGATGGCTTAATTCAATTATTATTGAACATGTCTGGTTGTATGGTTCATGCTCAGGCGATCTTTGCATATGTAGTAAAATAAAGAAAAGATATGGTTCAGAAATAATTACATATTTATTCTATAAAATTTATCTTTACACAACTTTGATTCTGAATATTTAATTTTTTGGTATTGGTTTAATTTTAATGTATGTTTTAAAGCATAGGTTCCCAAAGTGGGCGGTACCGCCCCCCCCCAGTGGGTGCTGAAGCCTTCTAGGGAGGGGGGGGCTATAGTGGGATCATAAGCATTTGGGGGCGTTCAGGAGGTCTAGGGGTCGGTGGCTCTTTATAGAAGAAATTAATAATATATATTTAAAAATTAATTATTTTCGTGATTTTGCGATTAGATAATCATTTAAAATTAAATATTGCATTTTAATTCATCTTATGCCCGTCTTACACGATAAATTTTTTCGATCAATTTTCTATTTCAATTATTTAATCATTTGAAAATTTACCATGTCAGATAGAAATAGATGTCAATTTTCTATGTCAATGAGAAAATAGAGCATGTATATATGTGTGTATAATAGGTTATGTTTACAGTAGCAAATATATTCGTTATATTTCATTTCGAAATATATATAAAATATATAAAACCACTTTTCTAATTGATTTGTACAAAAATAAACCCAATTTTATATAATTTAATATTACGAGTAAAAATAATGATGGCAAGAAAGAAATAAAATCGTAAATTTAGTTAGCCTAGTTAGTACTAACTTATATTGCTAACTAGAGGGAAAAAACAAAGCAAATATTATTCGAAACTTATTATACTGTTTTCTGTGGTTATGTTTTGTAGGTTTGTTGTTTATATCTTGTGTAATTATTTGATTTATTAATTATTATTTATAATTATTCGGACAATGTCGTGGTCGGACGAACAAAATGCGCTTGCGTGCAAAATAAAAAATTGAACGTGTCATACACGATTTTAACTTCTATTTTTTTATATACTTAAAAAATTTATTCATTTTTTGCTATTGTAAAAATTGATCGTGCCATACAGGCTTTAGTCTATCCACGCAGCATACGAGTCTTAACTAGTAGTATGTCGGTCAACTATTACGTAGATAATTCACACAATTCAGCATGTTTTGACAGGAATATGGGTGCTTGCAGTGACTTGTTCGAAGCACGAGTACGATGGTATCGCAAACAAGTCAATGCATGCAAGTCGATTGGGGCTAGATTTCAAATCTATAAACACCGTGGTTTCGGAATATGTTTCATTATTTTTTGTGTGCTTTGCCAACAATCATCAGTCGAAAGTGCGATAGATAAGTGGAGTCATACAAAGTTAAATTAAATCTTTTATTTTGTGAATATTTTTGCAAATTTTATTACTTCATTATGTCTGAATATAAGAAGAAATGTGGACAGTACAGTATTGAGTATTTGAAATATGGTTTTATTCAGTCTCCTACGAACCAATTATTACCCATGTGCTTGATTTGCCGAAAAGTGTTTTCAAATGAAGCAATGAAGCCTTCTAGGCTACAAGAGCATTTGACTAAAATGCATGCTGACAAAAAGGATAAAGATTTGTCCTATTTTCAAGTACTAGAAGAAAAATATTTTAAACGTCTAACTATATCAAAACTTTTTACGTCGTCCACTAAACAAGGTAATGACGGATTACAAGCTTCTTATAATATTTCATTACTAATTGCAAAAGCGGAAAACCAAGCACAATTGGTGAGGAATTAACCCTGCCGGCAGTAAAAGAAGTAATAAACACTGTGCTTCATAAGCCAGCGTCAGATATCATCAGGAAAATTCCTTTGAGCAATAATTCAGTGCAAAGAAAAATCGATGAAAGGGCTGAAGACGTTGAAAAATCATTGTGCGATTATTTGAAGACATGCCAATTTTCCATTCAACTCGATGAATCAACTCTCCCAAATATTGTACCACTACTCTTATCATACGTACGATTCATAAAAGAAGAAAAAGTCTGTCAAGAATTATTATTTGCTAAAAACTTGGAAGCCGATACAAAGGGAGAATAATCTATGTTTAATATCATGAATAAGGTTTTTCAAGAGAAAGACATTCCTATTCGTAATATTTTGTCTACTGCTACTGATGGTGCTCCAGCAATGACAGGGCGCCACAAGGGTTTCATAGCGCATTTGAAACAAGCAGTACCAAATGTACTCGCTATATATTGTGTTCTTCATCGTCAACATTTGGTTGCGAAAAATATAAGTGAACGCCTGTAGACGTCGCTCCATTGCGTCGCTCCATTGCGTCACTCAATGAATTGCTCCTAATCAACAAGATTAGGAGCAATTCATTGAGTGACATATTGTTTAGACAACTTTGTAGTCTAAACAATAGACTACAAAGAAAACGATGAAGATTTCAATCAATAGAAAATTCAATAGAAATTCAATCAATAGAAACAATAGAAAACGATGAAGATTTCAATCGTTTGCTGTTTCACACAGAAGTTCGCTGGCTTTCAAAAGGTATTTGTCTGAATCGATTTTACAATTTGTTTGATTCAGTACTAGAGTTCCTAGAAAACAGAGAGACGACGGATTGCGGGCCAACCTGATTACATCCAAAAATGTCATCGCTTATTTGACAGACCTCTATAAAATATTTAATGAAATCAATCTACAACTACAGGGTAATGAGTTGAATTTAATTAAAACAAAAAACGTTATTGTCGCTTTTGTTGGGAAACGTCTTCTGTTCAAGCGGAATATGGGCCGAGGGGAATATAGCCACTTTTCAAATTTATCAGCAGTGTCTCTCAAAAAGGAAGATTTACTTACATGCTACCAACACTTGGAGGTTCTCCATGCTGATTTCAATGAGCGATTGAAGGATATTCTAAACATGAATATACCAAATTGGGTTCTAGATCCTTTCTCACATGTAAGCACAGCAGGTTCATCAAATTTAGAAGTAGAACTAATAGAGCTCACAGCAAATGAAGAACTAAAATTAAAATTCAAAACTGGATACCAAGAGTTCTGGCTTCAAAAATCAATACCGACACTGTACCCTGGATTATGGGAAATAGTGCAGAAATTTTTAATTTCATTTCCATCTTCTTATTTGGCTGAGCGTGGGTTTAGTGCTGTAGTGAATTTACTATCTAAGAAAAGGAACCGATTCCCGTAAAAAATCGTGGCGATTTGCTACTGTTTTTAACGAAAGTTGAACCCGATATTAATAAAACTTTTAAAAATGCACCAGGCTCATCCTTCACATTAATTTGTTATTTTTTCTTTGTACTTTTACTTTGTAAGTTCGAAATAAACCATCTAATACATTTGATGGTTTTAATTATTACAATAAGATTCTTATTAATATAATGCAATCTCTTAATATGTATTCTGAATTTTCATATTTAAACCATTGCATGAAACTTAACATTATTTTGTTATTTTTCTTTGTATTTTTACTTTGTAAGTTCGAAATAAACCATCTAATACATTTGATGGTGTTTTAATTATTACAATAAAATTCTTACTAATGCAATGCAATCTCTTAATTGTATTCCACATTTTCATATTTTAACCATTGTATGAAGCTGTGCATAATGTTATTCGAGCATACATTTTACAATATTTACATATGGGCTACGTTTCACCAAAATCGGTATAGCAATAACTGTGTTCAAGATGAAGCACATATTGGCCACTTCTTTTTAAAAATTTAACGGTATAAGCAGTAATGTATCATTAGTTGCAATTTGCGTCAAAAATATCAAACGGCTTGAACGCAGAAAACTGTTATAATTGGGGGGGCGTTACAAAATTTATGTCTTGCAAAGTGGGCGGTGGCCCGAAAAAGTTTGGGAACCTATGGTCTAAAGCAATGTTTCTCAACCGCCGGGCTTTGGCATCAATTATACTGGGCTGCAACAAGTTCTCCTGGAATTTGTCATTTTAGTTTTCTAAGCATTTTTTTGAATAAATATTTTATAGTGGAAATATTCTAAGGACAATAATATTCGTGAATGTGTCGAAAAGCTCAGACCGAGAACGCATAAATAACATCTGTGTAACAAATGTCAGTGACCAAGCCGCGTATTTTTAAACATGGAAGTACTTATGAATTATCGTCAATTTTCAGACATTGAAATCTTCCAACATTCGGGAAAGGGAATACCGCTGTTTTTGACTGGTCACAAAAATTGCCTGCAAGCAGATTACGACAATGGGCGGCGTATCCTCTCTTCTCAAAACTGAACGAAATAATATCTGTGTGGCAAATGTCAGTGACAATCAGCAAGGAAGTATCAAGGAAATTTTTCCACTGAAATTGAAGATCAACGCTGTGTGTGTATCCGGTTCTCGAATGTTGTAATACTGAATACTATTTCTTCACAAGTTTGCATTATAGTGTATATGTGCTTGTTTCGAAAAACCCGGGTGCAGGGATTTTTTAAACGCAGTAGGCTTACAGATTGAAATATTAATAAGAATAACAGACAAGGAACTTTTGTTTAATTTTGGTGTTACGAAATCTCGTATTGATGGTGTTTGTGATGCAACAAATACTGATTCATCCACCTCAAGCATTCAGAGCGAGTTTCAGAATGTACAAAAGGAGGGGGAAACTACCAGCACACAGAAGAAAAAGTCTGCATTCACTCGTAAGTACTTATAATAATATTATAAATTTTTGGTGATCAGAATGGGATATGTCAATGATAATCTGCACAAATTAATTTAATGATTTACTAAAGTAAAGAGCCTAAAGACTCCAGTTCGGCGATGCAAAATTAAATAAGTAAAGTGGATATTAGATCCAGCATTATTTCAAAGCCGAATGTAGAAACTATGACAGTTTCGTAAAAGTAAGTTGACCAGAGAGCTTACGGAAATACTCCGGCCGGCATTTACGTATCGCCCTTGCGCGGACCACCTTAGAAAACATGAACGCCAAAGGCGTCCATAAAGTCGCTTTCTAATTTGGTTCATTTGTAATAAGGTTTCACTGGCCTGACAACTGTTTCGAACAGGTTGGTTTTCTTCGGAGACCAGGTAGAAACTTTAAGAGAGCAAAAACTCTCTTAAGGGACTTAACATGTCGGATGCTGGATATTAGATTCAGCATTATTCCCATAAGCTATCTGGTGAACTTATTTTTACAAAACTTTCATAGTTTCTACATTCGGCTTCAAATAATGCTGGATCTAATATCCACTTTATTTTTATAATTTTTCCATCACCGAACTGAAGCCTTTAGGCGCTTTAATTTAGTAAATACTTTCACTCCGTCGGTGCATATTTAGTAAATACGCACCGACCGAGAGTTCGCTTATGAAAAATGCACCACTCCGACGTTTCAAGTCCCTTAGTATTTAAAAAGAAAGAGAGCTTTTACTCTCTTAAGATTTCTTCCGGAATTTCGCTCCCGATGAGGAAGGGGAGCTTAGATTTCGGAGGGGGGGGGTTGCTTTGAGAGAGAGCAACTTGAGTCTCCGGGGAAAATGTTTTCCGGAATGGCCCATGTGGAGGCCTTTTGGATACTTTTCCTGGAATATGAGAGTTTCTGTTCAGTTGTAGGGTGATCCTTTCACTGAGTGAAACAAACGCTGAGTTGGGCGATCCTGCGGCCACTCCTTACTCGTAGGGAGTGGCCGCCGGATCGCCTAATTTTTAGAGAGATTTTTACTTAAGTATATTCCTGTTCTCCGACGAGAACCGACCAGTTCGAAATAGCTGTCAGGCTAGTGAAATCCTATCAAAAATGAGCCAAATAAGAAAGTGACTACATGGACACCTTGGCGTTCATGTTTTCAAAGGTGATCCGCGCTAGGACGACTCGTCGTAAATGGCGGAGAGCGTATTCCCGTAATCTCTTTGGGCAACTTATTTTTACGAAACTTTCATAGTTTTCTACATTCAGCTTTGAAATAATGCTGGATCTAATATCCAATTGATTTTTATAAAATAATTTAATGGTGTTGGCTTGAGGAAACCACAACATCTTCCAAGATTTCATGAGTCCAGTGATTGCTAACTAATTTAAATATAATTTTATATTTGTCCACATGCCACACAGTATACTATTACTCTCTATGATTATGCCATAATTAATTATCAATACGACTAACCTCGTCGATTCTTCATTTCCGTTGAAATTTCAAGATTATCATATAACGCAAATTCTCTCCTTGTCTGATTAATTTCTGTTTCTTAAAGTCTGATTAATAGTAACTTAATTTCCCGTTCATTAGTGTTTTTGGAATTAATCCATTTTGAAAATCGAACTCTTTCCCTTCCACCCGTCGGAAGGGAAAAAGTTTTGTTTTCATAGTCTACTAAAGACCATAGCAGACGCATTAATACGCGAATGGGCATCATGTCTCAGTTCGCAACCGGATGTGACGCCACCGGAAAGGGATTAAACGGTCGCTTTCGGAAATATGCGACCGACCACACCAAATCCCACGCATGCAGACAACAACAACAACAATAACCTCCGTACGACCATGGATGTCGTGATTGTACATAAGCTTTGTGATTATGATGATGATGATGTGTGTGTGTGTGTGTGTACAATCCAAAACAACCTTCGCCTATCTCAACTTTAACCGATGGCCCAGGGTACATCTTCCAACGGGGGGGGGTTACTTTTTTTAATGCATTGCTTCGAATTATGTTACAAAATATGGTATTGTTTTAAAATCAGCATTTTGGAAACATTTCATTTACCTCCACAGTATGCGAAATTTCTGGCTCAACCAGAGAAGGCTACTGCTATACAACAAGACAATGATACCGATTACATCCTGATAGTACAAAGCTTTTATTTCATTTTGTTTTATTTTTCAGCAATGATCATTTCCTAACTTTCGCTCAATCACCTGAAACTTCGTGCAGCTAAGTTTTGAAACCTAGACTTGTCTCCTTTCTACTCAGATGATAGATTCTAAAGAAACAGAAGCCAGTCATTTTACACATACAATACCAAATAAATGTCACTCAAGATTTCCAAATTGCTTTCACTACTTCTCCCATGTTCGTTTGCACTTCCCGTGTTATCTCTCCGAATCGAACGGGATAGGCGGCAATTCCTTGAAAGGGTTGTGGCAAGGGAACATTACTTCAGTTTTTTTATTATTATTATTATTATTATTATTATTATTATTATTATTATTATTATTATTATTATTTTATGCATTGATTCTAACTACGTATGTTACAAAAATGCTATTTTTTGAAACCAAGATATTGGAAATACATTTCATTTATTTCGACTGAATGCGAACTTTCTCCAGCACTGCTTGTTTTGTAGGAGTAGACATGAGTACTCCTACAAAACAAGACAAATATAACTGTCACCAAACGATAGTGAAATCGAAGTGATTTTCTTTAAAAGCTGTTAGCTCTGAGTACAATTCCGATATCACTTATTTGGAGTTTCTGTTCTGTATCATCTTCATCTATTGACTGAGAAAACGTTGAAGCTCCCCTCGTCGTCCTACAGACAACAGGAATGATTTTGATAAGACTTTGTTATAACAGAAAACTTACTTTCACATCTAATTTGCCAAAAAAACATTCAATATTCAAAAAATGGTTCACCTACCTCAACTGTAACCGATGGCCCAGAGTACATCTTCTCGGGCTGGATAAGAAAATCATGCACCAGTTCGTTATCTGGTCTTGAATGTTTGAACTGATATTCAGCAGAGTACCACTCAAAGTGATGTGCCTTCCGTCCAGTCCAGGGCAAGACCGTCGTGAGGCATGGGCACACTGGACAATTGCCTCTGAGCCCATTGCTGCTGTATTGTTCATGAGAGATCTCTTGGTATATTGTATTAATTACTCGACCTATCTCTAGAACACTAAGCTAAGAAAGGGAACTGGATACGGCGCGGAATACATCAAAAAATAAATATTTTTCATACTATACTATAATTTTTTTAATATTTTTTTTTCAGGTGGATAACCCTTTGAGAGGAAATGAAGCGTACTTTTATGAGTGGACACAGAATTTACATTGCTTTGCCTAGGGTCCTACAATACTGTTAAGACGATTCTGGTCCAGGGCAAAGAAAATTTCAAATTTCGTCCCTGCCTTTCGAAGGTATTTGTGTGAATTTCCTAGTTTTCCGGATCCACTAAATGCTTGGAGCGGTTTATTTATTTATTCATTTTTGTGAATAAAACCCTCGTCACTGAAGCAGTTATAAGCTCTCTAACAGTCTGATATTATTGTCTTCAAGACAAAATCCAGTCTTTAATTATATGCAACAGCATGCGTTTATCTTTCTCAGGCGCTGGAAAAAAAGAAGGAATTTCTTGAACCTCTTTCGATACCCTCGAAAACCCACTGGCCCACAATGCGTCGAACACGGTTATTCTTTCTCTTGCCGAATTTGCTCTCGTCTATTTCGATGACTTTTTTCTCCCCACCCAGCTTGTTTGAATTAACATAAACTCACGATATGCATACCGCTCTGCAAAATGATGCCCAATCTACTATGATGCAGTCACAAATATTCTGTTTCAGTTGAATTATACATTGTCGATGTGAAGAAAAAATACACCACACCAATGTAAAAGAACCGACATCTTCCAAGTTCAAGTCTGAATTGCCGAACCATGTACCTTCTCTTGCAGATTGACGGAAACCGCACTGCTTCCTAACTGGTTGTTGTTTTGGAATTCGGATCCGTATTGTTTTATTACATGTGAATAATAGTCTACTTGCATCCAGGTACATTTCCGAATGACATTTCGGGCAAGCTAAACCTTTAGGGGAGAACCTGTGTGCAACAAAGAATTTCAGAAGTGCCTCTCTGTCCAAGTGCAGTGGATGTGCATATACATTGGTTGAGTTGCCAACGTCATACTTCATCAGCATCTTCTGCTGCTCACATTGCATATAAAAATACGGAAAAAAATTGATAATAACAGTTAATAACGAGGACGATGATAATAATAATAATAATAATAATAATAATAATAATACTTAACCAAGCGGATGAAATTTAAAGTACTAGGAGAAAATGTAACGACTATTGACCGAAAGTAAATGAAAGATTGAGTTTTATTTATACGATTATCGGAAATAAGAGAAACAGAAAAGTATACTGCAAGATAAAGCTATGTAATGAAAGTAAAACAATCAAGTTCAGGTAAAGTTTTAGGACAAAGATATATTTTAAGAATGTAATACAGCGATTTTCAACCGGTGTGCCGCGATATTTGTGAAATCAAATTAATTGAAAGAAATAATGTCGTAATTTGAGCATTTATTCCTTTGAAGCTCACAAAAAGGATAAGTAGTTACTATTATTAATATGTTCTGTATGTAAATCAATCAAAATTATGCCTAAGTTTTGCCAGATCGTCAAAAAAATAAAAGAATATATTTTTAGTGTGTGCCGCAGAATTTTAATAATTAGTCCAGGTGTTCCATATTATGAAAAAGGTTGAAAATCACTGATGTAATACAATTAAACTTTTACATCAAATATATATATATATATATATATATATGTAAGTAATACATTCTGTACCTCATATATATATATATATATATATATATATATACAGGGTGTTCGGGATAAATTTGACAGTTTCGTAAGGAAAAAGAAAATCTTCCTTGTATCTATTAAATTTAATGAATTGACAAAAAAACATTACAGGCAGAGTTAATTACAATACTATCAACAAGATTTACTCAAAATAACCACCATTAGCATCGATCACAGCTTCAATTCTGCTTCGGAACCTCGAACAAGCTGATGCTACAGTCTCCCTGGGAAGGGCCGCAAAAACTGTTTTAATTTTATCCATTAACTGGGCTTTTGTATTACTGGAAGTGCGATTGGTGTCTTTTTCAACTGCGCCCCATACAAAATAATCCATGGGGTTAAGGTCTGGGGAGTTTGGAGGCCAAACATTTGGACTGGTGAAGTCGTAGAAATTTTCAGACAACCATTTTTGACTTTTCCCAGAGGTGTGGCAAGGGGCCGAATCCTGCTGCCATACATACGGCCTACCATTGGCTACCCTTGTTATCCAGGGCTTGACTACAGTTAGCAACTCCACGAACAAAGCCCGAATTCCAATGCCAGGGTTCTTCAACACCTGTTCCTGCAGATTTGCGAGGAATTCTGCTGTACGAACGCAATCAGATCGTCTGCTAGGGATCTTTCTTCTTGCTACATCCTCGTAGTCACCATTGCAAGTCTCTAGTTCATGCCTGATTGTTTTTACTGTATTCAGGGAGCATTGGGCAGCAGTCGTAATATCCTTATTTTGATGGCGGGCACGAATCATCATGATACAAGTTATTCTCTTCCATGATTCAGGTGGGTTCCAGCTATCCATCCTTTCTGACATCTTGTATATGAATGAAGAAGGGTCCAAACTTTTAAATGAAGAGAAGTGTGTGTTAATACATGTAACTTACGGAAAAATATAATTAATTATAAATATGTCAAATTTATCCCGAACACCCTGTATATGAGTTGTCTTCCTCAGTTGCTACCAGTTGTATTACAGAGAGACTTGCATTATATGTGCAGTATATATACGTAAGTTTCTGTTCTATACTGTTGTATAGCTTTGACTTGTAGTATAGATTATTCGTTACTTATTTCTCGTTTAACCTTATAGATTGTTTTAATGCTGTAAAAGTTTCTTTTACTTTCATTATATAGTTTTAACAGTATATTTTCCTATTTCTCTTATTTCTGATAACCTTATAAATAAAACTCAATGTTTCATTTACTTTCGAACAATAGTCATTAAATTGTCTCCTTGTGCATTAATTTTCATCTGCTTTGTTAAGTATTATTATTATTATCATTGAGATTACCAGTTATTATCACTTTTTTCCGAGTCGTTACAGCAACTGCAGATGACTGTGGTGCTGTTATTTACAACAGTATTTACGTTACTTCTAAGAAAGTAACATGTCCTCTTTAAACAGAGCAGATGTATTGGAATATCAGTGCAGTTGTTGCGATGGGAAGATAAATGAGGATTTAAGCGCGGTCCCGCTGAAATCCCCATTCATGTATCCACAACGACGTTTATCTTTAATTTACATTCATCTGCCCACCATAACGTTTATATGTTATCCCCATTTATATGCCCGGACTCATTAAGCTCGCGCCACAACAACATTTATCTCACATCTCTATTTATTTGCCCACAATAAATTACAACTACAGGCAGTCTCTGATTCTATATGAAATATGTAAACTGTATCAGTCGCCAAATGCGTTGCGAGATAAGAGAAAAATGTAGCTCTTATCTTACTCCATTCATCATATCACAGACTCTTGTCCTTTCCAAAACCCTCCCCTCCATATAGCCAAAAATATCACTAACTCATATCCGATAATTATCTGTCACCCAGAATATCCCAAATATATTTAATAACATGATAGCCATTAATGTTCCCCTCCACATACCAGTAGATCAATATTATAGCTTATTCCCCTGTCGACTTTTGCATCTACAGTAACTTTCGCTCCCCCCCCCTCACAGCTTTCATTCAACGGTAATGTTGAAAAGGATGAAGCGTACTGCTTTTAATATTCCCCTTTGTCTGACTTGAAAGCTACGTTGTTAATAGAAATTTATAATCTTTAAGCTCGCCCTATACTGTGGAGGGGGGGGGGCTGATTTCCTGATCATTGACTATTAAAATCGCTTGTGATGTTTCACTCTTGTAAAGGTCATATCCACTGTTTGTAGCTTTTTCGATCCGTTGATTTTGGTGGGTGCATGGAGCATTCAAAAAGAACCTTACTGCTAGAGAGGGAAGTAATGAGGAGATATATGGAATATTGGTATCACGGTGAATTTGTCCGTTTCTGATGAACCATGACGGAAAGTGAGAATTATCCAAGGTTAGTATGGAAACGCAAACTTTTATGTGGCTATGTATTTGAATATTTTGTTTCTCTTTGCCATTACGGTTGTGCTTTTTTGAGTGTGTATACTTGCAGCCTCCAATCTGATAACCATTTTTCTATGTCCACGAATACACCACCAGTGTGTTGTTTCCAATTGAATCCTCTTATAGTATGTTCTTCAAGTCGATAGTTTTGCTGGTCAGTGCTATTATATCAACGAAAGCCAAATTGTTAGTTGAGTTTGGATTAAGTCGTCTGTTGATTCTTGCAGTCTGTTTTTCCTATATTGGGTAGTAGGATCAGTAGTTTTGAGGCAACTGTGGATGTTTACCTGGATGGCTTGTAAATTTCTACGATATTCGTAAGTTTCCAGATTGGACGGAAAGATGCATCACAGCCAGTTGCGGTGAAGCAACTGGCTGTGAATAGTTTACAGATTGCATGAAGCATATGCTTAGACGACTTTTCTTTATAGATAATTTGAAAATCTTTAATCATATCAGTTGTGAAGTACATACTGTGAAAAGCATGAAATGCGAAATTAGAAGAACGTGAATATATAATTCACCTGCTATGAGCAGTCGTGGCAGCGGCGGGGGGAGGAAATTCCTTTTGACGTATTTCAAAATGCGACTGAAGTATTTTCAGGTCTGAGGCCACTCGAGGTAAAGGTGGAGTAAGTCCTGATCACTTTCCTTAGTATCTCCCATAATGCAAAGCACATCTTGCGGTCATGTATGCTATGCATTAAGGGAAGGGTCATCCAGAACGGTTTCGAAGTTTAATGAGGTCTCGTCAGTGCGAGCCAGACCCTCTGCAAATAATAACAGTTTCTTTCGTTTTTCAACTGCGAGTTCATTTGAAATAAATACTAATGAATATTATTTTGCGATATTTTAAAGTTATCCTTGAAATAGGAATGTAATGCAATTTAACATATCTTGTTCATAAACGCAGAATGACTTGTTCGCAAGCAGCAGAAGCAGTGTATCTAAAGCTATAAGAGTATATATCTTGGAAAAAACTAAAATATTAACTTGTCGTTTCTTAATAGAGGAAATTCCAATTAACACAGGGTCACTGTTCTAAGTCAAGAGGTCAAAATCCTTACAATTCCGCTATAGTTAGTCATTCTCATTTTTTCCGATGTAGTTGACAAAAAATAGCTAGAAAATAATCACGTGCACTTTCTTTTCAATCACACAAAGTAGGTACATTATAAATCATACTTTTCCTGCTGAATCAAAAACATCTAGTAATCCCAAATGTTCTTCCAGAGTAATTATATTTCTTTCATCTTTATGCACAAGCCTGGCAATAATAGTCATTTGATCAATATGACTTATGTCAAGGGTGCAGTGTAGTATTATAGAAAGTATTTTGCATTATCATCTGAAAAAATGATTCGAAATTAAAGATATTAATTAATTTTGAATATTTTTACCTAAATAATGAGGGATTTGTTTTTTTCGCTTCTAGAATTTGGCCAAATGATTTGTAGTAACAATATCAAATTTTGAAAACATTTCTACCAATTTGTTTTTAAAAAATTGCCGTTAATACAAATAAATATTATCCGTTGTGCCACGAAAGGTTAGACACTGCCCTGCAAGACATTTTATTATCTCGACTATTCTATCGAGGACAACACGCCAATGTCGTTTCTAAACTTGTGCAAGTTTACAGTCCATTGTGGTATGATCTTTTGATTGCTTTTTAAGTTCCATGAAATATCTTTATGAAAATATCTTAAATATGACGCACTTCCTTCATGATTAGTAATAGTTTTCGATAAATATTGCCAATTAGAATAACCATCGGTAGTTAATATCTGATTTCTTCCATTTGAAAATATTTCGCAACAAAAACAAACAACAGTTTACTTAAGTGGAATCATGAGCCATGTTCTTGGAAACATTTCATTGTTCGCTGCTTTACGGTTATAACAAACGTTACTAAAAACTTCGACCACAATCATCACGTAGATAAAAATTATTTTCAATTTATTTCGGTCCTTGTTTTACGATAAAGTTTACGATAATAATTGCAGGCCAAGTTGCCAGATCATTTGAATTAAAACTGTTTTGGAAATTTATAATGTCCAGTATGGCTGATGTTAGATAAATACATATATAAAGAAATACAGTTTTTACAGTTTACTAAACAATAGAGTTTTTTAATATGAATCACTTACATGTAAACAATATTCAAACTCCAAAAACGAACTACATGCAAAAAAAAAAAAAAAAAAAACTTGAAGTCATCCACTTCAGAGATTATATCCCATGTGAGCAGTTAGTTTTCTGTGTTCCGTTTAATAACAAATTGGTTCTTTTACTGAGTAATGGTTAATATCATTGGTGTATTTAATTAAATGGAAAGAAAGGAATGGCAGTTCGGAACTATACTTTCATCAAAGTGAATTCGTAAATCGGCATTTAATATAATCGGAATTGACAAAGAAGTCCTGTAAGAAATCAAGGATAGAGAATGGAGGAGGGAAAATTTCCAGATCACAACAAACAATTCCTAGTTACTTAAATAATTAACAATCAATCCAAAGTACCTGATATTCTGAATTGTTATCGATAGATTTTTGTAGATCGAAGTGTAAAAACCATGCATGTCCATCTCTGTCGCATTGTACGTTCAACAACCTACAATGCAGAGATATGATATCGCGTTCACTTACTCTTCACTTTACAGAATGGTTCACCGTCCAAGAAAATGAAAATGAATATTTTCATTTGAAAATATTGACCTATTTTCTTGGGTGATTAACGTTACTGACTTAAGGTTCCTGAATTTTTTTCGAAATTACAAACCAACCTAGATTTTTTTTTTTTTAAATTTGGCATAATTTTCTATGTAATACAATTTTCGTTGATACATTACTGTATCAAGAAACTGTGTAATGTGGAGATTGAGAGCTTAAAAGTTATCAATCTGCACATTACACAGTTTCTTGACACAGTAATGTCACAAAATTCATTTTTACAGAACTGAGTGCAGATACGTCTTAGAACAGCCGATTACAGTGAAAAGTGAAAATCCACAGTCTACTTACTGCAAAACAGTCCTCGAGTGTAAACTACCAATCAACGGTCAATGAGAAAAAGGAAATGTTTACCTGATCGACCGATCGTTATTCGATTAAAACAGAAGTAATATATTAGAATAGCCGAGATAATATTTGTAACTGCGTTGCCAGTAGAAGAATTTAGAACACTAAGTAACATTTTAGTAACTTTCTATATAAACCTAATCGTAGTCCTCTCATTTATTCATGCATTTGACTAATCCAAAATGCGAATGAAAGTGGAATTCGAAAATAAACTGAAACCCAAGGCGATATAAGTTTAGCTTTCGGTTGCAGTTTGTATCTATATTTTTTTATTTCTAGTCCAAGCCAAGCATCTCGGAAACACAACTGGTAGCAACTGAGGAAGACAACGTTGCACGCGAAAATCTCAGATAAAAATGAACTGAAACTTGTAGTGGCTTGTATTGATGTAGGACAATTACTGAATTTCCATGAATTAATATTCATGGAAATACACCTTGGAATGTAAGTAACACACTTTATACCTCCCAGGGTAAAAATGCTATACCCCCCAAGGGGTATGTATATATATATATATATATATATATATATTTGATGTAAAAGTTTAATTGTATTACATCAGTGATTTTCAACCTTTTTCATAATATGGAACACCTAGACTAATTATTAAAATTCTGCGGCACACATAAAAATATATTCTTTTATTTTTTTGACGATCTGGCAAAACTTAGGCATAATTTTGATTGATTTACATACAGAACATATTAGTAATAGTAACTACTTATCCTTTTTGTGAGCTTCAAAGGAATAAATGCTCAAATTACGACATTATTTCTTTCAATTAATTTGATTTCACAAATCTCGCGGCACACCAATGTGCCAGCACACCGGTTGAAAATCGCTATATTACATTCTTAAAATATATCTTTGTCAGATAAAATATATCTGTCGACTTTTGCATCTACAGTAACTTTCACTCCCCCCACCTCACCGCTTTCATTCAACGGTAATGTTGAAAAGGATGAAGCGTACTGCGTTTAATATTCCCCGTTGTCTGACTTGAAAGCTGCGTTGTTAATAGCAATTTATAATCTTTAAGCTCGCCCTATACTGTGGAGGGGGGGGGCTGATTTCCTGATCATTGACTATTAAAATCGCTTGTGATGTTTCACTCTTGTAAAGGTCATATCCACTGTTTGTAGCTTTTTCGATCAGTTGATTTTGGTGGGTGCATGAAGCATTCAAAAAGAACCTTACTGCTAGAGAGGGAAGTAATGAGGAGATATATGGAATATTGGTATCATGGTGAATTTGTCCGTTTCTGATGAACCATGACGGAAAGTGAGAATTATCCAAGGTTAGTATGGAAACGCAAACTTTTATGTGGCTATGTATTTGAATATTTTGTTTCTCTTTGCCATTACGGTTGTACTTTTTTGAGAGTGTATACTTGCAGCCTCCAATCTGATAACCATTTTTCTATGTCCACGAATATACCACCAGTGTGTTGTTTCCAATTGAATCCTCTTATAGTATGTTCTTCAAGTCGATAGTTTTGCTGGTCAGTGCTATTATATCAACGAAAGCCAAATTGTTAGTTGAGTTTGGAATAAGTCGTCTGTTGATTCTTGCAGTCTGTTTTTCCTATATTGGGTAGTAGGATCAGTAGTTTTGAGGCAACTGTGGATGTTTACCTGGATGGCTTGTAAATTTCTACGATATTCGTAAGTTTCCAGATTGGACGGAAAGATGCATCACAGCCAGTTGCGGTGAAGCAACTGGCTGTGAATAGTTTACAGATTGCATGAAGCATATGCTTAGACGACTTTTCTTTATAGATAATGTGAAAATCTTTAATCATATCAGTTGTGAAGTACATTCTGTGAAAAGCATGAAATGCGAAATTAGAAGAACGTGAATATATAATTCACCTGCTATGAGCAGTCGTGGCAGCGGCGGGGGGAGGAAATTCCTTTTGAAGTATTTCAAAATGCGACTGAAGTATTTTCAGGTCTGAGGCCACTCGAGGTAAAGGTGGAGTAAGTCCTGATCACTTTCCTTAGTATCTCCCATAATGCAAAGCACATCTTGCGGTCATGTATGCTATGCATTAAGGGAAGGATCATTCAGACCAGTTTCGAAGTTTAATGAGGTCTCGTCAGTGGGAGCCAGACCCTCTGCAAATAATAACAGTTTGTTTCGTTTTTCAACTGCGAGTTCATTTGAAATAAGTACTAATGAATATTATTTTGCGATATTTTAAAATTAACCTTAAAATAGGAATGTAATGCAATTTAACATATCTTGTTCATAAACGCAGAATGACTTGTTCGCAAGCAGCAGAAGCAGTGTATCTAAAGCTATAAGAGTATATATCTTGGAAAAAACTAAAATATTAACTTGTCGTTTCTTAATAGAGGAAATTCCAATTAACACAGGGTCACTGTTCTAAGTCAAGAGGTCAAAATCCTTACAATTCCGCTATAGTTAGTCATTCTCATTTTTTCCGATGTAGTTGACAAAAAATAGCTAGAAAATAATCACGTGCACTTTCTTTTCAATCACACAAAGTAGGTACATTATAAATCATACTTTTCCTGCTGAATCAAAAACATCTAGTAATCCCAAATGTTCTTCCAGAGTAATTATATTTCTTTCATCTTTATGCACAAGCCTGGCAATAATTGTCATTTGATCAATATGACTTATGTCAAGGATGCAGTGTAGTATTATAGAAAATATTTTGCATTAGTTATCATCTGAAAAAATGATTCGAAATTAAAGATATTAATTAATTTTGAATATTTTTACCTAAATAATGAGGGATTTGTTTTTTTCGCTTCTAGAATTTGGCCAAATGATTTGTAGTAACAATATCAAATTTTGAAAACATTTCTACCAATTTGTTTTTAAAACATTGTCGTTAATACAAATAAATATTATCCGTTTTTCAGGAATACTTGCATAAATCTCTCTAGGAACATGCAGTAGTGAAATCTCTGGTAAATCTCACATTCAGCTGTATTCCCTTTTGTATAGATGGGTACTGTGAGAACTCTACTCCAATCATTTGGAAATCGTCCCTCTGATCAGACCTTCCGAATTATGCGGTGTAGCCACTGTAAAACTTTTATGTCTCCATATTTTAGCATTTCTGTTCAAATATCATCTACTCCAGCTACGTTCCTGCATTTCCTGTTTGTAGAAGTATAGATATATATTCCAGATGGTATTACTGTTAAGTGGTTTCTAAGACCATGTTGTCACCTCTTGCCATGTAAAAATAATAAATAATAATACTATAAATTATAAATTGATTAAAACTAAAATCCCTTAAAAACCAGCATAAATAACATAAAAAACTAGCGTCCTTAAAGAAGGACGGCTGAAAAATAATAGCATTAAAAACAAACTTATAAATGCATATAATTTGGCCAACAAAACAGTAGCTGAAGTTAACGAAGAGCTAATGCAAAAAAAAGTATAGAGAATGCGTAGAAAATTAAAATATATGAAGTAAGAATAAACCAATATGTACAAAATATGCATTTTGACCGAACACTTCATCAGTCTTTCCAGAGAAATAGAAATGCAAACAATCATTCACCTGAACAAGAAGAAATACTGAAATTTTGGAACTCAGTCTTGCATATTGATCATAATAAAGATCGCTTATTGATTAAGGAAATGGAATCGGGAACGAAACAAAAAGTAGTGCAAAATATCAATATCACTAAAGAAACAGTCAGTGCACAAACTAGCAATTAAAAAACTGAGCACACTTGACAAAGACGAACTACATGTATTTTAGTTAAAGCATCTAACCAGTCTACATGATCGAATATCAGAACAATTTAATTATTTGTTTCAGTCAGGCTCAGTGAAAGACTGGATGATAGCTGGCGTACGTTTCTTTGTATCAATGATAAGGATAAGGGTGCTTACTGAACTAACCATTGTCAGATATTAAGCATACCATCCAGGAGTAAGCTGTCAGAGCACTCATAGCAAATTCCACATTTCGCTACTTATCAGATTTATCGGACTGAACAAAAAGGCAATTTTCAAAAACCTTGAGGAACAGGAAACCAGATCCTTATTAATAAAATGTTTCTCAGAAATTCAAAAAGAGGAAAAACTAACTCAATTATTGCATGGATAGCCAAGAAGAAAGCATTCGATTCACTATCACTCACCTGGATTACTACAAATATTTGGAGGTAGCAAAACTATACGTTGCTTTCTCAGTACTTCCATGAAATCAAGGAATGCAAGTTTAATATTCAATAATGAGCGGTTCGGAGATATTAACATTAAACGTGGAATTTTCCAAGGTGATTCGTTGTCACCATTGCTCTTCCACATTTCTTTGATAGCTCTGTGTATGATTTTGAAAGAAAACAAAACTTCGATATGAATTTCTAAACATAATAATAAAATTTCCCCTCTGTTTTATATTGATAACTAGAAATGACTGTATATGGAAAACCGGCACAGCAAATAGTCTCTTTACTCGGTACGTTTTGTATTTTTTTCAGGACATCGAAACGGAATTTGGTTTAGATATATACACATTTCTCTTTATTAAAGGTGGAAAAATTAATGGAGCTAGAAATTTTAATTTTGAGCACGGTGATAGGATCTGCTTCAAGCTCGACAGAGTATGAAAAAAGAAAAATTCATTTAAAAATACATCTACAATAGCTGTGAACAAATGCTTCAAGCAATTTCACAAAAGGGCCTTTTAAATTTAATAACAAACAAATCCGATTACAAAAACAGAAACAGCAAAATAATTGATATATTCGCTGGAAAAATAAATCAGTGCATGCCCATTTTCTTCGGGATACTAAGGAAAAAATTGACGCGATCAAGAGGAGGCAATTTATTTAATATGGAAGTATTAAAAAAGAAACAGAAGGATTTATTCTAGCAGCTGAAGAACAAGCGTTACAAAATAATGCAATCAAAGCAAAATTTTGAACATTAACAATAACAGCGAACTATGCAGCCTATGCGATCACAAAGATGAGAGTGTAGAACATAAAATCACTGTATGCAGCAAGATATGGCCGAAATAATTCATTGTCATGTATGCAAAAATATGCTGTTTCCTACTTCTGATAAATAGCGTTAGCATAAAATATAGCCAGTGTTGAAAGACGAAACAGGAAAAATTCTGTGGAATTTTAGAATACAAACTGATCAGCGTTTATTTCATACGGGCAATCCAACCAGGAGAGCATACGAAATTTAACTACAAACTATATTCTTATAGACTTAGGGATAACAGCCTTATTATGAATTATGGAACCAAGAAGCCTTTAAAATATATAACAAAATGTTTCATGAGTAATAATCGTTCTGACAAAATAGTTCTCAACTCCCTACTCTCGGATTTTGTTCACATTTATAGATCATATATTTAATTCAATTTTAATTCCACTTCCTTGTTTTAGAAGTGAAGTGTCCAGCAATTTGTAGTGAACATATTGCTTGGGTGGTTCAATAACTTACGAAAAAGAAAAAAAAATCTTGCTTATTCGTTAGACTCTCCTCAAAGAAAAAAATAACCAGTTATCAATTTTAATTCCTTCACTGCTTTTGTGATATATTTCTTTGAAATGAGCTGTATGTTACGAGTATATTTAATCTTCTGTTCTCAAAATCCTAAATAGGATGCCTGTCCTTATAACACACACAAGTTCATTTTTAGTACAAGATTCAAAACCCATCAGTACGTTAAAACTTTTTTTAATGTTTTTTATGTATCAATTATGTGTGGCAATTTTTACCTGTAATTTCCAGTTTTTTTAGATATTTCAATGTTTATTACTATTCTTTTCCTTTATGAATACCTGAGGAAAGCTGTTATAAGCCGAAACTATTGTATTATTCTCATTAAAATCTTTATAAGTTATCTCGGTTTCTTAAGTCATTAAATCTATGTTTTAAAATGTATCACAACAACCAAGTAAAAGCCTATGATCATATATATATATATATATATATTAATCTTAGCTCTTTAATACAGTAAAGAACTAAGATTAATCAACATTGCCAATTTTGATATCAGATTCAATACCGATATTCTTCAAAAGTGATCCATTTTATATTCTGTATTAATCCTGATCAGATAAGGAAATTCCCACCATTTTTTCGACTCCCCATAAATTAATTTGCTCTCATGATGAAGGTTAGAATGCTGCCCTCTTAATGCTGATGCTCACTTCACAAATAGATCTAGTTACTTCACTTTTATTCACCGGTTGATTTTCGTAGTTGTGCGATTAAAACGAATTCTCTTTTAAGAGAATAAAATTCTCTATTGATATGCTTGTATGACTGACTAAATTGGGAAATGGCAGCTGTAAAATGTCATCACTTGCTAATCTGTAGGATACCATCTTCACTAAAACACCGAAAAAATGAACTTCAAGCGTCATAATCAGCAAACCGAACTTAAAATTAAAAGATATTTAATTTTTACTTCAGCCAACCTGAAGCATACGAAAATGCAGCACATTCATAAACAAAATTCACTCCACAGAAATTCAGTTTTCATTCTCCAGAAATAAACAATTATTAAAATTCTAAATAGACCCCTGCCTTTATTTTCAGCTCTCGTTGTCAACGAAAAGCAGTTGAGAACATGCAGTAATATTTTCCTTTCGATTTGAAGGATTGTGATGTGGAAAACGCGAAGAACCTTTTATAAGGGCTTTTCAACAAAAAATAACTTCCTCAATTTTATAAAGGAGACAGAAAATTTTCTCCGATTCGTATTTTTTATCATGAGAAAAAAGTAATAATATTGTCTGGAGAACGCATGCTGCTCTTAGTAGCCTCATTTCAAACCACTCAACGCAACTCAGTTTTGGCTATAATATCTCAATGCTACAGCTAGAGATATACATTATTTGTAGAGCAGTTTTATTATGTATATGCTTACTAAGCGACTGTCGGGAGGACGAACTTGATTCAGTTGATATTTTTGGTCAATATTTACCACAGTTATGCATGAACCTGAATGTCAATTGCAGATTTCATTTTTATGCTTCATTAGAAAATGAATTTAATTGGAACCGCGTAATGAATATTGAAAATAAACAAAGTGCCATACGAGTTATTATCTGCTATTATAAATAATGAAAGATTGCTGCAAAATTACTTGTGCAATTATTCAGTAAAGAAAAAGAAAAAAACTGTACGGAATTAAAACTGATTAATAATAACTCTCACGCACATGTAGTTGCAATGCTCATTAACATTCCTCCACCCACTGCATCCAGCTCCTTTACTTATATCCACGATGCTTTTCTATAGCAACGCCTTCATGTGCGTTCATATTACGTACATCAACTTTGTTGGTATACAAAATAAATCAATGCATAAACGTTTTTAAATCTTCTATAGAATTAGAATCAGTAATACTGTGCGCGTTATATGTACAATATACAAGAAAATAGTTGATTTCAACATTACTCTGAGCTTAAATATTACAAATGGAAGTTTCTAACTGTTTATGTTCACCCGAAGCTGCTACATGTTTCGGTCTGCTACTAATCGTTTTTTGGTTGCGCTAGGATAACCCTATGATGAAACATGAATGAGGAAGTGCTGACTGTAAATGTAAAAACAGAAATTTCATGTTAATTGTTAAGTCTCTCTATATCCTCTTTCTTGTAACCCCACATTATACGCAGACAAATGAAGATACACAGACAGTTTATTATATAAATTTTTAATCTAGCCGTACAAAATACACACAAACAGTTCATATTTTAATTATCATTGTGCATATCAGTAGTTAGGATGAAATGATGTAAATGAAAATTATTTGATATAAAATGATGTTTAAGATGAGAGTTTCCAATATGTCCATTCTCATTCATCTATATGAAAATATTATAACGGACACAACTTTAACTCAGAGACATTTTATTATATAAATATTTTCGCATGTCATGATATAAAATGCACAATCATTCACTATTTATATTTTAGTTTTCAATACAAATATACAGTATACAAATATTTTATATTTATATTTTATTTTTTAATCTCAGCAGTTAGATTTTAAGTATGTACATAAAGATTACTGGTGTAAAATGAGATGCAAAATAAAATTTAATGCTGCATTCAATAATACATATTATAAACGAAAAGGACATTAAACTGAATACGAAAATTGGCTATATTCAACCCAGTACTTTATGCGGAAGATGCATCACTATCCTAAAAATATCCAGATTAAAACGCCATGATTCTTTAACGGAATCGAACAAGTTCTGTAACAAGTGTTCTAGCAATGAGGCATGAACATCGGAGGATTCCATGCTGGGACTCCTAAGCAATTTTCTGTTATTATAACATTTACAGCACTGACAGTAAAATATACAATATATTTAGAAGCTTTGAATAGAATTCACAGAAGTAAGAATAATAAAATTAAATGTATACAAAGCCAACGTTTATCTGGCATTATCCAAGTCTCTCTCTCTCTCTCTCTCTCTCTCTCTCCAATGGCACACATAAAATAGCATAATAAACAAAGAATGCCAGAGTGAGCGATGCTACAGGCTCGCTCACTATAGATACCTTTTGTCATTAGTGAGATGAAGAAATTCGCTATAACAACAAGTATGTAACATAATGTGTTGATTGATCAGTTACGTATTATAGTGGCAAACATAATGCTAGCTTAAGCTGCAAATATTCGGGTATAAAGAGATTTTCATTTTTAATTAATTAATTATATATATAATTAAGAAAAGTTTAGGTATTTTATAATTAAATAAGTCATTACATCCCATTTTCAAAGTGGTTTCCATTTTTTCTATGAAATCTGATTGAACACAACGATCGTTATTTTTCATAGAAATAGCTAATGATTTAAATTTCTTATAAAATGTGTCTTGGAATGGTTAGAATTTATTAATTTGATGATTGTCTCGTATTCCCTTTTTGCTAGGTGGACAATAAATAAGAAAGTTCGAACTATTTACTACATGTTTGCAGTGTTACTTATCAGAATTTCACAAGTTCAAGAATTTAGAATAATACCGTCATCTGTTTATTTACTTAGTTATTTTTTTATTTAACCTCTCTGATATAAAAGACTATGAAACACGAAATATTTCATGATCCTAAAATTCTAATCTCGTCATCTTCAGACTGTGCGTCTTTTAGAATAACGTTATGTTGAACTGTTTCTTCTTGATCTTCTACAAATTTGTTTAAAAGGGGGAAATGCCTCATGATCCCGTTGCTCTTTTTGAAATAAAGAAACAACGTCAGGGCTGAAAGCAGAGCCACTAGTACTAATGCAGCCACCGTTATTCCAGCAATACCACCTGAAAAAATAAGAAACATGTACTGAAACGTTTGCTTTATCTTATATTCTAATATATTAGGAGATATCTAGAAAGTATTGTTATCTCCAAACACCCGAATAGAAGTTAATAAAAAAAGAGTTGAAGGGCTTCATACTTCATATCAATAAACCTACTAAACATCCTTCGTTATTTTATAGGAGGGTTTAATTCCAGACATTAATTATTATAGCATAACACTTAAATTTATACATTACAAAAAGCTAACCACGGAGGGAGTACGCTCCCCTCCCTCAGTTATCCCTGATAGCGAAGTACCTCTTCGACTAACAGGATGCGGATTGAATTGCGCATTGATTTTGATATTTGTCAATGTTTTTAGGCAGAAATGTATCTCGTTTCAGAATATGATATCAGCCTCTTCATAGAAAGTATATGAAATATAAATAGTTCTTCATCCTAAAATTACAATACCATCATCTTCATACTGCGCGCCTTTTAGAATAACGTTATTTTGAATAGTTCCTTAATATTATCTGAATTTGTTTAAAAGGGGAAAATGCTTCATGATCTTCTTGTTCGTATTGAGAACAAGAAATAAAGATACACTGCCAAGGCTAAAAACAGTATCATTCTCACTATTGTGGTTACCGACATTCCAACAGTATCACGTTTTCCTTTAACTACGATTTAAGCACCTTTTTAAAGCCTTCCATGAATTGCTGATTTCCTTCTTTTCGGTAACTGATACGATGTGACCAAAGATTGTATTTTCTTAAATCTATTATAAATTCAAGCTTTGTATTTCGCTGTGAAATGTTCTAACTGGACCATCCATAATATTAGCTAATTGCTAGGATTACACTGAATGATTGCTGTCATCAACTGTTGGCCGAAGAATCATATTCTTTTCTGAGATCCCTTTTGGCCCTGTGATCAACCCGTAATCCTCATTGTCCTAGAGTTCCTTTTTTCATGTGATGCTTTAGCAAAGTGTCTCACAACAGTTCAATAATAATATAATAAATTTTCCAAGCATGATAAGAATGAAGGAAAGTTTTTGAGCTGCTTCTATCCAATCAATGGTTGTATAATTTCTCGTCCGTAATTATTATTCGATTATTGTCCATCAGAATAATTTTGCGATGCGTTTTATCATTTTCGGCAGCTGATCCATCAAACCTGTTTCAACACTCCACTCTATAATATCTCATCCTTTTAGAATCGACCTCATTCCAGATTGCCTGAAACTCACAGCAACATATGACTTATTAGTATTATTGATTCCATGTGTTTGTATTGCAAATAAACACATATCTGGTATCATTAGATGTTTCTAATGCTCTCCTATCCTTCTTAATAATACTCTCCCCTTTATGCGGATAATCGTAGTACAAAAGGCCCTCACAAAGGCAACTAATTCTACGGTTTATTATATACCTATACACAAACGTCTGAGGCTTCATTGTTGGTATACATTGGTGTTCAAATCCTTAGGAATAGCAATATATCTGAATATTATAACCGCAGATTTAAAGTAATCAGCTAATAGCAATTTATATAACTAACAATTTCGAATAAAAAACGGGTACACATTCAGATTTTCGAACCCCGCCCCAAGCGATTATGTAGTAGCACTCAACAGGATAATACAGGATAAAAGACTACGCTAAGAGTACTGAGTTAAAAAGAAGCTTTCTTTGTGATGGAATAAAAGTGCAAACTTCGATTTCTTATAATGACTAGAACACATCATATAAATGATTTAGCGAGGAGAAGAATTATTGGAAAACTTCAAGAAAGCCGCAGAATTACTGGTAACGCCAGAGAGTTCACAATCTCGCATAGCCTTTTATGCGCATGTCTTAAGTGCCCGAAGGCCTGCAGTCAGCGTCCCTTTATCCAACATTCATCATAGGGCATGTTTTCAGTGGTGCTGTATTCATAAAAATTTGGACAAAACATCAATGAATTAATTTGCTGTTTATAGATTAGAGTCGTTTTTCCTTGGTTCCCATTCTAGGCAACATTTGTTCTGGCATGAGAGTGCAACTGCTTACCATCCCGAGAATGTTCTTGAAAGGATAGATACGACGGTACTTGGGTAACGGTGTAGGGAAGCGTTGTGCTTAATGGGAGCACCAAGATACAAATGCTGGAAAAATTACTATAACCGGTGAGCGATGTTGCAACGAAGTTCTTCAACGTTATGTGTGATTGCTCCATTGTGCTGTAGGCGAAGAATCATTTTTATTTATGACAGTGCCACATTGTAACGTTCACGAGCAGGTGGAGATACTTTTCGAGACCTAGGATATAAATCGAATTTTGTGGCCACCCACCGTAGATCGCACACCATAGAACACGTTTGGGACGCAATCGGTAGACGCATTACTGCTCCAAATTCCCTTTCAGAAAGAAATCACGGAATTATCTTTGATCTGGGGTAGGATTGGACCAGTTTTCCTCCAGAATTACTGATTTTCTTGAGGTATGACGTTGATAGAGCGCTGCATCGCAGTTTAAGCGATGACATATTCCATACTAAAATGTTCTGTCCTCATAGTTTTTTCCAAGCACTCTAAATTAATTCTTGAACTAGTTTCCCCTTATAAAATTTGTAACTTTCGACAGGAACGTATTTCAATTTAACTTTTGCGAACTTTATAACATATTTTTTTTTTTTTTTGGAAATATAATTTAACTGTATGTTGGCAATAAATTTATGTCCATATATGACGTTAGTCATGAAAACCTTTTGGTATGCAGTTAAAAACGTAGTTCATCCTGTAATCATATTTAATTTTCTCTTACGTGTGGGAAGCCACTATTCAAAAATATAGTATTTGTTAGTTATTTATTCGTATGGTGTTTCCACCCACTTTGGAAACCTTCTAATAAAGGATGCTCCGTATCCTCCGTAAATGCTCCGTATAATCCCTTTCCACGAAGAGTGCTGTGAGGAACATATCAACAGCTGTAGAAAACTTCATACCTCCTTGTTGAAGAAAGTTAAATGTAAAGACTTTCTTCACATTTTTACTGGAGGCCGAAAGTAGATATCACTATGTTTAGTCTCATTAAGTATGTCTATTCCTCGTTTTCCTTCCCTATATTTTTACAAGCTATCAAGTTTACACCATTCAAAAGCTCACTTTCAGGCTCACTCACTACAGTGCACTGTAGTGAACCTGAAACTCCCACAGCCGTATGTGTTGGGTAAACCTAATGGTATTAAAACGCATTAAGAGCGTTTCCCACCAGGTAAGCATTAAATCAGCCGATATTTACTCTGCCAGATCGTTCTGGAAGTTGGAACAGGAGTATTGAGTTATGTGTACGACACGCTTAATGTCAAAAACTAAAAAGATACTCCGTGCTCTCGAAACTTTAATCTTCAATTTTAACCCCCTCCCGGCAACAGTTTCTTTTTCTCGAATCTTTCATGAGCTTCGTACCGTTACCGAACGTAACCAGAATACTACTGCGCTAGAAACAAGAAAAAATAATAAATGAAAAAAGAACCCTACAATTTCAAAGAATCATCGTAAAATGTAAGAAAGATTCTTCAGAAACTCAAACTTCAACCTGTTATTATACTTTGCCATCCCATCTCGCGCTGTGTGTTCAGCGGGTCGGTTTGGCAGTAAACTCTAAAGGAAGCCGACACTCGATCAATTCCAGAAAAACATGGGGTTGGCTATTTTCCTCACCACAATCCTCAAAAAATAAATAAATATAAATAAATAAAATAAATAATAATAATAATAATAATTCAAAACAGTTTAGAGTTTCCTTCCTTTAGAGTTTACTGCCAAAACAGGTTTGGCAGTAAACTCTAAAGGAAGCCGACACTCGATCAATTCCAGAAAAACATGGGGTTGGCTATTTTCCTCACCACAATCCTCAAAAAATAAATAAATATAAATAAATAAAATAAATAATAATAATAATAATAATAATAATTCAAAACATCCACAAACTCTCAAGTTCACCATATGGATCCCATTCATTTAGTTCACTATTTTGACCACTAATAGATTAATGTCTACAACAAGAATTTCTTTCGAATGTTTCCATCATATATCCTAAAATGAGTAAATTCGCTGAATATGTAAAGCGGCAACAAGTATCTACAGTTTCATGATCAGGTTTTGTTTCTGTCCATTCACAACGCGTAATAGCAGATGACATCCTCTCTTCAGATTACTTCCCTGATACCGAAATATTTCAGCTACTTTGTGCTTGATCCATACTCTTTCACGAACATATAGATAACTTTATCCTCCTGACCACAGATCTTATGTATAGCGTGATGATAATTCTCTTCATTTTTCCTTTCTTCGTTTGAGAGAAAATCATTGTACTCAAACAATACAGTTTTCAAAAATCCTCCATAACCGATGCCTTAGATGCTGATTTCAATATCACGTTAATGAGCTTTTGTAGCTGAGTCGGCAACAACGATGTTCTTGGATAAAAACTTGTATGTTGGATCCTGTGTAAAATATGAAGAACACGTTATAAGCCTCTTTCACTTCGTCTCAAACAAAGGTGACGGGCATAGACGTACTTATGCACATGTGTAAGAGGCTCTAGCTGGGGTCCAGACATTAGGGCCAATAACGTACCCCAAGCAATGAGAGAGGGGCCGTAGTGTACTTCAGAGCCTTGCCCCTCCCTTTTGGGAAAAGTGTGAGTATGTCCCTGGTGAAGGGATTTTTCTCTCTCAACCATGGATTTTTTTATTAACATGCATGCATACACTTATAAAATAATCTGCTGTTTTTTAATTTACCGAAAGGGCGAAAGGTGCGCTAGCTTTACCACTTTCTAATTTTTGGAAATTAGAAAGTGGTTATATCAATCTCAACCCTTAGTCGGATGAAAATATCTTTGTTCAAGCAAAATATGAACAGATACCTCCTTTTTTCTATTCCTCTTGCTAACGAGGCACTAATTGCTAACGGTCTGTGACTTTTTGTGTGTGGATCAGATATAAAAAAATCCGCGATAGCTGATCAAAATCTATCCATTATATAAAATGGTATCCGGCGTAGACATAACAGCAGCTCCTGTCGTTATGTAGTTGTCCCTACCCTATCACAATATATTGTTTTCTGAAATTTTCAGAATTTGAACCTTAGAATCTGAAAGTGTCAGATTCTAAGGTGGATTTTCTTCAATTTACGGGATGATAAACCTGAATTTTCTGAAGTAAAAAAAAAAACAAAACAAAAAATCGCTTCACGGTGTCAGATACTAACTAATACAAAAAGCGATGGAAGAATGGCATATATATGCTTTTCTATTCGAACAGAATATATATATGCGAATAGATCTACTATCCTACCTAAATATTTTGATGTTATCGAAAAGAAATCAATCGGTTATTAGATAGGTTTTTTCTCTCTCTCTTTCTCTCTCTGTCCATCATGCCCCATTGTGTAATATTTCTCTTTTATGTCTTTACTTTAAGTGAATTATATATGACTACAGTGGTTCAAACTTACAAAACCCACTTTTCCCTTTCCTCTTCCATTCAATATAACCACTAAACTCTTGACGAGCATCTTCACATTTACTAATAAGAAAATTCCAAATTCCAACTGCTGAAGATGAACATGAATATTCTGATTTTTTCCTTGCTAGAATATACATTTTAAGAGTCTCTTGTTTGGGGTTTATAAAATAAAAATATCTCTAATAAACAACAGTCTGTGACTGTAAAAGTATTCTTGAAAACAAAAATAAAATGTAGTGAATAAAAATTAAATATTTCCATGAGTAAGAAAATTGTCTGCTAACCAAAACATTAATGTACATAAATAATATGAAAAAATATTCTGGAAAAATCTGAACTACCAAGGACCACTTAATCAGTCAGCAACTAACCTTAATTTCAGTTTGTTCCTAGCAGCACCTCATATTTGTAATTAAAAATTATGGCTTATAAATTTATCAATTAACATTTCCAATGTTTCGATAAACGCCGTCATTTACTTACCAGTACATATGACACAGTCCGTTCTTATTTCAGAGGTCGTCTTGTTTGATGGTACTATAAAATAATAAATATAATTTTTATTGTCTATTTGAAATCGATTGATATAATGATGTACGTTGTGCTAATATGTTACTTATATATCTTGTTAATAAAGTGCATTTACAGAAAGTGAGCCGAGATGAATCTACGTATCTACGTATATTCAGCAATAAAACCAAATCCCTTAAATTAATGCATATTTTAGGCAACTCCAAGGATTGCTAACTGTAATCTATACGGAAAAGCGTCACCAATATATCAATGCTAATTACTTTTCCTGGACCTTTTCTCTCATACACACCTTCATCTTTTATAAGTTAGGCATTTTCTATTAAGTAAGAATTCGAATAGAGGATATCTTATTTTGCTAGGAATTTCTTTAATACTAGTGAACATTTGAAGTGGTTTTAACTACTGTTTTTGTGTTCCTCTGGCCGGTTTGCCTGTATGATAAACTAACGTTTCCTGATGGAATTACATGATGACTCCATATAAAACCAGTTACCACAGCACACCATCAATTAAATTTCCTCACGTTCTTGACGGAATTCGAACCTAGGTCTTTCCATCAAAAATAGCATCGTCGAAAGCGGTTGAGCTGCGGAGGCTATAATGTATCACCATCTGTTTATATGAGTTGAACTTGCTTCTTGGATACTTTTCGCAACTTGCAACGCTAAATTCTTCTATTATCACTTCTTTCCTAAATCATTCTTTGTTGGTAATCCGTATGATTTTCAATAACTTCACTTGTGCAACATTTAGTTTTTCATTTTGTATTAATTATCACAGGGCTGAACACGGCCGTGTGCCGCAGTGTTCGTCTATTATCGGTCTCAATGACAGCATTTTTTTGCAAAACACCTTGATTTAATAACTATTCTATTGCATATGCGCTCTGCTATTCATTTTTCTATACATATTTTCGTCTTCTTCCAAAAATGACTTCTGGTATTTAAAAGCATCTTGCTTCTTTTTTATTGTTTCCTCTAATTCTTTTTCTAGATTTTCCAGTTTTCTTCGACTATTCTTTTAATCTTCGTGCAACGATCAATTCATCAATCATTACCAGGATCCCTTATACTATTTCCCTCTCTCCCCCTGCTGATTCAAAATCATAGTACTGCCAAATAACGAAAGAAGTGTTACTTCTTGTAACCCTCTAACTAGCACTTTAAATATCTTTGTGCGACCTAAATAATTAGATCAGGTGTATATGCATAGGTCCTGTACATTTTCCTTATTAATCTCATGTGTTTCGCTGGTACCATCTTTAATCTCAGATAATGCTATTCTTTCTTCAGCATTCTATAAAACACTTTCTTCAGAATATCTACGTTGCTTGCAAAGATTTCAACAGACACTTCCATAGACAAGGTGCATCCTGCCATGAAACGAGTCACGCGTGTTAGTAGCTGGTATAAATTGGAGAAATATGAAGCTATCAAGCTTCATATTTCAAATGGCTAAGATGTAGGCATTGTGAGAACATATGGTGTTACACATGGATAATTAAAAGCGATGCTTTAAAGTTAAGAAAAGTCATATGATCTTAATTTGTTCATTAGAAAATTATTCTTGATTTTGAGATCCCCTGGAGAATTTTGTCCAAAGCAAGATTTTTCTTGATTGTCAGATATCATAAAATCCAGCATTCAGATGCGACACGAACTGCAAATTTTTAAGTGAATTTCTCATCATAAATTCATAGCTTAATTTTTTACATGAAACTGCATGCCTTACATAAATTATATTTCATGTGTTTGCTTCTATCATCCAAGTAAACTCACCTTTGATTTTTCAAAGCAACTCCCCTTTGCGTTGCTATGTTCCTCATCTGTATGGAACATAGTAACTGCTCTACCAAATTTCATAGTTACCTGTTAGATAAAATTTCATCTTAAGGGTTTCATGACGTATGAAGAACTACCTCCACTTTTTTACTGGAGCCGAAAGTAGATTGCGCTATGTTTAGTTTCCGTAGCAACATCGCTTCTTTTGTTTTCCTCTCCATCTTCTTACAAATGATCAGGTGTATATCCTTCAAATGCATTTCAAGTGCAGTGTATGAGCAAGAAACTTCCACAGTTGAATGTGTTGTGTTAAACGGTTATGCACCTAATGGAATGAAAATACAGGGAGTTTTTCCCACCAGGAAAGCATTAAATCAGCTGACGCTTATTCTGACAGGTTATTCTTGAAGGGAAAATAGGAGTATAGTGTTATGCATAGGACACTCTCAGTGCCACAAAATGAAAAAAACTGACCCCATGCTCTTGTATATTAAAGCTCCTCTATGCAGTAGTTTTCATTCTCGATTCGTTCATGAACTTATTCTTGTATTCTTATATTACCAAATAATGCAGAATATTCCAACAACCCGGAAAGTGCAAACTTCGAAGGGTGATAATTTGTTTTCTATTTTTACAAGAAAATGCCATTGAGGCTAAAGGATACAAAAAAGATCTCCGCTCCCCACATATTATGGGTAAAATGACCCATACGTATTTCATCTGATCACTTCCTACCACTTCTCCTCCTTGACATTCCCTGCTCTCCCCTATTCTGCTCCACAGATAATACCCTCCCTCATATCACCGCGGATATACCCAGGGTCAATGAACACTTCACCCCTCTCCCTCGCTCGCTGAACGCCCTCAATCACACATCTAACCCTTCTTATACACTCAAGGGAGTGATTAATTCAGTTCGAAGTAACAACATATCTTCTGTTGTTATTGGGTGCCATGTTTTTGGCCTACCCGCTTCGAAACCTGTTGACAAATTAGGCCATCCCTGGTCAACAATTCAGTTATACCTACACAAATGGGAGTACAAGGAGTAAACCACTTTTTGTACCTGCAGCAGCTGGCCCACTACACTCACCGAAGCTACAAAGGATAATATATAATTAACCATTGGTCGGTCAGCACGTTGAATGCGGGGTCCTGACATCGACTCGAACAAGTATCTGTACAAAAACATTCAGAATCGAGATTCACAACATAGATTCAATTGATAAGACCACAACGTGCAAGAAATTCATCACCCAAACCAACATGAAGGAAGATCTTCAGTGGTGCAAAGTTCATATACAGTGGGGACATGGAATCATGTAAAGCTGTGTTAAGAAAGGATGAAAAACGCTACACCCTCCGTACAAGAGACGGACAGGTGTAGGTGTGGCAACTGCCGGGGAATGTCTTACCAAAATGTGTAACGCAAACTAGTTTATAAATTTTGGAGGTGGCAACACGATTGTGTGATCCTGTATTTCCTGGTTTGGCCTCGAACTCTGTTTGTTGTGCCATGGCCTTTGAACTCTGAGAGGTATCTGAAAATTCTTGTCATGCAATGCTTTCTACTTTATGGCGTTTCTACAGCACTGATCATTCGTTTCAGCTAGGCAATGAACTGTGTCATAAGCTGTGACTGCTTGGGTTGCAGACAAGAACGTCGCCACACTTGGGTAATCTTCACAGAATCCCAGATCTTTGCCCTATTTAACATCTTTATGATGAACTGGAGCATGGAAAGAGGTCAAGGGATGTCTATCGCACAACAGTTGGTGACCTCGTTATGTGCTACAGGAAGAATGGGCCAATATTGCCATTGATCATTATCATATACTTGAGGAAAATATACCCTGTAGGATCGCTTCCATCATCACGGCAAAAAGAGGTACTATATCATTATTAACGTGGCCATGATGGTTGTTCGTTTCTCATACTGTAGTGTCTGTTGACTTCTTTTTAATCAGTGTGTAATACATACTGTATTATAATATGTACAATATGCAAAGGATTTTTTTCTTTCGATAAACTTCGCCATGAATTTTCTCAAAGGAAATATGAAATCTGTTGTAGTTGTTTTTATCATAAATCCAAACTATCCATCTGCTATCGTTACTTATTTTCTCCTTACAATCTAGTGTTCCCGCCTTTTCCTTCTCAACAGCATGTGAGCGAAGTTTCATATGAGGGTACTTATTATCTTCCGCATCTGTTTTTCCTAAAGATTATTCACTATCAATCTGCTCGTACACTTCACCGGAATCAAGTCCTATATAAATATCTTCTTTATCCAATTCTGGAGATGTCATATCTTTACAGCAAATGATTTTCATACTTGTTCTTATTTTTTCATATATTTTTCATAATATTTTCTTTTCCCATGTAATGGATATATCTTCAATCGATTATTTCTCTTCTCACATTATTCTGTGTCTTTATATAATTATCCATCTTGTCTTTATATTCCGATACTTTGTTTAGAAGATAGCAAGTTAATATTTATCTCATTAATGTTAAAGTTATAATGTGTTTTCTGAAATTTTCTATAAACGAATGTGGATTTATAATATTCTTTCATATAATCCCTTTCTTTGGCAATATTGAATATATTTTTTCTCTCATGTATTCGACTATTCATTCGTCTCATACTGCAATATATCTTAGCTATAAACACCATCTTTCTGCCTACTTTCTGGTCTTTACAACGCTGAGTCCTATCGCAATGCTGTTTCCTTCTTCTTCTGGGAAGAATTTTTCCCCATATCCTTAGCTATTTTTCTTCTGCTCTTCTTCTTCTTCTTTTGAGCATCAATTGCAATTGGTGCTCAAACAATGACTTCATGTTTCGCTGAAGTCATTGTTTGAGCACCAATTGCAATATACTTAAAATTTCTTTCCAGTATTTGTAACACTTTCGAATTCATTTGGTCCTACTTCTTGAAGTACTCTATCATGAAGTACTCAATTACATTCCATTCTCACCGTTTTTTTTTATTTTGCTTTAATGTTTTCTGTTTTCTTCTTCTAATTACTTACTTTTATTCTATCTCATTTATTACGTTATTTTATTTTATTTTAAGTATTTTTTGATTATGTTTTAGTTCCAGATTCATAGCAAACAATTAGTGTTCACAAAACGTATTACTTGGGGTGGAATTATTTTATAGTTTTTTTTTTTCGAATTTATTCCATTTCATTATCCTGAACATATGAAACTTTTCAGTGATATTCTTTATCAATACTGGTACATGATACGATGTAATCAGGGCTTATTAAAGCGACTCCATTACATCCATTCATTGTTCTTTTTCATCATGACCTATATAGCTCATTTCCAGTTGGTTATGTATTAAGAATATAACGAATTTCTTTGTTCCTTTCTCAAATATTCCTAAATATAACACATACACTCACACGCATATTCCATTTCAAAATCTTCTACATATGAAAGCTCCACTTCATCATAGTTATATTCAAAGTCTACCATCTGTATCTACAAAGCTGTGTAACTTTTGATCCACCTGATAAAAGCTGTTGTTCCAAGCATTTCAAAGTAGTTCTGCCAACTCGCCACCCACATGACATGAATAAGAATCCAAATAGTGTAGCAACATGATTTACGAATGCAACAACAATTACCGAATTTCATTTTATAATTTTGAAGACAGGATGATCTAATTAATATAGACTGATCATTTAAGTCCACGATATCAACCAGCTCTGGATACTGTGAATTAGATTATTTAATTTCAGGATCGCTCTCTCTCTCTCTCTCTCTCTCTCTCTCTCATCTATAATATATACTTTCTTTCAGATGTTCCACATCACTAATTAGAGTGAAAACATTCTTTTTAATTTTCTTTCAAGAGGATAATTAATATTTCCATGCTATTCTTATATAGATTTGAAGTAACGACTTTCTCATATATCTACAAAGTATATATAAGTTCTTGAAAACAATGTGAACAGCACATGATTCTATGACTTGCAAAGTTAGTTTTGAAAGAGTGACGGAAACTCAGCAGTTGGCAACGAAATACTATGAGAAGACCATTTGGTTTCATTTAATAATATAGGTTTGATGAAATTGTATTTTTTGTATTTGAGTTTTCTGATTTTTGCACACGAAATGTGAAATCAAACCCTCTTCTGGATATTGAAAAAAAATAGCGAAGGGAAATAATTCAGAACTCCGTTCCTTTGCTCTTTACCTCTTTCACTTGTTTGGACAAAAAATTGTCAATAGCACCATTTCTACTTTAAAAAATAAATTTAATATTGTTGAGAATTGAGGTTTGAATTGAATTGAATTAAAATTTATTATCGTCTTCGCTAAAATATACGCATTCTTCTAAAGCCCTTATGTGGGTGTATGAATCTAAGACTATGCATTACTTCCATATATTTGTACAAATAGAACAAATACAATTTTCATATATGCATTCTGAAATCTACATAACCCTCTAATTTATTATACAGAAGATTCTTCAAAAACCTGATTTCACTTTAGATATTAGACAATATCATTCAGAAGAAAATCCAAGGAATAATTTAATATTGCATTTACCTTTCTTCGTTGCACAGATATAGCTCAGTTTATTTTCGCAACGAGTAGACTTCCATTTTAAACTAGGCAAAACAATTTCAACGCAGTACTCTCCCCATAGCCTATGCTGATTTTTGATCCAGTTGGTGAATTCAACAGGACTGTTGTCATACCAAGAATCAAATCGTCCTGAAAATTATTTGTAATAAAATATATTTGTAATATATACAATACAGAGATATTCTCATTTTTGAAACACTAAATCCTATTTAAAAATAAACACATCGTATAATATGATGAAAATGGGAAGAAGTGCACTTATTACAATAGTTGTGTGTAGAAGAGTGAAAATGGTTGTTTAGGGTTCACGGATTTCAAGCGAATTTCTGTATATCATGACAGGAAAAATATAATAAAAGTTATTCATGAAACAATCCCAAACTATATAAAGTGACTGAAGGGTCTAGGAGAGTGTTGAGCATCTTCTCATTTTTATAACTGTTCCATAATGCGTTCAGACTGGAGGACGCGGCAGAGGATGCTATCATTAATTTCTGAACTCTACAGTCTCGGTTTTAGTAGAAGGGCTGCAGTTACTCCTGCAACAGCTCTAAAGAAAAGTCTTTGAAGCGTATACGCTAGTGTACTATCTCCTCGTAAATTTTGGCAGCAGACTCAAATAACAGCCAACATGTGAAAAATTGATTTTCCACAATAAATAAAAACTGTCCAACTAAGAATGCATAAAATTGCTCCAACCTATCTGAGGAACACGTAACAATTTCAAAAAAGTCGTTTTTTAAAGTGTCATTAATAGTTTCCACAAAACTTTTTATCTTTTAAAGCTTGAAATTTAATTCAATTTCTGAGTATAACTTAATTTTCCGACTAATGAATAAATTGGTTTTAAAGGGTAATAATAATAATAATAATAATTATTATTATTATTATTATTATTATTATTATTATTATTATTATTATTATTATTATTATTATCATCATCATCATCATCATCATCAGAGAGAGAGACAGATGGCGCTGTGTTGGCATACGAATTGTTGCAGGGTGCTATCGCTGCTTCCTGTTTTTTGTAGTTTTAAAGTGGTTCGAACTCATGCTTTTAATTTAAAAGTGTCACAAAGTAATTCTACTTGTCACACTGAAGATAGTGATATATAATTCACCGAAATCGGCCAAGTGGAATCCAAATTTTCACTGTGCTGAAAATTGAACAGAGTTCACCATGGTCACTAACAAGCATAGAACAAACGACGTCGCCATCTTTACAGTTGCTCAAGGGAAGAAAAGTGAGTCATGAAGTGCAACAAGTGCCTGAAGGATTTATCGTCCGAAGGAGGTCATATAACCTGCAGGAAATGCCTTAGGAATCTTCACTTTACATGTTCCGGAATTTCAGAAATGAAACATGACAACGCAAATCCAAATGCCAAACGCGAGGAATGGAAGTGCCTATACTGCAGAGAGATCAAAAAAACAACCGATTACTCCAGAGGCAGAATCGGACGATCAGCTGAACACACAAAAAAAATACAGGTGTCTTATACTTTGAATTCCGTAAATGTGTTACTAGAAAAAGGTTTACAGAATATAAAAGCCAGCTTAGTAGATCTTGTCCAAGAACTATTTGATAAACAGAATAAACAAATAACAAAAAGAATTAGCGAATATGAAGAGTTTGTTAAATATAATAATTCAACAGTCGAAGAAGTCTTACAAAGGTAAAAGACATTAAAATCAGTTAACGTACTAACTGACAGTCAACAAAAATTGATGAAAGACACATCCGAACTCCATCAAGAACTTAATTCCCTAAAACTACAATACGAACTTTTAAATCAACAACATGAAGATCTTGTCATAAACGGTCTTCCAGAAACTGCATCCACAGAAAATCTCAGAGACATAGTTTTAAATTTATGACATGCAATTGACATCCCCCTACAGCATAATGATATTCAGACCATAAATCGGATTCCCAGGAAGAACAAAAAACAAGGCTTGCCACGACCCGGATCAGACATTGTTCGTCTGACAAGCAAGTCCACAAGAGACAATCTCATAAAAAGCCAGCAGATTGAAAAAACCAATTGCCAAGGATTTAAACGCATCGAAAGAGAATACACCAATCTTTTTATCTGAGTATTTAACACCTTTCAATCAGAATCTGTTGTACCAAGCAAGAAAAGCAAAAACAGAATAAAGTTATCGATTTTTGTGGATCATAGACAGCAAGATATTCTTGAAAATGTCACAAGCTTCAAAGTCGATACAAGTAAAAAGCTCGGATGATATAGATAGACTGCCAGAGTAAAACAAAAAACTCCAAATTAGTTCCAAAAGAAGATCTGAACACAAGAAAAATGAATGTGAACCCTTAGATAGATGTAATTACACCAGAATACATCAGCAATTGTACTTTTGACTGGTTTGATGCATGGAAACAACACACAGTACAAGCGAGAGGTCTCTCAATCTTGCATATTAACATCGGAAGCATCCGAAAACATTGGTCATTGTTTCAGGCTTATCTGAGGAATTATACCGGTGTTATTGATATATTGGTCCTAACAGAAGTATCTATAACTAATGACGAAGCGACCGCTTTCCAAATTCCAGGCTTCCAACAACATAGATCATGCTGCCAAACAAAAAGATGGGGTGGAAGAATAATATTTATAGAACATAAATTAATATCAAAATAAACTGTCTATCAGTTTGAACATGCTGAAACCCTTTGCATCGAAATCACTAATATCACCAACAGACAGTATCCCATAATATTAAATGCCATTTACAGGCCACCAAACTTAAATATGAGAAAATTCTTGCACGAACTCAATTGCTGGCTTTCACGCCAATAAATATACTCAACCGAATATTTAATGATAACCGGCGACATAAACATAAATATTGCAAACGAAAACTAGAACAACACTGTACAATACCTAGACACGCTATCCATGCATAACCTAATACCAACAATAACATCATCTACTAGAGAAGAAATATGCGGAAATGCTATTACTGCTTCCTGCATAGATCGTATAAACATCCGAGCACCACCAAACAGTTACACTGCATCAGTCATAAAGGAGAGAATAATGGTATTAGTTGCAGAGATCCAAATAGCATAAAAAGTGAGGAAGCATGAAGCAGAGTCCTTCTTCTGAGAAATATTAGGACACTGTGTTTTGGAAGCATTGGAATTCACTAATTTATCTTCAACAACTTGAACGTATTTAATGCATTCGTTCCAGAGGATTGTAATGCTTGCACTCCTTAAGTACTAAAAGGATTTGTAATTGAGATACGAATGAAGTTTAATGTCACCATAGAAAACTAATGATGGTGTGAAGTTATTGAGAGAAAGTAATTGATGTACAGGATAAATAGTATTGAAAAGGTAACGTGACTTTTGCAGCCTCTCGTTTATCCCTGTACACGTAGTAGGGAAAAAAATTGCAGTAGAGGAAAAAATAAGATGTTAGGTTGGAATAAAGTCTTAAAACCAGATTCGATCGAATACTGTCGAAATATCAATAGCAACCACTTGTTTCCATATCATGAACCTTAGATCTTTGGGACCGAACGTTCTGCCTTGGAATGAGATTGAGGCAGAATCCATACTAGTAATCAGTAAATTAATTGGTTGATTTTCAGATAGTGAAAAGGTCGGTTATCAGTGACCTTCTCCATTATGTTGGAGAGTATGTCGGCAAGAGAAACGAGAGGATAGTTCGATGAATGACTTTTATCTCAGAATTTAGGATGGAGTTTACAAATCTTGCACTCATGCTGATAGTCAGATTCCAAATAAATATGAGAGCTTGTATACTGGCGGGGCACATTAAGAGTATGCCAATATACAAGCTCTCATATTTATACTGGCGAGGCACATTAGGAATATGAATCGCATTGCAACTATTTGGTGCGATAAGAGAGATACCATTAAACTAGCATATTTATTATTATCAAGGCCAAAGGGATTTTGTCTGTTGTTCTAGCAAAAGTTGAGAGGATCCATGTTCGCTGCAGTTTTATGTAAAGTAAATTCTATCAGTAGTTATTGCGTTTTGTATTATTAACAGAGAGCATTATACGATGCCTTGACAGTGATCTACACTATTAAATTAAAGGTGCAACCGATGTCCTCTGGTTGCAGAGACCTGAAATTGAATACAGCCTAGAACACTAAAATCCATTTTTCTTCTTGTCCTAGGCAGTTTTTCTTCTCATATAACTCCCAAACATGCTACAGGAAGACAAGAAATATAATACAGAGTTACAGGCAAATTCATCGAAAAACAGTTAATCGAAAGACAATTAATCGAATGCAATTCATCGAACAGCAATTCATCGAACAGCAATTCATCGAAAAATCAATTCGCCGAATAAACAATTCGCCGAATGACAATTTAACGAATGGCAATTCGTCGAAAAAACAATTCACCAAAATGTTTCGATGAATTCTTTCATAATTCATCGAAAAGTCATTTTTCTTGCAAAATATTGTTTAGAAAATGTTCAGTAACAATGCGGAATGTTACTCATGATACAGACAACATATCGAAGGGGTCATTGAAACGTAACAATTATTTTCTTGCATTTTAGAGCATTTAATGTAAGTGTACATCCTGCTTTATTGTACAGTTAGCAATTTATCTGTAGGAAAGACAGAAGACAGTCTATTTTTGACATTCGTGCATCATGGTACGTGAAGAAATTTCATAGTGAATGCTTTGCTTTCTCTATGTTAAAAATGTGGCTAATATTCCTTTCTTAATTAAGTTCATGTATTTCAGTAATGTAAACTTGCGTACTACAGAACTATATATATATATATATATATATATATATATAACGTTTTTTAACTTGGGTATATTATGTATTCAAGATAACAAATAATTTTATATAAACTTGGTTTTAATCTTATTTCCCAAGTAAGCAAACGGACAAGCAAGTCAAGTTTTCGCCTGCAAGTAGTGCAAGTCCAAGGCAACTCTTGGTAGTGCCAGTAGAGGCAACTCTTGGTAAAGGTGGATAAATTTCTGATCACTTTTCTTAGTGTGTATATTACTAATATACTAATAACTAACTAATATATAATAAACACACACACACACACACACACACACACACACACACATATATATATATATATATATATATATATATATATATATATATATATATCTTCTTTCTTAGCATAAACTTTCATTTCCTGATAACATGAGCAGGAAATGAAACTGTCTACCGGCAATTTATTCTTACAATTCTTTTGTAAATATATAGGCTGTGTATTTTTTAATGCCTGGAAAATAATTTTTTTTTTCTTGGAATCATTCATTCATTATTTGGTGCCACAAGTAAACATGTGGAGAGCAATTAACTTTTCTTAACAATTAACTAGCATCTACACAACTCTTAGTGACTGATCTTCAGGGCCGTTCCGTGGGTTTGCGCCGCCTGAGTGCAAAATTTTTGTGCCCCCTTCCATTAAAAATTAAAAGATCCCGAAGTACAATAACACGTTACGAATCATTTTATTATACTGCACATTAAGAGGAAATCTCTCTCTCTCTCTCTCTCTCTCTCTCTCTCTCTGTAAAAAAAAAGTTTATGATCCGTTTTCATTAACGTATGAATTTTTATTAGCTAATGCTGCTATTTAGAATTTATGATCAGAGATGTTGAAGCCAAGATTAATATCATGGCTTTTAAGACGTCATTAAAATAGTTTTTTTTTTTTTTTAAGGGGAAGGGACGGAAAAATATGCTGCACGTGGCAACAAAATTTCTAGGGCCGGCCCTGGGGCCAGTCCTGGTGAATATGGTGTTTGAGGTAGATATTGAAATCCCAAGTCGTATATTGTTTGTTGGATTTCATAAGAAGGCGCATTGTCCTGCAAAAGCAACACGCCTCTGCTTAGTTTCTCGAACCGATTTTCCTTCAGTACCTCTTTCAATTCCTGCAGAGCTGCTGTAATAACAGTTTCACCTTTCTTGGGGTAAGGTAAGGATTACACCACCCATATCCTAAAAGACAATGGCAAGAACTTTCCCTGCTGACTGTTTGGTTCGAAACTTCTTTGGCCATGGAGAACTTTTGTGTCTCCACTCCATTGACTGTTGTTTGTTCTCTGGGTCATAGTGACGAAGCCATGTTTCATCAACGGTTAGAATATGAGCTAAAACATTTCACGAGGATGAAATCCCTTTATGAAATGTTCTTTTAACATCTCAACTATATCCGCCTCAGTGGATATCATTCGCTGCAACCAGATGCCCCGCCAAAAAATCACTTTCCGAACGAATTAGGATAAATAGTAGTTATAAATAGCAGGATAATAAAAAGATATATACCTCTCAAAATAATCCAAAACAAACAAACAAAAAAAAATTGCACACACATCTTCGCCCCCACACGCCTTATAATTCATTTTTCGGTGAACTGTATTTTCGATGAATTGTGATTATTCGATGAATTGTTGTTTTTCGATCAATTGCATTTCGATGAATTGTCTTTTCGATTAACTGCTCATCGGTGAATTGTCTTTTCGATTAACTGCTCATTGGTGAATTGCTTTTTCGGGGAATCGTCTTTCGATGAATTGCTTTTTCGGGGAATCGTCTTTCGATGAATTGCTTTTTCGATTAATTGTTGTTCGATAAACTGATTTTCTATGAATTGTTTATTTGGTGAATTGCTTTTTCGATAAATTGCTTTTTCGATGAATTGCCTTCGATGAATTGTCTTTCGGTAAACTGTTTTTCAAAGTGTTAGTCGTTTCTGTCGTAATTACAACAATTCCTGTTGACTTGTTTTTAGTAATTCACCTATTTTTTATCAACATATACTTTAAATTAAAACAACAACAGTACTACTACTACTACTACTACTACTACTACTACTAATAATAATAATAATAATAATAATAATAATAATAATAATAATAATAATAATAATAATCCTTTGCTTTTACAGGCAATTAATGCTTACGACCCACCGACTGACTTTCATATCTGTTACTTCGATCATTTTTAGGATAGGGAGGTTAGTCTTAAACTTAAATGCAAATTGGTCTTCATAAATTGCGTATGTTCTCGGTCAACTGTCACTATCACTTGGTCCTAAACCCTAACATTGTTATAACTGTCTGTATTAGTGCGAGTTCTGTGGTCGAGTTGTATTTATTTATTTATGTATTTTTAATGTAGTGCTTAAATCTTCTTAGATATTCTTCTAGTCAACAACTAGAATTCGAACCTTTTACATTATTTCTTTATGTTTGCTAGTCTTATGAATGAAAACATTTCTACTAGTTTATACGTTCATCTTGGTATTCACTACTGAAAAAATCGTTCTCATCTTGACTCACTGGAAATATTAAATACTATTGGTTTTAAATCTCTCTCTCTCTCTCTCTCTCTCTCTCTCCTGCATTGATTATTTGCATTTGCGTCTCTTCGCACAAAAAACGTAACGCTCAGAAGAATAGGGGAGTTAAGATCAAGAAGGATTATCCTGCTAAGCAGGTTATTGAAAATGAAAAAAAATATATACATCCATAAATCAGATTATGAGAAAGTCGACGAGAAAATTACAAAAAGTCGAGAGGCGTTTCATTGAACATAGGGAAGAAAAGGAACATAGCAGGGAAATAAGAAAATACAAAGCACGGAATCAGATAAGTCAGTTAGGAAAATCAGGTAAGTAACGTTATTTGTAAAAATAAGGGTTTTATTTGATATGACAATTCTATCATAAAACATTCTGTTGATGAGAAAGATATAAGTTATAAGTCAGTCAGAAAGATATAAGTCAGGAGCTACAATTAAAAATATGCCACGTGCAATTCAAAAACACAAAAGAAAAGTAAACGAGATCGTAATTGAAGTACTAGTCATATGTTCAGTATGAGAGAGGATATGAAGGCGTTGTTCGAAGAATCGGGAGTGAAGAGTGAGAAAATGAAAATATTATGTATTTATATCACGTTCGCTGCCAACTACGAGTATATTCGTATGATGCTTACCGTCGGCAACGAGATTACTGTACTGACCTTGAAGAAGTGAAAATGCTTGGCTTGTGGGGCTAGCATCAAACTGTGTATTCTCATAGATGGTATATACTCTGCACAAGCCAACTACGAGTATACTCGTATGACGCTTACCGCCGGCAACGAGATTACCGTACTGACCTTGAAGAAGTGAAATTGCTCGGCGTACGGGAACAGACTATGTCGAAATAGCGTTGCAGCGAACGTAATATTTATTTATTTAGAGTATGATGGTACAACGGCAGTGGGACTACTTATATGAGTAATTACGGCAGCATCTCAATCTCCACACCCTCCCATTTTGATCCTGGCTTAGGATCGCCATATGGCTGACGAATTAATCTTGTGACATGGTCTTAAGTATTTCTGATTGTAATCTATGTGTGCGTGTGTGATCACGGGGCTAGTGACGGGGACGAAAAACCTGGGATTCGGTGAAAAATCCCTCCCTCCATATGAGGACTATTAAGTCACCTTCCGTCGAAAGAGAACAGATGAAAGTCCTCTCTTCACGGACGGGAATCGAACCTAGGTCTTTCCTACCAAAGTACTTCGTCTATGCGGATTGACCAACTGAGTCTCTAGTAAGTATATTATCTCGATATGATAAAAATGAATTAAGAAGAAGGGCTATGATTGACAACAATTCAACACGTAGGCTGTGCAGAAGGAATGAATGAGAGTTTTTCGATGTGCAGAGTGAGTTTCAGGAAAGATTACATTTGTATAATAGGGTGGACCTGCATGTAAATGCGATTGGTATCAGGAGTCTTGAAAAACTAAAAATATGTAGGATACCTAACACAGACAGTCAGGGAAACTAAATCATAAAGGGGAGAATAGTGAGAATATGAGTGTAAGAGTGGCAATCTTATCTAATTGCGGTACCGACGGGAATAGACATTATAAAGGCAATGTTACGAGAATAGAACGATTTCGACTTTGTGTTCGTCAGGTTCGCACCCATCAAACGTGTGCAAAGATGGCTATATGTATTAGGCCCTACGGAAGAATAGAAAACTTCAAGTTATCCAACTCTATCTGCAGACAAGAGTATGCAAAAGAACATAGGATTATCAGAAACAAAAGGGGTAGGGTTTGTTGCCTTGGTCAATGTTGGGATATCTGATTGTAGGTATTAGTGAAAACTGGGTATCAGAATCAGACATACTAACTGGTATCGAGTGTAAAAGTTGCAGTATTTTTAGGAAGGACAGGAGAGAAGGGGCATGCTGCAAATGATATCAGATGACTTTGAATCCAATTAGTGTTGAGAACTATGATTGTAATACCTGGTTACTATTTCATGTGGCAGAGAATTTGAAGTCATCTGTTGTGAGATGGAATCTAACAAGATCAATTGTTACAGATCTGGTGGATCGGTTGTTGGTGATGAAGAAATGCATTATCAAATAGAGACAATGGGCGGAAAAGAGTAATCATAATAGGAGACTTTAATTATCCAAATATTGACTGGGTACCAGTAAAATCTAATGAGAAGAATAAAACTGAGTTATTGAGCAGCTGTAGACAACTGCCATCAGCAGCATGTAACAGAAAGAGCTCGAGGTCAAAGAGTGTTAGATTTCATTATAGTGTCAGAGGGTGTTTCAGATAAAGACATAACAATTCTATCTCCTGTTGGTGACATTGATCATTCGATACTCACTTGGGAAGTACGCAAATTTATGAATGTTACATTCGGAAATATTATATACTGAACTACAAAACAGGAAATTATGACCAACTGGGGAGTATACCGAGTTCAGCAGAATGCTATCGGATGCTTAATGGGAAGAATATCAATAGTGCATTGGGAAGCAGTCAAATAATACTTAAAAGATTCAATATCTGAATGTGTCATAGGAGTTCGTAGAATAAATGGGACGTGTATTTTTATTAATCAAGAGATTCGAAAGAGACCGATGATGCGGAAGGAAACCGTGTACCTAATGATGACGTCAATTATGAAAATTATAAGCACCAGGCTAGAATAGTCACAACTGTTGTATGGAAAACTAATTTTGAGTATGAAAAAAGTGGCTCTGCATGCTAAAGACAACCTGCAAGAATTCTATCAATATGCTGCAAGTAAAAAAATGAGTATGAAAGAATAACTCTTCTGAATGCAGAGAGCGTAAGGATGACAGATGCAAAAAGGGTTGTGCAACTGACAAATGCACATTTTATAAAAGCTATCAACCTGGCTGCAACATCAAGATCACTGTTACCTCTTCTGAAGAAATTCGGGTGTATGAAGAAAAGGTAGTATAGCTGATGCACGAACTACATGAGAATTCAGCAATAGGGACTTATGGGATATTTGGCTCCAAAGGTTATTCCTCTGAAAAGATTATATAATTCGAGCTTCAGAACGGGGAAGACTCTGCATGAATTAAAATAATATATCATAATCCTATTTCACATGAGTGGTGCAAAGTCCGATGTATACAACTATCGACCAATCTTCATCGTCCCCTGCTGTATCTCAGCAGGGGTGGTGATGATTTTGCAAAAATTGATTTACAATAAACATCATGAGTTTTGTAAGAGAAGGTCATGTTTTAGCAAATTGCTCACTTGCTATAATAATGTTACCATTGAACAAGACAATGGATACACCATGATAGTTTTCAATTGTGCTAAGGTTTTTGACAGAATTCATTATCGAAGACTGTTTCATGAATATTTGAAAAATATGGAAAAATTGGAAAATATGGGTTTGGATTATAAAATATTAGCGTCGATAAGATCAAGGCTGACTGACAGGTATCAAAAAGTGGTATTCTCACTGGGGAATTGAGTCTGCAAGATTTAAGGTAACCAATGGTGTACCACAAGAATCAGTGCTTGGTCCAATGTTATTCAATCTGTACATTAATGATATTGGGAAGGATTTGACAGGCGACCTACAGCTATTTGATGTAGGTTGCCTGTCAATGTAAAGATATTTGTGTCAATGTAAAGATATTTTGGGTAATCAGGAATTCTTCTGATATGCAGTGTATGCAGAATGACTTGAATAGCCTGGAGTTGTGGGAATGGGAAAATGCAGTCATGCACTTTGGCATGATTAGATATCCAATGGAGTAATATATTGGTGGGACTTTGCTAGAAGAAACTGATCAGACTAGGGATCTCGTAGTATTAGTAGAAATCATGTTGAAGTTCAGAGACCATTTAGGAAAGATTGCAAATACAGAAGTATTTGCAATCTTTCCTAAATGATTACAACTCAGAAGATAATTGTAATGCTGAAACGAACTGTAAAAATAAGGATATTATTTCGCCTCTTTACAAGGCCTTCATAACACCTCGCTTGGACTATTATTAGCATGTCTGGTCTCCTTGTTTCCTTTGTGATAAAGTGCAAAGGGAAGTGTTAAAATGATATTCGGATTGTGAAATACTGATTATTAAGACAGATTGAGAATTTGTACACTGGAAACATTAGTAAATAGGAGAAAGAGGGGTGATATGATTGAGACGTACTATCTTCTGAAAGTGTGATTCAGGATTTCAGTTAATGGAATTCTTCATTTTATGGAGGATGGGGAAAGGACAATAGGGCATCCTTGGAAGCTGAAAATAAATGCAACTAAGAAAAAGAAGATGAAGACTAGATTTTACTCTCATAGGGTGGCACTTGATTGAAATCGATTGCCATTGGACAAGATGTGCGCAAGCAGTGTGAATGCATTCAAGATTAAGTATCATAGCTGGTGCCTGTAGTACTTGTCCTCCCTCGATGAGTCCCTGACTCCCTACAGGTGGCTCTTAATAATAAATAAATTAATAATAAAATGATTTCAAGTCGTCTGTAAAAGTTTCTTTCGATTTCCAGTTAACGTTACAAGATTAAGTTAGACAACGGGCTTTTGGCAATCATAGTAAAAGCATATAAATATGAAAAAGGTGTCCTTCACTTTTATGTCCTGATCCTCCCTTGAGCCTTCAAGAACACTAGAAGTAATCATTCAAGAATAATGCGGCGTAAGTTGGGATGCATGTTAAAGTCTGCCATTGGTATAACATTTTAGCCTGGCGAAGAGTTATAACTTAGATCTTATTGGCCGTCTAACGGAACTTTTATTTATGTTTTAAATAACAACATTTTAACTGCACTATTTCAGGCAAATTTGCAGCGATTCTGTCAACAAATGTTGCCTCCATCGATGATCCAAAATATTACAATAATTCATTAAAACTGACAATTTTCGAAGTTTGTGACACTCTCAAGTATCAACTTTTTTTTTTCAAACCTATATAAGAAACTTCAATTTGAAGACCTTTTTTTACTAAGGAAAAGGCTCATAAAGGATGTGGAACTGGATCAATAATTTACAAATAGCACATAGCTTTAGCTGGATCCAAACATTCTTGAGAGTAAAATTATTTTTTTGCATTAAACTTATGAAATGTTATACAATCAGTCGCTTTATAAAATATATCCTAAAATGAATACTGGTTACCAGAACATAATTAACTAAAGACTTTCTCGTAATCCTCTACACTAATCTTCTATAAAGCAACGGCTTAAAACAGCCTAAGGGAATTATTATCAAATTCTTCAGAAAACATTTCAAATATGTCAAAACTAAGTGATAATATCCGCATAAGGATTTGAAATTATAGAAAGAATTGCGACAAAATAACGTAGGATTAGTACACTCAGATGAGAAATTATTAATTAGAACTTATGTACTTACCATCTCCCTTGCCTCTCAACCCAATCCAAACACCAGTTCTTGCGTTACTAATATACTTTCCCAGCACTTCCACTTCCTCGTTAGAGTGGATGCTGGCAAGTGTTCCTCCTGTAAAACAATTTAGGTAGTTTAATATTGTAACTTTTAAAGCAAGAGATCATATACCCGTATGTATTTAAATATCTGCAGGATGGTAAATTTAAAATCATGAAATGGATATATATGACAAAGTTAATGAAATTGGACTGAACAGTTTAATCATTGACTATTCACTGTTATCAGTGAATAGTCAATGAATCAGAAATGTAATCTTTTCTGATTGAAAGCTTCTACATGCATTTAGTTATACGGAAATTGACGGGGTTGGAAAGCTTTCCCTTGTCTGTATTCAATACATTTTTCTGAAAAGTATTTGTCACAAAATTCCGTTTAAAAGAAGCAGTAAATGAACCTATCAGATTTGGTTATTTAAGTATCAATTCTTTCATCTAACTCAATTACACAGGATTGTTAACCGCAACTATAAAGCAAAGTTAGGGATTTTAATCTTTTGTTATCCTCTTATAATTTACCATCTTGATGTTATCGTATTCTGTAAGTTTCGAATGCTAATTTGCTTAAAGAAAAAGCCATAATTCTAATTTCTGATATTTCCAAATATACTTTGAAAATGGCGGTTTCCGAGCATTAAAATGTTCTGAATGGATTAGATGTTGCAATGCATGTTTTTGTATGTTTTTATCCTTTCCAATACACAGTATTTGAAAATTTTCTCGAATTTCAAATATTCTTTTAGCATGAAAAAAGGAACAATATAACAGCTCACCTCTTAGAGAGCACTTGATGTTGGCGATAGTCCATTTAGCCTTCCTATGTTCCACGTAATAGCAATAGTCTCCTCCTAAATCAAGCCAATCATTCTGATCAGGCGGACATTCACTGTTTAATAATGGTGGCAAGGTCATTACTGGTTCGTCTGAAAATAAACGAACGTGATATAAATCGGGTATGTCTTAAATTATACCATGGTGAGTTTAAAAAAAATAGGAATACTGCTCGGAAAGCAAATTTCCTAGTAAAATAAGATTTTTTATATTATGTCTTCCTGCTAAGCAATATAAGCTATAGTGCATTAACAGTATGAAGTGCCACGGTTTTATTTTATATTATTATTATATTTTATTTAAAAAAATCAGCTAACGCATTTTTATTTCCGTATTGAGATGCGTCTAGGCCATTTTAATCCTATCTAACTGTGTCGGCAGTTCAGTCTCCACAGGTAGCCAATCAGAGATAGCTTGCCCAATGCTATCACTAATTAAGCAGCCAGCAGAGAAGATACGGCTGAACAAGTGCTGCCATCTCGTGGTCCCTAACTCAATATTTTAATGTCTGAAATAGGGGACAAAACACCTGAGTATCATTGATTGCCCATGCTAGATATCGACTAACTCGGGAACCGGTCGAAAAAAGACAGTAAAAGTTCGACTAGTCGGCGTCTAGACTTGAAACCTCTCTTTGGATGATTTAGCGCTGAGGAGTGCAAACATCACATCCACTGAGCTATTCTCTCATTTTATTTTACTATGTTGTTGTTGTTGTTGTAATCCATGTAAAGAATATAGACTGCAATAGCCTACTTAAAATAAATGATCCTGTAACATTATACTAGAATTTTTCAACTAAAGTTCACAAAGCCGACACGAACGAGGCGACAAACAGACAACAATCCATGGATAAATGACGACATACTAAATAGTATTACTGTAAACAAAACCTATGGAAAAAACTAAAAAAGTCACCCAGTAACACACATTTACAAACCTTATACAAAAACACAAGAAATCGACTAACAACAAAAATTCGTAGGGCAAAAGACACTACTACTTCCAAAAATTCATGGAATATAACGACAATATGAAGCAAACATGGGCTACACTCAACGAATTAGTAACTCGAAAAAAGAAAACTTCAGCACAAGATTTTATTATAAAAAGCTTCGGTCAGGACACAAACCAAGAGGAACTAGCAAACTCATTCAACGATGCATTCACAAACAATAACACACTTTGATCAAATAAATCCAATGCTTTTGAGACTCGTGAACATAATAGTCGACACAGGCATTATTCCACAACAACTAAACACTACGATAATTACGCCAATTTGCAAACATGGTAAAAGATACTCAGAACTACAGACCAATAGCTACCACACCAGTCATTTCAAACATTCTAGAAAAAATAACACATACCAGACTACAGAACTATTTACAGAAGTACAACATCATCTCACAAAACAAATACGGCTTTTAGAAAACAAAAAGTACCAAATTTTAAAAGAACATTAATAGGGAAATATTCTAAAGTAAGAGATATAAGTCCGAATTTGTGGAAATTACATAAATGCGTTCAGGGCAATAAAGAAACCATTTCGGAATAGTACAATAGGTTATTAAGCATAGCCCATACGTTACGTGTCCCAAAGGATGAAAGATCACACCTAGAACGGTTTATATTCCAGCAATTCGGAATAGGTTTGAAGGATGATTTGAAGGATGATCTTGAAGGCCTACAAGAAAAAGGTTAAGTCTAGATGAATGTTACCAACTTGTTTGAGAAAGGGAAGAAAGACTTGCAGACATCCATCAGTCTTCAATTTCCGAACAAGTGCATGCTTTAAAACAAAGTGGTGTCACTGCAAATAACATGAATTGTAAAGTTAAAAATGAGATTCAGAAAAGTAAGTCAACCAAAAATGAAGGAAATAGTAAAAAATGTGCTGAAGATTTTGACAGAAATGTTGATTTAGATGTTAATTCTAAAAAAATCAGATTTTTTATTGCTTAAATCACTTTAGTAGGGCAAGAGAGAGTAATTAAAATGTTAGAGGAGCTGAGATTGAATAACAACTTTCGCGATGCATCGTATAATGCTACGATTGTAACAAAATAAGGCATACACAAAGTATGGCATACGATTAAGTAAGCTAAACAAAACAGGTTAGATTATAAGTCAAGAAAGGAAATAAGATATAACGAAAATATCTGTTAGTAGATAATAACCGACTGAATAATTCATCTAACAGATTTAATTGTAACTTGTGTAGTCAACTTGGTAGCATTATAATAGAATATGAAAGACCATTGACAGTCATACAAGGTCAGATGGAGAATAAGCCTTGTGAGATTCTACTGGACACAGGAGTACATGTTTCCGTCATTGCTTGGTCGCTATTTTGGGAAACTAGGAGCCTGATTGCTGATTATATTGTTAAACTGAATTATCCTATCAAACTGACAGGAATCTCTGAAACAGAGATTTCTACTACAAAGAAATTAAATGTGTTGCGCAACATTCTATGTTTTTCCTTAAGCATTTCTCATGAATTATTGTTCTTCCTGAAACCTCAAACACAAACCTTCAGGTAATTCTTGGCCTTGACTTCTTAGAACGATACCGGTCTATCCGCAACTTCCTTGATGGCCCAATTTCCCTTTGTGGGATGAAATATAACAAATAAGATGTCTGTTCGCAAGTTACAATCATAAATCATACTCTGAAATTGAGCAAGGTGAGGCACTTGAAATTGAGACTATAAACAGGGTGAAGGAGACGATTTTATGAAAATAAAGGATAACCTACGAAAATGTGCAAACAATTGGCGAACTCAGTCGATGGAAGGATGTTAATTAATGATTTCTTTGATTCCAACTTATAGTTGTTTCGAAAAATCTTCACTGAATATTATTATAGCATGTCTTGCACTGACGCAGTTGAACATTCAGTGCAAATTGCCACCCAGACACAAGACACCAGATTACAAAACTTTAAATTCTAAATTCTAAATCATTTTGTAGAAAAACCCAATGAAAGCCTAAGATTGTCTCGTATCTGAGAGAGAGGTGAACAATTCCATCTGTGAACTTGGACGAATTTTTATTTGCCTTGAAAGGTGCAGACTACTTCTCAAAGCTAGATCTACATCTAGTTACTATCAAATAACAAAGAGGATATTAATTTCACATTCCGACGGATCGAGGTTGTACTTGGTAAGGAACGATAGCTTAATATGTCTGGGGGATGATCTAGATAAGATATTAGATCTAGATATGAAACTTCTCACAAACAAAACAAGAGGAAAGTCAAGCTTCATAGGAATAAGAAAAGATTTCAATTAAAACATTCTGAGAATACTAGATACCGATCCAGGAGAAACATGAGAAGTCAGACAGTGATTTACCCACATCCTCTTGAAAATAGATAGCGTTAAATGCCTTGATAGATTAAGTAATAGAAATAATTCCACCTTAGATTAAACAATATCAGAATATTACAAAAGTGTGTATGACAATGCTAAAGTGATTGATTCTATAAAATCAAATACTGACGATTATTCTCCTAAAGATCAAACTGCCCGTTCCCATTTAATTCAGTGTTTCTTATTCCTCTGAAAGAGTTAGTGTAATAATAAACACTGAAAATAATTGAGCTTGGGCAGATGAGATACAATTGAAGACCCCTAGAGAATATGCGAAAAGATGCACTTGAAAAAAAAAAATAGAATGAAGGAGAAGACACCAAAACAACAAATCTAGGAAACCTCCATCATGAATATAACATAGACTAAGATTAAGACCTATAAGATGAGAATAATTGTTAATAGGATTAGGAAAATAAATCTCCTTAATTATACTACGCCAGCAACTTGTAAGACTAAAATTAATCCGGATGAGGTCAGTAAGTCTTAATTCTAACAATAGTGAAGATCACCTAGGGCGTGGAAAAAAAAGACCAAAAAAAATTCAGAAAGATTAAGCCTTTGTAAAAAAATCTCTCCTGATATGTAAGTTATCATGTTCGCATTTACATGTTTTTAAGCAGATTGCACTTAGAGAAATATTAATGTTGTCTGTAATAATGCTTTATTTATAGTAACTGAACCATGAGCCTTAGTTAAAATGATGTAGCGCATCGCGTCATTATGTAACGCTGTCGACGAATGTCCATATATGGCAATTTCAAAAGACGCGAGAAGTATGACGTCATCAGACCGAATATGTCAATATATGACCATATATGGCAGCTTCCGTTGTACTGGGCTTCAGCTGTACGCATGCGCACTCACAACGAAAGCGCAGGCCTATATAAAGCAAGACTTCGAGAAGGGCTTGGTCTTTGCAAAACAAATGTTTGCGCATGATGCCACAAGCACCATGGTTTGTAAGAACCGTCCAACTGCATAGAGACATAAACATCCCTTACATCTACTCCTTCCTACAAAGTACAGCGGCAAAATTCTTCTGAATAATCTCTATGCATCCCAACGATATAGTGAAACATGCAGAAAGCCATGACGAAACTGCCCTCTTCAAACACAAGAGGCCAAAAGCCATCCTAAAAATTAGCAACGCCAAGTAATCCCCATGCCCCACCAGGGCGAGCTTATAGCTCATAAATTTTTCCTTTAATTCCTCCTCCTTATCAGAGAACGGGGAATAAAGAAAGCATCTTGCTTTACCCTTCTGGTCAGTGATGTTATGGTTATGGTTATGGTTATGGGCTTGGTCTTAAGGTTTAAACCTTCTCTTACCTGGGTCAGCTGCCAGGTGAGGTCCGCTGTAGGGATTTGAAAGGAAAGAGTTGCACATTGCCGCCATGTTAAGGGTGCTATAGAGCTGGGAATAAGCGACGACCCAGACGAAGAACAAATTTGACGGGAAATCAAGAACCACACAGAAGAAGAAGGAAAACAGTTAAAAAGGATGACTTACGTCTGAAAAAAATGTTTATATATATATATATATATATATATATATATATATATATATATAGGTGAAAGTCTTGATCATTACGCAGAATGAATGCTCGCTGAAATTAACTCCTAGCTCTTTTTTGCAATGCCGATGACCTATTATACTGTAGTATATGATCTAACTAGAAAATTATATTTGCTTTCAAACACTAATGTTGTACTTGTTCTCTCACTTCGGGCACATTTAAAAAAAAAAAAAATGGATACCACTCGGCGGAAACTTTGCAAAAAGAAGTCCTAAGCGTCGTCTGCTTCTGTTGTTACGACTGCCGCGCCTCCTCGCCACCAGTACACAGTTTAAAGAGAATTCGCAAATCTTCGTGACAAAAATCCTTACACCAAGTAAGCAAACAGTTAAGTTTGCACCTGAATGCCAAACTTAACTGTTTGTATAAAAACTAATTTATATATATATATATATATATATATATATATATATATATATATATATATATATATATATATATATATATATATATATATATATATATATATATATATAAATGTTAAAAAGTGTAAAAGGCTGTTAAAAAGCTGAAACTAGTTGCGTAGTACTAATAAACTGTTTTTTTTTATTTCTCTCGGTTTAAGTCATTAAATTATATATATATATGTATAAAAACAGTTTATTATTATTACGCAACTAGTTTCAGCTTTTTATCAGCCTTCGTCAGGTGCACATTATAAAAGAAATAACCATTAAACATAGTTAGTACCAGAACTTCGTCTGTAGGAACATTTGTGAACAAGGAGAGTATGTCAAAGCTAGCCATGATTTCATCTTCCTTGAACAATAATATCTTTAATATATGACACAAACCCCGCAGAGTTATTAATAAAAGACGATGACTTGCCGGAAAAACATTTGAGACACTTGTTTACGAATGTGCCAACAGACGAATTTCTGGTACTATTCAAGGATAAATTATCTAAAAAGATCTTAGCCTTACTTACTCATTGCATCAAGTCAGGATACTTTAAATTTTAGGATACCATCTATAAACAAAATCATGGTCTTGCTATGGGTAATCCTTTATCTCCTGTACTTGCCAACATTTATCTTGAAGATGTGGACGTTAAAGCTGTCTCTTCCTATCCCTTAAAACCAAGAATTTGGAAACGATATGTTGATGACATTTTCCTAATTTGGAGTTATGGCCGTGAATCTCTCCTGAAATTCCTTGAACATCTAAATGGTCAACACCCAAATAATACATTTACGGCTGAGTTTGAAGCTAATGGTTCCCTTTCTTTTTTCGACGTCAAACTGACCCGTTTTCTTCAGAAAAACAAAAAATCTCGATCTACAGGAAACCTACCCACACCAATAGATATCTCCATAGTCAATCCCATCATTATCCACCTCAGAAATTTGGAATAATTTCTACTTTAGGACATAGAGCTCGCTCTCTTCTTTGTAACCCGATTGAACTTCATAAAGAAATCGATTTTCTTGGATCTACTTTTCAATTATATGGATATTCTCAAAAATTACTAAAAAAATTCCTATTTTATACTCCTGGTGGCCATAACGAAGAGACGAATAATGTTAAAGGCAATACCTCTATACCACACATAAGCTCTGTGTCTCCCAAATTAACCAAGGTTCTTAAAAAATACAACATAAGAATTTTATTTACTCCTCTTCCAAAAATCCGTTCTCTAGTAAGCCATCCAAAACCTAGTCATTATAATCTTAAATATCATGGTGTTTATCAGATCTGGTGTGACATTCCTTACTTTGGCCAAAAAGAGAAGTGAATCGAGTTATGCATTGAGGAGCACAAGACAGACATCGCTTACAAGAGAACACGTGCCAGTGTTCTCTTGTAAGCGATGCCATGTTCTGTTTTCGACAAATTCTGATGAAGAAAATCATCGCCATACAATCCTTTGGGACAAATCTAACAACATTTTCCGTTGCCATGACGAATTGGAAAGGAAGATTATAGAATCTAAGGAAATCTTCCTCAACCCTGTGCATCTAAACAACAACCTGAGCTATACCTTTCAGACTGTCATTCTACTGTGATCAAATACTGGCGCTCACGAGATGCTATACGCACGCACACGTCTGACAATGTAGCCAACGAGGGAACAGCTTTGAATACGTTGACTTCAAAGTTTTAACGTTAAATATATACATTTACTTTCCGTGATGTTTACAGTTTTTTCCTCCATGTTTAATGGTTATTTCTTTTATAATGTGCACCTGACGAAGGCTGTTAAAAAGCTGAAACTAGTTGTGTAGTACTAACAAACTGTTTTTTCAATTTCTCTCGGTTTAAGTCATTCAATTATTTTTAAAAATATGTATAACAACCGAGTAAATAAATCTTCATATATATATATATATATATATATAATATATATATATATATATATATATAAATATATATATATATATATATATATACACATATATATATATATATATATATATATATATATATATATATATATATATATATATAGAAAATAAAACAGCTAGCGCCTTTTTATTCCTGTATAGGGAGTACGCGAGGCCGTTTAGCCCTATCTAACATTTGGAGACTGAGTGGGCAATTCAATCTCCACTGGCAGCCAATTAGAGATAGCTGGCTCAAGGCTATCACTAATTAAGCGGCATGCAGTGAAGTGAGACGGCTCAACAAGTGCCGCTATCTCCTGGTCCCTGACCCTGACACAATATAATTAATGTCTGAAATAATGTGGGTTCTACGGTCGATTTTCTTTAGTTTACGGGACGAAAAACCCGAGTTTCAGAGAGAAAAAGCCCGCTTGCCCATGCCAGTGGTCGACTAACTCGGGAGCCGGTAGAAAAAAAGGCTTAGAAAAATTTCCTCTAGTCGACGAGTAGATTCGAAACGAAGTCTTCCTTCGTGCGGTCAAGCATCGTGATATGCAAATGCCACATCCACTGAGCTCCACAGGCTTTTATTTACGATATATATTAAAATGTATATAAATATTAATAAAAACATAATAATAATTTTAAAATATATATATTTATTAGTATATAGTAATTCTATATACTAATATATTATATAGTAATATGCATATATACAGTATAATATGTATTAATATATATATATACTCAATACTCAACCGCTGCTTCTCCGTGTTGAGAGATCACAGTTACGCTGGTACGGGCACCTGGTCAGAATGCCACAAGAGAGGCTCCCTCAGCAGGCCCTCTTTGCCAAGCCAGAGGGTGGGAGGCCACGTGGAAGGCCAAGAACTCGCTGGATAGATTATATCCAAAACCTTGGGTGGACACGTTTGGGAATCCCACTAGAGCAGCTGAGGTTGGTGGCAGAGGATCGTGACAATTGGAAATTCCTCTTGCAGCTGTTGCCCCCACAACCCAATTAAGAAGAGTGGAGAGTGGGCCTTGAAGATGTATATATATATATATATATATATACTAATAAACACAATCCTTATATATATGTATATATTATACTAATAATACTAATAAAAACAATACTAATATATATGTGTGTGGGTGCGTGGGTGGATGTGTTAATATAAATCAATCAAACTGTGAACATCCCTTTTTGATTTAATTAAATAGTTTGTGAACAGCACATTGGGTGATTCCGTCAATGCATTATCCTGGAAATTTCAAACCTGCATAAGATTTATGTGATCAATAATTTGGCCACGACTAATTTAATGTAAGGATTAATACAAGCGGGAAATACAAAGATATATCTGCTTTCCCTTTAAAATTTTATAATCTAGCACTCAACACATGGTAACTGACGCAGTCATAAAATAAATACATTTGTTAGGTTATCGATCGTGAGAACATAAGATCTAGAAAAATGAACAAGTGTAGGCAGTCGACCATTCACGAATATTAAATAAAGGACAAAAAAGCAAAGTAGGGTTCAGAAATACATAATCAAATTAGAGAATGATTTTATAATAAAACTACATGAGTTTGGCATTTTGTACACTCCTTGTTGTTGATATAAAGAAGGTCAGAATGGATCGTCATTCTTAGGCATCTTTGTAAAGTGTTGAATGTTTGGAATGTCTCCTTAAGAATATCGTGGACAGAACAGCTCTCGGAATTATTCATTCTAGACATATCTAGCTGGTGTTTTAGGATACCAGGATTGTGTATATCATTACATTAGGTCCTCTGAGTCTTATATCAAGAATAACCTCATTTTATTACGAAACTTTTCTGAATGAAACTTGGGTCCTCACCATAAAGAGACCATTGACAATGCTGACACTCTGGATGATTATCGTAACTTATCTTCATGCTTCATTCCTTCACGGTCTTTCTCAAATAAAAGCATATACAAGCCCGCAAGAATCGAGCATGTCGAATTGAAATAAAATGAAAATGATCCTAACGGGAAAAACTGTAGATCCTCTCTAATTCATATATTCGTAATGATTATTCCAAAATAAAATTAAAGAAAGAGCAAGAAAAAGAATTTCTTTTCCAACCGTCCTCTCTTCATAACCAGAACGTTTAGCATACAGATTCGATAACCATTTCATGTACTGGCAATTTTTCCATTAGTATTTATTCCTTTTTGAAAGATCATAACAGCAACGTGACTTTCAAGACGATGCAAGCCGTTTGCAAGTTCTCCTCATATCTCTGAAGACATCGTTCCTTTTTACAATCAGACAGAAACTATAAAAACTACCATGCTCGTGTGATAGAGCTTGCATAAGAAAGTCAAGTCGTGGATTTGAAATACACACACACACACACACAGATAGAGAGAGAGAGAGAGAGAGAGAGATTAGAGAAGCAGGAAACTTGAAGCAATAAGTATGAATATACATGAATTGACATATACGTACAGTTGGCATTGCTCCTCTTATGGGAAATATTTGACCATAGTGATATGTAGCTCACCTAATATTTGATATCTGAAAGCAAACATTTAGTTGTGTTAGGGTTAGGATAGCTGGTTTTTATTCCCAGATACTGAACACATTTGTGTTCAGACAGATTAGGAAAAATTTAGAAAAATGTTGGAACAGTAATCTTACATTGTTTGTAACTTTATAGGTGTAATTATTTCCCCTCGTATGCATTAAAAAATATTATTACATGTATGCGTGAAAAGGTATTTTAGGAATATTAGTGTAATTTCGAAGAGCATTCTTTGATATGTATTTAAGACAGTTCTTTAGAGAGCTGCAGTGACACTGAAAACAAATTTCACAAAGGACCTTTTCATTGAAATGCACTTTTGGCTTACTAAATCTGAAAGCAGATCAGAATTCTGGGGAAAATAAAAACATACCATGTGACAGTTCACAGATAAACGATCGCTTCTCTTCGCAGTTGATTGTTCTCCAGTGACCGTCGTCTGTCATAACAGTGCAATTCAGTCCAAGAGAGTTTTCTGTAGGTTCATCTATACCCCAGTCAGTATATGCGACAGGCCATCGGGAAGCCCATGTAAAACGTTCATCTTCCTACAGAAGAAAAGGATTTTTACCACAGACATGGATTTTAAAACCGGAAATTCTTTCATATACAATATATATTTCTGTTTAACAAAATGTGTTACAGTTAATTAAAGTAGGAATAATTTATACACAGCCTGCTGCTTTCAGTTGTGCAGTTTTATTATAAACATTTTTAAAATAAACTGACCAGAATAGACAAATGTAATAATTCTTAACATATGAGGGCTCATTTTGTAGAGAAATTTAAATTATATTCAGGTTGCTTTGTTTTATTTCCATTATCGTGAGATTCTAGCTTTGTGTTCATAGGTCAGTACACCTATGCAAGCTGGTTTAGGAAGGATCTGAAGATACCTGAAGCCTTAAGTTATATTTCTGACACTTCTTGAAATCATTCTCCCGTCACCATGGATTTTCGTTACGGAGAACGTGTAAATCACAAGAATTTAAATATGATAAGTAAGGCAGTGGTGAAATATTATGTCATGCTGGCTTATGGTCTGGCATCACAAAATAAATAAACTCAGTGTCAGTTCGGGTTGCTATTTCCAAAGAAATACATCTGAAAGGCAGTGGTAAATGATCCTCTGAACAATTTAATTCAACTTCTGATCGAAAGGATATATTTTCGCCATGCTGTTTTCATGAAAGAAATCGATTGGGTTTGATTTGATGGAAATGTCACTCAATGTCTTGGTCATCTTTTTGTTTATTTTAACAAATGTGATTACATTACACTGCGCTAATATAAGTTGTTAGTATAACAAATCTACAGTCAGAATTCTTGCGTACACGAACTGTAGTCCATTAAATCTTGCAATGGCACAGAGTGGAATATATGATTTCATAAAGTTGGATTCGTATAGGACTGCAGCGAATATCATGTTTCTGCATTGTACTGTTGCTTTTTCTATAAAATGTCTATGCCAGGTATTTTTAATCAGTCGTTTTATAATTTAGAATAGAGATTGGTAATATTAACTATCATTGATTATCCATATAATAATAATAATAATAATAATAATAATAATAATAATAATAATAATAATAATAATAATAATAATAATAATAATAATAATAACAATAACACTTTTTGTACAACAGTTATACTACACCTATTGATTTGATTATGGCTATTTTTTTCTATAGATCATACAGCTTCTATTAAGCTTGTCTGATGAAGATGATTATGTATTATGAACACTTACAGGTTTTATTCAGCATTTACGACACGTAATCAATTGGTATCCATGTATGTTCGATATAGGTTAATCCCATTCTAGAGTGCATAGGTTATTCAAAATTTGGCATTGACATAGAAAGATTCTTCAGATTTATGTGGTACTAATTTCCATTATCATAATTCTTCTATTCCATAAAATGTTTTTCAGCTCTTTATAGATGCGAAGGTTTTTCTTATTAAACGTAAATTTGTTGATTAATTCAGATATATAATCACATTGCTTTCGTATTCTTTACATTTATATGCGAAGTAAAGCACAGCATGTCGGATATTATTATCCTGTATGCCTCGTTTAGTACTGAAGCAATGTTTTAAACTATCTGTGCAAAGGGTATAAGTATTTCATTTCAAATAACTTGCGGTCTATCATCACACCAAGTACAATTGTAATTTCTTTCTTGCTTGAGAAATTTGTCGTTTTTATTGAAGTCACTGTAATACGTCCAGTTTTTATTCGTAATTGCACACGTGTTGCAGTAGAGTGCTTTAAAGTGTTTCACAAAATATTTTGCATATATATATATATTGCAGATAACTAATTTTATTCTTATGTCTGCTTACGTACTATTATCAGGAACTATGGTCTGAAGAAATTTCCTAAAAATTCTTCATTACAGAGACCATTATAAAATCCAAAGAATCTTATTATATTAACAGGCCTGACTGTTGCGGTTTTCATGTAATTAGAATGCTGCATACAGGACGGATATCGGATAATAAGGATGAACACGATAGTTAGATAAGCTTCATGTTAGAAGAAAGAGATGAAATGGTTGTGTCCAGTGCATGCAGAACAGCGAACATGGAAATTGTAAACAAGAACACAATGCAGAAACGATAGTTTTAGGGGAAACCAACTTGAGGGATTTAGAGTGATAAATACTCCATTGAGCAGATACGAGATCGTAGTTCTCCCTTCTGACATAACTAAAGATCGTGAAAGAGGAACTGAATACATCATCCCAAGGGTGAGAGCAATGTTCTAAGGTATGACGGATTAGGGATTAATAAAGTGTGAGGGGTTGAGTACAAGAGATGATTATGTTTAGATTGTAAATGAATACCAAGTTTCTAGAGACTGAGAGACTATGGACATGAGATGTTTGTTGCGAGGATAGGCTAAATCTCGAAGTCAACCCGAGAAGAGAAAACAAATCTTTGCCTGTTAACCAAAGTAAGAGGAAGCGAAAAATAATTTTTCTTGTTAAATCAGAGAAGTAAGACTGAGTTGTCGAAGCATCGGGGAGTTCGGTGTTGAACAAAATATGGGAAATGAAGAATAATCGAATCATTTGAGTAGAGCAGTGAACGGTCATCAGCGAAACTATGAATAGGATCGTTGTTAGTTTGAAAAGGCCACTATTCTACAGGAAGAATAGTGGCCTGAAAAGTATAGGGTATCTGGATTGTGTAGCTTTAATGAAAAATATGACAGGAAAACATTCACTATAACCTGCAGTTATAGTTAATTCACTATAACTGGATGGAAAAATTCCTGAAATATTATCTTAATAAATCCCCCTTCATAAATATCCCATTTTATGAGGTGTCTTAATTAAGAACTATTTGCCTAAATCTGGAAGTCATATTGTGGAACAGCAATGCCGGTTTTCATATTCGAGAGAATGTGCATTCTGTTTTCCAGGTAGGTTTCAACACTGAGTTTATAGGTTCAATAAACTCAGTATGGCCAATCGATAATCGTCTCTTGCATGTGGCTATCGATTGTTCTCATTACTAATGATGAAAACACTGTTTCATTAGAGTAAAATGATGGAAAATAAGTATTCACTCATGAATGCATAACATCTAGAATGTAAATCCGTTGTGTATGCGTAGATGCATCCTAAAGTGATGGCAATACGTACTTCTTGTATGAAACAGAAAAAACAACAACATAGAGTGGCATTTCGACTAACTGAAGATAGTTTTGGAACCTTTCCGAATGTATAGCAGATGTCAAAATATTTCTGAGAATGACGAAGCATTACTCGTATGATATCGAATTATAGCATCCTCGTAAATGCAGCGAAAGTGAAGCTGCAGTCATTTAGTCCAACAAAGGCAAAATGGCTCTGGGAATTCCCTCAGGGATTTTGGGGAGAGAGAGAGATTGGGAGCAGCAACAGGTCCCTAGAGTATTCCACATACTCTCAAAAGGATTAATGCAAGGAGACGTGGCTGCACAGTCCCACCTAGAGCATTCCCTTCTTAAAGACATCGGCCCACGACCTTCGTCGATGAGGACGAGCATTATCGAATTATAGCATAGCTGTCTCCTCTATTTCACCTGTATGAGGAAGGACTTTGGTTCCCAGACATCGTATCTATAAGATACAACATACAGAAGTGGTGCATGCTGTGCATTATAGATACGATATGAATCTTATAGATACACATATGTATCTTATATGTGTATCCCTCAGCTTTCACTGAGAACTGTACACAAGCTGTGCATGCATCCGACGAGATGCTTCCCCAAACCATCACAGTCCATCAACAATAATTGTCCCTTTCAGGGATATTAGAGGGATGGTTACATGCACCTCGTTCTCTCTCTCTCTCTCTCTCTCTCTCTCTCTCTCTAGATCAGAATAATTATCGCATTGTAAAGTAATTTGGAACTCATTTGCAAACTCGTATAAAATCGTGTTTCCTGGGAGCAAACATTGACGATATTATCCACATCATCCGGATGCAGAAAGGTAAGTCGAAGAAAATTATTGTATTGGTTGATACCAGTGATTCGAGAGGCGAGAAGTATTCTATGAAAGAGAATCGATAGCTAATGAATCTATAAGTAGATTGTGCAAAAGAAATTATCTAGAATTTGTAACTCTGTGGTTCCTCTTTGATGGAAAGAAGCACTTTTACAATGCGGATGGAATGCATCTGAATGGTTTTGGTGTTAGGTGTCTAGAGGTAGCATTGTTCACCAAGCATGCTGTCGTGCAAATTCAGGGAAACTTAAGAATTAAAGTGGAAGCAAGCGAGTTTCTGTGAAGGCACCCATGAATCGAGTGAGTGTGAGAATGATTAAGTGAGGAATCTAGTATCTCAAGCAAATATATTAAATAGAGTAGTCAATTCAGGAAGTAAAGGTGGGTGGGGGAATAAAAGGATGTTGCCGTTTCGTTTCTATATAATAATGGCAAAAGTATCAGGAACAAGAGGGAGGGGTTTTTGCCGTTGGTTAGTGCAACCTCGCCAAATATGGGCGTTAGTGAGATTGGCTAACGGCAAATGATGTGGTTACAGGGATCGAATGTGAAGGGTTTAGTATTTTCAAGGAAGATAGAGAAGATAGGATGGGGAGGGGGGTACTGCTGATGATAGCAGATGAATTGCAATCAAAGAGAAATAGGAGACAAGCGAGAGGATGGATGTTCGTTTGAATCTGTTGTACGATTGCGACATTAAGGCAAAATATACAGTTGGTTGTTGCTATAGACCAGGGAGTTCCACAGATGATCTGGAAGATATGCGGCGCCAAATTAGTAAAATGAGTACAGGTCGAGTGATTATTATGGGGGGGCTGCAAATTTGGAAATATAAACTGGCTGAAAGGAAACAGAATTTATACACCGTCTGAGGGACAATTACCTAATGGCAGCATGTGATTGAGAGGCCTAGGGGTGGGACTGTATTGGATCTGGCCATAGAATCAGAAAAGCTATCCATAATCGAAGTGACATTTCCTCCAATTGGTGAAAGTGACCATGCGGTCTTGACTTGGGAGATTGTAAAACAAGTGGAATATTATAAGAGAATATAATATTATGTTATAATAGTATAACAAAATAACAATGGAACACTGTTACACAACTTAGAACAAACAAATGGGGATGGATATGACAGTGCTTAAGTGCATAAGAGGGTGGCTACTGGACATATATACTACTTTTTGATATACTTTTTAATATACCTCCATATACTTTTTGATAGTATGTGGAGGAGCAAAATCGAGCGAAAACAGGTGAATAGTGGTGTGCCACATGGTTCAGTGCTGGGGACCATTGCTGTTTAATTTGTACATAAATGATAGAGGAAATATCCTGAAAGGAAATATTCAGTTGTTTGCTGAAGATGCGAAATTGAGTAGAGTAATAGTTAATCAAGGCGATGTACAGAGCTTGCAGGAAGATTTAAATAGGCTGTCAATATGAGCAAATTTTAATGGATGGGTATCACTTTGATGCCGAGAAATGTAAAATTATGAATTTTATTATTAATAGATTACACGCTATGTATCACATTGATGTCCAAGAAAAAGATGAAGCTAGAGATTTAGGGATGGTAGAAGACAGAAATTTAATGTTTACAAGACATATTGTAAAGTTTGCTAAATTAGCACATAAGAATACTTCTGAAAGCTAGCGAAGAACGCATTAGCTTGAGCACAAAAATTCAAATATGGCAATATCAAGGTCTTATAAAGAGTAATTGAAAGCCTTATCTCTACAGGTCCAATGGAGTTCTAGGAAGCGGTATAGAGAGAATTCAGAGTGACCAAGATGGTGAATAGTCTGTGGAATATTCCCTATGAGTGGAAGGTGTTTTGAGTTCAGAAGTTGCTTGATAGGAGAAAAAGAGGGGATAGATACGATAGAAACATTTTATTTGCTTAAAGGAGTTTATAGTATAGATGCAGGGGAAATGTTTCAGCACTTGGCTAGATGGAGCAAAACAAGGGGTCATCTCTGGAAGTTGAATAAAGATGTGGTCAATAGGAGTGTGAGGAATAGATTTTTTGCTTGGAGGGTTTTGAATCAGTGGAATCGAATGCCAGAGTCAGTTGTGAGTGATTTTTCTGTTAATCGGTTCAAGGAGAGAGGTATGATAGATTGTGTGGACAAATTGGGTCTCTCGCAGTGAATCTTCTGACTCAGTGGAGGGACCAGTATAATAATAATAATACTAAACAATTCCGACCTTAATTGGTAGTGATTCCAGTTGAAGTGGATTCTTGTCCATTTCAAACGTTCCTTCCTATGACATAGGCATGGGGAAAGCACTCTCCTGGTCGCCTAGCATACAGTCCACCTTCGTGAAGCCATCTGCACACATTGAAAATCAATACCATAGTTCCCGTACCCGACGTGAGGTCAGATTGTAACAGATTTGGTGTAGCACTTCCGTTTCGACATGTGTATATAATCGGAATATATCGGTCTCCCTCTACAATTTTAGCCTGTTGCCTAGCTCGTATATGACTCCCGGATGAAATATATGACTGTTTGAACTGGATCCACATCTGTGAACCACGAAATGACTCCCATGCAACCATCTGGCTATCGCTGACTGGCTTTCACCAGCCCCTAGTCTAACAATGGCTTGTCACTTGATTTCATCATTTTTTTTTATCGCAAAAAAGCCTCCATAGCTCCATAGTCAGTATAGACGAAGCTATTTGGTCGGAAAAACATGGGTTAGAATTCACCTCCATGAATTCTAACCCATGCGAGAAACCTTTATCTGGTCACTTTCGACTCAAGGTAAGTTAGCCGGTCTCATACGGAGGAAGAGGATTTTGTTTTCACCCGGAAACTCGAGTTTTTCGTCAGAACAGGAAATCCGGCCTGTCTACACACGGATCTGCAGTCCTAAAATACGCACTCATTCCCTCATTAGGAGGGTTAAACCAGTCCTAGGGAACAATCCCATACGAAAACAAATCACATAAATGTTGTCGTAGCCATACCCAAGAATTTTGCTATGAAACATGTCTTCTTCTCACTCCAGACCCGAAATGAAAAACCATGCTACAACGGTCTATTCGGCAAGGAAGACTTACGCAGATTATAAACGCTAATACTGAAGCCGAATAAAATATCGTTAAAAAAGAATATTAAATATTAAACGAATACGAAGCATTTTAAATGAGATATATGAAATGGGAATACACCTCCCCCTTCTTCCTTACGCAACAAGGAAGTAGAATGCTCCAAATATTCATCCCGTCTTGTATAAGGGTGGAAGGGGAAGCAGAGTTAGGATATAATCAAGAAAATGTAAGGTTCACTTCTTTTCATAACATGTGATATTCAAAAGGAATAAGCAGCCATCAGACATTACAAGTAGTTCGATATTTGGAGTTTGAATATTTTTAAGCAATTGTATGATACGGACCAATGAATTTTATTTTCCATAGCTCTCTAGTTCAGTCACTGACTCCCTTTAGGTCTCTAATAATAATAATTATTATTATTTTTTTTATTTAATTTTTTTTATTATTATTATAAATTCATAGGCCAAGTTCACTAAAATGGGCATCCAAGTTAACTAACTTTGAAAACAGCACTTTTTAAATCTAAAACTTCAAAACATTTTATAAAAAAATTATGATCACAAATTAAAAAAAATATAAGAGAAAAAAAATAGTTATATTATCATAAAATTCGCGTAAAGGTCCTCTCTATATCAAAGAGATCTGCCACACCGATATAGCAATACTCCCACAGATAAACTATCTTCAAGCCAATATTTTAACATTTATAAACGGTTATTCTTCAAATCTCTCTGACAGATGCCTGAAAATAACATAAATGTGCTTGTGTGTTTTTGATAAACAACGTATTTTCAAATATTATTTTTGTTATTAGAAGATCTTATCTGGTAATATCATCATATCTTTAGGATAAAAACTTTCTGTTCACCGAAAGTAAATGCTGGAAGAAAGGAAGGAAAGTAATAAGTAATTCACATTTACTTATTTTGCTTGTTACATTGTCAACTTACGCCTCTTCTGAGTCCAATCCACACTGCGGAAGGGAAGTTGTCGTAAAGTGTATTTCCCTTGATTAATACATGGTTGTAGACATCTCGAATAGTCGCAAGATGACCACCAAACGTATTGCAAAATGTTTCTGCTTCATTCCAAGTTTTCTTCTGATTAGGAAGGTAAAATGTTTGATAACATGAAGATCCTAAACGTCTCCAGCCTTGGGGCTCGCTACACCTAATGGCATCATACCCTGGAGTAGAGAGTTCGGAATCTATAAAGAGAAACAGAAGTTCAAAATTGTACAGCATAACAGAGTTTTAATGACCTTGATGAGTTCGCGCTCTTCACGCGATTCTTTAGCACACGTGAAGAAGTGCTTACACTTAACATACGGTAACAACAACACAATGGCGACTTTTTGGCACCAAATAGGTATCACTTTCCCCTTGTAAACGGAACCCTCGAATTATGAAGCTCAAAATAAAAATGAGAGCCGATTAGCATTCTTTGCTCAGTTACCAATAGTCACTTCAGGAATACCTGACACTTTTTAAAATGGGATAAACAAGACTATCAAGACTGCGACATGAGCAATGTCACTAAAAGTTAATTACTGTGTATTACTTCTTTAACAAGGAAACTTATTCCGTAGAAAAAAAGGACTGATTATTTTTGTTAATTGCGAACGAACACTGAAATAAATGTTACGCAAACTTGGTCGAGGTACACAAAGTTTCAAAAGTCATTATTATTTTTGGGTAAAGAAACTCAATGTTATTTTATTGCTTAAAGTTCGGGTTTTGAATTCGTTTTCAGTTAGCAGATACAACATTTCTAGCAATATACTCCATTAGTCGTAAATTAAACAATCTAGCTATCACACCCTTGCTGAATGTATTGACAAGTAAATAGTCTATTGAAATCCATGGATTAAAAAATCTTTCTTGTATACATTCTTTATATTAGCATATTTTGGTCAGTTATGAATAGTGTAAAAGATGAGACACATTAGAAAATTTAACGATATTAAACCGTATTCGTAAAACTGATGCAAAGGACATTTTTGAATATATGACAAAGAGAGCATTAGGGGCCATCCTTAGAATTTGTATAACAGTGTTATTAAGAGGGGATTTGGGAACCAGAGGTTTGGTGTGCACAGTCGTGAATAATGAATGGATTTTCAGAGGTAATTGTGAGTTCACCGAGAGTGAATGTATTTAAGGAGAAATGAGATATGTTTTGTGTGCATGATAGTTAATTTGGGTATCCCTCGATGAGTCACTGGACTCCACGGAAATACCGTGCAATAATAATAAAAATTTCCAAGTTTCTTTCATTTTCATATAATGCATCATATCCAATCCGAACCCTCAATGCTTCCATCTTATGTATCTATTCAAATTCAGGAATACCTTTACTCCAATCCGTACCTTTAGTTCCGATATCGTATCATTCCGGATGACTAGATTTACACACAGTATCTTGATTCGAACGGTTGACGGCTTTATGTAACCGGTTTACACCCCCCCCCCCTACACACACACACGCATACGCGGTCGCACTTACGAAGCATTCGTCGACTACCTGGGTGCTTTTACTTTTGTAATGTCCACTAAAATTTAACTTATTCCAATACAAATTCTGGATAGTTTAGCCCTTACACTTCATCTGGAATCCAACCATATGCCGCATACTTTATATACTTCTTCATCCCAAAACCTTACAATTGTTTATATTAAACACTGATCTCATTCTGCTCTGCACAGGATAACAATCTTGAAACTTCAACTTTTTTTTAGAGAATACTATTAAAGGGCATTCCTTATCGTTTTTTCTCCTTCATGAACAGCAAACGATTGCAATCATCCATTCAAACCCTCTCGAGAAGTCATTAATATGAGTATACACATTAGTTAACATATTAACCAAATTTATGTGGCGACGAACAAAGTGTTACAGCATACCAGTGGTTACTTCCAACTTCCGATCCCGCTCCTCCTTACACGCCGATTACTGCCGAAGTGTTACCCTCTAATTCCTTTGATTTAATCCACACCAAGGTTTTAACGCGAAAGGCTATTCTCTCTATATTTGCAAATTGCCCGTATATATTTCAACTGCATTTTTTTATATAAAACATCGGTGGCTTATTAAGATGAGTAAAATTTTCACATATCTTTCTTACTTGTCATGATGATATCCATTAATTTTAAAATAATCCTTCGGTAAAGAAGTCACATGAAATAATTCCCAGTCCCTTTTTAACCTAAATTTATATAAACGTAGTGTAAATAACTTTTTACATTATTATTTTTATTTTTATTTTTTACAAATAAAGTAAAAGAGACTTCCTGCTACTGAAAATTTGGAAACCGAACTTGAACATCCAGTATAGATATCAGCTTAAAAATATATAAAATTAACAGTTCATGACGAGTTACATTAAATGAACTTTTTGTAATACACTGCTGAAAGGTTCTCAATTTTTTTACATATTTTAATTCTTCTGAAAGGGGAGTAAATTTCTTTCCTAAAAGCTAATTAACTACTCAAAAGTAAGAAATTAAGTATTGAAACTGTAGCTCAACCCATTATAAAAGTTTAATCAATACGAAATGTAAATTAGGAATTGTAACATCCTTTTCTTTTTTTTTTAAACAAACAGCAACACTAACATCATTTAGGATGGGCTAATAAACTGTTTTTCGAAGGTCCCTTGAGGAAGTCATCTTAAGAAATCTATATCGAATTTTTATTTCAAAATATAATCCGAATTTTGTTGTGAACTTCTGACAAATGGAACGAACACTAACAACCACTGATTAAATGGAATAAACCCGTGCTACTGATCTTTAACTGTCAACAAATGACGTGAATTGTTGAATAATCTCTACGGGAAATACGCCGGAAAACAACTGCCTTAAACTAAAATTGCTTCTTCAATGTGTAAGTAAAGAGCTTCTGTAAAAATTACGCGATCCCCAGACCACTCCTTACGAGTGACCGAAGGATCGTCCAACTCAGCAGTTGTTCCACTCAGTTACAGGCTCACCTTACCAGTGAGCAGAACTCCTTATATTCCAAGGAAAAGCATTCACTGACACGACCACGATAGACGCCATGCCGGAAAACGCCAATCCCCGGAGCATCAAATTACTTCCTCAAGGTTGGAGACTTTAGTGAGCTCTCGTTCAGCAGTAAATCACATGAAATATCAGAGAAGCATTGAAATATCGTAAAACTCGAGAACTTGAAATATCGTAAGCGCTATTTCGGTCAGTTCGTACAAATAATTACTACGATAAAGAGCCAAAATGTTTTATTTCGACGATTCAAAATTATATAAACAAAGTCGATATGAGTCCAGCATTTTTTCAAAGTCGAATGTAACAACTATGAAATTTCCTAAAGTAATCAGGCCAGTGAAACCTTACCAAAATGGACTAATAAAAGGAGAAAATATAGGTGTTTCGACGACGGCGGCTATATATTTTAAGTGGTCCATACTTTGGCAACTTGTGAATGCCGGAGGGGGTGTTTTCCCTCAAACTCTCTGTCAACTTACCTTAAGAAATTTTCAGTTTCAACTTTTGGCTTTCAAAATTTGATTATGTAATTTTGAATCACCGAAATGACTACTTTTGTCTATTTATTTTAGTAACTCCTTTGACCCACCGACCTAGAGTTCGCCTGTGAAAAATGCATTTCGCTGACATTTCAAGTTCCTTAGTACTGAAAGAGAGTTTCTGCTCTCTTAAAGCTTCCCTAAAGGGAGAAATTTGAGTCTCCAGCGGTTGGTGTTTTCCAGCATTGCTTCTATCGAGCCTTGTCGGTGAATGCTTTTCACCTGGAATATGAGTGGTTCTGCTCAGAGATGGGGTGTGTGTGTGCCTGTCATTGAGTGGAACCACTGCTCAGTTTGACGATTCTTTGCCATTCTTAGGGAGTGGTCTGGGAAGGTCGCCTAATTTTTAGAGAGTTTCTTCACTTTTACAGTGTCTCTGAAGGGAATAACCAGTTCGAAACAGCTCTCAGGCCAGGAAAACCTTATCAAAATGGACTAATAAAAAAGGAATATATAGACGCTTGGGCGGCGTCCATGTATTTTTTATTAGTCCACACTAAGGCAACTTGTGAATGCCGGGGAGTTTATTCCTGTAAGCTCTGTGGTGAACTTACCTTACGAAATTTTCATAGTTTCTACATTATTTCAAAGCATACTAAGGCTTTGAAATAATGCTGGATCTAATATCCACTTTGCTGAATATTACAGAATGCTAAATTAAGTTACGTTTATCGAATATTGGAGAATAATCAGGAAGTTGAATAATCAGGATTGAGGCAACTCGGTCTCGACCTTTATTAGACTAATGTATAATACTAATACCTTAATGTATATTAAGGGATGGGCCACTACTCAGATCATTTTCGACCTTTATTGAGGTCTCGTCAGTGGGAGCCATAACCAGAAGGGGTGATACTAAGGCAGAAGCAATGGAGAGGTCATATTTATACTTAATAAATAAATAAATAAATAAATAAATAAATAAATAAATAAATAAACTTTCAACATCTTTCGCTAAATCCAGAGTAAATTAATAATCAGGTGGTACACCTTTTGGCAACTCGTATAAGTAAATATGACCTCACCATTGCTTCTGCCTTAGTATCACCACTTCTAGGTTTGGCTCCCACTGACGAGACCTCAATAAAGGTCGAAACCAGTCTGGGTAGTGGTCCTACCATTAATGCATAGCATCATTCATGTCTGCAAAGAGATGTGCTTTGCATTATGGGAGATACTGAGACAAGGAGTGATGAGAGCTTGGTCCATCTTTACTACGAGTTCGTCCGAGTTTACTTCAGTATTGACTCAATCCTGAAGACTTCAGGCGAAAATATTGTTTGCCTACACTTTGGTAAAGGATTAAACTGCATTTTTCATAGTCTTACCAAGTGGAAAATAAACTTCCAACTTTAGAGAAGCTCTTTACTTACACATTGGTAGAGCATTTTGAGCATCCTGGGGGTAGGATTTTCTGGCGTGGCCTCTACCAGGGCCTTGTAGGTTAATGCTTTTTCCTGGAATATAAGCGGTTCTGCTTAGTGATTGAGTACAACCTCCGGTGTGTTGGACGATCGTTTGTTCACAACGGATAGAGTGGGCTACGAAACCGGCTAATGTTTAGAGAAGCTTTTAATTATACTCTGCCTGGGATCTAAAGAAAACCAAAGAGTTCAAAACAGTTGTAAAGCCATTGAAACCTTATCAAAATTGACTAATATAAGGCGAATACATAGACGTGGACCTTTTTCATCTTTAAGTCCCACAACTCGTGAATTGCGGGAAGTATATTCGAAAATGATTATTCGGTTTCTCATTATTCTTTACATGAAAGGGTGAAGAACACCCTAATATTATAATATTTCTGAAATGATATATTCTGTTGTATAATGATATTGATTATGTTGATGATAATAAACTGTAATTAAATTGGCATAATACAGAATACGAGTCTGATGCTACTGACGCTACAGAATATGATGTCATATCTCACCTTTATATGTCTGACAGATGAATGCTTTCCTCTCTCCACAGAAATGATCGTTCCACTTTCCGAAGCGGGAATTTTCGAACATCATCTCGACACATTCTTCCTATATTGTGAAATAAGGTGAAATTTGATAAATATATATATTTTTTTAATAAAAATTTAAATATATATATATATATAAACTCTGAAGATTACTCAAATAAAATGCTTGAATTACTACAAAGTGACACCTACTCAATACTTGAGATAGATCCAACTGGGGAACTTCAAAATCGTACCAACAACTTATTGAAAACTACCACTGAACTGTCTCGAAACGTTCGCTTGTCTCTACGCTCTCTCCATCCTCTTATTCCGCGCATATATGGAGTTCCAAAAATCCATAAGGAAAACATCCCACTATTTCCCATTGTAGAAGGTATTGATTCTCCAACGTATAAACTTTGTAAAAATCTTGTAAAATACCTCAAATGTTTTTGAGGTAACCTTCATCCTTTATCAATTTAATGAAGATGAAATGATGGCTAGCTTCGACATAATTTCCTTGTTCACTATTATCCCAACAGACGAAGTCATAACATTATTCAAAGACAAGTAATCCAAAAAAATGTTGGCCTTACTTACCCATTGCATCAAGTTCGGTTACTTTAGATTCCAAGATACTATATACAAGCAAAATCATGGTCTGGCGATGGGTAATCCTTCATCCCCTGTTCTTGCAATTTTTACTTGGAGGATTTTGAAGCCAAGGCTATCTCCTCATTTGCTTTAACACCTAAAGTTTGGAAACGTTATGTGGATGACACTTTTCCTCATAGCCATGGACATGATTCCCTAATGGATTTCCTGGAACATCTTAATAGTCGACATCCAAGTATAAAGTTCACAGCCGAGCTTGAAACTGATCCGCCGCTCTTCTGCTAAACTTAACATTTCGATGTATAAAAAGACTACACATACCAACAGATATCTTCATAGTCAGTCCCATCACTTCCCTCCCAAAAACTTGGAATAAATTCTACTTCGGGATGACCCAAATGAACTTCAAAAAGAAATCACCTATCTCAAAACTACTTTCGTACTTAATGGATATTCTGAAAGAATTATTGAAAAATTCCTTCTTAATCCTCCTAGTCATTACACAGAAGAAATAAATACATTTAAAGGCAATATATCTATTCCTTAAATAAGTTCAGTTTCACAAATATTAACCCAGATTCTAAGAAAATACAATATCAGAACTTTGTTCACTCCACTTCCAAAAATCTGCTCCTTAATAAGCCACCCAAAACCTTGTCATCATCATCTTAAATATCCTGGTGTGTACAAAATATGGTGTGATTGTGATATTCCTTACTTTGGCCAGATGGAAAAATCTGTCGAATTGCGTATGGAGGAACACATAAGGGACATTACTTACAAGAGATAGCGAGCCAGCGCCTTTATCAAGCCATATCCTTTTCTCAGCTGATCCTAATTATGAAATCGCAAGTCATACATTCCGCTCGGACAGATCTACTTAAATCTTTCGTTGCCATGATGAATGGAGAGAAAATTGTAGCATCTAGGGAAATCATCCTAAACCCTGAACATCTAAATAATAACTTGAGCTACAACCTCCCAGACAGTCATTCAGTTGTAATCATGTACTGGCGTTCACGTGATGCTGCAAGCACGCACTCTCCCAACAATGCCACAAACGAAATAACAGCTTTAAACACAACTGCAACGTTCTCATGCTAATTATGTATAGAGACTCTCTATGCTGTTCATAGTTTTTTTCACCTATATATATATATATATATATATATATATATATATATATATATATATATATATATATATATATATATATATATATATATATATATATATATATATATATGAGGGAAGAAAAACCTTTATTGAGGTCTCGTCAGTGTCAGCCAGACCTAGAAGTGGTGATACTAAGGCAGAAGCAATGGAGAGGTCATATTCTTCACACATCTTTATACATATATTCTTCACACATTTATATATATATATATATATATACAGGGTGTTCGGGATAAATTTGACAGTTTCGTAAGGAAAAAGAAAATCTTCTTTGTATCTATTAAATTTAATTAATTGACAAAAAAAAACATTACAGGCAGAGTTAATTACAATACTATCAACAAGATTTACTCAAAATAACCACCATTAGCATCGATCACAGCTTCAATTCTGCTTCGGAACCTCGAACAAGCTGATGCTACAGTCTCCCTGGGAAGGGCCGCAAAAACTGTTTTAATTTTATCCATTAACTGGGCTTTTGTATTACTGGAAGTGCGATTGGTGTCTTTTTCAACTGCGCCCCATACAAAATAATCCATGGGGTTAAGGTCTGGGGAGTTTGGAGGCCAAACATTTGGACTGGTGAAGTCGTAGAAATTTTCAGACAACCATTTTTGACTTTTCCCAGAGGTGTGGCAAGGGGCCGAATCCTGCTGCCATACATACGGCCTACCATTGGCTACCCTTGTTATCCAGGGCTTGACTACAGTTAGCAACTCCACGAACAAAGCCCGAATTCCAATGCCAGGGTTCTTCAACACCTGTTCCTGCAGATTTGCGAGGAATTCTGCTGTACGAACGCAATCAGATCGTCTGCTAGGGATCTTTCTTCTTGCTACATCCTCGTAGTCACCATTGCAAGTCTCTAGTTCATGCCTGATTGTTTTTACTGTATTCAGGGAGCATTGGGCAGCAGTCGTAATATCCTTATTTTGATGGCGGGCACGAATCATCATGATACAAGTTATTCTCTTCCATGATTCAGGTGGGTTCCAGCTATCCATCCTTTCTGACATCTTGTATATGAATGAAGAAGGGTCCAAACTTTTAAATGAAGAGAAGTGTGTGTTAATACATGTAACTTACGGAAAAATATAATTAATTATAAATATGTCAAATTTATCCCGAACACCCTGTATATATATATGAAAAAGATATGATATCTTTTTCATATATATAAATATGATATCTTTTTCCCATATATATATGGGAAAAAGATATCGAAAGTGCTTGAGAAATCTTTAAAAATACTTAAATGATGCGATATCAGAATGCGTCCCGCGAGGTCGAAGAATTAATACATTAGTAGTGATAAAGATGTGCAATTTAATTAAGCAAGAGATTCGTAAGAATAAAGATGATAAGGAAGGAAATCCTGTATGCATAAATATGTTAATTATCATATGTTAATTATGATAATTATAAGCAGCAGGCCAAGGGAGTCACACCTATATAGGGAAAGCTGTATCTGAGCTTGAAATGAAACCTTAAATCAAGATAAAGACGACAGAAAAAAATGTTATCATTATTATTATTATTATTATTATTATTATTATTATTATTATTATTATTATTATTTGACACCTCCAGGGAGTCCAAAGACTCATCGAGGGAGAGTGTGCCAACAGCATCGAACGATTGGACCCTTTCCAACTACTAGCCGCACTCAAACTTACTTAACTGAGCCATTAGTAGCAGAGAAAGAGAGAATGAATTTGAAAGAATAACTCTACTGATTGCAAATTGTAAACGGGTGACTGACGCAAATGTGATTGTTCAAGTAATGAGTAACAACTTTGCTAAAGCTATCAGCCTGATATATGCAACGTTCAACTACCTGCTACATCTGCACTGTGTAAGAAAACTCACATGTATCAGGAGGAGTCCTGTTTCCTGTTTCATTTGATAATAATGGCTTGTCATCTGTGTATCTTATTGCAAATATCTGCCTATCTGCAATCTTTGTTCCCTCTTTGGAATTCTCCAGTACTTCTTTTAACATTGCTTCGGAATACATGTTAAATAAAATATGTATTCCGAACATGTAAATAAAACTTCTCTCACTTATTATTCTTAACAATCCAATCGCATCTCTGTTTCCCTACCATTCCAGAATTCAAACTGATCTTCTCCAAGAAATTCTTCCACCTTAGATGCAATTCTACGTGTTGGAATTATTATCACTATTTTTGTTGTATGGGAAATGAGCCTTATTGCTCTGAAAGGATTTTAGAACAATAAGAATAATTCTTTTTTTGTTTGTTGTTGTTATGATATAAATGTTAAGATCATAAATTCCTTTAATAATTTTCCTTTGTTATAAATTAAATTTACTATTTTGGTTATTTCTTCAGTTCCTTTCTTCTGAAGTTGTTTCAGGAATTCTGCAGGTATTTCTTCTATTCCTTCTGCCTTTCCACATTTTATTTCTCTAATGGCCATTTTTACTTCTGTCTTCAAAATCTCTGGGACTATATCATCTTCATTTACCTTCCTTATATCTTCTAATAGCAACTCATTTGGTATATTTCTCTTGTCATATAGATCTTCAATGTATTCTTTCCATCTCATTAGGATTTTATCTTATTCAGTTATGATTTTCCCATTTTTATTTTCTATGCCTCTAGATCGAATTCCATTTCTCTTGTGATTCATGCTTCTTGCTTTTTCGTACAAAAGATCTTACCTTCCCACTCTCTCATAATTTTCCAATTCTTCAACTGTTTCAACTGTTGAAACAGTTAAAATTCAATTGAAAATTCAACTGAAATTCAATTGAAAGACTTCAATTGTTTTTTAAGCCAATCTTCTCTACTTCTTTCTGCTTCCCTTCTCAATTTGTCATTCAGGGTTCTATATTGTATTTTCCCTTCTGGGGTGCCTTTAGTTTTCCATTTTCTTCTTTCATCCATTAGAGAAATCATCTCATTAGTTATCCAAGTTTTTTTTTTATTCTTTTAGCTCTTACATATCCAATTTATTCCTCTGCAATCTTCTTTATTTTCTCTTTATCTTGTTCCCATTTCTTTTCTGGATCTTCAGTTTTGACAAACGTTGTTTCCTCTTATTCTTTCTCCAGTCGATTTCCATATTCCTTGGTATTTTTTAAAATTTCTCTAAGTTCCATTTTTTTCCTTTTCATAGCTTCTTTTATTTTCTTTAGTTTAACATTTATTTCCATGAATAGTAGGTTGTGGTCAGAGTAAATATCAGATCCAGGATACGTGCATGCATTTTCAACACTATTCTTGTATCTTTGCTTTACTATAATGTAATCAATTTGATCTTTCAGTATCATCTGTTTTTTTTTCCATGTGTATAGGCTTCTCTTAGATTTTGTAAACCAAATATTCGTAATTATTAGCTTATTTTCTTTCCAGAATTCCAATAACCTTTCCTCTCTCTCATTTCTATTACTAGTCCGCATCTTCCCACTACACTCCCATCCTCTTCTTCTCCCACAACTCCATTCCTGTCTCCCATTATAATCATATAGTCGTTTCTTTTTCTACCTTAATTAGTTTTTGTAATTGTTCGTATATTTCCACTATTTCCTCATCTGAATTGTCAGTTGTTGGCATATATACCTGCACTATTGTTATGACCACCGGTTCAGCTTTCAAATTTACTACCATAATCCTGTCATTCAGATAATTTATGTTAATAATGCTCTTTGCTGTTCTTTTATTAAAATCAAGTGCAACTCGTTTTTGCTTTTTATCTCCACCTGAGTAAATTACTCTTATTTTGTTATTATTTTGGGACGGGAGGGGGGTGTATGGTTTCTTAGTAAATTTAATTCCTCCAGTTTTAATGTAAGAAATTTGCATCTTAATTCATAAAATATTATTTAATAGGCGCTATTAAAACATCTGGTATATATAATAAGTTTGTGGACAATTCATTCTATCCCGTAGTAATTCTTTATATTTATTCTCACCTTGCTATAGCGACTCGAATGAGATGGTTCCCTGTAGTCCCAGTTCACATAGCCCACGGGAGATCTGTCTATCCAGATAAATGATGAATTAATTATCCCGTAGGAGAGTCCAATCCACGCGTTTGCATGGTAGTCAACAATTAGGCCAGCAACTAAATCTAGACAATGGTAGTTGAAAAGAACAAATGTAAAAGTAAAATAATTGAACACATTTTAGTGATAATTTTATTTCAATTACCGTTTTACTTACAGAATGATCACATTAAAAAAAAGAAATTTTCTTAAAGCTTTGCATCAGATAACATGCCTCCAGTTTTAAAATATGCGATGATTAGTAAGTAATAAGCGGTTTTCTGGAATTTAATACTGCTAATAAAAAAAATAACTATTTTTGTGTATCAAATTGAAATACTTTACACACAAAAAGTAGTAAAATATTCTGTACAGTTCTAATGTAATTTATCTGACCCAACTGACATAAGCATTGCATTCAGTTTCAGATGTTTTATATTTTCAGTTGTGGGAATGTCAATCGCAAAATATTACTAGCACCGAAATGAAAGATGATGCTACGTTCCAGTAACACAAATTTACAAAACATCATTTTGTTTAGGAAATTTCAATCTTCAGTTTGATTAAACTTGACACTAACACTTCTTATTCAAAGTCACAAGTAGCTTTTTCACAGAACGTTGGAATCTATTATAGTAAAAAGCACTGTAGTTAACAAAATTTATAGTTATCGTTAAACTGGTAATATAGGTACATGTATACTGTACCAATTTGTGCTGGAAGGCAAGAATTTATTCACTGACATTTCTACAAATACTTCCTAGAAATGCCAGTGAACGAGTTCCTTCTTCCGCTATAAGTTGGTACAATATACAAGAGGTTTCAATTCTGTTATCGACCATAATATTATAAAAAAAAGTAGAGGCTCTGCATTATAAGGGAAGGGATAGGCGAACATTTAGACGTGCAATGCATGACACTGACAATTAATATTCCTTACTGTCTAATCTCTCATGAAATGCACATTTTAGGTGGAATTCTTCAAAGAGTAAGAGATTTAAATTGTGTTAGCAAATTCCTTTTAGATTAGATTAATGATACGTGAGAATGCTAGTTTCAGAATTATGATGTAATCAGAATTATGCTAGTTTCATAACGTAATTATGTTATGAAACCAGCAATTAATTTCATGTGGCATGAAATAAAGGCATGTTGCTCTAGAGAATAGTATTCCCATCTAGAATGAAAGATTCTTAAATATCATTCGTAAATTATTTATTATTTATAAATTACTGTATTTCCGTAATTCATAAATAATGATTCAGCAGATGCAACTAATTACGTTTTCCACTTCTGAAAAAAAAAAAAAAGAATATTATTTTGTTTCTACTAGATTATATTTTTCTCCAGTCAGCTGCTTGCAAATCCAAATTGAAGGTTATACTTATCCACCTCACTCTGCGGGTATACACTTGTTTTCTCCTTCTAAGTGTGCGTGAACACTAGAAGAAAGAAAGTTAAAAAAAAATTAAAAAAAAACGAATAAGCTTATCTGAACAGAAGTCAAAATGCCTTCACATTTCCTGCCCATACATTTTTAATTTTCTCGACTACTGAAATTCCTGCTAAATATTTTAAAGCATTTATTTCCTGAAATATTCAGGAATTATTGTAAAGAACACGTTCTCTCTCTCTCTTGCACTCTCTGTCATTCTGGCATATGCAGAAACGCACGCAGGCATCATTTCATTTCAACATGTGTGAATAATAACCCGCATATTCTACTTACCTTGTTCTTTCTGACTATGGACAGATGCCAAATTCCCACCTAACGATCCGCATTTACTTGCAGCAGATTTCCAAGTTTCTTTCCTACTTTCATCTTTGCCAAAGGCCTTAAAGCACTTGTTTCCTGCAAATATATGTAAAAGAAAGAAAGAAAAATGTAGCATCCAAAAAAGCGAATGTCTGACACGTTTAAATTTCAGTATATGTGTCGATCAATAAATTGAATAAATCTTATGGAACATCTAAAATAAAATTACTAATGCTTAAGCAATAATCCTTGTATCTATAAGTTAAAGACGTGAATTCCGTTTACCATATATGAAATTCTCAGTTTAATAAGTTTCGATATTTCTTTTGATTTGTGATCCGAGAGTTTCTAAGAGAATTCAGCCGATTTTTAGATCAATTCCACACATGAAAGTTACACCACTCTTAATCTAACAGCTCCGCATGTACAAAATCTATAGTAGAACAGAGTCGTGTGAGAGTTATGGGGAGATAGTGTAAACTCTGATCTCATCATTAGAATTTGTAATGGAATCGCCATGGAGAATATTTCACCTTTAAATAATTACACGGTTTTAGAAATGAGAAAAGTAACAAAATAAAAATGAGGGATTCTAGAAAACTATAGAAGTATTCAAGTCAGTGAAAAGAAAGTGATTATTTAGTATAGGAAGAATGCTTTGGGATAAGTACAGATCAGTGGGATTATCCTACATCTGTAGAGAGAGAGAGATTATGCACAATACACACAGTGAATGCTTTAAAAGAATTAAATAGGAAACCGGTGACTTATTTGCAAACCATAGCAGGTAGATAATAAGATAGTAATTAAGAGAACAGGCTTTAATAGTAGACTTGCCCAAAATATCCTATAAATGTCAAGAGCAACCATTCAAGTTTCATCGTACAGTTCCTTCTTTTGCCAGTAGGTGCGTAATGTAAGAGGAACTGTGCAGAAACATGCGGATTGAGCCAGATGGCTGTTTTTGATATTTCCATCACTTTTGAGAGCTGAGTACAATGAAAGGATACCTTGATGGCTTACATGTGTTTATTTATTACGGACTAGAGAATGAAATCTTGCTTCCATGTAGTAGTCTAGATGTCACTTAAACATGGTAATCCATTTCTGTTCACAGCAGGAATTATGAGCTGTGTTCTTGTTATTAATTTAAAATAACGGCCGAAGTTTCTAAATTAATGAGGACAATGTAGAACAACTCTGGATTATATGGGTAGAGAAGCGATATCTTTCGATAAAAATGAAATGGTACCACTAGAGATTTGAGAAAGGTAGAGGTTAAAGCACAGAAACCGTGCTCAGTAGAATGGATATGTAATATATCATTATTAACCCTATGGCCATTCACAATTTACGTGATTTCATTACACCAAAAATACCTAAATTGTTACTTCCCATTTTTATGAAAATGATGAAAGGTTTTGTATTTCGTCCTTTCGAACACAAATTTGAATTAGTTGATGGTTATTACGTGTACGTTGCTGAGTTCGCTGACTGTCAACATACACTTCTTGAAAAAAGTCAACCACGTTAGAGTGTCAGGAACAAAAGCAATGACATTCAACAGACATTCGTTCCACAAGCGTACGATAGCGATCAATTGGGGTGATGGACCATTCTTCCTGTAAGCAAGTAAAGAGACACTAGACTGTCATGGCGCGGACATTCTTTAACCTCATCCGACACTCCAGTTAATGCCACAGATGTTCATAGGGTTGAGATCATGGCTCTGTTGAGGCCAAACAAGTGTGGTGATGTTCATGGTCACAAAACACACATTTACAGAAACAATAGACTTATGATTCGATTAATTGTCTTGCTGAAAGAGACAATGGTCGGTTGAGCAGAAACGCTACATGTTTATAGTTCAATATTTGTGGCCAAACAAACACAGTCCCGAGACCAAACCAAGAAAAACAGGATCAGACCATTATATTGAAACCTCCAAATTTTACAGCTGGAGTTACGCACTCGTGCAAGAGACGTCCATAGTCATCCGTCACATTCACACCCTTCCTCCTGTTCGACAGAGATAGAACCATGATTCGTCGCTCCATAACACAATTGTCCAACTTCCTTGTCCCACTGTTCAAGCTATTTGCAATACTGAAGACAACGCTCCATAGTGTTCGGATAATTTAGAAATGTCATATTGTGGTCGGATTCGTCTTTCAGTTTGTTGTCCTGAGATGGCCTAATTTGTCAGCAATTTGTCGAACATATAGGAGTGTAACATTGCATATTTTCACAATGCCTCTTTTGAACTCCGTCAGTTTCATTCTCCCAGCGATTTCACGTGGAAACAATCGCACTGACTTTGGGGCATCATATTCCTTCAATTTATAAAGGCTACAAACACATGGCACGATTAACTTGCCCTTGAGGGTATCTATTGGCTTCTTCCGAAGCAGGGCATATCTAACACACACACACACACACACACACACACACACACACACACACACACACACACACACACACACACACACACACACACACACACACACACATATATATATATATATATATATATATATAGAGAGAGAGAGAGAGAGAGAGAGAGAGAGAGAGAGAGAGAGAGAATATGGCTAGTTGGCGGTGTGTGGCGCACAATTTGGCGAACAGTTCGATGAATTATTAAGCAATATGTATAGAAGGTAAGATTTCCCTCTGGGGATTTGGAGGAGGCGTCACGTAAAAGCACAACTTCATCATCAATAACAACAACAACTTAAATAATAACAATAGCTCCTTCGTTTTATAGGAGACATCGATGCGGGGCACCTGATCGTAGTGGAAAACCTCCCTGTGATGGTAGTGGCCCTTTTCATTTTTCTTCTTGTTCGTTTCTTTTCTTCCAGACCATCACAGGGATCAAACGCCCTGCCACTGTGCTTACGGTGCATTGCGACCATTGACATCTGGAAATGGGGATTCTTGTAGTCTTGGACTACCTTGGCCTCTGCTTTCATGATGAGCAGTCATTTATGGCCCCCTGCCAAGATCAATCAGTTAGTTAGCTTACCTGTAAGAGCAAGGGTAGGGGCAACACAAGTCTCCCCACTGACTGGGGTAGGGATCCAAGAGTTGCTGTAGTGCTAATATAGCGCCCGGAGTTGTCTTATCATTCCACTCCCGAACGCACTCATATCCTGCCGGTTATTGGGCGTCCACGTGTGGCTCTGTGGTGGGGTGAAGAGAGGTCTGGCACTGAAATAAATACTCCATGAGCATGAATTATTCACAAACGTTTTATGTGCTGAAGCAAAATCCCAACCAAGTAGTTACTGTAGGTACAGTATTTACAGTAACAGAAGCAAGAAATAAACATATCGTATGATATTAGTATAATTGTACGAGTGTGTTGATCATTCATCTTACAGGTGAAAAGCCAGTGGGGAAATATCACGATTCTTTATTCAAAACGTTTAGAAAGACTAGACGAACCTCACAAATCTGATTTGAAAAAATGCTCTATTTTGTGAAAACATTTTGTCAGCAACATTCCTAGAAACTATAGAGAGTATTCCATTAATGGATGGAATACTAATAACAGTAACACCTCATAAAGCATTCAATTCCTGCAGCGAAATGATATTAGAATTGAATCTCCTTGATATCCCTGATGAGGAGAACTCAAAAATCAGGGAGTGACTGATGTGAGATGCATTTTAACACGGAGAAATGATCACCTCGTTCCAACGAGGAACATCTCCCCTACTTTTGATACACCTAAGCCTCCAAGATCTGTAAAATTAGGGTGACTTAGATGTGCTATTATAGTGTCCATCTCTATTCTGCGAAGATACTTTGAAAATCAGAAATTTGGTCATTCCCAAATTGCCTGTCGTGGTTCTACCACTTGTTCCTGATGTGGAAGGAAAGTGCGTGATAACAGTACTTGCTCTGCAAAAGAAGTTAAATTTGACATCTGTCAGAGAGATCATCGAGCTTATTCTCGTGGAAGTGGAAGGATGAAAAAGAAATACCAAATACTAAAACAGAACAAAATATACTGATTGATCTTACAAACATCTCGCCTTCTACTCTTCCACTGCCTCTTTCACTGCTGACTGCTCAGGAAATCACTGAAACGTCGAATAGAACATATGTAAAGAACAGGAAAGATTACTTTCCTGTTCTTTGCACAATGTCTTCACAGGAATCAGGTTTACCACACGGATGTCAATATGGAAATTAGACCAGGTTGACTGGAACACTTTTTCTCACCTTGCGAAATTTAACGCCGATTACCATAAATCGTATACCGGTCAATGAAGCTATAAAATGCATAGCAGAATGCATTGTCCGGCAGCAGCAGCCCATCCCGAGAACATGATTTCGATTTCCGCTCTATCGAAAGCCAGACGTGATATCCATTCTCTGTATATCAATACAGAGAATAGGGTATATTTCTTAGCTACTCTTCCACATCAAACTTAGTAACATTTAAACGTATTTTGGTCAATGCACGTTACATGAGACGTCACAGTCGAAAACAATCATAGATCCAATTTATCTCATCAATCAAGCAAATGACTGGTGCAAATTCTTTGAGATAATATATTGAAAGCGATAGGCAGATATAGAACACGCTGTTTGCCTACCATATAACATAATGAAAGTGTTTTTGCTGATCCTTAAACTATGGCAGACGCTTTGGAAGAAAACGTTGCTAGAATCTCAGAAACAGTTTCATATCCTCCTGAATTTTTAATACTGAAAAATCACCAGGAGAAACAATGCCTAAATTGTCCTTAATAAACGGCTACAATCAACCATTTCTTAATGAGGAACTTTTGGATCTTGGCATAAGTCACTTGTCATTACTGTCCCAAAACCAGGAAAGGATCCAAACAAGCAAATAATTATAGATCTATTCTTCTAACCAGTTGTCGTTGTAAGATATTAGATGGTTAATGTCCTACTTCTCTAATATTTAGAAAGCAATGATCTTCTCTGCAATACACAATGTGTTTTCCGTAGACTTCGTTCAACTTTAGACAAGTTTAGTAACTTGTATAATATGGGTTTCTGAAATACGCCTGGTTTCAATTTTCTTGGACATGGAAAACGTTTATGACACAGCTTGGATATACAGCATATTAAAAGACCTCTATAATGTGGCTCTCAGAGGACAACTTCGTGCATTTTTAAAAACTGTCTAGGCGAACCTTCAAAGTCAGAGTAGGAAGTATGCTATATAGGCTATATAATCAAGAACACGGTGTTTCCCAAGGTTCTGTCTTAAATGTGACACTTTTTGCAATCAAAGTTAACTCAATCACTAAACAGCTTCCTCCCATTGTAGACAATGCTCTATACGTCGCTGACTTCACAATTTACTGTCACTCTCATAACATGCGGGTAATTGAAAGAAAACTTCAGCAAACAATCGATCATGTTTCTCTGTAGGCTCTTAGTAATTAGTCGAGGTTTCCTACAGAAACAAAACCCGAAAAAAACGCACTCTTCACCCAGATCCTGAATTATGAATGGGATGAACTGTTATTCCAGTAGTTACAGAAGCCAAGTTCTTGGGATTGTTCTTTGAGAGCAAACGCACATTCTTTGCACACACATTAGTCAACGACGAGAAAAGTTCAAGCGAGCATTAGATCGTCTTCGCACTGTAACCTTTACTTAGTGCGGTTCCGATCGAACTTCATTGCTTCGGCTTTATCCTGTCCTTATACGTTTAAAGCTGGACTACGGATCTCAAGTCTAGGATTCTGCAAGGCAGAATAACCTGCGAACCCATTCACCATTAGGGTATACGTATATCTACTGGTGCCTTTCGCACATCACCCACTCAAAGTCTTCATGTTGAATCAAATGAACCAACTCTGTCACAGACGAAAACTGCTATCTCTTATATACACCCTACAGATAAAATCTCTACCTGTTCATCCGACCTGGACTAGTTTCTTTTGTTTACGTTTGGAAGTTAATTGTAACACGCGTTAGACTAACGTAGGCCTAACGCGTTAGACCTTCTAGTATGCGTGAGACAATGTAAGGTGTTCATATGAATGTTGCCAATAGTGTTGTAGCTTTGCTACCCTGTTGTAGCACCCCTGTAGGGCAGATTTGCACTGCATTCTGCACCTTCTCACTTTATCAGCTACAGAAATATCTTACTTCATCATCATCATCTCTCTCTCTCTCTCTCTCTCTCTCTCTCCCCTGCAATTTTGAATGCGCATGATTCAAGAATTGATTCCTGTGTTGGCTGTGCTGCTGTGTTTCCTGACATGAATATCTCCAACCAGATCCCCCTGAGTTCAGTAATTCTACAGCAGAGTTGCATGTCATTCAGCTTGCACTTGTTCATATAAAAAGAAACCGCTACCCAAACTGTGTAATATATACATATTTACCTTTCGAATTCTTTACACGCTAGCTCTTTTCCTACGTTTAATCCACGTCCAGTGTTGTATGAGGCGTTACACCCGTTGCACAAAATGAAAACCCTCAATTTTGATCTTCATTTCTTCTCGATTCCCACCCACATTGGAATTAAGGGAACTGAAACTGCAGATGCAGGTGCCAGATCACTCATACTTTCTTGCCGTATTGTTTGACAGTACCATATACTCGTACAGACTATAGACATGTTATAAGATATGACATTTAGCCTGAAAATAAGTATTGGCAATTTAGTAAACGTAGAAAGAGAAGAGAGAGGAAATTGTTTTTGCTAGACTCCACTTAAATCACAGTAATCTTACACAAGCATTGTAAAACAAATTATATAACATTAAGCTTGAAATTAAGAATAGGCATTCTGGTCAAAGTAGAAAGAGAAGAAAGAAAGTATTCTTTGCTCGGCTCGACATAGGTCACGGTCATCTAACACATTCTTATTTCTGAGGCTGATGACCCTCCCATGTGTGGAAAATACAATACAAGTTTCACTACTTGTAATATTCTGGTGGAGTGTCACCACTTTTCACTAGAGAGGAATGAAATATTTAACTATTTAGCCAAGCCATTTACAATCAACAGATGTTATCAGACTCAGACTGCCCGATGTTTTTAACTTTCTACAAAAATTAATTTGTATAAAAACATTTGACTATAATTTTGTTAATAGATAGATACTGCATAGGTTAACTTAATTTTTGTAGAATCGTGTAACCTTGCCGTAATTTTGTTTATATATAGATAGTTTATTGCTAAACGTAATTTTTGTGCATGGATATTGTTTAATAAAATCTCTTTGATTACTTATGTAATCGTTGCTGTAATTTTATGTATATGTGGATACGGCATTCATTCGCTTGACTTTTTACATGCATCTTGTTTACTAGTTTGTCTTTGTCTTTGTTTGTCTTTTTCTTTGTCTTTGTTTATCTATTTATGTATTGCATTGTCATTATTTTGGACTTTATGTAATGCTGTAATTACTACAATAAAAATTACTACACGCAATTTTATTTACATGTAGTTACTGTTCACTGGCTTAATGCTTGTACTTGCATTTTTTAACTAGTTCGTCTTTGCTATTTATTTACTGCACGGTCATAATTGACTTCATGCAATGCTGTAACCTAGGCAGTAAACTTTTAAATGTATACTGCATTACTTGGCTTGCATTTTTGTACATGCAGATTGTTTACATTTATTCTTTGACTGTTCATGTATTGCTGTATCCTTTGACCTCGTGTATTACTGTAACCTATACTATAGCTAAGTATGATCTTTGCTGTACTTGCGCCAATAAACAATTAACTATAAACCAATGAACCTGTTTTAAGAACCATGCAGTAACAACTTGATATAATTTTCCATCATAACCGTATGAAATGGGCGTCAGAGAAGTGATCAGATAGAAAGGCGTATTGATGGAGGAAAGACAACCTGAAGAATTCTAATCTTCTTCGGAAAAGGTTATATCTACTGTGGTTGACAAAAAGGATGTGCATTTAATACATCGTTTGGCTCTAGAAATTTCTGATGAATATTCAAACGGATTTCTAACATCATGAAAAAAAGAACCTATCAGTGAAGTCGTATCGAAAGAAGAGATTAAAGAACTATAGAATAAGAAGAAACTGAAAATCCGCCTACTCTATATTTTCATTGCAAATCACAATGACGCCAATGGGCTTTCATACATTATGTTACTTGTTATTGATACATTTTCTTCTTACCGATGTGAGAAAAGAAAGAAAACTCCTATTAGAATCATTTTAGCGTGTTCGATCCTTTTACCCAAGACATCAGGCAAAGTCAAAAGAAATGCAGAATTTAAATTAAAAAAAAAAAAAAATTTTGATTAACTTAAAGTAATATCAGCAACAAAAGTATTCTGTCCAAAGATAATGTTTATGTTATTCAACAATTATCACAATTTTAAAAACATAACTGTTTATTTCAGTTTACTTACATTCTGCTAATGAAATGCATTAAAATAATACTAATCCACTAACATGGAAAATATGAGATTAATGTATAGTCACTTACCATGGGATAGCCAGGTAGAGGGACAGTATCCGGGCATGGGAGTGGTTATGATCTTTTTCTCAGTTGAAGGCGAATATTTCTTTCTGCATATAAAAGGTTTTTCCAAGTAACAATCATCATCATTCCACACTCCTGGAATTTGAAATCAGTTGAATAATAAGTACAGATATATTGCTTCCTAGTAAACCATTTTGCAAAAATGGAACATTCAAGAAAGCTTAAAAATTACAGAAATCAGAGTTATAGTCACTCCGATAAATATCTATTACGCACTTTCTAATGTCAATGAAAGTAAAGACATTTCTTTTTTCACATGATATTATACTACTAATTAATGCCATCTTAACAAATATTGTCTCTTACGTTGTGTATGGTTCTCGTTCAGCATAATTGTAATCAGGGCAAGTTTACAAATGAGACAGGGGAATTAAATGCCGCAAAATAGATAGTATCTTTAAAAAGAGTCCTATATATTATTCCTAGACACATGTACTTGATCTACAAATATCATATTTAAATGATATTGTGTGAAAATTACACAACACGTTGCATTTCATTCAAATGATTGAGAAATCACCATGGTCGTTGATTAAAATTTAGACCAAATATTCATATACTACTAACCATAGTGGTTTTGTTACACCTGATATCTTAGGAATATAGTATTCTCAGCTATCGTGGTGTAACATGAAGAATAAATATCATAAATTAAAACCCCTGCATAAAAAAAGGAATTATTTAATGGAAAATTTCTTGCAGCCAGTAAAATGTATAAAACGTAAGGGTTGTTGTTAAAGTAGCTGATAAAGGAAGGAATGTATTAATATTGTATTATGACTTAAAATAAGGAATTCTAACTAAATAAGTAGCTAACAAAGGAAAGTATAGATTAATATTGTAATACGATTAAAAATGAGAGAGTTAAGTAAATAAGTAGAAAGGAGTGAGTCATAAAATACGTTATGTGAGAGATTAAGTTATTAAGTAGAATTTATAGAAAAAGTTTGAAAGGGGAATAAGTCAGGCTAGCACAAGAAAAGCAAAGCTATCGCATAGGGCCGATCCCCGGATTGAAACATTGAGAACGGGCTTGCCGATCAAATGACGTTTGGTGGGAAAACGCCACCTTAATTGGTCGATGATAAAAAAAAACAAGTAGAAGGAGGAGAAAGGAAGTAAAAAAATGTGCCGTTAGGGGAGCAGCTATAAAAGGGTTGGTAACCCCCAGAGAAATCTCTTTTGGATAGTCGCTTTTGGCCTTGGAGTTTGGTTTTGGTTCCGGTGGAGTTCACGGGGTTTTCCTGAGTGGCGATAGGGGTGATATCTCCTCGTCACAACAAGGAAACGAAAGTGAGCGGGATTCCGATTCCCGTTTTCCCATGTAGGAAGCAAAGGAAAAATTGCCATAGAGTCCTAGAAGAGGAGGGATCTTCTTCGTTTCGACATTAGTGATAACTACGCAAAGCAGAAAGCTGTAAAGAGATCGATGTCCTCGTTGCTAATAGTAGAGCAAATATATGTGTGTTAAAGTATTCCAGAGTTACTAGAAGTTATACCAGAGGTTCGTTAGGAAAAGGATAAAGGCCCATACGAAAAGCTCAAGAAAGGTACTGTAAATCATAACCTATGTTAGCTAGAAATTTGTCTGTGAAAAGTATCGTGATTTCAATACAGAACTGTTGAAGTTATACTAGGACTTTAGTGTATGATAGAATGTGTTATGTGTAGATTGAATAGTATTAAAGATTTGTGAATGATTAAGAGTCCTAAGGTATTTTTGCATGTCTATTATATTGCACAAGATATTTAAATGACATATTTGTGTGTTAGTGCAAATAACGGTATAACAGAATAGTGTAAATTAAGTAATTACGTATCCTAAGAATTGAATGCCTAATGTAATGTATAAAATAATTGAAATGTCACAAGTATGGTATGGTATGTGTTAGCAGTGAATGATTTGTTAATCTACTTCAGTATGAATAATCAGATAGTGTGAATTGATCAGGTGAATTTATGAATTAATATATATGACGGCATAATCACAAATAGCCATATTGCTTGTAATAATTTAATGTTAGTCTATAAGTATTTTAGTTTAGTATTTGAATTGTAACATGTTTAGAAACTTAATAAACCTTTTGTTCAGTGATTAAAGAGTTGTCTGATGTTGCTAATCCAATGCACCGCTTAAAATCATCGTACCTAATCACGCGGGAAAATTTAATGTTGAGGAAAGAGATTAAGAGTCACGACTGCAATAATATTTAAATACTAAGAGATATATTCGAGATTGACTTTCTCCCTATTTATGACAACATAAATGGTGCAGTTGATAACCACTTGAAAATATTGTACTTAGTCACGCGGAAAATTTAAGTTGAGAATCGAGTTAAGTGTCACGACTGCAATAGTTACACTTTCAGATATATTTGAGTTCTTTCTCCTTGTTTATGTATGTAATATCCTAAACTAAATATCCCAAAAGGCGCAGTATAAATACAAATATTAGGGGTACTACGGGGAGCAATAACTTAGATATTAGTATGAGGTTTGGTAAAATCTCGGGCATAGAAGTTAGAAGAATATAGATAAAAGGAATTTGTAAGATTAGAGTAGAAATCGTAAATTGGGACATAACAGTTTAATGCTATGTCTGAGATTTATTCAGAGTTTAATACATATAATTAGAGATACTTTTCCTAGTTGGCCGAGTGATATATTATGATCTGTGAGGGTTAACTATATATACGGCTATAGGGTATTTTACTTGCTGTTTACTTCTGGTTAATTTAACATTACTTTAAATGTTTAGTTTTTCCATAATATGGAAACTTTTCGGTGCAAAGATTCCAATTTTAAAACCGAGAAAAGGACGTAGTGCCGATAAGCGTATTATCTAGCCTCAGTGGAGCTCTCAAGATTTATTGAAGTGATAGCGCTTTCAGTTCATGTCTATAATTTCTAAGCTGGATCACTAAGCTTATCTGTCTTCCTGTTGAACGTACTGCAGAAACGTTGAAGAAATAGAGCCGACATACAGCTTCCCATTCTCGTTAATGTATCTATATTTCATCTGCTCACCAAACGATCGAGTTCTTCCTTTATTAGTTTCTGGAGTCTTCAGAGTTCTTTACAACTCCAGTTTGGCTATACTCGATCGGAAAAATTTCGAGAACAGTGTTTCCCAACTTTACATAGCTGAGGATCAGTTCTTTTTTATATAATTTGTGCATTCCATTACGTATGGAAAATTCACAATTCACAATTCTCAACATGAATGCGTATATACATGCGATATGTACATGTTTAATACAACTAATACTCTGTGACTGCACGCACACACACACACACACACACACACGAAATCCTCTGCAATAACAAATGGACAATCAGAATTGACGGCTGTGCTTCCGACATCACCCGCAGTATCGATTAGCAAAACGCCATGTTTGATTGCAGCAGGATTAAACCAGAGAGAATGTTTATGGAATCTGCAGCTACAATTAATGAAAACACTAATGCGTAATTTCATTTCTTAGTTCGGATGAACGTTCTAATATATTTTATTAATACATAAGTTATATCATAAATACATTTTCTTCTGCTTTTAATACATTCAAACGGATATAACGACCATATAATATTATTATAAAATTTTCTGAATTACCGTATAATGGATTCGTTAATAAGAAGAATAAATTATAAATATTTTAAAGTGTTATTGATTTGTACTGTATTGATTTTAAGGACTAGGATCTGTACTTTTAATTTTTCTTGATGTGGACAAAGAAAGTAAGAAAAAAATTGTCGTAGTTAGTTTAGCTCTCTTATCAAAAAGGGGCAAAATACAACTCATATGAATGTAGATTGGTTAGATTTAGATTTAGATATTTTGATCTGAAAATTTCGATGGAGAGCATGGTGTCAGCTCCTTGTGGTGCCCTCTGGATATTCTAACAACAGCAGCATTTCTTTTTTTCCATCATGGAGACAAATTTTAGTGATTATAGCTATGCTACTGGGTACGTGGAAGTCTGTGCCACTGTTGATTTGGAAATGATGTCAGAGTTGAGAAATGAGAAAACATTCCACTCATTACAAGAGATATTAATATCATCCAATGTAATTTAAATTGTATTGTTACTCCAACAAGCAAAGAAAAATTAAACGAACCATTACTACTAGCTGACAAACATGATGCTGATATTATTTGCATCCAGGAAACCAAACTTCAACAACCAGCAGACTAAACATTAAAATATGTGATATCATATGGCAAGATAAGTCTACTGACCAAAATGGAGAAGGTCTTCTGAGCTATTCCGAAACGTGTCATATAAAGTTGTTGAGCTAGACATAGTAGAAGAAGGAACTGAAATACAAGGAAACCAAATACTGGACCCAAGTAAAAGTCCATTAAACATATTCAATTGTTATCATCCTCCTAACAAGCCTGGACCAAATCTTTCCACTCTATCACATCTCATTTAAGAAAATTCCATTATCGTAGGAGATATGAATTGATATGTGGTTTTAAGGAAATAAACTCAAGAGGAAAAAGCCTGAGTAATTTCTTAGATAAAACAGGAATAATAACTCTCAACAGTCGAAAACCCATTTATCTGTCTCATTCTTATGGTACAAAAGATGTACAAGATATTACTGCAGTGTCTCCAGATTTTCATGGCAAAGCTGTTTGGTCTGTTTTTGAACCAGTAGGAAGCAATCGTACCCCTACTAACCTAAACCCAAAAATGACACGATCAAGTTTTCTACTTAACCCAGTCAATTAAAGATAATTTTCAGGTCAAATCAAACCTACCAAATCCACCATTGCAGTTTTTGTAGCTATTAGCAATGCCTTAACAAGGTGTGGAGTCAGAAACTCTTTTCCAAAGTTTGTGAAACAGAAGGAAAAGCTCTTCTAAATTGTATTTATGACTTTCTAAGAAATAGAACACTTCGAATTAGAATAAATAATATCTTTCCAAGAAAGTCAAAGTAAGACAGTACTCCCTAAAGGCGGCATTTTAAGAGTACACCAGTTTTGTTTTCCATTTACTCAAACATTTAGACAAAAATATAAATAAAGAAATAAAGATAGATATCTTTGCTGATGAATTGGTCATATTCTCAGCTAACGAAAACTTAGAAACAGCGAAAACTTAGAAACTGCGTATTTGGAACAGATTATTTACATAATCTGTTCCAAATACGCAGAGCAAGAGGGCAGCTGTAGAATGCATGTTCTACTGTTTCCAATTGGTAACATATGTCACAGATTGGATTTCCGATGTTAAAGTACCTCCGTTTGATGGCAATGACTGAAAGGCGACCATATCCAAGCAAGACCCTTCCTGTTAGGATACCCTTGGAACTTCATCAAGTTATGAAAGAAAATATTGCTATCAGTACCCAACGTACCCAACTGTGGAACTTGGCAGCGAAAGAGACTAAAGATTTCTTTATAGCAAATTTTATTTTTTTTAATGAAAAGAACGTCAATTCCGGAGTGTTTTAGAGTTAAGCACAGAGTGTGTAGTATTCAGGAACAATCTTAGCTTTTGGACCTTTGTAATCATTAACTCCAAAGGGGAAGATGAAAACCCAAGTAGTACCGGATAAGGTCTGCCCATGTGTGATTAGTTTGCAATATTTTATGGGGAACAGGGAAGATTCCTGAGGAATCTTCCCTGTTCCCAATAAAAGACTGTAGCAGAGGGGAACTCTGCTACAGTTAGAGTTCCCCTCTGACTCTAGCACTACTACTACTAACAGTACAAAAAGTACTGTTAGTAGTAGTGCTACAGTGAGAGGCCTCGACTCTAACTGGATTCGAGTCATCCGATATCATTAGCAGCACACCGCCTCCTCTCCTATCCTCTCTATCCTTCCTAAAAATAATGTACCCTTGACACTCGATACCAGTTAGTAGGTCTGATTCTAATAGCCAGGTCTCACTAATACCTGTAATCTGAGGTCCCAACATATTGACTAAGACAACAAACTCTATCCCTTTGTATTAGTGAATGCGTATACACAAATCAATAAAATTCTCACTTTAATATTTGCTTACCTGAATCGACTGACATACTGACGCATATTTCTTGACTGGTCTCGTTGCTTGGATTATGCATCTTTATAAAATTGAGCGGAGATCCGTCACACCACTCGTACGCGCCATCAAATTCTAAAGCATTGAGGCCAATCCATACCTCCTTGTCTATAGCCGAGAAATTAGAAACCTAGAAGCAAAATACGAACTAGTATTTAAACGACAATTTTAAATTCCCACCTATATTAATCTATTATTTCCAGTTTATGATGATCGTTTTACTTGAGAAGAAGAATAAAAAAAACTCTGAAGTTCTGTAACTTAAATTCTCACTTACGTTTAATATCAACAAGAATACTAAGTAATAACAGTTTGAGTTTATAATGCAATATGACATGCAAGAATTTCGTTAATATCAATTTTGACTGACCACCTCAATGAAGAGCGGAGTCATTCCCACCAACCTAAATTTCCAAATATTATCCTGCGATAAGTTATAACGAATACTTATCGTTATTCGTTATAACTTATCGTTAAATATTAGAAAGAACACGAAAGCATTCGTGTTCTTTCTAATATTTGTCCTAATGTTCGTCTAAATATTAGACGAACATTAGGACGAATATTCGCCATATTAGAAGAGTTGGTTGATGGAATAAACAAAGGCGAAACAGTCCAGATAAAATCAAAGTATGTCAAAAGAAACCTAGTTGGGAAAAGTTCTGTTAACTCTCAAGTATTGCAGGACTAGGTTTTCTGTTTTGCGATGAAAAACAAAACACATAATCTGTCCCTTTATTGATAGGTTTTCAATATCCTCCCTATTTCTTTAAAATGCCTAACAATGTTAATAAGTAAACTTCTAAGCTCTAATTAAAAATTTACTCTATTCTTTGATGACAATTAGGTATTACTACCTAAACGAAATAATAAAAAACCGTTTAGTGATCTTCTAGTATAACATACGTAACTAGTATAAGAATTATGTACGACATAATTTAGCTATTTCTTTCTCATACGTCTATGACTTCCATATATATGTCTCTTGCTGACAACGAACATGAATAAAATGAAATGCAAAAAAGTTTAAAATACTGAAAGACAGTTTCAAATGCACGAAATATGAAAACCAAAGGTTTACTTTAAGTCGACGGTTTCTTCTGCTAATCTATACACATGAGAGATCACAAGACATATTATATAAATCCTGTCATGTGTAAGTAAGCGGATAAGGAGAAAGTAAGATTCATTAGCAAGTTTCTTGAAAAGGAGGGAGGTGGTATTCATTGGAAGAAACAATATGATGTATAGAATGTTCGAAAGAACAGAGGTAGATGAAATGACGGAAGAAATTGGATAGTTTACTCGATATACTGTGTAATTGGAATTTTTATCGATTTTAACCATGGGATGCTCGTGCTAGTGCTACGTAATTAATTAGAGGAAAGAGGGGTAATGGAAGACAAGTTCGTAGGACAGTGCTAGAAAAGTATCTGTGAAGAACTATCCGGAGCAACGAGTTAGAAAGGGATTGCATATTATAGCGGATTGCCCACTTCTGTACACAATCAAAAGTCTTATGGAAGCATCAGATGAGATCACTCCAAATATAAGAACAATTTTATGATATTGTTCTGATATACGATTGATAGTGGTTGGATTGGAGAACTTTAAAGCAAACGAAATACTGAGCTGTTTGGAGGCCGAGTAGGTTCTAGATGTAATATACTTTTTTCTAGCTAATTTGAATGTGAATGTCAGCCAAAGAAGGAGAAAAAGAAACTGATGCTGAATAAAAATTGGAATATTAAAATATAAGATGATGTGAAGTGAGATTTTTATTGTAAATGATAAGACAGCATTGTGACTGAGGAAAATGATAATTTTGGTCTTTTCTATTTTCTCCTTAAGTGAGAGTGATGAGGGCGTGAAGTCTCAAGACTCAAGACACTGATTATGGACAAATATTGAAGAATAAATTATTAAAGAGAGAGAAACCCGTTAATGCATTGGAGGAAGGATATGACATGACAGAGACAGAGAGAGAGAGAGAGAGAGAGAGATACTCCAGCAGTGATAAAGAAATCTGATGAGAATAAGATATTGCCCATGCCAAGCAATCAACGGAAAAGGAATCAGCTAATATGATGAAATTGTCTCGATATCATAACCATTAATTCGCTTGGAAATATGAGGAGGTTTTAAGGTTAGCAAGGCGATGTGCTGTAAAAAAAAAATCGTACAATCCATATTTATTCTGAGCAGAATCCATATCCCTAATTATTCTATACATACTCCATATTCGTATCACTAATTAAATGATGCGTCTGCAAGGTAGTGAAGAATCTTTTTATTGTTAATAATCTGTTAAAAGTATTGATAATTACATTTGCGATTACTGACATTTATCTACCTTTTTCTGCAGTAGGCTGGATAGGCTTGCGTCCATACGTTGTTTGTCGAATTCCAGATGATTATATGAGCTAATACATGTGATAGAGGTTGGATATTATTTATGCAACATAAGATTTGAGTAGAATAACTGGATGGATGGATGGATGGATGGATGGATGGATGGATGGATGGATGGATGGATGGATGGATGGATGGATGGATGGATAACATCTAGACCAGTGATGAGCAACTTCCAACTAGTAACTTGCGGCCCACGGCCCACCGAAACGTTGCACTTCATTTAGTCGAAATGTAAAAATTTTAGCAAAAGGCACAATGTGATATCAATATGACACACACACATTAAGAGGTCACTGGAAAAAGATTTGCTCGCGACGATAGTTCCCACGATTGTGCCATTCGCCTTTGCATTTTCAGTCACGCACGAGTCGTCATACTATATATGTAATTAGTTGCATTATTCTTGAATAAACTTATCGATACAAATTCTTTCAAAACCTAAGCAAATTATAAATTGATAACGGAAATATAATGTTTTCTTTTAAAAAAATTGTTTCTTTACAAAATGTTTTTTTATTTATTTTACAAACAGAACTCTGCGTTTAATCAATGAATTCAATATCTAGAAAACGCAAGGTGTGGAGAAATTCTCAGTTTAACGAAAAATGGAGATGCGACTATATTTTTACTTGAATAAAAGACAATGCAGTTTTCTTGATATGGTGTGAAAAGATATCTGGGAATATAACAGCAATAAGCATTACAAAACAAAAGAAAACATTATTCAAAATGTGACAATTTGCAAGATAGTTGCGCAAAGTCAAAGTGAATCAACTGCAAAAGAAAATGTTATTTTAACTATATACTGCAGTTCGTGCAAGCTACATTGTTAGTAAAATTTTGGCAGAAAGAATGAAATCGTTTTTTGATGGAGAAATAGTAAAACAATGCTTACTAGCGGTAGCTTTCCGTGATTAAAAAGATATAATTTCGAAAATACATCCCTGCGATACAATTTCGCAGGGATATATTTCTAACTTAGAGGAATGGATTTCTTAGGAATTGGATGAAAGCTGCGATATTAGTGATACAGTACGACTTGCTGTCTTTTTGAGAGGAACAGATTCCAGTTTTAACATCACCGAAGATCTTGCATCTTTAGTTCCATTCAAAGGAAGTACTACCGCTTGGACATATCTACAGAAAAGATATTTACAGCGAACTGAAAACTGTTCTTAATCAATTAAATATCCCAATAGAAAAGATCATCGGTATAACAAAAAATAGAGTTTGATTCATGTATAGTGTGAATGGCGGTCTGTCTGGATTATTATCCAAAGACATAAAAAGATTAACAGGAGGAAAAAGAATTATTTATCATACATTTTGTACCAAATGTTTTGAGTGAAAAAGTTTTGAAAATATCCAATGTTGTTCCGCCGATCATTATAGTTGAAAATTTTATTACATCGAGGACTGAATTATCGTGAAATTAAGGATTTTTGAGATATGGAAAGCGAATATTCAGTTATTCTTCGTTTCCAGAATTTAATCAAACGTAAACTTATCATTTCATTAATAAGTTTAGGCTTGATTAATAAGTTTGTTAGAACAAACTTACTAATCAAGCCTTTGAAAACAAATATAAAATATAAGCCTTTGAAAACAAACTAAAATCTGGAATCGGCAACTGGAATCTAATAATAGCTCATTTTCCAATTTTGAGAAAAGAAAATCTACTTGAAACGAAAACATACACAGAGACTACAGAAAGAAGTCAGTTCACAGTTAAAAAACGTAATTGAAAATGGGACTAATTTTGATATTTTATCATCACACTTTAGTATAGATGGTGAAAGGAGTCGCGAAGAATTTCAAATGGAAATAATTGATTGGCAAAGCAACACTGAACTAAGAAATAAGTTTCAAAATGTTAGTCTTATTGATTTTTAAGAGCTACTTTCCAACTGATAAATTTCCATTGCTGGCTACCTATTCCAGGCAAATAATGAGTTTATTGTTAGTACATATATGCGTGAACAACTCTTTTCGAAAATGAAAATTTTAAAAACTAATCGTCGAAATCGCCTTGATCACGAATGACTAAAAATTGTATTAGAGTTGCAATTTCAAACATACTTCCCAATATTGGAAGTTTGTTGATGAAAAACGGAGTCAAATATCTCATTAATTAAATTTCAGCAGCTATTTAATTTCTTTTGATTAAAATATTATATACGCAAACCGGTGTGTATATTGAAAGTATTAGTAATAAAAAGCAAATCAAATTTAAAAAAAAAAACACTTTTCATTGTATATTAGGTTTTCAATTGTGACCCAGCGAAGATTAAAGGTTGCTCATCACTGATCTAGACAAAATATGTCTTTTATTGGTAATAATGAGGATTCTTTCGTAGTCCTCGTGAAATATTTGAATAGACGCACGATGAGTAATTCATGGTACTGCAGGAAGTGAGTTGTCTTCGTACCATCAGCATGTGAGATGCGAAAATAAGGCTTGAGTGCGTATTCATCAGTTTTCAAGCTTATTGCATGTTTTCTTTTCAGATTGTATTGGATGATAACTTTGCACTTGCTTCGGGCTATAGTACAGGCTGAGTGAAAAGGTGAAGTTTTTGATTAGCCATTAATATATGCCATTTTTTATACTGTACTGCAAGACACATTTTTGAGAGAACCGAACCTGGGTTAAATAGTGGTCTAATTTTTGCAATAAATATTGGAATGTATTCTCTCATTACAGTAAGGTTAATTTTGTTATTTATTAAAGTAAGTGAGTGAATGATATTTCAGATATTATTACCAACAAGAACTTAGTCAGTTAGTCTTTTTCTTTTTTTTTTCTTACTTTTCTGTTAGGGTGAATTTATACACATCTTTGTGGTGCACAATGGGTTTCTAATGATCACCCATGTCGTGAACAGAAATCCATCATGTGTTTGACATTATTATTAGCCCTTCTCTTTTCTGCAAAATATCCAAAAATACCTTTCTATATATCTGGTATCAGTTCCTATTCTGCTCTTACCATCTCTAAAAAGTGATCGCTTTTTTTGTTTTCTCTATGCATTCGCTAATGACGCGAATAATTCCTCCACGTCTCCCTTATCTAGTTAGTTAATAAAACCGTAGTTGGACCACAGAAACAAACGAGACGTGTTGTTCAGTGACCCATTGCGGTGTTGTTCGTATGGCACTACTTGAATTACTTGCCATTCAGGTAGATTAGTTTCATGTTTAGCGTTAAATGTTTTAACTACGTCTTCCTTTCCTTGATCATTATTGCTTTTATTTAACATCTTATATTTGTTATTTAGCATTAGAAATGTAATAAGATATAATTATATGATGAAAAAATTAAAAATGATTCATAAGTTTTATTTTCTATCTTTCTTTAAAAAATGAAATTGCAGTAATTTCAAGTGTAGTAATTTCCTTAACTTTGAAGCGAGCAAGTTTTGGGCTAATATTGAAAACGTTCGCCGCAATCTGTTTTTCTCTACAAATAATCGCATCTTACATTTGATAATTTTGAATAGATATTTTTGAATTAGTTTATTTATTATTATTTTTTTTAAATTTTTTATTTATGGCAAACTCTTTGTTCACCAAAATCGTTTTTGTTTATTCTTCGATTATTCGTATGCCATGCCGAGATGGAAGTAGCAATTTCATCCTTAATATTCTTTATGTTTCACTTAAGTTTTTGAACTAGAATAGGAATGTCTTAAAAACGTCTCATTGTTTTGTCGATTTTGATTTTGTTTTTCCAATGACTATAGAGGTATAGTCGAACGGTATATAGATTTCTAAATATTGGCTATGTTTTAAACTTTAATTCAGCATAATACATTCGGTTGAATCTCTTATGGATTAAACGAACCCTTTGGTTGGAAATATTTGGGGTTCGAATTCCGTCTATGAGGTGAAGATCTTTTATCGGGTGCTTTCCATCAAACGGTTAGTTATCCAAGTTCATAGGAAAATGAAAGGCTGGTCTTCAGTAAATGCATGTTTTTTCGTCCATGAAAACGGGCAATCCAGCCAGAAGAACTCATGTAATATTCAGAAAAAGGAAACTTGGGGATAAGGATTAACCGAAATCATATTCGATTTCAAATACCCGCATGGTGAAATGCAGATTAACGCGTAAACGTAAATTATACATTTAATTAAACATTAATTAAACATAAATTAAACATTTAATACTACATTAGGACAAAGAAGAATAAACGTTATAGTTACACTGGTAGTTATCAATTTGGAGAAATAGCTTTAACAATTTAGATGGAAGTCGAGTCGAAATTATTCTTTCTATAATAATTTTGGCTCTTCTATTTAAAGAAAGAAGATTTATGTTTGAATGAATAAAAACAAGAGGAGAAACCAACTAATATTTTATATAATAATGGTCAATTCCACTCTTTTATATCATTCAGAAACATGGCCTGTTAAAAGGAAAGATTAAAGTAAAATATAAACAACAGAAAGGAGATTTTAAAGAACAAAGATGTACATTAAAGATGTATATTAAATAAAAGATGCACAAAATTAGACTGTATAAAAATGAAGACGGTAGAAGACAGTTAATATTTACAACTTAAATGAAGAGATCAAACGGCATAAAAAGAAATCAGAAAAGCATTTATATAGGATGAAAACATATCGCTTAGCGAAAGAAGTGGAAAAATGTAGACCAAAAAGGAAAAAAGAGAAGATTACCTGCAATACGGAAATCCTGTAAAGACAGAACAGGTAAATGTCTAATCCTTGCTGAGAAGAATACTAAGAAGATTAATCTGATTTTTGAATGCAATTTCTCAGTTAATAAAACACCTGCTGTCCTTTTGGGAACTTAGTTTGCAAGAACACTAAAACTATAGAAACTATCTCTCAGCACATGTTGCTTACAATAACAAATGAGAACACATGGTGATGATGAATTAGAATTCAACACACGGTTCACGAAATTCACTACAAGCTCCAAATAAATAACCTTCGACGAATTTTTTGGACTGTTCTTCTCTAAGTACCGTTCTGTAATATGGTTTAATGTTAAGCATAAAGCTGAAGCTTCTGGATTTCTTTAGCACAACACTATTCGCTAGGATCTTTTGGGATAGTTTCTTTCAGAAACGAGGCCATTACAATCCGATTATATAACTGTCTCCTTCATAATAAGTAAATTAATGTTTTTTTTTTTTTCTTTCTTTCTCTGATGTTAGCATGTTTTTTGTTTTACCAAATTTAGGATATTCTTACCTCCTTAAGACCAATTTTGGTAGGCAAACGTAGAAGCATCGTAAATACTGTTATAATTTTATAATTTACTTATTATTTTACTGAGTAAAATACTGACGAATTTTACGAAGTAATTTTACAGACAAATAGAGTCATATTCGTCCTCAAAACGTATTCTATCTTAACTTCTTCCACCGACGTCACTACTGTAGTTCACTACTTCCGATGCACTGGAATGCATGAAGCCGAAGTTTCTGGATTTCTTTAGCACTGACACTATTCGCTAGGATCTTTTGGGATAGTTTCTTTCAGAAAAGAGGCCATTACAATATGATTATTTTGTGAACATCAAGGCTTCAAGAAAAGGCAGAATTGATGAAAATGGGAATTTCTTAGTGAGAGGAGAGAAATTTATGATAATCATGAAATTAGATGTAGCAAGTGTCAGATGTATCATGAATCAGATGTATCATGAAATTCATGATACATCTGAAGAGGAATTTGGAAATATTTCAAAGCTAGGAAGTAAAATAATGGTTAAGTAATGACAAAAAATTTCGGAATTGGATAAATTATGGCTATATTCTTCACAATTTAAAAATGCTAATTTACATTCTGTAATATATAATTTGAAGTTTTATTAATTCATGTTATACAGTAATCAACATTCGAAACTCTTGATATTGCATCTGGATGCGATAATAATTTCAGTGACAAGGGCTGTTCGATTTCTCTCGTAGACACATGAAACATTTTAGGGCGTTTCTAATTAATTTTGTTCCATACGAAAGGTTCACACGATAATGTCGCTAGTCTCATACGAAAGAGGCAGAAATGGTATTTGATTGGATTAATAAGTCATTAAGTTTATATGTCGTCGATGTCATTTATGTGCGAGATGTCGTTGGTCTCAGATCACGGCTTAACAATTTATGCATAAGATGAATATTATATATATATATATATATATATATATATATAATATTCATCATATTCATATAATTTTGCAAAGTGTTTCTCATTATGAAATAGTACAGTTTGGTATCTAATTCTGGGTTTCGTTTTCTGAATTAGTTAATAGTATTTTCAAAATTCTTAACTGAGAAAGAAAATGCTACTTACCAATGTTACCAAAAAATCCAGAGTTCTCTCAGAGTGAATGGATACGAGTAAAGCGTCAACTTTTTGACATTCTTTTAATGCATAATGCCACTGTAGTATTCTCTGTCTTAAGCTGTAGCAAAACCCATCGAAGAAAACCCATTCGGAGCTATCCGAACTGCAATGCCGAACTAAAAATGGAGTGATAGAAGAAATCGATATGTTCATTCAAAACCAAAAATAAATTAATTATTCTTCCACAGTTTGAAAACAAATGTGTTAAATTTAAATAATTCTCTCTGAAAATAATAATAATAATAATAATAATAATAATAATAATAATAATAATAATAATAATAATAATAATAATAATAATAAACAAGACAGGGCAATGGCTACAACACGGATACATTAAAAAGGAAACAGAAGGATTTATTCTAGCAGCTCAAGAACAGGCATTACAAACTAATGCGATCAAAGCAAAAATTTTCAACATCAATAATAACAGTAGAACATCTAATCAGTGCCTGCAGCAAAATAACTCAAACTGACTATAAATACCACCATGATCAAGTAGCCTAAATAGCTCATTGGCATTGGAAAACGAAACAGTAAAACAGCAAAAATTCTCAGGGACTTTAGAATACAAACTGATCGGCATTTGGAACACAATAGACCTCACATCACAATTATCGAACATCGACAGGTTTGGATTATCGATATTGCAGTATACCCAGTGATAACAACATCAACAAACAAAGAACTGGAAAAAATAACAAAATATCGAGATCTGGCAAACAAAGTTGGCCGACTGTGGCTTAAACACACCAAAGTCATTCCAATCGTTATCGGTGAACTTGGTGCAACTTCAAAGAAGCTGTCCAACTATTTACAGCAATTAAACATCAATGAAGTGACCCCATATAACTTACAAAAAACAGCATTATTTGGAACAGTCACATATTTTACGACGCTACCTGACGGACTATTCTTAGATTCTTGGGTAGAATCTGAATTGTTCTGAATCACCAGTCATCTTTTTATTTATATGATATCTTGTTTTGACTGTGTATCAATTATGTGAATAAAATTATAATAAATAATCTCGTTGGCGTGTAACCTGTTTCAAAAGGAATTCCTAACAGACATTCCTAGCTATTCAGATATATTAAAATATTGGTAATATACTGAAAATATTCTAAAATTCCGATTCATGATCATAATAATCGGTTTTCGTTGTATTCGGGTTTATTTTCTAAGATGTGCGGTGCAACTGAACAGCTGACATTCTATATCACGATTCGTGTACTTTACTGCTTTCGTGATGCTACTACTGTTCCGAATTTTCTTTAATTCCTGACCCTCGTTGATTTGTTTGACCTGCTATCTCCTATTGTTGCCTTCTTCTAATTGTAGAAGATGTTACTCTGAATTCCAGTATGGAGGGCTTGTTCCCACTGAGTTGCTTTTGTGCGGATGCGGTTGTTGGCAAGTGTCCCTGCTTAGAAATAGCTATCCTTCTGGGAAATTAGTTTGCAAGAACATCTCTCAGCACAAGTTCCTCACAATACCAAATGAGAACACATGGTGATGATGATGTAGAATTCAACACACGGTTCATGGCATTCACTACAAGCTCCAAATAAATAACCTTCGATGAATTTTTTGACTGTTCTTCTCTAAGTACCGTTCTGTAATATGGTTTAATGTTTACGAAATGTTACCTTTACATTAGCGTGAACATGAATCAAACAATTCTTTCCTTGCATCTTTCAGAGAGAAGTGACCCATTTTGTGTATTTAAATCCCTTACCTGAGACTATTAAATCATGCATTAATTCATTTTTATAGTATTGATATCTGCAGATGGGAAATTGCCATTATACGGATAATGATGATTATGAATACATCCAAAGTGATACGCACTTAAGCTAGGATCAAATTTCATCAGGTTATTCTGACATGACTTTTCATGGAAAATAACAGTAACAAGTCTTCATAAAAATATCACTACATTATTAAAAACAGTTTTCTTGATACCAACATTTCTTAAAATACTAATTATGCAGTATATACCTGATATAATTTACTTGATATGTTTTGAATTAAATATTCATCTTACAACTAATAAATGTTTCATTTCAATTTTTCTTGATTGTATTTATCACATACAAGAACTTTCATACACATTTTCACTATAAGGCTGAAATCAAAACTCAATAATGACCAATCTAAACCACATATCTTGTTCCTTAAATAAAAATTTTGATTGCCAAAAGGGAACGTTTGCTTTTATAACTTTTTCCTAGTGAACGTTATTGTGTTTTACACGTTTAATTTTCAATCAGTAAAAGATATTTCTTATTTTCTGCCCTTTATGTGAATTTAGGCAATACTATCACTACCGCATTTATGAAATAGACGTCAGGGTTGTTTCCATAATTTTAAATTGCTCTATTTCTAAACTGCCATAATGACCACCTGTATACTTTCTTCTTTTTTTTTTTCAGTTCAGGCGTAAACTTGTTTCCTTACACTTAGATAAATGATTGAACCAAATATATAATTTCTTGGTATCTTTAATTTATAGTATAATCAAATCGAAAAACTTCCAACACTATCTAATCCAGAGAATTTTATAATAAGTTGTGACACCTTTTTGGCAACTCATATATGGAAATATGATTTATGCATTACTTCAGCCCTAGTATCACCCCGGGTCTTGTTCCCACTGAGTTGCTTTTGTGCCGATGTGGTTGTTGGCAAGGTTGTAGACAATGAAGTTTTAACTGAAGCTCGGCTATTACTGTTTCCAGCTCTGGTGCTCACGGATGTGCATTACGCAGAAGGGGAAGTCCGTTCCCTGGGATATAAACGGCTCTGCTTGGGGTTAGGATTTTGCCTGTCTCTGAGTGGGGCCACCGCTGAGATTATGGCTCTAATTGGTGGTGGGGTAAGCTTGCCACTGAAGGGGAAAGCCAACGCTGAGTTAATGATCACTCATTGTTGGGTGATCTGACCGATCGCAAGAGTTTTTGGAGAAGTAGTCCCTTAAACAGGGAATTCGGTCTGGGTAATGACCTTTCCCATAATGCATAGCATTACATTATACATACCCGTAAGGATATGTGCTTTGTATTATGGGAGACACTAAGGCGAGTGAAGTGAAGTTATAAGCTTCTTGTTGAACGAGTTGTCCCAGTCCTGAAAATAGTTCTGGCACAAACTTGTTTGCTTTCATTTGAGTAACGGATTAAACCAAGCATATAATTTCTTGGTATCTTTAATTTATACTTTTCTTCTTTGGATATCATATGCGGCCATATGTCGCCAAATTATATGCGCTTTTCTGGAGTAGCCAAATCAGTAACGGCAGTGTCTTTTGGTTGGAAAGACTTGGAAGTGAATCCAGTGTAAGATGCAAACCACCATTATAAGGAGTTTGTAAAGCAGGTCGCAGATATATCCTCCACGAAACTCTTGTTATTCATCATACAGAACAGACAAATCGACCAGGTAGAATGAATGCAATTAGCGTACATGTTACGCTGGCTTTAGCAGCTTAGGTCATAATTTAAAACAACTAAAACCAACATTTCAACAAGATTTAACCTTCCTGTAATAACCAATTTCTGTACGAAAGATATATTTAAATATTTTGCTTACAAACATTTCTCATATTTCGAAATTCTCTTTTCCATAAAACAAGGAGCATACTTTAAGACGACAAAGCGATAAGAGAAAGTTTCCTTAGCAAGAAACGAATGAGCGTATTTCACACTTCCAAATTTAATTCTGCTGTTGAATTTCACATCCCTTTATATATATTTTTTCACTAGACTTTATAATCAACTCCCAGAATAAATGCCGACTATGTCTTTCCACACTCTTTGTAATCTAGTGTTCCTTCTTTCACAGTAACATTTAGTCTCCCAAGATGTATTCTTCAAAACAGAAGCAAAATTATATTATTTTAGAAAACTCATCAAGAAAGTTTTTTTTTATAACTTAACTATGAAATACACGGATTAACGCTACATATTGGTTTATATTATCCTGTTTATAGTTATTCATTTTATACCTGCAAGAGCCCTCTGCTAATAAATATTACTTGCACGTAACAAAGAAAATCTGGTTACAAGCAATATCAGAGAATTTCTGTACAATTCTGCAATTATTCAAAATTATTTGTATATTTTTTTGTATTGGCTTTGCTTTATAGAAACATTTGACTAATAATAGAATCGCCAGTGATCAGTTTCAATGCATTCATCATAATTCCTAGACTTTTCTTTCAAAACCACTTCGACAAAAATGATCAAATATCTTCTCCTTAAAATGTATAACTATAGAAATAGAAATTGATATTTAGAGCTGAATTGTTAACTATGTCAACTGTATAGCAGTCAGTGTATTAATTTTGCAATTTTTTTGTATTAGTTTTGCAATATTTTGGAACGCACGTCCCTTGCCGTTACACTGTGCAATGAAGTTTGCTAGTGCGGAGTGTCCCAGAAAAACTCCTCATCGTATAATTTTAGCAATATGATAACACTTCTGTTTATTGTAAACAGAAGTACTATTTTTGTCACCAAATATGAAAGGCAGTCTTTATATCCTTCAGAAATTATTTAATGTGTAGTTCATTATATAATTTATGTTTGACTGTTTGACGAAAATAGGCAAAACAAATTTCTCATTTGGAATCGTAAAGCAAAATGTTTCACCGAAAGTGAATACGTTGCAATTTGAAAATTATTTATTCGAACACATATTTTTCTGATAAACAAGCAACACAATAAAGAGGTACTTACTCGGTTTTGTAGTCAATCGATCCACACGAGTAGTTGAAGCTGCACAAATACAAATTAAGAATGAGAAACTTTCACTAAAAATCCTATTCAAAATTTATGTGCACAGTATGCCGTTAAATAATGACAAAAATTCTCACAAAAATAAAGAGAAAATATATGAAGAGCAATCATTTATTTATTTGCAATATAATATTCCCTTAACTCAATATCTGCATTCACATCATTCGCAACATTTTTGAAACTCCGCTGATAAACACCAAACTTACAACATTCAGCTCGGAGGTTCTGATTAACATCCACTGAATCGAATTGGAGCCTTTAAATTTCGTTTTCAATTTCGAGAGTTCGGAAAAAAAAACTCTGACTGTTCCAGATCCTTTTTGAGTTTTGAGTAATGTGATTTAAAAGCGATAAATTCATTCTAGTAGGCGCAAATGGTGTAGAAATTGCCAAGTGTTCGTTTAATAAACGTCAGCTCTCACTCTTGTAATGCGTTGGCTCAGACGTTGCATGACTCGAGATACTAAGCACTTTTATCCTTTTGACCCCTTATAACAATGTTTGTTTTTCTGAATGTTCCTCAGATTGTAAAAAAGCTTCGTCACTCGGTTGGAGAAATCAGCCTGCTTACTAGAAGAGCTTTGAAACCTTCCATGTTACTTTAAATAACACGGTTTTGTAATCATCTAACATTTGTCCTTTCCTATAGTTGTAAGAATCCATCTACAGTCAGCATCTGCAGACAAAAAAAGATGTCAGCGTCCTGTATCCTACAATAAACTACAGTCTGCTAAAACATAAAGAACTCTGGAACAAATACAATCTGAAATCAATGTGGACGATGCTTACTGCAAATTCATTAACATATTAGATAATGAAATACAAAACGCCATTGTCATACTTCAAAGAAACTGGCGCAAAACAGCAAAGCCATGAATAACGCAAGACATAAAACAATGTTTAAAAAAAAAAAGATAAAATGCATGAAAAACACAAAAAATACCCTCGCAATGAATACTATGAGGATAGTTTCAGATATTAAGCAACCAATTAACTTAAAAATTGAAAGACGGAAAAGCGAGTATTATTGTGATGAATTTTTGAAATTCATCACAATAATAAAAAAAAAAAAAGGAAATTCATAAAAATATTCGCGAATTCTCACGTTCTACTTGTGAGAAACAAATCAAAAATATTATAGTAGAACTTTAAAACTCTTCTGCTCCGGGTCACAATAGTATTAATGTCAGAAGTGTTCAGAAGTGCCAGGAATATCTGATACCTCCTTTGATGACTATCTTCAATCTATCGCTGATGAACTGAAGTTTCCAAAAGAATTGAAGAATGCTGTGATAATACCAATATATAAAAAGGGATTCAAAAATTATCTATAAAAAGCCAGTCTTCCTACTCCCTGTTTTCTCCAAAATATTGGAGAAATTAATAAAAAATAGATTAGTAACATTTTTTAGAAAAAAACACTTCTTCTCTAAGAAACAGCATGGATTTAGACAGAAACTAAACACTGAGCTCGCGCTGCTAAACTTCACAAACTTGATTTATTCATCACAAGAGGAATACAAACTAACTTTAGCAATCGTTCTAGACCAGCACAGAGCTTTTCACACACTGCCTCACGATATTTTATTAAATAAACTAGAGAATATAGGAATTAGAGGCTGTGCACATGAGTGTTTTAAGAGTTATTTATCGTCTAGATCACAAGCAGTCAAGATCAAAAAATTTATAGCAATTTCTTTCAGGTGAAATGCAGTGTTATTCAAGCTTTTGTGCTTCGTCAGTACAATTTATAATTTGCATCGATGATTTCTGTGACCTACTTTTATCAAGCATAAACACCTTTGCAGATGATAATGCACTCATAATAATTGCAAATTCCATAAATGAAATGCAAAATATGGTGAACACATATTTGCCAATAGTGAGAGTAGTTATGTACACTGAGGGAGAAGTTTTAATTGGGTTAATTGGATTTTTTATTACTTATCAAAATGTAATTAAATCCATTCCCCTTCGAGTCGTTCTGAACTGGTTTCGTTTTTGAGGACAGTTTTGAGGTCAACGCATGGCATCATGTACAAGCAACAGCATCGTTTCTAATGTAGTTTAATGGGGGAGGGTAGTTACCCTTATCAAAAAGTAATTAAATTCACCCCCCCCCCCCTTCGACCTTTTTTTTGAGATCATATGTAATTGTCTAACGCAGGGTTTCTCAAACTGTGTTCCGCGGAACACTAGTGTTCCGCGGAAGGTGAATAGGTGTTCCGCGAGAAATTCTGGAATTTGTCATTTTAGTTTTCTAAGCATTTTTCATGAATAAATATTTTATAATAAAAATATTCTGGGGAGAATAATATTCAAGAATATGTCGAAAAGCTCAGACCCAGAACAACTAATAACATCTGTGTATCTTTAATTTTCACACATCGAAACCTTTCAACATTTGGGAAAGGGAATGCCGCTGTTTATGACAGGTCATAAAAATTGCCTGCAAGCCCATTACAACAATTGGTCATATCGTCTGTTCTCAAAACTGAAGGAAATGATATCTGTGTTGCAAATGTCAGTGACCATTCAGCAGGGAAGTATAAAGAAAATTTTTCCACTGAAATTGAAGATCAAGGTAGTCTGTATCCGGTTCTCAAATCTATTACTACTGAATACTTTTTCGCAAGTTCGTATTGCCGTGTGTAAGTGCTTATTCTGAAACCGGAGTCCGTGATTTTTTTAAGTAATAGGAATACAGAGTTAAAATCGGATATGAATAAGAGACAAGGCACTTTGTTTAATTTTGTTATTAAGAAATCTCTTATTGAAGGTGTTTGTGACGGAACAGATAGTGAGTCATACATCTCAAACCATAATAAAAATCAAGCCATAACAAAGATCTCCAGGATTTACAAAAGGAGGGGGGAACTACCAGCACACAGAAGAAAAAGTCTGCATTCACTCGTAAGTACTTATAATAATATTATAAATATATTTGGTGATCAGAATGGGATATGTCAATGAAAATCAGTACAAATTAATTTAATGATGTTTGCCTGAAGAAATTACGACGTGCTACAAGATTTCATTAGCCCAATGATTGATAACTAATTTAAATGTAATTTATATTTGTCAACATGACACACCGTATACATAAGTGCACTAATACTCTTTATGATTATGCCATAGTTAATTGTTAACACTTAAATTAATATATGAACTTTAAAAAAATTGGAAAGGTACTTACGAGTAAATTTGTTGATATATAATATGATTAGCAACAGTTATGCCAAAACCTTTAGTTACAGCAAAAAGACGCAAATTAATAAATTCAACTTGATGTATGATAATTATATTAACTCTAAACCGTCTCTACCAGATAACAGAGTGATAATAAACCTATCTAAACACATTTTAACAAAATTTGAGATCTCAGTTCTCAAAAAAAGATTCAATGTTGCTTTAAAACCTACTACTATTCCTAAAATAGAGTTCATCTGCAACTTAGAAAAAGCCATCTCATTGCTTCCACACCCAATAGCTAATGACTTAAGATTAAAAAGCAGCATTATCTTTTCCGCTCCTTTAAGATCTCCTAACTCTAACCAAATGGAAAGAAGAACACTACACAAATTAAAGAATAATAAAGACATCATCATACTTAAAGCTGACAAAGGCATCAATACTCTTATCTTAAATACAAAAGATTATGAAGAAAAATTAAAAATCTATTATCAGACACGTCTGTCTATAACGTTCTCAGTACAGATCCTATGCAAAAAACCCATAACGACACAAATGAACTATTACGTGGAATGACTAACTGGCCTATAGACTTAACAAGAAAGCTAAAATCCATGCACCAGTTGACTCCAAGATTGTATGGCGTTCTTAAAATACATAAAGAAGGTATACCATTACGTCCAATAGTTGATGGAATCTATTCTCCTACTTACCAACTGTCTAAATATCTAGCCAAGATTTTGCAACAACACATTCACAACTCCGATACTTATATTAAAATCTCAAAACATTTTATTTATAAATTAAAAAACATCCCTATCTCTGAAGATTATATACTAGCAAGCGTTGACTTCACATCTTTATTTACAAATATTCCAGTTGTAGAAGTCATCAACATCTTAGACAACTTGTTCCCAAGAAACATCACTACTTTGTTCAATCATTGTTTAACTTCGAACCATTTCATTTGGCAAAAAAAAACAGTCTACCAACAACTTACCAGATTATCCATGGGTAGCTCCCTCTCTCCTTCTTGTGCTGACTTATTCATGGAAGACCTAGTGGTAAAATCTTATCACAAATGACCCCAAAACCAAAAACTTGGTACAGATATGTTGATGACATATTTATCATTTGGAATCACACAAAAGAAAAACTAATGGATTATCTCAACCAAATCAATAATTTCCACCATACCATCAAATTCACATTAGAAATTGAAAAAGATTAAAAACGTGCATTCATAGACATCCTAATAAAGAAACAAACCAATAACAGTACCAACCTGTCTGTGTATAGAAAACCTACGAATACTGGACATTACCTCCATTTCAACTCATCACACCATATATCCCAGAAACTTAGCATTATCCATATGCTTAAGAAAAGAGCTGTACATTACACAACAGACCAAGATGACTTACAAAAATAATTAACTACAATATCCAGAAAGCTCCTTAAATGGTTATCCAAAAAAGACTCTGCAACAAGATTCTCTTTTCGGATATACCACAAAGACAACATGATGACACCCAATACATCAGTACCATAACTATTCCATTTGTCATCAGCATTTCCAAAAAATTGGCTATCCTTCTAAAACCACACAATATTAGAGTAGCATTCAAGCCAGTCAATACTATTCGGAAATTTTTAAGATCCCCGAAAGACCCTCATCCATTCTACAAGTACTATGGGTTATATAATATACCTCGCTCCTGTGGTGTTAGTTACGTTGGTCAGACCTCTAGAAGCTTCTAAATGAGACAGAAGGAACACATACGATATGTCAGAAACAACAGACAAGATATTTCAGGCCTTTCTTGATACTTTGCCTCTACCAACCATCTGATTGAGTGGGATAAGAGTTATATGCCTTATATAGAAGGGGATTACCATTCCAGAACCTTCAAGGAGGCTGCTACGGTCGCCCGTTCAAGAGGAAACCTAAATAAGAATCAAGGTCTAATCCTAATGGAAATTTGGAAAGCTTTAATCAGATCATTAAACATCAAAGAAATTAACTTTCATGCCAATTACATTATGTCTCGCAACAAATAAATCATGTTCCCGAGACACGTGCATTGTCTGACACAATACTAATTTTGTATGAATTAGAACTGTCAGTTAAAAATTTAGTCTGTTACCTTCATATAGCTTACCAATTGTATTCCCTGAAGACGCCGATAGCAAAAATCGGTGAAACATGTAGGACGATAAATTAAAACTCACTTGACTAACCTTCAAAAAAAGTGTTATAGTTACACTTCCTTTTATAACAACATATATTAATGCGAGGCAGGATTTTCATATTATGCTGCAACCAAATCATAGTCCAGGAACAGACTCGATGCTACACCAAATATGAGAATTCAACTTTCTAATATTGTGCCTGATATCAAAAGAATTTGTAATTCAAAGACCCAAAAACTGCGGAGTCATTAAGAACTTAATTCGCAATATACGTGTTTTACTATTTTTATGTGTTTTGTTTTTACTAATTAACATTTGACAATAAATGATTGTTTTTTTTCTTAACGCTTAGATTTACTCATTTATTTTATTTATATTTACCTACCCTACGAAACCAGCACTTTTTCTCCTGTGTGCTGGTTTCGTAGGGTATTTCTGCATTCACTCGTAAGTACTTATAATAATATTATAAATTTTTGGTGATCAGAATAGGATATGTCAATGAAAATCAGCACAAATTAATTTAATTATGATTTAATTAGTGTTTAATTAATTATTAATTAATTATTAATTAATTAATTATTAATTAATTATTAATTAATTATTAATTATCGATTACTAATTGATAATAAAATAAGCTAAATTACCAATTAATTATTAATAAATACATTACAAAATAACCAAGGTGTTCCGTGAACATTTCAGGATTTGTGAAGTGTTCCTTCGTAGAAAAAGTTTGAGAAACCCTGGTCTAACGTGTTTGTACATAAATCAATGGGGAGAGACTCAGGGGACTTAATGATGTTTGCATTTCCAATAGTTTCTAGGTCATCAACTTGTTGTTTCGTTGTCTTGTTTTTGTTTTCGACCTGGGTAGGGGTCATGGCTTTTTATCAGTTCCCCAGTTCTCTTGAAAGCGTTTAGTGATTTCTGTTATTTTTTTCTCCTTTTTTCCTGATAAAGCCAATTATAATATGTGACACTTTTCTTGTACAGCTTGTCCTGCACTTCTCAGAGAATCAAGACGTTAATCGCAACAGTAACATTTTTTGTATAAAACGAATTGTTAATATCTCATCATTTTCTAACTGTTTGTTCTACGCAGTTGGCAAATGAAAGCCAGTTGGTGGTGTGAACATTAAATTCTTCACGAAAAACACCCAGAAAGCTGTACTGGAGAAAGTCAGCATATAAGAAAGGCACACAAAAAATCGATCACTGGGGGCCATCTAATGGAATAGTACTGAGAATTTTAGCCAAATAACTTAAATCATAATCAGAAAATTCTGAATCGGAATCTCTCTGTCCTGGTATATCGGCGCAAACATGACACAAAATTTTTCATGTTTAGACGAAAAAAATAAAATCAAACTAGTGTGGATACACATTCAAATTAATTATATTAAACTTGATAGTTATTTTCTTCTTTTCACTTCCCTCAACTATAGTTTACATTAAAAACTATTAAGACACACGTTTTATATGAACATAAAAGAGCAAAAACAAAAGGAGATTATTAATTCATATATTTTTCTTGCATTAGAAACCTTGAGGGAAGGAAACACTTACTTACTTACTATACACTTCTTGGGGACAGGTTGAGTCTTCCATGTTTCCACAACAACCTCCAGGAGTCTCGGTTTCTTCATGTCTGGTGAGCTGTCTATATGTTTGTAACCCGAATTTGACCTTTATTGATGTTATCTATTTAGTTCTTGGTCTTCATTTTTTTTCTTTCTTCCTTCTGATTTTGCATACAGAGCAAAGTTGGGTAGTCTTTCTGATGGCATTCTCGCGACATATCCATACCACTGAAGTTGTCTTCTTTTGATCTTTTCTATTAATGAGTCTGTATATTTTAGATATTCTCCTACAGTTTTATCTATTTATTTTTCTGGGATGCATATCTCTGTCTTCTTGATTGTCCATGTTTCTGAAGCATATATAGCACAAAACATATCCCTCTTGACTTTATATATAAAAATTTACCACTGAGGATTAATTCTAAAGAGCCTGTTTTTCATCTAAACAAAATAATCACATTCAGAAATATACCGAACACGTACAAACAACAAAATTCCAAAACTAAGCGTAAAAAGCTTTTAAGAGAAATAAGGAAACTGATAACGGACCATGATCCCCACCCCTCAAAAAACGTTTTCAAGTTAACGGACGTTCGTCCCTCTCCCCGGTTGTTTGTCAAAGGGGATGAATATATACCCTCGGCTACTTTGAAAGGTAATCGTCTAAGAGGGTAACTCCCCCCCCAACCCAACCCAACCCCCGAACGTTCAAGAATCAAGTTTACCTTCAGTGTTTGAAAGATCTCTGTAAAATACTTTTTTTATTGTTAATACATCTAACATTATTGATGATTTCCAAGAATCGTTTTACTGTTTAGAAAATTCAATCTATTCAATTGACTCGAAGGGGGGACGAAATTGGTGACATTTTGATAAGATGGGGTAAATAAAAAATCCAATTAACCCAATTAAATCTTCTCCATCAGTGTACGTAACTACTGTGAGAAATTAATTTCATATGAACAAACTCACTCTCAATGCTGGAAAAATAAAATTTATAATTTTTAAACTCAAAAATACACCTAATAGTAAAACTAGTTTTTCCATCCATATATTCCTACATAACTGGAACTGTAAAAGTAACTAAAATTGCAACTCTATGGAGATAGAAAATGTGAATACTATAAATCGTCATCTGCTTACAGCTCATAATATAAAAGGAAAACACCATGAACACCTACACAAATCTGATTAGACAGAACCTAAATTTTATAAACATATTGACAATTGTTTAGAATTATTATCTTAAATTCATTTAACTAATTGATACAAAGAGACAATAACCAATACAAAATATTCCACTAATTACTGGAGTTCACGTGTACATATGTGCAATTCTTCTTCTTATTGTGCTATCTTCTATCGAAGGTCAGCGACCATCTTGGCGAACAAACTGCGATCTTGTGTTAATCTGAGCAGTTGTGCACTGCTCTTTCCTGTCCACGTCTTGATGTTTTCAAACCATGATATTCTTTTTCTTCCTCTAGTTCCTTTGCCATCAATTCTTCCTACCAAAATAGTTTGTAGAAGTTGGTATTTGCTGTTTCTCATGATGTGTCCAAGATATGATGTTTTTCGTTTCTTGATTATTTGTAAAAGATGTTTAGCTTTGCCAATGGATTTTAAGACATCTTCATTGGTAATTTTTTCTGTCCATGATATCTTTAGCATTCTTCTGTGTAGCCACATCTCAAAGGCTTCGATTTTCTTGATGGTTGTCGCCTTCAATGTCCATGTTTCAACTCCATATAGCAAAATAGACCACACGTAGCATTTCAGCATTCGGCATCTGACTTCCATGTTTAGGTCTTTATTGCAGAATAGTGTTCTCATTTTCATGAAGGACTGCCGTGCAACTTCAATCCTTGTCTTTATATCTATTTCTGGATCCTACCGTTCGTTATGCCAGCAACCAAGATATTTATATCTTGACACTTGATCAATATTTTTCCCATTGAGTGTCAGTTTCATTGATGAGACTGGATGTTTGCTGATGATCATGTATTTTGTCTTGTTGATGTTTATATTTATTCCCATTCTTTGGCTTTCTATGTATACTCTGTCAACGAGTTTTTGGAGATCCATAATGTTATCTGCAATTAGCACGGTGTCATCTGCATATCGTAGGTTGTTAACAATTTTTCCATTTATTGTGATTCCCTCTGGACATTCTTCCAATGCTTTTTTAAAGATTACCTCTGCATATATGTTGAACAGGAGTGGTGAGAGCACACATCCTTGTCTCACTCCTCTTTTGATGTTAATATCACTGGTGGTAATGTTGTCTAATTGAACGGTAGCTGACTGATTCCAATACAGATTTGTTATTAGTCTTATGTCTTGTTCGTCTAGCCTTATTTGTTGAAGGATTTCTATTAAGTTGGTGTGTCTGACTTTGTCGAATGCTTTTTCAAAATCTATGAAACACATAAAGACAGATTTCTGTTTTTCTATGCATTTTTGTATCAATATTTGGGTACAGAAAAGGGCCTCTCTAGTACCAAAACCATTCCGAAAGCCGAATTGTGTTTCACTTAGAGTTTCTTCACTTTTTCTATAAATGCGATTCTGAATTACTTTCAAAAATATTTTTAATGTTTGGCTCATTAGACTAATAAGTCTGAAGTCACCACAGGAATTCGCTTTGGGTTTTTTTGGGATAGTGATAAATGTAGATTTGAGCCAATCTGATGGAAATTCATTACTTTCATATATTTTATTAAATAGTTTTTCAAGAAGTTTGATGTTATCTGGTTCGATTAATTTTAAAAATTCTGTTTGCACACCATCTGGTCCACTGGCTTTTCCTGTTTTACTTGTTTGTATAGCATTCTCTATTTCGCATTTCATGATTGCTGGTCCTTGAATGTTATCTTTTATATTTATAGGCTTCTGTCTAGTATCATTGAAAAGTTCTGTTACATATTTTATCCAAATCTGTGCTTTATTCTCTTCTTCTAGAACTATTTTTCCATTTTCGTCTATTTGCTTTTTCCTCAGTTTTCCGGAAATTTCGTTGATTTTCTTATACAGATTGAAATTATCATGTTGTTTCTGAAGGAGTTCAATTTCAGTACATAAATTTTTCATCCAATTTTCCTTGGCTTCTTTTATTTTTTTCTTGATGATGTTATGTGTTTCTGTATACCTGGCTAGGTCTTTGTTTTTATACATTCTTCTTGTATCAATAAGAGAAAGAATCTCATCTGTCATCCATTCCTGTTGTTTTATATTATTCACATAACCTACTTCTTCAATACTTGTTGTTACGATGGCATTCTTTAAGCTATTCCAAAGAGATTCCACACTTTTATTTTCTTCTATGTTAATCTGTTGTAATCGTAGGTTAAGTTGTGACTTGGCGTTTTTATTTATGTTCGGGTCTTTCAGTTTTTCTACATCAATTTTCTTTTTCTTCTTTTGTGATTTTTTAGCTGATTTTAATCTAAGACGTATTTCTGCAACTATGGGATTGTGGTCTGATGAGATATCTGCTCCAGGATACGTCTTTGCACTCTTTATACTACTGTGGAATCTTTTATTTATCAGTATATAATCAACTTGATTTCTGACAATATTATGTTGGTTATCTTGAGGTGATTTCCAAGTGTACAGTCTTCTGGGTGGAAGTTTAAACCAGGTATTTGCTATTGTTAGATCTTCTTCCTGACAGAATTGGACTAGGCGATCTCCTCGGTCATTTCTGGTGCCTAAGCCATGTTCGCCAACAATTTCTCCATCACCCCCTCTTCCCACTTTTGCATTGAAGTCACCCATCACTATGTTTATATCATGTTTCTTTGTTAGGTTTTTAATCTCTTTTAGGTGTTCATAAAACTCTTCAACATCTTCTTCACTTTTGTCAGCTGTGGGTGCATAAGCTTGGATGATATTTATGTTAACGGGGTTTCCCTTAGGTTGTAACAGCATTATCCTTTCAGAAAATGGAATCCAATTTATTACTGATTCATTGATTTCTTCATCTGCTATTACAGCTACACCGTGTCGATGTTTATTCTCATCATTCCCAGAGTAATACATTGTCATATTATCTTGTTGACACTTTCCAGATCCTGGCCATCTTGTCTCGCAAATTCCCAAAATCCGGATGCCCAGCCTCTTCATTTCTCTTGTGGCATTTCTTAATTTGCCAGCTTCATACAGAGTTCTGACATTCCAAGTTGCTATTTTAAAAGTGGACACCATTTTGAGCCCGGAGATTCTTCGCACCCCTGTCCCATTTAAGGGACGCCGGGAACTTGGGGCCAATTGTAAGGGTTTGCTCGCCATGGTGGTTGTTCTGGAGATAAGGTAGAGCAGTAGTTTCTCCATTTGCTTTCTGCTCCGCAGTATTACAGACGTACACAATATAATCATATTGCCATCTGCAAATCTCTGATCACAAGCTTTTCCGTCATCATTTGGCTTCAACCTTGTGTCAGTACTGACAATGCTGCTTCCCAATGTCAGGGACGGTAAACCCAGTAGGTACTTATTTAATGGCGGCACTACTCGCCATGTCACCGAGTTGTCATTGGGCTTTGTGAGGTTTTAAGTGAGACAGAGTTACCGCTTCTGCTCCCCCACGCCCTGATAGCTCAGTCGCTGTTGGTCCACGGCTGCTTATTCGCCAGATTGCTCTGCTTATATCGCAGCTAACCTCCATATCTGAAAGCTGTTCCCCGATCCGCCACCTGGGGACGCACCCGGGAGTAGTCAGCTCTGCCCCAATATATATATATATATATATACTGTATATATATATATATATATATATATATATATATATATATATATATATATACAATATTATATATTATTATTTTTTTTTTTTTATTGTGAACATAACAATCTTATATACAGGATTAACCGGTTTTTGGTTCTCTGCAGTCAGACAGAGAGGTTACATGCTCATACTCTTGTTGAGATATGTTACATCGAAGTCACTTATAAGGCTAATTACATTTTTTTTAAAAATAAATTAAAGCCATTAAGAGTTATTTTAACATGATACTGTATAAGAACATAAATGTGGAAGAACATAGAAGTTACTATTGCACAATATTATCTATTAACATGAGAGTGCCAGCTGATTAATTTTCGCACTGTTAAGCACAACAATCCTTCTTTCTTCCCCCTTTCTCTGGGGGGGAAGGTGTGACTTCTATGCTGGAAAGTGGATTATAATGCAGTCGCCCTGCTCAGCCAGGAGTTGATTCCGTGGATTCCATTCTTGGTGGAAAAGATCTAAGGTGTTGTTTTGTCTATGGTGGTGATGCTCGTGTAGGATCCGACTTCTCACCTTTTGTTGGAAGACTGCAGTGAGTTGGTCAGTTGCCTCTCTCTGTGAAGTTGCTGTGCTGTCTGGTCTTGTATGTCTGAGGTAGAAGTTGTATATTACCGCTTTTGCGGTGATGAAAAGGTAATTGCAGAATGAATGGTTATTTGACTCCACAAGGACGAGATTGAAATATTCCTCTTCTGTATGAAGATTAACACAGGTAAGAGCTGCCGTATGAAGATTAACACAGGTAAGAGCTGCCGTTTCCCGAGTCAAACTGATTAATTTAGTGTTGACTGGGCATTCCAAGTAGATATGCCGGACCGTTCCTAATTGGTAGCAGAAGAGGCAGTTATCTGAGACGTTTGAGTTAAATTTTCGTAATATAGTAGGAGTAGGTAATATATTATGCCACATTCTCCACTGAATATCTGCGTCAGGTTTGATGGCTCTTGTGCGATATGGTAGATCCCATTGAAATAGTGTTTGATCAGATGATGCAGGATTTTCCAACAAAGTGCTTTGGTTCGACTGTTTTGTTAGTGTGCTGTAGATCTTGTTGGTGTTGCTGGGTGTAAGTTTCTCCCATGAGTTATTGGTTTTTATCAGAAAGATAGGCGCCAAAACTTCTGAGTTTGGAGGGCTAAGCCCCACTTCTGTTATGCTATGAGGCATAGCGGCTTGAAAAGCTGCCTTTACGGTGTCTATCTGCTCAGACTCATTCCCATATTCAAGGTTTTCGAGCGAATTTGGAAAGCGCCAGGTGAGGCTTGGAGAAAGAATGTCACCCAAGATCCTCACGTTTCGCCAGCTCCATGGAGGGAAGAAAAATTCTTTCTGAGTGATAGGGCTTCTTACCATCGTGTTTTGAAAGATGGGTTCCATGAGGATTTCAAGTAGGGATGCTGTCTTCACTGTGTGCTGGAGGTTTAGCTTCTTCCATCGTCGAAGGGCTTCTTTGTAGAAGTTTGTTAAATTTACAGGCACTTGAGCTGTTGTCATTCTTAAGGTGATGGAGAGAGAGAGACCTCTAGTGGCAGAAGTGAAAATATACTCAGTGGTGCATTTATGTGATATTTCCTGTTGTAGGGCATTTATGAGAAATCGAGCGCGGAACGTTGTTATCCTGTTGTCAATGGAGACCAACTTTTGTCCTCCATCTTTGAGAGAACTACATAGCTGGGAGTAGGAAAGCCAGTTTGTTTTATTCCATATGAATCGATATATGGTTGGCTTTATTTGTTTGATGAATTGCACTGGTGGCGTAAGAATCTTTAGTGTATGCCAAAGGACACTGGTGGCTATTTGGTTAACGATTATTGTTCTTCCTCTTGTGGAGGCAGAGGCTCGTATTGCTGCCCACTTTCCTAGAACTTGCTTGAAACGCTTGTTTAGTGTTTCCCAGTTCTTATCCACATAAGAGGGTGTGTTTCCTAGGTAAATCCCCAGGTATTTGTTTCCCTCTGTGGACCAGGTACCAGACATTGGGGAATCGGTTCGGTTTTTCCATTTGCCACACCACAGTCCTATGGTTTTATGTGTGTTTAGTTTGGCTCCTGAGGCTGCCTGATATTGTTGGTATGCCATTTGTATGTTATGAAAGTCCTCTTCTTTGCGAGCTATGATTGTAACATCATCAGCATATGCTGTCAGGGTTATGGTTTGGAAGGGAAGTTTAGGGCGGCATGCTTTGAGCAGCATGCTGAGTCTACACAGAAAGGGTTCGATGGCAATTGTGTAAAGAGGACCGGAGAGTGGACAGCCTTGTTTAATACCTCTGCTGTATGGTGCAGTTATGGTAAGCCTGTTGTTTATTTTCATGCAAAACTGTGCCTTGGCATACAACATTTTAATAGAGTGAATGATGACTGAGCCAAAGCCAAATGCTTTCAGGCAGTTGAAGAGGTACAGGTGTTCAACGCGGTCGAACGCTTTTTCTTGGTCTAGTGTTACTAGACCCATTGTTTTATTGTTGTTGTTTGCTATGATTATGAGATCCCTTATGAGGTGTAAGTTTTCGTGGATTGATCTTCCAGGGATGGAATAGCTCTGATGCCTATTTATATTTATAATTTCGCTCAGAGCGGGTTTAAGTTTGTTGGCAATGGCTTTGGATATAATTTTGAAGTCGGTGTTTGTGATAGAGATGGGTCTCCAGTTTCCTAGTTTCGTCGCGTCTCCTTTCTTTGGAATGAGTTTGATAACTGATGTTGTCATATTGAGTGGAAAGACATTGGAATTCGCTTCGACAAATACTCTGTAGAGGATAGGTCCAAGCTGTTCCCAGAAGGACTGATAAAATTCAGTGGTGAGCCCGTCTATGCCAGGAGATTTATCTTTAGGTAAGGAGGTGCAGGCAGTTTTCAGATCGTGTAACGTGATGGGGAGTTCTGTGTTACTCCTTGTTGTTGGTGAGAGTCTTTTCACATCGGAAAGAATTATATTCGTGGCTTCCATAGATGTGGGGTTGGCTTGGTACAAATTTTTGTAGTACTGCAAGGTATATAAGAGGATTTCGCCATGATTTTATATGATGTTTCCATTATCTGTTTTAATAGCAGATATAGTGGTGCACTCTTGTTGGCGTTTTTCTAGTGAAAAGAAATACTTTGTAGGGCATCTGCGAAGTTAATATGTTTGCGTCGTGCTCTTATTAGTGCTCCTCTTGCAGAGTGCTCTAGGTGTGAGCGTATGGTGGCTTCTAGGGACTGGTATTCCTCAGATTCTGGATGATGCAGTTGCTGTTGTTGTTGCAAATTTTTAAGGGCTGAATGCTTATTTAAATTTCTTCGGTGACTATATTTTTGGGTGAATACCATAACTTTGGATTTAAAAAGTGACCACCACTCGGAAATTGATTGTGAAGTAGGTATATCTCTGATGAGAGTTTCGATATAGATTTTAGAGGTTCTGAGATATTCTGTATCCTTTAGTATGCTGTTGTTAAATATCCAGTATGCTCCTCCTTTGTATCTGGTGTGTCCAGGAAAGCAAATGTTAAGAAGGATGGAATCATGGTCTGATGCATGAGATGGATGGTATGTGACTCTCCTGATGTAGGGTATTGTGTGCATCGATGTGTAGTATCTGTCGAGCCGTGCCTGGTATAGGACACTGGTAGGACCACCTTTGGCTCTCCAGGAGAACATTTTCTCATGTGGGTGCAAGTGTCTGAAGGTATCAGTCAGCTCGAAGTCATTTATTACATCCTGGAGAAGCTGAGCTAGTGAGTGTCGATGTTCTTGGCATTGCTGTCTGTCCATTGCAGGATCCAGAGTGCAGTTGAAATCCCCTATTAGGTACACTGATGGAAAATATTTTGCACTCCTGAATTTAATACTCTTGCGGAATTCGATATTAGTTTTTTTTTTTCCCACTAGACTTTGTAGTCAACTCCCAGAGTAAATGCTGCCTACGTTTTTTCACACTCTTTGTAATCTAGTGTTCCTTCTTTCACAGTAACATTTAGTCTCCCAAGAAGTATTCTTTAAAACAGAAACAAAAGTACTGTATATTATTATTGAAATTCACCAAGAACGTTTTGTTCTAATTTAACTATGATATACACTGATTAACTGTTAACACTACATTGCACAGTCTGCGTCGCTTAGTAGAAGTGACGTTTGCACTCTATGGGGCTTGATCGCACGAAAAAAAGACTTATGAAGTTTTGCTCTAGTCGCCGACTGGAGGAACATTTTCTAAGCCTTTTTCCTACCAGTTCCAGAGTTAGTCGATATCTGGCACGGCAATCAGGTTTTTTTCTCTCTGAAACTCGGGTTTTTCGTCCCGTTAACTCAAGAAAATCGGCCGTCAAACTCACAATATTTTCAGACATTAAAAATATTGTGTTAAGGTAAGGAACCACGAGATGGCAGCACTTATTAGCCGCGCCTTGACTGCGTACTGATTAATTACGCAGCCAAGGCATCGGCCAACAAGTGAAACAGTGGACATTGAACGGCCCACTCAGTCTCCAAAAGTTAGATAGGGCTAAAACGACCTCGCCTACTTCCTATACGGGAAAATAAAGGTGGTAGCTGAGTTTTTTTTGTTTGTTTGTTTTTATTATCCTGTTTATAGTTATTCATTTTATACCTGGAAGAGCCATTTTCTAATGAACATTATACTCACCTAAGAAAATTGGATTACCAACAATAGAGAATTTCTATATGACTCTACAATTATTCAAAATTTTTGTGTACGTTTTTATATTTGCTTTCCTTTATGGAAATATTGCCTAATAATAGAACGACAGTGATCACTTTCAATGCATGCGTCCTAGACTTTTTTTTCCAATCCACTTCGACAAAAATGACCAAATAACTTCTCTTTAAAATGTATAACATATACAAATAGAAATTGATATTTACAGCTGATATATTAAGTAGGTTAACCGGATAGCAATCAGTGAAGTATTTTAGTTATACAATATTTTGGGATGCACTTCCCTCACCGTTACATTGTGCTATGTGGTTGGCCACTGTTGAGTTCTCCAGAAAAAACTACCCTTGGTATTAATTTAGCAATATGGTAACACTTCTGTTTGCTGTGAAAAAAAGTTGTATTGTTTTCATTAATGAAATAGTCTGGATATCCTTCAGAGGTTATTTAATGTGTAGTTCATTTTATAACTTTGAGTAAGACATAAAGAGGAGAAAAAGGTTTGTCATTTGGGAACGAAAAGCAAAATGTTTTCCATCGAAACTGAATACATTTCGTTTCAAAAATAATTTATTCAAACACATCTTTTTCTGATAAACAAGCATCAAAATAAATAGTTACTTACTCGGTTCTGTAGTTACTTGATCCACATGAGTATTTGAATCTGCCAAATACAAATTGATAATGAGAAACGTTCCCTGAAACCCTATTCAAAATTTATATACACACAGTATGCAGTTAAATAATAATATAAAATGTGTATAAAAATAAACAGCAACTACATGAAGAGGAATTATTTATTTATTGGCAATATAATCTTCCCTTAACTCAATATTCAGGTTTACATCATTCGTGCACATTTTTGAAACCCCACTGATAGGCGTGAAACTTACAACATTCAACTTGACGGTTCAATAACATTCACTGAGTCGATTTGAGAGCCTTTAAATTTCGTTTTCAAATTAGTGAAGTACGGGGAGAAAAAAAAACAACTCTGCCGGTGATAAATCCTTTGAGTTTGAGTAGCATGACTTAAAAGCGAGAAATTCGTTCTAGTAGGCGCAAATCCAGCTGTTCGTTTAATAACGATCACTTCTCACTCTTGAAATGCGCTGATTCAGATTTTGCACGATTCCAAATACGACGTACTTTTAACCGTTTGACCTCTTATAACAAATTCCGTATGATCTGGAAGAAAAGAATCAGTTGCTTTGAAACGAAAAATCTTCAGTCTAATCCCTTGGTGTTCTCCATACTTTAGCTATCTCGATGTCATTGCTTCTTTTATTTCTGGTCGTATCGGAAGCACCACAATTCATCACCACATCTACTCCCTCTTCTCTAAAAGAATAAGAGGTTATTCAACCATTATGAATTTTTTAAAGGAGGCACTAACGATGCTTCTCACAGAATGTCTACTCGAGAAGTAATGACGCTATTGCAATGCTACAGTGTGTTAGATGGGAAGAGCACCCTCTATTGATTAAACTGATATCTTAATTTGCTGAAATATATTTATGGTACGCTTGTAAATATCTATATCTTATTTAACGGACACGCAGTTTATTGTCCCTGATATTGATATAAAAATGAACTAATAGGAATTTAAAAAAAAAATCATAATAATTTTTGTCGTACTACCTGTGCATGTTAGAATTTTAAATCTGAAATTGATTTTTTTTTTTTTTGTAAAATAATTCTTACCGAAATATCAAAATAACAATTACAGAAAGAAATATAGGAATTTACTATTACTAATTCTGAAGTATTTTGCAAAATGAAATATTAAATAAATGAAGGATTGTTTAAACATTCTATGGACAGGCTAATGGAATATCAGAAAATTGATGACTATTCATATACAAAGAAGCACATCGTCAGCAGTGTCCGAAAACAGTTCCAAAAATCGTAGATTGATTTTTCTTGAATAAAACGTTCATATTTTTCAAAATTTTATAAAACTTACATTTTCATTCAGTGTATAAATCCTAATTAACGAAGAAGAAAATTATTGAGTGATTCGTAGTTGGATGAATATTCATAGACGGTTCATATCAGAAAGAAGCAGAACAACAATTAAGGAAATAATAGCATGCAATCGACGAAGGACATTTCGTAATCAAATCCTGAATTGTGAGTTCACTCATTATTATAACAATTGAAGGTAGAGCGTTTCTGGGTCTACCTTCAAAATATAAAACACAGAATACCATTTTGTGCTTTATATTTTGAATGGAATATATTCATACTAAAAGGATTGAGAAAATATAATTTCAATCAACTTGTAAAAGTAATTCAGTTCTAATGTCATCATGACAGGATTGAAATTACAGTTTTCATTTGGTGTCATTTTACGAATAAAATCGTTTACATTACAGCGAGTAAAGAAAAGAAATCGTTTAAAATTTGTTCAATTAATAAGAGTACAATTATACCTTTGCTTTTTTCATTGAACTAAAAGTGGTTGAACAAGAAACTACTCAACAATGTTCCCTTCTTATTAAACAAATACAACTGAAAGCGAACGCTTATTTTTCTTTTCATTGAGTTCAGTTTCAAAACGTGCATTTAATATCATAACCAAAATCGAAATACTTTCACAAATTTTAAGCAATTTCTGAATTTCCCCTACCTGACTGTTTGGCCAAGCAGGTTGATTTTGTCTCTCTCAAATCAACAACATGTTCTTTAAATCCGTTCTAGTCACGAATATTTGATGTTCTGAATGTCCTCAGATGGTAAACTGAATTCTTTGCCCGGTGTGAGAAATCAGCCTGCTTACATGAAGCCTTCAGCAGCTTCAAAACCTTCCTTGTCACTATAAATAGCGCAGTTTTCTGATTACCTAGCCTTTGTCATTACACACCATCGTAAACTAAGATACCCAAAATGCCCGTTCTATAGACAATAATTATTGTATCAAGACAAAACAAAGGACTATATTAGGAATTGTCAATTACACAGATTCAAAATAAACTCCCTTCAACGCTAAGAACGTTTACAATATCGTTCATGTGTTTGAAGGCACGGGAACCTTATTCAGTGTCTCGGTCACCGCGCGTTGAATGTCCTCAATATCACTGAAGCTCTCCTCCTTTCTAGGCACACTTCCTATTTAGGAAGAGGAAAAAAGTGAGCGGGTGCCAAATCTGGAGAATATCTGAGGGGTGTGAGGGGGGGGGGGGTTCGATAACAGAGAACGACTTTGAAGTTAGAAGCTGTTTCGCAAACACTGTACAGAGTGAGTGAGCGCGTTTTTAACAGTTCTTTCCTGACATGTTGTATGCGGGCGTACACTCGTTGCAATACTCCTAAATAATAGTAGCCCTTCACTGTGGTCCCCTATGGAACCAATTAGCGGTGGATAAATCCAGCAACATCGAAAAAAACAATGAATACACCAACTTTCTTATCACCAGTGACAATTCTTTGCAACACATCACGATCTTGATAAACTGCATGGATAAACATTTAACAACATGCTTCCCAATGCTCTCTTTGTTCGTGGGTCAGCGTGTGCGGCACAAGCCTCGAACAGATATCTTACTCTTGTGCAAATCTATTTCTAAAATAATTCTGACCGTTTCCTTACCGACACCAAACTGTACAGCAAATAGTCTAAGGTTATTCGCCTGCAATCGGCAACAATTTTCCTAGCTTTTACTACATTTTCATTTGTAACGGGCACACTGTTTATGTGCATAAACAACCATAAGAATTATTACTATTGTTGTTGTTAACTTTCATGTGGCTGTTAAGGGATTAGTAATATCCATCCGAAACATACTGCAAACTTTTATCAATGAATTGAATTAATAACCGAAATCAAAATTGAAATATATGAAAACTTATTCCTGTGTACATTCTGACTTCTTCATAAATGTTATTAGCTCCTATTCATTAAGTCATCCAGGAGGGAATTACTGTAGAATAATTTCTAGATTTGTTCCATGAACATTTAGTTGATAGCGAACTAAGCAACGAGACAGATGGACGATAGTCAATTCTGGACAAATAGGAGAGCAAGGCAACATAAAATATAGGGGACAGCGAACTTCACATACTCCTTCCGATGCATGTACTATCATATATTGACCTGATTTTTTATATCAAAATATATTTATTTATCATATATTGAAAAGGCTTGAAAAAACAAATTCAGCCCTGGATGAAAGCTTCTCAGAGCACTAAGGCTGCTCCAATAAAGGATAACAATGGATGATGAGCGCCATGAAACTGACTTTGGTAAATCAATAATTTTGTGGAAGTTTGCTGATGTTTTCTTCGCTTGAAGAAATATCGAATGAGCAGCATTACACCGATGCGGCTGTACTTCAGGTTAAATATGGCCAAAGGAACAAATGGCACAACCTGACCAATAAGACTGTAGCATAAGGAACACAAATCCAAGGACATCCAGAATTCAAGCGAAATGGTTAGATTATACTGTACCTATAGTTTGGGGTCTAATTTGATTCAATCCGTATAATAAGCTTGATTTCGTTTTAGGTTTTTTCAGAACATTTTAACTTGGACCTAATGCGTACATAGTATAATGATTTAACCTTTCTTTTCATCATATAATATTTTTATTTGGGTGCAAGAAAGTCTTCTTGAACTTGGATATGACCTGATTTTATGATGGCAATATTTTTTTCATTAAAAGAATTTTATTTTGTTTGAAAGAAAGTCTTTTTAACCTTTGACTTAACCGAGTTGTTGTCTAGTATACCTGTCACCAGTTATCCTGTGCTTCCTTTATTCTATTTCCTAGTTGTAAAGAAAATATTTTCTTTATACTCTACCCAATGACAGACTGCAACAAAAAAGTGAAACTTTACAAATTTTTGAAGAATTCCACATAATAATAAATTTGAGGAAAATCCCTTCAGAAATTCCAGACATAACTCTCTTCAATGGCAGGTAGAGTTTCTCTTCTTACAGAGTTGTGAATATAGGGAATAATGAGCTGATTCTCCATTATTTTGAGTAATGTAATACCAATGCAGCGATGCTGGATGTTCCTATATTCGTAAATGATTCCAATCAAACTTTTAGGCATAAGCTACTGGAAAGATATATCAGAGGATATTGGCATTGACATTACTTAGGCTGCTTATCTTCCGCAATAATCACGCTACACTGTGGCCGTTTCATTGTATATATATATATATATATATATATATATACAATGAAACGGCCAATGAAATGCCAATATATATATATATATATATATATATATATATATATATATATCCAGGGGCGAATTCTCCATGCTTGCTGCGCAAGCTCATTACTTGAGAAAGAAGTAATATTTATTTGTTAATAAATGCATGCATTTATAAGCATTCCATTTAGGCTTTTATTTTTGTAGACACAGAAGACGTCTTAAGCTGCGGGGCAATAATTGAGTTTTGCGTTGTGTTTCGAAAGCCGATGCTTGCTCGTCTAGTCAAAACTACCTTGGCTTGCTGGGTTGTCGGAGCTTCAAGGTCCTCGATACAGCGCTAGTTTCTCCCCAATCTTTATAGTTAGTTATATTGAGAGTACATAGTAACCATATATCAATCATTTTACAATTAATCGTCCAACCTATTCTTCTGAATAATGTAGTGCACACACACACACACACACACACACACACACACACACACACACACACACACACACACACACACACACACACACATATACAGACGTTTTATGTCGCCAAATTTCAACAATTCTGCTTGAATATGTGCGCTTGGCTTCCACCTGAATATTTTCGATCATCGAGGACCATCTTTGTTTGTAATATTTTCTCCAATTAATCACTTCAAAATTCGAGAATATCTTTATCATCAAGTTTCATAATGACCTCTATAGAGTCCTGTGGAAATGGAGATTGCATCCCATGAACTATGCCAAACCGAAAAAATTTTGATTCTAAGTGCTGACCAGAAGAAATTTCTGCAAGCGATCCTTGGTTGGTTGTACCCAGAAAAACTGGCTGAAGTGGACATTTATCAGTCATGCAAACAGTAAAAAGAAGAGAGAACTTTGAGTGATTAAAACAACGTAAGCAAAGAAAAAATGTGCTTAAATATGCTCAGAAAGAAATGTTAGTTAATGTGGCAGATTCTCAGAAAACATTACACGTAGAAATACATTACACAGATGTGGAAAGACTTTTAATGGGATTATATTGATCAAGTGCGTATAATAAACAACTAAGTTATACCAACTGGTTTCACCAACTAAGGGTGTTAGCATCTTCAGGGTACATAACTGATGTATCAGTTATGATCAGGGTACATCAGTTATGTACCCTCAAGATGCCAACAGCCTTAGTTGGTGAAACTACTTGGTATAACTTAGGTTGTTTATTATATACACTTCATCAATATAATCCCATTAAAAGTCTTTCCAGAGCTTTTTGGTCAAGAAAATTAAATGTTTTTTAACAAATTACACAGATATCAGGAAGTTAAAAAATAAACAACTCACTTATCAATATTTCACAATATTTGAAATAAGCACTATAGATGAATGCAATCAAGGCAAACATTGAAAAGATCCGTTCTGGTAGTAAATGGCGAATCGCAAATATAAAGACGATGCAGTAGAACATATGGTTTATAGATTTTATGTTCCATCTTGCAGCACGATCGCGAGCCGACAGTGTAAAACATCATATTCACATTGCAAAATCTGTGAACTAGTGTCTGTGCATGAAATATAGTTTCCCAACTTAAAAAATCCTTCGAATACTGACAGTTGAAAACGTTTCTGAAAATAGAAATACAAAAATCTTGGGATTTTAAAATTCTGACAGATAATCATCTGGATTACAATATGACAGACTTCACAGTAGTTACACGAACATTTGTAGTTATTGATGTGGTAATATCATGGGATTTATAAGGGACTGCATAAAAAAATAACGAGGTGTAGATATCTCGAGATTGAAATTCAAGAAACTTGCAAGAAGAGAGCAACATCGGTTCCAATTTCCATACGAGCTAGAAACAATACCAATAGTATTTATGAAAGATCCAGAGAGATGAGTTTCTCAAATATAACACAAACCCAAACTGCAGAAAACGGCAGTCGTAGGGACATGTCATATTTTATTTCGATATATACTCTATTTCTAAGCCTTTCCATAAGACCCAAATTGGATACTTCTGATAGACAGATATTTGTTTCTGTTGTTAAAAGGTCTTGTTACTCTTTCGCTCTGAACTCTTTTCACTGAATACGAAGTGAAAAGCATTATTATTATTATTATTATTATTATTATTATTATTATTATTATTATTATTATTATTATTATTATTATTATTAAATGCATTAAGTTATGTATATATTCCTTTTTTTCAAAAGGAATACCGCAAAACTCACCACTTGCATAGCCAACGAGCATAAGCTGATTGGGTTTCAAATAAAATTCAGTACACTTATACTGTAATAATATAGCATTGTAATAATGAACAACCTTAAAAAAATCAGTATACGCCTTTTATTCCCGTGCAGGCAGTAGACAAGTTCACTTGAGTTCAATCTATACTGGTAGCCAATCAGAGATAGCTGGACCCAACTATCACGTCTTTAATCTGCACGCGCAGTGACGAGACGATAATACGAGCCCCCATCTCGTGGTCCTTAGCCCTAACACAATATTGTAATGTTTGTGTGAAAATAGTGTGGGTTCGACTGTCGCTTTTCTTCAGTTCACGAGACAAAAAAACCGTTTCCCGGTGTCGGAGACCGACTAACTCGGAAACGGTCGAAAAAAGGCTTAGAAACATTCCTCTAATCGGCAATTAGATTCGAACCCAAGTCTTCCTTCTATATTTTAGCCCTATCTAACATCTTCCCACCAAAATGCAAACGCCACTTCCACTGAGCTACACAAGCTCTTCTGAACAACTATTATAAAAATCAAGTGGATAATAGATCCAATCCAGCATTATTTCAAAGCCGAATGTCAAAACTATGAAAGTTTCGTAAAAATAACCTGACCAGAGAGCTTACGGGAATACACTTGCAGGCATTCAAGAGTTGTCCTAGATCGGATCACTTTAGAAAACATGCACGCTGCCCAGGCGTCCACATATTCTAATTTGGTCTATTTTTTAAGGTTTCACTGGCCTCCGAACTGAAGGCTTTGAGCTCTTTATTTTAGTCTTCTGAACTACTTTATATAACGGATAAAATACATTTCTAAAGTATATATGCAGTTAATTAATTTTACTAGTCCAATCAGAGAACCATTGGAAACATTGTAACTTTTCTGAAGGAAACTACTACAGACAGTGTTTATTTTTAGCCTTTGTAATATAGACGTTAAACAGCATTTAATTCCGTCAATCTTCAAACTTCTATGGTCTCCAAGTTTTATTAATTCCAGTATGCGTGTGGAAAAATTTCCAAAGTTAGTTTATGCTGAAATTGCGATGAATACGTAAAGTTCACAAATTCAGCTGTGAGTACAAGGTATTTAATTTCTGTTTCTATCCAAGCTACTTTATTCAGATAAACTTTACATTTTTGTAAAAAAAAAAATGCTGATATCCTTGTTTCTCTTATTATAAATTAGTTAAAATAAAATACACCACACACACACACACACACACACACATACATATATTTGCTACTCATAAAAAGAAATAAATCTTATTTTGACTTACTTGCTTCTGTGATATTTTCATCCACATGATGAGCTGACGCTACATAAATAAAATTGACAATTGAAAAATTACTTTCAAAAACCGTATAAATCAAACTTTTTTACCATAATCTTTAGTTATATTGCACTATTATGTCTTTAATATGCCAGTTCCTGTCTGCTTTTTCATGCGAAATGGTCCTTAATATGGCCTTTATAACGATATAAAGTTACCTTAATAACTGAATAAAATTTTCGTAATTTAATCTAGCGACCGACTTTTCTTTCTCTAAAAATAATGCTGAAATGACGAAGTGTGCCGTTCTTTTTATCTCTTCTGAATTCTTCGGTTGAAACCGTGCTGTTTGTCATTTATCGCTATAACCTTGGCAGATAACTTTTTTCAATTGGTAGGCTTAATTCATGAGGTCAGTCCAGCCACGTCGCTCACCCTTAGCGATAAGAGATGTCTAAACTGGAAGTGTTATCCCCGTATTCGCGAAACCAATCAGGCAGAGCAACGAAAATTTATGAGAAATCTTGTAGAAAAATCTGAATTGAAGAACAAACAGAAACAATGAGGGAAACGTAGAACTGAATAGTAAACAGAAAATTCAAGGCCATGACGGATAAATAGACTAAATTTGTATCCTACGAGATCTAGTAGACATTCTTCGAGAAAGCGAAGAGAGCCAATTAGTATGAGATTGTACTTAACAAAATGAATTGGTTTTAATAAATCACAGTACTGGCCAGGCAGAGTGCACATAATACATACACTGAAGAAGTCAGAACCGTTGTATTAACCAACAGAGAAGAACAGTTTTTAAAACCTACAGAGAACAGCTTTTTCTGAGTACAAAAATAAGAAAAAAGAATAATGTTTTGTATACTTCTGTGAGTGTTTTATTCTATAAAATTACAAACACATTTCAATAAAAAAAAGCTTATAATCACAGAAATTGGATACGTAAGAAATAAATTAAACACAAAAGTTTAAATTTTAGGGCTCAAATATGTCTCTGTGTATCAGAAGTTGGAAGAAAATAACATTATCCTTATTCGATACCGAACTGAGAAACTCCTCATAGTGTCGGAGTAACAGATATTATCAGTTTCGTTTAAAAATAAGGATTATCAGTAATACATCACTCTGTAGCTGTCTGTGATGCACAATTTGTTCACTAATGGCATATTCTTTCCGAATTCACATTCCTACCAGACAAAGCAAATCTGTTTTTTTTTTTTTTCACATTTTAGTTACAGCAAATTACCCTAATGCCCATATACTTCAAAACATTGTTCAATGAAAAAATTGAAAAGAATAACCTGGATTTATGTCAAATAGAACTGTTAGACCTTACTATACAGGAACTTGGATTGGAATTTTGAAGCATACTGAAAGGAATTAAAAAGAAATTATAGCAATTGTTAGTTCTTACTATAAAGGAATTGGGGTAAGAATCTTCAGGCGTTACTCAGAAATCATTGGAGCTTAATGAGTAATTCTCATTAAGATATATTGAACCGGAATAAAAGTCATCAGTACTTAAGCCAAAGGAATATTATGTAAAACATTAAGTACACTTGTAGCCAAAATTGTGGAAACCTTTTGGAGAAAGTGTATTTTTGATGTTTGATGGCTCATAACACCATTTTGTTGTGGCGTAACACCATAAAAGTATATATCAATGGAAAGACAATGTAATCAAGAATGCAATGTGCAATAATGTTTATTCAATTATCTGTATTCTATGAAGTAACTTTCCTTCATTTGAATCTAGCCAATGAGCATGAGTGTTTAGAGAACCAATCAGGTATCATCTTGTTTTGGCAATGAGCCAATAAGGTCACAGTACGATTCAGCTATTGATGTCATGTCTTGGAGCTGAGAGGAGGACATTTGTCAGTTTGTTATGTGATTGCTATCAAGTTGGTTGGTTTGTTTTGTGTTCTTTCATTTAGTGAGCTTGTAAAACGTACTAAAATTAAAGACATGGCACAAAGAGTTGACTGGTCACCCAGAAAGCGATCTAAAATAGTACTATTAAGTGACAAAGGCTACAGTTATGAATAAATTAGAAGAACAATTGGTGGAAACTTAACCAAAGGTGGCATTTCTAAATTTGTGAAGAGGTATAAGGAGACTCAGTCACTATAAAACCAGACTGTAAAGGCAGGAAAAGGTGCACAACAGCAAGTCATGACAGAAGAATTGAGAGACTGTGCCTACGTGACAGAAGAAAATCATCTGGGTGTATACAAGATGAAATGGCGCAAAACAATGTGAAGTTGAGTGCAAGGACTGTTCAGCGCAGACTGCACGAATTTGGTCTAAATTCTAGAATTCCACGAAAAAAAGGCATTTTTATCTCTCAAACAAAGGTTGAAAATATTAATCTGGGCTAAAACCCATGTTAACTGGTGATGAGACCAAACTCTTCCTGTTTGGTAACGATGACATAAAATACGTAAGGAGAAGATTTGCATCCTGATTGCATTACACATACCGTGAAACACCCACTTAGTGTTATGATCTGGGGTTGTATGGCATCAAAAGGTGTGGGCAGAATTGCGTGATTAATGGGAATATAAATGTCCAAAAATACATAAATGAAATACTTGAGCCAAACTGAAGCCTTCCGCACGTGATCTTTTCCAAGATAATGAAGCATTTATATTTCAATAGGATTCAGCTCCATGTCATGTTGCTGCTATGTGCAAAAGTGGTTTCAGCATAATCATATTCCACTGCTGGAATGGCCTGGGAATAGTCGAGACCTTAACCCATTCGAAAATCTATGGAGCCTACTAAAGAAACTTGTTAGTCAGAAGCAACCCACCAATAAAACCCAATTAAGAGAAGCAATAATTCAATCTTGGTTTCACATTATAACAGCTGCAGAACTAAACAACTTGGTTCACTCCATGGGAAGGCGTTGTAAGGCCGTAATTAACGCTTTATAAAGGTTACCGAACTAAGAAATTAACTCACATTGTGAGAATTTTTGTATATCTCATTTTTTCTGTGTTTCACTTTTCTTCTTTATAACTTCTGTTCTAATAAAAAATCCTTCATAAATGTTATTGCATTACATTTTTGATTATGTAATGCAATAACATTACAAAATCAAAAATAATCAATATGAGGAATCAAACCTCAGAAATACACATTTTCCAAAAGGTTTCAATAATTTTGGCCACTAGTGTAATTACTTTTTCTAATAAGTATGTAATGCAAGTGGAATCCTAGAAGAAGAAGAAATACATACTCATATTGCAAGTCAACAGTTAGAATTGAAGACAGTACAGAAAATCATTTCATGTTTAACCTCTCTACCGGCAGTGGTGGATGAAATAGTATACCAATTGCACTTCTTATCCATGTTATTCAATAGGTGTTATAGAATCGTATCCAGATTTTGTTGAACGTCTATAGACGTCAAGGCAGATTGGGGTGTTTTAATCAGTTACTCACTATGTTAACTACTATCCTATCTGTTTGGATCATATTATTAAAAAATCGGAATTAAAATTGACATTCAAGCAGGATATAGTAAAAACAGTTATAATTCTTTATTCTCACCATACATGGCATTATTGTTTCATTATCTGGTAACAGATAATGAAACAAAAAATTTAACAAAAGAGCTTTTGTTAGTTTAAATGATTACCATAGGTACTTGTTATCGCTAAAGAAAATTAAGGAGTAAAAATATTTAACTTACTTGTAGCTATGGTAACCTCTTCCAGATTAACAGCTGATGCTACAAACAAGCAAATTGAAAATGAGAACCTTTCATTCAAAATCTGTGCAAACAAAATCATAATTTATGATATTCTAATATCATAAATTATGATATTATGATTTATGATATTGTTAAAATGTAGCATTGCATACTACATAAAGAGGTTACCACAAAGTATCAAACGAAAATAATCATTTGTTTGAAGTATACACAGAATAGGCCGACGAACCATGTAGAAATCAGTGGTTTGTTTAGGAAATAGAGGTATTTGGGAGGATGAATTCACTTTGTCAAATCATCTAGCTGAGACAATTATTAAATATTTTTGTAATGTTTTGCTTCATTAAAAAATCCAGTGGAGTTTATTCGTAAAATGAAGAGAGAGCCCTTCTATCGCCCATGCTTACTTTTGTTTTGAAAATAGTCGCGAAGCCATAACCTACTGTATGTCCTTTAATAACCTCTGAGTTCAGGATTATCAATGAATCAAGGTTTTCAGCAGAGGAGAGAGAGAGAGAGAGAGAGAGAGAGTTAAGCTACTGTCACCATCTAATGTCGTAAATTCTAACTGATATATATTATACATGATGTAAAGTGTTTTAGATCGCTTTTTCGAGTTACGGAGCCAAAACCTGAGTTTCTGTGACAAAACTCTCCTTTCCATTCCGAAACATCATCTAAATCTGGAACAATAAAGACCTATAAACGTTCAGATGTTTCTCTATTTCAAGTCTAATTAAGGAGCTTCTGAAGTCGGCAACTAGAATGGAAACTGCAGTGGTCTTTTTTTTTAACGTTCTAATACTATATAAGCCAGGGTTATTTTTCACAAGGGGCTACATATGTACTGTTTTACTCAGTTTATATTTTATTTCAAACAAAAATTATTTTAGGTTTTACAGTTTTGAAAAAATAAATTTCCAAACTGCAAAAATTTATTTTAAACCCACTAACCCTCCTCTTTATCATTTATTTCCTCATTTTATCGGATAAATATGTGAATGGCAACTTGATCCAAAAAGGATTAGCATGGTTTTCGATTATATAGATCATGCTGCAGGACAAGAGCACGTTGCGTTTCTTTCCTCTTTGATATCATTAATATCGAAGGTTGCTTCTCATAATAAATATTAACAACATGATCGATCTGGGTTTTCTCCAAGGCACGTCATGCTTAATACACAGACTGAGTAAATGCAAGGAAGCTGCGTCATGAAAGAGCACATCTAAATTTGCTACAAGCAACCCCTTCAGAGATCTATTCGGTTCATCGCTGTGCATCACAGACCGAGTTTACTGAGACATCATTATTTAAAAGGATTGTGTTAAGGAATGAAATTAAGAAGTGGTGAACCTTCTTCGACGCTTTACACTAAAATCGAGCAAATCAAAAATTCTTAAAAGTCAGAGTAGATTTTTTATCATTCCAGGAAACAGGCTATAAATTAAAAGCCCTGCTGCTGTTATTATAGTTGCATTGTGTAAATAATGTATTATGAATATCGACGTGTTTTGAATAATTTATTATAAAAAAGCTATTTCTCGGTTTAACATTGACCAAAACTTTATAAGTGCAAGACTGTTCTTTTTGTCATAAAAGCATATGATAATAAAAATTACAACTTACTTAGTCCTTTGGTAAATTCGTCCGAGTTTTTCATAGAAGCTATAAAAAAAGTTGAAAATGAGAACTTTCGCTGAAAATTAATGTGCAAAACTGATAATATATTATATATATTATCTAACTTGGGGATCTTCTCCCCAAGTTAGATATATATATATATATATATATATATATATATAGAACTAACCCTCCTCTTTATCATTTATTTCCTCATTTTATCGGATAAATATGTGAAAGGTGGAAAAAGAAAATCTTCTTTGTATCTATTAAATTTAATGAATTGACAAAAAAACATTACAGGCAGAGTTAATTACAATACTATCAACAAGATTTACTCAAAATAACCACCATTAGCATCGATCACAGCTTCAATTCTGCTTCGGAACCTCGAACAAACTGATGCTACAGTCTCCCTGGGAAGGGCCGCAAAAACTGTTTTAATTTTATCCATTAACTGGGCTTTTGTATTACTGGAAGTGCGATTGGTGTCTTTTTCAACTGCGCCCCATACAAAATAATCCATGGGGTTAAGGTCTGGGGAGTTTGGAGGCCAAACATTTGGACTGGTGAAGTCGTAGAAATTTTCAGACAACCATTTTTGACTTTTCCCAGAGGTGTGGCAAGGGGCCGAATCCTGCTGCCATACATACGGCCTACCATTGGCTACCCTTGTTATCCAGGGCTTGACTACAGTTAGCAACTCCACGAACAAAGCCCGAATTCCAATGCCAGGGTTCTTCAACACCTGTTCCTGCAGATTTGCGAGGAATTCTGCTGTACGAACGCAATCAGATCGTCTGCTAGGGATCTTTCTTCTTGCTACATCCTCGTAGTCACCATTGCAAGTCTCTAGTTCATGCCTGATTGTTTTTACTGTATTCAGGGAGCATTGGGCAGCAGTCGTAATATCCTTATTTTGATGGCGGGCACGAATCATCATGATACAAGTTATTCTCTTCCATGATTCAGGTGGGTTCCAGCTATCCATCCTTTCTGACATCTTGTATATGAATGAAGAAGGGTCCAAACTTTTAAATGAAGAGAAGTGTGTGTTAATACATGTAACTTACGGAAAAATATAATTAATTATAAATATGTCAAATTTATCCCGAACACCCTGTATATATATATATATATATATATATATATTATGATTCATTTTCATCATAATATATATATTTTCATCATATATATATATATACTTGCCTCCTCTTTTTTTCACTTAATGACCCGGTTGTGGGATTGCTCTTTTTCTTCGACATGATTAATGGGCTGTAAAATTTACAATGAACGTAATATGTAAATACAGAACAATTGGAGCTTGTAATACACCTAATACACCCACCCTTAATTCTTAATTCTTAATTGGAGGAATGATGTTGTGATGCCCAAGACTTTCTTTCTCTCGGCCAGGAAACACTCCGGGAGACTTGTATGTTTTTGTAGTGAATTTAAAGGCGCGTTAATAAAAACTCTTGCCGCGTATATAAAGCGATTTTCGCAATTAATTTCGCTGCGTTAATCAAATCCCGCGTTAAGCAAAACCACGTTAAACAATGGATACATGTAAATATATATATGTGTGTGTGTGTGTGTATAGGCATAGATTTAATGAATAAAAATCTCGGTTTTAATCATTAAATCTATGTTTTTAAAATATATATAATTAATTTTTAACTTGGGGATATTTTATATTAGGGTTACCAAGTAATTTTAGAAGCTTGGTTATTTTACTCCAGGAGTAAAATAACCAAACTTAAAGAAAAAAGAAAAAAACACTAAACCACTGAAGCATAAATAAGCTATGAACACCATAGAGAGTCTCTATACATAAACATTAAATCGTTGTGGTTGAATTTAAAGCAGTTCTTTCGTTTGTTGTTTGTTGGAAAAGTGCGTGCTAGCAGCATCATGGGAATGCCAGTACATGATTACAGCTGAAGGACAATCTGGGAGGGTGTAGCTCAAATGATGGCTAGCTTGGACATAACTTCTCTGTTCACTAATGTCCCAACAGATGAAGTCCCAACATTACTCAAGGACAAGTTATCCAAAAAATATTAGCCTTGCTTACACATTGCATCAGGTCCGGTTACTTCAAATTTCAAGATACTATATACCAAAATCATGGACTGGTTACGGTTATCCTTTATCCCTTGTACTCGCAAATATTTACTTAGAGGATTTTGAAACCAAGGCTTTCTCTTCCTTTGTTTTAACACCTAAAGTTTGGAAACGCTATGTAGATGATATCTTCGTTATTTGGAGCCATGGACATGATTCCCTTATGGTTTTCCTCGAACATCTCAATAGCCGACCTCAAAGTATTAAGTTTACTGCCGAGCTTGAAATGGATAACTCCTTGCCTCTTCTTGATGTCAAACTGACTCGCTCTTCTGGAAAACTCAAAATATCGATATATAGAAAGCCCACACATACCACAGATATCTGCATAGTCAGTCCCATCACTTCCCTCCTCATAAGCTTGGAATAATTTCCACCTTGGGACATAGAGCCCGTTCTCTTCTGGATTTACTGAAATAAACCATCTCAAAACTTCTTTCGAAGTTAATGGATATTCCAAGAGAATCATTGAAAGATTCCTTCTTAATCCTCCTAGACATCACTCAGAAGAAACAAATAGATTCAATGGCAATATTTCTATTCCTTACATTAGTACAGTTTCACATAAATTAGCAAACGTTCTAAGAAAATACAATATCAGAACCTTGTTCACTCTACTTCCAAAGATCCGTTTCTTAATAAGCCACCCAATACCTTGTCATCATCAACTCAAATACCCTGGTGTATATAAAAAAGCAGTAATTTCATTCGACTTTATAACCAAGTTGGGATTTCTCTGATTTGGCAAAAAAAAGTCTTGGAAGGCATTCGCTTCCAAAAAAAAAAGGCCGGTTTCATCTACATTAAATATTTGATGATCACAATAGTCTCCTTCTTACACAATTTTCATCAAAATCTCTGGATATCTTCTTATCTGCACTTCTAGCTTCTCCTGTGATTAGAACATTATGTAGACTATTTCTCTTTTTGAAACGCTCAAATCACCCAGCACTAACAAGGAATTCTTCTTCTTCTTTTCCATCATTGATAGCCTTTTCTTTCCAGGTTACAAAGAGACAATGCTTTTGATTTAATAAGGCCAGTGTTTAGCGGGATCCGTTTTTGGTTATAATCTTCGATCCATGTAAAAAGAAGTCTCTCTAATTCAATCATTATAATACTTTGATTTCGAGCGCATGTATGATGAACTTGAAGCAGACTTACCTTCTCTTTGTATTCAGCAGCTGATTCACTCATTTGTGTGTTCTTGTCCTATCTCTGCTCTGGACTCGCCTTGTTCATTTTTCATTATTATTTCAAGTTTCTCTTCCCATCAGATTACTTTTCGAATAATTTTCACACTTCTATTTTTTGCTCACTAATTCTTTTAGTCATGATTAAAGGTTACAAAAATAATTTGAAATAAAAAAGTAAGGAAACCAATTGCACGAGCTATGATCGGCGAAATGCTATATAAAGCAGACGACATAAATTTTGGCTGTAAATTTGGAATATAGTGTCCATGGAAATAGTGTAGTATGCCATTAAATATAACTTTGTAATGTTTCAAATCGGTAGCTAAATTATTTCTTCCCTGATTAGTGATATTTTTTTAAATTTAGCCATAAAAAATGTATAGATCGAAATTTTTAAAATCTGTTACGTTTATTTTTAAGATGTATATAGGCGCACTAATCAAATTTGGGTATCGAAAAAAAATGACGCACTAATCGGGGTCGCATTAATCGAGAGATTGCTGTATTTTTATCAGTATCACTGTAAAATATATTATCAACAAAAGAAATCTTTATGAAAACCTTGAATTTGTTCTTCAGTGATTTGATTGGAATGACTTTCCGAAGCGATAAAAATACGAGTTGACAATGAGAAAAAAATCATTGAGATTCAATCAGGGCAAATAACGGATTTGCTCTTCATATAATTTTCATAATAAAATTAATTTTAATTATTACATGTGATATACCAGTTTTTATTTATTTATTCATTTTATCACTTCAGTGATACAGATAGTTTTCTATTTCAGTAAGAGTAATAAATTTCACCTGCCTGGAAATTTACGTCAGTCCGTCCACACGTTAATCACATCCTACTTCTTTCTGGGTTTACATTGTGTGTGTGTGTGTGTGTGTGTGTGTGTGTGTGTGTGTGTGTGTGTGTGTGTGTGTGTGTGTGTGTGTGTGTGTGTGTGTGTGTGTGTGTGTGTGTGTGTGTGTGTGTGTGTGTGTGTGGAGAAATGTATTAATCTGTACATTTACTGATTTTTTCAATTAGTTTCTTTCAGAGAATGGAAAAATAAATTAGATATCGATATGCAATTGTTAATGTAAAGCAATACGTATAATAAAGTACAAACAGTATGATAAAATAGAAATAATAATGTTTAATTTTCCCTTTAACCTTTCGCATGAGATTATGAATAAATTAATGAACAGGGGCTTATTTCTTTCTTTATAAAGGTCGCAACAACCGGTTGAAAGGGTCGTCTATTTCTCTTTGGACTTTAAGACCATCAATCACTAGAATCCATTCTCCAACTGCTTTTCTTACCTTCTGTTGATGTTACGAACATCTTATCGGCGTTATCCAGAAATTTAGTCAAGAAAAGCTTTATCTTCGGAAAGTGTCCTGTTCAATTCAATAGGCGGTGTATGCGCACACTCCAAGGAGATCTTATAGTAATGACGTTTTTAGCGCCTACATGGATACCAAAATCTATTTAGAAAACTTTAAAATATGCAGCAGGACATATTAGGTACGGAATGCATTTTATTATTATTGTTATCATTATTTTCTTTGTTAGATTCAACAATGGTGGATTGCTGACAAATAATAGACTAATTTGGAGAAAAATCGGTGATAGCGGATATTTTTAACAGACTTGTTTTCATCTCAAGACCAATTTTGATGGGATTATGCCTCGATACACTTTTTCTATTTCCGTACTCTTTTCCAGTCATGATTGTACTCTAACAGCACACACACAAAATAGTAATGTGTATGTATCCAGATACACAACACATCCATACGATCTTTGTATTGGGGACAATCACAGTTAAGTGGCGTGCTAGCAACATATGCGCAATAAATAAACTTTTATAACGCTCATTGTTTTTCATAGCCTTTTTGAGATAATTTGAGTAAGTCCAAATTTACCTGTTTTTATTTATAAGTGGAATATACTGGATATGCCTATAATAAATATAGCAATTTTAATCGTAATTGTCAGGTTTTGGAAAAACAGAGTAAAAAGTAATCATTTGGATATAACGAAGCTAGTCAGATACTTAAAGAAATGTATTTAAAATGCTGTAAGCTGATCCAAAAGTCGCATAAAAATACCGATCTAATACGTGATCTATGAGATAACCCAATATATGTAGAAATATAATAACAAACGACAGACCTCTAATAAATTAATCCAATCACCTATTCTGCACAGAATGTATTTGAAATCACATGTCCTCATGTGAGTCACTAAAGGTTAGATCTAAATTACTGGGATGAGAATCCAGTTATCTAGATCTAGATCTAGTTGTCTAGTTCTAGATCTAGATAACTAGATAACTCCCAGTTATATACATGCTTGTAGCTAATAAGGAAATCAATAACCGACAAGGATTTCTAAGGGATTTCATTATAAAAGGTCCTGAAAGAATGAAGGGCTGGGAGCCAACCAAACTGTATTCTGGCATCAAAACAAAAGCAGACGGTACAGTATCATGAAATTATGAAATGCCATGCCAGCTGAGAAGTTGCCTGGTTAAACAGGAATCATGCTTTTATGCTGAAAAAGAGCCACAGCAAATACTGAAAAGTCAACTACTGGAACAAACGTAACCTCAGCACATTCGAAAATAGGAATTGTCCCATTAAGCAGTATGAACAAAAAACTAATGATACTAGCCAAATTATTCCTAAAACACTACATTGATATAATTGATTTAACTAAGGCATGGGTGGAAGGTGAGGAGCGTATTTCTGCTAGATAATAGCTACTATAGGATCTTATATTTCAAGGAAGAAACTTAACATCAGCATATTTTAAGTAATTCAGTAAAATAAAATAGACTTTTTAAATGGAACTAATGCTTTCCAAATATTTGGTATCTGACCGATGTTCTGAAGAATTGTTTTAAACAAACAAAAGGATTTCGGTTATAGTAAGACCTAGCTACATATTTTATTCTACTTATCTCTACTAAGAAGCAATTATTAAGATTAAAGCAAATGCAAATATGTTCCCTCAATATCATTTATAACACAATCATGATTGTTTAATAAACAAATTAGAAAAAAGGGACATCTTTGGAAAACAAGCAATAATAAATCTTACAGCGCATAGTTTTATTTTGTAAACACTGTTGTATTTTCACTTAAAGTTGTAGCTGCCTTCCCCCCACTTTCTCTAAAACTAAATATTCTTGTATAGTTGCAAAGAAATTTCCAAGATTTGCGTACCGAAAGTCTGATGCCATGCTTTACATATCGCCTTAAGGGCTTATTTTGTTTTAAATTATATCCTTTCTTCCTTATTTACCTGCGAAACCAAACTAGTGACCAGTTTGTAACGGCCAAGTGAGAAAGAGTTCAGTTCTAATCACCATGCAAAATGGAAAACTATCTTGTGTGATTTTCAGTTAAAGGCAAACTATTTTAGCCTAGGCAATAATAGTTAAAATTCTGTTAAAAGTGAAGAAGTTTTATCTTCAGAGAATCATCAGGTGGATACTTGACTAGAAGAAGTAACATTTCTAGATCGAATGGCGATACTTTAATTTGTTACTGTTCACATATAATATACTTTGTCATCATGATAACATGTCACACAAGCGTCATAAAGTATTTATACTTGATACGAAAACGAAAGTCAGTTTTTCGTATCAAGAAAAATACGAAATTTTTCTTGATACGAAAGAAAATTCGTATCAAGAAAAATCACCTACACACTCAAGAAAAATAGAAAGGAAAGAGAATGTTTTTGTAAATTGTTCAAGTTAGAACGTTAAGAATCTTAATAATCTTACAATCGTATAACTCAATTTCACACTCTAATCACTTAACGTAACTCTGGTGATAGAATTACATTTCGTGATAGGGATATCATGGAATAATAATTCTAAACGATTAAGAAATAATTATGTTTGTCATTATATTATAAATTAAAGCTTGTCAATTCTTACCTGAAATAGAAAAAATGTGAGGAAGGCACAAAAAAATTAAGCAATAGCGGTTCATAATGGTTCTTTCTTTCTTACTATACGTAACACAACTAGTGCTGAAAAATCTTTGTATCGATTCTATTTCAGATAGCAACCTTATATATTAAGTCACTTTAATAATGCCTGCTCCAGGAATATATGAACTTCGTTGCTTACTTCGAGCATTGTAATCTCTTATTATTGTTTCCTGTTATTACGACATAAAAGATTACTCTTTGACGTCAACGTTACAGCGAATACTATTCTTCAGATGACACTATGAGGTTGTACACAGCTCCTCTTCCTCAAGAAAAAAAAAACAGCATGTATACAAGCACACATAATAGAGAGAGTGAAAGAGAGAGAGAGAGAGGGGGCATGAAAGTGCTTTCTCTCTTTCTCTCTCGCTAAGAAATCTATTGACCCTAGTACACAAGTTATATTTAACTGATTTATAAATTATAATTTCCATTTTGATATTCAAATTCATCTAATATCGATCATCATGTTTAAATGAGAAGAAATTTGAGTTTGCGCATAGAGGGATTATTGTAGTAAAACAATTTATAGGAAAATGTATTCATTTTCCTATAAATTTTGAACTGCTATTTATTACGACTCCAATATTTTTATTTTCTATATTTTGGTTATCTAAGGGATTTCGAAGTGCAACGGTCCATGTAAATCTTAATCTAGGTAACATCTGATCACATTAATGAATATTAATTAATAGCCACTTCCTTTCTAATATGTTTGCTTTTAATATAATTATGCCCCAGATATTATTCTTCGTTCGAGTGTTTCTTAGAACTCTCTTTAGCAGTGGTCTCTAGCTTTTAATCGCTGTTTCATTTCTAGCCCTCTTTTATTGTTTCATTCCTACTCTAACATTGCTGAGTTTGTTATATGTTTCTACATCTAATGTGGTATCTTTAATGAAAGTCTACTTACATAGCTGAAATTCTTTGCCTTATTTTATAGATTGTTCATATTCTATGATAAATGTTCTCATATACTGTTTAGAATGCAGTAAATATTTTCGTCGGATCTTTTTTTTCTATATTTTTGTTGCGGATAATCATAATACAATTATTTAAGAGCAACTATTCAATTTATTAAAAGAGTTCTGAAGACTTAACTTGATTTATTTAAGTATGCCATCATCTGGATATAGGAAAGTATTGCTGTGACCATGTCCAATTTTAAAAGCAAGTTTACTATTCTTTCTTTTATAATGCGATCAATAGAGATGACTAACAGTGCCTTTAGCGTACACCTTATTTACTAACTTATTTTAAATGAAACCATTCTTCAATACCTCCCATAATTTTGATTTCTCATTTCGTCAGTATTGTTCATATTGCTCTGTATGATATCTAAGTTTCTCGATATAAGTTTATTGCCATTTCCATGATGTACAGTTCTACAAAATTTAAATACAAATCTTCTTATAGTCCTATGAATTCTCAAATATTGGTCTTAGAGTGAAATTCTGACCACCCTGAAAAATCCTGTTTACCATAAACCTTGGTTCTACTTCACAAAAATATATTCATATTTTTGCCCTTCCCTAATATTATATGCAATAAATCATATCCGAAATATTCAGTAGAAAAATTTCTCTGATTCTGGCATTAATGTTCCTTTTCTTTATTTTTCATAAATCGTACCATTTATCACTATATAGCATCATGTCATTATCATTATGATTATCTAAATATCATCATGCCATCATAATATCATTATCAAAGTATTTAGGATTATGCAGTTTATCTAATTCTTTAGATGAGGAAACTAAATGGGTCTAACTTAATAATTGTCCAGTATGAAATGTGAATTTTCTACTTTTCAGAAAGTATTTTTTTATTATTATTCGGTTTTCAATTATTATAATTATTTATTTGGTTAGATTTTTATATCTACGAGGTAACCGATGTGTTTAAAGAAAATGCATCCTAAAATATGCGTAGCCAAAAATATAATTCAAATATAGCCAAATATTTTTCCCACCATAAATCTTCCTTAAATTCCACTTTGGAGTGGCTTTTTGCAGCATTTATTTTATAATTTTGTTTTACAATTATTTACTTATTTGAAGCATTGTATGTTTCATAGTTCATGAGAAATATAATACTCCAAATAAGTAACATGGAACGATTACTATCGTATGTGTGTATATATATATATATATATTTATTTATTTATTTATTTTCGAGCTGCTTGGCTTGGACTAGAAATAAAAAATATAGATACAAACTGCAACCTAAAGCTAAACTTATATCGCCTTTGGTTTCAGTTTATTTTCGAATTCCACTTTCATTCGCATTTTGGATTAGTCAAATGCATGAATAAATGAGAGGACTACGATTAGGTTTATATAGAAAGTTTACTAAAATGTTACTTAGTGTTCTAAATTCTTCAGCTGGCAACGCAGTTACAAATATTATCTCGGCTATTCTAATATATTACTTCTGTTTTAATCGAATAACGATCGTTCGATCAGGTAAACATTTCCTTTTTCTCATTGACCGTTGATTGGTAGTTTACACTTGAGGACTGTTTTGCAGTAAGTAGACTGTGGATTCCCACTTTTCACTGTAATCGGCTGTTCTAAGATGTATCTGCACTCAGTTCTGTAAAAATGAAGTTTGTGACATTACTGTATCAAGAAACTGTGTAATGTGCAGATTGATAACTTTTAAGCTCTCAATCTCCACATTACACAGTTTCTTGATACAGTAATGTATCAACGAAAATTGTATTACATAGAAAATTATGCCAAATTAAAAAAAAAAAAAATCTAGGTTGGTTTGTAATCTCGAAAAAAATTCAGGAACCTGAAGTCAGTAACGTTAATCATCCAAGAAAATAGGTCAATATTTTCAAATGAAAATACTGGCCTATTTTCTTGGACGATGAACCATTCTGTAAAGTGAAGAGTAAGTGAACGCGATATCATATCTCTGCATTGTAGGTTGTTGAAGGTACAATGCGACAGAGATGGACATGCATGGTTTTTACACTTCGATCTACAAAACTCTATCGATAACAATTCAGAATATCAGGTACTTTGGATTGATTTTTAATTATTTAAGTAACTAGGAATTGTTTGTTGTGATCTGGAAATTTTCCCTCCTCCATTCTCTATCCTTGATTTCTTACAGGACTTCTTTGTCAATTCCGATTATATTAAATGCCGATTTACGAATTCACTTTGATGAAAGTATAGTTCCGAACTGCCATTCCTTTCTTTCCATTTAATTAAATACACCAATGATATTAACCATTACTCAGTAAAAGAACCAATTTGTTATTAAACGGAACACAGAAAACTAACTGCTCACATGGGATATAATCTCTGAAGTGGATGACTTCAAGTTTTTTTTTTTTTTTTTTTTGCATGTAGTTCGTTTTTGGAGTTTGAATATTGTTTACATGTAAGTGATTCATATTAAAAAACTCTACTGTTTAGTAAACTGTAAAAACTGTATTTCTTTATCGCTTAATATACAATATCATATTGCATAACTCTAATGGTGTTGATAACTAGTACTATGATCGACAGTCCTCTTTAGTTCTGTTCATGTTTACTAATTTCGCTGTGTTGGAGAGTAACACAAGAAGCGAATAAGTTTACAAAGCTGATTCAGTTGTGATTTACTTCATTTCCGTAGATTAGTAGCTGATTAGCTGAGTATCATTCATTATCGATAATTATCGATAATGAATGATTTTGTCACAACCACGTGATTATAATCCCGTGGTTGTGACAAGTTTATACCATGAGATCAAATTTACTGTTATTCTAAAAAGAGAAATTTCATCTTTGAATAATAACTTCAACCATTTATGGCATAGAAACGGGATATCGCATTCAATTCAAAGTTTAGCAGGTAATATTTGTTTCTTAGAAATAATGCATAATTGAATGTTGGAAGAGAGGAATTTTGAATATTTTCCCTTTAGGAGATTTGTATGTGGATCAGTATTTAAACACGTCAGCATAAATTTTAAATATTAATGAAATCTCGTGTGTTTCCACATTATTAGGCATTTTTCTGTAAAATATATTATTATGATTATTATTACGAGCAATTCCAAGGAGTCCTTAGACTCATCGAGGGAGGCCCTAAACAACTACTCAACATCCACATAGTATATATCATACTTTGCCTTGAACTCATTCACAGTCATGGCACCCACAACAGACTCTGGTAAATTATTCCATTCATTCACATGAAGTATTCAAACCTTGCATCTTGTGGTTTTTCTAATAACATCAGAAAACACCGAGGAAATTTATTTTCCCGCGCGTTTGCGCCCGAGAATAAATGTGATTTCTCCACATTGCTGCTTTCCGCAATAGTCGCGAACTCTAATAACACTAAATTTCTGTAATAAAATGCAATTACTTAATTTTAGTTTGAATTTAGTTCTGTAATTAAACTTAACTATCAGTTATTAGAATGTCACACCTGTTTCACAAAAGACATGGCGTTTTGTCACACACGTATTGATAAATGTTTTGAAGAGATTTGACCCATGGAATTGCTTTTGTTATCTTCATGGCATTCGACCATGTTTTTTTCAAAATTAAAACACGCCAAACTTAGTTTATTATGTAATCTCTTTATGCTTTTTGAGTGAGCCATAATTTATAGTTAAATCTTATCAGTGTATCTCACGAATTCTGCATTTGTCATTATTTTTCATCGGCAAACTGATTTCCAACATGTCCATAGCTTTGTAGATAACAATACTCTATATTCCTAGAGTCATGTCTTGTAATATGCATACATACGCGATCTCATTAATATTTATGTTCATTCCTTAAATGCGTCTTTCTATGAAAACCTGCTAAAGCGAAAAAGACTATAATAAATTCAGATTTTCAACACTCAGTTATGCGACATTTCTCAAAAAAGACACATTCTGCCTCACTTTGCACGTAATACCATCCAGATGTCCAAGTTTTATGTAAGAAGTGGTTGGAAGTTCTTATTTAAAGACGTGAAATACCTACGTGTATTTGTATAAATAATATTCAAGAAAGATCATGAAAGGCATTTGTGATGAGCTTTTATTGTTCCAACATATGCTGTCATTAAAACAGTACTTTGTTTAAAAAAAAAATCTAACCGATCCTATTTTTTGAAACAATAAAAAAAAGAATCTGAAACGAAATCTTCCCACACCTATATGAATAAATTCTGAAGAGGGACTAGTTAGACTTGAGGCAACATAATTAGCATCCCTTATACAAAATTGTCATCAAAATTAAATGAATTAAATAATAATTAATGTTAGCAGGTTTCAATGAAGATTTTTTGATTTTAAAATGCTATGAATTATGAATATTTTGCAATTTCTCAAAACTATTTCCTTTTGAATATCATTATTTATTTTTTCATTTTTCTTAGGTTTAGCTGATCCTTTGAAGGAAATCACTGTTGAACCACGTAAGTTATCCTACCGACCAAATCTCATTAATCCATTTAATTTCTTTGTATTTTTTTAAAGAAGTATATGTGAGTATACGTGTGCAGAACGGAGATATATATAAGCTTGCAAATGATATATTTTGTTATATTAAGCTCTAACCCTAAGAATTAGTTTAAAGAAAAGCATCGATTAACTATTTACTCACTTTCCACTTTAGTATCATTACAAGTATTCATTTTGTTCATTCCCTGAATAAGCTCCAATAGCTTTATGGTACTGATACGGTAACATTTGTCTAGAAAAACACATGAAGTGTTTATACCAACACCTCATGTGTTGTGCATACATAGATTCGAATCCTGTATAGAGAGTCAGGAACTGATATAAGGATTTCTCTTTTGGTGAGGTGAGTTGTCTCATATAGTGATGGCAGTCTTCTATCGCTCCTGAAAACGCAGGGTTTATATTCTACAAAAGAGGCTATCAGATCTGACAAACACACTTGCAATTAACCGATCCGATCTAAAATACTGGACACGAACTCTTAGCTGCTTCGTCCGTAATTCCAGCTAAAATCAGAACCCTTAAATAAATGATGATTCTGTTTCCCTTTCATTTTGTAAAGAATTCCATCACAATCAATTCTGATTCTTGCAGTAACGGAAATTACAAAGCCTATGATTTACATTCCAGGAATTTGTTCAGGCATCGACATATGTAGCCATGATATTAATTCATCCTACGTCTGGACCGAAACAGTTTTTTTCTCCACCACCATATGCAAAACCTTGTAGACTGATATACGTAATTCGGCTTATATATATATATATATATATATATTTAGACCAACACCTCATTAGTGTGCATACATAATTAAACGCCTCTACTGAACTCCTTGAATACATGCTATTCTAATTTCATCCTCAGATAAACTTAACATATACTCTAGGGATTCAGCAGAGACGTTTCCAGAACAAAAAACAAAAAAAAAAAAGAGAAAAGTACAATACAACAATGGGAAAATGTTTTATTATTACGTGTTTTATCAAAACAGAATATGCTCAGCACTTTACACTGTGATTGTAAATGTAATAATAATGTTTTAATTATACAAATACTCTGTAAGATAATAATAAACTTGTTATTGTCAAAAATATTATCATCATTAAGACTTTGCATTTAAAATATTTCTGAGAGTTTGCTCTATTGTTCACATTTGAGATACAGAATTTTAGGTAATTTAAGTAGTTTTAAGAATAAATGTAATGATAAATAACATTATTAAAAGAGAATATGAAGTACATTTAAGCTTATAATGATTAATTTCAATATACTTAAGTAAATAACTTACGTAATTTCCTATGTCTTCACGAATAAATTTTATTAATTATTATTTCATTTTTTTCATTTCACCATTTTCAGTTCGCGAGTGTAGCTCAACTGGAGCTGAATGGTATTTTTTCGATGGCAACTGCTACCATCTCAAGGTAGCAAAGTTCAACTGGCACCATGCTTTAGAATGCTGTGAAAGCAAAGGTGCCTCGATTACATCCATCCACTCTACAAAGGAAGCTTTGTTTATGTTACGACTGGTAAGGAACGTTTTTTCTTACTTTTAAATTTAATAGTAATAAATGTAATACTAAACTACCGACTAAAGGCGATGCACAGACATTTCACAAACCGTGTCTTTTAACTAGTACATTACGAGGGCAACAGGTGTCAAATGATAAGTAGGCTAATTACAATAGCAATCGCCTTTAAACTTCATTAGCATATTTTTAGAGAACTGTTACTTCAAAAATGTATATTTTACACGAGTGGAAAACGGAACAATCTTTCTGCTCATTTGCATCAACCATTTCTATTGTGTGTTGCTATAGGCTAGGGATTTCCACTGATGATCTGGAAGATATGTATTAACAAATTAGTATACTGAATACAGGTGGAGTGATTATTATGGGGGTCTTCAACTATGGAGATATAGATTGGAAGGAAGAAACTTCACAATACAGGAAGGAAATGGAATGTTTACACAGACTGAGTTATAATTACTTGAAGCAGTATGTCATTGCGGGGACTAAGTGTGTGTGTGTCGGGGGGAGCCCTTCTGATCATATTGACCTGGTCATATGATCAGACGGCTACCCATAACCAATGTGACCACATGGCCTCCGATTGTCGAAAGTGACCATGAGATTTTGATTTGAGAGATTATGAAACATGCGGAATATTTTACCAAGAAGGGATATATATTTGGAACTACAAACTTAGAAGGAACCTAAAAGTTGTGCCATGGCATAAAGCACTGCCAGGGACCGATGTTAGTACTAAACAAATTTGTATTTGACACTAGTAAAATTTATTTGTAAGCTTCCTATAATAGTACAAAATGTTGAACAATCATATGTGTAATCAAAGAGCAACAACTCATCCAGATTACGATATGCATAAAGCTACAAAAATTTATGTAATGCATTTTCATTATACACACGTATGTACATTCATATAAATGCATATTACATATTATTATAATATAATTACATAATAAAATCGCAGGAGAGATGCTAATATGTACAGAGAAAGTTGCATAACCATTAATTAGGAACAAAATAAAACATAACATTTAAATTTTTGCGTTTTACACATAAGACTGGATCTTTGAATACAAATATGCTAAAACGCAATAATTTATACACTTATTTTGAACAGAGCTTCCTCATTTCAGTGGGAAAATAAATACTCTTTGATTAGAGTTTTGTATTTGTTTGGGTCAGATTCATTTCTTATTGTTAAAGGTGGTGTGTTGATTACTTTTGGCTCTAAATAACTATAATGTTTGTCTATTGCTTCTTTATTTGCTTTTGGAACTAAATATTTTAGGCCCTTATGTCTACTAAGGAAAGCATCTTGTTTGATATTTACATATTCGTTGTTGTTTTTTATGAACAATAGTACCCTATAGACAATTTTAGTTTTGAACCAGTTTAGGGCAATACCTCGTATTCCTATGACTTCTAATTTTTTTATCAAATTTTCATGTGATTCAGAGTCAAAAGCTTTGTGTATATCTATAAATAATGTTAGTTTATGTTCATCAATGGAGATATAAACTGTTTGTGAAGTTCAGTAAAGCATGTTCTGCGCTGAACGTTTGCCTAAACCCAAATTGATTCTTTGAAAAGAAGTTGTTTTTGTCCAAAAACTTCACGAATCTGATTTTTACCAATTTCTCTAATATTTTCGAAAAGACCGGTAGAAGAGAGATCGGTCTGTAATTTTTCAAGTTATTTTTGTTTCCCTTTTTGTAAATAGGTACAACTACGGCTTTCTTAAAATCGGATGGAAAAGTGCCTGTCATCACTGATTAGTTAAAAATGTACATTACAGTAGGGGTTCCATAATGTACATCTGACATTCTTTCACAATGCTTGTGTTAATATCATCGTATCCTGAAGTTTTGGCTGTTTTTAGGCTAGCTATAACACTTTTGATTTCGTTTTCACAAGTGGAGAAAAGATATATGGAGTTATCAAGTCTCTCGAGAGTGCAATTCTCAGGGATGGGTTTAGCATTTTTTTAGAATGCTTTCACTGACCGTGGCAAAATGATTATTGAATTCTTTAGATAATCCTCTGTCTTTATTTTCTCTAATCCTATCGATATCTTTAAGTATGGGGAGGTTTTGTTTGTGAGTATCTTTGCAGATTAATTTATTCTCAAACTTCAATTCTTTTCTGGGGTTTCCTTGGCATTTTAGGAATTCATTTCTGTAGTATTCGTTTTTACTTTATTTTAATTTATGATGTATTAGATTTCTATAGTACTTGAAACTGTGTCCATAATATTTATTGTGCGGGTATTTTTTAAACTTTTTATACACTTTATCTCTAATTTTTATGTAGTGACTGATTTCCTGTGTAATCCAAGGCTTTGTTTCTTTCATTTTGTCTATTATTTTAACTTTAATCGAGTCTTGTATTTTATTGTTCAATATTGCAATAAATTTATGATACGAGGTATCAATATTTGTTTCCGTCATTATATCTTCCCAGGAGATATAATGACGGCAACATTATACGCTCAAGTTACGTTCCAATACTCTAGAGTCAATTGTTGTGTAGGGAATGTTTTCGTTGTACTATCTCTGTGCTGTGTCAAATGCACTTTAATACCGATTGGAAAGTGATCCGCGAGAGGTTGGCACAGAACTGCTGCTTGGATTTTGTTTCAAATTAAAATTCTCCCGAATACATGATGATCTAGGCACGTTCTACCACCATTGAATTCTCTCGTGGGGACATTAATATATTGTTCGAGTCCATGCATGGTAAATAGATGTAGATAATCTTGAGAGGATCCGCTATTCCTCAGGAAGTCAATATTTATATCCTCAATTATGAGAACATTGTCACTTCTGATCTCATCTAGACTACACTCGAGTTCTTGTATAAAGTTGGACTCTGTGTAACAATGCGACCTATATACAACCATTATGTTAAATTAGAGGGGAAAGATAAACAAAATAAGTATTTTGTGCATAGATAGCCGTAAAAAAAGAACCTGAATGGACCATGATCTAGGACAGGGTTTCTCAAACTAAGTCCACGGAACAATGGTGTTCCGCGGAAAGTGAATAAGTGTTCCGCGAAAAATTATCAGAATTGATATGAGCCTGAAATGGTTTTAAATGCTGCGCCAAGTTCAAACATGTTTGAAAATCAGGCGCTCCTCACTTTGCTTGTGGACTGTGCTATTACGGCCAGCGCGTGCTGGCCTTGACTCAGCCGCCCGTGGTTGTCGACACTTCCGAGCACGAGTAAAGTACGGTGGTATCTATTCTAGGAAGCGAGCTGTCGCAAGCAAGGTCAATGCGATGCGATGCGGCCCGGCACACCTGCAGTGTGCGCTTTCGCATTTTTGCGACATGATACAGCCTGCTTCGGGGACAGTGTGCGCTTAGCTTTACATTGAATACGACACCGATGATATTCGACTCTAATCAAGGTGTTCCTAAAACGGAAAACCTTGGTTAGAGTTGTTCCTGACCTCTAAGCTCTGACCTTTGACCTCTAAAAATTTCAGAATTTGTGAAGTGTTCTGTCGGAGAAAAAGTTAAGGAAACTCTGATCTAGGACGATTGATACAGCGCGAAGTTTTTAAAATACTGATATATAAGATCTGTCAATAACTGAAGTCCTGAAAAACAAAAACAAAAAAAAAACTACTGTAATGTCGAAGAAAATTTTCGATAAGAAATTATTCATAATGCAAATGTACGTTATTAATAATGACGTAAATGTGAAATTACACCAATGTTCGGTGAAATTGCTTTGCTAATATTAGTATCCAGATAATTAATCATCATGATAATCAAATTCCTCATATATTTCTATATAAACGTCCTGTGCAATTTAACCAATTTAAAGCGATTTATTCCAACCTAAGATGGCGACGTCACATTTTCGTAATTATTTCTACAACGGCTCATTGATCACTCTAAAATCTTTCGTATGCCTCGGGCGAAAAAAATATGTGAATGAATTTTGAATTTGTCTCTTTCCAAAAAATAAAAATAAATAATAAGAGGGATAAATATCAGTATTATAGTGCACCATACTTCAGCGTAATTTAACAGTCGACCTTTATGATTTGTTGTGCTTGGTTAGTAGAAGAAATATAATCATATTTTTCTTGAATTCCAACAGAAATCTGAATAATAGCATACCAAAACTATTTTACGTTACATATTCTTAAATAAACAGCAAATGTGCTTCTATGTTTTCTGTTAGTACCCAAGTTAGTCGATCTCTGGCAATAGAGGTATTTTTTTGCTGTCCTCATAACATTAGTAGGGATGAAGTAGCTCCTGCCTATTTTATTTCAGGGCAAAAGGTGTTACAGGATTTATTTATTTTTCTTGGTTCGATGAATGTCTCGTCTGTTCTAATTTTACAAAATTTTATTTTCTTAAAATCATTTTTACATTACAAAAATAAAAAAGCTTAATATTTATATAAAACCTAATTTATTGTTATCAGTTAAACACTAACGAATATTTTTTTCCTAGCTCTCCGGTGAAAAGTTGAACCAGAACAGGATATGGATTGGTCTTAATGCATTAGGATTCGATGGAGCTTTCGAATGGAGTGATGGATCAGTAGTGGACTTTGAGAAGTGGAGTGTGAAAGAACCGAATAACTTTATGAAACAAGAACGCTGCGTCACTATGTTTATTAAATCAGGTAAGCAAATGCTGCTGTGTTGTGTTCGTGGGACATTGCATTTATATGAAAAATGTATTATTTTGTCATTTGATCTTTTTGTATCAGTCTCTCACGGTAATATCTAAAACTAATTCTCACTTTTAGTGTAGCGGATTTTTTTTTCTTCTAGAAAATAAACTAAAGCACTAATTGGATTATTAAGTAGAGGTTATAACGCACAATGTTTTAATCTCTTACTAACATATAGAACGGCAGTACGTCTTTAGCAAAACAGCATTATCTTTATAGTTTGCTCCTTCCGTACATCAGAACTAGGGCTCCCATTTATTTTCCACCTTATAGACACGAACGAGTTTGATTTCCAAAGTTTGTTTTGTGATGAGTCAAAAGAGATGATTAGGCTAAAGAATGACTAATACGACCTTCCACGAAGGTGATATTGTTTTTCCAGAAGGAGCTACTATAGATGAGAAACATTTACGTCCTGCGATATGATACGCTTCTTTATTTTTTCTTCTCTGTATTTGTGGCATCCCTCCCGGTTACAAAATAAAGAGATTCTGTAGCCACCTTCTTTTGTTTCCGACGGATTTAGAGTCAGTACTTCGCAGTTTTTTTGTCAATGTTACAATTTTTCATATTCGCCTTGACGCTATACCTAATGCAATTCATTTCCAGTGTTTGTTATTTAGGCTCTCCTTTAGTTCCCAGAAGAAGATCTGATTCGAGAGGTGAGTATCTTAACATACACGAGAGGTAATCCATTTAGCAAAGTTTGAAGTGCATAACCACTACCCCAATACTAATGCAGCTATCGGCAATCAAACTAGATATATAAGTGCGCCTGTCTTTCCAATCAAAAATCATAGATATTTCGATAGAAACATTAGTAATATTTTCCAGATTATTTAGGTGTTTTTGTCTTGGTCCATGTTTCTCGCCTTATAATGCTCTTGTCGTCCCAATTTATTATATGTTACTGAATGAATGTTACTGCTGGGGCAGGTTTTGGACGTCTGAGTATGATCGTGCATACTTAAGCCATACTCGAGGTTTCTCACATGTCCAAAGGTTATGCAGACCCATTTCAAATGACGCAATTTATTCATCACTCAGAATTTTCTTTAAAAAATGACCGCCAAGATACTGGAAATAAATAATATTTTCCAAGGGTTCTCTGTTCACCTAAATGGCAAGCAATTGTGCTCAGTCATATGGAACGGATTGACGCATCCCTTGCTACTTTCTGATGTTTACATTTAGATGAATTGTTTCGTATGCTTTTTTGAAATGATTACTGCTTTAAATTTTCAATAGGGATTGTTTTCACTTAGTACTCCTCACGAAACTTACGCATTATCAAACCAGCCTGTGTGATAATTATCTCAAGAAATAATGACATTATGCATTCTGGTTTTAGCTATTACATTGCTGATCGAATTCATCACTGCGTAATCTTTCGAATACACATTCCAGAGTGTTACTAAAAATGCGTACCCTCATGCGTAAAGATTTTACCACCCCTGTCGCTGCGAGTGGATGCAGCTGGAAAATGGTCGGTAGTGGGAGTATTTTGGTATAACGATTATTCTCATGGACATCATGGGTCCTCTTGGGTTCCTCTTATTCCAATTGGATCTGACCGCTAATTCTTACCAGGTATTTCCCTACACGTTGGCAATGAAACTCGATGGATCTGGACTCTTCCAGCAAGAGAACACCCCCTACATCACAAAATACCTATTGTGCAAGCATAGTTTGAAGAGAATATCCAAGCATTTCGTGTGCTCTCCCGACTGATTTTAACCCCACTGATTAATTGTACGATCATGAGGAACGCAGCATCCTCGGTCGACGCCAGTGCCTCGCTATGTCGTTGATCTTTCGTCGAAATCTAGAATTTCTTTCTGGTCTAGAATAACTGAGGACAACTTCCGATGTCAAGTAGTGTCGATGTCAAGACGTATGCAAGCGGCATCTGTCGATAAAAGCCAAACACGCTGTTAGTTAGTTGGTAATGATGTTTGGCTGATGAAAGCATATCCTAAACTGTTTTTTGACTTCTCAAGCCTCTTCTATATCCAGTAGGATATAGAAGAGGCTTGAGATACTAATCAAACTTTCGAAGGAAAATGTTTGTTTAGTTTCCTTATTCATTCATAGGATACAGTAACAGAAGCTACTATTAATGACAGCTTAAGTTTATCATTTGAAATGCGACATACGCTCTCAGAGAAATCCGCATGGTCACAGCCTATGAAGTTACAATTGGCTTTCTGAGGGAACAGAACCCTTTTTAAGATAGGCTATCGTGTAATTTATAAAAGGGATAACACAACATCCCACATTAGAGTGAGATATGCTGTCACTTATAAGCCAACGATGTTTCATATACCCTTCGTATATATGGGTAATTTGTGTTACGAACCAGTAGCAATCATCCATAAAGCAAAAGCAATAGATCTCAGCAGAGATTGTTCTGAATTTATGACTGAAATAAATAAGGATAGCTAGTGTGTTATGCATCTGAATTTTGTGTTTCTTCTGTACGGTTTGTTATTTTGAAGAATGAAAAGGGACTTAGTTATCAAGCCATAGCAGAATATGCGCTGAGACATTGACGTTTCCTACAATCAATGGTGGTTATGCTATATGATTGTGCACATCTTCATATAGATGACGTCTACCTTTTTTGAGAGTTTTACTTCATTTTAAGTCATTAAGAATTTATAGAATTGCAGGCATCTTTTAAGAAATATATGTTATGTATAAACGCTAGATCTATAATAATAAACTAACACTTGTTTTCACACTAAACAGTACGTAGTGTAGGAGTAATTATATCTGATAATAGGAGTAATTCAACTAAAGTCTGCATCATCGAATAGATCTTACGATATCTTGAGGCGATGATTGAGAACCAAACCGAGACATTGTTTCTCGAAGACATTGTTTTTCGTTGGAAGTCATACATAATTCATACAGATTATAAATTTATTTCAGAGATCATTAACTCTTAATTTTGTGAAATCATTTATCCTTTTCGAAGGATAAATGTTTTTAGTTTATATAAACAAAAAAAAAATTGTTAACACATCTGCAACAAGTTCCTCTTCGTGGCTGATTTCTTACCGAATAAAATGTACAGATAAATATATTTTAATGCTAAGTTCTGAATGATGTATGTTGAATCTATTGCGCCTATAATTTTCCCTTAATATGAAACCTAAGGTTTATTTCACTTCGTAATATTTTAAGTTTACCGCATAAGCTTTCGATGTGCTTCCTCATAACAGCAAGGGTTTCAGAGTCATATTCTGCTATGACTTGATATTACTTGCTGCTATAACAGCAAGTCATATTCTGCTATGACTTGATACCTCAGTTCCTTTTCATTCTTCAAAATAACAAACAGTACAGAAGAAACACAAAATTCAGATGCATAAGACGCTAGCTTATGTTTATTTTTTTTTACTTAAAGGAATTACAGTATTAAGACAACATCGGTTGTCTTAACACTTAATAGAGAAAAGTTTAAAGAAATTGATTCCTTATTTCAATAATGTGTCATACTATGGTGAATATACATTCAAGTGACAAATGAACTCTATTATGAAAACGCATACAAACTGCTTTAGAATTCAGGGGGAAAGAAGATAAATGTTTTCCCCTTCACAGAAGCCGTTATTCGCATGCTTTCAATCAATCCTAAAGTCTAGTTTCATTTTCCAGATACAGATACTTCTTTTCGTATGTTACAGAAATTATCTGTGTGTTGGAATCAAGACCTTTGTAACTAACTCTCTTCAGAAATTAAAGATGCAGAAAATTATATTCTCGGTTTCATCCTTTATCCAGGTGTAAGCAAACAGAGTTTGCGCGTGAAGTCACTTCACGACTTGGTTACTTGCATATAAAGGCTGACTTCCTATCACTTGCCTTAGTATTCCATAATGCAACGCATATATCTTTACGGACATGTATAACGCTATACATTATCCATAATGGTTTGCTTACACTTAGATAAACGATGCAACCGACAATGTAATTTCTTGTCATCTTTAATTTATAGCGTAACCAAGTGAAAAAACTTTCACCTCTCTTCAGAATCTCTCATCCTTTATCCAAGCCAAATATTCTGTTATTTCAATTCTTGTTTTCTTCATACACAGATACTATTTTCTCTCACTAAGCCGAAACCGTATTAATAGTTTTCTGATGAAAGCACTGTCCACTCCTCTTACGCATACGATAAACTTTGCAGTGCTCAAACATCTCAAGCTTGAAGATCATCTACAATTTTCACGCTAGACGCACCATACTTAAATATAACAGCTTAGTCAGACTCAATGCTTCCAAACACACAGTTTTGCCTTTTTTTCCTAAAAAAAAAAGAATTTAGTGTTCCCCCCCCCACATACCTTTGACAATATTCAACAATGAAGACCGAATCTCTCTTCCCTGACTTAACTCTTAATTTATCTGATGAGATTGCTGATCAGGTAATCAGATTACTTCTATACCTTCCTCTGCTTCCAAAGTTTTTGATATCATTTTCCGCTCAAGACGTTAATTTTCATCTGTTCAGTTACTTACTGTGGAGAAATCCCAAATCGAACAAGCTGAAATACGGCCCTCACATCTAAATGTGATAATGGACCTAAAACTTTGCTAAGGATTTTTGATTTCTTTCTGAAGAGAAGAAAGCTGTTCGTTTATTGGCAACCAATATTCTTTCCAACCACTATCTCAGAGATGGTCAGTTTCCGCATTGTGTCTCTTCTACAGATGTTTCACCGGTACTGTTCAACAAAACTAATCCATACGTACGGCAAATTGATCATCAACTGCCCAACAACGTTTTATTATCGAATTAACGACTCAGCACACTTATTACTGTCAGTAGTCTTTCATTCTATGTACCGCAGTTCTGTGGAAAAGTGCTCTCCATAAAGTATTTTCAAGAACTATGATCTTCGGCTTTTTAAGAGGAATATCTACCAGTTAATTTCAGCATATTCCCACATATATATATATATATATATATATAGCATTATTTTGCTATAGTCTTTGCTGCCTCTTTTGTGAGGAAATGAAATAAAAATTCTAATGTTTCAAGTAAGAAATTTGAATGATATGAGTTTGGAAAGGTAGATGACATTTATGGAGAGTATAAGTGCTAATTTGGATGAAAAATAAGATAAGAAGCTTCAACATGGACATTTTGTCTTACTAATGGTACAATACAACTACTCGGATATAAACCAACTCAAAGGGAAGGTTGAACAAATTTACTGCTAATAATTTCAGACGCAATCAGAATGTATTAATATAATTATTCCAATAGAAACTTTTATTTTTTAGTTTTAGCCTTTTCAGAATCAGTTTCGGAATTGATAGTTATAATTTATTTACAAATATTTCGAGATTTAGTATAAGCTGAAAAGAACGACTGAGATTTCTCTGAACGAGCAGTCATGTAATCACAGTATAAATATAGTATAGGGTTAAATCAAGAAATGCCCATCAAGAAAAGAACTAAAAATTCTAGGACCAATTGGTTGTCAAATTAAATGAACCTTTTCATAATTGAATTTATTAGTTTAGCGCATTGACAAATGCTGACTCATAAACAGCGGATAAAGCCATCATTTCTTTACTGAGTCATTCCATTCTGAAATAGAGTTACTGAACATATCCAATGACATTAAACATGAAACGTATAATTGACACATTACGCATCTAGTGTCACGACAAATCAAATGTAACCGTATCTCTAGTGACAGTGAGCGTATTTCTAAAACGAAAGAAACAGCAATCACACGCACACACACACACACACACACACACACACACACACACACACACACACACACACACACACACACACACACACACACACACACACACACACACACACACAATAAAGCTCGGTTTTTATACACATATGATGTGTTCCATCAAAATTAAAGCTACATTAATGGAAATTGCGTTATTTAAACGCGGTGATTCACCATTTGGTTCTTCTCTTTGATGAGAGTCAAAGAGAAGAACCAAATGGTGAACTAATGAGAGTCCCATTAGTTTACCTTTGTCAGAATTAGATATGATGTCTCAAAGAAAAGTTGTAGTCGGTTACTGTTTTGTACAAGTTATTTTAGAATTTTTATGAAGGGGTTTCTGTCTTTAGGAATAAAATGGTTTGCAGAATGGTATACCAGTGTTATTCTACTGTTTTAGGGGCATTCATCTACTTTCTGTTTCATCTGCAGCATCATCTTCCAGTTCCAGTCGAACTCTCACAAGAGAACATCGCAATAAATCTAGTACTGGAGAGATCTGGAAAAAGAAATTTGAATTATTTTACTCTTGGTTATTTTAAACTTACGATAAATCGAAAGTAACTGCTAAGAAAAAGAGTACTGATACATTTTGAAGGTTACTTTTCTTTTCTTATTTCGTATTACTTAAAAAGTGCAGTGGTATCTCGCCAATCCGAACTAATAAAAACCGTGCTCGTTCGGATTAGCGAATTTTCCCTCAAGAGGCAATAACTAGTGTTTAAGACAAAAATAATCAGATTCTAATGGTACATCAATTTAATTCTGTAAATAAATGAAGTAACTGATAGGGAGTTTTTAAGTTTTAAGTTTTACATTACAGTACAGTAATGTAAAACTTAAAAAAGAATACAGTTCTCAAATTTATTTTATTGAAATAAAATTTAGTTTTGAATGTACCTATATTGTTTAGGATTCGGATTTAATAAAATTGCATACTTCAGTGTAAAAATATCACTTTCTTGTACACAACACACAAACAAGTTTCACAAAATAACACACAAAAAAGTTTTTTTTATTTCTTTATAAAAAAAAGTCACTGATTTTCTTTTGCTTCTTGTAAGCTAAACGTTTTTCGAATGCTTCTTCTCGGAGCTGCATTAGGAATAACATTTTGTGGAATGGCGTATCATTCTATTTAGCGCATTCTATACACATATTAAAACTGTGAACTGCCTCCTCATGTTTCCCTTTTTTTTTCTTCGAGTTCTTTATCGCCATCACCGTCTTCTAATTCATTCTGTAGCATCATATTTATAATTTCAGTATGTGATTTGATTTCGAATTTGATTTCAAATGAGGTGTTCAAATTCATTCTTTTGTTTGATTTCAAATTCGGTGTTCAAATATTCATTCTTTTGTTTACTTTTATTTGAATTCAAATTTGATATCAAATTCGGTGTCCAAATTGATGCCGACAATATAGTACGTACTGTACAGTATAAAAAAGCAAAAGTGAACACACACACACACACACACACACACACACACACACACACACACACACACACACACACACACACACACACACACACACACACAATAAATCAAAATAGGCTTACAATATAATCGTACAATTGACAGTATGAAAGAAATACTGTACTGTAATAATAATGAAATAAATAATAATAGTAAAAATAATAAATATTAAATAAAAATAATAGTGCATAAAATAATAATACGTAATAAATAAAACTTTTTTTCTTTCAAACCGCAGTTCGGATTACTGGAGGGTTCGGACTAAAGAGGTTCGGAGATACCACTGTATAATAAATTTTATTTATTTTTCTTCGCTTTCGTGCTTGTTGCTAATTATTGCACCAGTAGAGTCTTATCGAAGACCGATGTCAATAGAATTCTTCTCTGATTTCATTTCGATTTTCAGGTACGTGGAATGATGACAACTGCAATTTGAAAACATCGTTTATATGCAAGAAACAAAACTCATCAACAGCTGTGATAAATAAGCCTTCAACAACTCCATTGCCTGGATACTGCCCGCATGCTTGGAGACCGTTTGGTAAGTATAATTTTAGTTAATATATGTACTATCATATACACTTGTGTTAAATAGTTAAGGACAAACTCCATTTTCACCTGTATATGAAACATTTTCATGAATAGATTCAAATGTGGACATAAATTTATTATAAGGATATTAATAAATTATATTACACACAAACCAAACTGTGTCATAAATTTCTTACAAATTAAATTGCAATATGTTTTTGGTAAAAGTTACAAATTTCCTAAGGACGTATATAAAGAATTAATGTACAGTGCCGACAGAAAGCTATGCGGAGAAACATTTTAGTATGGAATATGTCCAATACGAACTGCAATGAAGATCTCACCACGTTGTACCATGCTTAGCACTAAGTGATTCAGGAATTCTTTATGCAAACTTTATGACCACTTCTCCTTCAGAGCAAGGAGAAGGCTTTGTTTGCTTTCTGAAGGGAAATTTTGAGCAGCAACCCATTTTCCTATTTCGTCCCAAACGGACTAGTTTTCCTGGTCTTCTCACTCTTGTATTCACAAAAATAGTTATATAATAAAGTAGCTATAATTTCTTCGACGAGAAGAAAACAGTGCTTTCATTTTACTGACTGTTTTAACCAAAAACTCGTGCAGTTTGCGATGATGTAGGCCAAATTTTGTATAGTAGAGTCTAATACAATATCTGTGAAATAAGGAGAAGAGAGAAACATAGGACAGGTATAAAGAATATTACATAGTATATATAAGAATTATCGCAAAAGAACACGACAGAAGCATAGATATTATACTCAAAAATATTGTCGCATACATATCAGTACAGGGTATGATCCCTTTCTTAATGTTAAATGGACCTGACCATGGTGAATCATGCTAGATATAAAAGGTGTCTATAAGATTTTATTACAACAAATTCCATTACTGACTGAGGTGGTGGTTGTCGGAATGCAATGTGACACCCATCAAACGTGTGAGTCCCTTCCCACGCGTTCGATCGGATTTAAGTATGGTAAATATTTTAGCCAAGGCATTTGTTGGATATTTGCTGTTTCAAAATACTCCTCCTCTCGAGCTCTATGGGCAGTGGCATAATCATGCAGGAAAAGAAAATCTACGCTAACGTACCCTTACTGAGTCGTACATAGATTAGGTGGATTTCTCATCGGTATCCATATTAAAAACATGAGAAGTTCAGTCAACGATCATTATTCTGCCCTACATGAGAATATTACATCCACGGTAATGTTCCCTTCTCTGATGTTGGAGGGATGGCATGGGATACAAAAGGCGACACAAACACTGGCTTCCTTCCTTAATCCACTTGAATTGAGCCTTCTTGACACAATACAGTGGGAACGTTTTCACCTGTGGTCGCAGCAACTTCAAGAGATAGTGAAAGTACACGATAGGATTTCGTCTCAAAATTACATCTTAAATATTGCTCTTCTTCTAATGGTTTCTATCCTGAAACTGCATTCATAGTGGTGAGACAACACTTCGTGAAACATTATGACACGGGCCTTCGCAGGCGAAGATGGCGCGACGTCAAATTATCTAACTGCTTGCGATCTCAAAGAAACATAGAATGATGACTTGACATCCTGAAAGTAGTGGAGATATCTCACTGAGCAAGGAGAAAATACGGAGATGAAATGATGTTATTGCAATCCTTGTTTTTATTCGCATGAATAATATTCGTCGTGTGCTGACCAGACCAGTATTTGATTATATTATACTTCCTGTTTGGTACTCATAATTTGCATATCAGAATGTCTTATTATATCAACTATTCGCTTTAGGTGAGACTGTTAAAAATAAATTCATGAAAAACCTTTGGTTCTGTTAATTTTGTTGAATCATGTATATTATCAGAGTAAACTCTACGTGAAAAGGAAACAAATTATCATATGACAATTGTTTGCTTTTGGTCCAATGCATTATGCGAGTTTCTCAGGTACTTGAACACTTTTCCAATGAGCAGTCTAGCTATTTCTTAGGCAACTATTAAACATTATTTCGAGAGTTAATTTCTTTAGCAGTTCTTAGCTCATTCTTAATTCTTACGCAGTGATGTGAAAGATAAATTATGAAACATGCCTTAATTATACCTAATAAATTCCAGTATCTATTTGAACATAAATATTTTGATTTATTTTGTAGGAACTTTTGTATTGTTATATAAGAATACAAACTTTTCCACCAAATAAATTAAATTATTTCTTTTGATTACACAGAAATTTTCTTTTCTAAATATCGCATTTTGATTCTATAAAATATCCTTCAACGCAACCGTTCATCATTTTAACTTGTAGCATTCCAGGTTACATGTAAAGTGGCAAGCAGGTAATGCTATATTTTTAGTTGGTTTTTCACCTTATTTTCGCTTTTCAAATGTAAAAATATAATATCGAATGGGTTCACTATGAGAAATCTGTTTAATCGAATTTTTACTTTATTTGAAGTAACTGAATATGTTTTTCTCTACCTTTATGAAACGAGGTGAAAGGTTTTTTCGTTTTTGTGAATCTACAGGAAATAAGTGTTTTATGGCGATCGGAAAAGATCAGCAGAGACGTGAAGATTGGAAAAATGCTGCAGAGAAGTGTTCAGTGTTAGGTGGTGTTTTGGCATCAATTCATAATAGTGAAGAACAAAGTAAGTGGGTATTTTAGAAATGTTTTTCAACACGCATGCTTCTGGTAATTTTTTTCCCTAATTAACAAAATATTTTTATGTGTACACCCCAGTTGGAATCCTCAATTCATCTTCAATCAATCTCACGGGCGATTTCTGGTTTTCTTTGAGGAAATCACGCTCTTTTTGGATGTTAACTTCGTTCAGTCCGGGTTTTTGAACGGCCCGGCTTTTTGTCATCCTCAAGCGTCTCACGACCACTTTGAAATCGCTCAAACTACTCGTAAACTTGAATACGGGATAAACATTCATCACCGTATGCTTTTTGAAGCATTTCATTCGTTTCGGTAAACATTTTACCAAATTTAACACAAAAGTTAATCGCAGCTCTCTGTTTAAAACTCATTTTCCGACCGTTCGTCAAAACACACTGTCACTCTTGGCACTATAACTCGACTTCTAATGAAACAAATGTCATAAACAGTTGACACAACACTAATGAAGGTTGCCCCTTTCGACAACAAAAAGGTACAACAGGTGACGCCACTAGTTTCTTCTATTTTCGGAAAGTTCGGTTTCTTTTTGGACAGAGTGTGTATATCACCACTTATTTATGCTACAGATATTCAGTGAATAAGCACTGGCAAGTTTAAAATACTCCACAGCTCAGTCGGTATCTACGAAGCTTTTTGCGTTTCAAAAGATCTTGTTTTGAATCCCGTCTACGACGTGAAGAACTTTTATACTCAGTTTTCAACTGAATGCGATGGAATCTCAGGATTTCATACTTCAGAAGAGGCATACGGTGATTAGAAAAGAGTACACACAATTAGCTGGCTCAATGTACCGGTCACATTTATAGACTTATTTGTTACGGACGAAATTTTAATAACAAAATTTAAATGCAATCAATATTTGAAACTTTTGAGTAGGACTCAATCAATTCATGTTTCTGATTTAATTTTCATTCATGTTTTTAATTAATCTCACAAGCAAAAAACTTGCGGTCTCATATTAGTGTGATTCTAATAGGAAATTTGTGTTTATCAACCTCAAAATACACAAACCTGTCGAAAACCACGAATTTAACTGACATGATATTGTGGCTTTAGTTCTTTTTGTCGCAATTTCTATAAGTAGTCCAAACAAGCAACAACAGTGCTGTGTGTGCGAAAGAGTTAAGAAGTGAAGGAAGTACTCATTTTGACTTTCTTTTTGACTTTTTTTAAGTCTCTGCACTTCATTTCCCATGTTGAATTACGTTTTTTATGCGTCTTGTGATTCAAATATGTGCTATGAACGTATCACCGAAGCAGTTATTTTTCAGGAATGGAAGCATTTATTCTCCGTTTATGCTCTTTTTTTTTTTTTTTTGCTGAAATACCCGGTCTTGAATCTCGTCTCCAACTTGTTCGTATCGCAAATGGCTTTCTTCAAAGTCTCCATTTCCTTTTTTTCTTATAACAAAGTCCGAAACTACAAGCAAATTATCAACACACCAAAATTAATTTCGAAACAATAAAAAAGCAGAATCTTAGCATTTCAAATTGGTGCTAGACTTTCTGATCTCTTCTCAGATCTCTTCTTCAGAGCCACTTTGTTTTGCTCTTGCGTGATTCTATTGCATCACTACTCACAGTAAAAGGCAATCTCCTGACGTGATTCTTCTTCTCATATTTTTGCCCAGACGATATTGGTAATCATAATACAATTCCAAATACATATCAGTCATTCCCCTTCCCTTGATATTTCTTCAGAAAGATATCACAAGAATCTTTTACAAAGTGATAACACGAGACAAATATATTCTGATTGTAAGTGGTGAATCAGCGAAATGAATTGCCAGAGTCAGTTGTGAGTGCTTTGTCGGTGATTAAGTTGAAAGAAAAATACAACAGGTATTGTATTGGTATTGATGGTTAGTGTTAAGTTTGATGGACCCAGTCGTGATAAGTCTATGGATTCATGTTTAATAATAAATTAATAATAATAATAATAATATTTTTTAACATTTTATTGTCTCGATACATTATATATATATTTTTTTAATAATAATAATAATAATAATAATAATAATAATAATTTATTACATATGATACACACATTACATAGTTTTGATTACGTATATTAGTAGTAGTAGTATAGATGGTCTTCCGGAAATTGCTACGGAACATCTAAAAGACACTGTAATACAACTAAGACAAAAAATTGGCTCTCCCATAGAATCAAAAGTTATCCAGTCATTTCATCGGTTACCACAAAAAAGGAAAAGAGAAAATAATCCACGTCCTCCTCCCGTAGTGGTGTGACTCACCAACAGCCCAACAAATATTACACTTATAAAAGCTAGTAGGATTAAAAAACCAGTAGTCAAGGATCTGAAAGGAGCCCACGACAATACCCAAATTTACTTGTCCGAATACCTAACGCCATATTATCAGAAACTATTCCACCAATAAAGGAAAGTAAAAACAGAAAATATTACCAGTTTATCTGGACAGCAAAATATTCCTTAAAAAGACACAAGACGCAAAACCAATCCAAATAAAATCCATAGAAGACCTCAACAGGCTGCCACAATAAACGGAATATTGACGACTCGTAATGAAGGGAACAGCACACCTACCTACATAAATGAAGACCATCAAGCAGATGTAATCACCCCGGAACATGATAATTGGCACATTCTGAACTCGATAACAGAATAGAAACAAGTGATTATCCCCAAAAAAGGACTATCATTTCTCCACATCAACATCAGAAGCATTAAAAATACTGGCTGACCCTGAAAGCTTATATGCAGGAAGATATAGGCAGCATAGACATTTTAATACTGACTGAAGTATCTACTACAGACGAAGAGGCAACCATTTACCAAATTCCACACTTCCAACAACACAAACACTGCAGACAAACTAAACGAGGCGGTGGTATAATAATATTTACCAAACATAAACTGGAAGTAACAGAAATAAACTATAAATTAAATACGCAGAAAACATATGCATCAAAATTAAAAACATCAAACAAAAAAACTCCTTGATATTAAACGCAATATACAGACCACCCAACTTAAGCACCACAAAATTTCTAGATGAATTAAACAGATGGCTTTCAACCAAGGAAGAAGGCGCCTCAGAATACTTGATAATAATAGGAGACATAAATATAAACATAAGGAACATAAATAACAACACAGAACAATACCTGGATCTCTTATCAGCATATAACATAACCCCATCCATACAGTCGTATATACAAGAGATAGTTGGAAATACAACAACCTCATCATGTATGGACCATATCAATATACGAGCCCCTCCAAACAGCCACACAGCAGCCGTCATAACATGCAAACTGGCAGACCATTATTTCACAGCATTACAGTTACCAACTGAACCAGAATCCATAAAATTCACTGAGGCTACAAAACAGTATTATAGCATTCCAAACGAAACAATAGTAAACGACGAAATCAGAAACACAGACTGGATGCAGGTAAGATCTTTAGACATTAGACTTTAGACTCTGCTGAAGCTGTATATAATAATCTTAAACTTTCATTTAATAAAATATATAACAAAGCATTAACGAAAATAAAAATACGCTCCCAAACTAAACAGACTCCATGGATAACAGACAACATATTAACAGACATACAAAGAAAAGATGCCCTATAGAAAAAACTTAAGAAGTCGCCAAACAATATCGTTTTACAAGCTGAATACAAAAGAAAACGGAATCGCTTAGCAACACAGATTAGAACGTCAAAAAGAAAAACTACTACAGCAACAAATTAACAACAGCTCAGAACGACAAAAAGGAAACCTGGCACCTGATTAATAAAATGCTGGACAATTACACAAAACCACTGCCTCAGAAACAATAAAACACAGCTTTTCTTGCGACCCCAAATACCTCTAACAGTTGGCAGACAACTTTAATAAGCACTTCGTGAACTCTGTCCAAAAACTACAAGAAACAATATTTCCTCACAAAAATGAACATTCTTCACTAGGTCCACGAGCAACCCAGTCGATGGTTGCTCGTGGACCTAGTTCTTCTTTTGTTACCCCCACAGTAACAAAAGAAGAACTATCACTTGCAATTCAACAAATTAACCCTAACAAAGGACCGGGGATAGACGGAATCAGACCAAAAGAGATCTAGAAACACTCAACCGACCTATGTCCAGTTATACAAAAACTGTTAAATAAAATTTAACAGTTTTAAATTTTATTTAACGGGACACATATCTGAAACACTAAATACAGCATTAATCACACCCATGCACAATCATGGAAAAAGAAATATTATAAGTAATTACAGACCCATCGCCACGTTGTCAGTAATCAACCAAATCATGGAGCGCATCGTGCATGGCAAACTCTCCACATACGTTGCAAATTTTCAAATCATACCCAAAACATAATATGGCTTTCAAAAAAATAAAGGAACAACAACACTTCTGGAAGATTTCACAGATCTAATAAACGCTGCATTGGATAAAAACAGAATAACATTAGTCGTTTTCATTGACCTAACAAAAGCAATTGACACACTAACACACAAAACCTTGTTAACGAAACTAACGCATATTGGAATTGGGGGTCGTCTACTCTAGTGGTTTAAATAAAGCATACATGAAAAACAGAAACACACCACAGGTATAGGATCAGCGTACAGCAAAGAGGTACATGTAACCTGTGGATTACCGCAAGGGGCTGTCCTATTTCCCGTTATATTTAACATATACACACACGACATAAGACATCTTTCCTTAAAAAGTAAAATCTTCCAGTACGCAGACGAAACGGCCATAGTATCCATTCACAACAATGCAAATATCGCTTACACATTTATGCACGTCATCAATCAAATCACTAACTGGTTAACCGAAAACAGCATATATTTAAACCCTGGAAAAACAAAGCTAATGATATTCAAAAACCCCCAAACGCTACCCATAGAAATTAAATATCTCACTATCCAACATTCATCCTCCTATACACAAAGCGCTGAACCTAAAACCACAACCATCAACACAGGTGAAAACAACTCGGCATTCACTGCGATGGTGATCAAAGTTGGAATAGCCATATAAACTACCTACACACCAAGCTTAGGATAATAGCAAGCAAACTACACCGATTTAAAGACATAGCCCCGGCACACATAAAAATATAATCTATAAAGCATTATGTGAAATCACATGATATACATTCTGCGCAGACTACAAACTTAACAGTTTACAATGGTTGCAAGATAAAATGATAAAACTGATATTCTGGAAACAACCGACACTTATGCTAGCAGCACGGACAGAACACAAAATATTTAAGATGAAACACTTATGTGTTACTAAAGCCCAACCTATAGAGTAACCAGAACAACATATCAGATAACAAGACCACAGTCAACAAACTACATAACATATAAATACAACAATCACGACGGCAAAGCCACCCGAAACTTCTATGTACCTGACATGATAAACAAACTGCCGTTCGATGACAGAAACCTGGGAACATACAGAGAGCTGAAACAGGAGCTATATAAATATTATAGTGAGAATCAAAATTAGAGAAAAAAATCATCTTTCTGTCTCTCTCTCTCTCTCTCTCTCTCTCTCACACACACACACACACACACACACACACACACACACACACAAACGAACCTATGAGAAACTCCTCTCACTACAACGACACAAATATACCATGTCCAAATCCAACCCTACTTGCAAAAAAAAAAAAAAAAGTTAAACTGTGTAAAAGCAGTTGAAGTCTTCCAAGCATGTACCAAGAAACAGTAAAATCAACATCTGGCTTGCGACCGGTGTAGAAACATAACCACGAAACCACCGCCATCTATTATCTTCTTCAGATAAGCTCTGCAAAGCTTCGTGGAAGAAATCAGAAATGCCTCCCAAAGAAACGATAGAAACAATGATCATTATGATGATGATTATTATTAATTGTGTATATGTATATAGACTGTATAAAAATAAGCTATGATATTAATACTGAAAAAATTTACATTTATATTAAAGAAAATCACTGTACTCTACATTTTGTACTGAACAGAAATTGTAATAATATGCTTTATTGTATATATGTAAATACCCTGTATGATGATAAACAAAATGTTATTACAGTTAAAAAAATTATTGATATTAAGCATATTTATATATTTTTCCTGTGAATGATTATATGTATGTATATGATCATATTTTGTCAAACTTCGAAAAAAACCCCCTTTAAATTTCAATATGCTATGTCGCAGTTTACATGAAATATTAACTTTAACAATAATACATGTTAATTATTGTGGTATTATAATTGTTACTAATAATACATGAATTATCTTGTTATAGCATTTGCACATTATGCAAATTATAATGCAATTAAATAGAAATTGTTCTTGAATCACATGAAAGAAAATGGAGTACCATTGCTTAAATTCTATATGATATGTATGCAATTTATCGGAGACAAAATAAAGTATTAAAGTATAAACTAAAAAAATATTATTATTATTATTATTATTATTAATAATCTCGAATATTAATCACTTCGGTAAAAATAATTAACATTCAGCTTTTAAGCTTATTGAAGCCTCTCATCATTATGTGGTCACTTATGAATTTTGATGTTGTCGATCGGCAGGGGATATTCTTGCTTATGTGATCCTCCTTTGTAGAAGTGACACGGGAAAGTTTGGATCATATTAACCAATTGCTTTCTTGATCTCTCGAAAGCATTTTGGAATAGAAATTGTCTCATAACGTCTTCATTTAGGGTGACTACCTTCTGTTTAGACGCACGTTACTAGTGAAAATAGATGGATCTTTATTCTCAAACTTTTTGCATCTAATGATGCTATTATGCAAGATTTGTTCTTTCACCGATTCTCTTCTGTAAATATAGCTACGGGATTCTACAGTTCCGAAGATCCCATCCACAGATTTTCTGCTAATCGGACAGTACCCTGAAACCGTCTTTTTCTTATGACAGGGCTAGCTTTCCACAGATATCCAGAACTTTCAGAATATAGACGGCAACAGACAATTATGATCTTCAAACCAGTCTTCAATGATGTGCTGATAACTTTCTTAACTTAAATGCTAGTAAAACTAAATTATATATTTTCCTCCGCAAAAAATCTATTTCTTCCATGTTTCTTTTTACTGCATTCAAATCTCTTAATCTCTTGATGAGATAAAAGTTCTCTAGTTGGGATTAATTTAAACTCAAATCATTCTCTTGGCGTAAACATATTATAAATATCACTTACTCAGCATTAAAAAAAAATAGGTTTTCTCTTTCGTGAGTTTAGTTTTCAAAACTCGTAGAAGAATCAGTTCGTTTTCTTTGTTCACTCCTTCTACTGCTTATTTTGGAATACTTTTCACTTATGTATGTCTTGAAGACCTTTGCATTGAACAGGTCTTCAAATCTAATGTAAATCTCTTTAAACTATCTTCTTACTTCTCTATCTGTCTAATGTGCCAAACCTTGAATAACTCGTGGATGGATAACTTTAGGAAAGCAAGAGGACATGTTCCTTTTGGCAACACGCAACATAGATCGTTCCAGAATACGGAGATAAATGGACGAAAAAAGAGGAGGACAATTAACTCACTTGATTTGTACTGGGGATATGAATAGATATTGACTACGAGAAGCTCGTGTTATAGGTTCATATTGGAAATAGAAGAAAAAAGGGGATACTAGTTCAGTGCAACAGCATCTATGGAAGGCAGTATATTTTTTGAGAATTAGTGTTTGGTATGGGTTTGAGCGAGCGAGCGATAGAGAGAGAGAGCGAGAGAGAAAAAAGATAACTGTAGACCTATCATCGTTTTTGGTTGTTATCAAGTACTCACGTCTTTTTAGTTTTATAGCATTAAGAATTTTTAACGGTGCTGCAGCACTTATGAAAATATTATTCATAGGTTGGACGGTTGAGTAATAAAAGAGTATACCTAGTTGTTTTATGTATGAGGATATGGATGTGGCGTGTGTATGCTACGAAAGTGAGTTAAAACTAATCTAAGCGAGCGTCTTATAAAGAAGGCATGGCAAACTGTGTCTTTTTTGAAAACACACTAATGTCTTAGTTTCTTCTTTCGAAGAAAACATGACATGACTATGTTAATGTGCGCATTGGCATGTTACTCTAAAGTAATTCAAGTAACAGATGGTTTTCGTTGCCTGGTAACATACTTAATTGTTTAAAATGCGTAATGGTTGATTTAACGTTGCTTTCACTATAATAGGGGCGATATTTTTCAGTTCAATGTCTGTCTTCGTCGCAGTGTATAGTACTAATAAACCCTGAAAGAACCTAATGAAAAAGCATTAGCCATTTCCTAACAAGCCATAGTATAATGCTGAAGTGACCTATCTGACAGACCGTCACTGGAAGGAGTTCGTTAGTATAATGTTGAGCACTGTTAAGTTTGTGCACACTACTACCATACGATTCATTTCTGAGCATAGTATGTTTATATAAATCCACCTTAGCCTTTTGTTTTTAATTGAAAGTCAACAAGAGAGTTTATTCCCATCATCTTGAAGATTTGAAGGATAATTCATCTCCATCCTAAGCGATCACAGATAGCTGGCCCAACGCTGTCTGGGTTTATATATATAATCAGGGAGGAGAACATGACAGACAACTGATGCCAATGAAATCTAATAGTTTGCTAACTGAAATACTGAATATTCTCATCTGAAATAGCTTGAGTTCCATGATCCGATTGTCTTGAGTTGGGGATATTCTTATTAAAAACTACATGCTCGTGCTAGTAATCAACTAACTGGGGAGGCTGTGGAAGAAAGGTTAGAAAACGTTCTTAGAGTTGTATCCAGATCTAACGTATAGCGGCCTAGAATTATGAAAGCAAACGTAATTTCCACAGGGTTAGACAGTCCTCTGTGTAACATACACGGACGTATATCCATAAGGGGGATTCTATTCTTCATGCGTCAAACAGGCTGTGCAATCTATGCGTGCAATTTTGTTTTCAAAGAAAAAAAGAGATTTCTCATTAGTTCCGTTGATTGCATGAAACAAGCATATATTTGCTAATTTCTGTTCGACATCCGGAAGTATCCTAATTTCGTATACAAATACGTTTGTAAAAATCTCCCTGCATTATTTGTATATTTATTGATATTTATTGTTTATTTATTAGTCTTTGATCCTTTTATTACTACAACTTTAATTTTCTAGATTTCCTCCGCGATATGATGGTTGAATTCGACACGAACACATGGATAGGCCTCCATAACCAGATCGACCACGCGGTTTACTTCTGGGCTGATAATTCTCCTGTTGACTATGTGTACTGGGCTCCCAATGAACCATCGAGTTTGTACATTATACCAAAGGTAATAGTAACTATATGAGGTTACCGGTAAATTCAGTTATTTAAGAAACATAACTTACAGGTTTATCATTTTTTAAATAATTAAAGATTAATAATTGAAATTGTTCAGTAACATCAAGACAAATACGTTTCCGATAGTGAAATATAAAAACTGTGTACACAGAAATTATATAATACCTAAACACTTAGTTATAATGGAACTGAAGTGGCTATAATTATCGTCCCCTCTGCCTATGAGATGGCGACAAGAAAAAAGCCAAACTCATAATGCAAAGTGCTAAAACAAAGCATAGGTTAATGTAGATGTTCAAACAACGCAGAGCAAAGCGTAAGCAGTATTGGAAATTATAAAATGTGTGCATTTCAAAGGAAGCTAATTTTCAGTTGTCCGAGAACATTCTTAAGATCTGTTGATAACTTAGAGACGAATGGCAATGCATGCACAAGAAATGCTCATAAGTGACATAGAAAAGAAAACTCTTGTAGTGTATCATAGCAAATTGCACACAGAAATTTATAAGCGCGTTTTTCTGAGACTGGCACCGACAGGAAAACTATACACAGCATTCGTAAAAGAGCTGCGTGGAAATGTTTTGTACAGACTATTGTTTGAAAATTGTTGAAAACATTCCCAAGGAAGAGTTGAATTTGAATTTAGACGGCAAGTATAAGCTAATGAGGAGATATTTTGAAGAAATATTCAAGCTCAGGGGTTAGAGTGAACTGATATAACTGTGTGTGTGTGTGTGTGTGTGTGTGTGTGTGTGTGTGTGTGTGTGTGTGTGTGTGTGTGTGTGTGTGTGTGTGTGTGTGTGTGTGTGTGTGTGTGTGTGTGTGTGTGTGTGTGTGTGTGTGTGTGTGTGTGTGTGTGTGTTATCTGATTATCAGAAAATTAGTTAGAGAAGGCAATGAATTTATTTAGACTTACAGGAATGGCTAGTGTGTCAACGTGTAGAAATGGAACTGTACTCTTTTCTTTTATTATGTTTTTTTTTTAGAGGAGAGTTATCGGACTGGGTATCCGCACATAAGCTATGTAACGAAATATGGAGATCAGGGAATGCCCCCGAAAAGTGGAAAAAATTGGTCTTGGTTGTTCTTCATAAGAACGGCAGTGCTTTAGAATGCACCAATTACAGAACTATTGCAATAATGAGTCATCTTGGCAAAGTGTTCAAACAGAATGCCTGAAGGGGGATATGGAGGCACATCTTCCGTATGAGCAAGCCGGATTTCGACAAGATCGAATTACAGTGCAACAAATACTTGCACTAAGACTAATAGCAGAGAAAGCTCGAAGAAAGAACAAAAAGATATATTGCTGTTTCGTGGACTTGCAAAAAGCATTTGATAATATTGACCAAAATATAACGTGGGCTGTCTTGGAATCCTATGGTGCGGACAATAAATTGATCCGCCTGCTGAAAGATATAAACAGCCGAGCACAAGCAAAAATTAGAATAGCAGGTGAGACTGGAGATTGGTTTGCCACTAGTCAAGGCACAAGACAAGGGGGTACCCAATATCACCAATCATCTTCATAACACATCTGGGAAGAACACTAGATAAGATTAAAGAAGGTGGGGGAATTTCAATAAATGGCATAAGAATAAACTACCTCTGCTTTGCAGATGACATCATCCTGATTGAAAAAACGCAGCAAGGCTGGAACAGACATTGCAAACACTATATACTGAAGGAAAAAGATATGGAGTAAATGTCAACTTCGAAAAAACTAAAACAATGATATTCGTACAGCAGGAGTTACTGAATAGTGTTACGATAGACAGATTTCAACTGTAAAATGCGAAACACTTCACTTATCTTGAATGCCACATGACGCATTACTTGGACCCCAAAAAAGAGATAAAAATTAGAATAGCCAGTGCAACAACTATTTTAAAAGCCATGGACAAAATATGGAAGAGCCGAGCTATAAAGATGCAAACTAAACTGCGCATCGTAGAAACCTGTATCTTCAGCAGCATACTGTACGGATGCGAGGCCTGGGTACTCTTGAGAGAATCTTAAAGGAAGATATTGGAATTTGAGAGGAAGTGCTATAGAAAGATCTTGAGAATTAGCTGGATTACAGAAAGTGAACAATGAGGAAATCTACAGACGAATACAACCTAAAGAAAACCTGATCCAGAAAATAATCAAAAGGAAATTACGTATATTTGGCCATATATGTAGAATGAATGATGAGAGTAAATTAAAAACGTTGCTGTTTGGAATGATTGAAGGAAAGGACAAAAGAGGAAGACCAAACAGAGAATGGGGCTATGGCATCGTCAAATGGTGCGGAAACTCTATACACAAACGGAGTCATCTTGCACAAAATACAATGCAATGGAAGAATCATATCAAGATGGCAGCAGACACCTACGGACATTGGAACCCATGGTTGTTGATGATGATGATGATGAATCTGCACAAGCTGAAAATATCCATGGTGTGTTGTATTTATTAAATGCATTAGGTAAGAATGTTAACTCCCGAAATAACCATCTTGATGTTACCTCCTATTCCATTTTCGATACTAGTGGATATGCAGAAGTGGAAGAGCAGACCGGCCACTAAATTAGAAACTTCGCAAAAATCATTGGTTTCCGTATAAGTATGCGACTGCCAACACCAATTATCTTCAATTCCCCGCGTATAGTTCGCTGAGATATGGGTCGGGAACATCCTTCATTAAATGCTTCGGTCAATTCCTGCAGTCAGGGAGTTGCAATCTCGTCTCTGACGAGAACGCCGTCGTTTGAGAAGGCTTAGGACCACAGTTACTCCTTTTAGAACAAGGAATGGGGGTCATTTTTCTGCTGATTAAACACCAGTGAGCTCTGCTGTTCTTAAAATCTTGGCTCCAGCCAAGGCGGGCACATACAATAAGCTCTTCATCGAACTCCGAAAGATCTTTTGATTTTTTCCATTGTAATCGACACTTTTGACAATTATTGACCAGCAGAATTTTTAGTGGGAGCCTAGAACACGTAGTAATGCACGGGACCAAATATTTTGCATGTACATTACGAAAGTGATGTCATGTACTTCTCCATAGCGATTTCTAATTTAGTTGCTGGTACGCGTACATCGTACTATCCCCTGAATCAACCTCAAATATCTTTTACTTTCATGGCTATTTGAAAACGTTGTAGTGCAAATTTATTTCTCAATGGTTGAAGTTTGGGTAGTGTTAACCAGTAACTTGGTGAAATGACGTTTGCATCGATAGTGCTGTGTTCCTTGAAGAAAGATTCTAAGTTCGATTCGTCGTCAACTAGAGGAACATTTTCTAAGTCTTTCTTCGAATTAGTCTCGAGTTATTCGATCGCAGGGGCCGGCTCTTTCCTTTCTTCATCTGTCATTCTGTTTTATCCATTATGGTTTCATGCAAGGAGCTGTAACCTGTAAGTTCAAAATGGATATGGAAGACGAGAAAGGGTGGAGTGGAACGCTCCATTAAATTTCTGCATTTAAGGCTATATGCTCTTATATTCCCTCCAAGATAAATATAAGTGAAATAAAAAAGGATCAGAGATAGGAAAGCACATTATATTTGAACTTCTTTGTTTATGCTACAATACAGATAAAGAGAAAGAATGCACATTCAAACATCCATTTATATTGCAATGGGGATCCGATCATCAGAAGATATAAGTATTACTAAACAAATGTAGATAAACGTACTATTTATTCTCAAAAAAAGCGCTTTACTGGCTTTTGCTGTGATTCGAAATTTAAGATTTTCGAATCACAGCATGAAAATTAATTGTTCCGAATGTTTGATTAATACGTAGCCTTGCCAAATCCACAAGAAGTTCCTGAGGCATTGTAGACCTTTACTATTAAGGTTAGCAGCATATTACTCAGGTTAAGATCTAGCGTTTTTTTCCGTATCACTTTCAGATCATGGTGCGATATTTCCACAAAGAATCAAATTTTCTGACAACTACTTTACAACATTGAATCGATCGGACAGTCAATCCTGATATAACATTTTCATTGTCTACCAAAACGTAAAACACACTTTCTGAAGTAGACCTCCTCTGAAGTATCATCTGTGTCATTCATTTCTTCCAAGTTAGCATTAGGTATGCTGTTCATGCAGCCTTGCTCTATCGCACATAACTCCATCACATCTACTGGAGAGTTTTATTTCTATAATTGGCTTTGGGGCAACCAATTTGGCTGCATTCCGCATGCATTACCAGTTGTTTTGAAGTTTTGTCAGCTGCGTGAGGAAATATTTTATATTTGCTACTTCAACATCCAGTGTTGCATCTCTAGCTTGAATGTGATCCTGTTGCAAATATCTATGCCAGCTAACATTTTGTACCACAAGGCTGACATTAACACACAAGCAAAAGATGTCATATAGGATAAAACTGCATGGACTTCATGACTTCATTTGGCGGCACATTTAGCTCTGGGAGATCTTCCAGCTAATTTAATGCCAGGCAAGTGAGCTTCGAAAGGCTTTATTATACATTCAACACGATCTGACAATCGTGTTTCATACATACCATGAAGAGAACATCCAACAGTTTTGTAGTAATTCCCACCGCTTAGGACTTGAACCGAACATGCGGTACATAGTTTGAATTGTTCCCAAAATAGTTATTGCTTCAAGTATGCATTCAGCAGTATCTTTTCCACATGAGTTAAGTGTGCTTGACAACCGCAAGGTGAAAGAAATGCAGTTGATTTTTTTTTTTTTTTTTTTTTTGCTTTTGCGCCGTTTTAATTTCCGGCCACATTTGCCGCATTACAGCTTGAGCTTAACGATCACTGAGAAAAAAGAACATAATCTTTTACTGTACGTATCAGTTATCAACTGAGCGATTTCTTCTCTTTTGTTGTTACAATCTGCGAACTTGAGAAATCTTTCTTGAATTGCATACTGCGTTTCTTTTAAAAGTAGGTCTCTCTCTCAAAAAAAAAAAAGTTTTTTGTTCAATATGGGAAGAATCTGGCGTGGAATCTATTATTGCAGATTGCCTCTCAAACAAAACGTGTTGTTTTGCAAAATTCGAACACGCTGCAATAAATTCATTTTGTGAGTCAGGGAATAGATAATGAACTCGACCCCTTCACTCCTTTTCTGTGATTCCTCAATACTTATCACATGATCTTGAAGGATGGGCTCCCATTTGGAGTGCAGTTCAATGAGTCCTAAAGTTTCCAGTTTCCATTGTTTGAATTACATGAAAGACAATGTTCTCCCAATAAAGTACAACATTGATGATGTGCTTTAAAAGATTGTACCATTTCACAGCTTCGATTTGATACTTTTAAGATGACATCAACTTCTGTCCCACACAGCAGGCGTTTTTCTAGTTCTCGCCAAGCTAGGTAACATTTTCTGTGACTATTGGCTTTGTCATGTTTTGGGATCCTGTAGGAAAGTTTCGACCACTTCCATTAGAATCCCAGCCGATACCGGTGCAGATTTACACGAAAAGTGTTAGTCTTGTCTATTATGTGCCAAAATAATCGACATAGAAAGCAATATAACGGTTGTTTCTGTTGACTCGAGACAAGCCCGTCTCTTACATGTAATTCTCCATTAGTGCTTCGAAATTTCAGTATGCGTTCTGGGAAAACTTGCATTGCAGGTGTCTTTATGGAATGCTTTAGGCAGAGGGATATAACCATTCGTAATTTTTTGTTTTTATTTCCTTTAGAGATGGAAATTCAGTTGTGATACATTTAATATCAAGACCTACATTACGATTACTCCTATCATCTTCCAAATTCATTTTCATATGTGTTCTGTATGTCTGTTCCTTTCTGATTTCCATTTTCATTTTCTACATTTGCCCCTTCATCAAAATGCTATGCATGATTACAGAAATCAACTGCTTCTTCTTTGGGGATGAGGTTTCCAATAGTTTCTTCTTGCCACAGTTTTATAGTGAGTGTTTGAAGCGTTTAAATCGAAATTGAAACAGAGTTTGTTTACCATTCTTTGTCATTTTCCTTTCGTTCTTTCTTGTCTTTCCTTTTCTGGGTTGCTAATTTGTGAGAATACATTTTGGAGAGATGGTTTATAATTTATACTTTTATATCTGAAAAAAGGGGAAAAAAGACAATAATACAAAAAGGTTATATACAAATAATTTAGTATAGTAATAGAAGTAGTGGTAGTAGACTATTACTAGTAGTACAAGTAACGTTATAAAGATAATCTTTGCATAGTTGACATATTAGTTATCACTTATCCAATAAAAATGGCCCCGCAAATTGTGGTCAAGGCAAAATAACCAATCACTGTCCTTCAAAATATTTTTACAGGCAATTTCATTTGAATTTATTAGACAAAGTAATAGCAAATAATACCTAAAATAAACAAAAAAAACAAAACAAATAAAGTTGTGATATACACAGATAGATAAAATATGAACCTCTAAATCTAAGCTATTTTAATTTTGCTTAATACCATTATAAAAAAGTCTCATGTAACTTGTAATTATATACCGGGTAATATTTTATTGCAATTAGGTCTGTATCTAAAAAACGAAAACCATTTAAGTAAAACCCTCATATACATGACAAGTGCCCAATGCTCACTGACGAATAACAATTAGACAAGGGTTGCCACAAAACATTTTTAAATGTACAAGACTTAACTAAAAAATGCATTCCAAAAAACAATTCCAGGTAAGATGGCAGTTCTATGTATGTTCTGTATGCATATATATGTTTCATTTGTCATTACAAATGAAACTTTGAACAAAAACATTAGAATTATATTTTCCAGTTGAATTTGAACCCAAGATATGGTATACCATTCTCATGTAATATTGACTATTTCTGTACTTTAGTACTCAAAATTGTGCCAAATGTGCGAACTCTGAGTTAGACTCTGTCATAAAATAATACTGAAGCGGTTGCCATGGTGATTTAGAAAAACGGAAAGGTGCTGGAGTAAATATGACCCTATTATCCATTTAAGGGTTACATCACACTGATGTAGTGATACTATGATGAAAGTAAATAATATTGTTCATTATAAATCTACATTTCCCAACACTACATAATATTATAGATCGTAATTTCTACGAATTACGATATTATGAGGTAAACCAATGTAGGCATATACATAATGTGAATGCTAGTCTTCAGACAATACAGTATATGCAAATATTTTCTAAGATCCCGGGAAATTTTCGACTCCCCTCTTTTGGCTGCCGGCCCAGGTAACATGTATCCACTGCACCACCTTTCATGGGCCCTGGATTTAATTTCTTTCCACCATAAAGTAATATTCATGTTGTATCTCTTCAATTTACTTTTCTCTATCATCTCGTTTCTTATAGTTTTACTATATTTATTTCATGCCATGGCCTGTGTAGCTTCTGTGGAAGTTTTTGTTTGTATCTGGACCACTAATCCTCCCGAAGGAACCAGTTCTCAGTTCAAATCTAGTCAACAACTCGAGAAACTAATTTTTGACCCTTTTTTGACCGATTTAAAGAGTTAGTCGAGTTGGGCGACGACAAATAGATTTTTTCTCCCGGAAAATCGTGAGTTTCTTCCTGTAGTTTTTAAAAAATTTGACAGCAGAATCCACAACATTTCAGACAAATAATATCCTGTGTTTGGGACAGGGCTAACAGATGGCGGTACTTGTTTGTTTCTCTTCACAGGATGCCATTTATTATAATTACTCATAGTCTCGGGTCAGCTTCCTCACTCATTAGCTACCGCTAGAAACTGAACTGCCCGCTCGGTCTCCAAAAGTTAGATAGTGCTGAAACGGCTTCGCCTACTCCCTATAGGAATTGAAATGCGTAAGCTGTTTTTTTATATCTAGTTAATTCATTGGAAAGTTCTTGAAATCCTCAGTACTTTATAAACTTTTCACGTTCCATAATCCTATTCAGAATTCATTCCATGGCTTGAGTCAATTTTCATTTAAGTCTATCCATTTATTTCACGTTGTGTACGAGTGATGATTTGTGAAGGTAATATAGCCCATACAACTATAGTTTCGCTTTTAACTTTGCAAGCCATCGAATAAACATCAAATCAATCAATGTCACCAAGAATAATAACTGTACAGGTTATTTAGAGTTGCTAACAAATTTTTTAATCACATGAATCAACTGGATATTTCCATCTGGCTGCTGGCTATGAAATTTAAATCTGATGTGAAGTTAAATAGTGATACGGCCTATATGTTACTGAATAGTTATTTAGAAAATCTTCTTTTTCTCATTAATCAAAATATATAAAGTTATTTAAATTTATTTAGGAAGAATGTGTGGCGATGACAATGAAGATCTACCACTTGGGAAAATGGAACGATGCTCCCTGTGATCATAAGAAGGCTTTCATCTGTCAGAGGTATAAAGGTAAGCCAGCATAATCTTCTTCTTGAACTCGGATAAGTACACCTCTGAATGGTCTCCTCCAAAGTTTGTCCATTCTGTTCTCTTTTCAGCTTTCCTCATCATTCCGTTGCTTTCCAGTAATCCTAAGAATTTCATCTTGCCTTATATTCTTTGATCTTTCGCTATTGGTTTCTCTTCTGTCAATAATTTAGGCTACCTTGTGTTATACCTTGCAATGTGCCTGACCCATCTCCATATTGAATGCATGTATTTAAAAATTCTCATTTAATAAGAATCCTCTCTCTCCGTGCGTCACACCGAATATATTCCTTTCAATTTTTTTATATATTTTATTTAAAGTCCATGTTTCACTGACATATGTAATTGTACGTGAGACGCGTTTCAAATTATTTTCTCTTCAAATCAATGAGAAACTCACCATTGAAGATATCTTTCAACCTCCCAAAGGTCATTCAACCTAATTGTTTCTGTCCTTTCATTTTTTTTATTTGTCTGATTTTAATTTTTAAGATTTGTCCCAGAAAAACATATGAATGCACTCCTGTACCTGTCCATCTTTCAATATAATTATTTTTTGTATTAAATTGTCATTCACCATTAGTTTTGTTTTGTTTTATTTTAGCTTCAACTCAGTTTGACTCGGTATGCCACTAATTTCCTTAATCTTATTTCTTCTGCAAGATAGCTACACCATCAGCAAAACACAGAGGAGTCTAACTTTTTTCACTAATTTTAACTCATCCTTTTTCCCAAATCAGTTCGTGAGAAAGCTTCCTGTAAGTCACAAGTAAATGGTTTTGGAGAATTTTCACTTTTCATGTGCAGTTAGCAACAGAGGAATCATGACTGTACTACACTGTATGTATTCATTTGTCTATTCTATAATCTAAGAATATAGATATTATTCAAAATTAAGTGGATATTGAATAACACATTATTTCTTAGCCGAATAAGGAACTCAAAGATAGGAAATCTGATCAAAGTGTTTCATGCCGAATATAGAAAACTATATAAAGTTCGGCGAGTCCAAGCATAAACCAACACCTGGTAGTGCAATGGCTAAGAAGTAATGTGGTATTCCATATCTACTTAATTTTGAATAATTTTACTTCGCCGAAGTGAAGCCTGTTGGCCCTTTCAGTAATAGATATTATTAATTGTACTGTAATTATCTAAATTCTGCCTGCTCGGATTTGTATACTCTAACTTTTGATGCATTATTTTGTTATTTATTACTCTTGTAAATATACTGCTGATAATAACCTGGCTATATTTTTTTATCTTCCTTTCCGTTTTTTACATGATTGTTATTAATGCCTTTCTGGATTGTTTTCTGTTTTTAATGAAGTGGGAACGGTCTCAGCCAGCTAATCTGCTGCTGTCTTCTGCAAATTTTAGCAATTCTACTTATTGTAACTTTTGGGACATTCGACTCAACTGACTGTTATGGGTCGAATGTTATGAGTAGCAATTACACGCCATGTTATTTATTTTTTAACGGTATAAATTATAACACAGAATAATAAGTAAATAATTATTAAGTTAATAAATAGCTAAGATATGTAGCCGTGAAAATATCACTCAGCATGGTTATGAATTTGAGAAAGAAGTTGACTTACGTGCATTCTAACTTTTGAATTTATGTGGATATGGGACAGAGAAAATCTAGTCCAAGAAGACTACAGATGTAAGTATACGGAAAACGCCAGGATGCAACTTGTTATGTCTATATATACAAATGGCATGAGCAGAGTTGTTACTTCAGAGAATCGCTGTGGGCCTAAAATAGTTCTCATTCGGAAATGTTGATACTCAGTGTTAGGCGTAGTAACTGGAATCGTTACTACGCCTGACACCAGGAGAGAAGAGGAGGGCGATTCACCATTGCCTTCCACCCCACCCCTACCCCCACCCCCCAATTTTATCCGGGCCCGGGACCGGCACATGGCTCGTACGCATTTATGACCATAATCCATGTCTGTTCAGGGGGACCGGTTTGCCTATTTTGGAGGACGAAAACCCCAGTTTCGGGGGGGGTTGAAAATATCCCCTCCGTCCGTATGAGACCTGCTAACTCACCTTTCGTCCAAAGAGACCAGATAAAGGTTCCTCAAGCACTGACAGGAATCGAACCCAGGTCTTTCCGACCAAAGGGCTTCGTCTACACCGACTGACCTACGGAGGCTCGTGATTCAATTGCTGTGAGTAAACATTATGAGTGACTTAATTTTTCCTAACTATTATAGAAAATACTCATCATAAAATTCAAGCAGAATGTATTGAGGTGCTGCGAGACAACTTTCTAAAGAAGCGATTATAAAAAAATACGATTTAGCTGAGTGAAAAAGTAGTGTTAGAAGTATGTGGACATTCTATTCAGGAAATGTTACTTGCTGAAATTAAAATCTGGAAATTATGAAGAATTCATGATACGTACGCCACCGGTGTCCAAATCCTAAGTACTAACACCACTTCTGAAGAGTATAACCGGAAATTCAGGCGAATCAGCTCGTGACAATTTGTATAACACCCGATTTCAATTGGAAAGCGGGCACACATTCAGATTTTCGAATCGAACGAAAAGGAGTCACGTGGTAGCACTCATTAGGATAAAATGCAAAAGACTGCGCTTGTGTTTGAAGGAAACATTTCGTGAAGGAACAAATCTTGGATGTCTTGTAACGTCTCAAAGACAGAATCTAGATTATCTCTACTCATCTATGTGTTTTAAGTTTCTTGGTAGGTTGTTGAGTTGCGTGGGTATCTGATGTGATCTCACAAAAGAACGTATGAGTTGTTGAAGGGTGTAAGGATGTAAAGAGTTGTTGTAGGTCGTGTTATACGATATGTGTCTCTGTTGTTTCGATAGGTGATGTTGAAATAATTCCTTGTTAATGTTATATAGTGTTTCAGATTTTTAATGCTCAGGATTCTGTGCATCTCCATGCGATGGTTGGATATTATTTTGCTTATAAGATGTCCAAATCATTATTGACACAATTTTCCTATGTAATATTTCTAATTATGTTAGGTGGCTGTGTGATGTGTTTGCATAGACTGTTATTCCGTATCTGAGTAGGGAGTTGCAGATACCGTGATAGGAGTTTTATTATGATAGATGGAATAATGTCTTTAACTTGGAACAGTTTTGCTGCGATAATCCGGAGTTTGGTATGTAGGTATTCTATATGTTTTGTCCATTTAAGTTGGCAATCTATGAATAGATAAGGTATTTTGCATGTTTTACAGGTTTGATTTCGGGATATTAGCAGGTTTGTTTGTTGTTAATGCAGCGGTATGTGTGACAGTGTATCGATAATGGTGCGGGGGCATGATTCGTGGGTTGTGTATTATCAAAATCTGCGTTTTGGTGCCGTTGATTAGAAATGCGTATGGGTAGAAGTATGTTGTGAATTCCTTTAGGGCTTGTGCTTTGCAGAGGGTCGTGTTGATGTCTGTGTGGATTGCTAGTAGTGTGCTGTCATCTGTGTACTGAAATATTTGGCTTCTTATAGCCATGTTATGAACATCGTTAATGTATATGTTGAATAGAGTGTGGGATAATATGGATCCTTGAGGGACACTGCGTTTTATTTTTATACCCCGGCTGTGAGATGTGCCTAGTTTTGTTACTGGTGTTCTGTTTTAGAGGTTGTTCCTGAACCATGTATGCAGCGTTCCTCTTATACCTATTGAGTATAGTTTGGTCAATAGTATGTCATATTCAAGTGTATCAATGCTTATTTTGTTTATTGCGTCGGCGATGTCTTCTAATAATGTGATAGTGCTTTTTGTTTTCTGAAAACCGTATTGGTTTTGTGAGATGATGTTGTACTTCTGTAAATAGTTCTGTGGTCTGGTGTGTGTTATTTTTTCTAGAATTTTTGAAATGACTGGTAGGATAGCTATTAGTCTGTTGTTCTGAGTATCGTTTCTTTTACGATGTTTGTAAACTGGCGTAATTATTGCAGTTTTTAGTTGTTGTTGTGCAATAATGGCAGTGTCGAATATGATGTTCAGACGTCTCAAAAGTATTGAATTTTTTTTTTCAAACTGTGTTAAAAGGTCTGTGAGTCTTAAGTTTTCTATTCCTGGAGTGGTCTTTGGTTTTACTTGTAAGAGTGCTTCTTACAGTTTCTGTTTTATTACGGGTGGAAAATACACAGTTTGTTTGAGTTTGTGTCGGTAGTTTTTTTTTTTTGTTGGCAGACTGTCTTTTTTGAGTTGTGTGATATTGTTTGTGAAGGCATGGTTGAATGAGTCTGCTAGTTCCTCTTGGTTTGGTTTGTGTCTTGACCGAAACTTTTTGCAATAAAATCTTGTACTGAAGTTTTCTTTTCTCGAGTTACTAATTCATTGAGTGTAGCCCATGTTTGCTTCATGTTGTCATTATATACCATGAATTATTTGAAGCAGTAGTCTTTTTGCGCTACGAAGTTTTGTTGTTAGTTGATTTCTTGTGTTTTGTATAAGGTTTGTAAATGTGTGTTACTGGGTGACTTTTTTAGTATTTTCCATTGATTTACTTTTACAGAAAAATTGTTTAGTATGTTGCCATTTATCCATGGACTGTTTTCTGTTTGTCGCCTCGTTTGTGTAGGCTTTGTTGCTTTTTTATATATTTCTGTAAACTTTAGTTGGAAATTCTCATATAGTGTTACAGGATCATTTATTTTAAATAGGTAATTCCAGTCTGTATTTTTTACATGGTTGTCGACAATGCTCTTTAATACGATCGAGTTTTGTCGACTTTTGTGGTGGTGGAAGGGGGAAGGGGTAACGTAATAAAACGAGGTTGAGACAAAGTAATGATCGGCAATTTTGATGTTAATTACTGATTATGTATACGTATGGATGGGAGCCCGTATATTGATATGATCGATGCATGATTGTGTTAGTGAAATGTTGAGTATTTCATCTCTCGTTGGGGAGTTAATGGTATGGTTTATGTTGTCCTGACTAAGTATATCAAGATATGTGTTAGTGGTTGAAGAAGCGTGGTCAAGAGTATTTATATTAATGTCTCCTATTAGGATGAGCCTATGTGTTGTACTGGATTCGATGCCACTTAGCCATGCTTCTAACTCATGAAGAAACTGAGTAGATTATTATCTGGGAGATCTGTATATTATGTTTATTGTGTATTTGATACTATGTTTGTGGCTATTTGTGATTTCCAAAATTAGTGTTTCCGCATGTTCGTAATGAGTTTGTTTTTCAGTTATTTTTCTTTGATAATTGCCACGATGCCACCTCCTCTTTTGTTTGGTCTATATACGTTGTAGGTTTGGTAATTATTAATGTTGTATTTCTGTGTCGTTTATTGCAAGTGCAGTCAGTATTAGCGCATCTATGTTTGTCATGGTGTAATTGAGCAGTGTTATCAATGTAAGCCAGTGTTTTTTATACTTCTACTTCTTATGCTTGTTTGAATGATGGTGAAGTCGGTATTGGTAGAAATGTGGTTTGACCATTTCTTCCAAGAGTCAAAGACCTTGAAGTTTATATTGCCTGACTGGATATGTTCGCTTATATTTGAGATCTCTATTATATAGTTTTTAAGTGATTTCTAATCTTGTTCTTAAGGATGTGAAGAGTTAGTGTGTTATGTTGGTAGGCTGTGTAGGTCGGATTCTCTTTCAATTATATAAACTCGAGTGTTTTCCTTCTTTCTCATAAATATCTGTCAATCCTTAGTCCATAGGAACGTAGTTTTTCTCTGTTTTTGTCATCTATGCTTGGTATAAAAGATTTTTAAAGTATGGGATCCAGTGTTCAGTTACATAGATTGGTGTTGGGAGTTTCTTGTCAGTTAGGATCGATGTTGTCGGCTGTTTTCTTGCTTGCTGCAAGAATGGAGTCTCTCAGACTTTTGCTGGTAAAATGAGCGATGATTGATGGCGGGTCTCTCTTTGGTTTTTGGTCGGCCTCGGTTAATAGAAAGGATGTCTCTGTTTGCTACTTGAATGCCAATTTTGCTGCCGATCAGTTGCATTATATGTTGCTTAAATTTTCTGTCTTTTCTTTTGTTATTACTTCAATCTGAAGTTCTTTTTTTCTTTCTTTTTGTAGTATGTGCTGCATTTGACACTTGAGTGTGTTTACCTCTTTGCGCAATTCATCATTTTCGCGCTTGAGTGTTTCTTGTGTTTCTATCGCTACCGTTAATTTTGTCTTTATTTCTCGCACGGTTCCTAACATTTCTTAGAGATTACGTTATTATACTGTATGTAATGTTCATGCTCCTAAAATTTTTTGTTGATTTGTTCCATGTGTGTATATAGCAAGTCTCTAACCATGAGTTTGAATGAATACTCATTATTAGACAGAATTACACATAATGAAATATTCATTATGTATAATTTTAGAATCAGGAAGCGGCTTACCTTGTTGTTCGTCGTTGCGTTTCTTTGGAGTCTGTTCTTTGTTCTTCATTTTCTCACAGCATTGTAGACAGCGCCATTCGATCCGTTTCTCGGCTCCTTTTGCTTCCCACGTGCTTTCTGAGATCCAAAAGCATTGATAGTGTTGTCGTAATAATAATAATAATAATGGTTTACAACATATATTATTATAATATTGATAAGGATGATTATTCAGATTTTTTACATTTTTTTTGCAGTACACACACACACACACACACACACACACACACACACACACACACACACACACACACACACACACACACACACACACAAATAGCAACAGAATAATTTCTATATTTTTTTTGAGTAATAATATTTTTATTTATCAGAAAGAGTATTTACACATATACAATTAAAACTTGTTACATTTTCTGCTCAGTACAAAATTCTATACATAGTTTAGAATACCTTAATTTCCTTTTAATATTTTTTATTTGAATATAAATACATATTATTTTTTTTCACATCAGCATCATGATTTATTATTATACATCGTACTGACATCATCATCATCATTAGTGTTCTGTCTCTTGACAGGTCCAAGTATTATCCATTAGTCCAATGGTATTATACAGGTCCATTAATCGTATCCTTCCTCTCGGTCGCTTTCCTTCAATTTTCCCTTCTATCATTCTTTTCAGTAGGCTGTCTCCTCTTAATATGTCCTATCCAGTTATGCTTTCTTCTTCTTCTTATGGTCTTTAGTAAATTCCTTTCTTCTTCAACTCTTTGTAATACTTCTTCATTGGTGATTTTTTCAGTCCACTTTATTTTCTCCATTCTTCTCCATAACCACATTTCAAACGCCTTCAACATTTTAGCTTCTTTCTTCCGAATTGTCCATGTTTCTGATTCATATAAGGTCATACTCCAAATAGAACACTTAATAAGCCTTTTCTTTAGATTTTATTCATTTTGTTAATAAACAAATTTTTCTTGCTATAAAATGCATATTTTCCTTTATTAATTCTTTCTTTTATTTCCATGTGACATTTTCCATTTTCTTTTATTATACTACCAAGGTATTTGTATTGTCTCACTTACTCAAGTACTAACATATACATTACAATAACTGGCAGTCTATGATTATGAAGATTAGTTGATTGAGGTGGGTTAATCCCACCTACTTCGAAGCTAGAGTTAGCTTTTTTGAAGAGAGTGGGATTAGCCTTCACTATTTAGGTTCTTTGGTAGAGTTTATGGATGGAATGTAGGCGTTGGATGCAAGTGATTTTTGAAGTGTATATAAGAGTTCATTCTATATTAACTGTGTTGGTATAGTTTCCAGAGTTCGTGTTTTAATGTTCTGCAGTTGTCTATGTGTTCACGCTACTCAACAACCTACTTGGTAGGTTGTTGAGTAGCGTGAGTATCAGACATGATCTCACAAAAGAACCGCATGAGTTGTTGAAAGATCTAGGGGTGTAAAGAGTTGTTTTTGGTCGTGTTATGCGATATGTCTCTGTATATGTCTTTTTTTTACAGTTTACAGTTTATTATCATTCCCATCACCTACACAAAATATTTACATTATACAATTCAAGTTGTACAATTCAATGTGCAATTCAATGTACAATTGGTATTCAGTTCAAGTTTTACAATTCAAGTTGCACAATTCAATGTACAATATTATACAATACAGTTCAAGTATTATTATCATTTTCTTTTGGTCATTATTACACTTATTTTTGGATATTATTTTGTTACAGTTAATAAATGTTTCCTTATATATATATACAAATATAGTAAAATACATTTCGGATAGTTTTCTGTCCGAAATAGTTTTCGTAGTTATAATTAAGGGGATAAAAATCCCTTGTTGTTTTACAAGCCAGTAAGCGAAACTCTAAAATCGAGCACTACGATCTATGAGTTTCATGCGGAAGAACTATCGGCGAATCCAAGCGTAAGTGACCACTTGGTAGTACAAGTTGCCTGGGTGTTGTACTACCAAGTGGTCACTTACGCTTGGATTCGCCGATAGTTCTTGGGCATGAAACTCATAGATCGTAGTGCTCGATCTTAGAGTTTCGCTTACTGGCTTGTAAAACACAAGGGATTTTTATCCCCTTAATTATAATTAAGGCCCAGAAAAAATAGGCGTTTGGCTTTTCATCTTAGTTTTCGTAGTTACTTTGTGTATTTATGTGTAACCAAGGTCCGTAGCCATACTGGTTACTAGAGAATTAAATTAGCTCGAAACAGTGAGTCCAGTGACAATATCTATCAGGGCTCATTTATTCCTTTATTTATTCCACTACAGACCGTTTTATGAAACTCCAATAGCGCTTTTTCGGTGTTGTATCTGGATCTAAACCCATATTGATTAATTGCGTAAATAAGTATGGTATTTAAATAGCTATTTAAGCGTTTTTATTAGCATTTCAATAACCTTTGAAATTGTGGATAGTATAGATATTGGTCTGTAATTTTTTATTAATTTCTGTTACCTCCTTTATATAGAGGTACAACTGAAGCAGCAGTCTTTAAGTGTTCTATAAATTTACTGTGTTCAAAGGATTTATTAATGATATTTGTAAAGAGCTGTAATTTGTATTTAATGATAATATTTAGTTTTTTTGACATTTATCATTTATATTGTCATTGCCCATTTTTCCCCTTTTTTTAATCCGATTACTACACTCTTTACCTGATGTTCGTTTACTGCGTGTAGATACATGGAATTCTTAATTCATGAAAGTGACTCACGTACTTGGTCCTTTCTGCAGGGTCGAAATCACAACTACCAGAGTTTGTAAAGTGGTTGTTCATTTTGTTAAGCACATCGGTGATGTCATTGTCCTCTGGAAATTCGCGTGTTTTACCTATTATCATATTAACCAACCTCCATTCTTTACTTTTATCATTATTACAAGAAAGAAATTTCTATAGGAGAAAATGTTCTTTTGCCTGCTTTATTTATTCCTTTAGGTATTTAAGCGAAATTTTTGTAGTCGCGTTCAAACATTAAATTGTAAGGATTTTTCCCATACTTATGATAGCGCTTCTCTTTTGTCCTTATTATATTTTTAGTTCATCTGTTATCTAGTGTGTGTGAACACCCTTTTTTGTAGTAACTCTTTTGTGATATTACGATTTGCTGTCTGTATATTTAATCATTTTGATAAATTCCTTATATAGATGATTTATGTCTAATATGTCGGTGGGAGGCAGTTGATGATGTTTTATGTAGTTCTCAAATTTATTATAATTGGTGCTTATTTCGAATTTTTTATGACTATCTATACAGCTCATGTCAACGCTATTAGGTAAGGATAGTTTCAACAGTATCGAATGGTGATCTGTTATTTTACTTCAGTTATAGATTGAATGTCCTCATAGGCCATTCTGTTTCTTATGAATATGTGACCAATGCAACTTGCTTAGTTGTTCGCTTCTCTCGTATTGCAATCGATGCAAGCAAGAAACCCATGAGTGGATAATATATTTTTATATTCTTCAGTTTTACTATTACTCTTATAAAGATCCAAATTTATATGCCTCACTAGTATGACATTGTCGTGTTTTAAGGTTATTAGGACATTACTCAGCTACTCAGCTCTAATAGAAAGATACCGAATGGGCTATCGTGTGCACGGTATATAGAAACTATAGGTATATTCATTGCTGTGCCCTAAATCATTACAGTTTCAGCCCTTGCATTTTTGATTCCAGTCTATGAATTTTATAGAGTGGAATCAAAAAATTGTATACGCTTGGAAAAAATATTTTTCCAAGCATATAGAATTAATCCACCTAAACGATTATAGTCGCGATTGTTCAACTGGAGTGCTGGCGAACAGCGCCACCTATCACTTTCGGGTGGCATTTCCGGTCATGCTTTCCTATGTCAATATGGTTGATTTTAATGTTCTCTACCTCCCCTTAAAGTTTGTATGGAATTTTGATTCACCTTGTATATATATTTTTTTTTTCAGTAAAGAAGAGTAAATATAAATAATATTACAATTTCTTAGTGTTATAAAATACTAGTATTGAAGGAAAAGGTAAAGACTTGTATTGCAGATATAGCAATTTAGGTTATGCTGATTTACATAATGATGATAGGTTTACGTAATTTTATTATCATTTTCTTTAAGGTAATTACTCAAAAGTACGCCTACGATGATAAACTAGCTAGGTAAAGGATAACGTACAACACCATAACTTTCTTCTGCAGAAAAGTGAAGTCGTTTTCAAAATACACGTGCATTCGATAACTGAAACACGTGTTTCAGTTATTGAATGTTTCTATATTTCAGTTGTTGAATGTTTTTATCACACCTGGATGGGTGTCTAAATGCACAGAACAGAAAAATAGTATATGGCTAGAAGAATAAATATTCTTAAATATTGTGCCCTTTTTCCTTCACTATTCTTAAATATTGTGCCCTTTTTCCTTCACTATTCTTAAATATTGTGCCCTTTTTTCTTAAATATTCTTAAATATTTTATTCTCCCTAATAACTATTTTAATTACATCTGCAGAACCTGGAGTAAGAAAGAATATTAATAACTTTGTACGGAATAAAATTTCAGAAAGTTAAATGTATTCGAAATATTAAATACTATATAAAACATTTCTTTTTTCATATATGGGAAATACAGGGTGGCCATAAAATAACTTTCCCTCTTTGGAGGTATCTGTAGCTAAAACCAATAAACGGAATGAGACCAAATTTTATATTGAGACTTTTGAAGGCATGTGGAGATGACTTCCGCGAAAAAAGATTTAGTACCAAACTCGGCGATAGGGGACGTTTTGGCGCTGGCGGAGCAGAAAACAAGCAGATAATTACATTAAACGCAGATTAAATGGAATAATAACATTTCGACGGTGTAAGCGACAGCCGTTTCACTCATTCCAGCTGGATATGTGGCTCATTACAATGATAATAATAATAATTATTATTATTAGACACCTCCAGGGAGTCCAAAGACTCATCGAGGGAGGGAACCTGCTTCACAACTCTCTCCACCACTCAATCCACTAACTAACCGCAACTACACCAACGCCATCTACCGCCGACAACTACCACTAGTATTTCCACAGACAATCACAAACATCCATGCCCACGGCGGAGTTCGAACTCGCAGCCTTTTGGCTGGAGAGCAGATACGCTAACCACTCATCCACCGAGTGGTTATTTAATAATAATAATAATTAAAATAAAACAACAACTTGTGAGAGACGCAGAAACTAATGCAGTAATTGAACTCAGAGGAAATAATGTTTTATTCATCAGAATCCGAGTCCCCTGGACCACATACACGATTTTCAATGTGCTGATCTTTCTTATGTACAACAAATTGCATCAGGTGTGCGGCATGCTCTACAGCTGAGCGTATGGAGTCGGATTGCATGTTCTTAATGGCCCGTTTTATGTTCTTTTTGAAGACATACAAGATGAGAACGCCACCAACATACACAAAGGATTTCAAATATCTCCACAGCCAAAAGTCACATGGAGTGATGTCCAGGGATCGGGGAGCTATGCCATTGGAAAGAAGAATGATAACCCTCTCATTATTGAAATGCCGGCGTAAAAGGCGCTGTACTGAACGTTGAATCTGTGGCGGTGCTCCATCCTGCATAAAAAGTATGGAGTCCAAACATTGTCTTTGCTGCAATGCAGGAATGACAAAATTTTCCAGTATTCGTCGATAAATATTTCCAGTAATGGAGAAGGTTACAGGACCTGTAGGTGTAATACGTTCAAAAAAGTATGGTCCTATTATGAAATCGATTGTGAAGCCACACCACACGGTTACTTTTGGAGAATGCAGGTACTTGCTGGATCGCTTGGGGATGTTCAGATGCTCAAATTTTGCAGTTGTGAGTGTTGACCGACCCATTCAGATAAAAATGAGCCTCATCACCCCACAATATTCTCAAGGCCAGTCATTGTCGACCTCCATTCGGGCAAGAAACGTTAGCGCGAAGGTCAGGGGCTTATCATAATCTGCGGTAGTTACTGCTTGCACATGACTGAACTCATACGGATAGAAGTGAAGCATTTTCCCTAAGATTTTCCAGACTGTTCCATAAGCCATATCAAGTTTGCGAGCTATGGCATGAGCGCTTGGACCAGTACTGGTCCCTGTGTCATCGACCACCGCAGTAGCAACGTCTGCTACTGTCTCTTGCACAGTTTTCCGTCCTCTGCCAGGTCTAACTACTAGTGATCCAGTTTCTTCAAACTTCTTAATCATAGCTCTCAGTGCTACAGCTGACATAGGACCTGTACGCAGATTATGAAGCCTTCTAAATTTCTCGAAGGGCTGCTACGGCATTGCACTGTTTAAGGTAAAACAACTTAACAAATAAAGCATGCTGATGCAAGGTAGAACACATAATGAGCACAATTCGTCAGTCATTCGAATAACTGCCTAAACGTCCCCAATCTCAATTTTAAATGGAATCGGCGGCGCTATTGTCACGTACGCACAGTGAAATTTGCATAACTTATTACCTGCGTTTACTGCAAATATTTGACTGCTTTCGGCTCCGCCAACGCCAAAATTTCCCCTATCAGCGAAATTCATGGGATTCATCTCCCCATGCCTTCGAAAGTCTCAATATAAAATGTGGTCTAATTCCGTGCATTAGTTTTAGCTAATACCTCCAAAGAGGGAAAGTATGGCCAACCTGCATTTCTTTTCTTTTTTTTTTTTTCATATATATCCGCGAAGAATTTCAGTGTATTAATTTTATAAGCACCTTTTTTCTGGTGTTGTTGTTATGCGCCCGTTTCTGGGTTATTGAAAACATCAAAATGATTTATTGGAATTCATTTTGTTTTCTAGTTCCAGTTCCTTCAAATATATCCTCCACAGCGGCATCAATCTACCATTTAAAAAATACAGAAATGGATCAGTTTACTCATAATAGTAAGTATAATTGAGTTTCATTGTGTGACTGTTTAAGAATATCAAATTTCTATAGGCAACTTCTCGAAATCAGTAAATCAGGTGCTGTGTTTGCAAGCACATTATGCGAAATTGCAACATAGTTCCTTCGTCACCACTATATAATAAAGGGGGAAAAATAGTAAATTGTACTGACCATTGCTGACTTCATCTAAGACACTATTACTTTGTAAAAGTTGCTCTATTTTTGCTTTATTATATTATGATTTTGTCGGCTGCACCATTGTGTTGCTCTATGTCGTCCCTTGGGAGCTCATTGCTCCCAAGCAATGAGCTCCTTTTGAGCTCCAAATTTGGGCCCCAACCAATGAGCTCTAATATTTTCCATTCTCCTTATGAACTTCCTGGTTCACAAATGTGTGATACATGGTTGCATCCTCCTTGGATATGTAGTTATCCCTTCTTCTCTGATTAACATCGTGTGTTCTCGTCTTCCTCTTCTCCTAATGGCTGGAGGCCCTTTTTTCCAATAATGTGTCTAAGGCGTCACCCAAACACACAAGCATGTCGTTTCTTTTATCATGTTGCTTTGTCCGATCCGAATGTACTATTATGACCTTTCCGGGGTTTTTCCGAATTCTGACATTTGTGGGAGGAAGTCATTCCAGGATTTCGTAAGAACCCATTGCACTTTTCCCAAACTTCCGTCCTTTCTGCTGGATAGATTTTTGCTCAAGGAGAACCAGCTTTTCAGGTCTCATTTCCTTATACTTTCTGAGCTTGTTGACATATGCTCTGTTTTTTTGTGAGCTGTGTCGGCTGGATTCTGCTATGACATCATGAAGTAACTTGTTGCGCTCGAATAAATCATTCAAATACTCATCTATGCCCGCAAAACCGGAGTCGATGTGGGAGTATTTTAGATCACAAGGGAATGGCGGTTCAAATCCGTAAAGAATAACTGTGGGGCTCTCTCTTATTGCCGAATGAATGGCAGTCCTGAAAGCACATAACGTTTGTGGCAATTATGTATCGCAACTCGTCACCTTATTCTCAGCTAGCTTGGCCAGTGTGTGCTTCAGAGTTTTCTTTAGTCATTCACACATCCTGTTTCCCTGGGGATGATATGGAGTAGCGAATATCTTCTTTATCTTGAGTGTTTTGCACAGTTGTAGAATGGTCTCCGCTGTGAAGTTTACCCCCTCCCTGATCGGACAGGATGGTCTAGGGTGTCCCATACCTAGATATTATTAACTTTAAGAATTTAATAGCCGCTGTTCGCGCAGTCTGATCCTTCATGACTACCGCCTTAGGGAATCTGGTGAACTATTCCAACGAGTACATATCTATTTCCTTTCTGCACAGTGTATAAGGGCCCAATTATGTCCACAGCCACCGCCTGGAAAGGTCGGACTGGAACGGGAAAATGTTACACAGGCCCCTCCCCTTAAATCCGGCTTTCTTTTGGCAGATGTGGCATGAGAACACATATGAGAGCATCCCCCCACTCATATTCCTCCACAGATATCTATCTGATATGCGTTGCCGCGTTTGCTCGAATCCCTGATGCCCTGCCAGATCAGAGTCATGAAATCTGTGAAACACCCAAGGGTTTATGACTGCAGGGATCAATGTCTTGTCTCTCCATCTTCCCATCACTTCCTGCTTGGAGAGTAGAAGCCCATCATCGTCCATGTGTAGTGTTTTCAGGAATGAAAATTCACTAGGCAGTGGCTCTCCCTTTTCAATTCTGTTATGACTTTTACTCCACATGGGGATCTCTACGCTGAGCTGCGATAATGAGAGGCTTCTCCCGTGATTGAAGGTGGGGAGGCGTATTCTTGTTCTCTTCTAAATTCTCGATCTTATGTATGGGGGTGGTATTATCATCACTATTACTAGGCTGATCTCCTTCATTGTTCGCTTTCAGAGATCTCGATAAGTAGTCAGCCACTACATTTTTCTTTCCTGTGATATACTGTGTATCAATGTCGTACTCTTGGAGTTCCAGGATCCACCTACTTATTCTTTGGTTCTTATCTTTCATCTCTGGAGGACAGGAAAGATATTGACTGGTGATTCCACCTCAGGATTATATGTTGTCCTAACAACAAACATCTTAGCTTCCTGAATGAAAACACGATTGCCAAGGCTTCCTTCTCTATGACTGAATAGTTCAGCACGGAAGATGAGAGCTTTCTGCTAATGAATGCTGTTGGCCTGAAATCGTTCCCATGCTTCTGCTGTACCACCGAGGCAATGGTATCATGTGAGGTATCTGCCGAAAGAAAAAACGTCTGCCAAATTTAGGGTACGTAAGGAGAGGGGATCTCGTAAGGGCTAAATTTAGAAAATCGTAGGCGCCTTGCTACTCATTTGTCTAATTAAATTTCACGCCCCCTCTTTGTTAGTTTGACAATAGGCTCTATTAGCATAGAACAATTTGGAATAAACTTTCTATAGAAATTTATCATCCCTATGTATCGCTGGACTTGCCTTACCGTTCTTAGAATCTTTGCGTCAAGAATGGCACATATGTTGGTTTGAGTTAGAATTATTCCATTTTCATTTACTCTGTGGCCCAGGTATTTACTTTCTCTTACAAAAATTGGCATTTAGAGTATTTCAAGTAGAGTTTGTCCTGATGCAATCGTGCAAACACGGTTGATAGTATTTCCTTGTGTGCGTGTGCTTAAGTCTCGATAATAGATCAGTAGAGCGTCTTGAAAGCAAATGACTCCTTTTCCCAGCACGCCAGCAAGAACAGTGTTCATTAGGACTGATTGGACATGGCAGAGTTTCTTGCACCTTGTGGGAGCCTACACAGTTGATACCTCTCCCATCTTGTTGTGAATGCAAAATATTTCCTGTCTTCTTTTCTTAACGGGATCTGAAAATAACCTAAATTCAAATTTAGTTTTGAGATATATTTTGCATTTTCCAGCTCTGTCAGCAGCTCTTCTATTCCATATAATGGGAAGTCAATTGGCTTGGTGACTTTACTCACTTCTCTCAAGTCCGGAACGAATCTACCATTGGGCTTCTGTACTAGAATATAAGGGCTGTTCCATTGAGTGTTTGACTTCTCAGTTATCCTTGCCGTTTCGTACTGTTGTCGCATGGCTTGCAGTTGTTCCATTTGTTCAATTTGTGTCCGATATTGGATGATGTGAATGGGGGTTTTAGTAGTGATTTGGACGGCATGTTTCACTAAATCAGTACAGGACAACGAAGTGATCTCTTCAGTAAACACCCCATTGTACTTCTGGAACAGTGTGTAGAAACTCCTCAATCACCCTTCTCTCCCCTATAAATTTAGCTTGACGTGTGGCGTCTCTTATTAATTCCTCCCTCCAATCATGACCTTCTACCTTCAGCCTTGATGCTGTGATCTCTAGCGCTACACTTGTCTCCTCTCCTTTCTGAAGTTGTTGCTCCCTGAGTCTGGGATTTGGCCTGAGCTCTGCCACATAGAGACACAGTGCCTGTGGCAAAATTGCAAATGATACTTCTCTAGAAAATCAATGCTTAAAATTAAGTGATCAATTGTGCTCGTGGTCTCAGGGAGAATAATTAATTCGTGAGACAAGTTCAGTTTAAACCCAGGCAGAGTGATGATCATGCATACCTTTATAGCAGTGCGCAACTCTGTCTTTGCCACTCCCGGGAGTTTGATGAGATGAGTTAGTTCAATGATTTGGTTGGGAATCAGGCTCTTTATTTTTAGAAACAGTGGCCAAAAGATAACAGTGAGCTCCTGGGTCTAAGAGAACTTCACAGGGTGTATCTCTTATTAGGCCATGCACGGTCGTTAGGGACTTTTCCTTCTCCTAGTCATTCCATCCACACTCAGCATTCTATATTGCCTATGTTTGTCTGTGCATGTTCTCCTTGTTTTATTATGGACATTTAGATTAACAATTTTGTGCTTCCCCTTTGACTTCTCTCCAACCTTTTTTTGGGGAGCCCTTTACATTCTTAAACATTCCGTTATCTGTTCCAATTTTTACTTATTTCCTCCTTATGGGGTTTCAGTTATTTGGAAATACAACAATCTCATCCTGTATTGATCATATAAATATTAGGGCCCCTCCAAACAGCCACACAACAGGTGTCATAACATGCAAACTGGTAGACCATTATTTCACAACATAACAGTTAAGCACTGAACCAGAACCCATAAAACCCACTGAGACTACAAAACGGTATTATAGCATTCTAAACGAAACAATAGTAAACGATGAAATCAGAAAAACAGAACTGGATGCAGATGGAATCTTTAGACTCTGCTGAAGCTGTATATAATAATCTTAAACTTGCATTTAACAAAATATATAACAGACCATTATCAAAAATAAAAATGCGCCCCCAAACGAAACAAAATCCGTGGATAACAGACAAGATATAAACAGACATTCAAAGAAAAGATGCCCTATGGAAACAACTTAAGAAGTAGCAGAACAATATCGCTTTAAAAACGGAATACAAAAGAAAACGGAATCCTCTAACAGCACAGATTAGAATGGCAAAAAGAACCTATTACAGCAACAAATTAACAACAGCTCAGAATGACATAAAGGAAACCTGGTACCTGATTAATGAAATGCTGGACAATACACACAGAACAACTGCCTCAAAAACAATAAAGCACAGCTTTGCCTGCCACCCCAAATCCCTCAAACAGTTGGCAAACAACTTTAATCAGCATTTCGTGAACTCTGTCTAAAAACAATAAGAAACAACCTTTCCTCACACAAACGAACATTCTCCACTAGGTGCACGATAACCCAGTCGATGTGGTTCCCCACAGTAACAAAAGAAGAACTATCACTGGCAATTCAACAAATTAACCCTAATAAAGGACCGGGGATAGACGGAATCAGACCAAGACATCAAGAAACACTCAACCAAACTACTTCTAGTAATACAAAAACTGTTAAATTAAATCTTCGAAATGGGATTCATTAATTACACCCATACACAAACATGGAAAAAGAAACATTATAAGTAATTATAGACCCATCGCCACGTTGTCTGTAATCAACCAAATCATGGAGCGCATCGTAAATCACAAACTCTCCACATGCGTTGAAAAATGTCAAATGATACCCAAAACACAATATGACTTTCAAAAAAATAAAGGAACAGCAACAGGCCTGGAAGATTTCGTAGACCTAATAATCCAGTGGTTTAAAGCATACATGAAAAACAGAAAGCACACCACACGTATAGGATCAGCGTTCAGCAAAGAGGTACATGGGACCTGTGGAATACTGCAAGGAGCTGTCCTATTTAACATATACGCACACAACATAAGCCACCTTTCCCTAAAAAGGTAAAATCTTCCAGTACGCAGACGACAACGGCTATAGTATCCATTCACAACAACGCAAATATCGCTTACACAAATATGCAAACGACATCAATCAAATCACTAATTAGTTAACCGAAAACGGTATATATAAACCCTGGAAAAACAAAGCTAATGATATTCAAAACCCCCAAACCCTGCCCATAGAAACTAAATATCTCATTATCCGACATTCATCCTCCTATATAATATATAAGTGCAGAACCTAAAATCACAACCATCAACACAGGGTGAAAACAACACGCTATCTCGGACTTCACTTCGAAGCTGATCAAAGTTGGAATAGCCATACAAACAACATATCAAATAACAAGACCACAGGCAACAAACTACATAACATATAAGTACAACAATCACTACGGGAAAACCACCCGAAATTTCTACGTACCTGACATAATAAACAAACTGCCTTTCGACAACAGAAACCTAGGAACATACAGAGAGCTGAAACAGGCGCTATATAAATATTATAGCGAGCATGAAAATTAGAGCAATTCCTGTTTCTCTCTCTCCTCCACCCACACCCACGCACACGCACACCCACCCACCCACACACACACACACACACACACACACACACACACACACACACACACAAACCTATGACAAACCCCCCTCTCAAAAACCATGTACTAGAGAAGAAAAATTCGGAAATACTATCACTGCTTCCTGCCTAGATCATTTAAACATCCGAGCACGACAAAACAGTTACACTGCATTAGTCATAAAGTGCAGAGTAGCAGATCACTACTTCACGGCTCTAAACCTGCACACTAAGACAATGCAATTCCCCCCAGATGAAAACCAGCATAAAACAATAATAGACGAAGAAATATTCAACCACGAAATAAGAAAAACCGACTGGAAACACATCGCATCTGATTCAGAAGATATATTATACAACAACATCAAACTCATACTAGGGGAAATGTATAAGAAAGCTGCAAAGAAAATCAGAATCAAAAACAACACAAAATCCTTGGATAAGACAAAACTTAATCCTAGAAATACACAGAAAGGACGCTTTATGGAAAGAATTAAAGCGATATCCAAATAACACAGCTTTAAAAATTGAATATAAGATAACAAGGAATCGCCTTATAACACAAATAAGAAATGCAAAAAGAAACTACTACAGACACAAATTAACCTCTGCACAAAACAACATGAAACAAACCTGGCATCTGATCAATGAGATGCTAGATTTTGTTCCCAACACCACCGCCTCCGAAACCATAAAACACAGCTTCATGAAAGACGCAAAACCTATCCAACAACTAGCAAATGACTTTAACCAATACTTTGCAGACTCCATCCAATAACTGCAAAGAAATATTCCTCCCAATGACAAAACGAGACCCTCCACTTGGACCACAATCAAAACAGACATTATGGTTCCCAACCATAAAAGAAGCAGAATTTCTCTCAGCAATACATCAAATCAAACAAAACAAAGGCCCAGCAATTGATGGTATCAGACCTAATGATATAAAGCAACATGTAACTAGTTTAAGTCCTATCCTACTAAAATATATAAATAAAATATTTAAAACAGGACAGATATCAAGTATGCTAAAGACCGCCATAATCACACCCATATAGAAACATAGAAAAAGAAATTTAATCAGCAATTACAGACCAATAGTAACATTACCAATTATCAATCAAATTATGGAGCGGATCATACTGAAGAAACTCACAGCATACGCTGAGATCTTTCATATTATCCCCAAAACACAATATCGTTTTCAGAAAAATAAGGGAACAACATCTCTCTTGGAAGACTTTACAGACGTAATTAATACCGCTTTATACAAACAAAATTGCCATGGTTGTCTTTATTGATTTAACTAGCGCATTTGACACATTCGCACATCAAATCTCGTAAGAAAAGCTAAGCCTTGTTGGAATAGTTGGGCCTCTGCACATGTGGTTTACAAACTACCTTCAGAATAGAAAGCATATCACACGAATCGGGTAAAACCGAAGTGGAGAGTTACCAGTAACCTGTGGAGTGCCACAGGGAGCTATACTCTTTCTTCAACACTATTCAGCATTTAGATGCACGATGTTAATCAGCTACCTCTGAAAGATAAGATTTTCCAATACACAGACGATACAACTATAATATCCATCCATAATAACGCAAGCATAGCCCAAACTGGCTCACAAAAAACTCCATACACCTAAACTCAGATAAGATCAAACTATTCAGAAATCCACTGAAACGACCAGTTGATAACAAATATATAACTATCCAACATCCACTCTCCAACATAAAAGACACACACACACACACACAGAAAACCACTACAATCACTCAGATTGATACAATACGATACCTTGGAATTTACTTCGATGCAGACATGAACTTGAATAGCCACATAAGTCATCTACACAATAAACTCCGAACAATAACTGGCGATGAATTATCCCTTGTTCGATTGTCTGGACATGGTTTCGTTCATATGAGAGATAAGCTTTTTAAGTGCGATAATAATAGCAGATATGTCCCGCTCTCTTTTACGAGTAAAACAGAATAAACGACTTTTGAAATTACATAGGCACTTTTCTCTATATGTAAGTTCTACTGGTTGAATTAATGTATCATGTTTGTTTGATAGCGTACTTGTTCCTGAAAAATCTAATTTAGTAAACATATTTTTTATGTTGTTGTTGTTGTTGTTTTTGTTGTTGTTATGCACCCTTTTCTGGGTTATTGAAAACATCAAAATGATTTAATGGAATCCATTTTTTTCTAGTTCCTTCAAATATATCCTCCACAGTCGCATCAATCTACCATTTAAAAAATACAGAAATGGATCAGTTTACTCATAATAGTAAGTATAATTGAGTTTCATTGTGTGACTGTTTAAGAATATCAAATTTCTATAGGCAACTTCTCGAAATCAATAAATCAGGTACTGTGTTTGCAAGCACATTACGCGAAATAGCGACATAGTTTTTTCATTACCACCATATAATGAAGGGAAAAAAATAATAAATTCTACTGACCATTGCTGATTACATCTAAGACATTATTACTTTGTAAAAGTTGCTCTATTTTCGCCTTATTATATTATTACTGTGTGTTGTCGGCTGCGCCTTTTTATTCTTTTGTTTGTTACGCCGTTGTAAACTCCATCTATATAACGTGATTCACTCACTCGTACGAAGTGTAATCTACCTTCCGCACTTCCTGTCGTATGCCCAAGATACTGGAAATTTATTTGTTTAGACTGCACCACCAGTATTCGTTTCTTGGCATATGACTTGGTAATACGTCCGCCTAACTTCTCTCTCTCTCTCTAACATAAACTCCTTTCAATCAATTGTCACACAATCGTGGTCCACATGCATTTAATATCGTTTCTAATACTTGTTTCTAATATCCTAATTGCTTCCCGCTTACAGGCCCGTGTTTATTTAGAAACAGTGCATTGTAAATTAAAGATCAATCGGCACTCTGTTGACATATAGTAAACACATTTATTTATACTAATAAAAAATTACACCAATATACGGTAGGGAGGGTAAACCTTCTACCTATTCGTTTAAGCTATATTTTAAAACTTCCTTTTCAATTCTTGACAAATATTCAACATAAAATATTCTTTCACTTTCCTGCTTACTAAATAAAATTCCCTCTATCTACGGTCTACTCTTAAGGACATTAACTTGCTATGCTAAGCTATTACAAATATACTCCAAGTGCGTTCAGGATAATAAATATCTTCCTCATAGGCACTGCTTATTCTTATCACCGTATATTAGTAGTCCACTATAAACAGTTCTCCTAGATTACATAAAAAGAATAGAACATATAAAATGAATAAACTCACATTTTTTCTAGCATCTTTGTCGCGCACTTATTCATGGTTCCGTTCTATGGTCTCAACTTTTCTTCTGTCTCGGGATTTGGATTTCTTCCTACAGTGTCTCCTATCACTGTAGTCTGATCAGGAATGTTAGCAGGGTTAGGAACGCTGTTTTTTCCGATATGATCAATAAAGTATTTATGGATTATGTTAGGTTCGAAATATTTTTCAGGTTTCAATAAAATGGACCCTGAAAAATTACTGTATCGAGTTTTATTCTGTATGCATTGAATGAATATAATCAAGTCAACTATAGGATTACACATGTATTACAAGATATGTAAAAACGATTTCCATACAAAATATCGAAGTTGTTAGATACTTGTAGTATTTCGACTGAAAGTATGAAAATAAATCCTAAAGTAATGTGAAGAAATTAATGATGGTGACGCATCACATCTTGAACACAGTTACATCGTGCATCACAGTTATAATTTGTTTGCTTAACTCGGACGCTGGATAGTTAGAAATATGGCTTTGATACCGAGAGTGCTTTCTATTCTGATATCTCATTGTAATCTCATTGCACTATTAGGTTAGTGAATATTGAGAAATCAATTGTGTGTTCTTATAGGACTGTAGGAGAAACATGACTGTATCGAGTTTTACTGCACTCAGTATATCTTATGTTGGTGCTTTTTATTCCTGCGTAAGAGTGTTATCCTAATATTCTTCATATTGCTTACATAAATCTATAATGCTTTACTCATAAATCCACAATATGATATAACAAGCAATATGAAAACGTGTTTCGATATTATCGCGCTCATTCTAATGCTATCAAGCAGGTCGGATTTGAAGTTGGGTACGATTCTCCCTAAAGTCAAATCGAATTTCTGGTTATTTTCTAAATTTAGGTGACATCTCAAGGGTGTCCGTTCCGTGAATGTCGAAAAGATGAGAAAATGTCTTAGGAAACTTGTCGAAGATATTTATTACAACTGCCTTGAAACACCTGTTGTATGGCGTCGAAAAAGATTTTAAAATAGATTATTACTATTATTATTATTATTATTATTATTATTATTATTATTATTATTATTATTATTATTATTATTATTAAGAAAGACCTCTATGGAATCAAAGATTCATCAAGGGAAGTTACATAACACACTCACCAGCGGTCATACTTTTTCTTGAATTCATTCATATGGCTTGCATACACAGCACAACATCCAATGGTAATCCTTTCCAATCATGAACAACCCTACAAGAGAAAAATCTAGCTCTCATTCCCCCCCCCCATCCTTAGTTCTCAGCTTCCAAGGATACATTCTTATCCTTTCCCCATTCTCCATAAAATGAAAAAATCCATCAACCTAAATGCTGATTGACTCTTTCAGAAGTTTGTATGTCTCAATCATATCTTCCCTTTTCGTCTGTTTGCTAGTGTTTACAATTCTCTATTTGTCTTCATAATCAGTATTCCACAATCCTGATATCTTTTTTAACACTCTCCTTTGCAATCTCCCTACAATGTACCAGAATCAAAACGTAAGCTAAGAGACCACACCTGCGCACAATAATCAAAGTGATGTCTTATCAAGATCTTGTAGAGAAGCAAAATGCCATCCTTATCTTCATATGTCAAAGTTAGTTTCAGAATTGGAATTATATTTTGAGCTGAATTCGCAATCTTTGCTACATGGCCAGTGAACTTCAAATTCCTATCTACTAACACTTTAAGATCCGTGGCCTAATGAGTTTCCTCTAGCATTATCCCACCAATATAATACAACATTCGATGTCTATTCACGCCAAAGTGCATGACTTTACTTTCACTGACATTGAACTTACATACATTTTCCCATGCCCTCAGTTACGGTCAATTCAAAACATTCTTCAAGTAATGCATATCAGCAGCATTCCTGATTACCCTATCTATCATTGCATCTTCAGCAATTAACTGTATCTCGCCTGTGAAATCCTTCCCATTGTCATTAATGTAGAGATTAAATAGCAGTGAACCAAGGAACTGATCCTTGTGGTACGTCACTGGTTACCTTAAATCTTGCAGACTTACATCCCCCGGATACCACTTTTTGATATATATCAGTCAGCCATCCTCTTATGCATGCTAATATTCTAAAACCCACACCCATATTCTCCAATTGATGCAACAGTCTATCATGCTGTATTCTGTAAAAAGCCTTAGGATAATCCAAGAGTACCATTATGTATCAATTTCCCTTGTCTAGTTCAATGGTAACATTATTATAGAACGTGAACAAGTTGCTAGAACATGACCTGCCCTTAGTAAATCCATGTTGCTCATTGCAAAGTAGAGATTATCTGTCGACCTAGTTCTGAATGCGAGCCTTAACCATATTTTTCAAAACTTTACCACCACTCCTGAGATACTAAAATAACTGGTTGATAGTTGGATACATGGGCCTTTGCATCAGCCTTGTGCAATGGAATTACCATACATTCTTTCCATTCCCGCGGTGTCTTCCTTGTTCTGAGACTCATATTGAAAACTGCCTGTTCAAAGGAATAGAGTTCAGCTAAACATTCTTTTAGCACATGCTGATATCCCATCAGTCCCTGTTGCTGAATTCTTATCCAGTTTCTGCATCAGCTCTAATACCTCGTCCTCATACACCTGAATTTCTTTATCCAGTGAAGAGGTAGCAGTGAGCTAAATGTTACGTATACCAGGTTGATAGATTATAACAAAATGGGCACTGAATGGAAATTCAATGCTGAATGGAAACATTCAGCATTGAATGTTCACATTCATTCTTTCTTTTACTTTTAGCATAACAATAGAATTCTTTCAGATAGTTTTTACCTTGCATTGCCCAGTTTTTTCTTACTCAAAATTAGCTTACCTGACAACACCTGTGACTCTTTTGTCCTGCTGCTTGTCATTATTGTAATTGACATCATCGTTATTCATACGGTATTCCTTCTACATAATCATTTTCTATTAAATTCCCTTCCACTCTATTTATTCTTCGAACTCTCGGGACACATTCTGATATTGCGTTATTTAAATATTTTTAAATACTTTCAATGCACTGTTGATATTCCTCCCATCCAGCAACCGATATTATTCAGCGGAATTCAGTATCCTCCTTTATTGGTCATAATATCTGCTTTTTAGTCAGCATGTAATCTTTTCTAAATGGAACATTCATAAACTTATCCACTTTCCATGTGAGTACCGCATGATAATTGTCATCAACCGGAGAATGAATACTTACGTCTTTAACTGAAACACCCTCTGAAACTTACATTACAGTGCTCCTGCTGCTGCTGCTAGGAGCTGCAAGCTTCTACAACCGAGCCAGTCAAGGTAGCTTTGACTAGACGAGGAAGCACCGGCCTTCGATACACAACGCAAAGCTCAATTATTGGCGCTCAAGCTTAATTAATTAATTAATGAGCTTGTGCAGCAAGCATGGAGAATTCGACCCTGCCTGCAAACTACCCATGAAAAGGTGTAACGTTTTGCATTTATTACGATGGGTTTGAACAAGGTGTTTCTGCACTCAGTTAACTGTCGTTATCTGAGAGCAGAAACCAAAAATAGTATATTTTTAAATAGTATATTTTTAGAAACCAAAAATAGTATATTTTTCAGGCAACTTTAAACCTGCGATGAACAGGATAGTGCTTGTTTCACACCGAATAATATAATTCATCTATTTCCAAAGCCTTTCATAAAAGGTTATGCCAATGCCTCTATCCTTGTAGACTGAAAATTCAGTTATCCGGAGAGTTCACATAATGGGTATTGATACATAAACACTGAGCAGTTAATTTTGTGAAATAAACACGGCTTCAAAATATGCATTTCTAAAAATATTGACTCACCTTATGATTAGCACCTCATGCTTGGATAGCGAAGAAGACAGAAACTTCCATCCGTTTTTGATCAGAATTCAGTAACCGCACTGAAAGATAAATTGACTATTAAGCTAAACTTACGTAATTTGCGTCCATACTGTGTTGAGTAAATATTTTCGGACCATCATTATCACTAAGAACTCTATTAAAGTTTAGATATAGATCTTTCAAAAAGTCTTTGGCTTTATTAATTATTTAGTAGTGTAACTTTTGTGACAATTGTCAAGTTATTCTGCAAATATTTAATGATTGATTTTATAGTTAAAACTTCTCTAAAGCAAAACGGATATAATAGCTACTGGATATTTCAGCATATTGAGTTACTTTATTTTCTGTCAAAATAGCTTATGTTACACATATCATAATTTATAAGTCAAAATAGATATGTCATGAACCTTAGTAATGTTGCAAATCATTTTGGGAATATAGCGCAAGTTGTAGTAACCAAGATACGCTCTGATTACATCATTCTTATTGGATAACAAAGTTTTATTTTAATTTCGTTTCTAAAAAGCTCACAAGGCAAAGTAAATAAGAAATGTAAACTAACGGACATCTTGTTGAGACTGTACATGTTGAAACTGTACAGTGATATATTATATAATCATCAAAATGTCATATTATATAATCATCAAAATGTCATATTATATAATCATTCAGATGATATTTAATCGAAACCTTTATCTAAAGTTATAAAGAACGATCTAAATATTTCACAATAAAAAACATAATTTCAGTAATTGTAATATGTTTTCTAATACAGAAAAATTAGGCCAAAATATTGTTCATCGTAAGATACCCATTTTTACTACAACGAAATTCGTTTATAAATCATCCAGATTTGCGTTTGCCAAAATACGTAACGGACTCTTGAAGTTCAGTTTTCCTTAAAACATTATCCTTCTAAAATTATCCTTTAAAATTATCCTTCTAAGTTCACCCTTTGCTCATTGCTTATGCCACTGATGAAAACAGTTATCAAAATCCTTTGAAATATCAAACTTGTGGTCACGTTAAAAAGGATTTTGAGAATAACATCAATTAATAATAATAATAATAATTATTATTATTATTATTATTATTATTATTATTATTATTATTATTATTATTATTATTGAGAGAGGGCGCTGTGTAGGCATACGAACGGGCGCGCGGTGATATCGCTGCTCCAGTTTTTTATAGTTTTAAAGTGGTTCCAGCTCCTGTTTTAAGTTGAAAGTGCGCCCAGGTAACCCTACTTATCACGCCGAAGACAGTGATATAAAATTTAACGAGATCGGCTAAGAAGAAACCAAATTTTGAAGTGTTGAAAAGGGAACAGAGAGGACCGTTGTCAACAACGAGCAAAGAACAAAGGACGTCGCCATCTTTATAATCACGCCATACTGCCTAAGGGAAGAAAGGTGAGTCGTGAAGTGTATGAAATGCCTGGAGGATTTATCATCCAACGGAAATAATATAACTTGTACGATATGCAGTAGGATTCTACACATAAAATGTGCCGGCTTTTCAGAAACAACCGGACAACATAAATATGAATCCGATGTAACACGCGAAGAAGGAAGTGCGTACTCTGTAAAAAGAACAAAGAAACACACCTAAAGCAGCCACCTACGACGCAGCCGATTTTACCTGAGGCAAAATCAGACGACGAACCGAACAGACAAAAAATGCAGGTGAGTCCTATAATTTCAACTCTTTAAATATACTAATAGGAAACGGTCTAGAGACCATAAAATCAGCTTAGTAGACCTTGTGCAAGAACTCTTTAAGAAACAGAACGAACAAATAACAAAAATATCTGGCGAATATGAAGATTTGGTAAAACATAATAATTTAGCAGTTATAGAAGTGTTGCAAACGGTAAAAGACATTAAAATGAGCAATAACACACTAAATGACAGGCAACACAATTTGATGAAAGAGACATCCGAACTCCGACAAGAACTTCACTCTCTAAAACTACAATACGAACGTTTAAATCAGCAACAACATAAAAAAGATCTTGTCACAAACGGTCTTCCTGAAACTGCACCTACTGAAAACCTCAGGGACGTGGTTTTAAAATTAGGCCATGTAATTGATACCCAGCTTAACGACATTCAGACCGTAAATCGGATTCCTAGCAAGAGTAAAAACTAAGGCTCGCCACGACCTGCACCAGTCATAATTCGTCTTAAGAGCAAGTCCACAAGAGACAATCTCATGAAAGCCAGCAGGCAGAAAAAATATTTAACACCATTCAACCAGAATCTGTTGTACCAAACAAGAAAAACAAAAATGGAAAAAAATTACCAATTTTCGTGGACCAGAGATGCCAAGATATTCATAAGGAAGTCACAAACTTCAAAGCCGATACAAATTAAAAGCACAGAAGACATAGAATGGCTGCCACTGTGAAGAAAAAAGCCTCCTAAATAGTTCAAAAAGAAGCTCACAATAAAAAAGAATGTGAACCATCAAGACAGATGCAATAACACAGGATATATCGACAATTTCACTTTGATCAGACCTTTCAGATCATTCATTTGACTACCTCCCAAAGATCTGCCTGCTTCCAACACAGCAACCAAATCAATAACAAATATATATATATATATATATATATATAACCAGTATCACCCTCAGATAAGCTAATTACAAAGCTCTTCGAGGGTGCAGTTGAGTTACATCCCAGTAGTAGCATTTATCTAACATTATTCACTTAACATTCTGTAATGAATTCTAGTAGTAAACAGCAAATGTGATAGTAATACTTCAGTTATATGTTTAAGTTGAAAATTATATATTTAATTTACATACTTAAATTTAAAAACAATTATTATTATATAAACTGCAACATAAGTAATAGTGTTTAACTTGTGAGCTATTAAGTGTAAAGTATTACTATGATTATTATTAATGTAATAATACACACTTTTTACTCTTGTGTCAATGAGAAATTCTGCAAATAATAATGATATTAAGAGTAATTGTAATTCTTACTGAATCATTTGCAAGAAAAAGTTGCACTGTATATATTAGTATATATACAGTGCAACTTTATAATATTAGTATATTATAAAGTTGCAACCTAAATATTAGTATATTCATGTAATTATTTGAGAGAGAATAAACTATTATTATTTTTAAAAAAATTATTTTAATAATACGTGAAGTTATAAACGAGAAAAAAAAATTATTATTATTTATTATCATATTATTATTATCATTATTATTATTTATTATCTTATTATTATTATCAGTCAGTAAGGTGTATAACAACAATGAAGATACTGATAATAAAAAAAATGTGTACATGTAAATAGGATGAATAATAATAAGCTATGATATTGAAAAAAAAATTATGTACATTTGTATTTAAAAAAATCACAGTACCCTACATTTTGTACTGAACAGAAAATGTAATCGTGTACTTTATTGTATACACAGTATATGTAAATACTCTGTATGACGATAAAAAAAATGTTATTACATTTTATTATTACAAAAAATATTAGGAAAAAAAAATTATTATTATTATTATAAATGAACTGTATGGCCCGGTCTCGAGAATACACAGCCGAAAATCGAAAAACGAACCAAACGCAAAGCCAAATTTACTGTTCTTGTTTTACAAAAGCTAGTTTTAGCACATCGAAATAGCCTTAAGTTCTTATGAGATTCCATTCATAACTTCTCTCTCTCTCTCTCTCTCTCTCTCTCTCTCTCTCTCTCTATATATATATATATATATATATATATATATATATATATATATATATATATATATATATATATATATATATATATATATATATATATATATATATATATATATATATATATATACTAAGGATGGGGAGATTTTATTGAATTTTAACGTTTGCATTCCTTTCAGAATCTTGACTTGCTATCTTCCAATCTTTATTTTAACTGGATCATTTGAAATTATTAAAACTTTAGAATGATTAATTTCGACATATTGACATTATATGTAACGTATGGGTGGAATTAAATCAAACATTTTGAGGTTAAATCATTCTGTGAAGTAAGAGAAGGGAAGCCTGTTTGAATTATGTAAGCAGAACGTTTCCATGGAATATGATCTAAATGTTTGAGGAATTAAAAGGTAGAAAATCATCCTTTAGCAACTGACTATCATAAAAAACCAATCAAAGAGGTCAGCATTGTAGACGGAATGAAAAGAGCGAAAAGCAGCAAAAAAAAAAAAAAACCTGAAACAAGTCAATATTGAAGTACAGCAGATCATAAAGAGAAGTCGAAAGGTTTGTAATCTATGGGATGGAACGTGGGATCTAAGAAGTGCGCATGTTTCGTTCATCATTTCGGAAAGCACCATTCAGAATGTAGTTAGGATAATTAAAGTGGAATGTAGTTGTTGAGGTTCAGTTGGGGTAACAGATCCGATCCGGATTTGATGTATGCGTGTTAGGGTGTAGTGCACTACTTTTTTGCTGAGAACCAGGATGTTGACGCAGCAGTTGTTGAAGGATTTTATTAATTTGGTTCGATTTTTGAGCATATTTTCATTGCATTTCAATTTTTCTGAGACCTACAGATCAGAAACGGAACCTTTTCAAGCCACTTCCCAGAATATCAGAATTTCACAACGTATGAATCTCTCTCTCTCTTTCACTTTCTCTCTCACGCAAGCACTGAATTTATCGCTGTTTAAATTTTGTCCCTGTGAAAACTCTACAATGCCTTTAACTTTTCTGTTTTCTTACTTGCATTCATTATGTTTTTGATATTCGATCCCGGAAAATCAGACTAATAGCGCGGTTATCAATGTTATTTTGATGAAAATTATGAACATCAATGAACATTTTGAAAGCATGGACAGTTGAAGACTACCGAAAAAAAAGTATTCCGATACCACCCCCAGTTGGGGGACACAGAAGTATAGGACGACACCAAAGGAAAACATGGAATAAAACCGAAATAGGCCACTGGGCTTAAACTTCTGTAAGAATGATGAACATATCATGTTACTTACTTCGATAAGTTAGCTATTGTCTGTAGTTCTGTGTATCATTTCTTTGTACCTTGTTTGTAAATTAGCATCATTATCGCAGTTTTTATTTGTTATGGAATAATGTCAGTGTCGAATAACATGTTCACGAGTCTCAAAATTATTAGATTTATTTGTTCAAAGTGCGGTAAAAGGTTGATAAGTCGTATTTTGTCTATTTCTGGACTTTTCTCTAAGCCTTTGGTTTTAGCTGTAAGAGTGATTCCTTCTGTTCCTGCCTTTGTTACAGGTGGAACATACATAGTATGCTGTTGACTTTGCGTTCGTAATTTTTTGTTGATCGATGGTAGGTTATATTTTTGAGTTGAATGATATTGTTTCTGAAGGCGTAGTTGAATGAGTCAGCTAGTTACTCTTGGATTATATCCTGATATAATCCTAGTTACTCTTGGATTTTGCAATAAAATATTGTGCTGAAGTTTTCTTTTTTAGTTAGTAATTCTTTATTTATAGCCCACGTTTGCTTCATATTGTCATTATACTCCGTACATTTTTGTTAGTAGTAGTGTCTTTTTGCTGTACGAATGTTTATTTTTAGTTTATTTCTTGTGTTTTTGTATAATGTTTGTAAATGAGGGATTACTGTGTTATTTTTTTATTTTTCCGTAGATGTTCGTTTACAGTAATAGTGTTTACAATGTCGCCATTTATCCGTGGATTATTGTCTGTTTGTCGCCTTGTTTGTGTAAGCTTCTTTGTGCATTTTTGTATATTCCTCTGAACATTAGTTGGAAGTGCTAGCATAAAGTTTCAGGTTAATTTATTTTGAGTAGGCAACTGCAGTCTGTATTTTTTATAAGACTTTTGACGATGATCTTTAATATGATGGAGGTTTGTAGAGTTTTGCAGTGTTGCGTGGAGGAAGAGACAGTGGCATAATTAAACGAAGCTGAGAAAGTAGTGATAAATGGTTGTGTTGTTAATTACTGATGAGGTATATGTATTGATGACAGCCGTATGTTCATATTGTCAATGCATGATTGTGTTAGTGAAATATTGAGTATTTCTTCTCTTGTTGGGGAGTTTATGGTAGGGTTTATGTTGTCCTGACTTAGTTTATCAAGCTGTGTGTGTCAGTGGTTGAAGAAGCGTGGTCAAGAGTATTAAAAAATCGCCTATTAGGATAAGCCGATGTGTTGTACGGGGTTCAGTGCTGCTTAGCCATGATTATAATTCATGCAGAAAGTTGAATGGATTATTATCTTGGGTCTGCATATTATGTTTATTGTGTATTTTATGCTATGTTTGTAGCTATTTGTGATTTTCAAAATTAGTGTTTCTGCATGTTCAAATCGAGTTTGTTTTTCGCTCGCACTGTATTTTCTTTGATAAATGTCACGATGCGACCTCCTCTTTTGTTTGATCTACATGTGTTGTAGGTTGGAAATTATTAAATGTTGTATGCATAAGTTTCTGTGTCATATATGGCAACTTAAGTCAGTATTAGTACATTTATGTTTGTCTAGTTTAGTTGAGCAGTGTTATCAAAGTAAGCCAGTGTTTCTTTATACTTCTTATGTTTGTGTTTATGATAATGTGAAGTCGGTATTGGTTGAAATGTTGTCTTTCCATTTCTTCAGAGTCAAGGACTTTGAAGATTATATTTTCTGACTGGATATGTTCGTCTAAATTTGATAACTCTGATTTAGTTTTCGAGGTAATTTTAAATCCTGTTCTTAAGTCTGTGGAGCGTTAGTATTTTATATTGGTAGGCTGTGTAGGTTTGATTTTCTTGCAATTATATAAACTCGAGTGTTTTCATTATATCTCATACATATCTGCGAATCCTTAATCAACAAGAGCTTGTTGTTTTTATCTGTTTTTTTTTTCCTTACCTGGTTTAAAAGATTTTTTGAAGTATGGAGTCCGGTGTTCAGAAATGAAGATTGGTGTTGGGAGTTTCTTGTCGATCATGAACGACGTTGTCGGCCTTTTTTTCTTGCTTTCTTTTGCTGCAAGAATGAGATTCTCAGACGTCTGCTGGTAAAACTACCGATGATTAGTGGCAGCCTCTCTTTGTTTTTTTATGGGCCTGTGTTATTAATAGAGGTGATGTCTTCTATTTCACAATTTCACAATTCTTAATTTTCGCGCTTGAGGTTTTGTTGCGCTTCCATCGCTACCGTTAATTTTGTCTTTATCTATCGCACAGTTCCTAACATATCTTGAAGAATCTCGTTACTGTACTCTATGTAATGTTCGTACACCTCGAATATTTTGTTAATTTGTTCCACAGGTGCAATAAGCAAGTCTCTATCCATAAGTTTGAATGAATCTCAGCACGACACACAGCACATTGGTGTGTGTGTATGTGTCTTTGCTTTTGCTTGGTGTCCGTTCTTTGTTCTTCATGTTCTCACGGTATTGTGGACATCACCATTCGGTGCTTCCGTACAACCCTTTGCTTTCCACATGGTTTTAATAACAACTTGCATACACTCGTATACTTACGCAGTGCCCTCACTTCATAATATTTTTTTTATTATTCTTTCAAATATTTACATATGCGCAATGATCATCTATTCAATATATTATTTTACAAGGTTCAGCACTTTGTGCTACATATAATGAGATTTAAATAGTAATGATGATAACAGTTTTTTTATATAACAATAATAGTAATAATTTAGAATTATATTGTTCAGAGTTACATAAGTTGTATGATATTACATGTTGTAGTTTACTTTTTTTTTTCAAGTTTGAAAAGGTGTGATTGTACAACAGTATTTACACATATGCAATCTGAATATTATATTTCCTTATTCTCACAAACATACAGTGTAAACTCCTGATTTACATTTAAAAGAATGTTTTTTTTTTTACATTGCATACATTTGTTACAGTTATTATATTCATTACATACATTTGTTTAACTTTGATATTTACATTACGTTCATTGGTTTAAATATAATACATACATTACATACATTGCTTTTCATGTGATACGCACATTACATGCGTTTGGTTACATATGATACATCTTGGATGAGAACTAATTTCTTTGCCTTCATCCTCGAAGCTTATATGCAAGGTTATCTGAGGATGACACCAGTTGTATGGCACCAATAACTTGGAATGTATTGATGCGTCGCTGAACTGGAAGCCTGAACGAATATATTGTGTTTCATTACGTTTGTATGGTATTTTGGGTGCGTGTTTCTTGTTCGTAGTATGTCCTTAGAGCTCTTTTCAGGCTATTGTACTTTGTAAGGTTTCTGTATTCAAAAGGTAATTTGTTTATCATGTCTGGGATGTAGACGTTTCGCGTGGCCTTTCCGTAGTGATTATTGTATTTATATGTGATATAATTAGTAGTCTGAGGTCTTGTTATACGGTATGTATTTCTAGCTGTCCTGAGCTGGCATCGAAATAATGTTTTAGCAAGGCTGCATAGTGCCATAAATGTTATCCTATCAGTATTTTGTGTTCTGACATTGCAATGTTTATAAAGTCGTGATTTTCTCTTTGTTCCCAAAAGATCAGTTTTGTCATTTTGTACTGTAGCGACATTAATCTATTTAATTTGTAGGGTGCACAGAAAGCATACGTTGTTATAGCGTATCTTAGTGTATTTTGGCATAGTGCTTTGTATATTAGTGTTTTTAGGCGTTTGGGAACTATGTCTTTTAACTTGTAGAGATTGCCACTTATTGTTCGGAGTTTGTTGTGTAGATGGTTTATGTGGCTATTCCAGTTCATGTCTGCATCGAAGTAAATTCCAAGGTATCGTATTATTTCAACCTGAGTGATTGTAGTGGTTTTGCTGTTCTGTGTGTTTTTTATGTTGGAAAGTGGATGTTGGATGGTTATATATTTGTTATCAACTGGTCGAGTCAGTGGATTTCTGAATATCATTAAGTTTGTCGTTTCTGAGTTTAGGTGTATGGAGTTTTTCGTGAGCCAGTCTATGATCAGATTTATGTCATGTTCACATTTGTTTGGGCTATGCTTGCGTTATTATGGATGGATATTATTGCTGTATCGTCTGCGTATTGGAATATCTTACCTTTGAGTGGTAATTGATTAATATCGTGCGTGTAAATGTTGAATAGAGTTGGAAAGAGTACTGCTCCCTGTGGCACTCTTCCCAGAGTGCCACAGTGAGCTGTCTGCTACCAGTAACCTGTGGCATCGGGACTCGGTTTGACCCGATGCGTGTGATATGCTTTCTATTTTGGAGATAGTTTGTAAACCCTGTAAAGAGTCCCGTCTATTCCAACATGCCTCAGCTTTTCTAACAAGGTTTGATGTGTAAGTTTATCGAATGCTTTAGTAAGATCTATAAAGACTACCATGGCAATTTTGTTTTTGTCTAAGGAGGTATTAATTACGTCTGTAAAGTCTTCCAAGAGAGATGTTGTTCCATTATTTTTCTGAAAACCATATTGTGTTTTGGGGATAATATGAAAGATCTCAGTGTATGCTGTGAGTTTCTTCAGTATGATCCGCTCCATAATTTGATTGATAATTGTTAATGTTGCTATGGGTCTATAATTGCAGATTAAATTTCTTTTTCCTTGTTTGTATATGGGTGTGATTATGGCGGTCTTTAGCATACTTGGTATCTGTCCTGTTTTAAATATTTTATTTATTAGTTTTAGTAGGATAGGACTTAAACTAGCTACATGTTGCTTTATATCTTTAGGTCTAATGCCATTTATTCGTGGGCCTTTGTTTGGTTTGATTTGATGTATTGCTGAGAGAAGTTCTGCTTCTTTTATGGTTGGGAACCATAATAATAATAATAATAATAATAATAATAATAATAATAATAATAATAATAATAATAAAGTGAATCTGGAATTGTTTTACAAATTTTTCACAATGTACCCTCATTAAATCAATTTAAATTTTACAAAAAATTGAAAGTTTTGTTTTGTAAAATATTTAATAAAACAAATTTAGTAAAAAAAATATAATTAAAAAAATTATATTTTTTTAGTTCCAACAAACAGAACCTATGAGATTACAACAGAACGTCATTTAGGTGCTGGTAAGTGCATACCTGGCTTAATCGAAAAAAATATTACATGCAATTATAGATTTAACATTCATAAATTTCAATTAAAATTTTTCTGATACTAGAATGAATGTGCCATGTTACCAATACCGATGTTCGCTAGAACAAATCATGTGCTAAACAGAATTTGGTAAGACACAAAATTTGTGCTCGCAAACAGATTTATTATCTCTTATAAAATGACTAGTGTATATGTGATAACAAGTCATATGTCGAATACGGCCGAAAATGCACACAAAATCGTGTATGATGTATGGTTTAAGGATTTTCATTACCAAGACGATTGTTGGAATATTGGAACTAGTGAAATTATTGGGCTTCAGGACATGAATTCTTATAAAATAGAAGACTGTCATTTGTGTGCTTGTAATTTGCAATTGAATTTCCTCTCAAAATATAAATGTTCATCACGCATTTTATAAATGGTAGTTCTAAATTAAAATTTGATCGTAATATCTTGGAACAAAGTCAAAATTGTAACAAGATTATTAAGGAATCTTCCATTCTGTTTTGTTAGCTCAAAATTTGGCTGAATATTTTGATAGCATTCTTGATACGTATTTGAAAACTCTTTGCTTAGTTACAGAAAATAGCTACTATTTTTGCATATTTTCAAGATGCATTTAACTAAACTTTACGACCAGAGACTGACGATTATTTGCTATCAGGTAGAGCATTTTCTTTCTTTGAAAACTTGGAAATCTTTAGGTAGAAGAGAATGAAGGCTACTCCTACAGGGGATGGAATAAAAAGGAAAGTAAGAAGTGGTTTCCTTAGGTTTATAGCTCAACATAGATTACATATTCACCAACAGTTATTATAATCATGTAAATGAAGACTGTAGAATGGTGGTGGTTAGTTTCACAAAACATAGTCCATAAAAATACCAAAACCAAAGAACAAAAGTATAAATAAGAATATCTCTCAAAAGGACATTCAACTGAATCTCTGATAAACAAGAATTTCAAACACCAGATTGTCCTGTTTTTGATAGCAAAAAAAAAATACTTAATGAAAAATTAGCAGTGAAGACTTAAAACAGCTTCAAGCATGGTTAATAGTATATTAATATGCCATGGTGTACTGAGCAGAAATGAAGACCAAAGATTTGAAAATCAAGGAGCTTTTGCATATGATGGAATTATGCTCGGAGAAGCTAAATATTTAATAGTAGCCCAAGAAGAGATATGTAATCTTGTCTGATGATCTAGCTATTTTCACAGATAAGGGGGTTTGAATGAGATTTACTTGAGATAAAAAGATACAGACTGTTTCTTAAAAAACTGTCCTGTGTTTGAATTGGTTCTCTTGGGTGCTACCGAAAATGAGAAAGCTTGGTTTTAGACCTTTAGAAATATAGTAGGAGCATCTAACATTACGAGATGAATATTTAATGTTATTAATTGTTGAATTTTTCTAGCCGATTTGCCTACTTTTCTTTGTAAAAAAAATTTTGTTTTCCTGGAGGAAACTTTTCCATCTGTATATGAGACTGACTAAGTCATCCTGAGTAGTAAACTCCTTATAAATGTTCTTCTCCATAATGAATTTGCACCCTATTATTCCCACAGAAAGGACATGTTTATTACAAGCAGAGCTAAGGGGCTTCCATGTCTTACAGCTTTGAAAGACCTTGAACTCTGGAATCTTACGGAGCTACGCGATTTTGTTATACTAAGAGGGTTGAAGAGGACTATCATTAGAAAAACTATAGTTAGGATTTGTTGAAGGAGAAGGCGATTTATATACAGCAGGGTGAGTATGGATGAAAGTAAGAAGTACCTTGGAAGTTTCTTCATTGATGGGAAAATCTTAAGGGAGGGATTGGTCTGCAGTGATATGTGATTGTGTATGACCAGAATAGAAATAGTGACCAAAGTGGAAAAAGAGAAATTCACACAATCAATAAATTCTTCCATTGAAAATGGGCACTGAATCTTCTAATAATATTTAGATACTTTTCGACATTTTCAATGAAATGTTTTGAGAAACCCCTATATTATGAACCCTTTTAACATTTCTAGGTTATTTCATCAGATTTGGTAAGTAAGTAGTTATCTACAAATCGGATGTTCTAATCACGGCACCACACGAGTTTCTCTAACTTTTCATTATCTTGTCTAAATGCTATTATTATTATTATTATTACTATTATTATTATTATTATTATTATTATTATTATTATTATTATTATTATTATTATTATTATTATTATTATCATCATCATCATCATCATCATCATCATCATCAAAGAAAGGTTTCTATTCAGTAAATATTTAGTTCTTGGATAAAATAATGATGTTATATGCTTAAAACATTATGGAGGTGTATTATACAGGATTATAAGCATTATACAGGAGCACTTAGATCTATTAACTGCAGTAGTTAGGTATGACTACAGCAAAGATTTATTTAGGTTATTAGGGGACTAATTCTCCCCCTTATCAAAATGTAATTAAATTCATCTCCCCCTCTAACCCGTCTGAACTGGATTCTGACTAGTCATCCTGGTTTCGTTTTTAGGTCAACGTGTGACGTCATGTACACGTGCTGACTGTTTTTGAAGCTGTTGGATTGGTTTTGTTTCGAAACAGTATGTATTTGGCTAGAGTGTTTGTACCTCAACCAATGGGAAGAGAGTCACATCATGTTGTCTTCCTTTCCAATAGTTTAGAGGTCTCATGTTGTCTTCCTTTCCAATAGTTTAGAGGTCTCATGTTGTCTTCGTTCCAATAGTTTGGAGGTCATCGACTTTGTTGTTTCGAGGCTTGGTTTGTTTTTGACCCGAGTCGAGGTCATGTGTTTTTCCCCACTTGAAAGCTTTTATCCACCTTACTGGCCATTATGGATGAAATACGCATCCTCATATGCTTCGTATCCATCATATATTTCAATGTAATATCAATGGTATTACAATTTTGATATGCACTTCGCATCCATTATAATGTTGACATCTATAGACGTCTTGGCCGGTAGCATGGTTAATCGTTTTGAGGTCCCCAGAAGCTAGCGTTTATATCACGTGATAGCATAGTTTTTAATCGATGTTCCTTCCTTATTAAAAGGTAATTAACCCCCCCCCATTTTATCAGTCTCTGTCTTGTCTCGCGGTTGGGTGTAGTTATGTCATATATTTCTCTCCAATAGGGAGAGTCAGGTGACTGTGCAAATAACAACCTCGATGACTATGGAAATTCACAAATTTAAAATTTCTGATCCAAAAGAAATAATTGCAAGACTGGAAGATATTTTTACATGTTTGCTTGAATATTATGTCAGACAAGAAGTTTCAGAATTTAATAAAATATGCTTCGCTATTTTAAGTGATGATTTAACTCACTCGGTCAATCTGTCTCTTATGTCTTCAGATGATTTCAGTACAAAATGGCTATTGGATGTTTTTGAGAAATTTTTTCAATTGAATAAGTCATTTTTAAGTAACTTCAAGTTAGAAATAATTACGCTATCTATTCCTGATGCAAAGGTCGTATGAAAGCACCACATATGCAAGCAGAGTTAGATATTGACATATATTTTAGAAAAAACACTCTGTTAGAAGGATATGGAACACAGAAGGTCTATGTCTTCCTATTTCTATTGTGAAAAGTTGTAGTTATGATAACAGAAGTTTCTGTTACAAAGAAGTCATCCCTTTTGATGAGAAATTACATCAGAAGCTTGTTGACTGCCAATGTTACTTACAAAGAACAGAAGGCAAGACAGTTATGTAAGAAAGCAAATATTACTCCAGGTGATGGTTCTATAAATGCATTATTATCATCATTTCAAAGATTTTTAGATAATTAGTATCAAATCATTGTGTATTATGCTGAAAACAATTTTCAGATTACCTACAGAGGTCCTCACGTGAGAGAAAAGAAAGTCAGTCTGTTATATTTCCAACGATACTACGTTATTGTTTCCGCAACACTATTGTTTCCATCCCTGGATTTTTCTCCCATAAGCACTTTTGTCTGAGATGTTTATGCAACTTCAATAAACCTGTACCCACCCACTTGTGCTCAGATATCTGGTGGAGATATCGGTCAAAGGATGTAACACTTCCATTACATGGGGAAGAGCCTCGACTGTCGCTCAAATTTTTATACAGGAACATGTTTTGAGAATCACAAAGCTACAGTATGCAGTTTTCAAGAGAGAGAGAGAGAGAGAGAGAGATGAGAAGAATGTTCGACAGCTTTCAATAGGAAGAACAATCATACATGGAAGGTTCAATGTGTATACTGTGAACATTTACCTACAGGCAAATGTAATGTTTAGACATTGCAGAGGAAAAACGATGGAAAGAATGAAAACATTACAGATGTCTGTATTATGATTTTGAAAGCATAATATCAGATGAGCATAAACCCATTCTATGTATAGTGCAATATCAAGAGAATTGTGATGGTGAATTTTGTGAAAAAGTCTTTGTGGAGAGAAATATGCAACCGATTTTATTTCTCGGTTGTTATCATCGGACCCTGTGTCAGGTCGTTGTTTATTTGAAAACACGTGTTTTATAGCCCACAATGCAGGATGCTATGGTTCATATCTCATTCTTCAAGAATTGCATGCACGGCAGTTACTACCAGATGTAATCATGAGGGGTGTACAATGCTTATTATGACAATTCCAGGATCTCAAATCTGATTTATAGACAGTATGAATTTCCTAGGAACCAGTCTGCGAAGCCTTCCAAAAACCTCTGGTTTGGAAAACAGTGTGAGAAAAGGATATTTTCCTTACTGGTTTGTTCATCATGAAAATCTTGATTATATAGGGTCGATTTCCAAAATTAAGTTCTATAGACCAGAGAATCAGAATGCATTCTGATACAGAACATAAGCAATTTGAGGAATGGTATGCAAATGCAAAATGGAACACATTTGATCTCAAACACGAACTCTTATCATACTTCCAATCCAACGTGAATATACTAAGAAAACGTTATGAAAAATTCCTTCAACTATAGCTACAAACAGTTCAGTTGGACCCCTTCGAACATAGTTTCACGTTCAATTTGCTTTTACAGTCTTCAAAACTTATTTCTTTAAACCATGCTAGGTGTGGTACCCATTGAGGGTATCGGTTCAAGGAAAACCAGAGTAGAGTAGACTTGCTAGAATTTATTTCCAGTATAACCAAAAAAATATGATGTGTCTTTACAGACATGTGATTCATCGCAGTACAAAGTAGGTCCTTTTCGCATTGATGCCATTTCTCACGCTCAAAAAACAATTATCAAAGTTCATGCCTGCTTTTTTTCAGTTTCATCCTAAGTGTTGTAATCCTTGAGCTATGCATCCTCTCTATAAAGGCTACACGAACATGCAAATTTATGAAAAGACTTGGTCACTCATTTGTGGTTAAACAAGCTCTTCTAGGTGATAAGTATCATGAAATTTGGGAATGTGAGCTCCAAGAACTTAAGAAAAGTGATCCTGTTTTCCTTTCATTCTGCGAGGATGAAGAAAGTTTTCCTCTCTTTATTTCCTCTCGTGATGTTTTGCATGGAGGAAGAAAATATGCAACATGTTTATATTTCAAAACCCTAGATGACGAAAAAATCATGTATATCGATTTCAGCTCTCTCTATACTTTCGTTAATAAATAATGAGATATCCGAAGAAACATCCTCAAATAATAACAGAGAACTTTCTTTTCAAATCGATCGTTATTTTGGAATCATATGTACAAATATGATTTCCTCCTGGTAATCTATTCCACCCCATCCTCCCCTTAAGGATGCATGGCAAGCTTGTTTTTCCCCTGTGCCAAAAAGATGCATAGTTCAATATGTGAACATACAATTTGAGAGTAATCATTGCTGTTTGGACTTCTGTAGAACTTTATACAGCCATGAAATACGGATATCAACTGTTAACGATTTATGAAATTTTGCATCACACCAAAACATTTGACGAAGGGGAATTATTTGGAGGTTACACTGATTGTTGTCTCGCCATGAAACATGCAAATAGTGGGTTTCCTTCGCACGTGCAGACCTCTCAAGATAGACAAAGATACTTGTCAGAATTCAGGAAACATGAAACATAAGCTTGTGTGTTATTGAAGTCCAATTTAATCCAAGTTTAAGAGGTATACGAAAGGCCCTCTTGAACCAGCTGTTGGGAAAGTTTTGTCAGAAAGGTTTGTCAGTGAGTGCACAAAGGTGGAATTCATTGACAATTATGAAACTCTTCTACAATTGGTGAAAACAACAGACAAGCGTATGGAAAAAATAAGCTTGTCTGTTGATGAAGTCTAATTTAATCCAGGTTTAAGAACTATAGGAAAGGCCCTATTGAACCAGTAGCGGGGAACGTTTTGTCAGTAAAGTGAGCACACAAACGTGAAATTCATTGACAATTATGAAACTCTTCCTCAATTGGTAACTGATACATCTTGATCAGTCGAAGACATTCAGTTTGTGTAACCGGAAACATTATTGGTGTCTCACTGTTCTGTATCAGAATGCATAAATTCTAATGCTAATGGGAGCTGTGTGATAGGCTCATTTGTTACTTCATATGGGAGACTTGGTTTACTTGAAAAAATCCAGAAATTGAAAAAACGTCTCCTTTATTTTGACACAGATTCTAATCTTTTGACTCTAAAACAAGGGGAATATATTCCTACTTTAGGCAACCATTTGGGTCAGTTAGTGGACAAAATCGACTGGAAACTGGTGGAATATCGCATTTTGCGGCGGCTCCTAAAAATTATGCACTACGTTTACGAAATGGCAATACCATAATCAAATCAAAAAGCTTTAGCCTGAGAGGACAAACAGCCAATATCGTTACTTTTGACTTCATGAAAACAGTTTTAGAAGAATTAACAACATCTGGTCTTTAACATTCCTGTTAAAGACCAGATGATCCTATATAAATATAGTTAGAAGTTCTTCGTACGTCAGTTATTCATATGACAAACGTTACATTGAATCGACTGTTCACATTACTTACTCGTACAGATGGCAGGGTTAATTCACCAGGCAAACGTAATCGTCTGCGGACCAACCCAAAGTGGGAAATTAACTCTGGTTGCTTCACTACTGCAAATTCGGAACACAATCTTCACTCCAAAGTACAGAGAATAGGTTTTTTATACTCTGATCATCAATCCCTATGATGAAGAGAAATTCCTCATATGGAATTTTATAGAGGTCTGTAGGACATCGAGTTTTCTCCAGAAGTAAGAAATCTCTTGATTATTGCTGATCTGTTTTTGAAGCAAATGCATCCTCCACAATAGCAGATTTGTTTCCAAAAGGAAGCCATCATCATAATCTTACTGTTTTACTGATCACTCAGAATTTGTTTCAAAAAGAGAAACATGCAACAACGGTAAGTTTGAATGCTTCGTACATATATTTTCTATCCAAACCGAGAGATAAGTCTCAAGATAAGTCTCATTACCACTCCTGACAAATTTGTCCTGACCATCCTTCTATATTAGTTCAGGCTTACAAAGATGCTATTTCATCAAAACCACATACCTATCTCCTAATCAATCTCAAGCAAATGTGCACAGAAGATTTGTGATTTAGCTCAAATATTTAACCAAAAGAAGGAGAAACCGTAGTTATATATCCACAGGAAATGATTGAAAAGGTGTCATTTATTCAGAATGAAACCTAACAGGTGGAGGTTTTGATGGCTCTTGCCTCGTATAATTCTGAAAAACAACACAATGCATTAATTTCAACTGCTGGTAGAGAAGAAATCTTCGGTATTTGTGAAGTTTGTCGAAATTTGCTGAATGGTACGTTGCCATTTCAGCAAATTTAGTCAAATGTCAAGTTATTCCTGGACACTCTTCGTAAAATCTGCTCTTCAAAGAAAAAAACTCAGTTATTAATCCTGTCCCTGTCATCAGTTTTCAAAAACCAAATAACAATGCTATTTTACTGGGATTACCGTCAAATTTGCATCAAAGTGCAAGTTTAGGCTATAGTTACTTGGTGTCGTTCCTCTTTAAATGCGAAACGTAGCATATCAGACAATTTCTTACATTTCGATAATTACAATGCAACTCTTACAAATTTCTTTTCGTTATTTATTTTTTCCAAAAATCCATTTCCAAAATCGGACGAAAGGAGCGGTTCGTCCTTTCGTTCGTACGTGAGCGGTAGCCTGTCTCCGTTCGCATTTTTAAAATCAGACTCTTTCCCTGCCAACGGGCGGTTCATTAACATGGCAGTCTATGGGAGACCGGAGTAGACGTATTTTTACGTGAGCAGTACGCTGGTGTCCGGCTGCATTTTACTGCCAGCTAGGTTAGGTTAGGTTAGGTTAGTTTGGTTAGGAATTAAGAAATGGGTTCAAGTTTAAACATAGCCGTACCAGCCGTGAAGATCATCTAAGTGAAGTTTGGTTGGGTTAGGTTAGTTTGGTTAGGTTAGGTTAGGTTAGTTTGGTTAGGTTAGGTTCGGTTAGGTTAGTTTAGTTAGCTTAGGTTAGTTTAGTTAGCTTAGGTTAGTTAGGGTAGTTTAGTTAGGTTAGGTTAGGTTAGTTTAATTAGGTTAGGTTAGTTTATTAGGTTAATTTGGTTAGGTTAGTTTGGGTTAGGTTAGGTGAGTTTAGCTGTTTGGCTGCATTTTCCGCCAGCGACTATTAGATTAGGTTAGGTTAGGTACCAACAAGATGCTTTCCTCATCCTCTAAAGATCCTGTGTCACAATGATGCAGAGAGACGTGAAGCTATTTACACCAATAGACTTTAATGTCAGATGAATGACCATTGGACAGAGAACAGTTCCTATCAAAATATCAATTAATTCAAAAACTAAGCATTTTCCAAAATTGCGGAAATTTTCCAAGTTTGCTCTAAAACATATAAAAGGGAAGATATTGTCTCCGATGAAAAATGGGCAATTTTGTCGAGGAATGATTTCAAGGAAATTATAACCCATGTTTATTATTATCTTATTTAAAAGTGAAAGGTGTCGACTAGACTTCTGATCGTTCGATTCAAGTGAACAATATGCGTCTACCTGACGTGAATATTCGTGAGAGTTTTGAATAAACCAGGCAAAATGGAAAGGAAACCTTTACCACCTGAAAACGGACAGCTATAATATGTGGTTAGAGATTTCCCTTTTATTAAAAATAAGAAATGGATGCCATACTAAATATATCAAAAATCAAAAAATCAGCTAACGCCTTTTTATTCCCGTATATACGGGAGTAGGCGAGGCCATTTAGCCCTATCTAACTTTTGGAGACTGAGTGGGCAGTTCAATCTCCACTGGTACCCAATCAGAGACAGATGGCCCAAGGCTATCACTAATTAAGCGGTACGCAGTGAAGAGAGACGGCTCAAATGTGCCGCCATCTCGTGGTCCCTAACCCTAACACAATATATTTAATGTCTGAAATAATGTGGGTTCTACGGTCGATTTTCTTGAGTTTACAGGACGAAAAACCCGAGTTTCCGGGAGGAAAAACCTGCTTGCCCGTGCCAGAGATCGACTAACTCGGGAACCGGTCGAAAAAAGGCTTAGAAAAATTTCCTCTAGTCGCCGACTAGATTCGAAACCAAGACTTCCTTCGTGCGGCCAAGCGCGGTGGTGTGCAAACGCCACATCCACTGAGCTACATAGGCTCTTTACTAAATATATATATATATATATATATAGTATTATATATTAGTATTATATTAGTATTATCTACATTGCATGTCTAGTATGTTTGTAATAAATATTTGTTGCCTTATTATGTTTTATTTGTTTATTAGAAAACTAATCACTAGGTACACACATAATCGGTTAATAGGCTTTTATTTTGACAATAATACATAGATTACATTAGCGTATATAACACTAATAAATCATTATAATGCTGAGAAGTAGAATAGATATGACACAGTATTTCATCCTCAGTAAAACCTCTACTCAGTAACATATAAAAAATACTCAGTGTAAACCACAAGCGTCACTACTCTTTGGTTGAATCTGAGTGGCATTGTAAAACACATTTTCATAAAATCTGTTGAAGAATTCAAGAAACAGCTTGTCTGGCGTACTTCCAAAAGAACATAAAAATCCCTTGCTTTTTCTCTTTGATGTTTACGACTACCCAGTGCCGTCCTGGTAAATACGACATCTCTATATTGCAAATAACTGTGAAATTCCCCTCTATGTTTTTAGGACGATGATCTTTCGGAAACACGGGTATCCCTTTATTAAAATGATGTATAGATAATAATTGTTACTAATCTAATGTATTCATTTTTTAAACTAAGTAATCAAAAATAATGTCACTCTGGTGTGAGATCTCCAATAAACTTTCGAACTCTGGGAATAGAATAACGGTGACGTTCTGTGTTAAGGGTGTGGCAAATTTTATACTCAGTGAAAGATTATCGTCATGGACAAGGGTAGAGACTTCGCTATCAGACTGTTCACTTGGGGTCAGATCAACTATGTACAGTGAATAACCCTATGCATAAACATTCAGTTTAATCTCCAACCCACGATCTTCAAAAGTCATCTTACTTACCAAGGAATATTTGGCTTTTGCTTTTTTAAAACATCAGCATGTGCTAGTAAAATAGAAGGTGGTATCTTAGCTTTTTGCACATATAAAGTAGCCACTTCAAAGACAGTTTTGTAGTTTGGTTTAGCTTTCAGTAGAAATAAAGGCAAATTCAGTTTTTGCTCTCATAAGTTGTAACTTTAGACCAACTTAACTAATTAAATATCGTACTTGGCTAAACGAAGCGGGATGAAGACGCCCAATCATTTCTATTGTTGAGGTTTTTTCCGCAAGTGTTTCTCTTTGTTGTAATCCAGACGTCGAAGTCGTTGCGCTATTCTGTAGAAAGGTTACATCAGAAGGGTCGTCATCTTTATAAAACATTTCATAAGCCATATGAATTCTCTTTGCTTCAGATCCATAGTTCAATAAACTTTCCAAAAAGGGCACAATATCCATAACAGTTATTACTAGAACTTACTAGTGTGTCTCCTAAAAATAAATCCACTTGTGAAAATAAAATATTTCTACACTCTTTTCGGAGACGAACCTTCAGCATTCGCAATCTTAACACGTAAACACAAAACTCATTTCGACAAATCCAGGTAATGATGTCCGCCAATTACAAAGAATTCTAATGGACCGGTTTCGTGACTCGAAATGGAGTTCGATGCTGAATACAAATTCTTCTCGTATGAATAGTCAATTGGCAGTACACAACAGATATCAAGATCTGAACCCACACCCTCTGATGACATTTTTTAATCGAGTATATCGTGGGTCATGTTCTCTCGACGTTCTCTTCAACAAAGATGTTTCTTCTTTCTGCAAGGTCACTTTATACCAGATCAGATCGCAGTTGTTTTTCCAAACATTCCTTCAACTGGTTAAGTCAATATACACATGCGTCCTGTGCTTGTCGCTTGGCTGGCTCACGAAAGTTCTGACCAGACACTACATCTATGTTATTTATTTTCCTGTTTTCATTGCTTGCTTTGAAAGAGCGCGTGTTGCTGGTTTAACGAAAGAGTTCACAAACCTGAACACACTTTTAAACACTCCCTCCCCCTCCTTTACTGGAAAGCTTGAACACGTTCGAGTTTATTTCTAATCCTGGTAAATTCCCATAGTATTCTAAGTAGCTCATCCTCGTTTCTTGAAGTGGAGTTTAATCACTGATTTCCGAGAACAAACAGGAGCACTGTCTGATCTTAAAATAATTTCTACAATTGGAAAATTTTTTGTAGACACTGGAAAAAAATCTATCTTGTTGTATATTTTAGAAATAATATCACTTCCGTCATAAGTAGCAGCAATTATTCTGAGCAGAGGTACATACACATCAACTACGACACGCAGAGATACCAGATTGTAATAACAATAAATTTCGTAAACTCCCTTCCTTATGTCAATTATGTGCTTTCCTTTGACTTCTCCAGAAATGGATGACCGATTTGAGATTCGACCATCCCCAGTAATCTAGCAAGTCCCAGATTATCTTTAGGAAATCGAATACTAGTAGTATCGGGAATAATTATTTTAAATTTCCCATCTGCTTCTTGTTGAAACGTAATTGCTGTGAACTTTTCCAAAGTATTCAACAAATTGAGGAGGATAGGAAAATATCCGGGCGGAATAAAAACGTTTTGGTCTCAATTTTTACATTTTTTTTTACTTAACGTATGTGAAAAGGCATATTATAGGCACTTTTATGCTCAGTTCTAGCACTTGGCATTCGCGATTGTTCCTGGTCCTTTTCAACTGGTGTAAGCCTCTCCAGAAAGGATTGCAGTACCTCCCAACAACTGAGCTAGATCTGAGGAAAGTTTGATCTGATAATCATGTAAGGCATGTATAACAACATTTCACCTTCCCTTTCTTTTTTTATCATCCACAGTAAACATCACATAGGGTTTATCATCATCAGGAACAGCATTGTTCAGCTGTCTTGCCAGCTGGTCTGCATTCCCTACTGTAGGATACATATCAATTGAACAGCCGATAATCTGATATTCACCCTTAGTTTCATGTATAATTTCAAGTTTATTGAGAGACTCATCTACATTATCGAAAACAGCAGGGATTTGAATTTCAGCTAAACCCATCATCCATTCACCTGGGCCGAGATCAATAGCATTTGGTAGTCTTACAGAATAATTTCCTATTTTATTCTCTGTGAATATGTGCATAGAAGCTGTACTGTGCAAGATTAGAAACTCCATTACATACAGTAGAATACTCTGATATCAAAACCTTTTCAATCTTTTAACCACACTTCGACGAACTGTAGAGTGAAGCATGAAGCCTTTTTGCTCTCTGTTAAAAACGGTTCGACACGGTTGCTCCAAGTTTCTAACACTTCCATAAGATTTATACGTGATAGCGCAAGTGCTAAATGAACAATCACATCCCCATCACCACAACGAATGCACCTCTCTGCGTGTTGTTTAAAATGAGGATAAGCAGCATGGCTAACAACATCCAATAAGGCTTCATTCAAATCCTGTATTTCGAGCTCGTGTTTCTAGAACAATCACTTGTATAAATCCTCCAGGGAGGTCTAGGTTTCGTATCTCTGTAGGTATTTATGGAGTTCACAGTTTCGTGCACCCCTACTTTTCCAAGTAGTTTGGATCTAAAGTCAGATATGCCACGAGACGATATTCCCAACGGTTTCTCGAGAGCAGATACTCATCTTCGAAAGGTTGCCGCATCAGACAATTAGCAGCCATATCTGTCCTCGGAAGGTATAGTGAAAATTTGTATACTTGCTTCTGTTTAGGTGAGGATCGATTTATACCCATCCAGATTACAACTATATCACTAAACGAAGTGTAGTTGTACAATGCACCCTCTTACCTGTACCATCTCAATTTGGAATTATACAGTTATCAACCTCAGGGAAAACACCCTTGTTAACAGGAGAAAACATAAATAATCATAATAATACCCCACAGAGCTTGCACGAACCCAACTCGGGTCTGGATAAGATCGCCATTTCACTAACAACTCCGGAATACCACTTTTAACTCTTCGTTTCAACACTTTGTCAACAACAGAAACTTCAGGTCTGAATTTTGCATTTCATTGGCATAAAAACGTCCAAAAATTTCTTTTACACTTATGTCTTTGGGTCGATAGGTTACAGGATTGGAAAAAAGAACGATCTTGATGATAAAGATTTCCTCGGCGCGGTCCATGAAGGTGTGGATTCCTTGTCAAAAAATTTTTTTGTCAGGAGATATACACATCACCTTGCTTAAACATGGTAGGGTTCTGTTTTTCATTCTAACCATATGACCGTTCATATACTTTACTCTTTTTCCTGGGATTCACTTCTTCAGGAGCCATCCCGACAGATCTAGGTTTAGATAAATTATACCCTCTTAAAAGTTCAGGTAACACATCAACATAAGTGTATGTATTTTTATAAGTGAAATAATGCCGCATGCGACCTCACAAAGTATGGTGAAATCTTTCTACTATCGATGCTTTGGTGTCACCTTTAGAAAAGAAAAAATGTATCCCTGGTTTTTTTTTTAAATAAAGCACGCACATGCTTATTCCAAAATGCTTTTCCTCTGTCAATCTTCTGCATCCAGTAATAACTTCTGCATAGCTCTGGATACTGCTAAATCTCTTTTGGTTTTAAGAGGGTGAACCCAAGCTTTACGAGAAAATACATCAATCGTAGTTAATAAATATTTAAAACCATTATTACATCTAGCAAGAGCACTTAAATCCATCAACTCACATTGATATTGGTGAGCAATTCCAGCTACTTTTGTTTTCAATCGTCTAAATCTACGTTTCACTAGTTTATGTAATGTATACGTAGGTTACTCTTGTAACCATCGTTTAACATCTCTGATATTATGTCGAGAAGTTCTTTGTAAAAAATGATATGCTTCCAAACCCTTGTGGATTCGTCAAATCGTAATATATTTTACTTAAATCACCCTTCGTAGACATCTTAACATAAAGTAAGCATTGACAAGCACGGGTTCAGGTTAACTACATTTTTATTAAGCAAATATTTACATGGAAGACAATAATGAATGCAAATAGCTGTGTTGAGAAATCATTACATAAAATACACTATACATCTGTAAAGTGCATTCAACACCTTTACTACACAACAGTTCACATTCCTCTATCAGGAAAACGGAGAACAGTGTTTCATAAATGAAGATAACACTTCCAAGAACTGTCCATCCATCAGAGAAGAAGATTCCAAACTGATCTTTATAGAAACATCCTTGAAATTGTATGCAAGAACCTCTGAGATAAGATGAAACACTTCAGCATTTGCTTTCAAAACATCAGGATGTTGGGAAATACTACTTGCACGATCAATCAACGTTAATATTACATCTTCACATTTTCGTCTATCAACTAATTTATTGAAGCTTCCACACTGTCATATTCTCATAGGGAGCATTTTACAGACCTGCCACAATCTTTTTCACTTCCTCTCTGGTCCTCTCCACAACTTCTTCATCACCATGTAACACTGGAGTTCAAATCTGTGGACAGTAGTCCAGATGTAGCCTTATTAAAGCCTCATTTAGAGGAATGATATCCTTTCTATTCATGCTCATTAGAGTGTTCTTCAACAATCACATAATCTGATGTGCTACTGTGGTTACTTCGCAATATGTTCCTTTTAGACTTGTCCTTGAAAACCCCTTTCTCCAGAATCACAGCCAAGCCCTTGGCCTCACCTGTTTCCTGCAGTTCAGTTCTATAAATATAGTGCACAGCTTCTGATATATGACTTCTTATTCAGTCTATCCAAAATATTTTTCACAACTTTCTAAAGGAGAGCAGGATAGAAGTCAGTTGGTTATCGTTGCCAAAGTTGAAGAAAAATGAAGCTAGAAGCCAACACTACTTTCTGGTTTTATAGGATGCTATTTGTTATTATATGAAAAGCATTTAAGGCTATACCTGTAGTGTATTATGTCTGTTAATACCTTCTAATTTTACTTTGTTTTCAAAATGACTTTTTAAAAATATTCAGTCATTCGAAAATATTTTTCACATCTTTCTAAAGGAAAGCAGAATAGATGTCAGTTGGTTATGATTGGTAGCCATTTGCTATTTCATCTATGCCAAAGTTGAAGGAGAATGGAGCTAGGAAGTCAACACTAACTTTTGGTTTTATAGGATGCTATTTGTTATTATATGGAAAGCAATTAAGGCTATGCCTGTAGTGTATTATGTCTGTTAATACCTTCTAATTTTACTTTTTTTTCAAAATGACTTTTTTAAAAAATACCGATAAATGTTTTTGACTTCTTGGATGGAATTTTTACCTACGTTTCTTCCAACCAAAGTTCATAGTCAATACCGAATGAGCTGTGTAACCAAACAATATATCCTTAGATTAGAAGTCGTTTGGTGTGACAGCGAGAGAGAGAGAGAGACAGAGGAGTTTCATGGAATATACAGTACAGTACAACAGTATATCCCTTAGCCCTTGTTGAAGATAAGTATGGAGAGAAAAAACCTAGTGACTTGTTCTGATAAATAGCCGTCGATCATGTGAAATCAGGAAAACATGAAGGGCGCGGTGAATTCTGTGAACCTCGAAATGAGCTTCTCAGTGAAGTGTTCTGATAAATAGGCTCTAGATCCACGGGATGTTTGACAGGTTCTTCCGGCCTGTTAAAATACCTGTGCATGAAATTAAATGTTTTTTGCACGAATCATCCTATGGAAATCCTGGGTGAATGTAACCAACACATGCTCGGTGCAGCGTTCGCTATTCAAGGTCAGGGTCACATGGCGTAAGCTTGAGGCATTTGCTTTACCAATTCAGTATGAACAAAAATAATGCTCAACAATAAACATCTTTTCTTTCAACGTCAGTACCATTTCTTCAGCTAAATGTAATGGCACAGAGACTCTACACGTGTTCTTCTATCATAGAACGTGAAGGTGGGGGTGTCGAGGTTCAGTCATGTTTCTTTTTTGTGCCTCTTTTCCAGGAACATTAAATTAACTTCTGTTACTGTTCGGAGAAGGACTCATTCCATCCTTTCAATGTGACCAATGTATTTGCGCTATCTTCAGTTAATATCCTTGAGTAACCTTAAAGTTCTATTGATATTTTCTAGCACCCATCCCTTTGTCCACCTTTCAGTATATGATATTCTGAACAACCTTCTGTAGCAGCACATTTCAAAAGCAACTATCCTCCTGTTCGATGCTCTCACATCCAGAAGTATCTGTTGGAAAAACAACTGCATCCAAAATTCTCAAATTTGTTCCCATGGAGATAGATCCATCCTTCCAGATATTGCACAAGTGTCTGACAGTTGTTTTAGCCATATGTAATTTTCTTCTGATTTCTTCTGAGTTGAAATTCTTCATATTAACATTGGATTCCAGGTACTCTAATTTGCTGACATCCTCAGTTCTTTCTCTATTAAGGTGCACTTGTTTCTCATGCGCTTCCTCGTCTGTATTTCATTTGAGAATCATAATCTTTGTCATGCTAGGATTCAGGTGAAGCCCTCAGTTTTACTGATCTCCTTAACTTTTGTCAAGAATTTGTTCTAGTCCTTTCTTCTCATTACAGAGGAGTATTTTATCATCAGTATACCTCAGATTATTGATCAACTACCACCTCTCTGAATTCCTGTCTTGACCTCATCGTGTGATGTGTTCAGTACCGACACTAAACAAATGAGGAGAAATTAGACACCCTTGCCTAACTCCCTTCCTACCTAAAGCCAATCAGTTAATCTATGTTCTTGCCATGGGTACTTGCTCGTTGTAGACGTTAGCTATCAGTTGTGGTAAACCCATCTTTTTCAATATTACCCACAGTTTCCCATTACAAACACAGTCGAAATTCATAGAGTAGTCGACGAAACACATTACCATAGGAGTCTAAATTCTTTATACTTTTCTATGATCTGTTTAAGGCAAAGAATATGATCTCTGGTACCATTACTTCTCCTACAACCTTCTTGTTCCTCAAGCATCTCTGCCTCAACTTTGGCCTACTATTTAGAGTGATCTCTAAGAAAATAATTATTTCACAAGAAATTAAACTAATAGTTCATATACAGTTCGAGTAATCCTCCATATCTAAGTTTTTTGTGTAGCGGTATGAAAACAGATTACGACAACTTTCAGTCTCTAGGTAATGATCCGGTCTCCCATATCCTTGTAATCAATCTATGAAATAGATTGAATGCTGATCTGAGGCAGTGATGAATGAAAAAAAAAAAAACACTCATTCGTCCAGTCCTAGTTGCCTTTATTAACTCTGTTGGGATTCTACCTGTACCCGTGGCCTTTCTGTGGTTAATCTGTTTAACTGCTCATCCAACCTCATCAGAACTGGAGGACATTTCAAATCGAAATTTTTCTTATTAGCCGACTCTTCCTATTGCTCGTTATCCTCTGCTGTACAGTTCCTCACAAGGTGAGTTCTTTCCGTATGTTTTTGATTTCCAGTTCTTCTGATAGTACTCTCTTTCATGGTATTCAATTTGGGCATAAACTTGTACTTTAGGTCACATTCTTTAATAACTCTGCCTCCTTACTTAGATCTCTACTTTACATTTATTAGCATAAAAGTTTCCTTGTCCTGCTGACGGCTGCTCTGATCTCTCTATTAAATCTCTTATATTCTTCAATCATTGTCTCTGTTTGTTTTTTCAACCTTCTGGTTCCCATCTGCCATACGGCCGCGGGAGGGTAGCTATATGCTACCATTCTAGGGAGAGATGATTATGAGCAAGGTGGTCTCCCTTTGCCTTCCTTGCCGTAAGTATTTATGACTGTAATCTGTGGGTTCACGGGGCCGGTTTGCCTGCTTGCGGGATGAAAAACCCCAGATAAACTGGCGGAAAAAACGCCCAAGGCCGGCTAACTTGGCTATGGCTGAGGAAGACCCTTAAGCTCCTCACGTCGTAGACGGGAATCGAACCATATGCCTGGGGAAGGAGAACACTCCTTCCCCAGGCATATGGTTGCGAAGCGCAAAGTCACTAGGCTAACCGCGCGGACTTTTTCAACCACCATCTGTCTATTAGAGCTTATATCGAATGTGATATTGGTATCTTAATCTTCTAATTAGGCCTAGTTACTTCTTGTCTGTATAAACTTAACTCCGTCTCAGAGTCATTCAAGTACGTTCTCCATACCAGGCTCTAAACGATCATCCAAATCGCATGGGCAAATTTTAATAATCTTTCCCTGCGAGTGTTAGGTTCACTCAGACAAAAACATGCTACACTCAGGTTAGGTCTCATATACTAAAATTACTTTGACATCCAGACTATTTGGACTGGAAAGTTTCGGAGTCTTAGTCTTATTTTGGCTCTTAGTAGTTAATCGTCTGTACCACAGTCTATTGAAGGACAAGTATGCACATTAGAGAAGCTACTTCCACCATTGCAGAGCCAGGATGTAATGAGTCTGTTGCCTCGACCGAAGAATGCTCGTCGTTTAAGTATAGTTGTGTAGAATTCTGGAAATGTTTTTGTAATAAATATTCTATTAGCATGGACAAATGCTAACACTTTCACTGCATGTGTTACGTTCACCCAGAAACAAAACGTGCTACCCTAAGGTCTAAGTCTCATACTCTTTCCCTTTTGCTTTAAAGTACCCTGGATAAAAATTATATTTCTTCTTTGTAGGCAGTCCAAACACGCTGTAGGTTTCCATAGATTTCCTTGCACTATTCATCAAGGTTATCTGTCTGCGGTGCATAAACTACCACTATTGACACATTATAGAATGTGCCTTAAGTCTAATATAAATTATCCTGCCATTATATGGATTATAACCAAGAAGGGCTGTTGCCTGAACTGTTTTCAGTACTTCAGCTACCCCACGATACATTAACTCAGCTCCTGAATAGACAACTAAATTACCATCCTGTCTTTTGAAGTGACTTTCTACATTTCTATCTAGTATCTGTAATTCCCAAAATTCCAATATTATATCTCTCCATTTCTTTATAGACAATATCAAAAGTACCCATCCGTTGAATCTGTACATTCCATGTACTTAAGTAAAGTTCACCTCTAAGATTAATTCCATAATATCTGTACTTCTTGTTCCCTATATCATTGACTTGAATTAAAGACTAATATGTTTCTCGAACAGCACTGTCTGACTAAACTCTGGAAGCAGTTCTGATTATTCTGCGCAAAAATGAGGCATCATAAAAAGTATCATAAGGCACAACTATATTAGCATTTTTTGAATTGTTTCAGAGGCCCTTTCTACATATCTGGGAGGTTTTAGTTCAAATGATCTCACGTTGTCCAAGTGGGTTGGGACTTCAACCTGCTAAGTGAGGCAAAACTTAGGAGAGAAGACAGACTCCCACTGCATAGAATTGAAAGAAATTTAAATACAGAAAGGATTCACCCTCAAGTCCTTGAATACGCTAATAACATGGAGGGAAGAAGAAGAAGAAGAAGAACAGAAAGAAAGTAAAGAAAAGAAGGAAAGAAAGAAGAGGGGGTGGCAATCAGTCTAGAGATAATATAGCATATGTATATTACATGAAGTAAGGCGTGGTCCGGTATCAGATACTTCGGGTTTGCCACTAAAATGAACTGTAAGAGTTAAATCGAAAAACTCTGCTGTACAAATATGGAAACATTATTAAGCCGTTTCAGTTCTCTGTTAACAAAATTTAGCTATCAGACATTCTCAATAATACATGACAAAAGTGGAATTCAAACTCATATCCCATTGATTGTTGAAGATCTATCATCTGAACAAAGCCGGTGCAAAATAACTAGTGCAAAATTAGTTTCCATTGGGTTCAATACACTGAACTTTGAATAACCAACCTAAATTCGTCATAACTTTACAAAGTAGACTGTTTTTCAACAGTCATCATATATTATGAATGACTGTTATATGATCTTGGTATAAAATAATGACGGATATTTAAAATATTTCGTTAAATATGGTTCTTATACCAAGTTTAAAACCCTTTTACTATTTTAGTAATTCATATTTGACTTATTAGTATAATTGTTAAATATACTTCTCTAATCTCCAAATGCAATATTATCAGACTTAAAACAATATTTTTTGGTAAATGTTTCCTATTTTGCAGGTGGTATTGTTGGAATAACAGTGTCTTTACTGGCAATAGTGAGCCTGCTTACAGGTTTGGTGATATATTCTTACTTCAACAGAGGCAAGAGGTGCATGAAAATTTACCTCTTTCATACAACTTAACAGGATCTCCAGCAGAAGAAGAAACTGTCTAGAATAAAACATTATTTATAAAAGACGTTCAGTCTGAAGTTGATGAGGTCAGAATTTTAGTGTGATAAAGCAGTCTGCATTTCACCTTCTTTCTGTCAGAAGATAGAGTGGAAAAAACACACCTTACGCTATCATTCTACATTTCTGGACTATCACGGTCCATTTTGTGATTTTGTAATTGATTATATATTATTATCTTGAAATGTATTATTATAATAAAGATTATTATCTTTAAAAATAGATAAATATGAGACAAGAATCACCATTATAAAAATCTAACCATACCTAATAAATTTTATTCTTACATTTAATCGCCATTTTCTCCTCAGATAAATAAATATTTTTGTCCATATTCAGATTTCCATGGTTAGTAATATTCATATCACAGTTTCAGAAAAATAAATACAGAAACTACATAGGCAATGAGATTATAATGTGGATGTGAAACTATATTTCGTGAAGTAGAGGCTAACAGGATGAAATATATGATTTGATGATGATTCATCTTCATGCGGTTCATCTGCACGATTCGGTGAAATTCATTGAAAAATTACCCTGATATGGTATAAGCGGGCTTGCACAACATGAGGGCCGCAATGTATTTATTTTGGCCCGTCTGCCTGATTGAAATTAATTAATCATACTGGGGAATATGTAATTAAGACGATTTGAATTACATTTTTAATTGAAAGAGGCGTTAAGACTATGCATGTTTACGCTCATGCGATTAATGTCACAATCATGCTTCTTTCAATTCGACAATAAATTGCATTTGGAGTTATTCTCACTGTCGTATTTAATAACAAATTATTACAATCGCTTCGAGGTTTTGTTAGCGCTAATTCAAAGTTACATCTTAGTGATAACGACTTGATGTCTACGAACGAGAACGAATCGTATTACACAAAGTTGGCCGTGCCTTGACTGGCTTTGGCAGTGTAGTAGTTGGTTGTAGCTGGAGCAATACATTACATAACTGTTATCATAAGCTGCATTATTGTGAGTTTTTCGTCATTACTTTTTTGTAATTAATATTGTCAATCTCGACACAATGAGCTAAAGTAAAAAGCGTAAAATATATTCGAAACATCGAGCATTTAACGTTTAGTGGACAAACACATATTTTTAATTGTTTAAGGAAAAAATAGTGTGCATTGTTTGTCGGGAAGCTATCGCTGTGCCTAAATAGTACAATCTGAAACGGCATTTTGAATCGATACATCCTAAACTTGGCAAGTTGGATGCAAGTGAAAAGCAAATAAAAAGCAGAAAAGCTATTGAAAGTCCTTAGTGCTGAGCAATAAGCCTTGTAAAAAAAGTGACATCTGCAAATGAAGTTGCTACAAAGGTAAGCTTAAAAATATCACAAGAAATAGTTTGTGCTGGCAAATCATTTACTGAGGGAGAGTTGATAAAAGAGTGCATGATGATTGCCGTTTCCGAATTGTGTCCTGATAAGAAAAATAATTTTGAAAATATCAGTTTGTCCCGTATGACTGTTCAGCGCAGGGTGACTGATATTGCCGAGGATCTTAAAATAACCTGCAAACATCGGCTAATGAATTTGTCTATTATCCGCCTGCTATGGATGAAAGTACTGGCGTGAAAGATACTGTACTGCTTTTAATATATGTAAGAGACGTATGTAAGAATTTTGAGGTGACAGAGGAGCTTGCTGGCTTGTGTTCAATGAAAGGAAGAATAACAGGAAAGGAGATGGCAGAAAATGTAAAGATGTGTATAACAGAAAAACTATCCTTAAATTTCAAGAATTTAGCAGCAGTTTGCGCTGATGGTGCCCCATCTATGTGTGGAAAACATGTTGTGCTGTAACATTTATTGAACACTATGCAGGTAAACCATTGACAAAATTTCACTGCCTAATTCATCAGCAGGTGTTAGGTTCAAAGGTTTGCAGTTTGATCATGTGAATAAAGCAGTATTTCTCTGGTCAACTATATTCGAGCTCGGGGTTTGAAACACAGAATGTTTCAGGCGTGTCTAGAAGAAAATGATGCCGAGTACGGGGATCTACCATATCACATTGATGTGCGTTGGTTGAGCCGCGGTAAAGTTTTGTCACGCTTTGTCGCTCTAAAAAATGAGTTGGTTGAATTTTTGGAATCTCAAGAAGATATGCAAACATTCCTAGAAATAAGAGATGAAGAATGGAATCAAGATTTATTTTTCTTGTGTGACATTTTGAGTCACTTGAATAACCTTAACTTACAGCTTCAAGGAAAAAATAAGTTTCTTTTTCAGTTAATGTCTCTTATAAAGGCATTCAAAATGAAATGAAGTTTGTTTGAAAATCACGTTGCTATGGGGGATATGTCACATTTCTTAACTTGTCGAAAGAATATTCCATCAGAATATCATTCAATGATGGGTGGAAAACATAAGAAGCACATATCACTTCTAAGTGAGCAGTTTCAGAAAAGAATGCCATTGAGTAATGAAGACGAAGTCCGCATAAATGTGATTGAGGATCCATTTTCTGTCGAAGCAGGAAATCTACCTGTCGGAGTCCAGATGGAAGTTATTGATATACAGTGTTCTGAAAACTATCGGGTCAAGCATAGGGAGAGTACTTTACAAGAGTTTTATTCTATTCTGGATCAGGATAAATTTAAAAGTTTGATGGATACTGCCTACTAAGTATTTTGTATGTTTGGGAGCACATATACTGGTGAACAAACATTTTCGGTCATGAACTTGAACAAATCCAAACAGCGTTCATCTTTAAGTGATATCAATTTAGAGGTCATATTAAGAATGGCATCTTCAAACATGACACCAAACTTTGATAAAATAGTGGCAACAAAGAAATGCAATGTGTCACATTGCGACATTCTGAATATCACAATGTGACATTCAGTCACTGATATTTCACTGAGAATAAGTGTAATATTCTCAGGGAAATTATTAATAAACTTTGTGTTTATGTTTAAGTGGTTTTTATTGAGACATTTTGCAGCTATATCTGTTTGTAAATAATTTTGATTATAATTTTAATTGTAACTCTCTAATAATTTAAATATGTATATTAATTATGTATTTACTGTAGGCCTACTAACAAATTTACATAAGTTTAGCTGCAGTGGACTAGTCTACGATTCAAAGTCCGAAGTGATCTGACCCTTGGTCAGGTGGTCCAAGTTGGGTTTGGCCCTCAAAAGACATTAAAGTTGTGCAGGCCTGCTATATAGGGATTAATCAGCATGTGCGACTTAATTTACCTCAAGAAAGGCAGATAGAGAAGTCCAATGACCATAATGAAAAATAATTTATTGAACTGTGGCTAGACAACGTTCTCCAGCATTATGTGAAAGAAGGAACTCGAGTCAAAGAATGTTACTACTATCAGGAAAAGTCTCAGTTTATAATGTAGAGGTTTCTCCACCTGTTAATGACAGTGATCAGATTGTACTGTCCTGAGAATTAGCGTAGTATACGGAAGTTCCAATTCGGTTCTGTTCCATTGCATGGTCATGAACTTGAACAGGGAGTTCTGAACAGGGAGGATAACAGCAATCCATGAGGAGGTATGAAAAAATATTTATTTAAATGAGACTACTATACCTGAATGTGTTCTTTCGAAGAACAAATAGGGCAGAGTGAAATGCAGCTTCATACATATTAAGTAAGAGATCCAGAAGAAGTTTACATGGAAGGAATATTCTGCGAATAAGAAGAATGAAATACAGTACATAAAGAATAGGCCACTCTAGTTAGGATGCTATATCGGAGAATGAAAACAAATTGGCTGTGCAGACTAATGATAACCCAGATGAATCTTATTATTATACCTCAAATATTATGTGCAAGAATAACTTAATGAATGCAGATAGCTGAATGAATGCACAAGAATACAAACTGCCCTTGTGCTAGAAGCAGATGAAATCGTTCAAGTAATGAGTGCTCACTTCGCTAAAATCTATCGACTTGGAGTGTATAATATGGCGTAAAGTTTTACCATTACCTCGGATGAAGAGGAAGGCATGTAGGAGTGACGATTAGACCAGTTGCGTACTGTAGATTAGAATCTGGTAATAGGGACAGATGAAAATATTATCGTGTATGCTGAAGGAATGTTTAGCTGAAGTGGCCAATCCTTGACATGTTTACATACATTCAGTATTAACAAGCTCGCGTCGGGAAGTGTTTCGCACAGTAAAGATCACAGAGGAATGGGAATAATATATGCTACTTTCATTGTATAAGAGTGTGGCAAAACAGATGTGTACACCTATCAGACCACTCAGTGGTCTTGGAAGTGGTAGTGAATATATCAGAGTTGTTAAGAGGCCGTCAAGAATTTGTGAAGGAGTCACATTCAGAGACGTTTGTTGACAGACAGGTTATACTATGCAAAGAACAGCATGGGTTTATTAAATACAACTCATGTTTTAGAATCTGTTCACATTTATAATAATGTTGCTACTGAGTTGGATGATAGAAGAAAATACACTTTGATACTACTGGAATTTGCTAAGGCAAAAATGTGATAAGATACTACATAAAATGTTATTGCATAAACGGGAGAATATTTGATTGGTAATAAAACAGTTGACTTGATAATCGGATGGCTAGCATGGATGAGATGGGGAAGAATCTGTGTGAATTACACAGGAATCAATTCTTCAACCACTGCTGTGCAAAATGTATATTAACGATATTGACAAGGACCTGAAAGGAGTTTGAAAGGATCTGTTCAATCGTTTGTTGATAACTCAATGTTAGACAGAATAATCAGGGATGTTACTGATAAAAAGCGCTTACAAAATGATTTAAATACACAGGCACTGTGAAGTCATTGCTGTCATTTGAATTGTTAGCAAGTGTCAAGTAAAATCTCAACCCTTTGGCTTGATGAGATTTTCAATGATATATTAAATTGGTGCGATTATACTACTGAAACGGCTAGGGATTTCGTAGTTATGGTGGATTGGTACTTCAAATGCAAAGATTACATAACACAAATTGCAAATACTAATCAGCACTGATCAGAGAATAATTATGATGGGAAAAACGTCAGTAGTAGCGGTGTCATTGGTGACCAGATAAAGATCAAGATAAGATAAGGAATCATAACGTCATTGTGTGATAAGATGATTGACGTCATTGTATGTGATGCTGTGCGTGGCGTCATGAGATTGGAATGTTTGAAATTTCCCTGGGGAGGGGGAAGATGTGTCATTGAGGTCAGGTCGTGTGTTTTCGTTTGCGTATGGAATTGTGAGTGATGATTGGAGATAAGGACTTGTGTGTCATGGTTGGTTGGTAGGGCAGTTTGAACAAAATAGGGGTAGGGTAAATTGGGGAAGCGACGTTAGTGTCATGGATGTGTGTTTTTGGGAGATGTAGATAACTCAATGGATTGCATATGGAATTATGGGTGATGGTTACAGATAAGATAGAGTATGGAATGTTTGGAATTTCACTGGGAGCCCCATCTGTTAGTGACATCGTGTTGTGTGTTTTGTTCGCATATGGAATTGTGACGTTATGAGTTTGGAATTTTCTGAGGAAAATATGTCTAAGTGACATCACTAGTGTGTTTTTGTTCACGTATGGTATTATGGGTGATGGTTAGAGATGAGATAAAGTATTGAATCTTGGAATTTCCCAGGGTGACACACATCCGTCATTGACGTCAGGTTTGTGGTATTTCATTCCTCTTATTGATTATGGGAATTTTAGATTAGAGTCAAGAGTGGGGCATCATTTAGACATTTTCTGAATAATTAATTTAGGCTATCGTTGCTGCCCCCTCAAACAGACACACACATACGTTTTCCTTGTCAATAGATGAGTATGGAAATTTTTAGTTTAGAGTCAAGAGACGGTGGCAGCATTTATATATTAATTATAGGTTATCATTGCTGTCTCCCCCCCACCCTGAAACACACACACACATTTTTATTGTCAATAGATGACTATGGAAATTTTGTTTAGAGTCAAGAGACGGTGACAGCATTTAGACATTTTCTGAATAATTAATTATAGTTATCATAGCTGTACCCCCTCAAACACACACACACACACACACCCACACGTTTTTCTTGTCAATAGATGAGTATGAGAATTTTTAGTTTAGAGTCAAGAGATGCTGGCAGCATTTAGATATTTTCTGAATAATTAATATGTACTATCATTGCTGTCCCCTCAAACACACACTTTTTTTCTCATATACATAACTCATCCGAATATTTGATTTGTCGAAAATTTTAAGATCTTAAACTTCGTTACTTTTTCTAATTAATGTTATATTAATGTTACAAGAGTTTTGGGCTATTGAAAGTTTTAGTTCAGAGTCCAGAATGGTGGCAGTCTTTAGAGATAAAAATGAGTTTCCTTTGAATGAAAAACCAAACAGCATTTAAAAAAAGAAAAACGGAAATTTTAATGGATTACAAGAACTTTTGTATGTAGTCTAGAAAATTTCTAATGATAATTTAAATTAACTTACATTCTCTCCAAAATGGCTCTTCTGAATGCCAATGGATATTCCAAAATTGTTGAATTATAATCATATATCCACAGCACAACACACACAAAACACAAGGGTTGAAAGAATGGAATTACTGTAAATAACCTGAAAATCTATCTGTCCCTTCTTCCTTTAGATTTCTGTCAGTTTGGTACTCTTCCGTAATTTCATTTGAAGTGGGGGTAATGTTATATTTTTCCCATGGTGTCTATCCAAAGTGACATCATACAGTTGAATTGGAAATGCAGTTTTGTCGTGCCTATGTGTGACATTCTGTATTTGGATTTGGAACTCTTCGTTAGCATTTTCTTATTAGAAAATTCTTTTGCCACCACAAATAAATAGTTATTTCTTATTATTTCAATGAATATTCACTCTGTAGTATACTTTTTTTAATTTCTATGTTACAAACTTCCAAACATTAAAAACTTTATTGAATCTTACTCTTGTTCCTTGCGCTTTCTGTGCGTTTGTTCTTTTCTGTCATTCGCACTGCGGCTCAAGCTATGTTTTTTCCTATGGTGGTGAGCATAAAGCTCAATGTGTATTTTCATAACTAACACCCGCCAGCGACTCTAAAATTCGCATCTCTCGATTGGAGTTTTTGATATGGTTCTTTTTTTTTTCAATTGATTGGTTGTTTTTCTCTATTTTACTTTTAAAATTCAGTTTAACTACATATTATAACCAGAATAACTGGACAAAATAAATAAATTATGTGTGAATTCACTTTGAATTAAAAAAAAACATATATATATGGTCTTACTTAAATTTGCATAACACATCAATGACATCAAGTTGTTCATTTAAATTTACACATTTATTTGAGTGAAATATTACTTAAAAATTGTCTTTACGGAATCTAACATACAGAAAATAAATAAAGTGAAAAATACGCTATTTTCTATTCCTCAATCTTCTTATTGTTAAATTTGTGCTGTTGTTCAAAGGGATGATTTCCAGTGCTTGTGAAATTGACATCATGTGGTTATCGACAATGTGACACACATCTGAAAGTTCATTCATTTGTCATCGTGGCAATTTGTTACTGTAGTAAAATTAAGGGTTACATTTTTATTTTTTTTAAAACCAACACATATATTTTTCAGCATTGTTAAAAGCATAAAATCTTTCATTATGTTTCCAAAAACATAAAAGTATACAGAATTTTTTCACGTTTAGTGCAACCCATATCATGTAAATCAACAACAGGTCTGCCTAAAAAATACATTAATGCTTTTGATTTTTCTCTTCCTTTGGCAAGCATATATTTGAAATTTGCATATTAATTCTATTATCCAATCTCTTAGTTTGTCCAGAGATAGTGAACCAATTTCCCACTTCAGCTGATGATTATATTTTATTCACCAATAATTCTGTTTTTTAACTCTTTCAGGTAATTCTTTCCAACTTGATTTTGTCAATGCATATCTTACAATAATTCCATAAGAAATACAAATTTCTTTAGTAAATAAAGTTAGTCTTATTCAAAAGAAATTGAACATCAGTAATAGCAATGATAACTGAAACTTCGTATTTTTCACCCACTTTAGATTTTTCATATTTTTGTTTCCTTCATTCTTCTTACATTACTTCATTTAGCACCACAAATAAATTGTTATTTTTTATTATTTTAGTAATTATTAGCTCTGATCTTATATTCTATGTTACCTTTCTGTTACAAAATTCCAAACAATTAGAACTTTACACAAAGAAACTTTCAAAGACTTTTGTGGCTCACCCATTATTTTTACTTTACCCAACACAAAACACCACAACACAAAATAATAGCTGCAGTGGATAAACGATTGCCTGATGCCCAAAGTCACTCGACTCGATTGATTTTCCTTATAGTACTGTTTACTGTACTCTAGCCTTCCCTGATCATTCCTTCAAAAATGAAACTTTCACGCAGATGACTCACAGACATGTTTCACATGCTGGTGGGTATCCTGTTCATGTGTTTTTATCTTACTTTGTGTGGGGAAAGTCAAAATTTGTATTTGTGTTATCTGCTGAGTACAAGCCTTTTTTCTATACCAAACTTTTTTAAGAGTTTAAGTCAGGTTTTCGGTTAAATTATCCTCTGTCTCTCTATAAAATCACCAAATTCTAACGTTTCAAGTTTTCGAGTATGTGAACGAAATGTTTATAGATAAATCAAACAATGTCAAATAAAGAAGAAATGGTAGCATTAGACAATTTTCTAAAATAATCAATTACAAATAATTAATTACAGAATATCAATTTTCTCCACTTTTTTCCCTCATTCTTCCTGGCATTAATTTCACAGTAGTGGTTTCTTTACAATAATTAAACAGAATTGCATTAAGGTATAAAGTTATCGATTTATACATCAAATTCTAAACAAAATAACTGAGTAAAAATTTCACTGTGGAAAACACAACAACAACATCACACATCTTTGTTTTCATTTAAGTTTAAAAATGCATATATTAGTTTGCTGAAACACTATTTACAAGTATATTCACAGAGAAAAATTCGAAACTTGTAATTACCTAAAAATATTTCATGATATTTAGTTTACACTGTTAACATTTTCCAAAGAATTCAATAAAGATGTCCATTACTCACTGTTTCTTGGTTACATTACATCAAAATAGTTGGTCACGCAAAAGAGTCTTACGATGGATACCATAGTGGGCAAAGATCCATACATTTAATATTGTGTCAGTCTGGAAATGACACCATGCCTCGCTAAACTTTCCATGTAATCTTTTGTCACCAGATATATACAAGCAGTTTTTGTATAATGCTTATAATTAACCCAAAATAAAGAATCTTTATCGAATTGAATAAAATCTTGAAAGTTGAATTTTACCATTGATGAATTTAGATGATGAGAGATAATTCTCCCCATTATGTGAATTGGTGGTATTTCAGTTTCCAAAAATAGTAAATGATTATCAATGTCGCACATTTTTGGTTAAAATCTTTCAGCTTCTTCACAATTAATAGAAAAGTTTACTTCAACCAGCTCCTGTGTCATCGAGTATTAGTTCCCCATCTTGGCATTTCAGAATATAACACTCACCGAGGTCTATTTCATAGCCAACTCTTCGTTGCAAGTAGCCGAAGATATCAGACCACTTCCTGCGTAAATTTTCTCACTCTTAGGAACACGAGGTGTTCCTAATTTCGCTCCCACAACATTACTGTATTCTATTGCTTACTTTATTCTTACCTTCATATCATTAAAAAATTATAAACTGTGTTTCAAATAACAACTACTGTTTTTTTTAGTTATTTTATCAAGAATTTACTTTGCCGAATAATGACATAGCGCATTGCGATATTTTTATTTGCTAATTTTTATAATAGAGGTAAAACGCACTAAGTCTATTTCATAAACAAATATAAATAATCAATATTTGAGAACTGGATTTTAAAAAGGCGTGAAATGTTACGTAAAAGAACTTTTAAGAAACTTGTCATTGAAAAACGTGCAAGTAAAACGAACATGGAAAAAACTTTCATTTAACTCTCCTGCAAAATTCAATAATTGTGACATAAGTACCCTTTACCTCTGGTGCACAGATATTATTAGAACATTTTAGAAACTATAAAAACCATCATAATATTTTTATCCAAGAATCCTTTGATAAGCAAAACGAACAATTAACAAAAAAAATCGCGAGCATGAGGATTTCGTCAAATATAATAATTTCACATTGGAGAAAGTCTTGCAAACTCTAACAGATATCGAAATTAGTGTTAATGTACTAACTGTCAGAACACAAAAGTTAACGAAAGATACGAACTCCGGCAAGAATTTAATTTCCTAAAACAATAACATGAACTTATAAATCCATAACAATATAAAGGTCTTTTCATAAATTGCCAGCCTGGAGACATAGTTTTAAAGTCATGGCGTGCTATTGACATCCCTCTACAGCCTAACAACAAACAAAATGTAAATTATATTCCCAGTAAAACAAAAGATAAAGCTTGCCACAACTCACTCTTTTGTAGTTAATTTTACAAGGAATTCGACTAGAGATATTATCATAAAAGCCAATAGAATGAAAAAAAAATACTGAGGACCTGACGACATCGAGAGATAATACGCTGGCCATCCTATCTGTGATTTTAAAAGCAAGAAAAGCATAACAGGAAAGATAGTAACATATTCTTGAGAAAGTCACGTTCTTCCAATTCTATATCAATACATCTGTGGGATTGGATGGTATACCAGCTCGTGTCGTACGTGAAGTGGCTAAAGAATTGTCAGTACCCTTGACCATTTTGTTTAATTTGAGCCTCGGGTCTGGGTCAGTCCCAAGGGGGTGGAAAGAGGGGAAAATAGTTCCGCTGCACAAAGGTGGTTCCAAGGCTGCTGTTGAAAATTACCGACCAATCAGCATAACAAGAATCATTATCAAGGTCTTAGAGAAAATAGTCAAGAGGAATATACAAGACTGGATAGACGAAAATGGGATACTGTATCGGAGACAGCATGGTTTTGTGAAGGGCAGGTCATGCCTTAGTAACTTGCTCACGTATTATAACACAGTGACGGCTGAACTGGATAAGGGTAATGGGTTTACAGTGATTCTACTGGACCTTGCTAAGGCCTTTGACAGGATACCACATGGAATTCTAATCAGTAAATTGCAGCATATGGGGATGGACATAGGGTTGATGAGATGGATAGGAGGGTGATTGACGGAGAGATATCAGAGAGTGGTTTACTCAGGAGTAGAGTCTACAATACGGCCTGTGACTAGTGGTGTGCCACAAGGATCTGTTCTTGGACCACTGCTGTTTAATTTGTTGATTAATGATATAGGAAAGGATCTGAGAGGAACAGTTCATTTGTTTGCTGATGATGCGAAGTTGGGTAGGGCAATAGTGAATGCAGATGACGTCAAAATTTTGCAGGATAATTTGGATAGATTGGAGGTCTGGGCTAAGGAGAATGGATGTCAATTTAATGTGGCAAAATGTAAGGTTATGCATTTTGGGGTGAAAAGATTGGCGGCAGTTTACTGCATTGGTGGAACTGTGCTCCAGGAAATTGATGAGGCACGAGATTTAGGAGTGTTGGTGGATAAGGAATTGAAATTTAGGGGACACATTGCAAAAGTGGCCAAATCAGCTCATCAAATCACTTGGTTGCTGAGGAATACGTTGACAAGCAGAGACAAGCGGGTTATTGTTCCTCTGTATCGAGCCTTGATAAGACCCCATCTTGACTACTGTGCCCAGATTTGGTCACCTAAGTTTCTTCTTGATGGGGAAGGAGGTGGAGAGGATCCAGAGGCGAGTGACCAAGATGATAGCAGGTTTGTGGAGTGTGACCAAGATGATAGCAGGTCTGTGGAATGAACCTTATGAGAACAGGTTGAGGATTTGTATGTTGCAAAAATTGGTTGATAGGCGGAGGAGGGGAGATATGACTAAGACATTCAAATTACTGAAGGGTTTCTATAAAATTAATTCAGAAGATATTTTTGAGAACAGGGCTGGTTGTGGGAGGACTAGGGGACATCCATGGAAACTGGGGCAAAAGTGTGGTTAGTAAAGGTGTTAGAGCTGGGTTCTTTACTTTTAGAGTAGTGAATGAGTGGAATGCGCTCCCTGAGTCTATGGTGGATGCTGTGACAGTGAATGAGTTTAAGTAGAGGTATGATAGATACTGTATGAATGTCAAATAGCTGTGATTAATATGATTTGGGGCCTCCCTCGATGAGTCTAATGACTCCCTGGAGTTGCCCATAATAATAGTAATATAAAGCAAAAGCTCAGAAGACAGAGATAGGTCGCATCTGAAAACAAAATATTCCTAATTACATCAAAAAATAAGAATTCAACAGAACAAAAAATGAATGCAAATCATCACACATGTAATAATAATACCAGATTATATCAGGTGTACTTTTGAATGACTTGAAGCATGAAAATAACACACAGTTGAAAGGAGATGATTCTTCATCCTGCATATTAACATAAGAAGCATTCGAAAACATTGGTTAATGTTAGAAGCTTATCTGAAGAATCACACAGGAGTTATTGATATATTGATGCTGACGGAAGTGACTATTGCTAATGGTGAAGTAACTCTCATCTAAATTTCAGGCTTAGTATTAATATTTACCAAACATAAATTAATGTCAAAGTAAAGTAGGAAAGTATTTATAAGTGTTTGAGTATACTCAAACTTATAAACACTTTGTATCCATTTAATTAATACCGCCAATCAATTTCACCCCTTACTATGAAGTGATATTTACAGGTCACCAAACAACTTAAACTTAATAAAACTCTTACACGAACTAAATTGTTGACGTTCATGCCAAAAAAGTATGCTTAACACAATTCCTAATGAAAATCGGTGATATAAGCATGAATATTGAAAATGCGAATTCTAACAGCACTCTACAGTACCTAGATATGCTGTCCATGTATAACCAAATACCTACTATAATGTCATTCAATAGAGAAGAAATAGTCAGAAATAGTACCACTGTTTCTTGCTAAGATCATACAAACATTCAGACACACTAACAAATATTTTCACAGCAGCAATTTCAAGAAAGAAATAAGTAAAATCGACTAGAAACACAAGCTTCACCAGATTCAATAGATACCTTATACAAAAACAACAACATGAAACTCACACTGAAGGAAATATATACGAAAGCTGGAAAGAAAATCAGAATCCGTTCAAAACCAAGCTAGAATACTTGGATAACTCAAAAATAATCCTAGATATACACAGAAGGGATACTCTATGGAAACACCTGTATACCAACGCCTCTGAAATGCCCATAAAATCAAACGCCCATAAAACACAGTTATTGGAAAGATTTAGCTTCTTTTATGAGAAGCTTGATGAAAGAAGCTAAATCTTTCCAGCAACTAGCAAATTACTTTAACCAATACTTTGGACATTTCGTCAATAAACTACAGAGAAATATCCCATCACTGATAAAACGACATTCTCTACTAGGACAAGAAGAAAAAACAGACGTTTTGGTTCCCAAGCGTAAGTGAAGCAGAACTTCTCTCTGTAATACATCAAACCAAACCTAACAAAGGCCCAGGAATCGAAGGTATTAAACCCAACGATATCGTGAAACCCGCAGCTCGCCTCGGCGTGATCTTACTAAAATTAATAAATAAAATATTTAAAACCGGACAATCACCCAGAAAGTTAAAAACTACTATAAACTCTCCTATATACGAATAATAATAATAGTATTATTATTATGAGTTTGATGGGCGAAAGGATTTGTACAAGATGGATGGCTTACATTTGAATGGATTTGGTGTGCGAAGACTGTAAAAAGTGTTGCTGAGTGAAGTGAGAGTGGATGTTCAAAATCAGGGAAACTAGAACTATTAAGGAGGGTAGGAAGTGGATATACAGACATCAGTGAAGCAGTTGAGTGTAAGAATGTATATAATGAGCCCGAGCCAGTACGAAGGACAGAGATCAGAATTGGATAGTTAGTATAACGCATCAAGATAGGGGGTGGGACAAATGGACCACTGCATTTCATGTATACTAATGCCAGGAGTATTAGGAACAAAAAGGAAGAATCTTTGGCCTTGGTTGGCTCTTCCTGGCCACAGGTTATTGGCATTAGTGAAACATGGCTGACAGAAGATGATACAGTTAGTGGGATAGAATGTGTAGGATATAGTGTGTTCAGGAAGAACAGAGAGAATAAAATGGGGGGAGGAGTGTTATCGATGATAACTGATGAACTGCAGCCAAGGAGAATAGAAGTTGTATTGCAGGATAGTGAAAAGAGTTCATTTGAGGCTACTTGGTGTGAGATTGAGACTAACGGAACAAAATGTACAGTTGTATGCTTCTATAGACCAGATGATGTAATAGATGGTGGAGATAGTATGCATAGACAAATTGATGAAATAAGTGGAAGGAGGGTAATTATTTGGGGGGATTTCAACTAAGGTAACATTGATTGGAAGGAAAAGAGAACACATGTGAGGAAGGAACTGGATTTTATTCAGTTACTAAGGGATAACTATCTGAGACAGCATGTAATGGAAAATCCTAGGGTTTCTAGAGTGCTTGACCTAGTAATAGCATCTGAGAATTTGACTAATGAATATGACCATGTTGCCACCTATTGGTGAGAGTGATCATAGGGCCTTGACCTGGGAGGTGGCTAAATGTGTGAAATTTTCGATTAAGACAGGGTACATGTGGAATTACCATGCTGGCAAGTATGACAAGCTTAGGAAATTGCTTGGTTCAGTGTTATGGCATGTAAAACTGCAAGGGCTGGATGTTGATAGGGCATGGGAAGAGGTCAAGGAGCATTTGCAGGAGGTTATGGCTGACTGCATACCTAGAGTCCGAATAGTAAATCAAGTAGGGGTTAAATGGATGAATAACACCATTAAACTTGAGTTGCAAAAAAAGAAACAACTGTGGAAGGAGTTTAAGGAGAAAGGTGACATGCAAGCACATGACCGGTATAAAGCGCAGGCCCTAAGGGTAACGAGGGTGGTAAGAAAAGCAAAAGCGGATTATGAAAGGAAATTAGCTATGCAAGCTAAACAGAATCCCAAGCAGTTCTTTCTGTATGCTGCAAGAAAGAAACACTGTACACGGCAGAATGATTTTAAGAAATACCGATGGTAGGGAGGTCATTGAATCAGTCGATATAGTGAAATTACTGAGTGAGCATTTTGCAAGAGTATATCATCCAGGTGGTGACATTGAAGGAAAGAAGGAACTATTAGTTTATATGGGAATTGTGGTGAATGAAGTGGAGGTGAATAGTCTATTACACAACCTTAATGTGAATACATCTGTTGGATTGGATGGTATACCAGCAAGGGTATTACGTGAAGCGACTAAAAAATTGTCAGTGTCCTTGACCATATTTTTTAATCTGAGTCTCTGGTCTGGTTTAGTCCAGAAGGGGTGGAAAGAGGGGAAATAGTTCCACTGCATAAAGGAGGATTCAAGTTGCAAATTACCGATTGTTGCAAATTACCGACTGATAAGCATATCAGGAGTCGTTGTCAAGGTCTTGGAGAAAGTAGTTAAGGGAAAAATACAGGAATGGATTGATGAAAAATGAGATAATGTATGGGGGACAACATAGTTTTGTGAAGGTTAGATCATGTCTCAGTAACTTGCGCAGGTTTTATAACACAGTGACGGCTTACAAAGTTTACGTTAAAGTTTACAGTGATACTGCTGGACCTGGCTAAAGCCCTTGACAGGATACCACATGGAATTCTAATCCGTAAACTGCAACATATGGGAATGGATATAGGGTTGGTAAGATGGATAGGAGTATGGTTAATGAAGAGATGCCAGAGAGTAGTTTACTCATGAGTAGAGTCCAAAAGACGGCCTGTGAATAGCGGTGTGCCGCAGGGTTCTGTTCTTGTACCACTGCTGTTTAATTTATTCATTAGCGATATAGGGAAGGAACTGGGAAGTTGTTCGCTGATGATTCAAAGTTGGGTAGGGTAATAGTGAACGCAGAAGATGTCAAACTTTTACAGGATGATTTGGATAGATTGGTGGTCTGGGCTAACGGGAATGGATGTCAATTTAATGTGGCAAAATGTAAGGTTGCGCATTTTGTGGTGAAAAGATTAGCAGCAGTATATCGCATTGATGGAACTGTACTCCAGGAGATTGATGAGGCCAGGGAGTTGGGAGTGTTGGTGGATAGGGAGTTGAAGTTTAGGGAGCACATTCAAAAGTGGCTAAATCAGCTCATCAAATCACTTGGATGCTGAAGAATACATTGACGAGCAGAGATAAGCAAGTCATTGTTCCTCTGTATCGAGCCTTGATAAGATGCCATCTCGACTACTGTGACCAGATCTGGTCACCTAGGTTTCTCCTTGATGGGGAGGAGGAGGTTGAGAGGATCCAGAGGAGAGTGACCAAGATGATAGAAGGTCTATGGAATGAACCTTATGAAAACATGTTGAAGATTTGTGGGCTGCAGAAATTGGTTGATAGGCGGAGGAGGGGAGATATGATTGAGACATTCAAATTGTTGAAGGGTTTCTATAGGATTAATTCAGAGGATATTTTTAGAACAGAACTGGTGGTGGGAGGACTAGGGGACATCCATGGAAGCTGGGAAAGAGTGTGGTTACTAAGGGTGTTAGGGGTTTTTAACTTTTAGAGTGGTGAATGAATGGAATATGCTTCCAGAGTGTGTTGTGGATGCTGCTATGACAGTGAATGAATTTAAGTGAATGTCGAATAGTTGTGATGGACAGGATGTTTAGAGCCTCCCTCGATGAGTCTAAGGATTCCTTAGAGTCGCCCGTAATAATAATAATAATAATAATAATAATAATAATTATTATTATTATTATTATTATTATTATGATTATTATTATTAAGTAGCGACTCCAGGGAGTCCAAAGACTCATCGAGGGAGGGTATTCACTCTACAACTCTTCACCAACCACAACTACACCAACGCCATCTATCGCCCACTATCACCACCGCTCTTATTTCCAAAGACTATCACAAACATTCATGCCCACGGTGGGATTCTAACCCACAGCCTTTCGGGTGGAGAGCGGATACGCTAACTACTCTGATAACCAGGTCAGCAAAATTAGTCAAGTCAGCGACTAGACTTGAACCTAAGTCGAACTTCGAGCGACCAGTCGTAGAAGGCCCATGCGCCACTTCCACTGAGTTACACAGTCTTCCAAATATGTAAAAAGAAATATAATCAATAATTACACACCCATAAGAGCATTATTAATTTATTATTAATCAAATTAATCAAATTATGGAAACTTGCTTGGCAATCTCGCAACATATACAGAGAACGTTTATTATCAAAGCAGAGTATTGTTTTCAGAAGAATATGGGAACAACATCTCTCTTGGAAGGTTTCACAGGTGTAATTAAAGGCCGCTTTAAATAAAAACAAATTTGTTATGGTATTCTTTAACGATTCGACTAAAGCATTGGACACACTCATACATGAAACTTTATTAGAAAAGCTAAGAAATGTTGGAATAAGTGAGTAGTCGCACACTTGGTTTAGAAACTACCTCCAATACAGAAAGCAAATGATACGTATTGGGAAAATACGTACTAGTGTTAACAGTAACCTGAGGAGTGCCACAGGGAGTTGCTCTCTCCCCAACTCAATCTAAAATCGTGCATATAGATGTTCAATTGAGTTGGGGAGAGAGCAAATTTGCATTCATGAAATTATGCTTGCATGCATAAAAGAAACTCTTTAATCTTGCATGAAGCGAACAAATTCACTCTTATAATAAATATCCGAAATGTCGTACGCAGGATTCGAATCCACTCATTTGGATGACTGATGGTAACCGAGTTATCTGTCGTGTAGAGTACTTTTTATGCATGCCGTAAGACAAAAATTCAACGCGTAATTTGAAAGATGAGATTTTCGTTTGACTATAAACATTCTTTCGCTATATAAAGGTTGCCTTGTTGAAAATTTATACCTTGTTATAAAATAATCAAGATATAATTCGCATTTTGTCGATACCTATACAATAGCATAATTTTAGCAACCGAGAAAAAAAATTATTATTCCAAATAAAGTATACAACATAGGCTATGTAATAATAATTGTACAATCACTACTCTTATTTGAAGTTACGGAACATTCCAGGTTAACAATATAAATACCAGTGTACAGATAGTAGGAAGCAGTAATTCACCGTAGCAGTTAAATACAGGTGCTATGCAACACGATGTAAACTCAGTGACTTTGAGAGAGGTGTCATCGTGGGCTGATACATTGGTAGCATGTCCATATGTGCTATTGCCGCTCAACTGGAGCATCCAAAATCAAAGGGTGGCGATATAATAAACAAACGGAGACGTTCTGGCCTCACTAGTGCAAGAATACATCCAGGGTGACCTCCGAAAATTACTGACAGGGAGAGGAGGATGTTAAAAGGGCTGACACGCAAAAACCGGCTGCAATCGGCACAGACCATCCGAGTTCCAGAGCGCCATTAACGCCATAGTGAGCACTAATAATGTACGAAAATAACTCCATTTACTGTGTCTCTACGGAAGAGCAGCGACACAAGTCGTACATCACAACAACGAAGAAAACGTCTCATCTGACCTGGTGCGAAGAGCGTGTGAACCCGACAACTGACAAGTGGAAAACGGTATTCTGGAGCGATGAATCAAGGTTCACCTGTTTCCAGGCTGATGGTAGGATGTAGGAGTGGAGGCAGCCTGCTGAACGCTTATTACCATAGTGTGTTTACGACCAATAAAGTCTGGAGGTGTAGAAGTAATAGTGTGGGTTGCACTCGCTAGTTTTTAGTGGAATCACTGGTCGTTATCCGTGGTTCCATGAAGGCAGCTCAGTACCTTGATGTTCTGAATAATCAGTTGCTGCCTATACTGTGGGATTTTTATGGAAATGAAACATGTTACTATAAAGACGACAATGCCTCATGCCACAAATATACAAATGTTATGGAATAGTATGCAGATATGGGTGTTATACGACTGCCCTAGCTGGCGCAGAGTCCTGACGTCAACCTCATCGAACACCTGTGGGATGGATTGGAAAGGTGACTGAGGTCCAGAGCAGCACGTCCTCAATCTGTGGCAGAACTTAGTGCTGCTTTGACGGAGGAATGGAGGAAATTTCCACCTGATGACTGCCGCACGTTTGTGGAACGCTTCCACTAAAAGGGTGCAGTAGGTGATCAAAGCCAAAGGTTTAAATACCCGATATTAGGGTTAGTTAGCTGGTATCAATTGTAAATTGCTAAAATATCCTGACAATTATTGGTAGATTGTGTGCGTGCGTGTGCGTGCGTGTGTGTGTGTGTGTGTGTGTGTGTGTGTGTGTGTGTGTGTGTGTGTGTGTGTGTGTGTGTGTGTGTGTGTGTGTGTGTGTGTGTGTGTGTGTGTGTGTGTGGTTTAGTGGTTCATGACTTTTTGGGTGGAATTCAATTCTTGAAGGTCTTAATTCATTAAGGTCTTAATGATTCCAACTTTTTGACTGGGATGACAATGAGAAGTTGCATTGTTTTAATGGTCTATTAGTGTATCTTAAAAAACTGTAAATTGTACCCTATCATATATCATACGGCTGTCCAAGAATCAGAATGTCTAAAAAATATAATTGATTGTCTTTCATTTCTTCTGAAGTAATATAAATTCTGGCATGAATCATATTTATTTATTTCTAGTTTCGCAAAATATTATCAGCCATATTATATAATTCAATTGGATATGATATCGAGTGTTTTTTAAAATCATATGTAGAATTATGAAATATTTTTGCTTTAATTTTAGTAATTATTATCAGCATAGCTGTAACATACAAAAGTTTTAGGAGAAATGTTAATGTCATTAAGTTTATGATCTTAGAAATGCAATGGATCTGGAGAGGACCATATAATCAATGCACATGAGCATATGAAATGTTTTTTTTTTTGTTTTGTTTTTTTAATTCTTCGTCCCAGATGGAGATATTATCAATCAATTTATTAAATTTATTAATTTCTCTTGTAGTTGGAACTGGTGACAAGAGAAGTTAAACAGAGAATTCAGGGAGCATTAAGGAAATCGTTGTAAAATTTCTCTCCTAACTTGTACGACTGCCGCTTTTCCCTTGTCAGCTCGGATATTAATAAGAGTTTCATTATTGTTCTCCTTTAGAGGACTAAGTTCTTTAAATTCTCAATGCGTTAGTTTTGAAGGTGCTAGCTTTGCTTTGAGGAGAATCATGGAAGCCTGAAACCGGTCTTCGTTGGCAGTCTCAAAAGGAACTGAAAGTAACCCTTGGTAAATAAGATGAAAGACATACATAATGGGTTACCTACTCAGAGAAACTGCTTATTGATCTTTGTATTATAAAGAGATCTCATGCTGAGTACGAGGACATCCTGATAAATGTACTACCGAATTATCTCCATTGTTTTAACATTACTAGATGAAATTACAGAGAGCTTGAGTTTGGTTGAAAACTCTCATGTAGGAATCCAAAGAAATGCATAAAACAATATTTACAATTTCGTCAGATAGCATTGTTGAGATGGAGGCATGATCTAAATTAATTTCGATAATTTAACAAGACCAAACATGTTCTCCCTGTACGATCAAAAGATATAAGAGTAGCAGAGATTTGTAGGTCCTAAAATAAACAAGATATACTTTACTTAGATGAACGAAAATGTGTTATTCTGCAAAAGGAAGGAATCACTTGCATTGTCTAAGGTTTCTCAAAACTATGATCCTATTAATGCGTTTAACTTTATGGATTATAAGCTTACCCTACGTGTATATTTGTTTAGATACAGACTCTCTATAAAAAACCTGATAACTCTTTCAAAATTGGTACGTAAACGGTCCTGTTTATTAAAAAATAGTAAATACAAACTTTCATGGAAATAATTGTAATAGGTGTATAATTTTCGTTTTAATATCAGTTGCATCCTCGGTAAGAGTGGATTACTAAATCTTCTGTAAATTATATTTTTTGATGATTATATTATATATGTAAACACGCATTTGCCAACTATCTGCTGTCTGTTTTATTCTGTATTTGTAGTTGCGCTTTTCAAAATAATTCTTTTATATTGTGTTCCATTGTTAACGAACTGAGGATACTCAATAATACTGAGGCGTTTATTTTTTTTTTTTGCGGAGAATGACAATTAATATACTTAACTGAAAAACAGAATTTTACCTAATAATTAATTTGACTTCATAATTTATAACATTTTTACTTCAGCCAGCGATGAAACTTTAGCATCTTTTTCAAATTAAATCATTTAATTTGAGAAAGATGCCAAAGTCTCTCTCATCCTACTGATACACTACTCAAAGAACAATATTTCATATTATGGACATCACTAGAAAGTACAGGAGATTATTACGAATAATTTTGTCCGGCTCCAATATATAATAGTGGTACAGTAAAATTAACAATAACCGTTCATGATGGAGTTATGAAATTGATGTAATCTCTAAATTCTAAATTAATGAGCTCTGAGCTTTTTACTGCTTCAAATCACAGCGGACGCAACTAATGCTTTGAGGCAATGTTCTCATGTTCGTCAATCCCATATGTTCTTCTCGTTGGATTGCATGAATCACTATTTTTTGGAAGGCTGATGGGAACTGAAGAATCAAAGTACTGTATATATTGTATATACAATACGTTCTATATATTGTATATACAGTAATTTCTTGGGTAGATTAATCTTAGCAATATCTAATCTTTAATAATTAAAGAGCAAATGGCTTCAGTTCGGCGATGCAAAATTACATAAGCAAAGTGGATATTTTAGGTCCATCATTATTTCAAAGCCGAATGTAAAAACTATGAAAGTTTCATAAGTTGACCAGAGAGCTTACCGAAATGCACTCCCCAGCACTCACGAGTTACCTAAGTGCAGACTACTTAAAAGACATAGCCTTTTATTAGTAAATATTTATTAAAATATTTATTAAAATATTAGCCTTTTATTAGTCCATTTTGATAAGGTTTCACTGGCCTCATAGCTGTTTCGAATCGGTTCATTCTCTTCAGAGACCAGTGAGAATCCTTAAGAGAGAGAGAGAGAGAGAGAGAGATTGAAAGATAGACCTGAAACCTTAAGAAACCTTACGAAACTTTCATAGTTTCTACATCCGGCTTTGAACTAATGCCGGATCTAATATCCATTTTGCTTATGTAATCTAATCTTCATCCCATCGCCGGTCCAAATGCCTCATAGTTTACCGTTAGTTTCTTAGGTAGATTAATCTTAACAATCCCCGGTAAGTTATGCAAATAGATTATTTAAAATAACTAGTGGGCGCGCACCAGTTATTTGAAAATAACTTTTAAAATAACTAGTGCATGGCCCATAAAATAACTAATAAATGCACTGCAACGCCCAAAAGCGTCTCACACATGTTCGATTAGATTTAAGTTTGGTATTTGTGCTAAGCAGTCGATGCATATCTTCGGTTTCAAAATATTCCTCCCTCCTTAAGCTCTTTGGGCACTGAATATCATTGTCATCCATGAAAAGAAAATCTGGGCCAACAGTATTCCACAAAATCACACACAGAGTTCGAAGATCTGTTCCTGGTACCTCTGAACATTTACGGTATCCCTATCAAAAACAGGAATAGCACTGAGGTTGATCATTTTCCAACCTGAATGACAAAATTCTTCCCATCCCATACACACACATCCCGTGTCTGTTTCTTTTGATGATACTGCGTTCCTCTTTCACTACAATTCAAACAACTTCTAGAAGGCGTTTGAAGGCGACCAGTTCGACGAATCTGTGGTGGCTTCTAATAAGCCTAACACAAAGCAGTAACAGCTCTAAAAGGCTCTTGAACTCGTCTTGTAATGGATACTATCCCTGATACTATGCCCAGAGTGCCGAAACGACACTTCGTGACACATTAAGCCATCGTGACTGACTGACTTCTAGTTATTCAAACAATTTGTCATATCAAAACGGCATCTGATCAATAATGAATTCTAATGCTGAAGGTGCTGGAGATGTATAATAAGGGTCGCACATGCAGGCTCTGCACAAGGAATTCATGATTTGTATCGAATTAAAAAGAAACCATCACAGATCTCGTCGAACTGCTGCCATGAACATGCGACTGGCACTTGAAAAATGGAGTACAGTTCTGTTTTGTGCTGAGTCCATTTTTAACTTATGAAGGACTCTACAAGGTTTTTTTTTCATTCAGAGAGAGAGAGAGAGAGAGAGAGTACTCACAACATATCCGCGAAAATTACGCAAGATTTTGTAGAAGTGCGACTGTTTTTTCATGCTAACAAAGTTACAGCCCATAGAGTTCGACTTGAGAAGGAATAGAGTATGTTGGAAGTGCAGATATATCTAAAGACTGCCGTGGGCATGAAAATCTCAATACTTAAGTACGATCGAACATATTATGGGAAGCCATTCGCATTGCATTTAACGCCGATAGTCACAGCCTCGAACACCTGTTGAGTTGAAATCAGCTCTATTGGAACAATGGTATTCGTTGCCAGACAATTTTATAGGAACCATAATATAGATCACGCATGGTTCAAAACACACACACACACATATATATATATATGGTGAACCATGTACGAGTGGGTCTGAAAAAATTCTGATAAACACCTATTACAAACATTTTATTTTTAAAATATATTTGTTTCTAGGTTAAAGGGTTTTAATATATGTTGTTTCTTGTGTTTATATCAGTTGCTGCAATACTGTTTCTTAATAGGTGTTCAACAAAACTTTACAGATCCCCTATTTGTATATATAAAATTATAAATAATATATGTATATAAAATCACAGAAAAGTTACATATGTCATACTTTTCTATAATTATGTATTTTAATGAAAAAACGATTGTTTTCTTAACTGAAATGAGTTATTGAAAGATCATTTCCTCTTCAGTACTCTGTTTCGTTTTTCTGAAAAAATCTATCACAAATCTTTATTCTTAAAATTAAATAGTAAAATTAATTTCTTTCAAAAGGAACCTGATTTGAAATTAAACTAAATAAATTGTCTGGTAATAGTTATGAATAATCAATTTTCATATTTATCTCATGTTTACCTGATTCTTCTAAATAGACAAAAGCAGTTTGTTAATCATTTTAAATATATGATTATAGCATAGCACTTTGTCGTTTCAAACAGAGTTCAAAATTTTCAAAAATGATTAGATCATCACTTTTTTTATAACTTATATCTTCTGACATAAAGGTGTGTGCATAAGAAGTACTTCGTTATCCTAAATAACCTCTTCAACTTCGGACTGTATGTCATTTCGAAATAAGACACTATTTTGGATCGTTTCTTCTTCTGTTTCTTCCCTGAGTTTTTTGAAAAGGGTAAAAAACTTAATTTTCCTGTTGCTCCTCCTGAAATAAAGAAATATCGCCAGTGCTGAAAGGAGACTCACTATTATCAATGAGGCCACCATTATCCCAGCAATCCCACCTGTAAAATAAGAAATCCGTACTGAAATGCTTGTTTTAAATCAGATTAAAGTGTTATGAGATGTCTTAGATAATACAGCTCTTTCGGTAACAACACATATATGATTTTTTAAAAAGAAAATGCGTAGCCGATGAAAATACGTACGAGTTGCCTCAGCCTTCGGGACTGAGGCAACTCGTAGTAAAGGTGGACCAAGTTCTCATCACTCCTTGTCTCAGTATCTCCCATAATGCAAAGAACATCTCCTTGCGGACATGTATAATGCTATGCATTAAGGGAAGGGCCATTATCCAGACCGATTTCGACTTTTATTGGGGTCTCGTTAGTGAGAGCCACACTGCCTTAGTATCACCAGAAGTGGTGATATTTAGGCAGAAGCAATGGAGAGGACATATTTATACTTAATAAATTAATTAATTAATAATATATAACTAAATTTCCAACATCTTTCTCTAAATCCAGAGTAAATTAATCAAAAGGTGGTACACCTTTTGGCAAATAAGTAAACTAAGCAACAAGTAAACATGACTTCTCGTAAATAAATAAATAAGTAAATATGACTGTCGAAATGAAGAAGGTTTATTAAGATTTAGAAAAGTGAACAAAGTAACAGATAAAAAAAATTGTACACTGTAACCAGCTGCTGATTAAAGGAGTTCACAGAACGTGAGCGTTTTCATGCTTGTTGGTCCTGGCTGTGGCATTTGTTTGTTTACACTACCGGTATAATAGCTAGTGTAAATCGGTCACTAATAGGCCGATGATACTCAAGATACAGTATCTCCTGGTGTCATCAGCTCTCTATTAAAGATATGTCACCTGCGTAGTCATATTCAGAGGGAACTGTTCTGACCACATTGACACGGAAAAAGCATTTGCTGCTGTCATTTAAGGTTCACTTAATTTTTTTATCTTCCCTTCGGAAACGGTTTCATTTTTTTTAAAATAATTATACCCAAAGCTAATGATTAGTCATCCTAAATTACGGTGATACTATATATAGGACGAAGTCTGATTTAAGGACGAACTTGTTCACTTTAGATTTGTTTTGTGTTGTATTATATTGTATTTTTTAAGACAAACATGGGAAAAGAGGTTCTTCCAGAGTGCAGCAGGAGGAGGAGAAATTTGTCCTGTGGAAGTTGATTGGTAGTTGCAAGAAACTCATCAACGTATTTGTCGAAATAATAGCCAAGAGCTTAGCTTTTTTCTATAAATTACGACTATTTAAAGTCATCGGGGTTCCGTAGCGATGGGGCAGTATTTAGAAAAATTAGGCCAAATTGCTTCAGTAAGAGAACCAAAGGCTCGAATGAATCTCGACATGGTGTAAGTTCTTTGCTTTTGGCTCCCTGAAAATCAATATTCGACTCGTTAATGATTTTCTTGCAGCTGTTTCAGACTTTGGTGTACGCAGTGAAGGAAGACAGAGTTCCTAATGATAGACATTTTCGGTTCTTCAGTTTTTGCATTCTTCCCATAACTTTCGAGAACCAACAGGATACTAAACTCAAAATAAATAAAGATTCACTGCTCTTTAAAAACAAATCACTCCCAAACATCGATCCAAAATTTAAATTTTAAACAAAACTCAGCATATCGGAAAAAGTCTCTTACATATCTGCTTCACCGACATTATTGGCATAATCTCCAACTAACCGAGATGGCGGCACATTTGAGCCGTCTCTCTTCACTGTGTACCGCTTAATTAGTGATAGCCTTGGGCCATCTATCTCTGATTGGTACCAGTGGAGATTGAACTGCCCACTCAGTCTCCAAAGTTAGATAGGGCTAAATGGCCTCGCCTACTCCCCGTATACGGGAATAAAAAGGGCGTTAGCTGATTTAAATAAAAAGAAAATAAGCCTGTGTAGCTCAGTGGATGTGGCGTTTGCATACCACGGTGCTTGGCCGACGGAAGGAAGACTTGGTTTCGAGTCTAGTCGGCGACTAGAGGAAATTTTTCTAAGCCTTTTTTCGACCGGTTCCCGAGTTAGTCGATCTCTAGCGGGCAAGTGGGTTTTTCCTCCCGGAAACTCGGGTTTTTCGTCCCGTAAACTCAAGAAAATGGACCGTATAACCCACATTATTTCAGACATTAAATATATTGTGTTATGGTTAGAAACCACGAGATGGCGGCACATTTGAGCCGTCTCTCTCTTCACTGTGTACCGCTTAATTAGTGATAGCCTTGGGCCATCTATCTCTGATTGGTACCAGTGGAGATTGAACTGCCCACTCAGTCTCCAAATAAAGTTAGATAGGGCTAAATGGCCTCGCCTACTCCCCGTATACGGGAATGAAAAGGCGTTAGCTGATTTTTTTTTCTCCAACTAAATGACTTCTACAATAGCTCACAGCAAGCAAAACCAAGATCGACTGTATTTGAACGAATAATCACAGATTCAACAACCACAAATTCATGTTAACTCAAACTACCCTTTATCATTTATTCCATCAGTAACGTAGTAAATGTGCTTTTGTGTCGTTTATAAACGTGCCATGGAGCAGAGCCGCTCTACTTCCCGGAAAGAAAGTGAACCCAAAGATTAACATTAAATATTATCAGTGGCAGTCAGGCACAAAACAAATAGCCTGCATAACACATAGCATTATTGTATATAACGGTGAGGCATAATGCTTTTATAATCCCTTCTATCTGATAAGGATACTGTGTAGGGGGGGGGGGAATAATTTATGAGCTAAATGCTCGGCCCGAGTGGATGCAAGTTATAGATCGTTGTTTGATACTGAGATGGATTTTGGTCTCTTGTATTTGAAGAATCTGTATCATCGTAGTTTGCTGCTTGTTGATCTAATTGGTGTGGGTGTGTTGACGATTTTGAAAAGAACTTTACTGCTAATTATGAAAGGAAAGGGTAGATATAGGGGATATGTGTGTCCAGATGAAGTACAACGTCTCAGATATGCAATGGCGCATTCAGGATTATGCGTAAGCATTTGTTTTGTACTCTCTGCAGTTTAAGGATATTTGTGTTTGAAGTGTGGCTCCAGGCAGGAGACTCATAAATAATTATGGGAACGGATCATCAACTGGTAAAGAACCAATTTGATTTTGGTATCTAATTTGCTGTTGCTGTTGATTAGGGGATAGAGCTGTATGATTACTTTGGATACTTTTGTACATGAAGCTTTTATATGTGGGCTGAAGGTTGATTTTCTGTCCAGAAGTATACCGAGATATTTCGCTTCTGATTTCCAGGGAATTTTAATATTAAATAGGGAGATGTCTTCTTTCGTGGATATTGCATTTTTAGTGAAAAACATGACAGTACTCTTTTGAGAGTCTACTTTCAATCTCCAATTGGAGAACCAGCGCTCTAATCTTAACAGGTTTTCTTGAAGTTAGTTTCTTGGTGACAAGATGCGGTTGAAGGGATCTGGCTAGTATTGCTATGTCGTCAGCGTAGAGGGCTATGATGGATGACATTGGATTGAGTGGGATGTCCGCTATGAACATCGAGAGTAGTATCGGTGCCAGAAGGAACCGTTGAGGCTCTCCTGCCAAGATCCGTCCCTGGGTTGATAATGAGCCATTTAATTTGACTTGCATTTGCCTACCAAAAAGAAATGATTTTATAAGGTGGACCAAATCCAATGGAATGCCAGCTAAAATCAGTTTGTATAGTAGTTCAATGCGCCACAATGTCTCAAATGCCTTTGCAACGGCAAAAAAATTGCTCCGATGTATTGATGCAAATTGTAGCTGGTGGTAGTAAACTCAATTAGTCTATGGATTTGTTGAGTAGTGCTGTGAGACTGACGGAAGCCATACTGTTCTTTTGGGATAATATTTAACTTATTTACAGAGGCTTGAATTCAGGAGAGGATAGCTTTTTCTGCAATTTTCCCCAAGTTAGAAATCAGATTGATTGGACGATAAATTTGAGTCAGCTGTGGATCCTTGCCAGGCTTTTGAATAGAAACCACGTCTGCTAATTTCCATGCGGAGGGAAAGTATTTGAATCTGAACATAGCATTTATTTTTTTAGTAAGATGAACGATGGCCTTTCGGAGCAGCAGTTTAATAACTTAATTAGTAATGCCGTCAGGCCCAGGAGATTTCTTATTCTTTAAATTTTGTATAATGTCATAAATGTCAGCTGAATAAGTGGGAGTGAGTTGGCTTGTGCAGGTATCAGACAGTTGTAGCGCGTATTTGACGTAGCGGTGAATTTTATAAATATGATTGAAGTTCAAGGTTTATATGGAGGGTTGTACTGCTTTTCTAAATGTTATGTTATGGTATGGAGTTTCAGCTTTTTCAGCATCTCATTGAACAATGCCTAGATCATATTTGAGAGGGGGGAAGAGATTTATTTTTGTTTTTAATATAGTATTTCTCAATATTTTCCAGATGGTTTTATCAGCAGGTGATATGGAAGCTAACTTGTCTTCGCATAATTTGTTTCTGTGGTCTTTAAGTACACCTCTAACTGCACTATTTAGTTTGTTGAGAGACTTTTTTTCTTGGGATGCCCATACAGATAGCCTGGTTGATTGAATTAATGCAGGATTCATATATTTCCAATACAGAAGTAGTTTAATCTTGGTTTAATCCTCTGTCCAAAGGTAAGCAAATAATCTTGGCCAGTGAAGTATCTTCACGACTGAGCTACTTGTATATAGTACTAAGTACCAACTTCATTTCATCAATAGCCTTAGGCTCGATTAATGCATCGGATAAAGGATTAAACCAACAATATAATCTCCTGATGCCTTTAACTTGTCTCTACCGTTTCCCTAATTCTGAAAATTATGGATTTGAGAGTTCAGCGAAATTACATCATCTGGTGAGTGCACTGAACATCCATCACGAAGTGGCTCCGTTTTCTTCGAATCCCATTAACCAAGCTAGAAAAGTTGCTGAACTGTTTATTGTAAGCAATGATATAAAACCAAACTATTCATCGGCAAACCTGAGACCACTTTATCAATTGACAACAGCTCTGGATGTCGTTGAAACTTTTATGAAGTTCTACTTTGAAATGCAACGAAAGCAGGGGGTTTTCTTAAGAGTGTACAAGGAAGTAAAAATTCCACATATAGTGTAAAGCCCTGGGGGCAGCCATTCTCAACATCATATCCTCTGGGAACTATAACAACGCCAGTTGTCATAGATATAGGATATAGTGATAGATATAGTTATAGATGTAGTATCTTCATTCCTGTTGCTCAATTTCTTCATTTTTCTTCCAATTTGCAAGTCATGGTTTTATATTAAGCGAAAGCATTCCCTAAAAGGGTCGGCAAGGTTGTTAGGAGCAGTTTCTCTCCATCATCTCTCTCTCTTTAATCTCTCTCTCCTCTCTCTCTCGCTCTCTCTCTGTCTCTGTCTCTCTCTCTTTACACACACACACACACACACACACACACACACACACACACACACACACACACACACACACACACAGGGAACATTCATTATCCTAAAAAATAAAGTTGATCTCATGGTATTATGCTCTTCTAATTCTAGCATAGATAACCAGAGCAATTGATGTCTGAATATATATGAAGAAAAAGAGACCACATGCCTTCTATAGCCTTTTACTAAAAGTCACGGGAAGAATCTTCCAAACTCTTAAGCAGAAGGCGTTTATGGTCTTGATGGAGTTTCAGTAATCGTGCTCAAGGATTATGCTCATATAATGAAAACTAAATATTATTACCACACTGTATTACTCAGCTAGGTCCTTGGACTTGTTAAGGAATGAAACAAATCAACCGTAAGTGTATGATCAAGCCAAATACTTAACCAATCAGAACAACTGGAAGTGTATGATACTAAACAACTGTACATTTGCTCTTACTCCAGTACTGTCTTAACTAATGGACTAGGTTATCAAAGTCAACTTCTTCAACATCGATACAACTGTCATGAAGTCATGACCATCACCATATGCATGATTCCAAAAGTGGGTAATAATTATTAGAGACCTGCTGTGTATTTAGAGGGGTAAAATCAGTTTTGGTGTTCATTTCAAACTTTGAAATTTGGCAGCCAATTTCCTGTCCGGTCAATCACTTGATTCCATATTAAATGACTGCCTATATTCAAATGTTAACAGAAATACAGAGGTAGACTAGGTATCCGACTTCTGTTTTCTGATTCACCTTCTCTGACTGACGAAAAATCCAATGTATAGCTTTGTTGATTTCTGTCCTCTTCATTTCTCTTCTTCGTTTCTTCAATATCCATGAAATACTCAAAGATTCCATCCTTCAGTAATATACTATATCCGATGCCTTTAGCACCGTCTTAACCGAGTGGATTACAAGGATTCACTTAGGATGGAGAGATCATAGTTCGAGTTACTTATAGAACGCGACGAATCTTCAAACACTTAGGTCAGTAATCCGGTCTCATACTGACTCAAGTTTCTTTTTCTCTTCCTTTCAGAAATTAAAGTTTTTCAAACTTCAAAACAGACACCAGCCAGAAGAGACTCACAATTAGTCGTACGATACAAGCCTTCGGTACTTTAGCCATAATTCCCAACAACCAAAGCTAGCACTTATTCATTTGCCTATGACGCACAAGAGAAGGGAACTCTGCCAAATACAATATCAGCTAAACAATTGTACGTATTTTGTAGAATCGCGTTTCGCCCTCTTTAATTTTGATAATACCCAGATCTCCAGATTAGGTATCTCTTCTTTGACTAAATTACATCTTTAGCTTTGTTTTTCCTAGTACAAACAGATGATATCACAAGTTCCTTAAACTACAATTATTTGGTTTCCTTTTTCTGCTCCACAGACCATATCACACTCATTTAATTATTAGTAATGGTTTGGTAGTGTTCCAAAATCTCAATAAATGTTGTTTAGACTATTAATAAGAACGCGGAGACAGCAAAGTAATCTTAGATTACTTTCTTTTTTCCTAAATCTTAAAATTCATTCCACTATTTTTCTCTAAGAATTTCATTGAAGTTGTTCGGTAGAGTTCACTACCGTCGTTCTTTGTCTTTCCATAAAGAAAAAAAAAAGCTATGGCTAAATTCCCATAAGCCTTTCCGCTCTTGCGAAAATCTCACGTGACTGGCAGATACCTTCTTTTTCTTCTAGCCATACATCGTAAGTTCAATATTTTCTTCTTCTTCCTGCTATTATAATCTTCATCCACTCCATCCTTACCATATTAATTTAGAACTTCATTTTCTGCGATTACTCGATAACTTCTTGTTCATAACTGCACGACCCACATACTGTTCTCTCATGTTCAGCTCGTGTTTACACCAATCTAATCGTCTTTTAGAGATTGTTGCTTCTAGCACTTTATAGTATTTCCTGGTTTGTGATGTATACCTTTCATATTAATATAGCACAATCACTCTAGGTGTCAAGATAAACTTTTGATAGAACATGATGAACTATAATTATATGATTACCATTTTGTAATTTTCCAAAGAATAGAAATTATATACTTACCATCACATAAATGGCAGTCAGCTGTCATCGCAGAGCTTTTGCTTTCGCCCAGAGCTGGAACTATTAGACAGAAGTAACTTTCACTTTCAGTAAAAATTAGATTTGATGACGGTAAATCATGAAACTTGTTACTTACATAAATAAGATTAATGAAATACATTCAGATAATATGAGTCAGGATGTACAGCTATAATCATCATGTTAACTTGCAATAATCTATGTACAGGCTGCCTCAGTATTCAGGAAGGGGGTTTCAACATTTACTAACTTTTTATTAATTAATTATTATTATTATTATTTGTTATAATGAAACACAGAACCTGAGTAATCTTTATTAGTTATGAAAAAACACATTTTACATTTTGTAAATGCCTTCCATTTTCGGCTTCACAAGAAACGGGACCATTTTTACGGCGGGGTCCATGTCAGCTGTTAATGTCTCTGGAGATACATCGCCCTAATTTCTACACAAAGATTTCCATCAGCTGTTGAACTGACTAGGCCTTGTTCATAGAGACGTTTCCTTCAGGGAACTCCATAGAAACACTTCGGGAGCTATCAGACTTGAATAAGGTAATGACCAATTAACTGCAGATCCCGAAATTATTCTCTCGCCGAAAATGTGCTTTAGTAGTTATTTTCTGGCTCTAGGGGCTCTTCTTCTTTGCTGGTTTGTGAACATTTCCATGATTAGTTTCCCAATTATTCCTTAGAATAGCTGTAAAAATAAAATTTAAAAAATAGTAATCAAAAAGCTTTCTCCTTCCGGAATTATGGACCACCCTCTATTCATTTGAAAAGACAAAATATATCACAGTGCATGGGCTTCCTACCTTCAAGGACTGTTAAATCTAATATAGTTTACAACCAAGAATTCTCAGACATTCTTAAAATGCATCATTCTTTATTTATTCTTTTTAGAGGGGTCTTAAATACGACGCTTTCTCTCACATTAATGAGACATTTTGTAAGAGATAAAAAAGTAGTATTTCAAATGACAAAGATTTCGCCAAAATGTTTGCTTCCAAAATAGAATATCTGGCATCGTGAATAAATGCATTCTCCTTGCGCTTCTCAATAACAAACATTAGTCTCAAGTACGAGTATGATTGGTGTTCCAACTACAATTCACCTTTTCAATTCTGTCCTTAGGTCTTCCATTTTGAGAAATTCCTTCTGTTCTCAACACAGCGATTTACTTGTGCACTTTTTACCTTTCTCACCGTATCTTTACAACAACGCAACGGTCTCATCGGACCTTCATGACGACTTATTAGCATATGACTGTTGCTCTTATGCTGTTTTTTCTTGAATATATATCTTTGTTGGAAACGACACATTCTATGCAGAAACTCATTTCTGCAACATTTAGAATTAGTCCATATTTCTTGATCGTTGCCTAAATTTTAACCGTGAACAAAGCTGCTGTTTTCAATTTACTTGTCAACCTCACTGGTAACGTTGATTAACAGAATATATCATAATGTTGTTGTCATATTATTACACCCAATCTGCATGTTTACACCTCTTTGCGCGTTTCCTTCTTCTTCCTTATCCTCAAAAATCTGACAAACCAACTATACGAACACAGACAACACAGGCTTGCAAAATTAGAGTCATTAAAAGTTGTCTAGAAACTACTAACTGATTCTGATTTAGGTTTGTCCGCTGATTTAAAACGTATCTTCCATTTTTCTTTATCACGTAAGGATTTATCACAAAATGGATCTTAATATTACACTAAAATAGCTTTAAAACGCATTATATTAAGTAAAATAAAAGTATATAAAATTTTATTTGAAATGAAAGTATTGGAAAAAAATTTAATTAAAGTAATTAAACATTAATCTTTAGTACGTAATTTATATTTTGTTGTGGTCTCTTTTTCCTTCAAAGCTTCTTTTTCTGTGAAATTCTTTTCCAGGGTCGTCTCTGCGCAACATCCAGCAATAGTCCACCATCATGTTGACAATCCACCTGTCCTGATTTCTTTCCATCTCCTTGATGTCTTGGTGGAATCGCTCTCCTTGATCTTCGCTGAGTTCCCAGATTCACAGCTCACTTTTAAGCTCAAGGAGCATCCCAAATCCTTGAATTTCTGTAGCATGTCTTCAACAACCATTTTATAGTTAAGGCCTTGTGATTTCCTAAAAATTTGGTCACCACCTCTTTCAAAGCTTTCCATGCTTCTTTTTTCAACAGTTGCCATTTTTTGTTCAAACAGTTTATCCTTCATAAGATTCTTATGTCCAGAGCGATAAAAATACCTTATTTCAATTTTGCTGTAGATAATCCCGGAAATTTTGCACAGATGTATTTAAAACACTCTCCTTTTTAGACAACGCCTTGACAATCCGTGTTTTGAGGCTTAAGTGCTGTGAAGAATTCATGTTGGAGGTTTAATGGAATATTATCAGTACCAAGAAAGGATTAAAACTAATTTTAATGCTTCCAATATTTTGTCTCAGTCACAAAGACATCTTCAGGAATTACAAAAAAAAATTGTAACAACACACACAAATACAATACAGTGATAAGTAAAAACAAGTGAATGAAACTAAAGTCCTATCTAGGTGGTACGCCCTCTATGGGCGTAAAACCTAGATATCCTATACATCCCATGCAGGTGGCATAGGATGTAAATAGATATCTCTGATAATTAATGTTTCCCAAATTTTCGGAAGTTTTTGCAACCGTATTTGTTTAAATTAGGTTGATTCCTGAGTGCAGATGAAGATTCAAAAAAACAGTCTTTCTACTTTGAATTTACTATGGTGGTGCATGGTGTTTTTCTCCAAGGAGATCCTGTGGGTTGTATCCAAAACATGATCTTCAAGGCCAGATTGACCATAATCGTGATTGCAGATGTATGACATGTGTTCTTCTAACCGAATGGTTGCTGATCTGCCTGTCTGTCCGAAGTAAGCCACCTTACAGAAATAACGTACCCTATATACTCCAAGCACTGAGAGAGGAGGGAGCTCTCTTTGGTGGAACCGATAAGGGTAGTAAATTTACGGTAAGGCTTAAAGGCAGTATGGTGGTTGTTCTTTTTTAACGACATGGCTATTTTTTCTGATGTGCCATGGAACTAAGGTATGGTGATGGCATTTCTGTAGAGATGGTCGGGAATGGGGAAGGCATTTTTTTTTAATTCTATAATCACTGTAGTCATTGGAAAGGAAGATGCTGTGTAAGTGTTTGAGTTGCTCAAAGTCGGTTGAAAGGGCGGTTTAACTGGAACAAGGATTGTGGGCTCTATTGGTTAGAGTTTTAATAAGGCCATATAGTTGGGAGGGGTGGTGGTGGTGGTGGTAGGGGGAGTTTGTGAGTGTGTCTGCCTGTATGAGTAGGTTTTCTATACAGTATACAGAGAAATAAAGGTTACCATTAGTAAGGCGTGTTACTAAGAAGTTAGTAACACGTGCAAGGCGTGTTACTTGTCTAAGAAGGACAAGGGGAATGGATACTATACGATACCGTCCGTTACTGTTGCATAAATTAGAGAATATTGCATCGGATTATAAACTTTTGGCATGGATAACATGATGTCTGAGAGACAGATATAAAAACGTCGAATATGATGGATGTCAATTTGTAAGAGAAAAGGTAACCTGTGGTCTGCCTCAAGGATCAGTCATAGTTATATAGTTATTCAATCTGTACATCAATGATATTATGAAGGATTAGACAGGCAACATACAGCTATTTGCTGATGATGCAAAGATGGATAGGGCATTCAGGAATGCTGCTGCTGATGTGAAGAATTTGCTGCAGAATGATTGAAATAGGCTGGGATTTGGGTCATGTGGAAATCATTCGGATATCATTGCATGTGGATATCATTTCAATGTTAATAAATGTACGATTATGAACATTGGTGTGATTAGATATCCAATGTCTTATTATATTGGTGGGATCATGCTTGAAGAAGCTGATGAAGTTAGTGATCTTGGAGTTTTAGTAGACAGGAAGTTGAAGTTCAAGGGTCATGTAGCAAAAATTATAAATACCACTCAGAGAATAATTGAAATGCTGAAACGAAACTTGATATAAAGATCAGGAAATCATTTTGTATTTATAGAGTGAGGAGAATTTGTAGGCTGCAGACACTACAACACCATAACTTTTTCTTACAATAACTCAATAGCAGCAAACAGTAGAAAAAGAAGTGAATGATTGAAACTTTCAAACTTCTGAAAGAGTTATACAGAATTTCAGTAGATGGAATTTTTCTTTTTATGTAGGGCTGGGAAAGGACGCGAGGGCATCCATGGAAGTTGAGAATGAATGCTGTCAAGAAGAAATATTCCCTTTGGAAAAACGTTGTTTATATATTCTATTTCTCGAAACATACACAAGAAAGAAAACAAATGAGGCGGGTATTGTTTGTTTGATTTTTACCTGTTGGTTAATTTCAAAATCCGGGCACGCTGTGAAAAGGTGTGCAATTAATTTAGAAACAAAATAAACACACTGTTCTTCCAAGCTGACTTTTTTGGAGTCCATACGAATTAAATCCGATGATTGATTTTAACGTAATTTAGGAACTGAATGATAACTGCGATGATAATATATTTCAGTTGACAGTGTATTCATCTAGGTAACATGAGCTCATATAGAAACACTTAGATATCAACCATTTCTGGAGAGTGCGAATTACAACAGGCAGTTTCAGGATTTTCGAATAGTTTTTTTTTTGTTTCTCTGCAACAGTATATTGCTTCTTTCTGTTTTTTTCCCACATACTTAAAATTGAAAGACATTTTTCTAATCTTCCTGTGTACAATAATATCACTCATTGTTCTTATGTGAAGAAACGCTTAAAACTGAAATTTCAGTTTCCAATTTTTATTTTGCAGGTAACGTTAAATTCTTGAAAATAAAGTTAATATCGTTTGCAGCACTTTTTTTTGAAACACTTATTTTTAACAAATAGTAGGGCTAAAGATAATCTACAAAAATATCATTTATCCCCCTTAATTTAAAGCGTTTTGACAACAATTTCAATTTCGTTTTTATTATTTTAATTATGATTTATTTTGTACGTTTATTTAAAGGTTCCTTGGTATCACTGTGGAAATGGTGTTATTATCCACCTAGCTGATTGTCTGACAAAAGACTGCTCTGAGTTCGATTATTCTCGCAACCAGAGTTATATTTTCTGTTTTCTTGCAGTGTGCCCCATTTAGTAATCTCTCGCATAGGCAAGTAGGGTTGTTCTGCTGAAAACTGCATGTTTTAACTACATATTCTAATAAAATCGACCTATCCATTCATATTATTATAGACAGTAATACACGTGTTATAATTTAGGGTCAACAAAAAAGAGGCAGCTGTTTTCAATATTGCCACTTCTAAAAAAGCGTAAACTTTTAGATGGATTTCGCTTGCTACATTTAAATGCTTGAACAATGAAAACCTGTTCTTCAAAAAAAGTAGAGTTAAAGGACATCCACCTGCTTATATCGGGAATGAAAACATTTGTAGGATTTTATAGCACTTTTTATTATTATTATAATAATTGTTATTATTATTATTAGAGGGCGCTGTGTGGGCATACGAACGGACGCACGGTGATATCGCTGCTCCCGTTTTTTATAGTTTTAAAGTGGTTCCAACTCCTGTTATTAATTCGAAAGTGTTCCCAAGTAACTCTACCAGTCACGCCGTGATATAGTGATATACAATTCCCCGAAATCGGCTAAGAAGAAACCAAATTTTGAAGTGTTGAAAAGTGAACAGAGAGGACCGTGGTCAACAACGAGCGAAGAACAAAGGACGTCGCCATTTTCAATCACGCCATAACTGCTCAAGGGAAGAAAGGTGAATCATGAAGTGTCTAAAACGCAAGGAGGATTTATCGTCCGACCGAAATCAAATAGCCTGTACGAAATGCAGTACTATTCTACACTTAAAATGTGCCGGCTTTTCAGAAACAACCTGGCAACGTAAAACCAATGCAACACTCGAGGAATGGAAGTGTGTTATCTGAAGATGAACAAAGAAACGCATCAAAGGCAGCCACTTACGACACAGCCGATTATACCGGAGGCAAAATCAGACGACGAAATGAATAGACAACAAAATGCAGGTGAGCACTATAATTTCAACTCTTTAAATATACTAATAGAAAACTGTCTAGAGACTATAAAAGCCAGCTTAGTAGATCGTGTGCAAGAACTCTTCGACAAACAGAACGAACAAATAACAAAATAATTTAGCGAATATGAAGATTTTGTCAAACATAATAACTTAGCAGTGAGAGAAGTATTGCGAACGGTAAAAGACATCAAAATCAGCATTAACGCACTAAATGACAAGCAACACAATTTGATGAAAGAAACATCCGAACTCCATCAAGAACTTGTTTTTCTAAAACTACAATAAGAACGTTTAAATCAGCAACAACATAAAGAAGAACTTATCCTAAACGGTCTTCCTGAAACAGCACCTACAGAAAACCCCCTTATCTCTGAAGATAGCTATATCACCAGACAAGATTACATATCTCTTCTTGGGCTACTATTAAATATTTAGCTTCTCCGAGCATAATTCCATCATATGCAAAAGCTCTTTGATTTTCAAATCTTTGGTCTTCATTTCTGCTCAATACACCATGGCATATTAATATACTATTAACCATGCTTGAAGCTGTTTTAAGTCTTCACTGCTAATTTCTCATTAAGTATTTTTTTTTGCTATCAAAAACAGGACAATCTGGTGTATGAAATTCTTGTTTATCAGAGATTCAGTTGAATGTCCTTTTGAGAGATATTCTTATTTATACTTTTGTTCTTTGGTTTTGGTATTTTTATGGACTATGTTCTCTGAAACTAACCACCACCATTCTACAGTCTTCATTTACATGATTATAATAACTGTTGGTGAATATGTAATCTATGTTGAGCTATAAACCTAAGGAAACCACTTCTTACTTTCCTTTTTATTCCATCCCCTGTAGGAATCGCCTTCATTCTCTTCTACCTAAAGATTTCCAAGTTTTCAAAGAAAGAAGATGCTCTACCTGATAGCAAATAATCGTCAGTCTCTGGTCGTAAAGTTTAGTTAAATGCATCTTGAAAATATGCAAAAATAGTAGCTATTTTCTGTAACTAAGCAAAGAGTTTTCAGATACGTATCAAGAATGCTATCAAAATATTCACCCAAATTTTGAGCTAACAAAACAGAATGGAAGATTCCTTAATAATCTTGTTACAATTTTAACTTTGTTCCAAGATATTACAATCAAATTTTAATTTAGAATTACCTTTTATAAAATGCGTGATGAACATTTATATTTTGAGAGGAAATTCAATTGCAAATTACAAGCACACAATTGACAGTGTTCTATTTTATAAGAATTCATGTCCTGAAGCCCAATAATTTTGCTAGTTCCAATATTCCAATAATCGTATTGGTAATGAAAATCCTTAAGCCATACATCATACACGATTTTGTGTGCATTTTCGGCCTTATTCGACAAATGACTTGTTATCACATATACACTAGTCATTTTATAAGAGATAATAAATCTGTTTGCGAGCACAAATTTTGTGTCTTACCAAATTCTGTTTAGCACATGATTTGTTCTAGCGAACATCGGTATTGGTAACATGGCACATTTATTCTAGTATCAGAAAAATTTTAATTGAAATTTATGAATGTTAAATCTATAACTGCATATACTATTTTTTTCGATTAAGCCAGGTATGCAATTACCAGCACCTAAATGACGTTCTGTTGTAATCTCATAGGTTCTGTTTGTTGGAACTAAAAAAATAGAATTTTTTTATTTATATTTTTTTACTAAATTTGTTTTATTAAATAATTTACAAAACAAAACTTTCAATTTTTTGTAAAATTTAAATTGATTTAATGAGGGTACACTGTGAAAAATTTGTAAAACAATTCCAGATTCAATTTATTATTATTATTATTATTATTATTATTATTATTATTATTATTATTATTATTATTATTATTGTTCGCAACCATAAAAGAAGCAGAAATTCTCTCAGAAATACATCAAATCAAACCGAAAAGAGGCCCACGAATAGATGGCATTAGACCTAAAGATATAAAGCAACATGCAACTAGTTTAAGTCCAATCCTACTAAAACTAATAAATAAAATATTTAAAACAGGACAGATACCAAGTATGCTAAAGACCGCCATAATCACACCCATATACAAACAAGGAAAAAGAAATTTAATATGCAATTATAGACCCATAGCAACATTACCAATTATCAATCAAATTATGGAACGGATCATACTGAAGAAACTGACAGCATACACTGAGATCTTTCATATTATCCCCAAAACACAATATGGTTTTCAGAAAAATAATGGAACAACATCTCTTTTGGAAGACTTTACAGACGTAATTAATACCTCCTTAGACAAAAACAAAATTGCCATGGTAGTCTTTATAGATCTTACTAAAGCATTCGATAGACTTACACATCAAACCTTGTTAGAAAAGCTGAGGCATGTTGGAATAGACGGGCCTCTTCACAGGGTTTACAAACTATCTCCAAAATAGAAAGCATATCACACGCATCGGGTCAAACCGAGTCCCGATGCCACAGGTTGGTGGTAGCAGACAGCTCCCTGTGGCAATCTGGGAAGAGTGCCACAGGGAGCTGTACTCTTTCCAACTCTATTCAACATTTACACGCACGATATTAATCAATTACCACTCAAAGGTAAGATATTCCAATACGCAGACGATACAGCAATAATATCCATCCATAATAACGCAAGCATAGCCCAAAAAAATGTCAACATGACATAAATCCGATCATAGACTGGCTCACCAAAAACTCCATACACCTAAACTCAGAAACGACAAACTTAATGATAATCAGAAATCCACTGACTCGACCAGTTGATAACAAATATATAACCATCCAACATCCACTTTCCAACATAAAAAACACACAGAACAGCAAAACCACTACAATCACTCAGGTTGAAATAATACGATATCTTGGAATTTACTTCGATGCAGACATGAACTGGAATAGCCACATAAACCATCCACACAACAAACTCCACACAATAACTGGCAAACTCTACAAGTTAAAAGACATAGTTCCCAAACGCCTAAAAACACTAATATACAAAGCACTATGCCAAAATACACTAAGATACGCTATAACAACGTATGCTTTCTGTGCACCCCACAAATTAAATAGATTAATGTCGATACAGTACAAAATGACAAAACTGATCTTTTGGGAACAAAGAGAAAATCACGACTTTATAAACATTGCAATGTCAGAACACAAAATACTAATAGGATAACATTTATGGCACAATGCAGCCTTGCTAAAACATTATTTCGATGCCAGCTCAGGACAGCTAGAAATACATACCGTATAACAAGACCTCAGACTACTAATTATATCACATATAAATACAATAATCACTACGGAAAGGCCACGCGAAACTTTTACATCCAAGACATGATAAACAAATTACCTTTTGAATACAGAAACCTTTCAAACTACAGTAGCCTGAAAAGAGCTCTAAGGGAATTCTATGAACAAGAAACTCGCACCAAAATGCCAGACAAACTTAATGAAACACAATATATTCGTTCAGGCTTCCAGTTCAGCGACGCATCAAGACATTCCAAGTTATCATATGTGTGTGTGTGTGTGTGTATGCGTGGGGTGCGGATATTTCTCAATCAACGGCTGCAGTGGAAATGAAACCTACTAAACATAGGTTTGATTTTGTAACTTACGAACACAGCAAACAAACCAATAAATAATAACTAACTGGTTTCATCCTCAGGTAAGCTTACAAATAAGCTGAGAAATTACATCTCATCCGAGATTTTTAAAAAAAAAATCATCAGCATCATCATTTTTTATTGGTGAATCTGAATCTGTACTGAATCACAGAGAAATTGTAATATTGTGAAATTGTGAAAAATTGTAGTATGATTTCCTAAATTGTATTGTAAGCGTATTTGACAGATAATAAAGTGATATTTGACATTTGATATTATTAAGCTTTTTGAATAAGGAAATGTGAAACGTGAAGCTCATAAAACTTCCTGAAATGTGCTATGCGAATAGGTATTCACACCACTTGATTGACCATTTCCTTTACTTTAACGACTTTGAAAGAAAAAAAAAAAACGCTGCTTAATTAAATAAACGAAATTATATTTTATCCTTTCGTTCACAGTACCAGTTCTCTCCTGAAGTTCAATATCTTACAGGAATATTTTTTTTTCTTACAATGCCAAACGACACTGAGTAATTTTTAATATCTGATTAACACACGAAAGGCCACAAGACCTAAGCACATTAGTGCCATGTACGAGCAAGGGGAATAGAAGAGAGGAGGAGTCTTGTTTACATTTTTATCCAGAGAGTTAATGTGAATATTTCTTTCTTTATTTCACTCGCACCCATTAATCGTTGCAAACGTATAATGTAGTGGTAGATTATATATATATATATATATATATATATTGTTTGTAGGTATACAGAGCTATGCCTCACTTACCTTCCATATATTCTGTAATTTAATAACCATCTGTTGATTGACTACATGCATAATTCTTTATAAAAAATCACATTTTAATATGGATTTGGAACAAATCAATACTGTATTTACCTTTCTTGGTCGCGCACATGTAGCTTAATTTAACATCGCATGGAGCAGTCCACCATTTAAAAGTCGGTATAATTATCTCAACGCAATCACCATAGTTGTAAAAATTAACTTCTTCCCAATTGGTAAAGTCAACAGAACTATTGTCTTGCCAAGCAAATCTTCCTGTAAACCAGATAAAACCGTTTGTTATGAAATATGTTCTTAATGTACATTATACTGCAAATATAAATATTCTAAATTTTATGATACTCTGGATCAGTCCCATTAACATTGACATACACATTAAGGTGTGAAGATGTGGATGCAAAAAATAATAGTAGAATTGTTTAATAGTGGAAAAGGAAGTTTCTTAGAGTTCATAAACGTGCCGCGAGGTGACATGAAAGGAAGTTTATTATAAAAATAATTCATGAAACGGTCCTGACAAACCACATAGACTGATGTAAGTGGATAGGAAAGTAATGAAACGGATATGGCCTCATTCCATCGTGCATAAGTGAATATTCTCAATAATGAATTCAGATTATACACAGCTATAGGAAATGCTGCCGTAACATTATATTCTAAATTTAACAGTCCCGATTTTCGTGGAAGCATTGCTGTTGAAAACTGAAAAATACTGCGTACAATGTTCGATGACCACTTGCAAGATAAAATGCTGGTCTGGATAACATAATAGATTCTTGAAAAATGTGCCAGGAGTGACAAGCAATTTATCCACTCTTCGAAAAAACGAGTCTGGAGTAGAAGGCATCAGGAGAATTTTATTTATTACAATGTATGAAGATACTGTATTTTGGTGCTGGGATTTTTCTTCTCTCTCACGGCATTGTATGCACTGTAGACGTTACAGCTGAGCATTATCAAGATAACGAACCATTTATACTATTAAGCAGTCAAGAAACAAAACGTTCGACAAAGAACCCAACAGTCAACACTAAACGGAGTTATAATCCTGGTCAAGGTACATCCACCATTACTGGAAAAGGTGCAACGGTTTTACAGATAAATTAGACAAAAATCCCATCGTTAATGTATTATCATCTAGAAAAATGTCCGTGTTTCCCGGTAGGTTTTCGGTAGAAAATTCAACAGAAGAAATACCGTTAAATATTCAAATAACTAGTTTTAATCGCGAAGAAAGTTATTAAAGTATTTCTCTGAAATAGTCGATCTCCTTTGTCTTCAAGTAACGGTCGTCAATGGGAAGTTTGGAATTTTTGCTAGTGGCTGTGGTTTTCTCTAGAAATTGTCCCTAGGCATGCACAACCTATCAGGGATAATGAGATCTGCATAGTACATATGGGGAATTAACAATGGTAAGTCATCATCATCATCATCATCATGCGTATCAAGGATTTAGGCCTAGCATGGCCTGTTCCGGCCTTAGAAGTCATCGCTTAATCGTTTAAGACGACGTCCTGGGTTTCTTTTTCCTAATGGGTTGTACTTTAAGGCTTGTTTTGGTAATCTTTCTGTTTTCATTCTTTGAACGTGTTCCATCCATTTATGTTTATATTTTTTAATTTTTTCTATTACTGGTTCTTGGTTTAATTCTTTCATAATATCTTCGTTTCTTTTGTGATCAAATAGGGTATACTTTGCAGTTTTTCTCATAAACTTCATTTCTGCTGTTGTTAATCTTTGTTTGTCTTTTTGTTTTATTGTCCAGATTTCGCTTCCATACATTAAGACCGGTAAGGCTAATGTATTGTATACTTTTAGCATGGTTTGTTTTTGAACTAGGTTTGGTTTAAATATAGAGTTAATTACACCTGTTATTTTTAAATATTTTGCAATTTCTACGTTTATATCTTTTTCATTTTCATAAGTGATCATACATCCTATGTAGTTAAACGAATTCACCTGTTCTAAGATCTTGTTATCTATTAGTATTTTAGTTCTTGTTAGATTTTGTCCTTTAGGCCATAGGTTTTGATTTTTCCGTTTGATATTATCATACCATAATCTTTGGATAGCTCATTTAGATCTAAAATAACTTTCTATAAGTTAACTTCAGAATTTGTAATTATTATTTGGTCGTCGGCAAAGAGGGGAGTGTTTAAGTTAACTGTAGGAAAAAGTTTAATTCCTTGATGTAAATTTGTATTCCATTTTATTATTATTTCATTTAAGTAGATATTAAAAAGAATTGTTGAGAGGGGACATCCCTGTCGGACACCGTGGTTTATCTCTCTCGTATATGATAGCTCGTGATTTAATCTTATTTGTATTTGATTATTTTCATATATACTTGTGATAGTTTTTAGGATATTATTTGGTATTTGTCTTTCTTTTAATATGTTAAATAATATGTTTCTTTTAACTTTGTCAAATGCTTTTTCAAAGTCAATAAATGCAATATGTATTTCTAAAGTATATTCTCTTCTTTTCTCTATTATTAATTTTAGGCAAAAGGCCGGGTCAATATGTCAGGGGACTAGCCTGACGATGGAATAGTCAGTGGTAGGGCTGCTACCTTAAGGCTTCTGAACTAGGCTTCTTCCGAATTTAAACCAATAGGAGGAATAGGGTATATCGAAGGGGAAAAAGTAGATTATAGAAGAATTATAGTAAGATTTATAGAGAGGGCATAGTTGTAAGGCCAGAAATAAAAAGACCCAAAGGCCCTCGAGTACTCTAATAGCATAAGGGTCATAAAATAAGAAGAGTTGGGTGATAAGGCCTTATAGGAAAGATGAAAGTAAGTGGATCTTCCTCAAAGTAGAAGAAGGAAAGGATAGATCCAGCTAGGGTTCCATGGGAGTGCCGCTTCCCTTACAATCAAGATGATTGCCCCTTATGGCTCTGTTGGTCCACGAGTCCTTATTCGGTATATTCGGACCACCCCACCATATATATAAACACGCACGCACGCATGCGTATTCACACACACACACACACACACACACGGTGGGCACCCCCTATCCGCCACCCAGGGTACGTGCTCTCTAGGGGTTACAGGGTCTCCCGAAAGGTTAAGTGCTTTAGTCAATTTTCGGTATTGAGACGACATGTAACAGTTTTATAAAATAAACAATACAATCAAACAAATTTTGTAAGTTGGAGGAGTTATATCGTCATGGTTAAGAAAACGTACAAAAAACAAACTAGAAAAAATTAATTACACATAGCACATGCTATCGGCATTTCTCCAATAAGGACATATAAACATTTTTATTGTCCGTAAGGCAGTACAAATACTGATTTCCTTTAATAAGCAGGAGTAATCTCACAGTGAGCGATGAAACTGTTCTTCCATCTAAGGATAATTAAAAACATGCATGCCTACGGCGGGATTTGAACCCGCTTCCTTTTGGTTGGAGGTAGGTGAACAGTGAATTTTCTAAACTGCTGACTTTTATGGGAGGTTTTAAAGAACATAAGAACTTCGATATCTTATTACATTGGAAAAAAGCTCGTTGATTTTGTACTCAGGAATTAACTTTGCAACTTTGTCTGCAACATTCTTAATATTGGGTATCATGATTGCATTGTTGAAATATTTGCATTTCTACGGATTTCAATTTGAATTTGAAATTCAAACACATTTGAATTTAATTTCAGTAATGTGACTGCATTTTTGAGGTCTATGAAGAATTTTTTAATCATCTTGTGTTGGTACAAATTGACTGCCATTTAACGCAATTCTTCATTCCTTCTGTTTCTCGTACTAGAAATATCGTAATGTTTTAACACTTTCATTGCCAAGCTGAAAATTGGAATTTCGTGTGGTGGCCAAATTTTTTTTTATTTTTTTATTTAGTTAGCGACGTCCAGGCGATAACGCGTGATCGGCCGCCCGGTGAGAACTCGCATCACGCGATATCGCGTGATTGGCAATGAAAGTGTTAATCATATCTATCCTTGTAATGGATTATAATATGTAACTGTGTGTAAAATCTTCCAATTTAGGTACATTTTTCTGAAAAGAAAATACTGAAAACATCAATATTTTTCTTTTTTTTTTACTTTGAGAAGAATATCAAGAAATGGTAATTTTCTGTGATCTTCTAGTTCAAATGTTATAATTTTGTTTGTGTGTAAAATATTCACATAATCTTTAGATTGATTTAAGTCTATGTTTTTCCCAACTAAACAACGAAAATGTCATCAATATAACGCAAAAAAATTTTGGTTTTTGCTAATAATTATTGCTCTCTTCATTTCAAATTTTTCCATAAAGAACTTGGTTAGGACTGGAGAAATCCATAGCAAATTATTTTGTTCCTTCAAAAGATCACAAAAAAAAAGACCGTTCTTTGATATTATTCTCGAAGTAAAAAAAAAAATAAAAGATAGATCTTTTCACTATAAAAAATCTACCTGAACTGGATTTATATGCCACCTCATTCCATTATGCATTGCTAAAGAGATAGGAATGATGAAACAGATAGATAAGAGATAAAGCATTTCCTGCACGTGATACAAAAGGAATGACGAATTGAGCTACATGAGGCATACTCTCATTCTCAATTTTTACGAACCCAAGACGATTAATGAAATACTTAATACACCACCGACAGCTCCTTTACTTGAACCAGATTTTTTAATACAATGACGTTACCCTACATTTAGAATGTTAAAAGATTGCAATCTTGCATTCTGATTATAAAGTTAAAGTGGCTTTTTTGCCGATGTATAAGATCTTGAGGTTTTTACACTTCCAAAACCACCACATCTTTCTTGAACAAACAAGAAATTTATAAAACAGACTGCTTTTGTCGTCTTAAGTCGCATTCGCATGACATAATGTTTCGCATGACTTAACGTTTTTCAACATTTTCAAATGTGGAAAAAAGAAGCCAACACAAATCAGGATTATACTTTCATGCAAGAAACACAGACTATCAAGTAGTTGGGCAAGAAACAGAACTGTCACATAATAATCATAATTGTGTTACAAGAAACTTCTAAGAAGCCTCAGAAATGCTTCAAATCTTCACAAAACAAAACAAAAAATTAATGATACACGAAGTTTGATCTGGGTTAATCAAAAATCTAACAACCAGGGATATGGCAATTTCTTGATACATAGCGTACAGTAGCAACTATAATTTTCCGACACATGTAGAGCAATTAGTACAATGCCTTTATGATCATTCGCTTCCATGCACTAACTGTAAAGTTCTGATAACATCTGTTATGAGTAATTAATTTTTCAGTCTATTTTATATACGTTATGGTGCCCATTATTATATAATTGCGACAAATTAGGACATTTGTTAGTTTATAATGTTATTTTATTAAAAATATCTGGTATAAGTTAAGAAACATGTGGTCTCAATACCGAAATTCAAACTGCTGCAGAACTGCTAAACCACAGCAACATTTGCATTCAAGTGTTAGGGTGAGTTACAAATACTGTTGTGGATGTTGTTCATCAGAATTTCCACCCTCTTGCAAATCCGTCAAAACGCGTGCAGCAGCTAACCAACATCCTCTCACAGTTCAAACAAAATCCAAACCCACAAAACAAATTGATCTCCTTCGTTTATCATTTCCACCGCCGGTATCTGGAACAGTCTTCGACCACATGTTTCCCAAGGAATGCAACACATAGCTGTATGTCAATCAACTGTAACAGATGCTATAAGTTGACCGACATTCGTGCATTAGTTCTCCATTTATAATAATCATTTTATTGTTGTTCTTTACTAAGAAATGGCCTCAATTGGATGATTTATGATTGTTTTTCTCAATATATATTTCAAAATCCTATTGCAATAACTGTAACTCTCTTCTAATAATTGCTTTCTTACCTTTATAAAAAAATTTAATGCTGTTAAGAAAACAGATATAAAATTTTAATTTCAATTTCTTCGGTTCATGGAATACTTGTCTTCACAAATAGCTCTTCGACTGGAACAGTGGTTCCAGACGAATATGTAAATTTCGCTTTAAACTGATTACACCATGAAAGGATTTGTGTTCTTCTGCAGTCTATTTTAATTTCCCAAAGGAGCACGTTTATCCCTGAAGTAGCATGTTGAACATTACTATTATTGATAAATCTCTTTACATCGCACGTAAAGTGAAAAGCTTCAAAATAGGCGAGTATCATATAACGGACAGCACATAGTCTCTTCCGAATCAGTTAGTTAAAAAAAAAACGTAAAATCTGAATGACTCACCTAAGTAAGCAGAAAAGAATAATGGAAGGAAAGAAAAATATTATTAAATCTTATTCCCCTGTACCTTAACCCTACGGTATAAATTAATCCAGTTTTATAGATACTAAAATGCAATCTTTGGAATCTTCAGTATTACCCAAGGAAGAAAAACGAATAGCTTTTCAACAATAAACAAAAAAAGAAATTCCCTTGCTCTTCACGGAAAAGTCAGATTGATTTAACTTTATAAGCAATACAATATATATAGAAATAAATAAAATCTAATTAAATAAATAATTCCGAAATTACATTTTAAAGTAATCCATATTTTGTATTTGTTTTTTATAGATGTGTAACATTACAATGTAAGGTTTAAAACTCGAATAGTGAAGACGTATTTTGCGAAAAATAATTTTGACAATGAGGTTTATTTAACTTCTTCTTCTTCTTTTTTATCCTCTTTCCACCTACTGAAGAATATAGGCCTCTCCCTTAAATTTAATTCCGTCTGTCATTAACCAATGTCCACCATCTAATGGTGAACATTGCTAAAGATAGAAGGAAGTTTGTAGATCATCCCTCCATAATGTTCTTTGCCGACGTTTATTTCTGTTTTCTTCTCTTGATATACACTCAGTACTTAATTTTATCCAACCTTTGGCGAACAATCTACTAGAATGGCAAGCTCATCTCTATTTACATGCTTTACAACAATTCACACTATCTTCTACTCCAGTCATCTCTCAACTCTAACGTTTGTTATTCTATTCCATGAATATGGAGCATCCTTCTCTGCAAGACACTGAGCAACACGCAACCTGTGTTCCTGATTTTATTTGCTACCCATGTTTCAATTCCATTGGTACACAATGGAATAATGTATATAATAAATACCTTTCTTTTACAAATTATCTCCTAATAGACAATATTTCTACATCTAAAATGCTACCTTTATTTTTGAGATTCTTCTACTTCTTTTTTATCTTTTTTTTTTCTTTAAAACGTATGTACCTGATTAAATCTATCAATTTAGTGCCTTTCAAAAAACAAAAAATATTAAAAGTATTTTAGGTTTTGGTTTAGTTCACTATTTTGTTTGAGTGCTGCATGTTTTAAGTGTCCTATTTGTCTCTCTGATGTTTATTAATAGTGTTGGGCGTTTCCAACATTGCAAACAAGTGGATATTCGTAGTATTTGATTGCTTTTGCGAAGCTGTAAAATGTATACATCTCCAAGAAAGTTCAAATATATGAGTCCTTCAAAAATGTATAGATATTTTAACAAATTTTAATACATTATGCTACCATCAACACGTGAGCGATAGGACAGTCGAATAAAAGGGCCGAGGCACGATTGTCGTTGGAGGAACGCAAGACTAATTTGAGTTCTTCCCCCACCCCAGAGTCTCCTTATTTAACACCCTTGAACTTCTACCAATTGGGGGATTCTAAAAGATGTAGTGTATTGTACAAAACCAGCTACATTGGCGACCATTCGGAAAGAAATTGAAACGGTATGCGCAACAATCCCACTGGACACTTTGGCCAGCGTTGCCCAAGCAGTAGTTCGCTGTGATAATAAGTGTCTGGACGCTAATAGTAACCACTTTGTGCACCTCGTGTAATTGTAGAAGTCAAAGGTAACTTGTATTCATCCCTATCGTCTGAAGCAATTGAATGGATTATCATTTGCTGAATTGCGCATGTTTTGAGACTCTGTATGTACTGTTTCTCAGCACATATCCATAATTCAAAGACAAATTGCCAATGAGTGCGGTGTTGGTTTGGCTTCGGCCAATGCGATTTTGAACAGGTTTAGGGAGATAGGTTCCTTTTTTCCTGAAAGAAAAGAAAAACATGTGCGAAAAAGAAAACTTCACTTACTCAAGATCCTTTACAAGATAGAAAATGCAACAAGAATCCAAGATTGTCTCCTGTGGACTTGGTAGCTAGTGGTAATGTTTCTGATATTACAGTCCGTCGAAGATTGTCGGACGCAGGATGGTCAGTCCACAGACTAAATAAGAAACAGCTGTTGACGAAGGCAATGCTATAGGTAAAGCAGGCTCCAGTTGGAAAAAGGGTGCAAAGTTTGGAATGTTGAGCAGTCGAAAAAGAACATATTCTCAGATGAGAGCCATTTCTTTGCCAACGAGACCGAATACCTTATAATTGCAAATCAGCGGCTGAGAAGACTTCTCCCACCCACCTTCAAAAAATTACCAGCACCCAACTAAAAAGGTGTTTTACATGCGATGGCCTAGGACACTTCTACCTGTTGAAGGTATGATGAAAAGTGACCAATACATAAAAATACTGAAGAGAAAAATGATCCTAGAGATCTAGAAAAGCAAAGAACTCATCTTACACCGAGATCTCGTTGCACGCCACACTTCAAAAAAATAAAAACGTTCCTCAAAAATCACAACATCCAATTGCCTCGGTTACAGATACCTCTCCTAATATTAACCCAATAAAAAATTTGTGAACCATAATGAAAAGGAGACTTGGAAAATTAAATTTTGATAGAAAGGAAAACTTAATGCAGTCCATTATAAAAGTTTGGTTTCTAGATGCAGAAATATGAAACGTGTTCTGCATTTGTAAAGTCCATGCATTAGTGAATTAATGAATCTTTAGTCAATGGGTGTACATACGTATAATGTGCATCGTATAATGAAAAGAAATGCACATCGTATAAATTGCATCCTTCTTCAAGAATGATATTGAGAAGGTTTTAGCATGAGCCGTACTGCTATTTGCTGATGAAGCAAAGATAGGAAAGGAGGTTAGGAGCGCTGCTGATATGCGGTACTTGCAGAATAATTTGAAAATACATGTCATTTCAACGTTAATAAATCTAAGGTGTGAACTTTGGTGAGATTAAATATTTGCTGTCATATTATACTGGTGGCATTATGGTTGAAGGCCCTAATCAGACTAGGGATCTTGGAGATTTAGGAGAAACGAAGTTAAAGTTCAAGGATCATATAGCAAAAATTATAAATACAACTCAGAGAATAATGGCAATACTGAAACGAATCTTGACATGTAAACATAAGGAAGTCATTTTGCATCTTTACAAGGCCTTGATAAGGCCTCACTTGAACTACTGTGCGCAGACTAGCCGTCTGGGTTTTCGTGGTGGTTGTGGTGATTCTGATACAGTATAAGTGAAAAATTAATACCAGTATTGTAGAATACTGATTAGGAAGACAGATGGAGAATTTCTAGCAAACAGCAGACACTAGCAAACAGGAGAAAGCAGGGTGATATTATTGTGACTTGAAAAGTTCTCAGTGGGTCATACAGAATTCTTTTCATGGAAGTTCTGCTGCTTGAAGTTGAAAATCACCACGAGCAATGTTTGTGTACAACTTGAAGGTTAAAACTTCTTCTTGATTAAATAAACAGGAGAGGATTGGAATACTGTGGCATGGACGGTGTTGAATCACGAAATCGACTCTTCTAATAAACGTGTATTATCGGAGACCACCAAGTGAACTTTATTTTTTAGAGTGCATTTCCACCATCTCTTCAGTCTCTCTTAAGGCACTGTTGTTTATATTATAGTTACTTTTAGTCTATACGTTGTCCTAAGTATGCAGATATCATTAATGATATTGAGATCTTCATTGAAGTTGCAGATTGGAAATATATGTTTACCTTTTAAAGATTTCTTTTATATATGCTTATTATTTGAATGTTAGCCTTAAAACTAGAATAGAGAAGAATTGGTTGGCAAAAAATTATTCCCACAAAGAAGTTTATTTAAATTATTCTCTGATAAATTTGTATTTGTTCCTTTTCACTGAATTTATGTTGTCAGGACAGCTCCAAGTGCCTGCGGCCCTCTGACAGCTGACTTCACCATTTAAAAGAGAGCATCATAAATGATAAATAGCTAAGGCTGAGCAAAAACTAAATCGTTGAAGATTAGCAGATCTAGAGGCATGGAATGTTATCTTCAAAGGAAAAGGTCAGAGAGATTTTTGGAGGTAGACAATGTTGTGGATCTGAATGCAATTGCCACTTTTACATCATGATACTTAATCTGGTATGAATGGCAACTTGCATTTTCAAGAGATATTTCCTACTTTAACAGTGCGTCTATCTTAAGAATGGAAGCGATGACCTTTGATGTGAGTACTTGAACTGAAATCCAAAACTCGGATGCTAGGAATTTTAAGGTTTTTTACAACTTAAGTTACGTGGCACCGTATACTGAAGGCTCGTTGTAGTTAGTTTCGTAATTTTATTGCGACTTCATTTCTTAGGTACGTTGAAACATCTTGCAGTTAATATTAACTGGCACGATTCTGAAATTTCATGACTGCTTCAATTTATTTTAATTGATGTGAAGCATCTTTAGGCGCTGTGACGCCCTTAAGTTTCTATACGAAGTAAATTCGCAGTATGTATTACACACTTCGGGTGACGGAAATAACTATGTCATGCCACTTTTCCATATTCGGCAGCGACCGCTCGTACCGGATTCCATCCGGTGATGTTTCATCGTGAAATGATTAGCTGGTGTCATGGCTTTTGGTGACAACTTGATTGCTACTAGACAGAAGAGAAATTTTATCAACGTGTAACAATTTTTCTTCGTTGTTCTGGATAAAAGAAAAACTAACGTTCTAAATTGTGAACGAAACTAGTAAAAGATAAAATAAATAAAACAACATTTTAGCATCCTGCAGCAAAAACGTCGAAATGCAAAATGCAAAATTGCTCGGATAATTGCCTTTAAACCAAAGAATATTGAAACATCAGCTACAGAACCTAAACGAGAATGCGAAAACGTGCAAAAATGTGATGAAAAAAAATTTCTTTTCAGATTCTACATTTACATTTCACAGAGTTGTTGAACACAAAATACCATGTTAGCTCATTACTGACCGAAGCATGTATATTATTATTATTATTATTATTATTATTATTATTATTATTATTATTATTATAACACTGGCACCTATAATAGGATGCACCTTACTGTGGACTCCATGTACAGTGGTTCTGTAATCATATATATATATAAAGTAGACACCAACAGCTACTTTATTTAAGAAGGAGAATAGTATCACATTATGAAGTTACAATATAGGTAAGTACTTTTTAAGTTTTCTTTTTATATCTTTTAATGCTTCAATTTGTTCATTCCCTAGAAATGAACAATTGAATTCCCTAGAAAAGAACAAGAGCTCTTCCAATTCGTCAGGACCGTTATAACAATCTAAGCAACTAAAGTAATGCCTAGGAGCGGACTTAGAAGGAGGAAAATTGTATTGAAACCATTGAAAAAACTTTTTGAATTGTTGCAATACACATTTTTATCCTAGCAACGTCCTGCATCCATGTCTTTCATTTTGATAACTAAACCAGTTTTACTTCTAACAAAAGTAATTTTTTATCAACAGTCCAACAACTTGACCATCGCTTGTGTCAGTCATTCCTTTCTCTTGGATGCTGTTTCAAAGACGAAAACAGTCTCTGACACAGCTCTTGTAATTAACTCTTCACTCATTTTATCAATTGGACAGAACAGCATACCGCATATTTGCAAAGGAAAGTTGTATTGTTTTCCTAAAATGCAGTACTGCTTGAGGCGTGTTTTGCAGCCTGGCTTGAACATGTTATTATATATAAACATGAATGTAATTTAAACTTCCGAACATAGTTATGGAAAATATGTTATCAATAGGCGTATTGAAAAATGTAAATTCGTAAAAATGAAAATTAAGTAAATTCATTGGAATATTAGGTAAACTTGTAGAAATTACTGAAAATTACAAATTGTAAATGTACAGCATCTGTACATTTAAAATATATACTTTTGAGATGTGGTGTTACAGACGGCTGTTGAGGATATCATACACTGAAAGGCATACAAATGAATGAGTGTTAGAAAAGATTAGTAGAACTTTAAGGCTCCTTAAGGATATTGACAGAAGAAAGTTAAAATATTTTGGACACATAGAAAGGATGGAAAGAGGACTTCTCAGAACAGTAATAGAAGGTAAAGTTCCTGGAAAAAGAGGCAGGGGTAAACCATCAATGAGATGGATGGATGGCGTGTGAGGAGTGACTGATCTTCAGAGAGTTGAGGCTGCCAGAAGGCCAAACAATAGGACTACATGGCGAGGCCTAGTGTGGAACATCATCGAGCATCGGAGTGACCATACGGCATCTGTAGATGCCCAGTGAACACAGACAGACAGACAGACAGCATCCGTATGTTACACGTCAATGCCTAACAGAGTTGCCGGTACACTGTTGTTTTTCATACCGTCCCAAAAAATGTACTGGCTATAACATTGATGAATTTACTCGAAAGTTATTTATTTACACTTTATTTCTAAATCAAGAGTGACAAGTTTCATGAATGATCTTTCTAATTCACACTAACATACCCATCTTTGAACTCTTGCGCTAATGTTGCACTAACCATTTTCCCTGGAAAAATATTCTATTCAAATATGTTAAACAGAGATCAGGAATGCAGTTTTAAGGTAGTGGGTAGAGTGATAAAGCTTTTCCCATTCCGAAATGCGGAGTGATAAATCAGGATTTGTAACTTTTTAGCAGTGATTAGTTAGATGGGTTAATTTTAGATGGAACCTGGTCTTCTATAATCTCGCGTTCTCTAAGTCGATTACAAATATTCTTAGTAATACTCCTACGTTGCTTCTTCATTGTCTGTCTCTTGGCACCTGACTGCTCTCTATTGCCAGCATATGCCACTTTGTATTGCTTATAGTTCAATGTTCAATAGTAAAACAATGTCTAATTCCCGAATATCTTTCATGTTTTTGCGACCTCAATAACGCGTTAATACCATCATACTGGAATTCTTCCATTGCCTATAGTTCAATACGTCTCACTGATGACAACAACAAGCTATTTAGAGGACAAGAATATTAGCAGGTTTAACTAAGGTATGCACGCATAAGCTACATCGTCAAAACATAACCTGACAATAACTAGTCTTTAACTAGTAAATAATTGTCAAAAGTAATTATGGATGCATGTGTTAGACGAATTTGCTGCGATATTATCACTATAACAGGATCTCATAAAATTTACTCCAAATTTAAATTTGATATTCAAATTTAATCGCATGCATCCTATTATGATTAATGTTTCAATGTTCTAAGCGAAAAGCTTCTAACAATTTCCATGATGTTTTACTTAGGCAAACGTATATTTCTAAAGCATAAACAGTTAAATATCAACGCCGCTTTTGCTTCCACTGCGATTACTCTCACAATAGAGGGTAACAGAAACAAAACTAGGAGTTTAGTAGATCGCTTTTGTTAGTGCTATAAGCTTTGGAATATACAGTATGATAATTACTGACCACAAATGATAAAACTTGACAAATGTAATGAGAATGGTTTACCGAAGGCAACACTGGAAACATGGAAACACTCACCGCCAAAGCATAATTCACTAAATAATTTTACTGAATCGTCTGCACTGAATCTTCTACAAGCCCAGCGCATTATTTCTAACTATATTTCAAAAAAATGTCAAGTTTGTCAGAAATACTGACATGGGCATTAATGTTTTGTAAATGTCTTTAGGTTCGATTTGAACTGTCATGCCAGGTGCGTGACCACCATCCTGATTACTAGAAAGAGAAACAGCTCTTATATATTTATTATATATATATAATATTATGTTATAAAAATAATAAAAATAAAATGAAATAAAATAAACTAGCTTAAGCAACGTGTGAAAATACAGTCGGCGGTGTAGTAGGTTTATCACCCTTATTGGGTGGAAGCATGAATAGAAAAGTTCACAATCTTACATATCTATGATGCAATGTTTTATTTATCCGAAGAAAGGATTACTAGAACCTTTTAAGAAACTCATTAACTAGAATATACTTACCATAGTTTCTTCTTAATCCAATCCATGTACCACTTCTCGCTTTAGTAACATACCTTCCCAGAACTTCAATTTCCTTTTTAGAGTGGATGCTGGCAAGTGTTCCTCCTTTAAAACCATTTAGAGAGAGAGAAATATATTTTATCTACTAGTTAATGATAGGATTCATATGCATTTTGATACTACAAGTAAGTTTGATGGTAAAGTTAGTTAACGGTAATATCAAAACGTTAATGAAATCACATTAAGCATAAAAATAGAGAAAGTTACAAATTTATCATTATCTCATAGCTAATAATTGTCTTGTAGGTTTCGCTTATATTAGTGCACGATAAAAAGCAAACATAACGGGTCCAGAGCAGAATTCATGACTTTAAGTAGTGCAACACTAAAGCAACTCCAACCATAAACGTTAAACGCTTTGGTTACCTAGAGAGTTTTTAAGTTTCAAATATTTCTTTATGATATAGGCATCAATTTATAAAATTCTCTATTTCTATTACTTTTAAACATCAAGTTTACGCATTTATGCTCTTTCTTCAACTATCAACTAAACAATTTAAGGACTGACTATTCGTTATTATTGTTATTATTATAAGATAACTGGCAATATTTGTCTTAATATGTTCTTAGTAACAATTACAGTTGTTATTTTGACTCTTTTATAAAGCTTATGAAAATTATAAGTATTGCAATCACAATAAAGTAGCTACAAGTAGAAAGCCAGTTCCGTGAGAACTTGTTTTTGTCATCATCCTCAGTTTGTTTCCGACTATATTAAGCTTACAATATACTTCAAATTCTTCTAATTCATCATTTACTTCTCGATATTTCTTATGCTATTTAATCTTTCTAAATATACAAGTAGCGACGGCTGTAACAAATAAAGGTTAATGTTTGTAAGCGCTTAATTTTTAGTTCATGTCTTTCTTGCTTTATCATATAATATTTTAAATTTGCAAAATGTTCAGTTGCCCTTTGGTCCGATAGTTCTAAGTTCAAAACCATTCTAAGACACAAAAAATTTTACGATCTTTCTAATGAAGGAAAATAGCCAATTTAAAACTGTGTCAACATTCTTCTTGCAAATCGACAAGCGAATCAATGCAATCGATAAGTATATGATATTACGATAAAGAGTCAAGAGGCTGTATGTGATATTATTATATTGCAGATAAAATTAACAGGTGTGTCATATATCAATTATATTTATATCTACCATTCTGTTCATATATAGATAGAACGATCGCCTATCCAAAGGCCTTCGGGTTTTATATTCCCTTTTCAAATTTCAAAGGTGATGCTTGTAAATAGGTAATTATGCTAGATTAATTAGGTTAAATAATTGTTGGAATGCCTTACATGAAATAATCGGAACGCCTTACATGAAAAGAGAAAGCATTATCATTGAGGAAAATAGTAAGGATTTGTTCTCATGCGTGCATTGTATTAGCATAAATCTGTCCTTAATAAATTAGAAATACAGTATAAGTATCTCCACAAACTTACCTCTTTGAGAGCATTTTATTCTGGCGATATCCCACTTAGCCATCCTACTTTCGAAGTAATAGCAATTTTTGCCCCCGAAATCCATCCAGTCATTATAGTCAGATGGACATTCAATATCTTCTTGTTCTGGCGACAAAGTCACTATGGGTTCCTCTAAAAATACAAAAGTAATAAAAACTGTTAACTCGTAAAATTTATGAATTGATTTCAGAGCTGAATTGCTGAAGAAAAAATCTTCAGCTATTCAACTCTGAAATTGAATTTTTAGTGAAAGCTTCTTACTACAGCAAGTACAAATTAAATCCCATTTTGTTTAAACAGCAGCGGCAAAAATACTGAGAGCTATGTGATAATGTTATAGAGCGATTTACATACTCTTCACACTTCAAAAATAAAAACCAGTGTTATATAATAAAAGGGAGAGAACGTACTGCATATTATTAATCACATGGCCCCTCTGATTCATTTTCGTATCCACTATCGTGGATACGAAATCCTTCAGTTAGAAAACTAGCTTGGACAAATATTTGGTAGTTTATAACGAAAGCCAAACAAGATATCAAAATTAAGAAGTGAGGGACTCTACTCATATTGAGGAGCAATGTTGTTTCTTGTGCCACTACCTTAACCATGTTTAAGATAGCGGCACAAGAGGCGCACATTGTTTATGTGGATACCATTATCTACAAAAAAAATGGTGATAAAAACTATTTTTAAATATTATTCTAAATCTGTTCTCCGATACTAGCTGCAAATTCTTTTGCCCGTGGTTACCAATTGTTATACCAATGGTTTAAAAAAAAACTCTTGCAGAGTTATATTCCACTTTTAGTTTGATAAGACTGTTTGCACGTAAATTCAGTTTTATTATGCAATCAATGATTTGATTATATTTATCATTGAATACAGTCAATCATTTCATTATATTTATAAGTCAATGTAATCAACCATTTGAATATCGAAATAAATATTCGACTGTTCTGTCCTGAGCTTCGTTCTAAACGTTTTACAGTAAGATCCATCTCTCCAAATAAACAGGGTTCATCTTTCTTTTTTTCTCTAAACTTTGGTAATACCCATTATCTCATCTTTAAGAAAAAATCACAATGTGTGGCACAACATTTCATTTTAAAATCTTCCGATTTTACATTAAGTGTATCCTGAGATCTATCCGTATTGTAAGCTCCATCGTAGAAAGATTAGATTTATATTCAATTATCCAGAAAAGATAACAATTTTTTTTAAAAAAAATTTTTCAAGCTGCTGGTGTTCGGAGTATACGAAATTAAGACTGTGAAGCATCTTTGTTATGGCTGTTAATTGTGCTTTTTCCTCTGACTTTTTTTCTTCTTTTTTTCGGATTTGAAAATTGGAGATCCTTCAATGGCGTTTTCATAAAATGTGACTGACTGGATATTAAGGAGTGAGAGAAATGTTTAATTCTCTCTCTCTCTCTCTCTCTCTTCCGAACACATTGCGGAAGAGAAAAGAAATTGATCAGCACATTGCTTATCTATGAGCCGATTATAAAAATGTTTCTAGAAAGCAGCTTGTATGGTCTTATACACTGCTCAAACAAATTAATAAAACAGAAAATGTGCTGTATCTGGTGCAGTTCGCAATGAAGCAAGCTGAAATTTGGTATGGTTGTGTACAACAGAATACCAAAGAGATGAGCAGACAGCGAGAAACGCCGGACAGGTATAAGGTGCACTGCATATAGGTGATTCCTTTTTTAATAATTTTCTAAAAATTGATCTGAATTCTGAAAGAGGTACGTCGTCATCACCGACAGCTTGATGATGTCATGGCGTCACATAGGGTTTTCATGAGTTTCGAATTTCTACAAGCACAGTCAGAATCAAGTAAATTCTAGTATAAGATCCTGTCATTCTGATGTATGCTATATAAGTAATCGTAGGCAGAATATCAAATGTGACATTATTGAATTTTATACTCAAGAAAAACTAATGTGTCGCATTGATTACTTTACTTTTATAATTTCGTTTATAAGTCTGTCATCTGCACTGAAAAGTAAATTGTAAAAAAAGATGTAGTTCATTTGAATGTATGAATTACGTAATACCAAAACAAATATGGAGTTCATAGTTTAAAAGCAATCAAGAATAATGTATCTGGAATTTTGAGTCTATTATAACCTAATATGAAATCTTCTTGTATATATATACTCGTATATCATCATCACCATCATCACCCACAGCCATTGTCGATCCACTGCTGGATGAAGGTCTTTCTAAGATTACTTCAAAACTGTCTGTCCATGGCTCTCCTTTCCCATGTCGCTCCTGCAAATCTGATGATATCATCAATTCACCATGATTTAGGTCGGCGTCATGGTCGTTTTTCCTCTCATGGAATCCAATACAGTATTTCTTTTGTTGATCTTTGACCTTGTTTTCGAGCAATATGCCCAGGCCTTTACCACTTCAGATGTTTCACACTTTTTATGATGTAAGAGACTTTGGTTTGATTTCTTATTCACGTATTCCTTTTGCGATCCAGTCATGATACCAAGCATACTTCTTTCCATAACTAATTCTTAATAGTAGTTCTTAATTTTTGAATTTCCTTTGCATTTAGTGTAGATGTTCCATAGACATATGTCAGTATAGGAAGAATTCACTGGTTAAAACTTTTCTTTTTAAGAATAATGGTAGTTAGCGTTTGAGTATTGAATTTAATTTTCCAAATGCCTTCCACGCAAGCATCGTGCGTCTTTTAATTTCGCCCATGATATTTTGTTTCATTGATATTTGTTGCCCTAAGTATATGTAATGATCTACTTGTTTAATTTCATCATTACTGATTTTTGTTATTTCTGGTTGGACATAGCAATTGAACATAACTTAGGTCTTCTTTAGGTTTATCTTTAGTTCAGCTGTTTTGCTAGCAATTTGGAGTTCTTGGATACGAGTCTGTTATTCATGCGCAGTTGAAGTACAGATAACTATGTCATCGGCAAAGCGAAAATGGCTTCAATGTCTTCTATTTATCTTCAAACATTTCCTTTCCCAACCAAGAAGTTTGAATATTTCTTCTAAGCACGGTGTGAATAGTTTCGGAGATATTGTGTCACCGCAGCTTATACCTTTCTGTATTTCCACAGCAGAGATATTTCCATTGAAATTAATTGCTGCTGTGGCATTGTTGTATGCTGATTTGATAGTCCATGACTCCTCTACCTGTCGGTTTCGTAATGCTTTAAGTATTGCACAAGTTTTACTGAATCAAAGGCTTTATCATAATCAATAAAACCACAGCATAAAGGTAACTGATATTCATTACACCGTTCAATAATCTGTTGTACAACTTGAATATAGTCCATTGTACAAAAGCCACTTCGAAAGCCTGCCTGTTCTTTTGGTTATGCTAGGTCCATAGTCGTACATATCCTATGAGCTAAGCCTTTTGTGAACACTTTATTAACTACTGATAGTAGACTGATGGGTCGGTAGTTCGCCAAGTGTTCTACCTTACCTTTTTATGTAGCAAAATCTGGGTAGCCTCATTCCATGTTCTTGGTACATTATTTTTCTTCAGGCATGCAGTAAATAGTTTTGCTAAGAGTTTGTAGATCATTTCTCCACTTGCTTTTAGAAGCTATAACTCTACCCTCACCTGCAGCTTCTCCATTTTGCAAGCTTTGGATGCTCCACATAACTTCTGGTAGAATCTGTGGTACTTCAGCTTTTTCGTAGTTATCTTCTTCTTAATTTAATTGTTATCATCCTGATATAATACTGAGTAAATTCTTGAATTATTTTTTCTATAGCATATCTATCTCCGATTATGGTCCCATCTTGTTGTTTGACTGCAACTAACTGTTATTGCTGTCATCAATTGCTGTTTGGCAATTGATTTGATTGTGTGTTTTATTAATATACAATTGAGTTTTCTTAATTCTTCTGTGATACGTTTTCTGATCCTTTTGCACAATTCAGTGTATTCAATTTTATTCTGTAGGTTATTTGATTGTTTCATTTCTCTTCGTTTCTTTATCAGCTGTTTTGTTTCTTCAGAAATTTTGTCTTGTTTCTGTTCTGTGGTACCATCTATTTTAAGTGAGCATTGTAAAAGATTTTGGGTAATAATGTCATTACTTTCTGATAGATCAGCATTGTCTTCTATAATAAGATGTTTAAATATATTGTTTAGTTCATGTTGGAATATAACTTTTGTAATGTTGAATTTGTGTACACCTATGTATTGTGCATACATCTACAAATAGATGTATATACATTATATAGATATAGATGTATGTACATCTAATGTACATGTCTATATCTATCTATGTACATCTATGTATGTGTACATCACTTCCAATGTTGAAGGTGTTTATGACAGAGCAGTCTTGAAAGATATTTTTCTAATTGCTGAGATTAAAGTTCATTTCACTATTTTTTCAATTTGGATTTTTCCATGTCCACTTTCTTATGCTTGTTTTGTTTTCTTGAAAAATGAATTCGTGGTGTAGAGGTTTTCTTTTTCTGCAAATTCCATTAACCTTGCTCCTGTATCATCTCTCATGCCATATTCGAAATTTCCTATTGAGCTTTCATCTGATTGTTGTATACCAATTCTATTATTAAAGTTTCCCATTACAATTCCGAAATGTGTTCCTTTATTATAAAGTTTGGATACCTCTTAATAGAAGGCTTCCATTTCTTCATCAGTATGACTTATTGTTGGTGAATAGACTTGAATGATCTGAAGAGTGTGTCTTTTTGAGATCAGAATACTTGCTATTCGATCAGCATTCTGTCAAATTCTATTATGTTGTTCTTCAATTTTTTTGTTAATCATGAATCCAACGCCACTGATTCTCTCCTTATCTTGGCCTCTATAATATAGTATGTCTCCGTTTTTAATTGAAGAATTTCTTCACTCTTGCGTCTAATTCCACAGAGTCCGATGATGTCCTATTTTAGTCGCTTTAGCTTTTCGTTATTAGCCGTGCTTCACTGCTCAGATTCCTACAGTTTTCAGTTCCAAGGTCTAGTTTCCAATGGTAGCATGATCTGCTTTCCCGTGGATCCTTAACACCCTCCGCCTTCATGCCTAACTGCCTACTGCCGTAGAAAGTAATAATCTGGCATCCAAGAAATGAGGGCGATTTTATTTCTGTTTGATTCGTCTTGGAATATATATAAAAAATACAAGCAATATATAAAAGTATAAAACACACACAAAAAATATCCATTTTCTTATATACGTTATGTAATACGTTTTTTACTATTTCCTACATATTGCGATATTGCTCCGTTGAAGTGACTCGATTTAATAATAATAATAATAATAATAATAATAATAATAATAATAATAATAATAATAATAACAATAATAAAATGAATCAGTTGTTTCATGAATATCAGTATCTTTTTCACAGAACATTAAATATGCATTCATTCTGTGGGGAAAAAACGAACGCTTTGTTACTCATGTTTGCGCAATTTTAAAGTGCATTTCTTCACAGAGATTACGATTACAGTAAAAAGAAATACATGCCAAAATTATATTTCTTCATGAGCTTCCGTAGCCCAGTCGTTATATACGATTCCGTTTGGGCACAAACACCTGGGTTCGACCTCCGTCAGTGACTTGAGGAAATATATTTGGTCTCTTTCGACGAAAGGTGAGTTACCGGATCTCATACAGTGTTGGTGGCATGTTTTCATCCAGAAACTTTGGCTTTTCCGGTCGCGGAACAAGCAATCGGCCCCATAAACATACATGGGTGCACCAGAGGGTGACGAGCCGCTGTATTAATTCTTAGTAAGTCTATCATCAGGGAGGAAACTCAACCTAATAAGAGATGGATGAAAAGGATTGGATAGAACATTTCTCCGGAAAGTATACGTCTAGATTATGTACAAATGAAGGCAGATATCAGATTGTGTTGAATAAACATACCATTTGATACTTCGCAGATAAACGATCTCCTCTCTTGGCAGTTACTTGTTTCCCAAAAGCCATCGACTCTCATAACGACGCAGTTCAGTCCAAGTGCACTTTCTTTGGGCTCGTCCATACCCCAGTCGGTATAGAAAACTTTCCAACCTGATGCCCAAGAAAAGCGTTGATCTTTCTTCAAAAGAGCAATAAACAAACAAATAAATAAATAAATAAATATTTCTTACCACAGAAATAAATTTTAAGCCAGCAGGTTTTTCATGCAGAATAAATACATATTTTACCGTGTTACATATATATTACGTGTTATATATAAATACATATATATATATATATATATATATATATATATATATATATATATATATATATATATATATATATGTGTGTGTGTGTGTGTGTGTGTGTGCGTGCGTGCGTACGTGTGTGTAGAAAGTTTTTTATTTTTTTTAATTTTTTTACCTTGGGTATAATATACGTTAAAGATACCAAGCTATTTTAATCCTGGTTTTAATCTATTTCCCAAGTAAGCAAACAGACAAGTAAGTCAAGTTTGTGCCTGCAAGTAATGCAAGTCTCGGTGACCCGCAAGTAGTGCAAGTCTTCGTCAACTCATGATAAAGGTGGAATAAGCTCTGATCACTATTCTTAATATTTACCCTAAATGCAAAGCACATCTCCTTGAGGAGATGTATGATGCTATGCATTAAAGGCACCTTATGGTAACTTGTTTTGGTAAAATACTTATAAGCTCTGTATTACTTAAACCTTGGTATTTCAAAGCCTGGCGCCCACCGATGAGACCTCAATAAAGGTCGAAACTGGTCTGGATAGTGGCCCCCCCTGCCTTTAATGCACAGCATCATACATCTCCTCAAGGAGATGTGTTTTGCATTAAGGGTAAATATTAAGCATAGTGATCAGATCTTATTCCACCTTTATCATGAGTTGCCGAAGACTTATATATATATATATAAATAGTGCACACTATATATATATATAAGTAGTGCACACACTATATATATACATAATCCAATCCCCGATAAAATTTTGTAAGGAAATTGAAATCAGATGCATCTTGCTTTATATTATTTAATTAAAAATGTCATTCTCATGATTGGGTGCAGCGACTCCGTTTATTTCACTGTAGCTTCTTTATTTCTTATGAAGTAATTAGGCTTATAATTATAAGATATTTTCAGACAGCCGTGTAGAGCCTGGATTAATGCAGTTTTGCACTTTTCTATAAGCTGTTTTTGAATCGTTGTGGTTGAATACTACAGTTAATAGGATCCTTGTATGAGTTAAACAGGATTGGATAGAAAACTCATCCCTGTGGAATTCATAAGTTATCGGCTGGTGCTTGATGCTAAACGTATGAGGAAGATATAATTTTCAAGTACGTTCAAGTCATGACAGTTTATCCATTTCAATATGCGATCATCCATAAGATACTTTGCGATTAAGTGTAAATGTTTCGATTGCTTCTGATAATTCAATAAAGAGAGCCATTATGACATTCTTGCTAACCAAAGAAGAATTGATTAGGTCAGTGAAACCGTTCAATTTCCAGTGCTCTTAATTTTTTTCACATTTTTTTTCAGGAAGACAATATATTATTATTTAGAAACTAAAACACCGTTTTCTGAATGATAATAAAATGTTGTTTAGTAAAAATCATACGGCATGTTTTCATCCAGAAACATGGGATTTTTCGGTCCAGGAACAGGCAACTGGCCCCGTAAACACACAAGGGTGCACCACAGGATGTCGAGCCGGCTGTATTAATTCGTAGTAAGTCCATAATCAGGGAGGAAACTCAACGCCTCCTAAGAGATGTAATTATCAAATTTCTAGTTAACGTCATACTATTACTTCATGCCAGTCAAGAATTTCCTATTTTATTTTTAATCACTTTTGTAGCAGATTCTTCTTTAAGATAAATTTTATCTCAATTTATCCCTATTAGGTCTATGATTTAAAATTTAATCCAATTTTGTTTTTCCACTATTTCTTATGTCCCTTCCATTTTTATTTTAAATTCTTCGTATGTTTTTTCTAAATTTCGATAAAAAAAAGCTGACTTATATCCCAATTACTTTAATTTTTAATATTCTTTATCTCTTAATATTCTTCAGCGCACAGTACCGTATTTTAGAATTATTTATGTCCATGTTTTCCGCATATAAATGGAGAAATTGGTCTTTTCAAATGCGTCTGTAAATTAGACTAATGAAAAATGAAAAAATTAGACTAATAAAAACAGCTAAAACAAATATTTGCAATAATCTATTACTTCCTTCTGTGGACGTTCATCAAAAAATATGAAAATGTCAAATCTTGTAGAGAATATTTAGAAATACTATTTATCTGAAATTTATTTTATCATTTTTTTATTCCAGTAATACTTTTTTTTTCTGTATTGTATTGTATTCAGGTCCAGAAAACTTTCTTCATTGATGCACAGGTCTTGAGACGTCGTTTAAAGTACAGTTTTTCGCAAACACGTGAAATTCTAATATAATGGAAATAACGATTGCAAGACGCTGTAATCCTAATACCTGTAAAATCGTCCCGCTCATTTTTTAAATAATCTAATATACCTGATCAATAAACACTATTACTTTCCGCTAATGTTCATTTTTTTATTTTTTACCATCCAAGATTTGTGAATGTTACTAATATACATAATATTCTTCTTTAAACGTTCCTAAACTCCAAGGTTTACAATCTATAGCATCGGTTCCCAACCGGTGGTACGCGAACCCCGGGGGTACGTGCTGGGCCGTTCAGGGGTACACAAAAAATAATTACAAATGGCGGAAAAACAAGTAGAGAAAACAAAATGCAAACGTTAGTTATAGAACAATAAATGTTAAGTTTGAATCACCGCTAATGGAGACACTTCAAAACTAGCTAACATTAGCAAATGATGATGATTAGTGAGGTCATGTCCATAAACCCTCCCCCAAACCACTCTTTTACCATTACGCACAGTTTATGTATCACTTTTGTCACCATCCTCCTTTCCAGAACAATCGCGGGTTACTAAGAAATGACCTTTGCGATATGAACCTTCCACTGACTTCCATTTGCGACGTTTCTAGAACTTCTCCAAAAATATAAATACATCCCTATCCAGATTGTTTGATCAGCTCAGTTATTGACTGAGTATAAGTAAGTGCTTTGTCTTAAATTGTGATTCTTTTCAAGTAGTTTTTTTTTTCATTTATTTAATGTTTAATCTAGTTTCAGTTATTATTGTAAGTGATTTTTAAGTGTGTCAGTTATGCATCAATGGGTGAAAACAGGAACGGTTAAAAAACCAAAACTTGATGTGAATTATACCGGTCGCTAAGTAATTCTCAACACGTGTCTGCAGCTAGTACACCAATACCGGGAGATAGTAAAAAGGCGCGTGCCTCAGGTACTACACAGAAGAAAAGGAAATACTGTGAAGAGTATATTAAATATGGGTTTTCATTTGTAGGGGATAATGACTGTCCTAACCCTTCGTGTGTTGTGTGTGGGGAAGTATCTTCCAACGGTTGCATGAAACCCTCTCTACTCATGCGACATTTAGAAATTAAACATCCTATGTAACAAAGAAATACATTTTTCAGCGCTTAGAAAAGCGTTCAAATGTAACTTCATACATGACGTCAGGAAAGAAAGACAATGAGAATACAGTTGAGGCTTCCTACCATATTGCTTATCGCATAGCTAAATGTAGTAACAAACACACCATAGCCGAAGATTTAATTTTTACTTGTATTAATGATGCTGTTTTTTTGTATGTCTGGGGAAGAACATGTCTGCAAAATCGATACTATCTCTTTATCGAACAATACAGTGTCTCGAAGAATTCAGGATATGGCTGATGATGTTGAAGCTGCAGTAGTAGATAGAATTAAAAATCTAATAAATTCTTTTCCATCCAGGTCGATGAATGTTGCTGATTTATCTATTTAGCTCGTCATGGCGAGGTACATGTCAGAAAAGAAAATGAAAAGTGAAATGTTCATGAAAACCTGTTGCTTTGTTACCCGTTTACAGAGCGTATCACAGACGAAGACATTTTTAATGTGATCGATGGTTATTTCATTGAAAAGGACATTAGTTGGGCCAATTGTTGTGGTGGGTGCACTGAGAGACCAACTGTATGTCAAGTTTGTTATAGGCCTATGCGGCCGAGTTAAAGAAGTAGCTCCCCAAGTTCCATGGATTCACTGCTGCATTCATAGATAAACTCATGCATCCAAGCCTCTTCCTAATGAACTTTAAGACGTTCTTGATGAGGCTGTAAAAGTTGTGAATTTTATTAAGTCACAACCACGCAACTCTAGATTATTTAAAGAGCTGTGTGAAGAAATTAACAGCCTTCAAAGCACATTTATTTTGCATAAGGAGGTAAGGAGGCTGCCTCGTGGTAAAGTATTTACACGGCTCTTTGAACTTAGACATGAAGTCCGGCTTCTTTTTGAAGACCATCGTTTCCGTCTCGCTCCAAAGTTTCATGACAGTGATTGGCTTCAAAGTCTTGCATATTTACCAGATATTTTCTAGAAATAAACAAACTCAACTTGGGGCATCGAAACAGCTCTCTTCATTATATTCAAAGTAACCGACAAAATTGAGTCAATGATTAAAAAAGTGGACTTTTGGAAAGCGTATTGAAAGAGTTCAGCCTGAGGTTTTTGAAACTCTACACAACTTCTTATCTGAGAATGACTTGCACCTATCCCAAAACATGAAAGAGAATATCTCGCATGAAAAAACTCCCTACCTCCGTATGAGGCCAGCTGACTCATCGAAAAGTGTCTTTTTGTAATTACATCTCTCAACGTGAAAAAGAAAACAATTGGATTGTAGATCCCTTCAATGAAGAATTCTTCAAAGAAGCTAAAATATCAATCAATGAAAAGGAGCAGTTAATGGAACTTTCAACCGATTCTTCTTTAATTTCTGATTTTAAAAGAAAGCAGCTTATTATCTTCTGAGTAGATGTCAGTGAGGAGTACGAACAGCTCAGTGAGAACGCACTCAAATACCTCTTGCCATTTACTAATACTGAACTACTGGAGAGAGCTTTTTCTTCTTACACATTCATAAAATATAAGTACCGCAACAAGATTAATGCAAGTCTGGATTTAAGACTGTGTCTTGCATCTCTTGAGCCTGATTTCAAGAAACTAAGCGCATCAAAGCAAGCACAACGCTATCACCAACAATGTCTCAATCGGCTAGTGATCTGTATACCAATTATTACAGACTTTTCAGATTACGCAAATAAATGTTATTAATAATAATAAATCAAAAGTTTGTTAAATGCTTGATCATCATTATCAATATTTAACATGATGCTATACTTATTTCTGTGTTACGAATATTGTAATATTGTAAAATTAAATCTGTGGTTTGCACTTTTAGTGTAGTAATTTTCCTTTCCCAACTCATTACCTCATTTCCACTATTTTACATTAACATAGGCACTGAACAAAAGTTATTTTAAAAACAAGGTACCCCTTTTAAACCCATTTCTACAATTTGTAGAAATGGGTTTAAAAGGGGTACCCAAGTGGAAAAACGTTAGGAACCACTGATCTATAGGAAATAAAAAAGCTTCCGTAATCTACAAGAGAAACAAATCGAATCTTCTTCTTGTAATTACTTTCCATCCTCTTTTACCTTGCGGTGTCCAGGATTTTTCTACATTTATTCAGTATCGTATCGACGAAAACGTGATTAGCCCTATGCGTCCTATATCTGTAGATGCGTGTGTTCACTGGATGGTTTGCCTGTTCTGGCGGAAAAAAACCCGAGATCCCGGATGAAAAAATTCCCTACATTCGTATGAGGCCAGCTAACTCACATTTAGTTTAAAGAGACCAGATAAAGGTTTCTCACGTCACTGACAGGTATCGAACCTAGGTCTTTCTGACCAAAAAGGTTTCGTCTATACTGACTGAGATACGGATACTCTACAAATCGAAGCATAAACTATAAATGTTTCGTGCCTTACCAACATGAAACTGTACATGAATTTCATAATCTTAATTCGCCAGACTTATACTCATGAACTATGCGTTGTCAAGCGTTGTTGTTGAAATAGGGAAGTGATAATATAATTGATGTAGATCATCTCTTGAAAATTGAAACTAACTAAAAAAGGATACTTGTCTATATGAAAATTATTGCATTTTCGAACGAACATGCTCCAAGTGCATATATTGCATTGAAGTACAACATTTTAATTAAAGCATTTAATGTAGAAAGAAGTATTTAAGTAAACAAAAATTAAATACCATTTTAATTTCATCAATTTTCGCTTAGTGAAATATGCTTTGGGTCAGCCTAGGCTGAATGTTAAACCATCGGATATTATATGATCACTAAACAAAAATAAATAGGATACTTAGATTAATAATACAACTATTATTTGCATAATCTTAAATCAGAGAAATGGCGGATATATTATTCTACATCTAATAAAAGCATGAAGTACAACATTACCGTATTCAAAAAATTAAATTCAATAATTTCATAGGATGAAAATGTTCATGAGATAAATGCGTAGCCCTCTCAAAGATAAAACGTATGCCATCGACAAAATTTAATTAAAACTCCAAGTTAGAACTAACATATGGAGAAGTAACCACACATTTTCGTTATTAACTGACTAATAATTCTACGCAAATTAGCATTCAAGTTAACTGAGAAAATAAATTTTTAAATTTTATTTTGAATTTTAAATCCTCATCCTTATTGCAATTAATAATAATTTTTAAAAGCAGGGAAAATACGGGAAGAGAAGGAATAATATCATAAAACAGCTGAAATTTCGGATCCTGAGCGGGTGTAAAATCGTACTATTGTAACTGTGATGTCACAATATAAAAAATATTAATTTTTCAAGCACAGACAAGAATTAGCAATCGTACCTGCGGAAAATCTCAATGTTCGCAAACTCCAATTTGTGTTCCTGGATCTCATTTGAATTTGTATCCCAGAACAAAATACTTCGCATTAATTGAAGTTTGATGTGTGACAAAATTATTCTAAATATTTTACGTATGTTACGAAACCGAACATATGCTCAATATATATGTTCGTTTCTTCATGCTCAATCAACTTACATCTTTCTTGAGCCCAATCCACACAGGAGAAGTAAAGTTGTCATAAATTGCATTGACTTTGACTAACAGATGCTGGTGGAGTTCTCGGATAGTTACAAGATGACCACCAAACTGATTACAAAATTTTTCTGCTTCATTCCAAGTTTTCTTCTGCTCAGAAAGAAAAACATTTTGGTAGCATGTAGATTCCAAACGGCGCCAATCTTTGAGTTTGCTACATCGACTGGTGTCATAAGGTGGAGTCGAAAGTGTGGGATCTGTAAAGAGAAATAAAATAGAATGATTAATAATTGCAATCACATTTCAGTTGAATTCAGTTCTTCACTTTGTGCTTCACAGAATACTGGAGCACATGTTAAACAGGTACTTTATCATCACCAACGGTAAAAAGAAGAAGAAGAGCATAATTACAGCAATTAAACATCACATTATGCCTTATTGGCAGAGTGAATGGATGGCTGATCTTGATGATGGTTTCAAATCCTTCGTGGTCAGTAATATTAGCGGTTGTCTTTAGGTGGGAGTTCAATTTCATCATTTGGTGAAATATCACTGCCCGGTTTATTGGCGGTCCGAGGTGGCTTGAGAAGTTCGATCGTTTCAAGAGCACGGTATCTGGATTATATAATAAAATACGATGGATAAGAACTTTTAAAAAATTAAAAATCTAATAATGATAATCATCTGATTTCAGATGTAATTGCTTGCTCAAATTTGTATACATAAGCTAATCATTTTTATACATAAGAACACTAAATTACAAGTAAGTGTTAATAGTTTTGAAGGACAATTATAATCAGCATCTGGTCTGGTCTTTCAGAATTTGCAGTGCTTTATGACCTAATTTTACCTTTAGTGTACTACAACATCAGCCTTTCATTCATTGTGTGGTTGCTGAAGATTCCATGATCGCACAGACCTAGTTTCTAAATACTCGCATTCTAAGGTTATCACACTTCATCCAGGAAACGCTTCCATCCATCCTCTGTATAATCATATTTAGAAGCTCATATGCGCGATGGTAGCAAGTTCTCATTCTCTATTCTTGCACTTGTCTTTATTTGTGAACTTCAAAATTATTCCTTTTCGTAACCTCAGATTTGATAATTTAGTAAATATAACATGCATTGACATGATACTGCAGAAGAACCTTTTACTTTCATAAAACAGTGGATAGCCTCCAACAGATTTCGAGAAACAACTGAGTATCTGATGCAATAATAAATATTATTAAGAGACCAATAGAATTTGTAAGACTAGTCGAATTTAGAAATCAGATTATGCATATAATGGCATTCTGTTCTGAAGTACGAGCGCATGCATAGAACACTAAATAGAGGTGTACCGAAAGATAATTCCTCAGGTCACTTACGAGTAAAGACATGAACCACTGAATACGTGCTAGTAAATATTTCTGTAATATTTTAATTCTTTGAATGCAAAAAATTAAACTAACATTAGATACGTTCACTTAACCTTAAATTATGATGGAGTTTTCTCTTGGAAAATTAGTGTTTTGTATTCTACTAGTGTAGATAGACTTTACTGTTTTTAGTATTTAATAACATATTTTTATTAAGATATTTCAATAATAAATATGTTTAAAATGGCGCCAAAAACGCACTAGAAACATAATGCTAGGAAGAGGAGCGCAGTCAAGAATAAGAAGGACAGCCCGCTAACGAGGTCATTGGAATAGAGGAGAAGGTTCATGAAAATGAGTTAACCTCCAAAATAGCAAAATTAAAGCAGATTATCAGAGACGACGCGGAAATTTCAAAAGGTCGAGAGGAGTTTAAATGAACAGAGGGATAAAAAGAAAATTAAACAGGAAAATAAGAAACACCAAAGCAAGGAAACAGGTAAGTGACGTTGTTAGTAAAAAGAAAGAAGTTATTTGGTATGGTGATTCTATAATAAAACATACTATGGAAGAGCAAGTTATGACATCGAGTTTTCCTGGAGCGAAAATTAAGAATATAAAGGAAGCAATTCAAAAACAGAAAAGAAAAGTAAACGAAATTGTAGCAGGTTGTAGTTCAGTGTGATAGAGGACATGAAAGGGTTGTTAGAAGAGGCAAGAATGAAGAGTGAGAAAGTGAATATTGTCAGTATTTTACCTCGCTATGATAAAATGAATTAAAAAGAAAGGCTATGGTGGCAAACAATTCGATGCGTAGGAATGGATGCGCTTTTTTGGATGTGTGGCGTGAGTTTGAGGAAAGACTGGATTGTGTATAAGAGGTACAGCCTACCTGAATGAGTTTGGTATCAGGAGTCTAGAAAAACTAATAACTGGTATGAGACCTAAAACAGAAAGTCAGACAAACTAACTTATTAAGGGAGATATTATGTGAATGTGAGAGTAAGAGCAACCATGTTATATAATTGTGGGAATGCGCTTTGTCATGGAAATGATGACGAGAAGGGAACGATTTCGGCTTTGCGTTCGTCCGGTTCTGACCCATAATATGTGTGCAAAGATGCCTATATGCGTAAGACATTAAAGAAGAATAAAGATCTGCAGGTTGTCCAACTATTTCAGGCAGACTGAAGACAAGACCATGCAAAGGAATAAACATGTACATTATTATGTCTGTACAAGAATGCTAGGAGTATCAGGAACAAAGTGATAGAGTTTGTTGCCTTAGTCAATATGTTGCGACCTCAGATTGGAGATATTGGTGAAAGCTAGCTATTAGCATCAGACCTACTAACTGGTAGCGAATGTCAAGGGTACAGTATTTTTAGGAAAGATAGAGAGGACAGCAGAGGAAGGGGGGGGGGCTGCTGCTAATGATATCGGATGACTTGAATCCAGTTAGAGATGAGACCAATGATTTTAGTACTACTAACAATATTTGATGGGACAGGGAGGTGGAAGCCATCTGGTGTGAGGTGTAATCTAACAAAATCAATTATATAGTGGGGTGTTGTTACTGACCTGGTGGATCGGTTGATAGTGATGAAGAAATTCATCACCAAATAGAAAAGATGAACAGGAAAGGAGTGATCATAATGTTAGGGCATAATCATACACAGTAATTATAATCATTTACACAATACTTATATATGGCGATATTAGAATGTGTCCCGAGAGTTCGAAGAATAAATAATTTAGGAATCAAAGGGATGTGTAATTTTATTTAGCAAGAGATTCGCAAGAAAAGGGCGATGCGGAAGGAATTCGATGTGCATAAGGATGACACCCGTTATGAACGTTATAAGCAGCATGCTAGAATAGTCACAACTGTTGTACGGAAAGCAAAGTCTCAGGATGAAAAAAAAACAGGCTCTGTGTGCTAAAACAACTGAGAATAATTATATCGAAATGCTCGCAGTAAAAGAAAAAAATGAATATGAAAGAATAAGTCTTCTAAATGCAGATGGCATGAGGGTTACAGATGCAGAAGAGATTGTTCAGTTAATGAGTACCCATTTTGTTAAACGCTAACAAACTGGTGTACAACACTAAGCTCACTGTTACTTCTTCACTAGATGAAGAAACACAGTTGAATGTGAACGAGATATTATAGCTGTTGCACAAATTGAATAAAAATTCAGCAATAGGGAATGATCGGATATCAGCACATGTGCTAAAAGAGTATTGAGCTGAACTGGCCATTCTTTTTTAACCAGGTTGTTTAATATATGTCTCAGAACAGGGAAGACTCATAAAGAACGGAAGGAATGTAGATGCCTTTGTAATTGAATGTAATTCCATTGCACAGAGGTGGTGCAAAGATTAATGTATCCAAATATCAACCAATTAGTTTCTAAGGAGTGGTGGTGGTGGTGAAGATTTTGGAAAAATTGGTTAGGGCTCCCATTCTGAAATGGGTTGACAGTGAATCTCCAATTTGCTATGAACAAAATGGGTTTAAGAAGGGAAGGTTATCTTTTAGCAACTTGCTCACAGTCCATTATAATGTTACCATTGAACTAGACAACTGGAATGGATACAATATGTTACTTTTCGATTTTGGTAAGGCTTCTGATAGAATACAACATGGTAGACTGTTGCATAAATTGAAGAAAATGGGTTTGGGTTATATAATATTAGCAAGGATAAGAGGATGGCTGATTGACGGATATCAAAAGTGGTACACAGGGTTATGTGACTCTGCAAGATTTAAGGTAACAAGATTTGTAGCAGTGCTTGGTCTACTGATATTCAATCTGTGCATTAATATTAATGATATTGGGAAGGATTTGACAAGCGACATTATTATTATTATTATTATTATTATTATTATTATTATTATTATTATTATTATTATTATTACCTAACACCTACAGGGAGTTCAAGGACTCATCGAGGGAGTCCACGTACTGTACAGCTCTCTGTCTCAACTACTCAAAGCCACAAACAAACGCAACTACACAAACACCATCTACAACACACCGCCACCACCACCACCACTAGTATTTTCACAGACTATCAAAAACATCTGTGCCCACGGCGGGATTAAAACCCTCAGCCTTTTGGCTGGAGAGCGGATACACTAACCACTCTGCCAGCAATGTCGGCAAATAGCTATTTGCTGATGATGCAAAGATAGGTAGGACAATCAGAAATGCTGCGGATCTGAAGTTCTTGCAGAATGATTTCAATATACTGGAATTGTTGGCATGGGAAAATGGATGTCAGTTCAATATTAGTAAATGTAAAGTCATTCCCCTCGGCGTATTAGATATCCAATGTCGTAATATATTGGTGGGATTAGACTAGTAGAAACTAATGAGACTATGGATCTTGGAGTGTTAATAGATAGGAAGTTGAAGTTCAGGGCGATGGGGCAAAGTTTCAAATACGACTCAAAAGATAATTGCAATGCGGAAACGAACGATCGCATTTAAAGATAAGGATGTCATTTGGCCTCTTTACAAGGCCTTGATAAGACCTCACTTGGACTAACTATTGTGCGCAATTTGGTCTCCTGGTTTCCATTGTGATTGTGATATATTGGAGAGCGAGAATGCAAAGGAGAGTGTTAATAATTATATCATGATTGTAGAATGCAGATTATGAAGTCAGATCTAGAATTTGTAGGCACTAACAAACAAACAAGCGAAAAGGAGTGATATGATTGAGACTTACAAACTTCTGAAAGGATCATACAGGATTTCAATTGATAAAATTTTTCAATTTATGGAGGGTGTTGAAAAGACAATAAGGCATCCTTGGAAGATGAGAATGAAGGCCGCTAAGAAGAGGGGGTGGGTGATGTCTAGATTTTTCTCTCAGAGGGTGGTGCGTGATTGGAATGGATATTGGAGTGCAAGCAGTGTGAATGAATTTAAGAATAAGTAGGATAGCTGGTATATGTTATTATTATTATTATTATTATTATTATTATTGTTATTATTATTATTATTATTAATAAGAATAAGAATAATAAACCAACGTGAAAATCAAGAATTGCGAAAAGAAGTAAACACACTCATATGTCAAATGGAACATATGCTAGAAAAAGAAAGAAAAAAAGAACTTCAAATTGAGGGAATAACGTTAGAAAATACAGCAGACCTAAGCAACATAATGCAACTGATCGGCAGAAAAATTGGAATTTAAATCGCAACCACAGATATCATCCATATCAACCGAAGCCAACAAAAAATAAAGAAAGACCGCCACCAATCATCGCTCGTTTTACCAACAGAAATCTGAGAGACTCCATTCTTATAGCAAGCAAGAAAACAAGGCCGACAACAACGATCCTAACTAATAAGAAACTCCCAATACCAATCTATATGACAGAACACTGGACTCCATACTTCAAAAATCTTCTATACCAAGCAAGGAAGACAATAACAGAGAAAAACTACAAGTTCCTGTGGACAAAGAATTCCCAGATATTTTTGAGAAAGAATGAAAACACTCGAGTATACATAATTACAAGTGAATCCGACTTACACAGCCTACCAATATAAAACACTAACTTTTTACATCCTTAAGAATAAGATGAGAACTCATTTAAATACTGTATAATGGAGATCTCAAACATTGGCGAGCATATCCAGTCAGACAACATAAAACTCAAGGTCTTTGACTTTTTGAAGAAATGGTCAGACAACATTTCCATCAACACCAACTTCACTATCATACACACAAACATAAGAAGTATAAAAAAACACTGGCTTACATTGATAACACAGTTCAATTATACCATTATAAACATAGATGCGCTAATACTGACCGAAGTTACAATAAACGTCACAGAAATTTACGCATACAACATAAATAATTATCAAACCTACAACTTATGTAGACCAAACAAAAGAGGATGTGGCATTTTGGCATTTATCAAAAAAAATACAATGTGACAGAAAAACAAACTCACTTCGAACATGCGGAAACACTAATTTTGGAAATCACAAATGGCTACAACAGTATCAAATACACAATAAACACAATATACAGACCCTCAGATAATAATCCACTCAGTTTTCTTCACGAGTTAGAAACATGGCTAAGCGGCATCGAACCGCTTAAAACACACATGCTCATCCTAATAGGAGACATTAACATACATACTCTTGACCACGCTTCTTCAACCTCTAACACATATCTTGATATACTAAGTCAATACAATATAAACCTACTATTAACTCGCCAACAAGAGAAGAAATACTCAATAACTCACTAACACAATCATGCGTTGATCATATCAACATACGGACTCCCATCCATACATATACATCATCAGTCATTAACGTAAAATTTGCCGATCACTACTTTGTCTCAACTTCGTTTTATTACGTTTCCTACCACCCTCCCACCACCACAAAAGTCGACAACACACGATCATACTAAAGAGCATTGTCAATAACCAAGTAAAAAATACAGACTGGAATTCCCTACTTAAAATAAACGATCCTGTAACATTATACGAGAATTTTCAAATAAAGTTCACAGAAATATACAAAAAAACAACAAAACCTACACAAACGAGGTGACAAACAAACAACAATCCACGGATAAATGACGACATACTAAATACTATTACTGTAAAAGAAAATCTATGGAAAAAGCTTAAAAGTCACCCAGTAATACACATTTACAAACTTTATACAAAAACACAAGAAACAAACTAACAACAAAAATTCGTAGGGCAAAAAGATGCTACTACTTCCAAAAATTCATGGAATATAACGACAACATTAAGAAAACATGGACTACACTCAGCGAATTAATAACCCGAAAAAAGAAAACTTCAGCACAAGATTTTATTGCAAAAAGCTTCGGTCAGGACACAAACCAAGAGGAACTAGCAGACTCATTCAACCATGCTTTCACAAACAACATCACACAACTCAAAATAAAGATAAACTACCAACGATCAACAAAAAATTACTGACACAAAGTCAACAATAAACGATGTGTTTTCCACCCATAACAAAACAGGAACTGAAAGAAGCAATCCTACAACTAAAACCAAAGAAAACTCCAGGAATAGACAAAATAGGACTCACAGACTTTATAACACACTTTGTACAAATAAATCCAATATTTTGAAACTCCTGAACATAATATTCGACACAGGCATTATTCCACTACAACTAAAAATTGCAGTAATTACGCCAATATACAAACACGGCAAACGAAATGATACTCAGAACTACAGACCAATAGCTACACTACCAGTCATCTCAAAAATTCTAGAAAAAATAACAGACACCAGACTACAGAACTATTTACAGAAGTACAACATCATCTCTCAATACCACTACGGCTTTCAGAAAACAAAAAGCACCATTACTTTATTAGAAGACATCGCCGACACAATAAATAAGCTCTTGACAAAAACAAGTACGCCGTCCTTAAACTACTGAACTTAACCAAAGCATTTGACACACTTGAACAAGACATACTACTCACCAAACTATACTCACTAGGTATAATAGGAACACTGCATACATGGTTCAAGACCTACCTCTCAAACAGAACACAAGTAACAAAAATTGGCACATGTCACAGTCGGAGTATACAAGTAAAACATGGTGTACTTCAAGGTGCCGTATTATCAACCAATCTGTTCAGCATATACATTAACGATGTTCATAGCATGCTATAAGAAGTCAAATATTTCAATACGTAGATGACACTGCACTACTAGCAATCCACATAGACTTTAACACAACTCTCTGCAAAACACAAAAAGACCTAAACGAAATAACAACATACTTCCACTAAAACGCAATTCTAATCAACGGCACCAATCTTCATCATTCCATCCAGAGGAATGATGAAGTTACTTCGTTGTCCCGGAGGCCAATCAACCAATTCAATCAATCATTACCAAGTTATTGATAATCAGACTAGTGAGAACATCTAGACAATGTTTGGTTAAAAGAACAAATGTAAAATATGGAAACCAGAATAAGATAAGTTTCTTATATAGAAAGAGGTTTAATTCTTTTAATTAATCTTTAACTTGCAAGTATCTGTTATTCACAATTGTAATGTGTTATAAATATTATATATATATATATAATTATTACAGCATCTATGCAATTTATTTGAAACAAAAAATTATTATTATTATTATTATTATTATTATTATTATTATTATTATCATCATAAAGAGGACGCTGTGTAGGCATACGATCGGTCGCACGGTGATATCGCTGCTCCAGTTTTTTATAGTTTTAAAGTGGTTCCAACTCCTGTTTTAAGTTGAAAGTGCTCCCAAGTAACCCTACTTATCACGCCGAAGACAGTGATATAAAATTCAACGAGATCGGCTAAGAAGAAACCAAATTTTGAAGTGTTGAAAAGGGAACAGAGAGGACCGTGGTCAACAACCAGCGAAGAACAAAGGACGCCGTTATCTTTATAATCACGCCTCACTGCCTAAGGAAAGAAAGGTGAGTCATGAAGTGTATCAAATGCCTGGAGGAGTTATAGTCCAACAGAAATAATATAACTTGTACGAAATGCAGTAGGATTCTACACTTAACATGTGCCATCTTTTGAGAAACAACCGGGCAACATAAATATGAACCCGATCTGCATGAGGAACAAAGAAACGCACGTAAGGCAGCCACCTACGATGCAGCCGAATATACCGGAGGCAAAATCAGATTACGAATTGAACAGACAAAAAAACGCAGGTGAGTCCTATAATTTAAACTCTTTAAGTATACTAATAGAAAACGGTCTAGTGACTATAAAAGCCAGCTTAGTAGATCTTGTGCAAGAACTCTTTAAGAAACAGAACGAACATATAACAAAAAAATCTAGCGAATATGAAGATTTGGTAAAACATAATAATTTAGCAGTTATAGAAGTGTTGCAAACGACATTAAAATGAGCATTAATGCACTAAAAGACAGGCAACACAATTTGATGAAAGAGACATCCGAACTCCGTCAAGAACTTCATTCTCTAAAACTACAACACGAACGTTTAAATCAGCAACAACATTAAAAAGATCTTGTCATAAAAGGTCTTCCTGAAACTGCACCTACAGAAAACCTCAGAGACGTGGTTTTAAAATGAGGCCATGTAATTGATATCCCCCTACAGCTTAACGACATTCAGACGGTAAATCGGATTCCAAGGAAGAGCAAAAACCAAGGCTTCCCACGACCTGCACCAGTCATAATTCGTCTTAAGAGCAAGTCCACAAGAGACAATCTCATAAAAGCCAGCAGGCAGAAAAAACCAGTTGCCAAGGACTTGAACGCACAGCAAGACAATATACCAATCTTCCTATCCGAATATTTAACACCATTCAACCAGAATCTGTTGTACCAAACAAGAAAAGCAAAAATGGAAAAAAATTACCAATTTTTGTGGACCAGAGATGCCAAGATATTCATAAGGAAGTCACAAACTTCAAAGCCGATACAAATTAAAAGCACAGAAGACATAGAAAGGCTGCAGCAGTGAAGACAAAAGCCTCCTAAATAGTTCAAAAAGAAGAAGCCCACAATAAAAAAAAGAACGTGAACCATCAAGACAGATGCTATAACACAGGATATATCGGAAATTTCACTTTGATCCGACCTTTCATATCATTCATTTGACCCCCCAAAGATCTGCCTAATTCCAACAGAGCAACCAAATCAATAACACATATATGTATATATAATCAGTATCACCCTCAGGTAAGCTAATTACAAAGCTTCGAGGGTGCAGTTGAGTTACATCACTGTATTAGTATTTATCTAACATTATTCACTTAACATTCTGTAATGAATTCTAGTAGTAAACAGAAAATGCGATAGTAATACTTCAGTTATATATTTAAGTTTAAAATTATATATTTAATTTACAATTTAAATTTAAAAATTATTAATATGTAAACTGCAACATAAGTAATATTGTTTAACTTGTGAGTCATTAATAATGAACACGATTACTATGATTATTATTAATGGTAATAATACACACTTTTTACTCTTGTGTCAATGAGAAATTCTGCAAATGATAATGATATTAAGAGTAATTATAATTCGTACTGAACCATTTTGCAAGAAAAAGATGTATTGTTGCCTAAATATTAGTATATTCATGTAATTATTTGAGATATAATAAACTATAAAAAAATTATTAAAACAAAAATCAGCATTAAAATATCATTAAAATCAGCATTAACGCATTAATTGACAGGCAGCACAAATTGATAAAAGACACATCGGAACTCAGCAAAAAATTTAATTCCCTGAAACTACAATACGAAGTTTTAACTACAATACGCAACAACATAAAGAAGACCTTGTCATAAACGGTCTTCTAGAAACCAAATCCACAGAAAATCTCAGAGACGTAGTTTTAAAGTTAGGTCATGCAATTGACATCCCCCTACATCATATTAATATTCAGACCATAAATCGGTTTCCCAGGAAGAACAGAAAACAAGGCTTGCCACGACCCGCACCGGTCATAGTTCGTCTGAAAAGCAAGGCTACAAGAGACAATCTCTTAAAAACCAGCAGACTGAAAAAACCAGCAGTCAAGGATTTAAATGCATCGCAAGACAATACGCCAATCTTTCTATCTGAGTATTTAACACCTTTCAATCAGAATCTTTTGAACCAAACAGAAAAAATGTATCAATTTTTATGGATCAAAGACGGCAAAATATTCTTGAGAAAGTCATATACTTCCAAGTCTATACAAATAAAAAGCGCGGAAGATATAGACAGGTTGCTAGAGTGAAACCAGACTCCAACTTAGTTCAATAAGAAGATCTCAACACAACAAAAATGAATGTGAACTATCAGATAGATGTAATTACATCAGAATACATCAGTAATTGTACTTTCGAAGCGCTTGATCAATGGAAACAACACACAGTACAAGCAAGAGGTCTCTCAATCTTGCATATTAACATCAGAAGCATCCGAAAACATTGATTATTGTTACATGCTTATCTGAGGAATTACACTGATATTATTGAAATATTGATTCTTACAGAAATATCCATAACTAATGACGAAGCAACTGCTTTCCAAATTCTAGGCTTCCAACAAAATAGATCATGCTGCCAAACAAAAAAGAGGGGGTGGAATATTAATATTTATCAAACAAAAATTAATAGCAAAAGAAACGGCCTATCAGTTTGAGCTTGGTGAAACCCTTTGCCTCGAAATCACTAATACCACAAATACACAGCATCCCATAATATTAATGCTATTTACAGGCCACCAAACCTAAACATGATAAAATTCTTGCCCGAACTCAATTGTTGGCTTTCAAGCCAAGAAATATGCTCAACCGAACACCTAATGATAATTGGCGACATAAACATAAATATTACAAACGAAAACCAGAACAACACTGTACAATAACTAGACACGATATCCATGTATAATCTAATACCAAGAATAATTCTCATGTACTATAATCTTCTCATGTACTAGAGACGAAATATTCGGAAATACTATCACTGCCTCCTGTCTAGATCATATAAACGCCCGAGCACCACCAAATAGTTACACTGCGTCAGTCATAAAGTGCAAAGTAGCAGACCATTACTTCACAGCTCTAAACCTGCAGACCAAGACAATATCCATGCAATGTCCCTCAGAAGAAAAGCGACAGAAAACAGTAATAGACGAAGAAATAGTCAACCACGAAATAAGAAAAACAGACGGGGAACACCTCGCATCAGAGCAGATATCTTATACAACAACATTAAACTCACACTGGAGGAAATATATAAGAAAGCTACAAAAAAAGTCAGAATTCGTTCAAAAGCCACACATTATCCTTAGATAACACAAAACTTAATCCTAGAAATACACAGAAAGGACGCTTTGTGGAAAGAATTAAAGCGATATCCAAATAACACAACTTTAAAAACTGAATATAAGATAACAAGGAATCACCTTACAACACAAATCAGAAATGCAAAAAGAAGCTACTACAGGGACAAACTAACCTCTGCACAAAACAACATGAAACAAACCTGTCATCTGATCGAAGAAATGCTAGATTTTGTTCCCAAAATCACCGCCTCGGAAACCATAAAACACAGCTTCATGAAAGACGCAAAACCTATCCAACAACTAGCAAATGACTTTAACCATTACTTTGCAGCCTCCATCCAAGAACTGCACAGAAATATTCCCTCAATCAAAAAACGAGAGCCTCCACTTGGACCACAATCAAAACAGACACTATGGCTCCCAACCATAAAAGAAGCAGAACTTCTCTCTGCAATACTTCAAATCAAACCAAACAAATGCCCAGGAATAGATGATATCAGACCTAAAGATACAAAGCAATATGCAACTAGTTTAAGTCCTATCCTACTAAAACTAATAAATGAAATATTCAAAACTGGACAGAATACCAAGTATGCTAAAGACCGCCATAATCACACCCATATAGAAACATAGAAAAAGAAATTTAATCAGCAATTACAGACCAATAGCCATTACCAATTATCAATCAAATTATGGAGCGGATCATACTGAAGAAACTCACAGCATACACTGAGACCTTTCATATTATTCCTAAAACACAATATGGTTTTCAGAAAAATAAGGGAACGACATCTCTCTTGGAAGACTTTACAGACGTAATTAATACCGCCTTAGACAAAAACAAAATTACCATCGTAGTCTTTATTGATCTAACTAAAGTATTCGATACACTTACACATCAAGCCTTGTTAGAAAAGCTGAAGCATTTTGGAATAGACGGGCCTCTTCACAGGTGGTTTACAAACTATCTTCAAAATAGAAAGCATATCACACGTATCGGGTCAAACTGAAGCAGAGAGCTACCAGTCACCTGTGGAGTACCACAAGGTGCTGTACTCTCCCCAACTCTATTCAACATTTACACGCACGATATTAATCAGCTGCCTCTCAAAGATAAGATTTTCCAATACACAGACGATACAACTATAATATCCATCCATAATAACGCTAGCATAGCCCAACCAAATATGCAACATGACATAAATCTGATCATAGACTGGCTCACGAAAACCTCCATACACCTAAACTCAGAGAAAAGACAAAATTAATGATATTCAGAAATCCACTGACTTGACCAGTTGATAATAAGTATATTACCATCCAACATCCACTTTCCAACATAAAAAACACACAGAACAGCACAACCACTACAATCACTCAGGTTGAAACAATACGATACCTTGGAATTTACTTCGATGCAGATATGAACTGGAATAGCCACATAAACCATCCACACAACAAACTCCACACAATAACTGGCAAACTCTACAGGTTAAACGATATAGTTCCCATACGCCTAAAAACACTAATATATAAAGCACTATGCCAAAATATACTAAGATACGCTATAAAAACGTATGCTTTCTGTGCACCCTAAAATTAAATAGATTAATATCATTACAGTACAAAATGACAAAACTGATCTTTTGGGAACAAAGAGAAAATCACGATCTTATATACATTGCAATGTCAGAACACAAAATACTGACATCAAAACATTTATGTCACTATGCAGCTTTGCTAAAATATTATTTCGATGCCAACTATAGGACAGTTAGAAATACATACCGTATAACAAGACCTCAGACTACTAATTATATCACATATGAATACAATAATCACTACGGAAAGGCCACGAGAAACTTCTACATCCCAGACATGATAAACAAATTACCTTTTGAATATAGAAACCTTACAAACTACAATTGCCTGAAAAGAGCTCTAAGGACATACTACGAACAAGAAACACGCACCCAAAATACCATACAAACTTAATGAAACACAATATATTTGTTCAGAGGCTTCCAGTTCAGCGACGCATCAATACATTCCAAGTTTGTGTGTGTGTGTGTGTGTGTGTGTGTGTGTGTGTGTGTGTGTGTGTGTGTGTGTGTGTGTGTGTGTGTGTGTGTGTGTGTGTGTGTGTGTGTGTGTGTGTGTGTGTTATTTAATATTTGTATTATTATTATTATTATTATTATTATTATTATTATTATTATTATTATTAAATTCTCACTTAACAGAATATAGAAACAAATTTCTTAATCAATGGTAGTGTTATAATGCACATAAAGATGTTCCAATTCCATAGCCAAATCCTTGAATCGCTAATAAACTAGATTATATATAAATAACACATCTTGATTTGTATACATGAAGAGAGCATTTTTTGGAAAGGAACCGAAATGGAAACGTATTTAATTTCTTAATATTTTTCACAAAAATGGATTACAATCTGGAAATAAATAAATTAATTAATTAAATATAAAATTATACTGATATAAAAACACCATAACACATAACTGTAATACTAAATTAACATAAAGTGAATTAACATAATTAACATAATTAAGTGAATTAACAAAAATTAACATAAATGTAAAACTAAATTAACCCTTTGGTGTAAACGTGCTCCTCACCTTTATACCTCTGACAGATGAATGCAATTCTTTCTGGACACTGTACATCGTTCCACTTCCCCAGGCGAGTAGTGGCGAGCTCGAGTAAAACACAATTATCCTACATAAATTGCAATATATATATATATATATATATATATACATACACTACCATATATATATAATTGCAATATATATATATATATATATATATATATACTGTAATTCGAAGATAGGAAAAATTAAATATATATATATATATATATATTGAACTTATCTTTAAACAAAATGGATAGTCTGAAAAAACAATTAATAAATTTCTTCTGGATCCTCCTAGGCAGCGTACTACGGAAACTACTCATTTTAAAGGTAGCATCTCAATACCCTACATTAGTTTAGTCTCCAATAAATTGGTTAAACTCCTTAAAAAATACAACATCAGGACGTTTTTCACTGCACTCCCTAAACTCCGTTCTCTTATAAGCCATCCGAAGCCTATTCTTCATAACCTGAAATATCAAGGTGTTTACAAGTTATGGTGCGACCTTAATATTGCTTATTTTGGACAGACTAACAAATCTGTTGAACTGCCTATTGAGGAGCATAAGAGAGACATCTCCTATAAAAGATCACATGCATCTGCGCTATCCAGTCATGTTCTTTTCTCTAATAATCCTCATGAAAATCTACAGAGTCACTCAGTTTGCTGGGATAAATCCGAAAACATTTTTCGCTGTAGTGATGAGTTTGAAAAGAAAATCGTGGAGTCCAGAGAAATCCTCCTTAATCCTGAACATTTGAACAGCAATTTGATTTATAACATTCCTCATAGCCATACTACAGTTGTTCAATACAGGCGCTCACGAGAACCTGCAAAGGCGCATGCAACAAACAATAAAACGTTAGATAGAACGACTTGAAAAATACAACATTTTTGTGTCAATTATGTATTGCATTTTTTGCCTGTAATTCTCAGTTTTTTTTTGTAACTTTAATTTTTTATTACTGTGTTCTATTTAGTTGATACCTGAAGAAGGCTGTAAAAGGCTGAAACTAGTTGCATCATTATCATTAAAATTTAATATTTTATCTCGGTTTAAAGTCGTTCAAAATTTATTCTTCAAATGTATAATTTCAACCGAGTAGAAGATTAAGAATACATACAAATATATATATATATATATATATATATATAATTCGAAGAGTGATATAGGAAAAATTAAATATATATATATATATATATATATATATATATATATATATATAATTCGAAGAGTATAGGAAAAATTAAATATATATATATATATAATTCGAAGAGTGATATAGGAAAAATTAAATACGCTTATCTCCTTTGCTTAAATTGTTACCTTTCATTTTCTGGAAATGAAAGTGACAGGTTTACAATGAATTTATTAATTAATTGCACGACTTTTCATGTATTAGGATTTTTCAGACATTTCAGTACATCATTCACTTTTGTAATCAGTTCACTCTTTTATTAGCATTTTAATTTTTCACTTTGTGTGTGTGTGTGTGTGTGTGTGTGTGTGTGTGTGTGTGTGTGTGTGTGTGTGTGTGTGTGTGTGTGTGTGTGTGTGTGTGTGTGTGTGTGTGTGTGTGTGTGTGTGTGTGTGTGTGTGTGTGTGTGTGTGTGTGTGTGTGTGTGTGATTCACATCAGAATATTATCAGGGAAAGAACTCTAAATCTTAAATTTCTGGTTGCAATATATAATACCGCTCTCATTCTCCGCATCTCCATCGTTGATCACAGTTACTTTCATTGCCTGCAAATGGTCTGATGGGTGTGGCTAATATGGATACAGAATTATTATTCGGCAAAAAAAACACTCAAGATCACGACAGATTCTCCACCAAGTTGAATTTCCTTGCAACACCGCTGAAATACAAACTGTTTGGCAGTAGTCATCCCATAAACCAATCTCATGACCGCCATCGGCAACAATTACGGTGAACGCAAAATGGTTTCTAAGCAAAAGCAGAGAACGGCTGTTATTCTATGAACTCAGCTTTGAGCACTCTGTTTTCATTAAATAATGTTTAACTTCCTTTAATCAATCTGCATGGTTCGTCTAAGTTAGTTACCGTATGATGGTACAACTACCGTGAAGCCCGCAATGCAGGCACTGCACCATCTTATGAAACTAATTATAATACTATGAGTTGTAATATACTTTTTTCTGCAAATTGCCTGTGTTCTCTTGGCCACTTTGGCTGGCTGATGGACACTAGTTCCTATGATTAAACATCCTTCCGCCACCGTATTGAAACCTTTAACTCACCTTTAACTGGAAAAGCTCTGAATAAATGTTCTTCGCGTACTAAACGGGATTTGAACCCAGTCTTTTCAACACTATACGGCAATGTCGAAGCCAAATGAGGTACGAAGATTTCTTTCTCTTACTGATCAAGCATTTCTTGATATATATTTTTTTTATTAAAAAAAAAAAAAAAATATATATATATATATATAGTCTTTCGTTCATGTGTTTGCTTCGGAGTGTATAGCATATTTTAAACTTTCAGTTTCACTTTGTCTTTTTCAAGCAATGAACGCAAATGTCATCCTCACCGATTGTACATATATAAGAAGCTGCTGATGCCTTAGAAGCACCGGCGCTTTGACAAATGAACGTGGCCTCTTTTGCTTTTATAATCCACTCTGATATTCCAGTTTGTAAATCAATTAAGGAAAATCTCTTGAGTGCATGTGTGTATGTTGTTTTTAATGGTCTTCATTTCTCCTGTTTTTGTTTAAATATTTGATATCTTAAATTAAAATTATCATTCGCTATGGGTTGTTAAAATATCTACTGTCTATACTAAATGGTATGGATTATGCATTTTGTCTCATGAATATAGTAATTGTCTATTTCCTTTCGTACCTTGATGTAGCTGTTAATACTAGAAGGCTGCCTAGGTGCCCAGTTTACGTAGTCAACAGAGGATCCGTCCATCCAGAGGAATGATGAAGTCTTTTGGTCATACCGGAGGCCAATCAACGCCACTTCCATGTCATTGATAATCAGAGTAGTGAGAACATCTAGAGAATGTTTGGTTAAAAGAACAAATGTAAAATATGGAAACCAGAATAAAATAAGTTTCTTATATAGAAAGAGGTTTAATTCTTTTAATTAAATGAAGTAAAATAACATTCCTACACTTTCCGAAGAATGTCGCAAATATTTGTAAGTAATAATTAATAGTGCTGATTTCACACTTTATTTTTCTCTATCGCATTAAAATGCCTTACACATTAAGAAAGCCCTCTTAGCTCAATCGATATCAACAATGTCCTTTGTTTGGAAAGACCTCGGTTCCAAACCCGTCTAGCACTCGAGGAACTTTATCAGGGGTTTTAAGTAAAGAGGAATTAGCTGCAGTCATACGGAAGCTTTTTCTCCAGGAAACTTCGGTTTTTCATCCGTCAAAGGAGAAAACCGTCCAGAAGAACACACGCTATTTACAAACATAGCAGTCAATGCAAATCGGATCAACAGGCCTAACATAAGTAAGAATTAGGTTCTAGAAGCCAAGTTACTCTGCCCTAACAAGCTCCTCAGCCTAAAGCGGAAAAAAAAGTTCCCTATTAGTCTCATATAATGTTTAAGATTATGGAAATTATGGAAATGTAAAAAGAAACTACCATCGAGTCAAATTAACCTCCGTAAAAATGACATGAAACAACCAAAATTGGTCATTAATTAGAAAAGCCTCAGAAAAAAACGCAACGTACGTCTTTAAATCTATTATTACTATTGTTATTTTTATTATTTATTTCGTTATGTATTTATTTTATTTATTTATTTTTCCATTCTTGCATAGCACACGTTATGCACTTCCCTTTATAGCATCCAGTAGAAAGAGTAATCATATTTCGGCTTCATCTTTTTTTTTTTTTGATCATTTCTGTCTGTGTTTTCTTTCAACGACTGATATTTACTTTACATCCACAATGGATTACTGTCGCTCCATATTATCCAATAATATGCTAAACGTGAATGTCGAAAGAGAATATTTTTACCTAGTTTCTACTTCTTTTTTTTTTTTTTCAATTTGAATGCTTCTTGTTTTCTTAAAAATAGTCTACTACGCTTATCACGTTTATCTCTAAATCAATAATTACATCGAACGGGATATCGTACGTAAATGTAAATTAAAATAAGAGGAGATACCCGGGAGACTTAATGGTGGAAACGTGAGAGTCGCGTGTTATTATATATCTTAGCACAGTCTAAAATATACTAAGATCCAAACTGCATTACTTCTACAAGAGATAAATTAATTATTAATTCCTGAACGCTTGAAAAAGGAATTACTATCGAACATGGTGGAACGCATGAAGGAGAAATATTTCCCATTCGAATCATAACTACAATTCATTTCAGTTCTGTTCAGATTTCGGTGAAGTAAAGTCTCTCAACTTTCTTGGCATAAATGTTCCAAGATATACATAGAAATGACATTCTGTGTATATCTAGGAAAAGGAAAACAATTAAACCTAAATAACGCAGCATTCAGAAACGAATTATAATACAACAAGGAATTCCGTTACAACTCAGATAAGAAATGTAAAAAGAAACTACCATATAGTCAAATTAACCTCCGTAAAAAAGACATGAAACAACCAAATTGTAGATTGCACTCCCAATACCACCACCACTTTAATCACAGCTTCACGAAAGACATTAAGTTATACGTATGTTATTTTCGACCACAAAAATAATGTAATAAAAATAACTAATACTGGTTTATTGGTCGTAAACATTTGATACTTCTAGTTTCCAGTTTCGCCAAGTAAACTGGTGGCTTCATCTCGTTTTTGACGAACATACAAATATAAATAAACAACAATCAATGCATTACTAAAGAAAATACCGAATAATAGGAACCGTTACAATAGAAAAGCAAGTACAATACAAACGCATGGATGGTATCACATGGTCGGTCACTGCTCAGCAGCTGCGTCCGATAGCAGAGTAATTAAACTCTGATGTTTCTAGAGAACTGATCAGTAACTTCCAAATGTCGCACAGAAACATCCTTGGTTTCTGTTTAGGGTACCTTGCGAGTGGAATACCACTGTAGCTTCTTTTATGTTGCAGGAGCTGTGGTCTTCTTCTATTTATGGCAAGGAACTCTTATCCCATTCAATGTTGTTGTAAGTGTTGCAAAAATGGAATGCCAACGCTGATCTGTCCTCTCACACAAAAATACCAGATAAAGGTCCCTCACTTCACTGACGGGAATCGAACTCAGGTCTTTCGGACCAAATGGCTTCGTCTATACTGACTGAGCTACGGAGGCTCGTTTTTATTACAACGACATTAAATCTTTTCGACAAGAACTACGGAGAAATGTCCCTCCAATCACAATACGCGATCCTCTACTCTGACCACAACCATAAAAGAAGCAGAATTTCTCTCTATAATACATCAAAATAAAACAAACCAAGGAAAGGCCGAGGAATCGACGGCATTAGCCCTGAAGATATCAAGTGACACGCGGCTAGCTTGGGCAAGATTTTATTAAACTGTATAAATAAAATCTTTAAAACGTACAAATACCAGTATGCTAAAGAATATACTAATCAAACCAATATACAACAATCGAAAAAGAAATTTAATTAATAATTACAGAACCATAGCAATACTAGCAATTATCAATCAAATTGTGTAGCAGATCATGCTTAGCAAATATATACATGTGCAGAAAACGTTCGAATCATCCTCAAAATACAGTAATGTTTTGTGGATGACCCGATAAGTTCCCTTATTCAGAAAAATAAGAGAACGATATCCGCAAAATTTCACATAATTAATGGCATCTTAGACAAAAACAAATTGTTATGGTAGTCTTTATCGATACACACATACATGAAACCTTATTAGAAAAGCCAAGCGTTGGTTCCCACACGCACAATAAATAATAATAATAATAATTTTTTTTAAGAATTTTTTTTATTACATTGCATACATTTCTTAAAGTTATTATATACATTACATACATTTGATTACATATAATAAATATATTGCATACATTGGTTTTCATGTGATACGTCCATCCTCATTTGGTTACATATGATGCATCTTGAATGACAACTGATTTCTTTGCTTTCATCCTCGAAGCTTATATGTAAACTTATCTGAGGATGACACCAGTTGGTTATTATGTATTGGTTTTTTTTTTGCTGTTTTGGGAAGCTACGAAATCTATGATTGAGAAATACGCGCGCGCGCGCGCACTCACACACACACACACACACACACACACACACACACACACACACACACACACACACACACACACACACACACACACACACACACACACACACACACACATGCGCGCGCGCGCGATAACTTGGAATGCATTGATGCGTCGCTGAACTGGAAGCCTCAGCGAATATATTGTGTTTCATTAAGTTTGTATGGTATTTTTGGTGCGTGTTTCTTGTTCGTAGTATGTCCTGAGAGCTCTTTTCAGGCTATTGTAGTTTGTAAGGTTTCTGTATTCAAAAGGTAATTTGTTTATCATGTCTGGGATGTAGAAGTTTCGCGTTGCCTTTCCGTAGTGATTGTTGTATTTATATGTGATATAATTAGTAGTCTGAGGTCGTGTTATACGGTATGTATTTCTAACTGTCTTATAGTTAGCATCGAAATAATGTTTTAGCAAAGCTGCATAGTGACATAAATGTTTTGTTGTCAGTATTTTGTGTTCTGACATTGCAATGTATATAAGATCGTGATTTTCTCTTTGTTCCCAAAAAGGTCAGTTTTGTCATTTTGTATGTAGCGACATTAATCTATTTAATTTGTAGGGTGCACAGAAAGCATATGTTGTTATAGCGTATCTTAGTATATTTTGGCATAGTGCTTTGTATATTAGTGTTTTTAGGCGTATGGGAACTATTTCTTTTAACCTGTAGAGTTTGCCAGTTATTGTTCGGAGATGGTTGTGTAGATGGTTTATGTGGCTATTCCAGTTCATATCTGCATCGAAGTAAATTCCAAGGTATCGTATTGTTTCAACCTGAGTGATTGTAGTGGTTTTGCTGGTCTATGTGTTTTTTATGTTGGAAAGTGGATGTTGGATGGTTATATATTTCTTATCAACTGGTCGAGTCAGTGGATTTCTGAATATCATTAATTTTGTCTTTTCTCTGAGTTTAGGTGTATGGAGGTTTTCGTGAGCCAGTCTATGATCAGATTTATATCATGTTGCATATTTGTTTGGGCTATGATTGCGTTATTATGGATGGATATCATTGCTGTATCGTCTGAGTATTGGAATATCTTACCTGTGAGTGGTAGCTGATTAATATCGTGCGTGTAAATGTTGAATACAGTTGGGGAGAGTACCACTAACCTGTGGTACTCCACAGGTTAGTGGTAGCTCTCTGCTTCGGTTTGACCCGATACGTGTGATATGCTCTCTATTTTGAAGGTATATTAGGTATAATAATACCTAATATAAGAATGAAATATAATAAAAGGTATAATAATAATAATAATAATAATATACAAAGCACTGTGACAAAATATACCACGACACGTACGGGTTTTGTTGACACTACAACCTAATAGATTAATATCATTACAATATTCATAAAAGAAGGTTTAACTGCAAAGGAAATTCATTCAAAGTTCATAAACGTTTAGACACTCCTCTGCTTCGTTTTCGACAATTAAGAAATGGGCTGCTGAGTTTAAACGTGGCCGTACCAGCTTTGAGGATGATCCACATGAAGGACTGCAAAACGTGTAAAAACACCAGAAATCACTGATCAACTGCACGACATGGTATTGGATGATCGGTGAGTCAAAATGTGTGAAACTATAGGCATTTCAAAAAGAAGGTGTAGGGATATATACAGGGTGTTTCAAAGAGAATGACCTGATTTCAAATAATTATGTTTAATAATAAAAATGCAGTACAGTTAAAAAATAAATTACCAAGTATGAAATAATGTCGAAAGTTTCACTCCCTACAATTACAAATGCTCAATGTGCCCTTCATCTGCTGCACGGACAAGATGAAATAGTGGCGGCATTTAGCGGTCTTCATAATAAACTCTGGGTCAAGGCCGTTCACATGGTACAAGTCGCATTCATTTGTGGTTCGTGGTTGCAGAGATATACAATTTTCAAATCGGGGCATTTATTTTGAAACACCCTGTATTTTGCATTAAGAATTGCATATGCGAAATCTTTTCGCAGGATGGGTGCCACGCTTGCTCAAAGCAGATCAAAAACGCACCTTCACGAAAATCTCTGAACAGTGCTTGGAGTGTTTTAACAAGAATAAAACTGATGTTGTGCGTCGATTTATTACTATGGATGAGATTTCGATTGACCATTGAACGCATCCAAACAGCAGTCTAGACAGTGGACAGAAGCCAAAGAAGTTCAGCGCCAAAGAAGACAAAGTCGGTTCCTTCAGCAAGAAAGGGTATGACATCGGTGTTTTGGGATGCAAAAGGCATTTTGTTTATTAATTATCTCCCAAAGGGTAAAACAATAACCGTGGAATATGTTTCCGATATTTTAACCATACCAGACGAAACAATTCGTGAGAAGAAAAAAAAACGGTTTTTCAGAAGGAAAAAAATCATCTTTCATCAGCTCAATGCAGCTGCGCACACAAGTATTTTGGCAGTGGGAAAATTAAGGAATCTGCACTATGAATTGTTGGAACATCTGCCCTATTCCACAGATTTGGCTCCCTCTGACTTCTATCTCTTCCCAAAACTGAAACTCTTCCTTGCTGCTCAGTGTTCCTCTTTGAATCAAGACGCGATTGCAGCTGTAGAAAGGTATTTTGTAGATCTTACTGAGAACCACTACAGAGACGGTATGATGTCGCCGGAGCATCGCTGGAATAAATGTATTAGTCTCGAGGGAGATTATGTTGAAAAATAAAATAATTTCGAAATTATAAATTCTAAATAAATTCTAAATTATATATATAATTTATTGTTATTGTTCAGCCTGGTGGGAGCGGACGTGTTCAAAGTCTCTCCTGCTTAAGTTGGTCACTGTGGTTTTTGTATTTCAATTAACTTCAAGTTATATACCGTCATAAGCGTAAACACTCGATCTATCGCGATTTAAAATAGTTTTTTTTTTTTTAAAAAAAAAATTCGCGCAATTAGAAAAAAAGCTATTTTTAAATGTTTCAAAATTTTTCTTTCTTTTCTGCTATCGCTACAACGGTATGCCTTCACGTTCCGGGAAATGGTCATAGCGTACGCTTTCCCCGAATTCGCCCGAGGTAATAGCTAGGAAAAGTTCACTCACCATCGATATTGACCACTCGCAGCCGTCCGCTACCCTAATTCAGCAGCAGTTGGTCACATGTCTCCGGAATGCGAAAAACCACGGAAAAGACGCCAGCCTGACTCTTACAGCTATAGACAAAGAAAAACATCAATCTCATCTCTGCTGAGAGCAACGGACAAAGGACACTACTCTCTCTCTCTCTCTCTCTCTCTTATGCCAATATTGTAGTTAGATACCTCCGTGCGAATTTCTACTACTGGGACGACTGCTGCGCTTCCAAAAGCAAAAATAACCAATTGCGCTTTCCAAGACAACAGAATAGTAATTTTCGTAATCGAGAATACCCTACTGGACAAATACCTAGACGTAGTGGCACAGCATGTCCGAGAAAAATATATATCCCACATTTCAAGGGTCGTTGGAACTGTGCAAATGTATTTTAATAATGCATCTGTGGCTTAAGATATTAATTGAAAAAGGAATATACATCAGAGGATGCTACGTGAATGTCTCACTAATCACGCTAGCTCCCACGAAAATAATAGTGTCCAATGTTTCACCAGAAATAAGCCACCAAGTGCTTCGCCGATTACTGTCAAATAAGGCGAGAAGCAGGTAAAATCCGAATGCTGCGTGTCTCTACCACAAGGCCTGAATTCTCCACATCAAAAGTTTTAGAAGACAGCCTTTAATGTTGGCGACAACACAATCAGCTCCGAAGCAAAAAATAATAAATACAAAAATAAACTGAGTACGTACTCCTTTTACTTTAGTGTTTCTGCTCAGTGCTTCTACTGCCAAGATAGGCTACGTAAGAAAATTATGCTCATTTATAGCTGAGGTCATTTATATCAGATATGACAAACCAGCTAACAATACTACCAACCCTAAAGGATGAGAAAACTGGAAATATGAAACATCCAACCAAATAATAAAAATAAAAAAATAAATAAAACAGATATTTTATTTATCCCAATAAACAACAAAAATCTCAAGTACAAAGCTCTCAGCGAGACACTGATGGTAGAAAATCTACTGCTAACGAAACTATGCTTTCAAAAGAACCTATGCTTACATCAAATAAAAGTCATTCTAAAGAGAAGGGAAATAGGAAACATACAAATAGTTAAGTCACAAAAAATTAAATTAATTAGGATCAAGAAACAAAAGAAGGAAAAAGTGAGCCAAAGATGAATCATTACAGCTTCAACAGAGCATCTTTGCCAGCCAACATTCTGTATCCTTCCCAACAGCTTGTAGAGATGGATGAGTAGATAGAGCTTCTTGAGTCCTCAGATGATAAAGTAGAAACTGAAAAACTCAGCTCTTCCCCACACCGAAGGCCCACAAAGAAATTATCTGCTTTAGAGATACATCTCCTGTCATTGACGGGCTCACCACTGAATACCACTAGTCCTGGGAACTCCATGGAACTATACTCCACAGAATTTATGTCGAAGCCAACACAATGGCTTCCCACCCAATATGACAACATCTTTTAGTAAATTTAACCCAAAGAAAGGAGACTCTACAAAATTAGATGGAACTGGCGACACATCTACATCATAAACATCGAATGTAAAATAATATCAAAATCCATTGCTAACAAACTTAAACCTGCGCTGAATGAAATAATAGATATGCACCAGAGCAATTCTATCCATAGACGATCTATTCAAGAAATCCTACATCTCATAAGTGACCTGATAATCATAGCTAACAAAAACAGCGTAACAATGGGTCTTGTAACACTTGACCAAGAAAAAGCTTTAGACCGCATTGAACATTCCTACCTATTCAACTGTTTGAAAGCTTTCATCTTTAGTTCATTCATCCTTCAATCCATTAAGACGTAATATGCTAATATATACTTTTGCATGAAAATAAATGAAAATAATACGTCTACATCTCTATGGTACCACATCGGTACCGTCGAGATGTAGACGTATTATTAAGCAAAACTGTCCAATATCTGGTCCACTTTACACGATTGCCATCAAGCAATTTTGCGTAGAGTAAGCATTCTGCCTAGAGCATTCCGTCCTAAACTTTCTTACCAAAGCCATAACCCTAACAGCACATGCTGATGATATTACATTTATAGTTGGAAGGAAAGAAGGTGATTTCTATAACACACAAACAGCATGTCAGCAATAACAAGGCTGCTCAGGAGCCGAGGTAAATACACAAACAAACCACGGGACTGTTGTGTGGCAAAAGGAAAAACCGAATCGATTATCCAATGTATAGACACTGGTCCGTAGAGCGGAAACAAATACCTTGGAACCTATCTAGGAGACATGCCCTCTTACGCGGACAAGAACTGGGAAACGCTGATTAAACGTTTCAAGCAAGTACTAGGAAAGTGGGCAGTAATACTAATCTCTGCCTCCAGTGGAGGGAGAGCAATGATTGTTGACCAAATAACTACTAGTGTCCTTTGGCATACACTCAAGATTCTCATGCCACCAGTGCAAGTTATCAAACAAATACAGTTGACCATCTATCAATTCATATGGAACCAAACAGCTGACTTCCTATTCCAAGTTAAGTACTTCTCCTTATAATAAGCACAAAACTCAATCTTCATTGACCACACGATAACAACCTTACGCGCTCGCTTGTTCCTTAATAATACCCTACAACAGAAAAAGGCTCACAAAAGCTCAGCGAATATATTTTCAGTTCTGCCACTAGAGATTTCGCTTCCTCCACAATTTTAAGAACGAAAAGAGCGCATGTACCAGTGAGTCTAGTAAATCTCTAAAAAGATGCCCTTCGAAGACGGAAGAAATTCAACCTCCAGCATTCAGTGAAGACTGTGAATAATGATCATCAGTTACTTTCATGTAAATGTATAGTATTATCTTATAGCAAGGGTTATCTTTGTGAAAGTTGTACAATCATATTATAGTAATAACTGTTATTTGTATGAAAAAGTGTAATGACATGTTATAGCAACTGCTATTCTTATCTAATTTATCTCTAAAATGAATGAGCATGTATCCCCTATGCCTGATAATGCTGTATATTAGACTGTTAATTTCAAATAAAAAAACCAATGTATCTATCTATACCCATATCTAGGGATCAAGCTAGGATGTCCTTCGTCTGGACAATTATACACAGTGGCCATAGAACCCATCTTAAAAAGAGTGCACGACACCATCATCTCCAAACGAACCAGCATAATAGAGCCACATCAAAAAATAACGTCATCAGCATATGCTGATGACGTCACAGTAATAATCCGTAATGACAAAGAAATGACAGTAACTAATGAGGCACATAAACTATATGCACAAGCCTCAGGGGCCAAATTAAACTCCGCAAACACCAATGGTTTGTGGTCAGGCAGATGGAAGGCCAGAACTGATTCTCCGATTGAATGTACCTGGTCAAATGAAGGACAAATATATTCAGGTGTACACCTTGGCAACACCAAAATATATAATGCACTGAACTGGACACAAGCTACACAACGGATTTAGGGATTTAAACAAGTGCTAGGAAAATGGAACAGCATTTGTTCAATGTCTTCACTTAGAGAAAGAATCCTAATAATCAACCAGATGACTGCGAGTGTGCTATGGCATACCCTCAAAGTATTAACTCCCCCTGAAGACTTTCTCCATCATATTAAAATGGCCATGAAACGTTTGCTAAGGAACAATACTAACTGGGAAATATACTCTGAACTCTGCAAGCCACTCAATAAGGGAGGTCAAGGCCTGATTTCCCTTGAAAACAAGATCACAACCTTCAGAATAATCCTTCTCCTAAAGACACTTCAGTCCAATCATGCTTATATAACCACTTTCGATTACATCATGAAATCATCCACCAGAAGAGTTACGTTTTCCACAATCTTCCGAATGGCTAGTTCTGTACCACCACATCCTAAACTACCTCATTTTTACAAAGATGCTCTACAGGGTGAAAAATACAGAAATTCATCACACACTTACAGGATCAACAGAGACTTCTGTACTAACAGAACCACTGTTTTCGAACAGAAGCATAATAAGTCTCACAACTGGCCAGGCCTTCCTTTTCCCTACATGGAACTGGGCAGGGATAAGAATATAAAGGGACCTCCTGACCGAGACGCTAAAGTGGAAAACACTAAAATGCTTTCCATTGAAAAACTGCAAAATTGAAAAAGCAATATCAACAGATGCAAGTTGCTATTATAAAAGCCTTCCCAGATATCGCTACTCCTCAGGGAATTCGTATTACTTCTAGGAACTGCGGGGAGCCTACCTTTCATCTTGCATCATCTGAAGCCTCACTTCCAATTCTTCCTTCCAACAACAAGAAAATATACCACTTCCTCATATCAGTAGCTCCAACTTCGTCCTTCTTATATTGATCCGTAACCCTCTCATTTACTAAGCTGCACATGCCACCCAGTTTTCAGTGAGATCTTCCAAATAAATCGAGGGGTTCCAAACCAGATTCCGAAATACAGTGGAGGCTATGGCATAACATCTTGCCAACTCCTACTAAGCTCACAAATTTCAGCTAAGACAATCGGATCAGTGTCTATTCCGCAGGAATCTCTGTTTGCAGGACAGACACATATCTCTGTCCTGCAAACAGAGCGATGATCACCTACGCCGTGAATACAGCCTCTAGCACCAGTAACTAAGCACACACACAACCAAGAAGACTACTGGAATTTAGTCCATACAGAAGAGAACAAACATAGAATATTCAATTTCCTCTTCATCTGCGCCAAGTCCGTCATTTACAGTTTCTACCTTAAACACACAAGAAATAACCAGCACGCGTCCATCACTGAATCAGAACAAACCCTCATGTGTAACCTACGTCGGAAACTACAAAGCAGACTTTCACTGGAAATTTGGTTATTTCAAAGAAACTGGAACTGTCACAAAATTCATAGAGGAGTGGAATTCAATTGGTACCCTTTTCTGGTTTGGCGACGACAATACACTTTAGCTGAAAAATAACTAACAGTGATAGTGAACTGTAATATTGACTCTTACTGAAAAGACACATCCTGTCTACCACTAATGTACTTTTATCCCCTCGTTTCTATTGTATATCTAAAAAGAAAATCCTTTTGTCTCTGTAATATACAATCTTATAATGTGTAAATAGTCCTTTTTTGTTATCTATCTTCCAATGTCAGCTTACAAGCAGAATTATGTTCTCCATGTCAGGGAACTATCCTGACGATGGAATAGTTCAGTGGTAAGGCTGTTACCTCAATGCTTCTTAACTGGCCTTCTTCCGAATTTAAACCTATAGGAGGAATAGGGTATATTGAAGGGGGAAAGAATTAGAAGAATTACAGCAAGGGTTATAGAGAGAGCATAGTTGTAAGGCCAGAAATGAAAAGACCCCATTGCCCTAATAGCATAAGAGTACTCTAATTGCATAAGCGTCATAAAATAAGAAGAGTTGGCTGATAAGGCCTTATAGGAAAGATTAAAGTTAGTGTATCTTCCTCAAAGTAGAAGAAGAGGAGGATAGATCCAGCTAGGGATCCATGGGATGCCGCTTACCTTACAATCAAGATGATTGCCCCTTATGGCCCTGTTGGTCCACGAGTCCTTATTCAGTATATTCGGACCACCCCACCATACACACACACACACAAATGGTGGGCTCCCCTATTCGCCACCCAGTAGACGCTCTCTCTAGGAATTTATCCCCCTCTCTCGGGGTGGGACCCTGTAACCATTAGGAAAATGAAAACCAAAACGATTCAACGGTGATTTCTAAGGCCGGAACAGGCCATGTTAGGCCTAAATCCCTAATACGCATGTTGATCTTCCACTGTATATTTTTTCAAGTTTAATAATATATATATATATATATATATATATATATATATATATATATATATATATATATATATATATATATATATATATATACTATATATATATATATATATATATATATATATATATATATATATATATATATATATATATATATATATATATATATATATGTCTATTTATCTATTTATATAATATATCGCCCCTGAAACTCGCACTGTTACAGACAACGATATATTATGTAAGGGGTACCATTTTAACTCAGTGAAGAATGAACAGATGTGGCAATTTTTGAATTGATATTTTGCTTCTTGTTACATCAGGAATTTTCTCAATATGCAGATATAAATACAGACATAAAGCCTCCATTGATGTGCCGTATTCAACACGCAAATCAACCATTCAACCGACCAAACATCCAGTCACATTCCTTCGTTATTACTCTTGTTACCATTTCCGCGACTTTTAGAAAATGTTTCACTTATTTTATAAAAAAAATGGCGAATATAGTTTCACAATTGTGCACATTAGGAAGAAATGTGTTTGAGAGCCTTCCTTCTGGAATCTTCAAGTATTCGGTATATTATTATACACATTAATTGCAAGTAAATTGTCATATTTTTTTTCAATAATTTCTGAACTCCTTAGTCATTCAATAGCATGTATATCTAAACATGAAATACTTTGAAACTTCAGTTAACAATGTTGTAGCATCTATTTCTCTAATTAGCATCTAACTGTGATATTGATCCGCAGAAAAGCAACAACGATAATAAAATAATGAGAACATTTTATTACAGAAATTGACTACAGAGAACTATTCGTAATAATTTTCATATACTTTGCATCAACATAACAGTGGCTTTTCAAAGTAAGTTTTTTTTTTTCAATTTTTCAAATTACTATAGACAGGAGAATATCTCTATTTTCAGTTTTATATCATTCTTTTCTTGTTATCTGATTTCGTTTACAGTAATCTGCTACATTTCTCAGTTGTTCAATACGTGCAGGCGCAAACTTGACTTGTTTGTCTGTTTGCTTACTTGGGAAATGGAGTAAAACCAGGTTTAAAATAGCTTGGTATCTTTAACATTTATTATACCCAAGGTAAAATACTTTCTACATCTATCTTTCATCCTGAGATTTTTATTTAATAAGGTTAAAACACCTTATATTAACTTGTTCGGATAAAATACTTATAAGCTCTGTATTACTAAAATCTTGGTATTTCTAGCCTGGATCCCAATGATGAGACCTCAATAAAGGTCGAAACCGGTCTGGGTAGTGCTGTAGCCACTACCGGTCTGAGGCTCGGCTATTGCTACTATGACTTCGCTCTCTTTTTGGTTTTTGCCTTAAGGGAGCAATTTGAGTCTCCGGGGAAAGTGTTTTCTGATACGGTCCGGTGAGAGGCTTTGTCAGTGAATGCTCTTCTCCGGAATATGAGCAGTTCTACTCGGTGGTGGTGGTGGGTGGAAGGCCATCACTGAGTGGAGCCAACGCTGAGATGGACGGATCTTTCGCCCACTATTGAGTGACCTAGGGATCGTCCGAATTTTTTAGAGATGGCTTTACGTATTCATAAAGTCGAAAACTGTCTGGGTAGTGGCCCCTTGTCTTTAATACATAGCATCATACATCTCCTCCAGGAGATGTGCTTTGCATTAAGAGTAACTATTAAAAATAGTGATCAAAACTTATCCACCTTTACCACGAGTTGCCTTGGTCCTGCACTACGTGTGGGGTCATCTAGACTTGAAATACTTGCAGGTGCAAACTTGACTTACTTGTTTGTTTGCTTACTTGGGAAATGCAGTAAAAATAGTTTTAAAATAGCTCTTTAACATATATATAGCTTTCAGAGGCGAAGTGTAGATTCAAATATAGAAATATTTTCAAAGAAAAATTGAAACAAAAAAAGCTTGAAAATAAGAAAAATTTTAGAGGATGCTGCGAGACATGACGAAAACAATGACTGATTCAGGTATGGAGGTGTGTCCTGACCCCAAAGTAGTGCAAGTCAGGGCAACTCATGGTAAAGGTAGAATAAGCTCTGATCACTATTCTTAATATTTACCGTTAATGCAAAGCCCATCGCCTTGAGGAGATGTATGATGGTATGTATTAAAGACAAGGGGACACTACCCATACCGTTTTTGACCTTTATTGAGGTCTCATCAGTGGGAGCCAGGCTAGAAATACCACGATTTTAGTAATACTGAGCTTATAAGTGTTTTACCAGAACAAGTTACCATAAGGTGTTTTAACCTTATTAAATAAAGTGTAAATTAAGGGTAAATATTAAGAACAGAGATCAGAGCTTATCCACATTTACCACGAGTTGCCTTGACTTGTACTATGTGTTGGGTCATCTAGACTTGCAATACTTGCAAGCGCAAACTTGACTAACTTGTTTGTTTGCTTACTTGGGAAATGGAGTAAAACCAGGTTTAAAATAGCATGGTATCTTTAACTTTTATTACCCAAGGTAAAATACTTTCTACATCTATCGCTCATCCTGAGATTTTTATTTAATAATGTTAAAACACATTATATTAACTTGTTCTGGTAAAATCCTTTAAGCTCTCTATTACTAAAATCTTGGTATTTCTAGCCTGGCTCCCACTGATGAGACCTCAATAAAGGTCGAAACCGGTGAGGGTAAGACTTCGGTTCTGAGAGGCTCTGCTTGGGAACAGGTTTTTGCCTATCTTTGAGTGTGGCCACCGCTGAGATTACGGCTCTGCTTGGTGGTGGGGTGAGCCTGCCACTGGGTAGAGCCAATGCTGAGAAGTTCTTCTCGGTGACGGGGTGAGCCTGTCATTGAGTGGAATAACGCGGAGTTGGGCGATCTTTCGAGATCGTCTTATTTTTAGAGCCCGTTTCACTTATTCTTAAGGTCGAAACCGGTCTGGGTAGTGGCCCTTGCCTTTAATGCATAGCATCATACATCTCCTCCAGGAGATGTGCTTTGTATTTGCATTAAGGGTAAATATTAAGAATAGTGATCAGAGTTTATCCACTATTACTACGAGTTGCCTTGACTTGCACTAAGTGTGGGGTCATCAGAGATCGATTTCAAGGATATGGCAGACAGGATTATTGCGTAAAAACTGGACGAAGTCAGTTTCATACCACAACATAAGAAGGGAGATTAGACAGATTGCAATAACTATAGATCTATTAGTTTAATCTCTAATGCAAGCAAGATTTTATTAAAGATCATTCTAAATAGTATTGAGGCCAAAGGTGAGGCAGAGGTAGCTGAGGAAAAAGCAGGTTTTGGGAAAGTCTAGGGTACCATAGATCAGATCCTTGACCTTAGACAGATCATAGAAAAGTATAAGGAATTTAGTCTTCCCATGTAAATTTGTTTCATAGGTTACTCTAAAGCTTTTGACTGTATTCGGCATGAAAACTGGGGAAATAATGAAAAGAATGGGTTTTACTCAACACACTACCAGACTAATAAGTAACTTCTATAGGAGAAAGAAGCCATGGTAAGAGTAGGTTTTGGACTAACTGATTCGCTTCAGGTTGGAAAGGGAGTTAGGCAAGGATGTCTACTTTCTCCTCACTTGTTTAATAACCAGGCTGAGGACATTATGTCTGTACAATACAATAAGCTCAAGACATCAGTTAGGATACGTGATAGATTAATCAGTAATGCGAGGTATGTTGATTATACAGTTCTACTTTGTAATGACAAGAAAGAATTTGTATATATTTATTAACAAAGTTAACGAGATCACTAAGAATAGAGGACTTCAGCTCAATCCTAGCAAGACAAAGTTTATGGATCTCAAAAGAAATACAGACAGGAAAGTTTCTGAGAAACAAATCTACCTTAATGGAGAGAGAGAGAGAGAGAGAGAGAGAGAGAGAGAGAGAGAGAGAGAGAGAGAGAGAGAGAGAGAGAGAGAGAGAAGAGAGAGAGAGAGAGAGAGAGAGAGAGAGAGAGAGAAAGAGAGGTATTGAAGTCAGCAAAATCAATACCGAGGGGTTTTTCAGAAGACGTCAGAAGAAGATTAGGAATGGCTAAAACAACAGTCAGAGAATTGTCTAAAATCTAGAACATGGATCTATCTTTACAGGGACAAAGTTGAGGATTCTGGATCTAGCTATTTTTCCAATAGCGACTTATGGTTGTGAGACCTGGAACTTAAAGGAGTCTGATAGGAAAAGAATAACTGCTTTTGAGATGTTGTATGAGGGAAGGCTGTTGAGGATAGCATATACTGAAAGGCTGACAAATGAATGGGTTCTCCATAGGATCACTAGAACTTTAAGGATCCTTAAGGACATTGACAGAAGAAAGGTGAAACATTATACACAAGTTGAAAGGATGGAAGGAGGACTTCTTAGACCAGTAATAAACGGCAAAGTTCCTGGAAAAAGAGGAAGAGATAAGTCGTCAATGAGACTGATGAATGGATGGACGTCGTGTCTGGAGTGACTAGTATTCAAAGAGTGGAAGCCTGCAGAAAAGCATACGGTAACAGTACCACACTTTGAGTACTAGTGATGCACATCACTGAGAATCTGAATAACCATACGGCATCTGTTTTTGTCCAATGAACAGATGACTGGGTCTGCCAAACACTCCCTGAATCCGTTTACACTTTCGCATCTTTAACCGGTATGAAGATATCGCTGCCAACAAAAGCATCGTAAAAAGGTCTTTCTTATTTCCTGTCTTTTCTCTACGTGAATGTCTGCACATATCTTTATATCAGAACACCGGTAAATAAAGAATATTTAGAGTCCTGAAAAGAAACCAACAGACACTTAACGTTATTATTAGCGTTATTTTTCGGGTCATAGACAAAAATAAACTTGATTTCCCATTCTGAAATGTATCCATACTATTCTGCTGAAAGTTGTTTGCCATTTAAATGCTTTACATTCCAGGCTAGTATTTGCCTACAGCTGTTCCATTTTTTCCATAAAGCTTTTCCTGAGTATAACATTAAGAATTAGTTAATATTTAGCAGTATCTGAACCTGTTTTATTATTTTTTTGTCTCCATAACACCATCTATGCAAATATGATACTTTTCTAAGCCTTGGACTAGTTTCAGATCTTTTCAGTGGATACTTCTCAGGTTGATATTGCCTTCAGCTCTTTTGAGACTACGTTTGTTCTAGTTGATTGCATTTCACTGATCATCTTAGTTTCCTGAGGATGTCTGCCTGTCCTCATTACACGTCGTATAACCGAACAAACTCCCAGCCGGCATTACACTGCGTCATCTTCTGTCATTTTTTTTTCGTTTAAGACATACAGAATTTGGGAGGTGAGTCCCTAATTTCCGGTTAGAATAACTTTAACATAAGGTATGCACAATAAACAAAACGTTCAAAGAAAGTATTTTGATGAATCTGAGAAGATGAATTTTATACCAGTGTCTTATTTAAGAACAAAAAGAACTTCATCATGGGTGGTCCATTCGTACAGTTCACAGTAGGTAATGAGAGAAAAAAGAAAACAAAATATAGTTTTTAATGTCGGTCATGATTGTTTTGATATGGAAAAGAAAATGGAACTCATGCACAATTAAACAACCACCATTTCACTATCGCTCAATGATTACTCAAGTAATAATACAATGCCTCGGCGACACCTTCGTCGCTGAAGTAATACTTTAGATTGTCAAGAGATCTACCAGATAATTAGTTTCACGTATTAGAAAGAAATAGGTACTTGCTTAGAGAACCCCATCCACAATAAAGCAAAACAGAGAAACAATTTGTCTGCGTGCCCAAAATTAATGAACTTTGGGCGGTAACAAAAAATAAATTAATTAAAATAAAAAAAACATAATTTTCTTTACATTCCTGAATTGTTATATTTTTGTGCTACTGGTTGCCGAGCACATACAAGATTATACAAATCGTAGAATTAATCATGGATCAGACAATAATTTTGCTTCTTCTGCTAGAACACAAGGAGAAAAACGATAGATAAACTTCAGTTAACAGGCTCCAATGCACCATCTAACGTTGCGCATTTTCTTTCAACATAATTTCCATTTTACTTATTTCTTGAAGCAATTCTTAAAGAATGTGCTACAAAATAAAGAACGTCCTTTGATATCCCCCCCCCTCTCTCTCTCTCTCTCTCTAGGATAAATATGTAACATAAACAAATTTTAAGATGTGTTAAAATGATCCATATTTATAATTACTTACCTTGTTCTTCCATACTATGAATAGATGCTAATGTGCCTCCTAACAATGCGCATCTCCTCGTAGGAGAGAGCCCACGTTTTGTTGTGTTCTTGCCAAATAACTTAAAGCATTTGTTTCCTGCAATATTTGCAAGGAAGTAAAATAAACCTATAATGCATTGAATTTTAAAAGTCTTCAAAATTTCAGACGCTAAAACAAATAAAAAAAAGATAAAAATAATAATTCAATAATATATAGAGAACACTCCCCTAATATACCATTCGTAAATGAGAATCCCTGAATTTATAACTGATTATTTTAATGTTGTACTTGGGATATTTTCATTTTCTTGATGAACAAAGCGCCAGTTGAAGCAAGAGCCAAATTAGCAGAGAATTTAAAAATTAACATTTATATCAGTCCCATGTCCGCGCGGTTAGCCTAGTGGCTTTGGGCTTCGCAACTACCGTATATGCCTGGGAAAAGGAGTCTCCTAGGTTAGATTCTCTTCGATGACGTCAGGAGCTTAAGGGTCTTCCTCAGCCATAGGCAGTTTAGCCGGTCTTAGGGGTAGACAGCAAGGTTTTTCCACCAGTTTATCTGGGGTTTTTCATCCCTCGAGCAGGCAAACCGACCGCGTGAACACACATCGTACAGACATATGATATAGTACGGCAAGGATGGCAACGGGAAACCACCTTGCTCATAGTCATTTCCTTAGATGGTGGCGTATATAGCTTTCCCTAAAACATCCGAAAGGCTATAACCATAACAACAACATCAGTCTCATACAACAGATACAAATTAGCACAACATTGGAATGTGCATACAAGCAGTTAGTACACAGAAGAATCTCTCGATATGAAAGTGAAGAAGACTGTTCTGAAGAGCAGAGTTAGGCGTAGTTGAGGAGAGATTTGCCAAACACTACATGAGTGTTGACCAAAAGCTGCTCATGCTATTATATGATTACAGGACATTCGAGGAACGATAAAAGCCATAACAGGAAAACAACTCTGGTGAAAATACCTACAGAAATTATGATTTTCCTACAGGAAAATCATAACGCAAAAACTGATTCTCTGTTTTAAAAGTATGAAATGAAAAGAAAGAAATTAGGAAGGTATTCTATTAGCAGGACTGCCCATCTTAGGATAGCATTATGCATTTTAGAGAGGTTTTAGTGTATTATTCGTAAATATCAGCAGAGCATTCTAACGTGCACGAATGTAAGAGTTTTATAGAAGACAGTTGAATAACAATGAAGTAATGTCTTTAGGCAAAGAACACCATGCAGGTGTACTCTGCAATTAGTGGGGACTGGGATGAAGACAAAGTGACCATGGATATGGTGTGTGTGTGCAAGCGAGAATTTACTTCAACTCGAAAAGTTATAATGAACTAAAATTATCGATAGGATTTGAAGCTAGTGAGAAACAAACGATTATTTTATAGGAATAGCAGTGTTATGGAAAGTAAAAAGAAACAAATTATGAACTAGAAGTGGAGAATGAACTGGCAACATAAACTCAAATCCTGAAAAAGAGATAAAATGATGGTAGTTTTGCGATTGCGCTTTTTTATCAGACCTGATCAAAGTTTTCTGGAAATAGCATTAGCAACGATTCATGCAACCGTTCAGTTGCAAAAACTCATTCCTTGGCTTGTGTCGAAATTAATTCTGTGAACTTCACGAATAGAAAGTTATGTAACAGTGCCATCTATACTGATAGCCACTAATTAATGAGTAGTTTCTAGGTTGCGAAAAAATTTGACGTTCATGATCTTCGGCATTAATTCCTGAAAAATTCCTGGTCTTTTCTCAAAACTGGACGACAATTAAATATTTAATTTGATTTCCCTTCTTTAAGTTTTGCACTTAATTAAATCTTACTTTTATAACGTGGTGATTAATACGAGAATCTGTATAACACAAGATGAATATTAAGTCTGAAACATTTTGAGCACACTTGCAAATGAGCCAATCAGGACCAGGGACTTACTAATATAAAAACTATTATTCTATCTTACTGGAGAAAGACCAGAGTAGGATAGTGGTATATTGATTATAAATAGTTTGGTTAGTTGTCCATATATGAATGGCACCAAGGGTTTGATAGCAGAAAATCACTCATGCCTTTTGGATAAAACAATACCACTAAATAAAAGAGGTTGAGGAATGGAACAGCAGAAGATATTAATTTACGACGCATCGAACATTTCGATTGATATATATATAGGAAAGACAAAATACCGAAAATATTCGGCTCTTTGATTCGGAAGAAGAAGAAAGAGTTTATGTATGTTAACCTTTCAAAGGTAAATTTCATTGAATGAATGGCTATTACAGCGCAAGTCAGTTGTTTCACGGCCAAACTATGAAGATAGAAGTTTTTCTCTTTTTCATAATTAATTTTTTGTGTTACATTGGCTATTGTGAAGATAGGACATTTGAGAACTATTTTTCCTGTATAAAACCATGAAGAAACGAAATATATGAATAATATGAAGAAACGAAAACTTGGAATGCAAGTAAAACAGGTTTCATGTTCAGTGAAAAATATTTCAAAACGTATAAACAAAAGAAAGTCTGCATTCACTATTATGCTGGCTGCTGGTTCGTGGGTTCCAATAGGTTACTGGTAGATACGCGTGTGCCAACCGGTTTGGCCAAGTAATTAGCTTGTCCGACCAAAAGGCTGTGCGTTCGAATCCCGCCGTGAGTATGAATGTTTGTGATTGTCTTTCACCTTCATACATTCCTTTATAAAACTATATATATATGTACACTGTCCTAAGAGAGAGGGGTCACCATGGGAGACGTTGACCCAACCCACCAGCAATGGGAGAGAATTTTACTCATCAGTGGGGAAGAAATATGCTCATATTATCATCAGATACAAATGTGTCAAGAGGAATTAAGGAAGACCAGATTTGATGTAAAATCATCCCTTGTTTTTACTGTAGATTTACACTGTAGATTTTATCAGAAACATATCTCAATATACTGAATTATTTCCTTACAACTGCTTTGTAGGATTTGGGAGAAACCGAAATAATTAAATTCACATCTTCCTTACATCTCAATGCAAGAAGATAGATATACATAGAACAATGTAGAACAATATAGAACAACATTATAGAACAATGTGTTTCACACTTTTTTGATTGCTATCCAACAATAAGAAATTAATTCTACATCGCAATCAATTACACACACACACACGCGCACACACACACACACACACACACACACACACACACACACACACACACACACACACACACACACACACACACACACACACACACACACACACACACACACACACACACAGAATATCTTTCTTTTATTCTAAAATGCTAAAACCAAGTATTACTAGTATGATTTTTGAATGGTAATTAACATTTCAGGATTGACGCGAAATAGAAAACAGATACAGACAGGTGCAGCGAAAATTTGTAGCGAAGCTACATGTCTCAACCAATCAACCTCCCCTCACATATACACAGCTATAGGGCTATAGGTAGCGTAGGTAAGTTCAACATCATTTTCGTAAGTGCAGCATCAATTTGTGATTTCATATTTATTTCTAGTATGATTTGAATTCTGAAACTTTTGAAGTTAGATTTGAATACAAAATAAAATCAGTGGTTCGAAGCTACAAAGTATTTGAGATCCACTCTGATGTTCTCTTTTTCATTACAAAATGCAGGCTGGCCTGTTAAACTAATTTTACGCCCCAATAATTGATCGCAACCTGCAGTTTGAAAAACTGTTAGAAACCTGCTGATGCCTTATGATTTTTTTAAGGATGTATTACTATGATATTTTCTATGGATATTTACTATATTTATTTATGGATATTTACGATATTTAATATGCACCCATGGATGCAGTTTTATTGATCTTGTATACATTATTCCATCGTACTAATGCAATAAGAGTTCAACACATTCTTCTCCACTACTCTTTTCTGCCATCCTCCCCAGTGATCTGTAACAGCCTTTCTCAAATTCCTTGTGAAGAATTCCTCTTTAATGGAATAACTTACAGCATATGTTAAAAGAAGAATACAAGTAGATTTCATCTCTCTCAACTTCTATCCCCACACTCAGTACAAATACATCAGAAGTACTGAAATCTCTCCTGTGAGGGATTGAGATTTGTTATTTTACTTGATATCAAAGTCATGATAATATCGCATAAAGAATCCTGTAAGCACCAGTGTTTTCTACCGTAACTGACATTTATAGAGTTCGCGTACTAAAGGAGTCGGAATCAAGATGAAGAATAACTTAAATCTTAAAAATCAAAAATCAAATGAATGTCACGTGTTTTGTTTTGTTTTTCGGAAAATGGGATTACTAACGCTACCTAAAGATTTCACTTACTGTTGAGTTCTCAAGGTGATAATGGACAGAATGCTCTCTATCCGAATATTTATTCTAATTGAAATCCAAATAGGTCCTAGTTCTTAGTCTTGTGGGAATTCGTGTTTTATTATTTTTGGTGTGCTCTCGCACGTGCTATAGCTGGTATATTGTTCTCTGGTCTGTTATTTAAACTGCATTTGAGCCAATCATTAGTAACTCTAATGCCGTATATAAACATTTTCATAAGGAGTAATTCATGATGCACACAGTATATTAATTGCAAATCATTTCTAATAATTTATTTGCAACATCTCTGCGACTGAGGATTGAAATAGAGAATATTTTTTTCAATGAAAAAAAACTTTGATTTTGACCATGCTATGTTAAATGTTTTATAAAGAAGTCATACTATAATAATAAAAGTCATAAGTTAAACATGAAAGTAAAACATACGTTAAATATGATATAAATATGAGATTTATTAATTAAGACTCAATTTACCAAAGGATGTCCACGAAGACGGACAATATCCTGGCATCGGAGTTGTGAAGACCTTGTTTGTCACAGGAAAGGGCGATGAATTCTTCTTACATATAAACTCCATTTTCTGATTGCAATCCTCTTGTCTCCAAATTCCTGAAAATGAAAGTAATGAAAGATATCTCCTTGTTCTATTGTTCGCAGAGAAAGATTCTTTCAAGGATCATAATAGAAAAAAAGGGAATAATAATGATAATTTTAAATTACAAAGACTAGCTTTCATTACTTTCGTTTGTTTTTGTTTTTCATTCCTTTTAAATAATGCTCTCGAATGGAATATTTATTGTGACAAAGTGATTATTCAAAACTTTCTGACATCCTAGATCTAATGCTACTTTTTTGGTTGGATTGCGTTAATAATTAGAAATTAGGCAATATCCTCATTTAAAACTTCTGTACTCCACTCTTTCTGCTCACTTAGGTTGAAAATAGTTAAAATGGGGGATGGAGAAGAAGGAGGTCATACATCGAAAGCCGGAGTTATGGCTTCTAAGCCAGGTTATGTGTCGAGTCTAAGTAACATACTACTCAGAGGATTCGTTAGAGTCAAGGGTCAAACTTCGATGAGCGGTTATCTCTGTTTCTAAACTGAATATTATCTGTCGACAGCCCTATTTCACAGAGATACAAAATGAAATCGAAACATAAAATCCAATCAATGAAAAAACAAATCAATTTGAAAAGAAAAATTAATAATAATAAAAGGCCCAAAAGCATTGTCTTAATAATCTTACTTATTTTCTTCTACTGCATGAAAATTTTAGAAGTTACATCTTTAGACAATGCTGATCAACTTCGGAATGCAGTTGTATTCCGAAGTTGAGAGTAATAATGCTACAAGTGAAATCATAACAGTTGTAAATGAAGATGGGATTGAACATGAGTCGCATCCTTCGCAGATACCTCCACTTGTAAATATATTTTGCGAATCATAAGAAAGGTTGAATTTTAATCTTATGAGAGGGACAAACTAAATAGAGAGAAAGTAAAAGGGCGCAATGCATAAAGCTATAGGCAGAATGGTTAAAATGATATCTACAAGTTATTTTCGACATTTCACCTGCTTCCTCTAAAACTGTTTTCTCCAACCAAAAAGATATGGGCTCGAGTGACATCAGGTTATAATTTTCACTGCGTCTTTGAGATCGTCACCTTAATACTGGTATTAATATTTAGGAATTTGGTCTCGAGTGTAGGCTTTCCTGATTATCAAACTCTGAAGTGCCTTCAATAATTAAAACCCTTTAATGAGTTTCATTCAATTACAAAATTAACATAGAGGATCATCTTGAAAACAATCTCAAAAACCTATTTCAGATCGTTTTCAAGATTGTTGTTTTAAATTTTATTTATTTATAAAAATAAATAAATAAAAATTAATGATCTCTCCCGTAGGATTCATACCGTGAAATTATTAAACTTAAAATTAAATTTGTGCTGTATACATATATATATATATATATATATATATATATATATATATATATATATATATATATATATATATATTACTCAATTCCATCTTTTAAAGGATCTTCCTCTGCATCGAGTACCTTTTGGGTGGTAATTTAGAATTTGTTTAGGTATTCTGCTTTTATTCATTCTCAGTATGTGTTCTTTCCATTTTTCTCTGTAGCAAATAACTGTTTCATTTAGGGAGGTTGTAATTCCAAGTTTTTTTCTGATTTCGCTGCTTTTCATTTTGTCCATTATTGTGACTCCTTCAGTTCTGCGCAGAAATTTCATTTCGGATGATTAAATTCTTCTTTCATCTGCTTTTTTTTTATTTTCCATATCTCAATACCATAAAGTAAAGTTGGGTTTAGCTACTGTATTGTAAATTCTTATTCGTGTGTGTTTTTGTAGATAATTAGGTTTAACAATTTTATTTATAATGCCTGTTACTTTCAAAAAGTTTGATATCTTTGGTTCTATTTCAGCTTCATTTTCATGTGACATTGTGCAACCTAAATATTTGAGTGTATTTACTTACTCTATTATTTTGTTGTTCATTACTATTTTGCTTCTTATTGGATTAGCACCTTTGAAGGCCATGACTTTTGTTTTTGTCTATTGGTATTTCCATACCATATGTTTTTATCAGATTATGTAGACTGTATAATGATATTTGTAGTTCATCTTCATTGTTTCCAAGGATTATCTGGTCATCAGCAAAAAGAAGAATAGTTAATCTGGTGTTACGCTTTATCTTGAATCTTCCTCCATTAGTTATCTTCCATTCTTTTATAATTTTATCTATGTATATATTAAATAAAACCAGTGAGAGAGGGCAACCCTAACGTACTCCTCGATTTATTGGTTTCCAGCTTGATGATGAATTATTGTACTTCACAGATATTTTATTATCTTGATATATATTATATAAGGGTCCTTCTTATATTCTTCTGGGATTTCCCATAATTTTTCTCCGATAATTTTATCAAATGCTTTGGTGTAATCTATAAAAGCTATGTGTGTTTCTATGTTAAATTCTCTGTGTTTTTCAATTAATAATTTTAACGTAAATGCAGAGTCTATGCAAGACCTGCCTTTTCTGAATCCATTTTGTTCTATTAATTTTGGGTCTACTATACGTTTAAGTTTATATGCTGAGATTTTTGCATATACTTTATAAGAGGTACTAAGTAAGCTGATTCCACAATAATTGTTACAATCAGATTTATGTCCTTTTGTAGATGGGAATAACAATTGCTTTGGTCCAATCTTGTGGGCATTTTCCTTCTTTCCAGATCATATAAAAGTTAAGTAACCAGAGTGGGAATTCAAGTCTTGCATATTTAATAAGTTCCTTATATTGCCTTCTCCTGGAGCCTTTCCTGTTTATCTTTGGGTTAATGCTTCTGTTAATTCTTCTAGAGTGATGTTTTCCAAGTTAACCGAGATGTTTACAAATGGTAGCGTTCTGTTTTGAATGTTCTTACCAAGATCTATCATCATACGATAGATCTTGGTAGTAAATTTGGCATGTTTCTATTTTAAGTGTATTAATATCTGCTTTTTCTCTAGCTTCATTGCTTAGATCTTTGACGATTTTATATGCATTAGGTCTTTTGAGCGTACAGTCTCTCTCTAATTTTGTTACACAATTGTTCCATCTGTTTCTGTTCATTCTCCTGCATGCTGCTTTTTGCTTTTGCTATTGCTTTTTTTCTGCTGTATTCGATTTTTGATTCTATTGTTTTTAGGTTGAGCCAGTTTTTATATGCGCTTTTTAATTTTCTTCAATAATGCATTTAATTTCATTATCCCAGTCCCTAAGGCCTCTTTTTCTTTTCCACTTTTTTCTTTGTTCCTAAACTTTATTTTGCAGCCTTTGTCAGTATGGTTTTAGGTTTGATCATTTTTCTTCTATGTTCTGATTTTGTTTTATGCTTGTCATCCAGATCTTTATTCTTTTTTGGTATAAGTCTTTAATACTACTGTCGTCCAAAAGTCTAACTTGGAAGGATTCAAAATTTCTATTTTCCTTATGCTTTTTTGTTGTTTTCCATCTTGGTTCCCATTTTATTTTTCCAATTAAAAGGTAATGATCTGATTCTATTTCAGATCTTCTGTATACTCTTGTATCTATTATCATTTCTGACATTTTGATATTGCTGATTATGTAATCAATAATGCTTCTTGTGTCTCTTGCTTCCCGGGTGTATCTGTGGATGTCTTTATGTTTGAAGAAGGTGTTCATTATTTTAATGTTATTGTTTATAGTAAAATCTCTTAATCTATTTCCATTTCTATTACAGTTAAGTCCTCCGATAGGTCCTATGTTTGGTTTGTATGGTTTATTGCCGCCAATTCTTTCGTTGAGATCTCCTATTACCAAAATGTGATCTTTAGGATTGGTCTTATTTAATATGTTCTGCAGTTGGGTGTAGAAGTTTTCTGAGTCCTCCTCTTTTCCTTATTCAGGTGCATAAGTTCCAATTACTATCATATAGCCTCTGTCTATTTTAATTCTCATTTCTATTATTCTATCTCTCCAAAAGTGTAATAGATTATACTGTTTCTAATAGATTTATGTAGAAAGATCATTACACCAGATTTAGCTCTCTCTTCTGCTTCTACCCACTGTATATGTAGATGTAATTTTCAGTTTTGTCTGTTCCTCTCTGCTTTTTTTAGATTCTCCAATTACTGCTATTTTAGCATTTCTTTCTTCTAGTGCTTGGTCCAGTTCTATGATTTTATTGTGGATACTTCTCACATTTCAGGTGGCTATATTCCAATAGGTGTATTTCTGCTTTTTTTTTTGTTTTCGATAATTTTCTTCTCGAATCCTTATTCCAAGCCGGTTCGTTATCAAAAACGTCTGTCCGTTTACTATCTTTATGAGTCTTTTTAGTGGGTTAAAATTTTGACTGGGAGGGTTACTGGCTATCTGCAGTCTAGCTTAGTGATGGGGCTGCCATCTTGAGGCCTTCAAGATTGCCTTAAAGTGGTGGAGAGAATTTTAAAGAGAAGACATAGAGCAGAGATAGAAATAGAATGACCCATAGCTCTCGATTATTCTAATAGCATTAGGATCGTGAGTTACATCAGTTGGGCGAGGAATACCATATAGGAAAGATTAAAGAGCAAGGGGGGGCCTACCTCAAAGAAGAGGGAAGGGAGAGAGAGAATAGACCCAGCTAGGGGGACCATAGGAAAGCCATTTCCGTTGCTATCAAGATGATAGCCCCCTGTGGCCCTATTGGTCCTCGAGTCCTCATTAAACATATTCGGACCACCCCGCAATATCGGTTGGGTTCCTCTATCCGCCACCCAGGGGACGCGCTCTCTAGAGGTTACAGGGTCTTCCGAGAGTATATATATATACATATATATATTTTTTTTTTTTTAAAGAATCGAATGACATAAACCGAGAAAAAAAGGTTTAATGGTATCACACGACTAGTTGCGGCTTTTTACAGCCTTCTTCAGGTGTTTTTATAAAAGAAAAGAAAACAAAAACATTAAACATTGAAGATAAAAACTGTGAATAGCACAGGAAAGTCACTATACATAGTTAACGTCTTCAAAGCTGTTCCTTCATTAGCCACATTGTTGGGTGAGTGCTTGCTTATACCATCTCGTGAGCGTCAGTATTTGATCACAGCAGAAAGACAGTCCGGGAGGTTCTTGATAGCAAGGGAAGTAACTTTCCCATGGTCCCCTAGCTGGGTCTATTCTCTCTCTCTCTCTCTCTCTCTCTCTCTCTCTCTCTCTCTCTCTCTCTCTCTCTCTCTCTCTCTCTCTCTCTCTCTCTCTCTCTCTCTCTCTCTCTCTCTCTCTCTTTCCTCTTCTTTGAGGTAGGCGCCCGTGCTCTTTAATCTTTCCTATAAGGCATTCCTCGCCCAACTCTTGTAACTCACGACCCTAATGCTACTAGAATAATATATATAGTGATACAATGTTTCTTATATAGTGTTTTTTATTTGCTTTCTATGTTCCGATGCCTGAAGAAGTCGGACAATCCGATGAAACATGTTGCGTTTTGAATAAATTTAATTTTTTTTCTGGTTCTCGGATCTAAGTCAGTATATATAAATATGAACATATCCCAATTCCGAGTTAATATTACAGATCGTCATAAATATATATATATATATATATATATATATATATTAACGTTAAAAACGTTAAAAACTTTAATCCCAATGGCAAAAATAAAGGATTTTTCGGAGTTCGATAAATACTGTATTGTGGGTGCACGTCTGGCTGGAGGGTCATATATATATATATTTGAAATTTTGAATATATATTTGAAATTTGAAAGAGAATTATTTGGTTATTGTGTGAAGAAAATATATTTTAAGAAAAATTTTCATCTATTTATTTTTTTTTCTCGAATCCCATTAGTTAAGGTTATCATTTATTTCAGAGGATCGATAAAAATTCTGAGATTTTGGAGGTTTTAAGTCCGTTTGAAATTGCAAAATTTTATATTAATATTAAATATTAATATAAAATTGAATATTAATTAATACTCAAGCTATGTGTCCATTTTGATACCCGGTTTTCATTTTTTTTTAATAAGGGGGCCATATTCCTGGGAGCTATTTTTTATTTTTATTTTTTTTTTTTCATTTCGTACTTTATCCTGCAGGCATCAGATTAAATCAACAAGTCCAGTTTTGTTTTCTCTCCATGAAGACAAAACCGGACTTTCTTTCCATGTTATATAATATAAGTGACCAAAGTTCCCTTGATTAACACATTTCATCTATGAATAAAATTACCTCAGAAATTTTCTACATAAAACTTTCTACATAAGCATTTTTTGAAAGAGATGTGGTCCTTAGTTGAACAAAGAACTCGTATAGTCACAGTGAGCTTGAAAGCCACTCTTATATCATGAGATTTCAGGATTCTGATTTTTAAATAAAATTTGTCATTATATGGGATGGAAACCCATACAGGCTCTTTAGAAAATGCCAGGGATCTGTTGCGAAGCAGAAGTAGAGAAGAGTATTATTTATACCATTTAGAATATCCATTTCTCAACAATAGTTGGAAAGATAATGTGATTATTCTTTTAATTTTTCTTCATCTCCCGTAATACAGATCGCCCTTTTTGCAGCACATGTATAATACATACTTTTTGCGATATATGGTACAATGAAGAGAAATTTAGTTAACGACCTGTACGAGTGGACTTACGGTAATCGCTAATATTTTTTTTTCGAAATATTTTTTTTCGATATTAACACATCTCGGAAAGGTAATTTTCCTTTATTTTCGAGTTTTAAAGCGAATTTAATTCAGTATTCTGGAAACTCAGCTACACTGTGTTTCCAGAATACAAAAATGTCATCTACATATCTCCACCAAAATGACGGTTTTCGATTTGTAGATAACAAGAAATCTTTTCAAAGTTTCCATTAATAATTCTGCATGGAGAAAATAATATTGAGCTTCCAACTGCAAACCCAGATAGTTGTTTGTAAAATTCCTCATTCCTACGTACATAATTTCAGTTGTGACAATGTGTAAATAGTCGGGAGGTGTCAGGAGGTGTCGGGAGGTGAAAATATTTCTCAAACCAGGTGATAAGCTGTGATAAGTGTTCTTCAAAAATGGATTTCATATCTCGATAGAAGTTAACTCCATTGGAGGTCAACAACTGTCGCAACAAGGGGAAGCATTCTTTGCCTCAGTCTTCATTAATTTTCTTTTCCATAGTTTTAGTTTTTTCATAAAAGCTGAAATTTTCTCAATAGACTTTAAAAGGTGCATGTTGCATCCCTGAAGGGAGAGATTCAGAGCATTCTTCTTTGCAAAAATATCACATAAGTATGCTAGTTTTACCAACCAATCTTCATTCACAAAATGTTCGGTACATACTTGTGGTCTTCCTCTTTAAGAAAAATATAAATTTCCTGTCGCTGTTCAAAACGTACGAGATAAAACATTACCACGAGAGAGCCATCGGGAAGTGGTGTGCTCGGATCCCATATCCTCACATAGTTTTTTTGAAAATCCTTGCCTTCAATGGCCGAGGTTTTATAAAGTTTACTACTTTCGCTACATATTCTAAGACCTGGTTCAATGTAGGGCTCAAATATTCTGACGCGAGCGCTTCCCGTGAATAACGCAATGGGTCCACAGTGCATCAGGGACTTTGGTTCAAATAAGTGCCTTCAATCTTCCATAACATCCGGACATAGAACGAGCACCATCAGTACAGACACCAACGCACTTAGTCCACTTCAAATTATTTTCGGATGTAAAAGTATCAAGGATCTCGAACAAGTCTTGAGCCTTAGCACCAGCAGTGATACTTTTACAAAAGAGAAGGTATTCTACAATGTTATTACCATCTATAAACCGTACATAGCAAATCAAGTCGGCATCATTATTATTATTATTATTATTATTATTATTATTATTATTATCTGTAGCCTCATCCAGCTGCAACAAAAATTCCCTTCCTTTTATTTTTTCAATTAATTGATCATTGAGGTCCTCGGCTATCTACTGTATTCTGCCACTGATGGTGTTATTAGACAAAGGCAATTTTGAAAGCAACTTCCCAGCAGACTCTCCGATCATAATCTTCACTATATCTACAGCAGCCGGTAGAATGAGTTCTGCGATTCTATGTGTCACCTTGTAAGATGCTAGCAAAGCATTGCTTAGTATTGACGCCTGGTTATAAAAACTACCTTTTTGTTCATTTAACTCTTTTAACTTTCTGGCAAAGTATTCACCAGATGTACTAACCATGCTGGGATGATTGGTTTCTAAATGGCGTTTCAACTGACTTGGCAGCATGCACTCTGGTGCCAAACGTGTCATACACGGTATACACTGCGGCCTCCCTTCACCATTGACTTCTGTGGACGTAAAATCAAAGTCCAAATAACTGTGATCATATTTTCGATATTTACGCTTCTTCCCACTCTTGCCACTATTTGACAGGGTGCCCTCTTTATTTTCTCTCTCACAACGCTTATTACTGTTTAGTAAAAACCGATCCATTTTTAAAAATACATATGAGAAGAAATACTTCAAAAACTTTTCAAAACTTCAAAAACACTGAATTGACTAAATCACAACAATATTCAGTTGATACAATCTCCGAAAACTAATTCAACACTAAGATCGCACGAAACTGACAGCTATATATATACGAACACAAAGAACCGAGAAAGTTCGAGAAACTACTAAAACAATCGAGAAACATAATTATTGTAGAGTGCCATCTAGTAACCATTTGTAGAGTCCTCTGCAAACAGTTATTACTAAGTGAGTTACTGGTTTGCACCAGGTCCACTAGATGTCACGTCCTGTCACATTGAATTCAAAATGGAAATAAAAGTATGATAATTTTGTAATCGCGGCATCCCTGTGAGGAAACCGTGGCTCTCAAGGGCGCCGCGGCGCACACTTTGGTTCATACTTGTGGTCTTCCTCTTTAAGAAAAATATTTTTCCTCTTTAAGAAAAATATTTTCATTTTTGCTCTCTGATACCTCTATCAGAGGTATCATAGAGCAAAAATGAAAATTTGGGCATATAATCAGTTGTATTCATAACAGTTATATTGTGTTTATCAACCCTAAGCACTATAATATCATCGGTCGTCTTTAAATTTGAACGAGATCTTTTTTCGTAGGACTTGATGTTCCTTTTAAAATGCTAGTTTCCGCTGATGTCAAGTTATGATTAGAAATGTTAAGTAGTACTTTTTCATCGGGTAGGATAACTCTCGGGAGAAACATTTTCTCGTACTTAGAGTTAAATATTTTGATTTGTCTGTTTCTGGAGGTCAGAAAGATATTATAATAAGTAGAGCTGATCGTGATCTAAACAAGACCATAGGACAGCATCTATACAACTAGATACAGTATAGTGTAAGAGAAGACACAACGAATCTATTTGGGTAAGTTCATACCTTGTAGATTGTATTCTCTTGCATATGAGGCCAAAAAGATGCTTTTCGATAAATCTGTCAAGCACTTGTGAATTGGAAAAGTTCTCTGAAGAGTAGAAACTTCAGAATTATATTAATTATTGTGCAGAAATCTTCAGAAATTTAAGTTGATTCAGAAATCTGACTTTCCTGCATTTTAATTGTTGTAGTTTATTTACCTTTCATTTAACTTCCTGATGAAGTCTGCTCCTGATGAGTATGTAGATTTTTTATTTGAAAAACGAATGCGACAAAGGATAACTAATAGAGTGTTAATTATCATTTGTCGCATTCGTTTTTAGTCGAAACATCTACATACTAGTGCACACTAGTCTGATATCAGTGCATACAAAAACGTTAGTACTCTAATGTTGGAGGTTTAATGGATTTTTTACAACACTCAGAAAGGATTAAAAAGAATTTAATACTTCCTATATTTCGTCCTAGTCACTAGGACATCTACGGGGATTACAAAAATAACTAATACTTGCAAACTTGCTACCCTTATCCGTTCTACAAAAGATCAGCTCCCTCCTCTCTCTCTCTCTCTCTCTCTCTCTCTCTCTCTCTCTCTCTCTCTCTCTCTCTCTCTCTCTCTGCCTGGAGTTTACAAAGTACCCTGTTCCTGTAAGCTGGCGTACTTTGGACAGACAGGCAGATCAGCATCCATCCGCCTAGAGGAACACAAGTCTTACATCTGTAAACACAACTATGGTCATCCAGGCTTGGCTGACCATGTCTTGGACACCACCCACAGAGTATCATGGAAGAAAACCACCATGCTCCATCACAGCAAATTCAAGAAAGAGAGACTATTCTTAGAAGCAGCAGCAGCTCTTAGAAATCAACCAAATCTTAATAAATACGGTTGCATTAAGCTTCCGAAAATTTGGGAAACACTCATCACCAGAGATCCTACTTTATATTCCAGGCCACCTACAACCACCCTTAGAGGGCGCTCCACCTAGATAGGACTTTAGTGTCACCCACGTGGTTGGGCTTAGCATTGTATGATATTTGTGTTATGTTACATTAATTATATTTTTAATCCCAGTAGATGTCCTAGAGACTAATACGAAATATAGGAAGTATTAAATTCTTTTTAATCCTTTCTGAGTGTTGTAAAAATCTATTAAACCTCCAACATTATGTCTTCACAGCACTTAAGCCTCTATACACGAACGTTAGTACTCTGAGTGCCTATCCCATTAAATCATAAAATATTTTAAGGATGTACTGCAAATGCCATCATACTATACTGTAGAGTGTTCTTTCCAATGACCATATTGTGCATTGTGATAACGTGAGTAGTTCGCTCATAGACGTCATTCGAATGTGACTGTGTTAGTGCTTTGTGTCAAAATTCGAAAATGGAATAACAAGCGGTAATAAGAGTTTATTATAAAACTGGGAAAATCCACTTTTGAAACATTTAGTGGTCTTTTGAACGGTGTGTGTGTGTGTGTGTGTGTGTGTTCAGAGATGATCGACTATCGCATGCGGGATTGCGTGTTCCCAATGATACACATGGCAGGAGAGATTCAATAGAATATAAAGTATGACTAGGAAGGAATTTCTACCAGAGTATCAAAGGTTTAATAGTCAGCACTGCATTGGTATCATAAATCATCTGAATCAATCCAAGAGAAGAGTGATAGTGGAGTAGCATCAAAAACATTGTTGGTTGTTGCTGCAAGACAACATGGCAGCTGATTGTGTAATAAATATGAAACAGTTTCTACCTTCTGAATCCACCACACAGCTCAAACACTTGTCGTATTTGGTAAATTTTTCACTGGAAACGTTTTTGTTTTAGTGGTAGTGGTGATGGTGATGTTATTCTAGAAACTGAAAACCAAACTAAAAGGAATGCAGTTTGACTTAATGGAAGTCATCAAAAATAATGCGACCGACTTGCGAAATGCTATATCTTTAGAGGCCTGCCAGTGGTGTTGAAAAATTCTATATGAACAGTGTAGTCACTGTATTGAATTAACTGGCGATTATGTTGAAAATTAATAAATATTATTCTTCCTGTATTTGTCTTCGTTTTTCTACAATATTTGTCAAAGTTTAATAAACATACTGTGTATATTTCATCACTTGCAATTTTTGCTTACCTGAATTAATAACCACACTGACGCAGATTTCTTGATCGGTAGTGAGTGAGGAACGTAACTGCGTATATTGCAATACAGATCCATCACACCATTCATATGCACCATTAAATTCTAAGGCATTAAGTCCAATCCATACCTTGTCTGTAGTCCGGTGATTAGAAACCTGAAAGAAAAACAAAACCGATGATATAAATATTATATATAACCTCAACTGCTTACATCGGTTATTCCTAGTGTTATTCCTAGTTTTTTACTATTCAAATACAGCTTATAATATTCTTTTCCAGTGACAAAAATTCATAATATTAGAGATTTTATTCTAGAAAATTTTAAAGGAGCATAATTTTCATTAATGATCAATATTTTCTCTTCAGATCACTAACCCAGTATCTACAGATCATTGAATTTCATAGTTCTTCATAAACCTGAAATCAACAACAGGGTTATCAACTGATAGGACAGAACGAAATGAAGCATTAATGAAAGAAAACGATCATTAATTCTTGGGATAAAAGACGACTTCTGTTCCTTGAAAAACTTTACACTGTGACAAACGGACATTTGTTTGACAACACATAGCTAATATTCTGATGCTAAATAAGAAATTTAAATGGAGTTTAATTTATTATTCAATGAGTAGAATGTGCCAAACGACACTACGTGTTTCAGTAGTAATATTTTGCATCCTTACTTGATAAACAGCTCACTTTGTGTGCTTCTGCTGTTATAAGAATAAATTTCCTATTTTTGAAATGAAAACCTAAAATAAAAATAAAAGATAAAAACGTATATCAAACGGAGTACATTTCTTCTTTAAGAGAAGTTGTACTTTGTTTCTTTCAATGGTATAATGGTGATAATACAAAAAACATCGGAACTCATCTAATATTATTTTAATCCAGTCGTGATGTAGAATAGTTTGTCAAAGTATATTTAAACAGGTTTTTACGTACTCTTCAATTCAAATACAGCTTATAATACTCTTTTTTTATTAATTTCGCATACAACTATTCAGTTTCGTAAAGCAAATATCGGATTTCTACTTGAATCAAATCAAAGTAAACAAGAATTTCACAAATAATCTTAATTTTCAGGAAGTATTTTAAGGTGGTAACCAGCAAATGATCACACTTGCCACCCTTGCCCTCCATACAATATAATAAAACACAAAATCAAGACAAAATTTACTTTTCACAAAAAAAATAATATCATCCAGAAACCATTGAGAAACTCTGAATGTTTTGCAGGAACGTTTAAAATTTAGCAGTTATCAAAAACATAATGTAACGATAGGCAGAATAACCAGCAAGTCGACTTACAGGCAAATATTTTCATAATGGGTTGAATAGTTTGGTGTTAGGTACATTCAAAACCGTCTGCCAGTTCAATGATATTAAAATGTAAAGTTATTCGGTTTGGTGCAATAAGATATAAGAAGGAGTATAATTTTGGCTTGATTATGCTAGAAGAAACTACTTAGTCTAGGAAACTTGAACTTTTAGACAGGAAGAAAGATTCTGAATGCAACTCAGCAGATGACTGCAATGTTGCAACGAACATTTTCATGTAAGGTGTACACAACTGGTCACCTTAAATCTTAGAAATCTACTTCACCCATACACCACAATCTGATATCTGTCTGTCAACCATCCTGTTATCCCAGCTAAGAAATTATAATCCAAATTCGTATCCTCCGACTTTTCCAATAGTCATCCATACCTCACCATATCAAAAGCCTTATCAACGTACGGCATAATCATAGTATATCCCTCTTCCCCATCTTCCAACTAAATTTTAACATTATTATAAAACTGAGCAAATTATTCAAAAAATGAACATCCCTTAGTAAAACTGTTTATTGCAAGTACAGATTCTCTGTCAGTCTGTTTCTGTTTATGAGCTTTTATCAACTTTTCCAAAACGTTGATAACAAGTGAAACGTTGATAAGAGCTCTGGAGTGTAATGACATTCCGCTCCAGAGCAATATAACTCCACTTCTTAACTGAGCAGGGCAATGATGTTCACTTGATTAATAAGCCCTTGTACAGTTTCGGACAAGAGAACATTCTTATCACATTATATGCTTGTTTTTGGGATACGATTTGAATGTGGTGGGACTTTCATTGCTCATAAGGAAAGGAAATATGTAAGTGAGAATCGATACTGTGATACAAACGTTTATGAAAATAATTGATATGAAATGATATTAGAAAAAATTAATATAAGAAATTATTAAAATATTTATTGTATGATAAAAAAATATTTCAATCGTTTGTTTCGATTGTAAAGGAAGACGTCTAAAATGATTAAATTATTATTATTTTATAATCGATAATTCATATTCCATAAGAAAATCCAAATATCTTTAATGAGTAGTCTGTTTACAATGAACACCTGATTTAATTTTTAATGGTTTTTGAATTTGCAGATATTTTTATTACATAAAGTTACATCATGCCTCAAAATTCTGCATGCCACAGACAATATTTTTGCCATGGAATTAAACAGCTTGGTTGGAGAGACCTGAGTTTGAATCTTATTAATGTACAAGATGAACCTTTATGCTGGTTTTTTATGACATGTCTTTGTAAGTATTTCAGTTATTAAAGTCCCTGTTCTTACACAAAGGGGTTCGGACTTTTCTTCCCACAAAATAAGCAAACTGGGTGACTAAATAGAGAGGATTAACTATTCATTAGGTTTATTTGAAGAAAAGAGTCGCTCGGCTGTGTGCTGGCTAGCTATTCCTGAGGAGGTATATACACTGTGAGATATTAGCACAAAAAGGTGATTATTTCCATTATTAAGCAGTTTCATGTCCATTAAAAAAAAACACATAAGAGCGAGAGAGAGAGAGAGAGAGAGAGAGAGAGAGTGATTGAATAGAACACTTAAAACTGAAGAAAGGTGCTCTGGGAAGTTTTAAACCGCTACTTCAAGCGATCGATCGCTACAAATTCGCAATAATACACGGTATACATTACATGAGTGGAATATCTGTTTATAGTTGTCTCAGTAGGTAATGCTACTGTCAGTGAGTGGACTACATTTTTAACATCTACCGCCTTAGAGTAAAAACAAACGACAAAACATGGGAGTTGTGCACTTTAAAATCGACATTTTAAAGTGAACGCCTCATTTTAAAGTAACAAAAGGAATTCAAATCTCCCTAACACTTATTATTTTTGTCTGAGGTGAAATCCAGCCTATATAGCTCAGACCGACATCGATACGTATGGCTAAAATTTCATTTCTCATATTACATTATTGTTCTCTTCATAACTTCATGGAAACACGACGTCCGAAATCGAAGTCATTTGCTTGAAATACTTTTCTAAGTTCCATGTGATAAACACTACTTTATTCCTGAGAATAAATATTTTCTTATCATTGAAAGGTTTAATATCAAATTTATAAATGAATGTGAATGACAAGTTGACGTTTAGGACTTCCTTTGAAGGGGAAAAAAACATTCCTTTTATCGTGAATTGTGAAGAATGCAACAAATGGATTTAAAAAAAGCTGCAAATTGTGGGATATGTATTTTTATTTTAGTGTTTTTATAAGGAAAATTAATTTTATTATTGATGTTTATTATTAAGTTTTATTTTTGTTTAGTTTTATTGACAAATTTCTACTAAAGAGTAGAAGTTTACTAAGAAAATTTCCAGAAGACATTAAAATCGATTCAGCAAGAAAAGCGATTTGAATATTGTTTTACATATCTTGTGAAGTATTTTACTTTGATGAATAGCTCTCACTTCTAAAATGTCAAAATCAAAATACTAAAGTGTTAATTCTTAATAGATTTGACTTATGTTCAAGCTTCTCATTAATCCTCCAAGAGTTGTCAACAAAAAAAAATATCCTTTCTTGACTTGCTCGGAAAGGCTACAAATAATCGACAATCAGACAGTTACATGAGTCTGTCATGCAGAAGAGAAACAGCTGAATTATTTAAGAAAAACTATCAATGGTCTCATTTTTATTATTGTTTCACATAGATTAACAATTAATTCTAAGTTGTGTTATCTGACTTAGAAAATAATATTCTGAATATTAACAGCACAGAAACACTTGAAAATATCACTCACCAACTGTAATAGAAAATTCTCAGCTCGCGGAGAGTGAATGGATACAAGGAATGCGTCAGCTTTTTTACACTCTTGTAGTGCATCGTGCCAAGTTAACATCCTTTGCCTGAAGCTGTAGCAGTAACCGTCAAAGAAAATCCAGTCAGCTGAGCTGCACTGTGGAACTGAAAATTCAGTTATAGAAGAAATCGATAAGTTTAGCGAAGAAAAATTTCACTTTTAATCTCCTCTCCAAAATGTTAGTCATAGATTTTAATAAATATCAGGTTTTCTGGTATCATTAAGCATAATTATTTTAACTGCTAAAATATATATAAATATTTACTATCTTTAAAACACAATATCATGAATGAAATTAATTACGAAATCCCTTTCCTTTCAATTTAGTTATTAAAGTGGTCAGTAATTAATTAGTTATTAAAGAATCTTTAAATCTAAACTTCTCTAATATTTCTAGTAATTCAACTTTGTTTACAGCACAGTGGGGAGCTATGGAAATTTTAACAAAGGGGTCGTAGAGCAAAAAAAAATGCCTAACTTAGCCGTTAAAATACTTATATTGCGACTTTGTAGAGCTTCTGACAGGTATGATAATTCCTGTAGGATATCAATCGTTAATGCTAGATCTTTTAAAAATTCCAAATTGAGAAGTCGGCTTAAAAAGCCCTCATTTATCGTTCGATGCTAAATGCTTGCATAAAGCTGGGTAATTACTCCACAAAGCAAGAGCCGTTCGTAAACTGCAAGCTTCCCATCGTGTCCAAATACACAGCCGATCTTTAAAATTTCGATACCAAGGTCGTTTGCAATCGTATTTAATTCTCTTTGGTTTTTTTTTTATCGAATCGTCTAATGCTAAATGCAAACGATGGGCGCACTGCCAAATCACAAAGTTAGGAAATTTTTGTAGAAGTTTGATTGCAACACCTGATTTGTTTCCTAACATTAACTAGCTCCATCAGAACAAAATGCAATCAAATGATTTTTTATATAGTTATCAGAAAATCCATATGAATTTAAAGTAGCAATTATAGTAGCATGTATACATTCCACGGCGGTATTTTCTAGTTCTACAAGATTATTAAACAAGAAGAACAAGGGGCTCGCAAATTTGAGAAAATTTTAACAAAGGGCTCGCGCGAGCCCCTAATAGTTCACCACTGAATTGTGTATATAACAGACACTTGCTGTAAACAAAGTTGAATTACTAGAAATATTAGAGAAGTTCACTCTACGAAACACATATTGTTTTCTTTACAAGAAAAGGTATTTATTTCTAAATCAGTTTATCGTGCTGATATGAAATATGTTTTTAAAATTTTACTATCATATCATTCTGAAGAAAAAAACATTAGGCCCTGTATGAGCTATTGTTGCCTAACTACTACGCCATTTCTGGTCCCAAGCCCGGTTGAGAAAGGAGTAGGGTTGGATTCTGATTGACGACCTGGCTCCTTAAAAATCCCACCGTTCCTGCAGGGTCATACATTTTGTGACAAGCCGACTCGAGAAAAAGTCATGTCGCATCACTAATAACATTTCATTTTACAAAACCTTCTAGGGCATTTCCCCTCCGCCATGCGTTCCATCATCGCTCGAATGATGCGAACAGAATACTAGGGCTACCTGCCAGTGGGAAAGGCAAGTTAAAGCAGCAAGTCCAAACCCAAAACCAGACTATTCGACTAGTAACCATCAACATCGGCACATTAACTGGCTATGCCCCGAGCTCACTGACTGTTTTAAAAATAGAAATATTGACATCGCCTGCATACAAGAGACGAGATAGGACGGTGCAAAATTTAGAGACATTGGTAAAGGATATAAACTAATCTACTTTAGACAAAGGTCTGAGCAAAATGGTGTTGCAGTAACTGTAAGCAAGAAGCCGTTCTTAATTCCATCACAGAAATACGATGATTTCTGACCGAATGATTTCTGTTATGATCAATATAGGATCACAATATACGAGTATATCTGTCTACGCAACCACCGACTAGATACCCACAACCGAAGAAAGATGAATTCTGGAATGACCTTGAAAGACGTCTTCAAACTATTAACGACAATGAACAGATATTAATTTCAGGAGATCTAAACGGACAAGTTGGTTGCAAGAGATTTATTCTAACATGTGCATGGTGGATAAGTTTATGGCGTACGGAATGAGGAACGTCCTAACATTCTAGAATGTGCCGAAGCCCATGACCTCGCAGTCTCAGTTTTAAAAAGAGAACCGCGCACCTAATTACAAATGAGGTCGAACTACACAAATCTATTATTGGATCCGCCTACACCAGCATTGTATAAGACTAACCATAAAAGCAAATCGTATAAAATGGTGGAAATTAATGGAACATGAAACCCAGCCGAGGACTTCACTAGAAGAAGCACTCACTACAGATTCAATCAAACAAAAAATGACATCGGGAACATATGAGCAGAGAGTATTAAAACTAGCGCTGCAGCCGTAGTAGGATTCACAAAACATTGTCAACATTTAATTAACCAACACACCTGGTGGTGAAATCGTGAAGTGCAACAAATTGTGAAATTGAAAAAGAATACCTATAAGATCTGGCTAGAGACAAGAAACTGATGCTTATGAACGATGCTGAAATCTGTAACAAAAGCAAAGGTTGCCTGAGCCAAGGCTAAGAAGCTTTGGCTGAGGCAACAGATATATGATCAGCTGGACACATCGGAAGGCGAGAAACAAATACAACGCCTTCCTCGGGCGGGCCAACGTTCTATACGAAACCTAGGACAAATTATGAACATTAAAGATGAAAACGGAAAGATGTTGCAAACACTAAAAGATATATTACATCGTTGGCGAAACTACTTTCATAAGATCAGTAATGAAGAGTTCCCACAACCATCATTGCAAACAGCCACAGAAGTCCTTCGACCTGTGCCCCTTATCAGCACTAATGAAGTGCATGCTGCAGTCCATCAAATAAAAAAACAACAACGCCAATGGCCCAGGTAATGTACCAGCTGAATTGTAGAAGCTCTTCAGACCACAAGGAGCGCAATGGCTGATATTGCTGTTTAACAAGATCATAAATGAAAAGAAAATGAAATACCATCAACCTGGTTAACCAGCATACCGATTCTCATCTGGAAAGGCAAGGGGGGTGGTATTGGTGACTGCTCAAACTTCAGACCAATTCGGTTACTTTGCCATAGAATGAAGCCTTTCGAAGCGATACTCAACGCACACCTTAGAGTCATCGTTGAACCCCCCTCACCAACTCAGTGTGGATTTATTAAAAATTGTGGAGCAACAGATGCGATCTATGCCATTTGGCTCTTAATGAAGAAACATCTAGAAAAGAAGAGAAAACATACACATGCCGTTCTTAGATCTGGAAATGGCGTTCGACAGTATACCACATGATGTCATCTGGATTGCATTGAGGACACATTATGTATCCGAAGCCTATGCGCAATGCAGAAAAATGCTATAACAAAATATCACCATCACAGTACGCTGAGCAGCAGGAAAATCTGACATCTTACAAATAAATGTAGGATTCAGGTAGAAAAAAGACTCACCACGGGATGTGCCCTCTCACCCCTGCTCTTCATCCTCTGTATGGACACTGTAACCAAATTTATTCAGAAGTCACATCCCTGGACACTCTTATATGCCAATGACGTAATACGTAGCACAACGTCATGGAAAAATCCGCTGATATGAGTTTCGAATAAAACTTAAACTCAGGAAGACAGAATGCATGAAAGGAGGTGACCAAACCGACGATACGCTTACATCAGATGGCGTGGAGCTGAAAAAATGCACCCGGTTCAAATACTAGTAGCCAGCATTAACTCAAATGACAATACAACAACAGATGCTGAAGTAAGAGCCAACGCTGCCTGGATGAATTGGTTGAAAGTTACCAGAGTATTTGTGATAAGGAGATCTCACTATACTTAAAATCAAAGAACTATAGAATATTTGATTTTAAGATCTTTCTTGATGGCCAGCGGAATGCTGGTTAACAACAAAGAAACACGAGCAAATCTTCCAGACAATAAAAATGAGAATACTGAGATTGACAGCTGACGTCATCAGGTTCGACCGTTATATCAAAAACTGGTATACTTAATCATAGCACGCCTATGATGGTATGGCTGCATGCTACTCAACAATGAAAACTCTTTGACAAAACGAGCCATGAGGATTAATGTCGAAGGTCAACGACCAGGAGGCCTACGAAAGACACGCTTGGATGCGCACAGCAAATGTCACCAATATAATTCCTAGAGACTGCGCAAGATGGAGGAAGCAGTGCACACGAGCGGACACTGCCTTAAAGCGGGACAAACGCTAGGAAGAAGAAGATGATGATCGTGATGCTGGGCTATTGTTGACTTGTTCTGATGCATTGACATTCTGAAGTTACTGCATTAGCAGTGCTTTGCTAACAAGAGATGACTCAGTATGTATGTAACAATTGCGTCTGATAATAAAAAAATTACATTCTTCCACATTAGCCTATACAGTCCATTCGATGTGTGATTCTCGGGTATAGCTTGTATTCTCTGTGTGACAAAAAAAAAACCTCGTACATGTGTCAGTTCTCCTAATTTGTTGTTTTGCTATGTGTGTGTGGGGAGTACATCCCGAAGAAAAAGCAGAGACCATTTACAAAGATAATTATGGAAGCCTAGGAACGTTATTTCAGTTGTAAGATAAGGGACCAAGATGAAAGCTGCAGGTGCGTTGTGCACGTTTTGTGGTTAATCTGCGGGATTTGCTAAATGTAACCGAAACGTGCATGCCATTTGCTGTTCCAATGAGATGGTAGGAGCCAACCAATCATTTTAATGACTGTTATTTCTGCCTTACAGAAATTTCAGGAAGTTCGTTAAAAAAATAAGAAGAAACATGTGTATCCAAATTTTGCATCTACTTTCAGACCAGTACCTCATTCTGTGGATTTACCACAACCCAACACCTGTATACATTGAGAGAAGTGGTCAAGAAACAGAGGAAATATTTGATAAAGAACAATTTCGGAGTCAACAATGATCCACACTTAAACACCAAAGAAGAATTTAATGATCTTGTAAGACATCATTCAAAGTTTAAACTTTAAACTTATAAAGGATCAAGCAGAAATGTTAGTTTTTGTTGATATGCTGTGCTGATCTTAAATTCTTTGCATTTTGCTTGGCTTACAAATAAGATACACGAAGTTCTGTTGTTTTCTCTGTGAATGAGACAGCAGGACCAGTAATAATCATTATGTTGTTAAACAGTGGCCTTTATGTAGACATTTTGCATTTGGAGAAAAGAATATTAAACATGCACCACTGGTATAGATAGAAAAAAAAAATCAATGGACTTATGAACAACTTTGTGAACGCAATGAATTAGAATGAACCAGGGTTTCAGTCTTTGGAAGAAAATTTCCCAAATATAAGTGATGCAGACGAAAAGGGAGGCATTTTCATTTGACCAGAACTTAGAATTTTTATGAAAGAACCGAATTTTGAACAAGTTCTAAACCAGGAAGAAGCCAATGCATGGACTCGTTTTGAGTTAGTTGCAGAAAAGAAAACGTTTTGGGAAATCACAAATCTTCCGATTACAAAGAAATCGTTTCTTCTATGCTCAAAGCATGACATTAGATTCAAGATGACTCTTACAGTACACTTTCTAGACTCACGTCTAGACTTGTTCCCAGAAAATTTCAGCTCCGTAAGCGATTAACACAGCGAGAGCGTTCATTAACTGATTATGAGGCTGGAAGGCAAGTATAAGGGAAGTGGAGTCTTGATATGTTAGCCTAAATTCAGTTGTGGTATGTGAACTGATTTCTACTGGAGCCTGAAACGGGTAACACCAAGTTCCTCTTATAAGCGGAAGGCATTAGGAGAATAAGTCTAGTCGGTTTTCATTATGTATCGTTACATATGGTCAGATCAATCTGTATTTGTATGATTTAATCATGCCGCTTAGAGATCTGACTGATAAATAATATTGCGGACAACAGGTGGGTAGAATTCAGTTCACTCAAAATCACCTCCCATTTTCCAATTTCATCTACAACATTTTGGGTTATCACATACTGGCCAGTAAATTCGAAACGTTTATTAAATACCCTGTTGGACTTCTTTTAATGCCATGTTAGACAGATCATCTTCAATTTCCTGTTCATAGTTCGGTGAAATATAGGTTGGAAACAGCCTACGTTAAATTTCTCCATCAAAGAACTCTCTATAACTCATATAGAGAGAGACAGAGAGTTCTTTGTCAAAGCGAACCTTCTCATTCCTGACAGAGTGTTTTAGGACCTCAGTTGTACCTCTTAGAAAAGAAATGTAGGTTATTTTTCCATTGAGTAAACACCAGGAATATCTCCTCTCTTGAGAAACGGTTGCCGCTGTTGTTTTCAAGAAAGTGAGTGCAGCAAGGTGGGCACCCGCAATCAGTCCTTTATCGAAATCCAAAAGGCAGTTTGTTTTTACTGTTTGTATTCAACATTGTTGACTACTGCTGGCCGGCAGTATTCTTAAATAATATCTAATACACGTGGAGAAGCACGTGACCAGGTATTTTGATGTACGAAGCGAAATTGACGTTCGCAGATATTTGCATAAAATATTTTAATTCAGTGGCGGTATGCCCATTCTTTGCCTGTATACTGTGTACAAAGAATGAAAAAATAAAAGAGTACTCACCAGGTTCTCTGGCGGCAATATCTGATAGAATACCTGAAACAAAATAAATAAAAATTCAGAATGAAATTTCACTTTTTTTTTTCTCTTTGCAAAAGAAAATCAAAAAAAAAAGATACTTCATCATCTGCATCAATTACAATGTAAAATTTGTTATATACGTGTATTTTATTGATAATCGCATAGATATAGGTAATAAGAGCAACCATAATGTTTGAATATACTATACATAGCATCCATTGAATTATTAGTTTTATTTAATTACCTGTTGTACCTCTTTTAATACAGTCTCAAACCGATTCCCTTGAATTTGATGGGTGTAGTTCAGTGCATATTGGTTGAGAGAAATAGTCTTCAATAAATGCTTGACTCAGCTAACGTACACGGGAAGTTTTGTTTGTCTGTACATCCCTTCTCAGAACGATCTCGTTCCTCACTGTCTGTTTTAGGACCACAGTAAACCTCTTAACCGAGCCATGAGGATTAATCTTTCACTGATTAAACACCCGGCATATTTCACCGGTTGAGAAACACGTCAACTCCTTTGTTTACAAAGCTGACCCTCCAGCCAGACGTGCACCCACAATACAGTATTTATCGAACTCCGAAAAATCCTTTATTTTTGCCATTGGGATTAACGTTTTTAACGTTTTTAACGTTAATATATATATATATATATAGCGTACCGTAGATTCGAAACTCGCAATGGGCATGGATGTTTGTAATTGTTTTTAGGTGAGAGATGAATTTCTTCGTCGGATGTGAGATCACAGCACTGCTTATTGGAGGCCTGAAGTGACTTGAGTGGCTTCCATGTTTGGTCTCTAGAACAGGATTTACGGACGAGGTTAAAATGAATAAAAATTACAACGAAAGCTAAATAAAATGGATTTCCTCTTATTGTTTGAAATATAATATCGTTTACGGTGTTGATTTACCTACTAAAAATAAGTCTCGATTATTACAATTGCTGATTTTTTCCATTTCTGAAATCTCAGATCTTTAGTAATATACATAGTAATTCTCGTTAGAATATATATCCCATTCTGAATGAAACAAAATTTAATTTCTTTTGAATATCAACGTTTTGAATTTTGCAAGTCAATTACTTCTTTCACAAAAGAACGGAATAAATTGTACTTATCCGTTTTCAGGGTGACTATATCTGCTTGAGGTACTTGAAACTGAACAAATAAAAATTTAAAATTTAAAATTTTCACTGTATACTTTTGCTTTGTATAAAAGAAAAGAAAACAGAAAACACACTTTAACTTGTTCCCATTAGTTACAATATAATAACAGCTATGTATGTCATTGATAATACTCTAAGCATGGATATTAATAGAAGGCATAAAGTTTGTAATATACTATACATACTGGCCACTGAATTAGAAGCATTTACTTCGTACCATGTTCACCCTCTTCTTCTGTTAGTCCGAACCTCTTAAATTTGCTGTTCACATTTCGATGTGATATCGGTCAGGATAGCCTCATTAAATTCTTCTACCAGTTCTTCCACACAAGAATGTCTGTTTGCCGTAGAAGGCTTCTGAGATGATGGGTATATCTCATTCCTGACAGACTGAATTAGGACCGGACCTCAGTTACACGTCTTATACAAGCAATATCGATGGATTTTTTTTTACTTTCGTTAAGCACCAGGGATATCTCACCTTTTGAAAAACCAGTCAGCTCTTCTATTTTCAAAATCGTGGCTTCGAACAGAAGGGCACCCACAAAAAGCTTTTTTTTTTCAAATTCAAAAGATACCAGTACCCTGTGGAGTACCACAGGGAGCTGTACTCTCCCCAATTCTATTCAACATTTACACACGATATTAATCAGCTACCACTCAAATATCCATCCATAATAACAAGCATAGCCCAAACAAATATGCAACATGACATAAATCTGATCATAGACTGGCTCACGAAAAACTCCATACACCTAAACTCAGAAAAGACAAAATTAATGATATTCAGAAATCCACTGACTCGACCAGTTGATAACAAATATATAACCATCCCACATCCACTTTCCAACATAAAAAACACAAAGAACAGGAAAGCCACTACAATCACTCAGGTTGAAACAATACGATACCTTGGAATTTACTTCGATGCAGATATGAACTGGAATAGCCACATAAACCATCTACACAACAAACTCCGAACAATAAGTGGCAAATTCTACAGGTTAAAAGACATAGTTCCCATACACCTAAAAACACTAATATACAAAGTACTATGCCAAAATATACTAAGATACGCTATAACAACGTATGCTTTCTGTGCACCCTACAAATTAAATAGATTAATGTCGCTACAGTACAAAATGACAAAACTGATCTTTTGGGAACAAAGAGAAAATAACGACCTTATATACATTGCAATGTCAGAACACAAAATACTGACAGCAAAACATTTATGTCACTATGCAGCTTTGCTAAAACATTATTTCGCTGCCAACTACAGGACAGTTAGAAATACATACCGTATAACAAGACCTCAGACTACTAATTATATCACAAATAAATACAATAATCACTACGGAAAGGCCACGCGTAACTTCTACATCCCAGACATGATAAACAAATTACCTTTTGAATACAGAAACTTTATAAACTACAATAGCCTGAAAAGAGCTCTAAGGTCATACTATGAACAAGAAACACGCATCCAAAATACCATACAAACTTAATAAAACACAATATATTCGTTCAGGCTTCCAGTTCAGCGACGCATCAATACATTCCAAGTTATTGTGTATATGGGGGGGGGGGGGGTGCGCGCACGCGAATTTCTCAATCACAGATTTCGTAGCTTCCCAACACAGCAAAAAAAAAAAAACAGTACATAATAACCAACTGGTGTCATCCTCAGATAAGCTTACATATAAGCTTCGAGGATGAAAGCAAAGAAATTAGTTATCATACAAGATGTATCATATGTAACCAAATGCATGTAATGTACGTATCACATGAAAACCAATGTATGTAATGTATGTATTATATGTAAACAAATGTACTTAATGTATCATATATAATCAAGTGAATGTAATATATATAATAATTGTAACAAATGTGTGCAATGTAATCAAAAAAATTCTTTTAAATGTAAAATATATATATATATATTTTTTTTTATAGTTATATATATATACTGTATATATATATTTTTTTTTATAGTTATTCGGAAATTGAAAGGGATCCAACAAGAGAAATACAGAATAGAACCAATAATCTCCTACAAAAGACCAAAGAAATCCCACGAAATACACGGCTTTCCATCCGTTCTTTACACCCACTCATTCCAAGGTTATATGGTCTCCCTAAGGTACACAAAGAAAACTATCCTATGAGACCTACAGTAGATAGCACTGACTCACCCACATACAGGTTATCCAAATATCTGACGTCATCGTTAAAAGCATTTGCGGGAAAATCTTCTTCTTATATTAAAAACTCAACAGATTTTGTCTCTAAAATAAAGGACTTAAAACTAAAATCTTCTGACATCATGGTGAACTTTCACGTGGTAGCACTCTTTACCAACATTCCGACACAGGACGTTCTCCATATTTTAAAGAACAAGATTTCAAATAAAATGTTCTCTCTGCTATCTCACTGTGTAAACTCTGGCTATTTTGAATTCGAAGGTAAACTATATAAACATGTCAAAGGATTAGCTATGGAAAGCCCCCTCTCTTCTGTATTAGCCAACATTTTTTCGAGGATTTTGAACAAAAGGCAATCTCCTCTTTTAGTTTAAAATCAAGAATTTGGCTTAGATATGTGGACGATATATTCCTCATATGGGAGCATGGTATTGAGAATCTTCACAGGTTTCTCAACCACTTAAATAACCTCCATCAGGATATAAAATTGACCATGGAGATTGAAGAAAATAGTTCCATCTCTTTCCTAGATGTTAAACTCACCAAGACGCCTGAATCAATAAAAGTCTCTATATTTAGAAAGCCAACACACACGGACAGATATTTGCATGCGTCCTCACATCACCATCCAGCGCAAAAGTTGGGTATTATATCAACTCTAGCGAATCGTGCAAGATCTGTATTGTCAGATGAAGAAGAACTAAAAAAGAACTACAACATCTTAAATGGACCTTTAAAAACAATGGTTACGCTTTAAAAAGTATTAACAACCAATTATCCCACCATCAACATAGCAACGTAGAGACACAGGACGACTCCAAAGGTCATTTCGTCTTGCCATATATCAGCACACTATCCAAAAAGCTGAGCAGAATCCTAAAGAAGTTTAACATACAAACGTGCTTCTCGCCTCTGCCAAAAATAAGATCACATTTCAACAACTATAAACAATCTCACAACCTACTACAATTCCCAGGTGTATACAAGGTCACATGTGAGTGAGGAAAGCCTTACTATGGACAAACGGAAAAATCTATCCTACTACGACTCGAGGAGCACCAGAGAGACATTACTTATAAGAGAACCAGAGCAACTGCTCTGTCGGGCCATGTCCTGTTTTCAATAAACACGAACAACGAAAGCCACCAACATGAGATTAATTGGACATCAACTTCAAACCTACACATTTGCCATGATGAGGTGGAACGCCGCATTTTGGAGTCAAAAGAAATCACCTTGGATCCGCTTCATATGAACAATAATCTCAGCTATAATTTGCCTGACTCTTTCAGCTGTATTATCAGATACTGGAGATCACGTGGTTCCACACACGCACAAGTATACAACAATAGAACTTTAACAAGGACTATACCTAAGGTTCATAATAACTGTAATTCACAGTCAAATATTATAACTTTATAGTTGTATAGCTTTAGAGTGTCTCAATGTTATTTTCAGTGTCTTTTAATATCTTTCTATGTTCTTAACGCCTGATGAAGTCAATCGCGACGAAACATGTTGCGTTTTCAAATAAATCTCATTTTGTTATAATTCTCGGTTTATATATATATAAACCTGACATTATATATATAGACTATATATATATATATAGACATCTTTCAGGATATATATATATATATATATATATATATCCTGTAAGATGAAGCATTCAAAAACACCTCTGGCAACGTATTCCACCCATTTACAACCCTCCAATCAAAAGAGCTAGCCCTAGCACCCTTGTTAACCACACTCTTACACAATCTCCAGGGATGACCCCTCGTTCTCTCCCTTCCTGCGCTGGTCTTAAAAAGGTTATCAGTATTAATCCTATAAACCCTTTTAATAATTTATATGCCTCTATCATATCTCCTCTTCTACGTCTATCAACTAGTTTTTGAAGCCCACAGACCTTCAATCTATCCTCGTAGGAGACATTTTTGCATTCATGCAACAATTTTTGTAACGCCTCCTCTGAAGCCTCTCCACCATTTCCATATCACCAAGAAATCCTGGTAAACAGATCTGTGCACAGTAGTCCAAATGAGGTCTTATTAATGCTTTATAAAGTGGGACAATCACTTCCTTATCCCTGCTTGTCAGTGTGTTCCTCAATAACCATGTAATCTGATATGAAGTTTTGGCAACCTTTGCAATATGCCCTCGAAACATAAGTTCTCTGTCCACAGTAATTCCCAAGTTCCTATCGTCATCAACCTTCTGCAGTTCAGTTCAGTTCCATCAATATAGTAAACAGCATGTAATCTCATCCTTCCGAAGTGCATCACCTTACAGTTGGCCACATTAAACTGGCAGCCATTTAATTTAGCCCAAACCATCAGCCTGTTTAAGTTATCCTGTAAGATATCCACATCATTTGAATTAACTATCGCTCTTCCCAGTTTTGCATTATCAGAAAACAAGTGGATATCTCCTTTCAAAATATTCGCAATATCATTGATGTACAAATTAAATAATAGAGGACCAAGCACTGAGACCTGAGGCACACCACTAGTCACTTGCCTTCTACTGGACTCCGCTCCAACATAAACCGCTCTATGATATCTATCCACTAGCCACCCTCTAATCCAAATCACTAGCCTCGGATCCCTACCCATTTGCTCCAATTTATGCAACACAGTTCCATGCGGAATCTTGTCAAATGCCTTTGCAAAGTCCAACAGGATCACTGAAAAAGTCCTTTCTTTTCTTTTAGTGTTACACGGTGATCAGCATTCATTTTTGATATTATGGATTCCACAGCCGTGTTAAAATACCTCTTTTTTTATTATCCCGACGTTTTTTCGATCTTCGTATTAAGATCATCATCTAGAGCATACATAAATATACAAGACAAGCTGCGTTACATTTCAAACCGTAAGCTAGAGAAACAATGATTTGATCACATGCTACTTACTGGCATGACCTCTAGTGGAAAAAAAATTACATCAAGCTAGATTTAATTTATGATTATATGAATAAACATTCTTGCTTATAGATAGTTTTCCTTCCAGTAACAGTGATGTCCTATTTCTATTATTACATTTGTTATTTTTGATTTAAAAAAAAATTATAAATTACAACATGAATAAACATTCTTCTATATAGAATTTTTTCTTTAATAGTGCTGTCCTATTTTTTAGTTTTAAAGTTGTTATTTTAGATTTAGGATCCTGGATTTTCCTGCAATAAGCCCTTTATTGCTCTCCAAATGATCCTTTATTTTCATCAACTGTACTAACCAATATTGACAATTACTTACCAGTATTATTCTTAAATTTTTGACTACTACAAGTGAATAAGTATTTTGAATATAACCTGCGTAAGGGAGGTTTACGTTCATTTTTAGGTGGTGAACACCCACGAAAGGTTATTACTAAATCTGTAATAGATTTGTACTGTCGGTAACCAAGTTTTTTTTTTTTTTTCATTTTTGTCAATTGTATATATTATTTGGAATTTTTTATTTATTTTATTTATTTTTACATAGCAGGACACTTCTTTAGAGACCAGACATGGAACTTCTTAGCCATTTAAGGCCTCCAATAATCGGGGAATTTGTCTCACACAAGGCAATGAATTTCATCTTCCACCTAAAGACAATCACAAACATCCATGCACATAAGAGATTCGAACCCATGACCTGTTAGTTGGAGAGCTGGGACACTAACCAGGCCGGCTTAAAAGTTTCTAATTCATCTGCATAAAAGTTCCTAATTCAATGGTGTGTATGTGTGTATCCATTATCTGTATACTGTGCTGTGCTAGTTCAGGATATAGGTGCAACAGCGCTTTCATGACTATTAAATTTCAGTGAAAATTTATTTCGTTTATTTCGTTTTTTATTATTATTTATTTACTTGCGTCAGATTTTTTCAAAAATTCCCATTCAAAAAGGAACAAAGTCAAATTTCTTCTTTTGAATCTCAACATTTGGAATTTTTCATGTTAATTCCTTGTTCCACAAAAACGATAAAATGAGAATCGAAAGAAAGAAAGAAAGAAAGAAAGAAAGAAAGAAAAGGGTAAATACGAAGATCTGTGGTTGTCATATCTGCTTATGTATCTAAAGCTCAACAAATAAAAATGGAGAATGAAAAAGTTATAAATTTTCTTCTTTATCATGTTTCCATCAGATTAATATTTAATATAGCAATAGTTATGTATGTCATTTGTGTCCGGACAATTCATCGCGGAGAAAATTCATAGGGAGGAAAATTCATCGCTGTAAAATTTATCGTGTGAAAATTAATCGCACGAAGATATATCGCAGCAAAATTCTTCCCGAGAAAATTTGAAATCCAATTGTCAAATCATTTCTATATATGAAAACAAAAAGAAATAATTTATGTATTATTTATTATTTCGATGATGATTATATTTAGTTCTGAAATTTATTATTCCGCATAAAGTTATTAATATTCCTATAATTAAGATACAACGAGCCTGTAGTATCTTAGATACCACGGGCTCTTTAGATGGATTTTTGATTTTTACAAAACTGAGGTAAGGTGGTTAGTGAGAAAGGGCACCATATTTAAGAATATTTAGGGATAATAGGTATTTCAATCTAACACTTATAATTAACTATTTACATATTCCTATTATTCCTGGTGAACTATTCTTATTATTTATAGTTAGAAGTTATTAGGGAGAATAAAATATTTAAGAATAGTTAGGGAGATAGGGCACAATATTCAAGAATATTTTTTCTTCTAACCGTTCGCTATTTTTTTCTGTTCTGCGCATTTAGCCATCCATCAATGTGGGATATATTTTTATCTGTACTAATTCAGAAGGTGAAGTGTTTCAGTTATTGAATACACGTATAAATGACTCCACTTTTCCTGAATAGGAAAGACTTGTAGTACGTTGCTATCGTTTGCAGAGCTAGTTTAAGATCATAGGTGCAATTTTAAGTAATTATATTAAAGAAAATGATAATAAAACTGGAATACAAGAGTTTAGCGAGATTCAACATAACAATCTGAATGGCAATTAAGACTAGTAAGGTAAAGCCTAGTAATGAAACTAGTCTTATAGTCAGTAAAGAAGACTAAGTTTTATATTTAGTCTTCTCTACTGAAAAAAAAAAATACATAGATTCATGCTCTCGAAGTGAAATATGTACGTAATTAATTATTTCCTTTGTGCACCTTTCAAAAATAAACCGTAATCAGAAATATCATGGCGTTAACTGCCGACTACATAGCGTACCGTAGATTCGAAACTCGCAATGGGCATGGATGTTTGTAATTGTTTTTAGGTGAGAGATGAATTTCTTCGTCGGATGTGAGATCACAGCACTGCTTATTGGAGGCCTGAAGTGACTTGAGTGGCTTCCATGTTTGGTCTCTAGAGCAGGATTTACGGACGAGGTTAAAATGAATAAAAATTACAACGAAAGCTAAATAAAATGGATTTATTTCCTCTTATTGTTTGAAATATAATATCGTTTACGGTGTTAATTTACCTACTAAAAATAAGTCTCGATTATTACAATTGCTGATTTTTGCCATTTCTGAAATTTCAGATCTTTAGTAATATACATAATAATTCTTGTTAGATATCAACAGAGTAATCATTAGATATATATGCAGGAAAAAATGGAGTAATTTTCAAAATACACGTGTATTCAATAAATGAAACACCTCTTCTGAATAATTCAGATAATAGGTGTGTGTGTGTGTGTGTGTGTGTGTGTGTGTGTGTGTGTGTGTGTGTGTGTGTGTGTGTGTGTGTGTGTGTGTGTGTGTGTGTGTGTGTGTGTGTGTGTGTGTGTGTGTGTGTGTGTGTGTGTGTGTGTGTGTGTGTGCATCAAATTAATCAAATGGTTCTATATATATATATAGACACCCATCCTAACGATGAGCGTAGATATCCTACCGGGTATACTTTCCACAAGTGTACGATAGTGATGAATGTGAATTTTGGACCATTTTTTCTGTGGGGCATGTAATGGGGTCCCGAATTGTTGTGGGGTGAACGTCCCTTGTCCGTACCAGATGCTCCACTTCATTCCACAGATGTCTAATAGGGTTGAGATCAGCACTTTGTGGAGGTCAGTCAAGTGTGGTGGGCATCATGTCCACAAACCACGCAGTTACAGTAGCAACATTATGACATAACACAAGGTGCATTTTAGTGCATAAAAGAGACAACGGTGAATTCCACAGAATCGCCACAAAGTAGGAAGCATTCCATACTCTCAAATGTTCAGATACCGCTCGGAAATCAATGTACATGGCATTACAAGTAAAGGTCCGAGGTTCAACCAAGAAAAATAGTGTCATACCATCACACCACCATTTCAGAAGTTAACAGACTGCGATACGCACTCAAGTAAGAGACGTTCACCGGGAATCAGAAACACCCACACCCGTTCATCTGCTCGGTAGGATGGGGAGGGGGTGTAAGGTGTACAGTGGGAAGCGGTAGCTGTTCGAGCTACCGTTTCCCACTGTACACGTTCTTTGCACAACTGAAGACGACTGTGCATATTGATTCGGCTAATGTAGAGCTTTCATATTGTGGTCCTACCATTGAAACCCATATTGTTAGGCTCGGTTCTAAATGTTTTTGTACAGATTGGTTTTCCAGTCGATGCTCGGAACTCCCGATATCCGCATGCAGCGTGTCAGCTGATGAATGGCCGCGTTTTTACACATTAGCCTTCGTCGCACCACCCTACAACCAAGTTCATTGAGTGTGGTTAGTCATACACTTCGGGTAGCACTTGCAGTTGAGTCTCTGCGTCGGCAACTCAGTATGGCATCACTGATTCTTTATCTGCAATGGCCCAATTTGTCAACAATTTTCCAAATAAATAAGTCTGCAGCATGCTATCCTATCACAACGCCTCTTTCAAACTCAGTCATTTTCCTTCTCTCAGCCATTTCACCAGGACACAGGTGCACTGACTTCAGAGAATCATATTCCACCAAATTATACAGGTTTCGAATATGTGATTCGTTACATGTCAAGATTCACCTTGTCCATGGGGTGTCCACTGACTTCTTTCCGACTTTTTGTGTGTGTGTGTGCGCGCGCGTGCATGCGTGTTGGTTCTAATTTGACTGCTATTATAAAATAGCATTTTTCATGTATATATTTCCTGAATAGACTGTAAAAGCTGGTTCCGTATATTTAGATCGGTTAATATTTTAAATACTTCTTTTGTTTGTTAATTTTATCAAAGGATTTTCATAATCAATGGAGGGGTTACATGTATTAATTATTGAATGGACCAAACGATATTCAACTGAAACACATATACCATTTAGTGCTTATATACCATTCTCCCGGAAATCTCCAGATCCAAACACGACCATCAGAGGGAATCATGTGGAAGCGTTATTCGCTGCTTCACTGGACGATTTTCCAATCATCTACATTCAAGGAACGGTGTGAAAGACTCCACTTCAAACGTCATTTCGCGTTGAGAGGGGTGATGTTTGTGTTGTTCGCATCAGTTATGCGCGGTAACCTAAAGCATGCAGTTCTCTGCAGACAGGTATTCTGTAAAATGGTTTATGTTTTTATTTTTTTCTTATGTTATTGTTTCTTATGTTATTTCGCCTTTGTAAAATATCTTAATTCTTGGTTCATGTAATATATTATATTCTCTTATCGTTATCTTTATTACACTTTATCCTTATCCGTTACCTATCTATATAGTCAGGTAATCTTAACTCCCTTTATCTACTTTCTGTATGTTATTCTTATACTTGAGATTGCTAGACATTTATTTGATTATTCCGGACTGCGCCACTAAAAATCTCTAATTTAGCATAAGAAATTATTTATACTTCCAGTAAAATTCCTCTATACAGCTAATTACTGTCGTGTCTAATTCTTAACTTAAATTTCGTACCAAGGTTTAATTTCTTCCTCGCTTACAGGATCGGATTTTTATTTGAGAACAGTGATGTTGTTAAAAAGATCAGACGACATTTCGCATAATTAAAACAAACATATTTATTCACACTAAGACAGTAATACAATGTATATATTAAAATGATGTTACTTTCATCTCCTCTCAAAGCAATGCATCAACATTCAAACATCAGAATAGGGCATATCTTAGGCATGTTATAAACATCAAAGACGTAAATCATCAAACAATTAATTCTACATATATCAAATAACTATCACCCCATTTACAACCTAAGAATTATCATGCTTTGATTAATGAAATTTCCAATTTTTACTTTCACAAGAAAATTGTAAAACTCACTTAGCAATCAACTTCTCACACCATTACAAATCTAAATTCTATAATTTTCTTATCAATCCCTCAAAATCATTCAATACATTACAACGTAAGCTTCAACTTTCATTAATATGTTTTCGATTATTCTAATAAAATAGATTCACTCTATGCTAATAAGTTTTTAACCTATTGCATCTTTCAGTTCTAAGAATTCTGTCTATCCAAAACAGTCCTTCACATCGTATATAAGGAAAATTTCAACAAAAAAATTTCAACTCACATTAATTCTTTCATAGGCACAATTCCACTTAGGCGTATCTTCTCTTCGAGTTTATTCTGGGTCCCCCTCTATACTAGGGCTTGTTCTATCACTATAGATGCTTCATGGAAACCGTGTTCTCCTCTGGAATTTCTCGCGGGGCTGGAGCTCGATCTTTTGGCGTTGTAGGCACTAGGATGTACGATCTGACAGTCAAAAGCCTTGTCATCCTGGTCCTGAGCTGCTACTTGCTCTATAAGGTTTTCGCCTTCGGTTACCCTCTATGAATTCATCCGGGATTCCATGGATCGTCTTCCCCCCTCTTTTCCTGGCGTCAAGACTGCTGATGCACGATGCCGATGCACGCTAGTCGATTCACCTTAGTCGATCTCTCTCAATCCATTGCTGATCTTTTTATTTCCCTCTTCTGGGAGCCTACTCGAAGTTTTTTAGACTCCAATTATTCCCGCGCAAACATTGAATTAAGGTCTGAGATCCCCGTAACTATCAGGTGCTAACTCCTTTCCTAGAACGCTCCTACTTCTATCTCCCTGAAGTGTAGTTTAATCCCTTTTTCAGAATAGCGTAACAGCTTCTGATCTATACTGCTCCCTTCTGCTGTCGACCTTGACGGCGGTGTCGGACTGCTTTGGTTACTATTCTACCCTATACCAAGTGATACATGAAATATATTTCCGAATTCTAAGGTGCCCGTAAAACTCTATTTTTAGATACTTGTTTAATTTTAGCATGTTCAATTCTTTTGGGCCTCTATGGAATAGTAATACAGAATGCCCATCTGTATTACTTTATAAGTAATACAGATGGGCATTCTGTATTACTTATGAAGATAATTCTAACATACTTCTGATCTCTAAGGGATTTTCTTTTGTATTACACATTCATACATTTTCTATCTACAGTATCATGTAAATTTTTCTGGGCTAATGTTATATGGGCTGGTATTATAATTTACATCTATTATATTCAAGTTTACAATTCTTTGAATTTCGGATGTGACTCCTGTAAATTCGATGCAATAAAACATTTGTAAGAATTATGATGCTGCTTCGAATTTTACAATACCTGCAGCATTTTCCAGGTTGTGTGCGCATTCCGCAGCTTGTGTCGTGTGAAATGGTCAACCATTCCAAGATAGAACTCCTCAATCTCGTTCAGAGCGGGTGAGTGGATCCCAAGGGCCTTTTTCCTGCTGTGATAACCCCCATCAACTTTCAATGTAAGAATGACATAAGCAATGGTAGATTTAAAAAACTTTCACTTTACCTATACACTCACTAATATAATATTGGTTAAAGAACTATATTTTGTATTTGGATTATCCTGGAAACATAATTCAAGATTAAAGGAATAAATATTTTTGTCATATTAGAAATTAAAATTCCTTCTTACCTGATATAAGAAAAGCAGCTTCAGTGCACATTACAATGAACCAATGAAAGTTCATAATTGCTCTTTTTCTATCAAATTATACGACAACTGCCAGAAAGTTTTCTACCAAACCTATTTTACTTCAGCATTCTCAGACTGTATCAAATCACTTAATGAGTACTAATTATATGAATATTAGTGTTTCTTTGGTTACTTGGAATGCTAGACGCCTTTCTTCCTGTTATTATGATACTAATGATTACTTTTGACGTCAAACACAACTAGAACTTCCGTTCTAACTATGCGGTTAAACACAAACACACGCACACATCCTCATCCTCCCAACATAGACCAAGTACAGCTGTCGTGAATATTTTAGATAATATTAAACCACAAGCATGCAAGATCACAGAGAAAATTAGAAATCTATCAATCTAATAAACCAAGTTACATTTGAACGATGATTTAGAAAATGTAATCCAACTTTTGCCTTCTCTGTGATATAAACATATGCTTCAGTATTTATCGTCAATTTAAAAGTAGACTAAAAATTAGTCATTCAGTTTGTTCGCCGATATTGCGTTGGTGAGGTTCAACACTTTACTAGAAATGCGCCATTTCTGCATCTCATGCAATCATTCATTAACTTCTATTGTTCACTCGCCAATCAGGGACAAGTAATTTAGCAATTTTATTTAATTTAATGTAGTAATTTTCTAATCCTTATTTATACTACGATAGGGAAATGAATACTTGAAAAGATAAAAAATATATAATCCATAAAGGTAACGTATAAAGAAACATTTTTACAGGCGTGTAGAAATAGAATTGGCTGAAACAGTATATCATTTTAATCAGAAGACTGCGCTCTTTTCAAGTTGCACATCGTCTTGCGATTGCTTTATTACACGCTGTCAGTGCTTTGGGTCAGATGATTTGCAATTTATAAGAATAAATGCTACTCATGCCAGTAATGTAATCTTCTTCTTCTACAGCTTCTCCCACTTAAGTGGGGTCACTGTTTGTTATGAGTCTCCTCCACACCTTCCTGTCTTGGGCTGTCACCACATCCAAGTTCTTCATCTTCAGGTCCTCTTCTACCAGCTCCCTCCATCTCTTCTTTGGCCGCCCACGCTTCCGCCTTCCTTCCACATCCATCTGAATGACCCTTCTTCCCACATATTCTTCCTCCCTCCTCATCACATGACCAAACCATCTCAACCTTGCCTCCTGTGTTTTCGCTCCTAAGTTCGTAACTTTCACTGTTCCCCTGACATAGTCATTTCTCAGATGATCCTTTCTGGTCACACCGCACATCCACCTAAGCATTCTCATCTCTACTACTTCCATCCTGCTGATGTTATTTTTCCTCAGGGCCACAGTTTCTATAGCATATGTCATAGCTGGCCTCACTACTGTCCTATAAATTTTGCCTTTCAGATTGTTCGGCACCCTCTTATCGCATAACACTCCAGCCATCTCCCTCCAGTTCCTCCAACCCGCTTGTATCCTGCATCCCACTTCCTTCTCAGCTCCTCCATCTTCTTCCACTGTTGAACGTCAGTATCTAAAGCCTCTCACCTTCCTGATGACATTTCCTTCCAGCTCCTGATCTGTCTGCTGGCCACCGCTCACTGCGCAACACATATACTCTGTCTTACTTCTGCTCAGTCTCATACCTCTCTCTTCCAGTACTTTTCTCCATCTTTCCAGTTTAGTTTCCGTTTCTTCACTTGAATCTACACACAGCAAGATGTCATCTGCATACAACATTGTCCAAGGTGCATCTTCTCTCACCTCCTCTGTTACCACCTCCATCACAATATTAAACAGAAACGGACTTAATGCTGACCCTTGATGCAAGCCAACTGTTACTTGAAAACTTTCTGTCTGTCCCAAACAGGTCCGAACACTTGTCTTCACATTTCTGCACATTTCCCGCACCAACCTTACATATTTCTCCGGCACATTCTTCTCCCTCAGACACCTCCAGACTTCTTGCCTTGGCATTCTATCGTATGCTTTCTCCAGATCAATAAATACCAGATGTAGCTCCCTTTGTTTCTCTCGATATTTTTCCATCATCTGTCGTAACTCAAAGATAGCATCTGTTGTTGATCTACCAGGCATGAAGCCAAATTGTTCCTTTGTAATCTCTACCTCCTCCCTCAATCTGCTATCAAGAACCCTTTCTAGGATCTTCATTGTGTGGGACATCAACTTTATTCCTCTGTAATTTTTACAGTCTTGTGCATCCCCTTTACCCTTGTAGATGGGAACAAGAGTACTCTCCCTCCATTCCTCGGGTATATTTTCCTGTTGGCAAACTTTCATGAACAGGTCCCACAGCAGGTCAATTCCCTCTTCCCCCAGTGCCTTCCATGCTTCCACTGGAATTCTGTCGGGGCCCACCGCTTTTCCATTCCTCATCATCTTCATGGCCTCCGTCACTTCCATTCTACTGATGTTCTGCACCATCCCCTCAGAAGGTTGCCCATCTCCTCTGTGAGACCTTGCATTTTCCTCATTCAAAAGTCCCTCAAAGTATATTTTCCATCTGTTTCTTATGTCCACATCCCTGTATAATACTCTTCCTTCAGCATCTTTGATCTGCTTCACATGTAAGATGTCCTTAGCTGCTTTATTTCTACATTTCGCTAGTTGGTAAATTTTCCTCTGTCCTTCCTTTGTTTCTAATTGATCATACAGATCTTGATATGCCATGGCCTTCGCCTGTGCCACAACTCTCTTGGCTTCTTGCTTTCTCTCTTTGTACACCTCTCTGTCCTCTTTACAGGCGTGTACAAATAGAATTGGCTGAAACAGTATATCATTTTAATCAGAAGTCTGCGCTCTTTTTAAGTTGCACATGGTCTTGCGATTGCTTTATTACACGCTGTCATGTAATAAATACATCAGATATATTACTGTAATGTAATATATCTGATAAATAATCCGCAGTCTTTCTGTTGATTATATTTGAGGCGTCCTTGATGATCTGCAAAATTTAAACACAGATAGATTATTGTTATATTCCCATGATTGCTCGCTATTTATCTTAGAATGAACATAGGATCATGACAACTTCGATTTGGCCTGATCCCATTTTATTCATTCTTGTGTTTCTCTTCCACAAATTTTGTTAACTTCTACTCCATTCATGCATAAATCTTTCCGGTAAAGTACAGTAGGATAATTCCTCTATTCTTTACATACTACATTATTTCGCTTTATAAACAGAGTGTTCGTTAAATCTATGTTGTAATCGCTGGTGCAATCACGTTTCGAGTCTGCTGACGTAGCAGTTGTCGTGTGACAACCGTTGAAATAAGAGTGTGAGAGTGAAGCGTGAAAGAGTTGTGAAAAACTTTACTGTAAATTAGGAAAAACTGCTACAGAACTGTACAAGACCTAGAAACAGTTTACTGCCTTGAGTGAGCCGTGCGCAGTTATTTTCGCTGGTTTTCTACGTTTAAAGGAGGGAGGAATCCTAGACGATTAACCACACTTTGAACGGACGGCAAGTTTCTGCACGGCAAATGAAAATGTGGTGAACGCTAGGGAAATTGTTTCCCATCACAGGCGAATAATCACTAGGTTACTCGCCGTACCGCTTGGCGTCGGTAAGGAAACGGCTAGATTAATATTAGAAAGAGATTTGCACAAGACGAAGAATTGTTCAAGGTTTGTGCCGCACAAGTTAACACAGGGACTAAGGGAGAACATCGGGTTGCATGTTACCAAAAGTTCATACATGCAGTTGATCGAGATCGCGATGTGTGTTGAAAAGAATTGTCGCCGGTTATGACAGTTGTTTATTTTTTTCAGTTTGATCCGGAAACGAAACGCCAGAGCATGAACTGTCGTAGAACGTTTTCTCACGGGCAAAACAAAGTCACGTTGCAAAACTCATGTGTCAACACAACGGTCATTGCTGCTTTCGACACTGCTTGAATTATCCACCATGAGTTTGTTTCTAAATTTTGAAGTCATTTATGAGTAATGCAACGTCTGCACGCCGCATGCGATGTGTCAGGAAAGAACTGTTCCACAACAATGTTTCTGTTGCACGACAACATGCTTGAGCACTGTATTTTGCCTGTGAAGCAGTTTATGGCTTTGAAGTCATCTGTGTGATTGAACATCCACTCCCCCCCCCTTATTCGCGAGATTTGGCTCAGGTAGAATTTTTCTTCTTCCCAAAAATGAAGTGTGCCTTGAAAGAGGAGCACTTCAGCGACATTGAAGACATCCAACGCAGTACGACCCACAGATTGAACGACGTGTCCGTCCGTTCAGGATTTCCACCGTGCCTTCGAACACCTGTACGACAGATGTAAACGTTGTGTGGAGTTGGAGGGAGATTATTTTGAATCTTTGTAATTGACAATTCTAAATATAATTCTTTGTTTTGATATAATAACTGTTATCTGATTACTTAACAGGCACACGCTCTGTATAGATGGGCATTTAGCATTCTAACACCAGTACTGCATCAGAAAACCGAGAGTCTGGATTATGAAATGTAGCCATTGTAATAGCTTATCTAAGCATTTCTCGTCAAGAATCATCTGATCCAGCTGTCTTACCATATAATCCTGATATATATATATATATATATATATATATATATATATATTCTAAACTCATTTTCCGATTCATTATTGTTAAATATTCTTGATTGCATCTTCCTGAATATTTTCATTATTCTATCACTACCGAATGATTTTTAAATAATTATCCTACATATCCAAAATGTTTTTTTCTTCTGTTTTATATCATTTTTATTATTTATTATCTTACATTCCTTGTTTATTACTCTTCCTTCAATTCTCGGTTTTAATTTTTCAAATTGTGGAGCATTTTGCCATCTTCGCGATGTTCATTATGTATACGTAAAGTATACATTAGGAACATCGTGAACTGGGTTTTCGTATTTTTATAAGATTTTTCTGGACTTTTGTTTACCTACTTTTAAACATGCCTTACTTTTCTCACATTTTTTCTTGTGTTCACAGAGTACTTGCAGATTTGCTTTAAATAATTTTTATGTTTCTTCTTTTTCCAAAACTATACATGAATCTCTAATGAAATTTGGATTTTTCTGTTATTGCAAACTTCACCTCACCATTCCTTCTCTTAATCTATCAGAAATTTCTTCAGAATTTATCATTTTCTCTGCAAGGTTTAGTTCTTGTTTTCGAACTTGTTTATTTTTCTTCAATAATAGTTGCATATTTGGTTAACAGCGTAATTTTCTCGTGTATCGGTGAGAGGGCTTCAACCCGAAATACGCTTGAAAACTCGCAGTGCATTAATAGCTTTCCCTGGAAATGTGTGGAAAGTGTCGAAGTTCTATTTCCCCCAGAGTATGCGATACATTTGACAGGAACTTTCAGGTGACTGTTCTTTAGGATACTATAAAATTAGTGTGAATAATGGATCTATTGAGTGTATTTCTGATAAAATAATATAACTGAATGAGGAAGGTATTGCTTCACTTATTATAAATGCATCTAATATAAGTCATCGCTGGATTGGTTGAAATCTATTACTGATGCCTTTTGTCTCATGCGAGAAACTTTTCATCAGATTGAAAAACGTAGCATGAAATCAAGATTTGAACGATCGGTTTAAATGATGTTCGATTTCTTAATGTATTATTTGGCTACATGATGCGTTAATATCCAAATGCTCTTACTGAGAAATGTAAGTTATGGTTAAACAGTGATAGTCTTAAATGTACGTTCCAGTTATGTAGCATATTTTATACCCGTCTTGCTCAGAATTCATATCTGCAGGGATTTTTAGCTCAAATATAGAACGTTTGCTTCTCAATAAGTATAATCAGTAGTGTGTGTGTGTTTGTGTTATAACTTTGAAAATATTCGCTGTATCTGAGTTTAATTTCTTCATGTCAATAGAGGACAAAATAAGTAAAATTTTATTGAGCCGGTAAGTACAGTTTCATTTTATGGATGTTCACCTTACGAGAAGCTTGAAAAAGTGAGTTTAAATTAAAAAAAAATTACAGATGTTATTTTATATGCACTGTGTGCAATCAATAACCATTATTTTCTTCTGCCATTTCTTTCACTGGTTAATTATGCTATTTGTGTATCTCAAACCACACACTTTTACAGACAGTTGTATTCTCTGAGTTTGCTAATTTAATTTAGTAGTAAAAGATAAGTCTGAGTCAACTAACCGTGATTTTCCGGTGTTTTTCTTTAGCCTGCAGTATTTTGGCCCCTATGTTTTTAAAATTTGCAAAGTCCCTGCTCACAAACGTGTTCCGACTGAGAATATCAAGTAACGCTGATTTTCGTACACAGTGAAGCTTTATAAAATTCTTCTTAAACTTTGGGAAAATTTGAAATCCCCATGAAATAATAATGGTTGTTTAACTGATACTGATCCTCTAACAAAAGAATAAACAGAAATTATAATATCATTCTTAACTTTATTCGACGGAGGTATTTTAGCAATTAGGTTTTATCACAGGATAATAAAAAAATACTGTATTCAGATTTCCATTTTTTTTGTAAAGAGGTTCTTAAGTCTCATGAAAGATTCAAATCTGTATCAGTTTTTCCTTTTAAAATGTTATAGGTTATTATTGTTATTTTATTTACATAATTGATACAGAGTCAAAAGAAGATATCTTTCAAACAATAATTTTGATTGGAGATATTGAGCAATTCGAATTACTCAAAATCTCCAGTCAGGTAGCGTCGTAAAATATGGACTGTTCCAAGTGCCGTTTTTTGTAGATCACATTATTATTATTATTATTACTGTTATTGTTGTTGTTATTACACCCTCCCCCATAGTGTCAACACAGTGATTGTATGCCGATCGTCTGTCTGTTGAATGACGCTAGAAGTGTCATTCAACTGACAAAATATTTATCGTAATGAATCTTAAAATTATTAACACTCCTTGCATTAAATTCTCATTCCCGTAATGCGTTCCATTTACTCGCAATTGTCCATGCAAAAATCTACTCTTTACAGCCTTCTTCACCACACTCTTACATAGGGATGGCCTCTGGTTCCTCTCTTCTCGCCTTAATCCCCTCTGGATTCGTCCAATAAAATTCTCTCACTAACTTAAACGTAGCCATCACATCACTTCATTTCCTCCTATAAACCACACTCAGCAATCCACATTCCTTTAACCCTCACCATAGCCAATAATCCACAGTCCTAATATTGTTTAGTCACTCATCTCTAGACCATCTCCAATGTTTCCACATCACAATGAAAACCAAATGACAAATATGAGTACAAGAGTCCAAGTATGTCAGAACAGTGCTTTATACTGTGGCACAACGATCCGTTTATCCCTACGTGTAAGTGTACTTCTTATTATAAAAGTACAACGATCTGGAGTCTTTGCAACCCTTGTAATATGCACTCTAAATTTCAGTCGCTCTCAAATCTCGAATACACCCACTTCCTACATTATGCATTATGCATGCACTATTGCATTATATATACAGTATATTCTATATGCTCTCTAGATCAAGATCTAGATCTAGGGAGCATATAGTATCTAGATCTTGATCCCATGGCGATCAAGATCTAGAGGGAGCTGCTTAGTTTAAGAGGGTGACGGAATTTAGGTACCTGAGGTCTATCGCGACTGAAAACAACAAAGTTGAAGCTGATGTCCAGAGTCCGGTGAATGCCCGAATGTGGCCTACTACCAAGTGCGTCCCCTTTTTGCCTCGCGTATACTGTCTTGGACTACAATGGTGAGACCATACAAGACTCTGATTAGACCTGTTCTCCTCTACGGTGCTGAATCGTGGACTCTCACTTTGAGGCAAGCCGACCACCTGAGAATATTCGAAAACAAGATACTACGACGTATCTATAGAGGGGTCATGGCAGACGGAGTCTGGTGGAGGCGGTCTAATGCTGCCATACACGCTTTGTGCAACTCGGCAGACGTCTTGATGGAGTTGCGAGCCCGGCGTCTTCAGTGGCTGGGGCATTTGCATCGTATGGGGCTCCGAAAGACTTGTGAGACAAGTGTGGGAGGCTCGACACCGATCAGGGAGGCCGCCGGGCAGACTGAGAAGGAGATGGGTGGATCACGAGGAGGAGGAGGAGGACCTGCAGGTTGTCGGGCTGGAGACCGAAATGTGGCGGATAGTCGCAGAGGACCGTGCCCAGACTTGAGGCCAAAAGTCTCTCCGGGCTGATAGTGCCTAGATAAGTCAATATACTATATGCATTATATATTGTATGAATGCATTATTGTATGTCTACAACAATATACATGTATATAAACATAAATATAATACATGCATTCTATCAATAATAGGCAATAATTTGCAACTATTTCGTTTCCACTTTTATATTAGTCGTCACTGCCTTCAAATCATTTATAAATAATTTTACATATGTGTGATCTTTCTTTCTAAAATCTTGAAAGTTTCTACTGAATTTAAAATTTGTAAAATATTTCGAGAATGTATTTATTTCAGTACTTTTAGATACATAAATCATAATGTACATTATGATAAATGATGTACATTATGTGCTTAGGTAATAATTTTAACTGCATTCTAGGATACATCATTGATATTACACTAAACAAGAATGTAATTAAAAAGAAATTGTATATAATAGCATTTACTAAAATCATTCACAACTCTAGAATAAATTGTAAGCATCATTACTTATATTTAATTTATTCGATCTCTTACTTTATATAAAAGACTACAAAACAGTTAACAGTTAGCCAAGTGGTTAGCATATCCGCTCTCCAGCCAAAAGGCTGTGGGTCCGAATCCTGCCGTGGGCATAGATGTTTGTGATTGTCTGTGGAAATACCAGTGGTCGGAGGTATACGGTGTTGGTGTAGTTTCGGTCAGTTGCTGGATTGAGTGGTGGAGACAGAGTTGTAGAGCAGCTGTCCTCCCTCGATGAGCCTTTGGACTCCCTGGAGGTGTCAAATAATAATAATGATATAAATATTTATTGGCAGCAAAATGGTCACCAATATGCAGAACAAAATCTGAAAAATATTATTCCCGCCTATAATCAACAATATTGCAAATATTATCGAAAAGCCCACACATATACCTGATTCCGAGCCCAATTTGAATGGAAAAAAGAAATCAGAGATATTAATATATTCTTGATAAAGTCACAATCTTCAAATTCTACATAAATCAAAATCTCAGAAGATAGAGATAGGTTGAATCAGAAAACAAAATACTCCAAATTACATTAAAAAAGTAGACTTCAACACAATAAAAAAATGAATGCAAATCATCAGATAGGTAATAATACCAGGATATATCAGCAATTGTACTTTTGACTCGCTCGATCTATGGAATCAACACACACAATTCAAATAACAGGACTCTCAATCTCGCATATTAATATCTGAAGCATTCGAAAACATTGGTTAATGTTACAGGTTTATCTGAAAATTACACCGGTGTTATTGATATATTGATGCTAACGGAAGGGATTTTTACTAATGGTGAAGCAACTGTCTTCCAAATTCCAGGCTTTCAACAACACAGATGCTGCAGACAAATACAAGATATGGTGGAATATTAATATTTAGCGAACGCAATTTCATAGCAAAGGAAAGTGTTTATAAGATTGAGCATGCTGAAAACATTTGTATCGATATAATTTATACCGCCAATCAACTTCATCCATTAATACGAAATGATATTTACAGGTCAGCAAACTTAAATTTAATAAAACTTTTACAAGAACTAAATTGTTAGCTTACACACCAAGAATTATGCTAAACAGAATATCTGATAATAATCAGTGATATAAACATGAATATTGAAAATGCAAACCATAACAACACTATACAATACCTACATAGGTTGTCCACGTATAACCAAATACATACTATAACGCCATCCAACAGAGAAGAAATAGTCAGAAATACTACTACTGTTTCTTGATTAGATCATATAAACATTAGAGCACCACCACATATTTACATAGCAGCATTTATAAGAAAGAAAAAAGAAAAATCGAACTGGAAACAGATGCCTCACTAAATTCAATAGATACCTCATCCAAAAACATCAAACTCACACTAAAGGAAATATATACGAAAGCTGCAAAGAAAGTCAGAATCCGTTCAAAAATCAATGAATAACACAAAGCATAATCATAGATATACAAAGACAGTATAAATATCCTAATGAAATAATTAAAGCGATATCCAAATAAAGCATCCTTAAAAACGCTAATTAAGATAACAAGGAATCGCCTTAAACTCAGATTAGAAATGCAAAAAAGAAATTATTACAGAGGCAAATTAACCTCACAAATTGAAGTGAAACAAACCTGGCATCTGATAAACGAGGTGCTACATTGAGCTTCCAATACCACCGCCTCTGAAACCATAAAACGCAGCTTCATGAAAGACGCCAAATCTTTCCAACAACTACCAAATGACTTTAACCAATACTTTGTACATACACTTCATCCAAGAACTACAGAGCAATATCCCTTCATTCATAAAACACGATTCTCCACTCGGACAAGAAGCAAAACAGACATTATTGTTCCTAAACGTAAGCGAAGCAGAACTTCCTTTGTATTACATCAAACCAACAAATGGTCAGGAATCGATAGTATAAGACCTAAGGATATGGTGATCATACTAAAATTAATAAATAAACTATTTAAAACCGCACATATACCAGAAGGATAAAAACTACTGTAATCACTCTTATATACGAACATGTTAAAAGAAATATAATCAATAATTACACCCATAGCAGCATTACCCATTATTAATCAAATTATGGAAACGTGCTTAGCAAACTCGCAACATATACAAAGACCATTTATTATCATCCTCAAAACACTGTATTGTATTCAGAAGAATATGGGAACAACATCTCTCTTGGAAGATTTTACAGACGTAATTAATGCCGCCTTAGATAAAAACAGAATTGTCATGATATTCTTTAACTACTTGACTAAAGATTTCAAAAGAGAAGCTAAGATATGTCGGAATAGGCACACTTGTGTTAGAAACTACCTTCAATACAGAAAACAAATTATACGCATTGGAAAGTCCGTACTAGTGTTACCAGTATCCTTAGGAGCGTCACAGGGAGTTGCTCTAGCCTCAATTCTATTCAACATATATATGCACGCTATTAACCAGCTACCTCTCAGTGACAATATGCACACGATACAGCTATAGTACTTATTCATAATAATCCAAGCATAGCCCAAATAAAGTGCATAATGTCATAAATATGCTACGATTGGATCATCAAAACTTCCATATACCTAAACTCTTATAAGACAAAATTAATTGCATTCAGACATACAGAGTCAACCAGTTTTGTACTGAACATCGTAGCTCAATAAATCAACTTCGAAAACTGGTAAACAATAATGAAGTCATTGACGTCTTTCGGCATCAACATGTAGATAAAAAGTCCTACACATGGAGGTCAGCAATCACAGCAACCAATAGGCCACTCTGTCAAGCACGACTGGACAGATATTACATATCCAAACACACTGTTCCTCTAGTTAGAAACATCTCATACATTCCTTCCTACATCTCAGATCATTGCTTCATTAAGCTGCAACTTTCATTATCTTTGGAAGCATCCAAATCAGGAAGTGCCTATTGGATCTTCAACAATACTCTCCTGAAAGATCCACAATACATAATTAACACTCAAGCTTTAATAACCAACCTCATTCACATGAAGTGGAATACAGAACCAACGGAGACATGGTGGCCGCACCTAAAACCGCCAGTAAAATCCTTCATGCAGATCTACAGTCACCAGAAGAATCAGCAGAGAAACATTAATATCCGAAAACTCGAAGAACAGCTGCAGTATCTACCAGAAGAAAGCCCCGAATATAATTCAGCCCTCCAAGCCATGCAAAGACACAAGTATCCGCAAAGGGTGCCCTACTTAGATCGCGACATACACAAATACGTTTCTCAGATGCACCCACGAAATATTCTTTTATCTTTGGAAAAAAATACCAGGCAAAAATAACTGCATCTCCGCTATTAGGTTTCAAGATGGCCGCATCACAGAGGATCCAAGTGAAATCACTTCTGAAATCCTGCAATACTACAAGAATGCCTACAGCTCTATAGGAACATCCCTTCATGCCATTCAAGAAATACTGAAAGAAACAAAAAGAATCTGCAACAGATCGGATTCACTTAGTAAACCCAATCACTCTACAGAAACTGAAAACTGCATGCACATCTTTGCCAAAGAACAAATCTCCCGGCCTTGATGGTCTCACGTCTGAGTTTTTCCAAATCATCTGGAATCAACTCGGACCACTTCTCCTCAATATACTGCAAGAAGTCTACCTCAATTGGCTCCCGCAATCCGTCACGACATCAGCAGCACGATTTTTACCAAAGAAGGGAGACCACACGGATATCCGAAACTAGCGTCCAATCTCCCTAATTAATACCGATTGCAAAATCATTTCCAAAGATTTAGCAAACCGAATAAAGGCCAACATTGCCTGAAGTTATTGGCCAACATCAAACGTACTCTGCCCAGGAAGATCAATACGCACTAACCTCCATGTAATAAGAGATCTCATCCATCCACATCGCAAATAGCCAACACGAAAAGAAGGCTTTCGACAGCGTAGAGCACTAGTACCTTTATGAAATCCTATAGGCATTTGGCTATGGTGCTCTCATCATTGAAACAGTGCAATTGCTATACAGAGATGCACACTTCTGTTTAAAAATCAACAACAGGTTCACTCGCACTTTGTCATACTTTCGAGGGATCTTGTCGTACTCTCGTGGGATCAAACAAGAATGTCCTCGCTCTGGACAATTATACATACTGGCCATAGAACCTTTCTTAAAAAGAGTATATTACACCATCATCGCCAAATGAACCAGCATAATAGAGCCACACCAAAAAATAACTCTATAAGCATATGCCGATGATGTCACTGTAATAGTCCGAAATGAAAAAGAAATCACACTAACCGAGGAAGAACACAGACTATATGCACCAGCCTCAGGGGGCAAATTAACTAATGCAAAAACCACTGGCTTGTGGTCAGGCAGATGGAAGGCTAGAAATGATTCTCCAATGGAGTGTACCTGATCAAGTGAAGGACAAATATACTTAGGTATGCACCTTGGCAACACCAAAATATATAATGCACTGAACTGAACACAGCTACACAACCAATATAAACAAGTGGTAGGAAAATGGAACTGCTTTGTTCAATGTCTTCACTTAGAGGAAGAATCCTAATAATCAACCAGATGACTGCGAGTGTGCTATGGCATACCCTGAAATTTCTAACATCCCCCCCCCGAAGACTTTTTCCGTCATATTAAAAAGGCAATGAAACGTTTCCTATGGAAATACTAACTGGACAACCTACTCTGAACTCTACAAGCCACTCAATAAGCGAGGTCAAGGCCGGATTTCTCTTGAAAAGAAGATCATATCCTTCAGGATAATCCTTTGGCTAAAGACACTTCAGTGCAATCATACTTATGTAACTACCTACGATTACATAATGAAATCATCCATCCGAGGACTTACACTTTCAACAATCCTCCTAATGGCCAGTTCTGTACCATTACCTCCTAAACTACCTCTTTTTTTACAAAGATGCTCTACAGCAGTGGACAAATACAGAGCTTCATCACACACTGACAGGATCAACAGAGTCAGCTGTACTAACAGAAGCACTGTTTTCGAACAGAAACATAACAAGTCTCACAACTGGCCAGCACTTCCTTTTCCCTAAATGGAACTGGGCAGGAATATGAATCATAGGGGAACTCCTAACTCAGACGCTAAACTGGAAAACACTAACATGCCTACCATTAAAAAATTCCAAAATTGAAATGCAATATCAAATGATGCAAGTTGCCATTATAAAAGCCTTCCCCGATATCGCTACGCGTCAGGGAATCCGTATTACTTCTAGAAACTGCGGGGAGCCTACCTTTCATCTTGCATCATCTGAAGCCTCAGTTCCAATTCTTCCCTCTAACTACAAGAAAATATACCACTTCCTCATATCAGTGCCTCCAACTCCACCCTTCTTATATTCATCCTTAACCCCTCTCATTTACTAAGCTGCACATGCCACCCAGTTTTCAGTGAGATCTTCCATATTAATCGAGGTGTTCCAAAACAGATTCCGAAATACAGTGGAGGCTATGGCATAACATCATGCCAACTCCTACTAAGATCACAAATTTCAGCTAAAATCGGATCAGTGTCCATTCTACGACGTTTCAGGCACCTTGGAACACACATACCTAATCTGTCCTGCAAACAAAGCGATGATCACCTACGCCCTGAATACAGCCTCCATCACCTGTAACTATGCACACAGCCAAGACGACTACTGGAATTTAGTCCATACAGAAGAGAACAAACACAGAATATGCAATTTCCTCTTCATCTGCGCCAAGGCTGTCATTTACAGTTTCTACCTTAAGCACACACAAGAAATAACCGGCACCCATCCATCATTGTATCGAAACAAACCCTCATGTGTAGCGTACGTCCGAAACTACAGAGCAGGCTTTCACTGGAATTTGATTATCACAAAGAAACAGGAGCTGTCGCAAAATTCATAAAGGAGTGTAATCCAACTGGTACCCATTTTTGATTGCCGACGACAACACACTTCAGCTGAAGAATACCTAAAAGTGATAGTGAACTGTAATATTGACTTTTACTGAAACGTTACATCCTGTCTATAACTAATGTACTTTTTCGCTCATTTCTATTGTATATCCAGAAAGAAAATCCTTTTTTTCTCTGTAATATACATTCTTATAATATGTAAATAGCCCTTTTTGTTATCTTTCTTCTAATGTATATTTTATCAAGTTTAATAATATATATATTCAAAAAACAAAGTCACGCTAAATGAACTAAAATCTGCATGCACATCCTTACCAAAGATCATATCTCCCGGCCTTGATGGTCTCACGTCTTGAGTTTTTCCAAGTCATCTGGGATCAACTCGGACCACTTCTCCTCAATATACTGCAAGAAGTCTACCTCGATTGGCTCCCGAAATCCGTCACGACATCAGTAGCACGATTGTTAGCAAAGAAAGGAGACCACACGGATATCCGAAACTAACGTCCAATCTCCCTAATTAATACCGATTGCAAAATCATTTCCAAAAAGTTATAGCAAACCGAATAAAGCCAACATTGCCTAAATGGCAACAGCAGTTATTGGCCTACATCAAATGTACTCTGTCCCAGGAAGATCAATACGCTAACCTCCATGTAATAAGAGATCTCATCCATCCACATCGCAAATAGCCAACACGAAAACCTATCACTCGTCAGTCTTGATCAGTAGAAGGCTTTCGACAACGTAGAGCACTGGTACCTTTATGAAGTCCTAATCGCATTTTCCTATGGTCCTCTCATCATTGAAACAGTGTAATTGCTATACAGAGATGCACACGTCTGTTTAAAAATCAACAACGGGCTCACTCGCACTTTGTATTACTCTCGAGGGATCAAGAAAGGATGTCCTCTCTCTGGAAAATTATACACACTGGCAATAGAACCCTTCTTAAAAAGAGTATACGACACCGTTATCTCCAAATGAACCATCGTAATAGAGCCACATCAAAAAATAACCCTATCAGCATATGCCGATGACGTCACTGTAATAGTCCCAAATGAAGAAGAAATGACACTAACCGAGGAAGAACGCAGACTATATGCAAAAGCCTCAGGGACTAAATTAAATTCTGGCTTGTGGTCTGGCAGATGGAAGGCTAGAAATGATTCTCCGATCGAATGTACCTGGTCAAGTGAAGGACAAATATACTTAGGTGTGCACCTTGGCAACACCAAAATATATAACACAATGAACTGGGCACAGCTGCACAACCGATTTAAACAGATGCTAGGAAAATGGAACAGCATTCGTTCCATGTCTTCACTTAGATGAAGAGTACTAATAGTTAACCAGATAGCTGTGAGTGTGTTATGGCATACCCTCAAAGTACTCACACCCCTGAAGAATTTCTCCACCACATTGAAAAAGCAATGAAACATTTCCCGGGAACAATACTAACTGGGCAATATACCCTGAGCTCTGCAAGCCACACAGTAAGAGAGGTCAGGCCTGATTTCCCTTGAAAACAAGAGTAGATCCTTCAGGATAATCTTTCTCCTAAAGACACTTCAGTGCAATCATACTTATGTAACCATCTTCGATTATATCACGAAATCATCTACCAGAGGATTTACACTTTCCACAGTCCTCTGAATGGCTTGTCCTAGACTACCTCATTTTTAAAGAGATGCTCTGCAGCTGTGGAAAAACACAAAACTTTATCACACACTGACAGGATCAACAGAGTCAGCTGCACTTACAGAAACGCTAATTTCGAACAGAAACATAACAATTCTCCAACTGACCATCCCTTTCTTTTCCTTACACGGAACTGGACAGGAATAAGAATCATAGAGGACCTCCTGATTCAGACCCTAAAGTGGAAAACATTTCAAAGCCTACCAGTGAAGAATCCAAAAACTGAAAAGCAACATCAACAGATGGAAGCTGCTATTATAAAAGCCTATACAGATATCGTTACTTCGCAGGGAACCCGCATGCCTTCTAGAAACTGCTCTGAGCCGATATTTCATCTTGTACAATCTGAAACCTCACTTCCAATTCTTCCCTTCAACTACAAGAAAATGTATCACTTCCTCTTGTCAGTGCCTCCAACCTAGCCCTTCGTATATTCATCCTTAACCCTCTCGTCTACAAGGCTGCACGTGCCACTCAATTTTCAGTGGGATCTTCCATATAAATAAGAGTTGGCCAAAAGTGATTACGCCATACAGTGGAGACTATGGTATAACATCTTGCCAACTCCTTCTAAGCTCTACAAATTTCAGCTCAGAGAAATGGATCTGTGTCTATTCTGCGAAGTTTCAGGTACCTTGGAACACACACACACATATCTATCCTGTCCCTCAAACACAGCGATGATCATCTATTTCCTGAACACTGCCTGTAACTACGCACACAGCCAAGAAGACTACTGTAATTTAGTCCATACAGAAGAAAACAGACACAGAATATGCACTTTCCTCTTCATCTACGCTAAGGCAGTCATCTGCAGGTTCTACCTAAAACACACAAGAAATAACCAGCACCCATCCCTACCCGAATCGGCACAATCCCTCATGTATAGCCTACGTTCGGAAACTACAAACCAGACTTTCACTAGAACTACAAAGAAACAAGGACTGTCGCGAAATTCATAGAGTGGTATCCAACTGGTACCCTATTCTGCATTGCCGACTACAATATACTTCATCTGAAAGAAAACTAAGAGTGAAACTGAACTGTAATGTTGATTCCTTTATTGTATTTTCTATTGTATATCCGAAAGGAAAATCTTTCTTTCTCTGTATTTATATACTTATAATATGTAAATAGTCCTTTTGTTACCTATCTTCTAATGTATATTTTATCAAGTTAAATAATGTATATATGTAGATAGAGAGATAGATTGATTGATATAGCTAGATTTACGGTACACAGCCACGGAATTGCAATATCACCGGTATTATATTTTTGCATTTATTCCCGTTAAAGATTCCCCTAATCTTCTAGCTTCGCGTGATTCCTAAAATTAAACACAATATACTAATGCTTCATGAAGAGACTTTTTGATGCGTAAACATTGCTAACTCGTTCGCGTTAATAGTTCGGGTGTGCGGTCACACACAAACACTTTTGAGCCCTTCGAACAGACGTAAAGATGACAGAGCGAGTCAAATTCTTAGCGTTCCAGTGAAAACTCGCCCAGAAAGCCAGGCAGCGAGACCGCTGAGACAATAGCACCTAGAAATCAGTGGCTATGATTGGTTATTGTGTCAACCAGTCCTACTGAGTTGCTGCTTTTGTTTTCTGATTTTCATCTGTTTTAAGTGTGTGAGTGCGAATTGATGTGTTTCGGACACCGATGTAGTCAAATAATTTTCTATAAACGATTTATAACTTTTTTTATCCATATTACAATGGTAAATAGTGTTAACAATCTATTAATTCCCGTTTTTGCCAGAGTTTTCGCGGATTGTATTATTGATTATAGTCGAAGGAGGTTGGAACTTATGTATAAATAAGTAAGTAAAATTAGTTATTTCAACCTTTCTTTGGTTCAGTACGGGAAAATAATAATTTTCCAAGTGATTACTTTTTCCGATTTCTGTGTATGGCTGTATTTAAAGTATATATAGATAGATTTTATTTGTTTATTTATTTTTATTTTATTGTAAACATAACAATCTTATATATATACAGGATTAACCGGCTTTTGGTTATCTGCAGTCAGGCAGAGAGATTACATGCTCATACTCTTGTTGAGATATGTTACATCAAAATATCAGTTATAAGGTGAATTACATTTTTTTAAGCCGTTAGCAGTTATTTTGAGAACATACTGTATAAGAACATAAAATTTGGCATGTATGTGGAAGGACATAACAGTTGCTATAGGAAAATATCATATATTTCCATGAAAGTGAAAGCTGATTAATATTCGCGCTGTTAAACACAAAAAAATCTTTCTTCCCCCCTTTCTTTGGGGGAGGGGAAATGATGTCATTGCCCCTCCCCCAAATTTACAAATTATAATTAACAAAATATAATTAACAAACAAATAATTTATTTTGAATAGAACAAAATTTAGAATAGGTTCCTCTTCATTTTCCGTCCATGAAAATCCAAATTTCAAGCACCGTATTTTCTGGTGAATAAGACGCTGCTATGTATAAGACGCACCCAAGAAATTTAATACAATTTTCTGGAAAAAAACTAAACTTTAAAGTATGGTTTTTAAAAAAATTGATAAAATAATGGGTAATTTTAATAGTAAACTGACCTTTTAGAAAGAAATAATTTTGTCTTTATATACTTTTGGCATTTTTGGACTGATTTTTGTTTTTGTACGCATACAAAGTCCACTGCGATTCATGAAACGGTAACACCATGAAGCACCACCTTTAAAATCTTGAATGTTACGCTCACAGGCTACTTTGACTGCATGTGTACGAATCATTTTTTTTTTAAATGGCAATGCCATTTTGCCGATTTTCTTGCACCCATTTCAAAACTTCGGTCTCTAGTTCTGGCTACTTCGCAATTTTTCCACGTTCCGCGCGCTTTTCATTACGCAATTTGTACATAATCTCCTTCTGACCACGCCAAGTTCTAATCATTTTTTCTGTAGGCGGAGGTCCAAAATGTCTTTCAGCTTCCCTATTCCCGTGTTCTTCCGCATATTTTACAACTTGCAATTTGTAACTTGAAGTATATGAATGTAGCCTGTTTTTTTTTCCATCAATAACATCTACGGGGAAATATCAAACTGAACGCAAAATATTTCAACACGTCAACTCAATACTGATAAACATTGGTAACTGATTATTGGGATAAGATATTATGAAACTTGAATAGGGACTCCCCGTTCTTAGCCAATGACGAGCTAGAAGTCACGTGAAGGTCACGCATCAATTTGATTGCACCATTAACCGCCTACAAAGATCTTGGAACACAAAAGGGAGTGCGTATGACTTTGAAAAGAGGAAACAATCCTTACCTTCATTATATAATACGCACCCCATTTTTAAGATGAATTTTTAAGGTAAAAAGGTGCGTCTTATACACCGGAAAATACGATAATTCATATCATACGAAGATTTTCATCTTCCTAGTTGGTTCTCTGGAGATGTCAGACGACACACCCTTATCAATTTCATTTGATCCAGATACAATATCAACGTTTTCTTTTTGCTTACAGCTACTTGTTTGGTATATTGCTCTCTTTTGTGGGTTTTATAAATCCTGTCTTTAATGAATAATCCATACTTAAGAATTTGAAAGCTAAAAAAATTAACGTATTTATTCTAATATAACTCGCACTTCTTTCCCGAAATTAAAGCCAAAAAAATCGTGGTGCGAGGTATATTCCGCAATTTGCTGAAACTAAAGTTTTTAGGAAAAAAAAAACTGAAAATGGTGCGACTTACCAAGAAGCTCCTACTCACTATCGCTACTTTTGGCATCGAGAACAGTTTCCTTGTGTGCATCGTCAAAGCCATCTGCTCACATAGCTTCATCTTTTTTCCCATTATTTCAAGCAAAAATTACAGTGAAATTTACATAATTTGTGCCGTATTAACAAACGTTTGCGCAAACCAAAGACAAAGGCAAGCCAACAGTTGAGTTGAAATGCTAATTCTCTTCAACCGAATTCCATAATATCTGAAACACATTCACTATGTATTTCTTAGTTTTAACACGTTCACGAAGGGGTGGTGTCAAGCAAAACTGCATGTTGCACAGGGAACATGTGGCTTGGCTTTAGTCAATACAGCAGTTTCTGTTGGTGGAGAGATGTGATTCATTAGTTAGTGCAGTTTTTATTCAAGCTGTCTCTAATTGCACTATTTGTTGAGAAATGTATTACGCAGACTGCAAATATCTCTGTACCTTGACGCTGTTGGGGAGAGCGTATTATTTAGCGCAGGGAGCAGGTTACTATCGCCAGGACCTGAATTATGGCGATTGTAACTCGCAATTTGAGTAGGAGAATTCATACATGATATATAATTTATTGAGAAATATATACGTTTAAAATAATTCGTTTTTTCTTAATAATGATTCCATGCATTAATGATGCATAGCCGAAAATTACCACGTACCCACTGAAGACCTTTCGCGTTACCCCGGGGATATGATTACCACATTTTGAGAAATACTGGTCTAGGTTTACAAGACCCATTGTTTCGCTTTGTTTTTGTTGGCTATGCTTATGAGATCCCTTATGAGGTGTACGTTTTCGTGGATCGACCATCCAGGGAGGGAATAGCTCTGATGCTTATCTATTATATCGTTCAGAGCGGGCTTAAATTTGTTAGTGATGACTTTTGATATTATTTTACAGTCGGTGTTTATGATCGAGATGGGTCTCCACTTTCCTAATTTCGAAGCGTCTCCTTTGTTTGGAATAAATTTAATAACAGATGTTGTCATATTGAGTGGGAAGCCATTTTCATTGACATCGACATATACTCTGTAGAGGTCCAAGCTGTTCCCAGAAGTTCCCAGGACTGGTAATATTCAGTGGTGAGTCCGTCTATTCCAGGAGATTTATCTTTAGGTAAGGAGGTGCAGGCAGTTGTCAAATCGTGTAGCGTGATGGGGAGTTCTGTGGCACACCTAGTTGCTGGTGAGTGTCTTTTCACAAAGGAGAGAATTATATCCGTGCCGTCTATAGATGTTGAGTTTGCTTGGTATACATTTTTGCAGTACTGCAAGGTATATAAGAGGATTTCGTCATGATTTTCTATGATGTTTTCACTATCTGTTGTTTTAACAGACACAGTGTTTCACTCTTGTTGGCCTTTTTCCAGTGAGAAGAAATACTTCGTGGGTGCATCTGTAAAGTTAATGTGTTTGCATCGTGCTCCAGTTGGGAGCGTATGGTGATTTCCAGGGACTTGTATTCCTCAAATTCCGGATGATATAATTGCTGCTATTGTTGTTGTTGTTGTTGCAGATTGTTGCTTATTCAAATTCCTCTGGTGGCTAGATTGTTGGTTAAATACCCTAACTTTGTATTTAAAGAGTGACCACCACTCGAAAATTGATTCTGAAGTAGGTATATTTCTGATGAGCGTTCCGATATAGTTTTTGGAGGTTCTGAGATATTCTGTATCCTGTAGCAGACTGCTTTTAAATATCCAGTATGCTCCTATTTTGTGTGTCTCCAGGAGTGCAAATGCTCAGAAGGATGGAATCATGGTCTGATGCATGAGATGAATGGTATGTGACTCTCCATAAGTAGGGTATTGTGTGCATAGATGTGCAGTATCTATCGAGTGGTGCCTGGTATAGGACACTGGTAGGACCACCTTTGGCTCTCCAGGAGAACACTTTCTCATGTGGGTGCAAGTGTCTGAAGGTGTCGGTCAGCTCGTAGTCATTTATTACATCCTGGAGAAGCAGAGCTAGCGCTTGTTGATGTTCATGGCATTGTTGTCTGTTCATTGCAGAATCCAGAGTGCAGTTAAAATCCCCTGCCAGTATGAGATGGTTATTGACCTTGCTGAGGTGGTTTCGGATGAACTCTAGTACCTGCAGTCCAAGCTATTCGCTTTATGGCATGTATATACTAATAATATGTATTTTCTTTCCTGTCCGAGTTGTAATGAGCGCATATATTGAACACCCAGCAAAGGTATCGATTGTTCCTAATTTTAGAGCGCTGTTTTTGGGGATTCCAATGCTGACTCCCTTTCCATGAAGTTGTATTCCAGAACAATGGTGCATGGTATATGGGCAGGTCTTCCAGTGTTGATCTGAAGCTTTGCTGTTGCAATGAAAGTTAGGTTCCTGCAGCATAACTATTTCTGGCCAGTGGTCAAGGATATGTTGCAGCATGAGCCTGTTTCGTAGTGGTATAGCACATCCTCTAGCGTTTAGTGAGAGAAGGTTTATTGAGGTGCTCATTATTTTATGGTTTAGTTTCTTTGACGGGGTAACCCTCACTTCCTTTACGGATTGTTATGCTGCTGCAGGGATTCAAGCCTGTTGATCAAGTAGAATATTCGTTTCTTGAGTTTGATGGTTTTATTTCCTCTTTTTCCTGCCAGAACGGTTCTTAATTCTTCCGGGTGGGTGATAAGGCCACTAATATCGGCGGTGTAGTCATATGCTGTCAGCAGCTTTTGTGAAGAGCCTCGAATGTTTTTAAGAAAGCTCTGAAGCTGCTCATTCGTTAGTGGGCTTTCAGTGTGAAGAAGAACGGCATTTTCCATTTCCTCTTCATCATCTGAGGACTCAAAAAGCTCGAGCTCTTCATCCCCCCCCCCTCTCTACAATCTGTTGGGAGGGCTTCAGAATGTTTGGAGGCAAAGAACCCCTGTTACAGCTGCGCTGGTTCGTCTTTGGCTGTTTTTCCGTTTTTGTTTCTTGCTCCTCTTCGTTATTTTTATTTTTATGAGTCGGTTAGTTGTCCGTTTTCTATTTCCTTTTCTCTAGGATTTCTTTTAATCGATGTTGGTGGAGGTTCTTCCGAAAGTTGGGTTTCCTTAGTGCCACCACGTGATTTTGTCTCCTGGGTAATAGACTGAGAGTTGTTTTCACAAGACTTTGTAGTTTTTTTGGGGTTGGCTGTTTGCTGCTTCTGGTTCTTTGATCCGCTAAGGTTGGTAGTATCGTTAACCAGTTTCTCATTTTTGGGTATATATGGGCATAACTTCCTTACATGACCTTCTACGTGGCAGTAAAAGCATTGAGCAGCGATACTAATATAAAAGTGTAGGGTACTCCATCTATTTTTGTGTTGATTATTTACGTATAGAGCCGATTGTGTTGTCGCCAAAGTGCATTAGATCCTGTCTTATAAAGCTCTTGATGTGAGCGAATTCCGGCCTAGTTGTAGAGTTTCGTGGTGTTCAGATTTTACCTGTCACTGCGCCGTATTTTGAAAGTAATCCGCGAAGTATTTGATGGCTTATTTCCGGTGGGACATTTGAGACAGTTACTTTTGTGGAAACTAGCATTATTGGTGAGACATTTACATGGCATGCCCTTTTCAATTAAGATACATTGTTAAAGTACATTTGTATGGTTCCGGCAACTCTTGAAATCTGAGTTATATTTTTTGATGGAACATGCTACGTTACTGCGTCTAGGTATATAATTTACGTATATAGGTATATATATATATATACGTATTTAGGTATATATAGCTAACCAACCGCGTTTATCCGACTAGAAAAGTCGGATAAACGCGGTTGGTTAGCTCCAAGTTTGTAAGCGCGGTGGTCGTCGTCCCAGTAGTAGTAGTAACGCGGAGGTATTAGCTGCAATGTCGGCATAAGAGAGAGAGAGAGAGAGAGAGAGTACTGCACTGACTTTTGTCCATTGTCGTCTACGGGGGGGGGGGGGGGGCTGCGATTGATGTGTTTTCTTTCTCTGGCGCTGTGGCTGGTGTCATTTCCTTGGTTATTGGAATCCTGCGACCTTGGACCAATTCCTGTTGAGCTCGGGCGTGGAAAACGGCTGGTGGTGGTGATATAGTGGGGTTGCTTGAGTTTTTACTGGCCTTTGCTTCTGGTGAATCCGGGAAAACGTAAGCTATCACAATTTACCGTCGCTAGGGAACTTACCGGTGTAGCAATAACCAAAGAAACAATGAAGATTTTAAACATTTTAAATAACTTTGCCTAGCTTCGCAAATTTAATAAACAAATTTTACAACCCTCCCTTCCATAGATCAGTTGCTGACGATTATGCAGGTATAAAACTTGAAGTTCATTGGTGTATTAGATCGCACAATATCCAAAGCTAGGTATGAGTGACCTTAGACACGTCCGCTCCATTCCGCGTAATACCATCTCCAATATACAAAACACCTAGAACTGTAAAACAATTACCATCACACAGGTTGAAACAATACGATACCTTGGAATAATGAAAATGATGAAAATAATCATGAAATAATTTCAGTTCTATACATCTATACAATTCTGATTCTGTACGTTCTGATATATATAAAACTCTAATGATTTGTTTTATCAAAAAATATCCATCAGAATACTTTGATTCCAAATAAAGTACAACAAAATATATTGAAATTTATAATGTATCTGGAATGCCAAACAAGGATAATGTCACTACCATAAATCGACAATATTTGAATAACTATTCTCAGATTTGTAACACAGTTATTTTTAGCTTCACTAAAGATGATTTTAAAAGTAAAATATTTTACTTACTAACTGTTTGGAAACAATTATCTTCAAATCTCGTCTACGAAGAGAGGAATCTTTATCATCACTTTTCAAATTAAGACAATTTATTCAGAATCATACAGAGGTAGTGAATATTTCCTCCTGGAAACAGAAATTTTTTATCTTGCAGAACAGGCTGTCGATACCCCCCACATGATTATCATAATGTACGTCATATGTGAAGCCTGCTTGTTTGAAACGTACACTATATTTAAACACCATTGCTTACTAACCATTTTACTGTAATAATCTGTCGCCTAAGACTCCGAAGATAAGTGGAAAGTAATTTTATTTCCCCGATGTGAGGTGGCACCGTTATTTTGAAGGATTAAAGTAATTGAAGGAAGAAACGGAGGATTCATAAGTAAAATTCGTTATTTTCTGTAACAAAAGTAAGGAAAATATTCTTCACAGGGGGACCGCAGTAGTGGAGTATCTGATGACTTTTATTTAGATGTTCCACATTTTATTTTTGTAATAGTCTAGCGTATCAAACAATCTCATCAAACTTTAGATAAAGAGTTTTATATAATTAAATGCATTAAAAATTTCTCCTCTCCCTTTAATGTAATGTAGTGCAATGTAATAATATGTCGGGAAATTTAATTTATCATTATAATTTAACTCAATTTTCGTCTCCAAAAACACAATAAAAGTTGTGTTAATAAATCACTTTTTAAATTTCTTACGTTGATCTACTGCTGTTTTACTCCATTCGAGTTTCTTTCCCCATCACTTTGTGAGAGTAAGGAAAAACAGTCCCGAAAGTAATCAATCTTGCTTATAGCAAAACCATAGCAAAAAATTAGAGAAACATCCTCCATAACCGTAGTTTTTACTCCTCGAGACAGCTTAGCAGGTTCCTGCCATTAAACCTATCGAAATATAATTCGAAAAGTAATAATTTCTTAGGTTCCTTCAGCTAGAGAGGGAGGGAGGTATACTTTTCTACTGAACAACTAAAATTGAACGCGATAATATAAACAATATATTAGGACATACTAATTCCTTTTTAAGAGAAATTTATGCCACTTTTACACGTGAACTCAGTCTGAAAGCAGAGTAATTTCGTTGATTCTGTTTGATCTTTGCACATAAAAATTGCTGTTAATTGTAAATCTCTCTCTCTCTCTCTCTCTCTCTCTCTCTCTCTCTCTCTCTCTCTCTCTCTCTCTACAGTAGAGGCATTTTACGTAATATTATGATACAAAAATCAGCATTTTGCAAGGAACATGAACATCATAAACAACTCTACAATGTTCACGTTATCGAAATTTTGATTTCCAAGTTTCTTCTCACTAAGAAAGAATCTGCAGTCCAGATCAGCATATTGAATTCCAACCAGTAACGCTACTCAATAATGCCAGCCTCCATACAAAAACTTCTTGTTCGTCTAACATGAGAAGTATAAATCGTGATTTCTTATTGCAGCACAATCTTCGAGCTATCTACTGTGACCACAGAACATACACTGAGTGACCAATTTATTAGAAACACCACTCTATTTTTTCCTTAAACTACACTCCGTGTAGTTCGGAATGAGGATTAGAAAAATCAGAAAATGTAGTTCAATGACCAGTGCTTTCGAATAAACTCACATCTCTGTATGACCAAGTTGATAACATTCAGGAACACATGCTAAGCGAAAAGCAGTAAGATCCACCCTGCGACCGTTATTAAATTTTATCAAATTTATCGTACTGTAGTACATCCAGAGGAAATCGTAGCTATTTAAAAACTTTGCTTAGCGTCACGTTTCCTTCCGTCGCTTAATTACTTCACACGCAGTTCATCCGGAATACTCTAATTACGTAGCCATCAAAAGCCTTTGATAACACAGCACTGGAAAAAAAAAAACGATTAACTTTGTTTCAATAAGTGGTTCTCGGTCAGGCATACATGTGACTACAGGGTTTGTTAGATGTAATATGTTTTATGGAAGAATAAAACAATAATCAGGATATCTTAATTTACTATAAAGAATAGACTTTATTTATAGCCAATCATGAATCGATGTTATGACTGTTCATTACCATGACATTAGAATAATTCCTGAAGATGAGATTAATTCGGTACCTTCGATGAAATAAAAGAACCAAAATTTTCATTTAATGAAATAAAATGATGTCTTTTATCTTAAAATTTTATTGAATTTTGAAAATAAATTCAAAGCCTGTAAAATTTAATATCAAAACAAGTAATTTTGAAAAACTTTAATCACCTGATTCTTCTGTGACTTCATAGGAATGACTGTCTGAAGCTACAAAATGCAATTGATAATGCGAAACAAACTCTCTCATCCTCTTGGTATATACAATGGATTTCTACCCTGTATAATTTTGATAATTAATACACTATACTCACAAAACTATTTGGACATCTAGTTGCCGTCAAAACTTCATTGACATTACGTTTCTAGTACCGAGTGGGACCACCATTGGCCTGAATGACAAAAACTACCCTTAGGTGCATGCTTTCATGCTTTAGTTGCATGTTACTTCGCAACAGAAAACTTCCATTCCTCGCGCAACGTTATTCCCATTACTAATTATATAAGGCCGCTTTGGTCTGGAGCGAACTAGTCCTGATTCATCCCAAAGATATTCGATGGGTTGGAAATCTGGACTCTGAGCCAGCTAGTCCAATACGTCAACCATGTTTTGTGGAAACCAGTCTCGGACACGCAGTGCAGTATGGCATGGAGCATTGTTTTGTGGAAGCATGAAGTTGTCCATCAAACACTTCAAGGTTTTGGCCACATCTACCAGTGGACCAAGCTACATCCAACTAAAACACTCCATACCATTACCGAGCCTCCACCAACTTGACAATTGTAATGATGCAGTCCTGATGAAACGGTTCCATGGGTAATCTCCAGACCCAAGCACGACCATACGAGTAAAATATATCGAACCGTGATTCATCTCTCCACAGAACCATTTTCCAATCATGCATGATTCAGGAACAACGCGAAAGACGCCAGTCCAAAAGTCGCTTAGCGTTGAGGATGTGATGTGTAGCTTGTTCGCAGCTGCTCTGCCGTAGTAATCTAAAGCAGGCGTGCAGGTCTCTGCGGACAGTTTTAGTACTGACAGATTTCGCTGCAGCATTTTTCAGGTTGAGTGCGAGTTCCGTTGATGAGAGGTCCGTCGCTGCGGGATTCCCGAAAATTCCAAGACTTATAATATTTTATAATATTGATATATTGATTTTATAATTGTGATATTCTAAATTGTAAATGTAGGTTAATCAAAAAAACAAAACCCGTCAAGTATTTGAGCCTCCATATCGATAGCAATTTGAAGTGGAACTCCCATACCACTTTCTTAACAAATAAGTTAGATTTTTTAACATAATATATTATGTTAACAAATTTGTAAATGCAGCATTCTTAAGATGTTTATACTATTCCTGGGTAAATTCTTCACTGCAATATAGCATTACCTGTTGGGAAGGAGACTATTATAACAATCTGCTTCCATTAATAAGAATACAAAACAGAATAATTAGAGCCATAACTACTACCTACTTTAAACATTCAACCAATGATCTCTATATCGTTCATAATATTCTACTATTTCAGAAACTATATCTCTATGGTTGTCTGTTATATGTAAAAAGAAACACTGAAAGTTTCTTGGTATATAGTGTAGACTATGGATTGCGCTGCGGTCGAAACACGCTGGAAGTACCTAAGGCTAACAAAGACAATTTTCATAAATCTTTCGAGTACATTACGACGAGCAGCTATAATAAACTTCCGAATGAAATTAAATCCATAACCTCAGAATATGTATTCAGAAAAAGATTGAGAAACTACCTTATGGGATTAAAGAATGTTGACAATTATTTTAAACGTATAGTATAAGAGATCATTATAACTCTTATATCATAACCAATTAAGGTATTGATTTACAAATTGGTTCATTCAATTAGGAATTAAAATATCAACATGTACTTTATTATAACTGGTAAGGGAACCCTCTTAGATGCGTTCCCCGTACTCTCAGTGTCTGTTTTGAGCTAATTACTTTTCTAGTAACCAATATGGCTACGGCCCTTGGTTACACATATTTGCATTAACTAACTTACATTACTCGAAACCAATTACTTATCATAACTTTGAACGCATTCGAAATATATTATATTCTACTTGCATATATGAGAAAACTTTTTATTAACCATAATAAAATAATAGCTATAATAAGTGTTAGTACCAACAGAATATGATAGTAATACTTGAATTTTATTTTGTAACATTGTAATGTGCATTGAATTGTATTGTGAAATATTGCCATAATTATACAAGTTGAATATTATAATATGTATAATTTGTATACGTGATGTGAATAATAAACATAGTAATAATAATAATGATAATAATCCAAATCCATTTCTCCATTTATGCAACAGTCTTCTATACTGTTTTCTGTCAAAACCTTAGAAAAATCCGCAATTATCAGGATGTATCAATGGTATTCTACACTGAAAAGAAGAAATACTTTATCTCTTGTGGGCCTGACAGTTTCAAGTATGACGAGAGCAACTTTCAAATTCGAAATGTGATCATGTGATGCATTGTGCCTATGGTCCCATAAGAGGTTTTGGTAAAGAAGATCGGAAGAAAGTGTTTTTAAGTCCTTAATTAGCGCATCTAACGCAAAGGAAAAGAAATGACTGGGCATATTCAGAAACTAAACAGGAGAGAAAGAAATTAATACTAATCACACAGAAATACTATTAGGATATCCATTATTATAATATCTACTCGATTTCTGTACAGGATGAGGAACAGTTATCTCTAACACAATTTTTAACATAATGATATAAAAACACGCTGGTTCGAGTACAAAAGCCTATAAGGAATTTTTGAAATACGAATCACCATTTTCTTTCAAATACTATTAAGTTCGAGGGTGCATCGTCAAGGTACTAACTGTGTAATTCTTCACTGAAATAAATGATATTTATATCTTTTATTTTACATTAATTAGGATTTTATTATATTTCTCTGATTTACGTCTTTATGTTGTATTTAGTATATTTCCTGATATATACTCGAATGTCGAGATATTGTAATATTAAACTGGCGTCGTAAAATGACAACAAAAGAAACTCCTAAGAATAATAAAGCAACAACAAACACCTGAAGTTGAGAACAAGACTGCTTGTTCCCACTGAACAGAAACATGCAGGTATTGAAACAGTAGTGATATTGAAATTGAATTGACTTTCGATCAGAACTAAAGCAAATTATTAGGCCGGTGAATCAGGAAATACAAAAAAAGTGAAGACGAGTTTAAGGAGCAGAGAAAGGACACGAAAGTTAAGAAACATAGGAGAGACAACTAAGCGCTCAAGTACCTGCGATATTATTGCATAACAGTTAAAAAAATTGAATTAAACGAAGTACGTAATATAATATGTTCATCATTCAAGTTTAGGCCCAGTGGCCTGTTCTAATTTTATTCCATGTTTTCCTTTGGTCGTCCTTTACTTCTATGTCCTCCATGCTTTCAACATGATCAATCCACTTATTTCGATATTCGTATACCGTATTTTCCGGGTTATATGACGCTCCTATGTATAAGATGCACCCAAGAAATATAATACAATTTTCTGGAAAAAACCTAAACTTTAAAGTAAGATTTAAAAAAAATGGATAAAATAATAGGTAATTTTTAATAGTAAACTGACCTTTCAGAAAGAAATAATTTTGTCTTCATATTCTTCTAGCATTTTTGGACTGATTTTTGTTTTTGTACGCATACAAAGTCCACTGCGATTCATGAAACGGTAACACCATGACGCACCACCTTTAAAATCTTCAATGTAAACAATAAAGAAATTCTCTCTTTTTTTTTATCCCTTTTTATATTTACATATATTCACACAGTAGCGCACTGGATTTAATCTTGGGTGGTGAGTTGAGTAGATGATTGAGAATACACACTAGGCATTGCATACCACTTATGACTGAAAATATCTGCAATAATCGCTAATTCATAAGTAGTATAGAGATAGAAGACACGACACAACATAAATTTTAAAAAAAATGAATTTTACTTAGAAAATGATTTTTGGAAATTTTCTAGTGTTTTTTCCTTTTTCTTTGAGGTCAAAGACCAGCTGGTCCCCCGTCTGGGTGTGCCACTAATGAAGAGAACACATACGTGTTATAGAGGAACACAAACACAGGAAAAGCTGTGTGGTCTAAGCTTAATCACTATTCAAAAATACATTGGATGTTGGAACTGAAGTAAACAAAAAAAAAATTCATTTTATAATAAGGCCTTAACACAATTCCTAAGGAAAACCAGGAGATTGGAACTTGTGTATAAATAAGTAAAACGAATTCTTTCAGCCCTTCTTTAGCGGAAATTATTATTTTTCATTTCTTTTTTTTTTAAATAACGAAACCTGTGGTGCGTTCATAATTAGAAGAAACACACACCACAGTGAAAATTATTTAATTGTAAATATTTCATTCTAAGTATCTTAGGACATCATCAGTACGGTATTTAAACAAAAATTGGGAATAACATATAGTTAGGGCGCATGATTACAATAGAATCTCATGAAAACGTGCATAACGTGCTAAAGTAGTACAAAAAAAAAAAAAACGTTAATTATTTAACAGAGTTTTGTATGATAATTTCCCATACTTTAGGAATAGTAAGAACGTCGTTGCGGTTTAGGTTTGGTCTGTGTAGTAGGGCTTCAAAACTTTCTTTGTATAAACGTTCATGTTTAAATAAAGATCTATGCAAAAGTTTAGCCTTTTCCCAATGGATTCTATGGTTTGGATTTTCAATTCCGTGTTGAGAGAGGCCAGATTTCTGCGGTTTAAGAAGACGAATGTGGTCTTGATGTTCCGAGATGCGTTTCTGAACAGACCTACCTGTCTGTCCAAAGTAAGATAATTTGCATGAGCATGGAATCTCATAAACACCAGGTAACATCAAGGGTGAGAATTTGTCCTTAGGAGAAGGTAATAAGTTGGTAAATTTGGTTGATAGGTTTGTAAGTAGTGGCAAAATTGTATTTCTTCATAATTTTAGAAAGACGTTCTGAGATGCCTTTAACGTAAGGTATGGGAATCCTATGCACTTCTTCCTGTCTGGTTTGATGTATGCAGAAGTGACTGATGATGATGTTTTGAGTTGTTTTGGGATTATATCCATTTAGGATGGCTGTATTTTTGATAACTTCTAATTCCTGGTTTAAAGATTCTTCAGAGGAGCAGAATTTCCGTGCTCTGGAAATTAGTGATTTAATAATGCCAGATTTCTGAGATGGATGATGAGCAGGAAGAATTGTGAATGTAGCGACCTGAGAATGTAGGCTTGCGAAAGACGGAAGTGGCGATGGAACCGTCTTCTTTTCTTTTGATGTGTAAATCCAAAAAAGAGATACCCTGTGAAGATTATTTTTCTAACGTAAAGTTGATGCGATGAAGAATAAGGTTAATTTTATCTAGAAACAGTTGCAATTCAGGTTCGGGATGATTCCATACTGCAAATACGTCATCGACATATCTTAGCCAAATTTTTGGTTTGGGTTCAAAAGTGAATATTTTTTCCTCAAGGTGTTCTAGAAACAAATTTGCTAGGTTTGGTGATAAAGGAGATCCTATTGCTGTTCCTTCCTCTTGCTTGTAAATTTGACCTTTCCAGGTGAAGTAACCTGATGCAATAACAAACTTGAACAATTCAACTATATCAGACGGAAATTTTTGAGTTAGTAATTCTATTGTTTCTTTATGGGGAATGTTAGTAAAGAGGGAGACAATGTCGAAGCTGATTAACAAGTCAGTTTTTGATAGTTGAATGTCTTTAATTTTTGTGTGAAACTCAGTAGAATTTTTGATTGAAAAGACTGAGTGGCCTATGTGAGGGCGGAGAAGGTTAGATAAGAATCTTGAAAACTTGTACGTTGGACAGCCGATACAGTCTACGACAGGTCTAAGTGGAACATTAGTTTTGTGTAGCTCAGGTAAGCCATAAATTCTAGGAAGTCTTGCATGGTATGTCTTAAGTTTTTTGATTGTTTCTTCATCTAAGGAGGAAGTTTCAGTAAGTAGCTTATTTAATTTTCTGAGTTGACGATTCGTAGGATCAAAATCCAATTTGGAGTAGGTATTACGATCTCGAAGAAGTAAATTAATTTTTCGGTCATATGAATTGGTATCAAGAACCACAGTGGTATTTCCTTTATCAGCTCTAGTAATGATTAAATTTTTGTTACGTTTTAAGGAAATAATAGCTTTCATTTCCGACGGTGGGATATTTAATTCTGAAGGTTTGGCGTTGTAGATCACTTTAGCTACTTCGAAACGAAGTTTGTTGGCTTCAATACTGGAGAGATGCTTGATGTTTCTTTCTATATGTATAAAGTCTAAATATGGGAAACACTTTGGTGAAATCGCAAATTTATGGCCTCTTGCTAGAACATTTAATTCATCTTTTGTTAGTTGACGGTTAGATAAATTCACTAGTTTCCAGAGCACACAAATTCTGCTCCTCTGAAGAATCTCTAAACCAGGAATTAGAAGTTATCAAAAATACAGCCATCCTAAATTCCCAAAACAACTCAAAAAATCACAGTCACTTCTGCATACATCAAACCAGAGGAAGAAGTGCATAGGATACCTTACGTTAAAGGCATCTCAGAACGTCTTTCTAAAATTATGAAGAAATACAATTTTGCCACTACTTACAAACCTATCAACCAAATTTACAACTTATTACCTTCTCCTAAGGACAAATTCTCACCCTTGATGTTACCTGGTGTTTATGAGATTCCATGCTCATGCAAATTATCTTACTTTGGACAGACAGGTAGGTCTGTTCAGAAACGCATCTCGGAACATCAAGACCACATTCGTCTTCTTAAACCGCAGAAATCTGGCCTCTCTCAACACGGAATTGAAAATCCAAACCATAGAATCCATTGGGAAAAGGCTAAACTTTTACATAGATCTTTATTTAAACATGAACGTTTATACAAAGAAAGTTCTGAAGCCCTACTACACAGACCAAACCTAAACCGCAACGACTTTCTTACTATTCCTAAAATATGGGAAATTATCATACAAAACTGTGTTAAATAATTAACGTTTTTTTTTTTTTTTTTTTTTGTACTACTTTGGCACGTTATGCACGTTTTCATGATATTCTATTGTAATCATGCGCCCTAACTGTATGTTATTCCTAATTTTTGTTTAAATACTGTACTGATGATGTCCTAAGATACTTAGGATGAAATATTTACAATTAAATAATTTTCACTGTGGTTTATACGTGTGTTTCTTCTAATTATTATTTTTCAATCCGGAAAAATAATAATTTCCCCAAGTGTTACGTTTTCCGATTTCTGTGCATATTATATGGCTGTATTTAAAAATAGTATTAAAAAATTGCATTTATCCTCGTCTCACTCTAGTATTTACCAATGATAATCTGATGTCACCACGAAATGTAAACCTTTGTGTATGCTTTCCTTATTTAAAACTATATTACCATATCACGTTCACACATGGGTGTCTGTCGTTTTTTTTTCCCTGGCGGGTACTAGCTTTTAGCGGATGTATGCAGCTTTCACGTTGAGCGGTAGCATTTTCACAAAGTTTTGCGGTATATTAGTTGCAACTATTTTCGGGAGAATTTTATATCTAAAATTAGCATTTAGGTATCTGGATGACATCGAGCATCTGAAATACACTTCAAACTGATTTCAAGTTACATGTTTGCTTTTCATAAATTGAGCGCTTTCTGTATCCAATGGTTATTATAAACAGCTATTACACAAATTTCAGCTGCAACTGAAAATTGAAAGCCTATGTTTATTGCTACAATAAACGTGTTCTGTTTGTGTGCCTGCAGGATATTCTGGGGGAGCAGAGTGTTTTTTCATGTGTCATTCGAATTGTCTCTAATTACACTAATTGTTCCTAAATATAGCACGCAAATATCTTTTTATTGTATTTAGGATTAAACAAAACTACCTTTTTTCTGGCAAACTTCAACAGATGCACTATAGCATCTGTTGAAGTTTTCTTTAATGGTATATGGGCATTTTCATTGATACATTGCTAAAAATTCAATCATACTGTTACAATTGCGGGAATTTTGTAGATCGGTTTGCATAAACCACACACACACACACACACACAATATATATATATATATATATATATATATATATATATATATATATATATATATATATATATATATATATATATATATATATATATATATATATATATATATATATATATTTTTTAAACGTGGCCACAAGTTTGATCATTTCAAAGGATTTGAATAACTGTTTTCATCAATGGCAGAAGCAATAAGCAAAGAGTGAACTTAGAAGGATAATTTTAAAGGAAAATTTTAGAAGAATAATGTTTTAAAAGAAAAGTGAACTACAAGAGTCGGTTACTTCTTTTGGCAAACGCAAATGCGGATGATTTATAAACAAATTTCGTTGTGGTAAATTTGGGTATCTTACGATGAACAATATTTTGGCCTAATTTTTCTGTATTAGAAAACATATTACAATTACTGAAATTATGTTTATTGAGAAATTTTTAGACCGTTCTTTAGAACGTTAGATAGAGGTTTCGATTAATTATCATCGGAATGATTATATAATATGATTTTGGGATGATTATATAACATATCACTAAATTTCCATCTTGTTAGTTTTACTTAATGCATTGTGAAATACGTAATAACTAAGGCTGTTGCAGCGCTCATCCTCTCATTACATTCTACCAAAACACAAACAGTGCCCCTCTCTGGGGCATTGTTTGCGTTTTGGCATTCTCTCTCTCTCTCTCTCTCTCTCTCTCTCTCTCTTCATTTTAAGTTTTTGTTCGATTTCAGTTTTTCTCATTCTGTCTAGTTTTTGTTCGATTACTTGCGTTAATGGCTGTGTCGTTATAACCAAGATGGCACACTAGTTAAAAGCTTTTGTGCTGTGTTTAGGTTTTATTTTACTACACAGAATTTTTTTCTCAGTTTTACAAGATCCATACAATATCCTTGATTTCTTCTTTCTCTACTTCCTGATATATCTTTTTTCTAATGTAAAAGTTCCTCAAATGTATACATATTCTTACTTGCTTTATTTTATTATTGTCTATTGTTATTTCTATATTAGTCATTAATTAGGTTTTGCATAGTTTATATATAATCCTAATTTATATGATTCTGCATTTAGTTCATCCCTCTTTTCCTCTACTCTGTTATGTAGTTTGCTATTACTAGAATATCATCAGCGTATCGTTGTATTGTGTTGAACATTGTGTTGAATTCTTCAAAATTAACAAAAATTCTTCAAATACTATCTTTCATTACTGCTGATTGGTGCATATATTTTATGTTTTTATTGTTTTCTTTTCTGAGTGTATACTGTTATATATGCTAACCGATCCGATACTCTTGCCTGAATAGTAACCTTGGTTACGATTCATCTGTTTATAGGAAAAGCCTATTTTTTTCTCTTGTTTCACATTTCATCTTCCTTTCCGATGAAATCATGTCCCATTTTAGTGCTACTGTGTCTTCTAATTTTTTTGTACATCTCACTATTATCTATTGCATTGCATTTCATTTTATTTATTTCATATTCCATTTTTTTTAACTGTTCGCCCACTTCTTGCAGAAGGATCGGAACATTTATAAGAGTTACTATAAAAAAAGACAGAAGATAATTAAATATTATTTTGATTATCATACTTATTTATGAAAGACTCTTAAAATAGGGCCCCTTAAGTAAAAATAATTTTGCACGTAAAATGTTAGTTATCTTATTGTTTGAAAGAATTGTATTCGAATCCTCAGACTATATTATAGGACACAAAAAATCTTTATAAGAACGTTTCAGGTAAACATAAGTTTGCTGAAAAAGGAGGTTGCAGGCTTCCGAAAACTGAGATTTTCATTCGATGAAAGAACGGATACCACGCACAGTTAATAATAATAAAGCGATGTCACAGCTTGAGATGTTTTGGCCGTAATTCAAACCAAATCTACAAAATGTGTATAGAATAAGCATAAAACCGTTCGAAAGAGAGAGACGGAGAGAGAGCATTTCTTCTTTTTTTCGGTTTAATTTTGAAAATTTTTGAAAACTTCTCATGAAGGCTATTTTGTAAAGATGCAATTTAAGAATACATTTCATTATTTAGTAATTATTTTAAATGTTTCCAAACTGTCGCAACATTTCTGTTTACACGAAAAATTGATTAAAGACGTTGGTTGTGGAAAGTTATCCTGGGTAAGCACAGTTTGTAACGTAACCTCCACTGCATTTAACATCTAGTTTACAGATTCGTCCCTTGGTTGGTGTGCTTAACAAAATAAATACTACTTAGTTCAGGATTCGGAAGAAGAAATGTACAGTTTCAACAAGATGTCCATTAGTTTGCATTTCTTATTTACTTTGCCTCATACGGATGTAATCAGAGCGTATCTTCGTTACTACAACTTGCGCTATATTCCTAAAATGATTTGCAACATTACTAATGTTGCAAATTTTACTAACATTACTAAGGTTCATGACATACATATTTTGACTTCTAAATTATATTATGCGTAACATAAGCTATTTTGGCAGAAAATGAAGTACCTCAATTTGCTGAAATATCCAGTAGCCATTATATCCATTTTGCTTTCGAGAAGTTTTGTAACTACGCAATCAATCATTAAATATTTGCAGAATAACTTGACAATTGTCACAAAAGTTAAACTACTAAATAATTAATAATGCCAAAGAATCTGTGAAAGATCTATATGTAACTTTAATAGAATAGAGTTCTTAGTTATGATGGTACGAAAATATTTACTCGACACAGTATGGACGCAAATTACGTAAAACCTAATTGTCAATTTATCTTTCAGTGCGGTTACTGAATTCTGATCAAAAATGGATGGAAGTTTCTGCTTTCTTCTCTATCCAAGCATGAGGTGCTAATCATAACGTGTGTCAATATTTTTAGAAATGCATATTTTGAAGCCGAGTTTATTTCACAAAATTAGCTGCTCAGTGTTTATGTATCAATGCCCATTATATGAACTCTCCGGATAACTGAAGTTTCCAGTCTACAAGGATAGAGCTTTGCACGTATGGGTTTCCACATTGGCATAACCTTTTATGAAAGGCTTACGAAAGTAGATCAATTATATTATTTGGTATGAAACAAGCAATTCTGTTCATTGAAGGTTTAAAGTTTCCTGAAAAATATACTATTTTTGATTTTTAAACTGTGGTTAACTGAGTGTAGAACCACCTTGTCCCTCGCATGGTAATAAATGCAAACAGTTACAGCTTTTCATGGGTAGTTTGTCATTAAAATGAAGTGAAGGCTGCTATATTTAGACTAAATACTCTGTGATGAAGAAAGAAACTCTGAATAAAATTCCAGTATCTGTTCAAATAATTGAGATTCCATTCTTTGTGTTCAGAAAACACAAAATTAGTAATTTGTGAATAACAGACTACTATTAGTATATCCACTAATTATAAATATGCAATCATGGAGAGACCGATGTATGATTTTCCTAAGTAATTTCTTAAAACTCATAATGCGATATTTCCAAAGAATCGCCTGGAGAAAACCAAATTATTGTTTGACATCATTTTGAAGGTGCACTGAAGAAAACTACATTAAGCAGTAAATTCACTTTGTAAGCTAACAAATGGAAAGTAATCTGTAAACCTACAAACCAAAATATCATCTTCTCATTTCCTGATATATTTCTAAACGCTTCCGATAAGATAACCAATCATTTAGTGATAAAGAGTGCTATCTGCTGTTTGGAGGAAAAGATGCATTAAATATGGTCACATAGTCCTTTCCAGAAGTAACCAACCGACATAAACAGCTTTGCAATTTGAATACTTGTTAATGAGATTTGTCTAGAAATAGGTTTACTTCATTAGTGACAAAGAAGGCATTGTATCTTAATCATTTTGTTCCACGTGTTTAAAAATAAATGAGCACTTTGAAAAGCATCTTTTATTATTTATTATACAGTACTGTACAACATTACGAGGTTTCATTCAAATTCCCAACCATACAAGCTACCTTGATGATATCACCTGATCTTCTTGCTTACTTCCTGCGTCCATCTCTCAAAATTAACACGAAGTTCTTAAAAACGCAATTCTCTACTTTAATGAAACCTAACTTCGTCGACTTCAGTTTCGCCGTTTCTAAGAAACGTTGCATTATCGCACCCAACGTTCTCCTGTTCCATATTGCTTAAAAGTGGAAAGCGTTTCATTCTTCCATTCTTCCTCTTCGAATAAATCCAAATCGCCACTGCAACAAACAGATTGATTATTGCAAGAGAAGCCACTACTATTCCTACAGTGCCACCTGCTGAGATATTCTGTCCTGTAAAAAAGAATGGCATTTAATAAAGCATCTGCTCATATAAGATTATACAAATACAATAGGTACTAATCCATACAAAAAATATAATATTATCATTTTTAAGTTTCTACGAAGTATCAAAATACAACAATTTTGGCGCTGTTCTAACAGGATATTATAAAACGAATTTATGCAATTGCAGTATAATTTGAATGTAATGTAATGTGAGGTTACGTTACATGTTAAATTTCGTTAATGCTTTCGCTGACAAATTATTACGTCCAAAGATGAAGCTTAATTTGTATGAGATTTACATGTTCATTTTTGTGGTGTTTTTAACTGTCATAGAGGTATCTGTGACACATTTAGCACCGCCGGTAGATTAGCAATTACATAATCAGCGTAAAGCCTTTTTGCAAGACCATTTCAGACCTCTAATAAAGAGGGTGACGATCATATGCCGGATGATGAAAATCGTCCATAACCGGAAAGGTTTAACAAAATTCCATGCTACATAGATTTTAAATTCACAGCCTGTTGATCAGAGAGTAATGATGCTATCCTCTCAGTCAACTAACCTGCCAAGATTTGAAAAAGTTGTGGATTTGTTGACAGAAGAATAAAATCTGCGAAAATTCCTTCTCTGCTAATCTAGTTCATATGGGAGGTTTTAAGATAGTAATTAAAACACATTCAGTCTTAATATGATATTCGCACTGATTTCCTTTACTGAAACAATTGAAAAAAAAAAAAAAAAAACTGATACAACTTTCCTCCAGAAGCTACAGAGGAAAATATTTTAGACAACATTTCTCATATATATGTAGAGATGGGATTTTTGTGTGAATTGGAAGTGAGTTCTTCTAAAGAGATAAGGGTTAATTCCAAGCTTCAGATTTCTAGAAGGCGCAAAGCAGTAGTACGGAACGTCCTCATGAGATTTTCCTCTTGATATAATATTTTCGTAATCTTGATTGCTACAGATAGCCTGTGTAGCACAGTGGATGTGGCGTTTGCACACCATGGCGCTCTTGGCCGCACGAAGGAAGACTTGGTTTCGAGTCTAGTCGGACTAGAGGAAATTTTTCTAAGCCTTTTTTCGACCGGTTCCCGAGTTAGTCGCTCTGGCACGGGCAAGCAGGTTTTTCCTCCCGGAAACTCGAGTTTTTCGTCCTGTAAACTCAAGAAAATCGACCGTAGAACCCACATTATTTCAGACATTAAATATATTGTGTTAGGGTTAGGGCCCACGAGATGGCACATTTGAGCCGTCTCTCTTCACTGTGTACCGCTTAAATAGTGATAGCCTTGGGCCATCTATCTCTGATTGTTACCAGTGGAGATTGAACTGCCCACTCAGTCTCCAAACGTTAGATAGGGCTAAATGGCCTCGCCTACTCCCGTATACGGGAATAAAAAGGCGTTAGCTGATTTTTTTTTTTTTTTTGATTGCTACAGACAAACTTGAATACTCTTTCAATATTATTTCAAATGAGACGATTTTCACTTACTTCTCTCATTATTGTTTATTTAATTTTTATTCCCTATTCTGTATTTCTGGATTATTTGTAATTTTGTTTTACGTATATAAAGGAAAACATTAACATTTTTGAATCTAAATTTTTAGACCTGTTTTATTTTACGATAAAAATTATGTGTCGTTAATCAATTAATCACTTCATTTTCAGATGATTAACAAAATTTATAATTGTCTATCCTGTTGCTAGTGTTCAACTACAATGTGATGTTCTGTATCAGCATGTGCTTGCTCTTCATAATCCGTTCTATTCGGAAAACAAGAAGGATAAACTAATGTACGAAGGGTGTTTCGAATGAAAAGTAATAATAATAATAAAATAAAATAATAATAAAAAAACATATATCAGCGAAATGAAAATAGAGAAGATATTTTAATGTCTATATATTATCACCATATACTATTTCTGAAAATAATTTCGCTTGCATTGTGATTGGCCTGTGAATTTAAGATTCTTGTAAAAGTAGTGATTTTTGTCAGTTTCATTGTGTATTTCGCTTAGAAAATTAGTGTTTTATAGTACATTAGTGTAGATTTTTGTGTTTTAATCTATTTAGTGTTTTATAACATATTTTTATTAATATGTTGCCGTATTAAATATAGTTTAAAATAGCACCAAACGTATCAGAGAGTAATGATTGGGTTTCACGAGGAGTGAAAGCAGATTATTAGACAGACGACGCTGGAAATTACACAAAATAGAGTATAGATTGAATGACTATATGGAATAAAAGAAAATTAAGCAACAAAATAAGAAACAACAAAGCACGGAACCAGGTACGTCAGATAAGCAATGTTGATTGTAAAAAGAAGATATTATTTTATTTACTGTAAAAATAAGATATTGCCAGCCAGGTTGGCCGAGGGTTTAGCATATCCGCTCTCCAGCTAAAAGGCTGTGGGTTCGAATTCCGTCGTGAGCATGGATGTTTGTGATTGTGTGTGAAAATAAAATTGGTGGTGGTGGTGGGCGTAGATGGCATTGGTGTAGATGATGATGGTAGTTGCAGTTTGTAGTAGTTAGTGAATTAGGTGGTGGAGACGGAGTTGTAGAGTAGGTTCCCTCCCTCGATGAGTCCCTTGGATTCCCTGGAGGTGTAACGTAATAATAATAATAATATTTGTTATGGCGACTCTATCATAAAACATGCTGTTGATGAGCCGGTGATAACTACAGTTTCCCAGAGCAAAAAATTAAAAATATAGCACATGCAATTCAAACACAGAAAAGTAAACGGGATCAAAACTGTAGCGATTACTAAAGCCTTAACTAGCGATAAGTTCAGTATTAGAGAGGATATGCAAGGGTTGTTGGGAAGAAGCGAGTGTAAAGAGTGAGAAAGTGAAAATCGTAAGAATATTACCTCGATATGATAAAAATGAATTAAGAAGAAGGGTTATGATGGCAAACAATTCGATATATAGGATGTGTGGAAAGAATAGATTCGAATTTTTGAATATGTGGAATGAGTCTGGGAGAAGACTGGATAATTGGAATGAGACTAACAAAGAGAGTTAGAGGAAACTAAATTATAAGGAAGGGAATGGTGAGAATCTGTGTAAGAACAACAACAATGTTACGTAGCTATATTAACTAAAAGGAATGGGAATTATCGTGGATCTGATTACGAGGAGAGAACGATTTCGATTTTTTTTGTTCTTCTAGTTTTGACACATCCAACGGGTGCAAAGATATTTGCATATACTGTATAAGGCATCAGAGAATAACAAATATCTGAACGTTGTCTGTTTCGCGCAAATTAAAGACAAGAGTATACAAAGAACATGCAGGAAGCCTATTATATCCACTTTGAAACACATATACTCTGTCTTACTTCTGCTCAGTCTCATACCCTCTCTCTTCCAGTACTTTCCTCAACTTTCCAGTCTAGTTGCCACGTCTACTCTTGATTCTGCGCACAGCGTGATATCATCTGCAAACAACATAGTTCAAGGCGCGTCTTCTCTCACCTCCTCCGCCACCACCTCTATCACAATATTAAACAGGAACGGACTTAATTCTGACCCTTGATGCAAGCCAACTGTCACTAGAAAACGTTTTGTCTCTCCAAGCCAGGTCCAAACTCTTGTCTTCACATTTCTGTACATCTCCTGCACCAGCCAGACAAATTTCTCCGGTACCTTCATCTTCCTCAGATGCCTCCAGGCTTCTTACCTTGGCACTATCATACGCTTTCTCCAGATCAATAAATACCAAATGTAGCTCCCGTTGCTTCTCTCGAAACTTTTCCATTATCTGCTGTAAGCCAAAGATAGCATCTGTCGTCGATCGACCAGGCATGAATCCAAATTGTTTCTTTGCAATCTCCACCTCCTTCCTCAGTCTTCCATCAAGAACCCTCTCTAGGATTTTCATTGTGTGGGATATCAACTTTATTCCTCTGTAATTCTTACAGTCTTCTGCATCCCTTTTACTCTTTTAGATGGGGACAAGAGTACTTTCCCTCCATTCCTCGGGTATATTTCCTGTTGACAAAACTTTATTAACAGGTCCCACAGCATGTCAATTTCCTCTTCCACCAGTTTATCCCATGCCTCCACTGGGATCCTGTCAGGGCTCACGGATTTTCCATTCTTCATTCTCTTTATGGCCTCCTTCACTTCCACTCTACTAATATTGTGCACTATCCCCTCATAAGGCTCCCTATTTTCTCTGTGAGTGCTTGCATTTTCTTCATTCAAAAGCCCTTCAAAGTATATTCTCCATCTATCCAGATCCCTCCTTAATACTCTTCCTCCAGAGTCTTTGATCTGACTCACATGTACGATCAAAATCAGAAATACTAACTGGTATTGAGTGAAACATGTGCAGTATTTTAGGAAGGATAGACAGCATAGGAAAGAAAGGGGGGGGGGGTAATGATATCAGATACTTAAATCCATTTAGTGTTGAGACCTATGATTGTAATACTAATAACAACTTTTCATGTTAGTGAGTTTGAAGCCATATGGTGTGAAATGGAATCTAACAAGATCGGATACATAGTGGGGTCATATCACAGACATGGATCAGTTGCCAGTGATGAAAACCACCAAAGAAAGACGATGGATGCGAAACCAGTAACCATAATGGTGGACTTTACTTATCCAAATATTGACTGTAGCATTAAAATCTCAAGAGAATAATGAAACTGAATTTATTGATCTGTTGCGAGACAACTTCCTCAATCAGCATGCGACAGAAAGAACTCGAGATCAAAGAGTGTTAGAATTGATTATAGTTTCAGAGAGCGTTTCAGTTAAAGACGTAAGTATTCTACCTCCGGTTGATGACAATGATCATGCAGTACTCACATGGAAAGTGGATAAGTTTAAGAATGCTCCATTTAGAAAAGGTTACATGCTTACTACAAAGCAGGAATTATGACCAATTAAATACTGAGTTACGCGGAATACTATCGGTTCCTGGGTGGGAGGAATATCGACAGTGCATGGAAAGCATTTAAAAATATTTAAATAATGCAATATCAGAATGTGTACCGAGAGTTCGAAGAATAAATAGGGTGGAAAGGAATTTAATAGAAAATGATTAAGTAGAAGGAATACCAAATGAATAAGGATAATGTCAATTATAATAATTATAACCAGCAGGACAAAAGAGTCACAAGTGTTTTCAGGTAAGCTAATTCTGAGCAAGAAAAGAAACTGACACTACAAGGTAAAGACTATCTGAAAGAATTCTATTTTTATGCAGAAAGTCAAAGAAAGAATAACTCTATTGAATGCATATTCAGTAGAGATATTCTTTCCATTTTGTTTCCAATTCAACATTGAATTTCCATTCAGTGCCCATTTATTGTTAAAATCTATCAACCTGGTATACATAATATTGAGCTCACTGCTACCTTTTCACTGGATAAAGAAACGCAGGTGTATGAGCACGAGGTATTAGAGCTGTTGCAGAATCTGGATAAGAATTCAGCAATAGGAACTGATGGTATATCAGCAAGTGTGAACTCACTATTCCTTTGACCAGGCTATTTAATATGAGTCTCAGAACAAGGAAGACACCGCAGGAATGGAAAGAATGTATGGTAATTCCATTGCAGAATGCTAGTGAAAAGGCCCATGCATCCAGCTATCGACCAATTAGTATCTCAGGAGTGGTGGTGGAGTTTTGGAAAATTTGGTTAAGACTTGCATTCAGAAATGGGTTGAGAGTTAATCTCTACTTTGCAATGAGCAACATGGATTTACTAAGGGAAGGTCATGTTCTTGCAACCTGCTCGCAATTTATAATAGTGTTACCATTGAACTAGACAAGGGGAATGGAAACAACATTGGTACTCTTGGATTATTCTAAGACTTTTGACAGAATACAGCATGATAGACTGTTGCATAAATTGGAGAATATGGATTTGGGTTTTAGAATATTAGCATGCAGAAGAGGATGGCTGACTGACAGATATGAAAAAGTGGGATCTGGGGTATGTGAGTCTGCAAGATTTATGGTAACCAGTGGTAACCTTGGTGCACTGTTATTCAATCTCTACATTAATGATATTGGGAAGGATTTGATAAGCCAGATACAGTTATTTGCTGATGATGCAATGATAGATAGGGTAACCAGTAATGTTGTTGATATGCATTTCTTCAAGAATAATTTTAATAGACTGTAATTGAGGGCATGGGAAAATGTATGTAAGTTCAATGTCAGTAAAAGTAAAGTCATGCATTTTGGCGTGATTAGATATCTAATGTTGTATTATATTGGCGGGATAATGCTAGTGAAAACTGATCAGGTCACAGATCTTGAAGTGTTAGTAGATAGGAAGTTGAAGTTCACAGGCCATGTAGCAAATATTGCAATAGCAGCTCAAAATATAATTGCAATGCTGAAACTAACTTTGACATATGAAGATAAGGATGGCATTTTGCCTCTCTACAAGATCTTGATAAGACATCCCTTCGATTATTGTTACCAGGTCTTGGCTCCTAGTTTTCGTTGTGTTCCGATACAATGCAAAGGAGAGTGTTAAAAATGATATCAGGATTGTGGAATACTGATTATGAAGACAAATAGAGAATTTGTAGACACTAGCAAACAGGCGAAAAGGGATGATATGATTGAGACTTACAAACTTCTGAAAGAGTCGATCAGTATTTCAGTTAATGAATTTTTTCAATTTATGGAGAGTGGGGAAAGGATACGAATGCATCCTTGGAAGCTGAGAATGAATTTCGCTAAGGATGGGGGGAGGGGTAAAGGCTAGATTTTTCTCTTATAGGGTTGTGCGTGATTGGAATGGATTGCCTTTGGATGTTGTGCTGAGTGCGCAAGCCATGTGAATAAATTCAAGAACAAGTATGACCGCTGGTGAGTGTAGTATGTAGCCTCCCTTGTTGAGTTTGATTCCATAGAGGTCTTTCTTAATAATAATAATAATAATCTTTGGAATTTGCGAAATATTTGAAATTAGCAATAATTAGCAAAAATTTACAAATATTTTGAATTAGCAAAAACATATGTTCGTTTCTAGCTGATGCTATGAAATCATGGAAAACAACTTTAATAGTGAATAATGAACGATTTGGAGATATCAGCATTAAACGTGAAATTTTCCAAGGTGATTGCTTGTCACCATTGCTCTTCAACATTTCTTTGATACCTTTATCTATGATTCTGAAGAAAACAAAACTTGGATATGAAATTCCTAAATGTAATATTAAAATTTTCCATCTGTTGTACATGGATGACTTGAAGTTATGTGGAAAATCGGTCACCTCAATTTAGAAAATAACCAGAAACTCGATATAGTCAAGTCTTGATATTTGGGAGAATCGTCCCCAGCTTCAATCCGACCTTCTTGATAGCATTAGAATGAACGAGCTAATATCGAACGACGTTTTAATGTTGCTTGCTATATCATATTGTGGATTTATGAGCAAAGCATTATAGATTGATGTAACCAATATGAAGAATATTAGGATAATACTCTTATGCTGGTATAAAAAGCACCAGCATAAGACATACTGAGTGCAATAAAACTCGATACAGTTATGTTCCTCCTTCAATCCTATAAGAGCATACATTGATTTCTCAATATTCACTAAACCTCATAGTACAATGAGATATTAGAATAGAAAGCACTCTCGGTATCAAAGCCATATTTCTAACTATCCAGCGTCCGAGTTAAGCAAACAAATTTATAACTGTGATGCATGATGTAATTATCACTGCGTCACCATCATTAATTTCTTTACATTAATTTAAGATTTATTTTCATACTTTCTTGAAATATGAAAATATTTCGAAATACTACAAGATCTAATAATTTCGATGTTTTGTATGGAAATTGCTCTTACATATTCTGTAATACGTGTGTAGTTTTACAGTTGACTTGATTATATACATTCAATGGATACGGAATGGCATTTCACAAACCAATAAAATGGACCCTGAGACATATTTCGAACCTAACATAATCCAAAAATATTTTATTGATCATATTAGGTCGATTTAGGAGATATTTAGGAGAAACGACGTGTAGAAACGCTTGAAAAGGAAGGAAAGAAATATCTTTAAAAATATGAATAAACATTTCCTAACTAGATTTTTCCTTTGTATCTGATGACGTCCAACATTAAGTAATAATGTCTTAGATGAAATCAGCAATGGTCAGTAGAATTTACTATTTTTTTACTTCATTATATGGTGGTCGTGAAGGAACTGTACGTCGCAATTTCGCATAATGTGCTTGCAAACACTGCGCTTGATTTATGGAATTCGAGAGGTGACTATAGAAATTTGTTATTCTTAATTATTCACACAATGAAACTCAATTATACTTACCATTATGAGTCAAATGATCCATTTCTGGATTTTTTAAATGGTAGATTGATGCGGCCGTGGAGGATATATTTGAAGGAACTAGAAAACAAAATAAACTCCATTAAATCATATTTATGTTTTCAATAACCCAGAAAAGGGTTATTGAAATAACACCAACACCACCATAAAAAAGATACTTACTAAATTAGATTTATCAGGGATAAGTACGCTATCAAACAAGCATGATACATTAATTCAATCAGTAGAATTTACATATAGAGAAAAGTGCCTATGTCATTTCAAAGATCGTTTATTCTGTTTTGCTCTTAAAAGAGAGCGGGACATATCTGCTACTATTATCGCACTTAAAAAGCTTATCTCTCATATGAACGAAACCATATCCGGACAATTCATCGCGGGAAAATTCATCGCGGAGAAAATTCATCGCGGGAAAATTAATCGTGGGGAAAATTAATGAAAAAAAAAAAAAAAGAAATATTTCCCATATATGAAAAAATAAATATTTTATATATTATTTAATATTTCGATTACATTTAGCTTTCTTAAATTTTTATTCCGTATAAAGTTATTAATATTCTTTCTTACTACAGGCTCTGTAGATGGAATTAGAATAGTTATTAGGGAGAATAAATTATTTAAGAATATTTATTCTTTTAACCGTTTACTGTTTTTCTGTTCATTTTGGCACCCATCAATGTGTGATATATTTTTATCTGAAGTTATTCAGAAGGTGACGTGTTTCAGTTATTGAATACACATGTATTTTGAAAACGACTCCACTTTTCTGCATAAGAAAGTTATGTTGTACGCTCGTATCGTTTACAGAGCTAGTTTAAGATCATAGGTGTATTTTTGAGTAATTACCTTAAAGAAAATTATAATAAAATTATTACGAAAATCCTATCAGCATAAGGAAAATAGCTGTCTGTAATACAAGTCCTTACCTTTTCCTACAACACTAGTATTTTATAACACTAAGAAATTGTAATATTATTTATATTTACTCTTCTTTACTGGAAAAAAAAATATATATATATATTTCAGAACATGCATCTACATATATAGCTGCATGCTCCCAAAGTGAAATTAATAATTAATTACTTCACTTGTAAAACGTTCAAAAATAAACTGTAATCAGAAATATCATGTCGTTAACAACCGACTGGATAGCATACCCTCTCCCACCAACGAGCTGTGGATTCGAAACTCGCAATGGGCACGGATGTTTGTAATTGCTTTTAGGTAAGGGATGGATTTGGAGGGAGCCTGAAGTGGATTGAGTGGTTTCCATGTTTGGTCATGGAATTTGAGCAGGATTTCCGAACCAGGTTAAAATGAATAAACATTACAACGAAACAGAAATTAGGAAACTCACCGATCAATAAATATATTACTTTCATTGTATAAGAATAAAAATATTTTGAAAATCTCATTAAAATCTAAACAGATAATACATAAATACGTGAGGAAAAAGAACTATATTTTGTAAAATTCATCTTACCTACATTTATTTATCATATATTGGTATCAATGCAATATCATTTCAATTTTCCAGCGAATAGTGTTTTCTGCGATGAATTGTCCGTGAACCGTGAGGAACGAGGAGCCATAATGCCCACCTTAATAAGATGTACACCTTTTGGACAGAGGAAATAGGACTTACTTTCGCTGCGCTGACTGCATCAATCCTACAAACATAGTTTCCACAAGTATACGATAGCGATCAATAGGAATTTTGGACCATTCTTCTTGTAGGCATGTGATGAAGACCTGGATTATTAAATTAAAAAATTTATAGAAAAACAGTTTTCACAGATACGTTATCAAGGAAGGACTTGCCGCCTGAGTTTGAGTTAATTTCATGATGAATAGAAGAAATAGATATTGCATTCCAGTAACATCTCCACTTTACTGTGACCTTCAATCCTTGTTAACACCATTTCTTTGGACGGAAGGTATATGGAAAATCCTCCCAACTGACTAGATAACTCAGGATTCAGCCTACTAACAGAAATATCCAGGTGAACAGGCAGACTGCCACAGCATGAAATGAAAATATATTAAAATGGAAAAGATTCACCAATAGCCATGGAATACACTAATAGTATTGAAGTGGAGAAAGGAAACAGAAGAAAGAAGAATAGAAACTAGTGTATAGATAACATAACATATGTATGTTAGAAAAATTAAGACGTCCTTTAGCAACAGCTTCATTGAATTTGCAAATACTCACTCCTCTCGTGTTTCCTTAAGATTTTAGTTAACAGTAAAACAGAATGAAGATATCATTCTGAAAGACGTAGACTACTATAAGTGCATTAGATTTTAGTTTTAAGCCATAATTAATTTTTACAATCTCTTCGGTTAGTTCAAACTTACTAATATTTTAATTAAAAGAACACACGTATTAACCATAGTGAAAATTATTTAATTGTAAATATTTCATCCTAAGTATCTCAGGACATCATCAGTACAGTAGTTTAAAACAATAATAGGAATAACATACAGTTAGGGCGCATGATTACAATAGAATCTCATTAAACGTGCGTAATGTGTTACAGAAGTAAAAAAATAAATAAAAATAAATAAATAAAAAAATATTAAAAAAAATAATTATTTAACACAATTTTGTATGACAATTTCCCATACTTTAAGAATAGTAAGAACGTCGTTGGGGTTTAAGTTTGGTATGTGTAGTAGGGCTTCAGAACTTTCTTTGTATAAAAGTTCATGTTTATATAAAGATCTATATTTCTTACTATTCCTAAAGTATGGGAAATTGTCATACAAAATTGTGTTAAATAATTATTTTTTATTTTTTATGTTATTTTTTATTTATTTTTTTAAATTTATTTTTATTTTTTATTTTTTTACTTCTGTAACACGTTACACACGTTTAATAAGATTCTATTGTAATCATGCGTCCTAACTGTATGTTATTCCTATTATTGTTTTAAACTACTATACTGATGATGTCCTATGATATTTAGGATGAAATATTTACAATTAAATAATTTTCACTGTGGTTAATACGTGTGTTCTTTTAATTATGATCGCACCACAGGTTTCGTTGTTTAAAAAATTACTTATATTTTTTCTTTGAACTCCTTCAAGCCTTTAAAAATTAAACCAAACATTCCCAACGAGTGTTCTTAAAGAATATCATCGTCATATAATTCATTATTTGAGGGAATAAATACAATAATAATATTTCTATAATCTCTTTTAGATTGAAATTCATCAATTGCAATAATAAATTTACCTTTCTTAATCATGCAGATGTATCCCTTTCGATATGTACATTCAACATCATTCCATTTTAAATTATTTACAAGCATCTCAACGCAATGTTCTTCTTTGCTGCTGGGTTCTCCGGCGGCCCAATCGGCATATTCAACAGGACTGTTGTCAAACCAAGCAAATCCGCCTACAAATGACAGAAACATTCTCTGAAACGTACGTAAATGAGTACTATACCAATGAAAAGGAAGTAATGTTTTTTAAAGAAATGCTAATTTTTATTATGTAACTTTTGCGCAATTTAATTACATTTGATTTTTTTTATTTATTAATACATTCACTATCTATTTACACCTATTAAGAAACACCTCGTGTATATTCAATATTCATGTTTCCCAACTTTTATTTGATGATAACCAAAACATGCTCATCATATGTTAGCGATACTATGCTTAAGTAACTTACTTGATGTCTGCACTAACTCTCTACCTCTTCCCAAAGGAAATGTAGCTCCCATACCAAATTGTAAAAGTTACAAAAACCAAGCCTACATAATTCATAAAATAATCATTGCAACGATCCAATCATTAATTATCAACTGTATGTAGTTTTTAGCACTTTATAAAATAAGCTGGGAAACATAAGGTGAGAAAAACACCCTTTTCTAATTCAACATTTTAACAAAGAAGTCACATATTGCAATCTTAATGTGACATTGGAAATTTTTATAATTAATATCAAATGCGTATATTTCCAGTAATTAGTTCGTTTGTATCCTGCCATCAGTTTACCTTTCAAAAGATCCAACTTTTTAATCCTTCCTCAAATTCCTGAAAGACTGGAAATGGGATTTATTTTTCAGTGCATCGTATGTAAAATAAGTGTAAAGATTTAGACGTTTTGTTAAAAAAAAATACTGATTCCAGCTATTTCAATTTAGTGATATAAATAGAAGAATTTTTATAAGGAAAAGATCAACAGTATTTGCCTAATCAGTTGGATTACTGAGAATTTTTTTACAAGTAAAATCCAAATAATATTGTTTTGTCTTTATCAAATTTTTATGGTACTTCTGGAAACCTATGAAAAAATTGAAAGCCTATAGTATATTAGTGTCGTGATTGAGTGATGGCTTACATAAAACATATACAATAATTGAAAGTGCAATTATTAGAATGAAAACAGAAATTCATCTACCATTCAAGAACATACACAAACAATTAAGATCGAGTCCGAACCTACAATTATATGTTCGAAACTGCAACCGTTGTCCATATGGCCGTCCAGGCAATCTATAGGACAGTTACACATTTGTGCATTAAAGTCAATGACGAAAACGAATTTGCTTTTGGCAAAGATAGATTACGCATAATCTTTACTTGAAGGAACGAAAGTGAGGAATATTTGATTAGGTTTTTGATTTAAGGAAACAATAAATATAATGAATATGATAAACAGAATGTTATAAGAACATTTTTATCCCAAAGATATCAAAAAGAAGTTTAATAATTACATATTTTTTTAATTTTGCATCATTGAGCTTCAATGGTATCGATATTCAGATATCAGACAACTTTTGCAGGTAGTATCGATAATATCTAAGATAGTACTGATTAATTTTAAACAAATGTGACTTTAAAGTACTGCTGACGGTTATGGATAACTCAAGTCAGAAGTTTTGAAATCTGCATGACATGCGCGCGCACGTAAACACACACAGACAAGTTCGAAAGTACTCCCGACACTAATATACTAATAATAACATTAATAAGCTACTTAAATCTACTATTTATTCTGCAAAGAGTAACCTACTGACCATTTACAATGTCGCTAACTGGCTGCAAGACAAGCCCTCTGGATACATTTTCAAAAGACTAAGCACTAACGAGGATGGTTTGAAATGTTCTCGACCTAACAATGAAAAAACGAATTTATAATTTCAAATTATTATTTTTCTTTCTCAACATAATCTCCCTTAAGACTAATGCGTTTATTCCAGCGATGCTCCAGCGCCATTATCCCTTCCCTGTAGTGGTTTTCATTAAGATCTGCAAAACCCCCTCTACATCTGGAATAACCTCTTGATTCGAAGAAATTCGCTGACCTTTCCCATTGCCAAAACACCTTTGGGAGCAGGTGCATTGTCCTGATAAAAGATTATATGATTTTTTCCTCTGAAAACCGGATCTTTTCTCACGAATTTTTTCTTCTAGTCTGGTTAAAAGATTAGAATAATATTCCACGATTATTGTTTTACCCTTTTCGAGATAATTCAAGATAATCTTGGATCGAAACTGCCAAGTGTCACAACTTACTTATTCTTACGGATGGAGCAGAGTTAGTTTGTTTTGTGAGGTAGTGATGAGAAGTGATTTGTTGATTTATTCTTCCAAAACTCCAATTTGTTTTTTTACTTATTTTTGGTTTGTCTGTTTTATTCCAGAAAACAGAAAATTACTATAAAGGCAGTCAGAAAAATGTATGAATACTTAAATATTCAGGAATAACCCATTCGTTTTTCCTTTCTAATTATGTTCCAAATAAAAAAAAACAGCAAGTTTAAACCAACCTAGTCTTATAAATGATTATTAAGCAATAACTTAAAGAAGCATAAAATATCATTCCGATATAAACACTCTATTTCCAGAAAGGTGTTATCTGTATATGCAATAATTGTATATCCTCTAAAACTATGGGATGTATTTAGGAAATGCCTTTTTACTTATGCATAACTCATAAAAAGTATGCCTCTAGGTAAAAAATGTTTATCTAACCTATCAGAAAGCTACTAAAGATGCACGTACCATTGTGTTTCCTTAGCAATCCGATCCAGACTGAACTTGCAGCGCTCTTCAGAAATATCCCTAAGACTTTCTGTTCATGTTCGGAGTGGATACTGACAAGTGACCCTCCTGCAACACGTTTTAAACAAAACCATTCTTCATCCATTATGCAATGAAAAACATTTGAGACCATATTACATGCATCTACATGAATAAATTAATACTTAGCAATGGAGACAAATCGATAAAATATTATAATAATCGATAAAATCATCAAAGAAATTATCCTGCATGTGATAACGCTAATTAGATGTTCCATTTGTTTTGGATAAATCTGAAAATATTTCTGAAGAAATAGAATTATTATTATGAAAGTCACCTTTATCTTCCCTAGTACTGGGTAAGTCTTCTCCTATTGAGGGAGCATTGGATGCACTTCTCTCATGGTGACCCACTCCATACTGGAAAAGTGTGTATATTTATCACCATTAGAAAAGTAGACCCGATCCTCCTCCTCCTCTAATGAGAGAGCAACTTAAGTAATCACAAACTTCGATGTTATAGGTGGGATTCGAAGTCCCCGCCTTTTGGATCGAGAGCGAATACGCTTACCGCATGGCCAGCTAGCCCGGCGTTGTTGTTGTTGTTGTTGTTGTTGTTGTTTTATTATCAGCAACAACATAAAGAAGATCTTGTCATAAATGGTCTTTCTGAAACTGCACCTACAGAAAACCTAAGAGACGCAGTTTTAAATTTAGACGACGCAATTGATACCCCCCCCCCTTACAGCTTAACGACATTCAGACCGTAAATCGGATTCCTAGGAAGAGCACAAACCAAGGCTAGCCACGACCAGTTGTAGTTCATCTTACGAGCAAATCCACAAGAGACAATCTCATAGAAGCCAGTAGACAGAAAAAAAAACAGTTGCCAAGGGCTTGAACGCATTGCAAGACAACACGCCAATCTTTCTATCCAAATATTTAACACTATTCAACCAGAATCTGTTGTACCAAGCAAAAAAACCAAAAACAGAAAAACATTACCAATTTTTGTGGATCAGAGATGCCAAAATATTCTTCAGGAAGTCACAAACTTCAAAGCCGATACAAATTAAAAGCTCAGAAGACATAGAAAGGCTGCCACAGTGAAAAAAAAGCCTCCTAATTAGTTCAAAAATAAGACCACAATAAAAATGAATGTGAACCATCAAGACAGATGCAATAACACCAGAATATATCGGCAATTTCACTTCGACGGACTTTTCAGATCATTCATTTGACCTCCCAAACATCTGCCTACTTCCAACACAGCAATCAAATCAATAATAAAAAAATCTAACCGGTGTCATCCTTAGATAAGCTAATTGCAAAGCTTCGAGGATGCAAGCTGAGACATTACATCCCAAAGGGGTCAACAGAAAGAAAATAAGAAATAAATAAATAAATTATTTATTACATTGAAAAAAATATAATAAAATAAAATAATTTTTTTAAAATATTATTATTATTATTATCTTATTATTATTATCAGTCAGTAAGGTGTATAACAATAATGAAGATACTGATATTAAAAAAAATGTGTACATGTAAATAGCCTATATTATAATAAGCTATGATATTGATATTGAAAAAAAAATTAGGTACATTATAGTGATTCTAAAAAAAATCACTGTACTCTACATTTTGTACTGAACAGAAAATGTAATAGTATACTTTATTGTATATATGTAAACACTCTGCATGATGATAAACAAAATGTTATTACAGTTTTTAAAAAAAAAATATTATTATTATCATTATCAAAGAAGAGACCTCTAGGGAGCCACGGATAACCGCGAGAGGACTCATTTCACCCACACCAACAATTATGCATTTTCATGAATTCATTCACACTACTCGCAATCGCCAATTCAAAGGCAATTCATTCAAATCGCAGGGCACACTCTAAGAGAAAAATCTAGAAAGTGTTAAACGTGATATCGAGATCGATATCACATTTAACACTTTCGTTTGTACTCTCTCTCTCTCTCTCTCTCTCTCTCTCTCTCTCTCTCTCTCTCTCTCTCTCTCTCTCTCTGCAATCTACCAGCATCACCACAGAAACCAAACCTATGAACAATAGTCGAAGTGAGGTGGGGTTGCTCTTATCAAAGAACAAAAATTGCTCTTGTAAAGAACAAAAATTAGTTCCTTATCCTTAATGTTAGATACGTTTCAGCATTGCAATTTTCCTCTGAGTTTTTATACATGGTCCCCTTAATTTCAGCTCCCTATCTGCTAAAACTATAAAATCCATAGTCGGATCAGTTTCTTCTAGCATAATGGATTCTTCTAGCTGGCCTGTTTAGTCCAGTGGTTAGCGTATCTGCTCTCCAGCCAAAAGGCTACGGGTTCGAATCCGCCGTGGGCGTGGATGTTTGTGATTGTCTATGAAAATACTAGTGGTGGTGGATGGCAGATTGCATTGGTGTAGATGATGATTGTAGTTGCGGTTCGTTGTAGTTGATGGAGACGGAAAGTTGTAGAGGAGGTGCCCTCCTTTGATGAGTCTTTGGACTCCCTGGAGGCCATGTAATAATAATAATAATAATCCTACCAATATAATATGCCATTCGACATCTCCCTACATCCAAGTGCATACTTTTCATTTCTCAACATTGAACACTGAATGTTATTTTCATATAGCCCTGATTTCCTGCTTATTCAAATCACTCTGCAATTACACTATATCAATCGCAGTCCTGATAACTCAGAATATAAAATATTATAAAATATAATATAAAATATAAAGAAATATAAATATAAAATATAAAGAAATATAAATATAAAATATAAATATTAATTCAGTCTTGCAGACTCAGATCTCCAATCTACAACTTTTTAATATCTGACCAGAGATATGCTCTTATTCAGTCTAATATTTTATTATCTAATCACATATTCTTCAATTTATCCAATATTCTTCCATGTTGTATTCTATCACAAGTCTTCAAAAAGTTCAAAAGCATCATGATGTACCAATTCCCCCTGTCTAACTGAACTACAAAATGCTGCGGGTTCGAATCCTGCCGTGGGCATGGATGTTTGTGATTTGTTTGTTGGAGATTTGTCTGTAAAAATAATGGTGGAGGTGGTCGGCGGCAGATGGCGTTGGTCTAGATGATGAAGGCAGTTGCCGTTAGTGGAGTGGCGGAGACGGAGCAGGTGGAGGGCACCTGTAGAACAGGTGCCCTCACTCGATGAGTCTTTGGACTCCCTGGAGGTGTTATGTAATAATAATAATATTCCTTGATTAACGCCATGCTGTTCATTGCACAGTATAAAATCTTTGTCAACCCATTTCTGTATTGGTGCTCTTACCACTTTTTGTCGTGCTGTTAACTGCCACTCTAGAGATACTGATAGTTGATAGTTAGAGACATCAGTATTTGTACCCCTCCTTTGGTGCACTGGGATTACCATGCATTCTTTACACTCATTTTGAATTCTCCATGTTCTGAAACTCAGACTCACGATAGTCTGCTCAGAGGAACAGCCAGTTCAGATGAATTTTCTTTTAGCATTTGTGCTGATATCCTACCAGTTCTTCTTGCCGAATTGCCATTTAATTCATCCAGCTTCTAGTATCTTCTCCTCATACATCCTGCTTCTTCATACAGCGAAGAGGTAGCAGTGATCTTAATGCTGCATACACGGGGTTGATAGATTTTAGAAAAATAGATACTTATTAAGTGGACACCCTCTTCTATATCTGTCACCCGCATACCATATACGTGTATTCCTTCTTTCACTTTCAGCATAAGGAAAAATGTTTTGTTGTTGTTTCTAGGTCGGAGCCAGCTTCTTTTCATACTCAGACTTAACTTTCCGTACAATAGTTGTAGCCCTTGTGACAAATGCCATCAACCTGATATGCGCAGGTTATTCCTTTCACATAATCGTTTTTTTAAGAATCTGTTGCTTAATAGGATTGCTCATTCATTTCTTTCCTAAAGTAATGCCAATATCTTTCTATCTAGCAACCAGTATTGTTGAAGAGACCCTAACATACTCTCAGGTAGTCATAATTTCCTGCTTGTAGAATAAACAGTCTTGGATTTACTGAAGAGATTACATGTTTCAGAAAAGTGTTTCGTAGATTAAAATTAAGAGCAAATAATGAAGAGATAATGCACATCTCTAACAGTCTATACTCCTCTCTCTCTCTCTCTCTCTCTCTTTCTCTCTTTCCCTCTTTCCCTCTTTAAGACATTAATCAGATAATTAAGTGGACACCCTCTTGTAAATTAATTAGCAAAATTAATTTTGCTAATTAATTTTGCTAATGGGGGTACAAAGTATTTAAATATAAATACACTGCTTGGAAAGAGATCAACGAACATTATAGTGTGAGGAAGAAACAGCCATGGCACCCACCTTAATAAGATACAGGACCTCCTTTATACTACGATGACTACAGCAATCCTACGGGGTATAGTTTTCACAGCGTACGATAGCGATCATTGAGAATTTTGGGCCATCCTTCCTGTAGGCATACAACAAGGTATTCAACTATTGGGGGACGGACGTCTCTTGACCTCACCCGACACTGTAGTTCGCCCCACAGATGTTCAATAGGGTTGAGATGAGGACAATGTAGAAGCCAATCAAGTGTGATAGTGTTCATGTCCACTAACAACGCAGTTACTGCAGCAGCCGTAGGCCACTGTGACACGGTCTTATTGAAAGAGACAATGGTCAGTTCTGTAGAAACTCCACAAAGTAGGAAACATCGCATTGTTCAAAATGTTCAGATACCTCTCAGAGTTCAATGTTACTGGCCCCATAAACGGAGGTCCTAGACTAAACCAGGAAAAACAGAACCATACCATCACATCGCCACCTCCGAAATTTTATAGTTGGGGTGCGCCTCTACTCCGTCATACCTGCACTTGATTCATCTCCTCGGTACAGTGTGTAGTGATTCATTGCCCCATACGCAGCTTTCCAAGGTTTCAAGTCTCACTGTACATACTCTTTGCACCATTCAAGAAGAGGCTACATGCTGGTTCGGGTAATTTGGGGGCATATTGGTCCTAGCATGGAAATTCATGTTATGTTCTGTGCAGATTCATGTTCCAGCTGATGCTCTGAACTGCGCATTCATGTGTGGACTGACGAATGGCATATTTACATATTATCCATCGTAGCAGCCTGCAGTCACGTCCAGTAAATGTGGTGTGATGGGTCGTCCGCTGAGGTGAATGCGCAGCGGACGACCTGCGCATTCACCTCAGTATGGTATGGCTCAATTTTTCAACAGTTTGCAGGATATATAGGCCTGCAACATTATTCTATCACAACGGCTATTTTAAATTCTGCCAGTTCCCTTCTGGCAGCTATTTCACCCGTACACAGTTGCATTGACTTGGGAGCACCATGTTCCTCCAATGTATACCGGCTAAAAACACATGACTTGTTACTGGCACGATACACCATGCTCATAGAGGGGGGTGTCCGTTGGCGTCTTTCCAAGCAGGGTGTATAAATATAAATCAACTTTATTTTAAAAGTGTACAATAAAATTTGAACTTTGCTTTTCTTTTATATTGTTTCTGAATTATGTTCTCACTTTTATACATATTGAAGAATTCTTTATGATATGAATCATCCGAATTGACATAAATCCTTTGTAACTAAATCCATTATATATAGAAATTTCCGAATGGTATTTTTCATTTTTTGGTTTTAAAATTATCGGTTGATGGCCCATAAGTTACGTGGGATGACTATTTGAAACAGACAAATTAGTCTGGGAATATACCTGGCTAATTTGTGTCTGCCTATTAACAGACCTAATACACTCACAGGCTTAGTCGCTTCGCTATTATTCCAATGAAACTAAATATAACAAAACGCAGACAATGAATTATTGTTTCTATATATATAAAAACAAACAATGAACTCAGAGTGGTGTAACCGATCTTCGCTCAGTAAACTTCACACCAGCCTATGATCACAAATGAACAAGTCATTCTATTACCAAAGTTTGCAAAACTGTCTGTTAATTAATAAAGAAAATTGGTTAACACAGTCTGAACTAATTGTTTGTGAATCATTTCGTCCAGGTAAGTATATAAATTTAAAGGTAATTTTTCTTCTTTGTAAATGTCAATTAACAGTTCTTAAAATGAGTCTGACGGTCTGGATGACCAAGTGGTTAACTCATCCACTCTCCAACCAACAGGATGTGAGTTCGAATTACGCCATACTTTGGATGCTTCTAATTGTCTTTTGGTGGGAGATGAATTTTCTCGTCCGGTGTGAGACCACTGTTCCATAATTTGAGAACTGTAGTGGGTTCAAAACGTTCTATGTTTGATTTCCGGACTGCATAAACATAAATTTTAAAAATAATTTTAAAATATAAATAAAATAAACATTATTAAAAAACTTTCTTAGTACTACGCCGGTTCTAAAGTGTACTAGAGGTTTATAACATTTCCTGGGTTGAGGACATATAAAAAGTACTTAGTTAATCCATTTAGTTTAATTAGTAAGCAGCTCTTTTAAACATGATTGGTTATACCAGAGTTCTTTGGTGTTTGTATCAAGATCTGGTAAACTTCAAAACCCATCCTTTTACCTACATTCTTCGTTATGTCGAAAGTAATTTATAGATATTGAACAAAACAAATAAGTTCCATCTCTCTTTCCAAATCTATTCGATATTATATCAACAATGGGATTGACTTATTCTGATTTGTTTATTTTTTATTTATTCTAATTTATTTGTCTGTTTATTTATTCTCATTTATTTATGCTTTGTTAATTCTGATTTCTTTGTTTGTTTGTTTATTTATTCTGATGAATAAATTTATTCATTCCTAGAAATAAATAATTGTCAAGCAAATATTTCTCGACAAATTTTAATAAAAACCTGAATCCGAAATACAGGCTTTTTTGAGTCTGAAATGTTACACTTACTTTGTGGCATGCTTTCCATGAATGATTATATGTAATGAAGTGCTTAAAGACTGTAAGAGTTTTAACACTTTAACGCTTTATTATGTTTCCTAAAATACTTCTGTAATAGTAATATTTCAAAGAAATTTAGCAAAAATAAGACCTCGATTTTAGTACTATAACTGAGCCGTAGGTTACGTCAAACACTTTAGACCTATCCTTTAGTGTACAGCATACAAAGATTATGTCGTTAAAATATTGCGCACTCTCTTTTCTATAATCAAATGCTTCGGTTTGTACAACAGTACAAAAGGAAAAAGTAACTTTGTTGATGAAACTTTACAGACTTTTTCCAACTAATATGTGCAAGAAAAAAGCAGGTTTATTGATGAAACCTTAAAGACGTTTTCAATTGCTGTATACCTGCAGCTTTTAGCAAGCAAACTTACCCTTTTGGTAACAGTTCGAGCTAGCAGTACTCCAAGTAACCTTTTCCTTGGTTTCGATAAAATAGCAGTACCTTCCTCCTAAATCATGCAAATCGTTTACGTTGGGTGGACAGACTGTATTTTCTTCTCTTGACAATGTTAATGGGGTGTCTTGAAATCATGAAAAAAAAAAAAAAAAAACATGTTCGGATATATATCATCAGAACCTTATTTTAAATATGTAGTGTTGACTTAATTAAAACATTTCAAAGAAAAGTTATAATCATTACATTATGATATATAAGTTACACAATAATGTACAGTATGTTATTCAATTATCCAGCTAGACAAGAATGGTTTCCAAATTATCCTAGAAACTGATTCTGAATGATCGTTCACATTTAGATCATTTCAAAAACTATTTTTAAATTATTTTCTTCACAACTCAAAATTACTGCTGTGTATACGCGAGGTAATAAAATAACGGAAAAGACGAAATATTCTGTTGACAGGTTTCTTGAGCAGCTTAAGGCTGTATGCTTTTTTAAATCTCTCTCTCTCTGTTTCGAAGAATAAGAGAGAGAGAGAGAGAAATGGAAAAGGAAGAAATTAAGTTGCTGGACGATTTCAAGATGGGTATTAATTATAGCTGGTCCTGATCCTACAGTCTTGGAGAAAATTGCAGAAATGGTGGCTCCAGACGAGAACACCACTGGCCATGAAAAAAGACAAAAAAAAAAAAAAAGAACGCCTATAAGAAATTGTAGTTTTGGCTCAGCCACTTCCAATGTCTGAGCAGTATACCAAGGGTGGGAACATTCTGGATTTATGCAGAGTCACCAGAACTGCAAGTGAAGAGCAGTGCCATGGAGAGGTTGGCGACTCGAGTCATTCGAAGTATGGAAATCTTATATTTTTATATATGAGTATTATCAAAAAGCAAGAGGGATATGAGATTTTGCTTGCGAAATAAGACACAGTTGTATTTTGGTAGAACGAAATTTACATGGTTACCCTTGACAACCGAAGAATGGCAAGGATTAGATTTTAAGGCACCTGGCTAAGAAAGATCTTGAACCTTCGAAGGATTTTGCAGTAAAACGCTTATTAAATGAAGAAAAGGAATGTAGTGTTCCTCAGTAGAAAAGCTATATATAGGATCTAAAAGTAGTGAAGTATATCACTTGTGTACAAGAGAAGAGAAGAGACAGACTAAAAGTGCCAGCCCCTACAGCACTAGTTGGAGTGAAAAGAAGGAAACTGATGAGTAATCCAATAGTAAAAATTAGAAAACAGAAAATAGTTGAGTGAACAGGTCTCTGCCAGATCGACTCAAATACCATGAAAATCTTAGGAACCATTCCATGGCTTGCATATAATGGTGGATGGTGATGTCATGGAAATCATCAGGGTGAAATCTACAGTACTAGTCACTGAAGATCTACTAGCCTCCTTTCCATGAGTAGAATTTCGCCATTCATGACCTCTTCGTGATTTTTAGCGAATTGAAGAAAACAGCTGAAGATAATTGGCTGAATAATCACTTTTTTTTGGCATGCATATAATGCAGGCTTATTTCCGAACTGTCGAAGAGAGGCAAAAAATGAAAGGTTAAAAAACCAATACAGAATGGTAATGATTCTAGAGAGAAAGTTTTTTAGCACAACAGGGCATATACCATCAACATCAGAAGACTTATCAAAATACTCACCATTCTTCTGATTTCTTTAATCATAAAGATAAGCGAAGACTTTGAATAAATTGTTCTTAATGTTGGATGTAATTTGCTGACTGACTATGAAAGAGAAGGACGAAGGTAGCAGGTTTTTCTTATCATTATATGACGCTAATAAGGTAGCATCAAGGTGTGATTATTGTCCCCAACAACGGACCAGGATACTTTATTGCAGTATGAACAGGGAAAAAGGATTCTTGTTTGGTATTTAGTATATTTGGTATATACCAAGTATGGGTTGAGTAAAAGGATATGCACTGCAGCTTTTGTACTGAATCACTCGTGATATGCTTAATTATTTTCTTAGGCTGTGCTGACATATTTTTTTTCAATAAGGAAATATCGTGAGTAGGCATATTTAAATCAATTATAATACCGAAATAAACTAATGTAAAATATTATTTGATTAGTATAATTGTCGCCTAAGTATCAAAGACAAGCATGAAGATCTGCTTTATTAGGCTAGAACACAAGCCTTCCATTCAATAACTTGAGCTTGAATAGTCTGGATTTGCAGAGCATGTTATCAACACTAGACATAGAATTCATTGGAACAAGAGTCCTTTTCAAAAGTCTGTTCTTTGTGTAAAGGCTTTATAAAGAAATATGTGAAACCTTACTTCACTCTCCTAACTTAAAGAGATCCGATGGCCTACGTCTATCCCCTTGTATGAGAAGTACATTTGAATATCAGCTAATATTTCCTAATTTTATTTTATTTAATTGTATATATGTATTTAATAAGTTAGGAAATTTAATGACCTTTTTAGTTATCTTACATTAGCTACTTAGGTGGAGGAGCCTTTTGGAATTGTAAGTTATTGTTATATTAGCTTTTACATGTACTGAAGATTTCTTTGATACTTAGGAGAATTCTGTACTAAAAGAATAATATTTTACGTGAGTTTATTTCTGTATTATAATTTATTTAGACATATTTATTGGAGAACCAAGGCTTGGATACTGGTCTGAAATTATAAGTGGAATGGAAAAAGAAAGTCTTCAATCAAGTTAGAAGTAGTCAACGTGTTGAGGTCACGAAAACAAAAAGTTATAAAGTCATGCAAAGAAGTAGAAGAAGAAGAAATTACTGAGGTCACCGATTAAGACACTATTTCAATTCCAAAGGTCGAGAATGAGAATGATTTAGTGAATATTGTTCTAGAGTAAAAGAAACTTGAAGAAACTTAAGGTGTATTGCCAAGATGGCAAGGATTACCTGACGTATAGATTAACTATTTAGTTAGGTTTTTGCAAACTGCAAAAACCTTTGCGTTCCTTCCGGCTTGATCAGTAGAATTGGAGAAGTGAAGTCTGTTTAAATTTGGGATGTAATACTGCCCAAGATGATGAAATGGCTGTTTATATGTTTTGATAGTAAAAAAAGCAGAGTCCTCAAAGATAATAATCAAAGAGATCAAAATAGCTATTGTTTTTTGGTTTTTTTTGAAGAGCGACAAAGACAGCACATGAAAGTAGCAAAGTGTGGTAGGTGTTTTTTCTTCCGGAGCACACCAAACAGAAGTGGGGGATTCTATTTCTGGCAATATTTTTCGTTCAAATGCAAGATACGGTTTGTCGGAAATCAGGATTAGAAGGTGCTGCACTGCAGAAAACAGAGAGAGAGAGAGAGAGAGAGAGATGCAAAAAATATTGGTGCGATGGTACTGCATAAAACGAATTGAAAAATAAAAAGATTTATGCCGCTCACATAATGTTTCTTGGATTTCAGTTCTTATGGCTAGTGGCGCAATTCCCAGAGATGTATTAAGACGTCTGGGGGATTTTTTTTTTTTTGAATTTGGCGTCATCTGCTGTAAATTTTCAATATTATGAATTAAATAGTTGTTATTGGTGCTATCGTTACCGTCATTTTTTTTTCATTACTTCACTTACCTCATGTCATTATTGATCTATACTATTTTTTTTAAAAAAATTAAGAGCTCTTAATAGTAGAACTGAAAACAGAGGATGGCGAAATAAAAAAATAAAAAAAGAGACAACCGCTGTTGTCACAAGATATTTCAAGATATACCTGTCAAACTACAACACAAAACTGTAATGAAAACATTTATTATTAACGGTTTGTGAAAATTTTATAATAAATTTTATCTATGCATACTTGATATTCACTGCAGTACCTGTCTTTAGATTGTGTTTCCTTAAGATATTATTTTAAATTATACTATTATTAAGTAGAAACAGAAAAGAGTTCGAATAACACGTTTTGTTTCATTGTCTGTTTCCATATCAAGTGTACATCAAGGAAGAATAAAGTCCTTTCTCCTAAAGAAGACTTACCATGTGTCACTTCACAGAGAAAAGGTCGTCTTTCTTGGCAGTTGCTCGTCATCCAGGATCCATCAGCCGTCATTACTGTGCAATAAACTCCTAACGCATTTTCTGTTGGTTGATCTTTACCCCAATCGGTGTAAGTAACAGGCCAACCTGATACCCATGCAAAACGTCTTTGAGTCTATAAAATAATAATAATAATAACAGGAAATGGTTGCACATGTCTGCAAAACATATGATTTATAAACAGAAAATATTCATGCAAAATAGTTTCCTGTTGTGAAACACAGATCCATCTAAAATGATCACTAAAATCACTAATGTATATTCTAATACATGATATTTAGTTAAATAAATCCATTTTTTTAAAGTGCTGTCCTTTCTTTTTTCCATGATTAAATAAGCCATTTTTCCATAATAAAAAGAAACTGATCAGGTGAATCTTTAAATTCGAAAAATAATAAAAACAAATTATTTTTTATCCGCGGAAGGCAATCAGACTTCATATTTATGTCAATACTTGTTCCCTTATTGCGTAACATATAAAAATATTTATCACAAACATCAGGACCGAGGTATTTACATTTAAGTGCTAATTTTATTTGCTACGGGAAAATGTAGCGATGTTGTCAGACTGCAGTCCGGAGCTCACTTGTGATCAGAATCCAATTAGTATCGATAAGAATAGAAGTGTGTTTAGCAAATGGGAAGTGTTTGGATTAAAGTCAAATCAATCTGAGTACAAACCTTGAGTGAATATGCGTTATATTTTTTCCGCTACTTTAAGAAAATAATGACACTTTTCGAAACAAAAAAATACTCTGCTAGTTGATCAAGACTGACGTCGTCAGGCTTGGTCAAATAGCAGAGTATTTTTTTTCCCTGAAAAACAGAACTTTCGCTACCTACACAGTGTGCGGATATAGACCTTTTCAAAGAAGGAATCTTTTCAAGCAAGCCTTGGTTTGTTGTTTTAAAATTTCCATGGTTATCCTTGACAAATTTATCACATTTGATTCACGCGCCATGGAAATCAGAAATACATATTTCTGATTCAACTTAAAAATGAAACAAATAACAGAAACATTCTGCAAGCTTTGCTGTAAACGAGAAATGCTTTGCATGATATTTAAATTCAGCATCAAATTTTATTTTATTTTATTTTTTATTTTTATTTTATTTAGTACAACCTACTCGTTGCAGGTCATCACTATAAATTTAGACTAGATAGTTTGATTGGCAATATTAGCGAAGCTTTAACTCTGGTAATGTGTACACAGATGTTGAAGCAATATTAAGGGAACGTGAAGTGATTTTGATCTGCTTTTGCTGAATACTTTTTGGTGGATACTTCTTAGATTGCAACACATTTCGATTGCCGAATATCGCAAATGACGATATTCTGTTTCACTGAGTTTGCAGATGATTGCAAAGACATGAAATGGCAAATAATACTTGCCGAGAATATAGCGTTAGCGTAAAAAAATCTCTAGAAGAAGAGATTTAAAAACTCAGTTTTCTTAAAGATATTATGACATTTAGAAAATGGAAAGTCTTGTTGTTTTAATTTTTAAGCAGTATTTTTTTCAATTTTAATGTGATTAAAATGGAAAACAAGAATCTTTGGAAATTCCTATTTATTATAAAGTCCAAAATTAGAAATAGAAATCTGTAGAAATTGCATATGCTTGATAACTCACGTTTTTCCTGAGTCCAATCCACAAAGGTGAAGAGATATTAGAAAGAATATTAGCTTTGAGCAATGTGTGAATAAAGATGTCTCTAACAGTCACAAGATGTCCACTAAATTCCTTACAAAATTGCTCTGCTCGATGAAACGTCTTTTCCTGTCTAGGAAGGATAAATGCTTTATAACAAAAATGTCCTAAACGCATCCAGCCTTCTGGAGAACTACAACTTATAGGATCATATCCTGGTGTTGAGAGTGTGGCGTCTACAAAAATGAATAAGTAAATTATTATTACTATTATTATTATTATTAAAAACCTGAGCATTAAAAATCTGAAACCCAATATAACATTAATAAGGAATTACTTCAACATCACCTACCGAAACAATAGAGATACATATCGTATAACACGACCTACAACAACTCTATACATCCCCACACCCTTCAAAATCTCATACGGTTCTTTCGCGAGATCACATCAGATACCCACGCAACTCAACAACCTACCAAGAAATTTAAAACACATAGATAACTACAAAACATTAAAACACGAACTCTGGAAAATATACCAATAAAGTTAATATACAATTAACACTAATATGCACATCACAAATCACCAGCATCCAACGCCTACATGTCATACATAAACAGTAACAACAACAACATAAATATTGAAGACTAATCCCACTGTCTTCATAAAAACTAATCCAAGATTCGAAGTAGGTGGGATTAAATCACCTCATTCATCTACACGTAATCCTCATAAACAAAGACTGCAGATTATGTAACAAAACAGTCAGTAAGGTGTATAACAATAATGAAGATATTTAAGGTGAAACACTATGCCACTACACAGCCATGTTAAAACATTACCACAGCCCAACCTACAGAGAAAACAGAACAACATATCAGATAACAAGACCACAGACAACAAACTACATAACATATATACAGCAATCACTACGGGAAAGCCACCTGAAACTTCCACGTACCTGACATGATAAACAAACTGCCGTTCGACGACAGAAACCTAGGTACATACAGAGAGTTGAAAGAGGCGCTATATAAATATTATAGCGAGAATGAGAATTAGAGAAATTCCTCTTTCTCTCTCTCTCCCTCACACACACACACACACACACACACACACACACACACACACACACACACACACAAAACCTAAGACAAACCCCTCTCAAAAAACACAACACAAGAACACAAACACACCATATTGAAATTCAACCCTACTTGCAAAAACAAAAAGTTGGACTGTGTAAAAGCAGTTGTAGTCTTCCAAACAGGTACCTACAAACAGTAAAATCAACACCTGGCTTGCGACCGGTATAGAAACATAACCACGAAACAACTGCTATCTATTATCTTCCTCAGATAAGCTCAGCAAAACTTCGAGGAAGAAATCAGAAATGCCTCCCAAAGAAACAATTATTATTATTATTATTAATTGTGTATATGTAAATAGGCAGTATAATAATAAGCTACGATATTGATACTGGAAAAAAATACATTTATATTTAAAAAAATCACTGTACTCTACATTTTACACTGAACAGAAATTGTAATAGTATGCTTTATTGTATGTATGTAAAATACCCTGTATGATGATAAATAAAAGGTTATTAGAGTTAAAAAAATTAATATCTGATTCACACAATGGATACACAGTAAAACAAGATATCATTCAAACAACAGTTTGACTGGTGATACAGAGCAATTCAGATTCTTCCCAAGAATCTAAGAATAACCTGTCAGAAAGCGTCATAAAGATAGCTTCTCTGAAATTGCAACAAATGCGCCAAATAACTATTGAGATGATTTTGGTGTGTGTGTGTGTGTGTGTGTGTGTGTGTGTGTGTGTGTGTGTGTGTGTGTGTGTGTGTGTGTGTGTGTGTGTGTGTGTGTGTGTGTGTGTGTGTGTGTGTGTGTGTGTGTGTGTGTGTGTGTGTGTGTGTGTGTCACAGTCAACCAACTTCGATGGCAAGATCTCGATAGTTGTTTTTTTTGTTCCTTCTTTGTTGTCGATGTTGTTATCGGTAGATACTGCGATGTGAATAATCCAGACATCTTCGTGTTCAAAAATTCTGATGTCAGGTCTATTGTGTTCCAAATGCCGATCAGTTTGTATTATTCTAAAGTCCCAGAATATTCCTGCTGTTTTATTTTCCAATACTCTTTCAATTTTATGCTGCGATCACTTATCAGAAGTAGGAAAACCGTATCTTTTGCATAAATGCCAATGTCCACTTGGTCACGGCGGTATTTATAATCACTTTTGGCATTCTTGCTGCAGGCACTGATTAGATTCTCCAGTGCCTGCAGCACCTAATGTCATATTTCTGATCGCATAATCTGCATTTCCTGTTATTATTGATGTTCAAACTTTTTGCTTTGATTGCATTACTTTGTAACGCCTGTTCTTGAGCTGCTAGAATAAATCCTTTTGTTTCTTTTTAATACATCCATATTGTAACGATTGCCATCTTTTTCAAGCGAGCTCTTTCCTCGGTATCTCGAAGAAATTGACCATGCTGGGTTTATTTTTCCAGCCGACATATCAGTCATTTTGCTGTTCCTTTTTGTAATCGGATTTGTTCCTTATTGCTTTTAAAAGGCGTTCTTGTGAAATGGCTTGTTCTGTGCTATTGTCAATGTAATTTTTAAACTAATTTCTTCTTTTTCTGCAGTCACTAGCAGCAGACTTCGTCCACCTATTCTTATTGGTAGGTACAGCCGGCCAACATCACTTCGTGGATGTAATGCATGATGCATTGTATCATGCATTACATGAAACGTCATTACTTTTCTAGTTTTGAGGTCCAATTCGCCCAATCTATTATGTTAGCTGTGTACTGGATCAGTGTTATAGCCAATGAGTTCATTACACTAATCGTGTTTAATCCATTAACATTTGTTTTTAGAATATCTCTGAATCGTTTGGTGTATTCCGTTGCTGCCTGTTGTTTAATTTTAGAGTGAAGAATATCACTGGTTTCTAGTATTCCTAGCTATTTATTATTATTATTATTTCCGGCAACTCCAAGGAGTCGACAGACTCATCGAGGGAGGCCCTATCATCATGTCAAGAACAACTATTCGACATTCACACAGTATCTATCATACCTCGCCTTGAAAGCATTCATAGTCATAGCGCCCACAACAGACTCTGGCAGCTTGATCCACTCATTCACCGCTCTCCAAGTAAAAAACCTAGCTCTAACACCCTTGCTAACCACACTCTTGCCTAGCTTCCATGGATGGCCTCTAGTCCTCCCACCACTAGTCTTATTCTCAAAAATATCTTCTGAATTAATCTTATAGAAACCCTTCAGTAATATGAATGTCTCAATCATATCACCCCTCCTCCGCCTATCAACCAATTTTTGCAACCCACAAATCTTCAACCTGTTCTCATAAGGTTCATTCCATAGACCTGCTATCATCTTGGTCACTCGTCTCTGGATCCTCTTCACCTCATCCCCATTAAGAAGAAACCCAGGCGCCCATATCTGGGCACAGTAGCCAGATGGATTCTTATCAAGGCTTGATACAGAGGAACAATACCTTGTTTTTCTCTGCTTGATAAAGTATTCTTCAGCATCCAAGTGATTTGATGAGCTGATTTGGACACTTTTTCGATGTACCCCCTAAACTTCAACTCCCTATCCACCAACACTCCCAAATCCCTGGCCTCATCAATCTCCTGGAGTATTCTACCAATGTGATATAGTGCTCCTAATCTTTTCACTCCAAAATGCATGACATTACACTTTTCCACATTAAATCGACATCCATTTTCTTTAGCCCAGTCCTCCAAACTATCCAAATCATCTTGCAAAATTTTGACATCCTGTCCACTCACTATTGCTCTACCCAACTTTGCATCATCAGCAAGCAAGTGAACACTTCCTCTCAGATCCTTTCCTATATCGTTAATGAACAAATTGAAAAGTAGTGGTCCAAGAACAGAACCCTGCGGCACACCATTATTCACAAGCCGTCTTTTGGACTCTACTCCTGAATAAACCACTCTCTGATATCTCTCCATCAACCACCTTCCTATCCATCTCACCAACCTTATATCCATCCTCATATGCTGCAGTTTACTGATTAAAATTCCATACGGAATCCTGTCAAAGGCCTTAGCAAGGTCCAGTAGAATCACTGTGGTGTTCGTTAGCTGAAATTGCTTTTATATATTTCTCCTGGTCAAAATTAAAATTGCTAGGTTCATTAATTTTTCCCTCATTAATAAATAAAATTGCATGTTTATCTGACCCAAATTTCATTTTGATGTCCTGACTGGAAATGCGAATCGTGTTCAGTAATTAGTCTATTTGCTTGTCCAAGTCTAATTTCATATTTAAGTTTTGATTTCTCCAAAATCATAGACGAAGGAATCAAAAACATTTTCCTGAAGAGTAATTTTACAAGAAATCACCTTGGAAATTTCCCCGTTTAATACTAATATCTGTGATTCGTTCATTATTGACTGCTAAAGTTGTTTTCCATGATTTCATAGCAGCCGGCAGAAACGAATATATGGTTTTGCTAATTCCAAATATTTGTAATTATTTTAAGATCCAGGAGTGTGGGAGAAAATTGAATGCTTTCTTATTTTTTTTTTAATGATAATTTTTGTTAATGTTAATTTTATCATTATTATTATTTTTTTTATAAAAAGGAAAATATCTGAACAGTTATAGAACATTGAAAGCCGAACTATTGAAACTGTATCAGCACACGTAGAACTTCAACATTACCATACATTTCACATAAAACATATTAATCACCGTAGAAACGCTAATAAAGGGAAAATAAAAAGTTTAGTTAATCGTTAATGCACTGGCTTCAGAAAAGTTAACTCAAGCTACGAAGTCATGAACTCCGCCTGTTCATTCTTTTAGTGCGAATATTAGTATCCAAATCATTTCAATAAATAAATAAATATATATATATATATCACATTACCATATTATGCATGTAATATAAATCGAAAATTATTATTATTGAAGCAAAGTGGATGGAACTCATATTCATTAATATATCATTTCCTTTTTTTTTTTTACTTTACGTAAGATACACACACACACTCAAATATACTTAGTTATTCAAATAATGTTCTTAATTATTTTAAAAGAAATAAAAAAAATATTTATTGCATAAAACATAATTCAATTAATAGTAATATTAAAATTACTAAGTGTAATGTGATAATATTATTAGGAATATACGACTATATGCAGTGTAATAATCTTATTATATACCATATCAATATCAATATTACTATGCATAATGTCCGTGCGGTTAGCCGAGCAGCTATGCTCTTCGCAGCCATATGCTTGGGAAAGGTGTGTCATGGGCTCGATTCCTGTCGCCGACGTGAGGCGCTTAAGGATCTTTCTCAGTCATATCCAAGTTAGCTGGTCTTCGACTGCAAGGTTTTTCTCCCCAGTTTATCTGGGGTTTTTCCTCCCACAAGTAGGAAAACCGACCCCGTGAACACACGCATCTACAGAAACACCGGAATGCCTGGCTAGCCACTTTATCATCGAGACGGGTACGGCTTAGAATTGCTAAGGATAGCTCCGTAACAGGCCACTAGGCCTAATACGTGAAGAGAAGAAGAAGAAGAAGAAGACTATGCATAATGCAATAATACTATATAATATATGAAAATACAATATAAAAAAACTTTAATATTATAAAATATATGTAAATAATGAATGTACTGTATGGTTTCACGAGATAGTAGGAAATATATTATTTTAATTGTAAATTTAAGTACCGTGTATATTCAAACTCTGTCAAATTTTGAAGGAAAAAAAAAAACGTGAACTGCGACGCATTATTAACTAATTTATGTAACTATGAATTATATATGGCAAATTATCACTGTAATTTTTATTAATAATAAAAACAAATTCTGACTTCACAATCATACACACAAACATAAAAAATGTTAAGAAACACTGACTTACATTGATAACACTGCTCAACTACACATTGACAAACATAGACTAATCCTGCCCAAAGTTGCAATAAAAGAGAGAGAGAGAGAGAGAGAGAGAGAGAGAAGGTTTATTCATACAACATCAATCACTACCAGTCCTACACCTTACGTAGACCAAACAAAAGAGGAGACGGAATCAAGGCTTTCATCAAAGAAAAATACAATGTGATAGAAAAACAAACTGGTTTCGAACATGCGGAAACACTAATTTTGGAAATCACAAATAGCGACAAATACACGATAAATATAATATATAGATCCCCAGATGAAAATGCACTCAGCTTTCTGCACAAATTAGAAGCATGGCTAAGCAACATTGAACCTCGTACAACAACACATCGGTTCATCCTATGTGTTGTTGTACGATAGGAGACTTAATCTAGAGTCTAGAAAATGCTTATTCAACCATTAACACATAGCTTGATATACTAAGTCAGTACAACATAAACCCTACCATAATCTCCTCGACAAGAGAAGAAATACTCAGCAATTCACACACTGACTCACAAGGCTCCATATTGTCACCTACTCAATTCAACATATGCATAACGACGTTCATAACCTGGCCTCACGAAGTCAAATATATCAGTAAGCAGATGACACCGCGCTACCAGCAGTCTACACAGACATCAACACGGCTCTCTCCAAACTACAACAAGACCTAAATGAAATCACAATTTACTTCTACCAAAACAGCACCAAAATGCAGATGTTAATTATACATAATCCGAGAATCATGTGGCCGCTCCACTGTCGGTACACTGTCACATATACCGTTGAATTAACAACAAAAGCTGCCAATGTCCCAAAATCACATCTATAACGCATGCAAAATACCTCGATCTTTACATAGATTACGACATTAAATGGACAAAATGTATAGAATATCTACATACTAAACTCTGTATCATCGCAGCAAAACTCTTCCAAGTTAAAGAGATGATTCCATCTAATATAAAAAAAACTCCTATATATCACAGAATTTGCGAATCTCTACTCAGGTACGGTATAACAGTCTATGCAAACACATCAAATAGCCACCTAACAAAATTAGAAAAACATTACATAAGAAAATTATGTCAACTGTGATTTGGAGACCTTATATACAACATCCAATATCCGAGCCGCTTACGGCGATACACAGAATCCGGAACATAAAAATTTGAAATATTACATAATGTTACTAAGGAATTACTTCAACAACACATATCGTAACAACAGACACATATCGCAGACGCATAACACGACCAACAACAACACTTTTACACCCCCTAGATCCTTCAACAACACATATCGTAACAACAGACACATATCGCAGACGCATAACACGACCAACAACAACACTTTTACACCCCCTAGATCCTTCAACAACTCATCGGGTTCTTTTGTGAGATCACGTCTGATACTCACGCTACTCAACAACCTACCAAGAAATTTAAAAAACATAGTTTAGAATACCTTAGATCAACTACAGAACATTAAAACAAACTCTAGAAGCTATTCCAATACAGTTAACATAGCATGCACACTTATATACACTTCACAAATCACCAGCATCCAACGCCTACATTCCATCCATAAATTCTACCTAAGAAGATAAACAGTGAAGGCTAATCCCACCCCTCTTCAAAAAACCTAATTCTAGCTTCGAAGTAGGAGGGATTAGCCCAAATCAATCAACTAATCCTCATAATCATAGACTGCAAGTTATTGTAATGTATATGTCAGTACGGTGTATAATAATAAATCATGATACTGATGTGAAAAAATTATGTTTATTTATATTCAAAGAAAAAATATTTTTAAAAAAATAAGGTATTCTAAACTATGTACAGAGCAGAAAATGTAATAAGTTTTAATGGCATATATGTAAATGCTCTGCCTGATAATAATAAAAATATTATTAATCAAAAAATATTAAATTAGAGAAATTATTCTGTGTGTCTGTTACAAAAAGTGTAAAAAATCTGTATAATCATCCTTGTCAATATTATAATATTATATGTTGTAAACAATTATTATTATTATTATTATTATTATTATTATTATTTGTTTAAAAATAATACGTATGTGTAAGTATCTGTTATGCACAATTGTGATCATAATGAACTATAAATATTGTGAATAAATAATAAAGTTTGATTCAAAAAAAAAATTATTTTTATCATTACATTTTAGGGCCTGTGCAGCTCAGTGGAAGTGGCGCTTGCGTCCTCTGCATTTGGTCGCTCGAAATTAGACTTAGGTTCAAGTCCAATCGTCGACTAGCCGACGGGAGGAACTTTTCTAAGCCTATTTTCGACCGATTCCCAAGCTAGTCGATCTCTGGCTCTGGCAAGCGGGTTTTTCCTCCCGGAAACTCGGGTTTTTCGTCCCGTAAACTCAAGAAAATCGGCCATAGTACCCACATTATTTCAGACAGTGACATATCCTGTTAGGCTTAGGTACCAAGAGATGACAGCACTTGTTTGCCAGCCTCTTCATCGGTGGCTACTTATAATTAGTGATAGACATAGGCCAGATATCTTTGATTGGCTACCAGTGGGGACTGAACTGCCCACTCAGTCTCCAAATGTTAGATAGGGTATAAAGGCCTCACCTACTCCCTATAAGGGAATAAAAGCGTTAGCTGATTTATTTACTTTTTTATTTCATTACATTTGTTATTCATTACACAAAACTTTTTCGGGTTTTCCGTTCCCCAGAACAGGCAAACCGGCCCTGTGAACACATGTATTACAGTCATGAATACGTCCCAGCCATATGCCGCTCCCGAACACGGATAAAATTGGGGAAAAGCAATAGTGAACTATCTTGTAAAAATCTCACCAATAATACTTTATAGGCAATGCCTACAAAATCATCTACTGTCGGAAACGACTAAAAGAGAAAACAGGATTATTATTTAAAGAAAATTATAATTATTATTATTACCTTTTGAATATAGGAAGCTTACAAAGTACAAACAGTCTGTAAAGGACCTTAAGGAATTACTATGAACGAGAAATACACGCGCTACACACCCTACAAACTTAATGAAACACAATATAATAGTTCAGGCTTTCCAGTACAGCGACGCGTCAAGGCATTCCAAATTATTGTGTGTGTGTGTGTGTGTGTGTGTGTGTGTGTGTGTGTGTGTGTGTGTGTGTGTGTGTGTGTGTGTGTGTGTGTGTGTGTGTGTGTGTGTGTGTGTGTGTGTGTGTGTGTGTGTGTGTGTGTGTGTGTGTGTGTGTGTGTGTGTGTGTGTGTGTGTGTGTGTGTGTGTGTGTGTGTGTGTGTGTGTCTCTATCAAGCATCGGCCTACTTTCAACACAGCTATCAAACAAATATACAATACCTAACCGGTGTCATCCTCAGATAAGCCTAATATAAAGCTTTGGGGATGCAAACTGACTCATTACACCTCCACTGGGATCAAAACTCAAAGAAGAAAAATTGTCATCATCATCATCGCAAAATTCTAGGGCAGGGGTTCCAAACCCTATGCCCGCGAGCACCATGGCGCCCGTCGACCAATTTGTGTGTGTCCGCCGCTGTTCTACGGTGTGCCGTATAGTTTGAAATAATCACGCAACAATTCATGGCATGCTATATGACGCATGCGTTAATGACACATGACGAGTATTAAACGCATACAATGTAAAGTAGACGCGCATTCGAAGTTGTTCAGGAGATGATGATATTCACTGGAATATCATCATATTCTCCTAATTATGAAGCACTGGCCAATGAAATGCAATGCCAGAGATCACACTAACTTACATATATATATTTAAATTTTTATATAATGTAAACTTTTAAGTAATAAAACATTTGATTATAATGTAAACTTTGTATGTATTCATTTAACAAAAGAATTCAAAAAATTTGCTTGAAAAAATAGATGGCGCCAGTCGCCCTTCCGGTATTTTAGAATGTGTTCTAGGAAACAAAAAAGTTGGGAAACCCCGCTCTAGGGAGTCAATAACATCGAGGGATGTAACAAATCATCACCCTCATAGAAGGACTGTCATAGAAGGTCTCTCATATTTTTTTTCTATTATTTATTTATCGCGACAACTGCCAGCACTGTTGAACTCACGATGACAGTAACAGCTTTTCGTCGGTAAGGTAAAAGGCCTGTGGAGTTATTGTGTTTTCATTAAGTGCAGGGTTAGTGTGTTCGTCCAGAAAATGGAGAAGTAAAATCTTGAAAAACGTTATGCAATTACATTTCGTGTTAAACTGAAAAACTGTAACAGCGAAACGTTCGATAAAATTAACCGACCATGTGGTGACGATTCATTTTCACGTGGTCAAGTGTTTAAATAGCACAAGGTGTTTTTGGAGGACCGTAGTCCAGAAGACTTTATACCTCCTGGAGTGACTAGTTATCAAATTTACTACAAAAGAATCTCTAAGTCCATAGATTCCACATTATTAGATCTTGCATGATGACAATTGGATATATTTAGCCAAAATAAGGCAAGACAGTGTTGGAATAGCTACTGTATTCGCGCGCTTGTTTCCGTGTGACTTTTTTTTCTTGTTCTCAACCTCAAGAAGATGAAAGATCTCCATTTCGAGACTGTAGAAAACAACGAAAGAGCCGTGACGGGGATCATAAACGAGCTAACAGAAGAGGATTTCCAATCCTGTTATACACAATGGGACGTTACTTTGAAGTTGCGACGATATATCAGACGAGAAATGAATACACGATTACTTGATTTTATACGATTTCTGTCTCATTCTCATTAGTCTTCTGCTAGACCACGACCTTTTCCTCAACTCATTCACACTAGACGCACTCACCACTTCAACAGGGAAACTGTTAAACTCTGTTCTGCTGGAGAAAATTTCGCTCCATCCCTTTCTTAACTGCACACAAACTACCTCCATGAATGCCCACCCCCTTTGTTGTTCGAGTTCTTACCAACTTCTCAAAAATCTTCACCATATGTCAGTAATTAGAAACATGAGCTTTTGTACTACTTTTGAACAAGGGAACTATCATATTTCCAGAGATTGCTCAAATTATATAACCAGGTCACCGGCCTGACCAGTACATTTGTACATTACTCTAGCATTCTCTGATATTCTATCTGTTCCTTCTGCCAAACTTTTAGACAGTCTGCATTCTTGTTGGCTGCGTTGATCCAACACTGTCAATTTCTTTTCATACGCCTATTTTTCTTTCCGTATAATACTCGTATCTATTCTGGCATAGCTTTTACATAACTCCAGTCATCTTCATTCTGATTCTCACGAAATTCCTTCCACCTCATCTTCTTCTGGGTTTCTTGTGATGATGAGCTATGGATAACGGGCGTAGACTACAAGCCTTCGACCATATAGGCCTACTTGTTGCAGACGTCTTGCCACAGTTTGTTGAGATATCCGTTTATTTGTTCTAGAGTCTATTTTCAATGGACTCTACTTGCAAGTTCACCTGCCGTGGTGCGTCGATGACATTTTCCTGTTATAAACAAAAATCTGTCTTTATGCTCCGTGGTAGAGTGAAGGCGACCTCTTAGAAAACGTTTGGAATACATTCCGTTGGTTTGAAATGCTGCCCAGAGTTTGGATAAAATGCTATGTGAAAGTCCAAAGTCTCTGGCAATATCAGTAATTCTGGGCCTTCTTAAAGCTTTCCAATAATTCTTCCACGCGTGAAATAATCTAGATTCTGTCTTTGACACGTTAAAAGACATCCAAGTTTGTAATTTTATTCCTTCACGAAATGTTTCCTCCAAACAGAAGCACAGACTTTTGCTTTTTATCCTATTGAGTGCTACCACGTGACTCCTTTGCGTGCGATTCGAAAATTTGAATGTGTGCCCACTTTCCAATCGAAATCGTGATTTATACAAATTGCCACAAGCTGATTCGCCTGAATTTCCGGTTATACTCTTCAGAAGTGGTGTTTGCACTTAGGATGTGGACACCGGTGTAGTAGTATCATGAATTCTTCATAATTTCCAGATTTTAATTTCAGCAAGTATCATTTCCTGAATAGAACGTCCACATACTTCTAACACTATTTTTTCACTCAGCTAATTCGTATTTTCTTATATTAGCTTCTTTAAAAAGTTGTCTCGCAGCATCTCAATACATTCTGCTTGATTTTTATATCATGAGTATTTTCTTCTGTCCATGCAAAGATAGGAAAAATTAAGTCACTCATAATATTTACTCACAGCAATTGAATCATGAACCTCCGTAACTCAGTCAGCATAGATGAAGAGCCCTTTGGTCGGAGAGACCTGGGTTTGATTCTTGTCAGTGCTTGAGGAACCTTTATCTGGTCTCTTTCGACGAAAGGTAGGTTAACCGGTCTCATACGGAGGGAGGGGTTATTTTCATCCGGAAACTTGGATTGTTCGTCCTCCAAAATAGGCAAACCGGCCCCCGTGAACACACACATGGATTAGTCATGAATACGTCCGAGCCATGTGCCGGTCCCGAGTCCGGATAAAATTGGGGGGTTGGGGAAAGCAATGGTGAACTACCCTATAAACATCTCACCAGGAATACTTTGTGGGCAATGCCTACAAAGTCATCTACGGTCGGAAACGACTGAAAGGGAAAAACAGAATGCAAATTAAATCACGAGATTAGTAACAACTGAATCCTCAGGGCTATAACAACACTGTCATGTATTTCTTCTCCTTAGCTTCATCCTAGATAGCCTCAGTCTCACTACTACAAGAAACTTTATTACTATTGTTATATTTCTATCGACATAAATCATCTAATATCATTAGAATATCGCCATCCTCTTCTCACCTAGAAAGCACTACCTCCTTTACACTCGATTCCAGTTACTACGCATAACACTGAGAAACAACATTCCCTAATGACAACTATCTTAGGCCCACAGCGATTCTCTGAAGCAACAACTCTGCTCATGGCATTTGTATATATAGAAAAATAACAAGTTACATCCTGAGGTTTTTCGTATACTTACGTCTGCAGTCTTCTTGGAACTAGATGAAAAACTTTCTCTGTCCAATATCCACATAAATTCAAAAGCTAGAATGCACGTGAGTCCACTTCTTTCTCAAATTCATAACCATGCTGAGTGATATTTTCACGGCTACATATCATAGTCATTTATGCACAGATTATCACAGTTCATTGAATGAAGATCTGGTTTCCTAAGTGTTTCCATTAGATTAAGTCCGAATAAACAATTTTTCCAGGCTATTGATGCCACATCCATTGTTCCTGTTATAAAAGTTTTCCCATCTTTCTCGCTTCTTCCAGAATTCTTCCATATCCTCTCTCAAATTGTATTTATTACTAATTTAAGCATTTGTTCCTACAAGCACTATCTCTTTTTTTTTTTTTCGTTTTCTCTGTTTTGTATTCGTCGCATCTTGAATATTAATTCGAAAATTCGAAGTCTGACTATGGTGATTATTCTGAAAGGGTTATTTCATTTATCTCCTATTGAATTACTATTAAATAAACAGCAAGCTAATTGTATTAAGGAGTGCCCTTACGTTGCTAAGCTAGGTAGCTTTTACCCTGCAGTGATATGATTAAAACATAGAATGCAATGAAATTGTTACACTAATATAAGGAAAAATAGAAAATAACCGTACTGGGGGGGGGGAACCCCCCAGTACGGTTATTTTCTATTGCACTTGAGAAAGAAACCGACTTGGTTTTTTCTTTGCACCAGAGAAAGAAACCGACATCACAACTGGTGTGTGACTGCGTCTTCTCTTCTACTCTCAGGGAGATAGCGGAACAAAAACTTTGACTTACGAGTATATAATAATACCAAAACGTAGATTGAATACAATGTGAAAATAATTACAAAGAATAATAATAATGAACGTGCGTACAATCTTTAAAAACAAAGAGAAACTGATAATTCACCAATTAAAGCAAGTGTTATAACATGACCATTATGAAAAAATTAGTAAAAGTCACTTGTGAAGTTAAAAGTAAACATTTAAAAGCTATAAATGTATATCGTGAGAAATTAAGAATTGGAATTTTGTTATATAAATGATTCATGAAGTGAACGATAAACTGAAGAGAGATAATAATTGGTAAATACAAAGAATGCTAGGCATTTCGAGATGATTTGCCATCTTTTAAGGAAAAGGCTGATTGAATACTCTTCAAAGAAAATGTGAATGAATGACAGTTATAAGCGATAGACAGGTGGCGGTACTCAGAAAAAACAGAGGCTCTGTTATTGGTTGAGAAATTAGAAGTAATTTTAATACTGTTTAGTTGCTAATTCTGAGACTACATAGGGGCGGTAAATATTTAATTCTTTATTACTAGTTTTAATTCTTATGGTTTCGGCAATGCTAAAATTTTGTATCGATATTTTGAAAATCTAAAATCAGCTTTCTCTGTTAATGGTGTATGTTTCTCTTCTTATAAAGCATGGGCTGCAATTTTTTTTCTTTTTTTTGCTAGTGCTAGTTAGTTTGTTTCTATTCGAGAAACTATAAAAGATAACACATATAGAACAGTACTTGTTTTTTTTATTTATTCGTGTGGGGGTTCCCCCCCCCAGTTCCTCGACCGCCCCTTAGGACTGGTTGAGCCCTCTTAATGAGGGATGAAAAACGGCTTCGCCCCTGTTCCTCAACCGTCCCTTAGGACTGGTTGGGCCCTCCTAATGAGAGATTAAATATGTATTTTATGACTGTAGATCCATGTGTGTTCAGGAGCCGGTTTGCCTGTTCTGAGGGACGAAAAACCCATGTTTCCAGGTGAAAAAAAAAAAAAACCTCTACCCCCGTATGAAACACCGGCTAACTCACCTTTAGTCGAAAGAGAACACATAAAGGTTCCCAACGTCATAGACGAGAATCGAATTCAGGTCTTTCCGACCAAAGGGCTTCGTCTATATCGACTGAACTATGGAGGCTCATAATAGAACAATAATTTTAGGATATGCAGATGATACACATACTGGCTACTGAATTAGAAACGTTTATGCAGATATACGCAGATAAATACAAAATACTTCTTCCTTGCCTGTTCTATGCAACTATTTAAGTATGCTGCTGATCAATAATTGTCAATATGTTGATCCAATGGGAAAAACAAAGGATCTTTAGGAGTTCAATAAATGGCTTGTCGTGAGAGAGCGTCTGGCTGCAGGCACGATTTTCAAAACAGCACAGCTGACAGGTTTTCAAAACGTTAAATATGCCGCGTGTTTAATTAGTGGATAAATAATCCACATTCTTTGTCTACGAGGAACTGTGATCCTAATACAGTCTCCTCCCAGAAACGACATTGCATTCGACTGAAGACTTGTACTAACATATAGAACTTCCTGTGTGCAGGAATTGACTGAAGCATTTAATCAAAGCTGGGTCCTGTCTTACCGAACTATGAGCAGGAAATTGAAGAGGATTGGTACTGGCTGTCGCATGCCTATATGGAAACCACTGATTTCTGCTAAGAACCGAAAACATAGTCTACAGTTGGTGTTAGGAACACAGTGATCGGACACTTAAAAACTGGAAAAAGTCGTGTGGTACAAAGATACACGGTACACCTTGTTCTGTGCCGACGGTAAGCAAAAAGTTTGGGGGTAGCCCCATTTATAAACACAACCCAAGGTTTGGAAGGTGGTTTCATGGTTCGGAGCATGTTATTTTGGTATAATGGAATTCCCCTGATATTGCTGGAAGGGCAAAGGAATATCTGTTGCCAATCGGGTCCGTCCTGCAATGTTGACTTTTTATCCAGTAGGTGACGTTTGTTTCTTGAACGACAATACTACTGTCCATTACGCAAGAATTGTTCAGTAGCGGTTTAGTGAGCATGATAGTGTTATTTTCCGGATTCGTTAGTTAGCCGAAGATCCAGAAATGGGAGTGATCCATTAGTTTCTAATTCATTGGTACATCTTATGTTATAGTACTGACTACTCAGGTATTCGTGAAAAAGCAGAAGTAAGGTGGTCCTTGGTTTCGGACTAAGGATATATTGTCAATGTATTTTTCGTAAGCGTAAGCGAACTCTCGTCGGTCCGTAAAAGTAATTACTAATATAAAGAGCCAATGGGCAGAAGGGAGAATTGTAATCATTCAAATAAAACAAATTTTCTTTAAAATAATGATCTAGGCTTAAGTGTTCCTATGAGGTCTACACCAAATAAGAAAGAACGTAATCACAAAGGAAAAAAACAAACATTACTACAGCAGTGCTTGCAGGTCCAGATTTCTTCAGGGTGAAAGTCGCTTCGAAGAGACTCAGAGAGAGAGAGAGAGAGAGAGAGAGAGAGAGAGAGAGAGAGAGAGAGTGTGTGTGTGTGTGTGTGTGTGTGTGTGTGTGTGTGTGTGTGTGTGTGTGTGTGTGTGTGTGTGTGTGTGTGTGTGTGTGTGTGTGTGTGTGTGTGTGTGTGTGTGTGTGTGTGTGTGTGTGTGTGTGTGTGTGTGTGTGTGTGTGTGTGTGTGTGAAAACTTATAAAACTTAGACAGTCAGCTTGTAAACGAGTTGTGAGTTGAATGTCCCAAAAGTTACGATAAGAAAGGTTGAGCCGGTTTTGAAATGAATGAAGCAAGGTAACAGATCCTGGAAAAATAGGATATAAGTAGAATTGCTGAAATTTGCAGAAGACAGCAGCAAATTACCTGTCTGAGGCTTCCCACTTCATTTAAAACAGAAAACAATCCAGAAAGGCATTAATAACAATAATGGAAATAACGGAAAGGAAGTTATAAAAAAATTATTACCAGATTATTATGAGCAGTATATTTAGAAAAGTAATAAATAACAAAATAATGCATCAGTAGTTAGAGTATAAAAATCCGTGGAGCAGGCAGGATTTAGACGTAATTACAGTATAATTAATAATATCTATATTCTTAGATCATAGAATAGACAAATGAATATATACAGTGTAATACAGTCATGATTCCACTGTTGCTAACTGCAAATGAAAAGTGAAAATTCTCCAAAATCATTTACTTGTGACTTACAGGAAGTTTTCTCACGAATTGATTTGGGAAAAAGGATGAGTTAAAATTAGTGAAAAAAGTTTGACTCCTCTGTGTTTTACTGATAGTGTAACTATCTTGCAGAAGAAATAAGATTAAGGGAATTAGTGGCATACTGAGTCAAACTCAGTTGAAGCTAAAATAAAAGTGAAACCTGGACTTTAAATAAAATTTATAAAAAAAATAACAAATTTTTTTTGTTTTTTTTTTCCTTTGGGTAACTTTCAAGTTACCCAGAGAAAAAATGGAAAGGAATATATTCGGTGCGACGCTTTGAGAGAGGATTCTTATGAAATGTAAGGCAATATTTAAATACATTCATTCAAAATGGAGATGGGCCAGGCACATTGCAAAGTAAAACACAAGGTGGCCTAATTATTGACAGAAGAGAAACCAATAGAGAAAGATCAAAGAATAGACGGAAAGATGAAATTCTTAGGATTACTGGAAAGTAACTGAATGATGAGGAAAGCTGAAAAGAGAACAGAATGGACAAACTTTGGAGGAGACCATTCAGCGGTGTACTTATCCGAGTTCAAGAAGAAGAATATGCTGGCTTACCTTTATACCTCTGGCAGATGAAAGCCTTCTTATGATCACAGGGAGCATCGTTCCATTTTCCCAAGTGTTCCCTCTGCATTGTCATCTCCACACATTCTTCCTAAATAAAATTAAATAACTTTATGTATTTTGATTAATGAGAAAAAGAAGATTTTCTAAATAACTATTCAGTAACATACAGGCAGTACACTATTTAACTTCACATCAAATTTAAATTTCATAGCTAGCAGCCAGATGGAAATATACAGTTGATTCATGTGATTAAAAAAATTGTTAGCAATTCTAAATAACCTGTACAGTTATTATTCTTGGTGACGTTGATTGATCTGCTGTTCATTCGATGGCTTGCAAAGTTAAAACCGAAACAATAGTTTTCTGGGCTATATTACCTTCACAAATCATCACTCGTACACAACTTGGAATAAATGGATAGACTTAAATGAACACTGACTCAAGCAATGGAATGCATTCCGAATAGGATTATGGAGCATGAAAAGTTTATAAACTACTGAGGATTTAAAGAACTTTCCAATGAATTAACTACATATAAAAAAACAGCTTACGCATTTCATTTTCTATATGGAGTAGGCGAGGCCGTTTCAGTCCTATCTAACTTTTGAAGACCGAGAGGGCAGTTCAGTCTCTAGCGATAGCCAATGAGAGAGAGCTGGCCCGAAACTGTCAGTAATTATAATAAATGGCATCCTGTGAAGAGAACAAACAAGTACCGCCGTCTCTTAAACCCTGTCCCAAACCCAGGATATTATTTATCTGAAATGTTGTGGTTCCACTCTCGAATTTTTTTAAAACTACAGGACGAAACTCACGATTTTCCGGGAGAAACAAAAATCTATTTGCCGTCGCCAACTCGAGTAACTCAGAAATCGCTCAAAGAAAGCCTCAGAAATTAGTTTCTCGAGTATCGAGTTTTAACTGAGAACGGATTTCTTCGGGAGGACTAGCGGTACAGATACAAACAAAACTTCCACGGAAGCTACACAGACCATGGCATGAAATAAATATAGTAAAACTATAAGAAACGAGATGATAGAGAAAAGTAAATTGAAGAGATACAAAATGAATATTACTTTATGGTGGAAAGAACTCAAATCTAAGGCCCATGAGAGGTGGTGCAGGGGATACATCTTACCTGGGCCGGGAGCCAAAAGAGGGGAGTCAAAAATTTCCTGGGATCTTAGAAAATATTTGCATATACTGTATTGTCTGAAGTCTAGCATTCACATTATGTATAAGTAGGCTGACCATACCTACCGTTTTGAACGAGGCAGTACCGTTTTTTTTTTCATATTTTTCGACCGTCCCGTCGTTTTAATGAAAATGTCAATTTTGTCCCGTTTTAATAAACACTATAAATATACTTTAACATTGGTCAGTCATAAATTACTATTCAAAATCTATAATCTTATATCAATATCATGGATACCAGTAATTTGTATAATCAGGGAGTCGCATTGTTCGATACTAAATATCAATATCTGCAGTGATTTATTCAGAGAATATTAAAAAAAAATACGTGTTGGCAACGCTTGCGCGTCCCAGACGCGGCGTCTGTTCTGTTGTAGCGTTAATTTTTGTTTTGCTTGCATGCTAACCGGTGGTCTGTTATTATATATATATATATATATATATATATATATATATATATATATATATATATATATATATATATATATATATATATATATATATATATATATATATATATATTAACTTTTAAGTCTTATTTTTTAAAGCTTTGAGTCTATCCTTGCAATGTCAAAAAGGCAAAACTGCAGTTTTAAATGACGATCTCCAGAAAGAATTCAAATTTATTAAACTGGAGACAAGCTGTGTAGTGATGGAACAAAAATGGTATACCAAAATTGCAATATCCATTTCTCCGTTGATCATAGCGGCAGAAGCGACATTAACCAACATCTACGTAGCCAGAAACATAAGGATGCTGAAAAGATTCTGGCTTCAGTTAAAAACAGCAGCTCGTTTATGGTGAGACGTGATGGTGATAGCGAAAGTGATAAAATTGAAGCAAGTGAAGTTCTTGTTGCTTATCATACTGTGGGTCACGGACAACGTTTTCGCGCAAATGACTGCTTGTCGACATTGATCAATAAAATTTATGAACCAAAATTTTCTTCAGCACGTACCAAATCAGAAACAATAATTACCAACGTTTTATCGCCATACATATTGGGAAATTAAAACTTTTTTTATAGTCTTACTTTTTCATTAATACAGATTATTACATAACCCCCGTCCCGTTTTTGCCATCTCAATGTCCTGTTTTTGTCTCAAGGAAATCTGGTCAGCCTATGCATAAGCCTACATAGTTTTACATCGAAATATCGTAATTCATAGAAATTATGATCTATAATATTATGTAGTGTTGGAAAATGTAGATTTATAATGAATAATATTACTGTATTTACTTTCATCATAGTATCACTACATCAGTGTGATTTAACCCTTAAATGCATAATGGGGTTATATTTACCCCATCACTTTTCCATTTTTCTATATCACCATGGCAACCGCTTCAGTATTATTTTATGACAATTTAGTACAATTTTGAGTACTAAAGTACGCAAATAGTCAATAATACATGAGAATGGTATACCATATCTGGGGTTCAAACTCTACTGGAAAATATAATTCTAATGCATTTAATGCATTAGAATTTAATTAGAAACATATATATGCACATAGCATACACAGAACTACCAGCCTACCTGGAATTGTTTTATTGTATTTGGTAGTTTTTTTGGTATTTTTTAGTTATTAAATCTGGTACATTTAAAAATTTTTTGTGGCGACGCTTGTCTAATGGTTATTTGTCAGTGGGCATTGGGCATTTGTCATGTATATGTGTGTTTTATTTAAATGTTTTTCATTTTTCAGATACAGACCTAATTGGGGTAAAATATTACCCAGTATATAATTACAAGTTAGGTATTTTTTATAATGGTATTAAGCAAAATTGAAATAACTTATATTTAGAGGTTCATATTTTCTCTAACTGTGTATGTATCCCTTAGTTTTGATATCACAACTTCAGTTTTTTGTTGTTGTTGTTGTTTTGTTTTTAGGTATTATTTGCTATTATTTTGTCTAATAAATTCAAATAAAATTGCCTGTAAAAAGATTTTGAAATACAGTGATTGATTATTTTGCCTTGACCACAATTTGCTGGCCATTTTTATTGGATAAGTGATAACTCACATGTCAACTGTGCAAAGATTATCTTTATAACCTTACTTGTACTACTAGTAGTAATCTACTACCACTACTTCTATTACTATACTAAATTATTAGTATATAACAATTTTTGTATTATTGTCTTCTTTTTTTTCCTTTTTTCAGATATAAAAGTATAAATTATAAATCATCTCTCCAAAATGTATTCTCACAAATTAGCAGCCCAGAAAAGGAAAGACAAGAAAGAATGAAAGGAAAATGATAAAAGAATGGTAAACAAACGCTCTTTCAATTCGGATTTATTATTATTATTATTATTATTTGACACCTCCAGGGAGTCCAAAGACTCATCAAGGGAGGATACCAGCTCTACAACTCTGTCTCCACCACTCAAGCCACCAACTGACTGGAACTACACCAACGCCATCTACCGCCGACCACTACTATTTCAGAAAATCACAAATATCCATGCCCAGCGGGATTCGAACCCGCAGCCTTTTGGCTGGAGAGCGGATACGCTAACCACTCGGCCAACGTTTCAAAATTTAAAACGCTTCAAAACGTTTTTCATTGAACTCACTAAAACTGGAGCAAGAAGAAACTGTTGGAAACCTCATCCCCAAAGAAGAAGCAGTTGATTTGGGTAATCATGCATAGCATTTTGATGAAGGGGCAAAGGCAGAAAATGAAAATGGAAAACAGAAAGAAACAGACTTACAGACACATATGAAAATGAATTTGGAAGATGATAGGAGTAATCGTAATGTAGGCCTTGATATGGTTCACGGACAATTAATCACGCGAAAATCTATCGCAGGGAAAATTGATTACAGGAAAAATCATCGCAGAAAAAATTCGCTGAAAGCGTTATTCGCTAGAAAATTGTTTGGTTTAACATGTGTTATGTAAAGGTGTGTGATATTTGATAATAAACTGTATCTGAGAGATACCGCGAACTCCGATGTCAGTATAGTATTGGTTTAGTTTTTTTTTTTATTTGTTTCTTTTTTTTCACTAATTTCTAGATTGTATCTGAAAATAAATAAACCATCATATAGTGTTTTTTTTGTTTTGTTTTGTTTTTAATTTTATCGCATTTCAACGCATACTAGTAATGAATGTATCTCTCGGATGCATGCGACCTAAGATGCAATCTTTTCGATCGCGACTACTGCAGGGTTAAAGAAGGTATCAATGTACTTATCCATAGTTGAAATACCGTACTTACTCGAATATAATTCGCGTATAACTCGCACCACGCCTGATTTTACTTTTCGAAAAAAAGAAATTAAAAAATTTCGCATATACCTCGCACATGAAAAAAAAAAACTTAAACAAGCGCACGTTGGGGACGATAGTAACTGCTCCCGCGGTAATCAATACGCCCTCCCCAATAGTCACTATATTGCAGAGGCAAGAAAAACAATTATTTTTGTTGTCAGTGAATAAGGTATGAGCAGTTTGTGTAATATATTTCTCAACAAATAGTGTAATTAGAGACAACTTGGATAAAAACAACACTAAATAAATGAATCACATGTCCCCCTCATAGAAACTATGGTGTATAGACTCAAGCAAAACCGTATGGCAAACAAAGTATCTAACTAAAAACTATTGTTATTAATTAGATGTGTGTGTGAGTTCGCAAAGCAGCAATGAAATTCAATTGAACGTGTTAAAATTCATAAATTTAATACTAAGAAATATATACCGTATTTGCCGTCGTATAAGACGCACCCCCTTTTTTGTATACATTTTTTAGAAAAAAAAAAGTTTTTTTAGATCCTCTTCCTGATTCCGCCAAGTTCTTATCATTATCTCAGTTGGGGCTGACCCGAAATGCCTCTCTGCAGCCCTGTTTCCATGTTCTTTAGCATACGCAATCACACGTAGCTTGTATGCAATATTGTAGCAATTCTGACGTTTTTCCATAATTTGCCAAGAAATTTAGAGAACATTTAACGGCAGAAATTTATCACCGTTCACAACAACAATTGGAAAGTTTAAACGAACAGGAACATAGCTGTGATCTTCGATGACAGCGCATGCGTATCCACTGTCGTCTATGCAACTGGAATGCTCTCACACACACTGCAAGGAAGCAAGAAAGAAATCGAGTAACTCGGAACAGAGAAAATTTCCAGAATTTCCAAAATTTCCGGCGTATAAGACACTCTGTTTTTCAGGCCTATTTTCAAAGAAAAAACGTGCGTCTTATACGCCGGCAAATACGGTGTATAGTAAATGTTGTTATGGCAGTTTCACATATGGAATTCGGTTGAAGAGAGTTAGCATTTCAACTCAACTGGCGGTTTGCTTTTATCTTTCGATCAAGCGATCTTTTGTTAATACCACATCAATCATATGCACTTTTTTTGCTGTCTGTTTCGCGTTAGGCTTAATTACCGTAAAGGGAGAAAAGTCACGAACCAGAAAATTTTTCCGGGTCTGGTGTATAAAAAAGTTCCGGGGCCGGAACTCGGAGAGCCCCGGCTTAATTTAACCACTGGTTCCCAGAGTATAAAAGCTGCTGTTTCACTACTATGTTGGAGCTGCTGCTGTGAATATATTCCTGTTTAGATATTTGAAAGTGAAGTTCTGCACTAGAAATTTCAAATTAAACAGTTTTACGTTACGTGTTCTCAGAAGTCCGATCCCCGACATTTTATTCTTTTGGTAAGTGTTTAAAAGTTCGAAGTTTAAGAACCAATTTATAAATTAATTACAATTATTGCACGATGCTTCCAGAATTTATTTTAAGCGAGAAGATGAGTGATGATGGTCATTTATTTATAAAAGACAAAGAAAATGAAGAAAAGATTTTTTGGAAATGTGATCAGTTTCAAAAAATGCATTGCCAATTGTCGCCAGCTTTATGAATGCGCGTATTCATAAAGCTGGCGACAACATTATCAAACGAATTAACCAACATAATCACGCTGGTAACATAGCACGGGTTGAAGCAGCGAAGCTACTTAATGAGAATAAAGATCGAGCCCGTGCAGCTAACGATGGGACTCATCGAATTATGACGGAAGCATACACAAAAATATCTCCTGCTGTCATCGGCCAAATGACGAACAATGCCTCTGTAAAGAAGTCTATTCGAAGAACTCGAAATCAAGCAGGACAGGTCCACCAAATCGAAATTCGTTAAGTAATTTAATTATTCTGCCTATATATAAAATCACTATGGAAATGAAGAGTTCCTTTTGCATGACAGCAACGATGGCCGCAACAGATTGTTATTTTCTACTAAACGAAATCTACAATTATTGTCGGAATCGACAACATGGTATGCAGATTGTACTTTTAAAACTACTCCACCTCTTTTTGAGCAGCTGTACACAATTAATGGCATTATAAACGATAACGTGATTCCTGCTGTTTCCGAATTTGCAATAAAAATGCGCATGATATCGGCAATTGCTTTTGTGCCATCTATAAATGTTGTACCTGCTTTCGAAATGTTATGTGAAAATAATGACCATCCTGCTGAAGCTCAGTCTGTTCTGCACTACGTAGAAGAAACCTGGATTGGCAAACCTGATCGTCAATCACTTTGTCGTCCACTTAGCTTTCCCCCTGCTTTATGGAATTGTTAACATGCTGCTCTGGAAGGGTTACCAAAAACAAACAACTCATACGAAGGGTGGCATCGTGCGTTCAGCGAACTAATTGTTGCTTCTCATCCGGCAATATGGAAGTTTCTAAAAACTTTGAAGGATGAGCAACATTTCAATGAGGAGAAAATAGAGCAATACATAGCAGGCACCCAACCTCCTCCTGGTAAGAAACGCTATCGAGATACTTCAAAAAGACTTCAGCTCATCGTTAGTGATTATGAAAATCGTGAAACCCTTGATTACTTAAGAGGAGTTGCCCATAATGTTTTATTTTGAAAACTTTGTGGCTGTGCATTCACCTTTTTTGTTTCATTTTTTTTTCATACTGCTCAGTTTTGAATAGTATGAAATAAAAAGTGCTCCTTTTCATGATCATCAAAACATCCTTTTCAGGACTATAAATATTGATAGAGAGATGCCTGATTGCACTGATTCCAGTTCTTCTTGAAGATAAATTTTTAAGTTGTTTTAATAACGACAGGATAATAATTGCTCTTTCGAAGTGGCTACTAGTACAATTTTGAAGGAATAAAATAAAAATAGAACATCACGACATTCATGCCTTCTAGGTGCACAACACTTGTTTTAACAAGTGTTGTGCACCTAGAAGTATTTTCCCTAAATATTCTACTTTACAACACTATTTTTATTTTTACAACACTATTTTCACTAAATATTCTTAAATATGGTGCTCTTTCTTCCTCACCATCCTATCCCAGTTCTGTAACAATTAATATTCCATCTACACAGCCTGTAGGACGAAAGAATATGAATAACTTTATACGTAAATTAACAGAAAAAAAAAATTTTTTTTCACATATATCCGCGATGAATTTTCGTGCGATTAATTTTCCCCACAATTAAATTTCCAGCGATGACTAGTCTCGGCGATGAACTGTCTGGACACGCCTTGATATTGAATGTATCACAACTGAATTTCCAGCTCAAAAGGAAATAAAAAAAATTATGTTATGAATTGTTATATCCCTCTGCCTAAAACATTCCCAAAAGACACCTGCAATCAAGTTTTTCCAGAAAGCATTCTGAAATTTCAAAGCACTAATGGAGAATTACATGTAAGAGATCGGCTTGTCTGGAGTCAACAGAAACAAGCGTTATATTGATTTCCATGTCGATGATTTTGGCACATAATAGACAAGACTAGCACTTCTGCGTGTAAGTTTGCACTGGTATCTGCTAAAGGCTGGAATTCTAATGGAAAGTGGTCGAAACTTTCCTACAAGATCCCAAAACATGACAAAGGCAATAGTCACCGATAATGTTACCTAGCTTGGCGAGAACTAGAAAGGCGCCTGTTGTGTAGGACAGGAGTTAACATCATCTACATGAGTCAAATTGAAGCTGTGAAATGGTACAACCTTTTAAAGCACATCACCAATGTTGTACTTTCTTGGGAGAACATTGTCTAGCATGAAATTCAAACAATGGAAACTGGAAACTTTAGGACTCATTGAACTGCACTCCAAGTGGAAGCCCATCCTTCAAGAACATGTGATAAGAACAGAGGAGCCACAGAAAAGAAGTGAGCGGTTCGAGTTCATTATCAGTCCCCTGACTCACAAAATGAATTTATTGCTTGAGAGGCAATCTGCAAAGTACTTTGCAGCTATAATAGATTCCACGCCAGATTCTTCCCATATTGAACAGACATTTTTTTTTTGAGAGAGAGAGAGAGACGTATTTTTAAAAGAAACGCAGTATGCAATTCAAGAAAGATTTCTCAAGTTCGCAGATTGTAACAACAAAAGAGAAGAAATCGCTCAGTTGATAACTGATACGTACAGTGAAAAATACCATGCTCCTCTTTTCTGTGATTGTTGAGCTCAAGCCTCCTGTAATGGGGCAAATGTGGACGGAAACTAAAATGACGCACAAGAAAAAAAAAAAAATCAACAGCATTTCTTTCACCTTGCGGTTGTCACACACACACTCAACTTATGTAGAAATGATACTGCTGAATGCATACTTGAAGCAATAGCTATTTTGGGAACAATTCAAACTGTGTACCCCCTGTTCGGTTCAAGTCCTAAGCGGTGGGAATTACTACAAAACTGTTGGATGTTCTCTTCATGGTATGTATGGAACAAGATTGTCAGATCGTGTTGAATGTATAAAGCCTTTTGCAGCTCACCTTTCTGGCATTACATTAACACTGGAAGATCTCCCAGAGCTAAATTTGCCGTCCAAACCAAGTAATGAAGTCCATGCAGTTTTATCATATGTGACATCTTTTGCTTGTGTGTTAATGTCAGCCTTGTGGTACAAAATGTTAGCTAGCATAGATATTTGCAAGAGGGTCACATTCAAGCTAGAGATGCAACATTGGATGTTGAAGTAGCAAATATAAAATATTTCCTCACGCAGCTGACAAAACTTCGAAACAACTGGTAATGCATGCGGAATGCAGCCAAATTGGTTGCCCCAAAGCCAATTATAGAAATAAAACTCTCCAGTAGATGTGATGGAGTTATGTGCGATAGGGCAAGGCCACATGAACAGCACACCTAATGCTAACTTGGAAGAAATGAATGACACAGATGATACTTCAGAGGAGGTCTACTTCAGAAAGTGTGTTTTACGTTTTGGTAGACAATGATATATATCAGGATTAACTGTCCGATCGATTCAATGCTGTTAAGCAGTTGACAGAAAATTTGATTTCTTGTGGAAATATCTCACCATGTGCGAAAGTGATATGGAAAGAAACGCTTTATCTTTACCAGAGTAATATACTGCTGACCTTAATGGTAATGATTGTGGAAAATAAACTCAACATTTATCCTCATTATACAAAGCATATTTTATAAATTTACAGGTAAAGCCATTAGATCTATTGAATTTGTTAATAGAGTACAGACGTGATGACCTGTTTCCAAATGTTTGTGTTAGCTTAAGAATACTGTTAACAATTCCAGCAACAGTAACTTATGGAGAGGGAGAGATTATTTAGCAAATTTAAGCTAATTAATAATTATTAAAGGTCTACAAGGTCTCAGGAATTTCTTGTGGATTTGGAAAGGCTACGTATTAGTCAAACGTTCTGAACAATTAATTTTCATGCTGTGATTCGAAATTTTTAACAAAACAATCCAGAAAAGCGCTTTTTTGAGAGTAAATAGTACGTTTATCTACATTTGTTTAGTAATACTTATATCTTCTGATGATCGGATCCCATTGCAATATAAACGTGCGTTTCAATGTGAATTATTTCTCTTTATCTGTATTGCAGCGTAAACAAAGATGTTCAAATCAAATGTGCTTTCTTATCTCTGATCCTCTTTTATTTCATTTATATTTATCTTGGAGGGAATATAGGAACATAAGGCCTTAAATGCAGAAATTTAAGAGAGCGTTCCACTTCACCCGTCTTCCATATCCATGTTGACCTTACAGGTTACAGCTCCTTGCATAAAACCATAATGGATAATGGATAAAACAGAATGACTGATGGAGAAAGGAAAGGGGCGGCGCCTGTGATCGACTAACTCGAGACTAATTCGAAGAAAGGCTTAGAAAATGTTCCTCTAGTTGGCGATTAATCGAACTTAGAACAGTCTTTCTTCAAGGAACACAGCACTATCGATGGAAACGTCATTTCACCAAGTTACTGGTTAACACTACCCAAACTTCAACCATTGAGAAATAAATCTGCACTACATCATTCTCAAATAGCCGTGCAAGTAAAAGTTATTTGAGGTTGATTCAGGGGATAGTATGATGTACGCATACCAGCCACTAAATTAGAAATCTTTATGGAGAAGTACATAACATCACTTTCGTAGTATAATAAATAAAATAAATCAGCTAAAGCCTTTCATTCCCTTATAGGGAGTAGGCGAGGCCTTTTATACCCTACCTAGCTTTTGGAGACTAAGTGGGTAGTTCAATCTCCACCAGTAGCCAATCAGAGAAAGCTAGCCCATGTCTATCAATAATTATAGCAGCCACTGATGAAGAGGCTGGAAAACAAATGCTGCCATAACCCTAACAAGATATGCAAAATATTTGGTCTCGTGCATCACTGCCTGCTCTAGCCTACTATTAAAAAATGCTGATTATCAGTAATCGTCAAAAGTGTCGATCACAATGGAAAAAAACAAAGGATCTTTCGGAGTTCGATGAAGAGCTTATTGTATGTGCCCGTCTTGGCTGGAGCCACGATTCTAAAAATAGCAGAGTTCACTGGTTTGTCAAAAGGGGAGATATTCATGGCGTTTAATCAGTGGGAAAATGACCCCCATTCCTTCTTCTAAAAGGAATAACTGTGGTCCTAAGCCTTCTCAGATGATGGCGTTCTCGTCAGAGACGAGATTGCCGTCGTCTGAGAAGGCTTGTGAAGAAAAACAGAACTCCCTGGCTGCAGCAATTGACCGACGCATTTAATGAAGGATGTTCTCGACCCATATCTCACTGAACTATACGCTGGGAATTGAAGAGGTTTGGTATTGTCAGTCGCATGCCTATACGGAAACCAATGATTTTTGCGAAGTTTCTAATTTAGTGGCCGGCCTGTCCAGTAAACTCTTTCTCTTCGGCATATCCACTAGTATGGAAAATGGAATAGGTAGTAACATCAAAATGGTTATTTCGGGAGTTAACATTCTTACCTAATGCATGTAATAAATACAACACACCATGGATATTCTCAGCTTGTTCGGATACGCAGTCCGATAATTCTCCTCTCAAAAAAACCATAATAAAAGAAAAGAGTACAGCTCCATTTCCACTCATTGACACACTAGCCATTCCTGTAAGTCCAAATAAATTCATTGCCTTCTCTATATAATTTTCTCATAACCAGATAACCAACACACACAGTTATATCAGTTCACTCTAACCCTGAGCTTGAATATTTCTTCAAAATATCTCCTCATCAGCTTATACTTGCCACCATTTAAAAAATTCAGCTCTTCCATTGGGAATGTTTTCAACAATTTTCAAACAACAGTCTCTGTGCAAAACATTTCCACGCAGCTCTTTTACGAATGCTGTGTATAGTTTTCCTGTCGGTGCCAGTCTCAGAAAAAAGCGCTTATAAATTTCTGTGTGCAATTTGCTATGATACACTACAAAACTTTTATTTCCTATGTCACTTATGAGCATTTCTTGTGCATGCATTGCCATTCGTCTCTAAGTTATCAACAGATCTTAAGAATGTTCTCGGACAACTGAAAATTAGCTTCCTTTGAAATGCACACATTTTATAATTTCCAATACTGCTTACGCTTTGCTCTGCGTTGTTTGAACATCTACATTAACCTATGCTTTGTTTTAGCACTGTGCATTATGAGTTTGGCTTTTTTCTTGTCGCCTATCGTCATCTCATAGGCAGAGGGGACGATAATTAGAGCCACTTCAGTTCCATTATAACTTAGTGTTTGGGTGACTATATTTCACTATCGTGAACGTATATGTGTTGATGTTACTGAACAATTTCAATTATTAATCTTTAATAATTAAAAAATTATAAACCTGTAAAGTACGTTTCTTAAATAAATGAATTTCCTGGTAGCCACCTATAGTTACTATTACCTTTATCATAGCGTAGAAACGCGATGGTTCATTGGGAGTCCAGTGCACATAGTCAACAGGAGAATTATCAGCCCAGAAGTAAACCTCGTTGTCGACCTGGTTATGGAGGCCTATCCATGTGTTCGTGTCGAATTCGACCATCATACCGCTGAGGAAATCTAGAAAATTAAAGTTGTTGTAATAAAAGGATCAAAGAAATAATAAATAAACAATAAATATACAAATAATACAGGGAGATTTTAACAAACGTGCTTGGATTCGAAATTTGGATACTTACGGTTGTCGAACAGAAATTAGTAAATATATGCTTGCTTTATACCATCAATGGAGCTAATGAGAAATCTTTTTTTTTTCTCTGAAAAAAAATTTGCACGCATAGTTTTGAACAAATAAGCAGCCTGTTAGATATATGTCCGTGTATGTTCCAAAGAGGACTGTATAAACCTGTGGAAATGACGTTTGCTTTCATAATGCTAGTCCGCTATACGTTTGATCTGGATACAACTGTAAGAACTTTTCTAACCTTTCTTCCACCACTTCCCCAGTTAGTTGATTACTAGCACCAGCAAGTAGCTTTTCATAAGCTCATCCCCAACTCAAGACAATCGGATCATAGACCTCAAACTATTTCAGATGAGAATATTCAGTATTTCAGTTAGCGAACTATCAGATTTCATTGGCATCAGTTGTCTGTCATGTTCTCCGCCCTGAATATATGTAAACCCTGATAGCTTTGGGTCTGCTATCTGTGATCGCTTAGGGTGGAGATGGATTACCCTTCAAGTCTTCAAGATGATGGGACTAAACTGTCTCATTCACTTTCTATGGGAAAAAAGGATAAGGTGGATTTATATGTAAATACTATGCTCAGAAATTAATCTTATGGTCGTAATGTGCACAACCTTAACAGTGCTCGACATGATACTAACGAACTCCTTCCAGAGACGATCAGCCAGATAGGTCTCTTCAGCATTATGCTATGGCTTGTTAGGAAATGGCCTAATGCTTTTTCATTAGGTTCTTTCAGGGCTTATTAGTACTATACACTGCCACGAAGACAGACATTGGGCAGAAATATATCGCCCATATTGTAGGGAAATCAACTATTACACGTTTTTAATAATTAAGTTTGTTACCAGGCAACGAAAACCATCTCACTTGAATGACTTTAGAGTAACATTATCATGCTCACATAAACAAAGTCATGTCATGTTTTCTTCGAAAGAAGAAACCAAGAAATTAGTGTGTTTTCAAAGAAGACACTTGAATCTCACTTGAATGACTTTAGAGTAACATTATAATGCTCACATAAACAAAGTCATGTCATGTTTTCTTCGAAAGAAGAAACCAAGAAATTAGTGTGTTTTCAAAGAAGACACGACTTTGTCATGCCTTCTTTTTAAGACGCTCGCTGATATTAGTTGTAGCTCACTTTCGTAGCATACACACGTCACATCCATATCCGCATACATAAAAAAGTAGGTATACTTTTATTACTCAACCGTCCAACCTATGAATAATATTTTCATAAGTGCTGCGACATCGATAAAAATTCTTAATGCTATAAAACTAAAAATACGTAAGCACTTCATAACAATCAAAAAAGTCGATAGTTCTACTAAGTAGTTAGCTTTTCTCTCTCTCTCTCTCTCTCTCTCTCTCTCTCTCTCTCTCTCTCTCGCTCGCTCAAACTCATGCCAAACACTAATTCTCAAAAAGATACTGCCTTCCATAGATGCTGGCATACTGAACTAGTATCCACTTTTTTCTTCTATTTCCAATACGAACCTATAGCACGAGCCTCTCGTAGTCAATATCTATTCATATCCCCAGTACAAATCAAGTGAGTTAATTGTCCTCCTCTTTTTTCGTCCATTTATCTCCGTATTCTGGAACGATCTATGTTGCGTGTTCCCAAAGGAACATGTCCTCTTGCTTTCCTAAAGTTATCCATCCATGATTTATTCAACTTTTGGCACATTAGGCAGATAGGGAAGTAAGAAGATAGTAGAAAGAGATTAACATTAGATTTTAAGACCTGTACATTGTACAGGTCTTCAGGACATACATAAGTGAAACGTATTCCAGAAGACCACAGTAGAAGGAGTGAACAAAGAGAACGAACCGTTTCTTCTACGAGTTTCGAAAACGAAACTCACAAAAGAGAAAACCTACTTTTTTTAATGCTGGGTAAGTGATATTTATAATATGTTTACGCCAAGAGAAAGTTTATATTAATCCCAACCAGAGAAATTTTATCTTATCAAGAGATTAAGAGATTTTGAATGCCGTCAAAAGAAATATGGAAAAAATCGATTTTTTTCGGAGGAAAAAATATAATTTAATTTTACTAGCATTAAACGTAAGAGGATTATCAGAACATCATTGAAGAATGGTTTGAAGATAATAATTTTCTGTTATTCCGTCTATAATCTGAAAGCTTTGGATATCTATGAAGAGCTAGCCTTGTCATAAGAAAAAGACTGTTTCGGGGTACTATCCGATTAGCAGAAAAAAACTGTGGATGGGATCTTCGGAACTGTAGATTGTCGGCTCTTTATTTAAAGAAGAGAATCGGTGAAAGAACAAATCTTGCGTAATAGCATCATTAAATGCACAAAGATTGAGAATAAAGATTCATCTCTCTTCACTAGTAATGCGCATCTAAATAGAAGGCGGTCACCCTAAATGAAGAAGTTATCAGACAATTCTTTATTCCAAAATGTTTCGAGATATCAAGAAAGTAATTGGTTAATACTATCCAAACTTTCCCATGTCACTTGTCCAAAGGAGGATCACATAAGCAAGAATATTCCCTGTTGATTGACAGCGTCAAAATTCAATAAAGTGACCACATAATGATGAGAGGCCTCAATAAGCTTAAAAGTTGAATGTTAATTTTTTTTTCCGAAAGGACTGAAATGATTAATATTGGACAGTAATTATTATTATTATTATTATTATTATTATCTGAGACCTCCAGGGAGTCAAAAAGTCGTCGAGGTAGGCTGTAAATTACCCAACCCAGCAATCATACCTTCCCTTAAATTCATTTACACTAGATGCACTCACTACCCCAAAGGGCAAATTGTTGCACTCACTCACTGCTCTCTGAGAGAAAATCCTAACTCTTGCCCCTTTCTTGACTGAGAACAACCTTAACTTCCATGAATGCCCCCGTGTTCTCTCCCCGCCTTCCATATATCTAAAAATTTCATCATTTGAAGTGCTATAATACCCATTCAAAAGTTTATAGACCTCTATCATATCACCCCTCTTTCTCCTGTTAACCAGAGTCTGTAATCCACATACTCGCAATCTGTCCTCATAATCTAAATCCCATAATCCGGATATAATCTTTGATGATTTTCCACAGCTTCTTTATCCCCTTGAAACCCAGGGGACCAAATCTGTGCACAGTAATCCAAGTGTGGTCTTATCAAAGCCTTATAAAGAGGCAAAATCACTTCCTTATCCTTACATGTCAAGGTTCGCTTCAACATAGAAATTATCCTCTGAGTTGTATTTGCAACTTTTGCTATGTGACCTTTGAACTTTAAATTCTTATCCACCAATACACCAAGATCCCTTGCCTCTTCAGTTTCTTGTAGCATAACCCCGCTAATATAATATGCCTCTGGATCTCTAATCACGCCAAAGTGCATAACTTTACAGTTACTAACATTAAATTGACAGCCAATTTCGTTTCCCAGATTTCCAGTCTATTCAAATCATTTTGTAATTGCTGAATATCAGTAGCATCCCTTATTGCCGTGCCTATCTTCTCATCATCAGTAAACAATTGAAAATCTGATGATAGACCCTGATTGAAGTCATTAATGTACAGATTGAACAATAATGGCCCAAGGACTGAACCCTGAGGTACACTACAGATTATCTTAAATCTGGCAGATTCACACCCACTGTATACCACTTTTTGATATCTGTCTGTTAACCGTCCCCTGATCCAAGTCAATAGATTATGTTCCAATCCCATATTCTCCAGTTTACGCAATAGCCTATCGTGTGGTATCCTATCAAATGCCTTAGAAAAATTCATCATTATCGTAGTGTATCTATTTCCTTTATCCAACTCGGCCGTAATATTGTTATAAAATATGAACAAATTGCTAAAACATGACCTTCCTTTAGTAACCCCATGCTGTTCCCTGCAGAGTATAGAATGATTGTCTACCCATTTCTGTATGCGAGTTCTTACTAGCTTCTCTAAAATCTTCACTACCATACCAGAAATGCTAATAGGTCGGTAGTTAGACACATCAGTTTTTGCACCACCCTTGTGCAATGGAACTATATTACATTCCTTCCATTCCCGTGGTATCATTCCTGAGCTAAGACTCAAGTTATACAAATGTGTGAAAGGCCTAGCCAATTCAACTGAACATTCCTTTAACAAACGGGCAGATATTCCATCTATCTCTATTGACAAATTCTTATCCAAGTTATGCAAAAGCTCTTCAACCTCATTTTTATGAACCTCTAATTCTTCATCCAACGTAGCAGTAGCACTGTGCACCATACTACATACACCTCGTTGATATATCTTAGCAAAGTGAGCACTTATTAACTGAACAATCTCCTTAGCTTCCGACACTCGTGTACCATCTGGATTCAATAAAGTTATTCTTCCACATTAATTCTTTCTTTTGCTTGCGGCATAACGATAAAATTCTTTTGGATTGCCTTTAGCTTACATGGCCAATTTCTTTCCATACACCGTTTTAGCTTTTCTCACAATGCTCGTTACTTTTCTGGCCTATATTTCATAACTCCTCTCACTCTTATTCTCACGATACGCTTTCCACATCACCTTCTTCTTGTGGATTTCTAGCTTAATAAGGCTGTACATCCATTTCACTCCCAACCTATTTACTCTTCGAACACTAGGGATACATTCAGATACCGCCTCATTCAAGTACTTTTTCAAAGATTCTCATGCATTGCTGACATATTTTCCATTCAGTAACTGATACCATTGGACCAAAGATAGTATTCTTCTAAGTCGATCATAATTTCCAGCTTTGTAGTTCAGCATGTAGCCCGTTTTAATCGAGGCTTCAATACAAGTAGATACTTCCCTAGAAAGAACAGCATGATCACTGTCACCAATTGGTGGTAAAATAGCTATATTCTTGACAAAGATCTCTTCTGACGCTATGAGCAAATCCAACACTCTTTGACCTCGAGTTCCTTCTTTCACATGCTGCTTGAGAAAGTTATCCCGCAACAATTCAATAAATTCCTGTTCTTTCTGATCATGAGATTTCTCTTATACCCAATCAATGTTTGGAAAATTAAAGTCACCCATAATATTCGCTTGGAACCCATAAGGCTAATTTGGCGATGCATTTCTTCGTCCCCTACAACTGAGCTGCCAGGTCTGTAGCAACACCCCCACCATATATTTCATTCTGTTTACCTCCACTTCGCACCAAATAGACTCAAACTCATCGCTAAATGGGACATTGTAACCATTATTGTTTTCTTGTATTTCTAGCCTAACTGGACTTAAGTCATCTGATATCATTAGTAGCACTCCTCCTCCTCTCCTATCTCTTCTGTCATTCCTAAAAATAGTATATCAGTTACACTCGATCCCTCTTACCATATCTGATTCTGATAGCTATGTTTCACTAATGCCAACAATCTTAGGCCACATCGCATTCAATAAAGCAACATACTCAACCCCTTTGTTTCTAATGCTCCTGGCATTTGTGTATAGACATAATAAATTACGACCTACCTTATTCTTATAATTAGATATGCAATGTATTTGGCCTTGTTCTAGAATTTTCTCTTTTTCATCCCCAGACATACTTAAAAGGCCCGAACCCAAAGAATATTTTTCCACTACCACGCCACATACATAACCATGTTCAAGCGCATTTTTATCTTTATCACGTTTGTATACCATAGCTGAACCTTCACACACATTTTGCCCATTTCTCCCTTGATGATCTAGTTCCCTGACTCTCTGCATTAAGTCTCATACCAAGAAGTAATTTCTCCAAGCTTCTGATACCAAATGAATTCAAGTGCAGGCCACCATTCTTATACAAATCTTTTCTGCCATCAAACACACCCCCACACGTCTAAAACCTCACATCCGTATCTTCTACATAGCCTGCACGTGAAATCATTTGCTATCATCGCCCTCCTTCTTAACTCAGTACTATGATATCTAGGTAGTAATTCTACAATTTTTCTCTCTCACATTTCTTTCTCACTTCTTCCCACAGACCTTTCATATACCAGCACTACCATTTCTTTTACATTTCTTTTTTTGGTTTTCAATTACGTTTGTTGTAGTTTTAATTTTCGCTCCCGGGAAACTAGAAGTGGTGACTCCCTCGGCAAGCGCAAATTTTAAAATTGAGTCATCATACAATATTATCTCTTTTTTCTTCGATATTAACTGACTTACCTTGTTGTTATTAATATTTGATTTCCATGTTCAGTATTTTCCTGCCTGTTCTTGTTCTCATCCTTTTTCTTATCCTGTCGAAGTTTAAACAAACGTTTTTCCACGTTTTCCAATTTCCTGGTGGATTTCCTAATAATTTCTTTTAACCGAGCTATTTCTAATGTCAGCGTATCTTCAGATTAATTATTATCATCACTGAAATAGTGTTTTGGTTCAGAACAAACACTTTCTTCAGTAGCAACTTTAGCTTTGGTCATTGCCTTGTTAGGACAAATTTTTGGCGCCATTTTTAAGAATAGTAAAAACTAATATTTTTTCTGAAATTATGTTATAAAACACTTTATTACAATAACTACACTAGTAAAACTACAATAATATACAAAAATACACAATTGAATATAAGAAAACACTTAATAAATCAACAAAAATCACAAATCTTTTAGGAGCTCTCTGACAGTATGTCTTTTCAGCTGCTAGCCTCGATAATTTGATGTGGCAAATAATAACAATAATAATAACGCTGTGTAGGTATACGAACGGGCGCACGGTGAGTGATATCGTTGACCCCGATTTTTATAGGTTTTAAAGTGGTTCCACTTCCTGTTTTTAATTTGAAAGTGTTCCCAAGTAATTCTACTTGTCACGCCGAAGACAGTGATATAAAATTCACCAAAATCAGCTAAGAAGAAACCAAATTTTGAAGTGTTGAAAAGTAAACAGAGAGGACTGTGGTCAACAACGAGCGAAGAACAAAGTACGTCGCCATCTTTACAATCACGCCACAATTGCTCAAGGGAAGAAAGGTGAGTCATGAAATGCATCAAATGCCTGGAGGATTTATCGTCCGACGGAAATCAAATAACCTGTATGAAATGCAGTAGGATTCTACACTTAAAATGTGCCGGCTTTTCATAAATAACCTAGCAACGTAAAACCAATGCAAACACGAGGAATGAAAGTATGTAATCTGCAGGAGGAACAAAGAAACACACCTAAGGCAGCCACCTACAGTGCAGTCTATTATACCGGAGGCAAAATCAGATGACGAACTGAACAGACAAAAAATGCAGGTGAGTCCTATAATTTCAACTCTTTAAATATACTAATAGAAAATGGTCTAGAGACTATAAAAGCCAACTTAGTAGATCTTGTGCAAGAACTCTTCGACAAACAGAACGAAGAAATAACAAAACAACCTAACGAATATAAAGATTTGGTCAAATATAATAATAACTTAGCAGTGATAGAAGTGTTGCAAACGGTAAAAGACATCAAAATCAGCATTAACGGGCTAAATGATAGGCAACGCAATTTGATGAAAGAAACATCTCCGAACTCCACCAAGAACTTCATTCTCTAAAACTACAATACGAACGTTTAAATCAGCAACAACATAAACAAGATCTTAACATAAACGGTCTTCCTGAAACTGCACCTACAGAAAACTTCAGAGACGTAGTTTTAAAATAATCCTTGCAATTGACATCCCCCTACAATTTAACAACATTCAGACTGTAAATCGGATTCCTAGGAAGAGCTAAAAACAAGGCATGCCATGACCAGTACCAGGTCATAGTTCGTCTTGCAAGCAAGTCCACAAGAGACAATTTCATAAAAGCCAGCAGACAGAAAAAACCAGTTGTCAAGGGCTTGAACGCATTGCAAGACAATACACCAATCTTCCTATCCGAATATTTAACACCATTCAACCAGAATCTCTTGTACCAAGCAAAAACAGGAAAAAAATTACTAATTTTTGTGGATCAGAGATTCCAAGATATTCTTGAGGAAGTCACAAAACTTCAAAACCGATACAAATTAAAAGCTCAGAAGACATAGGAAAGGCTGCCACAGTAAAAAAAAAAAGACTCCTAATTAGTTCAAAAAGAAGACCACAATAAAAATGAATGTGAACCTTCAAGACAGATGCAGTAACACCAGAACATAACACCGGCGATTTCACTTTGATCAGACCTTTCAAATCGTTCATTTGAACCACCAAAACATTAGCCTACTTCCAACACAGCAATTAAATCAATAAAACAAATGCATATATCTAACCGGTGTCATCCTTAGATATGCTCATTCAAAAGCTTCGTGGATGCAAGCAGAGACATTACATCTCATCTGAGATCAACAAAAAAAAAGAATTATTTATTGCATTGAAATTGAAGTGCTGTAGTTACAGCGGTTAAAAACATTAAAAAGTAAAAATTGTGAAGTATACATAATTTGCTGTTATACTATAAATGCTGTTAAAAAATGTAATCTTATCCAATTGCAAACTATAAATTACCATCCATAGTAACCATTATTAACGCATTTTAGAATACAAAAATTTGTATGAAATTTACTGTAAATATGTGTGTGTGTGTGTGTGTGTGTGTGTGTGTGTGTGTGTGTGTGTGTGTGTGTGTGTGTGTGTGTGTGTGTGTGTGTGTGTGTGTGTGTGTGTGTGTGTGTGTGTGTGTGTGTGCGTGTGTGTGTGTGTGTGTGTGTGTGTGTGTGTAATATGTAAATATATGTAAATATGCATATATATGTAAATGCTCTGTAAGTTGATAAATAAAATGTTATTACAGAAAAAAAAATTAAACATGAATCCGTAGACTCATCAGGGCTGGGGCCATCAATCTTAACACTAACCATCGATATCTATACAATACTCGTCATATTTTTCTTTCAACTTAATCACCGACAAAGCACTCACAATTGACTCTAGCAATTCCTTTCGCTGATTCACCACTTCCAAGAATATATTTTTCTCGTGTTATCAATTTGGAAAAGATTCTTGTGATCTCTTTCTGAAGAAATATGAAGGGAATGGGAATGACTGATGTGTATTTGGAATTGTATTATGATTACCAATATCGTCTGCGCAAAAATTTGAGAAAAAGAAGAATCACGTCAGCAGATTGCCTTTTACTGTGAGTAGCGATGCAATAGAATCACGCAAGGGCAAAACAGAGTGGCTCTGAAGTTGAGAAGACATCAGAAAGTCCAGCACAAATTTGAAATACAAAGATTCTGCATTTTTATTGTTTCGAAATTAAATTTGGTGTGTTGATAATTTGATTACAGTTTCTGACTTTGTTATAAACAAAAAGGATATGGAGACTTTGAAGAAAACCAGTTGTGATACCAACAGTTCAAGTTGTAGACGAGATTCAAGACTGGGTCTTTCCAGCAAAAACAAAAAGAGCATAAATGGAGAATAAATGCTTCCATCCTGTAAAATAACTGCTTGGGTGATACGTTCTTGTGATTGAAATATGAATTATCAGTTTTGTGATTCAAATATGCACATATTTGAATCACAAGAATGATAAAAAATAAACGTAATTCAACAAGGGAAATGAAGTACAGAAACTTTTAAAAAAAATCAAAAAGAACATGCGTACTTCCTTCACTTCTTAACCCTTGCTCACATACAGCACTGTTGTTGCTTGTTTGGACCTCTTATAGAAATTGCGAGAAAAACAACTAAAGCCACAATATCAAGTCAGTTAAATTCGTGGTTTTCGACAGGTTTGTGTGTTTTGAGGTTAATAAACACAAGTTTCCTATTAGAATCACACTAATATGAGACCGCACTTTTTTTGTTTGCGAGATTAATAAAAAACAGGGTTGAAAATTAAATCAGAAACATGACTTGATTGAGTCCTACTCAAAATATTGATTGCTTTTAAATTTTGTTATTAAAATTCCGTCCGTAACATTCAAGTCTATAAATATGGCCGGTACATTGCGCCAGCTAATTTCGTGTGCTCTTTTCTAATGACCGAATGCCTCTTCTGAAGTATGAAATCTTGAGATTCCATCGTATTTAGTTGAAACCCGAGTCTTTTGAAACGCAAAAAGCTTTGTAGATACCGACTGAGCTATGGCGTATCTTAAATTTGGCACTGCTTATTCACTGAATATCTGTAGCATACATGTGATAAATAAGTGGTGATATACACACTCTGTCCTTCGAAAATAGAAAAAACTATTGGAGTCACCTGTTGTACCTGTTTGTTGTCGAAAGCGGCAACCTTCATTAGTGTTGTGTCAACTGTTTATGACATTTGTTTCATTAGAAGCCGAGTTATAGTGCCAAGAGTGACAGTGTGTTTTGACGAACAGTCGAAAAATGAGTTTCGAAGAGAGAACTGCGATTGACTTTTGTGTTAAATTTGGTAAAAGTTTTACCGAAATACATCGAATGCTTCAAAAAGTATACGATGATGAATACTTATCCCGTACACAAGTTTACGGGTGGTTTAAGCGATTTCAAAGTGGTTGTGAGACGGTTGAGAACGACGAAAGGCCGGGCAGTCCAAAAACTGGATTGAGCAAAGTTAACATCCAAAACGTGCGTGATTTTATCAAAGAAAACCCGAAATCGTCAGTGAGATTGATTGAAGATGAATTGGGGATTCCAATTGGTGTGTACACATAAAAATATTTTATTAATTAGGGAAAAAAATTACCAGAAGCGTACATGATGAAAAGCATTTCTAAAATATCCACTTACTTTGTTCTTTAATATTATGAATTGATGCCAAAACACCACCTAACACTGAACACCTCTCCGCAGCATTTTTCCAATCTTCTCGTCTTTTTTGATCCTTTCCGATCGCCATAAAACACTTATTTCCTGTAGATTCACAGAAACGAAAAAAAAAATTCACCTCGTTTCGTAAAGGTAGAGAAAAACATATTCAATTACTTCAAATAAAGTTTCTAAAAATTCGATTAAACAGATTTCTCACAGTGAACCCATTCAATATTATATTTTTACATCTGAAAAGAGAAAATAAGGTGAAAAACTAACTAAAAATATAGCCTGCATTACCAGCTTGCCACTTTACATGCAACCTGGAATGCTATAGGTTAAAATGATGAACGTTTAAGGATATTTTATAGAATCAAAATGTAATATTTAGAAAAGAAAATTTCTGTGTAATCAAAAGAAATATTTTCATGTATTTAGTGAAAACGTTTATATTCTTATATAACAATACAAAAGTTCCTACCAAATAAATCAAAATATTTATTTTGAAATAGATACTGGAATTTATTAGGTATAATTAATGTTTTATAATTTCTCTTTTACATCACTGAGTAAGAATTAAGAATGAGCTAAGAACTGCTAAAGAAATTAACTCTTGAAATGATGTTTAAATAGTCGCCGATGAAATGGCTAGACTGCTCATTGGAAAAGTGTTCAAGTACCTGAGAAACTCGCATAATGCACTTGGACCAAAAGCAAACAATTGCCAGATGATAATTTTGTTTCATTTTCACGTAGAGTTTACTCTAATAATATATATGATTCAACAAAATTAACAGAACTAAAGGTTTTTCATGAATTTATTTTCAACAGTCTCACCTAAAGCGAATAGTTGATATAATAAGACATTCTGATATGCAAATTATGAGTACTGAACAGGAAATAATCAAACATTGATCTGGTCCGCACATAACGAATATTATTCATGCCAATAAAAACAAGGATTGCAATCACATCATTTCATTTCCGTCTTTTTTCCTTGCTCAGTGAGATATCTCCAGTACGTTCAGGAAGTCAAGTCATCATTGAGATGTTTCTTTGAGATGGCAAGCAGTTAGATAACGATCGTCCCTTCGCAGGCCAAGATGGCCCGTTAACTTAATGTTTCACGAAGTGTAGTCTCGCCACTATGAATGCAGTTTCAGGAGAGAAATCATTAGAAGAAGAGTAATATTTAAAATGTAATTTTAAGACGTAATCCTATCGTGTACTTTCACTATCTCTTGAAGTTGCTGCGACCACAGGTGAAAACATTCCCACTGGACTGTGTCAAGAAGGCTCAATTCAAGTGGACTAAACAAAGAAGCCAGTGGTTTGTATCGCCTTTTGCAACCAAGGCCATCCGTTCAACATCAGAGAAGGGAACATTACAGTGGATATAATATTCTCATGTAGGGCAGAATAATGATCGATGGCTGAACTTCTCATGTTTTTAACCACCTAATCGGTCATTATGGATCAAATACGCATCCTCATACGCTTCGTATTTCAATGTAATATCAACGATATTGCAATTTTAATATGAACATCGCATCCATGATAACCTTGACGTCTATTGACGTTTTGGCCGGTAATGCGGTTTTAATATGGATACCGATAAGAAATCCACCTATTATATGTAGGAATCAGTAAGGGTACGTTAATCCAGATTTTCTTTTCCTGCATGATTATATACCATTGCCAATAGAGCTCAAGAGGAGGAGTATCTTGAAACTGCAAATATCCAACGGGTGCCGTGGCTAAAACATTTACCATACTTAAATCCGATCGAACGCTTGGTATGGGATGCACACGTTTGATGGGTGTCACATTGCATTCCGACAACCACCACTTCAGTCAGTAATGGAATATGTTGCAATAAAATCTTATAGACACCTTCTATATCTAGCATGATTCACCATTTAGCAGTAAGAACGGGTTCATACTCTGTACTGATGGTATGCGACAATATTTTTAAGCACATTATTTATGCTTCTGTCGTGTTCTTTCGCGATAATTCTTATATATACTATGTAATATTCTTTATAACTGTCCTATGTTTCTCTCGTCTCCTTATTTCACAGATATTGTATTATACCCCACTATACAAAATTTTGACCTACTTCATCGCAAACTGCACGAGTTACGCTATATTTTAAGTGTTTTGTTAATTTTGTAGTACTGGGTACTTAGTTCGTAACATTCAACTGATAACGCGAAAAGTACAAATTAGGAAGGCATGTGCCATTAAGACTATTGACCAAACAGCATGGATTCAAAGTCTTTATACTGAATACTACAGTTTTTACTAGGTTCAACGAATTTTCTTGAAAATGGGAAGTAGATACTGAAGTGTGCAAAAATGCTCGAAATATTACTGATAATAGTGCCAAAAAACAAGGTTTCAAAAAATAGGGGATATTTCTTTCCGCTTCTTTGCAACCATCAGTAATAAGAGATTTTTGCAGGTAAGCTGGGAAGAAAGCGTCCCTTCTGACGAAGATATCCCTTCAGTTCTCCCCATTCTGTTCATTTAATTTGTTCTTAACCCACAATCGTTGTGTTAATTTGAACAGTCTGAATGGTTCATGGCCTAACTTGTGTTTTCCTGATCTTCTCACTCTTGTATTCACAAAAATAGTCATATAATAACGAAGCTATAAGTGCTTCGATGAGACGAAAACAATGCTCTCATTTTACTAACTGTTTTTACCAAAAATAAGTGTTGTATCGATAAAATTGGACGAGACACCAATTCGCTAATGTACTCTTTACAGATGAGAGTTGTTTATGTCTTTCCTCAGATTCTCGACAACACTTGATCTGGCGAGAATTCATTTTTATTGATGTCAATGCATCACCACATCGTACACGAGCATTGGAGATACTTCTGGAGACCGAGGATATTAATGGATTCGAGTGGCCAGCATGCTCCCCTGATCTGAACCCTATAGAACACGTTTGGGACGCAATAGGAAGACGGGCTTCTGCTCAAAATTCCCATTCAGAAAGAAAACAAAGCCTTAACCTTGCTCTGAAGGAGAAGTGGGCCAGTTTGCCTCAAGAATTCCTGAATCACTTGGTGCTAAGCATGGTACAACGTTGTGAGATCTTCATTGCAGTTCCTGTTGGACATATTCTATAGTAAAATATTTCTCCACATAGCTTTCTGTAAGCACTGTACATTAATTCTTTATATACGTCCTTAGGAAATTTGTAACTTTTGCCAAAAAACATATCGCGATTTAATTTGTAAGAAATTTATGACACAATTTGGTTTGTGTGTAATATAATTTATTAATATGCTGGTAATAAATTTATGTCCACATTTGACTGTATTCATGAAAGATTTTTCATATAGAGGTGAAAATGTAGTTTGTCCTTAACTTTTGAACACAAGTGTATATGTTACTACAGATATTAACTAAAATTTTACTTACCAAAGGGTCTCCAAGCATGCGGGCAGTATCCAGGTAATGGAGTTGTTGAAGGCGTATTTATCACAGCTGTTGATGAGTTTTGTTTCTTGCATATAAACGATGTTTTCAAATTGCAGTTGTCATCATTCCACGTACCTGAAAATCGAAATGAAATCAGAGAAGAATTCTATTGACGTCGGTCTTCGATAAAACTGTACTGGTGCAATAATTAGCAACAAGCACGAAAGCGAATAAAAATAAATAAAATAGATTATACTTGGTAAGTAATACGAAACAAGGAAACAAAAGTAACCTTCAGAATGTATCAGTACTCTTTTTCGTAGCAGTTACTTTCGATTTATCGTAATTTTAAAATAAGCAAGAATAGAATAATTCAACTTTCTTTTTTCCAGATCTCTCCAGTACTACATTTATTGCGATGTTCTCTTTTGGGAGCTCAATTGGAACCAAAAGATGATGATGCAGATGAAACAGAAAGTACATGAATGCCCCTAAAAGCTGTAGAGTAACATTGGTCTGGTATGCCATTCTGCAAACCATTTTAACATTAAAGACAGAAAGCCTTTCATAAAAATCCTAAAAGTAACTTGTACAAAACAGTAACCGACTACAACTTTTCATTGAGACAACATATTTAATTCTGACGAAGGAAAACTAATGGGACTCCCATTTCGTTCTTTTTCTTTTCAGCTAAAAAATGATAACCCGGATCAAAGAGAAGGACCAAATGGTGAATCACTGCATTTAAATAACGCGATTTCTATTAATGCATCTTTATTTTTGATTCAACACATCATGTGTGTGTGTGTGTGTGTGTGTGTGTGTGTGTGTGTGTGTGTGTGTGTGTGTGTGTGTGTGTGTGTGTGTGTGTGTGTGTGTGTGTGTGTGTGTGTGTGTGTGTGTGTGTGTGTGATATTGCTTTTTTGCTTTTTCTTTCGTTTTAGAAACACGCTCACTCTCACTAGAGATACGCTTATATTTCTCGTGACACTAGAGGCGTAATGTGTCAAATATACGTTTCATGTTTAATGTCATTCGATATGCTCAGTAACTCTATTACAAAATGGAGTGACTCAGTAAAGAAATGATGGTTATATCCGCTGTTTATGAGTCAGCATTTGTCAATGCGCCAAACTAATAAATTCAATTATGATAGGGTTCATTTAATTTGACAACCAACCAGTCGGTCTTAGAAATTTTAGTTCTTTTTTTGATTTACATTTCTTGATTTAACCCTATACTATATTTATACTGTGATTATATGACTGCTCGTGCATGGAAATCTCAGTCTTCCTTAAAGAAATCCGTAAGAAATCAGCCACGAAAAGGAACTTGTTGCAGGTGTATTAACAATATTTTTTTGCGAATAATTTTTAACTACAAACACTTATCCTTCGAAAAGGATAAATGCTTTCGCAAAATGAAGTGATAATGATCTCTCATAGAAATTTATAATCTGTAGGAATCATGTATGACTTCAAACGAAAAACAATGTCTTCAAGAAACAACCTCGGTTTGGTTCTGAATCATCTCCTCAAGATATCATAAGATGTATTCGATGATGCAGACTTTAGTTGAATGACTCCTATATCAGACTACACTATTTACTAGTTAGTTTGAAAACACATGTTATCAAACTAACTAGAAATGTTCAACAATAAAAAAATGTTCGATCTATAATAATAAAATAATATACATCGAACATTTATACATTTATACATAACATATATTTCTCAAAAGATGCCTCATTACATATATTTCTCAAAAAAAAAAGCAATTCTACAATCTCTTAATGACTTAAAATGAACTTTCAAAAAAGTATAGGTAGGTGTCATCTGTATAAAGATATTCATAATCGTACAGTCTAACCACCAACATTTTTCAAATGTGTTTAAGATTGTAGGAAAAGTCAGAGCATCATTCCTCAGTAGCTTTTCATCCTTCAATATAACAAACCGTACAGAAAAAACTCAAAATTCGGATGCATAAAAGATGCCTGCTAGCCTTATTTGTTTCGACCATAAATTCAAAACAATCACTGCTGAGTTCTATTGCTTTCACTTTATAACTGATTGCTACTGGTTCGTAACATAAATTACGCATGTATGTCCTTATAGTCCTTATAAGGACTGGCTTAAAGGGGCGAAGCAAGAATGCTTTTCATCTTCCCCGTTATCTGTAGAGGACAGTGTAGGGATAAGGTGTTATTGAACTATTAAAGCTCTGATCATGGCAGGAGGGTAACAGCAATAGCCGAGCCTCAGTTAAAACTTCACTGGCTACAGCATTGCCATCCATTACCCTCCAAGGGTATTAATCACCGCATCTTACGGCCGATTTCCTTCTTCCATCCAAGCATGTATGCCAAGTTCTTGTATATATATATATATATGCGTAATTTATATGAAACATTCTGGGGTATATGAAACATTCTGGGCTTATAAGTAACAGCATATCTCATTTTTATGTGAGATATTGTGTTATCCCTTTTATAAATTACACAATAGCCTATCTTAAAAATGTTTCTGCTCCTTCGGAAAGCCAATTGTAACCTTATAGGCTGTGACCATGGGGATTTCTCTCAGAGTGCATGTTGCATTTCAAATGATAAACTCTGGTTGTCATTAATAGTAACTTCTGTCACTGTATCCTATGAATGAATAAGGAAACTAAACAAACATTTGCCTTCGAAAGTTTGTTTAGTATCTCAAGCCTCTTCTATATCCTACTGGACAAGTCAGAAAACAGTTTAAGATATGCATTCATCAGCTAAACATCATTACCAACTAACTAACAGCGTGTTTGGCTTTTATCGGCAGATACTGCTTGCATCCGTCTTGGCATCGACCCCACTAGACCTCGGAAGGTGTCCTGAGTTATTCTATATCAGATGGAATAACGTTACAGAGATCATCGACGTAGCGAGGCACTGGCATCGACCGAGGATGCTACGTTCCACATGATCATACAAATAATCAGTGGGGTTAAAATCAGGCGGGAGAGCACACGAAATGCTTGGATATTCTTTTCAAACCATGCTTGCACAATAGGTATCTTGTGATGTGGGGCGTTCTCGTGCTGGAAGAGTCCAGATCCATCGAGTTTCTTTGCCATCGTGTAGGGAAATACCTGGTAAGAATTAGCGGTTGGATCCAATCGGAATGAGAGGACCCTGAGATGACCCATGATGTCCATGAGAACAATCCCCATACTGACCATTTTCCAGCTGCATCCACTCGCAGCGACAGGGGTGGTAAAATCTTTACGCATGAGGGTATGCATTTTTAGTAACACTCTGGAATGTGTATTCGAAAGATTACGCAGTGATAAATTCGATCAGCAATGTAATAGCTAAAATCAGGATGTATGATATCGTTATTTCTTGAAATAATTATCAAACAAGCTGGTTTGATAATTAAAGTTTATTTGATAATTAAAGTTTATTTGATAATTAAAGCTTCGTGAAGAGTAGTAAGCGAAAACAATCCCTATTGAAAATTTAAAGCAATAATCATTTCAAAAAAGCATACGAAACAATTCATCTAAATGTAAACATCAGAAAGTAGCAAGGGATGCGTCAATCCGTTCCATATGAGCACAATTGCTTGCCAGTTAGGTGAACGGAGAACCCTTGGAAAATGCTATTCATTTCCAGTATCTTGGCGGTCATTTTTTCTAAGAAAATTCTGAGTGATGAAGAAACTGCGTCACTTGAAATGGGTCTGCATAACTTTTGCACATGTGAGAAACCTCGAGTTTGGCTTGAGTATGCACGATCATACTCAGACGTCCAAAACCTGAACTTGCACATTCAGTAACATATAGCAAATTGGGACGACAAGAGCACTATAAGGCGAGAAACATGGACCAAGACAAAAGCACATAAATAATCTGGAAAATATTACCAATGTTGCTATCGAAATATCTATGATTTTGGATTGGGAAGACAGGCGCACTTATATTTCCAGTTTGATTGCCGATAGCTGCATTAGTATTGGGGTAGTGGTTATCCACTTCAAACTTTGCTAAATGAATCATCTCTCATGTATGTTAAGATACTCGCCTTTCGAATCAGATCTTCTTCTGCCAACTAAAGGATAGCTTAAATAACAAAAACGGGAAATGAATTGCATTAAGTATAGCGTCAACGCAAATATGAAAAATTGTAACATTGGCAACAACAACAACGGCGAGGTACTGATTCTAAATCCGTCGAAAACAAAAGAAGGTGCCTGCAAGATCTCTGTATTTTGGAACAGGGAGGGATGCCACAAATACAGAGAAGAAAAAAAAAAGAAGAAGCGTGTGAGACCGCAGGACGTAAATGTTTCTCATCTATAGTAGCTCCTCCTGGAAAACATATCACCTTGGTGGAAGGTCGTACTAGTCAGTCTTTAGCCTAATCATCCGTCTTTTGACTCATCACAAAACAAACTTTGGAAATCAAACTCGTTCGTGTCTATAAGGTGGAAAATAAATGGGAGCCCTAGTTCTGATGTACGGAAGGAGCAAACTATAAAGATAATGCTGTTTTGCTAAAGACGTACTGCAGTTCCATATGTTAGTAAGAGATTAAAACATTGTGCGCTATAACCTCTACTTAATAATCCAATTAGTGCTTTAGTTTATTTTCTAGAAGAAAAAAAATCAGCTAAACCAAAAGGGAAAATTAGTTTTAGATATTACCGTGGGAGACTGATACAAAAAGATCAAATGGCAAAATAATACATTTTTCATATAAACGCAATGTTGTATCCTACGATCACAACACTGCAACATTTGCTTACCTGAATCAATAAACATAGTGACGCAGCCTTCTTGTTTCATAAAGTTATTCGGTTCATTCACATTCCACTTCTCAAAGTCCACCACTGATCCATCGCTCCATTCGAAAGCTCCATCGAATCCTAATGCATTAAGACCAATCCATATCCTGGTCTGGTCCAACGTTTTACTGGAGAGCTAGGAAAAAATTATTCATAAGTGTTTAACTGATAACAATAAATTAGGTTTTATATAAATATTAAGCTTTTTTTATTTTATTTTTATAATGTAAAAATGATTTTAAGAAAATAAACTTTTGCAAAATTAGAACAGACGAGACATTTATCGAACCAAGAAAAATAAATAAATCCTGTAACACCTTTTGTCCTGAAATAAAATAGGCAGGAGTTACTTCATCCCTACTAATGTTATGAGGACAAATGGACAGTGAGTTACCATCCTTCGCTTCACTAATGGTGAATATAAGCTATCAATGAACTACTATGTTCCGAAGAAAGAGAAATGACAAATAATTTACGCATCACCTGCCATAAACCCTAGGTCATGTATCGTGGTGTCTTTACAGTCTTTTTTTTTTGTTTGTTTGTTTGTTTTTGTTTTTGTTTTGTTGAGATGACAGATGAAAACACGATATTCCTGCAGCAAAAAAATACCTCTAGTGCCAGAGATCGACTAACTTGGGTACCGACAAAAAACACAGAAGCACATTTGCTGTTTATTTAAGAATATGTAACGTAAAATAGTTTTTGAATGCTATTATTCAAATTTCTATCGGGATTCAAGAAAAATGTGATTATATTTCTTCTACTAACCAAGCACAACAAATCATAAAGGTAGACTGGTGAATTGCACTGAAGTAAGGAATACTATAATGATTTTTATCCTTCTTTATATTTACTTTTATTTTTTGGAAAGATATAAATTTAAACTTCATTCACGTATCTTTTTTTACCAGAGACAAGCGAAAGATTTTAGAGTGATCAATGGGCCGTTGTAGAAATAATGACGAAAATGTGACATCAGCATCTAGGTTCGAATAAATCGCTTTAAATTGGTTAAATTGCACAGGACGTTTATATAGAAATATATGAGGAATTTGATTATCATGTTGATTTAATTATCTGGATACTAATATTAGCAAAGCAATTTCATCGAACTTTGGTGTAGATTCACTTTTATGTCATCATTAATAACGTAAATTTGCATTATGAATAATTTCCTATAGAAAATTTTCCTCCATATTACAGTAGTTTTTTTTTCAGGACTTCAGTTATTGATAGATCTTATATATCGGTATTCTAAGAAACTTCGTGCTGTATCAATCCTCCTAGATCAGCGTTTCTCAAATTTTTCCTACGACAGAACACTTCACAAATCCTGAAATTTTAACGGAACACCTTGGTTAGAGTCGAGTATCATCGGTGTCGTATTCAATGTAAAGCTAAGGGCACACTGTCGCCGAAGCAGACGACAGTGTGCCCTTAGCTTTACATTGAATCTATATCGCTTCGCAAAAATGCGACAGCGCACATTACAGGCGCCGGGTCGCAGCCCATCGCATTGACCTTGCTTGCGATCGCACGTTTCCTAGAATAGATACCTCCGTACTTTACTCGGTCTCGGAGGTGTCGACAACCGCGGGCGGCTGAGTCAAGGCCAGCGCGCGCTGGCCTTAATAGCACAGTCCGCAAGCAAAGTGAGGAACGCCTGATTTTCAAACATGTTTGAACTTGTTCGCAACATTTAAAACCATTCCAGGCTCATATCAATTTTGATAATTTTTCACGGATCAATTATTCACTTTCAGTAGTAAAGAGAACTAAAAGTTTAAAGCACAAACTACTAGAAATTACGAAAACTAGTTCATTTGTTGGTATTGTGAACATCTAAACAGTTCGTTAAAAAACTGAATAACAGATCTATGCAACCGTTAATTGTCCCCAGCAAACACGCATTAACGGTTGTATAGATCTGTTATTCGGTTTCTTAACGAACTGTTTAGATGTTCACAATACCAACAAATGAACTAATTTTCGTAATTTCTAGTAGTTTGTGCTTTAAACTTTTAGTACTCTTTACCTCTGAAGATGTTAGTCTTACGACTAACAAAACTTGTCGGGTGCTGTTTTTAGTACTTGTTTAGTTTTAAAAACAGTTTTCTTTAATAAACATGTGGTCATAAAACCGGAATAACTATATTGAACTGCTTTATCACAGAAACTTCCGCAATAATAGCAGTCGTAGCATTTCAACAAATATTAAAATACATCGAAAAAAGGAACATCTCAAAAATGTTCATGAAACCAACAGGATGATGTCGTGAAACGGAAGTTAACATTACGATGTTAAAAAGAATTCCATTTTGAATGCAAACCATAGCGATCTCGGTAAATATAACATTAGACGCGCCTTGGTAACACACTAGGTATCATCAATCTCTAACACACGCATCAAATAGACAACGAAGACTATTCCCACTAGTGGTCCAATTTGAGTGCAGGTTATGACGATTATCTTAATCTTATATCACTGTTCTTATTGTAATCTAACACAACAAGAACAGCGATATAATATTAATATAATTCTTTGAAAACACGTGAATGTGCCAAACAGACGCTACGATATTAATGTCAGATTCAAAATGGGATTTAAAATATTTTTAAAACCATTTTGATTATTCTAAGCATTTTTTGATGAGTATTTGAGATCGACAAATGAATCCTTTCTGCATTTTCATAGGTTTGAGCAGGTAGCAATGCTACATGATCTGTTATGGCATCTCTTTTCTTAGTAGACTACAGAGGAACTACGAATTATACAATTTAAGAACCTGTGTAGCTCAGCCGAAAGGACGTTTGCTTCCAGAGCGCTAGGCCACCCGAAGAAACAGCACCTTAAGTTCTAGTCTAGTTGCAGGCTAGAGGAAATTTTCTAAGCCTTTTTTCGACAGGTTCCCAAGTTAGTCGATCTCTGGCATGGGAAATGTATATATATATATATATATATATATATATACACACACACACACACACACACACACCTCTTGTTCTGGTCTCTCTAGACGAATACTGGAACGTTCACCTTGCATTAATCCTATAAAACCCTTTATAGGATTGATGCAAGGAATTTATGGGAATTTTTCACAGATCGCTCACCATCTTGGTCGCTCGTATCTTTTCCACCACTTCCTCATCCTCAAAAAGCAAGGAGACCAGAGATGAGCGCAGTAATCCAAATGTGGACGTATCAAGGCCTTATAAAGTATCTTAGTTTTATCCATCTATTATTGAATTCTCTTTTTGACCAATTTTTCCAGTACTTTTGCCACCACGCCTGAGATACCGATTGATCTACAATTTGCGACTGCAGCCTTAAATGATTCCGTTATTGAAGAGAATTATTTTGCCCTGTCTGTTTCCTCTTCCTTGGAACTCTACCAAAGCTCAGACTTAGATTAAACAGCTTGGTCAAAGGCATTACCAGTTACCTTGCACATGCTCACGAAACCATAGCTGATATCCCATCTAATCGCACAGCTGTATTTACATTGAGATTCTGCATTATCCTAAGAAACTCCAATTCACCCACCTCTATTTCCATATTAATGTCTGTCACATAGGTTAAAGCAGTAACCTAACTAGGATGATATACCCTTGCAAAGGTTAATCAATACCTCAACTATTTTATCAGTTTCCATCTCCTCGTGGCCATCACTCATTAAGGTTAATCTTCCATAGTCATTCTTCCTCTTACGTGCCACAAAACGAAAGAACTCTTTGGGATTTCCTTTGACCTGCTCGGTTAGATTCTTCTCATAATCTGATATTGCCTTCCTTGCCATGTTGATCACTTTTTCTTGGTTGAACCTTGTACTATTCATAAGTTTGCTGGTCACCTTTCTCCCTACATACTCTCCACAGCATTTTCTTCTTCTGCAGCTTAATCATATTACTCATCGCTCTAACTCCTGTCTGATTAAACTTCCTTACGTTAGGTATACAATTTCATACTGTACTGCTTCCTCTAGATAACTCTTAACTATCTCCCACGCACTACTATCATCGTTTCCTTGCAGTGCAGTGCTTTATGCCATGGCACAACTTTTAGGTTCCTCCTAAGCTTGTAGTTCCACATAAATACCCCTTCTTTCTAAAATATTCCTCATGTTTTATAATCTCCCAAATCAAAATCTCATGTCACTTTCGACAATCGGAGGCCATGTGGTCACCTTGGTTATCGGTAGCCCTTCTGATCCTATGACCAGGTCAATACTCTCCCCCCCCCCCAGTCCACACAATGACATGCTGCCTCAAGTAATTATCCCTCAGTCGGTGTAAACATTCCATTTCCTTCCTGTATTGTGATGTTTCTTCCTTCCAATTTATATCTCCATAGTTGAAGTCCCCCATAATAATCACTCCACCTGTATTCATTATAGTAATTTGTTAATACATATCTTCCAGATCATCAGTGGAAATCCCTGATCTATAGCAGCACCCAATAGAAATGGTTGATGCAAATGAGCAGAAAGATTGTTCAGTTTTCCAGTCATGTAAAATATACATTTTTAAGTAACATTTCTCTAAAAATATGCTAATGAAGTTTAAAGGTGATTGCTATTATGATTAGCCTACCTATCATTTGACACCTGTGGCCTTTACTATTAAAAGACACTTAAAGACACAATTTGAAATGTTTGTGCATCGCCTTTAGTCGGGATTTTAGTATTGCATTTATTACTATTAAATTTAAAAGTACGAAAAAACGTTCCTTACCAGTCGTAACAGAAACAAGGCTTCCTTTGTAGAGTGGATGGATGTAAGCGAGGCACCTTTGCTTTTGCAGTATTCTAAAGCACGGTGCCAGTTGAACCTTGTTACCTTGAGATGGTAGCAGTTGTCATCGAAAAAATACCATTGAGCTCCAAGCGAGCTACACTCGCGAACTGAAAATCGTGAAATGAAAAAAAATTAATAATAATAATTAATTAAATTTATTCGTGAGGACAAAGAAAATTACGTAAGTTATTTTCGTAAGTATATTGAAATTAATCATTATAAGCTTAGATGTTCTTCATATTCTCTTTTAATAATGTGATTTATACCATTATATTTATTCTTAAAATTACTTAAATTACCTAAAATTCTGTATCTCAAATGTGGGCAACAATAGACCAACTCTTAGTAATCTTTTAAATGTAAAGTCTTAATGAGAATAATATTTTTGACAATAATAAAGTTTATTATTATCTTGCAGAGTATTTGTATAATTAAAACATTATTATTACATTTACAATCACAGTGTAAAATGCTGAATACTTTTTGTTTCGATAAACACACGTAATAATAAAAAAATATATCCCATTGTTGCACTTTTCTTTGTTTGTTCTGGAAACATCTCTACTGAATCCTCGAATATATGTTAAGCTTATCTGAGGATGAAATTAGAATAGCATATATTCGAGGGGTTCCTATATAGAGAATATAACGAGTGGTATCAGCATATCTGCTGATAGATTTTTAAACCGAATTAGGTATACAAGGTTTTGCATATTGCGGTGGAGGAAAAAACTGTTTCAGTCCAGATGTAGGATGAATTAATATCATGGCTACATATGTCAATTTCCTGAACAAATTCCAGGAATGTAAATCATAGGCTTTGTAATTTCCGTTACTGCAAGAGTCAGAATTAATTGTGATGGAATTCTTTACGAAATGAAAGGGAAACAGAATCATCATTTATTTAAGGGTTCTGAATTTAGCTGGAATTACGGACGAGGCAGCTAAGGGTTCGTGTCCAGTATGTTAGGTCGGTTAATTGCAAGTGCGTTTTTCAGGTCTGATAGCCTCTTTTGTAGAATGTAAACCCTGCGTTTTCAGGAGCGATAGAACACTGCCATCACCATATGAGACAACTCACCTCACCAAAAGAGAAATCCTTATATCAGTTCCTGACTCTCTATACAGGATTTGAATTTAGGTTTTTCTAGACAACTGTTACCATATCACCACGATAACGCTATTGGAGCTTATTTAGGGAATGAAAAATGAATAATTGTAATAAAGTGGAAAGTGAGTAAATAGTTAATGGATGCTTTTCTTTAAACTATTTCTTAGGGTTATAGCTTAAAATAACAAAACTTATCATTTATAAGCTTGTATATCTGAGTTCTGCACACACATATACCCACATATACTTCTTTAAAAAAAATACAAAGAAATGAAATGTATTAATGAGATTTGGTCGGTAGGATAACTTACGTGGTTCAACAGTGATTTCCTTCAAAGGATCAGCTAAAGCTAAGAAAAATTAAAAAATAAATAATGATATTCAAAATGAAATAGTTTTGAGAAATTGCAAAATATTCATAATTCATAACATTTTAAAATCAATAAATCTTCATTGAAACCTGCTAACATAAATTACTATTTAATTCATTTAATTTTGAAGAGAGTTTTATATAAGGGATGGTAATTATGTTGCCTCAAGTCTAACTAGTCCCTCTTCAGGATTTATTCATATAGGTGTGGGAAGACTTAGTTTCAGATTCGTTTTTTTATTGTTTCAAAAAATTAGATTTTTTTAAAACAAAGTACTGTTTTAATGACAGCATATGTTGGAACAATAAAAGCTCATCACAAACGCTTTTCATGATCTTTCTTGAATATTATTCATACAAATACACATAGGTGTTTCACGTCTTTAAATAAGAACTTCCAACCACTTCTTACAAACAACTTGGACATCTGGATGGTATTACGCGCAAAGTGAGGCAGAATGTATCTTTTCTGATAAATATAGAAATGTCGCATAACTGAGTGTTGAAAAGCTGAATTTATTATTTCTTTTCCCCTTTAGTAGGCTTTTATAGAAATACGCATTTTAGAAATGAATATAAATATTAACGAGGTCGTGTATGTTTGCATATTACACGATACGGCTCTAGGAATATAAAGTATTGTTATCCACAAAGCTATGGACATGTTGGAAATCAGTTTGCCGATGAAAAATAATGACAAATGCAGAATCGTGAGACACACTGATAAGATTTAACGATAAATTATGGCCCACTTCAAAAGCATAAAGAGATTTCATAATAAAGTAAGTTTGCCGTCTTTCAATTTGGAAAAAAAAAACATTATCTGCTAAACTTTGCATTTAATACGATATCCCGTTTTTATGCCATAAGTAGTTGAAGTTATTATTCAAAGATGAAATTTCTCTTTTTAGAATAACAATAAATTTGACCTCATAGACTTCTCACAATCACGTGAGTATGATGAGGAATGATACTGAGCTGATCAGCTACTAATTCTGTATATATCTACGGAAATGAAGTTAGTCACAACTGAAGCAACTTTATAAACTTATTTGCTTCTCGTGTTACTCTCCAACACAGCGAAATTAGTAAACATGAACAGAACTAAAGAGGACTGTCGACCATAGTACTAGTTATCAACACTATTGTGCAATATGGTAATTTATATTAAGTGATAAAGAAATAAAATATTTACAGTTTACTGAACAGTAGATTTTTCAATATCAATCTCTTACATGTAAACAATATTCAAATTCCAAAAACGCACTACATGCAAATACAAGAAAAAAAAAAAAAAAAAATCCTTTAAGTCATCCACACAGATTATATCCCGTGTGAGCAGTCAGTTTTCTGTGTTCCTTTTAATAACAAATTGGTTCTTGACTGATTAATGATTAATATCATTACTGAATTTAATTAAATGGAAAGAAAGGAATGGCAGTTCGGAACTATACTTTCATCAAAATGAATTCGTAAATCGGATATTGACAAAGAAGTCCTGTAAGAAATCAAGGATAGAAAATGGAGGGAAAAAATAATTTTTTTTCCACAGCACAACAAATAATTCCTATTTCGTTAAATAATTAACAATCAATCCAAAGTACCTGATATACTGAATTGTTATCGATAGATTTTTGTGTAGATCGAAGTGTAAAAACTATGCATGTCCATCTCTGCCCATCATGTCCATGTCCATGTCTCTGTCCATGTCCATCATGTATGTTCAACGACCTACAATGCGGCAGAGATGTGCGATTCTCGCGTTCGCTTACTCTTCATCTTACAGAATGGTTCATCGTCCAAGAAAATAGGCTAATATTTTCATTTGAAAATATTGACCTATTTTTTTGGATGATTAACGTCTGACTTAAGGCTCCTGTATTTTTTTCGAAATTAAACACCAACTTAGATTCTTTTTTTTTTTAATTTGGCATAATTTTTTATGTAATACAATTTTCGTTGGAACGTTTAAGCTCTCAACCTCCATATTACACAGTTCCTTGATACAGTAATGTCACAAACTTCATTTTTACAGAACTAAGTGCAGATACGTCTTAGAGCAGCCGATTACAGTGAAAAGTGGGAATCCACTGTCTAATTATTGCAAAACAGTCGTCAAGTGCAAACAATCAACTACCAATCGACCGTCAATGAGAAAAAGGAAGTGTTTATCTGATCGAACGATCGTTACTCGATTAAAACAGAAGAAATATATTAGAATAGCTGAGAAAATATTTGTGACTGCGTTGTCAGCAGAAGAATTTAGAACACGAAGTAACATTTTCGTAAACTTTCTAAATAAATCTAATCATAGTCCTCTCATTTATTCATGCATTTGACTAATCCAAAATGCGAATGAAACTGGAATTCGAAAATAAACTGAAACAAAAATGATATAAGTTTAGAAGTTTACCTTTAGGTTGCAATTTTTATCTATATTTTTTCTTTCTTGTCCAAGCAAAGCAGCTCGATAATAAATAAATAAATAAATAAATAAATATATATATATATATATATATATATACACACACACACACACACACACCAGGGCAACTCATTGTAAAGGTGATAAAGCTCTGATCACTATTCTTAGTATTTTCCCATAATGTAAAGCACATCTTACTAGAAGATGTATATACTGCAATGCACCATGTGTGGATTGCCACTACCCAGACCGGTTTCAACCTTTTTTGAGGTCTCCTCAGTGAGTAGCTAGATCCTAAATACCAAGGTTATAGTAATACGGAGCCTTAACAACTTTACCTATAGAAGTTGCAACAAAGTGTTTTTATTTTTAATAAAAATCGAGATTTTTATTAAAAATCTCGATTTTATTTTAATATCTTTTTATTTCAATAAAAATCGAGATTTTTATTAAAAATAAAAACACCTTGTTGCAACTTCTATATGTAAAGTTGTTAAGGCTCCGTATTACTATAACCTTGGTATTTAGGGTCTAGCTACTCACTGAGGAGACCTCAAAAAAGGTTGAAACCGGTCTGGGTAGTGACCACACACATAGTGCATTGCAGTATATACATCTTCTAGTAAGATGTGCTTTACATTATGGGAAAATACTAAGAATAGTGATCAGAGCTTTATCACCTTTACAATGAGTTGCCCTGGTGTTGTACCATCATTAGACTTGAACTTTGTTTCAGGCGCAAACTTAATTGTTTGCATACTTGGGATTAGGAGTTAAAATAACCAAGTTTATAAAATAACTTGGTTATCCTAATATACAATATCCCCAAGTTAAAAAATTTATTACATATATATGTATGAAAGTAATCGTTCTATGTGATTATTTACTTATTTGGAGTATTATATTTCTCATGAACTATGAGAAATGCAATGCTTCAAATAAGTAAATAATTGGAAAACAAAATTATAAAATAATTGCTGCAAAACCTGCCTTAAATTCCACTTTGGAGTGGAATTTAAGGCAGATTTATGGTGGAAAAATATTTGACTATATTTGAATTATATTTTTGGTTACGCATATTTTAGGATGCATTTTCTTTAAACACATCGGTTACCTCGTAGATATCAAAATCTAACCAAATAAATAATTATAATAATTGAAAACCGAAAAATAATAAAAAATACTTTGTGAAAAGTAGAAAATTCACCTTTCTTGCCGGACAATTATTAAGTAAGACCCATTTAGTTTCCTCGTCTAAAGTATTAGGTAAACTGCATAATTAAGATCTTTTTTTTTTCTGATATAAATGGATGTTAGAATTCCGTTACTTAAGAACAGACGCTTTCAATTAAAATGTGCTATATCATTAAATTAAGTACTTCTGTAAATTGAAATTAATTTCGATTTACAGGAGTACAAAATAAGCTCCCCGTAGCTTATTTTGTGTGTGCATGTCATCCAGCAGTCATCTGTCAAATATCGCATAAACAATAAACGTATTGTGACAAATGAAGCATCGTAATTAAGAATTAAGGAGCATCGTAATTAAGGATTAAGGAAATAATGAAAATCATACAATGTCCTAATAATCACATTTTCGGGAACAGTTTAAAAATGAAAATTAATGTTTCGTACTGAAATGTTTTATTTAAATTGAATATTAAGACTTTCCAGCATGTTTTTCCTTTTTTTTTCTTTTTTTAAATTTCAATCTCTTCCTCACGAAATTTGAAAAACCTGCAACGAATATTGCAAAGTGAGTAGATCAACGAGTTAAATAAACCAGAAAGATTGCTCTAGACTCCAGTGACTAAACCTTGTGCTTTTACAATCGAGTAATTGTGGTCATTGATGGGTAAGAAAATCATCTGAAAGCTTAAGAACATTCAAGCAATCCATTAGAGAATAGTCAATTCTCTAAGAAAATTCCCATAAGAAAAGTCAATATTCACTCTAAAACTAAGAAAAGCAAATACTTGCAAACTTATTTCTCTGAGCAGATTTGCTGTATATTCTTTAACAGCTAAAAAAAATGATCGAGTATCTTAACACTTGTTACTGTTACATGTTTAAAATAATTATCATTATTTGATTTTAAAAAAAATGAGGAACATGATTTACAAGAGCAAAAATGCAAGCAACCTACCTGTTAAATCCGCTTTACATATGAAACCCAAACGAGCAGAACAGGCTTTAAAATCGAAATAAGGAGCAATTGGATAGTGAGCAGCGCAGCTGCCTTCGAGATCTAAGTCATCCTTCCCCAGATTTTTAAATGCCTCAGAATCATTCTTTCCAGGATCAGTCCGCACGTCAGCTGGATAATAAACAAAAAGAACACAACAACTGATTGACCGAACTCACCTCGATAATTATGCAGCGTTGATTTCTGTTTTATGAATACAGAATAAGAACTAAGCACTGATTATCTGCACCCAGTGATGAACGTTAGCGATTAGTTGCAATCCTCAAATCGCATTTCATGTGGATCTAGCGCTGACGTGAGCAAGTTTACTGTTCAACCAGTGTTCATAATTTGTTTATATAAAAATAACTAAAAAATAAAAAATCTCTATTCTGAACAAATTACGCTAAATGTTTGCTTATTTTGCGCTATTTTCGTTGGTCATGCTACAAGAATTTCTTTTTTTTTTTTTTTGAATTTTTTTCACCGATATGTAAAAGATAAACTAATTCATTAATGTTGTTCATATAAAGAAAATTAATTAGCGGTTTTTTTTAATGCTAAGAAAAAATGAGCTATAAAATGTTCATCTAGATAATTAAATAATTTAAAAGAAGAATAAAAAAAAATTCATTTTTCTCCAAGTAAGCAAATTGAGGTTTGGGTTAACAAAATTCTGAAGCTGCCTCAAAGTATTGCCACAGCAATAGCTTTCCGAAATTACGCGAACTTCGCACGTGTTACTTTCATTTTGATGATGTTAATAAAAGCAAGCCAAATAGGATCTCAGATAAATTCTTATTTACAAATCATATTAGGGATTTTATTCTAATAATAGTCCTAAAAAGAACAAAAAATTAGTCAAGCTCTTTTGTACTCGACGAGGTTGCTACTCTTATTCCACTGTTAGTATTCATATTCAAAGAAACCTCTGTATGTACGAGATCGACTTCCACGGCAAATCCCTAAAACGATGTTTTATCTAAAGGATTTTGCAATGACATAATTAATGTTAGGGATGATGATGATATTCAACCAGTAGAATCGCCACTGCTGGGCAAGGCTGCTCCATCTAATGCGGTGAGGGATTGGGTCTGCTTCTCCCATGATGACCCAATACATCTTAGAAGAGTTATATTTGTATGTACGAGTGCGTGAAAGACAATGACAAATATCGATGCTCAAGAAGAAACTCGAACGGGCAACCTTTTGTCTGGAGAGTGAATAACTAACCACTCACTCAAAAAGGAAGGCCATTAATGTCAGTACTCATTCCCTGTTTCATGTTTTTCCTTCAGATAGTAATGGCTATTGGTTTCTTACAGCATTACTTTGCTAACAATTAGCAAGAATTAAAAATGGAACGATGGTATTGTTGACAATGGGAGGGAAATACACTGGTTTCCATAAATTAACGATCAAACAGTAAAATTATGATAATTCAAAACTGTATGATAATTTTATGCACTTCGCTGATAGCTGTATAATATGAAATGAAAAAGAAACATTCACAAAAAATTTTAAATGAATAGGTTAATTCAGTAAAAAATGGGTACACGACGTTTGTTATTTATAACGAGACTAGTAAAGTGCCTCAAAAAGGAATGCGGCCGCCACCCCCTCATAGCTATACAGCGACAAAATTATGTTTCACAGGGTTTGTAATAGTGTCCAGGAGCTCAGTTAGTAATAATAACCATTGCTCCTGCAAAGATCTTCAAAATCCCTCCAGGCTTTCAGGAGGGAGTGTTGAGAGCAGCATCATATCTACCTAGAGTATCCCAGACACGCTCAATAGAATTAAGGTCAGCAGCTCTGGCGGGGCGGTACATACTGTAGTCTGTTCTTGAAGATATTGATCCACGAGCTTCGCTCGATGACAACCGACCATTATCATCTTGTAGGATAAATGTTTCCCGTATTGCTCCAGCATATGGAAGAACACAGTGGTCCAGGGCCTCGTCTCTATAAGTAGCAGCATTCATTGGTTCCATTAGGATGTACATACAAGTCAGTGAGTCCACTTAACGAGATGGTCCAAACCATTACACAACTTCCACCATAAGTGTCCTTTCACGGAGATTAGAGGGATGATAACGTGTCCGTGGTTCTACCCAGATCAGAGTACGCCTAGTATCATTTTATAGAGCAAATCGGGACTAATCTGGAAACAATACTGATCCCTATTGGTTTTGAGTTCAGTTGAAGTGGAGCCTGACCCATTGCAACCGTTCTTCCTGTGGTGTGGGTGTAGAGGAACGATATCGATAGATATCGGTTACCGATGGGTTACCGATATCGTATAGATCTCGGTAACCCATTACGACTGTAACCTTCCTTCATTGTATCTCTGGGATGCGGTTTATCTCTGTTGGAATTGGTTGAGCAGTCTGTGAACCACAGAATTGGTCACATACAACTGTCTGGCTAACTTCGCTTGACTTTGGCTGTCCTCTATTCTTACGATGGCTCTCCACTTGAATTCATTGGCCAAATGATGTCTTTCAGCCATATCCAAGACTTTTGCTATAACGAAATGTTTTATTCTCAATCCAGACACGAAATGGAAAACCACTCTAAAATGCCAGATTTTATGCCGTGGCTCATTTGAGTATACTGTTGACAGCGCCATTCATTTGTATACGATAACCAAACTCAGGGTCACTTTTACATGTACCTAACTCTCTCTCTCTCTCTCTCTCTCTCTCTCTCTCTCTCTCTCTCTCTCTCTCTCTCTCTCTCTCTCTCTCTCTCTCTCTCTCTCTTCCTCTTTGTTATATTATAAGTTTTGTATTATTGAAAAAGTTTTTACAAAATAAATAATTTAACAAAAAATTTAAATCTCCGTTCAAGAATATTTAAAAATAATCTCAGATAATCAAGATATTAATTAAAACTAATCATCGTTTTTACTCCGATCTCTGACTCGAGACAAGTTTTCTGTTTACTTTCTCTCTTGCTGGTCAGGCACGAAACTCTTTCTTTTTTTGAGGAAGTCAACATGCCATTTAATGGGATTAATTATAGTTTTTGTTAATAATATTAAATATATTATTCGTAATGGATTATGAATAAAATTAATTACGAATTCGAAATTGATGAATCTTATGTTGTTAGATAGAAGGAGTGATGCAAAACATGCATTTTCGTTATAGATTATAACGAAATCTGGGAAGACTTGAATTAAATTGTTCATTGTTATTTAAAACGTGTTATAGAATTAATGTGTTTGGGTCAGGAATGCTGTTTTATTTCGAATAAATTGTGAGCACTTAAAAGAGAGTCATTTACTACTAAACTTATCACTTCCGCTTCGTAAATTAACAGAAACAATCACCACGCTCAAAGAGGAGAGTCCAAACATATGTGAAAATATCGATGTACATTTTTACTTACCGCTCTCATTAGATTGATGAGGTTGCATTTCTATCCAATAAGGGAATGAAGCATTTGTTGCAATAATATGAGGAGACCCAAGAAGTCTAAAGGAAAGAAAACTTAACTTCATTGCATGTTAAGCTCAACAGTATCACTAAAAATGGTTCATAAACCCACAGCATTAAGTTTCCTTCTATAGATCTATAGATCTATAGACACAAATGCATAGGAGACATCTTGGTTTCTCCCTTTGTTATTTACTTTAAACACTTTTTATATAAATGATTTCATAATTACATGGATTAAATTAAAATGAAAATAATCATGTTTAAATTTTTATGTGTTCATGATTCGCCAAGATTAGATGAATAAGAACTTACTGCACGAGTTCTTCCTTTTCCTTTTCCGTATCACAATTAGCTAAGTTCCCTCTTAGAGTTTGGCAGTACTTTAAGGAATCGTTCCAGTTTAGGGTAAGAAGTGGCGGAGATACCTGCAGTAGAAAGAAAGTTGCAAGTTGACGCGCACACACAAAAAAATAAAATAAAAAAAGAAGATTAAATAATCAAAAAAACACAAAATAAAAATAGGACTCAAAATCCTATCTAATCAAAATCCTATCTAAAAAATCTGTATAAGGAAACCAAGAATTATAAACGACACTGGTTGATACTTAGGCTTCTAAAAAGCGGTTTATCAAAACCAATACGACGCAAGTGATACATATAAGACAGATTGAGTAGCCCCAATTACTAGTCTTCTATGTTTAAATTTATAATATAGCAATAACTTTTATGCTTTCGCTGCAATGTTTCCTACATAGCAAGCTATTTCTCCACCCCCACCCCCACCCCAGAAAAAAAATCTCCATTTTTATGGCTACTAATTTATCATTACACTACGTTCTTAAGTAAAGTAATCTATACTACAGAAATTAATTCTTAACCATATAATGTAGTAACTATTTGAGGTAGTGGAAGTGAAGAAAATGAAAAATGTTTCATGTCGAAGGACATACATTTGAATGTTATCGCGCTGCTTAAATTTTTGTAGTTGGAGATATAACGAAAAAATAGGATTTCGTTGAGTGAAAGTTATGAAATTAATAGAGAAATGGAAATGGCAAACCATGAATTGATCTGAAGATAAAAGCAGAAACCTACTTGAAATAAATGTTAATATTCAATGAATAAGAATTAATGTCCAACAATAATGCTGCTGCTTTTACCCAGCTTGTCCATCCAGTTTTTTTTCATTCTTCCTCCTCATTCTGTCCATTAATTTATTATTTGGTGGTCTTTATGCTGGCTGCATTTTGTCTCCTCTCATCTGAATATAAAAGCATATCTATTCCTATTTTCTCATCCAGATCTCTCCGTCTATGTTCTTACTTTATATCGGTTTTTTTTATATAACTCTCTGTTTGTTATGCGATTTCGCCAAAATATTCGTAATTTTGTAAATTCATTTTGAAACCTAGTAAAATATTATTTGGCGATCTTCCATGTTTCAATATTATTTGTTAAGGCAGATAAATCTCTCTCTCTTTTCTCTTCCTCTTTCTCTCTCATAACTTAGTCTTACCTTATTGAGCTATAACCTTGATATAACGTCTTTTCAAACTGTAGACTTTTTATCCAAATTCATTAGAATTTTGTTTTTATTTAGGATTACGGCTTAATCAGCTATTGTCATGAAGCCAGTTTATTGTGTTAATTCTATCTGTTCTTGCGGTTAGTTTGTGAAATTAAAAATACTTCCACCTTCATATGAGACCGGATAACTCACCTTTATTTGAAAATACCTGATAAAAGTTCTCATCCTAGACAGGATAAAACGGAAAAACTCTTTCCTTCCAAAAGGAATCACAGGTACCGATTGAGCCATGGAGACTGCCATCCATCAAGATGTTATTTTATATGAATATACAATATCTGCTGTCATGGGCTGTCATGGTGAATTCCTGTTATAATGTTTCAAATTTCATGTTTATTCTCAAGTTTCTAATATTTTATACGAGAGTGGTCTGAAAAGTTCTCGGCCTAACAATGAAAAAACGAAAATTTATAATTTCAAAATTATTTTTATATTTCAACATAATCTCCCTTACGATTAATACATTTATTCCAGCGATGCTTCAGCGCCATTATTCCGTCCCTGTAGTGGTTCTCAGTATGATCTGCAAAATACCACTCTATGGCTGCAATCACCTCTTGATTCGAAGAAAAACGCTGACCAGCGAGGAAGAGTTTTAGTTTTGAGAAGAGATACAAGTCACAGGGAGCCAAATCTGAGAAATAGGGTGGATGTTCCAACAATTTATAGTGCAGATCCCTTAATTTTCCCATTGTTAAAACACCTTTGTGGGCAGATGCATTGTCAGGATAAAAGATGATTTTTTTTCTTCTTCAACCGGGTCTTTTCTCTCGACGTTTTTCGTCTAGTATGGTTAAAAGATCGGAATAATATTCCCCGGTTATTGTTTTACCCTTTTCAAGATAATTAATGAACATAATACCATTAGCATCCCAAAACATCGATGTCATGACCTTTCCTGCTGATGGAACCAACTTTGTCTTCTTTGGCGCTGAACAACCGGCTTCTGTTCACTGTTTTCACTGCTGTTTGGATTCTGGTGTGTAATGGTGAATCCAAGTCTCATCGATAGTAAAAAATCAGATTTTTTCCTTTTTAAAACGCTCCAAGCACTGTTCAGAGATTTTTCATGAAAGAGTGTTTTTGATTTGAGCAAGGGCAGCACCCATCTTGCTCAAAGTTTATTTCATTTGCAATTCCTCATGCAAAATATATCCTACACGTTTTTTGCATTACCTATAATCTCAGCAATTTCACGCACTTTGACTCGCCGATTATCCAATAACATATCGTGCACTTGTTCAATGATTTCTGGTGTTCTTACACTCTTTGGACGTCCTTCACGTGGATCATCTTCATGGCTGGTACGGCCACGTTTAAATTCGACAGCCCATTTCTTAATTGGTGAACACGAAGGAAAAGAGTGCCCATAAACTTTTATGAACTTCAAATGAATTTCTTTTTGCGTTAAACCTTCTTTCACAAAGAATTTTATAACCGCACGATACTCAATTTTATTCATTTCAAGGGATGCAGACAACACTTGTGCTTTAGACAGCTGTATAAAGCAAACTTCTTGATACAATGACTTGCAATTTCACACAGATGCTTATGACAGATGTACTAACATAGAAAAAAATATAAATATATATATATATATATATATATATATATATATTATATATATATATAATTGCATTAATATATATATATATATATATATATATATATATATATATATATATATATATATATATATATATATATATATATATTAATGCAATTACTTAACCTTTGTGGTGAGACCTCAATAAAGGTCGAAACCGGTCTGGGTAGTGGCCCCTTGCCTTTAATGCATAGTATCATACATCTCCTCAAGGAGATGTGTCTTGCATTAAGGGTAAATATTAAGATTAGTGATCAGAGCTTATTCCACCTTTATCACGAGTTGCCTAAGACTTGCACTACTTTGCGGGTCACCCAGACTTGCACTACTTGCAGGAGCAAACTTGACTTACTTGTCTGTTTGCTTACTTGGGAAATGGATTAAAACCTGGTTTTAATCCAATTAATCCACATATATATATATATATATATATATGTGGGGCAGTACAACCTGTTGTTCTAGGTACTGTAGTACTTGTTCTTTTCTTTAAATAGTATCGGCCTTTTGTTTCATTCCGTCAATTAAAGTTTCTACTAAAGTTTTAGGCAATATTCATAGTAAACTAATTCCTCTTCAATTTTCACATTTTGGGTATTTTTTTTCTATTATTTGTGTTTTCAGTTTTTTGGGGAATTTTTCTTTCCCTACTAAAAATCTAAATTTTATTTTCATTTTAAGACGTCATAAAATTACAATTAAAACCAGTCCTTCACAGCTTCTTTTGTCGTGGTATATTCCTGTTATACTACTTATAAATATTTATATCCGGTGATCAGTGAAACTGATATTCAAATGCTCCAAGATATGAACGGTCTGTTCCGTAAGAACAAATGTCCGCTTTTTTTCTCGTCTGCCAAGTTAATTACAAGGGCGATCATCACATTGCCTTGCCACGAATAGCCACTGAATCATGATTTTATAAAGGCCCTAAAAGTGAACGAATTTATTATAGTTTTGTATCTTAACAATTATTTTGCGTTTTTTTTTCTTTTTTTTTTTGTTGTTAACCGAAGAGAACCGAGTACAACTTGATCAGCACAAAAACCTTTCGTAGCTCAATCGACTTGGGTTCGAATCCTGTCTAGTCTGCAAATAACCTTTATCAGTGGATAAATGTTATTTTACTGGAAGGCACGTTAGGCTGATCTCATGTTATTCGGCGTAGTTTGTTTGTTTTTTATTCCCAGAAACTTGGGATTTTCGTCTCATAATTAGCCAAACCAGCCAGAAGAACAAACACAAAAATATATATTTAGACATAACATTAACCGCCTTATCCTCAAATTACAAAAACTAATCTAAGACATGTCGGGGAGCTTAAACATCTGTCAATACCGCAGATTATTATTATGATTATTATATTTTCAAAATAAAAAACATTCAAATAGATTGAGTACCTACCCAAAAGCAGAAGCCAGAAGCCGCACTCTTAATCCATGGATCGGGACAATAATCTTTTGAAGAATTTTCATCTTTTCTTATTCGCCTTTTACACAAAGCAAACGCCTTACTTTCCTCACAATCTTGTGTGGCTAAATTAAGTTGTTCTGAGAATGGATTCGCTCTAATGGTTACACAGTTTCCACTGCCTAAAACTTAAATTATTTAATGAAAGATATGACTTAAATATAGTCATTTTACATAATGCAGCATTTTAATAAAATGGTACTAATCAAAAATCATTACGTTTTACTCCTTCTGTATTTATATACCTAAAACTGTTAATGAAAAGTGATTTAGAATTATAAATACTTGGCGAATCTTTTTTAATATGTACTTCCATCTTTACGAAGTCGATTGATGATTTGTGGCTAATTCGAAATTACTTGGTAAAAAAAACAAAACTCAGCAGATGACCAACAATATATGTTGAAAATTATTTCTTGCATTTTGTTCTTGACGAATGAATTTATAAAATTTTTGAGAACAAAACGATTAATCTTTATAATCATAATAAAAGTACAGTGGTATAATACCGATATAGCGACTGTTTTTCCTGATAATTCTCTAATATTACAAGAATTGTGTCCTCGATTGTATAAAAAATAGCCTCGTCCTAACACGTGGTTAAAAATATGCTCAGAGAAGTGTAATGCTGAAAGAAGGTCAAGCTACAAAACAAACTTTATATTTAAATGAGGTCGCTTAAAGGATCAAAGGGAACAAACTCCACAGCTCTCAAAGAATGTGGAGAACTGCCGCGTCTAGTATTCTATACTGACTTAAAGCAAAAACAAAATAATGATACAAAAGGATGAAATATCATGCCGGCTGGAGGGTAATTCTACATAAATGTAGAAAAGTGTGGATGGCTTGTTATAAAGCAAATTTTCTATACGGAATTTGGATAATGGTGGAAAATCGACTGCGGAAACAAATGAAACTCAGCATCCGAGTGGAAGATAAGCTCCGTCATACTAAGAATGACAGACAAGTGGAAATGGCAGAAGAATTAGAGAAGTAGCTTGCGTGAATAATTGGTGCTACTCAGATCAACAAGGTTGAAACAGGCAAGTTTTTACTTAATAGCCAATACAATATGAGGCAATAATGATTAGACAAAGTAAAAAAGAAGAAGAAGAGTAGTTTGGTATTCTAGATTAAGGGCAAAGATAAGATAAACTTCATGAATAGCAAGCAATTTCAAATAGAATGATGTATGAAAGTTACAAAATGGGGGAAGTGCGAAATGAGATTTATTTGTGCTTGTCATACCGCAGAATTTCCTAAAAAGAAAGAAGTATTGGAATTTCTTAAGTCTTTATAATAAGCAGTTGATACAAAGAAACGGGAAAATATGGGGCATAATCTGCTGGGTTAAACAGCAGATTACGAATACGTACCAAACATTTAGAATTGTTTTAGGGGAAAAAACAGAGAAAAGGACAAGCTAATTATAATAATAAGCACCTCATGCTGGATTTCTGTTAAGAAATTAAATATCGAAATGTATTGTCATTAGTAACACCAAATTCCAACATGAAAACGTTAGAAAATGTTCTTTTGTATATTATATATATATATATATATATATACAGGGTGTTCGGGATAAATTTGACAGTTTCGTAAGGAAAAAGAAAATCTTCTTTGTATCTATTAAATTTAATGAATTGACAAAAAAACATTACAGGCAGAGTTAATTACAATACTATCAACAAGATTTACTCAAAATAACCACCATTAGCATCGATCACAGCTTCAATTCTGCTTCGGAACCTCGAACAAGCTGATGCTACAGTCTCCAAAAGCTAGATAGGGCTAAATGGCCTCGCCTACTCCCCGTATACGGGAATAAAAAGGCATTAGCTGATTTTTTTTAGCTGATAAAAAAAAAAAATATATATATATATATATATATGCGTTAAAGATACCAAGCTATTTTATATGTATATAAATATAAATCTGGTTTTAATCCATTTCCCAAGTAAGCAAACAGACAAGTAAGTCAAATTTGCACCTGCAAGTAGTACAAGTCTGGACGACTCCGTACGTAGTACAAGACTTAGGCAACTCTTGGTAAAGGTGGAATAAGCTGTGATCACTATTCTTAGTATTTACTACTTAGTATATATTATATATTATACCCAAGGTAAAAATAAACTCTATACATATATCTTTCATCCAGAAATTTTTATTTAATAAGGTCAAAGCACCTTATGGTAACTTGTTTTGGTAAAATATTTATAAGCTCTGTATTACTTAAACCTTGGTATTTCTAATCCTGGCTCCCACTGATGAGACCTCAATAAAGGTCGAAACCGGTCTGGGTAATGTCCCCTTGCCTTTAATATAGAGCATCATACATCTCCTTAAGGATATGTACTTTGCATTAAGGGGTAAATACTAAGAATAGTGATCAGAGCTTATTTCACCTTTACAATGAGTTGCCTAAGACTTGCACTACGTACGGAGTCGCCCTGACTTGCACTACTTGCAGGCGCAAACTTGATTTACTTGTCTGTTTGCTTACTTGGGAAATGGATTAAAACCAAGTTTATATTTATATATATATAAAATAGCTTGGCATCTTTAACGTGTATATTATATACTATACCCACTGTAAAAAAAACTTTCTATATATATATATATATATATATATATATATCACTACTTGAGGTTGATAAAGCCAATCGGCACACGTAAAATTTGAAAGAGTAGTTGTTGTAGAAGGTATTTGAGTAGCAGTGCTCAAATATCAAACCAAAGATTTTACATCGACAATATTGATATGATTTCTGTATTGTTGAAGGTGAAAATCCGATCTTGGCATGGCGCGCAACGTTGCATAATGCAGAAGGTAGAATTCTGTGTGATTGGAGTAAAGCTCTCAGAGTATCCATCTATAAGAAAGGGAAATAAAACAAAATGTGAGAATTCAGATATATATTTTCCTACTCAGAATTACGGTTAAGATTTATGCAAGCATACTTGAGAAGGAAATAAAAATAGCATAAGTGAAATGTAGAGTGGAGATAATATGCACAGGTATTTTATGTCTGTTTCATATCAAATTATTATCCATTATTCATGCAGTTTAAATGCCAACTTACATCGTACATACGGTATAAGCTAGGGTATATACAGACCTCATTAACGTTCCTTTCAGACTATAGGATTGTAGCATTTTTGAAGTGCTCTTATTTAGCACTTAATCGTACAGGTTTTCCATATCTACGGAACTTAGATATGGAAAACCTGCAGAACTATGTTATATTCATATGATTTCTCAATTGCAAGTGGAAATTCGATCTTGGCAACCTGTACACTCTGTACACCCATCTGAACCTAGCATTCTTGCTGTCTTATATATTCATGAACTAACTTATACTGTAAATATTGTATGAATTTGACTTTCTCTCTCTCTCTCTCTCTCTATGAAAATTTTCAACCATAATTCAATATTACGGATTGTAAAACTATACCAGACTTCCTCTCTCAAACTAGTTAAACATCCTTTAGTTAAGTTTATAATCTTCTGAGCTTTATTACTGTTGCCATATCAATATGATTCTGTAATTTTAGTGTGTAGTTAACCGAAATATTGAAATCATTTTATGCATTAACTTTTCTTTGATCTTAAAACTTACCTTCGAATTTTCGAGTCCATATAAGATCATTAGTGTTCAGAGGCAATCCGCTGTACATGAGTAAGTTACCATTATATCTTTGAAGTCCGATCCAGTAAGGCAGAGTAAATAACCTAGTTTCTGGTGGTGGTAGTAGCAGAGAGAGTATAAATGCGTTCTCGAACCTTTAAATAAAGAATGTAAATTGTAACATTTAATTCAATATCAGAAATAAGAGCAATTTGAATTAATGGGATGAGAAGCCATGAAACGATCTTGTCTTAAGAAGAATTCAAAGGTCTTGAAACTTTTAAAATTATTCTAATTACTAAAATTAAGTAGATTTATTATTTTATGATAGCAATATTAATAACAATTCCTCAGTCTGACACTGAACACACAAACACACACACACACACAGTTCAAAACGAAAACTTAAAAATGTTAAATATAAAATAGAATAAGGATATATAATAAAGCCTATGAGTAGGAATATATTCACCGAATTCACAGATACATAAAATGCTCTTGAAACTTATTTTCTCAGACAAGAAAAAAAAAAAATACTACAGCTGTCCTATAAGTTTGGATATTATCTCTTGCATAATAAGCTCTATAGCCTGTCACGTCCAAGTAAATTGGTTTTTTTGAAACCAATTAATGCACGAGAGAGTGATTACTTCTACCTGAATAGTCTCTAAACTGCGTTATTCCTCTGGTCAGTTTGCCAGTTTCGTGTGATGAAAAACCGTTTCAGGATGGAAAAATCCTTCCACCTTTTGTATAGGGCTGGGTAACTCACATTCAGATAAAAAGTCCTGATAAAGATTCTTTACGTCCTAGAAGGGATTACTTATATTTCAATAATTGTGTCGCCCAGTTTCTAAAGGAGTTGATCCTTCATTAGCAGGCAATCAAACATCCATCGCGTTCATTATTGCGTCTTTTCATCCATACTACTCAGGTACTTTGCTCTGGCCGGGAGGATTTTAATCATCATCATCATTGTCGTCAACGTCATTGCCATTTTTCAAGGATTTAAGCCGATTATGCCTTGTCCTGCCTCGGAAGTTATTGGTAAGTCTGTAAAGTGAGACTGCGAATTTTCTTTTTGCGAATGATTTGTATTAAAGCACTTGTTTGACCAATCTTACTATTTGTATTCTTTTATAATCCTCCATCCAGCCATGTTTGTATTTATTTGCTCGATTATTGGGTCTTGGTTAAATTATTTCATTACGTTTTCATTTCTTTTATAATCAAGTAGATTATATTTTGTTTTTATTCTCATAAATTGCATTTCAGCTGCCATTAATCTTGGCTCACCTTTTGGTTTTTTTTCCCAAATATTAATTTCATAAAATAGTGTTGGTGTAGCTAGTATATCATAAACTACATGTACGGGTATGTAAACTTTACATATTTTCTAAATTCATATTTCTATCCTTTTCTTTTTATTTTTCATGTGACATTATGCATTAAAATATAATAAAAGAATTTACTTGTAAAAATGTTATGATTTATGACCATTTGACTTCCAGTTGAATCTTGCTCTTTAAACGCATTCCTTTCGATTTTTCTCTTACGAATGTCATTCCAAAATCTTCAGCTGTTTCCTTTAAGTTTTAAATATCTTTCTGAAGTTTATCTTCAGGATCAGTAATTATCACCTGACACACTCCATATGCCAAAGTATACGTGTGCTTAAATTCGTATTAAAGAACTGTTAAATATATTGATGGTTACTCGTATTCAATTTTATTTTTATGTTATTTAAGAGTATATTAAAAGTATTGCAGATAGGGGACATTCCTGTTTAACTCCGTGGTTAATGGAAACGCATTGTTTCAGAAAGAATTGATTTTATGTAATGATATATGGAATTTAAAATATTTCCCTTACTGTAATATTGGTGAATGACATTATTGGTGAAATGTGGATGAGCCAATCCTTTTATACTTCTGTTTTTACCCTCAAAAATTATCACTAATTTTAAAAAGCAGCTAGTGAGTTTCATAAAGAACCAAAAGCCTTCACATGGGCGATGTAAAATTATTTAAATTAAGGGGATATTAAATCCCGCATTATTTCAATGCCGAATAGGAAACTCAAAGATAGAAATCAAAAAGTTTCATGCCGAATATATATATATATATATATAGCAAATAGCAAACTATAAAAGTTTCGGCGGATTGTAGCGTAAGCTAAAGCACGTGGTTCAATACTAGGGCAACTCGTAGTAAAGTTCTGATCATTATTCTTGGTATTTCACATAATGTAGAGCACATCTCCCAGAAGATGTATGATGTTATACATTATGGTGGAAGGTTGATTTTATTTCTAAAAATAACATTACCCAGACCGGTTTCGACCTTATGAATAAGTAAAGCCGTCTCTAAAAATTCGGACGATCCCTAGGCCACTCAATTGTGGGCGAAAGACCATCTCAGCGTTGGCTCCACTCAGTGATGGCGTTCCACCCACCACAACCACCGAGCAGAACCGCTCATATTTTCCGAAGAAAAGCATTCACCGACAAAGCCCCTCACCGGGCCGTGCCGAAAAACACTTTCCCCGGAGACTCAAATTGCTCCCTTAAGGCAAAAACCTTAAAAGAGTGAACTCATAATAGCCCCCACCGGTTTCGACCTTTATTGAGGTCTCATCAGTGAGTAGGTAGATCTAGATAATACTGAGATTATAGTGAAGAGAACTTATATACTTTGCTATACGAGTTGTCAAAAAGGTGCACCAATAAATTACTGAAATAAAGAGACAAAAGGCTTCACTTCGGCGATGGAAAATTATTTAAATTAAGGGGATGTTAAATCCCACATTATTTCAAAGCCGAATTTTGCGGTTTCAAGAAAAAATGTAAGTTATTTTTAGAAATAAAATAAATAAAGTTCTGTTAACACTGTGTGTTCTCACTTCTGTTAACACTGTATGTTCTCACTTCATAAGAGGAAATTAGGAACGTATGTTCTTAATTTCCTCCGTTTACGTAGTGTATATAGTATATTGTATAAGGCTTTGATTAGCCGATATATGGATTATTGTGCACAGATTTGGTCACTTGGTTTTCAAAAAGATGAAGATGTATTGGAAATAGCCCAGAGACGATTGACTAAGGTGGTTTCTGATCTCTGGAATGCTGAGTATGAAGACAGATTAAAAAAATGCAATTTACAGAAACTGGTGGATAGGAAGAGGAGTAATGTGATTGAGACATTACGTTGTTAAGGAGTTATTTAGCAGATTAATATGGAAGAGGTTTTGCATAGAATGGGTGAAGACAGGAAAGAACAAGATATCACTCCTGGAAGCTGTATAAGGAGAGTGTGAGCAAGAGATTGATGAACAGTTTTTTTGCATGGAGAGTGGTGTGTGCCTGGAATGCATTGTTCCGAGAGTGTGATGAGTGTGGAGACGTTAAGCATATAATATTTAAGGCGAGGTATGATAAACTGTCTATGGGACAGTGGAACCTCACGTGATGAGTCTTTAGACTCCATGGAGGTTTGATAATAATGATAATATTGTTACGTGTACATACTATCCGATCATCCCAATTAGAAATATAACTCATTTATTTGAAATTATAAGCAGATCCAAATCAACTCTAAATATAATAACTATTTTTACTTAATTCGTTTTTAATTACTTTAGTTAAATTACATCAAGTATTAAACTTTTGCTTCTTTGTGAATAAATGAAGTATTTTAAAATACGTTAGATCAACAAAGTTAATAGAATATAGTTTATAACTTTGTGAGAGCGACGTAGCAGAATAACAGGCATTCTATATAAGGTTTCTTCCATTGTGCCAAAAGAGCCTCGGTAGCTCAGTCGGTATAGAAGAAGCCCTTGAGTAGGTTTCGATTCCCGTCCATGATGTGAGGAACCTTTAGGTTTCTTTCGATTAAAGGTGAGTTAGCCGGTCTCATCAGGTGGTAGACAGTATTTTTCTCCCGTAAACTCGGATTTTTCGTCCATCAGGACAGACAAACCGACTACGTGAACACACACTGCTACAGTCAAAAAATACATATTTAATACTTCATTACGGGGGCTCAACCAGTCCTAAGGAACGGGGGTAACCCAATACACATAACAAAATCGTGTCAAAGATTAATATATACATTAATATTCTCTTTTTGTAGTTTTACTTTCATAAATAAATTCAATATTAGATTAATTATCTTGATATCGTGAATTTATATGACTTCAACTTTTAATGGATGAAGATGGGAAATACACAATGAATGAAAATTTTATATGGCGTTTTGGTTGTTGAATGGGGGAGGGAAAAAATCCTCAAGTTCTCTGCTAGATAAAACAGCCACTTCTTTAAATGAATTTGGACTCCGTAAGTATAATACTGAATAAATAATATTGCAAGACAAACTGCATCAAAGCTAAGATCATTTTTTATTAATGCACATAAGAGCTGTGCAAGTATTATCCTTTTTTTATCCAATGCAAAGGTAGAAAAATTTCCTTTCAGAAACTCGAGATTTTCTTACCCTAAAACAAGAAAATCAGCCAAAAGAATAAACTCAATTATTAACAAACATAATTCATTTGTCTCATAGCTTTAATTGTTTTGGTAGTAATTCTCGACTACATCCTATCGATATATTGATTCAGAAATATGAACATGGATTATAAAGAGTTATGTCTTCCTCCGAATGGAATCAATCAATCTAATTTCACTCAGCAATCATGGTCTCTCAAGGGCTCGAAAATTGAAAACACGTTCTGGTTTTTACATAAGCATCGACGTTGACAACACTTTTAAATTTTTTTAATGAAAATCTAGGTTGGGAAGTTCGTTTTCTTACTTTTCATAGATAGAAGTTTACTATTACTGCAATAATAACATATTATTGTAAAATAAAGCATTTCCAAAGCTGATATTGACTCTTCACACACTTTGCATATCACTTATTCGAAGCTGTGAGAGGTAGTGGCAGTTGTGTAAAGTTGTGTTCCAGTTCCAATCAAAACTGTTACCACAATAAAGTAGGTTTTTCTTGCTGTGAACGATAGACAAGAAAAACTCTCTCTCTCTCTCTCTCTCTCTATCTCTCGCTCGCTCGCGCGCGCACGTGTGTGTGTGTGTGTGTGTGTGTGTGTGTGTGTGTGTGTGTGTGTGTGTGTGTGTGTGTGTGTGTGTGTGTGTGTGTGTGCGTGTGCGTGTGCGTATGCGTATGCGTATGCGTGTGTGTGTGTGTGTGTGTGTGTGTGTGTGTGTGTGTGTGTGTGTGTGTGTGTGTGTGTGTGTGTGTGTGTGTGTGTGTGTGTGTGTGTGTGTGCGTGCGTGTGCGTATGCGGGTGTGTGTGTGCGTGCGTGCGTATGTCGAGAGATCACAAAGCCCTGTGTAAACAACCGATTTGGAAGAAAGATGGAATCTCTTAATATTTTTCTTAAAACTATAGTAGTTGTGAAAACGATATAAAGAAGGATGTTCTAAATAAAAGAAGGAGATTATATGAAGGAGGTGGATGCCAAATTGATACTATAAGTTTGAATATCGACAGTGTATAGAACTTGGATTGCAGTTGCTCATGAGGAAACAACACAATCAGCCGGTTTAACTTACTGATTGCTAATATCGGATAGAAGACCGCCTTGCTTCATGCAAGATGCTTGGGCTTCACTAGCTGACCACCTCACATGTTCTCTCCAGTAGCACCAGTTGCCATATCTAGTCATGCCCTGCAAATAATTTGTTACATTAGAATAAAATTACAAAGTAAAAAATAAAACATAAATAAATAAAATTCAAATACTTAATCGTGAAAATATTAGTTGTATGTTATTTAACTAACAATAAATAAGCAGATGGATTATATAATCTTAACGCTTTTGTAGATTAATGTCAGCACATTTACCAAGTCCTTGAAACGGAATCTTCTAAAGAGAATTGAACTGCAAGTGAAAAATTGTTTGTCGTGTATAATGAGCATTGTTACTAAATTCACTACGGCTATTTCAATATATAATCCGTCGTATAGTTATTAAGATAAACTAAATATTTGTCTTGATTTCATCAGAAAATCAGTTCGATTTTATGAATTCCTGAACAATGACTTCATTCTGAAGCATTTGTTGCAAAAAAAAATAAATGATTGTTGCAAAAAATTAGTGTGTGTGTGTGTGTGTGTGTTTATATTTATTGATATGTTTATATTTATATTTATATATAAATTTATTATATTTTATTATTTAAATATATATTTATTTATATATATTTATATGTACGTATTCGTACTTTAACTTTTATATTTGCATTCATTTACATTTACATTTTATATATACATATTTTACACTATATAATAGAAACATTATGAGTAGTTTGTATCAAAATAAGAATAAATATTTTTATCAAAATAATTAATACTTGGAGAAATGGTGTGTTTTTTTCAGGTCGAGTCTGCTTCTGATAAGCGGCACAAATTCTGTTGTTCTTGATCCGTTGTTTTTTACATGTTTTCCATTTCTCTTCCCACAACTTTTGACTTATTTCTTCTGCCAGTGTTTTCATACTGCTTTTGGTAGGTTATTTCTAACATTTAAAGTTTACTTCTTTAGCCAGCTAATCGACTCTCATTTTCCTATTACCCAGTATGCACTCTCATCCAGCTGAACTTAATTTTCCATCCCGCTAGTGACATTCCTTAACAGATTTCGTGTCTGCTTTCTTAACTCTAAGTGGTTGTTTTGTTTTTTATGCTGTCAATAGCGCTTCTACTGTCAGTGTAAATTGTTGCGGTCTTTTGATGAGAGTGTTGAGTTCGAATTCCCAGGAAATATGCGAGTGAAGAAACTATAGCAAAATGTTATGCTTGGTTGTTTGAACAGAGAGAGAGAGAGAATGCAGTCTAAAACTGCGTTCTTGTATAATGGACTATCTATAATATACTATGAAGGAACAACCCACGTTTCCTTCTGTTTTACTCCCATCAGTGTATATGGTAATATGTGGAAATGTTGTGGTAGACCAGGGGTGGGGAACCTTTTCAGTATCAAAGGAGAAAATTGCTAATTGAAAAACTTCTGCGGGCGACTGGCAAATTTTAACTCTTATATATAGTGTATGTAGTGTGCAATATATATCTCAATAAGTAAATATGCAACATGTGCGCAGTAAGGATGCAATCTTTCACAAACTCACGTTCATTATGGGTTTTAAGTTTTTTTAGCAAATTGTTCACACAACGCATAACTAGCTTGAGTTACAGATGGTCTTTCCTGAATAAGCTTTTTAAAGAGAGATTGGCTTTTGATTATATTTTCTTTCAAAGTCGCTATCTTGTCTAAACGTTCTAATCCTTTTAAATGTTCATATTTTTTATGTTTAGTCAAATAATGTGGTTCAAGATTATATTTTTTGTAAACTGCAACATGTTCGTTAGAAATAAGACAAATGCACTTGTCATTAATTTCAATAAAGAAGTATAGTTCTGTCCATTTTTCAAAAAACAGAGCACATTCATCACTTTTTTATGCTTTTCACTACAACTTGTCATTTAAAAAAATAAATTGAATAAAGTTGTCAACTGGTTAATAACGAGTTGTCAACTCGTTTACAAGGCACTCGCAGTACTTCATGAGAAAAACAAAGTCAAAGTCAATATGTTTTGACATGCCGGAAAATGTCATGGGGGTAATTGGGAAGCAACCAATCAGAGAACGTCTGAACTTTGCCCACGAAATGTGCCCGATTTCTTTTAATTTAATGGCTAGTCTCGATTTGATGGTTGCCAGACGTATGACGATCATATTTTATGTAATATAGTTATTTTTGATTTTTTATATTTAATTATTTAAATGTAAATAAATTTAATTATAATAAATTTAAAATATTATAAAATTTTATTTACATGTACATCAGCAAAGGGGCGAATTGAAATAGACTCGCAGGCGAAATTTCGCCCGCGGGCGAGGGGTTCCCCACCCCTGTGGTAGACAAATCTTTTGTGGATTTCCCTAAATCCATCAACTTCCTGAAGAGGTGAAGGATTCATTTAAAATTTGAGCAAATTTCCACCAAATGAAAAATTGACAAGCTGTTGAAATACAACTGATGATTATGCATATTTTAAATTATAAATGTCCACTTGATTAGACAAGTGGTTAGCTTATTCCTCTTTCAAACCAACAGGAGGCAGATTACAGTCCCACCATAGGTGAGTATTTAAAGATATTGAGATGTCAGATAGGAGATGGATTCCATCTTTTCCTGTAAGATCACCAACTCTCTTTCTAGATGCACGAAGTGGCTTCAGACTTACCACGTTTAATCTCGAATGCAGGATTTTCGGATTATCTAATCCTTAGCCCATGCACGATATTAATATTAATATAAAAAGGGTAGGTTTTTAGTTTGCTTTATTAGTTTTGCAATTTCAAGGTGGAGATTGGCTTACCCATTCCCCCAGTCTAAACACGTTAGGATTAAAGGGTCTCGTCTACCCTCTTTGGGAAATAAAAGGCATTAGTGTTTTTTAATACAAACAATATTCTATTAAATAGAAAAAAAAACACTTCCGCTTAAAAAAAAAGTTAATTCATCCCTATTCAGTATTATTTAGTTATGTCAATTCTTTTCTCATTAATTTTAATGAAGCAGTAAAACATTGTGGTGGATGGTTATGAAGAATATTATGAATGGAAAGAGAGAATGAGCTGAATTTCATTACACTTTTTAAAACACATTTCTTACCTCAAGAGGACACAAATCTTCACTCTCATCAGTGCATGGTGGATCGCGTTTACAAATGACTCCTCTGGCACCGTGACAATCATTAAGATTAGTTCTCTAGAAAATACAAAGCAATTTGAAAACAGCAACTTTCTTGTTTTTTAATTTTCAGTCATGGAAGTTGGAACTATTGAAACTATACAATTTATATATAAAATTTCTTGGAACCGAGCAGATATGTCTTTTTTTATTGTTATTTTAAGGTATTGTTAACTTTAATAACTCTTTCCTCAAATGCATATCTTGAACCTGTGAAACCTAGATATATGCAATAAAAATGAATTAATTGCACTAATAAATAATTACTTTAGTTTAATTAAAATATGTGAAATATAAAATATACATAAATCGCAGTGTTTATGACAATCCTAAAAACTAAAGGTTGTTAAGCTGTAACATTATCTAGAAATTTAAACTGGACATACTGAAAGTACATATGACATTTTAAGGTGCAAACTTGTATTTGAAATACTATTTTAAATAAATGCATTCGAAGAAAATATATTGTGATGAAGCTATTTTGTAATATACAATCACTTATGCTGAATACGTTGCTAGATTTTTCAAGATAATTTTACTGTCAGGAAATAAGTAGGGTTGCAGCATTTGCAAAAAACCAGGTCCCCTCGACCGACATCCAACACAGAGTAAACATTTGATGTTTTTGGATATCTTCGAAGATACGTTCATATCCATTTTCTAAGGTACTTTTGACTAGGAATATTGACAGGCTCGGTAATATGGAGGAGCAAATGGCATATTTTTCTCACACACCAAATGATAAAAAAAAGCATTGATGTAGGAAAAAATAATTGAAAAGGGCCCAGTTTAAGAGAAAAAGTATAAATTTAAAATAGAACAGAACATTTCTTTTTAATTTAGTGTCGGTCTTAAGTGTTGATTTATTTAGGACACGTCCCTGAGTGCAAGCAGGCTGCATCCATGAACAATTCTGCTTCATTAAATTCTTTGCCCAACAGAGCAGTATCATGGCCATTCACAACAAAGCATTCAACGACAATAATAAGAAAATTAACCATTACTCTGTTTAAAGTCTTCATATTTCAATTAGATATATTCCGTATATGCAGTATTTGTTTTGGGGAAAAATGAATTAAAGCAACTGGAATATATATTAAGAGAAATCTCATCTGAGCCTCCATAGTTCAGTCGGTATTGACGAAGCCCTTTGGTCGGAAAGACCTGGGTTCGATTCGCGTCAGTGATGCGAGGAACCTTTATCTGGTCTCTTTCGATTAAATATGAGTTAGCCGGTCTCCTACGGAGGTAGAGAATTTTTTCACCAGAAATTTCGGGTTTTTCGTCCTCCATAACAGGCAAACCAGCCCCGTGAACGAACGCATCTACAGACATAGGATACACCGGGGTGCCATAGGATCAACCATCTTGTCCTCGAGTTCCGGTTGCAGTTATGAGAATAAAAAAACCTTGACACCGTAAAGATAAAAGAAGAGGATTAAGAAAGAAGAAATCTTATCTTCAAGGAGAAGACATTTTTCCACATAATATAAAGATAAAGCAGAGTTCAATTAGTTACACATTAACTTAAACGTGGTGTGCTGAATTCATGTTACCCATATCGGTTTGGGTAACACGTTCCATTCCACATTCTATTTTCATCTTTTATACCTGCATTATCAAGAAGTTTTCTAGTTTCTATAAGAACAGAAATAAAAATGAAGAGCAGAAAAAACAAAATAATATAATATACCAATTTTTTTGGCTTTCATAGATTATGAAAAAGCCTTCGACTCAACATAAAGAAAAAAACCTCTTGATAATGCAGATAATCTTTATATGGCAAATGTAAAAGATGAAAATGGAATACTGATTACAAACAGAACAAATATATTAGAGATTATTGCTAGATTTTATCAAGAATTATATACAAATAAAGGGAAGGTAATAGAGAACAATAAGAACAATAACAGAGAAAAGGAAACTGAAAACTATAATGAAATACCCTCAAAAAATGATGAAGTAAAACATGCACTTTGGAAAGGAATCTGGAAATGATGGAATACTAATAGAAATGCTAAAATATAGAGGAGATCTCTTTCATATATAAAACCAGCAGAACTGTATATATAATAAGTTGTTAATATGTGAAGTTCAACCAGTGTATACTTTCAACAATGACCTATGATAGTAAAACCTGGAGTCTGACCAAAGAACATCTAGATAAACTGAAAAACAACACAAAGAAACATGGAAAGCGCCATTTTAGGAATAATCCGGTTAGACAAAAAGAATAATATTTATATAAGGAAGCAAACAAAGGTAATGGACATTACCTTAGTAATAAAAGGCAACAAATGATGTTGGGTAGGACATGTGATGAGAATGTCTGACAACAACCAGACAAAGAGAACAACAGAAAGGACGCCAAGAACTGGTTAACTGAAACCATGTAGAAAAGTGGTAAGATGGAACGATGAGATAACAGGATGTTATGAACATTTATGGCGGAAAGATGTATAAGACCGGCCAAAATTTAAGAAGCATGGAAAGGCATTCGTCCATCAGTGGACTGAAGAAAGCTGTTGGTGATGGGGATGAATGTACACCTTTTTAATTGTTTTTTTTTTCACTTTTTAAAGTATAGTGGAGTAAACGTATCACTGCATTTAAATAGCAGCCAGTTCACCAAGAACAGCACAAAATAACTGCGGTCAACAACATATCGGACTACAATGCGTGCAAAAATGTGTGTGGTAAAGTGCTCTTATCATTTAGGCAGCAATGCTACGAAAATGAATTTCTGAATAGAGTAGGTATTATCCTTTAAAAGGAGCTGAAGAAATCAATATTATTATATGTGAAAAATTGTTCCCAATGAAAATGAGCTATGAAGTGAAGTATATAGGACTGCGATCCTTTCTGACAAAATGGATGACATCTCCCCATTCTACTTTACAGCATGTGCATTCGAATACCGTTGTGATGTGTGTCTTTAGGTTGTAATTTAGTTTCTCTGTCCTACCTCCCACCCTGTTTATTTGAAATCTGAATTTGCTGGAAAAATTGCTATGAGTGGTCTCCAGAGCAGAAATCCCAGATATCATCTAAATCTTAGTCCACCCATTCCACGGTAAATAATATGGCATATATTTATAGCCTTTCCTAAGCAGGACAATTAATTTATTTTGTCCCATGTTTATCACAAACTTTATAAAAATATCGTCTTGACATTTTGACCTTCATCCCGCACAAGATATGGTGCTGAAATTACCCTTTTCTTAATTTTACATTGATGCGTTTTACTGTTTAACACTAGTAAGCTATAGAAATTTATCGGATAAAGAAAATAATAAACCAGGTACGCAAAATCATATAAATAAAATCTTGAAAAAAAATATTATACATGTGAACATCTATAAATGAGTAATTTCCTCATTATTTTTCATTTTTATATAATTGCAAAATCTTCTTTTCTTAATAAAGTTAGAATAGGAAAGTACTAAATAATATTTCATGAAGCAAGGCATTACCTCTTTATCTAAATAAGCACATTGGTTTGTTGCATTGGGTGTGACAGTGACTTCCAAAAATTCACTAGTAAAAATCCAGTAGGTTTCCTGTGAATCTAAAAAGTCAAATTTAGTATTCTTTCAAGTATATCCATTGCTATTTTATCGAGAATACATTAATTCATAACAAGTAGAGTTGTTTATACATTATAACAACTTAACAAACTCGCATTTGTTTTAGACAAAATGCTTTAATCATCTAATTCTCACTAATTTATAGAATTAGCACTAACTAACCAAAGTTCGTAAGTTACTTTGATATGTCTATAGCATAAATTACACAGCATATATAATAATGAACTGTAGCCCACTTCGTTAAAAGATGGAAATATGACGGAAAAATTCCGAGATGTGGTAGAGCAGACAGAAATAGATCTTAGAGTGCTAAAACAAAAAAAAAATTTTAAAAAGAGCAGTCAGTTTCTCCTGTTTTGAATAAATGGATTATTTTAACCAGAATTCACGGAGAGAAATGACTGGAGAGGTTTGTGCCAGATTATTGTATGCTGAAAACTATACAGCTTCGGTTTCCATGGAAAGATTGTTGCACTCACGTCAAGCATTGCCCAACTAATGGCAATGTCAATTTGTCTGTGAAACTTAGACAGTAAACCGGGAACGCTTTAATATAGAGAAAAACCTTTCCACGTTTACTGCTATAAAGCTTTACATCGTTATTTGTAATTACATCCAAGCATCTAAAGTTATGAGGTCATTTTTTTCTTTTGCGAGATGAAGTATTTAGGCAATTTTGCCTAAATACTTCATCTTGCCACCTAAATACTAGGTGGAAAGATGTATTTAGGCAATTTTGTTTAATTAGTGATGAGTGAGTGGTGGAAATTGCGCAGATGAATGTCAAAAGGTAATGCACTATATTATATTGAAAGAGTTGTGGAAACATGAATGCCTGTGTTCGTTTAACACCTAAATTACAGTCAATTACTCATTGAAGTCAAATACCTTCAATATACAGCTGGACAGCGGTATACTGAAGTTTGTGAACCTCTCGGATTGACATCTAATTTTTTGAAACTTAGTGTATATGTGCTGGAAATGTTTTTTAAATGATGTATTTTATTTAAAATGGCGTTTGTTGTCTTACTTGATTTTCATACCTCGACGTTATACAAGTTGTGAGAAATAAGTTGCACGTACTAAATTTGTTCTGTCAAAATCTAAGTATAGTGCAAGACGATAAAAATTATCACCAAGAGATTACCGTAATCGTGACTACTATATATGATATATTTAAATTAATGCCTTGTTGGCTAATCTTGTTCATTTAAATTTATGAAAATTCATGCTATTCAGGAATAACAAAGGGCAAAATTAAAAGTGATGGCCAATTAATTGCAGATCTCCGCTAAATTATTCGTTCCCCTTAGGAGTTTCACTGCGGCTCTAGCGGTGTGGGTAGTGAGGAAAAAAATCTCCATGTTTTGTATTTCATTATAAAAAAAGAATAAAAATTGTTAATAAATAAATAATTTATTAAATGTTTAAATCCTTTGGTGATTTACCGGCTCCTCCCTGTACTAAATTTGTGAACAGCTGAACATGTGTACGTATTGAGTTAATTGTGCATATGTAACAGCAGTAGTAGGTGAAAGATTGTCGAAACTGGAGCATTTGTTTGCAATTTGACTTAATTTCTGATTTGATTATTTCTTGTATATCTTGAGATCTTCCTTGGATAAAAAAAGTGTTTTAAAAATATTTGTGCCCTGTGTGCATTCCTTTTAGCAATACTTATACAAACACCTACAGTAGTTTCGAGATGAAACATTTGTGTTTTCAAATAAGCAAATAAGGATTGCGTATACCCTGGAGTTAAACATCTAATTATATCATGAAGTGTTAAGTTGAACTGAAGTTGAATAAAAATGGCAGATTGATAATATTCCACTTTAAACCAGAGTTGCACCACTCAAGTTTTGTATATAATGAATCGTGTTATTAGTAGGTAGTCGGTGGTTAGTTACAGAACTCTGCTTAAGAGCATTGCTGTGACTCATTCGCTAGCAAATGTTTTCTCTCTTCTCGTACTCTTCTATCCTAAAAACGGGTTGAGTCCCACACAGATAAGAGCCATCCAACGTTTTCTGTTCAATGCAAGCTCTTTCATATGCCAACCGCTTTGAAAGGGCTTTATGGGCTCTAAATCCTTAAAATGATGATGATGATGATGATGATGATGATATTGAATATCATCATCACCACCATCCTTTCAGGGATTTTGACTCAGTGGTCTGTTCCGATCAAATCCCATATTTTTTCCCTGTCGTCAATGTCCTTAACTGGGTGGTCTTGAAGTATATTTTTTTGCCCATTCTTTCAATATGTTCAATCCACTTATTCACTAACTTCTTTCGGTATTTGTATATTTTCTCCAATACTGAGACTAGTTTCAGTTCTTAACGTATTTCTACGGTTTGTTGTTTTTGTTTTTCTCCCAGAGAGAGAGTACAGCCTGCTGTTATTCGTGGGAATTTCGTTTCTCCGGTTTCTGTTTCTTGTTTCTTTTTCAGTTTAGCAGTTTTAATATGCATAATTCACTTCTGTACAGTGGAGATGGTCCTTCCAAAACTTTATAAACTCTAATCCTTGTATGTTTTTGAATTTGGCTAGGTTTAAAAGCAATATTAATCATCTTCGTTATCATTAGAAAGTTTGAATTTTTGAAATTAATGTGTTAAGTTGAAATGAAGTTGAATAAAAATGGCAGATTGATAATATTCCACTTTAAACCAGAGTCACACCACTCAAGTTTTTTACATAATGAATCCAGTTATGCTTCTTATGTGTATGATATAGTGCAGTGGTGGCGAACCTTTTTATGTGCGCGTGCCAAAAATTTAGAAATCGAGTTGCTGACGTGCCAGGCAGTTTTTAATAGGGGAAAAATTAATAGAAAATTAATCTAACATAATTTATTTATTTATTTATTTATAAATTTATAATATATATATTTATTTATAATACTCAATAAATAATTATTTATAATTTTATAAATAATATTTTATTTTATTTACATTTATTTATATATAAATTTATAATATTATCATCATTCATTCATCTTCAAGGCTCACCATTCCTAACTCGGTTGTGGGGAAGCAGATGCAAGAGGAAATTCCAATGGTCATGATCCTCCGCCACCAAGCTCAGGTGTTCTGGTGGAACTCCCAAACGTATCCACCCAAGGTTTTGGATATAATCTATCCAGCGAGTCGTTGGCCTTCCACGTAGCTTGGCAAAAAGGGCCTGCTGCTGGGGGGGCCTCTCTTGTGTCGTTCTGACCAGGTGCCCGTACCTGGTCAGAATGTTTAGAGATCACAACGTAACTGTGATCTCTCAACACGGAGAAGCAACAGTTGAATATTGAGGGTTTCCCGAATTGCAAAGATTCTGACTCTGTCGAGTCTTGTCAGCCCCGCAGCCCCTTGAAGGCACCACATTTCAGCCGCTTGGATTCGTGTCCGCATTCTTTCGATCATTACCCAACTCTCATGACCATAGGTGAGGATGGGGACATCGATTGTATTGAAGATAGCCAGCTTTGCCTTTGGCTTAACTCCCGCTTCAATACTGCCGAACGGCCAAGCATCTGCAATATTGCGCTTGCTGAGCCAATCCTAGTATCTAGCTCTTCGTCCCACTTTCAATCACTCGTGAATACGGACCCAAGATATTTAAATTTCTTCACCTGCCTCAGTGGGACTCCACTCACATGTAGAGTGCACTGGTATGGTTGTCTTGAGACCATGAATGCTTCAGTTTTGGCCACACTGATCTCCATTCCGGCTTCTGCACAAACAGCTAAAAACCTATCCAGGGTCCGCTGGAGGTCATTTATGAAAGACCTAGGCAGAACTAGGTCATCTACAAAAAGCAGATGTCCAATGCTACATCTTACAATTTTGACACACTCACTGCCTCTGCTGTGCCTATCAATCCAGTCCATAAATATGAAAAGGAGGGGCGACAGAACACACCCTTGGCGGAGGCCAACGGAGACTGTGAAAGGTTCATACATGGACTTGATGGCAGCTAATAGTTAGCCATTCACTCAATACTCCTGTACTACTTCCCAAAGCTCATCCCGAGGAACCCGGTCATATGCCTTTTCATGTCCACAAAACATGTGTAGACAGTCTTGGCATATACCCAAGATTTCTCAAAGACTTACCTTAAAGTGAAGGTTTGGTCAGTTGTGCTTCTACCAGGACGAAAGCCACATTGTTCTTCCTGGAACTTTGACTCAACTATGCTCCTGCACCTTCTTTCCAAGCATCTAGCATATACTTTCCCAGGCAGGCTGATCAGAGAGAGAGAGATGCCACGATAGTTGCTGCAATTTCTCTGGTCTTCCTTCTTGAAGACTTGTATTATTATGCCTGTCTGCCTTTGCTTTGGTACTCTCCCAGATATCCAAGCAGCCTGACAGACTCGAGTCAGCCAGAGAACACCGTCTATATGTAAGGCTTTTAGCATTTCGGGCCGAATTTCATCATCACCAGCAGCCTTGTCCGATTTTAGCGATTTTATTGCTAAATGGACCTCTTCTTCTGTGAGACTAGTCATTGCACCGATCTGCACCTCTTGGATGTTCACAACTGCTGGGGCCACCTGGGATAAGAAGGCTCTTAAAGTATTCCCTCCATCTGTGGAGGACATCGTTCTCGGTTGTTAAAAGTGCACCATCAGAGGCATTAATTGCCTTTTCTGTGCACGATTTCCTCCTTTAAATGCTGCGGATGGTCTGCCAGAATACGTTGTTTGAATACAGAATACTAATCTTTCTCCAAAGCATTCCCAAGCATTCTGCTTTGCTGTCTTTACTGCCTCAGCAGCAGCTTTTCGTGCCTCAGTGTACCGGATACGCATCTCAGGTGACCTGACCCTAAGCCATGTTAGGTAGGCCTCCTTTTTTGCCCAGACAGCTTTTTGGACCTCTTGGTTCCACCAAGGTGTCCTATTTCTCACTGCCCGTTGCCACGTCGAGCCGCTTTCTGCCACAGCATGAGAGTGCAGAGGCAGTGACAGCAGTTCTGGAAAGCTCCCACTCCTCCTCAACATCTGCAGTATGCTTGGGAATCTCTTTGAACCTGGAGGAAATGTCATCTGCAAAATTCTTCCTCATAGCTTCATTTTTCAGTGCCTCACATTTCATGCAGTATAGCTGCTTAGGCCTACCTTAGGCTACTATCGGCGTTGATAGTAGCATCTGGTTTCTGAAGTCATAGAGTGCAGACAACAAGGTGATGATCAGTTGATAGTTCAGCCCCTCTCCTCACACGAACGTCCAGCACTAAGGAAAATAGGTCTGCTGAGACTATAAAGAAGTCAATCAGAGACCTTTGTCCAAGTGTATCCCTGTACCAGGTATATTTATGGACTTCCTGGTGTATAAAGAAGATATTCATTATGGACAAGCTGTTAGTACAGCAGAAGTCCAATAATTTCAACCCATTCGCGTTAAGATGGGGTCTCCGTTCCTCCCAACCACACCCCTCCACGTTTGGTCATTTATAATGTTATTCAGTGTAAAATTGATTATTTTATTATTAAATTGATTTCATTATGTTGGTTTGAAGAAAAAAAAACAGTAGTGAGAAAATATTTATGCATTAACTCACCATAGAAGTCAGCTGAGCAGGAGAAGTAGCAGAAGGATGTCAACTTGTCGGCGAAACGCGTACCATATTTACTCGAAAATAACTCGCCCTCGCGTATAACTGGCACCCCTGATTTTAGCTTGCATTTGCCATTATACTGCAGATGCAAGAAAAACAAGTACTTTTATTGCATCCCTGATTAAGGTACGGATGCTTTTGCAGTCTGTGTAATATATTTCTCAACAAATAGTGCAATTAGAGACAGCTGGAATAAAAACGGCGCTAACTAATGAATCAGAAGTCCCCTCTCACAGAAACTACGCTGTATAGACTCAAGCAAAACCATATGTTGTATCGAAACACAGTATCTAACTAAAAACTCTTGTCCAATTTTTCAATTACATGAAATAAGTGTTTGTTTTATTGCATTTGAAATTCTCGATGTCATTATGACAGATCACAAAGGCTAACTTCAAATAAAATTCTACCACGAATTGAAATATGCCATATAATGCATGTGTGAGTTCCTGTGCCAGCTCATACACAAACAAGCAGCAATAAAATTCAACCAAAGGTTGAAAATTTGTGTGAGTTGAGCCCACCGATAAAAAAAAGTTCCATCAGACCCAGTGGCGACTATTGAAAATTTTAAGTAGGGGTACTGCATATACAAAATTTAAAAAAAAAATTCTTTTTTTCTTAATCAGTAATCAATTTATTAATAAATAAATTTACATATTAAAAAATTGCTTTATTAAAAATATTTCACCCTCACCACGAACAAACACCAATAATAAAAGTTTCGTATCTTACAGAATTAACGTGCGCAAGCATGCGATACACTGCCCAAACGAGCAGTGTCGGATTCAATTGTAACGTGCAATTACAAGAGCAAACGAATATCGGCGAGATTAGCTACAATGTTAGATCGCAGTGCATTTGTTTCGTGTAACGATAATTGAAAAATATAATTCTTTTCATATTTTCAACAGTTACACTCGTCATAATTCAGCCTTGTATCTATAATAAATAAATAATTATATGTTATTTTAAACGAAATAAAATAAGATTTATAAAAAATAGTTCACTCCCAATACGAATACCCACCAATAATAAAAGTTTCGTATCTCACAGAAATAACGCGCTCAAGCATACGATACACTTCCCAAACGAGCAGTGTCGGAATCACTTGTAACGTGCAATGAGAAGCGCAAACGAATATTGACGAGATTAGTTGCAATTGGCCGAATGTGACAATTCCGACACTGCGTTAGATCTCGGTGTATTTGTGTCGTAATCTAAAGTTAATCGAACAATTCCAATTATTAACTATTCGATCAATGTCAAAACATAAGACGTAACCTATAACATGTTGTATTGCATTTATATAATGTTGTATTGCATTTATATAATGTTGTAAGCATTGTTATTATTTATAAACACAAACAAAATTAAATTTTTTCATTTTTTTTCCTTGGGGGTGCTGCCGTATTGCAGTGCTTATGTACGAGCCGCCACTGGTCAGAACGATAAACGACACCCGTCGTGAATGTGTTAAAACTAAGAAATATATAGTCATCATCATCATACGTATCAAGGATTTAGGCCTAGCATGGCCTGTTCCGGCCTTAGAAGTCATTGTTGAATCGTTTAAGAGGACGTCTTGGTTTTCTTTTTCCTAATGGCTTGTACTTTAGGCCGAAGGCTTGTTTAAGGCTTGTTTTGGTAATCTTTCAATTTTCATTCTTTGAACATGTTCCATCCATTTATGTTTATATTTTTTAATTTTTTCTATTGCTATTTCTTGGTTTAATTCTTTCATAATATCTTTTCTTTTGTGATCAAATAGAGTATACTTTGCAGTTTTTCTCATAAACTTCATTTCTACTGTTGTTAATCTTTGTTTGTCTTATAAGAAATATATAGTGAATGTTGTTATGACTGTTTCACATGTTATGGAATTCGGTTGAAGAGAATTAGCATTTCAACTCAACAATTGTAGGTTGCCTTTGTTTTTGGTCGCGCGACCTTTTGTAATACTCACCAATCATATGCACATCTTCATAGCTGCTCTCTGGTGTAAAACAAAATTTAACTTGTACGTCTTGTAACAATTAAAAAAAAAAGGTTGAATAATTTATAAGCGTATAAAAGGATATTACCTGTAAATCGTTGATGTGCCAGCAAAATTCTCTGACGTGCCACCTCTGGCACGCGTGCCAGAGGTTCGCCATCTATGATATAGTGCATTCGCGGTATCTGAAGCAATTAATTTCTTCTACAATGTCATTATCAATCATGATTTTACTTCTGACAGTTGATGGTCCATGTTTAAAAGTTGTGTTTTTGTGTTCTATGTGTTAATATTTACATTTCATTTTTTTATGTTTAAGGAATAATATATCGATCTCTGTTCATCTTCACTTATTGAGTGATCATTTGATTATTTGCAAACAAAAGAGCATTAAGTATATTTCCTGTTAAATTAAATTAAATTAAATGCTGGTTTTATATTTTCTTCCATTTTTTTTTACTATTTCTTCTATCTAATCTAATCTAATCCTGTGGCCTCCTCTTTAAGAGGGTTGCAGGTGATGAACAGTCCGCTTCCATGCCTCTCTATCTCTTGCTTCTGTAAGATTCTTGCCCGTCCAATGTTTGATGTTGTCTTTCCATTGCAGTCGGGGTCTTCCTCTTCCTCTCTTTCCCTACACCATCCCCTGCAATACTATTCTGGGAAGCTCTCCAGAAGAATCCCTCCCCCCCCCTCATAAAATGTCCTGCAAATGCTATTTTTCTTCTTTGGATAGTAGCCATATAGTCTTTTCATATTGAATCTTTTAAGAACCTCTTCATTGCTCACTCTTTCAGTCCAGCTGATACGATCAATTTTTCTCAATCATCACATTTCAAATGCATTCAATCGGTCACCCATCTCCTTATTGATCGTCCAGAACTCGCATCCATACATCCCCACGCTCCAGATCATTGTCTTGAGGATTCTTACTTTTAATTGTTTGTTCAGATTTCTGCTTCCTAATATGTGGTATATTTGGAAAAATACTGCTTTTGCTTTTTTTAATTCTGTTCTTAATTTCATTATTAGATCTACTGTTTTTTCGCTATCCAACTCCCACAGGAAGCTCTGCTTGGGAGACCAAAAATGGAATTGTTTTAATGCAATTCAAGCCTCCAGTAAGCGAGGAGGTGGTTTCACACCTGGTAATGATATTCGAAACGTTTTACATTTTATTTAAATTAAGGGGATATTAAATCCCACATTGTTTTTTTAATAAGTTCTTTTCGCTATACCTCAGTATTGTACTGTCCGCGCGGTTAGCCTAGTGGCTTTGCGCTTCGTAACCATATGCCTGGGGAAGGAGTGTCCTAGGTTCGATTCCCGTCGGAGACGTGAGGAGCTGAAGGATCTTCCTCAGCCATAGCCAAGTTAGCCGGTCTTGGGCGCGGGCAGTAGGGTTTTTTCCGCCAGTTTATCTGGTGTTTTTCATCCCGCAAGCAGGCAAACCGGCCCCGTGAACACACAGGGATACAGCCAAGAATACCTTGAGGCATAGGAGTGACCATTCTATCCTCGTATTTCGGTTACGAAATCCAAGCATACTTGGAAGGTTGTGGGCCTTAAAGGCCTGTTAAAGCCATTGGGATAGATCAAAATAAATAAATAAAGATCAAAACTGGTCTGGGTAGTGACCTCCCACCATAATGTATAACATCATATATCTCCTAGGGGATGTGTTTTACATTATGGGAAATACTAAGAAGAGCGATCAGAGCTTTACCCACCTTTGCTACGAGTTGCCCTAGTTTGTTCTACGTACTTGAACTACGTGGTTTAGTTTACGCTAGTAGTCGCCGATACTTTTATAGTTACTATATTCGGCATGAAACTCTTTGATTCCAATCTTTGAATTTCTTATTAGTTTATAAAACAATGTGGGATTTAATATCCCCCTTAATTTAAATAATGTTTACATCGCCGAAATGAAGCCTATTGGCTCTTTATTTTAAATAGCTTTACATTTTCTATTCTTTGTCCGTTCAAAGTGATTTCCATCCCATCATTTCCTTTCCTTGAAATCTTCATCACTTTTGTCTTCTGAATGTTTATTTTCATTTTATATCTCATTTCCAACTCTGTTCAGTCTGTTCTTTGCAAGCCTTCCTCTGTTTCGCTCATAAGTACAATGTCATCTGCATATCTTATTTTATTTATCAGGTGTCCGTTTATCTTTATCTGATCTTGGAAGATCAGATCCTCCAAGGGCTCCCTCGTCATCCATTCACTATAGACATTAAAAAGGAGTGGGGACATCCCACACCCTTTCTTATGGGGATCCATTCAGTATCCTCTCCTTCAAATCTGACCCTGGCTTCTTGAGTTTTGTATATTCTGAACAAACTTCTCATAATATTTTTATCTATTCCTATATTATGCAAAATATCAAAAAAAAGAGTGATTAACGTTCTCGCAAGCTTTTTCATAGTCCACAAAGCATATATATATATAAATATTTATTGCACTCGATCATTCTTTCCCCCCCCCCCCAATATCCGTAATCCTGTGATAGCTTCCCTGGTTCCCTTGTTTCTCCTGAAACCAAACTGTGCTTCATTTAATTCCCTCTCTATCATCTGTTCCATTCTTCTATATATTATATTGATTAGGACTTTTGCAACGTGGCTAATCAAGCTGATAGTTATGTGCTTGTTGCAATCCATTGTTCCTGTAGTCTTGGGAATAGGAATAAAAATAGATCTTACAAAGTCTTTAGGTATTGTATCCTGCTCCAGACTTCTATTAAAGATGATGGATAAAAGTTTATTACTTTCTTTCCCAGTCCTTCAGTAACTCTCCTTGAATATCATCCACTCCTGGAGCTTTTTTATCCTTTATACTTTTAATGGCTGCATTGGTTTCCCATTCCTTAATTTCCGGGGCATCATCATTTTCTATCTGATCACATTCCAGATTATCTTCATCTCCATAAAGTTCTGTAACATACTTCTTTCATCTTATCATATTTTCATTTTTTTCCAACAAAATCTTTCCTCTTTTATCCTTCAAAGCACTGCTTTTTATCCTTCTCTTCTTCCTTGACATCAAGTTCAAGCCTTCATAGACCTTTCTCATATCCTTTGCTGTATCAGTTTCCGCTATTTCTTCTATATAGATATTAAATAAGAGTAGTGACATTGGGCATATCTGAAGAACTCCTCTGCTTACTGATAACCATTCTGTAGCTTTTTCATTGATTCTTAGTTATTGCAGCGAGTATTGTAGGTGATTCCGAATGTTTGACTTTTTGAGTATGAGCCATAGTTTGTTTGTTAAGGTTTTGCCAAAGGCTTTCTGGTATAAATGCTATGCATGTTTCTATGTTGAATTCACAATGATGCTTTTCATTAGGATTTTTTAATGTAAAATGTGGTTCAAAATACAGTCGTCCCTTTCGAAAGCCATTTGGTTCTTAACAAAATTATTATATGCATATGAATTGAGTTTTGAAATTAATATTCATACAATATAAACGGTGGTCTAACACACGCTACTAGGTAGATGACCATAATGTTTTGGTTCATAAGTGTATCTTATATTATAAAAATCATCTTATACATTTTATATTATGAAAATTATCTTTCTAAAAATAAGCATAGATTAAATCATATAGTTAACTGGAATAACAGCTGAAATAAACAGTTTCAACAACTATAAACACATTGCGAAATATAAACGTTTCTCACAAAATTGAAATTGACTGATCAGATAGACCATCTCTCCTATATCTTCCACAGTCGCTTGGGTTCCATTCAGTTCAACGCATTTTGCAGAAACATCTGTCCACGTTACATTTTCTGGAACTAACAAATAACAGAATTTTCCATATTTGGTCCATGAAGAGACAGACGTAACTGAAAATAGGAAGAAAAAAAATTGTTAGGCACAATAACAACTCCCGAAAGTTAGCTATAGAAATTTTAATGAATTTAATATATATTTCGACACCTTTCTCCATTAATAAAGAAATTTCTCTTGAAAAATAAACTGCTCATCCTTTTCTCATACACCGAACAGTATATATAAAACAGTATTTATCCAAAGGAGTTTCACAGAAAGAAAAAAAAAAGAAAAAGGAAATGGCTGTTTACATTTCAATAACGATTTGTCATCATCATTCATAAAATAAGGAGATACGTAAGATACTCCTCAGCTACTCCCTAATTCTTTGCCCTGTTCATTCTTCTAAGATAGTTGAAAGATCGAGCAGGACAACTCGCCTTTCAACTAGTAAGAGAATTCAATTCGCATTAATGATATCTTTATTCCGACTTTCTTTCAGTTGAATGTGAGGTAAGCAGATGACATACGGAGATAGCATAGTTTCTCCACCCGGAATCTCGAATTTTCATCTCAAATACAAGGATATCTGCCAGAGAACACAGACAGTTAACAAAAACAAAAATATAATTAGTATAAAGTGGATGGCGTAGATGTGTGGGTGGTGTATTATGTAGTGTATTAATGTATGGTATTTGGTGCATTATTCTGATGAATAATTGCTGGCCTGGTTGGCCGAGGGGTTAGCGTATCCGCTCTCCAGCCAAAAGGCTGTGAGCTCGAATCCCGCCGTGGGCATGGGTGTTTGTGATTGTCTGTGAAAATACTAGTGGTGATGGTGGTGGTGGTCGGCCGTAGATGGTGTAGATGATGATGATGGTGTATATCAGTGCTTCCCAAACTTCTGGATGTCATGGCCCCCTTTGCAAAAATTAAAATATTTTACGGCCCCCTCGAAAAAAAATCGTAATAGAGAGATATATTATTATAATATTTATTGTATTTATATTCAATACAAAACATACACAGCGAATATTGCAAAAATGAAATGCATATATTATATTTTTTGCCTCTTACCGTTTGGTTCTGAAGACGATGCGGGCTGTTCTGGTAAAATATGAAATACGGTCCTTTTTTTTTTGAGTCTGTCTCTGCTTCTTCTGATTGTTCGCGGGATTTTTATTTTTTATTTTTTATCAGCCACTTATCAATCTCAGGGTTAAATTTTTTAACGTAAAATAGCTCAAATAATAACACCATTTACCGATACTGGCACACCACAGACTGATAACATTAAATTAGTGAATATTACCTGAATAAGGGAATCCCCGGACCAGGAACATTTTCCTCTTTTGTGACTTTTCTCCCTTTAAGGTAATTAAGCCTAACGCGAAACAGGCAGCAAAGGCAGTTTATTAAAACGTGCATATGATTGGTGTGGTATTAACAAAAGATCGCGCAAACGAAAGATAAAAGCATAGCTGACAATTGTGTTGAAATGCTAACTCTCTTCAACCGAATTCCATATGTGAAACTGCCATAACATTCATTATATATATATATATATATATATATATATATATATATATATATATATATATATATATATATATATATATATATATATATATATATATATATATATATATATATATATATATATATATTACTTACACTTTTACGAATTTTAACACGTTCGGTTGAATTTTATTGCTGCCTTGGGAAATCGAACTCACACACATCTAATTAATAACAATAGTTTTTAGTTAGATACTGTGTTTGCTCATGCAACATATGGTGTTGTTTCAGTCTATACAGCATAGTTTCTGTATGAGGGGACATGTGATTCATTAATTAGTGTGTTTTTATCCCAGTTGTCTTTAATTGCACTGTTTGTTGAGAAATATATTATACAGACTCCTCATACCTTATTCACTGGCATAATAAAAGTACTTGTTTTTATTGCCTCTGCAGTATAGTGGCTGTTAGGGAGGGCGTGTTGTTTACCACTGCAAGCAGTTACTATCTCCCCATATTGAACTTGTTTAAGCTTTTTTTCATGTGTGAAGTATATGCGAAACTTTTATTGGTAACAGAAAACTAGCTCGGATGACAATGATAATATAAAACGAGTTTTGATATGTATATAAAGTCAATATCAACAGTCCCTGATTACGAACGCGTTAAGAAAGGGACAGAAAGATTTGGAACTTCCCTGGAGAGCATTCGAAGTAAACACAATTAACCACTGCTTTGAAATGAAACATATGAATAAGCAATATTTACTAATATTCGTTAAGCGCCGAAATACGCAGGAAGCAAAATTTGTGAACCAACACCAATGTGTGAATTTTTCCATTAAAATATAAAAAATAACAAAAAAGAAATAATAAATAATAAAAGTTAAATACGTTTCTTTTAAAATAAAAAAATCTACTTAGTCTTAAAACATTTTAAATTTGTTTTCATTATTACACGGCCCCCCTCAACAAAACCTACGGCCCCCAAGGGGGCCGCGGCCCACAGTTTGGGAAGCGCTGGTGTAGATGATTGAGTGGTGGAGACGAAGAGTTGTGCAGTTAGGTGCCCTCCCTCAACGAGTCATTGGACTCCCTGGAGGTATTATGTAATAATAATAATAATAATAACGTGGTGTGTAGATGGTGAGCATCCTTTCCAATTAGATCTTGTACTCCATAGACGCGCGCGTAAAAACATACACACACACAGAATATATACACTTTAAGCCGATATAAAGAGCACATTCATCAATTTGAATTAATACTTTTGAAGCTTTCATAAAATAAAGAGCGAAAGGGCTGAGATCAGAACTGTCGATTGTCGAAATTTCTCTTCCTGAAACTATTATGATGTCATCAACAATTAATACTAATCAGTGAACTCTGTTGAGTACTGGTGCTTTGTAAAATTAGATTTAAAAGATTAAACTGCATCAGCTTTGGAGTTATGTCTTCTAAGCATCTAATTTTGTTTGCTTAATTTTGTTAAAAAATCTTTCTATTGAAACGAATGTTGAAACAATTTCACAAATTTTAATAGAAATTCTAAATATTAAATTATATTAAATTCTCTTAAATAGCAAATTACATTTAATTCCATCCAGATAGTATGTGGAATTATTAATATCCATTTGAATTATTTTGCCAATAAATATAAAAAGCATGAACTCCATCCAACCGGAAAGGAGTTATTGAAATAAATCTTTTCCAAAGATGTGTGTTCGAATTTTATCCCATTTGCTATACCTTTAACCCATCCGAGAAAAAACAAATAGCAACCGATCAACAAAATCAGTTTTATTTAAAAATTATGATAATGATGATAATGGTGATGATGATGATGATAATAATAATAATAATAATAATAATAATAATAATAATAATAATAATAATAATAATAATAATAATAATATTTTTTTAAAGTTTTTTTTAAAGTTTGAGAAAGAATGATTATACATACAAATTTCTGCATTTGCTTATAAGTATTACTTGTAGATGAGTGAGGCAAGTTAATCCCACCTACTTCGAAGCTTGGGTTAGCTTTTATGAAGAGAGTGGGATTTAGCCTTCACTATTTGTGTTGTTGCTACTGTTTATGTATGGGATGTAGACATTGCATGCTAGTGATTTGTGATGTGTATATTAGTGTTAATGGTTTCTTAACTTTGTTGGTATATTTTCCAGAGTGAGTTCGTTTTTTAATGTTCTGTAGTTATCTACATGTTTTAACTTTCTTGGTAGGTTGTTGAGTTGCGTGGGTATCTGATATGATCTCACAAAAGAACCGTATGAGTTGTTGAAGGGTGTGGGGATGTAGAGAGTTGTTGTAGGTAGTGTTATACGATATGTGTCTCTGTTGTTTCGATAGATGATGTTGAAGTAATTCCTTGTTAATGTCATGTAGTGTTTCAGGTTTTTAATGCCCAGAATTCTGTGTATCGCCATGTGCTTGTCGGATATTGGTTGTTGCGTGTAAGATGTCCAGATCACTGTTGACACGATTTTCCTGTGTAGTGTTTCTAATTTTGTTAGGTGGCTGTTTGATGTATTTGTAAAGACTGTTATTCCGTATCTGAGTAGGGATTCGCAGATACCGTGATATAGGAGTTTTTTTATGTTGGATGGAATAATGTCTTTAACTTGGAAGAGTTTTGTTGCGATGATCCGGAGTTTGGTGTGTAGGTATTCTATATGTTTTGTCCATTTTAGGTGGGAATCGATATACAGACCGAGGTATTTTGCGAATACCTCGGTCTGTATATTGCGAATACCTGCCAATGTTCCGAAATCAAACCTGTGTTACAGGTTTGATTTCGGAACATTGGCAGGTATTTTTGTTGTTAATGCAGCGGTATGTGTGACAATGTATCGATAGTGATGCGGGGCGTATGATTCTTGGGTTGTGTATTATCAACATCTGTGTTTTGGTGCCGTTGATTAGAATTGCGTTTTGGTGGAAGTATGTTGTGATTTCGTTTAGGTCTTGTTGTGCTCTGCAGAGAGCTGTGTTAATGTCTGTGTGGATTGCTAGTAGTGCAGTGTCATCTGCGTATTGAAATATTTGACTTCTTATGGATATGTTATGAACATCGTTAATGTATATGTTGAATAGAGTGGGTGATAATACGGCACCTTGAGGTACACAGTGTTTTACTTGTATACTCCAACTGTACCTATTTATGTTACTTGTGTTCTGTTTGAGAGGTAGTTCTTGAACCATGTATGCAGTGTTCCTCTTATACCTATTGAGTATAGTTTGGTGAGTAGTGTGTCATGTTCAAGTGTGTCAAATGCTTTGGTTAGTTCCAGCAGTATAAGGACGGCGTACTTGTTTTTGTCGAGAGCTTTGTTTATTGTGTCAGCGATGTCTTCTAATAAAGTAATGGTGCTTTTTGTTTTCTGAAAGCCGTATTGGTTTTGCGAGATGATGTTGTACTTCTGTAAATAGTTCTGTAGTCTGGTGTGTGTTATTTTTTCTAGAATTTTTGAAATGACTGGTAGTGTAGCTATTGGTCTGTAGTTCTGAGTATCGTTTCTTTTGCCGTGTTTGTATATTGGCGTAATTACTGCAGTTTTTAGTTGTTGTGGAATAATGCCTGTGTCGAACAATATGTTCACGAATTTCAAAAATATTGGATTTATTTGTTCAAAGTGTGTTATAAGGTCTGTGAGCCTTATTTTGTCTATTCCTGGAGTGGTCTTTGGTTTTAGTTTTAGGAGTGCTTCTTTCAGTTCCTGTTTTGTTATGGGTGGGAAATACATCGTTTGTTGTTAATAGTAGTTTTTACTACCGACACAAAGTCGGTAGTAAAAACTACCGACTTTGTGTCGGTAGTTTTTTGTTGATCGTTGGTAGTTTGTCTTTTTTGAGTTGTGTGATGTTGTTTGTGAAAGCATGGTTGAATGATTCTGCTAGTTCCTCTTGGTTTGTGTCCTGACTGAAGCTTTTTGCAATAAAATCTTGTGCTGAAGTTTTCTTTTTTCGGGTTACTATTCATTGAGTGTAGCCCATGTTTGCTTAATGTTGTCGTTATATTCCATGAATTTTTGGAAATAGTAGCATCTTTTTGCCCTACGAATTTTTGTTGTTAGTTTATTTCTTGTGTTTTTGTATAAGGTTTGTAAATGTGTTACTGTGTGACTTTTTAAGTTTTTTCCATACATTTTCTTTTTCAGTAACGGTATTGAGTATGTCGTCATTTATCCATGGATTGTTGTCTGTTTGTCGCCTCGTTTCTGTAGGTTTAGTTGCTTTTTTGTATATTTCTGTGAACTTTAGTTGAAAGTTCTCGTATAATGTTACAGGATCGTTTATTTTAAGTAGGGAATTCCAGTCTGTATTTTTTATTTGGTTATCGACAATGCTCTTTAGTATGATCGAGTTTTGTCGACTTTTGTGGTGGTGGGAGGGGGGGGTAGGAAGCGTAATAAAACGAAGTTGAGACAAAGTAGTGATCTGCAATTTTTACGTTAATTACTGATGATGTATGGATGGGAGCCCGTATATTGAAATGATCAATGCATGATTGTGTTAGTGAGTTATTGAGTATTTCTTCTCTTATCGGGGATTTAATGGTAGGGTTTATGTTGTACTGACTTAGTATATCAAGATATGTGTTAGTGGTTGAAGAAGCGTGGTCAAGAGTATTTATGTTAATATCTCCTATTAGGATGAGCCTGTGTGTTGTACGCGGTTCGATGACGCTCAGCCATGTTTCTAACTCGTGAAGAAAACTGAGTGGATTATTATCTGGAGGTCTGTATATTTTGTTTATTGTATATTTGATACTATTGTGGCTATTTGTGATTTCCAAAATTAGTGTTTCCGCATGTTCAAAGTGAGTTTGTTTTTCTGTCACATTGTATTTTTCTTTGATAAATGCCACAATGCCAGCTCCTCTTTTGTTTGGTCTGCATAAGTTGTAGGTTTGATAATTATTTATGTTGTATGCGTAAATTTCTGTGTCATTTATTGCAACTTCGGTCAGTATTAGCGCATCTATGTTTATTATGGTATAATTGAGCTGTGTTATCAATGTAAGTCAGTGTTTTTTTATACTTCTTATGTTTGTGTGTATGATTGTGAAGTTAGTGTTGGTGGAAATGTTGTCTGACCATTTCTTCAAAGAGTCAAAGACCTTGAAGTTTATGTTGTCTGACTGGATATGTTCGCCTATGTTTGAAATCTCCATGATATAGTTTTTAAATGAGTTCTAATCTTATTATTAAGGATTTAAATAGTTAGTGTTTTATATTGGTAGGCTGTGTAAGTCGGATTCACTTGTAATTATGTATTCTCGAGTGTTTTCATTCTTTCTCAATAATATCTGGGAATTCTTTGTCGATAGGAACTTGTAGTTTTTCTCTGTTTTTGTCTTCCTTGCTTGGTATAGAAGATTTTTGTAGTATGGAGTCCAGTGTTCCGTTATATAGATTATATAACGGAATAATAATAATAATAATAATAATAATAATAATAAATGCAAAACTCCTTTAATGCTTTTAATTTTGCATATACTGTAAAAGTAAGTGACTAATGGCCTTAAAGCTCAGCAAAAATTCTCCAGGTGAAAACCCATCAGTAGCTTAATGTGTAGGAAGGGAGAGAAGAAAACTGTATCACGCTAATATTTCAATCTCCGTTTATATCTACAGCAATCACTGATATATAGATACAAGTTGCCATATTTGTATTTATAAAAATAATCATATATAAAGTATCTAACGCGTTTAGCCTTTATCCTTCATAAATGACAATATTATTATAATAATTATATATATTGTAAATATAATGATAGCAACGTAATAATTTCATCACAACATTTTTGGAAATTGGAAGGCAACCCATCTCAACACATCAGCATCTTTGCAATTCAGCGTATTTAATTAACGTGCCAGACTAAAGAGATCGCTGAAACCCTTCATCTTCATCTCTTCCATCCAAGGATGTGCTGCGTTCCTTGCAAATTAGATTTACACGCATTTTAGTGGAACCATCTTGCCATTACTGCTGAATCAATCAGGGGTGAGTTTTATGTTTACAGACATGTGTGCCTTCACGGGGTCTGTTTGCCTGTTTGCCTGTTTGCGAAGGAAATAATCGGAGTTACCAGGGGAAAAAATCCTGTTAGCTGAGTCCAGTATGTCAGCAAATCACTCACTTTCAGTTCTTGGGGGGGGGGTCTTTTTACTGGATTCAAATCGATGCTTTTTCCAATGAAAGGGCATCGTTCTTACCAAATGAGCTAGAGGTTTTCTACAGTCCTGACTAATATTTATTTTTATGTACTGATATTTTGTGGTTGATTTTACTCAGTAGTGGAGTTATAAACCGGTTTAGTTTAGGGGAAAAATGGAAATTAAAGAAAAATAAATAAGCATACTTGTTGAGCTAAAGACCGATTAACTTTTGAATCAGTTGGGAAAATACCCTAGAAAAAAGTATAGACGAAGCTCTTTGGTGGGAAAGATTTGGTTCTATTCCCGTCAGCGAGGTAAGGAACCTTTATCTGGTCTCTCTGCAAACTCACATTTCGACGAAAGGTGAGTTTGCAGGTCTCATAAGGAGGTAAGGATTTTTTTCATCAGAAAACTCAGGTGTTTCTTTTCCCAGAACAGGCAAACCGTCCCCATGAACACACATGGATTACAGTCATGAATACGTCCTAGCCATATGCCGATCCCGAGCCCGGATAAAATTGAGGGAGTTGAGGAAAGCAATGGAACTATCCTGTAAAAATTTCACCAGAAACACATTGGGTCAATGCCTACAAAGTCACCTAGGGTCGGAAACTACTGAAAGGGAAAAACCACCACTAATAGAGCATACCCACGTGCACAGACCACAATGAATGAATGTTCAACACACTCAGCTATTTAGAAGATTAAAGGGAAACCCTGTATTATAAGCACCAAAACGTAAATGATCATTACCGTCATAATGAAAATGAGATAAAATTCTCTGTTTATGTGCAGACTGTAAATGTCAAAGTGCATGAATCTCATCTTCAAAAACAATATTTTGAGGTACTGCCAAAAATATTTTCTTAGCCTTTCTCTCCGTCTGTGTCCATTAGTTGGTCTGGTGAGAAAAAGAGAACTGAACATAGGTGAGAGAGTAGATGTCTAAATTAGTATCCCAATGACCTCGATTGACTTTTTTTTTCTCTTAGAAGCCTTTGCTTGCTTTCTTACAAGATTGATAGCATTTGGAATGTGATCTTGCAATGTTTAGTACATAATAATATTAATTGAAGCCATGTTATCCTAAAACTACTGATGATATTAACTCTGCTTGGAGCAGTGATGTTCCATGTCTCGGCACCATATATAAGTACGACTAAATACTGTGGTCATGGGTTTGGATTTTCAAATATTAAGCTTTTATGGAATTGAAGAACTTTATGTTCTTCAATTCCATAAAAATTTCTGTTGTTTTGTTTTCGTTATGTCAGTTAGAGTACTGAAGTAGGAACCAAGGTAATGAAAGTCTTTTACTTCATCGAAACAAATCGTGTGGGCGTAGAGGTTAATGTTTCCTTCGATTCTACGTTTTGGAACGTAATTAGTTAAACGTAAATTCTTTTTTTTCTCCTTCTTCATCCATAGTCTATGTAGACAGGACACTTTAAAAGTGACAGTCCTAACATATTCTTTCCAGGTGTTTCTGTCCTGAGATATCCGTAAAAGGTGAAGAAAAAAGAAGTAGTCCCTTATCTGATCTTATTTAACCGGGTGATTCTAGATCTCCCTCATTGTTTTTAACCAGAAATCAAGCCTTCTAGTGCTACTTTAAATAAACTATCAAATCTAGCCAAGAGCTTCCACTTGTTGCTTCTACTTCTTATTTAAAATAAGGAAGGTTCCTTCATTCAATGTCATTTGTGTTATGTCATCGAGGTTTTGATTATAAACGTGTACTGTCTTCTGAGAAAAGGTTAACTATGTATTCATGCCAACATCATAAGATTTCATCCTTACAAGTCAAAATTGTCATTTTCATCATCAGTTAACCATTTAGTATCAGTAAAGGGTTTGATAATCTGCTTATTATTTGGAAAGCACTTCTGAAGTTGTTTCTTTCTAGTTTCTCTTTGATATTTTTACATTCCATTTGGCATGACCAACTGAATTCATTTCCGAATTTAATTGATTTTATCTGTTTAAATTTTATTTCTTATTATTTTTATTTCTCTATTTTTTCTGCAGTCGATATCCTTGTTTATACTTGTAAGTTATCTTTATACTGGATTTTAATATTTTCCTTTGGTCACATAGCTGTAACATGCCTTCTATAATCCGGGTTTGATAATGCTACGAGATTTCCCTATTCTGTTGTCATTTTCAGTTTCAAAATTTGAAGTATTCAAATTTTGAATACTTCTAAATTCTTCTAAGAAAGTATTCAAGGAATCAACAATATGGGATTTATACTGTTCTCAGATATGAAGTGATTCCAACTTGTTATCTCTTCCTTTGTGTTAGGTTATTTGGTTACCTTTTATTTGTTTCAATTTTATATCTAATTTTAGATTATTCTGTCTTCAAAGAGGAAATGGATTATACAGCCACCGTATTGCATATTTCTGTCATAGTATTCCCCCCCCTAGTAAATCATTCTTAACTAACAACAAAAATAGTTTTTTTTTTTTTTTAAGATGATAGACATCCAATTTACTGCAATTACAAAAAGAAACTTGGAATATAACAACGGTTAAATTGATCAGAGAATGCATCACAAACACTTTAGCCATTTCCTCCAAGTCCCTAATCTCGGAGTCCAATTTTGATTATATCTGGTACTGGAAATCTCACGATCCACCTGAAACGACGTATTTAATTTCAAAGCTCCTGCTTTCACTTTCTGATTAGTTACGCCATCACAAATCCACAGATATTTTTTTACTATTATACATTAAGTCAAGGGAAACGGAACTTAGTCAACCGTACGCAACACAGTTCCAATTATTTTTCTTCACTCATAGGAGATAAACAGTGAAATATCGTAACTACATTCAGGAGAACTCTGAACACAAACGATAACGAAGTCTGTTTGTGAGCTGTAAGCAATTTCCCGTCAGATTGGCGTGGTAAATGACGCAATCGGAAGCTTTGCTTTACTAGTCATTTTCTACCCTTGAAAGGATGAAGCAATCGTTTTCTACGAATGCAACAACATATACACGAAGCATAATAAAAGCACTTTAATAATAATAATGATAATGCTCAGAAACACAGAAGATAACTTCCATACCCAATAAAACAAGAAACCACAATAACAAGGGCCAACATTTTGTACATAAAAACCGTGAAAGTAATAAATAATGTTAACTATTTTCATAGAAGCTCACTTTAGCATTGAAGTCATTAATTGCACGGCTCAAAATATTTTCTTCTATTATTATTATTATTATTATTATTATTATTATTATTATTATTATTATTATTGGTGGTAGTAGTAGTAGTAGTAAATTCACTTCATAAATGTACTGTTTTATTACATTTTAAGTTATAATTATAAAATATTGCTTATTTAATTCGCCTTAAACAGCTCATGAGTTTTTCCTTCTGTCACTCCTTTTTCCTCTCCTTCCTCCATTTGATTTTATATCATTCTATTATAGTAAAGTATCTATTATGCAGTAATGCATTTACACTTTAAGCACTGTAACTTATATCAGTCAACTAGTATATGTGAATTATACCAGTTGACTAAATTTCACAATAAATTAATGTTTGATCATGAAGGTTGTTTTCTTGATCATAAATTAGTAAATAATAATATTTGGTTAACCGATCAAGTGTTGATCAATTTTATTAATTAACTGGACCAACTAGTTTCGCCACACTTATCTGTTGGCTTCTTCAGGGCACGTACATATAGCTGTTCCCCTTACATAGAGGAAGATAACCATTCAAGAATTTTCAAAGAGGCAGCCACAGTCGCCCGTTCTACTGTCAACCTTAACCGAAATCAAGGCCTAATACTCCCAGAGATATGGAAAACCCTAATCAGAGCCTTAAAAACGGAAGAAATGAACTTTAATACAAACTACAGAAGGTTCCTCAGCAACAGCTAGCTGATCTTGTACACGCGATACGTGTTTCACTCACGTTCGATACTATTTTATTTGTAATTATTCTAGTCAGTTTTTATTCTTGTCAGTTTGCAGTTACGCATAATTGTGAGAATGTTTAAACCTATATGTAAGTGCCCCTGAAGAAGCCAACAGATAAGTGTGGCGAAACTAGTTGGTCCAGTTAATTAATAAAATTGATCAACACTTGATCGGTTAACCAAATATTATTATTTACTAATCAATGTTTGACTTGCGATCATAAAAAACTCTTGGATTATTTATTTATTCGCACAGTTGAAACACATCTAAAACAGCAGATATTAATCACAACAATTTGACTAGTGATACAGCTGAAGTTTGATTCTACCCACGATCCAAGTGACTTCCAACTGCATACATAATGTCGATAAATGAAGCGAGGAGGTCGAATATTAATATTAATAAAAACAATAAAGGTGAAATAAATTCACTGTAAACGTAAGCATCCGGAAAACATTTGTATTTAAATAATGCATGCAGTTCATCAACAGCACTATATACAGTATTTAATGTAATCTATAGGACACCAAACTTCCAGAATCAGGTGCAACTATACTTAATAGTAACTGGTGATATAAACAAAAACATTGCAAATGTAAATCAACAACTAATCAAAACCAAACAACACTGCAAAATACTCAGACCTGCCATTCATGCTAACCTAATAATCTAGGAAGAAAAAGTCCGAAATACTATCACAGCTTTCTTTATTGACCATGTAAGCATACGGTCACCTCCAAATAGCTACACAGCAGTAATCATAAAATGCAAATTCGTACATCATTTCGCAGCCCCTAAATCCGCACAATAGAACCCGCACAATAGATTCATTGCAATTTTCTGAATGTGAAAGCAATACGAAAATAAACGAAGAAGTAGTTAACCAAGAAATAAGAAATATTGACTACAAACAAATGACATTACCCCGGACTCGAGATACTTTATCCTCAACTATTAAACTCTCGATGGAGAAAAGCTATGATAAAATTACAAAGAAACTCAAATTGTTATTATTATTATTATTATTATTATTATTATTATTATTATTATTAAGAGAGATTTCCAGGGAGTCAGGAACTCATCGATGGAGACCATACTATTCGCAACAGCTGTCATACCTGTTCTTGAATTCATTCACGCTACTTGCACGCACGCACGCACGCACGCACGCGCGCACACACACACACACACACACACACACACACACACACACACACGCACACACACACACACACACACACACACACAATATCAACGGCAATCCATTCTAGTCACGCACTCTTTTAAAATATGCACAGAAGCGATCCAAAATCATTCGATAACAAAACATAATTTTATAAATACAAAAAAAGCATGGTTTATGGAAACAACTAAAACCATATCTAAGTGACGTCGTTTTAGTAGATGAATGCAAAATTCTGAAAGAAACAACCTTAAATGCAGAAGAAAAACGCTAAAAGAAATTACTATAGAAACATACTAACTTGTGCATAAGACGATGGTAAACAAACTTGGCATCTAATTAGCGATATAGTAGACTGTATTTCTAAAGCCACTACCTTTGAAATCATAAAACATATCTTAATGAAAGAGGCTAAATCCTTCCAACTGCTAACAAATGTCATTAACTAACACTTTGTAGACTCCATTCTACAACAGAAACGATCTCTTCATTCAAAGCACGATCCAAGCATTCAAAGCACGATCCAAGCATTCAAAGCACGATCCTCCACTTGCACCACAAGCAAATCAAACACTGTGGTTTCCGACTATAAGAGAACTAGAACTATTCACTGCAGTTAAGCAGATCACTCCTAGCATCCTAGGTCCGATCATGAATAAAATATCTGAACTGAATAAATACCCAACACCCCCAAAGGGAAAAGAAATTCAATAAGCCACTACAGATTCATACTTTCTCTCTCTCTCTCTCTCTCTCAACAAGCGAAAATGAAAGGACGTCGCCGTCTTTACAATGACACTATATATTAAAATCTTTAAAATCTTTACAATCACAGTTATATTAAAGTATTACTTCAATGCTAAGCGCAGAATAGGTAGAATTCGTATTTCATAACATCAGACAACTAATTCCATCATATATAAAGATAATGATTATTACAGAAAAGCCGCTCGGAATTTTTTTATTCCAAATATTAAACAAATTACCATTTGAAAATAAGAACCTTGCAAACAACAGTACTGTGAAAATAGCCTTAAAATTGAAAATGCAATCCACAGAGCCAGCACACACATCATGCAAGCTCCAGATTTAACATTCAGTGATATGTCATCATATTCCAAAGTGTAGTGTATGTATGTATGCATGGCGCGTGTATGTTTGTGATCAATGCCATTCTCCAGATAAACTTAAGAAAAGCTTCGAAGACACATGCTATTTACTATACCTTATCCAGGAGCAATATTATGAAAATGATTTTATTTATTATAAATACAGCATTATAAATATTTTGGTAAAATATGTAGGGCGCTGTGTAGGCAGACGGATGCACGTACGCTGTATCGCTGCTCCTAGTTTTATATGTTTAAAGTGTTATTTAATTCATGTTTCCAACTTGAAAGTGCTACAATTTAATTCTACTAGTCACGCTGAAGACAGGGACGTTCAAATTACCAAAATCGGATAAGTAAGATTAAAATTTTCAGTGTTGGAAATTCATAGAGTGTACTGCAGTCACCAGCCAACGAAGAACAAAGGACGTCGCCATTTTAAAAGTCGCACTATAGTCGCTAACGGGAAGAAAGGCTAAAGGTCACCGAGACAGATAAGTTCAAGCAAAATGAGCTGTAACAAATGCAAGAAGCCATTAAGCGATGAATGGTACGGGCCGCATTGTTCCGGATGTAACAAAAAACAACACTTCCACTGTTCAGGGATCTCAGAAAGCACGTGGAAAGCAAAAGGAGCTGTGAAACGGACCGAATGGCGATGTCAACAGTGCCGTGAGAAAACGAAGAACAAAGACCAGACACCAAAGAAAAGTAACGACGCACATCAAGGTAAGCCGCTTCCGGATCCTAAAATTACAGTTAACTTTGATTCATTTAAACTCATGGTGAAAGACTTATTAAATGCACACATGGAACAAATTAACAAAAAATTCGAGGAGTATGAACACTACATACAGTTCAATAACGAGACCTCTGAAGAAATGTTAGGAACCGTGCGAGAAATAAAGACGAAATTAACGATAGCGATAGAAACGCAAGAAACATTCCAACGCGAAAATCAAGAATTGCGGAAAGAAGTAAACATACTCAAGTGTCAAATGGAACACATGCTACAAAAAGAAAGAAAAAAAGAACTTCAAATTGAGGGAATAACGAAAGAAAATACAGAAGACTTAAGCAACATAATGCAACTGATCGGCAGCAAAATTGGAATTTAAATCACAACCACAGATATCACCTATATCAACCGTGGCCCACAAAAAAAATAAAGAGAGACCGCCACCAATCATCGCTCGTTTTACCAACAGAAATCTGAGAGACTCCATTCTTACAGCAAGCAAGAACACAAGGCCGACAACAACGATCCTAACTGATAAGAAACTCCCAACACCAATCTATATAACGGAACACTGGATTCCATACTTCAAAAATCTTCTACACTAAGCAAGGAAGACAAAAACAGAGAAAAACTACAAGTTCCTGTGGAAAAAGAATTCCCAGATATTTTTGAGAAAGAACGAAAACACTCGAGTATACATAATTACAAGTGAATCCACTTACACAGCCTACCAATATAAAACACTAACTTTTCACATCCTTAAGAATAAGATGAGAACTCATTTAAATACTGTATAATGGAGATCTCAAACATTGGCGAGCATATCCAGTCAGACAACATAAACTTCAAGGTCTTTGACTCTTTGAAGAAATGGTCAGACAACATTTCCACCAACACTAACTTCACAATCATACACACAAACATAAGAAATATAAAAAAACACTGGCTTACATTGAAAACACAGCTCAATTATACCATGATAAACATAGATGCGCTAATACAGACCGAAGTTACAATAAACGACACAGAAATTTACGCATATAACATAAATAATTATCAAACCTACAACTTAGGTAGAACAAACAAAAGAGAAGGTGGCATTGTGTCATTTATCAAAGAAAAATACGTGACAGAAAAACAAACTCACTTCGAACATGCGAAAACACTAATTTTGGAAATCACAAATGTCCACAACAGTATCAAATACACAATAAACACAATATACAGACCCCCAGATAATAATCCACTCAGTTTTCTTAACGAGTTAGAAACATAGCTAAGCAGCATCGAACCGCGTACAACACACAGGCTCATCCTAATAGAAGACATTAACATAAATACTCTTGACTACGCTTCCTCAATCACTAACACATATCTTGTTATACTAAGTCAGTACAACATAAACCCTACCATTAACTCCCCAACAAGAGACGAAATACTCAATAACTCACTAACACAATCATGCATTGATCATATCAATATACGGACTGCCATCCATACATATACATCATCAGTAATTAACGTAAAAATTGCCGATCACTACTTTATCTCAACTTCGTTTAATCACGTTTCCTACCCCCCTCCCACCACCACAATAGTCGCCAAAACTCGATCATACTAAAGAGCATTGTCGATAACCAAGTAAAAAATACAGACTGGAATTCCCTACTTAAAATAAACGATCCTGTAACATTATTTATACGAGAATTTTCAACTAAAGTTCACAGAAATATACAAAAAAGCAACTAAACCTACAGAAACGAGGCGACAAACAGACAACAATCCACGGATAAATGACAACATACTCAATACCGTTACTGAAAAAGAAAATGTATGGAAAAAACTTAAAAAGTCACACAGTAACACATTTACAAACCTTATACAAAAACACAAGAAATAAACTAACAACAAAAATTCGTAGGGCAAAAAGACGCTACTATTTCCAAAAATTCATGGAATATAACGACAACATTTAGCAAACACGGGCCACACTCAACGAATTACTAACCTGAAAAAAGAAAACTTCAGCACAAGATTTTATTGCAAAAAGCTTCGATCAGGACACAAACCAAGGGGAACTAGCAGACTCATTCAACCATGCTTTCACAAACAACATCACATAACTCATAAAAGACAAACTACCAACGATCAACAAAAAACTACCGACACAAAGTCAACAACAACAAACGATGTATTTTCCACCCATAACAAAACAGGAACTGAAAGAAGCAAACCTACAACTAAAATCAAAGACCACTCCAGGAATAGACAAAATAAGACTCACAGACCTTATAACACACTTTGAACAAATAAATCCACTACTTTTGAAACTCGTGAACATAATATTCGACACAGGCATTATCCCACAACAACTATAAACTGCAGTAATTACGCCAATATACAAACACGGCAAAAGAAACGATACTCAGAACTACAGACCAATAGCTACACTACCAATCATCTGAAAAATTCTAGAAAAAATAACAGACACCAGACTACAGAACTATTTACAGAAGTACAACATCATCTCACAAAACCAATACGGCTTTCAGAAAACAAAAAGCACCATTACTTTATTAGAGGACATCGCCGACACAATAAACAAAGCTCTCGACAAAAACAAGTACGCCGTCCTTTTACTACTGGACCTAACCAAAGCATTTGACACACTTGAACATGACACACTACTCACCAAACTATACTCAATAGGTTTAAGAGGAACACTGCATACATGGTTCAAGAACTACCTCTCAAACAGAACACAATTAACAAAAATAGGTACATGTCACAGTCGGAGTATACAAGTAAAACACGGTATACCTCAAGGCGCCGTATTATCACCCACTCTATTCAACATATACATTAACGATGTTCATAACATATCCATAAGAAGTCAGATATTTCAATACGCAGTTGACACTACACTACTAGCAATCCACACAGACATTAACACAGCTCTCTGCAGAGCACAAAAAGACCTAAACGAAATCACAACATACTTCCACCAAAACGCAATTCTAATCAACGGCACCAAAACACAGATGTTGATAATACACAACCCAAGAATCATACGCTCCGCATCACTATCGATACAATGTCACACATACCGCTGCATTAACAACAAAAATACCTGCCAATGTTCCGAAATCAAACCTGTAACACACGCAAAATACCTCGGTCTCTATATAGATTCCCACCTTAAATGGGCAAAACATATAGAATACTTACAAACCAAACTCCGGATCATCGCAGCAAAACTCTTCCAAGTTAAAGACATTATTCCACTGAACATAAAAAAAAAAAACTCCAATATCACGGTATCTGCGAATCCCTACTCAGAAACGGAATAACAGTCTATGCAAATACATCAAACAGCCTTCTAACAAAATTAAAAACACTACAGAGGAAAATCGTGTCAACAATGATCTGGACACCATACACGCAACAATCAATATCCGTCAAGCACATGGCGATACACAGAATTCTCAGCATTAAAAACCTGAAACACTACATGATATTAACAAGGAATTACTTCAACATCACCTATCAAAACAACAGAGACACATATCATATAACACGACCTACAACAATTCTCTACAACCCCACACCCTTCAACAACTCATACGGTTCTTTTGTAAGATCACATCAGATACCCACGTAACTCAAAGACCTACCAAGAAAGATAAAACACGTAGATAACTACAGAAAATTAAAAAACGAACTCTGGAAAATATACCAACAAAGTTTAGAAACCATTATCACTAATATACACATCGCAAATCACTAGCATCTAATGCCTACATCTCATTCATAAACAGTAGCAACAACACAAACAGTGAAGGCTAAATCCCACTCTCTTCATAAAAGCTAACCCAAGCTTCGAAGTAGGTAGGATTAACTTGCCTGACTCATCTACAAGTAATCCTTATAAGTAAATGCAGAAATTGTATGTTTTATCACTCTTTCTCAATTATTATTATTATTATTATTATTATTATTATTATTATTATTATTATTATTATTCTGTATACTCTGTATTCAAAAATTCTGTATACTCTTTATTGTTAATATTAGAAGAACATGTGTTGTAAATACATAATATAGAAGCAAAAAAGTATTATTAAAAATTTTAATTGAAATCCAATGTAGAAAATGCAGCACTTAGTGCTGAATGCTGTCAAGTTATAAGTTAAAATGTCACTCAAGATGTTTATTGTATGTGTAAATGTTTTAACAATCAATAAACATATTATTATTATTAAAAAAATATTATTATTATTATTATTATTAACTTATAACTATATATTAACTAATAATTATTATTAGTATTCAATAAAGAAAGCTCTCGAAAAACAAGTACGCCGTCCTTATACTGCTGGACCTAACCAAAGCATTTGACACACTTGAACATGACATACTACTCACCAAACTATACTCAATAAGTATAAGAGGAACACTGCATACATGGTTCAAGAACTACCTCTCAAACAGAACACAAGTAACAAAAATAGGTACATGTCACAGTCGTAGTATACAAGTAAAACACGGTGTACCTCAAGTTGCCATATTATCACCCACTCTATTCAACATATACATTAACGATGTTCATAACATATCCATAAGAAGTCAAATATTTCAATACGCAGATGACACTGCACTGCTAGCAATCCACACAGACATTAACACAGCTCTCTGCAATGCACAACATGACCTAAACAAAATCACAACATACTTCCACCAAAACGCAATTCTAATCAACGGCACCAAAACACAGATGCTGATAATACACAACCCAAGAATCATACGCCCCGCATCACTATCGATACAATGTCACACATACCGCTGCATTAACAACAAAAATACCTGCCAATGTTCCGAAATCAAACCTGTAACACACGCAAAATACCTCGGTCTGTATATAGATTCCCACCTAAAATGGAGAAAACATATAGAATACCTACACACCAAACTCCGGATAATCGCAGCAAAACTCTTCCAAGTTAAAGACATTATTCCACCCAACATAAAAAAACTTCTATATCACGGTATCTGTGAATCCCTACTCAGATACGGAATAACAGTCTATACAAATACACCAAACAGCCACCTAACAAAATTAGAAACACTACACAGGAAAATCGTGTCAACAGTGATCTGGACATCTTACACGCAACAACCAATATCCGACAAGCACATGGCGATACACAGAATTCTGAGCATTATAAACCTGAAACACTACATGACATTAACAAGGAATTACTTCAACATCATCTATCGAAACAACAGAGATACATATCGTATAACACGGCCTACAACTCTTTACATCCCCACACCCTTCAATAACTCATACGGCTCTTTTGTGAGATCACATGAGATACCCACGCAACTCAACAACCAACCAAGAAAGTTAAAACACGTAGATAACTACAGAACATTAAAAAACGAACTCTGGAAAATATACCAACAAAGTTAAGAAACCATTTACACTAATATCCACATCACAAATCACTAGCATTCAATGCCTACATCCCATACATAAATAGTAGCAACAACACAAACAGTGAAGGCTAAATCCCACTCTCTTCATAAAAGCTAACCCAAGCTTCGTAGCAGGTGGGATTAACTTGCCTCACTCATCTACAAGTAATCCTTATAAGCAAATGCAGAAATGTGTATGTTTAATCATTCTTTCTCAAACTTAAAAAAAAAATAAAAAATAAAAAATAAATAAAAAAATAAAATAAATAAATAAAAAAAATAAAAAAATAATAATAAAATGTTAAAAAATGTTAATTAATAATTAAAAAAACATCTGTAATAATCATCATTATGAATATTATAATAGTATACGTTGTAAACAGTTATTGTTATTATTATTATTTAAAAAAACTTTATTTATGAGAAAGTATTTGTTATGCATAATTGTGTTCATATAATGTACGTAATTTATCTGAGAAATAATAAAATGTTAAAAAAAAAAATATTTCTTTCTTAGATAAGCTCTGCTAAGCTTCGAGGAAGAAATCAGAAATGCCTCCTAAAGAAAGAATATAATGCATTATACAGAAGAAAAAAAAAAAACCTGTTGTAAATATGTAATATTATGTGTTGTAAATATGCAATCAGAATATGCAATCATAATTTCAATAATAATAATAATAATAATATATATATATATATATATATATATATATATATATATACAGTTATCATTGTATCTATATAATGTAATTTATCTAAGACATAAAAAATTATTATTATTATTATTATTATTATTATTATTATTATATCAGATGGTGCTGTGTAGACATACAAACGGGCACACGGTGATATCGCTGCTCCCGTTTTTATAGTTTTAAAGTGGGTCTAAATCATGTTTTAATTTGAAAGTGTTCCCAAGTAACTCTACTTGTCATGACAATGACAGTCATATAAAATCACCGAAATTGGCTAAGAAGAAACCAAATTTTGAAGTGCTCAAAACTGAACAGAGAGGAACGAAGTCAACAATGAGTGAAGAAGAAAGGACGTCGACTTCTTTACAATCACACTACAGTTGCTCAAGGGAAGAAAGGTGAGTCATAAAGTGCATCAAATGCCTGAAGGATTTATCATCCGACGGAAATCATATAACCTGTAAGAAATGCCATAGGAATCTGCACTTTACATGTGCGGGCCATTCAGAAACAACCTGGCAACGTAAATCCAATGCAACATGTTGGGAATGGAAGTGCATACTCTGCAGGGAGAACAAAAGAAATGCACCTAAGGCATCCACCTATAGGCAGTCGATTATACCAGAGGCAAAATCAGATTATGAACTGAACAGACAAAAAAATACAGGTGAGTCCAATAATTTGAACTCCTTAATTATACTAATATAAAACGGTCTAGAGACTATAAAAGTCAGCTTAGTAGATCTCGTGCAAGAACTCTTTGATGAACAGAACGAACAAATAACAAAAAATCTAGCAAATATGTGAATTTGGTCAAACATAATAATTTAGCAGTGAAAGAAGTCTTGCAAATGGTAAAAGACATTAAGATCAGCATTAAAGCGCTGACAGCCAACACAATTTTATGAAAGAGACACCCAAACTCCATCAAGAACTTAATTCCCTAAAACTACAATACGAACGTTTAAATCAGCAACAACATAAAGAAGATCTTATTATAAACGGTCTTTCTGAAACTGCACCTACAGAAAACCTCAAAGAAGACGTAGTTTTAAAATTAAACTATGCAATTGACATCCCCTACAGCATAACGACGACACTCAGACACTGAATCGGATTTCCAGGAAGAACAAAAAACAAGATTTGCAATGACTTGCACCAATCAAGTTCGTCTTGCAAGCAAGTCCACAAGAAACAATCTCATGAAAGCTAGCAGACAGAAAAAATTAGTTGCCAAGGAATTGAACGCATTGCAAGACAATATGCCAAACTTCATATCCGAATATTTAACACAATTAAACCAGAATCTGTTGCACTAAGCAAGAAAAGCAAAAACAGAAAATAATACCAATTTTTGTGGATTAGAGATGCCAAGATATTCTTGAGAAAGTCATAAACTTCAAAGCCGATACAAATTAACCCTCCTACCAGCCAAGGTGGATGAAATAGCAAGACTACCCCAGACGTTTCCATGGATCAAAACTTCATCGCATTCTATCTTTTATCAAGTATTTACCCTCCTCCGCTGTTAATCCCTTAACATGTTCATTGCCAATCACGCGATATCGCGCGATGCGAGTTCTCACCGACCGGCCGGTCACGCGTTATCGCGTGGACGTCGCTAACTAAAAAAAAAACTTTTTTAAATTTGGCCACCACACGAAATTCCAATTTTCAGCTTGGCAATGAAAGTGTTAACGGCGATTTGAGAGCCATTAGCGGATTAACTGTGGTCGAGCGACTTTTGTGTCACTTGTCTTTACATGTACTCTGTTACTTCGAATTTTCTTCACTGTACTAGGATATTTGATCGTTTTTTTTTTTTTTTTTGCTGAACAAATTATTTCTTGTGTCTCTTTCCAAAAATAGAAGTTTCACATCTGCCAAAATAAAGATTCAATCCTGAAATGACCATAGATCAGCCTTTGCAATGAATATACTGTAGTAATAGTTAATTTCCACCACTTTACTGACAATATAGATTCCTTTTCGCGAATTTTCAAATCTTTGTTTACGTTTAAAATATTTTGTCAAATATTTATATTTTTAAATAACATTTAATGAAATAAATATGAGATTTTGCTTTCTTTCTTTGCAAAATATCTTTATATGGATTGTCACATTTCAATTTCAGGAACGTTCTTTTCAGAACGTTCCTGAAAGAAAGAACAAAAGTAAAAAACTTAGCTCTAACACCCTTGCTAACCACACTCTTGTCCAACTTCCATGGATGGTCCCTAGTCCTCCCACCACCAATCCTGTTCTCAAAAATATCTTCGGAATTAATCTTATAGAAAGCCTTCAGTAATTTGAATGTCTCAATCATATCACCCCTTTTCCGCCTATCAACCAATTTCTGCAACCCACAAATCTTCAACCTGTTTTCATAAGGTTCATTCCATAGACCTACTATCATCTTGGTCACTCGTCTCTGGATCCTCTCCACCTCCTCCTCCTCATCAAGAAGAAACCCTGGCGCCCAAATTTGGGCACATGTTTATGTATAAATTATCGAAATCTATCAAGTACTTTTTCAAATTATGTTTTTCAAAATTGAGGTGTAGACAGTGGTCAGCGAATTGAGAAGAACAAAGGACGCCGATTATGTTAACAGAGCAGTAGGAGCAGCAGCTCGAGGAAGTAAGGTGAAGGTGAAATCATCAAGTGTATCAAATGCCTAACTTTAGGCATTTCTACACGTTATGTAATTTCCAGCGGAAATTACATTAAGTACAGAAAGCGCATAAAGTGCATATATATATATATATATATATATATATATATATATATATATATGTAGAAAGTATTTTACCTTGGGTATAATAAATGTTGAAGATACCAAGCTATTTTAAACCTGGTTTTACTCCATTTCCCAAGTAAGCAAACAGACAAATAAGTCAAGTTTGCCCCTGCACGTAATGCAAGTCTAGCTGACTCTGCAGGTAGTGTAAGACCAAGATAACTCATGGTAAAAGTAGAATAAGCTCTGATCACTAATCTTAATATTTACCCATAATACCCATATTTACCCTTAATATTTACCCATCAAATAATTCTTGGGTTGTATGTGTGTGCGCGCGAGTGCTCAATTTACTATACCTCATCCAGAACTAATATTATTTTTAAAAAAATGTTTAATTATTATTAAAAAATGCATCTACTGTAAATCTCGCATGTTAAATGCATATGTAATAAAAGCAAAATACAACATTGTTGTTATCATTTAAGTATGTTTATATAAAAATAGTTACACTAGCATTTTTACTGAGTCATTGGAATGAACATTATATCTAATATTAATAATAATATTTAAGTGTATATTTATAAATACGAGAGAGATAAACCAAGGAGACCGACAGGGATGTCCCCTTTCAGCAACTCTTTTTAATGTTTATCTAAATGAAATAATAATAAAATGGAATGAAAATTTCCATCAAGGCATTAAACTTTCTCCTACTGTGAACTTAAACACTCTCCTTTTTGCCGATGACCAAATAATAATTACAAATTCTGAAGATAACTTACAGAAAGGTATTTTAAATTTAAATGAGATAGCTAAAGCTTATGGAATGATAATATCAACAGAAAAATCAAAAACTATGGCCTTTAAAGGGCAAGTTCCAGTAAGAACTAAAATAGTAATAGATAACAAGATCTTAGAACAGTTGAATTCATTTAACTACCTAGGATGTATGACTACATATGAAAATGAAAAAGATATAAACCTAAAATTGCAAAATATTTAAAAATATCAGGTAATTAACCTCTGTATTTAAACCAAACCTAGTACAAAAAACAAACCAGACTAAAAGTATACAATACATTAGCCCTATCAGTCCTATTGTATGGAAGTGAAATCTGGACAATAAAAAAAAAGACAAACAAAGATTAATAACAGTTGAAATGAAGCTTATGAGAAAAACTGCAGAGTATACTCTGTTTGATCACAAAAGAAATGAAGAAATTATGAAAGAATTAAACGCAAATGGATGAAACACTTTGAAAGAATGAAAACAGAAAGATTACCTAAACAAGCCCTAAATTACAAATTTTTGGAAAAAAAGAAAACCAGGACGTCCTCTTAAAGAGATTCAACGATGTCTTCTTAGGATGGAACAGGCCACTCTAGGCCCAAATTCTTGATAGGCATGATGATGATGACGATGATATTTATAAATACACTGTATATATGACGATTATAATAAACTGATTATATCGTAAATTTATTATTATTATTATTATTATTATTATTATTATTATTATTATTATTATTATTATTATTATTATTATTATTATTATTATTATTATTATTATTATTATTATTATTATTATTATTATTATTATTATTATTACTACTACTACTACTACTACTACTACTACTACTACTACTACGGAAAGGCCACGCGAAACTTCTACATCCCAGACATGATAAACAAATTACCTTTTGAATACAGAAACCTTACAAACTACAATTGCCTGAAAAGAGCTCTAAGGACATACTACGAACAAGAAACACACACCCAAAATACCATACAAACTTAATGAAACACAATATATTCGCTCAGGCTTCCAATTCAGCGACGCATCAGTACATTCCAATTTATTGTGGTGGGTAGGGCGTGTGTGTGCGTGCGTGCGTGCGTGTGCGTGTGAGTGCGCGCGCGCGAATTTCTCAATCATAGATTCCGTAGCATCCTAACACAGCAAAAAAAAAAAATAATAACAATAATAATAACCAACTGGTGTCATCCTCAGATAAGCTTACATTTAAGCTTCGAGGATGAAAGGAAAAAAAAATTAGTTCTCATCCAAGATGTATCATATGTAACGAAATGCGTGTAATGTATGTATCACAAGAAAACCAATGTATGTATTATATGTAAACCAATGTACGTAATGTAAATATCACATGTAAACAAATGTAAAGTAATGTATCATATGTAAACAAATGAATGTAATGTATATAATAATTGTAACAAATGTATGTAATGTATATAATAACTGTAACAAATGTATGCAATGTAAACAAAAATTATCTTAAAAGTAAATCATGAGTTTACACCGTATGTTTGTGAAAATAAGGACACATAATATTCAGATTGCATATGTGTAAATACTGTTGTATAATCACACCTTTTCAAACTTGAAAAAAAAATAGTAAACCACAACATGTAATATTATACAACTTATGTAACTCTGAACAATATAATTGTAAATTATTATTATGATTGTTATTTAAAATTAAAAAAAAGCTACGTTATCATCATTGCTATTTAAATCTAATTATATGTAGCACAAAGCACTGAACCTGGTAAAATAATATACTGAATAGATGATCATTGTACATATGTAAATATTTGAAAGAACAATAAAATAAAATAAAATAAAAATTATTATTATTATTACTATTATTATTTTCTGAACAAATCCAAATGTAATTATTAATTTGCAACTTATAAAGCATTTCAAATTATTACAGAAAGTATTTCGTACACATTCGATTCACGCTTCATAACGGAAAGCATACGACTACCTAATTCAATGTTAGGAGATTATTTAAAAAATAACAAAAATAAAGAAGTACATTTCTAAATGTATTAAAGATGTACTTCTTTAACAAAAATCGCGGTCTCTCACTTCGTAAGAGACCGCGATTTCATTTGATTTTGATTTCATTTCTCAGCTGCTCTCCTTTTAAGAGAGTTAAATATATTCTTACTTCCAGGAATGTGAAATGGTTGGGACGGTGATAGTCATTGAGGTTGTATCTCACTGCCATAAATGACGCTGCGACATTGCTCACAATTACATAGACAGTAATTCAATAAACATAGCTTTTCTACCAATGATTAACTCATAAGCCGGTAAAGGTTGGTCAATTGGTAGAGCCTCTGCTACTAATGGCTCAGTTTAAGTTTGATCGCGGTTAGTAGTTGGAAGGGGACCAATCGTTCGATGCTGTTGGCATACACTCTCCCTCGATGAGTCTTTGGACTCCCTGGAGGTGTCAAATAATAATAATAATAATAATAAATTCTGGCGTCTAATAAACTGAGTAATACAAAGAGGAGATACTAAGCTGTTGCAATCTTTCATAATCACTCAATAATTCTGTAGTAGGGGGCAGATGGCATAGCAATACGATTGCTAAAAGAGTGTTCTGCTGAACTGGCTTTTTCTTTGTACAAGCTACACATATCATTTGATTTTCAGAACAGGGAGGTATCTACAGGAATTAAAAGAATATATGATAATTGCATTGCACATAGGTCGTACAAAAACTGATGATTCTAACTATCGCGTATAAGCATCTCTAAGCAGTGGTGAAGTTTATCTTCACCACTATGGATTTACTAAGGAAAGGCCATGTCTGAGCTGATATTTTATAATAATGTATTTTGCTAAGGCTTTTAGCAGGATACAGCATGAAAGACTTGCATTAATTAGAGGATGTGGATGGGATTATAAAGCACTGACATGGATAAGAGAATGGAACTGACTGACAGATAAAAGTGGTGTATGGTGATCCTGTAAAATTTAAGCCGACCATTAGTTCACCGGAAATCAGTCCTCATTGCATTGTTATTTATTTAGCTGATATTAATGACATTGGAAAGGATTTAAAAGGTGACATACAGGTAAGCTAATGATGTTAAGACAGAGAGGGTAATCAGAAATGCGACAGGATGCCGTACCTGCAGAATGATTTGAATAGGCTGAGACTACAGGCATCTGAAAATGGTTATCAATTCAATGTTAGTATAGTACACCCACAGTACGAGACCCTTCGAAACTTCTGCGCATGTCAAAAGAAGGAGAATCCATTCCAATAATAGGGTAATCAATCCGTATTATGGGATGAGTGTTTATTATTACACGTCGGAAAATTAACTTCTCTTTTATGACCATTGTAGTTTTTAAAGTGCTAACTATTTTGCTTGTATAACAGTTGGAAAATGTTAAGTATAAAGCACTTGATTTCGCGTGTTGGTGGCCAAATCGTACACTGCCTTATTTCTTTCTCCAAGGAGTCCAAAGACTCATCACAGGAGGGAATTCTACTCCACTCGACTCTCGACTACACATCTACCGTCTCCCCTACTACTTAATTCTTGTACTACACACAACTACCATCAAAGCCATCTACTGCCCATCACCACCTTCAACGGCATATTTTGTCTGTAAATTGCATGTATTCTGATGGCCGATTTGCCTGTATGAGGGATGAAAAATCTGAATTTCAGGGAGAAAAAATCCTGCTATCTCCGTATGAGATCGGCTAACTCACCTACCTTCAAAAGAAAAAAACCATATAAAGATTCCTCTAATATATTCAGTACGTAATAGTTAGTCTTCAGGAAAAGGAATAAGAAGCTATACTATTCAACACTAAACAAGGTGATAAACTTCTCGAATGGCAAGCAATATCAAGTATAATTATATGACTAAATTTCAGAATCGGAAAATGGACGTTGATGCATTTGGACATATAGTATCACAAATAGGTCTGGGGAAAAGGGAAGGAGATTGGCGATTTTGAGAAAAAGACCACAACCGTTTCAGCAAACATCCTGGAGTTTATAATATTCCATGTTCATGTGGCCTTTCTTACATAGGGCAAACTTCCAGAAGATTGGAGATATGAATAACAACAGAGGAAACAGCTCAGGCCTAGATTTCCACTTCTCATACACTCACCATAATATTGAATGGGAGAAGAGCTCCATGTCTGACATACAGGAAAACTTCAATACCCACAACATCAGAGAATCTACGATGATTATCCACTTACAAGGCACACTCAACAGAAACCAAGGAGCGATTCTAAGATATTTGAAAGTCACTTATTAGATCTTTCCACACGTGAGACTCTAACTTTGCTCTAACACCGATCGCGCACACTTACTGAGCAATGACTGACCTCTGACAGCTTCCACGTGTTTTTCTGTTTCTGTTTAGTTTTCTACTTTAGTGTAACAATTCGTAACATTTTTCCGATTTTTATTTATGTAATGGTTTCCGTTGACCCCTTTATTTTATTATTTTTTGTTTTGCTCTTCCTAACCCAGAAGACGCCACTAGCCTAGGTGATAATGTTACTGATGATTTCACCATTTACATTAACCCCTTCCTTTCAAGACTTCTTGAAATATGGCTTATTAGAATATGGTGGTGAAACTAGTCGGTATATTCATTTGTAATATTACTGCCTAATAAAACTCCATACGAGTTATTTAATCAAATATTACAATACATAGTAAAGAATCCCTGCTTAACGTGATAAATAAGCACGTAGCAACTCCGTTTAAAGAGACATTCACCATTACCAAGAGGTCGGGTACCGATTCAAACCCAAAGAAATCGAAAAACATCTAAATGAAAAATTAAATAAGGAACTATATCTCAGGAAGCATAAATTCAGACTTATAAAAAATCTGCTTAAAAAATCAAGGATTAGTAGAAGTTTTATTTAATTAAGAAGTAAACGAGAAACAAGACATTAAATCTCTAGCAGCTCTTTACGTAACCATCTTAATATTCCGTGAATGATTTCAAGAAATAAATAAAAATAGAATCAAATAATACTAGGCATTTCGGTTTACTTTTTTTTCCTTCCGTGATAGTTTTTCAGACTAGCAAGCAGTGTTCCTCTACACCAGTGGTTCTCAACCTTTTTTTCCACTTGTGTACCCATTTGAAACCCGTTTCTATAAATTGTACCCCTTGTTTTTAAAATAGCTGTTTTTAAATACTGAAAAGCTAAATATCATAACTAACGTTTTGCATTTTGTTTATTTTACCTAACTTTACTGGGTTTTTTTTTTTTTTTTCGCCATTACTGATTATTTTTCGTGTATCCCTGAACGGCCCAGCACGTACCCACGGGGGTAAGCGTACCACCGATTGGGAACCGATGCTCTACACCACCAATCTATCTATATACTTTGTCTGCAAATATCGTTGCGTAGGCTTCTATGGAGATAGGTCATTCAAGGAATATGTTTTCCGGTATTTTTTCACAAAATTCATATAGAAACTATCTGTTTATTTTCTCGACAAATTTCTTAAATATTCGTTTGTTTCACTTCATCAGGGTAATTACTTGAATAAACTAAAAAACTAGAAAACAAGTAAGAACAGTTCTAGTTTTAAGAGAAACTTCTGCCATAGTTCTATACAGTAAGCACAGCTAACTCGAATTTGAACACGATTAAACAATAGAAAGCGTGCATTCGCTTATTACGCTTTTTGCTGATTCGTAGTTTGCTGTATGCTACTGGCAGATACGAGTGTGTCGTGATGAATTTGACCGAACTTGATATAAAATCATCTTTTTTTTTCTTTTTTTTTTTTTTGCACTGTAGAGGATGCTTCATCATAATTCAGCTGATTCTTTTAACGCTCTTGAATAAAAAAATGGTAATCTGTATGGATTTTGACTGCATAATAATAGATAATACCTAAGCAAAACAATCCCTCCGGTAAGAGTTAGGGGTCAAGGTATGTTCATTGACGATCCCATGATGCTCATGAGAACAACACTAGAATCACTGGATCCTAACAGTGATATCCATGAGAACAATTTTCATATCAGAATAGCCGCACCACCGTACTGTTTCTTGCTCGTTAATGTATACATGTAGATATAACCACTACTTACTACTTAATCTGTGCTGCAGTATAAGCATAATGTCAACAATTGGTAGCTAGATAAACAAGACACATTTTAGAGAGTTTTTCACTCCTGATTGGGTATTTTTGAGTCCAGTCAGGAGGCAATTCAGAAATCTGATATGCTCAGCAAACTAATAACAGCAGTAAGTGCACAGCTTAAAATCTGAGCTAAAAGTATAAAAGTTAGCCAAAGCGTTTCCTTAAGTAATTAAGAGGAGATGAACTTTTATAAGAGCATTTTAACTGAAGATGAGCCTAGCTGGTCTCATAAGAAGCTAGGAAGGTTTTTCCTCCCGCAAAAGAGACTGGAAAACGCACAGAATTAAGGAACATAATATGCAAGTATTGCTTCTGTCGTAATTTCAACTCATTTTAGTAAGAATTTACAAATATAAAATAGAATCGTTAGCGTATTCTATTTTCAACTTAGTACATTTTTAGGAAAAGCGATATGTAGTTCAGACTTTCTTAATACGGTTAGTATTATCAACTATACATTCTACAGTACTGTTAGTCCTGTAACATATGATAAATATATGCCAAGGTGTCATATATTATAATACATGCTACAGTAATAATCTAAATATACAGTTTAAGATTGAATATGAAAATGCGTTATCATTGTCAAAATAGAAATGGAGCTTACCTGATATTAAGAAAATATATGGAAAGCATAGTACAACCAACCAATAACCGTTCATAACGACGTTTTCAAACTCCTGCTACCAAGACGAAGTGAGGAAATTCTAGCAACAAATATGCTTCCGTCTGACGCGGAACTTCCGCAATTTGTTATCAAATCACTGTAAAGCAGGCTATGAGCATTCGTGTTTGTTAGTAAATTTTGACATCATTCTTTAAATGTTGTAGATCTATTATTTCAACCACGAGAATATAGATGACTGCATAAAGTCCAAAAAAATATAAGTACTTTCCTATTTATGTACGAAATTTTTCAAATGAGATGGTATTTATTTTTTCTAGGAATATCTTGAGATCTCTAAAATGCCCAAGCCTAGCAGCAGCACATGTTACAGATAGGAGGCAATCATTCAATCAGGGCTGCATTAACCATTAAGAAATTAAGCACGTGCTTAGGGTATCATGGAAAGGAGACACCACAGGATTTCTGCTTTAGTTAGATAACGAATTTAATTTAAATTAACTTTTAATTAATTTTTCATTGTTTTTATCTTTTCTTACTGTTACCTACTTTGTTTCAATAAATAATGATGTGTAGAAGGCCTAATAAAACTCTAACCACGTGCATGACGGTTCGTTTACACCGTATTATCGCTCACGATGCTTTCTGGCACTACCATTGCGTCAAATGAGGTAATTTTTTATAATTAACGTAATTATTTTATTTTTTATTTTCCTGTCTGTTTTAGGTCTTGTTTTAATAAATTATGTCTTATAAAAGGCTCCAGAAGCAAATATAAAACAAATCATGTGGTTGTCTCAGAAACGCGCCTGCGGTAAAAGGCCTAGCTGTCGCAGAAGTGCGATTGCGGTAAAATAAGAGTTAATTAAAGCACGAAAGCATAAGATTCCGGAAATTAAATTGTTCGTTTGATTTTGCCTGTGATATGTGTAACTGTGTTGATTGCCACATAATATTCAACAAAATAATCTTTTTATTTCTGTATTTAACAGATCCTAAGAACCAAGATGAAGCGTGTTCAGTTAAATAGTGCACAAAAGCGAAAACTATCAAAAAAGAAACAAGAGGAGACTTTGGAATTAGATTCCAAGACTGCAAAGATAACTGATTTCTTTACACAAGTTCCACAACATTATATTCCAATTCCTGATCGGAGCCAATCTCCGTCATCAGAAGTGGACACAAATACCACTTTGATCACTTCAAAATCAAAATATGATGATGTTGGAATCATCAAGGTGTCACAAGCAGGTTCATCAAGCATATATCTCACTATTGACCTTACTTTGTAAATTTAAATTCTCTTGATATCTCTACTGCAAATGTTGATGCAAGTTGCTTTACAAAACATTCTGAGGTTGAAATAATTGCTGAAAATGAAAGTTTAGTGGGCCATGGTGATGGTAGTGAAATGATTCAGTCTGCAAAAGAAGAAGTAAATATAGCAAAAAATCCAGGGTTGTGGCTTGATTTCTCTGCTGATGACGTGGCTTATTGGCCTGCTTGTGGATCCAGTGACTGCCAACACCACAATGGGCCATTTGACAAGTCTTGCCGACATTTTGGTGGCAAACCAGTAAGATACTGTTCGCAGAAACTTTTTGTTGGGACAAAAGCCAATGGTGAGGAATACAAGAGAGAGTGGTTATTGTATTCACCATCAACGTGATCAGTTTATTGTTTTGTTTGTAAACTGTTTGCTCCTAAAAATTTCTCAAATTTTGTTACAAGAGAAGGGTTCAGTGACTGGCGAAATACTATTGTAATTGATCAACATGAAAAACGCACTACTCACCGAGACTCTATGCTAACATGCTTAATTCGTAGACAAGGTGTAGGGTTGGGAACAGTTGGAAAAACAAATTCAGGAAGAGTGTGATTACTGGGAACATGTCCTGAGGCGTGTCATAGCTGCTATTCGAACGTTAGCTGAACGTGGCTTGGCTTTTCGAGGAACGGAAGAAAGATTTGGATCATTGCAAAATGGGAACTTTTTAGGGCTCCTTGAGCTCATAAATCAGTTTGATCCAATTTTAGCAGGTCACATTACGAAAAATGGAAATTATGGCAAAGGAAATCCTTCTTATCTGTCCAAAGCCACCTGTGAGGAACTCATTCAACTGATGGCTCAAAAGGTCCACGTGCTTATTGTTGATGAAGTAAAATCTTCTGATTATTTTAGCTTGTCAGTTGATTCAACACCAGATCTGTCACATATCGACCAGTTAAGTGTTGTACTTAGGTACTTAAAAGATGGACAGCCTATTGAACGCTTTTTAACCTTTCTGGAAATGAAAAGCCATACCGGTGAGGAAATGGCAAATCAGGTGTTGCAGTACTTACGTAAATTTTGTCAGCTAAACTTTTCAAAATGAAGGGTCAGTCTTATGACAACGCTGCTAACATGTCTGGGCGTTATAAGGGAATGCAGCAAAATATTTTAGAAACAAACAAGCTTGCTATATATGTGCCCTGTGCAGCTCATTCACTAAATTCGGTAGGCGGAAGTGCTGTTGACTGCTGTCAAGAGGCGGTTAATTTCTTCTCTACGGTGCGGTTGCTCTATACCTTTTTTTCAGCTTTAACCAGCCGGTGGACAATTCTTAAAGGTTGTATTGGAAATGAAAATGTCTTAAAATCCCTCTCTGATACCAGATGGGAGGCACACGCTATGGCAACAGTAGCAATTTTGAAATCTTTCCTTCAAATTTTACAAGCGTTAGACTGTATAGCCGAAGACCAGTCACAAAAGGGAGACACTAGAAGAGAAGCAGATAATATTGCAAATAAGATGCAACAGCTAGAATTCGTTTTTATGTTGAATTTTTGGGATGAGATTTTGCAACATTTTCATAGAGTAAGCTAAGTTCTACAGAATGAGGATGTCAACTTAAAAACATGTGCAGATCTGTATGGATCATTAGCTGACCAATTGTGCACCTCACGAAATGAATTTGAAAGATATGAAGCAGCTTCAAAGGAAGTGCTACCAGATGTTGATTACAAGGCAGCTCAAACTCGCAAACGTATCAGAAAGAAGGTAGCCAATGACGGAGATGCCGTAGAAGTATATCTGAATGCCAGAGATAAATTTCGTATCACCACCTTTTACTTTTACACAATTGTTGACAAACTTGAAACTGAGATGAAAAGAAGAGGAGAGATATACAAAGAAATATTAGAGAGATTTTCTTTTCTAAGTGATGTGCCATATAATGCTACTTCAGTGACTTCATCATCTACTGAAATTGAAAAGTATTCTCAGTGTTGTCAAAAGCTGATTGATGCTTACCCAGAGGACTTAAACACTAATTTCTCAGCTGAGCTTCAGCAGTTTCACTCATATGTGCGCCATAAGTTCAGTGCAACAAAAAATGTAAAAACAAGATTCAATCATGCTGAACTTTATAAAATAATTGTAGAAGACAATATTGAGTGTGCCTTTCGAAATGTAGACATTTGGAAAGGCACACTCAATATTGTAAACAAAAAATGTAAAAAAAAGATTCAGTCATGCTGAACTTTATAAAATAATTGTAGAAAACAATATTGAGTGTGTCTTTCTAAATGTAGACATTGCCTTTCGTATATTTTTAACATTAATAGTCACAAATTGCTCAACTGAGGGTTCATTTTCTCAGTTGAAGTATATTAAAAATCCCATCAGAACAACTATGCAACAAGGCAAGTTGAATGCCTTATCTCTACTAAGTATAGAAACAGATGTGTTACGTAAGGTTAATTTTGAGGATCTGATCAAAGACTTTGCAATTAAAAAAAAGTAGGAGAAAACTTTTCAAATCTAAATAAAGTTGAAGTATACAAAAATAAACATTATTGTTCATCTTACTATACGTTTTGTTTCATTTTGAAAAATAAAAATTTATTTTATGGTTTATTATTGTTTATATTTTGGATTACATATATATATGGCACCAAAATCTTTTAAGTGCTTAGGGCCTCTATGGGTCTTAATCCGGCCCTGCATTCAATTCTAATCTTGCAGTATTCTGACGTCTCCAAAATTATACAATTTCATTAGAGAATTACAACAAGTGTGGATGGAATAGTCGTTTTCTAATCATAATATTGAAATTAAACATTTTGCTTTGAGATCATGCTAAATATTTCGTTCGAAAATAACGGACTTATTAGATTTCGAGGTAATGCGACCTTAGGATTTCTGAATATAGACTATATTCAAATATTTGATTTTTACGCCAAATTTATTGTGCATTGTGTGATTCTAATAAAGTATCTCACTTACATATGAACAAGAACAACGTTAAAAAGTTCAGACGCAAGCATAAGAGCCTCTGTAACTCAACAGTACAGACGAATCCCTTTGGTTTGGACCTTGGTTCGAGTACCGTCAGTGACGGGAGGAACTTTTATCTGGTCCCTTTTGACTAAAGGTGAGTTAGCTGGTCTCATACGGAGTAAAGTTTTTTTTCCCTTCCCACCAGGAAACTCGAGTTTTTCGTACCGGTCCCGCGAACAAACATGGATTACAGTTATGTATACGTCCCAGCCATATGCCGGTCCTGAGCCTGGATGAAATTTGGGGGAGGGGGGGAGAAGCAATGGTGAACTACCCTATAAAAATCTCACCAGGAATACTTTGTGGGCAACGCCCACAAACCACAAAGTCACCACGGTCGGAAATGACTGAAAGGAAAAATCAAGATCAGACGCAAGCATTTTATTTTTTTAGCAAGAATTCAGTTGTAATATTTTCAGAAAGGGAGATAATACACGCATCTTTTAATGTGGAATTCCAGTCAACATTTTGCATTTTTAATATCTAACAGAATGGAACTCAGAACTACTACTATAGTATATTCAAGAAAAAAAATCGATTTTTCTATCCGTAAAATTTGTGTTGATCTGCCGGTTTTATACAGTAAATTTCTTAACCATATGACTATATGTAGCATCTTGAAACTTTTGTTTCGCAGAAACAGTTCTTCATAGATTTTGCAAGTTCTTCATAAATTTTATCTAATTATACCGCTTAAATTAGACTAACGATAATTGCATGAGGATCTGGCAAAAGAAGTCTGGCTAAGTTTTCCATTGTCGTTTGTTCTATTTCATTATTTTCTTTAGTCCTTGTAATAGGACTCAAGAAAATCCAATACCTCTACGCTTTAAACGTCCACCATTCTATTCGCACAATATTCCCTGTGATTACAACAAATATTTCGTCTTCTGGATTATTTCTAAAGCATATTTCCTATACTTCCCCACTATTTTTTCATTGTATATCATCAGAAAATACTCTGTCCTCAACAAAGTAGCGAATATCCAAGTTATCGTCTATATGGATATTTTGAGGTGATCGATGTATATACATTTTTTTTTTCGCGCATAGTGCCTGCTTTGACTTCCAAACCTACCATCTATCGAAAACGTTCTGTATTGAGAGAGCTCAGTTTTTTTTTAACAAACATTAACACTCTATTAGATCCGCCACCTCGTCACCATGTAACAACCATCTCTCATTCCTCAAATGTCATGATTTATATGCGAAGGTTTCTGTGGTTTAGCAGTTCATAAGAAAGATTGCGGTAATTGGACCACATGTTTATTAAGCTAAATAAAAATAAAAAAAACAAACCCGACAAGTTTCGTAAGTCGTTTGACTTACATCTTCAGGGCTCAAAGGTAACTAAAAATTATGATTTATGATTAGTCATGATTTATGTCATTCTCAAAAAGGAAATTTTCTTCTTGAGACTTTGGACAGAGATAGGTGTTAAAGTTTCCTAATATCAAGCATTTCAATAACAAAATCATTATGATGATTAGACAAGTTTTCTATTTCGCCTTGTAAAACTGGTGTATTTGGCCAATTTCCATGACTGCATTAGATAAATGCTTTCTAATTTCAGTTTCGTTATACTGAATAGATAATTATGAGGTAACGCATATATCATAACATTATTACTAGACATACTACCTTTTTTTTTTAAATTCTTCTTCTTTTTCACTATTAAGCATAAATGCTTGTAGTGACCTTATTTTCAAAGACCATCTCGCATCTTTTCCTTGGGGGTTCCTCTAGAGCCAAGTTATTTTCTTTCATTGCCCATCTGTTATCCTGTATTTTTAATTTGTATTCTGACTTTTTCCATTTCATTTACTTCTTTTATTATTTCATTCATTACTAAAATTACAGAAGGTGGGATTTAACGAATCACCATATCTAATTACTTTGGTTATTTTAATTTCTTCAGTGTGACCTTGTTTTGTATTTATTATAAATTAAAATTATCAAATATTAAATAAATTTTAACAGGCCTGTGTAGCTATGATGAACACGAGAGAAAGATTGTCGAATCTAGGGAAATTTCTCTAGATTCTTCTCATATCAACAACAGCCTGAGTTTTAATCTCTCTGACGCACACGTTGCCTCTGTTCAGTACTGGCGCACTCGCGACAGCGCGTAGTATCCGTTTGTTTGGAACTCAAGCTCGCATTTTGTTTTCAAACACGCTACTGTCTTTTTGTACTTGTTCTGTTATTACAATTTTAAGTCTCTGTAATTCTTTATATTCTTCTTTGATTGTGACACCTGAAGATGTTGATCAATTCAACAAAACTAGTAAACTAGTATCAAATATATCATGTCATCTTTTTATCTCTCAGTATCAGTCATTAAAGCTTTTTCATAATGTTCCAACCGAGTAAAAATAAATTCTGAAAAAAATTGACAATTGACAATTGACATTTATGTCTTTAGGTCTGAAGCAAGATGCTTTTCATATTCCCCGCTATCTGTTGTGGTTACAGTGAAGGTAAAATTTATGAGTAGATTGCTCGCCCTGAATGGGCATGGAGATTATGCATCACTAAAGAGGCTAATATTGCTTTTGGTCTTCTATATTTGAATATGTCCGTTGGATCGAATGCTGCAGCTCGCTGAACCAAATCGTTGGGATGTGTGGACGTCTTTAGGAAAAAATTGGTTGCTAAGGATTGTAGAAAAGAGAAAATATAGGGAATATTTGTGTCTCTGTGGAGTTGATTGTTTTTAACATACCACGGGGCGTTCAGAATCATTCTCAAGCACTTGTTCTGCACTCCCTGTATTTTGATAATGTTAGCATTAGCCGTATGGCTCCAGGCCGGAGAGGCATAGATGATTATAGGACGAATTGTCATCTGGTATAGTTGCAATTTGATTCTGTTGCTGAGCTTGCTATTTCTATTAATTAGCGGATAGATCTGAGCTATGGCTTTAGATGCCTTTGTGCAAGCAGACTTGGTGTGCTGATTGAAAGATAGCTTTTTGTCGAGAATTACACCCAGGTAATTTGTTTCTGTCTGCCAGGGAATTTTAGTATTGAATAGTAACACATCTCCTATAGGAGACATTGGCCTTTTTGAGAAAAGAACGGCTGAGCTTTTCTGGGGGGTTGACTTCCAATCTCCACTTAGAGAACCAACTCTCCAGCTTTAGAATGTTTTCTTGAAGCTTTCTAGTAATGAAATTGGGTCTGAGAGATCTGGTTAGTATTGCCGTATCGTCCGCATACAGGGCCAAAATGGAAGTCATCGGATTGTGCGGGATGTCTGACATGTATATAGAGAACAACAATGGAGCCAGTAGAGATCCCTGCGGCACTCCAGCAAAGATGTGGCGCTGGGAGGATGTAGAACCGTTGATCTTTACTTGCATTGACCTATTCTGAAGATATGAATGGATTATATGAACCATTTTTAGTGAGGTACCAGCTGAGATAAGTTTGTGCAGGAGTCCAAAATGCCAGATTTTGTCAAATGCTTTGGATAAGTCTAGAAAAACAGCGCCTGTGCACTGGTACCAGTTGTAGCTAGTGGTGATGTATTCGACAATTCTGTGGATTTTCTGGGTAGTACTATGGTGTTGCCTAAAACCAAACTGTTCTTTAGGGAGGATGTTTAGGTCATTTACTGAGGTTTGGAGTCGTGAGAGGATGACCTTCTCTGCAACCTTACCCAGATTTGAGATGAGACTGATTGTACGATAATTTTGCGGTAGGTGTGGGTCTTTGCCTGGCTTATGTATAGGAATTACGTCAGCCAGTTTCCAGGTGGAAGGAAAATAATGAAATCTTAAAATTGCATTTATTATACTGGTCAGGTGCGCTACTGCTTTTCGGGGCAGAAGTTTAATCACCCGATTAGTAATGCCGTCTGGCCCAGAAGCTTTTTTGTTCTTTAATTTTTTAATAATGTCATATATCTCAGCAGGTGATGTTGGTGCAATACGATCAGTGCTGGTGATAGGAAGTTTGAGTGAGTGTCTGACCTTGCTGTGAATTTTATATATACTGTATATTCAAAGTCAAGGTTTCCATATGAAGGCCGGCATATCTCCTCTAAGATATATGCTATAACTTCCGCTTTGTCTATCTGTGTGAGCAAGGCCCTGGTCAGAGAATATTGGGGGAAGGAATCTGTCTTTGTGTTTGATATTTTTCAGTAGTCCCCAGATGGAGTGATCAGTAGGTGAAATGGAGGATAACTTTTCATCCCATACTTGGTCTCTATGAGCTTTGAGTGCATCTCTTACTGCCCCATTTAATCTGTTTAGATTTATTTTATCTTGTGGTGCACACGTGTTATGGAATCTTTTCCCAGCTCTTTTTTTGTCTCTGATCAAGTTCATGATGTCTTCAGGCAAACGATCTGGCTTGTGGGCAGATTTGTAGGAGGAAGCTACCTTTATAGCAGAATTAATTTGTTGTGTGAGATTTGTAACTGCAGTTTCTACTTCTTCTTTTGTGCGCATGTGAGGAACAGGTCCAATATAATCCTTGAGTGCTGCTGACAGTCTTTCCCATGCAATGTAGGAGTGAGAAGGAGGACACAGGTATTCTTGATTTCCCAGCTGTAGTTGAATTGGATTGTGATCGGATGATAGTTCATCCATAGATATGATGCTGTACTGAAGTTTAATATCCTGCAGGATAGCTATATCCAGGATGTCAGCAGTGCCGAACGTACTGAGACGAGTTGGTTCGGTGAGGCCTGCCACAACAGCGTTGCTTGATCCTAAGTAATTGGAAAGGATACAACCATTCTTGTTTGTGGTTGTACAATTCCACGCAGGATGCTTGGAATTCAGATCCCCGGCAATAATGGTGTGCTCTCTGATACATAAGATGGCATTTAGATCAGAGTGAAGTAGAGATTTTTGGGGAGGGTTGTAAGCTGAGTAGATTTTCAGTTTGCCAGTGGAGCTGGTGACTACTTCCACTCCTGTGATCTCAAGGTTAGTGGTAGAAGGATTGCTCACAGAGTGGTGCTTAATGTAGTTTTTAATGAAGATGGCAGTGTCGCCGCTTCTGTAGAATAGTCTGTCATTTCTATATAGGTGATAGCCTCTTATTGTAGGATTGTCTGAGGGTATTAAATGAGTTTCACTGATTAAAATAACATCTGGTTGACACCTATATGTGAGGTCTCGGAGTTCCAGAATTTTGTTTTTGAAGCCATTTGCGTTCCAAGCAACTATCTGAAGAGATGCTGGAAAGTTTGTTACTATTCATTTATGAGAGCTCTGGGGATGACCTGCGTTTCAGGAAGAAATCTTTTAGTGGAGGTTTCAGTAGGGTTTGATAGGCTGAAATTTTGTAGCATGTTTGCTAGTGAGGCCGTAATAACAGCTGTTAGGTGTTTAGGTGCTGTTGGTTGATTTTGTTCTGGAATTGGTCTAATTGTACGGGTCACATCGGCATAACTTCTTGTTTGCTTTTGGGTGTCTCTATTATTGGGGGTCTCTGACTGTGGCCGCTGACTCTCCGGTTTTGATGTCTGGGCCGCTGGTGTTCTTGTACTGTAGGAGGAGGGCTGATTGATTGCCTCCATCTATCTGTTCTTTGGGTGCTGAGTACATCCTTTGTAGTTTGCAGGATGAGGGCCACTGCAGTTGGCACATTTGGCCGAGGTGGCCCTCGGCTTTGTGCAGGTATTGGTTGGGTGGCTGTCTCCGTATTTTAAACATCTATATTCCGCTCTGGATAGATTTTGGGCATGGCCAAACTTCTGGCACCTGTGGCACTGCCCAGAAGATGATCTTTCATGGAGTGGTTCCGGTGTGACGATGAGACCACAGACTGTTTTTAATTTGTAGATATCCTTGTATATTTTATGAATCTCAACAAGGACTGATGGCATGGGAGTCTTGTCTGCTTTGTACATTCTGCTGATCTTGACTGGAGGCAGATCCTAAGAATTTAGGTCAGCAGCTATTTCTGCTGTGTCAATGTCTTCACAGACACCACGAAGGACTACTTTTAAGTTTTTTTTCGGAGCTGAGCGCAAAGGTATGATATTGGATGCCTCTGTCGTCCAGTTCTTTGGTTAACCTTCTATAGTCTGTCACTGTTGCTGGCTGGATCTTTATGCCTTCATCCATGTTTTTGGCCTTAATGAAGCCAATATGCAAATTGGACATTGTGGATCTTAAAGCTGCCCACTTATGCTTTTCTCTAAGGATGATCGGAGGCACATTTTCTTTAGGAGAAATAGCGGCGTCCGAACCCTGAGAATCCTGTTCCGTTTTAGTATTGTCATTGTGTGGTTCATCTGTTGTTCTTCGCTTTTTGAGTGCGCGCACTTCTACAAACTCTGAAGGAGTAGAAGGCACCGATTCTAAATGATCTTCAGCGGCAACGTCTGAGACACATTCGGGGGAAAAAGTGTCATACAATTTCACTTTTCCCGGCCAATTATCACTCAGCAGCTTTCCTAGTCTGATTAATTCCATGTATACTTCCTCGAATTTGGTCTCATTCAGAAGTTTTGCCATTTGAATAATTTAAAATGTGTTAAGATACAGATGGAGAAAGAGTGGGATTTCTCAGGCGTTCCGAGCAGGTAAAGATACACCTGTGGACATTTGAGGGTCCACTAACAAATCCCGTAAACACTCTTAGGAGTCTACCAGCAATAAAATGTCGCTATAAGAAACAAACAAAGGCGATACTAGCGGCTGTAGGCCTAGCATATCGCCCTTGTAATTACAAATGACTTACCTGGATAAAGCACTATGGAAAATAAAGTGACTGTTTATGGTAGCAAGCAATTAACTACTATTACTAATGAATAAGCATAAATATAAATCGCTAAAAACATATCAATCAAATTCACAATTCATATATTGTCATATATGAATAATACACGACGCGAAACACTAACACACGAGCCGCCATCTTTTTCTCCCGATCTTCTGAAAAAAAAATATATATATATATATGACTACTACTATTAACTCGTGGTTGGGATATGTTCATTTTTAATATTAACTGACTTAAAACCCGAGAATTATAACAAAATAAGATTTATTTGAAAATGCAACATGTTTCGTCGAGATTGACTTCATCAGGCGTTAAGAACATAGAAAGATATTAAAAGACACTTTATCTTTAAATAAATAAAGATATTAAATAATATCTTTATAAATAATATATAAATAAATAAATAAATAAATAATAAATAAATAATATCTTTCTATGTTCTTAACGCCTGATGAAGTCAATCTCGACGAAACATGTTGCGTTTTCAAATAAATCTCATTTTGTTATAATTCTCGGGTTTTAAGTCAGTTAATATTAAAAATGAATATATATATATATATATATATATATATATATATATATATATATATATAAGTCAATCTCGACGAAACATGTTGCGTTTTCAAATAAATCTCATTTTGTTATAATTCTCGTGTTTTAAGTCAGTTAATATTAAAAATGAATATATATATATATATATATTTTTTTTTTTTTTTTTTTTCAAAATTCATTTTTACTCGGAATATTATAATTTGGTTGGAATATTATAAAAAAAGGTTTAATTACTGTTACCGAGAGATAAAAAGATGATAAGATATATTTAAAAAAGATACTACTAGTTTACTAGTTTCGTTACATGAACATCCTCAGGTATCACAATCAAAGAAGTATATAAAAAGTTACAGAGACTTAAAATTGTACTAACAGAACAAGTATAAAAAGACGGTAGCATGTTTGAAAAAATGTAAGTATGAGTTCCAAGCAAACGAATACTACGCGCTGTCGCCAGTGCGCCACTACTGAACAGAAGCAACGTGTGCGTCAGAGAGAGAGAGATTGTAACTCAGGCTGTTGTTGATATGAGATGAATCTAGAGAAATTTCCCAAGATTCAACAATCTTTCTTTCGAGTTCATCGTAGCACACATGGATGTTAGAAGTTTGAGTCCAGTTTACAATGTGCTGGCGGCCTTTGTCTGAGTTAGCTGAAAAGAGAACGTGGCTAGAGAGAGCGCTAGCTCTAGTCCTGTTATAGGAGATATCTCTACAGTGTTCATCCAAACGTAGAAGGATAGATTTAGCAGTCTGTCCATAGTATGGCTTTCCGCAATCACACAAGATTTTGTGTGATTGCGGAAAGCACCTAGAAACTGAGTAGGAAGATGTTTCTGTTTATGTTTGCTAAGTAATGAACGAAATTTTGGAAGCATCGTGAAGCACGTTTTGAAGTTGAATTTCTTGAGAATCTTGGCCAATTTTGGTGAAAGAGACCTGATGTAAGGCAAGGAGATGAAGGCTCTTGGGGAAGAGGGATCTTCAGAAGTAGTTAAGTGCATGGGGGAAAGAAATTTGTCAATTTTCTTTGGAGAGAAACCATTGTTAATAAACGTTTTTTTAAGAAAACGGAGTTCATTTTCAATTTCTGTTTCTTCTGTAAGTAATGATTTGGCTCGGTGAGCTAAAGTGGAAATAATACCACATTTTTGTGGGGGATAGTGATGGGAGGAAGCATGAAGGTATCTGTCAGTATGAGTAGGCTTTCTAAAAATTGAGAATTTAATGCTCTCAGCACATCTGGTAAGCTTGAGGTCTAAAAAGGGAAGGCAGTCATCTGATTCCAGTTCGATGGTGAAAGAGATTTTTTTCATGGCACTTGTTTAGGTGGTCTAAAAATAAATAGAGCTTATTGACACCGTCTTCCCAGATGAGGAAAATATCATCAATATAGCGGGACCAGACTTTTGGTTTAAAGTGAAAGGAGTTAATAGCTTTTTCTTCAAAATCGTTGAGAAATATATCCGCAAGAATCGGAGAGAGTGGGCTGCCCATAGCCAGACCAAGTAGATCTTGTTATCATATTTGAAGTATCCTGACTTTATGCAATGGGAGAGAAGAGCAAAGAGTTTTTTTGATAATTTGTTCTTGAGAAGATCGAGGACTTCTTGAGCAGGTACATTTGTAAAGAGAGAAACAATATCAAAACTGGCCATTAAATCTGTTTTTTTAAGTTTGATGTCCTTCATTTTAGAGACAAAATCTGCAGAGTTTTTAATATGTGAAGAGGAAATTCCAGAAAGATTTCTTAGAAAACTCGCTAGATATTTGGAGAGATTATAAGTGGGAGAGTGTATGCCCTCAACTATAGGTCTGAGTGGGCAGTTATTTTTGTGAATCTTGGGGAGACCATAGAGATATCTCCTATAACAGGACTAGAGCTAGCGCTCTCTCTAGCCACGTTCTCTTTTCAGCTAACTCAGACGAAGGCCGCCAGCACATTGTAAACTGGACTCAAACTTCTAACATCCATGTGTGCTACGATGAACTCGAAAGAAAGATTGTTGAATCTAGGGAAATTTCTCTAGATTCCTCTCACATCAACAACAGCCTGAGTTACAATCTCTCTCTCTCTGACGCACACGTTGCTTCTGTTCAGTACTGGCGCACTCGCGACAGCGCGTAGTATTCGTTTGCTTGGAACTTACACTTACATTTTTTCAAACATGCTACTGTCTTTTTATACTAGTTCTGTTAGTACAATTTTAAGTCTCTGTAATTCTGTAATTTTTTATATACTTCTTTGATTGTGATACTAGTAAACTAGTAGTATCCTTTTTAAATATATCTTGTCATCTTTTTATCTCTCGGTAACAGTCATTAAACCTGAGTTTAATGACTGTTACCGAGAAATATATATATATATATATATATATATATATATATATATATATATATATATATATATATATATATATATAGTCTTTCTTTTGGTGTGCGGAAGAGAGGGCATCAATTATCAGGAATGCTAAGTTAACTTTATGGACTCGAAATATGTAATCAAATAATGGGGTGGTAAAATAGCTAACAATTAGAATTGTTAATAACAGTAATACAAAAGTATTGAGATTTAAAAACTGAATGTAATTAATAATGTCACGTCATGTAACTGTATACTGTTAAAGGCTATGATTAATTTCACAAAATGAATTACTTGTAACAAATGGTAATACCTTTAAGCAGGTTAAAGCATATGCAAAAAACATATGATGAATATATCTATCGATGATGTGTCTATTTTACTGCTGTGTATTTATTTTTATTTGTATAAAAATAAAAAATCAGCTAACGCCTTTTTATTCCCGTATGCGGGGGAGTAGGCGAGGCCATTTAGCCCTATCTAACTTTATTTGGAGACTGAGTGGGCAGTTCAATCTCCACTGGTACCAATCAGAGATAGATGGCCCAAAGCTATCACTAATTAAGCGGTACTCAGTGAAGAGAGAAGGCTCAAATGTGCAGCCATGTCGTGGTCCCTAACCCTAATGCAATATATTTAATGCCTGAAATAATGTGGGCACTACGGTCGATTTTCTTGAGTTTACAGGACGAAAAACCAGAGTTTCCGGGAGAAAAAACCTGCTTGCTCGTGCCAGAGATCGACTAACTCGGGAACCGGTCGAAAAAAGGCTTAGAAAAATTTCCTCTAGTCGCCGACTAGACTCGAAATCAAGTCTTCCTTCGTGCGGCCAAGCGCCGTGGTTGGTAAACGCCACATCCACTGAGCTACACAGGCTCTTATTTTTATTTGTATAATAACAGTAATACAAAGGTATTAAATTAAGAGTTAAACCTGAATGTAACTAATTGAAATGTCATGTAATTGATCCCTGTTAAAGACTATGAGAAGAAAATTCACAAAATGAACTACTTGTAACAAATGGCAATACCTTTAAGGTGGTTAAAGCATATGCAAACATATGATGAATATATCTATCAATGATGTATCTATTTTACTGCTGTGAAGTTATTTTTATTTGTATAATAACAGTAATACAAAGGTATTAAGAGAGTTAAACCTGAATGTAATTAATCCCTGTTAAAGACTATGAAAAGTAAACTCACAAAATGAATTACCTGTAACAATTAGTAATACAGTACCCCTAAGAAGGTTAAAACAAATGTAAATATGTGATTTATATATCTACTTATGATGTGTTTATTTTTATTACTATGTATTTATTTGTTATTGATCTGATAACAGTAGTACAAAGATGTTAAGAGTAAAACCTGAATGTAGTCTGTATGTATATATCTATTTATGATGTAAATATTTTAGTACTATGTATTTATTTTTTATCGTTTTAATGAAATATACTCAGTGGAAGTGGCGCTTACATCCTCTTCACTTGGCTGCTTGAAGTTAGATCTAGGTTCAAGACTAGTCGCTGACTGGAGGAAAACTTTTTCTAAGCCTATCTTCGGCCGGTTCCCGAGTAAGTCGATCTCGGGCACGGGCAAGCGGATTTTTTCTCCCGGAAACTCGGGTTTCTTGTCCAGTAAACGCAAGAAAATCGACCGTAGTACCCACATTATTGCAGACAATGACATATCCTGTTACGGTTAGGCATCAAGAGATGGCAGCACTTGTTGGTCTCTTCATCAGTAGCCACCTATAATTACTGATAGACATGGGCCAGCTATCTCTGATTGGCTACCAGTGGAGATCGAACTACCCACTCAGTCTCCAAAAGCTAGATAGGGTGTAAAGGCCTTGTCTACTCCCAATTAATGAATAAAAGGCATTAGCTGATTTATTTTTTTAAAATAAATTTTAAAATACCAAAATAAAAATTTATTTTCATATTATTCTTAATTAACGTGGTTTGTCTTTAACTGTATTTTATTAAATGCTTTTCTTAAATCAATAAAGCACATGTAAAGAGGTTTATTTTATTCCATTGATTTGTCAATTATTTACTTTAATATATGCCAGCAAAGGGTGGTCGATTGATAGAGCCTCTGCTACTAATGGCTCACGCAAAAAGTTAAGCAAGTTTGAGTGAGCGCGGTTAGTAGTTGGAAGGGATCAATCGTTCGATGCTGTTGGCACACCGTCCCTCAATGAGTCTTTGGACTCCCTGGAGGTGTCACAAAATAATAAGTATTATTATTATTATTATTATTGCATCTGTTGATCTCTTTTTCCTAAATCTTTGTTATTCATTGGATAATTCAGTTAAATTATTTATGTGCATATTTTAATGTTGTGTGGAGCAGAATTTGGAATTATCTTATCTCCTTTCGTAAAGATCAGTAGTGTTAAGATCTTTACCGAGTCATTTGTTATTTTCCATTCTATAGATGACCTTGCTACATTGTCTTTTTCTTGACACATTTCCAATTTTAATTGGTAGTTGATTTCCTGTAATGCTCCTGCTATACGTATTGGTGACGCTTTCATCAGTGGGACTGATTAAAGCGCCACCAAATGCACTAGATGAAAAATTATTTCATCTAGTGAAATAAATTTCACTAGATGGCAGAGATATAGTTAATAATCATTCAGACGAATGATTATAAACACATCTCTTAGAAGACAATGTCTGATTTTAAGTATTATATTTATAAAATTTATTAATTAAAATATTATGAACTATATAAATATAAATAAACATAAAACTATACTATTTTATTCTTATTTAAAGTAAATAATGTCGTCATTCTTCATTGCTCTTATGTTTGACATGTACAGTTAGACATGATCTGGACCTGTGAAGGGAGAAATGTTAGCATATTAATATACTGCAAATTGAAAGCTAAAGCTAAGGGAAACCATATAATCATGCAACCAAATATTCAACATATCATGAATTCGAAATAATAGTTTCAAGCATAAACTTAAACTCGAAACCAAATTTTGGTGAGAAAGAAACAGTATCCGAGTATTTTTATGAGATGATAAGTCAAGGAGTTTACAGGTTTACATAAAAGCCATGATTCTTTAAGGAAATCCGAATAAGCTGCAAAAGTAAAGAATGAATGGGTATGCAGGTTTAAGTTCTCCAAGTGTATGGTTTTGGACTTTAGGATCCGCATGAGGGGAAGGGGGAAGCTTACTTTCTTTGTGTAACTATACGGAAGGAGGAACTAGGTCGATCACCGGTTGGTGGCTAATAAAAATTTGAAACTGAAGGAAAATATCGCAAAAACTGTGAACACAAGTCGGAGGATTGCTGCAATGATAAACACGACATTGATTAGCAGAGATAAAATACTAATAAATGTAGTTCTAAACTATGATCAGACTATATCTGAAATGTTGTTCTTAGATTTGATCACCAGGATCTGAAGAGACTGTGTAGAGGGTAAAATGGTGGTTCACAGAAAAAAAGATTTAAATCTGTTGAACTGAGAATAGATTGAAGGTATATAGATTGTGGATTGCAGTAGATTGAAGACGCAGTGAATGACAAAGTGATATAGGAAAGATTTTCCAATGGTACAAAAAGAGAAAACAAAGGACTAGCTGTCATTTCTTAGATGCTGAAGAAGAGTTTGGTACATAAATTAGTAAATCTTCTCCCCTTTTATTTCTTTTTCTCTTTGAAGAATGAAGAGTGAGTGAATTTTTCGCATGAATGTTTTATAAATACTAAAATTTTGAAAGAATTTGAGATTAAGTATGATAAGCATGCTGTAGTCAGTAATAGACCTCCCATAATCAGAAAGATGTTTTCTTGTAAAAATCACTGCTGTAATAATTTGTAGCAAAAATTACTCCTTCAATAACTTTCTGATAAAAATAACAATAATTCCAGCTCTCCAGAAGAAAGACCGGCATATGTTTAATTTTAATTGTTAAATGGTATTTTTTCAGCCAGTTTCTTAATCCCACTTTGCTGTAAGCAAGCTTTTCTTCCAAAAACGTGAATTTATACACCATTTTACGATACTCTCAAGAGTCACACTGCTCAGAGTCGTGAGCAAAATTTGAAGCAACACAGAAGTGTCATCCTTATTATAATATGGAGAATTTATTCCTTTAGCGAGATTCTGATTACTGGCATTAGTCTATGAGGTAGGTTCTGGAAAGACACTGTTTAACATGAAAGAGTTCAACATTTGTATCATATACATACGGTATAACTATAAGTTATTTAACTTATTTACACATGTACAATTTCTAACAACAGCGTTGAATGCATACGACGTGACTAGGTTAATGCAACTTCTTATTATTATTCTCTTCAATCCTCAAAGTGGGTTGAGTCCCATGTGGATAAGATTTTTCACCGTTCTCTGTGCAAAGCAAGCTCATTCATATGCCAACAGCTTTGAATGTCCGATGTAGTTCTAAGGACCTTACATCATGTTGAACTTGGTCTTTCTCTGAATCATCTACCGTTCATATCATCCTCAAATGCCAGCCGAGGAAATCTGTCCGGTCCCATTCGCACAATGTGACCAAGCCAACGGAGCTGATGCCTTTTAATTGTGCCAAGCATTGTTGAGTTAGGGATATTCAAATGCACCACTTGTGCTTTAGTCTTATAGTCTGTTTATTTTTGCTAATCATTTCATTTCACAAGCCAACAGAGTCCTTTCTCCTTCATTTTTAAGGTCCATGTTTCTGCACCGTAGAGAACTGTTGGTAGTATTCTTCCTTAGCATATTTTTTTAGAGTTGTAGGAATATTGTAGATTTTCCTTATTTTATTGAGTTTATTTATCATGGACTATTCTATAAAGATTCTGTGATTAATTGTTGCTGTGTCATTTATATTTGAATCAAAAATCACCATCATCCTCATCGTCAAATTCCTGAGCTGTATCCTCAAGTGGTAAACAGGATATGATAGTAGTACATGAAAAACTTACATCACCCCAAACTTCCTATCTACAATATTCCTTCAAATCAATCTGTTACCTATCAAGGCTCCAAAATTATCGCATTTTAAATAGTGTCTTCTAAGGCACTTTTTACTGTATCAATCCACCTATATCTTGGTCATCCTCTGGGTCATTTTCCTGCCAATTTGGCAGAGAACACTTGTTTTGTTAATCTTTCCTCTCCCATTCTGTTTATTTACATGTCCATGCCACCTGAGATTAGCTCAGTAACATATTCCTCGATGCTAACAATGTCAAGTTCTTTCCTAATATCCTCGTTTCCTATTGTAGGATTCTCATATCTGCAGACTCCAGTCTTTGGTCAAGTGTTTTGTTTCTAACTCTAACCCAGCTCGCAGATCCATAAGTTAAAATTGGCTTGAACACTGTCTTGTATGCAGCTAATTTAGTGTTTTGACTAATTTCTCTCTTATTCCACATAAAGTTATTCAGTCAACTTCCTACCATACTTGCTTTGTCGATTCTGTTGTCTATTTCCATATTCAATTTACTATCTTCACTAAAAATTGTGTTTAAGTAGCTGAAATGTTTACTGGTTCTATAGGATCCCAATGTGCGGTGCATTTGCTATTTTCAATTCTTCTTCCTATTTCCATTTTCTTTTGACTTGTTATTTCTAAATTTCATGCATTATCCACTACAACAGTTATTCAATTTAGTAGGGAATCTTGCAGACTTGTGCAAGATTTATTTAAAAGTATACATCATCCGCAGAAAGTAAAGAGCTGAGATTAACATTTCTAATTTTGATGTCAGGTTTAATACCACTTTCCTTCATAATGTGATCCATATAAATAATGAATGACAGAGGGGATAATGTACACCCTTGTCTGACACCAGATTTAACATTAAACCATCTTCTTATACTTTCTTCAATTCTAACTGCTGACTGCGGACTTAGAACTCAAATAAAGACTAAGTATTTCTTGATATAATACCCCATTGACACCATACAACTGTAGCGTTTTGAATAGCTTTTCTCTTGTCACCTTGTCATATGCCTTTTCCAGAACTACAAAACTTAAATACAGATCTTTGTTATATTTCTATGATTTCTCAACCATTTTTCGTAAAGTGAAAATTCTGTCAGCCTCTATTTGGCTGGAATCCAGCTTGTTCTTCACCAAGCTTCCCTTCCACAATCCTTCTCAAGTATACTTGCACATATCTTACAAGGAACACTCAATAGAGAAATACCTCTGTAAGTTCCCAATTCAGTTTTATTTCCCATTTATATATGGGTACTATGAGAGCTCTACTCCAATTAGCTAGAAATCGTTACTCTGTGCAAGCCTTCTGAACTATGCAGTGCAGCCACTGTAAGACTATTATACCTCCATACTTGAGCATTTCTGGTTGAATATCATCTACTCCAGCTGCCTTTCCACATTTCAGGCGTTTGATGACTTTTTCTACTTCAATTATGGATATGTATTCCTATTTGCTTGCCTGTTGGGTGTTGTTTTAACCATTGTGCTGTCACTGATTATTTCATTTAGCAATTTTTCAAAGTAATTACTCCATGCATCAATGATATCTTTTTCTCCAGTTTTCATGTCATCTTTATCATCTCTAATTCCTTTTACAGCACTGTTTCCTACATTTCTGAGATTCTTCAGCAACATTACTGAATATCTTGCGCTTTCTTGATATTTATTTTCTGAATAAAATATACTCTTAGGTAATTAAAACCAATAACTTGTTCTACGGTTTCCTGATGAAGTGTTATCTGTGTATCTTACAAATGTCTTCCAATTTTTATTATTTTTATTTTACTTGAATTTATAATGATATTATAATTTTGCAGGTTTCTTGTAATTTTGCAACCTGTTATTCGAGATTTGATTTTTATCTCTTATAATTAGTACATCATCTGCTTATGATATGTGTAATTAGTCTTCCATATTCTTTTTCTCCTTTTGTTGATTATAATTATCTTACCTTTACAAGGTGCATACAGACAACTAAGACATCTACAGTCCTGTTTTTAGTTCTCGTAAAAATACACAAATAAATTGAGACAATAAATATATACAACAAATAGGATATATAAGTTCTTTCAAAGGCTGACATCGAAAAACTCTTATGAATTGTACTTCATGCAGTCTATCTTCTTCAATTGCGCCGTTATTTACACACAGTAGAAAAGATATATATCACTGTGGATTTGCATAGCTTTATGGTGCACGAAATATACCAGTCTGTTGGAAAAAGCAATTGTCGTACCATACGTACGATAATTGCTTTCAGGCAATTGTCGTACGTATAAATAGGAATACATATCCATAATTGAAGTAGAAAAAGTCATCAAACGTATGACTGTTTCATTACTACCGTCTAGCCTTCTTTCCCTTTTCTCTTTCAGAGTCCTATCCATCTATTCTTTTTCTTCTCTAGTTAGAAGACTATGCTATTGCTTACATTACTATTGCTTACATCACTGTTTCCTTAGTTTTTTCATAATTACCAACCTTATAATTCCACATATATCCCTTTCTAATAAACATCCTCAAATAACTGGTCACCCCTGCAAGCGATCACTCTCACCGACTGGTGGAAGATTTGATACTCAGTTATTATAACACCATCTGATGAAATAATCAAATTCATTATCCTTGATCCTCGTGTACTCCCTGTTAAATAATGCCTAAGGTTATTATCCCTCAAAAACTCCAGAAATTCATTTTCTTTGCCCTTAAATACAGTCTTTTTATTCCAGTCTACATTGCCATAATTAAATCACACATCATGATCACTCATTTGTTGCTAACTAGGCTACTTTGTCTATTCATTTCCTTTTCATTATCCTCCATATTACCAGGTTTATAGAAACACCCAATTAAATATTTCATCCTGTTCAACATTACCCCACACCATATTGCCTCAAAACTGCCACCACTATTTTCAACTTGCAAATCCACCCACATGAGATGGGCAACTCATCTGCTACCATCAACAGTACTGCTTTATTTTTCCCTGTCTGTCTTCAAAAAATCTCATATCCGTTCATCTCTATTCCTATCAGGATATCATCCCCATCTTACCATGTCACCAACAGTTCTGCTCCGAACTAATGCAATCAGTGCAAGTTTTGGTCCCCTTATTTCGAATACTTCTGGCATTAGGAAACAAACATAAGAAATCGTTTCTGGTTCTACAAGTCCTACGAACATCCCATCTTCGATGGGCCTCTTCACATCTTTTCTCAAACTAATCTTTCTCCTCTCATTCCAGGCCATCTCCATCATTTTTTTGCTCACACACATTCCTCTTTGAATTCAGCATCCACATGTTTCATAAAGTGTCGCCTTATCCACCCTGACTCTTTCGCCCTGTTTGTATTGTGCTTTTATCCTCTCATTTACTTCATTTATGATATTCATCTCTCCATTTGCAAGCCTCCCTACCCCACTTATTTCTTCTTTCATATCACCTTGCACCACCTCAGATCTATTCATTACAATCATTACCTCTCCTTCCAGCAACAATCTCTCAGGCAGACTCACGCCAAAACATTTAAATGCAGCCCGTTTTCTTTATACCGTTCCGTCCGTCCCTCAAATTCATCCCATACATTCACAACATGCACTTCTTTCTCCCTGTCTTTTTTTTATAGGCAAACACATCATTCATGATCTTTTCTTGCTGCCTCATTTCATCATTATCATATCTTGGCAACACATTGACTACCTCTCCTGCTACACTGTTATCTTTTACTTCTCTTAATAATCTCCTATTATCCAGTCTGGCATTTTCCTTCTTCCCATTCAAACCATCTGTCCTTACAACAACCAACTCTTTTGCTTTCTTATTCCTCATGTTCAACGCTTCAATCACTTTGCTCATTCTACCTCCAGGAAAACAACGTTATGCACCTTCTCATTCACCACACCTCTAATAATGGAAATTCCACAGAGAGCTACTCTCTGGAATCATTCGTTACATCTTTCGCATGGCTATCTTTCCTAACACGCTCCCACGCATGTCCGTAATTCTTTTCATTTCATTTCGCATGCACTTCATCTCTTCCTCATCTTCGACTGTGATGTGCAACTAAGGCTTTAGCTGCTTATGGCTTTAATTTTACGTGCATTTCTCAAATCCCTTTGAGAAATGCACGTAAATCAATAAATAATAAACGAAAATTTTGATTATTTTTAATATTAATGTTATAAAATCATTTTAGTTGTAATGAATTAATACTATAAATTAATACTATGAATTAATTTTATTGCACTTAATATAAAATATTTTTTTATTATTGTTCGAGCTGATTAGTAGAAGTGATTAGCTTGTATTCTAGCAGTGAAAAGTGTTCTTATTGCTATTTAATTTCGGAGGATTCTGCTGTGTGTATTTATTTAACTTGATTTATATTTTCATATAATTTATTTATTATTATTATTATTCAGCACCTACATAGTCACAAGATTCATCATACAAAGACATTTTACAAATAACTCTTGGATTCTCATTGAGTATCATGTGAATTAATTTCTTAATTCTTTCCATGAATGATTTCCTTTAAGTGTTTAAATAATATATTTGCCAGTTGGTGAGCCGCTGAAGACGACAAGAAAAAAATTTTTTTTTATTTAAAAAAAATGATATTTTAAGAAAACGCAGAAGAATATGCAATATATAAAAGAATTCTAATCATAAAAATTAATGTAACAAATTATATTTTCCGAAAAAACGCAATGTTGTTCTTACTGTTCTTGCTGTTTATTCACTTCTCCACTGTGGAAATGCTATCCACTAATTATTTTGTGGAAAAATCCTATCAATTTATTGGGTACATCATTATACTTTTAATAATCATTAAAACAAATTGGGGAGGGGAGCACTTAGGCCAGCACTTTTTTCATCTGTTTTTCTCGTGAATAATCGGGTTAATATTTCCATATATTTTGTAAATTTTAGAAATATTGCATTATATGGGTGCATAATGTGCTACTTGCACACAAATGTATTGGGCTGTTAGTAAACAACTTCCTTATGACAGAAGGAAATCAAGGTCAAAGTGTTAGCAGAAGCTTCAGTTGAAGAGATGATTGTTGGTGATAGATCATGCAGTAATGACCTGGGAAGTAGCAAAGAATATGGATGTGCCATTCAGAAAAGGCTGCATGCGAAACACACTGCAGGAAATCATGACAAACGAAGGGGAATACCATATTCAATCCGATTGGACAATGCATGGGAAGAAGGAAAAAAATAGAAACAAATGATACAATATCAGAATTTGTCCCTAGAGTTTGAAGAATAAGTAAAGCAGTATTATTAATCAAGAGATTCATAAGAATGAGATGATATTAATGGAATACCATGTGCAATGTGTCAGTTTTAAACATTATAAAATGCAGGCCAGAAGGAGTATAGGTATTATGCAGAAAGATAAATATGAGTATGAAAAGAAACAGGTTCTGCAAGCTACAGACAGCCCAAAAGGATTCTGTCATTATGTAAACAAAAGAAAGCATAAGGTGCAGAAGAGATTGTTCAACTAATCAGTGCAAGTTTTGATAAGATCTATTAACCTGGTGTATGCAACATGAAGCTCACTGCTACACATACACCAAATGAAGAAACTCAGATATAGGAAGAGGAGATACTAGAGCTTTTGTATAGCTGAATAAGAATTCATCAATAAGGTGAATAGGATATCAGCAGGAATTCCAAAAGAGTGGTCATCTGAACTTTCTGTGATTTTTTTTGAGGTTGTATAATTTGAGTAACAGCACAGGAAAGATTCCACAAGAGTGGAAAAAAAAATATAGAATAATTACATTGCAAGGGTGATGCAAAGAACTGATACATCTACTATAAATGTATCAGTATCAGATACTCTGGAATGGTGGCAAAGATTTTGGAAGAGTTGTTTGAGAGAGAATCTATATTTTGCAATGAACAGCATGGGTTCACTGGGGGAAGGTCATGTTTGAGCAGTAGCAGAGCTTGGTTTTTGGTGCCCTTGGCAAATTTGTAGATAAGTTTTTGTTTGTATTTTAGTCTGGTAAAATATTCTGTCACTGGCACCCTTGGCAACTCCCTCAATGCCATAGTGTTTCTATGCCACTGTGTTTGAGCAACTTGTTGACACTTTGTAATACTGTAACATTTGAGTTATTATTATTATGATGATGATTATTATTACATGACACCTCCAGGGAGTCATGTAATAATAATGGATGACAATAAACCGCAATAATAACAATGAACCGCAAGTACACCAATGCCATCTACCGCCCACCACCACCACTAGTATTTTCATAGGCAATCACAAACATCCATCCCCACAGCGGGAATCAAACCTGCAGCCTTTTGGCTGGAGAACAGATACGCTAACCACTCAGCCAAACAGGCCGGCTGCATGTCTTAGACAAAGTCAGTTATACAAAGGGATTGGATACATGATGATACTCTTGGACTTTGCTAAGACTTTTGACAGGATATGGCATAGAAAGCTGTTGCATAAATTGCAGGACATGGGATCAGATTATAAACTATTAGCTTGAATAAGAAGATGGATGGCTGACTGACAGATATGAAACCGTGGCACAATGTACATGGTTGTGTGAATGTGCATGATTTAAAGTGATGAGTGGTGTACCCCAAGGATCAGTACTTGGTTTATTGTTATTCAATCTTTATACTATTGAAATTGGGAAAGATTTGATGGGAGACATGCAGCTCTTTGCTGCTGATGTTGATGATGATGCCATGATAAGCAGGAATGCCACTGACATGCAGTACTTGCAGAATGATATGAAAATGCTGAAATTGTGGGAATGGAAAATGGCTGACCATTTGTAAAGTTATTCATCTGGCATGATGAGATATCCAATCATATTACATTGGATATTTTATCCAATGGATTGATGCTGGAAGAAACAGGTCAGGTAATTGAGCCCATACTTTTACTGGATAAGAAGTTCAAGTTTAGGGACTGTATAGCAAAGACTGCAAATACAACTCAGAAGGTAATTGCAAGGCTGAAACAAACAAACATAAAAGTCCTTGCCTCCTTAGAAATCCTTGATACAACACTACATGGACTATTGTGCACAAATCTGGTCTCTTGGTTATCGAGGTGATGCAGATACTGTGGAAGGGGTGCAAAGGAAAGTGTTAAAGATGACATCAGGACTGTGGAATGTAAATTATTATGAGGAAAGACTTTCAGAATTTGTGGACTGCAGATATTAGCAAACAGGAAAAAGAGATGACAACAGAGCCCTTAAAACATCTGAAAGGTCATATGGAATACCATAAAATGGAATTTTTCATTTTATGAAGTGTAATATCAAAAATCTTCAGAGCCATTCTCCACTCATATACACTTTGATAATAATTTTAATTACTTTTTTTTTTGGCATTCCAAAAAAAAAGTAATTAAATTTATTATCAAAGTGTATATGAGTTCAACCTTTATATCAATGACATTGTCAATGGATTATAAGGGGATATTCAGTTGTTTGCGGATGATGTGAAGCTATGAAGGGTTATCAGTAATAGTGCAGATGTGGCAGCCCTGCAAGAGGATTTGAATAAACTAGACAGATGGGCAAATGAATGGGGTTGTCGATTTAATGGAGCAAAATGTAAGGTCTTGAGGTTTAGAACACATCGATGGGATGCTGCGTACTCTATTGGAGGCAGTACCATCGACAGGGTGTAGCATAGAGGCGGCCTGCCTCAAGGTGCAGCTTAATAAGGGTGTTTTTTCAGCCTATTGCGGTAGGCACCGTCGCTACGCTAACAATTCCTGTTAGCATAGCAAGTGCAGAAACAAGAGGATTGCTATAATATTGATTAAAAGTTATTTGTAAACAACAATAACCAAAGAAAGATTGGTTGGGCTAGCAACTATATCGATAAAGGCGGATATAGCTTATACTTTCAATTTAGAAGAGTTTATAAAAAATTTTTTTTTTGTGTGATATCCCTGTTGAGCAAACATTTAATTAATATTATTATGTAATCGTTTTGCACAATGTTTCAAAACAAAATAGCCATTGAAGATTTTCTTATATTTTTGTCTTATAATTCATCAGGGGCGATATTTAAATGTTTGCTCACGGTGCAATCTAACCTGGCGATGGCCCTGATTGGAGGAGCTATACTGGAGGAAGTAGGGGAGACAAGAGATCTGGGGGGTGATGATTGAGAGAAACCTGAAATTCAGGGAGCATATTGCAAAGGTAGTGAAGGTAACCCAGAGGATTGCTGCAATGCTGAGAAGGACACTGACCTACAGAAATAAAAGAGTTATCGTTCCATTGTATAAGATCCTGATCAGACCACACTTAGACTATTGTTTTCAAATTGGTCCCCAGGATTTGAAGGAGATAAATTAACTGTGGAAAGGATACAAAGGCAGATAACAAAGATGGTTTCAGGACTGTACAATGTCAGTTACGAGGATCGACTGAGGGAATGTTTACTGCAGAGCTTGGTGGATAGAAGAAGGAGAGGTGATATGATTGAGACTTTTAAACTGTTGAGTGGCAGTTACAGGGTAGACATTGGGGAGTTCTTTCACTTGGTGAAATGGCAGGAAGAAGCAATGACAAGGGGCCATCCCTGGAAGGTATGAAAGGAAGCTGTGAGCAAGAGGGTGAGGAGTGGTTTCTTTGTGTGGAGGATGGTTGAACCGTGGAATGCACTGCCTGAGAGAGAGAGTGGTTAGAGCAAGAATGGTCAGTGAGTTCAAGGAGTGGTATGATAAACTTTGTGTTTCCTAAGAACGACCTCCCACAATGAGTCTTTTGACTCCATGGAGGCCTGGATAATAATAATAATAATAATATTGAAATACTGCAAAATGCAAAGTAAAAATCTGTATAGTAATGTTCCTGCCCAGTTGTTATTGTTATCAGTTTATATTTCCTTTCAAAGAGTGTAAAGACTCATTGTGGGATATCCATTCAACCCATGCACACCACTTATCATACCTATTCTTAAAATCATTCAAAGATAATGCACTCACCGCTTCTGCTGTCAATTCACTCCCACTTACTCACTCACTCACTCACCAACTGAAAAATCTAGCCTCGTTCACTATACCACCTTTGTGTGGTAGTGTATACCGATCTCATACACTAACTATAATCCTATTCAGTTTCCAGAAATAATCCTTTCTTTTCTATCTCCTTCCTACCATATACAAAAATATTTCTCCTACATCTGTCCTATAAATTTCTTAGTTACTTACCCGTATGTAAGTAACTAAGAAATTTGCTCTCTCTCTCTCTCTACTGTTTTCTCATTCCAAAACTTCAGAGACCAGATGAGATCATATAACTCTTTGTAAAAAGACACATAATGATTTTATTATCCTTATATCAGTGCCCATCATTGCTGTTATATTCTGCACATTTTTTATTACCCTTGAAATGTGGTTTCAGCAGAGCAAAGCAAAGCAAAACAATCAATATAATATGACATTCAGAATCTCTTCAACCTAAAATGTATAACTTTGTATTTGGTAACAATGAGTGGCTTCTGCTATCATTTGCTAATTATTATCAGTAATTAGAAAATTATTACTACCAGTCTATTTTGATCCCCTTGCAGTGATAAATTATTTAAATCATTCCATATAACCATAGCAAGCATATTATCACATAATCAATAAACAAACTGAACAGTAATAGTCTAAGAACAGAGCCCTGTGACACCCAAGGGGTCACCCCCAAGCTCATTAACTTGCCCCATCCATAATCCACTTTGAATACTTGTCATTGAGGGGAGAAAAAAAAACAAAAAAAACAGCTGTCATTTACCTGTCATTGAGTCACCTCCTTATTATTTTTGTTTATTTATTTCATTTTTTTATGTTTCCCATTTGCAGAAGGTTGTAAACTTATAGCACAATAGCACCATGGGGCAGGCTAAGGATTTTTTTTAATAATTTTATCTTTATTTTTACATAGTCCAGGAAACCGTGCTCTAGAGACCAAACATGGAACTTGTTCAAGCTACTTCAGGTCCCCAATAAGAGGCCTTAGTCTTACACTGGGTGATGAAATTCCTCCCTCACCTAAAGATAATCACAGAATCCATGCTCGCAGTGAGATTTGAATATGCAGCCTGTTGGTTGGAGAATGGATATGTTAACTATTCAGCCAACCAGGCTGCAAATAGTTTATATTCCATCCATATTTTTCTGAGTTTATACTGTAACGTTCATATGATATTCTGTTGAATGCCATAGCTTAGTCCAATAATATCATGGTGCATATCTAGTACTGTATTAGTATTAATATCATTATTACTCTTGAACCTCCATGAATTCCAAAGGTTCATCATGGAGAGGTCAAACTTGACTCAAAGCCATTCAGCATTAGAGTACTCACCATCCACACCATCAACACATTCACTCATTCTCCACCTGCCAAGCACAAAACTCCTTTTCACTTCCTTACTCACATGACCTTTGTACAGTTTCCAAAGTTGACCATCACCCATTATCCCACGCAGTAATTCCCCTGTATCTATCTGATAGGCTCTTCTCAACAACTTATATGTCTTAATAATATCACCTCTCCGAGCTCTGGAGACAACATTTCATTAATCTGGCCTCATATTCAAAATTCCAGAGTTCTGACCAGTTCTTTGTTATATCTGTTTCCCTTATTTATATTGTTCATAATTTTAGCATAAAATAAGAGCAGATTGCTGAGATAAGAACTCTCTTGGAGAATATCAGTTCTCTGTCTGCACATTCCTGACTTTTACCAACTTTTCAAATCTTATCTGCCACTCTAGAGACACTGATTGACCTGTAATTCACTGTATCTGTTTAGGCACTACATTATTGTCTTGTTCAATGGGACAATCTTTTTATTATTATTATTATTATTATTATTCAGGCCTCCAAGGAATCTAAAGACTCATCGAGGTCCTTCCTAAGGCATAAGGTCTGTCAAGACTCATCGAGGGGAGGTCCCCCCCTAAGAAACACAAAGTCTATCATACCACTCTTTAAACTCACTAACCGTTCTCACTCCCACCACTCCATCAGGCAATGCATTCCACGGCTCACTCCTTACCCTCTTGCTCACAGTTTCCTTTCGTAACTTCCAGGGATGGCCTTTTGTCATCACTCCTTCCTGCTGTTCAACCAAGCAAAAGAACTCCCCAGTGTCAACCCTGTAACCACCTCTCAACAGTTTAAAAGTCTCAATCATATCACCTCTCCTTCTTCTATCCACCAAACTCTGCAGTCCACATTCTCTCAGCCGATCCTCATAACTATCCTTGTACAGTCCTGAAACCATCTTTGTCATCCGTCTTTGTATCCTTTCCACAGTTAATTTATCCCCTTCAAATCCTGGGGACCAAATCTGAGAACAATAGTCCAATTGTGGTCTGATCAGAGACTTATACAATGGAATGATAACCCTCTTATCTCTGCAGGTCAGTGTCCTTCTCATAATAGCAGCAATCCTCTGTGTTACCTTCACCACCTTTGCAATATGTCCCCTAAACTTCAGGTTTCTATCAATCATCAACCCCAGATCTCTTGTCTTCCCTACTTTCTCCAGTATAACTCCTCCCATAGAGTATGCAGCATCCCATTGATGTTTCCTAAACCTCAAGACCTTACATTTTGCTGTCCGCAAACAACTGAATATCCCCCTGCAATCCACTGGCTATGTCATTGATATAAAGGTTAAACAATATAGGTCCTAGTACTGAGCCCTGTGGGACCCCACTTGTAACCCTCTGCCTCCTGGAAACTGCTCCACCATACACAACTCTCTGATACCTATCAGACAGCCGATCCTGAATCCAGTTGACCAATCTGGCATCCAGACCCATGTGCTGCAGCTTAAATATCAGCTTATCATGTGGCACCCTGTCAAATGCCTTCGCCAAGTCTAAGAAAATTGCAGTATATGCCTTTCCCTCATCTAATGTTCTTGTAACTTTATTATAAAAGGCTAGCATATTGCTTAAACAAGAGCGTCCTTTCACAAATCCATGTTGATTCTCACAGATAACATTACCCTCATCTGCCCAATGCTGTATACGGTCCCTCACTACTTTCTCCAAGATCTTAACAACTACTGATGACACACAGACTGGCCTATAATTAGACACTTCCAGTCTGTTACCACCCTTATGCAATGGCACTATCTTACCTTCCTTCCATTCCCTGGGCACCTTTGCCAAAGCCGGACTTTCATTGAAAAGCCAGGTCAAAGGAGCTGTCAATTCCCTAGCACATTCTCTCAAAACTCGTGGTGAAATACCATCCAGTCCCACAGCTTTACTGACACCCAGAGTACTCAGTATCTGAAACACACTCTCCTCCTGTACCTCCAGACCTCTAGCCAGTTCTATCCCTCTAGCATTAAAACTGACTCCTCTAGGATGAAATACTCCAATAAAGTGTTCATTGAACAATTCCACTATGTCCTCTGCATCAGTCACTCTATTCCCATTTTTATCCCACAGTATCATTCTTCCACAGTCATTTCTCCTCCTACTGGCCACATAGCTAAAAAATTCCCTAGGATTTTCTTTGGATCTTAGGGCCAATCTCCTCTCATATTCCAGTTTCGCTTTCCTTACCACACTAGTCACTCTTCTGGCCTGTGTCTTATATTCCTCATGCATCTCTTCACCTGTCTCCTTATATCTCTTCCATAGCCTCTTTTTCGCATGCAATTCCTGTTTAATATTGTTTGTCATCCACTTTACTCTAAATTGCGTCCTCTTCTTCACTCGTGGTATACAACTTACCACTGCTGATAACAAATATTCTTTCACAATTTCCCACACACTAGTGATATACCGGCCTTCCAATTCCTCCCTCCATGAAACTTCCCGACGTTGATGTCTAAGACTATTATAATCACCTGCCTTATAATTCCACATAAGTTCCCGTCTCTTTGATACTCCTGCATGTCTATTCATTTTCCAAGTCAACACCATATGGTCACTCTCTCCAAATGGTGGGAGAAACGTCAACTCAGTTATTATCAACTCTTCTGATGCTATAACCAAATCCAAAACTTTTGAACCTCTTGTTCCCTCTGTTATATGTTGCCTAAGACATTTGTCCCTCAAGAATTCGAGAAATTCCATTCCCCTATTGCTACATGCATCTTCCTCTCTCCAATTTATACTACTGAAGTTAAAATCTCCCATAACAATCATTCTTCTTGCACTTGCCAAACTTAGCTGTCTAAACATCTCCTGGTCCCCATCCTCTGTGCTCATGGGTCTGTAGCAACACCCCACTAAATATCCTGTCTTGCCTACCTCTACCTCACACCATACGCTCTCAAAATCATTTGTCTCACTTCCTTCCAAATTCTCCACTCTTAGAGGACATAGGTCATCACTTATCATAAGCAGTACCCCACCACCACGCTTTCCCCTCCTATCCTGACGAAAAATGCTATACCCAGCGACTTCTATTCCTGTTGTTATATCCCCTTCTGTCAACCACGTCTCAGTGATCGCAATAATTTTTGGCCAGGCTGATGCTATCTGCGCCACCAATTCCTCTCCCTTATTCCAGATACTCCTGGCATTAGTATAAAGCATATAAATGCCATTGTTTCTATACCCAGCATTATCCCTTCTAGACTCCACTGGGCTCAGTGTTACCTGACATTGTCTCCCTTCTCCCAACTATCCATTCCCACAAGAGGCCACCCCTGCTATCATCCTCCCTGGGACACACTGACTCGTTCAGAACAGCAATCTCTCCAGATGCCTACGTCCTTCCTCATTCAAATGTAAACGGTCTCTCGCATACAATTCCTCTCTTTCCTCAAACGCACTCCAAGCATCCACATATACCAGTCCTCTCTTGTCACACATTCTTGCTATTATGCCATTCAATATCACCGCTCTTCTGCTCAGCTCATCATTATCATACCTAGGCAACACGCACACTATTTTTCCTCTCTCTCTGTCTTCTTTCGTACAGTCTCAAGCAAAAATCTCATATCTCTCGCTGCCCGACTTACATTACCACTCAAGTCATTCGTTCCTACCATCACAATCATCTCATCCACCCTTTCACCTCTCTTAATTGCCATAGCCACCCTTTCTATTGTTCCTCCTGGCAAACACTCCTCACACATCCTATCTTGAACACCACAGATCATTGAGTCGCCATACATTATACCTCTTACCATTCCCTCGCTCCTATTGTTTCCATTCTCTCCTCTTTCATTCCCATACCTCTCTCTTCTACTGTTTCCATTCTCTCCTCTTCTAGCACTCCCATACATCTCTCCCATTCCCTCTCTCCTACTGTTTCCATTTTCTCCACTTCTAGCACTTCCATATCTCTCTCTCATTCTGTCTCTCCTACTATTGTTTCCATCCCCCCGTCTTCTAGCATTCCCATACCTCTCTCTCATTCCATCTCTCCTACCGTTTCCATTCTCTCTTCTTCTAGCACTTCCATATCTCTCTCTCATTCCGTCTCTCCTACTGTTTCCATCCTCTCGTCTGCTAGCATTCCCATACCTCTCTCTCATTCCCTCTCTTCTACTGTTTCCATTCTCTCCTCTTCTAGCACCCCATACCTCTCACTCATACTCCCTAAATTCTCTCTCTCTCCTACTCTGATTCGCCTTGCATTTATCTCTTCCATTCTCCTAATCTTATCTTTCATACTTCTGCTCTCATTCACAAGACATCTTGTTCTCCTTTACTCATCTAGATCAAACTTGTGTTAAGACTCAGATTAAACAGGTCAAAGGCATTACCTTTAAACTATTTCTTCTGCTTCCACCTTACTACCATCTGCATTCACTAAGATTATTCTTCCAAAATCATTCTTTTATTTACTCACCATATATCAATAAAACTCCTTGTGATTTCTTTAATCCTGCTCAACTAACTGCTTTTCATAATTCATAATCTGATTCTGCTTTCTTTACATGTTTTCCACTGCAGTTGGTGCTTTATACTGTTTGCATTTCTTCTGTTTATTCTTCTTCTTATAGTCCTTCTTTTACTTCATTATTTTCTTTTTATTGAGCACTTCCTTAATAAGCTTATTCATCCATTTATTCTTTATGCTGATTTATTGTTTTAGCTCTGGAACAGTCAAGTACACACACAAACACACACACACACACACACACACACACACACACACACACACACATATATATATATTATGTAGGTCCCACCCATGAAAGGTTGTAAACTTATTGCAAATTAGTACCATGGGTAGGGCAAGGATTAGATAATGTGGAAACTCTGCTCTAGATCAAACATAGAAATATTTCAAGCCACTTCAGGCCTCCAATAAGCAAAGTAATGCTCTTAACCCTGTTTAATGACATTCACAAATCTCCATGCCTACAGTGGGACTGAAATCCACCACTGACTGCTTCCTCCAAGCATGTCTTGACAGCCTCGTAAATACTACAAGATCATTTTCCTTGAAATGTTTGGTATCATGGCACTACTTCAAGACATCTTCTAAGTTTCTTGTAGATCCTTGTTCTGCAGTCTGACATATATCTTTTCTTGGTTAAAACTTTCACGTATGCCAGCCACATCTCCCACATCAAAATGTCACAGGCACTCTCACTAATTGGAGGTATGATCATTTGTGCTATTTCACCTCATTTATAATATTTCAGAAATATTCTTTGTTTCTTCTCATGTGCATTTTCATCTGCCCCTGCTGTATTCTCATTATAAAAATCAGCTATAATAATGACTCATTACCTAACAGAGATAATTTGCAGATACATTACACCCATCCATTACGCAGTTACCTATCTCTGAAACGCTCTATCTTATATTCACTCTCTTAGCATTTGCCTCACACCGTGAATGCATTGTCTCCTTGCTAACAGTCATTCTGAATTTTGGCTAAATTCCTCTATTGCCACCAGCAGAGCTTCTCAACATCTTATTCTACCTATTCTATCAAGAAGAGGTATTTGCGAAACTAAAAGGCAGGTGATGACATGCTTAGGAAAAAGCTTAAATCTGTACTATGGCATAAAACACTGCAGGTTAAGGATATTAGAAGTGCATTGGATATAGTTAAGGGTCTTCTATAGGAAGCAGTATTAATCTGTGTATCTAGGGTGAGGAGGGTTAATCAGGTAGGAGTTAGATGGATGAGTAATATCATTAAGCATGAGCTGCAGAAGAAGAAAATGCTGTGGAGGGTATATATAAACAAAAAGGTGACTGGCAAACTCATAAAAAGTACAAGGCAGGTACGAATGGTGACTAGCATGGCAAAATCAGATTATGAGAAAAATTAGCCAAGCAGGCCAAAGGAAATCCCAAAGAGTTCTTTCATTATGTGGCAAGTGAGAAGAAGAATAACTATGCAAGATTAACCTTAAAGAGTGATGATGGTCACAAGGAGACAGAAGCAGATAAAATAATTGAGTTACTGAGTGACCACTTTGCAAGCTTATATCTTCCTAGTGAGATTACTGCTTTAACCTATGTGACAGACACTTATGTGGAAACAGAGGTGGATGAATTGGAGGTTCTTAGGATATTGCAGAATCTCACTGTAAATAATCTACTGTAATATAAGAAATAAGAAGAAGCTTGCAATTACAATTATTTAGAAAGGGGCAGAAGAAATATCAGTTTGCTGAGAAGGCCTCTATACTGAATTCTTTCAAGTGCTCTGAAAACCTTAAATATTAAACAGTGAAAGTGTAGCTTGAATTCTGTGTTTTTTGTTTTTAAATTTAAGTGGAGACCTTATATCTCCACTTAAATTTGAATGGAATGAGTAGTGAAGGTCTTTACTCCATCAAGAATTATTTTACTTACTTGATTGAAATTTCTATTAAAAAAAAAAACAGGGAAACGTTAGTTTGATATACTTTCCTCCAGCAGAAGAGAAAGATGTATAAAGGTGACATCAAGGTTAGTCATAAAGCACAGATTGTTAGCATGTTAGAATGGCAGGTACATATCAACCTGCAATAATTTGATGCTATAGAATACTATTATTTCTCTCTCTCTCAAAAAAAAAAAAAAAAAATTAAGGGCAACACGAAATTTACTGTTTTTTCCAGAATGGTAGAAGGTAAGCTATCTAGATCATTATTATGAGAGTGAAGGAAAGCTCAATGCCAAGGTGGGCATGGCTTCTTTAGGTGATATTGCAGCGATACCAGCAAGATGCAAGAGAGAGAGAGAGAGAGAGAGAGAAGCACATAGACCAGCCATCATAACCAGTGGTGACAGCTAAGTCACAGATCTTGGGATATGAAGTAAACTTCTCTATACAGATTATCAGATTAGATTTTATTTATGGTTGTTTCTTGCAGTTGTTACATGCTTTTATATAGGCGTAAATTGTGGGTAAGGCGTTTTGATGCATGACAGCCATGATATTTTCCATTTTTTGTTTGGACTTCCTTGGCATGCTTGTTGGAAAAACTGATTTAGATAATAGGTGGAGATTTTGAGAGGAATAAGTGTTCTTGTAAGGAGATGAAACCACAGAAAAACAAACTGCTGTAAACAAATGTCAGAAAGTTGGTAGTGACATGGAATTGTATACTGTAAAAGAGGAAACTTGCCAAATTATAGTCAGAAGTACGAGGCTGACAACCACAGTATACTTGGAAGAACTGTTTGGAAGAAACAGTTCAAAATGTTGAATTAGAAAATTGAAGCAGCATAGAGTTAAAAATATCAGGGAAGATTACCTTACTGTTCAGGTAGTTTGAAGGGAGATAAAACAAGACTCATGCATAAAATGTTAAAGAGCTTGGGGAACAGTAGAGATAGCAACAGAAAGAATGAGGCCAGGAAATTTTGAGCTACAAAAAGATCAAATGGGGGGGGGGGGGATTCAAGTCTGAGCTTGCATAGCTGAAAATCAAATCTTCAAATGCCAGCTTAGTTGGCCGAATAGATAGCGTATCCACTCTCCAGCCAAAAGGCTGTGGGTTTGAATCCTGTCATGGGCATGGATGTTTGTGATTGTCTGTGGAAATACCAGTGGTGATCAGTGGTAGATGGCGTTGGTGTAGTTGCAGTCAGTTGATGATTGAATGGTGAAGATAGAATTGTAGAGCATGTGCCCTCCCTCCCTCGATGAGTTCTTGGACTCCCTGGAGGTGTCAAATAATAATTATTATTATTTTGGACTATTATTTCGTCTCTGTGTCATTTTGTGTAATAATTTCTTGTGGGTATAAAATAGAAATGGAATCAAAAATTAAAAAAAAGTTATCCGGTGCACAAAATCGTAAGCGTCATGCTGCGAAAGAAGCAGATGTTAAGAAACAAACTGGGGCTCTTAATAAATTTGTTAAAATATTAAAATATTCTGATGCAGATTATAACCAACTCGATACATCAGAAATCAGAGTTGAAGAACCATGTACATCATCCTGTTTGCATGAAAGTACTATTGCAACTATTGAACAAGATAACAAGATGCATGATTTAAGTGAAAAATAGTTAGGAGAAGATTTAGTTGTAGTTGACCACGAAACTAACACATTGTTAGTCTCTGTAAATTTAGAAGATCCAGGTGAATGGGGAAATATTCATGAAAAATTACGAGTTGTTTTAATTGAAATGGGGCCTGTTCAAAAGAAAAATATAATATATCCCAGAGATACATATGGTCATAAATTTGGCAACATGTATTATAATTAAAAAATGGAAAACAGTGACCTCGTGCCAAGAACATGGCTCATTTATTCCGAAACTTTAAATTCTGTTTTTTGCTTTTGTTGCAAACCTTTCGCACCTACCGAATCAAGTAGTCTTGATTCGGTAGGTTTGAAGGCTATAACCAATCGTTATAGCCTTGTAGAAGACTATACCGATTGGAGAAATGTAAGTACAACTTTGCATATACATGAGACTAGTTTAACTCACATGAAAAATTTCTTAAAATGGAAGGAAGTTGATAAAAATTTAAAAAACAAAACTACTATTGATTGAGAGACAATGGAAAAGAAACATTGGACGAGTGTTTTAGAATGCTTGATTAAAATTATAAAATTCCTTGGTAGCCAAAATTTAACTTTTCGCAGATCATCTGATAAATTATATGAAAGGAATAACGACAATTTTTTAAAATTAGTTGAACTGTTTGCAAAGTTTGATCCCGTTCTGGAAAATCATGTTGAAAGGCCCCTACAATCAAACAATAGAATACACTATTTGAGTAAAGACAATCAAAATGAAATATTGGAACTAAGTAATGCAATCAAGGATACAATTTTATTATCAATTCAAAAATCTAAATATTATTCCATAATTTTAGACTGCACACCTGATGTAAGTAAAACAGAACAAATGACCATTATTATTCGCTTTGTTTCCTGTGACAATGGAATTGTTAAGATCAGGGAAAACTTTTTTAGGTTTTGAAGATATATCAGATTCCACAGGACGTGATTTATGCACAACAATAATGGAACAACGGGAAAAATCGAACATTCCCATTGAATACATGCGAGGTCAAGGGTATGACAATGGGCAAATATGAAAGGGAAAAAATGTGGGCTCCAAAATTTGCTTTTAAACAAAAATCCTCGAGCTTTTTACGTGCCATGTGCTGCTCATACTCTAAATTTAATCATTAACGATTCAGCCAAAGTGAATGCAGATACAATTAGTTTCTTTGCAATTATTCAGGAAATATACAATTTCATTTCATTCTCTTACAAACGTTGGGCAATCCTTTTAAAGTTCGTAAATAAATTAATATTGAAACATCCATCAGATACGCGATGGGAAAGTAAAATTAATGCAATCCGCCCTCTACGATATCAGTTAGGAGAAATTTATGATGCACTTTTTGAAATTTTAAATAATGAAAATTTTAATAAAGAAACTCAGCATGAAGCACAAACATTATATGCTAAAATAAAGGACTACAAATTTATTTGCTCTCTTATAACTGGGCATGATGTACTTAACAGAATAAACCCTGTGAGTAAAATGCTTCAAGACAAAAATATGAACATTACACTTGCTTTAGAATCTATCGAAAACTTAAAAATATTCTTACAAGAGTATCGATCAGATACAAATTTTAAAGAAGTTCTGAAACGGCAAAAGAACTGAGTGAAGAGGTGGATGGAGAATAAGAATTTAAAACTGGTACGGAAGTCCAACGACGAAAGAAGACACGCCAATTTGACTACAAGCATCATGACGAAACGCCACAATTGCCAGAAATAAATTTACAGTGAATGTGTTTTATACACTTCTAAACGTTGCAATGTGTTCGTTAATAGAACGTTTTGAACAACTAAAAACATATGATAATTTCAATTTCTTGTATAGATTACTACAAATTAATAACGAAGATTTATGAAAAAATTATGATGATTTAGAGATTCTCTTGAAGGATGGCGACAATAAAGACATAAATGCAATAGAACTATATGAGGAGTTATGTACTTTCCGGGATATTTTTCGGAAGGATAATTTAAATATTCAAAATCCTTTCGATGTTCTTAATTTTATTTTGTCCAATAATTTATCTTTCCCTAACTTTTCAATTGCTTTAAGAAAGAAAACTATTAACCTTACCTGTTAGTGTAGCGAGCGGTGTACATTCCTTTTCCAAGTTGAAATTGATTAAAAGTAGGTTTTAATTTTAAACCTACTTAAGAACAAGTATGTCACAAAAAAGGCTTGTTAATTTGGCCTTAATAGCTATTGAAAATGATATATGTGTGGAATTAGACGTTAAGACCATTATTTCTAATTTTAAGAATATGCAATCAAAAACCCTATAATTCAGCTAATCAATCAGCTAACACCTATGTTGTTCCTGTATAGGGAGTAGGTGGGGCCGTTTACCATATCTAACTTTTGGAGAATGAGTGGGAAGTTCAGTCTCCACTGGTAGCCAATCAGAGAGATAGCTGGCCCAAGGCTATCACTGATTCATCGGTACACAGTGAAGAAGGCAGCAAGGTAGTGCCGCCATCTCATGGTCTCTAACCCTAACACAATATTTTTAATGTCTGAAAATAGTGTGGGTTCTACGGTCAATTTTCTTGAGTTTATGGGACAAAAAACCTGAATTTCCACCAGAAAAAACCCGCTAGCCGTGCCAGAGATCGACTAACTCGGGAACCGGCTGAAAAAAGCTTAGAAAAATTTCCTCTAGTCGGCGACTAGATTTGAACCACCAAATCCTTTCTTCGTGCGGTCAAGTGCTGTAGAGTGCAAACGCCACTTCTACTGAGCTACACAGGCTCTTAACCTAAAATTTTAATCTCAACCCTAAAATTTTAATTTAAAAAAATGTCAAGTATATTTATGTAATTTAATTTATTTTCTGTTATTCTGTAAAGATGTTATTTTTTGAATACTTATATTAAATGTTCTAATTATTTCTGAATTCTTTTCTTATTTTCTCATCTATCTTGAGTTTCTTTTATTTTCCTAAAAGATAGTTCCACTTATAAAAATTATTAAAAAAATTTTTACAAGTTACTAAGAATTTAGTAACTTGTAAAATGCAAGAATTTTTAAAACTTTAGTTCAAATAAATTTTAACTTTAATTAAAATTCATTTTAATTTTGTTAGCGATTCTGGTCGGTGAGAAGGCTATAATCCCTGTATCATTATATTCAACGATTAAAGTGAGGTGGCTTTATCAAAATTTGCTTTAACTTTTGAAAATTTTTTGAATATTCGAGTTTTTAACGATTATCCTGCTTAGTCAACACCCACGGTTCGTTACATTTAGCGAAGCAGCGTGTGGCTCTTCTGTCAAAATTTATTTAAGAAATTTCAAATAATTTACATTTTTATTATCGTAAAAGAACCGCACAAGCCCGGATCGTTACAGGGGCGCTTAGATAGACATTGCATGCGGGCGGCAAAGACCCTAGCGTCGGCTCTGATTATTATTACTATTCCCTCAGTCTGTGCTGAAAACCCTATACCAATCATATTCTATTTCATATACGACATATTCTATTTCATATGTCGTATATGAAATAGAATATACCAATCATATTCTATTTCATATACGACATATGAAATAGAATATGTCGTATATGAAATAGAATATACCAATCATATTCTATTTCATATACGACATATTCTATTTCATATGTCGTATATGAAATAGAATATGATTGGTATATTCTATTTCATATACGACATATATATATATATGTCGTATATGAAATAGAATATACCAATCATATTCTATTTCATATACGACATAGTCCTTGGATAAGACTGGTTATGGACCTAAAAATGAATTACTGTGTTTGTTTACAAATGTCAGAAGTATCAGAGATAAGGCAGATGAAATGGTTTCACTGATTGAGTTTATTTGCCTCAAAATCATTGGAATAAATGAAGCCTAGTTGAATGAAGATGATATCCTAATGAGAATACAAATGGGTGGATACAGTATTTTTCATGAGGATAGAAAGGACAAGAATGGAGGAGGGGGGAGGGTTGCTGACCACAACAGGGGAATTATATCCATATAAGGTCGACATGAAAGAGGGAAATAGTGACAATGGTCATGAGGCAGTGTGATGTAACATGGAGGTTGATAGGAACACATATTTAGTTGGATGTTGCTATAAGCCCGGGAATGCGGAGGGTGGTGATGAAGAAATGTATAAACAACTTCTATTAGTGAACAAAGGAAGGGTAATTATTATGGATGATTTTAATTATGACAGTATAGATTGGAATGAAGAGACAGCATTTGGGAATAAAGAAAATGAATTTCTTGAGTTCTTGAGAGATAACTATCTCAGGCAGCATGTCTAGAAGGGCATGTGAGGATTGAGAGTTCTAAAACTGATCATTTCATCACAGGATGTAATTGTGAAAGGGGATTTTCACACTTTCCTCCAGTTGGTGAGAGTGATCATGCATATGGCTAGCCACATGCAGACTTTTGTGAGGAAAGGAAATATGTGAAATTATAAGGCTGGTGATTATGACAATCTTAGGAGACAGCTTGGAGCTATAACATGGAACGAGGAATTGAGCAGTAAGGAAATTCATGCTGCATGGGAACTGACAGAGAAATACATAACAGCATCAATGTGTGAATATATTCCAAAGGCAAAAAGGCTGAATAAGGTAGATGTAAAATGGATGAATGTGGAGCTTAGGCTTGAAATCTGGAAAAAGAAGGTACTTTAGAGGAAGTATGAGATGAATAATGGTAATAATCAGTTACATGAAGAGTATAAAGAACAAGCCGGTAAAGTGATTAATTTAGTAAGGAAAACAAAATTGATGTGAGCAGAAATTGGCAAAACAGGCTAAGAAAGACCATAGAGAGTTGTCTATATATGTGGCAAGTAGAACGAAGAATGATCATGATAAGATGATATTAATGGATGAAAATAGTAGAATGGTAACTGCTGTAAAAGATTATTGAGGTATTCGGTGATCAATTTATAATGGTATTTCATCCTGATCAGGGTGGAATCACAAGGAACTTAAGTGTAGAGGAAGGAGAAGATGGCTTAATTGCGAGTGAGCGGGAGGTATTTGAGGAAATAAATAACCTTGATGTCAGCAAGGCAATAGGATTTGATGACATATCACTATGCATCTAAAGGGAATATTACAGGGAAGTGGCAGTAACACTGGCATGCTTGTTTGATAAGAGTCTTGCAACAGCACTGGTTCCAAGGGAGTGGAAAGAAGGTAAAATTGTTTCATTGCATAAAGGTATGGATAAGGCTGTGGCTTCAAATTATAGGCCAATCTGTATATCTGGAGTTATGGTGAAGATACTAGTGAGATTGGTGAGAAATAGGATACAGAGTTGGGTTGAAAACAGCAGTATTATTTGTGGTCATCAGCATGGGTTTTCTAAGGGGAGATCATGTTTCACTAACAAGTGAAATTAGATAACAAGTTAGATTTTGCAAAGGCTTTCGATAGACTGCCACACGACAAGCTGTTAAATAAATTGAAACAGATGGGATTGAATAACAGACTTCTGAATTGGATCAGTGACTGCTGTCAGATAGGTATCAGGAAGTTGTATGTGGGGGTGCAGTATTCCGAAAGAAGAAGGTCACTTGTGGTGTAACTCAGGGGTCAGTTTTGAGACCATTGTTGTTCAATTTGTGTTAATGATATTGGAATGGATTTAACTAGTGATATGCAGCTGTTTGCAGATGATGCAAAACTCGGGAGAGAAATGCAGAGTCAAGCAAATATTATACCCAAAGTGAAATACTTTTCACATTAAACTGATAGTTCCACTTAGCTGCCCATTCATGCAATCTATTCAAGTCCTCCTGTAAGGCCATAACATTTGCTTGACTCTGCATTTCTCTCCCAAGTTTTGCATTATCTGCAAACAGCTGCATATCACTAGTTAAACCCATTCCAATAAATAAATTAAAACCGATGGGATTGAATAACAGACTTCTGAATTGGATCAGTGACTGCTGTCAGATAGGTATCAGGAAGTTGTATGTGGGGGTGCAGTATTCCGAAAGAAGAAGGTCACTTGTGATGTACCTCAGGGGTTAGTTTTGAGACCATTGTTGTTCAATTTGTGTTAATGATATTGGGATGGGTTTAACTAGTGATATGCAGCTGTTTGCAGATGATGCAAAACTCGGGAGAGAAATGCAGAGTCAAGCACATGTTATGGCCTTACAGGAGGACTTGAATAGATTGCATGAATGGGCAGGTAAGTGGAACTATCAATTTAATGTGAAAAGTGTTTTACCTTGAGTATAATATATGTTAAAGATACCAAGTAATTTTATAACCTTGGTTGTAATCCTTTTTCCCAAGTAAGCAAACAGACAAATAAGTCAAGTTTGCGCCTGAACGTGGTTCAAGAGTTATGGTGGTGCAACACCAAAGCAACCCGTGGTAAAGATGAATTAAATTCTGATCACTTTCCTTAGTATTTCCCATAAATGTAAAACACCTAGGAGATGTATGATGTTATACATTATGGGTGGGGGTCACTACCACCGGTTTCAACCTTTATTCAGGTCTCATCAGTGAGTAGGCAGACCCTGAAATGCCAAGGTTTAAGTAATACAGAGCTTATCAATTTTACCTATGCAAGTTGCCACAAGGTGCTTTGACCTTATTGATTAAGAATCTCCAGATGAGAGAAAGATGTGAAAAGTATTTTACCTTGGGTATAATATATGTTAAAGATACCAAGTAATTTTATAACCTTGGTTTTAATCCTTTTTCCCAAGTAAGCAAACAGACAGTTAAGTCAAGTTTGCGCCTGAATGTGGTTCAAGACTTGTGGTGCAACACCAAGGCAACTCGTGGTAAACTGAGGCCTACTCACTGATGAGACCTCAATAAAGGTTGAAACCGGTCTGGGTAGTGATCCCCACCCATAATGTATAACATCATACATCTCCTAGGAGATGTGTTTTACATTTATGAGAAATACTAAGGAAAGTGATCAGAACTTAATCCATCTTTACCAAGAGTTGCCTTGGTGTTGCACCATCACCATAAGTCTTGAACCACGTTCAGGCACAAACTTGACTTATTTGTCTGTTTGCTTACTTTGGAAAAAGGATTAAAACCAAGGTTATAAAATTACTTGGTATCTTTAACATATATCAGTTTAATGTTACAAAGCATAAGGTTTTGAGATTTGGTAATCAATGATGTGTTAAACTTTTGGCTTTCTGTTGTTAATTAGTCGGTTTAATCTTATCATACAATAATTTATTGTTTCTTGATTCTATTCTTTTGCTTACTTAAAACCTTATATAATCAGATTCTTACTGGCTGCGCCATTGTCGTGTCGTCCCTTCTTCTGAGAAAATTTTCCTTCTCAGTCCATTTTCTTCTAAATTAGTTTTGTTTCTGAGAAAATTTTCTTTCTTCTGACTTGTCTTCTTTTCAGCTTCCTCCTTCCCTTCTCTAACTTCTGTGATGTCTGATTTTGGCTGAGTATCAGCTATTTGCTTCTCACCTTTCTCCTTTTGTTTCTGTTTTCCCACAGTGTTCTTTTCTTTTCCTATGAACCTAATTGTATCTTTGGGGTAGTCACAGGCAAAACCATGCTTCCTTAAAAAATCCTCTCCCAGTATTAGTTCTTCATTAGACGATGAGTCTCTGGGAAGGATTAAGAAGTTGTGCCAGACATGTAGACCATACCCTAGTATGTCTAGTCTCAGTCTTATGTACCTTTTTGCATAGGTCGAAGTGGCAGATATGCCTAATAGTTTGACTGGGTTCCTTATCTTCTTAGCCCTCCCACTTACTTTTGTCCCCAGTTTCCCAAGAATTTTTTCTGAGATCAGGGAAACTTGAGAACTAGTATCGAGGAGTGCTCTTAGATTTCTCCTGCCAATTCTTAGTGTTGCTGTTATTCCTTTAATTTGTCCCTCATCATGACTTGCTTCGCTATCAACTGGTCTTGCACAAATATGGAATGTGGCTTCAGGCTGATATCTGGGTATGACTCTTCCATTTTTTCTAGGTCTCATTGTGTATCTGAGGGAGGGGTCTTGGATCCTTTCTCCAAAATCTGCCCCTCCCCTTTCCCCCCTTTTGATTATGATGGTGGGTGTCTTCCACGAGATTCTCATCCAGGTCTTCATCATCTCTGGTATGTCTGGGAAAGTATTCCTCAGACATATTCTGTTCTTGCTCTCCGTTGTTACCCTTGTTGTTTTTTCGGAGTTGTTCTCCTCCCTTTCTCTTTCTACGTCTACCGCAGATGTTTTCTAGGGAATCGCCTAAACAGACTATCCTATCTGATCTACTCTTGTATAGTTTCAATCGATCAGAATGGACTACCAAGGTTTTTTCATTGTTTTCCACTTTTCTAATCTTGTAGGTGACTGGTGATAATTTTTCTGTTATCTCATAGGGTCCATCAGCACCCTTTCCAAATTTGCCTCCTCTCCTCCTTGCTGAGTTCTGTTCTAACAAAACTAGTTTTCCCAGATCTAGATCTTTGTACTTTCTCAACCTGTTTGCACATGTCCTGGCATGCTGGGAACATGTGTTGCTGGATTGAGCTACTAGTTTGTATGCTAATTTATTCTCTTGGATGAGATTTGTCAGGTACTGGTTGATGTCAGAGAATCCTGTATCTACTGTGGAGCTTCTGAAATCGCTGGGGAAAAGGGGCTCGAAGCCATATAGTATGACTGCGGGGGTCTCTCTGGTGGCAGCATGGAGGGCTGTCCTGCATGCAAAAAGGGTATGTGTGAGGTGGGAATCCCACTTGGAAACCTGTTCTTCTGTCAGCTTAGATAGGGTAAGCTTCAGAGTGTGATTCATCCTCTCGCACATCCCATTTCCCTGTGGGTGATATGGAGTGGTAAATAACTTCCTTATCCCCAATAACTTACATAGTTGCAGCATCACTTCGGCGGTAAAATTTGTGTCCTGGTCCGACAGAAGTGTCTCAGGCGTTCCATACCTCAAAATTATCAGTTTGAAGAGCTTACTCGCCACAGTCTTCGCAGTTTGGTCCTTCATGGCTGTGGCTTCGGGGAACCTGGAGAACATATCAATTATAACAAGTATGTATCTGTTCCCCTTCGAGGTAGTGGGGAGTGGCCCCACTATGTCCATGGCCACAGCCTGAAAAGGACGTGAGGGGGAGTGGGAAAGGTTGGAGAGGTGACCTACCAGTGATGAGTGATTTTTATTGGTATAGATAACATGATGATACATATGCCTCGATATCACTTCTCATCCCCCTCCATAAATACCTGTCAGTCACCCTTCCAGGTCCTATATATGCCTTGATGGCCCGCTAGGTCCGTGTCATGAAAGGTGTACAACACCCAAGGGATCATGACACTGGGAACGAGAATTCTTTCCCTCCACTTTCCAGTGATGCCTTGTTTGGACAATAGAAGGCCATCTTTGTTGATGAAAATGGTTTCATAGAACCGTTGGCTGTGCGATAGAACTTGCCCTTCTGATAATCTTTTGTATACCTCCCCCAAGGTTGGATCTGTCCTTTGTGCATCAATGATTTGCTTTTTTCTCCAGACTTGTAGCTGGGGGGGGGGGGGTATGGATTCCCCTTTTCCCTTTTCCTTTATCACCATCACAGGGCTTATCCTATCTGTGTCTATGTAGCGGTTCTCATTAGGGTTTGGGTTCCAGTGACCTGGATAAATAATCAGCTACCACGTTTTCTTTGCCAGGAATATAACTGACCTCCATGTTGAATTCCTGCATTTCAAGGAACCAACGCACTATTCTCTGATTTTTTATCCTTCATTGAGGAGACAAAGGATAAGGGTATGTGATCTGATCTGAGAATAATTCATTGTCCCAGCAACAAGTATCTGAACTTCCTAAGGCTGCATACGATTGCCAGGGCCTCTCTCTCTCTCTCCATAACAGAGTAATTCTGTTCAGAGGATGACAATCTCCTACTCATAAAGGCAACTGGCCTAAAACTTTCTCCCTCAGCCTGTTCTAATACAGCGGCAATAGTATTACTTGAAGCATCAGCAGCAAGGAAGAATGTCTGTTCCATCTTGGGATGAGTGAGAACAGGTGCTGAAACCAAGGCGTTATTCAGAGCACAGTGGGCTCTTTGCTGCTCTTCCCCCATGCAAATTTCACCCCCTTTTTCGTAAGCTTCACTATGGGGTCCATTAACTCAGAGCACTGGAGAATAAATTCCTATAGAAATTTACCATTCCTATATATCATCTGATTTGTCTAACGGTGGAAGGAGGCTTTGCCTCCAAGACAGCATTCGCATTTTCTTTGGAAGGTCTTATTCCCGTGCCACTCACAACGTGTCCAAGGTATTCGAATTGTTTTAAGAAAAATTTGCACTTGAGTGACAGACGTGCTTCGCTCAGTCTGTGTAGAACCTTCAATAGGATCTCCTTGTGCTCGGCTATTGTGGACGAGTAGATCAGCTGGTCGTCTTGAAAACATAGGACCCCCTTACCCAATACATCAGATAGTACGGTGTTAGTGAGGCTCTGGAAGCTCATTGCTGAGTTTCTCGCTCCCTGGGGAAGGCATCACAGTTGGTATTTTTGCCATTTTGTAGTGAAGGCGAAATACTGTCTGTCCCGTTTCCTAAGGGGAATTTGGTAGTAGCCAGAGTTTAAATCGAGTTTAGAGAACACCTTTGCTCCCTCCAAGCCCACTAGCAACTCCTCTATCATACACATAGCGAAATCAATAGGCACGATGACCTTATTAATCTCTCTAAGGTCCAACACGAATCTTAAATCACCGTTGGATTTTTCCACCAGAATGAACGGGCTGTTCCAATGAGAGTTCGACTTCTTAATGATTCCTGCCTTTTCATATTCTGCTAGGGAGGTTATCCAACTTGTCTTGGTGTTTCAGGGGAATCTTGTACTGCCTAGTATATATAGGAGTTTCCGAGGTGACCTGTATGGAATGTTCCACCACATTTGTGCAACAAAGGGAATTGATTTCCTCTGTGAATACTCCGGGGAAATTGTTGTAGCAGGTGTGGAAGAATTGTCTAATTTCTTCCTTGACCAGCTTAGTGTGATGCAGTTCCATTGCATCATGCATGAGCCTTTCCTTCCATTCATGGTCATTGTTTGGACTGCTTACTTCAACCTTCATGGTTTCATTCACACTATTTCCCTCCTTGGGGCTGTTACCAATGCGGAAAACTCTCCCACAAAGAGAAAGAGACTGATTTCCGAAATCACATGCGAAGTTGTTCCATTCCAAAAAATCCCGACCCAGAACATCCTGATTGCTAAGGTCTGTCATCTCAGGTAGAACTAATAGTTCGTGAGTGAGATCTATGGGAAAACAAGGTATAGATATATGCACTTTTACTTTCGTTCTGGAGCACAATTCTATTCTTGCTATGCCTATCAGTGTGCGAGGGGTTTTCCAGTTCTGTGAGGTTCTCGGGACCCAAGGAATCAAATTTTTTAAAGATTGAGTGAGGAACAACCGAAACTTGTGCACCTGTGTCTAATAGAATCTCACATGGCGTTCCCTCTATGAGTCTACGGACCATGGTTAGATTTCCTTCATTCTGTGTCTGTGTTGGGGTGACGCTCTGCATCCGAAGTGGTTCACATTTTTTTTTTCTTTGTGATCCTCTCTCCCCTTTAATTTTTTTTCCTCTGATTCTTTTGTTATCATTTTCCTCATCTCATGGGCCTGATCCAACTCTTCTAACATTCTCTCCCTTTCCTTAGTCGCTTCATAACATTCTTTTAAACCCACAATTCCCTTTGAATGTGCTGCTTCCTTTAGTTCGTTTCTCAGACCAACTCAGAATTGTTGAAAAACAGCCCACTCTAAATGGCGTTTTTCATCTTTGGGTACACTTAAAGAATTTGCAAAACTAAGCAATCTGTTGTGGTAATCTGAGATGCATTCTTTCTCTTTCTGGATGATTTTCTGGAGTTTCCAGAGATTCAGTCCTATGCCCTTGGCCTTTGCAAATTGAGAGATAAGGAATGATTTGAATCTCTGGTAGTCCATTGTTTCCTTCAGGAGAGGTGAGGAGTAGAAAAAGCTTTTAGTTTTTCCAGTTAGCTTACTGTGAAGCAATATAAGCAACTGGAAGTCGCTCCACCTTCCTATCTTTCTGAGTTCTTTAACAAAATCAAAGAAAGACCTCGCATTGTCGGTCTCCTCACCAGAAAACTGAGGGAAAATTTGCTGGGGGGTTGATGCTTCTGAAAAATTCCGGGTCACTTAGTTCTGTGCTGCTTGCTAGCGCCATACTTATCTTTTTTGCTTACAAAATTTATCTAAATTGCTCAAACTTTCCCTTCTAAAATTTAGTTCCTATTTTCTTCTCATGTGACTGACACCACTTCACTGTGTTTGATTTATTTACTTCTTTTTTAATTTATTAAACACATCCTGTCGACTGCTGCGCCATTATTAAACTTTTGGCTTTCTATTGTTAGTTAGTCAGTTTAATCTTATTGTTATTATTATTATTATTATTATTATTCAGGCCTCCATGGAGTCAAAAGACTCATCGTGGGAGGTCCTTCCTAAGAAACACAAAGTCTATCAAGACTCATCGTGGGAGGTCCCTCCTAGGAAACACAAAGTCTATCATACCACTCCTTAAACTCATTGACTATTCTCATTCTTATCATTCTATCAGGAAATGCATAACTTATTTTTTTCCCTCACTCATATTTGCAAATCATTCTTGCATGGCTCATGTGTGATCAATGTTGGTTCACATATTTATTTTATTTTATTTTTTTTATTTTTATGCAACTTTTCTTTACACTAATTTAAACAAAAAGGGAGTTATTGACTCGCTTCAATTATTATTATTATTATTATTATTATTATTATTATTATTATTATTTTTACATTTCATATCATACATATCATATCATACATACAATAAATTATCATACAATAATTTATTGTTTCTTGATTCTATCCTTTTGCTTACTTAAAACCTTATATAATCAGATTCTTACTGGCTATGCCATTGTCGTGTCGTCCCTTCTTTCTTATTTTTATGTGTATCTAGTATCCTTCTCATTGATATCTCGGGACAACGCATTTTATATTAGCCTTTCTTATTGCAGTTGCAGTATCAACATATTTGTAGTATCGTATATGTCTCTATGTTAAATAGATTGCGTCATTGTTATGCGATCCACATTAGTAAATTATTATTATTATATTACACCTCCAGGGAGTCCAAAGACTCATCGAGGGAGGGCACTCTACAACTCTTCGTCTCACTACTCCACCAACCTTCATCACCTAACACCAACGCCAACTACCACTTTCACAGACAATCACAAACATCCATGCCATGTCTGGATTCGAACCCGCAGCCTTTTGGCTGGAGAGCAGATACGCTAACCACTCGGCCAACCAGGCCGGCAGTAATAAGCTTAGCCTTACGTCTCATTTCTTTTATGCTCCTTCTTACTTAGCTTAACCTTTAAGGGCCACCAGAAGATTACCCGTTCCCTGAATTCTATATATTATCCTGATTACTCGAGCAAATTTATTTTTTTTCTGCACCAGCCTGAGCCTTTAAGTTAGAGATAGACACTTCCTTTAGGTTAATTATAGAGCATCAGGTTAAATTTCTAGAAACCTGGGTTCTCAGGCATAATTTTTACTCTTATTTGCAGTCATGCCCTTACTTTCAATTGGGGTATTCCCGCACACTCACACGTACTCAGGTTCGATTTTTTATGAAGGGTCAGAGTCAGTCAACATGATCAGAAACACATATAATTACAGAATTAAACATTTATTAAGTTCAATTAGTGATGCTACACAAGTTAAATTGGTCATCAAATTCTAAAGTTAAATCACTACCTTTCATTCACTCTCTCAGTCTTAAATAAATTTTAGCATTCTACTTCAAAGTATCAGCAATTCAATGTCTCAATAACTCAATACATATTACATTTATGATTACAATTCATTTTTAACACTAAGTTCAGAGTATTAGAACAATTCAATGTTTCAATAACTCAATATACATTACATTTTAAGATTAAATTCATTTTAACATTAAGGCACTTTAACACAGTCTTCAAACTCTCTCAGAACAAACATAACAGAATCTCTATCTGGTTGAAAGTTCCTAGAGTTCGTTTCAAGAAAACATAGTCATTTTTTCAGATCTAAACTTTTCACTCTTTCTTCTAATACAAATTTCAAATTTCGCTCTCTCTTAAATGTTAGTCAATCTCAAAAGGGCTAGAATAAGTGAGGGTACTTATCTATTCTTTTTCTTCGGTTTCCTGCTGTCCTTCGTCCTTTGTCTCGATTTTCAAAGCCACATGGGTTGCACGTGCTCACTTGGGCTGGACGCTATACTTCTGCCTAGGTTTTTACATAGATGAACTTCTCACTACTGCCTGCGGTTTATCTTGCCGAAACTCTACTATGGTGTTATACTGAACTCTGTCGTAAGTCAGCCCTCAAATATGAGAGCTGAACCGCGAAGAACTCTCGGAGCACACAGAGAGAAAATTCAGGAACAAGAAAAAACGGGGGTCATTTTCTTCTGTGTCACGGGTTATATACCTTCTCCTGGAGTGCCACCTTTTCGAGTTTGAAATTTCTCATCGTTTCACCCATTGGTTTCCGTTCGGGTGACTTCACTGATTAACATACGGGACTTCTTGGTTCAGGGAACGTATGCATCATTGTGCCTTCTAAGATGTAATGCCTGCGGGTATTTCTCTGATCTTATAGTATTTAGGGTGATCTTTGCCCTATGTCGTTGAATAGTTCGCATTCTTTCACTTGCATTATTTCATTAACAATTCCTCTCTTATTTTGTCCTTTTTTCTGACTTACATTTGTGCTAGACACTTAGGTATTAAGTTTTAAAATTCACAAATTATTATATAGGAAGTTGTTATAAACAAAAAACACATTTTTACTGCTAAAAGATAAGTATGCAAGTGTGATTTTATGTAAATTGTTAGATTCTGGAATGGTGACGTCAGGTAAATTCTGAAGTTGCCTATTTCAGATCTAACAGATGGATGCAAAATATACACTTTGTGCGGTAACTTTAAAGGAAGTTGAGGGAGATGAGGGATCCAGGAGTGATGGTGTACAAGGACATGAAATTCAGGGCCAATATTGCACAAGTTTTGAAGATGTCACATTGGATAATGGCAATGATGCAGAGGACCCTGACATGCAGAAACAGGGAGCTTATGATGCCATTGGATAAGGCCTTGATCAAGGCTCATATGGATTATTGTGCACAGATTTGGTTGGTGGGTTTTCATGGTGATGATGAGGATATGTTTGAAAGGGTCCAGAGAAGATTCACAAAGATGGTCAGTGGCCTTTGGAATGTGGAGTACAAGGGCAGATTGAGGGAATGTAAGTTGCAAAGCCTCATGAATAGGATTAAGAGGGGGGGAGGAATATGTTTGAGATATATATAAGCTAGTCAGGGGTTGTTATGTGGTTAATATAGAAGAGATTTTTCATATGATGGGAGAAGAGGGGGGGTAGAAAAAGAGGCCATTACTGGAAACTGTATAAGGAGGGTGTGAGCAGAGGAGTGAGGAGTAGAGGGAGATGAGTGCATAGCATCATACATGTCCCCATAATGCATAGCATCATGTCCTCAAGGAGATGTGCTTTGCATTATGGAGAATACTAAGGAAAGCGATCAGAACTTACTCCACCTTTATGATGAGTTGCCCCTGTCCTGAAAGGTTGCTTACACTTGGATCCCCCGAAACTTTCATAGTTTCTATATTCGGCAAGAAACTCTTGTAGTTTCTATATATTCGGCTTTGTAATAATGTTGGATTCAATATCCACTTAATTTGGTGAGTGGAATGCATTGTCTGAGTGTGTTGTGAATGTAGACACATTGAATTAGTTTAAAGCACAAGTGGATAAGCATTGTATGCAGTGGTGTGTACCTCCCATGATGAGTCCCTGACTCCATGGAGGTCAGATGTTAATAACAATAATAATAAATACTGAAATAAAGAGCCAAAAGGCTTCACTTTGGTGATGCAAAATTATACAAATTAAGTGGATATTGAATCTAACATTATTATCCACATCGATATCCACTTAATTTGTATAATTTTGCATCGCCGAAGTGAAGCCTTCTGACTCTTTATTTCAGTAATTCTTGGTACCTTTTAAGATGTGAACACCTTTTGGCAACTCATACGGAAAAGTATGACTTTTCCGTACTGCATCACTTCGACCTGGGAGAAGTGATGCAGTACAGAAAGGTCGAGAACCAGTCTGGGTAGTGACCCCTTCCCATAATGCACAGCATCATACATGTCCTCAAGGAGATGTGCTTTGCATTATGGAGAATATTAAGGAAAGTGATCAGAACTTACTCCACCTTTATGACAAGTGGCTCCTGTCCTGAAAGGTTACTTATGCTGCTTGGATCTGCTGAAACTTTCATATTTTCTATATTCGGCAAGAAACGCTTGTAGTTTCTATGTATTCGGCTTTGTAATAATGTTGGATTCAATATCCACTTAATTTGTATAATAATAATAAATATCCACATCTATCACATAATTTTGATAATGACAACAATTTAAAGCAAAAATGCACTTACAGAACAACAGTCTTTGTCCTCCTCCTCTTATTCTTGATATTCTGGCATTAATGAGCAGCCATAAGAATTGGCCTCATATCAAATACTACCCCACTTCTATTATGATTAATTTGTCTCTCAGATTAGTAACCTGCAATTTAGCATTCAGTGACCCTGGTGATAGTATTTAATGACAGTCCCATCATGCTAGAGGGCTATCATGAGATGTCATCATAGCAAACAAAGTTTGCATGTGAAATATCTTACAACTATCTTACAACTATCTTTCAAATTTGCCCTAGTATCCCATAATTCAAAGCACACTTCCTTTCACACATGTATATTGTTATATACATTATATACTACACATAGATCTGGTCATCTGGATTTTTTTTAAATGAAGAAGTGGTGGATAGGATCTAAAGTGGCATGACCAAGATGGTGAGTAGGCTGAGTGTGTAATGAAATAGAAATTACTGAAAGGATTTTATAGGATTGATGTAGAGGAAGTTTTTCAGCACTTGGCTAGAGGGAGCAGAATTTCTAGAGATGACCCTCTGTTCTCCTCTTCCCTTCCCCCAGCAAGGGTGTGGGGAAGACTACATTTTTTTGCGCTTGATGTGTAGTGAACGAGTGGAAAATGGTTGCAAAAGATTGTTGTGAATGCTTAAAGTTCATGAATGATTTCAAAAAAAGATATAATAGATATTGTGTAGATAGTGTGGATCTCCTGTGATGAGTCTTTGGACTCCATGACAGTTCCTGTGCAATAATCGTAATAATTATGGGAATGATCACTACTCAGATAGGTGTCAACCTTTATTGAAGTTTTGCAGGAGCTAAACCCATAAAAATGGAAAGAGCTAAATTCTTTAGCTCTCAGTATTTGTTTCCTCCCATTTAACTAAATCTATGCAGAACCCTCTAAGCTCTGGGTTCATCCCAAGAGATGGAAAGAGGGAAAATAGGTCCATTGCATAAGGACGCTCCAAGACTGATGTAGCAATTTACTGACTGTTCAGCATCTTGGAGGTCAGGGGCAAAATATTAGGAAATACATGGTTAGCATATCTGCTCTCCAGCCATAAGGCTGCGGAATAGAATCCCACCGTGGCACGGATGTTTGTGATTGTGAAAATACTAGTGGTGGTGGTGGGTGGTAGATGGCATTGGTGTAGTTGCAATTCATTGTAGTTGGTGGATTGATGGAGAGAGAGAGAGAGAGATGTAGAGTGGATGCCCTCCCTCAGTGAGTCTTTGAACTCCCTGGAGGTGTCACGTAATAATAATAATAAAATAATCAACATGGTTTTGTGAAGGATAGGTCCTATAACTTGCTCAGCTGAGTCAGATAAAGGTAATTGGTTTACAGTGATACTGGTGGACTCTGCAAAGGCTTTTCACAGGATATCACATAGAATTCTAATCAATAAACATCAGCACTTGGGGATGGACCTAAAGCTGGTGAAGTGGATAAGAGGGCAGTTGATGGGGAGATACTAGACAGTGTCTCCTTGGATTATTGGTTGCTGAAGAACACCTTGATGAGCAGAGATAAGTAGGTTATTATCTTAACAGGGTCTTGGTAAGACACCTTGATTACTGTGTGCACAGATCTGAGTTCTTGGGGATGAGAAGGAGCTAGAAAGGATTCTAAGGCACTTGACCAAGATGATGGCAAGGCTATGAAATGCGCCTTATGAAGATAGGTTGAAGATCTGTGGATTACAAAAATAAAAATTGGTTGACAGGTGGAAAAGTGGTGATATGATTGAGACATACAAATTCAGAGTTTTTACAAGATTAATACAGAGGAAATTTTTCCAAACAGGTCTGGTGGTGGGAGAACTATGGACCACACTTAGAAGTTGAAGAGTGTAATTAGCAATTTTTGCTTAGAGTGGTTAATGAGTGGAATAGGTTACAAGAGTCTGTTGTGGGTGCCTTGACTGTGAATGCATTCAAAGCAAAGTATAATAGATACTGAGCAGATATTTCACACACAACCTTTGTTGTCTCATGCTAGGGTAATGAGAAGAGGAATACAATTTCTTGTCTAGAAAAAAAAAAAACTTCCTACAACTATCCCTAATCCAGAATATTTTAATAATATGTTTTTAATATTTTAATGCTATTCATTTTTCTGTTTGTATCAATTCAGAAGCTGTATTTTTTATTTTTTTATTTTTTTTTTTTTTTATAAAAAAAAATGCAGTTTCTGCATTGATTTAGCTCAGGAAGTATCTCCAGGGATCTAGCTCCTACTGATGAATCCACAATCAAGGTTGAACCCAGTCTGGGTAGTAAACCAACTCATAATGCATAACAGTATACCTGCCCAAAAGGAAGTGTGCTTTATATTATGCAATACTAGGGCAATTTGATGTGAAGACATCTGCACTCCATATACAAGTAGCCTAGTCATGAATGTGTTTGATGCAAACTTTGTTGCTCATGCTTGGGTAAGGATTAAAACAATATAATTTCTTGCAAAGTATAATTTTGCAAGAAATTATAAAGAAATAATCATGCCACTATTATATGAGACTAGCTAACTCACCTTCAGCTGAAAAGTCCTTAGAAACATAGCAAAGTGTAAAGTCATGCACTTTATGATAAAGAGATTATTAAGTGGTGTACTATATCAATGGAACTGAACCAAAATGCAGAAACTGATGATGCCAATGATTTGGGGATTATTGTTGATAAGTAGTTGAGGTTTATAGGGCATATTGCAAAGGTGACCAAAACAGCTCATTAGATTACCTGGATGTGAAGAACACACTGACAAGCAAAAATAGAGAAGTTATTATTATTCTTTATAAGGCCACATCTAGACTGCTGAGCATAGATCTGGTTGCTCGGATTCTGTGGAAATGAAAAATTGGTGGAGAGGATCCAGAGGCAAGTGACCAAGATTGTGGCAAGTGTTTGGAATGCTCCCTGTTAGAATAGGTTGAACATCTGCTGGTTTCAACAATTAGCTGATAGGCAAATAAGAGGGAATGTGAAACATAAAAGTTATTAAAGGGATTTTATAGAGCTGACACCAAAGACTTGTTGTTAGTACATGATAGGAAGGAAGAAAACCAGGGGGTGTCACCCCTGGAAATTATACAAGAGTTTGATTAGCAGTGATGTAAGGGCTATATTTTTTGCTTAGAAAACAGTGAATGGGTGGAATTAGTTATCAATGTGGTTGGGAGTGCTTCTTCAATGAATATTTGAGGAGAAGTATAATAGGTATTGTGTGAACAATAGTTAGATTGGATCTCCCAAAGAAGTCAAGCTATGCTTCTCAAAATATTATTACTTTTTTTTTTTTTTTTTTTTGAGTGAGATGATAGTTAAGTTAAAAACTATCATTATGAGGTTACAAGAATTGCTAAGTGAGAAAAACATTTCACATCTTCCAATTGTGAGGCTCAAAAAAAAAGTTTCTAGTTAGTCCTTCACATTACATATATTAAACATTGTTTGATGAAAATTTTCATATATTTCTTCCAATTATTATTATACAGGTCTTTGAGTTCAGAAGACTCATCACAGGTGATCCATTATTCATACACTAGCAATTATTCATACAATACCTTTATATCTTTCCTTAAACTCATTCACTGACAAAGCACTTACAACCACTTCTGGCAATCCATTCACCATCCTCCAAGCAAAAAATCTAGCCCTAACACTCTTTCTTACCACACACACTCTTATACAATTTCCAGGGGCAATTCCTCATTCTCTCCCTTCCTACCATGTACCGGAAAAAAAAAAATCTTACATAGAAACTGAGGCAAATGAACTGGAGGTGCATATCATAATACAGAACCTTGACATAATTACATTCTTGAAGAGATACTCGAGATATGACCAATTTCTTTAATTCACACCAAAAACACAAGGAATAAGTAATACTAAAAAGAAAATTAAATGAGATCGTAATTGTAGTAGGTTCTAAAGACTTAACTAGTGATAAGTTCAGTATAAGAGAGAGGATATGAAAGGTTTGTTGGAAAAGGCGAGAGTGAAGAATGAAAAATTGAAGTAGTAACTAGAATATTTCGATACAATAAAAATGAATTAAGAAGAAGGGCTATGATGGCAAATGATTCAATGCATAGGCTGTGTAGAAGAAACAAATGTCAGTTTTTGGATGTTTGGAGTAAGTTCGAGGGAAGATTAGATTTGTATAAGAGGGACATCCTAACCTGAAAATGCATCTGGTATCAGGAGCTTGAAAAACTAATAACTGGTATGAGACATAACACAGAGAGTCAGGTAAATTAAATTACAATGAGAGGAATGCTGAGAATATGAGTGTAACAGTGGCAATGTTATATAATTGTGCTAATTATGGGAATGGGCATTATCATGTACATGATTACGAGGAGAGAATGATTTCAACTTTGTGTTCTTCCAGTTTGGATTCATCATACATGTGCAAAGTTGTCTATATATATAAGGCACTAGAGAAGAACAGAGATCTGCAAGTTGTCCAACTATGTCATGCAGACTGCAGAAAAGAGTATACAAAAGAACATGCAGGTAGCTTATTAGGTCTATATAAGAATGCCAGGAGTATCAGAAACAAAGGAGTAGAGTTCGTTGCCTTGGCCTATATGTTGGGACCTCCGACTGTAGACATCAGTGAGACCTGGCTATCAGAATCAGACTTACTAACTGGTATCGAGTGTAAAGGATACAGTATTTTTAGGAAGGACAGACAGAGAGGAGGGAGCGTGCTGTGATTGATATTTGATGACTTGAATCCATTTAGTGTCAAGACCAATAATTGTAATAGTTTTTCATGTGGCAGTGAACTTGAAGCCATCTGGTGCGAGGTGGAATACTATTAAGATCGATTACATAGTGAGGTGTTACAGACATGGTGGATTAGTTGCTAGTGATGGTGTGAAAAGAGTAATCATTAAGGGATGCTTTATTTATCCAAATATGGATTGGGTCGCAGTAAAATATCACGAGAAGAATGAAACTGAATTTATTGAGGTGTTGCAGGTCAACTTCCTCAAGCAGTATCTGACAGAAGGAAGAACTTGAGGTCAAAGAGTATTAGATTTAATTATAGTGTCAGAGGGTGTTTCAGTTAAGGATATAACTATTCTGCCTCAGGTTGATGACAATGATCATGCAGTACTCACTTGGGAAGAGATTAAGTTTATGAATGTTCCATTTAGAAAAGGTTATGTGCTGAACTACAATGCAGAAAATTATAAAAAACTAAGGAGTTAGTTCAGCAGCAGAGGTAAAGCATGAATTCTTGAAGAAAAAGGCATTATGGAGGCAGCACAAGATGAGTGGCAATAACTAGGTACATGAGGAAACACGCCGGCAAAAGTTGGTTGATTGGTAGAGCCTCTGCTACTAATGGCTCAGTTAAGTAAGTTTGAGCACGGTTAGTAGTTGGAAGGGGACCAATCATTCGATGTTGTTGGCACACACACTCTCCCTTGATGAGTCTTTGGACTCCCTGGAGGTGTCAAATAATAATAATAATAATAATAATAATGAGGAATACAAAGAGTAAGCAAAGAAGGTAAGGTAAGGGTAGCAAAGGTGCAGTTTAAGCAGCAGTTAGCAAATGAGACTACTGCAAATCCCAGGGAGTTTTTTTTTTCGATATGTAGCCAGCAGAAGGAAGAATGATTACGGCAGGATGATGTTGGTCAGTGATAATGGGAGAATGATGAACAGATATAGTAAAGGTGTTAAATGAATAGGTCATTAAGGTATTCCATCCTTGTGACTTTAACATAATGCAAGTATTTCATCCTTATGATGGTAACATAATGCAGAACTTGAGCTTAAGAGCAGTGGGAATGGGAGAGGAGCCAATGATGGTGAGTGAGCAGGAAATACTTGAGGAATTGAGTAAACTTGATGTCAATTAGGCCATGGGACTTGATGGTATATCACTGTGTGTCTTGAGAGAACATTCCAGCAAGTTAACAACAGCTTTAACTTAATTTTTAAAATGAGTTCCAAGTTCCAAAGCAGTGGAAAGAGAGGAAAATTGTTTTGCTTTATAAAAGGAGTGATAAGACTAGGGTTTTGAGTTATAGGCCAATCTGCTTGTATGGAGTTGTGGTCAAAGTGATGAGGAAGCTAGTGAGGACAAGGTGCAGAACTGGGTTGACAGCAGCAGAATTCTCTTTAATGGACTACATGGGTTTGCTAAAGGAAGATCTTGTTTCAGCAATTTGCTTGCTTACTTATAACTGTGTGATGATTACATTGGAGAAGGGGGAAGGGGTTGCATATACAGCAGTAAGTTAAAATTTTGCAAAGGCTTTCAACAGATTAATGCATGATAAGCTATTAGTTAAATTGGAACAGACAAGGCTAAATTAGTACATCGCATTGGAGGATTGGTGTCTGACAGGTATCATCAGGTTGGGTATGGGGGAGTGATATCCCAAAAGAGGAAAGTCACTAGTGGTGTGACCGTTTTGGGGCCATTATTATTTAATTTGTATGTAAATAACATTGGAAGAGGCTTAAATTATGAGATACAGTTGTCTGCAAAGGTGGGGAGAGTTATGAGAAGTAGAGCAGATGTAGCCTTGCAAGAGGGCTTGGATAGACTGTCTGAATAGGCAAGTGTGTGAAGATATCAGTTTAATGTAGCAAGTCCTATGCACTATCGACATCTCCCCCGCCCTCTCTCTCTCTCTCTCTCTCTCTAAATTCTTATGCCATTGCTCTGCTGAAAGCTTATTCTCAGCTTATCATAATCAGCTGCTTTGTACTTCCATAGATATCCCTTCATAACACAAAATTCTGCATGTCTGACACTCTCCCAAGTCAAGACTACACGATTGCTTTCCCCAACAGCATAGCTGCATTGGTACTGATGCCATGATCAGATTCAATACTACCAAACCTCATGTCCCATCAATTACATGCTGTGTTGGGTAGTGCTGCCTCTCAGAAGCTGTACAAAATTCCATTTCCTTCTCTTCATGTGACCATTCCTCCTCTCAATCTATGTCCCTACATTTGAAATCCATAATAATTACTCGACCTGCACTGATAATGCTAATTTGCTCATGCATGTCTTCCACATTCTATCCCCCCCCAGGATTAGAGTGGCAACTAATTATATAATTTGTTCTGTAGCTTCTATCTCACACATGGATAGCCTCTACAGCAGAATTCTTCAACCTTTTTACACCTGCGGACCGGAAAAAATAGGAGAAATATTTTGCAGACCAGCTGACGGCTAAGACAAAAACATAAACCAATGTAGATAGTATTTTATTTATTAAATCCGATATTAAAAAATTACAATTTTTAGCTAGTGCGACATCTGCTGCTGCTTAGAGGTTAAAAAATTTGATATATGTGGCTGGAGTGTTGTTTCTGAGAGATGAAGAAATTTTTGGCAGATCACCAGGAAATTTCCGCAGACTGACACCAGTCCACCGGCCACAGGTTGAAGAACAAGGCTCTACAAAACTGTCCCTGCCCTTCTTGATGTAGTTCCAATCTTTTTGCTTCAGTTCCTCTGATGTCATTAGCAAATCCTCTTTCCCTATCCTGTTTCTTCTGTTCTCTATGAAGATACTATGTTATTATACTAAGACCCTTTGGAGTCACAGACTCATCTAAAAGGGCCCTTTTGTCATATACACAGCACATCATACTGTGCCTTAAACACATTCAAATTCTCTACAGACCCCACATTCTCAGACAATGCATTCCAATCATTCACAACTCTCCATGCAAAAAAACCTCCTTCTCACTCCCATGCTCACATCCTCCTACAGCTTCCAGGGATGACCTTTTGTTCTCCACCAAAATGGTCCCCCACCATTTTATGAAAAACCTCTTCGATGTTAATTCTATAACAACCAGTGACGTTGAAAGAATGAAGGAACCATTAGTTTATATGGGAATTGTGGTGAATGAAGTGGAGGTGAATAGTCTATTACAGAACCTTAATGTGAATACATCTGTGGGATTGGATGGTATATCAGCATGGGTCTTATGTGAAGTGGCTAAAGAATTGTCAGTGCCCTTGACCTTATTGTTTAATCTGAGTCGCGGGTCTGGTTTAGTCCCGAAGAGGTGGAAAGAGGGGAAAATAGTTCCACTGCATAAAGGAGGATCCAAGACTGCTGTTGCAAATTACCGACCTATCAGCATATCAGGAATCATTGTCAAAGTCTTGAAGAAAGTAGTCAAGGGAAAAATACAGGAATGGATTGATGAAAATGAGATACTGTATGGAGGACAGCATGGTTTTGTGAAGGGTAGATCATGCCTCAGTAACTTGCTCACGTTTTATAACACAGTGACGGCTGAACTGGATAAGGGTAATGGGTTTACAGTGATACTGCTGGACCTGGCTAAGGCCTCTGACAGGATACCACATGGAAGTCTAATCCATAAACTGCAATTTATGGGAATGGATGTAGGGTTGGTGAGATGTATAGGTTGATGGAGAGATACCAGAGAGTAGTTTATTCAGGAGTAGAGTCCAAAAGATGGCCTGTGACTAGTGGTGTGCTACAGGGTTCTGTACTTGGACCACTGCTGTTTAATTTGTTCATTAACGATATAGGGAAGGAACTGAGAGGAACGGTTCATTTGTTCGCTGATGATGCTAAGTTGGGTAGGGCAATAGTGAATGCAGAAGATGTCAAAATTTTGCAAGATAGATTTGGATAGATAGGTCTGGGCTAAGGAGAATGGATGTCAATTTAATGTGGCAAAATGTAAAGTTATGCATTTTGGGGTGAAAAGATTAGCAGCAGTATATCGCATTGGTGGAACTGTACTCCAGGAGATTGATGAGGCCAGGGACTTAGGAGTGTTGGTGGATAGGGAGTTGAAGTTTAGGGGACACATCGCAAAAGTGGCTAAATCAGCTCATCAAATCACTTGGATGCTGAAGAATACTTTGATGAGCAGAGATAAGCAAGTTGTTCTTCTGTATCGAGCTTAATAAGACCCCATCTTGATTACTGTGCCCAGATCTGGTCACCTAGGTTTCTTCTTGATGGGGAGGAGGTTGAGAGGATCCAGAGGCGAGGACCAAGATGATAGCAGGTCAATGGAATGAACCTTATGAAAACAGGTTGAAGATTTGTGGGTTGCAGAAATTGGTTGATAGGTGGAAAAGGGGAGATATGATTGAGACATTAAAATTGCTGAAGGGTTTCTATAGGATTAATTTAGAGGATATTTTGACAACAGGACTGGTGGTGAGAGGACTAAGGGATATGAATGGAAGCTGGGCAAGAGCGTGGTTAATAAGGGTGTTAGAGCTGGGTTTTTTACTTTTAAAGTGGTGAATGAGTGGAATAAGCTGCCTGAGTCTGTTGTGGGTGCTATGACAGTGAATAAGTTCAAGGCAAGGTATGATAGATACTGTGTGAATGTCAAATAGTTATGGATATGATGTTTAGGGCCCCCCTCGATGAGTCTAAGGATTCCTTGGAGTCGCCCATAATAATAATAATAATAATAATAATAATAATAATAAAAACTTGTACAACTCCATCATATCACCTCTCTTCCTCCTATCCATTAGACTCTACAAAGTGCATTGTCTCAACCTTTCTTGATATTATTATTATCATTATTATTAAGAGAGACCTCCAGGAAGTCAGAGACTCATCAAGGGAGACCACATACTACATATTGCATACACCAGTTTGATAGCTTTTAACAAGATAGGCACTCATTAGCTGAACAACTTCTTCTGCATCTGTAACCCTCACACCATCTGGATATAAGAGTTATTCTTTCATATTAATTCTTTCTTTTACTTGCAGCATATCGATAGAATTCTTGTGGGTTATCTTTAGCATGTAGAGCCAGTTTCTTTTGATACTCACACTTTGCTTTTGGTACAACAGTTGTGACTATTCTAGCCTGCTGCTTATAATGTTACACATCCTACCCTATTTATTCTTTGAACTCTTGGACACATTCTGATATCACATCAAGTATTGTTTAATGCTTCCCATGCACTGTTGATATTCTTTCCATCCAGCAACCGATTCTATTCCACTGAACTCAGTATACTCCTCAATTGGTCATAATTTCATGCTTTGTAGTTCAGCATGTAACCTTTTCTGAATGAAACATTCATAAACTTAGTCACTTCCCAAGTGAATATGACATGATCACTGTCACTAACTGAGGCAGAATAGTTATGTCTTTAACTGAAACGTCCTCTGACACTATAATCAAATCTAATGCTCTTTGCCCTCAAGTTCTTTCTGTCACATGCTGCTTGAGGAAGTCAATATTCAACATTCCAGAGATCAGAAACTATTTTTAACATCTCTTCATATTTTTGAAAACCAGGTGACCAAATCTGTGCACAGTAGCCTAATCAGAGCCTTATATAATGGAACCTGAATATTCTTACTTCTACAAGTGAGCATCCTCCACATCATTGCCAGATTTTGTTGTGTTGTCCTCACAGTTTTAGCATTGTGTCTGCTAAGTTTTTAAATCCTTATCCATCATCACCCCAAGATCTCTTATTTCCAAGTCCACCTCCAACAATATATTCCCACTAAGAGTAAATTCTACATCCCATCTCTGTTTTCCAAATTTTTTTAAAACCTTACATTTCATAACATTGAACTGGCATCCTCCCCCACTCATGTACCCATTCACTCAGCCTATTCAAGTCTTCTTGTAAGGACATGACATCTGTTGTACTCATAGTTCATTCCAAGAAACTCACTGAAACTCATTTTCTTTACTATCGGTTGCTATCTCATCATTTAAGGTCTATGTTTTCCATAATTAAAATCATTATGATCACCCCTTTTCCCATTTGCTTGGTAAATTTGCTTATAAATTTCCTGGTCACTATCCTCCGCATTACCAGGTATATAGCAACATTCAACAAAGTATTTCATTCTATTCACCTCTGTCTCACACATTACTGCCTGTAAACCACTACCAATATTATCCCCCTTGCATCTCTACCTTGTATGGACAAAACTCTTTTTCTATCACCAATAGCACTCCAAAAACATCTTACTCTTCCACCTCTATTTCTGTTAGGATGTCATCCTCTTCCAACCATGCCTCACTTATTCCAACAATTTTGGGGTGAACAAACTCAATGAATGCCACCATTTCATTTCCCTTGTTTCTGATACTTCTAGCATTTGTATACAAACATAACAGCTCATTCCTGGATTTATAACAAGTTTCATTGAAACCACTTATTAGATGCGACTTCTCCATACTTTCCTCAAGCCACTTCTTTTTCTTCTTACTCATCCCAGAACCTTCTTCAAATCCAATTGTTTTCCCTACATCCCAGGTCATCCCTTCCCTTTTTGTCTACATAAGCATTCACATCCTCTTGAAGCATCAACCTTTCTCACGATGTGTTCGACTGTCCACCCTGGATCTTCCCATTTCCCTGTTTGTCTTAGTTCTTTCATTATCTACACTCATGTTACCCACTTCTTCATTAATCAGCACCACTTCAATCTCTCTTTCACATCGCTTCTTACTTGCTCAGATTCATTCTCTACACTTATTACTTTCTATCCTGCAGCAGTCTCTCTCTCTCTCTCTCTCTCTCTCTCTCTCTAGATGACTCATACCAATACCATTCAAGTGGTAAAGGACTTCCCAGATGAGTCTTTGACTCCATGAGGTCTTGGGATAATAATAAATGCAGTCCATCACTCTTATACAGTTCAAATTTTCCTTCAAACTCATTCCACACACATTAACAAACTGCACTCCTTTCTCTTCACACATTTCTGCTAACATATCATTCATAACTCTCTCTCTCTCTCTCTCTCTCTCTGTGTCTCATTTCATCCTGTCATACATTGGCAACACAGCAACTACATTTCCTATCACACTATTATCTTTCATCCTTCTCAACAACCTCCTGATATACAATCTTGCATTATCCTTGTTCCCAGTCAAGTCATTTGTTCCTACTATCACTGCTAACACCTTTGCTCACTCACTCCTCATATCCAGTGCCTCAATCATTCTATTCATTTTACCTCCTGGAAAACAAACCTTGTGCATCTTCTTGTTTACCACACCTCTAATAATCAAATCGCCATTACAATGCCATTTGTGAGTCTTTCATTACCTTTTTTTAGCTGACATCATTTGTTTTATCTTCTTCATTCTCTCAAATTCTCTTCATTTCACTCTGCATCTGCCTCATCTTCATTAACTCAGCTTTCATATCTTGCATCCTTTTTATGCTATTATTCAGTCTCATTATTTTATCATCACACACACACACACACACACACACACACACTTGTTTGCCATCAACTCCACTCACCATCTTACCGTTAATTGCATGGAGTCGAAGACTCAACTAGGAGGTCCCTTTGTCACACACACACACACACACACACACAGGTCATCATACTGCACCTTAAACATATTTAAATTCTCTGCAGACACCACACTCTCAGACAAGGCATTTCAATCATTCACAATTCTGCATTCAAAAAACCAAACCTACTTCTCTCTCTCTCCTGTTCACACCATTCTTATACAGCTTCCAGAGATGACCTCTTTTTCTCTCCTGACCTCCCACCATTTTATGAAAAACCTCTTCAATATAGATCCTATAATAACCCCTTACCAACTTGTACATTTCTATCATATCACATCCCTCTTCCTCTTCTCTGCTAGACTCTGTAAATTGCATCTACTCCATCTTTTTTTCATACTCAACATTCCAGAGATCAGAGGTTATACTGGTCAGTCGCCTCTGGAACCTCTTCATCCTTTTGAAAACCAGGTGACTAAATCTGTGCTCAGTAGTCAATATGTGGTCTAATCAGAGTCTTATACAATGGAACCAGAATATTCTTACTTCTACAAGTTAGCATCCCCCCTCCCACATCATTGCCAGGATTTGTTGTGTTGTCCTCACAATTTGGCAGTATGTCCTCTAAATTTTAGATCCTTATCCACCATCACCCCAAGATCTATTTCCTCCCACCAAGAGTAAATTCTACCTCTCATCATCTTTGTTTTCCAAATTTTAAAACCTTAAATTTTTCAACACTGAACTGGCAAACCCACATCCATTCCCATTCACTTAATCTATTCAAATCTCCTTGTAGGACCACAACATCTGCTCTACTCCTCATAGTTGATCCCAACTTTGCATCATCTGCAAACAACTCAATATCGCCATCCAAATCCTTCCCAATATCATTAACATACAGATTAAACAACAGTGGCTCTAAAACAGACCCTTCAGGCACATCACTAGTGACTTTTCTCTTCCAGAATATTGCTCCTCCATACACAACTTGCTGATACCTATCAGAGAGCCAATCTTCAATCCAATGCACTAATCTAATATCCAATCCCATCCGCTCTAGTTTGACTATCAACTTCTATCAACTTATCATGTGATAATCTATTAAGCCTTTGCAAAATCTAAATATACTACTGCGTATCTGTCTCCTTTGTCCAATGAAACCATCATCTCATTGTAATGAGTAAGTAGATTACTAAAACATGATCTCCCTTTAGCAAATCCATGCTATCTATTAAAGATAATAACATTGTTGTCAACCCAATTCTGGATCCTGGTTCTCACTAGCCTTTTCAACACTTTAACCACAACAACTGACACAGACAGGTCTATAATTTGAGGTGTATAATTATAGGCCTATAACTTAATTTACTTATCTTGCTGTAGGCCATCCAACAACTGATGTTTAACTTACATCACCTACTGCAGGATCAACTTTAGAATAGAATAGAACAGTATGCACTATCCTTTGCATTCTGTTCTTATGACTATATCATCCTCCATCAACCAAGTCTCACTAATGACTATAACTTTTGGCCAAGCTGAGCTAACCAATGCCAAAAAACCCCTTGCCATTATTCTGAATATGTGTGGCATTTTAAGAATCTGGAGTGCTACATTTAGCATCATGTGATCCTCCTCTCAGTTACTAACCTGTAAGTTGCCTGGACCCAAGCTCACCTGCATCCCCCCCCCCCAAACATTTTAGTTTTACTGAATTTGCACTTCTAAATTTTTACTGTATAACCCTTTCTCAAGACTCCTGAACCTAATCCATTGAAATGCAAGCCATCCACTTATAAATTCTTCCCTCCATTAAACTCACTCCACACATCTACAAGCTCTACAATGTTCCTTGTGCACAATCCGCTGACTGACTCATTTACAATCGTAACTCTTCATCTCACTCGCCTCTATCACCCCAAGAGTCTCACAACTTTTACTTTCTGATTCATCATTCTCTAAATGAGAATAGTGATATTTCCAATATTTTAAGAACAAGTTCTCAAGAATAATTGATACAGAATTAAAGAGCATTTTTAGTGGTACTTTAATTCATACACTTATGAAGGACAGTTGTTACAGTTTCATGTAAATAATATGAAACAACACATAATGATAGTATGTATGCAAATGAAATAGTTATTATCAGAATTAGATGCAATCCAATATGTGTTATTAAAAATCCACTTTCTGCATTCATATTTGGATTTCTTTTCCCCTGTCTTCAGTGTTAAAAGTGATAAGCATGGGAAATGATTTCATTTGGGCATTTCTTGTAGGGAATAACAGTACTTAGTACTTATTTTTGTTGGTTCTTCAAAAAACCACTGATGCCAGAAGGGAAAGACTTCAAGGAAGACTTTTTATACTGTCAGTATATATTGGCACATATGTTGTACGATTCACATTTAGTGAAAATGAAACATTGTCTGGTTCTGTTTGCGTATTCAAGTTTTCCTTCTGATCGGATTTCTAAAGTATGATTTACTACTTATTAAACTCTAAAGGATGGAAAAGAGGACAAGAGAGTTCTTTGAGAACTTGCAAATATATAATGATCTGCATATCACTGATTTTGCCTAATAAGTATTGTGTGAATAATGACTAATTTGTGAAAATTGAATCTCCCATGATGAGTCTTCTGACTCCATGGAGATACCTGTATTATAATAATAATAATAATAATAATAATTTATGAGGTTATTCACTATTATTATATGTATGCAGAAATAATAAATGTTTTTTCAACAATCAAAAAATATTATAAAAAAAAAGAACATTTAAAAAAAAAGAAAGAAAGAAAGAACAAGAACTGTTATTTTTCCCATCTATAAGCTAATATTTTCTTTTTTTTTATTTTATAGAACTTATTAAGAGTTTAATGGATACTGAAGATGATGAACTTCATTTTTTTAAGACTCAACAAAACGACCTTTCCATATTTAGCTGCATAACTCTTCCACTTGGAATTGGCATCTTTTTTATGGGATTATCAACAACAGTCCTTGCTTATGCAGTGGAACCAGTAACTCTAGCAGAGTACTACAACATTCCTATTCGTTTCATAGGACCAACTTTTATGGGTTTTGCTGTTGGACTAATACTTGTATCATACATAATTTATTTATATCTTTAGTGCTGTTTGGAAATAGCATCAATTCTTGAATAAACTATGTAAAAAAAAAATAAGATTCCACAGTAAACTATGGAATGCTATATTTCAACTTTTTATGCATGTATATAATTACAAAGTACAAATATTAAATTTCATGTTTATCTGGTGAGAAGTAGATTCTTTTTCGCATGGAGGGTGGGTGAGTGAGTGGAAATACTATTATAGTAATATCAAAATATACTATTTTTAAGATAAGTATATTAATTATGGCCATCTGGACATATTTTGATCATCCATGCTGAAATGAGTATGAAATTTAAATATTTCATTAAAATACTATAGTCTAATTAATTTCTTTCCTATATAAATGGAAAATACAAATGCCTACCTACAGTTAAATCTTTACTACACCAGTGGAATGCATTGTTTCATCAGCCTAGTTAGATACTGAAAAATGATTGTGTGTGTGTGTGTGTGTGTGTGCAAGCATGCACGTGCACTCACATGTGCAAATGAATAAGAAGAAAGGGAAATGGCTCCAGTCAATCATGGAGAGATCACATCGAATGAGTGTTATCAGTGGAACTAGCTGTAGATCCAGGAATGAGCTTTTGTGTTTATATACAAATGCTAGAAGTGTAAGAAACAAGGCAGATGAAATGGTTGCACTAATTGAGTCTGTTTTTTGGAATAAATGAGACATGGTTAGATGAGGACGACATCCTTACAGGAATAGAGATGGAAGGATATAGTGTGTTTCATGAGGATAGAAGGGATAAAAAGGGAGGGGAAGTGCTATTGATGATAGAGAAAGAGTTATGTCCATACTAGAGATGCAAGAGGGAAATAGTGCCAGTGGTTTTGAGGCAGTATGGTGTGAGATAGAGGTCAATGGAATGAAATACTTGGTTGGATGTTGTTATAGACCAGGAAATGTAGATGGTAGTGACTATGAAATGTATAATCAAATTAGCCAAGCAAACAAGAAAAGAGTGATCATTATGGGCGATTTTAATTATGGCAATACAGACTGGAATGATGAGATAGCAACTGGAAGTAAAGAAGATAAGTTTCTTGAGTTTTTGAGAGATAACTACCTAAGACAGTATGTAACAGAGGGCACACGAGGATTGGGGGTCTTCGATTTGGTCATCTCATCAGCAGATGTAATTATAAATGAAGTCTCAAATCACCCACCATTTGGTGACAGTGACCATGAGGTGATTACCTGAGTGGCTGCCAGTAGTGTGAGGACCTCTGTAAGAAAAGGGTATATGTGGCCCTACAAGGGGGAGTGATTATGAAGAGCTCAGGAGACAGCTTGCAGGTGTAGCATGGAATGAGGAGTTAGCTGGAAAAGAGATCAATGCAGCTTGGGGGATTTTCAAAAACTATCTACTAGATCTTCCTGTCTTGGGCTGTAGCCACATCCAAGTTCTTCGTCCTCAAGTCCTCCTCCACCATCTCCCTCCACCTCTTCTTTGGCCGTCCTCTTCCCCTGCACATCTATCTGCATGACCTTTCTTCCCACATACTCTTCCTCCCTCCTCATCACATGACCAAACCATCTCAACCTTGCCTCCTGTATCTATCCTCCTAAGTTCATAACTTTCACCATCCCCCTTACATAGTCATTTCTCAGACGATCCTTTCTAGTCACACTGCACATCCACCTAAGCATTCTCATCTCCGCTATCTCCATCCTGATGATCTTATTTTTCCTCAGGGCCACAGTTTCCATATCATACATCCATACATCATAGCTGGTCTCACTACTGTCCTGTAGATTTTGCCTTTTAGATTGATTGGCACCCTCTTATCGCATAGCACTTCAGCCATCTCTCTCCAGTTCCTCCATCCTGCTTGTATCCTGCATCCAACTTCCTTCTCAGCCTCACCATCCTCTTTCATTGTTGAACCTAAGTATCTAAAGTCACTGACCTTCCTGATGATATTTCCTTCCAGCTCCAGATCTGTCTTCTGGCTGCCATCCACTTTGAAACACATATACTCTGTCTTACTTCTGCTCAGTCTCATACCTCTCTCTTCCAGTACTTTCTTCAAACTTTCCAGTTTAGCTGTCACTTCTCTTGATTCTGCACACAGCACGATGTCATCTGCATACAACATAGTCAAAGACACGTCTTCTCTCACCTCCTCCGTCACCACTTCCATCACAATATTAAACAGGAACGAATTTAATGCTGACTCTTGATGCAAGCCAACCGTTACTGGAAAACTTTATCTCTCTCCCAGGCAGGTTTGAACTCTTGTCTTCACATTTCTGTACATCTCCTGCACCAACCTGACAGGTACCTTCTTCTCCCTGAGACACCTCCAGACTTCTTGCCTTGGCACTCTATCATACGCTTTCTCCAGATCAATAAATACCAGATGTAGCTCTCGTTGCTTCTCTCGAAACTTTTCCATCATCTGTCGTAACCCAGAGATAGCATCTGTCATTGATGCTATCTCTATCGACCAGGCATGAAGCCAAATTGCTCCTTTGCAATCTCCACCTCCTTCCTCAGTCTTCCATCAAGAACCCCTCTCTAGGATTTTCATTGTGTGAGACATCAACTTTATTCCTCTGTAATTCTTACAGTCTTGTGCATCCCCTTTACTCTTGTAGATGGGGACAGGAGTACTTTCCCTCCATTCCTTGGGTATATTTTCCTGTTGACAAACTTTTATTAACAGTTCCCACAGCAGGTCAATTCCCTCTCCCCCCAGTGCCTTCCATGCCTCCACTGGGATCCTGTCAGGGGCCCACCAATTTTCCATCCTTCATCCTCTTTATAGCTTCCTTCACTTCCACTCTACTAATCTTCTGCACCATCCCCTCATAAGGCTCCCCATCGTTTCTGTGAGTCCTTGCATTTTCTTCATTCAAAAGCCCTTCAAAGTTTTGAATGAAGAAAATGCAATTTTCTTCATTATAAAAAACATGTAGAAAATATATTCTACATGTTTTTTATATCCACATCCCTCCTTAATACCCTTCCTCCAGAGTCTTTGATCTGTCTCAGATGTGCGATGTCCTTTGATGCCTTATTTCTACATTTTGCAAACCGATAAATCTTTCGCTGTCCTTCCTTTGTTTCTAATTGATCATAAAGGTCTTGATATGCCATAGCCTTTACCTGTGCACCAACTCTCTTGGCTTCTCACTTTTTCTCTCTGTCCTCTTCCACTCTTGACTTGTCCCACTTCTGCTTTGCCTTCCTCTAAGCCATAACTGCTTCTTGTACATTATTATTCCACCACCAACCCTCCTGCTCTCTGGTTTTTCCAGATGTTTCACCAAGCACCTCAATTGCACAGCATAGAATTGCTTTGGAATTATGTCTCCACCAATCTTATACACTTTCCAGTCCACCCGAAATCCTCTCTAACACCTTCTCCTTGAAATGGTTCCTCACACTCTCTTCTTTTAAGCAAATAAGCAAAACCACTTAATTTTCTTCCTCCCATGGCTTCCAAAGGTTCTTGTCTTCAACTTTATTTTAAAGTCTATGCACAACAGCCGGTGCTGATGCGCCACTTGATCTGTTGGGATTACCTTACAATTTGTTACTACCTTAAGATGTTTTCTTCTAGTCAAAATGTAGTCAATCTGTGAACTATTGTTCCCACTTCTAAATGTTATCAAATGCTCTTCCCTCTTACAGAAAAAGGAGTTCACAATTGCCAGATCAAGCGCTACTGCAAAGTCCAAAATCCTCTCTCCTTCCTGGTTTATCATTTCCATTCCATGGCCACCATGCACCCTTTCACAGTCCCTATTCTGTCTCCCTGTGTGTCCATTCAAGTCTCCTACAATCACCATCTCGTTTTTTTCCAGTTCCCTCATTTCTTCATCTAGCACATTCCAGAATTCATCTTTCTCTTCTGCTGTACAGCTAACTTGTGGGGCATATACACATAAGACGACCAGTTGCTCTTCTCCAAGACCCAGTTTCATTCGCATGATCCTGTTGTTCCTCCTATCCAGTTCCAGTACTTCGCCCTTCATTCTGCCACACACCACAATTACGACACCATTTCTTCCCTCTTTATTCACTCCAGAGTAGAAGAATTTATACCCACCTCCTAGTTCCTTTGCCTTTTCCCCCTTCCACCTTGTCTCCTGCACTCATAAAATGTCCATACTTCCTTTTTCTCATCATATCTGCCACCTCTCTTCCCCTTCCAGTCATGCTTCCAACATTCAACGTTCCCCCGCAACATTCTCTCCACTTGCTGGGCTCACTTCTTAATGTATTCCAAGGGTGAGAAGGTTAAATAAGGTAGGTGTCAAATGGATGAATAAAGAGATTAAGCATGCGATACAGAGAAAAAAGGCATTATGGAGGCAGCATAAGAGAAGTGGAAATAACCAATTCCATGAGGACTACAAAGACCAGGCAAGGCGGATGACTTGGTTGGTGAGGGTAGCTAAAGAGAGGTATGAACAGCAGTTAGCTAATGAAGCTAAAAAGAATCCTAAGGAGTTCGTTTGATATGTAGCCAGCAAAAGCACTGATTGGAGAAAAGTATAAAGACAGCTGTTGCAGGTGTGGTGGAGATACTTAATGAGCAATTCATAAAGGTCTTTCAATCTTGTGAATGTGACTTCATGGAGAGATTGAGAGAGAGAGAGAGAGAGAGAGACTGACTGTAAGTGAGCAAGAGGTGTATGGGGAGTTGAGCAAACTAGATGTAAATAAGGCTGTGGGACTTGATAATATATCACCACGTATTCTGAAGGAATGTGCCAGGGAGTTGATACCGGCCTTGACATATTTTTTAATACAAGTCTTGCACTCAGTCAAGTTCCTAAGGAGTGGAAGGAGGGCAAGATTGTGCCACTTCATAAAGGAGGTGATAGAACTCAAGCATCAACCTATAGGCCTATCTGTGTGTCAGGTGTTGTAGTTAAGTTGCTGGAGAAGATTGTGAGAACTAGGATCCAGAATTGGGTTGACAACAATGGTATTATCTTTGATGGATAGCATCGATTTGCTAAAGGGAGGTCATGTTTTAGTAATCTACTTACTTATTACAATAAGGTGACTGCTTCCTTGGACAGAGGAGAAGGATACATAGTAATATACTTAGATTTTGCAAAGGCTTTTGATAGATTACTGCATGATAAGTTGATAGTCAAACTGGAGTGGATGGGGTTGGATATTAGATTGGTGCATTGGATTAGAGACTGGCTATCTGATAGGTATCAACAAGTTGTGTATGGTGGAGCAATATCCAGGAAAAGGAAAGTTACTAGTGGTGTGCCTCAGGGGTCTGTTTGAGGGCCATTACTATTTAACTTGTATATTAATGATATTGGTGAAGATTTGGATGGAGATATTCAGTTTTTGCAGATGATGCAAAGTTGGGATGAACCATGAAGAGTAGAGATGTTGTGGCCTTACAAGAAGACTTGAATAAATTAAGTAATTTGGCACAGGAATGGGGATGTGAGTTCAATGTTTCAAAATGTAAGATTTTAAAATTTGGAAAACATAAATGGGATGCAAAATTTAAGCTTGGTGAGGATATATTGTCAGAGGTGGAGGAAATAAGAAATCTCGGGGTGACAGTGGATAAGGATCTGAAATTTAGGGGGATACATAGCCAAAATTGTGAAAATAGCACAAAGGCTTCCGGGAATGATGCGGAGGACACAGACATGTAGAAGTAGGGAGATTCTTGTTCCATTGTATAAGGCTTTGATTAGGCCACACATGGACTGTTGTGCCCAGATTTGGTCACCTGGTTTTCAGAAGGACGAAGAGATGTTGGAGAAGGTCCAGAGGTGACTGACTAAGGTAGTTTCTAACCTCTGGAATGTCGAGTATGAGGAAAGAGTGAGAAGATGTAACTTGCAGAGTCTGGTGGACAGAAGGAGGGCAGAGATATGATAGAGACCTCCAAGTTATTAAGGGGTTGTTATAGGATCATTGCTGGACAGGTTCTACAGAAAATAGCGGAAGATCAGGGGAGAACCAGAGGTCATCCCTGGAAACTGTATAAGGAGGGTGTGAGTAGGAGAGTGAGAAGCAGGTTTTTTTCAGAGAGTTGTGAATGATTAGAATGCCTTGCCTGAGAGTGTGGTGTCTGCAGATGATGTCTTTGACTCCATTGGGTTTTGGGTAATAATAATGACAATATTCACATGTGGAAATTTTTCAAACTGAATTCAGGCCTCCAAGCAGGCCATTTCCCAGTGTCAGAAATGAAATTTCCCATAAAGACAATCACAAAATCCATGCCCACAGCATGATTTGAACTTATAGCTTATTGATTGGAAAGCTGGTTTATTAACCACTCAGCCCACCAGGCCAATACAATGGATTTCTGCCCAGAACATGGACTAGTCATTAATAAGACCATATTCCAATTTAAAAATGTACATAGATTCACATAGATAAAACACACAAGAAATAGCTCTTACTGATTTTGTTATTAGTAGTCTTATAGAGTAGGTTATTGTAGGCAGTATACAATTATTAGGTTTGTACTACTTAACACCTCCAGGGAGTCCGAAGACTCATTGAGGGAGGGCACTTACTCTGCATCTCTCTGTCTCCACCAACCTTCATCATTTACACCAACGCCATCTACCACCGATCACCACCACTAGCATTTTCACAGACAATCACAAACATGCATGCCCAGTGCGGAATACTCTCAGATTGGTTCAAGATACAAGAGTATAAAAGGGATTCGAAATAGAAAAGGTCATCATCTAGTTTTGAGCAAGATAAAGATAAGAATCACAAAAAAAAAAAAATTCGAATCCCCCAGCCAAAAGGCTGCAGGTTCAAATCTCACCATGGGCATGGATATTTGTGATTGTCTGTGGAAATATCAGTGGTGGTCGGCGGTAGATGGTATTGGTGTAGTTGCGGTCAGTTGGTGATTGAATGGTGGTGACGGAGTTGAAGAGCAGGTACCCTCCCTCGATGAGTCCTTGGACTCCCTGGAGGTGTCAAATAATAATAATAGTAAAATAATATATATATATACCCACCCACCCACCCACCCACACACACATGAAAGAAGATTTTAAGAACAATCAGAGGTAAATTGCATATTCATATATAGTGAATGCTCTCTATAGCAAATACTACTATTACAAACTTCTGAAAAATCTTTATCAACGCTTCATAGTAGCATGTAAAAAGAAGCCCACTATAGCAAAAACTATCCAGTAGAGCATATCATTTCTTTCAGTCCCAATGAGTTATCTATAATGAAAATCAATTGTATGTAATACATGGTGTTTCAAAAAGAATGTCCAGATTTGAAAATTGTATATCTCTGTTTTCATTATTAATTTTCATTATTTGTTAAAAATAAAGACAATATTATAGCACAGCCTATGATATAATATTATATCATAGGGCTGTGCTATAATATTGTATAGCACAGCATATAATATCGTATAATATTGCTATAATATATAAAGCAAATAATGAAAATTAATAATGAAAACAGAGATATACAATTTTCAAATCAGGACATTCTTTTTGAAACACCCTATATTATATTATTATATTATATTATATTATATCCCAGATGAGTCTTTGACTCCATGGGGTCTTGGGTAATAATAATAATAATAATAATAATAGCAGAAAAAATTAAGGTAAAATCTGAAACATGAAGTGGAGAGGATCCAGAGACGAGTGACCAAGATGATAGCAGGTCTGTGAAATGAACTTTATGAGAATAGGTTGAAGATTTGTGGGTTGCAAAAATTGGTCGATAGGTGGAAAAGGGGTGATATGATTGAGACATTCAAATTACTGAAGGGTTACTATAAGATTAATCCAAAAGATATTTTTGAAAATAGGACTAGTGGTGGGAGGACTAGGGGGCCATCCATGGAAGCTGGGCAAGAATGTGGTTAAAAGGGTGTTAGAGCTAGGTTTTTTACTTGGAGAGTGGTGAATGAGTGGAATAAGCTGCCAGAGTCTGTGGTGGGTGCTACGACCGTGAATGAGTTCAAGGCAAGGTATGATAGATACTGTGTGAATGTCGAATAGTTGACATGATGTTAGGGCCTCCCTCGATGAGTCTGTCGACTCCTTGGTGTTGCCCAGAATAATAATAATGATGATGATGATGATGAAACAAGCATTAGAGACCCAGTGGCAAAATATGAAGGAAACTGATGAATTCAGTTAAAAAGCATGTGGGAAAGATCAGCATGTATCCTTAAAGAATGTACAGAAAAGTTTATAAAAGCTGAAATTGTAAAAATGAAATCTGCAGAAGTAGCTAAACAAAAATCATAGGAAAAATATAGAGAAGAATAGAGATCTGCAAGTTGTCCATCTGTGTCATGCAGACTACAGACTGGTATACAAAAGAACATGCACGTAGCTTATTAGGTCTATATATGAATGCAAGGAGTATCAAAAACAAAGGAGCAGAGTTGGTTGCCTTGGTCTATATGTTGGGACCTCAGATTATAGACATCAGTGAGACCTGGCTATCAGAACCAGACATACTAACTGGTATCGAGTGTAAAGGATACAGTATTTTTAGGAAGGATAGACAGGATAGGAGAGAAGGGGGTGTCAAGACCAATGATTGTAACAGTTTTTCATGTGGCAGTGAATTTGAAGCCATCTGATGTGAGGTGGAATCTAACAAGATCAATTACATAGCAAGGTGTTGTTACAAACGCCTTTCTTTCAGGCTTGCACGGTGATCCGAGTACATTTTTTGAAAATTATGGAGACAACTATCAGTTATATTAAACTAAAGTTTTACAAACATAGTGGATCAATTGCTAGTGATGAAGAAATGAACCACCGAATAGAGACAATGTGTGTGAAAAGAGTAATCAAGATGGGATACTTCAGTTATCCAAATATTCATTGGGTAGAAGCAAATATCATGAGAAGAATGAAACTGGATTTATTGAGCTATTGTGATTAACTTCCTCAAGCAGCATGTGACAGAAGGAAGACTCAAGGTCAAAGGGTGTTAGATTTAATTATAGTGTCAGAGAGTGTTTCAGTTAAAGACATAACTATTCTGCCTCTGGTTGATGAGTATTCACTTGGGAAGTGACTAAATTTATGAATTTTCCATTCAGAAAAGGTTACATGCTGAACTAGAAAGCAGGATTTATAAGTAAAGGATGATGTGGAAGGAATACTGTGTGCATAAGCATGATATCCATTATGAAAATTATAAGCAGCATGCTAGAATAGTCACAACTGTTGAATGGAAAGCAAAGTCTGAGTATGAAAAGAAACTGGCTCTGCATGCTAAAAACAACCTACCAGAATTCTATCGATATGTTGCAAGTAAAAGAAAGAATGAATATGAAAGAATATGTCTTCTAAATGCAGATACAATGAACAAGAGGTTGTTCAACTAATGAGTGCCCATTTTGTTAAAAGCTATCAACCTGGTGTATGCAACATTGAATTAACTACTACCTCTTCACTAGATGAAGAAACTCAGGTGTATGAGGATGAGGTATTAGAGCTGTTGCATAAACTGAATAAGAATTCGCCAATAGGGACTGATGGGGATATAAGCACATGCGCTAAAAGAGTGTTCAGATGAACTGGATATTCCTTTGACCAGGCTGTTTAATATGAGTCTCAGAATATTCCACAGGAATGGAAAGAATGTATGCTAATTCCATTGCACAAGGGTGGTGCAAAGACCGATGTATCCAACTATCGACCAATTATTATCTCAGGAGTGGTGGTGAAGATTTTGGATAAATAGGTTAGGGCTCACATTCAGAAATGGGTTGACAATAAATCTCTACGTTGCAATGAGCAACATGGGTTTTCTGCATAGGTGGCCTACAGGGGATGCGAGTCTCCTAGATTTAAGGTAACCAGTGGTGTACCACAAGGATTAGGGCTTTGTCCACTGTTATTCAATCTGTACATTAATGATATTGTGAAAGATTTGACAAGTGACATACAGCTATTTGCTGATGATGCAAAGATAGGTAGGGTAATCAGGAATGCTGCTGATATGCAGTACTTGCAGAATGATTTGAATAGGCTGGAGGTATGGGCATGATTAAAGGATGTCAGTAAATGTAAAGCCATTCAGTTTGGCGTAATTAGATATCCAATGTCGTATTATATTGTTGGGATTATGCTAGAAGAAACTGATGAGGCTAGGGATCTTGAAGTGTTAGTAGATAGGCAGTTGAAGTTCAGGGGCCATGTTGCAAAGATAACTCAAAAGAGGCAATTGCAATGCTGAAACGAATATTCAGATGTAAAGATAAAGATGTTATTTTGCCTCTTTACAAGGCCTTGATAAGACCTCACTTGAATATTGCGTGCAGGTCTGTCTCCTGGTTGCCATTGTGATTCTGATGTAGTGGAGAGAGTGCAAAGGAGAGTGTTAAAAATTAAATCAGGATTATGGAATACTGATTATGAAGACAGATCGAGAATTTTGTAGACTGCAAACACTAGCAAACAGGAGAAAGCGGGGTGATATGATTGAGACTTACAAACTTCTGAAAGGGCCATACAGGATTTCACTTGATGGAATTTTTCAATTTATGGAAGGTGGGGATTAGACATGAGGGCATCCTTGGGAGCTGAGAATGAATGCCACTAAGAAGGTAGTATGGGCTAGATTTTTCTTTCATAGAGTGCTGTGTGATTGGAATGGACTGCCATTGTATGTTACGTGTGCAAGCAGTGTGAATGAATTCAAGAACAAGTATGACAGTGGCATGTGTAGTATGTAAGCTCCCTTGATGAGTCTCTGACTCCCTGGAGGTTTCTCTTAATAATAATAATATAGAAAATAAATATGATTAAGGCATCGAGATAAGCTTTTGGAAGTGCTTAGAAATGAAATGGATGAAAGGAATCACAGATCGTGCTGTAAAAGGAATCATAGGTGGTACTATAAAAGGAATCACAAATGTTAAAGGTAAAAGATGTACAAAATCTAAAATGTTGTAAACAGCTGGAGTAAATAATATTTGATCAGAAAGATTCAAATATGGAAGAATAAAAGTTTTATAATGACTATGAATAATTTAGGTCTGTCTGTCAGAAGACTGAATTCCAGATGACTGGAAAAGAGATCTTATAGTGCCATCTATAAAAAAGAGGGGAAATAATATTGAATATGAGAATTATGAGGGTTGTTCAATAAGTCCGTGTAAAAATGAAGAGAATAGTTTTTTGGGGACAAACATTTTTTATTTTTCAACATAATCTTTGAGGTCTATACACTTAGTCAAACGATGCTCGAATTTTTTAATTCTGTCTATATTGTATGATTTGTCCAACTCTTCAAAATAGGCAATTGTTTTGGCAATCACCTCATCGTTTGATGAAAATCTCTTTCCTGCCATTTTTTCATGTTTGGAAACAGATAGTAGTCTCAGGGAGCCAAATCTGGAGAGTAGGGGGGGGGGATGCAAAAGGACCTCGTAGCATAAATCAAACAATTTTGCGGTCACAATTGCAGAAGAGTGAGTGGGGTTGTCGTGGCGAAAAAAAAAATTTTTTTGGCAATTGTGGTCGTTTTTCCTTTATTTCATTATTTAAATGATCCAGAAAAGATGTATAATACACTCCAGTAATTGTTTTACAAGAAGTCTATGAAAATTATGCCACGAGCATCCCAGAAGACAGTGGCCTTCAGGGGCGAATGCTGGTCTCTTGAAATTCACACTTGCTCCTGTTATTGTTCAAGGAGTGAGAGATGTGACTGGTCTGATTAGCAGAATAATGAATTATTGATCATTTAAAACTATATATTTAGAAATTTATGTCCATTTAATCATAGAAATACAACATTTATTTTACAAATGATATTCTATCTTTTTTTAATTTAGCTACTTGAATACAAATTCTATCCTACGGTTCTTCTTTATGAACTGGTCAATAACATCTTCATAAAAAGTTGATTGTAACTTAATTTCCCCCAAGCAACACGCACACTTGTAAAGGCTAGCTGAAGCTCACTAGCTAGAGTTATGTTGGCTGCTTATGGCCTGTGTTTAAGCAACAGAGGGAGACGACGTGAAATGGCTATGCGCGCGCATGAAATCACAGTGCTGCTGCGAAGACCTGGAAGCTCCTACAACCGAGCAAGCCAAGGTAGCTTTGACTAGAAGAGCAAGCATTGGCTTTGATACACGATGCAAAGCTCAATTATTGCTGCACAAGCTTAAGTTGTCTTCCATCTACAAAAATAAAGGCCTAAATGGAATGCTTATAAATACATGCATTTATTAACAAATAAATATTAATTCTTTCTCAATTAATGAGCTTGCGCAGCAAGCATGGAGAATTCACCACTGGTGGCCATAACTTTTCCTGCTGAAGGAATAATTCCACAGGATTATTTTCATCATCCTGTGGAATCTTCCCTGGTGAGCATTCCATTGTTTCACCCATCCCATCTGCTCTGGCATAAGTGTGCCATCTGCATTCACTAAAGTTATTTTTTCACATTCATTCTTTCTTATACCTGATGCATAGTGATAAAATTCTTGTGGTTTGCCTTTATATGCATTTAGAGCACTGTATGGAAAGCTTTTAACTTTTCGGGTCTGTGCTTTATCATAATTCTTCTCACCCTCATTTTCATTATATTTATTACACATCATTTTCTTGTTATGGATCTCTACTTAATAAGGTTGCACATCCATTCCACTCTTACTCTATCTGTTCTTCCAACTCTAGGGACACATAGATATACATTAATTAAGCATCTTGTCAAAGCTTCACATGCACTACTGATATCATTCCCATTCAGTAAGTGATATTATGGAACCAAACATAGTATTCTCCTGAGATTTTCATACTCTCCATCTTTGTAGTTAAGCATGTAACCTTGTTCTAACTGGAACATCTATATACTTAGCTACTAACCTGGTCAGTAAGTACAGTATAATCAATGTCACCAACTAGTGGCAAAACAGTCATATCCTTAACTGAGACCTTCTGACACTATGATCATATCTTACTCTCTGATGCATGAGAAAGTTGTCTTACAACAACTAAAATTCTTCTTCATTCTTATCATAAGCTTTTTTTCTGCTACCCAATGCTTGGACAATTGAAGTCACCCATAATGATTACTCATTTAGTACTCATCAAGATAATTTGGCAATGCATTTCTGCATCCCCAATAGCTGAATTGCTAAGTCTTTAACAATACCACCCACCAAATATTTCATCTTGTTAGTTTCACTTCATACCAGATGGCCTTAGACTCACTGCTACATGGGAGATTATTACTATTATTGTTTTCATGATTTTCTACCTAAGTGGACTTAAATCATCTGATATCATTAATAGTACCCCCTCTCTATCTCTCATATCTCTTCTGTACTTCCTAACAATACTACTCTTTATACTTGATTCCATTTACTATATTGGACTCTGAGAGCCAGGTTTCAATCATCTTAGGCCACAATGTAGCCACCTAAACAACAAACTAAGCCCATTTCTTCTTGATGCTCCTAACATTTGTGTATAGATACGTTACCTCCTGGATTTTTTTTTTTTTTTTTTTTTTTTTTTTTTTTTGTATACTTGGATCTGCAGTTTGTTGGCCAAGTTGGGAACTTTATTTTTTTCCATTCTCAGACATGAACAAAAAGGCTCAGCCCAAAGTGTACAGGTCCACCGCCCTTCAACAGATTCATAACCATGCTCATTAACAATTGTATCACTATCATATTTACATACTGAACTTGCACACAAATTCTCAGTGTTCCTTCCAAGATGAACTAGTTTTCCGGACTCACTGCATTAGGTCTCACCTAATAAATAATTTCTCCAGGGTTCTGATGATAAATCTATCAAATGCAGGCTGTCTTTCTTATGCAAGTCTTTTTCGGCCATCAAACTCACTTCACACGTCCAAAGATTCACTAATTTCTTCTACACAACCTGTGCATTGAATTATATGCTATCTTAGCCATCCTTCCTAGCTGTGTACTCTCATATCTCAGTAATAAATTGACAATTTTTACTCTCTCTCTCTCACTTTTCTTTTTGCTTCTTCCAGCAATACTTTCATATCATCTGTCACTCTGCATTTATCAATACTCAAATCATTTGTTCCTGAAATCACTAACATCTCCTTTTACTTTTCTTTTCGATTTCTCTATTGCACTCATCATATTCTTTATTAGCTCCTAGGAAAGTTCAAAGTAGTAATTCCTTCGTCAAGTGCAAATTTAATTAGTAAATCACCGTACATTACTTTTTTTTGCATTGTAATTGACTTCACTTATTATTTGCTGATAACTTATTACCAATTCCAACTCTCCTGGCTCTTATTGTTCTTTATTTTTCTTATCCTGTCTGAGTTTTGTGAATGTCTCTTGACTTCCTATAATTCCCTGGTCAAATGTCTAATAATTCCTTTTAATCTAGAAATTTCATATGTCATTTTTCTTATTCATTTCTATCATCAGTATAAGTAATCTTATTTCATTATCTTTTTTCTTTCGATGCCACCCTATTGTTTTGTTGACTTTTTTGGTGCCATTTTTAAACTATCTTAATTTAACAATATGTCTATAAATATACTAGTAAATGCACTTAAATACATAAAACCAGTAAAAACCAGAATAAGATTCTAAAAATACACTAACTAATCTAAAAAAAACTCAATAATTAAAAAATACTTATTTTAGAAAAGGTCAATATTTCAATTCTTCCTGATTTTTTGTATTTGGAGATTTTTGTAGTTCAGCAGTCTTGTTCTTCTGTTATCCTTTTCCTTTTCCCATCTGCAACTTATCCTACGTAAGTTGCAGATGGGCCTTTCAAATCCTTGGAAATTTGAAGCCATTATTCTTGTTGAGATTGGAATGATGGATTAGAATCTCACTGGGTTCTTCAATTTTTGTTTTTTTCTTTCATATGAAGTTTTGATAGGATGTATGGATTGGGTACCAGTTTTTGACATGTTTGAAATGCATGATCAGAAGGGCCTGATTTTCCATAATTAAAGAATTTGTGTTCTTCATTTCTTATCGGGACTGTAAGTCCTGTTTCCCCTCTATCTCGAGTAAGTTACGGGTGATTTGAATTTGGTATAAACCTGGGTGGGCAATTTGATTTTGTGGATGGTTTCACTGTAACCTTAATACTGTATTTTTGTAGTGTTATGTCAATTTTCTCAAATAGTCCCCTAATTTAATGAATGGCTGTGGCCTTATTTTAACTTTTTTTATTTTTAATTGCATTTTTGTGAAGGATTCCATTGATTGGTTTCCTGTTGTAGCCATTTTTTATAAACATCTTACTATTTGAAACTCATGTATCATTTTTTTCTAATCATCAGAGCAAATTAGAGAGCTCTATTTTTGAGTGAGTTTTTGTGTTGGATGGGTGGCATGAGTCTTTGTTTGTGTTTGCGTGTGTGTGCATTTAAGGAGATAGCGAAGGAGAGACAGCCTGATGGAAGAAGAGTGACAAACACATCCAGAAAATGAAGTGGATTATTGTTTTTAGTTTCAATGGTGAATTGGTGTATATGCTGTTTGTTGGTGGCCACAGGGCCAAATAACAAATATATCATCAGCATATCTAAGCCAAGCTCTTTGGGTTTTAGAATCGCTGAATATACAACTCATTGCTCAATCTTCCATATAAAAGTTAGCTATAGGAGAGAAAGTGGTGAGCCCATGGCCCTTTCTACCTTCTTCTTTGTAGGAAGAAGTTATTTTGCCACACAAAATAATCAGAACAAAATACATGAGCAAAAAGGGCAGTGATGTCAGGTTGAAATTTGTTCTCTAAGAGAAGTACCATGTCAGTGATTCAAACATTCATGAAAAGACAATTATGTCAAAACTGATTAATAAATCTTTTGTTGGGCGATATTCCTAATTTTATGAAACGTTGTGTGTGTTTTTATACAAAGAGAAAGAGATAACTAATGACTACTTGAGTGCTGACACTAGTTTCTTGGCTAAGCAATAGGGCTGCCAATTTCTTCCACTATCACAGTGATACATTATTTTTGTGTATTTTTGGTAGACCATAAATTCTAGGGTTGCTGTAATAAATGCAGATAACAACAGGTAAGTTGATTTGCCTGAATTGCAGTTGTAATCTGCAAAAATAGTGTTCGTACTTAGGTTTTGGACACCAATGTAATATTGAAAGATGCAACAAAAAAAAGTATTTTCTTCATTTTCAAAGAGCCTGTGTCGCATGTATGTCCACAGAACTAAGCCACCCAAAGAATGGTGACTTAAGTTCAATTCTAGTCACCAACAAGAACAACTTTTTCTAAGCCTTTTTATGACTGGTTCCCGAGTTAGTCGATCTCTGGCACGGGCAAGTGGGTTTCTTTGAGAATGGGTGTCCGGATATTTTTGATTATGCAATAAGAGAAAGCATCGTAAGTTCAATTCTAGTGGCCAACTAGAGGAACTTTTACTAAGCTTTTTTTGACTAGTTCCCCGAGCATGGGCAAGCAGGTTTTTTCAAAACACTATGCTGAAAAATTTAAATAACAAAATAACAGACTAATTCTGCTTTATAGTTAGCTATTAAGATCACTACCTGAGTCCCCTCATATAACTTTTTGGGTGTCCAAGTCAGTTTTTAAAAAGATTAAAAAAACTTTTTAAAAATTTTATATTTTAAAAAGATTAAAAAAATCTTTTAATTTTTTCCAAAATTAAAGGCAGTTTATTTCATAAAAGAAAAATTTTACTCAAGTGATTTCCACTTCAGCAAAGTGTTCCGTATGTATGCCACTATATATGTCCACGTAAAACACAAAAAATCAGCCTTGTAGATTCAGTCTAGGATCTGCAAGATAGAGCACAAAATGGGGGAAGAGAATGCTGAAACAGCTAAAGCAAGTGGCCACCATCTTGAAAAAAATTATAGTCAGTATGAAAATGTAAATGAAAAAAGTGCACACCACCTTGAGCATCAATTAATCTGGATAATCCTTGCAAAATTGTGAAAATTCTGTGGATTGTGAAATAATAATGTCCACCATAATTAATGAAATGGCAGGAAAAATCTAAAACAAATTTTCTTACATCTAAAAGATATGCAGTATTTGCAGAATGATTTGAATAGGCTAGAATTGTGAGCATGTGAAAATGGCTGTCATTTCCATGTTAATAAATGTAAAGTCATGCACTTTGGTGTGGTTAGAGATCCAATGTTATATTATATTGGTGAGATTATGCTTGTTTTACTATTGTATATATTATATTGTTGAGATTATCAAAGTTTTACTATATTAATAATTTTCACAGATAAAAATGATTTAAAAGGTCACAATTATGAAGTGCAAAATGACATAAAAAAAGTTACTGGAAGAAGCAAAAGAGAAAAGAGTGATGATGTTTTTAAGTGTATTACAAAGGTATTGTAAGGGTGAATTAAGAAAAACAGCCATGATTGTGAATGAGTCAATATGTAAGTTACATAGGAGAAGTAGTTTGCAGACTTACAGAAAACCCACATTTACTGGCAGATACATTCAAAAAAAAAAGTCTGCACACCACATGTCTCAAAAATTTTGAATTCTTAAATCTCTAATTCATAGCGCACATAAAGTTTGCTCTTCCCCAATAATCTTACAACAAGAACTTTCCATCATTAAAAAGTTAATGGAATCAAATGATTACAACTCCAATCAAATCCAACAGATACTTAACTCTTATGTTCCAACACCTACAGTTTCTTCAACAGTTCGCAGAGTTCCTATTCCTTACATTCCAGGAATCTCAGAACCTATATGAAGAATTCTGAAAAAGTATCAATTGATTCCAACATATATTCCTATCAACAAAATTTCTTCTTTATTACCTTCTACAAAGGATAAACTGTCTTCTCTATCTTTGGCTGATGTTTACCAAATACCTTGTGAATGCGGTCTCTTATTATGGACAAACTGGCCGTTCTTTGGAAAAAAGAATAAAAGAACATCAATATTATATTGATTATAACAAACCTCTGAAGTCTGATCTGGCGCAGCAGAGTATTGACTCTACTCATAGTGTTCAGTGGGATAAAGCATTTCTCCTCCATAGATGCAGATTCAAATATGAACGCTTATTCAAAGAAAGTTGTTTAAATAGAAATGACTGTATGTCTCTCTCAAAGATCTGGGAGACTTTTATCTATGTAAAAAACCATCATCATCATCATCATCATCAAATTTCTGCCATGTACCCTCAAGGGGTGTACAGGATATGACAGTACTACATGAAAAAATTACATCATTACTAACTTCCTATCTACAATTTTCCTCCAAATCAGTCTGTTACTTGTCAAGACTCCAACATTATCAGATCTTATATTTCTATCGTCTAAGGCACTTTGTACCGTATCAATCCACCTATATCTTGGTCTTCCTCTGGGTCGTTTTCCTGCCAACCTGGCAGAGAACACTTGTTTTGCTAATCTTTCCTCTCCCATTCTATTTAAGTGACCATACCATCTGAGATTAGCTCTGCTAACGCATTCCTGAATGCTGACAATGTCAAGTTCTTTCCTAATATCCTCATTTTTAATATGATATTGCCATTGATGCCATCTGTTCACGCCTCTAATCTTTCTCAGGACTCTCATATCTGCGGTCTCTAGTCTTTGGTCAAGTGTTTTACTTCTGACCCAGCTTTAAGATCCATAAGTTAAAATTGGTTTGAACACAGGCTTGTATACAGCTAATTTAGTGTTCCGACTAATTTCTCTCTTATTCCATATGAATTTATTCAATTGACTTCCCACGATACCAGCTTTGCTGATTCTGTTGTCTATTTCTATATTTTGTTTACCTTCTTCAGTAAAAATTGTGCCTAAGTAGCTGAAATGTTTTACTTGTTCCACAGGTTCTCCATTCACAACACAGTTGACATTTTCAATGATTCTGCCTATTTTCATTGTCTTTGTCTTTTTATTGCTGACCTTCATACCATATCCATTACAACAGCTATTCAATTTAGTCAGAGAATCTTGCAGACTTGTAGCGGATTTATTTAGAAGTATAACATCATCCGCATAAAGCAAAGAGCTGACATTAACATTTCCAATTTTGATATCAGGTTTAATACTACATTCCTTCATAATGTGATCCATATAGATAATGAATAACAGAGGGGATAATGTACATCCTTGTCTCACACCAGATTTAACATTAAACCATCTTCCTGTACTTCCTTCAATTCTAACTGCTGACTCACAACTCAAATAAAGACTAAGTATTGCTTGATATAATGCCCCATTGACACCATATAACTGCAGCGTATTGAATAGCTTCTCTCTTGGCACCTTGTCATATGCCTTTTCCAAATCGACAAAACTTAAATACAGATCTTTGTTATATTCCCATGCTTTCTCGACTATTTGTCGTAAAGTGAAGATCTGATCCTGACAGCCTCTATTTGGCCTGAATCCCGTTTGTTCTTCACCAAGCTTTTCTTCCACAATTCTTCTCAATCGTTTCTCAAGTATACTTGCATAGATCTTGCCAGGAACACTCAGTAGGGAAATACCTCTGTAATTCTCACATTCAGTTTTATTTCCCTTTTTATATATGGGTACTATGAGAGCTCTACTCCAATCATCGGGAATTCGTCCCTCTGTCCAGGCTTTCTGAACTATGCAGTGCAGTTACTGTAAGACTCTTATACCACCATACTTCAGCATTTCTGGTCGAATATCATCTACTCCTGCTGCCTTTCCACATTTCAAGCCTTTGATGGCTTTTTCTACTTCAATTATGGATATATATTCCTGACTGCATGCCTGGTCAGTGTTTTTTATCACTGCTTGTTTCATTTAGCAGTTTTTCAAAGTAATTACTCCATACTTCAAGGATATCTTTTTCTCCTGTTTTCATTTCACCTTTATCATCTCTAATTCCTTTTACAGCACTCTTTCCTCCATTCCTAAGCTTCTTCAACAACCTCCAGAATATTTTGCCACCTTCTTGATATTTATTTTCTATATTCTTGCCAAAGTCCCCCCATGACTTTTGTTTAGCTAGTTTTACACACTGTTTAGCTTTCTTACATTTGTCTCTGTATTCTGTAAGAGTAAAAGCTGACTTATTTGCCAGGAACTTTTGATATGCTTTCTTCTTTTCCTTCACTGCCTCTTTAACTTCCTGTGTCCACCAGGGAGTTCTGATTTTTTTATCCTTGCACACAACCTCACCACATGCCTCTCTGGCAGAATCAATCAATGTTTCCTTCAGAGTTTGCCACTGAATCTCCAAGGTTTGATTCCTGTTCTCAAACGCTTTCATTTTCTTTTCAATAATATTTCTGTATTTTAGTCTACAGTTCACATCTGAGAGCTGCTCAACTTTTATTCGCTTTAAAGCTTTCTTACATGTTATTCTTTTCAATATGAAATTCAATTTTATCCTGCTCAAGACTAAATAGTGATCACTTCCAATTTCAAATCCTCTGTACACACCAGGGAGAAAACATCACTATCAACAATAACATAGTCAATGAGACTTTTCTTATTCCTAGCCTCTTCTCTCCATGCACATTTTTATGTTGGAACATGGTGTTAGTAATAACCAGTCCATGTCCTGAGCAGAAATACAACAGATATTTGCCATTATTATTAGCTTTGCTCTTTTCTCCAAATTTTCCCAAAATATTTTTGTGTCTCACAATCATTTCCAACTCTACTATTTAGATCCCCAACAAGGACCAACTTTTCCTTTTTCATTGTGTCAGTTGCTTTTTCTAAAGCCTCAAAAAATTCCTCCACTTCTACCTTAGTAGAACCTTCTGTGGGACCATAGGCACAAATAAGTCTCATTGTCCAGTTCCCCATTCTCATATTTGCCCACATTACTCTACTTGAGACTGATTGCCATTCAAGAAGATTAGCCTCGTATTTTGTGTTGACTACTATGGCTACTCCTTCTTTTCCTTGATTGTCATTGCCTGAATATAACATTTTGTATTTATTGCTCAGAAAGATCTCACCAATTTTGGTCTTTTTTGTTTCAGTCACGCCTATTATGTCGATCTGGTACTTATCTAATTCCTCAGCTAGCTCCATTTCTTTGCCATTCAGGCTTCTTACGTTGATAGTACCGATCTTTAACTCTGGTGATGTTGAGTTGGTGTTTGTTTTCAGATTTGTTCCAGTAGCTGACTTTTCGCTGTTCGCCCTGGTTCCCTGGCAAAAACAACGGGGGCCTTGTTTAACCGGGCGACGCCCCAGCCGGCATGAAATTTTGTCATGTTGTACCATCATTTTTTTATTTTGGTTTAACCAATAAGAATACAATTTGGTCGGCTAAATCCCAAATTGCCAGCCCATCCTCGTTCGTTCAGTATCAAAGTAGATACCCAACAGGGAGCACCACGAGAAGGTGAGGATTGGACATTAGGTCAGAAGCCCTGGTCGGTTCTCCGCATTCCTTTAAAGGCTATGTGGAGGTCTCCTCTCAGTTATACAGCTTTGACCCTTAAGCACCCCTGTAAAAAAAAAAAAAAAAAAAAAAAAAAAAAAAAAAAAAAACATTTATCTCAATAGATAAAAAACCATTTATCTTAATAGATTAAATTTGTTATTTCTATTATTTCCTAGCACACAGTAACAATTGTATTTTAATAGGTGATCCACCGAACATTTTGCTTGTATTCCATTCCCATTACTGTTACAGACCCTGAAGATGTACTATTAATTTTAGTACGAAATATCTGTCCTTTTACTAAGTAAAGATATCACTGTGATTTTTACGTGTTACTTTATTATTTAATTACTATGCCACAGGTTCCACTAAAAATCAGACCTACAGAGTGAATTTAATGGACAAAATGACTGATGGACTGCATATGAATGGGAAGTCTGCATGTGTATGTAAAACATCCTTTAGGCAGGAAATTGTGAAAATAAGAAAACTCAAAAAATAATTAATGCAGTTTCTCGAGTCTCAAATCTAACACTTGAAAACTGTCATTACAGTAATGACAGTTACTTTATTTCTGATGTTTATTTCTATTTCTAATGTTACAGCATTGACAACATCAGGTTTATGGGATGCATGTATATCTGACTTTGATATGCGAAGAATGAATAACTAGATGTAATTGTATATTTATTTTTATGTAACTATATATATTTAACTATACATTTATGCTATTATGTTGTTTTTGGTGTGTACAGAAAGTAATAATGGTTTAGCAGCTCTATGCTAATAGATTATTAATGAGCACAACAGAAATATACTGAACTTCAAATCTTTATTATATTTCATATAAATCTGCAAAACTCAACATCCACAGCAGCAGCACATATTAAAAACAGCTTACAGTCAACATAATGCTTATGAACTTTGAATATATATATATATATATATATATATATATATATATATATATATATATATACTAATATTTCCAAATTTTGGGGTTGTCATAACAATATGAATATAATGAATGACTCGGGATGGTTATCATGCAAAACAATGAAATTTATCTGTTGAATGATCAATATTCATATAGCATTTATGTTAAAATAACAATCTTGCAAATGTTTTTGGTATTTATTTCAAAGGTTTACCTCAAAATTTACTTAAACACACTGCCTGCATTCCATATCATGTGTTACATATCAACCAGCAACAATGCATGATCGAAATAAATTTTGTTATTTAATAATATCACAGCTAACAAACAAGCGATATTTTAATAACATTGCTGAAAATAATCAAACTTTCATTAATCTTTAACAGATAATATATAACCATTTTTTTTCTTAACTGCATTACAGAATTAAATATTTTACATAAAATTAGTATATGATATAAACATTCATATTCTACTCATACCAGAACAGTGTCTAAATATATAAATAAAAAATAACAGCTTCAAGATCTATTTGCATTTACAATTTGACTAGATGTTTATAAATATCATAAGGCAACATTCTAAGTTTATATCATTTCAGATAATTCTCATAAATCTCATGATAAAATTTTTTTTTTCTTTGGTGGTTTGCAGTTTCTTAGAAACTGCTTATAAAAATGTAATTATGAAAAACACAATAAAATTATAAATCTGACAACAATATTTAAAAGTCTATTAAAATATTTCATTTTAATTGCATAACACAATGATCCATGACTGACAGTTGCTGATTCTCTCTCTGTCACTCATGTAGGACATGTACAATGTCATGATATAAAAACTTTTGGGTTAAATAAATAATTTCCATAAATAACATGCATTACTGCTATTTTTTTTTCCGGGGAGGGGGGGGGTATCAGAGGTCAGTAAGAGAACAGCACAAGTTGTGCAAGAGAGAAAGAAGAAGAATGAAGGAATGCAATGAACTACATGGCTCTTCCAATGCGCCTCTGATATATATCTGTCTTTTGTCCTTTAGCTGATAATCCTTCTTTAGGCATATCCCCAACACCCTGAAAAATAAAAGTGAATAAAATAATTATGTATCAAATTTTAGCTAACACACACACAAAGTTCAATCAAAGCATAATATACTCATTGGCCTTCACACAATTAACTAAATTAGGCCACCAGTCTTCTGAATAATTTTATTTAATCCTTGACTAGTTATCAGAGATAGGATGTTCACTAATACTGTGTTCTGCATTTGAGATGGTTTAAATTACTGACAATTATATCTATTCACTTTAAAGCACAATTTGCTTTCAAAATTTTGTTTGAAAATTATCACATCCTTTATGTTGTTCTTTAAACACACAAGAAATGAACTTTAGTACCAACTATAAAATGTTCCTAAACAACAACAAGTGAAATCATGCATGCGCCACATGTGTATTGCACACATTCAGTGTTGTTTTGTAATTTATAATTAGAATTCTGTTAATGTCTAGTCGGTAACATGTTTTGTTAGCTTTAGTTCCTATCATCAGTCCTGTACCCTGAAGATGCCAACAGCTTAAGTTGGTGAAACTAGTTGGTATTAAAATAGTTTTTTCTCATGATACTTGATCAACATTTCCCAAATAGTCAATTTTACATAGCTTCTGTGGTCAAGAAAAAATATCATTTAATATTATCACATCCTTGTTAATAAAGAACTTTAAAGAACAATCTTTAAAAATAAACTGTAAAGAATTTAATAAAGAACAATCAAGTTTTGACCATTTTGATATGACTGACAAGCTGTGATAGTTTGCATATGCATGATTCCTGCTTTCAATGGAAAAAATGTGTGAACAGAATTTAGAAGAGCACATTAAATTGCATTTTGTGCAAAGTTAGGCAACAATGCAATTAAAACACTTGAGTTTCACTTGCCCTTTTGCCAGTGTATTTCAGTGACAAAAAGGATTTAAAGAAGAACAGGAAACTGATGAATGGGGTTGACAATAAAACTGAACCAAACTGTGAAAATATAAGTTTATGGTTAATGGAAAACAATTAAATTTAAATAGAGAAACAGTAGGGGAGATTTTTATGGACAGCTTCATTATGAGAAAAATTTCTGCAAAGATGGTTCCATGAATTCTGAGCAAAGATCAAAAGGAGCAGCAGCTTGTTTGTTCTGTTTTTTGCACAACTGGTTGTTTTTAATTATAGTTATTACAGGTGATGAAACCTGGTGCTTTCAGTACAACCTTAAAACAAAACCTTAAGCATGCAATGGATAAAATCATCTTCACCAAGACCAAAAATAGGTGTGAATGTCACAGTTCAAAACAATGGTCATTTGTTTTTTACAATGTCCTTGCACATGATGCAATAACAATATGGAAGTTTCTGTCTAAAAAATCAATCTCAAAATTAGACTATCTATATTACCAGTGGTAGTGGTCAGCGTTGTGGTCAGTTGGTAATTAAATGGTGGAAGCGAAGTTGTAGAGCAGGTGTCCTCCCTCAGTGAGTCCTTGGACTCCCTGGAAGTGTCAAATAATAATATTCACCAGCCTTAGTCCCTTGTGACTTTTGGCTGTTCTCAAAAACTGGAGAATGCTTTGAAGGACACAGATTTTCTGACATTCCAGAAGAAAGGTTTCAGCATTCTCCAGTTTTTGAGAACAGCCTCTATTTGAATAATGGAAGAATTATTCTATTATTCAAATAGAAGCATCATCTTAGCTAAGTCATACTGGAGTGACCACATGAATGTGAGCTTAGAGATAAGTCAATGTTTTAATATTCAATTCATGATATTTTTGATAATTACTGGTTGTACTATCCTTGTGTATGACTGTGTGATTGAGTGTGTTTTATTTATATACATATATATATAGGGTGTCCCAAAATTCACACAAGATTTAAATTTAGCGCCATTTGTGTGGTAAAGTGTTACCAACGAGAAAAAAAGACAGCGTGACAGCTGACAGTTCAGGGTAATTAAAAATGGAGTGCTACACGAAAGAACAACGCATTTTCATTGTTCAGCAATATTTTAAAAATTATGAAGGTTTGGCAGCTACAGTTCGCAATTTTCGTACAAAATATAGTTGGAATAGTGATTTAACTTCATCAACTGTGAAAAGATTAATTACAAAATTCAAGGAAACTGGATCAATTAATGATCTTATACACTCTGGCCGTCCTTCAACAAGTCGTTCAACAGAAAACATCGAAGCAGTTCGTGAAAGTGTTGCTGAGAGTCCAGGAACATCAATTCGGCACCGTGGTCTTGAATTGGGCATTTTGAGAAGCTCTCTACAGTGTATTCTCATGAAAGATTTGCATCTTTATGCTTACAAAGTTCAATTGACTCAAGAACTGAAGCCAACTGACCACACACAGCGAAGAGAGTTTGTTGAATGGATTATGGAACAACAACAAGTGGATGCTTATTTTTCGAACAAAATCATCTTAAGTGATGAGGCTCATTTTTATCTTGATGGCTTCGTTAATTGACAAAATTGTCGCATTTGGGGTTCAGAAAATCCACGAGTGATTGTTGAGAAACAAATGCATCCACAACTGTTTGGTGCAGATTTTGGGCTGGAGACACCATCGGGCCATTCTTCTTCGAAAATGCAGCTGGTAAGGCAATAACAGTTAATGGTACTCGCTATCGCGACATGATAATCCAGTTTTTTGTGCCTAAATTGCAAGATATGGATGTGGACGACATGTGGTTTTAATAAGACGGTGCCACATGATATACAGCCCGAGAAACAATTCAATTACTGCACGAGTCATTTCCTGGTCATGTAATTTCCCGTTTTGGTGATCAGAATTGGCCGCCCAGATCATGTGACTTAACACCATTGGACTTTTTTCTTTGGGGTTTTTTGAAGTCTAAGGTTTATGCCAACAAGCCCATGACCACCCACGCCTTGAAGGATGAAATTGAGCGCTGTATCAATGAAATTCAGCCACATTTATGCAAAACGGTCATGGAAAATTTCGACAAAAGAGTGCGTATGTACCAGCAAAGCCGTGGAGGCCATTCTCCCGATATGCTATTCCATGCATAACCCTATACTGTATACTTTATGAATCAATAAGAAATTACAATTTTTAATTAAAAACCTGTGTTTTCTATCAAAATTACTTCTTGCATGAATTTTGGGAGACCCTGTATGTGTGTGTGTGTGTGTGTGTGTATGTGTGTAAAAAGAATTTAAATGACTCTATACCAAGAAAGAAAAGTTTAATGTTAAGATACGACCAGTTTCATTGAAAATTCAACTTCTTCAGGTATCACAGGCAAAGAATTAAATAAAAAATAACAGAGACATGATAAAATACATTAACAGATCTAGTATAAAACACACAAGTACATTTACAAACAGGAATGCTTGCTTGAGTTCCAAATGAAGTTGACTACGTGCGTGAGCCGACATGAGTGTGCCAGTATTGGACAGTGGCAATGTGTGCATCAGAAATATTGTAGCTAAGGCTGTTATTAATATGAGATGAATCAAGTGATATTTCTCTAGATTCAACTATTCTTCTTTCAAGTTCATCATAGTACACATGGATATTAGAAGTTTGTGGCCAGTCTACGAGGTGTTGGCGGTCTTCATCCGAGTTGATAGAGAAGAGAACGTGACTAGAGAGAGTGCTGGCTCTGGTTCTGTTGTAGGAAATGTCTCTTTGGTGTTCTTCCATGAGTAAAAGGATGGATTTAGCTGTCAGGCCGTAGTATGGTTTGCCACAATCACACAAAATCTTATAGACTCCTGGATACTGAGTAGGAAGATGTTTCATTTTAGGTCTACTTTGTATGGATCGAAGTTTAGGAAACATAGTGAAGCAAGTTCTAATGTTGAATTTCTGAAAAGCAGTGGACAGAGAGAAATTTATTAATCTTTTTAAGAGAGAATCCATTGTTAACAAAAGACCTTTGAAGAAAATTGAGTTCATATTCAATTTCTGATTCATCTGTTAATAAAGATCTGGCTCAATGTGCCAGGGTTGAAATAATACCAAACTTTTGTGGAGTGTAGTGATGGGAAGAAGCATGAAAGTATCTGTCTGTGTGAGTGGGTTTTCTAAAAATAGAGATCTTGATGTTTTCAGCGCATCTCGTAAGTTGTAAGTCCAGAAAGGGTAGACAGTCATCGGATTCCAGTTCATATGTGAAATTGATTTTCTGATGAAACTTGTTGAGGTGGTCTAGAAAAAAGTTGAGGTTGTCGACGTGTTCCCAGATGAGAAATACATTGTCAATATCTCTCCCCAAAACTAGCCAAAATGCTTCAGAAATTCAACATTAGAACTTGCTTCACTATGTTTCCTAAACTTCAATCCATACTAAGTAGACCTAAAATGAAACATCTTCCTACTCAGTATCCAGGAGTCTATAAGATTTTGTGTGATTGTGGCAAACCATACTACGGCCAGACAGCTAAATCCATCCTTTTATGCATGGAAGAACACCAAAGAGACATTTCCTACAACAGAACCAGGGCCAGCACTCTCTCTAGTCACATTCTCTTCTCTGTCAACTCGGATGAAGACCGCCAACACCTCGTAGACTGGCCAAAAACTTCTAATATCCATGTGTGCTATGATGAACTTGAAAGAAGAATAGTTGAATCTAGAGAAATATCGCTTGATTCATCTCATATTAATAACAGCCTTAGCTACAATATTTCTGATGCACACATTGCCACTGTCCAATACTAGTGCGCTCATGTCAGCTCACGCACGTAGTCAACTTCATTTGGAACTCAAGCAAGCATTCCTGTTTTTAAATGTACTTGTGTGTTTTATACTAGATCTGTTAATGTATTTTATCATGTCTCTGTTATTTTTTATTTAATTCTTTGCCTGTGATACCTGAAGAAGTTGAATTTTCAACGAAACTAGTCGTATCTTAACATTAAACTTTTCTTTCTCGGTATAGAGTCATTTAAATTCTTTTTTACATACATTTTCTACCGAGTAAAATTATGAAAACACAACCATCCGTCTGGCCCTCTAGCGGGCTTCCCGCTAGAGGGCCAGACGGATGGTTGTGTTTTCAGAGAGCTCCCGAAAGCTAAGTTCAATTTTGAATAAAAAATTAGAATATAGGTTAAAATCATAACGTAATATTGCCTAATTTTGGTAGCTTGTTGTGTCTGTGGGATTTTGGTGTGAATTACATTATTTAATTTAGTATATAACGTTACGTTTCATAGATTTGAATATGGCGCCAATGCGACGTAAGATAATGGCGTCCAAAAATACGACGCCATTGTACAAAAACTATAATGTGAGAGAGTTTGTCCAATGTGATGTGTGTGGGATGTATGCATTCCCAAATGAGGCTGGAATTTGGATTGAAAGTGATAGTGGTGGGAGAATGTGTAGAAAGTGTAAGCAAACTGAGGAGTTGAAGTATGTGTCAGGTAGTGAGATAGTTATGGTTGAAGAAAGCCAGAATTGCCAGAATGTGAGTGAAAATAGTGGCGTGATAGAGAATTGTGATGTACAAGATGGCAATGAGAGCAGTGATCTAAGAAAGAGTGAAAGCAACCATACTGAGAGAGAAAATGGTTTAAATGATAAAAATAATGAGGAATTATTTGTAGGAAGTGAGATCGCTAGGTTGCGTGCAGTGATACAAAATGCGCAGCGGCAATTAGAGCACCTGCAAAACTCTTTCCAGAGTGATTCAAATAATGCAAAAAAACAGTGCAAGAATGAGAGAGTTTCTGAAAGGAAGGAAAGAGTGTTGTATGGTGACTCGTTATTAAGAGGGATGATAGATGGCAGTGTAACTAAATCGTACTTACCGGGTGCGAAATTTAAGGATGTAAGTGAGAGTATTAGAGTGCAAAAACAGAGGGTGAAAGAATTAATAATTGTGGCGGGTACGAATGAATTGAAAGGTGATAAATTTTTTATGAGAGAGGACTTGAAAGTATTGTTAAAGCTAGCGAAAGGAAAGAGTGACAGAGTTAGAATGGTTAGTCTGTTGCCGCAGTATGACAGAGAGGAGTTTAAGAGGAGGGCCATAATTGCAAATGACATTATGCGTAGGTTATGCAGACGGTGTGGTGTGGAATTCATGGACGTGTGGAATGAGTTTGAAGGGCAAAAGGACTTATACAAGATGGATGGCCTGCATTTGAATGGACTTGGTGTGCAGAGACTGGACAGAGTGTTGCTGAATGAAGTGAAAATGGATGTGCAAAACCAGGGAAACTAGAACTACCAAGGAGGGGGTGGGGATGGATATGCAGACATCAGTGAGACAGATGAGTGTAAGAATGTATATAATGTACCCGAGCCAGCACTAAGGACAAAAAATGGGAATGGGTCATTTAGAATAACCTATCAATATAGGGGTGGGACTAAGGGATCACTGCATTTCATGTATACTAATGCCAGGAGTATTAGGAACAAGAAGGAAGAATTTTTGGTCTTGATTGGCTCTTCCTGGCCACAGGTTATTGGCATTAGTGAAACATGGCTGACGGAAGAAGATATAGTTAGTGGGATAGAATGTGTAGGTTATAGTGTGTTTAGGAGGGACAGAGAGAATAAAATGGGGGGAGGGGTATTATTAATGATAGCTGATGAACTGCAGCCAAGGAGAATTGAAGTTGTATCGCAGGATAGTGAAAGGAGCTCATTTGAGGCTATTTGGTGTGAGATTGAGACTGGCAGAATAAAATATACAGTTGGGTGCTGCTATAGACCAGGTGATGGAATAGATGGTGGAGATAGTATGCATAGGGAAATTGATGAAATGAGTGGAAGGAGGGTAATTATTATGGGGGATTTCAACTATGGTAACATTGATTGGAAGGAGGAGAGGACACATGTGAGGAAGGAAAAGGAGTTTATTCAATTATTAAGGGATAACTATCTGAGACAGCATGTAATTGAAAATACTAGGGGTGTGAGAGTGCTTGACCTGGTAATAGCATCTGAGAATTTGACTGTAATGAATATGACCATGTTGCCACCTATTGGTGAGAGTGATCATAAGGTCTTGACCTGGGAGGCGGCTAAAGGTGTGGAATTTTAGATTAAGACAGGGTATATGTGGAATTACCATGCTGGCAAGTATGACAAGCTTAGGAGATTGCTTGGATCAGTGCCATGGCATGTACAACTGCAAGGGCTGGACGTCGATAGAGCATGGGAAGTGGTCAAGGAGCATTTACAGGAGGTAATGGCTGATTGTATACCTAGGGTCCAAATAGTAAAACAAGTAGGGATTAAATGGATGAATAACACCATTAAGCTTGAGCTGCAAAAAAAGAAACAACTATGGAGGGAATTTAAAGAAAGGGGTGACCTGCAGGCACACGAACGGTATAAAGTGCAGGCCAGAAAGGTAACGAGTGTGGTAAAAAAAGCAAAAGCGGATTATGAAAGGAAACTAGCTTTGCAAGCAAAAGAGAATCCAAAACAGTTCTTTCAATATGCTGCAAGCAAGAAAAAACTGTACACGGTAAAATGATTTTAAGGAATGACGATGGTAAGGAGATCACTGAATCAGTCGATATAGTGGAGTTACTGAGCGCGCACTTTGCAAAAGCATATCATCCAGGTGGTGACATTGAAAAAATGAAGGAACCATTGGTTTATATGGGAATAGTGATGAATGAAGTGGAGGTGACTAGTCTATTACAGAACCTTAATGTGAACACATCTGTGGGATTGGATGGTATACCGGCACGGGTCTTGCGTGAAGCAGCTAAAGCATTATCAGTGCCCTTGACCATGTTGTTTAATCTGAGTCTCAGATCTGGCTTAGTCCCGAAGGTGTGGAAAGAGGGGAAAATAGTTTCACTGCATAAAGGAGGATCCAAGACTACGGTTGCAAATTACCGACCGATCAGCATATCAGGAGTCGTTGTCAAGGTCTTAGAGAAAGTAGTCAAGGGAAAAATACAGGAATGGATTGATGAAAATGAGATACTGTACAGGGGACAGCATGGCTTTGTGAAGGGTAGATCATGCTTCAGTAACTTGCTCAAGTTTTATAACAAGGTGACGGCTGAACTGGATAAGGGAAATGGGTTTACAGTGATATTGCTGGATCTGGCAAAGGCGTTTGACAGGATACCACATGGAATACTAATCCATAAACTACAACATATGGGAATGGATATAGGGTTGGTGAGGTGGATAGGTGGTTGGGTGATGGAGAGATATCAAAGAGTAGTTTATTCAGGAGTAGAGTCCAAAAGACGGCCTGTGACTAGTGGGGTGCCGCAGGGTTCTGTTCTTGGACCATTGCTGTTTAATCTGTTCATTAACGATATAGGGAAGGATCTAAGTGGAACAATCATTTGTTCGCTGATGATGCAAAGTTGGGTAGGGCAATAGTGAATGCAGAAGATGTCAAAGTCTTGCAGGATGACTTAGATAGATTGGAGTTCTGGGCTAAGGAGAATGGATGTCAATTTAATGTGACAAAATGTAAGGTTATGCATTTTGGAGTGAAAAGATTAGCAGCAGTATACCACATTGGTGGAACTGTACTCCAAGAGATTGATGAGGCCAGGGACTTGGGAGTGTTGGTGGATAAGGAGATGAAGTTTAGGGGGCACACTGCAAAAGTAGCTAAATCAGCTCATCAACTCACTTGGTTGTTGAAAAATACCTTGACGAGCAGAGAAAAGCAAGTTATTGTACCTCTGTACCGAGCCTTGATAAGACCTCATCTCGACTACTGTGCCCAGATTTGGTCACCTCGGTTCCTTCTTGATGGGGAGGAGGTGGAGAGGATTCAGAGGCGAGTGACTAAGATGATAACAGGTCTATGGAATGAACCATATAAGAACAGGTTGAAGATTTGTGGGTTGCAAAAACTAGTTGATAGGCAGAGGAGGGGAGATATGATTGAGATATTCAAATTGCTAAAGGGATTCTATAGGATTAATTCAGAGGATATTTTTGAGATCAGGACTGGTGGTGGGAGAACTAGGGGACACCTATGGAAGCTGGGCAAGAGTGTGGTTAGCAGGGGTGTTAGAGCTGGGTTCTTTACTTTTAGAGTGGTAAATGAGTGGAATAAGCTGCCAGAGTCTGTTGTGGGTGCTATGACGGTGAACGAGTTCAAGACAAGGTATGATAGATACTGTGAGAATGTAATCGCATAGTTGTGTGGACATGATGTTTAGGGCCTCCCTCAATGAGTCTAAGGACTCCTGGAGTCGCCCGAAATAATAATAATAATAATAATATATATATATATATATATATACACATATATATTATTGTTCATAATAATAAGCCGAAACTAGTCGTATCATTCTTATTAAAATCTTTATAAGTTATCTCGGTTTTTAGTCATTAAATCTATGTTTTTTAAAAAAAAAAAAAAAAATATATATATATATATATATATATATATACACACACACACACACACACACACACACCATGTATGATAAATAAATAGTGTTATTTAAGGCGCCAATGAAAACAAGAACAATGGTGGCCAAGATGTTTTATGAACCAGAAATGTGAGACTTGTTGTAAGCAAGAAACTGAAGTAGCAGAAGTTAATGCTGAAAGCAGTGAAACTGAAAGTGTTATAGTGAATGGAGTTCCAGTTTTAAAGGATGGTGAAAGAAATGTGAAAGAGAGTATAAATGAGGTAAATGAAAGTAGTTGTAGATATCATATGCAAAAGATAAATCTATAGACTGTAAGATAACAAGAGTGATAGGTATTATCGAGGATAACATAAGAGCAACCTACCTGGTAGAGATAGCAGAGAGAAAGTAATTCAGGATATAAAAACAGAGTTGGTGAAGATGAGGCAAGACATGAAGCAATTGCCAAGCGAAATGAGGAGAATAACAGGTATGTATGGAAGGGAGAGGAAGGCTGGAATAAATGATGGCAGTGTGAAAGAGGTATTCAATGCTTTCAGAGTGACCATGTAAGGGGATTTGATTATTAGAGGTGTAGTAAATGAGAAGGTGCATAAGGTTTGCTTTCCAGGGGATAGATTGAGCAGACTGACTGAATCACTTGATATGAGGAGGAAGCAAGCAAAAGACTGGTAGTGGTAGCAAGCACAAATGATCTGGATGACAACAAGAAAAATATAAGGATAGATATCACAAGGTTGCTAAGGAGAGTGAAAGATAACAGTATGACAGGAAAGAGAATCAGCATGCTGACCAGGTATGATAGTGATGATTTGAGATGGCAAGTGAGGATTATGGATGGAATACTAGCAGAGATGTGTGAAGAAAAAATGAATTCATTTCATGAATGTGTGGTTTGAATTTGAGGGATAAATGAATGGATTTGGTGTGGGTCAGCTAGAGAAACTGCTGCTGCAAAAAATAGTCATGACTGAAGGGAGTTGAAGACCTGAGGAAACAAGAGGTGGTAGCAGTGACATGGAATAGCAGGTGAGTAGGGTAAGAGAGCTTGTGAATGCGGAGGTTAGTGGCATGAATGAAGAGAATTAAAGAGAAGGAACAAAAGTAACAAGGGAAATTAGAGAGATCAGAGCAGACAGGGAGACACTGCATGAGAAGTGGATGGCAGGTACAGGAGCAAATGTATATGTGTACAAGAAAGGATTGAGATGACCAGGGATGTGACAGAAACAAACAGGTCTGAGGAGAGGTGTAAAATCAGCGAAGACAGAGACAAGTGGCTAAGGGATGGGAGGAGGAGGAGATATAGAGGAGTCACAAATCAAAAATCAGGAGTTGGGGAGGCTTGTTATAGAACCAGAAACAAGCTAGTATGTATATTTACAAATGCCAGAAGTATTCAAAATAAAGGAAATGAAATTGCATTAATAGAGCATATTCACCCAAAAAATTGTTCGAATAAGTAAGACATGGTTTGATGAAGATGACATCCTGACAGGAATAGACATGGATGAATATGATATTTTTCATAAGAATAGACAAGGAAAGGAAAAGGGGGTTACTGGCTCCATGGAGTCAGTGACCATTGCCGGAGGTCTTCCAGTAATTTTATTACTTTACCTAATAATAATGCACTGCTGCACAAGAGGATTACTTCAAAGATGATGGTAGCTAGTAGTCTACTGATAGAAAAATATAGTTTTTAAATGTACATTCTAGGAATTTAATGTCACATCTCACAATATGAATAAAAACTGAATATCAAGTAAGCATTCAAATATTTTGACTGCCTCCTCTAGACAGAGTCAAAGGTTCCTGGATTTTTGTTGATTTAAAAGCAAAATTACAGTCTCCCAGATGTCTGGAAGTTATTGGTATCCATATTTGTTTAGATTAGGAGTGTTCTGTTAAAGTACAAGCAGTAATAATATGTCACTTTTGAATCATAGTTTTAGTCTAGCATTTTTTCTCCATCTAACTACATGTGTGATGTCGAGCACATGTTGTACTAACCCACTTTGTCCATATTAGTTCATAACTATGTAATCCTGATATTATTCTCTCTGTTTTGCTGCAGATCTGTCTGTAATATACCAGTTTACAGTGGAAATGTATCCATATTACTCCAGGGTATTATAATGAATGTACTTCAACCTTTGGAGAACGAATAAGAGAAGCTAGTTTTAACATTGGTTTATCAAAAGTTTGTAACTGGTATTTACTGAGTGTTTTGTTTTAATTTTTTCAGATACTTATTTATATTCAATATTTACTAAAACAGCAATTAAATTTTATTGCATTAAATGTGCTGTTAATATGCATTAAAATTAACAAAACATTTTTAGTGCATTTTTTTATTTTTTTTATTTATGATGTTTTTTTTTTTTGACCACTACATATTATAAGATGATATAAACTGGGTTTAATAGGTCGGAGATTTTGATACAGAAATGTTAGCCTACTACGCCATGTAACTAGTGGCTTCGTCTGGCAAGATAACTCTATACAAAGCAACTTAACGAACAAAAAACAAGCTTAAATTACAAGTAATACATAATCAAAGGATGAAAAATATCAAATTCATATGAACCGTTACACGGGCACATGGAGCGTCTATGTTAGCAGTTGGTTAGTCATTGTTTAGAAGGTACATCCTATAATTGGCTGCGAAGTTGAACTCTGATGTGCTGAGCGATCTTATGAGTGATTTCCATATGTCACCTTGGTGATAAAATAAAAGAAGCTGCAGTAGTGATCCGTTCAAGAGGTAGCCTAAACACAAACCAAGGGATAATTTTCAAACTCAGTTTAAAAGATTTTGTTTTTAGGTGCCATGATGGATAAGCTTCCCCAACCAGTATTCCGTGGTCACTACATATCTCTTGTACCTGTGGTCTATTTTACTTGAGCCAATCCAGAATATCCACAGCTGGTTGTCACAGGGGATATAAAAATTAAATTAAGCATTAGGAGCTGGAACAATCTGGACTTAGATAACACACTATCACCTGCAAGTTTTTTTTTTTTTGGGGGGGGGGGGGGAGAGTTGTAAAGCATTATTACATCATTCTAGTCTGAACAAATCTGATTATTTACATTACCTCCAATTTGAGAAGTTGTACTGTTTAATGCAAAGATCAGAGGAGTACTTACAAGAGTATAACAAAATCATGTTTCCATGGTGCAAAAAATTGATGATATTAGTCATGCCATCCAGATGCAAAAAAGAAAGGGGGAAAGAACTAATTGTCTTGGTTGGCATTAATGATCTGAGATGCAAGAAGTATTCTGTGAAGGAGTTACTGGACAAAGCAAAAAATTAAGAGCAAAAAAAGGTGAAGATTATAAATCTTCTGTGCCACTATGATACAGACGAATTGAGAAGGAGAGTGTTGATAGCAAATGAATCAATACACAGGTTGTGCAGAACGAAGGATGTATAGTTTGTGGACCTATGGTATGAGTTTGTTAGATCTTGAATGAGGACTCTTTCAAGAAAATAATCATTCATTCAAGATTTAACTAAAGCATAATACTAAGTAAGAAAATACTTGTACTGTTGGCAAAGTAAGAATATTATATGAGAAAACATGTCACATTTTCTTTAGAAAATGAAAATTTAGAAAAATTGCATATCTAAACATAAATGTATTGTTTAAAGCTTTAATGTTAAATTGTGCTCTATACAAGAACGTTTATCTAAGTGCTAACAAAAGTCCAAAGGTTGCTTGCTGATCTCCGCTGATGATGTAAACCCCGAGGCAGAGGTATTCGTGGAAAGTGAATGGAATTCGAGTTTCATGAAAAGAGTGCTTATCGAGGAGCAGAAATGTGATGCCACTTCGTAAGAACGAATAGGAATTCGCCGTGAATACGATTTGAAGGCGGAAAGAGGGCGCTATGGAGGATAAAAAGCGAGTTCAGGCATTTTTGAATCTTTCTCTTGTTTCCTTTTGCCTTCTTGTTGTTGCCTGTTCCTGTGTTCTCATGTGGACCAGCGATGCTGATGATCGGAAGGAAGCTTGACAACGATGAGCTGCAACCTTTCCCCATTGCTGACTCATGTGAGTCGGACAAGGCTATACGCGAGATGATGGCAGTTTTCCAATTCAGGCCATCGGTGAAGGTTTTACTGATGTGAGATAGCAAAGGATTCTCCTTGATGGCAGTCGAGCTAACGACAGCAAACCATGAGATGAGCATGTGTCTGTAGCAAAGAAAAATGCCCCATTTGTAACTAGCACATGACTTCCACGTGGCGGCAACCTACCATAGCAGAAAGATATCCCCCACACAAAGGATGGATGAAAGAATCATGATATCATCACGTCAAGGTGGTAAAGTACTGAAACCTTTTCTTTTACCTATGTAATAATTAGTTTTAGATGAAAAAAGGAACAAGAACTTTAACTAGGAGGAAAGAGAACTTTATAGTGGCCATGTGCAATGATTTATAGACTGTATTGGACTGGTAGTCTGAGAACTTAAGTTTGTGCGGTTCCCAATCTAATGTGAAGGAGTAAAGTGACAGAAAATTTAGTTTAGAAGTTGACTTATGTTTTGTGCTATGTGTGAATTTAATTTACCCATGGAATGTGAATAGCATACTTGTCAGTTTGAACATTTCTTATTTGCTTAACTAGTGATCTAGTAATGATAAAAATGTGATTAGCCTTTGACATGATAACTTATTTGTAATCTCTTTGACTACTTAATAAACATGTTTTTCTATGTAAGCTTGAGTTTTATCTGAGCATGAGACTGATTTTACCACTCATAAAACCACGGACCTATGCATAAGGGGAATAAAAAGGAAGCTAAGAGCATTTAGGCTTGACTGTATGCTAAGATTACTTTAAGCTACTTAATTCTTTTAATAAGGCTAGGTAATAATACTTGACCTCCAGGAAGGTTTCTTTGGACAAGAATTTTCTGTCCTAAAGCTCTGATTGGCGCAGCTAAAACAAACAAATATCGTCAGAGCTTGAAAAGGGAAACGGGTCCCAGAAAGATAGTTTAGAGATTTATTCTTATACGTGTGTAGAGGCTTAAGTGCTGTGAGGACATCATGTTGGAGGCTTAATGGATTTTTTATTTTTAAGATTTATTCTTAGTTGGCACAGAAAAATAATAGTAGTGAATTTATAGAAAACCAACGACGTAACAAGTCTGATGGAAAGAAGGATTTGCATAATGCTGATGGACCACATCTGAATGGTTTTGTTGTTAGGTGTCTAGAGAAAGCTTTGTTCACTGAGCATGTTGAAATGCAAAATCAGGAAAACTTAAGCAATTAGGGTGGATGCAGGTGTGTGTGTGTGTGTGTGTGTGTGTGTGTGTGTGTGTGTGTGTGTGTGTGTGTGTGTGTGTGTGTGTGTGTGTGTGTGTGTATGTGTGTGTGTGTGAAGGCACCCATGAGGTGAGTGAATGTGAGAATGACCAAAAAGAGACAGAATCTAGTCTCTCAAGCAAAAATATTGCATAGGGTGGTCAATGAAGAAAGTAAAGGTGGTTGGAGGACTAAAAGGGATGCTGTAGTTTCTATATAATAATGCCAGAAGTATCATGAACAAGATGGAGGAGATTTGGCATTGGTTAGTGCAACCTTGCCAAAAGTTATTACAGGCATTAGTGAGGCCTGGCTAACAGCAGATGCAGTTACAGGAATAGAATGTGAAGGGTTTAGTATTTTCAGAGAAGATAGGATGTCAGGAGGGGTACTGTTGGTGATAGCAATGGATTGCAGCCAAAAGAATAGGAGAGTGGCTGTTCATTTGAAGCTGTCTGGTGTGATATCAAGGCCAATAAGACAAAAGATACAGTCAGTTGCTATAGGAGGTTTCAGGAATGATCTGGAAGACATGCATCAGCAAATTACAAGTGCAGATTGAATGATTATTATGATTGAGTTCAACTACAGATATAGACTGGAAGGAAGAGAGACCACATGGCAGGAAGGAAATTAAATTTACTTAAAGGATTTTATACGATTGATGCAGGAGAAATGTTTCACCACTATACTAGAATGGGCAGAACAGTCATCCCTGGAAGTTGAATAAAAGTATGGTTAGTAGTTGGAGAATTGTGAATGAATAGAATAGGTTGCCAGAGTAAGTTTCAGTTGTCAGCACTTTGTGTGTTAACGTTCAAGGAGAGGTATGACGGCCTGTGTGGATAGTTTGGGTCATCCATGATGAGTCTTTGGACTCCATGGAGGTGCCGATACAACAATAATAACAATAATATAATATAGCTTATCTTAGTCCACCCAAAAACCACTAAAAAAAATTCTTTTTCTTTGGACATCAGTTATTACTCGACTGTATACACTACTTTACAAAAACTCATGATTTCCATGTCTTTGCTACTACTCCTATCATATGCATGTTTCTTCCAACTTTTTTTTTTATACTGTAGATGCCTATGACATTATTATGCAATTTTTTATTTTTTGTGTTAGTAAGAAACCAGTTATAATTACTCATTTGTATAAGAATTTACATTTCAATTAAGAAAGAATTTACCCTTAGTGAAAAATAATGTAAGTGGTAAAATGGCAATTTGTGTACAAAAAATCAGAATGTATATTTCTGGATGGATAACAGAGCAATTTTGAGATCTGTGTAAACACCACGGCAAAGGTTGGTCAATTGGTAGAGCCTCTGCTACTAATGACTCAGTTAAGTAAGTTTGAGTGTGGTTAGTAGTTGGAAGGAGACCAGTCGTTCGATGCTGTTGGCACACTCTCCCTCGATGAGTCTTTGGGCTCCCTGGAAGTGTCAAATAATAATAATAATAATAATAATAATAAAAATGCAGCACTGAATACTGAATTAATGTTAACATTAAATAACATGCTGTTACTCTGAAACCTCCTTCAATTCTGTGTACTCAGGCCAGGACTGGCGCATAGTATTTTTCTTGTGTGCACGATTAATGTTCGGCGCCTTTCCAAAAAAGTTTTTTTTGAATAAAGTGTGAATAAAACGAACAGGAAATGAAAAACAAATGAAAACTGCTTTACAGTATAATGTTACCTAAGGATTAGTCCTGCTTATACAAATTTTTTCAAGTTATATAAATTTTCAAAATAATATAAAATAATAATATAAAGTTAAGAGATTTATTCAAATATTCTTTACATTAATTTTGCTAACAGGGACTCGTCTGGCTTTCATTTTTGCGAAATCCTGTCACAGTACATCAATGTTGATAGACTGAGCAATATTATTTTCTATTGAAATTAGTGCCATTTAGTTTTTCTTGACTCATGCTTGATCGCAGGTAGTTCTTTATTAATTGTAATTTAGAAAATGTTCTCTCTCCCTTAGCAACTGAAACAGGCAACGTCAATAGTATTCTCAATGCAATCAGTGAATTTGCAAAGAGTTCTTCAAGGTTGTTGTTATAAATCCGATTCACCGATTATTTTGTGTCGCTGATGCGGCCCTAATAGCTCGCTAATATAACAGGCTCGAATGTCAAGAAGAATGAGTTATCAGTAGTAAGCCAACTTTTAGGGTCGGACCACATCCATCCAATCCGATTAAAATTAGGATACGGCCCTTACACGAAACTCAACAATTAATCATAAGTTGATTTATGATACATCAAAAAATAAAGAACTATTTAAATTATTTAAATTAAGGGGATATTAAATCCCACATTGTTTTAAAACCGAGTAAGAAACTCAAAGATTGGAATCAGAAAGTTTCATGCCGAATATAGTATAATAAACTATAAAAGTATTGGCGATTACTAGCGTGAGCTAATGCAAGTGGTCCTAGTACGTAGTACAAACTCGGGCAACTCGCAGCAAAGGTGGTAAAGTTCTGATCGTTATTCTTGGTATTTTCCATAATGTAAAAACACATTTCCTAGGAAATGTATGCTGTTATTACATTATGGTGGGAGATCACTACCCAGACCGGTTTCAGCCGGTATTAATTTGGTCTAGCTACTCACTAATCTCTGATTCCAATCTTTGAGTTTATTATTCAGTTTTAAAACAATGTGGGATTTAATATCCCCTTAATTTAAATAATGTTTATATCGCCGAAATGAAGCCTATCGGCTCTTTATATTTAAATAAAGAAGAACTATTTTAGGTATATTTTCGTAAATTTTAATCAAAAATTACAGTGATATAATCGGGTCTAGGATACAATTTCAGAATTTATTTGTTCGTTTCCGGGAAGATCTGAAGGGGCCCAAATGGAAGACGACATACATACATTCATAATTATATGTACCATTCGTTGTTCGTTTAAACTCTTATCTCATATTTTTTGACATCTTTTAGGCGCCTTTTCTTCTGCAGCGCCTGCGTATATTTGCACACTTCGCACATGCCACCAGCCGGGCCTGACTCAGGCTAAATGTTATTCATGTAGCATATGCAGATGAGAAAAGTTTCCTATCTAACAAAATAGTGATTTAGCATTTAAATTTTATATTCCTGTGTGCAGAAATTTTAGACGTGTTGATACACTACTTGAAAAAAATTAACAAAACTCTCAGTAAATGTAGAGAAAATTTGGTATGTTGGTGCACAATAGAATGACGACAAAATGAAGAGATAGTGAGAAATGTTAGACAAGCATGATGGATATTATATAAGAATTTGTATCAAATTGCAGAAACTGACATGATATGCTCAAAAATATAGTTACATAACATCATTATGGCATATGATCTCTAATGGATAAATAAACAGGCCTGACAGTGGTAGACCAAGCTTGACATAAGGATGTCTATAAAATTTTGTGGCAAATAAATCCCATTCTTCCACCAAAGCAGACTTTAGCTCACTGAAATGGTGGCTGTTGGCAAGCGATGTGATGCCCAAGGGCATCTACACACATTTGATTGGATTTTACTGGCTATGGCAACCACTGGATATCTTCAGTTTTGAGATACTCCACAACCAGTCAAGCTCTATGGGCAATGATGGTGTCATGCATGAAAATAAAATCTGGGCACCACACCCCTACAAAGTCATACAAGCTTCAAGGTTCTATTCTCAATACCTCTGTGCAGTTATAGAATCTCTATCAAAAACATCAAGAGGGAGTGGCCATTGATCATTATTCTGTTCAGCAGGATAACAATGCATTCACTGTAAATATGTCTCTTTTTCTGATGTTGAAGGGCTGGAACAGCATTCCCTGTTCTCTCCAGATTAGTCTAGAATCTGTTTGTAGGCTAAAACAAAACTCATCAGAACTATAATCCATTTGTCAGGGGCTCCAAGTCACATGGTCCTTGTGTCATAAAACCACAAATCAATCAAACCAAGTCACATGTTCATGGCACCAATTTTGACAAGTTCTGCAGCGGTTTGTGGTTAATGGGATACAAAGTACTGGGTTCCTTGCAAAAAGTCCTCTTGAACTGAACCTTCTTAACACAGTTTGGTTAGAAATGTTTTCACTTGTGGCCACAACAACATCAAGAGGCAATTGGTAACAGGACATTGCATTGTTGATCTTGCTGTTAAAGCCAAACGGCAGTCTGTTCTGGTTGATATGGCCCTTGGGGACCCTGCCCAGCACTATACTAGAAATGTAATGTTCTGCTAAAGAAACATTACAAGGTAAGCAGCCATTCTTTTCGCCCATAGTACAGAGATGACACTTCATGACACATTAAGTTAACATGGCACCTTCACCTGTGACTGGCTGGCTTCAAAATGTCGAACAGCCCACCAACAAGGAGTGTATAAAAATATAAGTTGCTATAATGGACAATTATGTCTCATTTGGTCCATTCATTTACTTTGCATTATATAACCTTACACAGTAGTATGTCTATCATCAATCCAATTTTAATTGTTTATAACAAAATTTCAGTGAAATGGTAATTTTTTTGACTGTTATGAACTATCATTTTAATGGACTTCTGCTGTATGTAAGTCCTTACATATGTATAAATATATGAAATATGTAAATAATAAAAATAATACCTTCTTTCGCACAGATTCTAAGATGCTATTTATGTTCCGTAGAGTAGCTGGCTGTACAAATCTTGCCATCATTTTATCAAATGAAGGATGAATTATTAAAGAGTAAAATATTTTCCTTCCATAATACCTAAAATAGAGAAAAAAAATTATACACCATGCAGCTTAATTTTCAGTGTGCATATTTTCTCAGAAACAAAAATCAGAAAAATATGTCCAAGAAATGTGAAATTTCAAATCTATGTATGACGACACATTCTTTTTTCCACTCAGAAGGAAATTCCAGTTTGCTAAATATAGATATTACTGTTTCATTTATAAAGGATAAAAAGTTCACAACCATGCAGCCTAATTTTCAGTGTGCATATTTTCTCAGAAAGAAAAATCAAGCAAAGAGTAAATCAGTAAGCAGCATGCACTACTGAAACTATTAGTTCACACTACTCATACCTATGCTTAACTTCACAAGTTCTTGCTCTTGCATCATACTGCACTACAAATGATAAAGCTCCCCCCCCCCCATTTCTCCTAAAAAAACTTGGTTTTTATATCCCAAAACACAGGCAATCTGGCCAGAAAAATAAACCTAATTAACACCACAGTATATTAGCTTCATAGCCTTAGTTGCTGCAGTCACAATTCCCAACAACCTAATCCTCTTTCCCCTGTCCAATTTCTGAATAACTCAGCTGCCAAATACGTTTAAAAAAAAAAAAAAAAAGACTAAGGTAGCAGACGAAAATTTTCCAGGTGCATTTATGTCTATCATTGGTTTAATTAAACAAATCTAGAAAAATATAAGAAATTTCCATGGAGCTTTTTTTAAAATTCCCTTTTTGCTCATATACAATAAAAATAAATAAATAAAATATAGATTACTTTATATAAGTAATATTTTTGTTATATATATAATTCACACTTCTGTTACTCCTCTTACCAATCATGACAGTTTAAAGTGTCCAGAAGTTTATTGTCTTTGGTATAAACTGCCCTATTCTAGTCAGACAGAAATTCAATGAGTTGTGTATGGAAGAGCATGTGAGAGACATTACATGTGGCAGAACTGGAGCCAGTGCACTATCTAAGCACATGTTATATCTTGGTTTATTCTTCTTTCTAGTCACTCGTACGTTCCTTATATACCTTCTCTCTCTCTATCACTCTATATTTTGCAGTCGTAATATGGTTTTACCTAGACACTGGTTCTGTCTCCTTTTTGGACATAGACAAATTTATATTTTATAGCTGCGCCAGCTTATATCCTATATTAGATAAGAAATACTATTCAGGGAGATGTTACCATTAATCTTACACATATATATTAATTCCTACTATCAGTCGTGGCCAATATTCTAGCATTTAATTCCCTCCAGCTTGTTAGGTTCAAACTTTAATGAGTGGTGAGTTGACTCATTATCAGGCAAGACTTAGATTTGAGATAAAAATACATATTTATTATCCACTCTATATGCATCCTATAACTATATCAAAATACACATTAGATAATTCACTTATACATATCAATACTAAATTAAGACGGTTACTTCAATTTTAAGAGTAGCTCAGTGGATGCTTTAAGTGACATTCAAATATACAGAATTCTCTTACAGATATCTCTCTCTATATCCTGGGATTACTATGTAATTTTCGGTTCGATTAAATTCTAACTAGTATTCTTATATATGCACACATTTAGATTCACCTCCTTCTAACAATTCAATCCAGTTCAAATTGACAATGGATATCAGGTCGTACTAAGTTGCACTATTCACTTAAAGTTCTCTATATTGCATTGTCCTGACATAAATTACATTACATATTAATTTCCTTCCTTCCATACGATCTCTTAATTAGGTAACAAAAGTCTACATTACCTTCACTAAACCTTGATTAGGTCTGCAGGTCTGGCTTGCCTTTGTTATGCCCGAGTGGTGGTTCCTTCCTTATCCCACGTGCAGCGTTGTATTGTTACTGGATAGGCTTTCTCATCCGCAAGATAGCTACTTCAATCTTCAGAGATTTCTTCGGAAGACATCTACGAGCTCACGAACGCTTATTAAAAAGACATTCGCTCACTCGCGCTGGAATTCTGTCTGCCGTATCGCTGGGAGACTACTTCAAATTCCTGCCGCCACTCATCTCTGCCTACTGCACTGCTCACATGACAAGGAAGCTCCGGGCACACCTCGGTGAGACGATCCAAGACCAGAAAGTTGAAGAAAAAAAGCCTTGTTTGTCCTCGTGGAATGCCTTTTATTCTCCTCGCACAATGCCCTATTTTTTTTTCCAGGAACTCCTACGCGGTGCTGTGATATTCTCGTCTTCATGAATTTCTCTTAACTTTCTCTCTGCTATGTCAGTGTAATTTCTTGGAATCTCCATACACTTTGCTTTCTGTGAACTATACTGCCTCGGGTCATATGCTAGCAAGTACAAAACCTTTGAACCTAATCTTAGAAGTTGTCCAGTGATTTAGACTTGTTTAAGCAAATTCCATTCAGTGATAGAATACAATATTTCCTGCTCATTAAAATTAAACAAATGACATGCTGCTTTGATACATTACTATAATTCATTACCTTATAAGATTGTAAAATTCCTGTGTTTTGCCAAGTGCAAGCCTTTCCTTTCATTAATTTTTTTAGTTATTATGTTAAGCCCTGAGTGATTTTTTTTTCTTGAACCAAAACCATTCAGGGTGCAACACACATTCTTAATTCTACTTGCCCTAATGAGAAAGATTCTATCATTCATCCAGTGATCAGGAAGAAATCAAAAAACATTTTTAAATGCTATAATAAATTGAGTTTAATCCTTTAACCAAGTGTAAGCAAACAAAGTTGCCAAAAGGTCTCACCTTTATTATTAAATTACTCTGGAACTCCTACGCGGTGGAAGTAATGGAGAAGTCATATTTACCTATATGAGTTGTCAAAAAAGTGTCTCACCTTATTATTAAATTACTCTGGATTAGAGAAAAGATGTTGGAATTTTTTTTTTTTTTTTTTTTAAATGTGGAAAAAACTTCCAACATCTTTTCTCTGTGAACTTCTATACCAATGTCTCAAACACTAATCTCTTGATCATTCTAATGAATTCCAATGATATCAAAACACAATCCTGTCTTCTTAACCCAGAAGAAAGATCACATTTTGCTCCCTCTTACGATAACATTTTGACTTCCAGTCAAGATCAGTTTTCTTTGGCTGACTTTCATATCTAGCTTATCCTCTCATAAATGTACCACACCCAGAGTCTCCTCAGCCTTCAAAAATCTTGATATTCTCTTCTTCAAAATAATACCACTTTCCTGCTCAACTTTATAAATCCCAAATTCAAGTGATCCTAGAGTAATGTTCTCACATATGAAGTGATGCACCCAACACTTCTCCAAGAATTCTTGATAACTGTATACATAGAAGGGCAATCTTAACATTTGATTCCCCCCCCTTCCCCAATCTCAGTGACACACATGCTCTCTCTCTCTCTCCAGCCACTTTCTCTTTCTCACAGCTGCTTTTAATGCATTATGGCTGTTTTTCTTCCCCCCCCCCCCAGTTTATGTGGAATGTTTTAAAATGTGTGGATTACATTTATTTAGCACTCTGGTTAGATTTTTTTAAATGTATCCCAAGAGATAATAGATAGGAATAGTTCTGATGTGATGATCTTGCATATCAAAAGAAGAGGAATGAAGAGGAGGGGAGCATTTATCTATTTTACATGGTTGCAGCAACTAGAAAAAGAAGGATGGGATAATTAAAGTTCTGTAGCAAGCAGTGGCGGCCCATACATAAGCACTGCAACACTGAAACACCCCCAAGGAAAAAATGAAAAAATTAAATTTTGTTTGTGTTTATAAATAATAACAATGCTTACAACATTATATAAATGCAGTACAACATGTTAAAGGTTACAGCTTATGTTTTGACATTGATTGAATAGTTAATAATTGGAATTGTTCGATTAACGCTTTAGATTACGAAACAAATGCACTTCGATCTAACGCTGATATTCGTTTGCTCTTGTCATTGCACGTTACGTCATTCCCAACTGCTCAAACGGCAGTGTATTTTTAGTAAGCTTATGCACCTTATTTCTGTGAGATATGAAACGTTTATTATTGGTGTGTGTGCCTGGTAAACTATTTTTTTTAAATCTTATTTTATTTTGTTAAAATAACATATAATTATTTATTTATTATAGATACAAGGCTGAATTATGACGAGTGTCACTGTTGAAAATATGAAAAGAACAATATTTTTTCAATTATCATTACACGAAACAAATGCACTGCGATCTAATACCGATATTCGTTTGCTGTTGTTGCATGTTATGTCATTAGATACACTGCCGCTTGGGCAGTGTTTGCAGCTTGAGCAGTGTATCTTATGCCTGCACTCGTTATTTCTGTGATATATGAAACATTTATTATTGGCGCTTGTTCGTGGTGAACTATTTTTTTCTAAATCTTATTTTATTTTGTTAAAATAACATATAATTATTTATTTATTATAGATACAAGGCTGAATTATGACGAGTGTCACTGTTGAAAATATGAAAAGAATAATATTTTTTCAATTATCGTTGCACGAAATGATATTCGTTTGCACTTGTCATTGCTATTGATATGAAACTTTTATTATTGGTCCTTTCTTTTAAGGTTACACAGTGATCAGCATTCATATTTATGAATTTAGGGAAACAAAACACACGTGTTGAAAAGATTATTTTACTGATTAGATTATTTGTGCTTATTGGTGTTTGTTTGTGGTGAGGATGAAATATTTTTAATATGTAAATATGTAAATTCATCTATTAATAAATTCATTACTGATTAGGGAAAAAAAGTTTTTTTTTTTTTTTGTATATGCAGCACCCCCCACTTAAAATTTTCACTAGCCACCACTGGTAGCAAGAGTTATTACATCATTAGAATGAATAAGCCTAGCCCTGTATTGTTAGTAATTTAAGGATATCATATTGTTGGGCTGGGAGGTGTGACTGTTAATGATCTTATATATGACTGCTTCTGGATCAGGTGCAATTGGAAAAGGAAAGCAAATTGGAGTTGTCAACATTAAAATCTCCAAAGAAAATGACTACACTATTAATAAAGTTGGTAAAGATGATAAAATCAACATATGAAGAAAGGAAAAAGTTCACAATCACAATCGTTTCAGTGATATTGGTAGAATGATAGAGATAGCAAATGGATTTGACAGAATGGGAGCAGGGAGATTTTTAGTCCAAGTATATTGAAAAGAAAGAATTATAAGCCAGGAAGTCTGATATTCTAACTTACAAATTTGGTTATGTATATACATAAATGCTGTCTATCTACAAGATGATAAAGAAGTGTATAAAAAAAAAATTGAGAAAAGCGGTGGTTGAAAAAAAAAACTGAATTTCTGTTAGGAAAAGTATATATGGTAGGCATGAGGGAAAAGTAGATTGCAGATGGAATGAAATATCAAGTCCATAAATGAGTATATTTGTATATCTGTTAAGTAAACTGGGGAAGTACTGGAAATTTGGGTATTTTGCATATAATTGTTTCCCTTTTTCTTTAATATTTATGGTTCCTGTTTAAAATGAGCTGAAATTAGGAGGGACATGGAATATAAAGTAATAGATTCTTTATTAAATCATACAGTTGAAGAATTTCATGGACCTCTTCTGCAAATCATGTCCTCTGTATTTCCCCCTATATATCACTGCTACTCAAACTTCCTCTAAGCACACTTGGAAGAATGGTGGCAGCAAATTATTCACTAGCCAACTTATACGCTTCCTCAAATATTACCATTAGGTTCAGTCTGATATATTATCTAGCTTCAGAATAACAGATTTACAGTTGTATACTAGAAAAGAAGAGATGCTCCCTCTTTCATTCTTTCTCTATCTCTCTCTCTCAAAATTTGAAATAATTCTGAAAATATGACTCATATTGCTTTTTATTTACTTAATTAACTTGAATTATTACTCAACAATTACTGGACAATTATTTGAAACAGCAATGATAGAGGGAATTTAGTGCCGTGAAATCCTGGATAGAAGAAAATGTATCATAACCAAGACAACTGATCTGCTTCTGAATGGGGGAGAGTGATCACATTCTTGTTCTGGGAAGTTTGCTAAATATGTGGAATCCTTGGTTAAGAAGTATAATTACAGATTCAGTAATTATAATAAACTTAAGAGACAACTTCGAACAGTGCCAGATCATAAGAAATCAAGGGATGAATGTTATTAGTGTATGGGAAATGGTCAGGAGACATTTGAAGGAAGCAGTATCAGACTATATACTCATAGGTCAGCAGAACCATTTGGTTGGGGCAAGGACAACAAAGAGCATACTGCACCAAACCAAAGTTACAGCAGTACTCAGGGTAATAATAAATAATAATAAAGAGATGAATTAGTAAATATCATGTTATGTACAAAAAAAAAAAACAACCAAATTTTAAAACTTAAGCAAATCATATCTACGTAGGCTGTTCAACAAGTTATAAGACTATATTTATACAGAAAACAGATTACCTTTAATCGTCATCATTTGCATGGTCTTTTTCGAAGTAACTACCGTGAGACGCGATGCATTTGTCCCAACGTTACATCCACTTCTTAAACACATGTGAAAGTCCGTTTTTTGAGAGTTCTTTCAAAACTGCCTCCGCAGCTTTTACACATGCTTTGTTGCTTTCGAAATGGTGGCCTCTTAGTGGTTTCTTGAGCTGAGAAAACAGCCAGAAATCGCACGGTGCGAGATCAGGACTGTATGGAGGGTGGTAGGATATCTATGTTGTTCTTCTGCAAAACGTCCACTACACCAGCACTTCCCAAACTGTGGGCTGCGGCCCCCTTGGGGGCCGTAGGTTTTGTTGAGGGGGGCCGTGAAATAATGAAAACAAATTTAAAATGTTTTAAGACTTAGCCGATTTTTTTATTTTAAAAGAAACATATTTAACTTTTATTATTTCTTTTTTGTTATTTTTTTATATTTTAATGGAAATATTCACACATTGGTGTTGGTTCACAAACTTTTCTTCCTCGTATTTCGGCGTTTAATGAATATTAGTAAATATTGCTTATTCATATGTTTCATTTCAAGCCAGTGATTAATTGTATTTACTTCGAATGCTCTCCAGGGAAGCTCCAAATCTTCCTGTCCCTTTCATCACGCGTTCGTAATCAGGGACTGTTGATATTGACTTTATATACATATCAAAACTCGTTATATATTATCACTGTCATCCGAGCTAGTTTTCTGTTACCAATAAAAGTTTCGCATATACTTCACACATGAAAAAAAGCTTAAACAAGTTCATGTGGGGAGATAGTAACTCCTTGCAGTGGTAAACAACACGCCCTCCCTAACAGCCACTATACTGCAGAGGCAATAAAAACAAGTACTTTTATTATGCCAGTGAATAAGGTATGAGGAGTCTGTGTAATATATTTCTCAACAAATAGCGCAATTAGAGACAACTGGGATAAAAACACACTAATTAATAAATCACATGTCCCCTCATACAGAAACTATGCTGTGTAGACTGAAACAAAACCATATGTTGCATGGGCAAACACAGTATCTAACTAAAAACTATTGTATTAATTAGATGTGTGTGAGTTCGATTTCCGAAGGCAGCAATAAAATTCAACCGAACGTGTTAAAATTCGTAAAAGTGTTAAAACTAAGTAATATATATATATAATGAATGTTATGGCAGTTTCACATATGGAATTCGATTGAAGAGAGTTAGCATTTCAACTGAATTGTCAGCTATGCTTTTATCTTTCGGTTGCGCGATCTTTTGTTATTACCGCACCAATCATATGCACATTTTAATAACCTGCCTTTGCTGTCTGTTTTGCGTTAGGCTAAATTACCGTAAAGGAAGAAAAGTCACAAAAGAGAAAAATGTTCCTGGTCCGGGGATTCCCTTATTCAGGTAATATTCACTAATTTCATGTTATCAGTCTGTGGTGTGCCAGTATCGGTGAGTGGTGATATTATTTGATCTATTCTACATTAAAAAATTTAACCCTGAGATGGATAAATGGCTGATAAAAAATAAAAAAAAAAAATCCCGCGAACAATCAGAAGAAGCAGAAACAGACTTTAAAAAAAAAAAAAAAAAAAGGACAGTATTTCATATTTTACCAGAACAGCCCGCATCATCTTCAGAACCAAACAGTAAGAGGCAAAAAATGTAATATGTGCATTTGAATTTTGCAATATTCGCTGTGTATGTTTTGTATTGAATATAAATACAATAAATATTATAATAATATATCTCTCTATTACGATTTTTTTTCGAGGGGGGCCGTGAGATATTTTAATTTTTGCAAAGGGGGCCCTGGCATCCAGAAGTTTGGGAAGCACTGCACTACACAACCAGCAATATGTGGCCTTGCATTATCATGGTGCAATAAGAAGCCATTTTTCAGCAATGGACGCTTCCTTTTGACGTGCTGTACTATTGTCCGTAAAACATCTGCATAGTACAAGCCATTTACAGTATTCCCGGGTTCTACAGTGTGTTGATAAATAATGCCTTCATAGTCAAAAAACATTATGGTCATAACCAGCCGATTTTACAGTTTTTGCTTTCTTCGGGGGTAGGCGAAGACAGCTGCTTCAATTCACTGCTTTGTTGTTTCATTGTAGGGTCATAGTGATACAATCAAGCTTCATCTGCTGTAATGATGCATTTTAAGAAGTTGTTGCCTTCTTGTTCCAGTCTTTCCTTCCATTCTGTGCACACATCCACTTGATGCTGCATTTGCTCCGGTGTCAAGAGTTTGGGAATCCATTGGGCGCAAACACATTTCAGTCCCAAATGTTCAGCCATGATTGAGTGAACACTTCCCACAGAAATATTCAGGACAACATGCAGCTGACGTACTGTAATTCTGCGATCCTCCTTGATGATAATCGCTGCTGTGTTGATCATTGTCTCTGTGATGGACGTTGAAGGTCTTCCCTCACGTTCAAGATCTTCCACATTTTGCCTTCCTTCCTTAAAAGTTTTAAGCTAGCGAAAAACACTTGCCCTCAACATTTTAACATGATACGTGAAGCTTTCCACAATGGTCTAATGACCATTGTGGAAAGCTTCACGTATCATGTTAAAAGTGTTCGATGCCGATTTTTGCAAATGCACACAAAATTGAATTGCATAACACTGTTCCAAGGATGCTTCCATTTTGACGACTGGTCGAGGCTTATAGGCACACCGAAACAAGCTTGCGTTTAGTCACGTGATACTCTGGTACATCAGCCCATATATGCCATCTATCAACATTTCTTCATTCCACAGAAATTAATATTGTGATGAGTGGTTTCGCGACAGTAAAATTAGTCTTATTACTTATTGAACAGTCCTTGTACATATGAATAGAATATACAATCAAACTCGTTTGAATAAATTAATTCTTTTTAAAAAGTTAAAATCTTCATACACTTTGTACGAGTCTGATAACAGCTACCGAGGCTATATGGCTCAGTCAGATTAGTAAAAAATTCATTTCTTTCTTGAAAGTAGTGCGAGCACTCCACAAGAACATGCCAAATGGTGAGACAGATGTTGCATTGTTCACACATAGGTTGGTCATTAGACCTCAGTAAACATTAATGTGTGGTGAGGAAATAAAGCATATTTCCTATGTGGAGCCTAGCAAGAACAGCTTCCTCTCTTCTGTTTCTATGGTGGCTAGGCTGGTCATGCTTAATTTTAGGCTTCATCTCATGCAATTTATTTGTCAGTGCTTCCGGCCATGATGAATGCCACTAGGTTATTATATTTGATCTTATGAACTGTCTGTAATCTATATACAGGACTGAGAAACAGTATGTAGAAAAAAATTATTGGCTGTTCCCTCAATTCCAACATGACTGGGAATCCAGGACAGCTGAATGTCAAAATTAAGGAACTTCAATTTGTACAATTGTAGAACCTCACAAAGCACTGGATGTAGCTTGTACAGTGACAAGACAGCCTGTATAGAACTCAGTGAGTCTGCATAAATCATACACTTTTGGTAGCAGTTTTCATTTATGTGCACAAGTGTAAGCTGAATTGCATGCAATTCTGATGTATAATTAATGCAATGAATGGGATCTGACTGGATTCAATCAAGTCAGGGAATACAGCAACACAACCAACAAAGGTCTTAGATTTTGAACCATCAGCATATATAGGAAGATAATCAGAGTGTTTTGCTCTGTGTGCTTATCAAATAACTGCATACAGACAGATGGAGTATGAGATTTCCTTAGTTGACACAATGAGAGATTACAAAATTGAAAGCAAACCTGCCCATGCATGTATGTTTTATTGCAGGTAATGTTAACATCCATAAACTCTTTAATATGCATGCTAAAGGAATGTATGGCAGTCTGGAAGAGACTTTATTTTCTGAGCATAGTTAAGAGACAACTGTTTCTGTCTAAGTGATCAAGTTGGTTCATTTGCTTCAACAGAAAGGCTTTGAGTGGGCAATGTTTGAAAGGCATCAGCCACTCAAAGCCTCATCATTGTATTCCCTGATGATCGATGGGATCCAACCAACCATTGCCGGTTTCTCAAGTCTATGGTGCTGCCTTGCAGCACCATAGACTTGAGATCCAATGCTCTCTTGCACTTTTCTCTTAGTTGATGAATGTGTGCAAAAATTATATAAGCTTTCTGTCAAAGATGAGTCCCAAGAACTAGGCTTCTGTGTGCTACTGGAATAATTGTTTGTCCCATTTTTAATTCAGGATCTGGGTGAAGAGTGCATTTTCAAAACAAGTGAACCCAGACACTTTTTCTGCTGAAAATCTGAATTCATTACTACAAGCCCATGGAGAGACATGATCAACTGCTTGCTGAAGTTGTCTTTTAATTACCTCCATGTTACAATAAATTGTGAAGTTATCAACATATAGAATATTGCCTACAATGGGAAGAAGATGTTCAGTGATTGAGTTAACTCTGACAGCTAAAAGTGTTGCACTTAAGATTGAGCCTTGGGGAACACCCTCTTCTTGATGATAGGGCTGAGAAAGCATACTTCCTGACTAAGACTTGGAAGACTCAGTTGGACAAAGTTTTTAATAAATAGAGGAAGATGCCCTCTGAGACCTACGTTATACAGATCTTTTAATATGCCATATCTCCAGGCTGTGTCATAAGCTTTTCCATGTCGAACAACACTGAAACCAGGTATTCTCAACAGACCAAGTAGCCCAACACTGAATAACGTCTACTAAAGCAACATTGCATACTGGAATGAAGATTGTTAATGTCAAAAGACCAGAGAAGCCTGGCATTAACCATTTTCTCCAATATTTTACTTTACAAAGTTAGCTGGCCAGAGTGTTAGGTCAATAACTGTTTGCTTGTATTTGATCCTTTCCTGGTTTTGGGATGGCAATGACAATAAAGTTATGCTAAGAATCCAGAAACTCTTTCAGCGTATGTATTTTGTTGCGTAGTAAGAGATGGAAATTCACAGTAAATGATGGAAGATGTTTTATCATCTCATAATGGATGTCATCGGGAACTACTGCAGTGAGGTAAGAAAATAAAAGACCTCTTTTTAGTTCCACCTTAACAAATGGCTGGTTGTACAGCTCTAGTCCATTAGTAGAAAAGTCTAGCCTGTTTCTCTTATTGCTCTTTCAATATTAAAAATGCATGAGGATATGAAGCTGTTGTTGAGATATGAGCAAAATTTTCTCCAAAAGCGTCTAAAATATCTTGAGATCATCAACACATTATGTTCCAGGATAGACAAACAGCATGTTTTATATATTTTTCATTTTCCTGATTTTATTCAATATAATTTTCAGAGTGGTTGTTTAATTAATTGCTAATGTAAATTAGATGAAGTTTCAGTTATGGTGAAATTTATGCATTCTAATATGATATATTTTGGGAAGGAGTCAAGGTGATAATCCAAGATACAGCCGAAAATTATCTTGGTCCAATAAGAAGACCAAGAGACCCATGGATATCAGATTCAACATGGGAACTAATCAAAAAAAGGCAGTTGAAAAAACAAAGAGACGGGGACTGAAGAACATAAGAGATTACATTCTTCAGTCCCTGACTGAAGAATATAATCTTCTTCTGACTTCAGAGAAGTCAGAAGAGCCATCAAGCAGGACAAGAAAAAGTTCTATACTAATAAATGCAAAGAGATAGACTTCCAGATGAGGGGAGACAATTATAAAACAATGTTTTATTTAGTTCATGACCTAAAGCACAAGTTTAAGCCCAAATTGAACATCATCAAAGACAGGAAGAGAGCATTACTAACAGGAGAATTGGAAATCAAAAACAGATGGAAAGAATACTGTGAGGAACTGTCCAATACAGTGGATAAAGAAAATTTGGAGGAGCCCTTTCACCAGGAAAATTCTGATTTTGGAACCTCCTCCACTTAGGCATGAAGTTGAAAGAGCAGTTAAGCAGCCTAACAGCAATAAGGCCCCAGGTGATGGAGGGATAAGAGTGGTGTTTCATAGATTGATTACAAGAATATGGAAGACAGGATCATGGTCTAGAGATTGGAAGAAGTTGGTTTTTCAAGCCATACATAAGAAGGGAAATATGAAGGCTTGCAAGAACTATCAGTTTAATATCTCATGTAAGCAAAATTTTATTGAAGATCATACTAAATAGGATTAAGGCCAAAGTTGAGGCAGAGATACCTGAGGAACAAGCAGGTTTTAGGAAAGGTAAGGGTACCAGAGATCAGATCCTTTGCCTTAGACACATCATAGAAAAATATAAAGAATTCAGACTCCCTCTGGTAATGTGTTTCTTAGACTACTCTAAAGCTTTTGACTGTGTTCAGCATGTGAAACTGTGGGAAGTAATGAAAACAATGGGTTTTCCTCAACATACTATCAGAGTGATAGCTAACTTGTACAGAGAGCAAGAAGCCACGGTAAGAACAGGTGTTGAATTGACTGATTGGCTTCAGGTTGTAAAAGAAGTTAGGCAAAGATGTTTACTTCCTCCGCATTTGTTTAATATATATGCAGAGGACATCATGCATGAAGCAATGGATAAGCTCAAGACAGGAATTAGGATAGGAGGTAGATTGATCAGTAATCTGAGGTTATGCTGATGATACAGTATTCCTTTGTAATAACAAGGAAGAACTAAGACAAATTCTTAATAAAGTTAACAAAAATCAGTAATAACAGAGGACTTCAACTCGATCCTAGCAAGACAAAGATTGTGGTTCTCAAAGGAAATACAAACAGGGAAGCTGTTGAGAAATAAGTGTACCTTTAATGGAGAAAGAATTGAAGAAGTCAGCAAGTTTGAGTACCTGGGATCCATTATTTTAATGTGAAGAATTACTGTTCAGAAGACATCAGAAGAAGATTAGAAATGGCTAAAACAACAGTCAGAGACTTGTCTAAAACCTGGAAGGATAAATCTATTTCCATGGGAACAAAGTTGAGGATTTTGGATGCAGTTGTTTTTCCAACAGCAACTTCTGGATGTGAGACTTGGAACCTAAAGAAGTCGATGAGAAAAGGATAGCTGCTTTTGAGATGTGATGTTACTGAAGGCTGTTGAGGATATTATATACTGAAAGACATATAAATGAATGGGTGTTAGAAAAGATCAGTAGAACTTTTAAGGTTCCTTAAGGATACTGATAGAAGAAAGTTAAAATATTTTGGACACATTGAAAGGATAGGAGGAGGACTTCTCAGAACAGTAATAGAAGGTAAAGTTCCTGGAAAAAAAGAGGAAGGGGGTAGACCATCAATTGGATGGATGGGGGTGTGGGTGTGTTCATGTGTGTGTGTGTGTGTGTGTGTGTGTGTGTGTGTGGAGGAGGGACTGATCTTCAGAGTGTTGAAGAAGCCTCCAGAAAAGCATACAACAGGACTACATGGCGAGGCTTGGTGTGACACATCACCGAGCATCGGAGTGACCATACGTCATCTGTGGATGCCCAGTGAACATATGGATGGATATGATATATTTTATTTTGTTTTAATTTTTTGTATTTCTTTTTCATCCTTCCACTTCTGACAAACACGGGAGCAGGCTGGATGATCTCCTTAACAGTTGACACATTTAGCTTTCGTTGCAGATCAAGATTTACTATCACGCTACCACCTTGGCCACAGGTTGTAGAGCACAATAGGCAGTTTAGGCATATTCATATTTCTGACATTTAAGCATCTCAATGGATTAGGGATGTACACCAGAGGTGGATAAAATGAGTATTGGACCTGGGATCCATTATCAAATATCAATTATCAAATATTAAACGATGACTTGCATCCTGAAGGTGTTGGATTCTTCCTGCATAACTGCACACTGATTCATTTGCAATCATAGCTCTTCATCTCAGCTCAACTCTATGATACCATGGCAACAGACTCATGACTTTTACTTTCTTACTTCTTTTTCACGTGCTAGCAACTCTTTCATATCTTCTTGCATACCACACTTGTCACCTGCTAAATCATTTGTGCTAGACAAAATAAACATCTTTCACCTTCACTCTGCATTCTTACAGCATCATGAACATCATCAATCTTGGCAAGAAAAACACAATTTTCACACTCTTCTCAAGCACTCCTCTTATTAATGAATCACCATTCAAATTTCTATTGTTGTTCTCACACTTTTGCTATTTCAGAGTCTGCTTTCTGATTCCTCACATCTTCACCTTCTTTTGCTTCTGTTTCATACCACACACCATACATTTCTCCAACCACTCAATCTCACATTTTGTTCTGTGGAGAAATCCACGTAAGTGCACTATCTTTTCTATTACCATCTGGTCATTTGTTGCTAGCTCTTTATTTTTCATTGCTTCATTTTTGCTGTCACTGATAGTGCTTATAATGTCAACCTCACCAATCTCATATTCACACGTTTCATCTTTCAACTCAAGGCTATTATTCTTCTTACTCTCACCCACTCTCCATCACACACCCACTCTCCATTTTCATTCTTCTTGTTCCATAAATTGCTTGTTGTACAAAGTGCATGCATTTCACATATGCTGCAGCAAACAAAATCACACACATTGAAATCACCCTGACATTGTTTTATGCATCAATGTCATGATGTACAATTTGGCATACAATAAAACAAACAAACAAAACAAAACAAAAAAAAAACTTTGACAACTATACAACCCTTAGAATTAAACAAACACTCATAAATATAATAATACAGAAAGAATAATCTAATTATCACTTAATGCTTTAGAAAAGAACTAATCTTTCAGTATTAAAAATTACTATGTGTAACACCTTCCGCTCTCTAGCAGCCTGCTATTTTTCTTGAACGGATAGTCTGTAATTCTTGAGACAAATGGTATGAAAGGTTATAAGGACAAGAAGTTCATTTTATACATTTTAAGTGAACAGTAAGCAGATGCTGACCAGCAGCTGCTCATGTTTTGACTGGCTAAAAGGAAATGGAGGAATGGTAGGAGCCACTTCAGCAGAGCAGTGTTAATGAAATTACCTATAAGAAAGGCATAAACAGTAGAAACAGTAAAGATAAAAGAAGAAAGAATGTCAATGAGAAATTGGAGTGTCTCAGTAAAAGATAATCAGGAGATGCTTTTAATCTCATTATGATGACACTGTACGAAAACTGAAAAGTTATATATTGTTCAATAATTTCACAGAAAAACTGAATAGGTTATTATAAGATACACACACACACACACACAATTGTACCTACTATTTTACAACTTATATTCCTGATTCAAGGAGAGAGAAATTAAATTTTTAAAATATTTTAAACATATCTCAATAACTCTACCTTGTTAATGGTGTTCCATCCATAACAAACTGAGCTGCTGTTGGCAGAAGACGTTCTGTTAATTCCTTACTATTTGTCAGGCATTTCGCTGCTCCCATTCGATCGACAATAAGTGACAAAAACTGTCCTGTTGTTTTCCTCACAGTTCCATTTCGGTGTCTATAAGATAAACAAAAATATTTTGTTATTAACATACCTCTATGGAATGAATACACTTACTGTAGGTCATTTCACTAAACTAGCAAGATATCTATCCTACTGAACATTTAACTCAGTGACACTCTTGGCATTAACAGATTCCAGTAATGCATTTTACTTTCAAATCACATATCACTCTCCATGTAAAAAATGTACTTCCCACATTCTTGTTCACCACACTCTTATACAAATTCCATGGATGATCAATTATTCTGTCCTTTCTATCTTTTCAATGTGTAATCTGTTAAAATCTTCTACTTTCTGACAAATCCATTAAAGTCAACACTTTGCATTTATTCAGAGTTTTCATATCACAATGCAAACCAGACAAGCAATTTTCACATATAAATCTATGCCTGGTAGATGAATTTCACCACATAGTGAAAAAAGACCTTGTTGAAAGTTGTGAAGTGACTTCATATGCAAATTTTGTTTGCTAAATAAAGGATGAAACCAAGAATATAATTTCTTGCCATCCTTAATTTACAGTGTCAGACCATTATCCTGCTTACTGAATGACTAAAGTGGTTTAGAGAGTTCTATGTTTCAGAGCTAAGTAAATACTCCAGATATCCAAAATATCTTTAATTTCAGTTTTCAATCTTTATTATCTTTAATTTCAGTTTTCAATCTTTATTATCTTTAATTTCAGTTTTCAATCTTTATTATCTTTAATTCCTTTTACTGTATAATTTTTTCTATTCTCAAACTTTTCCAATATATATGGAATATTTGCCTTCAAGAATATTTTGTCATTCCTGATATGTCTTCTATATTCTTATCAAAGTTTTCCCATGACTTTCATTTAACTACCTATACACACTACTTTTTCTCTTAATGCACATGCCACCTTACTGGCTAGGACCTTTTGATATGCTTTATTCTTTTCCAGGACTGACTCTTCAACTTCTTGCATCCACCATGGAGTTCTAATTTTTCTATCTTGCAGACAACTTCATCACATGTCTCCCTAAGTAAATCAGTCAGTATTTTCTTCAGAGTTTGCCAGTAAAACTACAAAGTTTGGTTCTTGTTTTCAGATGCCTTCAGATTTTCTTGAGTTCAGTCTAGAGTTCACCCATAAAAGATGCAATTTTAATTCTTTTTAAAACTCTGTTACATGTTATTATTTTCAGTGTGCTATTTATTTTAATTCTGCTTAAAACTAAATGAGGATGCCTGCAAATTTCAAATCCTCTATATACTCCTGTATCTTGAACTGTATAAATATCACTGTCAATGATAATGCAGTCAACAAGACTTTTCTTTTTTTCTTGTTTCATCTCTCCACGTGAATGTGTATACATCTTTATGTTAAAAATTTGTGTTGGTGATGACTAGTCCATGGACTGAACATAAATAAAGCAGGTACTTAACATTATTATCAGCATTGTTCTTTTCTCCAAATTTTCCCAAAACATTTCTACATGCCTTTCATTTTCCACCCTGCTGATCTCAACTTTTCTGTTTTATTTATGTCAACTGCCTGCTCTTCAGCAGGCAGTCGACATAAATAAAAATAGGTTTCATTATCCAATTCCCCATTTTGAAATTTGCCCACATAACTCTAATTGAAATTGCCTAACAATCAAGAAGTTTATCTTCTTATTTGATGACAAATGCTATCATTAATCCTTCCTTTCCCTGATCACTACTGTTCAATATAACATCTTATTTCATCATTTTTTGACCTGTTGTGACTTTCTTTGTCTTAGTATTTCCAATTATCTCATTGTGGCACTTCTCTTCTGCCAGTTCAACTTCGTTTCACTGGTGCTGATTGGTTTGTATCTTTAATTCTGCTGATGTAGAATTTGTTCCAGCAACTGACTTTTATACTGTTTGCCCTAGTTCCCTGAAGAAAACAGTGGGGACCCTGTTTAACTAGGTGACACTGTAGCTGGCATGAAATTTCAACATGTTTGTTTCTGTTTTAAGCCAATAAAGAATACGATTTGGTCAGCTAAATCCCAAATTGTCACCAAATCCTCATTCATTCAGCATCCACTGGATAACCCCTAATTGGGTGCACCACATGAAGATGAGAACTGGACATTTCATCAGAAGCTTTGAGGATTCGGTGACAATTTGGGATTTAGCTGACCAAATATAACCTTTAAGGAATGCAGAGAACATATGGAGATTTCCTGCTGGTTATCTAGCTTGGACTGTTAAGTTACCTTTCAAATTATATATAGAAAATCTGAAAGAGAATAAAATATTTTTTATGCTGAACCCAAATGTGTGACTATACAATCTACAGCACACAAGCATTATTGTAAAGGCAGAAAAAGAAGAAAAAAAAAACATTACAGGGTGGCCATAATTAAAAAGGATGTGTTCAGAGCCCTGTAGCAAAAAATGCATTGGACAAAATTCAACCAAACTTGGTGTACATACAGTCTGGAACATAGGATTTTGATTTACAAGAAAAAAAAAAAAAATTCTCTTCCAGCAGACAATTGGAACTAGAATCATGTGATACTTGCATAATCTCACTGTTTCTACTGACAAGTTGGTGGATATAAGGAAGAATGAAATGCATCATTCTGATAAGACTGAAGTGCTATGGATCTCACCTTACTGGTATGTCCATTGCTAGTCAAATCTACTATCAACTTCCTATCTATAATTTTCCTCCAAATCAGTCTGTTAAATGTCAAGACTCCAATATTATCAGGTCTTATGTTTCTGTCTTCTAAGGCACTTGTCAAAACATTAAAAAAGATTGACATGGATAATACAGACCATGAACTACTATCAGCAAAACTAAAAATCAGTTTCAAAAGCAAGAGAATAAACCACCAAAAACAAAAGAAGATTGACATCTCAAAACTCAAAGATAGTTTGACCAGATATAACTATCAGAGAACATTGAAAGAAAAATTATATAATCTTGCTTTAGATACACTTTTGGAGTCGTGGGAAAAAGGTAAAGACATTATTAAAGAAACAGCAACAAAACACCTGGGCTACCAGACAAGAATAAATAACAATTGGCTTACACCAGAGATTTTGGACTTATGGGAGAGAAAAAGAATATCCAAAACTAATCTCTCAGAAAAAGATGAAGAAAATAGAACATTGTACAAAAATTTTAAAAAAGAAATAGACAAAAAATACAGATTAGCAAAAATCACATATTTAGAAGGAAAAGCAGGAATGTGTGAAGAAGCATACAAAAAAACATGACTCCAAGACCATTTATGAAATAGTTAAAGAGATAACTAAAACATACTCACCCAACCCAGTTTCAATATTGCAAAAAGATGGAACCACAACAAGTAGCCATGAAACAATAAAAGAAACATGGACTAATCATTTTAAAGAAACATAGATTAAGAGGCCTTCAACCCATAAGAAACTTCTGACACAAAAGACATCCTAAACGAAGAAATACATATAGCAATCAAACAAATGAAAAATGATAAAGCACCAGGCATAGACACATTCAAAAAGAACTTCTGGAAAAAGGGGGAGAAAGCATTATAAATTACCTAAGGCAGCTATTCAACAAAATACTAAAGAAAGGAAATTTACCAACAGAATGGAGAACACGCCTGATCATACTCATCACAAAAAAGGAGATGTCAGATCCTGCACTAACTGTAGACCTGTTACCCTTCTAAGTCACTGATATAAAATATTTATCAGGATTCTTCAAAACAGAGTTAAATATTCCTATGAAGAACAAAATGGAAGAAGAGCAAATGGGATTTAGAAATAGGAGAAGCACAATAGATGCAAGTTTCATATTAAATGATTAGGATCTTATGAGAAATAAAAATATAAAAAAAACTCTACTGCTGCTTTATTGACTTCAAACAAGCTTTTGACCCAATAAACAGAAGCAAACTCATTAAAAATTCTAGAAAAATAGAGGGTTCGACAAATACCTACTAAATTGTATCAAAAATTACTATTCAGAAATACAAGCAGTAGCAAAATACAAAAACATAGAAACAGATCAAATAGCAATTAAAAAAGGAGCTATGCAAGGCTGCCCATTGTCACCATATTTATTCAACCCATAGCTAAAAGTAGTAGATGAAGGACTACAGATGTGTGAAGGCATAATTATAAATGGAAGAAATATAACACATTTAAAATATGCTGATGACATAGTTATCACTATAGATAGCCAAGAAAAATTAGAAAATATCCTGACCAAGATGCATCAAACAAGTAAGAAATATGATATGGAAATTGATTTCAGTAAAACAAAACTAATGATAATAGGAAGAAAAAGGGAAAAATTCCAAATGAAAATAGGAAACAATCATATAGAACAAGTAAAGCAATTCAATTACCTAGGATCAGTGATCACTGAAGATCTAGATACTATTTTGAAACCATAAAACACAGAATCAATAATGGATGGATAACAATGGACAGACTACAAAAAATATGGAACAATAAAAGATTAAGTAAAGAACTCAAAGATATCTAAAACAATGATAATTCCCACAGTACTCTATGGCTCAGAATGCTGGATCTTAAGATAAAAAGAAATAGATAAACTCAATGCTGTTGAAATGAAATGCTTAAGAAAAATCAACAGAACAAATTGGACAGAAAGAAAAACAAATGAAAAACTCAGAGAAGAACTTAACTTTAAAGAAACAATAATTACAGCACTAAAAAAGACCATGTCTATACCAACTAAGCTGGTATGGACATGTTTCAAGAATGAACCCAGAAAGACTACCAAACATACCATTAAATGGTAGAATTGGATTGACAACATTAAAGAAAGCACCCATTTAAACTCCATAATAGAACTACATAAAAAGACAGCAGACAGAAAGAAATGGCAAAAATCCATCTTTGAGAAACTCAACCCACCATGAGCAGAAAAGAAGAAGAATTCTCCAAGAAAATGTTGACAATGGCTTTATAGAATTTAATGGATGAAAGGAGAAAGAAATTGCTATGAGTGTCTTGAGTACATAAAAATATTACAGGACTTGTTGCCAAGGGTACAGCAAATAGGCTTAATGACAAAAGTCTAGCAGAGTGGATGAGAATTGACAACACCTGTTGTTCATTACTATACTGAGTTCAAAATTACAGATATTGTTCTGAATCGTGATAAAAATAGTGAGATTCACAGAAATGATAGTGACGAAAATTTGAAAATTGTGAATTAAACAAAGGGGTTAGAGATTTTTGTGATGAAACAAAACAAAGTTTTGTTTCATCACAAAATTGTCACAAATCATCACAAAATAATCACAAAATTTTGTGATGAAACAAAACTTTGTTTTGTTTCACCACACCTTTATGGTGAAACAAAAGTTAATGAATTTGCATTTATCATATGAAAAATTAAGCAGGGAAAGATTAAGCACATTAAACAACTTAATTTCAAGATGTTCTGTACTCCCTCTTCTCCCATATTAAAGATCTATGATGAATCAGTTAGCTATGAAACAGATAGTAATTTGGACAGTGCCTTTGATTAACACTACAATACTAATAAAATTCTAAATTTTGACCCTTTGGAAGCAGTATTATTGTAACATTCTTTATAAATACTGATTAATAAACCTGTTTTAATCTGTGCAGTACTGATAAATCTGTATCATTTTTATCGATACTAACATATGTTCACTTAATTCATATGTATTCATGTTGGAGGTTTAATGGAATATTATCAGCACTGAGAAAGGATAAAAACTCATTTTTAATGCTTCCAATATTTCATCTCAGTCACAAAGACATCTTCAGGGATTACAAATAGCTTTTTGTAACAACACACACAATTACAATACAATGATAAGTAAACCAAATGAGTGAAACTAAAGTCCTATCTGGGTGGTGCACCCTCTATGGGCATTTGCAGGTGGCCTAGGATGTAAAGAGGGATCTCTGATAATTAATGTTTCCTAAATTATTCTCTGGGATCGCGCTACCTACATACCACGTGAACACGATCCCACAAAAACTCAAGTTAAAAAAATTAAAAAACTTACTTTAAAAAAAAAGTGTCCTCCTGACATTACAAAAAAACTCAAACCTTTCAGTTCTCATCCTCCCCCACCCCCCATGATATACAGTTTACCTAAAATCCACAAACCTAATTCTCCCTTAAGACCTATAGTAGATGCCACTAATGCACCTTGCTACAAATTGTCAAACCAGCTAGCTAATTCTCTGAACCCCCCCTCCTCCCACTCACTGATCTTACCACATCTTATGTAAAAAACTCTACCCACTTTAAAAACTTAATAGAAAATCTTACTTTAAATAATACAGAGATATTGGTCAGCTTTGACATCTCACTGTTTACCAATATTCTCCACCTTAACACTCTTAAAAAACGTTTTTCCTTCTGATATCTTAGAGCTCTTTTCCTTTGCCATCGATTCTGGTTATTTTTCTTGAAAGAACAAAATCTACAAACAGATAGAAGGAACTGCCATGGGTCTCCCCCCTCCTCTCTCTCACCCCTTCTTGCCAATTTTTACATAGAAAATTTTGAAAAACGAGCCACAGGCTCTTACCATCTAAAACCTTCTATCTGGCTAAGATATGTAGATGATGTGTTTCTCTATTTGGCCTCATGGCCCAGACACATTAGACTCCTTCCTCAATCACCTCAATAGCCTGCATCCAAGAATCCAGTTTATGATGGAAAAGGAAAATAACAATAGTTTATCCTTCCTCGACACCTTAGTAACACGCCTTCCAATGGTAGCCTTTCTTTCTCTGTATATAGAAAACCTACTCATACAGACTGATACATTCACAAACTCTCCCACCACCCCTCTCAACAATATGGCATTATTAAAACTCTAACCAACAGAGTCCACAATCTTTGTACCAGTAAAACTGCCCTTTCAACCAAACAAATACACAACACCTTCCTCTCCAATGGCTACAGTGATTACAGAATTAAAAAAATAACCAATCCCTTCTCCATTCCCCAACCATCTCTTCAGAAGAACGTCAGAAATGCCATCACCATACCTTACATAGAGAAACAGGTTTTTATGTTGAACTTTCGTAAAATTCTTTTTAGTTTCGTTGAGAGCGAGCTGATATATGGTAAGGAGATATAACCTTTGGGATTGTCTTGTGTTTCTGAGTTGCTTTGATGGCGGCGGTATAGATGCTTATTAATAGCATAGTCGAGTCTAAGGAAATTGTTATGGACCTTCATCACATAAATAATAATCTTAGCTATAATCTACCGGACTCTTTCAGCTCTGCTATCCGATATTGGCACACCCATGAAATCAGACGCATGCAGCTGCTTAACAATAGAACTTTAACACGGACTGTAGCTACAGTTCAAAACCAATTGAATAGCCATTTGTATAGTGATACGATGTTTCTTATAGTGTTTATTTGCTTTCTATGTTCCCACGCCTGAAGAAGTCACACAATCCAATGAAACGTGTTGCGTTTTGAATAAATTTAATTGTTATTCTAGTCTCGGTTACAGTCAATATATATAAATATGAACTTATCCCAATACCGGGTTAATACTACAAATTGCTCTCTCTCTCTCTTTATATATATATATATATATATATAAATTTATTTATTTATTTATATATTTCTTTCATATATATATATATATATATATATATATATTGTTATTAGGATTGACTCGGGATGTATACATTTATAAAATTAATATTTAACTGACTAGAACCAGAGAAAGTATAACACAAAAAACTTTAATAAATCACGACTAGTTTCATCAGTGTCCCGACTTCATCAGGTGAGTAAGAAATAACAATACACATATATATATATATATATATATATATTAGGAGAATTCATTTTTACTCGGTTGGAATATTATAAAATAAGTTTAATGACTATTACCGAGAGAAAAGATGGCAAGATATATTTAACAAGATACTACTAGTTTCGTTACAAGGACATCGTCAGGTATCATACTCAAAGAAGTATATAAAAAATTACAGAGACTTAAAATTGTACTAACAGAACAAGTGAAAAACAGTAGCATGTTTGAAAAAATGCAAGTATGAGTTCCATACAAACGAATACTACATGCTGTCGCGAGTGCGCCAGTACTGAACAGAAGCAACGTGTGCGTCCGAGAGATTGTAACTCAGGCTGTTGTTGATATGAGAGGAATCTAGAGAAATTTCTCTTGATTCAACAATCTTTCTTTCGAGTTCATCGTAGCACACATGGATATTAGCAATTTGAGTCCAGTTTACAATGTGCTGGCGGCCTTCGTCTGAGTTAGCAGAAAAGAGAACGTGGCTAGAGAGAGCGCTAGCTCTAGTCCTGTTATAGGAGATATCTCTACGGTGTTCATCCAAACGTAGAAGGATGGATTTAGCAGTCTGTCCATAATATGGCTTTCCGCAATCACACAAAATCTTGTAGACTCCTGGAAACTGAGCAGGAAGATGTTTCTGTTTATGTTTGCAAAGTAATGAACGAAGTTTTGGAAGCGTAGTGTAGCACGTTTTGAAGTTAAATTTCTTTAGAATCTTTGCCAGTTCACTTTCACTTTAAACCAAAAGTCTGGTACCGATATATTGATGATATTTTCCTCATTTGGGAAGATGGCGTCAATAACCTCTATTTATTTTTAGACCACCTAAACAAGTGCCACGAAAAAATCTCTTTCACCCTCAAACTGGAATCGGATGACTGTCTTCCCTTTTTAGACCTCAAACTTACCAGATGTGCTGAGAACATTAAAATCTCAATTTTTAGAAAGCCTACTCATACTGACAGATACCTTCATGCTTCCTCCCATCATTATCCTCCACAAAAATGTGGTATTATTTCCACTTTAGCCCACCGAGCCAAATCATTACTTACCAAAGAAACAGAAATTATAAATGAACTCAGTTTTCTTAAAAAAAACGTTTATTAACAATGGCTTCTCTCCAAAGAAGATTGACAAATTTCTTTCCCCCAGGCACTCAACTACTGCTGAAGATCCCCCTCCCCCAAGAGCCTTCATCTCCTTGCCTTACATCAGCTCTCTTTCATCAAAACTGGCAAAGATTCTAAAGAAATTTAACTTCAAAACGTGCTACACTACGCTTCCAAAACTTCGTTCATTACTTTGCAAACATAAACAGAAACATCTTCCTACTCAGTTTCCAGGAGTCTACAAGATTTTGAGTGATTGCGGAAAGCCATATTATGGACAGACTGCTAAATCCATCCTTCTACGTTTGGATGAACACCGTAGAGATATCTCCTATAACCGGACTAGAGCTAGCGCTCTCTCTAGCCACGTTCTCTTTTCTGCTAACTCAGACGAAGGCTGCCAGCACATTGTAAACTGGACTCAAACTGCTAATATCCATGTGTGCTACGATGAACTCGAAAGAAAGATTGTTGAATCAAGAGAAATTTCTCTAGATTCCTCTCATATCAACAACAGCATGAGTTACAATCTCTCGGACGCACACGTTGCTTCTGTTCAGTACTGGCGCACTCACGACAGCGCGTAGTATTCGTTTGTATGGAACTCATACTTGCATTTTTTCAAACATGCTACTGTTTTTACACTTGTTCTGTTAGTACAATTTTAAGTCTCTGTAATTTTTTATATACTTCTTTGAGTATGATACCTGACAATGTTCTTGTAACGAAACTAGTAAACTAGTAGTATCTTGTTAAATATATCTTGCCATCTTTTCTCTCGGTAATAGTCATTAAACTTATTTTATATATATATATATATATATATATATATATATATATATATATATATAAATACTGCATCAGCCTGTAAAAGAAATGTCAGGTTTTCTGTGTTAGGATGTCTGAATAATTGAAAACGAAACACGACATTCTTGCATGAAGCAATTTAGTGCGACTTCTGGGAAACTTTCTCTGGGTAATTTCCCTCCAGCTAAGAGGATTATTGTCCAGCATTTCTAAGACGTATTTCAGAAATAGCAACCAGCAGCAGTAGAAATAGTATTTATTAAATAAAAAAAAATAAAAAAAAAAAAAAAAAAACTGAAATTTCTTTTGTGTGGTATGCATAAACAGTTTTACATATTGAAAATATAGCATAGTATTTCTAAATCTTAGAATAATTTCAGCAGACCGCTGAGCAGCTGATTTCAGATGCAAAGAAAAAGTACAGAATTAGAAGCTTCGAATATACAACAATATTATTGCTTTATTTCTTTTGTGAAAATGGTAAACTGAAATAAGAGATTTTGAATACTGTCTGAAAGCTTTCAAACCAGTAGAAATTTAAAGTAGTTATGTAACTGAGTTCCAGGAGAGGGGAAGGGGGAGTTGTAGTAAAAAAAAATCTTAAAAATGAGTATAAATTTTGATTTATTCCATACAGTACATCCTTCCTATTGTATTTTCAACATATCTACATGGTTAAGCACTGGATATTACAGTAATGTGCATCCTACAAAAAAAAAAAAAAAATCTGTTGTAATTTTAAGCAAAACAAGAAAGCAAAGAGTCTCTGATAAAATACCATTGGGTATAAATTTTTGATACTAAAAAAGACACAATCGGAAACCGAGTAATGCAGTTTATAATCATTTGTTCATAAAAAAAAAAAAAGGTCCTAAAATTGAAATGTGACGATCCGTATAAAGGTATTTTGCAAAGAAAGAAAGCAAAATGTCATTTTTATTTCACTAAATGTTATTTAAAAATAAAAATATTTCACAAAATATTTTAAATGCAAACAAACATTTGAAAAGAATAGAAAAAGATAGAAAAAGAAAAGAATCTATATTGTCAGTAAATGAAGGAAATTTACTATTACTAAAATATATTCATTGCAAAGGCTGATCTGTGGTCATTTCAGGATTGAAAAACTTCTATTTTCAGATAGAGACACAATAAATAAATTGTGCAGCAAAAAAAAAAAAAAATCAAATATCCGTACAGTAAAGGAAAATTCCAAGTAACACAGTATATGTAAGGACAAGTGACTCACACACCACAGTTAATCCAGGATTAACGGAGGAGGACGGAAAATACTCGATAAAAGATAGAATGCCGATGAAGTTTTGATCCATGAAAAATTCTGGGGTAGTCTGGCTATTTCATCCACCTCGGCCGGTAGGGAGGTTAAGACCACATACTACCCCTTTGACTGCCAGTTTGCAATACACAAACCAAAGTATCTGTATTTTAACAGATAACATAACTACAGTAAAAATTTACTGGCGTTATGTGCTTTCTTATTTAAATGGATATTTCACAATTGTCTCTCCATTAAAAGATGCTGAATTTGATTTATGATGTTTCTACGATCTTTTCTTTCTAATCTGATTTTTTTAAAAAAAATAATTATTCACAAGCTCTGTAGTTCAGCTGGCATGGATGATGAACTCTCTAGTTTGAAAGACCTGGGTTCAAATCCTGTTTAGGATACAAAGAACCTTTATCAGAACTTTTCAGCTGAAAGTGAGTTAGCCAGTATCACATGGAGGTGGCAAGGTCCCCCCCTCCCAGAAACGTTTTTTTTTTAATTCTGCAAAACCAGCAAGCCAGCCAGAAGAACACATGCAATTTACAGACAGCAAAATGAAGGAAAGCAATAATGCAGAGAGGGTTAACTACACTAGCATAAATAGTAACCAGATTTCTAAGAAACTATAGTTTGCTATAGTGAATTTAGGTTTGAATTGCATTGTGCTTATGCTTTGGTCAATACCTGTCAGTAGTTTGTTTTTGTGAGTGATTTTGTCATAATGATGTTTGCTATATACAGAAGAGAGTTGACCGTACATTGCTACAAATGCTGAACCTTCAATTTAATTTCCTGTCTTCGTGAGACTTAGCCTGTTTACATATCGAATTTTATCTACCTGTAAACTTGGGCAGACTAAACTAAGAGGTGATCATGCAGCTGTGAAAACTATATGCTTTAAATGGGAATGTCGAGATAGTTTGTATCAAGATTAAGCTAATGCTAATAGCTTTAGTATGTATGTGCTATTAGCTTTAGTATATTCATTAATGTCGGAGTTTTGAGAGATAACAGATTAATTTAGAGGAAAATTATTGATTTGAAGTTAACAATCGTGTAACTTTTTTATGTAGTACTATTATAATTTCCTGTATACGTCCTTGAAGGTGCATATCAGGAATTTGATGATAATGATGAGTAAAATGAGTAAAACCAAATCAGTAAAAATGTGTTAAATTTTGCTGACTATCTAAAAATCCAGAAATCTATGTAATTGTATAGATCTCTGAAGTAGGCTTCCCATTAGGCCAACACACACACACACACTCTCTCTCTCTCTCTCTCTCTCTCTCTCTCTCTTCTGGCTTAGAATATGCTATCACAGACCTGCAAGATAAGAAATACAGCATACAGTACTGCAAACTACCCAGTGATACATTCATACAGTAAAAAAAAAACGCTAGATTAAACTAGCAGTAAAGTACATGGATAATTATGTTGACAGGTAAATGAAAATAGGATTCAGAAATTTAAAAACGATCTTCACAATGCTTTCTGGTGTGAATTACTGAGCTTAAGATTTCTTTTTCTTAGAGATTTTTATAATATGCTGTGACAAGCGCTTTACAAGTGACTGATGAAAAGTAAGTTAGTTACACTGTAGCTGAATAATTATTTCTCATCCCATCATCTCTTTTTGAGGCTAAATGGATTGTCATTGTCTACAGTTCTCTGTATAGAGAAAACCAATTCAAACTGGCAATTATAACTCAAATCATCTCTCCTGTCAGAAATATGGTATAGTTAAATCTTTAGCTGAGAGAGCTCATAAAATCTGTTAATTGATTCTCTTATAAACAATGAACTGTCTATTATCAGAGCTACCCTCATCTCTAATGGTTATAATGCAAACACTATTGATAGAATAATCACTAATTATGACCTTCATTTTAATCCTCCTTGAGAACAAGTTTCTAGAATTTGTCTTTCATAAATTAAAGAACTATCAGAAAAAATAGCAAGACTTCTTTGCCAGATTGACTTACAGGTCTTTTCCCATCCAGTTCATAAACTTAATACCTTCCTTCTCTTTCTCTCTAAAAGACAAATATCCTCCTCTATCTTGTCTAGGAGTTTACAGAATCTGTTATTCTTGCAGTTTATGTTATTATGGACAAACTAGTCATTCTGCACAAATTAATTTTGTTATTATTATTATTATTAAGTGACACCTCCAAGGAGTCCAAAGACTCATCGAGAGAGGGCACCTATTCTATAACTCTCTATCTCCACCACTCAATCCACCAACTACAGTGAACCACATCATCTACACCAATGCCATCTACTGCCCACCACCACCATCACTAGTATTTTCACAGACAATCACAAATATCCATGCCCATGGTGGGATTCAAATCCACAGTCTTTTGGCTGGAGAGCAGATACACTAGATACTCTCAGCCAGCCAGGCTAGCAATTTTAAAAACATCAAGCATATCTTTCACTTAAAGAACACGATAAATCTATTTATAGCGAGTAATGCTTATCTACAAAAAATAAAATTTGATAGAATAATACTAAAGTTCTATACAAAAGTTATTTTCTTCTAGATTTGAGGGAAACTTGTACCATAGTATCATAAATTATCTATGTGTAAACACAAGGAGAGGTATTATTTATTAAATATGTGCTATCATCAGTGGCCTGAACAACATTTTCTTATTATTACTTTCTTCTGGAAAGATTGTACAAAAAATGCTGTGAAATACACATTCACAATCCTAACTGATTGCATTAAACTTTCTCAATTTTGGGAAGTTATTGTAACTAATACTTACTATTCATGTGTTCCATAAAAATTTAATTAATTCCTTATAAATGGAGTTATATTTCTGCAGTTGATAGAACATGCAATATCATGCACTTTCAATTTTGTTGTTCATTTTTATTTTATATCTTTTTTACTGTAGTGTATCGAAAACAGCTAAAAACTCTGCAGAAATATATATTTACGTAAGTGACTTCTGTAATTATTTATTATTATAATGTCTCCCACTTATGTCCTGGTTTTTAAATCAATAATAATTACTTAATAAATAAAGAAACAGCAAAACAAAGGTATAGAAACCAGTGCATAAAATAAGTGTAATAAGATTTATAAAAGCAAGTAAGAAGTTCATAAAAAATAAATAAATAAAAGACCTGGTTTTAAAAGCTAATATACAACTACATTTTATATATAAAAATAATATATGCAAAATATATACATAATCTACAGACAGTGATAAATACTGACATTCTGTAAAAACTTCAGACTGAAAATCTTGATGAATCTGTTAATATCTGCCTGACTGTATATTTCTCAGATGGATTGTGAATATAATATAGTGACTGCACTCATTGATGAACAAGGGAAATTGATTACAATGTGAATGAAGGTAAATCCAGTACAACAGAACTCTCACACACAGGAATGTCATCACCCCTCAACAGGAAGGAATGTATAAGATGGTGATCTATGCAGAGCTAAACAAGAAACTTCCTCTTCAGTTGGCACAGATTGCAACAATATGATTTCAGGCTTGACTTGATAGAGCTTATTACTGGTCTCTATTCCACGTTGACTGCCACTGAGATGAAAGTTTCTGATCAGAAGCTTATTTCTGTCTTATGAGCTGTCTGTAATCAGTGTAGGGAACAAGCAGATGGTGAAAGCTTGAGAAACAAGCTGACTAATCTGCAGTATCTGCACTCTCATGACTGGGGATCAAACAGAAGCACACATCCAAATGTATCTTCTATAACTAAGAGAAGACATGTTCGATACAAGAAAGCCCTGAATGTTTCTGCAGCTCTAGACTTCTTACTGCCTGTACAGAGCTCCATGAATACACACATAACACGCCTTGGGTAGTGTTTCAATGTTAAGTAATTCTCGTAGAAAGGCTTATACATGGCTTGCACATGATTACTAAATAACTTAAGGAATTCACAACGTATACTGGAATATAAATTAAAATAAACTTTAATATATACTTCCTATATTTCGGCAACGTCACATTGCCATCTTCATGGGAACATAACATTAAGACATGTGCACATAGGCACTAAAACAGCAAATGAGGTAAAAGCAAGGAAACTACTGTTTTTCCTAAAGTACTAATGGTGCCCCTAGTGGGCTATATTAGGTGTTCTTGGCCATTGGGCTGAAGTTCTCAAGATGTATGTCTCCCAAATTTGGGGCAGTCTCATTCCAAAATTGTTGAGGTTTGGCATGTTTCTTAGGTCTGAGGCTGATTTTATGAATAGTCTTTCAAATTTATACTTGCTGCAGTGTATTACTGTGGCTTTCTTCCACCTTATTCTCTGGCATGTATCCATAGCATGGTCTGCCAGCCCAGAGTGGCTGTACTGGTGAAACCAGTCCTTGTGTTCCAAAATTCTGATATTCGCTGTCCTGCCTGTTTGGACAAAGTAGGACAGCTTACAGCTGCAAGGGACCTGGTATACACCAGGTAGGTCTAGGGGAAGTGGTTGGTCTTTAGTGGAGCAGATAAGGGATGCCAATTTTCTATAAGGTCTATAACAAGAGGTCAGGTCATGTTTATTCAGGATTTTGGTAATTTTTTCCGAGGTGCCCCGGATGTAGGAAATGGTGATGAATTTAGAGTAATCTTTTTTGTGAAGGGAGGAGGGGGGGGGTTACTGGTTTTAATATTTTGGGATTTTTTGGGAGTTATAGTCATTAGCTGAGAAAGTGTTAAGATGTGATTTAGTTCAGTGGTTAGGGCTTTGTCATTTGAACAGATTAATTTAGCCCTGTTGTATAGTATCTTAATAACTCCATATTGTTGTGATTGGGGGGAGGGGAGAAATTGTTGGTGAATGTACCTTCCTGTATGGGTGGGTTTTCTATAAACTGAGAAAACCAAGGTTCCATCAGGCTGGTGGGTGACTAGTGTATCTAGGAAAGGAAGGCTGTTGTTTTCCTCTTTTTCCAGGGTGAACTTGATTCTGGGATGTTGGTTGTTTAAGTGCGTTAAGAAGGAGAGGAGTGTATCAGAGCCATGTGGCCAAATAGTGAACACATCATCAACGTAGCAAAGCCATAGGGTAGGTTTTTGTGGGGCAGAGTTTAAGGCTTTCTCTTCAAAAGTCTCCATAAAGAAGTTGGCCAAGGGTGGGGGGGAGTGGTGAACCCATGGCTGTCCCCTCTATCTGTGTAGAATTTTCCCTGCCAAATAAAATAGCCTGAGTTCATTGTGAACTGAAATAGGGCTGAGATATCGGGAGGAAATTTGGCTTGGATGAGCTCTAAATTTTCCTTGAATGGGACATTTGTGAATAAGGAGGAGAAGTCAAAACTGACCATTATGTCAGTATGTTGGAGTGTAAGGTTTTCTACACTGGCTTTGATGTGGGCCGAGTTTTTTATGTGTGATGGTGTGTTGCCAGTATAGTGTGCGAGTGCTTTGGCTAAATGTTTGGCTAATTTGTACATGATGGGGGAATCAATGCCATCCACTATGGGACGTAATGGCACATTTTATTTATGTATTTTTGGGAGCCCATATATACGGGGGGGGGGGGGGGGGTTAGAGTTATAAGGTTTTAATTTATTAGTAACTTCCACACCTTCTTAAGGGGCCTATGAAGTTTTCTGATTTGTGAGTTGGTGGGATTGTATTCAATGGGGAGGTAAGTAGCCTGATCTAATAAGAAAGTATTAAGCTTACCTGTGTAGTCAGTATGGATGAGCACCATGTTGACATTCCCCTTATCTGCTTTGGTGATTACTATTTCTTTGTCTTTCTTCCTTTCCTCTAGAGCCTTATATTCACTATTGGATATGCTGGTTTTTGGTGATCTTGCTTTGGTGAGAACACAGGCTACATCCAGTCTAATATTGTTGGTGATGTGGTTTGGAAGGTGGCAGATCCCGCATTCAATCTGGATCATAATTTCTTCGGCCGGTATTTTTCTAGGAGCAATGGCAAAATTGTGGGCACCATCCGGACTTTAGGAAAAACAGTAGTTTCCTCACTTCTATATCATTTGCTGTTTTAGTGACTACGTGCACATGTCTTAATGTTAAGTTCCCATGAAGATGGCAATGTGATGTTGCCAAAATATAGGAAGCATATATTAAAGTTTATTTTAATTTATATTCCAGTATACGTTGTGAATTCCTTAGGTTATTTAGTAATCAATCTTAAGTAGTTTAAGGGAAGATCTATACCATACAGTTCACAGCACTGAAGTTGTTACATACTGAACATATATTATTCTGTCTGTTAAGACAGCAGAAGATCCCACTATAGACTCTGATTTTGAATCATCTGTGTAATGGACACAAAATCAGAATATTCCATTTGATATACTTGAAAGGGCTGTTAACAGAAAACAAGAGGGATGGAATGTTTGTGTAGCACTGTAAAAAGAAAAGCTGCATGGTGGTATATATAAATGCCATGATAGTATTTGATGGTATCTGTACAATATTGTCTACACTAACATCTAGAGTTACTAAGAGTACTTTTGTTCATGAAACATATCAACGGTCACATGGCAGTCTGATGATCATTCTTTCAGCATGGGCAAAAAACGGTTGGCCATGTGGAATGATCTAGCAGAGATTTTATTTTGGTAGCATATAGCAAAGACAGCTGTTTAAGTCGAAGTAACAAAAGTGGTTCATTGGCCTTGAAGTCCAGACTAGTGATATATAAAGATCAAAATGCTCCAGTTGCAATTCATATGGCTTGGTAGTGGAGGGGATCTACTCATTACAGGTTTCCACTGTGGGTCCCAGGGTGATGCTGGGCGAAGCATCACCCTGGGACTCACAATCAAGTACTGATATCATCAGTGCACAGTCAGAACAAAGAACATATGTCAGCACTCCAAGAAGTGGAAGACGGGGTACAAAGAATGTTCACTGCTTTACGACACTTATCTTGCAACTGGCATATCTGAGGAAGGAAACTAAGTTTCCTTCCTCAGAATTTGGCTTCTGTTGCAATTGGGATTAATGTTTGTCTCCTAGTCTGAGCTCTGGAGGATGGAGACCACAACTGCAGCAAAAATGCACACAAACTGTATTCTGATGGAAAACCTGAACCTATTCACAAGCACCCATTCTGAAAGATGATCACTTGCTTGCTGCAGCTATCTTTCTATAACCCTCATTTACATGAATACAAGAAGATGGTAAAATCATCCACATAAAAGAAATTACTTACAGTTGCAAGAAGATGTCTGACTGTATATCCTATTGGGTATAGAGGTTGAGAAAGATAGTAGTTCCTGCTGACTTGGAAAATTCAGATTGGATAAAAAGTTCTTGATAAAAACATTGGGGGGGGGGTTCCTCTAAGACCAAAGTTGTGCTGGTCTTTCAATATTCCAAATCTCCAGGCAGTATGACATGCTTTTTTCTATATCAATGAAAACCAAAAAGGGTTTTGGTTTTTTAAGTGCTCACATTTTAGATGAATGCATTTAGTCAGACAAGATGATCAATTGAATGATATTTGTGGAAGCCAGATTGTGTTCTAGGGGGGAAAAAAAAAAAAAAGAAAAAAAAAAAAAGAAAAAAAAAAGCTGTTTTTTTCCAGAAACCATAAATGATGAGACTTAACCATTTTTTCCAGAATCTTGCAAAAGCAGCTATTCAGAAAAATTGTTTGATAGGTTTATTTGGGATATTGGTTCTTTCTTTGGCTTAAGAGAACTAAAAATAATTGCATTCTAACAGGTATCAGAAAACATGTTCTTGCAGAAAATTTTATTGATAGGTACAGGAGTTGATCCATGGGAGATGCTGCCGGATGTTTGATCATCTCATAATGGAGGATGGAGGTTATCTTGGCCAAAAGCAGTTGGACAACATTTAAGCAAAACAACTTTCATTTCTTGTTTAGTGCACAGCCCCTTGTAATCTTTTGTACTACTCGAGGAGAACAGAATTTGTTCTTTTTTTTTTGCTTTATAATTTTGGGCAACAAACTCCTGGAGGATAAGAAGATGTTGCTGATGTTTTGGCAAAAAATCTCTCAGAGAATGTTGTCAATTGCTGTTGGGTTAGTGCATCCATTATGTTCAAGAATGGATTGTATATCTGCCTTTAATTTCTAAGTTTTTATCCCATACTTCTTTGTTGTTGGTTGCACTTGTTATAGAAAATGTGCAGTGGATTCAGGATTCCTTCTCCGTATGAAACACGAACTGTGTCTTGCTTGGACCATTTGAAATCAGTGAGGATTAATGTTGCATATGCAGAAGATAAAGATACTCTGAACTTTCTGGACTGCTGTGTATTAGCATTCCACCATGGTTTAGGGAAAAGTGGAAACCAACTAGATGTTTTAGGAATTACAGTTGTGGCAGCTTGTGTAATACAGTCTATCACATGATTCTCTCCATCACTGATAGCAGCTGAGTTGACTGTTGCAGAATCAAATTCTGCAATGGTCAGCTTGGTATAGTACATGGTTGCACATGCAAAAAATGGATATCATGGAGAAATGATCATCCCGAATCAAGTAGTTCCCTACTTAAACAATGGGAGGAGAGAGAGGAGACAGTTAAGTTAATGGCAGGTATGCATATAGAAGAAGGTGTTGTTTCATGTGTTCAAAGGAAAAATGTCATCGAGTTATATGCCACTCTATAACCCTTCCTCTGACATTAGTTCAGACAGTATCCCAGAGTGTTGTATCTGCTTAAATTAAAAGTAAAAGGGATTGTAACTGTAACATGATATCATCAAGATTATCCTGAGAGATGGAAATAAGTAAATGCAGCATATTGTTATAAGAAATTCTAATGAGTCAGATGGAAATTGCCTCTATATCTGTAATAAATGGGACTTGCTGGAAGTGAGTATAACTGACCACAAGGATTACAACTCCATGGTAGTCTGTTTCCCATCCTGTCCATAAAAATTATAGCTATATTTTTAATGTCAGACAATTATCGAGCTTCAGGTATATTTTCTGCAAGCAAAAACAGATTGGTTTATACTTCTTCAGCAACAGAGCCTTGGTGTCATTGATGTTTTGATAGAATCCACTATAATGAAAACATTTATATAATGAAAAATTATAAAAAAAAACATTTATATAATTTCATTATATAAATGTTTTCATTATTATTTTTGGTGGTGTCATTTGGCTTCCAATGTTGTGTGACCTTGTTTTTGGATTTTGATTTTATTTTTTCTGGAGAATTGTGAATGGTGGTGTTCATCATTTCTTCTTCATCAGGAAAAAATCTAAGATATCATCAAATTGTGTTCTAGGAAAAAAAAGAAAAAAAAAAGAAGAAAAGCTTTTTTCTCCAGAAACCATAAATGATGAGACTTAAACATTTTTTCCAGAATCTTGCACAAGCAGCTATTCAGAAAAATTGTTTAGTTTATTTGGGATATTGGTTCTTTCTTTGGCTTAGGAGAACTAAAAATTACTCCCACAAATTAATGGGTCTTTGATGCTCTGTGACACATGTTCTATTAATTTTTACACTAGAGGAATCTGATGTAACAGGACCATTTTTTCACATGTTCTTTAGGAGTAGGCTCATATTGATTTTTCACTTTTAATATGCTTTAAAAAGACAGAAAGCAAATCATACTATTCAGGGATGTTGTAGTTATAAGATGGGACATGCATATGTGTCACTGTCCCTACTGACACTTTCTTTACAGTTGTCTTCTCAGCAAAGAGGGTTTAGCACTAGATGTTGCTACTTTTGAGATATACTGATATTTGGTGCTCTAATCAGAATATAAAAACTAATCAGTTTTTATATTTTAGCTCTCCTTTTCTTTTTAGGAATTTCTGTATTATTCCACAGATAGAATAAGAAACTATTTTTATGGATTTCTTGGCTTGTTTCATGATGATTGTTTGTTTCATATCATCAAGATAATTACATGAATAAACTAAAAAAAAAACTAGAGAACAGTTAATAACAGTAAACAAGCATAATGAAAATATTTGAATATGAATAACAATGGGAAGCATGCATTTGCTATGAACATTATTTGCTGGTTCATGGACTGCTGCATACTGCTGGTAACTACATACATGTCATGGTGAATTAGAGAAGACCAAACCAGATGTAACATCATCCTCTCCCTCCAAAGAAACTTACACAATGATATTTCCCTTTCTTTCTTCCCCCTTCATATGCTCAGGATTACAATGGGTGATCTCCCTCACAATTGTTTTGTTCTTACAGTCATTGCTCTCATGATCTTTACTGCCACATAAAGCACAGATGCCAGTGCCATGACAGGAAGTTTCAGAATGATCATACTTCTGACATTTAAAGCAATGCAAAGGGTTTGGGATGTAGAGCCTAACTGGGCAGTTGAGATATTCTGCTTCACAGATGGTGATTTGGGTGTGTTGAAAGTATAGATAATGTTCCTGGGAGGGAACCAAGTGACCATCCTTACATAAGAGAATTCTATTTATGGTTGTCACTCCTTGGTGTTTCAATTCAGAGCAGGTCTCCTTTTCTTTAACATCAAGGAGGTCTCTCTCTAATATTACTCTTCAAGAATGGTTCAATGCTTTGTGAGGAGCAACTGTGATGGATATTGTATGAAAAAGTTGCTCTGATTGTGTCTGTGTTGTTTCTATAAGAACATCCCCTAAACGGAGAAGTTTCTTGACTGATTTCAGATATTTTGCCAACCCTCCCAAATCCTTCTGGATGAAGAAGAATGACATTTTCCTGAATAGATGTGCTTCCAAAATTTTGAATATTGTAGGCATGTTTATTGCTGTCATCTCCAATGTATTTTTTTTTCTTGACTTTATTATTATTATTTTTTTATAAGTATTGGAGCACAGGAGCAGGGGGGGGAGCATGAAATATTCATTTTTCCTTTAATGGTCAGTGTAAGAACTTCAATTAAAGTAGTGAACTAGAGTCAGTTCAAAATTCAAAAGAAATTCAATATACCAAACCTTCAACTACAATGACATAATCCTTTGGTCCTTACAAGTTTATCTAGTGAAAACTGGCTGCAGTTACTTGTATTTATGTATGTACAGTTTATGATACTTTGCATTCCCAATAAGCATGGCACAAAATCATTTAAATCATGTGCCATCCAGTTTATCTTATTCTTTTTTATCTTATTTTTTTAATATCATTAATTATTTTTCAAAGCTGGAAAGGGTATTTAATGTTATGTATACTATAAAGATAACATTACAAAATATATAACAATCTGGGAAAAAAAAATTGACATAAAACTAATAATGAATGCTAAAGTGTTAAACTAACATACTATCCCGTGACAATGACATTTGCACATAAATGCATAAGCAGAAAGTATCAACAAATTACTTGTCTCATTTAATATTACTATTTATTAACACAATGCAGAATTTCAGAATTTACTACAGAAGCTAAGGAAAGGGGGAATAAGGAAGATACAACATGCAATAAACATAATAAATGAAATAAACTTTAAGTAAACAACTTTACCCTGCTCCTCCAGCAATTAATGCCAAGGCAGCTTTATTCAAAGAAACTCCCTCAAGCATATTTTTCAAAGTTTTCTCAATATCATCACGGATAAAACCAACACTTTCACCAGATTTATGCAGAAGTGTTTTAACAACTAGATCCAAGTCCTAAAAAAAGGAGAGAGAGAGAGAAGTAATGAAATATGCCATTCTGATCACATATATATAAAAGCAAATATATTATTAATATAAGAAAAGTTCTCAAATTCTCAAATATACTGTCAAATACATTAAGTAAATACAGAAGGGGGGGGGGGGAACCCATATACAATATAAGAGCACAAAACCAGTGAAGAACTTTTACAAAAATTGAATGTAAAATCTTATCAACAATCTAAACTGGGTGATCACTTTTGCAAATATGTGTCGTTCAGGGGAAATGTTATGGTGATGGTGTAGCAGAAAGTGATGTGAGAATAAAGGCAGATGCTGGCCTGAATGATCAAGTGGTTAGCATGCTTGCTCTCAAATCAACAGGTTGTGGGTTCAAATTGCACCATGGGCATGTACGTTTAGTGAATGTTTTTAGGCGGGAGAAGAATTTCACTTGGTGTGAGACCAATGGGACCATTTGTGCATGCATGTGCAAATGGTCGCAATCAAACTTTAGGAGTTTTGGGAAGTTCCTTTTGAATGTTGATTTAATTTACATTTTATTTATTTTAATTAATTAAATAAATTAAATTATTTTTTTTAATTTAATTTTTAAAATTAATTATGAGATCATAAATTAAAGATATACCAAGAAATTATATTCTTGATTTAACACGTTCGCTGCCACGCTACTTCGGCAGAGTCTGTTCCCGTACGCCGAGCAATTTCACTTCTTCAAGGTCAGTACAGTAATCTCGTTGCCGGTGGTAAGCGTCATACAAGTATATTCGTAGCTGGCTTGTGTGGCTGGTTTACCAACTACGAGTATACTCGTAGTTGGCAGCGAACATGTTAATCCTTTATCTAAGTGTAAGCAAACAAAGAATATGCACGAAGTAATTTCACGACTGGGCAATTTGTATATAGAGGCTAATGCCTTAGTATCTCATAATGCAATGTAATGCAATGAATTATGGGAAGGGTCACTACACATACCAGTTTTGACCTTTATTAAGGTCTCATCAGTGGGAGCCAGACCCAGAAATTATACCAGGGATGAAGCAATGCAGAAGTCATATTTCCATATACAAGTAGCCAAAGGTGTCACATCTTATTACTAAAATACTCTGGATTAGAGGTAGATGTTGAAAGTTCTTGAAATTTGGTTATACAATAAATTAAAGATACCAAGAAATTATATTCTTAGTTTCATCCTTTATCCAGTGTAAGCAAGCAAATGCACATGAAGTAACTTCACAACTGGGCAACTCATATATAGAAGCTAATGACCTCACATCACTTGCCTTAGTATCCCATAATGCAAAGCACATATCCTTACAAACATGTATAATGCTATGCATTAGGGGAAGGGTCGCTACTCAGACTAGTTTCGACCATTATTGAGTTGACCACTCATGAAGTTCAAAGAATCTGATATATATATATAGATATACAATTAATTTTAAAAAAATAAACAATTAGTATCAATCACTTCCCAAAATTTAGAAATCAATCTGATTAATTACAGACTAATTATATTAATCTTCTTTAACTGCTTTATTAATAAATTTTGATAATATCTGAGATGCGCAGCCAAATATCAGTGGTGTATTAAAAAAAGATCATCTCGTGGCAATTTGTATAACTGAGGATTTCGAGTAGAAAGTGGGTACACATTCAGATTTTCAAATTGAGCACAAAGGGGTCACATGGTAGGGCAAAAGGATGCCCTATGTGAATTGTCTTTGAAGGAAGTTCTTTTCATCAAGGAATAAAGTTGCAGACTTGGATGTCTTGTTATATCTCAAAGACATCATCTGAAGAATTATTGGAAAGCTTGAAGAAGGCCACAGAACTACTGATAAAGATGACTTAAATAGAATGGGTGAGGAAAGGTAAGTAAAACAGGTGTTTGATGCCAAGATTGCAGGAAAGAGACACAGAGGTAGACTAAGATCTGTTGATTCAGTCAGAAGTGCCTTAGAAGCACGAACTGTTAGATATAACAATACTGGAGTGCTCAGAAGTAATAGATGCTTTGGAGGAAAATTGTTGATAGAAGATTAATAATAATGTAAATGTAATCATGTAGTTTTGTCATAATAACCCGAACCTTCCTTGAGGATACATATCAGGAAATTGATGATGATGAAGTTTCGCAAGAAAGCAATATATTAATTTAAAATGTAATGAATTAGATACTCTTAATGGTGAAAGCTGTTGTGAATTTCTGAATATATTATTTAAGGTATTGGCATTTTCTGAGAGCAGCTGGTTCTAGTAATAGCTTATATGATCTTCTATACTTGGATTAGGTATAATCTAAATCATCATCATCATTAGTGTTCTGTCTCTTGACAGGCCCAATGGTATAAATCAGCAGATTCTCTTCCCCCAATTTCCTCTGTCTCTTGCTTCCTCCATCATTTCCTGATATCTTCTTGTTCCCATTATATCATCAAGCATCGTTAGTCATCTTCTTCCTCTTGGTTGCTTTCCTTCAATTTTCCCTTCTATCATTCTTTTCAGTAGGCTGTCTCCTCTTAATACATTAATACATGTCCTATCCAGTTATGCTTTCTTCTTCTTATGGTCTTTAGTAAATTCCTTTCTTCTTCAACTGTTTGTAATACTTCTTCATTGGTGATTTTTTTCAGTCCACTTTATTTTCTCCATTCTTCTCCATAACCACATTTCAAATGCCTCCAACATTTTAGCTTCTTTCTTCCTAACTGTCCATGTTTCTGACCCATATAAGGTCATACTCCAAATATAGCACTTAATAAGCCTTTTCTTTAGATTTTTATTCATGTTATTAATAAACAAATTTTTCTTGCTATAAAAGGTATGTTTTCCTTTGTTAATTCTTTCTTTTATTTCCATGTCACATTTTCCATTTTCTTGTATTATACTACCAAGGTATTTGTATTGTCTCACTTGCTCTACACTTTCTCCATTCATCATCACCTTGATACTTCCTGGTTTTCTGGAGACTCTCATCACTTTTGTTTTCTTTGCATTAATTTTCATACCATATTTCTTGCATATATTTTCAAATTTTTGCATTAGTAGGTGCTGTAGTTCATCTTCGGTATTAGCTAATATTGCTTGATCATCTGCAAATCTAATATTTTGTATTGCTCTTCCTCCAATAGTGATTCCTCTTTCCTCTTCATAAAATGCTTCTTTTATCATTTCATCTGCAAATATATTGAAGAGCGACAGTGACAGGCAGCATCCCTGTCTTACACCTCTGCCAATCACACATTTTTTAGTTTTTCCTACTTTTGTCTTTATTATGGCCATCTGGTCATATATAATTCAGCTATTAACCTTCGGTCTCTCCAATCTAAACCTATTTTGCATAATATTTCCATCAGATTTTCTCATTTCACCATGTCAAATGATTTTTCAAGGTCGATGAAACAAATATAAACTTCTTTATTTACTTCTATATTCCTTTTGCATATGGTCCTCATTACTCCAATTGCATCTCTGGTTCCTCTGTCTTTTCTAAATCCAAATTGATCATCCCCCAGAAAATATTCCACTCTATTATACAATCTTTGATTTAATATTCTTAGTAGTACTTTGGAGGCATGTGAGAGTATGCTTATAGTTCTGTAGTCACTGCACTTAGCAGGATTGCTTTTCTTTTCAATTGGTATAAGAGTACTCTCTGTGAAATCTTTAGGCCATACTCCTGTTTTGTAAATGAGGTTGCAGAGTTCCATGTTTCTGTTATACCTTTGTTCTCCAGTTGTTTTAGGATTTCACTAGGTATTCCATCCACTCCTTCCACTTTTTAATTCCTTAATTGCTGTTTTTTCTACTTCTCTCTTTAGTATTTCAGGACCTCTTTCTTCTGTTGAGATTTCATTTTGCTCTTAAAATTCAATTTTTGTTGGTCTTTCATTTTTTGCGTAAAGTTCTTCGATGTATTCCTTCCATCTTTCACCCTGTATTTCAATATCATAAATCAGTTTTCCTTGCTTATCTTTTAATGGCAGATTTCTTATGCTTTTTCAAACATTTTATCATATCGCTCCCTTTTTTTTCCATTTCTTCACATTCTGTTTTTAACCATTCCTCTCTTGCTTTATCAGTTTCTCTTGTTCATTATTTAATACTTTGTATTTTCTTCTTCCCTCTTCAGTGTTTACATTTTTCCATCTTCTTCTTTCTTCCATTTTTCTTATCATTTCATTTGTAATCCATGACTTTTTAATTCTTTTCCCTTCCAAAAAACCTATCTCTTCAGCAGCTGTTTCATATATCAAGTTTTTCAGTTGATTCCATTTTGCATTAACATCCATAGTTTCTTTAGATATATTCTCTTTGTTCCTTATTTTATTTTCCAGTTCTTCTCTGAATTTCCTACCTGCATCTCCTTGGAGTTTTTCTAGGTTTTGCTTTTATCTTTGTTTATTTTCTTATATCGTATTCTTAATTCCATAACAAGCAAATTATGGTCTGAGTCAATATCAGCTCCTGGAAATGTTGATATCCTTTTTTACACTGTTTCTGTACCTGTTTTGTATTAACATATAATCAATCTGGTATCTTGCGATATCACCTGGCATTTTCCATGTATATCTTCTTCTCTTTGGAAGTTTAAATCAAGTATTACCAATGATTAGTTTGTGTCTTTCACAAAACTCTATAAATCTTTCACCTCTCTCATTCCTTTTTCCAAGGCCATATCTTCCTGTTATTCCTTTCTCTACCTGTTCACCTACCACCGCATTCCAGTCTCCAATCCAGATGGTACATCTTTTAGTTCTGTCTTCTTCCATTATCTCTTCTATTTGATTATATATCTCTTCTACTTCATTTTCATCATGATCACTTGTGGGCATATATATCTGTATAATCATTATGTCCACAGGCTTTGCTTTCAGTTTAATCATAATCACCCTGTCACTTTTATATTATATATTATTTTTTCTACTGAATTTTTAACCTTTTCATTCAAAACAAATGCTACTCCATTTTCCCCCTGTGTTCTACAGGAATATATAATTCTATAACCATCACTTTCAAAATCTCTTGTATCTTCCCATCTGACTTCACTTAGACCAACCACATCCAATTTATTCCTCTCCATTTCTTTCTTCAAGTTCTCTAATTTACCAGCATTGTTCTTACATTCCAAGTTGCAACATGTATAATTTCTATCTCATTCTCTCTTGGATGTCTTATTTTCTTCCTATTTTCCTCAATATTTGGGATCCCATCCTCATTGTCCATTTGAGGATTTCGTAGGTTAACGACATGAGAAGCCTCATTTCTTCTTCTGCCGGGCATGACATCCATCGTTTGCCGATAGACCCCATTTTTGCCAGTTGTGGAAACTAAATTTGCCGAGTTCACCATATTTCTTGGAAATAATATTGAGGTGGTTTCCCGCTGCCTTCCTCAGGAAACCAGTATGGTATGGTTTCAAACCTGGGAGAGCAGCAGACTCCCACTGCTTAAAATAGGCTACTCTTCTCACTACTAAAGGTAGAAAATAAAGTAAATAGAAAAGATTCACCCCTAACCCTCGAATTACACTAATAGCATTGGGGGGGAATAAAAATAAGAAGAGAGGAAGTATAAAGAAAGGGTCCAGCATCAGGTACCTCAGGTTTGCCATTCCTGTACTCACTAGAGTGAGCCCTCGAGGACGATAATCTAAGTATAGAAGATCATATTTCAGCTAGCACAAGGATTGTGCTTGTGCTAGCTGAATAAATGGGATATACTGGGATATATTTTTAAGGGTAAAAACTAGATAACTGAGACAAGAACTTCACAAAACCTGTAAGAAATGCTGACAGTTGAAGGTATCAAAGAAAGTCTTATTTTGGGTTACAAAATGAGATATCACTTTTTAGTTGAAATATGAAAAGTAACTGAAAGAGTATAGAAGAATCACTGTTTCAGTTAAAAGCAAATGAACCAAGGATAAAGAATTATCCATATAAGAGGCATCATGGAAAAGAGGAAGAGATGGCAGAATTACAGAAATATCATTTCAACAATAACTGATATCAATAAGCTAAAGCGAGATTTTTAAGGGGATTTTTTTAAGCACTTTGGACCAGGGGAAAGAAGAGTGCCTTCAACATTAAACTTTTGGAATGGCAGCCAATAGTGTGGTCAAATTACAGAATGAGAAATTACACAGTAAGACTTATTTATACCAATGTCTCACAGAAGTTTCCAGTAGGGAAGAAGTAGAGGAATTTTTCAAGTCATTAAAGATGGAAGACAACAAAAAAGGAATAGTACTTACAGAGGAATAGAAAAGCAAAAACAAATGGAAAGGGTATTGTGAGGTACAGTACAGCAGACAGGATAAGGAAAATTTGGAAGAACCCCTTAAGAAGTGAATTTTGATCTGAAACCACCTCCACTTAGGCATGAAGTTGAAAGAGCAGTTACATAGCTTAATAAGGCCTCAGATGCAAATAGAATCCAGGAAAAGTTAATTATGGTCACAGAGGAGGGGAGAATATGAGAGTGCTTCATAGATTGATCATAAGGATATGGGAGACAAGATTATGGCCTAGAGATTGGAAAAATCAGTATTCATACCATTACACAAGAAAAGTTATGGACTGCAAGAACTATGGAACTATTTGTTTAATCTCTCATGCAAGCAAGATTCTATTAAAGATCACTGTAAACAGGACAGAGACAAAAGTTGAGACAGAGATGACCGAGGAACAATCAGGTTTCAAGAAAGGCAAGGGTATTAGGGTTCAGATCATTTGCCTTACACACATCTTTGAGAAGTATAGAGATAGACTTCCTTTAGTGTTTTATAGACTTCCTTTATGTGCTTCATAGACTATTCTAAAGCTTTTGACTGTGATCAACATGTGAAATTGTGGGATGTAATGAAACAAATGGGTTTTTCCTCAACACATTAACAGGTTGGCAGATAACTTGTACAGTGAGCAAGATGCTATGATAAGAACAAATGTTGGATCTGCAGTGTTGCCAATTTAGCTCTTTTGGAGCTAGATCTAGCTCTTTTTTTTTTCTTCCCTAGCTCCAAAAATTTTAATCTAGCACCTAGCTCCAAATCTAGCTCCTTCAGAACTAGTTTCAGCTCTTTTTAGTTCAGCAGCAGCAACATCCTTTTCTGTTTTCAGCATTATTTCTAAGATGGAAGTAACAGGTTCTTTTATACATTTTAGGGTATTGTCAACAGAAAAAGAAGACATCACTCTTAAAATATTCAACTTTTCAGGCAGACTTTGCTTTAGCTGTTTGAAGAGACCAAGAAGAAACTGTCTTGCTCATCATTTTGAGTTATTTTCTTTTGTATCATCAGCTCTGAAATTTTTCTTTCAAATCTGTAACTAAGATTTGGATTGGGATCCAAATAGTCATCGATCTCTGACTCTAGAGGGTTGACTGTGGATGATGGTAGCACTAACATATTAGCAATAGAGCAAATCAGATGAGAAAGGTCTTCAAATAATCTCATCATATCCACACTGTTAGATTCAAAAGGTACAACAGATTCCTTTCATCTTTGTACATCTCCCACAAAATTTGAGCTTTGTAACATTTCTCTATCACACTCATGACTTTGAAGTGAGTTTTTAATTCCAATCACTGGCTGAGAATTCTGTCTATGGCAGGTTCAATGGAGAGCCACCTCGTTGCACAGTTGCTTACAATTTTCAGAGGAGCATCATTTTCGTTGATAGTTTGATATAGCTCTTTGTATGCTGCTTGTCTTGAAGAATGTGAAAACCACTTATACATTTCAGCAACTAAAAATTCTAATTTTCTTGGGAGAGATTCTGCACAAGTGTGAGACATTGCCAGTTGTAATGAATGGCATACACATCTAATTAAAATGAAGGAGGGAATATATGCCTTCAGTTGTTTATAAACACCATCATTGACACCAACCATAACACTGGCATTGTCTGTACCAATTGCAATGAGATTTTTAATGTCCAGTTTCCTTGGGCAAGAGCTCTTTTTTCAGTGCAGCCACAATACCACCAGAGTCACACTTTTCTAGAACCACCATGCTCAGAAATGTATGCATAATTTTGTTGAATTTCTTGCTTTAATAAATGATGGCCATTCTTAAAATCTTATTCACTGTGATATCATTTGATTCGTCTATTAGCAAGCTGAAATTTTCATCTCGAATGTCCGCAATTAGATCTTCTTCAAAATGCTCACTTAGAATATTCTTTACAATTGCAGAGCACTTAGTTTGCTGCATTTTTACCTTTGGCATAATTTGACTGTCTGGGATGACATTTTTGCAAAGATCTACTAGATGATCGCAACTATTGAATGATGAGTGACAACAAAGAAATAATGCTAACCTACCTTCAAAGTTCGCGATTTCATTAGACTTTTTCACTAGCATATTTGTAATAGGAACAGCCTTATATGGAACTGCAGCAAGATGTTTCTTAATTTCACTATGCTTTAAAAGCTGACAATATTTAGCAGCTATATCACACCTGCAAAACTTACAGTGGCCTTTTGTAGTGTCACCAGGAACTTCACACAACCATTTACTAAACATTCCCATTTGCAACCACTCCTGCCTAAATTTTTGCTTGTAAGCTTTATTTTTCTCTTTGCTCATTTTTGAAGAAGGGTATACAACTCTTTACTGATACGAATTACGGTCAGTCTTTAAAAACTTCCCACTCGCTATCGTAACTACCAACCAGAACACCATGCAAAGACAAACTTGTAGCGGTGCTATCAACGTTAAGGCGACAAAATGGCAGACTGTTGGGCCACGTGACTGTCTGACGTCATCATGGGTTTGAAACATGTATGATGCTCGCACCAAATGTACAATACAATTGCTTATCAAATGTGAACATCTGGAAAACTTTTATAGTATTGTATAAAAAATTGTATACAGTGGATAGTATTGTACCAGTACAATACTATCCACTTAAATAAATGGACAAATATAGAAAACACTGAGCTATTCTGGACTGAAGTACGAGAATATAAAGATGCATTTGGAATGAATCCATTTAAAGCAATTGCTCAGTGTGCAATAAATTTATTAATACTGCCAAATTCTAATGCGGAAATTGAACGAATTTTTAGTTCCGTGAATGTGGTTAAAACTAAATTAAGAAACAAGATGGAATTGCCAATGCTGACAGCTATTTTGTCAGACAAGTATGGCCTCAGGCATAACAACAAGTGCTGTACAGACTATCATTTACCACCATCTACACAGAGTAATATTGGCACAATGGCCACATATAATAAAGCTGAAAATCTAAGTGAAAACATGGGTGAATTAAGGGCAGACCACATGGAAGATGTATTTAGCCACTTATATGCAAGTATCACTTCAACTTGAATAAAGTAACTAACTTAAAAGTATCAACTACTACTTTTAAAATTTTAGCTTCAAATTTTTATTTTTAACTCCTTTTTAGCTTTTCTTTTTTTTAAAGATTTAGCTGTTTTTAGTAAGTTTCATTTGGCAACACTAATTAACTGATTGACTTCAGGGGAGATCGGCAAGGTTACCACTTTTTTTTTTTACCAGTTTAGTATCTATACTGAGGGCATCATACATGTAGCATTGGATGAGCTTAGGAATTAGGGATAGATGGCAGATGGGTCAGCAATTTGAGGTATGGTGATGATACCAACTTTTTTGTAATGACAAGGAAGAACTAGGATGAAAATTCTTGACTAAGTTAATGAGAACAGCAAAAACAGAAGACAAACTCCACACCAGCAAGACAAATATGGTTCTTGAAGGAAATATAGACAGGGAAGATTTCCAGAAACAAGTGCTTCCTTAATGGAGAAATAATTGAGGAAGTCAGCAAATCTGAGTATCTGGGATCCATCATTAATATGAAGAATTGCTGTTTGAAAAACATTGGAAAAAGATTAGGAATAGCTAGAACAACAGTCAGAGACTTATCTGAAATCTGGAAGGACAGATCAATCACTACAAGAACAAAGCTGAGGATTCTGGATGCAGCTGTTGTGTCAATAGCAAAGTATGAATGTGAATATTGGAACCTAAAAACATCTGACAGAAAAAGGATAGCTGTTTTTGAGATGTTGAGAATCTCATATACTGAAAGGCAGAAAAATGGATGGGAGATAGAAAGGATCAGTAGAACTTTAAGACTCCTTGAGGGAAATGACAGAAGAAAGCAGAAATACTTTGGACACACAGAAAGAATGGAAGGCAAAGCTATCAAAACAGTAAGAGAGGGTAAAGTTCCTAAAAGAAAAGGAAGTGTTAGACCCGCTATGAGATGGATGGTGTGTCGGGAGTGATTGGTTTTTGGACAGTTGAAGCCTAAAGAAGAGACTATGACAGGATCACCTAGTGAGGGTTGATGTGCTGCATCAGTGATGATAACAAAAAAGGAAAAGCTGGTTTACTTGATACCGTTCTAAATAACAGAACAGAACATAAACCCAAGATATATATATATATACAGGGTGTTCGGGATAAATTTGACAGTTTCGTAAGGAAAAAGAAAATCTTCTTTGTATCTATTAAATTTAATGAATTGACAAAAAAACATTACAGGCAGAGTTAATTACAATACTATCAACAAGATTTACTCAAAATAACCACCATTAGCATCGATCACAGCTTCAATTCTGCTTCGGAACCTCGAACAAGCTGATGCTACAGTCTCCCTGGGAAGGGCCGCAAAAACTGTTTTAATTTTATCCATTAACTGGGCTTTTGTATTACTGGAAGTGCGATTGGTGTCTTTTTCAACTGCGCCCCATACAAAATAATCCATGGGGTTAAGGTCTGGGGAGTTTGGAGGCCAAACATTTGGACTGGTGAAGTCGTAGAAATTTTCAGACAACCATTTTTGACTTTTCCCAGAGGTGTGGCAAGGGGCCGAATCCTGCTGCCATACATACGGCCTACCATTGCCTACCCTTGTTATCCAGGGCTTGACTACAGTTAGCAACTCCACGAACAAAGCCCGAATTCCAATGCCAGGGTTCTTCAACACCTGTTCCTGCAGATTTGCGAGGAATTCTGCTGTACGAATGCAATCAGATCGTCTGCTAGGGATCTTTCTTCTTGCTACATCCTCGTAGTCACCATTGCAAGTCTCTAGTTCATGCCTGATTGTTTTTACTGTATTCAGGGAGCATTGGGCAGCAGTCTTAATATCCTTATTTTGATGGCGGGCACGAATCATCATGATACAAGTTATTCTCTTCCATGATTCAGGTGGGTTCCAGCTATCCATCCTTTCTGACATCTTGTATGTGAATGAAGAAGGGTCCAAACTTTTAAATGAAGAGAAGTGTGTGTTAATACATGTAACTTACGGAAAAATATAATTAATTATAAATATGTCAAATTTATCCCGAACACCCTGTATATATGTATTCTTGATCTTCTACTCAGTTGTAATGATACATTTTAAAGAATAAATTTTAAATGACTTTAAACCGAGATAAAATATTAAATTTTAATGATACAACTAGTTTCAGCCTTCTTCAGTAGAACACAGTAATAAAAAATTGAAGTTACAAAAAACTGAGAATTACAGGCAAAAAATGCAATACATAATTGACATAAAAATGATTGTATTTTTCAAGTCGTTCTATCTAACGTGCTATTGTTTGTTGTATGCGTGCTTGCAGGTTCTCGTGAGCGCCGGTACTGAACAACTGTAGTATGGCAATTAGGGATGTTATAACTCAAATTGCTGTTCAAATGTTCCGGATTAAGGAGGATTTCTCTGGACTCCACAATTTTCCTTTCAAACTCATCACTACAGCGAATAATGTTTTTGGATTTATCCCATCAAATTGAGTGACTCTGTAGATCGTCATGAGGGTTATTAGAGAAAAGAACACACACACACACACACACACACACACACACACACAGGCAGCCGTCGGTTTATGCCTAACTTCCGTTCCTGAAAAAACACGTAAAACCGAATCGGCATTAAACGAACCCAATTTTAATGGGAGGTACAAAGCTATGTTCCGCGCAGTCAAAAAATATCCACCTGAAGTACGTGTAACATTATTATATTTAAAGCTTTAATAATACATACATATATATTTATTAAAATAAAATTATTAATAATGAAAACAAACCATGATTATATACAAAAAATACAAAACTTTGAAAAGATATTACATATTTCTCTGTTGTTGAAGTTCCTGGTTTCGGATCACCTGCATTTTTTTTGAAAAAAGTATCCAGTGTTAACTGCCTAGATTTTCTTTTTCTTTCTTTAAGGAGTTCAGTGTAAGGCTGAATAGATGCAATTACACTCCTTTTTACGTTCACACTCCGTTCCCAATTGTGGTCCATTTCGCAGAGTTCATCAGTCAATGTCTCTGTGCTTGCAAGGATACGCTGTAAATCAACCATTTTTATATCTCTCAGAGGACCTGCTTCATTTTCTTTCTCCTCCTTTGGATGTTAACTTAATTGTTCAGCTAATTCTTTTAAGTCTTCATTGGAAAGTGGTTTATCATGGCTCTCTAAGACTTCTGTCACATCTTCAGCTGTAATATCATCCAATCTCACCTCTCGCGCATGTCTTCTTGGTAACGTCTTCAATAACATTCTCCTCTTGCTCTAATTCCTCAAACAAAATCGTGCATAAATGCTGGATGAAGTTTTCACCATGCTCCTTTTAAACACTTTGCTGACAATATTGTTAATGCCCTTCAAAATATTGAATGACCGTCAATGGTCTTTAATAGTTTTTCCTGAAGTGTCCAAGACTCTTACCATTTCCATAAATGTTAAATGGAAGTAATAGACTTTGAAGATTGATATAATCCCCTGATCAATCGGTTGCAAAAGCGATGTTGTGTGGGGCATGTAAACCTTGACATCCAATGGTGTTCTTACTTCAGCAAGGTTTTGAGGATGTCCAGGGGCATTATCCAAGAGAAGCAATGCCTTGGCTGACAAATCATTTTCATTACAGAAGCGAAGCCCAGTAGGACAAAAATAATTTGCGTACCAATCTATAAAAACTTGGTGTGTAACCCAAGCTTTCTTGTTCCATTTCCAATAGACTGGCAGCATGGCTTTTCCCATGAAGGTGCATGTTGTCTGTGAATGGTACACCAACACTGGTTTAAGCTTCAAAGTTCCAGAGACATTTGCACCCAACAAAAGCGAAAATCTATCTTTTACAGCTTTAAAACCTGGAGAGGAATGTTCTTCAACGGAAATGAAGGTGTGTGATGGCAATTTTTTCCAGTAGAGCCCCCAGTCCCATCAACATTAAAAATGAGATCAGGAGGATAACTTCCTTGTTCTACACAGTCTTGAAATTCTTTAGGAAATGCTGCCATCACCACAACATTTGCACTTGCCACCTCATGACTTAATTTGACACTATGGCACTTACTTCGAGACTTAAATCTCATGAACTAACCTTTCCTTCCTAGAAATGTTTCTTAGCCTTTATCTGCCTTTTTAAGATCCTCAAAAACTGTTTTTGCTTTCTCAGTTATAACAGCCTGCATCAGAGGAATGTTTTATTGATTCAAGTCATCCACTCATAATGATAATAATTTTTCCATTTTTTTCATGAAGTTTACCCCTGCTATAACTTACATGTTTTGCATTTAGTACTGCCATAGATTGTTACACAGACTGTTTTATTCTATCTGCAGTTTTTATAATAGTAGTAACAGTCGATGGAAGTAAGTTCATACTTCTACAGACATTAGCACGTGTCTGCCCATCTTCCATTCTTTGAATCACCTCCATCTTCTTTTCAAGTGTGATTGATTTCTGCGCCTTCTTAACACCAAGTTCTGCTAACTTTTCTGCACTTCTTTTATCAGACATGGTATGTAATTACATACTTTTTCAATTTAAATACATATGTATGTAAAAAAAAATTAAACAGAACAATTAGGTAGATTCAACAGTAAAACTAGGTTTGATACATATCGTCGTAGTAGCTCGGTAAGCACTCAAACACTAGAGCGCCTGATAGCATCATTTCTCAGTCAGACCACACTACAGTAAGAAAGCATCCGGAGTTATTGTGAATCGGCGTAAATTGAACCGTCGCAAACCGAAGGCTGCCTATATATATAACTGTTTCTGGAAAACTTTGAGAAAATGGCAAAACTAATTAAATGGCTGCATCAAAATTGTTGGCCAAGTTATGGAATAGTCATTAATTGCCATGAAACAACATAAAACATATAAATTCACATTGAGAGAAGACACAAAACAAAAAATGTCTTACTTATGTAAGACGTTTTTTGTTTTGTATTTAAATGCAAAACAGAAAACTAAAATTTTAAATTTAAATTAAAAAAAAAAGATTATGATTGATAGTGATGTCGTCTTCAGATTGGTCCAAGATATATAGTATACAGGGGATTTTAAACAGGAAGAGACCATCAGTTCTTAAAAGAATCAAAATTGAAGAAATCTCAGATATGAACTGTAGACCAATATAAAAGTATTACTGGAGAAAAAGCGTACTGCAGTTAGAAAGCAGAACTAAACCAGAGAGAATAAAAGGACAGAAAAATAAAATCTTGATGGTGAATGATGGAGTAAAAGAAATCATAAGAATTCCTGGCTAAAAAATCCACATTGCTTTTAAAGAATACAAATAAAAATACAATAAATCTAAGTTACAGATAAAAGTATGTAAAAAAAAAAGAAAGGAATGGGGCAATTTTGGAAAGAATACAAGAGATTAATATCATGAAGGTGGCAATATATGTTTTTGAGGTTACTAAAAAAAAGCTTAGATATGAAATCAATGATAACATAAAAAGTGAATAAGGATATTCTGGATAACCTCGAGCACTTAATTTGAAAAGTTATCACATGACATGAAAAGTGAAAGAACACTACATATAAATATTTGAGATAGAAAAATGCAGAATGACAACTAGAATAGAAGATATTTGACCTGAACCTAAACCTAATTCTTCTCCAAGAATTTTCAACAACTTTTCTTAGATTTCTTTTAGTTCTGGATGCTTATTGAAATTTATATACTTTTTAACAAATTGTTGTTATGAGAACTGTAATAATCTGAGATTTGACCAACCTTCTCACAAGACCTTTTGAATTATACAGGGGTGGAGTGTTTCCACAAACAAGACTCTAGCACAGCAGGCAGACAGTTGCCATTAAAACCTTCTTCTCCAACTTGGAAATGTATCAACTAGATACCTAGGAGGTAGATCATTTTCACCTCCATAAAATAATATCAACTTGTCAACTGGAGGCCTTAAGTGGCTGTTGCCATGTTGGATCTCCAGAACAAGATCGAATATTATTATTGTTATTGCATGACACCTCCAAAATCACCTCACTATCACATATAAATACAATGAATATAACAAGAACATGCTTAACATAGCATATGTAGTTTATTAAAAAAAAATAATAATAATAAAAATAAAAAAATAAATAAAAAAAAGGAAGAGGAGGGAGAATATTAGTAATTGTGCCATTATGAAGATGATACTGTTGTTGTGGGATTGTTGCTCTTCTGCAAGTGCTAGGAATTTCACAGAGAATCTGTCATCTTTCTGCACCCATTTTAATATTAAGGTAGAGGTTTCCTATTTTAAGAATATGCTTTGTTTCTATTACATGTGCCAATGTCTCTGTGGTATATCAGGAGTGGTCTATCTGTGCATCCTGGCAATAACCAGAGTAAGTAGACAGATGAATTTTATAATTTCTAAAGTAAATTTAGTTTAATCCTTTATCCAAGTGTAAGCAAACAAAACTTGCACCTGAAGTATCTTCAGGACAACTTGTGGTAAAAGTGGACTAAGCTCTCATCACTTGTCTTAGTATCTCCCATAATGCAAAGTATATCTCCTTGCGGACATGTATAATGCTATGCATTAAGGGAAGGGCCACTACCCAGACCGGTTTTGACCTTTGTTGAGGTCTCATCAGTGGGAGCCAGACCCAGAGGTGGTGATACTAAGGAGTAAGTAACTAGTAACATTACTGGCTTAACGGGTGAAGCAAAAGCTTTTCATATTCCCGGCTATCTTAACAGAGACTGTGAGTGGAAAGAGTTTATGAGCTATATAGCTCGCCCTGATTGGGCTAGGAGATTAATCCTCAGTGAGTGGGTTTAGGATGGCTTTAGGTCTTTTGTGCTTAGAATAGTCCATTGCATCATAGTCAGCGGCCAGTTGGATCAGTCTGTTAGGATGCACACTTGCCTTTGAAAAGAATTTGGTTGCTATAGTCCGCATGAAGGTGTAAATATAGGGGACCTCCGTGTCGCGGTGCAGTTGGACAGTTCGGATGAACCATGGAGCACCCAGGATCATTCTAAGACACTTGTTCTGAATGCGTTGTAATTTAATGATATTTGAGTTTGAAGTATGGCTCCAGGCCGGTGAGGCATAAGTGAGTATTGGACGAACCATCAGTTTGTATATGAGAAGTTTGATTCTGGTGCTCAGTTTGCTGTTTCTGTTTATTAGCGGATAGAGCTGGGCTATGGTTTTGGATGTGTTTGCACAGAGAGTCTTGATATGGGAGTTGAAAGTCAGTTTACTGTCCATTACTACACCAAGGTACTTGATCTCTGTTTTCCACTGAATTTTTGTGTTAAAGAGGAGAATATCTTCTTTGGGAAGCACTGATCTTCTCGAGAATAAGACGGCTACGCTCTTCTGAGGATTCACCTGGAGACGCCATTTGGCAAAATATTGCTCTATTTGCAGTAGGTTTTCTTGCAGTTTCTTGATGGCTAGGTGAGGCTTTAATGATCTGGCCAATATCGCTGTGTCATCCGCATAAAGAGCTTTAATTGAAGATAATGGGTTGTGTGGTATATCATGCAGGTATAAGGAGAATAGGATTGGTGCTAGTAAGGACCCTTGTGGAACTCCAGCCAAGATGTGTTTCTGTGAGGACACCACTCCACTTAGTCTCACTTGCATGCGCCTATCGCAGAGGTACGTCTTTAAGAGTTGAATGATTCCGATTGGGATACCGGATGATATAAGCTTGTATAGTAAACCATAATGCCAAACCTTGTCAAATGCACTGGCTAAGTCTAGGAAGACAGCCCCAGTGCATTGGCACCAGTTAAAACCTGTGATGATATGTTCCACCAATCTGTGTATTTGTTGTGTGGTACTATGCAACTGTCTGAAACCAAACTGCTCCTCAGGCAGGATGTTTAACAGGAGTACAGAATCTTGAAGCCTAGTAAGAATTACCTTTTCAGCAATTTTTCCGAGATTAGAAATGAGACTGATTGGTCTGTAATTCTGTGGCAGAGTGGGATCCTTTCCAGGTTTATGAATTGGAACAACGTATGCCAATTTCCAGTAGGAAGGGAAATACTTGTAGTGAAGTATGGAGTTGATTATGTTTACCAAATGAACAATAGCTTTGCGAGGTAGAAGTTTTAGAACTTTGTTGGAGATGCCGTCGGGTCCAGGAGCCTTTTTATTTTTGAATTTCTGAATAATAGCATATATTTCAGCAGGTGAGGTGTGTGTGATTTGAGTAGAATGTGTGGGAGCAGACTTGAGTGAATATCTGACATTACGGTGTATCTTGTAGATATGACTAATGTCAAGGTGACTGTATGCAGGTTTGCATTGATTTTCAAGGTGATTCGCTATTGCCTCAGCTTTATCAGCATCGGTGTGGATGAGACCTGAATCTGTTTGCAGAGGGGGAAGAGGTTTATTTTTGTTCTTGATCTTTCGGATAAGATTCCATACAGAGTGGCTGTCAGCGGAGATGGAGGTCAGTTTTTCTTCCCAGAGTTGAGTTCTATGAGCTGCGAGTGCATCTCTCACTGCAGAATTTAACCTATTTAAGATCCGTTTATCTTGTGGCGCCCTAGTGTTATGGTATCTTTTTCTAGCCTTATTTTTTTCCCTAATCAGATTCATAGTATCTTCAGGCAGGTGGTTGGACTTGTGGGTGGTTGCAGGGGTAGTAACTGCTGTACAGGCTGCTGTAATCTGTTCTGTTAGATTTTTGACAGCTATGTCAATTTCCTCTTTTGATTTAATGATGGGAACAGGTCCAATATATTTCGGGAGCATCTTGGAGAGCCTTTCCCAAGGAATAAATGAGTGAGGGGGTGGGGATGATTTTTCAAGATTTCCTAATTTTAACCTTATTGGATTATGATCTGATGATAAATCATTGATTGTTATTAGATTGTATTGGAGTCTGATGTGCTGCAGTATGGCTATGTCCAATACATCGGCCCTACCATAGGTGTTGTGATGGGTGGGATCAGCTGGGCCTATTACGTGAAGGTTGTTGAAATCAGCATAATTCTGTAGTATCTGTCCATTTTTGTTAGTGGAGTGGCTATTCCAGGTAGAATGCTTGGCATTTAAATCACCTGCCACAATGGTAGGCTCTCCAGTGTCAAATATGGCGTTCAAATCAGAAGGTAGTAGTGCTTTTTGTGGTGGATGGTATGCTGCAAAAATTTTTAATTTGCCTACTGAGCTCGTGAGAATCTCGATGCCAGTGATCTCAAGATTGGAGGTAGTAGGAATGTTTATGGAGTGATGAGAGATAAAATTTTTGATGAAAATTGCCGTGCCTCCACCTCTGTGGGTTGATCTGTCAGTTCTATACGACTGATATCCATAGATTTTGGGATTGTCAGCTGGTCTTAGATGCGTTTCATTTATTAGTAGAACATCTGGCCGATGTCTGTGGGCAAAATTTTGGAGTTCTAGGATCTTATTTCTTAAGCCGTTTGCATTCCAGGCTATTATCTCTAGGGCTTCTGGTTTTAATTTTTTACTGTTCATTAGTGAGCGCTGAAATTATAACTTGAGTATCTTTTAGAAATCTGTTAGTAGAACTTTGTGAAGGATTAGATCTGCTGAAATCTAATAGCATATTTGCCAGGGACGCAGTAATGATAGCTGTCATATTTGGGTGTGATGTTGACTGTTGTAGGGATGTCTGTTTAGGGCGGGTTACATCCGCATATGTCCTGGGCTGCCAGCTTAGAGTCGTTTTTTGAGGGACCTCAGTTTTCAACAGATGGGCTTCTGAGTTTTTATTCTGTACTTTAGGAGACTGTGAAGTAGCCGCAGATGTAGGCGAGCTGATGGAAGGAGAGAATGGTCCCTCTTCAGATTTCCTGTTACGTGGATTGTACAGACATCCTCTGTAGTTGGATGTGTGAGGACCGCCACAATTGGCACATTTAGCAGGGGTAGATTTTGATTTAGAACAGGTGTTGGTTGGGTGACCAACCCCACACTTCAAACATTTAAATTCGGCCCTACACATCTTCTGGGCATGCCCAAACTTTTGACATCTATGGCATTGTCCAGTAGAAGCTCTCTTCCTTAACGGTTCTACCGAGATTTTTAATCCACAGATGGTTGTCAAGTCATATATGTGTTTATAGGTTTGACTGATCTCGATCAGCACTAATGGCATTGGAGTCTTGTCCCTCCTGGTCATCCTGCTGACCTTGATAGGTGGTAAATCATTTGAGTGCAGGTCTGTGGTGATTTCATCGGTGGAGACATCCTCAGGCACGCCTCTAATCACAACCTTGAGATTTTTTCCCGAACCGAGTGAGAAAGTATGGTACTGAATTCCTCTGGAATTTAGTTCTGCTGTTAACCTACGATAGTCTGTGACAGTTTTAGGGTGAATTTTTACACCATCTGTGATATTCTTTGCATTGTTATATGAGATCTTCAGGTTGTTCATTATGCTCTTTAGAGTCATCCATTTGTTCTTCTCACGCAGGATAATCGGGGGGATCTTTTCCCTTGCGGAGGTAGGTGAGTCTGGGGCAGAGCCATCTTCTTCCATGACATCTATAATTGGTGTTTCGGAGGTCACAGTTTTGCGCTTTTTGCTTGCGCGAACCTCCTGGAAATCAGTGTGGTCAGTACGGGAATGATCTTCAGCCGTTGTGGTTTTTTCCGTAGCGTTGTCTTGGAGTAGTTCAAGAAGTTGAACGTCGTCCGTATCAACTTCTTGGATTTCATGAACTACTACCTTACCTGGCCATTTTGTGTGTAGCAGATTTCCAATATGCTTGAAAATAGCCAGGAGCTGTTTGAAGGTGAGTTCCTCGTACGGCAGGTCTGTGGTTGGACCCACATTTTGTTCTGGATAACAGGACATGCTTTCCATTTCTGTCTACCGTATAGTGAAAACAGGTAGTTTCTAAAATAACAACTGATGTAATGAAACAATGGCGATGCTGATGGCAGTAGGCCTAGCGTATCGCCGTTGCTTCGGAAAAAAAGGTTAACTTACCTACTGAATTAGTTTTTATGAGCCTATACAAGAACCAAACCGGTTGACTATATCAGTAGGACTATTCACTGTCAGTAAAAATATTTGTCGAGTTCATTAAATCACATTTTATATCAAATATCAGAATCGCGAATCAGATGTATGAGCACTAGGCAAGACGCCATCTTCCTTCTTCGATACTAAGGAGGAAGAGTAATGGAGAAGTCATATTTCCTTATGCAAGTTGCCAAAAGGTGTCTCACTTTATTATTAAATTACTCTGGATTAGACAGAAAGATGTTGGAAGTTCTTTCCCACTTGGCTAGACTTTAATAAATTAAGTTTAATCCTTTATTCAAGTGTAAGCCACCACCTCTGAGTCTAGCTCCCACTGACAAGACCTCAATAAAGGTCGAAACCGGTATGGGAAGTGGCCCTTCCCTTAATGCATAGCATTATATATGTCCGCAAGGAGATGTGCTTTGCATTATGGGACTGAGACAAGTGATGAGAGCTTAGTCCACCTTTACCGCAAGTTGCCTCAGTCCTGAAGATACTTCAGGTGCAAACTTTGTTTGCTTACACTTGGATAAAGAATTAAACTAAATTTATCATAGCCTAACTAAGTGGGAAAAATTCCAACATCTTTCTCTCTAATCCAGAGTAATTTAATAATAAGGTGAGACACCTTTTGGCAACTCGTATAGGTAAATATGACTTCTTCATTACCTCCACCTTAGTCTCACCACCTCTGGGTCTGGCTCCCAATGACGAGACCTCAACAAAGGTCAAAACCGGTCTGGGTAGTGGCCCTTCGCTTAATGCATAGCATTATACATGTCCATAAGGAGATGTGCTTTGCATTATGGGAGATACCAAGACAAGTGATGAGAGCTTAATCCACCTTTACCATGAGATGCCTCAGTCCTGAAGATACTTCAGGTGCAAACTTTGTTTGCTTACACTTGGATAAAGGATTAAACTAAATTTATTATATGATTATTAAATACTTAAGAAATTGACAGTGTATACTAGAAATATAAATTAAATCAAACTTTAATTTATATTTTCCAATATTTCAGCAACATCACGTTGCCATCTTCATGGGAATTTAAGAAAAAGACACGTGCACGCAAGTACTACACGACAGCAAATGAGAAACGAAGTGAGGAAGCAACCGTTTTCCTAAAGTCCTGATGGTGCCCCCTGGCAGACTACATTAGGTGTTCTTGACCTTTGGGCTGAAGTTCTTCTGATGTATGTTTCCCAAATTTGGGGCAGTCTCAAGCATTCAAATTTGTTGCTTTGGCATGTTCCTAAGGGCTGAGGCTGATTCCATGAATAGTCTTTCATATTTCAACTTGCTGCGGTGTATTACTGTGACTTTCTTCCACCTTATTCTGTAGCAAGTATCCAGAGCATGGTCTGCAAGCCCAGAGTGGCTGTACTGGTGAAATCAGCTGTAGTCCTTGTGTTCTGAAATTCTGATATTTGCTGTCCTGCCTGTTTGGCCAAAGTAGGACAATTTACAGCTGCAAGAGATCTGGTATACACCAGGTAGGTCTAGAGGAAGTGGTTGGTCTTTAGTGGAGTGGATAAGTCAATGCCATTGACTCCCCCACTTGCAAACTAGCTAAATATTTAGTCAAAGCGCTCTCACATTATACTGGCAACACACCATCACACATAAAAAACTCGGCCCACATCAAAGCCAGTGTAGAAAACCTTACACTCCAACATAATGACATAATAGTCAGTTTTAACATCTCCTCCTTATTCACAAATGTACCCCTCAAAGAAACCTTAGAGCTAATCCAAGCTAAATTTCCTCCCAATATTTCAGACCTATTTCAGTTCACAATGAACTCAGGCTCTTTCGTTTGGAAGGAAAAATTCTACAAACAGATAGAGGGGACAGCCATGGGTTCACCACTCTCCCCACCCTTGGCCAACTTCTTTATGGAGACTTTTGAGGATAAAGCTTTAAACTCTGCCCCACAAAAACCTACCATATGGCTTCGTTACATTGATAATGTGCTTGCTATTTGGCCACATGGCTTGGATATACTCCTCACCTTCTTAACACACTTAAACAACCAACACCCTAGAATGAAGTTCACCCTGGAAAAAGAGGAAAACAATAGCCTCCCCTTCCTAGACATACTAGTCACCCACCAACCTGATGGAACTTTGGTTTTTCTCAGTTTATAAAAAACCCACCCATACAGGCAGATACATTCACCAACAAATCCCCCCCCCCCAATCACAACAATATGAAGTTATTAAGGCACTATTCAATAGGGCAAAACTAATCTGTTCAAATGACAAAGCCCTAACCACTGAACTAAATCACATCCTTAACACTTTCTCAGCCAATGGCTACCCCCCCCAATCCCAAAAAAAATCTAAAAAATACTAAAATCAGTTATCCACAACCTCCCCTCCCCTCCCCTCACAAAAAAAAAGATTACTCTAAATCCATCACCATTCCCTACATCCGAGGCACCTCGGGAAAAATCAACAAAATCCTAAAAAAACATGACTTGGCCTCTTGTTACAGACCATATAGAAAATTGGCATTCCTTATCCGCTCCACTAAAGACCAACCACTTCCCCTAAACCTACCTGGTGTATACCAGGTCCTTTGCAGCTTTAAATTGTCCTACTTTGGCCAAACAGGCAGGACAGCAAATATCAGAATCTCAGAACACAAGGACTACATCCGATTTCACCAGTACAGCCACTCAGGGCTTGCAGACCATGCTCTGGATACTGGCTACAGAATAAGGTGGAAGAAAGTCATAGTAATACATTGCAGCAAGTTGAAATATGAAAGACTATTCATGGAATCAGCCTCAGCCCTTAGGAACATGCCAAATCAACAAATTTGGATGCATGAGACTGCCCAAAATTTGGGAAACATACATCAGAAGAACTTCAGCCCAAAGGTCAAGAACACCTAATGTATTCCGCCAGGGGGCACCATCAGGACTTTAGGAAAACGGTAGCTTCCTCACTTCGTTTCTCATTTGCTGTTGTGTAGTACTTGCGTGCACGTGTCTTTTTCTTAAGTTCCCATGAAGATGGCAACGTGATGTTGCTGAAATATTGGAAAGTATATATTAAAGTTTGATTTAATTTATATTTCTATCATACGCTGTCATTTCCTTAAGTATTTAATAATCATGTTAACCAGCGTATAAGCCTTTCTACAAGAATTAAATTTATTATAGTCTAAACAAGTGGAAAAAACTTCCAACAAATTTCTAAAGTGTCTGAAGGCTCAGAATATGTAAGCATGTTGAGAGTGGCAAATAAGATAAATATGGACAAATAATAAGACAAATCATACAGACCATGTAGGAAAGGGGGGGGGGGGGTTCGGGGATGATCTGGAAGATATGCATCAGCAAATTAGTGCAATGAGTGCAGGTTACGTAATTATCATGAAGGACTTCAATATGGAGATATAGACTGGAAGAAAGAAAGAAAGATCACATGGAAGGAAGGAAATGGAATTTATACATCTACGAGAGAGGCAGCATATGATGAAGGAGACTCATGGTGCAAGAATACTGGACTAGTTCACAGGATCAGAAGAGCCATCCATAACTAAGGTGGCACACTGCCTACAAATGGAGAGTAGTCATGCTTTGTTGCTTGAGAGGTTGCAAAACATGAGAAATAGTCTGTCGAGAAGGGATATATGTGGAACTACTAGGCAGATGATTGTGACAGGATTAGGAAGAAGATTGAAGCCTTGGCATGGGATAAAAAGGATTTATTCTAGACAGGTTTTGCACTGGTTGTTTGAATAATCGATGACATAAATTTAATCCAGGATCGTTCTTGACTCATGTGTCACAGATAATGTGCTTTGGCCCCAGCATGTTTAAATGCTATTAAGTTTAATGTGGTAGAATATCTATGAAATATATCCCATACTCTACCTTGATCTTTTTTTTTGGCTGATTAGCACTCGGTTCCACCAAGGCTTTGGATGGAGCGGAAACTGGGATGATGTTTTTGAAATTGCTGTGGTAGCTGCATGGACAATACAATTTGTGACATACCTTCAAGACTTCATTAATAGGTGATTCACTGACTGCTTCAGTATTAAATTTTGCAAGATGTGAATATGTATTTGAGTCAGCCTGGTCCATTTTCAACAATGGTATCTGTGAAGACAGTGCTGTGAAGAAGAAAATTATAGTTTTTATATATGTTTTCATCAATATCCCATGTGAGCACAGTACAAATAGGCATGGAAGCAGACTGTCAGATCGATTGCTGCATAAGAGCAGGTAGGCACGTGGAAGAAGGTATTTGCTCCATTATTAATAGGGTTTTTTTTTTCACCAAGAAATTCAGGTTTTTCATCCCCAGAACAGGCAAACTGGCCCCGTGAACACATGTATCTACAGACATAGGACACACCAGGAGGCAGAGGGCTAACTACCTTACCCTCAAGTTATGGTTGCGAAGTCCAAGAATACTTGGAAAGGTCGTGGGCACTTAAGTGCCTGATAGTGGTCATATCCTGGCCACTTAGTGGCCAGGATATGACCACTATCTCCTCCAAGACAATACACCATATCATAAGGCTGCAGCTGTAACTGCATGGTTTTTTTTGACGTGAACATCACCACACTTGATTGGCTTCCACAGAGCCCTGATCTCAATCCTATTGAACATCTGTGGATGGAATGAACTGAACCATCAGGTGAGGTCAAATGGCATCTGCCCCACAACAGTCCAGGATTTCATTCATGCCTACAGGAAGAATGGTCCAAAATTCCCATTAATTGTTTTAGTACGCTTGTGGAAAATATGCTCTGTAGGATTTCTGAAATCATTGCAGCAAAAGGAAGTCCTACATTTCATTAAGGTGGGGGAGCCATGGCTGTTTGTTCCTCGCACTATGGTGTTCAAACATGTCTTTCCCATTAGATTTTGAGAAGTATGGATGACCAGGGTCCATCTCTTCCTCTGGAAAAATATCCAATACATCATCAAATGTGTCAGGTTCAATGGATAAGTTCAAGCTGCTTTTGGTGGATACAAAAGTATCCATTTTTTTATATGAAAGGGTCAGCTGGTTTGTCTTTAAATGTGGCCTTGCCATAATTTTTTTCACAAATGGAACCATTTTTGGAGTGTGACAATACAGTGTGCAAATGATGCACTCAACAGAGAAACAGTCACGATCCTAAAGTTCAGATGTGATGAAATCAGGAAATGGTGGAAAAGACATGTCAGTTTGTGTTGCTGTTGATATTTTCAGAACCGTTACCTTCTCAGCATAAGAGGATCTTAGAGCAGATATGGTGGTGGTGGCTAACTTTCTTTTTGCATCCCGATATGATATGCTTTGTTCTTTTTTTTTTTATTTTTTGTATTTCTTTCTCATCTTTCCACTTCTGACATGCACAGGAATACACTGATGATCTCCCTCACAATTTACACATTTCCTTGCAGAGCAAGACTGGTTATCATGCTCTTTACTACTACATCAAGCACAGGAAGCAGAGCCAGGACAAGCAGTGTGGGCATGTCCATATTTCTGGCATTTGAAGCATCTTAGTGAATTAGGGATGTATAGTCTAATAGGACAACTGAGATATCCTGTTTTAACAGATGTTGGAAGCTTAGGAGTATCAAATGCAAGGATCATGTTTCTGGTTGGAACTAGTCATACCTGTCATCCCCTGATCTTTCAGCTCTGAACATATCTCCTCAATAGGAACATCTAGGAGATCCTGCTCTGAGATCACTCCTCTATAGGAATATAGGAATTGAGTATTTTACGGGGTGTAACTGGTATTCCACCCAATTTGGTTCTGAGCAGTTTTTTGACATGTTCTTTCTGCAAGAACATCACCAGAACTAGTTTCTTAACTGTTTTGGGAGAACTTGCCAATACTTCTAGACCCTTTGGAATGAAGTGACATTTTCCCTATTGGCTTTTCACCTGTTGCACAGATGATTAGGAAAAAACTGGTACATTTGTACTAGTATCACGTATTTTGTTTCTTATTTCTGTTATCGAAAGGTGTATCAATGGCATCATTACTTTGCTGGGACTCTGTTACAGCATCCTGAAACAATTGAGAATGAATCATTCATGCATGAGAGGTTTTTTTTATTCCATGCCAGAGCTCCCCACCCACCACAGAGCCACATATGGACACCCACTCACTGGCAAGCAATGACTGTGCTCGGGAGTGGAATGCCAGTGTTATCCTGGATGCTATACAAGCAACACAGCAAGCCTTGGGGACCCTGTCCCCAGACCATGGAGAAGGAGACCTACTGCAGCACTTTGACCCATGCAGACAAGTCCACTAGTCAACTGATCCTGTCCTGGCCATTCAGGACTGGCTGTTTTTCTGAAACAGAAGCCAAACTTGTGCAAAATACCAAGAATCCCCCCCCCCTTTCCAGATGTCCATGGGTAGCACCACACAGCAAACAAAGTAGCAAGGCAATGAATCCCAGTGATGTGGTCTGGAAAATTTGATAGCAAAAGAGAGACTCAACAGAAGCAGAGCAAAGAATATGGGGGGAAAAAAGCAAAGAGAAAGAGCAGGAATGAAAAGGTCCAGTTCCATCATTAAGAGGTCCTGTCCACCATGAATGGGTGCCCTCACATGGAGGGGGTAAAACATTAAGATTCTTCATGTGCTTTTTATAAGCTGTTTGCTTCAGATAGACCTTTAGTCCAAATTTAAACTGGCAGAATATCATCCAATAAAGCAAAAGTTTCCTTCAGGTAATACTTAATTAATTAGAAACATTCAATAATCTATTATAATATACAATGACAGATTCCTTATTTCATTTAATACATGGATGAATTTTTTCCATATATTTGGAGTAACTTCACTTACTTTAGAATACTGAACAATTTCTGAAAGGTATTATAATTATTTGTATTCCTCAACAGGGAATTATAAAAGAAACTTTTAGCTTTTCCCTATAATCAAGAACAAATAATCAGTTTCCCAGTCATCCAACCTTAGCATGTTCAAAAATATTTGATATGAATCATTTGCCTCAGTAATATATGTAGAAATTATAAAAAGAAAATTCACTTATTTTATAAACTTCACATCTTTTATGGATTCAATTTGGTCTGAAAAAGATTTGATCTTTTACACTTGTTCAATTTTTGAATAATTCCTGAGTTTAAATTTAAATTTAATCCAAATATTTAAATTTAATCCAAAGAATTCAAAATTATAATAGAAAGAAGATCTAATGACCTATCAAAGTACTTAATAGAGCTAAATTTAAAGTGGTTTGCAACTGCCGAGATGAAGGTAGTCTTAAAATGAACATCTCCAGAAATTCTGGTGAATTACTACAGCTATACTTGCTGAGGTTTAAACTGCTTCACTGCTAATGTCAATTCCATGTAGTGGATTTGAATTTATTCATGTTTTATTAGTATCCAACTACATAACAAAACTTCCAAATAAGTAACTTTTTTTTATTTCTATTGAAAGGGCTTAATATTACTTGATTCATTATGTGATAATAATACTCCAAATTATTAAGCTTATATAATATATGATTGGTGGTCTGAAAATATATTACAAAAAAAAAAATTTTTTAATATTACTTTTTTTTTTCTTACCAATTCCATTCCTTTTTTCATGGTAAGAAAAAGTTCTGCAAAAGTAAGAATGGCAGTCCGAGACACTGATGATCGAAGGTTTCTCACTTCTGCTTGGAGAGCAAGAACCACAGCATGAATATGTTCCTGGAGTACATAAGGATGATGACTGGCTAGTCGTGTTATTGCATGCATTCCTTCAATTTTCACTGTCCTAAAAATATTGTCATTGTTTAATTAACTGTAAACCTAATAATTCATTTTGGTAAATTATGGAGACTACAACCATGTTAGGAATAATTACTTTAATTTCCTAGTGTTTCGATCTCATATTAAGGTCATCATCTGGAGTGTACACATATATTTATGAAGACAAGCTATATTACATTTAATAGTATGTCAAAGTAACAATGATTTGATCAACCATAATTCTACCAGACCCTCTAGTGGGGAAAAAAAACATCAGTTATATCTTATTTATAGCATAATCAGAGAACAAATTCATATTAATACTTTTAATGCAGCAAAACTGGTGGCCTAATCAATAATTTAATGTATGGAATCCCTTTAATGTATGGAATGGCTACAGTTTTACTGTAATCTAGTTTATTTTCGTTTTTGTTATATTAAAGCCAATATTCTAGATTATTACAGTTCTAATTATAATGAACTCTTAGGTCAAAAGAGTTCATTATAATTAGAATGCGGGTAGAATACATGCCATCCATATTCTTGGGATTTTTAGGTGACCATTATTGTTAAGATTAGAGTGGTTGATAAGAATTTCCCAGGCCTCTTTGAATTTATACTCATACCATATTTTGGTGTGATGTAAAGAACAGGTGCCTTTCCAATAAATTCTATGTAGAGTATTCAAGGCATGGTTTACCATAGTTATTGAATTTAATATGCCATTTATGTTCCTTATTTTTTTTGGATAGGAATTGTGTGTCCCATTTCACCTATTATAGGACAAATTAAGGGTGCAATGAATATGGTGCTCCAGGGTAAGCTAGTGTAGAAAATGGATCCATTGGATGAATTGAATAAGTTCTTTAATTTTGCAGGAGATTTAAAGGTGGCATCAAGGTTATATTTCTATAGTATTCTGTTTACTTTATCTAATATCCCTTTAATGTATGGAATGGCTACAGTTTTACTGTAATCTAGTTTATTTTCATTTTTAAGTGGAGTCTTGTGAAGAATTTTGTTGACAGTATTTCTGCTGTAGCTATTTTTCAGGAAAGTATTGCTGAAAACTTTTAATTCATGTTTAAGTGCATGCCCACTAAAGCAAATCTTTAAAGCCCTATTTTTTAGTGTGTTAATGATACTTAGCTTTTGTGCTGAGTGGTGGTAAGAGTTTATGTGTATATTGACCAGTATATTAAGCTTGAGTTGCAAAAAAAGAAACAACTATGGAGGGAATTTAAGGAGAAGGGTGACCGGCAGGCACATGAACGGTATAAAGCGCAAGCCAGAAGGGTGACGAGTGTGGTAAGAAAAGCAAAAAAGGATTACGAAAGAACATTGGCCATGCAGGCTAAAGAGAATCCTAAACAGTTTTTTAGATATGTAGCAAGTAAAAGGAAAAATGTACATGGCAGATTGATTTTAAAGAATGCTGATGGTAGGGAGGTAACTGATAGGGAGGTAACAGTTGAGATAGTTGAGTTACTGAGTGAGCACTTTGCAAAAGTATATCATCCAGGTGGTGACATTGCAGAAACGAATAAACCAGTAGATTATACGGGAATTGTGGTTAATGAAGTGGAGGTGAGTAGTCTATTGCATAACCTCAATGTCAATACATCTGTGGGATTGGATGGTATACCAGCTCGTGTTGTACAAGAAGCAGCTAAAGAATTGTCAGTACCCTTGAACATTTTGTTTAATTTGAGTCTCGGGTCTGGGTTAGTCCCGAGCGGGTGGAAAGAGGGGAAAATAGTTCCACTGCATAAAGGTGGTTCCAGGACTGCTGTTGTAAATTACCGACCGATTAGCATATCAGGAATCATTGTCAAGGTCTTAGAGAAAATAGTCAAGAGGAAAATACAAGATTGGATAGAAGAAAATGGGATACTGTATCGGGGACAGCATGGTTTTGTGAAGGGTAGGTCATGCCTCAGTAACTTGCTCACGTATTATAACACAGTGACGGCTGAACTGGATAAGGGTAATGGGTTTACGGTGATTCTACTGGACCTTGCCAAGGCCTTTGACAGGATTCCACAAGGAATTCTAATCAGTAAATTGCAGCATATGGGAATGGACATAGATTTGGTGAGATGGATAGGAGGGTGGTTGACGGAGAGATATCAGAGAGTGGTTTACTCGGGAGTAGAGTCCACAAGACGGCCTGTGACTAGTGGTGTGCCACAAGGATCTGTTCTTGGATCACTGCTGTTTAATTTGTTCATAAATGATATAGGAAATGATCTGAGAGGAACAGTTCATTTGTTTGCGGATGATGCGAAGTTGGGTAGGGCAATAGTGAATGCAGATGATGTCAAAATTTTGCAGGATGATTTGGATAGATTGGAGGTCTGGGCTAAGGAGAATGGATGTCAGTTTAATGTGGCAAAATGTAAGGTTATGCATTTTGGGGTGAAAAGATTGGCGGCAGTTTACTGCATTGGTGGAACCGTGCTCCAGGAAATTGATGAGGCACGAGATTTAGGAGTGTTGGTAGATAAGGAATTGAAATTTAGGGGACACATTGCAAAAGTGACCAAAACAGCTCATCAAATCACTTGGTTGCTGAAGAATACGTTGACAAGCAGAGACAAGCAGATTATTGTTCCTCTGTATCGAGCCTTGATAAGACCCCATCTAGACTACTGTGCTCAGATTTGGTCACCTAGGTTTTTTCTTGATGGGGAGGAGGTGGAGAGGATCCAGAGGCGAGTGACCAAGATGATAGCAGGTCTGTGGAATGAACCGTATGAGAACAGGTTGAGGATTTGTGGGTTGCAAAAATTGGTTGATAGGCGGAGGAGGGGAGATATGATTGAGACATTCAAATTACTGAAGGGTTTCTATAAAATTAATTCAGAAGATATTTTTGAGAACAGGGCTGGTTGTGGGAGGACTAGGGGACATCCATGGAAACTGGGCAAAAGTGTGGTTAGTAAAGGTGTTAGAGCTGGGTTCTTTACTTTTAGAGTAGTGAATGAGTGGAATGCGCTCCCTGAGTCTGTGGTGGATGCTGTGACAGTGAATGAGTTTAAGGCGAGGTATGATAGATGCTGTATGAATGTCAAATAGTTGTGATGAATATGATTTGGGGCCTCCCTCGATGAGTCTAATGACTCCCTGGAGTTGCCCGTAATAATAGTAATAGTAATAATAATATGTAGGCTTATGGTAAATAGTGAAGGAAAGACTAAGAAGGAAGACAGTGCATCTAGAAAAGGAAGCATGTTCTGATTTTCAATTTGAATTGTGAATTGTAGGCATTTGTTTGTTTGGGTGCATGAGGAAAGTGTCTAATGACTGGAGGCCATGGAACCAGATAATGAAACCATCATCAATGTATCTAAGCCAGACTATGAATTTTAAAGTAAAGGAATTTAGAGAACATTGCTCAAAATCTTCCATATAAAAGTTAACGGCAAGACCGTGGCTGTACCTTCTCTTTCTTAGGTCACCAGTGTTGCTGTATTAAAAGTATTAATTATTATTATTATTATTAAGAGAGACCTCCAGGAGTCAGGAATTCATTGAGGGAGGCCACATACACACACACCAGCTATCATACTTATTCTTGAATTCATTTAGACTGCTTGTACCCACAACATCCAATGGCAATCACGCACCACCATATAAGAGAAAAATCTAGCCCTCATCCCCTTCTTAGCAGAATTCATTCTTAGCTTCCAAGGATGCCCTCCTGTGCTTTCCCCACCTTCCATAAATTGAAAAATTCCAACAGCTGAAATCCCATATGACCCTTTCAGAAGTTTGTAAGTCTCAATCATATTACCCCATCTTACTTCTGTTTGCTAGTATCTGCAGTCTACAATTTTTTAATCTGCCTTCATAATCAGTATTCCACAATCCTGATATCATTTTAACACTCTCCTTTGCATTCTCTCCAATATATCAGAATCACAACAGAAACCAGGAGACTAGACCTGCACACAATAGTTCAAGTGAGGTCTTATCAAGGCCTTGTAAAGAGGCAAAATGACATTCTTATCTTTACATGTGAATGTTCATTTCAGCATTGCAATTATCTTTTGAGTTGTATTTGCAATCTTTGCTACATGGTCAGAGAACTTCAACTTCCTATCTACTAGCACTCAAGATCCCTAGCCTCATCAGTTTCTTTTAGCATAATCCCACCAATATAATACGACATTGGATATCTAATCAGGCCTAAGTGAATGACTTTGCATTTACTGACATTGAATGACATTGAACTGACATCCATTTCCTCATGCCCACAATTTCAGCCTATTCAAATCATTCTGCAAGTACTGCATATCAGCAGCATTCCTGATTACCTTACCTATCTTTGCATCATCAGCAAGTAGATGTATGTCACTTGTCAAATCCTTCCCAATATAAATTTATGTACAGACTGAATAACAGTGCACCAAGCACTGATCCTTGTTGTACACCACTGGTTATCTTAAATCTTGCACGCACATCCCCTGTATACCACTTTTTGATATCTGTCAGTCAGTATCCTCTTATCCATGCTAATATTCTATAATCCAAACCTATATTCTCCAATTTATGCAACAGTCTACCATGCTGTATTCTGTAATATGAATTTGTTCTTTAATGATGTTATAAATAGGATACAGCTTTGATGTAGTTTTTTTTTTTTTTTTTTTTTTTTTGTCACTAGAGATCAGGCCAGTAGAATAAATAAATAAATAAATAAATAAATCAGCTAACGCCTTTTTATTCCCATATATATAGGGAGTAGGTGAGGCTGTTTAGCCCTATCTAACTTTTGGAGACAGTGGGCAGTTCAATCTCCACTGGCCGAGGCTATCACTAATTAAGCAGCACGCAGTGAAGAGAGAGAGAGAGAGACGGCTCAACAATTGCCGCCATCTCGTGGTCTCTAACCCTCGTATTTAATGTCTGAAATAATGTGGGTTCTACAGTTGATTTTCTTGAGTTTATGGGACAAAAAAACCGAGTTTCTGGGAGAAAAAACCTGCTTGCCCATGCCAGAGATCGACTAACTTGGGAACCGGTCAAAAAAAGGCTTAGAAAAATTTCTTCTAGTCGCCAACTAGATTCGAAACCAATAGTCTTCCTTCGTGCGGTCAAGCCACATCCACTGAGCTACACACGCTCTCAGTAGAATAAAGGTTGATCAAATCATGCTGGAGTTTTAATGGAATATTTATAGCACTAGGAAAGGATTAAAACTGATTTTAATGCTTCCAATATTTCGTTTCAGTTACTGAGACATCTTCAAGGATTACAAGACTATTGTAACACACACTCAAATACAACACAATACTAAATGAAACACATGAGTAACTAAATTCCTATCCAGGCAGTGCATTTGTAGGTGGCCTAGGAAGTAAAGTGGGATCTCTGATAATTAATGTTACACAAATTTTGGAAAGTTTTATGCAACCATATTTATTTAAATTCAGTTGATTTCTGAGTGCCGCCACAGATTTTAGAAGTCTTTCTTTTTTTGAATTTACTATGGTGGAGCATGATAGTTTTTCTCCAGGAGATCCTGTGGGTTGTATCCTAAACATGGTCTGCAAGCCCAGATTGACCATAGTCATAATTGCAGATGTATGATTTGTGTTCTTCTATACAGATGGTTGCTGATCTACCTGTCTGTCCGAAGTAAGCCAGCTTGCAAGAACAGGGTAGTACTTTATAAACTCAAGGCACTGAGAGAGGAAGGGGCTGATCTTTGGTAGAACAGATAATGGTAGCAAGTTTACAGTGGGGCTTAAATGCTGTGTGGAGGTTGTACTTTTTTTAAGGACCTGGCTATTGTTTCTGATGTGCCACAGATGTAGGGTATGGTGATGGCATTTCTGAAATCCTTCTGAAGTGATGACTGGGGGAATGGGGTAGGAACTAATTATTTTTTAATTCTATAATCGCTGTAGCCATTGGAAAGGAAGATGTTGTGTATGTGGTTGAGTTCAGTTGAAAGGAAGGTCCCACTGGAACAAAGATTGTGGGCTCCATTGATTAGAGTTTTAATAATGCCATATTGTTGAGAGGGAGTGGTGGGAGAGTTTGTGAATATATCTGCTTGTGTGAGTAGGTTTTCTATATACAGTGAAGGAAAGGTTACCATCAGGAAGGAGTGTTACTAAGGTGCCTCTAGGATTGTTATTTTCCTTTTCCATTATAAACTGGATTCTTGGATGTAGGCTATTGCGCTGACTGAAGAAGGAGTTTAATGTTTCTGGGCCATGAGGCCAAATAGAGAACACATCATCTACATGGCCAAGACACATTAGACTACTTCCTCAGTCAGCTCAATAGCCTACATCCAAGAATCCAGTTTATAATGGAAAAAGAAATTAACAATATGGCTCGTATATTTCAAAATATTTCTTGTAAAAATTGGCAAGAGGGGGGTGAGAGGGAACTGCTAACCAATAGCAGTTCCCTCTATCTGTTTGTAATTTTTTTTTCTTCCAAGAAAAATAACCATAATTGATGTCAAAGAAAAAGAGATCTAAAATATCTGAAGAAAAAACGTGTTTTAAGAGTGTTAAAGTGTCGTTTAAGGGAATATTGGTGAACAGTGAGGTGATGTCAAAGCTTACCAATATATTTGTATTATTTAAAGTTAGATTTTCAATTAAGGTTTTAAATTGGGTACAGTTTTTTATATAGGGTGTGGTAAGTCCAGTGGGGGGGGGGGTTAGAGAGTTATCTAGCTGCTTTGACAGTTTGTAGCATGGTTCATCTACTATAGATCATGGGGAGGGAATAAGGTTTGTGGATTTTTGGTAAACCATATATCCGGGGGGACAAGAACTGAAAGATTTGAGTTTTTTTGTAATGTCCTTTTTTAAGGTTGTTAATTTTTTAACTTGTGTTTTAACTTGCATAACTAACTGGAGAAAAGCCACCATGCTCTACCATAGTAAATTCAAAAAAGAAAGACTGTTTTCAGAATCTGTGGAGGCACTATCAACTGGATTTAAATAAATATGGTTGCATAAAACTTCCCAAAATTTGGGAAATTAATTATTAGAGATCCCACTTTACATCCTAGGCCATCTACAAACACCCATAGAGGGTGCACCACCTAGATAGGACTTTAGAGTAACCCATGTGTTTTACTTAGTATTGTGTTGTATTTGAGTCTGTGTTACAATAGTTCTTTTGTAGTCCTTGAAGTGACTCTCTTCAAGGATTATACCTCAGTGACTGAGACGAAATAGTTGAAGCATAAAAATCAGTTTTAATTCTTTCTTAGTGCTGTAAATATTCCATTAAACCTCCAACAAGATTTTCTCACAGCACTTAGACCTCAACACATGGTTGATCAAATCCATGTCACTTTGGCATACTGTTGAATAGTAATATAGCTTTTTTTTGTGTGTGTGTGTGTGTGTGTGTGTGCGTGCGTGCACACACGCGCTCTCTCTCTCTCTCTCTCTCTATGTAGGCATGGCACTCTAGATAATGACCTAAATATGAAATGTAGGAAATTAAAATAATTATTCGTAACACAGTTGTAGTCATCATAATTTACCAAAATGAATGCTGATCACCATGTAACACCAAAGGAAAGGACATAACCTAATAAGTTAAATTTTAATAACTTATCTATATATAAATTAAGAGATGACACAAACTGAAAATTTTATTCTTACAGACTTATTTCACTAACTTTGATTATAACTTTTATCCATGAACAGCTTATGCATAAATATGTATTAAAATGAATCTAGAAAGACAGAAGGACCTGTATTCCTTTGATAATATTTAACAAGTAAAACACAAAAATATAAATTTCAACACTCGTCGTGTAAATTTAACGAAGGTTGCATGTATGCAGCCTTTTGTCACACCTCAACATCAGACCTCGATGTACTCTTTATATCATTAAATAAAAATAAATTTGGAATGGAAATTTTTGCCACTACATATTATGATTATTATTAGATCTCCAAGGAGTCAAGGAGAGTCATAAGTCACCTGCTCCAGCTGCCATGTCTTCTCTTAAACTCATTCACACTAGATGCACTCACTACTTCAACAGGCAAACTGTCCTATTCAATCATGGTTCTGAGAGAAAAATCTAGCTCTCATTCCTTTCTTAACCACAAGCAAACTTAACTTCCATGGATGCCCTGTGTTCTCTCCCCACCTTCCACATAATGAAATATTTCATTAGACAATATCCTATAATGCCCATTTAGAAGTTTACAGACCTTGATCATATAATCCTCTTTCTCCTATTAATTGGAGCCTGTAGTAAACATACTCGCAATCTGTCCTCATAATCTACCCATAATCCAGATATAATCTTTGTAACTCTTCTTTGCACCCTTTCCACAGCTTCTTTATTCTCTCTGAACCCAGGAGGCCAAAATGTACACAGTAGTATCAAGGTGCAGTCAAATCAAGGCATTATAAAGTTATTATATTCTTCTTTTATTTTTTCCATTATTTTCTTCTTCTTCTTATGGCTCTACAGGCCAAACTGACCTTGACTTCCTGGATTTGTTGCCTCCAACCTTGTCTGTCCAAAGCTTTACTTCTCCAGTTTGGACACTGCAGTATGATGTTGCTCTCTTGACTACTGGTGTCTGTTCATCTTGTTCTAGGTTTTCCTTTTGGTCTTTTAGAAATAATTTTACTATTCATTGTAAAATCAGATACAACATAAGATGATATAACTCATGGTTGTATCTGATTCTCCAGAGACTAAATTATCATTTACTGGTCCAAATATTTTTCTAAGGATTTTCCTTTCAAAATCTGAAATCAAATTCTCATTCAAATGAATGAATTATCAATTTATATATTTTTACTTTAGCATTCCAATGAATTATCTTTTGAACTGAGAGAGAATAGAAAGCCTGATTGCCTCTGTTTATTCAATTCTGCACTTTACCATCTCATTTCGTTGGATGGTGATCATTACTCCTAAATATTTAAATTGTGACACTTTTTCAATTTCAAGGTTTCCAATTTTCACACTTGCATCAGTCAATTGATAGCAACTATCATCTGGGTTGTATCTGAAATTTTTATCGTGTGACCTTTGAACTTCAAATTCCTTTCGACCATAACTCCATACTCCAAGCATAATCCCACCAATACAACATGCTGTTAAATGTCTCATCAAGCCAAAGTGCATATAACACTCACTAACATTGAACTAATAGTCACTATTGTTTGCCCACACTTACCCACCATTTATCCCCAATAATCCACCTATGTCGCAGAGACATCATCTAGAATACAATGCAGGGTGTTCGGGATAAATTTGACATATTTATAATTAATTATATTTTTCCGTAAGTTACATGTATTAACACACACTTCTCTTCATTTAAAAGTTTGGACCCTTCTTCATTCACATACAAGATGTCAGAAAGGATGGATAGCTGGAACCCACCTGAATCATGGAAGAGAATAACTTGTATCATGATGATTCGTGCCTGCCATCAAAATAAGGATATTAAGACTGCTGCCCAATGCTCCCTGAATACAGTAAAAACAATCAGGCATGAACTAGAGACTTGCAATGGTGACTACGAGGATGTAGCAAGAAGAAAGATCCCTAGCAGACGATCTGATTGCGTTCATACAGCAGAATTCCTCGCAAATCTGCAGGAACAGGTGTTGAAGAACCCTGGCATTGGAATTCGGGCTTTGTTCGTGGAGTTGCTAACTGTAGTCAAGCCCTGGATAACAAGGGTAGGCAATGGTAGGCCGTATGTATGGCAGCAGGATTCGGCCCCTTGCCACACCTCTGGGAAAAGTCAAAAATGGTTGTCTGAAATTTTCTACGACTTCACCAGTCCAAATGTTTGGCCTCCAAACTCCCCAGACCTTAACCCCATGGATTATTTTGTATGGGGCGCAGTTGAAAAAGACACCAATCGCACTTCCAGTAATACAAAAGCCCAGTTAATGGATAAAATTAAAACAGTTTTTGTGGCCCTTCCCAGGGAGACTGTAGCATCAGCTTGTTCGAGGTTCCGAAGCAGAATTGAAGCTGTGATCGATGCTAATGGTGGTTATTTTGAGTAAATCTTGTTGATAGTATTGTAATTAACTCTGCCTGTAATGTTTTTTTGTCAATTCATTAAATTTAATAGATACAAAGAAGATTTTCTTTTTCCTTACGAAACTGTCAAATTTATCCCGAACACCCTGTATAAGAATTGTAATAACATACACAAGCAAACACAAAAAAAATTAATGGAAAGTCAGACTATTAGCCTAAAATTCTAAGATGAGTGTCCTCTATGGCAGCAGGTCAGCACCCTTGGCTAATGGACAGGAGGTCCAAGAATTACCGTTTCCCAATTTCTGGGAAGTTTCACACAACCATATTTATTAAGGTTCGGCGAGTTATTTAAAACTCCATTTAATTCCAAAAAGAAAAAAGAAAAAAGTTTGGTGTTTGCATTTAATGTGTGGGAAAAGTGAAGCACAGTGTATTTCTTATGATGCTGGTCAGGTTTCCAAAGCATTCAGCTAGACCTTACTGACCATAATTATGGCAGCAGATACATTTCCTATATTATTGAAGATGGATGTTAACAGATCTTCCAGTTTGTCCATAATATGACAAGTTGCAAGAACAAGGAACCTGTAACTCTTAGAACCTGAAACTGAAAAAGGAAGGAGATGATTTTTAGGAGAGCAGATTACAGCAGCAAGATACTTTTGAAAGGGGAGGAGGGTGATGGTAAAGTTGAATGTATACAAGATACTTTACAAGTTGCTGCATTATGGACAAATATGAAGATCTGCTGACCTCTTTTTCAGGAAAATAAGAAATATATTCATCATCACAATTACAGTCAGTCAGGTCACAATGCCTTTGACAGTTGTACAAAATTAAATGGGAAAAAAATACTATGTTGTTCACTGTTGTTGATTTAAAATAAAATAAAACATTAATAAACATGGCTGTGTAAACTCCCCAACATTTGAGAAATAGTGAATCTTACATCTACAGAACAAAGGCTAAAGATGCACACCAGCAACTATACAAGATACCCCTAGGTAAATTATTTAACAGTATATCAGCAGGCACATCACTACTCAGTTAAACAAGGTAGCTGCTGCTGTTTTCATCAGGAAACATGAATATGAAAGGTCGTTTATTGGAACACACACACCAACTCAATATTAGGCAGAATTTAAGCGAGGCAGCATTAACATATGAATAATCAACAGAAAAGAAGTGCAACTTGCAGAAGAATTAGATAAGTACAATGCTGACGTTGACATAACTCGTATTATTAGCGAAAAAAAAAAAAAAAAACAGGAGGGATTCTTCTAAATAACAAATACAAGATGTTATATCCAGACAACAACGATTAGAGAAAGGAAAGAGGAGCTATGGTATTCACTGCAAAACACAAGAATGTTATCCTTGTGTTTTGCAGTGAATATCAAACAGAGTGATGTGAAAAATATAAAAATAGGGAATTCAACAATGATACTTATTTGTGTCCATGGTCCCACAGAAGGTTCTACTAAGGAAAAAGTGGAAGAAATTCTCGAATCATTAGAGAGGATAGTCTATATAAAATTGGTCCTTGATAGAGACTAAATGATAATGTGAAAAATGAATATCAAACATACAAAAATGGTTAGAGAAAATTTTGAGAAAAGAGTAATACTACTAATAATAGAAAGTACTTATTGGATTTCTGTTCGGGACATTGACTAGTCATTACTAACACCATATTCCAACATATGGTGGAATATGGTGTTAGTAATGACTAGTCAATTGGCACAAATGGCACATATGGCACAAATTCACATAGAGATAAGATAAAAGAAATAAGAGGTCTCACTGACTATGTTATTCTTGAGAGTGAAATCTTACTAGTTCAGTACATAAGAGTATACAGGAGATTTGAAATAGGAAGTAATCACCATTTAGTTTTCAGAAAGAAAAATAAAAAAAAACACAATGGAAAGAAAAGCAAGTAAAAAAGTTTCAGAAAGAATCAAAGTCAAGCCACTTTCAGAGGTTAAACAGACCCAAATATAAAAATATTATTCAAGAAAAAATAATAAAACCTTGGAAACTCAATGGCAACGCATAAGAGAGCATTCACTAATATAGCAAGAGGGGGGGGGGGGCATCTGGTGAAGTTGTCTGCAGGGATCCATGTTGGATTCAGGAAGTTAAAGAGGCATTCAGGGAAAAGAACTAGTTTTTAATGGCTTATGATATAATAATAACTAGAAACATATTCACAAGAATAAAAAACAATTTTATTAATGCAAATATTGTGGTCTAAAATTAACAGACTATCAATCAGTGCATCAGCATAATCACAAGATGAAGCAAGAACAAAGAAATGTTATTCCTTTCTACAGAGTTGAGCTAAGTGCCAAAGTGCCACCAAACAGGTAGTTACAAAATAAGATAATATTACAAAGTAAAATAAGATGAGATCACAATTAACACATTGACCGCCATAATGTTAAAAAATTTTTTGATCCCCAGGCCAATTTCTTTTTGTTTTATAATTTGCTGAAAGTAACATAAAAGAATCATATTTTATGATTTTTTATCTATTTCATGCAGCTAAATAGTAAGTGCGAATCACGTGTGCACGGCGTGGCCTGAGAAGAATTTTTTTACTGAGTGGGCCGAGTGATGCACACATGATTCGCACTTCACACAGGTCAAACTTGCATATCTATGATGCTTACGAACAGTTATATGTGTTCAGTGTTTTGTCCAGTGGAATAAATTTGTTATAGTGATAAATATTGTTATAAATTGCCCTAATATGGGAGACTACAAAAAAGAGCAACGTCATTTAGAAGCCTTGATAAATGAAGTTCTATCTGATGACGAACCATACGAATATTCGTCGGAAAGTTACAATGGAAGTGATCTTAGTTCTGTGTCTTCAGATTCTGATTTTCTCATTGCTAGAAATACAACTGGTAATACCGAAGTTTTCGCTCCTAGTACATCTCAGTTTACTGCTGCTCATTCTGTAGAACAAACAATTGATGTTATAAGAATCTGCATTTGACTAATGATTCTTCCTCAGATGAAATACTTGGAAATGTGAATTCAACTGACCTACAATGGAATGAAATTACAGGTGATAATCTAAAACATTTTCAGTTTGGGAATAATAATTTTGGAATAAAACAAAATGTTATTGAAGAAATGCATGATAAACAGCCTGTAGACTTCTTTTTTATGTTTGTTGATGAAGGACTGCTGGACCTAATGGTGCAAGAAACTAACAGATACGCTCTTCAAAAACTCAGTAAGACAATTTTACCAAAAGCAAGGATAAGAAAGTGGAAAAACACAAATCCCAATGAAATGAAGATATTTTTGGGTCTGCAAATTTGGTTCGGTTTAGTGCAGATGCCAAAACTAGAGTGTTATTGGTCGGATAACATCCTCTATTCTACAGAAATCAAACAAGTTATGTCAAGGAATCGGTTCGATCTTCTTCTCAGTAACTGGCACTTCATAGACAACAAGGGTGGAAATACTTCTGAAAGACTTTATAAAATTACACCTCTCATAAATCATATAAGAAAAAATTGCCAGAAAATAATGATGCCTTCGAGTAATATTTGCATTGATGAAACTTTAGTTCCTTTAAGGTCATCTTGCCTTTCGTCAGTACATCAAAAATAAACGACACAAATTTGGCATAAAACTATTCAAATTGTGTATTGAAGATCGATATACATATGATTTCAAGATATACTGCGGCGCAGAAAAGACCAGTACTACTAATAGTGTTCCAACTTCAATTGTTATGGGACTTTGTGAGAATCTACTTGACCATGGACGCACAATATTTGTAGATAATTATTATACCAGTATTGAATTAGCACACAAACTTTTGAATAGACAAACACACCTTGTAGGCACTTTGAGAAAAAATCGAAAGGAATTCCACAGGATGTTACCTAGAAGAAATTGAAAAAGGGTAAAATAATTGGTAAAGAAAGTGACACAGGGGTGGTGGTAATAAAATGGTGTGATAAACGTGAAGTGCTTATGTTATCAGCAAAACACACAAACAAAATGAAATCCCTTACAGCAAGAAATGGTAATGAAGTGCAAAAGCCGGAAGCAATTATGGACTATAACAAAAGAAAGTTTTATTGATCTATCTGATCAGGTAAAAGCCTATGCTTCTTGTCTTCGAAGAAGTGTGAAATGGTACCGAAAACTTGCAGTTGAAATTCTTTTAGGTTCTGCTGTGGTGAACGCTTTTATAGTATATACGCGAGTTACTGATAAAAACATTAGCATCACGGAATTTAGAGAAAAAATCGCAAAAGAGTTATTAGGAATTACACCAAAGGAAAATAATGTCACTTCGACTTCAGACATGGAAAAACATATTTTAGAAGAGGTTGGTACCAGTAATAGGAGAAGATATACGTACATCTTGCTACAAAAAGTTAACCGAAGAACATAATAGAAAATATGCAACATCTAAGGCGACACAAACACAGTGGAAATGTGTTCAGTGCAAAAAATTTTGCTGTGTCGCTGTTTTACTATTGTGCATAACTGTAGTTTGTAATTGTTTAGTAATAATTTCACCTAATTATTTTTTTCATGTCTATTTGTCTATTATTTGACATTTTTTTTGTTTATTACTTTTTCAATTTTTTTATAAGAAAAATTTATGATTTGACACATTTCTAATGACATATATTATAAATAAATATTTAGCACCATTGTTATTGTTTTATTCAACATTAGAAAATGGCCTAAATCAGGTAAAAATAAAACCCCTATAATAGGCCACCTGTTGTACATGTAGTTGAAATTCTACTGTGCTAACTATATAAACCTGCTTACCAGGCCCCACATTTCCATTATCCATAAGCATTTCATTTAGATATGAATCACGGGTGAACTACACAGCCTGAAAGAAAAATCTTTATGCAAATCAAATATGATTCACAAAACGCATTGAAAAAATGCAGTGTGAATCGTATTTGATTCATACGGCGGTCAATGTGTTAAAACTAAAATTAAAAATGAGTTAACTTTGAAATACAACAAAATGAGATGAATAAAATGATTGGATAGACATGACTAAAGGGAAGTGTTATCGCTTGCCATTTGTGAGGATGAAACACTCCTAAATCTTGGAAAACCTCACAAATCATAGAAACATAGCTATTCCAATTTAAGTTTGGTGGTAGAGAAGTGCTTCAGCATTCTCCTTAAACAACTTCTCAAACTTAAACGGCACCGATGTAAAACACGAGTATTGTGCAAGAGGATATTGTGGTTGGTGTCCACTCTGTTCTATACTAGGCCAAATTTTTCAGGTTTGTCTAAAGTATGAGTGGAAGCAATCATATTGAACCTAATAAACACCACAGAGGGAAGGGGGGGGGGAAATAATGGACCATTTGTCTTTCATGGTAAGCAGGAGGAAATTTTGTTGAGAGTGAAAAACATAGGATCTAAACTGTATCTCTTCAGTATCTTTACCATTGCCTCAAAGTTAAATGTCCATGATATGCAGAATTGGAACTCAACGTACATATTCAGGGTTCTTAAGCTTGTAAGTGTTCAGGATATATTTAAACATTCTTGAGGCAAAGCCACTCTGCAGTATGATGCTTTGGATGGTGTCCAGTTCTTGTCAGAGATCCTAGGAATTGAAGCAAATAACATGAGCTCTATTGTACAAGGATTTATTCTGCCCATTTTTTATATGGATGATACTTTCCTATCCTAGTTTCCTAGGATACTCAGGAAACCTAGTTTTTCCATCATTTTTTTTTTCCCCATTGTGAAGTTGATGTGGGGGTGTAGGCTGTAAATTTTGGGTTAGGAAGGTCAATAGAGATCCTTCAGTTCTGGCCAGATGGCAAACACATCGACCATGTAGCATAACCAAAAGGAAGGTTGAAGTGTACTGAAGAGATTCAAAATGTTCCAAGTAGATATTGACTGTGCAGAAGACAAGGGGCTTCTCATCAAGGGTCCTTCAATCTGCTTGAAGAGTTGTTTTCTGCAAATGAAGTAGTTTGAATGCATGAGAAAATCAAACAGTTTGACTATGTCTGGAGGGAATGACTCAGGTAACAGATGACGAGTGTCAGTAAGAGGTACACTAGTAAATAAAGATTGGATGCTGAAATTGAACGTGATGTCAGTAGGCTGTAAGAAGAGGTTTTTATTTTTATTTTTATCAAGAATTCTGATGAATTTTTCAGAGGCTTATGTGTGGCCTGTGGCCAAGCGCTTAAAAGACTATTCAGAATTTAGCTAGGAAATAGGTAGGAGCATCTATGCAGTTGACTATTGGTCCAAATGGGACTTCCTCTTTGTGGATTTTAAGAGGTCCATAGAAATGAGAGGTTCTTCCAAAATGGGTCTTCATTTTTATTTATGGTATCTTTATCCAAGCTTAGGATTTCTGAGTGGTAAGTGGTTTGATCTTTTAACAGAAAGGAAATTTTCAGCTGTACTCTACAGTATCCATGACTACTTCATGTTTTCCTTTATCTGCTTATGTAATGGCAGTCTGGTTGCTTCATCACAAGAATTTTAGGGCCTTGATTTCATCAGGGAACAAGTTTGAGGTAGGAAAGAGTTTGGCTCCAAGTAGTACCAATGATGCTATGTGTCATCACTTGAGAAGATGGGAAAGTTCCACTGAATGTTATGCAGTTACAGAATTTTTACAGAATCCAGGTACAGAATTCTTAGAACACTATGGCAATATCATCTGTAGTGAGGGGTGCAGGTTACCCCCACCTCCTCACTGCAGAAGGGAGGGATGAGGGGGAGCCCTCTTCACTCCCACAGAAACTTCACTCCAGATGATGATAGTGATCATGCCATGGACTAAGGTGCTCACGGACTGGAAGTGATCATGCCATAGCATGATCACTGTCACCAAATGGTGGAAAAAGTAATTCTTAACTGAGAATGGAAATCAACTAACAATACAGATGTTCCAATTAGAAGACATATGTTGACCTACAAAGCTGAAATTATTACAAACTCAGAAGAATACTATCTTCGGTTTTATGGTATCGGTTATTGAATGGAAAAGATATCAGCAATGCATGGGACACCTTTTCAGTGTCCCATGCATTGTTGATTCACATACTGCTTAAATAAAGCAGTATGTGAATGTGTCCCCCTACAGTTCAAAGATCAAATAGGGTAAAGGTCAAATGTATGTCGAAGTAACCTTATTAAGCAAGTGATCCATAAGAAGAGATGATGTGGAAGGAATACTGTGAGAATAAGAGTGAGAGAAGAATGATATATATCAAGGGCAGGCCAGAAAAGTTATGAGTATTGCATAGAAAGCTAAATGTTTAAAAAGAAATAACTATGCAGGCTAAAGGCAACCAAAAAATTTTTTTATTCCTGGTACTGCAAGCAAAAGAAAAAATGAAAGCAGAAGAAGAACTTCAGTGAATCCAGATGCTAGCCTTCTGCCAGAAGCAAATGAGACCATTCAAATAATGACTGCTTAGATGATAGAGATGTATGAGAATAAAGTTAAAAAGGTGTTGCATAACTTGGGTAAGAATTTGGTAACAGGAACAGATGGGATATCAGCATGTATACCAAAGGGATGTTCAGTCAAATTAGCTAAGCCCTTGACATGTTTGTATAATTTGTTCCTTGCTAAGGCTGTATGGTGACAGTGATAAGTTTTGCTCTTCCATTCTTCTTTATCTCTCTCTCTCTCACACATACATATCCAGATACCATTGTAATTTATACTTGACAAGAAATTATATTCTTAAACGCGTGGATAGGCTTATGTGTTCATCACATGTTGAACTGGATTTAAACGGTATGCATTTAATACTAAATGCTACCCAGAAATCCCCCCGCTATCTACCACAGAAGACTACAAAACTATCATTATCCCATACATTAAAGGCACATCTGAAAAGATATCTAAGGTGCTTAACAAACACCAAATGCACACTGTATTTAAACCTTATGTGAAATTGGCAACTCTCATCCATTTACCTAAGGATAGATTCACTCCTTTATCACATCCAGGAGTCTATGAAGTGCCCTGTTCTTGTCATCGAGCCTACTACGGACAGACAGGAAGAACTGTGAACATCCACCTCAGTGAACACAAAAAATATATCCAGCACTTTCGTTATGGCAAGTCGGGTCTGGCAGACTATTCTTTGGATACCCCAGCACACAGGATCAATTGGAAAAAAACAAAAGTACTGCACTGAAGCTTCTACAAGTCAGAGAGGTTGTTCCTGGAATCAACAGAAGCCTTAAAACATACTCCAAACCTTAACAAGTATGGCTGTATAAATCTACCAAAGATTTGGGAGACAGTCAGCCTAAGACCAAATTAATATTTATTTATTTTAATTTTTTTTTTTTTTTTTTTCAAAACACTTTGGACTACTATTTTTCAAAAGTTTCAAGGACTACTATATTATTTCAAAACTATGGACTACTGTTTTTTTTTTTTTTTTTTTTTTTTTAATATATAACTCAGATGGCACCGTATTAGGACTTTAGTCTTGTGTGTTGCATGCTGCAATTACTTATACTAGCCCCACTGTTACACCGAATTGTAGTTATCTCGTATTTGTAACAAACTTTGTTTGTGTGCTCTGAAGATGCTGGATATAATACCAGCGAAATATTAGCTTTTAAGTTAAAATGCAAACTTATTTAATACTGACCATTTACAAACAAACTTATATTATAGCCTACCAGTTTCGCCAGCAAACTGTCTGGCTTTTTCAAGGCGTTTACGGAAAGACATAAAAACTAGTAAATGTAAATTGAAAGGAACATAAAAAACGTTGTAAACCAACTAGTAGTTAAGGTTACATGTTTGCGTGACAGAGAGGACTTATTGTTCTTATTCATTATCACGCATGCGTGTTTGTTGTAAACGTGTAATGTGATTACTCGCTAGCTGTAGTTCAGATTGATTTAGAGAGAGGATCAAGTTTTTCCGTGAACTGTTTAGGATTGTATCCTGCTTTCTGTTGAGGTTTCCGCTGGTTATTAACACTATTGTGGCTTCCTTGAATAAACGATGTCTGTAGTCGTCATCCAGATATGGCATGGAGCTGTTTTGCCACTCTATCGTGTGGTTAGATGTACAGAAATGATGTGCTAAGCCGGAAGAGATACTTCTGTTGTGGTTTACATCAACAACATGTTCTTTTTTGTCTGATTTCTAAACTCCGTGAAGTCTGTCCGATGTAGGCAAGACCACAGGAGCAAGGAATGTAATATACTCCTGGATATTTGCAGAATGGCACCTTATCTTTTGGGGATCCTAAAACTTGTCTGATGCTAGTGGTCGGTTTGAAGACCACTCTGATGTTGTAGGCTCTTAGTATTCTGGCTATTTGATAAGAAATTGACTTGATGAAAGGGATCACTACAGTAGAAATGTGCTGGGAGCGTGATTCTTCTTGTCTGGGGTTGTCACTGTATAGATATTTTTAAAAAATATCTATTATTCGCCTTGAAAAAATCCTAGACAGTTTGCTGGCAAAACTGGTAGGCTATAATGTAAGTTTGTTTGTAAATGGTCAGTATTAAATAAGTTTGTATTTTAATTATAAAAAGACCAAATATGTTTAGTTTAAACAGCTTTTAAGTTAAAGTTAATAAATAGTTATTTTCTTATCAATCTGTGTTCGCATCAATACTGTTTAAATCCAATTCAACAAATTATATTCTTGTTTTAATATATTATTCAAGCAAAAGCTTGCACGCAAAGTCTCTTCACAACTAGATACCTGAATATAGAAGCAGTTGACTTTATTTCAAATTGTCCTAGTATCCCATAACATATAACACAGTTCCATTCACAAATGAATGTTGGCTTCACATTCAACTGCCTCTATATACATGTAGCCTAGCTGTGAAGAAACTTTCCATGTCAATTTTTCTTTGCTCACACTTACGTAAAGGATAAAAATAATAATATAATTTCTTGTCAAGCATAATTTGCCAGCCTGGTTGGCCAAGTGGTTAGCGTATCCGCTCTCCAGCCAAAAGGCTACGAGTTCGAATCCCGCCTTGGGCATTCGAACTGAATGAATTGATTGTCTGTGAAAGTACTAGTAGTCGGCGATAGATGGCATTGGTGGTAGATGATGGAGGTTGGTGGAGTAGTGAGACAAAGAGTTGTGATGCTCTCCCTCGATGAGTCTTTGGACTCCCCTGGAGGTGTGATGTAATAATAATAATAATAATTGCTTTCAGACCAAGGAAACAAAACATGTTAAAATGGTACCATTGTAACATCATCCAAAGATAAAGCTGACTTCAATTCTCCTCCAACTTTATAGATACAACCAAGGCAGGAAAATACACCTTCCATTATTTGATTATACCAAGTAAAGAAACTCATTGCATGACTCCCCTGATGTTTTGCCAGAAAAACATCCGAGATAGGACACAAACAAGTCTTCAGGTAAATTAATGATACCAAGAAATTATATACTTGAATAAAGGATTCCATAATGCAAAGCACTTGCAAGTACTTTGCATTATGGGATACTAAGGCAAGTGATGTGAAGTCATTAGCCTCTATATATGAGTTGCCTCAGTACTGAAAATACTTCAGGCACAAACTTTGTTTTCTTACACTTGGATAAAGGATTAAAACAAGTATATAATTTCTTGGTATCTTCAATTTATAGTATAACCAAGTGGAAAAACTTCCAATAAATCTTCAGGTCTTGATCATATCTCCCAAACTGTGTTCAAAAATTTTACTCCATACAAACTTGGATCTTGTAACTATCCAAAAGCATGGGAATTATCTAATATTCACTGAATCCTAAAAGCAGGAGATGAAACTCACCCAACAAATCATCATCCCAATACCTTCACTACATTGAAGGCAAGTGATGTGAATTGAAGCCAAGTTACTCTAATTTTGGAAACAAGACATGGAGAAGTCACTCATACAATCAACCTTGATATGATCACATTTGGCATAGAAACCTGCTTGCCAAATTATCATCTTATGGTCTCTTTACAATTCAGTTGCTAGTATCCTATTTTCCTATTTTCCCCACCACACACACCAATGCTGTTGTAACTCAGGCTCTGTACTTTCATCTATGCTTTATCTATTATATGTTAATGATCTTCTCTCATTAACCTCTAATCTTCTCCATAGTTTTTCTAATACATATAGTATTAGAAAAATGCTGCATTCCTCTTCATTTTACAAACCTTGTATTGCTAAAATATTCTGCACATCAACATCGTCCATAATGGCTACCATAAACACCAATTTCTTTGCTATTTTCCACTGAAGTGAGGACAACCTAGTGTTCTTGCTGTTTGGAATTACAGCTCAGGCCATAATATCAGGACATTCTGCTATTATTTGTGTATATGCAAAAGTATAAAGCATATGAAAAGTATAACTAAAGTATATGAAAGTGACAATTATCACAACCAGTCTAACTGCCTCCAATTTTCCTCTTTGGTTTTTTAACCATGTCAATTCAACAAAAATGAAAACTACAAACTCTAATTTTACTATATGTACACATGTTCTAAGTTTATACACAAATTCTTCTTTATTTGTATTTTGGCAAAGTTCTATAATCTATATAATGTAATATGAAATCAATTAAAAATTATAGAACCAAGAGTATGTGCTCTCTATGTGCTCTCTCTTGCTTTTCAATATCCAGTTCAATCAAAAAGAAAAAAAGTATTTTTGAACTAATAAACAAATGTGAAACAGGACTGCATACCAAGATTCATTTGACAGAGATTTCAGAGCTTTCTTTAGAGCCTCTTCAGGATGAGGATAAGAGAGACTTCCATGGCTATCATCAAATAAGGTAAGAGAACTAGCGGCCAAATTCTCTGATGTTAGAGAAAGGTTTCTGTATGATGCTGGCTGAAGGTTTCTAAAAAAAAAAATTTTTTTAAAAATCAGTCTTCCATGAAACAGAGGGATTTATTATCAAATAAATGACAAAAAATGCCATAAAAAATTCATATAATTTTTTATTGAAGAACTGCAATGAACTCACATTAAATAGAAAAACTAATAAACTTAATCTTACATGGCAGACACCTCTAGAAATAAAATCAAGCTAGTTTTGTACAGGCATGAGATAATGATAAATTAAATAAAACTCTATAGAAAAGTGAATACATACACATATGAACAAATGAAAATAATATTCACCTAAACGTACAGAGAGCAGCAAGCAAGAGTTTGGATCTTTACAGGTGAGATAATTTGGTAATATTTTGGCATATGTTAAGAAAGAGAATTAAAGCTTTTTCCATTAATTCAATAAAAGAAATAGAATACAAATACCTTGTGTTATCATGTGATCTTTATTCTGGAAATTTCACCTAATGGTCACATACAAATATATCAACCCAATCAGTCTACTTTTACCTTCTTCAAAAGACAAAGTGCACCCCTGTTGCTGTCTGGAGTCTTTACTACATAAAAGCAGCTTACAGGTTTGAATGTCATTTTTAAAGAAAGTGCTGAAGTTCTTCTCCATCATTCCAACCTCAACAACAAACTATCATACCCAGAAGTTATGCAACTGTTTGCACATTATATATAACTGTTACATTATTTAGGACCTTTGTGTGTATATGTATATATATATATATATATATATAGACAAAAGGTCCTAAATAATGTAACAGTTTATAGCACCTTGCACATACACAAAAAATATAACTACTGCTTATAACACGTATAACAAATTTTCATAATTTATTTTCTTACATAAATGGTTTGAAAGCAACAAACTGAAATATCTATATTTACATTACAGCTTGTTAATTAAATGTGGTTTAAGAGATACTTGTGCAATGAGAGTCTTTTTTAAATTAACACGAAAAAAGCAAGGAATAAGAAATACTATTTAGTGAGGATACACTAAATCTACTTTCAGAGGCATTTCCACAGGATAGACTAAAATTATTCGACTTTGTTATTAACTCTGGATATTTTATGTCAAAATAAGTTTTACAGTCAAGTTGAAGGAACCACAATGAGAAGTTCACTCTCCCCAACATTGCTAACTTTTATTTCTAACATTTAGAAACCATCCTTTTCTTGCCGTACACCCTCAGCCTTCATTTTCAGTTCGTTATATAGACTTTTTTTTGCTATCTGGCCTCATAATGAAGACACATTATCTACTTTTTTTTTTTATCTAATATAAACAATCTACAACCATGAATTAAATTGACCATGGAAATGGAAAAAGACAACCATTGTCCTTTTTAAATATTCCATTCCTTTGCTCACCATCAAGTGAATTAATTACTTCAATTTATCAAAAGCCTACTTTTACTTGATGTTACATTCAACAGCAACTGGCTCATCATGAATCAGAGAAGACTAAAATTATAAAAACTTCACTGCAACATGCTCATACTATTTGTTCTACATCTCAACTATTACAGTAGGAACTCTTAAACATCAAACAATATATGAAACTTAATGGCTTCTCAGAAAGGACCATGCAAAAGCTTTTTAGTTCAAATAATTCTAGCTCAAATAACAAGGAATCAGTGTGTCGAGTTCCAATCCCATACACTTTTGGAATCTCAGAATCCATTTCCAGAATTCTTAAGAAATACAATTTAGTGGCTACTTTTCTTCCTATCAATAAATTATCAGCATTGTTTTCCATCTTCAAAAGATAAACAGTCTCCTCTAGCTCTCTCTGATGTCTAATAAGTTCCTTGTGACTGTCAGCATAGCATTCTTACTTTGGACAAACTGGATGATGTGTAGAAAAGAGTTTACAAGAACACAGATCTTATATTAGCAACAGTCATCTGAAATTGATGTTAGTATACACTTGAATGCTTGTTTCCACAGCTTCTTTATCCCCTTGGAACCCAGGAGAAAAACAAATAGTAGGAGCACAGTGAAGTCTTTATAATTTTAGTCTTCTGTGATTCATGATGAGCCAACTGCTGTTGAATGTAACATCAAGTAAAAGTAGGCTTTTGATGAATTGAAGTAATTAATTCACTTGATGGTGAATTAATTACTTCACTGTCTGAATGTAAATTGAAAAGACTGCCATTCTCTATCTAAGATAAAGGAAAGTCTTATTTTAATCACACATCAATTTTTTTTTGTTTTTTAAATAGCTAATGAATATTACTATTGCAATATTTCCTGTTATACTATTGCATTATTTTATGTATAACAACATGGGAATCTTACTTTTTCAAATCAATCTGTTGTTTGCATTCTACTTTGTAATTAACTATTGTCACCACTGATGATGGCCTGTAATATTCAGGCTGAAACATACATTCTTGAATAAACAATTTTACTTATTCCTTTTTTTTTTTTTGTTGTTGTTAATTAAATGTTTCTTACTGTGGATACAATTTTTATTATATTTACAGTATAATAAAAATATGTATCCATAAATATATATATATACACACAGAGAGTAGTGAACAAATTAATCAAAACAAGCTGAATTCTCATCAAGATTTTAGTTTTGGTTTCATTATTATTATTATGACACCTCCAGGGAGTCCAAAGACTCATTGAGGGAGAGTGTGCCAACAGCATTGAACGATTAACTCCTTCCAACTACTAACTGCGCTCAAACTTGCTTAACTTTTTGTGAGCCATTAGTAGCAGAGTAGCATTAGTAGCATTATTATTACTGTCTCTATGATGTTTATTAATAATGTTGTGCATTTTTAATAGTAAACAAATTGATAGTCATAGTCTTTTATTCATTTTGTGTAGCTATAAAATCCAAGAAAGCGTTCAAAAATATGTACTCTTTCTCAGCACACATCCATGACTCCGAGACAAATTGCCAATGAGCATGGTGCCGGTTTGAGTACTGTTAGTGCAATTTTAAAGAGGTTTAGGGAGACAGGTACCTTTTCACCTGACAGAAATGGAAAATGTGGGCAAAAAATAAAAACTACACTTACTCAAGATTGTTTACTAGTTAGGAAAAGTCAGTGGGAAAAAGTGTACAAAGATTGGACTGTTTAGAAGTAGAAGAAGGTCATATACTCAGATGAGCACCATTTCTTTGTCCAAGGAGAGCGAGTACCCTATGTTCACAAATCAGGCAGCTGAGAAGACTTCTTTCAACCACCTTCAACAAGTTTCTAAACACTCAACTAAAAGGATGTTCTGGGGTTGTTTTATACATGATGGTATGATGAAAAGTTACCAATACATAAAAATATTGGAGAAAAGAGTGGTCCCATAGATCCAGAAAGACAAAGAATTCATCTTCCAACAGGATCTCACTCCATACCACACTTCAAAAAAAGTGAAAGAGTTCCTAAAAAAACCACAACACCCAACTGCTTCAGTGGCCAGGTAACTCTCCTGACATTAACCCAATAGAAAATTTGTGGGCCATATTGATAAAGAGACTTGGAAAATTAAAACTGTGATACAAAGGATAACTTAATACAATCCATTATAAAAGTGTGGTTTCGAGATGCAGAAATAAGAAAAATGTGTTCTACATTGATAGAGTCCGTGCCTAAGCGAATTAATGAACTTATTGGGAACAGAGGAGCACACATAAATTAGTTTAGTTTTTGTATTTATTTTCTTGCAAAATTAAAATTTTTCTGTAAAATGTGAAGGTGCAGATTAATTTGTCCCCAGACAATCCAAGAGCTGATTCAAGAATATTCATGTAGAAATTAGGACACTGTTGCAAGAAATATTAACAGCTGTCATGGAACATGTAGAAAGGTGCTGTCTTTGTGAAGTGAAAATGGAAGGCATTTACTTGATGTGGTTTTTCATAACTAATGAAGAAAAATCTCAGGTATGGTATTTCATTATAACAAAAAAAAATAATAATAAAAAGAGTAAATAAATAAAGATATTAAATGTTTAAACCCCTTTGTGACTTATGGGCCACCTCAAAGGAGATAACCGTGATATTGAAGCAAACATTGACATGTAAGAATAAGTAAGTCATTTAGCTTCTTTATCAGGCCTTGATACAACTGCACCTGGATTGATCTCCTGAGTTCCAAGGGGATAAAGAAGTTGTGGAAACAAGCATTCAAGTGTATACTAAGGATGCACAGAACATTTTAAAAGATTATGTTGGGATTATGGAATTTAAATTATAAGGAGAGATTCTGAACATGTGGACTACAGAATAGTTACCAGGAGAAAGAGGGACAATATGATAGATATCTATAAACTTCTGAATGGGTGTTATAGGATGAAATTTTTCATTATATGGAAGGTGGAGAGAGAATACATGGGGGGGATCTATAGAAATTAAAATTCTTTGCAGTTAAGAAAGGGATAAGAGCTAGATTTTTCTCTCACAGTGCAGTGAGTGAGTGAAATAGTTTGCCTGTAGAAGTAGCGAGTACATTTAGTGTGAATGAGTTTAAGGGAGGGTATGACAGCTGGTTTGGATGATACATAGCATCTCTCAATGAGTCCTTGACATCGAGGTGGTCTCTGATGATGATAATACTAATAATATCTTACAGTGCATTTAATCAGGACTACTACCTTGCCTATTTGCATAATGATCACGTGTTAGATATCTTTAGGTAAATCATGTACTCTGATTCACATTCAGTTTCTCTTTTGAGTAAGAATTAAGCTGTAGACTGATTCAGAAGTAAGGATGAATTTGTACAACAATTAGATATGTTTGTGCCCATCACATAGTAGGTTCTACTAAATGGAGAGCTAAACAGAATATTTCTTTTCTGAAGCCATTCTGTTGCTCATTTATTATTGTTTCTAATATCTGATTCTGTTTTTCTGTATTTTAGAATATATCTTATAATCTGTGTTTAATAAACTTATTCCTCCATAGCTGTCACAATTATTCTTGCTTATACAGATAACCCTCGTATAACGCAGATGTTAGATTCCATAGAAATGCCACGTTATATAAATCGCGTTATGCGAGACTCAGATCACATAGAAAAAGTAGGGTTATGTTCCGAAATCGTTTATTTATTTATTTATTATATAAACAACAATGACATATCCAACAAAAAATATTTTTATTTAATTTAGGTAATTTATGTAAGTTAAGAAAACATAAACTATGAAACAAATATATAATACAGTTTATAAAAATAATTTATAAAAAGTTACAAATTGTACATAAACTTCATTGCACATAATGCATAAATGTTTTAGGCAAAATAAAATCAAGTGCATATTTTAATCATCATCACAGTCTTCAAAATTAACATTTGTAGATATTATTTATTTATGAGTGGCCGGACGTTGTCATCACTTGAAATTTCTTGGACATCATTTGTATAATTCTCATTGCATACTTCAGCTATTTTAGTTATCAAGAAGTCAGTAATAAGACCTTCCTTACCACTATGCTGTAATTTTTTTATTAAGTTCATAATATGAGCTAAACAAATATCCAATTACCTTGTGAATTTTACGGAGGGCTCCATTGAGGGATTATTATGCATAAAATAACTTCCTAACTTTCTTGCCAAGTCCAATCCTTCTGCTAATTTCTTTAAACTGAATTCTTTAACAGATTCATCACAATCAGAATCTTTGGCAGAACTTCACCTGCCATTTGGTTCGACGTCATCTATTAACTGTACTAGTTCCTTCTCATTTAAATCTATTTCCTAATCAATCAATTCACTAATTTCGTTTTCAACCATATCACAAAAGACCTCTAAGTGGCCATTACTATAAAAATGAATTTTCACATAAAAAAAACATTACATATTGTATATAACTCACCAGAAAATAGTGCTCAGATTGAGATTAACACAGTTATGATTTTAATGCCCTTTCTTGGCAAAAAACGAAGGCTATTTTCAACAATAAACATTTTATATGGTAATCGAAGTACATGCGTGCTAAAGGATATTTTCCCTAATATAAATTTGCTTCTTATAAATTCGCTACATGCATGATATGGGCAGACGCAAATTTGACAAAGATAAAATTTGATTTTTAAATAGCACGGTGAAAAATATATAAAAAGATAAAGGGTTACTACAATTTGTAGATGGTGTTATATCGAAACTGCATTGTATAAGTACCGCATTATACGAGGGTTACCTGTATTATTAAAGCTGAAAATCACAGTTGCATGGTTCCAGTCAGAGGTATACTTCATACTCATTTATAAAAGTACTATTCAAGAAAACATGAAAAGGTTTGAAAACAAGAATCAATTGGAGATGTGGAGTCAAGATGAAGAAAACATTGATTGATTGGGATAGGAAAGTAAGTGGTGAGATGCAGCATGCAAGGAGAAAAAAATTCAAACTCCATGGTGAACTCAAGGAGCTAAACATGTAGTTCTAGAAAAGAAGAAAGCATTCTGAAAGTTATTAGAAAATTAGTCAGTAGGTGCTCTCAGATAATGCAGAAAAAAAAATGTAACAGAGTGAAGTGACGTATAAAATTAACTAAACCAAAGTAATAGGAAGACTTTGGTAAGAATTATCATCACCATCAATTTCCTCATATCTATCCTCAAGAGGTGTATGGGCTACTATGCCAGTACTACATGATCAAGTTAACATTGTTACTAGGCTCCTAACAACAATTTTCCTGGAAACTAATCTATTACTTCTCAGCACACTAATATTATCGTATCTAACATTTCAGACTTCTAAGGCACTTCAAACTGAATCGATCAATCTAGATTTCGGTCTTCCTCTGGTCATTTTCCTGGGTCATCTTGGCATCAAACACCTGGAGAGGGAAATTTAGATTAGCCATGCTCACAAATTCTTGAATGCCAACAATGTCAATATCCTTCCTAATATCTTCATTTTCAAAATGATTCTGTCACTGATGAGATTTATTCACTCCACTAATCTTTCTCAGGATTCTGATATCTGTGATATCTAATCTTTGATAAAGAAAGTGCTTTATTTATAAACCAACTCTCAGATCCATCACTTAAAATCAGATGGAATACGGTCTTGTATATGCTATAGTGTTTTCGCTAATTTCTCTCTGATTCCCTATAAATTTATTTGGATGGATCCCAACCATACAAAATTTGTTCTATTCTATTCTGTTTAGGCACTAAAAATTGTGCCTAAACAGCCGAAATATTTTACCTGTCCTATAGGTTCTCCACTGAGAATGAAGCTGAAGTTTTCTATGTTTCTACTATTTTCATAGTTTTGGCTTTTCTTATTCTGATTTTCATGACAAATTTGTTACAGTAGGGTGCTTAAGGGTCAAATTTGTATAACTGAGAGGAGACTTCCACATAGCCTTTAAAGGAATGTGGAGAACCAACCAGGGCTTCTGACCTAGTGTCCAATCCTCACCTTCTCATGGTGAAGATTGGACATTCAATTCATTCAGTTCATTCAGTATCTACCTGGATACTGAATGAACAAGGATGGGCTGGCAATTTGGGATTTTAACCGACCAAATTGTATTCGTATTCGCTTAAACCAAAATATAGAATGAAGACACAACATGACAGAATTTTATGGTGGCTGAGGTGTTGTCCGGTTAAACAAGGCCCCCATTGTTTTTGCCAAGGGAACCAGGGCAAACAGCGAAAAGTCAGTTATTGGAACAAATCCTAAAACTCACCCCAACTCAACATCACCAGAGTTCAAGATCGGCTATCAACATAAGATGCCTGAATGGCAGAGATATGAAGATAGCTGAGGAATTGGATAAGTACCAGATTGACATAATAGGAGTGACTGAAACAAAAAAGGCAAAAACTGGTGAGATCTTCCTGAGCAATAAATACAAAATGTTATATTCAGGCAATGACAATCAAGGAAATTTCCTCCTTAGGAGAACATTCTATGGGACCATAGACACAAATAAGTTTCATTGTTCATTTCCCATTTTGAAGTCTGTCTGCATAACTCTACTTGAAACTACCTTCCAATCAAGAAGATCATCTTCATGTTTGGTGTTGAATGCTATCACTACTCCTTCATTTCCTTGATCATTATTGCCTGAAAATAACATCATATTCTTATTTAGTAGGATCTCACTTGTTTCTGTATCGTTTGTCTTGGTAATGCCAATTATCTCCATATAGTAGTTCTTCACATTTTCTACATGTTTGATTTCCATCCCATTAATACTCCTAATACTGATGGTTCATCATCATCATCATCAAATTCCTGACATATACCCTCAAGGGGTGTACAGAATATGATAGTACTACATGAAAAATTTACATCATTACTAACTTCCTATCTAGAATTTTCCTCCAAATCAGTCTGTTACTTGTCAAGACTCAACATTACCAGATCTTATATTTCTATTGTCTAAGGCACTTTGTACCATATCAATCCACCTATATCTTGGTCTTCCTCTGGGCCGTTCTCCTACCAACATGGCAGGAGAACACTTGCTTTGCTAATCATTCTTCGCACATTCTTTTTAAGTGACCATACCACCTAAGATTAGCTCTGCTAACACATTCCTGGATGCCGACAATGTCTAGTTCTTTCCTAATATCCTCGTTTTTTACATGATATTGCCACAGATGCCATCTGTTTACGCCTCTAATCTTTCTCAATATCTCTCTCATATCTGTGGTCTCTAGTCTTTGGTCAAGTGTTTTACTTCTGACCCAGCTCTCAGCTAAATAAGTTAAAACTATTTTGAACACTGCCTTGTATACAGCTAATTTAGTGTTCTGACTAATTTCTCTCTTATTCCATATGAATTTATTCAATTGACTTCCTACCATACCAACTTTGTTGATTCGGTTGTCTATTTCCATATTTAATTTACGATCTTCACTAAACATCATGCCGAAGTAGCTGAAACGTTTTACTTGCTCAACAGGTTCTCCATTCATAACACAGTTGATATTTTCAACGATTCTACCTATTTTCATTGCCTTTGTCTTTTTACTGCTGACCTTCATACCATATCTATTACAACAGTTATTCAATTTAGACATTCAATCCTGCAAACTTCTAGCGGATTTATTTAGAGGTATAACATCGTCCGCATAAAGCAAAGAGCATACATTAACATCTCCAATTCTGATATCATGTTTAATACCACTTTCCTTCATAATGTGATCCATATAGATAATGAATAACAGAGAGGATAATGTACATCCTTCTTTAACCAGATTTAACATTAAACCATCTTCCTGTACTTCCTTCAATTCTAATTGCTGACTTGCAACTCAAATAAAGACTAAGTATTGCTTGATATAATGCCCCATTGACACCATACAACTGTAGTGTGTTGAATAGCTACTCTCTTGGCACCTTGTCATATGCCTTTTCCAGATCGACAAAACTTAAATACAAATCTTTGTTATATTCCCATGCTTTCTCCACTATTTGTCGTAAAGTGAAGATCTGATCCTGAACGCCTCTACTTGGCCTGAATCCAGCTTGTTCTTCACCCAGCTTTTCTTCCACAATTCTTCTCAACCGTTTCTCAAGTATACTGGCATAAATCTTGCCAGGAACACTCAGTAGGGAAATACCTCTGTAATTCTCACATTCAGTTTTATTTCCCTTTTTATATATGGGTATTATGAGAGCTCTACTCCAATCATCAGGAATTAGTCCCTCTGTCCAGTCTTTCTGAACTATGCAGTGCAGCCACTGTAAGACTTTTATACCACCATACTTCAGCATTTCTGGTCGAATATCATCTACTCATGCTGCCTTTCCATATTTCGAGCCTTTGATGGCTTTTTCTACTTCAAGCATGGATATGTATTCCTGACTGTATGCCTGTTGAGTGTTTTTTACCACTGTGCTATCACTGCTTGTTTCATTTAGCAATTTTTCGAAGTAATTACTCCATACTTCAAGGGTATCTTTTTCTCCTGTTTTCATGTCACCTTTATCATCTCTAACTCCTTTCACAGCACTCTTTCCTCCATTCCTAAGCTTCTTCAACAACCTCCAGAATATTTTGCCACCTTCTTGATATTTATTTTCTATGTTCTTGCCAAAGTCCTCCCATGGCTTTTGTTTAGCTAGTTTTACACAGTGGTTAGCTTTCTTACATTTGTCTCTGTATTCTAAGAGCACAAGCTGACTTATTTGCCAGGGACTTTTGATATGCTTTCTTCTTTTCCTTCACTGCCTCTTTAACTTCCTGTGTCCACCATGGAGTTCTAATTTTTCTATCCTGCAGAAAACCTCACCACATGCCTCTCTGGCTGAATCAAGGTATTCTTCAAGGCTTGCCACTGAATCTCCAAGGTTTGGTTCCTGTTCTCAAATTCTTTCATATTTTTTTTCAATAATCTTTGTGTATTTTAGTCTACGGTTCACATCTGAGAACTGCTCAACTTTTATTTGCTTTAAAACTTTCTTACAGGTTCTTCTTTCAAATATGAAATTCAATTTTATCCTGCTCAAGACTAAATAGTGATCACTTCCAATTTCAAATCCTCTGTAGAAAACATCACTATCAACAATAACATAGTCAATGAGACTTTTCTTATTCCTTGCATCTTCTCTCCATGTGAAGTTGTGCACATTTTTATGTTGGAACATTATGTTAGTAATAACCAGTCCATGTCTTGAGCAGAAATCCAACAGGTATTTGCCATTATTATTAGCTTTTCTGTATTCTCCAAATTTTCCCAAAATATTTTTGAATGTCTGACAATCGTTTCCTACTCTGCTATTTAGATCCCCAACAAAGACCAACTTTTCCTTTTTCATTGTGTCAGTTGCTTTTTCTAAAGCATCAAAAAATTCCTCCACTTCTACCTTAGTAGAACCTTCTGTGCGACCATAGGCACAAATAAGTCTCATTGTCCAGTTCCCCATTCTCATATTTACACACATCACTCTACTTGAGATTGCCTGCCATTCGAGAAGATTAGCCTCGTATTTCATGTTGAATACTATGGCTACTCCTTCTTTTCCTTGATGGTTATTGATGGTTTCTATCTTCAATTCTTCTAACACTGGGTTTTTAATTTTTCTTCATCTAGATGATGAGTTGGAGTTTCATCTGCCCTGGTTCCTGATGAAAACAGCAGAGGCCTCTGTTTAACTAGGAGATGCCCTAGCCAGCATAAAATCTCATCATGTTGTATGGTCAACTAAGTTCCGAATTGCCAGTTTCTTTTGTTTAGTACTGAATGGATATCTACTGATGAGTAGCACTATGATGGTAAGGACTGGCCATTGGAAATGTCAGAATCCACTTTCAGTTCTCTGCATTCCTTTAAGCCAATGTGGAAGTCTCATCCTATTTATCTGGCTTTTATCCTTAAGCAACCTCCCCTCATATCAACAATTTCAGATCACTTTTTAGACTCCATCATTAAGTTCGTGACCTACAAATAAAACTGTACTGGACTCACTTCTATTTTAATTGGAGAACAAGAAAGTTTTCTCGAGTTTGTTTTAACTGAAGTGTTATAAAGATTTACAACTATAATGAAAGTCATCACAATGTTTAAGCAATTTCCTTTCTCATTCCTCCATTGCCAACTTTATTTCACTTTCTGTTGAATCTCCATACAATCAAAATACAGAAATAAATGCAGCTCTCTTTTTCTGTGTTCTCTTCTCCTCTCTGGAACAGCTTAAAATTTTAATATCTGTTATCATCCTTTTCACTCCTGGTAATGCTCAGAAATACAGCAGAACAACTTCTGCTGTATTTCACTAATGTGCACTGCTATTATTAATTACATTGCTTTGCTCGAAAAGGTTATAAAGTTCTTTCATAAAGCAGGAAAGTCATTCAATAATAATTCTGTCATGAACCTAGCATATATGATTTCTCCCCCACCTACCCACACACAAGGTTTAAATATTAGCACCTGATGTTTGAACTGATATTGTAATCATATTGATATGATTACAATATGAACTGATATCAATATCAGCTCATTTAATTACTTCCACAATGTGAATACAACAATGCATTTTACATAAGTAATAGCATATAACAAAAAATTTCAAATTGACAAATCATATGAATCTATTTATGTGGTAAAATTCTTATCTATATAATTTCATTTATACCTAAGCAAGACTTCAGTAACCAACATTGCCAAAAAAAAAAAAAAAAAAAAAAATTATGTCTCAAAGTATCTTGCTTGTGACATCCAAAAACAAATAAGATGAAAACATGTAAATCACTTTATAACTTTAAATAATTTTATATAAATTAATAGTTTATCTAACCTGCTTAACTCAGAATTTCTTTTTCTTTTTTTTTATTCTGTGTAATATCAAAATATATACAGAAACCTACACACCATTCATCATCACATGCAAACCAACGAGAAAGCATGTATTTAACTGACAATAACATATTCATTTCACAGTTTTAAATGAATACAGCATAATCTAAAATAACTATACTTAATGCATATCACTGAAACTGCTAATAAACTAATTATATATGTTTATAAAGCAGCAACAAAAAACAAATCCTAAAAAAAATACAAACTCACTTTGTAAATTTTCTTAAAGTACCAGGCGTCTTCAATGAGGAAGAACGGGAAAGTGGTTTTAGTTCACCTAATAAAAAAAACAAAACTTCATACTACAAATCTTGTATAAACATAGTGTTTTCATTAGTTTATTTACTTATTTTTAAAGTTATTTTGCTTTAGACTAGATTACAGCCATATAAAAATTATAATAATACAAAAAAAGGGTCTATGCATAATGCCCAACTTTTCAGAATTATAAATATATGTTATAGATGTAAATAACCAATTTCATATTATCAACAGGACAACCACCACAGAATGTTGAAAGTTTATTTTTCACTTGGTTAGAGTATAATAAATTTAGTTTAATCCTTTATCCAAGTGTGAGCAAACAAAGTTTGCTCCTGAAAGTATCTTCAGGACTGGGGTAAGGTGGTACAACACTAGGACACTCCTTGCAAAGGTGGAGCAAGCTACCAACACTCCTGTCTCAGTATCTCCCATAATGCAAAACACATCTCCTTGTGGATATGTCTAATGTTATGCATTAAGGGAAGGGCCACAACCCAGACTAGTTTCAACCTTTATTGAGGTCTCTTCAGTGGGAGCCAGACCCAAGTGGAGATACCAGGCAGAAGCATTAACAGGTCATTACTACCTATAGGAGTTGCCAAATGGTGTGCCACCCTTTTTTTAATAAATTACTCTGGATTTAGAGAAAGACGTTGAAAGTTTATTTTTCACTTGGTTAGAGTATAATAAATTTAGTTTAATCTTTTATCCAAGTGTGAGCAAACAAAGTTTTCGCCTGAAAGTATCTTCAGGACTGGAGTAAGCTGGGCCTGGCTCCCACTGAAGAGACCTCAATAAAGGTCGAAACTAGTCTGGGTAGTGGCCCTTCCCTTAATGCATAACATTATACATGTCCGCAAGGAGATGTGTTTTGCATTATGGGAGATACTGAGATAAGAATGTTGTTAGCTTGCTCCAACTTTGCAACAAGCTGCCCGGTGTTGTACCACTTTACCCCAGTCCTGAAGATATTTTCAGGTGCACACTTTGTTTGCTCACACTTGGATAAAGGAGTAAACTAAATTTATTATAGTCTAACCAAGTGTAAAATAAACTTTATACTAATTTCCATTATTCTTCCAATTTTCTTTACACCCAACCAGAATACCAGACAATACAAATTATTTTTGGATCTGGATTGTCCAAAGTTGATCTGGAGCAGGTTAGGACATTTTCCTAACCTGCTCACTTTTAAAAATACAATGCTGATGTTAGCTCTCCCAATGGCAACTTCAACCATAACTTGTCTCCATTTCCTTTTCTAGACTGACCTTTTCTTGGCCTCAAATTAATGGCACTACATTAGTGCCAAATAGGATGAAGTTCAGGATGATTATTGTTTCTGCTTTTCTAATCCAAACCCTGCTCAGAATGAGAGACTTCATTTCTTCCACATCACACAAAAACACCCCCACTATCCATGCATGCATTCCTCAACAAGTGAATCAAGTCAAAAACCCCAGTTTTGTACTTAAATTTGAATTTCTGGTTTTCACTAAGGCTACTGGGAAGAACAGTTGTCTATGCTTCTACCTTTTTTCATGATAACTGTATAATTCTCTAGGATTTTGCTTTAGTTCCTCAGTCAATCTCCTTTCATATACCAATTTCTCTTTCCTCAATATGCAGTAAAAACTTTCATCACTTCTAAAACTGTACTTTATGCTCATCTTTAAATGCAGTGCTGAATATAAGCTAGTGAATTTTTGTGCTACCAAAACAGAATCCGTATAATGAAATTAATAAAAACATTCAAGATCGAAACTAGTCTGGGTTGTGGCTCTTCCCTTAATGCATAACATTAAGGGAAGGGCCACAACCTATCCGCAAGGAGATGTGTTTTGCATTATGGGAGATACTGAGATAGGAGTGTTGGTAGCTAGCTCCACCTTTGCAAGGAGTGCCCTGGTGTTGTACCACCTTACCCCAGTCCTGAAGGTACTTTCAGGCACAAACTTTGTTTGCTCACACTTGGATAAAGGATTAAACTAAATTTATTATACTCTAACCAAGTGAAAAATAAACTTTCAACATCTTTCTCTAAATCCAGAGTAATTTATTAAAAAAGGGTGGCACACCATTTGGCAACTCCTATAGGTAGTAATGACCTGTTAATGCTTCTGCCTGGTATCTCCACTTGGGCCTCGCTTCCACTGAAGAGACCTCAATAACGGTCGAAACTAGTCTGGATTGTGGCCCTTCCCTTAATGCATAACATTAGACATATCCACAAGGAGATGTGTTTTGCATTATGGGAGATACTGAGACAGGAGTGTTGGTAGCTTGCTCCACCTTTGCAAGGAGTGTCCTGGTGTTGTACCACCTTACCCCAGTCCTGAAGATACTTTCAGGTGCAAACTTTGTTTGCTCACACTTGGATAAAGGATTAAACTAAATTTATTACACCACAGAATGAGTATGAGCTGGTTCTATGCATCCAGCATAAAGAAATAAACAGCTCACTGGCATCTACTATATATCCTTGTTTTGATTTGCAAGTTTACATATATATATATATATATTTTTTTTTTAACTCTTAAAATTGTTTCATTCATAATGTTCATTTTGAAAATTTGCCAACCTGGAAACAACCTGAACATCCTAGAGGTGTACTTCAAGCAATGGTACCTGAAGCCAAGCCAAGCTAAGCCAAGCCCAACAAAAACTGTGGTCACAGCATTTCGCCTGAACAATACAGAGGCAAATCGACACCTCAATCTCTCTTTCTGTGAAAAATGGTAGAACATGAGCCTCACCTGAAATATCTTGGAGTGAGCCTGGACAGAAGTCTAACCTATAAAAGGTGCATCACCATCCTGTCCAACAAAGTTAAAATGAGAAATAATATCATCTCACAGCTTGCTGGAACAACCTGAGGTTGTGGTGCTGATGTCTTAAGGTCATCTGCACTAGTCATCGCATTCTCTGCAGCAGAATACTGTGTCCCTGTCTGGGAAAAGAAGTGTGCACACTAAAGACACCCAGCTAAAGCTCTACCATGTGCACAATTAGTGGAACACTGAGAAGCATCCCTTCTTCCCCTGGCTGCCTGTCCTATCTAACATTGCTCCACCAAATATATGGAGAAGACAAGCCTCGATAAAAGTATTTACTAAAGTAATGAGCAACCCGCTCCTGCCCCTGCACCAGACTCTCATAAATCCACCTAGTATTCGCCTAAAATCACGAAAACTCTTTCTAGTCCATGGATGAACTCTCTTCAGCTGCCTTACCATCAATACCTGACATGTGGAGAGAACAATGATCCAACAACCTCCTAACAAATGGTTTCCTGGTTGAAGATCCCTGTGCTCTGCAGCCTAGTTTTGCCCTTCCTAGGAAGATTTGGTCATCTATCAACAGGATCAGAACCAACCAGGACAGATGTGGATACCTACTACATAAATGGAGACTATCAGACCACCCTTATTGTGACTGTTTCCCTGTGGCCCACACAATCACTCATATTGTGAATGACTGCCCAAGGAAAGCAGCTACAGGTCAATGTCCAGACCAGAAAGCCAATTCAGGGTATTATCTATCCTGGATGGAATTTCATGGCGGTGGCCTCCAGGACATCCATGCAGGACAGATGATGCCCTGGATTGGCTTTCTAGTCTGGACATTGACCTGTAGCTGCTTTTGCCATAAGAACAAATAAATAAATAAATAAAATTCATAATGTTCATGAAAATACAGCATGATATAATACTGGACTGTATACTTCTTTGCACCATTTTTCATATTTAGTTTTCAATTATTCAATCCTTCTCAATCCCAATTTCACATAAGTCAGCTAGCACCGATTACTGTATTTGTATTCTTCACTACTTAAATATATAAACAATATAGTTAAATGGATAAACAGTGAAATCAGGGAAGGTCAGTGGAAAAAGATGTCGAGGAGGTACAAGAAATTGATATCACCAGATACATCAGGAACATAAAGCGCAGCTAGAAAGGTGACAAGTATGGTAAAGAAAGAAAAGTGTAACATGAGAGGAAACCAAAGTTATGAGTCAAATCCCACCAGTCAAGTCAATGATAGTTCAAAGGAATTCTTTCATGTGGAAAGCATAAGGAAGAATAACTATGGAAGGCTGATAATAGTAGATGATTATTGGTAGCAGAATGACAACAGCAAAATTATTGTATATCATATTGGCAAAAATTGATGTCATGCAACACATAGAAGGGATGCAAAAAATAGAATTTGAAGGGAAATAATCAGATTTATCAAGTTAAGTTAGATGTTAATAAGGCTGTGGCAATAGATGACATATCCCCATGTATTTTTAAAGAATGTACAAAAAATTTGCCATGCTCTTGATGTGGTTATTTAATGGAAGTCATGCAGTGGGAAAGGTTCTTAAGGAGTGGAAAAAGTTCCTGAGTAGAGGAAATAAGGCACAATAGAACTAATCCTGTATTCAATTCCTAACCAATCACTTCAATATATTGACTACAACTGTAGATATATGAATGTTTATAACTGAAAACATCTATACTAGAGGTTATGACTGTCGGATGAGGAAGATTCATATATAGCAGCATTTTTGCACTTTGTAAAGAGAATTTCATAGATTATCACATGATAGATTGGAGTATACATACCGCAGAAGATAGAAATGGATAACCAACTAGGTAGATGGATTACAGATTTGCTCTCTGAATGATGCCAGCAAGCAGCAAATGGGACAATATTCCCAAAAAATAAGATAACAAGTAGTGTACTGCAGATTTCTGTTCTTGGACCCTGCCATTTAACTTATTTGTTAATGATATTTAATATGAATTGACTGAGGATCTAAGGCTGGTTGTTGATTATGCAAAATTGAGAATTACTGATGTCAATTTCCTTGAGGAAGATTTGAGTAAATGTTTAGCTTGGACAAATGAGTTATGTCATAGATTTAATATTAAATAAGCACAAGGTGATGCATGCACTTTGCAGTACATGAAAAGAGGCTGTGTAATGTATTGTTGAAAGTGTGCTTCAGTGGTGAGATTAAAGATTTGGCATGATAGATAACAGTGAACTGAAGTTTAAAAGGCACACTGCAAGTGTTGCAAAGACTACATATCACATTGCTGCTATGTTAAGGGGGTGTCTGACAAGCAAGAATAAGGAGGCGGTTGTGAAACTTGTGTTTATGTAGTCTGACCAGTATATAAGTACTGGTTAGACAACATGGGCTATTGTGCTCAAATTTGGTTCTCTCTTTTTATTATGATGTGAAAATAATGGAGAATGTTCAGATGAGTGACCAAGGTAATATCAGGACTCTGGTGTGGATAGGGAGAGGCTGATGGCATGTAAATTGCACAGGTTGGGAGATAAGTGGAAAAGAAGTTATATGATAGTGATAATTAAGTTAGTGAGGAGATTTTATCAGATTAATACAGGAGATCAAAAAAAGAATGGAAGGTGGGAGAAGAAGAATGAGAAATCATCCCTTGAAGGTGGGAAAAGGTGTGGTCAAAAGGGATGTGAGGAGTATATCTTTTACGTGGAGATTGGTGGGTGAGTGTAACATATTGCCAGAATGCACTGTGAATTCCAAGATCACTAAGATGTTTTAAGGTTCAACATGATAAATATGTTGCTAGTGAAATGGACCTCCAATGAGTGTGCAAACTCCACGAAAGTTGCTGAAATAATAAGTCAAACATATAAAGAAAATAAAGAAACTAATAACTAAAAAAATTTGTCATAATGTACCATCATTTTTTATTTTGGTTTAACCAATAAGAATGCAATTTGGTCAGCTAAATCCCAAATTGCCATCCCATCCTCGTTCGTTCAGTATCCAAGTAGATACCCAACAGGGTGCACCACGAGAAGGTGAGGATTGGACATTAGGTCAGAAGCCCTGGTCAGTTCTCTGCATTCCTTTAAATGCTATATGGAGGTCTCCTCTCAGTTATACAGCTTTTGATACTTGAGAAATGGTTGAGAAGAATTGTGGAAGAAAAGCTGGGTGAATAACAAGCTGGATTCAGGCCAAATAGAGGCTGTCAGGATCAGATCTTCACTTTACGACAAATAGTCGAGAAAGCATGGGAATATAACAAAGATCTGTATTTGTTTTGTCGATTTGGAAAAGGCATATGACAAGGTACCAAGAGAGAAGCTATTCAATATGTTACAGTTATATGGTGTCAATGGGGCATTATATCAAGCAATACTTAGTCTTTATTTGAGTTGCAAGTCAGTAGTTAGAATTGAAGGAAGCACATTAGTCCCCTCTGTTATTCATTATCTATATGGATCACATTATGAAGAAAGTGGTATTAAACATGATATCAGAATTGGAGATGTTAATGTATGCTCTTTGCTTTATGCGGATGTTGTTATACTTCTAAATAAATCTGCTACAAGTCTGCAAGATTCCCTGACTAAATTGGATAACTGTTGTAATAGATATGGTATGAAGGTCAGCAATAAAAAGACAAAGCCAATGAAAATAGGCAGAATCATAGAAAATGTCAACTGTGTTGTGAATGGAGAACCTGTGGAACAAGTAAAACATTTCAGCTACTTAGGCACAGTTTTTAGTGAAGATGGTAAATTAAATATAGAAATAGACAACTGAATCAGCAAAGTTGGTATGGTGGGAAGTCAATTGAATAAATTCATATGGAATAAGAGAGAAATTTGTTGGAACACTAAATTAGCTGTATACAAGACAGTGTTCAAACCAGTTTTAACTTACGGATCTGAGATCTGGGTCAGAAGTAAAACACTTGACCAAAGACTAGAGACTGCAGATATGAGAGTCCTGAGAAAGATTAGAGGCATGAAGAGATGACATCAATGGCAATATCGTATTAAAAACGAGGATATTAGGAAAGAACTTGACATTGTCAGCATCTAGGAATGCATTAGTAGAACTAATTTCAGGTGGTATGGTCACTTAAACAGAATGAGCAAAGAAAGATTAGCAAAACAAGTGTTCTCTGTCAGGTTGGCAGCAAAACGACCCAGAGGAAGACCAAGATATAGGTGGATTGATACGGTACAAAGTGCCTTAGACGATAGAAATATAAGATCTGATAATGTTGGAGTCTTGACAAGTAACCAACTGATTTGGAGGAAAATTGTAGATAGGAAGTTACTAATGATATAATTTTTTTCATGGAGTACTATCATATCCTGTACACCCCTTGAGGGTACATCGCAGGAAATTGATGATAATGATGATGATAACTAAAAAAAAAAAAATCTCAAGTTATATTAATCAAATAATTTCACAATTATATGACTATTAAGAATGAAACTTGGTTTTTAACAGTTGTTAAGATACACTAAAAGATAAGCAAATACCAATTAGTTTCACTACAGGAGGGCTAGTTGCTTGGCTACGGATTATATACAACACGTGATTAAACCATTAGAATAGAAACAATAAGAATGAGGCTGAACTTCTCATTCTTGCAATTCTAGCAGTTTATCTGACATATGATTTAATTATGTAGATGTAAAGGATCATATGACTTCTAGACATCATTTAAGATAAATCCATGGTATCTGTTGAAGGAGCCACATAAGCAAATAACAGTCAATTCAGATAACAGTTGTCTTCCAGATAAGGCACATTGGCTATATCCCAATCTAGTGTTATCTGTGGTGAATGATTGATATGAAAGATCTGATGTTTCTTTTGTGTGCATATATCATAGAGATGTTTTTTTTTCCTTATTTCAGTACTTCTGCTTTCCTGAAATGTTGAATAATACCTGGATATGGAAAGGGTAATTGTCTTTTGTCAAACAGTCTCGTTACAAAATAGCATTTTTTAGATGGTGTCCTTTAAAGGCCCATTAAGGATGAAGTGATTCAACAGATTCTGGAGCTCTTCTTTTAGTTTTTTTTCATTGCCTATAACAGTATAAGGTATTTTTCAGCATGTGAATTGTGCCTAATTTCTGAGGGGGGAAGTGAAAAAAAGGAATAGAGGTTGAATTATCAAATTCTCAAATGAGGGTGGAATTTTGGTAATTATCAAAAAGCTGACATGTAGTTTTTATTTATTTATATATATATATATATATATATATAGAAAACAGATATCAAGAAATGGTAGCTTCCTTTCATTCTTTAATTCTAGAATAAACTGCATTTTTTTGATGGAATGAACTGAGGGATCAAAATCATAGATGTGTTTCCAAACTATAAATATGTTATCAGCAGTATCGATATATACAACACACACACACACAGAAACAAACACATATCCCCATAAATAACATTCACCGACAATAATGTCAACTGGCAGAGCACTTTCTACAATCTCAATCTAAATAACTGCTTCCTGTTTCATTCACACTGTGATCAAATAACATAAATAACAAATGTATCTAGTTTAAGGTAATGAAATTTTAGGTATAGAAGATTAAAAATGGGAAATTCTCTATGTATTCTTTGATATGTGATATCAAAGAAGAAAGAATTATGTACCTAATGACACAGTGGATCTGCTTCAAAACCTTTTCCCACCAGACACAGACAGACTATTCAAACACTGTATGGAAAATACTATTTTCATATTTCAGGACAAATATTGGGAACAATAAAGGACTTGCCATTGGTTTCCCCCCTTATCTCCAGCCCTGGCCAACCTCTATATAAAAAATTTTGAACTTGTTACAATGCCCAACAGCTCTATATTTAAATCTTTTACCTTTTCATAAAATGTAAGCTATTTTTCACATATTCTGTTTTTCCTATATGAGAACTACCAGGTTCGACAGATACTTTGCAAAGTTTGAAGCTGGGGAATCTCCCACCTACAGTTTGTCATAACAGAATATCTTTTTTGTGTATTTTTGGTGATTCATAAATTCTTGGAACTAATGGATGTTTTGATTCCAGATTTTTTAAATTCCTCTGGCCAATTTGGTAACTTTTTGATCAAGTCATTCGTTTTATCATGTGTATGCCATGTGGGATCTCAGTCTAAGTAGGTGTTAAGTAATAGGGTGTTCATTTTTCTTACATATTCATAACCACTGTTGCATTTTCTTTGTCTGCTTTAACCATTACTACGAACCCAGTAGCACCACCCATAAGAAAAACAGAATCATATGTGAAGAATAGCTTACATTTTATTGAAAAAATAAAAGATTTAGTCTTCATACATCCTAACAAGTTTAGATGTACTCAGTCTTTTCATCAATGTATCTAGAAATGACACAGTGAATCTGCTTCAAAACCTTTTTCCACTGGACACAGTCAGACTATTCAATCACTGTAAGGAAAACGCTTTTTTTTTTATATTTCAGGACAAATATTGAGAACAAAAGAAAGGACTTGCTATGGGTTTCCCTCTTATCTCCAGCCCTGGCCAACCTTTATATGGAAAATTTCAAAACGAACACTATTAAAAAAATCACAAGAAACCAAAAACTTGGTTACATTACAATGATGATATTATTGTTATTTGGTCAGGAACAATGGATGAATTAATTCATTTTAAAGATTATCTGAACAGATTGCATTCCAACATACAATTCAGTCTTCTACTGGAAGATCTCAAAAAATTACTACCCCTTGTTGAAATAAACAAAGAAAAATGACCTTCTCAGTATAGAGAAAACTTACCAACTGGAAGATCATCCATTACAAAAGATAGGCATGATTAAAACATTACGAGATATATCATACAAGATGTTCAGTATGTTAATTAATAGGAATGAAGAGCTACACTACCTGAAACATCACCTTATTCTCAATAGTTATGAACCCAAAACACTCAACAAATTTCTTATTACATCTCCTACAACTCCTATACTTGAACAAGATTTTAAGAATGCAATTTTCAAGAAACTTGTTAATAGATTCCTTTCTCTTTCTAGCCACTTGCCCACATATGGAACTGCTGTGCTATATATTTTGTGACCTCTCATGCATGGTGGTTAACATAAAACAAACAAACACTGATTTTTTTAAGCTTTTTCTTTCTCACTCTGTTTAAGTGATGAGAAATTTAAATAGTTCTGCTCACATATTATTGTTAAAAGTCAATGATGTCATTGATAGTGTTCTCTATGTTCTTTAAGTCAGTGGTTCTTAACCTTTTTACTGGCACACAAGTGAACTTCACTTTACATTCTCGCACCCCCTTTGAAATATGTATTTTTTATTTTAGAAAATAAAATTTATTGCAAAACAATTTATTGAAAAATACATATACATATATGTATCAACATAAAATCAAAAGAACATATCAGTTTTTAGTGACTAATATGTTGCTTTTTCATAATAATATTTTGAAAGCGAGGTTCCTCTTTCGAAAGGGCTACGCGCATATCATCACTTGCATTTAAGAGATTTCGGGTGTTTGTTTTTATGTGCAAAAGTGATGAAAATCCCATTTCGCAAAGATAGGTGGCAGTAAATTGTAGAAGCGTCTGCAATGCTGCCTTCGCCAGTTGTGGGAATGGTTCTGAGTACACCAGAATTGTTCTAAATCCAATTCCAGTGTCTATCCTGCTCTTTGCCAATATCTCCCATGGAAAAATATCCATGAAAAGAATCAATAAATTGTTGCAAATGTATTATAATTTCAAATAAAATTGTGATTTTTTTCGTTTTCCAGAACAATTTCATCAAGAAAGATGAAAGTTTGCAAAATTACCATTTTCAACTCAACATATTCAAATTTTTAGTTTTTCAATAGAAGCAAATAATTTTTCACTGGATGTTATTATGTTCTTACCATACCCTTGCATTGATATATTTAATTCATTTAGGTGAGCTAAGTAGGCCAATCGAGTTACTGCATTTCTTCTTTCAAAGTCTTGAACGAAATTACAATTTTGGTTATTAAAAAACTGAATAATCTCCTCCCGCTTTTCAAAAACCCTGCTAAGCATACGGCCCTTGGAGAGCCATCTAATGTCAGTGTGATAAAGAAGCACACTATGGTTAGCACCAATTTCTTTGCAAAAAGCACGAAAGATACGATGATTAAGCACCAGTCTTCAAATATACTTTACTATGTTTACTGCTGTAGCTAAATATTTTTTTTAAAGTTCTCTGGCAAAGTTTTTGATGCAAGTGTGTGGCGATGCAATGTGTTATTGTAACTTGTGGTACTTCTTTTTTGATATAGGCAAAAAAAAACATAACTATTGCCTAACATCGCAGGTGCACCATCAGTACATATTGAGCTAATCACATCTATTGGTATTTGATGTTTCAAGAAAAAGATTTTAATGTGATTAAAAACATCACTTCTTTTGCCATCAGTTCAAGTTGATCACAAAATAAAATTTCTAAATATGATATGTAGAAATACATATCATATTTATGTATTTTTATCACATAAAAAAAATATAATAAAATATAAAAAATTTCCATTTTTGATTTCAAAAGCCTCAGTGAATTAACATTCGCTACAGGGGTTCCGCAACATGTTAGCATTCGGTACGGGGGGGGGGGGGTCCGCGACATCAAGAAGGTTGTGAAATACTGCTCTAACCTATGCAGAGCCTAGCAAGAACAACTTCCTCTATCTTCAGTTTTTTTCACTAGTTAGACTACTGGTGCTCAGTTTCAGACAATATTTGTCAGTACCTCCTGCCATGATGACTACAATTGGGTTATCAGATTTAATCTGTCTGTAGCCTGTATACAAGACTGACAAACTGTATGTAGAGAAATTCTCACTGATCTAGCAGCTGCCATCTCATTTCTCTCATTTCCAATGTGACTGGGAATTCAAGAGGGCTGAACATTAAAATTAAGAATCTTCAATTTGTATAATACTTGTAGAACCTCACAAGACACTGCATATGGATTGTACATGGGAGACAAGATAGCCTGTATAGAAATCAATGAGTATGTATAAATCACACACTTTTGGTAGTAGTTTTCCTTTATATGCAAAAGCCAAATTGCATTCAACTCTGCTGTACAATTACTTTAATTAGCTGGAATCTAATTGGTTATTTAATGTGTGCATTAAATAACTGCAGACAGACAGATGATGGAATGCAAGACTTCCTTAGTTGTCACGGTGAGAGATTGCAAGAAGGATTGCAAACCTGCCATGAAAGAATGCTGTTATGTTTGATGTAGGTAATGCATAAACTTTAATGCCAATAGTTTGCATAATCTCTTTAACATGCATGCCAAAGAATGTATGGCAGTCTGATGTGTGTGATATTGATCTATCCAATGTACAGAAAAGATACTAGCTCACACAGGATGATCTGAAATAGACTATTTTAACTCAACTTATAACCCATTGGTAAATAATGGGACATACTGTAACAAGAAATCCCATAGATATGTGAATAGCTACTGCTTCTAGAGCAATATTAAGCTGACCACGATGGAAAGGAGTGTGGTTGCACTCTAAGATAGCAAGCTTGCCATGAGCAGGACCATCTACAGTTACAAACAATAGTGAAGAGCCTTAAGGTGGGGTCCTCATTGGGTTTTAAACATTTCCTCCTGCAGACAGAAACAGAATGGTTTGTGTTTCTGCAGCAGAGCCTTGATATCAATATTTTCATGAAATCCACAACATTCAATTGTGAAAATTTTCCTATTTTGACCTTGTAGATTTGCCTGATTTCTGAGACACTGAGGGGCTTGCTTTTGTCAGGTTCATATTTGTCTGCTGAAAAATAAAACCATCATCAAATGATTCTGACACATCAGATGTATGAAATGTGTCAGATCATTTGGCGAGTTTAGTTCACATTCAGTGGATGAAGAAATATCCATTTAGGGTGGTCTGGTGATTTTTCTTGTACCAATATCTTTTCCATAATTTTTTTAGTTGAGTTCACATCACATGGAATCATTTTTGGAACTGATTTAGGAGTGCAACCATAGACCATGTAACTGATATGTTCCACAGAGAAGTACTCAAGATCACAAAGTTCAGGTAATGCAAAATTATGAAATGGTAGAATAGACATATGAGTTTGAGTAGCTATTGATATTTTCTTACCTGTCACCTTCTTAGCATAAGAGGATTTCAGGATAGGTCTAGTGGTGGTGAACTTTCTCTCTGCATCTTGATATATCTTGTTCTGTTTTAATCATTTGTATTTTTTTTTTCATCTACCACTTCTGAAATGCACAGGCTGAATGATCTCTTATTGCTGACCATTTACCTTTCTTTACAGAGTGAGATTTGTTATCATGTTCTTTGTTACCACACTGGACACAGGTAGTAGAGACAGCCAGTTTGGGCATAGCCATATTTCTGACATTTAAAGCATCTCAGTAGAATAGGGATACACAGCCTAATAGAACAATTAAGATACCTTGCTTTTGCAGATGTTGAAGGCTTAGGTATCAAAAGTAAGCATGATCATCTCATTCCAACCACAAACATCAGTTTGTGGTTGGAATGAGATGATCATCTCTACGTATCAGGAAACCAGTCACTCCTTTACATTTGAACATATTTCCTCACCAAGAAGATCCCATCCTGATATCACTCCTCTACAAGAGTGTAATGTTTAATGAGATGTCACTGTAACAAGTATTCCACTCATTACTGTTGCCTTTAGTAATGTTTCTGGGTGTTTCTGGCTAGATGCTGCTACAAGGACATCACCAAAGTGTAGTTTCTTAACTATGTTGGGAGATTCTGCCATTCCTTCTAAATCCTTTTGAATACAAAAGGTGATTTTCCCTATTGGCTTTTCACCTGTTGCATGGATGATCAGAAACACTGACACATTTATACTGGTATCACATCTTTTGTTTCTTACTTTTTAAAGTTATGAGTACATTTTAAAGCTGCGATTGATTCCAAAAACAATCTCTCTGACTTATGACTCCTGTGTAGCACTTTTGTTTTCTTCCATTTGATCCTGTGTGAAGGGGTATCCACAGAATGATCTGCTAGACCCAACTTACCATAACGATAGTGTCGAATGTATATTTTATTTTTTTCACTCACAAGTCTACTGTTTCAGCTCTGCATTTTTTATATATAGGTATTCCACAGTATCACATATAGGTATCACTGTTTCACAAAACTGGCAACTACCATTCCTTCACATTCTGCTCAATCTGTTAAACAGAGCAGCATATGCCCAAAATTCCTTTTCTGTCCAACTGTAATTCCACCAAACCTGCTGCTGCTTCTCTCTTCCTCATTCATTCCATCTGCTGTTGTCCTCTGAAACAGCTATCTCATGAAATATTTCAAAACATTTGCAACCTACCTCTTTAAGAAAAATATCAATAAATTTCTTCTTTCCCAATCCTCACCTACACCTCACACCACTGATTGTGCTAGAGGCTCTTCTACCTCTCATTTATGAGATCAATATTAAAAAAAAATAAAAATTCTCCACTATATAAGCTATTCTTCTCAACCAAACAAATGATATTCTACAATTTCAGCTCTATCTTTTCTATAGATATTTTCATGTGTATCATTCTGTTGGTACTCGTGTATTTATAATTTCTCTGCAAACAAGAGTTGTGAAAAAAATAATAATGGAAAATCCTCAGGCCTAAACATATCACATCAATAAATTCATCAGCCTTTAAAAAACTAGGCATTCTTTTCCTCCATCTAGTGGCTATGTACAAATCTCAAATCCACCCATCCTTAGAATACTGTTTGCATGATAGGTATTGTGTGAATAATGGATTTCCTGTGATGAATCTTCTGACTCCATGGAAATACATGTATAATAATAACAATAACTGTATTAAAGGTTATTTAACATCAGATTACATGGTTGCAGATATAGCCAGCAGGATTACATGAAGATGCATAAATGGTGGACAGGATCCAAAGGCAAATGACAAAATAGTGGAAAGTGTATGGAAAGTTCCCTATAAGAATAGACTGAAGGTCTGTGAACTTTAAAAACTAGCTGATAGGTGAAAAGGAGGAGACATGATAGAAGCATCTAAGTTATTGTATACACATACCAGCCACTGAATTAGAAACTTCAGAATTCAGTGGTTTCCATATAGGCATGTGGCTGACAATACTGATCCTCTTCAATTCCCTATGCAGAGTTTGGTGAGACATGAGTCAGGAACAGCCTTCATTAAATGCTTCAGTCAATTGCTGCACAAAGGAAGTTCTATTTGTCTGTATAAGATACTTCTCAGACAATGATGAACTTGTTCCTGACAAAATATCATCATCAAATTCCTGACATGTACCCTCAAGGGGTGTACAGGATATGATAGTACTACATGAAAAATTTACATCATTACTAACTTCTTATCTACAATTTTCCTCAAAATCAGTCTGTTACTTGTCAAGACTCTAACATTATCAGATCTTATATTTCTATCATCTAAGGCACTTTGTACTATATCAATCCACCTACATCTTGGTCTTCCTCTGGGTCATTTTCCTGCCATCCTGGCAGAGAACACTTGTTTGCTAATCTTTCCATGCCCATTCTGTTTAAGTGACCATACCACCTAGATTAGCTCTGCTAACGCATTCCGGGATGCTGACAATGTCATGTTCTTTCCTAATAAAATGTCTTATGATACAATTATACCTCTTAGATAAGCAATGTGTGTTATTAAACCCCTGGGATATCTTACCTTTTGAGAAACCAATCAGCTCTACCATTTTCAAAATCATCTCTCCAGCCAGATAAGCACCAACAATAAGCCCTTTATCAAACTCCAAAAGATCCATTGTTTTTTTTTTCCCCTTGTGATCAATCAACACCATTAACGATTACCGACCAGAAGCATTCTTAAACAGTTGCCTAGAACACTAGATAATGCAAGTGACCAAATATTTTGCATGTATGCATGAATTAGTGATGTACACGTATATCTGTATAAAGGTTTCTAATTCAGTGGCCAGTATGTGTAGGATTTGACACTAAAGACTTTTTTTTTTGTATACATGGCAGAAAAGGAGACCCATGGAAATTGTGTAAGAGTGTGGTTAGCAAGGGTGTTAGGATTACATTTTTTGCTTGAAGAGTGGTGAATGGGTGTAATGGATTGCCAGAGGTGGTTGTGTGTGCTGTGTCAGGGAATGAGTTTAAGGAGAGGTATAATAGTTATTGTGTGAATTCCCACAAGTCTTCTGATTCCATGGAGATAACTGTATAAGAATAATGATAATAGTAATATTTACTAAATTAAAAGTTTTTATTTTAACATTTATAATCTTTAATTAAGGTATAAATAAGAACCAACTAAAAGAAAAGCCATGAGAGAAAGAGCTTTAAATCACATACACGATTACTACATACCAGGTTTACCAAAAACAGTATTGTCTTCTGTCACCTTCTGAGCTATATCCAATCTGGGAGGAAGAGACTCGGGAATGCTAGAAATTGGTCTACTTTCTTCTATATTAATACTTGAATTTTTTTCCTTGTTGTCTTCAACAAAATGTGTTTCATTCATACCAGATGATTCAGATCCATCATTATATGAATTTTCTTTATCCTCGAGCAATATGGCACCCTCTTGAATATTCTGTTTCAAGCGTTCTTGGCGTTTTCGTTCTTCATGGATTTTTTTTTCTAAAATTTGTTTCCTTTCTTGCTGACTGCGTTCTCTTGTTACTCTTCTTTCTTCTGTTTCTTTTAGAATTTCTTGCTGCCGTTTTAAAAGTTTTTCAGGAGTAATTCTAGATATGGAAGTACTAAAATTATTCTGAAAATATAATAAAAAAGAATAATTAACTAAACATTGAAAAAGTAAACCAGACTGCGCACTCACACACACAGTCTGGATCAAAATCTCAAAGTCATAGTTCAAATTAACATAATTCTGTGAAGTAAGATGATTGGCATGTTGCTCTAAGAACATCCTCTGATAGTCCAAGCAATGAGGCTACAGTCAACGTTCTCTCTATTGTGCCTCCCCCCACCCCCCAAATTCTGTGCAAAGAAACCACCTCCTTTAAATACATCTCAGAAGTGCAAGCTCTAGGTTTCCTTTGCCAGAATGCCAATATTGTCATCATGAAGGCTGACAAAGGTAATGCCACTGTTGTCATGAATACCACAGAATATAATCATAAAATTAATGTCTTACTAAGAGGATAGGTCAACATACAGTGTTATCAGCAGGGATCCAACAAAAAGTCAAATCAAAAAATTAAACAAATTATTACACAATGTACAATCATGGGATGCCACTACCCGTCTGCCTAATCTTCATGGTCTTCCAAAAATATATAAGAATGGCAATGCACTGCACCCAAAAGTGGACTGAACCGGATCTCCCACTTACTACCTTGCAAATCATCTATTTCGTCATCTTCGAAATCTCACTGGCCATACCAGTTCTTGTATCAAAAACAGTCTTGACTTTCAAGACAAAAAAAAAAAAATTACATCTGTCTAATAACAAGATTATGGTTTCTTCTGATGTAGTCTCACTTTTGACCAACATACCGCTATAAGACTTTGGTTTTTAGAATCTGATTTCCCACAGGATATTATTAACCTATTTAAATTCACCATCAATGCTATTTTAAGTGGAATAATAAGTTATTCAAGCAAAGAGAAGGAATAGCAATGGACAGTCCTGTCTCATTAGACTTAGCAGCTTTTAATGAACATCTAGAAAAAGAACTCTTTGATACTATATTCCCTCAGTCTCGTATATGGTTACATTTTGTTGATGATATATTCAATGCAATCTGAATTCATATTGCGAATATATCATCTTGTGAATATTCACCGATTCAGAATTACTCAGTTCACACATCCTCTTAACATCATTCATAACAAAAAATGGGTATTATCAACAACAGTCTTATGCATAATGCTCATACGATCTGCTCTTCTGATTCTCCTTTTGTTAAATGAACTGAATAACATTAAAAGCAGTCTGATACAGGTAACCCTCGTATAACGTAGTACTTATACAACGCGGTCTACAAATTGTAGCAACCCTTGTTCAATGCAGTCTCGATATAACGCGGTCTACAAATTGCAGAAATCCTTTATCTTTTCATATATTTTTCACTATGCAACTTAAAAAATCAAATTTTATCTTCGTTAAATTTGTGTCTGCCCCATATTGCGCATGTAGTTATAAGTAGCAAATTTATATTAGGGAAAATACCCTTTAGCGTGGATGTACATCAATTGTTTACTGTGTAAAGTGTTAATTATTGTTGAAAGTTGTCTTCATTTTCTGCCAGGAAAGCGCATTAAAAATCATAAATGTGTTAATCTTAAGCTGAGCATTTTATTTTCTGGTGAGTTACATACAATATGTAATGCATTTTTTATGTAAAGAAATTATTTTTATAGTAATGGCCACATAGAGGGCTTTTGCGATATGGTTGAAAAAGAAATTAGTGAATTAATTGATGGGGAAATGAATTTAAATTAGGAGGAACTGGTACAATTAATAGATTACATCGAACCAAATGGTGGGGAAAATTCTACCGAAGATTCTGATTGTGATGAATCAGTTAAAAAATTCAGTTTAAAGAAATTAGCAGAAGGACTGGACTTGGCAAGAAAGTTAGGAAGCTATTTTATGGAGAATGATCCCTCAATGGAGCGCTCCGGAAAATTTCACGAGACAACTGGATATTTGTTTATCTCCATATTATGAACTTAATAAAAAATTGCAGCATAGTGCTAAGCAGGGTCCTATTACTAACTTCTTGGTAACTAAACCAGCCGAAGTATGCAATGAGAATCATACAAATTATGTCCAAGAGATTTCAAGTGATGACGACATCTGGCCACTCGTAAATAAAGAACATCTACGAAATGTTCGTTGTGAAGACAGCGACAATGATTAAAATATGCACTCAATGTTGTTTTGCCTAAAACATTTATGCATTATGTGCAATGAAGTTTATGTACAATTTGTAATTTTATAAGTTTATTCTAAATATTTGTTTCATAGTTTATATGTTTTCTTAACTTACATGAATTACAGGAATTAAATAAAAATATATTTTTGTTGGGTGTGTCATTGTTGTTTATATAATTTAAAAAAAAAAAAAAGATTTCAGAACATAATCCTACTTTTTCTATGCGATATGAGTCTCGCATAACGCGATTTATATAATGCGGCATTTCTATGGAACCTAACATCCGCGTTATGCAAGGGTTACCTGTATATGTAACGGATACAATAAAACTACCATTCAAAAAATTATTGATAATTATCATCCTTCCCCCAGATTACAATCTGATGTGAAAAGAATTTCAGTACCCTAGCTTAAAGGAACCTTAGAACAAATAGCAAGGATTCTTCAAAAATTCAGTCTATTCACACCAGCTCAGAAACTGTCTTCCTTTCTACCATCCCACGAAGGATGTATTACCACTGTTTCCTTAGTGTCTATCAAGTACACTGTTCATGCCATCTTTGTTATTTTGGACAGACTGGCCATTCTGCATTGATTAGTATATGAAGAACATCAAGACTATTATGACAAGCCAAAAGGCTTTATAATATATTGTTATTACTACTATAGCAAGCCAAAAGGCTTGTTATAGTAGTAATAACAATATATAAGTACACCAGTTTAGCGATGCGTTAGTAGAGGCATATGTAAGTTCGGTTCACTTAAAACCTTGATATTCCAGGTCTACCTACTCACTGATGAGACCTCAAAAAGGGTTGAAACCAGTCTGGATAGTGACCACTTCTCATAATGTAAAACAGTAATACATCTCCTAGGAGCTGCGTTTTACATTATGAGAGAATATTAAGGATATTCTCTCATAGTGATGGAGCTTGCTCCACCTTTGTTCCGAGTTGCCCTGGTGTTGTAGTACCCAAGTGATTACTTACACTTGGGCTCGCCAATAGTTTTTTCAGCATGAAACTCTAGGATTTCGATGGATTTCAATCCAAGTTTCGTACCCGGCTGTAGAATAATACAGGGTTTACCATCTCCCTTAAACTTAACATCAAGACTATATTAGATTTTTGGAATACAACAAATCTGGCCTTGCTTCGTATGCTACAGACACTAGGCACAGTATTCTTTGGAACCAGAATAAACTTCTTCAATCCAGCAAGTTCAAATTCGATTGTTTTTTCCTAGAAATGTGTGAAACTCTATGAAACTGTTCAAAACTTGGAATCAAGATTATATGCTGAAGTTTTGAGAAGTGATGATTATTAACTGTTCATAAGTGTTTTTTTTTTTTTTAATCTACACAACTTTTAATAATTGTTTCTTTGAATTCTAATACTGTAGTATCATGTACTTCAATTGCCTGAGACACAACTAATTATGTGCATGAATTATGACTCATTATTGTGATTCATCTTTTGAATGTAGTTAGCAGTCTGTCTCCCTAAAGAAGTCCACATAATATTAGATTAAATATACTGGAGTTTTTAAATAAAATTCTATATAATTTTTGGTACATGTGTAAGCTTGTAAAGTTACTTTATAATGTCCCATTAAAAATATTTACATAATCAACAGTTTTTCTATTTTGTTATCCTTCGGCTTTTAGTCATTAAATTTCTTCAAATTAATATATATATCTGTTTTAGCCCTTGGTGATTACATCTATGCTAGACTAGATGGTTTTACTTCTGGAGGTTTGAATTGGATTGAAGTGCATATCATCATTCCACCTGGACATAAATCTTATAAAAGATTCAAGGTTATTATCCATTTTACCAAGATATATATATATATATATATATATATATATATATATATATATATATATATGTATATAACACACCTAGTAACTGGGACATGGCCCCCACAAGGGTAGGGCTGAGAGGGCTCTAGCCTTGCGGGGCTGGAATTAGAGGGGGATCCGTCTCGTTGGGTCGGCCAGTTAAGTGAGACTAACAAAAGACAAAAAAGAAACTTTATAAAATAAGAATGAATATGTGCTGAGAGGGACTACTAGATTTTGCAATCGTTTCCAACCCATTATCCATCTTTTCAGATTTATGGTTACACTTCTGAACTTCCCATTTGAAAGGATTTACTTTAGTTTTCATTTTTCATTCACCCACCTCGCTTTCTATGCATGGCGTCGTTTCAATGCGGACACTGTCCGACGTTACCAGCACACTACCCTACCAGTGCATATGCTACGGATGCTGAGAGAATTTTATTTTATTCATAAAAGAGAAAGCTTTATTTGATAGTTTTAGTTGGCTAAGTTAATCTCAAGAAACTGAAAGTTTTCTACAAAATTCTTTATTTGAGAAGAATTTGTTTTACTTGAATTAAAATTTTGCTAGTTAGTAAGTAAAAGAAAATATAAAGCTTTTTTAGTTATGATTTTTTGTATGAAACAAACTTAATTTTTTTTCCAGATCATACAAATTTGAGATATTAAAAATATTTAAATAAATTGCTCTCAAAGCAAGCAAAGATGCTTCAGTTAAAATAAATAAAATTCCAATGTCTGATTCAAAGTATAAACATAAGTCCAGAGCTCAGAAGAGGAAACTTAAATCCGAGAGAGAGAGAGAGAGAATCAAAAGCATCACAAGGTCGTCAATTCATAACCAAATTTTTAAAATCTGAAAATGAAAAGAACATAGTTCCCAGTACTGATCATAGTGAAGGTGGTGATAATGTTTGTGACATTGAAATCCAAACAGAATATCAGTGTCAAATCGAAACTCATAAAGCAGTCGAAAGTCAAGCGACTGTTACATGTGAACCTCTTGCAACGGAAGAAAAGGCCGCAAGTGAAAAACCTGCAGGAGGAGTGACTATGGAAGAATATGATACAGTTGATGCTTCAGTTGCAGGCCCTGTTGAAAAATCGAATATAAAATATGATGACCCTAGTATTTGGCTTAGAGTAATCTCAAACAATATGCGGGAAGAGACAGTACGAACTATTAGCTTTCAAGAATTCCAAAAGATTTATAAGGAATTGCCAAGAGATCTTAATGGTATGAAATTTCAAGATTTTTTGCTCTATATGAAAATGAAAGATGAAAGAACAAGTGAATATTTTCCAAGAGAATGGTTAACATTGTGCGTATCGAAAGAAAATCTCACGAAAGGACATGGAATCAATAAAGACTTACAACTACAAATTCAATATGAAACAAATAAGTGGAGAACACTTTTGCAATGGATTGTAGATGTAACGTTATTTTTATCACCCAGAGGTTTAGCATTTCAATGAGAGAACACGAAGATTGGAGATGTTCATAATGGGAATTTCTTAGGTATATTAGATATAGCCAAGAACAACTTAATTCCCTAGCAATTTTGTGCATCGAAAATGATCTGGCTAAACTTTTGTGTTATCATTTAAAGTAATTGATCCTAAACCCTGTAGAGCAATGTGTTGTCCTTAACCTGAATGACAGGTAGGGAGCCTGCCAAAAATCCTGACCTGGGGGCCTGCTTCAGGATGTGGGGGTCCCTGTTTACTGGGGACAGAAATTCTGGCTTTCTGAATCTTTAATTAACAGTCAATAATTTTTTTAACGTATTTTAAAAACAAATTATAAGATTAATCATACTTGTCACTTATTTTATTTAGTAACTGCTCCAATATTACTCTAACCCATTTAACTTTAATACAATTTAATTATTTACTTTTAACCTGTGCCATGTAGACAAATTGACTCTGATGTCAGCAAGTTGCAGAGGCATATTTGTTTAGAATTGTCTACAGTCTAGGCAGGAATCACTTGAATATGCCAGCAAAGTTACATTCAAGTGTGTGTATGTGTGTGCATGAGAGAGAGAGAGTGAGTGAGTGAGATCTTAATTACAACTTACCCAGAAAAATATTCATTACATCCAAATACCTTTTCTTTTTTTTTTTCCTGAAAAATCACACTAATTAAGGTGCAGTGACAAAAACCTACTATTCCTTTGAATTTCCAACAGTAATGATGATGAACTGCTGTAGAACATAAATTATAATATGAACTGTGGTCAAAATCATTTTATAAATATCACTAAATATAAATATCTTTCAATGTCAATGAATGCCAAAGTTCACTAAACTTGGGTTTTTCATCCAATAAAACAGGCTAATTAGCTAAAAGAACACGTGCAATTAGTAGATATGACACACTGGCCTCATAGCCTTCGTTGTCTGGGCTGTAATTTAAACAGCACAATCCAAAATTTATGATCCTACACAAAATAAAAAACACATGGATGTAACAATAAAAATTCTAATAACAAAGCATGAATACTCAACTGATATGAAATGGTAAATTTAAAACTTTATGGCATGGTGAATGTACAATATATTAATTAATATATAATTTCAATTATTCCCACCCATGAGAAGCCACATGGCCTATAGCAAATAATTGTTTTATGTGGGCTGTGGGTCAACAGCAAATAATTTGTTGATATTCTTCTTGAATAGCTGGAGGTTGCAGTCCTTGGGAAATACTTCATAGGAAAGGCTGTTCGACAGAACTGATGTTGATGGAATAAAACACAACTTGTACTTTGTACAACTTGTACTTGTGTTCCTGAAGGTTTATCAGAAATGTGAGATATAATAGATGTTTGTTCTACTGAACAATGCCCATGGAAATATCTATAGAAGAGACACAGTGCAAAAACTGTCTGTGAGACAATGCAGTGGCTGAAGACTGTATGGGGGGGGGGGGGATTAATCTCTCTTCTAGATTGCGTCAAGAATTTTCAGAGAAGTCTTAGGTGCATTATTCCAAATGAGCTAGTGGTATTCCAAGGTTGGGCATGTATGAGATTTGTACTGAATAAAAAAAACAAGCAAAATTGTATTTTGGAAGCACTGAAAATGACTAGGTAGTTGTTGTTGTCCCATTGCAGAATTGTGGAAAGATCAGTGTTTAAAGTACTCATCGAAGATAATCTTGAAGCTTGAGATGTTTGAGCACCGTGAGTGTATCATAAAAATAGGATGAGCAGAGAATGCTATAATCAGCAAAATTGTGAATAGGGTTTCAGGTCAGTGAGAGTAGAAGATTCATATATATAAGAAAGACAACTGATGAAATAACAAATCCTTAAGGAAGACCAGCATTAACAGGAAAAGCTGAAGAGAGAACATCTTCCAAACTATACTGAAATTATCAACCAGAAAACAATTTTATGCTTAAAAAAACTCTAAAAAAACACCCAGCTAACAAAGCTTTATGAACAGCAATTTCTTAAAAAGGAAATAGGAAAAATAAGAAAAAGCAGAAATTATACTAAAAATAGAAGGAAAAATAGGAAATGTACAGTCCATAAGTGATCTGCCATATAGAACTCAAAATAGGAAGCAAGACTTAAATCTGCTTGAACAACGAAATCTCAACTTCCCGAATAATCATGACAAACAATACTAAAAAATAGATAGCTGATCGACAATAGAGCATCAAAGGTTGGTCGATTGGTACCACAGGTTCTCCATTCACAACGCAGTTGATATTTTCAACAATTCTACTTATTTTCATTTTCTTTGTCTTTTTATTGCTGATCTTCATACCATATCTATTACAACAGTTATTCAATTTAGTCAGGGATTCCGGCAAACCTGTAGCGGATTTATTTAGAAGTATAACATTGACCGCATAAAGCAAAGAGCTGACAATAACATCTCCAATTCTGATATCATGTTTAATACCACTTTCCTTCATAATGTGATCCATATAGATAATGAATAACAGAGGGGATAATGTACATCGTTGTAGTTATAACCATCTTCCTGTACTTCCTTCAATTCTAACTGCTGACTTGCAGCTCAAATAAAGACTAAGTATTGCTTGATATAATGTCCCACTGACACCATATAACTGTAGCGTATTGAATAGCTTCTCTCTTGGTACCTTGTCATATGCCTTTTCCAAATCGACAAAACTTAAATACAAATCTTTGTTATATTCCCATGCTTTCTCCACTATTTGTCGTAAAGTGAAGATCTGATTCTGACAGCCTCTATTTGGCCTGAATCCAGCTTGTTATTCACCCAGCTTTTCTTCCACAATTCTTCACAACCATTTCTCAAGTATCAAAAGCTGTATAACTGAGAGGAGACCTCCACATAACCTTTAAAGGAATGCAGAGAACCGACCACGGCTTCTGACCTAGTGTCCAATCCTCACCTTCTCGTGGTTCACCTTGTTGGGTATCTACTTGGATACTGAACGAACGAGGATGGGATGGCAATTTGGGATTTAGCCAACCAAATTGTATTCTTATTGGTTAAACCAAAATAAAAAATGATGGTAAAACATGACAAATTTTTTTAGTTATTAGTTTCTTTATTTTCTTTATATGTTTGACTTATTATTTCAGCAACTTTCGTGGAGTTTGCACACTCATTGGAGGTCTCCATTTCACTAGCAACATATTTATCATGTTGAACCTTAAAACATCTTAGTGATCTTGGAATTCCCAGTGCATTCTGGCAATATGTTACACTCACCCACCAATCTCCACATAAAAGATATACTCCTCACACCCCCTATGACCACACCTTTACCCACATTCAAGGGATGATTTCTCATTCTTCTTCTCCCACCTTCCATTCTTTTTTTGATCTCCTGTATTAATCTGATAAAATCTCCTACTCAATTCTTCTCAACCGTTTCTCAAGTATGCTTGCATAAAGCTTGCCAGGAACACTCACTAGGGAAATACACCTGTAATTCTCACATTCAGTTTTATTTCCCTTTTTTATATATGGGTACTATGAGAGCTCTACTCCACTCATCGGGAATTAGTCCCTCTGTCCAGGCTTTCTGAACTATGCAGTGCAGCCACTGTAAGACTTTTTATACCACCAAACTTCAGCATTTCTGATCGATTATCATCTACTCCTGCTGCCTTTCCACATTTCAAGCCTTTGATGGCTTTTTCTACTTCAAGTATAGATACGTATTCCTGACTGTATGCCTGTTGAATGTTTTTTTACCACTGTGCTATCACTGCTTGTTTCATTTAGCAATTTTTCGAAGTAATTACTCCATACTTCAAGGATATCTTTTACTCCTGTTTTCATGTCACCTTTATCATCTCTAACTCGTTTAACAGCACTCTTTCCTCCATTTCTAAGCTTCTTCAACAACCTCAAGAATATTTTGCCACCTTCTTGATATTTATTTTCTATGTTCTTGCCAAAGTCCTCCCATGACTTTTGTTTAGCTAGTTTTACATGGTGTTTAGCTTTCTTACATTTGTCTCTGTATTCTCTAAGAGCACAAGCTGACTTATTTGCCAGGTACTTTTGATATGCTTTCTTCTTTTCCGTCACTGCCTCTTTAACTTCCTGTGTCCACCATGGAGTTCTAACTTTTCTATCCTTTCATATAACCTCAACACATGCCTCTCTGGCTGAATCAATCAGGGTTTTCTTCAAAGTTTGCCACTGAATCTCCAAGATTTGGTTCCTGTTCTCAAACTCTTTCATATTTTCTTCAATAATCTTCGTGTATTTTAGTCTGCAGTTCACATCTGAGAGCTGCTCAACTTTCATTCGCTTTAAAACTTTCTTACATGTTATTCTTTTCAATATTAAATTCAGTTTTATCCTGCTCAAGACTAAATAGTGATCACTTCCAATTTCAAATCCTCTGTACACTCTGGTGTCCTGCACCAGAGAGAAAATATCACTATCAACAATAGCATAGTCAATGAGACTTTTCTTAATCCTTGCTGCTTCTCTCCATATGAATTTGCATACATTTTTATGTTGGAACATGGTGTTAGTAATAACCAGTCGATGTCCTGAGCAGAAATCCAACAGGTATTTGCCATTATTATTAGCTTTTCTCTTTTCTCCAAATTTTCCCAAAATATTTTTGTATGTCTGATAATCATTTCTTACTCTGCTATTTAGATCCCCAACAAGGACCAACTTTTCCTTTTTCATTGTGTCAGATGATTTCTCTAAAGCATCAAAATATTCCTCCCACTTCTATCTTAGTAGAACCTTCTGTGAGACCATAGGCACAAATAAGTCTCACTGTCCAATTCCCCATTCTGATATTTGCTCACATCACTCTACTTGAGACTGTGTGCCATTCAAGCAGATTAGCCTCGCATTTTGTGTCGAATACTATGGCTACTCCTTTTCCTTGATTGTCATTGCCTGAATATAACATTTTGTATTTATTGCTTAGAAAGATCTCACCAGTTTTTGTTTTTTTGTTTCAGTCACCCCTATTATGTCGATCTGGTACTTATCTAATTCCTCAGCTAGCTCCATTTCTTTGCCATTCAGGTTTCTTATGTTGATAGTACCAATCTTTAACTCTGGTGATGTTGAGTTGGGGGTGTGCTTTCAGATTTGTTCCAGTAGCTGACTTTTCGCTGTTCACCCTGGTTCTCTGGTGAAAACAATGGGGGCCTTGTTTAACTGGGCGACGCCTCAGCCAGCACGAAATTTTGTCATGTTGTACCATCATTTTGTATATTGGTTTAAGCCAATAAGAATACAATTTGGTCAGCTAAATCCCAAATTGCCAGCCTATCCTCGTTCGTTCAGTGTCCAGTAGATACCCAACAGGGTGCACCATGAGAAGGTGAGGATTGGACATTAGGTCAGAAGCCCTGATCAGTTCTCCGCATTCCTTTAAAGGCTATGTGGAGGTCTTCTCTCAGTTATATAGCTTTGACCGTTAAGTACCCCTAATAAAAATAATAATAATAAAAATAAAGTAAAATATACAATGTGAGAAAAGAAATCATTCAGTTTCCGATTAGTAAAGGTTCATGTACTACATTTTTATACATTAAGTTTTCTTTCTACTTGTTTCATTCTGTCTGCTACTCTGAAAGTTACTAATCATAATTATGATTAGCAAAACATGTCTGGAATTTAATTCCTTTATTAACTGACAAAATATTCTAGTTAATCCAACTTATTACTGTAGAATAATTGCCAATGAAACTATCAATAATGCATCTAGTAGAATATTTTAGTCTTTGGTTGGTTAGTTGATTTGGATTTATGGCTGAAGCAACTCAGGTTATGAGACCAGTGTATCATCTCTGTTAATTGGGTATGTTCTATAGCCAGTTTGCCTGTTTCACAGAGTGAAAAACCTGACTTTTTTGGAAAGGAAAAAATTTTGGTCTTTCTCTGCAATCCACGTTTGTATGCCTGGATGACAGAGAAGAATCAGAGCAGATTTAAATAGTATATATTAAAAAGAGTGTTGATGGTATAAATATAAACTAAAAATTTATAAATGGAAGTACATACCTGGGCATCCAAGCTGATGTCATCATTGTAAACTTCATCAGCTGCATGTTTGTTAAGAGCATCAACACAGCAGTTTCCGTGCAACCCACATATTTTATGAGGATGGCTACATGAAGATTCTACATTATTTTCATCCAAAGTGGGCTTTAAAAGCTCTGCTGAAGGCCAACTCTGAGGACTAGGACTTGAGGGAATCTTCTCAAAATCGTTTTCATCTACTAGAAAAAATAAAAAAAAAAAATTAAAATGAGTGATCATTATATATATATACTAGGAGGCTCTGCCCCCTGATGCCTATGGCGCCCAACCATAAAATACATAAAAGGTTCATTGGATTTACAGATGTAAGTGATTATAGAACACCTAGTGGTCTTTTTAAACATGTTGTAAACAGAATTGAGGAATTTAATATTAAGGACAAATTAGTGTGCCAAACTTATGATGGTGCCTGTAAAATGAGTGGGCATATTAATGGGGTTGCAAAGGAAAGTTATTGAGGCATATCCTTTAGCAATATTTGTGCATTGCTATGCCATGTTTTGAATTTAGCTATGAAGCAAAGCCTTTTGAATATCAAGGAATGTAGATTGTTTTTCCAAACTATCAGTGTACTGGCAGCATATTTTTCTAAATCATCGAAAAGAATAAATGCTTTGCAAGATTTTGTTACTAAAAAATTATCCTCCATTGCACTAACCAGATTGAACTTTACTTCCCGTTTAGTAAGCAGTAAAACGTCACAGAAGTCAACTCATTGAATTTTTTTGAACACATAGTAATGAATTCTGGAGAATGGGACATGAATACTGCAATCAAAGCTCATGATTTTTTTGCATTTCTTGCAAGATTTTCAAACAATTTTCTTCCTAGAAATTTTTTCTGTTCTATTTAGCTATAGTGATGTCTTTGATAGTATACTACAAGCTTCATCCTATGATATACTGTACTGTTGTAAAAAAGTGCAGAACACTATGAAGCAGCTTAGAAATGACAGAGAACATGGATTTATTATTATTTGGATTTCTGCATCAAAAAGGAAAAGCATACAGTTGATGAGTCAAGACCTAAGAGACGAAAAGGGCCTGAAGAGATGGAGAAGAGCATGTGTCTTTGATTATACTAAGGAATAGCTGACTGCATATGCCTGGGAATCAAAGATACCATTCACTTTTGAAACTTGAATATTTTCAACTCCTTTGTAGTGAAAGATGTGGTCAGTATGCAAAGATGTTTACTGATGGTATTTTAGAAACTTAAAGGATTTCTATGGCCCAATTTTTGGCTACATTTGCTTGAAAATGAACTGATGAATTTGCCAGGAAACCAGTGCATCACCTATTAAAACTCATGTCAGATTGCATTCAAGGATATTTATAAGTTAGCAGAACTCGTCATGTCGATTCTGAGCTCTAACACTACAGTTGAGCATTTTTTTTTTTTGGCTATGAAGAGAATAAATATGTGTTATAGAGGAACACAAACACAGAAAGGCTGTGCAGCCTAAGCTTAATTGCTACAGAAATTTCATTAATGATGATGTGATAACACAATTCATAGGAAAAAAGGACAATGGAACTTGTGGTGTATAAATAAATAAGTAAAACAAGTTATTTCAGCCATTCTTTGATTCGATCCAGAAAAATAATAATTTCCCAAGTGACTATTTTTTCCAATTTCTGTATGTATTATAGAGCTGTATTTGAAAATTATATCAAAATTCAAATTATCCATGTCTCACTCTAGTATTTGATAATCTAATCTCACTAGGAAGCATAACAAGCACATCCTTTGTGCTTGTCACAGCACGCATGAAGCATAGCTATTGTTCATTTGACCTTTATGCTTTCCATATTTACAATTACATTAACAAGTCACATTCACACCTGGCAGTGTCTGCCATTTCTTTATTTCCTGGTGGGTACTAGCTTCAGCATATGTATGGCTTCCACACTGAGCAGTCACATTTTCACAATGCTTATATACCATTAGTTTCACCTCTTTAAGCAGAATTTTATTTCTAAAATTAGCATTTGTTAAGTGTCTGGATAATATTGAATAGATGCAATTTAAACTCATTTCAAGTTTTATATATATATATATATATATATTCATTTTGCTTTTCCTATATCCAATGATTGTATTATAAACAGTGTTACACGTATATTCCGGAACTGAAAATTTGAAAGCAGATGTCAGGATAAATGTGTACCGCTTGTTTACTGCTAAATTAATCTGTTCTGTTTGTATGTATGCAGCATAGTCTGCAGGAGCAGTGTTTTTCCATTAAGTGTGTCATTCGAATTATCTTTAATCACAACAATTGTTCCTAAATATAGTACACAGATGTTAAATGTCTGTTTACTGTATTTAGTGATAAACAAAGCAACCTGTTTTTCTTGCCTGTGCAGTATAGCATCTGTTGAGGTTGGAAAGGTTTTAATGGTATAGGGACATTTTTATTCTAGTCTTCGAAAACAACAGACATAGCAAAAAATTATTTATACTTTGCAAACAAATCTCTCTCTCTCTCTCTCTCTCTCTCTCCTCATGACGTTTTTTTTTTAATTATGCCATCATAAATTCACTTATTCATCTCTAACCTTTATAGGATCACATGCGATTTGCTCTTCCCAGTATAGGACACATATCAAAATATTAATTATTAATAATTCATTTGCCATTAATGAAAGTATTTCTACTCACACTCATTATTTCCTTTAGATTTCCCATTCTCACATGATTTACTAATGATAGCGTACATATTTACACCTTTGAGTAATTCAAATATACCAACCAAATATAGCATTCTCCTTCATTACTGTTTTCTAATATATCTTAAAACAAACACGTTGTTCCCTCACTCAATGCATATTTGGTTACAAATAATTAAAGTATTCAACGTTATCCTACAATATAATTAAGATGAGTGCTGATGCACTATGTACTCTTAACTCTTTCATACATCAGCAAAAATGCAATCATACAGTCAAACTGACATGAATTTTGTAGTGCGGGTTGCATAAGCCACACTCAACCGAAATGGGCACGTGACACCACTGATATTTATGTAGGTTTACTGTCATGTTAATATTCAAATATTAAGAGGAAAAAGTGCAAGGAAACGTACTGTGGGAGGTTAGATCACCCATACTATGAGCATCCGGTCATAACCATACCATAACATAGCCCTCATAGTGTCCCTCACATATCATTACATGATGTTTCTCCAGGCATGGTGAGACAGCATGGATAGCAGTGAAACTATACACCGGCTATTCAAGAATTCATGATTAAGAATTTAGGGAGACAAAACATGTGTTAAAATAATTATTTTACTTAATATTAGGAAAGTAACATTTGACGTTTCGACCTCTGCATTGAAGTTATCATCAGAAAAATACATATGTATAAGAACCCGAGCTACATGCTACTGCACATTACAAAGGCGAAATGAATCTAAGCTGCTTATTAATCTTTTATCTAACCTGACCTCTAGTGGGGGGGGAGGGAAATATTTAAAAATAATAATAAAATAAAATAAAGTTTTAAAAAAATTAGATATAAAAATATATTAAAATCAGAACTACATTAAACATTTCTAAAGTCCTCTCATATGGGCTTGTTCCAGTTGTTATAAGGGTCGCATATGGGTCCTCCACATTCTTGGAATGATTAGTCCGTCATTTTTGTTCAGGTTTGAATCGTGTTTTAGCATTTCACAGGCTTCTTTAAATTTTCTCTCAAACCAGGTTTTGGTATGGTGTGGGGACTTGGTGCCTTTCCGGTCAATTCTATGGTATGTTTGGAGTGTGTGGTCTGATAGGCCTGTGAACACAAATGACATATTAAATACCTCCATTATGGAAAAACAGGTCTATCAGACCACTCCAAACATACCATTTTTTGTACATCGCATGCATGAACAGTTGTAAATCTCATTGTCCACTAGTATTATGGATGAGCCAAATGCATTACTAGAAACCATATCCTGAAGACCAGAAGTGGAACTTTTTCAAGCTACCATAGGCAACCAATAAGCAGGGTGGTGATCAAATACTAAGCAATGAAATTTTTTCTGCTGCCTAAAGACTTTACAAACATCCATACATCCTATGTCACAGGGATAATAAATTAACAGCCTGCTGAATGGAGAGTGAATCCACTATCCACTCAACCAACCCAAGTCAGTAAACTTAACTATAAAAAATATATATATATATATATATATTATTGTGCTTAAGATTTTCAATTTATTATATTATGTGGTTTCAGGGTTGTTTTTTTTTGATACTTATTAATATTGGCGATGATATTTCAGACTGGTAAAGAGTATGCAAAATAAAAGTGATCACTAAGAGCAAAAACCTTATAAAATGAGTGAATAAAAGGTTACCTGATCAGCCAAGAAAGTATGTGGTGACAGCATATTGCAAAAGTAGAAAATAAGAACTCTATGGCAGACATAACAAGTTATAAAAAGAAAAAATATATATAAGAAGTTCCTGACAATTAAAAGATAATTTGTTCATATAGAATGTATAAAAAAGCAGGGAAGTTGAATTATGTGAAATGCAGCTAACAAAAACTCATAGGAAAAGTTTGAAGAGAATATAGAAAATAAATAATAAATATTGTGAACATGGTAAGATGTCTGGAGGTAACCAAAAATAATGTTAGAAATGGAGGGAAGGGAAGAGTATCACAGAAAGAATCAGAGATTATTAAGGTGACATAAACATTGAATATAAGGAAATTCTGGATATCTGGAGTAAATACTTTAAAAAATCATTAAATGAAGGACCATCCAGAAGCAATGATTGCCATAGTGATGGGAAGCTATCAAAACCTGTAAGGTTAAAAGGAAGCTGCCATAGATGATATTTCACCACAAATGCTGAAATGCTATGGAAGTGACACAATAAAAAAATCTACAGTGGCTAGACAGCACAATCCAGAAGGCATAGTCATGAGTCTGAATCCCACATGACTGACACAGAGCGCTCGCATTTAAACAATTCATGAAAAGGGAAATAAAGTGAGAATTATAAAGGAATTTCCTTACTGGGTATTCCAAGAAAGATTTATACAAAGAATACTTAAGAAAAGTATAAGTAAAATTGCTGAAAGGAAAATTAGTAAGAAACAAACAGATTTAGACTGAATAGGGGTTTCAATATGAGATTTTTACCTCAAAACAAACAGTTGCTTTTTGGTTTTATATCAGATGGTCTGACATAAAACCAATGCCGCACAAGAGATGGTGCACAAGAGTGAGGCATCTGCACTGCTATTTACAATCTATTTGGATCAACATTATGAAGTGGCATTAAACCTGATATTAAAATAGGAAATATTCAATTTTACTATTTATTTAATGAAGATGATGTTATACTTATACTCCTAAATAAATCAAACGCAATTTTAGGACACAAAGTAAACTGAATAGCTGCTGTAACATTTTTGATGTGAAAATTAGGAATAAAAGGACAAAAAACTAACAGAAAGAAATAATAAAAATCTCGACTGCAGATCAAATAGATTAAAAATATTTGCTTCATGTCCATATCATTTTTTCTATAATATCCAATGATTATATTGACTTCAGCTGATATTTTGTCCATCTAATTATTGATGTATATACAAATATACAGGCCAGTACAGTGCTTAAATGAGGAATCCATAAATCTGGAAATATTTTAGCTATTTAGGCTCTTCAATTTTTTGTCAAGATGGCTAGAATAAATAAAATGGGTAAGGCGGAACAAATATGCAATAAGAGAAAAATTAGCCAAAAAAAAAAAAAAAAAAGATAAGACAGTGTTCACACTACTTGTAACTTATGGATCTGAGGTGCTGGTTCAGAAATAAAACAGTTGTTTAAAGACTAGAGATCACCAGTATAAGAGTTCTGAGAAAAATTAGGAGAGTGAAGATGACATTAATGGCAGAATCATTAAAAATGAAGATATTAGGGAAAATACTGGGTATTGTTAGTATTCATTGATGTGTGAGCAGAGCTAAAGTGGTGTAACTTCCTCAAAAAATGCAAAGGTTAGCAAAACAGATGTCTGATCGAGGATAGCAGGAAAAGATCTGGAAAAAGACCAAGATCTAGGTAGAGTGATCTGTTAAAAGCTCTAAAAGAGAGGAATGTACTGAAGATCTGGCAATTAAGATATTAATTTGGAAGAAAATTGACAGGAAGTTAGTGATAATATAAGCTTAAATCATGCAGAGCTATCAGTACATCCTGTACAGAGAAATTTAATGATCGTAAATTTAAAATTACAGATCTATGTAATAAGAAACTCAAGAAACACTCATTAAAATAGTGCATTACTATATTGCTTTTTTGGCACCTACCTGAAAGAAAAAAATTTAACATATAAGTGAATGTCATAGTGATAATATTTCACTAACAATAAAGTGCATAAATTAATGGACTCATAACATTAGTTCATTACACTATAGCTATTAGCCCTGGTAGATGAAGTACAAGTGTAGACTTAGTTCCAACCTACTTGATGTGAAATTTAGTTTTGTCTCTGATGATATGCATCCTCCCCTTTTCCCCCCACTTCTAATGTCAGATTATTCTTAAATACTGACCTAGCTCTGTCTCCCAAGGTAGTCAGAATCCATATAATTCATTATATAATAATGAGTAAGACAGTAAATTACACGAGTTCTAACAGCAGTATAGTAGTGTAACAATTAGAAATATTTCTAAAGATATTTCAATTGTTTTCAAACAAAACTACATATAAATTCAGTGGTTATTAGAGATAATATAATCACGAGGCACACAGAAAACTAAAAATAAACTTCTGCAATACGACTCTAATCCATGAAAGTAGCCCTTGTTACCTTGGTGTCACACTTAACAGTAGTTTAACTTACCAAAAATATTTGGGAAAAAAAAACTCAGTTAAAGATATTTGCCAGGAACAACACCATAAACAAGCTGACAGGCACAATTTGGGGTTGTAGCGCCTCAACTCTTAGAACATCCATCCTGGAGCCAAAGTCGCAATGCAACTCTTGTGGACATGCAGCATAACATAAGGAGAGCCATCTCTGGCACCTTATGATGCACTCTTCCCCCTTGGTTACCTGTTCTTTCCCACATCACTCCTACATGCTTCGGAAGAGAAGAAGTTATCATCAAAGAAATAAAGAAAATCAGAAATAATATATATCTTCCTATTCATCAAGATATCTCACCTACAACACACTGCCTTGCCTCAAAATCTCCCATATGGCTTGTGGAATCACCAGAATTACCAGACATAACATTAGTTCATTACACTATAGCTATTAGGATTCAATCTACCTCTAGCCCTCTGAAATCAGCTAAACAGATTGAGGACTGGATAAAGTCACTGTAATAAATGGGAACTGTGCCCACTTATTACATCTGTGGGTAATTTCACAGTCACCCCTTTTGCATGTGTAGTGCTGTGCAGGCTATGCATCAAATCACTAATGACTGCCCCATACACTCCTTTCCTAGAGGCTGGAGGAATTTGCATTTACTCCCAGCTAGTGCCATCAACAGGTTAACTGAACTGTCAGTCTGTATATAGTCTTGCTCAATAATTTTTTGTACTTCTCCCAAATACTAAATAAATAAATATAATTGTGTAATGCAACCATAAATGTGCAATGCTCCATTAATAAAATTCTCCTCTATGATTGAAATATACAATGCTATTTATGGTTTCTAAGTACTTATCTTACTCAAGCAAAATAATAAGAAAAAACACTTACCACTTCCATTCTCCTCATTGCTTTTTTTTTCAGCAGCAGGAGAAGAAGAAATAATAGGTTCAGATGATGTCCTGAAATAGGACTGTATGCTTCCCATTTGAGAAGTATTCTTTTCTTCTGAACTAGTTTGCTTAGGGTTTTCATTGGTCTTCTGAGGTAGTGGTTGTTGTTTTAGCTGAGTCAAAGATGGTGATCTTACCAATACTGGTTTACCTCCAAAAGGAGCACCAGGATCAGGGGAGACTTTTCTCCTATTCATAAAAAATATAAATTAAATGTTATAAATAAAATAATTTTATATAGAAAATCAGTTGCTGATTTCATGATTTGATATTTTCTGCATATACATAATAGCAAAGCTTTTTTTATTTTTTTAAATTAAAAACTAGTAATCATATCTCTGATAAAATAAAATCAAAACATGATACAATACTGATAGAACGTCGATAGTAGTTTGTTTCCTATCTGATTTTCATCCCAGCATGCAACCAAATGGCATACTATTAAACATGTGCTTAACCACGCTACTGGCCAGGACGTATATATACGTCCACATTTCCATGGATGTGAAGTGCATATGAAAATTGTAATACCACTGATATTACATTGAAATTTATGATGGATACGAAGCTTTTGAGGATGTGTATTTGATCTTTAATGGCCCGTAAGGTGGTTAAAAGACTTTTTACAAACTGTGTCAACAACATATTGCTTTTCATTCAGTATTAAACAGTGTATAGTATTCATTATAAAAGATTTACAGAAGAGACACTACTGTTTATGAATAAAATAACTTTAATTAAAATAATTCTCTATTTCAATATGAATCGGTCATTTAAAATTATTATTATTGAAATACTAATTTAATCAACAAATAAAGAAAATTATGATCTCTCAGGTTATCATAATCCCCTTTCCTCAATGCTTAGTGATACCTTTATATTACATCTCCCCCTGCCCCAAACCCTACTTTTTTAGGAAATTATTATTATTATTTTACAGCACCTCCATGTAGTCCAGAGACTCATTGCAAGAGATCCAAATCAACCATCATCCACACAAATCCTATCATACCATAAGAGAACTCGCAACCAATTCTGGTCCATTCCACTCACTACTCTCTACGCAAAAAACCTGGTCGGCACATCTCCCTACTAATTCCATTCTTACACAACTTCTCCAGATGATCCCTAGTTCTCTATTTGTCATATCGAAAAATTTCACTTACATCAATTTCGTAAAACCCCTTTAATATCTTAAAAGTTTCTATCATGTCTCCTTCAACCTATCCTTGTAGGGAGTATTCCACAGACCTGTCACCATCTTGGTCACTCATCTCTGAATACTCTCAACCACCTCCTGGTCCCCCAAGAAACCCAGGTGACCAAATCTGCACACAGCAGTTAAGAGGGATAACAACTTTCTTATGTTGTTAGCATGTTTTTTGCCATCCTAGTAATTCCTTGAACTATTTTTTTATCAACATTTTGCAATCTGCCCTCTGAACTTCAACTCTTTGTCCACCATTATCCTCAAGTTCCTACCCTCATCAATTTCCTGCAATCCAATACCATCAATATGATACACTGTATGCAATACTTTTCATCCAGAAGTGCATAACCTTACATTTTGCAACATTAAACTGACAATCATTATCCTCTGCCCACAATGTCGATTTATTTAATTGACAGGATATCATCATCCTGCATGATATCTACATCACCTTTATCAACTATTGCTCTTCCCAGTTTCACATCATCAGCAAACAACTGAACATCCCCTCTTAAATCCTTTCTCCCCCCTATGTTATTGATCTACAAATTAAAAAGTAGTGGCCCTAGTACTGAACCCTGTGGTACTTGACTAGTCACTATCATTCTCCTAGATTCCACTCCACCATACACTACTCTCTGGTGTCTGTCTGTGATATGCCATCCAGTCCCACCCGAGTTCACATTCATATTTTTTAAATACGCTGAACATTTCCTATTCATCTACTCAATGTCCATCTACATTTGCAAAATGATCACTCAGAAACTCAACTATTTCTTTTGGTTCCATCACCTTCCTAGCATAAACATTGTTTAAAGTCATTCAAACATGGTCATTTTCCCTCTTACTTGCTATATTATATATATAAAAACCTCTTTTGGATTTACTTTGGCCTGTTTGGCCTTCCTTATCATACCAGTCACCCTTCTTGTTTGCACTTTGTACTACTCAAGAGTATGCTGATCACTTTTTTTTTTTAATATTTACTCCACATTTTTTTTTTTTTTTTCCAGCTCTTGCTTTATATGCCTACTCATCCACTTAATTCCAACTTGGTTTATCCTCCTGACCTTGGGTATACACAGCCTGATACTGCTACCCTCAAGCAATCTCTGACCACCTGCTATGTACTACTGACATTCTTTCCTTGCAGTTTTTTCAAGCCAGCACTGTTCCAAGATGACGCCTGAGTCTCTCGTAATCACCAGCCTTATAGTTGAACATAAACCCTTTCTTGACAGAGAACTCCACATGTTTGGCAACTTCCCAGAACAAGACCACATGGTCACTCTCCCACAATTGGAGACTGAGTGTCTACCTTGGTTATGAATACATCTTCTGATGCTATTATCATATCCAACACTCTCAAACAACTTGTCCCCTCTATAACAAGTTGGTTTGTAATTATCACTTAGCAACTGTATAAATCCCACTACCATCTTGCCATGCCCCCCTTTCCTCCCTCCAATCAATGTCCCCGCAGTTAAAGTCTCCCATAATAATTGTTCGGCCTACACTCATTGTGATTATCTGCCAATACATGGCATCTACATCTTCCTGTGAACCCCCACAGTCTATAGCAGCACCCAACAATGTATTTTGCCCTATTTGCCTCTATCTCATATCGGACAGCCTCAAATGAACCATCTCCCTCAACACCTAAAATCCTCTTTAATTTCTAATCATCAGTAATACCCCACCTCCTGTTCTGTTCCTATCCTCCCTGAAAATACCCTTTACATTCTATTCCTGTAACTATATCATTTTCAATCAACCAGGTCTAACTGATGTATAATTTTTGGCCAAGTTGAGCTTACCAATTTCAAAAATTCCTCACCCTTATTCCTGATATTTCTTGCATTTGTGTACATACATTTCAACATTCCTTTGTACCCATAGTTACCCTTGTGTAATGTCATTACCAACCAATTCACATTGGAAACCTGTGAAATCCCACTCAGCATTGCATAATCATTATTGTACACATGCTCCTTTATCACAGGGATGGCCAGACACATGCTTGATTTCATCCTCCCTAATATCTCTAGCTTCCCTGGTTTTGCACTAACATACTCTCACAATTCTCGTGAAAAGGCTTAGACGTTGGTTATGCATTTTTACTAAATAGCTTAAGGAAATTACAACGTATACTAGGATATACATTAAAATAAATTTTAATACATTTCCAATATTTCTGGAACTATAATGGCAATGTGACGGCAACGTCACATTGCCATTTTCACAGGACCTTAAAAACAAGACACATGCACGCAAGCACAACAAACAGTAAATGAGGACGAAGCAGGAAGCTATTCTTTCTCCTAAGAGTCCTGATGGTGCCCCCTAGCCGGCAATGTTGGTATTCTTGGGCTGAAGGTCTTCTGATGTAGGTTTCCCAAATTTGGGGCAGTCTCATGCAACCAAATTTGTTGAGGTTTGGATTGTTTCTTAGGGCTGAGGCTGATTCCATGAAAAGCCTTTCATATTTGAATTTACTACAGTGTATTATCGTGGCTTTCTTCCACCATATTCTATGGCGGGGTATCCAGCGCATGGTCTGCAAGACCAGAGTGGCTGTATTGGTGAAACCGGATGTAGTCCTTGTGTTTTGAAATTCTGATATCACTCTCACAAGCAGCACTTTCTCTAAACATCTAATTCCAAAACCATTTAATTGTAGTCCATCGGCATATATAAGTCCTTTCGTTCATCAAATTTACCCTACATCAATAAACTGCACACCATTCCTCCTACTTTCCTCTTAATCTTATTGCACATCAATGCCATTTGTGGGCAAATTAAGAGGAAAGTCTATGCATTTCCTGAACAGTTGAAGGTTGTCATCTTTGGATATTGTTAGATCTGAAATAGGTGACTTCAAGTTTTACATGACGTCACCATTTCAGAATCTAACAATTAACAAAAAAAATATATGCATACTTATCTTTTAGCGCAACGTAAATATGTTTTTTTTTTGTAACATCTTGTGTGGTAAACTGTGAATTTAAATTAATGTATCTAAATGTCTAGCACGAATGTAAGTCAGCAAAAAGGGGCAAAATACGAGAGAAATTATTAGTGAAATATCGTAAATGAAAGAATGCATATTACTTAGCAACATAGGGCAAAGATCGCCTTAATACTATAAGAGCAGCATAAGCATTCGCGGGCATTACATCTAAAAAGGAATCATGACATATACATTCCCGGAAACGAGAAGTCCCGCATGTTGATTGGTGAAGTCACCCAGCCGGAGACCAATGGCTGAGACGATATGAGAAATTCAAACTTGGAAAGGTGGCGCTCTAGGAGAGCGAATAAAACCCACGACATGGAAGTAAATGACCCCGTTTTTTCTTGTTTCTGCATTTCTTTGTGTGTGCGCTCCAGGAGTCCATCGTAGTTCAACTCTCATTTTTGAGGGCTGACTTACGATAGGATCCGGCAATGACACCGCAGTAGATTTTCGGCAAGATTAACCGCAGGCCGTGATAAGAAGATCAACGACGTAAAACCGTAGCAGAGGGATAGTGCCCAGCCCAGGCGAGCACGTATAACCCACGTGGCAAAAAAATCAAGATGACCAGAATCGAAACAAAGAAGGAAGGACGGAAGAAATCCGATAGAGAATAGATAAGTACTCTCACTTGTTCTAGCCCCTTTTGAGAATTGACTAACAGTGTTAAAAGAATGCAACTTAAGATTTGTAATGAAAGAAAGAGTGAAGAACTAAGATATATGTAAATGATTATGCTTTTGAAATGAACTTTAAGAACTTTCAGTTTGATATAGATTCGGTTGCAATTAATCCGAGAGAAGTTATAAAATGTGTTATAAATTGCCTTATTGTCCAATTGAGCTGAAATTATGAACGTATTATATGTTGAGTTAATGAATTTGTTAATACTTTGAAGTTGCATAATTGTTTTTAACAGTGACAGAGTGAATGAATGGTAGAAGTTTAACATTAGAATTGATAACCAATTTAACTTGTATGGCATTATTTAATGAGTTTAATAAATGTATTGATATCTTACATGTATCTCTGATCATGATGACTATGACCCTTCATAAAACTTCGAACCTGAGTGAGTGTGTGCGCGCGCACGGGAATACACCAATTGAAAGTAGTAGGGCACGACTGCAAATAAGAAAAAATTAGCCAGTGAACCCAAGTTTCTAAGAATTTAATTTACATTGTTAGTGGCACCTGATATTCTATGATTATCCTAAAGGCTGAGTTTTCTCTAACCTTAAGGCCCAGGCTGGTGCAGATAAAAAATAAATTTGCCTGAGTGACCAGGATAACTCATAGAATTCAGGGAACGGTAATTTCTGGTGGCCCTTAAGAGATTGAATTAAATGAGACAAGGTATAAGAGAAGCGAGACTTAACGTTAGATTTAATATTAATGAAGATCACATAACAATGACGCAACCTACTTAACAAAGAGGTATATGCGATAGAACTTGATATAGCGACTGAAATAGGAAAGGACAAAGTTAAATAAAGTGCCTCGATATATCAATATCAAGGATACACGTGTACAACAGTATGATATATGAGAAAGGCTGTTCTGAAGAGCAAAAGTAGATGAATGAAGCAACCAATAGGACTATAGGTACCTCCATCAAACAATAAACAAAATGTTAGGCCAATATTTAATAATTCCTAGATAATTCATAAGCTCCATAAGCAACTAACAAAACTCGATATTTCATATGATGCTGTTTTAAAACAGGCATTAGAAATTAAAACTGTATCCTTTTGCCAAGCTATTTCTATTTAAATGAGTTCAATAAATGATTTAAAAAAAACTGAATAATTTAGTATAGCATAATAATACTTGATGCAATACTAAATGATTCAATTTATATTCACTGTTCAAGTTCTCAGGTTATCACATCAAAACATATATAAAAACTAATTTATAAGATTTTTCTTCTCTTCGTTATTATGCTTAGGTACTGTCAGTGTTATTGTTTAAGACTATTTCTCCATCTTCACCTCAAACTTTCTTTTCCTTTGGATTCAGTTCTATACTACTTTTGTCAATTGATTTCCTGAATTTTTTTCTACATGATTTTTCCCTTAATTTTCAGACCCATTAATGTATTGGTTGTATTTTACACTTTCTACCGATTTATGTGTGCCTAACTTCATTTAACATTGCTCAAGTTATCATATCAAACCATAGATATCATATCATATCAAACCAACTTCAATTCTTCTCAATGCTGCTGTTTCTTTCAAGTTTCACCTGTTGTTTCTGCCACATATGTTAGCATTGGCCTTTCATAGATTCTAAGTTATTTTTCTTTCTTCTAGAAAGGATTTTCATCTTATGTTTGATGGTATTATACAAAACCAGAAGAACAAAATAAGATATTTATTAAGCAGCTGATATTTTAAAGGATTTGAAACCAGTCTCTTCAAAACACAAACTTATTATAATTACTGCACAAGAACCTCCATAAAGTTAAAAGACTCACTGCAGGAGACACACCTACTCATATAATAGCTCTTGTATCTCTCCTTAAATGCATTCACCAACAAAGCACTCAACAGATTCTGGCAACCCATTCCACTCATTCACTAGTCTCTCCAAGTAAACTAAGTAAATCCTTTCTTTTAAGCTTACACGGTGATCCGAATGCATTTTTGAAAATTATGGAGACAACTACCATGTTTGAATAAAAACTTTAGTTTAATATAACTAAAATCGACATTCGACCTTTATGTCAAGGTCATCTTCTGGAGCACACAACTATACACAGAAAACAAGCTACACTACAATCAAACTGGTTTGTTAAAGATACTGACCAACCGCTCCAACAATTGTTGGCCTGACCTCTGGTGGAAAAAAAAAAAAAATATATATATATATATACATCAATGCTAGAGTCCTATTGTTAGTGTTATCTGTTGGTTGTAGAAATACACTGGGCGCAACAACAAGTATCTATCTATTCTGTATCTATTCTCTATCTATCAAGTATCTATACATATATTAAAATCATGATTATACTTGTACATTCCAGCCAGTTGGTATGGAATGGTTTCTAATACTAGCTGAAGATTGGTCCTGACTTATGTTGGATCTTATATATTAGGTAGGCTGAACGTGTGCCATCCAGATCCTTGGAATTTTCATGCCATCTTTGTTGTTGATATTTGGGTGGTTTATCAGGATTTTGCAGGCTTCCTTAAATTTCCTTTCGTACCAGGTTTTTGTGTGGTGTAAAGAGTGGGTGCTTTTCCAGTTGATTTGGTGTAAAGTGTTGAGCGCATGGTCTGAGAGGCCTGCTTCACCATAATGGTTATATTTAATGTGTCTAATGTATTCTTTCTTGCGTATGGGGATTGTCCATCCTGTTTCACCAATGTAAGTTACAAGTGCAGTGGATGCAATAGACTCCAGGATGTGCTAATGGGAGGAGAGGATCCTTAGAGGAGTTGAATATGGTTTTAAGTTTAGTGGGTGGTTTAAAAGTGGCATTGAGGTTATAATGTTGTAGGATTCTGTTGATTTTTTCTGATAACCCTTTAATGTATGGGATTGCTATGGTTTTACTGTAATCTAGATTCGTTTTTGTTGTTGTTTTATGGAGTATTTTCTTAATAGTATTTTTGTTATAGCCATTATTTATGAATGTGTCGCTGATGATTTTTAGTTCTTGTTTCAGGGCTTGTTGGTTAGAGCAAATTGTTGTAGCTCCATTTTTAAGGGTGTTAATGACTCCATATTTTTGTGATGGATGGTGGTATGAATTAGCATGTATGTATTGGCCAGTGTGTGTGTGTGTGTGTGTGTGTCGGTTTTCGGTAGACCGTGAAGGATAGACTGCCTGAAGGAAGACGTGTGACTAGTGTGTCTAGGAACAGGAGCGAATTTTGATTTTCAATTTTGATGGTAAATTGTATGCGTTCGTGTTGTTTGTTCAGGTGGCTAAGGAATGTGTTTAGCATTTGTCACCCGTGCGACCAGATTGCGAACACGTCGTCAACATATTTAAGCCAGACTGTCAGTCTTAGCGTGGCAGAATCAAGAGCCCTTTGCTCAAAGATTTCCATGTAGAAGTTAGCGATTGGGGGGGGGGGGGGGAGGAGGAGATAGAGGTGAGCCTGTGGCTGTACCTTCTTTTTGTAGGTAAAATTTGTTTTGCCACACGAAGTAACCGGACTGTAGTACGTGGGCAAAGAGGGCCATAATGTCAGGTGGAAATTTGTTCTGTAGTAGGAGAATTGTGTCATTGATGGGGGACATTAGGGAAAAGGGCAGAAATGTCGAAACTGACTAATAAGTCGTCTTTGTCAAGTGTTATGTTTTTAATTTTGTTTATAAAGTGTTGTGTGTTTTTTATGTGGGGGGGGGGAATGACCTACCAACTCCTTAAGTGTTGCTGCTAATTTCTTGGCTAAGTGATAATTGGGACTGTCTATTCCTTCCATGATTTGTCGAAGGGGCACATTTTGTTTGTGTGTTTTTGGGACCCCATATATTCTGGGGGGGGGGCAGGCATAGTGGGGTTTGAGTTTTTTAAGTGTGTCTGGTGGCCAAAAAGTGATGGACTTGAGTAGCTTCTCTGCTTTATCCTTTTTGTTGGGTTATAATTTACCAGTTTATATGTGTTATTATTGGGTACTAGTTGATTCATTTGAAGTACGTATGTTGACCTGTCAATTACAACAGTGGCATTGCCTTTATCCGATTTCGTTATATAAACGTTATATAAATGTTATAAACTCAGTAAACTATCTAGTCCTCGTTGTTAATCATCTAATAATTCAGTTTTCAGGGATGATTCTTGTTCTTTCCCCTCTAGCCAAGTGCTGAAAAATTTCCTTTGATCAATCCTATAAAACCCTTTCAGTAACTTAAAAGTTTCTATTATATCCAATCTTTTCCACATATCAACCATTTGCAATCCAACCCGCAAAACCCCCAGTCTATCATCGAAGGAATATTTCAAAGACCACTCACCATTTTGATCACAAGCCTCTCAATCCTCTTCACAATTTGCTCATCCCCAAGAAATTAGGTGACCAGATGCATAGTGATCCAGATGTAGTTGCATCCAAGCTTTAAAAAAGCATGATATCTTAAGACTATTACACTTTTTTTATATAATGTTCGTCAAGTAGCTTTATTTTATCGTCCTACATGTTTTGCCAAAAAAAAAGTGCAATATAAAAAAAGTGTAATAGTCTTATACATAATAATGGCAAAACATGTACGAAGATAAAATAAAGCTATTTGACGAACATTATATAAATAAAGTGTAATAGTCTTATACATAATAGTCAAGAAAAAATTCCACACGGCATGATATCTTCTTATCTCTGCTTGTTAGTGTGTTCTTTAATAATCAAGTAATCCTATATGCTACCCTGGCTAATTTTGCAATAGGCCTTCTGAATTTTAAGCTCCCTATCCATCAACATAAAATCCCTGGCTTCACCAATTTCCTAGAGTACAGTTTGATCAATGTAGAACACAGCTCATAATCATTTAACCCCAAAATGCAAAACAAAAAATTTTCTACATTAAATTGGCACAAGTTATCTTTTGTCCATATTGCACACCTGCTTACAATTTTGCATCATCAAAAAACTAAATGTTTCCCCTTCATATTATTTCCTATACTTTTTTATAATATACAAATTAAATAGCATGATTCAAGCACAGAGCGTTGCAGAACACAACTAGTCACTAGTTTCTTCAGGATTCTGCTCTTCTATATACAACTCTTTGATATCTGTCCATGCCACCCTCAACATCTATATCACGAGCTTCAAATCCATCCAAATTTTCAACTTTTTCCAATTTGTATAACAGGGTTCCACAAAGTATTCTATCAAACGATGAGTCTTTGAACTCCCTGGGGGTGTCAAGTAATAATAATAATAAACTTTTCACAACACATAGGCAATAACACTGTTGCAAAAAAGTCAAAGTAAAAAACAAAATAAAAGTCCTAATTTGGTATCTTCAAATATAGAATAAAAATAAAGAATTTTCTTCCTTGACTACTTGTATAATAACTAAAACACTTTTTTTGAATGTTAGTCAAGTGGGTTTTTAATTTATTGTCCTAGATGTTTTGCCAATTTTTGCTATCGTCATCTTCAGGGAATACAATTGGTAAGTTATATGAAAGTAACAAACTAGGTTTTAACTGACAGTTCTAATTCATACAAAATTAGTATTGTGTGAGACAATGCGCATGTCTCGGAAACATGATTTATTTGTTACGAGACATAACATAATTGGCATAAAAGTTCATTTCTCCAAATTTCCGGCAGGATTAGACCTTGATTCTTATTCTTATTCTGTTACCTTCATATAGCTTACCAATTGTATTCCCTGAAGATGCCGATAGCAAAAATCGGCAAAACATGTAGGACAATAAATTAAAAACCCACTTGACTAACATTCAAAAAAGTGTTTTAGTTATTTAAAAAAAAAGTTTACCACTGTTAGATTGGATTTGGTCTTAAATGACTTCCTCAAATTTTGGTAAATTAATGAAGCCATTATTATTGAAATTAGGGGAGTCTTTCATTGGTACTGCGCTGCAACTCCAAAAAATAGTCTTTCCAATTTGTATTATTCTCACCCTCTCCCCAATCTTATCTTGTGTGAGTACACAAAGAAGTATGCAAGTCCTGAAATGATACAATGATGGCAGAAAATGTTTGTCCCAAAGATATTCACAGATCTTCCTTCCTGTCTGTCCATGCAAAGTTATAGGCACAGGGACTTCATACTGCTTCATATGTTTCTGAATTTGATAGGGGATGGAGAAATCATTAACCAGTTAAAATTCAAATTTAAAAAAAAAAAAAAAATCGGATATCATGATTACTTTTGCTATTACTTCCCTGTTTACTAATATACCAATAACAGAGACTCTTGATTTAATCAAGTCCCATTCACCCTAAATATATTTGAAATATTCAGATTTACACCAGATGAAGGTTATTTTATATTAAAAAAAATTTGTAAACAAACAGATAGAACTGCAATGGCTAATTCCCTCCTTAGGCTATTTTCTATTCAGAGTGTATATATTGCTATACAAACTTGGACATTAGAGAGAGGGATGATGAGAAGTTAACACTGGCAACCCCAGTGCAGAGTGAAACTGCCTAAACCGAATGCAGATGATAAATAGGAATACATCGGGACTTCCCAACAGCACATCATAATCAATGAACATGAGTAAATGTGGCAATTTTAGTGGTTTTGATTGTGAACGTATTATTGGTGCAAGACAGATGAGTCTATTGCCAAAGTGACAAAAACCCTAGGGTTCTTGAGGACTCTATATCAAGGGACTACCACTAGTATACAATCAATAGGTGTACCAGCAGCCAGTGAGCAAGTTGTGGCCGACCACATGCCATTGATGACTGGAATAGATGTAGACTGCCAAAGCTTGTACAGACCAATCACAAGGCAACAGCAGGACAAATCGCATCCAGTTTCAATGTAGGATGTCCAAGCAGCATCAGTGAGCGAATGAGTACAAAGTATGATAGATACTGTGCAAATGTTGGATAGTTCTTAACATGTTTAGGGTCTCTCTCTCTCTCCTTGGAATAGCCTGTAATAATAATAATAATAATAATAGAAAGACAACATAGTGGAAGATACATAAACCATTATCATCGTGGTATCCTTAAAAACTACTTACAGAGCAATGGCTATTTGTTCTAATGACACAGTTCTTGCCACTAAATTTGACTACTTTAGCCACATATTTTTAGCCAGTGGCTATAGTCTCTATAAAATACTACATGACCCTTGCTAAAGACACAGAAAGTAACAGTTCTTATTCCCCTATTTACTCACCAAAAGACAAACTCCATCCTCTATCAACATCAAGAAGTGCTGATGTGTCTGTAACTTGAACATATTGGACAGACAAAAAGATCTCTTAACATCTGCCTTGTATGACACAAGATATATACACTGTTGTCCAGTCAAAATATGACTACCATTAATAGTCCTCAACCCTTGCTGTCATGAGTGTTGCTATGCGACACAGCATGGACTCTATGAGGCCTTTGATCATTGAAGATATTATTCCAGCAATGTTCCTGCAGGTCTATAAAAGTAAATTTTTGGTTGAGAATTCAAATACTGGATCTCACAATACATATAATCCCAGAGATGTTCTATGGAATGTAAATTTAGTGGCCACAATTTAGTGGCACAAATTTGGAAGTTAAGTGTCATGTTCATGTTTAGCAAACCATTCTCAAACAATACTGGCAATGATGCACAGTGCATCATTGCCAGTGCGGGAATAAATTTCAGCATTATCGTGCTGGAATAAATTCCCAGGAAATAAGTATATTTTAAAAATATACTCCATATCATAATATTGTCCCCTCCTGCCTCTTTCTGTCAGACCACATTATCAGGGTGATTCCTCTCCCAAGTTTTCATCTAACCCTCTGCCTATCATCCACAATGGATGTAACTTAAAACATGATTCAAACATCATTGAAAGACAACTTTTTTTCTATTTTTCAATGGCTGTGTGACATCTTTGAAATATGAACTACAGAGGTAGTTATCCATGATCATGCAGAGCATGGATATCTTGACTGGGTACTTACTTCAGAGAAAGCCATAGAGAGGAAGATAGACTGAATTGTGGTCTGGATAACACTGTCATTTTTACACTGGTTAAAATACATGATCAGCATTTCCACAATGCCAAGTTTAAGGACGTGTGAAAAGCAGATACCTTACATTTGCCACAAACATCAATGAGGTGTGAGTGGCAACTGTTGCTGGGCTCCGTATCCTTCAACTCTTGGAACATGCTAACTACAATACTCTACAACATCGGTTCCTAACTGGTGGTATGCATATCCCCCCCAGGATGGGGGGGGAGTACATGCTGGCTGTTCAGGGGGTACATGAAAAATAATCAGTAATGGCAGAAAAACAAGTAAAGTAAACCAAAATGCAAAATGTTAATTATGGAACAATAAATGTCAGTATTTAAAAACAGCTATTTTAAAAACAAGGGGTACAATTTATAGAAATGGGTTTAAAAGGGGTACACAAGTGGAAAAAGGTTGGGAACCACTGCTCTACACAAACAGCCTAAAATATAATAGTTTCCTGGATGCTACCACCATTCAACTGGTACCTTACTACAATACTTTTTTCGAAGTCCATCAGATTACACCCCATAATCCATGTCAAAAGCCTAAATGAATAATACCTCAAATACTTCCATTATCATGTATACCAGTTTTCACAGTGATATGAGTGCTACCTGCAGGGAGGAATGGCTGATTATGAAATAAAACAGCGTCATAATGCTAGATTGCATATTCACTATTATAATTGTGCAAGTCAAGAGTCTGGAAGACCATACTTTGAATACTCTTCATGATTAAAACTACACTGCTATACAGACATCATTTTCAGTTAAGAGACCACATCTGGAATCAACAGCAGCGACAAAATATTCTGCTAACCGCAACAGTAATGGCTATGCATAATGTACTGAAAATTTGGGAGACAGTCATATTAAGACCAACTGCAACAACCTAACAACCGTGAACTACTTTTTTTTTTTTTTTATCAAACTTCAAAAGTCATCAAATTAGGACTTTAGTTCTTCTGTTTATTACAATAAATTAACAGCTTAGTTATTTTGATCATAACAATTTGCATGGTTTCCAACACTACTGTTAGCCAGGGTGCTGAGATGACAAATTTTTGTGTTCTGAAGACACTGGTTTTGAAATCTGAAAAAATATATTATTTAATAAATTGACTTATATTTTTGCATTCTGGTGATGCTGAATACTCTTCAACATAACTACCATCATACAAGCCTGTCTACATGTTCCATTCTAGTATCATATCCTATATGTTGCTTCATGTAAATAGTATCACTATTTAATTTCTAAATATTTTATCTTGTTCTTGTGAATTCTCTAGAAATTTCACAATTTAGTTCTTTTGTTAATATCTGCATATTTTTCTTTGCTGTATTTAATCTTCAGAGCTTTTTTTTTAATGAGTGCTTTTTTTTTCAGTAGTAACCATACCAGGAGGTAATTTATTTCCTACATACCCCAATGCATACAACACATATATTACATCTAGCTTCTAAATAATTAACATTTACATTTATATTTTTGTATCAATATTCATATTTACATTTTTGTTTTTTCATCTATATTTACATATCCATATATTAGCATCCATATTTACATACATTTATATTTTCATACCTACATATTTTACATTATATAACTGAAACATTACGAGTAGTTCATACTACATTACAACAATTGGAAGTTGATCCTATTAACAAAATAAAATAATTCTGAGTGATGCTTTTCAATAAATCTCCACTTTGATACTGGCCACTTGTCTCCTGAAGTGATGATGATGTGTTGAATTAGGGACATCTGTCCCTGATTCAACACATCATCATCACTTCATCAACACATCATCATCAATGAAATCCAGTAGCAGACAGTCATAGAGAAAGAGATTGACAGTCTGTTGGGAGTGTGGAGAACAAATGCATGATGGTGACTCCAGGAGAGATGGTGTCTATTTTCCACCAGAGTCTGCTTGGCACAAATTCTTTTGTTGATCAGTTTTTAGGTGTTTTCCATTCTTCTTCCCATAAGCTTAAGCTTTTTTCTTCTGCAGTGGTTGTGGTTTTATAGCTGATTTTGGGTACTTCTGATAACTGTTCATTTACAGCTGCTTCTTTAGCTAGCTGAACAGCTTTCTCATTTCCTGTTACCCCAGTATGTGCCCTCACCCAACAGGATGTAATTTCCATCCCATTAGAGAGAGAGATTCCTTATCAGATATTACATCTGCTCTATTAAGGATAGGTGGTTGTTGTGGTTTTTTATGTCGTCAATAGTGCTTCTACTGTCACTGTAAATTGTTGTAATATTTTGAGGAGAGGTGTTGAGTTCTAATTTCTGGAGATATGTGAGTGAATAAACTACAGTAAGTTGTTCTGCATGGTTGAACATAGCGGATGCAGTCTAATACAGCGTTCTTTCTATAATGGACTGTCTTTAATATACTATGAAGGAACGATGAACATTTCCTTTTGTTTTACTTTTTACTTCTGTCGGTGTGTATGTGGTATTCATCACTTTCAGAGCTTTCCTTCTCTTTAATATATGTTTTCTTTCCTGGGTGAGGCCACTTGCTGTAGTGAAGTGAAAGTTCATCATAAAATATTATTACTTGGATCATGTAAATTAAATGTCTTTATTTCTAAAATTTTTGGTTAAGTTTCATAGCCAATGTCAATACGATTATAGGAAAACATAAAAGAGAGAGAGAGAACAATCTCCAAGTGAAACCATGTGATATTACGTGCACTATTGGCTGCAGGAGAATTGCTCCATCTGCATTAATAAATATTCAAAAAAAGTGGAGGTTCTTAGTGGTCTGAATCAATGATGGCATTTCTGCTAAACCCTCTAGAAGGGACTTCATATATAAGACAGAACTCTTGCATCTTCAGGCAGTTGGAGTTAGACCAACAATAATGAAATCTGCCTCAAAAGATATTGTCCTGTAACCTTTAATTATTCATATGGCTATAAGGTGCGAAACTCTTATTTTTATTTTTTTAATTTTTAATGGAACTCATGCCATTATAACATTTATTAGACACATTTTCACGAGAATGTAGTAATTTTATTACAGCAAATATTTCGACCAGAAACTACTGGTCATCAGTTCATCAGCATAATCATATAGTGAAGCTACAACAAAGAATGTTAATCGTATTTACAGAGCTGAGCCATGTGCTCTAGTGGGTGGTTACAATATAATAAAATAAGATTACAATTAAGGCCAAATTTAAAATGAAGTGATTTGAAATAAAATTGATTTAATTAGATAATGAAATGACACAGCATTATATTAAATTTAATTTAAAACCAATAATAATTAAAATGATGCAGATATTACTGCTTGCCATTTATGAGGATGAGATTCTCCCAAATCTTGGCAATAGAGAGACAGTCATTCCAATTTAAATTTGGGCGGTGTAGAAGTGCTTCAGCACTCTCTATAAATAACAGCTAAACCTGCACCGATGTAAAAGCCAAGTATTGGACGATACAATATCATGGTTGGTGTCCACTCTGTGCTGAGCTAGGCCAGGTTTTTCGGGTTTATTGTTGTTGATGTTCTGTATGGCTGTAAAAAATCTGTTATAATTTTAACTATATGTAGATACTGTATTCCTTGGCTTGGTGTCTTGTACATGCATTTTGTTTATTTAACTTGTTTATTTATTTAATTTTTTTTCAACAGAACATCCTGTTTGTCCAAAATATGAGAGGAGGCATTCACACTGAACCTCATAAACACCAGCAAGGAAGAGATGGGGGGGGGGCTGTTTATCTTTTGTGGATGGTAACCAAGTAGAGATTTTTGTTGACAGGGAAAAGTGTATGTACTTTTACAAGCCCAGAACCATGAACCTGTACAGCATATCCCTATCCTGTACATTGCCGACATCCATTTGGGATCTTATCAACAGTCTCAGATTGGTTTGGTTTATAGTTTATTTGGCACAAAAACTACAAAGATCATACTGTGCCATACTAAGGTTACAACTATACATAAGCAGTTAAAGAAAATTGTAAACAATATGCCTGTACAAGAATTAGGTTCCACAAAACAGTATCTACAGATTGCTGCAGAGGGTACAGCAACACACAAGGTTAAAGGTTACAGTAGTACAAAAATTCTCAACAATACAAGTTAAATAAACAAAATGCATGTACAAGACACCAAGCCAAGGAATACAGTATCTACATATGGTTAAAATTATAACAGATGTTTTTACAGCCATACATAAATAGGCAAAAAGGAATTATTATATAACATGCATGCATAAAAATAAAATTTGGCAATGTGGTATCTACATATAAATAAAATTACAAGAAGGTTACACAAATATACAGTAATACATAATGAGTCAAAAAAAATTAGTAAATAATATGTATACACAAAAGTTAAGCTGGGCAACAGTATCTACATATAAACAAAATGACTGCAGCATTTAGGGCAGTATGTAATTAGACAACAATACAAGTTAATAAACAAAATGCATATACAACACCAAGCCAAGGAATGCAGTATCTATATATAAGATTACCACAAATGTTATTACAGTAATACAAATTATTAAATAGGAATTATTATACAATATGTGTGCATAAAAATTAAGTTTAGCAGCATGGTATTTAAGTATTAACAAAATTACAAGGTAACACAAGGCTACAGAAATACATGATTGGTCAGAAATTAAAGTAATGAATAATATATACATTAGTACTCAACTCCTGCACATATACATCACAAACATATTTTGTAATATATATGTACAAAAATTAAGTGAAGCCATACAGTATTTACATATAAACAAAATTACAGTAAATTAATTCTTTGTATAAAATTAAAAACATTCTGCAATCTGCCCGAGTCTGTCAGCATCTGCCTAAATGTATATGGTCTGGCCAGGTAAGCAAAAATTTCATTCCTCTCTCGTACAAAGTGCTGGCACTCTACCAGTATATGATAAATAGTGAGATGTGTATGCATTTTTCACATATGGGAGGGTCATTAGCTCTCAGTAAATCAGAATGTGTAAGATGACTGTGACGTATGCAAAGCCTAGTGAGAACAACTTCCTCTCTTCTCTTTATTCATTGACTAGAATGCCAATGCTTAATTTCAGGTTTAATGTCATATAATTTGTTTGTTAATGCTTTCTGTTATGACGACTCCATTGAGCAATTAGCTTTGATTGTATAAACTGTCTGTAGTCAGTATATGGTACTGTCAAACAGTATCATATACATTTTGAGAAAGTTTGAACTGATTTAGCAGCTGCATCTACAGCCTCATTTCCCTTAATTCCAATGTGGGTGAAAATCCAGCACAAAAATTAAGGATTTTTGTTAAACAGGTGTAACACCTCATAAAGTATTGGTTGTGATTTATACATAGGAGAGGAGATAGCCTGTAAAGAACTCAATGAGTGTGTATAAATTATACACTTTTGGTAGCAGTTTTCCTTTATATGAATAAATGCAAGCTGAATGGCATGTATCTCTGTTGTATAATTGTTGCAATCAGGTGGGATCTGGTTGGAGATAATAATATCAGGAAACACAGCAGCACACCCAACAGAGATATTAGTTCTTAACCCATCAGTATAGAGAGGCAAGAAATCAGAATGTGCATTAAACAATTGGAAGGTGTGCAAACCTGCCATGGAAGGATGCTGTTATGTTCAGTGTAGGCAATGTTGTCAACATTTATGCAAAGAGCATGCACAGTCTCTTTAACATGCATACCAAAATGATGTATGGCAGTTTAAAGTGTGTGGGATTGAACTTCCCAGTGCAGAGAAAAAAGAGACTAGTCCATGTAGAATGATCTGAGGGAGAGACTTTAGGGCATAATTAAGAGACAACTGTTTCCATTGAAGCGATAGAGCTGGTTCATTTGCTTCAACACACAGAGACAATGAGTGTGTGGGTATTTGGATAGTAACTATCCATATACCCCGATGATTGATTGATGGAATCCAACCATCGCAGGTTACTCTGTTGCAGAACCATACACTTGAGACCCATAATCCAGCTTTAAACATATAAGTGCACAATAAAGATGGAGCGATGAAGCTCAATCAGCACCCCACGCAGTAGAGAATATAGTGCAAATAGGTTTCAATGCTCTCTTGCACTTTTCTCTTAGTTGACAAATGTGTGCTAGAAATGTAAGTTTACTGTCAAAGATCAGTCCCAAGAACTTGGCTTCTGTAGTGCGTTTTCAACAGAAGTGTCTTTTTTCTGTTGAAAACCTAAACCCATTACTAAGAGCCCACAGAGTAATGGGTGTTAGGTTAGAGTGAGAAAGCAGATATTGAAAGACAACTTCAGCAATTGCTTGCTGAAGTTGTCTTTCAATTACCCTCATGCTACGGGAGTGGCAGTAAATTGTGAAGTCATCAACATATGGAGCATTGTCTACAGTGGGAGGAAGTTGTTCAATGATTGAGTTAATTTTAACAGCAAAAATTGTCACACTTAAACAGAGCCTTGGGGAACACCCTGTTCTTGATGATATGATTGAGATAGCATATTTCTCACTCTGACTTGGAAAATTCGCCTGGAAAGAAAGTTTTTAATAAATACAGGAAGGTGTCCTTTAAGACCCAAGTTATAGAGGTCTTTTAATATGGTTTTAATATGCCATATCTCCAGGCTGTGTCATAAGCTTTTTCCATGTCAAAAAAAAAAAAACTAAAGCAAGGTGTTCTTGCTTCAGAAATGCATCTTTTATACAAGTTTCTAAATGAACCAAATGGCCTAAAGTTGAGCAATGTCTACGGAACCCACATTGTGTATTGGAGAGAAGATTGTTGCTTTCTAAATACCAGAAGTCTAGCATTAACCATTTTCTCTAGTATCTTACAAAGACAGCTGGCCAAAGCAATGAGTCGATAATTATTTACTCGTTTTGAATCTTTTCCCGGTTTTAGGATAGCAATGACAATTGACTTATGCCAAGAATTTGGAAATTCTTCCTCTGCAAGTATTCTATTGTACAGTAAGAGAAGGAGATCCATAGAAAATAACAGTAGATGTTTCATCATTTCATAATGGATGTCATCAGACCCAACTGCACTAGGGTGAGATAGTAGGAGAGCTCTTTTTAGTTCCTCCTTAATAAATGGCTGATTGTATGGCTCAAGAACATTGGTAGAAAAATTTAGCCTTTGTTTTTCTTTCTGTTCTTTCAGAATTAAAAATTCAGGAGGATATGAAGCTGTTGCTGAGATTCTGACAAAATTTTCTCCAACAGTGTCTGCAATGGCTTTGGAATCAGCAATAATACTTCCATTATGGTCTAAGGTAGATAAACAATGTGTTCTATATCTGCCTTTCATTTTCTGGATTTTATCCAATACAATTTTTGGACTGGTCATGTGATTAATTGATATAGTAAATTGGATCCATGATTGATTGGATTTTAACAGTATAGATGCGAACATAGATTGAAAAGAAAATACCTATTTATTGACTTAATTGCTAATATTTCACTGATATTCTATCCAGCATCTTCAGAGCACACAAACAAAGTTGTTACAGTAGGAAGACAACCACAATCCAGTGCAACAGTGGGAATAGTATGAGCAATTGTAGCACATAACAAAAAGACTAAAGACTAAAGTCCTAATTAGGTGCCATCTAAGTTGAAAAAAAAAACAATAAAGAAAGCAGATATTAATTTGGTCTCAGGACTTTAGCCTTTGTGTTGCATCTACAATTGCTCATACTAGTCTCACTGTTACACAGGATTGTGGTTGTCTTGCTACAGTAACAAACTTTGTGTGCTCTGAAGATGCTGGATAGAATACCAGCGAAATATTAGCAATTAAGTCAATAAATAGGTATTTTCTTATCAATCTGTGTTCACATCTATATGTGAACACAGAATGATAAGAAATGAACATAAGTCTTTTGACACAGTTGGATCCATGATTGTTTTTGGCTCTGATGCCTCACATAGTGTGCTTTGGCTGGAGCACACTTGAAAGCTATAAGGTTTGATATGGTGGGATATCTACGAAATATATCCCATGCTCTGTGTTCATCTTTTTTGGCTATCTGACATTCTGGGTTCCATGAAGGCTATGGATAGTGGAAACCGAGATGATGTTTTTGGGATGAAGGCTGTTGCTGCATGGACTATGCAGTCTGTTATATATTTTACCACTTCATTGATAGGCATTTGACTGATGGCATCAGCATTAAATTTTGCAAGATGAGAAAACGTGTGTTCCAGTCAGCCTGGTGAATTTTCCATATAGGTATCCGTGTGGGTGAGCATGGTTCCTGTGAAGACATTGCGCAGAGAACAATAAAGTGATCACTTCCATATATGTTCTTTTCAATGTCCCACATGAGCAGTGGAAGAATGGAAAGGGAGCAGATTATAAAATCAATTGCAGAATATGAACAGGTAGGCATATGGAAGAAAGTATTGAATTTATTATTTAAAAGGGGAGAGGTTATTATTATTATCAAGAATTCTTTCAATGATTTGACCTCGTCTATTAGTGTTGGCACTACCTCATAGAGTATTGTGACCATTAAAGTCACCCATCAAAAGTATGGGGTCAAGCAGTTGCGAGATAAGGTTATCAAGATCAACTCAGCACTTGGCGGTAAATAAATTGAACATACTGTAATAAGAAATCCGACGGGGAAGAGAAACGCTACTGCTTCCAAAGAAGTATTAAGTTGGATCTGATGGAAAGGAATATGACTGCCCACTACGATAGCTACTCCTCTATGAGCAGTACCGCCTCCAGTTCTATCGTTGCTTACAACAGTAAAATTCCTAAAGGCAGGGTCCTCATTGGATCTTAAGTGTGTTTCCTGTAGACAGAAACAGAAAATTTTGTAAATTTAGGGACACAAAAACACACATGTTGAAAAGATTATTTTATTAATTATTAATAAAATAAAACTTGATGTTTCGACCCCTGTGTTGAGGTCATCATCGGAAGAATACAAGTGTATAAGGAACCAAGCTACGTGCGCATGCCCTGTATACCGGTAAAGTAAATTTACATAGTTAATTAATCCTTTTCCTTAGCCTGACTTCTAGTGATAAAAAAAATAATAATAAATAAAAAATATAAAAATAAATAAATAAATACAACTACAATAAACTGCTAAAGTCCTCATGTATTAATATTCTTCTGGATAGTTCTGATTGTTTTAATATGATTTCTTTCAGTTGCTGTTGAATGTTACAAACACTTCACCAGGTTGACTTCTTGTAGTGGGATTTTTCTATGGCTAGTTTAGGCTGTTATACAGGTTGTAGATGGGTCCTCCAAATTCTTGAAATGGTTAGGCCATCATTTTTATTGAGATTTGGGTTGTGTTTGAGCATTTCACATGACTCTTTAAATTTTCTCTCAAACCAGGTTTTGGTGCAGTGTAGGGACTTGGTATTCTTCCAATCAATTTTGTGGTATGTTTGGAGTACGTGGTCAGAAAGGCCGGTTTTTCCAAAATGGAGGTATTTAAAGTCTCATTTGTGTTCGTCTTGTCTAATTGGGATAGTTCACCCTGTTTCCCCTATGTATGGTATGTTACATGTGCATTATATTTTGTATACCCCTGGGTGGGCTAGGTGTGGAAGAGAATCTTTAGAAGAACTGAGTAAGTGTCTTAACTTATTTGGGGGTTTAAAGGTGGTTTTAATGTTGTATTTGCGTAGTGTTCTGTCTATTTTTTCAGAAATGCCTCTAACATAAGGAATGGCAATAGCATTCCTGAAATCTTTTTTGTTCTTACTGGTATCTTTATGGAGGATCTTGTGAATAGTTTTTTTACTGTATCCATTTTTTATAAATGTTTCGTTGATGATCTTGTATTCCTGATTTAGAGCCTGTTCATTAGAACAAATAGTAAGAGCTCTGTGTTTGAGGGTGCTTATGACACCTAGTTTTTGTGTTGGGTGGTGGTAAGAAATTTTGTGTATGTATTGGCCAGTGTGTGTGTAGGTTTGTGGTAAACTGAGAAGAGAAACAGCCAGAGGGAAAACGTGTGACAAGTGTGTCTAGGAAAGGAAGAGAGTTGTTTTTTTCCATTTCAATGGTGAATTGGATACATTTGTGTTGTTTGTTTAGGTGGCTAAGGAATGTATTTAGAGCTTCACGGCCGTGGGGCCAAATGACGAAAATATCGTCGACGTATCTGAGCCAAATTTTGGGCTTTAGACATGCTGTCTCTAGAGCACGTTGCTCAAAAGTCTTCCATATAAAAGTTAGATATTGGGGGGAAAGTGGTGAGCCCATGGCTGTACCTTTTTTCTGAAGGTAAAAATTGTTTTGCCACACAAAATATCCAGAGCGGAGTATGTGGACAAAGAGGGCCGTGATGTCGTGTAGAAATATGTTCTGTAGGAGCAAGATAGTGTGTCATTGATTGGGATATCGGTGAAAAGGGAAGTTATGTCAAACTGACTAATAAATCTTGGTGGTTGAGTATAATGTTTTTAATTTTATTAATGAAATGTTACATAAAAAATATGTAGGAAAGGGACTGACCTACCAATCCCTTGAGTGTGGCCGCTAATTTTTTTTTGCTAAGTGATAATTTGGGCTGTCAATTCCTTCAACAATCGGACGTAGAGGTATGCCTGGTTTGTGTATTTTTGGCAGGTCATAAATTCTGGGCGCACGAGCATAACGAGATATTAATTTTTTTTGTTTCTTCGGGCCATGTGTGGACGGATTTGATTAATTCAGCTGTTTTCTTACTGTTACGTTTTGTGGGGTTGTAGTTTACCATTTGGTAAGTGTTGTGGTCCGATATTAAATGGTTCATTTTTTCAATGTATGTTGTACGGTCTAAAAGGACAGTGGCATTGCCTTTATCTGCTTTCATGATTATAATACTAAAATTTAAACTAAAGAAGAAGTTTAAATCAGCCAAAGTGCTCCGTATTTATGCCCAGTTGGAAAAAGCCTTGTTGCAAGAATAAATCCATGAGGCATGTAAAAATCTAGCATCCACCAAAGCCAAAGTTCTAACTTAAATTAGAGCTATACGACTACGTTATTCCAGAAATTTGGGAGATTTTAGACAGGATCACTGACGACTCAGCCAAGCACTCATTACTGAAAAACAAAGAAAAATTAGTAATGAAATTTCAAGCCGTACAACAACAGAAAAGCTCAAGACGATCAAGACGCCATAACGAAAGGAACAGTCAATCACAAACCAACATTATAAGAAGCAGCTAATCGCCCACAAACAAAGTTAGGAGCAACCAACCACCATCGGACCACTGCTTGGTTATCAACCAATCAAACCACAATCTCACCCAAGGTGAACTCTCACTGCTAAAGAATTGAACTATGCCATTGCTCCGAGGTCAGTGAACAAACTTGATATCATGTATCATATCGAGAGAGGTTTAAGATCCCTTCCCACCATTTTGGCTGATAAAATACGAATGGAAACATCGTGTATACTAAATTCAAAGAAAAAACTAAGCACCAACTTAAACAAAACCGAAAATCTAGCCCTTAAATCCTTAAAAAATAACCAAGACATTATACTCACGAAAGCAGATAAAGGCAATGCCACTGTCCTTTTAGATCATACAACATACATTGAAAAGGTGAACCATTTAATATCAGACCACAACACCTACCAAATAGTAAACTACAACCCCACAAAACTTAACAAAAAGAAAACAACTGAATTAATCAAATCTGTCCACACATGGCCCGAAGAAACAACAAAAAAATTAATACCTCATTATACCCGTGCGCCCAGAATTTATGGCCTGCCAAAAATACACAAACCAGGCACACCTCTACGTCCGATTGTTGAAGGAATTGACAGCCCAAATTATCACTTAGCTGAAAAATTAGAGGCCACACTCAAGGAATTGGTAGGTCAGTCCCTTTCCTACATAAAAAATAATAAAATTAAAAACATTACACTCAACAACCAAGATTTATTAGTCAGCTTTGACATAACTTCCCTTTTCACCAATATCCCAATCAATGACATTATCTTGCTCCTACAGAACATATTTCCACATGACATTACGGCCCTCTTTGCCCACGTACTCCGCTCTGGATATTTTGTGTGGCAAAACAATTTTTACCTTCAGAAAAAAGGTACAGCCATGGGTACCTTTAGCTAACTTTTATATGGAAGACTTTGAGCAACGTGATCTAGAGACAGCATGTTTAAAGCCCAAAATTTGGCTCAGATACGTCGACGATATTTTCGCCATTTGGCCCCACGGCCGTGAAGCTCTAAATACATTCCTTAGCCACCTAAACAAACAACACAAACGTATCCAATTCACCATTGAAATGGAAAAAATCAACTCTCTTCCTTTCCTAGACACACTTGTCACACGTCTTCACTCTGGCTGTTTCTCTTCTCAATGACACTATCCTCTCAGTTTACCACAAACCTACACACACACTGGCCAATACATACACAAAATTTCTTACCACCACCCAACACAAAAACTAGGTGTCATAAGCACCCTTAAACACAGAGCTCTTACTATTTGTTCTAATAAACAGGCTCTAAATCAGGAATACAAGATCATCAACGAAACATTTATAAAAAATGGATACAGTAAAAAAACTATTACAAGTTCCTCCATAAAGATACCAGTAAGAACAAAAAAGATTTCAGGAATGCTATTGCCATTCCTTATGTTAGAGGCATTTCTGAAAAAATAGACAGAACACTACGCAAATACAACATTAAAACCACCTTTAAACCCCCAAATAAGTTAAGACACCTACTCAGTTCTTCTAAAGATCCTCTTCCACACCTAGCCCACCCAGGGGTATACAAAATACAATGCACATGTAATATACTATACATAGACGAAACAGGGCGAACTGTCCCAACCAGACAAGACGAACACAAACGACACATTAAATACCTCCATTTTGGAAAAACCGGCCTTTCTGACCACGCACTCCAAACATACCACAAAATTGATTGGAAAAATACCGAGTCCCTACACCACACCAAAACCTGGTTTGAGAGAAAATTTAAAGAGTCATGTGAAATGCTCAAACACAACCCAAAACTCAATAAAAATGATGGCCTAACCATTTCAAGAATTTGGAGGACCCATCTACAACCTGTATAACAACCTAAACTAGCCATAGAAAAATCCCACTACAAGAAGACAACCTGGTGAAGTGTTTGTAACATTCAACACCAACTGAAAGAAATCATATTATAACAATCAGAACTATCCAGAAGAATATTAATACATGAGGACTTTAGCAGTTTATTGTAGTTGTATTTATTGAAACCCAGCCACTGGGGGAGGGCAAATTAGTCTTCTCAGTGCCGGTCCCAAGCCTGGATAAATGGGGAGGGTTGGCATCAGGAAGGGCATCAGGCCATAAAAAAAATATGCCAAAACCAAGGATGAAATGTTGGATAACAGAGAAAGGACCATGGCTAGGGCGTCCCCCGTAAGCGATGTGCAGTTCTGTCACCCGATGACTGTGAGAAGTGGGCTATGGCTACTGACCCAAGGACAGGTTCGGCTAAAGAAGTGAGTCCAACAGAAAGAGACTGTGTGTAAAGTAAGAATCGGGTCGCTGAATGTGGGTACGATGAATTAGAAGAGTAGGGAGATAGCGGACATGATGAGAAGAAGGAAGCTGAAGATCTTGTGCGTGCAGGAGACAAGGTGGAAGGGCAATAAAGCAAAGGAGCTGGCAGAGGGATATAAACTGTTTTATAGCGATGTGAATGAGAAGGAAAGAAACGGAGTTGGAATTATCATCGATAAGGAGCTGAAGGGTGGAGTCTGCGAGATGTGCCGGAAGAATGATCGGATTATGAGGCGTTAAGCTTGAGATGGGAGGAAGTGTGGCTACTATAGTGTGTGGCTATGCCCAACAAGTAGGTTGTGATGAGGAGGAGAAAGAGACATTCTAGAGAGAACTTGACCAAGTAGTAATGGGAATACCTGAAGGTGAGAGAGTGATCATCAGAGCAGATTTGAATGGGCATGTAGGAAGGTGACGAAGCAGTGAAGAAAGGGTACATGGGGGTTGGAGTAGTGGTGAAACAAATGAAGAAGGTAAAAGAATCATAGAATATGCTATGGCCTTTGATCTGGCTATAGCTAACACGTGGTTCAAGAAGAGAGAGTTGGACATCTGTTAACCTATAAGAGCGAGGATAGAATGAGTCAAATTGACTATATTATGTGCAGAAGGAAACATCTGAAGGAAGTGAAATACTGTAAAGTGATTAATGGAGAAAGTGTAGCAGCACAGGTTGGTTGTGGTAGACTGTGATATAAAAGGGGAAAAGAAGAACAGATGGAAGTGGTGGATACAGAGGAGAATAAAGTGGTGGAAATTGGAAGAGGAAGGCCCAAGGAATAAGTTTAAAGAAAAGGTATTGAAAGAAATGAAGTTACCAGAGGATGTGGAAAAATGGTTGGACATTAATAGTCGGAATATCAGAAAAATTGGAGAAGAGGTGCTTGGTATAACATCAGGAAAGGGACCATCTGAGGATAAGGAGGCATAGTGGTGGAATGAGGAGGTGCAGTTGGAGATCAAGAAAAAGAAAGAGGCAAAGAAAAAATGAGCCATGACTGGAACTAAAGCCAACAAGGAGGCATATAGATTAGCGAAGAAAAATGCAAAGAGAGCTGTGGCAAGGGCTAAAGTGAGGGCAGCTGATGAGGTTTATGAAGAACTGGAGAGAAACAGTGGTGAAGCTCAGTTGTTGAGAATAGCAAAAGCCAGAGATAAGGCCTCGAAAGACATAACATCAGTCAAGCAGATAAAGGATGCCTCAGGAGTAGTATTACAAGAGGAGGACAAAATCAGAGGAAGATGGAAAGAATATTTCTGTAAACTACTAAATGAGGAGAATCCGAGAGAGAGAGGTGTGAGGATGCAGAGTCAAACGAGAGACCAGTGCAAGACATAAGTAGAGAGGAAGTGGATTGGGTACTGAGAAAAATGAAGAATGGAAAGGCTGTGGGGGCAGACCAGATACCTGGGGAAGTGTGGAAAAGTTTGGAGAGTGAGGGCGTGGATATATTATAGGATCTGATGAGGAAAATAGCCCAACAGGAAAAGATACCCGAGGAATGGAGGAAAAGTATTCTTGTCCCAATCTACAAAGGAAGAGGAGATGTTCAAGACTGTGGCAACTATAGAGGGATCAAGCTGCTGATGTCACACACGTTGAAGATATGGGAAAGAGTAATTGAAGGGAGGATATGGCAGGAAACGAAAATTGGTGAGGAGCAGTTTGGAATTATGCCAGGAAGAGGGACAATGGATGCGATATTTGCGCTAAGGCGACTGATGGAGAAATATAGAGAGATGCAAGTGGAGCTGCACATGGTGTTTATAGACCTGGAAAAGGCATACAACAGACTGGCCAGGCAGGAGGTATGGAAGTGTATGAGGAAGAAGGGGGGGGGGTGTCGGAGAAGTACGTGAGGTTGGTGAAGGAGATGCATGAGGGAACAGAAACTCAGGTCAGGTCTAGTGTCGGCATGACAGAAGGGTTCCCCATTGTTGTAGGGCTACACCAAGGGTCAGTTCTGAGCCCCTATCTCTTTGACCTGGTCATGGATGTACTAATGGAGGATGTCAAGAAGGAGGCACCATGGAGCATGCTGTTTGCCGACGACACTGTTCTATGTGAATCATCTCGAGAGAAGCTTGAAAATACCATGGAAGAGTGGAGAAAGGTATTGGAGGAGAGAGGCATGACAATTAACCGGGAGAAGACTGAATATATGTCAATGGGGAGTGACGAGGATATGGTCATACGACTTCAGGATGAAAGGCTAATTTCAGGGAAGAAATTCAAGTACCTTGGGTCAGTTGTCGAGAGGAATGGTGACTTGGATGAGAAAATACAGCACCGAATAACATGCGGTTGGATGAACATGCGGTTGGAGTGGGGTCCTGTGTAACAAGAGAGTGAGTTGTAAGATGAAAGGAAAGCTGTATAAGATGGTGGTGAAGCCGACGATGCTCCATGGCACAGAGACGTGGCCTATAACAAAGGTGCAGGAGAGGAAGATGGAGGCAGCGGAGATGCAGATGTTGAGATGGATGAGCAGTGTGACAAAGAAGGACAGGATAAGGAATGACTACATCAGAGGGACGGTTAAAGGGGGACCAATTGGCAAGAAGATACAAGAAAGTAGGCTGAGGTGGTTCGGACATGTAGAGAGGAAGGGTGAGTGGAGTATATGGAGTTGGAGGGAAGGAGGAAAAGAGGCAGGCCCAAGCTCAAGTGGAAGGATAAGGTGACAGAGGATCTTAGGGAGAAAGGATGGAGTCCGAAGGACGTCCTGGACTGGAGAACTTGGAAGAGGAAGGTTAAAGATCAGTGCGCCGACCCCGTTTAACATGAGATAAGGCATAGTGAAAGAAGAAAAGAAGATTAACACACTATCATATTACAATGGTAACTTGTAACTTATTGACATTGTATGACGTGGATTAAAATGGCTGCGTGACAAGTAACTTCCATTCAGTGTTGCCAACATTTGATGATACAAACATGATACAAAGAACTGTAGTAATAAGTTTTACTTTTGTTTAGAGCTGTCATAAAACATTTCAAAGTTTGAATTTTTTTTTTTCTGTTTTAATCCACACAGGATGTTAGAAACATTGATTTGTAGAAAAGAAATCGTTAAGGTTGCAAGCTGGATACGAAGCATTCGCGGGCCGCAGTTTGCAACCCCAGGTTTAGTGATTTAGAACCTAACAGTAACCTGCAGTTGTCTGTAGGTTATGGTTAGGAATATCTAGGTAAGGTTACGGGTATTCCCCTTCACAAAAGAAATATCTCAGTCTTGCACCCTCACAGAAATAAAAAATCGATGTCCAACTATCCCTTCGTTACTTCGAAAGCATTATATACAATTTTTATCTTCGACACAATCAAGAGCAGGTAGCACAACATTTTCGCCCAGAGAGGCAGCTGACTATCTGCTACCAGCCTTTAAACAAAAGTAAGAAGCTGTCGTCTCAATGAGAGTCATTAGGGGCAGAAAAACACCAAGACTCGAATTACTGGGTTTAAACTCTGGTTGAGCAGGGCGACTGCATCACAGTCTACTTGTAAGCTCAGAAGGAACATCGTTGTCCCTACCCAAAAAAGAGGAAAGAAAGAGATTATCCTACTATTTAATGAACCGATCATATAACTGTTATTTTCGTGTAAATTTTAATATTATCTAATAAGAGCTTGAGACACAACCAACAGCGATTTTCTTAACACAGAGCTCAAGTATTTAACACAGGTTTTCAAAAATCGCAACTACCCCACACATCTAATAAATTACGCGAACCATACGGCAAAATCCCGTCTTAACAATAATATAACAAAAGCAGACTTCCCGACACGTATGGTCATCAAATTGCCATACATCCAAAACACATACAAGGCTTACAAATACATTTTCAAAAACACTGACTATAAGCTAGTATTCACCACAAACCAAAAATTAGCTACTCTCCTGAAACCTACTAAATCTCTCACTCACAAAGAAATATTCGAACACCACAACGTAGTCTACAAATTTCCTTGTCAAAAAGACTGTGACGTCACCTACATGGGCTATACAATTAGGTCGTTATGGACTAGACTACAAGAGCACTTCAGGGATTACAATATTCCCATTCCAGAATATCTGAACACAAAAAAACATCGCAACATCAAAAAGAAAAACAAAACACAGAATACAGGGAAGACAGAAATTGCAGCTCACGCCCTTGAACTAAAACACATCCCCCAAATTGACAAAGCCATAATCATTGACAAACAAGAAAACGAAACAATGCTTAGAATATCCAAAACTATTGCCATAAAATGCGATGGTAATTTTATCAACGTCCACTGCCCCTACCTAATTTCCAAATGTTGGACGTTCCAAAACTTGCAAATTAAGCCACGCCTCCAGCCATTTAGCGACAACAAATGCCCAAATTTGGCAGATGCAACTTGCAGTCTTGACATAGCTCTACAGTCATTCCCACAAAGTTCCGACAATGGTCAGACGATGACCAAAACGGTCCACGCCCCGTAAACCCTTGCCCCAGTTTCCACATAAGGATACCCTTCCCCTTCATTTTTCTCCCCTCTCCCCACAACAAAATAATATATATATATCTATTTATATATATATATTATTAATAGTAACCCAGGTTTCCAAACTTATTTCCCCGTGTCTCAAGCACATCCCCATGTTCTGTCCCTCTTCCCCCCCCCCATTTACATACAACCTTTCAGCAAGAGCTTGGATTTAGAAGGCATCTTTAAAACTGAAAACAAGGTATGTACAAAATTTTTCCACATTTTTTATTCTGCCATAATTGCCTTCTATACTCACCCGTAATGCCCTAAAATATATATATATACAGGGTGTTCGGGATAAATTTGACATATTTATAATTAATTATATTTTTCCGTAAGTTACATGTATTAACACACACTTCTCTTCATTTAAAAGTTTGGACCCTTCTTCATTCACATACAAGATGTCAGAAAGGATGGATAGCTGGAACCCACCTGAATCATGGAAGAGAATAACTTGTATCATGATGATTCGTGCCCGCCATCAAAATAAGGATATTAAGACTGCTGCCCAATGCTCCCTGAATACAGTAAAAACAATCAGGCATGAACTAGAGACTTGCAATGGTGACTACGAGGATGTAGCAAGAAGAAAGATCCCTAGCAGACGATCTGATTGCGTTCGTACAGCAGAATTCCTCGCAAATCTGCAGGAACAGGTGTTGAAGAACCCTGGCATTGGAATTCGGGCTTTCTTCGTGGAGTTGCTAACTGTAGTCAAGCCCTGGATAACAAGGGTAGGCAATGGTAGGCCGTATGTATGGCAGCAGGATTCGGCCCCTTGCCACACCTCTGGGAAAAGTCAAAAATGGTTGTCTGAAAATTTCTACGACTTCACCAGTCCAAATGTTTGGCCTCCAAACTCCCCAGACCTTAACCCCATGGATTATTTTGTATGGGGCGCAGTTGAAAAAGACACCAATCGCACTTCCAGTAATACAAAAGCCCAGTTAATGGATAAAATTAAAACAGTTTTTGCGGCCCTTCCCAGGGAGACTGTAGCATCAGCTTGTTCGAGGTTCCGAAGCAGAATTGAAGCTGTGATCGATGCTAATGGTGGTTATTTTGAGTAAATCTTGTTGATAGTATTGTAATTAACTCTGCCTGTAATGTTTTTTTGTCAATTCATTAAATTTAATAGATACAAAGAAGATTTTCTTTTTCCTTACGAATTTATCCCGAACAAAAACAGGCTAAAATAGCCGTTAATTATATTAATAAGAGCTGTTATTTTCATGTAATTTGTAATCTTATGTAGGAAGGCAAGGAAGTGGTGAAGAAAGGGTGCACAGAGGTTGGAGTAGTGGTGAAAGAAATGAAGAAGGTAAAAGAATCGTAGAGCATGCTGTGGTCTTCGACCTGGCTATAGCTAACACGTGATTTAAGAAGAGAGTTGGACACCTGATAACCTATAAGAGCGGGGATAGGATGAGTCAGATTGACTCTATTATGTGCAGAAGGAAACATCTGAAGGAGGTGAAAAACTGTAAAGTGATTAATGGAGAAAGTGTAGCAGCACAGCACAGGTTGGTTGTGGTAGACTGTGATATAAAAGGGGAAAAGAAGAATAGATGGAAGTGACAGAAAGATAGGAAAATAAAGTGGTGGAAATTGTAAGAGGAAGGGTCCAAGGAATGAGTTTAAAGAAAAGGTATTGGAAGGAATGAAGTTACCAGAGAATGTGGAAGAATGCTGGAACGTAAACAGTCAAAATATTAGAAAAACTGGAGAAGAGGTGCTCAGTATAACATCAGGAAAGGAGCTGCCCGAGGATAAGGAGGCATGGTGGTGGAATGAGGAAGTGCAGTTGGAGATCAGGGAAAAGAAAGAGGCAAAGAAAAAATGGGACATGACTGGAACCAGAGCTGACAAGGAGGCATATAGATTAGCGAAGAAAAGTGCAAAGAGAGCTGTGGCAAGGGCGAAGGCAGTTGAAGAGGTTTATGAAGTACTGGAGAGAAAGGGTGGTGAGGGTAAGTTGTTGAGAATAGCAAAAGCTAGAGATAGGTCTCGAAAGACATAACATCAGTTAAGCAGATAAAGGACGCCACAGGAGTAGTACTAGAATATTTCTGTAAACTAATAAATGAGGAGAATCTGAGAGAGGTGTGAAGATGGAGAGGCAAACGAAGAATCGGTGTATTGGGTTTAATCGGTGCAGAGAGGAAGTGTATTGGGCACTGAGAAAAACAAAGAATGGAAAGGCTATGGGGCAGGACCTAGAGAAGTGTGGAGAAGATTGGGCAGCGAGGGCATAGACATGTTATAAGATCTGATCAGGAAAATAGCCCAATAGGAAAAGATACCAGAGGAATGGAAGAAAAGCATTCTCGTCCCAATATACAAAGGAAAAGGAGATGTTCAAGATTGTGGCAACTATAGAGGGATCAAGCTGATGTCACACACATTAAAGATATGGGAAAGAGTAATTGAAGGAAGGATACAGTGGGAAACAAAAATTGGTGAGGAGCAGTTTGGATTTATGCCAGGAAGAGGGTCAACGGATGCAATATTTGCGCTGAGGCGATTGATAGCGAAATATAGGGAGATGCAGGCAGAGCTACATATGGTGTTTATAGACCTAGAAAAGGCGTACAATAGAGTGGCCAGACAGGAGGTATGGAGGTGTATGAGGAAGAAGGGGGTGTCAGAAAAGTACGTGAGGTTGGTGAAAGAGATGTATAAGGGAGCGAAAACTCGGGTCAGGTCTAGTGTCAGCATGACAGAGGGGTTCCCCATTGTCGTAGGGCTGCATCAGGGATCAACTCTGAGCCCCTACCTCTTTGATCTGGTCATGGATGTACTAGTGGAGGACGTCAAGAAGGAGGTGCCAGGGAGCATGATGTTTGCCGATAATATTGTTCTCTGTGAATCATCCTGAGAGAAGCTTGAAAAGACCCTGGAAGAGTGGAGAAAGGTATTGGAGGAGAGAGGCATAAAAATTAACCGGGTAAAGACCGAATATATATCAACGGGGAGTGATGAGGATATGACCATACAACTCCAGGGTGAAAGGTTAACTTCAGGGAAAAAAATTCAAGTCCCTTAGGTCAGTCATCGAGAGGAATTGTGACTTGGATGAGGAAATACAGCGCTGAATAACATGCAGCTGGATGAACTAGAGGAAGATGAGCGGGATCCTGTGCGACAAGAGAGTGAGTTGTAAGATGAAAGGAAAGCTGTATAAGATGGTAGTGAGGCCGGCGATGCTCCATGGCGCGGAGACGTGGCCTATAACAAAGGCACAAGAGAGGAAGATGGAGGTGGCAGAGATGCAGATGTTGAGATGGATGAGTGGTGTGACAAAGAAGGACAGGATAAGGAATGACTACATCAGAGGGACGATCAAGGTGGGACTGATTGGTAAGAAGGTACAAGAAAGCAGGCTAAGATGGTTTGGCCATGTAGAGAGAAGGAGTGAGGAGTATGTTGGTTAACAAGTGGAGCGTATGGAGGTGGAGGAAAGGAGGAAAAGAGGCAGGCCCAAACTCAGATGGAGGGATAAGGTGGCAGAGGATCTTAGGGAGAAAGGATAGAGCTGGGAAGATGCCCTGGACCGGAGAATCTGGAAGAAGATTAAAGATGGGAACGCCGACCCCATTTAACACGGGATAAGGCATAGCAAAAGAAGAAGATTAGTGACATCACTGTAGATGCTATTAACAACCAAAATGAAGGGGAAAAAATCCGATGTCCATCTGGTTGTGAATTTTGTAACCCGTTTTTTTTTTTTTTTTTCAAAATATCACTTCCACATGATGTACAAAGTATTCCTGTAAAGTTTTGCAGCATTTGGATACCAGATCATACTCCAAGCCTTAAACAGGGATAACTTTAATTCTGATTACCTTGTGCACACACACACAAGTGCCATGTCATGCACCTTATCTTGAAAGTTGCTTTGCTGTCCTTTGCCTTTCAGTTATGTTTGCTTATAACTGCAAATGACCTAAGTCTTATGTTCCCATGGATCTAACAGTACCCACCTGACAAGCCAGAGTGTGACAGAACAGAAACACTATGTAATCTTGGTTCAGTTCTTTCTTGATTCATGTAATTTCAGCAGTTGGTTGTATGTCTCTCTGATGATGTGATGAAATACTTATCACAAAATATGCTTGAATTAAATAAATTCTTTATTTTATTATGTAATTTACATATATAGTCAGTGGATTGTGTCTTACATTTATGTTAGTATTAACAATCAAACTGCCTCAGCATCTCATAATACAAAGTACAATTAATTTCAGGCATGTATATTGCTAAGCATCATGAGAAGGATCACTAACCAGACCAATTTTGACCTTTATGGAGGTGTCATAAGTTGAAGCAAGATCTAGAAATTGAGGTTAAATCATCAATGCAGAAGTTATATTTTCCATACACAAGTAGTTATATTTTCCATGTGACTTCTGCACTGATTTTATCCCAGTATCTTCCTAGGTCAAGTTCCCACTGATAAGACCTCAGTAAAGGTCAAAACTAGACTGGGTAGTAACCATTCCTATAACATAGAGAAAAGATATCATCCAAAAGGAAACAGGTTTTTCATATTGGGATACTGAGGCAACTGACATGAAGTCAACAGCATCTACACTATCTACCAATAATTGTCTGGACACTAACAATTTACAATTGATACCAACAGGCAAACCCTAATATCAGGTATGTCCACTTTTGGCTTTGATCACCTCTTGCATCCTTTGAGGGAGGCTTTTCACTAATGTGCAGCAGATGGAATTTGCATCAGATGGAATGTGCATCAGGTGGAATTTGTCTCCATTCATCATCAAATTAGCACTGAGTTCAGCAACAGATTGAGAACATGCTGCTCTGGACCTCAATCGCTGCCCCAATTCAATTCTTCCCACAGGTGTTCGATGGGGTTGAAGTCAGGACACTGCACAGGTCAGGGGAGTCGTTTAACACCCATCTCTTCCTGTCATTCCATAACAGCTGCAGCTTTGTGGCATTGGGCATTGTCATCTTGATAGTAACACGGGTCCATTCAATAAAACTCCACAGTGTAGGCAGCACCTGATTATCCAGAATATCAAGGTACTGAGCTGTCTTCATGGAACCACTAGTGGTCCCACTCTAAACCAGCTGAATGCACCCCCACATCATTACTCCACCACCACCAAACTTTACTGTGGGTAAAACACACTGTGTTAACAAGCATTCACCAGGCTGCTTCCACACCCACACTCTGCCATCAGACTGGAAACAGGTGAACCTTGATTCATTGCTCCAGAGTACTGTTTTCTACAAGTCAGCTGCCCAGTTCACATGCTGTTTTGCACCAGGCCAGACAAGCTGCCTTGTTCATTGTTGTGATGTTTGGCTTGTGTGCTGCTGCTCTTCTGTGGAAACCCAGTAAATGGAGTTCTTTTTGTACAAATTAGTGCTCACCATGGTGTTACTGGCACTCTGAAACTCATCACAGATAGTCTGTGGTAATTGTAGCCAGTTTTTGCATTCCACCCATTTTAACATCTTCCTGTCCCTGTCAATCATTTTCAGCAGTCGCCCTGGATGTTTTCCTGCACTAGTAATGCCGGAATGTCTCAATTTGCTGATCACATAGCCAACTGTTGATCTTAGATGCTCCAGTTGAGTGGCAATGGCACATATGGACATGCCACTAATGTGACAGTCCGTGATGACACATCTCTCAAAATCACCGAGTTCACATCGTGTTGCCATATCACCTGTATTCAAATGCTATGACAAAATACCGATTCCTACTATCTGTACACCAGTTTTTATGTTATTAACAAACCTTGAATGTTCCATAATAGGGGGTGTCCAGACAATTATTCGTAGTTAGTGTATATACAAATATGTGAAGATACTTCACATGAAAAATTTCTTTGCTTACATAGGTAAAGATTAAAACAAGAATATCATTTCCTTTCAGCTTTCTAACCAAGTGAAAAAACTTCTCATAACTATCTCTAATCCACAATATTTTAATAATATGGTAATACAATTATACTACTTATATATGGAAAATATGTCTTGTGCATTGATTTAGCTTAAGTAACATCTTACATCATCAGGGGTAATGGTACATAAAAGTTTTACACAACAAAAGCCCAGTAACAATTAATTACACATATTAGATGTTTTTGATAACTTCAAAACTGTAACATATAATTGATAAATCAGAATACAAATGGTAAATTTGTAATTGTATGCATGTTGGAACATTGATAGTTGTTGCTATCACATTCTGTGGTATCAGACATGTTATATCCTAGGTCTGTAGCAGAAGAAATGTTTTCTCTGCATCTAATTGCCCTGTCCATGATAGGCTATTGTGCTAGTCATCATCAAAATTAAATTCACTCGGTAGCATCAGGGACCTCAATTTCATATTAGAGATCAATGTATAAGATCTCTTATAGTTAGAAATTATGTACCAGCAGGAGTAGAGGATGGGTGTATGCTTAGGGAGGAAAATTCTTGTAGAAAGGCTTATACGTTGGCAACACATGACTATTACATTATTTAAGGAATTTACAACGTATACTGGAATATTAATTAAAAGCAGCTTTGATAAATACTTCCTATATTTTGGCAATGTCACATTGCCATCTTCATGGGAACATACAAATATGGCACGTGCATGCAAGCACTACAAAAAGCAAATGAGGCAGAAGATAAGAAATTACTATTGTTCCTAAAGTTCTAATGGTGCCCCCCACTTCCCCAGTAGGCTATATTAAGTTGTCTTGGCTGTTGGGCTGATGTTCTCATGATGTAAGTCTCCCAAATTTCGGGCAGTCTCATGTACCCAAATTTGTTGAAGTTTGGAACGTTTTTTAGAGCTAAGGCTGATTCTATGAATAATCTTTCATACTTAAACTTGCTGCGGTGTATTACTTTGGCTGTCTTCCAACATATTCTTTGGCAGGTATCTAGAGCATGGTCTGCAAGCCAAAGTGGCTCAACTGGTGAAACCAGATGTAGTCTTTGTGTTCTCAAATCCTGATATTTGTTGCAAGTTTGAAGTCTACATAAGACATGGCTAATTAAAAAAAAACCGTTTTGAACCTGTACAAGCTTATACAACTCATTGAGATTTTAAGGCAGGGCTTTAGGGAGGAGGGATTATAATAAATAAATAAAACAAACACATACAGTGTGTTGGTACACCAATTTTAACATGTGAATCTGAGCTGAAGGACAGATGAGAGACACACACACACACACACACACAACAATTTATCAACGAATGGAAAAACACTGATATGCGAGTTTAATGAAAATTACAGAAATTATCTATAGCATCAATAACATCATATTAAAAATGAAAGATTAACTCTGTACTGATTCAACTTTAATATCTCTTCTGGGTCTGGCTCCCACTGATGAGACTTCAATAAAGGTCAAAACTGGTATATGCACAAAACTGGTCTATCATTATGCACATCCAAAAGGAAGTGTGTTTTGCATTATGGAATACTAAAACAACTGATGTGAAGTCATCAGCCTCTATCAGGTAGCCTATTAATGACGATACTTCATATGCAAACTCTGTTTGCTTGCATTTGGTTAAAGGAGCAAACAAGAATATAATTTCTTGGTAAATTTAATTTAAGCATTACTAGTATGAAACTATTCAGTATCCTATACCCTTTGAGGATGCATTCCAGGTAATGTAATTTTTTTAATGCTTTATTATATTAATTATTATACACTGTAAACAAGATTTTAAACTAAGGATGTTTAAAAGTATGAAGAATTCTCATTCTCTCTGAATAACCACATAAACAGCATTTTGAATCTAGCAATAATTAATAAAATAAATCCCTTGATCTTTTAATGAGATTTGGACAACTATAGATAAAACTAATAAAGTAAGAAATAACATACTGAATAAAAATTCAAAGAAAATGGATGAAAACTTTAATCTGATGAAAATGTAAATAAACTGTGGAAGGATGAATGAATGAAATTCAATTTTTACCCATAGTTAAATAGGATTGAAGTATTATTTTTGGGGTACAGATAATTTTAAATATATATTAAAAAATCCTATTACTCATAAAATTAAAAAAAAAAGTCTAAAATTATCAATTATTCAACCAATCAATTTAAAAAAAGTAAAACTTTAGGAAGTTCAAAAACAACTGTTTACTGTTGTTACTTACCCACATGGGAAACAACACCTCATAAGTTAGGAATTATCCCATGGCATGATTTGCATTCATACCAATTAAAATATACCTAGGTAACTGCATGAGCACAGAATAGCATGTGCTTTCAAGTGCAGTTTGTATTACTCATGAAAAAGTTCTCTAGAGACATTTCTAGTTACCAACTAGAAAAATACACAATATTCCATGTTGCCATGTTGCCACAAGCACTACAACAGTAACAGGTATAAGCTACTGATAAGAACACCTAAGTGGATGACTGACCTACATGGAGTAAATAATGAAGTGTACTTTAGAGTCACCATGGTAGCCAAGCACAACAAAGGCTAGCTACTGAAACACCACCATACACAGAGAAGGAAGCAATAAAACAATATTTTACTGAGTGCAATAAACTTTGTAGATGATCACATATACTAGTAAATATATTTTAAATTTACCTAATGATTTCTAATGATTTCATGAGAATTATTACATAATAACAGAAAAAAATTTTTAAAAAACTTTAACATTACATAAAAACATTTTTTATTTTTATAAATATATATAAAAGGAAAATCTATTCCCCCAGACAAAAGAGTGGATTGTATTTATAATAATCAAAGTATGGGATAAATTTTCTTAGTAAGAAAATAATGAACCTGCACTAGAGATGTATACAATTAACTTTTTTCTGTTTTTGCTTTGTATTATAAAAAAATGAGATGAATCATTTCATTAGTATTAAATTTAAATATATATTTATGTCTCAACAAATCAATAGTGCAATAAGCATATGCATTTAAATGTTAAAGTTACTCACAAACTGACGAAGAAAGAACAACAGATGAAACTCTCATAGAATATTTATCAAGTCAACAATTTATCATCTGTAAATCACTGACTTCATAAAATGTGACTGTATTAGGATAAAGCTGACAGACCACTTGTCAATTCTGATAAAACTGCTATTATTCCGCAAACTGAAGATTTTGATTTTTAAACTGCACATACCACAAAACTTAAATTTTAAAGGTGACTAGTCTGTTGTATGTAAAAGACTTTCATCAAGTCATAACTGGATTACTATTTGCAGATCTGATCACTTAGTTTTCAAATCTTAGAAAAGGTGCAGAGGCAGATAACTATGATAAGTAAAATGTAAATTATGAAGATAAATTGATGGAGTGCAAAATACAGAGCCAGTTAAATGGGAGAAGAATGGAATATATGAATGAGACATCTAAGTTAGTGAAAAGAGTTTATAAAACAGATACTGGAGAAACTAAAGGTGGAAAGAATGAAAGGTCATTCCTGAAAATTATATAAGGTTATAAATAACTATCTAAAAATGCAAGAGTACTTTTTTTTTTTTTTTTGCATGAGTGGTAAATGATTAGAATGAATTTGAGATAAGGTATGAAAGATACTTGACATTCACATTACATATTTCACAATGAGTTATTTGGCAACATGAAGTTGAAACAATAAAATGATGTCATCAAGAATTTCAAAAGAATAAACAGGATCAAAATCAATGGATTAGATTCTATGTATTTTAGAGGGCAGAACTTAAAAATGAAACTGATTTTTTCCCAACATATCAGGTTTTTGTTACAATTATATCAAAACATAAGCTGTGCTAATTATCATTCAATGATTTTAAAAAAAAAAATTGTTTATTAGGAAAAAAAACTGCATTTTGGGAAATGAATATACAGTCAAATTCCAGTACTTTGGAACAGTGACCATGGAAATACCCATAGAAGAGACCCAAAGCTGAAACACTGCATCTGTGAGATAGAGGATGAAGTACGTGAGTCTGTGAGGGGAAGGGTTATCTGTGAGTCAAATTGTTTCTCCTCTGGACAGCATTAAAATGTTTTTGGGAAGTTTAGATTCACCATTCCAAACATGTGAACAGTATTCTAAGGATGGCAGGCTTGGGATTTGTATAGTTAGTAGTTGAACAGGTAAAAAATATCACCTTGAGTGGAAAAGAATACCTACTTTTTTAGAGGCAGAGGAGGTTACTAATGTGATATTTATGTCGGGAGAGACTGTAGATAAATATCAGTCCAAGCAGAGAGAGATCTGATCCTGTCTGGTGATCACAATGTGTATTGGTGAGGATGAGGAAAGGTGAGCTGAGATCCCTTTTGAGATAGAAAAGGGCAGGACTGCATTTTGGTGGCACTGAAGGTGACTATGTTATAATAAGTTTTGTTTAATCCTTTATCCAAGTGTGAGCAAACAAAGTTTGCCCCTGATAGTATCTTCAGGACTGGGGTAAGGTGGTATAACACCGGGCAACTCGTTGCAAAAGTGGAGAAAGCTCTCATCACTCCTATCTCAGTATCTCCCATAATGCAAAGCACATCTCCTTTGCAGATATGTGTAATGCTATGCTTTAAGGCAAAGGCCACTACCCATACCAGTTTTGACCTGTATTGAGGTCTCCTCAGTGGGAGCCAGGCCCAGTAGTGGAGACACCAACGCAGAAGCAGTGAGAGGTCATCCCAACCTATCAGATGTTGTCATGTTCTGTTGTTCACGTTCACTCTGTCCGAGGCTGACTTAGGTATATTTTTTATGAATGCTGACCAAACTTGGTGTAGAATTAGGTCCTGGTTTTTGTTGCATTGCATTGTGAGTCTAAACATATTTGCAGCTGCCTTCAATTTCCTTGTGAAACAGTTTTTTTCAATATAAGACATGTTCGTTTTATGCCACAGTACATTATGGCCAGTGGAAGTTGTGCTGGAAGCTAAGCCTGATTTGTGTTCCTCTTTTTTTGCACGTCTTTTTGATGTTCGTTCATACAAATTTCTCCTGATCTTCCTGTCTGGCCTACATAACAGATGCCACAGGAACAGTAAATTTTATAGACACCTGGTTTTTTTAAAGGGCGATGTGAGGTTTTGGGGGCTGTAGAAATCTTGATATTTTTTCAAGAGGTAAAAAAGCTACTTTAACGTTATGCTTGTATAGTAATTTGGCCAATTTGTCCGTAACATTCTTGATTCTATGGTAGCATAATTGCATTCTTGAAATCTTGCTTTTGTGAGATGCTTGTAGAAGGTGTGTTGAGGATTTTCTTAGGTTCAAAACCATTTTTTGTGAGGATCTGTGTTAAATAATGTAATTCTTCCTTGTGCTTTTCTTCTGTGCTGGAAATATTGTAAGCACTATCCCCTCAAGGATTTTATTAAACTTAATTTTTGCATGGGGTGGTGGTGGTGTGAGGCAGCATTAAGAAATCTTCCTGTGTTAGTGGGTTTCTTTAAATGGAGAAAGATAATCCGTTTTCTTTTTCATTGATTTCTATTAGGATATCGAGAAAAGGTAGTTTTTTATGTTCATCCTGTTCCAAAGTAAATTTTATGTTGTTGTGCAGATTATTAAGATAATCTTTAAAAGCAATGAGTTCCTCTGTTGTTCCTTGCCATATGATGAAAATATTGTCTACATAACGATGCCAAATTTTCGGTTTTTTATGATAGTTGTTTAGTGCATTATTTTCAAAATTTTCCATATAAAGGTTTGCTAAAGCTGGGGAAAGGGGAGGAGGGGGGGTGGGGGTGCCAGTCCTTTTTGTTCCCAAAATTTGTCTTGATACATGAAGAACGCATTTTTTAAAATGTTTATATAGTTCTACAATGTCCAGTAGAAAAAGATCTTCAAGGAGATTCCCTGTTTCATTTCTGGGAATATCTGAACTTGATCAACCATCTGATATTTTTAATCCAATGCAGAGATAATGAAATTGTTCCAAAATTCATTAAAATCAAATGCACATTCCATTCAACCAAAGCTAAACAGAATTAGCTATATTGAGGGAAAGGATTGCAGTCACTAGGTCAGAACTAGCACAGATAAGCCAAGATACATTTACTCTTCACAATGAGTTAGCCACATTGCTTCCTTCTAACCTTTGGAATAACATTGAAAATTACATATAACAAAGCTACAGTGAGTTCTGACCAAAAGAAATGTAATTTAGTTAAAAAATTTAATGTACTTCTTCAAGAAAAAGAAAACCAATAAAAACATGTAGATCACTGCAAAGTAGTAATTAACCTTTCTTCAAGAGTACTATCAAGAACTGAAAAAAATCTACTTTTGAAAGGTTTCAACTTTGCTTTAATGACACGCCACATCCCAAAAATTGATATCACAGCTCAAATCGAGAAAGGAATACGAAATCTGCCTGGAGATGCATCAGATCTCATTTGCATACAAAGTACAGCATCACTATTACAAAGCATATTACCACCCAGGAAATTACCATACAAGGAATCCACACCCCTCAAAGAACTAAAATCAGACAAAAACATCATTATAATTAAGGCAGATAAAGGGAATGTGACGGTAGTCATGAACTCAGAGGATTATAGCGAAAAAATGAAAATTCTTTTTGAAGATTCCAATACTTATACACCCTTAGACAGAGATCCCACTTGGCGAGCTCGCAATAAAACCAATGATCTACTTAAAAATATACCCAATTGGACTGAAGAACTAAAAAGAACTCTACAATCAAAACACCCATTACTTCCTAGAATATATGGAGTACCAAAAATACATAAGAAAGATACTCCTTTAAGACCGATAGTGGATGGACGAGACTCTCCGACATCAAATTTGGCAAAATATCTCACTAACATGATTTTACCACACAGGAAAAACAACATCATTCATTAAGAACAGTGTACATTTCATTGAGATGATAAAGGATATATACATAGAACCTTCAGACATATTGGCTAGTTTTGATATAGTTGGCCTTTTTACAAATGTTTCCAGAAATGAAACATTGAATCTCCTTGGAGATCTTTTTCCATTGGACATTGTAGAACTATATAAACATTACATAAAGAAATAGGTTCTTCATGTATCAAGACAAATTTTGGGAACAAAAAGAATGACTGGTAATGCCCACCCCCCAGCTTTAGCAAACCTTTACATGGAAAATTTTGAAACTAATGCACTCAACAACTATCATAAAAAACCGAAAATTTGGCTTCATTATGTAAACGATATTTTCATCATATGGCCAGGAACAACAGAGGAACTCACTGCTTTTAAAAATTATATTAATAATCTGCACAACAACATAAAATTCACTTTGGAACAGGAAGAACATAAAAAACTACCTTTCCTTGATATCCTAATAGAAATCGATGAAAAAGAAAACAGATTATCTTTCTCCATTTATAGAAACCTACTAACACAGGAGGATATCTTAATACTGCCTAGCACCACCACCCCAATGCAAAAAATAGGTTTAATAAAAATCTTGAGGGATAGTGCTTACAATATTTCCAGCACAGAAGAAAAGCAGAAGGAAGAATTACATTAATTAACACAGATCCTCACAAAAAATGGTTTTGAACCTAAGAAAATCCTCAACACACCTCCTACAAGCATCTCACAAAAGCAAGATTTCAAGAACGCAATTATGCTACCATACATCAAGAATGTTACGGACAAATTGGCCAAATTACTGTATAAGCATAATGTTAAAGTAGCTTTTCTACTGCTAGAAAAAATATCAAGATTTCTACAGCCCCCAAAACCTCCACATCACCCTTAAAAAAAACCAGGTGTCTATAAAATTTACTGTTCCTGTAGCATCTGTTACATAAGCCAGAAAGGAAGATCAGGGGAAATTCGTATGAACGAACATCAAAAAGACATGAAAAAAAGAAGAGAAAACACAAATCAGGTCTAGCTTCCCACACAACTTCCACTGGCCATAATGTACTTTGGCATAAAACATATGCAATTATGCATATGGAGACTGTAAATATGCTTAGAATCCCAACACAATGCAACAAAAACCATGGCCTAATTCTACACCAAGTTTGGTTAGCATTCATAAAAAATATACCTAAGTCAGACTTTGGACAGAGTGAATGTGCACAACAGAACGTGACAACATCCAGCATTGTTCAAACATAGCATGCTTTAACATATGTATCGATTCTGCATTCGGATTTTTTAATTTGATGAGCAGTTAGATTGCCATAACAACATCTAATGAACTATTTTGAGTAATTTCCCATTTCCTGTGTTTAAACTTTTAGTTACCTTTAACCCCTGAAGATGTAAGTTGAACAACATACGAAACTTGTCAGGTTTGTTTAACTTTATTTATCTTATTAAACTTGTGGTCGCAGTACCAAAATCTTTCTTTTGAACTGCTAAACCACAGAAACATACGCCTACAATCCCCTATCATTTTTATAGTCAAGTAAAGGCAAACACTAAATTATACTAGACAAGAATTATATTCTTGCTTAATATTATACCCAAGTGTAAGCACACAAAGTTTGCATGTGAAGTATCTTCTGGACTAAACTACTTATACATAGACTGCTGACTTCAAATCAAATGCCTCAGTATCCTAATAAGACATGGCAGACTTCTTTTTAGAGATGTATGTTGTTATACATTATGGGAAGAGATGCTACCCGAACCAACCCTTTGTGAGCTTTATTGAGGTCTGATACCAGTGGGAGGCTATACCCAGGATGATATTATGACTAATGGAACCTCACTAAAGGTCAAAACCAGTCTGGGCAGTGACTGTTCTTATAATGCAGAACAATATATGTGACTGAAAGAAAATGTGCTATGCATTATGGCATAATGAGCCAAATTGTATGAAGGCAATAGTCTCTTTATACAGGTCATGAAGATACTTCATGTGCAAATCTCATTTGTTTATGCTTAGGTAAAAGATTAAAACATTATAAATTAAAGATGCCAAGAAATTATATTCTTGGTTTCATCCTTTATCCAATTGTAAGCAAACAAATTTTGCACGTGAAGTAACTTCAAAGCACATATCCTTATGGACATGTATAATGTAATGCATTATGGGAAGAGCCACTACTCAGACTGGTTTCGACCTTCATTGAGGTCTCATCAGTGAGAATCAGACCTAGACGCCTCGGTCTAACTCCCACTGATGAGTGAATCAAGGGATACTAAGGCAAGAGATGTAAAGTCATTAGCCTCTATATACAAATAGCCCAGTCATGAAATTACTTCGCGTGCAAAGTTTGTTTGCTTACACTTGGATAAAGGATGAAACCAAGAATATAATTTCTTGGCATCTTTCATTTATAGAATAACTAAGTGAAAAGACTTTGAACATTTACCTTGAATCTAGAATATTTTAGTAATAAGGTGTGACACCTTTTGACTACTTGTAAATGGAAATATGACTTTTGCATTACATTATATAAGTAAAATATGATTTGCCTGAAGATGGTGGTATTGATCGAGTTTGGATTTTGATAGTTGATATAAATGTGATTTAAGAAATTTTGACTAGTTAATTTACTAGTAGTAAATAGTTTTACTACTATAATCAATCGGTTTATTTTTCAAATAGGTATTTTATATACACCAAAGAAATCAGCTACGTAGGTAAGTCAACAAATTTCAAAACAAGGGCGATATGTTAAGCCTACTGCCATTAGTACCGCCATTGCTTCATTCACTTCATTAGAAACTGTCTATTTATTATTATGGAAAGGGAAAAACATGTCCCGCTCTACAGAACAAGGCTTGGGTCTAACCATGGATGCATCGTATGAAGAACTTAATTTTAAACAGCTTCTGGCAATATTTAAACATGTAGGCTTCACACAAAATGGCCAGGAAAAGTTATAGTTCATGAAATAAAAGAAGTTGATCAACTCTTAGAACTTCTTCAAGACAGAGAAATAGCAATAACTACTGAGGATAATCCCCTTACAGACCACACCGATTATCAGGAGGTTCGCACTCGCAAAAAGCGTAAAACTGCAGCCTCTGAACAACCCAATGTGGATGAAATGGAAGAAGATGGCCCTGTCCCGGACTCTCCTACCTCCGCAAGGGAAAAGATACTGCCAATTATTCTGCATGAAAAGAATAAATGGATGTCGCTAAGGACTACAATGTACAACTTATGGATCTCATACAGCCAAGTGAAGAATGTCACAGACGGTATTAAAATCCAACCCAGGACAGTGATGGATTGTTGAAAAAGTGTGGTACTGAATACCAGAGGTATTCAGTACCACACTTTTTTACTAGGATCAGGAAAAAACCTCAAGGTAGTGATTAGAGGTGTATATGAAGATGTTTCCACAGAAGAAATGACTGCAGATCTACACCAGCAAGATTTACCACCCATAAAGGTCAGCAGAATGACCAGGAGAGACAGGACTCTAATGCCACTGGTATTAGTAGAGATCAGTCAAACCTACAAGCACATATATGATCTGACGTCCATCTGTGGACTGAAAATTACTATGGAACCATTAAGGAAAAGGACTTCAACAGGGCAATGCCACAGACGTCAGAAGTTTGGTCACGCCCAGAAAATGTGCAAGGCTGAATTTCCACCCCAGCTAAATGTGCCAACTGTGGTGGTCCTCACACTGCTAGCTACAGAGGATGCATGCACAATCCAAAAAATAGAAAATCAGAAGGAACATACTCTTCCTCTCTTAGCACACCTACGTCAGAGACTACTTCACAGCCTCCTAAAGATCAACATAAAGGGTCAGAAGCCCATCTGCTGAAGTCAGAGGCCCCTTAAAAGAACAACTCAGCAACAACAGTCTAGGACATATGCGGATGTAACTCGCCCTAAACAGACATCCCTGGAACAGCCAACATCACATCAAAATCTGACAGCTATCATTACCTCTTCCTTGGCAAATATGCTGTTGAATTTTAGCAGATCCAACCCCTCACCATGCTCTACAAATAGATTTCTAAAGGACACACAAGTCATTATCTCAGCGCTCACTCATGAACAGAAATAAAATAAAACCAAATTCTTTACAGATCATAGCATGGAATGCAAACAGATTAAGAGGTAGAACCCTCGAGCTCCGGGAGTTCACCCAACGGCGTTAGTCAGATATACTCTTGATAAGTGAAACCCATCTCCGACCATCAGATAATCCAAAAATAAATGGATACAAGATGTACAGAACAGACAGATTATCCTGCAGAGGAGGCGGCACTGCTATTTACATTAAAAATTACATCAATCATCACTCTATAAATATTCCATCCACCATTAATCTTGAGATTACAGGCATAGAAATTCCCATGTGGACGGTGGGCAAACTAAAGATTTTCGCAGCATATAATCCTCTGCAAAACACATTACTGTTTTCAGATCTGAATGCTGTACTTATCAACAGGGAGCTTATCATCATGGCTGGCGTCTTAAATGCCAAGCATCCTATCTAGGAATAGCCGTTCCACAAATAAAAATGGTCACATCCTCACTAACTACTCTGGATCCAACAATGTGGTTGTGGCAGGCCCCACAGCGCCTACCCATCACAACACATATGGTCAGGCTGATGTACTAGACATAACTACAGAATGTAAGACTCCAGTACAGTGTAGCGACTCTAAATGATCTTTCATCTGACCACAATCCCATTCTATTCAAGCTAGGAAACCAGGATAACCTGTCTCCTGTCCTCCACTCATATATACTTTGGGATAAGCTATACAAGGTATTCCCAAAATATATCGGTCCTGTACCACTGATTAAATCCACAGAGGAAATTGAAACAGGTATAAAGGATCTAACTAAACAAATCAACACTGCCGTTGCAGCAGTAACTATTTCCAGAACCACCCCCAGATCTAACCACTTGCCAGAAGACATTATGAACTTGATCAGAGAAAAGAACAGAGCAAGAAAAAGGTATCACAACATGCAAGCACCTCAAGATAAAAAGAATCTTGAACAGATTCAACTCTGCAGTTAGAGATGCCCTCACAGTGCACAGAAATCAAATTTGGGAAGGAAAATTGAATTCTCTCTCTCCTGACAATCACTCCATATGGAATCTTATCAAAAACATCAAGAATAAAAACAAATCTCTTCCTCTTCTCCAAACAGATACTGGACTTATCCATACTGACGAAGACAAAGTCGAGGCAATAGTAACATATCTAAAAAAGCAATGCAAACCCTCATATGACCATCTCGACTTCAATCACATATACAAGGTCAATCGACATGTCAGATCTTCGCTCAAACTTTCTGTCACATGCCCTAGTCAAATTGCACCCACATCACCTGTAGAATTATACGACATAATCAAGAAGCTTAAATACAAAAAGGCTCCTAGACTTGATGGAATCACAAACAGGGTAATAAAACTACTACCCCGCACAGCTATTGTGCATCTGACTAACATTATAAACTCCATCTTACACTACAAATATTTTCCTTCCCACTGTAAACTAGAAGATGTAATACCAATCCATAAACCTGGAAAAGACTCATGATCACCTCAAAACTACAGACCAATTAACCTCATCTCCAACCTAGGCAAAATTGCCGAGAAAGTCATACACACTAGACTCCAAGAACTAGTGCACAAACTAAATATTCTTCCTGAAGAACAATTTGGATTCCAACAATTTCACAGTACTACACAACAAGTATACAGATTAGTAGAATATGTCACCACAGGATTTAAATGGCGTCAATGCACTGGGGCTGTTTTCCTTGACATAGCCAGTGCATTCGACAAAGTCTGGTACTACGGCTTGCTATATAAAATGATAACATCTGGAATACCATTGGAAGAGGTTCATCTGATCAGATCATACCTCTATGATAGGCACATGCAAGTTAAGTTAAATAGCACACTCTCCATACAAAAACGCATCTTGGCTGGTGTCCCACAAGGATCACTACTGGCACCGACTCTTTTCTCCATTTATATGTGTGATATTCTGCACAACCCACTGTCATCTATCAAAGCCTTATATGCAGATGATACAGCGATATTAGCCAGATCTTTAAAACAGCACCTAGCAATAAAAAAACTGCAGGAAAATCTAATGATAATTGAACGATATTTCACCAAATGGTGACTCAAAATAAATCCTCAGAAAAGCGTACTTTCAGCTCCATATCAAGTCTCAATGTCTAAAGACATCAAAAATCATTGCACAGCTCTATCCTCTAAGAAACAGAAACAGCAAATTGAGCACAGAATCAAGCTCCTTATATATAAATCGATGATTCGTCCTATATTCATCTATGCTTCTCCGGCTTGGAGTCATACTGCTAATACTAATATCCTCAAACTATAACGTGTGCAGAATAAATGTCTCAGAATTATCCTGAACGCACCATGGTTCATACGCACTGTGCAACTTCACCGGGACACAGAAGTCCCCTATATTTATACCTTCATGCAGACTATAGCAACTAAGTTCTTTTCAATAGCATCTGTGCATCCTAATAATCTAATTCAATTAGCTGCAAATTACTACGCAACAGATTACATCAAGTACAAAAGACCAAACTATTTTAAACTGCAACCACAATGATTAATCCTCAGACCCACTCAGGGCGAGCAACAGGTTCATTAATATTTTCCCTCTCACAGTTTTCCTCATCAAATAGCAGGGAATATGAAAAGCATCTGCTTCACCCTTTAAGCCAATAAAGTTGAAAGTAAGTAAAATATTAACTTCATTAATGTTTTAATGATTAAAACATTAATATAATTTCTTGTCTAGTATAATTTATTTTGTAAGTAGAAAAACTTTCTACACCTACCTCCTATCCAGAATATTTTAACTGTATGTGCATATACTACTGGTATAAGAAAATATATGACTTCAGCAGTGATTTAATTATGATATCTTCCTGGGACAAACTCCTACTGATGAGACTTCCATAAATCAAAACTGGTCTGGGTGATGTCCTTTCTCATAATGCATAGCAATATATGCATCCAAAGTGAAGTGTGTTGTGCATTATAGGAATAGTGAGGATACTGTCGTCCTTCAAAGCAAGCCATACTAAAGTGCTTAGAAGAGGAAATGTCTGTCATCACATTTTCCCCTGGCATTAAGGAAAATATTTTTTTCCTATTTTTTTCCATCTGGACTTTCCTGAAAAAGGTTTTCATGAAAGTCCAGATGAGAAAGAAAGAAAGTGAACTTTAGTGAGATCCTAGCATCCACTTTGTGATCCTTTGTTATAAATTGTTCAACTTTTTTTTTTTTTTTTTCAGCTTACAGTTGCCCTGAAACACTTCAATAATAACTATTATCTCTGAACGATCTCTAAGCTTCTAGTTCTATTTTAGTGAGGCTCTTTTCAAATTCTTTTTAATATTTGTCTAATCTGAATCAAATATACCTTCCTAAGACGAGTTAGTGAATTTTTTGGAAATAATGCTATCAAGCAATGAAATGCAGGTCAATTTTTGTCCAAATGCAATTTAATAAAGATTTTCAAAGAATAAAAGAAATATGTTCTTGGGATAAATAGGATGGAGGGCCATTTATGTTCCTCGTGTAAAATCTTTTAGTTTTCTATAACAGCAAATTTCATCACTGGCACCACAAAAATCACAGACCACTCTCTTTTCTCTGATATTCAACCTACTTTTTATCTTGATTTCCTATTTCACATCCAAAGTCATTAAAGTATGACATCCTTACTATGCAAGTGATATTATGTCACTGTTTAACACTTGTAAATAAACCACACACACACACACACACACATACATACAAAGTAGTCTGTAGTTGTTTTACTGTAACTTTTAAATGTGACATAACAAATATTAGATATTCAAAAACTCTGAGCACAAATCAAAATTCTCACAAACATGGTTGTGTACAGGTTCAGATGTTCAAATCATGCCTCCATTCATTTTCAAACTTACTGCTACATGTTGAGAGTAATCAACTACAAAAGCAATAGTGACAATTTAAAATTTTAGGCATTATTATTGGCTAATTAGATTGCAAATCCGAATTCAGCACATGAAATACATTCAAATCGCACGTTAATTTCAGTTATATATATAAAAAAGAAAAAAAAAAAGGTTTTAATCTGCTAACCAGTGTAATCTTCAGTCTTTTTAATAAAAAATGTTATAAGCCACTGATTTCTATAATCAATTTGTCCAATGATGTTCTAGAACCTTTTGCTCTATGATAGTGTTTCTGTTTTTGGCCCAAGGATACTGGTCTAAAATTTCAATGAAACATCAATATTTTAATAAATTGTCACATGTATTTTATTCTTGCATGTTTTGCATTTTAATAAATTGTATTGCTGTTGAGAGACAATACTATAAAAAGCTAACATGAATAATAGCCAACACTTAAGTTTGCTATCATTCTGTTCATTACAATAATATATTTTCATATTTCTGTGCATACTAATATTAATTTCAAATCTTTCATAACTCCATGTTCCATTAACATGAGGGCACTGCCTGTTGTTTCTACAACATAAATTCATGACCATTTATTCTTATCACAACTCATTCACATCACATCAACATGTCATGCAAACAGTTACTTGACAACTCCCTTCACAAGGCATATCTAATGCCATACATTACAGTAAGAATCAAACATGTATTAAGGCTATTAAGGCACAGGTGCCGGTTTAATTAGATTTAATTATTATTAGATTATTATACAAGCTTAACACGTTTGTTGCCAACTATGAGTATACTCGTAGTTGGTATATGAGCCACACAAGCCAGCAACGAGTATACTCATATGACCTTGAAGAAGTGAAAATGCTTGGCTTGTGGAGCTAGCAGCAAAACTGTGTATACTCATAGATGGAATATGCTCCGCACAACCCAACTACGAGTATACTCATATGTCGATTACTGCCGGCAATGAGATTACCGTATTGACCTTGAAGAAGTGAAATTGCTTGGCGTATGGGAACAAACTATGCCGAAGTAGCATGGCAGCGAACGTGTTAATAGATCCAATATATCATCTCTAACAGAGACATCTGGGGATACAATATAAAAATTGTAATAACACACTCGAGCAACAAAAAATACATGGAAGATGTTAGGCTAGAAGACTCAAGTCCTAAGAGGAGTACCCTCTATGGATACTGGCAGCTAGCCTTGACTTGAGTGGGTGAGGGGGCTAAGAATTATTGTTTAGCAAATCTTGGGAAATGCTATTTTAGGAAATGAGAAACAACCATTTATTTAGATTATTCTGAGTCTTAAAATCTGCTACTGATTTAAAAAAAAAGTCTTTCAGGTATGCATTTACTGCAGTGAAGCAATTTTTTTTCGATTTGATTATGTGCAAGGCATGGTGCGCTAGACCTGACCAACCATGGCTGTGGCAGCAGACATATTTCTTATGTTCTTCAAGGCAGATATCAATTTATCAATAATATGAAAAGTTGAAAGAACAAGAAACTTTGCAAGCACACACATGCACCTAGAACAAAGAAGGGAGGGAGGAAAGGGAGTTGACCTTAAGAAGAACAGATAAGGACAGTCAGATTCATATGAGGTTTGAAAGCACTGCAGAAATAATATTCCTTTTAAAGTTCTGGCTATATTTTCTGTGGTATACCAGATATATGGAATAGTATTAGATATTACTATAATCTGCATGTTGAGAGCAATGTGAGATGACAGGAGGAACAACTATTTTGTTGATATTTTTGGAAATGTAGTCAATGAACATCAAGATACAAATAAAATACATATCAATACATCAAGATACAATTAAAATACAAATAAAGAAGAGTTCAGTTGTGAAAGAGCCTGGTTGGAACAGAGGCTGGAGCTTCTGTTAACAAGAATTTTTATGATATATATGGATTTCCATAAATTAAAGAACAAATAGAAAAATCATGATGGCTGCAATGAATTGTTATACAATTAGGTGAAAAAAGCAGTATGACATGAGATGTGAAAAAAACACCCACAAAAACTGTATATCATCATCATCATCACGCATATCAAGGATTTAGGCCTAGTATGGCCTGTTCCGGCCTTAGAAGTCATCGTTCAAGAGGACGTCCTGGTTTTCTTTTTCCTAATGGCTTGTATTTTAAGGTTTATTTTGATAATCTTTCTGTTTTCATTCTTTGAACGTGTTCCATCCATTATGTTTATATTTTTTAATTTTTTCTATTACTGGTTCTTGGTTTAATTCTTTCATAATTTCTTTTGTGATCAAATAGGGTATACTTTGTAGAGTTTCTCATAAACTTCATTTCTGCTGTTGTTAATCTTTGTTTGTCTTTTTTGTTTTATTGTCCAGATTTTGCTTCCATACATTAAGACTGGTAGGGGCTAATGTATTGTATACTTTTAGTCTGATTTGTTTTTGAACTAGGTTTGGTTTAAATATAGAGTTAATTACGCCTGTTATTTTTAACTATTTTGTGATTTTTATGTTTATATCTTTTTCATATGTGATCGTACATCCTAGGTAGTTAAATGAATTCACCTGTTCTAAGATCTTGTTATCTATTACTATTTTAGTTCTTATTGGATCTTGTCCTTTAAAGGCCATAGTTTTTGATTTTTCTGTTGATATTATCATACCATAATCTTTGGATATCTCATTTAGATCTAAAATAGCTTTCTGTAGTTTATCTTCAGAATTTGTAATTATTATTTGGTCGTCGGCAAAGAGGAGAGTGTTTAAGTTTACTGTAGGAGAAAGTTTAATTCCTTGATGTAAATTTTTATTCCATTTTATTATTATTTCATTTAAGTAGATATTAAAAAGAGTTGCTGAGAGGGGACGTCCCTGTCGGACCCCTTGGTTTATCTCTCTTGTATATGATAGCTCAGGATTTAATCTTATTTGTATTTCATTATTTTCATATACTTGTGATAGCTTTTAGGATATTATTTGGTATTTGTCTTTCTTTTAATATGTTAAATAATATGTTTCTTTTAACTTTGTCAAATGCTTTTTCAAAGTCAATAAATGCAATATGTGTTTCTAAATTGTATTCTCTTCTTTTCTCTATTATTAATTTTAGGCAAAAGGCCGGGTCTATACATGATCGTCCTTTTCTAAATCCATTCTGTACTTCTAAAATAAAGTTTTCGTAATATTTCATTAGGATTTAGGATTCTGCTATATATTTTGTAACAGGAATTTAGTATACTGATACCTCTATAGTTTTTAGGGTCATCTCTATTACTTTTTTTAAAGATAGAAATCACAATTGCTTTTTTCCATTCTATTGGGGGGGGGGGATACCAGTTAAAAACTGTATATAAAAAGTTTAATTCAGTAACAAATGGGTACATGAAGACAATGATCAAAAACAATAGGACAAAATGAGATTACCCAAGTAGCTCAAAAAGGAATGTGATCACTCCTCACAGAAAGACAGCACTCACAACAATATTTCATACTGTTTATAATAGTGTCATTGTGACTAGAAGCTAAGTGGTAACAACCATTACTTCTGCAAAGCTCTCTCAAGTCCCTCAAGGTTTTGGGGGAGAGGGGGGGGTTGAGAGTAGTAAGGCTTTCTAGGGCATCCCAGGCATGCTCAATATGGATGCCTGGCTGACACCAGTTCATATCTACAATAGTCTCTTCTTGAAGATATTGGTTCATGAGCTTCACTTGATGGGGACTAGCATTATCGACTTGTAGGATAAATGTCTCTCCTACTGCACCCACATATGGACAAACATAGGATTCAGAATCTCATCTTTATAAGTATAAATGTTTCATAGTTCCACTAGAAAAGTGGAACCGTGAAAGCACAAACAGGTCAATGCATCCACTCAACAAGATGCCTTCCAAACCATCACACCACCTCCACCATAAGTGTCCCTTTCACAGATATTAGAAGGATAATAATAATGTGTCCTTTCTTCTCTCCAGATCGGAGCACACCTGGTATTGTTCTGTAGAGCAAATCAGAACTTGTCTGTAAACAATACTGACTCCATTAGCCACCAGTTGACACAGAGCCTGGCCCATTTGAAACATTCTCTCCTGTTGCACTGAGCAGGCAGACTAACGGGTGCCTAGTATACAGCCCAACTTTGTAATGCCATCTGCATTACAGATGGCATTACAAAGTGGAAGCAGAAACCAATGTTTGTGTGGTTAACTTGAAGTCAGATCAGAGATACATTAATGGAAGGACTTTCAATTGGAGTTATCAGTCGGTGATTGATAACTCCAATTATCTGCATGCTAAAACAGTAGTGATACCCTGATTTAGCATGCAGATAATTGGAGTTATCAATCACCGACTGATAACTCCAATTGAAAGTCCTTCCTTTAATGTATCTCTGGGATGTTGTTCATGACTGTCGGAATTGGTTTCACAGTCTGTGAACTACGGAATGACTCACATGCAATGATATGGCCACCTCTACCTGACTCTGGCTGGCCTTTAATCTTTTGATAGCTGCACCGAATTCATTGTTTAAATGATGTCTTACAGCCACATCCAAGCATTTTGCTATCATAAAATGTCTTTTTCTCACTCCAGACACAAAATAGAAAATCACTCCAAAATGCCCACTTTTATGCTGTAGTCATTTGCATATCCTGCTGCAGTGCTACTCATTTGAATACAATAACCAGACTTCATGGAAGGCAGCGTATCTTTAGGAGGAGAGAATGTAAAAGTCTGTGTATGGATCTACCTATGTGGATAGGTTTTCTGTAAACTGAGAAAAAAAAAAGGGTGGCATTGGAAAGATGCATGATAAGAGTGTCTAGAAATGGCAGACTATTGTTTTCTTTTCTATAGTGAGCTGGATTCTGAGGCTGGCTGTTGAGGTGGAGGAGGAGGAGGAGGGAGTGTAATATGCCTGAGCCATGTGGCTAAATGGAGAACACATCACCAAATATCTAAGCCAGATAGAAGGTATGAAAAAGGACGGATCAAGGGCATTGTTTTCAAAAATTGCTCTTACATAAATTAGCCAAAGCAGTGGAAGAGCTCATGGCTGTACCCTCAATCTGTTCATACATGGAAACATTAATTCTTGATCACCCAGAGAATAGCCAATTATAGCTACCAGAACCATAGAGGGACAACCCTCAATAGATGCTGTAGATAGCATTGCAAGATGTTAGACTTAAGACTTTAGTTCCCAGTTTAACATCTTCCATTTATTGTGTGCTTTTGTGTGTTACAATTTTTATACTGTATTCCAAAATATTTTATCTCTGTCTTTGTGACAGAGATAAATATTGTAACTATTATACCTGCATTTAATTATTTCTTTGTGCTGTTTTCATTCCATTAAATTTAATTATGAGCTGAAACAGTAATAACCACTTCCCAAACTGGTTTTTACCTTTTAAACATCATCTGTGGGAAATGGATTCATGGAGATACTCTTATTTATCTATTCTTATGGCAAAAGGAATATAGAACAGCTACAGATCAATATCCAGTCTGAAAAGCCAATCCAAGGCCTTATCCGTCACCTTGTGGATGTCCTGTAGGACAGCACCGTGAAATTGGCACCTTGGGCAGTCGTTCACAATATGAGTAATTGTCTGAGCTACGGTAGAACAATCACAATAAGGGTGGTCTAACAGCTTCCATTTATGTATCTGCCCTGGCTAGTTCCGATCCTGTTGAATGATGACGAAATCGTCCTAGGAAGAGCAAAACCAGGCTGCAGAGCACAGGATTCTTCTAACAGGAAGCCATTTGTTGGGAGATTGTTGGACCAGTATTCTCTCCACATGTCAGGTGTTGATGGCAGGGCAACTGAAGAGAGTTCGTCCATGGACCAGACAGGCTTTCTAGATTTTAGGCGAAGACTAGGTGGATTTATGAGAGTTTGGTGCAGGGGTAGGAGTGGATTGCTCATTGCTTCATTAAATTCTTTAATTGAGGCTTGTCTTCTCCGTATGTTTGGTGGAGCAATGTTAAATAGAACAGGCAGCCAGGAGAGAGGAGTGCTTCTCACTGTCCCACTAATTGTGCGCATGGTAGAGTTTAGCTGGGTGTCTATAATGTTAGTGTGCGCACTTCTTTCCCAGACAGGGGCACAATATTCTGCTGCAGAGAATGTGAGGGCTAATGCAGACATCCTTAGAACTTCTGCTGCACCACAACCCCAGGTTGTGGTGCAGCAGAAGTCCTAAGCAAGCCTTGAAATGATATTGCTTCTCATTTTAATTTTGTTGAACAGGTTGGTGATGTGCCTTTTATAGGTTAGGCTTCTGTCCAGGCTCACTCCAAGGTATTTCGGGTGAAACTCGTGTTCTACCATTTTTCCACAGAAAGAAAGGTTGAGGTGTCGATTTGCCTCTGCCCTGTTCAGGTGAAATATTATGAACACAGTTTTTGTTGGATTTGGCTTCAAGTACCACTGCTTGAAGTACTCTTCCAGGATGTTCAGGTCTGTGTTCAAGATTGATTCCAGGTTGGCAAAGGAGGTAGATTGATGTAGGATCGCTAGGTCATCAGTGTACACGTACTTGCTTGAGCTGGTATGTGGTAAGTCGTACACATAGATGTTAAAGAGTAAAGGGGATATCACTCTTATGGAGATGCTCTATGCTACCTTGACAGCAGTCGTATTTCTCACATACAAAGAGAAAAATGACATTGTGTATTATGGGATACATAGAGCAACTTGGCATGTAGTTAGTTGCTTTATATATGATGAGTGACCATGGTTAGCACCCTGGTGGTTGCTAAACATGTGAAGATTTCCGTGAGGAAAGGGTATATGTGGAACTACAAGGCTGGATTATGAGAAGCTCAGGAGACCGCTTGCAGCTATAGCATAAAATGAGGAGTTGGGAAGAAAGGAGATCAATGCTGCCTGGGTGATATTCAAGAACTATCTAGTGGAAGCAATATCTAAATATATTCCAAAAGGTCAGAAGATTAAATAAGGTATTTGTAAAATGGATGAATGAAGAGATCAAGCATGCAATAGAAATTAAAAAAGGCATTATGGAGGCAACATACGAGGAGTGGTAATAATCAATTCTATGAGGAATACAAAGGACAAGCAAGGAGAGTGACTCAGTTGGTAAGGGTAACAAAAAGTACAGTATAAACAGCAATTGGCTAATGAAGCCAAAAAAAAAAAAAAAAATCCTAGATAGGGGTTCTTTCAATATGTAGTCAACAAAATAAGAATGATCATGGAAGGATAACATTGGAGAAAATGGTATAAGAACAACTGCTGTGGAGGATATAGTTGAGATATTTAATGAGCAGTCAGAAAGGTCTTTCACCCTTGTGAATGTGACACCATGGAGAGTTTGAGAGCAGTGAATGATGAGGAGAGACTGAAAGTGAGTGAGGAAGAGGTACATGGGAAATTATGCAAACTTGATATTAATAAGGCTGTGGGACTTGTTATATCACCACATATTTTGAAAGAATGTGCCAGAGAGTTGACATCTACCTTGACATATTTGTTTAATATGAGTTTTACATTGGATCAAGCTCCAAAGGAGTGGAAGGAAGGCAGAATTGTACTGCTTTATAAGGGAGGTAACAGAACTCAAGCATCAAATTATAGGCATATCTAAGTATCATTCTTGTGATTAAACATTCGAAAGGCTGAGAAACAGGATTCAGAATTGGGTTGACAACAATGGCATTATCTTTGATGGACAGCACAGATTTGATAAAGAGAGGTGGTGTTTATTAATCTACTTATTACAATAAGTTGGAAGTTTCTTTTTTCATTTTTTCCACTTGGTTAGACTATAATAAATTTATAGTCTAACCATCAAACTGTCCATCGAAGATAATACCATTGTTGTCAACCCAATTCTGAATTCTGTTTCTCAGCCTTTCAAATGCTTTAACCACAAGAATGACACTTAGATACTTTTACCACGAGTTGCCTAAGTCCTGAAGATACTTCAGGTGCAAATTTTGTTTGCTTACACTTATTACAATAAGGTTACAGGAACAGCACTGGATGTGAGAAATGGATACACAGTGGTATACTTAGGCCTTGCAAAGGGTTTTGATAGACTACTGCATGATGAGGTGATAGTCAAACTAAAGGAGATGGGGTTGAATATTAGACCAGTGCATGGTCTTCACATGCACTGGTCTAATATTCAACCCCAATGGAGATTGGCTGTCTGATAGGAATCAACAAGTTGTATATGGGGGAGCAAGATTCCAGAAGAGGAAAGTCACTAATGGTGTGACTCAGAGGTCTGTTTCAGGGCCATTGCTGTTTAAGCTGAATGTTAATGATATTGGGGAAGATTTGAATGAGTCTGGTTGGTTGGTTTATAAGTTTATTGGCACAAAAACAACAAAGGTTATACTGCACCATAGTAAAGGTTACAGCAATATACACAAGGTCAAAGGTTAAACTATACATAAGCAATCAAAGAAAAATTGTAAACAATGTGCATGTACAAAAACCAAGCCAAGTATTATGCAGAATATACATATAAGCAAAATTACAACTAACGTTACAGAAACACATATACATTCAAATAGAAGCAACATGCAAGCACAAAAATTAAGGTCCACAATGCAGCATCTATATATGAACAAAATTACTGCAGAGGTCACAGCAACACACACACAAGGTCAAAAGTTACAGCAGTACATAAATAGTCAAAAAGGAATTAGTTTTAATATTTTTGATTTTTCAGCAATGTTACATTGCCATCTTCATGGATCACAAAACAATGATATGTGCACACAGGCACTCATACTAAACAAATTAGGCTGAAGAAAGGCAACTGAAGTCAGTCCTAGAGTTCCTAAAGGTGTCCCCTAGCGGGCTAAATTGTATTGTCTTAGCCATTGGGCTGATGATCTTAGAATGTAAGCTTCCCAAATTTGGGGAAGCTCATGCATCCATCTGTTATATACTTTACTTCACTGATAGGCATTTGACTGACAGTATCAGCACTAAATTTTGCAAGATGAGAAAAGAAGTCTTCCAGTCGGACTGATCCATTTTCCATATAGGCATCTGTGTGGGTGAACATGGTTCCTGTGAAGACATTGTGCAAAAAACAGGAAAATGATTGCTTCCATATATGTTCTCTTCAATGTCCCAGTGAGCAGTGGAAGAATGGAAGGGGAGCAGATTGTAAGATCAATTGCAGAATATGAGTGGGTAGGCATATGGAAGAAAGTAGTCTATTATTCAAAAGGGAGAGATCAATATTATAAAGAATTCTTTCAATGATTCTACCTTGTCCGCTACCCCCCACAGAGTATTCTGATCATTAAAATCACCCATCAAAAGTATGAATTCAGGCGGTTGCAAGATAAGGTTATCAAGATGAATTTCATTTAACTCAGCACTCAGTGGTAAATAAATTGAACATACTGTAATAAGAAATCCCGTGGAGAGGTGAATCACTACTGCTTTCAGAGCAGTATTAAGTTGGACATAATGGAAAGGAATATGACTGCCCACTAGGACTGCTACTCCTCCATGAGCAAGAATGCCTCCAGTGCAGTCCTTGTGTACAACAGGGAAAATCCAAAAGGTGCGGTCTTCATTGGGGTCTTAAGTTCGTTTCCTGTAGAAAGAAATAGAAAGGTTTGTGTTTTTGCAACAAAATCTTAATATCATTGATATTCTAGCGAAACCATGACAGTTCCATTGTAAAAATTTTCCTATTGTTATGGCTTTATAGACTTGTCTGATTTTTGAGAGGTTGAGGGCTTACCTTTGTCAGGTTTATATTAATCAATTGTTTTTGGGAAGTATGGATGGCCAGCATCCATCTATTTCTATGATAGAATATTCAATACGTCTGATGATAAGTTTAATTTACTTTCAGTGGATAGCGAAGTATCCATTTTTTTTTTTTTTTTTTTTTTTTTGTGGGGATGTCTGATGGTTTATCTTTAAGTGATATCTTTGCCATAATTTTTTTTGACAAGTCTCATCGAATAGGACCATTTTTGGAGTTGTCTCTGGAGTAAGGCCATAGGTCATGCGATTGATGCACTCAACAGAGAAGCACTTGCAATCATAAAGTCCAGGTATTGTGAAATTATCAGATGGTGGAATAGACATACGAGTTTGAGTTGCTGTTGGCATTTCTTAACTGTTACCTTCTCAGTATATGAGGATCTCAGAGCAGGTGTGGTGGTGGCTAGCTTTCTTTTTACATCCTGATATGATATATTTTGTTCTGTTTTCATTTTTTGTATTTCTTTTTAATCTTTGCACTTCTGACATGCACGAGAGGAAGTTGGATGATCTCCCTGACAGTTTACACATTTAGCTTTTTTTTGCAGAGCTAGATTTGTTATCATGCTCTTTACTACCAAATTGAGCACAGGTAGTAGAATTATGACAGGTAGTTTGGAAATGCCCATATTTCTGACATTTAAAACATCATAGAAGATTAGGGATGTACACTCTAACAGGACAGCTGAGATATTCAGCTTTTACAGATGTTGGAGGCTTAGGTGTATCAAAAGTAAGAACAATGTGCCTGACTGGAACCAAGCGACCATCCCTACATATAAGGATGCACCTCACACCCATCACTCCCTGATCTTTAGGCTCTGAACATATCTCCCTATCAGGAACATCAAGAAGATCCCACTCTGATATCACTCCTCTACAGGAATTGAGTGTTTTATGAGTGTTACTGTGATTGGTATTCCATCCATGAATGTTGCTCCAGTAGTTTCTCGGAATGTTGCTGACACAATATTTCCACAAGGATATCACCAGAACATAATTTCTTAACAGTTTTGGGAGGTCCTGCCAGTCTTAAACCCTTCTGAATAAAGAAGGGTAACATTTTCACTATTGGCTTTTCTCCTGTTGCATGAATGATCAAAAACACTGGTACATTTAGACCAGTATTATATATCTTTTGTTTCTTACTTCTGTTACCAAATTCTGTATCTACGGTATCAGTACTTGGTTGGGACTTTGTTAGGAGCCCTAAAACATTTGAGGATGAAGAATTCATGCTCAAGGAGTTTTTGGTTTGACACTAGAGCTCCCCACCCACCACGGAGCCACACATGGACAACCACTGACTGGCAAGCGATGACTGCACTCAGAAGTAAAATGCCAGAGCTACCCAGGATGCTATACCAGCACTACAAGAAAGCCTAGGATCCCGACCCCGGACCAGAGTGAGAGACACTGCAACACACCGTTGATCAGCCCACTAGCCAATTCATCCTGGCCAGGCCACCCATCTTGCAGAAGCAGAGGCCAAAGTAGTGCAAGACTAACAGGATCCCCCTTTTCAGATGTCCACAGATCACACCGCACAGAAGACAAGGCAGCAGGGCACTGGATCTTAGTGATGGCTGTCTGGAATAAAGGATAGTATATATATAAAAAAAAAAAGACGCAGGAGAAGTAGAGCAAAGAATAATGGAAGAAAAGAAAAAGAGGAAGAATGAAAAGGGTCAGTACCATCACTGGGATGTCTCCTCCATCAAGAACAGGTATCCCACATTGAGGGGTTTGAATGGGGATATACAGTTGTTTGCAGATGAAAAGTTGGGATGACTATGAGGAGTAGAGTAGATGTTGTGGTCTTACAAGAAGATATGAACAGACTGAGTGAATGGACACGAGAGTGGGGAAGCCAGTTCAGTGTTGAAAACTTTAAGGTTATAAAATTTGAAAAACAAAGATGGGAGATAGAATTTACTCTTCGTGAGGATATATTGTTGGCGATGGAGGAAATAAGAGATCTTGGGGTAATGATGGATAAGGATCTTAAATTTAGAGGGCATATTGCCAAAACTGTGAGGACAACACAACAAATTCTGGCAATGATATGGAGGATGCTGACTAATAGAAGGAGATTCTGGTTCCATTGTATGCTTCTTCTTCCTTTTGTGCCTTATCCCATCTGTTTGGGGTTTGCTTTCTTTTATCATGATGCAACATTATGCATGCAATCCCAACTGACTTGTCGCATAGCCTGATTTGGGGGGGAAAAGGTATTTTTTGTCTGTAGATGTGTGTTCTGGTTCCATTGCTTAAGATTTGAATTAGGCCACATATGGACTAATCAGGTGACCAAATCTGTGCACAGATTTGGTCACCTGATTTTCTAAAGAATGAAGAGATGTTGGAGAGGTTCCAGAGGCAACTGACCAAAATAGTTTCTGATATCTGGAATATTGAATATGGAGAAAGGTTGAGACAATGCAATTTGCAGTCTAGTGGATAGGAGAAAGAAGATTGATATGATAGAGACATACAAATTGGTAAACAGTTGTTATAGGATTAACATTGAAGAGGTTTTTCATAAAATGGTGGGAAATTAGGGAAGAACTGAGAAACAGTTTTTTGCATGGAGAGTTGTGAATGATTGGAATGCACTGCCTGAGAGTGTAGGTGTCTACAAAGAATTTGAATGTGTTTAACACACAGTATGATGGGCTGTGTGCATGACATAAGGGATCTCACAGATGAGTCTGTGATTCTATGGGATCTTAGGATGATGTTGATAATAATAATAATACATATAGGAGATTGGTTGTGAAAATATTCGGGTAAAATATAGATGAAAGCAAAAAATATACTTTCTTATCAAGTATAATATACTTTAATTAGTGTGTTGTTATGAAAGCTATATAATTAGAATAATCTGTCTAACTGGTTAAGACAGATAATTTGCTTTAAATAGAGTATTACATGACAGTTAACCATGCTACCAGCCAAGACGTCTATAGACATCGAGGTTATCATGGATGCGAAGTGCATATTAAAATTTTAATATAACTGATATTACATTGAAATATATGATGGATACGAAGCGTATGAGGATGTATATTTGATCCATAATGGCCGGTAAGGTGGTTAAAGGTCTCTGGAGCCAATGTCCTTACAATGGACAAGTATTCTAGTGCTTACTGAGTTACTCTGTCTCTTGCTCCCTCCCCTTTCTTAATTTTAAAAATAAAGGATACTATAGAACATGACCATGAGAGAGAGACTTAAAGTCTTACTCCTGACAGACTGATTTGGTAAAATAGGAAGTTGATAATAGTGTTTTTGACTATTATAGGACAGTAGTTTATTGTTAAACTTTGGTTATTGTGAACACTTATTTCCTGTTTTGGTATGTGTGTGTGTATGCTGGATTACAAAATATTTTGCTAAGGGAGTCAAAAGACTCATAACAGGAGGTTCCACTCTCTCTCACACACCTCATCACACCATGCCTTAAATGCATTCACCATATTTCAAGCAATGCATTCCAATCATCTACTACTGCCCATGCAAAAAACCTATTCCTAATCCCACCATGCTCACACCTTATACAGATTCCAGGAATAGCCTCTTGTACTCGTTCCATATTCAAACTAAGTATCTCATCCTTTCCTTTCTATCTCACACCATGCTATCTCAAAATCACTACTACTACTATTTGTTCTTTGTATCTCCATTTTGGATGGGCATAACTCCTCTGCTACCATAAACACTCCTCCTTCCTTTATGCCCTGTCTTCTTCACAAAAAACATCATGTCCCTTCATCTCTATTCCTGGCAGGATGTCATTCTCATTCAACTGTTTCTCACTTATTGCAACAATTTTTGGACAAATTAACTTTATCAACACAACAATTTCATTCCTCTTATATCAAATACTCTGTCATTCATAAACAAGCATAACAGCTCATTTCTGATTCAATAACAGTCCCATTGATACCATTTCTCAGATGTGGTTCTCTCTGATTCACCCACCTTTTCACTTACCTTTTCATTCACAAGCTCTCCTACCCTACTTTCCTGCTCTTTTTCATCATCTCTTACTTCCTCACTTCTGTTCACTGCAGTCAATGCTCTCTCTCTCTCTTTCCAGCAACAGTCTCTCCATGACTTGCACCAGATCCATTTAAATGCTGTTTTTTCTCTCTCTCTTATAAAGCTCCATCCATCCCTCAAATTCATCCTATACATGCATAACATGCACTCCTTTCTCCTCACACAGCTCTGCTAACATACGATTCATAGTCTTTGCTCTCCATCTCAACTTATGACTATCATACATGGGCAATGCACTATGTTTCCTACCACACTGTTATCTTTTGTCACCATCACTATTGCTGAGATGATGTAAGAAATATTTAATGAGATCTTAACGCATTGGGGGCGTTGGCAGAAGTTTCAGCAGAGAAGCATAGCACTTAATATTTCCGTTTTTGTATTATTTACTATCTCTCTCTCTCTCTCACACACACACACACTTCAATCTTTTCTAAAGTAAAGAAATTAATTAACAGTTAATTACAATACTATCTGGAAACTTTCCAACTAATTGCCATTATGCTATATAGATTCACATACAGATCATCTGCTTATATCAACTGCCAATGGACAAATACCACACTACAGTTTGGAGAAAATTCTACAAACAGGCTTTCAGATTTTTTATTTACTTCAAGTTTAACCCCGTTTTTTTCTGGCAGAGAAGAACAGGAAAAACAGAGAACATTACATGGAGGGAATACAAGTGCAGGAAGAGTAGTTCTTTATTTATTTTTTTTACTCTGACTTTATTAGTCAGTGATTTCACAAAACTACCTAATGCAATTTTCTCAAAGATAAACACTTAGGCAAGTATTTCGTAATCTTTTGTTTTTAGTGTGTGTATTAAGAAGGCCCACTGATAACCTTACATTAGAAGCAAAATACCAGAGTAAAAGATGCCTGCACAGCCTTAGCAGCATCTATGATGTCAGATTTGCAAAGGAAAAGCTTTACAGATTACATTCTTATTGCCATCTAAAGAAACCTTTTCTAGACCTTTTTTTTTTCAGCTGGGTTCCAGTTAGTTGGTATTGATGTAGCAAGCAGTGTTTTTGATCTCAGAAGTATCTTAAATCAGAAATATCAACTGTTAAACTCCTACAATAATACTAACTAGAATTAGAAACATGAGTTAGCCGCAGTTGTTTGCATTCTTATATCATTATCATCTATGCATGCAGACTAAATTCTGGGATTGATACAGTGAAAACTACACCAAATCAATTTCTTAAAAAAAGTCACAACTAAAGAGTGCAGTCTGTTCTCTTTAAAGTATCAAAATGCACAGAAGATTCAGTTTTGAATCTTTTAAACCACATGATAACTGCAGATAAATGTAGCATCAATATGAAAAAAACTAATAAAATTGTCTTGACCTCTCAACAGACTAGCTTTCCTGAAACAAAGCCAGGAGACAGGAGGTACTGCCTACATGAGCTGAAGCCAAATAGCAATTTTAACTGTGGGGATTTAAAAATACTACTTGAATCTTAAATATGCTAAGAGAGCAAAATCAGCACCATACCTATGCAATACTATACACTCTCAAGAGCCCAACTTATCTCTTAGGGTGGAGGGGAGTCAACACGTCAGGATAAATGGCCTTCCTTTGTTCAGATTTCCCATCAGTCAATGCTAGAGTATCCTAGGCCTCTGTACTTTTACCATGCTCTTTCTCTTATTCATAAATCTCAAACTGTAACCGTCATTTTGCTGATGATGGTATGCTCCCTTCTTTTTTAATTTGCAAAACCACTGAAATATTCCTAACTACAAAATCTTCCATAATCAATGTCTTAAATATTTGCTACAGTTCAGGAAAACAGGACAACCTAGTCAAATCGAATTCCACATAAACACAATCTTTATTTCATGTAAGAACAACTGCACTTCACTTCTCCCTCACCTTTAATTAATACCATCTCCATTCAAGATCTGGGTGTATTACATTACATTCATAGTCTCCTGCAAAAAACTAGGTGTGTGTGTGTGTGTGTCCTTTTCTGCTCAAAAAAAACATTACTTCTTGCACTGTAACACCTATGCATCAAACTATCTTTAAACAAAAAAAAAAATACATAAATAAAATAAAATAAAAACATGCTTGATGCCACTTAGAAGAGGGCAATCTGGTTAACTTGTGATCTCTCTCTCACAGAGACTAGCTGCTATCTCAGATATGTGCTATTATTGCCTTTTCTACAGGTATCTTCATGGGCACTGCTTTCTGCTGAACTGGCTGAAACCACGGATGTTGACCAGAAGTTGCTCGTTTCCTCCCATAAGCACAAGAGGAACTGCTGATAACATCCATTCACTATCCACCTCTAAACATAAACTTGTTCTACTCTTTCATCAAATCTATGTCTGTGCTTCTCCACATTCCCTAGCATATAGCAACATCCAACTAAATATGTCTTCCTGTCCACCTAACACCACACTGACTCAAAACCATTGCCACTATTGCCCTCTTTCATGTCTACCTTATGTGGACATAATTCCCCTGCTATCATCAACAGCAGCACTATCCCCTCCTTTTTTGTTCTTTCTATCCTCACAAAAAACACTGTGTCCTTCCATTTCTATTCCTGTTAGGTTATCATCTTCATTCAACAAGGCTTCACCTATTCCAATTATTCTGGGCAAATAAACTCAATCAGTGAAACCATTTCATCTCACTTATTTTTGATACTTCTGGCATTTATAAATAAACATATAGTTCACTTTTAGGTCTATAACCAGTTCTACCCAAGCTTCTTGTTGGTTGTGATTTCCCCACCACACCTACCCTTGCCCAATCATCTTTAATCACTTGCTTACCACATATATCCACTCAGTCTCAACTTCTCACCCACATCCCAATCTATTCCATTTGTATGCTGATCATCCTCATACACACATTCACTACCACTTCCAACATCCACTCTCCCTATGCCATGTTTCCCTGCCCAACCAAGCTCCTGCTATTTCCCTGTTCCTCTTGCATTGCCGTTCTCTTTTCATCTCTCACATTACTACTGTTTCCACTGCTAAGCACTTCTTTCTCCTCAATACCACTCTCTTGATCTTACACCTCATCTCTTGCTTCTGATCTCTTGCTTCCATCACACACTGCACTTCTATCTAGCAATACTTTCTCCAGTGCACTCACTCCAAAGTCATTTAAATGCTGCCCATCATGTCTGTATAATTCCATTCTTCCCTCAAACACATGCCACACTGTACTCCCTTCTCTTCAGACAGCTCCTAGCATACCATTCATGATTCTGGCTCTCTGTCTCAACTGATCATTGTCATATCTCGGCAACACACTGTCAACCTTTTTTTCCCCCTATACTGTTATCTTTCACTGTTCTCAATACCTCCTGATATTTGCCTTTACATGCTTCTTATGTCCACTTAAATCATTTGTCCCCCACAATCACCACTAAATCTCTTGCTCATTTCCTCCTCATGTCCAAAGTCTGAATTATCTTTTGTTCATTCTTCCTCCTAGATAGCAGACCTTATGGACTCTCTCTCTCTCTCTCATTAACTAATCCTCTAACTATGGTATCTCCATACACTGCTATTCTGGAATCACTCATCACCTCTTTTACCCTTTTCTTTCTTTCTATTCTTTTGCAAACTTTCATTAGTTTCCACAAAAATGTCTAATATCACTCTGCATATTCCTCATTTCATTTTAATTTTCAGTAACTGTTTCATCAAATCTTGCATTCTGACAATTTCACTCTCTGTCACTCCCGCAGTCTCGCTACTTCTCGTTCTGCTATCACTCCCTTATCACTAACTTTCGCTTTTATATTTTTGCATTATTTCACTCCCTAATTCAGAAGACTTTTGCAAGTTTGTTTCATATTATAAGATCAGTATATCCACTTCAACTTTTCAGGAAACTGAGAGGCTTTTTAGAAAACGTTTAAACACTGTCCAACAATTGTTTGGTTTCAAAAAGAAAATCAAATTATTCAGTCGATTTTTTAAATGTCTACATGCAGATAAAAAATATATTTCAGATATATAGTAAACTGCATGCAGAGTGACACTGTCAAAATTGATTCCATCATTTTTTTTATATGACTCCCACCATGAAAGGTTTTTGTAAACCTATAGTACACCTTCTGTCCAAAAAGAAACCGAACTTTTTGAAAATAGAAGAAAATAGTGGTGCCACCTGTTGTATCTTTTTGTTATCAAAAGCAGCAACCTTCAATAGTGTTGTGTCAACTGTTTATGACATTTGTTTCATTAGAAGCCGAGCTATAGTGCCAAGAGTGACAGTGTGTTTTGACAAACGGTCGGAAAATGAGTTTCAAACAGAGAGCTGTGATTGACTTTTGTGTTAAACTTGGTTCAAGTTTTATCGAAACGCATCAAATGCTTCAAAAAGCATACCATGAGGAATACTTATCCCATACTCAAGTTTATGAGTGGTTTAAGCGATTTCAAATGGTCATGAGACACTTGAGGACGACAAAAAGCCGGGCCATCCAAAAACTGGACTAAGCGAAGTTAACATTCAAAAAGCACATGATTTCATTAAAGAAAACAAAAAAAATCGTCTGTGAGATAGATTGAATGTGAATTGGGAATTCCAAAATCAACTGTGCACAATATTTTGACCGAGAATTTGGGCTTTCATTATCAAACAACAACAATTTGCAATTTGTTACCCGCAAGTTGACCGACGACCAAAAAATGTATCGGCACTGCCTCATTAAAACACTCATAAGGACTCATTAAAACACTCGTAAGGACTAAATTATTTCTAATTTGCATTTTAAATTTTGGAATTTAAATTCAGAAATCATATTGGTAAGAGACAACTAGTTAAGATCAAAAGATTGCAAGTTTAAAATAAAATAATTCTTCAATTGCAAGAAAAAAATTTATGATATCCTCATGCAGTCAGCTCTAACTTTAGAACTATAACAAACTATTGAAAATATTCCAACCTAAGTCTCATGGTACAATGCTAAAAGATTTTTACTACAGCAAACTATCCACTTTCACAAACTAGTCCAGTGGTCCCTATGAGTCAAACTGGAAATATTCAGAGAATATTCATTATGAGAATGAAGGAACCGTGTTATGATAGTTAAGAAAATCAGTTAATTAGCTGTAATTTGCTGAGTTTATCTACCAGGAGATAAAGAGGGTTCAGAATAATTCATACGATAGCAGAAGTTGTTCCATGACAGAACCAGACTCTACTAGAGTACATAATAAAAAGTTATTGATGAAGAGGGTTAAAACATATATAAGAAGGGTTTTTGTTTGCATGAAAATGTGTAAAATTGCCTCTAGTGATGAAAGGTTTCATACATCTAAATGATTAAAACTAGGATGCTACTTATTTTCAAATCTATTCAAAATTTATCTAGAGAGAGAGAGAGAGAATAATGAGGGAATTGAATAAGAAATGTGAAAATAATTAACATAAAAAAACGAGGATAGACATATACTCTTCCTGTTCTTCAAAGATGACTACCTAATAATCGCAGAGAATAGAGAAAATTGGGAATTTGTGATAAGAAAATTAGATGAAGGATATAGAAATATGTTTGGTCTCTAGAAAAGTATTTCCAGATAATATAAAAAAAATCAATAAATAAAATAGGATAAAAAAAGATAATAAAAACCCTTAGCCCACCCACAGTATTAACCACCTTACAGGCTATTATGGATCAAATACGCATATGCTTCATATCCATCATATATTTCAATGTAATATCAATGGTATTACGATTTTAATATGCACTTTGCATCCATGGTAATCTGGACGTGTGTGTATATATATATATATATATATATATATATATATGTCTTGGCTGGTAGCGTGGTTAATGTACCATAGGCTTACAACCATTCATGAGTGTTATATAAAAAAAACGTAACTTGGCTTCACTTACACCAAATTAATACCATATTAATTTATACCACTTTTATTATATAACAAGACAGTTAATCCTATCAGCATAGTCAGTTATGTCTGTAAATTGCAAGTATGCTCTAGCTGGTAGGATGAAAACCTGAATTTAAGAGATGAAAACCCTGCCACCTCTGTACGAGACTGACTAACTCAACTTTTAGTTGAAAAGCTCCTATAGAGGTTATTTGTACCCTAGAAGAGTATCAAACCCAGATATTTCCAATCTAAGGGAATCATCATTACCAAATGAATTATGGTGACTCTTAAAAAGAAATATAATAAAAGAATGAAAGAAATAATATCTGAAAGTGAATAAACATAAGCCAGTCTTATGGGGTAGTGAATGTCATGATACATGTATTGGTTTGGCCCTTAAGGTGATTACCAAGCATATGGCTCTGCTACTGTTCAATTTTAACACCAGTTAGTCAATTTTGGATTAAAGATAATACTCATCCAGATATTGTAGTTTCCTCTTTGAAACATAAAACCGACCTTGAAGACATTTGATAATATGAAATAATGTCAGTGGTCTGCGAAACCCACAACATTCCCACCACAGATGGACAAAAGTTGCTTATGCAAGAACAACAACAAAAATCCATCTTTAAGTCTGATGGTATCAAACAACACCAAAAACAAAATAAATAAGATATTTACTGAGTAACTTGATTTCCAACCAGCATCATCAACAGATAATTAGTATGTCACAATACACAGGTAATAATATATTCATAAAATGGTAGCTGCCAAGCAGGTCCCTGTGCAGAAGCATGATTAAATGTCTCGCATTACCATTTACATTTCTCCAAATCTTTCCATTGCTTGTGTTGAAAGGTAGGTGTGATGGCAAGGAGATAAAGAAGTGATCCATACTAATCATTAAGTGGCTGGCTGACCTCCAGGTAGTGAATTTGGCCAGCAGTTTGGCAGAAGATGACAAATGAACAGAAAGATGAAAAGACAATATAGGACAGGCATTAATTCTGGAGCAGAAGCTTTAACATGACAGGAGGGTTATCATCTGGACCAAATGGCTTGTTTTCAGCTCAGAGCTATTCAGGATTCTTCTGATTTCTTTCTGACGAAGGACAAATGGAGTATGCAGTGAGCTGTTCTTGGTACAGTAAACTAGAGTGTCTAGAAAGGCTATACAATTATTTTCTTTTCCAATACAAAACAAATCTTAGAGCATTTACTGTTGATGATATGTTCTCTAATCAGCAATAAGACATGGATTTAACAGATAACAAACAATCTAGGGTCTGTTTTACTGCTGGGGAAAAAAAAAACTTCTAGATACTTATACAGCTTACAGAGAAAAATATAATATTTTATTTAAAAAAACTGATATACATTTCATTCAACATCACATCGATGTCAATAGGAACCAGTAACTACATTAAAGCATGAATCATAAGAAAGTCACATAGCATATGCTTACTAGCTCATGTCTTGGTTGCAGCTAAGTTGACAGGATTTCACTATTAGAGTTCAAAGGAACAGTTTCTACAAATTAAAAAATTTGCAGTTTCTGCAAATTAAATAAGCTTAAAAAAAGTATTATTACGAACAGTTAATAATAATCGCTTCCCACAAATTAGAGACTGAATACAAGTCACAGTAGTTAAGGTTCGGAGAATTTCACAGTGTTTCATGTATTTCAAGGAAAAGATGATCAAATATGAACCTGCTAGAATAAAGAATCATTGTCTACTTCCAAAGAACTCGGCCTAGTGTCTAATGTTCCTTTAAGGTAGTGTGCTGAAGTTCTTTTCACATCAGATTATAGTCTGGTTGATAGATGATTATTATTATTATATGACACCTCCAGGGAGTCCAAAGACTAATCAAGGCAGGGCATCTACTCTACAACTCTCTGTCTCCATCAACTACAACTAACCACAACTACACCAATGCCATCTACCACCACTAGTATTTCCACAGACAATCACAAACATCGAATCCCACAGCGGGATACAAACCCGTTGCCTTTTGGCTGGAGAGTGGATACACTAACCACTCAGCCAACCAGGCCGGCTAATAACTGTCAATAATTTTTTCGATGGTAGTTTGTTGTAACCATCAGATATTTAATTTTATTTAATTCATCTAACAAAAGGAAATCAAAAAAGCACACTGCATAAGCTCTATGTACAAGACTTTTGATAATACTTATCTTCTACATTGAATGATGGTGTGAGGACAAGTGAATGTATCTGAAAGTAAAGGTTGGTTTTTGATCAACTGAAAATTCAACATGTCCTGTAGGATTACGAATTATTAAAGAATCCAAAAAAAAGTAAATGGTTGTTGGATTTACATTCAGTAGTGAACTTCGTACAAACAGTATTTTTTCCAGGAATTGAAATAATTATGTCTTCATGGGAGAACAAATTGCAAAGCTATCATAGACAAAACAAGTCCATATATGAGGTTGAAGGAAAATTGTACAGGACAGCTGATTTTATAGATGCTTCATAAAATAATCAGCTAAACCAAGTAAGATAGACTGCCAATTCCTGCGATGTGTTTGAACAACTTGTTATGCCACGTAAAATAATCTGCACTGAAGGTAAATTTTAAAAAGTTTACATCGGCTTCAAAAAAATCACATTGCAAAAATGGAAGTGCCTCTAGTAATGGGATATTGGTGAATAGACAGACTACATCAATATCTATAATATCATCATCAATTTCCTGACATGTACCCTCCAGGGGTGTACAGGATATGATAGTACTACATGAAAAATTTACATCATTACTAACTTCCTATCTACAATTTTCCTCCAAATCAGTCTGTTACTTGTCAAGACTCCAACATTATCAGATCTTATATTTCTATCGTCTAAGGCACTTTGTACCATATCAATCCACCTATATCTTGGTCTTACTCTGGGTTGTTTTCCTGCCACCTGGCAGAGAACATTTGTTTTGCTAATCTTACCTCACCCATTCTGTTTAAGTGACTATACCACCTGAGATTAGCTCTGCTAACACATTCCTGGATGCTGACAATGTCAAGTTCTTTCCTAATATCCTCGTTTTTAATACGATATTGCCATTGATGCCATCTGTTGATGCGACTAATCTTTCTCAAGACTCTCATATCTGAGGTCTCTAGTCTTTGGTCAAGTGTTTTACTTCTGACCCAGCTCTCGGATGCATAAGTTAAACCTCATTTGAACACTGCCTTGTATACAGCTAATTTAGTGTTCTGACTAATTTCTCTCTTATTCCATATCAATTTATTCAGTTGACTTCCTACCATACCGGCTTTGTTCATTCTGTTGTCTATTTACATATTTAATTTACCATCTTCACTAAAAATCGTGCCTAAGTAGCTGAAATGTTTTACTTGTTCCACAGATTCTCCATTCACAAGGCAGTTGATATTTTCAACAATTCTGCCTATTTTCATTGTCTTTGTCTTTTTATTGCTGACCCTCATACCATATCTGTTACAACAGTTATTCAATTTAGTCATGAAATCTTGCAAACTTGTAGCGGATTTATTTAGAAGTATAACATCGTCTGCATAAAGCAAAGAGCTGACATTAACATCTCCAATTCTGATATCATGTTTAATACCACTTTCCTTCATAATGTGATCGATATAGATAATGAATAACAGAGGGGATAATGTACATCCTTGTCTCACACCAGATTTAACATTAAACCATCTTCCTGTACTTCCTTCAATTCTAACTGCTGACTTACAACTCAAATAAAGACTCAGTATTACTTGATATAATTTTCCATTGACACCATATAACTGTAGCATATTGAATAGCTTCTTTCTTGGCACCTTGTCATATGCCTTTTCCAGATCGACAAAACTTAAATATGGATCTTTCTTATATTCCCATGATTTCTCAACTATTTGTCATAAAGTAAAGATCTGATCCTGACAGCCTCTATTTGGCCTGAATCCAGCTTGATTTTCACCAAGCTTTTCTTCCACAATTCTTCTCAACCGATTCTCAAGTATACTAGCATAAATCTTACCAGGAACACTCAGTAGTGAAATACCTCTGTAATTCTCACATTCAGTTTTATTTCCCTTTTTATATATGGGTACTATGAGAGCTCTACTCCAATCATCGGGAATTAGTCCCTCTGTCCAGGCTTTCTGAATTATGCAGTGCAGCCACTGTAAGACTTTTATACCACCATACTTCAGCATTTCTGGTCAAATATCATCTACTCCTGCTGCCTTTCTGCATTTCAAGCCTTTGATGGCTTTTTCTACTTCAAGTATGGATATGTATTCCTGACTGTATTCCTGTTGAGTGTTTTTTGCCACTGTGCTATCACTGCTTGTTTCATTTAGCAATTTTTTGAAGTAATTACTCCATACTTCAAGGATATCTTTTTCTCTCATTTTCATGTCACCTTTATCATCTCCAACTCCTTTTACAGCACTCTTTCTTCCATTCCTAAGCTTCTTCAACAACTTCCAGAATATTTTGCCACCTTCTTGATATTTATTTTCTATGCTCTTGCCAAAGTCCTCCCATGACTTTTGTTTAGCTAGTTTTGCATGGTGTTCAGCTTTCTTTCATTTGTTTCTGTATTCTAAGAGCACAAGCTGACTTATTTGCCAGAAACTTTTGATACACTTTCTTTTTTCCTTTCACTGCCTCTTTAACTTCCTGTGTATACCATGGGGTTCTAACTTTTCTATCCTTTCATATAACCTCAACACATGCCTCTCTGGCTGAATCAATCAGGGTTTTCTTCAAAGTTTGCCACTGAATCTCCAAGATTTGGTTCCTGTTCTCAAACAGGAACAAACTCTTTCATTTTTTCTTCAATAATCTTTGTGTATTTTAGTCTGCAGTTCACATCTGAGAGCTGCTCAACTTTCATTCGCTTTAAAACTTTCTTACATGTTATTCTTTTCAATATTAAATTCAGTTTTATCCTGCTCAAGACTAAATAGTGATCACTTCCAATTTCAAATCCTCTGTACACTCTGGTGTCCTGCACCAGGGAGAAAACATCACTATCGAGAATAACAAAGTCAATGAGACTTTTCTTATTCCTTACCTCTTCTTTCCATGTGAATTTGTGCACATTTTTATGTTGGAACATGGTGTTAGTAATAACTAGTCCATGTCCTGAGCAGAAATCCAACAGGTATTTGCCATTATTATTAGCTTTTCTCTTTTCTCCAAATATTCCCAAAATATTTTTGCATGTCTGACAATCATTTCCTACTCTGCTATTTAGATCCCCAACAAGGACCAACTTTTCCTTTTTCATTGTGTCAGTTGCTTTTTCTAAAGCATCAAAAAATTCTTCCACTTCTACCTTGGTAGAACCTTCTGTGGGACTATAGGCACAAATAATCCTAATCTACTTTGAATCCTAATGCTTATCTACCTTGAAGGTACCCGGCTATTAAGCGACCACCAGTACAGATTCCGTCAAAGCCGTTCAACAGGAGATCTACTCTCATACATCACATATCACTGGACAAGTGCCATGGAGAAATTCGGTGAATCCCAAGTAGTTGCACTTGATATCTCCAAAGCCTTTGACCGAGTCTGGCACAAAGGCTTACCAAGCAAACTCCCATCATTTGGACTGCCTCAGGACATCTGCAGATGGACTGCCAGCTTCCTGTCTGGATGCACACTATGTGTGATGGTAGACAGCTCCCTATCCTCTCACCATCCAACTAATGCCGAGGTCCCTCAAGGCTCAGTTCTCTCACCGACCCTCTTCCTTCTATATATCAATGACCTACTTCAGTTGACCTCTAACCCAATACACAGTTTTGCAGATGACAGCACACTGCATTCCTCCCTTTCATTTGACAAACCCTTCCCTATACAACTCACTTCAGCCCACAGAACATCAACCACCACCACTGCCCTTAATTCTGACCTCCAAGCCATCCTCCGATGGGGCTCAGACAACCTTGTCAACTTCAACGCTAGTAAAACCCAGTTCTGTCTTATTTCTCACAAAAAAGAACCATTTTCCCCCAGCATTGTTTTCGATAACACTCAAATTCACAGACAAGACGAAATTTCTCTTCTAGAAATTACCTTGACATCAAGCCTCTCCTGCAATAAACACATCACAACCATTGCATCCTCAGCTTCCAAAAACTAGGTTTTCTCTTTTGCTCAAGACACTACTTCACTTCTAAACAGCTGTTAACACTATACAAGTTACAAATCTGCCCAGCTCTCAAATACTGCTCTCATATCTGGAGTGGGGCTCCAAAAATCTCCCTCAAAATGCTTGACTCAATACAGAGGAGAGCAATTAGACTAATAAATGATCCATCCCTCACCAACTCGCTCCCCCCACTTTCACATAGACGCTTGGTCTCTGCAATCTGTATATTCTATAAATACTTTCACGGGAAAGGTTCATCTGAAACAGCATCAATAATTCCCCCACCCTGTACCAAGCCCATTGGAACACGTAAAGCTGCCACCCAACATCCTTTTACAGGACACCTCGAAACCAACAAAACAAGTTTCTTCTCCTCCTCATTCATCCCTGCTACTGCACTACTGTGGAACAGTCTCCCCCCCCCCCCCCCGACGTATTTCCCAAGGAATACAATATAAAGGCATTCAAATCAAATGTAAACAAGTTTCCTTTCACAACCCATCACCCATATACGGTACGAATGTACTATAGGTTAACCAGCCAACCTCCTGTATATGGGCCCAACATAAAGTCTCATTGGCCCCCATTCTGATATTTGCCCACATCACTCTACTTGAGACTGCCTGCCATTCAAGAAGATTAGCCTCGTATTTTGTGTTGAATACTATGGCTACTCCTCCTTTTCCTTGATTGTTATTTGATAAATTTTTTGCACAGAACATGATTTTATTTTATCCTTGATTTTTACAAAAGTAGAAATAATATCAGCAGTCTGACAATGCTTAAGGAACACAAGTATATTATGTAAACTAGCCTTTCTTCAAATGCAGCTTTATCAAATCTTCTAATAGTTTCCAATATTCCTCACTATAGAGATTATAGTAATTAAACACTTTAAGAGAACATGTGTATTAGACATATTTCTAGATACTTATACAGTACACATGTGTAGAAAAAATAAAGAATTTCATTAAAAAATTTATTTTGAATGTAGTTGCTGGTCTTTCTCCATGATGATGTCCATTTTACATTGGATGAAATATATTGGAGTTTTTTTATAATCAAATTCTATATTTTGTCTATATGCATAAGCCATGTCTAGAAAATATATTCCCTTAAAACATTTAATAATTGTCTACCTTTTCTTGACACTCTAGTTACCTGCCTATCCAATGGATCCTTATCTTTCTCTGTCTACAAGAAACATAACCACACAGATAGGTACATCCACCATCTTTCATATCTCCAAAGAGTATGGTGTTAGAAGAGCTACAATCATCTGCTCAAACTATATTAGCTTCACAATGAAATCAACTAAATCCACAATACTTTCTTTGCCAAATACTCACTCTTAATAAAATAAACAAAACTGCATACCCCTCCAAACACAACAGACACAACAATGGAACAAAAATTCCACCAATGTCAATTGTCATCCCTCAGATCTGGAGCATCCTGAAAAACAGCACATATTAAAAAAAAATAATATTCTTATCTCCTTCAAGCCTTGCCAAAATTTACTTATCCTCTCCATCACCTAGATCATCCTGGTTCAGAGGTTGCAGACCATGCCATTGATTTAGATCATCACATTCAGTGCATATTCAAATGCAGATTTAAATCTGAAAGAGTGTTTTTGAAATCTGCTGCATCCCCCTTGGACCTAAATAAATACTGTTGCTTTATACCATCAAAAATCTAGGAGATTATTATTGAGACCATCAACCCAACAATTAAGATCTCAATAGTGAAGTACCTATAAAAGGCAACAATTAAGTCCATCATCACTTAGTATTCAGTATAGTATTTACCTTCTTTCTGTGTGTCTGTATGCACAGTATGTTATCTTTATAATTAAACAAAATTCAGTTAATTATTACCATTAGATATGTTTCTTCTATTAAACCAAATATGAATGATAATCAGCATCTAACTATTCGTACTTCATTAGCCAGTAATTTTAAGATAATATATTTCTGGGGAGGAAGGGGATTAAAATACATTTAATTGGAAAAACAACAATCCTGTCCTACTCCTCAGAAAAAAGACTCCCTCACTAATGAAATCATTCTGCTTACCAACACCAAGATTGAGTTTCTCTTCTTGGATTGACATTTGGCCTCTTCTGGCATAACCACATCATGTCCATAGCCTCTTCCCTCTGAACAGTTTGGTAATTTTTTTTTTTCTAAACATTACTTTTTTTATTTGCTGGACTCCTAACACTTTATAAATCTTGAATCTACCCAACCTTAGAATACTGTTCTTATATTTGGAATGACATACCAAAAAATGATGAGGGTATATCCAAAAGAAAACTATTTGTTTAATAGATAACTGCTCTCTCAAGGACCCTATCCAATCACTTTCCCATAAATTCTCTGTCTCTGCATTGTCTTTTTCTAGATATTCTCATAAATGCTACTCAAACGAACTTGCCACCACCGTTTTTCCACTTTCGTCTAATCACATGCAAACACAGGCAACTGTTGGTTAACATCTATACAAGATTCAGCTCCAAACTCACTGAATCAACCCAACGCCTCTGTCCTTTGGAACAGCCTTTCCCATACCATTTTGCCCAATGAATATAATCCCCACTCTTCAAGAAACATATTAAAAGATATATATATATATATATAAAATAAAATAAAAAATTGTGAATTACGTATGTGTGTGTGAGAGAGAGAGTGTAAGTTTTCTTTATATACTAAGAAAGACAGAGTGCCACTGGGGAGATGCACTATTAAATTGGATGGGAAATGAAGAGTGTATACAAAAAAACTGGCATCATCCTCAAAAGATGTAGACACTATACGAACCTCTAAATAAAGTCAAATTTGCACAACAAGAGCACTGCAGGTGCAATAAATTTTCTCTATAACATGAATAGATCACTACCTGTACAGCTATAACCAATGCAACTGTTGGCTAACTACAAATTAAGCAAAAATAATCTCAATTGAATCAAATTCACATTCCCTATCTTTGATAATAATATTCAAATTACAAGATAAGGCTCATCTTAAACTGGCATTTACCTTTCCTGACACAAACACTTCACATTAACAATTTCCTTGACCTCTAAAAAACTTTGTATCGTTTTCTGTTCAAGGTATATTTTTCATTTGTTTAGTTACAAACTGGGTGCAAATCCCACCACAGCTGCCTAACCTTAGAATACTATTCTCATGTTTAAGGTGATGTGCAAAAGCTTCTCTAAAATTCCAAAATGCTTTTCATTATGGGATACTAAGACAATTAATGTGAAGTCATTAGTCCCTATATACAAGTAGCTTAGTCACGAAGATACTTCACATGCAAACTTTGTTTTCTTACACTTTAATAAAGGATAAACCAAGAATATAATTTCTTGGAATCTTTAATTTAATCACCAAATATTGTTCAATTTAATTCATAAATTATGGTTGCTATCTTACTAAATACAAAAATTTAATATATAGATACATTATCGTATTGGATTATCTCTATGCCATAAAATTCAACACATGGCAACAGTAAACTGACTTTCACTGATAACCACAAACAACTAAAGTTTGCAATTATCATTGATACAATAGTTTTTTTTGGTTTTTTCATAATGTATACAATAAGTTGTGGCTTGTATAAGCAGTTATGCTTGTGCAATGCCTTACATTTATAACACCAGTAGGCAATAGCTCACACAGAAACAAAGTCAGTTCCAATACATACAGTTCAAATTATTATATGCTTATATTATAATTAAAACATGGCACATTAAAAACCATTCACTATTTAAAATGCAATTTCTCAAAATTATGTACAAAAAATATTCAAAAAAATTTCAAATCTTACCGTCTAGGTAACATATCAGATTTTGAAAAAGAAGGTTGCTGTGGTTTTGAAGTAATCTAAAAGCAAAGAAGAAAAAAATTAAATTTTATATTAATTTTCAAGATGGTGTTGTATGAAACATATATAAAACGTACAGGAAAAAAAACAGTTGGTGAAATTAATACTTGGCATGATTTTTTTTTTTTTTTTTGCATTTGAAGCATTAGTTTCAGCTTTACATAAAGCTGAACATCTTTATTAGATGTTCAGCTTTATGTAAAATAAATATGGTTTTACAACAGAAAAAACATTAATCATGAACAATAGTGATTAAATTAAATATAATGAAGCAATGCACATTTGTTGAGTTATTTAGTCAGGGAAACTAGAGCTATTGGGGGGGGGGATGTTTTCCTCCCAACAGTAACCCTACCAGGAGGTAATTTATTTCCTACATGCTCCATTGCATACAATGCATATATTACATATAGCTTCCAAGTACTGATTAACATTTATATTTATATTTTGGTATCAATATTTATATTTATACATCTATATGTATGTATTTCGACCTTTACATCCATATTTATATTTATATATACACATATATTTACACTATATAATTCACACAATATCAGCAATTTTTGTTATATTACAATGACTGGAAGTTGATCTTATTGGCAAAATTAAATAATTCTGAGTAATACTTTTGGATAAGTCTCTGTTTTGACACTGGCCACTCATCTACAGAAGTGATGCATGATGTATTACGGGGCATCCAGATGGAGTCCAATAGCTGACAGTTATAAAGTAAGTGATCAACAGTCTGGTGATGGTGCAGACAACAAATGCATGATGGCGATTCCAGGATATGGAATCTGTGTAGGTGGTGTCTTAATTTTCTATGTCCTGTTATTAGCATAGTTAAACCTGGAGAGAGAGAGATGCTGTGTTTTTTCAGGAGGAGTCTGCTTCCGATACTTTGCCAGAATTCTTTTGTTGTTGATCCATTTTTAGATGATTTCCATTCTTCTACCCACAAGTTTAGGCTTATTTCTTCTGCAAGTGTTGTTTTTATAGATTTTAAGTACTTTTGGTGACTTGTTCCTAAACATTTGTTTATAACCACTTCTTTAGCTAGCTGATCCACTCTCTCATTTTCTGCTACCCCAGTATGTGCCTTCACCCAGCAGAACTTGATTTCCCATTCCTCTAGAGCAGTGGTTGTTAACTGGTGTACCCCCAGAACACTTGTGTTCCTGTTTACAAGTGTTCCATCGGTAAAAGTTGTCACATGACACAGTTCTGAATGTAATTGGCAACTCTGATCCTAACAACTGAAGACTGCTTTTTGAAATTTTAAAATTTCATGGGAGCTGTGTGTAGGAATTTGTACGGACACTGCTCCATCAATGGTAGGCTCTACCCTTGCAAAGATAATAAACCCAAATATTATATCAGCACACTGTTTTTTGAAGAGAGAAGTTTCAAAAACATAGTTTCAAAAACATTACCGGCAATATTAAAACCTGTACTAGACTAAGGTGTGAATATGGTAAATTACATCAAATCAAGAAACCTTTAAAAGCACACCTTTTTTAAAAAAAAATGTGCATATCTAAGGAAGCCAAGTACGAATATTTGCTTTTGCACACTTAAATAAGATGGTTATCCAGAGATAAAGCGCAATTCCAAATTTTAGAACTTAAGAATGAATTATTGGCCTTTTTTCAAAATGAAGGTACAGATACTTTTGTAAAAATGTCTTCAAATGATATTTGGTGTGTTAAAATGGCATATTTAGTCGATATTTTTAATTACTTAAATAGCATTAATACAAGTATCCAAGGGAAAAATGAAAATATTTTGACATCCACTGACAAATAGTCAGCTTTTCAGAAAAAAAGCATTTCTTTGGTAAAACCACATATCAGAAAAAAATACAGTAGATATGTTTCCTTTGCTCCATAATAAAAATGTCGAGGGAATTATTTCCATTATAACAAAACATTTAACAATATTGGAAGAAAAGATTTCAAGTTACGTTCCTTCCTTAAATACACACAATTATGACAGGATACGAAATCCATTTGGCACAGTTAATACATCGAGTTGTGAATTTTCATTACAAGAAGAAGAACAATTAGTTACCTTGTCAACAGATCGTACTCTAAAAATGAAATTCTCTGAAATAGCTCTTGAAGAATTCTGGATTTTTGTCCAAGATACTACCCAGCTCTCTCCACAAGGATACTGAAAATTTTGTTACAATTTTCAACATCATATTTGTGCGAGCTTGGTTTCTCAATATTATCTGAAATCTGCAAAAGCCGACAAGCTCAAGTATCGCATTAAAATAAGTTCAATTTTTATAAAAGGCAAGTCCATGCATATTTTTAGTGTTAGTTTTATGACCCTAATGCTTTTGGTGCTCCCCAAATTTTTCTTATAATGAAAAGTGCTCCGTGACTTCGAAAAAGTTAAGAACTACTGCTCTAGAGTGAAATTCCAAAGTAGAGTTCTTGTCTGTTCTATTAACATTGTTTGGTTGTTCTGCTTTTTTATGCCATCTATAGCTTCTACTGTCACTATAAATTATTGCTGTCTTTTGATGAGAGGTGTTCAGTTCTAATTCCTGGAGATATGTAAGTGAATGAATTACAGCAAGTTGTTCTGCTTGGTTGTTTAGAGCAGTATTCTTATATAATAGACTGTCTGTAATATGCAATGAAAGAACAACCGACATTTCCTTCAAGTTTTGCTTCCATCAAAGTGTATATATGGAAATCATCACTTTCAGAGTTTTCCTTCTCCTTAACATATGTTTTCTTTGCTGGATGAGGCCACCTACTGTAGTGAAGCAGACATATGTGTGGTTCCCTATGATGTGAATGAATGAATGTGAGAATTACCAAAAAAAACAAACAAAATGGGATAGTCAATACAAAGCATAGAGTTAGAGGTGGTTAGTGTGGTTATGTAAAGTTAGAGTTAGTTGTCCATGTGGTTAGCCGAGTGGCTATGTGCTTCACAACCAAGTGCCTGGGAAAGGAGTGTCCTAAGTTCGATTTCCGTTGCTGAAGTGAGGAACTTTGGATCTTTCTCAGACATAGCCAAGTTAGCCAGTCTTGACATGGACTGCAGGGTTTTTCTCCTCAATTTATCTGGGGTTTTTCATCCTGCAAGCAGGCAAACTGGCCTTGAGAACTCAATGCTCCTACAGACATAGGATACACCAGGAGGCATAGGTCTAACCACCTTATCCTTGTGTATGGTTGCGGTTAAATGAATAGAAATCCTTTGACTGGCAAGGTAAAAGAGGGAAGAAGAGTTAGTTGTGGGCCCAACAGGTGGAGTTTATACATATTAATGCCAGAAGCATTAGTATGCATAAACTAATGCGACAAATAATGTGAATAAAACAAAAGAAGCATTAGTAAGAGACACCATTAGTAAGAGGCACCAGCCAATTATAAAACAGTAGTTTTATAATTGGCTGGTGCAACTTTGACAAAAAGTTACAGGCATAGAAAGATTTGCTTGACAGCAGATAATGTAGATAAAAAAATGAAATATGATAGATATAGTATTTTCAGGGAGAACAGAGAGAACTGGAAGTAGGATTGGTACTGCTGATAGCAGATGAGTTGCAGTCAAAAATGAGTTCAATCACCATGAGACAGTGATGTGTGGAAGGCAGCGTAATCTGAGACAATCTGGTGCAACAGAGAATCAAATTAGATAAAATATAAACTTCATTGCTACAGGCCAGAGAATGCAAAGCTCTGCTAACTAATGCATTGTAGGTGACAAGCATCAGCAAATTAACAAAATAAAGTAATTATTATGGAAGGATTCAACTACAGGAGCTTAGATAGAAAGGAGGAAAGATCTCAGGGAAGGAAGAAATGAAATTTATTCATCAACTATGAGATAATTACCTGAAACAGCATGTGAAGGAGGGAACGTCGATTTTGTGAAAATGCTGGATCTGATTACAGGATCAGATCCAGCATTTTCATGAAATCAACATTCCCTCCTTCACATGCTGACAAACAAAGAAAAGGGAGTTCATTATTCCTCTTTATAAAGCCTTGATATGACCACATCTGTTTTATTGGTCACCCAGGTTCCCTGAGGATAAGGAAGTTGTGGAGAGGATCCAGAAAAGCATGCCAAAAATGGTGAGTACTCTGTGGAATGCTCCTTATGAGGAAAGATTCAAGGTTTGTGGGGTTGGTTGATAGGCAAAAAAGGGAGAGAGTATATCATGGAAACATTTAAGTTACTTAAAAGATTTTATAGGTTTGATATATAAAGGAAATATTTCAGCACTTGGCTAGAAGGTGCAGAACAAGAAGTCATCCCTCGAAGTTGGTTGAGAGTGTGTGGCTAGCAAGGACATAAGGACTAGATTTTTTTTATTGGAAAGTGGTGAATGAATGGAATTGAGTTGATGAGTCAGTTATCAGTGATTTGTCTGTTAATGGTTTCAAGGAAAGGTATGACAGATACTCTGTTGATAGTTTGGATCTCCCACGAAGAGTCTTAGGACTCCATGAAGGGACCTGTGCAGTAATAATTATAATAATAAAATGCATGTGTTCTGGCTGGTTCACTTACTTTGCAAAATGAAAAATCCCCTCACCTGTGTATGAGACCAACTAACTCAGATTGTCAAATGAACTATGCAGGCTCTAAAATCAGGTAGGAGTTATGTGGATTACTAGTGCCATAAGTAATTTAGTTTGGAATTATGGCCAAAACAACTGAAGTTAGGACCAGTGTATTACATGTGTTAATAACCTTTAATTAGTTACATGGGGTTTATTTGACCCCAGCCATCATTCAAGTTCGATTTCTGACAAAACTAATGACGAATTTTTTTGTGATTTTGAGTAGCTGAGTTTCTTGCTGCTAACATTAATAATTAATGTTACTAGAAGTTAACATTAATTATTAATGGAATTAATGGAAGACAAAAGAGCCAGGTTGACAGGAAAAAGATCCAGAGGAAGACCAAGACATAGGTGGATTGATACAGCAAAAAGTGTCTTAAAGAAATATAAGATCTGATAATGTTGGAGTCTTGACAGGTAACAGATTGATTTGAAGGAAATTGTAGATAGAAAGTTAGTAATGATGTAAGTTTTTCATGTTGTACTATCATATCCTGTATGCCCTTGAAGGTACATGTCAGGAATTTGATGATAATGATAATTAATATAAAAATAAAGCAACATTAACAATCTGTTTATTTCATTTTACTTACTATATCAACCTTGTCAATAAATGAAAATAAATAAAATTATTTCATGAGAAATATTGAGAAATTAAAGAAATATCATAACTTTAATTTTGGGGTCAAATAGGCCCTAAGCGACTAATTATGTAACAAAAAAAAGTGTAACTAATTAAGTTAAGGAAAAAGGCAAACAGCAAGCTCATGAGCAGTTCAAGGTACAGTTAAGAAGGGAAGCCAAAATCAAGTTATGAGAAGAAATTAATTGAGAAGGACAAAGGAAATGTCAAAGAGTTGTTTTGCTATGTGATAAATAAAAGGAAACATAACTATGGAATAATAACCTTAACGAGTACTGATGGTAAAGAGGCGACAGAAGCAGACAAACTAGCTGAGTCTGTCTGAAATGCTGCTTCTTCCATCCTCTAAACCAGGGCTGTCCAACCTTAGGTAATCCAAGGGCTGCATTACAAAAAAAAAAAATAAATAAATAAGATTTATCTGAGGGCTACATCCAGAATAATAAATACAGTATATATATTAAATTACTTGGAGAGTCCTACCATATTCTCTTAAAATGCAAACCAATATCCTATCCAATTCCACAGCTGTATTTGCATTCGTATTCTGCAATATCCTGAGTACCTCCAACATAAACCTCTGTTCTCACATCAATCCCCCATCACCTCTGCCATAACAATAACTTCACTTGGATGATATACCCTTGCAAAATGATTATTTAGCAGCTCAACAATTTCATCTGCTTCAATTACCTCTCTAGCACTTGCATTCATTAAAGTTATTTTTATTTTTTTTTTATTATTTGACACCTCCAGGGAGTCCAAAGACTCATCAAGGGAGGGCGCCTGCTCTACAACTCTGTCTCAACCACTCAATCCACCAACTGACTGCAACTACACCATCTACTGCCAACCACCACCACCACTAGTATTTCCACAGACAAACATCCATGCCCATTGCGGGATTCGAACCCACAGCCTTTTAATAGGAGAGCGGATACGCTAACCACTCGGCCATCCAGGCTGGCTAATTATTATTACGCGACACCTCCAGAAAGTCCAAAGATTCATCAAGGGAGGACACCTATTCTACAGCTCTCCATCTCCCCCACTCAATCCACCAACTACAACGAACCGCAACTACACTAACGGTATCTACCACCCACCATCACTGCTAGTATTTTCACAGACAATCACAAACATCCATGCCCACGGCAGGATTCAAACCCGCAGCCTTTTGGCTGGAATATAGATACGCTAACCACTCGGCCAACCAAGCCAGCTCAAGTTATCCTAGCAAACTCTGGGATTTCCTTGCACCTGCTCAGCTAACTTTCATAACCTGATTTTGCCTTCTTTACCATGTAAGGAGGAAGGAGGATATGACTGAGACATATAAGGTAGAGGTTTGTTATCAGGTTGACATGGAAGAGATTTTTCATAGAATGGGAGAAGGGGGGGGGGGGGAGATAGAACAAGCGGCCATCCCTGGGAACTGTATAAGGTGGGTGTGAGCAAAGAAGTGATAAGGTTTTTTACATTTAGTGTGGTCAATAAGTGGAATGCATTGCCTGAATGTGTTGTAAATGTAGACACATTGAATCAGTTTAAGGCACAGATGGATGAGCTTTTTGTGTGATAGTATGTACCTCCCACAATGGGTCTCTGACTCAATGGAGGTCAGATGTTAATAATAAATAATTTTTTATTATCACATTAATTTATTTATGAGGTCTCCAATATGATCAAATATTAGATTTCAGTCTTTTAAGAAATAAAATACACCTAGACCTTGGATCTTCCTCTAAGTCTTTATCTTGAATATCCAAGTATTATATGCCTTTTATGCAAACCTTTTCTATCCCATTCTCTTTATGTGACCATACCATCTTAGATTAGCTCTGCTGATATATTCTTAAATAATAATGGTGTCAAGTTGTTTTCTAATATCTTCATTTTCCATATGATTCTGCAAATTAATGCCATCTGTTCAATCCTCTAAGTTTTCTCAAACCTCTCATATTTGTGGATTCCAACTTTCTCTCAAAGGTTTAATTTCTAATCCAACTTTCTGATCCATAAGTAAAAATTAGTTTAACATCACCTTGTTTACTGCTAATTTAGTGTTCTGTACATAAATTCCATATAAATTTATTCAAGTGAGTACTTATTAGGAGCCTCCGTAGGTCAGTCAGTACAGACGAAGCCCTTTGCTCAGAAAGACCTGGGTTCGATTCCCATCCATGACATGAAGAATCTTTATCTGGTCTTCTTTCAATGAAGAGTGAGTTACCCGGTCTGACTCACCTTTCGTATAGATAAGAGGTTTTTTCACCAGGAAACTCAGTTTTTCACCCCCCAGAAGGAAAACCGGCTCCATGAACACATGCATCTAGACATAGAACGCTCTGGAAAGCATAGGGCCAACCACCTTGTGTTCATGGGGCTGGTTTACCTGTTGTTGGAAGGTCATGTGCACTTACGTGCCTATTAGAACCACTGATGGATGGATGGATGGAGTACTTATTATACTCAGCTTTCCTTATTTTGTTATCTATATCCAAATTAAATTTCCTAATTTAATTTGGATATAGATTAAATTGCCCTAAATAGCTGAAATGTTTTACTTGTGTTGCAAGTTCTTCACTGAGGAATGCTGCTGTTGTCCATATTACTAACTATTTTCAAAATTTGTCTTTTTGTTTCTAATAAAAGACCATATCTATTTAAGAATATAGTATCATTAGTTTAATTAACTGAATTTAACATCTGAATGAAATATTAACTTGAATGCTACTTTCCTTCATAACATGACCTAAACAGATGATGAAGAGAATCAAGAGAGTGTGCACTTTTGTCTTATACCTGATTTTACTTCAAAACATTTTTCTGTATATCCATCAAAACTGGCCTAACTTATTGCCAATACTGCTCTGTATTCACACAGCCCTGTTCATACACCCTCTGTCCAAAAAGAAACCTAACTTTTCGAAAATAGAAAAAACTAGTGGCACTATCTGTTGTATCTTTTTGTTGTCGAAAGCTGCAACCTTCATTAGTGTTGTGTCAACTGTTTATGACATTTGTTTCATTAGAAGCCGAGTTATAGTGCCAAGAGTGACAGTGTGTTTTGACGAATGGTCGGAAAATAAGTTTCAAACAGAGAGCTATGATTGACTTTTGTGTTAAACTTGGTTCAAGTTTTACCGAAATGCATCAAATGCTTCAAAAAGCATATCATGATGAATGCTTATCCCGTACTCAAGTTTACGAGTGGTTTAAGCGATTTCAAAGTGGTCGTGAGACACTTGAGGACGACAAAAAGCCAAGCCATCCAAAAACTGGATGATTTCATCAAAGAAAACCCAAAACCATCTGTGAGATTGATTGAAGATGAATTGGGGATTTCAAAATCAACAGTGCACAACATTTTGATAGAGAATTTGGGCCTCTGTAAAGTGAATTCGCGATTTCTTCCCAGTTGACTGACGACCAAAAAATGTATCGAATTGAACACTGCAAGGACCTCATTAAAACCTCTTGTAAGAACTCAAACTTAGTTGAAACGATTGTTACTGGTGACGAAACGTGATGTTTTCAGTATGAGCCTGAAACTAAGCAGCAGAGTGCTGAGTAGAGACCACCAGAAGAGGGGCATCCGGAAAAAAAATCGCTTGGAGAAGTCAAAAGTAAAGACAATGCTGATTTGTTTCTATGATTCCAAGGGCATTATCCACAAAGAATTCATTCTGCCTCACGAAATGGTCAATGTTGAGTTTTATTTCGAAGTTTTGAAGCGATTGATAGTGAAAATTAGTTGCGTACGGCATGATGCAAGCAAATGGTCACTTTTGCACGATAATGCACCATCTCATCGTTCAAATATTGTGAGACAGTGCAAAAATCAAGTTTCTGTGTTGGATCACTTGCCATATTCACCTGATTTAGCACCCTGTGACTTCTTTCTCTTTCTCCCCCCTCCGACTTCATTTACCAATGAAAGGAAAGCGACACGACACCATCAAAAACGTTCAAGCGGCAGTAACCACAACCCTCAATAGTATCCCAAAAACTGATATAAAAAACTCATTTAACAAATTAATTGACCGTGCATGCTGTATCAAAGCTGAGGGAGAGTATATTGATTGAAATAAATTATTTGAATAATTATAATTGGCCTGTGTTTTATTTTCTATCAAAAGTTCGGCTTCTTTTTTTGGACAAAGGGTGTATAATAGAATTCTGAAAAGTGTTTTCCTGAGCATCTTATAAGCATTTTCCAAAACTATATAAATACAGATCCTTGTTATTATTATTATTATATTATTAATTAATTATTATTAATATTATTATTAATAATAATAATATTATTATTATCCTAAGACCACATGGAGTTGCACTCATCTAGGAAGTCCCTTTTATCATACACACAGCTCATCATACCGTGCATTAAACACATTCAAATTCTCTGCAGACATCACACTCTCAGGCAGTGCATTCTAATTATTCACAACTCTCCATGCAAAAAAAAATCTGCTTCTTACTCCCCTGCTCACACCCTCCTTTTACAGTCTCCAGAGATGACATCTTGTTCCCCCCCCCCCCCAGATCTTCCACTATTTTATGAAAACTCTTCAAAGTTAATCCTATAACAACCTCTGACTAACTTGTAGGTCTCTATCATATCACCCCTCTCCCTCCAATCTGCCAGACTCTGTAAATTGCATCTTCTCAACCTTTCCTCATATTCAACATTCCAGAGATCAGAAACTACCTTAGTCAGTCAGCTCTGGACCCTTTCCAACATCTCTTCATCCTTTTGAAAACCAGGTGACCAAATCTGTGCACAGTAGTCCATATGTGGCCTAATCAGAGCCTTAAACAATAGAACCCGAATCTTCTTACTTCTAGAAGTCAGCATCCTCCACATCATTGCCAGAATTTGTTGTGTTTTCTTCACAACAAAGTGGTGTGTCCTCTGAATTTTAGATCCTTATCTACCATCACCCCAAGATCTGTTATTTTCTCCACCTCCAACAATATATCCCCACATGAATAAATTCTACATCCCATCTTTGTTTTCCAACTGAAAGTCACACTAGTGACTTTCCTCTTCCAGGATACTGCTCCACCATACACAACTTGTTAATACCTATCAGACATCCAATCTACATTCCAATGCACTAGTCTAATATCCAACCCTATCTGCTCTAGTTTGACTATCAACTAGAGGAGACGTGGTTGATATTAGACTTTGCAGTAAGCTATCAAAAGCCTTTGCAGAGTCTAAGTATACTACTGTGTATCCATATTCCACGTCCAACGCTGCTGTCACTTTATATTTCACAGATTTAAAGTAAAAAGCTGATCCTAACAATACATCCAGCCTGAAAGTAACTTATTCCTCACTAAATCATACCTAGAACACTCTGTAGAGAAATTCCACAGTAATTCTACATTCACTACAAATGCATTTCACATTATACTTTACTAAAAGCTATTTGCCTGGATATTTTCTACCACTGTTCAGCCACTAGTTATTTGATACTGTATTTACTTGAATATAACTCGCACTTTTTTCCTCAAAATTAAAGTTAAAAAACCGTGGTGCAAGATATATGTGGGGATTTTCAGAAACTAAAGCTTCTCAGGAAAAAATTAAATTGATGTCTATAATTAAATTCTATTCGTTATAATTTATAACTGACTGCTCACATTTATAAAATGAATGCATTTAAATTTTAATTATCAACATTACGCGGTCGGCAGCTCACCTTCATCACACAATATATTTGAATCTTTCGTAATAATGCTTATGTAATTAAAACAAATTACATAAAAAAAGCAATAATGAAAAAGTTTCATTATTGCTTGTCCTTTTATCATTTTGGAATCATAAGATCACCATGTTGCCAGCAATGGTTGGTCGATTGATAGAGCCTCTGCTACTAATGGCTCAGTTAAGTAAGTTTGAGCGCGGCTAGTAGTTGGAAGGGAACCAATCGTTTGATGCTGTTGGCACACTTTCCCTCGATGAGTCTTTGGACTCCGTGGAGGTGTCAAATAATAATAATAATAATGTTTTAAAAGTACTGAAAATGGGTATGACTTACTAAGAATCTACTATTTGCTATCGCTACTTCTGGTCTCGTATATGATTGGTGCGTTATTAACAAACGATTTTGCAACTCAACAACAAAGGCAAGAGGCAACTGTTGAGTTAAAAAGCTGTTTCTCTTCAACCGAATTCCAAAATATCTGAAACTGCCATAACAATATTCACTATCTATCTCTTAAAGTTTTAAACTTTTTTTCATGTGCATAAAGAGTATGTGAAATATGCAAAACTTTTTCATTTCTTTTTTCATAAAGTAAAATCAGGGGTGCGATTTATATGCGAGGGTGAGTTATGTTGAGTAAATATGGTATTTTTTCAAAGTAATAACTCCAAACATCCAGTTTTCAAATCACCTTTATCATCTCTGATTTCTTTTAAAGTACCATTTCCTACATTTCTAAGCTTTTTTTTATAACCTCCAGAACATTTTTCCACCTTCAATATTTACCTTGTATATTCTTCCCAATCTTCCCTTAATTATTAACTTTAGACAAAATTTTAGTTTCATGCATTTTTTTCTCTATTCTCTAAAGGCACATGCTGACAGACATGACTTCATATTTTCTGTAATTGCCTGTAATTTCTTTAGTTCAACATGAAGTTCTCTCCTTCCTAAACTTACTGTATATATCCCTGTCAAAATCAATATGTTCTTCATATTTTCACTGGTCTCCAAGATTTATTTCATCATCATCATCATCATCAAATTCCTGCCACGTACCCACAACGAGTGTACACGATGTAATACTATTACATGAAAAAATTATATCATTACTAACTTCCTATTTACAATTTTCCTCCAAATCAGTCTGTTACTTGTCATATCAGATCTTATATTTCTTCGTCTAAGGTACTTTGTACCGTATCAATCCACCTATATCTTGGTCTTCCTCTGGGTCGTTTTGCTGCCAACCTGGCAGAGAACACTTGTTTTGCTAATCTTTCCTCGCCCATTCTGTTTAGGTGACCATACCACCTGAGATTAGCTCTGCTAACGCATTCCTGGATTTTGACAATGTCAAGTTCTTTCCTAATATCCTCATTTTTAATATGATATTGCCATTGATGCCATCTGTTCACGCCTATAATCTTTCTCAGGACTCTCATATCTGCGGTCTCTAGTCTTTGGTCAAGTGTTTTGCTTCTGACCCAGCTCTCATATCCATAAGTCAAAACTGGTTTCAACACTGTCTTGTATACAGCTAATTTATGTTCCGACTAATTTCTCTTTTATTTCATATGAATTTATTCAATTGACTTCCTACCATACCAGCTTTGTTGATTCTGTTGTCAATTTCCATATTTAATTTACCAGCTTCACTAAAAATCGTGCCCAAGTAGCTGAAATGTTTTACTTGTTCCACAGATTCTCCATTCACAAGGCAGTTGATATTTTCAACAATTCTGCCTATTTTCATTGTCTTTGTCTTTTTATTGCTGACCCTCATACCATATCTGTTACAACAGTTATTCAATTTAGTCATGAAATCTTGCAAACTTGTAGCGGATTTATTTAGAAGTATAACATCGTCTGCATAAAGCAAAGAGCTGACATTAACATCTCCAATTCTGATATCATGTTTAATACCACTTTCCTTCATAATGTGATCGATATAGATAATGAATAACAGAGGGGATAATGTACATCCTTGTCTCACACCAGATTTAACATTAAACCATCTTCCTGTACTTCCTTCAATTCTAACTGCTGACTTACAACTCAAATAAAGACTCAGTATTACTTGATATAATTTTCCATTGACACCATATAACTGTAGCATATTGAATAGCTTCTTTCTTGGCACCTTGTCATATGCCTTTTCCAGATCAACAAAACTTAAATACAGATCTTTGTTATATTCCCATGCTTTCTCGACTATTTGTCGTAAAGTGAAGATCTGATCCTGACAGCCTCTGTTTGGCCTGAATCCAGCTTGTTCTTCACCAAGCTTTTCTTCCACAATTCTTCTCAACCGTTTCTCAAGTATACTTGCATAGATTTTGCCAGGAACACTCAGTAGGGAAATACCTCTGTAATTCTCACATTCAGTTTTATTTCCCTTTTTATGTATGGGTACTATGAGAGCTCTACTCCAATCATCGGGAATTCGACCCTCTGTCCAGGCTTTCTGAACTATGCAGTGCAGCCACTGTAAGACACTCTTATACCACCATACTTCAGCATTTCTGGTTGAATATCATCTACTCCTGCTGCCTTTCCACATTTCAAGCCTTTGATGGCTTTTTCTACTTCAAGTATGGATATGTATTCCTGACTGCATGCCTGGTCAGTGTTTTTACCACTGTACTGTCATCACTGCTTGTTTCATTTAGCAGTTTTTCAAAGTAATTAATTCAAGGATATCTTTTTCTCCAGTTTTCATGTCACCTTTATCATCCCTAACTCCTTTTACAGCACTCTTTCCTCCATTCCTAAGCTTCTTCAACATCCTCCAGAATATTTTGCCACCTTCTTAATATTTATTTTCTATATTCTTGCCAAAGTCCTCCCATGACTTTTATTTAGCTAGTTTTACACAGTGTTTAGCATTCTTGCATTTGTCTCTATATTTTCTAAGAGCAAAAGCTGACTTATTTGACAGGAACTTTTGATATGCTTTCTTATTTTCCTTCACTGCCTCTTTAACTTCCTGTGTCCACCAGGGAGTTCTGATTTTTTTATCGTTGCAGGCAACCTCACCACATGCCTCTCTGGTAGAATCAATCAATGTTTTCTTCAGAGTTTGCCACTGAATCTCCAAGGTTTGATTCCTGTTCTCAAACTCTTTCATTTTTTTTCAATAATCTTTGTGTATTTTAGTCTACAGTTCATATCTGAGAGCTGCTCAACTTTTATTCGCTTTAAAACTTTCTTACATGTTATTCTTTTCAATATTAAATTCAGTTTTATCCTGCTCAAGACTAAATAGTGATCACTTCCAATTTCAAATCCTCTGTACACTCTGGTGTCCTGCACCAGGGAGAAAACATCACCATCAACAATAACATAGTCAATGAGACTTTTCTTATTCCTAGCCTCTTCTCTCCATGTGAATTTGTGCACATTTTTATGGAACATGGTGTTAGTAATAACCAGTCCATGTCCTGAGCAGAAATCGAACAGATATTTGCCATTATTATTAGCTTTCCTCTTTTCTCCAAATTTTCCCAAAATATTTTTGTATGCCTCACAATCATTTCCTACTCTGCTATTTAGATCCCCAACAAGGACCAACTTTTCCTTTTTCATTGTGTCAGTCACTTTCTCTAAAGCTTCAAAAAATTCCTCCATTTCTACCTTAGTAGAACCTTCTGTGGGACCATAGGCACCAATAAGTCTCATTGTCCAGTTCTCCATTCTCATATTTGCCCACATTACTCTACTTGAGACTGACTGCCATTCAAGAAGATTAGCCTCGTATTTTGTGTTGAATACTATGGCTACTCCTTCTTTTCCTTGATTGTCATTGCCTGAATATAACATTTTGTATTTATTGCTCAGAAAGATCTCACCAGTTTTGGTCTTTTTTGTTTCAGTCACCCTGATTATGTCGATCTGGTACTTATCTAATTCCTCAGCTAGCTCCATTTCTTTGCCATTCAGGCTTCTTATGTTGATAGTACCAATCTTTAACTCTGGTGATGTTGAGTTGGGGTTTGTTTTCAAATTTGTTCCAGTAGCTGACTTTTCGCTGTTCGCCCTGGCAAAAACAACGGGGGCCTTGTTTAACCGTGCGACGCCCCAGCCGGCATGAAATTTTGTCATGTTGTACCATCATTTTTTATTTTGATTTAACCAATAAGAATACAATTTAGTCAGCTAAATTCCAAATTGCTAGACCATCCTCATTCGTTCAGTATCCAAGTAGATACCCAACAGGGTGCACCACGAGAAGGTGAGGATTGGACATTAGGTCAGAAGCCCTGGTCGGTTCTCCGCATTCCTTTAAAGGCTATGTGGATCTTTTCCATGTGATAGCCATTTCTACCCTGCTCAAAACTAAAGGGTAATCACTTCCCATTCAAAATACTGTACATTCTTCTACAATAACAACTATGAAGATATCACTATCATCAACAAAGTCAAGTTCAATTGTGTTTGTGTTTTTCTTCATGTGAATTTATGCACATCTTTATGATGGATCATGGTGTTGGTAATAACTAGTATATGTTATATATTCAGACAATAATGATCAGAGAGATAGGAGTAGCCATGGTATTCAACACCAAACATGAAGATAAATTTCTTGAGTGGCAAACAATTTCAAGTAGAGTCATATGGGCAAAACATCAAAGTTGGGAATTGGATGACAAGACTTATTTGAAGGAATATAACGAATAAGTACAGGAATTTTTCAAAGCATTAGAGAAGGCAGATGGCACCAAAGAATGGCTATATAAACAACAAAGTAGAAGAATACCAAACATATAGAAATGTTCTGGGAAAATTTTAAAAAAAGAATAAATACAACGGTATAAATAACTGCTGGATTTCTGTTCAGAACATGGACTAATTATTACTATAATCCGACCACAGATACGAGAGCTGTCATTGGCTTGGTGCCAAGAAGAATCAATTCATGTTAAAGGGGAGAAAGAAATAAGGCAATGTACGAATTGGTCACCAACACGCGAAATCACATACTTTATACGTACAATTTTCCGACTGTTATAAAAGCAAAATAGTTACCACTTTAAAAGCTACAATGATCATAAAAGAGAAGTTAATTTTCCGACGTGTAATAATAAACACTCATCCCACAATACGGATTGATTACCCCTATTATTGGAATGGATTCTCTTTCTTTTGACATGCGCAGAAGTGTCGAAGGGTCTCGTATCTGTGGGCGTACTATAATACCATGTTTACAAAACAACCTAAGATGCACACATATTCACATGGAGAGAAGACACAAAAAATAAGAAAAGTCTCATTTGCTTTGATCATAGTGACAACTTCATAGTGGTTCAGATCATTAAAGTATACAGGTGATTTGAAAAAGGAAGTGAGCACCGTTTAATTTTGAACAGAATAAAAATGAATTTCTAACTGAAAAGGTATGTACAAAAGTTTTAAAAAGGCTGAAATACACACATGTTATTGGAGAAAAAATAAAAGCATTTCAAAACGAGAACCAAACACTGATGAGGACCAAAACTCTGATCAAAACATTTGACTGATTCAGCTAAGGAAAACATATGGTGAAGTAATTTGGAAAGATAGAAAAAACAGAAATGCATGATGGATTCAGGAAATTAAAGAGCCAATCCTGCCAAAGAAGGATATTGAAAGTTCTAAAGAAGTCAGCATGTGCTAGGAAAATATACAAAAGTAAAGCAATATGTAAAAGTAGCAAAAACCAAAATTCATGACACAGATATAAGACTGCATCAACAGAAATGCAAGGGTATCATCCAAGTAACATAGAGGAAGTTCAAAAAAACTAACACTAGAAGACCAAAGTGTCCCTGAAATAGTGATGTGGAAATCTTAGATTCAGTGTAGAAATGATCAACCTTGGTTGATCATTTCTAAAAAAGATTCTATGGGGGAGTCAGGTTAGTAGTATGCCAGTCCAGCGCTGCTTTCTATTGAAGGATAGTTACATGTAAGCTAAATTTCAACTGCAACACAAGCTATACTGATGCAAAGGAAATTATGACTAGTGAAAATGTAGTGACTAGTGAGTGAGTGAGTGTAGGTGTAGATGCCTAAGGGAACTCCCCATACCCAAGTGCATTGCCCAACTGTGAAGTCTGGTGACAGAGGTATCTGGCACTCTTTCTTGTACTACAGACATGGATGTTTTGTGTGTTTTATCATAAAATGAATGTTAGTATACACATAACACTTTTAAAAAATATGATACTTGACCAGACTTGAGCACAGTAATCCAAATGTGGAAGTATCAATGCCTTATAAAGGGGGGAATAATAACCTCTTTATCTCTGGATGTTAGTGTGTTCTTCAATAACCAAGTAAACCCATGTGAAATCTTGGACACCTTAGCAATGTGCCCTCTGAACTTCATCTCCCTATCAACCCCCCCCCCCAAGTCCCTAGCCTCATCAATCTCTTGATGTACTGTTCCATCAATGTGGTACACAGATGGTAATCTTTTAATCCCAAAATGCATAACTTCACACTTTTCCACATTGAATTGACATCCATTACCTTTTGCCAGCTTATTTAAATCATCCTGCAAACTCTCAACATCAGCTTTATTTTTTATTGCGGTATCCAAGTTTGTATCATCAGCAAACGACTGAATATCTCCCTTCAAGCCATTTCCTATATCATTTATGAACAAATTAAACAATAACGGCCCAAGCACAGAGCTCTGAGGCACACCACTGGTCACCCGCCTCATCCTGGACTCTGCTCCCCCATACACTACTTTCTGGTATCTTTCCATGAACCATTTTCTTATCCATATCACCAGTTTAGTATCCATCCCCATCTGCTCTAATTTGCACAACAGTATTCCATGGGGTATCCTGTCAAAAGCCTTAGCAAAATCCAGTAGTATCACTGTGTAGCCATTTCCATTGTCCAACTCAGATGTCATTCTATTATAAAAAGTTAATAAATTACTAAGGCAGGATTGACCTTTAATAAAACCATGTTGGCCCCTATAGAGTATCATATTCTGATCCACCAATTCTTGAATTCTGTCCATAACCAACTTTTCCAATACTTTTACCACCACTCCCAGTATGGTGATTGGTCCGTAATTAACTACCGCAGTCTTAGAGCCACCTTTATGCAAAGGAACCACTTTGCCTTCCATTCCCTAGGGACCACACCAGAGTTCAAACTTAAGTTAAATAACCAAGTAAGAGGCGTTGACAATCCCTTTGCACATTCATGCAACACCTGAGCTGATATTCCATTTAAACCTACAGCAATGTTTGCATTTAAATTCTGCAATATACTAAGTACCTCTGATTTATTAACTTCAATTCTCACACTGGTTATTGCTACAGGTACAGAGATATCCTCTACATAACAGAAATATCCTCACTTAGGTAATAGAATTTTGAAAAGCATTAATCAGTAACTCTACTCAGTAACTCGACTACTACATCTGAATTGGTCACCTCACTACCATCAGCACCCACTAAGGTTATCCTTCCAAAGTCATTCTTCCTTTTACTTGCCACATAGCAGAACTATTTGGGATTACTCTTAATCTCCTTGGCTAAGGTCTTCTAATAATCTGATTTAGCTTTTCTCACTATGTGGTAACCTTCCTAGCTTGAGCCTTGTACTGCTCATGGATGTACTGATTGACTTTCTCCTTGTAAATTCTCCATAACATTTTCTTTTTTTGCAGATCAAGCCTAATACTACTACTACTCATCCATCTAACACCTACCTTGTTTGTCTTCCTGACCATGGGGACACAATCTGATATTGCCTTCCTCAGATACCCGCTGATTTTATCCCATGCGCTGCTAACATCTTTCCCCTGCAATATGTTCTGCCATGGGACCATGCTCACTCCGAAGCTTGCTATAATTACCTAACCTGTAGTTCTGTTATATACCCCTTCTTAAGAGAGAAATCCACAAATTTTACAACCTCCCAAATCAATACTACATGACTGCTCTCACCAATTGGAGGTAACGATAACACCTTACTTATGCATATGTCCTCTGAACCTATGACCAGATCCAACACTCTCACACCATGAGTCAGTTCCTTCAGTTATATGCTGTTTCAAGTAATTATCTCTTAGAAGGTGTATGAATTCTATTTCCTTTTTGCCACGGGATATTTCCTCCTTCCAACTGATATCACCATAATTAAAATCCCCCATAATAATCACTAATCCTGCACTCACTGCACTAATTTGATGATAATGAATTCAATATCACCTCCTGTACCCCCTAGCTTATAGCAGCAACTAACTATATATTTGGTTGTGTTGGTCACTATTTCACACCAGACCACCTCAAATGAACTCTCATTCACACGTCTATCTTCTTGATATACTACTTTCTTTGGCTGCAACTCATCAGCTGTCATCAACAGTACTCCTCCCCCAGTTCTATCTTCTCTATCCTCCCTGCAAATACTGTACCCATCACATTCAATTCCAGTAACCACATCTTCTGCTGACAGCCAAGTTTCACTAATGCCTACAACTTTTGGTGAGATTGCACTGACTAATGCCCCAAATTCTTCCCTCTTATTTTGAATGCTTCTTGCATTAGTATACAAAATTGCATACATATAAAAATATAATTATATATTTATATTTATTTATTTTTAATAATAAATTTATTAAATAAATAAATTTCTTTAATAAATTTATTAAAAGTGGGAAAGAGTATGAGAGTCAGGCCGGAGTGTGGCATGTTTGGTCTGGGTGTACGTAACCCGTGGCGAAAGACTGTCTGAATTTGTCCGTGCTAACAGATTAGTTATTACCAATACCTGCTTCCAGAAACATCCACGACAGACCTATACTTGGACATCTAACATTGATAAGTCAAGGCACCAGATTGATATCATCCTGGGTCTCCAGCGGTGGAAGACAAGCATCTCTGATGTGCATACTTGTCCTGGAGCAGATTGTGGTACAGACCATCAGTTAGTAAGATCCAAAGTAAGACTAAGACTCCGAAAACTTCCAGGTCAGGCACATCCCACTACATTGCATTAGAGTAATTCCTAGTGGATTCACAGAAGAAACATCAACTCGGTTAGATTATTTTTTGGAGACCAATCAGGAGAACTCACCAGAATTGCTTTGGGAAGGAGTCAAGGTGATAATACAGGATACAGCGAAGAAGTACCTCAGCCCAATAAGAAGACCAAGAGACCCATGGATATCAGATTCAACATGGGAACTAATCAAAAGAAGGTGCTTGGAAAAAGAAAGAGATACAGGGACTGAAGAATACAAGAGATTACACAGAGAAGTCAGAAGAGCCATCAAGCAGGACAAGGAAAAGTTTTACTAACAAATGTGAAGAAATAGAGTTTCAGATGAGAAGGCACAATTATAAAAGGATGTTTCATTTAGTTCGTGACTTAAAGCACAAGTTTAAGCCTAAATTGAATGTCATCAAAGACAGGAATGGATCATTACTAACAGAAGAGTTGGAAATCAAAAACAGATGGAAAGAATACTGTGAGGAACTGTACAGCAGAGTGGATAAAGAAAATTTGGAGCCCTCCCACCAGGAAAATTTTGATTTGGAACCTCCTTCACTTAGACATGAAGTTGAAAAAGCAGTTAAACAGCTCAACAGCAATAAAACCCCAGATGCAGATGAAATCCCAGCAGAGTTAATTAAGGCCACAGGGGATGGAGGGTTAAGAGTGTTTCATAGATTGATTACAAGGATATGGGAGACAGGATCATGGCCTAGAGACTGGAAGAAGTCAGATTTCATACCATTACATAAGAAAGGTGATATAAAGGCATGCAAGAATTATAGAACTATTAGTTTGATATCTCATGCAAGCAAAATTTTATTGAAGATCATGCTAAATAGGACTGGGGCCAAAGTTGAGGCAGAGATGCCCGAGGAACAAGCTGGCTTTAGGAAAGGTAAAGGCACCAGAGATCAGATCCTTTGCCTTAGACAGATCATAGAAAAATATAAAGAATTCAGACTACTCTGGTAATGTGTTTCTTAGACTACTCTAAAGTTTTTGACTGTGTTCAGCATGTGAAACTATGAGAAGTAATGAAAAGAATGGGTTTTCCTCAACACACTATCAGGTTGATAGCCAACTTGTATAAGGAGCAACAAGCCATGGTAAGAACAGGTGTTGGATTGACTGACTGGCTTCAAGTTGGAAAAGGAGTTAGGCAAGGATGTTTACTTTCTCCTCACTTGTTTAGTATATATGCGGAGGACATCATGTGTGAATCATTGGATGAGCTCAGAACAGGAATTAGGATAGGAGGTAGATTGATCAGTAATCTGAGGTATGCTGATGATACAGTACTCCTTTGTAATGACATGGAAGAACCAGGACTAATTCTTGACAAAATTAACAAGATCAGTAATAACAGAGGACTTCAACTCAATCCTAGCAAGACAAAGATTATGATTCTGAAAGGAAATACAAACAGAGAAGCTCTTGAGAAACAAGCGTACCTTAATAGAGAAAGAATTAAGTAAGTCAGCAAGTTTGAGTACCTGGGATCCATTATTAATGTGAAGAATTGCTGTTCAGAAGACGTCAGAAAAAGGTTAGGAATGGCTAAAACAACAGTCAGAGACCTATCTAAAATCTGGAAGGATGGATCTATCTCCATGGAAACAAAGTTGAGTATTTTGGATGCAGTTGTTTTTCCAACAGCAACTTATGGATGTGAGACTTGGAACCTAAAGAAGTCAGATAAGAAATGGATATCTGCTTTTGAGATGTGGTGTTACAGAAGGCTGTTGAGGATATCATATACTGAAAGGTGTACAAATGAATGGGTATTAGAAAAGATCAGCAGAACTTTAAGGCTTCTTAAGGATATTGACAGAAGAAAGTTAAAATATTTTGAACACATAAAGGATGAAAAGGGGGACTTCTCAGAACAGTAATAGAAGGTAAAGTTCTTGGAAAAAGAGGCAGAGGTAGACCATCAATGAGATAGATGGATGGCATGTGTGGAGTGACTTATCTTCAGAGAGTTGAGGCCACCAGAAAAGCCAACAACAGGACTACATGGCGAGGCCTGGTGTGGCACATTACTGAGTATCAGAGTGACCATATGGCATCTGTAGATGCCCAGTGAAGTGAAGAAGAAGAATTAAATAAATAAAAAAAAATAAATAAAAATAAAATTATTTAAAGGAAACTGAACATTGCTTAAAAAAACCAAATTGCATAGATCGTCCTTTCTTGCTCTCTCTCTCTCTCACACACACACACACTTCTTTCACTACGCGTTATTCCCGCTTCCTATGCAGGGTCCGCGTGTTACTTAGATGCGACTACTTGTTAGTACCACTCCCAACCGACCTGTCGCCTAGTCTGCTGCTGGGGAGGGGGGTATATTTTTGGCTGTAGAGGCATATGTTCACAGGGTCGGTTTGCCTGCTTGCAGGATGAAAAACGGCAGATAAACTGGTGTAAAAAAACCCTACTGCCCGCGCCCAAGACCGGCTAACTTGGCTATGCCTGAGGAAGATCCTCAAGTTCCTCACGTCTTCAACGGGAATCGAACCTGGGACACTCCTTCCCCAGGCATATGGTTGCAAAGCGCAAAGCCACTAGGCTAACCGCGCAAACTCTCTCTCTCTCTCACACACACCATTAACTCAAAAAATCCTCTACACAGAAATAGATGATATTCATACCAGCTGGAAAGTGCTAAAGAACTTATTTTAAACTTGATGCAAACATAAGTTTCTGTGGTTTAGCAGATTCTGTGAGAAGTTTTCAGTATTGAGACCATAATATGATGTAAATAAAGAGTTTAATAAAAGTAAGCAATTATTACAAAACTTGTTGGGTTTTAATTGCTTATTTTTATTAAATTCTTTATTTAAATCATAATTATTTTAAACTTGTTTAATATTTTTTAAATGCTTTCATTTATTTAAATCCACAATAATCAATAAACAAGAATAAAAATATAATAAATCCATAATAAATAAAGAACTAAATAAAGAAAAAAATAAATCCAATAATAAATAAAGAACTTATTTTAAACTGAATTTAATTAATTAACTTAATAAACAAGAATAAAAATATAATAAATCCATAATAAATAAAGAACTTATTTTAAACTTGATGTAAACATAAGTTTCTATGGTTTAGCAAGTTCTGTAAGAAGTTTTTGGTATTGAGCCATATCATATAAATAAAGAGTTTAATAAAAGTAAGCAATTATGAAACTTGTCAGGTTTTAATTGCTTATTTTTGTTAAATTCTTTATTTACATCATAATTATTTTAAACTTGTTTAATATTTCTTGAATAAAATAAAATAAACAAGAAAAAAAATAAAAACAAGAATAAAAATTAACAAACAAGAATAAAAATCTAATAAATCCAATACAATAAACAGCATGATATAACAGTTATTGTTATTAAGCACCGAAGAAGCTTTATTAAAAAAAAACCGACCTCATCTATGTACAGTCCATTACTTCCAGTTTTCCAATATCTTGATATATTGCTGGATTCATGAGGTGGGGAATCTGCTTGCCGACAAGATGACATTCGCTTTGAATGCCAACCAGCTGAAGAGGTTCTAGCAATAGCTGGTGTTGTTAAAACAGATTTTTCTTCTGAAATAAGCTTAACACCTAATGAAAAAATTGTGCCATCATCAAATGAATATTTTTAACAATCAAATTAAATATAACTGCTGTTTCTGAAAAAGAAAAATCATTTTAATATTGCTATACTAGATCTATCATATGCATATTATGCAACACACAAATATATTATCAATTAATCAGATAATACCTCATTGTGTTATGATATTATGTAATTAAAAGACAATTATTATTTCATTCTCAAAGGTTGAAAGGATCATCCTAAAATTCCAACAAATGATCCAGTAGCTCTGTGGTTACTACTCTGTACAAAATCTTGGAAAAAATTGTTAACTCTTGTCTTTTTATAGTTTTTTTTGGAATCAGCTTCAGCCCTAAGAAACAACCCAAACCTCAACAAATTTGGCTGCATGAGACTGCCTCAAATTTGGGAAATTGCCCAAGAATACCAACATTGCCCACTAGGGTGCACCATCAGGACTTTAGGAGAAATAATAGCTTCCTGCTTCTTCCTCACTTACTGATTGTTGTGCCGGCGTGCACGTGTCTTGTTCTTAAGTTTCTTGAAAATGGCATTTTCAAGAAAAAATTTTAATATATTGAAATATATTAAAATTATTTTAATGTATATCCTAGTTTACGTTGTAATTTCCTTAAATTATTTAGTAAAAAATGATAGAAACATAGCAATGAACACCAGTATGCAGCAGAAGAGGTGTATCACATATCACAAAAGCTGTTCATTGCTCTTTGGCACTTATCTTCTAGTTGGCATGAATGAGGTAAGAAGATTAACTTTTTATCAAAAATGAGTTCCAAGAACTTTGCCTCTGTCACAGCTGGGATTATCATTTGTCCTAATAATCTCAGTTCTGGTTCAAGACTGCATTTCAGCAAAAATACTTCAGAGAACACAAAGCTTCTTTCGATGAAAACTGAAGGCTATTTGCAAGCACCCAAGTAGAAGCGTAGCTAATGCTTGCTGGAAATGTTCATCCTCATACTGCATGAATGAAAAAAAAAAAAAAAAAAAAAAAGTGGTAAAGTTATCAATGCAGAATGCATGGATAACTTTATCACTTTTTCTATGAAATTTCTAGGACTTTTTCTATGAAAATGGGAAGTCCTCTTTCTCTGGCTTTAGCCAACTTTTATTTAGAACATTTAGAAAAAGTCCTCTTCGCATCTATTTTCCTTCAACCATCTTTTTGGGTAAGATATATAGATGACATCTTTACTATTTGGCCTCACAGCAAAAATGCTTTACCTTCTTTTTTAAACAGTATTAATTCCTTGCATCATCGCATAAAGTTTACCATGGAATTAGAAGAAAACAACCAGTTATCTTTTTTAGACGTTCTCCTCATCCAGTCACCTTCAAATATTCTTACAACTACAGTATACAGGAAACCAACATTCACAGGTCATTTTATATTCTTAAAGAATCAGCCCATCATCCATGTCAAAAAACAGGAATTATAAAATGCCTCATCAGAAGAGCCAAAACGAATTGTTCTACTTTTGATTATCTACAGAAAGAACTTTCTACTATCCAACAACACATGAAACTCAATGGCTTTCCTGGAAAAAGTACTCAACGTCTTCTCAATTCTTATAATCCTCCACAAAACAACAAAGTTTCAATACATCGAGTGCCTATTCCTTATATCTCCAGTATTTCAGAACCCATCACAAGAATTTTAAAGAAATATGATTTAACAACTACGTATTCACCTATTAACAAATTGTCTTCTCATTTTCCTTCTCCTAAAGACAAATGCTCAACTTTATCTCTTCCTGGAGTTTATCAAATTCCGTGCAACTGTGATCTCTCTTATTTTGGACAGACTGGACGTTCTCTTGAAAAAAAGAATCCAAGAACATCAATCCTCCATTCTTCACAACAAATCTGAAAAGTCTGGATTGGCTCAACACGGGATTGAAACTGACCACAGCATCTTTTGGTCCAGGACTCGCCTCTTACATAGATCCCGTTATAGGTTCGAACGTTTGTTCAAGGAAAGCGGGGAGGCCTTGCTCCATCGCCCCAACCTGAATCGTAATGACTGTATATCTATATCAAAAATCTGGGAAAGTCTAATCAAGATTACTCATTAATTAAATAATTGATTTTTTTTTAAATAGCAAATTCAATCATGGTTCTACTTCAAAATATTCCGTTTCGTACTTAGTGATATAACATCACGTGCCGTGTTCTAATTTTAACGATCTATTATTGGTATTCTAGCTTGTATTTTTTAAACTGTTCTTGTAATACCACTGAAGATGGTCTGCTATTTCCAGACCGAAATATTTGGTTAAATAAATATCTTTCTTGTGGTTACGTGATTATATCATTTAGATCAGGGTGATCCATGGAAGACGGTGATAGATGTCTGGCAATCTTACAATGGATATCATCTGGTCCTACAGCAGTTAGTCAACAGCAAAACATGAAATGGCAACTGCAACATAAGTTCATCACGGTCATCCAATAATATTGCTGGGCCAATTTTAATAAATTTGTGTCGATATTAAAATGCCATGTGTGACAGACAGCACCATCTATGGGGAGCTTAGTGTACCAGTTTCAACTCTCTACCTGCATCATTCAGTTGCAGGCACACATTTGACTAACACGTGACACACTAAGTGGCTGTAATGTTAAAAATAAAGTTTTTCATCAAAGAAGGGCTTTCTCCAAGTGCTATCAAACAGCAATTGGATGTGTTTATGGGGAAGCTTCTCCCTCATATTCCACCATGAAGAAATGGGCTAAACAGTTTCGTCTAGGGAGGGAGGGAGGGAGGGAGAGCACTGAAAATGATCCTCATGATGGTCAGCCTGTGGAAGTGATTACTAAAGAAATGTCTCTTGTTGAGGCGGAACTGCTCAATGACAGATGGCAGAAGCTCAAAGAAATCTCAGCAAGGTTGAGGCTTTCTATAATAACTGTCTTTTGCATCATTCACAAGAAGCATCACATGACAAAGATCAGTGCAATGTGGATGCTCCGACTTCTCTCTTCAATTCAGAAGAAGCATCGTGTGACCTGTTCCCACAAGTTTTTAGAGTTTTGCCAAAGGAATCAGAGAGAAGTGCTGAAATCCATTGTCACCGGGGATGAAACCATGGTCCTTCATTATGATCCTCTTTCCAAAAGGGAATCCATGGAGTGGTGCAAAACAGGCAAGCACGGCCAAGAAAAGCCAAGGTCACTGAATCCACCAAAAAAAGGTCACGGCAACAATATTTTGAGATTGCTGGGGAATTCTCTCGATTGACTTCAAGGAAAAGAATACCACCATGAATGCAAAATACTATGCTTCACTCCTGCACAATGCCATAACAGAGAAAATACAAGGAACGATAACAACAGAGAGGACAGTTCAGGCTTGGCATTCCATTTCTCCCACACTCACCATAACATTGAATGGGATAAGAGCTCCATGCCATATATAGAAGAAGACTACAGTTCCCGCAACATCAAAGAGGCTAATTCACTCACAAGGTATCTAAACAGAAACCAAGGGATGATTTTGTGTGTCATTTAGATATCACTCATTAGATATCTAAACACATCATAGTTTAATTTCTCTGCTAACTATCAGACACCTGCTGAGCAATGCCTGACCATGTGCCAGTATCCACGATCCACGTGTTTCAGTTGTACTTGTGTAACGGTTCCTATGCATTCAGTATTTTTTTAGTAATGTATTGATTAATCAAAGTTGTTGTGACTCTTTCCTCTCAAACTGTAGTTTCCACTATCTACTAAAAAAGGCAAGTCTAGTTGTCTTAAGGTGGCAGCCCCACCACTAGGATACCTATCGTCGTGCTAGTCAATTAACATATTACTTTCAAGTCTCAATGAAATCCAAACCGGACAGAAAACATGGGAAACGACTGCAAACTGGAAAAGGTTAAGAAACTTTAGAAAAAGAAAAACGTGGTGAAATATGGAACATTAGAAGCATAGCACATAAAGAAGAAGAATTAGAAAAAATTTTAAATGACGAAAATATAGAAATTGCAGTTCTTATAGAAACAAAAAAGAAACTTAAAGGAACAAAAGAAACAGCTAACTACAATATCATACATAGTGGACAAACAAATACATGCAAAAGCTGGTGTAATGATTTGGATCCATAAATCAATTAAAGCAAAAATAACTCATTATACATTCTGGAATGAAAGAATATTAGAAGTGTGATTAAAATTAAATAAAGAAAATTTAGCAGTTGTTGGAGTGTATATCCCTGAAGAAAGAAAAGAAGAAGAAATGATTACTTTTACAAAGAGTTACAAGGAATATATGAAAAATTAAATAAAACAGACCATATAATTATAGCCATCTGGAGATCTTAATGCCAGAATAGGAATGAAAAAAATTAACAATAATATACAAAAATTTGGAGAACTAACAGTAAATAAAAATGAAAAGCGACTCATTGATTATATAATGTATAATAATTTAAAAACAATGAATTCATTTTACAAACATAAAAATATACATAAATATACGTGGTGTGCAAGAGGACAAAAATCAGTAATAGACTACTTTATAGCAAATGAAAAAAGCAGCAAACCTCTTCCTAGACGTTAAAGTTAGAAGAGGGCTAGAAATTGTCACAGATCACTATTTAGTACAGGCAAAACTAAGATTTCCACCAAACTGATTATAAAAAATACAAAAAATAAACAAACTAGAGAAACAAAATCTAATTACAAAATAAGACTAAATGATTCAAGTATAAGAAATTTATACCAACTGAGGATTAATAACTACTTAGAAAAAATACAAGAAAATGAAGACATTAAGAAAGAATAGAATAATATAAAAGAAATTATCGCATCAGCAGCATATGAAAGTCTAGGAACACACAAAAAAATCATAAAAATAAAAAATTATATATATGGGACAATGAAATAAAAACAATAATTGAAAATAAAAAGCTGGCATTCAAAAGATGGTTAAGTAGCAAAAAAACAAGAAGATGAAATTGAATATAAAAAAAGACATAGAGAAAGCTGGGAAAAATTTGTATCATATCTAGAAAATGCATATACAAAATAAGACCCAGTACATACAAAATACTAAAACACATGAATGCAGATATAAGAGAAACTACAAATATAAATTGTGAAATAGATGTAATTTCCAAATCTGGCATGGCAAGCGGGTTTTTCCTCCTGGAAACTCGAGTTTTTCGTCCCGCAAACTCAAGAAAATCGACCGTAGAACCCACATTATTTCAGACATTAAATATATTGTGTCAGGGTTAGGGACCACGAGATGGCGGCACATTTGAGCCATCTCTCTTCACCGTGTACTGCTTAATTAGTGATAGCCTTGGGCCATCTATCTCTGATTGGTACCAGTGGAGATTGAACTGCCCACTCAGTCTCCAAAAGTTAGATAAGGCTAAATGGCCTCACCTACTCCCCGTATATGGGAATAAAAAGGTGTTAGCTGATTTTTTCTGAAAAAATTTCATCAAAGATTACTAAAATTTTTAAATAAAATATATACAAATGGACAAATACAAATAGAATGGAATACAAGCATAGTAATACCTATATTTAAAAAAGGGGATAACACAAAGCCTGCTAACTACAGAGGGTATTAGTTTATTGAATACATGCTACAAAATATATAGCAGAATATTTAATGAAAAACTAAAAATACACAGTGAAAAAATGTTATTAGAATGTCAAAATGGATTTAGAAAAGGATTCTCTACAACTGATGCAGTTTTATGTTTAAAACTACTTATAGAAAAAAAGAAGAGAATTTAATTTGGAAATTCATCTTTTGTTTATAGATTATGAAAAAGCATTTGACAAAGTAAAAAGATATATACTGCTTGATATATTACAAAGAATAAATATACCCAATATTTTACTACATGCAATATTGAATATATATAAAGATAATGAAATAAAAATAAATGAAAAGTTGTCTGAAAAACAATCTATAAACCAAGGAGTAAGACGTCAATGCCCTCTGTCTCCAACACTTTTCATTATCTGCATTAATGAAATATTAATACAGTGGAACACCTTAAACAATCAAGGTATAGCAATTTCCCAGAATAACAAAATAAATACGCTATTATTTGCATGATCAGGTAATAATATCAGATAAAGAAGACAATTTACAAAGAGCAATATATAATTTAAACATTATAGCAGAACAGTTTGGAATGAAAATTTCCATAGATAAAACTAAAACAATGCCATTTTGTGGACAAACTCCAGTTAGAAGCAAAACAGTTACTAATAATAAAATAATAGAACAGATGTCCGCACGGTTAGCCTAGTGGCTATGCACTTCGCAACCATATGCCTGGGGAAGGAGTGTCCTAGGTTCAATTCCCATCGATGATGTGAGGAGCTTAAGGATCTTCCTCAGCCATAGTCAAGTTAGCCAGTCTTGGGCGTGGACAGCAGGGTTTTTTCCACCAGTTTATATGGTGTTTTTCATCGCGCAAGCAGGCAAACCGGTCCAGTGAACACACACACAGATTACAGTCAGGAATACTGACCCAGCCATAGGTCTCATTCATCAGCTATGCCGGTTCCGGAGCCCGGATAAAATTTGGGGGGACTGAGATGGTGCCGTACCTCCCCATAAAGGGGACTCGTGGTCGTGTATCATCATACGATTATTATTATTAATAGAACAGATAAATACTTTCAGTTATCTTGCATGTGAAATATCACATGAAGAAGAAAAACACATAAAATTAAAAACTTCAAAATTTTTACAGATTATAGGCCTGATAAATAGAACACTCAACCCAAATATAGTACAAAAAGTAACATGCTTGAAAATATACAATACTTTAGCAGTGCCCACATTATTATATGGCAGTGAAATTTGGGCAATAAACAAACAAGATAAACAAAGAATAAAAACAAGTGAAATGAGATTTATGAGAAGAACTGCAAAATACACATTAGATCAAAAAAGGAACAAAGACATTTTAAAAGAACTAAAAACAAAATCAATAGAGGAAAAACTAAACAATTATAAATAAAAATGGATTGAACATGTAAACCAAATGGCTAACACCAGACATCCTAAACAAATACTAAAATAAAAGCCAACTGGAAAGAGAAGGCAGAGTAGACCTCAAAAAAGGATATTGGATGGATAATGAGACCGGAACAGATCAATATGGTCTATACCCCTTAATTAGTGTTATGATGATGAAAGTTGTTTATTTATGTTCATCCAAACCCAGATGAAGTCACCAGTTTATGTGGCGACACTAGCAGTATCAAATCTTTATGACCAATAAACCAATTTGCAATCAATTAGCAGTATTATTTTTGGTATGTTTCAGGGTTGAAGCCATAGTCGTTTTTTTAGATTAATTTGCTTTAGGGCAAAAAGAACTAAATCATAGTATTCAGTAATGATGTAATTGTGAGGTGAGACAATCATCAGTACCGTTGACAGAGTGTAGCATAGAGGCAGCATGCTTGATGGCGTGGCTTAATAAGGGCGCTTGTTCAGCCATATTGCGGTAGGTGGCATCGCTATGCTAACAATTCCTGTTAGCGAATATTAGCATAGCAAGTGCGGAAAGAAGTTTTTCCAAGCTTAAACTGATTAAAAATTATTTGCGAACAGCAATGACCCAAGAAATATTGATTGGTCTAGCAACTATATCGATAGAGGTGGACATAGCTTATAATTTAAATTTAGAAAAGCTTATAAACAGTTTTATTGTGCAATATCCCTTTAGAGCAAACATTTAATTAATATTATTATGTAATCATTTTGCATTAATGTTTCTCTTGTGATAAAAACAAAATAGCAATTGGATATTTTCTTATATTTTTGACTAATAATACACCAGGGGTGATATTTAATTGTTAATGTTACGTTATTAATTATTAATTGTATTTAATTGTTAATGAAATATTAATGTTTCTCTTGTAATAAAAACAAAATAGCAATTGGAGATTTTCTTATATTTTTGACTTATAATCCACCAGGACTGATATTTAATTGTTAGATCTTGCCCCTCAGGGCACGATCTAATCTGGCAATGGCCCTGACAATCATGAGTGTTAAAGTCCCCTTACTTTTTTTTTTTACTGTTAACTTTTGATATAAAATGTTCCCCTTTGTCTTAATCTTCTGAATCTCTTTCTCATCCTTCCATTTTAACATGTTTGCTGGATGTTCTCCTTCACATGATTAGTACATTTTTGTGTTTTGCTTTTGCAATTTTTATTTTCATGCTCTATACAGCCACAATGGACATAAATAGCATGGTCATGACAAGTAGTCAGAGCATGACTGGAATTTGAAGCAGCACAGAGAATTTGAGATGTCAAGTCTGAACAAGGCAGTGCAGGTGGCTTGTTTGCAGTGATGCTGGATGTTTAGGGGGATTTCATGTTAAGGATTCCTAATTTGTATTACCAATCCAAAGTATGAGAATTCTTCTTATGGCTATGATATTACTTCTCTCAAAAAGTTCAATGTTTAGTGCAAGAGTTACCATAGTAGGCATTCCCCCCAACAGATGTTGCTTAAAGGAGCTGCTCTGAATGTTTCTTGGTTTCTACTACAATGTGTCCTGAATGGAATTTTTCACTGATTTTGTGATATTTCCCAATTGGACATTACCTGTTACATATATCATTAAAACACTAAGTGAAAGTGCATTTGCATTTTTTTAGGCATCTCAGATATTGTTTGTTTATTGTCCTTTGTTTCAGATCGCGTATCAATGGTTTCTGAACAGTTTCTTAACAGAGGTTTGTTGTGGATCCATGTTAAACATGAGAATAACAGACTCAAACTCAAAGGAGATTGATTTAGTACCAGAGTACCCCACCACCAAAGGCCCACAAATGAATAGCCCTTATCCAGCAAGCCTTAGACCCTTTCGACAGTTCACACAGAAGGAGACTTACTGAAACACCACTAGTTAAGTGATCCTGATGGGCCTTTCAGGACTGTCCATCTTGCCAAAGCAGGTGCCAAAGTAGTGCATGCATTCCATAAGGATCTTCCCCTTTCTACATGTCCACCAGTCACACTGTATGGCAAATGTAACAGCAGGATGTTGGATCCCAATGGTGGTGGTCTAGAACACTCAAGAGTAAAAAAGTCCAAAAAGAATACAGGAAGAAAATAATAGAAATCTATGAAGAATAAAAACAAGAGAGATTGATTTAGTACCAGAGTGCCCCTACCAGTTGGAGACCGGATAAACCATCCACTCAACCTACACGGCCAAATTAGTGAATAACACATGGCAGAAAATAGGTAATAAGTTAAAGAATTTCAGCAGATGCAGCAGAGATTTTATCAGATGAGACAGAAGAGAGAGAGAGAGAAGATGAAATACAGGTTAAGAGCCCTGGAATTTGTATATAGAGTATATTAGAATAGAAGTAACGAATACATTTTTTTATATGACAAATGATGGAATGTGTCACAAATGCAAAAAGTGCAAATAAATTTGAGTTACAACATGATAAACATGTTGCTGACAGAGTGAGATCTTTCAAAACGAGTTGAGTGTTCAATGCTGGTCTATTAATAATAAACTCTGTAATCCCAATAATCTGATCGTGAAAAACACCAATTTCTATGTAATAACAGCTAGGGTCCATTTGCCTTGTGATGCAACAGTAGTTGCAGAAACTAAAAGTCGGAAATACAAAATGTATCTGGAATATTCACTTCACAAACCGTGTACATTATTTATTTATTCATTATTCAATTATTTGTTATTACATATACATAGGAGCAAAGACCCATTAAAAAAGTTCCAAGTATCACAATGTTGCACAGTAACCAAATGTTGCAAAGACATCCACTACTGGATGAAGGCCTTTCCAAGATGACACCAAAACTGTCTGTCAATGGCTTTTCTTCCCCATGTTATTCCTACAAATCTGGTGATATCATCAACCCACCATGATATTGTTTGGCATCGTGGTCATTTTTACTAACATGGAATCCAATCCAGTACTTCTTTCATCTATTGTTGATCTTGTCTTTGAGTATTATGCCATTATGTCTTTGAGTATTCGTCCATTGCCACTTCAGATATTTCACTCTTCCTATGATGTCAGAGACTTTGGTTTGATGTATATTTTTTATGTACCTCCCACCCATGAAAGGTTGTAAACCAGTAATATACCAGGTTGTACATCAGTAATGTGGATAGGGTAAGGAATTTTTTATTTATTATTTTAGTTATTTTTTATTATTATTTTTTTTTTGTATTGGCATATAAAGCAATATCAAAGATAAAATAATAATCATTGCAACATAAAGATAAGGTGCAAGAATAGATGAAATGAAATAGATTAAATGAACAGAAATCATGTGAGAACATATTAAAAGAATGTAAGAAATATGAGAATATCAAAATATACAGAAAGTTCAGTCTCACTCGTAAATATCCTTGACATTCCAGATTTCTCAAAAACGGTTTCAGTGGTAGGATAGAGAAATGTCAGGGAAGATATCAAATAGTGGAAAGAAGGATCACATGATAAAGCAAGTGCATTAAGGTTGGAAATTGCAGAGCAATATTTTAAGAGAAATTAATGGGATATTGATGATATCAAAATGTATAGAAAATTCATTACCATCTCTTAATTAATATCTTTGTTATTGTAGTAGAAAGGCACAAAAAAGTTGAGTGAATATCTCAAAAATGAAAGACTTTGAGTTAGAATTCAAGGGGTTTGTAATGATCAATATGGTTATTAATTATTTTATATAATAAAGTTAAGTCGGGCCATTTGGGCACAAAGAGTAAATGCTTGAATAAGCTCTTAAGTCATTTTGGCATGTTTCCTGAAAATTCGTGATACTAAAGTTTGTGAATAAAGAGAGAAAGAGTGACAAAGTCAAAACTTCAAGGCCTATTTTACCTCTTGCTGGAAAGCACAGTCTCATTTAAATATAAGATTAATGAAATAATAAAATGACAAAATATTATTAAGATAGCAGCTCAACTCAAGATTATCTGGATTTCCTTGCTATGCATGGACTCAAACAATTCATTAATGCTGTCGTAGTTACTTTCCTTTGCACTTTCTGAAATTTTTTTTGTTGGCTTACCACGGTACCTTATCTTACTTATATATCCTTTCTCTCTTCTATCAAAATCTTACTGGCCACGCCATTATTTGTTATAATATTTAACTTTGTATTGCACCCCTTTGACTATGCCCCTTGTTCAACGTTCTTTCCCTTTTTGCTTTACCTTGTGCATTTGTTACTTGTTTATTATAATGCTACTGTTATCTTAGCTCTCTCACATATGCAAGTAAATCGCTTGTCTCCTATCAAATAATTTTTGTCTTAAGATCTTTGCAGTCTTATTGGCCTCTTTATTTTCTAGACATCATCTTATCACACAACAATCTGATGGAGTTCACCCGATAAGTATTAACACATTTATTTTTTCACTGCACCAGCTAATACCGAGGATAGAAAGGATTCTTGCTCAGGGTGACCCCTTCAGAGTGATACATGATAATTTGATCAAGATTAATCTTATCCCTCCGCTTGCTTATTTCTTTCTCACAGTCGTGGCTTGCTTAAAATAATTGTACTCATGGGTTTATCCTTATCCCGCTTAGTTCGTTGATATTTTTATGAGCGGTAGTTTTGAATTCATATAACATAAGCAGATCAGGCAATTACTTGAATGAAACAATTTAATGAGCCTTAAAGTGATACACAATTATACAATTCAAACAGGTTATCATGAATGCACTCAAGTTAGATCAAAGGCTCTAATTAATTTATACTAATCACACATATTAATTTGCAATAACCACTAATACAATCAATTTAGTATAAATTCATAGGTAATCATCAAGCCATTCTGATACACGTGGCCATGAGTTAACACAATAACACACTTTATACATTAAATTTAGTGATCAGATATCTACTCGGCCTCGTGGGCAAATAAATCTTAACACTATCTCAGGCCTATGCCGAAATATAGACTATTCTTACAGTCCCTTAAAGTTTAGTCCAATGCAAAGGTTCTCACAGGGAATTCACTCTCTTCTATAACTGGAAATAGGAATTCAAATATCTATTACCATCTCTGTCCTTAAATTCTTAAATTTCTTCCTGCCTTGTCTGGTCATCAAGGCCTTCAGTATAGACTTTTAAGAGGATATTTTCCGTTGATCTGTGCGAGTAGAATTTCAGCAGGAAAACTGGGAGGTGGCACGGTAACGTTGCCTTGAACGGACGGCATCAATTTGGTTCTTCCGTCGCACGACAATGCACAGCTATCCTAGAGCATGGACATAGCTTGGCCCATTACGAACGCTACGACAGATGAACCAAATGCCTTCCACGACTGGCCAGGAACTTCCCCGACGACGAGCTCGACCACTGTCTGAGAGATCAGGAACCAGGAATCCAGGAAAAAAGATCCGGAATCGTCTTTGCAAGGCCTTTTTGTTTAATTTTCTCCTCTCGGCAATTCTCGATCTTTGCTATGCGTGCCAACGCGGTCACGTGTGATAACGTCAATCTCCTTAGCTCCCTCTATTTTAGTCGCACATGTGCCTGCTTTCCTTTCCTGGAAGATGCTTATGTTTCCTTTTCTCTCCCTTCTTTTGCATAATGCAAGATGGCAAAAGTAACCCTTGAACCCTGACTCATAGGCCTTGCTAATTTAGTACTAGAGACTGGTTTTTTTCACAGCTTACATGGATCTCTGTATCTGGTCTACACTTAATACAGATTACATATAAAAGCTTATTATACAAATTTATGTAATTCCTAAATTTTAATTGTTTTGCACTTGTAAACAGCTTACACTTATCCTATTGCCAACGTTCCATATTCTCTGCCTAAGTTGTATTAAAGTTGTGACCTGACTAATGTACATTAAACATTTCTTAGCCCTTTCAGGACATAACAATGCCCCACGAAAGAATTCAATGATAGTGTATCATGCCTAGATCATGTATTTGAGAGAACTTCTAAGTAGAAAAACAAAATTTATGAAGCAGTTCTGTGTTAACCTCCTGTAGATGGTCACTTTCCAATCAGTATTAAAGTACAATTGAATAAAGAAAGACAATCAAACCAAAAACGTCCCTTCCTAAACAATTGATTACAAAGTATTAAAATATATCTTGAGCACTCTCTCTCTCTAGGGAAGAAATAACAATGGAAACAAATATTGATAACTCATATGATAAATTTGTTGATTTCTATAAAGTTCATAATATTGATTGTGTGGATATTTTTTATACATTTTATTGCTAATTTTTATGTAGTGTCCTGGTACAGAGGAAATTGGACACTACATAAAAATTAGCAATAAAATGTATAAAAAATATCCACACAATCAATATTATGAACTTTATAGAAATCTAATAAACTATAATTTAAAAAAAAAGTAAAAAAGAAATACTACAGAAATGAATTTCTAAAATGCCATGGTATTCATGGAAAGTTCATGAATACTTTAATTGGCAAAGATCTGTGAACAAACCCTTTCTACACTTAAAGATATCAACGAGAATGGAGAAAACAGAGATAGAGGATTAGCTGAAGAATTCAATAATCACTTTGTCACACAGTCAGCAAAAAAATCAAAAAGTTAAAAATGTTAAATCCACCTTTCTGAATTACACTCCAAAAAAATTGTTTACTCCATACATCTTTTCCTCACTTGTGAAAATCATAAGTGTTATAGCTAGATGAAAAACAAACAAATCTTCAGAATATGACTGGATTAACACTAGCACTGTAAAAGAACATCGAATGTACAGTTTCACTTATCACTGATGATAGGCATGTTTCCATTGGATTTTAAGAAGGCCATGTATTGATTTATAAAAAAAAAAAAGGGGGGGGGGCCAAAAAATGACTTGAAAAATTGCAGACCAATCTCCCTTCTACCAGTCTTTTTAAAAATATTAGAGAAACTGGTAAAAATTACATTCATGAAATTTTTAGACAAAAATAATTTCTTTTCAAAGAATCAATTTGGGTTCAGACAAAGTTTAGCACAGAACATGCTTTAGTGAACTTTACACAGTTTATACCCCCCCCCCCCAGATGACCATTAAACTAACATTAGAAGTATTTTTAGATTCAAATCTTTTGACATTTCATGTATTCCATGAAATTTTAACAAAAAAAAAAAAAAATTAGAAGTCATAGAAATACAAGGTACGGCCCTAAATTGGTTCAGAAATACTTAAATGCTAGATCAGGAATTGTAAAAATAAACAACAGCTATAGTAGTTCCAAAACAGTTGACTGTGGTGTACCACGAGGATCAGTCTCGGAACCAATTTATTTAGTATTTATATCAAAAACTTCTGCAATCTTAAACTAAACAGTAAAATAATGCTTTTGCAGATGATACGGTCTTAATTTTCTCTTTGGACACAGCCAAACAAATGAAAACCATTCTGAATGCTAATCTTTTAAAAGTAACAAAAAGATTCCAGTCAAGTAAACTCAATCTGAATGCCTCAAAAAATAAATATTATTATTTGACACCTCCAGGGAGTCCAAAGACTCATCGAGGGAGAGTGTGCCGACAGTATCAAACGATTGTTCCCTTTCCAACTACAGGGTGTTCGGGATAAATTTGACAGTTTCGTAAGGAAAAAGAAAATCTTCTTTGTATCTATTAAATTTAATGAATTGACAAAAAAACATTACAGGCAGAGTTAATTACAATACTATCAACAAGATTTACTCAAAATAACCACCATTAGCATCGATCACAGCTTCAATTCTGCTTCGGAACCTCGAACAAGCTGATGCTACAGTCTCCCTGGGAAGGGCCGCAAAAACTGTTTTAATTTTATCCATTAACTGGGCTTTTGTATTACTGGAAGTGCGATTGGTGTCTTTTTCAACTGCGCCCCATACAAAATAATCCATGGGGTTAAGGTCTGGGGAGTTTGGAGGCCAAACATTTGGACTGGTGAAGTCGTAGAAATTTTCAGACAACCATTTTTGACTTTTCCCAGAGGTGTGGCAAGGGGCCGAATCCTGCTGCCATACATACGGCCTACCATTGCCTACCCTTGTTATCCAGGGCTTGACTACAGTTAGCAACTCCACGAACAAAGCCCGAATTCCAATGCCAGGGTTCTTCAACACCTGTTCCTGCAGATTTGCGAGGAATTCTGCTGTACGAACGCAATCAGATCGTCTGCTAGGGATCTTTCTTCTTGCTACATCCTCGTAGTCACCATTGCAAGTCTCTAGTTCATGCCTGATTGTTTTTACTGTATTCAGGGAGCATTGGGCAGCAGTCGTAATATCCTTATTTTGATGGCGGGCACGAATCATCATGATACAAGTTATTCTCTTCCATGATTCAGGTGGGTTCCAGCTATCCATCCTTTCTGACATCTTGTATATGAATGAAGAAGGGTCCAAACTTTTAAATGAAGAGAAGTGTGTGTTAATACATGTAACTTACGGAAAAATATAATTAATTATATATATGTCAAATTTATCCCGAACACCCTGTATATGTAAATATTAACTTGCAAAATACAATAAATAAAATAAACTTGGTTGCACAATTATTCTCACATGATTGGAATTGTAGAACAAATTCACATAGTAATATGGAAATTGAAAATAGCTTATTTGGTAATAAAAATTGATAGTGAATTAAGTTGGAAACCACACATCATTGATGTCATAAATAAAGTGAGGATTATGTTAAACAGACTTTACTATTTAAATAGATTTTTATAATAGGTAAATAATAAATAGATAAATGCTAAAAATATTATCTTCCGTATGAATTAAAAGCATACAATAATACGGTATTTTAATTAGGGAAGAATTTATCATCCTATACTGAAACTTCTAGTTTTGACTCAGAATAAAGTAATTTAAATTGTAACCAGAAAAACAAATATGAGGATACTTCCATGTACAATAAATACACCACACTAAACATACTGTCCATTAGATATTTATATATTTATGGTTACTACTAATATTCATAAAAAACAATAATGAATATGTAAATATCAAACAAGTTGTTTGCTTTAGTAGACATAAGAGCATAAAATATATATCAAATAAATCAAATAAAGCAATGCACAAACATAGTCAATACACTAAGGAATAACTAACCAACCAAACAAAATGCTAATCAAAGAATATTTATTATTATTATTATTATTGTATGAGCACTTCCATGGAGTCTGAAGACTCATCATAGGTGACCCATACTATCCACACAATTTGTCATACCTCTCGTTGAATACATTAACAGAAAAAGCACTGACAGCCGACTCTGACAACCGATTTCATTCATTCACAGCTCTCCAAGTAAAAAGATTTAGTCCTCCCATACTAATCACACTTTCACTCAACTTCCAGGGATGACCTCTTGTTATTCCCCCTCTAGCCAAGTGCTGAAACATTTCTTCTACATCAATCCTATAAAACCCTTTAAGTATCTCACATGTTTCTATCATATATCTTCTCTTTTTCACCTATCAACCAACTTCTGCAGTCCACACACTCAATCTATCCTCATAAAGAATGTTCCACAGACAACTCACAATGTTGGTTGCTAGAATCCTCTGAATCCTCTCTACCATTTCCTCATCCCCCAAAAAAACCCAAGAGACCAGACCTGAGCACAGTAATCCAAATGTAGACATATCAAGACCTTATAAAAAGGAATAACAACTTCCTTATCTCTACTTATTAGTGTGTTCTTCAATATCTCATACTGACAGCCTATTTAGATCATCCTACAAACTTTCCATGTCACCTTGATTCGCTACTACTTACCTAATTTTGCATCATCAGCAAACAACAGAATATTTGCTTTCAGGTGATTTCCTATCTCATTTATGTACAAATTAAACAGGAGTGGCCCTAGCACTGAATCTTGTGCCACACCACTAGTCACCATCTTTTGATTGGATGCAGCTCCTCCATATACTACTTTTTGATATCTGTCCAGCAAATGTCATATCCACCCCCATTCTTTCTAATATATGTAACAGATTTCCATGTGGTATTCAATCAAATGCTTTTGCAAAATCCTTACTTTTACCACTACTCCTGAGATACTGATTGATCTATAATTTGCTACTGCAGTCTTAGAAACTCTCTTATACAAGGGAATTATTTTGCTCTCTTTCCACTCCCTTGGAACTCTACCAGAGCTCAGAAGCATTGACAGTTCCCTTGAACATTCCTGCAAAACACAAGCTGTTATCTCCATCTAATCTCACAACTGTATTTACACTGAGATTCTGCAACATCCCAATTCATCCACCTCTGTTCCCACATAAGTCTTCAAAAAAACAATTTCTTTTTTTTTTTTGCAGCTCAAGTTTAGTGATACTACTCATCCATCTAACCCCTAACTGATTAACCCTCCTTACAGTTATACAATTTAATATTGCTTCCTCAAGATGCTCCTTACTATTTCCCATGCACTACTAACACTCTTCCCTTGAAGGGTTTATGCCAATAGCACAGCTTCAAGCTTCCTCCTAAGCTTGTCATAATCAGCTGCCTTGTAGTTCCACAAATACCCATTCTTGACAGAATATTCCTCATATTTTTACAATTTCCCAGATCAAGATCACATGGTCACTTTCCTCACTCAGAGGCAATGTGGCCATATAGATAGCTCTTCTGATCCTATGACCAGGCCCAATGCTCTTGCACCCCAAGTTCTCTCCATCGCATTCTCTACCTCAAGTAATTATCTCTTAGTAGTTGTATAAATTCCATTTCCTTCCTGCCATGTGATCTCTCTCTCTCTTCCTTCCACCCTAGTTGTAGTGAAGTCCCCCCATAATAATCACATTAATACAATCACCCATTGTACTAATTTGCTAATGCATGCTTTTCAGATCATCCCTGGAACCCCCCCCCCAGCCTATAGCTACAACCAACCATGCCATGTAGTTTGTCTTATAAGCCTTAATCTCACACCAAATAGCTCCAAATGAACAGCTGCCCTCTCACTTATCTTCTATTCTATTTGGCTGCAATTCATTTGATATCATCAGCAGTAGCCCCTCCCCCCATCCTATGTTCTCTATCTACCCTGAAAATATTAAATCCTTCACATTCTATCTCTGTAACTACAACATCTGCTTTAGCCAAGTCTCACTAATGCCTATAACTTTTTGTGAGGTTACACTAACTAATGCCAAAAACTCCTCCCTCTAGTTTCTGATACTTCTGGCATTAGTATATAGAAACTGCAGCATCCCTTTAAGTCCCCAACCACCTTTACTGCCTGTAGTGACCACCCTATTCAATAATTTTGCTTTGGAGACTAGATTTGCACTTGCTGGTCATTCTTATACACAATTAGCCTGCATCAACCCTAATTGCTTAAGTTTCCCTGCATTTGAACATCAGCATGCTTGGTGAACAAAGCTCTTTCTCGCCCAAAACCAATTAGATGCAGTCCTCATCATTATGCATACATATCCTTCTTTCCATCAAACTCAGACCATAGATCCACAAACTCTACATACTTCCTTCCTTCTGCACAACCTATGTATTGATTCATTTGCTATCAAGACCCTCCTCCTCCTCAATTCGCCTGTATATCATAGCATGGTAGAGACTTACAATCTTCACCTGCTTGCTCTTCATTTTTGCTTTGTCCAACAACTCCTTTCCATCCTCCCTCACAAAATATGTCATCTTTCAGATCATTAGTGCCAACCAAAGACAATTAGTTTCTTTCCTCTTACCTTTTCTGCATCCTGATGGATGACTAATATCATTAATTTCTGTGACAAGGAAACATGATTTTGTTATACTTCTGTTAAATACTCCTCTGATCACAATCTCCGTAGATAATTTTTTCCTTACCTTGTTTTTCTCATTTGTTCCCATTATCTCGTTTTTTTACATCAGACCACATGCTTCTTTCTCTTCTCAGCACTGCTAATCTCTTACTGCCTGTAACTTTTCGATTTCACACTTTGTCTGATGAAAGATAACATGCAGGCATGCTATTTCTCTATTTAGGCCTATTTCATTCTCCTGTATTTCCACCGCCACATGTTCAATATTAATTCCAACATCAACATTTTCCATTTTACTGTCAATACTATCTACTCTACTAACATTTTTTTCATTCCCACCACCCTGGCACTCGCTTTTGAAACACTTAATACACACTCATTCACCAATTTCATTTTCCTTTACATACTCAGACTAAGCTTTCCGTACAACATTGTGACTCTTCTGGCCTGCTGCTTATTATCATAACTGGCATCATCCTTATGCACACGATATTCCTTCCACATCATCTTTTTCTTATGAATATCTTGCTTAATTAGAACTCTTCGAACTCTAAGGACACATTCTGATATCGCATTACTTAAGTATTTTTTAAAAACTCCCCATGCATTGTCGATATCCTTCCCATCCAATAACTGATACCATGGCACAGAATCCAGCGTACCCCCTCAGGTGGTCATAATTTCCTGCTTTGTAGTTCAGTATGTAACCTTTTCTGAATGGAACATCCATAAACTTAGCCAATTTCCAAGTGAGTACTGCATGATCACTGTCACCAACTGGAGCAGAATAGTTGCATCTTTAATTGAAACACTCTCTGACACTATAATCAGATCTAATGCTCTTTGACTTTGAACTCCTTCTGTCACATGCTGCTTGAGGAAGTTGTCTTGCAACAGCCTAATAAATTCAGTTTCATTCTTCTAATGCGATTTCATATCTACCCAATCAATGTTTGGATAATTAAAGTCCCCACGTTATGATTACTCTTTTCGTACCAATCATATTTATTTATTGATGCATTTCTTTGTCACTGGCAATCAATCTACTAGGTCTGTAACATCCAACTGTGTATTTAATCTTGTTAGACTCCACCTCACACCAGATGGTTTCAAACTTACTGTCACGTGAAAAATTGTTACTAATATTGAAGTCATAGGTCTCAACTCTAACTGGATTCAAGACATTTGATATCATTAACTGCATGCCTCCCTCCTCTCCTATTATGTCTATCCTTCCTAAATATACTGTATTCTTTGCACTCGATACCAGTTAGTACGTCTGCTTCTGATAGCCAAGTGTCACTAATGCCTAACATGAGGTCCAATATATTAACCAAGACGACAAATTCTACTCCTTTGTTTCTGATACTCCTAGCATTCATATAGCAAGGCTGGAAAGGACACTGCAAACATTATACACAGAAGGAAAAATATATGACTAAATGTCAATTTTGAAAAAACTAAAAACTCAGTTTTGAAAAAAAATTTATATTCGTACAACAGGAGTTACTGAACAAAGTTACCATTGAAGGCTTTCAACTGGAAAATGTAGAACACTTCACATATCTTGGATGCCACATGACGCATGACTTGGACCCAAAAAAAAGAGGTAAAAATTAGAACAGCCAGAGCAACGGCTATATTAAAAACCATGGACAAAATATGGAAGAGCCGAGCTATAAAGATGAACACTAAACTGTGCATTGTGAAAAGCTGTATCTTCAGCTGCATGCTCTATGGATGTGAGCCCTGGGTACTCCTGAGAGAATCTGAAATACTAGCATTTGAGAGAAAGTGCTATAGAAAGATCTTGAGAATAAGCTGGATCCAGAAAGTGAACAATGAGGAAATCTACAGACAAATACAACCAAAAGAAAACCTGATACAGAAAATAATCAAAAGGAAACTACATCTATTTGGTCATATATGTAGAATGAATGATGAGAGAAAATTAAAAACGTTGCTGTTTGGAATGATGGAAGGAAAGAACAAAAGAGGAAGACCAAACAGAGAATGGGGCAATGACATCGTCAAATAGTGTGGAAACTCTATACATAAACTAAGTCATCTTGCACAAAATAGAATGCAGTGGAAGAATCTTATCAAGATGGCATCAGACACCTAGGCGTTGAACCCACGGTCATTGTTGATTAGCATTCATGTACAGACATAATAAATTACCTTCATACTCTTTTGCATACACTTGTCTGTGGTCTGCATGACACAATTTGACAACTTGCAGATCTCTCTTTTTATCTAGTTCCTTACTTATGGACATTGTTACATATGCTTGATAAGTCCAAACCATACGAAGACAGAATCATTCTATCTTCATAATCATTTCCATAATAATAACCATTCCCATTATTAACACAGTTACATAACATTGTCGCACTTACACACAGTTCTCATGATTCCTCCCATCAGAATTCAGTTTACCCGACTCTCTGTTTTAGGTCTATATCAATTAATAATTTTTCAAGATTCCTGATGCCAAACGCATTCAAGTGTAGGCTGTCCCTCTTATACAAATCCAATCTTCCCTCAAACTCATTCCACACATCAAAAAAACTTGCATCCATTCCTTCTACACATCCAATGCACCGAATCATTTGCCATCATAGCCCTTCTTCTTAATTTATTTTTATCATATCGAAAAAATACTTACTATTTTCACTTCCTCACTCTTTACTCTTCCAACAACCTTATCGTGTCCTTTCTTATAATGAACTTATTGCTAGTTAAGTCGTTAGTGCCTACCACAATTATGATCTTGTTTACTTTTCCTTTCTGTTTTTGAACTGCTTGCATTATATTTTTAATTTTTGTACCAGGAAAACTAGATCTTATAACCCACTCATCAATGGCATGTTTAATTATAAAAAATTTTAGATGAATAAACATTTTTATTATCCCTGTGATCCCCTAAATCAGTGCTTCCCAAACTTCTGGATATCAGGGGCCCCCTTTGGAAAAATTAAAATATTTCACGGCCCCCCTCGAAAAAAATCGTAATATAGACATATTATTATAATATTTATTGTATTTATATTCAATATAAATAAAACATACACAGTGAATATTGCAAAAATCAAATGCAAATATTACATTTTTAGCATCTTACATACACATTTGACATGGCACATTATCTCATATTTTTATATAGATAGATATATTGTTATTGTACATTCGCAGTACAAGCACATGAAATGTAAAACGATTAGTAATAAAGAAAGAATTAAAAACATAAAAGAAGTTTAATAATAATTTAACGTGATGGATGTGTTTCAACACTGTTACACAAAAAGTCAATATCAGGTGAAATATTTGAAACTGCAACTCTTAGCTTTCTGCTTTGAAATGAAACTTATATGAATAAGCATATATTTACTAATATTCATTAAGCACCGAAATACGCAGGAAGCAAAATTTGTGAACTCGCACTAATGTGTGATTTTTCCCATTAAAATATAAAAAATAACCAAAAAGAAATAATAAATAATAAAAATTAAATATGTTTCTTTTAAGATAAAAAAATCTACTTAGTCTTAAAACATTTTCAATTTGTTTTCCTTATTTCACCCCCCCCCAACAAAGTCTATGGCCCCCAAGGGGCCACAGCCACAGTTTGGGAAGCGCTGCTCTCTAAATCAGTGCTTCCCAAACTTATGGATGTAAAGCTTCCTCCCCCTTGGAAAAATTAAAATATTTCACAACCCCCATCGAAAAAAAAAAATCGTAATACAGACATATATTATTATAATATTTATTGTATTTATATTCAATACAAAACATACAGAGAATGTTGCGAAAATCAAATGCAAATATTACATTACCCAAGAAATTTTAGCATGTCAAATGTGTATGTAAGATACACATTTGACATGCCGCACTTAGTCTTAAAACATTTTAAATTTGTTTTCATTATTTCACAGCCCCACCCCCTCAACAAAACTAATGGGCCCCAAGGGAGCTGCAGCCCACAATTTGAAAAAGTGCTGCTCAACTATCTGTAGTTCCCTCATCATCTGTCCAATAATCTGCTTTGGCCTAGTGATCTTGGAGATTAAATCATTTTCAATATTGTCTTTAGTGGAAAATACCATCTTGTTCACTATTTCGCTGCTCTTGTTAGCATTTTGTTTATTTTGCTTTTTGGCAGCATTTTACACCTGTATTTAATATTAAAATATTACAATAAAAATATGTTATAAGACATTATATACTCTAAAAACACGAACATCTTCTCTAATATACAATAAAACTCTTAATTTTCTAATGAAAAAAACACAAACAACAGTTGTAAATTACACTGACCACTCACAATATTATTAACTAAAAATGAAAAAATGATTTATCTTTCAGCAGTGCTAGTAACAACATAATACACACAAAGTGTGCCCTTTCATGGTCCTAAGAAAAATTTATTCTTCTACAAAATGAGGAATCTCTGTTCAAAATAATTGTATAAATTATTGGTTTTACATAATGGTTTCTAGCATATGCTCAAAGATCCAGGCTCATGCATAAAATGCAAGTGCTTTTAACTACTTTGTTTTATTTTGGTCCAAACCTTAATTAACGTTTAGACTATTCATATTTGGTCTTTATATACTTAAATAAGCATAAAAACTTATTCTGATTGAAAGACCATCGGTTTAATACACATATGTACAAGCACGTCGACTAGTTTCACTAGCATACTGTCTAGCTTTGTCAAGACTAAAACGGTGAAAGAAAATAATAAATGCAAAAAAACGAAAGAACACAGTAAACCTTTAACAACAGTTAGGCAACCAAATTTGACAGCTTGCATGACAATGTATGCATTATTGTGAATATTCATTACACAGTTTTTTGGCATACTGTAGTTCTGCTATACTTAATGAATTAATCAGATTTTTCCATGTATCTTTCAATACTGCTCCTTGATTTCTGTTCAGGTTCGTAGGACCACTGCTGCTTCTTTGAAAAAATCGGCATCTGTAATCGTTTTCTATATATGGCATTGAGCTAGTGGGTGGCATAGCTAGAGCTGTTGCCGCCCGGGGCTGTCCCTGAGTTTGCCGCCCCTCTCAATATACACCAAAAATACTACAAAAAGTCAAACCACGTATAGGGAAATAAATTAAAACACTATGTTTATTTTTGAAGTAAAACCTTAATTTTAACATTCTAAAATGTTATTTTTCTTGCTTTTCTGTTAGCAAAATCGATGACATTGGCAAAGTCTATTTCATAGTAATGTAGGTAATTCTTAATAAATTTTATTTAGAAACACTCCTCTCACAATTAGCAACACTTACAACAATTGTGAGGAAAATTTGCAGTAGTATTACAATATTTGGAAATGAGTTCTCAAGACTGTATTTTAGAATTAACTGCAAAAGTTCAAAAAGGTTCAAAGTGCCACCTAGGGAGGACCGCCCCTCTGCACCCCCCCCCAGCTATGCCACTGCATTGAGCTAGATATATAGAAGACGATTACAGATGCCGAATTTTCAAAGCAGCAGCAGTGGTCCTACAAACAGGTAATAACCTGAACAGAAATCAAGGAGCAGTGTTGAAAGATACATGGAAAAATCTGATTAATTCATTAAGTATAGCAGAACCACAGTATGCCAAAAACTATGTAATGCATATTCACAATAATGACTGAAGCATCTCGTTTCATGCATACATTGTTACATGAGCTGTCAAATTTGGTTGAATAACCATTGTTAACGGTTTACTGTATTCTTTCGTTTTTTTTGCATTTATCATTTTCTTTCACCTTTTTAGTGTTGACAAAGCTAGACAGTATGCTAGTGGAACTGGTCGACGTTCTTCTTGTATGTATGTGTATTAATCCAATGGTTTTTACAATCAGAATAAGTTTTTATGTTTACTTATTTAATGTTGTATGCAACTTTCTTTCTGTATATATAAACACCTTCTCTGTATATTGATGTACATATGTCTATATATAATGATGATTCATCACATAACTCAGTGTCACTTCCTATTTCAAATGGAAAGAAAAGTATTTCTAAAAATTTTTTTTTTTAAAAACTCAAATATACAAATGTAAACTCTTAATCATGTAGTGCCATTGTAATATCGTGTACATCCCTTGAAGATTGGTTGATTGGTAGAGCCTCTGCTACCAATGGCTCACGCAAAAAAGTTAAGTAAGTTTGAGTGCGGTTAGTAGTTGGGCGGCGTCAATCATTCAATGCTGTTGGCACACTCTCCCTCGACGAGTCTTTGGACTCCCTGGAGGTGTCACATAATAATAATAATAATAGTAACTATACGCATATAGTAACCTGGATGAGTTGCTGCTCTTAGATTACACATTATTATTTAAAGTTGTGTTGTTTAGAAAAGGGAAAAAAAAAAAAAAAAAACAGATAAGGAGGATTTTATAGCTCAGTCAGATGAAAAGACCTGGCTCCTAAATCTCCCCAGATGGGAAGAACCAGTTTTGTTTTGTTTGTTTTTTTCCCCGACTCCTACCCATGAAATTTGTAAACCTATAGTACATTAGCAGAGTGGGCAGTAAGGCTTTTTTTAATATCATTTTTTATTATTTCTTTTGTTTGGAGGGAAGGGGGATCGAAAAGTTCTGATGAACACCTAGTACAAAAATGACTGGTTTGCACAAGGGAAAATTTTTTTTTCTGAGAGAGGATTGCAAATGATGCAGAAGAATTGTAACAAGTGTATAACACTTTGTGGGGAATATGTAGAACAGTGATGAGCAAGCAACCTTTATTCTTCAGTGGACCACAATTAAAAACCTAGTATTCCATACAGGCCGCAACAAACACAATATTAAATACTTTAATATATTCATCAAAAAATTTTAATTTATGGGGTGGAATTTGTTATTTTTGAGATAGATTTACAATGAAAAGTTTTTTAAAATTTTGAGTTTCTTTTTATTAGTAATACTTTCAATATATACACAGTATACATACAAAATTTTTTAATCAAAAGAAGTTAAATAGCTGTTGAAATTTAATTAATGAGATATTTGGCTCTGTTTTTCATCAACAAGCTTTTCAATATTGGGAGGTATGTTTGAAATTGTGACTGTTTCACAATTTTTTAGCATTCGTCATCAAGGCGATTTCGAAGATCATCTTTTACAAGTTTCATTTTCAAAAAGAGTTGCTCACACAGATAAGTAATAACAAATAAACTCCTTATTTGCCTAGAATGGGTAGCCAGCAATGGAAATTTATCAGTTGGAAAGTAACTCTTATAAAAGTCAATAAGACTAGCATTTTGAAACATTTCTTAGTTCAGTGTTGCTTTGCAAATCAATTATTTCCATTTGAAATTCTTCGGGAACCCATTCAATGTCTATATTAAAGGGTGATGAGAATATCAAAATCACTTTCATTTTTGCATCAGTTTTTGAATAACAAACTGAATTCTTCTTGTAGCCTCTGTATTTCCTCTGCATATTTTTTCATTTCAGGTGGATTTTTTTTTCTCAAAATTGGAAAATGAGCAATATTATTAGATTCCAGTCGCCAATTCAAAAATTTTAGTTTATTTTCAAAGGCTTTTATTTTATCGAACATTTCATCAATAAGTTTGTTCTGTTCTTGAAGATTTACATTTAATTCATTCAAATGTTGAGTAATGTTAACACAAAATGCAAAATTGCACATCCGGTCCTTGTCATTAATTCTGGAAACAGGCTGTCTTTCATCTCCAAGAATGGCTGAGTATCACTCTTCAAATCGTACACACACTTAAGCATGTGCTGGGACTTAACCATCAAACCTCGATGCTGAAAAGGATATCACCATATTCGCTTTCCATATCTCTCAAAAATTCCTTACATTTGCGATGATTCAGTCCTCGAGATCTAATACAATTTCTAAATTTAATGATCAGTGGAACAACATTAGACATTGTCAAAACTTTTGCACTCAAATTTTCTTGATACAAAATGCTCTGGATAATAATCCTAACATGCATACTAGACATGGCTTGAGCTCCATCTGTTGTTATACCGATGATCTTTTCTATTGGGGTATTTAATTGATTAAGAACAGTTTTCAGTTCCCTATATATCTTTTCCCATAGTAGTTCCTTTCAATGGAACTAAAGATGGAAATTCTTCGGTAATGTTTAAACTAGAATCTGTTCCTCTCAAAACGACATCAAGTTGTCCCGTATCATTAATATCACAACTTTTCTCCAAAGCCAAAGAAATCCATTCTAACTTAAAAATGTGTCTCTGCAAAATTTCCTCAATATTTTGCAAAAGATCGTCAATCCTTCTTGCGAATGTAAATTGTGGCAAGCTGATTTTCGAAATATCTTTTTTTTTTTTATCAGGGAAAGCGACTTCTGCTACCACTAGCAAAAAGAATGAAATCATTCTCTGATGGAGAAATAGTAAAAGAATGCTTTCATTCTTTTTGCCAAAATTTGACTAACGATGCAGCTTGTACGAGCTGCAGTATCTGCAGTAAATGAAGAAGCTAAATACATTTTGCTGTTGTTTAAGATTTTTTTGCAGTTGATTCACTCTGTGCAACTGTCCTTGCAAATTGTTAAATTTTGAAGAATGTTTAGTTTTATAATGCCTGTTGATGTTATATTCCTTGAGAACAGATATCTTTTCACAACATATCAAGTAAACATCATTGTCTTTTATGCAAGTAAAGAAATAGTCACATGTCCATCTTTTGTTATACTGATGATTTTGCATTTTCTAGATTTTGAACTCATTGATGAAACACAGGGTTCTGTTTGTAAAAAAATAAATAAATAAAAAACTGTAAAGATGCAACTTTTTAAAAGAAAAAATTATATTACCATTTTATATTTATAATTTGCTCAGGTTTTCAAATAGCTTGTACCAATAAATTTATTCAAGAATAATATTTATGAATTTAGGGACACAAAATACACGTCTCTCCTTCTCAGTCTACCGCAAACCTACACACACACACACACACACACAGGCCAGTACATACACAAAAATTCTTACCACCACCCAACACAAAAACTAGGTGTCATAAGCACCCTTAAACACAGAGCTCAAACTATTTGTTAAAATGAGCAAGCTCTAACAAGATCCTCCACAGAGACACCAACTAAAAACAAAAAAATTTCAAGATTGCTATTGCCATACTTTATGTTAGAGGCATTTCAGAAAAAACAGACAGAGCACTACAAAAATACAACATCAAAACCACCTTCAAACCCCCCAACAAAATTAAGACACCTACTCAGTTCTTCAAAAGATCCTCTTCCACACCAAGCCCACCCAGGGGTCTACAAAATACAATGCACATGTAACCTACGATACATAGGGGAAACAGGGCAAACCATCCCAATTAGGAAAGACAAACACAAACAACACATTAAATACCTCCATTTTGGAAAAACCGGCCTTTCAGACCACACACACACTCCAGACATACCAGAATTGACTGGAAAGGTACCAAGTTCGAGAGATTCAAGAGGAAATTTAAAGAAGTATGTGAAATGCTCAAACACAATCCTAACCTGAACAAAAATAACAGTCTAACCATTAATGTGGAGAACCCATTTGCAACCATTATAGCAACCAAAACAAGCCAAAGAAAAATCTCAATACAAGAAGACGTGAAGTGTTTTAACATTAAATAACAACCTGAACTATACAAGTCCAGAAGAAAATCTTAGTATAGCAACCTGAACTGTACAAATCCAGAAGAAAATATTAGTACGAGACAACATTAGCAGGGTTTATTGTAGTTTTTTTTAAACCACTAGAGGTCAGGATCAGTAAAAGATCAATTAACAGCGTAGATTCAATTTATCTTTGTAGAGTGCAAGAGCACGTAGCTTGTTTTCATATACACATGCATCTTTCTGATGATGACCTCAATACAAGGATCGAAACATCAATTGTTATTTTATTAATAATAAGTAAAATAATCATTTCAACATATGTGTGTTTTGTGTCACTAAATTCATAAATATGAATGCTGATTACCGATAACTTTAAAAGAAAGAGTTATAAGAATAATGCAAGTACATTCATATACCATTAAAGTATAACTGTTCGTGTGCGACTGAAAATGCAAAGAAGACAAATTGCACAATCGTGGGAACTATCGTTGCTAGCAAATATTTTTCACATGACCTCTTAACGTGTACTTCATATTGATAACACATTGTTCTTTTTGCTAAAATTTTTACACTTCAGCTAAATGGTGCAATGTTTCAGCGAGCCGCAGGTTAGTAGTTGGAGGATTGCATGCAACTCATGGGTTGCTCATCACTGATGTAGAATAATGTGTAAGTTACATGGTTCTACCTCAATTCCTTCATGGTGATTATCACAACATCTCAGCACACTCTTGTATTTTTATTTATTTTTTTACATAATCTAGAAACCCTTCTCTACAGAGCATCATATTTCTCCTTAAACTTATCACATACAGATTACTAATATCTATACACTCATTCATCACTTTCACAGTAAAAAAAAAAAACGTTCATCTGTGCAAACTATACTTTTACACAACTTCTAATGATGATCTCCTCCTGCCATGTATTGAAAAAATTCCCTTTTAATAGCTTATATGTTCTCATTTATCAGTGTCAGTTTTTGTAACTCCCCCTCTATCTTGGTCACCTACATTTGAATCATTCTTTTCTATTACTTCCATATCCTTTAGAACAATAATCCAGATGCAGACATAACAGCTTTATAAAGAGGAATAATGACTTTTTTTTTTATCCATTCTAGTGTTTTTCATTCAAGTGATCATTTGTGTTGTGTTGCCAATTTTGACACTATGGACTCTAAACTTCAGTTCCCTATCAACCTAGACAACACTTAAATCATTAATTTTCAAAAACGAAACTCCATCAATATGCAAAATTCCAAAAGAAATAAATTATCTTACTTATCAAAAAAAAAAAAAAAAAAACCTTAAAAGAACTGTATGGGAATATGTAAATATACTAGCCATAGAATGAGAGCAAATGACTTCTCAAACATGCTGGAGGCTTAGGTGTATCAAAAATAAGGATGATGTTCCTGGTCAGAACTAGTTGATCATCTCTTCATATTAGGATGCACCTCATACTTGTCACTCCTTGATCTTTAAGCTCTGAACATAGCTTCCTCATCTTGAAAATCGAGGAGATCCCATTCTGATATCACTCAACTTTTGTAGATAAGTGTTTTTTATGAAGAATTACAGTAACTGGCATACTGCCCATTCATATTGCTTTTAGCAGTTTTACTGAGTGTTGTTGATATGATGTTTTAACAAGGATATCACCAGAACATAGTCTCTTAAATGTTTTGGAGATCCCACCAGTCCTTCTAAACATTTTGAATAAAGAAGGATGACATTTTCCCTACCAGATTTTCACAAGTTGCATGGATGATCAAAAACACTGATTCATTTATACTGGTGTCATATCTTTTGTTTCTTACTCCTGTTATGAAATGATACATCTATAGTATCAGTACTTTCTTGGGACCCTGTGAGGGCACCTGAAAATTTTGAGGATAAAGAATTCATGCTCAAGGAGGGGTTTTAGTTTTTTTTTTTGTTTGTTTGTTTGTTTGCTGCTAGAGCTCTCCATCCATCATGCAGCCACACATGAATGCCCACTATCCTGCCTGCAAGAATTACTGCACTTGTAAGTGGAACAACAGGTTTACACTGTCCCGAGACCACTGATTAGGAGACTTATTACAACGCTGTTAACCCTTGCAAGCAAGTCCACTAGCTGAGTGGACTTGTTTGGACCATCCAAGAGCACCCATCTTGCAGGAGCAGAGGCCAAAATAGTGCAAGACCATCAGGATCACCCCCCCCCCTTTTTTGGATGTACATGGGTCGCACATGTGGCAACAATGTGGCAGGGCATTGGATTCAGTGATGGTGGTCTGGAAGACAGGAAAGTAAAAAAAGACAGGGAAAAATGGAGCAAAGAATATGGGAAGAAAAGCAAAGAGAGAAAATGAAAAGGGCCAGTACCATAAATAGAAGGTCTGAAGGTCCCCTCCAAAACAAACTGGTGTTCCACAGGGAGGGGACAGGCAAGAATGTTAACCTGCATGATAAGGAAAAGAAAATCAGATTAAGAGGAAATTAGCATGGAAGGACAAAAGAAATCCCAAAGAGTTCCTTCACTATATGGAAAAAAGAAAAGAAACGATTATGGAAGAATAACTTTAGTGAAAAGATGGTGGGATAGTGAAAAAAGCAGAGATAATATCATGTAGATGATGTAATCATTACTAAGATAAATAAGACTGAAATAAGTCAAATTCTGCTCTATAAACAAACATCAGATGATTTATTAAAAAAAGAGTGATCAGAGGAATGGAAAGAGTAGAGTTTTCAAACATCTTGCTCTCGATGGGGAAAAAAAAAGCTAATTTGACATATATATAAAAAAATAATAATAAAAATCAGCTAACGCCTTTTTATTCCTGCATATTAGGAAGTAGGCCACATTGCCATATATATATATATATATATATATAAATCCCTGAAACAATAGCTTAATAATTAGAAAAGAGAAATCATACCTTCATTATTTGTCATCTGGCTTGAATGGGATGGTGGCAATTTTGTAAATGGTAAATGTCTTCCTTCTCGAAGTGAACTGCATTTCTTACCATTAATATTCTGTAAAAGTGTTCAATAATTATAATTATTATGTAAAATTACCTGAAAATAAATGATAACAATAGATAAATGAGTTGAGAAATAATGCTTTTGACGAATGCACAAATACATAGGTGACACAATAAAACTACATAAAAAAAATTTGCAGAGCCTTAATTTTGTCAGTTTCCCGATAAAGAAAAAAACAAAATTTAAAATTAAAAATGACACCAAAATATTTTGTCAAAAAACATGAATAACTGAATGTATCAAATATCTGAAAATAAGATAGGGTTCCTCACCTCCAATTCTTAAAATAAAAAGTAACATTCAACCAATATCTGGTATTTTCCATTGCAGCAGTACTCTTCTTCTTCATTACTGTCAATTCATAACAGACAAATGATTCCTCCAAGATCTCTCTTTGATGCCAAAATTTGAAGACATTATTAAGAAAAAATAACAAACAAAACAAAATTAAAAGTTTAATCAAAACAGTCTACCACTGAAGAATGAGAGGCTGAAGTCAAATAAAAAGAACCAAGTCAATAAGTTTCACTTATTTATTTTTTATATTTATTTATTTGTTGCAGCCAACTTGATATTATGCAATTTACTGTTCAATAGTAACCAAAGATCAACTTATACTAGTGAGTGACTCCAGGCAATTCCATATATTCATTCTATAACAAATTCTATAACTGCACATCTGGATGGTTTGGGTGTGAATCATCTGGAGAGGCTGGTGCTGGAAAAAAAAAGAGTAATGAGTGCAGAAAATGGATCTGAGCAAGTAAGAAACTACGTGGAAGTGCAGAAGAGTAGAGAAAGAGAGGTTGAAGGAGTGCTTATGAGTGGAGAAGTAGGTGTGGAGAAAATGAGATAACAGATGTACAGGACAGACAGAAAAATGGAATAAGTTGGGATGAACAGGGGATGTAGCCTGAGAAAGGTCGATGCTCAAAGAAGTGAATGTATGAGTAGACAAGAAAGGAATGGAATGGCCTGGGATGTAGAAAGGGAGAGCAGTGGGATTTGGAAAGGATTCTGGAATGGATAATGAGAGAGAGAGAGAGAGAGAGAGAGAGGAATGGCTTGGGGAAGACATGGAGAAGCCACATCTATTAAGTGGTATCAGTGAAACTTGTTATAGATCCAGAAATTACATGTTGTTTACACATGAATGCTAAAAATATTAATAAGAGAAATCAAATCATTGAACTGAATGAATTCATTCTCCCAAAAATTGTTGGAATATATAAGACGTGACTGTATGAAGATGCCAGAATCTGAAAGAATAGCAACCAAAGGGTATGCTTTTCACGAAGATATAAAAGTTCATGTGTAGAGGCTTAAGTGCTGTGAGTACATCATGTTGGAGAATTAAAATGGAATTTAATACTTCCTATATTTCATCCTAGTCACTAGGACATACCCAGAGTTAATGGCAAAGGAAAAGAGATCTAAGATGCCACCAATGCACCTTGCTACAAACTGTCTAAACTGCTGGCCAGCTCACTGACCCCCCCAACCGGAAGGTCCACTTCCTATATAAAAAACTCGACCCACTTTAAAGTCCTCACAGAAAATTTAACCTTGAATAATACAGACATATTGGTAAGCTTTGATATCTCCTCTTTGTTTACCAATATTCCCTTAACTGACACCATATCTCTCTCTTAGAAAACGTTTTTCCCTCTGACATCTTAGATCTCTTTTCCTTTGCCATTAACTCTGGGTATTTCTCTTGGAACAAAAAAATTTACAAGCAGATAGAGGGAACCGCCATGGGTTCCCCCTCTCACCCCCCCCCTTGCCAATTTCTATATGGAAGATTTTGAAAAACGAGCCATGCGCTCAGCCCCACTCAAACCTCCTATCTGGCTAAGATATGTAGATGATGTGTTCTCTATTTGGCCTCATGGCCCAGACACGTTAGACTCCTTCCTCAGTCATCTTAATAGCCTACATCCAAGAATCCAGTTTACTATGGAAAAAGAAAAGAACAACTGTTTACCCTTCCTAGACACTTTAGTCACACGCCTGCCTAATGATACACTTGCTTTCACTGTATACAGAAAACCCACACACACAGGCAGATATATTCACAAACTCTCCCACCACCACCCCTCACAACAATATGGCATCATCAAAACTCTTACTAAGAGAGCCCACAATCTTTGTTCCGGTGGAACCACTCTTACTACTGAGCTTAACCACATACACAACACTTTCCTCTCCAATGGCTACAATGAACACAGTATCAAAAAAATAATCAGTTCCTCTCCCATTCCCCATCCTTCTCATCAACAAGATTTTAAAAATGCCATCGCCATACCCTACATCAGTGGCACATCTGATAAAATAGCCAAGATACTAAAAAAAGTACAACCTACACGCAGCATATAAGCCCTACCGCAAACTTGATACCCTTATCCGTTCTACGAAAGATCAACTCCCTCCTCTCTCGCTGCCTGGAGTTTACAAAGTACCCTGTTCCTGTAAGCTGGCATACTTTGGACAGACAGACAGATCAGCATCCATCCACCTGGATGGACACAAGTCTTACATATGCAAACATAACTATGGCCATTCAGGCTTGGCTGACCATGTTTTGGACACCACCCACAGAGTATCATGGAAAAAAACTACCATGCTCCACCACAGCAAATTCAAGAAAGAGAGACTTTTCTTAGAAGCAGCAGCAGCAGCTCTCAGAAACCAACCAAACCTTAATAAATAGTTGTATTAAGCTTCCGACGATTTGGGAAACACTCATCACCAGAGGTCGCGCCCTACATTCCAGGCCACCTACTACCGCTCTTACAGGGCGCTCTACCTAGATAGGACTTTAGTGTCGCCCACGTGGTTTGTAAGATTTGTGTGTGCATGTTACATTAATTGTTTTTGTAATCCCTGTAGATGTCCTAGTGACTAGGACGAAATATAAGAAGTATTAAATTCTATTTTAATTCTTTTTGAGTGTTGTAAAATATCCATTAAGCCTCCAACATGAAGATATAAAAGGTAAAAGGGAGGTGGAGTGCTGTTGATGATAGAAAAAGGGATTATGTTCATGCAATGGGGGGGGGGGGAGAGTGCCAATACTGTATGAGATAGAGGTGAACAGAATGAAATACTTGTTAGATGTTGCTACAGACCAGGTAATATGGAAAGTAGTGACCATGAGATGCATAAGCACATTAGCCAAGCAAATAGGAAAAGGATGACCATTATGTGATTTTAATTATGGTAATACAAACTGAGGTGATGTGATATCATCTGGAAGTAAAGAAAATTAATTTCTTGCCTTTTTAAGGAACAATTACCTCAATCAATATATAACAGAGGGTATGAGAAGATTGAGGGTCTTGGATTTGACCATCTCATCAGAGGATGTCATTATAAACGAGGTGTTAAATATCCCTCTATTTGGTGTGAGTGACAATGAAGTGATTACCTGACTGCATGTCAGCTATAATGACTTCTGTAAGAAAAGGATATATGTATAACTAATACGGCTGGTGATTATGAAAAATTCATGAAATAGCTTGCAGTTGGAGTGTGGAATAATGAAGTGAGTCAAAAAGAGACCAATGCTGCTTGAGTGGTATTTAAGAACTATCTAGCAGTAGCAATGTCAAAATGTATTCCAAGAGTCAGAAGGTTAAATAAGGAAAATGTGAAAATGGATGAATGAGGAAATTAAGAATGCAGTACAGAGGAAGAAGGCATTGTTTAAGTAGACTGGTGAGGAGAACAGAGAACAACCAAAGAGGATGAATGGGTTGGTAAAGATAACAAAAGTGCAGCATAAACAACGGTTAACTTCTTCTACTACGCGTTATTCCCGCTTCCCATGCAGGGTCCGCGTGTTACTTTAGATGCGACTTCTTGTTAGTACTACTCCCAACCAACCCGTCGCCTGGTCTGCCGCTGGGGGGGGGATATATTTTTGACTGTAGAGGCATATGTTCATGGGGCCGGTTTGCCTGTTTGCGGGATGAAAAACGCCAGATAAACTGGCGGAAAAAACCCTACTAACCGCGCCCAAGACCAGCTAACTTGGCTATGCCTGAGGAAGATCCTCAAATTCCTCACATCTACAACAGGAATCGAACCTGGGACACTCCTTCCCCAGGCATATGGTTGCGAAGCGCAAAGCCACTAGGCTAACCGCACGGGTTATAAACAACAGTTAACTAACAAAGCAAAAAAAAAAACTAGAGTTCTTTTGATATGCAGCCAGAAGAAGAAAGAAAGAATGATTATGGAAGGACAACACTGACTGGAGAAAATGGTAAAAGGATAACTGCTGCTGAGGATATAGTTGAGGTATTAAATGATCAGATCATAAAGGTGCTTCATCCTTGTGAATGTGACAGCATGCAGAGTTGGAGAGCAGTGGAAGGGAAGGAGGTAGAGAGGTTGACTGTGAGTGAACAAGAGGTATACAGGGAACTGAGTAAACTTGATCTTAATAAGTCTGTAGTACTTGATGATATATCACCATGTGTTTTGAGTAAAACCACCAGTTGACATATGTTTGGCATACTTGTTTAATATGAATCTTACACTGGGTCAAATTCCAAAGGATTGGAAAGAAGGCAAAATTGCACTACTTCATAAGGGAGGTGACAGAACTTAAGCTTCAAATTATAGCCCAGTCTGTGTATCAGGTGCTGTGGTTAAGGTGTTGGAGAGATTACTGAGAACAAGATAAAGAACTGGGTTGATAGCAGTGGCATTCATTTTTATGGTTTTAGCATTCTGCTCACTTATTACAAGGTGATAGGTGCACTGGACAAAAGAGATGGATGTGTTAGATATGTTAGATTTTGAATGATAAGTTGATAGTCACTAGAATGGATGTGTTTAGACAATAGATCAGTGCACTGGATTGGATATTTTCTACCTGATAGGTATCAGCAAGTTGTATGTGGGGAAACAATATTCTGGAAGCCACTGATGGTGTGTCTAAAGCCATTGATATTTAGCTTCTATGTTAACAATATTAGGGAAGGTTTGAATTGGAATATTCAGTTATTTCAGATGATGCAAAGTTGTGGATTGTATTCCTCAGGAAACACATAAGATTAAGATGGCACTGTTCCAGAGGACAGCAATGGAAGGGATGAACAAAGAGGAGAAATTTGTTCTGTGAATTTGAAGATGAACTGTGTGGAAGTGTTGATTAGTTGTAGGACGTCTGATCTGATTTCAGAGAGAGAGAGAGAGTGTGGATATTACTGATGCTAATTCTGAAGAACAGTGGCCACATAAGTATTCGTAGAAAATGCAAGCAGTGGAAACTGAGTGCGTGTGTGAAAGTAAGTGAAGCACTATTATTATTAGTAGTAGTATTATGTGACACTTCCAGGGAGTCAAAAGACTCATCAAGGAAGGGCACCTACTTCCCAACTGTCTCCACCACTCAATCCACTAACTACAACAAACCACAACTATCAACATCTACACCAATGCCATCTACTGCCCCCACCACCAACACCATACCACTAGTATTTTCACAAGCATCCATGCTCACGGCAGGATTCAAAACCATAGCCTTTTAGCTGAAGGGCAGGTACACTAACTACTCGGCCAACTAGGCCACTATGTTAGTCAGTGAGAGGTCATTAATCAGTCTGACTGTGCTTTTGCACTTTTTTGTACAGTCAATTATTCAATAATATTCAGTGGTTTGGACAGATTTGTGACTTGTATAAAGTTAGAACTATTTGGATTGAAAGTAACAACTCAAGTGAAAGAGAAAACCTAATCTTTTGGAGGCACAGGAGGCAATATTTATAATATGTTCCAGACAAGAGAATTCTTGTTCCAAGAATTCTCTGGCCTCACTGTCAAAAGTGAGGCTAGAGAAGTTCCTTTTTTTGTGGGAAATAAGACAGTTGTGTTTTGCTAATAGTGAAAGTGACAAGATTATCCAACCCCCACTGATGAATGTTCTGGAGATCTGTATTTAAGTTGTTAGTGATTAAGGTTCTGGAGATTGTGGTTATTTGTACATTGCTGAGTTTGTCATATGAAAGGAAGGAATGCAATGTGCTGTTATGCAATGTTAAAAGGCCTTTGTGCCAAACCCAGTTCATAATCTCAAAAGCTTTGGAGATATGATTCACTTGGGACTCACCAAACTTTTCCATTGCATTTATCCAGATATGGGTGACATAACTGAGTAGATCACCTGTCGACCAACAGTGATGGAAACCATACTAGCAGTCTTTATTAGTCATAGCAGTTTAGTGTCGATAGCTCTCTTTCCATTACTTTGGAAATAACTGGAGTAAGAGAAATTGAATGATAGTTTGAGGATATAAATTTGTTGGCCTTTTAAGGAATAGGTTGGGTATGGGCTAATTTCTCCAGCCTGCAAGGTAAATAAGAATAAGAAGTATAAAAGATGACATAGAATAGAAGCCAACTTTGGAGCACAGACCTACAGGACAATCCATCAGGGCCAGAAGACTTTTTTTGGTATCCAATTTCAGCTAAATTTTCCTTATCTCTTTTTGGCAAAAGGGCACTGGGCATTGGATGTAGAGTGTGTGGGATGGTTACAGCCATTTACCAAAATCAACAGTAGAAGAATTGGAGGAGAAGTAGGAAGCCAGGAAATTGGGTTTTTTTATGTGATGATGTGGTGATGATGTAACACAACCCATCAGGATGCAACACTGGTGGGAGTGCCATAAGGCAGAAGTTGTGATTAATGGGTTTGGCTAGAGACCAGAATGCAAGTTTCCTACTTTTAGTTCTTTTTGTTGGGCTGATAGTTTTCTTGCAACTATTCAGGGCTTTTGTATTATAAGCAGTATAGGTGGATGGAGTTTTGGATGCAAGCTTATTATGGTATCCTTGATTCTTCTCTTGTGGCACACCTGTGGGAGAACCAAGGCTTAGATAGGGGATGGGAACTTAGGTTGGAACAGGAAATAAATATTTTCATGCTGATAAGAATTATTTCAGTGATACATTCAAAACACAGATTTGGGCCAGATGTGTGGAAGCAATAATCCATCCAGAGAAATATGGTGTAGTATTTGCACAGATCATTCCACTTGGCTTTCTGGTAATGCCACATGATGCATGGGTACAAGTGATTATGTTCATGTTGTTTCATGGGAGAAGAGATCAGCATGACAATGTGACTTGGAACTACCTAGAGGACAGACTACATTCACAGTGTACTTGAATGGGTCACTAGTGAGGAAGAGGTCAAAGGCATTTGGAGAGTGGTTAGGGTTATCTGGTATTCTGGCAGACGTGTAATTGCAAACAAAATATAACACAACAGGTCCAATGAAAGTTCAGAATTCATTATAACATATCATCCCATCAAGACCAACCATACGGGCTTAGAATAAAAAGTTTATGGAAATGAAAGTGTGGAGCACAAGAAAGGAGCAGGGTTCCTTTCTTGTGCTCCACAAATGTGTAAAGAAACATCAAGTGTATTCAAGAGGCCATTGTTCCAAGTCCACGCAGGCTGTTAAATGGGACAGTTGTAGCTCACGTGATGCAGTTCATGTCAGTTGCATCCATATAGGTTGTATCTCTTGCATTCATTGGATATGTATATCAGACTTTATTTGAATAAACCACTCATCACACTGTGCTTTCTCTTGAAAATTCATTATGATTAAGGGAAGAAATAAAGATGTGAAAAAAAACTTGTCAAAACTTTTATCAGAAAATCTTAATGAGTTTCCCTGTAAAATAGGATAACCCCAGTATTTCTACACCTCCTGGTTGATTTTTTATATTGGATAAAAGCTGTAAAGATAATTGTCAGACACCCTGTATATCAACCACATAGAGATCACAAAACCTATAATACAAGAGTACTGTAAAATAAAAAAGCCAAACAGCTATTTTTTCTGGCAAAGTTAATTAAATTAAGGGGATAACTACCGGGTGTTCACTTACGCTTGGATTCTCTGATAGTTCTTCGGCATGAAACTCTTAGATCGTAGTTTTCGATCTCAGAGTTTCGCATACTGGCTGAAAAATAATAAGGGATTTTTATCCCCTAAATTTAATTAACTTCGCCAGAAAAAATAGCCGTTCGGCTTTTTTATCTTAGTTATAATATATGGTCACACCTTTCTGGCATTCGTATAGTGAAGGTATGCAAGTTCTTTTCACTTAAACTTTGATATCATCCAGGTCTACCTACTCACTGATGAGATCTCAAAAAAGGTTGAAACCAGTCTGGGTGGTGACCTCTCCTCATAATGTAAGGCAGTATTACATCTCCTAGGAGCTGTGTTTTACATTATGAGAAAATATCAACGATAGTGAGGGATCTTGCTCCACCTTTGCTTCAAATTGCCTTGGTGTTGTACTACCAGGTGTTCACTTACGCTTGAATTTGCCGATAGTTCTTCAGCATGAAACTCTTAGATCGTAGCTTTCGATCTCAGAGTTTCGCATACTGGCTGTAAAATAATAAGGGATTTTTATTCCCTTAATTTAACAAGAGTACTGTGTCCATGCAAATTGTAAGGGAAAACCAATACAGTTCTTAAGGGGAAAATTGCATGAATACAAGAGGAAATTAGCTGTATAAGCCAAAGATGTTCTCAAGGAGTTCATTAATACATGGCAAGTAAGAGGAAGAAGGATTACAGTAAATAATTCTAATGAATACTGATGGTAGAGAGGTAACTGAACTGACAAAACAGCTAAATTACTAGCTAATCACTTTATAACAGTATATCGTCTAGGTGGAGGTGTTGCAATAACAAGAGAGGGAAGAGCTGACGTGGAAACAGAGATAGATGAACAGGAGGTGCGTAGGATATTACAGAAGCATGATGTGAATACAGCTATGGGATTAGATGGTATATCAGAGTATTAAGAAGCTAGAGAACTTGCAGTGCCTTTGACCACATTGTTTTAATTTAGGTCTCAGCTCTGGATTGGTTTCAAGGGGATGAAAAGAGAAGGAAAACAGTTACACTGAATAAAGAAAGCTCCAAGTTGGAGTGGAAAATTAACAAGCAATCAGAATCTCATAAGTGGTGATCAAGATAGTGGAAAAGTTGGTTAAGGGAAAAATCCAAGGGTAGACAGAAATGATATACCTTAATGGGGTGGGTGGGGGGGGGACCATGGTTTTGTGAAGGATAAGTCATGCCTCAGTAACTTTTTTTTATAATAAAGTGACAGATGAGTTGGATAAAGCTAATGGCTAGATGGTGATACTCACAGACTTTGCAGCCTCTTTTGACAGGATATTGCATGCAATTCTGATATATAACTTGCAGCATAGAGCCTCCATAGCTCAGTTGGTATAAATGAAGCCCTTTGGTTGGAAAGACCTGGGTTCGATTCCAGTCCATGATGTGAGGAACCTTTATCTGGTTTCCTTTGACTAAAGATGAGTTAGCCAGTCTTATACAGAGGCAGAGGGTTTTTTCACCCAGAAACTCAGGTTTTTTGTCTCTCAGAACAGGCAAACCAGCCCATAAACACACACACATGGATCTTCAGTCATAAAATATAGTGTAGTGGTTGCGTAGATCACTTCACTCGGCTTTCCGGTAATGCTATATGATGCATAGCTACAAGTGATTATGTTCTACCAGTCCTAAGGGATAGTGGAGGAACAGGGGGGAAGGAGCCTATATGAATAAAATAAAATTAAAAAAAAAACTTGCAGCATAAGGTTTTAACATTTTAAAAATTGTAAGGTTATAAAATTTTAGTAGCAAAGATGATATGCAGAGAAGACTGATGGGAGATCTTAGAGGAGGTTAAGGAGATGAAAGATCTGAGGATAATAGTGGATAGGGACCTGAAATTTCAGAGACATTTTGCTAAAATTGTAAGACCAGCATAGTGGATGATGACAATGATGGGAGAACACTGACGTGTAGAAGTAAGGATGTTATGATTCCACTGTACAAGGCCTTGATCAGACCATGTATGGATTACTTTAGAGATTTGATCGCCTGGTTTTCAAAAGGATAATAAGTTGTTGGAGAGGGTTCAGAGATGACTAAGTTGGTTTTGGGTCTCTGGAATGTTGAGCATGAGGACAGACTGAGAGAATGCAATCTGCAGAGCCTAGTGGACAGAAGGAGGAGGTGGTTTGGTCGTGATGAGACATATAAGTTAGCAAGGGCTAATGACCAGATTAATGTGAATGAGATCTTTCATAGAATGGCTGGAGACAATGGAAAAAACAAGACACCATCCATGGAAGCAGTATAAGAGTATAAGGAGGGCAAGGGGTTGAGGAGTAGGTTTTTTGAGTGGAAGGATGTGGGTAACTAGAATGTATTGCCTGAAAGTGTGGTGAGTGTGGAGACAGTGGTTGCATTTAAGTCAGTATGATGAGCTGTGTATGTATGTATATATGAGTGGTACCTCCCATAATTAGTCTATTGACTTCATTGAGGTCTGATGATGATGATAATAACCACCAACAACAAATAAGCCTATCTATACATATAATTGAATATCACTTTGCAGTTCAGTGACATCCACTGACATAAAGGTTAAAAGGTAAAAAGGTACTGGGACAGTAATAACAGTCCCAGTATCGAGTCTCGTAATACATTTTTTTCACTAATACTGTTACTACATAATTTATATACACATTACTCATTTGAAAATTTTGAAGAACTGGCTGGAATTATTTGAAATCTTAAGTTGTGAGGCGAGGAATCTTTATATGGGATTTTTTCAACTGAAGGTAAGTTAGGTCGATCTCATAAAGTCGTAGCAGGGTTTTTCCCCCAGAAAGTTGGATTTTTCATCCCACTTACAGATAAATCGACCATGAGAACATAAGCAATTAACAGACAAAAATGTACTGTTGTTATGGTGGGTAGTAGATAGTATTAGTGTCGTTATGTAGTTGGAGAACTGAGAAGTAAGGAAGATGGTAAGATGTATAGTGGAGTAGAGTCGAGTCGAGTGTCCTCCTGCGATGAGTCTTTTGACTCCTTGTAGGTGACATGTAATAATAATAATATAGATGTTCATAAGGCAGTGTTAACTCATTATTAAATGAGAATCTATCTGGCAGGCTTCTCTCACCAACTTATATGCCTCAATCATATCACTATCTTGTCTCGTATCTTCCAAGCTCTGCAAACTGAATTCATTTAATCTACCTCATGCTCAAAAGGACAGATTAATTGAATTCAGTCTTAGCTATTGACCTCTGAATGCTCTCCAATGTTTTCTTACCACTGATATAGCGTGACCAGAAATTCAAATGTGGCCTGACTGGTGATTTATACAGTGGAATTATCACTTCCTTATCTGTACTTGTGAGGATTCTTTGCATTATGATAGAAATTTTATGGGTAATCCTTACAACATTCACAATATATTCCCTAAACTTCAGTACCCTATCCACCAAGATCCCTTGCTTCTTCCACCTCCTGAAACCAAATTCCACCAATATGATAAATCTCATTCCATCTCTGATCAAACTGCTTCTCAAAACTGAAGTCCCATTCTTCAGCCCAAAGCACCAACCCATTCAAATTCTCTTTCAACAACATCGCATCAGAATTTCCTGACATTACTTATCTTCTTTATGTCCCATGGCACATAAGGCCGAAATCCATTTCCTCCAATTACCTCTGTCTTGCGCCACTAATTCTGCTATTCTTCAGCACTCTCAAGCAACCATTTTTCTTTCCTTATGTCATTCTCTGCTAAGTTAGTTTAAGCCTTTCCATGTTGCTTCTTATTCCCAGGAATGCATGTCAAACTACTCTTGGAATCTATCAACTGTCCATTCTCAGTACATATCCAATGCATCTTTTAATTTAAATGCCGATACTTTTTTGCTCAGTTGATTTATATAATTCATTTGTTATACATTGGGGCCAAATTTTTTTTAATATTTTACAGAAACACTTTTGAAAAGTATTTAATTTAGTTTCCTGTGTCATTGATCAATAAAATTAGACACAGCCTTAACATTGCTATTGAAGATTTTTATTTTAGCTTCATGATAATAGTTGGATGATTTCCATATATTATTCAATTTCTGAAAGCAGTATTTGTTTCGACAATCTTTACGTTATATCCTGTCAGTTCCACCTTTAGTATCAACATTAGCTCCCAGCCATGGAAAAATTCTTAATTTCTTCTACTGCATGTTGACTTATTTTAATTTCTTTCTGGCATCTGCTTTTCAATTTAAGAATGTTTGTTTTATTCATTTATTTTAAGACAATTTTTTTTTTCCAGCTACTTCATACAATTCTTCCAGTTTTTCTTATATATTATCGTATTTTGATTATATCAAAAATATTTTCTTCCAGCTGTAATATAGGATGCATTTAATTCTTCTTCAACCTCTAACTTTTCTCATGATCCAATCAATAATTATGGTAAACAGTAATCCAAACATTACGCAATGGTCTCATACCAGTCCTTATCTCAAACCATTCTGATGTAATAACAAACACCTTGCACATATTAAAACCACAACCCTACTTCTTTGTCCAAGTAAAACATCTATTCAAATATTTCTGAAGGGAATTAACATCAGCAGTGCTACTTATAATTCTTCCTAACTTTGCATCATCAGCAAATAACTGAAGATCCCCAGTCAGTCCACATGATATATCATTTGCAAACAAGTTAAACAGTAAGGACCCAAGAACAGAACCCTGGGGGCATGCCACTGGTTAACCTCCTTTTTTGAGGCACTGTCATACACAACTTGCTGGTATCGTTCAGAGAGACAATCTCTGATCCATCTAACCTGGCCTGGTATGGGAATATACTATCTATTCCCATCCTCTGCAGCTTGTACACCAACTTATCATGTGGTAATCTATCAAACACTTTTGCAAAGTCTAAGAATATCACTGTATATGATTCTCCCATTATCTAACACACTTGTCACCTTATCATAAAATGCAAGTAAATTACTAAAACAGCACCTACCTTTTACAAATCCATGCTGACCATTATAAAGAATGCTATGTCCATCAACCCAGTCCTGTATTCTATTCCTTACCAATCTCTCCAACACCTTGACCACAACTGCAGTTATACAGACTGGTCTATAGTTTATTCTGTCTTAGAACCATGCTTGTGGAGTGGTACTATTTTGCCTTCTTTCCACTCCTTAAGAACCCTACCCACTGCAAGACTTTCATTAAATAACCAGGTCAGGGGCACAGCCAACTGTGGTGCACATTCCTTAAGAACACATGGTGATATGCCATCCATTCCCACAGCCTTATTCACATCTAACCCAATCAACATCTGATACACCTCTATTTCTTTCACTTCCAATTCTCCTAATACTTGCCTCTCTTCTATATATTCCACCACATCATTTACACCAGTATGATATACACTGATAAAGTGCTCATTCAATAATTCCACTATATCCTTTGCAGCTGTTAGTCTCCTGCCATGACTATCAACCAGTGTTAATCTGTTATAATTATTCTTTCTTTGCTTGCCATGTAGCAGAAAAATTCCCTTGAGTTAACCTTGGCCTGACCAGCCAATCTCCTCTCATACTGCACCTTTTCTTTCTTTATAATAATTATAATATAATAATATTGGAGTTTCTTCCATAACTGAACTTCTTACTAAACTTCTAAAGGGGAATGTGGAAGGCAGTGAGAAGGAAATGTTTAACCAAATTGGTCTGGCTACTAAGAAAAGGGTGATCATTATGGATGATTTTAATTATGGTAATATAGACAGGAATGAAGAGACAGCATTGGGAGCAAATATAATGAATTTGAGTTTCTGAGGGACAACAATCTTAGGTAGTACATAACACAGGATACACACCAAGCAAGGGTCAAGGATTTGATTACCTTATCGGAAGATGTTATTATAAATGAGGTACTGAATCTCCATCCAGCTGGTGAGAATGACCAAAGATGATTACTTGGGTAGTGGCCAGTCATATGAAGACTTCTGTGAGGAAAGAGATATATGTGGAACTATAAGGATGGTGATTATCACAAGCTCAGGAGAAAGCTTGCAGCTATGTCATGAAATGAAGAATCGAAAGGAAATGCGATCAACGTTGCTTCGGAATTGCTCAAGAAATGTTTGGCAGAGGCAATGTCTGAATGTATTTCAAAGGCCAAGATGCTGAATAAGGTGGGTGTGAAATTGATGAATGACAAGGTGAATTTGAAAGAATAAGACATTATAGAGGCAGCATAAGATGAGTGGCAGTAATAGTTAGTTGCACAAGGAGTACAAAGAGCAAGAGAGGTAACTTGCAGGTAAGGGTAGCAAGCAAAAGTGCAGTATGAGCAGTAGTCAGCTAATGTGGCATAAAGGAATTCTAGGAGGTTTTTTTTTTTATATATGTGGTTAGAACAAAGAATGGTTATGGAAGGATAATACTGGTTGGAGAGAATGATAGAATAACAAAAACTCTGAGGAAGATATAGTAGAGATGCTAAATGAAAATTTCATCAAGATATTTCATCCTTGTGAAAGTAATACTATACAGAACTTGAGAGCAGTGGAAAGGGAGGAGAAGGTGCTGATGGTGAGTGAGCAGGAGGTATATGAGGAATTGAGATAACTTGATGTCAATAAGCCATAGGACTTGATGGTATATCACTAGATGTCTTGAGGGAATGTTCCAGGAAGTTAACAACAGCTTTAACTTACCTCTTTAACTTGAGTCTTAGATTTGCCCAAGTTCCTAAGAAGTGGGCATAATCGTTCTACTTCATAAAGGGGGGTGATTAGACTAAAGCTTCAAATTACAGGCCAATCTGCTTGTCTGGAGTTGTGGTAAAGATGCTACAGAGGCTAGTGAGAACCAGGATTCAGAATTGGGTTGATGACAACATTCTCTTTGATGGACAGCATGGTTTTGCTAAAGGAAGGTCACGATTTAGCAATCTACTTACTATAACAGGTGATGGGTGCATTGGATGAAGGGGAAGCATACATGGCGGTATATTTAGATTTTTCTAAAGCCATTGACAGATTGCCTCATGACAAGCTGGTAAGAGATTGGGTTGATTGAAATAAGTATAAGATTGCACTGGGGTGGAGACTGGCTGTCTGGTAGGTATCAGCAATTTGTGTATGAGGGAGAGATATCCCAGAGGAAGGAAGGAAGTCTGTTCTGGGTCCAATGCTGTTTAATTTATATGTAAATGATATTGGCATGGGCTTGAATGGTGATATACAGTTTGCAGATGATGCAAAGTTGGGAAGAACTTTGAGGAGTTACAATGGATGTGGTAGCCTTGCAAACTCAAATAGACTTTCTGAATGGGCACATGAATAGGGCAACCAGTTCAACATACCGAAGTGTAAGGTTTTAAAGTCTGGGAAGCACAGATGAGATGTAGAGTATAAGAATGGTGAGCATATCTTAGAGAAGGTGGAGGAGATGATTGATGTGGGGTTGTTGGTGGATAAGGATCTGAAATGAAATTTCAGAACATTTTAATAAAATTGTGAGGACTCACAGTGCATTATGGGAATGATGCAGAGAACACCGAGATGTAGGAATAAAGATGTTATGATTCCTCTGTATAAGGCTTTGATCAGACCACATATGGATTATTGTGTGCACAGTTGCTCACCACGCTTTCAAAAAGATGAAGGGATGTTGGAACAGGTTCAGAGATGATTGACTAATATGGTTTCTGGTCTCTGGAGTGTAGAATATGAAGGCAGATTGAGGGAATGGAAATTGCAGAGTCTAGTGAATAAAAGGACAAGGAGGGGAGAACATGATCGAGACATATAAATTGGTAAGGGGTTATTACTGGATTAATTTGGAGCAGGTTTTGCATAGAATGGGTGGAAACAGGGGGTGGGGGGAGAACAAGATGCCATCCTCGGAAGCAATATAAGGAGAGTGAGGAATAAGTTTGTTGTGTGGAGAGTTGCGGGTGGGCAGAATTTACTGCCTGGAAGTGGTAGCCTTGCAAGTGTTGTGAGTGTGGAGACAGTGAATGCCCTGAAGTCATGGAATGAAAAGCTCTTTCTCTCTCTCTGTGTGTGTATGTGCGTGCGCACGCATACCTGCGTGTGAGTAATGGATCTCCCATGATGAGGCATGGACCCCATGGAGTTCTACTACTAATAATAATTATCTTATCGGTTACATTGCTTTCTATATATAAAATGTTATTAAAGTGCTCTCTCCATCTTTTAACAATCTTATCTTCTTCAGTTAGTAGCACACCATGTACATCCCTTAAAGCATTTTCTTGCATCCTTTCTTCAGGGTATATTTTCCCTCATGCAATTTTCTAAATACTGCAGCTATTTGTGCTTTAGCCATGCTATCCATATAATTCCTTTTATTTTATTTTGTGAATATTATAATTAATTTGTTTTTCTCTTTATAATTGCTGAAAGGGATTTTTTAAATTCTCTGAAACTTAGCATTTTCAAACAGCATTGTAATTTTGTCTTTCATCTATGAGTTTCAGGTGCTGTTTGATAACCAATCTTTGTTCTTCTTTCATTCTCCAAAATTTGAAATTGATTTTGTATCAAAGCAGAAAAATTTCCTTCATTTAATTTGTTTTTAATTTAAACATATCATATCTTATCCTTCCATTTTTTACTCCTATGCAGTTTTTATTTAATTTGATTGTCACCAAGTAATGACATGATTCTACACCTCTGAATCAAAAAATTAGAATAATCAAAGAAAATGTGTTGAATGATTTGCAATTCTAATTTATTCCATAAAAAATAATTACTACTAAATATGAATTGGCATCATCTAAATCTACATACTTTATAGATTATATAACCATGTAAACACATAAAAATGTAATAAAAATTATAAGAAAACTGATATTATTTGAAAACATTCGCAAAATTAGAATACTTGTTAATGTGGTTCAAAATATTAGAATAATGCAAAAATAAATGCACAAAAATTACAGTCAAAGGGAAACAACATGATAATTAGTACTTTTTTGCATCTTCGCTTTTATGACCATTTGTAAACAGTTGGGCATATTATTTACTAGCAGTTCACAGTCTTTTTTTTATCAAAACATGCCCATATGGTCTGCAGACTAGAAACAAGTTCATTTTTGTCTCTTGGGACAACTTTTTGAAGATGTTTCTTCAACAATTCTCCAAAAATTCTCAATGGGGTTTAAATCTGGTGACTTTGCTGGCCAAGGAATTATACTGATTTGCCTTTCTGTGCCATATAACAGTGGTCTTAGAAGTGTGACAAGAAGATGAATCTTGCTGAAAAAGGAAATCACATAACTCTTCCAATGCCAGTAACAAAGCGCTCAAGAATTTCTTGGCACATTTTGGAATTCACTCTTTCGTACACAATACAGCCTACTTGGACCCTCTGCGGTCCAAGTAGGCTGTATTGTATACGAAGGAGGTTGCAAATTTCACTGAATGCTTCATGCATTCTTTATCAAATGCTTCTTGTTTAAGATGCCAAACATGTATCCCTTGATGACCACAGAACACGCAAAACATGCTTTCATCACTAAAAAGTACCTTTTCCACTCCTCTTGACTCAACAATCTTTGCATACACCATTGCACTATAGCTGCCTTTTGCTTGGAAGTCATAAGTGGCTTCATCTTAGGAACACGTGATTTAAGATCCAATTTGTGAAATCATTTCAACATCGTAGATTTAGACACATCCACACCTAGTTCTTTCCATCTCCTGTGAAAATACCTTACTCTTCAGAAGCAGTTTTTTATATGATATTCTTCAATCTCCTCTCATTTCTTGATGTAGTTATTATCTTTCAACTACTGCAGCGATTATTTTGAAAACTCCAGTTATTAGAATACTGTCTCAATTCTCTACTCATGCTTGCTTGAGAACATTTCAATTCCTTAGCTATACACTGTTGAGTTTGACATTCTTTGTATAAAGATACCATACAAAACTTCTTGGCTTCCAATATGTCACTTGTTCGACCCATGTTTTGCGTGTGGATTAACTGAAATCCACATGCAAACGATTCCTCACACGAGTCAGTGCCACAGCTACTAAAATATATGCTATTTCTATGCTCTCCTCAAAACCAATCACAAAATTTCAGTCATTTTTAGTCACAGCTGACATAACGAAAATGATCCTTGGACCTTGTTGGAGATCTAAACAGCAGAGGAGGAAATGAATCCCACCAGGCATATAGGAACATTTTGGAAAACTTTGGAGAAAAGAGTAAAGCATAATATAATGGGAAGTACCTGCAGGATTTCTGCTCAGGATATGAACTAGTGATTACTGTCTTTCTTTGAATCTTGTTCCTGCATATTTATATAGTTCTGAACCTAGCTTATCTTCTCCAGTTTATCTTAAGCGCCTCTGTAGCGCAATTGGAAGAACGACGGTACATTGCGCCCTTCGATTGGAATAGGCCTAAGTTCGATTCTCGTCGCGACAGGAGGAATCTTTATCTGGTCGATTTCAATCGGAGGTGAGTTAGCCGATTTCATACGGAGGTAGCAGGGTTTTTTCTCCCGGAAACTCGGGTTTTTCATCTCGCATACATACAAATCGGCCCTTCAGAACACACGCAATTTACAGACAAAAATTACTAGTTGTGGTGGTGTTGGAGGTGGGCGGTAGATGGCGTTGATTCGTAGCAGAGGTTAGGTGTAGAGACAGTTGTTGGTGTCCTCCCGCGATGAGTCTTCGGACTCCTTGGAGGTATCAGGAATAATAATAATATTCTAATATTTTGAACCAATCATCATCATCATCATACGTATCATCCTAATGGCTTGTACTTTAAGACTTGTTTTGGTAATCTTTCTGTTTTCATTCTTTGAACGTGTTCCATCCATTTATGTTTATATTTTTTAATTTTTTTTATTACTGGTTTTTGGTTTAATTCTTTCATAATATCTTCGTTTCTTTTGTGATCAAATAGGGTATACTTTGCAGTTTTTCTCATAAACTTCATTTCTGCTGTTGTTAATCTTTGTCTTTTTGTTTTATTGTCCAGATTTCGCTTCCATGCATTAAGTCTGGTAAGGCTAATGTATTGTATACTTTTAGCCTGGTATGTTTTTGAATCATACAGACAAAAATTACTAGTTGTGGTGGTGTTGGAGGTGGGCGGTAGATGGCGTTGATGGAGATGATTCGTAGTAGAGGTTAGGTGTAGAGACAGTTGTTGGTGTCCTCCCGCGATGAGTCTTCGGACTCCTTGGAGGTATCAGGAATAATAATAATATTCTAATATTTTGAACCAATCATCATCATCATCATACGTATCATCCTAATGGCTTGTACTTTAAGGCTTGTTTTGGTAATCTTTCTGTTTTCATTCTTTGAACGTGTTCCATCCATTTATGTTTATATTTTTTAATTTTTTTTATTACTGGTTTTTGGTTTAATTCTTTCATAATATCTTCGTTTCTTTTGTGATCAAATAGGGTATACTTTGCAGTTTTTCTCATAAACTTCATTTCTGCTGTTGTTAATCTTTGTCTTTTTGTTTTATTGTCCAGATTTTGCTTCCATGCATTAAGACTGGTAAGGCTAATGTATTGTATACTTTTAGCCTGGTATGTTTTTGAACTAGGTTTGGTTTAAATATAGAGTTAATTACACCAGTTATTTTTAAATATTTTGCAATTTTTTGGTTTATATCTTTTTCATTTTCATAAGTGATCATACATCCTAGGTAGTTAAATGAATTCACCTGTTCTATGATCTTGTTATCTATTACTATTTTAGTTCTTGCTGGATCTTTAAAGGCCATAGTTTTTGATTTTTCTGTTGATATTATCATACCATAATCTTTGGATATCTCATTTAGATTTAAAATAGCTTTCTGTAAGTTATCTTCAGAATTTGTAATTATTATTTGGTCGTCTGCAAAGAGGAGAGTGTTTAAGTTAACTGTAGGTGAAAGTTTAATTCCTTGATGTAAATTTTTACTCCATTTTATTATTATTTCATTTAAGTAGATATTAAAAAGAGTTGCTGAGAGGGGACATCCCTGTAGGACCAATTGGTTTATCTCTCTTGTATATGATAGCTCATGATTTAATCTTATTTGTATTTGATTATTTTCATATACTTGTGATAGCTTTTAGGATATTATTTGGTATTTGTCTTTCTTTTAATATGTTAAATAATATGTTTCTTTTAACTTTGTCAAATGCTTTTTCAAAGTCAATAAATGCAATATGTGTTTCTAAATTATATTCTCTTCTTTTCTCTATTATTAATTTTAGGCAAAAGGCCAGGTCATTACATGATTGTCCTTTTCTAAATCCATTCTGTACCTCTAGAATAAAATTTTCGGAATATTTCATTAGTTTGTTATTTAAGATTCTGCTATATATTTTGTAACAGGAATTTAGTATACTGATCCCTCTATAGTTTTTAGCGTCATCTCTATTACCTTACTTTAAGATAGGAATCACAATTGCTTTTTTCCATTCTTTTGGGGGGATACCAGGTGAGTAAATTTTATTTAAAAATAATAAGTCTTTCTTTGAATCTTGTTCCTGCATATTTATATAGTTCTGAACCTAGCTTATCTTCTCCAGGTGATTTTCCGTTTCTTGTTTCTTTCAGGCTGATTTCTAATTCTTCTTCAGTTATTTCCTTTTCGTTTTCGTTAATTGTTTGCCAGTTGTCTTTTTTAAAATATTTGTATGTCCACAGTTCTGTGTAGTAATTTAGAAATTCTTCTAATTTCAATTCAGTGTTTAATATTATGTTTTCTTTGGTATCTGCATTTAGGTGTTTCAAAATCTTATATACATTGGGTCTTATTTTATATAAATCATGTTCTAAATTAGAAACAAATTTATTCCATGATCCTCTATGTCTTTTTCTGACTTCTTTTAGCTATGGCTCTTATTCTTTTATATTCTATTTCATCTTCTAATCTTTTACTGCTTAACCATTTGTGATAGGCTTCTTTTTTCTTTTTGATTATTTCTTTGATTGTATCATCCCAGATCTTCAGTTTTTTTCTTTTATTGAATTTTTTGGTCTTTCCTAAGCTTTCATTTGCTGCTGCATTTAGTATCGTTCATTTTGAACCAGTAATATGATCAATTTGGGTTTTGGTTTTGCCATTTCATAATATCTAGGTCATTTTATGCACATCTTCATGTTTAACTCTGCGGAGGTCGTGGCTGATCTGACAGATACAAATAGTTTAATATAAATATTCTTACACATATCCAGTGTATAGCTTGGAGGTCATGAGTAGCAGCGCATACATATATTACGAGTGATATTCCACACTGTTTATACGATCAGTTTTGGTTTAACAAGTGTTATCTAAAGGCGTGTGATATTTCATAGTAAATTGTATCTGAGAGATATCGCAGCCTCGGATATCAGTATAGTATTGTTTTTTTTTTATTATTATTATTATTTCCCATTGAAAATGGCTGGAAAAATATATCGACTGGATAATCCATCAGATGTTGAAGAGATTCAGCGATTTTGTTACTCGAGTCCAATGATGAGAATGATAGTTGAATGTGAAAGTGATATTTGATAGTAAATTGAATCTGTGAGATACTGTGAACTCTGATGTCAGTATAGTAGTTGTTTTTATAGTAGGTGTAGTTGTTGTTTTTTCTTTGCTCAATAATTTTTAGATTGTAACTGAAAATAAATAAACCATCATATATTATATTTGCAGTGTTTTTTTTTTTAAATTTGATCGCATTTTAGCACATACTAGTAGTGAATGTATTTCTCAGATACACGCGACCTACGCTGCAATTTTTTCAACCGTGACCTCAGCAGAGTTAAATAACCTTCCTCCTCTCAAAAGATAGTAGAGTTGGATAGTCTACAAAAGTAGAATGTGAGCAGAAATTGGCAAATCAGACAAAGAAAAATCCTAGAGTTTTTTAGATATGTGACAAGTAGAAGGAAGAAATGATGGTGGTAAGATGAAGTTAATGGATGAAAGTGGTAGAATGGTAACTGCTGCAGAAGATATTGTTGAGGTATTCAGTGATCAATTTATAAGGGTGTTTCATCTTGATCAGGGTGGAATCATGAGGAAATTAAGTGTAGAGGACATAGGAAGGGGATGACTTAATGGTGAGCGAGCAGGAGGTATTTGAGGAAATAAATAACCTTGATGAAGGCAATAGGATTTGATGACATATCACCATGCATCTTAAGGGAATGTTCCAGGGAATTGGCAGTAGCATTGGCATGCCTGTTTAATAAGTCTTACAACAGCACAGGTTCCAAAGGGGTGGAAGGAGGGTAAAATTGTTCCACTGCATAAAGATGGTGATAACACTGTGGCTTCAAATTATAGGCCGGTCTATATATCTGGAGTTGTGGTGAAGGTCCTGGAGAGATTGGTGAGAAGTAGGATACAGAAATGGATAGATAACAGCAGTATTCTCTGTGGTTATCAGCATGGGTTTGTTAAGGGGAGATCACATGTCACTAACTTATGTACTATAACAAGGTGACAAATAACTTGGACAGGGGAAATGCATATACAGTGGTGTACTTAGATTTTGCAAAGGCTTTTGATAGACTGCCACACGACAAGCTGTTAAATAAAGTGAAACAGATGGGATTGAAAAACATACTTCTGAGCTGGAACAGTGACTGGCTGTCAGATAGGTATCAGAAAGTTTTTTTATGGGGGTGCAGTATCCCAAATGAGAAAGGTCACTAGCAGTGTGCCGGGTGTCAGTTTTGAGGCCATTATTGTTCAATTTGTGTGTTAATGATATTAGGTTGGGTTTTACTAGTGATATGCAGCTGTTTGCAGATGATGCAAAACTGGGGAGAGAGCAATGCAGAGTCAAGTGGATGTTACGGCCTTTCAGGAGGACTTGAATAGATTGATTGAATGGGCAGATAAATGGAACTGTCAGTTCAATGTTGCAAAGTGTAAGGTTTTGATATTTGGTAAGCAACAATGAGATGCAAAGTATACACTTGGTGGGGAAAATTGAACAGAAGTAGAAGAGATGTGAGAGAGAGATCTAGGAGTGATGGTATAAGGACCTGAAATTCAGGAGCCACATTGCACAAGTTGTGAAGACATCACACTGTAGTGATGATAATGATGCAGAGGACTCTGACATGCAGAAATAGAGAGGTTATGATTCCACTGTATAAGGCCTTGATCAGGCCTCATATGGATTACTGTGCACAGATTTGGTTGCCGGGTTTTCATGGTGATGAGAATATGTTGGAAAGGGTCCAGAGAAAAATCACAAAGGTAGTCAGTGGTCTTCGGAATGTGGAGTACGAGGACAGATTGAGAGAATGTAAGTTGCGGAGCCTCATGAATCAGAGGAGGGGGAAGAGGATATGACTGAGACATATAAGCTAGTCAGGAGTTGTTATCGGGTCAACATGGAAGAGATTTTTCATAGAATGGGAGAGGGGAGTAGAACAAGAGGCCATTGGTGGAAACTGTATAAGGAAGGTGTGACCAGAGGAATAGGTTCTTTGTATGGAGAGTGGTTGGTGAGTAGAATACATTGCCTGATGTGTTGTGGGTGTAGACACATTGAATCAGTTTAAGGCATGGTTGGATGAGAATTGTGTGCAATAATATGTACTTCCCACGATGAGTCTCCGACTCCATAGAGGTCAAATATTAATAATAATAATAATAATAAAAGATTATTCATTTCACAAAATGCAAACAGGCATTATTCTGATTTCTTTGACCACATGTTTCATTACCTACTGTTCTCTCTTATGTTCATTATTTCTTTCAGGCCAACTTTTGCATTAATGTCAATTCATAAGAATAATGTCATAGAGCACGATTAGTAGTTGGAAGGGGACCAATCATTCGATGATTTTGGCACACTCTCCCTCGATGAGTCTTTGGACTCCCTGGAGGTGTCAAATAATAATAATAGTTTGGTACTCATTCTATATACACTTTGGTAATTTATTACAAAAGATCTATTCTTCAAGATTCTTCTCATTTGTTGATGCACTGAAGTGACATCCCCATTCTTTGTCCAAAAGTAACAACCTATTCAAATTTTCATGCAACAATATCATATTGGAACTTCCTGACATTGATCTTCCAATTTAACACCATCAGCAAACAACTCGATATCTCCTCTTACACCCTGAATTATATCACTGATATACAAATTATATAACAGCAGTCACGGAACCGAGCCCTGTGGTACCCCACCTGTCATCTTCCTTTTTCAGGAAACTGTACTCCCATACACAATTCGCCAGCTAACAGCCAACCATCCCTGTAACCAAGGTACCAACTGACCATCCATCCCCATTCTGTTCAATTTCAAAAGTAGTTTATCAAGTGATATTCCTCTATCAAATGCTTCAACAAAGTCCAGATAAATCACAGTATAAACATCTCCTATATGATGTTTAGGGCCTCCCACAATGAATCTAAGGATTCTTTAGAGTAGCTCGTAATAACGATAATAACATATCCAATATACCAGTCACACTATTCTAAAATATCACTAAGTCACTAAAGCAAGACCTTCCAGTAATAAACCCATGATGCTCTCTTGAAGGATTTTCATTCTAATCAACAGAAGTTTGTATTCTGTCTCTAACCCCTTCACTATTACACCTGATATACACACTGGCCTATATGAGACTAATGAATTGGATTCTCCCTTATTGTCCCTCTGAAATTCCACACATCTCTTTTGATCTGTGGAACTTGTGCCTTCCTAGCCACTCTGCACATTACACCCACATGATCACACTCTCTTTCTCTCTCTCTCTCCAATTGGCAGCATCATGATAACATCTTCTGTTATCACTGTATAAGATTATTTTTTGAATCCAACACTTTTTCCCCGTGTGTTGCTTCAACACTACATTCTGCATAAGGTAGATGTCTCTAAGTAGTTCAAAGTATTCAATCTCCTTACTCACACTGTTTTTCTACTTCCAATTAATACTTCCATAATTAAAGTCACTCATTAGTCTCTGATCTGTCTACAATTTCAGAATCAACTCCCCTTACATTTCCTCATCTGCAGCAACACTATACTAAATATCTAAAATTCATGCTTAACCTCACCAAATGGCCTCAAAAACATTATCAGTATCGCTTTCTTTGAGTTGCAAATAGAAGGATCCAGCTCTTCTGAATCAGTAATACCCACTCCTCTTTTATCTTTTTCTGTCTTTCCAAAAAATACTATAACTATCATATTTTAATCCTCTGAGTACAAAATTCTCCCATAATGTCTCACTGATACCAGTGATGTGGAGTGACTAACTGTATTAAGATATTATTATTATTATTATACAGTAATCAATGGAGCTAAGAGACTCATCACAGGAAATCCATTATTCATGCAATACCTATCATACCCATCCTTAAACTCATTCACTGATGACCCATTCCACCATTCACAACCCTCTAACCATTCTTACACAATTTCCATGGATGACTTTTTCGTTCTCTCATTTTCTGCCATGTACTGAAAAAAAGTCTTCAGTATCAAGCCTATCAACCCATTTAATAACTTATATGCATCAATCGTGTCTCCTCTTTTTTGCCTATCAGCTAATTTTTGAAGCCAACAAACCTACAATATATTCTCATAGGGAGCATTCCATAGCTCTCCCACAATCTTTATCACTAGCATTTGGATCCACTCCACTACCACTTCATTCTCACAGAATCCAGGTGATCAGATCTGCAAGCAGGAGTCCAGATGCAGCCTTATAAAGGAAAACAATAAGTTCTCTATCCCTGCTTGTGTTCTTCAACAACTATGCAATCGTTTTGGTTACTTTTGCAATATACTCTCTAAACTTAAACTTCCTGTCCACAACCATCCATGAGTCTGTAGCCTCATCAATTTTTTCCTGCAGTTCATTCCATCAATAGAGTATATAGCTTGTTATCTATTCTTCCCAAAGTGCATTTTACACTTGGCCTTACATTACCTTACACTTGGCCACATTAAACTAGCATCATTTACCTTTGTCCTTACTGCTAGTCTATTTAAGTCATTGTGCAGAATCTCCACATTACCTTTATTTACTATCACTCTTCCAAGTTTTGCATCATCAGCAAACAATTTTACACCTCCCATCAAATTGTTTCCAATATCACTGATGTACAAATTAAACAATAAAGAACCAAGTACTGAGCTCTGTAGTACAGCCTGACTTTTCCTGGACTTAACTCTTCCATATTTAATTTTAATATAGTGCATACTGTTTTAGAAATGCTATAGTCTTGGACTAACACTTATTCATCTGGACTGGTGAATACTATTTAGTTATTTAGATTATGTAAAGATGAAGAAAGTTGTCAAGAATAATAATTATGTAGACTTTTGGATGTGAGCCAAAGACAATGCCACATAAATTACATAAATATGTGATAACAGTTCAATATAATCAGGTGAAGTTCAAATCAGAGACCTAAAATATTAGACCAATTTGGAAAAAAGTTGTTGACTGGAACTCATCATTGAATATTGTGTTAAACTATCTTATATAATATCTCATATATTTCTTGGGAGTACATCATATTTTGATATGATGAAGTGACTTCACTGAAATGCTGTTGAGGATCTTGAGTGAAAGATACAGAGATACTGAAAATCATTATATAAAGATGTAATAAACAGAGACGCTGCAGCATCTAATAATGCACTATATCTTAAAGGATATGAATTTAAAATACAGCATGGTAGAAGATGAGTTTTTGACTCCATGAGGTCTTAGGGTAATAATAATTCTTTCTTTCTTAATCTTTCCCTCTTTTACCTTTATGGTCTCAAGGGTTTCTATTCCTTACAACTGCAATCGTTATACAAGGATAAGGTGGTTGGCCCTATGCCTCCCAGTGTATCCTAAGGCCGGTTTGCCTGCTTGTGGGAGGAAAAACCCAAGATAAACTGGGGAGAAAAACCCTGCAGTCCAAGCCCAAGACCCGGCTAACTTAGCTATGTCTGAAAAAAATCCCAAGCTCCTCATGTCAGCGATGGGAATCAAACCCATGACACCCCTTTCCCATGCATATGGTTGTGAAGCACTTAGCTAATCGGCTAACTGCATGGATGGGTAATAATAATAAATTAAATTCATTGATTCCGCAGAGATGATGATAATGATAAAAAATAACAAAATTTCAAAAATAATGTGCATACTGTTTTAATATTTGCATAAACCTAAATTTACTGAATTTTGATGTGTATACATAATTAGAAGGTATTCAGATAAAATCAGAAATGCATACCTTTCCATTCTGAAAACTTCTGATGTTACCATTTGGTGGTAATCCTTGCTTTTGTCTCCAGTCACTATTACCATAATCAGAGGTAAAGGAAAACTTTCTATCAGCATTCCCTGATAATACATTAGTTGTATTAGCATTATGAGGATCTACAGAAGTCCTAATGTTGGGAAAGGACCTATCTCTACTTCTTGATGGGGGAGTGCTACAACCTGCTGATCCTGTTGCTGCCATTATCCATTCCACATCCGCTCCAATAGGAAGAAGCTGACGACCTTGATGACCAGCTGATGATGGAACTGTAAGTGCATAGCAAACAACACCATCTTCTGAACATCGTGGCAAAAGTCGGCGGGCCAATCTAGCTTGTACTGCTGCCATCAAACCATCTGCACTATAGTTCAATTCTATATTATCAAGTGATGAGACTAAAATAGCCAGGCCTGATGGACCCACTGCTTGAGCTAAAACAGAAAAACATTCTAGGGCAGCAAGCCTCACCCGCTGTTTAGTATCAATCAACAATGGAGACAAAAATTCACATAACGTAGAAAATTCAAAGCTGTAACTAGGAAAAGTAAGAACTGCTGCTGTTACCCGATTCACTATCTCCTCTCTTAACCTTGAGTTCCTGTGAGTTCTATATTCCAACAAAAAAGCAAGAACTTGGCTTGGAGGGAAACAGTGCATTAGTTTATGTATAATATGTATACAATGTTCTCTAATGACAATTTTATTATCACCAAGACGTTTCAATAATGAGCCAATAATTGTATGGAAGTGTTGTTTTAGCTTAAGCTTCACTTTCTCTATGAGAATCTCATAGAGATTAAGCACAAGTACTACAACTTTAAAATTTGAATGATCGAGAAGCTTATCAAGCATTGTCAAAATATCTTCAATGTTATTAAGAAAAACATCAACATTATAAGTATTATTTAAAATTGCCTTCATCTGCTCCAGCCCTTCAACCTGTAGTTTTAATTCTTCAGAATTTAACTTACTCACAATAGGCAATTCATAAATCCCATAAGCAACACTATTTGCTGTTTTGTTAGATGCTGCATCAGTCTGTAAATCATAATTTTTATCATATGGTTCAAAATCAAAATGATTTGTGTGAGTGGCCACATTAAAGTTTGAATAAAATTTGCTTGAAACTCTTTCATAGGTTTCAAATGTTTCTTTATCAATTCTTTGAAGGAAAGAATTAAATGCAGATGTACCAATTACACCTTCGAGTTTCTGTAAAGCTAGAAATATAGGATAAAAAAGTGCAGCATCTCCATGTACAAGGTGATTTGCTAGAGATTCAATTAAAATGGACAGATTTTCACTAGAAAAGTCTTCATTAAACAGCATTCCGATGCTTGTTACACACCCCTTCCTTGTAAGGTAATCATGGTTCTCTAAACCATGCTGTATAAACATTTTTTGAAAATGCTGCAAATTATTTGTGAACCTTATGTATACATGAAGTACTTGGAGTGTAACACGGCGGACATTAAGATTTTCATGACCAAGGTTGGCTATTATATTTGGTATTACTAGTGTAATGCAGGGGTCTAAATCTTCTCCAAGTTGTGGAATGACAGCACAAATTAAAAGAAGACAATGATAACGCACTTCCCATCTAGCATCTTCTAAAACTTGTTGCAATGCTTCAAAGACAGAATACTTGCTATCATTTTGAAACAGCATATAGCCTTTATTATTTTTAACAGTTTCTCTAAGGAGACCTAAAATTTCAACCCTCTTAGAAGCATTTTTATCCAGAAGATGCTGAATTAATGTTCTCGTATCAACATCACTATGCTTCTTTGTGGTTATTCCAAATGACTGCTCAACGTTTGTGCTTTCCGTGTCGGTGAATATCATTTTGAATAAATTTTTAGCCTATAAGTGACTAGAATGGATGTGACAGATCCATAAGTTATACCGTATATTTGCCACCTACATAACGAAAAACCACTTCATATTATACTCATATAAAAACATAAACTAATCACATTTTCAATCTCTCAATATTTCCCATATTTTCGCATTATCACAAGAAAAGTATTGCCTATATTATATTAGTACGATAATTAAGGCACTAACATTTTCTAGCGATGGCATCGCCTCTGTGTAGCATTACAGAAAAGCTTGTTCTTAAGCTTTCGATCCTGATACAAGATTTGACAGAGGGCACATCATTCCATATGTCCATCACAATCTTTAGCATACCTTGGAAAATCCATAAACATGCAATATACACAAGTCGTCAATTTGGAATACATACATTGATTTTTATCGTACGAAAGATGGCGTTAGTAATGTTATAATCTCAACACCAATGATATCAAAGTATTAAAGAAGAAATATCAATCATGCGGAAATTTTAGTGTGTGAGAATGCGTGATCGTTGTTTTGGTAAACTAGCGTGTAGTAATTGATTATGCGTCTTAAAGCTTTACTGAAAATCGATATGAATTAGTGATCTATATATACATTTTACTTTAAATAATAATAAAGTACATTGATAATAGAGGAAACATTTTCCTAGGTAAACTTTTTTTTTTTTTTTTACAGATATTTGGAGAATGAAGTTTCAGTACGAAATAAATAATGTACTGTATCATGTTATATTAATATCTAACTACAAGTTCTTTGTAGAGAGAGAATAAATTGATATTGATAGGGAAAAAAGACCAGTGGAATAACTGATAAGTAAGAACAGTGAGAATAACACTATGAATAGATGGTGATTGAGGTCCCGGTTATGTTAGTGTGTCCATATTGTGAACTGGGAAAATTAGATTATATTTTTATCCCCTTAATTTAGATTATATTTTGTTTTGAGCACATGGTAATTCATGATTACGAGGAAGAAAAGAAAATCACTATTTTATTTTAATTATTTTCACTTAAATGTTACGTTTGCACTATTTACCTAATTTGGATATAACCATGCAGAAAATGAAATAGATTAATGTACTGTATATAGTTATATTAGAGAATATTTATCCCTTATTGTTTTATATAATGCTACGAAATGTAAAACAATTCGTAACAGAGTGGACATTTACCATATTATGAATCAGAATAGGTTCTCTGTAGAGAACTTGTTATCATCATGTGGCAAGGGAATTTTCCTGTAATAATAATTCTCAGATGTCATGCATCTCTGATCAAGCTGTTTAGTGTAAGCCTCAGAACTGGGAAGGTGCAATTGGAGTGGAATGATTGTGGTAGGTCTATGGAAGACTCGCTATGAAATGTTGGAAGTTTTTTTGCACTTGGTTAGACTATAATAAATTTAGTTTAATCCTTTATCCAAGTATAAGCAACAAAGTTTGTGCCTGAAAATATCTTCAGGACTGAGGTAAGGTGGTGCAACTCCAAGCAAAGGTGGACCAAGCCCTCATCACTCCTTGTCTCAGTATCTCCGATAATGCAAAGCACATCTCCTTGCAGATATGTATACTGCTATGCATTAAGGGAAGGGTCGCTACCCAGACCAGTTTCGACCTTTATTGAGGTCTCATCAGTGGGAGGCAGACCCAAACATGGAGATACTAAGGCAGAAGCAATAGAAGAGGTCATATTTATCTATACAAGTTACCATCAGGTGTACCACCTTATTATTGAATTACTCTAGATTTAGAGAAAGATGTTGGAAGTTTATTTTGCACTTGGTTAGACTATAATAAATTTAGTTTAATCCTGAAGATATTTTCAGGTGTAAACTTTGTTTGATTACACTTGGATAACTAAATTTATTATAGTCTGACCAAGTGCAAAATAAACTTCCAACATCTTTCTCTAAATCCAGAGTAATTCAATAATAATGTGGTAAACACTGTTGGCAACTTATTGTTTGAACGTATACTACAGTTAGTCCAACCCGTAAGTTGAGGAAGCAGTGTGGACTGCTGAAATACCTAGAATATTTTCCCATTAAATAGGAAAGATAAAAAAAAAATTATTATAAAAAAAAACTATCTTTTGAAACAAGTTGTTTCTGGACACTCAACAACAATAGAACATGATAAAACAGTGACCCCTTATTACATTGTACATGACAAGTAATTGTATACTTGTTTTAAACTTTTACCAAGCATAAGCAAACAAAGGTTGTATGAAGAACCTTCATGACTAGTCTACTTGTATATAGACTGCTGTCTTCACATCAGTTGCCTCAGCATTCCCTAACAGAACATCCTTTTGGATGTGTATGTTGCTGTACATTGTGGGATGGTCATTAGCCAAACCAGTTTTGACATTTATTGAGGTCTCATCACCATGAGCTTGCTCCTATATTTCATAACTTGGAGCTAGCACACATTGATGGAATCTCATTAAAGGTCAGAAGTGGTCTGGGTAACATGTCCAAAAGGAATGCAGATAAGAATATCATTTCTTGTCAAATATAATACACTTTGTAACCAAGTGGAAAAAAAGTATCTGTAATTCAGAGTATTTTCATAATATGGTGATATGCCATTTTACTAATATATGATTCCTGTACTGATTTAATCTTAGTATCATCTGGATCAACCTCTCACTAATGTGACCTCAATAAAGGTCAGAACCAGTTTAGGTAGTGTTCTTTCCCCATAATGCATAGCAATATATGCATCCAAAAAGAAGTGTGCTTTGCATCATGGGATACTGAAGCAATTGATGTGAAGCCAACAGCCCCTACATACAAGTAAACGAAAATAGGCTTGTCACGAAGGTATTCACATGCAGAGTTTGTTTATTATTATTATTATCCTAAGACCCTGTGGAGTCACAGACTCATCTAGGATGTCCCTTTTGTCAGACACAGAGCTCATATCACCGTGCCTTAAATACATTTAAATTCTATGCAGACATCACACTCTCAGACAGTGCATTCCAATCATTCACAACTCTCCATGCAAAAAACCTGCTTCTCACACCCTCCTTATACATTTTCCAGGGATGACCTCTTATTCTACCCCAATCTCCCACCATTTTATGAAAAACCTCTTCACCATTAATCCTATAATTGCTTACTAACTTGTATATCTCTATCATATCACCAATCTTCCTCCTATTCACTAGACTCTGCAAATTGCAATTTCTCAACTTTTCTTCATATTCAACATTCCAGAGATCAGTAACTATTTTAGTCAATTGCCTCTGGATCCTCTCTAAGATATCTTCATCCTTTTGAAAACCAGGTGACCAAATCTGTGCACAGTAGTCCATATGTGGCCTAATCAAAGCCTTATACAATGGAACCAGAATCTCCTTACTTCTACAAGTCACCATCCTCCACATCATTTGTTAGAATTTGTTGTGTTGTCTTCACAATTTTTATGTGTCCTCTAAATTTTAGATCCTTATCCACCATCACTCCAAGATCTCTTATTTCCTCCACCTCCAACAATATATTTCCACCAAATTTTAAAACCTTACATTTTACAACATTGATTTGGTATTCCCACTCCCATGCCCATTCACTCAGTCTATCCAAATCTTGTAAGGCCACAACATCTGCTCTACTCCTCATAGTTTGTCCCAAATTTGCACCATCTGTGAGCAACTGATATCTCTATTCAAATCTTTCCCAATATCATTAACATACTTTGACTCTTAAACAGACCCTTGTAGCACATCACTATTGACTTTCCTCTTCTGGGATAAATATCTCAACTATATCCTCTGCAGCAGTTGTCCTTATACCATTTTCTCCATTCGTCATCATCCTACCATAATTTTTCTTTACTTTACTTTTTTTTTTTTTCCTGGCCACATATCGAAAGAACTCCCTAAGATTTTTTTATCTTCATTACCTAACTGATGCTCATATTGTTGATATCAACTTGTTGATTCCTATCAGACAACCAATCTCCAATCCAATGCACTAATGTCCAACCTCAACTACTCTAGTTTAATTATCAACCTATCATGCAGTAATCTATCAAATCCTTCGCAATCTATAGTGGGAGATGGATACACAGTATACTACTGTGCATCCATCTCCCACGTCCAGTGCTGCTGTCACCTTATTGTAATAAGTGAGTAGATTTCTAAAATATAACTTCTCTTTAACAAATCTGTGTTGTACATCAAAGATAATACCATTGTCATTAACCCAATTCTGGATTCTCACCAGCCTTTCCACCACTAACCATAACACCTGACACACACAGATTGGCCTATAATTTAATGCTTGAATTCTGTCACCTCCTTTATGAAGTGGTACAGTCTTGCCTTTGTTTCCACTCTTTTGGAAGTTGACTCAATGTAAGACTCATATTAAACAAATATATTATCACAGATGTCGGCCTCCTGGCACATTCCTTCAAAATATGTGGTAATATATCATAAAGTCCCACATCTTTATTAACATTGTTGGCTTAACATCATCCATTGCCTCTCAGACTCCCCATGATGTCACATTCATAAGGATGAAAGACCTTTATGAACTTATCATTAAATATCTCAACTATATCCTCTGCAGCAGTTATCCTTATACCATTTTCTCCATTCATGGCCATCCTACCATAATTTTTCTTCTTTTTTTTTTTTCTTGGCTACTTATCAAAAGGAACTCCCTAGGATTTTTTTTTAGCTTCATTAGCTAACTGATACTCATACTGAACTTTTGCTGTCCTTACCAACCAAGTCACTCTCCTTGCCTATTCTTTGTATTCCTCATAATTGATTATTCCCACCCCTCTTGTATTGGCTCCATAAATCTTTTTTCTCTGTATTGCATGCTTAATCTCTTCATTCATCCATTTCACAAATACCTTATATAACCGTCTGACCTTTGTAATACATTTTGACATTGCTTCTACTAAATTGTTCCTGAATATCACCCAAATAGCACTGATCTCCTTTCCACTCAACTCATTCTATGCCACAGCTGCAAGCTGCCTCCTGAGTTTCTTATAATCACTAGCCTTGTAGTTCTACATACTCTTTCTCTCATAGAAGTCCTCACATGGTTGGCATCCACTCAGGTAATTACTTCATGGTCACTCTCACCAACTGGAGGGTGATTTGACACCTTATTTATAATACCATCCTCTTATGGGATGATCAAATCCAAGGCCATCCTCAATCCTCGTGTGCCTCATCTGTTATATACTGTCTGAAGTAGTTGTTCCTCAAAAATTCAAACTCATTTTCTTTACCTCCAGTTGCTATCACCTAATCCCAGTTTATATTGCTGTTAATTAAAATCACCCATAATGTTCACTCTTTTCTTATTTTCTTGGCTAATTTTCTTATACATTTCCTGGTCATTACCCTCCACATTACCAGGTTTATAACAACATCCAATGAAGTCTTTCATTCTGGTCACCTCGATCTCACACCATATTGCCTCAAAACCACTAGCACTATTTCCTCCTTGCATCTCTACCATGTATAGACATAATTCTTTTTCTATCACAAGTAGCACTCCATCTTCCTTTTTACCATTTTGATCTTCATGAAATACATCATACCCTTCCATCTCTATTCCTGTCAGGATGTCATCCTTATCCAACCATGTCTCAAATATTCCAACAATTTTTGAGTCAACAAACTGAACAATGCAACCATTTCATTTTCCTTGTTTCTGATACTTCTACCATTCATATACAAAAATAACAGCTCATTCCTCGATTTATAACAATATTTGTTATTTGCTTATGCTTGGATAAAGGATTAAAACAAGAATATATTTTTTTGTTAAGTAGAATATACTTTGTAATCAAGCCAGAAACTCTCTACTGTGATTCACCTTAATAAAAGGAGCTTGTTTATAACTGAAGTTATTAGAATTGCCAGCACGATATCTTATTAATTAAATGAAAATGTTTAGTTATGAACATTTAAGAACTAACCCCCTGGTAATAAATTAATGAGAAGTTTATATCATTTCATGGTTGTAATTTAAGCATGTTGGATTTATAAATTTGGAATTTATTTTTGTAATAACACTGCCTGTGATATATGGCTAAAAGTTTTTACTGTTAAATAATTAACAGTAATTCTGTTTTGCTATTTAATGTAATTAAGTCTACTATGTCTCTGTTTTAAAGCAAATATCATATAATCTCTTTTGCACCTATTCATTGAATATTGCAATTTGTGGGTGATTGTGGACAGAGAATTGAAGTTTAGAGGGCAGATTGCAAAGGTGGCCAAAACTGCACAGTAAATAAGACTCTAAATTTTTCAAGAAATGATAACGTATACTAAAATATTAATTAAAAAACTTTAATCAGTACCTTCCTATACTTTGGTAGTGTTACATTGCCATCTTCTGGAAATATAAACCTATGATATGTGCATGCAGGCACTAACAACAAGCAAATAAGGCTGAAGAAGGCAACTAAAGTTGGTCCTAAAGGTGCCCCCCCCCCTCCCCCCAGCAGGCTAAATTGGGTTGTCTTGGCTGTTGGGCTGATGTTCTTAAGATGCAAGCTTCCAAAATTTGGGGCAGTCTCATGCACCCAAATTTGTTGAGGTTTGGGAAGTTTTTTAGAGCTGATGCTGATTTCAGGAATAATCTTTCATACTTATATTTGCTGCGATGTAATAACATGGCTTTCTTCCAGCATATTCTCTGGTGGGCATCTAGTGCATGGTCAGCAAGTCCTGAGTGATTGCATTGGTGAAGCTGGTGCAGTCTTTGTGTTCAGATATCCTGATATTAGCTATCCTACCTGTTTGGCCGTAGTAGGACAGTTTACAACTGCAAGGGACATGGTATACTCCAGGTAGGTCTATGAGAAGTGGATGGTCTTTGGTGGAACGTGTAAGAGATGCCAATTTCTTGTGTGGTTTGTAACAGGTAGTCAGGCCATATAGTCATAGTAGTCAGGTGCACAGTAAATAAATTATATGATTGTTGAAGAACATGCTGACAGGCAGGGATCGTAAGCTATTGTTCCATTTTATAAGGCCGCATCTTGACTACTGTGCACAAATCAGGTTTGCCTGGATTCCTTGGTGATGGAGTGGTGGAAAGGATCCAGAGGCAAGTGACAAAGATTGTGGCATGTCTGTGGTATGCTTCCTATGAGAATAGACTGATGGTCTGTAGGCTCCTAAAACTATCTGATAGGCATAATAGAGAAGATATGATAGAAGCATAGTTTTTAAAGGGGTTTTACAGGATTGATGATGATTACTTTTTTTCAGTACGTGCTCGAGGGGAGAAAACAAGAGGATCATCCCTGGAAATTGTGTAAAAGTGTGGTTAACAAGGATGTTTGGACTAGATTTTTTTGCCTTGGAGGATGGTGAATGGGTGAAATGTGTTGCCAGATGTGGTTGTGAGTGGTTAGTCTGTGAATGAGTTTAAGGAGAGGTACGATAGGTACTGTGTGAATAATGGCTAGTGTGTCAATTTACTGTCTCTTGCGATAAGTCTTGTGATTCCATGGAGACACCTGTTATGATAAAAATATTTTGCTCAGAAAAAGAAATAATAACTTAATACACAAAGAATTATTGCAGTCTTAGAACCTCCCTTGTATAAGGATGATTTTGCTGGATTTTGCAAAGGCATTTGACAGAATACCACATGGAAATGTGTTACCGAAATTAGAACAAATGGAGATGGATATGACACCAGTTAAGCAGATAAGAGGGTGGCTGCTGGACAGATATCAAAAAGTGGTATCTGGAGCGGCAGAACGAGGCGAAAACAAGAGACTAGTGGTGTACTGCATAGTTTAGTGCTGGGACCATTGCTGTTTAATTTGTACATAAATGATATAGGAAATAACTTGAAGGGAATTATTCAGTTATTTGCTGATGATGTAAAGTTAGGTAAAGTAATAGTTAATCAAGTCAATGTTGAGAGCTTGTAGGATGATTTAAATAGGCTGTCCATTTGTACAAAAGATAATCGATATCAGTTTAATGTTTAGAATGTAAAGTTATGCATTAGGGACAGAGGTGTGCTGGCCATATGTGCAATGTGTGCAACGCACACAGGTGCCATAGAGGAGGAAATAAAAAAAACGTTTTTTTAAAGTGATTTTTTTATTGGAGGGAGGCAGGATAGGGGGCACCAACTAAAGTTTTGCACACAGGCACCGGACACTACTGGCATGCTACTGGGTATAGGGGCACCAACTAAAGTTTTGCACACAGGCGCCGGACACTACTGGCGCTCTCCTGATTAAGGATAAGTAGATTACAAGCCGTGTATCACATTGATGGCACTGTACTCCAAGAAATAGATGAAGCTAGAGATTTTGGGGGGGGTAGGCAGAGAGAGAGTTAAAGTTTATAAGACATATTGTTAAGGTTGCTGAGGTAGCCCATAAGATTACTTGACTATTGAAGAACACATTAACAAGTAGAGATAAGGAAGTTATTATTCCTCTTTATAAAGCCTTGATATGCCCTCATCTGGATTACCGCAAGAAACTCAGGATCCCCTGTCTTGTGGATGAGGAAGTGGCGGAGAGAATTCATAGAGGAGTGAAAAAGATAGTGAGTGGCCTATGGAATTTTCCCTATGAGGATAGATTTGAGGGTGAGTGGATTGCGGAAGTTGGTTGATAGAAGAAAAAGAGGGATATGATAGAAACGTTTATGTTGCTTAAAGGATTTTATAGGATAGATGCAGGAGAAATGTGAAATTCATCTATGATCAGAACAAGGGGGGGGGTCATTCCTGGAAGTTGAATAAAGGTGTGGTTAATAGGGGGAGGACTATAATTTTTGCTTGGAGAGTTGTGAATCAGTGGAATGGGTTGCCAGATCAGTTGTGAGTGAGTGCTTTGTCTGTTAACGGGTTCAAGGGAGGGGTATGATAGATTGTTTAGATAGATGGGGTTTCCCGCAGTGAGTCTTCGGACTCCATGTAGGTGCATGTATAATAATATGTTCATTTATTGGGAAGACAGTATGGAGAATATGTGAATGCTTGGTGGAACAGCACCCCCTTAAAAACCTATAAAACAGCAAATCTATGAGAAAGTGATTGAAAGGACTTTATGAATGGGGGGGGTCTTCTATTTTGTTGATTGCCTTCACTTCTGAATAGTAGCAAACATCTTTAGGAAGCACTGACCAAGAGTTCACTTAGGAAAAATACATTTCTGTGGCATTTCGATTTCCTTAGTACTGAACGAGAGTTTTTGCTCTCTTAAAGTTTCTGTCTTGTCTCCAAAGAGAATTAACCAGTTTGAAACAACTGTCAGGCCAGTGATACCTTTATTGAATGGACTAATAAAAGGCAAATATATGGACCCTTGGGCAGCACCCATGTCTTTTAAGTAGTCCAAACTATGGCAACTCAGGGGGTGCTGAGGATTGTATTCTATCAGGTCAGCTTATGAAATTGTTATAGTTTCTACAAACATTCAGCTTTGAAATAATGTTAGATTTAATATCCACTTGTCCTATGTAATCCTTAGGAAGCTTTTGGTGTATCGTCATAAAGTTGAGAAGTGATTGTTAATAGAAGAGGATCCCAAGTTTTCTTTTGGAGACAAAAAGGTAATCAATGTGATGTATTTCTGCCAGGATAGGTTAATTTTCACATAGATAACCACAGAAGAGAAAGTTGATCTTGACTAGAAACTGAAATATTATCAAAAGTAAAAGAGAGTGAATAAGATTGTTTTTCTGGTTATTATTATTATTTAGACCTCCATGCAGTCAAAAGACTCATCGCGAGAGGTCCTTTCTAGGAAACACAAAGTCTATCAAGACTCATTGCTGGAGGTCCCTCCTAGGAAACACAAAGTCTGTCATACCATTCCTTGAACTCATTGACTGCTCTCACTACTCTATCAGACAATGCATTCTGCGGTTCAACCACCCTCCATGCAAAGAAACAACTCCTCACCCCTCTTGCTCACAGCTTCCTTTTGTAACTTCCAGGGATGGCCCCCTTGTTATCACTCCTTTCTGCTGTTCAACCAAGCAAAAGAACTCCCCAGTGTCAACTCTGTAACCACCTCTCAACAGTTTAAAAGTCTCAATCATATCACCTCTTCTTCTTCTTCTATCTACGAAACTCTGCAGTCCACATTCCCTCAGCCGATCCTCATAACTAACATTGTTAGTTGTGAGGTTACAGTCCTGAAACCATCTTTGTTATCCACCTCTGTATACCCTTTCCACAGTTAATTTATCCCCTTCAAATCCTGGGGACAAATTTGAGAACAATAGTCTAAGTTTGGTCTGATCAGGGTCTATACAACGGAATGATAACTCTTTTATCTCTGCAGGTCAGTGTCCTTCTCAGTATTGCAGCAATCCTCTGTGTTACCTTCACCACCTTTGCGATATGTCCCCTGAATTTCAGGTTTCTATCAATCATCAACCCCAGATCTCTTGTCTCCCCTACTTCCTCCAGTGCAACTCCTCAAATAGAGTATAAAGTGTCCCAAACCTCATGACCTTACATTTTGCTGCATTAAACTGATACCCACCCCATTCAACACGGAGAAAACTTACCCTGCCCGTACACTGGAAAGATTGGCAGATTAAGAGCTCTTTCTTGATTCAGTGAATCAAGAAAGTGATGGTGCATGGCCGTTCTTAGTTGGTGGAGCGATTTGTCTGGTTAATTCCGATAATTAACAAGACTCTAGCCTACTAAAATATGCTTGTCTCAAAGATTAAGCCATGCATGTCTAAGTACAGGCTTAAGCAAGGTGAAACCCTGAATGGCTCATTAAATCAGTTATGGTTCCTTAGATTGTACCTTTTTACTTGGATAGAGCTAATACATGCAGCAGAGCTCTGGCCTTCAGGGATGAGCGCTTTTATTAGACCAATTGAGCTTCAGTCCAAAACTCCTGGTGACTCTGAATAACTTTGAACATATCGTATGGTCTCGTACTACCGGCGATTCATCTTTAAAGTGTCTGCCTTATCAACTGTCGATGGTAGGTTATGTGCCTACCATGGTCATAATGGGTAACGTGGCATCAGGGTTCAATTCCGAAGAGGGAGCCTGAGGAATGGCTACCACATCCAAGGAGGGCAGCAGGCGTGCAAATTACCCACTCCCGGCACGGGGAGGTGGTGACGTAAAATAACAATATGGGACACTATTGAGGCATCAGAATTGGAATGAGTACACTCTAAATCCTTTAATGAGGATCTATTGGAGGTCGAGGCTGGTGCCAGCAGCCACGGTAATTCCAGCTCCAATAACATATATTAAAGTTGTTGCGGTTAAAAAACTTATGGTTTGACCTCAGTTCCAGAATGGTGGTTACTGCCCAGCCTGAACAGTCTCGCTGGTTTTCCTTGATTCTCTTCACCGAGTGTCTTGGGTGACTGGCACGTTTACTTTGAAAACATTCGAGTGCTTATAGCAGGTGTAATGTCAGAATAATGGTGCATGAAATAATGGAATATGACCTCAGTTCTATTTGTTGGTTTTCGGAACACTAGGTAATAATTAAGAGGGACAGACAGGGGCATCCATATTGTGACGCTAGAGGTGAAATTCTTGAACTGTTGCAAGACGAACTACTGCAAAAGCATTTGCCAAGAATGTTTTTATTAATTTCATTATATGGATTCTGTTTTGGTTGCACAAAAATTCACTAACTTGTATTCAGCACTGCATTTAAAGATGAGTATAAAGTACAGTTTTAGAAGTGATGAAAGTTTTTACTGCATATTGAGGAAAGAGAAATTGGCATATGAAAGGAGATTGACTGAGGAACTAAAGCAAAATCCTAGAGAATTATACAGTTATCATGAAAAAAGGTAGAAGCATAGACAACTGTTCTTCCCAGTAGCCTTAGTGAAAACCAGAAATTCAAATTTAAGTACAAAACTGGGGTTTTTGACTTGATTCACTTGTTGAGGAATGCATGCATGGATAGTGGGGGTGTTTTTGTGTGATGTGGAAGAAATGAAGTCTCTCATTCTGAGCAGGGTTTGGATTAGAAAAGCAGAAACAATAATCATCCTGAACTTCATCCTATTTGGCACTAATGTAGTGCCATTAATTTGAGGCCAAGAAAAGGTCAGTCTAGAAAAGGAAATGGAGACAAGTTATGGTTGAAGTTGCCATTGGGAGAGCTAACATCAGCATTGTATTTTTAAAAGTGAGCAGGTTAGGAAAATGTCCTAACCTGCTCCAGATCAACTTTGGACAATCCAGATCCAAAAATAATTTGTATTGTCTGGTATTCTGGTTGGGTGTAAAGAAAATTGGAAGAATAATGGAAATTAGTATAAAGTTTATTTTTCACTTGGTTAGACTATAATAAATTTAGTTTACTCCTTTATCCAAATGTGAGCAAACAAAGTTTACACCTGAAAATATCTTCAGGACTGGGGTAAGGTGGTACAACACCGGGCAACTTGTTGCAAAGTTGGAGCAAGCTAACATCACTCCTATCTCAGCATCTCCCATAATGCAAAACACATCTCCTTTCAGACATGTATAATGTTATGCATTAAGGGAAGGGCCACTACCCAGACTAGTTTCGACCTTTATTGAGGTCTCTTCAGTGGGAGCCAGGCCCAGCTTACTCCAGTCCTGAAGATACTTTCAGGCGAAAACTTTGTTTGCTCACACTTGGATAAAGGATTAAACTAAATTTATTATAGTCTAACCAAGTGAAAAATAAACTTTCAACATCTTTCTCTAAATTCAGAGTAATTTAATAAAAAGGTGGCAACTCCTATAGGTAGAGATGACCCTGCTAATGCTTCTGCCTGGTATCTCCACTTGGGCCTGGCTCCCACTGAAGAGACCTCAATAAAGGTCGAAACTAGTCTGGGTAGTGGCCCTTCCCTTAATGCATAACATTATACATGTCTGCAAGGAGATGTGTTTGCATTATGGGAGATTATTATTATTATTATTAGACACCTCCAGGGAGTCCAAAGACTCATCAAGGGAGAGTATGCCAACAGCATCGAACGATTGGTTCCCCTTCCAACTACTAACTGCGCTCAAACTTACTTAACTGAGCCATTAGTAGCAGAGGCTCTACCAATCGACCAACCTTTTTGAGATACTGAGATAGGAGTGATATTAGCTTGCTCCAGCTTTGTAACGAGTTGCACGGTGTTGTACTATCTTACCCCAGTCCTGAAGATACTTTCAGGCGCAAACTTTGTTTGCTCACACTTGGATAAAGGATTAAACTAAATTTATTATGGAAATTAGTATAGTCAAACAGTGCTCCAGATCCAAAAATGATCTGTATTATCTGGTATTCTGGTTGACTGTATTCAGAGGAGAGGTAATGAAAATGAGGTTTGTTTGGTAGAGGTAGAAGTTGACTGTGAAAATAACTATAGACATTGCAGAGACAGAATATCTGTTACAATGTGATTAGAGTGACCTTATGTGGAAGAGAGAGAGAGAGACAGACATCAATTAATCGTATTTTCATCTTCTGGATAGCATTAAGAATTATTTGGGAAGTTTTAGTACACCACCCAAAATATAAGAAGTATTTGATTTGAGATTCATGTAGGTATAGTAGATGTATTACAAGAAGTAATTTTGAGTAAAAAAAGAATACAGTTTTTTAAAGCTGAGCAGTCTCTGACAGTATGTATTTATTTTTTGCCAAGAAAAGTTGTTAGTGTAATTCACTTCAAAAAGAAAAATTTGATCTTGTCTACAAGTTTGGATATTATTCAAGATATCTTTTTTGTATTGAAAAATTTCTTTAGTGTCAATCTCATAGATTCCCTTTAGTAACTTTTAACTTTCTATCATGTTGCTGCATCTCCTCCAGCTGTTAACTAAACTCTGCAATCCATCCTCATAGGGAGCATTCTGCAGACCTGTCAACAGCTTGGTTACTCATCTTTGAATCCTCTTCACCACCTCCTGATCTGCAAAAAACTTAGGTGAACAAATATGTGCAGTAGCCAAGATATGGGCAAATCATGGCCTTATAAAGAGGGATAATAACCTCCCTATCTTTACTTGTCAGTGTGTTCTTCAATATCCAAGTAATCCTTGAGCTATTTTCCCCATGTTTTGCAGTATGTCCTCTGAACTTCAAACCTCTATCCACTGTCACTCCCATATCCATAGACTCATCAATTTTCCTTTAATCCATTACCATCAATATAATACAGTGTATGTATTTCTTTCATCCTGAAGTGCATTACCTTATATTTTGCAACATTAAATTCACAGCCATTGTCCTTTGTCCATACTACCAATTTATTTCAATCACCCTGAAGGATATCTACCTCACCTTTATCAACTATTACCCTCTCCAATTTTGTATTGTCAGCAAACAACTGAATATCTCCATTAAATTTTCTACTACATGTAGTATAGCACTTACAACGGAACCTGTTGTAAGTCCTCGACTTACAACAGGTTCCGTTCCAACGTCTCCATCGTAAGTCGAGGACTTTTTTAAATTCTTGATTTGTTTGATTTCTGTTATAATATTTTTATAAATTAGGTTTCCATTTTTAACCATTTTAAGTTTCTATTTACCTTAAAATGGTTAAAAATGTATGAACTTACATAAACATTTATAAATTATTTATTAGCAGGTATACATATAAATACAAAATTAAGAAAGAAAAATTTAAGAAAAAAATACATAAACACATATCAGAAATGGTGCACTTACTTTCATTTGAAACTTCTTTAAATATTAGTTAACATAAACATAAACAAAAAACTTATTAACGGTGTCTTTAATTAAACAAGTGAGTAACTCACTCATTTGGATGATATGGTTATTTCTTGAAATCGGGAGTAGCTTTTTTTAATCAGAAAATTGGTTAATGTTGTCTGTTGGGTTTTTTCTTTTTTTTTCTTCATATGTTTCGTGATAACATCTGACTGTTTCTTGAATTTGCTTTTCGACTTTGGTGAAGCAATCAGTGTCTTGATCCATATTTTCGAGTAGCTGAAATCCTTGATTTAGTTTAGAAAATACTTCAGCTAATCCTTTTATAGTAAATTTTTTCAACAATTTCTCTTCTTCATCTTCCTCATTATTTCTTTCTTCTTCTACAACTCTTGTTTTGGAAAATTAAGTCTTGGTCAATCAGTTCACCTTCTTCTTGATCTGCTAATTCCGGTATTATAGTGTGGGGGATTTTTCTTGCCTAAACTAAAATACGAAATCGTTATTATTAGACCTAGTAACCGGCAGAGAGAAAGAAAATGGCGGCAGCATTGTCATTCCATGATTTTAATTTAGATTTCAGTCGTTTCGTTAAGTGTGAGGTCTGTTATATCTATTCCTTTGATTACATAAATGATTTGTGGATGTTTAGTGCGGATGGAAGAAGGGTGTGTGTGTGTGAAGTGTGATCTGAACGAGGAACTGATGAATGCTAATATGAAATTGATGACAGAAAGTGTAACTACCGATTGTGTCGCAAGTGCACGTTTGAAAGAGAAGGACGGTGAGAAAGAGAAGTGAAAAATGTTAAAAAATCAGGAAAAAAAGAAAAAGAGCAATTTGAAAACCGTAATGGATGTTAAAAGGGACGAAAGTGAGGCGGAAAGAAACGAGATTGAGAGAACGAATGAAAATAGAAATGGCGTGATGCAGAAATTGCAAGTGAACAAAATCGAAAGAATAAATGATAGCGAAATAAGAGATGGCGAAAGTTGGACGCATGTTGGACCGAAAGTACTGAAACAAAGAAAGATGAATGACAGTAAAAGTGAGAAGAATGATAGTGAAAGTTGGACGCATGTTAGTCCAAAAGTACGGAAACAAAGAAAGATAAATGAGAGTGAAAGTGAGAAGAATGATAGTGAAAATTGGACGTATGTTGGATGACCGAAAGTACAGAAACAAAGAAGGATAAATGAGAGGGAAAGTGAGAAGAGGGGGTCGAGAGTTAGAAAGTTGGAAAGATTTAATGATAGAGAGAATGTGTCGCCAGATTCGGAAGGTGAATTGGATTGGATGAGGCAAGAAATGAAATGGATGCGGAATGAAATTAAGAGAATTCAGATCAAAACTATTAAAATAAATCATGATGGCATGAAAGAGTTAACGAAAGATGAGTGAGTGGCGTTGTATGGCGACTCCATTATTAAAGGTGTGCTAGAGGATAAAATGCACAAGGTATGTTTTCCAGGCGGTAAAATGAGTAGAGTGATTGAGGCATTGGATATGAGGCGGGAGCAAGCAAAAGAGTTAATTGTATTAATTGGTACAAATGATTTGAGAGAGAACAAAGAGCATGTCAAAATGAATGTCAGGAGACTGCTTGGAAAGATAAAAGAGAATAGTGTGACAGGAAGGGTAGTCAGTGTGTTGCCTAGGTATGATTGTGGTGAAATGAGGCGGAGAGCAAGGATTATGAATGATATTCTGGCTGAAATGTGTGAGGAGATGGGAGTACAGTTTGTTAATGTGTGGAATGAGTTTGAGGGACAAAGTGAGCTGTATGGGAGTGGTGGACTGCATTTGAATGGTTATGGTGTGAGTCGCTTGGAGAGACTGCTGCTGGAAGGTAGAGAAGTGAATAGAGAAAATGAATCAGATCGAGAGGGGAGTGATGTGGAAGAGCAGGAGAGTAAGACAGGAGAGATTGAAGAAGTGGAAATGAATGGGAAAGTGAGTGGTATGAGTATAGAAAATGAGAGAATGGGTGTGCAAGAGGAGCAGGGAAACGGGGAGGCTCAGGGTGGACAGGAGTACACAGCGTGAAAAGGTGGATGCTCCAAGAGGAGGTGAGAGCATGTGTAGGCAGGAAAGAAATGGGATGACCAGGGATCAAGAGGAAACAGACGGAATTGCAAAGGGTTCTAGAATGAAGAGGCAGAAAGGGAAATGGCCCCAGTCCAGCGTGGAGAGAGATCGCATCGAGTGAGTGCTATCAGCGGAACTAGCTGTAGATCCAGAAATGAGCTGTTGTGTTTGTATACCAATGCTAGAAGTATAAGAAACAAGGCGGATGAAATGGTTGCACTAATTGCGTCTGTGCACCCAAAGATTGTCGGAATAAGTGAGACATGGTTAGATGCGGACGACATCCTGACAGGAATAGAGATGGAAAGGTATGATGTGTTTCGTGAGGATAGAAGGGATAAAAAGGGAGAGGGGGTGCTATTGATGATAGAGAAAGAGTTATGTCCATACAAGGTAGAGATGCAAGGGGGAAATAGGGCCAGTGGTTTTGAGGCAGTATGGTGTGAGATAGAGGTGAATAGAATCAAATACTTGGTGGGATGTTGTTATAGACCTGGTAATGTGGATGGTGGTGATAGTGAAATGTATAGTCAAATAAGCCAAGCAAATAAGAAAAGGGTGATCGTTATGGGTGATTTTAATTATGGCAATATAGACTGGAATAAAGAGATAGCAACTGGAAGTAAAGAAAATGAGTTTCTTGAGTTTTTGAGGGATAACTACCTCAGACAGTATGTAACTGAGGGCACACGAGGATTAAGGATCTTGGATTTGATCATCTCATCGGAGGATGTAATTATAAATGAGGTGTGAAATCATCCACCAATTGGTGAAAGTGACCATGAGGTGATTACCTAGGTGGTTGCCAGAAGTGCAAGGACCCCTGTGAAAAAAGGGTATATGTGGAACTACAAGGGGGGGGGTGATTATGAAGAGCTCAGGAGACAGCTCAGGTGTAGCATGGAATGAGAAGTTAGCTGGAAAAGAAATCAATGCAGCTTGGGGGATTTTCAAAAAATATTTAGTAGATGCAATGTCTAAATGTATACCACGTGTGAGAAGGTTAAATAAGGTAGGTGTGAGATGGATGAATAAAGAGATTAAGCATGCGATACAGAGAAAAAGGGCATTGTGGAGGCAGCATAAGAGAAGTGGAAGTAACCAATTTCATGAGGTCTACAAAGACCAGGCAAGGAGGGTGACTTGGTTGGTGAGAGTAGCTAAAGAGAGGTATGAACAGCAGTTAGCTAATGAAGCTAAAAAGAATCCTAGGGAGTTCTTTCGATATGTAGCCAGCAAAAGAAAGAATGATTATGGAAGGATGACATTGATTGGATGAAATGGTATAAAGACAGCTGTTGCAGAATGTGTGGTGGAGATACTTAATGAGCAGTTCATAAAGATCTTTCAATCTTGTGAATGTGACATCATGGAGAGATTGAGAGCAGTTGATGATGGGGAGGAGAGACTGACTGTAAGAGAGCAAGAGGTGTTTGGGGAGTTGAGTAAACTAGATATAAATAAAGCTGTGGGACTTGATAATATATCACCGCATATTCTGAAGGAATGTGCCAGAGAGTTGACACCTGCCTTGACATATTTTTTTAATACGAGTCTTGCACTAGGTCAAGTCCCTAAAGAGTGGAAGGAGGGCAAGATTGTGCCACTTCATAAAGGAGGTGATCGAACTCAAGCATCAAACTATAGGCCTATCTGTGTGTCAGGTGTTGTGGTTAAGTTGTTGGAGAAGCTTGTGAGAACTAGGATCCAGAGTTGGGTTGACAACAATGGTATAATCTTTGATGGACAGCATGGATTTGCTAAAGGGAGATCGTGTTTTAGTAATCTACTTACTTATTACAATAAAGTGACTGCTTCCTTGGACAGAGAAGTAGGATACACAGTAATATACTTGGATTTCGCAAAAGCTTTTGATAGAGTACCTCATGATAAGTTGACAGTCAAACTAGAGCAGATGGGGTTGGATATTAGATTAGTGCATTGGATTGGAGACTGGCTATCTGATAGGTATCAACAAGTTGTGTATGGGGGTGCAATATCCAGGAAAAGGAAAGTCACTAGTGGAGAGCCTCAGGGATCTGTTTTAGGACCATTACTATTTAACTTGTATATTAATGATATTGGCGAAGATTTGGATGGAGATATTCAGTTGTTTGCAGATGATGCAAAGTTGGGACGAACCATAAAGAGTAGTGAAGATGTTATGGCCTTGCAAGAAGACTTGAATAAATTGAGTGATTGGGCAAGCAAATGGGGATGTGAGTTCAATGTTGCAAAATGTAAGGTTTTAAAATTTGGAAAACAAAGATGGGATGCAGAATTTATGCTTGGTGAGAATATATTGTTGGAAGTAGAGGAAATAAGAGGTCTTGGGGTGATAGTGGATAAGGATCTAAAATTTAGGGGCACATCGCCAAAATTGTGAAGACAACACAAAGACTTCTGGGAATGATGCGGAGTACACTGACGTGTAGAAGTAGGGAGATTCTTGTTCCATTGTATAAGGCTTTGATTAGGCCACACATGGACTGTTGTGCCCAGATTTGGTCACCTGGTGTTCAGAAGGATGAAGAGATGTTGGAAAGGGTCCAAAGGCGACTGACTAAGGTAGTTTCTGACCTCTGGAATGTCGAGTATGAGGAAAGATTGAAAAGATGTAATTTGCAGAGTCTAGTGGAGAGAAGGAAGAGGGGAGATATGATAGAGACCTACAAGTTGGTAAGGGGTTGTTATAGGATCAATGGTGGAGAAGTTCTACAGAGAATAGTGGAAGATCAGGGGAGAACCAGAGGTCATCCCTGGAAACTGTATAAAGAGGGTGTGAGTAGGGGAGTGAGAGGCAGATTTTTTTCGTGCAGAGTTGTGAGTGATTGGAATGCCTTGCCTGAGAGTCTGGTGTCTGCAAGGAGTTTGAATGTGTTTAAGATGCGGTATGATGAGATATGTGTGAGATAAAAGGACCTCCTAGATGAGTCTTTGACTCCATGAGGTCTTGTTTAATAATAATAATAATAATAAATATTAAATGCTACTCCAGTCAGTTCTAGATAAAGTTTCTATCCCACAAACTTGAATTATTATTATGGATGACTAATATCCAAATATTGCTTGGGTAGAAAAGAAATCTCATAAGTATGAAGGAGAGGTTATCAAACGTTGTGATACAGCTTTCTCAAGCAGCATGTGAAAGAAGGAATTCAATGTCAAAGAATATTGGATCTAATCATATAGCATCAGTAGAGGTCTCAATTATGAACTTGACTATCTTGTAACCAGTTGGCAACATTGATCATACCATACTGTCCTGGGAAGTAGCTAACTACGAGGCAGGGCCGAAAGGTTCTGATAAACACCTAGAATGAAAATGATATTAAAGCAACTGATATAACCACAAGAAAGAGCATATCTTAGAACCATTTAACCCTCGTGTTTCTTCAAATTGTAATAATTTGTTCTTTTTTCTTTTAGGATATATAAGAAAACATGTCAGAGGTTTTGAAGACACAGAGGTGTAGGCTGTCATCAAGTTTTTTGTGCTGCAAGAAAAGTCCTCAACTGAGATTCACTAAACTTTGTGCTAGACTTTAGGGAACTGTGCCCTGGAATATTCAACAGTTGTCAGATGGGTGGCAAAGTTTATAACTGAGTATCCTGAGACAACAGATGCAACCAGATCAGGAAAACCTTATACAACGATCATACCTAAAAACATCAATGCAGTGCATGCCATGATCTTTGATGATAGACGAATACCAGCCAAAAACATTGCAAAGACTCTGGGGATATCCAGGGGAACTAGTTACTCATTATCCACCAACATCTGGACATGCAGAAGCTCTCAACGAAGTGGATCCCCAAATGTTTGAATGCCAACTAAAAGAGATAATGTGTGCTGTCATCTCAAGGGCTTTTTGGTCATTTTTAGAAATCATGTGCAAATTTTTTGGCTCATATTGTGACTGTTGGTAAAACATGGCTTCATCACTATGACCCAGAATGGAGTGGAGAAACAAAGGTTCTCCATGGCCAAAGAATATCCGAACCTAAAAGTCAGCAGGGAAGGTTCTTACCATTGTCTTTTGTGCCGGCCTGGTTGGCCGAGTGGTAGTGTGTCCGCTCTCCAGCCAAAAGGCTGCGGGTTCAAATCCTGCCATGGATGCCAAAAACATTGCAAAGACTCTGGGGATATCCAGGGGAACTAGTTATTCATTATCCACCAACATCTGGACATGCAGAAGCTCTCAACGAAGTGGATCCCCAAATGTTTGAATGCCAACTAAAAGAGATAACGTGTGCTGTCATCTCAAGGGCTTTTTGGTCATTTTTAGAAATCATGTGCAAATTTTTGGCTCATATTGTGACTGTTGGTAAAACATGGCTTCATCACTGTGACCCAGAATGGATTGGAGAAACAAAGGTTCTCCATGGCCAAAGAATATCCGAGCCTAAAAGTCAGCAGGGAAGGTTCTTACCATTGTCTTTTGTGCCGGCCTGGTTGGCCGAGTAGTAGTGTGTCTGCTCTCCAGCCAAAAGGCTGCGAGTTCAAATCCTGCCATGGATGTCTGTGGAAATACTAGTATTAGTAGTGGGTGGTAGATGGTGTAGTTGGATTGAGTGGTGGAGACAGAGAGCTGTAGAGTAGGTGCCCTCCCTCGATGAGTCTTTGGACTCCCTGGAGGTGTCACGTAATAATAATAATAATATGAATGGTGTAATCCTTTCCAAATACCTCAAAAAAAAGGTGAAACTGTTACAGCAGCAGTTTATTCAACAGCTCTGAAGGAATTCAAGAAAGCACTGAAAATAAAGTACCACAGGAAACTGAGCAGAGGCATGTTGCTTTTGCAGGACAATGCACCAGCTCACATTGCTCATGAAACCCAACAGACAATACACGACTTGAGCTTTCATTGTCTGCCTCACCCACCCTATTTGCTAGACTGACTATTTCCTATTCCCAAATTTAAAGAAACACTTGAAAGGAACAAAATTTACCACAGATGATAAAGTCATATCTGCAGCTGAGGAATGGTTTGTGCAACAAGGGAAAGATTTTTTTCTCAGAGGATTGCCAATGATGCAGCAGCAGCATTGTGACAAGTGTATAATACTTTGTGGAGAATATGTAGAATAATGTGTAAGTTAATGGTTCTACCTCAATTCCTTCATGGTGATTATTACATCTTCTTAGAACACCCTTGTACCACTCTGATATTACACCTCTAGAAAAGTTTATGGTTTTGTGGGGGTAACCATAATTGGCATTAACCCATTTTTAAGCACACTCTCATATAATGATGTTCCAATTAGGTCAGGTTACATGCTGAGCTATATAGCAGGAAATTATGAAAATTTAAATGAGTACTATCTTTGGTGCTTGAATGGGAAGGATATCAGCAATGCATGGGAAGCTTTGAAAAATTGCTTAAATCAGGCAGTATCTGAATGTGTCCCTAGAGTTCAAAGAACAAATAAGGTGAGAGTGAAATGGATAGGCAACTGTATTAAACAAGAGATGCATATGAAGATTTTATGGAAGGAATATTGTGATATTAATAATAAGAAGAGTTATGAAATATATAAAGCACAGTCCAGAAAAGTTACAGGCATTATACAGAGAGCTAAGTCAGAGTATGAAAAGAAACTGTATATTCAGAATAAAGGCAACCCAAAATAATTTTATTTTTATGCTGCAGGTAAAAGAAAAAATGAATGTGGAAGTATAATTAGTGAATGCAGACTGTGTCTTGTGTCAGAAGCAGATAAGATTGTTTACTATGCTAAGATCAATCACATGGTACACGAAAATGACACATATGCAAAAGGAATGATCAGCCGAATTGGTTTAGCCTTTGACATTTTTGTATAACTTGAGTCTCAGCTCATGTAAAATCACACAGAAATGGAAAGAATGTATGATAGTTATGTTGTATAAGGGTAGTGCAAAAACCATTGTCTAACTATGGACCTATCAGTATCTCTGAAGTAGGGGTTAAAATTTTATTATAGCAAAGTATACTTTGCAAAGAATGGCATGGAGTTACTAAAGGGAGGTCATATTTTAGCAATTTGCTCATGTTTTATAATGTTATGGCTGAGCTGGATAAAGGCAATGGATACACTATGATACCGTTGGACTTTGCTGTGGCATTTGATTGAAAAAAATGTGATTTTACCATGTGAAAAAGCTGTTGTATAAACTGGAAAATATAGTTTTGCATTATAAATAACACCAAGAGGTATGGAAATAAATTAATTTATGGAATCTGTTAATATTGCACTGGTTTACTATCCAACATATCAGAGCACAAATTATAACTGTGACAAGTGCACAGATACTAAATTAAATCATTAGTAGCAGTTCAGGAATTTGTAACTGAAAACGGAACTGATGTCCTCTGTGGGCCGCTTAACCATAAAGTTAATTTTTAAAAAAAATCAGACATCTCATTCTCATCTCTCTCTCATCTAGAGTAGTGAGAGTCCTTCCCCAGCAAGTTTTTGTATGGAGATCCCATTGGTGCACTCTCTATCAGTTTATATATAGTACTTCCATCTGAAGTAGCTTGCATCAATAGCAAAACTGAAGATATCTGGGGGGGGGGGCATTTTTAAGTAAAGTTAAGGTGTCAGCAAGGAGAATATTGGTGAATAAAGAAGTGATGTGAAAACTAGCTGTGAGTACTGCTTAAAACTAAATTCTGGATTAAAAATTTGAAGTGGGTAGAATTTTTATATAATGAAGTATGACTGGTTGGGGAGGAGGGGAGTTGTCAGTAGCATCTGCTGTGGGATGAAAAAAGTTACTGGACTTATGAATTTTGGGGAATCTATATTCGGGGGGGGGGGGGGACTTAAAGGTTTGAGTTTTTTTATTTAATTCATATGGCAATGAGGTAACATTTTTAAAAAGTTTTTAATGTTTTTCTTCTGGGAATTAGTGGATCATAATCTAAAGGTTTGTCTCCAGTGTGTGTGTGTGTGTGTGTGTGTGGTCTCTAAATGAAAGAATTAAGCATATCGTAATTCTTTTGTACAAGTTTCAATTTTTAATAATACAAGCTTCAGTCACCACCTAGGCCTAAATACTTGAATTCCTATTATCCAGATATCTGGTCAACCTGATCTATTATTATTATTTTCAGGCCACCATGGAGTCAAAAGACTCATTGTGGGTGGTCCTTCCTAAGAACATAAAGTCTGTCAAGACTCATCGAGGGGAGGTCCCCAAAGTCTATCATACCACTCCTTAAACTCATTGACCGTTCTCGCCCTCACCACTCCATCAGGCAATGCATTCCACGGCTCAACCACCCTCCACGTAAAAAAAACCACTCCTCACCCTCTTGCTCACAGTTTCCTTTCATAACTTCCAGAGATGGCCTCTTGTCATCACTCCTTCCCGCTGTTCAACCAAGCGAAAGAACTCCCCAGTATCAACCCTGTAACCACCTCTCAACAGTTTAAAAGTCTCAATCATATCACCTCTCCTTCTATCCACCAAACTCTGCAGTCCACATTCCCTCAGCCGATCCTCATAACTATTCTTGTACAGTCCTGAAACCATCTTTGTCATCTGTCTTTGTATCCTTTCCACAGTTAATTTATCCCTTTCAAATCCTGGGGACCAAATCTGAGAACAATAGTCCAAGTGTGGTCTGATCAGAGACTTATACAATGGAATGATAACCCTCTTATCTCTGCAGGTCAGTGTCCTTCTCATAATTGCAGCAATCCTCTGTGTTACCTTCACCACCTTTTCAATTTGTCCCTTAAACTTCAGGTTTCTATCAATCATCAACCCCAAATCTCTTCTCTCCCCTACTTTCTCCAGTATAACTCCTCCCATAGAGTATGCAGCATCACATCGATGTTTCCCAAACCTCAAGACCTTACATTTTGCTGCATTAAACTGACACCCCCATTCATTTGCCCATCTATCTAGCTTATTCAAATCCTCTTGCAGGGCTACCACATCTGCACTATTACTAATAATCCTTCCCAGCTTCGCATCATCCGTAAACAACTGAATATCCCCTTGCAATCCACTGACAATGTTGTTGATATAAAGGTTAAACAATATAGTGCAAACAGTGTAACAATATCTGTGCAAAGAAAGCCAGATGTAAGCTAGCTAGTCTGGTGCAGTATATAATGGAACCCCCATCACTTTCTTATTCCTGTTGTCAATGTCCTCATTAAGCAGCAATATTATTATTATTATGATTCAGGCCTCCATGGAGGCCTGAATCATAATAATAGTCCATGCAAAGAGACCACTCCTCACCCTCTTGTTCACAGCTTCCTTTCATAACTTCCAGGGATGGCCCCCTTTGTCCTTGCACCTTTCCCCCTGTTCCGCCAAGCAAAATAACTCCCCAGTGTCAACCCTGTAACTACCTCTCAACAGTTTAAAAGTCTTAATCATATCACCTCTCCTTCTTCTATCTACCAGAACTCTGCAGTCCATATTTCCTCAATTTGTCCTCATATCTAACATTGTACAGTATTGAAACCATCTTTGTTATCTGCTGCTGTACCCTTTCCACAGTTAATTTATTCCCTTGAAATCCTGGGTACCAAATTTGGTCTGATCAGGGTTTTATATAATGGCATGACCACTCTTTTATCTCTGCAGGTCAGTATTCTTCTCAATATTGCAGCAATCCTCTGGGTTACCTTCACCACCTTTGCAATATATTCCCTGAATTTTAGGTTTCTATCAATCATCATCCCCAGATCTCTTGCCTCCTCTACTTTCTCCAGTACAGCTTCTCCAACAGAATATGCAGCCTCCCGTCGATGTATCCTAAACGTCAAGATTTTACATTTTGCTGCATTAAACTGATATCTCCCATTCATTTGCCCATCTGTCCAGTTTATTCAAATCCTTTTGCAGGGCTGCCACATCTGCACTATTACTAATAACCCTTCCTAGCTTCACATTATCTGCAAATAACTAAATATTCCCCCTCCCTGCAATCCACTGACAATGTCAGTGATAAAAAAGATTAAACAGTGCAGTATTCTAGGTAACTTTTGCAATGTGGCCCTTCAGTTTCGTTCATCTGTCTGCCAACACCCTGAATTCCTTGACTTCCACACCTCCTTGAATAAAATTCCTCTTATAAAATAAATCTTGTTCCATCTCTCATTTCAAAGTTCGATTTTAGTTTTGATTTAAAAAAAAAAAATGCATTTCTTAAAAATTGTAATATTAACTAACTTTGTTTAAATACAAAATATGTATTTAAACAAAAATTACTGTAGCCTTTAAAAATAATAAGATGAAGGAACTCAACATTGTTAGTATTCAGGAATATGTGAACAGAGTTAATTTTAGTTGGCATGGCCATTTAAACAATGGGAGAAGAAAAGTTAGCAAAGCAAGTGTTTGATTCCAAGATATCAGGAAAAAGAACCAGTTGAAGACCAAGATCAAGGTAGAATGATGCAATCAAATGACAGAAATATAAGATATGTCAATATAGTGCTGAAAGCTAAAAGACTAAATTTCAAAGAAAATTGTTGGCACGTGACAAGCAGTAATGTAAGCATAATCATGCATAATCATAGTATTCCATGCACTCCTTAAGGATAAATATAATGAAATTGATAATTATTATTATTCATAGAACTAAAATAGAGAGAATAAGACAAGTTGCCATCACTAAAAGTTTTATGTTGCTGGGGATCAGTTAAGCATGAAGTGGTTGATTAAGTGGAATGCATTACTAGAGAGAGTAGTAGAAGCAAAAATGGTATATGAATTTAATATAAATGCATTATAATGAATCAATTATTAATTATTATTACATCATCTCCAAGGACTCATTGAGGAAGGACACTCCACTCCATATAAACTACTGTCACTACTACATGATCCTTCATTTACATACAACAGAACTGACCACTACCAACACACAACACCAAAGATTGTGATGATTGCTAATGGATATGAGCAAAACTCAACCCAAAGAATTCTTGTTAAATATCATCCCCTAACCAGCCTGCAATCAGATCAGGTAATGGGGAACCTCTGGTGATGAGTCGCTTGTGATTCCCCAGAGGTCTGATAGCGATAATATCATTTCTATAAATTAAGTAACAAAGAAATCATGAAAACTCAGGTCAAAAAGGGGAAAAACATATGAAAGTCAAGTATACAAATTGTATACAAGTATGAAAGTATACAATCTGGTAATTGTATACAAAGGAGTAATGTTGTCAGTGGTATATGCAAATTACCATGCCATGTTGGAGTGGTTCTCCATTTTGTCTCTGAAGTGAGAACAAGGCATTTTGTGATAGCAAAATTCTTGGATATGGCTGCAAGACATCATAGCCTCATAAAACTAGATGCTGGCCAAAATCAGGTGAAGATAGCCAGATGTTGGCATGTCAATTGTTCCATGGTTCACAGAATGTAGAACCAATTCCAACAGCCACAAACAGTATCCCAGAGATATAGTGAAGGAAGACCACTGGCTACAACTGAGTAGGTGACCAATATCTCTGATTATCTGCTCACTGAAACAGGAAGACTACCCTGAATCAGCTACAATCCGACCTTGCGTCAGCTACAGGAACATTGGTATCTGCTTCTACTGTGCTCAGAAGTCTTCATGATGGTACTCTGTATGCTAAGTGACTGGTAGTCCTCTGTGCCCCTATCCCCCACAACACAGGAAGAACATTTGAAATGAGTCAGGCTCTACTTCAACTGGACCCAAGACCAGAAGGAGTTGGTATTGTTTAAAGACATGTTCCAGGGACACATTATCATACCCCTAACATCTGTGTTAGGGGTATTATCATGTTAAACCTGTGCATGTTTAACATGACATTGTTCTGCTAGGAAGCACATGCACAGATGTTAAACCTGTGCATGTGCTTCCTAGCAGAACAATGAATGCTGCAACTTATAGAGACAAGGTCCTGGATCCCTATGTGCATCCATTTGTGGGTGCAATAGGCGAGATCTTTATCCTGCAAGTCAGTAATGCTCATCCTCATCAAAAGAGTCTCATGAACAAGTATCTTCAAGCCAAGGCTATCGTAAGTATGGACTGACCATCCAGACCTCCTGACCCTAATTCTATTGCTAGCATGCCTGGGATGCCCTAGCTAGGAAAATATGTTGATGCTCTCAGCCTCTCCTTAAAACCTTCAGGGACTTAGACGAGCTTTGTAGGAGCACTGGTTGTTATTACCAACTGAGTTGATAACAGTATGAAACATTATAAGTGCTTTATGGGTATGCGGCTTTATTGTTATATTAAAGGTAATATAAATTATTACCATTTAATTGCGGAATGACTGCAATCCTTATTGGGACACTTTGACCATCTCATTTTGATATCTGTTTTTGACCATTGTCTTTATGTATACCCATTTATTACTGAATTAAACTATTTATTTACAATGTTTGTGGGTGTTTCTTTCACATCTCATATCGTACTGCTTTTCACTGAATTGCATAAAAATTAATCATAAAAGTTCTGAGTTATCGTGTTTTTTTTCTCTTTCTTCCTTAATTTATGGAAACCAGTGTAGATAAAGTGACATGACTATGCAAGAACAGGATGATGTGTTTGAGGTCCTTCTTCAAAATTATCAGATAACCTGATACAGTATTATGAACAAAATTTGTGAATTGGTATGATTATGAGAAGCCGATTCTTATATCTTAATACTGAACATTATCAGTCATTTTCATCTGTGGAATAAAAATATAAATTATTACTTTTTAATAATTTATATTATTTTAAGGTAATAAAATAAAAAGTAAATATATGAAATAAAATGGATAAATTATTCATTCTAGAAATGGTTGGAACAAAAACTAAAGACTTCTTCATTGTTTTAAGAGGGTTACAGTTTGTTACTAAGTCTGCATTGTCACTTCAAGAAAAACAGTTAAAATCAGGATGGAAAAATTCTAGTCTACTTCCACTTACTCAGCAGTTTCTGTTTTGTTTGGAAGAAGCAGCAAGTTCAGTTATTGCTAGAAAACCTTCAAAGGTAAGTGTTTAAATTTCTGGGATGTTGTAATTTATTTAGTACCATTATGCAGAACTATTTCATGCTATTTACTTGGGAGAATGATTGGACATTTTGCTTTCAATGTTGCTTATAGGTTGTTGCAGATTTCAAAACGTCACCAAGTCTGACCTATGTATATCTTTCCAGAAGAATACAGAATCTTGAATACACCCTGATATTTAAAAAATGGAACTTTGTCTTTAGGGGGGAGCATAGAAAGCTTCATAAGGTGTTGAGCAGTTTGAAGGCAGTTTTAATGTTGACTGCCTTTAATATTTTTGGCTATTTTACTTGATGCATAGCCAACGTATGAAATGGATACTGTGCTTTTGTAATTAATTTCTGGGTTATCACAGGATGGTTCATCAGAATATAAAAGTTTTTTGAGTATCCATTTTTGGAGGAAGTGGTTAAATAGGATTTGAAGTTCTTGTTTTCATTTGATTTCATCATTTTTTAGTATGCTTAAAGTTCTGTTATTCAAGGTTGAAAACAAAAGGGGGGAAAAAAGTAGACTCGTAGCACACATTCTCAAAGAACATCACACTTTAAATTGGGAAGCATCCTCCATGCCCTACTTAAGAGAAATACTTTGACAAGTTGTTCAAGGAGTCCTTCAAGGGCATTTGTTCAAAATGCACACTAAACAGAAATCATGGAATGATCTTTCATGACATCTGGAAGTCATTAATTAACATGTGTAACATTCAAGATCTCTTCTATGCCAGCAATCGCATACAGAGTTTATACAACAGTGTAGAGATTGGATTGCATGTATCATGCCTAATTATACTTGTGATTAAACTATCATTCCAATCTTTTCAACTTATAGATATTAACTGTTATTGGAAAACATTTAATTTTTTTGTTAGTGTTTACTTATGTTAATCAACCTCTTGATGATGCTGTTAGCCACATGGACAGCAAAACATGTATATAGGAATTACATCTAGTATAAATTTTAAAATAAATTTATATAACAGATTTTTTGTTCCTTTTATTCTTTATTTTCAGCTCTTGTAAAATTCATAGTTTGCTTTATCTATTTTTTCATTTTCATTATTGATTTTATTCACACTTTTTTTTAGTTATTGTGAAGTGACAAAAAAAAGTTCAGTAAATACTAAAATCGACATAATTAAGTGATCTGAAAATGGCAAATTACTTGATTCATTAATCATGTTTATAATCTTTCTCCACTTGGCGAGAGTGACTATGAAGTGATCGCCTGGGCTGAAAGTTCTTTGTGAGGAAAGATATCTGTGGAATTTTGAAGGCCTGTGATTATGAAAAACTTAGGAGACAACTAAGTGCTTTAACATGTCAAGAGGAGTTGAAGGAAGAATAATATAGAAGAAGAATAGGAGGGCAAGATTGTGCCACTTCATAAAGGAGGTGATCGAACTCAAGCATCAAACTATAGGCCTATCTGTGTGTCAGGTGTTGTGTTTAAGTTGTTGGAGAAGCTTGTGAGAACTAGGATCCAGAATTGGGTTGACAACAATGGTATTATCTTTGATCATGTGCTAAAGATAATGGTATTATCTTTAGCACGTGGATTTGCTAAAGGGAGGTCATATTTTAGTAATCTACTTACTTATTACAATAAAGTGACTGCTTCCTTGGACAGAGGAGAAGGATACACAGTAATATACTTAGATTTCGCAAAGGCTTTTGATAGACTACCTCATTATAAATTGATAGTCAAACTAGAGCAGATGGGGTTGGATATTAGATTAGTGCAGTGGTGGCGAATCTTTTTATGTGCACATCCCAAAAGTTTATAAATTGAGTTGCTGTCGTGCCAGCGTGTGCCAAAAATTTACAAATCAGGTTGCTGAAGTGCCGGGAAGTTTTTAGTAGGGGAAAAATTAATTAATTAATATTATATAATATTTTATAAATAATTATAATTTCAGCAAAAAAAAAAAAAAAAATCAGGTAACGCCTTTTTATTCCCGTATAGTGAGGTAGGCGAAGCCATTTAGTCCTGTCTAACTTTTGGAGACGGAGTGGGCAGTTCAATCTCTACTGGTACCCAATCAGAGATAGATGGCCCAAGGCTATCACTAATTAAGCAGCACACAGTGAAGAGAGACAGCTCAACATGTGCAGCCATCTCGTGGTCCCTAACACAGTATATTTAATATCTGAAATAATGTGTGTTCTACGATTGATTTTCTTCAGTTTACAGGAAGAAAAAACATGAGTTTCTTGTAGAAAAAACCCACTTGCCCGTGCCAGAGATTGACTAACTTGGGAACCGGTCAAAAAAAGCTTAGAAAAATTTCCTCTAGTTGCTGACTAGATTCAAAAGCAAGTCTCCCTTAGTGCGGTCAAGCGCTGTGTTGTGCAAACGCCACATCCACTGAGCTACACATGCTCCCTATAATTATAGTTTTATAAATAATATAAATAAAGAGCTAATAAGCTTCATTTCGGCGATATAAACAATATTTCAACAATATTTTAAATTAAGGGGATATAAAATCCACATTGTTTTAAAACCGAATAAGAAACTCAAAGATTGGAATCAGAGAGTTTCATGCCGAATATAGTAAACTATAAAGTATCGGCGATCACTAGCGTGAGCTAATGCAAGTGACCCTAGTATGTAGTACAATATCGGACAACTCGTTGCAAAGGTGGGGAAAGTTCAGATCGCTATTCTTAGGTATTTTCCATAATGTAAAAACATATTTCCTAGGAAATGTATGCTGTTATTACATTATGGAGGGAAGTAGCTAGACCATAATACCAAAGTGTATTATGGTCTAGCTACTCACTGATGAAGCCTCAAAAAAGGCTGAAACCGGTTTGGGTAGTGACCTCCCTCCATAATGTAATAACAGCATACATTTCCTAGGAAATATGTTTTTACATTATGGAAAATACCTAAGAATAGCGATCTGAACTTTCCCCACCTTTGCAGCGAGTTGTCCGATATTGTACTATGTACTAGGGTCACTTGCATTAGCTCACGCTAGTGATCGCCGATACTTCATAGTTTACTATATTCGGCATGAAACTCTCTGATTCCAATCTTTGAGTTTCTTATTCGGTTTTAAAACAATGTGGATTTTATATCCCCTTGATTTAAAATATTGTTTATAAATAATATTTAATTATAAAAAAAATTATATATATAAATATATAATATTATTCAGTGTAAAATTGATTATTGTATTATTAAATTGATTTTAATGATGTTGGTTTGAAAAAGAAAAAAAAAACAGTAGTGAGAAAAATATTTATGCATTGTAACTCACCATAGAAGTCAACTGAGCAGGGAAGCTGCAGAAGGATGTCAACTTTTCAGCGAAATGCTGAACCGTATTTACTCGAATATAACATGTCCTCGCACATAACTCACACTCCTGATTTTAGTTTACAAAAAAAAGACATCAAAAATTGCATATAACCTCGAACACAAAAAATGTTTAAACATATTCACGTCGGGGCGATAGTAACTCACTCCCCGTGGTAACAACATGCCCTCTCCAACAGCCATTACACTGCAGATACAAGAAAACCAAGTGTAGTTTTATTGTATCCCTGAATAAGGTACAGAGGCTTTTGCAGTCTATATAGGGTGGCCATTAAATAACTTTCCCTCTTTGGAGGAATCCGCAGCTAAAACCAATAAACGGAATGAGACCAAATTTTATATTGAGACTTTTGAAGGCATGGGGGAGATGAATTCCGTGAAAAAAAGATTTAGTACCAAAAGTCGACGATAGGGGGAATATTGGCGCTGGCTTAGCCGAAAATGAGCAGATAATTACATTAAAGTCAGATAAAATGCAATTTGTTGTACACAAGAAAGGTCAGCACATTGAAAATCGTGTATGTGGCCCAGGAGACCCTGAATTTGATTAATAAAACATTATTTCCTGTGAGTTCAATCACTACATTAATTTCTGTCTCTTGCAAGTTGTTCATTTAGTTTAATTATTATTATCATCGTAACATGCCACATATCCAGCTGGAATGAGTGACGCAAATGTCACTTACACCGTTGAAATGTTATTATTCCATTTTATCTGCCTTTAATGTAATTATCTTTTATCTGCCAAAATTTCCCCTATCGGCGACTTTTCATACTAAATCTTTTTTTAGCAGAAATCATCTCCCCATGCCTTCAAAAGTCTCAATATAAAATTTGGTCGCATTCCGTTTATTGGTTTTAGCTACAGATGCCTCCAAAGAGGGAAAATTATTTTATGGCCACCCTGTATTTCTCAACAAATAGTTTGATTCATTAGTTAGAGCAGTTTTCATTCCAGCTGTCTCTAATTGCACTATTGTTGTCCCCTCCCAGATAAACTATGCTGTAGAGACTCAAGAAAAACCGTACGATGCACTGAAACACAGTATCTAACTAAAATCTATTGTCCAATTTTTCAGTTACATGAAATAAGTGTTTTCTTTTTATTGCATTTGAAATTCTCGATGTCATTATGACAGATCACAAAGGCTAACTTCAAATAAAATTCTACCATGAATTGAAACATGCCATATAATTACAGTGACCATACGTCCTTTATTTAAGAGGACAGTCCTTTATTTCACTGCTCATTCCTTTAGATTTTTTTTTTCTATAATGGCCATTTTGTCCCTTATTTTGTGAATTGAAATAGTAAATTGAATATTGATACCCACATATTTAAATATGCAATTCATAAATTTTACCAAACCTGCATTGATTATTTAAATAACTGAGTCAGCTCTTGCGTGGAAATGGAAGTATTTGCATGGGTCCTACTATGAGATCCCTCTGCGGGCGAAGATCAAGGAAAGTGTTTTGTTCACTTCCAGTCACTGGAACCTAAACATAAATGACGGCGAACTATTTGATGAGTATTAAAAGTTATGTCACCAGTGTAAAGATCGAAGAATGGTGACAAAATGACGAGTCATGCCAATGTAGATGGCTTGAAATTTTTAAATATTGCACAGATAAACACATATCTTATAAAAACATTTTAAAAATCGTTGAATTTTGCTTATGTCTCCCTGGATCTAATGCCCCCAGTGAACGAGTATTTTTATTTTCATTAGTATCAGTGAAAAAAACCAATTAAAAATCCAAACATTGAAAGCATGCGTTTATACCAAATGGAACTTTGACATGAATTGTATACAGTTTTATGAATTTTTAAAACACAAACCTGATTTATTAAAAAAAAAGTTCATTTTTGTGAAAAGTATCAAAATTAAATTTTTTAAAGTAATATGATTGTTTAAAATGCTGTGTATATGCTTATATTTTACAATAAACGTTATAAAGTTTTTAGTTTTAGTGAAACAAATAAACACAACCTGTTTTTATCTCATCTCATCTTCCTTATACCCTCTTTTACCTTGCGGTGTCAAGGGTCCGTTGATCATCGGACCTCACTCCGTTTACAGGATAAGGTGGTCAGCCTTATGCCCCGGTGTATCCTATGGCCTGTAATGTTGAGTTCTCAAGGCCAGTTTGCCTGCTTTGTGGGATGAAAAACCCCAGAATAAACTGGGGAAAAAACCCTGCTGTCCACGCCCCAAGACTGGCTAACTAACTTGGCTATAGCTGAGAAAGATCCTTCAGCTCCTCACGTCACCGACGGGAATCGAACCTAGGACACTCCTTCCCCAGGCATATGGTTGCGAAGCGCATAACCACTAGGCTAACCGCGCGGACCTGTTTTTATTTATTTATTTATTTATTATGAAACAATTTCTGATTTTTCTTTTATTTTCTCCAAAAAAATATGGTCACTATACATATAATGCATGTGTGAGTTCACCTGCCAACTCAAAAGCAAACAAGCAGGAATAAAATTCAACCAAGGGTTGAAAGTTTGTGTGAGTTGAGCCCACCGGTAATGAGAAGTTCCGTTGGAATGATAAACGACACCCCGTCGTGAATGTGTGAAAACTAAGAAATATATAGCAAATGTTGTTATGACAGTTTCAGATGTTATGGAATTCGGTTGAAGAGAATTAGCATTTCAACTCAACACTTGTCGGTTGCCTTTGTCTTTGAGTTGCGTGATCTTTTGTTAATACAGCACCAACCATATGTACGTCTTCATAGCTGCTCTTTCGTGTAAAACAAAATTTAACTTGTACGTATTGTAATAATTTTTAAAAAAGTTGAATTTATAAGCATATAAAAGGATATCGCCTGTAAATCGGTGACGTGCCAGCGAAATTCTCGGATGTGCCACCTCTGGCATGCGTGCCATAGGTTCGCCATCTATGGATTGTTGCATTAGATTGAAGACTGGCTATCTGATAGGTATCAACAAGTTGTGTACGGGGGAGCGATATCCTGGAAAAGGAAAGTCACTAGTGGACTGCCTCAGGGGTCTGTTTTGGGGCCATTACTATTTAACTTGTATATTAACGATATAGGTGAAGATTTGGATGGAGATATTCAGTTGTTTGCAGATGATGCAAAGTTGGGACAAACCATGAAGAGTAGTGAAGATGTTGTGGCCTTACAAGAAGACTTGAATAAATTGAGTGATTGGGCACAGAAATGGGGATATGAGTTCATTGTTGCAAAATGTAAGGTTTTAAAATTTGGAAAACAAAGATGGGATGCAGAATTTATGCATGGTGAGGATATATTGTTGGAGGTGGAAGAAATAAGAGATCTGGGAAGGGGGGGGGGTGATAGTGGATAAGGATCTGAAATTTAGAGGACACATAGCCAAAATTGTGAAGACAACACAAAGGTTTCTGGGAATGATGCGGAGGACACTGACATGTAGAAGTAGGGAGATTCTTGTTCCATTGTATAAGGCTTTGATTAGGCCACACATGGACTATTGTGCCCAGATTTGGTCACCTGGTTTTCAGAAGGATGAAGAGATGTTGGAAAGGGTCCAAAGGCGATTGACTAAGGTAGTTTTTCACCTCTGGAACATCGAGTATGAGGAAAGATTAAGAAGATGTAATTTTCAGAGTCTGGTGGAATCCTATAACAACCCCTTACCAACCTTCAAGTTGGTAACGGGTTGTTATAGGATCATTGCTGGAGAAGTTCTACAGAAAATAGTGGGAGATTGGGGGAGAACCAGAGGTCATCCCTGGAAACTGGGATTCTGGAAACTTCAGAATTTGTAATTATTATTTGGTCGTCGGCAAAAAGGAGAGTGTTTAAGTTTACTGTAGGAGAAAGTTTAATTCCTTGATGTAAATTCTTATTCCATTTTATTATTATTTCATTTAAGTAAATATTAAAAAGAGTTACTGAGAGGGGACATCCCTGTCAGACCCCTTGGTTTATCTCTCTTGTATTTGATTATTTTCATATATACTTGTGATAGCTTTTAGGATATTATTTGGTATTTGTCTTTCTTTTAATATGTTAAATAATATGTTTCTTTTAACTTTGTCAACTGCTTTTTCAAAGTCTATAAATGTAATATGTGTTTCTAAATTGTATTCTCTTCTTTTCTCTATTATTAATTTTAGGCAAAAGGCCAAGTCTATACATGATCGTCCTTTTCTAAATCCATTCTGTACTTCTAAAATAAAGTTTTCAGAATATTTCGTTAGTTTTACTATTTAAAATTCTGCTATATATTTTGTAACAGGAATTTAGTATACTGATACCTCTATAGTTTTTAGGGTCATCTCTATTACCTTACTTTAAGATAGGAATCACAATTGCTTTTTTCCATTCTATTGGGGGGGGGGGGATACCAGTTGAATAAATTTTATTTAAAAATAATAAGAGTCTTTCTTTGAATCTTGTTCCTGCATATTTATATAGTTCTGAACCTAACTTATCTTTCCAGGTGATTTTCCATATCTTGTTTCTATCAGGCTTATTTCTAATTCTTCTTTAGTTATTTCCTTTTCTTTTTCGTTAATTGTCTGCCAGTTGCCTTTTTTAAAACATTTGTCTGTCCACAATTCTGTGTAGTAATTTAGAAATTCTTCTAATTTCAATTCGGTGTTTAATTTTATGTTTTCTTTGGTATCTGCATTTAAGTGTTTCAAAATTTTATATACAGTGGGTCTTATTTTATATAAATCATGTTCTAAATTAGAAACAAATTTGTTCACGATGCTCTCTCTTTTTCTGACTTCTCTTTTAGCTATGGATCTTATTCTTTTATAATCTATTTCATCTTGTAATCTTTTACTGCTTAACCATTTGTGATAGGCTTCTTTTTGATTATTTCTTTCATTGTATCATCCCAGATCTTCAGTTTTTTCCTTTTATTGAATTTTTTGGTCTTTCCTAAGCTTTCATTTGCTGCTGCATTTAGTATAGTTTTTATATTAAGCCATTCTATTTCTATTTCTTCATTTTGTTTTATTTTGGTTATTGGTTAACTAGATATTGGTTAATTCTTTGTCCATATAGCCATTGTACGTTTGTGTCATTCAATAGTCTAGTTTTATAAACAAATGTTTCAAATTTTCTTTCTGATCTTGTTACTTGTAGCCATTTAGCTGGTAATCTTAATTTTATTTTAACAAGGAAGTGGTCACTGCTTATTTCACATCCTCTGTGAACTCTGACATCTAATGAAAAAAAATTTTTTTTTCATTTAATGTAAAATAATTTAATATTGATTTCCATCCTCTTGCTGCCCAAGTATATTTATGTATGTCTTTATGTTTATAGAAGGAATTCATTATTTTTAGTTTATTAGAAACTACAAAGTCGATCAGTTTTTTACCATTCCTGTTTAGAAAGTGTTCTCAAAGTATTCCTATATTATTATTAATTTTCGCATTTTAAATTCTTGCATTTAAGTCTCCTGCTAAAATTACGTAATCATTTTTATTTATTTTATTATATATGTTTTGTAGCTGATTATAAAAATCAATATTATCCTGTTCTCTTCCTTCTTCTGGGACATATAAACCAATTATTGTTAAATAGCCTCTATCTATTTTTATTCTAGTTTCTATTATTCTTTCATTCCATAATTTATAATGTTTTAACTGTTTTGAAAGGGAGTTATGAATCCAAATCATGACTCCTGCTTGTGCCCTTTGGTCTCTGTCAACTCCACTATATATCACATTAAAATTTTTAGTTCTCATAGTTCCTTTTAATTTCTTTTTTGTTTCAGTGATTACTGCTATTTTAAATTTTCTTTTATTTAATATTTGGTCTAATTCTATTTCTTTATATGCTATTCCTCTTACATTCCAGTATGCTATGTGTATTATATTTTGTCATTCCCATTTTTGTTTTACCTTTTCCATTCCAGGGTCGTTTTCCATAGATTCAATCCGATTATCTTTTTCTGTCAGCTTACAAGTCGAATTATGTTCTCCATCTCAGGGGACTAGCCTAATGTTGGTATAGTTCAGTGGTAGGGCTGCTACCTTAAGGCTTCTGAACTAGCCTTCTTCCAAATTTATCGAATGCTCTCGAGAGGACCCTGCAACCCCTAGAGAGCGCATACCCTGGGTGGCAGATAAGGGAGCCCACCGCGCGCGCGCGCGCGTGTGTGTGTGTGTGTGTTTTCATGCGTACATGGGTGTGTATATGGTGGGGTGGTCCGAATATACTGAATAAGGACTCGTGGACCAACAGGGCCATTAGGGGCAATCATCGTGATTGTAAGGGAAGTGGCACTACCATGGATCCCTAGCTGGATCTATCCTCTTCTTCTTCTACTTTGAGGAAGATCCACTTACTTTATTCTTTCCTATAAGGCCTTATCAGCCAACTCTTCTTATTTTATGACCCTTATGCTATTAGAGTACTCAATTCTATAGCAAGGCTTATACGTTGGTCATACATAACTGGTAATTAGTTTACGGAATTAACAAAAAAATCCAAAAAATACTCAAACCAGTAAACCACAACCACTATCCCCCCCCCCTCCACAATAAAGATTACACCAAGTCTATCACCATCCCCTACATCCAGGGCACCTCTGAGAAAATAACCAATATCCTCAGAAAATATGACCTTACTTCCTGTTACAGACCATATAAAAAGTTGGCATCCCTTATCCGCTCTACCAACCACTTCCCCTAGACCTACCTGGTGTATACCAGGTCCCTTGCAGCTGCAAATTGTCCTACTTTGGCCAAACAGGCAGAACAACAAATATCAGGTTTCAGAACACAAAGACTACATCCGGTTTCACCAGTACAACCGCTCTGGGCTGGCAGACCATGCCTTAGATACCCACCATAGAATTCGTTGGAAGAAAACAAAAATAATACACCACAGCAAGTTTAAATATGAGAGATTATTCAAGGAATCTTCAGCAGCTCTAAAAAACATTAGTAACCTCAACAAATTTGGGAGACTTACATTTTGAGAACTTCAGCCCAACTGCCAAGTCAACCAAATTAGCCCACCAGAGGGCACCAATAGGACTTTAGGAACAATATTAGTTTCTTGCTTTCTTCCTTATTTGCTTTTGTTAGTGCCTGCGTGCACATACCATATCTTTATGTTCCTGAAGATGGCAACGTGACGTTGCCGAAATATAGAAGTTATTTATTAAAGTTATCTTTAATTAATATACTTTATATGCGTTGTTAATTCCGTAAACTAATTACCAGTTAGAGTACTCGAGGGCCATGGGGTCTTTTCATTTCTGGCCTTTCAACTATGACCTTACTATATAAATCTTACTATAATTCTTCTATAATCTACTCTTTCCCCCTTCAATATACCCTATTCCTCCTATGGGTTTATGATATCATAAATATGATATTTATGAAATCTCAGAAGCATTTGCAGAGCCTAGTTTGATCTATCTTCCATTTCCACTTAGAAACCTGGTTGAAGTTAGAAGATACCTTTTTATCATCTATTGTCAGATGTGTAACTAATTCATAAACCTCTCAACTGCAGTATAAGCCAAAACTATTATACAGTAGCCTCACTCCGCCTTATCTGTGGATATGCTTTCTGCAGTTTAAGTTACCTGCAGTCAACCCCAGTCTGAAAATATCATCATCATCATCATCATCATCAAATTCCTGCCATGTACCCACAAGGGGTGTACAGGTTATGATAGTACTACATGAAAAAAATTACATCATTACTAACTTCCTATCTACAATTTTCCTCCAAATCAGTCTGATACTTGTCAAGACTTGAACATTATCAGATTTTATATTTCTATTGTCTAAGGCACTTTGTAGCGTATCAATCCACCTATATCTTGGTCTTCCTCTGGGTCGTTTTCCTGCCAAACTGGCAGAGAACACTTGTTTTGCTATTCTTTCTTCACCCATTCTGTTTAAGTGACCATACCATCTGAGATTAGCTCTGCTAACGCATTCCTGGATTTTGACAATACCAAGTTCTTTCCTAATATCCTCGTTTTTAATATGATATTGCCATTGATGCCATCAGTTCACGTCTCTAATCTTTCTCAGGACTCTCATATCTGCAGTCTCTAGTCTTTGGTCAAGTGTTTTACTTCTGACCCAGCTCTCAGATCCATAAGTTAAAACTGGTTTGAACACTGTCTTGTATATAGCTAATTTAGTATTCTGGCTAATTTCTCTCTTATTCCATATGAATTTATTCAGTTGACTTCCTACCATACCAGCTTTGCTGATTCTGTTGTCTATTTCTATATTTAATTTACCATCTTCAGTAAAAATCGTGCCCAAGTAGCTGAAATGTTTCACTTGTTCCAAAGGTTCTCCATTCACAAGACAGTTGACATTTTCAATGATTCTGCCTATTTTCATTCTTTGTCTTTTTATTGCTGACCTTCATACCATATCTATTACAACAGCTATTCAATTTAGTCAGAGAATCATGCAGTCTGGTAGCGGATTTATTTAGAAGTATAACATCATCTGCATAAAGCAAAGAGCTGACATTAACATCTCAAATTTTGATATCATGTTTAATACCACTTTCCTTCATAATGTGATCCATATAGATAATGAATAACAGAGGGGGATAATGTACATCCTTGTCTCACACCAGATTTAACATTAAACCATCTTCCTGTACTTCCTTCAATTCTAACTGCTGACTTACAACTCAAATAAAGACTAAGTATTGCTTGATATAATGCCCCATTGACACCATATAACTGTAGCGTATTGAATAGCTTCTCTCTTGGCACCTTGTCATATGCCTTTTCCAAATCGACAAAACTTAAATACAGATCTCGGTTATATTCCCATGCTTTCTTGACTATTTGTCATAAAGTGAAGATCTGATCCTGACAGCCTCTATTTGGCCTGAATCCAGCTTGTTCTTCACCAAGCTTTTCTTCCACAATTCTTCTCAACCGTTTCTCAAGTATACTTGCATAGATCTTGCCAGGAACACTCAGTAGGGAAATACCTCTGTAATTCTCACATTCAGTTTTATTTCTCTTTTTATATATGGGTACCATGAGAGCTCTACTCCAATCATCGGGAATTCGTCCCTCTGTCCAGGCTTTCTGAACTATGCAGTGCAGCCACTGTAAAACTCTTATACCACCACACTTCAGCATTTCTGGTCGATTATCATCTACTCCTGCTTCCTTTCCACATTTCAAGCCTTTGATGGCTTTTTCTACTTCAAGTATGGATATGTATTCCTGACTGCATGCCTGGTCAGTGTATTTTACCACTGTGCTGTCATCACTGCTTGTTTCATTCAGCAGTTTTTTTTTTTTCAAAGTAATTACTCCATACTTCAAAGATATCGTTTTTCTCCCATTTTCATGTCACCTTTATCATCTCTAACTCCTTTTACAGCACTCTTTCCTCCATTCCTAAGCTTCTTCAACAACCTCCAGAATATTTGGCCACCTTCTTGATATTTATTTTCTATATTCTTGCCAAAGTCCTCCCATGACTTTTGTTTAGCTAGTTTTACACAGTGTTTAGCATTCTTGCATTTGTCTCTGTATTCTCTAAGAGCACAAGCTGACTTATTTGACAGGAACTTTTGATATGCTTTCTTCTTTTCCTTCACTTCCTCTTGAACTTCCTGAGTCCTGATTTTTTTATCCATGCTGACAACCTCACCACATGCCTCTCTGGCAGAATCAATCAGTGTTTTCTTCAGAGTTTGCCACTGAATCTCCAAGGTTTGATTCCTGTTCCCAAACTCTTTCATTTTTTCTTTGTATTTTAGTCTACAGTTCACATCTGAGAGCTGCTCAACTTTTATTCGCTTTAAAACTTTCTTACATGTTATTCTTTTCAATATGAAATTCAATTTTATCCTGCTCAAGACTAAATAGTGATCGCTTCCAATTTCAAATCCTCTGTACACTCTGGTGTCCTGCGCCAGGCAGAAAACATCACTATCAACAATAACATAGTCAATGAGACTTTTGTTATTCCTTGCCTCTTCTCTCCATGTGAATTTGTGCACATTTTTATGTTGGAACATGGTGTTAGTAATAACCAGTCCATGTCCTGAACAGAAATCCAACATATAATTGCCATTATTATTAACTTTGCTTTTTTCTCCAAATTTTCCCAAAATATTTTTGTATGTCTCACAATCATTTCCTATTCTGTTATTTAGATCCCCAACAAGGACCAACTTTTCCTTTTTCATTGTGTCAGTTGCTTTCTCTAAAACATGAAAAAATTCCTCTACTTCTACCTTCTGTGGGACCATAGGCACAAATAAGTCTCATTGTCCAGTTTCCCATTCTCATATTTGCCCAAGTCACTCTACTTGAGACTGACTGCCATTCAAGAAGATTAGCCTCGTATTTTGTGTTGAATACTATGGCTACTCCTTTTCCTTGATTGTCATTGCCTGAATATAACATTTTGTATTTATTGCTCAGAAAGAGCTCACCAGATTTTGTCTTTTTTTGTTTCAGTCACCCCTATTATGTCGATCTGGTACTTATCTAATTCCTCAGCTAGCTCCATTTCTTTGCCGTTCAGGCGTGTTATGTTGATAGTACTGATCTTTAACTCTGGTGATGTTGAGTTGGGGTGTGTTTTCAGATTTGTTCCAGTAGCTCACTTTTCGTTGTTAGTCCTTATTTAACTGGGCGACGCCCCAGCTGGCATGAAATTTTGTCATGCTGTATCATCATTTTTTATTTTGGTTTAACCAATAAGAATACAATTTGGTCGGCTAAATCCCAAATTGCCAGCCCATCCTCGTTCGTTGACTATCCAAGTAGATACCCAACAGGGTGCACCACGAGAAGGTGAGGATTGGACATTAGGTCAGAAGCCCTGGTCGGTTCTCCGCATTCCTTTAAAGGCTATGTGGAGGTCTCCTCTCAGTTATACAGCTCTGACCCTTAAGCACCCTTCTGAAAATATTGAATGGAAAATTCTAGAAATACATAATTCCTAATAAATTTAGTTTAATCCTTTACCAAATGTAAGCAAACAAAGTTTGCACCTGAAGTATCTTCAGGACTGAAACAACTCGTGGTAAAGGTAGACCAAGCTCTCATCACTCCTTTTCTTAGTATCTCCCATAATGCAAAGCACATCTCCTTGCAGACATGTATAGTGCTATGCATTAATCGAAGGGCCATTACCCAGATCAGTTTTGACCTTTATTGAGGTCTCGTCAGTAGGAGCTAGACCCAGAGGTGGTGATACTAAGGTGGAAGCAATGGTCAAAACTGGTCTGTGTAGTGGCCCTTCCCTTAATGCATAGCATTATACATGTCTGCAAGGATGTGCTTAGTATCTCCCATAATGCAAAGACAAGGAGTGACAAGAGCTTGGTCCACCTTTCGACGAGTTGCCTCAGTCCTGAAGATACTTCAGCTGTAAACTTTGTTTGCTTACACTTGGATAAAGGATTAAAATAAATTTATTATAGTCTAACCAAGTGGGAAAAAACTTCCAACATAATTCATAAGTTTTAAATTGTGCACCGTTCTGAGTAGCATGATGAAATCTTATGCTGTGCTTGGAACGTGGATCATCCCATTGTCCACCATATCCATGCCGTACTGTGTACACGACCTACAATTACTAATCACTTAGTAGCAGAGGTGTAGCTAGGAGGGGTGCAGAGGGTGTGGTCCACCCCAGACGGCATTTTGAACCTTTTTGAACTTTCGCAGTTAATTCTAAAATACAGTCTTGAGAACTCATTTCCAAACATTATAATACTACTGCGAATTTTCTTCACAATTTCTGTAAGTGTTACTAGTTGTGAGAGGAGTTTTTCTAAATAAAATAGATTAAGAATTACTTACATTGCTATGAAATAGACTTCGCCAATGTCATTGACAATTCTGCTAACAGAAAAGCAAGAAAAATAACATTTTAGAATGTTGAAATTAAAGTTTTACTTCAAAAATAAATGTAGTGTTTTAATTTATTTCCCTATACGTCGTTATGATTTTTTTGTAGTATTTTTGGTGTGTATTGAGAGAGACGGCAAAAACTCTAGCTCCACCACTGCTTAGTAGCTGTCTTGGTTATCAGATTAACTTTCACAGTGCTTGTGTTCAAGTAACCCTTATTTTACTTTATAATTGCCTTAAAGTGCACGAGTGGTGATGCTGGCAATTCAGTATGTCAAAGAGAAACTATAAAATGCTTCCTTTAAGTGAAAAGGTGAAAGTTCTTGACTTCATAAGGAAAGAAAAAAAATCACATGCTGTGGTTGCTAAGATTCCATTCACATAACTTTTATTACCGTATAATGTTCTGTTTTATTATTAGTTATTGTTGTTAATCTCTTACTGTACCTAATTTATAAATTAAGCTTTATCATAGGTATGTATGTATGTATGTATGTATGGGAAAAAACATAGTATATATAGGGTTCAGTACTATCCATGGTTTCAAGCTTCCACTGGAGGTCTTGGAACATATTCCCTCCAGATAAGGGTGGACTACTGTAAATGATTATATAATCACATGAGAAAATACATGTCATGCTTGGAATAATCTATATGTTACATACTGAATCCAAACAGGTAATATTTCAGTTGCTGTTCTCTTAAAGAATGAAATAGAGTATATGCAAATAAAATATTATGTTCCTATAGTGAAACCTATTGTGTTTGTCTGTTGTATTCATTTTAACAAGCTTTTTATGTTTAGGACTTATCATCCATATCAGCTGACCTCATCTCAAGATCATCACTTCTGTGTAAAGGTATTTTACAGTATGTACAACTTACATCTGATGCTTTATATGGGAAAGCAAACAGACAGAAACACAGTATTTCTGTTCATGATATCAACAATGAGTATGACTTTTATTCTGCAATTACAGAAACAGAACTAGCAGAACAAAAACAATTACTAAAACAGAACTCAGAAAAAAATAGCAATACATCACCAGTTTTGAACAAACAAGTTAATGACAATTCATTTTCTTTGCAAAGCAATTTGCAAGATATTCAAAAATCTAAGAGCTATCAGGATTCAACTAAACTAACAGTGTCAAACTCTTCATATCTAAACAGTGTAGCTCAAAAACATCAGCAGCAAAAGAAAGATGTGTTACTTAATACAAAATTCAGTCAATCGGTAAGTACTTTTTTAATAATATTATATGAATGTAGTATATTTATTTGCATAATAATAATAATAACCACTTTTTCTTCTAGTGTTTTAGTCTGAAAATATGAATGCATCCTCTATATACGAATTTTTTACTGAGAATCAAGTGGAAATATTCATATGCCTTCATTCACTAATTAAAAATACATCTTCCTTTCTTTTAGTGTTACATGGTGATCAGCATTCATTTTTGAAATTATGGATTCTACAGCCGTATTAAATTAACTCTTTTTATTATCCTGATGTTCGATCTTCATATCAAGATCATCATCTGGAGCATACATAAATATACAAGACAAGCTGCATTACATTTCAAACCGTAAGCTAGAGAAACAATGATTTGATCACATGCTACTCACTGGAATGACCTCTAGTAAAAAAAATAAATAAAAAAAAATTACATCAAGCTACATTTAATTTATGATTACATGAATAAACATTCTTGCTTACAGATGATTTTCCTTCCAGTAACAGTGATGTCCTATTTCTATTATTACAATTGTTATTTTTGATTTTTAAAAAAATAAAATAAAATAAAATAAATTTATGAATTACAACATGAATAAACATTCTTTCTTATAGATTTTTTCTTTAACAGTGATGTCTTATTTTTTATGATTAAAGCTGTTATTTTAGATTTAGGATCCTGCATTTTCTACAGTCCTGTTTCTAGTTGTTCTTAGAGAGGAAGGATTCGTGGGATGAATATATGCTTTCCATATGTATGGGATTTTTAGACCATCATTATTGTTTAGATTGGGGTGGTTGATAACGATCTCACACGCTTCCTTAAATTTGCGTTCATACCATGTTTTGGTGTGATGTAGACAACTAGTGCTTTTCCAGTCAATTCTATGTAAGGTGAACAGGGCATGATCAGAAAGGCCAGCTTCACCATAATTATTATATTTGATGTGTCGTTTATGTTCTTTTTGCCTGATTGGAATTGTGCATCCTGTTTCCGTTATGTATGGTATGTTGCAGGTGCAGTAAATACGGTATACTCCAGGGAGGGAGTGGAGGGAGTGGGTCTTTGGATGAGTTGAGTAAGCTTTTTAATTTTTGTAGGAAGTTTAAAGGTGGCTTTGAGGTTGTATTTTTGTAGTACTCTGTTTATTTTGTCTGATGTCCCTTTAATGTAGGGAATGGTTATAGTTTTACTGTAGTCTGGTTTGTCTTTGTTTTTTATTGAGGTCTTGTAGAGAATTTTGTTAATAGTGTTTTGGCTGTATCCATTTTTTTGAAAAGTATTGCTGATCACTTTAAATTCGTTTTTCAGTGCCTGTTCATTGGAGCAGATCTTCAGAGCCCTGTTTTTTAGTGATGACACCTAGTTTTTGTGTTAGGTGGTGGTAGGAGTTTATGTGTATATATATTGGCCAGTATGTGTCGGTTTCCGGTAAACAGTGAAGGAAAGATTGCCGGAGGGAAGACGTGTGACAAGTGTATCTAGAAATACACTTGTCGCACATTGCTTGTTTAGGTGGCTAAGGAATGTGTCTAGCTGCCATGAGACCAGATCGCGAAAACATCGTCAATGTATCTTAGCCAGACTTTTGGTTTTAAAGGGGAGGAACCTAAAGCAAGTTGTTCAAAATGCTCCATATAAAAGTTAGCAATCAGGGGGGAGATAATGGCGAGTCCATGGCTGTGCCTTCTTTTTGTAGGTAGAAAGCGTTTTGCCATACAAAATAACCAGAACGTAATACATGCGCAAAGAGATCCGTGATATCTGGAGGAAATTTGTTCTGTAAAAGAAGAATTGTTTCATTGATTGAGACATTCGTAAAGAGGGCAGAGATGTCAAAACTGACTAATAGATCATTTTTTCTAATGTAATGTCTTTGATGATGTTTATGAAGTGTTGTGTGTTTTTGATATAGGAGGGGGGATGACCTACCAGCTCCTTGAGTGTTGCTGTTAATTTTTTGGCTAAGTAATAAGTCAGGCTATCAGTCCCCTCAACTATAGGCCTTAGCAGTGTGTTTTCTTTGTGAATTTTTGGTAGCCCATAAATTCTCGGGGAACAAGAGTAGTGTGGAAATAGTTTTTTGACCGTATCTTCGGGCCATGTGGTAATTGACTTAAGTAGATTCTCTGTTTTCTTTTTTATTCTATTAGTTGGGTTATAGTTAACTAATTGCTATGTGTTATTGTCTGAGACCAGCAGATTCATTTTTTTCACATATATGGTTCGGTTTAAGATAACGGTGGCACTTCCTTTATCTGCTCTGGTTATTAAGATGTTCGGATTTGACTTGAGTGATTTTATCGCTGATAATTCATGTTGAGTTAGGTTGCTTGTTATTGTTTTGTTATGATTTAAAATGTTGGCGGTTTCTAAACGTATTTTTTCTGCTATGTTATTTGGGATGAATCTTAGGCCTCTTTCAATATTACAAATAAATTCAAGTTTGTTTATCGATTTGGGTGCTATGGCATAATTTAAACTTTTGTTGAGTATTGAGATTTCATCTTTGTTTAAAGCGTGGTTGGATAGGTTAACTATATTACTGTTACCTGTAGGTGATTGGTAGCTCCTGTTGTTTGGTTCTTGCTTCTGGTTGGTTCAATTGGACATTCCTTCGGTACTCTCAATCTGTTTCAGGGCCTAGAATTCTCTGATCATTGATATGCTCAAGCGATCATTTCATGACCACCTCGGTCATGGCCTTCGGGATGCGTATTTTATTTCTTCCAACTCTAAGCGGCATGGCCTGCTGCTGCTTCCCAGGAGTCTGTGACTAGGTTTCCCACAGAAACATCGTCCGAGTTCTCAGGAATGGAGTTGCTCCCACAACCGTCCAGCCAACGAAAGCCCAACACCAAGAGAAATGGTCAACGACGAGGGGAAACGAAAAAATAGAAGAGACCTGGGGGGGGTCCTACCCTTTTATATCTCCTCCCTACCGGCAATCACTGTAACTTAGGTCGTTCACCCGCCACGTAGAATTTTCATCACATGGGTCTGACCTGACAACGTGAGTTCTCTCTCCGCTTGTTTTCTTCACATGCTGTGAGGACGCGACTGCCGGAGGCAACCGTCTGCTTGCCCTAGAACTTTGAGCTTTTGTTCACACGTATTATCTTTGCTGTTTCTCTAGCAAGTTATTTTCTATCAAAGGTAATATCAACTCTAAATCAATATTATTAACTTACACTTATCATTGGCATTTTTTCCCATATATATATATATACATACTTAGAAACATACAAAATACAGACACATACTTAGAAACAAGCATATATTTAAATTTCTTATAGGGTCTTTGCCTGTTAAACGATGATAAGTGGAATCTTAGTATTCTAGACTTATCAAAGTTTAACAAACTACTTAAATCAATTACCACATGGCCCAAAGATACCATCAAAAAACTATTTCTGCCCTACGCTCGTTCCCCAAGAATTTACGGACCACCGAAAATACACAAACAAAACACACCACTCCGGCCGATAGTCAAAGGGATAGATAGCCCGAATTATCACCTAGCCAAGAAATTAGCGGCAACACTCAAGGAGTTGGTAGGCCATTGCCCCTCCTATATCAGAAACACACAACACTTCATAAACATTATCAAAGACATTACATTAGAAAAAGATGAGTTATTAGTCAGTTTGACATCTCCGCCCTCTTTTTCCAAATGTCCCAATCAAATTATTTTGTATGGCAAAACGTTTTCTACCTACAAAAAGAAGGCACAGCCATGGGCTCGCCATTATCTCTCCCATTGCTAACTTTTATATGGAACATTTTGAGCAACATGCTTTAGATTCCTCTCCTTTAAAACCCAAAGTCTGGCTTAGATACATTGACGATGTTTTCGCGATCTGGTTCCATTGCAGCCAGACACTAGACACTTTCCTTAGCCACTCAAACAAACAACACAAACACAATTGAGATTGAAAACCAGAACACACTTCCGTTTCTAAATTCACTTATCACACGTCTTCTGTCTGGCAATCTTTCCTTCACTGTTTATAGGAAACCAACACATATTGGCCAATATTAATACTCTAAAAAAATGCATGTTGATTGGAGATCTGCTCCAATCAACATGCATCAAAAGACGAATTTAAAGTTATCAGCAATACTTTTCTAAAACATTGTTACAGCCAAAACACTATTAACAAAATTCTCTACAAGATCTCAATAAAAAACAAAGATAAACCAGACTACAATAAAATTATAACCATTCCTTACTTTAAAGGGACATCAGATAAAATAAACAGAATACTACAAAAAATGCAACCTCAAAGCCACCTTTAAACCTCCTGCAATATTAAAAAGCTTACTCAACTCATCCAAAGACCCCCCCCCCCCAACGGCCCACCCTGGAGTATACCACATTTATTGCACCTGTAACATATCATATACAGGGGGAAACAGGACGCACAATTCCTACCAGACAAAAAGAAAATAAACGACACATTAATATAATAACTTTGCTGAAGCTGGCCTTTCTGATCATGCCCTGACCACCTTACATAGAATTGATTTGAAAAGCACCAGTTGTTTACATCACACCAAAACATGATACAAATGCAAATTTAAGGAAGCCTGTGAGATTATTATCAACCACCCCAATCTGAACAGTAATGATGGTCAAAAAATTCCAAACATATGGAAGGCACATATTCGACCCACGGAACCTTCTTCTCTAAGAGTAACTATAAACAGGACTGCAGATAATCCAGGATTCTAAATTAAAAATAACAATTGTAATGCTAAAAATAGGACATCATTGTTATTGAAAGAAAGCTATCTATAAGAAGAATGTTTGCTCATGTTGTAATTTATAAATAATTTATTTTTTATTTTATATATATATATATATATATATATTTTTTTATTAATTTTTTTTTAAATCAAAAATAACAATTATAATAATAGAAATAGGACATCAATGTTAATGGAAGAAGAACCATCTGTTAGCAAGAATGTTTATTCATGTAATCATAAATTAAATCTAGCTTGATGTTTTTTTTTTTTTTTTTTTTTTTTCACTAGAGGCCATGCTGTTGAGTAGCAAGTGATCAAATCATTGTTTCTCTAGCTTACGGTTTGAAATGTAACGCAGCTTGTCTTGTATATTTATGTATGCTCCAGATGATGATCTTGATATGAAGATCGAAACGTCAGGATAATAAAAAGAGTTATTTTAACATGGTCGTAGAATCCATAATTTCAAAAATGAAAAATACATCTTAGTAATTGTATGTATGTAATATTGCATGCACAATTACATCATGATGCCCTCATTTATCATTACCTTTCTGTTGCACATTACCTTTCTCTTACACATTGCCAACTGCCTATTACAGAGCCCTTTTTTAGGGTATTGATGACACCTAGTTTTTGTGTTTGGTGGTGGTATGAATTTATGTGTATATATTGGCCAGTATGTTCCGGTTTCTAGTATACACTGAAGGAAAGATTGCCAGAGGGAAGACGTGTGACAAGTGTATCTAGAAAATATTAATAAGAAATAAAAGCCAAGAATATCTGTGAGATTATTTTCACTTCATTAAATCCCTGCATAATGTAATTACATAAGCAAAGTGAATATTAGATCCAGCATTATTTCAACACTGCATGTAGAGATTATGAAAGTTTCGTAAGTTGACCAGAGAGCTTGCAGGAATACATTCCTCAGCATATCCAAGTTGCTTTAGTGTGATTACTTAAAAGACATAGGTGCTGCTCACACGTCTATATATTCACCTTTTATTACTCTATTTGGATAAGGTTTCACTGGCCTGAGAGTTGTTTTGAACTGGTTGGTTCTCTTCAGAGACCACTATATAAGTAAAGAGTCTGCTCCAAAACAAGATAATCTCCCAGATCACTTTAAACTCAATGAGTGACCCAAAGGATCATTTAACTCAACAGTGGTTCTATTCAGTGACAGGCTGACCCCCACCACTGAGCAGAACTGCTCTTATTCTAGGGAAAAAGCATCCACTGACAGCTCTGATAGAGGCCTTCCCAGAAAACACCAATTCCCAGGTTCTCGGAAGCTCTCTCAAGGCAGAAACCTTAAGAGAGAAAAAACTTTCATTCACTACTAAGGAACTAGAAATGTCGGAGAAATGTATTTTCCTTAAGCAAACTCTTGGTCAGTGCATAAAAGTAATTACTAAAATAAAGAGCGAAATAAAATAAAAAGGCTTCGTATAAAATTGCATAAGCAAAGTGGATATTTGATCCAGCATTATTTCACTGAAGCCTTTTGGCTCTTTATATTAGTAATTATTTTTATGCACTGACTAAGAGTTCACTTACGAAAGATACATTTTTCTGACATTTCAAGATCCTTAGTACTGAACAAGGCTTTTTGCTCTCTTAAGGTTTCTGCCTGATCTCTGAAGAGAACCAACCAGTTCGAAACATCTGTCAGGCCAGTGAAACAGTGAAACCTTATCAAAAAGCAAATGTATAGATGGTTGGGAAGAACATATGTCTTTTAAGTAGTCCATATTAAGGCAACTCAGGGATGCTGAGGAATGTGTTCCCACAAGCTCTCTGGTCAACTTATGAAACTTTTATACTTTCTACATTCAACTTCGAAATAAAATTTCTACATAGTTTCTACATTCATTCAGCCTTCAAGAGTGAGAAAGTGAAAATTGTCATTATTTTACCTCGATATGATAAAAATGAATTATGAAGAAGGGCTATGATGGTAGATGATTCAGTCTGTAGGATGTGTAGAAGGAATGGATGCAAGTTTTTTAATGTGTGGAGTGAGTTTGAGGAAAGATTGGATTTGTATAAGTGGGACAGCCTACATTTGAATACTTTTGGCATCAGTTGGGATTTTTGAATGGACTTTATCATGGAAATATTGACAAGGAGAGAACAATTTTGACTTTGTGTTCATCCGGTTCAGACTCATCAAACGTGTCCAAAGATGTCTACATGTATAAGGCACTAGAGAAAAATAGAGCTCTGCAAGTTGTCCATTTGTGTCATGCAGACTGCAGACAAGAGAATACAAAAGAACATGCAGGTAGATCATTAAGTCTATACACAAATGCTAGGAGTATCAGAAACAAAGGGGAGGGGGGTTGAGTTTGTTGCCTTGGTCAATATGTTGGGACCTCAGATTGTAGGCATTAGTGAGACCTGGCTATCAGAATTATTAGACATACTAACTGGTATCGAGTGTAAAGGGTACAGTTTTATTAGGAAGGATAGGAGAGGAGGGGTGTGCTGCTAATGAAATCAGATAACTTGAATCCAGTTAGTGTAGAGACCTATGATTGTAGTACTGCTAACAGTATTTCATGTGGCAGTGAGTTTGAAGCCATCTGGTGTGCGGTGGAATCTAACACGATCAATTAATAGTGGGGTATTATTATAGACCTGGTGGATCGGCTGCAAGTGATGAAGAAATGCATCACCAAATAGAAAAGATGAGCATGAAAAGAGTAATCATAATGGGAGACTTTAATTATCCAAATATTGATTGGGTTATCAGTAGCATCTTATGAGAAGAATGAAAATGAATTTATTGAGCTGTTGCGGGACAACTTCCTCAAGGAGCATGTGACAGAAGGAGCTTGAGGTCAGAGTGTTAGAGGGCACTTCAATTAAAGATGTAGCTATTCTGCCTCCGGTTGGTGACAGTGATCATGTGGTACTCACTTGGGAAATGACTAAATTTATGAATGTTCCTTCAGAAAAGGGTTACATGCCAAACTACAAGCAGGAAATCATGACCAACTGAGGAGTATACTGAGTTCAGTGGAATGATTGGAATGAATGATTTGGATCAGTTGATGGATGGGAAGCATTTAAAGAATACTTAAATGAATTGATATCAGAATGTGTCCCAAGATTTCTAAGAATAAATAAGATAGGAGTCAAATGGATGTGTATTATTAAGCGAGAGATTCAAAAGAAAAGAATGATGTGGAAGGAATACCTTGTGCATAAGGATGATGTTCGTTCTGAAAATCATAAGCAGCAGGCTAGAATAGTCACAACTATTGTATGAAAAGAAACTGGCTCTGCGTGCTAAAGACAACCCACAAGAACTCTATCGATATGCTGCAAGTAAAAGAAAGAATGAATATGAAAGAATAACTCTTCTAAATGCAGATGGTGTGTGAGGGTAACAGATGAAGAAGAGATTATTCAAACTAATGAGTACCAGTACCCATTTTGTTAAAAGCTATCGACCTGGTGTACGCAACATTGAGCTCACTGCTACCTCTTCACTGGATGAAGAAACTTGAGTGTATGAGGATGAGGTATTAAAGCTGTTGCACAAACTGAATAAGAATTCAGCAATAGGGACTGATGGGATATCAGCACGTGTGCTAAAAGAGTGATCAAGCTGAACTGGCTATTCCTTGACTAGACTGTTTAATATGAGTCTCAGAACATGGAAGATTCCAGAGGAATGGAAAGAATATATAGCACTTCCATTCCACAAGGGTAGTGCAAAAATTAGTGTATCCAACTATTGAACCAATTAATATCTCAGGAGTTGTGGTGAAGATTTTGGAAAAATTGGTCAGGGCTCGCATTCAGAAATGAGTTGACAGTGAATCTCTCTCTCTCTCTACTTTGCAATGAGCAAAATGGGTTTACTAATTGAAGATCATGTTTTAGCAACTTGGTCACATTCTATAACAATGTTGCCATTGAACTAGACAAGGGGAATGGATACACCATGATACACCAAAATCCAAATCATGGATACACCATGATTTGGATTTTGCTAAGGCTTTTGACAGAATACATCATGGTAGACTGTTGCATAATTTGGAGAATATGGGTTTGGATTATAGAATATTAACATGGATAAGAGGATGGCTGACTGACAGATATCAAAAAGTGGTATATGGGAGATTAGAGTCTGCAAGATATGTAACCATTAGTGTACCACAAGAATCAGTGCTTGGTCCACTGTTATTCAATCTGAACATTAATTAATATCATTAATAAAATTCTGCAAGTACTATTGATATACAATACTTGCAGATTGATTTGAATAGGCTAGAATTGTGGGCATAGGAAAATAGATGTTAGTAAATGTAAAGTCATTCACTTTGGCATGATAAGATATCCAATGTCATATTATATTGGTGAGATTACTTTAGAAGAATCTGATGAGGCTAGGGATCTTGGAGTGTTAGTAGATAGGAAGTTGAAGTTCAGGGGGGACCATGTAGCAAAGATTGCAAATACAACTCAAAAGATAATTGCCATGCTGAAACGAATGTTAAGTATGTCATTTTTCCTCTTTACAGGGCCTTGATAAGACCTTGCTTGAACTATTGTGTGCAGGTCTGAAGTTCATTAGCTTATATGGTTTCCTTTGTAATTCTGATATAGTAGTGGAGAGAGTGCAAAGGAGAGTGTTAAAAATGATATCAGGATTGTGGAATACTGATTATGAAGACAGATTTAGAATTTGTAGACTGCAGACACTAGCAAACAGGGAAAAGGGTGATATGATTGACAAGAGGGCATCCTTGGAAGCCGGTGATGGCTAGATTTTTTTCTCATACAGTGGTTTGTGATTGGAATAGTTTGCTATTGGATGTTATGAGTGCAAGCAGTGTGAATGAATTCAAGAATAAGTATGATAGCTGGTGCATGTAGTATGTGGCCTCCCTTGATTAGTCCCTGACTCCCTGAAGGTCTTTCTCTTAAGAATGATAGTAATATTAATAATAATAATGCTGGATCTATTATCCACTTTGCTTATATCATTTCACATTGCTGAACTGAAGCCTTTTGGCTCTTTATTTTAGTAATTACCTGTATAATGTGATTTTCACATTTTCCTGTTAGGGGTAAGTCAGCAATTACATGAAATCTTTTTCAAAATACTATATTCATTTGCATGAATGATAGTCAATTATTTTCATTAAAAATTTAATGAGTTGTCAGCATTTAAAAGTAAAGCTATTGTTCTTGCAGTTTCATTTATACTGTACTCTACTATACTGTACTGATAAACCTGTGTCATTTTCACATATGCTGATATATATATATATATATATTTTTTTTTCATGAAATCATTTAATTCACATTTAATTTGCAATGAAGACCTGTTTAATTAATAATCCTGTTTCATTATTACCACAAAACTTGTACTGTATCATCTCATCTCCATTTATACTAATATATTTCATATAATCACTTCATTTACATTTAAAATTCATTTAATATTTAGGTTTGGTTTCTAGTGGTCCATCATTCTTTAACGACATGGGAGAGAATTATTGTATCAGGGTTGTACCAGTGAATTATTGTTACATGACTTCCATTGGTCCAGCAAAACAGCTACTAAAAATCCTTGACCCACATACCATACCACATAAATTCTTATCACCTCTGAAGAAGCCCACCTGACTCACTAACAATGATTTGCACTTAAGTTAATATCAATAGGAACAGTATTACGATATTAAATTTTTTTTTAAAAATTACCATTTAATTTATTTTATACAGTTCCACCCATGAAAGGTTGAAGATCTTATCATATTATGGAGGAAATAAGGACTGATAATCTGGGAATCCTTCCCTTGAAACCAAACAGAGAACCCTTTTCCTAAACCTCTGAGCAGGTTGGTGATGTCACACTGAGCTGCAAAAGTTCTTTACCACTTAGACGTTCAGGAAACAGAGATGCTCTCCAACATACCAGTCAGTCAGGCATTGACTGTTATTTAAGTAGGGTTCTCATTTTTTGCTGCCCATCAGTAGACAGTACCATTATAAAGTACTGTTGAGACAGTATATACTGATAAAGACACTTTTGGATTCTAATGGTTTGTTCTTCAGCATCCAAGTAACCCTCTGAGCTATTTTGCCAACTCTTACAATATGTCCTCTGAATTTCAAATCTCTGTCCACCATCACCCCCCCCTGGATCCCCTAGCCTCATCAATTTCCTGTAAACTAGTACCATCAATATGATGCAAAGTATTATTATTATTATTATGTGACACCTCCAGGGAGTCCAAAGACTCATCGAGGGAGGGAACCTACTCTACGACTCTGTCTCCACCACTCAATCCACCACCTGCCAGGAACTGCAATTACACCAACGCCATCTACTACCCGCCACCACCACCACCACCAGTAGTATTTTCACAGACAAACACAAACATCCATGCCCACAGCAGGATTCGAACCCACAGCCTTTTGGCTAGAGAGCAGATATGCTAACCACTCGGACAACCAGGCCAGCATGTAATCTTTTCATCTCGAAGTTCATTAGCTTACATTTTTCAACATTGAATTGACAATCATTGTCCTTTGCCCACTCTGCCAATTTATTTAAATCATCCTGTAAGATATCTACATCATCTTTATCAACTATAGCCCTCCCTAGTTTTGCATCATCGGCAAATAACTGAATATCCTTCTTCAAATCTTTTACTATAACATTAATATACAAGTTAAAGAGTAGTGGTCCTAGTACAGAGCACTCCACTAGTCACCCTCATTCACTTTGATTTCACTCTACCATACACCCTGTGACGATGTCTATCATCTACCCTCCCAATCCATGCCACCAGCCTCATATACATTCCCATTTGCTCAAACTTATGTAATAGTTTTCCATGTGGTATTCTGTTGAATGCATTTGCAAAGTCCAGCACTATCATGATGTAGCCTTTCCCTTTATCCATTTCTGCTGTCACCATATTATAAAATGGGAAGAAATTATTGAGGCAGGACCTACCTTGTACAAAGCTATGCTATCCCTTATAGAGTATCATATTCCTATCTACCTATTCCTAAATTTTACTTTTAGCCAACTTTTCCAATACTTTAACCACCACTCCAGAGGTACTAATTGGTCTGTAATTTGCTACGTCTGTCTTGGAGCTTCCTTTATGTAATGGAACTATCATACTCTCTTTGGAACCTTGCCAGAGCTGACTTAGATTAAACATCTTCATCAGAGACTCTGCCAGTTCTCATATGCCATCTCATATCACATGAGATGGCATACTGTCCAGGCCAACTGCTGTATTCACATTAATATTTTTCAATATACTGAGTACCTCCAGTTCATCTACCTCAATGCTCACATCGGTCTCTGTAACCTCAGTAACTGCAGTTACCACCTGGATGATATACCTAACAGAGTGATCACTTAGTAACTCTGTTTCTGTCACTTTCCTACCATTTCTCTTACTTGCTACATAGTGAAAAAACTTTTGGATTTACTTTGGCCTGCTTAGTTAATTTTCTGTCAAAAAATGATTTAGCCTTCCTTACCATACTAGTTACCCTTCTCACTTGTGCTTTATATTGCTCATGGGCATGCTGATCACCTTGTTGTTTATATTCCTTCCACAATGCTTTCTTTTTTTGTCGCTGCTGCTTTATATTGCTAGTCATCCACTTAATCCATATTCAGTTTATCCTACTGACACTCGGTATGCTCTCTGATACTGTCTTGCTCAAACAATCCTTGACTGCTTCCCATGCATTAATGACATTAATTCATTCTATGTAGTTGCTTTTGTGATGGCACTGCACCAAGTTGCCTACTAAGTTTTTCGTAATTTCTAGCCTTGTAGTTCTGCATAAACCCTCTCATGACTGAAACTTCCACATGTTGAGCAACCTCCCAGGTCAAGACTGCATGGTCACTTTCCCTGCTCGTAGGTAGAGTTGCTACTGTAGTTATAGATGGATCTTCTACTGCTATTACCAGATCCAGCACTCTTAAACCCTGGTCCCTTCCGTCACATGCTGTTTCAGGTAATTATCCCTTAGTTACTGTATAAATTCTATTTCCATTTTGCCATACCCTTTCCTCCTTCCAGTCTATATCATCATAGTTTAAGTTTCTGATGACAATTGCTTGCCCTGCATTCATTGTGCTAATCTTCTGATGCATGCATCAGAAGATTAGCACCATGCATGTTGTCCACATCTTCTTCTGAACCCCCCCCCCACCATTACTATAGCAGTAATCAACAATATATATGTCCTATTGGCCTCTATCACACATCAGACAGCCTCAAATGAACCATTTTCATCAATTCCACAATTTTCTGGACCCCGCAGTACTATAGCAGTTACCAACAATATATGTTGTCCTATTGACCTCTATCATACATCAGACAGCCTCAAATGAACCACTTTCATCAATTCCACAATCTTCCATCTATTTTTATTGGTTGAAGTTCTTCTTCAGCCATCATTAATAAAACCCCTCCTTCTCTTACCCTATTTCCTCTATCTTCTCTGAAAATACAATATCCATTATATTCTGTCCCTTTTAACTACATCATTCTGACAATATTGGAGTGCTGACAAGTAATAAACTAATTTTTAGTAAAATGGTTACAATAATAAAGAGACATTGTAGTGCAGTCAATGTCCATTGCCCCTCTTATGATCTCTGAGGTCTGGCATCTCCATAATGTAAATATACACAAAAAACGTTCTCCCAATCAAAACATCACGGCTCATTGATAGTCTATATATACAGGGTACACAACTAATCCTCCATTTTTCAGATGATGGCCATACCAAAATGGTCTTTTCACCCTGTAAATATGCAAACTCTCTTTTTTTATTCATGTCATTTTAACAGTATTTTACATTTATATTTTATTATGTTCTCAGATTTTCTAGATCTTTTAAAATATTGTCTTTACTTTGTCTCACAGTTTTAATTTAGCTTTTAGAGTTTTTATATTTTTACTATTTTAATTCCCATTTTGTGGTTGGCTGAGTGGTTAGCATATCTGCTCTCCAGCCAAAAGGCTGCGTGTTCAAATCCTGGATATGTGATTGTCTATGAAAATACTGGGAGTGGTGGTTTGCAGTAGATGGCAGTGGTGCAGTTGTGGTTCATTATAGTTGGTGAATTGAGTGGTAGAAGCAGAGTTGTAGAGTAGATGCCCTCTCTCGATGAGTCTTTGGACTCATCGAGAGAGGGCATTTCAATGGATGTCAGTTTCGTGCCTGGAAGTGTTACATAATAATAATATTTATTATTATCATCTTAATATCATTATCTCCTGTATTCCATTGCTCTTATATATTTTTAACTTAGAGTTTTATTTTTATCTATATTTAACTTCAAAACATGTGGAAATTCCAGTTAAGAAGAAGGTATATGGAACTATAAGACAGGTGATTGTGATGCACTTAGGAGGCAGCTTGAAGCAGTATGCTACAGCATAAAGATCTGCTAAGGATGCTCACAATGCCTTGGAGATAGTCAAGGGATATCTGAAGGAAGCATTATCACACTGTATATCCAAGAACAGGAGTGTAAATTGGATAGAAGTTAGATGGATGAGTAGTATTGTTAAGCATGAGCTGCAAAAAAAAAAAAAAAAAATGTTGTGGAGGGTATATAAAGAGAAAAGCATGGTAAGGAATGCAAAATCATATTATGAGAAGAAATTAGCAGAGCAGCCAAAAGGAAATCTCAAACAGTTTTTCATTATGTGGCAAGTAGGAAGAAGAATGCAGATGATAGAGAAGTGACAGAGGCAAATGAAATTGGTGAGCTAGTAAGTGACCACTTTGCAAAGTATGTTATCCAAATGAAGATATTGTTACGATACAGGTGACAGGGACTGATGTGAGAACAGAGGTTGTTGAATTGCAGGTACTTAGAATATTGCTGAATCTAAATGCAAATACAGCTGTGGGATTGGATGGGATATTGTCTTATGTTTTAATAGAATGTGTAGGGGAACTGGCAATCCCTTTTAATAGGCTGTGTAGTTTAAGTCTTGGCAAAATCTTAAGAGAGTGAAAGGAGGACAAAATAATTCCTTTCCATAAAAGTCTATGGTAGCAAATTATAGACCAATTAGTATCTCTGGAGTGGTGGTAAAAGTAGTTGGAAAAGTTGGTCATAAAGAGAATTCAGGACTGATGTAACATGGTTTTGTGAAGGGTCAGTCATGCCTTGGTCTACTAACTTTTTATAATAGAGTGACAGCTGAGTTGGATAAAGGAAATGACTACATGATGATACTGCTGGATTTTGCAGAAATGTTTGACAGGATACTGTATGAAACTGTGTTATGCAAACTGAAACAGATGGAAATGGATATGAAACAGGTGATATGGATAAAAGGGTGGCTGATAGAGAGATACCAAAAAGTAGTAATCGGAGCAGCAGAATCCTGGAGAAGGCTAGTGGCATGCCAAGGGCTTTGTGCTTGGACCACTGCTGTTTAATTTGTGCATAAATGATGTAGGAAGTAATTTGAAGGGAGATATTCAGTTGTTTGCTCTGATTCAAAATTGGGTAAGTAATAGTTAATCGAGGTGATGTAGAGAGCTTGCAGGATAATTTAAACAGGCTGACAGTATTGCAAAACATAATGGATGTCAATGTAATGTAGAAAAGTGTAAAGTTATACATTGTGGAATACAAATATTACAAGCTGCACACCACATTGAAGGAACTGTACTCCAGGAAATTGATGAAGCCAGGGATTTGGGAGTAGTAGTAGTAGACAGAGAACTGAAGTTTAGAGGGTATATTGCTAAAGTAACTGGGGCAGCTCAGTGGTTTACTTGATTAGTAAAGAACACTGAAAAGCAGAGATAAGGAGTTATCATTTCTCTTTAGGGACCCTTAATATGACCATATCTAGATTACTATGCTCAGGTCTGGTCACCTGGGGTTCTTGGGAATGAGGAAGTGGTAGAGAGGATACAAAGGTGAGTGGTCTGTGGAATACTCCCTATGAGGATGTTGGTTGATATACAAAAAAAAGGGGAGGAGTACAATAGAAACATTTAAGTTATTTAAAGGATTGTATAGAATTAATACAAAGGAAATATTTCAGCACTTGGCAGAGGGGCAGGACAAAAGGTCATCCCTGAACATTGGGTAAGGATGTGGTTAGCAGGGATAGTAGGACTAGATGTTTCACTTGGAGGGTAGGGAATGAATTTAAATGGGTTGTCTAAGTCAACTGTCAGTGCTTTGTCTGTTAGTAATTTTAAGGAGAGATACAATAGATATTGTGTTGATAATTTGGGTCTCCCACAGTGAGTCTTAGGACTCCACAGCAGTACCCATGCAATAAAAATGATAATAATATTTTAACCAACTCTTCAAACATATATCTTTCCCAGAGTAAACCATTAAAAATTAATCTCAAATGATTTGCTGTTTCGAGAAAAGGTCATACCACTAAGGTGAGTTGATGATATTACATCATTGTTCTGATTATCTTTTTCTCTAGTATTTTAATTTAAAGCAACTGTAGCCAAAAATAGTTCATTATTGTTGGTACTCCATAACAATGAAAAACCATTGCTTATCATTTTATACTAAGCCAAAGGAACTGCATGAGCCATCCATCCATTTCTCATCTGTCCAAGACAAGTTGACTCCCACTAAAAAGGCAATTAATGCATCCAGTTTGCCACTCCTCTGCTGTATGCCTTAAAGGAGAGGAGGTACGAGTGTTATTTTATGTCTGTGAAATATGTGTTCATGGGACTGGTTTGCCTGTTTTGAGAGATGAAAAACTCAAGTTTCCAGGAGAAATACCTTCCACCTTTACTTTCATATGAAGGTGGCAAAGTTTCGAAATGGAGGAAAGAGTACTGTAAAAAAAAAAAAAAAAAAAAAAAAAAAAAAAAAAAAAAATCACAAATTATAAAGGTGGCATGAAATGTATTGATTTAAGATATTCTGGGTGTCTTGAGTAATTACTTTGAAAGATTGTTAAATAAAACAAGTGACAGAGCAATGGTAGAAAATATAGATAAGGAACACAGATAGATATTAATATACTTGCTGTAGGGGGAGGGAATAAACCTAAAATGTAGAGCAGTTGGAGTTGATAATATTCAACCAAAAATACTCAAATATGAGGGTATAAAAGTTTTGCAGTAGTTATACTGCAAAATTATGGCTATCATAATATCCCCATCTGTGAAAAAAAAAAAAAGAGAGAGAGAGAAATAAAACTAAATGCGTGAATTATGGAGAAATTTCCTTGCCGAGCATTCCAGATAAGATTTATGCAAACATACTTGAAAAGTGGCTAAGAAAAATTGTGGAAGAGAAACTTGGATAACTTGAGTTCATTCCAAATAGTTTTCAGGGCCAGATTTTTACTTTTACAGATGGTGAGAAATCATTAAAATATATCAAATACTAGTATTTAAGTTTTATCAATCTGAAAAAATAAGCATATGATAAGGTACAAAGAAAATTTGTTCAAAATCCTATGTGGTGTAAATAGAACATTATATTGAGCAGTATATAACCATGCCCCTGTCATAACCTTTAAAGATATATTCTATGTCCTCAAAGTTAATGAAAATATTCCAGTAAACATGGGTCCAGAAATAAACCCCTCATGTCCAAGATAGTCTTTTAATAAACATGAATCCCTTGATGCTGGGAGAGGGCAGCATGATAAATGTACCATACAGTTGTTGTTCAAAATGACTTCTGTTATGAACTGTTGAGACATCTCACTATTGATAGCCTTACTCACTTGAAAGTTCCTGGCAGATATCTGATGGCAGTGTGTGCATAGTCTGTATGTTCTTACAGTTCTCACCAATGAGTTCCAGTTGCCCTGCAGATTAAAATAAAAATAAAGGATTAAGGTAACCAAGGAAATTATGTAACACTGTTCAAACTAATTTTAATATATGGATCAGAGAGTTGGGTTAGAAATAAAACAATTAATCAGCAACTAGACACCACATCCATGAGAATTCTTAGAAGAAGAATTAAAGTAGTAAACATAATGATAAAATTATAAAGTAAGGGTATGTTGCAAAAAATTACTTAATATTCATAGAATTTTTGGCTAGGCTTTCTAGCCATTATCAGTACAGTTGAAAAGAGAAAACACTTAAATTGCAAGAATACGACTATATGCTATCAACTGCAGGAAGATAACTCCATCTACAACTATTAGAATTCAAAGAAATAAATTTAAATAATTACAAGTTTATGAAACATAAATTGAGGAGTGTTATTTAGGGTGACTTCCCAAAATTGGGAAAGTTTAAGGCAGTCATTTATGTTTAAGTTTGGACTGTGAATGTGAATTTCTTTTTTTTTAGCTATGTAGATAGTAGGAGGAGAAATGATTGTGGAAGAATGACATTGCAGGACAAAAATGGGAATAGAGTGACTGATGCAGAGGAGGACATAGTGGAGTTGTTCAATGAGCACTTTATTGGAGTATTTCATCCTGGAAAAGAAGGTTTTAATACTAGAGGGATAGGGCAGGTTCAGGGTTTAGAGGGGGAGTTGGTTCCAAATACTGAGAACTCTGGATACCAGTAAAGCTATTTCACCAAGGTTTTTGAGAGAATGTGCTAAAGAACTGACAGCTCCGTTGACCTGGCTCTTCACTAAAAGTCTGGCTGTGGGAAAGGCACCCAAGGAATGGAAGGAAGGTAAGATAGCGCTGCTGCACAAGGGTGGTAGCAGACTGGAAGTGTCTAATTATAGTCCAGTTTGTGTGTCATCAGTAGTTGTTAAGGTCTTGGAGAAATTAGTGAAGGACTATATACAGCATTGGGCAGATGAGGGTAATGTTATTTGTGAGAATCAACATGGATTTGTTAAGGGGTGTTCTTGCTTTAGTAATATGATTGCCTTTTATAATAAAGTGATAAGAGCAATTGATGAGGGAAAGGCATATACTGCCATTTTTTTTTTAGATTTTGCAAAGATGTTTGACAGGGTGCCACATGATAAGCTGATATTTAAGTTGCAGCACATGGGTTTAGATGTCGGATTAGTCAACTGGATTCAGGATTGGCTGTCTGATAGGTATTAGAGAGTTGTGTATGGTGGGGCAATATCAAGGAGGCAGAAGGTTACAAGTGGTGTTCCACAGGGCTCAATACTGGGACCTGTATTGTTCAACCTTTATATCAATGACATTGTCAATGGATTGCAAGAGGATATTCAGTTGTTTGCAGATGATGTGAAGCTGGGAAGGGTAATCAGTAATAGTGCAGATGTGGCAGCCTTGCAAGAGGATTTGAATAAACTAGACTGATGGGCAAATGAATGGAGGTATCGGTTTAATGCAGCAAAATGTAAAGTCTTGAAGTTTGGGAACCGTCGATGGGAGGATGCATATTCATATGATAAACCTTGTGTTTCCTAAAAATTACCTCCCACAATGAGTGGAGGAGCCTGGAGGAAGTAGGGGAGACAGGAGATCTGGGGGTGATGATTGATAGCAAACTGAAATTCAGGGAGCATATTGCAAAGCTGGTGAAGGTAACCCAGAGGATTACTGCAATACTGAGAAGGATGCTGACCTGCAGAGATAAAGAGTTATCATTCCAATGTATCAGACCACACTTAGACTATTGTTCTCAGGTTTGGTCCCCAGAATTTGAAGGGGATAAATTAACTGTGGAAATGGCACAGAGGCAGATAACAAAGATGGTTTCAGGACTGTACAATGTTAGTTACGAGGATCGACTGAGGGGAATATGGACTGCAAAGTTTCATAGCTAGGAGAGGTGATATGATCGAGACTTTTAAACTGTTGAGAGGCAGTTACAGGGTAGACATTGGGGGAGTTCTTTCGCTTGGTCAAACAGCAGGAAGGAGTAATGATAAGGGGCCATCCCTGGAAGTTACAAAAGGATGCTGTGAGCAAGAGGGTGAGGAGTGGTTTCTTTACTTGGAGGGTGGTTGAACCGTGGAATGCATTGCCTGAGAGAGAGAGAGAGTGGTTAGAGCAGGAATGGTCAATGGGTTCAAGGAGTGGTATAATAAACTTTGTGTTTGCTAAAAACAACCTCTGACGATGAGTCTTTTGACTCCATGGAGGCCTGGATAATAATAATAATAATAATCTTTCTTCCCCATGTCAATATCCTTCTGAAGGAGCCTTAAAGTTCTACATCTTTTCTAACTGCCATTCATTTGTTTGCCTTTCAGTATATGATATCCTCAAAGAAGAAATTAACTTTTGTTTCAAACTTTAGTTTTATTTCAATGAATTATATGCCTAGTCGATAAGGCATGGCTGTCTAAACCAGGCTAATCCGACTTTTGAGGTAATATATACCATATATATCTATTGCAAAAGCAGATGATGATGAAAAAACTATTGGTAATAGATAAAGACGACCAAGAAGATAGACCTCCTTTTAAAAACAGGATACATCCTCTTACCAAGAAATATATAACCCTACCAAAACACAGATGAGCATTTAAAATTTTTAGAGTATCCATCATTTATATGGTCTCCCAAAAATATAGAAATAAGGCTGCCCTGTGAGACCCATTGTGAACCAAACCATATTTTTTACAAAAAATCAAGGATACTTCCCTTGAAGCTGATATGATATATGTAGTCACATATATCACCTACCTATGGTATCACCTATTCACTGGCATCCCCTAAACATATTATTTTCCTTCTATACAAAGATTTCTCTCCAGATACCATAAAGATATTCAAAATCATAATACAATCAAGATGCTGGAAAAATATGATTTACATGCAGATTGAACATACACCTAAAGGGAGCCCTCTGTCCCCACCATCCATATGTTCACTGGGCATCCACAGATGCCTTATGGCAGGCATGGGCAACCTTTCCTAGTTCGGGGGGTCAAATTATCATTTCTCCGAGTCAAGGGCCGGACCATATTATTAAATAATATAAATTAATATTAAATGAATTAAAACAAGTTGCTACTTCATATTTCATTTATTTATAATATAATGCTTTGGTATAAAGCTCTACATCAATTTTATAATATTATGAACGATATAACAATTTAATGTGAAGATTGGCCTTGTACTTCAACTATGAGACTATCAATATTGACATTAATATTACTTAAGGATGATCGCATAGAATTTTTGAGGTTTTCATCCGTTATTCTTGTTCGAATTTTTGATTTATTGTATTTCATCCTCGAAAAAACTGTTCACACATATATGTGCTGCCGAAAAAAACAAATGATTTTTCTTGAAAAGGCATGTAAATTTGTATATTTTTCTTCCACCAAATAAAATTTATAAAAATCCGTCAAAGCAATGTTGTTAAATTGTGATTTTAGCACTAAATCTGCCTGAAGCTCAATAAGTTCCATCTGTAAGTTTTCTGGCAAATTATTTACATCAGCATCCATCGGATGAGCAAATAAAGCGAATGTGGATTCTTTGTTTTTGAAGTCGGCAAACCTTGTATCAAATTGCTCTATTAGTGCCTTCAGTTCATCTCCATAACAATTATCAGGGATATTTTTATGAGTTGCTAGAGTCGGAAAATGATAACAATTTGTAGCTCTTATCTGACTTTCCAACAATCTTAGTTTATTACAAAAAGCTTTACATGTCCATGCAGTTCATGAATCAATTGTCCTTGTGTTTGCAATTTAAGATTCAGTTCGTTTAGGTATCCGGTGACATCTCCAAGGAATGCTAAATCACACACCCACTCATCATCTTTTGCTTGGTTAATTGTGTTTCCTTTTATGTCCATAAAATCTGCAATGTCTTATCTCAGATCATAAAATCGTTTTAACATTTTACCTTTACTCAACCACCTCACTTCTTAATAATAAGACACATCTTCATAATCCAAAAATAGGTCTGCCAAATACTCCTTAAATTGGCAGTGATTAAGTGCACGTGACTTAATAAAGTTAATACTGACAACTTCCATAACATTTGTGAATTTAATCGATTTTGCACACAGATTTTGTTGGTGGATAATGCAGTGAAAATTTGTTAAATTTTCCGGATGGATCTGTAATTCTATTGCTCTTTCATGAACTATTCCAATAAATCCCTTCTGTGCACCAACCATTGCAGGGGCTCCATCAGTGCATATGCCAGATAGTGAACTCCATTTAAGCCCAAATCTCTCGAAGACTGTGTCGACTGTTTCAAATATATCTTCACCAGTAGTTATTCCTTTTAACAGCCGAAGCACCAATAATCCTTCTGTGATGTTGAAATCCGCATTAACTCCTCGAATAAATATTGCTGGTTGTGCTGTATCGGAGGCATCGGTGCTGTCATCCAAAGCAATTGAAAATGCTTCCAATCTAGCAATCTTCTCTTTTAAACTTTTTTTTGATATCATCAGCCATAATTTCTATCCATCAGACAACAGTACATCTCGACAAACGAATATTCTCAAAGTCTTTTTTCTTTTCAGGACATATTATACTTACAACATCCAGCAGACATTCTTTGATAAATTCTCCTTTACCAAATGACTTAGAATGCTTAGCGATTTTTTCGCTTACCACAAAGCTGGCTTTGACAATGCTGTGGTGCTGCATTCTTTGCTTGTTGAACATTTGCTGCTGGGTATCCGGGTTCTTCAACTTCTGTATTTCATCTTTTCATAGTTGTCCATCAATTTTTGGGTGATCCGCATGTCTCGAAGTAAAGTGTCTCTTCAAGTTGTATTCTTTGTTGACGGATACAGATTCGTTGCACAGCAAACATACAGGCAAACCTTTATTCAGAATAAAATAATAATCTTCCATCCAGTTGTCTTGAAATTGATGATTCTCTGCATCTACTTTTCTTTTTTCTGCAATAACCCCTGACATTGTCCCAAATTTATAAGCGATATTCAGAACTCTCAAACAAAACTGTCTTCTACACCGCAGGCACCGAACAGAACACAACATCAACGCAGGCACCGAACAGAACATAACATCAATGCAGGCACTGAAAACAAAGCACAACACCAATGCAAGTACCGAACTGACACGTTCTAACACGTTCACACACACCGCCAGTCAAAGTGAGAAAGAGACCTTGGTTGGAGAAAACATATGTGTTTTGCGCAAGTCATATGATGTCAACTTAATGTGAGTTAGTAGAACACACCATGTTTTCTCCCACCATGAATCAGACAAACTTTGCTGAAATAGATTAGGGCCAGATCAAAAGAAGCAGAGGGCCGGATCTGACCCATGGGCCAGGGGTTGCCCATATGTGCCTTATGATCACTCTGATGCTCGGTGATGTGCCAGATCAGTCACTCCACACACCATCCATCCATCCACCTCATTGATGGTCTACCCCTTCCTCTTTTTCCAGGAACTTTACCTGCTATTACTGTTCTGAGAAGTCCTCCTTCCATCCTTTCAATTTATCCAAAATATATTAACTTTCTTCTATCAATATCCTTAAGGAACCTTAAAGTTCTACTGATCTTTTCTAACACCATTCATTTGTGCCTTTCAGTATATGATATCCTCAACATCCTTTTGTAACACACTACATCTCAAAAGCAACTATTCTTTTCTTATCTGACTTCTTTAGGTTCCAAGTCTCACATCCGTAAGTCTCTGTTGAAAAAACAGCTGCATCCAAAATCCTCAAATTTGTTCCATGGAGATAGATCCATCCTTCCAGATTTTAGACAAATCTCTGACTGTTGTTTTAGCCATTCCTAATCTTCTTTTGATGTCTTCTGAACAGCAATTCTTCACATTAATAATGGATCCCAGGTACTCAAACTTGCTGACTTACTCAATTCTTTCTCCATTAAGGTACACTTATTTCTCAAGAGCTTCCCCATTTGTATTTCCTTTGAGAACGATAATCTTTGTTTTGCATTGAAGTCCTCTGTTATTAATGATCTTGTTAACTTTATCAAGAATTTGTCCTAGTTCTTCCTTGTCATTACAGTGGAGTATGGTATCATCAACATACCTCAGATTACTGATCTACCACCTATAATTATCCAATGCTTCATGCATGATGTCCTCCGCATATATACTAAACAAGTGAGGAGAAAGTAAACATCCTTGCCTAACTCCTTTTCCAACCTGAAGCCAATCATTCAATCCAACACCTGTTCTTACTGTGGCTTCTTGCTCCCTGTACAAGTTGGCTATTAACCTGATAGTGTGCTGAGGAAAACCCATTCTTTTCATTACTTCTCATAGTTTCACATGCTGTATTTAAATTGTTCTAAAGAACACATTACCAGAGGGAGTCTGAATTTTTTATATTTTTCTATGATCTGTCTAAGGCAAAGGATCTCTGGTGCCCTTACCTGAAACCTGCTTGTTCCTCAGGCATCGCTGTCTCAACTTTGGCCTCAATCCTATTTAGCATGATCTTCAATGAAATTTTGCTTGCATGAGAATAGTTTATTAGTTCTTGCAAGCCTTCATATCTCCTTTCTTATGTAGTGATATGAAAACTGACTTATTCCAATCTCTATGTCATGATCCTGTCTCCCATATCCTTGTAATCAATCTATGAAACACTCTTATCCCCCACCCCATTCCCTGTGGCCTTAATTAACTCTGCTGGGATTCCATAACACCATATTGCTGTTAAGCTGCTTAACTACTCTTTCAACTTCATGCCTAAGTGGAGGAGGTTCCAAATTGGAATTTTCCTAGTGAGAGGGCTCCTCCAAATTTTCTTTATCCACTCTATTGTACAGTTCCCTCACAGTATAGTATTCTTTCCATCTGTTTTCGATTTCCAATTCTTCTGTTAGTAACGCTCCATTCCTGTCTTTGATGACATTCAATTTGGGCTTAATCTTGTGCTTTAGATCTTGAACATAATTAAACATCTTTCATCTGTAACTCTATCTCTTCACATTCGTTAGTATAGAACTTTTCCTTGTCCTGCTTGATCACTCTTCTGACTTCTCTATGTAATCTTTTATATCTTCATTCCCTGTGTCTCTGTTTTTCCATCTGCCTTCTTTTGATTAGTTCCCATGTTGAATCCATGGGTCTCTTGGTCTTCTTATTGAGACAAGATATTTCTGTCCCCACACATGGCTAATTATTATTTAAACTACCTAGAAGATATTTTGTTTTTAACCATTCATCCTCAGCCTTCTTTCTGAGTTCTTTATATATTTGATTCTCATTTGGCCTCATTCTGAAAAAGAATTACCTTACTGCATCAAAATAACAGCCTACATTTAGGCTGTTATTTAGACTTGATTAATCAAGAGTGTTTATAAGTGGTACATTGGTAAATAGAGGTGACATCAAAGCTAACCATTATGTCTGAATTTTTTAAGATAAGATTTTTAATTAGTGTTTTGAAATAGACTGAATTTTTTACAAAAGTAGAGGAGTTGCCAGTAAGGGGAGCAAGCGACTTGGCTAACTTGGTCCAGTTTATACATGGGACTATCTATGCTATCGACTATGGGGTGTAGGGGGATATTAGGTTTGTGTATTTTTGGTAATCCATAAATCCAGGATGGTTTAACATGAACTAATTTTATGTTTGTGATGATTTCTTTGGGCCAGGACGTCACTTTTTTCAGTAATTTTCGGACTTTTTTTCTTTTGAGACATAGTGGGGTCTTGATGTATAATTTGGTACGTGGAACTGTCACATAGGAGATCTTGCATTTTTCTGTTATAATCTTCTTGATCCATGATCAAGAAGATTATACTCGTATTATACAAGAAGATTACACTCATATTCTGTCTGTTTGAATTGCTTCTTTGGTCCACACTGATTGTGTACTGTTAGTTTTGGAAAGAAATATTTGTACTAATTTCATTAATGTTCAAGTTGCAAATGTATTGTTTCACTCACTCACTGTCGCATGTACAAGTGTGTTGTGCTCTGATCATGCTGATTTGAAATTCAGCAAAATATAAGCAATTAATAAAACATCTTTTTGATAAAATTGTTTGTCTCAGTCATATTCCCCCTCCCCCAGCTCTCTTATCCACTAAGCTGCAAGTTGCATTTCCTCAATATTTCTTTGTGTTCAGCATTCCAGAGACCTAAAACAAACCACCTTAGTCAATAATCTCAGAACCCTTTCCAATATCTATTCATCCTTTTGTGAAAGATATATACATTGAAGTTCTGCACATCCTACTTCCCATAAAATTGGAGTTGTCAAATCTTTAGTTAAGAGAGCACATAAGATTTGTTCTTCTTCATCATTACAACAAGAACTCCTCACAGTCAAAGCTTTAATGGAATCAAATGGCTATAAAACCTTTGCATTCATTGAATACACACATTTAATTCACTGACTCCTATATTCCTTAACTATGCTCAGTAATACTGCAATAGAACACAAGAGTTCTGACACAATATAGTTATGGCACTTATAACCATATAGGCAGAATCTGAAGTTTTACCTGATATCCATATACTTTCTAATCAGCAAAATTTCTGATCCATTACTAACTAAAAAATTATCAACTTTCACTTTTGTCCCTTGCTTGTGTTTACCAGATTCTTTTACATGCTTTGGACAGATAGATTGTTCCTTGGAAAATCAATTAGTGAACATCAATACTTCACTGAATATATCTTAAACTTCAAAAATTCAAGTCTGCTCACCTTCTCCATAGAAGCAGTTTTAAATATAAAACTGCTTCTTTTTTTTTTCTTTTTTTTTTTTTTTTTGATGATTCTGTCGTGACGACTCTTTTCTGTGGTGTTCTAAATCTATCTAGTTTCAAGTCACCTTTATGAATAATACAACTAATTACGAAATGATCACCGATCCAAAAGTAGGGAAATTTATATTTATACTGCGCCACCCTATTCTTAGATTAGTCTATATAAATAGTAGGATCAGTTCTAAATTAAGTTAACAGTCATCTCATTAGGCCGAATCATCTATTATCATTTTTACTTGGGGTTCCCGCAAGATTCGAATATTTATGAACGGTGCAATAATAAGGAATTCAGGCAAACACAATATTTAGATCAACAAAATAAAACATTTAATATATGATATGGTTAACAAATACAATAACTCTATTTTAAAATGGAACTATACAATTAACTTAATACAACTTCTTAGGTCACTCATGCTAAATCAATGTTCTAACTTCCATTTACAATTCACAGTCTCAAAAACACAAATCTACTTATCTCAGGTTAACATAACAACTTCACAATTAATCAGTCTTCACAAATCTATCAGCTCAATGTTTATATTCACAGCAGGCAATAAACTACGTAAGCAATATTCCAAGCAAATATATTCCGGACCTTGAGCATCGGAAATATATCACAGTTAATGCTAAATTAGACAAACTTATACAACTATTCTTACCAGACAGATTCTTCAATACATCAATTTATTGAGAGAGCACTTATGAACAAACTTAATTAACGTTAGCGGAACACACATAATAAAAATTCTCTACAGTTTAAACTGTACTATTGTTAGTCGCACTTCACTATTCCAAACAACAGTAATTAAGTACTGATATCTTTTCTTGTTCACTTTTCTCCAAGTAATCAATATAACTCTTTCCTAGGGCAACATAGAATTTAATCGTAATCCAGATTAACTGGCATTAATCAGAATTTTCGCATTGACTGTCCATTTTCCTTTTATCTGATTACGGCATCAACCTTTCTTCATAACAACAGCAGATTTCGCTTATAACATTAAACTTTATGTTTCACTACTTATAGGTTCACTTCCGAACACTTTACTCATAAATTTCTGCCCTGAGGATTTTATAATCTTGGTTCCGCAAAACTCTCTCCTCACTCGCTTAATAATAATTCTTCTCTTCCTCTCTATCTTATCTATGACCTTCCTTCACTTTTCTCTTCTCTATCTATGACCTTCACTCCCACCTTACTTTCGAACGCCACGCTCTCTTCACTCGTGGTTGTTTACGCGTGCGTCTCCATGACAACAGACTAAGCGTAAACATTTCGCTAATGTAATGTATGCTCTTTTACTACTACTACAGTGATTACATAACATTGAATATTTCACAAATAAGAACAACAAAATATTTAAGCTACTTCATCAACTTTTTGATTACATATACAGTTAAATATAAAATAACATTTTACGTTACATCATATATATTTGGTTATACAAAATTCTATACATTTTAATATTTTATAAAATAATAGTAGGTCAGGTTTTGAATAAATATTCAATTAGTAATTCTCAATTAGGGAATAATAAATAATTTTATATAAGTCATGATTAATATTTAATAAGCAATGTTAAATGTGAATGAAAAATAATAAATTACATAACATAGCTTCATTCACAATTTAACAATTCCTCATCATCAAAAAAACTTCAAACCCTTTTTCACTGGCCTTATTTAAATTTTAAATAGGAATGATTGCATCTCTTTCTCTCTCTCCCTCCTTCCCCAAAAATTTGAGAGATTCTCATCCTGTGTAAATATCAGAAATGATTTATTATATATTTGACATGATCCGTCTAGCATGTGATCTTAGCTGTTATTGGTTAAATGAGTGTTGTATTTGCCTCGTATTCTGTCTCTTTGGATTGCTTCTTTGGTCCACTGATGATGTACTGTTAGTTTTGGAAAGAAATATTTGTACTAATTGCATTAAATTTTATATTTACTTTGTCTAATTTATTTCACTCAAGGTCAGGGTGGATTGATTCAGCTAAAAGTGCCTTGGATGTCAGAAATTTTATTGGAGAAATAACAAATAACAGATTAATTTGGAAGAAAATTGTGAACATGATGTTAGTAATTATATAGTACATATCAGAACTTTGATTATTATGACATGCTGTTCCTTACTAAGAACTTTCAGTACAATTTCTTCTTTACCCACCCTGCCTCTTTTAACATTGTAAGTACATCATCCTCTTTTCTTATCTTTCAAAACAACCTACTTCACGTGCTTCGTCACCTTCTTCCTTGGTTTAATCAACATTTTATTCATATTTGGGCTATTTAGTCTCTAAGAGTTGGCTTTTGTTTTCAAATTGTTTTACTTATTCTCTATATTGTATATTTATGCAAACAGCAGATTCCATATTTGAATCTGCTGTTTATGTGGGAGAGCTGTTTAAGATTTTGATTCTTTTAAAAACTTTCTTAAATATATATATGTGAGCCTGTGTGGTGTGTGTGTGTGTGTGTGTGTCACTTTTATCACATGCCCATTTAGGTTGGGTGTGCTCTGTCAGGTGGCTTATGCCCTACAAAATTCACATCAGTTTGACTGTATGATTGCATTGTTATTGATGTATGAAAGTTTTAAGAGTGCATAGTGCATCAGCACTCATCTTAATTGGTCCAATGCAATTAATTCTAGGATAACTTTGAATACTTTAAATGATCAATTAATATAATTTTAAATATGAAGGTCAAATGAACAATAGCTATGCTTCACGTGTGCTGTTTATGTGAGAAGCTCATAGGTTTACGCTTTGTGATAAGATTAAATTATTATTGGCTAATACTAGAGTGAGACACGGATAATTTAAATGTTAATACGATTTTTAAATACAGCCATATAATACACACACACAGATATCGGAAAAAGTAATCGCTTGGGAAATTATTATTTTTCCGGATTGAAACGAAGAATGGCTGAAATAACTAATTTTTCTTATTTATACACAAGTTCCAACCTCCTTTGACTATAATCGATCATACAATCTGGTAGAAAATGGGACATTCAGGAGATCGTCAACAATGTTTCCCATTGTAAATATGGGCAAAAAAGTTATAAATTATTTATAGAAAAATTACTTGTCTATATCAGTATTAATGTACTCATGACAAATGACAGTTGTTCAAAATTGGATTGGATGACACAATAACCAATCACAGTCACTGATTTCTAGGTGCTATTGTCTTAGTGCTCCCCCCTGCCTCGCCTTCTAAGCTGTTTAAAACCACTGGAATGAACGCTAAGAATTTGACCCTCTGCACCATTTGTATGTCTGTTCAAACTGCTCAAAGGTGTATGTATTTGTGACTGCACACCTGGGCTATTAACACGAATGTGATGCAATGTTTACTCATCGAAAAGGTGTCCTCTTCATGAAACATTAGTATATTGTGTTTAATTTTAGGAATGATGTGAAGATAGGAAACAACTGGAAGAGTCTTTAGCGGAAATAAATGCAAAAATATAATATCGGTATTATTGCTATTCTGTGGATGTGCACTGCACACCTAGCACACCTGGAATATTCACCCTTGATACCTTGATACACACACACACACACACACACTCACACCCTCAGAACATTACAGATGGGAAGTTGACCCTGCATCCCCAATGCAGAGTGATGAAACATACCAAACACCACACGCAGACAGTAAATGGCAGACATCGGGGGCTTCCCAACAGTGTGTCGCAATTGACAAACATGAGTAAATGTGGTGATCTTAGCAACTTTGATCATGGCTGTATTATCAGCACAAGACAGATGGGTCATTCTATCGTCCAAGTGGTAAGAACCATAGGGTTCTCAAGGGCAATCGTACAAGAGTCTACCATGAGTATACGATCAACGGACTTACCAGCACCCAGCAAGTAAGTGACTGCTGACCACACGCCATTGTTGACCAGAGTCGACATAGGCTGTCCAGGCTCTTACAGACCAACTGCAGGTGGCAGCACAAATCACATCTGGTTTCAATCTCAGAGGTCCAAGCAGTTTCAGTGAGCAAACAGTACACCATACCCTGCATACCATGAGCTACAGGAGCCAATACCCTAAATGTGTACCACTGTTGACAGCTTGTCATTGGGCATTGCACCGCCTAGTGTCAGGACGATCAAAACTGGGCCTCTGCAGAGTAGACCAGAGTCATGTTGATCTGATGAATCCCATTATCAGTTGTACCTAGCTGACCTGAGGGTACAAGTGTGGCATCGACACAAGGCCATGGCCCTGTCGTGCCAGGTTGGGGATGTTCACGGAGGTGGTGGCTCTGTGATGGCTTAGGGAGCTTTCGCATTAGTTCCCTTAGTGTGTGTCTGGAGAGGTCCTTAAACACTACGAATTACCAAAATGTGCTGACCACCTGCGCACTCTCATGGCCTTCACACATCCTGCAGCTGATGGTCTGTTTCAGCAGGACAATGTGCTGGTGGTTGCATGCAGCCCACCCAGGCATGGCTCAAGGAAACACTCGTCTGAGTTTGGGACCATCCAGCAGCCCCAAGGTCTCGAAACATCAGACTTACATGTATCCAGGACCAACATCTAAGGCACAGTTATAGTCAATAACTGTGCCTGTACTCTCCGAGGCATTGACTCCACCAGATGCTGGAGATAATTCCAGCCATGCCTCGGAGAGTACAGGCTGTTATTTGTGCTAAAGGAGGAGAGGATAAACGGTATTAGGTAGGTATCTGTAATGTTTTGTCCAGTGTGTGTGTATGTCCATCCAATTTTTCTCATTTTTATGCTATTTGGTATCCATGGTGATAATTCTTTATCTAATTCGATAATGTATACTTTTGTATCTTTGAATTAGACTCAAGTTTTTTTTGTCATAAAAAGAGAGGTTTTTATGCTTTGACAGTTTTCTGTTCTTTATAAATATTAATTTGGAATAGTAATAACATTTATGATTATAGTATTTTTAAACATGAATAAAATTATGTACTGACTTCCTAATATACTGACTTCCTACAGTGAGTCAGCAGCTCCTTGATTGTACAGTTATTCTAATAAACTGTTTCTATCTGTAGTTAAATGAACGTTCCAAAGAACGAAAAGTTCCTGCCTCAAGAGTTGGTAGATTAATGTCATATGGAGGTAAGTTGTACATCACTGGTAAATCAACTTCATATGCCTTCTTTAACTAGATGAGTTAGTTTCTTATCTCTGACATGGCAGAGGTTAGGTACTAGCTAATCTGGAAGTGTCTCCTTGAAGTATTACAGTTATATTTATTCTTATGTGCTATTTAGTGGCACATAAATATACAAAATCTTTGCCATCTATCAACAAATTAAAAAAAAAAAAAAAAAACTTTTTTTCGCATTCAGTTCACAAATATATCTATGTAGTGTCAGTATTAACACAATTAATTTTCACCACTGTTTATAATCATTGAAGTAAATTTTCAGTCTCTTATGCTTAAGAACCTCTACTTATTATATGATTACTTCAGGCACAAAAGTGGTACCATGTATGTTCAGACATCTCATTCCAGAGAATATATCTATGTAGTGTCAGTATTAACATAATTAATTTTCACCACTGTTTATAGTCATTGAAGCAAATTTTCAGTCTCTTATTCTTAAGAACCTCTGCTTATTATATGATTACTTCAGGCACAAAAGTGGTACCATGTATGTTCAGACATCTTCTGTATACACACACACACACACACACACGCACACACAGAACAAATGAATGAATGCATGTGTACATGCATTCATTCATTCTCTGGCCACTTTTCTCCCTTTTCACAGCTGATCTCCCTTTTCAGAAAGAAAGACCACAGAAAGTTTACAATCTTCATATGAAACCAATTCATCTTTAGGTGAAAGACTTATAAAGGTTTCTTGTGGTTTTTTTTTTTTTATCATATGCCATCTGAAAGTATTTTAGACAGTAAATGATTTTAGATGGCAGGAGAATTTTTTAGTAAATATTTTTTTCAATCTTGGTTTGTAAATTTTCAGGTACAGTTTAGAATACAATATATTAAAAATCTTATTAATTAAAAAAAAAAGTTATTCATAATTCTTACTTTACAGTTAAATACTACTTTACAAGACTCCACAATTTTGTACTTACAGATGCATATGAACATTCACCTCCACTGATAAAATATGACCTATCATTAAAAGGTGGTGTGTGAAGGCTAGTGGGCTGCAGCTAGAAAAGTTTGAGTAACACTAGTATAGATAGTCAAAGCAGAAATCCTGTTATCATTCCACAAACTATCCACAGTATTCCACCTCTGAATTTTTTCCAGCTGGACATCCAAAAAATACTCAGTAGCCTTGATACCAATATGTCTACTGCCCCCTGATGATATTCCTCCATCTGTGCTAAAAGCTTGTTTCAGAACTTACACCTATCTTATATCTTCTACTTGAGATCACATTCTCACCTGCTATCTGTCCAACTGTTTGAAGCAAGCTTTTTTTTTTTTTTTTCCAGCCTGTTCCCAAAACCTTCAAACTATTGCCCTATTGTTCAGACCTCACTACTCTCAAAAATAATTGCAAAGATCATCAACAGCAACTATTTTACTACTTGGAGACTTACCAGTTAGTGATCACCAATATGAATTTCACCATTTTGTTTCACAGCTGATCTCCTAGTCAGCCTCACCCACCTTTACACCCAGGCCTTGGAGAAATTTGCAGAAACTCAAGTGGTCACTGTTGATATTTCCAAGGCATTTGATCAAGTTTGGCATTACTGCCTTCTTACCATTTTATGGTATTCTTCCTTCCCTTTGTGAATGGATTGCCAGCTTCCTCTCTCATTCATTGTGAGTCATGGTGGATGGTTTCCTTTCAACAGATTTTTCAGTATTAATGCTGGTGGACCCAAACCTAAGTGCTGTCACCTACATGCTTTCTCCTATACCACATCAGTGATTCTCTCTCTCTCTCTGTGACTTCCATTCCTGTTCATAATTTTGTCAACAAATGACAGTGATAGTACACTTTTTTCCTCCTTCATTTTCCAAGCCTAGTAGTGCCCAGATAATTCATGCCTCCAGATCTTCTTTAACAATACTGTAAACACTGATCTCCTTGCCATTCTCAAGTGGGATGAAGACAACCTGGTGAATATTAATGCTACCAAAATGCCATCCTATCATTTCCAGGATGGCATTTTTATAGCATTAAAATTCACCAGGATTAGATGTGCAAGGTTAACTCGCACATCTAATCTATCATGGTATAAGCGCATCTGGTCTATAGCTTCTTCATCTTCCAGAAAGTGTTAGCAAGAGAGAAGTGCTCAACTGTTGATACTTTATAAAGTTTAAATCAATTCACTCAACTTTACATTGGGGCATTACACATTAGACCACCTTTAGAATACTCAATTGTATTCAGAAGTGGACAGTTTGCTTAATTGTGATAACCCCCTGACTTACTGACTCCCTCCATTCACTTTCATATAGATATATTTTGCTGCATTACTTCATTCCCTACACCTCTGTTCTTTGGAACAGTCTTCTCCATTACTGTTTTTCTCAGTGATTACAAAATTCAGGTCTTGAAAAAACACATAAACAAATTCTTTTCTTCTTCCTAATCACCTCTCACACATTGTGACCTCTCATTGTGGGGCTGACATTAAAAACAAACAAAAAACACTTTTGTCAACAACTCAAATGGTTGTTTATAAAAACTCCAGCTTCACTCTGTGTACACTGAAGCTCACAATAGTTTCATAAAAATTCATCAACAGATTTTTTATTATCATCATCAAATTCCTTCCATGTACCCTCAAGGGGTGTACAGGATATGATAGTACTTCATGAAGAATTTACATCATTACTAACTTCCTATCTACAATTTTCCTCCAAATCAGTCTGTTACTTGTCAAGACTCCAACATTATCAGATCTTATATTTCTATTGTCTAAGGCACTTTGTACCGTATCAATCCACCTATATCTTGGTCTTCCTCTGGGTCGTTTTGCTGCCAACCTGGCAGAGAACCATTGTTTTGCTAATCTTTCCTCATCCATTCTGTTTAAGTGACCATACCACCTGAGATTAGCTCTGCTAACACATTCCTGGATGATGACAATGTCAAGTTCTTTCCTAATATCCTCATTTTTAATATGATATTGCCATTGATGCCATCTGTTCACACCTCTAATCTTTCTCAGGACTCTCATATCTGCAGTCTCTAGTCTTTGGTCAAGTGTTTTACTTCTGATCCAGCTCTCAGATCCATAAGTTAACCACGCTACTGGCCAAGACGTATATATACGTCCAGTTTATCATGGATGCAAAGTGCATATTAAAATTGCAGTACCATTGATATTACAATGAAATATGATGGATATGAGGATGAGTATTTGATCCATAATGGCCAGTATGGTGGTTAAAACTGGTATGAACACTGCCTTGTATACAGCTAATTTAGTGTTCCGACTAATTTCTCTCTTATTCCATATGAATTTATTCAATTGACTTCCTAGCATACCAGCTTTGTTGATTCTGTTGTTTATTTCCATACTTAATTTGCTATCTTCACTAAAAATCGTGCCTAAGTAGCTGAAATGTTTTACTTGTTCCACAGGTTCTCCGTTCACAAAGCAGTTAACATTTTCAATGCTTCTCCTATTTTTATTGTTCTTTGTCTTTTTATTGTTGACCTTCATACCATATCTATTACAACAATTATTGAATTTAGTCAGGGAATCTTGCAGACTTGTAGCAGATTTATTTAGAAGTATAACATCGTCTGCATAAAGCAAAGAGGTGACATTAACATCTCCAATTTTAATATCATGTTTAATACCACATGATATCAAAATTGGAGATGTTAATGTCAGCTCTTTGCTTCATGCAGACGATGTTATACTTCTAAATAAACAGATTTTTTACTTTGCAAGAATCAATCAATTAAATTCACTTCCTGTACTGATGCCAGTAATGCCTTCCAGTTCCTTAACAGAGCCTTGAGGTAATTTCTGTGTTTCTGTCTTTCCCAAAAACACTTGTATTTTCCAAGTTTTTAATGACACTTGTGATATAGTAATGAACATTAGGCACATGTATTCACAAAAATAAAGAATAATAATTTTATTATTGCAGATATTTCAGCCAGCAACTAATGGGCCATCATCAGCATAAGCATAATCACAAGGTGAAATTAGAACAAAGAATGTTTATCTCTTATTTACAGAATTGAACCATCTTCCAGAGAGCCACTAGTGGGTGGTTACAAAATAAAATGAGATTACAGTTAAAGCCAAAACTAAAATTAAAATAAATTTCAAACACTAAAATAACAAAAATTAGATAAATAAAATGATTGACAGAATTATATATTTAAAAGGAGAGAGGAAGAGGGGGAGCATGTTGTTGCTTGCTCTCCCTTTATGAGAATGCTACTCTCATAAATCTTGGCAACAAATAGACAGTCACTCTGATTTAAGTTTGGACAGTGGAGAAGTGCTTCAGCAATTCTTTAAATAACTGCTTAAATCTAAACTTGCAACGATGTAAAAGACTAGCTGACCAGGATATCGTGTTCAGTATCCACTTGATGCTATGCAATGAGGTGAAGTCATTTTACGGTATAATGCATTGAATGGTGATCAATTCTTGTTGCAGATCCTTGGAATTGGAACACATAATATCTGTTCTATTGAGCAAAGATTTTACGATACCCATCATCCATCTCAGAAAATAGGTATCTTTTAAATCTTTGCTCAATAGAGCACATGTTAACTACTCCAACTGTAAGGATCTCTAACAGAACTGGGGACCATCCAGTGATCATATTGCAGAACAGCTTCACCTCAAGGATATTTAAAGGAGTCTAGACACTTGCATGCCTTTCCCTAAGAACCTGTACAGGTTCTTAGAGAAATTACATTTAATGCCTCCATAGCATAATTGGAAGAATGACAGTACATTGCATCCTTCTATTGGAAAATGCCTTAGTTTAATTCTCTTTGTAATGAGAGTAATCTTTATATGTTTTTTTTTTTTCAATTGAAGGTGAGTTAGCCAATCTCGTAAGGAGGTAGTAGAATTTTTTTCTCAGAAACTCGGGTTTTTCATCCTGCATACAGACAAATCAGCCTTTAGGGTACATGCAATTTACAGACAAAAAATACTAGTGGTGGTGGGCAGTAGATGCCATTGGTGTAGATGATGAAGATGGATGGAAGTGGTGGAGAAGGAGAGTTGTAGAGCAGGTGCCCTCCCTCGATGAGTCTTTGGACTCCTTGGAGGTGTCACAAAATAGTAATAAAAGTCCTTATCCCATACATCATGGATATCTTAGAGGCAATTGAAGATCCTGAAAAATATACAGTTTAGTCTCTACATTATTTCCTGTCAACAAAATCTCCTCCAGGTTACTATCCACAAAAGATAAACAGCTCCCTCTCTACCTTGCTGGTGTTTACTAGATCTGATATGATGATCTCCACTTGTGCTTTAGATAAACAAGACATTCAGACAAAAAATGATTAAAAGAACACTGAATCTGAAAAATCTGGCCTTCCACATCATGGAGTGGACACTGATCATAATATCCTGTGGTTCGGTACTCCCTTTTACATTGGTTGCCACTTCAGATTTGAGCAGTTATTTAAAGAGAGTGCTGAAACACTTTAACACTGTCCAAACTGAAATTGGAATGACTGTCGATCGTTGCCATGATTTGAGAGGGTGAGTCATTCTCATAAATGTAAGCAGTAGCATGCTTCCCTTTGCACCCCCCCCCACTTTTTTTTAATATATGATGCTGTGTCATTCAATCATTTTATTTATCTAAATTTTGTTATTTTGTATTTCAGTGTCAATTATTTTTAGTTTTACCTTTATTTGCAATCCCATTTTATTTTGTAACTACCTGTGTGGTGGCACTCTGGCACATGCCTCAGTTCTATAAATAGGATTAATGTTCTTTCTTCTAGCTTTACTTTGTGATTATAGTGATGCATTGATGATGGCCCATTAGCTTCTTGTTAAAATATTTGCAATAATAAAATTATTGTTCTTTATTCTTGTGAATGCATGTGTGTAATAATCAAACCTATATTTTCTATCTCCTGGCCCTGTTGTTTTCATCCAGCTGCATAGGCATTCAAAGCCAGTTACATCCTACTATACAATAAACAATTCACTGTATGCTTCTCTGTTTTTTGTCAGAAATCTAGAGAAGCCCTCTCCCTAGGTTCAGAGTCTGTACTCCAAATTAACCCATTTGCATTGTCAGCTGCCATCTACATTACAATATAAAAACCATGTTATATTCATTATCCTTATGAATATTCAAATGCATCTTCAGTATCCTGATATATATCCTCAAAGAAAGTATGTACAGAATATTATGAATGTACTATACAATTAAGTTTACATTATTACTCATTTCCTGACAACAAATTTCCTCCAAATTAGTCTTTCACTTGTCAGATTACAGTGTTTGCCAAATCAGATATTTCTGTCCATTAGAGCACTTCTGACTGAATCAATCCACCTAGATCTGGTATTCCTCTGGGTCTTTTTTCCTGCCATCTTAGCATCAAACCACTAGATGACAGTACCACCTCAGATTAGCTTTGCTCACACATTCATGAATGCTGACAGTGTCATGTTCCTTCCTAATATCTTCATTTTGAATATGCTTCTGCTATTAATGCCATCTGTTCACTCCCATAATTTTTCTCAGACCTCTCAGATCCATTAGTTAAAATTGGTTTAAACACTGTCTTGTACACCTCTAGTGTAGTGTGTTGGCTAATTTTTCTCTCACTTTAAATAACATTATTCATCTGGCTACCCACTGGACCAGCTTTGCTTATTCTGTTGTCTATTTACATATTTAATTTGGCATCTTCACTAAAAATTGTATCTAAAGAGTTGAAATATTTTACTTCTGTAGGTTCTCTATATTATTATTTTATTATTATTAGCGTATGATGTACAGGTCTCAGGATATTACATACATATTACATAAAACAACAGAAAAACAATTTTAAAAATCATATTAAAAGGGATACAATAGGTTGAAATGATTAAACATTAAAAATTAAGAGTCAGGAATCAGAGCTTAATCCTTAAATCCCGGATCCACTCCAGGGATTCTGGAGGTCAGTTTAAAAAAGTGCCTACGAATGAGTAGATAGAGCATTCAACTACAATGTGATTGATAGTCTGGATCCCACTTCCACATTCACAGTTTGGAGTATTGGACCAGTTTCATTTATGCAAGAGATGCTTACATTTCCCATGTCCTGTTCTGATCCGATTTAAAGTGATCCATACATGTTTAGGGAGATCAAAGCCGTCCAAACGAGATGTTGAATTTGAAATGGGAATTTGAAGATTGGAGGTATGTTGACGCCAATACTCTCCTCGTGACATGCATAGGTCGAAGTTCTGGTTGTTCATTTGTATTGCACTCCTCCAGGAACAGGAGGAGTGCAATACAATCTTTGTGAGGTATGGAAGGAAATATCTTGGTGGATAGACAAGAAACTGTTTCCAATTATTTTTGTCTGTAATTTGCTTAAGGCTTGGGTCCTGGGAAGTGAGGGAGGGGCTATATTACTGAGAATTGGGAGCCAGTAGCCAGGAGTAGATCTTAGTGCACCAGAGATTATCCTCATAGTTTGATTCAACTGGACATCAACTAAAGAAGCATGTGCGCTGTTCAGCCACACAGGAGCACAGTACTCTGCTGTAGAATAGACAAGAGACAGTGCGGTAGTATGCAGTGTGTTGGCATCATCACCCCAAGAAGTACCAGCAAGCTTATGCATTATATAATTATGAGTTTTTAATTTTCCAGTGATATTTTCTAGATGATGATTTAAATGTCAAACTTTTGTCTAGGGTAACTCCTAAGTATTTTGGATGATTATTATATTTCACCAGGTTATTTCCGAAGTAAAGTTTTGGGATATAGTTGGCCTGGATATTACTTAAATGGAAGGATGCGACTTCAGGTTTGTTCAGGTTAGGTTGTAATTGCCATCATCTAAAGTATTATCAAGTACAGCAAGATCTTCAGTTAAGATGTTCTCAGCTTTTTGGAATGTAGAATGTTGAGTTGCAATGGCAATATCGTCAGCATACATGAATCTCCGTGATGTTATCACTGGGATATCACTAATACATAAGTTAAAAAGCAATGGGGCGAGAATTGATCCCCCTGAGGTAGGCCATTTTTAATCTTAAAGAATTTACTTTTGGATTTATTGAGAGATACTTGTATCCATCTGTCTGCTAGCATTTGATTAATTAGGTTGGCTAGTTTTGGTGATGGGATAGTTTCTAAGAATTTTAAAATAAGACCCTCTCTCCACACTGTGTGTCATAGGCAGCAGAGAGGTCTACAAATACCGCTGTTGTTTTCAATTGTTTTTCAAACCATTCTCTCTATGAAGGTTGTCAAAGCCAGTACTTGATCACAACAACTTCTATCAGGTTTGAAGCCAGCCTATTCCTGAGGAGTTCTATTATGTATGCTTGGAGAAATTCTGTTGTATATCATTCTTTCCAGAGGTTTCAGGCAGATGCTTACAAGGCAATAGGATGGTAGTTGGAAGCAGTTGTAGAGTCTTTGCCAGGTTTTAAGACAGCAATGATTTTAGATTTTAAAAATTGATGGAAGCATGCCAGAGTCCAGGATATTATTATACATAGCAGTAAGCCATTTAATAGTTTTTGGACCGTAGTCCTTGATGAATTCAGGATAGATGTTATCGAGTCCAGCTGTCTTCCCAGTCCTCAATGAATTGACTGCTTGGGTAAGTTCCTGGGAAGTGAAAGCCTGTGATAGTAAAGAGCGAGCCACCGCAAACAACCTCAAAAGCGAGATTGCACCCAAAGAAGATCATGCTCTCTGTGTCGTAGGATTATAAAGGTGTTGTCCACTATGAGGTGTTACCGTCAGGCAGAACGATTGATTCAACTGTCTATTGCTCACAATTAACGCGACTGGCCCGTGAAATTAGCACAAAACATCCTGAATTGGCAAATCAGAAAGGAGTTTTAAAAGAGGTATACCGTGAGTAGACATATCGATACAAAATTAATAACGGAAAAAACTCACGTACAAAGATTATTTAATAGTATATATTAAATAATATATATATTATTTATTTTTTTAGGAAAGTTATTGGCCTTTTTAGTTATCTTACACCAGCTACTTAGGCAGCACTTTTTTGAAATTGTCAGTTATTGTTTAATTTGAGCTTAATGTACTGAAGATGCCTGTGACACACAGGCAAAAATTATACTATTAAATAATCTTTGTACGTGAGTTTTTTCCGTTATTAATTTTGTACCCAGAAAGGAGTTGTCTTTCACCACAACAATGCCAGACCCCACACATCATTAACAACCCAGAGTAAATTGTTACATCTTGGCTGGGATGTTTTGCCGCATCCGCCGTATTCACCGAACCTGGCACCTTCCAATTACCACTTATTCCGATCATTGCAGAATTCTCTGAACAGGCAAACTTTCGCTAATGAGGAGGCTGTCAAAAGACACCTGGATCAGTTGTTCACCAATAAACCTCAGGAGTTTTATGAACGTGGCATAATGAAGTTGGTGGACAGATGGCAAGAGGTCATTGATAAAGAGAGTCAATATATAACTGACTAGTATGTATTATATATATTAAATAAAATGTGTTTCATTCCACTCTGAAATGATACACATTTCAGAGTGGAATTCCAAACAAACTTATTTGCCAGTCCGATATCTGGTTTGCAATGTGTTTTGGATTTATGGTGAGCAGTTTACCAGAAGTCCTTGTATTAGGGTCAGACTTCCCAATCAGGGACCAAACTTTATGGCTGGAATGAGTAAAATTAAAATTGTTCATTGTCTTAATCCACTTGTCTTTCCTAGCATTGTTGAGACTTCAGCAGCTCAGTGACTACTGTAGGATTATTATTATTATTAGAGAATTCTTTATACAGTCTTTCACTGTCACTATTCCAGCTTGGAATATAATCTCTCCTAAAACCTCTTGGAATAGTTCATTTGGCAGCACCAATAATAATGCCAAAATCTATTGTAGTCATTTACAGTGGGCTTTATAAATCTTATAACAGTGTCAACCTGTTTCTTAAAAGATTTCCAGTCAGCTTTGAGAAAGTTCCACCTAGGTCTTAATACTGTTCTTATGATTGGAATATTTAGGCCTACTTTATAGATTATAGGTCGATGTTGGCTATTTGGAAAATTATTTAATACTGCCCTAGAGATGGGGATGTGGCATCCATTATCATCTGCAGTACAAAAACATAATTCAGGGTTATATCATCTTTCCCATCTAGAGGAGAGAAAACTCGGTTTATCTTTGACATCAGAGATCAGATAGAGGTTCTGATTTTCCATCCAGTTCACTAGTAAGGTACCATTTAGATCATCCTCTCTGTAGCCCCAAAAGGAGTGATGACTATATTAAAATCTCCCATGATTATGCTTGGATGTTGTTGCTGGGACAGTACTTGATCAGACCATTTAACTAAGAGAGGTTTATACATGTTGGTTATAGTATAACCAGATATTATAATGGATACATTATATATGTCCTCGCTAATGCTTGGTTCACAGATCTTATAATTTGGTTCTCTATTAAAAATGTAGTAGATATTTTCATGCTCTTACTTACTTTCATATATAGGACTGTTTATTTCTAATTTTCTTGCTAAATTGTTATAGTTAATTAGTTTAAAAATTCTGGAGAGCTGAACTAGATTTTACTCAAATCAGATTCAGATATATATTGCTCTGTATGAAATTCCATTTACTCCATATAATTATAACATGTTGAAAAGCTTTTCTCTTGATGCATTGTGATATGCTTTTCCAGATCTACAAAATTTAAGAACAGATCTTCTCACAATGTTCTTAAGTTATATTCCCATGATTTCTCAACCTTTTTGTTGTAAAGTGGAATTCTGATCCTAGATCAGCTTGTTCTTCTCCAAGGTTCTCTCTTCCACACTTTCTCTTAGCCTCCTCTCAGGTATACTTGCATAAATCTTACCTGGAACATATAGTAGAGAAGGTCATCTGAAATAATTCTCGCATTCAGTATTATTTTCCTTTTCATGAGAGGCTCTGCTTTTTACCTTCTGACTAAGCGTTCTGAATTATATAGTAGAGCTACATGTTTCTTTGTGGTAAAAGCCAATACAGAATACAATTTATTCAGCTAAGCTCCAAATTCAAAATGGAGAATTGGACAATGATCCTTAATTGTGCATATAATCCCACAGAAGGCTCTCTCAAGGAAGTATGAGTCAAGGAATTTTTGCAGTTGTAGGACAAGGCAGCTGACTTAAGCAAAATGGAAAAGCTAATTCTTATTAGAGATCTAAACAGCAAAGTAGGAAATGAATCCTGGCATATAGAAAGGTTTGGGAAAATTTGGAGAAAAATACAATACACAGAAGTATGTAAGAGAGCTAAGCTGTATGTGTGAAAGTAGCTAAACCAAAGTCATGGAAAGACTATGGTAAGAATATAGAAGATAAATATCATGGGTAAAACTAATAATAATGCCTACTGAATTTCTGTTCAGGAAGCAAACTAGTTAGCACTGACACCTTGTTTTAAGATGAGATGTAAAGATGTACACAAATTCACATGGAAAGAAGAAAAATCTTGACTGTATTATCATTGATAGTGATATTCATACTGGTTCAGGATACTACAGTAGAATACACAGGGGATTTGAAATTGGAAGTGCTCATCACTTTGTTTTAATTAGGATAAAATTGGATATCACATTGAAAATAAAAATATGGATGATGTGTTTTAAAAAGAATTAAAGTGGAGCAGCTTTTGCAGGTGAACTATGAATTCCACTATTCAATATTATTCAAGAAAAAATTAAAGAATTTAAAAACAAGAACCAAACATTGGCGTCTCAGTGGCAAACCCTGAAGAAAATTTTGATTAATTCAGCTGGGGAACCAGTGAAGGATAGAAAAATCAAAACTCCATTGTAGGCAAAGTTTAAAGAGGAAGTCCTGGAAAACAAGAAATCATTTTGAAAATAGCAAATGCCCTAAGACAATACAGATAAAAATGTAAGAGAGCTAAGCTAAGTGTTAAAGCAGGTTAACAAAAGTAATGGGAAGACTCTTGTAAGAATATAGAAAATAAATATCATGAAAGGTGTGAAATGCTTTGTGGGTGTTGAAAAAGATGAGAAATTGCAAAAGTACTGTTAAAAAAAAACATGAAAAGGCTCCTAATAATTGCAAGGTAACTGATTGATTTTGGCCCAGAGATATTCTCAATAATTTACAACTTATGGCTTTCTATCCTTTTTAATTCAGAATCCAGTTTCCTCTGATCATCCTGCATATGTTGGACAGCTTCCTTTCAAATTTCCCTATCAATATAGGAGTGTCCTAGGATCCTAGTTTTTCTGATGACAGCGGTACATTTCATATTCACTCTTCATGTTTGCAAGGATAATATAGTTAATTAAAATTGGTCATACATCCTTATTTTGAATGAAAGTAATACAAACAGTTATTTCTCTACACCCATATATTTCATAAAAAAAAACTTGTCATTTAAGATATTTATGAGATTCTCTTAACAACTAAAGTTAAACAAACCTCTAACCACTAAGTTCCATCATCCATATTCTTTTTTATGGATTTATAATGAGATGTCATACACCAGTTCCCAAAAGTTCACTTAGCATTTGTCTTAGCTTGGTTAGAAATAAGAAGTCAGGCTATTTTCTATTAAGTTAGCATTTTACGTCATAGCACATTTCACTGAATATATGGATGAAAATCAAATTATCAGAAATTCCTGACTCTTTTTTGGGGGATTTTTTGGTTTTTCAGGACTTGCAGCAGGATTGGGTTTTGGAGCTTTGGCCGAAATTACAAAGAGAACCCTTGGATTGAGTTCTGAAAAGAAAGAAGAACCTTCTCTCTTTGAGCACAATCCATTTCTGACAGAAGCTAATGTGAGAAGAATAGTAGACACCTTATGTCGAGTGAGAGGAGCTGCCCTTAAAATTGGACAGATGTTAAGTATTCAAGGTAAATGTGTAATCAATGATTTTATTTATTAAATTGCTCTTTTAGTGAAAAATTTTGTTCCCGTCTCATAATCCATAAAATTTTTAGAAATTTTGATACATATGCCTTTTAACATAACATGAGGGTGATTTTATTGAAATGTTGTTGTTATTATTATTATTATTTATATAGGTACTCCTGGAGTCAAAAGACTCATCACAGGAGACACATTACAAAGACAATATCTGTGTTTCCTATTTACATTATTTCAGGTGTCTGATATCGCGGTTATTCCTTTCTAATGGATCTTTTTATAATTTTCAGATGTAAATTTTCTTTGTGTGGGCATGTACCTTGATAGAGTAGGCCACAAGATTACAGACTAGCTGATTAACAAGTCACCTGAATCATATCGTTCAGTTTTTCTATCTGAACATGGGAAAGCTGTCTCATTAAATAATAAACATAGGATGTTATATTCAGAAAATAAGAATTAAGGAAAGCAAGAAGTAACGATAGCATTCAACACTAAACATGAAGATAAACTTCTCATTTGAAGGCAGTTTCAAGTAGAATGATGTGAGAAAACTTCAAAATGGAGAAATGGAAATGAAACTTATTTGTGCCTATGGCTGCACAGAAGGTCCTAAAGAAGAGGTGGAAGAATTTCATAATTCACTTCAGCGGACAGCTGACATAAAGAAAATGGAAAACATGGTCCTTGTTGGAGATCTAAACAGCAGAGTAGGAAATGAATAGGACCATTTGGGAAAATTTGGAGAGAAGGACAAAGCTAATAATAATGATAAGTATTTGCTGGATTTCTGTTCAGTACATGAAGTAATCATTACTAATACCATGTCCCAAAAGTAATCATTACTAACACCATGTCCCAACATAAAGATGTGCACTAGTTCATGTGGAGAGAAGACACAAAAAATAAGAAAAGCCTCATTGACTATGTCATTGTTGATAGTGATGCTGGTTCAAAATACAAGAGTGTACATCAGATTTCAAATTGAAAGTGACCATTACTTAATATTAAGCAAGATAAAAATGGATTATTACATTGAAAAGAAAAGAACAAGAAAGTTAAAAAAAAAATTAAAGTTGACCAACTTATACAGGTAAACTGTTGACTCAACTACATAAGTTGAGTCAACAGTTTACTAATTGCAGGGTTTGTTTCTGAAAACGAGAAACAAACCCTGCAATCTTGGTGGCAAACTCTGAAGAAAACATTGATTGTTTCAACTATAAAGGCATGTGGTGAAGATGGCTGCATGGATAGAAAAATAAGAACACCATGCTGGACACAAGAAATTAAAGAAGCAGTCCTGGAAAAGAAGAAAGCATACCAAAAGTTCTAGCAAATCAGTTGAAGATGCAATTAAAGAATACCCAGAATAATGTAAGAGAGCTAAGCTATGTGAAGAAAAGTAGCTAAACAAAAGTCATGGGAAGACTTTGGTGAGAATATAGAAAATAAATACCACGAAGATAGCAAAATGTTCTGGAAGCTATTGAGAAAGCTTAGAAATTGAGAAAAGAGTATGTAAAAGGAATCAATTAATGATAAAGATTATATGAAAACTGAAGATAAGGATATCCTATATCTCTGGAGTAATTACTTTGAAAGATAGTCATTTGAAACAAGCAGCGATAAAACTATACTAGAACATTTTCAAGAGTAATACAAAGAGAAGTACATATTAATACTTAAGGTAGAAAAAGTTGTCCAAAACTTGAAATGTGGACAGATGAAGTAGATGATATCCACCAGAAATGCTTAAATATGGAGGTATGAAAGTCTTGCTCTGCATAATTCAGAGGGCCTTGTCAGAAGTTCAAATTTCAGATGATTGGAGTAGAGCTCTAATAGTTCTCATCAATAAAAAAGAATAAAGCTAATACAGAGAAATTTCTCTACTGAGTGTTCCAGGAAAGATTTATGCAAAGTACTTGAAAAGAGGTTGAGAAAGATTATGGAAGACTTGGTGAAAAACAAGCTGGGTTCAGGCCAAATAGAGGTTGCCAAGATCAGATTTTCAATTTACAACAAATAGTTTAGAAATCATAGGAGTATGACAAAGATGTGTTCTTAAGTTTTGTAGATATGGAAAAGGCACCTGACAAGGTGCCCAAAGAAAAGCTTTTCAAAACACTACAATTATATGGAGTGAATGGAACATTATACAGCAATACATAGTCTACATTTAAGTTATAACTTAGCAATTAGAATTGAAGGAAATACAGGAAGATGGTTTGATGTAAAATCAGGGGGGGGGCAAGACATAAATGCACATTATCTCTACTCTTACTCATTATCTATATGAATTATATTATGAAAGAAAGTGGCATTAAGCCTGATATTAGAATTGGAGATATCAAACTTAGCTCTTTGCTTTATGCAGATGATGTTGTACTTCTAAATACATCTAGTGCAAGTCTCCAGTATTCTCTAACTAAATTGAATAACAGCTGTAAGAAATTTGGCATGAAAATCAGCAATAAAAAGACCAAAACTATGAAAACAAGCAAAAACAGTGAACACGTCAACTGCATTCTGAATGGAGAGCCTATAGAACAAGTGAAATACTTCAGTTATTTAGGCACAGTTTCTAGTGAAGATGGCAAGTTAAATCTGAAAATAGACCAAGAATGAGCAAAGCTGGTATGGTGGATAGCCAGCTGAATAAATATATGTTGAATAAGAGAAATTTGCCGAAACGCCAAATTAGTGGTATACAAAACAGTGCTCAAACCAGTTTTAAGTTATGGATCTGAAAGTTGGATTAGAAGTAAAGCGCTTGATCAGACTAGAGACCACAAATATGAGGATTGTGAAAAAAATTAGGCAGTGAACCAATGGCATCAATTACAAAATCATATTAAAAATAAATTCTTTCTTGACATTGTTAGCATTCAAGAATGTGTCAGCAGATCTAATTTAAGGTGGTATGGCTACTTAAATAGAATGGGTGAAGAAAGGTTAGCAAAAAAAGGTTAGTGTTTGATGCCAAGAGGAAGACCAAGGTCTACGTGGGCCTGCTTGTAGCCTTTCCACAACTTATTTATCCCTTTGAAACCCAAAGACTAAATCTGCACACCAGCTGCAGCCATATCAAGTCCTTGTAAAGGGGCAAACTGACTTCCATTATCCTTACATGTCAATACACGTGGATAGGCTTATGTGTTCATCAGACATGTTGTAATAGGTTTCACAGTATAATAAGAACACAGATGGTTAAGAAAATAACTATTTAACTTAAAGCTAATATTTCGCTGGTATTATATCCAGCATCTTCAGAGCACACAACACAAAGTTTGTTACAAATGTAAGACAACCACAATCCGGTGTAACAGTGGGGGCTAGTATAAGTGATTGGAGCGTGCAACACAAGACTAAAGTCCTAATATGGTGCCATCTAGGTAAAAAAAAAAAAAAAAAAAAAAAAAAAAAAAAAAAAAAAATCAAAGTTTTGAAATAGTAGTAAAAAAAAATTCAAATTGAAAAAATATAAATTAAAAAATATTAATTTGGTCTTAGGATGACTGTCTCCCAAATCTTTGGTAGATTTATACAGCCATACTTGTTAAGGTTTGGAATATGTTTTAAGGCTTCTGTTGATTCCAGGAACAACCTCTCTGACTTGTAGAAGCTTCTGTGCATTACTTTTGTTTCTTTCCAATTGATCCTGTGTGCAGGGGTATCCAAAGCATGGTCTGCCAGACCTGACTTACCATAGCGAAAGTGTCGGATATATTTTTTGTGCTCACTGAGGCAGATGTCCGCATTTCTTCCTGTCAGTCCGTAGTACGTACTACGTACGTACTAAGTATTACGTAGTACGTACGAAATATTAGCTTTAAGTTAATAAATAGTTACTTTCTTAACCATCTGTGTTCTTATTATACCGTGAAACCTATTACAACTCAGAGTTATCCTCTGAGTTGTATTTGCAGAAACAGTTTTTTGTTATGTAACCTTTGAACTTCAACTTTCTATCCACCATAACTCCAAGATTTCTGGACTCATCATTTACTCCAGACATAATCTCACTAATATATGTTATTGGATATTGAGTCAATCCAAAGTCCATAACTTGACACTTACTAATATTGAATTAGCAGTCATTATCGTTTGCAGCCTAGTCAAATCACCCTAAATGCTAAGTATCAGTAGCATCTCTGATTGCCCTGCCTATCTTTGCATTCAGCAAACAGCTGAAGATCTCCTGTCAGCTCCTTTCCAATATCCTTAATGTATAGATTAAACAGCAATTTCCAAGGACTGATCCCTGGGGCACACCACTAGTCATCTTAAATTCTGGCAGATTCACATTTCTCATATACCACTTTACCTGTTCATCAGCCACCTAATTATCCAGACCAATAGTTTATATTCCAATCCCATATTCACTAGTTTATGCAACAGCCTTTCATGTGGAATTCTGTCAGATGCCTTAGCAAAGTTCAAAAGTAGCATAGTGTATCCATTCAATTTATCCAACTCAGCTATAACATTATCATAAAATATGAGAAAATTGCTCAGAAATAACCACCCTTTTATGCACACTGTTTCTTACCAACTTCTCTAAAATCTTCACAGTTACTCCAGAGATACTAAGAAGTCAATAGTTAGACACATCAGTCTTTGCACCACTCTTGTGCAATGGTATTATCATATATTCTTTCCATTCTTGTGAGATCTTTCCTCAGCTGAGACTCAAATTATACAAACATGTCAAGTGCCTAGCTACCCCTGCTGAACATTCCTTTATCACACATGCTGATATCCCATCCATCCTGAATGATATATGCACGTAAACACAAGAAAGATATTTAATTAACCAAATATTTTTATACTTAATACTTAGTGATATAACATCACACGGCGTGTTCTGTTTTTAACGATCTATTGTTAGTATTCTAGCTTGTATTTTTTTAAAACTGTTCTTGAATACCACTGAGGATGGTCTGCTATTTCCAGACCGAAATATTTGGTTAATTAAATATCTTTCTTGTGTTTACATGCATATATCATTCAGTCTTATGTCACAAGTATCCTTAAAACAGCAAACCATCCATCCTAATTGCTGTATTCTTATCAATGTTATGCAACAGCTCTAGAACCTCCTCATGCACCTTCATCTCTTCATCCAACATAGCAGTAGCACTGTACCATCTGCATTCAGTAAACTTTTCTAGTCTAAGCCTTATATATTTCATAACTCCTCTCACTCTTATTCTTGTGATATTCGTTTAACATCATCTTCTTCATATGGTCTCTTGTTTAATGAGATTATAAATTCATTTCACTTCCATCTTATTGTTCTTTGAATACTAGGGACACATGCAGATGCTACATCATTTAAGCATCTTTTCAAAGCTTCCCAATTAACAACTGATACCATGGAACCAAAGATAGTATTCTCCTGAGTTTGTCATAATTTCCAGATTTGTAGTTTAACATATAACCTGTCCAGATTTGAACATCCATATAGCTGGCTATTTCCCAGGCTAGTTAGGCATGATCACTGTTTCCAACTGTGGCAGAACAGTGACATCGTTAACTGAAACAACTTCTGACACTCTGATCAAATCTATCACTCTTTGTCCTCGCATTGCTTCTTTCACATGCTGCTTTAAAAGTTATCAGCAATATTTCAATAAATTTTCCTTCATGCTTGTTAGTTTTCTCTGCTACCCAATCATTATTTGGATAATTTAAGTCATCCATAATAAGGACTCATTTGGTACTCATCAGGGTAATTTGGTGGAGCAGTTCTTTGTCCATCCACAGCAACTGAACCTCCAGGTCTGTAGCAACATACCACCATGTATTTCATCATGTTAGCCTCTGCTTGATTCCATATGGCCATAACTCAGTGGTACACAGGACATTAATGATGATGATGATCATCATCATCATTAATTTCCTGATATGTGTCCTACAGTCATGTTCTGACTACTTACAGCACTGCATGATTAAGTTTACGTTATTTATAGTTGCCTATCAACAATTTTCTCCAAATTAGTCTGTTACTTGTCAGCCCTCCAGTATTATTGTAACTAACATTTTGTTCAATTATTCTACTTCTGCCACACAATAATAGACTCATTTTAGGAAAAACCAACAAAAAAGACAACTGCCATATTCCTTGATATGACTTCTGCTTTTGATCGTGTTTGGATAAAAAAATTAATACAAATAGTACATGATATTGGAATTAGAAGATATGCTTTAATCTGGATCGCTGATGTCATGAGAGGAAGAAAGAACAAGGTTAGAATCAATGCAGCAATATCTACAGAGTGGAGAACCTGGGCTGATGTTCCCTAGGGCTCAGTACTAAGTCCCTTACTATTCCTTTTATATGTCAATAACATTCATCCTTACCTTACAGAAGGCACAAAAGTAGCTTGCTATGCAGACGATATAGCCATCTGGCACACTAGTGATAAACTTAAAGAAACAGAAGAGATTCTAAACAAATCCATGAGAGGATTAGAAAAATGGTCAAATGAACTTAATTGTATAATCAACAACATGCTAATTTTATAATTAACATGTTGTTGATTAAAAAAGTTGCAAATCCAAATTACCTTGGTATTATGCTTGATGAGGAATTACGTTTTGCTCAACACCTCTCTGACACTTCCAACAGGGCCCTCAGAAAATGAAATATATTGAAAAGGCTTTGCAGAACAAACTGGGGCTCAAAGCCAAAAATTCTCAAAACTGCTTACACTACACTAATAAGGCCAATAATGGAATATGCAGTACCTATCCGGTCACCTTTGGCTTCATCAATAAAAGAAAAATTAGACAAAGTGCAAGCAAAAGCATCCAAGATTATCATCGGTGTAGTCTCATCCACTAACCACATCAGAGCCCAACAGGAATGTGGGCTTGACCTGCTGGAGAACAGACGGAAATTTGCCACAATAAAATTCATTAATAATATCAGAAGCTACCAAAGCGATCATATCTCCCTAAAAACTTATGAACATTGGAATCAAAAATGCAGACTTCACAGACCTTCAAATACCTCCATAAATCTAAACCTTACCAAATCCTGAACAAAAAAAAAAGAATCAAAGGAAACACTCAGAGAAAAAGGCCTAAATACAATCGACCTTCTTTCATCCTCCAAACAAGTTATTTGTTATACTGACCGATCGTCAGACACCAGTATGATTAATGGAGGTGCTGATGCTCTCCTTCTACTCCCGAAAGGTGAAAAACTTTCAATAAAAGTTGGGCCTAGGAGAATTGCTTCCAATTTTACCAGCGAACTCCATACAATAAATAAAGCATTTAAAGCTTATTTAAAATTATTATCATCTCAACAATCAGAGGGAATTATGATGTACAGTGACTCAAGATCAGCTATGGAGGCAATCAAAAATGGCAATACCAAGCTCATACAAGACATCCATAAACTCTTAAACCCAACTAAAGTGTTTGGGAAAAGGTTGCATTTTACAATGGATTCCTGCTCATGTAGACATTGATTGCAATGAGGCAGTTGATAAATTAGCAAAAGAGGTCAGAGAACTCAACCAAAAAACTGACATGATAACTCTTGCTGACTAATGCACTAACAAAATCTAAACTAATTCCACTAAAATCAGGGATATACCACCAAATTCCCGAAATGTTGACAGAAAGACCTCCACCATGATAGCAAGACTCCGAACAGGACATTTTAGAGGAATGAAGATCAATACGGATGATAAGAGAACATACAGAAACTGCAATAACTGTCCTAATACTGAACTGACACCCACTCACATTTTTACCTGTCCAGCAATTACAGCAGCCTTGCAAGCTATAGACCCTAATCCTGAACAACGACTCTATATGAACAAAATCATCAACATAGCCAAAGCAGTTCAAGGAGCACATGGAAATATCTAAGACTCTTCGAAGAACAAAACAACAACAACATTTTGTTTTTCTAAGGCACTTTTGACCGAATCAATCTACCTAGACATTGGTCTTCCTCTCAGTCTTTTTCCTGCCATCAACACCTGTTTTGCTAAACTTTCCTTTCCCATTCTGTTTAAGTGACCATACCACTTTAGATTAGCCCTGCCCACACATTATTGAATGCAAACAATGTCAAGTTCCTTTCTGATGTCTTCATTTTTAATATGATTCTGTTATTTGTTCAAGCCTCTAATATTTCTAAGAACTCTCATATCTGCACTGTCTTTGATGAAGTGTTTTATTTCTAACCCAACTCTTAGATTGATAACTTAAAATTGGCTTGAACACCATCTTGTATACTACTAGTTTAATATTTTGGCTAATATTTCTCTTATTCCATATAAATTTATTCAACTGGCTTTCCACCGCATGCTTTGCTTAATCTGTTGTCTGTTTACAGATTATGTTTGAACGTGGTGTTAGTAATGACTAGTCATGTCATGAGCAGAAATCCAGCAAATACTTACCATTATTATTAGCTTCGTCCTTTTCTCCAAATGTTCCTATATGTGTGTGTGGTGGGATTCATTTCCTACTCTGCCATTTGGATTTACAACAAGGATCACTTTTCTTTATGTCAGCTGCCCACTCTAGGGACTCGTGAAATTCTTCCTCCTCTTCCTCAGAAGGACCTTCTGCGCAACCATAGGCACAAATGAGTTTTATTGTCCATTTCTCCATTTTGAAGTTTGTCCACATCACTCCACTTGAAACTGCCTTCCAATTAACGTGATTATTATTAGTGTTCAGGCACCTCCATGGAGTCCAAAGACTCATCGTGGAAGACCCAAACTATCCACACAATCTGTCATACCTCTTCTTGAACCCATTAACAGAAATACACTCACAACTGACTCTGGCAACCCATTCCACTCATTCACCACTCTCTCTCCAAGCAAAAAATCTTATCCTCACATCCCTACTGAACACACACACATGTATTCAACTTACAGGGATCACCACTCGTTCTGGTCCCTCTAGCCAAATGCTGAAATATTTCCACTGCATCTATCCTATAAAACCATTTAAGCAACTTAAATGTTTCTATCATATCCTCTCTTTTTCTCCTATCAACCAACTTCTGCAATTCACACACCTTCAATCTATCCTCATAAGGAACATTCCACAGGCCATATACCATCTTGGTTGCTTTCCTCTGAATCCTCTCCACCGCTTCCTCATCAAACCCAGGGGACCAGACTTGAGCACAGTAATCCAGATGTGGGCATATCAAGGCCTTATAAAGAGGAATTACAACTTCCTTATCTCTACTTGTTAATGTGTTCTTCAATAGCCAAGTAATCTTATGGGCTAATTTAGCAACCTTAGCAATATGTCCTCTAAACTTTAACTCTCTGTCTACCACCCCTAAATTTCTAGCTTCATCTGTTTTCTGGAGTACAGTGCCATCAATGTGATATACAGCTTGTAATCTATTTATCTCAAAATGCATAACTTTACATTTCTCAACATTAAACTTGACACCGATTAACTTTTGCCCATACTGACAGCCTATTTAAATCTTCCTGAGCTCTCCACATCGACTTAATTAACTATTACTCTACCTAATTTTGCATCATCAGCAAACGATTGAATATTTCCTTTCAGGTTATTTGCTATATCATTTATGTACAAATTAAACAGCAATGGTCCCAGCACTGAATCTTGTGGCACACCACTAGTCACCCGTTTTTGCCTTGATTCTGCCCCTCCATATGCCAGTTTTTGATATCTGTCTAGCAGCCGCCCTCTTATATACTTAACCAGCATTGTGTCCATCCCCTATTTGTTCTAATTTGTGTAACAGTAAATATATAAAGCTCAGGCCAGATTAGTAATGGCTGTTGTGCAGAAAGCTAAATCAGAGTATAAAAGAAATTGGCTATGCAAGCTAAAGGCAATCCAAAAGAATTTTATCATTATACTGCAAGCAAAAGAAAGGACAAATGTGGAAGAATAATTGTATTGAATGCATATTGTACTCTAATATCAGAAGCTAATGAGGTTGTTCATTTAATGAGTACTCACTTTGCTACGATATATAAACCAGGTGTATGTAACATGGTGCACAGTGCTACTACTACAGCATTGGATGAAAAGTTAGAGATGTATGAAAATGAGGTTGAAGACTGTTGCATAATCCAGATAAGAATTTGTCAGTAGGGACAGATGGAATATCTGCATGTTTGCCAAAGAAATGATTAACCAAATTGGCTGGGCCTTTCCCATTTTTTTGTAACTTGAGTCTCAGCTCAGGAATGATACCACAGGAGTGGAAAGAATGTATGATAGTTCCATTGTACAAGGATTGTGCAAAAACTAATGTATCTAATTACTGACCTATCAGTATCTCTGGATTGCTGGTGAAGAGTTTAGAGAAGTTGGTGAGAACTTGTATACAGAAATGGGTAGACAAACAAGCTATATTCTGCAAGGAGCAGCATGGGTTTACTAAAGGAAAGTCATGTTTTAGCAATTTGCTCATATTTTATAACAATTTTCAGCCAAGTTGGATAAAAGTACTGGGTACACTATGATAATGTTAGATTTTGCAAAGGCATCTGATAGGATACCACACGAAAAGCTGTTGTATAAACTGGAAAATATGGGATTGGAATATAAACTCTTGACTTGGATATCAGTGGATGGTTGACCGACAGATATCAAAAAGTGGTATACAGTACAGTGGGTGAATCTGCCAGATTTAAGGTGACCAGTGGTGTACCTTAAGGTTCAGACCTTGGGCCATTGTTGTTTAAGCTATACATTAATGACATTAGGAAGGGTCTAACAAGTGATTTTGTAATCCTCATGGAATTGGTTATTACCACTTCTCTTATGCTGCCTCCATGATACTCTTTTTCTCTGTATCGCATGCTTACTTTCTTCATTCATCCATTTCACACTTACCAGCTACCTCCTCATTCCATGCTACACCTGCATAATTACCACCCTTGTCATTCTACATATACCCTTTTCTCACAGAGGTCCTAGCACTACTGGCAACCACCAAGGTAATCACTTCATGATCACTCTCACCAACAGGAGGGTCATTTTACATCTCTTTTACAATTACATCCTCTGATGAGATGATCAAATCCTAAACTCTCAATCCTCATGTGCTCTCTGTTACATGCTGTCTGCAGCAGTTATCCCTCAAAAACTCAAGAAACTCATTTTCTTTACTTCCAGTTGCTATCTCATCATCCCAGTCTATATTGCCATAATTAAAATCACCCATAATGATCACCTTTTTCTTATTTGCACTTCATGGTCACTTCTGCATTACTTCAACCTTGGTATCTTTTCTGGATCTGGCTCCCACTGATAAGATCTCAATAAAAGTTGAAACTGGTCTGGATATGGACATGTATAATGCTATGCATTATACATGTCTGTAAGGATGTGTGCCTTGCATTATGGGACACTAAGGCAATTAATGTGACGTCGTTAGCCTCTATATAAGTAGCCCACTTGCGAAGTTACTTCACATGCAAACTTAGTTTGCTTACACTTGGATAAAGGATGAAACCAAGAATTTAATTTCTTGGCACGTGTGTGTGTATGTGTTCATTGCATGAGCGCATTTAGTACACACAAAAATTTGCTATTTTTTTAAATACTGATGTTAGTTCATATTATGAACTAACATCAGTTAAAATCAGAGAAAAATAATATTTTGTTTTTGCAAAAACATTTCATATTTTGTTTACTTGTTTCTTTGTTTTCAGATAACACAATGATCAATCCCCAACTTCAGAGTGTGTTTGAACGGGTTCGGCAGTCAGCAGACTTCATGCCAACCTGGCAGATGGAAGTAAGTGCATCAGTAAAAGTCCCTTCTAAATGAATAAAAATTATAAGAGAAATATTGAATAGCTTTTCACAATTTTTCTTTTTGTTTACAATTCTTAACAATTTCTTTTCACTTGTTTCGTAAATTTCATAAAATGCCTTTCTCTATTAATGAGATATATATCTGTCTGTTTTATAGTGATATATTGGATGTATATTACTCAGAAACTTAGCATGCAGAAACATTTTACAGAATGCAGTAATTCCTTATGTTATAGAATATTGCATTCTCTGAAATGTGGATAGATGAATGCTAGGATATAGATGTTGCACAGTATCTGTTTATTTCTTTTCAAATTTCAGTGAGTGAGTTACACAGTGTTCAGTATCCTATCAACCATTCCAGTCTTTTGACCTTCTAACTTTAATTTGAAAATATCATGAAATTTTATTATCTTCTATATAAAAGTAGCCTTAAGCACAAAGGTACTTCAAGTGCACACTTTGTTTGCTTACATTTGTTTAATCCTTGGATCGAGGATTAAACAATTCATATAGCAGATATGGTTGATTGCTAGTATATATTTTATAGGTTAAAAATAGTAATTGAATATATGTATGCATTTTAACTTGAATTTTTATTTCTTTATTTTGCTTTGTAAAAAACCATTGTTAAGTTAGATTACAAAACACAGATTATGCACAGTTATGATTTATTGAAAATTAACAATATACAGGTAACCTTCATATAATGCAGATGTTAGGTCCCATAGAAATGCCACGTTATATGAATTGTGTTATGCGAGACTCAGATCACATAGGAAAAGTAGAGTTAGGTTCCGAAATTGTTTTTTTTTTTTTTAAAGATTATATAAACAATGACATATCCAACAAAAATATATTTTTATTTAATTCAGGTAATTCATGTAAGTTAAGAAAACATATAAACTATGAAACAAAATACATAGTGTAAACTTATAAAAATATAAATTGTACGTAAACTTTATTGCTTATAATGCATAAAATGCTTTAGGCAAAATAAAATAAAGTGCATAATTTAATCATCATCACTGTCTTCAAAACTGACATTCCGTAGATGTTCTTTATTTATGAGTGGCCGGACGTCGTCATCACTTGAAATCTCTTGAACATCATTTGCATAATTCTCATTGCATACTTCGGCTGGTTTAGTGATCAAGAAGTCAGTAATAAGACCTTGCTTACCACTATGCTGCGATTTTATTAAGTTCATAATATGGGGCTAAACAAATATCCACTTGTCTCTTGAATTTTCTGGAGCGCTCCTTTGAGAGATCATTATGCATAAAATAACTTTCTTGTCAAGTTCAATCCTGCTAATTTCTTTAAACTAAATTCTTTAACAGATTCATTGCAATCAGAATCTTCAACAGAACTTTCCTCATTTCGACGTCATCTATTAATTGTACCAGTTTCTCCTCATTTAAATCTATTTCCCCATCAATTAATTTGCTAATTTCATTTTAAATCATATTGCAAATGCGCTCTAAGTGGCTTTGGAGCGCTCCTTTGAGAGATCATTATGCATAAAATAACTTTCTTGTCAAGTTCAATCCTTCTAATTTCTTTAAACTAAATTCTTTAACGGATTCATTGCAATCAGAATCTTCAACAGAACTTTCCTCATTTCGACGTCATCTATTAATTGTACCAGTTTCTCCTCATTTAAATCTATTTCCCCATCAATTAATTCACTAATTTCATTTTAAATCATATTACAAATGCGCTCTAAGTGGCCATTACTATAAAAATTAATTTTTTACATAAAAAAGCATTACATATTGTATGTAACTCAGCAAAACATGAAGTGCTCAGCTTGAGATTAACACATGATTTTTAATTCGCTTTCCCCAGCAGAAAACGAAGACAATTTTCAACAATAATAGTAAGGGATTAGTCAATAAAAATCTACAACATGGAGGTCTCTTCCTGGTTATCTAGCTTTGACACCTTTACCAACACCATGAAATACTTCTTTTTGTAATCTTCTACCATTACTACAGCATCTGTTTAGCCAATCAAATTTACTATATTATTACCAATTTTTATTCCAATTTAATTTCTTAGCTTTTAGTTCTGGTATTATTTCATTCATTAAAATATTTAACAGCAATGGAATATCACCTTGTCATATTCTTTTTTTTTTTTTTTTTTTTTTTTTTTCATTTCAGTTTCTTTTGTTTAATTTTGCAGCACCATATAACACATTTATCTATATACTATATACATATCTTTAATTAGCTTTTCTATGTATGTGTTCATTTTTCTTTTCATTGTTATATTTAAAATATCTTAAAATTTTATATTATCAAATGTTCTGTGTAACTATAAAGCACATAAAAATTGGAGTGTTATATTCTATGTAACAGTTTTTATTAATTTTCTGTTGGTTGTTTTAAATATAAAATAACTTTGAAGTATCCTACCCATGCTGGTTGGAAAAAGGATGCTCCCTGTTGCACATGAAACCACAACATTGGAACTTGGAATGTTAGAAGTATGAACCAAGCTGGAAATAATAAAGATGGAATGCAAGAAGCTGGATATATTGGAAATAAGCGAACTTAGATGGATAGGAATGGGCCATTTTCATTCAGAGATGCTATATGGTGTATTACTCAGGACATGAGACAAGTCGTAAAAATGGAGTATCTTTCTTACTCAGGAAAAAGATGGCTAGGTATGTATTAGGCTATAATCCAGTGAGTGACAGAATCATTTCTCTCAGAGTCAGTGGATAGCCAATAAATATGACCATCATACAGGTTTATGCACAGAGGCACCAGAAGAAGACATAGAATTTTATGACAAGTTGCAAGAAGTGATAGATGCAACACCAAAGCAAGATTTATGGCTACTTATCGGAGATTGGAATGCAAAAGTGGGAGAAACTGAGGAACAAGGAATAACAAATCATTTTGGTTTAGGTATTCGTAATACTGCAGGGAAGAGAGAGTTTTGTGCAGAGAATTCTTTGTTTGTTGCTAACAGAAATCAAATTGACTATATACTTGAACAAAGACGATGGAGAAGTGCAATTCAGTCTATCAAGACTTTTCCAGGTGCAGACTGTGGAACAGACCATGAATTATTAGTGGCTAAGATACATGTGAAATTACAGAAACTGAAAACATCACAAATGTCGATGAGATATGATTTTGGAAACATACCAGCTGAATACAATATTAGTATACAGAACAGATTCATCACACTCAATTTGTGTGAAAGAGAACCAGATGAACTATGGGAAGAGATTAAAGATATAATTAAAACAGAAGCAAAGAAGAATATTCCAACAGTTTGTAAGAAAAAGAAGTTTAAATGGCTGTCAGAAGATGCCATCAAAACTGCTCAGGAAAGGAGGAAAATGAAGTCCACAGGAAATTTTTAGGAAGTGCAGCATTTGAATGCAGAGTTTCAATGACAAGCCAGAAGAGACAAAGAAAAATACTTTAATCAGGAATGCAACAAATAGAAGACCAAAACAGGAAAGGAAAAGCAAGAGATCTTTTCAAAAAGATCAGGGAACTGACAGGGAAGTTTAGTGCCAAGGTGACAATTTTGTAAAGTAAACACAAAGGATATCTTACAGAAGCTGCAGACATCAAAGAAAGATGGAAAGAGTATACAGAAGCCCTTTACAAAAAGGACTCAAAAATTACCGAGAAATTTGAAGAGCAGGATTATACACAGGAGCCAGTTCCACTGGAGAGTGAAGTGATGTGGGCACTGCAACAGCTATCCAGTAAGAAAGCACCAGGAGGGGATGGAATACCTATTTGAGCTGCTCCAAGACTTAGGAGAAGAGTCAGTTAATATTTTAACAGCTCTATGTCGAATTTGGATCACAACTACATGGCCTAAGGAATGGGGAAAAAATCAGTTTATATACCTTTATTGAGAAGGGCGATGCAAGAGAGTGCAAAAATTACAGAACTATAGCACTGATTTCTCATGCAAGTAAAGTCTTACTTAAGATTATTCATGAAGAGAGAAATGCGAGATGAACAGGCAGGATTTCGAAAAGGCAGAGGAACAAGAGATCAGATTGCTAATGTGAGATGGATAATAGAAAGAGCACAAGAATATCAAAGGAATGTCTACCTTTGTTTCCTTGACCATAGTAAGGCTTTTGACTCTGTAGGTCATGTGAAACTGTGGAATGTGTTAAGAACAATGGGAGTACCAGAGCATTTCATTATCCTTCTGATGAATCTTTATTATGAACAAGAAGCTACTGTCCGAACAGATCTTGGAGAAACTGAATATTTCACAATAGGTAAATTGGCGACAAGGATGTATTTTATTTCCATACCTGTTTAACTTGTACAGCGAATATGTTTTAAGAATGGCAGGGCTGGAGGAGTCTTCAGTTGGAATTCAAATTGGTGTAAGAAATATTAATAATTTCAGGTATGCAGATGATGCCACCTTGCTAGCAGAATGCAAAGAAGATTTGGAAGAACTTATTATGAAAGTTAAAGAAGAAAGTGCTAAATATGGCCTTAAACTTACCTCAAAAAGACAAAAGTTATGACAATGTAAACTTAATGATTTTGAAGTAGATGGGGAGAAAATGGAAGTAGTTAACAATTTTGTGCTCCTAGGATCCCGAATTGATAAAGATGGGTATTGTACTGAAGAAGTTAGAAGAAGATTATTACTCGGAAAGAAAGCAATGACAAATTTAAGCAAGATCTTTATAAAGATAAAGATATTAGCCTCGCAACAACAGTCAGAATCGTGAAAGCAATGTTGTTCACGATTATGTGGTGCTGTATGGATGTGAAAGTTGGACCCTGAGAAAGAGTGAAAGAATGAGGATAGATGCATTTGAATTATGAGTTTGGAGATGCTTACTGGGAATACCATGGACTGCAAAGCAAACAAATAAGTGATAGACCGAATAAAGCCAGATTGCTTCCTCAAAGCTATGATCATCAAGCAAAAATTGTCATACTTTGGACATATTATATGAGCAAATGACAGTCTGGGGAAGATGATGGTGATGCTTGCTAAAGTTGATTGAAGTAGAAGAAGAGGAAGACCAAGAATTAGATGGGTGGATGGAGTTAAAGAAGCAACTGGAATGCACCTGGAAATTCTGAAAGATATGGCCAGGGACAGATCTGAATAGAGAGTATATGTTCATAGAATCACCAGAAGTCGAAAAACTCGATGGAACATAACACAACAGCATCATACCCATCTTTCTATTTTCTTTTTATTATTGTTTATTCTTATTGCCTTGTTTGTCTTTAATATGTTCTATTCTTCTTTTCTTGCCTGTCATTGTGTTTATGTTATTTATGATTTGTTTTTAATGCATGATCTTTTGGATCTCAAATTCCTTTATCAGATTCATTTATAATTTCTTGAATAAATTTTGTATAGATTTTTAAGGTAGTTCATTCTAGATTAATCCAAGTTTGGAACAGGCCACTTTGTCTTATATCCATGATAGGAAGAAGAAAACGATTATTTGAGTTATTGAGTATCTGTGCTGAGGACAATAATGCATGTAGCACTGAATGAGCTGAAAACAAGAATTGGATAATAGGTGGCAGATAGGTTAGCAATCTGAGATATGCTGATGAGTACTCCTCTGTAATGACTAGGAAAAACTTGGATGAATCCTTGATGGAGTTGATGCAATCATGTAGAACAGGACTTAACTCTAGCAAGACAAATATTATGGTTCTTGAAGGAAATATAAACAGGAAAATTCCTGAGAAACAAGTGTACATTAAGGAAGAATAATTGAAGTCAGCAAAATTTCAGTACCTGGGATCCATTATCAGTGTGAATAATTGCTGTTCAGAAGACATTGGTAGAAGATTTGGAATGGCTGGAACAATAGTCAGAGACCTGAAGTCTAGAAAGAGAGTTCCATCTACATGAACAAAGCTGAGGATTGTGGATATAGCTGGTTTTTTTTTTTTTTTCAGTAGATACTTGAAATATAAAGAAGTCTGATAGGAAGAGGATAAGTGCTTTTGAGATATGTTGAAACACTCATTATAGCTTTTCCGTTGCAAGTTTGAATTGTTAATATGTATTATTGTAATATACAGAAAGATTTCCTCTGCATCAATCCTGTAAACTCCTTTTAGTAACTTATACATTTTTATCATATCCCCTATTTTTTGCCTATCAACCAACTTCTGCAAACCAAAAAACCTGAATCTATTTTCATTGGGTGCCACAGACCACTTAACCCACTTGATCACTCACCTTTGGATCCTCTCCACCACTTCTGAAAAATCCCAGTGACCTTGATCTCTGTGCAAAATAATCTAGGTATGGCTGTATTAAAGCATTATAAAAAGGGATAATAATGTTCTTATCTCTGCTTGTTCTGTTGTGTGTTTAACCAAATAATCCTTTGGCCACTTTTGCAGTACTCTCTGGACTTCAGCTTTCTATCCACCATCACACCCAAGTCCTTAACCGCCTCAATTTTTGCAGAATTCATTTCCATTAGTGTGGTACATAGCTTGTAATCTGTTCATTGCAAAGTGTAACTTTGACCTTTCTTCATTAAAGTAGCATCCATTATCCTTTGTACACAATGTCTGTCTGTTTAAATCATTCTGCAGGATCTCAGAATTGCCTTTGTTTACTATTAGTCTATCCAATTATGCATCAGCAAACAATAGAGTTCTTTTCCTTCAGATCATTCCCTTATCATTAATCTAGAAATAGCAGCAATCCTTAAACAGAGCCTTTCAGTATCCTACTAATCACCTGTCTTTCCTGGATTCTACTCCTTTATATATTACTCTTTGGTATCTGCCTGTCAGCCACCCTCATATTCACCTCACCAGCATCGTATCATTCCCATTTTCTCCAATTTGTGTAATAGGGTTTTGTGTGGTATCCTATGAAATATTTTGCAAAGTCCAGCAGTATCAGTATCACTTTGTATCCATTCCCTGTATCTAACTCAAATTACTTTAAAAGTAATTTATCAAACCTGCATCCTTGATGAGTGGTGTTTCAAGGATGTAGGATTTAATCTGGCAAAATATCAGTTGATCTATTGAATCTATAATATTGAATATGAATTTAATATTGATCTATATCAATATTAAATTCATAGTTTACTTTGCCTTAATTTGGTATTGTTAGCATTGGCAAAAAAAAAAAAAAAAAAACATGAATAATAACCACCATAATAACAGCTGTCTTGCTATATATGTGCCAGACAAGAAAACTTCAATACTTCACATTTCTAAAACTGTTTATTTACAGAGTTATGTTGTATTCATTTAATGTATAAGAAAAAATCTATTTTGTGGTTGTATTTGAATTGCTTTTGTTTCAGGTTCTGTATTTTCCTGATGGTATGTTAGATCATAGTGTGCTATAACCTCACCCTAGCATGAGTAGGTTTATTTGTTTTATAACTCATGGATATTTTGCATGCTTGTGAACATTATGCAGTTGGTCATGAATGACAGACTATTTTTAAGAGAGAGAGGAGGGTAAGATTTGAAGTATGGGTATTTACTTATGTTTGAGGAAGAGAATTTTGGGATGTGTTTTTGGTAGGTAATAGCAAGAATAAGATTTGTGGCATTATTGTTTTCATTTTCACCTGAGCACTGTAGTCTAATATAGATGTTTAGGTTTTTTTCCCAGAGAAGAGATCAGAAGCAAGGTAGATGAAGACCATTATTATGAGAGCAGACTAGCCTGATGTTACTAGCTCTGCTGCCTATCACCCCACACCCATAAAGTTCGGTTTTTATTGCTTTGCAATAGGCAAATTGGCTAGAAGAATACACGCAGTTTCTATAGACAATACATTTACCTCATATCCTTAATTGCTTTACTGTCATACCAAACCGACAACCTTCTCCCTTCTTCTCCCTCCTCCACAAAAATATCTTATAAAAACATTGAAGAAATGTTCCATTTTTGCATAAGAGAAGACTGAATTTAATGATTTCATATTGATCCAGTTTTCCCTAACTATGTAATGGAGTTTTGCTGCATATTTACATTAGTGTGATATTACTACTTGATCATTCCTAAAGGTCCAAATAGCTAAGTAAGAGCATGAACAAATTATTGAGCTTCACTTATTAAATATATAGTCTTCTTCTCTCCCTTTATAATCACTAAGATATAAGTGAGAAAACTATTAAATATATGGTATTTTAGTGTTCTAATGCAATGACTAAATTTACTAATTTCATATTACTTTATTTAATAAATAAAGTAATATTAAATAATATTACTGTAGAATATTTAAAGGAATATTATTATTTTGATATTTTAATTGTTTATGTAAACTGTTTATGTATATTTTTACTGTTTATGTACTTGTTAATAAAATTGTGCATTAATCCAGATCAATGAAAATAATAAACTATATATCTTTTTATCCCAGAAAGTTCTTAAAACAGAACTGGGAGAGAATTGGAAAGACCATTTTAAAAAGTTTGAATCAAAACCATTTGCAGCTGCCTCGATTGGCCAAGTACATTATGGTATCCTTTGTGATGATACTGAAGTTGCTCTGAAAATTCAGGTTTGTGTAATATTCATTATAAATTTAGTTGGTTAAAAAAAAATAAAAGCTATGTGTTAACTATTCAGATTGTTTTGACCTCTAATGAAATATTATATATGCAATGGTATTATGTGTAAATGAATGTTTTGAAAACTTCTTTTGGAGGTGAAAAAAAATTCTGTATAAGTGCTTGCTGAATTTTGTGAATTTTCTTATGTGTTAGCACATTACATGTAGAGAGAGAGAGAGTTAAATGCAGTAACATGATTTATATTGTGCACTCACTTTGTATAATATTAAGACAAAATAGCTATTTAAGATTCTTCTCCTGTGTCTCCATTTAAAAAAAAAAAAAATCAAAATGTCACAGTACTTATGTAGTAACACAGCTTTTTTTATTTTTATTTATTTGCACCATCTGAATCAGGGTTCATGTGAACATATAATGCATGGGTTTCCCTTTTCCAATCAAACAACAACAGTATATTGTTCTTTGATTGGAAAAGACCACAGTTTAATTCTCATCATGATAAGAGGATTCCTTATATGGGCTTTTCCAAGTGAAGGTGTATTAGCTAGTCTCATTTGAAAGTGGTAAGATGTTTTCCTCCTAGAAAGTCAGGATTTCATCCTGTATACAGGCAAAAATACTCTTAGTACTTGATAGATGGTATAGCATGTAAATGATGGATATAATATGATGTACATGGAGGATCATGATAAGAGGATTCCTTATATGGGCTTTTCCAAGTGAAGGTGTATTAGCTAGTCTCATATGAAAGTGGTAAGATGTTTTCCTCCTAGAAAGTCAGAATTTCATCCTGTATACAAGCAAAAATACTCTTAGTACTTGATAGATGGTATAGCATGTAAATGATGGATATGATATGATGTACATGGATGATTAAGCAGTGTACGAGGTTGGGTTGTGTGGTGTAATGTACCCTTCTGCAATGAGTCCTCAAACTCCTTGGAGGCATAATAATTAATGATTATATTATTGTTTGGTGTAATGAATTTAATAAATGAAAGTATTTTTTCTTGATCTCAGGAATAGATGTTTTCAAAAGTGTAGCATATAGTGGGGTAACATACAACTTTTCAACCATTCCTGCATGTCTCTTAAGAACTGGATCTCCCTTCCCAAGCATTTTAATTGGGATTGTAATTTCTCAAGAGGCTCATATTGCTTAACTCTGCTGTGGCATGATGACTGTGTGACTTTTGACATGTAACATTTTAAGCTTTGAAAATAGTGCCATCTTATGATCATAAAAATGAAAAACAGTAGGAATTGACAATATCCCATCAGAACTCCTTAAAGGGGGGGGGGGGGAGAACCTATTGTTAGTGCACTTCACAAAATTTGCCAGCAGGTGTGGAACACTGAGATCAGGCCAAAAGTTATTGTAATTCCTATTCCAAAAAAAAAAAAAAGGAAACAGCAAAAAGTGCAATAATAATACAGTTAGCCTCATCAATCATCCACGCAAAATATTTTTGGAAATCTTACTCTCATGTATTGAAACAAAAATGGAATCCAATTTTTCAGACCACCAGGTTGGATTTAGAAAGATCAGAAGTACAATTGACCATATATTTACACTCCATATCATTGACGAAAAATACATAGAACATAATAAAGTAATATGCCATAATTTTATTGATCTACAGAAATCCTTTACTTCTATTTGGCATGATGTCCTTTGAAAAATTCTGCAACATTATGAAGTAGATAGCAAAATAATACAACTGTTTGAATCTCTCTGCTCATCTTCTGAAATAACGGTTGAAATAAAAGGAAATTATAGCACTCCCTTTTCAATGGCATATGAAGTAAGATGGGTGCAAATTATCACCACTGTTATTTAACTGCTTTATCGAATATGTTGTGAATTAAGCCCTGGAGAACTGTAATATTGAAATGACAGCAGGAAGAAGAAGAATAAACCATCTAAAGTGGGAAGGGGGGTTATGGACAGGGAGTTGAAGCTGAGAAGCTTTACATATTGTAAAAGTGCCCATTAGGTCAAATGATTTTTGAAGAATACACTGACAAGGAGGGATGTGGTAATTATATCCTTTTATAAGGCTTTAATGAGGCCATTTCTGGTCACTCTGATTCCATAGGGATGAGGAAGTGTAGAAAATTGAGAAGCAGGTAACCAAGATTGAAGCTTGTCCATGGATTGAATAGTTTGAAGGTTAGACAATTCGATAGGCCAAAACGAGGAAACATTAAAAGGTGTTTTATAGGATTGACAATGAACACTTTTATTTTTTATTTTCTTCATTCTTCACCGCATAGCAGGATTGAGAAAGATGTCACTCATGGATATTGTGTAAGAATGTGATAAGCAAAGACATTAAAACTAGATTCTTTGCTTTCAGGCTGTTGAATGACTTGGCAGAGGCAGTTGTAAGTGCTTTGTCAGGGAATAAATTCAAGGAGAGGTATAAGTGTTGTGAGAGGAGTGTGGACTCCCCCAAAGATTTATTGACTCACTGGAGATGCCTAGAAAATAATAATAATACTATATGAAGTATTAATTTTATTCTATTGATATTACTTATCATTTTATTTCTGATATATTTGAATTAGAGAATTCTCGATGAATGTCTGACTTTATGGTGTTCGGATGTTAATAATAATTAAAATTACAGCATAAACTCAGAAATGCAACAGTTAAATTATTTGCCCATGAATATTTCATGCTTGGTGCCATCTGATGAGTTGTTAATAAACATGTAGAAAAGCTTAAATGTTGGAAGTTATTCATTTTTGATTTTTTTTACAGTTTGTAACATAAAGATAAGAAAAATATTTAATGAATTAAATATCTTTGTTATTTTTAAATATTTGATTAATTAAATATTCTGAGTTATGGGTCAAAGCTGTATAACTGAGAGGAGACCTAGACATAGCCTTTAAAGGAATGCAGAGAGCCGACTAGGGCTTCTGACCTTAATGTCCAATCCTCACCTTCTCATGGTGCATCCTGTTAGGTATCTACCTGGATACTGAACGAACGAGGATGGGCTGGCAATTTGGGATTTAGCTGACCAAATTGTATTCTTATTGGCTTTAACCACAATATAAAATGATGGTACAACATGACATAATTTCATACCAGCTAGGGCATCGCCCGGTTAACAAGGGGGGGGGGGGCTATTGTTTTTGCCAGGAAACCAGGGCGAACAGTGAAAAGTCAGCTACTGGAACAAATCCTAAAACACACACACACCCCAACTCAACATCACCAGAGTTCAAGATTGGTACTATCAACATAAGAAGCCTGAATGGCGAAGAAATGGAGCTAGCTAAGGAATTAGATAAGTACCAGATTGACATAATAGGGGTGACTGAAACAAAAAAGACAAAAACTGGTGAGATCTTTCTGAGCAATAAATACAAAATGTTATATTCAGGCAATGATAATCAAGGAAAAGAAGGAGTAGCTATAGTATTCAACACTAAATACGAAGCTAATCTTCTTGAATAGTGGGCAATATGAAGTAGAGTGATGTTGGCAAATATCAGAATGGGGGAACTGGACATTGAGACTTATTTGTAACTATGGTCCCACAGAAGATTATACTAAGGTAGAGTGGAGGAATTTTATGAGGGTTTTAAAGAAAGCAACTGACATAATGAAAAATGAAAAGTTGGTCCTTGTTGGTGATCTAAATAGCAGAGTAGGAAATGATTGTCAGACAGATATACAAAAATATTTTGGGAAAATTTGGAGAAAAGAGTAAAGCTAATAATAATGGCAAATACCTGTTGGATACCAGTGGAAATACTACTACACGAATTAGACAACTACCGATGTGAAGTGATTGGACTCTGTGAAATCAGATGGACCAGAAAAGGAGAATTTCTCCACGGACAGTACAAAATCTTAACTTCAGACAGGGAGGACAACAAACACCAAGAAGGAGTAGCACTTATATTAAAACCAAAGGCTCAAAACTCTCTATTGTTCTACAATCCTATCTCACCTAGGATAATTAAAGCAAGATTTAAAAACATCGATCGGATCACTAATATTATTCAAGTATACTCACCAACTTCGACATCATCATCATCAGAAGAAGACATTGAGGAGTTCTATATAGATTTGCAAAAAGCAGTACAGCAGACATCAAGTCAAGATCGCCTAATTGTAATGGGGGACTTAAACTCAAAGTAGGCAAAGACTAGGATACCTGGCCAAGAATAATCGGAAAGTTCCGGTATGGAGAAAGCAATGAACGTGGCGAAAGACTGCTAAACCTCTGCTCAAATAATAGACTAACGATAACCAACACACTCTTTAAACATCCAAAACCCCAAAGAAAATGTACATGGATATCACCAGACAGACAAACCAAGAATATGATAGACTATATTATTGTAAACCAAAGATGGAAATCAAGTATCCTAAACTGCAGATTGTGGATCAGACCATAAGCTAGTATTAGCAAACCTAAGAATAAAGTTAAAATCTGGAAGTACTTTTAGAGTCAAAAGGAGACTGAATGTAAAAAAACTACAAGACAACAATATTCTAAGAAAATATCAACTAGAACTAGATAAAAACCTGAAGAAACTACCAAAACAGAATATAAACATCGAAGAACATTGGTGCAAATTAAAGAAAATAATATTAAATTCGGCAGAAAAAAACAATAGGTTACACAGAAAGAGAAAGTAAAAAGGATTGGATCTCGAAGTAAAAAGGTTAAGCGATCAAAGGAAAAGCATGAAACTCTGAAACAGAATTATAACAGAAATGAATATAATAGATTAACCAGAGAAATCAGAAAACTAGTTAAAAGAGACTAGAATAACTGGTTAGAAGAAAAATGCAAAATGGCAGAAAAGCTATCAAAAAAAAACAACCTTCATGGATTATATAAACATATAGACCAAATTAGTAAGGCACGGACAACAAAAATTATAATGATCAAAAACAAAGAGGGACAATTAATTGAAAGTAAGACAAAAAGAATGGCAAGATGGGAAGAATACTTCAAAGATTTATATAATAAAAACAGCTCCCAGGATATTACGATTCTAGCCACTGAAATGGAAGAGGAAATAAATATCTTTACCAAAGAAATAATAGCGCACAGCATAGAAAAACTCAAAACTAGGAAAGCACCTCTCATTGATCAAATACATGCAGAATTCTTAAAAGCAGGAAAGGAACAACCTTTTGGAACCATTAAAAACATTATTTGAAAGGATCTACAAAAACGAAGCAATGCCTACTGATTGGATTAAATCAGTCATAACTTCTATATACAAAAAAGGAGATAGAATGCAATAATTACAGAAGCATTAGCCTCCTCAGTATTGCAAGTAAGGTTTTTACGAAAATACTCCAAAAACAAATTAAGCCATATATAGAACAGGCACTAGGAGAAGAACAAGCCGGTTTCAAACCAGGGCAAAGCACAATTGATCAACTATTCACCTTAAGACAGCTAAGAGAAAAGACACTAGAGTACAACCAAAGTTGCTACATAAATTTCATAGACTTTCGTCAGGCATTTGATTCAATCCATAGAAGAGAACTGTGGAAAACTATGGAAGAATTTGGAATTCCCAACAAAACCATAAGAATAATAAAGAATCTGTATGAGAAATCTGAAAGTGCAGTACGAACGGAGGACACCTTAACCAACTGGTTCCACACAGAGAGAGTAAGACAGGGATGCAATCTGTCACCAGACCTGTTCAATCTTACACTGGAAGAAGCAACCAATAAGGTCTTAAACAATGAAGACTCTGGAATCAAAATATATGGGGAAAATGTGACAAATTTAAAATTTGCAGATGACATTGCATTACTTGCAAGCACAGAAGAAAATCTACAGCGAATTTCTGTTAAAATAAAGGAGTGTATAAAATCTGGATTAAACATAAATATAGACAAAACAAAATTATGCAAATAGGAAAAAGAAGCACCAATCTGAAAATTGAAATTGATAGTAAGAATCTAGAGTAGGTAGAAAACTTCCACCTACCTTGGAAGAGTTATTGAATACAATGGTGAAATTATAAAAAATATAAACAGACAAATCAGTCAATCATCTCAAACTTTTGGACAACTTAATAAAATATGGAAGTCAAGAGACATCAAACAAGTAACAAAAGTAAAAATCTATGAAACAATGGTCCTCCCAATACTCCTCTGTGGAAGTGAATGCTGGAAATTATAAAAGATATAAAAGACAAATCAAAGCATCTCAAACTTTTGGACAACTTAATAAAATATGGAAGTCAAGAGACATCAAACAAGAATAACAAAAGTAAGAATCTATGAAACAATACTCCTCTATGGAAGTGAATGCTGGAATCTCAAAAAGGCTGAAGAGAAAAAATTATTAGTCACTGAAATGGGTTGGCTAAGAAGATTACTTGGAGTATCTCTGCTGGATCGACTAAGAAACGAAGACATAAGGAAATGACTAAAACAAGAAATATCAATAATAGACAAAATCCAAGAAAGAAGACTGCGATAGTTTGGCCATGTGACCAGAATGGGAACAGAAAGACTACCATCTAAAGCCCTGAATACAACAATGGAAGGTAAAAGATCCAAAGGACGGCCCAGAATTAGATGGATAGACAAAATAATAGAGGACCTGAACACCAAATCACAACAAGCGACACCAAACTGGACAGAATTGTTCGGACTTTCCCGTGACAGACAGAAGTGGAAAGAATTCATTCGGCCTCGTCCACATAGATGATGGAAGAGAGAAAAAGAAGACTTGTTGGATTTCTGCTCAGGACATGGACTGGTTACTATTAACACAATTTTCCAACATAAAAATGTGCACAAATTCACATGGAGAGAAGAGGCAAGGAATAAGAAAAGTCTCTTTGACTATGTTACTGTTGATAGTGATGTTTTCTCCCTGGTGCAGGACACTAAAGTGTACAGATGATTTGAAATTCGAAGTGATCACCATTTAGTCTCAAGCAGGATAAAATTGAATTTCATACTGAAAAGAAGAACATTTAAGAAACTTTTAAAGTGAATAAAAGTTGAGCAGCTCACAGATGTGAACTGTAGACTAAAATACACAAACATCATTCAAGAAAAATTGAAAGAGTTTGAGAACTGGAACCAAACCTTGGAGATTCAGTGGAAAACCCTAAAGAAAGCATTGATTGATTCAGCTAGAGAGGCATGTGGTGAGGTTGTCTGCAAGGATACAAAAATCAGAACTGCATGGTGGACAGAAACTTAAAGAGGCAGTGAAGGGTAAAAAAAGTTCCTGGCAACTAAGTCAGCTTGTGCTCTTAGAGAATACAGAGTTAAATGTAAGAAAGCTAGACACTGTGTAAAAATAGCTGAACAGAAGTCATGGGACGTGGCAAGATATCTGGAGGTTGTTGAAGAAGCTGAAATATGAAGGAAAGAGTACTGTAAAAGTAATTAGAAGTTATAAAGGTGACATGAAGACTGGAGCTTGAAACAAATGAAATAATATCAACAATCAGTGATAGCACAGTGGTAAAGAAGACTCAACAGGCATGCAATTAGGAATATATATCCATACTTGAAGTAGAAAAAGCCATCAAAAGTCTGAAATGTGGAAAGGCAGCTGGAGTAGATGATATTCAACCAGAAATGCTCAAGTATGGAGGTATAAAAGTCTTACAGTGGCTGTGCATAGTTCAGAGGGTCTGGACTGAGGAATGAATTCCAAATGATTGGAGTAAAGCTTTCATGGTACCCATATATAAAAAGGAAAATAAAATTAAATGTGAGAATTACAGAGGTATTTCTCTGAGTGTTCCTGGTAAGATTTATGCCATTATACTTGAGAAACAGTTGAGAAGGATTGTGGAAGAGAAGCTTGGTAAAGAACAAGCTGGATTCAGGCCAAATAGAGGCTGTCAGGATCAGATTTTCACTATACGACAAATAGTTAAGAAATCATGGGAGTATAACAAAGATCTGTATTTAAATTTTGTAGATCTGGAAAAGCATATGACAAGGTACCAAGAGAAAAGCTATTCAAAATGCTACAGTTATATGGCGTCAGTGGGGCATTATATCAAGCAATACTTAGTCTTTATTTGAGTTTTAAGTCAGCAGTTAGAATGAAGGAAGTACAGGAAGATGGTTTAATGTTAAATCTGACTTCAGACAAGGTTGTACATTAATCCCTCTGTTATTTATTATCCATATGGATCATGTTATGAAGGAAAGCAGTATTAAACCTGATATCAAAATTGGAAATGTTAACCTCAGTTCTTTACTTATGCAGATGATGTTATGCTTCTAAATAAATCCAGTGTAGGTCTGCAAAATTCCCTGACTAAATTGAATGACTGTCGTAATAGATATGGTACGAAGGTCAGCAATAACAAGACAAAAACGATGAAAATAGGCAGAAGCATTGAAAATATCAACTGCATTGTGAATGGAGAACAAGTAAAACATTTCAGCTGCTTAGGCACAATTTTTAGTGAAGATAGTAAATTGAATATGGAAATAGACAACAGAATCAACAAAGCTGGTATGGTAGGAAGTCAATTGAGTAAATTCATATGGAATAAGAGAGAAATTGGTCAAACCACTAAATTAGCTGTATACAAAACAGTATTCAAACCAATGGATCTGAGAGCTGGGTTAGAAGTAAAACACTTCACTGAAGACGAGAGACCGCTGACATGAGAGTCCTAAGAAAGAGTAGAGGCAAGAACAGATGGCATCAATGGCAATATCATATTAAAAACGAGGATATTAGGAAGGAAATTGACATTGCTACAGCCAGTAATGTGTTAGCAGAGCTAATCTCAGGCGGTGTAGTCACTTAAACAGAATGGGAGAGGAAAGATTAGCAAAACAAATATTCTCTGCCAGGTTGACAGGAAAAAGACCTAGAGTAAGATCAAGATATAGGTGCCTTAGAAAATAGAAATATAAGATCTGATAATGTTTGAATCTTGATAGGGAACAGATTGATTTGGAGGAAAATTATAGATAGGATGTATGTAATGATGTAAATTTTTCATGTAGTACTATCATATCCTTTATACACCCCTTGTGGATACATGTCAGGAATTTAATGATGATGAGTTTGCTGGTGATATTGATCTCCTAGCAGAAAACAAATCAGATCTTCAGGAAATCACCAAATTATTTCTTACTCCTAAAAAAAATATAGCTTAACCTGTATATATTGTGTTTTCACTGCCGTTTTTGTTTCACTATAACGTGTAAAGATGACGTCCAACACGAAACGTACGTCAGTGGCGCGCAGGACTTCTACTACTACACGAAAGGCTGCCTCAGCATTAGATTTTTCGCAATGGATGCGTTGCGGAAACTGCTACATGTATGCACCGAAAAATGTGCAGGATCTGTGGTCGGTCTGGCAAAATGAGAAGAAAGAAAATGTCGACGTATGTGAGAAGTGTCGGGATAGGCTGGAGCGTTTAGGAATGGAAGCTGACATCGGGACCGTAGCGGAAGAACTTCGGCGGGAGTTTATGAAAATGAAAAATGACCTTCATCTTCTTCATGAGGAAGTGGAAGTGATCGGTAAGGAGATACTGGAAGTTAAAGCTGAGTTTAATGTGTTAAACAGAGAAATTAGGACTATAGAGATTACTTTAGCTGAAGTAACTAGAACAGGATTACATATGGGTGAGTCTTTGGTGAATGATTCAGTAATAAATAGTATGGGAGTGATTGGGAGTCAACATAATAAAACCACAAGTGGCCTAGAAGAAATGAGATGTAGTGAGAGTGGGGGGTAAGTAATAGAGAGTTGAGTAATGAAGCTGGGAGAGTCATGCTGAATAGTGTAGAGAATGAGTCCATGAGTGTGGACTTGAATGAAGTTAAGAGTGGTAAAATATATGGTGATTCTATGATTAAGGGTATGGAGAGTGGTATGCATGAGGAGTGCTTGGCTGATGGGACAATAGAAAGAGTGGCTTTAGCAATAAAGAGAGGGCATGAAACAGACAAGATGATAGTTATGGTGGGTACGAATGACCTGAGAGGTAGTATAAATCGGGTAGGAAAAGATTTAAGAACATTATTAGATATTGTGAAGAGGAAAAGTGTCAATGGGAGAATAGTGTGCGTGCTGCCTCGTTTTGACAATTACGAGTTAAGTAGACGAGCAATGATAATGAATGATATGATTGCAAGAATGTGCAGAAAAAGAGGTCTGGAGTTTGTTGATGTTTGGAGTGTGTTTGAAGGAAAAAGGCAGTTGTATGCTAGAGATGGACTGCATCTTAACATGGAAGGACATAAGCGATTGAAGAAGTTATTGTTTTCTGAACAGGTTGAAGTTATTGGGCAGGGAAACTAATATTGAAAAGGTTGAGTGTAAGAGAGAGAAACTTTAGCACTGATTGTGTATTTATTGATCCTTATAGGCAGAATAAATTGCAGAAGAGAGGGGATAAAAATCGGCATAGGACTACGGTAGTTAGTGACTTATATATCAGTTCTAAAGCCAGTACAAGATCTAGAGGGAATCTGCAATTTTTGTATACCAATGCTAGAAGCATTCGAAATAAGAGAGAAGAATTTTTGGCATTAGTCAGTGAAATCTCACCTAAAGTTGTAGGCATTAGTGAAACTTGGCTGTCAGCAGAAGATGTGGTCACTGGAATTGAATGTGATGGGTACAGTATTTTCAGGGAGGATAGAGAAGATAGAACAGGAGGAGGAGTACTGTTGATGATAGCTGATGTGTTGCAGCCAAAGAAAGTAGTATATCATGATGATAGACATGTGAATGAGAGTTCATTTGAGGCAGTCTGGCGCAAAATAGTGACCAACGCAACCAAATATACAGTTGGATGCTGCTATAGGCCAGGGAGTACGGGGGAAGATATTGAATTCATGCATCAGCAACTTAGTGCAATGAGTGAAGGTTTAGTGATTATTATGGGGGATTTTAATTATGGTGATATCAATTGGAAGGAGGAAATATCACGTAGCAAAAAGGAAATGGAGTTCATACATCTTCTACAAGATAATTACTTGAAACAGCACGTAACTGAAGGGACACGTGGTGTGAGAGTGTTGGACCTGGTTATTGGTTCAGAGGTTATATGCATAAGTAAGGTGTCCTCGTTACCTCCAGTTGGTGAAAGCGATCATGTGGTATTGACTTGGGAGGTTGCAAAATCTGTGGATTTTTCTATTAAGAAGGGGTATGTACGGAACTACAGGTTAGGCGATTATAACAAGCTTCGGAGTGAGCTTGCAGCCATCCCATGGCAAAACATATTGCAAGGGAAAGATGTTAGCAGTGCTTGGGATAAAATCAGCGGGTATCTGAGGAAAGCAATATCAGATTGTGTCCCTATGGTCAGGAGGTCAAACAAGGCAGGCATTAGATGGATGAGCAGTAGTATCAAGCTTGAACTGCAAAAAAAGAAAATGTTATGGAGAATTTACAAGGAGAAGGGCGATCAGGACACCCATGAGCAGTACAAGGCTCAAGCTAGAAAGGTTACCAGCATAGTAAGAAAAGCTAAATCAGATTATGAGAAGACCTTAGCCAAAGAGATCAAGGGTAATCCCAAAGAGTTCTTCCGCTATGTGGCAAGTAAGAGGAAGAATGACTTCGGAAGGATAACCTTAGTGGGTGCTGATGGTATTGAGGTGACAAAATCAGATGTAATAGTCGAGTTACTGAGTGATCACTTTTCAAAAGTCTATCACCCAAGTGAGGATATCTCTATACCTATAGCAATACCTAATGTGAGAATTGAAGCTAAAGAATCAGAGGTATTAAATATATTGCAAAACTTAAATGCAAACACTGCGGTAGGCTTAGATGGAATATCAGCTCGGGTGTTGCGTGAATGTGCAAATGAATTGTCAACCCCTCTTACCTGGATATTTAATTTAAGTTTGAACTCTGGTATGGTCCCTAGGGAGTGGAAGTTAGGCAAAGTGGTTCCTTTGCATAAGGGTGGCTCTAAAACTGCGGTATTGAATTACAGACCAATCACCATCTCAGGAGTAGTGGTAAAAGTATTGGAAAAGTTGGTTAAAGACAAAATTCAAGAATGGGTGGATCAGGATATGATACTCTATAGAGGCCAACATGGTTTTGTTAAAGGTAGATCCTGCCTTAGCAATCTATTAACTATTCATAATAGAATAACATCAGAGTTGGACAAAGGAACTGGCTACACAGTGGTACTTCTGGATTTTGCTGAGGCTTTTGACAGGATACCCCATAGAACACTGTTATGCAAATTGGAGCAGATGGGAATGGATATTAAATTGGTGATATGGATAGGAGAATGGCTCAGGGAGAGATACCATAAGGTGGTGTATGGAGGAGCCGAGTCCAGAATGAGGCAGGTGACCAGTGGCGTACCTCAGGGCTCTGTGCTTGGGCCAATGTTGTTTAATTTGTATATAAATGATATAGGAAACGGCTTAAAGGGAGATATTCAGTTGTTTGCTGATGATGCAAAGTTGTGTAGTGCAATAAAAAATCAAACTGATGTTGAAAGTTTGCAGGAGGATTTAAATAAGCTGGTAAAATGGGCAAAAGAAAATGGATGTCAGTTCAATGTGGAAAAGTGTAAAGTCATGCATTTTGGGATTAAAAGATTACCAGCTGTGTACTACATCGATGGAAAGGTACTCCAAGAGATTGATGAGGCTAGGGACTTAGGGGTATTGGTAGATAGGGAGATGAAGTTCAGAGGACACATTGCTAAGGTGTCCAAGATTGCACATAGGATTACTTGGTTGTTGTGGAACACACTGACATCCAGAGATAAAGAGGTTATTATTCCCCTTTATAAAGCATTGATACTTCCACATTTGGATTACTGTGCTCAGGTCTGGTCACCTGGATTCCTTGGAGATGAGGAGGCTGTGGAGAGGGTTCAGAGAAGAGTGACCAAGTTGGTGAGTGATATAAAAAATGCTCCCTACATTGATAGATTGAGAGCTTGTGGATTGCAGAGATTGGTTGATAGGCGAAGAAGAGGGGATATGATAGAAACATTCAAATTACTAAAAGGTTTTTATAGGATTGATGCAGGGGAAATGTTTCAGCTGTGTGATAGTGATGGAAGAACAAGAGGTCATCTCTGGAAATTAAAGAAGAGTGTGGTTAACAAAGGTGTCAGAACGAGGTTTTTTGCCTGGAGGGTGGTGAATGAGTGGAATTCATTGCCTGACTTAGTTGTGAGCTCTTCGTCTGTAAATGAATTCAAGAAGAGATATGACAGATATTGTTTTGCTAGTTTGGGTCTCCCGCGACGAGTCTACTGACTCCATGGAGATACCCGTAATAATAATAATAAAATAATAATAATAAGTACCCAAAAATCAAAAATAATGATAAATATCTGTGCTTCTGACCAAGACAGGATATTAGAAAAAAATTGCAAAAGTAACAACAGAACTCCAAAAACTAAAACTGCTATGGACAGATAACAAGCTTACAATTACAAACAGTTATGCCTTATGGACATACTAGAAGATGAAAAGAGGTTGCTAGCATTTGAAATGAAGTGCTACAGATGACTCCTGAAGATTCCATACACTGATTATATCACAAATTTTAAAATAAAACAAAGAATCAATTCTTTTGCCAGTCAAAGAGATAACATCATGACTAACATTCAAAAGAAACAATTCATCTTGCTTGGTCATATCAGCAGATCCAATGGCCTCCCAGTGCAGTTTCTTGAAGGACTTATTCCAGAAACTCAGAAAAAGAGGCACACCTAGAATAAACCAGATAGACAATATAAAAAATTGGGCAGGTCCTTCATTTACAGAGCTGAAAGCAAAGTTTCAATCAAGGACTAAATGGAAGATTTCTATGGGGAATATTTCCTGATATCTACTCAATGGCCTTTTGTTGACTATGTGAAGAAGAAACTAAAATCTTTGTCATATTTTCATTTCATGTTTAGTATTATTTCCATAAAAATAATAAATTTTGATTATGAACTGGACAAAAACTTCCATTGAAACTGTTAGTTTTGTAGTCTGTATAGCAGGCATTATATTAACATTAACAGAATTGTAAATGTAAATGTACTGTAATGCAAATTATGATGGTATGTGAAGTTAGCTATTATTGTATGAAATCATTGACAGTAAATTATTGCTTATTACCTCAACATTAATCAAAGATAAGTTATTTCTCTTACTTTAATTATATATGAAAGCTTGAGGTACCCACTGAATAATTAATTAACACTCTATAGTATAATTTATCATGAAAAAAGGGAAAGAAGAAAAATAGATAAGAATTTACTCCTCTCTCGCATGTGAAATGTTGTATAGTGTAAAATATTCATTCTAAAATATTTATACATTGAACTGCTATCTAGGGAATAAGAAGTTATTAAAATAAATTATTACACTTGGATTTCCAGTCTGTTTTGAGGCCATCTTCAGAATTATATATAGAGTATATACAGAAAACATAAACTTATAACAACTGTGGTAATTCATTTCCCTAACTGTAAGGCAGAACTACCTTCTAGGGGGAAAGGGGACCATAATGAGCATAATTGCCAAAACTCTAGGTTCTAATATCAATCCTAATAATTAATGTCCAGAATACATTTAGGATTGATATTAGAACTTTAGAGTTTTGGCAATGAATAATGAAGAAACTTGGGTGGCAAGTTGAGAATCTAGTACAGTAGGCCATTTTACAGTAGGCCTATCTGTTTAATTTTCAGCACGTGTTATTATCAGATCTTGAACTATCTAGAACAAAGTTATTCCTGGACATAGTGTACACTAGTAAATTATAAATTTGAAGCAAATGACATTTACTGTCATAATTCTTATCTTGGCAAGTTTTCTGGGCTCTTTATGTTTATTGCAAGTATTCTGAGTTATTTCAGTTACTCTTATACTGGAGTTTAGTGACATGTGGAGAATTGGTGGAGGATGAGGTTGAATCATAGTTGGCTAAATTCTTAAAATATTGAAGCCAGAATGGTAGAATGATTTTAATGAATACTGATGTCAGGGAGGTAATTGAATCAGTCAAAATAATAGAATTACTAATTGAAGACTTTGCAAGAGTACAGCAATCCCTCGATTAATGCACCTAATGTGTTCTTTAAAACAGGTGCATTAATAAAAAATGCACTAATCGAATATAATAACCTATGGGAAAAAGTATAATTCATTCCTCAAATTTATTTTTTGATCCTGAACTTTTTTATAAAATAATTAGGGTATGTCTCAGGGACTATTTAAAGGAAAACCATGAAGCTGAAAGACAATAATAAAGCATATTCAGAATATAAATTTATTATTCTACTTCCTAACAGATAATTGAGCTAACATAGTTTAGCAGCCATTCTGTTTCTTTTTTCATACAACTGACGGTATGGCCTTATTGCCTCTCTACTACTTCTGCAAAGTTTACTGCTTCTCTCTTCATCAGGGTCAACCTCTAAGCATTGTTGCTTATAAACTTTGATTTTCTGAAAAATATTTTCAAATTGTTTCTGTGAAATCTCTTTGGGCTTATCAGTGATTAAATTTTCTTCATATTCTTCAGGATCATCCCACTGTGCATCTAAATTTAGCAGGTCGGAATTACTCAATTTCTCAGAATGAAATTTAATTAACTTAGAATTTGAAAAGCCTCTAAAATCATTTTCACAAAGTGGAAGAATGTGCTACCAAACAGCTCGTTATTGCTAGCAGTAATTTCATTCGACTTTATAACCAGGATGAGATTTCTCTTATTTGGCCAGAAAAGTCTTTGAAGGCATTCGTTTCCAAAAAAGGTCGGTTCGGTTTCATCAACATTAAATATTTGTTGGTCACAATATCCCCCCCCCCCCTTCTTCCACAATTTTCTTCGAAATCTCTGGCTAATTTGTGGCCATCTCCTTATCTGCACTTGCAGCTTCACCTGTGATTAGAACATTAAGTAGGCTATTTTCTTTATGAAACGCTCAAACCACCCAGCACTAGCATGGAAATTTTCTTCTTTTCCATCATTGATAGCCCTTTCAAGCTTGCAGAGAGACTTAATGCTTTAATAAGGATTTAATGATTTAATAAGGTCAATGCTTAGTGGGATCCGTTTTTGGTTACAATCTTTGATCCATGTAGAAAGAAGTCTCTCTAATTCAATCGTATAGTTGATTCACCCATTTTATGTTCTTGTCCTATCGTCTTTTTCATTTTTCTTTATTATTTCAAGTTTTTCTTCAAATGAGTAACTTTTCGAATCTTTTTCACACTTTCACTATTTTGCTTACTAATTCTTTTACTTATAATTAAAGATTGGAAAAATACTTTAATTTTTGTTTTCTTTTGTTTGAAAAATTGTTTTCCTTACTTGTAAACAATTGCAAAGGAGGCACGAGATATGATCAGCAAAATTCTATGTAATTAGCTGACGACATAAATTTTGGCGGTAAATTTGGAACATAGTGTACATGGAAATAGTGTAGTATGCCATTAAAAAATAACTTTGTAAAATGTTTTAAATCGGTAACTAAATTATTTATCCTGGCGAGTGATTTTTTTAAAATAGTTAGCCATAAAAAAAATGTATAGATAGAAAATTTTAAAATCTGTAACCCCATCTTGACTACTTCATGTAGATCTGGGTGCCAGGATTTATTAGTGATGAGAAGTAGGTGGAGAGGATCCAGGAGTGAGTTGAGTCACCAAGATGGTAGCAGGTCTATGGAATGAACCTTATGAGAACAGGGGATTACAGAAGATTTGTAGGTTATAGAAACTGGTTGATAGGTAGAGAAGGGGTGATATGATTGAGATATACAAATTACGAGGGGTTTTTACAAGATTAATTCAGAGGAAATTTTTCAGAGCAGGTCTGGTGGTGGTGGTGTTAGCAAGGGTGTTAGAACTATGTTTTTTGCTTGGAGAGTAGTGAATGCATGGATTAGATTTCCAGATTCTGTTGTTGGTGCTATGACTGAATGAGTTCAAAGCAAAGTATAATAAATAATGTACAAATATTGGATATTCTTGGCATGATGTTTAGGGCCTCCCTCAATGCATCTAAGGACTCTTTGGAGTAGCTCATAATAATAATAATAGTAACTGAAAGAACTCAGAATACTTGCAACAAACATATTAAGCTCAGAAAAGCAAAGTGTTTATATAATTTTAGTAACACTGATGTACCCCCCCCTCCAAAAAAAAAAAATCAGGCAAAAGCAATTTGGAAGGTTATTTTTATTCAAACATAAATTATTATAGAGGTATTTGATTTTTAACATTTGCATTATAATAAATTACAGGCATGTGAAACATTTTTTTAATCATTAAACGTTTTTATTAGTTATACAAATCCATTATACTTACAGTAGAAAAATTATTTTCAATAATAAAAATGTTTAATGAAACAAATGAAATTTTGGGAAAAGTTCCAACTGCTCAAATGAATTTAAACTTTTAATGCAATCAATTTGAACCACTAATTTTCAATGCAATTGCGCTGTTAGCTAGATACAGCCTAACAGAGGTCAGTTGATATATGTCAAGAGACACCTTTTGTTTATAACTTCCTTTAGATTTTTTAGTTATTGAAAAATTGATTATAGAGTAGACCTGCATTTATCTATGACAAAATAGCAACAAAAGTATAAAAGTAAAAAAAAAAAAAAAAAGAAATTTTAATTTAAAAAAGGTGGTTGTATCCCTTAAAGACATCTTGCATACTCCTGGGGTTATGCGTAACAAACTTTGAGAAACACTGCTCTAATTATTAAGCTTACTTATTTTTTTAATAGCAATATTTAACTTAATAAAAAAAATCTTTCAGTTTATTATTATAGTTTAATATACTAGGCTGCCTCCTAGAATTTTTCATGGTAGGCAGCATCCCATCTTATGGTTAAGAAACAGAATCAGTTTACAATATACTTTGTTGTAAGCCTCTGTGTGTGTGTGTGTGTGTGCGTGTGTGCGCGTGCGTGTGTGTGCACGCACGAGGGTTGTTTGAAAAGTGTGGTAAAAAAAATAAATAAGTTAAACACATTTTTTTGGAAAAAAATCATCTTTATTTCTCAACATAGTCTCCATCAAGGTCTACACATTTGGTCCTGCGAGTTTCCAATTTTTTCATCCCATCTAAAAAGTAGGATTTGTCAAATTGTGAAAATAATCATTGATAATCAAATCAAAATAATCACAGCCTTGATGACATCCTCGTTCGAAGAAAATATTTTCCCACCAAGCAAATTTTTAAGTTTGGGAATGAGAAGAAGTCACAGGGGACCAAGTCTGGAGAATATGGTGGATGTGGAACCAATTTGAACCTCATTTCATGCAATTTTGCCATTGTGACAGTCGATGTATGGGACGGTGCATTGTCTTGATGAAAGAGCACTTTTTTTGTGCACCAATCTTGGCCTTTTTTTTTCTTTAGTTCTTCTTTTAAATAGTCCAACAATGACACGCATAATAGACTCTTGTTATTGTCTTGCCCTTTTCCAAATAGTCTATCATGATAATTCCTTGGGAATCCCCAAAAACAGTGGCTATCACCTTCCCAGCTGACAAAACAGTCTTCCCTTTTTTTTTTTTTTTTTGGTGCTCTTTCTCCGGACATTATCTACTGCTTTGACTGCTGCTTGGACTCAGACAATGCAAAACCCTGGTTGAAACGTCTTTTCACATGCGTTTTTGATCGGCAGTCAACATTCGCAGCACCCATCATGCACACAGCTTTTTTCATGCAGGATATTATACACCTATTCAGTTGAGATGCCTACAATCTCAGCTATCTCACACACTTTCACTCGGTGGTCTTCCATAAAGATACCATGGATTTTGTCAGTCATTTCCTTCGTAGTGACCTCAGTTGAGCGTCCGGGGTGCGCTTCATCTTCAATGGACTTACAACCACGTTTAAACTCATTTATCCAAAAATAAATAATCTTTAATGCTGGCACAGAGTGCCCATTAACTGCATCTAACTTGGCTTTGATCTGTGCAGCCATCCACTTCTTCAAATAAAATTGTTTTATCACTGCATGAAACTCATTTTTCTCCATTTTTATGAAGAATGCAAACATGGTTGTTTTGAATGTTTGCCAAATGAGAACTACGCATTGCATATAGCTAAAATTTGCTTGCTAGGGGTCATGAAAAAGATTATACGTGCCGACACAGTTATAAATGAACGAATTGTGTCACCGTCTATTGGAAATTTACGAAACTTTTCAAACAACCCTCGTATATATATTCCTGAGGATGGTCTTATCTTAAAGGCTGAAATGTCAAACATAATAATTATTTCTTAAATTTTTATTCACTAAATGATGGATTACAGTGAAAGATAAATTAATAAATGTAGCATTTGAAAATTAACAACTACATTTTAAGCGCTATATATATATATATATATATATATATATATATATATATATATATATATATGCATAAAATTAAAAATAAAGAATAATAAGACAGTATTCCAGTTCGTTGCTGCTATAGAGCAGAATGGTGCAAAGAAAGATGTAGATGATTATGCGTCATCAAATTAGCAAGAATGCAGGCTGAGTAATGATTATGGGGAAATTCAGCTACTGAGTATACAGATTGGAAAGCAGAAGGATCACATGTTGGGAAAAAAATGGAATTTATTCACCTACTAAGAAAATAATTGAAACAAGCATCAGAGGATCTGTCCTTAACCAACGTAGCCACATTGCCTCTCGCTAGGAAGAACAATCATGTGGTCTTCACTTTGAATGTTGCCAAACTTGTAGAATTTTCAGTTTAAAAAAAAAAGGGGGGGGGATATATATGAAAGCATGGGAGAGGTAATTGTGACAAATATAGGAGGTAGCTTGAAATAGTGCCATGCCATAAGAATCTGCAAGGGGAGGATGTAAGCATTGCATTCATTCATTCATTTTGTATGGTGATTCAATGACTGTAAGCTCCTTTTACGGGGAGGTACGGCTCCGCCTTAAACCCCCCCCCCCATTTTTATCCTGGCTCGGGACCGGCATAGCTGACAATTCAGACCTATGGCTGGAGGGATTGTCTTAAGTATTCCTGACTGTATCCGTGTGTGTTCATGGGGCTGCTTGCGGGATGAAAAACCCCAGATAAACTGGGGGGGGAAACCCTGCTGTCCACACCCAAGACTGGCTAACTTGGCTTTGGCTGAGGAAGATCCTTAAGCTCCTCATGTCAATGTCAATGGGAATCAAACCTAGGGCACTCCTTCCCCAGGCATACAGTTGCGAAGTTCATAGCCACTAGGCTAACTGCATGGACAGCATTGCATTGAAAAATGGTGAATGAGTGTTTGAAGGAAGCAGCCTCAGGCTGTATATCCAAGATCAGAAGGTTAATCAGTAGGAGTTACGTGGGAGTAGTATCATTAAGCAGGATCCGGGGGGGGGGGGGGGAGTTTTTGGTTGTTTTTTTTTCACTTGGTTTATACTATAAATTAAATATGCCAAGAAATTATTCTCTTGGTTTAATCCTTTATCCAAGTATAAGCAAACAAAGTTTGCACATGAAGTATCTTTGCAACTGGGCTACTTGTATGTAGAGGCTAATGACATCACATCAATTGCCTTCATAAAGAAAGACTTAGGTGTTGTTCATTATGCATAATAAGCTTAATACTATAACCAACACAAAGAGGGAAAAAATAAGTTTATTAAATTCTGACTTAAATCAAATACAGGCTGTAAATTGCTTAGTATACTGTTCCATTTACACTACATACTGTAACTGTTCTATATTGAACCACGTTTCTCTTGGCACCTTGTCATATGTCTTGTCCAGATCTACAGAGCTTAAATACAAATCCTTGTTATATTCCCATGATTTCTCAACTATTTGTTTTGTAGTGAAAATCTAATATAGCTGAGTGTCAACCCAGCTTGTTTTTTTGCAAGTGGTCTCTTCCACAGTTTTTCTTGTGGAAGAAAACTTTGCAAAGTATACAGTTTTTTCAAGTATACTTGTATAAATTTTACCAGGACTATTATTATAAAGAAATTCCTCTGTAATTCTCACATTCAGTTATATTTCCCTTTTTATAAATGGGTACTATGAGAACTCTACCTCAATTATCTGAAAATTGATCCTCTGACTATGCCTTCTGAATTATACATTTTAATCACTAAAATTTTTATCCCTCCTATTTGTGCATTTTTCTGGTTGTTTATCATATGTTCCAGTCTTTCCATATTTCAGGATTTTGGTGGTTTTTCTACCTTAAGTATTGGTATATGCTGCTAATTACATTCCTTCAGAATATTTTGCCACCTTCATGATATTTATTTTCTGTGTTCTAATAATATTTGTTTAACTAGTTTTAGACAATGCTTCATTTTCATTCGTTTTTTTTCTCTGTATTCTCTCGGAGCCCATGCTGGAAATTTCTGTATGCTTTCTTCTTTTCCTATGACTGCCTCTGACTTCCTGAGTTCTACCGTGTAGTTCAGATTTTTTTTATCCTTGCAGAGAACCTCACCACATGCCTCTGGCTGGCTGAAGGCTGAATCAACATTTCCTTTAAGGTTTGCCACTGAATCTCCAAGTTGCAGTTCTTGCTTTCAAATTCTCTCTCTCTCTCTCTCTCTCCCTTGAATAATATTTGTAAATCTCATCTTTGATGTGTTTTAAAATTTTATTATACACTTTTCTTTTCAATACGATATTCAATTTTATCTTCTCAAAACTAAACGGTGATCACTTCTGATTTCATTTGCATACAGAAATAACTTGAGGATAATGGTTGGCCAAGTGGTTAGCATATCCATTCTCCAGCCAGAAGGCTGCAGATTCAAATCCTGCCATGGGCATGGATGTTTGCGATCGACTGTCAAAATACTAGTGGTGGTGGTGGTGGTAGATGGCTTTGGTGTAGATGATGAAGATAATTGTGGTTAGTGAAATGAGTGACACAGAGTTGTAGAGTAGATGACCTCCCTCGATAAGCCTTTGGACTTCCTGGAAGTGTTATGCAATAATAATAATTAGAATATATTTGGAACAGATTAGAACATTCAAAACCTGTTGTTGTAATTATAGCAGTAAATCTAATAGCATATAATATAATGTAATAACTTTAATAGTGAGGTATTGTCTTTCAGATATTTTCTTGGAAATGTATAAAAATTTTGATGAATCACTAATTCAATGAAATATGAAACTGCTTAGACTGCTCTCTCACTAGTCCTCTTACTTATAAGTTTTTTTTGTTTTCCCTCTGCATTATTATAACACCTTTTTATATTGTTGCCTCTTTTGTATTTTTAATAGTATCCTGGTGTGGCAGAGGGAATAGAAAGTGATATTAATAACTTATTAAGTATTATGCATATATGGAATATTTTACCCAAAGGTATGAAAATTTTTAATCATTTTTGTACTCAGAATTCAAAAACTTTTTTAATAAATTTGAAAAGAATTTAATTTGAATGATTGTCTTAATATTTTTCAGAACTTGAGTATACAAAAGTGCTATTTAATAGGTACATAAAAACAGTAAAACCTTTCTTTTTTCTTCTTTCAAAAGCAGTCCCATGAATTGTTGCAAAAATGTGATGTTGGAACGTGGTATTAGTAATAACTAGTCCATGAAGAGGAATCTAGCAGAATTTGTCATTTTTTATTAGCTTTACTCTAATTTTCTGTTTTTATTTTTTCTATTTTTTGCATCATATAATCTTTAGAGAGTATTCAAGTGTATCATGAAGCAAGTAAGGATGACACAATTACCCAAAAGGATGTGCTACAAAAGCAGTAATTAGTATTATTACTTATTTTGTACCCAGTAGTGGATTGTGCAAAAAGTTGAGAAAGAATTATTGCAGTTTTTTTCTTTATTTTTACAAACTATATAATTTCTTTATATTAATTCTAATAATGTAACCTAAATGTTGTTTGTTTTCCCAGGTGCCATAATTTCATACAGCATGCTGGCCCTGTCCATCTGCCCAATGTTTCGACCATTCTGAATTCAGAAAACTAATATTGTTAATGCATGTATGACACAAATGGTTTTATTTAATTGATAGTTTATATGATTTTGAATATTTTTACCATTGGCATTTGTTTAAGATTAAAGAAATCGACTTTTTTATAAAATAATTATTATTATTATCTGAGACCTCTAGGGAGTCAAGAACTCATTGAGGAAGGCTATAAATCACTCAAACCAGCCGTCATATCTTCCCTTAAATTCAGTCATACACTAAATGCACTCACTACCCCTAAAGGCAAACTATTCCACTCACTCACTGCTCTGTGAAAGAAAATCCTAGCTCTTACTTCTTTCTTGACTGTTAAACTTAATTTCCATGGATTTCCCATGTTCTCTCTCTCTGTCTTACATATAATAAAAAATTTCATCAGATGATATCTTATAACACGCATTCAAAAGGTTATAGACCTCTATCATACATCCCTCTTTCTCCTGTTAACTAGAGTCTGTAATCCACAGACTCAATCTTTCTTCACAACCTAAATCCCATAAACCAGATATAATCTTTGTACCCTTTCCATAGCATCTTTATCCCCTTGGAACTTGGGAGACCAAATCTGCACACAGTAATCCAGGTGCTTATCAAAGCCTTATAAAGAAGCAAAATGAACTATCTTATCCTTACATGTCAAGGTTCACTTCAACATCATAATTATCCTCTGAATTGTATTTACAACTTTTGCTATGTGACCTTTGAACTTCAAATTCCTATCCGCCAATATGCGAAGATCCCTTGCCTCCTCAATTTCTTGTAGCATGACCATGCTATATAATATGCTGCTGAAAATCTCATCATGCCAAAGTGCATAACCTTTACACTTGCTAACATTAAACTGATAGCCATTTTTGTTTGCCGACATTTCCAGCCTATTCAAATCATTTTGTAAGTGCAGAACGTCAGTAGCATCCCTGATTGCCCTGCCTATCTTCGCATCATCAGCAAACAATTGCACATCTGATGTTAGACCCTGCCTGGTGTCATTAATGTATAGATTGAATATTAAATGGTCCATGGACTGAGCCCTGAGGTACACTACTGGTCACCTTAAATCTGGAAGATTCACACCCACTGTATACCTATTTTTGATATTTGTCTGTCAACCATCCCCTATCCAAGTCAAGAGCTTATATTCCAATTCCATATTCTCCAGTTTATACAACAGTCATAACATTGTTATAAAATATGAGCAAATTGCTAAAACATGACTGTCCTTTAGTAAACCCATTCTGCTCCTTGCAGGGTATAGTTTGTCTACCCATTTCTGTATGCGAGTTCTTACCAACTTCTCTGAAATCTTCACCACCACACCAGAGATATTGATAGGTCAGTAGTTAGACACATCAGATTTTGCACCACCCTTCTACAATGGAACTATCATTCCTTCCATTCCTGTGGTATCATTCCTGAACTGAGACTCAAGTTATACAAACATGTGAAAGACCTAGATAATTCAATTGAACATTCCTTAAGGAAACAGGCTGATGTTCCATCTCTTCCTATAAACAAATTCTTATCCAGATTATCCAACAGCTCTTCAACTTCTTTTCATGAACCTCTAATTCTTCATCCCATTTAGCAGAACACTGTGTGCCATGTTACATACACTTGATTGATATATCTTGGCAAACTGAACAATCTCGTTAGCTTCCGACACTCAAGTACCGTTAGCATTCAATAAAGTTATTCTTTCACATTCATTCTTTCTTTTGCTTGTGGCATAACAATAAAATTCTTTTGGATTGCCTTTAGCTTGCATGGCCAATTTCTTTTCATACTCTGATTTAGTTTTCTGCACAATACTCGTTACTTTTCTGGATTGAGCTTTATATATTTCATAACTCCTCTCACTCTTATTCTCACAATATTCTTTTCTCATCATCTTCTTCTTGTGGATGTCTTGCTTAATAAGGTTGCACATCAATTTCACTCCCAACTTATTTATTCTTCAAACACTAGGGAATCTATTCCTAGTGTTTGAAGATTTCCTCCACATTTAAACACTTTTTCAAAGATTCCTGTGCATGGTTGACATTTTTCCATTCAGTAACTGATACTGTGGGACCTAAGATAGTATTCTCCTAAGTTGATTATAATTTCCAGCTTTAGTAGTTCAGCATGTAATCTGTTTTAATTGGAGTATCAATATAATTAGATACTCCCAAGAAAGCACAGTATGATTACTGTGACCAATTGGTGGTAAAATAGCCATATTCTTAACAGAGATTCCCCTTCTGACGCTATGAGCAAATTCAACACTCTTTGACCTCGAGTTCCTTCTTTCACATGCTGCTTGAGAAAGTTGTCATGCAACAATTCAATAAATTCCTCTTCTTTCTTATCATGAGATTTCTCTTCTACTCAATCAGTGTTTTGAAAATTAAAGTCACTCATAATGATCACTCATTTGCACCCATAAGGCTAAATTGGCAATGCATTTCTTCATCCCCTGCAACTGAGCCTCCAGGTTGGCAGCCACACCCCACCATATGTTTCATTCTGTTAACCTCCACTTCACACCAGATAGACTCAAACTCACTGTCATATGAGACAATGTTACCATCATGAATATTTTCTTGTGTTTTTACCCTAACTGGACTTAAGTCATCTATCGTTAGTAGTACTCCTCCTCCTCCTCCTCCTCCTCCTATCTTTTCTACATTCCTAAAAATAGTATACCCATTACCTTCGATCCCACTTACTATATCTGATTCTGATAGCCAGGTTTCACTAATACCAACAATCTTAGGCCACCACTTCCTATTCAATAAAGCAACAAACTCAACCCCTTTGTGTCTGATGCTCCTGGCATTTGTGTATAGACATAACAAATTACCACCTAGCCTATTCATATAATTAGATATGCAATCTGTTTGGTCTTGTTCTAGAATTTTCTCTTTTCCCCTCCCCAGGCATACTTAAAAGGTCAGAATCCAATGCCTGTTTTTCCACCCCTTTACCATACATCACCATGTTCGAAGACATTCATATCTTTTATCATGTTTTCATACCATAGCTGAACTTTCACACACATTTTTCCCATTCCTCCCTTGATGATCTAGTTTCCCTGCCTCTCTGCATTAGGTCTCATACCAAGAAGTAATTTCTTGAAGCTCTTGATGCCAAATAAATTCAAGTGCAGGCCATCCCTCTTATACAAGTCTTTTCTGCCTTCAAACACACTCCACACATCTAAACACTCGCATCCATTTCTTCTACACAACTTGCTCGTGAAATCATTTGTTATCATCGCCCTCCTTAACTTGGTACTGTCATATCTGGGTAAATGATTTAAAACATACTATAGGTCTTAAAACTGAAAAAAATTTTAAATTATCATGATTGTTAATAAATAATTATAAACCTTCATTTTGTTCATAAGTGTGTTCATTCATAAATTATGAGTGTTCATTGCTATAAAATGTATGATATTTTTTCCCTTCATATCTCATCGATTGATCACGCTAATATATAAATAGGATTTTTTTTTTCCTGTGTTACAGTCATAGGCCAGTTAGTACAGTGGGAGTACTATGTTTTGCATAATTTGGAAACCTTGTTCTAGAGACCAGACAGAATTTTTCAAGCCTCGTCAGGCCTCCAAACAGGGCAGCAGTTATCTCATACCAGGCTATTAAATTCATCTCTTACCTAAAAGTTAACAAATTACTTCAATTGGTAGTTACACAAGGTAAAAATTAGCCATTAAGAAAAGCATATAAATTGACAGGTACAAGATTAAATGTGTGACAATGACGAGTCTCAAAGTTCTATCAGTCCTTTCTAACACCCATCGAAATGGATTTTGTCCACCTTTCAGTATATGAGATCCCTAACGGTCTTCTGTAAACCACATCTCAAAAACAGCTATCCTTATCCTATCAGACTTCTTTAGGTCCCAAGTTTCACATCCATAAGTCACTGTTGGAAAAACATCCAGAATCCTCAGCTTTGTTCCTGTGGAGATAGATCCATCTCTCCATATGAATCTATCTGGAGAGACAAGTTACTTAAAGACTTCTCTAAAATTTGGAGAGATGGATCTTAACCATTCCTAATCTTCTTATGTCTTCTTTTCATTATGTCTATGGAAAGTGCATATTGAAGCAGTTAAAATTATAATAAATGTTAAGTAAAAAACAAGTTAGAAAATGTCATGAATGAAGAACAATTTATTAAATAATGTTGTACTCTTTTTTTTTATAGGTCTTTATATAGAAAACATAGCAACAATTGCTAAAAAGGAATTGGCTTGGGAAGTAGATTACATACGTGAAGCTGAATGTGCAAGGCGATTCAAGTAGGTATAAATAAAAACAACAAAGACGAACTTACAATGTAAAATTGTCATGCCCTTTAAATTCTTTTTTTTTTCTATCTATTGTAAGAGAGAAAACCTGTACCACGTACAAAAAGTCCATATAGCTTCATTCACTGAGAGAATAGATGTGCAAATTCAAAGAAACTTAAAGTTATTAGGGTTGGCGAAGGTAATTATGTGTACAGGATCACTTGTGGTGAGTATGGAGCTGAGAAAGAATATTGAATGCAGATTCTCAGGTCTCAATTAGTATATCTTACTAATGCATTAGTATGCATTCATTGCAGTGAATGTATACTAATCTCTTCTAATTGACACTGGTTAGCTCATATTGGGCAAAAATTATAGGCATGGAGACTTGGTTAGCTGAGGAAGATATTGTCATGTGGTAGAATGTAAGAAATGTATATTTCAGGAATGATAGAGAAGAATGGGATTGAGGGGGGGGGGGGGGGGGTTGGCTAATGATAACAGAAAGAAATGCATCCAGCAGAAGCAGGAAGGCATTGCTGAAAAAGGCAATACATTTGAAATATTTAATGTGAGATAAAATCAAATACGACAAAATATATAGCTGATTGCTGCTATATGCTTGGGGGGGGGGGAGAAGATAAGATGATGTATCAATGAGGTTAGCTTAATGAGCTTGGGAACAGATAATCATTATGGAGGACCTCAGCTATGGTTACATAGATTGGAAGAAGGAAAGGATACGAGAAGGGAAAACAAATGGTATTTATTCAGCTTTCATGGGATAATAACCTCAAACAGCATGTGATGGAACTTACCCAAAATTTGTTAGTATTGGATCTGGTGATAGCATCAATGAATTTAACCCATAACTAAGGTAACCTAAAACCACTCTGCCTCCAACTGGGGAGCATTATCATTCAATATTGGCCTGGAAAGTGATTAATCATGTGGAATTTTCAATTAAAAAGATTGTAATTAATTATGGCATTACATATACTTCTTCATATACAGGAAGTTCCTACTTTACAAGTTTCCAGGTTTCTGAGTATTTTTCATGTGTCACCAAAATTGAAATTACGAACCTTAACTGCAATAAATAAATGCTGAACATTCATAAATACAGTATTTTAAACCACATGCAGTGCTATACAATGATTTTGAGGGAACCATCAGAGATTGTATGAAGAATAAAACAGCAGCAGCAGTTTGTTAATATTGCTAACCATATGCAGCTTGAGGTTTCTACAAATGATGTCACTGATCAAGCACACAGTGGAGAGCTCACAAACTATTTCAAGCAAAATGTTAGAAGCTGAGAACGAAGAAGATTTAGCCGAAACTCGTGTTTGTTCCTTCACTCTCAAGGGCAGTCTTGTCAAAGCATTTCAACACATAGAAGAAGCAATTAAAATTTTCAAGTCAGTGTTTCATATTTCGAGTGCACTAAAAAAATTGCAGATTAAAAAATGATTTTGCATGCTATCATGAAATTTATAGAGAAAAGAGAACTGTCTTATAAACAAATGACACTTATAATCGTCTTGATTCTAAAGGTTATGTTTTCCCTTTTATGAATAAATAAGTCATTATCACTTCTGTTTTTTAACTTTATTAGTTTGTTGTTGTTATTAAAGCTCTTTCCCTTCAGTACTACCTGAATTTTCAAGAAACGAAAAATCAGGTGTGCTAAGTGATAATGCTATATGTGGCCAGAAATTTTTTCTCAAAGCAGAGATGAACGAGTAGGGGCATTACTGTGGTGAAGTAACACTCCAGTGTATTTAATGAGTCATATATTTACACAGAGCATCCAGTTAAAAATCTGAGTGATAATACTGGCCCTTTTCATTCTCTTCCTCTTTTACTTTTCTCGCCATATTCTTTGCTCTATTTCTCCTGAATCTTTTTTTTTTTACTATCCTGTCTTCAAGATCCAGTCTCATCACCATATGCCATGCAGTGCAGCCCATGAATATCCTGAAAGGGAGAGATCATGATAGTTTTACACTACTTTAGCCTCTCCTTCAGCGAGACAGGTAGTCCTGGATAGCCTAGACATGATCAGTGAGCTAGTGGGCTTGCTGCAAAGATCGACAGTGATGTGCTGGAATGCATCCATGGCATTCCATTCCTAAGCCTATTCATTGCTTGCCAGGGAGTGGATGTTCATGTTGCTCCATGGTGGATGGGAATCAACTGCTGAATCAAACTCCTCCTGAGAATGAATACTTTTTTATCCCATTGTTAAACTGGGGTCCTGAACAATTTCCAGCCATGTGCACAAGCAATAGAGACATCAACTGAACATCAAAATAAGAAACAAAAAACGTTACACATTACACCAAATGCACCACTTTTCTTAATCCTGCATTCAACAAAGTCACGTCCACTTGGAAAAATTTCACTCTTCTTCATCAAAGTTAGACCACCCGGTATGACTTCTAGGTCTGTAGGTAGCTCACGTGCTTTATCTTTGCCTGCCTCCGTTAAATGCACCCGGAATATATCCCAGACTAGCATGCTTTGTTGACCTAACAAGCTGCCTGGACGTATGTTCCATACTTGATCCATCCACAATTGTACATCTTCATCCATCCAACCTTTCTGATTGGCACGAACAAAGACACCTGGTGGAAATTTCATATGCTTTGGAATTGTCTTCCTTTTAAATATCACTGTCGGCTTTAATTTGGTTCCGTCTGCCATGCATGCTAGAACAACGGTAAAATGCGTTTTTTCATGTTCTGTTATTTTTATGAGGACACTCTTTTCTCCAACTGAGTTTACTGTTCGATTCCCAGGCATATCAAAGTACATGGGCATCTCATCCATATTGCCTGTTTGGGAAAGTTCATATCCGTGACACTTCCTTAATTTTATGATAAATTTATGGAAGGACTCCACTTTTTCTTCAGGCTGCTTTGGTAACTTCTGCACAATTTTTGTTCGGTGTTGTAATGTTAATGCTTTGCATTCCATAAATCTGTTGCACCACCTAGGCGAAGCAAGAAAAGATGAAATACCTGGTGTGTCCTTGAATTTACCATTCTTGAGTTGTAGAGCTCGAAAACGAATTGCATTTCTTGTTACTATAATGCCATCTTGTCGTTGCATCAAAATCCATTCATTTAGCTCTTCTTCAAGTTCTGGAAAGGATGCTACATCTCCACAAAGGGCACGTTTCGTTTTGGGGATTTTTTTAAGACTGCCTTTTTGCTTATGCCAAAGTCTAATATTACTCTCTGCTACACCAAATTCTCTCATAGCAACATTGTTATTATGTTCTTCTGCAAACTGCACCACACGCAATTTAAATCCTGCTTCAAAAGATAAACGTTTACGTTTCTGTTGGCTCATTTTATTTAACGAATAATATTTAAAATGAACTGTGGTTAAACTGATATAACTGTGCTAATATCCCACCAAGGGGGTGGAATATTAGCACTACTTACATTACTGGCTTTATGTGCAGATACGATGCTCGCTCAGTCGCCGAATGTGAGTGGGTCAGGTAGATTTGGTTGCATAAGCATTAGGTAGTATTAAGAGGTTATATTTTTTAAGATCCACATATAATGCGAACCCCTAATTTTGGACCATAAATTTTAACCATAAATTTTTCGCATTATATACACGATAATATACGCATTCTCCCAAAGTGAAATATATAATTAATTACTTCTGTTGGGAACTCAAAAATAAACTGTAATCAGAAATATCATGTCGTTAACAACCGGCTAGATAGCATACCCTCTCCCACCAATGATTTGGAGTTCGCAGTTACAAACAGTTACAAACATCCATGACCATTAATAGTCATGGATGTTTGTAATTGTTTTTAGGTGAGAGTTGAATTTCATCGTCTGTTATGAGACCACAGCACTGTTTATTTGGAGGCCTGAAGTGCCTTAAGTGGTTTCCGTGTTTGGTCTCAAAACAGCGTTTCTGGATCAGGTTAAAATAAATAAAAATTACAACAAAAAGTAAATAAAATAACCAAAATGCTAATAACAACATTTCCTGGCCAGCCCAATGTTGTACAGCTATAGTACATGCCGGTAGTAGCCATAAAAATATATCCTCCCCCCCCCAAAAAAAATAATAATAATAATAAAATAGTGGAATCACCGTGCAACATAGCTGCACTTTGTTCTTCTTCCCAAAAGTGATTCGGAAATTTTGTGAGGTTTGAGATAATTAGGCAGAATTAATTTACAAAATTACTTCATCCACCTATAAAAGAAATATCAGCATTTTTGTTTAGAATTATGCAAAGGAATGCAGCTGGAAATTTCTGACTTAAACTAGTTATTACTTGTGGCTCTCTAGTGTGACTTCTGGGAATTGTATCATCTTAAAGATGATAAGATTTTGTCTTAAAGATGAAACAGAAATTAGGAAACTCATGGATCGATAAAATATTACTATCACTGTATAAGAATAAAAATATGATGAAAATCTAAATAAAGAATACATAAAAAAACTATCATTTGTGAAATTTATCTCGCACTGCATTTACTTTTCATATATCAGTATCAATGCAATATTGTTTCAGTTTTCTAGTGAATAACATTTTCAGTGAATTTTCCCGCAATGAATTGTCCATGAACTTAGCTAATTTAGTATTTTGACTAATTTCTCTCTTATTCCATATAAATTTATTCAGTTAACTTCCTACCATACTGGCTTTGTTGATTCTGTTGTCTATTTCCATTTTTAATTTACCATCTTCACTAAAAATTGTGCCTAAGTAACTAAAATGTTTTACTTGTTCGATAGTTTTACCATTTATGATACAGTTGATATTTTCAATGTTTCTACCTATCCAAATTGTCTTTGTTTTGTTATTGCTGATTTTCATGCCAAATTTATTACAACAGCTATTCAATTTAGTCAGAGAATCTTGCAGACTGGTACTGGATTTATTTAAAAGTATGACATCATCTGCATAAAGTAAAGATCTGAGATTAACATCTCCAATTTTGATATCAGTTTTAATACCACTTTCCTTCATAATGTGATCCATATAAATAATGAATAACAGAGGGGATAATGGACATCCTTGTCTGACACCAGATTTAACATCAAACCATCTTCCAGTACTTCCTTCAATTCTAGCTGCTGACTTATAACTCAAATAAAGACTAAGCATTACTTGATACAATGCCCCACAGACACCATATTACAGTGCGTTTTGAATAGCTTTTCTCTTAGCACCTTGTCATATGCCTCTTGCAGGTTTACAAAACTTAAATACAGATCTTTGTTATCTTCCCATGATTTCATTACCATTTGTTGTAAAGTGAAAATCTGATCCTGACAGCCTCTATTTGGCCTGAATCCAGCTTATTCTTCACCAAGCTTCCTTTCCACAATCCTTCTCAACCGTTTCTCAAGTATACTTGCATTAGTCTTACCAGGAACATCATATGGAATCTCTGTAATTCTCACATTCAATTTTATTTCCCTTTTTATATCTGGGTACTATCACAGCTCTACTCTAATCATCTGGAATTCAACCCCCTCTATCCAGGCCTTCTGAACTATGCAGTGCAGCCACTGTATGACTTTTATACTTCCTTACTTGAGCATTTCTTGACAAATATCATCTACTCCTATCCCTTTCCACATTTCAGGCTATTGATCGCTTTCTCTACTTTAAGTATGGATATATATTCCTGATTACATGCCTGTTGAGTGTTTTTTTACCACTGTGTTGTCACTGCTTGTTTAATTTAGAAATTTTTTTGAAGAAATTACCTCATACATCAAGGATATCTTTTCTCCAGAACAGCCTCCTGAATATTTTGCCGCCTTACTGATATTTATTTTTATTTTCTTATCAAAGCCTTCTCATGACTTTTGTTTAGCTAGTTTTACAGAGTATTTAGATTACTTACATTTGTCTCTGTATTCTCTAAGAGCACAAGCTGACTTATTTCCCAGGAATTTTTGATATGCTTCCTTCTTTTCCTTCACTGCCTCTTTAACTTCCTGTGTCCACAATGCAGTTCTGATTTTTTTCTATCATTGCAGACTACATGCCTCTTTGGCTGAATCAATCACTGTTTTCTTCGGGGCTTGCCACTAAATCTCCAAAGTTTGGTTTGGGTTCTCAAACTCTTTCATTTTCTTTGAATAATATTTGTGTATTTTAGTCTACAGTTCACATCTGAGAGTTGCTCAACTTTTATTTGCTTTAAACTTTCTTACATATTCTTCTTCATCATCATCGTCATCATCATCAAATTCCTGTCAAGATTCCAGCATTATCAGACTTATATTTCTATCTTCTAAGGCTTTGTACTGTACAATCCACCTATATCTTGGTCTTCCTCTGGATCGTTTTCCTGCCAACCTGGCAGAGAACACTTGTTTTGCTAATCTTTCCTTGCCCATTCTGTTTAAGTGACCATACCACCTGAAATTAGCTCTGCTAATGCATTCTTGGATGATGACAATGTCAAGTTATTTCCTAATATCCTCGTTTTTAATATGATATTGCCATTAATGCCATCTGTTCATGCCCCTAATCTCAGGACTCTCATATCTGCGGTCTCTAGTCTTTGGTCAAGTGTTTTTACTTCTGACCCAGCTCTCAGATCCATAAGTTAAAATTAGTTTGAATGCTGTCTTGTATACAGCTAATTTAGTGTTTTGACTAATTTTTCTCTTATTTCATATAAATTTATTCTGTTGACTTCCTACCATACCAGCTTTGTTGATTTTGTTGTCTATTTACATATTTAATTTACCATCTTCACTAAAAATCGTGCCTAAGTAACTGAAATGTTTTACTTGTTCTATAGATTCCTCATTCATAATGCAGTTGATATTTTCAATGCTTCTGCCTATTTTCATTGTCTTTGTCATGTTTTTGCTGACCTTCATACCATATCTATTACAACAGTCAGTTGTAATAGATATGGTATGAAGTGGTATGATATGGTATTCTATTTAGTCAGGGAATTTTGCAGACTTGTTGCAGATTTATTTAGAAGTATAGCATCATCCACATAAAGCAAAGAGCTGAGATTAACATCTCCAATTTTGATATCAGGTTTAATACCACATTCCTTCCTAATGTGATCCATATATATAATGAATAACAGAGGGGGATAATATACATCCTTGTCTGATACCAGATTTAACATTAAACCATCTTCCTGTACTTCCTTCAATTCTAACTGCTGACTTACAACTCAAATAAAGACTAAGTATTGCTTGATATAATGCCCTATTGTCACCATATAACTGTAGCGTTTTGAATGGCTTCTCTCTTGGTACCTTGTCATATGCCTTTTCCAGATCTACAAAACTTAAATACAGATCTTTGTTATATTTCCATGATTTCTCAACTGTTTGTTGTAAAGTGAAGATCTGATCCTGACGGCCTCTATTTGGCCTCAGTCTAGCAATGCATAGCAATCGATTCTTTTCACTGTGAAATTCGATTTTTATCCTGCTCAAGACTAAATGGTGATCACCTCCAATTTCAAATCCTATGTACAGAGGATTACATACATAGTGAGAAAACATCACTATGAACAATAACATAGTCATGGAGACTTTTCTTATTCCTTGCCTCTTCTCTTCATGTGAATTTGTGCTATTTTTATGTTGGAACATAGTGTTAGTGATAACCAGTCCATGGCCTGACAGAAAACCAACAGGTATTTGCCATTATTGTTAGCTTTACTCTTTTCTCCAAATTTTCCCAGAATATTTCTGTATGTCTGACAATCGTTTCCTACCTTGCTATGTAGATCTCCATCAAGGACCAGCTTTTCCTTTTTCATTGTGTCAGTTGCTTTCTCTAAAGCCTCATAAAATTCTTCCACTCTCCCGTACCTTCTGTGGGATCATAGTTACAAATAAGTCTCATTGTCCAGTTTCCCATTCTGATATTTGCCCACATCACTCTACTTTAAATAAATTAAAGAGACCTAGAAATTATACTTAGTTTAATCCTTTATCCATATGTAAGCAAACATAGTTTACACCTGAAGTATTTTCAGGACTGGACTGGGGCAACTCGTATATAAAAGCTAATGACTTCATATCACTTGCCTTAGTAGATCATAATGCAGAGCACATATCCTTACAGATATGTATAATGCTATGCATTATGGGAAGTGTCACTACCCAGACTGGTTTCGACCGTTATTGAGATCTCATCAGTGGGAGCCAGGCCTATTGCCTGCCATTCAAGATTAGCCTGGTATTTATTGTTGAATACTATAGCTACTCTTTCTTTTCCCTGATTCTTATTGCTTGAATATAACATTTTGTATTTATTGCTTAGAAAGATCTCACCAGTTTTTGTCTTTTTTATTTCAGTGTCTCCTATTATGTCGATCTGGTACTTATCCACTTCTTCTGCTTGTTCCATTTCTTTGCCATTCAGACTCTTTATGTTGATAGTACCAATAGCAAAAATAATGAATTCTGACCTTTTCTAAATAAACATTTGACTCTCTCTTTCATGTCTGATACGTAATTTTCTGTACCAATATATTTTCATAAGGATTTAGTGTGCTTTCCTCCACCACACACACACACACACACACACACACACACACACCATGTTTCCATTGTGAAATCAAATAGGAATGAGTAAATTGCTAAATTAAAGGAAGACTGTGAGGCTAGTGATTTTCTCATTTCTGTTGGACATATATGAAAATGGTGATAAAAAAGTATGTATATCTTTATGCAATGAATATACTGCTTATGAATCATGCTCTGTACAGCATGCCTCAAAGGGATACCCTATCATGTATTCACAATTTTAAAAAGTAAGTATGTTTATTTTTGCATTTGTTATATATGCCTGTTATGTTTCATCTTGCAATATTATATTGCTAGCTGGCATGATTCCTGATATTTTTTATACCAAAACTAATTTTCACTCATGTTAAGAAATCCTGTTCTAAATTGTTACATTTTTCAAGTAGATACAACAAATTAAAAAATATTTTAAACAAATATTTCAACAACAACCGAGAAAGTGTGGTTTACAAATACAAAATTAACAAATCTCTATGATAGCACATTGAATATTACACTCACTCATGCAGTGACTGGTGTATCTTTTAAAGTAGTTTCTACTAAAACTTGACAATAGAGGATAAAATTCCCATTTGACCATTTTAGCAGGGCAGGAAAGAAAAAATCAGAGCCTTCCGCACATGCTGTAATCAATATTTCTGATTATTCATTCTTATGATTTAATATTCAGTAAATAAGGATCTGAATTTCTGTAGAGACCAGAATGAGCTTGTGAAAAGAAATTTTTTAATAATTTAATCCCATCTTTCAATATGTATTAGGCTGAGCAGCCTGTTACAGTCCAGTAATTTGACTTTCATAACCAGGTTTGTGCTGTGATAGTACAATAAATCTTATCATTATAATCTGCTATATCTACCAATGTATATGTTTGTTCTCATGTACTACTCTTTTCAGTTAGTCTGTTTTTTTGTCGGGGGGGGGGGGGGATCTTCTGAGATTCTGGAGGGTAAGATCTACCTGTGAGACCAGTTAATTCACCTTCAAATCTCATATGTGTTTTTCATATTCTAGGCAGGATACAAACCCAAGTAACTAGTTCTTTCTGGCTGCACTATAGAGGTGCTTAATACAGTACAGCAGGCACTATTATAACAAACTAATTTATTAAAACAAACTGCTGAAAAGTCTCATCCAAAAGCTCTACATTATCAATACTGTACAAGGGAGGGGGGAGGTCTGGAAAGTTTTGATAAACACCTAGAACAAAATGATGTTAAAGAAGCAGCTGATATAACCACAAGAAAGAACATACTAGTAGCAGAGTTATGAAGGAAACTTTTCTTATATGCTTGTATGTTCTTTCTTGTGGTTATATCAGTTGCTTTAATATCATTTTTGTTCTAGGTGTTTATCAGAACTTTTCAGAACCCCCCTCGTAGTAAAGGAAATTCATGATAGTAATCTTTTACTTTAACAGTTACTTTGCCCCACCCCCCTTCAAGTTTTCTCTAGTGTGAGTTCACTGTAACTTAATCACATGTCATGATATGGTTGTGCTAGACAAGAGCACTGCATATAGTGTGATATTTCTGGTTTTTTGTAAGATAATTGCTGAAGACTGCAAGCCAAATTATTGTATAAGTACTTAAATTATGCAAAATGGAAACTGATAATAGAGTAATGGTTTTGATAGGAGAATGAATGAATGTCTGCTTGATATCAGAAAGTAGTCTCTGGAGAACAGTTTAAAAAAATAATTAATATTCTAGTTCTCTTCTTGAAGCATATATGTGTGTACTCATTTATAAAAGTTATGAATATGGATGACCTTGTATTTAAAGGAAAATTTAAAAAAAAAAAAAAAAAAAAAACTTATGCAGTTGTATATATGATTTTCCATTATTTGCAAGAAGTTGAAAGAAATGTACTATATTGATGAGAAGTCACTGCAAAAAAAAACTGAGCAAGAAGCAGGAATGGATCTGTAGGTACTAGCAGACAGAGATTCAAAATGTAGGGAACATATTACAATGTGAAATAACGTTTAAGAACTATTCCACACCTGACTATCTATATGATTGCTTATACAAGGGGGTGGGTTTGGAAAGTGAATTATTATTATTATTATGCGACACCTCCAGGGAGTCCAAAGATTCATCGAGGGAGAGTGTGCCAACAGCATCGAATGATTGTTCCCCCTTCCAACTATGTTCAAAACTTGCTTACCTTTTTTTGTGAGCCGTTAGTAGCAGAAGCTCTACCAATCGACCAACCTTTGTGGCAAACTCTAATAAACACCTAGAACAAAAATTATATGAAAACAACTGATATAACCACAAGGATATAAGAATATAAGAACATGAGTTACCTTGATAACTCTGCTACTAGTAGTATGTTCTTTCTTTTGGTTATATCAGTTGTTTTAATATCATTTTTCTTCTAGGTGTTTATCAGACTTTCTCCCCTCCCCTTGTATTTATGAAAGCTGAAATTATCTGATATAACCATAAGGATATAAGAATATAAGAACATAAGTTACCTTGATAACTCGGCTACTAGTAGTTGATTATATCAGTCGCTTTAATATCATTTTTCTTCTAGGTGTTTATCAGAACTTTCCAGACCCCCTTCCTTGTATTTACGAAAGCTGAAATTATCTGATTGATACAGACTAAATTTTCTATAGATGTATGAGGAAATCCACTGCCTTAGAATTGATGAATTCTTTGAATAAATGTGCATTGCTCCACAGAGGTCTAATAATAATATAATACCACTTTTTATCTTTCTTTTAGAGAACTTTTGGAACCTTATCCAGAATTTTTTGTGCCACAGGTGATTGACAAATTAAGTACCAAAAGAATCTTCACCACTGAACTGATTAATGGTACTTCAGTTGATAAATTATGGAATGCTAGCCAAGAAATAAGAAATAAGGTAATTAATCGATTTTACAAATTATAATAAGAATTACAAATTATAAAAGGAATCACAGATGATAAACAAACACAAAATAAAGATAGGAATAAGCTGAATGTAATTCCTTTTAAAAATTGTTAACTGAGATAATCACAGAAAATAGGCAATAGAAATGCATTTATGGATACATATCAGTACTTGATCAGATCAGAGACTATCTATCTCTAAATGAGTTGATATTCAACCAGAGATGTTCAGATATATATATATACACACACACACACACACACACACACACACACACACACACACACGAGGGTGGTCTGAAAAGTTCTTGACCTCAACCATAGGTGGCGGGACTATTGGCAAGATTTTTTTTTTTAAGTTAGTACATCTGTCATAAGCATCCATGTGAAATTGCAAGTCATTCTATCAAGTAGTTTGTTTTATACAGCTGTCTGAAGTAAAAGTGTTGTCTGTATCCCTTGAAATGGATAAAATTGAGTCTCGTGCAGTTATAAAATTCTTTATAAAAGAAGGTTTAATGCCAAAAGAAATTCATTCAAAGTTCATGAAAGTTTATGGGCACTCTTCTCCTTCATTTTCAACAATTAAGAAATGGGATGCCAAGTTTAATCATGGCCGTACCAGCCTTGAAGATGATCCACGTGAAGAAAGTCTAAAAAGTGTAACAACACCAGAAATCATTGATCAAGTGCACGATATGGTATTGGGTGACGGCTAGTCAAAGTGCTACATCAGTAGCACTTTGACTAGCCATCCTAGCAATTTCTATAGTCTGAGTATATTTTTATATGATTATTATAGTCATTTCAAATAAACGTGTAGGATATATTTTGCATGAAGAATTGCATATTAAAAAAGCTTCGCGCAAGATGGGTGCCACGCTTGCTCACAGCAGATCAAAAACACGCTCACATGAAAATCTGAACAGTGCTTGGAACATTTTAACAGGAATCAAACTGATTTTGTGCGTTCGATTTATTACTATGGATGAGACTTGGATTCACCATTACACACCAGAATCCAAACAGCAGTCAAAATAGTGGACAGAAGCCTGTTGTTCAGAACCAATGAAGACAAAGGCAGTTCCATTATCACGAAAGGTCATGGCATCAATATTTTGGGATTATAAAGGCATTTTGTTTATTAATTATCTTGAAAAGGGTAAAACAATAACCGAGGAATATTATTCCGATATTTTAACCAGACTAGAAGAAAAAATTTGTGAGAAAAGACCTGGTTCGTAGAAGAAAATTGTCTTTCATCAGTACAATGCACCTGCCCACAAAGGTGTTTTGGCAATGGGAAAATTAGGATCTGTACTATGAATTATTGGAACATCCACCCTATTCTCCAGATTTGGCTCCCTCTGACTTCTGTCTCTTCCTGAAACTCTTCCTTGCCAGTCAGCATTTTTTTTTTTTTTTTGAATCAAGAGGTGATTGCAGCTGTAGAGGGGTATTTTGCAGATCTTACTGAGAACCACTGCAGGGATGGGATAATGGCACTGAAGCATCGCTGGAATAAATGTATTAGTCTTAAGGGAGATTAGTTGAAAAATAAAAATAATTTTGTAATTATAAATTCGTTTTTTCATTGTTAGGCCGAGAACTTTTTAGACCACCCTCGTGTGTATGTATATATATACAGGGTGTTCGGGATAAATTTGACATATTTATAATTAATTATATTTTTCCGTAAGTTACATGTATTAACACACACTTCTCTTCATTTAAAAGTTTGGACCCTTCTTCATTCACATACAAGATGTCAGAAAGGATGGATAGCTGGAACCCACCTGAATCATGGAAAAGAATAACTTGTATCATGATGAATCGTGCCCGCCATCAAAATAAGGATATTACGACTGCTGCCCAATGCTCCCTGAATACAGTAAAAACAATCAGGCATGAACTAGAGACTTGCAATGGTGACTACGAGGATGTAGCAAGAAGAAAGATCCCTAGCAGACGATCTGATTGCGTTCGTACAGCAGAATTTCTCGCAAATCTGCAGGAACAGGTGTTGAAGAACCCTGGCATTGGAATTCGGGCTTTGTTCGTGGAGTTGCTAACTGTAGTCAAGCCCTGGATAACAAGGGTAGGCAATGGTAGGCCGTATGTATGGCAGCAGGATTCGGCCCCTTGCCACACCTCTGGGAAAAGTCAAAAATGGTTGTCTGAAAATTTCTACGACTTCACCAGTCCAAATGTTTGGCCTCCAAACTCCCCAGACCTTAACCCCATGGATTATTTTGTATGGGGCGCAGTTGAAAAAGACACCAATCGCACTTCCAGTAATACAAAAGCCCAGTTAATGGATAAAATTAAAACAGTTTTTGCGGCCCTTCCCAGGGAGACTGTAGCATCAGCTTGTTCGAGGTTCCGAAGCAGAATTGAAGCTGTGATCGATGCTAATGGTGGTTATTTTGAGTAAATCTTGTTGATAGTATTGTAATTAACTCTGCCTGTAATGTTTTTTTGTCAATTCATTAAATTTAATAGATACAAAGAAGATTTTCTTTTTCCTTACGAAACTGTCAAATTTATCCCGAACACCCTGTATATAAAAGTTTTACAGTCACAAAATTTCTTAATCAGAAGATTGAATTCCAAATGATTGGAAAATAGTTCTCATAGTACTTCTATAAAAAGAGAATCAAACTGAATTGGAGAATTAGTGAGGAAATTCTCTTCTTACCAGTTCAATTAAGATTTATGCAAGCATATACTGGAGGAGAGAGTAATTAAAATTAAGACTCTTAAAATTAATAGAATCAGTAATACATATCAGTACTTGATATGTATTGACAGAAAAAGCCCCGAAAAACCTGATATATGGAAGTAACTGATGTAGATGATATTCGACTAGAAATAATCCAATATGAAAGCAGAAATGTTTTATAGTGATTATGCTGCATAATTAAGAAGGCCTGGTCACAGGGTCAAAATTTCCAGGTGATTTGAATAGAGCTTTCATAATACACATCTATAAAAAAGAAAATAAAGCAGTGAGAGAATTACAGAGGAATTTCCCTACTGAGTGTTCCAAGCGAGATTTATGTTAATACTTTCTTACATGTTATTCTTTTCAATATGAAATCCAGTTTTATCCTGCTCAAGACTAAATTGTGATCACTTCCATTTCAAATCCTCTGTACACTCTGGTGTCCTGCACCAGAGAGAAAACATCACTATCAACAATAACAGTCAATGAGACTTTTCTTATTCCTTGCCTCTTCTCTCCATGTGAATTTGTGCACATTTTTATGTTGGAACATGGTGTTAGTAATAACCAGTTCATGTCCTGAGCAGAAATCCAACAGATATTTGCCATTATTATTAGCTTTGCTCTTTTCTCCAAATTTTCCCAAAATATTTTTGTATGTCTGACAATCACTTCCTGCTCTGCTATTTAGATCCCCAACAAGGACCAACTTTTCCTTTTTCATTGTGTCCGTTGCTTTTTCTAAAGCCTGAAAAAATTCCTCCATTTCTACCTTAGTAGAACCTTCTGTGGGACCATAGGCACAAATTAGTCTCATTGTCCAGTTCCCCATTCTCATATTTGTCCACATTACTCTACTTGAGATTGCCTGCCATTCAAGAAGATTAGCCTCATATTTAGTGTTGAATACTTTGGCTACTCCTTTTCCCTGATTGTCATTGCCTGAATATAACATTTTGTATTAATGCTCAGAAAGATCTCACCAGTTTTTGTTTTTTTTTTTGTTTCAGTCACCCCTATTATGTTGATCTGGTACTTATCTAATTCCTCAGCTAGCTCCATTTCTTTGCCATTCAGGCTTCTTATGTTGATAGTACCGATCTTTAACTCTGGTGATGTTGAGTTGGAGTGTGTTTTCAGATTTGTTCTAGTAGCTTACTTTTCGCTGTTTGCCCTGGTTCCCTGGCGAAAACAACGGAGGCTTTGTTTAACTGGGCGACGCCCCAGCCAGCATGAAATTTTGTCATGCTGTACCATCATTTTTATTTTGATTTAACCAATAAGAATACAATTTGGTCGGCTAAATCCCAAATTGCCAGCCCATTCCTCGTTCTTTCAGTATCCAGGTAGATACCCAACAGGGTACACCACAAGAAGGTGAGGATTGGACATTAGGTCAGAGGCCCTGGTCGGTTCTCTGCATTCCTTTAAAGGCTATGTGGAGGTCTCCTCTCAGTTATACAGCTTTTACCCTTAAGCACCCCATTTGATAACAATAATAATGGAAAAGACATATAATAAAAATTGATCAGAAAAAAAACAACAAAAACTTTACAATTATGTATAGCATTTTGCATGTTCGAAAAGGTGTTGGCTTTGCATTATGGGATACATACTAAGGTAAGTGATATAAAGTCATTAGCCTCTATGTAAAAGTAGCTCAGATGTGAATAAATTTCACACACAAAACATTGTTTTGCTTTCTTGGGTAAAGGATTAAAACCAAGTATATAATTTCTTGACATATTTATTGTATAGTAGAACCATGGTAAAAAAAACTTTCAACATCTTTCTCTCATCCAGAGTTTTTTTAATAAGGTATAGCACCTTTTGGGCTACTTGTATATATTGAGATATTTATGACTTCTTCATTTCTTCAACCTTGGTATCTCTCCCGGCTCCAGTTGATAAGATCTCAATAAAGGTCAAAATCGGTCTAGGCAGTGACCCTTCCCATTATGCATAGCATTTTACATGTCTGAAAAGGTATGTGCTTTGCATAATGGGATACGGGTGGTCGTATTATGTGTATATGCCCCGCAAGTTAGTTGTACAGCAGAGGAAAAAGATGAGTTCTGGAACGTGTTAGATGAAGAAATGAGAGAATTGGAAGAAAATGAGATGGTGATTGTCGGAGGAGACTTGAACGGGCACATAGGAAGACAGAATAGAGACTGTGAAAGGGTGCATGGTGGGCCACGGAGTGGGAATGATGAACCAGGAAGGAGAGAGGGTTGTGGACTTTGCAGTAGCATTTGATCTGGCAATTGTGAACTCGTTTTTCTTCAAGAGGGAAGAACATTTGATAACATTTAGAAGTGGTAACAACAGCTCACAAATTGACTACATTTTGACTAGAAGAAAACATCTTAAGGTTGTGACAAATTGTAAAGTAATTCCAACAGATCAAGTAGCACAACAACACCGACTGCTGTGTGCAGACTTTAAAATAAGATCGAAGATAAGAACTTCTGGTTGCCATGGGATGAAGACAATTAAGTGGTTTCACTTAAAAGAGGAGAGTGTGAGGAATCGTTTTAGGGAGAGAGTGTTAGAGAGGATTTCGGATGGACTGGAAAGTGTACAAGATTGGTGGAAACATAATTCAAAAGTAATCCTGAGCTGCGCAATCGAGGTGCTTGGTGAGACATTTGGAAAGATTAGAGAGCAGAAGGAGGGTTGGTGGTGGAATAATGATGTACAAGTGGCAGTGACAGCTAAGAGGAAGGCAAAGCAGAAGTGGGATGAGTCAAGAGTGGAAGAGGACAGAGAGGTGTACAAAGAGAGAAAGCAAGAAGCCAAGAGAGTTGGTGGCACAGGCAAAGACCATGGCATATCAAGATCTGTATGATCAATTAGAAACAAAGGAAGGACAGAGAAAAATCTACCAACTAGCGAAATGTAGAAATAAAGTAGCTAAGGACATCTTACATGTGAGGCAGATCAAAGATGCTGAAGGAAGAGTATTATGGAGGGATGTGGACATAAGAAACAGATGGAAAATATACTTTGAGGGACTTTTGAATGAGGAAAATGCAAGGACTCACAGAGGAGATGGGCAGCCTTCTGAGGGGATGGTGCAGAACATCAGTAGAATGGAAGTGACGGAGGCCATGAAGAGGATGAGGAATGGAAAAGCGGTAGGCCCCGACAGAATTCCAGTGGAGGCGTGGAAGGCACTGGGGGAAGAGGGAATTGACCTGCTGTGGGACCTGTTCATGAAAGTTTGCCAACAGGAAAATATACCCGAGGAATGAAGGGAGAGTACTCTTGTTCCCATCTACAAGGGTAAAGGGGATGCACAAGACTGTAAAAATTACAGAGGAATAAAGTTGATGTCCCACACAATCAAGATCCTAGAAAGGGTTCTTGATGGTAGATTGAGGGAGGAGGTGGAGATTGCAAAGGAACAATTTGGCTTCATGCCTGGTAGATCAACAACAGATGCTATCTTTGGGTTACGACAGATGATGGAAAAATATCGAGAGAAACAAAGGGAGCTACATCTGGTATTTATTGATCTAGAGAAAGCATACGATAGAGTGCCAAGGCAAGAAGTCTGGAAGTGTCTGAGGGAGAAGAAGGTGCCGGAGAAATATGTCAGGTTGGTGCAGGAAATGTACAGAAATGTGAAGACAAGTGTTCGGACCTGTTTGGGACAGACAGAAAGTTTTCAAGTAACAGTTGGCTTGCATCAAGGGTCAGCATTAAGTCTGTTTCTGTTTAATACTGTGATGGAGGTGGTAACAGAGGAGGTGAGAGAAGATGCACCTTGGACAATGTTGTATGCAGATGACATCTTGCTGTGTGTAGATTCAAGAGAAGAAGCGGAAACTAAACTGGAAAGATGGAGAAAAGTACTGGAAGAGAGAGGTATGAGACTGAGCAGAAGTAAGACAGAGTATATGTGTTGTGCAGTGGGCTGTGGCCAGGAGACAGATCTGGAGCTGGAAGGAAATGTCATCAGGAAGGTGAGAGACTTTAGATACTTAGGTTCAACAGTGGAAGAAGATGGAGGAGCTGAGAAGGAAGTGGGATGCAGGATACAAGCAGGTTGGAGGAACTGGAGGGAGATGGCTGGAGTGTTATGCGATAAGAGGGTGCCAATCAATCTGAAAGGCAAAATTTATAGGACAGTAGTGAGGCCAGCTATGACATATGCTATAGAAACTGTGGCCCTGAGGAAAAATAACATCAGCAGAATGGAAGTAGCAGAGATGAGAATGCTTAGGTGGATGTGCGGTATGACCAGAAAGGATCATCTGAGAAATGACTATGTCAGGGGAACAGTGAAAGTTACGAACTTAGGAGCGAAAATACAAGAGGCAAGGTTGAGATGGTTTGGTCATGTGATGAGGAGGGAGGATGAATATGTGGGAAGAAGGATCATGCAGATGGATGTGCAAGGAAGGCGGAAGCGTGGGCGGCCAAAGAAGAGATGGAGGGAGCTGGTAGAAGAGGACTTGAAGATGAAGAACTTGGATGTGGTGACAGCCCAAGGCAGGAAGGTGTGGAGGAGACTCATAACAAACGGTGACCCCACTTAAGTGGGAGAAGCTGTAGAAGAAGAAGATAATAGGATACATACTAAGGCAAGTGATGTGAAGTCATTAGCTTCTATATATAAGTAGCTCAGATGTGAATATATTTCACGTGCAAAACATTGTTTTGCTTCCTTGGGTAAAGGATTAAAACCAAGTATATAATTTCTTGGTATATTTAGTGTTTTTGGTGTAAATAGTATATTATACAGGGCATTGTATAGTTAAGAATCGAAAGTTGTACAGAAGATTGTGTAATGTAAAGTCAGATATAAGGTAATGAGTGGCAAGTACACATTGAAATGGCCCTAGAAAGGTTCTGCATAAAGCATAGCTTCCTCATGGGGTGACCGTCAGCACCGATATTCTCATAGAGCCCACTTGTACATAGAGGCTAATTGCGGTAAACTACGAAGACGAACTTGAACAATTGCCCAGCCACCACCACCAGTTCGCATAAACCACCATAAATAAAGGGTCAGCCATGTGAGCGAGGTACTCAGCAGAGCTGGTATAGTTGTCCCTCTCGCTGTTGTATGACATGATGAAGAACTCCTCCCAGTTGTCCACCATGTGGCTCATGATTAACTCACACACATCCTTAGCCATTAGTTGAGTGTCATATATGAGATAGAAGAGGGACCTTAACAGGCAGGCTCCATCTCCTATAATGGGGACAGTAGCGTGAGGCACCATCTCCCCATTAACATTTAAAAACTCAATTGCCATACCGACTTAAAAATAAAAAAAAAGGGGACAAAATGCACTAAAAAGTGAAAAATAATCCTTTCTTAAATATATGAATATAAACTTTTTGGAGTCATTGCCAAATTTAATGCGAACTAATTACATACATTTTCAGTTACACAATAACCTATTTAATTGTTGTCAAATATTACTAAAAGTTCTGAAAAGAACTGATTCAGAAGTATGGAAAAATAACTGAAACATGAGGTAGTCCTAAGAACAAATAATTATTCACAGAATACTCATATGCATCCACAGATTTAGCCTCTCAGCCACTCATAATTATTAACACAAGTCACAACTTCTCTTGCTAGAGCTCTGTCACCTATGCCACTAACACACTGCTACATGTCTACTCATCACCTAGCGGATACAGGTGAAACTACAGAAAATAGTGTACCTGTACTTTCATCTTAAGTTGCTTATATTTCTGCCTCCTATGCTAACTCCTTTAAATTCTTCTAATTGCTGGAAGATGTTTTCAGTATAGATGTTAAACAATATAGGAGAAAGAACACAGCCTTGTCTGGACACCCCTTCTTTACTGGAAATTCCTCCTAGGTTTCTCCTGATATTTTTATTGAGGCAGTTTTTTTTGCTCCCAATATAGATTTATCAGTAATCTGGTATCTTTGCCATCTACTCCTAATTTTCTGATGCATTCGATTAGTTGTTCATGTTGTATATTGTCAAAGGCCTTTGTGTAGGTAAGTAGACTTCTTTCTCCAGATATCTTTCTATAATAGTTCTAATATTGAAGAGTCGTTCTCTAGCTCCTTTATTTTCCTGAAAACCAGATTGTGTTTCATTAATTTCCAATTTGATTTTATGTTTATTTCTTTCCAGGATGATATATAACATAACTTTTGCTATCTGACTAATCAGACTGATTGTTCTGTACTCTTCACATTTGATTGTCTTCGATTTTTTAGGTATTGGTAGGAATATCAAGTGCTTAAAATCTTTTGACAGGTGTCCAATTTCGTATATTTTGTTATGTATGTCAATCAGTGATCTTATAGCCTTATCAATTAAGGGCCTTTAGATATTCTGCCATAATTCCATCCATTCCTGGAGCTTTTCCTGGTTTCAATTTCCTAATGGCATTTGTTACTTCCAGGTAAGAATAGTAGTCCCCTCCAAATCTTCTTGCAACAGCTTATCTATTCTATCATGATTGTAGAGTTCCTTTGAATACTCTACCCATCTATCCCTTATTTTGTCTTTCTCCATTAGAATGTTTCCACTGGTATTTTCAATGCAATGAGAGCCCACCCTTTTGCAAGATTTGCTAGTTAGCTCTATAACTTTTTCATGAAGTTCTCTGGTTTTGTGCTTTTTGTCCAAAAGTTCAATTTCCTTGCATTTGTTGTTGAGCCATAGTTCATTTGCAATCCTACATTCTTTCCTGATCTCCTTGTTTAAGTTCTTGTATTTAGGATGATATTTGTGTTTCTTTCTTTCCTCCATCATTTTCAGTATCTTGCCATTCATCCAGGGTTTACTCATCTCAAGTTTGGGAATTGTTTGTTTTACTACCTTTTTTATGTCCTCGATAGGGTAAGGATAATCAGGAACATTAACAACAGTGGATTGTGCCAGTTCCTTTAAAAATTTATCTTGTATTTCTTGATTTTTAAGGGAGCCAAGAGATCATATTTGGGTCAGCTAATTACAGATAATGGAAAGTGTGATAAGGAAATGTTAAGAAGAATAGAAATTGCTAGATCAACCTTCATTAGCATGAAAAACATTCTGGCCTCAAGGGAAATTCACACAAAAACAAGAATTAGGCTGTTCAAAGCTATGTATGGTCAATACTGCTATATGGAGCAGAAACCTGGACAATATCAAAATATTGTGAAAATAAACTAAAAGCCTTTGAGATGTGGATCCTCAGAAAAATTCTTAAAGTCCCATGGACTGCCCAAAAAGACTAATTTAGAAATATTAGAGATGATTGGAGAAGATAGGACTCTGTTGAAAACCATTAAGAAAACGAAAACCACCTAGTGGAAGTTTTTCACTTGTTTAGACTGTAAATTAAAGATACCAAGAAATTATATACTTGGGCTAAGTGTAAGCAAACAATTAAACCAAGTTTGGATTAATGACAAAGCTTGGATTAAACCAAGTATATAATTACTTGAAAACCACCTACCTTGGTCACACACTAAGGCATCAATCCCTACAAAAAAACACTTCTAGAAGGAATGATACAAGGAAAAAGAAGAAGAGGGAGACAAAGAACAGATTGGATGGGAAATATTAAAGACTGGACTGTTTCGTCCTATGAAGAATGTAAAAGAGTAGCACAAAACAATACATGGTGGAAGCTCATGGTAGTTAACCTCCTGGAAGGAGATGACATCTGACAAGGATGAAGTAATGATACATAACTTCCAATGCACATACTCACTTTTTTGGTAGTATAAGTACGTATAGCTTGTGAACTATACTTCGTATAGAGTTAATTTGTTTGTTAAATTTGGCGGCGACTCCAAAAAATTTAAATTCATATATTTGAGAAAGGATTATTTTTCACTTTTTTAGTGTGTTTTATCTCTTCTCTTTGAAGTTAGTTTTATTGTTTTTTAAAGTTTCTTAGCTTTGTTGTTTCATTTTTATAAAGACATAGATAAGCCTACAGAAAACTGTTAGAGGACCACTGGAGAAACATCCTCTTTTGAATAAGAAATACCCCTTTAAGGGTGAAATTTAAAAAAACGTTGAAGCACTTTTTAAAGATTTCAAAAAGACACCTATATGCCAAAAAAAATGTTATAACTCAACAAAACAGGAGATACAAAAGGTTCTATAATTCACCCCCAAATTTAGATTTGCCACTTTAGGGGCTGATTAGGGCAAAATCCTGAATTATATTTTTAAGCATTTGTATGGGTAACCTTTGTGAGCAAAAACCAAGTCTATATCTCATTGGGCCTAAGAGATATTAAGGAATCTGTGAAAATTTATACTCCCTGAATTTCATGTTTTTAGGTCTAGGGATTTAGGCTGGGCATTGATGAGTCAGTCAGGACATTTGTTTCTTATATATCTTCTTATTATTCTTTTCAGCCATTTTTCCTTTTTACCTCCTTAGGGGTTGAATTTCTAAAAATCCCTTTTTAGTGCGTGTTTATGTCATGGACAGAATATACTCCCCAAATTTCATGTTTCCAGGTCCAGGGATTTAGGCTGGGCATTGATGAGTCAGTCAGGACATTTGTTTTTATATATATCTTCTTATTATTCTTTTCAGCCATTTTCTGTTCACTGCTAGATGAAGGCCTCCTCCAGTTCCTTTCACCTTTCTCTGTGGTTGGCAATGGTGGACCAATTTTTCCCAACAAAATTTAACAATTCATCACTCCACTTTCTTTTAGGATGTCCTTGGCCTCGTTTCCCTTCTTTTGGAATCCAGTTCGTTAGTATGGTGGTCCATCGCTCACCTTCTCTTCTGGATAGATGTCCAGCCCATTTCCAGTTTAGTCACTTGTGGTGAAGAATGATGTCAGTGATATGAGTCTGACTTCTTATCCAGGTGTTTCACTTCTTATCTTTTAATGTAATGCCTAGCATCAGCCTCTCCATCTTTCTTTTTCTTTGCTAGTTTATTTGTTATTACTGCTTTTTGTTAGAGACCAAGTTTCACAATCATATGCTATGACTGGAAGTATACACTGTGTCTTCCTTCTTAAACAGAGTGGGATATCATTGTTTTAAAAAATGCTTTTCAATTTTCTGAATGCTCTGGAGTCCACAGTTTAGATCAATGAGATGACCTAAATATGTATATGAAGAGACTCTTTCCAAGAAATTGATTTCTATTATTATGTTTTTTGGTGTTACAAAATGATTAAACATGATTTTAGTTTTTTCTCTGTTTATTTTTAGGCCAACTTTTCTGCTTTCATGATAGGTCTTCTGGAGTGTTTGCAAAAATTATGATATCATCTGCATATCTTAGGTGTGTTAAGTTTCTGTTATTAATTTTTATACCAAGGTTTGTCCAGTTTATTTTATTAAATATTTATTGAAGGACTGCTGTAAAGATTTTGGGTGATAGAGAGTCTCCTTGTCAGACACCTTTTCAATAGATATTTTATTGCTACTCATGTGAAGTTGGATTGTTGCTGTTGCAGTGTGGTATATTTCCTGGAGGAGGTACATATATTCCCAGAAACTCCCTGATTCTGGAATGCTTTGATTATTTCATTAGTTTTGATGGAATCGGATGGTTTTTCATAATCAATAAAGGCTAAATAGAGAGACAATTGGTTTTCTTCTACTTTTTCTATTATTTGTTTTACTGCATGAATATGATCAAAAGTCTCTATGGATTCCTGCTTATCTGCAGGTTGATTTGAGTATAGAAGAGGAGTTAACCTGTTTGTTATTACTTTTGTGAGAATTTTATACAGATTAAAGAGAATACTAATTGGTCTATAGTTCTTTACTTCTTCTTTGTCTCCTTTTCTTAAATAACAGTATCAGAGTAGCATTTTTCCAGTTTTCTGGTACCTTCCCCCTCTTCTAGACATAGATTTAGTAAGTTTGTGACATGTTGAATTATGTTGTTTCCTCCCCATTTAATTAATTCTATGTGAATTAGGTCTTCACCAGGACATTTTTCATTTGTTTTAATGCTTGTTTTATTTCATCTGAGGTGAATGGGGGGATGAATTCCATGTGTAATGGGGAAGAGTTATTTATATTTATCACTATAGAGTTCTTTATAAAATTCTTTTAGTCTGCTTAGGATTTGTTCTTGGTTCCTTATTGTAGTTCCATTCTTAGCTTTTATTGCAGTTATCTGACTTTTACCAATGGATAAATGTTTTCTTAGTATTTTCATATTTTTATTGTTTTCAGTTGTTTCTTTTATCTTTGTAGTGTTATAAAATCTTATTTCATTTCTCATCTTATTGTTTTGTATAGTTCTGCATATTCCATTTTAGAAGTTAAGTTTTTTGTTTTGTTTCACTATGTCATCTCATTTTTAATAGTTATAAAATTCGGTTTTTGCTTATTTCGTTTGTATTCTTCAAATATGTATATTAAGTGTCTATTTTTTGATTGAGTTTTTCTTCATAATCCTTCTTTTTGCTTTCAATAGTTTTTAATGCAAAACTTCTTGATTTTTTGATGTTTATCCATTTTATTCTTTGCAATTTGGGGTTTATTTTAATTTTGACTCTCACCAGTTGGTGGTTACTTCCTATATATAGATAGATAGAAAAAGAGAAAAAAAAATCCCTAGCATGCCCACAGTACAAAATGTGCTTTAGATTTTCAAATAACCTTTCTTGGGTAGGCACAACATTAAAAAAAAAAAAAATTGAAATGAGAAAGCCTGATAAGAGAGTGAATAATCAACAGGTAGATGAGATAGTGATTTTTCAGAGAATGACCAATAGAGTGTTTCATGGTTTTTTATGGGACCACTGCTTTTCATCTTGTACATTACTAATATTACTTAAGGGTCTGAAAGAACTATCTAATTGTTTGCTAAGATCAAAGTTGGAAAAAAAATGTGATGTTAACAGAATCACTTTTATGTATTATCTTTTTTCTGGGTGATCTGATTAAATTGATACTGTGGATACCTGAAAACAGATGTCAGGGTAGTGTTACAAATTATAAAATTTTACACTTTGGATTGAAAGTTAAGCATGCTATGATGATGAGACAAGTGAGATGTTGGAGAGATGCAGGAAGCAAAGCAATCTGGGAGATAATAGTGGAGTTCAGGAGACTTACTACATGTGTGATTAGCACAACATGGAAAATTGCTGCAGTCATGAAATGGATTATGGTAAGGCTTATATGTTGGCTATTCATACCTGTATTTTTTAAGGAAACTACAATGTAGACTAATATTAACTAAAATAAATTTAATATTTCCAATATTTCACAAAGTCAAATTGCCATCATCATCAGAGAACAAAATATGAGATACATGCATTCAGGTATTACACTAATTAATGAAGATGAAGCATGTCAACTGGGAGAGTCAAATTGCCATCATCAGAGAACAAAATATAAGATACATGCATTCAGGTATTACACTAATTAATGAAGATGAAGCATGTCAACTGGGAATAGAACTCTGAAAGCTGAACAAATTTGAGGTCAGTAAGAGAGTGATGATTGAATATAATGCCTGAATGGATTGTTTGTGTGGGTTTTGCATTGATTCTCAGTATTGATTTTAAGGGAGATATAACAGGCATGCTGAATACTGGTGGACTTCTCACAGTAAGTGCTATTGTGTTTTTAAATTTACAAATATAACACATATCGCTTGTAATAAATATGATATGATATCGGGTTTTCAGTTATGTTGAAAAATAAAAATTTGTTAATTTATGCTCATGTTTTTGCTGTTTATTAATCTAGGTCTGCAGTCGATTACTTAATCTGTGCTTAATGGAAGTCTTTCAGTTCAGATTTATGCAGACTGATCCTAACTGGTCCAATTTCTTTTATAATACAGAAACGGATCAGGTATGTTCTAAAACATATGACAATTGAGCATTATTTCTGTAATCCATGCTAAATTCTTGAATTCATTTTTTTTATATAATACATCCTTTAGAAAATAAATTTTGGAGTGTTGCAAATATTTGTTTTTTAATTCTCTATAGTTACTACTGATTAAATGTTTAACTGAATCCATATAATTTTAAGAATGCATGTTTTAAAACAGTCTTATTAGTAGTAGTATTACATTTACCTCAGTGTAATAAAGAGATCATAATGGATGAGTATCTTAAATATGAAATTGTAATTATCATAACTTAAAGGATAACATTAGTGAGGTAATAATTTGCAAAACAGAAGGAAGTTGAAACAAACCATCAGTACTAAATGTATTCAGTACCTATCATACTTCAATTTGAAGTATGAAAGTATTGGTGGTTCACAGAGAGTTAATCCTCCTACATTCAGGTCTGTGACTACATGAAGACCTGAAATTTCTAACACTAGATGTCATCATGACACTAAGAAATGAAACAGAGATAAAAAAAAAAGTGGGAATGATGTCTATCTCTCTTTCTCTCACTGTGTGTGTGTGTGTGTGTGTGTGTGTGTGTGTGTGTGTGTGTGTGTGTGTGTGTGTGTGTGTGTGTTATTCAACTTAGATATAGATGTTTAATGGTCAGAAAATGTCACATTACTAATAATTCTTCACCTCTTAACACTGTGAACAGATTTAACTTCTATAGATCCTCCCCCCCCCTTGTCCTCTCTCCAACTTCTACATAATGAAAAGTTCATTGACTGATATCCTATATATATATATACATATATATACACTCTTAGTATATATTTTGAAGGAATATAACTAGAGGACAGATCAAAAGTGTGTGGACTACAGCACCGAAGTAAAAAGGAGAAAGAAGGATGCTGTGGCCTCATAATCTACATTCCATAATCCTGACATTTCATCTTTTTAACTCTTCTTGTACACTCTTTCAGCAGCTTCTTCATCCCCTTGGAACTCAAGAGACACCACATCTACAACTGGATGCTGTGTGCAGATGTGGTCTGCACACACATCTACAACTGGATACTATGTGCAGGTGTGTGCAGACCACATCTGCATGCAATAGCCAGTTGCAGTCATATCAAGGCCTTGTGAAGAAACAAAATGATTTCCTTATCCTTATATGTCAGCTTTTGTTTCAGAATCACAACTGTTCTATAAGGTGTAGTTGTATTCCAATGATTTCTCACCTATTTGTCTTCGATTGAAAATCTGATCCTGTATATGACCTTTGAACTTCAACTTCCTGTCCATTAAAACTCCAGAATCTCTAGCCTCATCAGTTTCTTGTGTAATATAATCCCACCATTATAATATAACAATGGAAAGCTCATCAAGCCAATGTGCATAACTTTACACTTACTAACAATGAGTTGAAACCATTAAAATTTTCCTAGAGTTCCAACTTCCTTCAAATCATTATATCAAGTACCATATATTAGTAGCATTCTATTTGTCCTGCCTATCTTTGCATCAGCAAAAAAAATTACCATCTCTTGTCAGGTTCTTCCTAATATCATTAATGTATAGATTGAGCAACAATGATCCAGGGACTGATCCTTGGAGTGCCTACCTTGATCACCTTAAATCTGGCAGACTCACATTCTCTGTATCCACTTTCTGAATACTTTCTATTAGTCACCCACTTATCCAAGTCAGTAGTTTATATTTCAGTTCCATTGGAACAGTCTTTCATGTGGTATCCTATCAAATGTCTTACCAAAGTCCAACAGTATCACGACGTATCCATTCCCTTTATCCAAATCAGCCATAATGTTATTATAAAATATGAGCAAATTGTTTAGACATGTCCTCCCTTTACTAAACCCTTGCTGTTCCCTGCAAAATATTGCTTGTCTGTCAATCCATTTCTGTATGATGTGAGCTCCTACCAGCTTCTCTAAAATCTAAACCACCACCCTCAGTTTTGGAACCACTCTTGTATAAGGGGCCTACCATACATTCTTTCCATTTCCGTGAGATATTTCCTAAACAGTGATAAATTATATAAATACTTCAAAAACCCACCTAGTTCTAATTAAACATTCTTTTAGCATATGTTCTGATATCCCATCTACTCTTATTGCTGTATTTTCATCCAGATTTAACACGTTCTCTGCCACGCCACATGCATCTTCCTCTTCCCAATTTATACTACTGGAGTTAAAATCTCCTGTAACAATCATTCTTCTTGCACTTGCCAAACTCAACTGTCTAAACATTTCCTGGTCCCCACCCTCTGTGCTCCTGGGTCTGTAGCAACACCCCACTAAATATCTTGTCTTGCTCACCTCTACCTCACACCATATGCTTTCCAAAGTCTCCACTCTTAGAGGACATAGGTCGTCACTTATCATAAGCAGTACTCCACCACCATGCTTTCCTTTCCTATCCTGCCGAAAAATGCTTATTATATCTTATTCCTCTTATTATATCCTCTTCTGTCAACCATGTCTTAGTGATCCCAATAATTTTTGGCCAGGCTGATGCTATCTGCACCACCAATTCCTCTCCCTTATTCTGGATACTCCTGGCATTAGAATAAAGCATATAAATGCCATTTTCTATACCCAGCATTATCCCCTCTAGACTCCACTGGGCTCAGTGTTAGCTGATGTCATCCCCCCCCCCCTTCTCCCAAGTACCCATTCCCACAAGAGGCACCCCTGCTACCATCCTCCCTGGAACACACTGACTTGTTCAGAACAGCAATCTCTCCAGATGCCTACGTCCTTCTTCATTCGAATGTAAGTGATCTCTCACATACAATTCCTCTCTGTCCTCAAATGCACTCTAAGCATCCACATATTCCAGTCCTCTCTTGTCACACATTCTAGCTATTATGTCATTCAATATTACTGCTCTTCTGCTCAGCTCGTCATTATTATACTCAGGCAACACACACACACTATCTTTCCTCTCTGTGTCTTCTTTTGTACCACCTCAAGTGAGAATTTCATATCTCTCGCTGCCCTATTTACACTACCACTCAAGTCATTTGTTCCCACCATTACAATCATCTCATCCGCCCTTTCACCTCTCTTAACTGCCAAAGTCACACTTTCTATCGTTCCTCCTGGCAAACACTCCTCGTGCATCCTATCTTGAACACCACAGATCATTGAGTCCCCATACATTATACCTCTTACCATTCCCTCTCTTCTATTGTTTCCATTTTCTCCTCTTTTCTCATTCCCTCTCTCCTACTGTTTCCATTTTCTCCTCTTCTAGCACTCCCATACTTCTCTCATTCCGTCTCTCCTACTGTTTCCATTCTCTCCTCTTCTAGCACTCCCATACCTCTCTCTCATTCCATCTCTCCTACTGTTTCATCATCATCATCATCATCATCAAATTCCTGCCATGTACCCTCAAGGGATGTAAAGGATATGACAGTACTACATGAAAAAATTACATCATTACTAACTTCCTATCTACAATTTTCCTCCAAATCAGTCTGTTACTTGTCAAGACTCCAACATTATCAGATCTTATATTTCTATTGTCTAAGGCACTTTGTACCGTATCAATCCACCTATATCTTGGTCTTCCTCTGGGTCATTTTCCTGCCAACCTGGCAGAGAACACTTGTTTTGCTAATCTTTCCTCTCCCATTCTATTTAAGTGACCATACCATCTGAGATTAGCTCTGCTAACGCATTCCTGGATGCTGACAATGTCAAGTTCTTTCCTAATATCCTCATTTTTAATATGATATTGCCATTGATGCCATCTGTTCACGCCTCTAATCTTTCTCAGGACTCTCATATCTGCGGTCTCTAGTCTTTGGTCAAGTGTTTTACTTCTGACCCAGCTCTCAGATCCATAAGTTAAAACTAGTTTGAACACTGTCTTGTATACAGCTAATTTAGTGCTCCGACTAATTTCTTTCTTATTCCATATGAATTTATTCAATTGACTTCCCACCATACCAGCTTTGCTGATTCTGTTGTCTATTTCTATATTTAGTCTACCATCTTCAGTAAAAATTGTGCCTAAGTAGCTGAAATGTTTTACTTGTTCCACAGGTTCTCCATTCACAACACAGTTGACATTTTCAATGATTCTACCTATTTTCATTGTCTTTCTCTTTTTATTGCTGACCTTCATACCATATCTATTACAACAACTATTCAGTTTAGTCAGAGAATCTTGCAGACTTGTAGCGGATTTATTTAGAAGTATAACATCATCCGCATAAAGCAAAGAGCTGATATTAACATCTCCAATTTTGATATCAGGTTTAATACCACATTCCTTCATAATGTGATCCATATAGATAATGAATAACAGAGGGGATAATGTACATCCTTGTCTCACACCAGATTTAACATTAAACCATCTTCCTGTACTTCCTTCAATTCTAACTGCTGACTCACAACTCAAATAAAGACTAAGTATTGCTTGATATAATGCCCCATTGACACCATATAACTGCAGCGTATTGAATAGCTTCTCTCTTGGCACCTTGTCATATGCCTTTTCCAAATCGACAAAACTTAAATACAGATCTTTGTTATATTCCCATGCTTTCTCGACTATTTGTCGTAAAGTGAAGATCTGATCCTGACAGCCTCTATTTGGCCTGAATCCAGCTTGTTCTTCACCAAGCTTTTCTTCCACAATTCTTCTCAACCGTTTCTCAAGTATACTTGCATAGATCTTGCCAGGAACACTCAGTAGGGAAATACTTCTGTAATTCTCACATTCAGTTTTATTTCCCTTTTTATATATGGGTACTATGAGAGCTCTACTCCAATCATCGGGAATTCGTCCCTCTGTCCAGGCTTTCTGAACTATGCAGTGCAGCCACTGTAAGACTCTTATACCACCATACTTCAGCATTTCTGGTCAAATATCATCTACTCCTGCTGCCTTTCAGCATTTCAAGCTTTTGATGGCTTTTTCTACTTCAAGTATGGATATGTATTCCCGACTGCATGCCTGGTCAGTGTTTTTTATCACTGTGCTGTCATCACTGCTTGTTTCATTTAGCAGTTTTTCAAAGTAATTACTCCATACTTCAAGGATATCTTTTTCTCCTGTTTTCATTTCACCTTTATCATCTCTAATTCCTTTTACAGCACTCTTTCCTCCATTCCTAAGCTTCTTCAACAACCTCCAGAATATTTTGCCACCTTCTTGATATTTATTTTCTATATTCTTGCCAAAGTCCTCCCATGACTTTTGTTTAGCTAGTTTTACACACTGTTTAGCTTTCTTACATTTGTCTCTGTATTCTGTAAGAGTAAAAGCTGACTTATTTGCCAGGAACTTTTGATATGCTTTCTGCTTTTCCTTCACTGCCTCTTTAACTTCCTGTGTCCACCAGGGAGTTCTGATTTTTTTATCCTTGCACAGAACCTCACCACATGCCTCTCTGGCAGAATCAATCAATGTTTCCTTCAGAGTTTGCCACTGAATCTCCAAGGTTTGATTCCTGTTCTCATACTCTTTCATTTTCTTTTCAATAATATTTCTGTATTTTAGTCTACAGTTCACATCTGAGAGCTGCTCAACTTTTATTCACTTTAAAACTTTCTTACATGTTATTCTTTTCAATATGAAATCCAGTTTTATCCTGCTCAAGACTAAATAGTGATCACTTCCAATTTCAAATCCTCTGTACACTCTGGTGTCCTGCACCAGGGAGAGAACATCACTATCAACAATAACATAGTCAATGAGACTTTTCTTATTCCTAGCCTCTTCTCTCCATGTGAATTTGTGCACATTTTTATGTTGGAACATGGTGTTAGTAATAACCAGGCCATGTCCTGAGCAGAAATCCAACAGATATTTGCCATTATTATTAGCTTTGCTCTTTTCTCCAAATTTTCCCAAAATATTTTTGTATGTCTCATAATCATTTCCTACTCTACTATTTAGATCCCCAACAAGGACCAACTTTTCCTTTTTCATTGTGTCAGTTGCTTTTTCTAAAGCCTCAAAAAATTCCTCCACTTCTACCTTAGTAGAACCTTCTGTGGGACCATAGGCACAAATAAGTCTCATTGTCCAGTTCCCCATTCTCATATTTGCCCACATTACTCTTCTTGAGACTGACTGCCATTCAAGAAGATTAGCCTCATATTTTGTGTTGAATACTATGGCTACTCCTTCTTTTCCTTGATTGTCATTGCCTGAATATAACATTTTGTATTCATTGCTCAGAAAGATCTCACCAGTTTTGGTCTTTTTTGTTTCAGTCACCCCTATTATGTCGAATCTAATTCCTCAGCTAGCTCCATTTCTTTGCCATTCAGGCTTCTTACGTTGATAGTACTGATCTTTAACTCTGGTGATGTTGAGTTGGGGTTTGTTTTCAGATTTGTTCCAGTAGCTGACTTTTCGCTGTTCGCCCTGGTTCCCTGGCGAAAACAACGGGGGCCTTGTTTAACCGGGCGACGCCCCAGCCGGCATGAAATTTTGTCATGTTGTACCATGATTTTTTATTTTGGTTTAACCAATAAGAATACAATTTGGTCGGCTAAATCCCAAATTGCCAGCCCATCCTCGTTCATTCAGTATCAAAGTAGATACCCAACAATGTGCACCACGAGAAGGTGAGGATTGGACATTAGGTCAGAAGCCCTGGTCGGTTCTCCGCATTCCTTTAAAGGCTATGTGGAGATCTTCTCTCAGTTATACAGCTTTGACCCTTAAGCACCCCCTACTGTTTCATTATATTCTTAAATAAATACTTTTCTAGTACAAGTCTTCAAAATTTCTTAAGAATAACTGTTGTAATATATTTGGTTTGAAAATCAGCAAGAAAGGCAGGAGCAGAAAACTTCAACTGTATTCTCAATAGAGAACTTATAGAATAATATTTCAACAATTTTTAGTGGAAATGGAAAATTAAATATGGAATTAGAAAAGCTAGTATGGGAATCAACTGAATAAATTAGTCAAAACATTAAAGTAACTGTATACAAGGATCTGAGAGCTGGGGGCAGAAATAAAACATTTGATGAAAGAAATTTTCAAGAAAAATCAGAGCGAAGCAATCAATCAGTGACAAAATGATATGAAAAATGAAGATATTAGGAAAGAACTTGACAATGTTAGCATTTAGGAATGCATAATTAGAGATAATTTCAAGTGGTATGTATGGTCACTTTAACAGAATAGAGAAGAAAGGTTAGCAAAACAGATGTTTGATGCCAGGGTAGTGCTGATAGATCCAGAGGAAGACCATGATTTAGATGGATTAATGCCATTAGAAGTACCTTAAAAGACCAAAATATTATATTTTTACTGATGGTATTGGAGTTCTAACAGATGACAAACTAATTCGTATGATAATTGTTGATACAAAGTTCCTAATTATCTAAATTTTTCATGTAATTAATCATAGTATCTATCCTGTATTCCCTTTACTTTAACAGCATATTACTATCCGAATTTGGTACTGTGCTGTTAAACCATCCTTATTAGTAATTTGTCAAGATCAACATAAATCTTTCAAGAAATTTTTCCGTTTCAGGAATAGAAAGAGGTTTGACAGAGCCATATCAGTCAAATAATGGGATGGTGCAGCAACAATTCAAAGTCAAGTTCATAAAGTTTGGCCACTTCAGTTGTGGATGTATAAAGTGCATTGTTGTGCTGAAACTGTACCTTTTCTCTTGGCCATGCCTGTCCTTTTCTCATGTTTTTTTTTTTTTTTTTGTACAACTGTTGTTGTAGTTTTGCATGATACTCTCTGTTTATTGTATTTGGCCCTTTTGGTGATAACCAATCATCATTATGTACCCTCAGAATCCCAGTAGACTGACACCATGACTTTACTAGCCAATAGAACTGGCTTTGTCTTCTTAGGTGGAGATTTGGGATGTTTCCATTGTTCTTACTGTACTTTCATCTCTGGTAGTGGAGAATCCAAATATAGTCACAAAATCTCAGAAATTTGGATGAATTCTTCATAAAAACAACAAACACTCTTTTGAAATTTGGCGTGTTTATGTTCCAGTGTTGAAAAACATGGCACCCACCTTGTAAACACCTTTAACATACTCAGTTCTTCCATAAGGATATAGTGCACCTGTTCGGCTGAGATGCCTACAGCTTCACCAGTCTTTCACACTTTAATTCAGTAGTCTTTCAACACCATTGTTTTTTTTTTGTTTTTGTTTTTTTTTGGTAGTTTTTTTATTTGTTTTTTGTGGACAGTCATCCACTGCAAGTGTCATCTTCCAAATTCTCTGCCATGTTTAAATAGAAAACACTGCCCACTTCTTACCATCAAAATGAAGGAGCAAATGATCTCATAGTATTCCATGTTGGTATCATACCTTTCTTTATGAAATAATTAATGACAGCCATGAAGCTGGCTGGCTGTTTCCATTTTTTTTTTTTAAAAATGCAACACAGATGAGCTACTGAACAAAAACTATGTAACAGATGATTATGACATTTCATATTTTCATGCTAAAAAAGAGTTATGATTCTGAAAAAAGTTTGATGATTCAGGCACCATTGTCAGGTCATGAACTTTTCGTACACTACTGATACAAATCATGAAGTTGATAAGATGAGTATAACTGCTTGTATAAGCTGTGCAAGATAGGCATTTATTCTGGAACATACGTTTTCAGCATAGTTGGAGGAACACCATCTAGAACAGTAGATTTATTGGTATCTATAGTAATGAGGGCTTTTCTCATATTTTTCTGGCAGAAGAGTGGAGATGCCTCACGGGGAGGGCTGTTCATAGTATAGTGGGAATGATTTTCCTAGATAATACACATACTGGCCATCGAATTAGAAACTTTTATTTAATACCTTGTTAGACTTCCTTTAACCAGAATTACAGCACATATGCTGTTTGGCATAGATTCCACCAGGTGTTGGATTGTATCTACAACATACTAGGTTACTGGCTCAGATTTGATGGAGGAGGACTTTGCTCCCAGATTTGTTTTTCTAACATGTCCCATACCTTCTCAATTGGGTTCAGATCGAAGCTTTGGGGTTGCCAGGGAAGGTGGTGGTCACTATCATGCTCATTGAACCACTGCTGAACAATTCTTACGCTATGGGAAGTAGCATTGTTGTCCACGAAACAACCTTCGCCTGTTAGATTAAAAAAAAAAAAAAAAAAGTCAACATTATGGGATGGACTTGATTGCCAGCAATGTTCAGATATTCCTTGGAGGATCCCCAACCTTCCAGCAGTATCAGCAAATCTGTTGCATATCAACAGAACATGCTCGACACCATGACACCACCTCAGAACCTTGAATTGTGTTGACAAGGCAAGCTGAGCTCATTGCTTGATGGGGCTCCTTCCAAACTCTCTGCTTTCCATCAGTACAGAACATGGTGTGCTGTGACTTGTCAGACCCCAGTGACTTTTCCAGTGTCTAGTCACAGTGTCCTTGACAACACTGCAGATGAATTTCAGCAATTCTTTGCTGAAATTGGGTTCTGATGCAGATGTTTACTGTGACTTGAAAAAATTGTGGCAGTCTATTTGAAACAAAAGATAAGACCTCCTCAACTCTGGAGTTGTTTTGATTCACAACAATAACTTTCATCTTTTTGTCCACTTGAAGAGATTTTTAACAGCTGAACAGTTCAACAGTAATGATGACATGAAGACAGCCATGTAGGTCAAACACTAGGAACAGACTACTTCAAGGCGGGGATACAAAAACTTGTGCCCTAATATTCTCATTTTATGTAACCATCAAAAATAGTTTTAATATTATTTTTTAATATATTAATTTCTAGCATGCAGCAACAATTTTTAAATGGTAAACTGATTGTTGTATGTACCTTGTATTCCCATTTCTTTGATTTGCTTGTTTCTGCATACTAATGATGTACTGTTATTTTCAGTATGAAATATCTGTACTTTCATTCATTGAAGTTAATTACTGTTATCATATAATGTGTTCTTTGTGCCCTAATATGAGAAATATCTCTATCTAAGGGACAAATATAATGCAAGAAAAGGGAAAGGAATGCTTGACTAAGAGAGAAGGAAAAATCAAGGAGTGAGTCTGGTACGGCATTTCTATTATAAGAGGTGTGATTGGTGAGAGATTGACAAAATTCTGCTTCCCAAGTGCAAAAATTAATAATGTTATTGAGACTATTAGAGCACAAAAGGGTAAAATGAAAGAGTTGATTGTTTTGGCTGGAACGAATGATTTGAAAGGAGAAAAATATGTCATGAGGGAAGACATGAAAGAATTACTGAAAGTAGCAAAAGAAAAGAGTGAGAAAGTTAAGATAGTGAGTCTGTTACTGTAGTATAAGAGAGATGAGCTGAAAAGGAGGGCCATAATAGCGAATGACCCAATGCATACAATAAACTTCACATTATGCAGGAGGAATAATGTGGAGTTTCTGGATGTGTGGAGTGAGTTTGATGGGCAAAAAGACTTATACAAGAAGGATGGTTTGCATCTGAATGGATTTGTGTTCAGCATCTGGGAAAAATGTTGTTGAATGAAGTGAAAGTGGATACATTGTACACAAGACTTAGGGCACATTATGAACATCAAAGATGAAAACGGAAAGACCCTGCAGACATCGAAAGATATATTACATCATTGGTGAAACTACTTTGATAAGATCAGTAATAAAGAGTTCCCACACCCACCATTGCAAACAGCCACAGCAGTCTTTGGACCTGTGCCCTTTATCAGCACTGATGAAATACATACTGCAGTCCATCAAATGAAAAAGAATAAGGCCACTGGCCTAGCTGATATACTAGCTGAAATCTGGAAGCTATTCAAACCACAAAGAACACAATAGCTAACAATGCTGTTTAACAAGATCATAAACGAAAATGAAATACCATCAGTCTGGCTAATCAGTGTAACAATTCCCATCTGGAAGGGCAAGGGGGACATTGGTACTGCTCAAACTACAATCCGTTCAGTTACTTTGCCATACAATGAAGATTTTCAAACAGATGCTCTATGCGTGCCTTAGAGCCATCATCAATATCTCACCAAATCAGTGTGGATTCATTAAAAATTGTGGAGCAACAGCCGCAATCCATGCCATTCGGCTCTTAACGGAGAAACATCCAGAAAAGAAGAAAAACATACACGTGGCTTTCTTAGATCTGGAAAAGCATTTGACCGTATACCACACAATCTTACTTGGATGGCATTGAGAACACGTTATGTACCTGAGGCCTATGTGCAATGCACAAAAATGCTATATCAAAATGTCACGAGCACAGTACATTGCGCTGCAGGAAACTCTGACATTTTCCGAATAAATGTAGGAGTTGGATCTGCCCTCTCACCCCTGCTCTTCATCCTTTGTATGGACACCATAACCAAAGATATTCAGAAGACACATTCCTGGACATTATTACATGCTGATGATTTAATACTTAGCACTACATCACAAAATGAACTCTAACATCTCGTGCAGAAATGGAAAACTCACTTGTATGAGTTTGGAATGAGGCTTAGCATCAAGAAGACAGAATATATGCAAGGGTAGAGATGACCAAACTGATGGCGCACTCACAATGGATGGCATGGAGCTGAACAAATGCACCTGATTCAAAAAGCACTAGGGTTCAGCATTAGCTCAAATAGCAATACAACAACAGATGCTGCAGCCTGAGCCAGTGCTGCCTGGATGAAGTAGCAATAAGTCACTGGAGTTCTTTGTGATAAGAAGATCCCACTATACTTAAAATCAAAGATTTATAGAACAGTCATTAGACCAGTAGCCATATATGGAGCAGAATGCTGGCCAACAACAAAGAAACACGAGCAAATCCTCCATATCTGGAAATGAAAAATGCTGAGATGGGCACTTGACGTCACCAGACTCGACCAAATACCAAACACTGACCTATACAATATCCAGCATCACACCAATAACAGAGAAGATGAAAGAGACTATACCTAAGATTGTACAGCCGCTTTCTACATGGCAATGAAAACTCTGTGGCAAAATCGGCCATGAGGCTTACTGTCAACAACCAAGAGGCCAACAGAGACACATTGGTTTGACTGCCTAACTAAAGACATGCGCACAGAAATATCAACAGTAGAAGTGCCCAAGACCATGCAAGATAGAGGAAGCAGTGCACATGAGCGGACCCTGCCTCAAATCAATACGAACACTAAGAAGAAGAGGAATAAAATGAAAGTGGATGTGCAAAATCAGGGAAACTAGAGCTTTTGGAGGGGGGGGGGAACTGTTGAGTGGGTAAGCAGATATCAGTGAGGCAGCTGAGTTTAAGAATGTGCATGAAATGCTTAAGTTAGTACTGCTGGTAAAAAAACAGAATAGGATAGTTAACTAAGGAGATTTTGCGCTTGTATATTAATGCCAGGAGCATTCAGAACAAGAGGAAGGAGTTTTAGGCATTGATTAGTTTATCCTGGGCAAAGGTTATTGGCACTAGTGGGGCATGACTGACAGAAAATAATATAGTTAGTGGGATAGAATATGAAGGGTATATTGTGTTCGGGGAGGATAGAGAGAAAATAATGGGGGTGGGGGCGAGTAAGAGTGTTATTGATGATAGCCAATGAACTGCAACCAGAGATAGTAGAAGTTCAACTGCAGGTCAGTGAAAATAGCACATTTGAGGTTATCTAGTGTGAGATAGAGACTAGCAGAACAAAATATACAGTCAGATGCTTCTATGGACCATGGGATGGAAAAGATGATGGGAATAGTATGCATTAACAAATGAGTGGAGGGTGGATAATTATTATGGAGGATTTCAACTGTGGGAACATAGACTGGAAGGAGGAGAAGACACACGTGCAATATCAGGAAGGAAATGGAATTTATGCAGCTACTAAGGAATAATTACCTCAAGCAGCATGTAATAGAATATACTAGGGATTTCAGAGTGCTAGATCTAATAATTGCATCAGGGAATTTGCCTATAACCAATATGACCACGTTGCCACCAATTGGTGAGAGTGATCATATGGTTTTGACCTGGGAGGTGGCTAAATGTGTGGAATTTTCAGTTAAGAGAGCATATATGGGGAATTACAGGGCTGGTAAGTATGACAAGCTTAGGAGATTGCTTAGATCAGTGCCATGACATATGAAATTCAAGGGCTGGATATTGATAATGCATGGAAAGTGACATAACTGACCGATCGGCATATCAGGAATCATTGTCAGAGTAGTGGAGAAGTTGGTAAAAAGCAAAATGCAGTAATGGGTAGATGGAAATGGGATACTGTTTGGGGACAGCATGGTTTTGGTAAAGGAGCGTTTGAGGGAGGTAATGGCAGACTGCATACCTAGAATCAAGAGAATAAATCAAGTGGGAGTTAAATAGATGAATATCATCATTAAGTTGGAGCTACAAAAGAAGAAAAACTGATCAAGGAAATTCAAGGAGAAAGGTAACCACAGGCACATGAGCAGTACAAAGCACAGGATAGAAGGATAACTAGTGTGGTAAGAAAGCCAAAAGCAGAGTATGAATGGTAATTAGCAGTGCCGACCAAAGGTAATCACAAAGAGTTCTTTCAATATGTTGCAAATAAAAGGAAGAATGTTTATGGCAGAATGATTTTAATGAGTGATAATGGTAGGAACGTAACTGAATCAGTTGAAATGGTAAAATTACTAAGTGGACACTTACAAGAATATATTATCCAGGTGGAGCAGTAATGAGAGAGAGAGAGAGAGGCAAAGACTTATGTGGAAACTGAAGTAAATGAAATGCAGGTACATAGCATATTACAGAATCTTGATGTGAATACAGCTATGGGATTAGGTAGTATATCAGCTTGAGTTTTACGTGAAGGTGCTAGGGAATTGTCAGTGCCTTTGACCACATTGTTTAATCTAAGTCTCAGCTCTTGGTTAGTCCCAACGGGGGTGGAAAAAGAGGAAAATGGTTCCATTGCATAAAGGAGGCTCCAAGACTGATGTAGCAAATAATTGACCGATCAGCGTATCAGGAATCATTGTCAGGGTAGTGGAGAAGTTGGTCAAAAGCAAAATGCAGTAATGGGTAGACGGAAATGGGATATTGTTTGGGGGACAGCATGGTTTTGTGAAGGGTAGGTCATGCCTCAGTAACTCACTCACATTTGATAATACAGTGACAGCTGAATTGGATAAAGGTTTACAGTGAGACTGCTGGACTTTGCAAAAACCTTTGACAGGATACTGCATGGAATTCTAATCAATAAAGTGCAGCACATGGGGATTGGTATAAAGCTGGTGAAGTGATAAGAGAATGAATGGTTGTTGAAGAGATATCAGAGAGTAGTTTATTCCAGAGTAGAGTCCAGAAGAAGGCCTTCCACAGATTCTGTTCTTGGGTTGCTACTATTTAATTTGTACATTAATTTGATATAGGAAGGAATCTGAGAGGAACTGTTCAGTTGTTTGCTGATTATGCAAAATTGGGTAGGGCAATAGTTAATAGAGATTATGTTAAATTTTGCAGGATGATTTGGATAGACTGCCTGGGCAAAGGAGAATGGATGTCAGTTTAATGTGGCAAAGTGTACTCTAATAAATTGAGAAAGCCATAGATTTGGGAATGTTAGTGGATAGGGAGTTAAAGTTTAGAGGTCACAAAGCAAAATTGGTTAAAGCAGTTCATCAGATTACTTTGTTGCTGAAGAATACTTTGACAAGCAGAGACAAGCAGGTTATTATTGCTCTTTATCGAGAGCCTTGATAAGACCTCATCTTGAGTACTGTGTGCAGATCTGGTCACCTGGATTTCTTGGCAATGAGGAAGAGGTGGAGAAAATCCAGAGGCAAGTGACCAAGATGGTAGCAGGCCTATGGAATGAACCTTACGAGAACAAGTTGATGAAAATTGGCAGGTTACAGAAATTGGTTGACAGGCAGAAGAGAGGTGATATAATTGAGACACAAATTACTGAAGGGTTTTTTACAAGATTATTACAGAGGAAATTTTTCAGAATAGGTCTGGTGGTGGGAGAACTGTGGGTCATCCTTGGAAAGTGAGCAAGAGTGTGGTCAGCAAGGTTGTTAGAGCTGGATTTTTTTTTTTTTTTTTTTTTTTTTTTTTTTTTTTTTTTTTTTGCTTGGAGAGTGGTGAATGAGTGGATAGGTTACAGAGTCAGCTGTGTGTGCTGTCACTGTGAATGAGTTCAAAGAAAAGTGTGATGGATACTGCACAAATTTTGGGTAGTGCTTGGCATGATGTGTAGGGCCTCTCTTGATCAGTCTAAGGACTCCATGAAGTGCAGTAGTCCGTAATAATAATAAAATGTAGAAAATTAGATGACAGTTTATGTAAACCTTTGACGTTAAAGTAATATTGAAAATGTCATTTCATGCATTTACAATCAATCAGAACTTAGTTTCTGGACATGCCTCATATTTAGTGGGTTAGTTGAAACTTTATTATGAAATCTGATTTTTTTTTATATATATATATATATAAAGGAGGGGAGTGTTGTTGCCTGGGAGAGATTTTGTTTACTCTGTGACAAATTTATAAACAGGACTGTGCGAATTTTTGTTATCTCAAAAATCTGAGATGGTTTTTCATAATAACCTTGAAAAGAAACACAACCAAAGTGAAAAGGATAAACTCTTTAATAATTTGAATTAATATATTTCATTTCACTTTCAGTAACACACAAAACATCATCTGTATATTAAAACTAAGAACAATAGGAAATTCAGATGCAAGATTATCACTATATGCTGTAACAATAACTTTTTTTTTTTTTTCAGATTCCATCATGTTTATATTAGGAATATTATTTATTTATTTCATATGGTTCCCATCCTCCCCTTTCCTCTCCTGACTGGTTGAGCCCTCTTAATGAGGGATTAAGTATGTATTTAATTCCTTATATCTCTTAAATTAAGTATGTGTTGTGACTGTAGATCCATGTATGTTCACAGGGCCGGTTTGCTTGTTCTGAGGGGTGAAAAACCCAAGTTTCCGAGTGCAAAACTCTATCTCCATAAGACCTCTGAACTCATCTTTAGTCAAAAGAGACCAGATAAAGGTTCCTCATGTCATACAAGGGAATCGAACCCAAGTCTTTCCGACCAAAAGACTTTGTCTATGCTGACTAAGCTATGGAGGTTCTAGAAACACTATTAAAAACTCGAAGGAAAAAACTATTACAGTTTCCTAAACTTTAGGAATGGAATAGTGCATTGTAGTGATTAAGATTCAGACAATATAGCAAGGTTCGGAACTTTCTTTTAAAAGACTAGTATTTAATGATACAATGAAACAGTTTGTTTTTATTCCAAACAATCTTATAGCTGGTGTCAACTCCATGCATGGACTAATCCATGCATATGAGATTGAATTAACCAAACTAATGCTGATGTTTAGAGATTCCCTTCTCAACCAAATATTCTGTTTGACCATATGTGCATAAGTTGCAAGAGCATAGGAGACGTGACAAACATTTGGTGGTGGTGAGGAAATAAATAGCTGGTGGATTTCATTATTTCATTGATAAATTTGAAGATAGCCTTAAGCTGAAACTTCTTGAGTATCTTCAAGGACTTTCACATACAATATTAAAAATCTTTAGATTTCATTTTGTTAATAGAGATTTAATTATTGCATATCTTTAGGATGGATAATGAGCAGTGGACTGGTTTGGAAAAAGAACCATCAATGGCATGATTGAAGTGAACATTCAAAAAGGTTAATCCTTGTGATTTTTCTCAATAATAAATTTGGTTATAGGATGAAAATGATTGACATTTTATAAAGATACCTGTTCTTGATCTTTGTGTTTCTAAATGGTGCATTAACATAAAAGATCCACGAGGATGGTTTTGGGTGTAATAGTACTCAAAGGTTGTTTTTTTTTCCCTTCTAAGTTTTATAAACATTCTAACTTTTGTAATCTTCATCATTTTCCCAACACTCTGAACCCTTTCTTAACTAGCTCTCCCTCCAAATATACCTGAATGATTTGTGCATTGCCACACTCCCATATTTCTACTGCATTGATTCTGTTTGTTTCTGAATTTCATTGACAGACACACAATACTTCCCAAATATAAACTTTTATAGAATCACTTGTAACTGATCAGATCCTGTTCTCATTACAGCTAATAAACTATTGATCCATAATTAAATTATTTATCTCATCTTTCCTTTAGCTTGTTAGATGGATCATTTATCATGGCCAAATAACATTATAGAACCTTAAATAATGATATAGCAGGTTGATTAATTCTGTCTAACAAACCAACCATCTACCCAAACAGTCTACTATTCTCTGGTTGCTTGGTTGGTTGGTTGGTTTGGATTGGATTGGTTAATTGTTCAGATAAACCCAAGGTTTCAGGGTCACAACCTCCATATGAGACCAAACTCACCTGCAGTTATAATGACCCTATACAGGTTCTTTGTATCTTAGACCCTCTTTTGGACTAAAGAATGGTTATTAACAACTGAATTATGAGGACTCTTTTATTATTTGTCTTTTTCTTTCAACATGCTTCTCATCGCCATATTCATTAAACAAGTGGTCACAACTCTAGAAACATTTCTTCTTTCCTAAGTGTAGAATAGTGCTTACTTTTAACTATTACTGAAGGAGGACTTCATTAAGTGCAGATGTACTGAGAAGGTCATACATATATAAACATTGCAAGAATGATTGCTATTCATAGCATGTCCAACTGTTCTACATGTATTATCATTGATAAACTTGTATATTGTCTCATTTGTGCATTAAGAGTTATGGCCTTGTAACTGACAAGGTACAACTAAGGTTTGTATTGAGATTACTATAACTCAGAATAATTTTTGTTGATTCCAATATCTTTCTTTCAGTCTGATAATAATATCAGTTCAAAATCTCAGAGATATTTCATTTCATGTCTTATAGACTAGTTATTGTATGAGTCTGTAGAAGATAGTACTATCGAGCTAGTCATGTACGGAATCTCCCATAAGTGTCTGTGATATATAGTTATTAAAAGCCTGCTAATGTTTTTGTTTTATATAAGTTATATAAATCTCACACCTGAGTTAATATAACTGATTATGTTGAAATAGAAAAGTAATATCCCTTTCACATTAAAAAAAAAATGAAAAAATAAACAGACTACTGTTATTATTATTATCTCTTCAGACTATATTTTGAATAACATAATGTGTTCAATATTGAAACAAAGAATTATATAAAAGCCAGAATAGTATAAACTAGTATAAAATAATATATACTATGACACCACTCAATTAAAACTACTAAGATTCATATTTTCACTTGTATATTTTAATAGCAAGAAACTTTTGCATGTTTTGCTACATTATCATTATTAGCATTAATAATAATATTGCAAAATTAACATATGATAGTAGGAAGGTAACAAGATCAGAGAAATGTAAAATAGACTCTCTGAGGACTCTAATAGCAGTTATTTTTGATAACTGTGGATAATGCATGAAACAGGTCTAATATGTTACTTAGGCATGTTGAGAGTTCCAGGTCTTATGTAGGATAAGGCTCTGCTTTCTGTTCAGCATGCCTTATGAGTTTATGATGACTTTGGTTGATTTGTTGAAGATCCTTGATCAGGATATCAGGAGTCGTTGTCAAGGTTTTGGAGAAAGTAATCAAGAGAAAAATACAGGAATGGATAGATGAAAATGGGTTACTGTATGGGGGGACAGCATGGTTTTGTGAAGGGTAGATCATGCCTCAGTAACTTGCTCACATTTTATAACACAGTGATGGCTGAACTGGATAAGGCTAGTGGGTTTACAGTGATACTGCTGGACCTTGCTAAGGTCTTTGACAGGATACCACATCAAATTCTAATCAGTAAACTGCAACATATGGGGGGTGGATACAGGGTTGGTGAGATGGATAGGAGGGTGGTTGATGGAGAGATATCAGAGAGTAGTTTATTCAGGAGTAGAGTCCAAAAGATGGCCTGTGACTAGTGGTGTGCCGCAGGGTTCTGTTCTTGGACCACTACTATTTAATTTGTTCATTAACGATATAGGAAAGGATCTGAGAGGAACTGTTCATTTGTTTGCTGATGATGCAAAGTTGGGTAGAGCAATAGTGAATGCACACGATGTCAAAATTTTGCAGGATGATTTGGATAGATTGGAGGACTGGGCTAAGGAGAATGGATGTCAATTTAATGTAGCAAAGTTTAAGGTTATGCATTTTGGGGTGAAAAGATTAGTATCAGTATACCACATTGGTGGAACTGTTCTCCAGGAGATTGACAAGGCCAGGGATTTGGGAGTGTTGGTGGATAGGGATTTGAAGTTTAGGGGGCACATTGCAAAAGTGGCTAAATCAGCTCATCAAATCACTTGGTTACTGAAGAATACTTTGACGAGCAGAGACAAGTATGTTATTGTTTCTCTGTATCGAGCCTTGATAAGACCCCCATCTTGACTACTGTGCCCAGATCTGGGCACCAGGGTTTCTTTTTGATAGGGAGGAGGTGGAGAGGATCCAGAGGCGAGTGACCAAGATGATAGCAGGTCTATGGAATGAACCTTATGAGAACAGGTTGAAGATTTGTGGGTTGCAAAAATTGGTCGATAGGCAGAAAAAGGGTGATATGATTGAGACATTCAAATTACTGAAGGGTTTCTATAAGATTAATTCAGAGGATATTTTTCAGAACAGGACTGGTGGTGGGAGGACTATGGGGGCCATCCATAGAAACTGGGCAAGGGTGTTAAAACTAGGTTTTTTACTTGGAGAGTGGTGAATGAATGGAATAAGCTGCCAGTCTGTTGTGGGTGCCATGACTGTGAATGAGTTCAATGCAAAATATGATAGATACTGTGTGGATGTTGAATAGTTGTTCTTGACATGATGTCAAGACTCCCTTGATGAGTCTAAGAACTCCTTGGAGTTGCCCATAATAATAATCCTTGACACAGCAGAAATGTGGATGACAAATTCCTTTCTTGATATTCTGCAGAAATGTGTAAATGAGACCAATTTGTTGTCATTTTTGTATTTAGCATCACTCAGGGGTGTTCTTTTTATGGATTTTGAAACCTATTCCAGTTTGACCAATGTAGGCTTTTCTACATCAACAAAAAAAAAAAAAAGAAAAAAAAAAGTATTTTATACACCAGTGTTTTTGACAGGGAACAGTGCCCTTTAGAGAATATAGAAAATTCTGTAGGATCTGAACTAGTTTGAAAATAGTTCTGGCTTATTTTAAAAATTGAGATATATATACACAGAGATATATTCTTGATATAGATATATATATACATATATGCCGGTCTGGTTGGCCAAGTGGATAGCATATCTGCTCTCCAGCCAAAAGGCTGCGGGTTCGAATCCTGCCGTTGGCATGGATGTTTGTAATTGTCTGTGAAAATACCAGTGGTGGTCGGCGGTAGATGGCGTTGGTGTAGTTGTAATCAGTTGGTGATGGAATGGTGGATACAGAGTTGTAGAGCAGGTGCCCAGCCTCAATGAGTCTTTGGACTTCCTGGAGGTGTCAAATAGTAATAATAATACACACAGATTCCACTGACTTTTAAATTTGACGTCAGTGACAGCATGTGTAGATTTCTTGGAGAACAATAATTTGTTTAATATTAGAGCCTCCATAGCTCAGTCAATGTAGATGAAGCCTTTTGCTCAGAAAGACCTGGATTCGATTCCCATCCAAGACGTGAGGAACTTTTATCAGGTCTCTTTTGACTAATGGTGAGTTAGCCGGTCTCATGGAAGTATACGATTTTTTCACCCAGAAACTCAAGTTTTTCGTCCCCCAGAACAAGCAAATTGGTCCTGGGAAAACACACACATACACACTTCTACAGTCATCAAAATTGTCCCCCCCCCCAAATGCCAGACTCTGCAACAAGTCAGTTGGGGTTTTCCGCACAGTTGCATAAGCATAGTGGGCCCTGCACTAAGCAAGATGAAAGCTCTATAAAGAGGAAGAATAATAATTTGTTTAATATCATTTTTAATAGCTATTTTGAAGAAACTCTTGAAACAAAAGTTTAAGTTCATATTTTTGTTTTTGTCTGATTATCTTTAATGATGCTTGTATCTCAATTGTCCAGATTTATGTTGTGGATGAAAAAATGAAGTGGCATGAAAGTATATCTTCCTCTTAGGTTGGCTTCCTATATACAATGCTTGAAAATTTTTGTGCTAGCTCACCAGTCAGAAAAATCTCTCACTTGTCAGGTGTTAATCTGTGTGCACTCTACTATGGTTGTCTTATATATCATACTCACATTTATTCCTGAATCCTAGTCAATTTATAAGTGTTTTTTTTTTTTAATGCTTTGGCCAATTTTAACACTGTATAGCTACCAGTGTTGAAACAAATATGTTAACTACTGACATATTAGTGTGTTTATGTCTGTGAAGAAAAAATTTCACACACCTTCTACTACTTACTACCTTTATGCAATGGCACTGTCTTTAATCCCTTCCACTCCTTGGGTACCTTTCCCATAGCCATACTCATTGAAAAGCCAGGTCAACAGAGCTGTCAGTTCATTAGTGCATTCCTTCAAAGCCTGTTGCAAAATCCCATCTAGTCCCATTTGTTCTACTGACATCCAGAGTACTCAATATTTGAAACACTCTCCTCTTGCACTTCTAAAACCTCGAACCTTTAATGAGTGCAGAGTTCATTAAACAACTCTGCACTCATTCTTCCTCCTCCTCCTTGGCCACATAACAAAAGAATTCCTTTGGATTTTGTTTGAATCTCAAGGCCAATCATTTCTCTTATTTCAGTTTTGCCTTCCTTGCCATACTAGTCACTCTCCTGGGCTGAGTCCTATATTCTTCATACATCTTTTACACCTGAAGTTTCCATTTGTTATTGTTTGTCATCCACTTTACACCAAATTGTGTTATTTTTTCACTCTAGGTATACAACTTGCCATTGCTCTCAATAGATATTTCTTCACCAGTTCCCATGTAATGATGATATCTCGCCCTACCAATTCCTCCATCCACAGAACTGCCTGAGATTGGTTTCTAAGATTATTATAATCACCTACTTTATAATTCCACATAAATTCCTTTCTCTTTGATATGCCTGCATGTCTGTTCATCCTACAAATCAAAACTACCTAGTCACTCTCTCTAAATGAGATTGCATCTATTTTACAGTCAGATCTTCTGATGCTATGACCAAATCCAAACCCTTTGAACCTCGCGTTCCTTCTATTACATGGTGCCTAAGACATTTGTCTCTCAAGAATTCCAAAATATTCATTCATTTATACTGTTGTAGTTAAAAACTCACATAATAATTATTCTTTTTGTACTTGCCAAGCTCAACTGCCTAAACATTTCCTGCTGTTCATCCTCAATACTCCTTGACTTATAGCAAGACCCCACTGAATATCCTCTCTTTCCCACCTTCATCTCACCACATGCCCTCAAAACCATTAGTGTCATTGCCCTCCAAATCCTCCACTCTGAACAGACACAAATCATCACTTATCATAAGCAGTACTCTACCGCCACCACATTTATCCCTTCTTATCCAGCCAAAAAATTCTGTATAACTACTTCTATTCCTATCAGTAATTATCTTTCATCAACCTTGTTTCACTGATCCTGATAATCTTTAGGCAGGCCTAGGCTATCAGTGCCACCAGTTCTTTTCCTTTATCCCAGATACTAGCATTAGTATGAAGAATCAACACATTGATCTGAACAAGTGAGATTGTTGGTGTAGGGAAACTAGAATTATTAGGGTAGATGGTATCAGGGGTGGCCTGTTTCTGTACCTATCATTATTCCATCCAGATTCCAATGGATTCTGCATTATACCATGTGTTTTCTCCCAAGTGACTATTCCCACAACAGGCCACCCCTGATACCATCTACCCTAATAGTTCTAGTTTCCCTACACCAACAATCTCACTTGTTCAGATAACACCAAATGCCTGCATCCTTCCTCATTCAAGTGCAAGCCATTTTGCATACAGTTCCTTTCTGTCTTCAAATGTACTTCCACATAATTCAGGCCTCTCTCTCTCTCTCTCTCTTTTGACACATTCTGACTGTCATACCATTTGTTGATGCTCTTCTCCTTAGCTCTGCACAAACTCAAGCATGAACCTCAGATCTCTTACCACCTAATTCACACTGCCTCTCAAGTCATTTGTACCCACTATCACAATCATCTCCTCCACTCTTGTACCTAATTTAATTGTCATAGTCACACTTCCTATCATTCCTCCAGGCAAACATTCCTCTGGCACTCTACAGGAAATTATGTAGGAAACAGATTAAACTATCAAGGTCTTTTAGTATATCTTTCCAAATAATTAATATAAATTATCATCTGTGTATTACCACTATGCATATTATTTTAAGGTGTTTATGCCAAAATTTTCTCAAAGTTGTCCATAAATAAATTAATTACTGAAGGTGATAGCGGGGAAACCCATTGTTAAACTATATTTCTGGATATAAAGTTTGCCTTTTCAAGCGTAGAAGGATGACTTAAGGCAGTATTGGGAAAGTTTTCAGTATCTGGGAGAAATAATAATAATTGCAAAATATATAGAAGTTGATTATCTCAATTAACCTTGTAATTCGCCTTCATTAAACTTTAAGTATTTTTATATATTGCTTTAAAATTCCATTTTTGTTTAAACTCAAAAGAATCTGAATACTTTATTCCAAATAAGATATTAAGATAATTTGGAAAATTCAGCAGTATGTTAGTTGATTAGCATTCAGTGTGAAAAATCAGAGTATAAGAATTTTTCAAAAAATTATATCCTATTATGTAATTTCTTGCAGATTTTGTTACTTGATTTTGGTGCTTGTCGTGCATTTGACAGAGAATTTACTGATAAATATATGGATGTTATCAAAGCTGCAGCAGATCAAGACAAAGATGAAGTTTTGAAATTTTCACTTAATCTGGGTTTCCTTACAGGATATGAAAGTAAAGTAAGTATTTTTTTATTTTAATGAATTAGCAAACATTAGTGTTTTACTACTCTTTATTTATACTTTATTATCATCAGTCTTCATGTTCATATACATTTTTATAATACGTGTTAATAAAGTAAGCTTATATTTTATATACGTCACCTCTGTAACAGTTCATTTTGATTGTTTTAGTAGCATAAACTTGAGGACAACATTCTACATCAAACCACATCATTCTACTTAAAAATGCTTGCCATTCAAGGAGAAATGATTGTGGAAGGAATGACATTGTTGGACAAAAATGGGAGTAGAGTGGCTGATACAGAATATATGATAGAGTTATTTAATGATCACTTTACTGGGATCTAGAAAAGTAGGTTTTATTACTAGAGGAATGAGGAGGGTTCAAGGTCTAGATGTGCAAGAGGAGAGTATGTTACAAAAAGTAAGTACTCTGGATATCAGTAAGGCAATGGGACTGGATGGGAATTTACATGTGTTTTAAGAGAATGTGCTAAGGAACTGATAGTTCTGTTCACTTGGATTTTCAATGAAAGTCTGGCTAGGGGAAAGGTGTCCAAAGAGTGGAAAGAAGGTAAGAGTGGTGGTAGAATGGAAGTGTCAAACTATGGACCAGTCTGTATTTCTCCTCTAGTTGTTAAGGTTTTGGAGAAATTAGTGAGAGATCATATACAGCATTGGGCAGATGAAAATAATGTTATCTATAAGGGTCAGCATGGATTTGCTAAGGGGTGCTCTTGTTTTAGAATCTAATTAAGTGACAAAAGCATGTTTTCCAGTTGCAAAAATAAAGGATGTTAGTGAAGCTTTAAGTTTGCAGAAGAAAGAATGAGTTAATTGATTTGGCAGGCACAAATGATTTGAAAGGTGAGAAATATGCAATGAGAGAAGATGTGAAAGAGTTATTAGAAGAAGCAAAATGAAGAGTAAGAAAGTAAAGATTGAGTTTGCTGCCTCAGTATAATAGCACAGAATTGAGAAGAAGGTCCATGATTGTCAATGAGAAGATTGTGCAGGAGGAATGGCGTTCAGTTTATAGATGTGGAGTGAATTGGATGGATGTAAGGACCTGTATATGCCTGATGGACCGCACTTAAATGGTTTTGGAGTTTTAGGTGCTTGGAGAAAGTTTGTTCAATGAGAGTTTAGAAGTACAAAACCAGGGAAACTAGAGATATTAGGGGGAAGAATTAAGTATGTGTCTCGCCACCCCTGCTATAAATGAGTGTGAGTACAGGAATGACTGTACAGAAGTAGTCACCTCTGAGATAGATAAATATGAGTGCAGGAATGACTGTGAAGAAGTGGGTGCAGTTTCCTAGGTATCAAATCTGAATGAGCAGACAATGATATTATATAAGGATAACTGTATGCTCAATGGGATGTTGAAATGCATGTACACAAATGCCATCAGAAGTATCAGAAATAAAGGAGAGGAGTTTTTGGTATTAGTCAGCTCAACTTGGTCAAAAACTGTTGGCATCAGCAAGACCTGGTTGTCAGAGAATGATGTACTTATAACTATAGAATGTAATGGATATTTATTTTCTGAGAAGATAGCAGAAATAGGGCAGGAGGAAGAGTATTATTAATGATAGCTGAAGAACCTCATCCAACAAAAATGTAAGTTAAGGAAGATTGTCAACCTGATGGAAATGGTTCATTTGAGTGTCTGGTGTGAGATAGATGCCAATTGGACAAAATATATTTTTAATAGCGGAAGAAGATGTGGATGACATTCATCAGCAGATTAGCACAATGAGTGTAGGCCAAAGAATCATGGAAGACTTCAGCTATGGTGATATAGATAGGAAGGAGGAAAGGACACGTGGCAAAATGGAATTGGAATTTATACAGTTACTAAAGGATAATTAATGGAAACGGCATGTGTGATACAGACCAAGGTTTGAGTGTGCCAGATCTAGTAATAGCATCAGAAAATCTATCTATAACTATGGTAGTGACCATGCAGTCTTGCCCTGGGAGGTTGCTCAACATGTGGAAGTTTCAGTCACGAAAGGGTTTATGCAGAACTACAAAGCTGGCAATTATGAAAAACTTAGGAGGCAACTTTTGCCATCACAAAAGTAACTACATGGAATGAATGTCATTAATGCATGGGGAGCAGCCAAGGATTGTTTGAGCAAGGCAGTATCAGAGTACATATCCAGGGTCAGTAGGATAAACTGAGTATTGATTAATTGGATGACAAGCAATTTAAAGCAGCAGCTGCAAAAAAAGAGAGCATTGTGGAAGGAATATAAACAACAAGGTGATCAGCATGTCCATGAGCAATATAAAGCACAAGCGAGAAGGGTAACTAGTGTGGTAAGGAAGGCTAAATCAGATTTTGACAGAAAATTAACTAAACAGGCCAAAGTAAATCCAAAAGAGTTTTTTCACTATGTAGCAAGTTAAAGAAATGATAGGAAAGTGACAGAAGCAGAAGAAAGAGATCAGTTACTAAGTGATCACTTTGTAAGGTATATTATCCAGGTGGTGACTGCAGTTACTGAGGTTACAGAGACTGATGTGAGCATTGAGGTAGATGAACTGGTGGTACTCAGTATATTGAAAAATATCAATGTGAATACAGCAGTTGGCTTGGATGGTATGTCAGCTCATGTGCTATGAGAATGGGCAAGGTTCTAAATCTAAGTCAGCTCTGTCAAGGTTCCAAAGTGATTAAGATGGTTCCAAGACAGAAATATCAAATTACAGACCAATTAGTATCTCTGGTGTGGTGGTTAAAGTATTGGAAAAGTTGGCTAAAAGTAAAATTCAGGAATGGGTAGATATGAATATGATACTCTGTATCATATTCCCATCTATGTATATTGGAGATTGGCTATCTGATAGATATCAGAGAGCTTTACATGAGGGAGTGCTATTAAGGAAGCAGAAGGTTACAAGTTGAGGACCCTCGAGGCTCAGTATTTGGGACCTGTATTTGTTTAATTTTTATATCAGTGACATTATCAGTGGATTGCAGGGAGATATTCAGTTGTTTGCAGATGATGTGAATCTGTGAAGGGTTATTAGTAATAATCCAAATGTGGTCGTCCTTCAGGAGGATTTAAATAAGCTGCATAGATGGGCAGATGAATGGGGGGTGTCAGTTTAATGCAACTTAATATTAGGTCTTGAAGTTCGGGATCCATCAGCGGGAAGTTGCTTATACTCAGTACCGCACCGTGAGTAGGAGGTGCCCTTTTTGTGCAAAACTTTTTTCAGCACCCCATAAAATAAGTTTCCATGAAAAATTTTACTTTGTTAAAAGTACAAAACAGTTTATATGCATATAAATAAAAATAAATTTTATTTAACAGTAGTAGAACATTGTAATTACTGAAATTCATTAATAAGGAATTTTTAATAATAAAAATTTTCTAAAATGTTTATTCCTCATCATCATCTTCATCATCAAATTCCTGCCATGTACCCTCAAGGGGTGTACAGGATATGATAGTACTACATGAAAAAATTACATCATTACTAACTTCCTATCTACAATTTTCCTCCAAATCAGTCTGTTACTTGTCAAGACTCCAACATTATCAGATCTTATATTTCTCTCGTCTAAGGCACTTTGTACCGTATCAATCCACCTATATCTTGGTCTTCCTCTGGGTCGTTTTCCTGCCAACCTGGCAGAGAACACTTGTTTTGCTAATCTTTCCTCTCCCATTCTATTTAAGTGACCATACCATATGAGATTAGCTCTACTAACGCATTCCTGGATGCTGACAATGTCAAGTTCTTTCCTAATATCCTCATTTTTAATATGATATTGCCATTGATGCCATCTGTTCACGCCTCTAATCTTTCTCAGGACTCTCATATCTGCGGTCTCTAGTCTTTGGTCAAGTGTTTTACTTCTGACCCAGCTCTCAGATCCATAAGTTAAAATTGGTTTGAACACAGTCTTGTATACAGCTAATTTAGTGTTCCGACTAATTTCTTTCTTATTCCATATGAATTTATTCAATTGACTTCCCACGATACCAGCTTTGCTGATTCTGTTGTCTATTTCTATATTTAGTTTACCATCTTCAGTAAAAATTGTGCCTAAGTAGCTGAAATGTTTTACTTGTTCCACAGGTTCTCCATTCACAACACAGTTGACATTTTCAATGATTCTGCCTATTTTCATTGTCTTTGTTTTTTTATTGCTGACCTTCATACCATATCTATTACAACAGCTATTCAATTTAGTCAGAGAATCTTGCAGACTTGTAGCGGATTTATTTAGAAGTATAACATCATCCGCATAAAGCAAAGAGCTGACATTAACATCTCCAATTTTGATATCAGGTTTAATACCACATTCCTTCATAATGTGATCCATATAGATAATGAATAACAGAGGGGATAATGTACATCCTTGTCTCACACCAGATTTAACATTAAACCATCTTCCTGTACTTCCTTCAATTCTAACTGCTGACTCACAACTCAAATAAAGACTAAGTATTGCTTGATATAATGCCCCATTGACACCATATAACTGCAGCGTATTGAATAGCTTCTCTCTTGGCACCTTGTCATATGCCTTTTCCAAATCGACAAAACTTAAATACAGATCTTTGTTATATTCCCATGCTTTCTCGACTATTTGTCGTAAAGTGAAGATCTGATCCTGACAGCCTCTATTTGGCCTGAATCCAGCTTGTTCTTCACCAAGCTTTTCTTTCACAATTCTTCTCAACCGTTTCTCAAGTATACTTGCATAGATCTTGCCAGGAACACTCAGTAGGGAAATACCTCTGTAATTCTCACATTCAGTTTTATTTCCCTTTTTATATATGGGTACTATGAGAGCTCTACTCCAATCATCGGGAATTCGTCCCTCTGTCCAGGCTTTCTGAACTATGCAGTGCAGCCACTGTAAGACTCTTATACCACCATACTTCAGCATTTCTGTTCGAATATCATCTACTCCTGCTGCCTTTCCACATTTCAAGCCTTTGATGGCTTTTTCTACTTCAAGTATGGATATGTATTCCTGACTGCATGCCAGGTCAGTGTTTTTTATCACTGTGCTGTCATCACTGCTTGTTTCATTTAGCAGTTTTTCAAAGTAATTACTCCATACTTCAAGGATATCTTTTTCTCCTGTTTTTATTTCACCTTTATCATCTCTAATTCCTTTTACAGCACTCTTTCCTCCATTCCTAAGCTTCTTCAACAACCTCCAGAATATTTTGCCACCTTCTTGATATTTATTTTCTATATTCTTGCCAAAGTCCTCCCATGACTTTTGTTTAGCTAGTTTTACACACTGTTTAGCTTTCTTACATTTGTCTCTGTATTCTGTAAGAGTAAAAGCTGACTTATTTGCCAGGAACTTTTGATATGCTTTCTTCTTTTCCTTCACTGCCTCTTTAACATCCTGTGTCCACCAGGGAGTTCTGATTTTTTTTATCCTTGCACACAACCTCACCACATCCCTCTCTAGCAGAATCAATCAATGTTTCCTTCAGAGTTTGCCACTGAATCTCCAAGGTTTCATTCCTGTTCTCAAACTCTTTCATTTTCTTTTCAATAATATTTCTGTATTTTAGTCTACAGTTCACATCTGAGAGCTGCTCAACTTTTATTCGCTTTAAAACTTTCTTACATGTTATTCTTTTCAATATGAAATTCAATTTTATCCTGCTCAAGACTAAATAGTGATCACTTCCAATTTCAAATCCTCTGTACACTCTGGTGTCCTGCACCAGGGAGAAAACATCACTATCAACAATAACATAGTCAATGAGACTTTTCTTATTCCTAGCCTCTTCTCTCCATGTGAATTTGTGAACATTTTTATGTTGGAACATGGTGTTAGTAATAACCAGTCCATGTCCTGAGCAGAAATCCAACAGATATTTGCCATTATTATTAGCTTTGCTCTTTTCTCCAAATTTTCCCAAAATATTTTTGTATGTCTCACAATCATTTTCTACTCTGCTATTTAGATCCCCAACAAGGACCAACTTTTCCTTTTTCATTGTGTCAGTTGCTTTTTCTAAAGCCTCAAAAAATTCCTCCACTTCTACCTTAGTAGAACTTTCTGTGGGACCATAGGCACATATAAGTCTCATTGTCCAGTTCCCCATTCTCATATTTGCCCACATTACTCTACTTGAGACTGACTGCCATTCAAGAAGATTAGCCTCGTATTTTGTGTTGAATACTATGGCTACTCCTTCTTTTCCTTGATTGTCATTGCCTGAATATAACATTTTGTATTTATTGCTCAGAAAGATCTCACCAGTTTTGGTCTTTTTTGTTTCAGTCACCCCTATTATGTCGATCTGGTACTTATCTAATTCCTCAGCTAGCTCCATTTCTTTGCCATTCAGGCTTCTTACGTTGATAGTACCGATCTTTAACTCTGGTGATGTTGAGTTGGGGTTTGTTTTCAGATTTGTTCCAGTAGCTGACTTTTCGCTGTTCGCCCTGGTTCCCTGGCGAAAACAATGGGGGCCTTGTTTAACCGGGCGACACCCCAGCCGGCATGAAATTTTGTCATGTTGTACCATCATTTTTTATTTTGGTTTAACCAATAAGAATACAATTTGGTCGGCTAAATCCCAAATTGCCAGCCCATCCTCGTTCGTTCAGTATCAAAGTAGATTCCCAACAGGGTGCACCACGAGAAGGTGAGGATTGGACATTAGGTCAGAAGCCCTGGTCGGTTCTCTGCATTCCTTTAAAGGCTATGTGGAGGTCTCCTCTCAGTTATACAGCTTTGACCCTTAAGCACCCCAAATGTTTAATTAATTAATAAAATGTTTATTCTTTAATATATAAATACAACAGAATATATATAAACAAAAATTAATTTTATTTTAATATAAAAAGAAATATTACATAATAAAGATAATTTGGAGATATGCTTTTAACTATATAACAATTAGTATAAATGTAGATTTATTTTACATATTTATCCGTCTTGCTTTAGCCCCCACAAAATTTTTAATAATATCTTTAATGTCTAATGAATCCATAATATTATTTTCAATTGATATAATTGATAAATCCGTTAGACGCTCTCCAGACATTGTTGACCGCAAATAATTTTTTTATTAGTTTCAGTTTTGAAAAACTTCTTTCCCCTGCTGCTACAGATATTGGTAATGTTAAATAAATATGCATCACAATCACAGTATTCGGAAACATGTCGATTAATTTATTTTCGTATATATAATTTAAAACATCCCGAGGATCCGACTCTTTTTTAATAAAACATTGCAAAGTTTTAATTCCTCAAATAAAGTCATACCATCAATATCACGATTGTCGGAATCTTGATTGTCACTCAGTTTTAAGTGCAAATCTTTACAAAGTTACATTAAATCTTCATTGTTCCAATCTTTTAATTTGCTAATGTCTCTTCTAACTTTAAAGTCCTCGCTATGTTGTTTTAAGAGTATGAATCTTTCAGTAACTGAAGTTATTGTCGTGTCTAAAATCGCGAAGAAAAAATTTATTTGAAAATTTTGTTTAGGACCATGCGTTGTCTCCTCTTATGTTTCATAACCAAACATTTTTGTTTTTGTTCTTTTGCGAATGTCTGGAAAAATGGGATCAATATTAAGATCGTTTATTACTTCTTTTGCAGTTCTAATAATATTTGCAAAATATTGGTCTGTTCGGCGAGTATTTAATTCTTGTATAACATAATCAAGATTTTCTGTAATTTTTCCCATATCAAATGTCAGATTCTGCATTATTTTGCTTGCAACATTTACGAGACTTAAGATTTTGTACCAAACCTGAACAGAGCAAATAAATTTAAACGAATAAATCTTCGAAATTAAGTTGTCTGCCTGAACTCTAGAATCGATATCTTTAGTTTCATCTTCCATAATATCAAAAAGAGCCTGGTAAATTTCCTTGATGTTATTTTTAAGTGGCTTTATTGCTTCTACTCTACTTTCCCACCTAGTAGCAGAAAGTGGTTTCAAATTTAAAACATGAATGTTTTTTTAATATAGCCCAACGCTTCACAGATATTGAAAAATAATTATATAATTCCTGTATTACCCCAAAAAAATTTACAGTTTCACAGGATATCTTAGCTGCATCATTAACTACCAAATTTAATGAATGAGCAGCACACGGAATAAAAAAAAGCCCTTGAATATATTTCAAGGATTTTTTTCTGCAGTCCATTATGTTTGCCTCGCATATTTGAACCGTTATCATAAGCTTGGTTGCGTAAATCCAAAATATTAATATTCAATCATTTTAAATAATTTTTTATAAATTGAAATAGTCCTTGCCCAGTGGTATCTTCTACAGATTGAAAACCCAAAAAATGTTCATGAATTTCTACTATATTTGTATCTTTATTTTGATTAACAAATCTAATAACAATAGATAATTGTTCTGTGTGCCTTATATCCAGAGTGGTGTGAAGAATTAATGAATAGTATTTCACCTCTTTAACCATTTCTAAAATTTTTTGTTTTGTAGCTTCAGAAATTATACGGATGATTTCATTTTGTATTTCATCACCTAAATAATGAGCAATGTTCCTTTTTTGTGATGTTTGGATGTGATGCAAGTGTTCTGCCATTATCGAATCAAATTTAGCGACAGTTTCTACTAACTTTAAAAAATTGCCGTTATCATTTTCAAAAAGTTTTTGTGAAGAACCTCTAAAAGCTATACACCATCTTGATAAATATTATACTATGTAGATTTACTGTTCTATAACAGATTGCGAATATTTTTTCTCAGTTTGGTATAATCGTTGTTGTGTGCAATCAATAATGCATTTCTTAATCGACATTTTTAGTTCCATGTATTTTGAACAGTTTTTAATGTACGTAGAACTACTTGTGTCGTGTATTTTTAGTATATGACTCAAATTTTGCCAATCATTACAACTGTATTCATTAGTAAGTTGGGAATTTTGACTACCAAATATTTTGCAATAATAACAGAAAACCGAATTTCGCAATTCTGAATAAACTAAATAACTTCGTAAAAGTTTTTCTCTATTTGCTAAGTTCGATAATAATATGAATCGGAAAACTTGCGGCCAGATTCATCTTTGGTAGATTCTTTATTAACTACTTGATGCGGGCAATGCTCAGCCAAACAATCTCTAACTTTGGTAGTTATATGATTCGGCCAAGTACCTGGATCATTAACATTAAAATTTAAAGTAAAATTTGAAGTTTCGTGTTTCGCTGAATCGGAATCCAATATTTCTTCTGCTGCAACTTCTGTAGATGGTCCAGTCAGGCCAGTTTCATTTTCGCATGTAACATTTGTTTCTTCATAATTATCTTCTCGTAGACAGGCTTATACATTGGTTATGCATTTCTAAATCACTTAGGGAATTGAAACAACGTAGATCCGAATATAAATTAAATAATACTTTAATAGATATTTCCGATATTTCGGCAATGTCACATTGCCATTTTCTAAAGGAACTTACAAAAAAGGCAGGTGCACACAGGCACAAACAATACAGTAACTGAGAATGAAGATATGAAGCTATCGTTCTCCTAGAAGTCCTGATGGTGCCCTTGCCCTCTGGCGGGCTAAGTAGGCATTCTTGGCCGTTGGGCTGAAGGTCTGATGATGTATGCCTCCCAAATTTGGGGCAGTCGCATACAACCAAATTTGTTGAGGTTTGGAGAGTTTCTTAGGGCAGAGGCTGATTTCATAAATAATCTTTCGAATTTATATTTGCTCCGGTGTATTATTGTTGCTTTCTTCCACCATATTCTGTGGCGAGTATCTAGAGCATGGTCTGCAAGACCAGAATGGCTATACTTGTAAAACCGGATGTAGTCCTTGTGTTCAGAAATTCTGATATTCGCTGTCCTGCCTGTTTGGCCAAAGTACGACAGTTTACAACTGCAAAGGACCTGGTATACACCAGGTAGGTCTAGGGGAAGTGGTTGGTCTTTGGTAGAGCAGATAAGGGATGCCAATTTTCTGTAAGGCCTGTAACAGGAGGTGAGGTCATATTTTTTTAGAATTTTGGTAATTTTTTCTGAGGTGCCTCGGATGTAGGGAATGGTGATGGATTTAGAGTAATCTTTTTTGTGGAGGGGAGGAGGAGGAGGGGGGCTGTGGTTTGTAGGTTTTAATATTTTTTGGATTTTTTTAGGGGGGGTAGCCTTTGGCTGAGAAAGTGTTGAGGATGTGATTTAGTTCAGTGTTAAGGGCTATGTCGTTAGAACAGATTAGTTTAGCCCTGTTGTATAGTGTTTTTACCACTCCATATTGTTGTGGGGGGGGGGGAATTGTTGGTGGATGTATCTGCCTGTATGGGTAGGTTTTCTGTAAACTGAGAAAACCAAAGTTCCATCAGGCTGGCGGGTGACTAATGTGTCTAGGAAAGGGAGGCAGTTGTTTTCCTCTTTTTCCAGGGTGAACTTGATTCTGGCGTGTTGGTTGTTTAAGTGTGTAAGGAAGGAGAGCAGTGTTTCAGAGCCATGTGGCCAAATAGCGAACACATCATCAACGTAGCGAAGCCATATGGTTGGTTTTTGTGGGGCAGAGGCTAAGGCTTTTTCCTCAAAGGTCTCCATAAAGAAATTGGCCAAGGGTGGGGAGAGTGGTGAGCCCATGGCTGTCCCCTCTATTTGTTTGTAGAATTTTCCCTGCCAAACGAAATAGCCTGAGTTCATTGTGAACTGAAATAGGGCTGAGATATCGGGGGGAAATTTAGCTTGGATTAGCTCTAAAGTTTCCTTGAGTGGGACATTTGTGAATAAGGAGGAGACGTCGAAGCTGACCATTATGTCAATATGTTGGAGTGTAAGGTTTTCTATGCTGGCTTTGAAGTGGGCTGAGTTTTTTATGTGTGATGGTGTGTTGCCAGTATAGTGTGTGAGCTCTTTGGCCAAATGTTTAGCTAATTTGTATGTGGGGGAATCAATGCCATCCACTATGGGACGTAATGGCACATTTTCTTTATGTATTTTTGGGAGTCCGTAAATACGGGGTGGGGGGGGGGTATAGAGTTAAACAGTTTTAATCTGTTGGTAACTTCTACAGGCCAAGAAGTAACTTTCTTAAGGAGACTGTGAAGTTTTCTAATTTGTGAGTTGGTGGGATTGTAATTGATAGGGAGGTAAGTAGCCCAATCTAATAGAAGAGCATTCAGCTTACCTTTGTAGTCCTTTTGGTTAAGTACTACAGTTGCATTTCCTTTATCTGCTTTGGTGATAACTAATTCTTTATTATTTCTCAATTCCTGTAGGGCTGTAAATTCCTTGTTGGATATATTGGTTTTGGGTGGTTTTGCTATGGAAAGGACACAAGCTACATCCAGTCTTACACTTTTGGCGATTTGATGTGGAAGGTGGCAGATTCCTCTTTCAATCTGGATCATAATATCCTCACTTGGTATTTTTTTTGGAGCAATGGCGAAGTTGTGGCCACGTGAAAGCACGTTGAGAGCTTCAGGCTTCAGGGTGACTGAAGAAAGGTTGATTATGGTGTTGGTAGCAAGTTTTGGATTGACGGTAGAATTCTTTTTTAATTTATCGAATTTCTTCATCTATCAGCCTCGTGTCTTTTCAAACTCTTTGTCTGCGGCGGTACACGAGATGTCATGTAAAATTGACCACAGTTCGTGATTCAAAGTGCACGAAAGTTCATCTTCGAGGGTACGAATAGCTTCGTTAATTTCGGCTAAGCCTAACCACGTGGCGGTGATTTGTTCGCGAAGTAACACGTAGCTAGCGCGGTTGTATATACGGAGCGCTTTTTGCGAAACAAAACAGTGCTTCAATTTTACACAGTTCGGGATTACCTTGTTATCCCGGCAGCATTTCAGGAAAGTCAGACGATTTAATTGTCTAGACAGCTTCAACTTCATTTTACCATATTGGCGAGCCTTCCGTGCGATCGTATCTCCGTGGATGATGTTAATTCTCATAGACAGCCTTATACCTTGGTTATGCATTTCTAAATCACTTAGGGAATTGAAACAACGTAGATCCGAATATAAATTAAATAATACTTTAATAGATATTTCCGATATTTCGGCAATGTCACATTGCCATTTTCTAAAGGAACTTACAAAAAGGCAGGTGCACACAGGCACTAACAATACAGTAACTGAGAATGAAGATATGAAGCTATCGTTCTCCTAGAAGTCCTGATGGTGCCCTCTGGCGGGCTAAGTAGGCGTTCTTGGCCATTGGGCTGAAGGTCTGCTGATGTATGCCTCCCAAATTTGGGGCAGTCGCATACAACCAAATTTGTTGAGGTTTGGAGAGTTTCTTAGCGCAGAGGCTGATTTAATAAATAATCTTTCGAATTTATATTTGCTCCGGTGTATTATTGTTGCTTTCTTCCACCGTATTCTGTGGCGAGTATCCAGAGACAAATGTCCCACTCAAGGAAACTTTAGAGCTAATCCAAGCTAAATTTTCCCCCGATATCTCAGCCCTATTTCAGTTCACAATGAACTCAGGCTATTTCGTTTGGCAGGGAAAATTCTACAAACAAATAGAGGGGACAGCCATGGGCTCACCACTCTCCCCACCCTTGGCCAATTTCTTTATGGAGACCCTTGAGGAAAAAGCCTTAGCCTCTGCCCCACAAAAACCAACCATATGGCTTCGCTACGTTGATGATGTGTTCGCTATTTGGCCACATGGCTCTGAAACACTCCTCTCCTTCCTTACACACTTAAACAACCAACACGCCAGAATCAAGTTCACCCTGGAAAAAGAGGAAAACAACTGCCTCCCTTTCCTAGACACACTAGTCACCCGCCAGCCTGATGGGACTTTGGTTTTCTCAGTTTACAGAAAACCCAACCATACAGGCAGATACATCCACCAACAATCCCCCCCCCACACACACACAACAATATGGAGTGGTAAAAACACTATATAACAGGGCTAAACTAATCTGTTCTAACAACATAGCCCTTAACACTGAACTAAATCACATCCTCAACACTTTCTCAGCCAATGGCTACCCCCCCCCCAAAAAAAATCCAAAAAATATTAAAACTTACAAACCACAGCCCCCCTCCTCCCCCTCCACAAAAAAGATTACTCTAAATCCATCACCATTCCCTACATCCGAGGCACCTCAGAAAAAATTACCAAAATTCTAAAAAAACATGACCTCACCTCCTGTTACAGGCCCTACAGAAAATTGGCATCCCTTATCCGCTCTACCAAAGACCAACCGCTTCCCCTAGACCTACCTGGTGTATACCAGGTCCCTTGCAGTTGTAAACTGTCGTACTTTGGCCAAACAGGCTGGACAGCGAATATCAGAATTTCTGAACACAAGGACTACATCTGGTTTTACAAGTATAGCCATTCTGGTCTTGCAGACCATGCTCTGGATACTCGCCACAGAATACGGTGGAAGAAAGCAATAATAATACACCGGAGCAAATATAAATTCAAAAGATTATTTATGGAATCAGCCTCTGCCCTAAGAAACTCTCCAAACCTCAACAAATTTGGTTGTATGCGACTGCCCCAAATTTGGGAGGCATACATCAGCAGACCTTCAGCCCAACGGCCAAGAACGCCTTCTTAGCCTGCCAGAGGGCACCATCAGGACTTCTAGGAGAACGATAGCTTCATATCTTCATTCATAGTTATCTTGTGTCCTCTCTTTTTCTGTAGTAGAGCTACACGGAGTACTTGCATCGTCAGAACTTTCTGCTCGTCGTTTTTTATATGATCTTGAAGTTAAAAATTTATTCAGCGATCCAGCCAGTTTATGTTCCAGTTGTACTCGTTGCAATTGTCTTTTCCTGTTTTGTGCACCAGATAACTTCTTTGGCTTTTTTTTCCCCCTACATCTAGGGGTTAACACACACACTTGGTTAGACTTTTAAATAAGAAGAGCGTTAAAAGTTGTCCACCAAAATAAATAATAATTTCTGAAATTTTCCCTTAAATTTATTTTTTAACCCCTTAACCGACTATTATTTTTAAGTTGAATGGCCCAAGACTGACTTTTTTTTTTATTACAGAATTTGATTTTTCAGATGTTTTGAATAATAAATATGCTTACATTTTAGATATTTTTTGAAAATTAACATGTAGAGATATTAGCCACTGATTGATTTCTCAGTGATATTTATTTAATATTTTTTGCATTCTGGTAATTGTTTAATAATTAAGAAATTTCTAGAATATTAAAATTATTTATTAAAGAAATTAGTAAAAGGATCCCCCAATGTCTTCCAACCAGAACAAGAACAAATATATAAATAAATCTCTTATTGAAAATTACTTATTTTCTAGAAGTCTACCCAAAATAACAAAAATCTTTTGTTTTCAAAATAAGATAATTAACTAAAATGAAACAATTTAACTGATTTTCAGACTTAGCAAAAATATAATAGATGTACTTACTTTACGTGAATAATAATCCAAATTCACAAAACATTTACTAAACAACAATAAATATATTTTATAAAACAAAAGGCAACTGCACAGTAACACTGTTACTGTAACGCACAAAATAAAATGATGCAAAAATACACCAAAAAAGTATCAAGAAAGGGCCAGTTGCAGTATGTGTAAACAAACTTAGATCATCTAGAGCAGAGGGTTCTCAACCTTTTCCAGTGGCGTGCCACTATATTTAATTCAAGATATTAGATGTACCAGTAAGACAGTGGCTCACATACCACCAGTGGTATGCGTACCATAGGTTGAGAATCCCTGATCTAGAGTTTTATGGCTCATAAATAACCTATGTTTATTAATTTAATTCGAGCCGCATCAACCTGACACGCTGATAGTCAACCCAGCATATATACGTTAATTTTAGCTGTGGTCCCTCAGCTGATTAATATGTTTATAATTTATAAACTATTATCTTTAAAATTTTATTTGTCTATCAAATATCCAAAAATAAGTACACAATTAAAATCAAAGTCACTTAAACACAGAATACACAAATACACTCAATATGTTTCACATTCGAAATTGAAATGACGCTGAAAAAAATATAACCGCATATTTGGATAGACGCTATTTCGTCTATCCAAATTCGAAGCAGAATTTAAGAAAACGAACATGTTTTAGATTAAATATATATTTTTGGATAGATCAGTGTTTCTGAAACTTCAGATATCCGTGTACCCCTCTTTAATTTTCATTATTACCAAGTACCTTTTCAAAATACACTTATCGAAATAATAATAAATAAAAATATATTTCATTGTAAATGTCTGTTTTATATGAATTTAGATGTATATTTAAACAAAAAAAAATTATTTATTTTTAATAGAACAAAATTTATAAAGATACTATACATTTTTACTTAATATAAATAATGTATTGTCAATGAGAGGAGTGAAATTGCTTATTTCTATATCTGCTGTATTGCTCTCTTTTGTGCATTTTATAAATCCAGTCTTTAACCAATAATCCACACTTAACAATTGGAAAGCTAAAAAAATTACCATATTTACTCGACTATAACTTGCACTTTTTTTCCAAAATTAAGGCTAAAAAATCGTGCTGCGGGATATATGCGGGGATTTTCGGAAACTAAAGTTTTCAGAAAAAAAAAAACTGAAAATGGGTATGACTTACCAAGAAGCTTCTATTCTCTGTCACTTCTTCTGTCCTCGAGAGTGGTTTTCTTGTGTGCAGTCAAAGTTATCTACCAAAATAGAGTCATCTTCTTTCCCATTATATCAAGCAAAAATAACCACTAATTTAAAACTTGAGATACGTAATGAACAATCCTTGAAAAATTACTAATAAGAAGTAATTTGTCAAGGATTTTGTTAATTTGTCATTAACAAAAGATCGTGCGACCCAAACAAAACAAGCTGACAATTGAATTGAAATGCGAATTCTCTTCAAAAGATTTCCATAATATCTGAAATGCATTCACTATATATTTCTTAGTTTTAACACGTTCATGAGGGTAAGGGGGGGGGGGTTAGTGTCAAGCAAAACCATATGTTGCTTCTGCAACATGTGGTTTGCTTGAGTGTATATAGCAGTTTCTGTTGGAGGGAAGATGTGATTCATTAGTTAGTGTTTATATTCCCAGTTGTCTGTAATTGAACTATTTGTTGAGAAATATATTACACAGTCTGCAAAAATGTCTGTGAACCTTATCCAGTGACATGATAAAGCTAATTGGTTTTCGTGTTTCTGTAGTATAATGGCTGTTGGGGATGGCGTATTGTTTACTGCAGGGAGTGAGTTATCACTCCAATGTGAAATTCGGGGTGATAGAGACATGCAATTTGAGCAGGAGAATTCATGCATAATATAATTTAATATATATATATATATATATATATATACTATAAAAGTTTATGAAATTCACATCGTATGATACTTTATGGGTTGTTTTCTTAAGTATCTAATAAGTGGGTTCTAAAATGTTTAGTTTTAGTATGTATGACTATAATTTTTTTATTAATAAAATATGATAAGCATATATTTAACTGTCAATGGGAAATGGCGCCTTTTTTATTTGGTAAATTAAACGCTGTATTTTTGTAAAATATCTTGTTGCTATAATACGGCTGAACGAGCGCCCTTTTTTAAGCAGCGTCGTGAGGCAGGCTGCCTCTATGCTACATCCTGTCGACGGTACTGGGCAGAGCACAGCTTAAGAATGAATTCACGGTCTGTCTTAAACTAACAATTTCCACTAAAAATATAATAAATAATCGAGAATATTTATACAATTTTCGCTGAGTCGATGCTTACTCTGTGAAATAAAATCTGTGGTAATACTGATAACGTTTCACTTCAAACAAATTATAATAAAACTAATGTGTGATGTATTAAGTTTAAAAATGTTGTTAGATTATTAAGAATTCATAATAATTTAACTGATTTTAAATTTCATTTTTATTGCATTTAACTATAATTTGTAATTGTGTAATTTATATAGTACGATATTATTCAAGAATAAGAAAATTTATATATTTTTTTTATTATTTTCCATGGTGAAATGGCACCCCTATCTTCAAGCACCCTTGTGTGGTGCACAATCTACACAACCGCACGGTGCGACCCTGCTTATACTGTTGGAGGAACTGTATAAGAGGAAGTTGAAGAAGCAAGGAACTTGGTGTAATGATTGATAGAAACTTGAAGTTTAGGGAACATATCGCAAAGGTGGTGAAGGTAACCCAGAGGATTGCTGAAGTACTGAGAAAATTGCTGACCAGCAGAGATAGAATAGTGGTTATTCCACTATATAAACCCTGATCAGATCCCATCTCAATTACTGTGCTCAAATCTGAGCACAGTAATTGAGATCCCATCTCAATTACTGTGCTCAGATTTGGTTGCTGAAAGGCATGTAACAAAAATGATATCAGGCTGAACAATGAGGATAGACTGAGGGTATGCAGACTGCAGAGTTTGGTAGATAGGAGTGGTGATATGATTGAGACATTTAAACTGTTGAAAGGTAGTTACAGGATTGGCACCAGGGAGTTCTTTCATAGGGTCCCACCTCTGGAAGTTAAGATTTGAAGTGGTAAGTAAGAGGATGAGGAATGGCTTTTTTTTTTGCATGGAGGGTATATGGACTGCAAAATGCATTGTCCGATTGGGTAGTGAGAGCATGAACAGTGAATGAGTTTAAGGAATGGGATGATAGACTTTGTGTGGTTTAAGATTAGTCTCCAATGATGAGTCTTATGACTCTATGAAGCTCCTGAATAATGATAATACCAATTTTGTCAGCCAGTTCACATGTTTCCATTGATGGTTCCTGTCTGTCTTGAATTCTGCTGATGTTTGAATTTGTGTTTGTTCCAGTAGCTGACTTTTCAATGTTCACTGCAGTTCCCTGGCAAAAACTGCAGCAATCTTAACTAGGCAATGCCCTGCCATCATTTTCTTTTGGTTTAAGTCAGTACATTTTGTTTGGCTAAATCCCAAATTGTCAAGCCATCCTTGTTTGTTCAATATTCAAATAGATACCTACTAATGAGGTACATCACAAGACAGTGAGAATTGGGCATTTGAAGGCTTGATTGGTTCTCCTCATTCCATAAAGAGCTGAATGGAAGTCTCCTCCAACTTATCTTGCTATGACCCTGAATTGACCTCAGGGTGGCAAATGCATAAACTAAACAAATTCCCAGAAGCCCAGTTTATACCTTTTCAATACATATGACACTCTTACCAAACGTGTCAGAAGTCTCTGGCTTTTCCCAGTTTTTGAGTGCTTCATGGTACCACATGTGAGTTGGAGAGACTAGAAAAACACTTTGCAAATGGAATGGACAAAAGGGAAAGTTAGATAGGAAATCGAACGTGTAAAGACATAGAGGAAGGTTAACAAAAAAAAAAAAAAAGGATCTGACAACATATGTTGATTCTACAGTTGGGAACATGTTAAAGAAATGAACAATGAAAGTATATTTTCTGGAACAAAGATTCGTGACTTAACTGAGCTAATATATAAGTGGACTGAATGGATGATGCAGTTGTCAGTTGGAACAAATTATTTCAAAAGAGATAAATAACGTATTGTATTTTGTATTTTGTATTTTTCCCTTCAGCCTTCTGGCTGGTGGGGTAGCGAATATATGGTGCTATACCAGGGAGATGATTATGAAGCAAGGTGGTTTCCTGTTGCTTTCCTTGCCGTAAGTATTTATGACTGTAGATGTGTGTGTCCATGGAACGGTTTGCCTGTTTTGAGGGATGAAAAACCCAGGTTACTGGGAGAAAAAACCCTCCACTTTCGTATGAGACTGATTAACTCACCTTTAGTCAAAAGAGACCAGATAAAGGTTCTTCACATCATAGACGGGAATCGAACCCAAGTCTTTCCCGTATCTTGATTTTATTCCAAGGAACTGTCTAGCTAGTATTCATTGGTATGGAAATCAAGGACAAATATCAGATTTCAAAAACTTGATGCAGTCTAGTTGGGAACGTGTTAAAGAAATGAACAATGAAAGTATATTTTCTAGGAGCAAAGATTTCAAAAACTTGAAACTAATATCACTAAAACAACTCACCTGTCCAAAGTAGCAAAGTCAGTGGGAAGAGCAAAGTACTTAAACACCAGGCAAGGACAGAGAATGTAATTTATCCTTGGTGGATGGAGAAAGGAAGATAGTTTCTGAAATGGTTTGAAGTTGGTGTGTAAATTAAAATTCCAAAGAACCCATTCTGTTTGTTCTAATTTTCCTTTAAGATAAGGTATGGTGACTCTTTTAACATCCAATTATGGTGGTTGGGGATGATTTTTATTTTTTGTAGTTCTTCCAACAGAATAGTATTAGTGGTATGGTGTTAACAATTGGCTCAGCCCATCTGACTCAACAATTGGTCAGACCTCAATAAAGGTCGAAACTAGTCTGGGTAGTGGCCCTTCCTTTAATGCATAACATTATACATATCCGCAAGGAGATGTGTTTTGCATTATGGGAGATACTGAGATAGGAGTGTTGGTAGCTTGCTCCACCTTTGCAAGGAGTTGCCTGGTGTTGTACCACTTTACCCCAGTCCTGAAGATACTTTCAGGTGCAAACTTTGTTTGCACACACTTGGATAAAGGATTAAACTAAATTTATTGTTATGGCTTAGCCCATTGTTAACACCACCTCAAGTTCATCATCAGCTCAGGCTATTTTACATAGCAGAACAAATTATACAAACAAATTGAGGAAACAGCTGTGGCAAGTTCTATCCATTCAGCATTGGCAGACTATTTTATGAAACACCTAAAAAGCCCACGCTGCAGTGTCATATTTCCTTGTATTTGGTTTTCAGTTCATAGCCAATATACTCCAAGACTTTTTTTTTAATGTGGCTTCCACCCACAAAAGATTATTAGTAAACATATAGTGCATTTGTGCCATGGATGGACTAAGGATTTTTTTATTTATTTATTTATTTTTACGTAGTCCAGAAACTCTGCTCTAGTGATGACCAAACGTGAAACTTTTCCGAGGCTATTTCAGACCAATAAGTGGGGTGCCAGTGGTCTCACACACACACCAATCGATTAAATTCGTCTCCCACCTAAAGACAATTACAAACATCCATGCCCATAGCAGGATTCGAATGCAGCCTGTTGGTTGGAGAGCAGGTACACTAACCACTTGTTCAACCAGGCCAGCAAAATTATTATAGTTTCTAGATAAAATAAACTTCTTATGTCCTCATATCAAGTTCACTATTGAACATAAATCTAACAACAGCCTTCCTTTTTTGGATACTTGAATAACACACACTTCTACAGGTAATATTCATTTTTCTGTTTATCAAACAATTCCTTTTACTGTCAGATATATCCATCATTCTTCACATCATTATCCATTGCAGAGAGGTAAGTGTCATGGAAATTGTTATACTCCAATCTGATCCATCTGTTCTACTGATGCCCTTCTGTTGGAAGAACTACAAAATATAAAAATTACTATGATTGCTTTTTTGTTTGAACACTCTTCTAAAACAAGCTTATAAGTAGCTTTATTGGAGTAATGTTGCTTAATATACTACATAGAAAAAGCCTTCTCTACTAGCACATCAAACATCAAGAAAAAATCACACCTGAAAATCACAGAATGAATGCAGTCCTGAACAAATCTAAAGCAGAACAGAGACAGGGTACTAGGTTGATGATGTGACTTTTTACAAACTATGATCCTGAAGAAGTCGATAATGCATATAAATAAAATGCATATAGATCTGTAACTTTCAGTTAGTAACGAAAAAAAACCTTGTGCAACGTATTATAAACAATTTTCCAGTTGAAAAATCACATCTGCAAAACTCTCCTGGAAATGGAAATTATTGATGTAAATTATTGATAAGATGTAATTTCTAGGTGATTGTGCGATGGTATGGTCCTGGGTTTTTCTCCTGATGTGGCCTTGGACCTCTGTTTGTGGTGCCACGAACATCGAACTCCAAGAGATATCTGAACATTCTGGATAATGCAATGCTTTCTACAGAACTGTCCATTGTCTCTTTCAGCAACATGTCATGAATGTCCCCCACGCATGACAGGGTACATGTGGAATTATCGGGCTCGGTAAGTATGACAAGCTTAGGAGTTTGATTAGTTCAGTTCAACCAATTAGATTAGTTCAACCTTGCATGTGCAACTGCAAGGGCTAGAAGTTGATAGTGCATGGGAGGCAGTTGAGGAGTGTTTGCATGAAGCAATGGCTGACTGTATACCTAGAGTATGAATAATAAATCAAGTAGAGGTTAAATGGATGAATAACACCATTAAGCTTGAGCTGCAAAAAAAGAAACAACTATGGGGGGAATTTAAAGAAAAAGGTGACCGGCAGGCACATGAACGGTATAAAGTGCAGGCCAGAAGGGTAACGAGTGTGGTAAGAAAAGCAAAAAAGGATTACGAAAGAACATTGGCCATGCAGGCTAAAGAGAATCCTAAACAGTTTTTTCGATATGTTGCAAGTAAAAGAAAAAATGTATATAGCAGAATGATTTTAAAGAATGCCGATGGTAGGGAGGTAACTGAATCAGTTGATATAGTCGAGTTACTGAGTGAGCACTTTGCAAGAATATATCATCCAGGTGGTGACATTGCAGAAATGAATAAACCAATAGATTATATGGGAATTGTGGTGAATGAAGTGGAGGTGAGTAGTCTATTGCATAACCTCAATGTCAATACATCTGTGGGATTGGATGGTATACCAGCTCGTGTCATAAGTGAAGCGGCTAAAGAATTGTCAGTACCCTTGACCATTTTGTTTAATTTGAGTCTGGGGCCTGGGTTAGTCCCGAGGAGGTGGAAAGACAGGAAAATAGTTCCACTGCATAAAGGAGGTTCCAAGACTGCTGTTGTAAATTACCGACCGATTAGCATATCAGGAATCGTTGTCAAGGTCTTGGAGAAATTAGTCAAGAAAAGAATACAGGATTGGATAGATGAAAATGGAATATTGTATGGGGGACAACATGTTTTTGTGAAGGGTAGATCATTCTTCAGTAACTTGCTCACGTTTTATAACACAGTGACGGCTGAACTGGATAAGGGTAATGGGTTTACAGTGATTCTACTGGACCTTGCAAAGGCCTTTGGCAGGATACCACATGGAACTCTAATCAGTAAACTGGAACAGATAGGGATGGATATAGGGTTGCTGAGATGGATAGGAGGGTGGTTGATGGAGAGATACCAGAGAGTAGTTTGTTCAGGAGTTGAGTCCAAAAGACGGCTTGTGTGCTGCAGGGCTCTGTTCTTGGACCACTACTTTTCAATTTGTTCATCAATGATATAGGAAAGGATCTGAGAGGAAGTGTTCACTTGTTTGCTGATGATGCAAAGTTAGGTATGGCAATTGTGAGTGCACAGGATGTCAAAATTTTACAGGATGATTTGGATAGTTTGGAGGACTGGGCTAAGGAAAATGGATGTCAATTTAATGTGGCAAAGTGTAAGGTTATGCATTTTGGGGTGAAAAGAATAGCAACAGTATATCACATTGGTGGAACCGTACTCCAGGAGATTGATGAGGCCAGGGATTTGGGAGTGTTGGTGGATAGGGATTTGAAGTTTAGGGGGCACATTGCAAAAGTGGCTAAATCAGCTCATCAAATCACTTGGCTTCTGAAAAATACTTTAACAAGCAGAGACCAACAAGTTATTGTTCCTCTGTATCGAGCCTTGATAAGACCCCATCTAGACTACTATGCCCAGATATGGGTGCCAGGGTTTCTTCTTGATGGGGAGGAGGTGGAGAGGATCCACAGATGAGTGACCAAGGTGATAGCAGGTCTGTGGAATGAACCTTATGAGAACAGGTTGAAGATTTGTGGGTTGCAAAAATTGGTCGATAGGCAGAAAAGGGGTGATATGATTGAGACATTCAAATTACTGAAGGGTTTCTATAAAATTAATCCAGAAGTTTTTTTTGAGAATAGGACTGGTGGTGGGAGGACTAGAGGCCATACATGGAAGCTGGGCAAGAATGTGGTTAGCAGGGGTGTTAGAGCTAGGTTTTTTACTTGGAGAGTGATGAATGAGTGGAATAAGCGGCCAGAGTCTGTTGTGGGTGCCATGACTGTGAATGAGTTCAAGGCGAGGTATGATAAATACTGTGTGAATGTCGAATAGTTGTTCTTGACATGATGTTAGGGCCTCCCTCGATGAGTCTGTAGACTCCTTGGAGTTGCCCGGAATAATAATAATAATATCTTACCCTTTCACCTGCAAGTGTAACGTTTTATTCTTTACACATTGCTATTTTTTATATTTTTCCGTCTAATTCAGTACAAAGTTATGTAAATTAGTCTTTTTTTAATCTAAGAAACCTTTTGAAAATTATCAGATGAAATATTTAAAGTTTATATATTTATTTCAGGTAATGGAAAAGGCTCATGTTGATGCTGTAATGATCCTTGGTGAAGCTTTTGCTTATGATGGGTGTTTTGATTTTGGTTACCAGTCAATGACACAACAGATACATGATCTAATTCCAATAATGCTCAGGCACAGGTTAACTCCACCTCCTGAGGAGAGTTATTCACTTCATAGAAAACTTTCAGGGGTATTTTTGTTATGTGCTAAGTTAAAAGCCAATATCAACTGTAAAGAACTCTTTGATAGAGTGTATGATCAATATGTTCATCAAGATTCATCTTAACTGTTAATTGCCTGCTTTATGGGAGAAGTAGATGTACAGCAAAGTAAGAAAATATCATCAAAACATCTTTAGCACGCTCTGCTAAAAAGACAGATATTTAAATCATAGTTGTTTACACTTTTGATATAATTCTCCATAATCAAATGTTGAGTAATAAAAATTGAAAATAGTAGAAAATGCTAGTGTTATATATAAATTATTACATATAATATAGATGAAAGGATTAAAGAATGTGAGCAAACAAATTAAAGTTTACTTTATTACTTAATTATCTTTATAAGCTTACAAATTAATTTAATGAATGTTATTTTGGGGCTGGAGGAAACACTAATTTATAAAGAACATATCTGCAAATTACAAATTGACTAGTTTTCACAATATCCAGACATTTTGCCAGATACACTTTTGATTTTTTAATGGAATAATATAAATATAATTTCCAAGAGGCATTTGTCATCAACAGAAAAGATTTGCTGAGAAAGTAAAAGCACAGATTACCTGATCAGAGAATGGTGGTAGAATCATTGTTATATTATATCATTATGCACCATCTAACTTAACAATCATAATAGTGACATGACCAAAAACGAATTCTCTGTTTTGTTTATCAGATTATCATAAACAATGTATTTAAAGAGGTGTTGAATGTCACAAGACTTCCTTTGAATGTGATCTGGAATAGATGAACAAGTGTCAGAATTACTGGAGATCATGAACAGGTGTCCTTTTCCCATAACTCTGAGTTCAGTGGGCCAGTTTGAACTAAAATGAAAATGGTGCAACTAATTTTACTTAGTGTCCCAAATAGCTGGTTTTCATCAAGTAGAGTATTTCTTGTGACATGTACAAACAGTGCAGTGCTCATATTACTTATAATTTGCACATAGCATCTGCTTTCAATAACTCATGCTGATAATGTTTCCAGTAATACATTCCTTGACAGCCTAAGAATGCATAACAACAAATCTAACATGTACAGACCTTTGCAGTGTAATATGTGCTTCACTTCCTCATTTTCTCTTTCTCTTCCTCTCTCTTATACACACACACACTCAGAGAGAAATTTATATGCTCATACACCTCAGAAATATCTTTCAGAATTCCAGTTACCAGTGACATAGACAGAAACTTTAAAAATAAATTTTTAAAAAATGCTGTTGTGTCCTTGTGTATGCGTACACTTGTAAAGAAGTCAACAGACACCTCCATGGGCAAAGTACATCATGTCATGTAAATAGTTACATGTTTGTAGCTGGTTTAAATTGGAGAAATATGATGCTCCGAAGCAGGGCCGGCCATCTCGGGGATGCGGTGGGTGCAATGCACCTGGGCCCCACGAATGAGTTGGCACAGTCGGTACACATTTGCAGAAATGTATTATATTTCTAATGTGTTTTTTTTTTTTTTTGTTTGTTTTGTTTTCCTGTGACAAAATCATTTGCAGGTAAGAGGTTTTACAATACGTTTATTTCAAATCCTTTAATTTTTACCTTTGAAAAATATTTTAAGGCCCCAAAAGGTTTCTTGCACCCAGGTCCCTTTATAGAGAAGGCCGGCCCTGCTCCGAAGTCAGTGCAACTGTGTCTAGCAGCAAGAAGGGAACTGATGGAGTTTGAAAGAGGCATCGCGATAGGATGACATGTTGCAAACTTATCTGTTCAGCAAATTGTTGACAAATTGTGCCATCCAAGGTCAATACTACCATACTGAGATGGAAGTGCAAGGAGTCAACTGCAAGTGCTACCCACAGTGGATGACCCACCACATCTATGGTCACTCACTGAATGTGACCATAGAGTGCTACAAAGGATAATATGTAAAACTGCTATTCATCAGTTGACAGGTTGAATGTGAAGTTCCAGACATAGACAGGAACACAATTCTGCACAAAAGCATTCAGAACCAAGGCTCACAACATGGGTTTCCATGGTAGGACCGAAATATGCAAGCCGTACATTACCTGAACCAACATGCAGTTTCATCTTCAGTGGTAGAAAAAAGGATGTTCAGTAGGACATGAAAACTTAGAAAACTATGTTGTGAACATCTCTTACTAGAGTGTGCAACACTAACTATGAAATTTTTAGGTGATTGTGTGATGGTTTGGTCCTGGGTTTTTCTTCTGATTTCGCCTTGGACCTCTGTTTGTGGTGTCACGAACATTGAACTCCGAGAGATATTTGAACATTCTGGAACTGACCATTGTCTCTTTCAGCAACATGTCATGAGGCTGTAACTGCATGGTTTGTGAACATGAATGTCACCACACATGACTGGCCTCCACAGAGGCCTGATCTCAACCCTGTTGAGCATCTGTGAGATGAACTAGAGCATCAGGTGAGGTCATGGATGTCTGCCCCACAACAGTCCAGGACCTCATTATATGCCTACAGGAAGAATGGTCCAAAATTCCCATTGATTGATATTGTACACTTGTGGAAAGTATTCCTGCCCCATAGGATTGCTGTAGTGATCACAGCAAAAAGAAGTCCTACATCTTATTAAAACGGGCATCATAACTGTTTATTCCTCACACTGTGGTGTCCATTCTTTCCAAGCAGTGTATATATAATGTGAAATATTTGTCCCATTAAACAAAAATTGAATCTGGACTGAAAATATCTTTTTATTTGCCAAATAAAATGAAACTTAAAAAGTTTCAAAATTGTGGTGGTGAAGATTTTAGAGAAGTTGGTAAGAATTTGCATACAGAAATGGGTAGACAAACAAGCTATACTGTGCAAGGAGCAGCATGCATTAGTTACAGAAAGGTTATGTTTTAGCAGTTTGCTTATATTTTTTAACAGCCATGTTGGATAAAGGGAATGGATACATTATGAGAATGTTGGATTTTACTAAGGCATGTGATAGGTTACCACATGAAAGGCTGTTGCATAAACTGGAGAATATGGGTTTGGAAGTTAAACTCTTGACTTGGATAAGTGGATAGTTGAGAGACAGGTATCAGAAAGTGGTTTATAGTGGGTATGAATCTGCCAGAATTAAGGTGACCAGTGGTGTACCCCGAGGATTGTGTCCTTGGACAATTGTTGTTCAATTGTTTGCTAATGAAGCAGAGATAGGCAAGGCAATCAGGATTGTTATTGATATTCAGAACTGACAGAATGATTTGAGCAAATGAAAATGGCTATCAGTTCAATGTAAGCAAATGTAAAAGTATATGCACTTTAGCATGATGAGATTTCCAATAGCATTGTTATATTATTGGAGTCATGCCACAAAAACTGATGATGCTGGGGATCTTGGCGTAATGGTGAATAGCAATTCAAGGTTCATAGGTCACATAACAAAAATTGCAAATACAACTCAAAAGATAATTGCGATGTTGAAGTAAAACTTGACATGTAACGATATGGAAGTCATTTTGCCTCTTTACAATGCCTTCATAAGACTACATCAGGACTACCGTGTGCAGATTTGTTTCTCTTAGATCACAAAGAAATAAAGAAGCTGCAGAAATTGTGCAAAGAAGAGTTACAAAGATTGTATTGTAATTATGGAATTTAGATTGAGGACAGATTGCAAGTATGTGAACTACAGACTGGTTACCAAGAGAAAGAGGAGTGATATGATAGAGGTTTGTGAACTTCTGGATGAGTGTTATAGGATATTGTAGGATGAAATTTTTCATTATATGGAAGGTGTAGAGATAACACAGGCGCATCCATGGCAGTTAAGTTTGTTAGCGGTCAAGAAAGAGATAAGAGCTAGGTTTTTCTCTCACAGAGCAGTGAGTGAGTGGAATAGTTTGCCTTTAGAGATAGTGAGTGCATCTAGTGTGAATGAATTTAGCAGAAGGTATGACAGCTGGTTTGGGTAATGTGCAGCCTCCCTCGATAACTCCTACCGAGTTATCGAGGGAGGATTTTTATTGTTTCTTACATTCTCACTCACATTTACCTGCCTTTTGCCATTCTACCCTTCACATGCACTTCCTTATTTTCCTCACACTTCTAGCACTCACTCTCAAAACATTTTATACACATGCACTAATACTCTCTTTCCATAAATTTTTGATTCTTCAGAGGAATATTTCACGCATGCTGAAGCAAACAAATCTGCAAATTAAATTCAGTTATAGTTCATTTATTATGATATTTGTTACGAATAAATACTTTATTATCATTGTACTGAAATATGAGTTGGCATTGCCAGTATTATTTTATAACATGTATTCCTGACATAGAAGGAATATTATAATGGATTTTATTAATAAATAATTCTCTTTATTAAGGATGTGTAGGAGACTACGCTACATGATCAAATTTATGGTCTTGCTGAGCAGTTAACACTTTTCCTCCAAATTAATCTTATTTGTCAGGACTCCGGTGTTTCATTTTTCTAGGTTGATGCTAACCCCATGTGGATCTTGGCCTTCCTCTGGAACTTTATCCTGGAATCAAACATGTTTTGATAACCTTTCATATCCCATTCTATCAAAGTGGCCATACTTCAGCTTTGTCTGTTTTTGAGTATTAACAATATCAAATTACTTTCTAATATTTTAATATGACTATGCCATTTGTAGCAGCTGTTCACTTTCCTAATTTTTCTCATACTGTGATCACTAGTCTTTTGATCAGCTGTTTTATTTATTATTATTTTTTAAAATTTTGTATTGATCCCATACACAAGAGATCGAAGGATCTATATGCACATCTAACAGATAAGCTTAGGTGTTGACGGTTATTCATGACTTAAGTTTTTAATGGTATTAACAACACCAAACAATTTAATCTAAAGATGTTTAATTAACTGTTTAATTTAATTAACAATAAAATTGCAGTGTACAAAAGATCTAAAGTCCTATTTATGTGCCTTCTAATGTTGAAAAAAAAAAATCATTACATCTATGTGGGAGTTGCTCTTATGATAACAGTCTCCCAAATTTTGGGCAAATTAATGCAACCATACTTGTTCAGGTTAGGAGAATTGTTCAAAGCCATTGTTGACTCAAAAAATAATCTTTCAGATCTGTAACAACTCCTAAATAGCACATTTGTTTTCTTCCATCTAATCCTGTGTGAAGGAGTATCCAAAGCGTGGGCTGCCAGTCATGACTTGCCATAGCAATAGTAGCAAATGTATTTTTTATGTTCTTCCTGGCCGATGTTAACTGATCTTCCTGTTTGTCCATAGTAGGTCAAGTCATAGTCACAGGGAATTTCATACACTCCTGGGTGTACTAAAGGGTAACGTTTATCCTTAGGCTAGCAGATCAGAGTTGCTAGTTTTACATGCAGTTTGAAAGTGGTGCGAAGGCCATGTTTCATCAGTACTTTGGCTATCTTTTCTGATGTACCTCTGACATTAGGAATAGAGATGGTCATGTTGTGCTCTTGTGTATTGGATTGGGGGGGGGGTAATGGGGCTGTGTAGTATTTTATCTATTTTGTAGGGATTGTAGCCGTTGGCTAAGAATATATGGCGCAGATATTTGAGTTCTGTGGTCAGAGCTGTATCGTTAGAACAAATGGCTCTGGCTTTGTGTGTGAGTATTTCTAAAATGCCATACTGTTGGACTCGATGATGATGTGATTGTTTATGTAGGTATCTTCCTGTGTGTGTGTGTGTGTGTGTGTGTGTGTGTGTGTGTGTGTGTGTGTGTGTGTGTGTGTGTGTGTGTGTGTTGGCTTTCTGTAAATGGAAAAAGATAGTGATCCATCTGAAAGGGGGCGTGACTAATTTATCAAGAAATGGTAAACAGTTATTAGATTCTTTTTCTAATGTGAAGTGGATTTTGGGATGTTGACTACTGTTTAGGTAGGTGACAAATGCATCCAAAGTGTCTTGTCCATGTGGCCAAATGGCAAACACATCATACATAGCATAACCAAACTAGTGGCTTGTATGTAGCTGTGGTATGTACTTTGTTTTCAAAGTGTTCCATGTAAAAGTTTGCTAAAGGGGGGGGGGGGGGGACCCATAGCAGTACCATTAATTTGTTTGTAGATTTTTCCTCCCCATGTAAAGTAACCTGCATACATAGTAAATTTGGATAATTCAAAAATATCAGGGGGAAATTTAGACTTGATCAAATCCAGAGTGTCTATAAGTGGTACATTGGTAAATAAAGAGGTGACATCAAAACTAACCATTATGTCTGAAGTTTTTAAGATACAATTTTTAACTAGTGTTTTGAAATGGACTGAATTTTTTACAAAAGTAAGAGGAGCAAGTGACTTGGCTAACTGTTAGGCCAGTTTATATGTGGGACTATCTATGCTATTGACTATGGGGCGTAGGGGGTTATTAAGTTTGTGGATTTTTGGTAATCTATAAATATGGGGTGGTTTTAAAATGAATTGGTTTTATTTTTTTGATGATTTCTTTGGGCCAGGAAGTCACCTTTTTAGTAATTTTTGGACTTTTTTTCCTTTGAGACATAGTGGGATCTCGATCTATAATTTGGTATGTGGAACTGTCACATAGGAGATCTTGCATTTTTTTGTTATAATCTTCTTAACCCATGATAACTGTAGCATTTCCTTTATTGGCTTTTGTAACGATAATATTTTCATTCTTATATAACTTTTTTAAGGTAGTTATTTCATTACGTGGTATTGCATTTTGGTGGGTTAGCTTTGTTCAGAATATTTGCAATAACTAAGTACACATTATTGGCCATTGTTGGCGGAAGATCATAGATGCCCCGTTGTACCTTCATCATGATTTCTAATTTTGGAATTTATTAGATGCGATGGCAAAGGCACATCATATTAATTGATGAGCAAGTTTTGCGCTTCTCTGAGAACAAATTGACACTACTTGCATATAACTTAGTAAGTTAAACAGCTCTATTGCTGCTCTACAAGAAGAACTAATCAACGTCTTAAATCCTGAAATGTGGACTGTCCTACATCGCATCTCCAACTGACATTGCAGCAAAAAAAGAATTTACAAAAGTTAAAAGCAGACACCTAAAAAAATATCAACTCCTGCAACAGCGCCAACATACAAAGTTCCGACCGCAACTTCAGCGAGATTGCATGGTCATAAATCTGTTGTCAGAAATACTCACTGAAGAAGCCAAGATAACTTTGCCGTCACTCCTAAACAAATTCCAGAATTAGAAATCATGATGAAGGTAGAACGGGGCATGTACAATTTTCCTCCGGCAATGTCCAATAATGTGCGCTTAGATATCGTAAATATTCTAAACAGAGCTAAACTACCAAAATACAATATACCACGTAATGAAATAACCGCCTTAAAAAAGTTATATAAGAATAAAAATATTATCATTACAAAAGCCAATAAAGGAAATGCTACAGTTATCATGGGTTAAGAAGAGTATAACAAAAAAAAAATGCAAGATCTCCTATATGACGGTTTCACATACCAATTATAGATCGAGACCCTACTACGTCTCAAAGAAAAAAAGTCCAAAAATTACTAAAAAAGGTGACTTCTTGGCCCAAAGAAATCATCAAAAAAAATAAAACCAATTCATTTTAAAACCACCACATATTTATAGATTACCAAAAATCCACAAACTTAATAACCCACTTCGCCCCATAGTCGATAGCATAGATAGTCCCACATATAAATTGGCCCAACAGTTAGCCACGTCATTTGCTCCTCTTACTGGCAACTCCTCTACTTTTGTAAAAAAATTCAGTCCATTTCAAAACACTAGTTTAAAATTGTATCCAAAAAACTTCAGACATGATGGCTAGTTTTGATGTCACCCTCTTTATTTACCAATGTACCACTTATAGACACTCTGGATTTGATCAAGTCTAAATTTCCCCCTGATATTTTTGAATTATTCAAATTTACTATGTATGCAGGTTACTTTACAAGAGGAGGAAAAATCTACAAACAGATTAATGGTACTGCTATGGGTTCCCCCCCCCCCCTTTTAGCAAACTTTTACATGGAACACTTTGAAAACAAAGTACGTACCACAGCTACATACAAGCCACTAGTTTGGTTATGCTATGTAGATGATGTGTTTGCAATTTGTCACCTACCTAAACAATCAGCATCCCAAAATCCACTTCACAGTAGAAAAAGAATCTAATAACTGTGTACCATTTCTTGACACATTAGTCACCTGCCTTTCATATGGATCACTATCTTTTTCCATTTACAGAAAGCCAACACACACACACACATACACGGGAAGGTACCTGCATAAACAATCACATCATCATCCAGTCCAACAGTATGTCATTTTAAAAACACTCACACACAAAGCCAGAGCCATTTGTTCTAACGATACAGCTCTGACTATAGAACTCAAATATCTGTGCCATATGTTTTTTGCCAACAGCTACAATCCCTACAAAATAGATAAAATACTACACAGCCCCATTACTCCTTCCTCCTCTAATACACAAAAACACAACATGACTATCTCTATTCCCTATGTCAGAGGTACATCAGATAAGATAGCCAAAGTACTGATGAAACATGGCCTTCGCACCACTTTCAAACTGCATGTAAAACTGGCAACTCTGATCCGCTTGCCTAAGGATAAACTTCATCCTTTAGCACATCCAGGAGTGTATGAAGTTCCCTGTGACTGTGACTTGGCCTACTGTGGACAAACAGGAAGATCAGTTAATATCTGGCTGGAAGAACATAAAAAATACATTCGCTACTATTGCTATGTCAGGTCAGGACTGGAAGACCACGCTTTGGTTACTCCTTCACATAGGATTAGATGGAAGAAAACAAATGTGCTATTTAGGAGATGTTACGGATCTGAAAGATTATTTTTTGAGTCAGCAATGGCTTTGAACAGTTCTCCTAACCTGAACAAGTACGGTTGCATTAATTTGCCAAAAATTTGGGAGACTGTTATCGTAAGAGCAACTCCCACATAGATGTAATGATTTTTTTTTTTTCAGCATTAGAAGGCACATAAATAGGACTTTAGATCTTTTGTACACTGCAATTTTATTGTTTTACTTACTCACTGTCATGTGTACAAGCGTGTTGTGCTCTAATGATACTGATTTGAAATTTAGCAAAATATAAGCAGTTTATTAAACATCTTTTGATTATATTGTTTGGTGTTGTTAATATCATTAAAAACTAAAGTCATGTATAAGCACATTAGTGCTATGTCTAGGGTGCAGGTGAGGACCTAGAAGTTTCACTTTTTGAAGAGTTACGGGTTGTAGTCATTTGGAAATGCTTCTTATGGTAGACTGTTCCACAGGATAGATATAGATGGAATAAAAGGGGAAGAAGGAAAGCCAGTTCATTGTGTTTGCAGTTGCACAGTGAAGTGACTCTGGGCAGCTGCTGTTCTTTTATTAACATGTGCAACAAAAAGTGGAAAATGATTTCTAACGATTCTGAGATCAGTAAGTTAAAATTTATTTGAACACCATTTTGTATACTGCTTGTTTAGCATTTTAGTTAATTTCTGTGATATTCTTGCATATACATTTATTCAAGTGACTCTGTAGCATACCAATCTTTGCTTATTCTCTTTTCTATTTACATATTTAATTTTCTGTGTTCACTAAAAATTGGTCCTTAAAAAAAAAAAGAAAAAAATCAGCTAACGCCTTTTATACCCTATCTAGCTTGGAGACTGAGTGGGCAATTCAGTCTCTACCAGTAGCCAATCAGAGATAGCTGGCCCATGTCTATCACTAATTATATATGGCTACTGATGAACAGCCCCACAAACAAGTGCTGTCATATCATGATGCCTTACCCTAACAGGATCTGTTACTGTCTGAAATAATGTGAGTACAACTGTCAATTTTCTTGCATTTCCGGAACAAAAAATCCGAGTTTCCAGGAGTAAAAACCCATTTGCCCATGCCTGAGATGTCTTACTTTCTGTAGGTCTCCATTAAGAGTGTGCAATTTGCTCATGTTCCTCACTAGTTTCACAGTTTTCATCCTTTTGTTTCATTTTTGTAGCAAATTTGTTGTAGCAGTTATTCAGTTTAATTAGAGACTGAAGGCTCATGAATTTATCCAGGAGTATCTGCATAAAGAAAATAAGTTCAGTTGAATATTTCATACTTTTATATCAGGTTTAATGCTACTTTCCTTCTAAATGTGATTAATATAGATAATGAATAACAGTGGAGAATCAATGGAGAATCCAAAACTAGATTTTACATTATACCATCTTCCTTTCCTCTTTCGATTCTAAATACTGTTGTACAACTTTTTATATCAACAAGACACAAATCCTTGTTATATTCCCAAGATTTCTCAACTGTTTGTCTTGGCAAGGCCATGACTTGATCCTAAGACTCCACTGAGTCATAGACTCATCTAGGAGGTACCGTTTGTCATACACGGCTCATCATATCATGCCTTAAACACATTCAAATTCTCTGCAGACATTATGCTCTCAGGCAATGCATTCCAATCATTCACAATTCTCCATGCAAAAAACATGGGATGACCTCCTTTTCTCCCCCAATCTCCCATCATTTTATGAAAAACCTCTTCAACATTTACTAATTATATGAAGAGCCAAAGGCTTCAATATTGTTTCTTAGCCAAATAAGAAACTCGAAGAATTTCATGCCGAATATAGAAACTATATAAAGTTTGGTGATTCCAAGCGTAAGCAAATACCTGGATAGTGCAACACCTGACCCATTTGGTAGTGCAAACTGAGGCAACCCTTCTTGGTAATTCTCATAGAAGGAATGTTAGTTCTGTTCACTACAAACTTGATATTAACTAGGTCTACCTACTCACTGATGAGACCTCAATAAAGGTTGAAACCGGTCTAGGTAGTGACCTCTCATAATGTAGAACAGTAAATACAGCTCCTAGATGCTAAGTTCGCATTATGGGTAAATACCAAGAATAGTTATCGGAGCTTGCTCCACCCTTACTATGAGTTGCCTCAGTTTGTACTACCAAATGGGTCAGGTGTTGCACTATCCAGGTATTTGCATATGCTTGGAATTGCCGAACTTTATATAGTTTCTATATTCGTCATGAAACTCTGAGTTTCTTATTCAGCTAAGAAACAATATGGGATGTAATATCCCTTAACTTAAATACCCTCTTCAACATTACTCCTATAACAACCCCTTACCAACTTATTACCCCTCTTTTTTTAGTCAATCGCCTCCAGACCTTCTCCAACATCTCTTCATCCTTTTGAAAACCAGGCGACCAAATCTGTGCATATATGGCCTAATCAGAGCCTTATAATGAACCAGAATCTCCTTCCTTCTACAAGTCAATATTCTCCACATCATTGCCAGAATTCATTTTGTTGTCCTCACAATTTTGGCAGTATGTCCTCTAAATTTTAGATCCTTATCCACCGTTACCCCAAGATCTCGTTTCCAACTTGATTTTTTATTTTCTTATTTCCACCTCCAATATATCCCCACCAAGCATAAATTCTGCTTCCCATCTCTGTTTTCCAAATTTTAAAACCTTACATTTTGCAACATTGAACTAATATCCCCACTCCTTTTCTCATTCATACAGTCTATTCGAGTCTTCTTGTAAGGCCACAATATCTGCTCTACTCCTCATAGTTTGTCCCAACTTTGTATCATCTGCAAATGAATGTATATCCCCAGTCGAATCTTCCCCAATATCATTAAGGTCTTATTATTGAGGACTGGTTAGCATGAGCGAGACTTGGGAAGGTTATTTACTTATCCTCTTGACATCCCATCCTGATATCCATTTCATCCAGGTTATCTCTATCTCCTGCAACTAATTCTCTTAACCAACCAATCTTCTTTCTTTTTCTCTCATTCTCTGCAAAGTTAGTTTATGCTTTTCCATTTTCCTCAATGGATCCATATCAAAGCTGGCCTTGGAATTGCACTCTTTTCCGATCCATCTATTTCCATATGCATCTTTTAATTTTACTGATGATGCTTTTTTGGTGTAGCTCACTTATATAATTAATCACATTTTATAACATTGAGGCTAAAATATTTTTAATATTTTATGCTGTGTATATGTATATATATATATATATGGTGTCCATGCAGTTAGCCTAGAGGCTGTGCGCTTCGCAACCACATGCTTGGGGAAGGAGTGTCCTAGGTTCGATTCCCGTCAGAGATGTGAGGAGCTGAAGAATCTTCCTCAGCCATAGCCAAGTTAGCTGGTCTTGGGTGTGGGCAGTAGGGTTCCCCCCCAGTTTAGCTGGGGGGTTTCATCCCGCAAGCAAGCAAACTGGCCCCATAAGCACACACGGACTACAGTCATGAATACCTCCAATGGGGATGCAGCAGAGGAGTGCCGTGCCGGCTTCGTTATTTTGCCATGACTCCTTAGTAGGAGGAGACCCAACCTGTCTGAATCAGATGGAAGGGAGAGATAGATATATGGTGGGGTGGTCCGAATATATTGAATAAGGACTCGTGGACCAACAGGGCCATAAGGGGGCAATCAGCTTGATTGTAAGGGAAGTGGCACTCCCATGGTCCCCTAGCTGGATCTATCCTCTTCTTCTTCTACTTTGAGGAAGATCCACTCACTTTAATCTTTCCTATAAGGCCTTATCACCAACTCTTCTTATTTTGTGACCCTACCCTTATGCTATTAGAGTACTCGAGGGCCATGGGGTCTTTCCATTTCTGGCCTTATAACTATGTCCCCTTCTATAAAACCTTTACTATAATTCTAATCTATTCTACTATAATCTGCTCTTTCCCCTTCAGTATACCCTATCCCTCCTATGGGTTTAAATTTGGAAGAAGGCTAGTTCAGAAGCTTTAAAGTAGCAGCCCTACCACTGAATTATCCATCAGCAGGCTAGTCACCTGGCATAGAAAACATAATTCTACTTTTAAGCTGACAGAAAAAGGTAATCGGAATGAATCTATGGAAAAGGTAAAATGAAAACAACAAAATATAATACATATAGCAAACTGGAATGTAAGAAGAATAGCATATAAAGAAATAGAATTAGATCAAATATTAAATGAAAGAAATTTTAAAATAACAGTAATCACTGAAACAAAAAAGAAATTCAAAGAAACCATGAGAACCGAAAATTTTAATCTGATATACAGTGGAGTTGATAGAGATCAAAGAGCACAAGCAGGAGTCATGATTTGGATTCATAACTCCCTTTCAAAACAGGTAAAACATAAATTATAGAATAAAAGAATAATAGAAGCTAGAATAATTAGTTTATGTGCCCCAGAAGAAGGAAGAGAATAGGATAATATTGAATTTTATAATCAGCTACAAAATATATATAATAAAGTAAATAAAAATGATTATGTAATTTTAGCAGGAGACTTAAATGCAAGAATTGGAAATACGAAAATTAATAATAATATAGGAATATATGAAGAGCATACTCTAAACAGGAATGGTAAAAAATTGATCAACTTTGTAGTTTATAATAACCTAAAAATAATAAAATCTTTCTATAAACATAAAGACATACATAAATATACTTGGGCAGCAAGACGATGGAAATCAATATTAGATTATTTTATCTTAAATGAGAAGACAACAAAGTTTTCGTTTGATGTTAGAGTTCACAGAGGATATGAAATAAGTAGTGACCACTTCCTCGTTAAAATAAAATTAAGATTACACCTAAATGACTACAAGTAACGAACAAAAAAAAATTTAAAACATTTGTTTATAAAACTAGACTATTAAATGACACAAATATACAATGGTTATATGAACAAAGAATTAACCAATATCTAGATAAAATAAAGCAAAATTAAGAAATAGAAATAGAATGGCCTAATATAAAAACGATACTAAATGTAGCAGCAAATGAAAGCTTAGGAAAGACCAAAAAATTCAATAAAAGGAAAAAAAACTGAAGATATGAGATGATACAATCAAGGAAATTATCAAAATAAAAAAAAATAAGCCTACCATAAATGGTTAAGCAGTAAAAGATTAGAAGATGAAATAGAATATGAAAGAATAAGAGCCATAACTAAAAGAGAAGTCAGACAAAGTCATAGAGAATCATGGAAAAATTTGTTTCTAATTTAGAACATGATTTATATAAAATAAGATCCAATGTATATAAGATTTTGAAACACTTAAATGCAGATACTAAAGAAAACAAAATTAAACACTGAATTGAAATTATAAGAATTTCTAAATTACTACACAGAATTGTGGACACAAATATTTTAAAAAAGGCAACTGGCAAACAATTAACGAAAATGAAAAAGAAATAACTAAAGAATTAGAAATCAGCCTGAAAGAAACAAGAAACGGAAAATCACATGTAGAAGATAAGCTAAGTTCAGAACTATATAAATATGCAGGAACAAGATTCAAAGAAAGACTCTTATTATTTTAAAATAAAATCTATTCAGCTGGTAACCCCTAAATAGAATGGAAAAAAGCAATTGTGATTCCTATCTTTAAAATGGAGAGATGACCCTAAAAACTATAGAGGTATAATGGCCTCGCCTACTCCCTATTAGGGAATAAAAGGCGTTAGTTGATTTTTTTTTTTTTTTTTTTTTTTTTTTTTTTTAAAGCATTTCACAAAGTTAAAAGAAGCATTTTATTTAACATATTAAAAGAAAGACAAATACCAAATAATATCCTAAAAGCTATCATAAGTATATATGAAAATAATCAAATACAAATAAGATTAAATCATAAGCTATCATATACGAGAGAGATAAACCAAGGTGTCCCCTCTCAGCAACTCTTAATATTTACCTCATCATCATCATCATCAAATTCCTGCCATGTACCCTCAAGGGGTGTACAGGATATGACAGTACTACATGAAAAAATTACATCATTACTAACCTAAATGAAATATTTACCTAAATATTTACCTAATATTTACCTAAATGAAATAATAAAATGGAATAAATATTTCCATCAAGATATTAAACTTTCTCCTACTGCAAACTTAAACACTCCTTTTTGCCGACAACCAAATAATAATTACAAATTCTGAAGATAAAGATATTTTATATCTAAATGAGATAGCCAAAGATTATGGTATGATAATATCAACAGAAAAATATTATTATTATTATGATTTGACACCTCCAGGGAGTCCAAAGACTCATCAAGGGAGAGTGTGCCAACAGCATCGAACGATTGGACCCCTTCCAACTACTAACTGCGCTCAAACTTACTTAACTGAGCCATTAGTAGCAGAGGCTCTACCAATCGACCAACCTTTGCCAGAAATGGCCTTTAAAGAACAAGATCCAGTAAGAACTAAAATAGTAATAGATAACAAGATCTTAGAACAGGTGAATTCATTTAACTACCTAGGATGTATGATCACATATGAAAATGAAAAAGATATAAACCTAAAAATTGCAAAATATTTAAAAATAACTGGTGTAATTAACTCTATATTTAAACTAAACCTAGTTCAAAAACAAACCAGACTAAAAGTATTCAATACATTAGTCCTACCAGTCTTATTGTATGGAAGTGAAATCTGGACAATAAAACAAAAAGACAAAGATTAATAACAGCAGACATGAAGATTATGAGAAAAACTGCAAAGTATTCTCTATTTGATCACAAAAGAAACAAAGAAATTATGAAAGAATTAAAATATAAACATAAATTGATGGAATAGGTTCAAAGAATAAAAATAGAAAGATTACCAAAACAAGCCTTAAAGTCAGTGGCTGCTCGTACATAAGTACTACAACACTGCAGCACCCCAAGGAAAAAGTGAAATTTTGTTTGTGTTTATAAATAACTGCTTACAACATTGTATAAATGCTATACAACATGTTAAAGGTTACAGCTTATGTTTTGACATTAATTGAATAGTTAATAATTGGAATTGTTCGATTAGCACTTCAGATTACGAAACAAATCCACTGCGATCTAACGCAGTGTCGGAAATATCACGTTCATCCAATTGCAGCTAGACGCCGATATACGTTTGTTTTGTTTTTGCACGTTACAAGTGATTCCGACACTGCTCGTTTGGGCTGTGTTGCTTACAGATAAATTGTATGCATGCCCGCGTTATTTCTGTGAAATACGAAACTTTTATTATTGGTGTTTGTTCGTGGTGAAGGTGAAATATTTTTAATAAAGCAATTTTTTAATATGTAAATTTATTTATTAATAATTTGGTTACTGATTAGGAAAAAAAAATTATTTTGTATATGCAGCACCCTCACTTATAATTTTCACCTTGCTTAAAGTACAAGCCATTAGGAAAAAGAAACCCAAGACGTCCTCTTAAAAGATTCAACGATAACTTCTAAGACCGGAACAGATCACGCTAGGCCTAAATCCTTGATGCCATGATGATGACTAATTTTACTTTTTTTTTCTTTTTTTTTTTTTTTTATCAGTTTCTGTCTCTGATTCATATAATAATTTGGCCTTAATGTTGCTGTTTGAAGATCTTTATTTCGATTATTATATACATTATTTTGATTATTTCCATGTTATTCAAATTTCTGAAAGTAGTATTTGCTTTTCTGAATCTTTGTATTCGATCCTTCTCAGTGTTCCATTTCAGTATCAATATTAGCTCCTATTTAAAATTTTGAACTTCTACATCATATTAATCAGTTTAAATTTCTTTCTTGCATTTGCTGTTCAGTTTAAGAAGTTTTGTTTTATTTGTAAATTTATTTTAAGATCAACATTTTGAGCTGGTTTTACAATGCTTCCGATTTTACTTGTATGTTCATGTATTATTTTGATTATATCAAAACTGTGTCCTCTTCATAAGCTAGGTCATCCAGCTGTGATATACTATTCCATTTATATCTTCTTCTTTTTTTATAACTTTTCTCATAATCTAATCAACGATATAATTTTTCTTTCAAAACTGATAAATGCTTTTGCAAAATCTATAAAGTTTAGGTGTAACAAACTCCTAAAATCTGTACTTTTTTCGATTATATTCCTCAACATAAAAATGTCATGTACAGTACACCTACGTGTTTGAAGTGCTTCATTTTCTCAAAATGAGCGACGCTGACGCCCTGGTAGAGTCACTAAACAGGGGGATAGCCATAAACATACTTAAAAAGATTATTAAAAAATTTGAAATCTATTTTTACTCTATGTCGGGGGACGACGAAGAGGGTGACGACAATGCTCTAACAGAGGAGAAGCTGGACTTGGTGATTTCCGCCCCCCCCCCCCCCCCAGACTTCACAGAGGAACGAGCAGGTCCAAGCGAAAACCAACGGCCTCTGAACCACCAAAAGAGGATGGAATGGAAGAAGATGGCCCAGTTTCGGACCCCCTGCCTCCACTACAGAGAAGGTACCTCCAGTCATACTCCGCAAAAAAACAAAGATGGATGTCTCTTAGGGCCACCATGTGCAATCTAAAGTTCTCTTATATGTCACCGACGGCATCAAGATACAGCCCACCGCAGTGATGGACTACTGAAATCTGACAGGAGAAATGAATGCCAGAGGCATTCAGTATCACACCTTCTCGCTCAGCTCAAAGAAAAATCTGAAGTTAGTGCTCCAAGGAGTATCGGAAGGCGTATGCACAGAAGAGGTGGCTGATGATCTACACCATCAGAACCTGCCATGCATCAAGGTCATTCAACGGAATGACCAAAAAAAGACAAGACTCCGATGCCACTAACATTAGTTGAGATCCATCAATCTTACAAACAAATTTATGACCCGACGTCAATCTGTAGACTTAAAATCAGCCCAGAACCCTTAAGGAAAAAGGCTTCAACAGGTAAGTGACACAGATGTCAAAAATTCTGCCATGCCCAGAAAATGTATAAGGCTGAGTTTAAATGTCTAAAATGTTGGGACAGACACCCTACTAATATCTGTACAAAGCCAAAAACCACCTCGACTAATTGTGCCAACTGAGGTTTCCTCCACACAGCCAACTACAGAGGATGCATTCAAAACCAAACAAATAGAAGATCGGAGACAGACACTCTTCCTCCCCGAGTAGATCCACGCCAGAGGCCTCAGCTCCACAGCCTCTTACTCACCAGCAAAAATTGTCAGAAGCCTATCTGCCACAGTCAGAAGCCTTTAAAAGAAAAACAACAATGACATATGCGGATGTAGTCCGTTCTAAACAGATAACTCATGAACAGGATCAGCCAATACCACACTCAGACCTGACAGCTACATCATCTCTTCTCTGGCAAATATGCTATTAGTCTGCAGCCCTACACATCCTCTACTAAAAGATTCGTAAAGGATACACAAACCATCCTCACAGCGCTCTTTCATGATATCTGGAATAAACTAAAACCAGACTCATAAATAAGATCTAAGAGCTCCAAGAGTTCACCCAAAGACATCAACCGGATGTAGTTTTGATAAGTGAAACGCATATGATATCATCGGACAACCCCAAAATCAGGGGGTATCATCTGTACAGAACTGACAGGCTGACCCACAGAGGTGGCGGCACTGCCATTTTCATTAAGAATTACATTAGTCATCACTCTGTAAATATCCCACCTACCACTAATCTTCAGGTTACAGGTGTAGAGATTCTCATGAGCTCGGCTGGTAGACTAAAATTCTATGCAGCATACAATCCTCCATTAAAATCATTACTGTCCTCGGATTTGGACGCCATCTTGGGATCAGAGAACCTGTCATCATTGCCGTGACTTAAACGCCAAGTATCCCACCTGCAGCAGTCCAACTACCAAGAGGAATGGCCACATAGTTGCTAACTATACAGGATCCATCAACGCGGTTGTGGCAGGTCCCACTAAACCTACCCATCATAATACGTATGGCACTGCTGATGTCATCGACATAGTCATACTGCAGAATGTGAGACTCCAATACTGTTTAATGACATTAAATGATCTTTCATCTGATCATAATCCAATACTGCTACAGTTGGGAAACCAAGAAAAACTCACCCCTGCACACACACACACACACACACACACACACTCATTCATATCATGGGAAAGGTTGACCAAAGTACTCCCAAAATATATTGGTCCTGTTCCGCTTATAAAATCAAAAGCAGAATTTGAAACAGCTGTTAAAGTCCTGACCCAACAATTAACAAAACCTTTACAGCAGTCACTATTCCCACAACTGCCCTCAGGCCCAATCATTTGCCAGAAGATATCATGAACCTGATCAAGGAGAAAAATATGGCCAGAAAAATGTTTCATAATACTCGCACACTGCGACAAACGAATCTTGGGTAGGTAGGCTCAATTCTGCAGTGAGAGATGCCCTTAAAGCACATAGAAGTCAATTTTGGGAAGAAAGATTGACTATCTCTCCTGACAATCACTCCATTTGGAATCTAATCAGAAAGATCAAAAACAAATCTCTTCCCCCTCTCCAAACAGATCTGGGCCTCATCCACGCCGATGTAGATAAAGCCGAGGCAATAGCAGAAAACTTAGACAAGCAGTGTAAACCCTCATATGAACATCTAGACTTAAATCACATCTACAAGATCCAACGACATGTCAGATGCTCATCAAAATCTTCTGTAACCTGCTCCAATCAAATTGCACCCTACATCACCAGCAGAAATATATGATATAATCAAGAAATTAAAAAACAAAGGTTCCTGGACCTGATGACATCACCAACAAGGTTATAAAGCTGCTGCTTCGTATAGCTATTGTACATCTGACCAACATAATTCCATTTTCCGTTTCAAACATTTCCCTTCCTGTTGGAAGGCGACGGATATAATTCCAATCCATAAGACCAGAAAAGACCCTGACCTGCCTCAAAATTATCGGCCAATCAGCCTCATCTCAAATTTGGGTAAAATCGCAGAATATGTTATTCTTACCAAACTCCAAGCCTCGTACACAAGTTAAACATTCTTCCTAAAAAGCAGTTTGGGTTTCGTCAATTCCATACTACCACACAACAGATACATAGACTAGTCGAATACATCTCCATTGGATACAATTGGCACCAATGCACTGGGGCTGTTTTCCTTGACATAGCCACTGCATTTGATAAAATTGGCATTTCAATTTACTGCATAAACTGATCTCAACTGGAATACCATTGGAAATGGTTCACCTAATCATACCTTTTTGACAGGCATATGCAAATCAAGATCAACAGTACAGTATCAGTGCGAAAACGTATCTTGGCTGGAGTCACACAAATATCCTTACTAACACCGATTCTGTTTTCCATATACATGTCTGACATCCCGCACAACTCATTGTCATCTATCATGGCCCCCTCTACGCGGATGATACAGCAATATTAACTAGATCTCTACAGCCTCATATTGCCATGAAAAAACTGCAAGAAACCTACTACTGATTGAAAAAATGGTCCTCCAAATGGAGACTGCAAGTGAATCCCCGAAGAGCATAGTCATGCTATTCACCAGAAGACGGATGCTTCCTAAAGGGGACATCTTCCTGTTTAACACAAAAATCCTGTGGCAAACAGAAGTCAAATACCTTGGTGTACTACTGAACAGAAGGCTAACTTTCAGCTGCCATACCAAGGCTCTCTGTGAAAAAGCATGAAAAGCCATTGCTCAACTCTATCCACTAATCAACAGGAACAGGAAACTAAACACCAGAATCAAACTACTTATCTTATCCACAAACTGATGAGTCCTATACTCATGCTTCTCCTGCTTGGAACCATACCGCTGATACAAATATTCTCAAATTACAATGAGTGCAAAATAAATGTCTACGAATGATCCTAAACGCTCCATGGTTCGTAAGAAATGTGCAACTCCATTGGGACACAGATGTCCCCCTATATTTACACTTTCCTGCAAACTATAGCAACAAAGTTCTTTTCAAAAGCATCTCTACACCCCAACAAATTGGTTCAACTAGCTGCAAATTACGAAGCAACAGACTACTTCAAACATAAAAAACCAAAAGCCATCTTAAACTCCAATTCTGATGTTGAATATTCAAGCCCGCTCATGGCGAGCAATTTCACTGTTTCCCTATCAGATAGCGGGGAGTATGAAAAGCATTTTGATACATCCTTTATTTTAGAAATGTTAATCGTTAATCGTTAAAAAAATTTCAAACTTCACCAGTGACATACAATCGATCTTGTACGAATTTCAATTCATTGGTTGCAGTCGCAGTTTGATTTGAAGTACTCGCAAGTGTCTGTTCAGTAGTACATTGGATTTTGAAGTCCAGTGTTTTTATTAATTTTATTAAAAAATCTTGTTCAGTTCATCAAAATATTATTATTTAGATTTTTCCTTCAAACATGAACAAGTGGCAAGAAAAACTTTCTAAATTTAAATTCGATTCTAAATCTCAGGAGAAAAAGTGCAATGCATCGGTTAGGAACGTACATAAACGAGCCAGTGAAAATGAAGATCTCAATGCCCGCCCTTCCCTCTCACAAGAAACCACTTCTGACACAGGTAATTCAGATAAAAGAGAAAGTGCTGCTAGTTATGATTCAGATTCAGGTTTTACAAGGTTCTTCTAAAAAGATCAAAAATTCATATAAGCAAAAATTCAAAGAAAACTGGTTGGAGGATCCCATTCTTAAATCGTGCATCTCTTCAGGTAAAAGTAAAGGACAAACTGTTTATAGTAAATTTTGTGATAAAAGCATTAATGGTAGCAAAAGTCTACTGATTCGTCATGCAAACATTTCAGAACATAAACAGAATGTAGAATCTAAAAGAAGCACGCCAGGTATAATGTTATTGTTTAAATCCAGTTCCAAATACCAGTCGGAAAAACAAATTAAAGAGGCAGAATTAAGATTATGTGCATATATTGCAGGATCTGCCTTTGTGGCTTATGGGTACCCTTCCAACTCTATTGAAAGCAATTGCCTCTGATGGTGAAATTGCTAAGAAAATACAGTGCGGACGCACTAAATATAACTGTCTTATAAAAACTGCTTTGGCTGTAGATTCACTCAATGAAATCTAAAAAAAAACCTTCAAAATATATATTTTTCTTTAATTATTGATGATTCAACTGACATTACAGCAAATAAATCTCTAGCAGTTGTGGTTCGTTACTATGATGATTCCACAAAATCAGCAGAGGAATCCTTTTTAAATATCACTGATGTTAGTGACGAAACAAGTTCAGCTTTCTTTGAAGCTTAATAGAATTATTAAACAAGCTGAAGCTGCCTCTTGCAAACTTATTAGGCTTTCCTGCTGATAATGCTTCGGTTATGATGGGACAACATTCAGGCTCTCCTTAAATCATTAAATGAACATTTATATGTCGCCAGATGCATATGTCACAGCTTTAATTTATGTGCATGTAAGAAACTTCCAAATTCATTAGAAGAATTATGTGCAGATATTTACAATTTCATACAAAAGAAACCGAAAAGATTAACAGAATCTAAACAAATTCAGGCGTTATCAAACTTAAAACCACATAATTTGCGGCGGTTGGGTAAAACTCGTTGGCTTTCAGTGCATGATGTTGTGCAAAGAATAGTAGAACAATGGAATGCTTTGAAGATGGAAGTAGTAGAAGATGGAATTGAGCAAGCCAAAACAGGTTTAACTGCACTACAAAATCCCTTAAGGCATACTTTCTCTTTTTAGCATTCATGCTACCAACAGTAGTAAATCTAAATTTAGATTACAAGACATTGAATATCGTCTTCATCTTCTAATGTCATCAGTAGGAGATAAAATGAAAATGATCATGAAAACTCAATATGTTGCAAATACACCAATCGAAAAGATAAATCCAGCTGATAATGGTCAGTTTTTAGCCATAGAAAATTTATATCTAGAGGCGAGAGTGGAAGCACTTCTAATGAGTTTAGATAACAGTGAAATTCCAGAAAGAGACATAAGACACTTGAAGGTGAAATATTTGTCCTTCTATGTTGAGTTCTGTAGCCAAGTTTTCAAACGAATAAATTTCAAATATCCTGTATTAAAAAGTTTAGCGATGCTGAATCCTGAAATATGCAAATCAGACTGTTTTTAAAGTATTATATTATCATTTGACACCTCCAGGGAGTCCAAAGACTCATCGAGGGAGGGCACCTGCTCTATAACGCTGTCTTCACCACTCAATCCACCCAATGGCCGCAACTACATACACCATCTACCGCCTACCACTAGTTTTTCCACAGACAATTACAAACATCCATGCCCACGGGGGGGGGGGGATTCGAACTCGCAGCCTTTTGGCTGGAGAGCGGATACGCTAACCACTCGGCCAGCCAGGCCATGATGCCACTTACAGTAAATTTTCCTAATGTTATTGAAGAAAATAGTTATGATAGAGAAGGCAACTATTGAAGACTGTAGAAGCATTGAAAAGAGGTCAAGAATTCATGGTTTTTTGGAATAAAGTTTTTGAAATGAAAAATGCAGTAGGAGAAAAAATGTTTCCTCATTTAATAACATTAACTAAAGCTGTACTGTGCCTCCCTCATTCATCAGCAGCAACTGAAAGAATATTTTCAGCAGTGACTATAAATAAAAATAAAATAAGAAATCAACTACAAGCTCCCTTGATGAATGGATTACTTTTGACAAAAGAAAAAATTGAAACATGCATCAGCTACAGACTTTACTATTTCTGAAGAGTTAATTAATTTAGTAAAATCTGTTAAAAATAATGAATAAATACTTCCAGTGTTTTTCTTGTGAGTTATAACCCCTGTATTTAAGTTAAAGGGATACTACATCCCATATTGTTTCTTAGCCGAATAAGAAACTCAAAGAGTTTCATGCCGAATATAGAAACTATATAAACTTCGGCAATTCCAAGCGTAAGCAAATACCTGGATACTGCAGCAAACTGGCCCTTTAGGTAGTGCAAGCTGAGGCAACTCATATCAAAGGTGGAGCAAGCTCCGATCACTAATCTTGATATTTACCCATAATGTGAACTTAGCTCCTAGGAGCTGTACTATTGTTCTAGATTATGAGAGAAGGTCACTACCCAGACCAGTTTCAACCTTATTGAAGCCGTCTCAAAAAAATTCGGACGATCCCTAGGCCACTCAATAGTGGGCGAAAGACCGTCCATCTCAGCGTTGGCTCCACTCAGTGATGGCCTTCCACCAACCACCACCATCGAGCAGAACCGCTCATATTCCGGAGAAAAGCATTCACCGATAAAGCCCCTCACCGGGCAGTACCGGAAAACACTTTCCCCGGAGACTCAAATTGCTCTCTTAAGGCTAAACCTTAAGAGAGCGAACTCATATTAGCAATATTAGCAATAGCCGAGCCGCAGTTAAACTTCATTGGCTACAGCATTGCCAGACCGGTTTCTCATAATGTAAAACGCAGCTCCTAGGAGATGCATCGCTGTTTCACATTATGAGAGAAGGTCACTACCCAGACCGGTTTCAACCTTTATTGAGGTCTCATCAGTGAGTAGGTAGATCTAGTTAATAATACCAAGTTTGCAGCAAACAGAACTTATATCCCTTCTATGAGAATTGCCAAGAGGTGTCCTAATAAATTACTAATTATATGAAGAGCCAAAGCCTTCAATTCGGCGACATAAGTAGGTCTACCTACTCACTGATGAGACCTCAATAAAGGTTGAAACCGGTCTGGGTAGTGACCTTCTCTCGTAATGTAGAACAATAATACAGCTCCTAGGAGCTAAGTTCACATTATGGGTAAATATCAAGAATTGTGATCGGAGCTTGCTTCACCTTTGATATGAGTTGCCTCAGCTTGCACTACCTAAAGGGTCAGTTGCTGCAGTTTCCAGGTATTTGCTTACGCTTGGAATCGCCGAACTTTATATAGTTTTCTATATTCGCACGAAACTCTGTGAGTTTCTTATTCGGCTAAGAAACAATATGGGATGTAGTATCCCTTTAATTTAAATAAGTTATGTCGCCGAATTAAAGGTTTGTCTCTTCATATAATTAATAACCCCTGTATATATTTAAATAGCATATTAAATAACTGAAAATTTAATGTTACATTATTTATAAAAATCTGGTACCTTTTTCCTGCATAAGTCGATACAAAATTTTTTTGCTGGGTGATCGCCCTGCTTTAATTACCTCTAGTGAATGTAGGATGCTTTTCAGAACACGAGGTATTTAGTCTGCGGCTCTGCATTTTATCAAAGAATTTTGTTTGATAGCATTCTGAGTACGTATGTTGTGGTCATGCCTCCCAGTATACGAGATCAATTCAGGGATTGATGTTTCTTGATATTTTCGTCATTTATATTTATAATGAAGAACACAAGCGTTTAAAGATGTGTGAATGAGATCTGTCGATACTGATCATCCATAGAGGAACATATGTCAAGGATATTTTATTTCATTAGTGACTAGGTTTATTATAAAGCTGTTTATTTATTTCAGATTTTCGCTGCTGCGACAGTTTAATATTTTGACTTAGTTGTGTTTTTTAAAAATCATCCTAGAAATTCATTTACTGGATAAGGTGATGTCAGGTTGCGATTTTATTGCTGAAGAAGTGGAAAAGCTAGTCGTTGATAATGATGTTGATGGACGAGGAGATTTAAACGAAACCGTTGATGATGATGTTGTTAATCCTTGGAATGTAGTCAGCACATCTGCAACTGGAATTGATTATGATAAACTGATTGGTAAGTTTTTTTTTTTAATTATTATTATTTAGGATAGATTTATACGGTGGTTAAAGAAATATAGTAAGAATAAGAAATGCTTGGTGAGTGTTGGGATGGGGAAATGACAAGTACTGCAAAAGTGATGACACTGAAATGATTCAGAAAAACGTTTGATGAAGATAGATTTCAGTAAATTGTTATAGCTTTACATGGGCTCACCCAGGACTTTTTCAACAGAATCTCACCACAGTGACCAGCTGTGAAATTTTTATTAGTTTATTTTACCTTTCATCTAAAAATACTTTGTTCTCATATTGATTTAAAATTTTATCCTAATGTGATCCCATTATTGTGTTCCAGCATTACCCATAGATAAATTTCCATAAATGAATTTAGTTAAAAGACACTCCCAAGAGGATTCCAGGGATGAGTAACTGAAACGATATCATGGAAATTCGTATTTATTATTATTAACATTCGACCTCCATGGAGTCAGATACTCATTATAATCCCCCCCCCCCCTCTTCTTTCTAGCATCTCTGTAGGGTGCAAAACTTTTTTTTTTGGGGGGGGGGATTTTCCACATTTGAGGAAATGTAAATTGTAGAAGTATTTAGGTGGAAGAAAAGGAGTGATATGATAAGACATTTATTCGATTTTAATAGTAATTTTTCTATCTCCCTCCAATCTTAAACATAGGGTGGTGTAGAGGGGGGGGGGAGAAAAAACAGAAACCATTCCTGGAATTGTATAAGAATGCAATGAATAAAGAAATTAAGAACAGATTGTTTACATAGAGAGTGGCAGGCAAGTCAAATGCATTTCTGAAGGTTTTTCCCCCCCTCCTATTATTTTTATTAATTTTATATATTTTTGATGTTATTTATTTTTAATGTAGTCCAGGAACCTGCTTCAAAGAGCAAACATGAAACTTATTCAAGCCACTTCAGACCTACAATATGAATGGCAGTAGTCTCACAATGGGTGATGAAATTCATCTCCCATCTAAAGACCATCACAAATATCAGTGCCCACAGTGGGATGATTTAAACCCACAGCTTGTTGGTCAGAGAATGGATATGCTAACCAGACCAGCATGTGAAAACCATGGATGAGATTATGGTGTAGTACAATAGATCTGTTGCTAATCGAGTGTGATCTCCCATGATAAATCTGTAAATTGCACATAGGTATGTTAAAGATAATTTCTAGAATATCATTTTAGAATATCACTTTAATCCTGGTGAAGATAATTAAGAGTAAGACCCACTATATACCACTTTTTGATACCTGTCTCTCTCAACCATGCACTTATCTAAGTCAAGCGTTCATATTCCCAACCCATATTCTCCAGTTTATGCAACAGATAGTGGTGTCTTATCAAATGCCTTAGCAAAATCCAACAGTATCATAGTGCATCCATTCCCTTTATTTAGCTCAGCGATAACATTGTTATAAAAGTTATAAAATATGAGCAAATTGCTAAAATGACTTTCCCCATTAGCAAATCCATGCTTTTCTTTGCACAGTATAGCTTATCTGTCTACCCATTTCTGTATGCGAGTTATTATCAACCTCTCTAAAATCTTCACCATTACCAGGGATAATGATAGATCAGTGCAATGGAACTAACATAGATTCTTTTTATTCCTGTAGTATCTTTCCTGAGCTCAGACTCAAGTTGCACAAACATATCAACAACCTAGCCAGTTTGGCTGAACATGCCTTGTGGGATCTGACCCAATTGCTGAATTCTTATCCAGGTTATGCAACAAATGTAAAAAAAGTCTTATATAGATGTAGCAGATATCTTAATAATAGATGCAGTGAAAAATATAAATTGCATTAAATAAATAGCTTCTTTGCATACTAGGTTAACATGTAAAAAAATTATTGAATATTACAAATTTCTAAATGTACTTTATTGGCATGTCACACAAATCACTCTTTATAAAGATGCAAGTGTGTCATACCATTGTGTTCTATCTCCAAAAAATCACTCATCATCATCACGAATCATGGGCTCACTGCCCGTTGATGTCTGATGCCTGTTTCACTATCTTCTTCCACCTTTCTTTGTCCAGTGCACAGTGTCGCAGTTTTTGTTACACCCATTCCACACCAGTCTTTTATATCGTCTATCCATTCTCTGTATGGTCTACCTCTTTTGTTTAAACCATCCAAAATACCAAACATAAATGTCTTTATCTTCCAGTCCTCACTCATTCTACAGATGTGTCCAAATAATTGCAGCTTCCGTTTTATAATCTTCTGCATTAGATTCTGTTTTGGTTGTATCTTCTGATAGAGCTCTTCATTAGTGATTTTCTGTACCTACCGGTCCTATTCTTAGAATCTTCCTGTAACAAGTTCTTTCAAATGACAAAATTCTTTTTCTTGATTCCTTATTTATTACCCACGTTTCAGATCCATACAGTACACCGCTGAAGATGCATGTTTCCAATACTCTTAGTTTTGTTTGCAGACTGATCACTTTACTTTTCCAGATGTTATCCATGGCTTTCAGATTTGTTCTTCCCTTTGCAATCCTGATCTTTATTTCTTTTTTACAGTCCAAGTCATGTCAGTTTACTTCCCAAATATGTGAATTGTTCTACAGTTTCTATATCATTTCCATCCACTTGTATCTTTTATTTCATGTTCTTCTCACCAAATACCATTGTCTTTGTTTTTTCAAAGTTCATAACAAGTCCAAATCTCTTCCCTTCCTCATTTAACAGTTTCAGTGTTTTTTGTAGTTCTCTTTCGTCTTCAATAATAACAATGTCATCTGCAAATCTCAGATTGTTAATTCTCATTCCATGTACAGATATTCCTTTGGCATCTTCTTTCATTTTATCCATTGCTCTTTCTAAATGTGCGATAAAAATGCTTGGTGATATTGGGTCTCCCTGTCTAGTACCTCTGCTTGTTTTAAACCATTTCCTCAAATCATCACACCTGTTCTAACTGCTGCAACTGCATTCTGGTAAACATCTTTTAATATAGTTATTAGTTTTTTATCAATTCCATAGGATTCCAGAACTAATGTCACTTTCTGGTCAATACTGTCAAATGCTTTCTGAAAGTCAACAAAGCAAGTATATATGTTTTTGTTTTTTCTCCTAGCTTTCTCTGCTATTAACATCATTGTCAAAATTTGTTGAATTGTAGTTCTATCCTTCCTAAATCCTGCTTGCTCGTCTGCAAGGTATGCTAAAAATCACTGCTGCTTAATAAATCCAGTAAAAGTTTCAGGATTCCTAGACTAAATTGAATAACACTAATAAATTGGGTATGAAAATCAGCACTAAAAAGACAGAGACATTGAAAATAGATGGGGGAAAAATACATCAGCTGCATGGAGAACCTATAGAACATGTAATTAGCTATTTGGGCAAAATTTTTAGATGGTAAAAATTATTGAAATAGACAAGAGAATTAACAAAGCTGGCTTGATAGGAAATCACCTGAATAAATATGTAATGAGAGAGAAATTAGTTAAAATACTAAACTAGTTGTGTATATTAGCACCTCCGTAGCGCAATTGGAAGAACGACGTATATTGCGCCCTTCGATTGGAATAGGCCTAAGTTCGATTCTCGTCGCGACGGGAGGAATCTTTATCTGGTCGATTTCAGTCGAAGGTGAGTTAGCCGATCTCATATGGAGGTAGCAGGGTTTTTTCTCCTGGAAACTTGGGTTTTTTCATCCCGCATACATACAGATCGGTCCTTCAGAACACACGCAATTTACAGACAAAAATTACTAGTTGTGGTGGTGTTGGAGGTGGGCGGTAGATGGTGTTGATTCGTAGTAGAGGTAAGGTGTAGAGACAGTTGTAGATGTCCTCCCGCGATGAGTCTTCAGACCCCTTGGATTTATCAAGAATAATAATAATAATATACAAGACAGCATTCAAACCCATTTAACACATGGATCTGAGAGCTGTATTAGTAGAGTAATCTCAGGTGATCATAGACTAGAAATCACAGATTTCTAGTCAGGGACGCACCAGTAGTGTCTGCCACCTGTGTGCAAAACTTTAGTTGGCGCCCCTATACCCAGTAGCGCATCAGTAGTGTCCAGTCCTGTGTGCAAAACTTTAGTTGGCACCTTTACTATCCTGGTGCCTGTGTGCATTGCATACATTGCACATATGGCCGGCACCCTGTTTCTAGTCTATTTTTACCTGAGATTACTCTACATAAGCAGCAGTGGTTTAATGGACTGAAAACAACACAAGGAATGAATCAACAGAGGTTTAATGAATCTTATTTTTTGACTTTAGCACACAGACATCACTGGAGGATACATTATAAGAATGTAATAATTTCTTTTGATAGATTGCCACACGACAAACTCTTAAATAAATTGAAACAGATGAGATTGGATAACAGACTTCTGAGTTGGATCAGTGACTGGCTGTGGACAGGTATCAGAAAGTTGTATATTGGGGTGCAGTATCCCAAAAGAGGAAGGTCACTAGCGGTGTGCTGCAGGGATCAGTTTTTGGGGCCATTGTTGTTCAATTTGTATGTTAATGATATTGGTTTAACTTGTGATATCAAGCTGTTTGCAGATGATGCAAAACTGGTCAGAGCAATGCAGAGTCAAGCAGATGTTATTGCCTTACTTGAGGACTTGAATAGATTGCATGAATGGGCAGATAAGTGGAATTGTCAGTTCAATGTTGCAAAGTGTTAAGGTTTGAGATTTGGTAAGCAACGATAGGAAGCAAAGTATACACTTGGTGGGGAAACTTTAAAGGAGTAGAGGAGATGGGAGATGTAGGAGTGATAGCGGACAAGGACCTGAAATTCAGGAGCCACATTGCACTAGTTGTGAAGATGTCATATCAGATATTGGCAATGATGCAGAGGACCCTGACATACAGAAATAGAGAAGTTATGATGGCATTGTATAAGGGCTTGATCAAGCTTCATATGGATTATTGTGCACAGATTTGGTCACTGAGTTTTCATGGTGATGAGGATATGTTGGAAAGGGTCCAGAGAAGATTCACGTAGGTGGTCAGTGGTGTTTGGAATGTGGAGTACAAGAACAGATTGAGAGAATGTAAATTCAGAGCATTGTGAATAGGAGAGGAGTGAGGAGCAGGTTCTTTGCATGGAGAGTGGTTGGTGAGTGGAATGCATTGCCTGAGTGTGTTGTGGATGTAGACACATTGAATCAGTTTAAAGCACAGTTGGATGAGCATCATGTGTACCTCCCATGATGAGTGTCCCACTTCATGGAGATCAGATATTAATAATAATAAATATGAATACCACACAAGGTAGAAGATATTAATTGAAAGCCTTCCTAAGAGGGATGTTCTCTGTGGGTGCAGGTATGCAGTCTTGCTATTTTTATTTCCTTTTTTTCTTTTTTTTTAATATACATGTTTTTCCCACCCACAAAAGATTGTAAATCTATTGTATATTAGAACCATGGATAAACCAAGGAATTTCTTTTTATAAATTTTTTATTTTATTTATTTTTTATCTGGTCTGGAAACTGCTGTTGACATTATACATGGAACTTTTTTAAGCCACTTTTCAGGCCCTATATAAGCAGAGCATTGGGCTAACGGTGTATGATGAAATTCATCTCTCTCTCTCCCTCTCTCTCACTTAAAGACAATCAAAAACATCTATGCTTACATCAGGATTCAAACCTACAGCCTGTTGGTTGAAAAGCATGTATGTTAGCCACTCAGCCAGCCAGGCCAGCAAAAAGTCTATGAATTACTTCCTCATATTTTGGGAAGTTTCACACAACTATATTATTATTATTTTTGGTAACCTCCATGGAGTGAACAGACTCATTGTTAGAGGCCCACTCAACCAACATCATCTTTCATAATGAGCCTCTGAAGTTGTATACACTACCGGCATTCATAATGCACTCGGTCAATGCATTCCACTCATTAACAACTCTCCACATAATATCATTTCTTCTGTATTAATCTGATAGAATCCCTAATATTTGTGATCTCAGAAAAGGTGGTCAAGATCTTAAAAAACACAATCTGATGATCACTCATAAACTGCACAGAAAACTAGCAGTCCTTATCTGCTCCCCCAAAGTACGTGGTACACTCTAGATAAATTCAGTGACCATAGTATCAGCAGTTGCATAGCTTTAACTGCTGATAACCCAAACAGCCAGGACAGCCAACATCCTTATATCAGAGCACCAGGACTACATCTATTTCCACAACTATGGCCACTTGGGGTTAGCAAATCATACCCAGATATCCAACACAGGATCCATTGGGAAAAATGCCACTTTACTCCACTGAAGAAAATTTAAATTTGAGAGACTTTTCCACAAATCTGCTTCAACTCTTACCAATTATCCCAACTTAAACAAATATGGTTGTATCAAACTGCCTCTCATATGGGAAACCCTCATCAGCAGACATTCAGCCCAACAGCTAAGCAAGTACATCCAACCAACCAAATAGGTGGTGTAATTATAATGTAGATCACCCTGTATTTCTCTTGTTCCATTTTTGTTACTGAAGTGTGCCTGCATGCATGCATGTGTTTAATACTAGTGTATTAATCCCTGAAGAAGCCAATTTAACTTGGCAAAATATTGGAATTTTCCCTCCTGTAAACTCAGGGTTTTTTACTCCATACAACACACACACACACACACACACACACACACACACTAATAATAATAATAATAATCAAATTGGAACACCTGTGTTCATTTATTTCTTTTTAATTCATTAAATTTTTAGCTATGTTTCATTGCCATTATCAGTACAGTTATAGGAAAACCAATCGCAAAAAAGAGAACATCAATTCAGTTGAAAGCGCATGATATTATATGCACTATTGGCTGCAGCAGAATAGCTCCATCTGTATTAATAGATATACAAAAATAAATTACAATAAAATAATTGAACTTAATGCCTTCCTTATCTCTCTCTTAAGACAAATATCCTCCTCTTTCTTATTCTGGAGTTTACAAAATTTTATTATTTTATTATTGACAGACTGGTTGTTCTGCAGAAATTCGTCTGAAAGAACAGCAAATATTTCACTTAAAGAACCTCATAAATCCTGTTTAGCAGGCCATGCATTATCTACAAAAATAGGATATTTTGAAACAGGACCAAAGTATTACATAAAAGTTATTTTCTTCTGGAAAGACTCTATAAAGAAAAAGCTGTGAAGCACATATTCACAATCCAAGCCTTAACAAAATCGATTGCCTTAAACTTCCCATCCTAGCCCCATAAACTTGAAATCATTGGTATTTTGAACTGAACTATTGGAAAAGTGTAAGGGGCAGAAACTGACCTACTGATTTATCGTAATAAGTTAGGACTAAAAGATGTTGGAAATTTTTTTCACTATGTTAGACTATAAATTATATATTTAGTTTAATCCTTTATCCAAGTGTAAGCAAACAAAGTTTGCACCTGAAGTATCTTCAGGACTGAGGCAACTCGTGGTAAAGGTGGATCAAGCTCTCATCACTCCTTATCTTTGCATTATGGGAGATACTAAGCACATCTCCTTGCAGACATGTATAATACTATGCATTAAGGGAAGGGGCCACTACCCAGACCGGTTTCGACCTTTATTGAGGTCTCATTTAGTGGGAGTCAGACCCAGTGGTGGTCATACAAAGATGGAAGTAATGGAGAAGTCATATTTACCTATACAAGTTGCCAAGTCTTACACTTGGATAAAGTGTAAGACTTGCTTACACTTTATCCAAGTGTAAGCAAGTGTTAGTATCACCACCACCACTGGGTCTGGCTCCCACTGATGAGACCTCATCAGTGGGAGCCACTTCAATAAAGGTCAAAACCAGTCTGGGTAGTGGCCCTTCCCTTAATGCATAGCATTATAGATGTACTTTACACCATAATGCAAAGCACATTTCTGCAAGGAGATGTGCTTTGCATTATGGGAGATACTAAGGCAAGTAATGAGAACTTATACCACCTTTACCACAAGTTGCTCCAGTCCTGAAGATACTTCAAGCACAAACTTTGTTTGCTTACACTTGGATAAAGGGTTAAACTAAATATATAATTTATAGTCTAACCAAGTGAAAAAACTTCCAACATCTTTCTCTAATCCAGAGTAATTTAATAATGAGGTGTTACACCTTTTGGCAACTCATATAGGTAAATATGACTTCTTCATTACTTCCACCTTGGCATCACCATCTCTGGGTCTGGCTCCCACTGATGAGACCTCAATAAAGTCGAAACCGGTCTGGGTAGTGGCCTTTCCCTTAATGCATAGCATTATACATGTCCACAAGGAGATGTACCTTGCATTATGGGAGATACTAAGGCAAGTGATGAGAACTTATACCACCTTTACCACGAGTTGTCCCAGTCCTGAAGATACTTCAGGTGCAAACTTTGTTTGCCTACACTTGGATAAAGGATTAATCTAAATATATAATTTATAATTTATAGGACTAAAAGAGTTTTTGCCTTACTCCTTCGGAAAGTAAAAACTACTTAGGGATTTTTTAATGCCTTTTGCTTATCCTCTTTGATTTCAATTTTTAGTATAGTTTGCATATGGCATATTCTGTAAAACTACTATCCTTCTTGGAGGAAAATATCCATTTTTAAAACATTTCTCTCATTTAGTTAGATTTGGCTCTTCTAAAATTGATGAGAGTGTGATTACAAGGTTTGAAAATGTAACCAGACAACCTGCACATCATTTGCTTAGAAGAGGAATATTTTTTTCTCACAGGTAAGCAAGCGGCTTTCATCATTATGATTTTTCAGATATTTTTAATTAAAATATTTTAGTGTAGATGCTACCAACTCAAAACAGAGAAGTATATAGTTTTCAGTATTTAAAACTGTCATTTGGGAGAATGGCAGTTCTTGCTGGTAACCATTGTGTGTGTGTGTGTTCTCAGAAGTATTTGGACAACTTTTAAAAGTAGTTAATGATAAATATGTATAAAAATGGAACTAGTATATAAATGTACAGTACACATTACAATTTCAATACTGATGAATTGAATTGCAGTAAGGAGTTTACAAATTTCATAAGGGGTTCAAGGATATATATATCTTATTATGAAGGATGTGTGAAACAGTTGTTCAGCATCTGTTTAGTTGAAGTAACATATGTGGTCCCAGAAGGAGATAGCAGTGTTAGATTTAGCATTCTTATATACTGAATTCATTCATTATTACTACAATTTGGACCTATTTTTGGCAGATATAGCAATAGATTTGTTTTGGCTAATTTTGCAATTAATGTGGTCAAGTTGTAGTGAAAATAATATATAATTTCAAATCATTGGCTCACAGTAAATATAGAATTATAATGGGGAAGGGAGAGATAACCAAATAAACTTGCATCAAGCTGTCTTGAACCTTGAGTTAATTTAACGACAGTTAGTGCACCGAAGCATAGCATTTTAACTGCACAGACATTAAGAGTAGTAGTGCTTATAATTGTTTATGTACAGGATGATGATAATTAAAGTTCACATTTCGAAAGGCTGTAACTGGATAACTACTCAGTGGAATGATTTAATATTTAACACGATGATGTGTGCAGTAATGGAATTTTATTTTGTGCAAAAACCAACATTAGTTCTAAAAGTTATTGCTAGGAAAATGCAATAACATATGTAATGGTTGCAGTGTCTCACTGCAACTATACCATTTATGCAAATGTCCCCAATGATATTGCTTCAAAAGAAGCTTCTATAAAAGCAGGTAGCTGTGGAATGAATCAGTTCATTGCCGAGTAGAAAACATGTTAAAGCACAATGTCATCATTACCGAAGGATTGCACACTTCTCATGAAGTTATTTTACCAAAATAACATTGAAATTTAAGGATTAAAAATGGGTCCTATGACTGCATATTGTTGACAAAAAATGATCCAGAAATTTGAAAAGATAGGTTCCTTAGATATCAAACCTGGCAGAGGATGGGAGCCAGCCCATGGAATGGCACACATTTTATTTATTTCTTTTACGTTGATTATAAACCTATAGTACATTTTATACCGTGAGTGAGCTAAGGAGATTTGTTTTCTATTTTTATCAATTTTTATTTATATATATTTTTTTGTGTGTGTTTTTCATTTATATTTTTACATAGTCTGGGAACCCTGCTCTAGAAGTTCCATGTTTGGAACTTTTTCAAGCCACTTCAGGCTTCTAATAAGCTGGTGGTGGTGGTCTCACACCAGGCAATAACATTCATTTTCCATCTTAAAACAATCGCAAACATCCATGCCCACAGTGGGATTCGAACCCACAGCCTGGTGGTTGGAGAGCAGGTACTCTAACCTCTTAGTCAACCAGGCCAGCAATGCCATGCATCAGTCCAGTGGTGATACATAGTGCTGCAATACCATAACATTTTAGAACTAATGTTGGTTTTTGTGCAAAATAATATTCCATTGACATACACATCATCATCATGTTAAATATTAAATCGTTCTGCTTGAGTAGTTACCCAGTTACAGTCTTTTGAAATGTGAAATTTAATTATAATCACCCTGTATAATAGTTATACAGGGTGATGAAAAGTAAAGTATCCCTGTTTAAGACCCTGTGGAGTGCCATCCAGTGATCCAAATGCTGCAAAACTTTGCGGGAATCATGCAGAGGCAATATCTGAATGGGAGGAAGCATTTCCAAAATTCACCATCCGAGGGTGCTCTATGATGTACTGAATGTAGATGTAGTAATTATTCTCTGTGTGTGTGAGGAGAAAAGTGACATAAACATAAATAACACATTTTTATTCATTCCCATTATGCATTCACAGGCTGTACTGTTCAGTGTGCTGCCCTTCTTATGCCACAGACCACATCCTTTGCATGGTCAGGGCTGGTGTTGCACACCTGCTGCATTATGTTTGTCTTTCAGTACTGGTAAGTTATCAGAATCACCTAATAAACCCTGTCTTTGAGAAATCTCCAGAGCCAGAAGTCAGATCAGGTGAACAAGGCAGCCATGCAGTGGGGAAAGGCACAACTGATCACTGTGGCTTCCATGAAATGTTGTCAAAGAACCTCCTGTGGGGATCAATCAATGTGTGGAGGGGGGGGGGCATTCTGCATGAAAATGACTGAATCCATGCACAGGCACGACAAAATTGTTTACCATTGTGATATGCTGTAGGCAGTAACTCAGCTGGCACATTTGCCAGTAGGCAATAACCCCATTGGCAAATGTCCTCAAAGAAGAATGATCCAATGATGAACGATTGTAAACAATCAAATGTAAACCTGTCCCAGACAGTAACTTTAGGTGAATGTAAAGGAATTTGTTGCATTGCATACTGGTTTTGTGTAGCCCATACTTGGAAACTGTGGGTATTCTCAGTTCCATCCATGTGAAAGCGAGCCTCATCTCCCCAAAAAATCATCCATGGCATGCAGCATCCAACTTTGCTCGAGCAAGGAACGTTAAAGCAAATGTCAGTCCTGCTAGCAAAACTCCTGTGTCAGGGTTATCTTGAATGGGTAAAAATGCAGAATTTTCCATAGAATTTTACAGACAGTTGTGTAGGGCACATCCATATGTCTTGATACAGTATGTGCACTGCAGAAACCAACACTGTTATTCATGGCCTGCTCCACAACTGCAGTAGCAACTTCATTCACTTGTTATGAACTGATTGCTTTGCGACATCTGCCAGGTCTAACTCCCAACAATCCCATTACTTCAAAATTATAATCATTCATTGTAGATAGTGGTGGACCTCATTGGCACTTGTTCAGGCATTGAAATTCGCAGTGCCACAGCATTGCAATTGTTTAAGTAGTTTAGCTTCACGAGCAAAGCACATTGGGACAAGATTAATGCCATCACTGTGGACAGTATTAACAACCAGAATGAAGGGGGAAATCCCATGTCCATCTTTTTAAACAATTCTGGCACCTGCTGAGTTGCTTGATATGCAAATTCCATGCATTTGATATTTACAATGTCCCTGGTAGTGGATTTTGGAACTTTTTTCCCCTCAGATATCACTTCCACATGATGTAATGTATTCCTGCAAAGTTTCACAGCATTTGGATCAGTGGATGGCACTCTACAAGGCCTTAAATAGGAACACTTTAATTTTGATCACCCTGTATATGAAGTAGAGTTGAATTTTGCAGTTATAGATGTTTTCATTGTTTTTGCAAGCACTATTATAATGTCTGTGGCAAATTTACATCATTCAAAGAACAACATAAATCTCTTCATGGTGTAAAAAAACTTTTACATCACAGGGTTTACAAAATAAATCCTGTGATGTAAAAACTGACATGTGTCAAAAGTTATAGCACATTTATTGATCTGCTTTTGGCTTATGTACTTCATACAATTTTATTTTTGCTTCATTTTGTCACTAAATGGTTTGACTAAAATCTATATTGAAATGATTTAATAAGTTTTAATAGAAATCCTAATTACCAAATATCTTTAAATTTGGTGTTTGTTGCCAAATTAATATCAGTTTGACTCATTTTGCCAATAAAATTATACTAATTGACATTAAAATTGAATTTTATAGACATCCTCAATTCCAAATTTTCTTAAATTCCATCTAGAAAAAATCCAAGGTTGATAAACCATACCTTCACAAACACCAACGTACAGCCCTCCTGCAGAAGTATAAGCCCTGTGTTCTCCAGGAGACATGCTTAAAGTTTCATGAGGATACTTTATGGAATATTACTATTATCCATATGGGCTGGTCCATTCTTGTGGGCAGCCATATCCCATTCCAACGAGTCTTTTTCAGCACTAACATAGAGGCAGCCATCTGCACAGCTCTTGGTAGGATTTCTTATTACTATATGCTGCCCATCTCTGTAGATGACTTGACCATAATTTGTCATTCTGGAAATATTGAGGATCATAGAAAAACAGCTGTAGAATGCCACAGATAACTTTCCACCTGGGCACTTGTATATTGGTCAGGTTTTCACCATAGAAGACCATTTGTGTGCACCTTTTCTGTAGATGTCTTCATTCTGACCCAAAGCTAAGACTGGAACCAACAATAATCTCAGTTGGGACAGACAAAGTCTTATGACTTGTACTCAACAAAAAACTAGTCCTGAAAAAATAAACTGGTCACACCCTGTCTTTCACTTCCTGGGTTGCAGACCAATATTCTTTTCTCTGTCTCTTCTGAGCACTTATCCTATAAAGATGCTACCATTAGTTCCCAAGTTTATGCTTCTGCCTGTGCCTGAAACAGTATGCTTCATCAGTGGATTCTCCATCATCAGACAATCAGAATCACTACTGAAATCATTGGATGATGACAACTGCAGTATATAACAAAATAAAATCCATGTCAGATCATCTGTTGTGGACGAGCATTTTTTGTCTGTGTCGGGAAAGCTTATATAACACATGATAGACTGCCATACAAACTTCTGAACTGCATATAAAAAGAATTAATATAAGCTCTATATATTGCTATAGACAACATTCCATGAATACCTCTGGATACATTACCATCTTAGTATAACTGCATTCCATCATGCATTTTTTTTTGGTGTGCAAATTAGAACAAACATTCCCCTCTCCATCTATCAGCAGCTCTTGTAATTACACAGCGAATACTCTGCACAGATGGTTCAGAATCAGAGTCTAGTAGAGTCTACCCTGTCTTCTTAGTGAATATAATTGGATCCCACTGGAATCATATTAACACTTCTTCCTGAGCCCTTTTTTTTTTCATGTTGCTCCCACTCATGAAAGGTTATAGGCTAAAGATTTCTTTTTCTAATTTTTTCTAATTTTCAGATTTTTTTTTTTTTTCATGTTGCTCCCACTCATGAAAGGTTATAGGCTAAAGATTTCTTTTTCTAATTTTATATATACATATATTTATTTATTTACATAGGCTGGGAACCCTGCTCCAGAGACTAAACGTCGAACTTCTTCCAAGCCCTCTAGTAAGCAGGTTGGTGGTCTCACACTGGGTGATGAAATTCATCTCCCACCTAAAGACAATCACAAACATGTCCATGGCAGGATTCAAACCCATAGCTTTGTTAGTTGGAGAGCAGCTATGCTAACCACTCGGCCAACTTGGCCAGCAAATCGGATTGTTATCTGATTCTCTAATACAGGGCTGTTCAAAGCACTGCTTGCGGCCTGCAGTGTGATTTTGTGTGGCCCGCCTGTCAGGTTTGATTTTCACAAGCGAAAAAATAAAATAACAATTTGAATGGAATGCGTATTAGATATTTTAATTCTGTCGGTAATTTTATTTGGTGTTTTTACATCACTATATACTCCCTTGTTTTTCAAATATTAGATGTGTCAAAGAAGTGTTTTTACACTGTTTTGTTCCAACTTGCGTGCTCCCGGCGCTCAAAAGGGGAAAGTGAGCGCACGATTAGTGCACAATTATTGTCGTTCATTTGTTCAGCTTTCGAGGTTGTGTCACTGCTGCTCACCAAATTACTAGATATGCATTGTGATGTGGCCCTCGGATTACCTAAAGTTGGATAACCCTGCTCTAACATATTATGTTTTTAAATTTCTTCCAAATATTAACTTTTATGTTCATGTATAGATGTATATATTCATTCATTGTAAAGTGAAATTGCTTTATTAATTTTGCATTATATACTACTAATATTTTTCAGAATGCATACTTGATTTTTATACTATGGTTTTATATTATATTTTAACCACTGACATGGCCTTAGTTGCTAATATGCCAGCATCCATCCATCCATCCATGTTTGAACTGCACCCACCACTATTTTATTGTCTGACTTGATAAACATTTTTTTCTGAATTCCAATAAATGTCACTTTTTGTGACTTTCTGGAACCATAAAAATGCACATCACTTTGAGAGGCATTGGGAATGGTATAACAGTTCAGTAGAAGTACTACCTGCAAAAAAAAAAATAATAATAAAATGAATAAATAAAATGTTACTAATATTAATGGGAATACATCTTCATGTTTTCATCCATATTTTAAAATGTTCATAGCAGCACAATATAAACTAAAAAATATCAGTAGAGACTTTTTTGATGTACACACAATTTGTACTGCATTAACAGATGAAGTGTACTTACGAACATATTTGTATATGTTTATAAACTAAAATAATAAGAATTACAAACTAAAAAATGTCAGTAGCGATGTTGATTTAGATGCAGTTTATGCTGCATTTACAGATGAAGTGTACTTGTGAACATAAATTGTCTCTTTAGCAAAATAGGATGAATGATGGCATATTGCAACCTTTGGTTGGAAAAGGCATAAGTTCAATTCTCGTCTTGACAAGAGGAATCTTTATACGTTTTTTTTTTCGATTGTGGGATGAAAAACTCGAGTTTTTTATCCCACAATTACAAGCAAATAAGCCTTGAGAATACACGCAATTTATAGACAAAAAATGCTAATAGTGGTGGTGGTGAGCAATAGATGGCATTGTGTGTAGATGATGATAGTAATGTTTCTGTGTAGTGGATCAAATGAGAGAGGGAGAGTTGCAGAGTGCCCTCCCTCGATGAGTCCTTGGATTCCTCGGAGGTGTCACATAATAATAATATTCATTAACTGCAGTACAATACTATGTTATGATATGAAATATGCGATAAAAGGCTAAGAATCAGATCACGCTATTGACAGAGCAGTATATAAAGAAATTATATTGCATTTCAGAAGGAGATATAATCATTTTTCTCTCTTTATAAATTCAAGAAAAAAAAAATATATATATATATATATATATATATATATATATCGATGAAAGAGAGTAGGTGAAAGAACAGTACCTTGTGGAACCCTAGCATTAGTTAAAGAAAGGTCAAGATAATGATACATCTGACATCACACATAATCCAGTTACAGAAACGGACCATATGATAGGGGAGCCCACTTAGTAGCCTTTGTACAAACAGTGAAATGTAGATATATCAAGAGCAACCACTTACAGTTGACAAAAATTTTTAGATAGGTAACAAAAGCAAGATCGCTTGTTGGTTGACAGTGGCAGAATCTATATTAGCAGTCATGTTAGTCATGATGATTTTCTCCATTGCTTCAGAAAGAATTGAAATGAGAGAAATTATATGGTTAACTGATGGTAAAGATTTGTCATCCTTATAAATTGGTGTGAATATGGCTAATTTCTAAGCAGCAGGATAGTGAAAAAATAAAAATATGATACAGGACAGGAGAGTGAAAAAATAAAAATATGATACAGGACATGAGCCATCGCTTGAACACTGACTTTCAGAACAATCAGAAAATTGCTATAAGCATCAGGAGACTGTTACACATGTAGTTTGGATAAAATTCATTTGCTCTTGTTCTGATAAAAGTTGGGATGAGGGAGGGGGACATAAATATTTAGAATGATTGGAGGTCATTTAAAAGTTTCCTGTGGGTTTTCTATTTTCTGGCAATTAAAAATCAGTTTGTATGTGGATATGCTGATAATTTGCTTAAACTATTTTGAGTTGTAACATAAAAAAGGAAGATATAGATTTCACTGAAACCCTAATTATGATATGCTTGAATCTTCTCCTGTACAGCCTTGGCATGTCTTGGAGAATCATCTTAGATAAGGGATACAGATTTAAAAGGAATTGGTAAATGAATGTTTCAATACTGATAAGTTTTTTTAATGGAAGACTGAAAACATTAGTCCAGCAAACAAAATGAAAAAATAATGAAGCTCATCATCCCATTTGGCATTCTTACATGCTAGAAAACTTGAGAATAACAGTCATTTTGTGAATGTTGCTCCATGGAATTAGAAATCAACACTACATCATGATCTGGGTGAGTTAACTGTCTCTTGTACAAGAGACTATTAAATTTGTCTAGAAATTGCAGTTTTTTTTTCTTGCTTTTTTTCTCTTCTTTTTTTTTTTTCTTTTTCTTCTTTTTTTTCCCTCTCAGGAAACTTTGATTTTAGTTCAGAACAGAGAAATAACCAGGAACTATGTGCAGTTCACAAATGTTATTCCAACTTTAATGGCTTTAGTTGCTTTCATTTTCTATTTTTAGGTCTTTGAATTTCTTATTTAAATATATTTCACAGAATTTTAATTTGTCTTATTAGGACAAAGTAACATTGTTTTGTTCATTTTTGAAATTTATTCTTGTAAGTACAAACTGAAACATTGACATAATGTAAATGTAACATAGTATATTGTATTACAGAGACTTTCATCAGATATTGTCAAGATATGAACAACAAAAACCATTCTTTTTGTATACTGGACGTGGACCATCATCAGATGCTCTACATTTGGGCCACCTTATTCCTTTCTTTTTTACTAAGTATGAAATGATTTTACACCTGAAATTCATATATAAATGCATATGTAAATTTGTTTAAGTGAATTTTAGATATTTAATACTGTAAGTTGTTTATTTGGTCTTTTATCATTGAGAATTTTAACTCCCATTTTAGTCCAGATTAGCATGAAGGAAAGGGTTAGTCCAGATAAAAATATGTACAGCTTGTTTTTTAAACAGTTGCAACAGTCACACTATGACCAGTAAGCATGCATGTGAGTCTTTTGTTTGTTTTTTTTGTTCATATACCACTGATCTGTGTTGTGAAAATTTAACCATCCCACTTTACAGTGACATGTTGTACATCCTTCTCAGAAAAGATCCAAAGAAACAAGCATAATTTTTTTTTCCATAGAAATGATCAAGCTTTTTTTTTTTTTTTTTTATGGAGCTCCCTGCCATAAAGAACTCTTTTTTGGTTACAGTTAGTTTAAAATTAAATTACTGAAAGATATTTTTGCATTACTTAATGCTTTACTCAGATGTGGCAGCCCTGCAAGAGGATTTGAATAAACTAGACAGATGGGCAAATGAATTGGGATGTTGATTTAATGCAGCAAAATGTAAAGTCTTGAAGTTTGGGATACATCAATGGGAGGCTGCATACACAATTGGAGGAGCTGTAATGGAGGAAGTAGGGGAGACAATAGATCTTGGGGTGATGATTGATAGAAAACTGAAATTCAGGGAGCATATTGCAAAGGTGGTGAAGGTAACACAGAGGATTGCTGCAATACTGAGAAGGACGCTGACCTGCAGAGATAAAAGAGTTATCATTCCGTCGTATAAGATTGATCAGACCACACTTAAACTATTGTAGTTTGGTCCCCAGGATTTGAAGAGGATAAATTAACTGTGGAAAGGGTACAGAGGCAGATAACAAAGATGGTTTCAGGACTGTACAATGTTAGTTATGAGGATCGGCTGAAGGAATGTGGACTGCAGAGTTTGATGGATAGAAGAAGGAGAGGTGATATGATTGAGACTTTGTAACTGTTGAAAGGCAGTTACAAGGTGGACACTGAGGAGTCCACCTCATTTCTATATCTTTCACTTGGTGGAACAGCTGGAAGGAGTGATGACAAGGGACCCATCCCTGGAAGATACAGAAGGAAGCTGAGCAAGAGGGTGAGGAGTGGTTTCTTTGCATGGAAGGTGGTTGAACCGTGGAATGCATTGCCAGATAGAATGGTAAGAGCAAGAATGGTCAATGAGTTCAAGGAGTGGTATGATAGACTTTGTGTTTCCTAAGAAGGACCTCCCATGATGAGTCTCTTGACTCCATGGAGGCCTGAATAATAATAAAATAATTAATGTGAATAATAACATATGCGTAATGATGTTTGCCTGCTTTTGTAGTAGTGATTTCAAAATCAATAGAATCATTGGAAATATATTAATTTTCAGTTGTTTCAAGGAGAAAATCAGTAGAATTATGAAATTTAAAATTATGTAAAGATCATAGAATAAGAATGCTAAAATTGTAGAATAAAAAAGAAAAGAAGCTTGAGATCAAAATGTAATATAACAATGGAATAAATAGGGAATGCAAAACAGAATATGAAAATAATACTAGATAAAAAAAAATACTAAAAATCACAAGACATTCATTAAAAAGAATATAGAAAATAGGATAAAATTTTCTTAGGAATAAAACTGGAGTAGAAATTAACTTTTTTTTTTTGAAAGATATAGAAACCTAAAAATATAAGTGTGTACACATTAAAAGTAATGTTAATAATTAACATTTTTACAGGGTGAAAGACAGTTTCAGGGCAGGGATTGGCTGTCTTCAGAATGTAGCAAGATTTTAGTGAGGGTGCTGTATATATAGTCTGCATTGGATAGCTTATAGTGTTCTGATTGGCTGAGAGTTTTGTATGTATTATTACATAGTGGAGCTGTCAAACCTCTGTGATGATATAGGGTTGAGGAACATTAATGGCATTGTGGTGTGTTTTTATTGCTGTGGATTTTGATATTCTTCATTTGATTTCATTTTCCTGAAAGTCAAGCGCACTCACTTTCCCAAATTAGAGAATGTGGTTATAATTCAATAGTATTGGCAGCTATTTCTGTAGTTGCTTGTTTGGAATTTTGGTTAGTATGTATTTTTTTTTTTAATGAAGATTGTCAGGGATAGGGATTTGGCATTCATAATAAGTGTTCATATAGGCAAGAACATAGGGATCTAATGGCAAACTCAGTATAGATAGTCACAGTTTGGTTGACAAGAGAAGTGATAAACCACATTGCAATGCTGAAGAAGTTCCTGATCTGCTTGTTTTTCTCTGGATTTTAGGTTTAATAGTTTTATGTGACTAATGAAGAATATTTAAATACCATATTTGCCAGCGTATAAGATGCACCCCCTTTTTTGTACACATTTTTTAGGAAAAAAACTTTCTCATTGAATATTATAATCAATTTACAGTATTTCAAATATAAAATAATAAGTAGGTCTACTTTCAACAAATACCTAATCTAACTAGGAAAGTGTCCCATCTTTTAATCTTCTTCGTCAAAACCCAGAAATTCATCTCCAGAGCTAAATGAAGAGACACTTGAAACCTCTTCTAAATCAGAATCCTGAGTTCTCATACAACAAATTGTCCCCTGTACCATCCAGTGCATTACTAATGCCACACTTCTTAAATGATTTAACCACTGTCTCAGTTTTTGCAGCATCCCATGAAGCTTTGACCCACTCACAAACTTGCGAAATACTAGGCCTCTTCCTTCTTCCTGATGGTGTGACCTCAAAATCTGAAGACTGCATCCAGCTGTTCTACTTCTCTTTTCATAAATCCCTTAAATGGTTTATTAATACAGACATCTAAAGGTTGAAGCTGACTAGTTAGACCTCCTGGAATTACAGCTAACTGAGTTTTTAACATCTTCTGTTCTGTGAGAACGAAACTGATCCCATACTAACAGGGCAGGCTTCTTCAACAGTCATACAGGGTGCCTAGACCAAATTTTATCTATCCATAACTTTATTCCTCCTCCATCCATCCAGCCTTTTGCGTGAACATGTACAAACACTCCTTTAAGCAGTTTTTTCTTTGTGTAGCGTCTTTCTTTTAAAAATCAATAGTGGCAGCAATTTTATCCCATCAGCACAGCAGGATAAAACAACCATGTAGTGAGTTTTTTCATGCCCAGAAGTTTTAACAGTTACACTTTTTGTGCCCTTGGAATCTACAGTTTTGTTTGAAGGCACATCAAAAGTCAGCATCTATGTTTCCTATTTGCGCAAGTTCAAAATTTTCTTGTTTCCTTCGTTAATGACAGATCGATGAAATTCAATTTGTAGACACTGAAAGTCCCGCTTTTCTGTGGTCTAAAATCCATCAGTTCTGTCTCAAATTCTGGCCATTTTGCAGTTCCACTTCATAGATTATGTTTATTGTGAGTTGCTTTTTTTTTTTTAGATCCTCTTCCTGATTCCATCAAGTTCTATCATTTTCTCAGTTGGGGGTAGCCCGAAATGCCTCTCTGCAGTCCTGTTTCCATTTTCTTTAGCATATGCAACCACACGTAGCTTGTACGCAATATTGTAGCAATGCTGACATTTTTTCAGCCATAATTTGCCAAGAAATTTAGAGAAAATTTAACGGCAGAAAATTATCAACATTTACAACAACCGCGACAACAATTGGAAAGTTTAAACAAACAGGAACACAGCTGTGATCATCTATGACAGCGCATGGGCATCCACTGAACTCTACATAACTGGAATGCTCTCACACAACGCAAGGAAGCAAAAAAGAAAGAAATCGCTTAACTCGGAACAGAGAAAATTTCCAGAAATGAAAGTAATAAAAAAAAAAAAAACTGAATATCGACGTATAAGACCCACCCTGTTTTTCAGACCTATTTTCGAAGAAAAAAAGTGCATCTTATATGACGACAAATACAGTACCTATTTCATGTTTTATATGAATTGCATATGTATAGGAATTTTAAAATTTTGCTGTGAGGAACATTTATTTTATACTGAGGGTTGGCAATGCTTACTATTTCTAAAGGGAATTGTTGGGGATAAAACAGTTTAAGAAAATCTGTTCCAACTAATTAATCTATCTGTTTAGATCTTCAGAGAGTGTTGCATATTTATATGCATTAATAAGCTGTGTAAGTGCAATTGATTACACTTTGCTATTGAGCTTGAGCAAAATAATTCCATTAACGTTTTAAATTTAATACCAACAAGATCTGAGGAAAACATCATAAAAGTTTATTATAAGTCTACAAATGTAGCAACTCTCTGAACTTTGACACATATCATCCTTATACTATAAAAAAAATTGTTGCACTTTTTTTTTTTGTTATATTTCACATAATCTTTGAAACCTTGGTCTAGAGACCAAATATGGAACTTTTTCAGGCTACTTCAGGTCTCCATTAAGCAGAGTAGTGATATCACACCAAGCAATGAAATTGATCTCATAAACAAAGACTATCACAAACATCTCTGCTCATAGTGGGATTTGAATGCAGCATGTTAGTTTCTGAGCAGATATGCTAGCTACTCACCATCCAGGTTCCTTGCAGTTCTCTCATACTTTGCAACATTACATTGAGAAGAGAACTACAAGAATATCAGTCCTAAATTCTCTATTTAAAAAAAAAAATAAATAAAAAATAAAAAGTCTGGTTTAGCATAGCACTGAGTTGACACTGACCACAGAATCTTCTGATTGAAGACCAGTCTTTTACGTAGATATTATTTCAAATTTGAGTGCTTACTCAAAGAGAATTGCTGAAGCATTACTGCACCACACAGCACTACTATATTTCATTACCAAAAATTTGAGAAATTGTTATCCTTATTATAGTAAATGCACATTATTGCAAATACCACTATAATAAACTATAGAAAAGCTCTTGCTTAAGTTCTCTAGAACCAATGCTGTTTTATGCTCACTATTTTAAACGCTCAAAATCTTCACAATGGTTAACTAAATACCCTAGTAAATGAAGTCACAGTCCATTCTTAGCAATTTTTCTTTTGCTGAACACGTGTATATTTTTAACTTTATCTATCTAGAACAATAACGTAATATCTGCATGGCAAGTAGATGTGAAAGACAGCCACCACATCTTGGAGGAGGAGGTGGGGGAGTCTATCTATGTGTAATGTTTACACAACTTGGCTATTTGAAATCAGCTCAAAAACAGCCACTGGGAGTAATGCTGGATGAAATTTGAAGTGCTGGATACAATTTATTAGTGTTTTGTATTGAAACTAGAAAATGTATTGACAAAAGCTGAATCAAATTCATGTTGTGAATCAGCTTTAAAGATGGATGAAATTATCTATAGTAAAATGAGGGAAAAATTTAAGGGGAGAATACCCTAAGGAAATAAAACACAAAGGAAATGACAGTTCTTTTGTGTTTTTGTTTATTTGTATATTGATAACAAAACACAAAGGATTGGCAGAAATTACACATACAGTGTGCTAAATGACAACACCAAAAGAAAATTCAAAGAATAATGGGAGACATATAAGAAAGTCGAATTTTTGAGTTGAAGGATTAAAATCCCAAGTTTCCAGAAGGAAAAACCCTACTTGCCAATGCCAGAGATCAACAAATTTGGGAACTGATTGGGAAAAAAAAAAGACTTAGGAAAGAGTTCCTCTAATTGACACCAAGAATCTAACCTCTAACTGTTTTTTAAGTATGCTTCATACAACCTAGCACTGTGGATATAAATGCCATATCTACAGGGCTACATGGACTTAATGTCATTTATCTGAAATATTCATAATGAACTAAATGTATGCAGTCTTTATCATTAAAATCCAAAATAACCCCAAAACTTTGGGTGTTAATCAGCTTTATAATTGGTTACTTCCAGTTACAAACAAGGAGGCAGCATAAATAATGAACAGGTAGTCTTCATTAGTTAACTTAAGAGGATTAAAAAGTGGTTGCTGGTATGAATAAAGCAGCTTCCTAATCAAACTATGACCTAATGATTGACAGCTGGCAGAAGTTGATACTGTTCTCTTAAAACTGTAAATTAAAAAATATGATACAATATATAGTATTTCTTTTTTTATAGTCAGTTTTGCACAGTTTATCGTCTGATGTTTCTCACGAAAAGGCCATTGCTATCGTCATATTGCTGGTCCTGTGTATATTTTGCTAGTTTCTGTTCCTTTTTGGTCTTAAACTTTTTTGTTTTCAGAATCTGTAATTCATTTGATTCATTATTCCCTTTGTTTACTGATTTTATTTATGCTTCATTATCAGCACCATTCTCTTACCACATGTTCTCAGCTCAGTCAAGTTTGGCTCCACATATTTTGTCATCTCCACCTTCTAAAAATATACAACCAGATATGTATTTTAAATGACTCTTTCAGCATAAATTAAACATTTTATGTTATCATTTAACTTCGCCTCTGGTTGGAGATATGGGTAGCTCCATTACCTAATAAACTTTTTGTTATTATATCAGGAGTGACATGAAATCTAGTGTTCAGAAAATCCTTATACAATATTTCGTTAATCAGGATTTTAATGAACACCTAAGAAGTGTTTTGGTTAACAGCTCATTCTGTATTTAAAAAATTAATTCTTTATCCATAAATATAAAATAAAAATACTACAGCTGAATATAATATTATTTACTCATGATTCATTAGGAAAAGCTTTAATTCCTTTCCTAATGATAATAAAGTATTTTTGATATGTAAATGCAATGTGCCCGTTAAGTAATGAGATTGATTTTTTAAAGGGCAGCCCTTTGAATAAAAGTAACAAACATTTTTATAGTTTTAGTTTTGATTGCTAGAGTGTGTTCAGCAATGACACACTCTAGTGACACAGCACTTTTTGTGTGGCAGCTGTTGAAGTAACAGTGTGAGTGGAGCATGTTAGAAGTTGCATCATGGAGCAAAGAGCTGGGATAAAAATTTTATTGCAAATTAGGAAAAACTGCTACAGAAGCGTATCAAGACCTAAAAAAAAAAAAAAAAAAATTATGGTGATGACTGTCTGAGCCATGCACGGGTGTTCTGCTGGTTTCCAACATTTAAAGAGAGGGAGAAAGATGAACCACACTGTGGATGGCCAGTTTCTGCACAGACAAATGAAAATGTGGTGAAAGCTAGGGAAATTGTTGCCCATGACAGGCGAATAAGCACTAAGCTACTTGCTTATACAGCTTGGTATCAGTAAGGAAAGGATACTTTTATCTTAGAAAGAGAATTGCACAAGAGGAAGATTTGTTCAAGGTGTGTGCCACTCATGTTGACACATGAACAGAGAGAGAGAGAGCACTGGGTTGCATGTTGTCAAAAGTTCATCCACAGTTGATCATGATGTGTTGCAAACAATTGTCACCAGTGATGAAAGCTGATGTTTTCAGTTTTTGATCCAGACACGAGGTGCCGGAACATGGAATAGTGTGGAGCGTCTTCTCCCTGGCAAAAGAAAGTCTGGTTGCAAAAATCACATGTCAAGACAATGGTCGTTATTTTTTTGATAATGGTGGAATTATCCACTACAAATTTGTTTTTGAGGGCACTATAGTGAATAGTCAGTATTTTTTAGGAGTAATGCAACATATATATGCCTGCATGCGACATATCAAGAAAGAAAGCATCAAGCAATGTAAGATCAGGAGAATGTCATGGCCAGAAACTGCTCACCATGTGGTGACCTCCTTGCTGTGAAGATGTTCCTCTTGGACAAATTCCAGTCTCAGAATGTAAGTTCATCAGTTTACATGATTGCTTAGATGGAAATGTACTTTGTCTGAGACCCAGACATTATGGAGGAAGGATGAATCTTCACAGATATTGGCCAGCATTCGTGCACAGTATTCCTATTGTGCAGCATAATCTGTTGCTGTTTAAACATTGGTCCACCTGAATGTACGAAAAGGCACCCAGTTCCTTAAGGATTTTCTATGCAGTGACCGCCTCAGTATCCCAAGTTTTACAGCTGTTCAGCATTGATTATGTTTCAGAGACCGCAACACTTTCTCCAGCACATGCCCATAATTCTCATTTGTTAACAGTTCATGGTCATTCTGAATGCCTTTTGCATTGTGGCAGAAGACCCCCCCCCAGCACGTTTGAACCTCTTGATTATTATTATTACACCCTCCACGGAGTCGACAGACTCATTGTGGGAGATTTATTCAATTGACAACATATATTCTGCTAATGCATTCCATTCACTGACAATTCTCCATGTAAAAAATCTACTCTTCACACCCTTCTTCACCACACTTTTGCATAACTTCCAGGAATGACCTCTGGTTCTTCCCCTCTCACTTTCTGTTCTTTTTATAATCTACTCTGGTTTAATCTGATAAAATCCTCTCACTAACTTAAACATCTCTATCATATCACCTCTCTTCCTCCTATCCACCAAACTCTGCAATCCACACTTCTTCAACCTCTCCATAGCCAGCATTCCAAAGTCCTGATATTGTCTTAGTCACTCGCCTCTGGACCCTCTCCAATTTCTCCACATCACATTGAAAACCAGGTGACCAGATCTGAGCACAATAGTCCATTTATTTATTTATCATATAGCATATACACATGGTTAAAAAGAAATAAAATAAAATTCATATGAATATAGATAAGATACAATATATAAAATTACAAATAAGAAGTAAAACAACATAAACAAGCAGATAAAATACAGGTATTAAATATATGACAAGCATCAATCAAAAAATTAGTCATATTTTTACAATTAGATTTTTAATCCAATTGATCACCTCTGGGGATAAGACAAAAACATGTCCTTTAGTTCACCTGGATATGCCATTAACTCACATTCCTGAACTGTATGATGAATGGTTTGGGTCTCGGCTCCACAAAGGCAATGGGGATTCGATATCTTTCACCATTTTAATAGTAAGTCTCCGCATACACCATGACCTGTACAGATCCTGTTAGCAGTCTTCCATATATTCGTGGGCAGGTCAAATCCAGATGGTTTTTGAAGAATATTTATGTAGCTAGACTTCAGGTGATACTGCTTGAGTCCACAGTGCATCTCACTTATTCATCAAGCTGGCATTACGACTGAGAAGATTACAGGCAGTTTTAATGGTGGGTCTTCTGGATTTTAATTTATCAGATAAAGCATCTAGAATAAACTTATGTATTGGGAGATTTTGGTTATTTAGGATTCTTTTATATTCATGAAGCAGAGCTTCCTGTCTTCGCAATTCTGGAGGAGAAATATAGTAAGAGTGTGCTTCTGATGCAGCCCGTTATTAAATGCATAGTGTAATTAAGTTAAACATCTAATTTGTTGATGTGGTGGCTATTAAGCCAGACAGGGACACCATACTCAGCTGCGCTGTAGACCAGTCCCAAAGCAGTGCACTGTAGAGTTGTGGCACTTGAGTCCCACGTAGTACTACAGAGCTTCTGAACTGTATTATTTCTAGTATATACTTTAGCAGCGATATTAATCATATGTTGTTTATATGACAGAGTTCTATCCAAGGTTATCCTCAAGTATTTAGGTGGCGGATTAAACAAGATTAATGTCCCATCAACATATATCTCTGGTTTTTGATTTGCAAGTCTGTTATGAAGGTGAAAACAAGAACATTCAGTTTTACCAGGATTTGGTGTTAATCTCTATTTTTTATAGAACTGCCATAAGGCCGACATATCATTTATCAATATTTCTTCAGTTCTTTCTATAGATTTATCACTGATTACCAAAGTTAAATCATCTGCATAAGCAAACTTTCTACTAACTGTTTCAGGGATGTCTGTGATGTAAAGACTGAAAAGCAGTGGTGCTAGCACCGAGAACTGTGGTAGCCCATTTTTAAGCACTCTTTGTTTATTTACTGATACTTCCCCCCATTTACCACTCTGAAATACCGATTATATAATAATTTGTTTTGAGGTGCCCCGGTGTTTTACATGGGATGATCTTGAGGAATTTGTATACGAGTCCCTCCCTCCAGACAGTATTGTAGGCTGCCATCAAGTCAACAAAGACTGCAGTAGTCTTCAAGCATTTTTGAAACCCTTCTTCAATTTAAGTTGTTAAGCTAAGGACCTGATCTGTGCATCTACGATCTCTTCTGAACCCCGCTTGTTCTGTTGGAACACATTCCAGAATTTTCCCACTGATCCTATTCAGAATCAGTCTCTCCAGCAGTTTGTAGGTTGCACTTAAAAGGAACATGGGGATGATAGCTTTCACTTCTGTCTGCTGGCTTACCAGATTTTAGCACAGGGATGATTTTTGTCCTTTTAAATTCCCTGGGGATATAACCACTTTCAAGTATATCGCTAAAGAATTTGGCCAACCACAATCTAGCATAAGGTCTACAATGTATCAGGAATTCATTATGAATATTATCGAATCCAGGAGCCTTCCTTGTTTTGATGTTTTGAAGCTCCAAAGATATTTCCTCACAAGAAAAAGACAAGGAGAATTGTAGGTTCTTTTGAATTACAGTCTTCATAGCCTTTAATTCACTTTTACCTCTCTAGTATGTTCTTTGTCTATAGGGGTTCTAGAAAGTGAAAAAATACGAGCAGCTATCTGATTTGAGTCGACAGGTGAAGGTTTCTTTGGTATAAAGGGGCTTGGGCTGAGCTTCTTGAGTAGTGACCAGGCTGCTAGAGTGTTTTATGTCTATGTTCTCAGTTAATTGGATCCACTTTTCCCTTCGAGCAGCATTAAGACTATGAAGCAGTACTTCTCGTAATCTCAGGATCCTTACTCTCAAGGAATTCCCAATACAGGGATTCGCTTTGGTTAGTCCATCCAGGCACATATTCTTTTCGGTAGTCTTGAGGGATGTATCTTTTTGCCACCGCTATGACTACTCCAGTGAACCGTGTATAATTTTTATGGGTTGGGGGAATTCTTCTAAGACATGGGATGTTTTAGAAATGGGATGTTTGGAAAAACCTTGAGAATACATGGAGACCTGAAATGGTTGCTTTTCGCTGTCAGTGGAGACAAATGTCAAATCAGGATTCAAACTCTTGATCTAAAGGTGCCTTTTTCCTTGGCATCAAAAACCAAGTGGAGATGATGTAGACCTGCCCATTCAGTTAATGTTTCCCCATTTCGATCATTCCAATCATATTTCCAAGAAGTATGGTGACTATTAAAAGTCTCCAGAGTACACTGTTGAATGGAGGGTATGTCTGTAAAACATCATTTGGCCAAGTGGTTGCAGGTGGTTTATACACATTTCACAATCGTGATGTCCGCTATTCTAAGGATTTCGTCATTAGTAGAAGAGGTCATCAGCACAACATTCTCAATATGATTTTGGACATATGTTATGTTGCCATAGCAATAACTATATGTTATTCCAAGAATATCATAACCAGGAATTGTTGCTCTAGATTTAACTTGGTCTTCAGATTCGATATGTGATTTTTGAATAAGTAGATCGATGTTTTCATCTCGTAGGAGTTAAGAAAGATATTGACACTTTGTTCCGCTAATACCCTCAACATTTAATTGGCAGATATGGATACTATGTCCAATGTTCCTTGTCATCTGGTTCTTGAAGGAATCATTGTGAAAATTTTGAATTTCCATGTGTAAATATGGTCAGGAGATTGCACAGTGGTCTGGCTGCCAGTTGCTCTAGCTCTTTAGCCTGACTCAGGGTGCACCACAAGGAGGCGAGCTAGAATTGCACCTCCAGTAGTCCAAATAGACTATTATGTGATAACACATACTATTGCTTGGGACACGCTAACAAACTGCTCACAAACATGTCATAGACTTGGACCATTTTCTCTACCAACTCCATATGAATGGGGAAAAAATAATGCTGAACAACAAACATCTTTTCAACATAATCACCTTTGCTACAGCTAAATGGTGTCGCATCATTTGACTGCATGTACATTAAATAGAAGATCATGCAGTCGAATGGTGTATCTCATACCATGTGTACTAAGGGTTGTCGAAGTTGAGTACTTTTTTTTTTGTGTGTGTGTGTGTGTGTGTGTGTGTGTGTGTGTGTGTGTGTGTGTGTGTGTGTGTGTGTGTGTGTGTGCGTGCGCCGTACCATATTAACATCATTAATTCTGCCATTTAGTTTCCTGAACCCTTCCTTCCTACACACCAAAGCAGTCAGTTGTGCGGTGCATTGCAAAATTATTGCTGTTAAAATTTCTGTATACCATTGTATACAGAATTATTTACTAGGAAAGGAATTAAAGACTGTATGGTTATCATCTAACAACAGTTTCAAATTTTTTACGTTATGGATGAGGAATTAGCTTTTCAAACACAAAAATAACTATTACCCTCACAACTTTTAATTAAAGAAATGCTGTACACTTAAAGCAATCAGTAACAACTTACACTAGCTGTCAATCATTAGGTCACTGTCCAATTAGTAAGCTGACTTGTTCCCATGAACCGTGCAAATAACTTTTCCCATCCCCCTCAGGCTGGCTGTTCATCACTCGTGTCTCCTCTCTCTTTGCAATTGGAGGCAGCCCATTATAAAGTTGACTGACTGCCAAATTTTTCTTGTTATTTTTGCTTTTAATGTTGCAAAATACACATATTTAATTCATTATAAAGATTTCAGACAAAGTGATATTAATTTAAGTCGTAACTTTTTTGAAATATTCCGGATTTCATTTTTATAATGTTATACTTTTCTAGTTTTCTTCTTGTTGTTGTCTTCCCATATTATGCAACTGTTTACCTGTAATATTTTCAAGGGTTTAAAAAGTCTTCTGCCCATCTCTTCCTGGGTCTTCCTCTTGATCAATATCCATTTCGTTTATAATTGCAGGCGATATTTGGCCATCCGTCTTCATTTATTCTTTCTATCTTCCTCTTGATCAGTGTCCATTTTGTTTATATTTGCAGGAGATATTTGGCCATCTGTCCTCATTATTCTTTCTATAGTTTGTGATGTCATCTGTTATGCTAATTATGGATAACTGTTTTCTTATTTCTTCATTTCTTATCTTGTCTATTATTTTATAGCCTGCGAGCAGTCTTAGGAACTTCATTTCTGCAGCTTCCACTTGTCTTTTATCTCATTCTCCCCAAGTCCGTGTTTCACTGCCATATTTCAGAATTGGTTTGGCTATTATTTTATATAGTTTTATTAGGGTTGTTCTTGACATCTGTTTACTGAAGTGTCTGTTCAAAGTTTCAATGACTGCTAGGAATTTTTGCTTTTTATATGCAATGTCAATTTCTCCATTGGGACTTACGTAATTTCCTAGATATTTAAATTTGTTCACTTGTTCTATTACTTTGTTGTGGACAACTAGTTTGCATCTTTTGATTTCTTTACCTTGAAATGCTATTGATTTCGTTTTCTTTATTGAAATTTTCATGTCATACTGTTCTATTGTTTTTTTTCAATACGTGTAGATTTTTCTGTAATTGGTCTTCATTTTCAGCAAAAATAACTTGATCGTTAGCATACAAAAGAGTGGTTAATTCTTTATTTCCCATTTTAATTTCTATGATTTTGTTTTTCCTCCATTCTCTTGAAATTTTTTCCATATATATATTGAAGAGTATTGGTGATAATCCACTTCCTTGAATGAGACCTCTATTGGTTTTAATTTTTTTCGCTTGTTTCATTATTAATTTTAATATAGCTTTCTTCCATTATTATTGCTATTGCTTTTGTGATTTGAGGTGAAGCTTTCAATTCATACAGTATATTGATTAATTTTGTCTGTTGATTTGATCATATGCTTTCTCTTAATCTAGGAAGGCCATATATGTTGGCAGATTAAATTCTATTCTTTTTTCTATAATTTGTTTGAGTGTAAATGTGGGATCTGTACAGCATCTTCCTTTCCTAAAGCCACATTGTTCTTCTCCAATAATTTTCTTGGCCCATCGCGTTAATTTACTTTTAATTATATCTAGATATATTTTATAGCATGTATTTAATAAGGATATTCCTCTGTAGTTTCTGCAATCCTTTCTGTTTCCTTTTTTTTATGACTATTGCTGTCTTCCATTCTTGTGAAATGTTTCCTTCTTCCCATGTTCTGTTTAGAAATTTAATTAATTGTACTTGAAATGGTTTAGAGCTGTATTTGTATAGTTCTGAATTTATTCCATCTTCTCCTATAGCTTTTCTATTTTTTAGTTTTTCCAATATTTTCTTTAGATCATTTAACTGTATTGGTTCTTCACTTGTTTCTTGACTTATTACTTGTTTTATTTCAATCTGATTATTATTGTTTAGAAGCTGGGTGTAGTGATTGGTCCATTCTTTTGTGGAGGAGCCTTCTAATTGTAGATTATCCTTTGTTTCTTGAGACATTTTTTTAATGATTTTATAGCTCTTTAGCTTAGGTCCATTTATGTCATGCTCTAATCTTGATACAAATTTTTCCCAGTCTTGTCTTCTGATATGCCTGGTTTCACTTCTTGTTATTGCTGTGATTCTTTTATGTTCTATTTCATTTCCTATGGTTCTGTCGTTAACTATTTAAGGTAGATTTCTTTTTTCTTTCTTATTAAAGATTCTATTTCTGGGTTCCAGGTTCTTAGTCCTTTCCTTTTTCTTTGCAGTTTTTGTTCCTATGGCTTCATATGCTGCTTGTTTTACTATTTGTTTAATGTTTTGCCATTTATTTTCTATATCTGTATCTTCATTTAATTTCTTTGTTTGATTTGTAAGTCTTCTTTGATATAGTTCTCTGATACTATCTTGCTGTAACAGTTCTATCTTAAATTGCTCCTGCTTTTGTTTTTGTGTTCATGTATTGTTTCTATTTCTCTTGTTTGGGATCTTAATAGTACTGAATAATAAATAGTGGTCTGAGTCAATATTGCATCCTTTGTATACTCTGCAGTTTCTTACCAACTTCTTTAGTTTTTCACCCACTATTATATAATCAGTGATGCTTTTATATCCTCTGGTTTCCCATGTATATCTTTATGTTTAAAGAAGCTGTTAGTAATTTTCAAACTATTATATAGGCCACAAATTCCCTGTGTTCTCTTCCATTGTTATTTATGGTGTTTTCTCCTTGATTACCTATTAAATCTTTAAATGTCTTTGATCCGATTCTAGCATTGAAATCACCTACAATGATTAAGTAATCCTGTTTATTTGTGATCTGAATTACCTTTTGGAGGTTTTTATAGAATTATTCTGTTTCAGATTTTTTCCTTCTTCGGATGCATATATTCCTATGATTGTAATAAATTTCTTATTTAATTTAAGTCTAGTCTTTTTATTCTTTTAGAGATCTAGTTATATGATTCAATTTTGTCTTTCCATTTATTGCTGATCATGATGGCTATATCTACAGCTGCTCTTTTTCATTTATACTTCATTATATTAAACTGAAGTTCTGTAGAGCCTTTTTATTTTTATTTATTTATTTATTTTTCTGAAATTACTGCTATTTCTATTTTCATTTCTGTTAGATCTTTTTGTATTTCTTCGATCTTGTGATTGATGCCTGTTATGTTTACTGTTCTGATCTGTATCCAGTTCATAGTCCTTGTTTCCACTTCCATTTCGTTATCCATTTGGGCTGTCCGTTTTTTATTCCCTTGAAATTTACGAGTAAAAGAATTTATCAGCTGGGCTGGTTACCAACTATCCACAGCCTCTGGTGATAGGCCTGCCATCTTAGGGCTTCCAGACATGCCCACTTTGGTCCGAGACTGCCTATTGGGTATTCACAGCCAACCACCATTTCCCCTATTCCCCATTCCCCTATCTGTCACCTGGGGACCTGCCTGGTCACAGTAGCTCTGCTCCAAGTTCTAGTTTTCTGTTACCCATTATTGTTTGAGTTTGTGCTTTTTTCATGTTGAGGTTTTGGTGTTTTATGGTTCTTGCAAAGCCTTTGTGCCTGTCTCCCTCCATTTCCTTTGTTTGTTGACTTCAACTACAGTTTTCTCATTAAATTTATCACTGTGGAAGAACATAATGTTTTATTGGCTAGAAAATATTATTAGCTTTTTTTTCCTCCTCCAAGTAGCAGTTTTTTCTTTCTTCTTCTTCTGCAGCTTTTCCCACTTAAGTAGGGGCACTGTTTGTGGTGAGTCTCTTCCACAACCTCCTGTCCTGGGCTGTAGCCACATCCAAGTTCTTCATCCCCAAGTTCTCCCCCACCATCTCCTCCCTGGCTGTCCATGCTTTCCCTTCCCCTGCACATCCATCTACATGACCTTTCTTCCCACCACCACACAACCAAACCATCCCAACCCCGCACCCTGTATCTTTGCTTCTAAGTTCGTAACTTTCACCGTTCCCCATACATAGTCATTTCTCAGACAATCCTTTCTGGTCACACTGCACATCCACCCAGGCACTCCCATCTCTGCCACCTCCATCCTGCTGATGTCCCCCCCCCCCCAGGCCACAGCCTCCACAGTACACATCACAGCCAGTCCCACCACTGTCCTATAGATCTTGCCTTCTAGATTGATCATCACTCTCTTATCACAAAGCACTCCAGCCATCTCTCTCCAGTTCCTCCAGCCAGCTTGTATCCTACATCCCACCTCCCCCTCCAAGTAGCAGTTTATGTTATGAAAATTATGGTGCTCAAAATTCTGTATGTCATTGTGCTAGTTTAACACTATTCTACTTTATTTCCTAATTTTTTTGTCTTTTTTTTTATTCTCTTTTTTGCTATTGCTAACATACTTAGAAAGTTTGATGTTTTTTTTTTCCTTCTATGTCATTTATGCTTTTGTCAGAAGAAAAATTGCAAATAATATCTCTGAGTTAAAACCTAAAATTTTTTAATTGAAATATTATAGTACCAAATGTGAAATTATAAGTTGACAAAAGATTCCAATTTAGTTCTTATCTATTCAGAAATTAATATACTTTATTACTCAGCATCTAATACATTAAACCAGGCATGGCCAACTTCATTCTATACGAGGGCCAATATATGATGAGTGGTAGCATCACAGGCTGCACACTTTTAGACAGAACTTAAATAAAAATGAACTGCATTTTTTCAAGGCAATAGTTATATGTATTGAATTATTATATTTGTTAAATCATTTTGCTACTGGGAGAACAATATAAAATACTTGATTGATTTAAATATGTTGTTAAATTAAATTCAATTACATATTTCTGGTTTTTTTACATGTAACACAACTTAATGAGAACACTGTGGGCGTTCATGTGCAGTAACAAGTTCATCAAAGTCTATTTTCAACGATGATGATGATATTCGTAACAAATCCTGAAGGTGTCATAAGTCAGTCGGCTTCTTTGTGATGATTTTACTGCCCTCGTAGTTGAGAAAGTGCATTCATATATGTATGTACTTCCAAACATAGATGTAATTCTCAAGTTGAAATCACTCAATGCAGGATATTTTTCCCTTCGTACCAGTTTCCAAAATTCAATACCTATCTCCACCCTTGACTGGAAAAAGGGGTCATGAAGGTCACACAACTCCAATTGAATAGTGCCATGCTGCTCTGAAATGTCACATTTCATTAGGTTGTTAAATAATGTCAGTTGTGGTTGCATGTCACTGAAGTCAGAAAATCGCTTACTGAATTGCTCTAAAAGTTGGTCTAACATTGGCACAGAAAACTTGAAGTCAATGCCATGGCTCTGCTCCATCAACTCCCTGCAGAAAGGTAAATGTACCAAGTTTCCTCTGACTCGGGTGAATTTAAAAACCTTCAGTCGACTTATGAACCCATCTAGGTGTCCAACTAAATATGAGAGTGTTTGGTTACGTCCCTGTAACTTCACGTTGAGGTCTATTACAAAGACGAGTAAGCTGTTAAAATGAGGATCACATAGTTTTGTGATTAGTTCTTTGTTTGTCTTCTCGTGTCCCTCTAAAAACTGTTTTATTTCCTTTCTCAAAACAAAAAACCGTTTCAAACAGTTCCCTCTGCTTAGCCAACGTACTTCTGTACAATACTAAATCGTCATATTCTGCCTCCATTTCTGTTAGAAAAGAAAGAAACTTGCGGTGTGTCAAGGCCCGATTTCCATCCTTAATTAGATTCACACACTTCATTAGTTTTCATAACATGCTCTATCTCCAGAATTTTACCACACAGATCCTCCTGATGTATAATGCAGTGCAATACAGGGCAATTGATTCCAGCCTTCCTTCGTAAGCCAACTAAGCCTGTTTGAGTACCACACATTGATTTGGTGCCATCTGTCACAATAGCTGTGAGATTGTTGATATCACCAGTACCATTTACAACCTTCATAACTGCATCATAAATGTCTTGACCTTTGACTGTGTTATGCAATGACTCTAATGCTAGTAGCTCTTCATTAATAACAAAGTCTTTGGAAACAGTTCGATTGAAAATTAGAAGTTGAGCTGTATGTGTTATGTCGGTTGATTCATCAAGAGCCAATGAGAAGTAAGCTGAATATGTAATAACACTTTTTAATTTATTTAATATGTGAAGAACTTATTTCTTTGACTCTTTTTGTTACAGTTTGTTTTGATAGTGGGACGCTTTCAAACTCACTGGCAATTTTATCCCCCTCAAATGCACATGCCATATTCACAGAACAGTGTTTTACAAATTCACCATCAGATAATGATTTTTTTGCTTTTGCTATCTCTGCACTTACAACAAACAATACCAAGAGTGAGCTTTTTTGTATTGATGTTGGTTTAGTAAAAAGATTTCTCAGCGCTAACCTTTCTCTTCAAATTACGTACAATTTTAGTACGTTCTTGTCCAACGTGTTCTTGGTATTTAGCAGCATGGTGCCGTATGTAGTAGCGTTTGAAGTTATATTCCTTGTGCACAGACAATACTTGCAAACACACAAGGCACTGTGGTTTGTTGACGTTATTGTTTATAAACAGAAATTCATTTTCCCATTTCTCTTGAAATGACCTGTTTTTTTTCACAGATCTTACGTTTCTTACTCATAGTACACAAAGGCTGAAGTAACTGACCATTGGACACAAACCACAACAATAACACTGTTAACTGTGAAACTGAGTCTCTGAAACTGATTACCGTAACCAGAGCAGAGCACGTAACTTTCAATGATGCGTTACTCTGGAGCGCATAGAAATCTACCACTTCCCCTCTATTACAACTTGCACAGAGAAGCAGTACATTTTATAAATTGAGTAATCTTTTTAAAGCAATTTTGATTCCGTGTTGAGAATATAAATTGTTTCCGTCATCAGAAATAATGAATATCACTAGTATATCAAACAGAAAATCTGCAGTCGAAACTAATAGCTAAATTGATAATACATAGAATTTAATATAGTTTTTATCCTGCATGGGCCTGCTGTTGGCCATTTATGCATTAAACTGTAGCATATTAGGAGAAGGCGAGTAATCCCAACAAACATGCTAAAGAATGCTGGGTATTTATTTCCTGGGAATTGAGAAAATGGGAACGGCAGTCTTCCCCCCCACACACACACCTAAATTTGCATATTCAAGTTATGCACAACACATTCATATTGAAGAAAACAATTAGTATTACTGTGATTTTGTTGAAAATACTGCCATTGTCCTTTAAAATTGGTCACTTAATCGTCAAAAAGAAGGAGTTCGAAATTCTTTGTTATCAGAATTAATTCAGTCATTAAACAGCTTCATCCCCACAGTAAGCAATGCTTGTTATGTCAAGGCTTCATAGCCTGCATGGGAGTAATCGAAAGACAACTTCAAGAAGCAATTAATATTATTAATTATTATTCCAATATTATTCTAGTAACACAAGAGGCCATATTCTTGGGAGCTCATCTTTGACAGAAAGCTTACATCCTTTACAAACGTTTGTCAACTTAAGGACAAAAAAAAAAAAAAATATTTTTTGTGCTCTATCCTCTACCACAGTGTTTCTCAAAGTGTGGTACGTGTAACTCCGGAGGCATGTGAAAGGTCTTGAGGGGGGATATGCGGCAATTTTCAGCTATGCATCATTAATGCATGGAATCATTATTCAGAAAAAAATAATTATTTTAAACATATATTTCTCAATAAATTATATATTATGTATGAATTCTCCTACTCAGATTGCAAGTTATTATTGCCACGATGTTCACGTCCTGGCAATAGTAACTCGCTCCCTGCAGTAAAACAACATACCCTCCCCAACAGCATCACTATACTAGTTTTTATACTAAGTAGTTTTATTGTATCACTGAATAAGGTACAGAGACATTTGCAGTCTGTGTAATATATTTCTCAACAAATAGTGCAATTAGAGACAACTGGGATAAAAAAAAAACGGCACTAACTAATGAATCACATCACCCCTCCAACAGAAACTGCTGTATAGACGAGGAAAACATATGCAACATATGGTTTTGCTTGCTTGAGTCTACACAGCACTCCCCGTCGTGAACATGTTAAAACAAAGAAATGTATAGTGAATGTGTTTCAGATATTATAAAATTCAGTTGAAGAGAATTAGCATTTCAACTCAACTGTTGGCCTGCCTTTGTCTTTGGTTCGCGCGATGTTTTGTTAATACCGCACCAATCATATGCGCTTCTTCATAGCTGCTCAATCTCTATTGGCCTATCATTGCTGTCTGTTTCCTGTTCTGCTTTTACTTCTCATTAGTCATTTGTGAAGGATTGTTCATTACATATCTCAAGTGTTGTAAATTACTGTTAATTTTTACTTGAAACAATGGGAAAGATGATGATGCTCTTTGGTAGATTACTTTGACAATGCACACTAGGAAACTGTTCTCGATGCCGAAAGTAGCAATAGCAAATAGGAGCTTCTTGGTAAGTCGCACCATTTTCAGTTTTTTTCTGAAAACTTTAGTTTCCATCATTTTGTATTTTGGTTTAACCAGTAAGAATACAATTTAGTCGACTAAATCCCAAATTGCCAGCTCATCCTAGTTCGTTCAGTATCCAGGTAAATACCAAACAGGGTGCACCACGATAAGGTGAGGATCGGACATTAGGTCAGAAGCCCTGGTTGGTTCTCCACATTCCTTTAAAGGCTATTTGGAAGTCTCCTTTCAGTTATACAGCTTTGACCCTTAAAAAAAGAAAACACACACCCCCCAACTCAACATCATCAGAGTTAAAGATCGGTACTATCAACATAAGAAGCCTGAATGGCAAAGAAATGGAGCTAGCTGAGGAATTAGATAAGTATCAGAGCGACATAATAGGGGGGACTGAAACAAAAAAAAAAAAAAAAAAAAAGACAAAAACTGGTGAGATCTTTCTGAGCAATAAATACAAAATGTTATATTCAGGCAATGACAATCAAGAGAAAGAAGGAGTAGCCATAGTATTCAACACAAAATACGAGGCTAATTTTCTTGAATGGTAGGCAGTCTCAAGTAGAGTAATGTGGGCAAATATGAGAATGGGGACTGGACAATGAGACTTATTTGTGCCTATGGTCCCACAGAAGGTTCTACTAAGGTAGAAGTGGAGGAATTTTTTGAGGCTTTAGAAAAAGCAACTGACACAATGAAAAAGAAAAAGTTAGTCCTTGTTGGGGATCTAAATAGCGGAGTAGGAAATGATTGTCAGACATACAAAATTATTTTGGGAAAATTTGGAGAAAAGAGCAAAGCTAATAATAATGGCAACTATCTGTTGGATGTCTGCTCAGTACATGGACTGGTTATTACTAACACCATGTTCCAACATAAAAATGTGCACATTTTTATGTTGGAACATGGTGATATCAAATTTACATGGGGAGAAGAAGCAAGGAATAAGAAAAGTCTCATTGACTGTTAATGTTGATAGTGATATTTTCTCCCTGGTGCAGGGCACCAGAGTGTACAGAGGATTTGAAATTGGAAATGATCACTATTTATTCTTGAGCAAGATAAAATTGAATTTCATATTGAAAAGAATAACGTGTAAGAAAGTTTTAAAGCGAATGAAAGTTGAGTAGCTCTCAGATGTGAACTGTAGACTAAAATACACAAACATTATTGAAAAAAAAATGAAAGAGTTTGAGAACAGAAACCAAACCTTGGAGATTCAGTGGCAAGCATTGAAGAAAACCCTGTTTGATTCAGCCAGAGAGGCATGTGGTGAAGTTGTCTGCAAGGATTGAAAAATTAGAACTCCATGGTGGACACAGGAAGTTAAAGAGGCAGTGAAGGAAAAGAAGAAAGCATATCAAAAGTTCCTGATAAATAAGTCAGCTCTGTGCTCTTAGAGAATACAGAGACAAATGTAAGAAAGCTAAACACTGTGTAAAACTAACTAAACAAAAGTCATGGGAGGACTTTGACAAGAACATAGAAAATAAATATCAATTAGGTAGCAAAATATTCTTGAGGTTGTTGAAGAAGCTTAGGAATGGAGGAAAGAGTGCTGTAAAAGGAGTTAGAGATGATAAAGGTTACATGAAAACAGGAGAAAAAGATATCCTAGAAGTGTGGAGTAATTACTTCGAAAAATTGCTAAATGAAAGAAGCAGTGATAGCACAGTGGCAAAAAACACTCAACAGGCATACTGTCAGGAATACATATCCATACTTGAAGTAGAAAAAGCCATCAAAGGCTTGAAATGTGGAAAGACAGCAGGAGTAGATGATATTCGACCAGAAATGCTGAAATATGGTGGTATAAAAGTCTTACAGTTGCTGCACTGCATAGGTTTAGAAAGCCTGGACAGAGGGACTAATTCCTGATGATTGGAGTAGAGCTCTCATAGTACCCATATATAAAAAGGGAAATAAAACTGAATGTGAGAATTACAGAGGTATTTCCCTATTGAGTGTTCCTGGCAAGATTTATACAAGTATACTTGAGAAATGGTTGAGAAGAATTGTGGAAGAAAAGCTTGGTGAAAAACAAGCTGGATTCAGGCAAATTGAGGCTGTCAGGATCAGATATTCACTTTATGACAAATAGTTGAGAAAGCATGGGAATATAACAAAGATCTATATTTAAGTTTTGTTGATCTGAAAAAGGCATATGACAAGGTGCCAAGAGAGAGAAGCTATTCAATATGCTACAGTTATATGGTGTCAATGTGGCATTATATCAAGCAATACTTAGTCTTTATGTGAGTTGTAAGTCAGCAGTTAGAATTGAAGGAAGTACAGGAAATTGGTTTAATGTTAAATCTGGTGTGAGACAAGGATGTACATTATCCCTCTGTTATTTATTATTTATATGGATCACATTATGTAGGAAAGTGATATTAAACATGATATCAAAATTCGTAGTGTTAATATCAGCTTTATGTGGACGATGTTATACTTCTAAATAAATTCGCTACAAGTCTGCAAGATTCTCTGACTAAATTGAATAACTGTTGTAATAGATATGGTATGAAGGTCAGCAATAAAAAGACAAAGACAATGAAAATAGGCAGAATCATTGAAAATGTCAATTGCATTGTGAACGGAGAACCTGTGGAACAAGTAAAACATTTGAGCTACTTAGGCACGATTTTTAGTGAAGATGGTAAATTAATGGAAATAGACAACAGAATCAACAAAGCTGGTATTTTAAGAAGTCAATTGAATAAATTCATATGGAATAAGAGAGAAATTAGTCTGAACACTAAATTAGCTGTATATATACAAGACAGTGTTCAAACGAGTTTTAACTTATGGATCTGAGAGCTGCTTCAGAAGTAAAACACTTGACCATTCTCTAGAGACCACAGATATGAGAGTCCTGAGATAGATTAGAGATGTGAACAGATGGCATCAATGGCAATATCATATTGAAAAGCAGGATATTAGGAGAGAACTTGACATTGTCAGCATTCAGGGATGCATTAGTAGAACTAATCTCAGGTGGTGTGCTTACTTAAATAGAATGGGTGAGGAAAGATTTGCAAAACAAGTGTTCTCTTCCAGGTTTACTGGAAAACGACCCAGAAGAAGACCAAGATATAGGTGGATTGATACTGTACAAAGTGCCTCAGACGATAGAAATATAAGATCTGGTAATGTTGGAGTCTTGACAAGTAACAGACTGATTTGGAGGAAAATTGTAGATACGAATTTCTTATGTCACCATCACACATGAAAGGCTTCAACACAGTATCAGATAAATGCCATTATGGCATGGGTCAGAAGAAAAGTAATCCATTGACATTACATTTTGAAGAGCTGGAAGTTGTAATCTGTGGAATACTTCATGCGTGTAATTAGCAGGTTTGGGATTAGAAGCTTTTCCTTTAAATGGTTGTTAGACAGTTATTTCTTGTGTAAGTTTAGCAGAAATGGTGGATGCTAGTTTCTGCTGTATAGCACCTGTGGAAATATCTGAGTCAATGAGAAAACTCTCTGTCAGTGAGAAGGGACTAGTGAGGTTGCAAGAGAGGTTCATCAGTTATCCAAAATGCATTCTTCTGAAGAGCATTGAGAATATTTAGAATGGTTTTTTGGTGCACATCCCGAATGCATGTGTAGCATTCTAAGTTAGTAATGATGTAAATTTTTCATGTAGTACTATCATATCCTGTACAGTCCTTGAGAGTACATTGCAAGAATTTGATGATGATGATTATTTGAAAATTCTTCGTCTCTTTTGTATCATCAACATACATTAATTCGTTGCCACGTTATCTGTTTTGACAACTTATCCCTGATTCTTATACATGATAATGATGTATGATACACAAGAATGTGTTGTAAATATCATTAACTTGGTCTAGACATGCCATAACACACACACACACACACACACATACACACCTCTCTCTCTCACACACACAATTTCTTCTCTCCTTGTAGGCTGTGGTCAGGGGGTCTTGCAAAGGAACTACAGATTGTTCATCATCATTGCTATAGAATGTTTTGCATTATCCAGGAGTAAAGTAATTATGGAATATCTCCATTACTTTATACCAGTTTCACACTGACTTGTGGTTTTTTTTTTTTTAAATGTATAATTCCGTATGTTAATTATTTTTATTATATCTGTAATTCACTAAATAAATTTTCAAAGGCATGGAAAAGTTGCATGCATTGGAAAATTGGGAGGTATGATTTACTAGAGGTACAGTCTCTTTATTGATGTTCATAAAGTCCATTATAGTATGCCCAGCGTTTGTAGGTCTCTCGTTGGTATTTTGCCAAGAATAGTCGATTCATGCTGTGAAAGGCAGAAAGAAATGAAGGATGTACGAATTGGTGGCCAACGTGCGAAATCACATACTTTCTTGTCTGTCGCTGTACTAGTAGTAGCTTGATTTTTGTTGTCGCTATTTTTGCATTTTTTTTTTATTATTAATTTGTATGATGGATCCAGCACAGTCAACAAGTTCGGTTGTTAAACATTTCAGTAGCTCTTGCAAAAGAATATTGAATAATGTGCTGACATTCTGCGAAAAATAATCATCAGAAGGCCGTCTCCTTGTTCCCCTTTCTCAAGTCATAAAACATGCAAGTTCAATTGCGGTGTATCAGGGTCGACTGTTAAAAGAATTCATAGGGATTCAAAACGTGAAGGTAAGCCAAAATTTAAATCTCCTAAAAAAAAAAGCACCAGAGAAAGGAAACCATCGAAACCATAGCTTTGAATCATTTGATGTAGACGTTATAAGAACTATTCACAAATTTTACGTTGTCGAGAAAAGAGTGCCAACTGTTCCGAAATTGATTCCTCTGCTTAAAGAAAAAATTAATTTTCTGTGAAAAAGAGAAACTTTAAGAAAAATACTTCATGAAATCGGATTTTGTTTTAAAAAGTCCCAGAATAAAAGGAAACTTATCATGGAATGAAGTGACATTGTTTTATCTAGAACGCAGTATTTGAGAGCAATAAGACGTTTCAGAGAGGAAAAAAGACCGATTGTGTATCTAGATGAAATTTGGATTGATAGTAATTTAACTTATGGAAAATGTTGGCAGTCTAAAGAAGAATGTGGAGTGCTACAAACTGGAAATGCTTCGTGGCGCATAATAATTTTGTGTGCGGGTGGAGAAATGGGATTTTTACCGAATTCAAACTTACTATACAAAGCCAATTCAACTACTGGAGATTGCCATGGACAAATGAATTCTATGATCTTCGAAAAGTGGGCAGAAAAAAACTGATTCCAAACCTTCCTAAAAGTGCTGTTGTTATAATTGATAATGCTTCATATCATTGATTAAGCAAAGTTCCAAACTGGTCTAATAAGAAGCAAGTTCTTATGGATTGGCTCTCTGCAAATAACATTTCTCATTCCCCAGATATGTGAAAAATTGAATTGCTTAATTTGGTCAAAAGAAACTTGCCCACAACTATACTATTTAAATTCGACACGATGCTCAAAGAGCATAGATTTCTAGCTTTGAGGCTAACACCATATCATTGCGAAATTAATGCTATTGAGTATATTTGGGCAAAAGTGAAAAGTTTCATTCGCCATTGCAACGTAACTGGGGATATTGACATGTCTAAACTTTTTAAGCTTTTAGAACAGGCGATTGAAAGTATTACAGTTCAAAACTGGGGAAAATATTGCTCTCATGTCACCTCATTGGAAAATATGTATTGGGACAAAGACGGAATTATCGAAGAATTATGCCAACCCTTGGTGATCAGTTTAAGTGAAGGTGATGGCGATTCGGACACCGATTCAGATGACTCTGAAGATTAAAAGGATTTGATAATGGTATTTTTTTCCAACGTTTTTTTTTGCATGGGTTTGTTAAAAGAGTCACAACAAGTCATAAATAATTAATCAGTTTAGGACATTAAAGTGTTTCAGTTCTCTCAACTGTAAGTTTAGAATATCTAAGTTCATTTGAAAAAATTTAATGTTTTTCTGTATAATTATTTTTATTTTATAGAAAACTTTCTTAAAAATAAACTTAGTTAAATTTTTGTTTTATGCTATACCTTTTTTTTTTTAATTTTGTTAATACTCTACACATATTTTTCCAACTGTTATACAAGCAAAATAGTTACACTTTAAAAACAACAATGTTCCGACCTATAATAATAAACAAACTCATCCCAGAAGACAGATTGATTACCCTATTATCAGAATGGATTCTCCTTTTTCTGACGTGTCGAAGGATTTCTAATCGGTGGGCGAATTATAGCAAACCCCTCCCCCCCGACTTAGTTATGTAGTTAATTTCTACAAGTTGTGTGATTGTCATATTTTGCATTTAAAGATTATTGTATGATTCTGTATCATTGTTCATATAAGTATTTTATACAAAATTTTACATTAGCATTTAATCAGAGAGGGAGAAAAAGAGAAGAGGTTAACTTATTTTAATGATCTTTCTAGTTTAAATGTCAATTTAATCTTATATTTTGAAATAAATTTAGTCATTGCATATTGTAAAATATATTAGGTGGCTACAAGATATTTTTGATGTTCCACTTGTAATTCAGTTAACTGATGATGAAAAATTTCTCTGGAAAGATCTAACAGTAGAACAGGCCAGGAAACTTGCTATAGAAAATGCAAAAGATATAATTGCTTGTGGATTTGATGTGGAGAAAACATTCATTTTTTCAGACTTTGATTTTATTGGGTAAGTATGCAAATAAATTTAAAATTTAAATGTCATGCAAAATACAATATATAGTTATTCTGTAGTGTTCAGTAAATTCAATAAATGTTCTGAAAATTGCTATTTTATTATATGGTATCTTCATTGAGTCTGGAGACACATCATGGGAGATCCACACTAATGTTTATACACACAAGACCTCATACCTCTCCTTAAACTCATTTACTGTCTGGGCACTTGCAACTAATGCTGGCAATTCATTCCACTTGTTCACCACTCTTTATGCAAAATATCTAGTTCACACATCCTTACTAACCACACTCTTACACAACTTCCACAGATGACCCCTAGTTCTCTGACCTATTTGTCACATATTGAAAAATTTGCTCTGCATCAATTTTATGAAACCCCTTTAATATCTTATAAATTTCTATTATGTCCCCTCGTTTCTAAACTTTGTAACCCACATATCCTCAGCCTATCCTCATAGGGAGCATTTCACAGACCTGTCACCAGCTTCCTAGTCTCTGAATCCTCTCTACCACCTTCTGATCTCCAAGAAACCCAAATAACCAAATGTATGCACAGCAGTCAAGATGCAGTCAAATCCTAGCCTTATAGTGGAATAACCTCCCTATCTTTATTTGTTGGCATGTGTTTTCAACATCCAAGTAATCCTTTGGGCTATTTTGCCAACTTTTGCAGTATGCCCTCTGAACTTCAACTCTTTGTCTACCATTATTATCAAAAAGTCTCTCGCCTCGTCAATTTCCTGCAATCTAATACTACCAATATGATACACTGTATGCAATCTTTTCAACCCAAAGTGCATAACCGTTCATTTTGCAACATTAAATTGACAATCATTATCCTTTACTCACAATGCAGATTTATTTAAATCATTCTGAAGGATATCTAGATCACCTTTATCAACTATTGCCTTCCCCAGTTTTGCATCATCGGCAAACAACTAAATATCTTCCTTTAAATCTTGCCCTATATATCATTGATATACAAATTAAAGAGTAGTGCTCCTAGTACAATCCTGAGGTACCCCCACTAGTCAGCTTAATTCTCCTAGATTCCACTCCACCATATACTACTCTCTGGTGTCTCTCAACAGCCCCCCCCCCTCCTCCTCATCCATATTACTAGCTTCATATCCATTCCCATTTGCTCCAATTTTTGTACTAGTTTTCTATGTATTATTCTGTCAAAAATTTTCTTTTCAAAGTCCAGCAGTATCATGGTGTAGCAAATTTCCTTTATCCAGTTCTTCTGTCACTGTATTATGTAAAATGTGTAAAAATTACTAAGACAGGACCTATCCTTTACAAAGCCATGCTGCTCACTATAGAGTATTGTATCCCTATCCACCTGCCATTGAATTTTACCTTTAACCAATTTTTCCACTGCTTCAACAACCACTCCTGATATATTATTAATTGGTCTGTAGTTTGCTACTTTTGTCTTGGAGCCACCTTTATGTAAAGGAACTATCTTGCCCTCTTTCCACTCCTTTGGAACCTTGCCAGAGCTGAGACTTAGATTAAACAACTTCATCAAAGGCAATGCCAGTTCAGTACATTTGCTGACATGCCATCCACTCCCATTGCTGTATTCACATTGATATTTTTCAATATTCCAGACACTTCCTGTTCGTCTACCTCAATTTTGACATTCAACAACTGTAAAATCTCTACCTGGATGATACACCTTTGCAGAATGATCACTCAGCATCCCAATATTTCTTCTGCCCCCTTCATCTTCCTGCCATCAGCATTGATTAGTCATCCTACCATAGTTATATTTCCTCCTACTTGCCACATAGTAAAAAAAAAAATTTTTTTTTTATATTTTACTTTGGCCTGCTTAGCTAATTTTCTCTCATAATTTGGTCTTTCTTACCATACCAGGCATCCTTCTTGATTGCACTTCGTACTGCTCACAACTATGCTAATCACCTTTTTCTTTATATTCCCTCCACAGTGTTTTGTTTTTTTGTAGTTCTTGCTTTATATCCACTTAATCCCTACTTTATTTATCCTCCTGATCTTTGGTAATCAGTCTGATACCCTTTTCTCTCAAACAATCTCTGACCACTTCCACTGCACTACTGACATTCTTTCCTTGTAGCTTCTCAAGCCATGGCACTGCTCTAAGATGCCTCCTAAGTCTGTCAGAATTGTGAATTTATAAGGAAATTATGAAATTTTTAAATGCAGTATTTAAAATACTTGTCAATATCTAAAAATTGGGAAAAAAATTTAATTAGTGATTTTCCTATGTTTATTTCAAAGATACAGTAAATGAAGATGCATGAAATGTTCAATGTATCAAAATGTCAAAATGTTATAAACTGAAGGGAGAAATTTTGAAACAGTGAATGATTCGATCCCAGAAATGTTGTCAAATGCCATCGTTTCGGACCCATAAACAAAAGAAAGGACGGAATGAACTTTCCATGTCTCGTGAAAGTGATCTGCGACATACCAACAAACACATCCAAATTTATAATGGTGATAAACAACAAGCTAAAGGACACTTGTCCCAGGTCGAGCACATATGCGTGCTTGACCTGGTTTAACCTTTGCCCAGAGAGAACAAAGATGCCAACTCCACAGACAACTAGAAGAAAATCGCCAAAATAGAGACAACAGTTGGATGATAGACTACAAACAAACCAAACTAGTGCAAAAGCCAAGTGACGTCACTAGTAGCCACCAAGGACAACAGTATGCAGACACTGCATAGGAAACGTGCAAGACCCTTGCAGTCAAATCCATGCCTCACAGAATCCTGCATATCCACTTCACCAACATTCATGGCCTCAATTTCAACCTTAATAGCATCCACTACCATCTGCAGTCCACCAAACCTCACCTACTGCTTTTAACAGAAACTCAAATCTCACCTTCCCCCAGCACTATTCATCTCAACCTTCCTAACTAAACACTATTTAACTCCATTTGACCCAAGGGTGGAATCTGTGCATATATCTGCTCTGACATACCCTGCCAGAGAGCACCTAACCTAGAATCACCCAACTACGACCATCATTGGCTGAAGATATCCCTCCCCCATTCAGTCAAATTCATCTGCTGTCTCCATCGCTCTCTTAATACCACCAATCACTCTGAGCTCTTTCATTTCCTCTCCCTAAAAGTTGATTTTCTCCACTCCCACTCTCCTAACAGTGAAATCTGGATGATTTTAACGTCCATAACACCAATTGGCTTTCCTCTTCCAGTTGTACAGATCCTGCAGGCAGAGATGCTGAAACATTTGCCATCACTAATGACCTTACACACATTGTTCAATTCAAAAACCAACCAGAATACCAGATAACCCAAACCACTCCCCAAATACCCAAGATCTCTTTCTTACTAATGACCCCTCCAAATATGCAGTGAATGTATGAGCACCCTGGTAATTCTGACCACAACCTAGCGTGCATCTCCTCCTCCATGCAGCAATGCTTACACAGTCACTCCCACACAAGAGTAGTTTGGCATTATAACAGTGCCAAATGGGACAGTCTCCAAGACTACTATGCTTCATTCCCATGGTTGGACTATTGTTTCCAGTCTTCCAGTCCAGATGTAATCACCAAAGTAATCCTCACTTGCATGAAAACATACATTCCCCACACTACTCAGAACTGCTGTCCCCTAACTAAACCATGGTTTTTCAAAAAAATGTGCCAAGGCTATACAAATGAAAAATCAGGCATACCACAACTGGCTCAAATCAAGAACCCCATCCTCCTTCAGTGCCTATACTGAAGCCTGAAACAGATGCAAGAAAATTATCAGTGCTTCTAAACTATTAAATTATTTAAGGAATTTACAACGTATACTGGAATATTAATTAAAAGAAACTTTAATAAATACTTCCTATATTTCAGCAATGTCACATTGCTATCTTCATGGGAACATACAAATATGGCACAGGCATGCAGGCACTACAAAAAGCAAATGAGGCAGAAGATCAGAAACTATTGTTGTTCCTAAAGTCCTTATGGTGCTCTCTAGCGGGCTATATTGGGTTGTCTTGGCCGTTGGGCTGATGTTCTCATGATGTAAGTCTCCTCCCAAATTTGGGACAGTCTCATTCACTCAAATTTGTTGAGGTTTGGAACGTTTTTTAGAGCTGAGGCTAATTCTGTGAATACTCTTTTGTACTTAAACTTGCTGTGGTGTATTACTTTGGCTTTCTTCCAACGTATTCTGTGGCGGGTATCTAGAGCATGGTCTGCAAGCCCAGAGTGGCTGTACTGGTGAAACCGGATGTAGTCCTTGTGTTCTGAAATCCATGATATTCACTGTCTTGTTTTGGCCAAAGTAGAACAGTTTACAGCTGCAAGGGACCTGGTATACCCCAGTTAGGTCTAGAGGAAGTGGTTGGTCTTTGGTAGAGCGGATAAGGGATGCCAACTTTTTATATGGTCTGTAACAAGAAGTAAGGTCATATTTTTTAAGGATTTTGGTTATTTTTTCAGAGGTGCCCCAGATGTAGGGAATGGTGATAGTTTTAGTGTAATCTTTATTGTGAAGGGAGGTTGTGGTTTGCTGGTTTTAATATTTTTTGGATTTTTTTGAGGGGGGGGGGGTTTGTAGCCATTGGCTAAGAAAGTATTAAGGATGTGGTTTAGTTCAGTGGTTAGGGCATTGTCATCTGAACAGATTAATTTTTCCCCGTTATATAGTGTTTTAATAACCCCATATTGTTGCAAGGGGGGGGGGAATGGTGGGATTGCTGGTGAAAGTGTCTGCCTGTAAGGGTGGGTTTTCTATAAACAGAGAAAACCAAGGATCCATCAGGCTGGCGAGTGATTAGAGTGTCTAGGAAAGGGAGGCTATTGTTTTCCTCTTTTTCCAAGGTGAACAGGACTCTGGGGGTGTTGGTTATTTAAGTGTGTTAAGAAGGAGTGGAATGTATCTGGGTCATGTGGCCAAATAGCAAACACATCATTCACGTAACGAAGCCAAATAGTGGGTTTTTTGTAGGACAGAGTTTAAGTTTTTCTCTTCTGAAGTCTCCATAAAGAAGTTGGCCAAGGGTGGGGAAAGTGGTGAGCCCATGGCTGTTTCCTCTACTTGCTTGTAGAATTTTCCTTGCCAAACGAAATAGCCTGATTTCATTGTGAACTGAAATAGGACTGAGATATTGGGAGGAAATTTGGCTTGAATGAGCTCTAAGGTTTCCTTGAGTGGGACATTTGTGAATAGGGAGGAGACGTAAAAACTGGCCATTATGTCAGTATGTTGGAGTGAGATGTTTTCTATACTGGCTTTGAAGTGGGCTGAGTTTTTTATGTGTGATGGTGTGTTGCCAGTATAGTGTGTGAGAGCGCTTTGGCTAATTTATGCGTGGGGGGAATCAATGCCGTCCACTATGGGACATCACAGCACATTTAGTTTATCTATTTTTGCAAGTCCATATAATCGGGGGGGGGGGGTCTGAAGTTAAAAGTTTTAATTTGTTGGTAACTTCCACAGACTAAAAAGTGACCTTCTTAAGAAGCCTATGGAGTTTAAGTACGAAACATTATAAGCAGCAAGTTTAAGTACGAAAGATTATTCATAGAATCGGCCTGAGCTCTTAAAAACATTCCAAACCTCAACAAATTTGGGTGCATGAGACCGCCCCAAATTTGGGAGGAGACTTACATCATGAGAGCATCAGCCCAACGGCCAAGACAACCCAATATAGCCTGCTAGGGGGCACCATTAGGACTTTGGGAACAACAATAGTTTCTGAACTTCTGCCTCGTTTGCTTTTTGTAGTGCCTGTGTGCACGTGCCATATTTGTATGCTCCCATGAAGGTAGCAATGTGACATTGCCGAAATATAGAAAGTGTTTATTAAAGTTTCTTTTAATTAATATTCCAGTATACATTTGTAAATTTCTTAAATAAATTAATAGTTGTGTTGCCAACGTATAAGCCATTCTACAAGAACAATGCTTCTAAAACAGAATTTGAATGGGCAAAAAGCAGGAATCTTGCAGCTGTCCAAATGGCAGCCATGCCTTTTGGTCTCTTGCCAAGGCAATTCGCCATAACTTTTGCCCTACAGTATTCCCACTTCTATTAATTGAACCATCTGGGTATGATAGAAGTGGGAATAGTGTAGGACAAAAGTTAGAAAAAGCTCACTTCCTGGCTTCACACTTTGCCTCCAATGCACACATAACTGACAATGGCAAATGCCCTTCAGCCATTCCAACTGCCCAACATACAATGCCTCTGTATCCTTTTGCCAAAAAGATAGCATAAACCTATTGTCTAAATTAGACACAAACAAAAAAGTCTGACCCTGATGGCATCCCTCCAATTGTCTTGAAGGTCTTTGCACTAGAACTGACTCCTTTCCTATGCCATCTGTGCACACTCTCTTACTCCACTGGTTACTGGCCTATATTCAACCCGTTCCTAAAAAGGGTGACATACTACCATCTAACTACTGCCCTATCTCATTCACTTCAGTCATATTTAAAGTGATGGAGAAAACCACCAACTCTTAACTCCTAATATACCTTGAAGGTACCCGGCTATTAAGCGACCACCAATACAGATTCCATCAAAGCCAATCAACAAGAGATCTAATCTCATACATCACCCATCGCTGGACAGATGAAATGGAGAAATTTGGTGAATGCCAAGTAGTTGCACTTGATATCTCTAAAGCCTTTGACCGAGTATGGCACAAAAGTTTACTAAGAAACTCCCATCATTTGGACTGTCTCAGGACTTCTGCAGATGGATTGTCAGCTTCCTATCTGGATGCACACTATGCGTGATGGTAGACGGCTCCCTATTCTCTCACCATCCAACTAATGCTGGGGTCCCACAAGGTTCAGTTCTCTCACCAACCCTCTTCGTTCTATATATATATATATATATATATATCAATGACCTATTTCAGTTGACCTACAACCCAATACACAGTTTTGCAGATGACAGCACATTACACTCCTCCCTTTCATTTGACAAGCCCTACTTTACACAACTCACTTCAACCCACAGAGCATCAACCACCACTGCCCTTAATCCCGACCTCCAAGCCATCCTCCAATGGGGCTCAGATAACCTCGTCAACTTACCCAGTTCTGTCTTATTTATATTGCATTTAAAATGCAATCATTTATAAAAAAAAGAACCATCTTCCTCTAGCATTGTTTTTGATGATACTCAAATTTCCCAGACAAGATGAGATTCCTCTTCTCGGAATTACCCTGACATCAAGCCTCTCCTGCCATAAACACATCGCAACCATTGCATCCTCAGCTTCCAGAAAACTAGGTTTGCTCTTTTGTTCAAGATGCTACTTCACCTCTAAACAGCTGTTAACGTTATTCAAATCACAAATCCTCCCAACTATTACTGCTCCCACATTTGCAGTGGGCTCCTAAAAGCTCCCTCAAAATGCTTGACTCAATACAGAGGAGAGCAATTACACTGATAAATGACCCATCTCTCACCACCTCACTCCCCTCATTTTCACATAGATGCATGGTCTCTGCAATTGGTATATTCTATAAATATTTCCATGGGAAATGTTCATCTGAAACAGCATCAATAATTCCCCCACTCTATACTAAGCCCATTGGAGTACATACAGCTGCTGCCTAACATCCTTTCACCTTGAAACTCACAGAACAAGTTTCTTTTCCTTTTCCTTCATTCCTGCTACTGCAGTACTGTGTAACAGTCTTCCCTCTGACGTATTTCCCAAGGAATACAACATACAGGCTTTTAATCAAATGAAACAAGTTTCTTCTTTCCCAACCCACCACCCATATACGGTACTAACGTACTATAGGTTGACCAGCCAACCTCTCGTATATGGGGGCCCAACATTAAAAAAAAAATTTGAAGTATAATGCTGTAAAGATTACAGGACAAGAAAGATATCTGTATGGAATACAGTAAACTCTCGATTTAACGGATATTAAGGGCTAAGGAGTGTCCATAAAATCGAAAGTCATCAAATCGGAATCTTAGAAATAGTATTGAAGATAAAACACTTTCAGTGGTACAGCATTAATATATTTTAATGAGAACATTTTTTATGTAAATACTGTTTTTATTGAGTTAAGGGACACAAAACACACATGTTGAAATGATTATTTTACTTATTATTAATAAAATAACAATTGACGTTTCAACCCCTGTATTGAGGTCATCATCAGAAAGATACATGTGTATATGAAAACAAGCTACATGCTCTTGCGCTCTACAAAGGTAAATTGAATCTACGTTGTTAATTAATCTTTTACTTAGCCTGACCTGTAGTGGTTAAAAAAAAAAAAAAAAAAAAAAAACTACAATAAACCCTGCTAAAGTCGTCCCATACTAAGATTTTCTTCTAGATTTGTACAGTTCAAGTTGCTATTGAATGTTAAAACACTTCACCAAGTCCTCTTGTATTAAGATTTTTCTTTGGCTTGTTCTGGTTGCTATAATGGTTGCAAATGGGTCCTCCACATTCTTGGAATGGTTAGATCGTCATTTTTGTTCAGGTTAGGATTGTTAGTGGTTATTGTGTCAACCAATCCAACTGAACATTGTCATTTGTCATGAGTTGCTATTTTTGTTTTCTGAGTTTCATCCGTTTTTGCGTGGGTGAAGTGTGAACTGATGTGTTTTGGACACCAATATAGACAAATATTTAATATCTAATTTTATATAAATAATTTATAACTTTTTTACCTATATTTACAATAGGAATCTGTGTTGACAATCTACTGAATACCCTGTTTTCTGATAGAGCTTTTACAGATTAATGATTGTAGTCAAAGGAGGTAAGCCCAGCCCTGTCCTCCTCTTCCAAATTTACTGAAATAATTTGGATGCAACACTTCTCTATTTCAAAATACTTGTTTAACACATTGTCCCCCACCATATGTAGATTTAGTGTTACAATTAATTGATAAATTAAAGTATTCAAACTTATTTTTATTATTATTATGTGACAGCTCCAGGGAGTCCAAAGACTCATCGAGGGAGAGTGTGCCAACAGCATCGAACGATTCAGTCCCTTCCAACTACTCACCATTCCCAAACTTGCTTAACTTTTTTCGTGAGTGATTAGTAGCAGAGGCTCTATCAATCGACCAACCTTTTGCTGGTATTCAAACTTATCCTACAATTAATTACATTGGACCAATTAATATGAGTGCCAATGCTCTATATACTCTTAAAACTTTTATACATTGATAAAAATGCAATCACACAGTCAAATTGATGTGAATTTTGTAGTGAGGGTTGCATAAGCTATTAATATATATATATATATATATATATATATATATATATATAATTAATATATTTATTAATTATAGAAGAAATTGAAGAAATCTGGAGCAGCTTTAAAGACAGAGACAATACAATAATAATGGGAGATTGGAATGCTTTAGTGGGAGAAGAGAGCAATGATAATGTTTTAGGAAGATTTGGTCTTGGATGTAGAAATGAAAGAGGAAAGCAATTAATAGAATTTTGTACACAAAAACAGTTAGTTATAGCAAATACGCTATTTCAAGCACCAAAAAGAAGAAGATACACCTGGAAAGCACCTGGGGATTCAAATAGATTATATATTGGTCAAGAAAAGATACAGAAACCAAATAAAAAATTGCAAAAGCTCTCTAGGTGCCAACATTAGTAGTGACCATAACCTTGTCTTAATGAAAACAGACTGAAACATAGGAAACAAATCTAAAGATACAAACCAATAAGATGCAACCTTGAAAAATTAAAGAGTAAAGAAGTAAAGAGAGGATACCAAGAGGCAACTGATCATAACATTCCAGAAAACATAAATAGTCAGAATAATATTGAAAATCAGTGGAATATGATTAAAGAGTTAATTACAAATTCATCAAATCAATTATTGAAAAATGCAGAAAAAGAAAACATTGGATAACAGATGAAATACTTGGCCGTATGGATGAAAGAAGAATATATAAAAATGCTGTTAAAGAAGATGATGTGGCCAAATATAAATATCTTAAAAATCAAATTACAAGAAAATGCAGACAAGCCAAAAAAGAATACCTGGAAGAACAGTGTAATAACATAGATGAATTATTTAAAAAAGAAAACATAGAGAAAGCCTATAAAGAAATTAACAAACTGACTTTCAAATTTAATAAGAACAGCAAAAACAATGCCATCAAAGATGAAAATGGAAAATTACTAATAGAAGCTGAGGATATATTAATGGAATGGAAGAATTATCTTGAAAATCTCTATAATGGCGACGAACTTGATGTTGATATCAGCATAGAAAATCAAAATGAAGATATCTAGGACCCCCAATAATGCGAGAAGAATTTGATAAAGCACTGTCCGAAATGAGTAATGGAAAAAGTCCAGGTGTAGACAATATTCCTATAGAACTGCTACAAAATCTAGGTGATGAGACAAAAAACCTTACTCTATCAATTAATAGCCCAAATCTATGGTAGAGGAGAAATACCAAAGGAGTTTATGAAATCAACCATAATACCAATACCAAAAAAGAATAATGCAAACAAATGCAGCCAATTTAGAACAATAGCTTTAATCCCACATATTAGCAAAATTCTGCTAAAAATTATTCAAAATAGAATTTATTCAAAAATAGATTGTCTATTGGATGAAGACCAATTTGGATTCAGAAAGAATAAAGGAACAAGAGAGGCAATACTCTGTTTAAGAACAATAATAGAGAGAAGATTAGACCTTAGTCAAAATACTTACATTTGCTTCCTTGATTTAGAGAAAGCATTTGATAAAGTAAACCAGCAAATACTTCTAAATTGTCTAACTAATATCGGCATAGATTTGAGGGATAGGAAAATAATTTATCAAATTTAAAAAATCAAAATGGACGGATTAAAATCAATAAGGACAAAATTATAAATATCAGGAGTGGAGTAAGACAAGGATGTATACTTTCACCACTTTTATTTAATTTATATATTGAAAAGGCCATTCAGGAAACTAAAGATAAAATAAATAGTGCCATAAAGATAAATGGTGAGCAAGTCATGTGTATAAGATTTGCTGATGACATAGCCCTTGTAGCAGAAAACAGAAGAACATTAAAAACAATGCTAGAATTACTAAATAATAACCTTGAAAAATATAAAATGAAAATCAAAACAGATAAGACTAAAATCATTGTTTCAGGCAAAATCCCTATCAATACAGAGCATATAGACATCAGCGGGGAACAAATAAAACAAGTGAAAAGCTTTAAATATTTAGGTTATCTGCCATATTCTGTTATCTTCTAATAATAGAAGATGGCAGAACAAGAGAAGATATAAGATCAAGACTAAACAACGCAAAAGCCCAGTTCTCTAAGATGAAAAGCATTTTAACAGGAAACCTCAACCTACAATTGAAAAAAAAATTAGTAAAGACATTGAAATGGAGCATTGCACTGTATGGATGTGAAACCTGGATTCTAGGCAGAGAAGATGTAAGAAGATTGGAGGCTTTTGAAATGTGGTGCTGGCATCGCATTAATGAAATAAAATGGACAGAAAAAAATCAAACCAACAAGTCCTGAGAGAGATAAATGAAACAAGAACTCTAATAAAATTGATCAAAATTAGAAGGGCTAGGTGGTTTGGACATATACTTCCACATGATGGACTTGTGAAAAGAATAACTGAAGGCAAAATAGAGGGGAAAAGAAGAAGAGGCAGACCAAGGAAAGGCTTTCTTGACCAAGTCAAAGACATCACCGGTTTGAGGAGTTACCAGGAGATTAAGAAGAACGCCAATGACAGAGCGGAATGGAGGAAATTGCTGCTGAGCTACCAGTCCCAAGACTGATGCAACTGATAATGATGATGATGATATAATTAATATATATAAAATATTATATATATATAATATTTTTTTTCTTCACCAGAGATCAGGCTAGTACATTTGGTAGTTGACCAAATTAGTGATACTCTAGCACATCATGTAGATTATAATGTAGTGTGTGTATGTGTGTGTGCACCATCTGATGGCAGTAATATGAAGATTCACAACTTTGGATAATTATTTTTATATTAAATCAGTTATTACTCTAACACAGTAGTAATCTCTATAATGAGTACTAATACTAACCTTTTTACATTTGAGTCCAAATTACATTACAAATTTATATATATATGTGTGTATGTGTGTGTGTGTGTGTGTGTGTGCGTGTGCGTGTGTGTATGTTTACTAGGAGAAAAAACAATGAAATAATCAATATGGGATGCACTATAGGCTATTGATATTTATATAAATAATCACTCCTCTATACGAAAGTCATCAAAACCAGTAGCATATGAATGCCATTGTGGAGAGGTCAAAAGAAAAGTAATCCATTGATATTCTTTTTGAAGAGCTGGAAGTTTAGTTGCAGTCTTCATGGAATACTTCATGAAGGAAGACTGTTTCGGATAACAGGGTATATGAAATAAAAGATGAATGGAATTAGTAGGGTAGATGGCTTAGTTTATCCTGTAAATGGACATTTGGCAACTGTTTCTCATGTAAGTTTAGAGAAATGAGGGAAATGGTGAATGAAAGTTTCTGCTGTACAGCACCCATGGTACAGTAAATTTTTTATGTAGAAATATCTACATAAAAAACACAATGAGGAATCTTTCTAAGATAGTAGCTGAAGACATTAACTGCAAAAGAACTTGATCTAGTTTTCAATCACATTGAGCATTCTAATGAAATTTTGTTTGATGCTGATCCTGATATGGAATGAAGCTTTGAAGTCCACCGAATTCTTGATAAAGCGATCACCAGCTATCGCAAATACCATGGCAAGATGAAAAAGTCGAGCAGGATTCAAACTTCTTTACTTAATTTTTTTTTTTGTAAAAAAAGTAGCTGAATGAGATGTTTAATATAGTTATACTGTAATTTTTTTTCAAATTTATACTAACTGATGGATGAATTATAATTATTCCTATTGTTTATTCTATTCGCTTAACACGATTTCATTTAGCTCACATTAATTCATGGATTAATTAATGTACGCTAAATGAAATATTCACTATAGGAAATTATCGCATTAAGCGAGGTTTTCCTATAGTGAAAGTGATGTCAGGAAGTCAGCTTTTTAATTTTAGGTGAGGTAACAGTACCATCTGGGTGATTGAGAGAGCGAGAAATGTACAGAAATTACATCCAATTTCTCTTGCAAGGAACCAGAAAATATGACTTCCATATGCTCAAGAGGCAAGTTTGGCAGCAAGAATATCCACTGATAACACTAGACCAAGGCAGAAACAAGATTGTTATATTCCATATTACCTGAGAATGGGAAAATGCTCATATAAGGAAAAAGTAGTCATTAATAAACTTTAGTATAATTAGCATAGAATTCCATTAGGCTGTTTTATTTATTATATTATTATTATATATGCATCTCCAGAGCTGAGTATCTATCAAGGGAGGGATCTTCATAGGTCATGCACTGCCAAAGTACCTGTTATACCTCTCTTGAAAACATTAACCCAAAATAATTTCAGTGTCCACTATCAGATTATTCCATTGACTTACCACATTTCATTAAAATGATATGCTTCCAAATCCTGCACCCTTACTTAGCTTCCAAGGATGACTTATACCATACTAAGTATTTATACCATATGTTCCTCTTCAACTTTTATGTTTGTCATATTTCTTCTTCTGTTTCTCAAACTTTGAAGACTGCATTTCTTCAAATTTGTCTTACTTACTTATGTAAGTAAGTCAATGGCGGTACAAACCCATGGAATGGTCCTGTAAACCACTGGTAATCTTTTCAATTCAAATTGCATAGCCATACACTTTGCCAAATTAAACTGATATCCATTCTCCTTTGCCCATATTGCCAGTCTATCCAAATCATTGTGCAAAATTTTAACATCATCTTTATTAACTATTGTTCTACCTAAATTTGCATCATCAGCAAGCAATTGGATAGTTCCTCGCAGATCTTTTCGTATATCATCAGTGTACAAATTAAACACGAGGAGTTTTTGAAAAGTAAGGTAACACATTCTTTTTCTTAATAATGGTGAAGGGAATGAGATAAAACACTGTGAACAAATAGACCCATTAATAATGTTCAAAAAGACTGCCATTGCAGTGGCACTACTATTGCTACACTGCAATACTAATTCCTATTGTTGAAGTCTGCCATAATAATTACCTGTCCATCACTCTTTGAGCTTATTTGCTGATCATGCTATCCACTGGTCTATAGAAGCAACCAACTGTATATTTTGTTCTACTGGCCACTATCTCACTATTCTCTTCCAAAATCTGAGCACTGGAAACTAAGCTTGAGATACTCGATGACCAGTGCCTGATCACAAATGCACCTGTGCCTGCTAACAAACTCCCCGATCTAATCGCATCAATGGTATTTGACTGCAAGGGTCTTGCAGTCAAATTCATGCCTCACAGAACCTTGCATATCCACTTCACCAACATCCATGGCCTCAAATCCAACTTAATAGTGTCCACTACCATCTGCAGACCACCAAACTGCTACTTACTCTTTTTAGCAGAAACTGAAATCTCACCTCCCCTCCCCTCCCTTCCCCAGCACTATCCATCTCAACCTTCCAAACTACACACTGTTTAGCTCCTTTCGACGCAAGGGTGTGGTGTCTGCGCATATATCCCTCTGATATACCCTGCCAGAGAGCACCTGACCTAGATTCACCTAACTTTGATCTTCTTTGGTTGAAAATATTCCTTCCCTACTCAGTCAAATTTATCTGTTGTCTCTATCGCTCTCCTAATGCTGCCAGCCACTCTGAGCTCTTTAACTTCCTCTCCTTAAAAATTGATTTTCTCGAGTCCCACTCTCCTAACAGCAAAAACATCCTCCTAGAAGATTTTAATGTCCATAACACCAACTGGCTTTCCTCCTCCTCCAGTTGTACGGATCTTGCAGGCAGAAACATTTGCCATCATGAACGACCTTACAGGAATTGTTCACATGCCAACCAGAATACCAAATACCTAGATCTCTTCCTTATCAATGACCCTTCCAAATATGCAGTGAATGTAGTGACCACATTCTGACCACAATCTAGTGCTTATCTCCTCCCCCATGCAACAATGCTTACACAGTCACTCCCACACAAGATTAGTTTGGCATTATAACAGTGTCAAGTGGGACAGTCTCTCTGATTCTACTATGCTTCATTCCCATGGTTAGACTATTGTTTCCAGCCTTCCATTCCAAACATATGCACCGAACGTATCACCAAAAAAGTAATCCTCACTGGCATGGAAACACATACACTTCTTTGAATTTCTGCTCTTATCTAAACCCTAGTTCTCCAAAAGATGTGCCAAGGCTGTACAAATGAAAAATCAAGCATGCTACAACTGGCTCAAATCAGAACTCCATCCACATCTTTAGTGCTTATATTGAAGCCCGAAACTGTTGCAAGAAAACTATCAATGCTTCCATACAGAATTTGAATGGGGAAAAAGCAGGAAACTTGCGGCCTGCCCAAATGGCAGCCGTGCCTTTTGGTCTCTTGCCAAAGCAATTGGTCGTAACTTTTGCCCTACACTATTCCTAACCCTGTTATACCCAGATGGCTCTATTGCATCATCACCCACAGGAAAAAAAAACTAATCTCCTGGCTTCACCCTTTTCCTCCAATGCACGCATACTGACAATGGCAAATGTCTCCCCCCCCAGTCATTTTAACTACCCATCATACAATGCCCCCTATATTCTTTTGCCAGAAAGAGATCAGAAACCCATTATCTAAATTAGACACAAAAAATCTTCTGGCCCTGATGGCATTCCTCCAATTGTCCTGAAGGTCTGTGCATCAGAACTGACTACTATCCTATGCTGCCTGTTCTTACTCCACTGGTATATCCCAAGGCCTGGAAATCAGCCTATATTCAACCCATTCTAAGAAGGGTGACAAATCACTGCCATCTAACTCAGATACCCAGCTATTAAGTAACCACTAGTATGAATTCCTTTGCTGCTGATCGACAGGAGATCTACTCTCCATGGCATTTGTCAGGAGATCTACACCTTTTCCATGGCATTTGTCCAGAGATGGGTGATATATGAGAGTAGATCTCCTGTTGATCGGCAGCGAAGGAATTCATACTAGTGGTTGCTTAATAGCTGGGTATTAAGCAACCACTGGATATTAAACAATAACTATAATATTTGGCAAATCTACAGTGGTTGCACTTGGTCTTTGGATATCTCCAAAGCTTTTGACCAGGTCTAGCACAAAGGCTTACTAAGCATCATCATCAAATTCCTGCCATGTACCCTCAAGAGGTGTACAGGATATGACAGTACTACATGAAAAATTTACATCATTACTAACTTCCTATCTACAATTTTCCTCCAAATCAGTTTGTTACTTGTCAAGACTCCAACATTATCAGATCTTATATTTCTATCGTCTAAGGCACTTTGTACCGTATCAATCCACCTATATCTTGGTCTTCCTCTGGGTCGTTTTCCTGCCAACCTGGCAGAGAACACTTGTTTTGCTAATCTTTCCTCTCCCATTCTATTTAAGTGACCATACCACCTGAGATTAGCTCTACTAATGCATTCCTGGATGCTGACAATGTCAAGTTCTTTCCTAATATCCTCATTTTTAATATGATATTGCCATTGATGCCATCTGTTCGCACCTCTAATCTTTCTCAGGACTCTCATATCTGCGGTCTCTAGTCTTTGGTCAAGTGTTTTACTTCTGACCCAGCTCTCAGATCCATAAGTTAAAACTGGTTTGAACACTGTCTTGTATACAGCTTATTTAGTGCTCCGACTAATTTCTCTCTTATTCCATATGAATTTATTCAATTGACTTCCCACCATACCAGCTTTGCTGATTCTGTTGTCTATTTCTATATTTAATTTACCATCTTCAGTAAAAATCGTGCCTAAGTAGCTGAAATATTTCACTTGTTCCACAGGTTCTCCATTCATAACACAGTTGACATTTTCAATGATTCTACCTATTTTCATTTTCTTTGTCTTTTTATTGCTGACCTTCATACCATGTCTATTACAACAGCTATTCAATTTAGTCAGAGAATCTTGCAGACTTGTAGCAGATTTATTTAGAAGTATAACATCATCGGCATAAAGCAAAGAACTGACATTAACATCTCCAATTTTGATATCAGGTTTAATACCACTTTCCTTCATAATGTGATCCATATAGATAATGAATAACAGAGGGGAGAAGGTACATCCTTGTCTCACACCAGATTTAACATTAAACCATCTTCCTGTACTTCCTTCATTTCTAACTGCTGACTTACAACTCAAATAAAGACTAAGTATTGCTTGATATAATGCCTCATTGACACCATATAACTGCAGCATATTGAATAGCTTCTCTCTTGGCACCTTGTTATATGCCTTTTCCAAATCGACAAAACTTAAATACATATCTTTGTTATATTCCCATGCTTTCTCGACTATTTGTCGTAAAGTGAAGATCTGATCCTGACAGCCTCTATTTGGCCTGAATCCAGCTTGTTCTTCACCAAGCTTTTCTTCCACAATTCTTCTCAACCGTTTCTCAAGTATACTTGCATAGCTCTTGCCAGGAATACTCAGTAGGGAAATACCTCTGTAATTCTCACATTCAGTTTTATTTCCCTTTTTATATATGGGTACTATGAGAGCTCTACTCCAATCATCGGGAATTCACCCTCTGTCCAGGCTTTCTGAACTATGCAGTGCAACCACTCTAAGACTTTTATACCACCATACTTCAGCATTTCTGGTCGAATATCATCTACTCAAGCTGCCTTTCAACATTTCAAGCCTTTGATGGCTTTTTCTACTTCAAGTATGGATATGTATTCCTGACTGCATGCCTGGTCAGTGTTTTTTATCACTGTGCTGTCATCACTGCTTGTTTCATTTAGCAGTTTTTCAAAGTAATTACTCCATACTTCAAGGATATCTTTTTCTCCTGTTTTCATGTCACCTTTATCATCTCTAACTCCTTTTACAGCACTCTTTCCTCCATTCCTAAGCTTCTTCAACAACCACCAGAATATTTTGCCACCTTCTTGATATTTATTTTCTATATTCTTGCCAAAGTCCTCCCATGACTTTTGTTTAGCTAGTTTTACACACTGTTTAGCTTTCTTACATTTGTCTCTGTATTCTGTAAGAGTATAAACTGACTTATTTGCCAGGAACTTTTGATATGCTTTCTTCTTTTCCTTCACTGCCTCTTTAACTTCCTGTGTCCACCAGGGAGTTCTGATTTTTTTATCCTTTCACACAACCTCACCACATGCCTCTCTGGCAGAATCAATCAATGTTTTCTTCAGAGTTTGCCACTGAATCTCCAAGGTTTGATTCCTGTTCTCAAATTCTTTCATTTTCTTTTCAATAATCTTTCTGTATTTTAGTCTACAGTTCACATCTGAGAGCTGTTAAACTTTTATTCGCTTTAAAACTTTCTTGCATGTTATTCTTTTCAATATGAAATTCAATTTTATTCTGCTCAAGACTAAATAGTGATCACTTCCAATTTCAAATCCTCTGTACACTCTAGTGTCTTGCACCAGGGAGAAAACATCACAATCAACAATAACATAGTCAATGAGACTTTTCTTATTCCTAGCCTCTTCTCTCCATGTGAATTTGTGCACATTTTTATGTTGGAACATGGTGTTAGTAATAATCAGTCCATGTCCTGAGCAGAAATCCAACAGATATTTGCCATTATTATTAGCTTTGCTCTTTTCTCCAAAATATTTTTGTATGTCACACAATCATTTCCTACTCTGCTATTTAGATCCCCAACAAGGATCAACTTTTCCTTTTTCATTGTGTCAGTTGCTTTTTCTAAAGCCTCAAAAAATTCCTCCACTTCTACCTTAGTAGAACCTTCTGTGGGACCATAGGCACAAATAAGTATCATTGTCCAGTTCCCCATTCTCATAGTTGCCCACATTACTCTACTTGAGACTGACTGCCATTCAAGAAGATTAGCCTCGTATTTTGTGTTGAATACTATGGCTACTCCTTCTTTTCCTTGATTTTCATTGCCTGAATATAACATTTTGTATTTATTGCTCAGAAAGATCTCACCAGTTTTGGTCTTTTTTGTTTCAGTCACCCCTATTATGTCGATCTGGTACTTATCCAATTCCTCAGCTAGCTCCATTTCTTTGCCATTCAGGCTTCTTATGTTGATAGTACCGATCTTTAACTCTGGTGATGTTGAGTTGGGGTTTGTTTTCAGATTTGTTCCAGTAGCTGACTTTTCGCTGTTCACCCTGGTTCCCTGGCGAAAACAACGGGGGCCTTGTTTAACTGGGCGACGCTCCAGCCAGCATGAAATTTTGTCATGTTGTACCATCATTTTTTATTTTGGTTTAACCAATAAGAATACAATTTGGTCGGCTAAATCCCAAATTGCCAGCCCATCCTCGTTCGTTCAGTATCAAAGTAGATACCCAACAGGGTGCACCACGAGAAGGTGAGGATTGGACATTAAGTCAGAAGCCCTGGTCGGTTCTCCGCATTCCTTTAAAGGCTATGTGGAGGTCTCCTCTCAGTTATACAGCTTTGACCCTTAAGCACCCCGCTTACTAAGCAAACTTCCATCATTTGGACTGTCTCAGTACTTCGGCAGTTGGATTGCCAGCTTTCTGTCTGGATGCACACTATGTGTGATGGTAGACAATTCCCTATCTTCTCACCATCCAACTAATGCTTGGGTTCCACAAGGTTCTGTTCTCTCACCAACCCTCTTCTGTATATTAATGACCTACTTCATTGATCTCCAACCCAATACACAGTTTTGCAAATGACAGCACATTGCACTCTTCCCTTTCATTTGACAAACCTTCCTCTACACAATTCACTTCAATGTACAGAACACTGCCCTGAATTCTGACCTCGACCTCCATGTCATCCACCAATGGGGCTCAGATAACCTTGTCAACCTCAATGCTAGTAAAACCCAGTTCTCTCTTATTTCTCACAATAAAGAACCATTTTCCCCCAGTATTATTTTTGATAACACTCAAATTTCCAGACTTTCTCAAGATTTTCAAGACAAGATTTTCTCCTTTTGGAATTACTCTGACATCAGGCCTCGTTTGGCATAAACACTTCACAGCCATTTCATCCTCAGCTGCCAAAAAACTAGGATTTCTCTTTTGCTCAAGACGTTACTTCACTTCTAAACAACTGTTAACCTTATACAAATTGCAAATCCACCCACCTATCAAATACTGCTCTAACATTTGTAGTGGCGGCTCCTAAAAACTCCCTCGAAATGCTTTACTCAGTACAGAGGAGAGGAATTAGGTTGATAAATGACCCACTCTTACCAACTCGCTCTCCTCACTTTCACATAGACATTTGGTCTCTGCAATTTGTGTATTCTACAAATATTTCCATGGCAAATGCTCATCTAAAATAGCATCAATAATTCCCCCACTCAATATACAGCCTGCTGTATACAGTACAGTATACAGTACCCAATACAGCCTGTTGCCAACATTCTTTCACAGTACACCTTGAAACCCCACAGAACAAGTTTCTTTTCCTCCTCCTCCTCCATCACTGGTACTGCTGTATTATGGAACAGTCTTCCCCTGATGTATTTCCCAGGGAATACAATATACAGACTTTTAAATCAAATGTAAACAAGTTTCTCCTTTCCCAATCCACTATCCATATACTGTACTAATGTACTATAGGTTGATCAACCAACCCCTTATGTATGGACCCACCATTAAAAAAAAAAAAAAAAAAAAAAAAATCACACCAGATAGTCTTAAATGTACTATTTTCATTTGTCTTCAGATGAACTTCTAATCTTTTTGGTTGACTATAATCAATTATACTACTTCACATTCTGTCCCACTAACTACATCATCTTCTGTCGGCCATGTCTCACTAATTGCCAGTAACCTTTGTTAAGGATGAACTAACCAATTCTTAAAACTCCCCCCCCATTACGAATGCTCCTGTCATCTTCTGCACATTCTTATACTAAGTGCCTCACTGGTATTTACATACTTGCTCAGCAGCTTTTTCCCTAAAAGCTCTAGTTTCCCTAATTTTGCACATCCACTTTCACTTCATTCAATAGTACTTTTTCCATACTCTGAACACCAAATCCATTCAGAAGCAAACCATCCTTGAATAAGTCCTGTCATCTGTCAAATTTGCCACTTCAGGTCTCTAGTTCAAGAGGCAGTCTCACACCAGGTAATGAAATTCACCACCTGTATCCATATAGTTAAAATAATACATGATGATTGTCCTTATATACATGAGGTTAATCTGCCTGTAAGCTTCACAGTTCTCTTAAATTGACCCTGGTCTACAGCAGCATCCAGCTGTGTATTTTGTCCCATAAATCTCTGCCTCACACCAAGCTTAGAGTCTTATTCCTGTATTACTCATACTGTCACTGCCATATCCCCACTCTTATTCTATACTGTGTTCTCTGAATATACTGTACTCACAACATTCTGTTGTCTTCTGTCACACTAGCCTCACTGATGCTGCTGGAATTAGTGAACATGCATGATAGCTGACCACCACCACCACTCTGATGGATATTAAAACCTGATCCATTCAAATAAGTAGCCTGTGATTCCTCACTTCTCCTGTCTGAAAAAAATTAGTAGGTCTACTTATTTTTTTCAGACATGAAACACACACACACACACAGTTGCAATGTGTCCAAGCTTTCATATAACTATCCCAGCATATCTAGTTTCCCTGACTATTTGTTACCCACTGAACAGCAGTTTCTTCTTGACTCTTTTATCAAATCCATCGTGCAAGTACAAATCCTTCCTGCCATAAAAATCACTCTCCATATTATTATTATTATTATTATTATTATTATTCCTGATACCTCCAAGGAGTCCGAAGACTCATCGCGGGAGGACATCTACAACTATCTCTACACCTAACCTCTACTACGAATCATCTCCATCAACGCCATCTACCGCCCACCTCCAACACCACCTCAACTAGTAATTTTTGTCTGTAAATTGCGTGTGTTCTGAAGGGCCGATTTGTATGTATGCGGGATGAAAAACCCGAGTTTCCAGGAGAAAAAACCCTGCTACCTCTGTATGAGATTGGCTAACTCACCTTCGATTGAAATAGACCAGATAAAGATTCCTCCCGTCGCGACGAGAATCGAACTTAGGCCTACCTATTCCAATCGAAGGGCGCAATGTACCGTCGTTATTCCAATTGCGCTACAGAGGCGCTTTTGACATTAACTTGACATATAGGAATGTAAGACATGTTAATTAATAAATAATATAAAGCAGATTACTTATGTATATATATTTTCATTAGTATGAAATTTTTACCTATTCAGTATATATCAACCAAATAGAAATAGAAATGATGGACTTAAATTATCTCTCTTATGGAGAATAGTTCTTCACAAATTCCAGAATTAACTTAAATTTAATTATTTGTTATGTTTTATATTTCATTATAACCTTTATGAATATAATTAGACTATGACACTCTACATCATGTACATGCAGTTCTCATTGTTAAATATACTGGTTTCTGTTCTTGTTGTTTAATTTAGAAATACTGAAGATGCCCTTGATACCAGGGCAGAAATTTTATACTAATAAAAATATATACACAAGTAATCCGTTTTATGTTATCAAATATCAAAATATTGCACATCAGGTATTTTTTTTTGTGACTCCCCACTCATTTTTATTATCAACAGACCTCCATAGAGTCAAGAGGCTCATTGCAGGAGGTCCCATTCTCATACACACAACTCATCATACCTTGATTTAAATGTATCTGCTGTCTCCAGTTACCACACTTTCAGGTAATGCATTCCAATCACCCACCACTTTCCATGCAAAAAATCTATTCCTCACCTCCCACCCCTTGCTCGCACCATCCTTATGCAGCTTTCAGGGATGGCTCAATCAATGGAAATTGATTGAATTCTTCATTCCATGATATCACTGCAGGCTGCCTACTGAGTTTATCATAATCACCTATCTTATAGTTCCACCTACACCACTTACACCAACGGAAGGAAGATGTGACATTTCATTTATAACAATATCTTCTGATGAGATATCAGATCCAAGACTCTTGATCTATGTGTAGCCTCTGCTATGTACTGCTTTTTTTTCTTTTTTATTTTTTTATGTTAGACCCCCTATGCGAGAGGTTGGCTGGTCAACCTATAGTACTTTAGTACCGTATATGGGTAGTGGGATGCAAAAGGAGGAATTTGTTAACGATTTGAAAGCCTGTATATTATATTCCTTGGGAAATACCCCAGAGGAAGACTGTTCCACAGTACAGCAGTAGCAGGGATGAAGGAGGAGGAAAAGAAAGTTGTTCTGTTGGTTTCATGGTGTACTGTGAAGGGATGTTGGCAGGTAGCTGTATGTGTTCCAATAGGTTTAGTACAGAGTGGGGGAATTATTGATGTTGTTTTTTCAGATGAGCATTTTCCATGAAAACATTTGTAGAATATACAAATCGCAGAGGCTAAACATCTATGTGAAAGTGGGGGGAATGAGTCCGTAAGAGATGGATCATTTATCAGTCTAATTGCTCTCCTCTGTATTGAGTCAAGCATTTTGAGGGAGCTTTTAGGAGCCCCACTCCAAATGTGAGAACAGTATTCGATAGCTGTGCAGATTTGCGATTTGTATAAAGTTAACAGTTTGAAGTGAAGTAACGTTTTGAGCGAAAGAGAAAGCCTAGTTTTTTGGAAGCTGAGGATACAATGGTTCTGATGTGTTTATGCCAGGAGAGGCCTGATGTCATGGTAATTCCGAGAAGAGAAATTTCATCTTGTCTGGCGGGATTTGAGTGTTATCAAAAATAATACTAGGGGAAAATGGTTCTTTTTTGTGGGAAATAAGACAGAACTGGGTTTTACTAGCATTGAAGTTGATGAGGTTATCTGAGCTCCATTGGAGGATGTTTTGGGGTCTGTGTTAAGGGAAGTTGTGGTTGATGTTCTGTGGGTTGACGTGAGTTATGTAGGCTAAGGTTTATCAAATGAAAGGGAGGAGTGCAATGTGCTGTCATCTGCAAAACTGTGTATTGGGTTGGAGGTCAACTGAAGCAGGTCATTGATGTATAGAAGGAAGAGGGTCGGTGAGAGAACTGAACCTTGTGGGACCCCAGAATTAGTTGGATAGTGGGAGGATAGGGAGCCATCTACTATTACACATAGTGTTCGTCCAGACAGGAAGCTGGCAATCCATCTTCAGAAGTCCTGAGACTGTCCAAATGATGGAAGTTTGCTTAGTAAGCCTTTGTGCCAGACCCAATCAAAGGCTTTAGAGATATTGAGTGCAACTACTTGGGATTCACCAAATATTTCAATGGTATATGTCCAGAGATGGGTGATATATGAGAGCAGGTTACCTGTTGATCGGCATCGGCAGAATCCGTATTGGTAGTCGCTTAATAACTGGGGGAAAATGATTCTTTTTTGTGGGAAATAAGACAGAACTGGGTTTTACTAGCGTTGAAGTTAACTCTCAACTATTACTCTACCTTGAAGATACTAGGGTACCTTCAAGGTAGAGTAATAGTTGAGAATTGATGGTTTTTCTCCATCATTTTAGATAGGATTGAGGTGAGTGAGAGAAGGCTGTAGTTAGATGGCAGCGATTTGTCTCCCTTTTTGGGAATGGGTTGAATATAGGCCAATTTTTAAGCTTTGGGATATATGCCAGTGGAGTAAGATAGTATGTGCAGATGGCATAGGATAGGAGTCACTTCTGCTGCACAGACCTTGAGGACAATTGGAGGAATACCATCAGGGCCATAGGCTTTTTTTGTGTCTAATTTTGACAACAGGTTTATGATCTCTTTCTGGCAAAAGGATACAGGGGGCATTGTATGTTGGGCAGTTGGAATAACTGGGGGACATTTGCCGTTGTCGGTTATGCATGCATTGTAGGCAAAGTATAAAGCCAGGAGATTAGCTTTTTCTGTGGGTGATGTTGCAATTGAGCCATCTGGGTATAATAGGGGTGGGAGTAGTGTAGGACAAAAGTTGCAACCAATTGCTTTGGCAAGAGACCAGAAGGCATGGCTGCCGCTAGGACAGGCTGCAAGTTTCCTGCGTTTTGCCTGTTCAAATTCTGTTTTGGAATCATTGATAACTTTTTTGCATCTGTTTCAGGCTTCAGTATAGGCACTGAAGGAGGATGGAGTTCTTAATTTGAGCCAGTTGTGGCATGCTTGATTTTTCATTTGTACAGTCTTGGCACATCTTTTGGAGAACCAGGGTTTCAATAGGGGACGGCAGTTCAGAATGGTGTGGGGAATGTATGTTATCATGCCAGTGAGGATTACTTTGGTGATGTGTTTGGTGCATATGTTTGGATTGGAAGACTACAACCAATAGTCCAACCATGGAAATGAAGCATAGTAGTCTTGGAGGCTGTCCCATTTGGCACCGTTATAATGCCAGACTACTCTTGTGCAGGTGTGACTGTGTAAGCGTTGTTCCATGGGGTATGAGATGAGCACGGGGTTGTGGTCAGAAGTACCGGGGGGGGGGCTCACTACATTCACTATATATTTGGAAGGATCATTGGTAAGGAAGATATCTAGGGTATTTGGGAAGTGATTTGGGTTATCTGGTTTTCTGGTCGGCTTGTGAACTATTTGTGTAAGGTCATTGGTGATGGCAAATATTTCAGCATCTCTGCCTGCAGGATCTGTACAACTGGAAGAGGAAAGCAAGTTGGTGTTATGGACATTAAAATCACCGAAGAGGATGATTTCACTATTAGGATAGTAGGACTAGAGGAAATTAAAGAGCTCAGAGTGGTTGGTGGTATTGGGAGATCAATAGAGACAGCAGATGAATTTTGCTGAGTGGGGAGGGATATTTTTAGCCAAAGAAGGTCAGTGTTGGGTGATTCTAGGTTAGGTGCTCTCTGGCAGGGTATATCAGAGCGGATATATGTGCACTCACCACCACCCTTGGGTCGAAAGGAGTTAAATAGTGAATAGTTTGGATGGTGCCGGGGGAACGTGAAATTTGAGTTTCTGTTAAGAAGAGTAGGTGGGGTTTGGTTGACTGTAGATAATAGTGAATGCTATTAAGGTTGGAGTTGAGACCATGGATGTTGGTGTAGTGGATATGCAAGGGTCTGTGGGGCACGGCTTTGACCGGAAGGGTCTTTGACGTTTGCTATGCAGTACCTGCATACTGGTCTCCTTGGTGGCTACTAGCGGCGTCACTTGATTTTTGCACTGGTTTGGTTTGTTTGTAGTCTATGATCCAGCTGTTGTCTCCATTTTGGCGTTTTTCTTCTAGCTGTCTTCGGAGTTGGCGTCTTTGTTCCCTTTGTTCAAAAGTTAAGTCAGATTGAGCACGTGCATACGATTGGGGGCAATTGTCCTTTAGCTTGCTATTTATCACCGTTATTAATTTGGAAGTGTTTGTCAGTGTATGACAGATCACTTTCACTTATAAAGTTTCTAATTGGAATGAGGAAACCGAGAAGAAACTCAAGTATTACAATGGGCATCCTACTCATTTATACGGAGTACGAGGAGTTCACAAAATGAATATTTCATTACAGTTGATTTCCTTGGCTCTCCATGTTACAAAATTGCAAAACATCTTTCCAAATTGCTTTCAGCATTCACGGGAAAGTCTTCTTCATTTATCAAAAAGAAAAGACATTAGAGCTTCGTCTTTTCCAAGGTGATCATTTTAGTTAACGTATTGTGTCCTTATTCACAAATGTTCCTTTAATTGAAACACTTAACTTCCTCAACAAGATTTTTTTACATATATTGTCAGTGTGTTTGACTTTATCATCATTCTGGCTACTTCATATGCCAAAACAAACTTTACCAACAAAGTTAGGGTACATGAATGGGTTTCTCCCACACTAGCTAACTACTTCATGGAAAAATTTGAACAACAGATACCGAATAGCATTCTTCCTAAGGTACAGATGTGTTGAAGATGTTTTTGCAGTTTGGCATTGGTCCTGTAAAGATCTACAAGAGTTTTTCAGTAAGATCAACACTTTTACTATCATATACAGTTCACCCTTGAGTCAAAAAATTACAATTGAATTACCTTTTTAGATCTCCTATTACTTTCTCAACCTAATGGTAATCTTCACCTCTCAATATTCAGAAAGAAAACACATATTGGACTTCACATTCATTCATCCTCTTTCATGCCATCATAATTGTCAAAAACTGGCACCATGAAGACTTTAGTACATCGAGCGCACACTCTTTACTTCATTGAATTACTGCTCTCCCAAGAAATAAATCGCATCAAATCCACCTTCCTTACTAATGGCTTTTTACCAAATCATATGTTAACAAAATAATTAATAATTAAAGGTTCTTTGTCATCTGCCGCTCATTGAAATAAGGAATTGAGGTGGTCCATCGTGTCACTATTCCCTTTGTTAAGGACATTGCAACAGTTATAGCCAGACTACTTCAGATTTGGCCTCCAAGTGTTCTTCCATCCTATCAACAAGATGTCTACTTTTCTAGGCTCAGCTGAAGATAAACTTTTGCCTTTAGCCCACCCTGGAGTGAATATGATTCCTTGCCAGTGTGGACTATCATATTTTGGCCAAACAATTGATTCTGAAGCCTTGTATCATGATAAACATTCAGAATATGTTAAGTTCCATTAGCCAGAGCATTCAAGACTCATAGACACATAAATTATCCTGCTTATGGAAATAGTTCTTCACAAATTATAGAATTAACTTCTATTTAATTATATTTATATTTTATATATTTCTTTAAATTATTATTAAAGCTTGTTGAATTTATTTTTACTAGAACCTTAATATAATTAGATTATGATGCTCTGCATCATGTATGTACGGTTCACGCATGTCAGTGTTGAATATACTGGTTTCAGTTCTTGCTTAATTTGAAAGTCCTAGGGCATAATTTTTATACTAACAAAAATATATATACCTAAGTTAAATCAATTTTATGTTATTGATTAATTATCATTTCTTACATTCCGATACATCAAGTTATTATATGATATTCTAATGCAATTAAAATTTCATGACTAATTTTCCATTAGTAATTTTATTCCAAAGTATTCTTTTGTTTTTAGGTCCTTGATTTGACCAGCTTTTGCATTTCAAACTTCTAAAATATTTCTTAAACTTTGTAAAACTGCAGACCCCTGCATAAAAATATTTCTTTTTCATAGAATCCCTATGAAAATTAAAAAAAAAATATTGCAGTTATGACAGTAAATAGTTATGTGAAAATTAAAGTAACATAACTGTTCTAGAAAAAAGTCATTTTAATAAAAATTAGTATTTTTTTTTTCCATTCTCAGTTTTTTCTCCAACATCTAATACAAATTATAAATGTCCCCGTGGAAACCTGGGCGGGCTACTGCAGAACACAGTTTAAGAAACATTGTTCAAAAGCACACTCCTAACTCCATCAGACTGACCACCTTATGGTCTTTATCCTGTCATTTTGTTTGAAGTACTTATTTTCTAATCTTTCATTTTTCATTCTGTTGAATGACCAGACCACCATCTTAGATTATCATTGCATATACACGCTTTTGAATATTAATGTCTAGTTATTTTCTAATATCTATTTTTAATATGGTTCTTTCATCAGAACCCTCTTCCCTAGTCTCCAGTCTTTGATCAACCTGACTTGTTCCACATACATTTATTCATCTGGCTTCCTAAGATATCAGGTTTACTTATTCTGTTATATATTTTTATATTTAATTTGCTATCTCATTAAACATTTTAGCTATTTAGGCAGTTTTTAGTATTAGATTAGTGGTGGTGATGATGATGAACTTGATTTCCTACCTTGTTTTTCATAATGTATTTGTTTATTTCTGATTTTCATACCAAAGGTGGTTTATATACCACCTTTACCATGAGCTGCCCTAGTCCTGAAGATACTTCAGGCGCAAACTTTGTTTGCTTACACTTGGATAAAGGATTAAACTAAATATATAATTTATAGTCTAACCAAGTGAAAAAAACTTCCAACATCTTTCTCTAATCCAGAGTAATTTAATAATGAGGTGACACCTTTTGGCAACTCATATAGGTAAATATGACTTCTCCATTACTTCTACCTTGGCATCACCATCTCTGGGTCTGGCTCCCACTGATGAGACCTCAATAAAAGCCGAAACCGTTCTGAGTGGCCTTTCCATTAATGCATAGCATTATACGTTTGCAAGGAGATGTGCCTTGCATTATGGAAGATACTAAGGCAAGTGATGAGAACTTATACCACCTTTACCACGAGTTGTCCCAGTCCTGAAGATACTTCAGGTGCAAACTTTGTTTGCTTACACTTGTATAAAGGATTAAACTAAATACTGCATATTATCGCGTATAATGCAAAAAATTTATGGTCTAAAGTTAGGGGTTCGCATTATATGCGGATCTTAAAAAATATAACCTCTTATTAGACTTGCACACACAATATATACTACCTAATGCCTATGCAACCAAATCTACTTGACCCACTCACATTCGACGACCGAGCGAGCATCGTATCTGCGCATAAAGCCAGTAATGTAAGTAGTGCTAATATCCCACCCTCTTGGCGGGATATTAGCACAGTTATATCGGTTTAACCACAGTTCATTTTAAATATTATTCGTTAAACAAACCTAGCATGAAAATGAGCCAAAAAAAGTTGGCGGGATATTAGCACAGTTATATCGGTTTAACCACAGTTCATTTTAAATATTATTTGTTAAACAAACCTAGCATGAAAATGAGCCAAAAGAAATGTAAACGTTCATCTTTTGAAGCAGGATTTAAATTGCGTGTCATGCAGTTTGCAGAAGAACATAATAACAGTGTTGCTATGAGAGAATTTGGTATAGCAGAGAGTAATATTAGACTTTGGCGTAAGCAAAAAGACAGTCTTGAAAAAATCCCCAAAATGAAACGTTTCCATCGTGGAGATGTAGCATCCTTTCCAGAACTTGAAGAGGAGCTAAATGAATGGATTTTGATGCAACGACAAGATGACATTATAGTAATGAGAAATGCAATTCGTTTTCGAGCTCTACAATTCAAGAATGGTAAATTCAAGGAAACACTAGGTATTCATCTTTTCTTGCTTCGCCTGGCTGGTGCAACAGATTTATGGAATGCAAAGCGTTAACATTACAACACCGAACAAAAATTGCGCAGAAGTTACCAAAGCAGCTTGAAGAAAAAGAGGAGTCCTTCCATAAATTTATCATAAAATTACGGAAGTGTCACAGATATGAACTTTCCCAAATTGGCAATATGGATGAGACGCCCATGTACTTTGATATGCCTGGGAATCGAACAGTAAACTCAGTTGGTGAAAAGAGTGTCCTCATGAAAACAATGGGACATGAAAAAACGCATTTTACCATTGTTCTAGCATGCATGGCAGACGGAACCAAATTAAAGCCGACAGTGATATTTAAAAGGAAGATGATTTCAAAGCATATGAAATTTCCACCAGGTGTCTTTGTTCGCACCAGTCAGAAAGGTTGGATGGAAGAAGAAGAAGGTGTACAATTGTGGCTGAATCAAGTATGGAACATATGTCCAGGAAGCTTGTTACGTCAACAAAGCATGCTAGTCTGGGATATTTTCTAGGCACATTTAACAGAGGCAAGCAAAGAGAAGGCACGTGAGCTACGTACAGACCTAGCAATCATACCGATTGGTCTAACTTCTGTTTTGCAGCCGCTTGATGTCAGCTTGAATAAGCCGTTTAAAGATCACTTACGTGAAAAATGGAGAGAATGGATGTCATCTGGTTTGGTGAAGATGGCAAATGGCGGGAATTTTCAGAATCCTGAGATCACCCTAGTCACCAGCTGGGTTAAAGAAGCTTGGGATTCGATACCATCTGAAATGATTCAACGCTCATTTCTTGAATGTGGAATAAGTAATTCAATGGATGGATCAGAAGATGCCTCATATGAAAGCGAGGATGATGCACAACAAAATGGAGAGCATGATGATGACAACTGCTACACTGATGACGCAATGCCTACAGATGAATTTATAAATGAAATGTTTGATGACTCAAAAGATGAAGAAAAATTTAAAGGATTCTGACATTTTGTTTTAAAATAAATATTTCTTTCGTTAATTCATATTGTATTTTGACATTTTGTTTTAAAATAAACATTTCTTTCGTTAATTTGTATTGTTTTATAATTTTAGGGAACAATGGCATTTTAGGGCTAGTTTTTAAACAAAATTTCTAGTTCGCATTATATGTGGATCGCATTATACGCGAAAATATATAGTATATAATTTACAGTCTAACCAAGTGAAAAACTTCCAATATTGATTGAATTCAGCTAGGAAGGTATGTGGTGAAATTGTATGCAAGGATACAAAAATTATAACACCATGGTAGATACAAGAAGTTAAAGAAACAGTCTGGGAAAAGAAGAAAACATACCAAAAGTTTCTAGCAAGTAAGTCAGCAGATGCCTTAAAAGAATACAGAGAAAAATGTGAGTTAAGCTATGTGTAAAAGTAGCTAAACAAAAGTCATGGAAAGACTTTGGTAAGAGTATGTAAAGTAAATATCAAGAAGGTGGCAAAATATTCTGGAGACTATTGAAGAAATAGCCTCTAGAATCTGGAAATAGACAACAGAATAAGCAAAGCTGATATGGTGGGTAGCCAGATGAATAAATTTATATGGAATGAGAGAGAATAATAATAAATTTAGTTTAATCCTTTATATATATATATATATAAAATAAACTTTGAATAAGAGAGAGAAATTAGCCAAAACACCAAACTAGCAGTATGCAAGACCATGTTCAAACCACAAAGAATGGAGGAAAGAGAGGAAAGGAATCAAAGTTGATAATGGTGACATGAAAACTGAAGATAAGGATATCCTAGATATCTGTAGTAATTACTTTGAAAGACTGTTAAATGTACCAAGCAGTGACAGAATTGTAGTTGAAAATTTTCAAGAGGAATGCAAAGAGGAGTATATCAATACTTGAGGTAGAAAAAGCCGAAATCCAAAAATTTGAAATTGGAAAGGCAGCTAGAGTAGATGATGTTCAACCAGAAATGCTTAAGTATGGAGGTTTAAAAGTTTGCAGTGGCTACACTGCAGAATACATATGAGGGTTTCTATAGGATTAATTCAGAGGATATTTTTGAGATCAGGACTGGTGGTGGGAGAACTAGGGGACTCCTATGGAAGCTGGGCAAGAGTGTGGTTAGCAGGGGTGTTAGAGCTGGGTTCTTTACTTTTAGAGTGGTAAGTGAGTAGAATAAGCTGCCAGAGTCTGTTGTGGGTGCTATGAGTGAGTGAGTTCAAGGCAAGGGTGATAGATACTGTGAGAATGTCGTATAGTTGTGTGGACATGATGTTTAGGGCCTCCCTCGATGAGTCTAAGGACTCCCTGGAGTCGCCCGTAATAATAATTCAGAGGACCTGTACAGAAGGTCGAATTCCCAATGATTGGAGTAGAGCGCTCATAGCACTCGTCTACAAAAAATAGGGAATAAAGCTGAATGTGAGAATTATAGAGGAATTTCTGTACTGAGTGTTCCAGATAAGATTTATGCAAGCATACTTGAAAAGAGGTTGAGAAAGATTGTGGAAGAGAAACTTGGAGAAGAACAAGCAGGGTTCAGGCCAAATAAAGATTGTCAAGATCAGAGTTTCACTTTGAGACAAATAGTTGAGAAATCGTAGCAATATGACAAGGATCTGTACTTAAGTTTTGTAGATCTGGAAAAGGCATATGACAAGGCACCCGAGAAAAGCTTTTGAAAACACTACAATTATATGCAATGAATGAAGTATTAAAGAGAGCAATCCATAGTCTATATCTATCATAGCAATCATAGAATAAGACGTGTGTTTTTGTGTCCCTAAATTTACAAATATGATGGTCTATATTTAAGTTGTCAGTCAGCAGTTAGAATTGAAGGAAATACAGGAAGATGGTTTGATGTAAAATCAGGGGTAAGACATGAATTTACATTATCTCCATTCTTATTCATCATCTATATGGATCATATTATGAAGGTGGCATTGAACCTGATATTAGAATTGGAGATATCAAATTTTGTACATACTTTGCTTTATGCAGATGATGTTGTACTCCTAAACACATCTAGTGCAAGTATCCAGAATTTCCTAACTAAATTGAATAAGAGCTATAACAAATTTGGCATGAAAATCAGCATTAAAAAGACCAAAACTATGAAAATAGGCAAGAAAATAGAAAACTTCAGCTACGTTGTGAATGGAGATCCTATAGAAGAAGTAAAATATACTGCTCAAAACAATTAGAGGATATTTTGGTTTTCTTGTAAATTATAAAGTTATAAAAATAATTTACGAATGTAACACGTTTATTTTAAAATATTCTTAATATACAACAGTGTAGAATAGAACATGCAACTGTGTACAAAATCATGTTAAGACTTGTCAAAACATGTCTTAGCCGTATTAGCATGTGTGCGTTGGGGGGTATAAAAGCATGGCTTGTTGCGCTCACTTCCACAGTGCATAATTATCACTTCAGTTGTAAACTTATGTCACCTACCACCCATTATTTTGTTAAAAAGGGAGAGCAACATGATATCCCAGACTCCATGGCTTGGAGAGCCATTGGTCGATTAGAAATTGGACAAATGCAGCAAGTTGTCACTCAAGTGTGTTGTGTATCTCAAAACGTAATTCACAACTTTGGAATCACTTTCTGGAGATGGGAAATGTTCAAAATCATCTTCATACCATAGGTTTATATGCTCGAAGATCAATGGTTTGCATTCCACTTACTGCAACTCACAAAAGAGTCCGAAGAATTTGGGCACAGGAACATTACAATTGGACAAATGAGGATTGGGCTTGTGTACTTTTTAGTGATGAGTCCAAGTTCAGTCTGTAACCAGATAACCGACATATCTTTTGATATGGCATGAAAGTGGAACAAGAAATAATCCACAGTTTGTTCGTGAAAGACTCCAACATCATGGTGGGAGTTTGATGGTATGGACTGGAATAAGTATAGGTGGCCAAACTGATCTCTATTTTATCAGAAACAGTTCCTTAACAGCCCAAAGGTATTGCAATGAGATTTTGGAACCTATAGTTCGTCCATATGCTGCTGAAATTGGTTAAGAATTCATTTTTATGGATAACAATGCAAATTTGGTACGAGTGGTTTGAGGAAGAAGGTATTGAATGAATGGACTGGCCTGCTTGTTTCACCCTATTAATCCAATTGAACATGCCTGGGATGCTCCAGGTAAGTGCATTTCTGCTCGACTGGCACCACCACAATTGCTTCAAGAGCTCAAAATTGCTCTTACAGAAGAGTGGGGAAATATCCCACTCTTTGTGAGATATTTCCCCACTATTTTCTTTGGCTGTTATGGAGACCACATGCTTATTAAAAATTAACAAAAGCGATTTTGGCTATTCTTGTTGTTATTCTTGTTAAAGTTATTTAACGCTAAAATCTATAATTTGTTAAATTTGTAAGAAATATTGATTATTTTAAACAATATCTCATCAATTACACCCTATCCATAAGTAAGAAATATTTATTCATGTTATAAAGTACCCAATAGTTATAATTATTTGCAGAAATTTATAATTATCCGACAGAAACTAAAATATCCCCTAATTGTTTAGAGCAGTGTATTTCAGCTATTTAGGCACAGTTTTTAGTGAATATGGCAGATTAAATCTGGAAATAGACAACAGAATAAGCAAAGCTGGTATGGTGTGTAGCCAGCTGAATAAATTTATATGGAATAAGAGCAAAATTAGCCAAAACGCCATGTTAGCAGTATACAAGACCCTGTTCAAACCGGTTTTAAGTTATGGATCTGGGAATTGGGTTAGAAATCTAGCACTTGATCAAAGACTAGAAACCGCAAAATTATATACAGTCATTCCCCGAAGTTACACGGTAGGTAACTTCGGGGTATGACTGTATAAGCACGTAAGTCGAATTCGCATGACTCGGGTATAATTTTGCATGTAATTATATATACAAACATACAAAATATTAGTTAATTGGGACCAAAGATTTACCAAAACACCTATATTTTTTAAGAAATATAATCATAATTGTAGTTTTTCGACATAAAAAAAAAAAGAAAGTTATTTTGATGTCGATGGTTTCATAAAATCTAATAGATTCGTCTGACGGCATAATGTCTATTTCTTGTCACGCAAAATTTCTTCATAGCAAGCTAATGATTTTTTTATTCCTTGCTTTGTGGCTACAATTCATTCCTCATCAGAATCTATGTCCTCCAAAATCTGTAAACTTTTGATTGTTCTTACTGTGGATTCCTGTAGATCGAACTTCTTTACTAGCTCACAAATTTTCATTCCACCTTCAAAATCCTTAATAATGTTGAGTTTTGTTTCCAAAGTCAATGTTTTTCTTTTCTTGCTTGCTGTAGAAGAATCGGACTTTCTTCCTTTGGATGACATTATTATTTTTTATGTGATAAAATTTTTATCAAGAACATAACATTAAACAATCGCAAGGTTTATAGACTAAAAATCATGTATGAATGGAGACCGTGCGAAACACGTCAGTGCTTGTTCACAGCATGTGTGACACTGGCAAACGCAGCCAACACCGGAAAGATACGACTAGTGGTCAGGCATGAAGCGGGATGGGAATACGTACATATAAGAAACCACGTAACTTCGGATTCGCGTAAGTCGGGGTATGACTATTTAGTTTAATCCTTTATCCAAGTGTAAGCGAACTAAGTTTGCACCTGAAGTATCTTTAGGACTGGGGCAACTCGTAGCAAAGGTAGACAAAGCTTCACATCACTTGCCTTGGTATCCCACAATGCAAAGCACATCTCCTTGCAGACATGTATAATGCTATGCATTATGGGAAAGATCACTACCCAGACCAGTTTCGACATTTATTGAGGTCTCTTCAGTGGGAGGCAGACCAGAGGTGATACCAAGGTTGAAGCAATGCAGAAGTTATGTTTACCTATATGAGTTGCCAAAAGGCGTCACACCGTATTATTAAATTACTCTGGATTAGAGAAAGATGTTGGAAGTTTTTTCTAACATCCTTCTCTTCCAACTTTCAACATCTTTCTCTAATCCAGAGTAATTTAATAATAAGGTGTGACACCTTTTGGCAACTCATATAGGTAAACATGACTTCTGCATTGCTTCAACCTTGGTATCACATCTGGTCTGCCTTCCACTGAAGAGACCTTAATAAAGGTCAAAAATGGTCTGGGTAGTGACCCTTCCCATAATGCATATCATTATACATGTCTGCAAGGAGATGTGCTTTGTCCTCCTTTGCTACAAGTTGCGCCAGTCCTGAAGATACTTCAGGTTCAAACTTAGTTTGCTTACACTTGGATAAAGGATTAAACTAAATATATAATTTATAGTCTAATCAAGTGAAGAAAAAAAAAAAATTCCAACTAGGGACCACAGATATGAAGGTTCTGAGAAAAATCAGTGGGGTGAATCAATGGCAGAATCATATTGGAAAGAAACTTGAAATTATTAGCATTCAAGAATGTGGCAGCAGAGCTAATCTAAACTGGTATGGCCACGTAAATAGAATGGATGAGGAAAGGTTAGTAAAACAGGTGTTTGATGTCAAAATCATAGGAAAGAGACCCAGAAGAAGATCAAGGTCAAGGTGGATTGATTCATTCAGAACTGCCTTAGAAGAATGAAATGTTAGATATGACAATATTGAAGTTCTTACAAGTAGTACACTAATTTGGTGGAAAATTGTGGATAGGAGATTAATAGTAATGTAAATTTAATCATGTATTGCTTGAATTTACATTACTATTAATCATAGTAACTGTCATAGTAACCTAAACACCTCTTAGGGGTATATATATCAGGAAATTGATGATGATGGATATATATCATTTATATGTTGTAATATATTAAGAAGACATTATTTAATTTGCTTAATAGAATAGTAAAGTTTAATGTTATAAGAAGTTTGTAAATTACAAACATGTTTACGTAATTACATGTTTGTAAATTACAAACATGTAATTACGTAAGTTCAGAATTGCATGTCTGATATGCGGTATGTTACTAATTTAGAAAATCTCCAGGATTTTACCAAAATGTAGTACGCATTCAAAAGAGTGTGACTTTTAATCAAGTAAAAGGCATTTTTGGATTTGGTGATAGTGACTGCATTGGTAAAATAAGTTTTCCAGCAGTACAGGCTGCACCTTCTTTCAGCTCATCCTTTCCCCATATATTTGGATCAAGAAAAGATATTCCATGTTTGATTCCTTGTGCTATTGATCAGGTATGTCATTATTTAAAGTAATTCTTAAATTACTTTCAGCATAATTTTTATTTATTTTTTCCAGCTGAGATTATATTTTACACATATCTTAATTTCATTATAAATTGTGATTTGCTTGTTCATTAGATTTTGCAGAACAAATTTTTTTAATACTCTTTTTTTCTATACCATATCTCCAGGTTTTAAATATACATCTTCAGATTTGAAATAAATTAGCTAGAATTTTTGCAAAAGTGTTTTTTAACAAATAGTATTTAATTGGTTGGTCAAGTGGATAGCATTTCTGCTCCATAATCTACAGGTTATGGATTCAAATCCCCCTGTGGCATGGATGTTTATTAGGTAGTAGCTGATTTTTGTTGATACTACCTGCTTGCTGGATGTCTAAAGTGCCTTGTAAGCATTAACCACGCTTCCTGATTATTAACTGTTGAGTGCTGTTGTGTCCCATTCTACGATTTTTATTCTATCTAGTAATTTTCTCTTATCTATGTTCTTCTATTATCTACGCTCGAGATATCACCAAAATTTTTTACTAATACTTAAATTATTTCTCCCCTTAGTACCCCTAATATTTGTATTTATACTGCGCCTTTTGGGATATTTAGTTTAAGATATTATATACAAAACAAGGAGAAAGAACTCAGATATGTCTGAAAGTGAAACAATGTTGCAGTCGTGACACTTTATCTCGTTTCTTAACACATTAATTTCCCGCGTGATTAGGTTCATAATTTTTCAAGTGGTGCATTGGACCGCAATTTCAGACAACTGTTTTATCATTGAACAAAGGTTTATTAAATTCCTTAACACGGTACAATTCAATTTTTGTGATTACTCAATTTAATGCTAAACTAAATACTTACAAACTAACATTAGCTTATTACAAGTAATTAGGCTATGATCCTATAATGAGTATTACAATCATGCCGCCATAACAGTTCAAACATAAATTCACTTGACATGGACAAATAAGATTAATTCACACTATTTAACTATTCAAACTTAAGTAGATTAACTAAACCTTTTTCCACTAACACACAACTATGACATTTTAACTTTCCCATACATTACAATAGACATGTAAAATTCTCAGGACACTTAATTTTTCACATAACATTAACACTAGCCAGCTTACTTTTAATATATTCTGTCAGATACTAAAGTCCTAGTATAAATTTTCCTTGGTCACTTCAACAGTTCCGTATTAGAATAATGATACTTATCACAGACAAATTTTAGTTAATATTAGATATATTTTACAGTACCTTTCTTTCTTGAATTTTCCATATGGGCCTTTACCTTCTTCTGATTGAACTATCTTGATATAACCTCACCGATAATCTGCTTCTCCTACGTTCTTTTTGGAGTTGAACTAGGCTTACGCTGGCTTATCCTTTCGTAACTCCGAACACACTTTGAATCATCTATATATCGGCTGTGCAACTCGCCTAGTGGACATCGATTTCTTTACTTCCTTCCCCTTCTCGTAGTTGTCACTGAAGTCGAAACACAAAGAATATGCTTTCTTTTCCTCGACTTTATGGCATTCTTCGCTTCTCACATAGGAAATACGGAACCGAAATTCCGCTCACTTTTGTTTCCATGTTGTGACGCCGGAGATATAACCCCTATATCGCCATTCAGGAAATCACCGTGAAATCCCTACGAAAGAGCTCGCGAAGGACTCCTTTGGAACAGAATCAAAACCAAAACCAAAAAAGGCCTGGGGGGGGGGGTTTCCAACCCTTTTATACCTGTTCTCCTAACGGCACTTTTTCTAACTTCTTTTCTCTGCCCCCTACTTGTTTTTACTTCACCGACCAATTAAGGTGGCATTTTTCTGCCAAACGTCCTTTGATCGGCGAGCCCGTAACGATGTCTCAATCCGGGAATTGGCTCTGAGCGATAGTCTGTTGTTTTCCTTTGCTAGCCTCTAATTTAATCCCCTTTCCAAAAATTTTCTATGAACTTGCTTAATAACTTAATCTCTAACCTCTCACATACCATCTCTTATGACTAATCCTTTTCTGTCTTATTTAGTTAAATTTTCTCTTTTAAATCATATCACAATATTAATATATTCTTTCTTTTGTTAGTTAGTTTAACAAACACCTTTATTTTTTTTATATTTTATTGGATGCAAGAATCTTTCTTTTTCTTTTAATTAATTCAACTATTATCTTTTATGCAGGGTTTTAATTTATTTTATTTATTCTTCATGTTACACCATGATAGTTGAGAATTTTATATTCTTAAGGTATCAGGTGTAACAGTGCTAATGTACTACATGCTTACAGTTTTATCTGGCGAGATCCCCATAAAAATAAATATCTAATAAGGGCTGAATATAAAATAAAAATTTAAGACTCCAGAATTTTACCAAAACGTAGTATGTTTTCAAAAGAGTGTGACTTTTAATCAAGTAAAAAAAAAACATTTTTGGATTCCAGAATTTCACCTTGTAATTTGAAAATTAAATTTTGTTAGTATTGCATTTAAAGTTACTTTGCATGGGCAATTTTTTATGAATATCCTTCAATTTGAAAAATTTATTACACACATCATTACAATAAAAATAAAAGTTTTGGCCATATTCTTGATCTGAAAGTTTTCGGTTCCAACGTATATTTACACTGAAATCTTCAAACAATGTATCTTTACTAGAGATGAGATCTGATCAGGTAATATCTCCTTTTTAAATCATTTCCTAGATTTGAACAGTGTCAAAGTGCATGGTATAACTTCAGCCTTCACATTGAATATTAGCTCCCTTATCCTGGAAATCTCTGTTTCACTTTGTAAAATTTTAACTCATCACTCCTTTCCTGCAACTTCATTTGGGTAGGATAGGTCATTTGATATTTATTTTGAATATCAGGTCTCCTACCAAGTGTTATCTTCATCATTTTGCATGACTCCTTTCCTGCAGATGTGAGTCAGTTTAATTTCTGTTACTGAGTGTATTTTTGTTGTGTTGCATTTTGCTACACATAAGAAAATTTATTGTGTGGCAAGATGCAATTTTTTCCCTCTTTCTCTGAAGAAGATTGGGAGGGGGCTTTTTTTTCTTCTTCCAAGGCCAGATTTCTAAACAGATTGCCATCTTATATCATACTGCGCTATGATCTTGCAACACAAACATGACCGAACTTATTATCATCATCGATTCATATTGCCTCATTATTATCATAGTAGGAACCATTAATTCATATATGTAAGTACCTTGTAAATGCACCTTGTATATTTACTTCTAGATCTACCCTCATATGCTTCATTAAACTGTGTTGACTTCACCTCTTTTCATTGATTATCATCATCATGCTTTTTTTCAAAAATCAGTGAATAAATGATGATGCTAATCTTTTGACTGTTAGGAATATATTAAATGAGAAACATGAAACTGTTCTCTATATTAAAAGCACATATCTTAAAATATCCAAAAAGACAGCAAATTTTGTTCCTGACTCTTACATTTATAGATTGCCATATAAATCTGATATTAAATCTGTTTATGGAATTGATGGTGTCAATTGCATTTTGTGACAACAGTTATGACAAACCTGCAGTATTTGAGCTAAATACCAATCTTTATTCCTTTTTGCCATTTTCTGTACTACTTCAGTTTCTCCTCTCCATTCTCCTATTCCCAGCCTCACAACTACCATCTTCATCATCATCAAATTCCTCCAATGCACCCTCAAGGGGTGTACAGGATATGATAGTACTACATGAAATATTTACATCATTACTAACTTCCTATCTTCCATTTTCCTCCAAATCAGCCTGTTACTTGTCAAGACTCCAACATTATCAGATCTTATATTTCTATAATCTAAGACACTTTTGTACCATATCAATCCACCTATATCTTGGTCTTTTTCTGGGTCGTTTTGACAGAATAACAGAGGGAATAATGTACATCCTTGTCTCATACCAGATTTAACATTAAACCACCATCTTCATGTATTTCCTTCAATTCTATCTGCTGATTTACAACTCAAATAAAGACTAAGTATTGCATGATATAATGCCCCATTGACACCATATAACTGTAGCGTATTGATTAGCTTCTTTCTTGGCACCTTCTCATATGACTTTTCCAGATCGACAAAACTTAAATACAGATCTTTGTTATATTCCCATGATTTCTCAACAATTTGTCGTAAAGTGAAGATCTGATCCTGACAGCCTCTATTTGGTCTGAATTCTGCTTGTTCTTCACCAAGCTTTTCTTCCACAATTCTTCTCAACCGTTTCTCAAGTATACTGGCATAAATCTTGCCCGGAACACTCAGTAGGAAAATTCCTCTGTAATTCTCACATTCAGTTTCATTTCACTTTTTATACATGGGTACTATTAGAGCTCTACTCCAATCATCAGGAATTTGTCCCTCTGTCCAGGCCTTCTGAATTATGCAGTGCAGCCACTGAAAGACTTATATACCACCATACTTCAGCATTTCTGGTCAAATATCATCTACTCCTGCTGCCTTTCCACATTTCAAGCCTTTGATGGCTTTTTCTACTTCAAGTATGGATATGTGTTCCTGACTGTATTCCTGTTGAGTGTTTTTTACCACTGTGCTATCACTGCTTGTTTCATTTAGCAATTTTTCGAAATAATTACTCCAACATTCAAGGAATATATTTTTCTCCTATTTTCATGTCACCTTTATCATCTCTAACTCCTTTTACAGCACTCCTTCCTCCATTTCTATGCTTCTTCAACATCCTTCAGAATATCTTACCACCTTCTTGATATTTATTTTCTATGTTCTTGCCAAAGTCCTTTTATGACTTTTTTTTAGCTAGTTTTACACAGTATTTAGCTTTCTTACATTTGTCTCTTTATTCTCTAAGAGCACATGCTGATTTATTTGCCAGGAAATTTTGATATGTTTTCTTCTTTTCCTTCACTACCTCTTTAACTTCCTGTGTCCACCATGGAGATCTGATTTTTCTATCCTTGCAGGCAACCTCACCACGTCTCTCTTGATGAATCAATCAGGGTTTTCTTGAAGGTTTGCCACTGAATCTCCATGGTTTGGTTCATGTTCTCAAACTCTTTCATTTTTTCTTCAATAATCTTTGTGTATTTTAGTCTACAGTTCACATCTGAGAGCTGCTAAACTTTTATTTGCTTTAAAACTTTCTTACATGTCATTCTTTTCAATATGAAATTCAATTTTATCCTGCTCAAGACTAAATAGTGTTCACTTCCAATTTCAAATCCTCTGTACACTTTGGTGTCCTGCACCAGGGAGAAAACATTGCTATCAACAGTAACATAGTCAATGAGACTTTTCTTATTCCTTGCCTCTTCTCTCCATGTGAATTTGCGCACATTTTTATGTTGGAAAATGGTGTTAGTAATAACCAGTCCATATCCTGAGCAGAAATCCAACAGGTATTTGCGATTGTTAGTAGCTTTGCTCTTTTTTCCAAATTTTTCCAAAACATTTTTGTATGTCTGACAATCACTTCTTACTGTGCTATTTTGATCCCCCAACAAACACCAACTTTTCCTTTTTCATTGTGTCAGCTTTCTCTAGAGCCTCAAAAAATTCCTCCACTTCTTCCTTAGTAGAACCTTCTCTTGGACCATAGGCACAAATAAGTCTCATTATCCAGTTCCCCATTCTGATTATTTGCCCAAATCGCTCTACTTGACACTGTCTACCATTCAAGAAGATGAGCCTCGTATTTTGTGTCGAATACTATGGCTACACCTTCTTTTCCTTGATTGTCATTGCCTGAATATAACATTTTGTAATTATTGCTCAGAAAGATCTCACCAGTTTTTGTCTTTTTTTTTTTTGTTTCAGTCACCCCTATTATGTTGATCTGGTACTTATCTAATTCCTCATCTAGCTCCATTTCTTTGCCATTCAGGCTTCTTATGTTGATAGTATACCATTGAGTTGGGTTGTGTTTTCAGATTTGTTCCAGTAGTTCCGCCGTTCACCCTTGTTCCCAGGCGAAAACAACGGGAACTTTGTTTAATCGGGCGATGCCTCAGCCTGCATGAAATTTTGTCATGTTGTACCATCAGTTTGTATTTTGGTTTAAGCTAATAAGTATACAATTTGGTTGGCTAAATCCCGAATTGCCAGCCCATTTTTGTTCGTTCAGTATCCAGTAGATACCCAACAAGGTGCACCGCGAGAAGGTGAGGATTGGACATTAGGTCAGAAGCCCTGGTCATTTCTCCCCATTCCTTTAAAGGCTATGTGGAGATTTCCTCTCAGATACAGCTTTGACCCTTAAACACCCCAACTACCATCCTTTACCTTCATTTTTTTTCACCCCAAACTCCATTGCTTTTAGAGTATTTGAACTATGTTTTTGTTTTTATGACTGTAAAATGCATCAATTCTTGTCTTTATGGAAATGAAGAGAAAAAAAATTTCCAAGGACATATTTATAAAAGCTTCAAAGGTATGGCAAAACTAATAAAAATTCATATTGTCAATCTCTTTCAGAAACTAAGGGTGACAGTATTCAGAACTTTGTCATCAGAACATAAACACAGAAACTTGCAAATCATAAAACTATGAAACTACATATGGCTACTGACAATGTAGACTCCTTAGCAGATTTAGAAGAAGAGATTCATTACATAAATGGGACATGAATAGGGAAACACTTGGAAGAACTAAAGGGTGACTCATTCACTCTTAAGTTTTTCAAATAAAGATCATCATCCACTTGTAGTAAGGATGAAAATAAAATAATATGATACTGAATTTTTCATTTAAAAAAAAAATAAAAAAACAGGATAGAAAATTTAGAATTAATTTCAGAGAAAGAGTATGTCAAACTAAAATAAGAACTAATAAAAGATGGTAACTTATGAAAATGCAAGCATAATTAACAACTAGCAAGAGAGATAAAGATATAGTATATGATCAGTTAAAGTGATGAAGATATATTTATTTTAATATGATAATGGAAGATTTTAATGCCTAGGTAGGAAAGAAAATAATCCTGATGCTGATTAAGAAGGAGAGGTTTCTCCTGCTTTTCAATCATCCAGTACTCCAGTAGAAACTGTTAAGTCAGGTAGATCAAAGCTCTCTATTTCTTTATCCTCACACATTGTTTCTTCACAGAAACTTCTAACTCGAGTTCCTTCTGAATTGGAACAGTGGTCATGTTCACAGCTAAACTTTGAAGTGGGCATCAACATATCCAAATGAAATACGAATTTCTTATGTCACCATCACACATGAAAGACTTCAACACAGTATCAGATAAATGCCATTATGGCATGGGTCCGAAAAAAAGTGATCCATTGACATTACATTTTGAAGAGCTGGAAGTTGTAATCTGTGGAATACTTCATGTGTGTAATTAGCAGGTTTGGGATTAGAAGCTTATCCTGTAAATGGTTGTTAGACAGCTATTTCTTGTGTAAATTTAGCAGAAATGGTGGATGTTAGTTTCTGCCGTATAGCACCTGTGGAAATATCTGAGTCAATGAGAAAACTCTCTGTCAGTGAGAAGGGACTAGTGAGGTTGCAAGAGAGGTTCATCAGTTATCCAGAATGCATTCTTCTGAAGAGCATTGAGAATATTTAGAATGGTTTTTTGGTGCACATCCCAAATGCATGTGTAGCAGCATTCTAAGTTGGGCAGATTTGAGATTTGTATGGATTTAGAAGCTGGACAAAATGAAGATAACAATTTTTAAACAGAGTATGTGTAGAAGTGATGTAATTATGTCAGGAAAGACTAGGAGTTTTGAGTCAGTCCAAGAAGAGAGATCCTGGTCCTTGATTGTTGAGATGACCAGTATAAAAAGTAAGGAAGAAAAGTTTTTTTTTTTTTGACATAACATAAAATTCTGTCTTGGAAGCATCAAAGGTGACTAGGTTGTCATCATCCCATCGAAGGCTGGTGTGAAAATTTCAGTCATGGGCATTGGTTGTGGATGATCTTAAGTTTAGAATGTGTGAACATTATAAAGTTTATTGTATGAGTAATGTAAAGTGTTGTCTCTGACAAAACTGTGGATAGGATTTGAGATAAATGAAAGACGGTCATGTTTATGTGTGAAGAAGAGGATGGGTGACATAACAGAACCCTAAGGAACCTGCATTAGTAGAGAAATCTGAAGAGAGAACGCCATCCATCACTACACACAATAAATGACCTGAGAAAAAATCACAAGTCTATTATAAAGAGTGGTGATTTGCTGAGATTTCTCTGCTAGATTATGTCTAATACCTTGAAAATATCTAGTGCAACAGCATATCAAATTATCATGCAATATGTCTAATATTGCATGATAATTTGATATGCAAACCTTTCCACTGCTATGGAACTTGAGTAGCAGAATCCATATTGTTGGTTGCTGATTAACTGGCACTTCTCCAAATAATGTGATGAGGAAGTTTGCTGTTTTCTCGTTTGATCTTTTCCATTAATTAGCACTCACTATAGTGCTTAGAGAGCACTATAGTGAGTGCTAATAGGTCCATAATCTGACACCATTCATTTCTTCTAGAATTGGCTGAATATGGGTGTGCTTTTCATCATTTGCCTATATTATAAAATGTTATAAATTATTCTATAATACTATGGAATATGTTATAAATAATAAGTATATATTATAAAATAAACAGACTATATTGTAACTAATAGGCTACCGTATTTTTTGGACCATAAGACGCACCTTTTTTATGCACAGAAATCGACTTAGAATTGGTGTGCATCTTATGGTTTGAAGGTAGGTGATACCGGTAAGCCTTGGATTCCCATGTTTTCAATGTGAGCCAAACACGTGTCTCGCTTCATATGTGGGAATCCCCGATATTTTACATACAAAAACTTTACTGCCATCAATAGTAGTTAGTGGGCAAGCGTATGCAGTTTTGAATGGACAAGACAATTATTAAGTCTTTTAAAAAATGCAGCATAAGTAACACGATGGATTGTACTGAAGATGACTTAGTTTTTGAAGAGAGTGATAAAAATAGTTCAGACAATAATACAAAAAGTGACAGTAATGTCACTTTTTGTATTATTGTCTGAACTAAGACGAGTGAAGACAAACTGAATGCTGCTGGTACAAGTTATGGTAATAATAAATAAAATTCAAGGTTTGTGAATATTTTTATATAATAATATATTTTTTCTAAAAATTGTCTCATAAATTTGGGGTGCATCTTGTTGTCCGAAAAATAGTATGTGTCACTCACATTATGTATTAAACTGTATTAGCTGAACATGAATCATAATTTTTTTTCTTAAGTATTTCCCATTCATACATCTCTTCCTTCAAATTCTTTCATCAGCTGTACTGCTGCAAGCTGGTTTCTAAGTCTATGATAGTTGCCTACCTCATAATTCTACATAAATTCTTCTTCCTTGATATATCTACTTGTCTATTTATCCTCCAAATCAGGACTACAGTCACTCTCACCATTTTGTCCTGCTCAAAACTGAAAGCTTCTGATTTTAATTCCTCTGTATACTCTTCTCTTAAACTAGGATGAAGATATATCGCTAACAACAATAGTCAGTGAACCTTTTCTTATCATCAGTGAGCCTTTTGCATCTTCTCTCCATGTGAATTTGTGCACATCTTTATGTTCGAACATGGTGTTAGTAATAACTAGTCTATTTTCCTTTTTAGTTGTCAGCTGATTTCTCTATTGCCTCAAAAAATTCCTCCACTTCTTCCTTAGGAGAACCACCTTCTGTAGGATCATGGACTTAGATCTCATTATCCAGTTCCCCATTTTGATATTTGTCCATGTCGCTCTGTGATATTGTCTGCCATTCAAGAAGATTATCCTCATATTTAGTGTTGAATATTATAGCTACTCCTTCTTTTTCCTTGATTGTTCCAGAATATAACATCTTGTATTTGTTGTTAGAAAGATCTCACCTGTTTTTGTCTTCTTTGTTTTGGTAACACCTATTATGTCAATCTGTCGATACTTATCCATATTTTCTGCTAGTTACATTTCTTTTCCATTGATACTTATGTTGATGGTGCCAATCTTGACCTCTGCTAAAGTTGAGTTGGGATATGTTCTGGTAACTAATTTTTCACGCTGATTCCCTGGCAAAAACAATGGGGAACTGGTTTAATCAGATGATGTCCCTGCCATTATGAAATTCTATCATGTTATTCTGGTTTAAGCCAATAATAAAATTTAGTTAGCTAAATCCCAAATTTCCAGCCCATCCTAATTAGTTCAGTATTCAGGTAGATTACTAACATGGTACACCACAAAGCAACATAGTTTTGCAGATGACAGTACACTCCAGTCCTCTTTTTTCATGACAAGCCTTGCAATGCTCAGATATTCTCTGAGATCTATCATTATCTTTATCTTAAATGCTGATCTCCTTTTTCATATTTTAATGGATTGAGAACAACTTTATCAACTTTACTGCTACAAAAATATAATCCTGTCTTATTTTGTTCCAGAAAGATTACACTTTACCTTCCCTAATCTCTGATAATACCCAAAGAGATCTGATGATGCTCCATGCTTGATCAGATCTCTTTGGATATTGTCACAGGTCAAACAACTGCTGGGTATCTGCTTACTGTCCAGCTTCAAATATGCTAGACCAGCTTCTTATCTACTATTTCCATTCCACTGACCTCTGCTTTGGAACAGTCTTCCTTATAGTTTCCCCTAAGGGTTACATCCTCCATTTCATAAAACATAGCAGCAGTTTCTTTCTTCTTACCTACTGCTATGGCCAGGGTAGGTGATAACCTCAGCACATGCTGAGTGGTGGAAACTTTTATCTCCTCTCTAAAAGGATGACTCAATTAAACAGTGAACAGTTACATGTGACTGCTTAGATTTCAGGAATGGCATGAGGTTATAGTAACACAATTTAATTGGAACAAATAATACTACAGATATGAGAGATTAGTTGACAACATCTGTCTGCTATATTTTTGGTTAAGACAACAGAGATTTACTCTCTGCTGCTTAATTAATGCAACAAAGACTGATTGTTGTTACACATCTAATTGATAGAGCAACCACACTTAATCTGTGTATTAATTGTAAGTTTTTTTTTACATAGTTTAAAGCATTGCTTAAATTAACTTTAGACAATTGAAACACTTGCCTTAATGGTAGCTTTAGTTTCACTAAATTCTGCCTTTAAAATCTTACTTGCCTTTCAATTCACAACACAGTATGTGTCGGGATGTTTCTACAACTACAAACACAGCTCTCACTGAACTACTACTTAGAACTGTATTTTTACATATTTCAGCTTCAGGTGAACCAAACAAAATTTCTGTCTGTTTTGAAAACACAAGCTGGAATTATTCTCAACAAGAAGGTTATCTTTTGCTTTCTGAACTAAGATTAATGGCATACTCTTTTTGGCAAGTGTGTCGACTAATTTTGATTGATGGATCATTCTGTACCTTAATACTACAGATGCAGTATTTCACAGATTTCTACTTATGAATCACTGTCTTTGCCAGTAATTTCCAGCAGTAATTCTTGGCTCCAGTTTTACAACTCTCTCTTTCTTCCTCTTTGTTTTAACAGCAAAGTCCTAGCTTCTTACAAACACATCCTGACTTCTTTATAACTGATGATGACAAGTTCATTGGTCATAAACGAGTGAAGTGCAAGAGAGGGAGAGAGAGTGTCCTTTTTCTCTCATCTCCTTTTTTATATTGCTATGTCTTGCTATTGCTATCATCATCAATTCTCATCAGGTCAAGGCAGGTTAAGTCCTCTAATTAAGGGTTTCTAGGAAATTTAATGCAGTCAGTTTGCCACTCCTCTGCTGCACCTCCTAAAAGCAAGTATTTACGCATGTAGATTTGTGTGTTCATAGGACTAGTTTGCCTGTTTTGAGGGACAAAAAACCCAAGTTTCCAGGAGAAAAAAATCCTCCAACTCCGTATGAGACTGGCTAACCATTTGATTGAAAACATCCAATAATGGTTCCTCATGTCATAAACAGGATTTGAACCTGGGTCTTTCCAACCAAAGGGTTTGTTTATATCAACTGAGCTATGGAGGCTCGTCTTGCTCCATAAATATGTGTATTACGGGACCCCTCTTTGTATACAACTATGATTCTTCTTTCAGGAGTGATGCTGTATATTTGACCATTATGAGGAATATATATTTGAGTCAACCTTGAGACACATTATGCTAATTGCTTATAAGCATACATCTACAACAAAATGTTTCCTCACATGAAAATGAATGCTTGCACCTACTTGCCTGCACACAGCCCCTCACATAGAGTTGATTTAAAGGGGGGGCTTCATAAAGAAATAATAGAGATTGCATAGTAAGTTGATATATGTAGGCTGTATGTTTGAATCATACCACCAAGTTGTACAATTCAGACAGCCTATTCTCAGATAATGTTTCTCACTGTCTTAGAATAGGAAGGTAGTGGCATGCCACAGTTCTATTCATGGAACACTACTGTGCACCTTATTTATTAATGATATTTCATGTAGAGATATTCAGTTTGCTGATGATGCAAAGATGGAAAGGGTTATAAAGAATGATGCTGAAGTCTCTTCAGGAAGACTTAAATAGATTTAGGTTGGACAGATGAGTGGGGTTGCCATTTTATTCTTAATAAGTGCAATGTTGTTGCACTTTGGAATTCAGTAGTATAGCTATGGTTATGTACTATTGATGTAACTGTGTCCCGAGAGGCAGATGATATTTAAGATCTGAAGATTGGTGATGATTGACCAACACTTGAAATTCAGAGGCGCATTACAAGTGTTATGAATGTTGTGGTGCATTGCTCCTGTGAGAAAGGGTGCTGACATAGAGATAAGAAAGCCATTGTATAAAGACCTGATAAAACCACATGAACTGTTATATGGAGATTGAATCACTGGTTTCCATTGTGGAGGTGGTGGGAGGGGTCTAAAGACAAGTAGCTAATACAATGACTGAAATCTGGGTTATGGGGATGAGGTTGAGGTAATGTAAATTGTAGAGTTTAGTGGGATTTTACATAATTACTATGTAAGTGATTATGCATAGAAAGGGATGCTGAGAAGGAAGAAATGAGCTCATTCCTGGAAATTGTAAAGAATATGTTGTCGGAGTGTATTGTGAATGTCAGGAGTTACCAATGAGTTTAAGGTTCAGTACAGCAGACTCCTGAGATAAGTCTGTTGAATCTATGGAAATTTGTTATTAATAATAACAGTATAAACTGTTAACCATTTGTTATTAAAGTACTTATAGCTTATAGTATTTATGACTAACCTTGGTTATTTATAAATAACTGTTTATAAATTTATTTATAAACAAACAAAGTAAAACTCATCCTTTTATTTGTGTTTTTATGCCATTGCTTTTTGTAATCTAACTGATCTTTGAAGTTGTTACACTAATTCTAATAAGACTGCGTTTGAAATCAATATATTTATTGTTTTATGCCATCTTTACCAGTTTAAATTAAGCAACTATATTTAGTTAATAAAGAATTTAATGTGAATTCTAGATACTTGATTCTATGTCATATTTTCTGCATATATGTTACCCAAATCCTACTAAGTAATATTCCATCAGTGTCTCCATTATTTTGCCTACTCTGCATATCATAAGTCATCACCATTTCCTGATATGCATCTTCAAGGGATGTACAGGAAATTGCCAATTTCTTGCCCATCCCTGTGATAATAGTCTAACACACTTAATTTTTCATTATGAATAGCTTCTTATCCATTAGTTTTTTTTTTTTTTTTTCAAATTAATTTGTTATATTTCAAGTTGCCAGTATTATCAGCTCTTGCATTTTGGTATAAGTCATGCCATCTCCATCAACCCTAGATATTAGTCTTCCCCTGGATTTTTTCTGTTTATGTTGCAGCAGATACCTGTTTTATTAACCTTTCCTGTTTAAGTGACATTGCTACTTAGATTAGATCTGTTTATACATTCTTAAATGCTAATCATGTCAATTTCTTTCTGATATCATTATATTTTTTATATACAGTAAAACCCCGTTTTTACGTTCCCGCAATTTACGTTTTCCTGCGATTTACGTCATTTTTTGTTGGTCCCATCTTAAGACTTATTCTTACGATATATTGTTTTCCTTCCCGCCATTAACAACTTGATGTGGACGTTATTTTCCATGATTTGCGTTTTTTTCTCGGGTGACAATACTGATTTTCTAATTGATTTCTGTGGAAATCTGCGCATTTCTGTTCCCAGATGGCATTGCTTTCGGCTGTAGTTTCATTTCCACTATCACGGTCACTTGCACACTTGCAGCAGTAATGTAGTGATGAGCGATACCATGATTTTTCAATCACAGTACGAATTGATATTGCAGAATTTCTGCTACATAATTTAGCATGTGAAAGTTGCTTTCAAGTTGCGGTGGTGGATTATCCATGTTAGTAACATGGAGAAGAAAGACAGAAAATGTATTTCTGTAGAAGAAAAGATGGTAATTCTGCAACATGTAGATTGGCATGCCGGAACACGTGAGCATTAAGCAAAAGATCTTGGACTCTCCGTGTCCTCTTTGAACATGATAGTAAAAAACAGGTCAAGCATTGAACCCGATGCAAAGCAATTTGGTGCTATGTCCAAAAAAAATACGAAAAGCAAAAACGATCAACAATTAAAGATTTTTTAAATAGATAAATGTAAGTAATTGTAAATTCGTTTATTTTGAGTTATTAAATTTTGTAATCTAGTATATAGACTTACATACTAGCAGTAAGTCATATTTTAGCCTTTTTAAAATTTTTTTTTTACATTTCCTGCTTTTTACACTTTTTAACATCAGTTCCCTGAAAAGTGTAAAAAAGGGGTTTTACTGTATATATATATTTCTGTTCATTCCTCAGTTTTTCTTAGAAATCATAATTATTATTCCTAATCTGCAATCAGCTGTTTATTTATAGGTCTGTAGGTTAAATATTCATTGAACAGTGTTTTATACTAATTTAGTATTTTGATTAATTTTTCACTTGTTCCACATAAATTTATTCTGCTGATTCCCCACCAAGCCATCCTTGATTTCATTATTTATTTGCATATTCAATTTACCATTTCATAAATTGTGCCTAGACTTAAATTGCCCTGGGGTTCACCATTGAGAAAGCAGTTAATATTTTCTAAGCTTCTGTCCCTGTTTTCATAGTTTTTTTTTATCTTTTTTTATTGTAGATTTTCATATACTTTTTTTTTTCAACTGTTATTCAGTTGAGTTAGAGTACTGAAGTTGTATTATGTATTTTCTCCCAAATAGTTGGATTATTTTCCTCAGGATCTTCTGTATTCATACATGCTTTGATTTTCTAATTTCACTTTAATTACCCAATCTTCCTTCCTCCTTGAACCAGTACTTAACCAACTGTTCTTCCAAATTTACTAAGTGTGACCTTCAGAAAAGGATATGCCATAGAAAAGAAATCTCAATGACTGAGATTTTTTTTCCTATGGCATATCCTTCACCACATACCACTGTCAGTCTTATATCCTCTAGCATTAAATTGGTGTTAAATGAGATTATCTCTGTGATTTCTACTCTTCATTTTGATGATTTGATTGCTATTCCTATTCCCCTTATCTAAATGCCTGCTCTGACCAAACAACAAATAATTTTGACTGACAGGACGGCCTTTTTCACTCCCCCCCCCATTCTATCTATCATTCCGACCACAGCATGCATCTTCTTGGCATTTGATAGAAGGACATCAACAGATTTCTGAATGGTTTGAATACCAGTCTTCTGGTCCTGATGATATCCTATTATTCCCCCCCCCCCTGCAATTTGTATTCTAGAATTCACAGCCAGCCTGTTTTGTCTTTATAATCTTTGATGCATAGAAACAAGTCATATTTAGCCCATCCCATGGGCTAAATGAGGAGGTCAAGAGAAAGGAGATCAAGTCAGCTATTAAGTTATCATGGTGTTTTCATTTCAATTCTATCAAAAGTATAATGGAGAGGGTCATCAACAGTCAACTTCTTCACTACTTGGCAGCTCACCAGTTAGTTATTGACCACCAGTATGAATTCTGCCACTACTCTACAGCAGATTTAATAGCAAAAGTTATCCACCTTTTAACACAAATCATGGAATGGTTTGGAGAAACCTTTGTGATTGTCACTCTGGACATTTGTAGAGCATCTGTGTTCTTGCACAGAGGCCAGCTTACTATGCTACCAATTATGGTTTGTTTTTGATATTGGCAGGTTCTTCTATGCTTATTTATTGTGTCATAGTGGATGGTTTCCTCTCCTCTGATTTCCTATCAATATCAGAATACCCTATGATTCTGTATATTTGCACACAGTTATCCACCTGTACATTAATGTTTTCTCACCTTTTCTAACCTCAAATCCTAACCATAGTTTTGCCTAATGGTCCATCCTTTCATTTCTCTCCTTCATTTGACAGATCTTAAATTACTCAAGCATTCCTTCAAGATAACTACTGCCCCAAATTCTGATCTCCTTGCCATTATCCAGTGGGGAATAGGTGATCTTGTAACCTTTATTGCTACCAAAATATAGTCCTCTTTCTCTTAAGAAAGAAATTACTTCACTCTTAAGACCCCTCCATGTGGGGTACCTGTTCTGGGTTGAAGGACTTCCTAATAATGGTGCTGGCCCTTTTCATTCTGAATATTTTTCTATTCTTTTCTTTATTTCTCCTGAGTCTTTTTGGCTCTCCTATCTTCCAGATCTCAGTTACTGGGATCCAGTACCCTTCTGCCATGTTTGCCAGGCAGGTGTGACCTGTGGACATCTTGAAAAGACAATTCTGATAGTCCTGCATTACTTTGCCCTGTTGCAGCAAGATGGGTGGTCCCAGATGGCCCAGCCAGAACCACCAGTCATCTAGTGAATACGCCTGCAAGGAGTCAGCTATGTTACAGTAAGTCTAGGGGAAGGACTTAAGGATTGCTGCAGTGCTGGTATAGCATCTGAAGTAATCCTGGAATTCCACTTATTTGCTAGACAGTAGACATTTATGTGTGATGCTGCAACGTGCAGGGATCTGTGGTGCCGAACCAAAAAACCTCTTTGATCATGAATCCTTCATCCTCAAATTTTCCAGGAGTCATCACAAGGCCCAACTAAGTAAAGATTACATATATATATATATATATATTTTTTTTTTTTTTTTAAATCATAAATAAGAAACAAAAGACATCTGACACACATACCATAAATATATCATGGTTTCTTATCATTCATGCAACAGGTGAAAAGCCAATAGGGAAAATGTTACCCCCCTTTATTCAAAAGGGGTCTAGAAGGATTGGCAGGATCTTCCAAAAGTACAAAAAAATTTACATCCCAGTGTTGTGATCGGAACATCATGTCAACAACATGATGTTCCGACAGGAAAACAACTGCGAGCAACGTGTGTGTGTGTGTGTGTGTGTGTGTGTGTGTGTGTGTGTGTGTGTGTGTGTGTGTGTGTGTGTGTGTGTGTGTGTGTGTGTGTGTGTGTGTTGGGGGAGGGGGGGGGATGCCAGTTATGTTACAGTAGCGAACAAATTAATCCAAACAAGCAATTTTCATCAAGTTTTGTTTTGGTTGTTGTTTCAATTCACAATAGTTTTGGTTTTGTTTACTATTTTCGGTTTTGGTTTTAGTTCACTATTTTGGTTGAGTGCTGCATGTTTTAACTTTCTCTGTGACGTTTATTATTGGTGGTGTGTGTGTTTAATAGTTTAACAAGTTGACATTCATAGTGTTTTATTCATTTTGTGTAGCTATAAAATGGATACATATCCAAGAAAGTGTTCAAAAATATGTACTCAACACACATCCATGACTCAAAGACAAATTGCCAATGAGTGTTGTGTTGGTTTTGGTATTATTGATGCGATTTTAAAGAGGTTTAGAGATGGGTACCTTTTCTCCTGACAGAAAAGGAAAAATATGAATCCAAGACTTAAATAGAGACTTGGCAGCTAGTGGGATTAATGTGTCTTACATGACAGTCCGTGAAAGATTGTTGAAAGTAGGGAGGACTGCCCACAGACCAAAAAAAGAAACAACTGTTGACGAAGGCTATGCAATAAAAAAGAGGCTCCAATGGGCAAAAGTGTACAATTTCTTTGTCCAAGGAGCGTGAGTGCCAGCCTCGTTAGCCAAGTGGTTAGCGTATCCACTCTCTAGCCAAGAGGTTGTGGTTTCGAATTTCACACACATCCATGCCCTTGGTGGAATGTCCTTCCAACTCTCTGTGGAAAAGGACATCAGTGACCCTACCATTTCTACTGTCAACTGCAGTTGCCCCCCCTGGCAGGGGGGGGGGGGCTAACACTAGGCAGGAAGCCAATGGACAAGGAATCGAGCAGCATATTGGTGGGTGGGGGGAGGCATTAAATCCAGGCATTAAAAAAAATTCAAGTTCCTAACCATTTAACTAAAAAGTTGTTCTGGAGTTGTTTTACATATGATTGTCCAGGATCGCTTGTCTGTTGATGGTATGATGAAAAAGGGACCAGTACATAAAAATATTGGAGAAAAAAGTGATCTCACAGATCCAGGAAGACATAAAACTCATCTTCCAACAGGATCTCGCTCCTTGCCACACTTCAAAACAAGTGAAAAAGTTCCTCAAAAGTCACAAAATTCAATTACTTCAGTGGCCAGATAACTCTCTTGACATTAACCCAATAGAAAATTTGTGGGTCATAGTGAAAAAAAGACTTGGAAAATTAAATTGTGATACAAAGGATAACTTAATAGAATCCATTATAAAAGTATGGTTTCGAGATGCAGAAATAAGAAAACTGTGTTCTGCATTGATAGAGTCCATGCCTAAGCAAATTAATGAACTTATTGGGAACAGAGGAGCACATATAAATTATTAGGTGAAGTAAAAGTTTAATTTTTGTACTTATTTTCTTTCAAAATTAAAATTTTTCTTGAAAATGTGAGTATTCGGATGAATTTGTTCACTACTGTAACATTTCAGTAAAATATTCAACTATTCTAGCAATGTGATTATGATATCAGAATGGGATCTCCTTGATGCTCCAAATGAGGCAATATGTTCAGAGCCTAAAGATCAAGGAGTGGGAGGTATGAGGGCATCCTAACACATTAGGGATAGTCACCTGGATCCAACCAGGAATACCATCTTTACTTTTTGACACCCAAACCTCTAACATAGTGAAATCAGAATATCTCATCTGTCCTGTTAAGCTCTACATCTTTAATCCCTTAAGATAATTTAAATATCAGAAATATGGGTGCCCAAACTGCTTGTCATGGCTCTACCATATGTGTCCAATGCAATAGTAGAGAGCATGAAAATAAATCGTGCTCTTCAAAGAAATCTAAATGTGTCAATTGTGAGGACGACCATTCAGCCTGCTTCCATTGCCAGAGGTGGAAAAATGAACAAGAGATTAAAAAGCTAAAAACCAAACGAAATATTTCATATTGGGATACATAGAGGTAGCGGAAGCTAGCTGCTACACTGGAAATCCTCTTACACCTGAGAAGATGGCAGTTAAAAAAAAATCAAAAGCAACACAAACCTATATGTCTATTCCACCAGCTGATAATTTCAGGATACCTGAACTTTAAGATTGTGAGTGCTTCTCTTTAGAGTGCATTAATCACCAAACTTATGATTTTTTTCATTCTTGAAATATTATTGTAAGTGTCACTAAAAGAAAAGCCATCAGACACCTCTACGTAAAATATTAATTGACAAATACAAGCCAGACAATGATAAGCCCTCACCTTCTCAGAACTGTAATGTCTATAGAGCCAATATAACAGAGAAATTCTTACAGTGGAACTGTTGCAGATTCTGTCAAAATATCAAAGACATCAAGGATCTTCTGCTGAAACAAATCTATCTGTTTCTATCTCCTTCAGATAGAAACCCAGTGTGGACTCCATCTTGAGGCATTTCACTATCACTCATAAAGGGCAGAACTGGAAATGGACCTGTGCTCATGAAGGAGTCACTATTCTAGTAGGCAACCATACTTCTTTTCAGTGTCCAGCTTAACACTATTCTCGAAGTGGTAACCATTTGCCTGTCACCGAGATATCTCATTTCAGTATGTTTCATTTATTTACCATCAGGTTCATAGTTAAATCAAACCAACCTTCATAATCTTTGCACACTTACCTCAGCCCATACTTCTTATGGGTAACTAATAGGCACCACACTCTGTGAGGTGGTGCCAACATGAATGGGCCATATTGTTGGCACCCCCCCCCTCTCTCTCTCTCTCTGTCTCTCTCTCTCTCTCTCTCTCTCTGTCTCTCTCTCCTTAATAATAGATGCAGTACCTTCTTCCATATGCCTAATCTATTCTGCAATAGATCTTACAGTTTGCTCCATGCTATTCTTCTACTGTTTATGTGAGGAGTCAAAGAGAATATATGTGGAAGTGAACATTTTCCTGTGATTTGCACTATATCCTGATAGGAAACATGTTCCCCAACACAGATGTCCATGTCAAAAACTGGCCAATCTGACTGGAATATTTTTATTCCAGTCAGATTGGCACATCGCAAAACAGTTATATTTGTAACAGGTTGTACTGTTCAGGTAGCAACAAAAACTGCAATTACACAAACATCTCGATTTCTACTATATGCAATGCCAAGGAAACCCTGAGTGCCAACCAGCCAAAATAAAATAAAATAAAACAGAGAATGAATGTTATTTCAGAGATACCCTACCACATCAAATCTCATTGCTTTTAAATATACTTGGGCCAGAGAATGGTATATTAAAAATCAGAATCAAAAGCATTTGTGAATCAAGTTTACATAGGCTGACCATATTTCCTCGAGACAAAAATGGGACAGGGGTTATGTAATATTCTGTATTCCTGAAAAAGTAAGATGATAAAAAAGCTTTACTTAGCCCAATATGTATGATGATAAAACGTTGGTAATTACTTCTGATTTGGTACATGCTGAAGAAAATTTTGGTTCATAAATTTTATTGAATCAATGTCGACAAGCTATCATTTGCACAGAAACTTTGGCCATGACTCACAGTACGATAAGTAACAAGAGCTTCACTTGCTGCAGTTTTATCACTTTTGCTATCACCATCACGTCTCACCATAAATGAACTAATATTTTTAACTGAAGCCAGAGTCTTTTCAGCATTCTTATGTTTCTGGCTATGTTGATGTCCCTTCTACCTCCATGAACAAAAGAAAAATGGACATTACAATGTTAGCATACCACTTTTGTTTCATCACTTCACAGCTTGTCCAGTTTAATAAATTTGAATTCTTTCTGAAGATCATCATTAAAACTGCATTTTCACTTCTTTGACATTGCAAGGATAGATTTAAAGCGTTAAAAAATAAAACTTAAACTTTAAATAATTCGAAATTTAAACTACTGGCATTGAATAACAAAGCCACTGGTTAACATACAGACAAAACAAAAACTAATGCTACAGCAGAACAGACGTGCAAGTGTTGCCAATATGTATTTATTATTTTCTCTGAATAAATCACTGCAGATATTTAGTATCGAACAATGTGACTGCATGGTTATACAGTACAAATTACTGGTATCCATGATATTGATATATGATTATAGGTTATGAATATTAATTTATGATTGACCAATATTAAAGTATATTTATAGGTTTTATTAAAAATGGGACAAAATTGACATTTTTATTAAAACAGCAGGACGACTGGGAAATATGAAAAAAAAGGTACTGTCCCATTCAAAACGGTACATATGGTCAGCCTAAGTTTACATCATCTAATGATTGTGCAGTGATGCAAACATTGTAGGGATAAAATCCAGAAAATGATAGTTAGATTTAGAAATACCATTTATCTACATAATGGATGTATAGTTGCAGAACCCAAGGCAATTGCAAACATTTTTAGAAGAGGACTTTATCAGAATCTCAGCTACTGCTTTGTATCCTTCTAAATTTTTGATGTTGAAAGAACAACAAGAGAAATAGCAGCTCAACTTTTCTACAAATCTGCTAGAGCCATGCACTCAGTTTTTCCCCTTGAGGTAAAACTAAAAGAGCACTTTTGCTCTCTCATGTCAGTGCAGCAGGTCCTGATGATGTCCATTAAGAGATGATAAGCTGTCTCATTCTCTTAATATGCAACAGAATTATTACACAACAAATCCAAGGAGTCCAAAGACTCATCAAGGGGAGGGCACCTACTCTGCAACTCTCTCTCCGCCACTCAATCCACCAACTGCAGCGAACCGCATCATCTACACCAATGCCATCTACTGCCCATCACCACCACCACCACTAGTATTTTCACAGACAATCACAAATATTCATGCCCATGGTGGATTCAAACCTCCTTTTGGCTGGAGAGTGGATATGCTAATCACTCTCAGCCAACCAGTCTGCTACTGTGGAGGAGTTTCCAGATTCGTGGCATAAGTCAGTTGTCTTTGCCATCTCAAAACCAGGAAAAGATCCTATACAAGCAAACCATTATCAATCTATTGCACTGACTAGCTGTCTTTGTAAGATATAGGAAAAAATGGTAAATGACAGAGTTATCTGGTATTTAGAAAATAATGATCTCTCCAACATGCAATGTTGCTTTCTTATATACCATTTCTTATAGACTATTTCTTCCATCTAGAAACATGTAAGAGATGCTTTCTTGAAACATGAACATCTGGTTTTGGTTTGATGTGTAAAAGCTGATGTCACAGCCTGGAGATGTGGCATATTAAATTACCTTTACAACCTTAAAAACACTCCTCTCCACCGAGCCTTGCAAGTTCAAGCATGAAGCACATTATTATGTCATTAAGAAGAGGATGTTCCCTAAAGCCATGTCTTAAGCATGACATTCTATTCTTTGCTATCAAACTAAACTCCTATCCTATCCTTCTTATCTGTCTAGGATGGGTTGAGTCCCCTCCTAATGAGGGGGTAGCTGGCTTATTAATGCAGTCTGTTCACCACTCCTCTGCTGCATCCCCTAAGGGTGATATTCATGACTGTATCCGTGTGTGTGTTCACGGAGCCGGTTTGCCTGCTTGCAGGATGAAAAACCCCAGATAAACTGGGGTGGAAAATCCTGCTGTCCATGCCCAAGACTGGCTAACTTGGCTATGGCTGAGGAAGATCCTTAAGCTCCTCACATCGTCATCGACGGGAATCGAACCTAGGACACTCCTTCCCCAGGCATATGGTTGGAAAGTGCATAGCCGCTAGATTAACCGTACAGACAAAGTAAATCAGTCACTGAAATTCAGCTTTCTCCCATAGTAGACAGTTCTCTGTATGTGAAGGTCATTGAAAATGAACTTCAAGAAGCAATCAATTATATCTATTCATGGGCTCATAGTAATGAGTTCAGGTTTTCAGAGAAAAAAATGTCTATGTACACTCCTAAAAATGCATCAAAAGTCAGCTTCAGGATAGAGTGCAATTGAATAGTCGATGCTCGCATGCACTTTTCTTTTAATTGATGAATGTGTGCAAGGAATGTAAGCTTTCTATCAAAACTTAATCATAAGAACTTGGTTTCTATTATCCCAGCAGCAATGGAAGCCAAATTCTTGGACTCGTTTTTGATAGAAAGCTTATTCCTTGTACACATTCATCAGTTAAGTACGAAAGAGCATTGACCATTCCTCTATGCTCTATTCTGTACAGAATTGGATACAGTTGATCTTATAAATAGGGTATATAAATAGCTGCTGGTGCATTTCGGTTTCCCTATTCAAAGTCTTTACATCAAAGTAAATGATTTTACTCTATTTTGATGGAAACAGTCATCTCCTAACTAACTGTGCTCCAAAAGTAGTCTCTTTAACATCCTATGTGGACTAGTATTTTTTCTATAGGATAAGAAGTTAAAATTGCACACATTAGACTGCCATTTGTCTGTTTGGTATGCATGTAAAAGGATTATACAAGCTATTAACATGAATGTTGACATTTCTACCTCCATGGCAGGTTTGCACTCCTTCATGCATCTTCTCACTGTGCCTACCATTAGCCTTGCACAGCAAGATGCCATCCTCTCTCTCTTCTGCATGATCCACATGCAGTGCTTTGTTTGTTACTTTCTCTGTTTACTTGTTTGTCAGTCCCCTATCTCAGACAGTTAATAAGAGCAAAGTTAATAAATGTTAGTCATCCAAGTACTAACAAATAAATTGTGTGCAAGCAAGCTAGTCTATAGAATCTATTAACAGCTGATGATCCACTTATATATATGAATAATGTAACACTCATCTTACAATATGCCATGTTCTGATGAATTGCCATCATTTCACTTGAGAGAGAGAGATAAAGATATGCAGTTTTTTACTTATCTGGGGCCATGTACTCCCTGGTAGATCTTATCAAACTCAAAGTGCATATAATTTTTAACTTTTTTGCAAAGAATTAATTTATACACATGGATTTGATCATAAATGCAATTTGATATGAAGATTACTTGATTTTTTTATATTTCTTTTCTTCTATATAACTTATTATTTACTTATTTATCTATTTATTTTTTCTTCCCGTCAGTACTGCTGAAGCTTTTATGTCACATTATGACTTTTGCTATTGCTAATAAACCAACCAACCCTCTACCTTTGATAATACTATAATCTTCAGGCAAAACCAGAATTCTCTGATTTATACCTCTATCCTTTCTTGACACAGTACACAATATATCCATAACCTCCTCATTCCCAAAAAAGCTTGGTGTCCTCTTCCATTCAAGAGGTACTGCTTCTCACCTGTACACTACAAACACTATAGAAATGGATTTTAGGCATATCTGCCCAAATTTTAGAATACTATCGTATTTGGAGTAATGGGCAGTGCAGTTAATGTATGATCCCTATCTCACAGATTCATTCTGGGTGCTTTCATGATATTCTGTTTCTGTCGTATGCCTTTTCTGTAGATATTTTCATAAGCACTGTTCTTTACACTGGTCACTATCATTCCTCCACTTTCCTTTAAGCCTATAAAAATTTAAGCATCTACTAACTAATATATCTGTATAGTTTATCGTCAAACTTACTTGAACCATCTTCTCCTCCTCTTCCTACATTTGCCTCTGTTCTTTTTTATTTAACAGTCATCCTTGTGCTATTTGTTTCCCAAGAACTACTCCAACTATTCAAAAAAAAAAAAAAAAATCCTTTTTTTCTCAACTACTGGTCCACACATGACACTGTCATTTAGATTTTTCAGCCTGTTATGTGTGGAGTTAAAAATTAGCAATGTAGTGTCATCTACTAAAGTAAAGAACTGATTTTAATATCTCCAATTTTGTTAGCAGGTTTACTGTCCTTTCTTCTTTTGAATTAGTAATGATGATATTGAAATTGTTGAAATGTTATTTTAATTTTTTTATTTACATTTTAGGATCCTTATTTCCGCATGACAAGAGATGTTGCTCCCAGGTTGGGATTTAAGAAGCCTGCTCTTATTCATTCAACTTTCTTCCCAGCTTTGCAAGGCTCCCAAACAAAGATGAGTGCTAGTGATCCTAATAGTTCGATTTTTGTGACAGATTCACCAAATCAGATTAAAAATAAGGTATTTTATATATATATATTACACATATGCATTGTAATTTTCATTAACTGGTGTGTGTGTGTGTGTGTGTGTGTGTGTGTGTGTGTGTGTGTGTGTGTGTGTGTGTGTGTGTGTGTGTGTGTGTGTGTGCGTGTGTGTGCGTGTGTGTGTGCGTGCGCACGCGCGCCCGCAATAAAATACACTATACCTGACATGTTTCAGGGTTTTTTAATATTCTGAGTAATATGATTATGCAAAAAAGATTTTTTTTTTATTCTATGTTCAAAATTAGAGAAAGTAAAAATATCATATGCAAAACATTAAAAAAAATGTTTCAATTTTAATTGCAATATATCATGTTTCAATATATCATGTATTTATCAAAATACATGATATATTGTCATTCTTTTTGCTGTCTATTAACTCAAATAGCATGGGAGAATGAAAGTCTAATATTAAAAATGTGTTATACAAATATTAGTTTGTTAGGTTAAGTTTGTCAAGATGCTGTTCATTAGACTGAAGAATCCTGCCATTGACATGGATGTTTGTGATTGTCTGTGAAAGTACTAGTGATGGTAGTCAGTGCTAGATGGCGTTGGTATAGATGATGACGGTAGTTGCAGTTCATTGTAATTGGTGGATTGAGTGGTGGAGACAGAGAGTTGTAGAGTAGGTGCCCTCCCTCGATGAGTCTTTGGACTCCCTGGAGGTGTCACATAATAATAATAATAATAATAATAATATTTATTGAAACAAATAGCATACAGCAGTAATAAATATTGTAAATGACAGTTTGGAGTAAGTTTTCTTGAGATGAATAAGTTCAGTGTGAGTTTGTTGTACAGCTCAGTTTACATCTTACATAAATCAGGTCTTGCCATGTGCATTCCAGCATTTCAGGAGTAACTGTAGCTACTAATTTTGTCTTTTAACTCACTTGTGATGTTTGTAATGCGATCCCATATATACAAGAAATTCAACCTATAGTGTCAGTATCATGGAGGGCAGAAAGTTGAGGAGAAAGAAGAAACATATTACCATTGGATTTGAAGATTAATGGATTGTCCTCTAGGAAAAATCCCAAGGACAGCAATACAAGGAATAAACAAAAGAATTTGTTGACTTTTTTTCCCCACTTGGTTATAAATTAAATTAAAATGCCATGAAATTATATTCTTATTTAATCCTTTATCCAAGTGGAAGTAAGCAAAGAGTTTGTGTACATGAAGTATCTCAAATAGGCTACTTGTATATAGAGGCTAATGACTTCACATTAATTGTTATAATATGCCATAATACAAAGCATGCATCCTTTTGGATATGTATTGCTAATTTACTAGAGGTTTATTTATTCTATATATATTACATTTTACAAATATTCTCCTTAAACTTTTTACAGGTTCTTTCTTCAGGCCTATATATTTGTTTCATTATGCCACATATGAAAACTATTTATTTTTTTATATATTTCACTAACAATGTGTGTGTGTAATGTGTGTCAGGGGTGAGTATTCTGAGTGTGCTAGGTGTGCAGTGCTCATCCATGAAATATCAGTATTACCAATATTATATTTTTGCATTTATTCCTGACTTTGTGTGATTCCTAAAATTAAACACAATATACTAATTGCTTATTGCCCTCTTCATGAGGGCAATGAAGCATTAGTGCTTCATGTAGAGGGTACTTTCAATGTGTAAGCATTGCATCACATTTGCATGAATATCCCAGTTGGCTTTCATGATACATACACTTCTAAAAAGATATAAAGAGGGCACAATAGATCAAATTCTTAGCATTAAACTGCTGGGAAAGCAAGATTGTGTGACCTCTGAGACAATAGCACCTAGAGGCTGTGATTGGTTATTGTGTCAACCAATCCAATTGAATGTTGTCATTTGTCATGAGTTTCTGATTTTGTTTTCTGAGTTTCATCTGTTTTGCATGCGTGAAGTGTGAACTGATGTGGTAGGCAAGTTTTTATATATAATATAGACAATTTTTTAATATATAATTTTCCATAAATTTATAATTTTTTGCCCATATTTACAATGGGAAACAGTGTTGACGATCTTCTGAATGTCCCGTTTTCTGCCAGAACTATTGTGGACTGTATGACTGCTCAAAGGAGGTAAGCCTCATCCTCTTCTTCTTTCAAATTTAGAGAGAAAAACTGAGTATATGAGACACCTCTATTTCACAATACAGTACAGTATAATGGTTAACTGGATGCGAAGTGCAGTCAAGACTTTTTTGTTGGCCTTGTCTATTATTCTCCAGAGAGAAAGGCATTTGGAATAAGCATGGATATTCTGACTTAACCATTTAACAGCTGTAGTACAAGAACATGAGCACTCCTAATCACATGTTCAATCATTTTTAAATCTCAAGATGTTTGGAAGGAAAACAAAGAATTTACATTTCACTGACAAACAAAAAAAAAGTTGAAGTTACCCATCATAATGAACAGGTGAAGAAAAATAGAGCCATTTTAAAAAGATTAATTGATGCTGTTGTATGCTATTTGGCTGAGCAAGGGCTCCCCTTCGAGAGGTCATGATAAGTCTGAAGATTCAGCTGATCAAGGAAATTATATGAGGTGGTATCAAGAAGTTTCGAGACTAGTTCTGTCACCTATCACCTTCAAAATAGTCCCCTTGCATAGCAATACAGCACTCCCAGCGTTCCTGCTACTTTTGGCATGTGTCCTGGAAGTCTTCTTTTCGAAGAGTGTCAAGCACCTGCGATTCGCGCTGGAACTCCACAGTGGTGCCAAAATGACGACCTTTGAGCTGGATCTTCATCTTCGGGAGGAGGGCGAAGTCCTCAAGAGCCAAATCTGGCGAGTAGGTTGGGTGCAGAAGTGAGATCGTGTTGTTTCTGGCAAGAAACTCGCGTATGAGGAGTGCTCGGTGACAGGGTGCATTGTCATCATGAAGCATCCAGTTTTTTGCATGCCACAGATCCAGTTGCTTTTGCTGAATGTCCTCCCTCAGACACCTTAAAACCTGGCAGTAGAACTTGCTATTGACAGTCTGCCCCTGGGGACAAATTGTCAATGCACAATGCCGCGAATGTCGAAAAAGACGATGAGCATGCACTTGGTCGAGCTGCGAACCTGCCTCGCCTTTTTTGGTTGTGGAAATGATGGGCTCTTCCACTGCGAAGACTGTTGCTTCGTCTCAGGGTTTACCCAAGTTTCGTTACCAGTAATGATCCTCGACATCAAGGACGGGTCATCACATGAAATCGCAGACATGGTAATGCACTTGGTCAGAATAGCACCAGTTGCACAGCTCTCGATGTACACAGGATGATGTCTTTTGGCACACTGACTTATGAAGGTCGGTGCTCCCTGTGACTGTGCATGCAGCCTTGTGCTGCCATCTGTTGGCGTGTTACGAAACTAGTCTCGAAATATTTTTGATACCACCTCGTATAGAATTTTTAAATGTGCTCAGTGAATAAGATTCTCTTTTAGATAGTCATTTAAAGGATTCGACTGCATTTCAAGGAACTTCTTGCACAGTACAAAATGATATTATTAGTGCTATATCTGATGTGGTTTAAAGATGCTATAAAAAAAGAAATTGCTGCCACTACATTTGTGACCATTATTCTGGATGAAACATCTAATGTCATGCCAAAATTGCAGCTATCAACTGTTTTCTGTTTTGTCTGTAATGGGCAAATACACAAAAAGTTAATCAGATTTACAGACCTAAGTGATGATAGAACGTCTAGTGGTCTTTTTAAACATATTGTAAACAGAGTTGAGCAATTTAACATCAAGGACAAGTTAATGGGTTGCAGTGGAAAGTTATCAAGGCATAACCTTTAGCAATATTTACACATTGCTATGCCCACATTTTGAATTTATTTCTGAATCAAAGCTTCTCGAATATTAAGGAATGTAGATTGTTTTTCCAAACTATCAGTGCATTAGTGGCATATTTTTCTAAATCATCAAAAAGAATAAATGCTTTGCAAGATTTTCTTGCTAAAAATTATCCTCTGTCACACCAACTAGATGGAACTTTACTTCCCATTCAACAAGCACAGCAAAACATCACAGAAATCAACTCATTGAAGTTTTTGAACATATAGTGGAGAATTTTAGTGAATGGGAAATGGATGCTGTAATCAAAGCACGTGTTTTTTTGCATATCTTGCAAGATTTTCAAACAGTTTTGTTGCCAGAAATTTTTTCTGTTTTATTTGGCTATACTGATGTCTTGAATAATATACTGCAAACTTTATCCTGTGATATATTGTACTGTTGTAAAAAAAAAAAAAAAAAAAAAAAAAAAAGTGCATGACACTCTGAAGCAGCTTAGGAATGACAGTGAACATGGATTTGATGATATTTGGGTTTCTACATCAAAGGAGAAGAATACAGTTGATGAGTCGAGACCTAAGAGATGAAAAGTACCAGAAAAGACAGAGAAGAGCATGTGCCTTCAATTATACCAGGGAATAATCAACTGCATGCCTGGAGATGGAAGAAAGATGCTCTTCACTTTCGAAACTTGAATTTTTCATCTCCTTTGGAGTGAAAGATATGGTCAGTATGTGAAGATGTTTCCTAATGGTATTTTAGAAAATGGCCCAGTTTTTGACTAAATTTGCTTGAAAAATGAACTGAAAGTATTATTTGCTTCTGAAGAATTTGTCAAAAAACCAGTGCATCACCTATTAAAATGCATGCAAGAAAATCAACTTCAGTTTGCATTGAAGGAAATTTATAAGTTAGCAAAACCTGTCATGTCAATTCCGAGCTTTACTGCTACGGTTGAGCGTTCTTTTTTGGCTATGAAGAGAATAAATATGTGTTATAGAGGAACACAAACACAGGAAAGGCTGTGCAGCCTAAGCTAAATCGCTGTTGAAAAGACATTGATGATGGAACTGAAGAAAAAACCTTCATTTTATGATGTGCTAACACAATTCCTAAAGAAAAACAGAAGATTGGAACATGTGTATAAATAAAGTAAAACGAGTTATTTCAGCCTTTCTGTGATTCAGTTTGGAAAAATTATAATTTCCCAAGTGATTACTTTTTCTGATGTAAATTATATATGGCTGTATTTAAAAATCAAATTCAAATTATCTGTGTCTCACTCTAGTATTTGCCAATGATAATCTAACTTCGCCAAGAAGCGTAAACCCTTTGTTTCTCAGAAAAACGGCATGTGTGAAGCATAACTATTGTTCATTTGACCTTTATGCTTTCCATATTTAAAATTATGTTAACACTTTGTCACGTTTGCACATGGGTGTCTATCATTCCTTTATTCCCTGGGAGGTACTAGCTTTTAGCATACATATTCTGCTTCTGCATTGAGCGCTCGCATTTTCACAAAACATATATGGCATTGTTAATAATTGGTGGATTTTTATATTGATAAGATTATTCATAGAATTATATCTTAATATTAATCCTACCATAGAAAATGATCTCTGTTTCTAACAATTATTTTTTTAATTCCGAGTGCACCTATATGTTATTATATGCACAAGGGTTCACTCCAATTGGTGCAGTGATCTTAACTCTTTCTTTCAGAATCCAAATAATCACTGACTCAAGACCAAAATACAAAATAAACACATTTAATAAAACAAAAACAATATATATACATTTCAAACAAATATTACATAACTAACTACAAATTAAGTGGATCCAATGCCTTTTTAAAATAAATTTACACTTAAGTCTAGACTAAACACTTTGTTTGCACAATCAGAAAATGTTCATAGCCAGTTTCTTTCTCTGTCAAGGCCCTTTTCTGAAGATATATAACTCTGTTATTTATATATGTGTATTATATATAATATTTCATTTACTAACAATTATTTTTATTTTTGACTCCGAGTGTCCCTATATGTTATTATATTTGCACAAAGAGTTCACTCCAATTGGTGCAATGACTTTAACTCACTCTCTCAGAATCCAACTAATCATTGACTCAGTACCAAGTACAAAATAAACACATTTAATAAAACTTAAAACAATATATATACACTTCTAGTAAAAATACATAACTACAACTACAGATTGTATGGATCCAAGGCCTTATTAAAAAATATAAACTTACTCTTAAGACAAAACACTTTTTCTTTCACAATCACAAAAAAATGTTCATAGTCTTTTTCTCTTCCTGTTAAGGCTCTTTTCCAGAAGTTACAAGGTTCTGTACTTCATTTTCAGGATCCCTTTAAAATTCTTTTTTACTGCCTCACACAAAACAAAATCAAGCTCCTTCCTACTTGAATATATCTTGGCCAGTTTATAAAAACTTAGTTTCAAGATTTCCTTTTTCTTTACTTATTCCTTCTTGAAACATATTATTTCCACTATTCCTTTTTCGGAATACAATATGAAATTTCCTTTTAATTGCCGCACACTAAAAAATCAAGTTCCTTCCAACTTGAATATTCCTCGGCCAGTTTATAAAAACTTAGTTTCAAGATTTCCTTTTTCTTCTGTACTTATTCCTTCTTGAAACATATTATTTCCACTATTCCTTTTTCGGAATACAGTATGAAATTTCCTTTTAACTGCCGCACACAAAAAATCAAGTTCCTTCCAACTTGAATATTCCTCGGCCAGTATTCTAAAAAACTTTCCAAACGCTCTCTTGTTTACCACTGTAACTTGGATACACAACGCTTTTCTTGTCAGCTGTCAATCAAACATCAAGTTCTCTCCGGGAGCATGCGCACTTCAACAACGTCAGAAACTACGCATTGTAATAATATGGCTGACTCGCTGTATCCACCAGCGCTGAAGAAAGTCTTTCACAAACACAAAATTCAACATTTAAAAATACAACAAACTTTCTTATAAATAATACAAATAATCAATTAAGTAAGTACTTCAATATTTTTACTTCTTTACATGTTACTTCTAATATAATAATATCATAATGAGCACATCACAAGTGCAGACACTGCGTGTATGAAAACAAAAACTAACAAGCAAAATTAATACGTAAAAATATTCAGAATTTTTAATATGATTATTTTTACAACTCCATTCTTCATTTTTACAGGATCCTTTCTCATCAATTATGTAGCACACATTAATTCTTCCGAAATTAATTCTATCTCTTTTCTTCAGTAGAAATATTAGTCAGATCCGGCGTCCTTCATACAGATGAAACTTCATATTCAGAATTTTCTCGACCATTCCTTTAGAACGTAAATAGCTAATTCTTCTTTTATTCACTAAATGCTTATTGACAGTCTTAACTCTTCCAATAAAAAAACTTACAGTTCTATGATTCCCTTTTCGGAATCTACTATTAATCTTTCAATTAGTGTTTCCTCCAACATTCCGTTTAAAATGCATATAGCAATATTTTCTTTTATTTATCCACATACTTATTCCACATTAAAACTTAATAGTTCCACGATTCCTTTTTCGGAATATACTATTAATTTTCCTCCGACTGTCACATAAAAAACTTAAGTTCCTCCGAACCTAAATATCTGCTGGCCTGTGTTCTAATTTCCTTCCGAACGCTCTCTTGTTTTCAGCCGTTACCCAGATACCAAACGCTTTCTTGTCAGCTGTCAATCACTCATCAAACTTCTCCGCGAGCATGCGCACTCCACTAAAGTGGCAAGCGATAAAGTTAGGTATAAATAATGGCTGATACGCTGTCTCCATTAGCAACATGAGAATGTCCTCATAAAACACAACTTTTGATAATTTTAAATTACAATAAATTTCTTGGAAGTAATACAAATATCAAATCTAGTAAGTGCATCAATTTTTTAACATCTTTACATATCACTTTGGACAAAGCAATTCCATAACGGGCACATCACAAGTGCCGACAATGCGTGTTATGAAACTAAAACTAATAAACATTTTAACATAAACAATTCGTAAAAATATTCAGAATTTTAATTATGATTATTTTTACATCAGTTTCATCTTTCTCTGAATTTTTTTTTTTTTAAATTTTTAAATATTTAAACTATATCTAACAAAACTTTTAATGCTTATTCTTAGATATTAAAAAATAACGTGATTCTTGCTCATCATTATTTACACTTTTGGAATCACTAGTTTCAGAATCATCTGATGCTAGAGATGATTCAGAATTTACATCTTCATCATCATCATCATCATCAAATTCCTGCCATGTACCCTCAAGGGGTGTACAGGATATGACAGTACTACATGAAAAAATTACATCATTACTAACTTCCTATCTACCATTTTCCTCCAAATCAGTCTGTTACTTGTCAAGACTCCAACATTATCAGATCTTATATTTCTATTGTCTAAGGTACTTTGTACCATATCAATCCACCTATATCTTGGTCTTCCTCTGGGTCGTTTTCCTGCCAACCTGGCAGAGAACACTTGTTTTGCTAATCTTTCTTCTCCCATTCTATTTAAGTGACCATACCACCTGAGATTAGCTCTACTAATGCATTCCTGGATGCTGACAATGTCAAGTTCTTTCCTAATATCCTCATTTTTAATATGATATTGCCATTGATGCCATCTGTTCACGCCTCTAATCTTTCTCAGGATTCTCATATCTGCGGTCTCTAGTCTTTGGTCAAGTGTTTTACTTCTGACCCAGTTCTCAGATCCATAAGTTAAAACTGGTTTGAACACTGTCTTGTATACAGCTAATTTAGTGTTCTGACTAATTTCTCTCTTATTCCATATGAATTTATTCAATTGACTTCCCACCATACCAGCTTTGCTGATTCTGTTGTCTATTTCTATATTTAATTTACCATCTTCAGTAAAGATTGTGCCTAAATAGCTGAAATGTTTTACTTGTTCCACAGGTTCTCCATTCACAACACAGTTGACATTTTCAATGATTCTACCTATTTTCATTGTCTTTCTCTTTTTATTGCTGACCTTCATACCATATCTATTACAACAACTATTCAGTTTAGTCAGAGAATCTTGCAGACTTGTAGCGGATTTATTTAGAAGTATAACATCATCCGCATAAAGCAAAGAGCTGACATTAACATCTCCAATTTTGAAATCAGGTTTAATACCACTTTCCTTCATAATGTGATCCATATAGATAATGAATAACAGAGGGGATAATGTACATCCTTGTCTCACACCAGATTTAACATTAAACCATCTTCCTGTACTTCCTTCGATTCTAACTACTGACTTACAACTGAAATAAAGACAAAGTATTGCTAGATATAATTGCCCCATTGACACCATATAACTGCAGCTTATTGAGTAGCTTTTCTCTTGGCACCTTGTCATATGCCTTTTCCAAATCGACAAAACTTAAATACAGATCTTTGTTATATTCCTATGCTTTCTTGACTATTTGTCATAAAGTGAAGATCTTATCCCGACAGCCTCTATTTGGCCTGAATTCAGCTTGTTCTTCACCAAGCTTTTCTTCCACAATTCTTCTCAACCGTTTCTCAAGTATACTTGCATAGATCTTGCCAGGAACACTCAGTAGGGAAATACATCTGTAATTCTCACATTCAGTTTTATTTCCCTTTTTATATATGGGTACTATGAGGACTCTGCTCCAATCATCAGGAATTCGTCCCTCTGTTCAGGCTTTCTGAACTATGCAGTGCAGTGCAGCCACTGTAAGACTTTTATACCACCATACTTCAGCATTTCTGTTCGAATATCATCTACTCCTGCTGCCTTTCCACATTTAAAGCCTTTGATGGCTTTTTCTACTTCAAGTATGGATATGTATTCCTGACCGCATGCCTGGTCAGTATTTTTTACCACTGTGCTGTCATCACTGCTTGTTTCATTCAGCAGTTTTTCAAAGTAATTACTCCATACTTCAAGGATATCTTTTTCTCCTGTTTTCATGTCACCTTTATCATCTCTAACTCCTTTTACAGCATTCTTTCCTCCATTCCTAAGCTTCTTCAACAACCTCCAAAATATTTTGCCACCTTCTTGATATTTATTTTCTATATTCTTGCCAAAGTCCTCCCATGACTTTTGTTTAGCTAGTTTTACACACTGTTTAGCTTTCTTACATTTGTCTCTGTATTCTGTAAGAGTAAAAGCTGACTTATTTGCCAGGAACTTCTGATATGCTTTCTTCTTTTTCTTCACTGCCTCTTTAACTTCCTGTGTCCACCAGGGAGTTCTGATTTTTTTATCCTTGCACACAACCTCACCACATGCCTCTCTGGCAGAATCAATCAATGTTTTCTTCAGAGTTTGCCACTGAATCTCCAAGGTTTGATTCCTGTTCTCAAACGCTTTCATTTTCTTTTCAATAATCTTTCTGTATTTTAGTCTACAGTTCACATCTGAGAGCTGTTCAACTTTTATTCGCTTTAAAACTTTCTTGCATATTATTCTTTTCAATATCAAATTCAATTTTATCCTGCTCGAGACTAAATAGTGATCACTTCCAATTTCAAATCCTCTGTACACTCTGGTGTCCTGCACCAGGGAGAAAATATCACTATCAACAATAACATAGTCAATGAGACTTTTCTTATTCCTAGCCTCTTCTCTCCATGTGAATTTGTGCACATTTTTATGTTGGAACATGGTATTAGTAATAACCAGTCCATGTCCTGAGCAGAAATCCAACAGATATTTGCCATTATTATTAGCTTTGCTCTTTTCTCCAAATTTTCCCAAAATATTTTTGTATGTCATACAATCATTTCCTACTCTGCTATTTAGATCCCCAACAAGGACCAACTTTTCCTTTTTCATTGTGTCAGTTGCTTTTTCTAAAGCATCAAAAAATTCCTCCACTTCTACCTTAGTAGAACCTTTTGTGGGACCATAGGCACAAATAAGTCTCATTGTCCAGTTCCCCATTCTTATATTTGCCCACATTACTCTACTTGAGACTGACTGCCATTCAAGAAGATTAGCCTCGTATTTTGTGTTGAATACTATGGCTACTCCTTCTTTTCCTTGATTGTCATTGCCTGAATATAACATTTTGTATTTATTGCTCAGAAAGATCTCACCAGTTTTGGTCTTTTTTTTGTTTCAGTCACCCCTATTATGTCGATCTGGTACTTATCTAATTCCTCAGCTAGCTCCATTTCTTTGCCATTCAGGCTTCTTACGTTGATAGTACCGATCTTTAACTCTGGTGATGTTGAGTTGGGGTTTGTTTTCAGATTTGTTCCAGTAGCTGACTTTTTGCTGTTCGCCCTGGTTCCCTGGTGAAAACAACGGGGGCCTTGTTTAACCGGGCGACGCCCCAGCCGGCATGAAATTTTGTCATGTTGTACCATCATTTTTTATTTTGGTTTAACCAATAAGAATACAATTTGGTCGGCTAAATCCCAAATTGCCAGCCCATCCTCGTTCGTTCAGTATCAAAGTAGATACCCAACAGGGTGCACCACGAGAAGGTGAGGATTGAACATTAGGTCAGAAGCCCTGGTCGGTTCTCCGCATTCCTTTAAAGGCTATGTGGAGGTCTCCTCTCAGTTATACAGCTTTGACCCTTAAGCACCCCTTAATTTGTAAGTATAGTAAATTAGAAGATTTACATCTTCTAATTTACTATACTTACAAATTTCATTTCTATACCTTTCAAATATTTCATTTAAATTATTTGAATTATGCCCTAAATCTACAGAATCATCACTATCAGATATCAAATTCTACAGGTGCCTGAGATTCTACAAGTTGAGATTCTTTATCCTTACTAACTAAATTAGAGGTATTTTCATATTCCTCTGGCTTACTTTACTCTATATTAACTAACCTATGATATTTTGCTATAATTTCATCCATGTTAGAGTCAATTTGATCATCATCACTCTTATATTGTACATTATCTGAATTATGCGACTTGATATTTCTAAAATTTCCTGCATTAGGTTTTGTTTTACCCAAATTAAATTTTCTCCTTTGCTGCATGTTTGAATTATGAGCTTTAAAACTATTCTCTTTTTTACTATTTGATTGTGAATGAGATGCACAATTAGTACTAGGAAAACAACGCTCATCTTTCAATATTTTATTCATATTGTCTCCTAATGTAACTAAATTTCTACTCCCTAAAAAGTACCTTTTTAACCTATCAGAGTACACTTAAAATTTTGCTAGGATTTTTTACATCTTGATTCCTAAAATTCAAGGAGAAAATTTGTCTAAAATTCTATATGGACCTAAAGCTTTCTTTCCTAATTTCCCAACTCTTTTTATACTAGATTTATCATCTAAAAATACTAAATCTCCTGGTGCAAATGACTTATACTTTCTAAAACGATTTATGTACTGCCTAGTTTTCTGAGAACTTAATTTACTTATTTCACCTACTAATCTGTGAGTAGTGGAAAATTTATCTACAACTGTCTCTAGATACTCATTTATGTCATTATATCCTGGTGCAAATGACTTATACTTTCTAAAACGATTTATGTACTGCCTAGTTTTCTGAGAACTTAATTTACTTATTTCACCTACTAATCTGTGAGTAGTGGAAAATTTATCTACAACTGTCTCTAGATACTCATTTATGTCATTATATCCTGTATTAGGAATGACTGAAACAAGTTCATTAGGAAAAATTTGCTCAAAGCCATATAAAGCAAAAGATGGTTTTTCTTTGATAGCAGAATGAAAAGCAGATCTGCATGCAAATAATGCTTGAGAAATATATGTATCCCAATCATTCATTTTAGTGTTTGCCAGATTGGAAAATATTTGCTTTATATTTCTATTCAGCCTTTCACACATACCATTACACTGTGGGTGGTAAGTTGTTGTAAAAATCTTCCTAACGTTGAGTAATTTACATAACTGTAACAACAGTTCAGATGTGAAATTTGCTCCTTGATCTGAAAGTAAGGTCTGAGGAGTTCCATATCTACAAATAATCATATTCAAAAACTTTCTTGCAATAGTCTTTGCAGTTTGATCCTTTATTGACACTGCTTCAGGAAATCTATTTAGCATGTCTATGCTACTAGAATATACCTATTTTCTTTTTAAGTAATTGGCAGTGGACCTACCACATTAATAGCAACAGCCTGAAAAGGTCTAGTTGGAATTGGAAATGGTTGTAATGGAGCTTTTCCTCTAAAAGGGGATCTTATTTGGCATTTATGGCATGATTTGACATATGTGAGTATGTCACTCTTCATACCTTTCCAGATGTAACGATCCTTTATTCTTTCCCAAGTTCTAGAAAATCCTTGGTGTCCTGCCAAATCTGAATCATGGAAAGTGTACATGATTCAAGGAATCATTTGAGTTGGTGCCAATATTTTCACTTTCAACGTTCCATCTTCCATTTGTCTAGATAAGAGTAACCCATCTTTATCTAAATACAAGTTTTCCAGGTTCAAAAATGTATCTAGCTGAGTTTCACCCTTCAATACTGCTTCATAGATAGTTTTGAGTATGAGATCATCTTTCTGAGCTTGGACAATCTTATCCTTTTCCCAAATTTGTGAACTAGGTTCCTTATTCTTTAGAGTCTCAATATTAAACAGTTGATTATTATCATTAGTGTCTTGAAAAACTTCAGGAGACTGCTCTAATTTTCCATTGTCACCTGATTTCCTGTCTAAATGGTATTCTAGTCCACACAAGGACACTGTATTATCAACAAAATTACACACAAAATCATGACGTTTCAGAAAATCAATTCCAAATATTACTTGTACATTTGGATTTGAGGATTCTGGAAGAACTATTAATGGATGACAAACTTTCAATGGAAAACAAGGAATTGAAATGAAAACATTTATTTGCTTATCAGCTGAAATTTCTGATTCAAATATTCCCTTTAATTTAATTGGATAACTTAAAACTGAAATATCATTTGGAATTAGAGACTTAATTTTGTTAAACAAACTATAAGAAATGAGTGAGATATGTGCACCTGTGTCGAGTAAGATTTCACAAGGCACATCTTCAATAAATCCTTGTAGAACTGTCAAAGGATTACCTCCATTAGCATAAGGAGCTAATGCTACATCAAACTCTCTTTTAGGGTTAGAGCTGTCTTTAGCTTTACCCATGTCTAGTGAATAGTTTGACATTTCTGTCCTTGCCAGTATGATATTGGAATAATAACTATTTCCAGATTGTTCTTTATTCTCTAATTTCTTATGTTGAAAACAAGATTTATCTCTGCATAACAGTTTTTAGCAAAATGACCAGGTTTATTGCATCTAAAGCATTTTGGAACATATTTGGAACAAGATGTTTTATTCCTGTCAATACCATCAGATTTACAAGAGAAAGATTGATTATCTGTATTATTCTTGGATATTGTTAAATCAGATATCATTTTTAAACAAAAGTTCCTGTCCTTTTATTATTGGTCTCTGTTGTCTTTCTATTTTTTCACTCAGAAATGTTTTCAGTTCCTCTAATTTTCCCAAAACATGTAATTTTACCTTAGAATCAGATTCTGGAACATTTACCATTAGATTTTCAGAATTTCCTTAGAATGAGTTTCATTATACTGAGAAAAGTTCACCTGTTTATTATTTTCAGAATGAAATATATCTCTAAGTATCTCTTCCTTATCCTTAACAATTTCAAAACACTGTTCAAGATTTTTAACCTTTTTCTTGTGTGCTGTTTCTTTCAAATTATCTTTAAGGCCAAGCCTAAATTGATTAAATAGCAACCATTCCAAAGAGGATTTCTCTTCAGATGAAACATTAAATTCATGAGCAATGCTCCAAAGTCTGTGATAATATTCTGAAACAGACTTCCTATTAATTCAAGGAATGCAACAGTGCATCCCTTGAATGCACTGTTGAATTTTCCAAATGTTAGGCCCTAATTCTCTTACACTTGAAAATTCTGATATTAGCAAACTTTTAAAAGTTGCATAACTGTCAATGTCTCTTAGTAAAGGAGATGTGTTTAAGAATGTTTTGGCTTTGCCCAACAATTTATTCCGAAGTATAATCAACAAATGAAAATCTGACCATTTTCCCAAATCTCTAATTTTTTCTGCATATCTGAAAAATGTTTCTACACTTTCACTGCTATCTCCTGAGAAAGAAGGTATTACTAAAGTTGGATTAATTAACCTAAAAAATTCCTCATCTTTAACTAAAGAAACTTCACTACTAGAATTACTATCTCCGGTAGCCATTTTACTTGAGTCAAGATTTACTTTCTGGATTCTAAAAATAAAGTTAAGTCATAACCAATCCTGTCGACTGCACCATTATTAATAATTGGTGGATTTTTATATTGAGAAGATTATTCATAGATATTATATCTTAATATTAATCCTACCATAGAAAATGATCTCTGTTTCTAACAATTATTTTTTTAATTCCGAGTGCACCTATATGTTATTATATGCACAAGGGTTCACTCCAATTGGTGCAATGATCTTAACTCTTTCTTTCAGAATCCAAATAATTACTGACTCAAGACCAAAATACAAAATAAACACATTTAATAAAACAAAAACAATATATATACACTTCAAACAAATATTACATAACTACAAATTAAGTGGATCCATGGCATTTTTAAAATAAACTTACACTTAAGACTAGACTAAACACTTTGTTTGCACAATCAGAAAATGTTCATAGCCAGTTTCTTTCTCTGTCAAGGCTCTTTTCTGAAGATATATAACTCCATTCTTCATTTTTACAGGATCCTTTCTCATCAGTTATGTAGCACACATTAATTCTTCCGAAATTAATTCTATCTCTTTTCTTCAGTAGAAATAATAGTCAGATCCGGCGTCCTTAATACAGATGAAACTTCATATTCAGAATTTTCTCGAACATTCCTTTAGAAAGTAAATAGCAAATTCTTCTTTTATTCACTAAATGCTTATTGACAGTCTTAACTCTTCCAATAAAAAAACTTACAGTTCTATGATTTCCTTTTCAGAATCTACTATTAATCTTTCAATTAGTGTTTCCTCCAATATTCCGTTTAAAACGCATATAGCAATTTTTTCTTTTATTTATCCACATACTTATTCCACATTAAAACTTAATAGTTCCACGATTCCTTTTTCGGAATATACTATTAATTTTCCTCCGACTGTCACATAAAAAACTTAAGTTCCTCCGAACCTAAATATCTGCTGGCCTGTGTTCTAATTTCCTTCCGAACGCTCTCTTGTTTTCAGCCGTTACCCAGATACCGAACGCTTTCTTGTCAGCTGTCAATCACTCATCAGACTTCTCCGCGAGCATGCGCACTCCACTAAAGTGGCAAGTGAGAAAGTTAGGTATAAATAATGGCTGATACGCTGTCTCCATTAGCAACATGAGAATATCCTCATAAAACACAACTTTTGATAATTTTAAATTACAATAAATTTCTTGTAAGTAATACAAATATCAAATCTAGTAAGTGCATCAATTTTTTAACTCCTTTACATATCACTTTGGACAAAACAATTCCATAACGGGCACATCGCAAGTGCCGACAATGCGTGTTATGAAACTAAAACTAATAAACATTTTAACATAAACAATTCGTAAAAATATTCAGAATTTTAATTATGATTATTTTTACAGCATGTTAGTCCAACCTCCATGTTAGAATTTTATTTCTAAAAACATTTGTTTGTCTGGATGATATCAAATATCTCAAATGCAATTCAAGTTGATTCCAAGTTATATACATATTCATTTTGCTTTTCATAAATTGAGCTCTTTCTGTATCCAATGGCTGTATTACAAACAACTGTTACATATTTTCTGGAACTGAAAATTTGAAAGTGGATGTTAGGACAAATGTGTTTAATTAGGTGTTATATTTAGTGCTATAATAAATCTCTTCTGTTTGCATGCATGCAGCATAGCCTGTGAGAGCAGTGTGTTGTTTGAGTTGTCTTACACTAATTGTTCCTAAATATAGTATGCAGATGTTAAATATCTGTTTACTGTATTTAGTAATAAACAAATATAATTGTTTTTCTTGCTTGTGCAGTATATGATCTGTTGAGGTCGAAAAGTTTTTAACAGTATAGGAACATTTTTATTATGGTCTTCGGAAACAACAGACAGTAAAAATTTATCTATTCCTGAATACAAATTAATACTTCTGTGTATTATAAGAAGTTGATGTACAACAAAATACCAACATATGTGAGAAGATTGATAAGACAGAAGAGCACTGACACTAAAACAAAAAAAAACTAATAAATGTAGGATTCCCAAAAGTGTGGTTAATTCCAATAGTGATTGGATATTATGTATCCTATTATTGGATAAAATGTATACTGAGTCTCAGTAAACAAAAAAAATTCTTAGAAAACAGAGCGAAATATGCATAAAACCAGAGAAATACACATAATATGCACAACAAATTTTGAGATGATTTCCTGTTCCATCAAACCACATTCCTGCCATGCCTAAATGAAACACTCGATCAACATTATTAGTTCATTGAATTAGCCTCTCCCTATATTTTTTAACTGAACTACTAAATGTATTAGTGGCTGTTTATTATTGGTTAGTTATTTATACTTTACAACCAAAGCTCTTTTCCTCTCCTCATCCTTTTTTTTTTTAATTATGCCATCATAAATTCGCTTATTCATGTCTAGACTTTATATCCAATTACAAATGTTACTCTTCAAATGTTACAGATGCTGTACCCAGCAACTATGGGACACACATATCATAAATGTTAATTATTAATAATTTGTTTGCCATCAATGAAAGTATTTGTAGATGACGTTGGTGTAGTTGGTAGATTGAGTAGTGGAAACAGAGAGTTGTAGAGTGGGTGCCCTCCCTCGATGAGTCTTTGGACTCCTTGGGGGTGTCACATAATAATAATAATATGTCTACTCACACTTATTCTTTCCTTTCATTTCCCATTCTTACATGTCTTATAAATGATGGTTCACATATTTTCTTCTTTGAGTAATTTAAATATACCAACCAAATAGAGCCTTCTTCTTCATTGTTGTTTTCTAATAAATACCAAAACAAACAGATTGTTCGCCCTCTCTATGCAGATTTGGTTACAATTAATTTCATTGGACCAATTCAGATGAGCGACTCTCAAAACTTTCGTACATTGATAAAAATGCAATCATATGGTCAAATTCATGTGAATTTTGTAGTGCAAGTTGCATAACTCACACGACAGCATGCCCAACCAAAATGGGCACACAACGCCACTAATATATATACAGGTAGTTCCCACCTTTACGAATTAATTGGTTCCTGGCAACCATTCATAAAGCAGGATATTTGCATTAGAAATAACATTACAATCAAGAGTTACATTTGTAAGAAGGAATATATAAATATAAAATAAATATTAAATGATAAGAAAAGCCTACAGGCCAAAGATTTACATATTTAAAAATAACATAAGAAACATTTTAAATTAGAAATGATTCTTTGAAAAAAAAATTAGCTCATTTCTATATCACCGGATGAATTGGTACCTGTTGAGGTAACAGAAGCTATATTAGGAAGCTTCAGTACATCTTTTTTTTTTTTCAAAGAAGGCTTCACGTGTCATCTGCTTCATTGACTTTTTCTTCTTTTAATTTAAAATCGCTCAATAGCAAGTAGAAGGATTATTCATTTTGCAGGAAAATTTACTAAATCATTCAACGTCTGAATCTTGTGATTCAAAGTTTGCTTGAGCTTTTTCAAGAAGTTTAAATGCATCTTCCAGGCCATCATCATCAAATTCTTGACATTTATTGTCAAGGGGTGTACAGGATATGATAGTACTACATGAAAAATTTACATAATTATTAACTTCCTATCTACAATTTTCCTCCAAATCAATCTATTACCAGTCAAGGCTCCAACATTGTCTTCTATCTTCTAAGGCACTTTTTACCATATCAATCTACCTATATCTTGATCTTATTCTGGGTCGTTTTTCTACCAACCTGGCAGAGAACATTTATTTTGCTAATCTTTCCTCGCCCATTCTGTTTAAGTGATCATACCACCTGAGATTATCTCTGCTAACGCATTCCTGGATGCTGACAATGTCAAGTTCTTTCTAATATCCTCATTTTTAATATGATATTACCATTGACGCCATCTGTTCATGCCCCTAATCTTTCTCAGGACTCGTATCTGCAGTCTCTAGTCTTTGGTCAAGTATTTTACTTCTAACCCAGCTCTCAAATCCATAAGTTAAAACTGGTTTGAACTTTGTCTTGTATACAGCTAATTTAGTTTTTTGACTAATTTCTCTCTTATTCCATATCAGTTTATTCATTTGATTTCCTACCATACCAGCTTTGTTGATTCTGTTATCTATTTCTATATTTAATTTACCATCTTCACTAAAAATCATGCCTAAGTAGTTTAAATGTTTTACTTCTTCTATAGGTTCACTATTCACAATGTAGTTGATATTTAAAATGTTTCTGTCTATTTTCATTGTCTTTGTCTTGTTATTGCTGATTTTCATACCAAATTTATCACAACAGTTATTCAATTCAGTCAGGGAATCTTGCAGACTTGTAGCAGATTTATTTGGAAGTATAACATCGTCTGCATAAAGCAAAGAGCTGACATTAACATCTCCAATTTTGATATCATGTTTAATACCACTTTCCTTCATCATGTGATTCATATAGATAATGAATAACAGAGGGGATAATGTACATTCTTGTCTCACACCAGATTTAACATTAAACCAACTTCCTGTACATCCTTCAATTCTAACTGCTGACTTACAATTCAAATACAGACTAAGTATTGCTTGATATAATGCTCCATTGACACCATATAACTGTAGTGTATTGAATAGCTTCTCTCTTGGCACCTTGTCATATGCCTTTTCCAGATCGACAAAACTTAAATACAGATCTTTGTTATATTTCCATGATTTCTCCACTATTTGTCGTAAAGTGAAGATCTGATCCTGACACTCTATTTGACCTGAATCCAGCTTGTTCTTCACCAAGCTTCTCTTCCACAATTCTTCTCAACCATTTCTCAAGTATACTTGCATATATCTTACCAGGAACATTCAATAATCCAGGCATTCTGAACTATGCAGTGCAGCCACTGTAAGACTTTTATACCACCATACTTCAGTATTTCTGGTCGAATATCATCTACTCCTGCTGCCTTTTCACATTTCAAGCCTTTGATGGCTTTTTCTACTTCAAGCATGGATATGTATTCCCGACTGTATTCCTGTTGAGTGTTTTTTACCACTGTGCTATCACTGCTTCTTTCATTTAGCAATTTTTCGAAGTAATTACTCCATACTTCAAGGATATCTTTTTCTCCTGTTTTCATGTCACCTTTATCATCTCTAACTCCTTTTACAGCATTCTTTCCCCCATTTCTAAGCTTCTTCAACAACCTCCAGAATATTTTGCCACCTTCTTGATATTTATTTTCTATGTTCTTGCCAAAGTCCTCCCATGACTTATGTTTAGCTAGTTTTACACACTGTTTAGCTTTCTTACATTTGTCTCTGTATTCTCTAAGAGCCCAAGCTGACTTATTTGCCAGGAACTTTTGATATGCTTCTTTTCCTTCACCGCCTCTTTAACTTCCTGTGTCCACCATGGAGTTTTAATTTTTCTATCCTTGCAGACAACTTCACCACTTGCCTCTCTAGCTGAATCAATTAGGGTTTTTCTTCAAGGCTTGCCACTGATTCTCCAAGGTTTGGTTCCTGTTCTCAAATTCTTTCATTTTTTCTTCAATAATCTTTGTGTATTTTAGTCTACAGTTCACATCTGAGAGCTGCTCAACTTTTATTTGCTTTAAAACTTTCTTACATGTCATTCTTTTCAATATGAAATTCAATTTTAACCTGCTCAAGACTAAATAGTGATCACTTCCAATTTCAAATCCTCTGTACACTCTGGTGTCCTGAACCAGGGAGAAAACATCACTATCAACAATAACATAGTCAATGAGACTTTTCTTACTCCTTGCCTCTTCTCTCCATGTGAATTTGTGCACATCTTTTTGTTGGAACATGGTGTTAGTAATAACCAGTCCATGTCCTGAGCAGAAATTCAACAGGTATTTGCCATTATTATTAGCTTTGCTCTTTTCTCCAAATTTTCCCAAAACATTTTTGTATGTCTGACAATCACTTCCTACTCTGCTATTTAGATTCCCAACAAGGACCAACTTTTCCTTTTCCATTGTGTCAGTAGCTTTCTCTAGAGCCTCAAAAAATTCCTCCACTTCTACCTTAGTAGAACCTTCTCTTGGACCATAGGCACAAATAAGTCTCATTGTCCAGTTCCTCATTTTGATATTTGCCCAAATCACTCTGCTAGACACTGCCTGCTATTCAAGAAGATGAGCCTTGTTTTTTTGTGTTGAATACTATGGCTACTCCTTCTTTTCCCTTGATTGTCATTGCCTGAATGTAACATTTTGTATTTATTGCTGAGAAAGATCTCACCAGTTTTTGGTCTTGTTTGTTTCAGTCACCCCTATTATGTCGATCTGGTACTTATCTAATTCCTCCGCTAGCTCCATTTCTTTGCTATTCAGGCTTCTTATGTTGATAGTACCGATGTTTAACTCTGGTGATGTTGAGTTGGTGTGTGTTTTCAGATTTGTTCCAGTAGCTGACTTTTCGCTGTTGACCCTGCCGAAAACAAGGGGGGGGGGGCTTGTTTAACCGGGTGATGCCTCAGCCGGCATGAAATTTTGTCATGTTGTACCATCATTTTGTATTTTGTTTATCCAATAGGAATACAATTTGGTCAGCTAAATCCCAAATTGCCAGCCCATCCTCGTTCGTTTAATATCCAGGTAGATACCCAACAGGGTGCACCACGAGATGGTGAGGATTGGACATTAGGTCAGAAGCCCTGGTCGGTTCTCCGCATTCCTTTAAAGGCTATGTGGAGGTCTCCTCTCAGTTATACAGCTTTGACCCTTAAGCACCCCTGACTAGCTGTAATGGTTGAAAAAGATGTAGGCCAAGGAAATAGGTGGAACTGGATGTACATCTGTTTCCACCATTACATCCACTCAGGACTTTCTGACTATTCTTTGGATACTCTGTTACTCTATTATCACACATTCAGCCCACTTAAGTTCTTGAGTTTCTTCAGCATACCCTTATTTTAGGACTCTAAGAAATGATTTCAATCCTTATTGTCCACCATCTATATCATTTTATTCTAATTTAATTATTATTATTATTATTATTATTATGTGCCACCTCCAAGGAGTCCAAAGACTCATTGGGGGAGGGCACCTACTCTACAACTCTGTCTCCGCAGCTCAATTCACCAACTACAGCGAACTGCATTATCTACACTAATGCCATCTACTGCCCACCACCACCAGCATTAGTATTTTCACAGACAATCACAAACATCTATGCCTACGGTGGGATTCAAGCCTGCAGCCTTTTGGCTGGAGAGCAGGCATGCTAACCTCTCGGCCAACCAGGCCCATGTGAGAGCTTGTTGCTCTCTACCTTAATATATCTCTTAATGATTTGTAAACAAACAAATAATAATAAAATTAATAATAGGATTCTAGCTTTGATGTAGTAAAGGAGGAGGGGTCACCAGAGGTCAGGCCAGTAGTGTTAACAGTTGATCAAATTATTGTGATTTTATCATACTATGTAGATTGTAATAATAATAATTACAGTAAAACCCCTTTTTTACACTTTCCAGGGGGACTGATAGAAAAAAGTGTAAATAGCAGGAAATGTAAAAAAACATTAAAAAAGGCTAAAAGATGACTTACTGCTAGTATAACTCTACATACTAGATTACAAACTTTAATAACTGAAAATAAATCAATTTAGAATTACTTGCATTTATCTATTTTAAAAAAATCTTTAATTGTTGATTGTTTTTGCTTTTTCTGCACTCTTATCAGTTCCACCTGCCTCTCCATAGTGTATAAGGCATTAAATGCCCCATCTTCTCCTGATGCACTTGCAAAAAACAGAGATAGCTTCCTTTGCTTCTTTACTAGTAGGGACAGTAGGTTCTTGATCACCTACTGTCTTGATCTTCTTCAGCCACTTCTTCCTCTTCTTCTTCACCAAGGTGGTTGGAAAGGATGTCTTCTACACTTGGTACCATTGATGTGATCACACCATCATCAGCATCAACATAGTCTTGAAATGAGGAAGATTCATCCATTACATACCAGTTGTTGGGCTCTAACATATCTTCTTCTTCCTCCTGTAGTTGTTCCTCCTCCTCTTCCACAAATGTAATTCCTGCCTTCCGGAAACAGTTGGATATGGTTTCAGGAATAACATGCAGCCATGCTTTGGCCACATAATGCATGGCATCAAGAATTGATATGGTCATTTGTTTTGGGTCCATACCATTATCATGCATAAACACAGCTTTTTTCAACAAGCATTTTTCTATATTTCCATTTAAATGCATGGATGATGCCCAGCTCTAATGGCTGAAGCTCACTTGTACAATTAGGGGGGAGAAAGAACACTAATCTAATGTTTCTTAGCTGCAGATCTTCAGGGTGTGCAGGACAGTTGTCTAGCAGTAGTAGTAGTATTTTGCAGTGATTTGCCCCCATTTTAGCATCCAGAGCATGCATGGTGGATGTGAAGATGCTGTGCTGTTGGCATCATGCTTAGTAGGTAGATTTTTCACGTTCTTAAAACACCTCGGCTTTTTAAATTTACCAATTACCAGTGGAGGTAATTTTTCTGTTGCATTAGCATTGACCATGAGCAAAAACAGTTACCCTCTACTTGCACTTCTATGACACTTCTCTCTTTTTACTTGACAGAGTGTTATAAAAGAGCCTAGTTTCATTAACATTGAAAATATTTTTCGGTTCATAGTCTTTAGTTCATGTTTCCACTGGTTTACAGTTTCCCCTGCAACACTATTACTTTCTCCACACACTTGATTATACACAGTATTATGATGAATCTTGAAACGATCAATCCATCCATTTGACGCAGTAAAACCATTAATCCCCAACCCCGCAGCAAATTCAAGGGCTTTCGCATAGAGTATAGTACCATAGACTGGAATACCTGATGCTCTCGTAGAAACAAACCACTCTGCCATAAGTTGATTCAATTCATCATATGTCGATGTCCGGATATATTTTTGTTTTTTTTTGATATAGCACCACATTGCTTTGCATTGAGTTCAGTGCTTGACCTGTTTTTTTACTATCGTGTTCAAAGTTGACATGGAGAGTCCAAGATCTTTTGCTAATTGCACACTTGTTCCTGCATGCCAATCTACACATCACAGAATTGCCATCTTTTCTTCTACCGAAATACATTTTCTGTCTTTTTTCTCCATGCTACTAACATGGATCATCCATCACTGCAACTTGAAAGCAACTATCACACACTAAATTATGTAGCAGAAATTCTGCAATATCAGTTCATACTGTGATTGAAAAATCATGGTATCGCTCATCACTGCTGCAAACGTGCAACTCACCGTGATGGCAGAAATGAAACTACAGCTGAAAGCAATGCCATCTGGGAACAGAAATGCGCAGATTTCCGTAGAAATCTATTCGAAAATCAGTGTTGCCACCTGAGAAAAAAACACAAATCACAGGAAATAACATCCACATCAAGTTGTTAATAGTAGGAAAACAATACATCGTAAGAATAGGCCTTAAGACGGGACCAACGGAAAATGACGTAAATTGCGGGAACGTAAAAACAGGGTTTTACTGTATTATTATTATCTGAGACCTCCAGGGAGTCAAGGACTCAAGAGGGGCTATAAATTCATTCACTGCTATTCCTTTCCCTTAAATTCATTCACACTAGATGTGCTCACTCTCCTAAGGGATTATTGTTTTGCCCTAGCTTTTATCCCTTTCTTAACTGAGAACAAACTTAACTTTCATGGATGCCCACATTCTCTCTCTCTCTCCCCCACCTTCCTTATAATAAAAAATTTCATCAGATGATATAACACCCATTATATCATCTGATATATTCTATCGCATGATATATCCTATAACACCCATTCAGAAGTTTGTTGACCTCTTATCATATCATCCCTCTCTTTCTCCTGTTAACAACAGTCTGTAATCCACATACTTGGAATCTGTCCTCATAATCTAAATCCCATAATCCAGATATTATCTTTGCACCCCCTTCCACATCTTCTTTATCCCTTTGGAATCTGGGAGACCAAATCTGCACACAATAATCTAGGTGCAGTCTTATCAAGGCCTTATAAAGAGGCAAAATGACTATCTTATCCTTACATATCAAGATTTGCTTCAACATTGCAATTATCCTCTGAGTTGTATTTGCAACTTTTGTTATATAATCTTTGAACTTCAAATTCCTATCCATCATTATGTCAAGATCCCTAGCCTCTTCAGTTTCTACAAGAAACTGAAGCAGCTAGGGATCCCTGCTAATATAATATGCCACTGGAAATCTCATCACATCAAAGTGCTTAATGTTAAACTTACATTAAATTGACAGCTATTTTCTTTTGCCCAAATTTTCAGCCTATTCAAATTGTTTTGTAAGTGTGCTGGTTATCAGTATCATCCCTAATTACCCTACCTATCTTTGCATCATCAGCAAACAATTGCACATCTCCTGTTAGACCCTTCCTAATGTCATTAATATATAGATTGAACAACAATGGTCCAAGGACTGAACCCTTAGGTACTCCACTGGTCATCTTAAATCTGTCGGATTCACACTTGCTGTATACTACTTTTTGATGTCTGTCTGTCAACCATCCAATGATCCAAGCTAAGAGTTTATATTCCAACCCAATATTCTGCAGTTTATGCAATAGCCTCTCATGTGGTATTCTATCAAATGCCTTAGCAAAATTCAACATTATCATGGTGTATGTATTCCCAACTCGGCTGTAACATTGTTATAAATTATGAGCAAATTGCTAAAACATGACCTTCCCTTAGTAAACCCATGCTGCTCCTTGCAGAGTATGGCTTGTTTGTCTACCCATTTCTATATGCGAGTTCTTACCAACTTATTTAAAAATCTTTACCACCACACTAGAGATATTGATAGGTCAGTAGTTAGACACATCAGTTTTTGTGCCACCCTTGTACAATGGAACTATCGTACATTCCTTCCATTTCTGTGGTGTCATTCCTGAGCTGAGACTCAAATTATACAAACGTGTGAAAGGCCTAGCCAATTTAGTTGAACAGTCCTTCAGCAAACGTGCTGATATTCCATCTGTCCCTATTGACAAATTCTTATCCACTAGTAGTAATGTAGCTTGTTTCTTTGTATACATTCGAGATAATGACTTTGATATGAAGGTCGTAACATTGGGTGATTATTTTGCTATTTATTAAACTGAAGTTTTACTGTAACATAGTAGTTATTTCCAAAGTTTTTTAATAATGAATTTATCCTTGTTTATAAACAGCTGTAACAACTGTAGTGCAAGGTAAGTTTAGCCTGCAACCCCTCTGTATTCGATACACCATCATCACTAAATTTAATAAATTTAATCTTAGTATCTAATATAATATTTTACAAGTCTTTCTTTTCACTGGAAGCAGCTGTACCCTTACTTTGAATTTTATCTGCCATTATTAACAACAATAAAATAATAGTTGATAATGCATGTAAAAACACCAAAACACAGCGATTAATAGCAAGCAATGATGTTGTAAGTAAACAGAGTTCACAAACACTGCATTAGCTGATTCATAATAGCATCATGTTGCTAAAGCTATCATATGAGCAAGTGCAGTGTTGTACAAATGGGCATGGGTCATAATTGAAAATTGTCACATGATCAGATAGTCTTACAGTGAAGCATCATAACGTGGATGTATTATTGTGTTTTCTAAAGTTTCAGTTTATATTTTCTATTACACACACACACACACACACACACACACACACACACACACACACACATACGTTGAGTGATATCATACTTTCTCATTGTAGAAACATGTCTGCAACTTAGCAAGTGGAAGGCATTTCCAAATTAATTTCATTATCAGGGGTGCTTAAGGGTCAAAGCTGTATAACTGAGAGGAGACCTCCACATAGCCTTTAAAGGAATGCAGAGAACCGACCAGAGCTTCTGACTTAATGTCCAATCCTCACCTTCTCGTGGTGCACCCTGTTGGGTATCTACTTTGATACTGAACGAACGAGGATGGGCTGGCAATTTGGGATTTAGCCGACCAAATTGTATTCTTATTGGTTAAACCAAAATAAAAAATGATGGTACGACATGATAAAATTTCATGCCGGCTGGGGCGTCGCCCGGTTAAACAAGGCCCCCGTTGTTTTCGCCAGGGAACCAGGGCGAACAGCGAAAAGTCAGCTACTGGAACAAATCTGTAAACAAACCCCAACTCAACATCACCAGAGTTAAAGATCGGTACTATCAACGTAAGAAGCCTGAATGGCAAAGAAATGGAGCTAGCTGAGGAATTAGATAAGTACCAGATCGACATAATAGGGGTGACTGAAACAAAAAAGACCAAAACTGGTGAGATCTTTCTGAGCAATAAATACAAAATGTTATATTCAGGCAATGAAAATCAAGGAAAAGAAGGAGTAGCCATAGTATTCAACACAAAATACGAGGCTAATCTTCTTGAATGGCAGTCAGTCTCAAGTAGAGTAATGTGGGCAAATATGAGAATGGGGAACTGGACAATGAGACTTATATGTGCCTATGGTCCCACAGAAAGTTCTACTAAGGTAGAAGTGGAGGAATTTTTTGAGGCTTTAGAAAAAGCAACTGACACAATGAAAAAGCAAAAGTTGGTCCTTGTTGGGGATCTAAATAGCAGAGTAGGAAATGATTGTGAGACATGCAAAAATATTTTGGGAAAATTTGGAGAAAAGAGCAAAGCTAATAATAATGGCAAATATCTGTTGGATTTCTGCTCAGGACATGGACTAGTTATTACTAACACCATGTTCCAACATGGAGAGAAGAGGCTAGGAATATGAAAAGTCTCATTGACTAAGTTATTGTTGATAGTGATGTTTTCTCCCTGGTGCAGGACACCAGAGTGTACAGAGGATTTGAAATTGGAAGTGATCACTATTTAGTCTTAAGTAGGATAAAATTGAATTTCATATTGAAAAGAATAACATGTAAGAAAGTTATAAAGCGAATGAAAGTTGAGCAGCTTTCAGATGTGAACTGCAGACTAAAATACAGAAAGATTATTGAAAAGAAAATGAAAGAGTTTGAGAACAGGAATCAAACCTTGGAGATTCAATGGCAAACTCTGAAGAAAACATTGATTGATTCTGCCAGAGAGGCATGTGGTGAGGTTGTGTGCAAGGATAAAAAAAATCAGAACTCCCTGGTGGACACAGGAAGTTAAAGTGGCAGTGAAGAAAAAGAAGAAAGCATATCAGAAGTTCCTGGCAAATAAGTCAGCTTTTACTCTTACAGAATACAGAGACAAATGTAAGAAAGCTAAACAGTGTGTAAAACTAGCTAAACAAAAGTCATGGGAGGACTTTGGCAAGAATATAGAAAATAAATATCAAGAAGGTGGCAAAATATTCTGGAGGTTGTTGAAGAAGCTTAGGAATGGAGGAAAGAGTGCTGTAAAAGGAATTAGAGATGATAAAGGTGACATGAAAACAGGAGAAAAAGATATCCTTGAAGTATGGAGTAATTACTTTGAAAAACTGTTAAATGAAACAAGCAGTGATGACAGCACAGTGATAAAAAAACACTGACCAGGCATGCAGTCAGGATTACATATCCATACTTGAAGTAGAAAAAGCCATCAAAGGCTTGAAATGTGGAAAGGCAGCAGGAGTAGATGATATTCGACCAGAAATGCTGAAGTATGGTGGTATAAGAGTCTTACAGTGGCTGCACTTCATAGTTCAGAAAGCCTGGACAGAGGGACGAATTCCCGATGATTGGAGTAGAGCTCTCATAGTACCCATATATAAAAAGGGAAATAAAACTGAATGTGAGAATTACAGAGATATTTCCCTACTGAGTGTTCCTGGCAAGATCTATGCAAGTATACTTGAGAAACGGTTGAGAAGAATTGTGGAAGAAAAGCTTTGTGAAGAACAAGCTGGATTCAGGCCAAATAGAGGCTGTCAGGATCAGATCTTCACTTGACGACAAATAGTGGAGAAAGCATGGGAATATAACAAAGATCTGTATTTAAGTTTTGTCGATCTGGAAAAGGCATATGACAAGGTGCCAAGAGAGAAGCTATTCAATACACTACAATTATATGGTGTCAATGGAGCATTATATCAAGCAATACTTAGTCTGTATTTGAGTTGTAAGTCGGCAGTTAGAATTGAAGGATGTACATTATCCCCTCTGTTATTCATTATCTATATGGATCACATGATGAAGGAAAGTGGTATTAAACATGATATCAAAATTGGAAATGTTAATGTCAGCTCTTTGCTTTATGTGGACGATGTTATACTTCTAAATAAATCCGCTACAAGTCTGCAAGATTCTCTGACTAAATTGAATAGCTGTTGTAATAGATATGGTATGAAGGTCAGCAATAAAAAGAAAAAGACAATGAAAATAGGCAGAATCATTGAAAATGTCAACTGTGTTGTGAATGGAGAACCTGTGGAACAAGTAAAACATTTCAGCTACTTAGGCATGATTTTTAGTGAAGATGGTAAATTAAATATAGAAATAGACAACAGAATCAACAAAGCTGGTATGGTAGGAAGTCAATTGAATAAATTCATATGGAATAAGAGAGAAATTTGTCGGAATACTAAATTAGCTGTATACAAGACAGTGTTCAAAACAGTTTTAACTTATGGATCTGAGAGCTGGGTCAGAAGTAAAACACTTGACCAAAGACTAGAGACTGCAGATATGTGAGAAAGATTAGAGGCGTGAACAGATGGCATCAATGGCAATATCATATTAGGAAAGAACTTGACATTGTCGGCATCCAGGAATGCGTTAGCAGAGCTGATCTCAGGTGGTATGGTCACTTAAACAGAATGGGCGAGGAAAGATTAGCAAAACATGTGTTCTCTGCCAAGTTGGCAGGAAAACGACCCAGAGGATGATCAAGATATAGTTGGATTGATACGGTACAATGTGCCTTAGACAATAGAAATATAAGATATGATAATGATAATATTGAAGTCTTGAGAAGTAATAGACTGATTTGGAGGAAAATTGTAGATAGGAAGTTAGTAATGATGTAAATTTTTCATGTAGTACTATCATATCCTGTACACCCCCTTGAGGGTACATGTCAGGAAATTGATGATGATGAAGAATCAGAAAAGTATTTCCATTACTGTAGTGAAGGAATATGAAATTCAAGAGCCCAAATCATTTGATTAGGTGGCTAATGACTGTTATCTTATACTTCACTATTCATGCAACTTGTTATTAATGCTTATTAGAGATTTAACAACTGATAGTAACTTTAGTACTAAGGCTTATTGTAATACTATCTACTGCATCCTTCCATACCAAGCAGTTCACAGCATGAATATAATGTCCCACAGACTTTCATGACACCAGTCATTTTTTACTCTGCTTTGTTACCACCAGTATTTATGCATGCATGCATAATTTACTTTTAAATGCTTGCATTAGTCTTTCGTGACCATGCATATAACCAGATGAGGTTATAAACATTTACAAGATTAATGCATGTAACATTCATTCGTACATAAAGATAAACAAATGTGCACACACACATGCTACATTGACAGTGTTAGTTAATTAGTATCAGCCTTTCTCATTCATAAATGTATCTTCAACTTAGCAAATGGAAGGCATTTCTCAGTTAATTTCATTATGAGGGAATTAATTTGGAAAGTGCGGTTAGCTGTGATATCTTCACAGCTAGTTGAAGCTATAGATATAAGGTAGAACTTGGATGGGCTCACTGATTTGATGAGAGAGAGAGCATAAAGCCATAAAAAAATTCTCAACTTGGTAAAAAAAAAATAATAATAATAATAATCTTAAAGACCCTACAGAAGCGTAGTGTAGCTTGTAAAAACTATAGTTGTTCTGAAAGGTAGTAAGCAGATAAAACTTAAACCATTTAAATTCTCTTTTGACAGTAAGGAAACACATTACATCAACCAAGTAGATATGAGGAAATGAATCAGGAGCAAAGCTTATTGCTTTACAATAAGTTCAAACTTAATTTACTCTGCTTTTTTGTATCATCATAAAATTAGCAAACAGTTATCTAATTCATCATGATTAGCATCAGTATATCCTCACTCTCTGTCAAATCGGTTTAAACATGTGCAGTAACTAACACTCCCTCGCAGTGCATCTTCACTCACAGAACAAATTTTTACTCCTCTTTGTTTATTCCCTCCACTGCTGCTCTCTGAAACAGTTTGCCATTGTAAAAATTATCATAATTTACAATTATGAATCTTTTTACAATTGTTTCTCTGTTCTAATATATCATTAGTTTTGGTTTTGTAACACATATATTGGTACTCGCGATGTGCTCATTATTGATATTATTATTGTCAAAATGAAATGTAGAGCAGTTGAAAATTTGATGTACTTACTAGATTCTGATAATTGTGCTACTTTCAATTTTTTTTCTCATCTCATCTTCCTTTTCCCTCTTTTACCTTGCAGTGTCGAGGATTTATTAATCATCGGCCCTCAAACCGTTCACAGGATAAGGTGGTCAGCCCTATGCCCCGGTGTATCCTATGTCCTGTAGCACTGAGTTCTCAAGGCCAGTTTGCCTGCTTTGCGGGATGAAAAACCCCCATAATAAACTGGAGAAAAAGCCCTTCTCTCCACTCCCAAGACTGGCTAACTTGGCTATGGCTGAGAAAGATCCTTCAGCTCCTCACATCACTGACAGGAATCGAACCTAGGGTACTCTTTCCCCAGGTATATGATTGCAAAGCAGACAGCCACTAAGCTAACCACACAGACCCAATTTTTTTTTTTTTTATTGTAATTTAAGATTGTTACGTGTTGAGATATTTGTTGTAGTTTGTGAGAACATTCTGTTTGTGCTAAGAGAGATGTATCAGCCATTATATGTAACTTCTCGCTTGCCATTTACATGGAGTGCCATGCTTGCCGAGGTGGATGAGTGATTAACAGCTGATAGAGAGAGCATTCAGTATCTTGAGAATGGGGAAAACAGGTAGAGAGAGAGAGAGCTAATGGAAATTTGAGAACAGCAACTGGAAAATTTTGCCCTTAGGAATTTTTTAAGCTTTATGTGATAGTCGGGAGAATGTTAATAGATGATTCCAAAAAGTAATCGTAGAACTGTGAGTCTTTATAATGGAGCAGTTGAGAGCGTCAACAAGTATTTAGTAAATAAAAGAAGATGAATTGTTCAAGGAAACACTGAATGGAAAGTTTCATCTTCTGTCTTAAGGACACTGGATTACCATAAAAAAAAGCAATTGGTGAAGTTTGAAACTGTAAAGTAGCTTAACATGAAGAGCTCAACTTAGATATATTGTTTATGAAGTAGTAGAACAAACTTCTTTCTTTGGTGCAACAATTAGTAAATTGTGCATCAAATAGAACTGCAAGAGGTAATAATATTTATACTTCAGTGAGACAAGAAGAATAATATTGTATGCTACATAAGGGAAATAAAAAAGGATCCCATGGAAAAGAAGAAAATTATATTTAAGTTAAGGGATATTACATCCCATATTGTTTCTAGCCGAATAAGAAACTCAAAGAGTTTCATGCCGAATATAGAAACTATATAAAGTTCAGCAATCCCAAGCGCAAGCAAATGCCTAGATAGTGCAACACCTGACCCATTTGATAGTGCAAACTGAGGCAACTCATAGTAAGGGTGGAGCAAGCTCCGATCACTATTCTTGGTATTTACCCATAATGTGAACTTAGCTCCTAAGAGCTGTATTACTGTTCTACATTATGAGAGAAGGTCACTACCCAGACCGGTTTCAACCTTTATTGAGGTCTCATCAAGTGAGTAGGTAGACCTAGTTAATACCAAGTTTGTAGCAAACAGAACTTACATCCCTTCTATGAGAATTGCCAAGAAGGTGTCCTAATAAATTATTAATTATATGAAGAGCCAAAGGCTTCAATTCGGCAACATGAACTTATTTAAGTTAAAGGATATTACATCCCATAATGTTTCTTAGCTGAATAAGAAACTCAGAGTTTCATGCCAAATATAGAAACTATATAAAGTTTGGCGATTCCAAGCATAAGCAAATACCTGGATAGTGCAACACCTGACCCATTTGGTAGTGCAAAAATGGATCAGGTGTTGCACTATCCAGGTATTTGCTTATGCTTGGAATCACCAAACTTTATATAGTTTCTATATTCGGCTAAGAAACAATATGGGATGTAATATCCCTTAACTTAAATAAGTTCATGTCGCTGAATCGAAGCCTTTGGCTCTTCATATAATTAATAAGAAAATTATATATTTTTGGAAAGGGCCTAACAAAGAAACTGATTCTGATGAACATTTTGTTTGTTGTTGAAAACAAGGTTTTTTTAGTCTGGTAGATGTGATAAGTACCATATTTTCTGGTGTATAAGACGCACCTGAAAGAAATTTAATACAATTTTCTGGAAAAAACCTAAAAAAAAACTTTTTCTGTAGGCAGAGGTTCATAATGGCTTTCAGCTTCCCTATTCCTGTGTTCTTCTGCATATTTTACAACCTGCAATTTGTAACTTGAAGTATATGAATGTCACCTGTTTTTTTTCCATCACTAAAATCTACGGGGAAATATCAAACTGAACACAAAATATCTCAACATGTCAACTCAATACTGATAAACATCGGTAACTGATTACTCGGATAAGACGCACCCCATTTTTAAGATGAATTTTTAAGGTAAAAAAGTGTGTCTTATACATCGGAAAATATGGTATATGTCAAACAATCCAATAATAGAATAAGTCAAAGAATGAATAATTTTAATATTTTTGGATAAGAAAATCTCAAATGTGTAGATTTATTTTAGAAGGCTTTGGATCCAATTAATTTTGTACTTATTAATGTAATTTTATTTAAAGTCTACATATTATTTTAGTTTCATTAAATGCATATATTTTTTTTATTTGATTTTGAGCCAGTGATTTTCTGCATTCTAAAAGAAATAGTTAAAAGTCATTGCACCAATCGGAATTGAGCCCATGTGTAATTAATAAACACTCGAGGGGAGGGGGGGGGGAAGTAGCACCATCTTATGTGTTTCTCAAGGAATATAATCCACAGCTTTTCAGTTCAAGATAAATATGAATAAGTTCCTTCTTGCCCATCCATGGTGCTAGTGTACTATTGATTGACCAGCCTCTTGTGGATGGGTTTCCCCATTAAAATGGATCTTGTAAGGACCTTTCACTTCTGATTGCTGCATGTAGTTAGTAGCCAGGAGATCTGTGGATAGACTGGCTTCCATGATCGCTCTAGCTCATATAGCATTATCCAGGGTGCATCACAAGGAGGTGAACTAGATTTGCACCCCAAGACTGGATCAGCGAACTTGATCTTAACTTATAAGTGCTTTGTCTGCCGAAAGTGTAACTGCCTATGTTTTACTTTAATTGTCATTTACCTTTTACATATTTGTACTGATTTATGTACATGCACTTTTATAACTGTATGTAGATTGCCATATGATAAATAAATAAATCCCCATTAAAAATAATTTTTTTTTAAAATTACACTGCTATTGTTCTTAAATATTTACTCTGCCTAAATTATTCTAAAAATATTTCATATTTTTCATGCCACATGGAAAATATAAATTATCTGATTGCAGTATATGTGTATATATTTTATTTTTGTTTTTTGATGATAATCACCAATTATATTGGTGGGATTAGGCTAGAAGAAACTGATGAGGCTAGGGATCTTGGAGTGTTTAATAGATAGGAAGTTGAAGTTCAGTGGCCATGTGGCAAAGATGCAAATACAACTCAAAAGATAATTGCAATGTTGAAACGAATGTTCACATGTAAAGATAAGGATGTTAGTTTTACCTCTTTACAAGGTCTTGATAAGATTTCACTTGGACTATTGTGCGCAGGTCTGGTTTCCGTTGTGATTCTGATATATTGGAGAGAGTACAAAGGAGAATGTTAAAAATGATATCAGGATTGTGGAATACTGATTATGAAGACAGATTGAGAATTTGTAGACTGCAGATACTAACAAACAGGAGAAAGAGGGGTGATATGATTGAGACTTACAAACTTCTGAAAGGGTCATACAGAATTTCAATTGATGGAATTTTTCAATTTATGGAGGGTGGGGAAAGGACGAGAGGGCATCCTTGGAAGCTGAGAATGAAGGCCATCAAGAAAGGTGTGAGGGCTAGATTTTTCTCTCAGAGTGTGGCACGTGATTGGAATGGATTGCCTTTGGATGTTGTGAGTGAAAGCAGTGTGAATGAATTCAAGAATAAGTATGATAGCTGGTGTGTAGTATGTGGCCTCCCTTGATGAGTCTCTGACTTCCTGGCGGTCACTCTTAATAATAATAACCCTTTTTGAAAGGTCATCATCAAAATGAGATTAGAAGGTTAGAAATCTGTAGAATGGTGAACAGGCTGGGTTTAGTCTAGAACCCATGTGATGGGTTCCCAGTCTCCTTCAATCAAGATCTGCAGTGAAAAGGATTATAGTAATACACTCAGTAATGAAAATCATCTACCACCTGAAGATTTTCAAAAATATCCATGAAACAGTACATTTTGAACCAACAGCTTAGTGGTAAGACCAACTATTTAGCCATGCCATCAGTAATATAATTTACTATAATCTTCAAAAGTATTGTATAACTAGCCATTTATCTTAATTAAACCTGAGAAAGAATAATGGACAAGCAAATGCATAAAATTCAGTTTTATAAATAAAACACATGTTTTGCTAATGAATTTATTTATTTTTTTTTAAGATAAACAAATATGCTTTTTCTGGAGGCGGTGCCACCATTGAAGAACATCGTGAAAAGGGTGGAAACTGTGATATTGATATATCTTATCAATATCTTCGCTTTTTTATGGAAGATGATGAAAAGCTTGAACAAATAAGAAAAGTATGTACTAAACAGATTAATATAAAAATTCCTTCATAAATGAAATTGGATAATATTGGTTAACTTTTTTGTGATTTCGAGAATATTGTACTTCTATTATATTTTATTTCAGTTTAGTTTTATGTGGCTCCCACTCCTGAACGGTTTTTGTAAACATCTATGATGCATTCATACCATGGGTGGGCAAAGGATCTTTTTTTTTTAAATATTTTTATTTATTTTTAACATAGTTCAGAAACCCTGCTCTAGAGACTAAACATAGAATTTTTCAAGCCGCTTATTTATACCAGGCACATCCAGAAAGTAAGGTCCGTTCAGAATTTTCTGCCAAATAAAATATGGGAGAGGGGTCACACATATGTTGTATCCTAAGAGTGACTCATTAACTAGTTGTTGACCATTTCACTTTCATCACATTATCATTTGTTGTCTTCTATGAATAATTTATAATGAGTGCTCTGATAAAAACTCTTACCAGTTGCATGGTTTGTGGTGTGATATGGTTTTTGTTGGCAGAAAACAATAGTGCTGCAGAAATTCACCAGTGACTGTGTAAGGTTTACAGGCTTTACAAGTTTAGGCATGAACTTTATGACCACCCATCCACCCTACCCTACCCTAACCTTGCACTCAGTGGCTACCTGTTGTTCTTGCATATGAAGCAGTGGCTCTCATCTCACTGCTTTGAAGGATGCAACAATGTTCATGATGAAGAGCACAGTGGCAACAGACAATTTACTGAAACGAGCAAACAAAAATTTGTGAGAATCATCATCCCACAATTATGGAACTCTCTTTTGAATTCCTGGAAGTTTCATTCTCAGTCATTTATGAAACTGAACTGTGGCAGAAAAGCTTGGGTATAAGAAATTGTGTACCAGATGGGTCCCAAAAATGCTGACCTATGCACATAAATAGCAAACAAAGAAATCAATGCACCATTCATCATTTTCAAAAGCAAAATAATTCAGGCAGGCACTGTTAGTCAAAAAAAATTATGGGCACTGTCTTCTGTGGCAGGAAAGGAATCTTGCTTGTTGATTTTTTATTTTATTTTATTTTATTTTATTTTATTTTTTTTGTTTGTGATTAACCACAATTAATGCTGATGTGTATTGTGAAACACTGAAGAAACTCAGACAAGCAATTCAGAACAGAAGACGAGGAATTCTAACTTTTAAAAGAGGTATACCATGAGTAGACATATCGCTACAAAATTAATAACGGAAAAAAACTTGCGTACAAAGATTATTTACTAGTATAATTTTTGCCTGTGTGTGTGTCACAGGTATCTTCAGTACATATTAAGCTCAAATTAAACAATAACTGACAATTCCAAAAAGTGCCACCTAAGTAGCTGGTGTAAGATAACCAAACAGGTCAATAAATTTCCTAAAAAAAATAAAAATAAATTAAAAAAATAAAATAAAATAATTTTTTTTTTTGATGAAAAATGCCAAAAATTTTTTAAAACAGTAAAGTCAGAAGTTTAGGTGTGAACTTTTGACCACCCACCCACCCACCCCTACCCTGACCTTGCACCCAGTGGCTACCTCTTGTTCTTGCATATGAAGCAGTGGCTCTCATCTCAGTGCTTTGAAGATGAGGAGGAACTGAAGAAAAGCATGACTCAGTGGTTGAACTCACTGGCGACAGACATTTTTGATGCAGATGTGGAAGAAGCTGGTACCATGATACCAAAAATGCCTGGAAGTCAGTGATGACGATGTATAAAAATAGTGTGTATGTGTGTGTGTATATATATATATATTTATAAAGGTATTTTAGCATATAATGAAACTTTTTTTTCTTCTCTACCAGTTTTTTAAATTCTTGACCAGAACCTACTTTCTGGGCACGACTTGTATAAGAAATTCACTATAAAAAATTGTTCATTATGTAAACTATTGTGAGAGTTGACTGTATTTTTCAGGAATACATAAAATAATTTCTTATGCCAGTGCCTGATTGGCCAAATGGCATCTTTGTTTGCCAAGCCAGCAGGTCTTGGTTTTGAATCTTGCTACAGGCATGAACATTTCTGAACATACGTCTTTCATTGGGAGGTGAATTTCATTACCCATTGTGAAACCACCACTCTGCTTGCTGGAGTCTTTAAAAAGTTCCATGTTTGGTCTCCAGAGCATGATTTCCAGATTAGGTAAAAAATGAATTTAAAAAATATAAAAAAAGAACAAAAAACATTAACCAATCTACATTGCTCAACTACTCTAGGTTTTCAACCTTTTGTAGATAGGAGTCACATAATAAAATATATCTAAATGTATTTTCTAGAATTTTATTTCTTTGATGACAGAGGCTCCCACATAGCCATGTACTAAATGCTAACATATAGCTGCTGACTCAATGTCCAGTACTCGCCTTCTCGTGATGTGTTTTTCTCTCATAGTTACACAGTGATCAGCATTCATTTGTAGAATTTATGAAGACAAAAACACATGTTAGAGCAATTACTTTCTTACGATTAAGAAAAATAACACTCGACGTTTTGACCTCTATATCAAAGTCATCATCAGGAATACATGTGTGAAAAAAACAAAAGTTACATAAAATTACACATAAGTAAGCTGAAGCATAACTACTTTGTTAACTGTTTACACGATCGGACCTCTGGTGAGCAAAAGAAAGAGAGGAAGCATTAAAAAATGAATAAAATTTAAAAAAAATTATTAATAATTTTTATAATAAAAAAAAGTATAGAATAAAATACAAATGATAGAGTTTAAAAAAAAATAAGTGGAACTACAACAGTGGCACCTCTTTTCCCCCTGATCAGGGTTTCTTGTGATGGAGTTTTGCCATCATGTTCTTCTGAATGTTATACGAGTATTAGATGGCTCTTCCAGACTCTTAGAATTGCCAATCCATCATTCTTATTGAGATTTAGATGATAAATTATGCATCTCACAAGTTTCCTTGAATTTTCTTTCAAAGATGGTTCAGTGAAGGGACTTGGTGCTTTCCAGTTAATTCTGTGACAAGTTTGTAGTTCATGGCCAGATAGGCGTGTTTTACCATAATGAAGGAATTTAATGCCATTTTTGTTTGTATTTTTTTATTAAAATTGTGCATCTTGTTTCCACTATGTAGAGTAAGTTTCAGGGCTGGATTTTGCAAACCTCTGGATGGGCTAGTAAAAAAAAAGTGGGGGAGGGGGGGATGTTTGAGTGTTACCTTGCTTGTATTTATGCTGCATTCTATTTATTTTTTTCTGATATTTTCCTAATGTAATGTATGGCTATGGCATTTTTGCAATTAACCTTTCATAGCATTATTGTGAAGGAGCTTATGAACTGTTTTTTTTGTTGTTGTTGTTGTTATTGTAGCCATTCTTTATAAAGGTTTGGCTAATAATTTCATGTTAATTTTTCAGCACATGCTCATTAGAGCAAATTTTTAGGGCTTTATGTTTGAGGGTTCTGATGATCCCTAATTTTTGTGTTGGATGGTGGTGTGATTGTGTATATATGTATTGGGTTGTGTGTAGGTTTGCTGTAGACCACTAAGGAAAGACATCCTGAAGGAAGACATGTGACAAGTGTATCTAGAAAAGGAAGAGAGTTCATGTTTTCAAATGCAGTGATGAATTGGATACATTTGTGTTGTTTGTTCAGGTGGCTTAGGAATGTATGTATGTAACGGCTGAAATTTAGGTTTTTGTGAGGAAACAGATGGGAATTTGCAATGAGCAGGTGACGAATGAATGATTCCATTGTTTGACTTCCACTTGGATTTAACCTTGGTATTTTCTTTAGCCTGGCTCCCACTGATGAGACATCAAAAGAGGTTAAAACCCGTATGGTTAGAAATCCTTCCCATAATGTTTTTGCATTATGAGATACCAAGGCAATTGATGGAAAATCAACAGCATCTATATACGAGCAGACTAATTGTGAAGTTACTTCATGCTTATACTTATTCATAGGGTTAAAACAAGAATATAATTTCTTGTCAAATATAATATACATTGTAACCAAGTGGAAAACTTTCCACAAATATATGTATATCCTTTCTCCAAGCATATGAAGTAAGATCATGAGAGGGTACTTGTATATGGATGCAAATGATGTCAACATCAAATATGATTTAGCTCTCAGTATTTCCACTGGTCAGACCACAGTAAGAGTAAAAACCAGTTTGCATAGAGTAGTGCATTCCTATAATGCATGGCAATATACACATTCAAAAAGAAGTGTGTTATGGTTTATGGGATACTATAAAAATGTGAAGTCATCTGTCTCCATATATAAGTAGCCTATCTTGATATTATTTCATGTGCTTCTGCCTATGTAAAAGGATGAAAACAAGAATGTGATTTCTTAAGTGCAGTTTACAGTTCTTCCTAGTTTGTGTTAGTAATAGTAATGTGTGAGAAAGTACTGCCAGAGCCCACAATTTGTAGTGGAGTTCCATGAAATATTTCGTTTGCACGGTTTAGCAAAGATCTCATTAAGTTCCTGTTATGTGTACCCTCAAGGGGTTGATGTGTGTGGGATACTATGATAGTTCTACATTGTTAAATTTACATTATCACTAACTTCTTATTCAACAGTTTTCTTCTGAATTTGTCTCTTATTTGTGTCAGGATTCCACTGTTGTCAGATATTATGTTTTGGTCTTCTTAAATACTTCTAATTACATCAGTCCTCCTAGATGATTTGTTCTTTGTCTAAATCTTTTTCTGTCATAAAATGTCCATTTTGCTAATCCTTCCTCTTCCATTGTGTTTAAGCGATGGCCAATGCCACCTTAGGATATTCTGGTCATACAATATTGAATGATAACAATGTCAAATTCCTTCTAATATCTTTGTTTTAATATGATTTTGCAGTTGATGCCATATGTTCACTCCTCTAATTTTTGTAAGAATGCTTGTATCTGCAGTTACTAGTCTTTGATTAACAGTTTTATTTCTGTCTGAACTCTCAGATCCTTAGGTTAATGGTTTTGAACACTGTTTTATATACTTCTAGTTTAGTTTCATTTCATACAATTTTATTCATCTAATTCTTATCATATCATATTATTCTGTAGTTCTTCATTGAAAATGCATTTGATTTTGGATAGTTCCTGCAATTGTTTTCATATTGCTTATTTGCTGATTTTGAAGCCAAATTTATTAGTGTAGTTATGGTTTGGTTAACGAGGCCAAGACAAAGACTTGTGCTAGATTTATTTAGAAGTATAACATCATCTTACATAAAGAAAAGAGCTGAGATGAATATATCTCTAGTTTTAATATCATCATCATCATCAAATTCCTGCCATGTACCCTCAACGAGTGTACAGGATATGATAGTACTACATGAAAAATTTACATCATTACTAACTTCCTGTCTACAATTTTCCTCCAAATCAGTCTGTTACTTGTCAAGACTCTAACATTATCAGATCTTATATTTCTATCGTCTAAGGCAGTGGTCTCAAACTCAAATTGCATGTGGGCCAAATGCACGATGTGAAAGCAGCTGACAGGCCGGAATTTTTTTTTTTTAACAAAATGAGAGTGAATATATATATATATATATATATATTGAACCATACTTACCTGTAATGTATGGATGCCACCCCTTTATAACCTTTATAATTATGAAACCCTTTTATAACCTTTATAACTTGAGAATAAATAATGACAACCTATTCTCTTTCTTTTATTTATTAAATTTTTCTTCGACACATACAGAAAAAATACATATGTTTGTATATAAATAATTATAAACTTCTTTATTTCTTACTGCAGCTTGACACTTGATGGCGTTTCGATTCTGATAAAGTTTGTAGCCTTGGAGAAAAATTACTAGAAACTATCATCATCACGGAATGTAGATGCTCATCGGTCAATCGGGTTCTTTTCTTAGACTTATTAATTTTCAACTGCGAAAAAAATTGTTCACATATAAATGTACTCCCAAACAAAGCAATTATTCTTATTGGAAAAATTCGTAACTGAGGGTATTTATCTTTTGACAAGTATGAATAAAAGTTAATCAAATTCAAATCTTTGAATAAGATTTATATCACACTGTAAATTAATTAGCTCCATTTCTAGATTTTCTGGTGCCTTTCTCATGTTTGTTTTTAATGGTAATGAAAATAATGTAAAATCGGACTCCAAATCATTAAAATCTTTAAATCTTTCTTCAAATTCTTGTCGTAATAATGCTGTTTTTCTTGCATATTCTTGAGATTTGTCATTTTAAATAACAGGGCAGGATTTAAGATGTAAGAAATGTACGAAATTTTTTAATTCCAGTTGTGTTTCCCATAATTGCAATTTAACTTTAAAAGCTTTAATACAAGCATACATATCAGCGATAAGTTTATTCTTTCCTTGCAGCTCTTTATTGAGAATATTTAAATGGCCGGTTAAATTAACAAGAAATGCTAAATCTGTTATCCATGTATCATTACGTAGCTCGTCGATGGTTTTTTTTTTTTTTGTGTCATGAAAATTTTGATTTCATTTATTAAATCAAAAAACCATTTTAATACAACTCCTCGACTTAACCACCTCACCTCGTTATAATAAATCATTTCTCCGTACTCACTTTCAATTTCTTCAAGCAATGCAACAAATTCTCGATGATTTGGAGCTCGTCCACGGATAAAGTGTAATGTTTTAGTTACTTTTTCCATAACATTATCCATCTACAAACTTTTGGCACAAAGTGCTTCTTGATGAATAATGCAATGTATAGTGCAAAATTTATTCTGAAATTTTCTTCTTTCACTATATTTCTTAATTTTACCGCTACTCCATTTTTTTTACCAACCATAGCAGCTGCACCATCACTTGCAAATCCAACCATTTTATCCCAACTTAATTTATATTTATCTATTACAGTTTTAATTTCAGAAAAAATATCCTGTGTACCAGTTTTTCCTTTCATAGGAATTATTTCCAATAATTCCTCAATTACTTCAAATTCATCAGTAACACCTCGTATGAAAAAAGCAAGTTGCGCTATATCTGTGATGTCAGTACTCTCATCAACTGCTATTGAGAATGCTGCAAAATTTATACTTTTTTCTTTTAACTGACATCGTAAATCACTAGCGATTTCATTGATACGTTTCGCTACCGTGTTGGCTGACAAACTAATATTTTTAAATAATTGTTTGTCAGGACAAAGAAGTTCAGCAGACTTAGTCAAACAACCTTTAAGGAATTCGCCATCAGTAAATGGTTTTGATTGTTTTGAATGATGTGCGCGAGAGCAAAACTTGCGTGAACTGCTGCTTCACTGGATTTATTTGCTTCAGTAAAATATTTTTGCTGTTGTTGTAAGCCAGATTTCAGAAACTGTAACTTTTCTTCCCTCAATTTGCCTTCCAACATTTCAAATTTTTCTTCATGATGCGTTTCGTAATGGCAACATAAATTGTATTCTTTTGGAACTGATGTTCCCTTATTACAAATAAACATACAATTTTATTGTGCACAACACCACAAAAGTACATAATTTCCCATTTATCTTGAAAAACATGTCCTTCTTCATCCACTTTTCTTTTACTCTTTGTTAAAGACATGGCTTGCAGTTTAATCTCTTAATTAAAATCACTATTATAATTTTATTTACAACTTTAATTCAACAAGATGAATTTTCGTATAAAAGCAACACTCAAAATTTATGCACAATTCTAAACGATAGGTATTGATATAATATAGATCTAACGACAATCACAAATAAACAGGTTTTATAAGCAACAAAACTTAAATACAGATCTTTGTTATATTCTCATGCTCTCTCCACTATTTGTCGTCAAGTGAAGATCTGATCCTGACAGCCTCTATTTGGCCTGAATCCAGATTGTTCTTCACTAAGCTTTTCTTCCACAATTCTTCTCAACCGTTTCTCAAGTATACTAGCATAAATCTTACCAGGAACACTCAGTAGGGAAATACCTCTGTAATTCTCACATTCAGTTTTATTTCCCTTTTTATATATGGGTACTATGAGAGCTCTACTCCAATCATCAGGAATTCATCCCTCTGTCCACACTTTCTGAATTATGCAGTGCAGCCACTGTAAGACTTTTATACCACCACACTTCAGCATTTCTGGTTGAATATCATTACTCCTGCTGATTTTCCACATTTCAAGCCTTTGATGGCTTTTTCTACTTCAAGTATGGATATGTATTCCTGACTGTATGCCTGTTGAGTGTTTTTAATCACTGCTTGTTTCATTTAGCAATTTTTCGAAGTAATTACTCCATACTTTAAGGATATCTTTTTCTCCTGTTTTCATGTCACCTTTATCATCTCTAATTCCTTTTACTGACTAAATCTTTCCTCCATTTCTGAGATTCTTCAACAACCTCCAGAATATTTTGCCACCTTCTTGATATTTATTTTCTATGTTCTTGCCAAAGTCCTCCCATGACTTATGTTTAGCTAGTTTTACACAGTGTTCAGCTTTCTTACATTTGTCTCTTTATTCTCTAAGAGCACAAACTGACTTATTTGCCAGGAACTTTTGATATGCTTTCTTCTTTTCCTTCACTGCCTCTTTAACTTCCTGTGTCCACCATGGAGTTTTAATTTTTCTATCCTTGCAGACAACTTCACCACTTGCCTCTCTAGCTGAATCAATTAGGGTTTTTCTTCAAGGCTTGCCACTGATTCTCCAAGGTTTGGTTCCTGTTCTCAAATTCTTTCATTTTTTCTTCAATAATCTTTGTGTATTTTAGTCTACAGTTCACATCTGAGAGCTGCTCAATTTTTATTCGCTTTAAAACTTTCTTACATGTTATTCTTTTCAATATGAAATTAAATTTTATCCTGCTCAAGACTAAATAGTGATCACTTCCAATTTCAAATCTTCCGTACACTATGGTGTCCTGCACCAGGGAGAAAACATCACTATCAACAATAACATAGTCTGTGAGACTTTTCTTATTCCTTGCCTCTTCTCTCCATGTGAATTTATGCACATTTTTATGTTGGAACATGGTGTTAGTAATAACCAGTCCATGTCCTGAACAGAAAACCAACAGGTATTTGCCATTATTATTAGCTTTGCTCTTTTCTCCAAATTTTTCCAAAATATTTTGGTATGTCTCACAATCACTTCCTACTCTACTATTTAGATCCCCAACAAGGACCAACTTTTCCTTTTTCATTGTGTCAGTAGCTTTCTCTAGAGCCTCAAAAAATTCCTTCACTTCACCTTAGAGCCTTTTGTGGGACCGTAGGCACAAATAAGTCTCATTGTCCAGTTCCTCATTCTGATATTTTCCCAAATCACTCTACTTGACACTGTCTGCCATTCAAGAAGAAGAGCCTTGTATTTTTTGTTGAATACTATAGCTACTCCTTCTTTTCCCTTGATTGTCATTGCCTGAATATAACATTTTATATTTATTGCTCAGAAAGATTTCACCAGTTTTGTCTTTTTTGTTTCAGTCATCCCTATTATATCGATCTGGTACTTATCTAATTCCTCAGTTAGCTCCATTTCTTTGCCATTCAGGCTTCTTATGTTGATAGTACCCTGATCTTCACAACTCTGGTGATATTGAGTTGGGGTATGTTTTCGGGTTTGTTCCAGCTGGCATGAAATTTTGTCATGTTGTACCATCATTTTGTATTTTGGTTTAAGCCAATAAGAATACAATTTGGTTGGCTAAATCTCAAATTGCCAGCCCATCCTCATTTGTTCAGTATCCAGATAGATACCAACAGGGTGCACTATGAGAAGGTGAGGATTGGACATTAGGTCAGAAGCCCTGGTCGATTCTCTGCATTCCTTTAAAGGCTATGTGGGGGTCTGCTCTCAGTTATACAGCTTTGACCCTTAATCATCCTCAGTTTTTAATATCATGTTTATTATTTAAACTTTTTTTTTTAATCCTACAGAACATTTTACCATCTTTATGATATTGAGCCTCTATATTCTTGCTAAAGTCTTCTTTAACTACTTTTACACACAGTTCAGGCTGCTATACATTTTTCTCTGTATTCTCTAGGGAACCTGCTGATTTATTTTCTAGGAACTTGTGATATGTGTTTGTCTTTTCTAGTGCTAACTCTTGAGTACCATGCAGGTGGGATTTTTTTGTCCTTTCAATCTTCATCACATGCCTTCCCGACTGATTAATTCAGTCAGGAAGCCGTGTGTTCATCTTGTTTATCCTGAACAACATCATCCTTTTCCTTGTCAGCTTTAATAATTAAATTGTTGTAATACTTCAAGGATTTCAGCACTTTAAATTCAGGTAAAGAAAGTGTAGGATGAGGGGGCTTAGTACTAAAAAGATGAAACCAGTGGGAAAATTCTGCATAGAATTTTCCCACTTATAAGATATCTAAATACTTATCCAATTTACTTGCTACTTCAATTAGAAGAACTGTTACTTATATAAAAAAACACTTTGGATTATAAAAATAAAAATTCTGAACTTCATGTGGACACTTCCAATATTATGATTAGTTTAGATGTTGTATCCTCATTTACTAATATTCCTTTTTATCAGACATGATTGAATTACTTCAAGAAAAATTTCCTTCAGATGTTAAACTGTTCGATTTTGTTATACATTCTGGTTATTTCTCCTTTAAAAACAAATTATATCAACAAATTGAAAGAACAGCTATGGGCAATCCTATTTCTCTTACTATTGCCAACTTCTTCCTGGAACACTTTGAACAGTGTATCTTTGATAACATTTCACCTAGACGTACACATTGGTACAGATTTGTGGATGATGTCTGCTGCAACATCTGTGGATGATGCTAGCCTGGTTGGCCGAGTGATTAGCATATCTGCTCTCCCTCCTGCCAAAAGTCTGTCGGTTCAAATCCCACTGCGAGCATGGATATTTGTGATTGTCTATGAAAATACTAGGGTGGAGATGGAGAGTTGTCGAGTAGGTGCCTTCCTTCGATGAGTCTTTGGACTCCTTGGAGGTGTCATGTAATAATATTTTTGCAATTTGGAATGGTCCTTCCTCTGAGTTGAAGCAGTTTCTTTCCAAATTAATTGCACTTTATCTCACAATTCAATTCATCTTAGAAGAAGAAGAAGTAAATGACCAATTAGCCTTTTTAGATATTCTAATTCTTCTTAACTAGATGGAAGCTTAAATTTTCAGTTTTTTTTGGAAGAAGAGTCATACAGACCATTATATCCATGCTGAATCTTACCACCATCCTAGTCAAAAGGCTGGAACTATTAAGACTTTAGTATATCGTCCTCATTCTTTATGTTCTTCAGATGAACTTTTACAGAAAGAATTGCAGCTTTGTAGCATGGGGCATTGTCATCTTGATGGTAGCACAAATCTGTTCCATAAATACTCCACTGTGTAGGCAGCACCTGATTTTCCAGAATGTCAAGGTACTGCCTTCACGGAACCACGGACAATGACCAGTGGTCCCACTCCAAACCAGCTGAATGAACCCCACACCATTACTCCTCCACCACCAAGCTTTACTGTGGATACAACACACTGTGGTAACAAGTGGTCACCATGCTACCTCCACATCCACGCTCTGCCATCACTAGAAACCGGTGAACCTTGATCCATTGCTCCAGAGTACCGTTTTCCACAGGTCAATTGTCCAGTTCATCCGCTCTTTGCACCAGGCCAAATGAACCACTTTGTTTGTTGTTATGATGCTTAGCTTGTGTGCTGCACTTCTGTGGAAACCCAGTAAATGGAGTTCTTTTCATGCAGCATTAGTGCTTACCATGGTTGTTACTGGTGCTCGGGACTCATCACAGATGGTCTGTGCCAATTGTAGCTAGTTTTTGCGTGTCACCCGTTTTAACGCCCTCCTGTCCCTGTATGTCATTTTCAGCAGCTGCCCTGGGTGTTTTCCTGTGCTAGTAATGCCAGAATGTCTCCGTTGATTTTGGATGCTCCAGTTGAACAGCAATGGCACGTAGATATGCCATTAGTGTGACAGTCCATGATGAAACCTCTCTCAAAGTCATTGAGCTCATGCCACGTTGCCATACCACTGGTTTTGAGCACTACAATGAAATACTGCTTCCTATCTGTATACTGATTTTTATATCATTAACAAACCTGGAATGTTCCATAACTTCAAGTAACAGTGGTGTCCAGACAATTATCGGTAGATTGTGTGTGTGTGCGTGCGTGCGGTCATCCCTGTCATTTTAATTTTTAAACCTTATAAAACTGTACTGTACTGTACATTACTGCTGCCATAAAACAGGAGAATAATCACCCAAATCTTCCTCACGATCATATCTTCATTACTTTCTCTATGTGGCCAAGCTGCAGTTCATTGTTTTTTTGATGAAAAATGTCCAATTGGGGGTCCATGTCTTCAGCCATTTTTGAGAACATTTCTGCAAGACCCTTCACTGTGAACTGCCGCTTCTTCTTTCTTTTTTCCCCTCTTCCTGTTCTCGTCTTCCTCTTATGACATTGTTTCTCCAGTTCAACAATTCTTCATTGGTAAACTCTTCAGGAGCACTTTATGAGTTGAACTATGTCGTCATCATCATCATTCACTTCGAGATTCAGATTGTTTGCTAGGCCCTTATTTCTTCACTCAATTTACAAAGGTCTTCATTTTTTTCAAAACTTCCAGAATCGTGCACAAACCTTTTTAATGTCTTTTTTCCATATGCCACTCATACGTTGAGAGATCACTTTGTCCCAAGCCACAGCAATATTTTTAATAGCATGATAAATATTGAATGCTTTCCAGAATTGCATAAGAGTTTGATCATTTCCTTCAGTGGCAGGAATCGCTTGTGAAAAAGTTCTCCATAGATAAATAAGCCTTAAACACTGCAAGAACTCCCTGATCTATCAGTTGAATCAATGAAGTAGTGTTTAGAGGGAGAAACTTGATCTTGGAGTGAAGATGTAAGGTGGATGCATTATCTAGAATTAATGACATTTTAAATTCTACATTTTCTTTCACACAATAGCTTTCCATTTTACTTGCATAACAGTTGATGAAGGCATCCTCACACAATTTTTGAGTCATCCACAACTTCTTATTTCTCCTGTAATGAACTGGAAGAGTATGCTTCCTAATGTTTTTGAAGGCTCGTGGATTCTCACTGTGCCATATCACAAATTGTTTCAGTTTATATCCAGCCGCATTATCCCCTAACAGTGTCGCAATATGGTCTTTAAGAGCTTTGAAACCAGGCATAGATGAATGTCTGCTCAGGCAATTTTTTCCAAAACAAGGAGATCTCATCCATATTAAATATTTGCTGTGGCAAATTATTTTCCTCCGTAATAATTTTATCCAATTTCCTCCACAAACTCCTTGGCAGCCTTCTCATTGGCACTTACAGATTCACCATGCATTTTCACATTATGTAGCACAAAATGCTGCTTGAATCTCATGAACCAACCAACCAAAAGAAGCATTGAATTTGTAGTCATAATCAGGCCCTGCTTTCTCTTCAACATGTTGAAGGGACTTAGTACGTTAGAGGTTATGGTCATAGTGCTAAGGGGTATGCACTTTTGGTTCCGGTTCTCTATCCATGATGAAGGTAGCTTTTCCATATCATCGATAGGACCTTGTCATCACTTCATCACTATCGTTGATTTAATGAAAGTAGATCCTTTCACAGCCTCTGTGATTTTATCCTTATTTTCAAAATGGTCATCATTGTAGAATGAGACCATCCAAAGTCATGTGAGATTGCATCGATGGGCTTCATGTTGCTTTATAACTTGCGACTTCATTTCACGATCAGTTGCTCACCCTTTTTCTGCGATTCTTTACTAGGTTTTTTTGTTTGGGCATGTAGGGGCCATGTTGCACAAAATGTTGTGAAATATTTAACGATAAATACACAAATAGCCTATTTCTCAAACACAAAATCAGCAGAGGAACTCTTGAAAATGTGCCAGTTTCTGACTGTCGAGGGTGGTTGTCGCTGAATGCACTGCACATGATGCATTGTTACTAAATAGAAACCTTCTTTCTTTATGCTTGCTTGCATCTTGTTCAAAAGTATAGTCAAAAATGTTATTTATTTCCTTATGGGATCATGGGCGTAATTCGAGGAATAACTGTGTGTGTGTGTGTGTGTGTGTTTATTTATTTATTTATCTGTCTATCTTATATTGACTACTTAGGTGGTGGTTTTTAAAATTGTCTGTTATTATTAATAACTTTTAATTAATAAATAAGGTACAGATATTTCATACTAAAACTAATAGTACATCTTCAGTGTTACAAACAGATAGGAATGGAATACAAGTAACGAACATTCGGTGGATCACCTAATAACTTTTAATTAATAAATAAGGTACAGATATTTCATACTAAAACTAATAGTACATCTTCAGTGTTACAAACAGATAGGAATGGAATACAAGTAACGAACATTCGGTGGATCACCTATTAAAATACATTGTTGTCGTGAGCTAGGAAATGAAAGAAATTAATAAATAATTAATATTTAAGATAATTGGATTTTTTAATGATTACGTAAAATAAGTCTCCCAGATCTTCTTTTATTTTAATCATTAAAAAATCCAATTATCTTAAATATTAATTATTTATTAATTTCTTTCATTTCCTAGCTCGCGACAACAATGTATTTTAATATGATGGGTGTCTAGGCTAGCTGGTGAACGGACATGCTATCGGAGAGCTCCTGAGAGATTTGTGATTTTTGTTGATTTATTGATGTTTTGGATTCAATGTAATGGACTTAAGTGTGTAATTTTGGTATATTATTGGGCTTTATTAGCGTGGTTAGTGTACTAAAGTGTTTTATAACATAATCTATGTCGGGAAGTCGCCGCTAGATGAATTCGTAATGTGTAGTGTTCGTGCAAGCTCCAGATAAGATAAGTATCATTTTCAGTTATCGATACAAATTACTTAATATTGTGTAGTTTTGTTTTGTTTGCCTCCTTGCGTATTTTAGTGCGTCTGTTTTTGGTGTGTTATAACGTATAATTTGACAAAACACATTGCAAATAAGTATGGCACCGTGCGAAGGAAAATGGCAGCCAGTAATGAAGGTTCACCATCCTTATCAAAGAACGGTAGTATAAAAGAAATGAGTCAGTGTACTAGCTGTGAAATGTACGCTTTGCGGAGTGTGGTTAGATGATAATAAAGGATTGAATGTGTGTAGAAAATGTAGGGAGAATGAGGAATTGAAGTGTATTTCGGATCGTGAGTGTGATATTTTTGTCAACCTTCAGAATGAAGGAAATAGGGATATGACAGGAAACGGCAAGGTTGTACAAAAATTGTGAAAGTGTGAATGTAGAAAGTGTGAATGATAGTATAAATGGTTTCTCAGAGAATAAAAAAGATGAGATAGATGCATTGAGTGAGATCGCGTTGTTGAATAGTGCGATAGAAAGAGCAAAACAGCAGCTAGAGTGCATGAACAAAAGTAGACTGAATGAACCAACCAATAATAAAAGGTATGACAGGAAAAATAGACGTATGAATGTGAATATGAACAAAATGAAGGATAGAGTGCTGTATGGAGACTCGTTAGTACGAGGTGTGTTAGTAGAGGATTTGACAAAATCGTACCAACCTGGTGCGACCATAAAGGACGTAACTGAGTCTATTAGAGAGCAAAAAGAAAGGGTGAAAGAAATTATTGTTGTGGCAGGTAAGAATGATTTGAAAGGAGATAAAATGGAAATGATAGAAGACCTGAATGAATGTTTGAGGTAGCAAAAGAAAAGAGTGAGAGAGTTAGAATGATTAGTCTTTTGCCACGGTATGACAGTGAAATGTTTAAAAGGAGGGCCATAATTGCGAATGACTTTATGCGTGGGTTATGTATGACGAGTGGTGTGGAATTTGTGGATGTGTTGAGCAAGTTTGATGGACGAAAGGATCTATATAAGATGGATGGCTTGCATTTGAATGGTTACGGTGTAAGAAGACTTGAGAAAGTGTTGCTGAATGTAGTGGATGTGCAAATTCAGGGAAACTAGATTTGTTAAGGGGGGGGGGGGGTAGATATACAGTCCTTATAGAGGCAGTTGAAGGTAAGAATGAATATAATATGCCAGAGCAAATAAGGACAACTAATCTGAGTGGGATAGTTAATATAAGGCATCAAGGTAGGGTTGGGGCTAATGGGGGTCTTAAATTCATGTACGCTAATACTAGGAGTATTAGGAACAAGAAGGAAGAGTTTTTGGCCATGGTTGGCACTTCCAGACCACAAGTTATTGGTATTAGTGAAACATGGCTGACTGTAGATGATATAATTAGTGGGATTGAATGTGATGGGTATAGTGTGTTCAGGAATGACAGAGAGAATAAAATGGGGGGAGGAGTATTTTTGATGATAGCTGATGAGCTCCAGCCAAGGAGAATAGAAGTTGAATTGCAGGATAGAGAAAAGAGCACATTTGAGGCCATTTGGTGTGAGATTGTGGCTAGCAGAACTAAATATACAATTGGGTGCTGCTATAGACCAGGTGATGGAAAAGATGGTGCTGACAATATGCACAAGCAAATAGAAGAAATGGGTGGAAGGAGGGTGATTATTATGGGAGATTTCAATTATGGTTGCATTGATTGGAGTGAGGAGAGGACACACGGAAGGAAGGAACTGGATTTTATGCGGTTATTAAGGGATAACTATCTGCGACAGCATGTAATGGAAAATACTAGGGGTCAGAGAGTGCTTGACCTAGTAATTACATCTGAGGATTTGGCTGTAACAAATATGACCACATTGCCACCAATCGGTGAGAGTGATCATAGGGTCTTAACTTGGGAGGTGGCTAAAGGTGTAGAATTTTCAATTAAGACAGGGTACATTAAGAAGTGCTTGCATGAAGCAATGGCTGACTGTATACCTAGAGTCCGAATAATAAATCAAGTTGGGGTTAAATGGATGAAGAACACCATTAAGCTTGAGCTGCAAAAAAAGAAACAACTATGGGGGGAATTTAAGGAGAAGGGTGACCGGCAGGCACATGAACGGTATAAAGCGCAGGCCAGAAGGGTGACGAGTGTGGTAAGAAAAGCAAAAGAGGATTACGAAAGAACATTGGCCATGCAGGCTAAAGAGAATCCTTAACAGTTTTTTAGATATGTAGCAAGTACATGGCAGATTGATTTTAAAGAATGCCGATGGTAGGGAGGTAACTGAATCAGTTGAGATAGTTGAGTTACTGAGTGAGCACTTTGCAAGAGTATATCATCCAGGTGGTGACATTGCAGAAACGAATAAACCAATAGATTATATGGGAATTGTGGTGAATGAAGTGGAGGTGAGTAGTCTATTGCATAACCTGAATGTCAATACATCTGTGGGATTGGATGGTATACCAGCTCGTGTCATAAGTGAAGCGGCTAAAGAATTGTCAGTACCCTTGACCATTTTGTTTAATTTGAGTCTCGGGTCTGGGTTAGTCCCGAGCGGGTGGAAAGAGTGGAAAATAGTTCCACTGCATAAAGGTGGTTCCAAGACTGCTGTTGTAAATTACCGACCGATTAGCATATCAGGAATCATTGTCAAGGTCTTAGAGAAATTCGTCAAGAAAAGAATACAGGATTGGATAGATGAAAATGGGATATTGTATGGGGGACAACATGGTTTTGTGAAGGGTAGATCATGCCTAAGTAACTTGCTCACGTTTTATAACACAGTGACTGCTGAACTGGATAGGGGTAATGGGTTTACAGTGATACTACTGGACCTTGCCAAGGCCTTTGATAGGATACCACATGGAACCCTAATCAGTAAACTGGAGCAGATGGGTATAGATATAGGGTTGGTGAGATGGATAGGAGGGTGGTTGAAGGAGAGATATCAAAGAGTGGTTTATTTAGGAGTGGAATCTAAAAGTCGTCTTGTGACTAGTGGAGTGCCACAGGGCTCTGTTCTTGGACCACTGCTTTTCAATTTGTTCATCAATGATATTGGAAAGGATCTGAGAGGAAGTGTTCACTTGTTTGCTGATGATGCAAAGTTGGGTAGAGCAATTGTGAGTGCCCAGGATGTCAAAATTTTACAGGATGATTTGGATAGTTTGGAGGACTGGGCTAGGAAAAATGGATGTCAATTTAATGTGCCAAAGTGTAAGGTTATGCACTTTGGGGTGAAAAGAATAGCAGCAGTATATCGCATTGGTGGAACCATACTCCAGGAGATTGATGAGGCCAGGGATTTGGGAGTGTTGGTGGATAGGGAGTTGAAGTTTAGGGGGCACATTGCAAAAGTAACTAAAACAGCTCACCAAATCACTTGGCTTCTGAAAAATACTTTAACATGCAGAGACGAACAAGTTGTTGTTCCTCTGTATCGAGCCTTGATAAGACCCCATCTGGACTTCTGTGCCCAGTTATGGGCACCAGGGTTTCTTCGTGATGGGGAGGAAGTGGAGAGGGTCCAGAGACGAGTGACCAAGATGATAGCAGGTCTGTGGAATGAACCTTATGAGTATAGGTTGAAGATTTGTGGGTTGCAGAAATTGGACGATAGGCGAAGGAGGGGTGATATGATTGAGACATTCAAATTACTGAAGGGTTTTTATAAGATTGATCCAGAAGATATTTTTGAAAATATGACTGGTGGTGGGAGGACTAGGGGCCATGCATGGAAGCTAGGCAAGAGCATGGTTGACAAGGGTGTTAGAGCTAGGTTCTTTACTTGGAGAGTGGTAAATGAGTGGAATAAGCTTCCAGAGTCTGTTGTGGGTGCTACAACCGTGAATGAGTTCAAGGCAAGGTATGATAGATACTGTGTGAATGTTGAATAGTTGTTCTTGACATGATGTTAGGGCCTCCCTCGATGAGTCTGTCGACTCCTTGGAGTTTCCCGGAACAATAATAATAATAACAATAATAATAATAATAATAATAATAGGTGATCCACCGAATGTTTGTTACTTGTATTCCATTCCTATCTGTTTGTAACACTGAAGATGTACTATTAGTTTTAGTATGAAATATCTGTACCTTATTTATTAATTAAAAGTTATTACTGTGAACTTACGTGTTCTTTAATAATTATACTATGCCACAGGTACCTCTAAAAATAATTGTCTGTTATTGTTTAATCCATTCTGTGATCAGTTGAAACTGGTCTTTAACAGTGTGCTAGAGACTGAAAGGATAACCAAACAGTGGAAAAACACAATGAGAACTATAATTCCAATTAAAGGAAATCTCACTATATGTGAAAAGTGGAGGGGAATTACTCCACTATCAGTAACTGAAAAATCATGTAAAATATTGATAAATATGGTTAAAAGTGAAATAGAAAAGATTTTAAGGCATGAGCAATTTGTTTTTAGAACAAGTGGGAATACTGTACTGTGCATTGTATATTTTTTAGCCTAAGAAACATCATTGAACTAAGCATAGAACTTAGAAGATTTTTAAATCTAATTGTGACAGTATGACAGAGAAACATTATGGTTAATTATTAGAAGCTGTGGAGTTCATGACAAATATATGAGAATAATCAGTGAAATGTATAAAGGAAGTAAAAGTAATGTTAATACACAGGAAATTGGTTCGAGATAAGGACTGGTGTGAGACAGGGTTATGTAATGTCTGGTTTTCTGTTTAACATAGTCGTTGATTGGATTATGAGAAAAAGTTAGGATTACATTTAATTCCTTTTCTTACACCTATGTCACAGTTGGAAGATTTAGATTATGCCAATGTAGAAACAAACTCAGAAGCATTGGATAAAATAGGTTGGTCTTAAAATAAATATCACTAAAACAGAAGGTCTTAATTTGAACAGCAAATGCTACAAAGAAATCAAAGCCAATCAACATGCAGTAGAAGAAGTTAAAAATTTTACATACTTGGGAGTAGATGTAGATACTGATGGTGGAACCAGTGGTTGAAATGATTCTGAACCACAATAAAATGTTCCTCTTGGAATAATTCAAAAGGCTTAATTTGTTGTTGTTTGTTTGCTTTTAAATCTCAAAAATTATAATCATTCCAGATAGAAATTTTTGTCTGTCTGTATAGCTATCCAGATTGGAACAATTTACTTATTCCTCTGAAGATATATTTCTTGGTTGGTGCAAAAAATTTCACTCCTAGAAAATAATGCTCCATCTAAATATATATATATATATTGACTATTCGATTAATTTAAGAATTCTATCTAACATTCTCATCCATCTAGGATGGGTTGAGTCCCCTCCTAATGAGGGGTTACTGGCATATTAATTCAGTCTGTTTGCCACTCCTCTGCTGCACCCCCCAAGGGGTGATATTCATGACTGTATCCATGTGTATTCACGGTGCCAGTTTGCCTGCTTGCGGGATGAAAAACCCCAGATAAAGTGGGGGGGGGGATAACCCTGCTGTCCGCGCTTAAAACCAGCTAACTTGGCTATGGCTGAGGAAGATCCGTAAGTTCCTCATGTCATTGATGGGAATCGAACCTAGGACACTCCTTCCCCAGGCATATGGTTGCGAAGCGCATAGCCACTAGGCTAACTGCGTGAATAGTTTAAGAATTATGATAGAAAAAATATGATGAAAAAATTATTTATTTTTATTAACAGAGAAAAAGAATATTGATAATTTAAATTTATTGAATACAAAATGGAAATGACAAAAAAATTTTATTTATAGAGAAGGTATAAGCAGTGTGTGTGTTTTCAGATAGAGGAGCATTATTTTCTGAGAATGAAAGTTTTTGCTCTGAACCAGAATGATTTACTGGGGTGAAAAAAATTCACTCATCTAGATTAATTCCTCAAAGATGGATATCCTAGAACCTAGAACCTAACATCGATTGTCTTTAGTAGGGTAGAAATATATTTCCAAAAAAATATTCTGTTCCAATTGTCTGAGGATCAAAGAGTTTGTTCTTCAGATATTTATTACAACCCCTGGGTGGAACTAACAGAGATAATAGAGATTATTATTATATCTCAGTATGCTTTATACAATATTACAATCCAAAAAAAAAAAAAATGTTCGCATGGTTAGCTTAGTGGCTATGCGCCTCGCAACCATATACCTGTGGAAGGAGAGTCCTGGGTTCGATTCACGTCGCCGATGTGAAGAACTTAAGGATCTTCCTCAGCCATTGCCAAGTTAGCTGGTCTTGGGCGTGGACAGCAGGGTTTTTTACCCCAGTTTATCTGGAGTTTTTCATCCCGTTATCAGGCAAACCACCCCCATGAACACAGATCTACAGCCATAAATACTTAATCCTCCATGGGGGGGGGGCTCAACTCGCCCCAATAGGGATGGGGGAGAAAAGGGAGGAAACTCCATATGAATAAATAAATAAATACAATCCAAAATCAGTCTTTGGGAAAATATATCGTATTGAACCGAATATACTAAGTCTTTTGACTAAAACTTTTTGTAACTTTTTTTTTTAATTGTATGCCACTCAGCTTTCATGTAAAGCAAAAATTAACAAAATTAGCCATGTGTATCTATAATAGAATTGATAAAGACATTTGACAAATAAAATTAACAGTTGTAATATAATGATAGCTTTGAATGTTATAATTATGATTTAGAATGGATAAATTTTCAGTTAAGATATATATTCCACTAAGTTTTTTTTATTATTATTACTATTAATATTATTCTAGTAGTAAGACTTATACGTTGGTTAGACATAACTGGTAATTAATTTATGGAATTAACAACACATATAAAGTATATTAATTAAAGGGCTGGCAGACCATGCCTTAGATACCCACCATAAAATTCATTGGAAGAAAACAAAAATAATCCATCGCAGCAAGTTTAAATACGAAAGATTATTCAAAGAATCTTCAGCAGCTCTAAAAAACGTTCCTAACCTCAACAAATTTGGGTGCATGAAACTGCCCCAAATTTGGGAGACTTTCATTATGAGAACTTCAGCCCAACTGCCAAGACTACCAAATTAGCCCGCAAGAGGGCACCATTAGGACTTTAGGAACAAAATTAGTTTCTTACTTTCTTCCTCATTTGCTTTGTTAGTTCCTTAGTGCACATACCATATCTTTATGTTCCTGAAGATGGCAATGTGACATTGCCGAAATATAGAAGTGATTCATTAAAGTTATCTTTAATTAATATACTTTATATGCGTTGTTAATTCCGTAAATTAATTACCAGTTATTAATATTATTCTCTCTCCCCATTACTTCTGTAGTATATTTGCAAAGATAACACCATATTTATACCCTTTGATTGGAAAGACTGGATATGAATCCCATAATCTAGGATGCAAAGAATCTAGGCTTCTTGGTTCTTTCAACCAAAAAATCTATATATAAAGACTCTTCAACCAAAGGTAGATTAGCAGGTCTCATAATAGACATGGTTGAGTTTTTCTTTTTACAAAACAAACAATTTGGCTGAAGAATAAACGTTAACAACATAATACTTGTATACTAGTCTCATAGCCTTAGTTTCTTCAGCTGTAATTATAACCAAACTTTTTATTTCTGCACCCCCTCTTTTTTTTAACTCTAAAGATGTATAGGGGGGTTGCAGTATGTGTGTGTGTGTGCGTATATATATATATAAATATGTATTTTCATACTTTTTTGCAGGAATATTCCAGTGGACAATTATTAACAGGTCATCTCAAGAAAGAACTAATTAGGATATTGCAGCAGTTAGTGGAAAAACATCAGGAATGCAAGAAACAAATCACTAATGATTTAGTTCACCTATTTATGACACCTCATAAATTGAAATATGAATTTTGACCTAAATTCAGCATGTAATTATTAATTATACTGTAAACTTAATATTAAAATAAACCTTTTAAGCACTCATTTTTGAATATTTCTTGTATAAGATAAATTGTTTTAGTTATTAAAGTGCAACTTATAAAGCAAAACATGGTAATCTTCTAAACTTTAAATGCCCAAGAGAAATAGCATGGCTTGCTGATTATAATCCACATCAGTTATAGCAGTGTTATGATTCCTTTCCTTTATGGTTACACTGTGATCAACATTAATTATTAAAAATTATGAAAACAACTACCTTGTTATAGTAAAACTTCAGTGTAATATAAACCAAAATAATTACTGTGCGTTTTGACCTTCACATTAAGGTTATCATCTGGAGTATATACATATATATACACACAAACAAACAAGCTACATTACAATCTACTTTTTTTTTTTTTTTTTTTTTTAATGTTGCACCCATATACAGAAGGTTGGCTGGTCAACCTATAGTACGTTAGTACCATATATGGGTGATGGGTTGTGAAAGGAGAAACTTGTTTACATTTGAATTGAACGCCTGTATATTGTATTCCTTGGGAAATACGTCAGGGGGAAGACTGTTCCACAGTACTGCAGTAGCAGGGATGAATGAGGAGGAGAAGAAACTTGTTCTGTGAGTTTCGAGGTGTACTGTAAACAGTTGTTGCCGGCAGCTGTACGTGTTCCAATGGGCTTGGTACAGGGTGGGGGAATTATTGATGCTGTTTTACATGAACCTGGTATGCTAAAGGTACATTAATTTGGTCAGAACCAGCAAAGTGCATATAAACAGTGTTGCGATAAGTGACTACAAATTTCAATGAAAGTAATCAGAAAGGGTAAAAAAAAAAAAAGATTGCGTACGAGGGATGACCCTCAGCATGATAGGATAGAATACATCTTATGCAGTAGAAGCACTTAACAATAAGAGATGGGGAAGGATATTATATTGCAAATCACTGATTGGCATCATTATGACATCAAGCAATGCAAATTATCCAAAAATTCTTAGAATAAGTGAGACTTGATTGAATATAGGAGGAATTGCCTGAGAATAGAATATGATGGGTACAATTATCACAAATCATGGGTAGGCCCATGATTTGTGATAATTTGAATATCTGCTAGTTTGAAAATTTTCTAGTAATTTCCTTGGTTTTCCTGATAAAGTGTTATGAGTCCTTTCCTTTATGGTTACACTGTGATCACTACTGCCACCAAAAAAAAAAAAAAAAAAAATGCTACAGAATAGCACTACTGGGTAGATTGAGCATTGTGTCTCTGGTTAGAATGTTGCATCTGATAGTGGCTCTCTACTAAATAAATTTATCTTAAAATTTGACTTGCGAACTTGTTTACTGTACTGTGTTTATAATATCAGTGCTACATTATCTAGGTTTATTCTGTACTTTATTGCACCTTTTTAATAAATGTATTCTTTTAAAATAAAAAATAATAAAACTGGAACTGTCTACTATATACACATAAGTGCAACTGGTAGTGAAAATGGTTCTAAAAAATTACTTGGATCTGTAAATACCAGAAAAAAAGATGCAAGTTATTAACTGTTTCTAGGAAGCTGTTGAGAGGAGAGGGTGGGGATAAAAAAAGTTCTGATAAACATCTAGAACAAAAATTATATTAAAGCAACTGATATAACCACAAGAAAGACTATATCTTAAAACACTTTAATCTCCATTTTTCATCAAAGTGTAATCATTTGTTCTTTTTCTTTTAGGATATGTACAAAGACACATATCAGAAGTTTTGAAGAAATTCAAAATTATCACATTTCAGCACACCCTTTTCCCCCTAAACTAATAACAATCATGAAAGACATTAATAAAATGAAAAAGATAATGCAAATTACACAAAAGAAAACTACTTTCATTCTTAGATATTCACATGGTCCTGTGATTAGAAGAATGAAACAGTTGTTTTCATGGATTAATGAAAACAACTGTTTTTATTAATCCATGTAATTAAATGAAAGAAACATTCCTTGCACACAAAGTGTTATTTGTGATAAAGCAAAGATTTTGTTGGATGAAATAAAAGGAATGCGGCAGTGAAATTTTCATATCAAGCCATAGTTAGTTCGTTAATTTCAAATAGTTAACTCAAATTTAGAATATGAAAATAACAGTTGAGGTTGCAAGTGCTGATAAAGAAGCATCAAGAGTGTATTCTGAGCATTTCATTCAGCTCATTGAGAAAGGTGGATACCCCCATCTTAATTTTAATGTGGACAAGATCAGCCTTTATTGGAAGATAGTGCTTTCAAGAGTTTTTATCTCCCTTGAAATAAAACGTACTTCTAGATTTAAACCAGTCACAGACCATTTAACTCTCCATGGTGAAAATGATTAAGGAACTGTAAAACTGGAAGCAATTGGTTGTCTATCACTAAAACACCAAGGATGATGATGGGGTTCATTAAAGCAAATTTATCAATCTGTTTGTACTTCAAGTAGTATAACTTGGATGTCACAAGATAGATACATCATTTTTGTCCAATAGTACATTCTACTATGATGAAAATAATTATCTAAGAAGGACACTGCTGCTGTTGGGCAATGATCCTGGATATCTGCCAACTGTGGCGAATTCTCCATGCTTGCTGCGCAAGCTCATTAATTGAGAAAGAAGTAGAAGAAGGGCTATAGTGTGTATATTTTAATGCTACACAGGCAGCACTCGAATCATTGCTCAATCTATTTCTCCCTTTTCATTTGATATTATTTAAGGCAGAAAATAGAGTTTCACAAGAGATGTAGAAGAGAAAATTGTTAGAAGAGCTTTAGCAAAGATTTTAATAGCATGAAAGTTTTCGGGAAGGCTATTCTACACGCTTAGAATTTCACAGTCTGAATTTTTACGTGCGGTATCATGCAGACGTTCCCGCTCAAGTTTTTCTAATTCATTTCTGAGAGCAATTAACTTTCTTTTCCAGATAGGATTACACCAGAAGTGAATTCTCCATGCTTACTATGCTTGTTGCACAAGCTCATTAATTGAGAAAGAAGTAATATTTATTTGTTAATAAATGCATGCATTTATAAGCATTCCATTTAGGCTTTTATTTTTGTAGACAGAAGACATCTTAAGCTTGAGCGGCAATAATTGAGCTTTGCGTTGTGTATCAAAGGCCGATGCTTGCTCGTATAATCAAAGCTACCTTGGCTTGCTTGGTTGTAGAAGCTTCCAGGTCCTCGCAGCAGCACTGTGATTTCATGTGTGCGCATAGCCATTTCATGTAGTCTCACTCTGTTGCTTAAACCACAAGCCATATGCAGTCAACGTAGCTCTAGCCAGTGAGCTTCAGCAGCATTTACAAGTGTGTGTGTTGCTTGGAAAAATTAAGTTACAACCAACTTTTTATGACGATGTTATTGACTAGTTCATAAAGAAGAACCGTAGGGTAGAATATATTCAAGTAGCTAAATTGAAAAATATAGAATATGATTTGTAAAATAAATGTTGTATTTGTATGATTAAATGTACATAAATTTCTAAATATATAGTTTTGAATGGTCGGTACAGGTAACTCTCGTGTAACGCGGTTTCAATATAACGCTGAGGAAGATCCTTAAGCTCCCCGCGTCGTCAACGGGAATTGAACCTAGGACACTCCTTCCCCAGGCATATGGTTGCGAAGCGCATAGCCACTAGGCTAACCATGCGGACATTTAAATTCATTATTCTCAGTCACTTCCAAGGTACTCAGTTGTGGTTCTGACACACAACATCTGCAAAATCTTTAGCTGTATCCTGTGATGGGCAAAAACCTGCTACCAAGCAGAGCTGCTCATCTCCTATGGCAAGAACCCCCCCCCCCTCCAAAAAAAAAAAAAAAATGACCAGTCAAGGCCATCTCAGTAGTACCATACACAAGCACATGACAGAATGCAGTGATCAAGACCACTTCAGTGGGTGGTTCCTATCTGAAAAATCACATCACATCTAAAATCACATAGTACATCATATACTAAGGTAGAATCAGTGCAGAAATCATATATTTGCTACAAATAGTAAAGTGGTGTATTATTATCATATTACAATACTTTGGATCAGAGAAAGTTGTAGGACTTTTTTTTTTCACTTTGTTATAAAGTAAATTATGTTTGAAAGAAATTATATTCTTGTTTTAATCCTTACCCAAGTGTAAGCAAACCAAGTTTGCGAGTGAGGTATCTTCACAACTAGCCATACATAGCACTTTTCCTTTTGAAAATGTAGGGTAATTGATTTGAAGTTAGCCTCTCTATGCAAGTAGGCTAGTCATGAAGATACTTCACATGCAAACTTTGCTTACATTTGAATAAGAATTAAATCAAGAATATTTCTTGTCAAGTATAATATAATATACTTTATAACAAGTGAAAAAAAATATTCCTATAATTGCACATTTATTCACTTTCATTTTTTCAGTTTAGTGAAAAATATAGATAAATAATAATTTAACAAACCTGTAGAATATTAATTTATGGCTCAAATATACTTGATCTCAAATCATATATTCCTGTCGGCTAATTTATATGCATGTATCAACCCAACACACGAGAAGTCAGAAAATTTATAACACAAGAGTGTGATGTGTGTGAGCAAGTGATTAGAAAGAATTAAAAAAAAAAAAAAAAAAAAAGGAATCTGTTAATATATGTTTCTTGAAAAGCCAGGGGTTATATTCATTGCTGGAAATTTCTTTCATACCATCTCCAGAGGTAAGTAGAATAGAAGAGGAGAATTTTGTTAGATAAGTTTGGAGCTGTATGGATGTATTGTATTGCCAAGTAGCTGCTTGTATTTTTATGGGATTAGAGAAATGGCAGTGACCAGTTCTGTGGAACAGGAAAAAAAACATAATACTGAAAAAGAATATTTATAGGAAAGAAATTAGAGGTTGTCTGTCTGTGAGAGAGAGGGGAAAGGGATGAGATCATCTGTTAAATGGATGGACCTTTTAACAGTTGTGGTTTTTGCATGTATACCAAATTGGGAGAACAGTATTCTAAGGTAAGGTAGTTAGGATTTATAAAGTGTTAGGAGTTTGAGTAGGCAAGTATTTTGAATGAAAATAAGTGTTTTGGAAGCTATGGATGTGATATGTTTCCAAGAAGAGAAAAATTGATCTCTTGACTGTAGATCAGACTATTATCAAAAGTAAGGGGAAGTGATAGATCTTTCTTCCAAGTAATAAGATAGCACAATCTTTTAATGGTATTGCAATGCAATTCACGAGATTTTCACTCCACTTGATGATAGTGAAGAGATTAATGTTTAATGCATTGGTTATAGAAGATCTTGAAACTTGAATCATTTGAACAACACTATAAAGTTTCTTGAATGAAGAAGAGGAATGGAATGTATTTCCTTAATTAAAACTATGGATAGTATTTGAGCTTAGAAAGGTACTGAAGGCATTCTTTCAATGCTAGTACATTCCCAGCAATGAAAGATAAATGGGATGAGAAGAAACTCATTAGAACCAATTAAATGTTGAAAATATCGAATGTGAATAGATTAGTTTTTCCCAACTTTTCCATGACCATGGTTTGTGTCAAAAGGTAGGTAAGTTGGCTAAATCTGCTGTGGAATAAGAATGCATGATCCATATTAGTGATTAAATTAATTGGTAGCATCTCCTAATAGTGAAGAAATTGGTTGTTAATGACCATCTCCATTTTGGGGAGTACTGAGGTTAGGTAAATGGGATGGTGGTTTGATGGCTGACTTTTATCTTCCTTCTTAGAGACTATTTAGATAAAGGCTTGCTTTTATGCTTGGGTAGATGTCAGATGAGTATAAAAGCTTGAGTGATAGAGGATGGTTGTTAATTATGGTGTACTAGTTTTAGCACAGTTGAAGGGAACAATAACCTCCCTATCCCTACTTGTCAGCATGTTCTTCAAACACCGTGTATTGTAATTTGATATGATGTTATGGCTACATTTGCAGTATGCCGTCTAAACTTCAACTCCCTCTCTACAGTCATCCCCAAAGCAAATTGCCTCATCAGTTTCCTGCAGTTCAGTCCATCAATATGGTATACTGCCTGTGATCTCTTCCCAAAGTGCATCACCTTACACCTGGTCCTGTTAAACTTGCAGCCATTTACCTTTGCCTATACTGCCATTTTAAGCCATCTTTCAGAATCTCTGCTACACGTGCATTTATATTGCTCTTCCAGTTTTACATCATCATCAGCAAACAACTGAATATTTCCATGTACAAATTAAACACCATAGGGCCAAGTACTGAGCAGCCCTGAAGCACACCATTAGTCACCTGCCTTCTCCTGGACTCAACTCCTCCATAAACCACTCTTTGATATCTGTCTTTTAGCCATCACCTTTGAATTCAAATTACCAGCTTCATGTCCATTCACATTTGCTCCACTTTATGCAGAGTTCTATGTGGAATCCTGTCAAATGCCTTTGTGAAGTCCAGTATTACTGAATAGCCTTTATCCAACTCCATTGTCACTTTATTATAAGAAAGTAAGTGAATCACTATTGCAAGACCTACCCTTCACAAAACCATGTTGCGCCAGTCCTGAATTTTGTCTTTTGTCAATTTCTTTAACCACCACTTCTGAGATACTGATTGGCCTATAATTTGCTACTTCTGTCTTGGAGTCTCTATTATCAGGATTATTTTCCCCTCTTTCCAATCCATTAGCAAAATTAAACTCCAATTAAACAGCTTGCACATTCTCAGGCTGTGTTTGCATTAAGATTTTGTAGTATCCTAAGCACCTCCAATTCTCCCATTAGTCAGTGGTACATCTGGCATTGCAATATCACCTCCTCAAGGTGCACCCTTGCAAATACTCACTTAATAATTGAACTATTTGGTGTGCTTCTGTTGTCTCCAACCATCAGCATTTTTTTAAAGTCATCCTTCCGACAGTCATTCCTCCTTGCCACATAATGAAAGAACTCGGATTTCTTTTGGCCTCATCAGCTAGCCTTCCCTCATAATTAGCTTTGGCGTTTCTTACCATACAGGTCATCTTTATTGCCTTTGTCTGTGCCTTATACTGCTTGTGGACATGCATGCAAATCACCTTTTTCTTTATATTACCTCAGACTTTTATTTTAGCAGTTTAATGATGCTATTCATCCATCTAACTACTTGATTAATTCTTCTGAATCTATATATATGGACATACCTCTTTCTTCAAAAAACACCCCTTAATTCGACATTAGTAAGGTGGGGTGTCACATAACAACCCGAACATATATCAAAAAAAAAAAAAATCAGCTGATGCCTTTTTGTTCTCATATAGGGAGTAGGCGAGGCCGTTTTTAAGCCCTATCTAACTTTTGGAGACTGAGTGGGCAGTTCAGTCTCCACTGGTAGCCAATCAGAGATAGCTGGTCCAAGGCTATCACTAATTAATCGGCACACAGTGAAGAAGGCAGCTAGTGAGTGTCGCCATCTGGTAGTCCCTAACCTTAACACAATATATTTAATGTCTGAAAATAGTGTTGGTTCGACGGCCGATTTTCTTGAATTTATGGGACGAAAAACCCGTTAGCCCGTACTAGAGATCGACTAACTCTGGAACTGGTCGAGAAAAGGCTTAGAAAAAGTTCCTCTAGTTGGCGACTAGACTCGAACGCCTTTCGTCGTGCGGCCAAGCGCTGTAGAGTGCAAACGCCACTTCTACTGAGCTACACAAGCTCTATATTCAATATTGCATGACCCCTCTCTCACTTATGTTTAGGCTGCCTTGGACCCACACTCACCGCATTCATACTAAACATTCTAGTTTCCTTGACTATGCTTTTGAACTCTCACTGAACAGTACTTTCTCAAAGCTACTTTACCTCAAATCCATTCGAATGAAAATCCACCTTATATAAATTCTTTCTTCCATCAAATTCACTCCACACATCAACAAACTCCACACCATTCCTCCTGTACAATCGGCGCATTGACTCATTCGCAATCACGGCACTCTGTCTCAGCTCACCTCTATCATACCGTGGCAACAGCAGACTTACAACTTTAACTTTATAAGTCTTCTTTTTTCACTTGTACTAGCAATTTTTTGACATCTTATCACACTTGACACCTAATAGATCATTTGTACTAACCAAAATAAACATCTCCTTCACATTCACTCTGCATCCTTGCGACACCACTAACATCATTAATCTTTGTTCCAGGGACGATTTCATCACACTCTCCTCAAATACTCCTCTTATCAATGAATCACCACACAAAATTTGATCCTTATTCTCACACTCTCGCTCTTTCTCTTCCCATGCATTTATCCCTTCTTTCACTTTTGCTTCATACCTTCCACCAGGAATTCCCCCAACATTCAATCTCACGTTTGTTCTGTGGAGAACTCCACGTAAGCGCGCTATCTTTTCCATTACCATTTCGTCATTCTCTTCATTTTCATTTTCCACCGTTTCACTGCATACAGCATGACCTCGCCATTCACAATCGCATTTCAACGTCTTTCAACTCACTGTTATCATTCTTCTTACTCTCCTCACACTTCTGGTATTCGTTTTTAAAACACAACAAACCTGCTCACTAGTTTCATCCTTTTCCCATAAATCTTTTATTCAGTATTTCATTGTATTTCACTAGATTTCAAACAAGAATTGAGTATGTACAGTAACACCTAACTGTATAAGAAAACCAGGAATTCCTTTAATTCAGGTAATGTTTTTGTGTTCTATTATGTCACTTATTCTTTGTCATTACTAGATTAAGTTTGGAACAGATCAATGAATTATTCTATTAAGTGAAGAGTGAAGTTTAATAAATAACTATTAATGGACAGATAGGTTGTGAAAAGGAACTGATGAATAACGAAATGAATTATTTTTAAGTTTATAATTTTTAATATCAAAATACACTGATATTTGTTCCATTCATTTTTACACTTTAAAAGTTACCCTGTTCTTGTTTTAACTAAAGCAAAAATGATGGGCTTCTTAACTTTTTTTTATGATTATTATTGTTAATAAAGACAGTTGCTATTCTGATGATTCGTTATTCTAGAGATATCTCCAGAATAATGTCAATGTTGGGTAACAAAAGAAGAAAACGTTGCTAAAAGCACCATAACATTTTTTAACAATGATTTTTAAAGAATACTCGCCCACAAATGAGTCCTCAGACTCTCCTATGTGAGGTCATGGAGTCTTATAATAATAATAATAATAACAGATTTCAAAATACAGTAATATAGATATTATTTACGTAATTGTTGAAGTTAAAAAATCAAAAAAGGAATTCATCCGGAAATTTTATAGCTATAGTTTGTATATTTACATGAAATGTTTTTTTTTAATGATCCTTGTAGCATGGGGAGATTCAGAAAATAAAAATTTAAAGAAAACTAACTGTTTTGATCATAATGGTGCATAAGGATAACCTATAAATGCAAATCAGATATTTTTCTTGTCTTATCAGTATTTTTACAAACAACATTTATTTTATAAATCACAAAATATACAGAGTCCCGTTTATTATTATTATTATTGATTTGATTTCTTAGGGGAATCTTTGGTTAAATGAACATATAATATCATGTATGTTAAGAAAATCTCCAAATACACTTTAACTATCATTAATTTAGTTCTGTTGACACTAACAGAAAATCTGGTGGAAATGTGAATTTAATACCTTCTTTACTTATTTTTAAAAGTACATGTTGTTAACATCCTTGTTTATTGAGTTAAAACATTTTTCTTTCTTTCCCTCCTTTTCCTGTGGATAAGATTGAACGTAGGGCTGGTTAACTGAAAGTGCGTGACTGGTGCATCCCGCTCTTCATTCGTTCGCTCCCCTTGTAAGTCTCATCAGGCATCATAGATGTGTCATTGGTGCCAGATGATGGCACGCATACGGCCACCGGACGGGTCGTTGGGCCACGTGCATGGGACATATCACTTCACGCGCTGCCTATCATTGCCCCGTGCAAGCTGCGAGCATCCCTAAAAGACGTTGCTCTGGTCTCTATCTCGGGAATGTCTGTTTATTGCTTTAGCATCCCTTACTCGGAGCTGAGCCCTAAATATTTGTAACGCGATTGCTAATTGACAGACGGAATGGTGCCTAAATGTAGCCCATTACGGCGAAAGGATGAAGGCAGACGCGAATTATTCGACACACCACCTTTTAACCATCAGCTCCTTTCACTCGTTCCAAACGTACGGAACCCGCTACATTTATTTGCTCAGTCTAAACAAACTTGCTAGTTCTATGTCTCGAGCACCTTCATTACGCCGCCATTAGAGGGAGCTGTGAGTTAAATTTGGCTTCTAAAAGATTGCAGCTGTTGCTTGGGTAGTTCTAGTGGCATCTTTAGTTTGAAAGGAAATCGGAAACATTTTACGTTACTCTTAAATTTTCATGTGTATCTTGCGTTCTTTTGTATATCACGATTTAAAAAAACGTGAAAATGAGTTAAACTTGTTCTTTCAAAATAACACAGCGATTTTGTCTAAGGCGTCCGAGGAAAAGTGTGAAAAATAGCTACAGTGGCTGCTGATTGCCATACTCTAAAATGCTAAAGAAAACTTGTTTAAAACGAATATAATTCTTCACATGAAATTCCTTTCCGAATTGTTTTGCTTTTCATATTTCCATTCAGTGTTCGTTGAAGTAATAGAACCAAAAGCGTCGCATATCTCTATTTTTCTCTGCAATCTTAGATCTCTTCTGAGAAGAATGACCTCTCCTCTACACCACCGCATTCTGACATGGGCACACACACACACGCTCGTTAAAGTTAAGCTCTCTTCTGTAGATACTCTATTTTTCTATTTTCAAAATGTTCTAATTCTTTCATTATGTGAATATAATGTTTTAAATATGACAATTGTTTTAGAATTACGGACAAGGAGCAACTAAAGCAATGAACCCAACGTGGTATATCTGTAACAGTGGCCAGTTTGTTTTGCAGAAGAAAAATCCTAGTTTTGGGGAAGAAATTTAACAGTATTCTCTTTCTCTCTCTCTCTCCCAATGGGTGGCTCGATAATATTCACTATGAAACCACAGTTACAGCAGGTCAAATTTGAGCCTTCGTGATTATTGTATAATAATAATAATAATAATAATAATAATAATAATAATAATAATAATAATAATTCCTAACTTTCGACGGTATTCGGTTTAAGAATCTTTGTAACTTTTGATATCCCTTCGCTCAATTTGCATCTGTAATTTTTCTAATCTTCCCATTACAATTTACAGTTATTCAGTCAAATTTTAACCGGTTTTTACTCTCTCGTGCGAAACATTGTTATACAGGGTGACTCATAAGTCCGAAGGGGCTTAAAATGTGAATAAATCATAACTATCAATAAAAATAAAAATAAAAACTCAAAGTATTTCATTATAACAAAAAAAGACTAAATTAATAAATAAAAGAGTTATTAAATGTTTAAACTCTGTGACGTATGGGCCACCCTGTATAAAAAAAATAATAAAAATTAAATCTATTACTGAAAAAGAGAGCCAAAAGACTTCATTCGGCGATGCAAAATTATTCAAATTAAGTGGATGTTGGATTCAATATCCACTTAATTTAAATCTATTGTTTCATTGTTGTAGTGACTGACATCAGTTGTAAAGCTATAGTGCCTTTATTTCTTATTTTTTTATGTGAATTCCACTCTCGAAAGGTTATAAACGTATCATACATTTAGTACTGTGAGTAGGCTAGGGGTTATATTAATCGAGAAACTATCCTAAGACCAAACATGGAATAACGTCTCCGATCCGCTTCAGACTTCAGACTTAATAGGTAGAATGATGGTATTACACTGGGCGATAAAATTCATCTCCCAACTAAAGACATTGACAGGCATCCACACCACAATAAGATTCAAACAACGCTTATTGGTTTGAGAGCACAGATGCTACCACTGACCCAACCGGGCCAGCCGATCCAATACATATATTAGAACTTTTAATTTTTACTAGTTTAAGACTGTTTTGTTTTATATTTAAGTCTTAAAATAGCATGTGTTATTCTTTATTTCGAGCAGGGTTTTTTTTTTTTTTTCATTAGCATTGTAACAGAATTTACACACACACACACACACACACACACACACACACACACACACACACACACACACACACACACACACACAGAGAGAGAGAGAGACTACAACTTTATATAGATTATTTCCAGGAAGAATCTGCCTAACTCTGACAGTTGATTCCTTAATAAGCAGAAAAAGTTTATATTAACACGGGTTCGATCCTAGCTTGGTGGATAAATAATTTAATCGCTAGCATTGCTGTCTAATTGTGTACGTATCATGGTCTAGTTCGTAGCCTAATTCTCGTAAGTGTGCTCGACCTTATCAGCAATTCCGTACTGTTATTAGATCGGCTGTGTTTATCTGTGCACTTGTACTGGAAAGATGCAGGCCAGGTTTTCATCCGCTTCATTTACTGTTTTTGTAACATCACTGCGAAAGCTACTGCTTCATTAAGGTAAATATCGACGTTACCAGGAAAGTGGATAATTTTGCCATTGTATCTGAACTTAACTAATCAAGTTCTGAACGACGTATTTCGAGCAGCACAACACAATTCTTGAACGACAGTTGTGCTTCCTTTTAAAAAGAAATGACTAAAGAATGTTTATATCGCATGGTTTACAAATTCAGCACCTTGAAAAATCAAATTAAACTGATGAACTGCGAATGAACATTTGTTATTGGATACTCTTATATCCTCACGTGTGGATGCAGCTCGTTGAATGATGAACCCAGCGTTTCCTCCAGATAGTGAAACATACTTGTAATAAGCATTTGTGTAGTGGTGAAAATCCTGATGCGATATGTGTTCAATGACAGTTTAAGTGGAGAAGCATAGTTACGAACGTTCTTGGGAGTAGCGCGTTTGTGACATTTCACCTGTTGTTGGCTTATGTACGTCAGACGTCATTTTTGCTTAATTTTCTACTAGAAATTGTCCGATTGACATCGAAATTGAAAGGACACAGTTTAATAGCGATCCAAATTTCGTGTAATTGCCGTCACCATAATTCAGTTATTGTAAATTCCTTAATTTTTTGCCCCTCTGTTCCCCTGCAAATGGTTCCATTGAAATAACAACTAGGCTGACACAACAAATTTCTGTAAGGATTCCAATAAAATCGGTTTAGCTAGAGTCCTGTAACTGTAATAGCCAGTATCCGATCGAACAGATGGATAAAACGAATCTAATAGATGCTTACGCATTTTGCTAAACGCATCTTTAAAAGCCTTTAAGTTCAGTTGGTTATGATAATGAACAGTGTTACTATATAAAATACTATCGCAAAACTCGTCTTTTTATAATTATCTCCGGTCACTTCCTTTTTTTTTTTTATCAGACTGCAGATGCCTCCAGTATATTGAAATTTTACAATTTTTTTTTGTATTGCGTAATTTGATCGAAAAATTGCGATTTCTTTTATTATAACATCTTTATTGAATAAGCTACTTTCATTAAATTTGTAAAGACAGATTGAATTGCTTCATTCATTCATGATGGGGACTGCAGTAAGTGGGCCGTGAGGATTTACAATGAAACCTTTAAGCGACAACAAGCTTCAGTCTATGTCACAAGACATTCCGACATACACCTGTGGTTTTCACAACTGTCTGCCTTGGGCTAGGCTCCGGTGTACGTTCTGTCGTACCTCCTGATACATTTCCCACACTGGCATCAGGGATTCGATGTTGAGTTTCTTCACTGCTAGGTTTCTCGGAGTGAGGGACAAGTCTACCGATTTCTTCTCTTCCTTCTTTAGAATGCCTCCATTTCATTCTTCTGTTCTGGAACCATACTTTGACCTATAAATAATAATAAATAAATAAATAATAAGTAGAACATCACTTTTTATGAATAATAATAGAAAATCATTTCTGCCTGAATCTCGTTTTTGTCTTTTGAAAATCTCAAATAGCGGACACACCAGAATATCGTACATGACGTTATTCTCTCTCTCTCTCTCTCTCTCTCTCTCTCTCTCTCTCTGTCACACACACACACACACACAATAATAAATAAATAATAATGCAAAGGTCTCTTCTCAGTCGATGCCAAAATTTAGACACGAAGTATTTTACAACTTTTAGATTAATCCTAACATCTTGAATTACATTACATACACAGATTAATACATTTATTAGTAATTTTGATAATTAACAATACATGAGCCATAATACAAAAATATGTCAAATTTAGTCTAACATAAAACAAATTAAAATTACTTCTTTACTCATTAAGAGGTGTGTGCGTCGTGATGTTTAACATGCATATCCCGAAAAGCAAAAGTCCATCAATGTAAAAAGAAAATTCTTGGATAGGTACATCTGCCAACTTTATCTGATAGCCGAGAGACACGGCCTTAAAAGCGCATAACTATCCATGCTACATAACCACGACATTCAGACGGGAGGAGTTAGGCCGAGCGAAAACTCTTGTGAGACACAATAAAAATTTGGAAGTTTTAAAGAGGCATGGGACCGTAAACTCTTAACTCGTAATAAACTGGCAAAAAGCTGAGGAGAAAGGATAATAGTGGGTATAATAAGAGAGAGGTATACTTTTCTTTCGAGAGAAAAAAATAGGAATGGAAAGTGGAAATTTTATGAAAATTATTTATTATTAAAACATGTATAAACTTGATATTAGGTCATTAAAGTTATATTTTACTTTATATAAGCTGCTCGTTAAGCTTATATTTGAATAGAGAAGCAAAAGTATCCCTCTGATTCAATGAAAGATACATATCTCCATGGGTAAAAAAACAAAAAATCGAGTTTTTTTTCTTTACCCATATAAAAAAAAAAAAAAAAAAAAAAAAACGATTGTTTTTAAATATGTGGACTGAAAGTAGAAAGCACAGAACTCCATCACTATTTCAGAAAAGAACGGACAAACGTCAGAAAATAAAATTGTAATTGAAGAGTAAGTATAAACTGTGGTATATTTATAAATCCATAGATACTAATAAGAAATATTTGCTGTTAAAAAGATGGTTCGATTAAGGTATTTAGTAGTTGGCGCGTGTTAACATTAACTGATCGTATAATTCTTTCTCTGCCTACACAAGACATCCACATACATACTGGTTAAATCGAAACATGTTATCACATTTCTTGAAGTACAGCAGTCCCCCCCCCTTCCCTTATCCGCGGGGAATACGTTTCAAGACATCCCCGCAGATAACTGAAACCGCAGATAGTACCGAACCCTTATATATACTTCCCCCCCCCCCTATACATACATACCTATGATAAAGTTTAATTTATAAATCAAGCATATAGGATTAGGGGGAACTACGGTATCGGACTGCAGATGCAAGAATTTTGCTCTCTGCTATTACAGCAAAGATGTATTCGTTTCTCTGAGCGTTCCCATTGCATTTTATGTCGCGTTCTGTAATATCGGAATACGATATCTATCCGGGAGCGATTGCGATACAAAATTTTGTAGTATAGCATTTGCACTATTATGCGATTTTTTTTTTTTTTTTTTTTTCGTATTCCTTCGTTCGTAGGTCTGTTGATTCTTCCGGATGTTTCCTAGTTTCGTGTTTTGTCTTGCCTGATCGAATGTCGGCTTAAGTGAGCGGATAGACGGTGGTTCTAATTTTGTCTTGACGTGGAATTTTTGCCAGTGTGGTGTGTGTGTGTTCTTTATTGCCCTATTTCTCAGTGAGGGAATTCTCTCTCGGGATTATAAACTTGTTGATAGCTTCGTGTGATAACCATCGTCGACGAAGTCATTGGTTAAATGCTTTAATTATATGTCGAGAGATGGTGTTTTATCTTGGGCGATGAGTTCTTCTGCCACGTGTAGATATGATACTTCTGACGGTGCATGTCGGTTGGTGGATAAATATCGAACCCCAGTTTACTGTTTGAGGTTTTCCTGAAAAATATATCTACGAAAGGGAAGATGTTATTATCACTTTCAAATTCCAACATTAACTTTTTTTTTTTTAAATCTGTGTTGAGAATTTCTGATTTACGAATAAAAGCAGAGAATAAAAACTAGTTCTAGTTTTTATTCTTTGCTTCCAAATCATGATTGTCTAAATATTCCATGGACTACATGGACCCGGCTGGCTCGGCTCTTCAACCAACAAGCTAAGGGTTTGAATCCCATCGTGGATATGGACGTTTGTGATTGTCTTTAGATGGGAGATGAACGCATCGCACGGAGTGAGACAACTACCCCATTTAATGTAGGCTAAGTAGCTTGAAAAACTTCCAGGTTTGATCTCTCTTGCAGGACGTAAGAACTATGCAAAAATTAAATAAAACATACAAAAAATAAAGTAATAAAAACGATTAAAAAAATTCCTTAGCTCGCCGAAGGTACTGATGTACTATACATTTACAATCTTTGGTGGGCGGGAAACACATTTTCAAATGTAAAAAAGTCATTTCCATTTCTGGATTTAAAATTATGGTTATTTATTCTTTAGTTACGCATACACACGCGCGCACGTTCCTGCCTTTTCACCAAGTAGGTATTATTATTATTACGTGGCACTTCCAGAGTTAAAGGACTCATGCGAGAAGGCATTCCACTCCACTATACACAACTCACCTTCTCCCCAACTTAATCTTCCACTTACTATTAACATCGACACGCAGCACCATCTACCGCCTAGTACCACCACCAACAGTATTTTTTGTATATAAACTGTGTATGTTCCGTAACCAATTTGGCTGTTTCATCCCAAAACTCGGGATGAAAGTCCCAAGTTTCTGAGAGCAAAAAACCCTGCTACCTATGTAAAGTAATGCTTGAGCTAGTAAAATCTCTAAATATATAAGAAACTACTCTACAGTGACCTGAGTTGACTTAATATTGAAGTAAAAAGTATGTATGCTCAATTTTTTTAACTGCTATATTTAGATGGGATTCAATCTCATTTTATGTATGTACTAAACTAATCCTTCAACCTTTTGTATTCTCTTTAAATATGTTTGTTATTAAGCAACATGGTAAACCTTATTGACTGTCCGTAAAACCGATGAATCAGCTGAAGGCGGAAAGTGCTGTCGGACAAGGCTAATAGGAAGTGAGGCCATCTAGTAAGTATGGATACAAAAATGTAAACTCTGACAGATATAAACTAAGAACGCCATCTGTAAGTAACTGCTGAATCATCATACGTTGAAGAACATTTAAAAATTGTTATATATCAAGTAAATAAAACACACGCGAGCGCGTGTGCAAAAACGATGACTGGCGATAGCAAGCATCAGCACCATCTAGTTTTTTAAACATACACATAGGATAAAATTGCAAGAAGCACTTGGGACCCGAGTAAAAGGCATATAAATCGACAATAGCAAAAAATATAATCAGTAAAGTTTTTTTTTTAAAATATAAGCTAGTTTAAGAACAAACTACTTCATATGAAATCTCCGACTCACTTAGACAAGTTAATCTCGTGTTGGTGAAAGCGCAGTTTTTTTAGGATTTCTGACTCCAAGAAAATCGATTCTGTCTGGAATCAACACCACGTTTTCAACTCTATTTGTATCTCGTATCTAACTTTAAAAAAATTGTCACCAACTGCTACCGAATCAAACGTCCTTCTCCATTGTAGCCGATTATACTTGAAACTTCCGTGGCATTTATTATTATGATGATGATTAATTGCAGTTTTTATTAAATTACACACACACACACACACACACACACACACACACACACACACATATATATATATATACACACGAGGGTGGTCTGAAAAGTTCTTGGCCTAACAATGAAAAAAACGAATTTATAATTTCAAAGTTCTTTTTATTTTTCAACATAATCTTCCTTAAGACTAATACATTTATTCCAGCGATGCTCCAGCGCCATTATCCCGTCCCTGCAGTGGTTCTCAGTAAGATCTGCAAAATACCCCTCTACAGCTGCAATCACCTCTTGATTCGAAGAAAAAACGCTGACCAGCGAGGAAGAGTTTTAGTTTTGGGAAGAGAAAGAAGTCAGAGGGAGCGAGCCGAATCTGGGGAATAGGGTGGATGTTTCAACAATTCGTAGTGCAGATCTCTTAATTTTCCCATTGCCAAAACACCTTTGTGAGCAGGTGCATTGTCCTGATGAAAGATGATTTTTCTTCTGCAAACCTTGTCTTTTCTCACGAATTTTTCGTCTAGTCTGGTTAAAAGATCGGAATAATATTCCCCGGTTATTGTTTTACCTTTTTCAAGATAATTAATAAACAAAATGCCTTTAGCATCCCAAAACATCAATGCCATGACCTTTCCTGCTGATGGAGCCGACTTCGTCGTCTTTGGCGCTGAACAACCGGCTTCTATCCACTGTTTTGACTGCAGTGAAAGATCCAAGTCTCATCCATTGTAATAAATTGCACAAAATCAATTTTATTCTTGTTAAAACGCTTCAAGCACTGTTCAGATATTTTCATGCGATTGCGTTTTTGATCTGCTGTGAGCAAGCGCGGCACCCATCTTGCGCAAAACTTTTTCATTTGCAATTCTTCATGCAAAATATATCCTATACGTTCTTTTGAAATGCCTATAGTCTCAACAATTTCACGCCCTTTGACTCGCCGGCTAGCTAATACCATATCTTCACTTGATTAATGATTTCTGGTGTTACACTTTTTGGACGTTTTTCACGTGGATCTTCTTCAAGGCTGGTACGGTCAGCCTTGAAGAAGGCAGCCCATTTCTTAATTGTCGAAAACGAAGGAGAAGAGTGCCATTAAACTTTTATGAACTTCGAATGAATTTCTTTTGGAGTTAAACCTTCTTTTATAAAGAATTCTATAACCTCACGATACTCAATTTTATCCATTTCAAGATATACAGACAACACCTTTGCTTCAGACAGCTGTATAAAACAAACTACTTGATAGAACGACTTGCAATTTCACATGGATGCTTATGACAGATGTACCAACTCAAAAAAAAAAAAATCTTGCCGATAGTGTTGCCATCTATGGTCGAGGCCTTTTCAGACCACCCTCTTATATACTAGGAACCTATTTTTGCCTCAGTTAGTGGCTCCCCCTAACTTCTATCATATGAGTATATGTTCTATTTACGTATGGCCACAGAAGTCAAGTACAGTATATTATTATTATTTTGACACCTCCATGGAATCCGAAGACTCATCGCGTGAGGTCGTACTACACGATCTAGATCAGTGCATCCCAAACTTATGGATATAAAGGCCCCCTTTGGAAAAATTAAAATATTTCACGGCCCCCATCGAAAAAAAAATCGTAATATAGACATACATTATTATAATATTTATTGTATTTATAATTCAATTTTTGTCGAAAACGTTCAAAAATTTTGCTTCTTGCGTATTTCAGCATATATTTACTAATATTCATTAATCGCTGAAATACGCAAGAAGCAAAATTTTTGAACCAATACCAATGTGTGATTTTCTCCATTAAAATATAAAAAAGAACAAAATAATAATAAAAATTAAATACGTTTCTTTTAAGATTAAAGAAAATCTACTTAGTCTTAAAACATTTTAAATTTGTTTTCATTATTTCACGGGCCCCCTCAACAAAGCAAGGGGGGGGGTGCGGCCAACAGTTTGGGAAGCGCTGATCTAGATAACAGGGTGTTTTCTCTGAAAACTCCGGTTTTTGACCAGTAAAACAAGCAAATCAGCCAGAGAACATACGCAATTAACAGGCAAAAATAATGTGTAATAAATGGTACAGTGTAGCCAGTGATGGTATATTGCTGTCTGGCTTATTCGCCTGTTTTTGGGATCGAAATATTGACTTTTCCGAGGAAAACACCTTGCTATCCCTGGATGAGATCGGCTAACTCGTCTTCATCTGAAAATGCCCATATAAAGATTCCTCTCCGTGATGAGAATCGAAACAGAACACTTTTTATGTAGAAATGCGTATATCCCATTTGTTACACAGTGAATTTTCCATAGTTGTTTTCCAGCTGATGTCCTATCAACTTTGTAATCTTACTCATTCGACTATCTGATATCTTAGGAAGACTGGCTATGTAACCTTCATCGTAAATTATTCACTTTAACCTGACTAAACAGGGAATCTAACGAAGAAATGTAAATGAGAATGTGGTATCAGAACATCAGGTACTATATTCTGACTTACACTTCAACGACAACAACATCCTACACGAATTGTTTGAAATAATTGCCATATATATGTTACGGTTAAAGTGATAAATCCGGTTATTATTAATAATTACCGGTTAAAGTAAATCATTTACGAGAATTAATCACTTTAACCGGTTAAAGTGAATAATTCCTAGAGGAGTCTGGTAAATGTAATAAAAACATGTTTATAGGTTTTTTATATAGGTTTTCATTCTCAATAGAAATTATAACAGCTTAAGTTAGGTTAGTTTATAATGAAAAAAGTAAGGAAAGTATTTCTTTTGCACTCAATGAAATCAGAAATCATTATACACTAACCTAACCTAATCTAAACTAACCTGCATGTCGCATGTCGAACCAGAGTGTAGTTGTAATTTGTCATAGGCAGATTAATTGGGATGAAAGATAAACGTTGTTGAGGGCAGATGAATGGGATTATAGATAAATCAGAGAGGAACTGATCAGTGTTTTTCTCCATTGATGAGGAAAGAGGTACAGCAGCGACGTTTAATTATTATCCCCATTCATCTGCCGACAACAACTTTTATTTGTTATCCCCATTTATCTGCCCGCAATCATTAAGCTCGACACACACACAACGTTTATCTTTTAACCCCGTTAATCTGCCCACGACAAACTACGACTACACTCTGGTTCGACATGCGACATCCAAATTAGTTTAGGTTATTTTATAATGATTTCCAACCGGTAATGGTTAGGTTCGGTTAGGTTAGTTTATAATGATTTCCAACCGATAAAGGTTAGGTTAGGTTAGTTGATAATGATTTCTGATTTCATTCAGTGCAAAAGAAGTACTTTCCTTACTTTTTTCATTATAAACTAACCTAACCTGTTATAATTTCTATTGAGAATGAAAACCTATATAAAAAAACCTATAAACATGTTTTTATTACATTTACCAGACTCCTCTAGGAATTATTCACTTTAACCCGTAATTATTAATAATATCCGGATTTATCACTTTAACCGTAACATGTATACTATTCCAAGAGTAACACTCCAACAGGATTTGACAATCTTGCTCAAAAAAAAAAAAAAAAAAAGTTTTAAACGTATACCACATTAGTACTGTGGGGGTGGGGGGGGGGCTCAGGATTAGATAATCTGTAAACCTAAACTCTGCTCTAGAGAACGAACACGGAACTTTTCCAAACCACATCAGGACTCTAGTAGGAGGCAGAGTATTTGATTCAACATTTGGCAATATGGTGATCCTAAACAAGCATAGATCGCTGTTGCTAAATTGAAATGATATTACCCTCATTTATGTAGTTCGCTTAGAAAACTTGTAAGCATCAACACTCACCCATTCATTCAACTATTTATTTATTCGCGTGGGGTTCTCCCCCGTTCCTCGATCGTCTCTTAGAACTGGTTGAGTGGTGAAAAAAATCTTTTACCTCTCTATGAGACCGGCTAACTCCTTTAGTCGAAAGAGACCAGATAAATCCCTTTCTGACCAAAGGGTTTCGTCTATGCCGACTGAGCTACGGAGGCTCTCATTTAATACTGAAAAAAATCTGAATGCCTGCCTCGGTACTGTTGAGACATGTTGGGAGTCCATCCAAGTATGGGCAAATGGCCGAGGAATACACGTGAATTTTTGTGTTAATTATTTCATTTGAGAACTTTTTATTTGATATTTATAAAATATTAATACAAAACTACAAATACATATGAAACTTATAAACACAATTTCATGTCATACAAGTAAAATTCATTGTAGTTGCACAATTAACTATGCCAGATAATAATGGTTGCTGAAGTATATCATAAAGTTTAATCGTAAACCTAATCTTTGATTTAAAAATGGTTAGTTTTACTAATATTCGTAGCACTTTGATCTCTGGAAAGGAAGTGACCTTAGATTAATTTTTAGAGTTTGGACATTTTTAAATAAAATAAAAAGGAAGCCACTTCTTGATATTCCTTTCTCTGTAACGTAAGTTGTTTGTTTGCTTTCATGGAATGATGTGAAACAGAGTAATACAAATAAATTTATTACATCGATATTTATGCAAAACCTTTAGATATAGTTTCTCTAATTTTGTGGGATATATATCTGAAGTCCCGCAAAATCCCGTATTTGCAATTAGACATGCAATAGAATTGCCAGGTTTCAATTTGGTCGTCCTACTGCATGTTATTTGGGTATTCCGGATTACAAAGCATACGAAACATAACGTTAGGCCTTGTTGAGATTAAGCCACAGAGAATGTAGATAAAAGAGCCGCGATTATATAATTTTTTTCCAACCACATGTAAAGAAATACAGCAATATTAAAGTGTGATTGGTTGAAGAGGGCTTTGCTGGAAGTGAAAGAGATAATTTAAGACGAAGCTATAAATTGTGACGTAAATCTGTAGTTGACGAGTGCCCTGTTATGTAAATAATACGAAATTAAAGATGCATAAATGTATACTCTTAATTATATGATATTTATCAAATCCCTCTTAAATAGTGAAATTTGAGTAGCGAAACTGTCTGAACATCTTTTTTTCTTTTCATGTTCTTATTCATAAAGAATAGAACTGCCGTTTTTACACTTAAGATGTGCGTGCTTACCAATTCCACTAAGCTACTTTTAAAGTGGTGATCGTATTACTACACAGAGGTTTCAGTATTTAATGCGAAGTTTCAGGGGTCAGCGTGATAATAAAGGGACACAAATATTTTTATGTAGTTATAAAACTGTAAATAGGGTCATTAGGTGCGTGAGGGGTTTCTTTGTAACTCCACTTATCGGGGTAGTATAGTCTGGAGCAGTAGCCTTGGCTCCCTGAAAGTGGCCAGCACTCGCGTTACATGCCGACCGGCCACAATAGCTCGCCCTCTCCAAACTGCTCTGATTATGAATTTGCTGTCTTAGTCAAGGAGGAAAGGCGTCTTTAGGTCGGGTACTTCACACTAAAATAAACAGTTTTTGTTCCCTCTGTTCGCAAACAATACCGCATTTCTGTCTGATAAAAGTGAACAGGAAGAGTTTTGTGCAGACAACTTCGCACTAATCTGAATACACCCGAACACCATTTAGGGTCAAAACAGTAAAATCAATGCCACCTCGAATATACGTTGGGGAGCACAACGTGTTATCCGAATAGCTTTGATTCCTACCATTCGAGCGGATCTATGAAGCAATGTTGGAATTAAATATTTTTCTGAATACTGCATGTTTAAACTTTACAAATATGTCGAATAACCGAGAAAAGAAAGTAAATATAGATGTCGTCTCCCCCCCCACACACACACACACACAAACTTTCAAATGAGCCCATTGAGGGGTGCGTGACTTCTGATCACTTTCAATAAGCCTTCTAAGCCCTTGGGTTCCATTCTCTCCATGGTTTGCCGAACAATAGATAAGCCATTGCTCGTTCATTTTCTCTAGAACCACTGACTGAATAAAAGAGGAATGTGTGTAGTAGTAGTGGTACTAGCAGATGGGGGTCACTGCTGACGAATATCAAAATTCATTTCCGTAGCTGAAAACAATATCATGTACTTTTGTGTAATAATCGCTTTTCAGTCCCTGTGATTTCTCATATAAGAAAATCTTTTTCTGAGCCATTTATATTGACATTAAAACCATAAATAAATACAATTATATAAAAGTTACCACTTGCTTTCTCCTACCATCATCTCCCCAGCAAAAGATTTATAAACTTTTCTTAGCAGAACAAGTCTGGATTCAACACTGGTAGTTTACGTAACTATACTCTTTAGTGATCTCCTCCTTCCTCCTGCAACTAGTTTTCAACAAGTTCCTGGTGAGCTTTCGTAATAATTCCCCGCAGAGTTTCGCTTCCCTTTCCTTCTCCGCTGTAGAGTACAGTGATATTGCGGTTACGCCGCTGCGTGAGTTTCTCTTTCCGAATGAACTCTGTTCCGACTACAGCAACAGTGATTCCTAATATTTTTCAGTTCCCTGGACCCTACTCGTTAGTGAGTAGGGTCCAGGGAACGAGTAGGGTCCAGGGACCCTACTCGTTAGTGAACAGGCAAATCAGTCACCCTAACAACGAATTCTATTCTCCTTATATCACCACGGAATCTTTCTTGTTCACGGTTTTTCTTGTGGATTTCCCAAATAGTTCCCTCCGATGAGCAAAATAAATAAATAAAATAATAAAATAAACAAATTCTCGAGAAGAATTATCTTGCTGTTTTGTGATATTAGATATGATAAACTGGTAGCAAGAAGGAAAGCAAAAACTCAAATTACAATCTGAGCATCACTTTATTTTTTAACTATGGTTTAATATAAATGACAGTTGTCCTCCCCTTATCCGCGGGGGGATACGTTCCAAAACACCTCGCGGATAGTACTATGTTTTTTCTATACATACATATCTATGATAAAGTTTAATACATAAATTAGGCACAGTAAGAGATTAACAACAATAATAATAAAATAGAACAATTGTAACAACGTACTGTACTAAAAGTTATCTGAATGTGAATGGCATCTTAGCAACCTCGGCATACGTTTTTATTATTTATTTATTTATTATTTTATGAAGTCGAGAACTTTTACCTTTTTCACTTAAAAGGAAGCACTTTACAGCTTCTCTTTGGCATATCCGAATTGCCAGCATCGCTACTCTTGCGCTTTGGGGCCATTATTAAGTAAAATAAGGGTTACTTGAACACAAGCACTGCGATACCGCGACAGACGATCTGCTAACCGAGAATTACTCAGAACAGCACGTAATTCCTGATATTCCTGATTTCCAAAAGGATGCAAGGTGGGTGCAGCTTTCTCCACCTTTGCAATGAGCCTGGTGTTGGATTACTAAAAGAAAGATCCATACGGCTTCATTTCGGCGATGTAAAAGTACATATGCAAAGTGGATATTAGATCCAACATTAGTACAAAGCCGAATGTTTGTTAAGTTGACCTAGGAGCTTACGAGAATACAATCCTCGGGCATCCCCGAGGTGCCTTAAGTCAAGTAGGTAGTGCAAGCTAGGACAACTCGGTGATGCCGAGGATTGTATTCTCGTAAGCTGTCAGGTCATCTTACGAAACTTTCATAGTTTCTACAAACATTCGGCTTTGTAGTAATGTTGGATCTAATATCCACTTTGCCCATGTAATTATAAGTTGTTTATTTCTGGAATTTTCCATTTAATATTTTGTGACTTCGGATAGCGAACCCGCGGATAATTGGGAATACGCTATAAGAATTTATTGAGGATAGCAAATCCAAGTCATTGCAACTAAGATAAGTTATTATCCATTTGGAAAACATTGCGCGGTCTCCAGTGATAGGCTTAGCTGAATTTAGAACTTGATTCTCACCGCAGACTTTTTTCTTGTTCTCTCTCTCAAACTTAAGTAAAACAAACAACCAGGTATTGTTATTATTATTTCAGCCTTCCACAAGGTAACATTAATTCAGTTACGGCGACAACTGTCTTGTTGTTGTGTGGGATTCCCCCCCCCCCAGTTTTTCTCATCTGTCCCTTAGGACTGGTTGAGCCCTCCAACGAGGGAATTTTAATTATTATTATTATTATTTTATTTATTATTATTTTTTTTTTTACTGTAAATCCGTTCACGGGCCGGTTTGCATGTTCCGAGGGACACAAAACCCGAGTTTCCGGACAAAAATGCCCTCTACCACCGCATGAGACCGGCTAACTCACCTTTAGTCGAAAGAGACCAGATAAAGGTTCCTCACGAGGTGGACGGTAATCGAACCAAAGGGCTTCGTCTATACCGACTGAGCTACGGAGGCTCTGACAACTGTCTTAATTCCAGGAATTGCCGAATTCTTGCCGTGTAAGCTAAGCATCATTAAAAAATGTGTTCGAGGTTGGCTTTATGTCTACATAAGTATATAAATGAGCACAATCATCCACGTCAATGCCATCAAAACTCAATCATAGCCAGAACAGATCAATCAGGTTAGTCGAGGATGCCTCTCTCTCTCTCTCTCTCAGAGACGGTCAACTCACTTTCCCACAGACGCTCTGTCTTTCTACCTTAAATTTCCTTTAGAGATATTTTCATGGCCTTTTGTGTTAAAATGGTTCCCATCCCTCTACCACTTTGTTTTAATAATAATAATAATAATAATAATAATAATAATAATAATAATAATAATAATAATAATAATAATAATAATACGGGCAGTTGCTGGTCAATATCTTTTCGCAGTCTATTTCTCTTCCTCCTCTTTCATTTTATCTACCTGTGCTCTGTGGAACAGTCTCATTCACTCTTTGCCGAAGACTGTAACCTCTGGCTGTTAAGAAACCTGTGAACAGGTTCCTTTATTCCTTTCTCTTTTATTCTATGGGAAAAGTTAACTTTCTCCTTACAATAAGGTGCGGTGACGATAAGAAACATGCAAGCCATTCTCACTTCACATGTATACTAAAAAAGTCACGTAAATTTCATTTGAAATCAATCTATTATGATACGTGTGTAAGTTCTCAATTGAATGAGTGAATAACACTAGTTATTCACTCCTCTTTTTTTATATAAAAATCATGAAAAATATTATTTTGTATTCAATAAGAACAAAATCTTAACTACATCTCTATATCAAAAATTTAATCTCTGATGTATTTGTGTGATATATCTGCTACGCTACTGTTGTTAGCAAACAGTAGCTACAGTTAATTAGTTATTCACATGTGACGTCAATGGACGCCGTATATGGTCACTTTCATAGGGTTCTGAGAGCGAAGCATTCTCTGGTATATTTCACTAGAAGACTGTTTAAACATGTTCAACATAGACGAATAATGTATAATGAACTAAAAGCTATTGGAATAAAGAATCATTATAAATTATTACTAGCTTTATAAAAATAACCGCATTCTTTTTACTTAGCTTGTAACGAGCGAGAGAGAGTCCAATCGTTACGCTTTTTTTTATTTATTCATCATTATTTTATTTTATTTATTTAATATTACTGTCTTTTTTTTTTGTAACAAATAAATTGATGGTTTCAAGATTTTCGGACGAGCGCTTGCAACAACAATAAACATTAAGCGTGGTCATTAATTCTAAAATATTAGTTTTCTAGAAAATATAACTTTCTGTATACTTACAGCAGATCAAACTAATGGTGTCGTTAAAAGCATTAGTGATCTCTGAACAGCTTGTAAAAGTTACGACCGTTTTTAAAGATCCCAAGTAATTTACAAGTGGACCTCCCTAGATGAGTCTTCGAAAACTCCTCCATGGAGGTTTTTATAAATAAATAATATATAATAATAACTAAATAAATAAAACCGTTATGTTACTATTCCTTGCATGTAAATAAAATTAAGTAAGTTAAAAAAAAGTCGGATCAAGCTATTTTTTTTTTATCCCTTTCACTTACATTTCTATAAGTGAAATGTATTCAAGCAAGCTCTTTGAATGCATCAACACAAAAGCATCTTCGACTCTAATCAGAGTAGAGAAATGCAAACCTTATTAAGCCTAAACTAAACTAAAGTAAAGAAACGCTTATTACCACTCAACTAAAGAAATGTAGCAGGTATCCATACCAGAGAAACTTGATGAACCGGCAGTATCGACGCATGAAACATGCAGAAAGATAGTAAGCATTTAAGAAAAATCCAATTCATTAATAACTACTAATTAATTAGTGGTCGCAAAAAGTGTGGGGGGGGGGAATAGTAACACTCATATTTTTACCACCGACTAGAGAACTCTTGGAGTTACAACTACCGCGGCTCAAATCAGTCGACAAAAAGGATGTCCTAATGTTGGAAAGGCCTGTGTACGAATCCCATCTAAGACAAAAAGAAGTTTTATAAGTAATTTTCAACTGAAGGTGAGTCAGCCGTCTCATAAGGGGACCGAAAAACCCTTCCTGATGGAGGGTTTTCCCTATTGGAATTCTGTTTTCATCCTCTCAACGCAGGAAAACCGACCAGAGGAGTGTACGTAATTTAGGCAAAAAAAGAAAGAAAAATCAAATATATATATATATATATATTTTTTTTTTTCTTTTTAATTTTATTTCTTATTATTTTTCCCCCTACTAAATTAAGTAAGATTATGGAACCAATAATACTTGGCAGTCTGGGTTTTATAGGTTAGGAGAAGATCAAAGTAGAAGGAAAAGAGTCATTATTGGCTCATAATTGATTAATGGACAGAGTAGACAAAACAGGGAATATTTATTATCGAGTTTTCGAAACATAGTTGAAAATTTAAAATATTATTATGGATGAAATATGGATACAACAATCTCTGGGGGGGGGGGAAACCACGTACGATGACAAGCACTCCAAATCATAAGAAATTCCACATACTGCTGCTCAACAGCCTACCAGCTGTTTTGAAAGTTTCATTGACTCAATAAAGTATTCTCTAATACAAAGGTTTTTCCACACACACACACACACACACACACACACACACACACACACACACACACACACACACACACACACACACACACACACACACACACACACACACACACACACAAATGGCACATCTCACCTGAATAGAGGAAGAGAAGGTTATTATAATCTCTTTCTTCGTGCAACAACGAAATGACATCACATCGGAGTCTTGTCTATTGCATTCTATATTTTTTTATAAAATATATTACTGTCTTCTTCTTTTCCCCCTCTTCTGGTGCATATGCATCAATTATTGTTATGTGACCTCTTAATGTTTTCTATCTAATTTCTAACTAATTTCTATTAGTCTTCAAATAGTTCTAATATACAATATTGTTCTTTAGAGATTTATATACCATAATCAAGTTGCAATGCGGTAGGACAACTGAAATATCATCATAATTGGAGGCACGTTACATAATTGGATTTTTGCATGTTAGGAGTGCCGCACCGGCAGAAATTCATCGCCAATTATTAAAAGTGTACGAAAGAAGAGTAAGTAGCACACATTCATCAACTATCCTGCCATTGAAGCATACTACTACTACTACAGTAAGACACAAGTTTAAGACAAGCAACAAACGGCAACAAAACTAGGAGGCTCCATCCAGACCACCAGATACACAGCCCAGACTTGCATCCCGTGACTTTCATTCCTTTGGATTACCGCAGAAGTACCTAACTGGAAAGTAACTTTCAAACAACACGCGATCTGCAGGATGCCGTCGTTTTAAGTTACTTGATGCTGATGTATACCAAAGTCAACTTTTGTGTTACACCTGCACCTCTGTTTGAATAAACTCCTCCACACAAGACGACTTATTAACCTTATTTTTGAAACAACTTCTTCGAATGCCGAGAATCAACAATAGGAGAAGAGAAGTTCGAAAACGTGATGAGAGAAGAAGAAGGTCTCAGTAACATTCAGTTAAACTCGACCTCAGTATTCAAAATGCCATGCCTACAGGAGTAAACTATACAGCGCTTAAGTCAGAAAAGCAAATAAAAAGAAAACTTAAACAAACGCACATTATCGATTTTAAAATATAATTTGGAAAGATTTGAAACAGACTGAATATACGAAGTTGCTGTTCAAAAAATCCCTATATGTTTGTACCCATTGCACTTCCGTTTCTCTTTTCATCGTGTTCACTGAGGTCTTTTAAAGATATGCTTTCGACAGATTCATTTTCTATTTTAGTTGCAATCTGTATTATTCTGTATTAATATATCCGTTTATGTAGCTACAGTTCTATTTCTTTTTCAGTTGCTAATCCATCTTCTTTATTCTCCTCTCTCTGAAGATCATATCAATCTATTTTTCTATTCGATTTCACTGATTCTGGAGTTATATATTCTAACGCTCCACTCGCATTTCCATCATGACATTGTTCGGTTATTGACTCCGCTTCTGCTGTTTCTTCTTGGATTATTTCTGCATCGTATATGTATGTTTTTCTTTTTTTATTTATCCAGCATCTTCTCCGTGGAGAGTGCTGTTCTTCAATCCATATACCTTGTTCTTCATTGCTTTCTGTTATTTTTTTTTAATGTGAATCCCATCCACGAAAGGCTGTTAGCCTATCGTACATTAGTAGTAGCAGTAATAGTAATAGTAGCAGTAGTGCCTTCGGTGGCCTAAGACTTAGATAGCTCATTAAATATTTCCAGTGGCGCACTCAGGATTTAATCTTGGGGGGAAAACCCAAGAACTCAAGATTTAATCTTGGGGAGGGGGGGCAGGTTTAGTAGACGATTTGAGAACAGACACTACGCATTGCATACAACTATGACTGAGCATCTGCAGTGTTCGCCAATACATATAACCCGTGATCTCCTCTGGCCCGGCATAAGGTATTCCCGCGTTATGTGAACAGCTAATCCATGAGTAGTATAGAAATAGAAGACGCGACACAACATAAATTAAAAAAAATGAATTTTAATTAGGAAAAGATTTTTGGAAAATTTTCTACTGTTTTTTTTTTTTTTTCCTTTTTCTTTTTTGGAGGGCCGAGTCTTCTTCACCCCCCCCCCCCTGGGTGCGCCACTGAATGTTTTTACAAAGCGTTTTAAATTATGTTAGCCGTCTTTTGCAGACATTACTGCACCAGGACCAATGAAACAAACTGGCAAATCGAGCTGCGCGTTATCACTTTTTGCAGGATTCTAGTTATCAGGACCAAGGAATACCCCACTCTCTCTCTCTCTCTCTCTCTCAGAATGGCCGCAAGCATATATGACATATCCTAATTATCTACATCTCAAAGATATTCCTTGACTCTTCTGCATAAGTCTGCGATCGGATTACAACCCTTAACATGAATTATCCGTGTAATGACATGAGTTCATCTCTTTTAAAGTTGTGTAATACCAGTGCAACTCATGCTGAAGGTTGGAAATTTCGTAAACATTTGATCATTTTCGAAACTTTAGAAGTTTTAAAGAAGCACTGCCAAGAAGGCAAACAATGTTTTCTATCTTCGCAAAGTTTGAATTTTCCATTTTGGCACTCATGAGTACTGTATTTTAAATAACGATTAATTTTATAATAATTAACTATTAATTCTATAATAAATAATCGTTATTTAAACGATTAAAATTTGTTATTTTGACGTTATTATATAGTATTACAAATTGAAACTGTTTAAATTTATATTATATAAAATTATTCTTGTTTAAGTTATACAACATTTGGTTGAAAAGATATTTGGTGCTACACTGTTGCCAATCTTGCTTATGTATATATGCAAAACTGCTACTTTTTAATTAAAATCCTAGCTACAAATAGTTGTAAACCGATAGTACTTTAGCAATGTGATTGGGTTAATGGTTAAATAGTCAATAAACCGAGCAGTAGCCTCATATCGGGTGATCAAAATTATCTGCTATCTTTTCTCAAACATCACGTCCGCAGTGGGAAGATTCGAGCCTGCAGGCTTCCAGAGCGAGACGCTATTCACTCCAGACAGACGTACTTAGTACAATATATTTATTATTCTTACTTTTAATTAGGTTCCATGTCAAGTTGAAGGTCTTTAAGGGGTTTTTTCTCGTCAATAAACATACACATACATGCATGTATACATAGTTGGAAGGAGACACATAATTAGCAGTTTGCTGAGCTCAAAAACAGCTTTATTTCAATTGTAAAAGGTAATCAAAGAAGCCCTCTGTTGATAGCACGTTTGGCGCTGTTGGTTGAGAACGGTACTGATCTTGATTAATTACTAAGGCTACTTTAACGCTTAAGTTAGGTGAGCCACTTGTCAAACGGAATCGAGAAGCAATCTGTAAAAATCACTCGGACTGCATTGTGTTTTTGTGCCTCAGGAGATGGCAATATCCTTCCTCATAAACAAGCAAGATACAGAACTGTGATGGAGAAACACGATCATTGCACGTGATCGAGTGAAAAATTCGTCGTGAAAGATGGGCTGCTAATTGGAAGTCTTGTGGGAAGCAATGTGTCAGCAGCTGTTCTCCGTGTCAAGCCCTTTGCCCTGGAACCATAAACACGTTGTCTGACTATTGCATTGCTTCTGGAGGGACGTAGCTGTCACCAATTTTGAGAGACACGTGGTTCCTATCACACGTAACCTTATCGTAGATTTATTCGAGTAAACGGCGTTCTCTGAAGACAGAACCAAACAACGTTTGCGAAAAACATTTGGAGAGGATTGTTTACGGAAAGCGAATCTCAAATTAACACTTTTACACAATTAGCAACGACCAATCTACACCAATTATTGTCTTTTTTTTTTTCGTGAAAAATACTTGTCTCCATACTTTACTTGAACTGTTTTTCGCAATTTAAATATTTTGTAGTATAATGATTGTCTATTTCAAACATCCTTCTTCATCATCATCATCAAATTCCAGATATGTATCCTCAGGAGGCGTACAAGATAATTATGATAGAAGTTACTCCATTACTAACTTCCGATCAACAATTTTCCTCCAAATCAATCTGTTACCTGTCAAGACTCCAACATTATCAGATCTTATATTTCTGTCTTTTAAGGCACTTTTTACTGTATCAATCCATGTACATCTTAGTCTTCCTCTGGGTCTTATAACATCCTTATTAATCTTAACAATGTCCATGCTCAACTTCATATATTGTCGTAATATTAAATCAATTGAAACATTTCTAATTTCTCTGTAAAAAAAAATGAAAGCTAGGGGAAATACCTAAGGTATTTCTTAAATTTTGGGGTGGTCTTGAATTTCGTACTAAAATAAAATAAAATATATAAATTTAAAAAATAATGAAAGAAAATTGTGGGCTACTACATCCTCCAACCTGTACGTTTTCGTTTGAGTCCATGTAAATCTGTTGCATTCATTGTGAGAAGGGAAGGGGGAAAAAAAACATATCCCTTTATCGAAAAACACATCACTCGTTAATGCAATTCTTCAATCTAACCAAGTTTTTTAATGGATTTCTTTGGTCAACATATGACCAAAGTATATACGGGAGATAAATTTCATCGGAGATGCGAGCACACCACCACCCTACTTACTGGAAGCAGGAAGTGAACGTTTGAAAAATTCGAAAAACATTCTCGCGTGTTAAATTTCTGGAATAGCGTGTCAGATAATTTAACCCGTTGCACTCCCATTGTATTAAATGGGTGCTGTATTGATGTTATTGTTAATTTGGATATTACTTTGTGATTACGTTTATTTTATCTTCGAACCAATATTAGCTCATACTTTAAGCATTCTTATTTTAGTTATTGGTTTATTTAATTTTTATTTATTTGTTTATATTTTTATCTTTGGAAATAAACCCAACATTTATTAGTTTCAGCTCATGGTTCATTGGTCTGAAAAAGTTACCCAAAATTCCAATGAAACTCGAACATAAATGTGTTGTTCAAATACTTTTTTGTTTTATTTATATAATTCGTTTCACATTTGACCGTTACACCTAAATAAATTTTAAAATATATGAGATTTAAGAGAGATTTAAAATAATATTTACTCTTATTTCAAGGCTAAAAGTCTTAAATTTAGTTCGGGACTATTCACTGTACACTAAACACGGCACTAATGTATTCTTCTTTTTTTAGGAGCGCAACATAATCCTATTACGCATGTAATAGGATTATAATCACATAATCCTATTCCTTTTGACAAAGCAATTTAAGAAATGATGATGTTTCAGACGACAGCAGAAATACTCATACGATGATTATTGTAGCGATTTACTCAAAATCTATTATTTCCATGGAAACATTAGGTCACACTATTCTTTTTTAAACTTTTCATGGGAATGTCGGCATAATAAAAATAGAGAGAGGGAGAGAGAACTAAATTAGTACCACATGTTTCAACAGAGATGAATGATTTCGTATTTTCAAACTAATATATGAACAATTTGTGTTCGGAAAACTGAGTATATAAAGTATCCTTTATGGAACGAATAAAAAAAGGCATATATTTTTCCTAAAAGGTATTTTGCAAAAATAAATAAATAAAAATAAATCTTATCCACCCGAGAAAAAAATTTAAGTCTCCCCCCACACAAAAAAAAGTTGATGTTTACATTTTTTTTTTTTTTTTGCTTAAAAAACAAACAAACAGGAAAATAGAAATTTTGTAATTATCAACAGAAAAGCGAAGAGGCTTCATTTCGGCGATGTAAAATAACATAAATAGGAATATTAAAAGATCCATTTTAATTTCATAGCTGAATATATATATATAAACTATAAAAGTTACAAAACATTGACCAGAGAGCTTATGAGAATGCAATCTTTGGTATCAGAGTTGCCTTAGTTTACACTACTTAAAAGACACGATCGCTTCCCGGGAGTCCTTATATTCGTCTTTTATTAGTGCCTTTGATTAGGGTTTCACTGGTCTGACTGCTTCGAACTGTTGGCTGTAATCACTTTAACGTTAATCAGAATACATGCGTATGCCACGCCAGTTTGAGGCTTGCTTTTCTGGTGCCTACAGCTATCTATTCCTGTTTTAATAACAATACTACAAAAACAAGTGTAAGGCATTTGAAATAACCATTTAGAACAGAACTGTACAGGAGCTCTCTATAAATAAGATGAGATAGAATATTTTTAATCTGAGAATTAACTGCAACGCAGTATTATTTCTCAAAAGATATATATATATATATATATATATATATGACAGAATGATCATTGACTCGGTTAACATACATAGTTTTATGAAAAATATTGAATGACTAGAACCGAGATTTAATTAAAAAGGTTTTAATATAAACACACTACTAGTTTCGGCCTGTAACAGCCTTCTTCAGGTGACATTATAAAAGAAAAAACACTAAACATTGAGGGTTAAAAGACTATGAACATCATAGACAGTCTTTATACATAATTAGCATTAAAACGTTGTAGTTGTATTTGAAGCTGTTCTTTAAACTAAAAATATCGATATATAGAAAACCCACACATACCAACAGATATCTGCACAGTCAATCTCATCATTTCCCTCCTCATAAGCTTGGAATAATTTCCACCTTGGGACATAGAGCCCGTTCTCTTCTTGATGATCCAAATGAACTGCTTACAGAAATAAACCATCTGAAAACTTCTTTCGAAGTTAATGGATATTCCAAGAAAATCATTAACAAATTCCTTCTTAATCCTCCCAGACATCACTCAGAAGAAACAAATAGATTCAAAAGCAATATATCTATTCCTTACATAAGTACTGTTTCACATAAATTAGCAAAAGTTCTAAAAAAATACAATATCAGAACCTTGTTCACTCCACTTCCAAAGATCCGTTCCTTAATTAGCCACCCAAAACCTTGTCATCATCAACTCAAATACCCTGGCGTATATAAAATATTATGTGACTGCGATATTCCTTATTTCGGGCAGACAGACAAATCTGTCGAAATGCGTATGGAAGAACACATGAGAGACATTACTTACAAGAGACAGCGAGCAAGTGCATTATCAAGTCATATCCTCTTCTCGGCTAATCCTAATGATAATAACCAAAGTCACAAAGTCTGCTGGGAAAAATCTACAAACATCTTCCGTTGCAGTGACGAAATAGAGAGAAAAATTGTGGAATCGAGAGAAATCATCTTCAATCCTGTTCATCTAAATAACAACTTAAGCTACAACCTCCCGGATAGTCATTCAGCTGTAATCATGTACTGGCGTTCACGTGATGCAGCAAGCACGCACTCTCCCAACAATGCAACAAATGAAAGAACAGCTTCAAATACAACTACAACGTTTTAATGCTAATTATGTATAAAGACTGTCTATGATGTTCATAGTCTTTTAACCCTCAATGTTTAGTGTTTTTTCTTTTATAATGTCACCTGAAGAAGGCTGTTACAGGCCGAAACTAGTAGTGTGTTTATATTAAAACCTTTTTAATTAAATCTCGGTTCTAGTCATTCAATATTTTTCATAAATATATATATATATATATATATATATAAGGTTTAATGACTATTACCGCGAGTGCGCCAGTACTGAACAGAAGCAACGTGTGCGTCAGAGAGATTGTAACTCAGGCTGTTGTTGATATGAGAGGAATCTAGAGAAATTTCCCTAGATTCAACAATATTTTTTTTTCGAGTTCATCGTAGCACACATGGATGTTAGCAGTTTGAGTCCAGTTTACAATGTGCTGGCGGCCTTCGTCTGAGTTAGCTGAAAAGAGAACGTGGCTAGAGAGAGCGCTAGCTCTAGTCCAGTACTGGCGCACTCGCGACAGCGCGTAGTATTCGTTTGTTTGGAACTCATACTTGCATTTTTTTCAAACACGCTACTGTTTTTTATACTTGTTCTGTTAGTACAATTTTAAGTCTCTGTAATTTTTTATATACTTCTTTGAATGTGATACCTGAGGATGTTCATGTAACGAAACTAGTAAACTAGTAGTATCTTTTTTTAAATATATCTTGTCATCTTTTCTCTCGGTAATAGTCATTAAACCTTTTTTATAATATTCCAACAGAGTAAAAATGAATTTTGAAAAAAAAAAAAAATATATATATATATTATTTTTTTTTAAAGAATTGAATGACTAGAACCGAGATTTAAGTAAAAAGGTTTTAATATAAAAACACGACTGGTTCGGCTTGTAACAGCCTTCATCAGGTGACATTATAAAAGAAAGAAAAAAGAAAAAACACTAAAACACTGAAGCTTAAATAAACTATGAACGATATATATATATATATATATATATATATATATATAAATTACATCATTACCTTATCATTACTAAAAGGCGCATTTGTAGCTCAGTAGGTAACTACAATGCCCTGTGGTTTGAAAGGCTTGATCCTGTGTAGGACCTTGAAGAACTTTTATAAGGCCTTTTCAACTGAAGGTGGAAGGATTTTTTTATATTTTTTTATCCAGCAAGATAGACAACTGGCCGGAGAATACAGTTGACAGCCATAACATACTGTGTAGATAACATTACCGACCTATCAAAGCATCAGGTTTCTATGAAGCCAAGTTACTTGGCCGTGGCAGGCCACTGAGGAGGGATGAAGATCGTTACCAAATTTAAGTTTATAAGAAGCCAAATCACTTGGTCATAACAAGGTAGTAGGCCCAATAAGCGAGACAGAACTTGACAAGATCCAAGAAAGAGATATGTAAACATAGTTAATTAAAGCAGACCTGAAATTGGAAACTTGCATTTAAAGGTTGATTGATATCGGCCAGAATGTGATGTCAGCGTGACTTCAAACATACGAGGAGAAATACAGACTGTCGTGAACACTGATCTTCTAAAAGTAACAAACCGCTTTCATTCGAATAAATTTAAACTAATATCAAATAAGGTGAACATAAAATATGCATTTTTTTACTTGCAAATGTAATATGAAACCAATATCTCCATTAAACCATTCTAGCCTGATTAGAATTGCAGAGCAATTCAAACTGCTCTACCGTTCTAATTGAACTCCCAACACTTTAACTTATTTAAGATTAAAATTAACTCTAATTTAAGTTGGCAAAACGACACATCGCTAATGTAATTGGTTATTGACTTCACTATTTGCGAATTTTAAGTTGCAAACGTTCCCTTACTCGGAAACCTCTAATTTCTGAGCCGTACAAAATAATTCGGATAATTATTATAAATAAATATAAGGATACTGCAATGTGCAATAAATATGCAGTTTGCAGTATCCTTTTATTACGTTCAATATAGTTTTCGAAGCTTAGTAAACTATATTGAACGCATTATCCTCTTAGATACGAATATCAATATCAAACATGATGTTCTCTTGAACAGACCATAAGGCAAGAAATATCTAGCTTCTAAATTACTTAAAGAAATAATGCACATTTTTGGTCAACCTATTTTTTGTCAGCTATTTTTGGTCAACCAGGATCTTTAATAATCTATCGTTATCAAATCAAAGAAATCAATCCAAGAATATATCAAATTTTAACCAAAGAGTATTTAACCGTCTACGGAAATTAGAAAAATGCATTTAGCATATTGTGAAGATCAATGTGGTGTTTTATAACTACGCTATGCATATTTTGGGTCTGTAACTACAATCAAAAGGCCTTCGGAGTTCAGTTCGTATCGAATTTTTCTTAAGGCATCGATGCCCTTTCTCTGAAAAGACCAAGGTTCGACTCCGTCTAGAAGAATCTTTATAAGAGATTTTCAACTGAAGGTGAGTTATCGGTCCCATGTGGAGTTTGAAAGTTTCCCCTTCCTGGAAACTCGGGATTTTCATTTCACAAACTGACCAGGAGAACAAATGAAGCCTTATATATATGGCATAAGATATCTAACCTAACCTTATCCTATTAAAATATTATGGTTATGGGAGCCAAATATACCTGGCAGGTCATGGAGTCCTAAGGACCTGTAAGCAGAGGTGTAGTCGGGCCAGGGCGACGCCCTAGTACTTTTTTAAAACTATCAACATTTTTAAATTCATTATAATAAATTATAAGAATTATAATAATGAGACTTATAATGCAGTTCCAGCTTTCGGTCAAAAAATAGCAGCTTGCCGCTATTATTATATTATTTAATATATAATATAATATAATATTAATTGAAATATATAATAATTAATATAATATAATATAATTAGAATTACTATAATAATAATAAATGCCGCACTTTATGCTCTGGATTTTTGTTTCCAAGGTAGAGCCCTGGCACTATTTCTTTTAGGACTACACCCCTGCCTGTAAGTACTATTGATGAATGAATGAACTATAACTTTGTATGCTGGGCTTATTTCCTACATACTTTCCCCTGCGCGTGCGCGCGCGCGCGTGTGTGTGTGTGTGTTGCTCTTTAATATCGGTACTAAGTTGACATACTTAAAAATTAGCCACGAAAACTAAAACTTAACATGAAATAAACTTCTTCTTCCCTTCCCTAGTGGCCTGTTACGGCTAGCCCTATACCTCCAGGTGTGTCCTGTCTGTAGCTGCGTGTGCTCACGGGGCCGGTTTGCCTGCTTGCGGGAGGAAAAACCGCCGATAAACTAGGGAGAAAAACCCTGCAGTTCACGCCCAAGACCGGCTAACTTAGGAATGTCTGAGAAAGATCCTGAAGCTCCTCACGTCGACGACGGGAACTGAACCCAGGACACTCCTTTTCCCAGGCATATGGTTGCGAAGCGCATAGCACTCGGCTAAACGCACGGACGAAATAAACTTAATAGTTGTAAAATTTTCGCCTATATATCAATAGGCATCCTCAGTACATTGAAATTGGAACAGCCTGTGTAGCTCAGTGGATGTGGCGTTAGCATACCACGGCGCTTGACCGCACGAAGGAAGACTTTGTTTCGAGTCTAGTCGGCGACTAGAGGAAATTTTTCCAAGCCTTTTTTCGACCGTTCCCGAGTTAGTCGATCTCTAGCACAGGCAAGCGGGTTTTTTTTTCTCTCGGAAAGTCGGGTTTTTCGTTCCGTAAACTGAAGAAAATCGAGCGTAGATTAGATCGCATCGTGAGGCAAACAATTAAATATCGCCCCTGATGAATTATAAGATAAAAATATAAGGAAATCTCCAATTGTTATTTCGTTTTTATTACAACAGAAACATTAATGCAAAACAGTTTCATAATATTAATTAAATGTTTGTTCTAAGGGGATATCGCGCAATAAAACTGTTTATAAGCTCTTCTAAATTTAAATTATAAACTATGTCCGTCTCTAGACCAACCCATCTTTCTTGGGTGTTTGCTGTTCGCCAACAATTTTTAATCAGGTTAAGCTTGGAAAAACTACTTTCCGCACTTGCTACACTAACAGGAATTGCTAACAATATCCTTCGGACGGGTTTACGTTGGGATAAATTTCTACAAGATTTTGGTTATATATACAGATATCCCTCGATTAACGCGGCTAATTAATCCCACGATGTTACCGTGTACATCAAAATCGCGTTAATCAAATCTAATAATCAATGGTAAAAATTACAGTTCGTCCATGATCGATTACTGCATTAATAATTCGTTTTATGTGGTACTCTTTTTAGGAAAGATAAAAAATGAATGCAAAGTAAATGTTTAATAAATGCTTGTACCTACATTATTTACTGCAATTTTTTTTTATCAAAAGAAATTATCAAGAGTCGTTTGAACAGTTTTAGTTTTTTTCTTATCGGCATAAATTCTACGATAACAAGCAAAATGACTCTCCAGACCTCGGCAAACAAGCAATAAAACATAAAGAAAAAACACTTGCAAATATAATACATGATGGTACAAATTAAGCGGATATTGAACCCAACATTATTTCATAGCCGAATATAGAAACTACAAGAGTTTCGTGCCGAATATATAGAAACTAAAAGTTTCGGCGGATGCAAGCATAAGCAACTTTATGGGAAACTCGTAGTAAAGGTGGAGTAAGCTTCAGATCACTTTTCTTAGTAATTTCCATAATGTAAAGCACATTACATAACATGTGTTAACAAATCAAACTGACAGCAAAAAACAGTGCCACTCATAACATAAGAATGCACAGCTACTCCAGACCGACAAGCTTATACACTGAATTGTGTAAGAATATTCATATTTATATTAAATTAAACATTTTGCATGTATATGTCAGATCAGCTGCGAGCTCCGCAGGGTTAAAGGCACGTTAATCAAAACTCTTGCCGCATATATCAAGGGATTGCCGCAATTAATTTCGCCGCGCTAATCAAATCCCGCCTTAAGCAAGGGATACCTGTATATGATAAAATTGGGTGAGGACCACTTTTCTCTTGTATTATTTTTGAGAGCATTTTTAATTCTTCAAATAAATCTATTGCATCTACATCAAATGTCGTAAAATATCTTGTTGCCCTAATACGGCGCCTACCGCAATATGGCTGAACGAGCGCCCTTAATTAAGCGGCGCCGTGAGGCAGGCTGCCTCTATGCAACACCCTGTCGACGGGACCACGAGATGGCTGCAGTTGTTTAGCCATTGTCTTCACTGAGTGCCGCTTAATTAGTGATAGCCTTGGGCCAGCTATCCCTGATTGAGTACCAGTGGAGACTGAACTGCCCACTCAGTCTCTAAACGTTAGATAGCGCTAAAACGTTAGATAGTCTCTAAACGTTAGATAGCGCTAAAACGGCCTCGCCTACTCTTTTTTATTTCCGTATAGGGAGTTAGCTGATTTTTTTTTTTAGGAATCATTTTCAAAAAGCGCCCTATAGCGTTAAATAACAACAAACGGTCAGTGAATTATTTTTAAAAAAATACAATAATATAATAATCAGGAATTTGGATAGAAATGATGTAATACTATGTCCCATCAAGAGAATAACTGAAAATCAGATCTGTTAAGTCTCGACCATCTCGACCAAACATAGAAAAAAAAAAAAAAAAAACTATGTGTTGGGTGAGATGGCCTATTCTGCTAGGTCAACTAGCGCTTTTTGATGATGATTCTTTAATTGTAATTTTATAGTGAGTTCCATTGTCAATAAACTATGATACATAGGCGAAAATGTTACAACTATTAAGTATATTTCATGTTAAGTTTTAGTTTTCGTGGTTAATTTTTCTAAGAATGTGTGTGTGTGTGTGGGGGGGGGGGATACAATGATGATGGCGATAATGACAATGTGACGATAACTAACTGTAAATTTATTCCATTGATGACTTGGATGAACATTTGCTCTTAGGGTGTAAGTCGACTCTTCATAAAGTCTGTACTTCACTCTGAAACTCAGAAGAAATTGATTGATTTTTACATGGCTTTACAAGGTAAATACGAACTAGAACAATGGAAATACTCTATACAGAGTTACTCGTACGTTAAGTGGCACATTGGTCGAGATTCGTTGATACAGAGAGCTTTTTGTATTTGTGACATGATGAAAAATTACATCAGCTGGAAATCCCTTTAACAGATGATATGGAAGAACAAGAAATTGTCTTAAAACTTTTAAAAAAAAAAAGTTAACAGCAAAGGGAAGACAACCGGACCTTAGTAGAACAATCCACAGCGTAACCAATCGACTCAAAGGAGACTCGTATATGCAAGAAACTCGGTGCCAAGAGAGACAGTTGTTGTTGTTGTAAGTTATAGAAACTAAACGAAAATAGTGTAGTGTTCGCGTGACTGGTGGTGTAGAAGTATGCTAGCCGGAAAAGACTTGTTTCGTTCTCAGGGAAATCGGAGAAACGACTATGAGAGACCTCCTGGTGTGAGCGCTACAACGTCGCTAAATATCAGATCGGTACTGAATTACTGATAGACTAGGAACTATTTACGGAAGATTTTAAGCGACGAGAGAAAAGCAGGGGAACGACCGTTGATATGAATTCTTTTTCTCAGAATGAGCCTATCTTTCATGAAGTGCTATTACTTGATGGGTGAATGACTGTGAAAAATTGAGTTGATCAAATGATGAAATCGGAGCGTAGACATAAAAGCATTCTGTAAATATCCCCCCCCCCCAAAAAAAAAAACTGTTGACAGCGATTGCTAATTATATTATTCTTAATTGATGGTGTCGATTTATGATTCATATTAATTCCATTCAATATACTACAAAGATATAGGACTGAAAAGCAGAAAATGCTTTGATTGAGTTTTTTTTTTTTTTTATTTGTAAAAATAAACTCGACAGGAAAATTGTCTTTGTTTTTAATTTTTAAATATTCACATTTTAAATCGGTTAGTTGCTTTAGCTGAAACTCCGTAGCTCCGTCGGTATCGCTGATGTACTCAGATTGGAAAGATCTGAGTTCAATTTCCGTTTAAAATGCGAACTTTGATGGGACATTTCACCCGAAGATGAGTTAGCTAGTCTCACACTAAAGTAGAGGGGGGAGGAGTGTTGATTCCCAGAAATTCGACGTTTTCTTCTTGCAGTACAGAAAAATCAGGAACATACACTTGTACCATAAAGAGGTGCAGTAAGCTACGGAAATAAATCCGTCGGATTTATTTTTGAAAGCCTGCATAGTTAGGTGTGGACCTACGCCCAAGAGTAAACGGATGATAATGATCATTAGCTTTAGCGTGTTGTGAAAAGTAAACCCAACACCCAGTGTGTCTGAGAAAACAAACGTAGCGCTAGGTGTGTCCACGACATACAAATCGTTGAAGGCCATATAAATAGTTTATCATATAAACTGTCTGCATTTTTCAAAAGCTTTACACTCAAGCGACACTTGGAAGTTATGTTTGTAAAATCGTCCATGAGAGCGAAAGGAGCGAAGTACGAGAGATGTAAAATAAGATGAATACTTTATTACTTGGGGGGGTGGGTGAAGAGAGATTGTTTTTCATACTCTCTGTAGATATAAAGATAGCAAACTGTATCCATCATATAGTTAACTGTTAAACTACTTACTTAAACTTGGGTTTAACTATTACAAAAAAAACTCCAATCTAAATAAAAATAATTGCTTTGATCTCACCATGTTTCTGATGACCATTCCATGAAGAAAGTAGAATAAGCCAACTAGAAATAAGTGATAACGGCAATACCATAAACCTTGTAAATTCGCGTACTTAATTCCTGTGTAATAATGTAAAGAGTCTCAATTAATATGAAGAAAATATTTCAGTACAACGCAAGAAGATACATTAAGTATTAGAAAATAAGTTTTGGACACTCCCGTTTTAGAATAAAAAGTACTAATATGTGTATATTCCTCTTCATCACATGCAGCCTTATAATGCAGCATAAGCATACAGATGTCATTGGTCTATCTGTTCATGACAATGATAAAAAAACTGCATTATCCAGATTCAATTGTAAGCAATCGTATGAGCTATTGAAATGTGAGGATGTCATGTGAGCTATGAACGTCCAAACCGATTAAGGAGATTAATACACGGGGATAAAAGAATGCTTGGAAGGACAGTATGGAAATAGAAGCAGCGAAAACGATCAAGGGATAGGAGTTGGACAATGCTACTGTGGTTCAAGTTACTGCATAAAGAACTATAATTTCAGTTTCTATGGAAGGGCAGCTGCACATAAGATAAACATCATCGATGATACCCTTTGATTGGAAATACCTAGGCTCGATTCGGTTTAAAACGTGAAGATCTTTATAAGAGATGTGATGTTGGATGATATACGCCAGGGACTTCAATTTTCGACCAATCTATGGATATACTGCCGTGTGCAGACACAACTAGATCATTAAAAAATAAATAAATAAAAATCATAATTAGTTCTGATAATCTTTTTTTTTTTTTTCAGAAAAAGAGTAAGGGAGGTAGGGAGAATCATATATAAACCTTTCGCCTAATAGAAGTAATTTCTTTATCAAAGCAAAGCAGTCCCAACATAATCAGTTTTATTTTTAATGATAGGTTTTATGGAAACTATCTGGCGTTTTATCAGCATAGATTTTTACACATGGTCATATCAAGCAACTTAGCAAAACAGCAATAGTAGAAACAATAAACGTTAGAATTGTATCTAAATATTTAGACACAATTCATAGCTGCAACATAGCTATTAATGACTAACGCGTAGTACAGAAATTCTAGACCAGTCTGTATCCCTGTAGTAGTTATTAAGGTATCAGACAGACAGGTAAGAAATCGCATCCAGAGGAAGGAACATAACACCTTAATCTTTTATAGAGCATAACACGGCTTGTTAAAACTAGATGTTGTTTTGTTAAGGGGATAAAAATCCCTTATTGTTTTTCAGCCAGTAAGCGAAACTAAGATCGAAAACTACGATCTGAACGTTTCATGCCGACGAACTGTCGGCGTATCCAAGCGTAAGTGACTACTTGGTAGTGCCACACCACGGCAACTCGTTGCAAAGGTGGAGCAAGTTCCTTCAAGCTCGCTTACTGGCTGAAAAACAATAAGGGATTTTTATCCCCTTAACTTATCAACCTCGCCAGAAATATAGCCGTTTGGCTTTTCTTCTTAGATGTTGTTTTATCAATCTACTCATATTTCACAGTCGAGTGACAGGGTTAAATAAGGGTAACGAATAATGATTATTTCGATTTGCCAAAGCATTTTGACAGAATTCCATACAAGAGATTGTTATATGTATGAATATCAAGGAGTGATCTATAGAAGAGCGGTCTAAGAGATTGGGGGGGGGGGTAATAGAATACTACAGGGTTCTGTATTTCTAACACCCATGTACATAAATCTTGCAGATCAATGATGTTGGGCATGGTGGGAGAGAAAACATTTAATTATACAGTATGCGGATGGTATAAAGCTGAGTCGGATGATAAGGAACACTTCTGTTATAATCTGACTTGAACAGACTGATTCAATGTGCAGAGTATCAGGTTTAATGTCGCTAGGGGGAAAGGGTGAAGACATTGCAGATTAAGTATTATATTAATGCGAATTTGCTGCAAGTGGTTGATAAAGGGTGGACTGCGAGTTAACGTTAGAGGACACATTGCAAAGGTGGTTAAGACGTCACATCGGATGATATCCGCAGTATTGAAAACAAAAACTAACTTGCACTTTACAGTGACTTAATAAGACCATATATGGATTGCTTGTACTCAGATATTGTCGCCTAGTTCCATGGAGATGAGGAAATAGTCGAAAAGGCCCAGCACCGAATAATCAAAATCATATCAGGCTAGTGAAACTTTGCCTATGAAGACAGACTGAAGGAGATTGTGGAGAGCTAGAAGGAGAAGGAGAAATAGATACAAACATACAAACAAACATAGAAACAAATTAATAAAGGATTCTTGCTGTATGATGCAGGCAAGATTCCGACAAAACAACGTCTAGAAGTAGTAATTTTGAATGGCAGCAAAACCCGCGAAATTGTATCTCAAACATTAAAAACATCTTTTTTTTATTTTTTTAAAGTTTACATATTTTCTTGAATTTAGGTGCGCCAAATGCGCTTGCGTAGGAGCGTATATATCCTATAGTGGATGCAGGTGGAAATTTTTTTGCAGCTATGGCAAGTAGGTTATCCCTACAAAGCTGAAGAAGGATGTGCTCTGGAAAAATGTGGAGTCCAGGTTCTTTTCATGGAGTGTTGTGAGTGAATACAATAAGCTGCTGATGGACATTATGAGTGAGTCTTCGGTGAATGTATTTTGAAGAAGTGTGATAGGACATGAAATTACATCTTTCATGTGATTCTCTCTTGATGAATCCTTTATTCCTGTATTGCCTATATAAGAACAACAACAGCAACAGCAAAAAAAAAAAAAATAATAATAATAATAAAACTTCGACGAAACGTTAAAAGGAAACTATAAACAACAATAGATAACTTAAAGAAGTGAATTTACTCTCCACTCTAATAATACACATAACGTACCCCTTTAAATATTTAACTATATTATTATTATTATTATTATTATTATTATTATTATTAACATCATTTAAGTCAAACTGCTCACTGACCTGGGCATCTGTTAGTCCAAGGGTGGCTGCTAGTTGTCGACGATCGGGCTTGGTGATATATTTCTGAATTGTAAATCTCTTTTCTAATCCCTTTCTTTGTAGATTGGAAAAAACTGCACGCGACCAAGACCTTTTCCTTTTGCCACTCACTGTGTGACCTGATGTTGGACTGTCGCAAGTGATGTCGCTTTCCACTGACGTCGTCCCTGGGTGAGGATACACTGGAAAAGCAGAATAATAAAATTCATAATAAAAATCGGAAAATCTGAATATATATATACACGCAGGTTCAATGTGAATCCAATTCACGAAAGGTTGCACACGGTTATATACCAATTGTACATTAGTACAACATGAACTAGGAGATTAATAATCCTGGAACAGCTGCATAGCTAAGTTTTTAGCCTTTGGCAAATTCATAGCTATGCGCCTTTTACAGTGTGACAATTTTGATAAATTGGTAAAATATCCTGTCGCTATCGCCCTTCTGATACTGACACCTTTAGCAACTGTCTCAATGTCAAAGAGTTCTTACTGATTTGTCCTGGAATCCCAGCTCTACTAAATATGAATTTTTTTAGGTTTGTAGAAAATTAAGTAGTCTCACAACTGGAAATGAAATTCCTCCCCCTAAAATATACACAAGCGTTCATGTTCGTAGTGGAATTTGATGCACAAGAACGATGGATTATTGTTAGCTTTACTAATTAGTATTATACATTATCAACGTGTAGACAAGTGGAACAGCTATTTATAGTGCCAAAATGTAATAAACAAGACGTTATGAATTTTTCTGAGTGATGACCACCATATCAAGTCTTGCCTACTCCTACGATCCCCAAATTTACAGAGTTGATCACTGGTTTGCAGAAGGAAGATATCAACGTCCATGTATTTGTAAAGAAAATAGTTATTTTATTATTGTTGTTTTTGTTGCTGTTGTTATTATTAAGAATGGGAAGCATGACTTCAAGCAAACAAGTTCGAAATGCCTTGCTCATTAATGAATACGTCAGCATCCGTTAAGTGAGAAAAGTCATCCAATTACCAATCTCAATCGTTTTGAAGAAAAGTTTAGTCCTTTCACGACTTTCGTTTACTGAAGCTCGAGTGGATCAGGAATTCAGGAAAAGAAATTAAACAGCTGAAGTACTTTCAGTCCATCCATCTTTCTCTATTGCTAATATTATTTACAGTTTAAAAATGAATAAGGTAGAAAAATTATACAAAAACGGAAAGAAGAACGCTACTACTTCCTTTACTCTCTTGAAGTTCGTTAAACTTAATACCGCAATATTTTCTACATCAGTCTCTCTATTCAGAGTATATTCTTCAGTCTTACCCCGAGAACACAGAACCAGTTAGTGGATTTGTTTCTGTTCAAATTTCAGAAACCAGTTCAGTTTTTTTTTTTTTTAATTTATTAGTTTGTGTAAAGATTATCGATGTCTTCCTTCCTTACACATGTTTACTCTAATGTCTGTCCTGGCGAAAGGAAAACTACGCAGCTACAACCTGGATCCAAAGAGCTTAAGAGAGAGTGATTTTTTTTTTTTTTTTTTTTTTACAAAAATCTAGACTTTCCGGAATGAAATTCTATAAAGAAGTGCTTAAAGTAGGTTTTTTTTTTTTTTAATCTCTCATATATAAAATCGAACCTAGGTTCCAAAATCTCGAAGATGCAATAGCTTAAAACTCTGAAAGATCCAAGAAAAGGAACCCTCGTAGTGGAATTAAAGATAATGATCATAATAAGATCTTAGAAAAAATTTTTCTTCGGTTACTTCAAAAAAATTTTTTTTTCTGTATCCCATCCCATTCCAGTGTCATTTCCTATCTAGGAGGGTGACAACCATGGTATGACTTATGGTTAACTACAAGTGTTACGACATGTGATGAGGACCCTATCTCTTTCACATATTGTCACAAGTATTCATGGCTGTAAGCATGTGTATGTTCACAGAGCCGGTTTGCCTGTTCTGGGGGAACAAAAAATCCAAGTTTCTGGGTGAAAAAACTCCCTACTTGCGTACGAGACCGGAAGTTATAAAGGTTCCTCACGTCATGGATGGGAATAGAACCCAGGTCTTTCCAACCTAAGGGCTTCATCTATACTGACTAAGCTACGGAGCTCCTCTTTACAAATTAACTCAGTAAATTAGGAGAATGTGAAATAATGCTGGAAAAAATTCATTACAAGGGTGGTTATTATTTTTTCAGCTATAAAGGTATTATTTTATACATTTTTTTCTGTATAGCAACAGCTTATTTCTATTCAAGCGAACGCATTTATTTGCTTCTACAAACTCTTGATTATCTCTAAATGAGGTAAATCAAGAAAATTCAACAGGAACAAACGAAAGCATAGCATAACTGTTTTCAGGTTCTTTACAGATCATAATTATTATACATCCCCCCTTTTTGCTTTTTTCATTCGACTCAGGATGGAAAGTAGGAAGATAGCTCAAGTTCGCAGCATAGACGCCGTAATCATCTTTTAAAAATAAAAATAAAATAAAAACTGAAGAAATGAATAAGCTATTTTCGCAACCATTAGCAGAAAAAAACCGCAATTTAGAAACATGAAGACTGCGATTTAATTTAATTAGTCAATCAATGGTTGTCTTTTGTTGATTTTAATAGCAACGCATATCAGTACATGAACCGATAAACAAAATACAGGTCACGGGTCAGAAGAATTTAATAGAAAACTGAAGATAAAACCGAAGCTATGATCTTGAATTTGATAATCAATATTGCAAACTCTGTTCAGAATTATTTGTGCTTAAATAATTTTAACTTTATCGGCAAACAAAAAAAAAAGTAAACTACAGACAGATGTTACGACGATCTCCCATTAATAGAAATAATAATGAAAAGTGCTTTTTGCATTCATACTCACCCTGGTTAAAATTAGAAACGAAATGAGTGCTGCAAGGAAAGGTATAACGATAGCTCGTTCGGAGGATGTCGTTGTACGGTTGTCCGCATTGACAGGAACTGATGCTTAGCTGACTTGGCACCGTGAGGACCGTGGATCTGGCAGTTGAACTGATGGCCGTTGTGAAGAGGACGGACGGGGAAGGACAGATCGGACAATGACTGTAGTCGATGAAGTTGTTCTTGGACACTGGAAGAAAAAAAAACAAAACATTCCAGTAATTCTAACACCTTTCATTAGATAATGAGTTGTTTTAATTTTAGCTTATCATGCTTTCGATTATAAACGAAAATTTAAAATGCGGATGTGAACTGCTATTCCATCAACTTGTAGTTTCGATGTTTCATTCAGCTTTAAACTCGCGAAGAAGAAAAGAAACTCAATGTGGACCAAAAAAACTTCACTTGCTTTCATTTGGATTTTAAACTTATGCATGGACTAGGCCGTAAATACGCATAACCACAGAATTAAGAGAGAAAAATAATCCCACAAAAATGAGGTTTTTAAATAGATGAAGCTAGTTACTTTTATTTAAAAAAAAAACTGATATTTTCATTGAATTACAATGGCAAAACTTCAGTCAATATGAAGATTAAAATTAAAAGGAAAAGAAACGTATACTCTTTCAAAAAACGTACATTGCTTCGCACTTCTTCAGTCCATTGGTCCCTTAGGACGAATTACGATGAATTCGTGCAGCCAGCATGCGACCTCCTCTATTGCATTCCCTAAGAACAAGTATTTTATGCCTGACGATGTATATGTTCACGGAGATGGTTTGCCTATTTTGAAGAATGATAAGAAGTTTCCGGAGAAAAATCCCCCCTACCTCCGTATCCGACCGACTAACTCACCTTTGATTGAAATGCCCCGATAAAGGTTCTTTGCGTCATAGACGAGATTCGAAACCAGGTGTTTCCAACCAAAGGGTTCGTCTCTACCAACTAAACTACGGAGGCTTGCTTTGCACTAAGTAAACACTTTATTGTAAGTGTTTCACGCCTGAATCGGATGAAAGACGTTCTTCGAATTCTCTCAACGCTTCCTCTTCTCATGCACAATATATTGAACAATGAAGACCATTCCAAAACTTTTCATGAAAATGACTTCGCCTTTTTCTTCCCAATTTCAAAAGAGTTGATATAAGAGGGACGAAAAATATAAGCAGCATATCTAAAGCATCCTATAAAACATTTTTTTCGAAAAATTTCTGCAAGGTCTCACGATAATTTTTGGCATCTTGTGCTTCCCTATGAATTGTCTAAATAGGCAATATCACAAATGACGTAACTTCGGGGCCATGATTAATTATCTATTTTTGTGAACTGTAGTTGGCGTGTTTGCACTAAGATATTTTCCATAGGCAGTCTCGTACTAAACATTTTTTGTTTTTAATTTTCAATATTTATGTCGTGTCTAACTAATATATTTGGAAGATAACTTACATTTTTTTTTAAAATTTTTGAAAAGACTTTTTATCTGTTCTCGTCAGGATAGAAGAAATCTTGACATTTTCAAAAATAAAAATAAAAAATAATTCGAGAGGCTAAATCATCTTAAAATGGAATTTCTTTAATAATATAACTTTACAGTAATTATGTAATCATTACAGATATATTTTGAATTAACCTATTCTCGAGCCATAAATATGCACTTTTTACTTAAAGTTACATAAATCCACCGCTTATTTAACCAATTTATGAAATCCATTCTTCATGGTTTCGAACCTAGTAGTAAATTTTAATACTTCTTAAGATAGTAAGATTTTATTTTTGTTCCGATGACAATGATTTGTAATATTTCGTTCTTTTTTTTTTTTTTTTCCCTGTAAAGGCAGAACAGCAAGATCACCAATGCTTATAACCTAATTTAGCTTTCCTAACAGTTCTTGTAAGGATATATGAAGCGTGAACTATTTGCAAATGAGAAATTTATCTTTAGATAGAGTTCTAATTACGTTATATTGGAACAAATTATACTTGACAAACATTATATTCTTGTCTATAATTATTCGCGAGCAAACAAAAAGTTTGCACGTGAAGTAACTTCACGACTATTATGGTTGTAGATGACTTCACATCACATCTACTTACAGCTTATATTGACGCTTTGTTAACCTTGCCTCAACAATCACAGATAATGTTTCATCACGCGGAAGTTGTTTATTGTCATTGCGACTTGCGTTCTCTTTAAATGCCCTTCTGTATTTAGTAATTAGCTTTGGTGTCGCGCACCTGACATATTTAACAATCTTAGAATCATCTTCGTTTTTTGCTAAGCGACAATTCATTTGAGCAATGTGACTTATTTCCATCCCGGTCTTTCAATTTTTAGAAAATCAGCAGAAGGCTTAATGAACCTCTTTTGTGTAGGCATCAAATGCGAAGGATATGTAATATTTGCTTCTAAATTTTCCTTGTTCAAGGCAAACCATTCCTTCCCATAATGATGTTTGTCACTTAACTTTAAAATCAGAGGTCAAAGGAAATAATTTCAAATGTGAAATTATTTAACGTCTGAAATTTAAACTCAAAATTGTGTTTAGCGAAAACTAATGATCCTTGAGCAGTTTGTTATTTCTATAACACGGCGGTGGTTCAAATATCCACAATGATTGTCACATTTTTGTGACGGAGCAATTATGTCAAATAACGTCTTCTGCGTCTTCTTCTTCTTCTCAAAGACAAATTCGAGTAATTGCCACGTAAATCTGTAGAAAAAAAAATACAAGTAAAAAAAAAAAAAATTAAAGTATATACAGCAACAAATGGCTTCCTGACGAATGGAAGTATGCGATAAATGCTTTCATAATTTTTGGACAACAAAAGTACATTCAATAGCATCATTAAAGTTTACATCGAAAATCTTCAGAGGTTAATTAAAATCTCAAAGTATAATACAATAGTTAGAAACTGAAAAAAAATAACGAAATGGATGTGTGTGTGTGTGTGTGTGTGTGTGTGTGTGTGTGTGTGTGTGTGTGTGTGTGTGTGTGTGTGTGTGTGTGTGTGTGTGTGTGTGTGTGTGTGTGTGTGTGTGTGTGTAGTAAAATAATTTTACAGATCTCCAACTTCGGAATTTATGTTATCATAACATCTCAAAATAATTTTTATGGATATGAAATACGAAGTGTAGATTCTTCCGATAGTAAATTCGTTACATAAACTGTCAATTACTTTGAAATGAGGTAGAAATACAGATAATTACTCCATGATTCTGGAATTGGAATTTCTTCGTGCTCAGTTAATTTCTTTATTGAAATATTCAACTTTAAATTTCGGCTTCTGGCTAGTTGGGAGTAAAAAGAAAGAAAAAAAAAGCCTCTCCTCTTTGCTAGTTTACTATGAACATTGAATAACTTTCTTTTAGCAAACGATCGTTATAGGAACTGATCAAGTGCAGAACAAGACAGAGAGAGAGAGAGAGAGATTATATAAAGCGAACGTTTACATTCGCTAAGTATTTCTTGCTATTTGAAATCCATGTATAATAAGATCGACAACTTACTGCATTTCCAAAAGTGTGAAGTCTAGAAATTAAAATATTATATGCGAGATGTTAGTTTAACTCAAATCTCACTTACATGTATGATAACGAGACTGATAAGAAATGCCATATCTATCACCTGAAAATCAGATAACACGTAGCATCATCAAGATAATGAGTTTCCTTTCATCCATACGGATGGTAGGGGCAACTATGCTACCATACTACGGAAGTAACTATGAGCAAAGTGGTTTCCCGTTTCCTTCCTTGCCGTACTATATCCTATGTGTTCAGGTTTGCCTGTTTGGGGGATGAAAAACCCCAGGATAAACTGAGGTAAAAAAACGGCACTGTCAACGTCCGGCTAACTTGGCTATCAGCTGAAGATCCTTCAGCTCCTCACGTCTCCGACGAGAATCGAACCTAGAGCACTCCTTCCACCAGACATATGGTTGCGAAGCGCAAAGCCACTAGGCTAACCTCGCGGACATCATCAAGATAAAAATATTATATTGAAACCAAAGTTTCTGTCTCGTTCTGTCAAACTTCTGAAAATAGCATTCCTGTTATTTTTTTTTCTAGAAATTCGTAGGATCCTTTCTGGCAATCAGAAAAAAACTTTACCTATGGCATCTACAATGGGGATTAATTATGGTGATTAATAAATTTCAACACCATAAATTTGTTGCATACTTGCAAAATAGAATACTAACAGAAGCGACAGAAATATCGTATTACATAACTATGATAGTTTGTCTTAATACTTTACACAGTTTAAAGCATGCCAGTAGAAGTTCAAATAAGAGATTTCGGAAACACTGTTGCGTGTTATACTGCACTGTCTATTTCATCGCGATCCGATGAGGTAATTAAATATTTTCACGAGGCATTACGAAAACATATAAACCCTCGATTTTTAAATAATACTACATCACTGAACCCTTGCAGTAAGCGCAAGTGAAAGAAAAATTCAAGAATGATTTGTGATCTAACACATTGTAGTGCACTAAACTGTATTCATGGGTGAATGGGATGATATCGTCATTCACTTGATTTTAAGGTCCTAAATTATTATTATTATTATTATTACAGAACAACGAGAAGAAATATTTCTTTACAATTAATTTTAGAAAACAAAATACATTTTTGCAGTCAGTCACTGAAATGCGAGAACCATACAGCCAAAACCGAAATGTTTCAGCTGAAAAAGAACCCGCCCCCCAATGAGATTCCTGAAATTTTCTGATATTTCAAGCGGTCTGTACTAATAATTAACTGACACAGAGTTTTAAATAGGTGGGAGATTCTGATACTTTGTTCCTGCACTTAAAGGAAGATTACTAACAGAAACAAAGAATTTACAATACAGTATAACATCCACGAGGCTAGAAGTCGGTCACTGTAATGCTGGCGTTCAAAGCGCGCGTTGTCCAGTGTTCATTATTCGGCTCTTTCTGCGGTATTTACACTCTGCTGACAGTTCTGCTCATCCGTCATTATCCTTCATCACCCTAATCTGCTTCTTACGTAATACACGACGGTAACAACAAATAACTGTTGCCCACACAAGTTCAAGCGCACAGCGAATTAACTTGGGAAATATTTGAACCAACCAATTTGCCATGTTTGCTCTTTTCTTTTTCAGTACTCTCATCAAAATAGGGGGGGGGGGAGAGATAGCGGGAAGAAAGATTTCTTGACAACGTTAACTTTAGAATGAATCTTAAAACAGAAGACTGAGCGCATTATGAGTCAGATATATATATATATATATATATATATATATATATATATATATATATATATATACAGTATTTTTTTTTTTTTTTTTTTGCAGAGAGAGAGGAGAGGAGAAACATATTAAGATCATACCTGACCCCTCTCCATGTCGTGGGTTAGGCTCACCCTCACTTAAGTTTCACATTACTGATTGCTATTGCATGGAGATTTTATGAACTGTTTTACATTTGAAGCAGAGCAGCTAAACAACCTAAAATAACAAGCAAGGAACTTATGTACAATATAACACTGCAGGCACGGTCGCGATAATATGATACTCAGTGACTAAATAAAGATGAGTTTGCGAGTCTCATGTGGGCGGCAAAATTTTTTCTCTAAAAAAGTTGGTGTTCTCCCTTCTCTACCCGACCCTCCAAAAAAAAAAAAAAAAATCTGTGACGACACGTATTAATAGATATAATAATATCTATAGAGCTACACACACACACACACACACACACACACACACACACACACACACACACACACACACGATTATCCACACGGAATCAAAATATATTCGAATAAAAAAAAATTGAAAATTGTGATCGCAGGGAATGTCTACAGATAGGGCCATAAATCACAGCAAAAATCACCAGAGTTCTGCGAAACATTTCTAGAAATGCTCTATAGAACATTTTTATAGACATCGCATCTGTGTAGAAACGCTACCTGAACATACCAAAAATGTTTTCAACCCAGTCGCTGCATTCTCCATAAATGAAAGTCAAATTAAGACGTTAGAAATGCTTAGTGATCAAAAATAGAACCATAATTAGACTGCCATTTAACAAATTCCTACGGTTTATCCCATCAGTCAATTTATGTTTAAAAACCACAACATCATCGAAAAATTTCAAGCAAATCTGCGTTATAAATCATGACGAAAAAAAATAAAATAAAATAAAACAAAATAAAACTTCGAAATCACTCGGTTTACAATTATTAAAGAAAACATAGCGGAGCATCTTTCATGCTCATTTTATCCCCACATACGTTTACAATGGTAAACTGGGGCTAGAATAGATAGAATTTATTTGCCTAGTTAGTCACAATAAAAATTTCTCACCTCAACAAATTCATTTGGATTCAACGAAAGGTTTTTCCATCTTCTCAGTCCAGCATTGAATATTTCTTGTTATATCTAATAAGTCTACTTTTGAATGTTTTATGTTTCTGGCATATTTATGATTTTCAAAGACTAATAAACATATAAAAGGAAAAAAGTATATATTATATATGCGCAAGGATGACACGCAAAATCGTGAAGCGTTCCACATTTTGCGGCCTGGTTGCCCGAGTGGATAATGTATCCGCTCTCTAGCCAAAAGGCTGCGGGTTCGAATCCCGCCGTGGCATGGATGTTTGTGATTGTCTGTGGAAATACTAGTGATGGTGGTGAGCGGTAGATGGCGATGGGTGTAATTGAGGTTAGTTGTAGTTGGTGGAGACAGAGTTGTGGAGTAGGTGTCCTCCTTCGATGAGTCTTTGAACTCTCCTGGAGGTGTCATGTAATAACAATAATAATAACATTTGTATTTGATTTTAAAATTACTTTGCTTTTTTTCTGTACAGTTTTATATAGATAATTATGATTATTGTTTTAAAATCCTTAAACTTTTGCATTATAAATGAGCTCATTTACATGAAATCTATTTTTCTGTTCTATGCCATGCTTAGTAAGTTGAGAATGCTCAGAAACTCGGTAAAGTTTTATTTTATTTTATTTTATTTAACTTATTTTCTTAACTTGGATGATCTAAAACTGCTTTGTGGTTGTATTATTTTAGGAAAATTTGATTTATAATTATATATATCGGAGAGGTTATTTTTCTGTAAGCGGAAATATTCATTTTTTAAAATAGAAAACTTTTCACTAGAAAGAGATGCAGCAAAAGATTTGGGATACCAAATCTTCACTTTTTTTTTTTTTCAGTAAATGGAACTGCAAAACATGCTACTGTAATTAACGGGTTTGCTATTGCAGTTTGACAAACCTAATAAGCGGTACATCGATGACAATAATTCTTAGCTACACGTGCACGCGCACAATAGGAACTCGAATTAGGAATAAACAAGTTTATCAGATTATTCTATTTGAAAATGTTTTTTCAATAAATTCAGTAAATTTGAGATACCTTCGTATGAATTCATTCAATGTGGCTACTCTCATTTGACAAAGTTTTTGAGAGTTCCATTCTGAAATACTCTGAAATATATATATATATATATATATATACAGTAAAACCCCTTTTTTACACTTTATTTACATTTCAGGGGACTGATGGAAAAAAAGTGCCAATAGCAGGAAAGTGTAAATAGCAGGAAATGTAAAAAAAAAAAAACATTTAAAAAAAGGCTAAAAGATGACTTACTGCTAATATGTGAGTCTACATACTAGATTACAAAATTTAATAACTGAAAATAAATGAATTTACAATGTACTTAACATTTATCTATTTTAAAAAATCTTTAATTGCTGATTGTTTTTGCTTTTCGTTTTTTTTTTTTTTTTTTTTTTTTTTTTTTGACTTAGCGCCAGATTGCTTTACATTGAGTTCAATGCTTGCCCTGTTTTTTACTATCAAATGTTCAAAGTGGACACGGAGAGTCCAAGATCTTATGTTAAATGCACATCTAAATGCAAATGCACATCTTATGCTAAATGCAAATGTTCCGGCATGCCAATTTACACGTCGCAGAATTGCCATCTTTTCTTCTACCGAAATACATTTTCTGTCTTTTTTCTCCATGTTACTAACATGGATAATCCACCACCGCAAAGCAACTTTCACACGCTAAATTACGTTGCAGAAATTCTGCAATATCAATTCGTACTGTGATTGAAAAATCGCGGTATCGCTCATCACTACAGTACTGCTGCATGCGCGCAAGTCACCGTGATGGCGGAAACGAAACTACAGCCGAAAGCAACGCCACCTGAGAACAGAAATGCGCAGATTTCCGCTGAAATCGATTCGAAAATCGGTATTGCCACCGAGGGAAAAAAAAAAAAAAAAAAAAACGCAAATCACGGGAAATAATGTCCACGTCAAGTTGTTATGGCGGGAAAACAATACATCGTGAGAACAGGTCTTAAGACGGGACCAACAGAAAATGACGTAAATGGCAGGAAAACGTAAATTGCGGGAACATAAAAACGGGGTTTTACTATATACAGTATATATATATATATATATATATATATATATATATATATATATATATATATATATATATATATATATATATATATATATATATATATATATAGAAAGTATTTTACCTTGGGTATAATAAATGTTAAAGATACTAAGCTATTTTAAACCTGGTTTTACTCCATGGAGTAAAACCAGGTTTAAAATAGCTTGGTATATATATATATATATATATAATACACATTTCGGAAATTATGAACTACGCGTCAAATATGGAGTTTGAGATGTTACTTCTGTTTTGTATGGCACTGAATCCAGCTGAGTCTTTTATGTATAAAATTAAAACTAGTTTTGAGCATGCAATTATGTTCAAAATGCAGTCAATTGTAAATTGATTATTTTTTTAAGAAAAAAAAATATAGATGACATATAGTAGCTGTAGTTGTCGTTACATCAATTTTCGATGTCATGCGACAGCAAAATAGCAACGGATGCTCGGTGAGTTTTAAAGTGTAACTTTACTTACATCAGGTTTTTCATCAAGTAGTGAATATGCATCTATACTCCGTCTCAAAATATTGCGGCGAAAGCATCTTTTTCTGAATTTTAATGATTTGTGCATTTATTATTACATGAAGTTCAGAAGATGAAGTTCTCTCATGAGCGAAATGTGGACTCAGCCATCGTGTTCTACATCATTGGAATTAGGATTTGTATATTCAGCTGGAGATTTAATAAGCGAGTCGGATGAAATGTTTAAAAGCGACAAGCCACCTCCATTTGAGACTTCTACTAAAGATGATGAGGAAGAAGAAGAAGAAGAGAAAGATGAGTAATCTGTTCAAATAAGACTAATAAATTCACTAAACGGAATTTGTTACAAAGGATGACATTCGATTAAATTAAGTATGTATTGCTCTGATCAAACTCTGGGGTCGAAAACGAACTTCCTAATCGCGCTCGGGATTCAATTATTGAGAAAAAGTCAATAGATTGCATTAATAAATGGCACAGAACTTTCCTATTTAAAACATTGTCTTTTTGGATTAGCCACTAATAATCCATTTCCAAGTTTCCTTAAATAATCAGAAAGAGAATCTTTTATTTTATTTATTTATTTATTTTTTTTTAAAAAAAGGAAATGTTTTAACTTTTACCGTTATTACAATGGGAATCGGCAACTTTTGGGATTTTCCGATAGAATATAATAAGTGAAAAAAAATCATAATCTCGTCTCTTTTTGGAGTTGTTCTTCTTAGCAGATTTGTATCAGCACCAGGCTAAACACAAAGTCGCAGCTAAAATAAAAATTAATTCTCCAACCCCGAAATTCTTGACATCTTTGATGGAGTCTGATTGGTGCCTTTCACTCCTGTTTCTGATCTGCCATAATTTTATTCTAATTACAATCTTCAATTTACAGTTCATATGATCTGTAAATTGAAGCACGTAACTGAGGTTAGTAACTGCAGCTTAACATTTCTGGTAGCAATTATTCTATGATGCTACGTGACAGTCGTAGCATCTTCAGAGTTATTATGTTACAAACTTAGTAGATACATAACAGCAGCGAACAAAGACAAAATTTCCGTCCGAAATAACTAACATGTACATATTATATATATTATATTTGTTAAGCATATTTTAGTTATTTCTCAGTCAAAAAAATAAGAGCTTAAACGATAATGAAAAGAGATCAGAATTAAAAAGATATTATTTCTGGAAAATTTTCCATGTTACTCCTCCAAACACCCAAGACAAAAACACCAAGCCGATATGACATAGCCTTGATATATATATATACAGTATATATATATATATATATATATATATATATATATATATATATATATATATATATATATATATATATATATATATATATATATATATATATATATTTTTTTTTTTTTTTTTTTTTTTCACTGCTGGTTGTCAAAATATACATCAAACAGGAAATTAGCATCAACATAACTTTTTAAACCGTGGATGGGCTAAGGGTTTTCTTAATTTTTTTATATCATTGATATAAAAAATGGGCGATATAAAATATAAAATGATGGGCGATAGATGGCGTTGATGTTAGTAGTGTCGTAGTGGGGAATTAGGTAGCAGGAAAGATGCATTTAGCGAAGTAGAGTAGTGTGCCCTCCCACGATGAGTCCTTGGACTCCCTGGAGGTGTCACGTAATAATAATAATAATAATTGATATATTTCTTTACATAATTCGGAATCCCTGCTCAAAGACCAAACACACAAGTTTTTTAAGCTATTTCAAGTACACCTTACAAAACCTCGGGATCAGCCTCCTCTCCCTCAGTCTAATCATACGGTTTTAAAGAATATCATTAATTAGATTGTCACTCAACGAAATACCTATTATAACAAAACCGAATTATTATTTGGGGAGATAGAATTTTCCAGACAACGTCCTCCTTCCCGGTTAGTATAGCATCATCCTGCATCATCTGTTTGATCCAAGCGAAAAGAGAAAGCGTCTTCATGTTCAGCTGCAGACATTATATAAAAAGAACAGAAGCGTTTGTGCTATAACAATACTGGATGAAGCATCTCCTTCTCCTCCAAGTGAGATGCACGAGGAATTGGTCCACTTTTGGATGGATGTCCTTTCTACTCCTCCACCATACCTACCTATTTATTCCTTCCTTCTGAAGGGAGACAATTTCTTTTGATGAAATATAGTCTTCACTTCCAACTAGCTCATCAGCTGCGTAACGGACGGCTTTACTGCTGTGGAGCTTCAACGGGTTCCTCTGCCTATTTTGCAGGATTTAACTGATCTACTTCTGTTTTTACCAAATGTCTACCATCATATCTCTGCCAGTCAAGAACACTGTTCATTCCAAAGAAGGAAGATGCATCTGTACCCTCTGACTACCGTCTAATTACGGTTGCTGCTATTCTCTTAAGTCTGTTTCATAAAGTGTTAACTAAACGTCTGCAGTCAAACATCCAATGATTTTAGGCAGAGAGCCTTCACCCCTGCGGATGTCTGTACTGAGAATATATTCATTCTTTTCTCTCTTCTCGCTGAATCCCGATATCAACTCCGACCTATTTTTATGGCGTCCCTGGACCTCCAAAAGGCCCTTGATAGTGTTTTCCTTCAAACTATACTTCGAACTCTGTGTATCACAGGATGTCCGGAAGCTTTTCTCATCTACATATCAGAGATTTACTCTGGAAATTCCCTTACTATCAACCCTGGGTTCCAAATCAACGTCCATCCCAGCACTTAAGGGGGTATACAACAAAGAGATCCTCTTTCTCCTATTTTCTTCAATGGCGTCATTGATGAGTTTCTTTGCTATCTTCCAAGCTATGGCTACTCTCTTGACACGGCCACTGTTAATGTTATGGCATTCACTGATGACCTTATACTCATAGTCTCTACTAGAGGAGGCTTGCAGGACTCCTCAACGAAGCAGCCTACTCCTTTCAAGTTCAAGGCTTAAACATCAATGTAACAAAGTCGATTACGCTTTCTCTTGTCCCATCAGGTAGAGAGACAAGAAATTCAAGATCGAGAACTGTGAGTTTCCCCTCAGTTCTGGAGGAATGGAGATACCTGCAAGCCTTCTCTTCAACAGGCCGTTCCTCTTTCCTATTCACTCTAGGATCTTTCTTTCTTTTTCTCGTATAGCTCCAGTTAAACCTCAACAGAGGCTCTTTATTCTAAATTATTTCCTTCTTCCTAGACTCCACTTCAGAAGTATGTCTTGCTGCTTCTAAGGACTTCATGTATTAATAATAATTATCGATGTGCCTCTCGATGGGGGCTTGATGGAAGGACACCGATTAAGACTACCTTGGTTGAACAAAGGAGAGCAGATCATGAGAAAGCTGCCTACTATGTTGAAAACCAAGACTTGGTACGGCTGCTTCAGGAAGAACACCACATCGCACCAAAATTTACCTCTGCAACTGCATCTTTTGTATGGTGTCAGCAGAGTTATCGGAACTTATTAAGCTTTTGACTCGTTCTCTGGGTGATTTTAAGGTACTCTCTTTGCGTGCCTTGCAGGGCACACTGGCTGCATGGAGGACTTACCAGAGAATGATTTTTTGAATCCCTAGGTCTAGAGTTGGAGAGTACAGAATATTGCTGGGGCCTAGGCCTCCTCTGGTCCTACATGTGGGACCATAGTATGTAGCACTGTTTCAGTGCGAAGTTAGAAAAATGAAATAAAAATTAAATTAAATTACGTAATCTCCAATAAGCATGCAATGGTCTCACATTAGGCAAAGAATTTATTCCTACTTAAAGCAAAAAAAGTAATAAAATAAAGCCATGCGAATATATGCTAGGTAGTCTGTCAACCGTGTCGACAAGTAAGACCACTACTGGAATATTCTTCTATAATATGAAATCTGTGCCTTTAATATGACGTCAATGATGTAAAGCAAGGGAAAGGATATGAAAAAGATATTTTACTTAACTTTTTTTTGTTGTTGTTTGTAATACAAAATGTTCTGTGTGATGCACACTAAAATAGTACTTATAAGTCAGTATGAAAACCAACAAATCTCATTATGTAGGGTTGTGTATTATTATTATTATTATTATTATTATTATTATTATTTTCGTGACACCTCCAAGGAGTCCGAAGACTCATCGTGGGAGGACACTTATTGTACAACTCTTCGTCTCCACCTCTACACCGAACCTCTACTACCAATCATCATACCATATTGGCTGCGTTGTATCGATAATCAGTTATTCTGCAATGAGACTGCGTAGGGCGATATCTTCAACTGTGAAAAATAATTCAGTTTTGTAGGTAGACAGCATTTCAGTCTATTCCCTTGCGAATTAAGTTGTTTAGTAAATAATTTGAACAGCTTCGAAAAGGAATTACAGTTTTAGAGCATAATTAATTCGCATCGAAAGTAAAAGCAATTTTTAGAAGTCCTAATAATAGAAGTAATACTAATAGTAAGTTAAATTGAACTTAACTTTTTTAACGAAAGAATTCCTGCTTTTCATTTATACATACATTTCTACATTATAGAATTTTAATTCACGCGATGTAATTCATCTACTGCTGAAAGACAATACTCAACATCGATGCCTACGATGGAATTCGACCACGTATTAGTCGAAAATAGAAGTAGTAGTATCCACGACCGATCGACAGTTGGAATATACTTCGTCTACAAATTGTTTGTATTCTCCGTTAGGGTTACCTGCTTTTCGAAAGGAAAAATCACTCCAGAAAAAAAAAGAGAAAAAAAAACGAAACCCACTATGCCGTATGAGAACGGCTAACTCACCCTTAGTCGATAAAACTCTCAAAAAGGTTTTCTCACTTCATGAAGAAAATCAGACTTTTCCAGCCAGAGGGCTCACGTGCTACCAATCACTTGCACATAGGACGATTTTAATTTTGTTTTATATCGGTCTAATTCTGGAAGGAAAAATAAGAAATCCTAAATACAAATGATATTAAATTCCGTGTAATCGGAGTGGAGTCCTTATTTGCTATACTTTGGAATCGTTTTGCTTATCGGTCTCGATCGGCATCTAATTCATGTAAAAATTAATTATCAAACAATATAATAACAACAATAATAATAAATTAGAACTGAGCAAAATTTAATGATGACAAATACCAAATTTCATTGAAATTTCCAGACAGAACTTTAGTCTGGAAATTTCCAGACGAATCTAATATGAAACTTTGCAAAACGTATTAACAAATACTAATATTTGGTAGTTCACTACTTTTTTTTTATGGTTTTCCTTTTTTTTGTCTATACAAATAATATTATAGTGCTACTATTATGTTTAGTAGCACTGAACATATTAGTATCACTATCACTATGCAACTAATATGTTTAAGTTAGCATCTTGTTACAACAGCTTATTAAATGAATTTGTTTAGAAATATAGTCAGGAGTAATTTATATAAGGAGTAGTTTACAGTAAGAAGCAATTGACTTACTAGTGTTCTGTAAGCAATCACTTTCACATTATTTTCACTCAAAAAAAGAGGATGTGAATTGTGTTGTTACTTCATTGCCTGCATGTGCTCTTTAAAATGCAAGAAATAGAGTAACTCTCTCTCTCTCTCGCATCAGGGAAAATATTTAGCATGTATCACTTGAGAATTTTTGTAGATCCCTGAATATTTTCTATGGGTTCACTAACCTCCTGGATCGCATTAAACTCCAAACGGACTCAATGTATATTCTCATCACACTTCGCGGTATGGTAGTTGTGGAATTGTATAAGTTTATTGTGGTTTGTTGTAATTTAAGCAAATTAAACAATAACAACAAAAATAACAATCTTTAAGATCTTAAATTCCGAATCCGGATTTTATCGGCAATCCAAACTCACCTTTATGTTTAACAGGTACGATGTCCGAAGACAAGATGCGGTCGATACCAAATTTCAAATCCCTCCTGGAAGATTTCGTTGTGACAACGTTGGTCGTAGTTCCAGGATGTGCTTCCGGGTGGTGAATGGCCGGTGACATGTCTTGACATTCACCGAGGGGTTCTGCGATAGAGGTCGTGCGTATTTCTGTCGGGCAACACTGTGAACTGACTCTTCGTAGTATGTTGCCGCTATCGGCCGAACTTGTCGACGTAGGTGTTGAATCGCTGTAACACGCTGCTTGTGCTGGCACCGACTGCACTAGGGACGATAAAACGGAAGGGCAAATGACGGGAGTACCGGCGATAAACATTGCCCGCCTTTCGTAACACGGGGACCACTAACCGCCGACGGAGAAAACAACGACCGTTGCAATGTGGCCAGTGAGTAGATGTCAATCTGGCTTACGAGCATCTGTTCGGACCACTTATACGGACGCTTAAAGGTCCAAAAGAGGCACATTCATCTCCCTCAATAAGGCTATTATAGTTTGTTAGGGAATATACGAGGCACGCGAGCCACTTGTATCTGATGACGGACATGACAAAGAAAGTCTAAAACATGGAAGTAAATGAAGTTTAATTCTAGGATGACTTCAGACTCCCACTCTTTTACAAAGAGGTTTTGACCTGCAAATGAAATAGACGTCTTTAAATGATAACGATTGAAATTATTATATTCAGATTTTATACACAGATCCTGTTTCTTAGAGAGGAGTATTTCTGTCATTTTTCTGTTATTTTCACTGAACTGGAACATACGATTAAAAAACAGAAAAAAAAATCAACCTTCGGGTAAATGTATCTAGAATTAGGTCTAGTCTATTTGAAAACCTATACAGATCAAAGGTTTTATTATCCTACATTCAGAAACTTAATATATATTCAATAAACAGACCCAATCATATTTTCTCTGCTTAAATGCATACATTCTCTACCGGACTAGTTGGCAAAGTGGTTAGTGTATCCGCTCTCCAGCCAAAAGGCTGCGGGTTCGAATCACGTCGTGGGTAGGGGTGATTGTCTATGAAAATATAAGTGCTAATGGTTGGTGATATATAGTTGGTGTAGTTGAGATTCGTTGTAGTGGGTGGTGCAGAGTTGTAGAGTAGGTGCCCCTCCCTCGATGAGTCTTTGGACTCCCTGGAGGTGTTACGTAATAATAATAAAAAAATTATAATAAACTGTCACCTCTTTTCTCCTCCTTTTCTGAAAGTCCCTCGAAATTAATATATCCCCGATTTTTTTTTCAAACTACTAACTGTAATTAATTGTCGGGGAAAGAAATCTCGGGATGAAAAAATAAAAATCCCTCTGTAGCCAGTGAAGTTTATTATTTTCCTTATCTGATAATATGGCTAAACTTCGGTTAAGAGCAAAGGAAACTTCCAGTCATATTTGATTCGAATGATGTTAATATGGAAATACCTTTACTAATCTTGAGGAAAATTTGGCTTAGATATCATCCATTCAACATTTCATATTCCTCTTTGGATTATTGTAAGAATGCGAAGCGGGTACCTACTCGCTGCAGTATTCGTCTTATACTGCTGACAACTAGTTCTCATCTCAGGAGTAAAAAATTATCAAATAATAAGTCTTGATCCGTTCTGAAATTATGAAATACTATCGAAGGAACGGAAAGAAGTCTTTTGATTCCTCTTTACCCGAAAGTTAGTTATACAGGGTGTTCGGGATAAATTTGACAGTTTCGTAAGGAAAAAGAAAATCTTCTTTGTATCTATTAAATTTAATGAATTGACAAAAAAACATTACAGGCAGAGTTAATTACGATACTATCAACAAGATTTACTCAAAATAACCACCATTAGCATCGATCACAGCTTCAATTCTGCTTCGGAACCTCGAACAAGCTGATGCTACAGTCTCCCTGGGAAGGGCCGCAAAAACTGTTTTAATTTTATCCATTAACTGGGCTTTTGTATTACTGGAAGTGCGATTGGTGTCTTTTTCAACTGCGCCCCATACAAAATAATCCATGGGGTTAAGGTCTGGGGAGTTTGGAGGCCAAACATTTGGACTGGTGAAGTCGTAGAAATTTTCAGACAACCATTTTTGACTTTTCCCAGAGGTGTGGCAAGGGGCCGAATCCTGCTGCCATACATACGGCCTACCATTGGCTACCCTTGTTATCCAGGGCTTGACTACAGTTAGCAACTCCACGAACAAAGCCCGAATTCCAATGCCAGGGTTCTTCAACACCTGTTCCTGCAGATTTGCGAGGAATTCTGCTGTACGAACGCAATCAGATCGTCTGCTAGGGATCTTTCTTCTTGCTACATCCTCGTAGTCACCATTGCAAGTCTCTAGTTCATGCCTGATTGTTTTTACTGTATTCAGGGAGCATTGGGCAGCAGTCGTAATATCCTTATTTTGATGGCGGGCACGAATCATCATGATACAAGTTATTCTCTTCCATGATTCAGGTGGGTTCCAGCTATCCATCCTTTCTGACATCTTGTATATGAATGAAGAAGGGTCCAAACTTTTAAATGAAGAGAAGTGTGTGTTAATACATGTAACTTACGGAAAAATATAATTAATTATAAATATGTCAAATTTATCCGGAACACCCTGTATGTGACACTTAGTCACATTTATACGATTATAGTTTTCTATTTTCCAAAACAGCAAAACGCATGATTCTTATGAGCACATGATTTTCATCGTCCTGTGTAAGACCACTATTCTGCTTTATTGAAGCTGAGTGGCTGCTTAAAAAAGTATCGTGTGTTTAGTGTCTAAAACAAATCCCTGGATTATCTAACCCTTAGCCACTGATTACAATAATTCTGTACTCTAGTTTTCTAAACCGGTGTGGAAGTATCATGAAAACAAAAGGTTACATCTTAAGAAAAATTAAAAGTGAATTTAAAGTTATATCAATAGCTCATAATTCAAAATTAGTTTTAATTAAAATTTTTCAAACATTAAATTAGTTTAAACCAATAGGAGCAGACTTGTTTTCACACAACCGCTATATAATAATGCAAACTCGAGCAATAGCAGCCAATTAATCAATAGCAAAAATCCGGGTATTTGGCAATCTGAAATTAATAGACACGAGGATTTGGGAGTTATGGTAATGATTAACAAAAAAAAAAAAAAAAAAAAAAAAGTTGGTTTCTGTTTGGAAATTCGACTTAATGATAATTTCAATTCCATTATTGAATCTGTTCAGTGTAATAACAAACTTAATAAATCCGATAATAAAATCATAAAGGATGGGAATTAGTTACAAAAAAATAATTTAGATCGCAATGAATTTTTCCAGCATCAAAAGAAAGTCAAGCAAAAATAAATCTGTTAATGGAAAGCTTCAATTTACTTGTGATTAGCTATTGTTAGATATCTGACTCCTAGTACACCTTTTACTGATCTGTTAGACAATTTTTTTTTATTGTCATGTAAGATATGCAAGAGTACCCGAAAGGAACCATTCTATGCGATTACGTTAATACGGACCTACTTGCAGTGAATGATCACAATGTTTTGCTGTGCAGCAAAACACTGTGTTATAAATGTAAGAGATTTGATTTTTCCAAGGGAGATTTTTCCGACGACAAATGCTATCTTTGGGTTACTGCAGATGATGGAAAAGTTTCGAGAGAAGCAACAGGGGCTATATCTGGTATTTATTGATCTGGAGAAAGCGTATGATAGAGTGCCAAGGCAAGAAGTCTGGAGGTGTCTGAGGGAGAAGAAGGTAATGGAGAAATATGTCAGGCTAGTGCAGGGTACAGAAATGTGAAGACAAGAGTTCGGACATGCCTGGGAGAGACAGAAAGTTTTCCAGTGACAGTTGGCTTGCATCAAGGGTCAGCATTAAGTCCGTTCCTGTTTAATATTGTGATGGAAGTTGTGACGGAGGAGTTGAGAGAAGATGCGCCTTGGATTATGTTGTATGCAGATGACATCGTGCTATGTGCAGAATCAAGAGAAGAAGTGGCAGCTAAACTGGAAAGTTGGAGGAAAGTACTGGAAGAGAGAAGTATGAGACCGAGCAGAAGTAAGACAGAGTATATGTGTTGCAAAGTGGTGGCAGCCAGGAGACAGATCTGGAGCTGGAAGGAAATGTCATCAAGAAGGTTCAACAATGAAAGAGGATGGTGAGGCAGAGAAGGAAGTGGGATGCAGGATACAAGTAGGATGGAGGAACTGAAGAGAGATGACTGGAGTGCTATGCGATAAGAGGGTGCCGATCAATCTAAAAGGCAAAATCTACAGGACAGTAGTGAGACCAGCCATGGCGTATGCTATAGAAACTGTGGCCCAGAGGAAAAATAACATCAGCAGGATGGAGGTAGCGGAGATGAGAATGCTTAAGTGGATGTGCGGTGTGACCAGAAAGGATCGTCTGAGAAATGACTATGTGAGGGGAACGGTGAAAGTTACGAACTTAGCAGCAAAGATACAGGAGGCAAGGTTGAGATGGTTAGGTCATGTGATGAGGAGGGAGGAAGAGTATGTGAGCAGAAAGGTCATGCAGATGGATGTGCAGGGGAGGAGGAAGCGAGGGCGGCCAAAGAAGAGATGGAGAGAGCTGGTAGAAGAGGACTTGAGGATGAAGAACTTGGATGTAGCTACAGCCCAAAACAGGAGGTTGTGGAGGAGACTCACTACACAGAGAGAGAGAGAGAGAGAGAGAGAGAGGGAGAGAGAGAGAGAGAGAGAGAGAGAGAGAGAGAGAGAGAGAGAGAGAGAGAGAGAGAGAGAGAGAGAGAGGTTTATACCATTAACAATTGTATACATTAATATAAGAAGTATACATGTTTACAAAAGTCCACAGACTTATCGCGGAAAATCTTTCCTACCTACAATAGCTCTCATACACTGAAGCCTAAACTCTTTCATACGCTTAGTATTCACATGTTTAGGAAATGCTAAATCACCCACTACTCTCCACGTAAAAGTTAAAAAAAAAATACTCCTCATTCTCTTATTCACTACTCACAAAATTTCCAAAGATGGTCTCTAGTTCTTGTACCTACCTTTTGTCCCACCATCTGAAAAAAATCTCTCTATTTGACATCGGATAAATACCTCTATACAGCTTAAATGTCTAAATCATATCATCCCCTTCTATCTCCAACTCTGCAGATTACAGGACTTCAATCTGTCCTCAAAGCTAACATTCTACATCCCTGAAATCATTTTTGTCAGCCGTCTCTTCATATCACCCAAACTCCGGTGACCAGATTTCAGCACAGTAGTCCAGATATATCCGGATAAGGGTCTTCTAATAATAGAATCACTACCAGTTTTTTTCTGCTGATGAATGTTCTTATTAATACTGCTGCAATCCTCTGAGTTGTCATTATATTGAGTGGGTTGAATGTTAATAATAAACAAAAAATTTTGTAAAAGAAATTATACATTAAGCTGGTAGCTTCTTTATACCAGATGAGATTACTCAAGAAATAAACCAGAATACACTTTATGATATTTAACTGCATTTCTCTAATTCGTATAACTATTTTTCGCATAATAAAGCTGATTTGAATTTCGCATTTTCACACATTTTGTTAGAAAATGAAATTCAAAAAATAAAATAAAAAAAAAACAAATGTTTCTATTTTTTTTTTTTCATTTTTAAAAATATGTTGTTGTTGTTTTTTTTTCTCCCACAGAACAGCAGCTGCGTGTATCTTATAGTTTGTTGCACTTTCTTAATTCACTTTCTTGAAACAGTCGAAAAATGAAAGGACTTTCTGAAACATTCAGAGAATAAACAAGTCGGGGTTGTGAAGGGTTGACCAGTAAATTGTCACAAATTATGTGGTAACGTATGGAATATCAAACTCGCAAGTTGCGAATTGATTTACTTCAATTGTAGTTAAGTGGAAAGCATTTTGCGTTTTTGTGTGTTTGTTTCTTCGAGAAACGACATCTTTATTTATGCTATAAATTGATTAATATATTATTACATAAATAAATCACTATGCATATAGTGATTTGTTTATGTAATGATATCTGCCATGTGCATACATATGGCAGATATCACTGTCAGCACGTGCATCTTTGGCATGGCAACTCTCGGCACATTATTCTACAAGGTCTGTCCTAATAATCGCATATAATGGATAATGGATAAGACAGTGGAAAAGGGTCGCAATATTTGATTTAAAATAATAACATCAACAATTGAACGCTGAGAATAAGAAAAATCGTTTTGCATTTTGGATAGGGAGATTTGGATTGCGAACCATCTCCTGATATTGATATCAGGAGATGATTCGCAATCCAAATCTTCTCTCTCTTTCTCTCTCTCTCTCTCGGCACATAATCTACAAGGTCTGTCCTGTTCATTTTGTTAAAGAGTTGTTGTTACCCTTTCACTAGTATTAGAAAAGTACTTATTCTTGAGAAAACCTTTACGTTTCACCTCTCAAAAGAGAATTTTTAGTTATGCTTTGTCCGTTCAGAATGTATCGAGAGTGATAACACTGCACGAAGAAACTTATAGGAATCGGAGCCTATACGTCTCTTCTGAAGCTTCTTTTGAATTTTTTAGTTATTTTTTTTTAACATTCCAAAACAAGTTTAAATAAATATTTCTAATAGTGGATAAGATTATGCAGTAGATGTGTTGCTGCAGAATGGAGGTAATGCTGTGGCTCAATTGGTATCGATAATATCTTTGGTCAGAAAGAGCTAAACTTGCATCCCGTCTAAGACACTACAGTCTAATACAGGGGTGCAGTGTTTTCTTTCCGGAAACTCGGGTTTTCATCTTACAAAGAGCACACCGACTAAAGCCATAGCTGCTTTACCCATAATTCCAAACAAAGATGCAAAACTTTAACCTTAAACTTTGAAGGAGACTCAAATCCGATTCCTACATGTTTCCTTTTTTTTGTGCATCACTTCTGAAATGATCTCGTAAGTCTTCCGATTTAAAGAAGGGATCCTGAAATCTTCTCTTTTTGATATGAAATGAAATGTGATATGAAATATCACATTTCATTGGCCGTTTTCCAGATTTTTGCTTTGTATTTTCAGATATCGTAAAAACTGACACTAACCTGTGTAGCATAGTGGAAAGACGTTTACATCCATAGCGCTATACTGCCCAAAGAAAGACCGTTATAAGTTCAATTTTAGTCACTAGGAAATTTTTCTAAGCCTTTCTTTGACAGGTTCTCGAGTTATTCGATCTCTGGCACTTGTAAGTACGATTTTTTCTACGAGAACGTCTGGTTTTTAACTTTGCAACTCAAGCAAATTCACAATGGAACGTACACTATTTCGGCCAATATACAGTCTTAGGGTGAGGGATCACGAGAAGGAGGCAGTTTCTGCCGTACTATAGTCCCTGAATGCCTATTAAATTAATTAATAGTTTTGGGCTAGCTATCTGATGGCTAAGGATGAAAATTGGCTTCTCTTCAAAAGTTAGCTAGGAGATAAACGGCCTCTCCAACTCCCTTTTGGTATAAAAGGCGCTTAGTGGATTCATTTATTTTATTTACCAAAACAAGTTTTGCTTTATTGACTTACCACTTTTAACGGACTTTATATAGCAACCAGCAGCTTAGAGACTACTGGGACCTACCTACCTACCTACCTACCTACAAGACTGTTCAGGCATGTTGTGCATGGTTATAATAACCCGCCTGCTGTCTATATGTACACTGCTTGGAAAGAAAACAACGGAAACCGTAGTATGAGAACAAACAGACATGGTGACTACCTTAATAGATGTAGGACTTCCTTTCTCTGCGATGACTGCAGCAATCCTACCGGGCACAGCGATCAATGGGAATTTTGAACCCTTCTTCCTGTAGACATGTAATTAGATCCTGCGTTGTTGTGTGTGTGTGTGGGGGGGGGGACGTCACTTGATCTCACCCGACGCTCCAGTTCATCCCACAGATGTTCAATAGGGTTGAGATCAGGGCTCTGTGGAGGCAAGTCAAGTGTGGTGATGTTCATGTCCGCAAACCACGCAGTTACAGCAGCAGCCTTATGACACGGTGCACTGTCTTGCTGAAAGAGACAATGGTCAGTTCTGTAGGAACACCACAAAGTAGGAAGCATTGCATTGTCCAGAATGTTCAGATATTTCTCGGAGTTCATTGCTTGTGGCACCACAAACTGAGGTCGAGACCATACCATCACACTACCACCTCCAAATTTCATAGTTGGGGTTATGTACTCTGGTAAAAGATGTTCACCAGGCATCGACCACACCCACATCCATTCATCACTTGGTAGAGGGTGCAGCTTGATTCTTCGCTTCATAACAGTTTTTCAAGCTTCTATGTCCCACTGCACACGCTCTTTGCTACTGAAGATGACACTACATGTTGGTTCGGGTAAATAGGTCTTGCATATTGCGGTCGTATCATGGAACCCCATGTTGTGAGCCTCGGTTCTGAATGTTTTTGTGCAGATTTGTGTTGCAGTCGATGATCAGAATCCACATTCCACATGTCGGCTGATGAATGGCGGCTTTAACATATTATTCTTCGTAGCACGGCACAGTCACGTTCAGTGAGTGTGGTGGGTGTCCAATGCAGGTAGCACTTGCAGTTGACTCCCTGCACTCGCGTTTCTAAATACAAACGATTTTACTCGTTCAAGCAGGGTTCCATGACTTTTATGCCATTAGTTAGGGTAGGTTAGCATGAAGTAATTTAAAGAATGAAAACAAACAAAAACTGACTTATGACACTGCATGTAAAAATAAGGACAGTCTATTTAGAAAGGAACTTGATAATATATCTAGAAATATGTAAGCAGAGCTAATCTAAGTTGTCTGATCAACTTACAGAGGACAGAGATGAAAATGCAAAAAAATGTCTGAAGAAAGGGGAGTGGGTGTTAGTGTATTATGTCCAGGCTGCGAGATGAAAAACCGATTTTTCGAAAGGAAAAACTTTGTCATTCCTATATCACACTGGCTAACTCAGCTTCAGTTGAAAGACTCTTCGCGTTCCAGACAGGATTCAAACCCAGGAACTACAGAGGCCCTAATGGATGCACTTAAGAGTGACTTGGAAACATCTGACCATAGTAAAGGCCTAAAATATAACAAAGGAAATCGGAAGAAATTTGTAACAGGAAACTAATATAATGAAAAATTGTCGGACTATGATTGTATCCTTTGCATCCAATAAAGTCACAAGCCAAGAAATCATAACCCTGATAACGCTGCAAGATCGTTTTATCTGGATAAAATAAATAACTAGTAATCTTTTCGAAATGAATACCCACCAAAATTGTTGGCTCTATTCCTGATCGATGACTCATTATTCGTTACTGCTTTGACAGCTCTTAAAAAAAATTTCTGAAGGAATCTTCCATGTTTATTTTTTTATTTTTCAAAAATTGTTCAGAAAAGATCACATAAATTCAAAACACGCAAACAAAAATATTCTGATAATGTGATAATATAATTCCAGTGTCACCGAAATAACCTGTGCATCAAACAGAATTATTCCTGAATACCAGGAATCAGTTTGACGTCAGTCTTTTGATTGGTATTATTTTTGTAATAAGATTCAAAGAAAATAAATAAAAATTAAGTAAAAAACTTAAAAATATGACCTTTCTAAAGTCCAAGTTCTGACTCATACAGATTCCTTATCTATTATAATTTTATTTACAATCAGTAAATATAATTATTTTCTATTTACACTTTCACTCACGTTGATAAGATTACTACTAAAGAAATGCTGACTTTCTTCTGGAATAATAAATTCTTGCAGTGATGCTATCACTCAAATCATTGCTACTATCATCCGTTGTTGGCAGTTCACCCTCTCTCTCTCTCTCTCTCTCTCTCTCTCTCTCTCTCTCTCTCTCTCTCTCTCTCTCTCTCTCTCTCTCTCTCTCTCCCTCTCTCTCTCTCTGTTTTATCCGCTTAGCACATTTTTATTTAATTCTTCAGTATATTCAATAAAAGAAATAGCAAATTTTCGAATAAACATCCTGTCTATTTTCTGATGCAACACAAGCACACAAAGATGGTAATCGTATCATAAGAATATGATAAATCTTTCAGAAAGTTCATATGATGAACCCGTCCCACAAAGTGCTACCATCTCGTGAACATATGGCTGATCTGCTTCTCGTCAAACGGCAGCCTGTGGTCTTTGATAGCGGTGTTAAAATCGTTAGTGTTAGGGCTGATATCCGGCTCGTGCCTCCTTTCGCTTGTGTTTACGCCATATTTTGCTAGATGAGTAGTTTTGTTCTTGCACCTGAAAACCACGTCTAAAGTAAACTTTGATCCTTCAACCAAGTAATGCATGTCGTCTCTGGCACTCAAGCATGTCCTCAAGTCAGCACTCAAGTACACGTTATATTTATCTTTTTTTCTTAACTTCACTCCAAATCTTCCTCGTACAAATACCAAGCTATCAGTTTTATTTCTTTCTTCTTTTTTTCTTCATTTAAACTTCCATCTGTGTAGTTGTTTGCTAACCAGTTCTAACACTCAGTGGTACTTTTCTCACTACCGTTTCTTCATTGTTGTATTTCCTCTGTTTCTTGCATTTCCAGCTTAACAACTCACACCTGGAAGCTGAGAAAATTGCAGCAATCAGTTCTATCCTGTAAAGAGAACTGATTGCTGAACAGTATTGTAGAACCCAACATAAAAATACTTCATTTTCGCGGAATTTTCATAAAAAAGTTACTAGTAAAGAAATCCTGACAATCAACAGTTATGTGCAAATATTTTAATAATAATAATAATAATAATAATAAAACATGACATAATATTACAAATAAAAAATAACATGACTGTTCTAGAAATAGTTTAATAAAAACAGTGTAATAAAAAATAGAAACAGTTTAATAAACAAATATTCACACACTACAAACAGAAATCTCAATCAAAATATGAGCATGCTGCGAACGACATAAATAATCACCATATGTTTGATAATATTTGTAATGGATGAAACAAGTGTTAAATTCAACCTATTTCAATATTTTATTAACGTTGAGGCGACTACTTTCGCCAACGTATCTTCTTCATTCATAGATAGAGCATATATTGTACCACTGACATTGAATGGATCAAAAACCTACAAAGCTATCTCTTGAGGGGAAACTAATGATCAAATCTAAGTAAAACACTCATCCCTATGCTGTATTTGGTCACTTCTTAAATATTAAACTTGAACTTTATATTGGCTTTATTAATTGACCGGATTACCACGGCAGCTTCTTTAAAGTTTCTACATCGAAAATCCTCTTCTATATAGGGCATGGAGCTTTTATCCCAGTCGATGTGTGGTTAGTGATCGAGAAGTGATGGGCTAATCCTGAAGTATTTGTTCTGTTGTTGTTCACGTCTCCTACATATTCCTTTTTTTCGAATTTCCAGGCTTTCCAGAATTTCCGTCAACGATCGGGCGGAGTTCTGCTCCGCCCGATCGTTGAAGAAATTCTCCTACATATCTATTAGCTAAAGATCTAGCTTCTATTGAAAGAAAACATTAAAAAAAATCAGATTCCTTCATAAAGAATTCTAAACATTTCACTGAAAAATTAAAAGTCTCCATCTTAAAAACAGACATCTTCGCAAGCTTAGATGTGGTTTCTTTATTTACCAATATATCAGTTGAAGAAGTTATCAATATCTTGGAAACAATCTCTATCCACATGACACAGCTCAGCTTTTTCGTCATTGCCTCAAATCGAATTATTTCAAAGTGAATGACACAATATATGAACAACTTGATGGCTTAGCCATGGGCAGTCCCTTATCACCTCCCTGCACTGATCTGTTCATGGAAAAATTAGAAGCTGACATACTTTCCAAATTAAACCCAAAGCCGTTCGTTTGGTGGAGATATGTAGATGTTTTCATAATTTGGAGAGGAATAGAAACAACCCTAATTGAATTTCTTACAAAAATAAATTCCTTCCACCAAAAAATATAGTTCACATTAGAGCTGGAAAATAATAGCCAATTGCCTTTTCTAGATACACTAATCAAGAAACAAGAGGATGGACAAATCTAGCTCACAATGTACCGCAAACCAACACACACTGGACGGTACCTGCACTTCAAATCGACTCACCATATTGCACAGAAACTCAGCATAATTCATATGCTTAAGAACAGAGCGACCAACATCATCTCAAAAGAAAAAGATCTCCTTGATGAACTCACTCTCATATCTCAGACCCTAGTAAATAACGATTACCCAGAAAATATAATCAAAAAGATTCTTCATAGAAACCCACCACAACATCAACCTTCTATAATGCAATATACATTCCATCGTCATCCCTTATGCAGGCTCAGTGTCAACAAAAATTGCAAAACTCCTTAAGTCCTTTAACGTCAGAGTTGCTCTTAAACCCGTCAATACGCCAGTTTTTAAGATCACGAAATGATATTAATGCCTTCTTCAAATACGCAGGTGTGTACAACATCCCATGTTCCTGTAGATTAAATTACATAGGGCAAACACAGAGAAGCCTGGAAATTCGAAAAAAAAGAACATGCAGGAGACGCGAACAACAACAGAACAGATACTTCATGATAAGCCTATCACTTCTCGATCACTAACCACACTGGGATAAAAGCTCCACGCACTATATAGAAGAGGATTTTCGATGTAGAAACTTTAACACGTCCATTGCCAATCACGCGATATCGCGTGGACGTCGCTAACTAAATAAAAAAATAAAAAAAATTTGGCCACCACACGAAATTCCAATTTTCAGCTTGGCAATGAAAGTGTTAAAGAAGCTGCCGTGGTACTCCACTTTGGAGAAAATCTAAACAGAACTCAAGGAATGATTCTAAAAGACATCTGGAAAAGCCTAATATGTTCGCTCAGCTTACCAGAATTTCATTTCGCTAAAAACTATATAACGCGCTCAAAAAACAATGACTGATACACCACGTTTCATGCTCATGATGTTACACGTCGGTTTAATTTATTTCATAGTGTTACTCCATTATTTTTTACTAGCAAACTTTGAGTTCCATGTACCGTTACACATGTCCTGAAGAAGAGGCCGGACAGAACAGCTGGCGAAACTTGTAGACAATTATATATTTTTTCAACAAAATCTCTGGTCAACTAATAAAGCCAATATAAAGCTCAAGTTTAACTAAGTAAAACACTTTCACGTGATTAATCGTGATTAGTTTCAGTTGGTTAAAACTGCTGTAATTTTCATTCCTCTTTTCTGTTTCATTAATTCAAGAGTTGGGCATAGCAGAGCAGTCATTTTCGATTCTCTGTATTCAAATTTTAATTATTCTTTTGTCCTTTATAATAATAAAACCTGTTACTCCTCAAAGGGAGTAGGCAAGGCCATTTAGCCCTAATTTTTGAAGAGTAGTGGTCCAATTAATATTGGTGAGATTAATTCGCGCCCTGGAAGGAGAGTAGAGAATACTGTCGCCACCCCGTGGTCCCTCATAATGCTGTATATTATTGTCTGAAATAGTGGAGGTTCTACAGTCGATTTCTCGAGTTTTACAGGATGAAAAACCCAAGCTTTCGGAGAGAAAAAAACCGTTTGCCTACATGTTAACAGTTTTTATTTTGCTAGAAATATAGTTATTCCTTCTCTCAGCTTACTCAACTTTTTAGTATGAGTCTTTTCATTTTTCAGCGTGAACGAATATGGGCTTTATCCGTTCAAGGCGTGGTAGCCGATTTCATATGGGAGTAATAGGGCATTTTATTCCAGAAACTCGGGTTTTTCATCCCGCATACAAGCAATGAGAACACACGCAATTTATAGACAAAAAATACGGTTGTTGGTGACAGTAGATGACGTTCTGTGTCGTAGTTGGAGGATCATATAGAGGAGAAGGTGACTTGAGTGCTCGGCCTCCTTGGAGGTATCACGTAATAATAATAATAATCGATCATGTGAAATCCAGCACTCTTCCCCAAGCGGTAATAATATTTTATGAGAAGATCCTGAGCCCTTTCATCACATGATATTGAAAACAATCTTGAATTCTTAAGAGAGTTGGATTTTATAAAATTTACTATTTTAACAGCTGTTATTAACACCAGATTCAGCTCAACACTAACATTTCTCAGTGTATCATCCATTGTGTGCTTTTCTATATTTGGCTTTACCAGTTTCATTTTTGGCGTTTACTTAATAATAATGCATAATAATTTACCTAACATAATTACGAGCGTGGTGGCGAAAAAAATTCATTCATTCAACAGTACCACAGTTGTATGACTTGAATTGCAAGTTTCAAAAAAATATATATATATTTTTTTGACCATGGGAGTTAAATTTAATCACCAAGTGTGAGACTAACTGTTAGGTTTTTCTGCCAAAAAACGTTTCACATTGTTGGCTTATCTTTATATATATATATATATATATATATATATATATATATATAATATATATATATATATATATATATATATATGTTATATATATGTTAAAGATACCAAGTAATTTTAAACCTGGTTTTACTCCATTTCCCAAGTAAGCAAACAGACTAAAAATCAAGTTTGCGCCTGCAATTGATGCAAGTCTCTCTGATCCCACAGGTAGTGCAGGACCAGGGCAACTCGTGGCAAAGGTGGAACAAGCTCCGATCACCAATCTTTATATTTACCCTTAATGCCAAAACACATCTCCAAGAAGGGGATGTATGATGTTTTGTATTAAAGGCAAGGGGCCACTACCCAGACCGGTTTCGACCTTTATTGAGGTAGAATGGGAGTTCATGCCTTTCATCACTGGCCTCTTTAGATTTAATAAAAGTTGTGCTGAGAGTCAGCCTGATAGTGAGAGAGGAGAGGAAAGGTAGAGTGGATAGTAGTAGATAGTTAAAAGAGGCCTCAGTCGATCTACTTGGCCTGACTTAAATGCCAGCACCAAGCAGATCTCCGACATCATCTCCCTCCATCCGTTCTCCTCCGCGTTCTCCGGCCAGCCACCTCTTCAGATGTCTGGCCGATGAAAGAAGTGAAAAGACAAATGCAGGAAGACACACATAAATCGAAAATCAAAAGAACTAAGATTCACATAAACAGAAACGACAAAGGAGCTAGAATACACATAAACAGAAACGACAAAAGTCGGTGAATTAACAGAAAAGTACTGCAAGAACGGGGGAAGAGCCTGGCCCGAGTGATGCAGCCCGCAAGGAGCTGCACCGCCTCGCTGTAAGCCTTCGCCGCTCGGGTTCTCAGGTCTGCCCCCTCCTATGTGGATTAAGCCTGAACATACAGAAACAGAACCAAGAAACTTAGAAGGGGCTTTTTTTTTTTTATTTATTTTTTTTATTTTTTTATTATGCCATATTTGCCCTGCTATCTCTTACCGCTTCCTCATAGTCTTTTATCACGTTTTCCATCACTGTGAGTACGTGTACTAACTCTTCATCATTAAGTTGCCATATTCTCTTCAAGCATTCATTCCATTCCGCTCGGTCGTAAGTGACTTTCCCAAACTTGAGCCATATTCTAAGACTCTCTAGCTCACCTTCACATTGCAAACCCACGTCTCCCTTTTCCTGTACTGCTGTGTGGACTTTGTTTTTTATCTCGGGTTTATTCCTAAGATAGAATAGGATTCGTTTTGTTACATTCGAATATTCATATCAGGGGTGTTTTCTTTTTACAGGTTTTGTAATGGGTGAGAAGAACCGGTGTTTGAATCTACTGGTAAAGTTCTTTTTTCAAATTCCCTCATTATCCCTGAGTATCTCTTTTCCAGATCTACTCGTGTCAGCGACTTCAATGTGTCGCATAAGTGTTGTTTTTCTTCCTCTGTTAAGTCCAGGTGACCGTCCAGTTGCTGGGGCTCGACCTTGGTTATATCTTTTACATAGAGTTCTCCCCATATGAGTCTATTGCTCCTCTTAAAGAACAAGAAAGTTGGCTCTCCTTTTGTGGTCATTATCTGAAATAGTTTTTCTGCCGTTTTAGGAGATCCCTTAAAGTTCTGCAGAATGACAGAGCCGTTTGGAGTCTTGCTTTTAACAGAGTCTGTTCCTTCCTTAATTTCTGGATTGTTTCCTTGCTCTCTGTCTTCTTCTTCTTCTGATGAGGTTTCTTCCTCATTTTCTGAGTTGTTTCGCGATATTATCTCATTTCCTTCCTCATCCTCATCTGAACTTGAGGCTTCTATTTGACTTTCAGTGTCCTGTTTATTTCGTTTCATTTCTCCTTCTTCTTCCGGCGTGTTAAATATGTTGAAGATACCAAGTAATTTTAAACCTGGTTTTACTCCATTTCCCAAGTAAGCAAGGTAAAATATATACCCAAGTTAAAAATACTTTCTACATTTATATCTCCTCCAGAGATTCTTATTTAATAAGGTTAAAACACCTTATGGTAACTTGTTTTGGCGAAATACTTACAAGCTCTGTACTACTAAAACCTTGGTATTTCTAATTCTAGCCTAGCTCCCACTGACGAGACCTCAAAAAAGGTCGAAACCGGTCTGGGTAGTGACCCCACCCATAATGCATTGCAGTATATACATCCCCTTCTTGGAGATGTGTTTTGGCATTAAGGGTAAATATTAAGATTAGTGATCAAAGCTTTAACCACCTTTACAATGAGTTGCCCTGGTGTTGTACCATCTTTAGACTTGAACTTTGTTTCAGGCGCAAACTTAATTGTTTGCATACTTGGGATTAGGAGCTAAAATAACCAAGCATATAAAATTGCTTGGTTATCCTAATATGCAATATACCCAAGTTAAAAATTTATTCCCATATATATATATATATATATATATATATATATATATATATATAAAGATAAGCCACACACACACACATACACACACACATATATGTGTGTGTGTGTGTGTGTATACAGGTGACAGTGACATTGTTTTTATTTTCTTAGCAAATTTATTTCCTAACATTTTTATATATATATATATATATAGGTTATCAAAAATAGCATTTATAGACTTAATTCATTTTCATTACCTGTGAGCGTGTATTGTATCAATGTTTTCTCAGATTTTAAGTCGTCCTCTTTTTTTTTCTCTTAATAATTTGACATATTCTGATGTTTCTGGTATTTCGTTTACAAATGGCGTATAATTTTTGATGAAATAATAGCACTATTATAAAAAAAAAAACTTCTGAACAAACAAAGCATTGTGGAATTTTGGGGTTACTTTTCTTTTCATCTCCGGAGAAGATATTGATACACACACCATCTAAGATAAATTAAATCAATCTTAGATGGTGTGTGTGTGGTGGGGGGGGGGTTCATTTTGCACTTTCATCTGCAGTCTTTACAATCACTCATTAGTAGTTAAACTAACTTATATCGTTATAAAAAAAGAAGTCTAGCTTATGCTGTTGACATATCGGTAAATAAATTTAACAAATAATTCGAGTAATATCGACACATTCACTACGCTGTAATAACTGATTAGTGACTCCTGCTAGCAATTCCCACACACAGTTCCGCTGGATAGTACAGAATGTCCACATTGGACCTCTCTAGTTCCAACGTGTTACTACTACTACTTAAGTGTATGGACCATGGTCTCGAAATTGTAAAAATGAGAAGGAAGGCTCACCAAGTTTTTGTAAAAAAAAAAAAAAAATCAGTACATTTCCAGGTGTGCTCCTTTAGCAGCGTGCATAATGTCAAGTCGACAGCCTATTTCCGACCAGGTTCTCTGAAGCATGTCAGGGGTGGTGGAGGACAGAGCAGCAGAAATGCAATGTTTCAGGTTCTCTAGACCGTCCACTTCAGTTGCGTAGACTGTGTCCTTCACATACCTCCCCCCACAAGAAAAAATCAAGTTGGGTGAGATCCAGCGATCGTGGTGGCCAGGGAATCGGTCCCCCACGTCCGATCCGCCGCTGAGGGAAGACCCTGTTAAGAGTTGAACAGACCTTCAAATGCCAGTGTGGCGGGGCACCATCCTGTTGAGAGGATGCGCGGTTGCAAGTTTTCGAGTTGTAGAAAGACGACATTTTCCAGCATGCCGAGGTAAATCATTCCGTAGATATTGCTTTCCACAAAAAAATTTCCACCACACAACTTGTGCTTTCTCTGCTCCTGATGACATGTTTAAAACTACGACAACCCTGTCTAGCAGCGCCATCGCATCGCGACGCAGGAAAAAGTTCTGGATGAAACTTGTAGATCTTTGGAACGTTTGGACAACCCAAACCTTACATATTTCCGCATTTCGATTTTTTATCGTTCTTTGAAATTAGGACGGTCCAATGTGGACACCCTGAATTTTTCCTCTCATTGGACCTCCGTAGTTTCAAAGAATGGTAAAAAATCGAAAAGGTGTTTTCGGTAAACTACATCTAAATCCAATGCAAGTCAAATGTCTGTATGGTCTGGTGTATCCCTATAAGGTTTCGCAGAACTCAGGTTAAGGAACATGGCTCTCTAGAATACATTGTAGCTTTCTAACTTTGAAGATTGAATTGGATATAAAAGTTTGGACTTCCAGTATACTATTAAAAAGAAGGTTTCACTTTACATATTAAATAATGTAAAGGCAGTAGCATTAAGGAATATAGCATAACATAACTACGCATGCTTTCCGAAATTTACTTATTTCAACTGTGGTCTCCCATAATATCGCTTTGGATACTTGTCCTCACTATTTGATAGTCTTTTTAAAGTACTAATTTTAAGTCGTTGTTCTCTATGATTAAAAAAGGCTTTGATAACACCTATCTTCAATCTCTACAGTGTAGAAATTTTTGAAAGCACTAAAGAATTGGAGGAAGTTGAAACAGAGGAGGAACTATAAATAATCTTCGTTATACAAAATGTATTGTGATATTGTAATGACTACCGAGGAAAAGATTTGGAAAAATTAACACACACACACACACACACACACACACACACACACACACACACACACACACACACACACACACACACACACACACACACACACACACACACACACACAAAAGATGTGCCTGTTTAGCCTCGCAACAACGCTTCTAGAACCATAATGATATACCACCAGGAAAAACACTTTGTGTTCAATTCTAGTTGTCGATTAGAGGAACTTTTTCTAGGCTTTTTCTTTTTTCAACCGGTTTCAAGTTAGCCCATCTTTGACACAGGCAAGTAGAGTTTTTCTTCCAGAAACTTTGGTTTTAATTCATGCATCTTAGAAAAATCGACCGTAGAGCATGAACTATATACAAACAAACATACAGAGTGATAGGATTTAGGATCTTGAAATGGCAGAAGTTGTCTATGTAAAAGACAACCGACTTCTTAAAAAATTAAAATTGATAGTCATGTGCTCAACTATTATACGAGCACTAAAGACAATTATAGAACAGGTCAGATCCTATGCTAATATCGGACATCCCTTCATACAGAATGGCAGATGCAAAAAGAGAGAGATTGGGGAGAGGGAAAGAAGAAATTGCAGTATGCTAATCTTTAAAAAGATAAACAATACCATCATCAAGAGCTAAAAGCAGACAAAGAATGATCAAATGCTACACTTTATGTCCACTCTTATCTATGGAACAAAAACATGGAACGAACAAGGAAGATATCAGAAGGTTCAGTGCTTCCGAGATGTGGACATCATATAAATCACTAAATATCTTGTGGGTTCAAAAGAAGAATAATGGCGTTTTGAAGATGATGGGTACAAAAATGCAGCAAAGAACATACTGAGAATAAAAAGCATACACGGGCCATGATGGCAGTCATGAAAGTATTAAAAAAGATTTCTTAGAGGGAAAAATATAAGAAAAAAAAAAACGAAGACAGTTATACGCCAATGGTTAAAAAATATAAACGATTAGCACAGCCTAAACTATGAAAGTATGTAGAGTAAAAGAATAGCCAAGATAGGACTTACAGATCTTTTTATTTGTAAGAATTCATACAAATCACTAAAGAAAAAAAATGCATCGATTGAAATTGTATCTCCTTTTAACTTACATTATGTTCTAAGATTATTACTGCATCTTTATTTTATTCTTGCAGCAAGGTAAAAGGCAAATGAAGCAGTTGTGGTTATTTGGAATTACGGACTAAGCAACATAGGCTATGGAGACCAGTGTATCATGTCTGCTAATTGCGTGTGTTCTTCTGGCCTCCAAGACGGGCTAACTTACCTTCAGATTATATAATAATAATAATAATAATAATAACAACAACAACAATACCAACCTTATGAAGGTACTTCACGTCCTGAACTTCATTCAAGAAAGGTCTTTCCCGATCAAGAGCATCTTCGATACCACCTAAGCTATGGAGGCTCCGTAAAAGGAAGCACATATTGAACTAAATGGTAGTATTGTGTATAAAACTGGAAATTGGGGATTTATAGGTACTGATTTCCAAGAAATCAACTGTGATTGATCATTAAAAGAGAGAAATGTGCAGATTATGAAAAGAAAAAAGAAACCTAAGAAACACCGATGTTTCTTATTTGCAGTGGCGGTACGTGGCTTGAAATCGTGGGGGTGCTGCAACTTTCGAAATATACATGCACACTGTAAGTACAGTGTATACGTTATTATTAAATTAAATCCGCTAACGCCTTTTATTCCCTAATGTTAACTTCTATGGCAAGATGGACATCAATCCCTTGGATTTTTATCCCGTAAACGGTACGTTTTAATTATTTCATGAAAGTTTTGAGCACCTGGCTCGCCCTAATTAGGGCTGTGTAGAATTATTCAATCTGTGATCAGAGCCGCCTTTGGGCGTTTATGTTTCCATCTGTCTTTTTCATCGTAATCTGATGATTCATGAATGAGTTGGTTAGGATGGAGTGATGCCTGAGCAAAGTACTTGGCTGCTATCTGGAGGAGAAACGTGGGTATGTCTGGCAGGTTTCCGTCTTGGTGGAGGATAGTGTTCCTTACAAACCATGGGGCATCGAAGATCATTCGGAGGCATTTGGTTTGGATTATTTGTAATCTTTTGATGTTGCTGGGGGGAGGTGTGGCTCCACGCTGGTGAACCGTAAGTTAGTGTGGGTCTGATGATTGCTTTGTATATTCTTAGTTTGTTTTCTGAACTGACTTTGCTTCTTCGGTTGAGTAGAGGGTAGTTGAGCTATTGCTGAGTTAGCATTGTTGCAGGCATGAGAGATGTGGAAGTTGAAGTTGAGTCGGTTATCTAGTTTAATTCCCAGGTATTTTACTTCTTTTTGCCACGGGATATCGGTATTGAACATTGTGACTGTTCCGTAGTGGTTTGCTTTCTTTCCTGTAAAGAGTATAGCCGTGCTCTTGTCTGCACTGACGTCTATTCTCCATTTTTGAAACCATTTTTCAAGATTTGTTGCTGCATTTTTTAGTCTTTGTGCGGCAAGTGTGGCCTGAGTGATCTGGCCAGTATCGCCATGTGATCCGCATAAAAAGCCATTTGGGACGTCTGAGATGTAAATATTGAAAAGTAATAGCGATAGAAGGGAGCCTTGCGGGACACCTGCTGTGATACTTCTTGTAGAGGATCTGAGGCCACGGAGTTTCACTTGAAATTTCGGTCTTTCAGGTAAGAGTCTATGATTTGAATGAGGTTTAGTGAGTATTTTGCAGTTATTAGTTTGTGGATGAGGCCTTTGTGCCACACTTTATCCACGGCTTTCGCCACGTCCAGGAAGATTGCCCCTATGTTGTTTCCAATTGAATCCAGTAATTATGTATTCTATAAGTCTGTGAACCTGTTGAGTTGTGCAGTGACTTCGAAAACCAAATTGTTCTTTTGGGATTAGGTCTAGATTGTCCGTTTCGTTTTGTAGGCGTTTTAGTATTACTTTTTCTGTGATTTTCCCAAGGCCTGATAAGAGGCTGATAGGTCTGTAGTTCCGGGGGAACTGAGGTGCTTTCCCTGGCTTGTGGATGAGGATTATATCTGCCTGCTTCCAGCGAGTGGGGAAGTAGTTGAGTCTTAGCATCGCATTGATGATAGCCACTAGATGCATTATTGTTTTGTGAGGGAGTGCTTTTATAATTTTGTTTGAAATCTAATCAGGACCTGGTGCTTTTCTGTTGTTGAGGTTCTTGATGATTTGGTATATTTCCTTTGGCGTAGTATAGCTTGCATTGTTACAGTTGGTGGGATGATGAAGTGCACAGCGTACTTGCCTGTGAATTTTTTAGATGAGGCACAAGTCAGCATGAGTGTAGTTTGGTTGAAATTGCAACTCCAGAGCGTCTGCAAAGGTTTCTGCTTTCTCATCATCTCATGGATTGGATGTATGTTGGGGCGGTCACTGCGAAGGACTTTAGTCATTTTCCATAATGAGTTGTCTTCGGTGTTTAGGGATCTTAGTTTCCTCTCCCATAGCTGGTTCTTATGGTCTTTGATTGCATATCGGACTAGGTTTGTCACCCTGTTTAACTCTTGTTTATCCTGGGGCAATAGAGTTGATTGATAGCGACGCCTGATCCTGTTTTTGTTGCAGATAAGCTGTAGAATCTCTTCTGGGAGCAGGTTAGCTTGAGCTGGAGTGGTAACGGTGGAGGCTGTTGCAAAGCCAGTTTGGATTGTGCTTTCCAGTTTATTGATTGCTGTGTCTACTTCTTTGAGTGAGGAGATGGTTGGGACAGGGCCTGTGATGTTGCAGAGAGTTGCATTGAGCTTTTTAAATTTTGTGCAGGACTGGTTGGGGATGATTTCTGTATCCCCACCTAGGCTTAGTAGAACTGGGTTATGGTCGGAGCTGAGATCATTAACAACCTGTAACTGGAAGTAGGCGAGGCCTTTATACCCTATCTAGCTTTTGGAGACTGAGTGGGCAGTTCAATCTCCACCGGTAGCCAATCAGAGATAGCTGGCCCATGTCTATCACTAATTATAGCAGCCACCGATGAAGAGGCTGGCAAACAAGTGCTGCCATCTCTTGGTACCTAACCCTAACAAGACATGTTACTGTCTGAAATCATGTGGGTACTACGGTCGATTTTCTCGAGTTTACGGGAGGAAAAACCCGCTTGCCCATGCCAGAGATCGACTAACTCGGGAACCGGTCAAAGATAGGCTTAGAAAAGTTCCTCCAGTCAGCAACTAGACTAGAACCTAGGCCTAATTTCGAGCGGCCAAGCGCGTGTTTGGATAAAATATGAAAATTATGGTAAAAATTAAAGATGAAAAAATATTGTTTATTATCGATGAAATTATAGTTTGGTATAATTCAAAATTACTTAAAAATAAAATATATTCTTCTTGTTTTGTTTCATGAAAAAATATCGTTTATTATCGATAAAATTATACAGTTTAGTAATTATTCAAAATTACTTAAAAATAAAATCCGTTATCTTAACCGCAATAATGTTCTAAAATACAAACTATAACAAATATGTATTTAATTGTAATGTCCAAATATTTATAGAGACGGAGTAAACACGATAAGCACTACGAACACTCTACTACTGGTGCAAACTGCATATACTGTAAACAACAGTGGAACTACGCGATGGACAGTGCCGTATTACGCTAATAGCTCGCATCTCACTATGACGTGCATACGCTTGCGCACGTAGCAATATGGCACTGTGGTAAACACAGTGCTACAATATGGAGTTTTATTTTTTTTATACAAAATAAGAGAATTGTATAGGACTGTTGATGATAAATTAAATTAAATATTACAAGCAAATATAAATAAATTAATAAATATATTTATGTATCGAGAAAAATTGGGGTTGCTGCAGTTCCGCAGTACCCATGCAAGAGCCGCCACTGTTCATTTGCCAAAAAAGTGTTTCTTATTCCTCCCATCATACAGCAATGGTATATATCCGTTCACAACTGAACACACCAGAATTATGTACTGAACTCTTTCAGCTTGGTTTGAATTATTGCCGAGGCATCTAATTTTGTGATTATTATATCTGTAATTGCCCGTGTTCTTCTGGTTGGTCTGTTTATTTTTCAGGATGGAAACCGATACTATCAGAATAAATAATAATAATAAAACGGAAGCCTTCCTATGAAGACTCTTTCTCGCGTCCTAGACAGGATTTGAACAGAGGCAAATGTCACGATGTCCTCGTTAGCTGCATTATGCCGGTGTTCTCCTTGGAACCAACCATAACTACAGCCAATGATCGAGTTTCACTTGCATGAAGCAGAGTTCACTGTGTTTGCAAGCCGTTGGAAAGCCTGTGGAGCAACGAATAACAATACGCATTCTTCAAACCATATGGATATGTGGGGATATGGAAACGTTATTTATTGAAATAATATCTCATCTTTTAATCGTGGTAATGGTGTGAGAATGCCCAGGATCGAATTTATGCAAAAGCTAGACAATCTATAACTTCGAGCATCACATTACAAGGAGCCACCCCTCAATATAAATATAGGAAAATAGTGTCTATATGATAATTGCCATATCGTACTGCAAGAGACATGGTGACATGGTCTAGAGAAGGTAAGCTGAGACTTCCAATGAACTGACAGCACTTTTAATGGAGGAATGAGATCTAAAATCCTTATGTTTATTAACATAGTGGAAAGTCTATCGACTTTCCACTTGAAGTACTTCAGTACTTCAGTCTATATTGCCCGTGCCCTTTGGTGGGAAAGACTTAGATTCGAATCCCTTCTTGGCATTCTAGACGTAATTATATCCTTTATACAGGCGTCATAGTTTCTGAAGGAGAGTTAGCCGATTGACAAAGAGATGTTAGGGTTCCCCTTCCTGGAAACTGTTGTGTTTCATTCCACAAAATAAGCAAACCAGCCAACGAACACATGCAATTAACAGACAGCCTCAGTTGATTCAGCCTTAATGCCCAAGAACAATAACAGCAGCAACACCTGGCTGGCCGAGTGGTTAGCGTATCCGCTCTCCAGCCAAAAGGCTGTGGGTTCGAATCCCGCCATGGGTATGGATGTTTGTGAGTGTCCGTGGAAATACTAGTGATGGTGGTCGGCGGTAGATGGTGTTGGTGTAGTTGCGGTCAGTTGGTGGTTGAGTAGTGGAGACAGAGTCGTAGAGCAGGTGCGCTCCCTCGATGAGTCCTTGGACTCCCTGGAGGTGTCAAATAATAATAATAACACGTCTGTCCAGAAGCGTGGCATCTGAAATCTCAGGCAAGTTAGGTTAATGATATATTTGAACTTTGTGAAACCAAGATGTATTCAATAATTTTTGCAACGTAGTGCAGGTTAAGAATGGATTAATTACTTAAAAACTTCATATTAATAGCCAGCATGTTTAATTTTGTTATAATTGCTTCATATAAAGATATCTGACCTGTTGCTATAGTCTAATCGTCGTCTGTCAAGATGAGTGATTTATGGTTTCTGCGCGAGCTATAAGTGGACACCTACATTACTCACCCAGGTCACAACCTTGAACAGCCCATCAGCTAGCCACTTGTGGTTGATGTAGCCAATCTTGGCTGTTTACTATGCTATTAAAGACCTCCCCTCTTGATCCAATTCACCACCCACTGCTAAACTAATCCCTTGTTTCCACATTTATTCTTAGGACATGGTGGCGGCTATTTAATGCAAGTACACTCGGAGCGGTGTTAGTCATGACGCACGCCAATAAGTGGAACTACCATAATTTCTTGAAATATGAACGCTCTGTCCTTGGAAACATAAATACTGCTGTGTGCGATTATCAGTTTTCATATAACTGGATAAAATACCATTATAATGAACAACACGAGGATTCTCTCCCTTTCTTTTCTTCCCCCCTATTCTGTTTATTAAAAAGTGAGATTTATTTCTTCATTTAATTAGTTTGTAAAATAATATATTCTCAGTTAAAATAGAGGCATCGTTAAATTATTGAATTAGTGAAAATTAAAGCTAAGTTAGTTGAATTAATGTTGCAAAAGAAAAAATACTGTTAAGAGTAATTAAAACGATGTTAAAAAAAAGAAAACGCTGCTGTGTTCAAATCTCATACAGAATAGAGAGAGAACCACATAAGTATTTTTGTGCTGGATATGCGTTAGTTGGTCTCATATGAAGAGTAAGGGTTATTTATTCCTGTAAATTTGGTTTCCCCTTCCAAACAGAACAAACGACATGGCAGAATATGGTGATTGGTGATATAAAAATAGGTGATATTAAAGATCCAACCTCATTTCAAAGCAGAATATAAGTAGAAACTTTGGATATTTCGAAGATTTGACAACAGACCATAGTTCTCGGTATCGGCTTGTCTTTGCTTGCACCCTTTTTCCACATATTCATATATGTTTTCATATTATATATTCATATATGTTTTCATATTATATATTCATATATTTTTCATATAATAATTTTCATATTATATATTCATATATTTTTCATATAATAATTTTCACTACTTTAATATCTCCTATTTCTATTTAAATAGTGCAAGCTAAGACGCCCTGCCTTAGCTTGCACTATTTTAGTATCCCCCTATTTCTATTTATTTTAACATCGCCAAATGCAATTAACAGCTAGCAATCCAATCACATAAAAAAATTTATGCTACGAAACTGATACAAATGAAACCTCGGAATAGTACTCAATGACAATCGAATAGGATGGGAAAAAATGGTATGATTGGACTACGAAATAAGCAGAAAAATAAGAATAGAATAAGAACGGATATCAAAATGGCAACAAGAAATGTAAGGACAAAAAAACAAATAGGAAAAATTAATGGAGTTGCTAATGAAATGCTAAAATATAAAATAGATCTCAGTGCACTACAAGAAATGCGATGGCAATGACAGGGGAGAATTGATAAACATTATAGTACTTATTATTTATAGTGGTCACAATGAACGAACTGGTCAGCTGTGTACTGACTTCATATTACGGAAAACTATGTTAAAATGCGAAGCTATTAATGACCGAATATATAAAATAAAACTAAAAGCAAAATTTAGAAACATTACGGTCATTTCAGCTCATGAACCAACTGAGGAGAAAGAAGAAATTGATAAAGATAGATTTTATGAGTAACTTGACGAAGTTTGATGTAAGACACAAAAGTATGATATTGTATTAGTCATGGGAGACTTTATTGCTGAGTTTGGGAAGGAAGAAAATCAAAACCAAGTGGCAGAAATATTTACGTTACATGACAAAAACAATGAAAATGGTGATTTGCTGATGCAATTTGTAGTAAGAAACAAATTATTCAAAAGAAGTACATCGTTCGCACATCAAGCAATCCACCTGGTAACTTGGAGAGCCAGGTACGAACTGCGTAAACCAAATTGGTCATGTTTTAGTCTGAAGACTTGACTTCACTTTTCTTCTGTCATTGATGTCAAGAGCTGTAGAGGCCCTAATTGTGACAGTGATCATTATTTAGTGAAATGATTTTAAGAGAAAGATTATCAAATATGATAAAAATGACAAAAAAAAAGAAGGCTAGGTTATGGGACATAGATAAACTTAGTAATGATGTAAAGGAAGCTAAGAAATACCACGATAACTTGAAAACCAAATTAACTAAAACTTAAAATAACATAGCTGATAGAATATTGATGGAAAATGGAATAGAGTAGAAAATATGATTAAAGGATGCTGCCGAAACGATAGGTGAAAAGAAAAGAATTCGTAACGAAGAATGGTTTGATGAAGAATAGAACCAGAGCACAAATTATGCAAATACTAGAAGTAACCGGGAGAGATATAACGAACTTAGAAGAAAAGTAAATAATATACTAAGAAAAAAAATAAAATGATTATGAAAAAAATAAAAGAAATAGAACAATTTAATACTCAAAATTAAAGTAGAAATTTAAGCTGCCGTCCAAAAAGGATTTCAACCAAGATAGTGAATGCAAAGATAAGGAAATAGTAGAGAGAGAGAGAGAGAGAGAGAGATGGGCAGAATATTTTAAGGATTATTAAATAGAAAAGAAAATAGGGTAAATATTCAATTAGAAACAAGAAAGAACACTGATGTAGAAAAGAATACCCCTATAAAACCACCGACAACTAGAAAATTGAAGCTAAAATACAAAAAATGAGAAATAATAAAGCACCGAGAGAAGATAATATAGTTGCAGAATTACTGAAACATGGAGGAGATTCAATACGTTTGTTGCTACAGGATATATTTTTGAGTCTAGTCCATGGAAGAAATGCCAAGCCGCTGGAATGTTGGCATAATCTGTCCTATTTATAAAAAAAAGGGGATAAATTTGATAGTAACTACATGGGTATTATAGTAACTACGTTACTTAATGTAGTTTATAAAATTCTTACATCCATAATAAATGACAGACTTAAAGAAATTACCAAAAAGTAAATAGGAGAATATCAATGTGGATTTAGATCAAACAGAAGTATGATCAACTTTTCATTATCAGTCAGATGATGGAAAAATTTTTTGAACATGCAATAGATATCTACATATGTTATTTATAGACTTTAAGCAAGCGTTTGACAGTCTAAACAGAAATAGTCTACAAAAGGCTATGGAAGAATTAGATACCACCAAAAATAATCAAATTATTAATGATGACGATGAAAAAAACCAAAGCAAAAGTTAAAATAGATAATAAATTTAGTGACCCCTTCGAATTTAATAAAGGTGTAAAACAAGGCGATTCACTATCAACAACATTATTTATCATAGCTTTACATCATGCGATTAAAGATGTAGATCAAAGGACAATTTTTAACAAATCAAGTAAATTATACGCTTATGCTGATGATATAGTCATCGTGTAAAGGACTAAGAAACGATTGAGGTGTAAATGAACTGGAAAGAAAAGCTAATGATATGAGATTACAGATCAATGTAAATAAAACTAAATATATGGTGATGTCAACTTCAGAAATAAGAAAACCGCAGAATCTACGAGGGTGGTCTAAAAAGTTCGACCATAGATGGCAACACTATCGGCAAGATTTTTTTTTTTTCAAGTTGGTACATCTGTCATAAGCATCCATATGAAATTGCAAGTCATTCTATCAAGTAGTTTGTTTTATACAGCTGTCTGTCCCTTGAAATGGGTTATAGAATTCTTTGTAAAAGGTTTAATGCCAAAAGAAATTCATAAAAGTTTATGAGCCCTCTTCTCCTTCTTTTTCGACAATTAAGAAATGGACTGGCAAGTTTAAACGTGGCCGTACCAGCCTTCAAGATGATCCGCGTGAAGGATGTCCAAAAAGTGTACCACCACCAGAAATCATTGATCAAGTGCACGATATGGTATTATTGGATGACTGGCGAGTCAAAGTGCGTGAAATTACTATGGATGGAACTGGATTCGCCATTACACACCAGAATCCAAACAGCAGTCAAAACAGTGGACAGAAGCCGGTTGTTCAGCGCCATAGAAGACAAAGTTGGTTCCATCAGCAGAAAAGGTCATGGTATCGGTGTTTTGGGATGCTAAAGGCATTTTGTTTATTAATTATCTTGAAAAGGGTAAAACAATAACCGCGGAATATTATTCCGATCTTTTAACCAGACTACACGAAAAAATTCGTGAGAAAAGACAAGGCTTGCAGAAGAAAAATCATCTTTCATCAGGACAATGCACCAGCCCACAAAGGTGTTTTAGCAATGGGAAAATTAAGAGATCTGCAGTATGAATTGTTGGAACATCCACTCTATTCCCCAGATTTGGCTCCCTCTGACTTCTATCTCTTCCCAAAACTAAAACTCTTCCTCGCTGGTCAGCGTTTTTCTTCGAATCAAGAGGTGATTACAGCTGTAGAAGAGTATTTTGCAGATCTTACTGAGAACCACTATAGGGAAGGGATAATGGCGTACAGCATCGCTGGAATAAATGTATTAGTCTTATGGGAGATTATGTTGAAAATAAAAATAATTTTGAAATTATAAATTCTTTTTTCTTTTTTTTTGTTCAGTTAGGCCGAGAACTTTTCAGATCACTCTCGTACAAGTTGGACAGAAAATTTTTGAAGGGTGATCAGATTTAAGTATCTAGGAGATATTGTTGAAAATGAGGCACGATCAACCATAGTAATTAAAGAACGTATTCAAGCTGGTAATAAAGCATACTATACAAATATGAGCATGATTAAAAGTAAGCTAATAAGCAGAAATACTAAAATACAGTACATATATATATATAACGCTTATTAGACCCGTGGTTACATACGGAAGCGAAGCGTAGATTTAGCGAAAAAGACCAAGACAATTTGAGGAAATTTGAAAGGAAGATTATAAGAAGAATTTATGGACCTGTTGAAGAAAACAGTGTATGGAGAATACGGTACAACAAAGAAATTAGTTAAATACTAAATGGAGAAGATATGGTTAGGTGACAGACGGACGGACGAACAGAGAGAGAGAGAGAGAATGGAAGACTTCCGTATGCCAAGAAGAATGCTGAGAGAAGATATATGCAACAAGGAAAACCGAGATTAAGATTAAGGTAATCCAAGACTTGACTACTATGAAAGTGAAAGGCTGGGAAAGATTAGTAAAGGATAGAAGATTATGGAGACAAATTATACAGGAGGCTAAGGTTCACAATGGGCTGTAGTCCCTGATGGTAAGTAGGTAGGTATTTTATATATTATATATATATTTATTTTATTGGACGCAAACAAGTCAGTCATGCTTACATCATATATCTAGTAAAGATTCACAATTAATCCTCACCTTAATTATAATTTAACTATTGTCAAATCTTACTAAGCCTAAATTGGGTAATAGTTAAATGATGAATATCAATTATAATCTACTGTTCAATTCTCGTCTTAATATCAATTTTATTAAATTTATTGTTTCCACAACCAGAATTATCAAAAAAAAAAGGGAGAAAAACCTAGAGCGATGCTACCACCTATAGATAACCTGTCACCACTTACTTGTCCGTGCGGTTAGCCTAGTGGCTCTGCGCTTCGCAACCATATGCCTGGGGAGGAGTGTCCTGGGTTGGATTCTCGTCGACGACGTGAGGAGCTTAAGGATCTTCCTCAGCCATAGCCAAGTTAGCCGGTCTTGGGCATGGACAGCAGGGTTCTTCCCCCCCCCCCCAGTTTATCTGGGGGTTTTCATCCCGTAAGCAAGCAAACCGGCCCCGTGAACATACACGAATATACAGCCATAAATACTTAACCCACCATGAGGGGGACTCAACTCACCCCAATAGGGACGGGGGAGAAAAGGGAGGAAACTCCATATGAATAAATAAACCACTTACTTATAGTAGTCATTCAAAACAGAAGAAAAAATTTTTGACTTATGCCTCTCAAGAATCTCTTCTATGTGGTTCTAACTGACACTAAATTTCCGAATACTTCTCGCAGTGATGAAGAGTATTAGACGTATGCTCTGTACTAAAGATCAGTGGCGAATTTTCCATGCTTGCTGCGCAAGCTCATTAATTGAGAAAGAATTGATATTTATTTGTTAATAAATACATGCATTTATAAACATTCCATTTAGACTTTTATTTTTTGTAGACAGAAGACGTCTTAAGCTTGCGCGGCAATAATTTTTGCCGCGATACACGGCTTTGCGTTGTGTATCGAATGCCGATGCTTGCTCGTCTAGTCAAAGCTACCTTGGCTTATTCGGTTGTAGGCGCTTCCAGGTCCTCGCTGCGGCATTGTGATTTCATGAGCGCGCATAACCATTTCCGCTCCCTTCACGTCGTCTTAAACACAAGGCCATACGCAAAGTAGCTCTAGCCAGTGAGCTTCAGCCAGCCTTTACACGTGTGCGTGTTGCTTGGGAAAATTAAGTTACAACCAACTTTTTATGACGATGTTATTGACCAGTTCATAAAGAAGAACCGTAAGGTAGAATTTGTATTCAAGTAGCTAAATTGAAAAAGATTGAATATCATTTTTTAAATAAATGTTGTACTTGTATAATTAAATGTATATAAATTTCTAAATACAATATATAGTTTTAAATGGTCAGTAATTCATTATTCCGCTAATCAGACTTCAATCACACCTCTCACTCCCTGAATGATAACAACAGCAAGAGTGAATTTCAAGACCAGCATTCGCCCCTGCTAAAGATGACATGCTCTTCCACAGCTAAATAACTATATCTCAAATAACCATAAATGTCACGCATTTACAATAGAGCATTTCAAAACGCATTTTTCATATAACTCATCAGGATTCTACAGGAACAACACCCATGCTACTATTGCACCAGATCCTCATTCCATATTTTCTGTATCAATGGCTCTCAGAGAATGTTTTATGATACGAATTCCGGTCAAGTTGTCAGGGCTGCATGATTATTCGTACGGAGAAAATTAGATTTTTATCGTGCATAATACACATAAGTAGTTATATATATCATAATGATACTCTGAAATATTAATAAACTCTTGTACTGATATTTGTACATTTGTTATACAAAAGAACAAGGCTATTTTGAAAAATAACAGAAATATATTTATCGATCGTTTCAATTATGATTTAAACATCAATCAGTAACTTCCTTACAAAAGCTATGTCATATAAGCCATAGTTACTCAGAGAATCTTACATTTATGCTTGTTTCCCAGAGAGAACCAACAGTTGGAAGCAATTGTAACCAACGGAATCTTTAATCAGAAGCAAGCACATCTTCAATCCATAGCAGCGAATATATGGACTCTTCAGAGTTCGTATCTTTTGAGTAGTGCAATGCCAATGCACCTGATGCTGAAAGTGATGCACTGTAATATGCTGTCAATCACTTTAGAAAGTTCAAAATGTTTCCAAACATTTGTGTGTGTGTGTAGGGGGGGGGGATGAAGTCCCCACACTCAATCGCGTTAATGAAGTCTAATTCCTGAAATCTCTTCTGCATCGGCGGTACGTTTCTGATCTGGTTGGCCGAGTGGATAGTCTCTGTTTTCATACCAAGTTGTGGGTTTTAAATACGAAGATTTATTATTATTATATTATTTATGGTAAATCTCAAACACATCAAGTTCTACATCCCTATAATGTATTCTTTTTAACTTTCTAATTCTAGCTTCATATTAATTTTTTTACATCTTGTGTTTTATTCATTGCTCTTTTATATCTTTAATTTTATTCGTTCTTTTTTTTTTTTAAATCGTACTTTTATATCCCGAGTTTTATTTATTACTTTTCCATATCTCAAGTCTTGCTTCTTAAAGGATCTTTTTTTTTTTTTAATTAATGATAATTTATATTATTATTATTATGTGATGACACCTCCAGGGAGTCCAAAGACTCATCGAGGGAGAGTGTGTCAACAGCATCGAATGATTGTTTCCTTTCCAACTACTAACTCTACTGCGCTCAAACTAGCTTAACTTTTTGCGAGCCATTAGTAGCAGAGGCTCTACCAATCGACCAAAAGTCAGAATTCGATTTGGTGATGATTCTTTTACAATTGTTGTGAGCTGCAGTGCAGGCAGCTAGTTTTTGTCTCGAGCCATTCGTGGTAAGCAGAGAATTTTTCTTTTCCAGCATTAGCGCACTTTTTTGAGAACCAAAGCTTGGATGTTGGCTGAGAATTTGTAATGGAATAAGTGATGCAAGTTATTCAGTGTGAGCAGATGTTTGGATCTGCAGAACTGAAGCAGTAGTCAAACCATGGGGAAGGAGGAATAGAAGTCATGGAGGTCTTCCCAGCTGCCACCTTTCTAGTGCCCAAGGACACGAGACTGTGAACTTGTCTCCCAAACTTTTGGGAAAGAGAGACAATCGTTCCGATTCAGATTTGACCGACGTAAACGGGCTTCGCAACTTCTTTAAAAAGGCGTTCATATTTAAACCTGCTTCTATGGAGAAGCCGAGCTTCATCCAATTAGTGTCAATACTATGTGTGCCAGACCAGACTTTTGAGGTTTCATGTATTCCATATAATATTCATGTTCATTAATTCTTTTTTTCCACAGAACGGCCTGTTTGCCCAAAGTATGTTAGATTACATTCACAAGGTATCTGGTAAACGATATCAAATGCTGGGATCCCACAAGGTTCTGTCCTCTCACGACCCTGTTTCGTCTATCAATTACCTGTTCCAGTTGACAACCAATCCAATACGCACTTTTGCTGACGTAAGTACACTACATTCCTCCTCACTTGACAAACTTTGCAAGCCGCCTAACTTCTGATCTCCCAACCATTCTTTGATGCAGCTCAGATTAACTTGTCAATTTCAACATCTGCAAAATACAGTTCTGCCTTATTCCCCCCCCCCCCTCCTCAAAAAAAAAAAAAAAAAAAAAGAACCATCTCTTCCCAGCCCTACCTTTGAGAATACTCAAATATCCAGGAAAGATAAGATCTCTCTTGATATCAAAACTGGATATTAACGCTGTACAAATCACAAACCCATCCAACCATCGAGTACTGCTCACACATCTGGAGAAGTCCCACTAAGAGCTTCCTAAAAATACTTGATGCAGTACAGAAGAGAGCAATCAAACTGATTAATGACTCATCCCTTACCAACTCACTCCAACCACTCTCACATAGGCATCTAGCATCTACTGCATGCATCTTCTATAAATATTTCCATGGTAAATCAGAAATATTATAATTTCCCCTCTCTACCAAATCCACTGAAATATGTGTAGCTATCACCCAACATCCCCTCACAGTGAAATTCCATACTCATAAAACAAGTTTTGCTTCCTCCTCTTTCATTCCTATTGCTGCTGTATTGTGGAAACAGCCTTCCATTATATTTGAGATGTTTGGGCCCAACATAAAAAAAAAAAAAAAAACTTCATATATTCTCAAATACTTTATTTTTACATTAGATATTTTTTTGAGATTTTTATATTAATGATATTGTCAGTGGTCTTGAAAGTAACTATACAACTTCTACCAGAACAATTAAACAACTGTTTGCCAGAGATGAAAAGTTAGAAAATAAGAAAATAAATGACTCTTACATAGTATCACCTAAAGGCGACTCTTGAAGAGATTAGTAGTATAGGCAGAGGAGAATGAATACTAGTTTTATACTGCCAATTGTTGGGTTTTATATTTAGGATTGAAGAGACTGCAGGCCATGCATACTGGTAGGCTTGTTTCAGGAAGCCAAAGATGTAAGGGATATAGGTATGAAAAGCAGATAGGAAGTTTAAGTTCAGAGTGGCAAAGTGCAGAGTTGGTAAAGACAATAAACAATACCAAAGATTGAAATTTTATTTGATTGATCTATTTTGACTGAAGCAACTGAGGCTATTATAACTATTACACAGATACATCAATGGAGTCTGAAGACATGTCAAGGGTAATCACATTAACCACTATTTGTACAATGTGTATTATACCTCTTCCTTAAACTCATTCACTGATAAAGCATTCATGGCTACTTCTGACAACCAGTTCCATACATTCACCACTCTTCAAAAAAAAAAAATCTAGTCCTCACTAACCACACCTATACATAACTTCTGAGAACAATTCCTTCTTCTTTCCTGTCCTGTACTAAAACATTTCTTCAGAATCTACCCCGTAAAATCTTTTTAGAAAGTTTGTTTCTATCATAGCTGATAATTAACTTTTCTAATCTTTAGTCTATTTTCATAGAGAACAATCCACTGACCAGTCATTACTTACCTCTGGATGCTCTCCTCAACACAAGAAATCCAAGCAATCAGATCTGTGCATAGTAGTTCAGATGTGCTGACATCAAAGTATTATAAAGAAGGAGAATCACTTCATTATTCTTTCTTGTCAATGTATTTCTTAATATCCCATTTATTCGTTGAACTAGTTTTCTCACTTTTACAATCTCTCTCTCTCCCAAACACCAACTCTCTGTACACTATCTCTTATAAACCCCTATCCTTATGAATTTCTTGAAATTGAGTTCCATTTATGTATTACACAGCATGTCATCTTTTATCCCAAAAGTACACTTTGCTGCATTAAACTGGCAACCATTATCCTCTGTCTAAATTGCCAATCTATTTAAATCATCCTGAAGAATCATTACATCACTTTTATTAACTAGTCGTCCTAATTTAGCAACAATGGTAAAAAAACTAGAGATTTCTCAAAACCCATTCCCAAAATCACAATGTACAAATTAAACAACAGTGGCCCAAATGCAGGGTTATTCCATTGCATACCTGCCTTCTCCTTGACCTATCTGTTCATCGGACACTGTTATTTGCATCAACTTCATGTTTATTCCCATTTGGCTCAATTTATATAATATGGTGCTATGATTAATTCTGACAAAATGCATTTGCAAGGTCTAGCAATATCATGGTATAGTCATTTTCCCTTAATTGAATAAATGATCGCTATTGTAGAGAGTGAGTAAATTATTAAACAATAATTTGCTGCCTCTGTTTTGGATGGGGCCTGCTTTATGTAATGTGAGGATCTCACTATCTTTTTTGTTTCGTTGGGTTTTGCCAGTGCTGAGACAGATTAAACAGCTTGGTTAGGGCCACTAACATCCCCCACCCCCTTATATGCAGTCTGATATACCAGTAAATCCCAATGCTTTAAACAAATCTATCATTACATTATCTGCTTCTGTCACTTCTCTATCATATATATTTATTAAAATATCCTTCTATAAATCATTTTTCTTACTCAATAACTAAAAATTTCTTTTGGTCTGCTTGACTAATTTCCTCTCACAATCATTCTGCCTTCTTACCAATACTTTATAATGTTCATCACATATCTGTATATTCTTTATAAAGGGTTCCTTCTTGATAGTACTCATTCATTTAATTCCCAATTGATTTATCCTCTGTTCCTAGTGTCAATACTGCTTTCAAAAACATCCTATTCATTTCCCACATACTGCCTCCTGAATTTTTCATAATCACTAGTTTTTTAGATTTCACATATACCCTTCATAAGTGAAGGAATATATGTGTTACATATGCTTCACTACCTCTCAGGTCAAGACTGCATGATCATGCTTCCCAATCAGAGGCAATATAGACAAACCTTGGACTCTGAAACATTGATGACTTTTATCACATGCCATTCTTGGTAACTATCTTTCAGTAGTTGTCTAAATTCCATTTCTTTTCCCTCCTTCCAATCTATATCCCCATAGCTAAAGTCATCTAATGATTTCCTTCTGCTGAATTAATTTGCTGATGCATATCATCTACATTTCACACTGAAGATGAGTCTCCTGCTGTTTAATTATTTCTTTGTGCTGTATTTTTTCATTAAATTTTAGTATGAATGCAGCTACATCTCCATTTGTAGATGCTCATTAGGAAGGTATGGTTAAGGAAGATAGTGCATTTAAAAGCTATCAGCTATGTATTTTGTCCTGCCACCTTTTATTTCTTAGAAAAGATAGTTTCACTTGTGCTGCTATCATCAGCAATATCCCTTCGCTCATCCTACTATTCTATTTATGCTTCATGAAAATACAATAATTACAATTTTAACTCTGTAACGATATCTTACTTTGTCAACCAAGTTTTATTAATGCTTAAACATTTTAGCCAAGTCAAGCTGCCCAAAAGTCAAAACTTCTCATTATTCTTGATGCTTTCTGATATTAGAATAGGTGAACTGCAATATTCATTTGGATCTACAGGTACTCTAACATCTTCAATGACTGTTGCATTCAGATTTTAGTACTGAGTAACTGCATTCAGCATTCTTTGATCCTCACATTTCATACTAACTCCATTCAAGGGCACCTATGCACATTCACCTGCATTCCCTCTAATTGCCTTAAGTTTTTCTAATTTTGCATTTCCATTCTCTCTCTCTCTCTCTCTCTCACTAAACAAAACTTTCTCTAGATGCATGTGGTAGAGGGAATCCACAGGTGAGCAACCAAGATGGTGAGTGGTTTGTGGAATGCTCCCTATGATGGCAGATTTGTGGGTTGCAAAAGTTGTTTGACAGTTGGAAAAGAGGATATGACAGAAATATTTAAATTACTAAAAAGGTTTTTTTTTTAACAGGCCTGACATAGAGGAAATATTTCAACATTTGAATAGCGGGAGCAGCACAGCAAGGGTGTGAGAACTAGATTTTTTCACTTGGAGAGTAGTGAATGAGTGGAATGGGCTGCAAGAGTCGGTTGGGAATGTTTTGTCTGTCTAAGAGTTCAAGGAAGGGTACAATAGATAATGTGTGTGTGGGGGGGGGGTCTCGAACAATGAGTCTTCAGACTCCATGGGGGGGTACCATGTAATTATAATATTATTACCATAAGTGACAGATAACAGATTTTTGGAGGAAAAGTGTTGGTAAGAAGTTAGTAATGATGTAACTTTTTCATGTAGTACTATCACGATACCCTGAGCTCTATCCTCCTCCCCCTCACGAGGGTAGATGTCAAGAATTTGATGATGATGATAATAATAATATCTTGGCAACAGACTTACCATATTTACTCTCCTCTTTTTCTTTTTTATTTTCTCCACCTCTTCCAATAACATCTCATATCCTCTTATATTCCATACTTGTCAACCTTTTAAATCATTCATACCTGCTAAAATTATTAACTCTCATTTTTCCTCCTTGTATTTAACATCATTACTAACATCTTTAACCAATACCCCATAAAAACATGATTTTGTCACATTAAGCACACTCTTAATTATGGACTTACCAAACAAAATTGTTTCCTTATTCTTCCTTTTTTCCACTTTCATATTGTCTTTATTTCTCTCTCTCTCTCTCTCTCTCTCTCTCTCACTTTTCTCTAGTATACTGCTCATGATACTTTTTTCTGGTTGCTCTAGTTCAATGATTTGTTTTGTAAAAGATTCCATGCAAGACTTGAAGTAACAAAACTTGTACTGTGGTGTCGTATCCATAAAAATTGGATGACACAAGTGGACTAATGTACTCTTTACAGATGAGAGTCGTTTTAGTCTTTCCTCTGATTCTAGACAACACTGGGTCTGGTGTGAAAGTGGTACTGCTTACCATTGCAAGAATGTTCTTGAAATAGATACAGTGGTGCTGGGGTCATGGTATGAGGAGACAATATGCTTAATGGACACACTGAGCTACAAGTGCTGAAAAAAAGGGACAATGACTGATGAACGATATTGCAACATAGTTTTTCAATGTCATGTTTGATTATTCTGTGGTAATGTGGGCAAAATATTCAGTTTTAGGGATGACAACGCCACACCATTGAACAGGCAGTGGAGATATTTCTGGAGACCAAGGATATTAATAAAATCAAGTGGCCAGCATGCTCCCCAGATCTCAATCCAATAGAACATGTTTGGATGTAACAGACACACACACACATTGCTGTTTGAAATTCCACTCTAGAAAACAAACAAAGCCTCCTCCTTGCTCTGAAGGAGGAAGAGTGGGCCAGTTTGCCTCAAGAACCCCAGAAATGCTTGATGCTAAGCATGGCACAACATTGTGAGAGCTGTATTGCAGTTCAGGGTGGACATATTCCATACTGAAATGTCTCTCTGCATATTTTCTGTAAGCACTATACATTAATTCCTTAACCACGTCCTTAGGAAATTTGTAACTTTTGCCAAAAACATATTACAATTTAATGTGTATGAAATTTATAACAATTTTTTTGTGTGATATAATTTATTAGTATGTAGGCAATAAATTTATGTGCACACTTGGCTGTAGTCATGCAAATTTTTTCATGCAGGTAAAAATGTAGTTTGTGCTTAGCTTTTTGGACCAGTGTAGTCAGGGGCGCGCCGGCCATATATGCAATGTGTGCGAAGCACATGGGTGCCAGGATAGTAAAGGTGCCATAGAGGAGGAAATACTTTAAAAAAAAAACGTTTTTTTAAAGTGATTTTTTTATTGGAGGGGGGGGGGATAGGGGCGCCAACTAAAGTTTTGCACACAGGCGCCGGACACTACTGGCGTGCTACTGGGTATAGGGGGCGCCCACTAAAGTTTTGCACACAGGCGCCAGACACTACTGGCGTGCCCCTGAGTATAGTAAACTTAAAAGAACTGAATTCAGACACTAGATATATAGAAAAGAAATGAAACTATCAGATCAGAAAAATTAAAGACAAACCATGTCAACATAACTGGTGTTGTTATAAAGAAGACTAAAGCATGTGAGTTCTTGTTAATCTACCCTATAATATAAAATGATAAGCCTTTTTTTCAGTGGAAGTGGAGCTTGCATCCTCTGCGCTTGGCCGCTTGAAGTTAGACCTAGGTTCTAGTCTAGTCGCTGACTGGAGGAACTTTTTCTAAGCCTATCTTCGACCGGTTCCCGAGTTAGTCGATCTCTGGCACAGGCAAGCGGGTTTTTCCTCCTGGAAACTCGGGTTTTTCGTCCCGTAAACTCAAGAAAATCGACCGTAGTACCCACATTATTTTCAGACAGTGACATATCTTGTTAGGGTTAGGTACCAAGAGATGGCAGCACTTATTTGCCAGCCTCTTCATTGGTGGCTGCTATAATTAGTGATAGACATGGGCCAGCTATCTCTGATTGGCTACCGGTGGAGACTGAACTGCCCACTCAGTCTCCAAAAGCTAGATAGGGTATAAAGGCCTCACCTACTCCCTATTAGGGAATAAAAGGTGTTAGTTGATTTTTTTTTTTAAGCCTTTTTTTGGTAACATTTTTTGTGTCACGTTTTTTGAAACTTAGGGGCTACCCTGAGTGTCGAGTCTTCAAAATTCGAGTCATCAGAATTCAAGAAGAACCGGCCTACCAGTCGGGAACTCGGGGGGACCCCTTTCGAGTCTTCAAAATTCGCGTCATCAGAATTCAAGGAGAACCGGCCTACCAGTCCGGAACTCGGGGGGGGGGGGGGGTTTGTAGGTACCAGGGGAGGGCAGAACCCCCTTTTGAGTCTTCAAAATTCGAGTCATTAGAATTACCAGTCCGGAACTCGGAGGGGGGGTACTGGGGCAGATCCCCCTTTCAAGTCATCAGAATTCAAGGAGAACCGGCCTACCAGGAACTCGGGGGGGGGGGGGGCGCCATGGGAGCAGAGGCCCCCCTAGTAATAACTATAAAATAGTGATCAGAAGAAGGATATAATATAATATTCAGCACGAAACACAAGAATTTTTCTCAGATGGCAAGCAATCTTGAGTGGTCATGTGAGTCAATTCCAACATGAAAAATTGGGCAATAACAGTTCTGTATATATAGTCTCACAGATGGTTCTAGGAAGATGCAGAATTTTTTGAATCAGTAGAGAAAAGCATCATTTCTCCTCTAATTCTGTACCCTGAGAGTCAGAGAATCACAATTCATCTCTTAACATGAGTAACCCCCACCACCCCATACCTTCCCTATCTTGCCAAAATATGCCACATCCTTCAATTCGTATCCCTGTTAGGAATCCTCCTCAGTCAACCAAGATTCACTGATACCAACCATCTTCAGAGAAAGTGAGACAATCAATGCCACAAACTTATTCCTTTTATTCTTAATGCTCTTGGAATTTGCATACAGAAAAATCAGTGCACCATCATTATTTACACAGCCATTATTACTCTCTACAGACTCCACTTGGTTCTGCAATATGTTCTATATCCCTCTCATGCTTTTAACCTATACTTGTATCGTTGTAACTCTAGCTTCCCTGCCCTAATAGACTCAATCACCTGCCCAGAAAAAACAATCTCACCAAATGCCTGTCCTCTTGTGTTCATATGCAATCTTACACACACACTACACACAGCTCCTTTCTATCCTCAAATGTACTTCAAGCATCCACATATTCGAGACCTCTCTTCTTACACATTCTCACTGTCATCTCATTCATTATTACTTCTCTTCTATTGATGTCTGCATTATCATACTAAGGCAACACACTCAACTAACACACACACACATACACACCATCATCTCTTCCATGTTTTCACCTCACTTCATTGCCACCATTGTTATACAGTATTGTAATTCCAGGCAAGCTCTTCTAATGCTGTACTCTGCACACCACAAATAATCAAATCCCCATATATCACATCCATTACAGCTCTATTCATTCTTCTCAAAATGGCATCCTTGACCATTTTTGCTTCCCCTCTCTCTCTCTCTTTCTTTCCCCACTTTCCCTTCTTCATATTATCTCTCTCAACTTTCTCCAATTTCTCTCTGCCATTCTCTCACATCCTTCTTTCATACCTACTCTTGTTCTCCTTATAGAAACTAAGTTCTAGTTTTTAATGTCATCATTCACCCTCTTGAACTTGGCCTTCATGCCTTTTCCATTTCCTTTCTCAGACATTCTAATGCCCTTTCTCCATACATTTTATAGCAGCTCATAAAAAATCCTTTCTCACACATCCTTCACCTTTCTCAAAATTTCTCATTTGTCTCTCATTTTCCAATAATCATCAACCAATTAATTAATCAATCTGTAATTAATATTCAACATAAAATTAACAATCACCAGTCTATTAATTTTTTTGCTTGAAAGATAGATTCACAAATCCGCATCTTTAAATTGATTTCTCTGTTGTTTTTAAGTATTATTAATAAAAACACAAAATATCAATAATATAAAAATTTCCTTTTAATAAGTTTATAAATGTTTAAGGTCTGTTATTTTAGTCACATTATTAAAAATTAAGAAAAAAAAAACTTAACTGCAATTAATCTACATAGTTTAACAAAAGAGATTATCTTATTTTAGCCAAAGCAGCTGCCCTGCGTTCTGTATTTTGAAACAGTGCTCGAATTAACTGCTTTACTTCATCAGCAGTGAATTCAACAGCAAGTGGACCTTTACCATCTGCCCAACGATCAACGATATCCACCATGTTTGCACCTAAGATCAGTTGTAATTCTTTAAACTTCTGCCATTTATGAACATATTTATGTACTGGTGCAGTGTGGTATTCTTCTTCACTTTCCTGGAAAAATAAAATGAAGCATATAAACCTCACAGAGAGCAGTAGTTTTTAAATAAAAAATATATTAGTGAATGATGATTGAATAAGCTATCTTTATGAAGTAAGCAACTCTTCTAGTTATTTTTTCTTTCTTTCTTAACTCAAGTAGTGAACACTTCTGCAAATAAATGTGTTCTATAGGAAAATCTTGACAGCATAAGATCCTAACAGATTTTTTGATGCAACATATTTTCACACCCACAGTGACTGAGCTATTAGTAATTCAAAATGCAGTGATTCGTGTTATATCTGATAAGAAGAGCTTTGGAAAAGATTAAGTCTCTTGATATATATTAGGAACAATTCACTTTTAAGCAACTCCTGTAATGATACTTCAATGCAATACACATATGCTAGCATGAGAGGATCATCTTTTAGAGAAGTGAATTTTTATCAAAAACAGCCATGTATAACTTTTCATAATCACTATCATTTCTTTATATAAATCCATAGTTGACAAAACTATAATATGACATGAAATTAGTGAATATATAAGAAGATTAAACAAGAAAATTATCATGAATTTAAAAAAAAAATGCAGCCATGGATATCTGAGGAAAAAAATTACAGCTCTTTTTCTTACAAATCTCCTGCTTAATAAGATTACACATCCATTTCACTTCTACCCTATTTATTCTTCAAACTCTAGTGAAACATTCTGATACTGAAAAATTTAAATAATTTTAAATGCTCCCATGCACTGTTGATATCCTTCCCATCCAAAAACCGATACAGCACAGAACCCAGCAATGCCACAGTTGGTCGTAATTTCCTGCTTTGTAATTCAGCATGTTATTTTTTCTGAAGCTGACTTTTCGCTGTTCAACCTGGTTCTCTGGTGAAAACAACATAATGTAAGTTTTTCATGTAGTACTATCACATCCTGGACACTCCTTGAGGATGCATGTCAGGAATTTGATGATGACAATGATAATGACTTTTTCTGAATGGAATAATGGAATGGAATAAATAAACTTAGCCACTTCCCAAGTGATGCATTGTATGATCACTATCATCAACCAGAAGCAGAAGAGATGGTCAATTTCTACTAAAATTATTATTACATGGCTGAAAACATTAATATTTTTTGATATTTCTAAAATATTTCCTTACTTTGTGCAATTACATTACATATTTGTATAGAAGTATCCAAAACTTTTATGACATAAACTTTTTGTCGTAGGTACTGAATAAAACAAACTTCATTAATTACATCAATAAACAAATATAATTATCATTATCATATTATACACAATTACAATTACAAACCTTCAAAAAAGCTTGGAATGATCAACAGAATTTCAACATTTCAACACCAGCATCAATCTGAACTAATTTATTTTCAGATTTATTGTACTTTGCTGATATATAGACCTGAAAGTGATATGCATGCATGTAACTCCAACTGCTTAGGACTTCGGCAGCAAGGTGAATATTTGCCTGTTACTAACAGGCAAATTTTTAACCGCTGGCTGTGGTGTGTTTGCATGCCAATAAATACATGAATGCAAACTGTCTGTTGAAATAACCTTTGAATTTATATAAATATTAAAGAACCTTTATTAGTTGCATAATATATGCTAGAGATTAAGCAACATCAACTAGTTTCACAAATACCTATAAGTTTTTATAGTAGTTAAATAAAATTAAAAAGAAATATTTGAATTAATACAAATATTTTTCTTAAGGGGCACCTTTCATATAAAGACATTGGCTTTTCCTGAGATTTTATATGAATAAAAATTAAAACATAAATGATATATATTCAGACCTACCTTGGAGAAGATCTTCATGTTCTTGGATTGTTAACCTTAAGATTTTCTTGGAACATAAATTTTGGTGAGACATTGTTGGGTAAATATAAAATCATAACCTGAACTCATAAAAAGATAATAAATTACAAGAGGAATTTAAAACCAAAAAAAAAAAAAAGGCATAGAAAAACCTTTACCAGAAGAGAATAAAATAAAGATTAAAAATATATGAAACATTTTTAAATCAGAGGAATACATACTGTGGTGACAAAATGGAATCTCTATGAAAAATAAATGAACATAATAAAAATGTGCCTTAAGGTGTATGAGTTGTTTTGTCTTAGAAGTTGTTTTCAGAGGCATGAAGAGCACCCTGGAGAAATAGTTGAAAAAAGGTGATGTCACTTTAACGGTTGCATAGAATTTTTTTTAGTCTGCTCATTGGTGGAAATCTCAGATTAATTTGAATATGGTGGAACTTCCAGGATGTCCTGATGGGCAAAACAGGCATCCTGGAAAAATAACACAGGGCTACACAGTTTATGCAATCTATGTAGTATGTAATTCAAGGACGATGAATAGAAAAGTAACACTATTTTCCCCTTATTATATACAAATTCTTCAGAAAATACTGTTGATTCTTTATATATCTGAATCAAATAATTGAAAAATAAACTATTTCATAATAGTTTATTTTTTTGCAATAGCATATTATGGAAGTATCTACAATGTTTACAACAGAATGCCTATAAACTTAATGGGAAATAAAAATGATAAGTGGTGAAATTGCATAAGTGGTTGAAACACTGCTCTTATATCAACTGGAATGCTCAAATTTATATTCACAAAAGGAAAATATTGCTTTTTTTTTCTTTTCTTTTTTTTGTCTGTGTGTACACCTAGTCTAGCCATGAATACTGTTACAACTTAAACAGTACATAAACCTTTAATCTATCAGTAAATCACTTACAGCTGTCAGCACATAGAAACCACATGTATATAATAGTCATATAGCAGCATTCAATGTTCAAAATGTACCCCCCCCTTTTTGCCTTTGCACATGTCCGGTCTGTGAGGCTACATATCGATAGCATCATGCACAACATCCAAAAGAAACACAGCCACTACTCGCTCCAAATCTGCCTTCGGGCTGGCAATGCTGGGGTGTTATTCTTGCAGGCTACTCTCTCTCTCTCAAGCTCTGACGACAATTTGAAGTTCAATGAAATCAGATTGGGACCTCCAGATGGCCAATCCAATGGTGATATGTGATCAGACATTTGCCTCCAACCACTGTTGTGTGGTCCTCATCTTGTGTGCAGTGGTTGAGTCCTGTTGGAAGGTCCACTTGCCTATCATGAAACAAGGTGTTCAGGGGACTACACCACAGTTCCAGCATGTTGTCTTGATACACTTTGGCAGAGGTTTTGACCCCCTTTCTTGCAGAAATGCAACTTGGATATCCTTCCCCCCCATGTCATCCCATCAAACCATCACTGACACAGGGTGTCAGTCATACTTTGCAACCATCTGGGACATATACTTGATAATTTTGGCAGTTACATGACTCTTCAATAGTGAAAATCTTCTCATCGATGAAGAGGATACCTCTGTGTCTTTTGTTTGCATACCACCAAAAAAAAAGTATCTTTGATTTTATTACCCTGTGCCACATAAGTTGTGGTGTTAGGAAGTGTCCAGTAGAAAGGCACTAGGCTCTTATCCCCAAAGATCGTCAGTTAGTACATGTTACATCATTCTCTGCAAACCATTCATCTTTCACAACATCACTTTCTGTATTCTCACAGGATTACAGAGAGGCATGCCCTCACAAGCTGTTGTGTCCAAACGTAGCGTGGTCAATCTGTTATAACAGTTAACAGTCAGAATACACAAACATCCTACTGATTCCAACCTTCTCAAGTGCTATTATGGCAACACAGTTCTCATAATCTTCCCACTGCATGTTAACTCAAACAGCTAGACAGCTCTGTACTGATAAGCAAGCAAATGTTGGCTGCACACAGCATGTGAGGACATGCCTCTCTGTAATCCTGTGAGAATACAGAAAGTGATGTTGTGAAAGATGAATGGTTTGCAGAGAAGGTGTAATTCAGGCAAAATATAACAAAATGTGTAATTCTAGATTAATTACATAACTGATATTTAAATACACAATTACACATTTTGTTATATTTTGCCTGAATTACACCTTCAGAAACTTAGGGATAAAGAAAAATCAAGCACTGAATAAAGTTTGCTCTATGTATGAAATGAAATGATGAACAAAATTTATTCAGAACAACAAGAAGCCTCTTCTTTTGCTATTCCAATAGTAGATTGAACCAAAAAAAAAAAGCTATGGAAAAAGATCACTAATTTTGTTTACAAAAGCTATAACACTAGAAATATAGCATACATTTCCTATCCAAATCTACTGGCTGCCATAAAGTCTATGAAACAAATATAAATGATCTGGTGAGAGATTTAGAACCACTGAAGGAATCTGCACAGATCTTGGGATCAAGATTCAAAACTTTAGGTATCTGCTTATGCTGATGACTTTTCTTGATACAAAATTTTGTTTATTAAAAGTGTAAGGCTATAATACTAAGAATAGAATGTACATTTCCTATCCAAATCTTCTATCTGCCATAATATAAATCATCTGTTGGGGAGATTTAGGTCCACCAGAGGATTCTGCACAGATCCTGGAATCAAGACTCAAAATGACCAGTTTGGTTGGCTAAGTGGTTAGCATATTCGCTCTCCAGCCAAACGATTGCAGGTTCGAATCCTGCCTACAGCAGGTGTTTGTGATTATCTGTGAAAATACTAGTAGTTGTGGTGGGCAGTAGATGGTGTTGGTGTAGGTGATGCAGTTTGCTTAATTGGTGGATTGAGTGGTGGGATGGAGAGTTGTAGAGTAGGTGCCCTCCCTCGATGAGTCTTTGAATTCCTTGGAGATGTTATGTAGTGATGATGATGATAATAATAAAATCTTGAACTTCTTGATAAAGTGGATGTAAATTACATAAATGGTTAATTTTCAGGATAATTTTCAATTTTCTGTAATATGTCTCTGGGAGACAATTTCAGTTATGAGAAATTACTGTTTTCTTCTTTGCGAATGGGAAAGTAGAAAGCATTCTGCCTTCTGTTAGATCCTGAATAAAGGAATCTTGCAAAGAAATCATTTATTCAGAATCTAACATACTAAACTTACTAATAAAGAGAAATACCTGCACATCAGCTGAAATCAAAAGTGAAACTTCTTCACTTTATGTATAAATTTGCAATTTTTATCTTATGTTCCATGTACTTTAATCTTTTCATCACTACTAGAATTAAATTAGAGAATGTCTTAAAGGAAGAATTTTGTTAATATTAATTTTAAGCCTCACTTAAGCTGTATAGATTAACTGTGAGTCACCAGATAGTTATTAAGTAATAATAATTCTTAGAAAGTATACAAGTACACGTGTCCAGCAGTAGCTTACACAGAATGTATGTTGACACGTATTCCGTGAATTCAAGAGCATAACAGCGTTGGGAAAGCAAGGGATGAACCCAAGGGATGAAAAGATATGGGTCGTGTGCATAAGGTACTCCAAAAAAGGGGGCGCTCTAACAAAGAATATAAGGGGGACGAATGGCGTATCGATTTCTCTTGGTGTATCGTTTTCCTGTTTGGTGGCTCGGAAGTTAGCGGAGTTTGCGTAAAGGGGGGGGGGGAGGATGAAGCATCTGTGCTAAGATAAGATGTCGGACAGCAGGCTTTCTTGAAAATGGAGAAGGATTCTACACAGAGCTGAAGGAAAAAAATTTCCAGTCTTAGCAGAATCAAGCCATTGCTGAGAAGTCCCATTGAGTTGTTCCTGAAATGCAAAGATTTAAGTCTGTTTTCGGCAGCAATAATAAAGATAGCGTAACCCCTACATTGGCATATGGGCAGCCAATAGACAAGAAGTAACCAGACATACACGTGGTGCTGAAAGATGCAGAAAATTTCGGTAAGGTGAAATTACTCTATTTTGTGTATAAAATTCATTAGAAGAGAGAAGATTGTTTGCAAATGTGAAATTAAGAACAGTATTCTAAAGAACTGTGTGGACAGTCTCTAATTAGAAAATTAACCTCCTTTGAGAGATTAAGAAGAATTGTTTGGAAAAGATTTTTAGTAATTGTATGTGATAGGATTAACTGAATGAGATCAGAATTGTGGATTTTAGTAACTGAGTAACGTTAGAATGTTTTTTTATATTATCTTATGAATAACATTACAGAAAGGAATTTTAGTTTAACTTCATATCATTTGCTATCTATCCCAGTATGCAGTTATTGTTTCGCATGCTTTATGATGTTTCTTAACCTTTGATTTAATTTAGAGCATGTTAACATCTTAACTCGAGTCTTTTCATTTAGTATTGAGTCAAATTAAGTGTATGAATTTTTTTAGTATTCTGTTTAGATATTCCAATAAACATGTCTAATTTACCTAAACCTGAGCCATGCCTGATTATGATTCCAAACTACCACTTATAAAAATAGAACCTATTTTGGCGGGAAGGAATTAGAAAGTGTATATAATTATAGATTTAGGTCACGACTGCAATAATCTGAATCTATACGGCAGTGTTAAAGTAAAATATTGTGTGTAAGAAAGCCTCAGAATCTAGTATTGTCTCCCTGAGCAAGGATCCTTTTCTGCTATAGGATACTGGCTGGCGCAGCAAAATATAAATTCGCCAGTATCCGAAGAGGAAACAATCCTAGATGTAAGCATATTAGGCCCGATACATGACAAAGTAAAATAGCGATAGAAAGATAGAATAGGAAGAGATAAATCAGAAAATATAGAGAAAGTAACGACATAACAATAGAACAGCCGGTAGGATTTTAATTGAATAAGGTTTTAAATGAGAAAGGATTAAATCAAGAAACAAATTTATCAAGTGAACAACTAAGTAAGTATAAATCAAATAAATCCATAACAATGGCGCAGTTGGCAGGATGTGAGTAGGGCCCCTAAAATTTAAGGTTAATAGGGAATAATCACTATAAGTTGGTCTTGGATTCGTAACAGACAGTCAGGTATTTGTTGGAATATCAGAGAGTGTGAAAAAGGGTAAATTATTAAGTTTGTAAGATGAATACAGGTATGTCTCAACCATCAAGCTCAGATTTAGATGACTCGGAGTTTTTTTACAACGATTGATTCCCTACATGTGTTCCCACAATTCTCTGGAGAGGGAGATGATTGTGTGCACACATTCTTTAAACACGTCAAGGAGCTCATGGGCCGATGGAGCGACATACAACTCCTCATGCTCATACGTGGAAGGCTAATAGGGAAAGCGAAGAAAATTCTTTGCTCGCAACCCATCCTAAGAAGAACCCTGAGATACAAACAATTCAAGGAAATTCTGATCTCTGAATTCTCCAAGAAGGGAGGAATTGTTCAAGTACTTGGCAAGCTTTACAAGTGCTTCCAAGGAAAAGGGGAGAGAGTCAATTCTTTTCTCAATAGAATATTGACTCTCACCCGAGAAATGAGAACCTCACCAGAGGATCGAGACCACCTTGAGTGGGTAGCACTCCAACAATTTCGAACAGGCCTCTCCCATGAACTGCAAGAAAGTGCACTCCAGAAGGAAGTAAAAAGCCTCGATAAATGCTATGAGGTAGTCAAAGAAAGAGAGAGAATATTAGGGGACATGGCACAGATCACTGATCTAAGAAATTTAATATTAGAAGTCTCAGGAGAGGGGGACCCCCAAAAGCAAATCAAAGCATCAGTTGGCTCCAAAAATCAATACTGAGGGAAAGCTCTGCAAGATGCAGAGCGTGAACCCCATAGAGATGCAAGATGAAAAGAACCTCACCTTAGTTGAAGGTTTCATAGAGAATATCCCTTGCAATTTCCTCTTAGACACTGGAGCACATATTTTGGTCATCCTTCATTCGCTATTCAAAAAACTAGGCACCCTGAGTAATGATAGCTTGGTTGAACTTCAACAACCCCACAAAATCATGGGAATTGCCAGAGTCGAACTTTGTTCCACCACAAAAATTAATGTAAACATTTCCATGCCTTGTTTCCCCATAAGCGTTATGAACGGACTGATAGTTCTCCCTGAGATCTCAGGCCCGGGCACCAAATTGTGCTGGGATTGGACTTCTTGAGAAGAAACCAATTTGTGTGCAACTTTGTTAACCAATCACTGTCACTCTGTGGGAGAACTTTCAAACCTAAACTCGCTCCCGACAATGTAAGCAAAATATGTGTAACTAGGTCGGTTGGGGAGGAAGATCAGAGAGGTGGAAAGAGACTTGTGCACAATGCTCTGAAGTTGCATGACTCCGATCCCATTAAGGAGGAGCTCCAAGAATTTTTTCAACTAGTGTATAAGAGATATCCCCAGGTATTCACTGAGGGAATCATCTCCTTATCCCGCACAAACATGGTTGAGCATACGGTGCAAGTCACTTCAGAGACACCGATATATGTTAAGCAGTACAGACACCTTTGAAACACCTAGACAAATTGGAGAAATTATTAATGGAATATGAAAAGGCAGGAATCATTGAGAGGTCAAATTCCCGTTGGAACAGCCCGTTCATTCTGGTTGAAAAGTCAAACGGAGACCTAAGGTTCATGTTAGACCTAAGGGAAGTCAATAAAGTCACTAAACCAATCGACTTCCCTGTATGCACGATAGAAGAGTTACTGGTTGGGCTGGAGGGAGCAAGAGTGTTTTCAAAATTGGATCTGAACTCTGGCTACTTTCAAATTCCCCTCAGGAAAGAGGACAGGCAGTATTTTGCTTTTACCACAAAGTGGCAAAAATACCAACTGTGCCGACTTCCCCAGGGGGCAAGGAACTCAGCTATGAGTTTTCAGAGCCTCATGAACACCGTATTGGGTGACGCCCTGGGTAAAGGAGTCTTGTATTTCCAGGATGATCTGTTGGTTTACTCATCCAGCCTGAGAGAACATAAGAAGTCTTACTGAAGGTTCTGGACAAGCTTAACAGGGCACGTCTATCTTTGAAGTGTTCTGTGTCAATTCTTCCTAAAGTCAGTGGAATACCTGGGACATGTGGTCAATGAAAAGGGGATAAAACCCTCCAAGGGTAATGTTAATGCCATACTGGAAGCCTAGCCCCCCCCCCTCCACAGTACGACAAGTCAGGAGGTATATGGGTATGGTGAACTTTTACAGAAAATTTATCCCTGAATGCTCCAAGTTAATGGATCCCATCGTAAAACTAACAAAAAAAGGGGGAAAATTTTGTATGGGGGGGGGGAGCAGCGTGAGGCCTATCATGCGTTGAATCAGGCTCTGACTAGATCACCAGTACTCTCATACCCTAAGTTCGGTTCAAACCTTTTCCTAGCCACTGATGCCTCTAAAGACACCATTACGGCAGTACTGGAACAATCAGAAGGAGATCACTTCAGACCAATTGCTTTCATAAGCAGAAGGCTATCCCCCTCTGAGAGAAACTATTCCGTCATTGAGAAGGAGGCTCTGGCACTCATATACAGCCTCAGAAAGTTCTGATATATATTACTGGGCCAACATATCATACTCAGGTCGGACCACAAACCCTTACCCTTCATTTCATCAATGTAGGATAAGAATCAAAGAATTGTGAGGTGGTCCTTAGAGATACAAGAATTCAGGGTAGAAATTAATTACATTCCTGGGAGATCCAACGTTGTGGCTGACTGTCTAGATGTTTGGATCCCAGCCCGTGTGAGGACTCCTGCAGTGATGAGGAAAATATCAACCCTTTGCTATTGATCGAGAGAAAGAAGAAACCGCTGCCCCTCCAATTTCAAAGTTGGGAGAAGTCTGAAATAATAGAAGCCCAGAAATCAGACCTGATGTGGGGAGGGGGATATATGAAAGATTGAAAAAAGGGGAAAGCCTCTCACACAACCAAGTGTTCCATAATACCATACATATGGATGAAGAAGGGCTTTTGTTGTCAAAACAAGACATCACAGGGAGGTGGAAAGAAAAAATTCTGGTTCCTAAAGTCATGATTCCTTGGGTAATGTACTAGTTTCATGATGCGGAGCTAGCCGGACATCAGGGTCCACAGAACCTGGAAGAGGGTGATGGACAGATACCTATGGAAGGGCATGAGAGAAGATATTGAGAACTATGTGTCATCGTGCCATGTGTGTCAACAGAAATCGGTCATTTCTGGTAAAGCACCACTGCAACCGTTCGCGCTCCTCTCACGACCATTTCAAGCTGTGGCTATGGACACTGTGGGACCCCCTCCCCACTACCTCAAAGGGAAACAGGTACATACTCGTCGTGATCGACATGTTCTCAAGGTTTTCCAAAGCCACAGCCATGAAGAATCAAACAGCAAAGACCATGACAAACAAGCTCTTCAAGCTGATTTTATCTAGATATGGAACTCCTGAAACCCTTTTGTCAGACCAGGGTACCAACTTTACGGCTGAAGTAATGCTCCAACTCTGGAAATTATTGGGAATAAGGAAACTGTTTACTACCCCGTATTACTCCCAAGAAAATGGGATGTGAGAGAGGATGAACTGGACTCTGAAGCTCACACTCTCTAAACTAGCAGAAGGGTGGGTTTCGGAGTGGGATTCCCATCTTGCGCACACCCTTTTCGCTTGCAGGACCGCTCTCCATGCAGCAACAAGGGAAGCTCCTGCTGTTGTGCTCTACGGATTTGAGCCCCCTTTTCCCAATGATTTCAGAAATTCAAAGGCAAGCACTGGATTCCCTGACATCGATGAGTACTTGAACAACCTCATCAAGGAAAACAGGCTGGCACGAGTTGGTGGAAGAGTCAAGTAATGTGTGTTCCCAACGTGCCCGGGCTTATGCAAATAAATTGAGAAAACACAAAGACTTAAAACTAGGAAACTTAGTCCTATTGGAGCAGAACTCTGGGAGAAAAAAGGGGGGGAAATTAAAGGGGAGGGGATGAAGCATCTGTGCTAAGATAAGATGTCAGACAGCAGGCTTTCTTGAAAATGGAGAAGGATTCTATGCAGAGCTGAAGGAAAAAAAAATTCCAGTCCTAGCAGAATCAAGCCGTCGCTGAGAAGTCCCATTGAGTTGTTCCTGAAACGCAAAGATTTAAGTCCATTTTCGGCAGAAATAATGAAGATAGCGTAACCCCCACGTTGACATATGGACAGCCAATAGATAAGAAGTAACCAGATGTACACATGGTGCTGAAAGATGCGGAAAAAGTTCAGTAAGGTGAAATTACTCTATTTTGTGTATAAAATTCATTAGAAGAGAGAAGATTGTTTGCGAATGTGAAATTAAGAACAGTATTCTAAAGAACTGTGTGGACAGTCTCTAATTATAAAGTTAATCTCCTTTGAGAGAGTAAGAAGAATTGTTTGGAAAAGATCTTTAGTAATTGTATGTGATAGGATTAACTTAATGAGATCAGAATTGTGGATTTTAGTAACTGAGTAACGTTAGAATGTTTTTTTTTATTATCTTATGAATAACATTACAGAAAGGAATTTTAGTTTAACTTCATATCATTTGCTATCAATCCCAGTATGCAGTTATTGTGTTTTGCATGCTTTACGGTGTTTCTTAACCTTTCATTTAATTTAGAGCATGTTAACATCTTAACTCAAGTCTTTTCATTTAGTATTGAGTCAAATTAAGTGTATGAATTTTTTTAGTATTCTGTTTAGATATTCCAATAAACATGTCATATTTACCTAAACCTGAGCCATGCCTGATTACGATTCCAAACTACCACTTATAAAAATAGAACCTATTTTGGCAGGAAGGAATTAGGAAGTGTATATAATCATAGATTTAGGTCACGACTGCAATAATCTGAATCTATACGGCAGTGTTAAAGTAAAATATTGTGTGTAAGAAAGCCTCAGAATCTAGTATTGTCTCCCTGAGCAAGGATCCTTTTCTGCTATAGGATACTGGCTGGCGCAGCAAAATATAAATTCGCCAGTATCTGAAGAGGAAACGATCCTAGATGTAAGCATATTAGGCCCGATATCTGATGAAGTAAAATAGCAATGGAAAGATAAAATAGGAAGAGATAAATCAGAAAATATAGAGAAAGTAACAACATAACAATAGAACAGCCGGTATGATTTTAATTGAATAAGATTTTAAATGAGATCAAGTAACAAACTCTTTAAGTATAAATCATATAAATAAAATACCTAACACTTCCCATTTCCAATGAAATTAATAAAAGAAGCAATGGACAAGGGAAGAACTCATCATTCTAAGTTCAACAAATGTTGTTCTTCATAAAAGATTAGTGGATCCAAAAGTACCCTTACCAAAGCTTCATTTTTTTTTTAAATGTGGCTCCAACACATGAAAGGATATTTGTAAACCTATTGTAGAACTTCTACTGTGGGTTTGCTAAGGATTTTTTTCTATTTTTTTTATTAATTTTATACATTTCTTTAATTTTTTATAAAAGAATTATAAAGAAAAAAAAACAGCTTTTTTTTTACAAAAAAAAAGCTATTAAAAGTTGGTGAATAAGGAAAAAAAGTAGTAGAGTAGAGCAATAATAAGACAAAGACAACGAAAATAGGCAGAAGCATTGAAAATATCAACTGCTGATTCTATGTTATTTTCGACCATCTAAACGTAAGAAAATGGATATAAACTGGGGATTTATTGGCAGAAGGATTTTAATTGATACTAAGTAAGAAATACTAACGAGTTTCGCCAACTTAGCTGTTTGGCTTCTTCACGGTAAATAAAAGAGATACAAAACAACTTAAACTGTTCATGAAGGATTGAACCGAATAGAAGAATGCGTACATCAAATGCATGGAGGTGTATGATGTCAACTGTTGTTAAGCAGGAATGTTCTGTAATTAGCAGCAAAATTTAACTCTGGTGTTGAATCTTGAATGGAAAATTTTATTTTTAAATTTGATTTATTCAGGATTCAACAAGAATTGGAAAACAATTAAGAGATACTTGAGCTTTAGTATAGAAACCGATTGTGAAATGGGTATACAGAATGAATAATTTATATAATGATACAAAGCATGAATCAAAAATGGCAATTATTCTGTGATAAGAATTATGTTTTAGTTAATTGTAACGACCATAATAAGTTCTATGTGAAACATATATAATCTAAAGTTCAAGCTGCTTGGGGAAGCATTACGCTTGTGGCAGTGTAAATTATCGGAAAGCGGCACATGCTCAATTTCGCAGAAGACCTAAGAAAATGCGGTGACCCGGATGGACTAGCAGGAAAAGAAGGTGAGTGTCGGGCGAAGATTCGTAAGAAAAAAGAGGGCGCTAAAGGTGCGAAATAAAAAGGGTTAGCCCTCATTGCAGAAGGCTTTTTGATCGTGGCACTTTTGCCCTTGCTCGAGTCACGACCATTTGGTTTTTGACCTGCTCTTCTTGGACGAGCGGTTCTATTTCGCCTCGTAATGGATCCAGGATAGCCCAGATGTTCTATATCGGCAGCCGTAGTTCCTGTATTCGTGACCACAATATGGAATAGGATCACCGGAAACAACCAGACCAACATGGACAGATCACCAGCCGTGCTGAAAGGGGCAGACGAGATGTACACCATGTATGACCATGTGCATAAAGGTAATTCTATGATGTTCCAAACTAAGTTTTCAAGGAAGGAGAACCCAGTACCGTATGCAGAAATAGGCTATCTTGGTAAAGTAATGTTTTATTCTTCCTTATGTTAGAAGAGAAGCATGCTGCAAAATAAATGTGAATTGCAGTTAAGTATTAGGTGTGAATGAACATTCTAGTGAGGAACTTTAGGTGATTAGCATTAACTGCAAAGGTTTAGTTCTATAGGTATCTTTGTCTCAGATTGTGAATTAAGTAGAGAGTGTGATAATTATGATTTGTAGCCTAGCCTTTAACATAGCTTGATAGGATAAATTGAGAAGATAAGAGTTTTGATATATGTATTGTGTACAGTCAAATGAGTGGAATATTAAAAGGAGCCTATGTGAAATTTCCAATTAAGTTCTAAATATCAATAATAGCTCCTCATCTGAGTATGACTTTAACCTAATAGTGAGAATGAATGTAACTATATACAATTTAGTGATCTTAATAAATGTTCTTTATGTTTTAACCTGAAATTAGCCTGTGCATGAATTCAACTCATCGCTCATAAATTCGGAACCTAATGCGGAGAATAATTGAATATTTAGGCCACGATTGCAAACATCGAGTATAATTAGTTAGATAATTAGGTGCTGGAGGATAAGTGTAGGGATAATCACCTCTGTATAATTTCTGAGAGAAGTTCCCTGGTTAAGGATTCCTCCTAACCTAAGAATACTGGCTGGCACAGCAGAACAAATAAATTTGCCGTATCTGATGAGGAAACAACTCCAGACAGTAATTACAAGGGACTTGTCTCCAACAGGGAAATAAGCCCTTTGTCCAAGAGTTCAATACACGTGGTTACTCTAAGTAGTTGGCCAAGTAGATAGATAGCCTTAGCAGTTTAGCACCATAGCTTGTGTTAAGATAGAATTATCAGGGTAATCAGTTTAAGGCAGAAATAAAGTAAATCAATAACACAAGGACGAGATATTGAATATAGATATAGAATGAAAATAAAGAATTGAAGGTAGATATTGAAAGTAAAGAAACTGAATAAAATATAAACACACATAAATATAACACTGGCGTGCTTAATGATCTTATGAGGGTCTTCCAAATTTCAGCTAGAAACCCTCTTCCCTGAAGATATTACTTCTCTTTTCCATCACTGCCTGAAATCTAATTTTTTTCTTATGGAATGAAACGATTTACGAACAATTAACAGGCCTCACAATGGGCAGCCCCCCCCCCCATGTGCAGATCTCTTTATGGAGAAACTGGAAAATGACATTTTGTCTCAATTAGACCCTAAACCCACAGTGTGGTGGAGGTACGTGGATGACATTTTTATTGTATGGAAAAACACAGGAAAAGATCTTTTTTATTTTCTTACCAAGATCAACTCCTTCCATCACAAAATAAAGTTCACTTTGGAACTTGAGAAGGACAAACAATTACCATTCCTGGATACTTTAATTAAGAAACAAATGGATGGACATATCAGCTTTGCAGTCTCAACCAACACAGATCGATACTTGCACTTCACATCTTCGCACCAGATTTCTCAAAAACTAAGCATCATGCACAATGCTAAAAACTTGATCCATAAGATCCCCCCCCCCCAACAACAACAACACGCCTCAAGCCACATGAAATATGAGTGACTTTTAAACCTTTAAAGACTATCCGCCAATTTTTAAGATCTTCAAAAGACAGTCATGCCTTCTTCAAATATGCCGGTGTCTATAACATCCCCTGTTCGTGTGGATTAAATTACATTGGTCAAATTTCAAGAAGTTTGGAAATTAGAAAAAAAAAGAACATATAGGAGATGTATCAGAGACGACAATTCTGGGTTAGCCCTTCATTTCTCAAGGACAAACCATACCATACCATCGAATGGGACAAAAGCTCCATGCCCTATTTAGAGGAAGATTTCTGCTCCCGATACATAAAAGAAACCATAACAGTCATCCGTTCTAAACACAACTTCAATAGAAACCAAGGATTAATTCTAGCTGATATTTGGAAGACCCTCATAAGATCATTAAGCATGCCAGAGTTAAATTTTGCTGCTAATTACAGAACGTTCCTGCATAATGACAGTTCACATCATACACACTCCATGCGTTTGATGTATACATTCTTCTGTATTTGTAAAAAATACAATTGTATCGGTTCATTCCTTCATGAACAGTTTAAATTGTTTTGTATCTCTTTTATTCACCCCGAAGAAGCCAAACAGCTAAGTTGGCAAAACTTGTTGGTATTTCTTACTTAGTATCAATTAAAATCTTTTGGCCAACAAAACCCAGTTTATGTCAAATATCAACTGCATTGTGAATGGAGAACCTATAGAACAAGTAAAACATTTCAGCTACTTAGGCATGATTTTTAGTGAAGATGGCAAATCGAATATGGAAATAGACAACAGAATCAACAAAGCTGGTATGGTAGGAAGTCAACTGAATAAATTTATATGGAATAAGAGAGAAATTAGTCGAAACACTAAATGTATACAAGACGGTGTTTGAGCCAATTTTAACTTATGGATCTGAGTGCCGGGTTAGAAATAAACACTTGACCAAAGACTAGAGACCGCAGATATGAGAGACCTAAGAAAGATTAGGGGCGTGAACAGATGTTTCTCTGCCCAGGTGGGCAGGAAAAAGACCCAGAGAAAGACCAAGATATAGGTGGATTGATACAGTAAAAAGTTCCTTAGAAGACAGAAATATAAGATCTGATAATGTTGGAGTCTTTTCAGGTAACAGATTGATTTGGAGAAAAATTGTAGAATAGGAAGTTAGTGGTGATATAAGTTTTTCATGTAGTACTATCATATCCTGTACACTCCCATCAAGGATACATGTCAGGAATTTGATGATGATGATGAATATTTAAATCAATGATTATCAAAACTAGGCTAGTATAGCACCAAGGAACATTTCACAAGAATGTAACAGAATTTTTCATACTATCTTAAAAAAAAAAAAAAGAAAGAAAGAAAAAAGAAATTTGCAGATGTAAAATTTCAGTCTTCAATGATATTTCTGAAAATGGAATTTTGTGAACCTCACCGCCTGCTTACTAACTGCTTATTAATATCCCTCCTCTTAATTACCTGCATATGTGTGTGTGTGTGTGTGTATGCGCAGAGAAGTAGACTGCAATTTATGAAGCAGTAAGCTCAGATTACAATTTACATTTTTGTATTCATATATAAATAGATATTATTAGGAGTGTTTATAGCTTACACCTCCCTACCGGTCAATGTGGATGAAACAGTGACACCAAATTGCACTTCTTATCCATGTTATTCAATGGGTTTTAGGACTTCGTATCCAAATTTATCTCGACGTCTATAGATGTCATGGCCAGTTGGGGGGTTAAACAACATGATGGCACTATAATTCTAGATTTTTTTTAAATAGTAAAATAAAGCAGAAAGAAAAACATAAATATGTGACCAGCTGTCAAATTTGTCAACTGTAACAGAAAATTATAATCAGCTAATCAAACAGCAGGGGTCACTTAAGGGTCAATGCTACATAACCTGATGGAGACTTCTACATGGCCTTTTAAAGAATGAGGAAAACTGACCAAGACTTCTGACTTAAAGCCCAATCCTTACCTTCTCATGGTGCACTCCATTAGCAGATATCTATTTCACTACTTAACGAACAATGATAATGGGCTGGAAATTTGGGATTTACCTGACCAAACTGCATTCAGTAATGGCTTCAAGAACAAAAAAACTGATGGTATGACAAAATGAAATGTGATGCCAGTTGGAGCATCACCCAAATAAATAAGGCTGCTTTTTTGTGTGCTTGTTTAAATCAGGGGAAAAAAAGGCTAACAGTGACAATTCAGCCCCTGGAACAAACTCCAACTCAAGACAGGCACAATAGTGTACATAGTATCAACAGAAAAAAGTTGAATTAACTACAAGATGTTATAATTCAAGCAACAATGATTAGGGAAAGGAAGTAGTAGCAATAGTATACAACTCCAAGTGCAAGGATTATCTTCTTGAATAGCAGGCAATTTCAAGGAATGATGTGGGAAAACATCAACATGGAGAATTGGACAATGACTTATTTGTGCCTATAGTTCCACAAGGTTATACTTATGAAAAAGAGGAGGAATTTTTTGAGTTATCAGAGAAGGCAGCTGAGATATATGTAAGAAAGTTTTTAAAAGAATTGAAGTGGAGCAGCTCTTGGGGGTGAATGGATGACTCAAATATACAAATATTATTTAACATAGAAAGAAAAAAAAAGAATATCAAAAGTTCCTAGTCAGTAAATTAACATGAGCTCTGAGAGAGAATGCATAAACAAATGTAAGAAAGCAAAGGAATATGTAAAGTTAGCTAAAAAAGTTATGGATAGACTGGCAAGAATATAGAAGATAAATATCAAAAAGGTGAAAAAACACACTGACGGTTATTGAAGAAGCTTAAAAATGAAGGAAAGAGTACAGTAAAAGGAAACAGACATGACAATAAAGGCAACATGGAAACTGAAAATATTCTACATGTCTGAGTATTTACTTTGAAACATTGCTAAATTAAACCAGAAGTGACAAGACAGTGGTAGAAAATATTCAAGAGGAATGCATTCAAGAGTAAATATCTATAATTGAAGTAGAAAAGCCCATCAAAAATCTAAAATGTGGAAAGGTAGCTAGAGTGAATGATATTCAACTAGTAATGTTCTGGAAGGCCCCGAATTACAGATAATTGAAGTAGAGCTCTCAGAGTACCCATCTATAAAAATGGAACTAAAAATGAATATGAGAATTATAGAAGTGTTCCAGGTTATACTGAGTGTTGCAAGTTATGCAAGTATATTTAAAGCTAAGAAAAACTGTGAAGGGGAAACTTGCATAGGAAAAAATTGAGTTAAGGCCAAATAAGAGTTGTCAGGATCAATTTTTTTTTATCTTTCAGATAAAAAGTTGAAAAGTTGTGAGAATACAAAAAAGATCTACATTTATTATTATTATTAGATCACACCTCCAGGGAATCCAAAGAGTCATCGAGGGAGGGTACCTACTCTCAATTCTCTCTCTCTCCACCAACTACAATGAACTGCAACTACATCAACGCCATCTACCGCCCACCGCTAGTATTTTCAGACAATCACTAACATCCATGCCCACGGCGGGATTCGAACCTGCAGCCTTTTGGCTGGAGAACGGATATGATTTAAGTTTTGTGGATCTGGAAAAGACATATAACAAGGTGTGAAGAGAAAAGCTATTTAGAACACTAGCCAGTATTTTGTAACTAAAGTGAATAACTGCCATAACAACTTAAGCATGAAAATCAGAAATAAAAAAGATAAAAATTATGAAAACAGGCAGAAACATTCAAAACATAATCCACATCTCGAATGGAGGCCCAAGAATGTGCTAACGCTATTAGCATTCAGAATGTGTGAGCAGAGCTAATCTCAGGTGATGAGGACTTAAACAGAATGGAAAAAGAAAGATTAGCAAAGCAGCTATTTGATGCCAGGATGGTAGCAACAAGACATATAGGAAGATCAATATCTAGGAATGATGCAGTTTGACGTGCATTAGAAGACCAAAATATAAGATCTGATAATACTGGAGCTCTGACAGATAACAAACCAATTTTTAGGAAAATTGTTGACAGGAATAACATTAGTAATAATATAAACTTTTCATGTTGTTTGTACTATCATAGTATCCAGTATGCTCTTAAGGGTACATATCGGGAATCTGATGATGATGATAAAACAGCAAATCATTTTCTTAAGCTTAATTATCCATGTACTATAATTATTATATTATTATCAGTAATATTTTATTATATTATATTATAATCAGTAATATTTTCCTATGCTTAATTATTCATGTACTAAAATCAGTAATATTTTCTTACAATGAATACTCCAGGACTTTCCCTCAAAAGATTTCCAAGTAAAGAATCCAACTGTGATGCTACTTCAGCAGGAATATCTTCCAAGGATGAAATCTGTGATATAATCTCTTCAAGACATGTATTCAAAAGAGTTCCCATGGCTTTGTAAAAAACGCTGTCTGGAAGTACACCCAACCAAACTTTTCGCAGTAATTTCAGATGGCATAAACATTGCTGTAATGCTTTCTCAGCCTTTGAAATATAATCCTTATCACTTGCTATACTCTGAAACACTGAAAAATTAATTACAATTATTTGATTCATAGAATAAAATATCAAGAAAGAGCTACAATCAACTCTTTCTATAGCAAACCACTATAGTGAATTAACTCACTACAAACTAATTCTTCAATCATCAAAAATTCCCAGCTAAAACCCTATGGGGATCAGCAACTGTTTTTTGCCATTTTTTTTCTAATAAAAAAAAAAAAAAAAAAAATCTGAAGAACCACACTTCAGCTCAAGCTGGGGGGAGGGGGGGGTTGAGAAACAGAACAGAGTGGAAAGGCGTTTTATTAAAAAAAATATATACAGGTAACCCTCGTATAACACGGTACTTATACAATGCAGTTTCGATATAACGCAGTCTACAAATTATAGTAACCCTTGTTCAATGCGGTACTTATACAACGCGGTTTCATATAAGACGGTCTACAAACTGTAGTAATCCTTTATCTTTTCATATATTTTTCAACGCGTGACTTAAAAATCAAATTTTATCTTCGTTAAATTTGTGTCTGCCAGTATCACACATGTAGTTATAAGTAGTGAATTTATATTAGGGGAAATACCCTTCAGCATACATGTACGTCAATTGCTTACCGTATAGAGTATTTATTGTTGAAAACTGTCTTTGTTTTCTGTCAGGAAAGCACATTAAAAATCATAAGTGTGTTAATCTCAAGCTGAGCACTTTATTTTTTGGTGAGTTACATACAATATGTAATGCTTTTTTTTATGTAAAAACAAATTATTTTTATAGTAATGGCCACTTAGAGCGCGTTTGTTAATAGGGATAAACCCACCCACTGTAAACTGCCAAGATAACAATTGAACAAGACTGAAGATACATTCAGTTTCGATCAGAACAGGAGACTCGACCTTTGCGAACTTCTTCATAAATGCTCCAATCTCTTCAATAGTGAATTAATACTGACGGGGAAAGAGATTTAAATGAGGGGGAACCAGTACAATTAATAGATGACGTCGAACCACATGGTGGGGAAAGTTCTGCCAAAGATTCTGATTGTGATGAATCCGTTAAAGAATTCAGTTTAAAGAAATTAGCAGAAGGATTGAACTTGGTGTGAAAGTTATTTTATGGATAATGATCTCTCAATGGAGCGCTCCGGAAAATTCAAGAGACAATTGGATATTTGTTTAGCTCCATATTATGAACTTAATAAAAAATTGCAGTATAGTGGTAAGCAAGGTCTTATTACTGACTTCTTGATAACTAAACCAGCCGAAGTATGCATTGAGAATTATACTAATGATGTCCAAGAGATTTCAAGTGATGGCGACGTCCGGCCACTTGTAAATAAAGAACATCTACAAAATGTTAGTTTTGAAAAGAGTGATGACGATTAAAATATTCACTTTATTTTATTTTGCCTAAAACATTTATGCATTATGTGCAATGAAGTCTACGTACAATTTATAATTTTTCATAATTTTACACTATGTATTTGTTTCATACTTTGTTTTTTTAACTTACATGAATTACCTGAATTAAATAAAATTTGTTTTTGTTGGATATGTCATTGTTTATATAATCTTAAAAAAAAAAAACAACAACAAAAAACTATTTCTGAACCTAACCCTACTTTTTTTTTGTGATCTGAGTCTCGCATAACGCGATTTATATAACGCAATATTTTTGTGGAACCTATCATCTGCGTTATACGATTGTTACCTATATATATATTGAAATAATTTATAAATAGTGAAAAATCCTGGCAAACATCAATTAGGTATGAATTATGTGACTTTTGCTGCTGAACGTCTTGAGCAAGTGCTTCAACATCAGGCAAGTATGTAGTCATTTTCATCTTTAAACATTTTGAGAGACTTGCGCTGTTCAGATGGTTTCTTGATTTATTTTTTAATACAGTTCATGTTTGAAAATATTTGCTTGCAAAAAGACATCAAACTAAAAACTAAGAGCAATTCAAACACATATATTTTAAAATTTATATAGATGTCCAGTAAGCTACTCCATGCATCAAACACACAATATTATTTTGTTCCTATTTTAACTATTTTATACTTGCCACTGTCGCAATGATTAACCTTCGACACCTTGCAGTAGGTGTATTTTGCTCGTAATGCACAGAAACTAAACTGAGGAATGTTTGCAGCATGTGCTTGTCATGCATGCAGGCTAAAAGTTAAAGAGATACCAGTTATATGTTCAAAGAGCTGCATGTTGCTGATCCCTGCCTATAACATCATGTTTATGCTAAAGAAAATTATAACAAATTTTGCAGTAACAAACTGTTTTGATCAGTAAAAATTTATCTAGTAGAGTCAACTGTAATGCATCACATTTAGTGTAATCATAAGAGATTTACAAACTAATATTAAATTATATATGAGTAAAAGTATGTTAAGAAGAAAATACTCAGCAATTCCAAATAAGGAATCATAAATCCAGTAATGGTGGTAGTGGAGTATTTGATCCACTTTCATATCTTGGAAATTAAGATGTCGATTTACAAAAAATAATTAATAGTGGTGACAATTTAAACAAATTAATTAAATATACTAGCACCACATATACAGTTAACACACAATAGCAAAAAAAAAAAAAAAAATTATAACAACTGATTAGTGCTGTCAAAAGATTTTTCTCTTGGTTATAAATTAAATTAAAGATGCCAAGAAATTATCTTCATAACTAGATTACTTGTATGTAGAGACTTGCTTTGCATTGTGAAATACTAAGGCAATTATTGTGAAGTCACTAGCCTCTATACACAAGGAGCCTAGTTGTGAAGATACTTCCCATGCAAACTTTGCTTATACTTGGATAAAGAATTAAACAAGAATATAAATTCTTGACATCATTAATTTAACTGATTAGCTATCATAAACCACTGAAAAGTGCTGGCTGAAAGCCCATAGCTACAATTACATAGTGCTGCACTCAGTGGCGGCTTGTGGCTTGAAATCATGGGGGTGTTGCAACTTTCAAAATATACATACACACTGTAAGTACAGTGTATGTGTTTGGATAAAATATCAAAATAATGGTAAAAATTAAATTCAAAAAAAATTAAATATGAAAAAATATTGTTTATTATCGATAAAATTATACCAATTTACCAATAATACCTGTATAACTGAGAGGAGACCTCCACATAGCCTTTAAAGGAATGGAGAGAACCGCCCAGGGCTTCTGACCTAATGTTCAATCCTCACCTTCTCATGGCGCACCCTGTTGGGTATCTACCTGGATACTGAATGAACAAGGATGGGCTAGCAAATTGGGATTTAGCCGACCAAATTGCATTCCTATTGGCTTAAACCAAAATACAAAATGATGGTACAACATGACAAAATTTCATGTCAACTGGGGGCGTCGCCTGGTTAAACAAGGCCCCCGTTGTTTTCGCCAGTGAACTAGGGCGAATAGCGAAAAGTCAGCTACTGGAACAAATCTGAAAACACACCTCAACTCAACATCACCAGAGTTAAAGATCAGTACTATCTGGTTAAACAAGGCCCCCGTTGTTTTCGCCAGGGAACCAGGGCGAATAGCGAAAAGTCAGCTACTGGAACAAATCTGAAAACACACCTCAACTCAACATCACCAGAGTTAAAGATCAGTACTATCAACATAAGAAGCCTGAATGGCAAAGAAATGGAGCTAGATGAGGAATTAGATAAGTACCAGATCGACGTAATAGGGGTGACTGAAACAAACAAACAAAAAAAGACAAAAACTGGTGAGATCTATCTGAGCAATAAATACAAAATCTTATATTCAGGCAATGACAATCAAGGAAAAGAAGGGGTGGCCATAGTATTCAACACTAAATGCGGGGCTAATTTTCTTGAATGGCAGGCAGTCCCAAGTAGGGTGATATGGGCAAATATCAGAATGGGGAACTGGACAATGAGACTTATTTGTGCCTATGGTCCCACAGAAGGTTCTACTAAGGTAGAAGTGGAAGAATTTTTTGAGGCTCTAGAGAAAGCTACTAACACAATGAAAAAGGAAAAGTTGGTCCTTGGGGATCTAAATAGCAGAGTAAGAAATGATTGTCAGACATACAAAAATATTTTGGGAAAATTTGGAGAAAAAAGTGCAAAGCTAATAATAATGGCAAATACCTGTTGGATTTTTGCTCAGGACAAGGACTGGTTATTACTAACACCATGTTTCAACATAAAAATGTGCACCAATTCACATGGAGAGAAGACACAAGGAATAAGAAAAGTCTCATTGACTATGTTATTGCTGATAGTGATGTTTTCTCCATGGTGCAGGACACCAGAGTGTACAGAGGATTTGAAATTGGAAGTGATCCCTATTTAGTCTTGAGCAGGATAAAATTGAATTTCATGTTGAAAAGAATAACATGTAAGAAAGTTTTAAAGCGAATAAAAGTTGAGCAGCTCATAAATGTGAACTGTAGACTAAAATACACAAAGTTTATTGAAAAAAAAAATGAAAGAGTTGAGAACAGGAATCAAACCTTGGAGATTCAGTGGCAAGCCTTGAAGAAAATCCTGATTGATTCAGCTAGAGAGGCATGTGGTGAAGTTGTCTGCTAGCACAGAACAATTAGAACTTCATGGTGGACAAAGGAAGTTAAAGAGGCAGTGAAGGAAAAGAAGAAAGCTTATCAAAAGTTCCTGGCAAATAAATCAGCTTGTGCTCTTAGAGAATACGGAGACAAATGCAAGAATGCTAAACACTGTGTAAAACTAGCTAAACAAAAGTCATGAGAGGACTTTGGCAAGAATATAGAAAATAACTATCAAGAATGTGGCAAAATATTCTGGAGGTTGTTGAAGAAGCTTAGGAATGGAGGAAAGAGTGCTGTAAAAGGAGTTAGAGATGATAAAGGTGACATGAAAACAAGAGAAAAAGATATCCTTGAAGTATGGAGTAATTACTTTGAAAAACTGCTAAATGAAACAAGCAGTGATGACAGCACAGTGGTAAAAAACACTGACCAGGCATGCAGTCAGGAATACATATTCATACTTGAAGTAGAAAAAGCCATCAGAGGCTTGAAATGTGCAGCAGGAATAGATGATATTCGACAAGAAATGCTGAAGTATGGTGGTATAAAAGTCTTACAGTGGCTGCGCTGCATAGTTCAGAAAGCCTGGAGAGAGGGACGAATTCCTGATGATTCAATAGAGCTCTCATAGTACCCATATATAAAAAGGGAAATAAAACTGAATGTGAGAATTACAGAGGTATTTCCCTACTGAGTGTTCCTGGTAAGATTCATGCACGTATACTTGAGAAACGGTTGAGAAGAATTGTGGAAGAACAAGCTGGATTCAGGTTGTCAGGATCAGATCTTCACTTTATGACAAATAGTCGAGAAATCATGGGAATATAACAAATTCTTTTTCTTCTTCTTCTGCAGCTTCTCCCACTTAAGTGGAGTCACTGTTGATGATGAGTCTCCTCCACATCCTCCTGTCTTGGGCTGTCACCACATCCAAGTTCTTCATCCTGGAGGGATGAAGAACTTGGATGTGGAGAGATGGAGGGAGCTGGTAGAAGTCCTCTTCTACCAGCTCCCTCCATCTCTTCTTTGGCTGCCCACGCTTCCTCTTTCCTTGTACATCCAACTGCATGACCCTTCTTCCCACATATTCGTCCTCCCTCCTCATCACATGACCAAACGATCTCAACCTTGCCTCCTGTATCTTCGCTCCTAAGTTCATAACTTTCACTGTTCCCTTCACATAGTCATTTCTCAGATGATCCTTTCTGGTCACACCGCACATCCACCTAAGCATTCTCATCTCTGCTACTTCCATCCTGCTGATGTATTTTTCCTCAGGGCCACAGTTTCTATAGTATACGTCTCACTACTGTCCTATAGATTTTGCCTTTCAGATTGATCGGCACCCTCTTATCGCATAACACTCCAGCCATCTCCCTCAAGTTCCACCAACCCGCTTGTATCCTGCATCCTACTTCCTTCTCAGCTCCTCCATTTTCTTCCACTGTTGAACCTAAGTATCTAAAATCCCTCACCTTCCTGATGACATTTCCTTCCAGCATAGATCTGTCTCCTGGCTGCCACCCACTGTGCAACACATATACTTTGTCTTACTTCTGCTCAGTCTCATACCGCTCTCTTCCAGTACTTTTCTCCATCTTTCCAGTTTAGTTCCCGTTTCATGTCTTGAATCTGCACAGAGCAAGATGTCATCTGCATACAACATTGTCCAAGGCGCATCTTCTCTCACCTCCTCCATCACCAACTCTATCACAATGTTAAACAGACTTAATGCTGACCCTTGATGCAAGCCAACTGTTACTTGAAAACTTTCTGTCTGTCCCAGACAGGTCCGAACACTTGTCTTCACATTTCTGTACATCTCCTGCACCAACCTGACATATTTCTCCAGAACCTTCTTCTCTATCAGACACCTCCAAGACTTCTTGCCTTGGCACTCTATCGCATGCTTTCTCCAGATCAATAAATTCCAGACGTAGCTCCCGTTGTTTCTCTCGAAACATTTCCATCATCTGCCGTAACCCAAAGATAGCATCTGTTATTGATCTACCAGGCATGAAGCCAAATTGTTCCTTTGCAATCTCCACCTCTTTCCTCAATTTTCCATCAAGAACCATTTCTAGGATTTTCATTGTGTGGGACATCAACTTAATTCCTGTGCAATTTTTACAGTCTTGTGCATCCCCTTTACCCTTGTAGACGGGGACAAGAGTACTCTCCCCCCATTCCTCAGGTATATTTTCCTGTTGGCAAACTTTCATGAACAGGTCCCACAGCAGGTCAATTCCCTCTTCCCCCAGTGCCTTCCATGCCTCCACTGGAATCGTGTCGGGGCCCACCGATTTTCCATTCCTCATCCTCTTCATGGCCTCTGTCACTTTCACTCCACTGATGTTCTGCACCATCCCCCCCCTCAGAAGGCTGCCCATCTTCTCTCTGAGTCCTTGCATTTTCCTCATTCAAAAGTCCCTCAAAGTATATTCTCCATCTGTTTCTTATGTCCACATCCCTCCATAATACTCTTCCTTCAGCATCTTTGATCTGCCTCACATGTAAGATGTCCTTTGCTGCTTTATTTCTACATTTTGCTAGTTGGTAAATTTTTCTCTGTCCTTCCTTTGTTTCTAATTGATCATACAGATCTTGATATGCCATGGCCTTTGCCTGTGCCACAACTCTCTTGGCTTCTTGTTTTCTCTCTCTCTGTACTCTTCCACTCTTGACTCATCCCACTTCTGCTTTGCCTTCCTCATAGCTGTCACTGCCACTTGTACATTATTATTCCACCACCAACCCTCCTTCTGCTCTCTAATCATTCCAGATGTCTCACCAAGCACCTCGACTGCACAGCTCAGGATTACTTTTGAATTATGTTTCCACAAATCTTGTACACTTTCCAGTCCATCCGAAATCCTCTCTAACACCCTCTCCCCTAAAAAATTCCTCACACTCTCTTCTTTTAAGCGAAACCACTTAATTGTCTTCATACCATGGCTTCCAGAGGTTCTTACCTTCGATCTTATTTTAAAGTCTGTGCACAGCAGTCGGTGTTGCTGTGCCACTTGATCTGTTGGAATTACTTTACACTTTGTCACAACCTTAAGATGTTTTCTTCTAGTCAAAATGTAGTTAATTTGTGAACTGTTGTTAACACTCCTAAATGTTATCAAATGTTCTTCCCTCTTGTAGAAAAACGAGTTCACAATTGCCAGATCAAACGCTACTGCAAAGTCCACAACCCTCTCTCCTTCCTGGTTCATCATTCCCACTCAATGGCCACCATGTACCCTTTCACAATCTCTATTCTGTCTCCCTATGTGTCCGTTCAAGTCTCCTCCAACAATCACCATCTCATTTTCTTCCAGTTCCCTTATTTTTTCATCTAACATGTTCCAGAACTCATCTTTCTCCTCTGCTGTACAGCCAACTTGCGGGGCATATACACATAATACGACCACCCGCTCTTCTCCAAGACCCAATTTCATTCGCATGATCCTGTCGTTCCTTCTACCCACTTCCAGTACTTCGCCCTTCATCTTTCTCCTCTGCTGTACAGCCAACTTGCGGGGCATATACACATAATACGACCACCCGCTCTTCTCCAAGACCCAATTTCATTCGCATGATCCTGTCGTTCCTTCTACCCACTTCCAGTACTTCGCCCTTCATTCTGCCACACACCACAATTCCTACACCATTTCTTCCCTCGTTATTCGCTCAAAAGTAGAACAATTTATATCCATCTCCCAGTTTCTCTACCTTTCCCCCCTTCCACCTTGTCTCCTGCACACATAAAATGTCCAACTTCCTCTTCCTCATCATGTCTGCCACCTCTCTTCCCTTCCAGTCATGCTTCCAACATTCAGTGTTCCCACTCGCAACATCCTCTCCACCTGCTGGGCTCACTTCTTTAACTGCACCTGCCCTTGATGCGGTAGTCCTCATCCACTTCTCGCAGCTGTAGGGCGATGTGGCTGCACATCGCTTAAGGGGTACGCCCTAGCCCTTATATCATTTTCTCTTTGACTCATATCATAGCTAGCAGTGAAGTTTTACGACCAGATGCCCTTCCTGACATCAACCCTCGCCATTTATCCGGGCTTGGGACCGGAACCTATTGAGGCTAGCTTGCCTCCTTTGATGGCTGCATAAGATGAAATGACTTAGCAAGATAGGAAAGATTCACTCCTAGCCCTCGAATACTCTAATAGCATCAGGGGGAAGGAGCAAGGAGAGGAGAAAGAAGCAAAGAAAGAAGGGGCCGGACCAGTCTACAGAATAATATAACAGATGTATATTACATGAAGTAAGGCATGGTTCAGCATCTGGTACCTTGGGTTTGCCATGCCTGTACTCACTAAAATGAACCCTTGAGGTTCATGGGAATATAACAAAGATCTGTATTTAAGTTTTGTCGATCTGGAAAAGGCATACAAGGTGCCAAGAGAGAAGTTATTCAATACACTACAGTTATATAGTGTCAGTGGGGCATTATATCAAGCAATACTTAGTCTTTATTTGAGTTGCAAGTCAGCAGTTGGAATTGAAGTACAGGAAGATGGTTTAATGTTAAATCTGGTGTGAGACAAGGATGTATATTATCCCCTCTGTTATTCATTATCTATATGGATCACATTATGAAGGAAAGTGGTATTAAACATGATATCAAAATTGGAGATCTTAATGTCAGCTCTTTGTTTCATGCAGACGATGTTATACTGCTAAATAAATCCGCTACAAGTCTGCAAGATTCCCTGACTAAATCAAAAAACTGTTGTAATAGACATGGTATGAAGGTCAGCAATAAAAAGACAAAGACAATGAAAATAGGCAGAATCATTGAAAATATCAACTGCATTGGGAACGGAGAACCTGTGGAACAAGTAAAACATTTCGTCCATTTAGGCACGATTTTTAGTGAAGATGGTAAATTAAATATGGAAATAGACAACAGAATCAACAAAGCTGGTATTTTAGGAAGTCAATTGAATAAATTCCTATGGAATAAGAGAGAAATTAGTCGGAACACTAAATTAGCTGTATACAAGACAGTGTTCAAACCAGTTTTAACTTATGGATTTGAGAGCTGCTTCAGAAGTAAAACACTTGACCAATGGCTAGAGACCACAGATATGAGAGTCCTGAGATAGATTAGAGGCGTGAACAGATGGCATCAATGGCAATATCATATTGAAAAGCAGGATATTAGGAAAAGAACTTGACATTGTCAGCATCCAGGAATGCGTTAGCAGAGCTAATCTCAGGTGGTATGGTCACTTAAACAGAATTGTAGAGGAAAGATTAGCAAAACAAGTGTTCTCTGCCAGGTTGGTAGGAAAATCGACCCAAAGGAAGACCAAGATATAGGTGGATTGATATGGTACAAAGTGTCTTAGATGATAGAAATATAAGATCTGATAATGTTGGAATCTTGACAAGTAACAGACTGATTTGGAAGAAAATTGTAGATAGGAAGTTAGTAATGATGTAAATTTTTCATGTAGTACTATCATATCCTGTACACCCCTTGCGGGTACATGGCAGGAATTTGATGATGATAATTCAAAATTACTTAAAAATAAAATATATTCTTCTTGTTTTGTTTCATGAAAAAATATTGTTTATTATCGATAAAATTATGCAGTTTAGTATAATTCAAAATTATTTAAAAATAAAATCCATTATCGTAACCCCAATAATGTTCTAAAATAAAAACTATAACAAATGTGTCTTTAATTGTAATGTCCAAATATTTATAGAGACAGAGTAAACAAGATAAGCACTATGAACACTCTACTACTGGTGCAAACTGAATATACTGTAAACAACAGTGGAATTGCATGACAGATAGTGCTGCATTACGCTAATAACGCGCATCTCCTATGACGTGCATATGCTTGCGTGCATAGCAATATGGCACTGTGGTAAACACAGTGCTGCTAGCGTCCTTTGCCCAACTAAGTGCTACAAGATGGATTTTTATTATTTTTTATACAAAATAAGAGAATTGTATAGGATTGTTTATGATAAAATTAAATATTACAAGCAAATATAAATAAATTAATAAATATATTCATGTATTGAGAAAAATTGGGGGTGCTACAGTTTCACAGTGCCTATGCATGAGTCACCCCTGGCTGTACTAGAAGTCAGTTGACACACCAACCCATCAAGGATCAATTATCACTGCAATTGTAGTTTCTGAAGTCGCTATAAGAGTGGACTTTACATGTGTTCATTCTTTACAAAATAGTCCATGAGTGTTTTATAAGGTGTTTTCAGATGGAAGAAAACAGAGAGAAAGAGGAAGGGGTTGGGAACTGTTGTTATTAGATAAGTATATTTGCCAAACTGGATTGTCTCTTTTGTAGAGAGAGAGAGAGAGAGAAATTCTTCCACTGAATTACAAAACACAGGTATGTTTTTTGTATTTTCAGGTTAGTGACATTCAACCTGTGGCCTTCAGGCCAGATTCATCTCACCAATACTTTATTCAGTGCACCAATAATAAAAATGATACAATCTATTTTTGAAGTACATATTTTTCAAAATTTAACACATAATCTATACAAAAAAAACAAAAAAACAGAGGCTGTTCAAAAATATCAGAAACAAACTTTTTTTTTTGTAAGAGAATGAAAATATCTACAAATTATTTCAAATTTATCTCATGAAGTACAATCTGCTTCTATGCAGCAATTCCAGCAACCCTTCCAACTGCTGAATGGAAGGAGCATTGAGGAAGTGTCAAATATTTCAGTGCTGTCTGAGAAAGTCTGCAGCTGCTTTATTGTACTCAAATGTATATTTCTGATGTCCTAGTTCCCATTCAAGGTGACTTTTCAGCCTAGAGAAGAGAAAGGAAGAGGAGGATCAAATCTCATGAGTAAAGTGGGTGGGAAACCATTTCCATCAAATCACATCTCCTAGGTAATGCAGAATGATTCTGTAAAATCTGTTCATGGTCTAACCTTGGGAAAGAAATTCTTGATGACCTAATCCTCTACATCAGGGGTTCCCAACCTTTTTGTTTCCAAGAGCACATTCTAAAATACCAGTAGGGCGACGGGCACCATCTATTTTTTCAAGCAAATTTTTTGAATTCGTTTGTTAAATGAATACATACAAAGTTTACATTATATAAACATTTAAATATATATATATATATAAGTTAGTGTGATCTTTGGGCATTGCATTTCATTGGCCAGTGCTTCATAATTAGGAGAATATGATGATATTCCAGTCCTTAAACTGGAATGAACAACTTCGAATGCGCATTTACTTTACATTGTATGTTTAATACTCATCATGTGTCATTAACGCATGCGTCATATAGCATGATGTGAATCGTTGCATGATTATTTCAAACTATATGGCACACGGTTGAACAGCGGTGGGCACACACAAATTGGTCGACGGGCACCATGGTGCCCGTGGGCATAGAGTTGGGAACCCCTGCTCTACATCAAAGAGAGCAGTCAGCACTCAATTGTCTTGATGTTGATTCTGCAAATAATTGTTACAACATTTCATACAATTCAGCGGCCAAGGCAATTAAAAGAAAAAAAATATGCTTACACTTTAGATCAGCTCCTTCATCGGTGAATCAAGCAACTACATTCTTTTCTAGTCAGTGCAGCAGGAAATGTCATTATGATTGCATCTTTGATACTGTGAGTAATTTCATCATCATCATTTCCAAAATGATATGTGCTCTCAAGTGTACATAAAATATAGCAAAAAATGAAAGTATTAATGATTAAGTTTACAATATTACTATCAACCTATCAACTATTTTCTTTCAAACTGATCAGTCATTTGACATGTCTCTGATATTGTTAGATCTTACATTTCAGTCTTCCAAGGTACAATTAACTGCATTAATCCATCTTAACTTTTCCTGCGGCCTCTCTCATGGTATCAAACACCTGCTTTGTTAGCCTTTTCACTAATGTTCTGTTTTAGTATGCTACTCAGAACTGTTTGCATATTCACAAATGCTAACAGTTAAGTTACTTTCTCATATACTCAGTTCAGTATGATTCTGCAAATGATAACATCTGTTTATTTCTCTAATTCCTCAGAACTCTCATATATCTCTAGTTCTTCAATTAATGTCTATTCCCCCCCCCCCTCCCCAATCCAAGTTTCATACCCATAAATTAAAAATTGCATGGACACTGTCTTGTATACTATTAGTCTAGTGTTTGGGCAAATTTCTCTGTTATTCCATAAACATTTATTCAACTATCTCTACACTATATCAGCATTGCTTATTTTATTATCTAGGAGGGTCATTTCAAAAGTTCTGCATAGTGTACATGCATGGCCAGGGGAACAATGTCATAGTTTCCATCATCATTTCAGCTAACCCAGAATCTGAGTAAAAAACACTGTGCGCGCTTATTTTCTGTTTCTGGTGTTCTTGTTCTGTGAATAACAATTCAAAATGGAAGAAGAATCTCTCTAAGGTGACACGTCATGGAGTGACCAGGCCACATGTTTCATGTGAGGTAGTTATCTTACAGAAAAGTATGGATGATGCTTTCTCACCTGCAGAAAACATGAAAGAAATACTTCCATTTTTCCGCAATTCAAAAGTTCTACTCACTGAGAAGTGCTTCATTACCATTGACAAGATTTCTGCTAAAGTAATCTGACTTATCAAATATATCAACAAAAACAGGCTTGCTGAAAGGAATACAAGATTTACCCAAAGATTGGCCAGAAGTGATAAGACAGAATGGAGATAATATTGAAGGCCTATAAGCATATTTTGTTAAATAAATGCTTGGTGCAATAAGAGGAGTTAATTTGCCATCTTTGTTAAATATTGTGCCTAAATAGCTGAAATGTTTTACTTCTATGGATTCTCCATTCATAGTACAGCAGCTGATGTTTTCTGTGTTTTTTTTTTCCTCTACATATTTTCATGGTTTTAAATTAATCACTTTATTTAAAGACTCCTGAAGACAATGGATTGTAAATAATCAGTATATTCAAACATATGTTCTACAGTATTTTTATTTAATTAAATAAATATAAATGCAAATGATTGTTTGTTTATATATATGCATATAGTTGTGCATTAATAATATATTACGTTTACTTGTAGAACTAATTTTTAATGAAGTGAGTTCATTTGATTTGTGTGACCAAAATAAGAATTATAATTTAGTGCTTTGATATATTCAAGGTACATAAGTTAAATGTGATAATTAATACTTAAGGAATTGACAGTGTACACTAGAAATATAAATTAAATCAACTTTAATATATATTTTCCGATATTTCGGCAACGTCATGTTGCCGAAATATCAGAAAGTATATATTAAATATGGGAACTTAAGATAAAGACATGTGCACGCAAATACTACATAACAGCAAATGAGAAACAAAGTGAGGAAGCTACCGTTTTCCTAAAGTCCTGATGGTGCCCCCCTTGGCAGGCTATATTAGGTGTTCTTGGCCTTTGGGCTGAAGTTCTTCTGATGTATGTTTCCCAAATTTGGGGCAGTCTCATGCATCCAAATTTGTTGAGGTTTTGCATGTTCCTAAGGGCTGAGGCTGATTCCATGAATAGTCTTTCATATTTGAACTTCCTGCGGTGTATTACTGTGGCTTTCTTCCACCTTATTCTGTGGCGAGTGAATGCGGGATTCGCCACCTTCCAAACCACATCACCAACGATATTAGATTGGATGTAGCTTGTGTTCTCACAAAAGCAAAACCACCAAAAACCAACATATTCATTAGTGAATACATGTCTCTACAGGAAATGAAGAAAAACAAAGAAATAGTTATCACCAAAGCAGATAAGGGGAACGCCACTGTGGTACTCAATCATACTGACTACACAGGTAAGCTTAAGGCTTTATTATTAGATTGAGCTACTTACCTCCCCTATGAATACAATCCCACCAACTCACAAATTAGAAACCTCCATAGGCTCCTTAAGAAGGTCACTTCTTGGCCTGTGGAGTTTACTAACAGACTAAAACCATATCACTCTAACCCCCCCCCCCTCCCGTATATATGGGTTCCCGAAAATACATAAAGAAAATGTGCCATCATGTCCCATAGTGGATGGCATTGATTCCCCCACTTACAAACTAGCTAAATTTTTTTTTTTAGCCAAAATGCTCTCACACTATACTGGCAACACACCATCACACATAAAAAACTCAGCCCACTTCAAAGTCAGTATAGAAAACCTTACACTCCAACATAATGACATAACGGTCAGTTTTGACATCTCCTCCTTATTCACAAATGTCCCCCTCAAAGAAATTTTAGAGATAATCCAAGCAAAATTTCCTCCTGATATCTCGGCCTATTTCAGTTCACAATGAACTCGGGCTATTTCATTTGGCAGTAAAAATTCTACAAACAAATAGAGGGGACAGCCATGGTTTCACCACTTTCCCCACCCTTGGCCACTTCTTTATGGAGATTTCTGAAGAGAAAGCCTTAAACTCTGCCCCACAAAAAACCTACCATATGGCTTCACTATGTTAATGATGTGTTCACTACTTGGCCACATGGCTCTGATACACTCCTCTCCTTCCTAACACACTTAAACAACCAACACCCTAGAATCAAGTTCACTCTGGAAAAAGAGGAAAACAACAGCCTCCCCTTCCTAGACACACTAGTCACCTGCCAACTTAATGGTACCTTGGTTTTCTCAGTTTTTAGAAAACCCGCCCATACAGGCAGATACATTCACCAACAATCCCCCCCCCCCCTCACAACAATATGGAGTTATTAAGACACTATTCAACAGGGCTAAACTAATCTGTTCAAATGACCAAGCCCTAACCACTGAACTAAATCACATCCTTAATACTTTCTCAGCCAATGGCTACTACCCTCCCCCCCCCAAAAAAATCCAAAAAATACTAAAACAAGATATCCCCCCCCCTGCTTCACAAAAAAGATTACTCTAAATCCATCACCATTCCCTACATCTGAGGCACCTTGGAAAAAATCAACAAAATCCTAAAAAAAAAAACGACTTGACCACTTGTTACAGACCATATAGAAAATTGGCAGCCCTTATCCGCTCCACTAAAGACCAACCACTTCCCCTAGACCTACCTGGTGTATACCAGGTCCCTTGCAGCTGTAAATTGTCCTACTTTAGCCAAACAGGCAGGACAGAAAATATCAGAATCTCAGAACACAGGGACTACATCCGATTTCACCAGTACAGCCACTCTGGTCTTGCAGACCATGTTCTAGATACTCGCCACAGAATGAGGTGGAAGAAAGCCACAGTAATACACCGCAGCAAGTTCAAATATGAAAAACTATTTATGGATTCAGCCTCAGCCCTTAGGAACATGCCAAACCTCAACAAATTTGGATGCATGAGACTGCCCCAAATTTGGGAAACATACATCAGAAGAACATCAGCCAAAAGGCCAACACCTAATATAGCCCGCCAGGGGGTCACCATCAGGCCTTTAGGAAAACGGTAGCCCCCCTCGCTTCGTTTCTCATTTGCTATGTAGCACTTGCGTGCACGTGTCTTTATCTTAAGTTCCCATATTTCCCATATCTTAAGTTCCCATATTTAATATATACTTTCCGATATTTCGGCAACATGACGTTGCCGAAATATCGGAAAGTATATATTAAAGTTGATTTAATTTATATTTATAGTGTACGCTGTCAATTGCTTAAGTATTAATTATCAAGTTTAACCAGTGTATAAGCCTTTCTACAAGAATTACATAACTTAATAGACTTACTTGTTTTAATGAAAGTGTGTGATTTTCCTACTTTCAAGTAAAAAACTGTGACGTTAACACATGATGAGAGCAGTTTCTCTCTTTTCATGACTGAAGAGGAAACAAAGAATTATGCATGTTTTAGCATGCATAAGTCAAAAGAATAAGCTAACTAGTAAATAGCTGAAAAGAGTTGTGTGAAAGATATAGGAAGAGAGAAATACAGAAAAAATTTTGGAAATAGTTAGAAAAAGTTCCATTAGTAGCAGCCTTTCACAAAGAAAGAATTTTAAAAGATTTTAGCTGTTGAATTACGAAGGTGACTGAAATAACAGTAGTGAAAGAAAGGAGCTTTAGAATTTGATAAATGAAGCTTCTCAAGTAGAAAGAGAAATGTTTATCAAATAAGAGATGCTCCATTAGAACAATAATGATTATAACTGCTGCTTTTGGAAATTAGATGTAACAAGTTGATTTTTAATGGTTAATTATTTTTCCTTGGAAAAAATACTTTGTATGGGAAGAAGAAAGAATCTTTATTTGACTTTCTAGAAGTATTTTACAGAAAAAATAACACAGGAGTATTCACACTGTAAGTAGGAATCTATAGTTACCAAGATTTTCCAGGTAAAGCACTGTTTCTGCAGAAGAGTTAAAGAAGCTGTTCCACTCAACTTTTATTTGAAGCGCAGATGAATTTAACAGAGATAGATGATCTTTTCAGATCTGGCATATTTTGGGCCAGATGAGATGTGGTTTATTTATTTATTATTATTATTTTTTTAGATCTTAAGATAATTTTCTGGGATTCTTAAGGGTAAAAGCTGTATAAATGGGAGGAGACCTCCACATAACGCTTTAAGAAATGTGGTGAACTGAATTGGGCTTCTGACCTAATGTCCAAACCTCACCTTCTCGTGGTGCACCTTGTTAGGTATCTACCTGGATACAGAACGAACAAAGATGGGCTGGCAATTTGAGATTTAGCCGACCAAATTGTACTCTTATTGGCTTAAACCATGATGCAATATGATGGTACAACATGACAGAATTTCATGTTGGCTGGAGCATTGCCTAGTTAAACACTCTTTAAACTTTCACACATCAATAAAAATATAATCATACAGTCAAATGGATGTGAATTTTGTAGCACATAGTGCATAAGCCACACGACAGCACATCCAACCTAAATGGGCATGAGACGCCACTGATATATATATATATATATATATATGATCACAAGACCTATAGCAGATCAGTACCGTGTAAGAAAAGTGTAGTGCAGATATGCACTAGATGTGTAAGAAAAATTTTTCTAAGGAAAAAGATCTGGGAAGGAAGTGTTCGTATATTCTTAAAAACTGTTTTTAATTTATTACTATTTCATTACAATGTGCCAAACCATAGTGCACTCATCGTGAGAGTTTCTGGCCAAAAAAGCGATTATCGAATCAGGTCATCCTGCTTATTCACCTGACTTAGTTTCCTGTGATTTCTAGCTGTTTCCAAAATTAAATACTGCACTAAAAGGACGAAGATTTTCTGACGTCGCTGATATCCAGCATAAACGTGATAAAGGAACTCGAGAGTATTCCGGAAAAAGAGTTCCATCACTGTTTCCAAAAATGGGAACACAGTCTAAACCAGTGTATAAATGCAAAAAGGGGACTACTTTAAAAGTGACAGTAACCACTAATGTATAGTTACAAATGTAGGTTTTTTTACAGGTGCATTCCAGGAATTAAATTGTCACACCTCGTATATTTTTCAAACATAAGCGACCAGATACAATAGATACCCACACAATGCATATACCAGCATACTGCTCACCTTTAAATAACTGGAAGATATCTGAGAAATACTGATGATGAATGAAGATGAGATGGACCAAAAATGGATAACGATGAAGTGCTGCAAAACAGACTTTGAAGAGAGAGGTGAAATTAGTGATGCCAATTGAACTGGGGAGTAACCATGAAAGAATCTATGAATGTCTGTATAATAGGAAGCAAAATCAGTGAGTTACTCATCTGACTGCTTTTACTGAATAGTCTTAGATATCTGAGCATCTATCAAATGTGGAGAAGTATTTCACAGATAAGCAGATTTTAGATTTGTAAAGTGGGAAACAGTTACTTAAGAAAGAGAATCATCATAATCAAATTACCGATATGTATTCTCAAGGGGTGTATAAGATATTTATGGCAGTGATGCATAATTACTAACTTATTATCAACAATTTTCCTCCAGTTTTTTACTTTATGCAGATTATGCTATACTCCAAAATAATCCAGAACAAAGATTATTTGATATTTAGTCAGGAATCTGCAGGATTTCCTGACTAAATTGAATTGGGTATGAAAACCAGAATTAAAAAAAAAGACGATTTATGTCTTTTTTGTCCACGTGGTTAGCCTAGTGGCTTTGCGCTTCGCAACCATATGCCTGGGGAAGGAGTGTCCTTGGTTCGATTCCCGTCCACGACGTGAGGAGCTTAAGGATCTTCCTCAGCCATAGCCAAGTTAGCCGGTCTTGGGAGTGGGCAGCAGGGTTTTTTCCACCAGTTTATCTGGGGTTTTTCATCCCGCAAGCAGGCAAACCGGCCCCGTGAACACACAGGTTACAGTCATAAATACTTACGGCAAGGAAGGCAACGGGAAACCACCTTGCTCATAATCATCTTTCCCTAGAATGGTAGCATATAGCTACCCTCCCGCGGCCATATGGCAGATGGGAACCAGAAGAAGATGTCTTTTTTGAAAATTATATGTTTTTTTTTTCATTTGAAGGTGAGTTAGTCGATCTCATACAGAGGTAGCAGGGTTTCCCCCTCCCGGAAGCTCTGGGAGGAAAAATTCAACATACAGACAAATCGGCCTTGAGAACACATGCAATTTACAGACAAAAAATACTAGTGGTGATGGTGGGCAGCTGATGGCATTGGTGTAGGTGATGATGGTAGTGGCAGTTCCCTGTAGTTGATGGATTAAGTGGCAGAAACAGAGAGTTGTAGAATAGATGCCTTCCCTCAATGAGTCTTTGGACTCCATGGAGGTGTCATATAATAACAATATGCAGAAACATTGAAAATCGCCAACAGCATACTGAATGGAAAACTTAGAGAATAAATAAAACATTTCAGATTTTAGGCACAATTTTTGGTGAAGATGACAAATTAAATTGGAAATAGACAGCAGAATTAGCCAAGCTGGTATGGTAGGAAGTCAACTGAATAAATTTATATGGAATAAGAGAGAAAGATCAGTCGAAATGCTAAACTAGCTGCATACAAGACAGTGCTCAAACCAATTTTAATATATGAATCTGAGAGCTGAGTTAGAAATAAAACTCTTGATAAAACACTTGACCAAAGAATGGAGACCAGAGATATGAGAGTCCTGAGAAAAATTAAGTGACTGAACAGATGGCATCAATGACAGTATCATAATAAACATGACAATATTAAGAAAGAGCTTGACATTGTTAATATTCAGGAATGTGTTCAGAGCCAATCTGAGGTTGTATGGCCACTTAAACAGAATGGGTGAGGAAATATTAACAAAACAAATGCTCTTTGCCAGGATAGCAGAAAAAAAGACCCAGAAGAAGACCAAGTTGCAGGTGGATTGATATAGTAAAAAGTGTCTTAGAAGACAGAAATATAAGATTTGATAATATTGGAACTTGACAGATAACAGGCTATGTTGTTTAATTTTGACGATATGATAACACAGAATTATAAGTAAATTATTTATTGACTTATTGCTGATATTTCGCTAGTGTTATAACCAGCGAAAACCAGCATCTTCAGAGCACAAAAACACAGCTTGTCACAGTACGCAAGACTACAACAACATGGTGTAACAAAGAGACTAGTTAAACAAAATTGTAGCAACAACACAAAGACTCAAGTCCTAAACAATAGAGAGAAAAAGCAGGTACTACTTATATCTTAAGATGACTGTCTCCCATTTGTCTCCCTAGGCAAATTTATAGTCATATTTGTTGAGATTCGGAGTATGTTTCAAGGCTTCTGTTGCTTCTAAGAACAATCTCTCTCTCTCAGACTTGTGAAAACTTCTGTGCAGTACTTTTGTTTTCATCCAGTTGATTCTGTGTGCAGGAGTATCCAAAGCATGGTCTTCTAGGCACGACTTGCCATTGTGATAGTGCCGGATGTATCTTTTATGTTCACTGATGCGGATGTCCACAGATCTTCCTGTTTGACTGTACTTGCTATTTGGCCACATGGCCCAGGCACAATGAATACATTCTTAGCACATTTAAATAGCCAACACCCCAAAATCCACTTTATAATGGAACTGGAAGCTAATAGCTGTCTGCCCTTCCTGGATACACTAATCACACATCTTCCAGATGGTTGCTGATCATTCTCAGTTTTTAGAACTCCCCCCCCCCCCCCACACACACACAGGGAGATATTTACACAAACCATCACACCATCACCCTTCTCAACAGTATGGTATCTTAAAAATGCTAACCCACAGAGCGAGAGCAATCTGTTCCAATGACAATGCTCTTGCTGCTGAACTGGCTCACTTACACCACACCTTCTTGGCCAATGGCTATAATCCCCATAAGATAAACAAAATACTACATGCTCCTAAGAACCCCCCCCCCCCACACACACACACTATCCACCAGGAGAACTACAACAAAACCGTCACCATCCCATATATTAAAGGCACATCGGAAAAGATATCTAGAATTCTCAATAAACACCAACTATGCACAGTGTTCAGACTGTGCGTCAAATTAGCAACTCTCATCCGTTCACCCAAGGACAACAACCTTCCTTTATCACATCCAGGAGTCTACGAAGTACCCTGCTCATGTGATCAAGCTTACTACGGTCAAACAGGAAGGACTGTGGACATCTGCATCAGTGAACATAAAAGATACATCTAGCGCTATCACTATGGAAAGTCAGGCCTAGCAGACCATGCTTTGGATATCCCTTGCACACAGGATCAACTGGAAGAAAACAAAAGTACTGCACAGAAGCTTTCACAAGTCAGAGATTTTGTTCTTAGAAGCAACAGAAGCCTTGAAACATACTCCAAATCTCAACAAATATAAATTTACCTAAGATTAGGGAGACAGTCATCTTAAGATATAACTAGTACCTGCTTTCTCTCTCTGTTTTTTAGGACTTTAGTCTTTGTGTTGTTGCTACAATTTTTTTTTAGATAGAGTGCACCTAATTAGGACTTTAGTCTTTCTGTTGTTGCTACAATTTTGTTAAACTAGTCCCTTTGTTACACCATGTTGTTGCAGTCTCGCATACTGTGACAAACTGTGTTTTTGTGCTCTGAAGATGCTGGTTATAACACCAACGAAATATCAGCAATAAGTCAATAAATAATTAATTACTTATAATTCTGTGTTCTGATATATACTGTCAAAATTAAACAACATGTACGATGAACACATAAGCCTTTCTACACGTTAGGTAACAGACTAATTTTAGAGGAAAATTGTGGATGGAAAGATATAATAAAAATGTAAATGTAACAGAAAGATATTAATGATATAATTTTTTCTCGTAATACTATCATTACAATCATAATATCCTGTACATCTCTTGAGGGTAGATGTCAGGAATTAGATAATGATGATGATGAACTTTCCTCCAAATTAGTCTGTTATTTGTCAGGACACCACTATTGTCAGATCTTATAATTGTCTTTCCTCTGGATTTTTTCCCTTCCATCTTGGTAAAAAAAAACATCAGTTTGCTAAACTCGATATGAAAAAACAATATGATTTTTAATATGATTTGGCAACTATTGCCATCTATTCACTCTTTTCATTTTGCTCAGAACTCTCACTTCTACAGCATTTGCTCTTTGATCAACTGTTTTATTTCTAGCCCAGCTCCAAGATCCATGTCTTGTTATCTAACTAATACATTTAGTGTTTTGACTAATTTCTCTCCTATTCCATATATATTTATTCAGCTGACTCACACATACCACTTTTCTTTTCTTGTTTGTCTATTTTCATATTTAATTTCTTTTATTCACTAAAGATTGTGCCAAAATATCTGCAATACTTCTTCTTCTACAGGTTTTTCCATTTAAGACACAGATGATGTTTTCCATGTTTCTGTCTATTTTCACAAATCTTTTTATTGCTGATTTTCATGCTATATTTGTAAGCAGTTATTCAATTTGGTTAAGGAATCCAGCAGACTTGTATTGGAATTTATTTTAAAACATAACATCACCTATACAAAGTAGAGTTGTGTTAACATATCCAATTTTATATCAGGTTTAATGCTATACAGATCATGAATGACAGTGTGTGTGTGTGGGGGAGGACAGAGTTGCTCATCTATAGAAATCCTTAAGCTGCATGTTGCCTTGGATGATGCTAAATGTGCAACAGTGATAATGGGTGCCAAAACTGCCACTTCTTGGACTCCTGGCAACTGAGAGCAGGATGTGTCGAAAGCACAAAACTGGTGGCTGGCTTTAGCCATCAATTCCATGATTACATCTACAACAGTTGATATAGGCCCAACAGTTCAAGTACTACAGCTGAGTGTGGAAGGTTTAAGATATAGCAAGTGCCAAGTTTTGGGAAACTACTTCTGAAAGAGAGCATTGATATATGTAGTTGTTGTACAAGAAACACATACTGAAGACCTGTCAAATGCTGGTGGAAGATGTATTATCCTCGGATATGCAATGCTTGACATTACATCCTACAAAATTTATGGATGTGCCACATATGCAAAACCCACTATCACAGGGATGTCATTTCTCTCACAGGAACTAGAGCAAACCAACAATATATCAACAATAACTATCCTTCTCTCCTGCAGTGTTAAATTAGTAATTGTCTACAAACTTCCAATGTCTTGGCCTCAGTCAGTTTTACCCCTATATGGGCACCCTGCAATATATGCGCGTGATTTTAATAGCCATCATACACAGTGGAAATGATGAAAATGGAAAAGCCCTGGGACACTGGGGAGACATTAATAATTTGCAACTTGTCTTTGATGCCAAATAACTAAGCACCTTCCACTTTGAATGGTAGACTACTGACACCAACCCTGATTTATGCTTTGTGACTACTGACAGTGAACTGCTACCAGTCCCTATAACCCGACAAGTACTCCTAGCTTTGTCAAAACACAACACCACCACCACCTAGTCATCCTCTAGGTAAGCCTAAGGATCCCACTAACCCAATCGATGCCCCCCCATCCTGAGAGAGAAATCCTGCAAGGCAAACTGGAGCATCATTTTGAGGAAACTCGATGATATTGTATGGTTCATTACGCCTGAGCCAAACAACTATGAATTCCAAGAGGATGCTGAAAGGAATAAATTCCCTGTGGGACATGGATACACAAAGACTGTATGAAGAATTTCAAACCAACCACTCACAAGACATTGCTGGGAAACTTCTTGATAGCCTGAACACAGCAAGAAGAGAAAGAATGGCAGTCAACCATAGGACATGAACTTCAGACACTAGCAGTAAAGCCTGGGTGCTGCTACAAAAACTAGGAGGTGCTTCAACTCTGAACATCAAGAAAAGTCAAATACACCCTAAACAAATAGCAAACCATATAAATAATCTTTCCAGAATACGTACAATCAAGAAGAATACAAGAAATGTTAAACCAGAACTGGACTGGGCAAAGCATGGAGCCATCATGGAGTCAAAATTTTGTCATCCTTTACCCCCCCCCAACCTCCCCTCTAAAACTGATAAAGCAATTCAAGCAACTAGGAGTGGAAAATTCACTGGATCAGATGGCAGGTTTCCAGAGTTTGCTATGCAGATGGGACAAGTAGCTAGAGAGTGGCTTTTCTGTTTCTATTCGAACATCCTTGCTAGTGGTAAATTGCCAAGTGCATTTAAACATTCTATGATAATAGCTTTATTGAAGCCTGGTAAAAATGAGGAAAAGCCTGAAAATTTCCACCTAAAAGCATTGTTTAGCATCTTCTATAAGATCACAGAAAGACTAATTTATAACCATACAAGCCCAGTAATCAAAATATGTATCTCATAGAACAGGCTGGGTTTAGACACTCTTACAACACATATACTGTAGAAGCAGGCCTTCAAAAATGCTTGAAAACATCCATAGCATTTATTGACCTTACAGCTGCATAGTGTCATATGTAGCTCCATAGCTGCATATGATGCTCACTTAACGCAATTAATTAATCCATCAAATAATGCGGGATGAGCAAAATTGTGCTAATCGAATACAATAAACAATAGGAATAATTATAATTCATCCATCAATTAGCGTAAATTTTGAAAAAAAAAATACAGTACAAGCTATATTAGAGGATAAAATCATCAAAGTTAATAAAAATCAGTTGCTTAAATTTTTATTTAATGTCTAAACATTTGATTGAGCCATTAAGCCATTCCTAGTACAAAAATACACTAGAATCAGACTATATATGTCTTGTCAAAACCAACTCTACTATACAGAAGTGAAATATAAAAAAAGGAAAGATGAAAAACAAATTCAAACAGCAGAAATGAAGTTTCTCAGAAAAACAGTTGGATATAGCAAGTGGGACCATAAAACAAATGAAGAAATTTTACAATCCCTGAAAATTAAAATCAATTAATTACTACATAAGACAGTATAAACAAAATGGCTAGAACATTTAAATTGAATGGACAACAGCAGACTACTAAAAATATTATAAAGATACAAAATAAGTGAAAAAAAAAAGAATTGGAAGACCAAGAAAGAGATGGCATGAGACCGGAACAGGCCACTTGGCCTAAATTTCATGTTAGGAAGAAGAAGACATTTTATTGAGCTACTTTTTTACAAAAGAATTAAGTAAAGATGTGTGAATCCAGTGCTCTACTTTGTCATCTTGTTATGCAATTTGCGATAGCTGGCGATCACTTTAATCAAGATTTAGGTGGACTTCGAAGCTTTGTTCCATATCAGAATCAGCATCAAACAAAATAGCTTTCTCACTCGCTGCAGATGGTGACAAAAAATTTCATGCAATGTAAAATTTTGCATAACATAAAAAATCGAGTTAACTGATTAATCCCTTGCTTAAAGCAGGAAATAGTATCATTTCATTCAATCATGCTGATTATTGCACATATTGAATTCAAGTTAAGCAAAGTTTTCCTGTACTGTCTTCTTAACAACTGCCTCACCACTTGCACCTTAGAGGTTTTCACAAAGGATGCAGAAAGCTGGCTCTGCAGATTGAATAAGGCCTATCCCCAAGGCTCTGTTCTGGCCCAGCAACTCTTCAATGTGTACATTAGTGATTTACCTTCCACTGTCTCCAGGTATTCCCATAATACATAGCGTTAAACATATCCATAAGGATATGTGCTTTGCTTTATGGGATACTAAGGCTAGTGATGTGAAGTCATTAGTCTCTATATACAAGCTGTCCAGTCATGAAGTTACCTCATGCGAAAACTTTGTTTGCTTACAAATTAAATCTTTAATTTATAGTATAACCAACTGGAAAATATTTTGAAATCTATCTCTAATCCAGAGTATTTTAGTAATAAGATGCGACACCTTTTAGCTACATGTATACTTTGAAATCTATCTCTACTCCAGAGTATTTTAGTAATAAGATGCGACACCTTTTGGCTACATGTATATGTAGCCAAATGCATAATGCATATGGTCCCATAATGCATAGCATTAGATATGTCTAATGCTATGCATTATGGGACCCATTAGTAATATTACTTATGGGTCTATCTCTAATCCAGAGTATTTTAGTAATAAGATGCGACACCTTTTAGCTACATGTATACTTTGAAATCTATCTCTACTCCAGAGTATTTTAGTAATAAGATGCGACACCTTTTGGCTACATGTATATGTAGCCAAATGCATAATGCATATGGTCCCATAATGCATAGCATTAGATATGTCTAATGCTATGCATTATGGGACCCATTAGTAATATTACTTATGGGTCTATCTCTAATCCAGAGTATTTTAGTAATAAGATGCGACACCTTTTGGCTACATGTATATCGAAATGTGACTTCTGCATTACTCCAATCTTGATATTACTTATGGGTCTGGCTCCCACTGGTGAGCTCTCAATAAAGAGTGAACCGGTCTGGGTGGTGATCCTTCCTATAATGCATAGCATTAGACATCTCTAATGCTATGCATTATGGGACCCATAAGTAATATTACTTATGGGTCTGGCTGCCATTGGTGAGATCTCAATAAAGGGTGAACTGGTCTGGGTGGTGATCCTTCCCATAATGCATAGCATTAGATATGTCTGTAAAGATATGTGCTTTGCATAATGGGATAGTAAGGCAAGTGATGTGAAGTCATTAGTCTCTCTCTATCTCTCTCTCTCTCTCACCTATTTTAGGAACTGGAGATTACAGCCAAACCTAAATAAAGCAGAGGTGTCTAGTTTTCACCTCTGTCATAAACAGGCCCATGAGAAACTTAAAATTGAGATGAACAGTCAAATACCAAAATACAACCTAAACTTTAAATATCTGAGGATCACATTAGACAGGACTCTGACAATCCGCCAGCATCTCACAACACTTGCTGCTAAATTGCCATCCTGCAACAACATCATCCAGACTCTGCTGGGACTCCCCCCCCCCCATGATGTGCCTTTCTGGCACATCATGGGGGGAGTCCCAGCAGAGGGGGGCTCAGGACTGCAACTATCAAGCTATGCTCCTGCTGAATATTGTGCCTGTGTGGCTGAATAGCAGACTAACCTCAAAAATAGATACCCAGCTCAACATCAGTATAAAAATTGTGACAGGAACGATTGAACCAACCCCATTATGCTGGCTCCCAGTTTTAAGAAATACTGAGCCATCACACCTATGCAGTAAGCACTTCCTTCAAGAGAATATACAAAATTATCAACAATCCCCAACTTCCAATCCACAGTGATCTGGAAATGGCAGGATGTGACAGACTCAAATCCCAATATCCCTCCTTGAAAACCACAAGACAGCTGATTGATGAGGGAGTTAATATTTCCAGTGCTTGGAAAGAAGAAGGGAACAATATATCAACACTGTTCAATAAAGAAGTTATAAATAAGTCAACCATCTGGCTTCAATCTCCCTCGTCGCACCTGGTGAACACTTAACCATCTTTGAACGGAACAAGGCAGGAGTGTGGCATGCTTGCACTCCTCAGCTATCAATTCAACTCCAGTTTGTGACTTTGGAGCATCAATCCAAACAATGGCTCATGTTATCTATGAATGCAGCTTACAAGCCTTCCCTGGCAGCCTGCTCTGTACCCATACAATAAATAAAATAAAACCATCTTCTTGCACCTACTCTGATTCCAAGTGCTGACACACAACTTACAGATTACAAATGTAGACTAAACATTGTTCTGTATAATGTCCTGTTTATGCCATATAATTGTAGTATTTTGAAAAGTTTTTCTCTTGGTACTTTGCCCACTCCAGATCTACAAAAAATAAAAACAAATCCTTGTTGTATCCCCATGATTTCTAAACTATTTATATGAAAGTGAAAATCTGATCCTAGCAACCCCTATATGGTCCAAACTCAGCTTGTTCTTCCACAATTTTCCATGGCCTCTCTCAAATATGCTTGAATAAATCTTACCTGGAACACTCAATAGGGAAATTTTTCTCACATTATTTTATTTCCCCTTTTTTTTTTTATAAACGGGTATTATGAGAGCTCTAATTCCAGTTGATAACCCTATTATCAACTGGAATTCAATTTTCTTCTGCCCAGGTCTTCTGAAATATGCAGTGAAAAACGTTTTTAATTCACATTTCTGGTCAAACATCATCTACTCCAGATATCCTTCCTTCCTTTCCACTCCTAACAATGCTGATTTCAATGAACAATCTTTGAAAGTAATTACTCCAGACATCCAGAGTATCTTTATCCTCAGTTTTTCATCTCTGATTCCTTTTGCAGCTCCTCTTTCCTCAGACTGCAGAACATTTTGCCACCTTCCTTACCAAGTCTTCCCATGGCATTTGTCTAGTTACTTTTACACACACAATTTATCTTTCTTACATTTTTCTCTGTATTCTCTCAGGACACTTGCTGACTTACTCACTAGTAACTCCATAAAATAACTAGTAACCCCATTCTTCTTTCCCAGGACTGCCTCTTTAACTTCATGGTGGATGAACCAATTGATGTTTTCTTCAGAACCTGCTTCAGAGCAAGATTTGATTCTTGTTTTCAACCTTCATGTTTTTTTTTTTTTCCCAATAATATCTGGGTCTACAATTAACCTGTAAAGGCACTTGACTACAATTATTTCATGTGGTGCTAAATTTTAACAGAGAAGAAAGCTTGCTTGTTTTTTGTTTTGTTTTTTAAACTCAAACAATTCCTGTAAGTCCTAGATGATCAATATCTTTGTCTTAATTTTACTGAGAACTTTAATCATTAACTATTCCTCTGAATCAGCTTGTTCATGATCAAGCATCTTTTCCACAGTTTACCTCTTCTCAGTTCTGTCTGCATAAATCTTACTGGAAAATGAGTAAGGAAATTCCTCTGTAATTCATACTTTCAATTTTAACATCTGCAAACCTATCTCAATAAATGAGGAGAGTGTTGTGCTCCAAGTGGTGAATGCATGTGAGAGCCTTGATTAAGAAGGAACATATGTGGAACTATAAAGCAAGTGATTAGAATAAACTGAGCAGACAGTAAGTAGGAAGTGCTTTGCCATAAGCCACATTGGTAGAGGAATCAATAGTGTATAAAAAGAAGTCGAGGACTGTCCAAAGAGATCACTATATCTGATTGCATTCTCAGATTTAGGAGAATACATGTAAATCCATTAGCTCCCCCGAACATCAAGGGAAAACAAGACAAAAAAACAAGAATCGAGGTAGAGTTAGAAGAATTAAGGCCTGCAAAAACTTGATTCAAATATAGCTGAAACTAGAAAATACTGAAGGAATGTGCAAGGAGTTAACTATGCCTCTAACCTGAATGAGTCTTAGCACATGCATGATTCCTAATGAATGGAAAGGGAGCAACACAATTCAATTATAAAAAGGGTTGGACTGATAAAGTGAATTGTAGATTAACCAGCATCTCTGGTATGGTCATCAAGGTATTGCAGAGGACGATTAAGTATCAATCCTAAGATGGGCAGACAGCACTGGTATCCTCTAAAGAGGACAGCATGGTTTTGATAAAGGTAAGTCTTGCTTTACTCAGAAACTCACTCTAGTGAGTATGGGAATGTTCGAACTCATACCAATACTGGACTTGGTCTTACTTCATGCAATATACTTCTGATATATTGTCTGTAGACTCTCTTCCTACTCTTCTTTCATTCTCATCTCTCTTTCCCCTTTCTTGTTCCTTGCCCTCAATGCTATTAGAGTACTCAAGGGCTAAGAGTGATCTTTCCTATCTTTCTTTTCCTTTTTCTTGCAGTAGGTAAGGGCCCACCTTCTCTCCCAAGGTTCTGGCCCCATCCTTAATGGACCATCTGCATCAGAGGAGTGCAAAGAGATTACTAACACTATTTTTTCAAAGAAATATTCATAAATACAGGGTGATAAAAATTAAAGTATCCCTGTTTAAGACCTTGTGGAGTGCCACTCGGTGATATAAATGCTGCAAAACTGCAGGACTACATTGTGCATCATGCAGTAGCAATATCCGAGTGGGAAAAAAAAAAAAAAAAGCCTTTCCAAAATTCACCATTGGTCAATGCTAGGACATTATTTAAAACTGGAAAACTCAAAGAGTTAGAAGAATTTAAAAAATTTAAGTGGAGTATAGTAGTTATGTCAGAGACACATCAGACAAAGGATATGTTAGCATCTAAAATGCAAGAATACTTTACCCAGGAAGAAAAGATGGAGTGCATAGAGAAGGAACAGTAATCATAGTAAAAAATCATCTTTTAAATCCAATAACATAAATCACCCCCAGTATCTTCAAGATTAATCTTGCTAAGATTAAAGGCAAAATAAAAAAATACATATGTATTAAGATAATACAAGCATTAAGCAACAGATCACTCCCATGGCGATGATGAATATGAAGAAATTTCTCTGCAATCTACAAACAGAAATTGGTAATTCCAACAGAAAAGACATGTTGATAGTAATGGGAGACTTCAATGCAAAAACAGGCAAGCACATGGAAGGAGTAAGGGGAAATTTTGGATTGATGAAAGAAATGAAAGAGACAACAGAGTCCTTGAATTTTGCAAGATGAGAGGATTGAGGATTACTAACACTATTTTTTCATAGCAATACTCACAAATACAGGGTGATAAAAATTAAAGTATCCCTGTTTAAGACCTTGTGGAGTGCCACTCAGTGATATAAATGCTGCAAAACTGCAGGAATACATTGTGCATCATGCAGTAGTGATATCTGAGTGGAAGAAAAAAAGCCTTTCCAAAATTCACCATTGGGAAGGGGGGGCACTGTATGATGTACTGAATGCAGATGTAATAATTTTTCTGTGTGTGTGTGTGTAAGAAGGAGAAAAGCAACACAAACATAAATAACACATTTTAATTCACTTCCATTATTCATTCATGGGCTGTACTGTTCAGTGTGCTGCTATTCCCGGTATGCCACAAACTGTATCCTGTGCACAACGTATTCAATGGCAAAATGCAGCTGGTTGGGACTAATGTTGCACACATTGTTATGCTGTCTTTCATCACTTTGGCAAGTTATCAGGATGATCCCAATAAATCCTGTCTTTGAGAAATCACCAGAGATAGAAGTCACGGGGGGGGGAGATCAGGTAAATGAGGTGGCCATGCAGTGGGAAATGCATGGCTGATTACTCTGGCTTTAATGAAATGTTCTCGAACAACCTCCTGTATGGATTGACAGATGTGTGGGACCCCATCCTGCACGAAAATGACTGAATCCATGCACAGGTACTGCTGTAGCTTGGCACAACAAAATTGTTTATCATACTGCGATACTTCTCGGCAGTAACTCAGCAGATCACAGGACCTGACTGGTGAATGTCTTCAAAGAAGAATGGTCCAATGATAAACAAAGCTGTAAACCTGCACCAGATAGTAACTTTGAGTGAATACAAAAGGAATTTGTTTAAATTGTACACAGTGTCCAACTACACTCGAGTAAGGAATAGTAAAGTAAATGTCAGTCGACTTTCAAAGTCCTGAGGGCACAATTGTCAGGGTTACCTTTAATAGGTAGAAAGGTAGAATCTTTCATAGAATTTTTCAGAGAGTTGTGTAATGAACATCCATGTGTCTTGATACATCATGTGTACTGGAGGAACCAATGCTGTTATTCATGGTCTGCTCCACAATGGTGGTAGCACTTCATTCACTTGTTCTGAACTGGTTGGTTTGCAATCTCTGGCAGATCTATCTCCCAACAATTCAAAATGACTAATCATTCATCGCAGATCATATGGAGATAGTGGACCTCATTGATATTTGTTCAGGTGACAAAATTTGCAGAGTGCAGCAACAGCATTGTAATTGTTTAGGTAGTACAGCTTCACGAGCAAAGCACATTGGAGAAAGGTTAGTACTATTATTGTGGACAGTATTAACAACCAGAATGAAGGGAAAAATCCTGTGTCCATCTTTTTAAACCCTCCCTGGTACCAGCTGAGTTACAAGATATAAAATTCCATGCATTTGGTGTTTACAACATTCCCTTGGTGGTGAATTTTGGAATCCCCCCCCCCCTAGATATTGCTTCTGCCTGATGCACAATGTATTCCTGCAAAGTTTTGCAGCATTTGAATCACAGGAGCACCCACAAGGCCTTAAACATACATTAATTTCGATCACCCTGTACACATGGATCTCACCCTGATGGGAAAACTAAAAATTGCATTGATTATATCTTGGTCAACAAAACATGGAAAATACGCATGGATAGGCTTATGTATTTGTCAGACATTTTTGTAATAGATTTTACGGTTTGATATCAGCACAGATGGATAAGAAAATAACTATTTATTAACTTAAAAGCTATTTTTTTTTTTTTTTAAACCTAGATGGCGCCATATTAGGACTTTAGTCTTGTGTTGCACGCTGCAATTACTTTTACTAGCCCCACTGTTACACTGGATTGTGGTTGTTTTGCATTTGTAACAAACTTTGTGATGTGTGCTCTGAAGATGCTGGATATAATACCAGCGAAATATTAGCTTTTAAGTTAATAAATAGTTATTTTCTTATCCATCTGTGTTCGTATCAAACCGTGAAATCTATTACAAAAAAAAAACATGGAAAATGTAAAAAAATCACTTCAAAAGTAAAAAAGCATAAAGAAAATAGAGCTTTAAAAAAATCTTAAAAAAATCAAAACAACCATCAACAGGAAAATACCTCTAAAACTTCACAGAAAATTGAAAGCTTCCAACACATAAAATAAGTTTCAAGAAAAAATTAATTATAAAATGAAAACCTTAACTCTTGAAAGCACAGAAGAATTTTGAAAAAAAGGAAAAAATGCAAAACAAACATTACAAAAAAAAAAAACTAATAATAATTGGCTTACCATTGAAATAATAAATCTGTAGAGCTAAAAGAAAAGACAGAAAAACGTTCCACTCACCTGAACTAATAAAAAACCACAAGCAGTTAAAAAAATAAAATTACATCTAAATGTATAGAAGCAAAATCAGACCAGATAAATCAAAAAAGTAGACAAATGTCAGAATGAAGCTATCCATCATAATACAAAATTGCTACATAACACAATATAAGAGCTTTCAAAAACACACCAACATATACAACTAAAAATGAAAGATAAAACAGGCAATCTGACTGGTGTTCAAAACTTTCTGAAAACTGCAGCTGTTTTAAACAAATTATTTTTTAAAAAAGTTAACACTGAAAATTATGAAAAGAAGTTTAGTAAAAGTGAGAAGATCCTAAAAATATTAAAGATGCTGTGATCAGACATGAAAACAGATAAAGCTCCAGGCAGAGATAAATTATGGATAGAGTTTTGAAAGTATGGAGGAGAAACAGCAAATCATTATTTAGAGCAGTTATTCAACCAAGTTTTAAATTCTGTGGAAATTCCTAATCACTGGAAATTGGAAAGAATAAATCCCATACATAAAAAATAACAGCTGAACACAGACAGGAATGTGCAAATTATAAACTTATAATTATAAGCTATACATATAAATTATTTATCAGAATTATACAAAACAGAATTAAAACAACTTATGAGCAACATTTAGGAGAAGAGCAAATGGGATTAAGGAGAGGGAGATCTACAAATGATGCAGTCTATACTCTTTTACAATTATCTGAATTGATGTGGAAAAAACTCTTTACTTCTACTTTATAGACTTTAAACAAGCATTTGATTCAATAAATAGAAATAAATTGTTTGAAATTTTAGAACAAAAATAAGAGAGGAAAAAAATACTCAGTATCATCCTTCAATAATATCAAAATACTCTGGCAACAATAAAAATGGGAGCAGTTGAAACTTCTGAAATACCAGTTGAGAGAGGTGCAGGGATGTCCACTTTTTCACCATGTGTTTATCCTGTGCATGGAAAAATTAGTAAAAGAGTCTGTTCCTGAAAATGACCACGAATGGGAATAACCATGAATGGATGAAATTTACATCATATAAAATATACAGACGATAGAGCATTATTTACAGGCAATAAGAAAAACTTAAGCATACATGACTGAAAACCTACATAAAAACAGTAAAAAACTATGGAATGTAGATAAATTTTAGTAAAACCAAAACAACAGCAATAGAACTTAACTTGGAATGCAGAGGAATGTATTTCCACAAGTCTGGTCAACTTATGAAACTTTTATAGTTTCTACATTCGGCTTTGAAATAATACTGGATCTAATATTCACTTTGCTTATGTAATTTTGCATCGCCGAACTGAAGCCTTTTGGCTCTTTATTTTAGTAATAAACTGGAACAGGTTAAAAAATTCGATTAACTTAGGCTAAATTATGGAGAAACTATTAAACATAGAATAAATCTAGAGTGGTATACTATTACAGAACTCACAAAAATATGGAAAAATACACATTGCTCCAAAGAACTTAAAATCAAAAAATATATATTCAATGGTACATCCCACAGTTCTTTATGATGCAGAGACCTGTGTTACCAAACAGAAGGAAAAACAAAGATTGACAGGCTATGAAAACAAGTGTTTGAGGAAAATAAATAAAACATCATGGACTGAAATGAAAACCAGTCAGGAAATCAGAGAAGAATTACATTACAATATTTCAATAATAACAATAATCAGAGAAAAACAGTTACAGTGGTACGGGTTGTGTAAAGAATGCATGCTAAAAGATTTCCTTAAATTCTCGAAAATGGAAGAGTAGGAGAGAAGATACAGCCAGGAAGACCTAGAAGGAAATGGATAGAAAACATCAAGCACATAAGTGGCCTGAACTCTTACAGAAATTTAAATAACTCGGCAGCTGATAGACTTAACTGTAAAGTTATTGTTCATGGTAGCCTAAATCCACCTTAGGCAGATGATGGTGAAGTCTTGCTTTAGCAATCCAATTACATTCTAATGGATTGTAAATTGTATATGTAAATGGTTTATCATACCACTCCTTGAACCCATTGACCGTTCCTGCTCCAACCGCTCTCTCAGGCAATGCATTCCAAGGTTCAACCACCCTCCACGCAAAGAAACCACTCCTCACCCTCTTGTGCACGGCCTCCTTTCGTAACTTCCAGGGATGCCCCCCCCCCCCCCCCCTTGCCATTGCTCCTTCTGCCGTTCCACCAAGTGAAAGAACTCTCCAATGTCTACCCTGTAACTGCCTCTCAACAGTTTAAAAGTCCCGATCACATCACTTCTCCTTCTTCTATCGACTAAACTCAGCAGTCCACATTCCCTCAGTCGATCCTCATAACTCATATTGCACAGTCCTGAAACCATCTTTGTTATCTGCCTCTGTACCCTTTCCACAGTCAATTTATCCCCTTCAAATCCTGGGGACCAAATCTGAGAACAACAGTCTAAGTGTGGTCTGATCAGGGTCTTATACAATGGAATGATAACTCTTTTATCTCTGCAGGTCAGCATTCTTCTCAGTATTGCAGCAATCCTCTGAGTTACCTTCACCACCTTTGCAATATGTTCCTTGAATTTCAGTTTTCTATCAATCATCACCCTCAGATCTCTTGTCTCCCCTACCTCTCCCCTATCTCTAGTACAGCTCCTCCAATCGAGTATGCATCCTCTCATCAATGGATCCCAAACCTCAAAACTTTACATTTTGCTGCATTGAACCGACACCCCATTCATTTGTCCGCCTGTCTAGTTTATTCAAATGGTCATGCAGGGCTGCCACATCTGCAATTATTACTGATAACCCTTCCCAGCTTCACATCATCTGCAAACAACTGAATGTCCCCTTGCAAGCCATTGACAATATCATTGATATAAAGGTTGAACAATACAGGTCCAAGTACTGAGCCCTGTGGAACCCAACTTGTAACCTTCTGCCTCCTTGATATTGCCCCACCATACACAACTCTATGATATCTATCAGTCAGCCAATCCTGAATCCATTTGACTAACCCGACATTTAAACTCATGTGCTGCAACTTAAATATCAGCTTATCATGTGGCACCCTGTCAAACACCTTTGCAAAATCCAAAAAAATGGCAGTATATGCCTTTCCCTCATCAACTGCTCTTGTCACTTTATTATAAAAGGCAATCATATTACTAAAGCAAGAGCGCCCCTTAACAAATCCATGTTGATTCTTATGCAGCGGCACTATCCTACCTTCCTTCCATTTCTTGGGTACCTTTCCCGCAACCAGACTTTTATTGAAAAGCCAGGTCAACGGAGCTGTCAGTTCTTTAGCACATTCTCTCAAAACCCGTGGTGAAATACCTTCCAGTCCAACAGCTTTACTGGTATCCAGAGTACTCAGTATTTGGAACAAACTCTCATCTTGCACCTCCAAACCCTGAACCTGCCCTATCCCTCTAGTATTAAAACCTCCTCCAGGATGAAATATTCCAATAAAGTGCTCATTGAACAACTCCACTATGTCCTCTGCATCAGACACTCTATTCCCATTTTTATCCCGCAATATCATTCTTCCACAATCGTTTCTCTGCCTAATGGCCCCATAGCTAAAAAATTCCCTAGTATTTTCTTTGGATCTTAGTGCCAATCTCTTCTCATATTCCAGTTTTGCCTTCCTCACCATTCTGGTCACTCTCCTGGCCTGCATCTTATATTCTTCATGTATCTGTCCTCCACCCCCCCCCCCCTCCTTATATCTCTTCCATAATCTCTTTTTCAACTGCAGTTCTTGTTTGATATCGTTTGTCATCCACTTTCCAAATTGTGTCCGCTTCTTCACCTGTGGAATACAGCTTACTATTGCTGCTAACAAATATTCTTTCATAATTTCCCAAGCACTAATGATATCCTGGTCTTCCAATTCTGCCCTCCATGGAACTGCCCCTAGTTGATACCTAAGAGTATTATAATCACCCACCTTATAATTCCACATACGTTCCCTTTTCTTTGATACACCTGCATGTCTGTTCATCTTCCAAGTCAAAACCACATGGTCACTCTCTCCAACTGGTGGGAGAGATGTCATCTCACTTATTATCAGCTCTTCTGATGCTATGACCAAATCCAAAACTCTTGAACCTCTTGTTCCATCTATTACATGCTGCCGAAGACATTTGTCCCTCAAGAATTCCAGAAATTCTATCCCCTTCTTACTACTTGCGTTTTTCTCTTCCCAGCTTATACTCATCATCATCACGAACCATGGGCTCACTGCCCGTTGATGTCTGATGCCTGTTTCACTATCTTCTTCCACCTTTCTTTGTCCAGTGCACAGTGTCGCAGTTTTTGTACACTCATTCCACACCAGTCTTTTATATCGTCTATCCATTCTCTGTATGGTCTACCTTTTCTGTTTAAACCATCCAAAATACCAAACATAAATGTCTTTATCTTCCGGTCCGCACTCATTCTACAGATGTGTCCAAATAATTGCAGCTTCCATTTTATAATCATCTGCATTAGATTCTGTTTTGGTAGTATCTTCTGATAGAGCTCTTCACATTTGTGATTTTCTGTACCCATCCTATTCTTAGAATCTTCCTGTAACAAGTTCTTTCAAATGCAAAAATTATTTTTTTTGATACCTTATTCTTTACCCAAGTTTCAGATCCATACAGTACACCGCTGAAGATGCATGTTTCCAATACTTTTAGTTTTGTTTGCAGACTGATCAACTTTACTTTTACAGATGTTATCCGTGGCCTTCAGATTTGTTCTTCCCTTTGCAATCCTGATCTTTATTTCTTTTTTACAGTCCAAGTCATATGTCAGTTTACTTCCCAAATATGTGAATTGTTCTACATTGTCTATATCAATTCCATCCACTTGTATCTTTTGTTTCATGTTCTGCTCACCAAATGCCATTGTCTTTTATTTTTCCAAGTTCGTAAGTCCAAATCTCTTCCCTTCCTCATTTAATAGGTTCAGTGTTTTTTGTAGTTCTCTTTTGTCTTCTTCAATAATAACAATGTCATCTACAAATCTCAGATTGTTAATTCTCATTCCGTGTACAGATATTCCTTTGGCATCTTCTTTCATTTTATCCAATGCTCTTTCTAAATGTGCGATGAAAATGCTTGGTGATATTGGGTCTCCCTGTCTAGTACCTCTGCTTGTTTTAAACCATTTCCCCAAATCATCACCTATTCTAACTGCTGCAACTGCATTCTGATAAACATCTTTTAATATAGCTATTAGTTTTTTTATCAATTCCATAGGATTCCAGAACTGCTAATGTCACTTTCTGGTCAATACTGTCAAATGCTTTCTGAAAATCAACAAAGCAAGTATATATGTTTTTGTTTTTTCTCTAGCTTTCTCTGCTATTAACCTCACTGTCAAAATCTGTTGAATTGAAGTTCTATGCTTCCTAAATCCTGCTTGTTTGTCTGCAAGGTATGCTTCCAATTGTGTTCTCAATCTTTCTGTCAATACGATCATCATCACTTTACCAAGATGACTTATCAAGGTAATTGTTCAATAATTTTTACATTCTAGCTTATTTCCTTTCTTGTATAATGTCACTAATATTGATTTCACCCACTCCTCTGGCATTTTCCCTTCTTTCCATACCATATTACATAGTTGGTGCACTTCTGTAACCATACTTTCACCACCATATTTAATCATTTCTCCAGTAATGTTATCGTTACCAGGACTCTTGTTGTGTTTTAGCCGTCCTATTGCTTTTTCTACCTCTCCTCTTAAAATGTCCATATCATGCTCATTACCTGGTGGTGATATCTGCTTGAATTCTTCAGTCAGTTTCCCAACGTTATCTGAATCTAGTTTTTCTTCATATAACTCACTACAGTATCTTGTCCACCGCTGTACAATTTTTTCTTTATTCATCACTACTTTGCCTTTATCATCTTTAATTGTGGTCTGTTTTGGTTGCCACTTTTTATTAATGGTTCTGATCATTTTGTATATCTCCCTTGTTTTATGCTCGCCATAGTACTGTTCTATATTGTTGCATTGGGCTTCTAACCATTTCATCTTATCCATTCTGACTGCGTTTTTCACCTCATTACACTTTCTTCTATATTGTTCTGATGTATCCCTTCTTATCTTCAACATTCTTTTCTCCTGTACTAACCGCAGCGTTTATTGTGTAATCCATTTCTTCTTGATCTTCTCTTCTTCTGGTACTGTTTCTTCAACTGCATCTTCTATTGCCTTCATTACTCTTTTCACTCTTAAATTCGAGTTTTTTTCTTTTTCCACACTTTTAAGTTTCTCTTCTAACACTGTTCTGTACCTTCTTCCTATTTCTGTTTCAGTTATTCATGCTGTATCTCTTCTATTCTGATGTTGGGGTTTATATTTCTTTTTTAATTTCATCTTGATGTTTGCAATCACTAAACTATGGTCCTAGTCTATATCCGCTCCTTGAAAAGTTCGACATTGCTGTACTGATGTTATCCATCTTCTTTTAATCATAATCATATCAATCATGTTTTTGGTTTTCCCATCATTTGATCGCAACATCCATTTTCTACACTCCTTTTGTTGGAATCTTGTGTTACAGATCATCATCTCCTGGTCCACAGCAAATTCTAACAAATTTTCACCTCGTTCATTTCTTTCTCCGAAACTATATTTTCCCATGACTCTTTCCCAACCATCATTATCGATTCCAACTTTGGCATTGTTTCTATTGTCTCTGTCAGATCTTTGCAGAATAAGTCAATATCCTCATCTGTGCTCTCAGATGTAGATGCATATATCTGGACTATAGATATGTTGAATGGCTTTGCCTGAAATCTCGATACCATGATTCATTCATTAACTGGTTTGTAGCCTAACAGTGCCTCTCGAGCTCTTTTGTTAAGAAGGAAGGCAACTTCTGCTTCATGCATGGTGTCATGTCCTGACCATATTACTTCGCATCCATTGATCTCTCCAGATGATGTCCATCTCATCTCTGCCAATCCTAGTATATCCCACCAATATCTCTTCGTTTCCTCACGAAATAGTTCTACTTTTCCTGACATCCAGAGTGTCCGCACATTCCACGTCCCTACTGATAACAGTTCTGTTAGTTTCAGTTTCCTTTCGGTATCCCACTTTTCGATTCAACCCCGATAGCTTGATAGGTATCGGGGACCTTGTTTATCCGGGCGATGCCTGAGCTGGCATGTTGTAGCTGTTGATTGTATAGGCATCAGATAACAATCATGTTTTTTCTTTATGGTCAGAGCATCGACACTCATCTGACCGACCCTCCTCCTTTATCCAGGCTTGGGACTGGCATGAGACCCCTAAGGATCTCATGGCGGAGCTTATAGTGCTGTAGTTAAAATCTCCCATAACAATCATTCTTCTTGCACTTACCAAGCTCAAGTAATTCCATAACTTATCATGTTTGGTTTTACAATGGTGACAGGATAGTTGGATAAGGAAAATACCATAATGCTTCAAGATTTTGCCAAGGCATATGAGGATTCTACATCTGAGGTTGTTATACAAACTCAGCGAGAGAGAGAGAAAGAGAGATGAGTATGTATGATAAACATCTGACATGATTAGGAGAATGATTGACTGAAAGGTATCAGAAAGTGATGTATGGCAATACTGAGTCTGAGAGAAGGACGGTTACATTAGCATACCACAAGGATCTGTACACAGGCTATTTTATCAGAAGTGCTGCACAGAAGCTTTTACAAGTTAGAGAGGTTGTTCTTGGGATCAACAGAATCCTTGAAACATATTCCAAACCTCAACAAGTATGGCTGTATAAATTTGCCAAAGATTTGGGAGATAGTCATCTTAAGACCAAATTATTACCTGCTTTTGCTCTCAGTTTTTTTTTTTTTTTTCCCCCAACATAGATGGCACCTAATTAGGACTTCAGTCTTTGTGTTGTACACTACAATTGTTCAAACTAGTCCCATTGTTATACTGGACTGTGGTTATCTCGCATACTGTGACAAACTGTTTTTGTGTTCTGAAGATGCTGGATAGAATACCAGCAAAATATCAGCAATAAATTAATAAATAGTTATTTTCTTATCAGTCTGTGTTCTCATCTATACCATTAAAATTAATCAATAGGAGGAAGATAAGATAATATCCAGTGAATGTGTATAAACTAATCTACATATATATTGGTTTAGCACAGAGTAGCGGTTATACTGCATATTGTTGTGTCCCTATCTACGATTACTCTACTTTCCTTTATCATTTCAAGTGAATCTCTAATTTTATCTTTATTCAAAACTTAACTATGCACGAGATATTGTAAAATTCAAATATTTAAGCTTTTTGTCCCCTTAGTGTCCCTAATATTTATATTATACTGCACCTTTCAGGACATTTAGTTTAAGATATATAATTCGAAAACAAGGAGCAATTACAAAAATATGTCTGAGTGTGAAACTATTAAGCAGTCGTGACCCTTTATCTCATAATTTAACACATTAATTTCCCGCGTGATTAGGTTTGTAGGTTTTTTCAAGTGGTGCATTAGGCAGCAATTTCAGACAACTGTATTATTAATGAACAAAAGTTTATTTACGATCTTAAACATGGTACAATTCAATTTCTATTATATAAAACACAATTCAATGCTAAGAATAAAATTACACGAGCAAAATACAAGTATTAGGGCAAAATCCTATGTGGAAATTTGCGATCATGCCATCATAACAGACTTTATACATATAAATATACACATATAATCCTGGAACAAATTAACACTTTACTTAACCTTATAATAGTCAGAATGCTCTATATTGCTATAATACCATGGATATTAATGTTAAAATTCAGCTTACTTTATCTAACTTACAAAACAACATAGGTTAAACTATCCTTACGCTATGCCCATACATACATTTGACCTTTAAGACACTCTTATATGAAATACCATGCGCATACATAAATCTCTAGCACATGAATGCTCATCAAATAATATAAACTAGTTTACTCTCATTCTACTCTGATTTGTACTAAAGTCCTATTATATCTTCGACTGTATGATTGCAATTATATGCGATTTCAATTGATACAAGATTTTACAGTACCTTTCTAGGACGAACCCTGGTTTTCACGATCTATACCTTTCGTGCTTGAATAAAGGACACACACAGGATCTTCTATTCTATCACTATGGAACTCATCACGTGCACGGATTTCTGTATGGATTTTCTTTCCCTCGATACGAGTATTGGATGAGGAGATACATAGACAATTTCTTCCTTCTTGTAACTATACGCCGTTCCTCGTCTCTTGCAATAGAAATACGGAATAGAATTCCCGCACACATTGTTTCCTTGTTGTGTCAGACGGAGATAACTCCTATGCCGTCACTCAGGAAAACCACATGTTACCTATACAAAGATTTCGTGAATAAACTCTGAGGATAAAAGCCTTGTGTGTGTGTGTGGGGGGGGGGTTCCTAACCCTTTTATCTGCATGGCCCCTATCGACACCTTCTTCAATTTATTTTCTCCCCCCCCCCCTACTGGAGTCGATCTCACTCAACAATTCAGGGTGTAACAATATGGTTCTATACACAAAAACTGACTGAACACATTTAACAATAGCTTTACGTACATCGATATATAAATCAAAAATATGAATGAATTTGGGTAATTTGTGGAGTTCCTATAATTGCCATCATGGAGACTTATTCCTGTTGAAAAGTAGATAATAATAATAATAATGACAATTATATGAATGTACTAACACTTACTAGATTGATCCTTTATAATTTCCAATAACTGCTGTTTTTGTTTCCTCATTTGTGCTAAGAAAGCTTCTGTTCCAAGTTTTCTTAATCGAGGTACAAAATCAACAAAGCTTATGCAACAGTTATCCAGTGCTGATGGAAGACTATTTTGGTACTGATGACCCAAGGTAAGAAGTTGATGAGCAAAATACATACAGTTATTGTGATGCAAAGCTACAATAAAAGTAAAATTAATGAAAAATTAGTCTACTTTAACATAAAAAATCTATAAAAACATTATATTTAATTCCCTTATAATATTAGCACAAAAACTGTATAAAGACTTTTCTCTTACAGTATAGAGGAAAAGTCATTCAAATCCATTAAATACACAGCAGATGCTTGCATAGCAAACCCCTAGGGAACAGTTTGTTATAATGTAAGGTTTGATATAGTGGATTTTGGGAAAAAAATACTGATCTTCCACTCCATTTCCTTTATTTTATAGGAAAGAGAACAAAAAGAATCATGAGAAACAACACACACATACACACAAATCACAAAAAAAAAAAAAAAAAATGAACAAGGAAGTCACAGGAAATAAAAAAAAGAAGAAATTGTGAGAAATAAAAGGAATCACAGAACAAAGATGCAATGGTGGGAAAAAGAACAAGGGAAATTGCAGGAAACTGTACACTGACACAAAGGACTGACAAAATCCATACATAAAGCATACAAAATTAATACATGAAAAAGTACAAATGCAAGCAATAATGGAAGACGAGAGAATGAAATAGTGGAGTATGAAATTATAAAAATGAAAATCCAAAATTAATGTTTATATTTTGAAATGTCATGATGGCTTAAATTAACGTCACTTACCCAAAATCTTCATAATAAACTAAATACAGGTGATTCAAATTAAAGTACCCCTATTCAGAGCAATCTGTAGAGAGAGAGAGAGAGAACTAGTAGACAATATACCCTCAAACTTGGTAAGTACCCTAACCAGATCATAGGATAGTTTTTGACAATAAAAAAAAGGGTTACGTAAGTAATGCATTCCATAAACTTTATGTAACTTGAATTTTACATAAGTCGAATTTGTAAATTGCTTAAGTGTAGCTTCGTAAGAAACTGCAATATTTATTATTATTATATGTATGTATATATATACAGATATGTATATTATTTACACAGTATTATTTTATAAATGAAACATCATGCAGCAGTATTTACTCGGATATAAACTATAAAAGTATGTAAAATGCGAACTTTATCCTTCACTGTTGTATTCACTGTCAAAATAGGTCGATTTATATCCCGAGCTATTGTTGATATAATTTTCCTATCTTCATACATAAGAATTATTTTCAACTTTTCTTCTAAAGTAATTGCAGACCTTTGTTTTTTTAGATTTATTACCAGCGCATTTGGTTTTGCGTTTCGAATCCATTTTACGGGTAAATAAACAATGAACACTAACGGCAATAAGCAAGTGACTAAACTAACCGTGCGAGGCATGGCCTACTGACAGGTCGGGGAAAAGAGGAATTGTTTATGGAGTCCTTATTTCTAATTGGTAGGTTTCAGTTTGAATGTTGCGCACTTGCCCCCCCTGCTGCTCTCGGCATTTACCAGTAACCTGTCACTGCCTGTTACTATTCGTTACATTTGCTGTGAATGCCGAGTCTAGTTAACATTATGTCATTGCATACTGCAATGGATGTCAAAGACGCAAAAGCCGCAAACATGTTCGTACGTGCTAGTACATTTTCGAGATTTATTATGTAACTGCGAATTTACATAAGTCGGCGGGGGAGTTATTGTACTATGAGTGAGAAAAGATGGTGAATTTTGCATACCATGTGACAGTACGGCAATATAAACGATGGCATGAGACTGACTCTACAGTCATTAGACTAGTGTGATGGGTCTCACTTTACCTGAATGTGCTTTGCTTATGAAGTGTTTCTACAGGAATGGGAAAAATGCTGCAGCAGCTTGATGAAATGCATGCCGGTTCAGTGACACCAAATGCAGTGCATGGTTTGTTGATTTGAAGAGACAGGCAGTTTGACAGTCCAACCAGTAAGAGGACATAAATCTGAAATTCTACCAATAACTGAAGATGTAACTGTAGTTGTTGAGCAGTCAAATGAGAATGTTGTAGGTTCATGCAGTGCACATACATAGCAAGACAGATTTGCCATACACAACAGTATGGAGAACTTTGCACAAAACAGTGCAATGCTACCCATATCAACTCAGCTACAGTCAAGAGTTAAAAACAGGAGATGTGCCAGATAAAGGTTTGCTTTATCTGGCACATCTGTAACATTTCTGGCACACATGGAAGTGGATGAGGACTGGCCTTGGAACATCCTATGGAATGATGAAGCATATTTTCATGTTTGGAACAGTAAACATTCAAAACTGCCACATTTGGGCTACAGAGAATCGGCATGCATTTCATCAAGTTACCTTACATTCACTAAAGGTCACAGTATGAAGCATTTAAGGCTAATTTCATTATCAGGGCACTTTTCTTCAAAGAAATCAATTGAACCGTATGTGTGACCTACAAGGTCATGGCTGAACATTATCAGACATGTTGAGCAGTTTTGTCATCCCACAACTGCAGCAAAAACAGTGCCTGAACACAATGTTGATGAAAGATGGGGCACCCCCCCCACACACACACACATAGGATGTGAAGTTCAACAATTATTGTGTCATCATTTTATAGAGGATAGAGTAATCAGTCATTCATTTTCTATGAAATGGCCACTGCATTCACCATACCTTAAGCCCTGTGACTTTTGTCTTTGGGGTTAGTCAAAAGGATGGTGTATTAGGGCAAAGCTCTTCACCTGGCAGATTTGAAAAACAAAATTGCATGTCATGTGCAAAACTTTCAACAGATCAGTTGCATTCCACTGTAGACAATGCTGTACAGTAGTATCAGCTACTGATCCTGTACAAAGCCAACACACTGAACCCATAGCAATCGTCCAGATCTTGACAGCTCCTTGCAGCATGTCAAGCTCTATGTGATATGTAATATTATTATTTTTTATTTTTGTATCACATTATTTGAGGAAATGAGTGAAATAAAAATCATTGAATAACTTTCTTTGTCACTGAGTCTGAATGATTTCATAATCACATACCACCTGATTCACATTAATGTAATTTTCTCCAGCTCAAGTGTCATATTTGAACATTTTTTTTTATTGTCAAAATCTCTTTCCCATGATCTAGTTAGGGTACCCATCAAGTTTGAGAGTATTTTGTCTACTGGTTCTCCCTCTACAGATTGCTCTGAATAATAGTACTTTAATTTAAATCATGCTGTATGTACAATTTGCTCCATTAAAATAAAAAATAACCTGGAAACTTCAGCAGCCATTCAACTTGATAACTGATGAACATTAGTCTGCATGAGTCAGACCTGAGGGGAGAGGGAAAAGAAACTGACACAGCTAACTGTGTGAATGTCAACTTCCTAACTGGACAGATTCGATGATATATAGCTGGCATAATTTGATACTGTTTTCTTAGAACTGTAAATTAAAAAAGTATTTCGCAACATACAGCATTTCTTTAATTCGAAGTTATGAAATTTGTTTGGATAACAGCTCATTTTGTGTTTGAAAGATTCTTTATCCAAAAAATTTCGAAATCAGGAATTCAGAATTTTGACCTAATTTTTTCATTTTAATGGTACATTTTGTACACATTTAGTTTATTATGAAGATTTTAGGTAAATGATATTAACTTAAGCCAGCATAACATTTCAAAATTTAAATGTTTATGGATTTTAATTTTTATAATTTCATATTCGGCTTGTTCTTTCTTTCTTGTCTCCCATTACTGCTTGCATTTGTGCTTGTTCATGTTGTCATTATGTGCTTTATGTATGGTTTCTGTAAATCCTTAGTGTTCTGTCATCTATGTATGATTTCCTGCCATTTACTTTGTTCTGTTTCCCATAATTTCTTTTGTTTCTATTTCTAGAAATTTCTTTATTTAACAAATTTTTTTCCATATTTCTTTTGTTTCGCATGATTTATGTTATTTCCTGCAATTTTCCTTTGTGTTCTGTTGTCAATATATACTTTCCTATCATTTCCTTTGTCTACTGTTTATAATATCATTTACTATGATGTCACAATTCAGTTTGCTATCGTAACCATTTTGAGCCTTTACTGTTTGCAATAGTGAGCTTTAAACAGTGTTGGTTCTATAGGAACCAAGTTGGTTCTTAGGCCATAAACTCTTCTGTAATTCATTATCGTGCATCATTTTGTTATAATGATATTTTTGAAGAGCATGTCTATTGTTCTACCATATATTAAAGATAAGTTAACATAATGAATAGCAAAAAAACACATTGTGAAATAAAGCCACTAATAAAGTTTATGAAGAAGTAACAATGTTACTATGCCATTATTTCTTTTTCCTTTTTTTTTTTTAATGGAGATGGCGCTTGTGAGGCAACCATAGCGGTGGTGTGTAAGACGAGCTCCAGATTGAGATAAGTTATTCTAGAAATAATTTAAGAGCTGCTATAAAAGTTGTGAGCTACTAGTATTATTAGTGCGTGGGATATTTTGCTTAAACTTAATTACAAATTCATTGTTATTAGACCTTAGAGTAGTAACTGGCAAAGGAAAGATGGCAGTGGCTTTATCAGTGCATGACTTTAACTTAGACTTCAGTCGTTTTGTAAAGTGCGAGGTGTGCTATATGTATTCTTTTGATTACATAGATGATTTGTGGATATTTAGGGCTGATAGAAGGAGGGTATGCGTGAAGTGTGAGATAAACGAGGATTTGATGAGTGCTAATATGAATTTGATGACAGAAAGTGTTAGTAGCGAGAATGTCATGGGAAGAATGAGTGCTCGTTCGAAAAAGAAGCATGGTGTGAAAGAAAAGCAAAAAATTGTTAAAAAAAATCATTGAAAAAGAAAACGAGTGATCTGAAAACCGTAATGGATGGTAAAAAAGAATGAAAGTGAGGCGAATGTGGCAGAAGGCAACGAAATTGAGAGAATGAAAGAAACTGGAAGTAGAATGACGAAAGGTTCAAAAGTCGGAAAGATGGAAAGAATCAATGATAGCAAAAGTTGGATGCATGGACCAAAAGTACAGAAACTCAAAAGGATGAATGAGAGTGAAAGTGTGAAGTGGGAGTCGAGAGTTTGACTCCCACTTAGAAAGATTGAATGATAGAGAGAATGTGACGTGAGATTCGAAAGTTCAACTGGGCTGGATGAGGCAAGAGATGAAATGGATGCAGAGTGAAATTAAGAAAATTCAGGTGAAAATCATTAAAACAAATCAAATAGGTATGAAAGAGTTAACGAATGACAAGCGAGTGCCGTTGTATGTGTCGAAATGTGGACCATCAGAAGAATGTTGAATATACCATGGACAGAGAAAATGAAAAACGAAGATGTTTTAAAGAAAGAAAAAATGAAAAGAACATTAATGAAAATAATTAAAGAGCGAAAACTTAAATATTTTGGACATCTAACTAGACAAGAAGGCATTCAGAAATTAATATTAGAAGGGAAATTGGATGGAAAAAGAAAGAGGAGAATGTCGTTTGAAGACATTAAGGACTGGACTCGCTTGAATTACCATAAACGTTCCAGAGCAGCAAAAGAAAGAAAAAGGTTCCGTGACATGGTTGCCAGCCTCCTTCTAAGGGATGACACTTGAAGAAGAAGGATGAGAGGATGCGCAAGGTATGTTTTCCAGGCAGTAAAAATGAGTAGAGTGATTGAGACATTGGATATGAGGAGGGAACGAGAAAAGGAGTTGATGGTTTTAATAGGTACGAATGCCTTGACAAAGAGCATGTCAGAATGGATATCAGGAGGCTGTTTACACGGATAAAAGAGAATAGTGTGACAGGAAGGGTAGTAAGCGTGTTGCCTAGGTATGACTGTGGTGAGATAAAGTGGAGAGCAAGGATTATGAATATGTTGGCTGAAATGTGTGATTTTATTCCACACAGTTTGTTAATATGTGGAATGAGTTTGAAGGACAAAGTGAACTATATGGGAGCGATGGACTACATTTGAGTGTTTATGGTGTGAGTCACTTGGAGAGAAGTGACTCACACCATAGAGAAGTGAGTACAGAGAATGAATCAGATCAAGTGGGAAGTGATGTGGAAGAGCAGAAGAGTAGGACAGGAGAGATTGAAGATGTGGTTATGAATGAGGAAGTTAGTGGCAATAGTATGGAAAATGAGAGAATGGGTGTGCAAGATGAACAGGGGTACACAGCGTGAGAAAGGTGGATGCTCCAAGAGGATGTGAGATCATGTGTAGACAGGAAAGGAATGGAATGACCTGGGATCAAGAGGAAAGAGTTGGAATTGAAGAGGGTTCTAAAATGAATAAGCAGAAGGGGAAATGGCCCCAGTCGAGCATGGAGAGATCACATCGAATGAGCGGTATCAGTGGAACTAGCTGTAGATCCAGAAATGAGCTGTTGTGTTTGTATACAAATGCCAGAAGTGTAAGAAACAAGGCAGATGAAATGGTTGCACTAATTGAGTCTGTTCACCCAAAAATTGTTGGAATAAGTGAGATGGTTAGACATGGTTAGATGAGGACGACATCCTGACAGGAATAGAGATGGAAGGGTATGATGTGTTTCGTGAGGATAGAAGGGGTAAAAAGGAAGGGGGAGTGCTATTGATGATAGAGAAAGAGTTATATCTCCATACAAAGTAGAGAATCAAGAGGGAAATAGGCCAGTAGTTTTGAGGTAGTATGGTGTGAGATAGAGGTGATATGGTCACCTGGTTTATAAAAGGACGAAGAGATGTTGGAAAGGGTCCAGAGGTGACTGACTAAGGTAATTTCTGACCTCTGGAATGTCGAACATGAGGAAAGGTTGAGAAAATGCAATTTACAGAGTCTAGTGGATAGGAGAAAGAGGGGGAGATATGATAGAGACCTACAAGTTAGTAAAGGGTTGTTATAGGATCAATGCTGGAGAGGTTCTACAGAAAATAGTGGGAGATCAGGGGAAAACCAGAGATCATCCCTGGAAACTGTATAAAGAGGGTGGGTGTGAGTAGGGGAGTGAAAAGCAGATTTTTTTCATGCAGAGTTGTGAATGATTAGAATGCCTTGCCTGAGAGTGTGGTGTCTGCAGAGAATTTGGGTATGTTTAAAGCACAGTATGATGAGCTGTGTGTATGATAAAAGGACCTCCTAGATGAGTGTTTAACTCCATGGAATCTTGGGTAATAATAATAATAACAAAAAAAAAACTGTTAAATAGTCACTATTAATGTATATGAAGAAGTAACAATGTTACTACAACATTATTTATTTATTTATTTTTTATGAAAATCCCCTACTGTAGAAAGCCAGTATTCAAAATTAATGTACTCTTTAAATAGAATGCTAAAACAAAGGCTGCATACATGACTAAGCAGAATAAATAAATAATCTGGAATGGGCAAGCAATGGGTTATCAGAACAATTCTTATAAAAGAAAATATATCTACAATCAGCAATTGTAATTTTTTCATCCCTTGGCAGCAAGGATTAAGGAATCAATTACATACAGAAAAATATATAAACATATTCCTCAAAAATCTAGTATTTTAAGTGTTAGCTTTTTTTTTTTATTTTTGAGTGAAAGTCATTCCAAAAGCACATATTCAATAAACCTCTGAAATATGATATTTTAAAAATGAGCAACATCTGAAAACTATTTTTTTTAATATAGTCATTTTAAAATTAATAAATTAACTAAAATTAATTTATATAATCTTAATATATACTTGGTAAATTAAAAAAGAATCATGCATGGATAAACAGCAAAGGAATGCTGTACTTACATACTGTGAATATACTTAGTTGAAATGCAATTAAAAAATTAAAAAAAAACTCATGCATGGATAAACAGCAAAAGAATACTATTTATCTATGCAGGCTGTACTTATGATTGGATACTTTATTATTATTATTATTATTATTAAGAGAGACCTCCAGGGAGTCAGAGACTCATCAAGGGAGGTCACATACTACACACACCAGCTATCATACTTAGTCTTGAATTAATTCCCATTGCTTGCACTCACAACATCCAAAGGCAATCCATTCCAACCACGCACCACCCTCTGAGAGAAAAATCTAGCCCTCACACCTTTCTTGACGGCCTTCATTCTCAGCTTCCAAGGATGCCCTCTTGTCCTTTCCCCACCCTCCATAAATTGACAAATTCCATCAATTGAAATTCTGTATGACCCTTTCAGAAGTTTGTAAGTCTCAATCATATCAGGCTGTACTTATGATTGGATACTTTATTATTATTATTATTATTAAGAGAGACCTCCAGGGAGTCAGAGACTCATCAAGGGAGGTCACATACTACACACACCAGCTATCATACTTAGTCTTGAATTAATTCCCATTGCTTGCACTCACAACATCCAAAGGCAATCCAGTTGTGAGTGCAAGGCAATTCTCAGCTTCCAAGGATGCCCTCTTGTCCTTTCCCCACCCTCCATAAATTGACAAATTCCATCAATTGAAATTCTGTATGACCCTTTCAGAAGTTTGTAAGTCTCAATCATATCACCCCTCTTTCTCCTGTTTGCTCAAATTCTCAATCTGTCTTCATAATCAGTATTCCACAATCCTGATATCATTTTTAACACTCTCCTTTGTACTCTCTCCAATATATCAGAATAACAACGGAAACCAGGAAACCAGATCTGCGCACAATAGTCCAAGTGAGGTCTTATCAAGGCCTTGTAAAGAGGCAAAATAACATCCTTATCTTTACATGTGAATGTTCGTTTCAGCATTGCAATTATCTTTTGAGTTGTATTTGCAATCTTTGTCCACGTAGTCCCTGAACTTCAACTTCCTATCTATTAACACTCCAAGATCCCTAGCCTCATCAGTTTCTTCTAGCCTAATCCCACCAATATAATACAACATTGGATATCTAATCATGCCGAAGTGAATGACTTTACATTTAATCGCATTGAACTGACACCCATTTTCCCTTGTCCACAATTCCTGCCTATTCAAATCATTCTGCAAGTACTGCAAATCAGCAGCATTCCTGATTACCCTATCCATCTTTGTGTCATCAGCAAATAACTGTGTGTCGCTTGTCAAATCTTTCCCAATATCATTAATGTACAGATTGAATAACAGTGGACCAAGCACTGATCCTTGTAGTACACCACTTGTTACCTTAAACCTTGCAGACTCAGATCCCCTGTATACCACTTTTTGATATCTGTCAGTCACCATCCTCTTATCCATGCTAATATTGTATAACCCAAACCCATTTTCTCCAATGAAAAGTCACTTACCACAGAATACAATGGAAGAAGGCCACTCTATTGCACTGCAGCAAATGCAAATATGAGAGGCTATTCCTGGAATCTCCCTGAGAAACTCTGGGTTTCTCAGGGAGATCTCGTGAAACTGCCCCAAATTTGGAAAGCACTCATCCTCAAACCTTCAGCCCAATGGCCAAGACAACCCAGGGGGTGCCATTTAAGACTCTAGGCCTGGCTTTGGTTGCCTTTCTTCAGTTTCATTCACCAAGTGTTATTGCCTGTGTGCACATATCATTGTTTGTGATCCCTGAGGATGGCAATGTAACAATTCTGAAATATCAGAAGTATTAATTAAAGTTAACATAAATAATATTGAGTATATGTTGTAGTTTCCTGAAAAATAATAGTTATGAATAACCGATGTAAAGGAGGAGGGTCAGTCAGATGAGTGTTGATGCTCTGACTGTAAAGAAAAAACACGATTGTTATCTGATGTCTATAGGATCAACAGGTAAAACATGCTGGCTCAAACATCGCACAGATCAACAAGTTTCTTGATACCAATCAAGCGATCAGGGTTGGATTGAAAAGTGGGATACCGAAAGGAAACAGAAACTGAAACTAACGGAACTGTTATCAGTAGGAATTTGGAATGTGCAGACACTCTGGATGTCAGGAAAATTAGAATTACTTTGTGAGGAAATGAAGAGATATTGGTGTGATTACTAGGATTGGCAGAGATGAGATGGACATCATCTGTCCATCATCAGAAGTTGGCTTCCATCTTAACAAAAGAGCTCAAGAGGCACTGTTAGGCTACAAACCAGACAATGAACGAATCACAGTAGCAAGATTTCAAGCAAAACCATTTAACATATCAATAGTCCAGATATATGCATAATGATGGTTGGGAAAGAATCATGGGAAAATATGGTTTCGGAGAAAGAAATGAACGAGGTGAAAAATTGTTAGAATTTGTTGTGGACCACAAGATGATGATCTGTAACACAAGATTTCAACAAAAGGAGTGTAGAAAATAGCCGTGGCAATCAAATGATGGGAAAACAAAGAATATGATTGATATGATTATGATTAAAAGAAGATGGATAACATCAGTACAGCAGTGTCGAACTTTTCAAGGAGCGGATATAGACTCGAACCATATAGTGATTGCAAACATCAAGTTGAAATTAAAAAGAAATATAAACCCCAACATCAGAATAGAAGAGATACAGCAAGAATAAGTGAAGCAGAAATAGGAAAAAGGTACAGAACAGTGTTAGAAGAGAAACTTAGAAGTGTAGAGAAAGAAAAAAAACTCGAATCTAAGAGTGAATCGGTCAGATGAGTGTCGATAGAAGATGCAGTTGAAGAAACAGTACCAGAAGAAGAAGAGAAGATCAAGAAGAAATGGACTAGACAAGAAACACTGAAGTTAGTACAGGAGAAACGAACGTTAAAGATAAGAAGGGATACATCAGTAGAAATAGAGGAGCAATATAGAAGAAAGTGTAATGAGGTGAAAAAAGCTGTCAGAATGGATAAGATGAAATGGTTAGAAGCCCAATGCAACAATATAGAACAGTACTATGGAGAGCATAAAACAAGGGAGGTATACAAAATGATCAGAATCATTAGTAGAAAATGGCAACCAAAACAGACCACAATTAAAGATGAAAAAGGCAAAGTAGTGATGAATAAAGAAAAAATTGTACAGCAGTGGACAAGATACTGTACTGAGTTATATGAAGAAAAATTAGATTTAGATAGCATTGGGAAACTGACTGAAGAATTGAAGCAGATATCACCACCAGGTAATGAGCATGATATGGATATTTTAAGAGAGGTAGAAAAAGCAATAGGACGGCTAAAACACAACAAGAGTCCTGGTAACGATAACATCACTGGAGAAATGATTAAATATAGTGGTGAAAGTATGGTTACAGAAATGCACCAACTATGTAATATGGTATGGAAAGAAGGGAAAATGCCAGAGGAGTGGGTGAAATCAATATTAGTGACATTATACAAGAAAGGAAATAAGCTAGAATGTAAAAATTATAGAATAAATGCCTTGACAAGTCACGTTGGTAAAGTAATATTGACAGAAATATTGAGAACACAATTGGAAGCATACCTTGCAGACGAGCAAGCAGGATTTAGGAAGGATAGAACTAGATACAATTCAACAGATTTTGACAATCAGGTTAATAACAGAGAAAGTTAGGAGAAAAAACAGAAACATATATACTTGCTTTGTTGATTTTCAGAAAGTATTTGACAGTATTGACCAGAAAGTGACATTAGCAGTTCTGGAATCCTATGAAATTGATAAAAAAAATAATAGCTATATTAAAAGATATTTATCAGAATGCAGTTGCAGAAGTTAGAATAGGTGATGATTTGGGGAAATGGTTTAGAACAAGCAGAGGTACTAGACAGAGGGGACCCAATATCACCAAGCATTTTCATCGCACATTTAGAAAGCGTAATGGACAAACTGAAGGAAGATGCAAAAGGAATATCTGTACATGGAATGAGAATTAACAATCTGAGATTTGTAGATGACATTGTTATTATTGAAGAAGATGAAAGAGAACTACAAACAACACTGAAACTATTAAATGAGGAAGGGAAGAGATTTGGACTTACAAACTTGGAAAAAAAAAAAAAGACAATGGTATTCGGTGAGCAGAACATGAAACAAAAGATACAAGTGGATGGAATTGATATAGATAATGTAGAACAATTCACATATTTGGGAAGTAAAATGAGGTATGATTTGGACTGTAAAAAAGAAATAAAGATCAGGATTGCAAAGGGAAGAACAAATCTGAAAGCCATGGATAACATCTGGAAAAGTAAAGTGATCAGTCTGCAAACAAAAACTAAGAGTATTGGAAACATGCATCTTCAGCGGTGTACTGTACGGATCTGAAACGTGGGTAATAAATAAGGAATCAAGAAAAATAATTTTGGCATTTGAAAGAACTTGTTACAGGAAGATTCTAAGAATAGGATGGGTACAGAAAATCACAAATGTGAAGAGCTCTATCAGAAGATACAACTAAAAGAGAATCTAATGCAAAAGATTATAAAACGGAAGCTGCAATTATTTGGACACATCTACAGAATGAGTGAACACCGGAAGATAAAGACATTTATGTTTGGTATTTTGGATGGTTTAAACAGAAGAGGTAGACCATACAGAGAATGGATAGACGATATAAGGACTGGTGTGGAATGGGTGTACAGAAACTGCGACACTGTGCACTGGACAAAGAAAGGTAGAAGAAGATAGTGAAGGAGGTATCGGATACCAACGGGCAGCGAGCCCATGGTTTGTGATGATGATGATGAACGCATAAGACTTTCTACCAGAATTGATATTGTTAACATTTAGGAATGTGTGAAAAGAGTTAATCAAAAGTGACATGGTCACTTAAACAGAATAGAGAGGAAAGGTTAGCAAAATAATAGTAAATTTTTTTTCCAATATGGCAGATTTAATGATGAGATGGCTCAGAGGAAGTCCTTTGTGTAGTGATAGAGTAAGAAGTGGCTTTGAAGACCAAAATAAGATCAAGCAATATTAGAGTCCTCACAGAAGTAAACTTCTCAAGAAGTATTATCCTCATATCCCCACCTCCAGAGCACATATCAGTAATTTGATGATGATGCGTTGCATCCCCCAGTGAAGCTAATCCTTGCCACTTGCAATTAAAATTATGTAATATTTGTGTGTTCTTGAAAAAATTAAACTGATCTACAATACTGAAAACCGATTTAGTTTTTTAATTTGACACACACACAAACACATATATATGAATCAAATATACGAATAGATTCAGAAAGATGTGAGATCAATCATAAGATATAATTTTCACAGAACACAAAATCAAAATACCTGTTTGGTGAGGTAGATTTGTAATGCTATCCTTATGATAAATGGGGACTACATCACAATAGAGGTCGCATATATTCCTTGATGTGTAATAAAGTCTTACTGCACAAGAAGGAGAATTTTTGGATGCTTCATCCAATATTTCATGAAGTAAGTCCACTATCTCCATTGAAAAGACGCTAAAATAATAATAATAATAATAATAAACTGCACTTTATAAATATAAATCTCAAGTCACATTCTAATTTTTACATTGGTGATATTTATAAGATTAACAATTTAAGAATCTTATGTAAAATTTCGTTCATTTATGCCAGTGTTTCTCAAACTTCAGATATCTGCGTATCCCTTCTTAAGTTTCCATTATTGCCAAGTATCCTCTTATCAAAATAATAAATAAATAAATAAAATAATTTTATTGTAAATGTGTATTTTATTTGAATTTATATGTTCATGTAAACAAAAATTATGATTTATTTTTAACTGAATAAAATTTATAAAGATACTATAAATTTTTACTTAATTTAAATAATTTATCATCAATGAGAGAAGTGAAATTTCTTATGGTGGGATAAAATTTCAGCAAACTTTGGGCTCTGTAGTTTTTAATTTCAATCTCAGATGCAGTTCGACATCTATAATGCGGTTCCTCTTCTTCGTCTTAATATCTACAAGGGCCAAAAATCCAACTTTGCATAGACATGAACTTGGAAATGGAAAAACGAACCTTAGAGTTTTATCCGTTAATTCAGGAAATTCCTTTGTATTTGTAGCCAAAATATATAATTCCATAATATCTGAAACACATTCACTATATATTTCTCAGTTTTAACATGTTCATGATGGGGTGGTGTCAAGCAAAATCATATGTTACACCAGCAACATATGGTTTTATTATTATTATTATTTGACACCTCCAGGGAGTCCAAAGACTCTCCCTCGATGAGTCTTTGGACTTTGTCCAACAGCATCGAATGATTGGTCGCCTTCCAACTACTACAGGCGCTCAAACTTACTTAACTGAGCCATTAGTAGTAGAGACTCTACCAATCGACCCAACCTTTTTTTTTTGCTTGAGTCTATACAGAAGTTTATGTCCGAGTAAAGATGTGATTCATTAGTTAGTGCCGTTTTTATCCCCGCTGTCTCTAACTGCACTATTTGTTGAGAAATATATTGTACAGACTGCAAATGTCTCTGTACCTTATTCAGTGATACAATAAAACTGCTTGTTTTTCTTGCGTCTTCAGTATAGTGACGCTGTTAGGGAGGGCGCGTTGTTTACCATAGGGAGCGAGTTACTATCGCCAGGATGCGAACGTCGTGGTGATAGTAACTCGCAAATTGAGTAGGAGAATTCATACATAATATATAATTTATTGAGAAATATATACGTTTAAAATAATTCTTTTTTTTCTTAATAATGATTCCATGCGTCAATGATGCATAGCCGAAAATTGCCGCGTACCCCCCCGGGGGGTACGTGTACCACACTTTGAGAAACACTGATTTATGCAGTTCCTTAATATTAAGGAATCTGTATAATTTGCTTTATATATAACATTACAGAACAGATTTCATCCATTGCAATCTTAGTGATTTTTATATATTTGCCACACTGATTAAGAATATGTTATAACCTATCTTGCATCATTTTTTTTTTTTGTATTATATATAGATTACATATACAGATAACCCTCGTATAACGGATGTTAGGGTCCATAGAAATTCCGCGTTATGCAAGACTCAGACCACATAGAAAAAAGGTTAGGTACCGAAATTGTTTTTTTTTTTTTTTATAAATTATATAAACAACAATGACATATCCAACAAAAATATATTTTTATTTAATTTATGTAATTTGTGTAAGTTAAGAAAACATATAAACTATAAAACAAATACATAGTGTAAAATTATAAAAATTACAAATTGTAAGTAAACTTCATTGCGCATAATGTTTAAATATTTTAGGCAAAATAAAATAAAGTGTATATTTTAATCTTTCATAGCACGAGGATGTGAGGATTGGTTAATAAACATTGGTTTTGTCATGTAATCATCTTGTGCATTACTACAAAACAGTAGAGTAATTATATCTTTGAAAACTTTGAATCCAGGAGCTGATCTTTCATTTTTCGAAATATACGTGCATTTGGCATATTTTTTCAATATAACTCAGATTCATCTGCATTCATCCATATTCATCCTGGGAGAAAAACGAAGTCAATTTTCAACAAAAAAACACTTTATACGGTAAACAATTTGACGTACATGCGTGATAAAGAGTATTTCCTCTTTATATAAATGCATGATATACATGGGCAGACACAAACATAACGAAGATAAAATTTGATTTTCAAGTTGCACTGTGAAAAACATACAATTTGTAGACCGTGTTTTTATCGAAACCGCATTGAACAAGCACCGCATTATACGAGGGTTATCTATATATTCATTATCATCTACATCTAAAGAATGGCCTGCAGGTGAGAATTTTTTTTCCCCCCTTATAACTTCACTTTTAACTCGTTGGACATCATGAAAAATTTAGTTAATTCTCTAAATAATATGCCAATTATGCTAAAATAAAGATACATATGCTAAAATAAAAAGATGGCATTTTTTATTGGCTCACAAATATAGAGAATTACGAAACACTCCAATGCTAACAACAAATTAAACTAAGTGAAAATCATCATGATTAGAATTTCAGTCAGCCTGTTCATGCTTCCTTGGTAACACGAAGTTTGATTATTATGTTAATATTGTAAATTGGATGTTATGTCCAGATCCCTCCTCATATCACAACCCCAAAAACAAGGTGGGGGTCTGAAAAGTTCTGATAAACACCTAGAACAAAAATGATATTAAAGCAACTGATAAAACCACAAGAAAGAACATACTAGTAGCAGAGTTATGAAGTAACTTATGTTCTTATATCCTCCTTGTATGTTCTTTTTTGAGGTTATATCAGTTCCTTTAATATCATTTTTGTTCTAGGTGTTTATCAGAACTTTCCAGAACCCCATCCTCTCCCTCATATGTCATTCAGCGTACCAGATTCATATCTGTACAATAAATATACAGCATATGAAATGCACAAGCAATGAGTGTTATTGCAATTAAAATAAACTTCCCATAAAAATGAAAAAAACCAAACAAAATATGCCAAAATCCCTATAACAAAAAAAAAGACACTTTACTGCTTTAACAACATCTGCAGCATAAATGCTAACATAAATGACATACACTGTCACTTATAGATATCTAGACTATACTTCCTATTCTTGAGAAATCCAAACTGCAGGTACAATAACCACAGTTCATCTTTGCTGTTGTCCAAATTACCCACTGCATAATTCCTTTTGCCACAAGGTGTCTAAGCATTCATCTGCTGCATTTACTACTTTCCAAATTCCAAAATTCTCTGACACCTTTTACTACCCCCACCCCCGAAGCTGGACTTCCTGAAATGTTGCTATCCAAAGAGTGAAATCATCTTCCTAGGTGATCTTAATGTCCACAACTCCACTGACTTTGTTTTTCCAGCGCCATTAGCCAAGCTGGATGAAATGCAGAAGTATTTATTATAAGCAATAACCTAATGCAAATCGTACAACTACCAACCTGAATACCCGTTAACCCTCTTTACTTTATCAATACTGATGTTTTAACTAGATCTCCTTCCAGATATATTACAGAAATCAACTCACCTCTCAATAACTGGGATTATCATACTGTGCAAGTTTCCTCTCTCTCTCAGAAACTGTACTCCCCCCCCCCCCTCCCTCCCAAACACTCCTAATCTTGTATCCTTTGGCACCACAAAAGTACTAAGTGGGATAACATCCATAACTTCTACTCTTCCTTTCCATAGTTGACTACTGTTTCCACTTTCCTGATCCAAATGCTACTCTGGGTAAGTCACAGCTTCATACTTAGCGTATGCTGAAGCATGCAATACATGCAAAACAACCATTAGCAAGTTCAAATCTGACTTGTAAAGGCTGAAGCAGACAATTCATCTCCTGTCCAAATGGAAGTTGTGTATTCTGGTCCCTTGCAAAGATGTCTTCTTTCTCAATCAAAGTGAAGATTGGGAAGTTTTTATTATTATTAACATCTGACCTCCATGGAGTCAGAGACTCATCATGGGAGATACTCACTATTGCACATAAAGCTCATCCAACCATGACTTTAACTGATTCAATGTGTCTACATTCACAACACATTTAGACAATACATTCCACTCAACAACATTCTCCATGCAAAGAATCTGATCCTCACTCCTCTACTCACACCCTCGTTATACAGTTTCCTGGGATGATCTCTTGTTCTAACCCCAAGCCTCCCATGTATTTCCTTACCACTCAACTCCTCATTCCATGCTATAGCTCCAAGCTGTCTCCTAAGCTTGTCATAATCACCAGCCTTGTACTTCCACATATATCCTTTCTTTACAGAAGTCTGCATATGCCTAGCCACAACTTAGGTTATCACTTCATGATCACTCTCACCAACTGGAGGAAAGTGTGAAACCCCACTCATAATTACATCCTCTGATGAAATGATCAGATCTAAAACTCTCAATCCTTGCATGCTCTCCTTTACATGCTGCCTGAGACAGTTGTCTCTCAAGAACTCAAGAAATTCATTTTCCTTATTCCCAAATGATCTCTCCATTCCAATCTATACTGCCATAATTAAAATCAACCATAATAATTACCCTTCCTTTGTTCACTAACCCAAGTTGTTTCTACATTTCTTCATCACTACCATCCACATTCCCTGGCTTATAGCAACATCCAACTAATTATGTCTTCCTGTCAATCACCACCTCACACCACACTGCATCATAACCACTGCCACTATTTTCCTCTTTCATGCCTACCTTATGTGGACATAACTTTCCTGCTATCATCAGCAGCATTCCCCCTTCTATTTTCTCATTTTTATCCTTGTGAAAAACACTGTACCTTCCATTTCTATTCCAGTTAAGATATCATCTACATTCACCATGTTTCACTTATTCCAATGATTTTGGGGTGGATAAACTCATTCAGTGAAACCATTTTATCTCTCTTAATTCTGATACTTCTGGCATTTGTAAATAAACACAGCAGTTTACTTTAAGGTCTATAACCAGTCCTACCTAAGCCACTTGTTGGTTGTGATTTTCTCACCTGCCCAACGACCTTTACCACTGCTTGCCACATATATCCACTCAGTCTCAAGTTCCCCACCCATACCCTGATCTATTCCATTTATATGATGATCATCTCCATAGATACAATCACTACTACTTCCAACATCCATTCTCTCTCTCTCTCTCTCTCTCTCTCTCTCTCTCTCTCTCTCTCTATGCCATGTCTCCCTGTAATGGTAAGTACCTGCTAGATTTCTGCTCAGGACATGGACTAGCTATTACTAGTCTATGATTATTACCAACATCATGTTCTAACACACAAATGTGCACAAATTCACATGGAAAGAAGAAAAGTCTCATTGACTATGTTATTGTCAACAGTGATGTTTTCCCACTGGTTCAGGACACAAAAGCATACAGAGGATTTGAAATAGGAATTGATCATTTAGTATTAAGCAAGATAAATTTGAACTTCGTATTGAAAAGTTTTAAAACAGAGTTGAACAGCTATCAGATGTGAATTGTAGACTCAAATACACAAACATTATTAAAAAAAAACTGAAAGAGTTTGAAAACAAGAACCAAACCTTGGAACAGTGGCAAACTCTAAAGAAAACTTTGATTGATTCAGCCAGAGAAGCATGTAGTGAGGTAATTTGCAAGGATAGAAAAATCAAACCTTTATGGTGGACCCAGGAAATTAAAGAGGCAGTCAAGAAAAAGAAGAAAGCATATGGAAAGTTCCTGGCAAATAAGTCAGCTTGTGCTCTTAGGAAATGCAGAGAAAAATATAAGAAAACAAAGTACTGTGTAAAATTTGCTAAATAAAAGTCATGGGAAGATTTTAAGAACATAAGAAATAAATATCAGGAAGCTAGTAAAATATTCCGGAGACTATTGAAAAAGCTCAGAAATGGAGGAAGAAAGAGTACTGTAAAAGGAATTAGAGATGATAAAGGGGATATGAAAACTGAGGATAAAGATATTCTTTATGTATGGAGTAATTACTTTGAAAAATTGCTAAATGAATCATGCAGTGACAGCATGTTGGTAGAAAACACTCCACAGGAATGCCATTTGGAATATATCTCTGCATTTGAAGAAGAACAAACTATCACAAACCTGAAATGCTAAAATATGGAGGCATAAAAGTTTTACAGTGGCTACAGTGCATAATTCAGAAAGAATGGTCAGAGGGTTGAGTTCCAGATGATTGGAGTAGAGAGAGCTCATAGTATCTATCTTTAAAATAGGGAATAAAGCTGAATGTGAGAATTACAGAGGAAATTCTCTACTGAGTGTTCCTGGTAAGATTTATGCAAGTATTCTTGAGAAACAACTAAGAAAAATTGTGGAGGAGAAGCTTGGAAAAGAACAAGCTGTTTTAAGGCCAAACAGAGATTGTCAAGATCAGATTTTCACTTTAAGGCAATAATTGAGAAATCATGGGAATATAATAAGGATCTCGTAGACAGGCTCATACATTCGTTATGCATTACTAAATCACTTAAGGAATCGAACAACGTAGATACGAATATAAATTAAATTATACTTTAATAAATATTTCTGATATTTCGGCAATATCACGTTGCCATCTTCAAAAGGAGCTTACAAAAAAAGGCACGTGCACGTAGGCACTACAACACAGTAACTGAGAATGAAGAGATGAAGCTACTGTTCTCCTAAAAGTACTGATGGTGCCCTCTAGTGGGCTAAGTAGGTGTTCTTGGCCATTGGGCTGAAGGTCTGCTGATGTAAGCCTCCCAAATTTGGGGCAGTCACATACAACCAAATTTGTTGAGGTTTGGAGAGTTTCTTAGGGCTGAGGCTGATTCCATAAATAGTCTTTCGAATTTGTATTTGCTATGGTGTATTACTGTAGCTTTCTTCCACTATATTCTGTGGTGTATCCAGAGCATGGTCTGCAAGACCAGAATGGCTGTACTTGTGAAAACGGATGTAGTCCTTGTGTTCAGAAATTCTGATATTCGCTGTCCTGCCTGTATGGCCAAAATAAGATAGTTTACAGCTGCAAGGGACCTGGCATACACCAGGTAGGTCTAGGGGAAGTGGTTGGTCTTTAGTGGAGCGGATAAGGGATGCCAATTTTTTTTATGGCCTGTGGTCATGTTTTTTTAAAATTTTGGTAATTTTTTCCGAGGTGCCTCGGATGTAGGGAATGGTGATGGATTTAGAGTAATCCTTGTTGTGGAGGGAGGGGGGTTGAAGAAGCTTAGAAATGGAGGAAAGAGTGCTATAAAAGGAGTTAGAGATGATAAAGGTGACATGAAAATGAGAGAAAAAGATATCCTTGAAGTATGGAGTAATTACTTTGAAAAACTGCTAAATGAAACAAGCAGTGATGACAGCACAGTGACAAAAATCACTGACCAGGCATACAGTCAGGAATACATATCCATACTTGAAGTAGAAAAAGCCATCAAAGGCTTGAAATGTGGAAAGGCAGCAGGAGTAGATGATATTCGACCAGAAATGCTGAAGTATGGTGGTATAAAAGTCTTACAGTGGCTGCACTGCATAATTCAGAAAGCCTGGACAGAGGGACGAATTCCCGATGATTGGAGTAGAGCTCTCATAGTACCCATATATAAAAAGGGAAATAAAACTGAATGTGAGAATTACAGAGGCATTTCCCTACTGAGTGTTCCTGGCAAGATCTATGCAAGTATACTTGAGAAATGGTTGAGAAGAATTGTGGAAGAAAAGCTGGGTGAAGAACAAGCTGGATTCAGGACAAATAGGTACTGTCAACATCAGATCTTCACTTTACGACAATTAGTCGAGAAAGCATGGGAATATAACAAAGATCCGTATTTAAGTTTTGTCGATTTGGAAAAGGCATATGACAAGGTGCCAAGAGAGAGAAGCTATTCAATACACTACAGTTATATGGTGTCAATGGGGCATTATATCAAGCAATATTTAGTCTTTATTTGAGTTGTAAGTCAGCAGTTAGAATTGAAGGAAGTACAGGAAGATGGTTTAATGTTAAATCTGGTGTGAGACAAGGATGTACATTATCCCCTCTGTTATTCATTATCTATATGGATCACATTATGAAGGAAAGTGGTATTAAACATGATATCAAAATTGGAGATGTTAATGTCAGCTCTTTGCTTTATGCGGATGATGCTATACTTCTAAATAAATCCGCTACAAGTCTGCAAGATTCCCTGAGTAAATTGAATAACTGTTGTGATAGATATGGTATGAAGGTCAGCAATAACAAGACAAAGATAATGAAAATAGGCAGAATCATTGAAAATGTCAACTGTGTTGTGAATGGAGAACCTGTGGAACAAGTAAAACATTTCAGCTACTTACGCACGATTTTTAGTGAAGATGGTAAATTAAATACAGAAATAGACAACAGAATCAATAAAGCTGGTATGGTAGGAAGTCAATTGAATAAATTCATATGGAGTAAGAGAGAAATTAGTCGGAACACTAATAAAGTGTTCAAATTAGCTGTATACAAGACAGTGTTCAAACCAGTTTTAACTTATAGATCTGAGAGCTGGGTCAGAAGTAAAACACTTGCCCAAAGACTAGAGATCACAGATATGAGAGTCCTGAGAAAGATTAGAGGCGTGAACAGATAGCATCAATGGCAATATCATATTAAAAATGAGGATATTAAGAAAGAACTTGACATTGTCAGCATCCAGGAATGCGTTAGCAGAGCTAATCTCAGGTGGTATGGTCACTTAAACAGAATGGGCGAAGAAAGATTAGCAAAACAAGTGTTCTCTGCCAGGTTGGCAGCAAAACGACCCAGAGGAAGACCAAGATATAGGTGGATTGATATGGTACAAAGTGCCTTAGACGATAGAAATATAAGATCTGGTAATGTCTTGACAGGTAACAGGTAGAGTCTTGACAAGTAACAGACTGATTTGGAGGAAAATTGTAGATAGGAAGTTAGTAATGATGTAAATTTTTCATGTGGCACTATCATATCCTGTACACCCCTTGAGGGTAAATGGCAGGAATTTGATGATGATGAAGATCTGTATTTAAGTTTTGTAGATCTGGAAAAGGCATATGAGAAGGGGCAGAGAAAAGCTGTTCAAAATGTTCCAGTTATATGCTGTAAATAGGACATTATATCAAGCAATGCACAGTCTCTATTTGAAATGTGCATCAGCAGTTAGAATTAAAGGAGGTACAAGAAGATAGTTTGATGTTAAATCAGGTTAAATCAGATGCTAATTTTTTTTTTTTTTTTAATACCACAGAAAGACAGTGGATTCCAGTTAACTGAGCCACACTGGGAAAAGCACAATTTGGCCCAATGAAGCAGCTGCCCCAGTTAAATGAATTTACATATCAAGAGTTTAATAGATGTATGACAAAAGAAAAAAAAATGCAAAGATAAGTTTTTCATTTATTGCATAGCAAAATTACTGGCTTATAGATTAATTAAAGCCAATTGTTTAAGTTTTAAGTAAAATATCTGCCATAAAAATAATTTCATTTATATAAGTATTAAACATGCATTCAGTTCTTAGAAGCAAATGGCATTGTAGGAATTGATCGAGCATAGCCTATTTTTTTTATTTATTTTATTTTTTAGTGACTGCAATTAAAAAAAATCAGCACAGATATAGCATTGTCTCTCAACATGAAACAAAGTCATAATCCAGTAATAAATTTTATAGCATTCTGGGTAGTTTCACTCTTTCAAGCTTGGGAGTATCATCCTCATCACTGTGTTTTTATAATGTTCTCTGATGTTTTACTATAATTTCTTCCTCAAAATCTTCATTTTTATTATAGTATTGAAGACTGCCATACTCGTCATAATTCCTAATGTGATTTAATTATAAGGGGATGTCATTTTCCCTATTGGCCATATCTGGCATAGCTATGATTGAATGTTTAAAACCACAGTTAGCAAAACAGTTTTGAATAGTTTTGTTGCTTATTCCTCACTAAACATCAGCCATAAACCGCACTGCTTATAAAAGATTAACTTTTGTGTTAACTTAGCAACTGTCAAGGACAAGTTGATTTCCATTATAATTCTATGTTCCAACTCATAATCCAATTCTTAAAAAATTCAGATATTATCCACACAATTTGTTTGCATGGTACTGAACTGGTAAACCTTTCTAATCCCCTGGTCCTTTTCCAATAACTAACAGCTTTCATTTATTAGTTTCTGACATATCTGAACAGCATAATGCTGTTACACAATTCACCAGCAGTAAATTTTTGAAGCAAGATTACATAATTTTTCTAATGCTCCATGTGGAAGAGGTTGTTAGCTGATCCAATTAAACAGCATTCTGGCCTTAGAAGTCAATGCTGAATCTCTTTAGAAGATGTCCTGGTTTTCCTTTTCCTAATGGTTTGTAATTTAAGACTTGTTTTGGTAATCCTTTTGTTTTCATTCTTCCAACGTGTTCGATCTATTTATGTTTATATTTTTTAATTTTTCCTTATTTCTGATTTGTGGTTTAATTCTTTCACAATTTCTTCATTTCTTTAGTGATTGAATAGAGTATATTTTGCAGTTTTTCTCATAAACTTCATTTCAGCTTTCTTTTTGTTTTATTGTCCAGATTTCACTTCCATACAATAGGACTGGAAGGGTTAAATGTAAGATACTTTTAGTCTAGTTTGTTTTTGAACTAGGTTAGGTTTAAATATAGAGTTAATTACACCTGTTATTTTTAAATATTTCACAATTTTTAGGTTTATATCTTTTTCATTTTCATATGTAATCATGCATCCTAGGTAGTTAAATGAATTTACTTATTCTAAAATCTTGTTATCTATTACTATTTTAGTTCTTATTAGATCTTGTCCTTTAAAGGCCACCATTTTTGATTTTTCTGTTGATATTATTATTCCATAATCTTTGGCTATTTCATTTAAATTTAAAATATCTTTCTGTAAGCTATCTTCAGAATTTGTAATTATTATTTGATCATCAGCAAAAAAAGAAGAGAAAAGTTCATAGTAGGAGAAAGTTTAATACCTTGATGGAAATTTTTATTCCATTTTATTATTATTTCATTTAGATAAATATTAAAATGAGTTTCTGAAAGGGATATCCCTGTCGGACTCCTTGGTTTATCTCTCTCTCGGGTATGCTAGTTCATAATTTAATTTTATTTGTTATTTGATTATTTTCATATACACTTATGATAGCTTTTAGAATATTATTTAGTATTTGTCTTTCTTTTAATATGTTAAATAAAATACTTCGTTTAGCTTTATCAAATGCTTCTTCAATGTGATATGTGTTTCTACTCTCTTCTTTTCTCTATTATTAATTTTAGGCAAAAGGTTGGGTCTATACATGATCTTCCTTTTCTAAATCCATTTTGTACTTCTAAAATAAAGCTTTCAGAATATTTTTATTAGTTTGTTCTTTAAAATTCTGCTATATATTTTGTAACAGGAATTTAGAATAATTACACCTCTATAATTTTTTGGGTCATCTCTACTGCCTTTTTTAAAGATAGGGATCATTATTGCTTTTTTCCATTCTATTGGTGGATTACTTGTTGAATAGATTTTATTTAAAAACAATACAAGTCTTTCTTCGAACATTATGCCTGCATATTTATATAATTCTGAACCTAACTTATCTTCTCCAGGTGATTTTCCATTTCTTGTTTCTTTCAGGCTGATTTCTAATTCTTCTTTAGTTATTTCGTTTTCATTTTCTTTAAATGTTTACCAGTTATCTTTTTTCAAATACTTATCTGTCCACAATTCTGTATAGAAATTCTTCTAATTTCAATTCGGTGTTTAATTTTACGTATTTTTTAGTATCTGTACTTAAATGTTTCAAAATCCTATATACATTAGGTCTCATTTTATATAAATCATGTTCTAAATTAGAAACAAATTTGTTCTATGATTCTCTTTTTCTTTGTTCTATGATGTCTTTTTCCGACTTCTTTTAGCAATGGCTCTTATTCTTTTATATTCTATTTCATCTTCCAATCTTTTACTGCTTAACCATTTATATGCTTCTTTTTTTCATTTTGATTATTTCTTTGATTGTATCATCCCATATCTTCAGTTTTTTTTCTTTTTATTGAATTTTTTGGTCTTTCCTAAGTTTTCATTTGCTACTGTATTTAGTATCATTTTTATATTGAGCCATTCTATTTCTTCATTTTGTTTTATTTTATTTAAATATTGGTTAATTCTTTGTTCATATAGTAATTTAATAATCTAGTTTTATCAACAGATGTTTTAAATTTTCTTTCTGTTCTTATTTGTAGCCATTTAGGTGGTAATCTTAATTTTATTTTAACAAGGAAGTGGTCACTACTTATTTCATATTCTCTGACATCTGAAGATAACTTTGATGTCTTTTCATTTAAGATAAAGTAATCTAATATTGATTTCTATCCTCTGGCTGCCCAAGTATATTTATGTATGTCTTTATGTTTATAGAAAGAATTCATTATTTTAAGGATTTATAAACTACAAAGTCGATCAATTTTTTTACCATTCCTGTTTAGAGTATGTTCTCCATATAATATTATTAATTTTTGTGTTTCCAATTCTGTCATGCTGTACCATCATTTTATATTTTGGCAGAATTGGAAATTTTCCTGTACATATCAGGAATTTGATGATGTTGATGGTGTTTCCAATTCTTGCATTTAACTCTCCTACTAATATCACATAATCATTTTTATTTATTTTATTATATATATATATTTTGTAATTGATTATAAAATTCAATATTATATTTTTCTTTTCCTTCTTCTGGAAAATATAAACCAATTATTGTTAAATAACCTCTATTTTTATTCTAGCTTCTATTATTCATTCATTCCATAATTATTTTAACTGTTTTGAAAGGGGAATTATGAATCCAAATATCATAACACCTGCTTGTGCTCTTTGGTCTCTGTCAACTCCACTATATATTACATTAAAAGTTTCAGTTCTCATGGTTCCTTTTAATTTCTTTTTTGTTTCAGTGATTGGTGCTATTTGAAAATTTCTTTCATTTAATATTTGATCTAATTCTATTTTTTATACGCCATTCCTCGGATGTTCAAGTTTGCTATAAGTATTATATTTTGTCGTTTCCATTTTTGTTTTACCTTTTCCATTCCAGGGTTGTTTTCCATAGATTCATTTTGATTACTTTTCTCTGTCAGCTTAAAAGTAGATTAATGTTTTCCATGTCAGGTGATTAGCCTAGCGATGGATAGTTCAGTGGCAGGATTGCTACCTTAAGGCTTCTGAACTAGCCTTCTTCCAAATTTAAACCCATAGGAGGAATAGGATATTTGAAGAGGGAAAGAGTGGATTTTAGGGGGGAGGACATAGATATGGGCCAGAAATGAAAAGCTCATATAGTCCTTGAGTACTCTAATAGCATAAGAGTCATAACATAAGAAGAGTTGGCTGATAAGACCTGATAGGAAAGATTAAAGTGAGTGGATCTTCCTCAAAGTAGAGGAAGAAGAGGATAGATCCAGCTAGGGGACCATGGGAGTGCCAATTCCCTTAAAATCAAGATGATTGCCCCCTTATGGACCTGTTAGTCCATGAGTCCTTATTCAATATATTCGGACCACTCCACCATATCTGGTGGGCTCCCCTATCTGGCACCCAGGGGATGAGCTCTCTAGAACAGTGTTTCTCAACTGCCGGGCCACGGCCCAGTACTGGGCCCTGGCATCAATTATACAGAGCCGTGAGAAGTTCTCCTGGAATTTGTCATTTTAGTTTTCTGAGCATTTTTCATGAATAAATATTTTATAGTGGAAATATTCTGAGGAGAATAATATTCATAAATGTGCCAAAAGCTCGAACCCAAAACGCCTAAATAATATCTGTATAGCAAATGTCAGTAACCAAGCCACGTTTTAAACATGGAAGAATTCATGAATTATCATTAATTTTCAGACATCAAAATCTTTCACCATTCGGGAAATGGAATACCACTGTTTATGACCAGTCATAAAAATTGCCTGCAAGCTGATTACAATGGGTGGCATATCCTCTGTTCTCAAAACTGAACGAAATAACATCTATGTTGCAAATGTCAGTGACAATCAGCAAGGAAGTATAAAGAAAATTTTTCTACTGAAATTGAAGATCAAGGCAGTCTCTATCCCATTCTTAAATCTAGTAATACTGAATACTGTTTCTTCGCATGTTTGCATTGTAGTGTGTAAGTGCTTGTTTCGAAGCCCAAGTGTCATGATTTTTTAAAAGTAATAGGCCTACAGATTTAAATTTTAATAAGAATAAGGGACTTTGTTTAATTTTAGTGCTAAAGAAATCTCATATTGAAGGTGTTGTGATGCAACAAATAGTGATTCATCCACCTCAAGCCAACAGAGTGATCTCCAGGATGAACAAAAGAAGAGGAAAAACAACTAGCATACAGAAGAAAAAGTCTGCATTCACTTTGGCCTGATGTTGGCCAAAAATTAAAAAAAGTCTCTTATTCTTATTAAAATTTAAATCTGTAGGCCTATTACTTTTAAAAAATCATGGCACATGGGCTTCGAAACAAGCACTTACACACTACAATGCAAACATGCAAAGAAACAGTATTCAGTATTGCATGTTGGCCAGAGGAAACTACAATATGCTACAAGATTTCATTAGTCCAGTGATTGATAACTAATTTAAATGTAATTTTATATTTGTCAACATGCCATACTATATACATAGGTGTGTACTAATATTGTTTATAATTATGCCATAATTATTAATACTTATGTTAGTTTAATATATGAACTTTAAAAAAAATTGGAAAGGTATTTACGAGTAAATCTCTTGAGACCAGACCCTTGGCTTATAAAAAAAAGAATTTATTGGGCTGCGGTCTCATAAAGGTTAAGCACTGCTCTAGAGGTTACAGGGTCCCTTTCGATAATCATGATTCGGGGGGGGGGGAGCTGAATCATGATTATGGAAAGAGATTATAGTTCAAATTAAACTGCACAAAGCTCTTAACAGAATTAGTACTAACAGAAAGTATGTGGCATTTCCAGGGCCAGTTTTATCATTAGGCGAACCTAGGCAATTGCCTATGGGCACCAAGACTTTGGAGCACCAGATTTTGTTACATATAAAACTATATAAAACAGGATCTCCTGTATTCCATAAAATTCATGTGTACCATTTCTTTGCTGGACGTATATACAAGTCCAGCAAACATGGATAATATCCTGTCCACCTGCTGAAAGAACATGGATAAGAAGTGTAGTTTGACAGTCATGTCCATTAGAAGGGGCAATAATTATTCACTCTGAAAAGAACACTTAACTAGATTACTTGGTGTATGTATGTAGTAGCTGTTCAGTTGCCTACAGCAAGAAACACAGTTTCTTGCTCTAGGCCAGTGATGGCGAACCTTTTTACCCAGGTGTGTCAAACATCTTTTTTTTTAAATATTGACGTTGTTGATGTGCCACTTGCATACATGCATAATAAATTTAACTACATAATCATAGATGGTGACTTATACATATCATATTAGGCCATTTATTTAATAGGACATTGATATAAAATCTATGAATTCATATTATACAATTAATTTAATAAAGTGAAATTACAAACTTACATTACATTTAATGACTTTTCTGTTGCTGAGTACTGGAAGAAAGTTGCTTTATAGAAGGGCTAATATTGTGTACATTTTAATGCTGCACAGGCAGCTCTCATATCATTGCTCAATTTATTTCTCCCTTTCAATTTGATATTATTTAAGGCAGAAAATAGAGTTTCACAAGAGTATGTAGAAGAGAAAATTGTTAGAAGAGTTTTAGCTCTAACTACAAAATAAAATAGAAATAGGCTAACTATAAAATATAATTCTTTCAATGAACCGAAACCTACCTTCGCCTTAACTGAGAGCAATCTTACACGATTTATCGCAGTTTTTTCATCAGAATACCAATATTTTTCAACATCCAAGGTGTGTCACCTGAAACCCTCAAGTGTGTCAGTGCTGACACGCGTGTCATAGATTCGCCATCACTGTGGCAATAGGCAATCTCTAATGCATCTGACTTAACGAATTGTGTAAATATTTTTAACGCATTTAACTACAGAAAACGAGCGTTCACAGCTAGCATTACAAACAGGCAGTGTCCAGGGCCGCATTTATACTTTTGGAGACCCGAGGTGCAACATCATTATGAGGCCTCAAAAATAAGCACTTTTTTTAGTTTATTGAAAATAAAAGTCAACATTTCCACGATAACTAATTTTAATAGCATAATACAACATTGGTATACATATATTTGCATTTTAAAAAAGTATAAAAATAAATCAGTTCAAATTTAAATAAAAAAATCAATAACTAAAAGTTTTTTTTTTTTCTGGCTTTGGTTTTAGCAAATACATCTATAATGTCATCATAATTAATCGAGTCCATTATATCTGATTCAATACATAATAACAACAGGTCACTTGTTTTATTTTGGTGGAAGTTGCTTCTTAAATAATTGTATAAGGATAAAAGTTTTTTTTAAAAAAAAAGAAAAGGAAAGAATTTAAATGCAATCAAATTAAGCTTGCTAATCAAAATAAAAATAGGAACTTCATCAACTGTAAAGTTCAGATATTCTCACTAAAAATAAAAATTGTAGCAAAAATCATTATATTTATGGAATTACAACATGGATCTAAATATAAATATAAAACGTTTCAGTTTCCAGTAACACGCACAGTATGCCTCCCTGGTTGACAGAATGGTTAACGTATCTGCTTTCCAACCACTCAACTTTAGGTGAAAGGTAAATTTTGTCACCTAGTGCGAGACCACCTTACTTACTGGAGGCCTGGGATTCACATAAAAAGCATATAATATATATATATATTGGATTAAGATTTATTCAACACCAGATTTGATTTTTTTAAGTTGCAGTAATAAGCATAATAATTCCAGCTTTAGTTAAAATGTAGAAGCAATCAATAGTAATGCTATGCTCACTAACATCCACTTTTTTACTCGATATTTTACCCTAAAATAACTAGAATCTTGATGCACAAAAAAATGAACTGAAAAATCAATTTAATTTATAAATAATAATAAACTTGAAAATCAAATGCTCTGTTTACGTGATATAGAAACTGCTCTTACCCACTAATTAATACAAATAACAGCAGCACACAAAAAAAAGCCTCTGTTGTCTCAGAAACATGTTTCAAAATGATCGCAAGTTCAATACGCAGCGATGTTTTTTCCTAACAGGATTCTGGGAAATCACAGGGTGAAATATTCTTAAGAACGTTATGGATTAAACTGACCATATATTTAATCTCTGGATTAAACTGCTAAGTCAGTGATTGTTCAACACAAGTCAAACATTTAGTAAGAGAAAATTTCTAGAGAAGGAGATTGGAATTTAGTAATATTGATAAGAACAATAGTCCAGGTAGTTCAGAAGCGAAAACCATCTGTGACAAAATGAAACTAGTTTATTTAATTAGAAACACAAAAATACAACCAATTTATTAAATATATCTTCATAGAGTTCATAATTAAAAGGCCTCTAATAATAATACTAATAGATTTCTACAGATGTGTCTCATCTTGTTTTGGTATTATCAAAATTATCAAGTTATTCTGAAGCATTATGAATTTTGCTATTTTATTATTATGCCACTAATGTTTCTTCAAATTATTATTATTATTCAGGCCTCGATGGATTCAAAAGACTTATCGTGGGAGATCACCCCCCCCCCCAAGAAACACAAAGTCTATCATACCACTCCTTAAACTCATTGACCGTTCTCGCTCTCATCACTCCATCAGGCAATGCATTCCACGATTCAACCACCTTCCATGCAAAGGAACCACTCCTCACCCTCTTGCTCACAGTTTCCTGTCATAACTTCCAGGGATGGCCTCTTGTCATCACTCCTTCCTGCTGTTCAATTCAACCAAGCGAAAGAACTCCCCAGTGTCAACCCTGCAACCACCTCTCAACAGTTTAAAAGTCTCAATCATATCACCTCTCCTTCTTCTATCCACCAAACACTGCAGTCTACATTCCCTCAGCCGATCCTCATAACCAAAATTGTACGGTCCTGAAACCCTCTTTGTCATCCGTCTTTGTACCCTTTCCACAGTTAATTTATCCCCTTCAAATCCTGGGGACCAAATCTGAGAACAATAGTCTAAGTGTGGTCTGATCAGAGACTTATACAATGGAATGATAACCCTTTAAATCTGCAGGTCAGTGTACTTCTCATAATTGCAGCAATCCTCTGTGTTACCTTCACCACCTTTGCAATATGTCCCCTAAATTTCAGGTTTCTATCAATCATCAACCCCAGATCTCTTGTCTCCCCTACTTCCTCCAGTATAACTCCTCCCATAGAGTATGCAGCATCTCATCGATGTTTCCCAAACCGCAAGACCTTACATTGTGCTGCATTAAACTGACATCCCCAATTCATTTGCTAATCTATCTAGCTTATTCAAATCCTCTTGCAGGGCCACATCTGCACTATTACTAATAATCCTTCCCAGCTTCGCATCATCCACAAACAACTGAATATCCCCTTGCAATCCACTGGCAATGTCATTGATATAAAGGTTAAACAATATAGGTCCTAGTACTGAGCCCTGTGGGACCCCCCCCCCCGTAACTGCTCCACCATACACAACTCTCTGATACCTATCAGACAGCCAATCCTGAATCCAGTTGACCAATCTGACATCCAGACCCATGTGCTGCAACTTAAATATCAGCTTATCATGTGGCACCCTGTCAAATGCCTTCGCTAAGTCTAAGAAAATTGCAGTATATGCCTTTCCCTCATCTAATGTTCTTGTAACTTTATTATAAAAGGCTAGCATATTGCTAAAACAAGAGCGCCCTTTCACAAATCCATGTTGACTCTCACATATAACATTACCCTCATCTGCCCAATGCTGTATACGGTCCCTCGACACTTTTTACAACAAAACTGGCTAAGTTATGTTGAATATATCTGTTTGCAAATATACTCAAAATCCCTTTGACCTAATAAAAATGTAGAATGCTGATGAAACTTCATCAGCATTCTACATTCTACATCAAGGATACTTAAGCAATGGAGGATGTTGATGTTACTGGATTTTGAAAATGGATAAAAAGAAATTGGGTTTTCAATATCGCAAACGTAAAGCAGAAAAGGAAGAAAGTTTGAAAAAACAAGATGGTGCATTTTTAAAATATCTTTGCCGAGAAGATCGTAATCGCATACAAGAAGAAAATCTTCAAGATTATTCGTTGGATAATTCGTCTATAGTTTCAATTAATGAACTTGAGAATTCTACAGATACCAAAAATTGGATTAAAACATTGAAGGAGAAATCTACAGATATGAGTATTATTGATTCTGAAGCTGGTTGTTCTACAGATCCAATCATAAAAGGATTTGATTTTACAAATTTAAATTATAATGATCCAGCAACTTGGTGTCCTGTAAAATTTTTCAATATCAATCAACTATTAGTTGAACATGGACCTGAACAGATTCATAATTTTGATTTTCCGAATGATAACAATAATAGAAGATTTTCAATGACTCATTATACTCGAAGACTCTTTAACGGCGAGACAACGCAGTGTTTGTGGTTATTGTATTCAAAATCCACGGATTCTGCATTTTGCTTCTGCTGTTTATTATTTGATCAATGGCGGATTAACCTTGCTGATTCTGGATTGAGGGACTGGAAAAATGCTTCTATTTTAGCTGCGCATGAAAAAAGTCAAAGGCATGTTGAAAATTACCATAAGTAGAAAGAATTAGAAATTCGAATAACAGAAAAGAAAACCATTGATGAAGAGAACTTGCTAGTTATTAGAAAAGAGGAGAAACATTGAGTGCAAGTATTAGAATGACTCTTTGCTTTAGTTCAGACGTTAGCTATTCAAAATTTATCATTTCGAGGAACAAATGAGACATTGTTTTTGCATGGAAATGGAAATTTTTGGAAATTTGTCGTATTTCTAGCCAAGTTTGATCCAATAATGAATGAACATTTTCGAAGAATAAAAGATAAAGATACATATGTGCATTACCTTGGAAAAGTTATTCAAAATGAAATAATAAAAATCTTCGGCAATGTGATAAAAAAGAAAATTTTAGAATCCGTTGTTGCTATGCTCATTGGTCACATGGAACAAATGAGCATAGTACTTCGATTCGTAGATACTAGTAATAGTAGGGTTTCTATAAAAGAACACTTTTTGGGATTTACAGAAATAAAAAATGCCACTGGAGAATTTTTATCAAATGAAATACTAGGAACTCTAGACAAATTTTCATTACTAATACAAGATTTACGAGGTCAAGGATACGAAAGGTGATGTAAAAGGTGTGCAGCGAAGAATTTCAAATATTAACCCGAGAGCAATGTATGTACCCTATAGATTATATTCATTAAATTTAGTAGTGAATTGCACTGCTAATACTTTAGATGCCACAGCATTTTTTGACGTGGTACATCGTCTATGTATTTTTTTCCGGTTCAACTTGTCGATGGGAATACCTCAAAAGACACATAAGTAATTTTATACTCAAACCAATCTGTGATACACGATGTGAGAATCGAATTGACTCATTAAAGCCCCTAAGATATAATTTGGCTGATGTTTGCGAAGCACTGCAAGAAATATCTCAAGATGATAGTTTATGTGGATTAAGTGAAAATACCATGAAATTAGATGCAAACAGTCTTCTTAAAACTTTAAGGAAGTTCAAATTTATCGCATCCTTAGTAATGTGGTATAATATATTTTTGAAATAAACTTTACAAGTAAACAACTTCAGAATATAAGCCTTGATATAAATGGTGCCATAAATTGTATTAATAATACAAAGAATTTCTTAATGAAAATCCGAAATGAGGATGAATTTGAAAAGATGTTAACAGATGCGGAAAAAATCACTGAAGTCTTAGGTGTAACATCTAATTTTGAACAAGAAACAGTTAGACTTAGAAAAAAAAAAAAAGAAACAATTTGTGTATGAAGCAGAGGATGAATTCATAACAGATTTTAAACAAAAATTTAAGGTAGATTTTTATTTTTCAATTATTGATACTGCAATTCATCTGTTGATGAAAAATTCAAGCACATGTCTACAACAATTAATGAAAAGTTTGGTTTTCTTTTAAATATATATGAATTTCAAAAAATTACTTCAGCAGAACTGCTTAAAAAATGTTTGATATTGGAAAATTATTTAACACATGATAATTCAAGAGATATTGACAGAAGAGATTTATGTAGTGAATTACAAATAATAGCAAGGCGAATTCCAGAAAATACTTCCTCATTAGTTGTCTTGTCATACATATGCAAATATAATTTAGAAAATAGTGTTCCAAATGTGTTTATTGCTCTGAGAATTTTTTCGACATTGCCAGTATCGGTAGCAAGTTCAGAAAGGAGTTTCTCAAAATTAAAACTTACAAAAACTTACACTCGCTCTACGATGGCTCAGGAACGACTCACTGGTCTATCAATAATATCTACAGAGCATGAAATTGCATCTACAATCAATATAGATGAATTAATTCAAAATTTTCCCAAAGCAAAAGCCTGAAAGATTAATTTTTCATAATTTTTGTGTTTAAGATGTAATAATTTTCTTGCTATACAGATATTAGGAGTAATCATATATGTATATAAATGTATTGGTTTTGATTAATAAATTTTATATATAAACATTCATATATAAATTTTAATTTGTCATGTTGTACCATCATTCTATATTTTGGTTTAACCAATAAGAATACAATTTGGCCGGCTAAATCCCAAATTGCCAGCCCATCCTCGTCCGTTCAGTATCCAAGTAGATACCCAACATTAAACAGAATGGGCGAGGAAAGATTAGCAAAACAAGTGTTCTCTGCCAGGTTGGCAGCAAAACGACCCAGAGGAAGACCAAGATATAGGTGGATTGATACGGTACAAAATGCTTTAGACGATAGAAATATAAGATCTGATAATGTTGGAGTCTTGACAAGTAACAGACTGATTTGGAGGAAAATTGTAGATAGGAAATTAATAATGATGTAATTTTTTTCATGTAATACTATCATATCCTGTACACCCCTTGAGGGTACATGGCAGGAATTTGATGATGATGATGATATAAATTTTATATATAAATGTTCATAATGATATTATTTTTATAAATATCCACATGTGAAGTTATATGTGTACTTGTGTGAGTATGACAAAATATATATATAGCAATCCCTCGATTAGTGCGCCTAATGCGGTCTTTAAAACAGGCGCATTATCGAAAATGCACTAATTGAATATAACAATCTATGGGAAAAAGTATAATTCGTTCCTCAAATTTATTTTTTGAACCTTAATTTTTTTTATAAAAGAATTAGGGTATGTCTCATGGCCTAGTTAAAGTAAAATCATGAAGCTGAAAGACTATAAACATATTCAGAATATAAATTTTATTATTCTGCTTCTTAACAAAGAATTGAGCTAACATAGTTTGGCGGGAATTTTGTTTCTTTTTTTCATAAAACCGACGGTATGGCCCTATTGCCTCTTCTACTCTTCTGCAAATTTTACTGCTTCTCCATTCATCATGGTCAGCCTCTGCATTGCTGCTTAAAAACTTCGCTTGTACGAAAAATATATTATACGCCGCCAACTGTTATAATCCGCTTGCAGGCAATTTTTATGACCAATCATGAACAGCGGTATTCTTTCCCAAATGTGGAAAGGTTTCGACGTGTGAAAATTAACGATACACAAATGTTATTAGGCATTCTGGGTCAGAGCTTTTAGACATATTCTCGAATATTATTCTCCTCACAATATTTCCACTATAAAATATTTATTCATAAAAAATGCTTAGAAAACTAAAATGACAAATTCCAGGAACTTCTCGCGGAACACAGTTTGGGAAACCCTGGTGTACATGGAAGTAGCGTAGTATGCCATTAAAAATAACTTTGTAAAATGTTTTAAATTGGTAACTAAATTATTTCATTCTGGTGAGTGATTTTTTAAAATAGTTAGGCATAAAAAAATGTATAGACAGAATTTTTAAAATCTGTAACATTTATTTTTAAGACATATAGGTACACTGATCGAATTTTAGAGGCGCACTAATTGAATTTGGGTATCGAAAAAAATGACGCACTAATTACTGCATAGAGACATTGTATAGGGGCGCCTAAATTTTCTTTGCCTAGGGGCGTCAGATACTCTCGCACCTGCCCTGGGCATTTCAGAAAGATTTGATTTCTGACAGGTGAATGTCAATTTACAATTAAAAGCAGTTTTTCCAACTGCTTATGCACTCCTTACAATCTAGAATATGTATGAGAATATGCATGTGTAGATTTTTTCAAAAACTGCAGCGTATATAAATGCAACACATTGTAATTGTATATATATCATGAAGCCAACTCATTCAATGAAGTTAGTTTTGTCCCTCTGATGGGGGACCATATGATTTTTTCATAGTTAAACTTAATTCTTTATACATTTTTGAGGAAATCTATATTTAAAAATACTTATTATTTTACTAAAAAGTAATCAAGAAAGTAGAGATTTCTTTTTAAAAAATGCACAAAAATAACACATGGAAAAAAAGAAAAAATACAACAACCTCCATAACTCAGCTGGTAATAACAATGCCATTTGGTTGTCAATATTTGGAATTGAATAGCATACAGGATGTGAAGAACTTTTATAACGGCTTATCACATAAAGGTGAGTTAGAATCTCATTCAGAGTGGCAGAGTTTCCCGTCTAAGAGCTTTGGGTTTTATTTCCTGTAATATAGCAGATTATGTACACAAGATTAATTGCCATTATAGCATTAACTACATATCTATGAAGTGAAGTTACATTGAAGTCCTTGACATGGCTATTCAGCCTAACTTGTAAAGAAAACATAAAAACACGATTTTAGTTTTTTCTCAGTTTATTTTTAGACCAACTTTTCTGCTTTCGTGATATAGGTCTTCTGGAGTGTTTGCAAAAATTATGAGATCATCTGCATATCTTAGGTGTGTTAAGTTTCTGTTATTAATTTTTATACCAAGGTTTGCCCCGTTTATATTATTAAATATTTCTTGAAGGACTGCTGTAAAGATTTTGGGTGATAGAGAGTCTCCTTGTCAGACACCTTTTTCAATTGACATTTAATTGCTACTCGTGTGAAGTTGGATTGTTGCTGTTGCAGTGTGGTATAATACTGCCTGGAGAAGATCCATATTCTCCAGGAACCCCCTGATTCTGGAGTGCTTTGTTTATTGCATTAGTTTTGATAGAATCAAATGCTTTTTCATAATCAATGAAGGCTAAACAGAGAGGCAATTGGTTTTCTTCTTCTTTTTCTATTATTTGTTTTACTGCATGAATATGATCACAATTGTGTTAAAGTCTCTATGGAATCCTGCTTGTTCTACTGGTTGATTTGAGTCTAGAAGAGGGGTTAATCTGTTTGTTATTACTTTTGTGAGAATTTTGTACAGATTAGAGAGAGAATACCAATTGGTCTATAGTTCTTTACTTCTTCTTTGTCCCATTTTTAAATAACAGTATCAGAGTAGCATTTTTTAGTTTTCTGGTATCTTCCCCTCTTCTAGGCATAGATTTAGTAAGTTTGAGACATGGTGAATTATATTGTTTCCTTCCCATTTAATTAATTCTATGTGAATTAGGTCTTCACCAAGACATTTTTCATTTGTTTTAATGCTTGTTTTATTTCATCTGAAGTGAATGGGGAGGGATGAATTCTCTATGCAATGGAGAATAGTTATTTGTATTTGATTTATCTATTGAAGGATCACTATAGAGTTCTTCATAAAATTTTTCTGGCCTGCTTAGGATTTGTTCTTGGTTCCTTATTGTAGTTCCATTCTTATCTTTTACTGCAATTATTTGATTTTTGCCATTTGATAAATATTTTCTTAGTATTTTCATATTTTTATTGTTTTCAATTGTTTCTTTTATTTTTTTAGTGTTATAAGATCTTATTTCATTTCTCATAGTCTTCCTTATCGTTTTGCATAGTTATGCATATTCTATTTTAGAAATTAAGCTTTTGTCTTGTTTCATATTTCATCTCTTTTTTAGTAGTCGTAAGGTTTCGTCTGAAAGTTTATGGTCTTTTTGTTGTTTGTTGCTTTTGAATTTATTGGCTGCTATGATTATTACTTCCGTAAGGTTTTTGCTTATTTTATTTATGTCTTCTTCTTCAAATATATTTATTAAGTCTAGATTTTGATTGAGTTTTTCTTCATAATCCTCCTCCTTGTTTTCAATAGGTTTTAAGTCAAAACTTCTTGATTTGTTGTTGTTTAGCCATTTTAATTTTGGCTCTCACCAGTCAGTGGTCACTTCCTGTTTTTACTTGATTTGGTACTGAGGTATCTTGAACAATTTCTTTATTATTACACAGTATATAATCTATTTCATTTTTTATTTCTCTGTTTGGACTTCTCCATGTCCAATAATAATATAATGCTGCCAAAATATAGGAAAGTATTAATTAAAATTTTACCATACAGTTACACCCAAAGTTACGTAACACGGTCCACAGAAATGGTCCATAATTTTAAACGTAAATTCGCAGTTATGCAATAAATCAGTGTGTATAAACACGTTTGCAGCTTTGCAAAAGTGTTTATACACACTTTCTTTTGTTAAGTTTCTTTTGTTAAGAACCTTTGACAGCATTATTGCAGTACAATAGTAGATGGCTTGCGTGGGTAGCTCAGTCACTTGTTATCACGGCTAGTTTCGTTGTTTTTTTACCCTTAAAATGGAATGCAAATGCAAAACCGAATGAGCATAATAAATCTAAAAAAAACAAAGGTCTGCAATTACTTTAGAAGAAAAGTTGAAAATAATTTGTATGTACGAAGGCGGGAAAATTCTATCAACAATAGCTCAGGAAATAAATCGACCTATTTCAACAGTGAATACAATAGTGAAAGATAAAGTTCGCATTGTTCAAAGCACGAAAGGTGCGGTAGCATTGAAAGGCACAATTATTACCAAGAAGAGGCTGGGCCCGATACCAGAAATGGAGAAAATGTTTTTTCACTGGATCGATGATCTGACACAGAAGTGGATACTGTTAAGTTTACTGATTATCCAGGAGAAGGCTATGTCCTTATATAAGGATTTAAAAAAGCAGGCAGCATCACGGACGCAGAGAGTACATTTAAAACTAGCACTGGATGGTTCGAATGATTCAAGTTTCTTCCACATGCTGTGTGAAAAAAACTGCCCAGAAATGGTCCATAATTTTAAGTGTTTCACAGAAGGAGAGCAAACTATGACTGATACGGGTGCTGAGTTGACACAAGAATTATAGCAGATGACGTGTGTGTGTGAGGCCGTGTGTGTGTGTGTGTGTGTGTGTGTGTGTGTGTGTGTGTGTGTGTGTGTGTGCGCGCGCGCACGCACATGCAACTGGCACAGCAATTAGAGCTGGAAGTGGATAACGGTGACATTAACAAGCTTCTTTTGAGTCACGATGAAGAGCAACAAATGATGACCTTATTCAGTTGCGGGCATTCCGAAATTCCGAAGAAAATACTAAGCCGATTGAACTGCAAAACCTAAATAAATTTACAATGAAGGGACTAGCCAAGGTTTTTAACTTGATAGACATGGCATTTTGCAAAGCATTAGCAAAATTAGAATCAATGGATCTGAACAATGAGCGGTTCTAAAATGTTAGCTAACATAGTCAAGATGACAACTCGTAGATGGTCTTGTCTAGCTACGAGGCCATCTACGAGGACAAGAAGCATGTGACCACACAATCTACTCTAGACATGTTTGTGAGATGCCGATCACAACAAAGTCAAGATGACAACTCAGACTACCCTCAGCCTTCAACACTGAAAGGGGTAAAACTTCCAGCAGAACAGCATTCCTTAAAACAGCCAACTTAGCCATCACAAGACATTTTTGTATTTGAAAAGTGAATATTTAATTTGTTTTTATATTCTTTTATATTATGTATTTTTCATATTTTCATATTTACAGTATGTATATTATTCAAATACAATTGCTAAATTTTTTATAATTGTTATTGTATGAATGTAATTTACAAATTTGACTTACATAAAATTCGAGTTACGTAAAGGTTTATGGAACGCATTACTTATGTAACTCAGAAATAACTGTTATTTCTGAAAAAAATAAAAAATATGAGTAACCAACATATGAGCCTGTCTATCAGAAAGTGGTATTAAACCTGATATCAAAACTGGAGATGTTTTGATCTCCAGTTTTGATATCAGGTTTATGCATATGATGTTATACTTCTAAATAAATTCAGTACAAGTCTGCATTTTTTCCTAAATTGAATAATATTCAATTTCCTAATATTCAACTAAATTGAACAACTGTTATAATAAATTTGGTATGAAAATTAGTAATAAAAAGATAAAGACAATGAAAATAAGCAGAAACATTGAAAAGATCAACTGCATCTTGAAGAAGAACCTATTGAGCAAGTAAAACATTTAGGCACAATTTTTAGTGAAGATGGCAAATTAAATATGGAAACAGAACTACCTCCTCAGTCTTTAAATGTAAGATGGAGATAAAACAGTTTGCCTAATCCCTATAGATAAAAAACACTTTAGCAGATTTATTATTTTGTCTATTTTATGACAGAATTAGCAAAGCTGGTATGATAGGAAGTCAACTGAATAAGCTTATTCAAGAGAGTAAGGGAAATTAATCAAAATTATTAAACTAGCTGTTTACAAGACAGCTAGTCTTGCAGATAGCTTGGTTAGAAATAAAACACTCGATCAAAGACCACAAATATGAGAATTATGAGATTGATTACGGGAGTAAACAGATGGCATCAATAGCAGTATTATATTAAAAATAAGTATATTAGGAAAGAACATGAGCCTGTCTATCAGAAAGTGGTATTAAACCTGATATCAAAACTGGAGATGTTAATCTCAGGTTTATGCATATGATGTTATACTTATAAATAAATTCAGTACACGTCTGCATTTTTCCCTAAATTGAATAATATTCAATTTCCTAATATTCAACTAAATTGAACAACTGTTATAATAAATTTGGTATGAAAATCAGTAATAATTTGTTAGCATTCACCAATGTGTTATCAGAACTAATCTCAAGTGGTATAGTCATTTAAACAGAATGGGAGAGGAAAGGTTAGCAAAACAAGTATTATTTCCAGAATGGCAAGAAAAGACTTGGAGGAAGACCAATATTTAGGTGATGTGATAGACTAAAAATTACATCAGAACCCATAATTTGACAAATAACAGATTAATTTGGATGAAAATTGTTGATAGAAATGATGTAAATTTTTTTTTTGTAGTACTATCATGAGACTCCTTACACCTCCCCCTCCCTGAGTCCAATGACTAATGGTTATATTTTCTATTTTCTTATCTTTTTATACCATTTACTATGTACACTGTATGAGTTTGGAGGGGGGGGGAGAGGAAGAAATCTGTTCTTATTTTCTGAAAAATAAATAAGAAAATAATGTCATTCTTTATTGTTGCAGATTTCATCTGATGAGTATTCTCCTTATGTAATGTGGTTAAGCGATTATTTTTTAGAGGACTTGATATTAATTCCTTGTATTCAAAATTAAAATGAATCGAATTTTCCACTACTTATTCTTGAAATTATTATGTTTCACTCTTTCACTCTGTGTTCTGATCATTTTCTGCAGTATATTTTTTGCTAGCAGTACATTTTCTTATAGATCGTCTGTATAACCACATTTTCATGTGGTTATACAGACGAATGTTAAAAATCCCATGGACAGCAAAAACGTCCAATCAGGAAGTACTGGAACAAATGGGGAAATCACGTGAACTTTTAGATACCATAAAAAGAAGGAAAACTGCATATCTTGGTCACCTACTTCGTAATGAAAAATATAAGATACTTCAATTGATTATAAAAGGGAAGATAAATGGAAGAAGAGAACAAGGAAGATGAAGAAAATCTTGGCTGGCAGATATCAGACAGTGGACTGGCATGAACTCTGAGAGACTGCTCAGAATAGCTGAGAATCGCTCAAAATTTGCCAAGGTGGTCGCCGACCTCCGATAGGAGATGGCACTCAAAGAAGAAGAAGAAGTACATTTTCTGTTGTTATGATGGCTGAATGGATGTTGTATCCATTCTCCAAACTGGCAGGCTGTAGGTTTGAATTCTACAATGGGCATCAATACTTATGTCTTCAGGTAAATGAATTTAATATTCACTGCAAGACCACTACCATCTTGCTTACTGGAAGCCTGAAGTAGACCAAAAGAGTTTCATATTGGACTCAAAAAAGTTTCATATTTAAGAGTTAAGTAATCTAGAATTCATGCTCTTGATAAATGGTTCCCAACCTTTTTACACTTGTGTACCTCCTTTTAAATCCATTTCTATAAATTGTATCCCTTGTTTTTAAAATAGCAGTGATTCAAACTTAACATTTATTGTTCCATAACTAACGTTTTGCATTTTGTTTACTTTACTTGTTTTTCTGCCATTACTGATTAGTTTTTGTGTACCCCTGAATGGCCCAGCATGTACCCCCCCCCCCCCCCCGGGTACGTGTACCACCGGTTGGGAACCGACTCTCTAGATGAAAAATTTCACCTAGAGCAGGTTTCCAGTTTAATCTAATGTTTAGCTAACCCATAGTATGGATGCACAATAGGCTAACAACCCTTGGTGGGAGATTCACATTAATAAATAAATATATATATTAGAACCTATATAAGGGGTGCTTAAGGGTCAAAGCTGTATAACTGAGAGGAGACCTCCACATAGCCTTTAAAGGATTGTGAAGAACCGACCAGAGCTTCTGACCTAATGTCCAATCCTCACCTTCTCATGGTGCACCCTGTTGGGTATTGTTAAATCTGGAATGAAAGGTTCAATTTGTTATTGAGCATTTCATTCAGGATTTAACTAGGATCTAAAAACTCTATAAAAATGAAATGCTTGTACATAGGTGTAAGTGAAAACTTTAATGTATTAATATTTTATTAACAGAATTTTGTAAGTGATAAGTTGTAAACTGTCTTATAAATAACATACCAGAGTCTAAAAGGTCTAAGTGAAAGTTACTTTAGAAGGAGAAAGTTTAAGCCAAGTCCACTTTAGCCTAATCGGCTTTTGAAAATAACCCTGGGGCATCGTAATGCGAAGTCCGAGACACGTGTATGGCACCCACGTGATGGGAAGCATTTCGGAGAGAAGCATAGGGGAGTGTGCAAAAAAGAGTTAAGTGTCGTGAGTAATCAGTGACGTAGTTGGGAGAGCGAACAAGGGGATATATAAGGATTTGGCAGCGAAAATAGCTCTCTCGGTCCTCTGTTCTTCGTGGTGCCTCTCTCCCTCAACTGTGGTTTCCAATGGAAGCAGTTCGTGGCGACGACTAAAAGAATGGTCAACGACGGCTACAAAGTCAGATAGTGATCCGTTTCAAGCATAGCAATGGCACAGCCATGCAACCAGCAGAGACCGCAGCTTTATGCAGCGTCATACGTGCCTATCCGTCGAAGCAGTGTCGTTAAAGTTATAGGAACAGTTGTGGTTCGTGATCATAATCACTAGTGGTAGGAAGTCGGAGGTAATTACAGATAGCAGACCTAGGAACCTAACCGAAGGGAATCAGCAAAGATTGATGTTAAACCCACTTGGTCAGTAACGTAGAAACTTTTATTGTCTTTCGTACTGAGAGCAGGACTAGAGCGAGTGAAAGTGCTAACCGTATATGTGATAGGACCTTTTTTATAACTCTCTGGACTATAGTGTTTTACTTTGTAGCTAAATGTTGTATTTTTAGAAGTTCATTGTACTAAATTATTCCCATGATAGAATTTTGGTATATTGTAGTCTAATCTGGGGAACTGAAAGGTTGTTCACTTACATAACTGTGATAAGTTAATGAGAATTAGATTAATTGATCTGTTGAAAACATTTTAAGTGACCATTTAGTTATAATGAGATAGAATGTCTGAGAACTTTTGAGATTTTCTTTCATGAACAAGTCATTATATGTCTAAAGCAAAGTTTTGATCTCTGTGTACAATACCTTAGTGTAAAATAAATGTTTTGCTTTCTATACCTAAGAAACTTGCCTGATTTCTCACGCCAATGTACCGCTTGTTGGAACCTGTGTAAATTCAAGTGTGGGAGTGGGATTGGGGGGGGGGGGATTTGGTTACGACTGCTGATTAAGGAATAAACTAATAGAGTATATTAAATAATAAATTCTAATGCCTTGTGATTATCTGCATGTTAACTCTCTGACAGAAATATCTTTTTTGTATAGGAATCAAGATGGCGCATAAATTTTTCTTGATTCCGAAAAGGAGCTAACTCCAGAACTGCAACAATAGAAGAATTTGGCTTCGTCCAGGGCATTCTCTTTGTCTGCAAGAATAATACATGTAATATATCAGAAAGAACGGTATCTGATAAAATTCAGCTCTAACTAAGGCTAAGCACTGTAAATGAACAGCCGGAACAGGAACAGCAGAACAATTAATCGAAAGACTAAAGAACTATAGATAAGATTTATAAAGTCCAAAATATACAAACCATAACAGTATCTACCTGGACATTGAATGAACGAGGATGGGCTGGCAATTTGGGATTTAGCCGAACAAACTGTATTCTTATTGGCTTAAACCAAAATACAAAATGATGGTACAACATGACAAAATTTCATGCCAGCTGGGGCGTCGCCCGGTTAAACAAGACCCCCGTGGTTTTCGCCAGGGAACCAGGGCGAACAGCAAAAAGTCAGCTACTGGAACAAATCTGAAAACACACCCCAACTCAACATCACCAGAGTTAAAGATCGGTACCATCAACATAAGAAGCCTGAATGGCAAAGAAATGGAGCTAGCTGAGGAATTAGATAAGTACCAGATCGACATAATAGTGGTGACTGAAGCAAAAAAGACAAAAACTGGTCAGACCTTTCTGAGCAATAAATATAAAATGTTATATTCAGACAATGACAATCAAGGAAAAGAAGGAGTAGCCATAATATTCAACACTAAATACGAGGCTAATCATCTTGAATGGCAGGCAGTCTCAAGTATAGTGATGTGATGTGGACAAATATAGGAATGGGAAACTGGATGGACAATGAAACTTATTTGTGCCTATAGTCCCACAGAAGGTTCTACTAAGAAGTGGAAGAATTTTTTGTGGCTTTAGAAAAAGCAGCTGACACAATGAAAAAGGAAAAGTTGGTCCTTGTTGGGGATCTAAATAGCAGAGTAGGAAATGACTGTCAGACATACAAAAATATTTTGGGAAAATTTGGAGAAAAAAGCAAAGCTAATAATAATGGTAAATACCTGTTGGATTTCTGTTCAGGACATGGACTGCTTATTACTAACACAATGTTCCAACATAAAAATGTGCACAAATTCGCATGGAGAGAAGAGGCAAGGAATAAGAAAAGTCTCATTGACTATGTTATTGTTGATAGTGATGTTTTCTCCCTGGTGCAGGACACCAGAGTGTACAGAGGATTTGAAATTGGAAGTGATCCCTATTTAGTCTTCAGCAGGATAAAACTGAATTTCATCTTGAAAAGAATAACATGTAAGAAAGTTTAAAAGCGAATAAAAGTTGAGCAGCTCTCAGATGTGAACTGTAGACTAAAATACACAAAGATTATTGAAGAAAAAATGAAAGAGTTTGAGAACATGAACCAAACCTTGGAGATTGAGTGGCAAGTCTTGAAGAAAACCCTGATTGATTCAGCCAGAGAGGCATGTGGTGAAGTTGTCTGCAAGGATAGAAATATTAGAATTCCATGGTGGACACAGGAAGTTAAAGAGGCAGTGAAGGAAAAGAAGAAAGCATATCAAAAGTTCCTGGCAAATAAGTCAGCTTGTGCTCTTAGAGAATACAGAGACAAATGTAAGAAAGCTAAACACTGTGTAAAACTAGAAAAACAAAAGTCATGGGAGGACTTTGGCAAGAACATAGAAAATAAATATCAAAAAGGTGGCAAAATATTCTGGAGGTTGTTGAAGAAGCTTAAAAATGGAGGAAAGAGTGCCATAAAAGCAGTTACAGATTACAGAACCGCTGCCCATAGTGGCTTAGCTATGTGCAGCCCTTTGTCTCCAGTATTAGCCAACATTTTTCTTGAAGACTTCGAGATAAAGGCAATTTCTAGGGCTACACTAAAACCAAAACTGTAGCTTCAATACATAGATGGCATCTTCCTCATCTGGGAATATGGCCCAGAGAACTTACAAACCTTCCTACATCATATGAATAATTGCCACCAAAACATCAAATTCACATTGGAACTTGAGGTGAACGGTGTCCTCTCCTTTTTAGATCTAAAGATTACTATGATGCCTAATTGTCTCAAATTTTCTATTTTTCGAAAAACAACTCATATGGACAGATACTCACATGCCTCCTCTCATCACTTCCCTCTGCAGAAACTTGGAATTATCACCACTCTGGCTCATCAGGCGAGATCTGTAATTTCAGAAGAAGATCTTCAAATCAAACTTAACCACTTCAAAAGTATTTTTGAAGTGGATAAGTTCTCTCTCGCCCAAACTGGGCGAAAATTAAAGAAATTTAATATTAGAACTTACTTCACTACCCTACCAAAACTTCATTCTTTCCTGAGTCAACCCAAGCCAAAACATCACCAACTTCAGTTCCCAGGAGTATATAAAATCATCTGTAGTTGTGGGAAGCCATATCATGGGCAAACCAATAAATCTGTCTCACTAAGGCTCGAAGAGCATTAACGTGATATCTCTTACAACAGAACCCGTGCAAGAACCCTCTCCAGTCATGTCCTTTTCTCTGCCAACTGTAATTTAGAAGAGCATCAATACCAGATAGACTGGAATCTTACTACAAATATCCATAAATGCCCGGATGAACTAGAAAGACGCATCTTAGAATCAAAAGAAATAATTCTGGATCCCCCCGCCCCCCACACACACATGCACAGTAATTTAAGTTATAGCTTACCTGATTCACGCAGTGCAGTAATTCAGTTCTGGCATTCTCGAGATAGTTCCCTCACTAATGCCTCACGCTAGACCAGCTATGCAGATGCCAGTGTTGTTGTTCCTAACTTGTTTATATGAGTTCATTTTTTTATCTTGCTAAGTTTCCAGTTTTTTGTGATAGTATGTACACCTGAAGAAGTCGGCATTCCGACGAAACTAGTTGTGTTCTAATTAAACTCTTTGTCTTATCTTGGTGGTTCTAGTCAGTAAAATTCTAATATAAAAATATCTACAATCTGAGTAAATACCCTTAATAATAATAATAATATATATATTAACATGGCCCAGCCTTTTGGCTATCCAGGCAAAAGGTTGTGAGTTCAAATCCTGCTGTGGGCATGGATGTTTGTGATTGTCTGTGAAAATACTAGTGATGATGGGTGGCAGATGGTGCTAGTGTAGATGATGATGGTTGTTTGTGGATTGAGCAGTGGAGACAGAGTTGCAGAATGCCCTCTTTCGATGAGTCACTGGACTTTCTGAAGGTGTTATGTAATAATAATAATATAGATAGATAGATCACATCAGTCATGCATTCTGGTGTGATCTATCTATCTATGAGGTTTCTAAAAAAATATCTTAAATGACTTATTGACACAAATTAAACTTAATATTAGTAAACAAAACTCTGCACAATACCTAATTAAACATTGTGGAAACTTAAAAGTACTTGTACTGAATCTATTTTCTGTTGTTAATTTTTTGAAGTTTTGTTCCTCTGCATTATGTGAACAATCTGATATTGCTTCTGCTTTTTGATAAACTGATACAGTTTTATGAAGATCATGCTGAAGAAGTTTACGAGCCTGACTAAGTCGTTCCTAAAAAAAAAAAGAAAAAAAGTAGGATATTTATTAAAAAATTCTGAAAAGCACGAATTCATAAAAACTGCATATTTAGTTAATAAAAATATTAATTAACATGCTTACATTTATTACAACAATAATGAACTATCTCAATGAATCATTACAATGAGATACCTTGGTTAAAGGTCTACAAACTGCAACCTTTCAAGGTGAGTTTGCATTTGAATAGAATAGCTTATGCCTAAGTTTGTGATAATTACAAAATTTGTGAAATATGCATTATTTTATATAATGAATTGATATAGAATAAAAATGATTGGATGTTTATATAGAGCAAATGTTTATCTGGAATATATTTTTTAGAGAAAAAATCCTGTTATCATGTCTTCAAGAACTTTTATGATCACATCTTGTGTTATATCGGGAAAGTGCGGGAAGGAGTGATGACAAGGGGACATCCCTGGAAGTTACGAAAGGAAACTGTGAGCAAGAGGGTGAGGAGTGGTTTCTTTGCATGGAGGGTGCTTGAACTGTGGAATGCACTGCCTGATAGAGTGGTGAGAGTGAGAACGGTCAATGAGTTTAAGGAGTGGTATGATAGACTTTGTGTTTCCTAGGAGGGACCTCCAATGATGAGTCTTAATAGACTTTGTGTTTCTTAGGAAGGACCTCTCGCGATGAGTCTTTTGACTCCATGGAGGCCTGAATAATAATAATAATAATATTGGCAGTTTCCTTTTCTTAAATACCAATGTTAATCTGCTATCATGTAGATTAAGCATCTCTGGTCCCTCCTTTTCATATTTCATATTCTGATGACACATTTTATCCTGCTCTTCTTAATGGACTAGCTTTTTCAGAGAAATACTATAAAGCCACAGCGGGTTTGAATCCCACTGCGGGCATGGATGTTTCTGATTGTCTTTAAGTGGGAGATGAATTTCATCATCAAATGTGAAACCACTGCCCTGCGTATTGGCAGCTTGAAGTGGCTTGAAGAAAGCTCTATGTTTGGTCTCTAGAACAGGGTTTCTGGAGAATATAAAAAATCAATTAAATATACCAAAACATATATATATATAAATTAATAAAAAATAGAAAAAATCCTTAGCCCACCCAAAGTATGAATGTACTATAGTTTTACAGACAGACCTTTCATGGTTGGGAGCTACAATAAAAAAAAAGCAACAACTCAACCTTTCAAAGCTCAGACTGAACTGACATAATTTTTCAAATTTTTTTGATCATATTTTCAACTATGCTTTTGAAATTGGTATTTGTACTGTTCTCAAGAAATTTTGCTATTACATTTTTGAAACCAATCCATGCTTCATTTTTCAGTTGTAATCAAATTTTATTCAAATTGTTTGGGTGTGTGTATCTAATTATCTAACTTCCCTATCCAAACACATACAAAAATAACTTCTTTGAGTGGGGCATGTGAAAGACTTGGAAATTTGTCGCAAAGAATTTATGAACTTCAAGAATCTACTGCTCCAACCCAAGAGAAATTAAAAATAAATAAATTCTATGGACTAAAGACTAATTTTTTTTCCATGGAAAATATAAATTTGGAATAAAGACTTGAAGAGATGTAAGTGTATAAAATAAAACTTGTATTTCTAAGAAAAGATTAGCATGTTGTATTTGCAAGACAAAACTGCACAAAGTGCTTAAGGATCAAAGCTATATGTAACCTTTTAAGGAATGTGGAGAACCAACCAGGGCTTCTGACCTAATGCCCATTCATCACCTTCTCATGGTATGGTACACCCTGTTAGTTATTTACCTGGGTACCAAACAAACAAGGATGTGCTGGCAATTTGGAATTTAGCCAACCAAATTGTATTCTTATTGGCTTAAAGCACAATGTAAAACGAATGTACAACATGATAGAATTTCATGTTGGCTAGAGTGTCGCCTGGTTAAACAAGGTCCCAATTGTTTTTGTCAGGAACCAGGGTGAGCAGCACAAAGTTTACAGGAAAAAAAACAGAACACATCCCAACGCAACATTAGCAGAGTTCAAAATTGGTACTATCAACATAAGAAACATCAGTGGAAAAGAGATGGAACTAGCAGAAGAACTGGATATGTACCAGACTGATATAACAGGAGTGACTCAAACAAAGAAGACAAAAAACAGGTGAGATTCTTCTAAGTAACAAATACAAAATGTTATATTCTGGCAATAACAATCAGGGAAAAGAGGGGATAACCATAGTAATCAACACTAAATATGAGGATAATCTTAAATGTCAAGTAGAGTGATATGGGCAATATCAAGTAGAGTGATATGGGCAAATATCAGAATGGTTAACTGGACAATGAGACTTATTTGTGCTTATGGTCCCACAAAAGGTTCTCCCAAGGAAGAAAATACAGGAATTTTTTGAGGAGTTACAGAAGCACCTGGCACAATGAAAAAAGAAAAGTTGGTCCTTAGATATCTAAACAGCAGAGTAAGAAATGATTACCAGACATATAGAAATGTTTAGGGAAAATTTAGAGAAAAAAAGCAAAGCTAAAAATAATGGTTAGTGCCTGCTAGATTTCTGTTCAGGACATGGACTAGTTATTATTACCACCATTTCCATTTTCATAAAAATGTGCACAAGTTCACATAGAGAGATGCAAGAAATAAGAAAAGTCTCATTGACTGTGTTATAGTTGATAGTGATGTTTTCCCACTGATTCAGGACACAAGAGCATATAGAAGATTGGAAATAGGAAGCGATCACTATTTAGTTTTGAGCATGATAAAATTGAATTTCATACTGTAAAAAAGAGTGTGTACAAAAGTTTTAAAATGAATAAAAGTTGAGCAGCTTTCAAAAGTGAACTGTAGATTTAGCCACACAAACATCATTGAAGAAAAAATGAATGAATTTGAAAACAAGACCTAAACATTGGAGATTCAGTGCCAAACCTTAAGAAAACACTGATCGATTCAGCCAGAGAAACATATGGTGAGGTTGTCTGTAAAGATAGAAAAATCAAAACTTTATGGTGGAATCAGGAAGTTAAAGAGACAGTCAAGAAAAAGAAGAAAACAAATTGAAAGTTCCTGGCAAGTAAATCAGCTTGTGCTCTTAGAGAATACAGAGAAAAATGTAATAAAGTGAAGCACTGTGTAAAACTAGCTAAACAAAAGTCATGAGAAGACTTTGATAAGAACAAAGAAAATGAATATCAGCAAGGTGGCAAAATATTCCGAGGCTACTAAAAAGTACTGCAAAAGGAATCAGAGATGATATGAAAACTGAAGACAAAGATATTTGAGATGTCTGTAGTCATTACTTTGAAAGACTGATAAACACATTGAAAGACTGACTGCAAGCAGTGTCAGCACAGTGATAGAAAATTCCCAAAAGGAATGCAGTCAGGAATACATATTATTATTATTATTATTATTCGGGCCTCCAAGGAGTCAAAAGACTCATCGAGGGAGGTCCTTTCTAAGACAAAGTCTGTCAAGACTCATCGAGGGGAGGTCCCCCCCTGAGAAACACAAAGTTTATCATACCACTCCTTAAACCCACTGACCGTTCTCGCTCCCACCACTCCATCAGGCAATGCATTCCACGGCTCAACCACCCTCCACACAAAGAAACCACTCCTTACCCTCTTGCTCACAGTTTCCTTTTGTAACTTCCAGGGATGGCCTCTTGTCATCACTCCTTCCCGCTGTTCAACCAAGCGAAAGAACTCCCCAGTGTCAACCCTGTAACCACCTCTCAACAGTTTAAAAGTCTCAATCATATCACCTCTCCTTCTTCTATCCACCAAACTCTGCAGTCCACATTCTCTCAGCCGATCCTCATAACTATCCTTGTACAGTCCTGAAACCATCTTTGTCATCCGTCTTTGTATCCTTTCCACAGTTAATTTATCCCCTTCAAATCCTGGGGACCAAATCTGAGAACAATAGTCCAAGTGTGGTCTGATCAGAGACTTATACAACGGAATGATAACCCTCTTATCTCTGCAGGTCAGTGTCCTTCTCATAATAGCAGCAATCCTCTGTGTTACCTTCACCACCTTTGCAATATGTCCCCTAAACTTCAGGTTTCTATCAATCATCAACCCCAGATCTCTTGTCTCCCCTACTTCCTCCAGTATAACTCCTCCCATAGAGTATGCAGCATCCCATCGATGTTTCCCAAACCTCAAGACCTTACATTTTGCTGCATTAAACTGACACCCCCATTCATTTGCCCATCTATCTAGCTTATTTAAATCCTCTTGCAGGGCTACCACATCTGCACTATTACTAATAATCCTTCCAAGCTTCGCATCATCTGCAAACAACTGAATATCCCCCTGCAATCCACTGGCTATGTCATTGATATAAAGGTTAAACAATATAGGTCCTAGTACTGAGCCCTGTGGGACCCCACTTGTAACCCTCTGCCTCCTGGAAACTGCTCCACCATACACAACTCTCTGATACCTATCAGACAGCCAATCCTGAATCCAGTTGACCAATCTGACATCCAGACCCATGTGCTGCAACTTAAATATCAGCTTATCATGTGGCACCCTGTCAAATGCCTTCGCCAAGTCTAAGAAAATTGCAGTATATGCCTTTCCCTCATCTAATGCTCTTGTAACTTTATTATAAAAGGCTAGCATATTGCTAAAACAAGAGCGTCCTTTCACAAATCCATGTTGATTCTCACAGATAACATTACCCTCATCTGCCCAATGCTGTACACGGTCCCTCACTACTTTCTCCAAGATCTTAACAACTACTGATGACACACAGACTGGCCTATAATTAGACACTTCCAGTCTGTTACCACCCTTATGCAATGGCACTATCTTACCTTCCTTCCATTCCCTGGGCACCTTTGCCAAAGCCAGACTTTCATTGAAAAGCCATGTTAAAGGTACTGTCAATTCCCTAGCACATTCTCTCAAAACTCGTGGCGAAATACCATCCAGTCCCACAGCTTTACTGACATCCAGAGTACTCAGTATCTGAAACACACTCTCCTCCTGTACCTCCAGACCTCGTACCAGTCCTATCCCCCTAGCATTAAAACTGACTCCTCTAGGATGAAATACTCCAATAAAGTGTTCATTGAACAATTCCACTATGTCCTCTGCATCAGTCACTCTATTCCCATTTTTATCCCACAATATCATTCTTCCACAGTCATTTCTCCTCCTACTGGCCACATAGCTAAAAAATTCCCTAGGATTTTCTTTGGATCTTAGGGCCAATCTCCTCTCATATTCCAGTTTCGCTTTCCTTACCACACGAGTCACTCTTCTGGCCTGTGTCTTATATTCCTCATGCATCTCTTCACCTGTCTCCTTATATCTCTTCCATAGCCTCTTTTTCGCATGCAATTCCTGTTTAATATTGTTTGTCATCCACTTTACTCCAAATTGCGCCCTCTTCTTCACTCGTGGTATACAACTTACCATTGCTGATAACAAATATTCTTTCACAATTTCCCACGCACTGGTGATATCCCTGCCTTCCAATTCCTCCCTCCATGAAACTTCCCGAAGTTGACGTCTAAGACTATTATAATCACCTGCCTTATAATTCCACATAAGTTCCCGTCTCTTTGATACTCCTGCATGTCTATTCATTTTCCAAGTCAAAACCATATGGTCACTCTCTCCAACTGGTGGGAGAGACGTCAACTCAGTTATTATCAACTCTTCTGATGCTATAACCAAATCCAAAATTTTTGAACCTCTTGTTCCCTCTGTTACATGTTGCCTAAGACATTTGTCCCTCAAGAATTCTAGAAATTCCATTCCCCTATTGTTACATGCATCTTCCTCTCTCCAATTTATACTACTGAAGTTAAAATCTCCCATAACAATCATTCTTCTTGCACTTGCCAAACTTAGCTGTCTAAACATCTCCTGGTCCCCATCCTCTGTGCTCCTGGGTCTGTAGCAACACCCCACTAAATATCCTGTCCTGTCCTGCCTACCTCTACCTCACACCATACGCTCTCAAAATCATTTGTCTCACTACCTTCCAAATTCTCCACTCTTAGAGGACATAGGTCATTACTTATCATAAGCAGTACCCCACCACCACGCTTTCCCCTCCTATCCTGGCGAAAAATGCTATACCCAGCGACTTCTATTCCAGTTTTTATATCCCCTTCTGTCAACCACGTCTCAGTGATCGCAATAATTTTTGGCCAGGCTGATGCTATCTGCGCCACCAATTCCTCTCCCTTATTCCGGATACTCCTGGCATTAGTATACAGCATATAAATGCCATTGTTTCTATACCCAGCATTATCCCTTCTAGACTCCACTGGGCTCAGTCTTACCTGACATTGTCTCCCTTCTCCCAAGTATCCATTCCCACAAGAGGCCACCCCTGCTATCATCCTCCCTGGGACACACTGACTCGTTCAGAACAGCAATCTCTCCAGATGCCTACGTCCTTCCTCATTCAAATGTAAATGGTCTCTCGCAAACAACTCCTCTCTTTCCTCAAATTTGTATATCCAGACTATACAAAGGAAAATAAAACTGAATATGGGAATTACAGAGGTATTTCCATGCCGAGTGGTCTTAGCATGATTTATGCAAATATACTTAAGAAACAGCTAAGAAAGATTGTGGAAGGCAAGCTTGGTAAAGAACAAGCTGGATTCAGGCCAAATAGTTGTCTGGAAAAGGCATATGACAAGGTGATAAGAGAAATGCTCTTCAAAACACTATGATGTAATATGATGTAAATGGCATATTATATCAAGCAATACGTAGTCTATTTAAGCTATAAGCCAGCAGTTAAGAGTTAAGGAGGTACAGGAAGAGATGGTTTGAGGTAAAATCAGGTGTCTGGCAATGATACATATTATCTCCACTGTTATTTATTATCTATATAGATCACATTATGAAGAAAAGTGGCATTAAATCTGATATTAAAATTGGCAATGTTAATCTTAGCTCTTTACTTTATGTAGATGATGTTATACTTCAGAATAAATCCAGTACAATCTGCAAGATTCTCTGACTAAATTGAATAACTGTTGTAATCAATTTGGTATGAAAATCAGCAATAAAACAATAAAGACAACAGAAATAGTTAGAAACATTGAAAACTCAACTACATCCTGAATGGACAACTTATAGACCAAGTAAAACATTCAAGCTATTTAGGCAATTTTTAGTGAAGATAGTAAATTAAATATGAAAACAGACAATAGAATTAGTAAAGCTGGTATAGTAGGAAGTCAGCTGAATAAATTTACATGAAATAAGAAAGAAATTAGACAAAACACTAAATTGGCAGTATACAAGACAGTGTTCAAATCAATTTTAACTTATGGATCTTAGAGCTGGGTTAGAAATAAAATCCTTGATCAAAGAATGGAGACCACACAATAATTAAAATTATAACAACAGAATTAACTCACGTAAAATATCATTTATTAGTATAATTTTGCCTGAGTATAACAGGCATCTTCAGTACATGTATAAAGCTAATTAAACAATAATGGATAATTCCAAAAGGCACCACCTAAGTAGTTAATGTAAGATAACTAAAAATGGCCAATAAATTTCCTTAAAAAAAAAAAAAAAAAAAAAAAAAAAATTTCATATATATATATATATATATATATACACAATTAAAAGTTAGGAAAGATTAGCTGATTTATAAAGTATTATCTCCCACAAAGGGAACAGATGTAAACCATCGGATCTACCGTATATTATCGCATCTAATGCAAAAAATTTATGGTAAAAAATACTACTTAAAGTTAGGGGGTTCGCATTATATGCAGATCCTAAAAAATATAACATCTTATTAGACTTGCACACACAATATATACTACCTAATGCCTATGCAACCAAATCTACTTGACCCACTCGCATTCGGCGACTGAGCGCACATCGTATCTGCGCATAAAGCTACTTACATTACTGGCTTTATGCGCAGATACGATGCAAGCTCCGTCGACGAATGATAGAGCACAGTGAGATAGATAGAGCACAGTTAGGTATATCGGTTTAACCACAGTTCATTTTAAATATTATTCGTTAAACAAACCTAGCCTGAAAATGAGCCAACAGAAACGTTCATCTTTTGAAGCAGGATTTAAATTGTGTGTCGTGCAGTTTGCAGAAGAACATAATAATGAGAGAATTTGGTGTAGCATAGAGTAATATTAGACTTTGGCATAAGCAAAAAGACAGTCTTGAAAAAATCCCCAAAACGAAACGTGCCCGTCGTGGAGATGTAGCATCCTTTCCAGAACTCAAAGAAGAGCTAAATGAATGGATTTTGATGCACTGACAAGATGGCATTATAGTAAAAAGAAATGCAATTTGTTTTCAAGCTCTACAACTCAAGAATGGTAAATTCAAGGACACACCAGGTATTTCATCTTTTCTTGCTTCGCCTGGGTGGTGCAACAGATTTATGTTCGCAAAGCATTAACATTACGACAACGAACAAAAATTGCACAGAAGTTACCAAAGCAGCTTGAAGAAAAAGTGCAGTCCTTCCATAAATTTATCATAAAATTACGGAAGTGTCACAGATATGAACTTTTCCAAATTGGCAATATGGATGAGACACCCATGTACTTTGATATGTCTGGGAATGGAACAGTAAACTCAGTTGGTGAAAAGGGTGTCTTCATAAAAACAATGGGACATGAAAAAACGCATTTTACCGTTGTTCTAGCATGCATGGCAGACAGAACCAAATTAAAGCCAACAGTGATATTTAAAAGGAAGAAAATTCCGAAGCATATGAAATTTCCACCAGGTGTAATTGTTCGCGCCAATCAGAAAGGTTGGATGGATGAAGAAAGTGTACAATTGTGGCTGGATCAAGTATGGAACATAAGTCCAGGTAGCTTGTTAGGTCAATAAAGCATGCTAGTCTGGGATATGTTCTGGGCGCATTTAACATAGGCAAGCAAAGAGAAAGCACGTGAGCTACATATAGACCTAGCAGTCATACCAGGTGATCTAACTTCCGTTTTGCAGCCGCTTGATGTCAGCTTGAATAAGCCATTTAAAGATCACTTACATGAAAAATGGAGAGAATGGATGTCATCTGGTTTGGTGAAGATGACAAAGGGTGGGAATTTTCAGAAGCCTGAGATCACCCTAGTCACCAGCTGGGTTAAAGAAGCATGGGATTCGATACCATCTGAAATGATTCAACACTCATTTCTTAAATGTGGAATAAGTAAGTCAATGGATGGATCCGAAGATCACGTCATATACGAAAGCGAGGATGATGCACAACAAACGGAGAGCATGAAGACGATGACAACTGCTACACTGATGATGCAATCCCTACAGATGAATTTATAAATGAAATGTTTGATGACTCAAAAGATGAAGAGGAATTTAAAGGATTTTGACATTTTGTTTTAAAATAAATATTTCTTTTGCTAATTCGTATAGTATTATTTATAATGTTATAGAACAAGATTAACAGATCGCATTATACGTGGACATGACATTTTAGAGCTACTTTTCAAACAAAATTTCTAGTTCACATTATACGTGATAATATACGGTATTTAAGTTAGGAGAGTGAGGCAAAGTTTCACATGTTTCTTTATAAAGCAGTTCCATGAGGAACCAACTTTTGTGAAGGATTCTTGTCTTGTTCCAATGAACTCTATTTCTAGTGTTGATGGCATGTTCTGCAAGCCCAGACTGTTCAGGTTTAAGATATTGAATATAAGACTGGTGTTCTAGCCGAATAAAGGCAGATCTTCCTATTTGTCTGAAATAAGATAATCCACAAGAGCAAGGAATCTGGTAGACACCTGGATAACTGAGATGTGGAAGCTTGTCCTTTCGAGAAGTGAGAAAGGTAGAGATTTTTCTGAATGGACAAAAGGCAACAAAAATATTTAGTAGTTTTAAAAATGTTGCTATGCGTTCACTAATTCCTTGCACATAAGGGATAGGAAGACACGATATTTCTTCTGTATTTGAAGTGGAAGACATATCAAAACTACTCAAAGCTCTTTTGATGAAGAATTCTTATATCTATTAGATAAAAAGGAGGAAATAATATATTGCAATTCTTTCTGTAATAGATCACCTGAAGAACAAAAGGAGTGGGCCCGATGAACCAGTGTTTTAATAGTTACTGCCTTTTGATTGGGATGGTGATGAGATTCAGCATGGATATAATGGCCTGTATGAGTCTTCTTCCTATAGACTGAGAAATATAGGTTACCATCTGGTTGGTGAAGAATTAAAAGATCTAAAAAGGCTAACTGCTTATTTGATTCCACTTCTAGGGTGAACTGGATCCTTGGGTGAAGTGCATTTAATTTAGAGAGAAACTGTTGTAGTTCATCAGAAGAACCATACCTGATAGTAAAAATGTCATCTACATACCTATATCCATGCTGAATCTCATCACCATCCCAATCAAAAGGCAGGAACTATTAAAACGCTGGCTCATTGGGCCCACTCCTTTTGTTCTTCAGACGATCTATTACAGAAAGAATTGCAATATATTATTTCCTCTTTTTTTATCTAATGGATATAAGAATTCCTTCATCAAAAGAGCTTTGAGTAGTTTTTATATGTCTTCCACTTCAAATACAGAAGAAATAACGTGTCTTCCTATCCCTTACGTCAAGGAATTAGTGAACGCATAGCAAAAGGTTTAAAACCACTAAATATTTTTGTTGCCTTTCATCCATTCAGAAAAATCTCCACCTTTCTCACTTCTCCAAAGGACAAGCTTCCACATCTCAGTTATCCAGGTGTCTACCAGATTCCTTACTCTTGTGGATTATCTTATTTTGGACAAATAGGAAGATCTGCCTTTATTCGGCTAGAAGAACACAAGTCTTATATTCAATACTTTAAACCTGAACAGTCTGGGCTTGCAGAACATGCCATCAACACTAGACAGAGTTCATTGGAACAAGACAAGAGTCCTTCACAAAAGTTGGTTCCTCACAGAACTGCTTTATAAAGAAACATGTGAAACTTCACCTCATTCTCCTAATTTAAACGGATCCGATGGTTTACGTCTATCTCCTTTCTGGGAGATAGGAAAGATTAGCTGATTTATAAAGTACTAACTTTTAATTGTATATATATATATATATATATATATATATATATTTTTTTTTTAAGTTAGAAAATTTATTGACCTTTTTTAGTTATCTTATATTAGCTACTTAGGTGGCACCTTTTGGAATTGTCCGTTATTGTTTAATTAGCTTTATATATGTACTGAGGATGCCTGTGATACTCAGGCAAAAATTATACTAATAAATAATATTTTACGTGAGTTAATTCCGTTATTATAATTTTAATTATTATGTCTACTCACGGTATTTCCTTACCGAATCACAAATCAATGGAGACCACAGATATGAGATTTCTGAGAGATTAGTGGAGTGAGCAGATGTCATCAACGGCAGTATCATATTAAAAATGAGGATTTTAGGAAAGAACTTGCCATTGTTAGCATTCAGGAATGTGTTAGTAGAGCTAATCTCAGGTGGTATGGTAACTTAAACAAAATGGAAGAGGAAAAATTAGCATAACCAAAGTGTTCTTGCCAGTCTGGCAGGAAAAAGACTGAGAGAAAGCCCAAGAAGTAGGTGTATTGATACAATAAAAAGAACCTTAAAAGGTAGAAATATATGATCTGATAATGTTGGAATCTTGACAGATTAATTTGGAGGAAAACTGTTGACTGGAAATTAGTAATGGTGTAACTTTTTCATGTAGTACTATCAAAATTACCCTGTACATACCTCCTTAGGGTACATATCAGGAATTTGATGATAATGATGATGATCAAAACTGCACAGTTAAAACTTCAACATTTTTGATCTCCTATATTGCAATTTGATTTTCAAGAGCACATACACAATAACCACAGTAATTAACTTTAATGAAATGAAAGTACAGATATTTCATACTGAAAATAACAGTATATCATCAGTGCGTAGAAACAAGCAAATCAAAGAAACGGGAATACAAAGTACATACAGCAGTCGGTGGTTTACCAATTAAAAACTGTTGCCGAGTGCTAGAAATTACTATCAATAAATAAATAATATTATTAATTTCTAGCATGTGGCAACAGTTTTTAATTGGTAAACCAATAACTGCTATATGTATACTTTGTATTCCCACTTCTTTGATTTGCTTGTTTCTACGCACTGATGATGTACTGTTATTTTCAGTAGGAAGTTAATTACTGCGGTTATCATGTAATTTATTGTTTATATTCGCAACAGGTAACTTTAAAGATAAGAGTACATATTGTCAAGTACAGTGAACAAAGCATGAATAAACAATGAGTAATGCCTTAATTTGGCAATATCTTACCTTCTTATAACCTCTCTATAAGACTAGAAGAAAGGTAATTAATCAATTATTGGAAAAATATATTTATACATAAATATTCCAATTATTAATAATACTGCATATTTATAAATTTAAGCTAGCTTGATTAAAAGAGAATCCTATGTTTTGATGAAATAATTAAGAGTGCTGTTTGTTGCAAAAGGAATCGGATAAAATGAATTATTTGAAATGGCTATTTATACTAAATTTCAGCTTATGATTTATGGAAAGGCTTAAGTCCTATTTATATACTTATTAGCACTGCAATGGTTTCCAATTATAGGACTGGGTTTAGACTGACAGTTAAAGCAACTAAGACAATGAGGCCAGTACATTACACATGTTTTTGGCTAGTTTACTGAATGATAAAACTCAATTATTGATACATAAAAAAAAAAAACTTCGCAATGGAAATTTTATGACACTAGCTGACCCATTTCACTTGAAAACTTTTTATATTTCCTTACATTCTAGATAGGTGAGATTCAACACAAGAAACTTTTATTGACTAGAATACATATCTACATTTGTGATTAAGGTATTTGGAGGGGTTGGGTAGGATTAGAGATTTTATTTATTTATTTTTATGTTAATCCCCTCCACAAAAGAGCACTAAACCTGTAGCACATTTAATACTGTGCATAGAATAATGCTTAAACAATCCACAAATCCTACATTCAAGACCAAACATGATATTCTCCCAAACAACTTCAAACCTTCAATATGCATCTCACAGTGGGTGGCAAAAATAATCAATTACCTATAATCTTTACAAAACGTCCATCATGTCACAAATATCCATGCCACAATAGAATTTGAAGCCACTGAACTAGAGAGTGGAAATATGAGGAGTTTCTTAAAAGTAAGGTCACGTTTATTTTTTGTTAATAATGGTGAAAGAGAATGAGATAAAACATGGTGAACAGATAGATCCATTAATAGTATTCAAAATGACTGCCCTTGCAATGTGGCACTATTGTCGTCTCACAACTAATTCTAGTTGCAAGATGATGGCTACTGTGCAATTGTGTCCAAAACAAGTGTCTATGAAGTTATTCTTTTTTCTTTCTTTTTTTTTTTTTCCAAGCAAAAAGGCCTTCAACAAGTAATATTCACCATGACCTGGTTGCTGTATATAGCAAAAAGGTGATGTCAAAGAAGCAGGTGTGTTTTTGGTGCAATGAATTTAAAGTGGGTTATGGTGACATTGAAGACCGACATCAGGCAGGCAGGCCTTCATTGAATTTCGTGCATTAAAGGCATCATTGTTGAAAACCAGGAAGTGAAACTGCATGAAATTGCACAAGTGGCGAACTTGAGTAAGTCCATTGTTTACGAAATTATTCATGATGTCCTCGGCTTTCAAAACGTGTGCTGCCACTGGGTGCCCCAACAACTGTCAGAGGAGTAGAAGGCAACATATCAGCACCGTGGCTTAGTTGGTTAAAGTGCCTGTCTAGTAAACAGGAGATTGTGGGTTCGAATCCCACCAGTGCCTACCAAAATTTTGGCCAGCCTGGCTGGCCGAGTGGTAAGCTTATCTGCTCTCCAGCCAAAAGGCTGCGGGTTCGAATCCCGCCGTGGGCATGGATGTTGGTGACTGTCTTTGGAAATACTAGTGGTGGTCAGCGATAGATGGCATTGGTGTAGTTGCGGTAAGTTGGTGGATTGAGTGGTGGAGACAGAGTTGTAGAGCAGGTGTCCTCCCTCGATGAGTCTTTGGATTCCCTGGAGGTGTCTAATAATAATAATAATAAACACACATTGAGACATTGAGAATAATAAACACACGTATCTGGAGAATTTGTTGCAATACAGTAGCGAAGGCAGGATTTTCTTGTTCACCTAGTTCACAGGAGACAAAATATGGGTTCATCACTTAACCCTGAGAGCAAACACATCCATAATCTTCTGTGTGCAAAAAATTTTAAATTGTTCCCACTGTCTGTGGGAACAATTTTGAATTTTTTGCACATGGCAACAGTGTTCTGGGATCACTAAGGCATTCTGTTGGTGGGCTTCTAGCTGAAGGGAGGGATAATCAATGCTGAGCTTTATTGTGCAATGCTGGATAAACTGAAAGCCAACATTCAACACAAACAACCAGGACTCCTGACAAGAGGTGTGATTTTGGTGAACAACAATGCTATTCTACACTACAGACACCACTTGTGAAAATATTTGCACTGTAATCGTTGGTAAACTCCCCCCCCCCCCCCCCCAACAGTCCAGACTTAGCGCTTCAGACTTTTTACCAACTTCTCCAAAATTTTCACCACTGCTGCAGAGATACTGATAGATCTGTTGCTAGACAGTCAGTCTTTGCAACTCCCTTGTGTAATGGAATTATCATATATTATTGCCACTCCTGTGAAATCATCCCTGTTCTGAGAATCAAATTATACTGCTAGGTGAAGGGAAGGAACAGCCAGTTTGGCTGAGCCCTCTTTTAGCATCTATTCTGATATCCCATCGGTGTCCCTATTGCTAAATTCATATTCAAATTATGCAACAGCTTTAGTTCCTTCTCATACACCTGACTTTCTTCCTCCAGTGCAGAGAGGTTTGAGCTCTATGTTTCATACTCCAGGGTGCTGGCTTTTAGTAAAATGGGAGCTCATCTGTTGAGCAATCTCTTCTGCAACTGCCACCAACATACTATCCACATTGATGAAAGTTGTTCTTTCACGTTCATTCTTTCTTTTACTTACAACATCAGTGATATAATTCTTTGGTTGTCTTTAGCTTTCAGAGGCAGTTTCTTTTCACTCAAACTTAACTTTCCATACAATAGTTTTGACTCTTCTAGCCTGCTCCTTATAATTTTTATAACTGACATCATCCTTATGCACATGGTATTCCTTCCACATCATCTTTTTTCTTAAGATTCTCTTGCTTAATAAAACTGCAAATCCATTTCACTCCTACCCTGTTTATTCTTCGAAGTCTACGGACACATTCTGTTCATTCATCATTAATGTATTTTACAAATACTTTCCATCTATCAACTGATACCATGAGATTGAACCTGGTATTCTTCTTTGTTGGTCATAATTTACTGATTTGAAATTCGCTGTGTAACTTTTTTAAATGGAACCATATACTCAGTCATATCCCAGATTAGTACAGTATGATCAGTGTCACCCCAATATGTGGGGGGACCAGTCATGTCTTTTACTGAAATCCCCTCCAACACTATAACCTCTCTAATAATCTTTGCATCAGTTCCTTCTGTCACATGCTGTCAAGCAAGTTGTCATGAAACAGCTCAATAAATTCAGTCAGCTTCATTCTTTTTGTAGATTTCACTGCTATCCAATCAATGTTCAGATAATTATGATGATTAATTGTTTAGTACTCGTTAGGTTTTGTTTGGCAATGGATTTCATCACTAGCAGCTGATCTGGTAGGTTTGCAACAGCCCCCCCCCCCCCCCCCCCCACACACACAACATGTATTTGTTCTTGTTAGACTATCTCACACTACATAGCTTCAAACTCACTGCTACATGGAAAAACTGTTACTAATATTGTAATCACAACCATCTACCCTAACTAGACTCAAATTATTCGACATCATTAGCATCTCACCATCCTTTACACTCAATACCAATTAGTACATCTGCTTCTGAGAGCCAAGTCTTACTAATGCCAATAATCTGAAGCGACAACATATTCAATACAGCAAACTCAATCTCTTTCTTCCTAATACTCCTAGTTATGTATGTACAGGTAATAAGTTACCTCCATGTTTTATTTCAATTAAAAAAACAAACACACATAAGTTAGGTGATCATGGTGGAAAAGCAATTTTTCCAAAATGGTAGATACTGCCATATAAGCCATGTATGAACTGTTGCCCTATTTTGTTGAAACCAATTTTTTTTTTCTCTCTCTCTTAATGTGCAATCGATGTCAGCCACTGATCTCAGGGTCAGGATGTTGGGCTCTGGTCCTCACATACACTCAACTCTCACTTATGGCTCCAAGAAGTTGGTAGTGCACATCAGCGGCCACACCCCGGTAAACCACCCACCCCGGTAGACCGCCTCGGCTGGCGGACTAAACTAAGTAAGGGTATCAGCAATATAGAATGCTGTAAATAGGGAATGTAAAAAGCACGAAGTCTGGAATGGCCAAGATGGCAGAAGAATCAACACTGACTGATCAAGGACATGACAGCAAGATGTGCGGCACATCGAGGGCACACTCCTGACAGCTAAGGACTTGTGGCCAGCCGTCGTGGAAGAGATTGGAGCCTCATGATGTATTTATCCATTGTCAACCATGAAACACACCATGTCACAATATGAAGTTAGAGATGTGGTTGAGACCCCTGCAACCATCAGCTCTTATAGCTACAGGAAAGAAGAGCTTGAAACCGGGAAATGTAAGACAAGAACTACTAAGGTAGTATATGAAGATAATATCCCAAACCCTCCAGGGAGGATATTCTCAATGTCCCTTGTCTGAAAACCAGGAGCAATCTCTCGAAAATAGTAACATGGAACGTCAGAACACTCTACGAGGCAGGCAAATTAGATAACCTACTCCAGGAATTAGAAGTGATGAAGGCCGATATTGCAGGTATCAGTGAAGTGAGGTGGACAGATACAGGCATAATAAGAAGAAAAAAATCACACTATAATCTACTCTGGCAGTGACTTGCACCTTAATAGAGTAGCGCTTGTCCTAAGTAATAGAATTGCAAAATCTCCACAGGGATATTGGCCCATAAATGACAGAATCATAACAGCCAAAATAACTGCACAACCATTCAACCTGTATATTATCCAAGCATATGCGCCAACCCAAGATCACCCAGATGAAGAGTTGGAACAATTTTATGAAGACATCCAAAACTGCAATCTCCGGTGCTAAGTCAGATGATGTTATTATAATGATGGGTGACCTAAATGCAAAAGTAGGCTCAGAAAAAATCTCATTTTGCATGGGAAACCAAGGACTTGGAATCAGAAATGAAAGAGGTGAAAGATTAATTCAATTCTGTGAAACCAATGACCTAATAATTGCCAACACGCTGTTTAAACATCCTCCCAGAAGACTATATACCTGGGAAAAGCCCTGGGGACATCTATAGAAACCAAATTGACTATATAATAATAAGCAAAAGATTCCAAAATGCAATAACACAAACAAAAACATATCCTGGAGCAGACATAGGATCGGACCACAACCCAGTGATTGCAAAAATCAAAATAAAACTTAAGATACCAAGCCAACCATTCATAAGAGAAACTTATAATTCAGACTCACTTAACAACCAAGAAGTTAAAGACTTCTTTATAAAAGAATTCACAAAATCCCTTAACAAGTCTGACATCACAACTCACACAGAAAACAGAACACCAATTGATGAAATTAACATGAACTGGCAAACATTCAAGAATAGCATCAATGAAGCAGCCAAAAATATGCTCCCACAATTAAAAAGGAAAAGGAATAAACCTTGGATGAATGAAAAAATACTGACGTTGATGGAACAAAGAAATAAGTTAACACGTTCGCTGCCAACTATGAGTATACTCGTATGACGCTTACTGCCGGCAACAAGATTATTGTACTGACCTTGAAGAAGTGAAAATGCTTGGCTTGTGGAGCTAGCATCAAAATTGTGTATTCTCATAGATGATATATGCTCTGCACAAGCCAACTACGAGTATACTCGTATGACGCTTACCGCCGGCAACGAGATTATCGCACTGACCTTGAAGAAGTGAAATTGCTCAGCATACAGGAACAGACTATGCCGAAGTAGCGTGGCAGCGAACGTGTTAAAGAACAAACCTGAATATAAAAGCATGAATAAAGAAATTTAAAAAAATGCTGGAAAGCCAAAGAGGAAGGAATTAAATATAAATGTATAGATATAGAAAACCTTGATAGAAAACACAGAAGCAGAGAAATGCATGAAAAGATCACAGAAATGACAAGCAGGACAAATACAGCAAACCATGCAAGTGTCATTAGAGACTCAAGAGACCATATTCTAATGGATAAAAAAGAAATCATGGAAAGATGGATTGAATACACAAGGAAGTTAAATGAACAACAAAGAAATGATATTCCTGAACAGACTGATTTAAAAGGACCATCCATTTTACTCTGTGAAGTTGAAAATGCCATCAGAAAACTAAAACCACATAAAGCTGCAACAATAGATAACATCTTGGCAAAATGGTTGAGAGCTCTCGATGAAGGAGGACTGAAATTTCTAACAAAATTATGCAATAAAATATATGAGACTGGATTTCTACCCAAAGATATTAATCACTCAATTTTCGTTCCAATTCCCAAAAAAAACAAAAGCTACAAGATGTGAAGAGTTCAGGACAATCAGCCTCATCAATCAAGTATCAAACGTCCTCCTATATGTTATTCTTTAAAGAAATAAAAGAAAAATAAACATAGAAATAAATGATATACAAAGTGGCTTCAAGGAAAACGTAGGTACAAGAGAAGGTATTTTCAAAGTCAGAACCATCATAGAAAGATATCTAGAAAAACAAAAAGATGTGTACCTCTGCTTCATAGATTACAAAAATGCATTCGACAATGTCCAACATAAACAATTAATTGAAATCCTTTCAAAAATAGGCATGGATGGAAAAGACATTAGGCTATTAACTAATCTTTACTGGGAACAGACTGCATCTTTGAGAATAAATAGAGAGACCTCAGAAGAATTCCCAGTTCAGAAAGGTGTGAGACAAGGCTGTGTCTTTTCTCCGATTCTCTTTAACCTGTACACAGAAGAAATATTTAATAAAATTAGTAACCTCAAAGGAATCAAATCACTGTAGGGGGCAGAAATATTAATAAACTAAGATATGCAGATGACACGGTTCTTCTAGCTGAAAACAAATATGACCTCAAAACTCTTATAGATGAAACCTTCAAGTATAGCAAACAGTATGGCCTCAGTTTCAACTTTAAAAAGACAAAAATCATGATAATTTCAAGAGAAAAGAAAATACCAAAAAAAAAAATCAATATAAAAGGAAATAAACTAGAACAGGTGCAAAAATACATATACCTCGGACACTTGATCACAGAGATTGGCAGGACAGATGACATTAGAAAAAGGATTGAAATTGCAAGGTCAACTTTCAACAGTATGAAAAATCTACTAACATCTAGAGTAGGCATGGCCAACTTCATTCTATATGAGGGCCAATATATGATGAGTGGTAGAGTCAAGGGCTGCACACTTTTAGACAGAACTTAAATAAAAATAAACTCTGCATTTTTTTCGAGGCAATAGTTGTATGTATTGAATTACTATATTTATTAAATCATTTTACTACTGAGAAAACAATATAAAATACTTGAAACTGAGTCTCTGAAACTGATCACTGTAACCAGAGCAGAGCGACTTTCAATGATGCGTTACTCTGGAGAGCACAGAAATCTACCACTCCCACTACTACAACTCTCACAGAGAAGCAGTAGATTTTATAAATTGAATAATCTTTTTAAAGCAATTTTGATTCCGTGTGAATATAAATTGTTTCCGTCATTAGAAATAATGAATATAACAATAATCAGAAAATCTGTGGTCAAAACTAATAGCTAAATTAATAATACATGTAATTTAATATAGTTTTTATCCTGCCACAGGCCGCACAAAATCACGTTATGGGCAGCATGTGGCCACCTATGATCTGGAGAATTAAATCTGAAAACAAGACTAAGAATCTCCAAATGCTACATATGGTCTACATTATTATATGGAGTAGAGGCATGGACACTCACCAATCTGAGTGTGAAAAAACTGGAGGCCTTTGAAATGTGGATGCTGCGAAGAATTATGAGAATATCATGAAAAGACAAATGAAGAGGTACTAGAGATGGCAGGCGTAAACAGGAGCCTGATGAAAGAAATTAAAAAGAGAAAAGTCAGATATTTTGGACATATTCTGCGACATAACTGCCTATAAAGGACACTTCTGAAAGGAACTGTTGAGGGAAAGAGAAAGAGAGGAAGACAAAGACTGGAGTGGATGAAAAATATAGAAGACTGGACCTATCTCTCACATGAGAAATGCAGCAGAGAGGTGCAGAATAGGACATGGTGGAGACACATGGTAGTCAATCTCCTGGAGGGAGAAGACACCTGTCAGGACAGGAATGTGCAATATAAATGCTAAACACTCTAGAGCAGTGGTCGCCAAGGTGGTCAATATAGCATTGTTAGGGTCGATAGAAAAATATAAGACATCATTTTATAGGTAATATTTAATTTGGTTAACTTGGATTACCGCCATCCTGATTGACAACACAATTAAGAGTGAATCGTGGAAGCAGTGACATGAATAGGACCTGTAAGATGGAGCAAGGCATGAAAATAGTAACGGAAGCCAATTATGTAGGCCAAAAAGACGTATTTACCAATAAACGGATGTTGGTGGTTCCCGCCCAGCGGCGCAGCGGGAGCGTGATTGCAACACGTGCGTGGTTGCTTATTTACTTATACTTGCACGTATTCGATCCCAGTCTCATTTTTGCGCATCGACATATAAGTGAGCGTTAATGTTCTAAAATTCATCAACATACATATTATAATTCAATCGTTATTCATTCACGAACTAAACTTCAATATGTTGAAGAGTTGAGCAGGGTTGGTAGTTTTGTACATCCTATATATACCTATAGGAAGATTGTATTATTGTTATCTAAATTAAATTTTATATTTTATATATTATTTATCCCTCCTATCAAATATGCAATGTTAAGAAGGACGTCAAAAACAAAAACATATCCCTTTGACGTTAAGCCAATATAATAACATATACTATATTATACATACAAGAAACACTGTAACTATAAAATAAACAATCTAAAAACTCACATAAGCGTCTTTTTTGCTTGTCCTATTATAATTACGTAATAGTAAAATAGAGGGGGGTCAATAAAAAGTCAAGAAACTCTTGAAGGGGTCGATGGTCAAAGAAGTTTGGCAACCCCTGTTTGGCAACCTCTATAGCTAAATCCATATTTATGAAAGTGTATGTTCCTAATGAATGCAGAAATTCTATCTTTATAAACATCCTATAAAAAGCTGGGGCAGCCTTTGATAATAAAGCATTTGGCAGTGTTCACAACAATAAATTAATAGAAACATTAATAAAGAAAAGAATAGAGAAAATAGACAGGAATGACATGACTGATTAATCTTCTTCTTGGCTTAATGTATTAGGCAACTGTTTACCTGTAATGTTTTCAAGAGTTAAAAAGGCTTCTGCCCATCTCCTCCTCCTCCTGGGTCTTCCTCTTGATCGGTGTCCGTTTGGTTTATATTTCCAGGCAATATTTGGCCATCTGTCCTAATTCATTCTTTCTATATGGTCTTTTCAGTTCTTTCTATAGTTTGTGATGTCTTTTGTTATGTTAATTATCAATAACTGTTTTCTTATTTCTTCGTTTCTTATCTTGTCTATTCTTTTATAGCCTGTGATCGGTCTTAGGAACTTCATTTCTGCAGCTTCCACTTGTCTTTCATCTCGTTCTCCCCAAGTCCATGTTTCACTGCCATATTTCAGAATTGGTTTGGCTATTATTTTATATAGTTTTATTTAGGTTGTTCTAGACATCTGTTTACTGAAGTGTCTGTTCAAAGTTCCAATGACTGCTAGGAATTTTTGCTTTTTATATGCAATGCCGATTTCTCCATTGGGGGGCTTATGTAATTTCCTAGGTATTTAAATTTGTTCACTTGTTCTATTACTTTGTTGTGGATGACTAGTTTGCATCTTTTAATTTCTTTACCTTGAAATACTATTAATTTCGTTTTATTTATTGAGATTGTCATGCCATACTGTTCTGTTGTTTTGTTCAATAAGTGTAGATTTTTCTGTAATTGGTCTTCATTTTCAGCAAAAATAATTTCAGCAAAAAAACAAAAGGCTGGTTAATTCTTTCTTTCCTATGATTTTGTTTTAGCTCCACTCTCTTGAAATTTTTTCCATATATATATATATTGAAAAGTATTGGAGATAATCTACTTCCTTGAATGAGACCTCTATTGGTTTTAATTTTTTCAGTTATTTCATTATTAATTTTAATACTGCTTTCTCCATTATATTTGATATTGCTTTTGTGGTTTGAGGTGGAGCTTTCAATTCACACAGTATACTGATTAATTTTGTTCTGTTGATTTGATCATATGCTTTCTCATAATCCAGGAAGGCCATTTTCTTTATCTAGAATTTCTATTCTTTTTTCTATAATTTGAGTGTAAATGTGGGAAATGTGCAGGATCTTCATTTCCTAAAGCGGCATTGTTCTTCTCCAATAATTTCCTAGGCCAATAGTGTTAATTTACTTTTAATTATATCTAGATATATTTTATAGCATGTATTTAATAAATTTAATAAGGATATTCCTCTGTAGTTTCCACAATCCTTTCTGTTTCTTTTTTTTGAATATGTTTACAACTATTGCTGTCTTCCATTCTTGTGGGCTGTTTCCTTCTTCCCATATTCTGTTTAGGAATTTAATTCATCATAATTTAAATGGTTCAGAGCTGTATTTGTTTAGTTCTGAATTTATTCCATCTTTTCCTGTAGCTTTTCAAATTTTTAGTTTTTCCAATATTTTCTTTAGATCATTAAACTGTGTTGGTTCTTCATTTTTTCTTGACTTACTTATTTTATTTCAATTTGATTATTATTGTTTAGGAGCTGGGTGTAATGACTGGTCCATTCTTATGGGGGGGGGAAGCATCTAATTGTAGATTATCCTTTGTTTCTTGAGTCATTTTTTTAATGATTTTATAGCTCTTTAGTTGAGATCCATTTATGTCATGCTCTAATCTTGATACAAATTTTTCCCAGTCGTCTTCTGATTTTCCTGGTTTCTCTTCTTGTTATTGCTCTGATTCTTTTATATTCTATTTCATTTCCTATGGTTCTGTCGTTTAACCATTTAAGGTAAGTTTCTATTTTCTTTCTTATTAAAGATTCTACAGGGTGGGCCAAAAATCACGAAAGGGTCTAAAGTTTTAATAACTTATTTATTTTATTTTATTTTCATTTACAGATTTTATAAAGAAGACCTTGGAGATTAACAATGGAAAAATTCACGACCGAACAGCGAACAAAAATTGTGAAATTTTACTATTGAAACCAAGGATCAATAATTCTGACCCAACGAGCATTTCATCACCGTTACAGCATGAGAGATTCTCCAGGCGAATCAATGATTAGATGTTTGAATGGTTGTTTTGAGGAACACAGTTCGGTAAACAACCTTCCATGAACAGGCAGACCATGCTTGGTTAGGAACAAAGCCACAGTTGAGCGTGTAAGGGAGAGTGTTGCAGAAGACCAGAGCACATAAACTCGAAGGTGGTCTGGAGCGGTTGGAGTCTCTCAGACATCACTCTGGTGTATTCTGAAAACCTTGAACCTGTTTCCATGTAAAATCCAGTTGGTGCAACAGCTGAAGCCATCAGATTATGCCCACAGATTTCAAGAATTAGCAAGGAAAGATCCTGAATTTATCCACAAGCTGATAATGTCAGGTGAAGCACATTTTCATTTGAATGGCTTCATTAACAAACAAAACTGCAGGATGTGGGGGTGTTTGGAAAATCCTAGGGCAATTCACCAAAGAGAATTGCACTCCCTTAAGTGTATGGTCTGCTGTCGGAAGAAGTGATCGGACCTTACTTTTTCGTAGACATGTTGGAAACACTGTCAATGTTACAGGAGATGAATATCAGTCTATGATCGAAAATTTCTTACTCCCAGCAGTTCAAGAGAAACATGACGTGGTTTCAACAAGACAGAGTGACAGCTCAAACAGCAAAGGGCCACAATCCAACTGCTCAGGCAAATTTTTGAGGGAAGTATAATTTCCCGTGGTTGCGATATAAGCTGGCCATCACGTTCTCCAGATCTGATGACTCCTGATTTCTTCCTATGGGGGTATCTCAAAGAGAAAGTTTATGTTAACAAACCTCACACACTCCAACAGCTGAAGAACAATATTCAGGTCGAAATCAGAGCACTGGAACCTGAAACACTAAGAGGTATCATGAAAAACGCCTTAGAAAAGGCACGTTTGTGCAAAGCTGAAAATGGATGCCATTTACAAGATTTGATTTTTCACACCTAGTGTAAATTTATTTCCTATATATACTGTACATGATGCTATGGTATTGTAAATTTAAAACAAAAAATAAAGGAGTTATTAAATACTGAAACCCCTTCGTGACTTTTGGCCCACCCTGTATTTCTGGGTTCCAGGTTCTGAGTGCTTTCCTTTTTCTTGGCAGTTTTGTTTTCCTATGGCTTCATATGCTGCTTGTTTTTACTATTTGTTTAATGTTTTGCCATTAATTTTCTATATCTGTATCTTAGTTTATTTTCTTTGTATGATTTGTAAGTTTACTTTGATGTAGTTCTATGATTCTATCTTGCTGTAACAATTTTGATTGATTGACTGATTGATATCTTCCATATATATCTTACTGCAAGCCTGGTTGGATAAGTGGTTAGCACATTCACTCTCCAGCCAAAAGGCTGTGGGTTTGAATCCCGCCATGGTCATGGATTTTGTGTTTGTCTGTGAAAATACCAGTATTGTTGGTGGTGGTGGGTAGTAGATGGCATTGCTGTAGATGATGTGGTTTGCTATAGATGGTGGATTGAGTGGTGGAGACAGAGGATGCTCTCCTTCGATGAGTCTTTGGATTACTTGGAGGTGTCACATAATAATAATAATAATACTGGAACCAAACTGCAATCATAAAAATCAACAATGACTTGTCACAAACTTTCCAAATACACAAAGGTGTTAGCCTGGGATGTGTGCTTTCTCCTCTTTTTCAGTTCAATCTATACAGTGAAAAATATTTGAGAGTAAGGAAGAACCGGAGGGAATAAAAATAGTAGGAAAAAATATAAATAATCTTCATTATGCAGATAATACTGTACTGATTGCTAAGAAAGAGGAATTCATAAATTAATAGAATAAATACACAGAGTAAAAAATATGGCCTTATGTTAAATTCCAAAAAAACTAAAAGTATGATAGCAGAAAAAAAATAGATCCAAAAGTTACAAATTAAAGTAGAAAAACAAAATTATAGATCAAGTTGAATGTTACACTTATTTAGGCCATTCAATTAGCGAATGGAAAATGCAAATGAATTAGGAGAAGAATAGAAATTGTAAAATCAGCCTTTAACAGAATGAAGAATATAATGACATCATGAGAAATAAGCAAAACAGCTAGATTAAGAATGATTAAATGCTTTATTTGGAATACTTTTTTTTCTACAGAGTAAAAACATGGGCAATAAACAAGGAAGATGGTAGAAGAATTGATGCTTTTGAGATGGGGACATACAGAAGAACATTGAAGACCTCATAGATTCAGAAGAGAAATGAAGTTTTGGAGATAATGGGTACTAAATTAGAACTAACAAAACATACAAAAAAAATCATATATGGATCATATTGTGATCTGTATTGGGTACTTATGATTTAGCCATATTTTTATAAGAGTAGAAGCTAATTTTGTGGTGATTTCCTGAGTCTGATTTATTTTCTTCTAGGAGATCGATATCATCAGCAAACTTTAGATGGTTTATTCTTCCTCCTACCATCACTCCAATATCACAGGACTTGTGATTAGCCTAATATTGTTAATATTAGGCTAACTGTCCTAAAATTATTGCACTTTTTTGCTGTTTCTTTTTTCTTTTTTTTTTTGAATGCTTAGATAACTATGTATATGCCAGTCTGTTCCACACCTGCTGCCAAATTTTGTGGAGTGCATTGACAATAGGTTCTCCCCCTAACTTCTTTAAGTAGTTTTGATCTAATATCACCAATTCCTTCTGTTTTTTTCCTGAATTTGATTTAAAGATGACTGTTTTCTACTACTTCTCTAAATATAGGATAATCAGCATTCTCTGTTATAATTGGGGATGATTCTGATACTTCTTAAACTTGACTTAAAATGCATGCTCAACCACCTCTGTCAACCCATTCCACTCATTCAATAGCCTCTAAGAAAAATACCTAGTCCTTACAGTTCCAGTTCTGTATTGAAAAATACAGAACTGGAACAGTAAGTTCCAGTCTGTCAATCACCTTTTTCTGCCAATTAGCTAAAGTTTGTAACTCACAAATCTTCAGTATATCTTCACATGGAGAAACTCCATAAATCAGTCGCCATTCTGGTCACCCACCACCACTGCTTGCACATCCATAAGAAACCCAGGCCAACAAATTAGTGCACAAGAGTCCAGATGTGGTCATATCAAATCCTAATAACTTAATTATCATCCACTGGACTATTTTGCTTACTTTTCAATATGTCTCTGAACTTCAACTCTCTGTCCACCATTACCTTAATTCTCTGGACCCAAATATTTTCTTATGGTCCTGCCATCTATGTAATAGGATGTAGTTTTTTCATTCCAAAGTGCATAATATTACATTTTGACACTGAATTTGCAGCTATTATCCTTTTCCAAAACAGGCAATCTATTTAAATAATCCTGCAGGATCTGCACATCACTTTTATTTATTATATAGTATTGCTCTCCCCAGTTTAGCATCATTAGCATACTGATGATGCTAAATTAGGAAGAGCAATACTCTCATTTCCAATATCATTAATGTACAACTGAACAACAGGATCAATGTGCAGAGCCATGTGTGCATCATTGTTCATGCACCTTCTCTTCCAATGAACTCCACCCCATACTACTCTCTGACATCTGTCCATCAGCCACCTCTTTATGCATATCACCAGCTTGATGCATATTCCCATTTTCTCCAACTTACGTAATGCTGTTTCATGCAGTATCTTGTCAAATGCTTTTGCAAAGGCTTACAATATCAGGGTGTAACCACTTTCTTCATTCAACTCAGTTGCCCATTTATTATTGAAGATGAGTACAGGTAACCCTCGTATAACACGAATGTTAGGTTCCACAGAAATGCTGAGTTATATAAATCGCGTTATGCGAGAGTCAGATCACACAGAAAAAGTAGAGTTATGTTCCGAAATTGTTTTTTTTTTAAATTATATAAACAACAATGACATATCCAACAAAAAATATTTTTATTTAATTCAGGTAATTCATATAAGTTAAGAAAACATATAAACTATGAAACAAAATACATAGTATAAACTTATAAAAATACAAATTGTACCTAAACTTCATTGCACATAATGCATAAATGTTTTAGGCAAAATAAAATAAAGTGAATAAAATAAAATAAAGTGAATAAATAAAATAAAATAAAATTTAATCATCATCACCATCTTCAAAATGAACATTTCGTAGATGTTTTTTACTTACGAGTGGCTGGACATCGTCATCACTTGAAATCTCTTGGACATCATTTGTATAATTCTCAATGCATACTTCAGCTGGTTTAGTTATCAAAAAAAAAAGTCAGTAATGAGACCTTGCTTACCACTATGCTGCAATTTTTAATTAAGTTCATAATATGGAGCTAAACAAATATCCAATTGTCTCGTGAATTTTCCGGAGTGCTCCTTTTGAGGGATCATTATCCATAAAATAACTTCTTAACTTTCTTGCTAAGTCCAATCATTCTGCTAATTTCTTTAAACTGAATTCTTTAATGGATTCATCACAATCAGAATTTTCGGTGGAACTTTCCCTGCCTTTTGGTTCAACGTCATCTATTAACTGTACCAGTTTCTCCTCATTTAAATTTATTTCCTCTTCAATTAATTCACTAATTTCGTTTTCAACCATATCGCAAAAGCAGTAGCCATTACTATAAAAATAAAATTTTTACATAAAAAAAGCATTACATATTGTATGTGACTCACCAGAAGATAAAGTGCTCAGCTTGAGATTAACACACTTATGAATTTTAATGCGCTTTCCTGGCAGAAAACAAAGACAATTTTCAACAATAAACACTTTATACAGTAAACAATTGACATACATGTGTGCTAAAGGGTATTCCCCCTAATATAAATTCGCTACTTATAACTACATGCCCGATAGGGACAGAAACAAATTTAATGAAGATAAAATTTGATTTTTAATTCACAGGATGAAAAATATATGAAAAGATAAAGGGTTACTACAATTTGTAGACCATGTTTTTATCGAAACCGCATTATATAAGTACCGAGTTGAACAAGGGTTGCTACAATTTGTAGACCACGTTATATCAAAACTGCATTGTACGAGGGCTACCTGTATATTATATTACTAAGACAAGGACCTCCCCCCCTCTTCACAACCATGTTGTTTCCCACAGAGTACCACATTTCTTTCCAACCATTTGTTCCTGAATTCTGCCCTTAAGTAATAACTAATTTTTCCAAAACCTTAAATCACCACTTGGGAGATACTAACTGGTCTATGCTATATTTTCAACATAACATTTTCAAATAAAAACCACTACTGCACTTATCTTTTTTTTTTGTCAGATGATAATCCAAAAATAAACAACAAACAATACATAAAAGCACTAAGAAATAAAATACAAACTGTATTATCTTTGAAAAATGGTTTTTATGTTACTATATGATAAATGATAATAATAAAAATAACAACAACCATATTATCAAAGGCAATATAGTTATTATCATCATTTATTATATGGTAAAAAAGTACTCTTTGGCATACCAGAGAAAATCTTCGGGATGTTTTCTCACTCCCATGTTATGTCTTTAGGGATATTCCCTCTCTTTCTCCTCTCCTCTTCGTACTGTTATAGGGAGATCCCCCCCCACCCACCCACCATATGTCATTAAGAAAATTATTTACTTCAAGTAAATCCTCCATTCTGTTTTTTACTGTGGTGTATGAAAAACTGTTTGTTTCTCAGAAAGACATTTATTAAGAGGTGAAATGCCATATAAAAGAGCATTATTTTAAAAACCATATCAAGTCAATGTTAACAAATTAAAAGTAAGACATGCCACATACCTGGCACATTTTATTTGCAAACAAGCTGTCTGTGCTGAAAGTAAATTCTCGAAGGGAAGTTTCATTAGATGACAAGAAACCTATTTCTAGTAGCATGTTTTGCAAATTTTTAGCTCTGTCTATAATGTCATAATATTTTACAAGATGCTTGCTATTACTTGGTATTGCACATTGTAAGCAGTCTTTAATTAGCATTTCACAAAATTCCTGTGATACTAAACTTCCAAGAAGAGACATTAATGTTTGTTTAGGTTTGTCATCACCATTTTCTGCTTCTGTATTAACAGACAAAGGGAGATAAAAGAAATTTTTATGTAAAAACTGAAAAATTACACACAAATTGTCAAAAACTTGTGAAGTCTCTGTCTGTTCTATTTTTTTACTTATAAGTTCAAGAGTTATGTCAGGAGAAATGTTTGTTTTCACTTCTGTTTTATTCAGAATTGTAGGTTTCAAAATGAGAGTCATTAAACTTCTACCAAAAGCTTTCTCAATTTCTTTCAACTGTCCTAAGAGTTGTAATGCTTGAATAAAGCTAATAAATTCTTCTTGTTTTTCAGGTTCAAACACAAATTTTAAATTCACTTTAAAACTTTGATCTTCTTCTTGAGAATTCCATATAACATGATGATTCCAAATTTCTTTTAATTCATATATCAGCTTCTCTTTGTTTATTACTAGTTCCATTTTAAATGCAGAGAGAATTTCTAGTTCTTTTTCATAGTCCCGTTTCATCTCAGGCAAAAGAGTTTCAACTTTTAATAAATTCTGAGCAGCAAGCAAATAATTTTTATTTACATCAGCTTCTTCTGAAGCAATTAAATATTCATGTATTTTAACTAGCCGCTGCACAACATCCACTAAAGCAGATGTTTCTTTAAATGCCAAAAGAATATCTTGGAATTCATTGCCCATAGTCTGCAGACGTGGCTGGATCTAAGAAAGAAGAGAGAGAAAAAAAAATGCTTTCATTAAATGTAAAAAAAAAAATTTCAAAGGACAAAGTTTAAATTTTTTAAAATAAACATACATATTCTTGCAAATACACGTGACCCTTGAACAATGCAGGGTTAGGGGCACTACCCCTTGTGCAGTCAAAAATCTGCATATCACTTTTGACTCCCTTATATAATGACTATTAATAGTCTCTGTTGGTGTATTAGTCTACTTTTGACTGGAAGCCCTACCAATAACGAAAACAGTCAATTAACACATATTTTGTATGTTATATGTATTATATACTGTATTCTTACAATAAAGTAAGGAAGAGAAAATACATTTACAGTTCTGTACTGTATTTATCAATACCATAAGTTTACATCATCTGTTTACAAGATGAATTGTCTATCTGTCAGTATCTATCACACTGTCTTATACGATACAAAACACTGTAGATGTTATAAGTATTACTAACACTAGACATTAAAAATGAAAAGATAATGTAAAAAAGTGATTCATAGTTATTTACAGGCATAACGATTCATGCGTCGATAATGAAAAAACAGGAATATGATTGCTTTATGGTAGTGTATTAGATACAATTGTTTCATGGTAGCTTAGCCTATACACTAATGAATGAATCGTTATAAAATTTTTATTTTTATGCTAATTAATCATAATTTAATTAAACTAGCTAATTAATTAATAACAGCTAATTTTATGCAGTTATGATTTAATACTGCATCTTTACATTTGTTTACATTTCTCTCGACTGCAAATGGTGTCGAGTACGGTCCGTAAGTGTTTTTGTGCATAAGTTTTGCTAAATTTTAACTTTTTATAATAGATTTGTGTATATTTACTAAAATAAAGATCCAAAAGGCTTCATTTCAGTGATGCAAAATTATATACGAGGGTCTTCTAAAAAGTTCTAGGCCTCGACCATAGATGACAACACTATCGACAAGATTAATTTTTTTTTAAGTTGGTACATCTGTCACAAGCATCCATGTGAAATTACAAGTCATTCTATCAAGTAGTTTGTTTTACACAACTGTCTGAAGCAAAAGTGTTGTCTGTATCCCTTGAAAAGGATAAAATTGAGTACCGTGCAGTTATAAAATTCTTTGTAAAGGAAGGTTTAACACCAAAAGAAATTCATTTGAAGTTCATAAAAATTTATGGGCCCTCTTCTCCTTTGTTTCCGACAATTAAGAAATGGGCTGCAGAATTTAAAAGTGGCCGTACCAGCCTTGAAGATGATCCACGTGAAGACGTCCAAAAAAGTGTAACAACACCAGAAATCATTGATCAAGTGCACAATACAGTACTGGGTGGCCGGCGAGTCAAAGTAAATGAAATTGCTGAGACTATAGGCATTTCAAAAGAACATACAGGATATATTTTGCATGAAGAATTGCATATGAAAAAGCTTTGCGCAAGATGGATGCCGTGCTTGCTCACAGCAGATCAAAAATGCACTCACATGAAAATCTCTGAACAGTGCTCGGAGCTTTTTAACAAGAATAAAACTGATTTTGTGCTTTGATTTATTACTATGGATGGGACTTGGATTCACCATTAAACATCAGAATCCAAACAGCAGTCAAAACAGTGGACAGAAACCAGTTGTTCAGTGCCAAAGAAGATAAAGTCAGTTCCATCAGCAGGAAAAGTCATGGCATCAGTGTTTTGGGATACTAAAGGCATTTTTTTATTAATTATCTTGAAAAGGGTAAAACAATAACTGGGGAATATCATTCCAATCTTTTAACCAGACTAGATGAAAAAATTTGTGAGAAAAGACCCGATTTGCTGAAGAAAAAAATTATCTTTCATCAAGGCAATGCACCTGCCCACAAAAAAAATGTTTTGGCAATGGAAAAATTAAGGGATCTGCACTATGAATTGTTGGAACATCCACCATATTCCCCAGATTTGGCTCCCTCTGACTTCTATCTCTTCCCAAAAATAAAACTCTTCCTTGCTGGTTAGCATTTTTCTTTGAATCAAGAGGTGATTGCAGCTGCAGAGAGGTATTTTGCAGATCTTACTGAGAACCACTACAGGGATGGGATAATGGCACTGGAGCATCGCTGGAATAAATGTATTAATCTTAAGGGAGATTATGTTGAAAAATAAAAATAATTTTGAAATTATAAATTCGTTTTATAAATTGAAATTATAAATTCGTTTTTTCATTGTTAAGCCACCCTCATAAATCATTAAATCCAGCATTAATTCAAAGCTGAATGAAGAAACTATGAAAGTTTCGTACGAAATTTGACCAGAGAGCTTACGTGAATACACTTGCCGGCATTTACGAGTTACCCTAGAGTGGACCTTATAGAAAACATGATCGCTTGCCCAAGCATCATATATTCACCTTCTACTGGTCCATTTTGATAAGGTTTAAGTGGCTTAACAGCTGTTTTGAACTGGTTGGTTCTCCTCAGAGACCAGGCAGAAACCTTAAGAGGGTCTGCGCTAGGGCACCTTGTAAATGCTGGCAAGTGTATTCACGTAACCTCTCTGGTCAAATTTCGTACAGAAGAACTTGCGTAGTTTCTTTATTCGGCTTTGAAATAATGATGGATTTAATATCCACTTGATTTATATAATTTTGCATCGCCAAAATGAAGCTTTTAGGCTCTTTATTTTAGTAAATATTTTACGCACCAATCGAGAGTTCACTTACGAAAAATACACCTCTCTGACACTTCAAGTTCCTTAGTAGTGAAAGTTTTTGTTCTGTTAAGGTTTCTGCCTGGTCTCTGAGGAGAACCAACCAGTTTGAAACAGCTGTCAGGCCAGTGAAATCTTATCAAAATGGACCAATAGAAGGGCGAATATATATGGATGCTTGGGCAAGCGATCATGTTTTCTATAAAGTCCATGCTCGGACAACTCGAATATTCTGGCAAGTGCATTCACGTAAGCTCTTTGGTCAAATTTCTTATAAAACTTTCATAATTTCTGCTTTCGGCTTCGAAATAATGCTGGATTTAATATCCACTTGATTTGTGTATATTTTATGGCAGTAAATGATAAAAGAAACTAGTATCTACATATATTTTATGTATTCATGGCATACCTAACTTTTATTTAATTTTTTTGATATTTCTAGGCTATGCAGTTCATCTGCGAGTTTTTTTTTCAAATTGCTGCAAATCTCCAAAAAATTTTCCAATGTATTTATTGAAAAAATTCAGCATATAAGTGGACCTGTACAGTTCAAACCTATGTTGTTCAAGGGTCAAACTGTAAATATAAAGAATGATTGTTTGTGTATATAAGGTAATAAATAAATGGAATAAATAGGTATAAAAATCAGTTTATAAAAAAGGATCATTATGCAAAAACAAATGTAGAAACTAATGTAAAAAAAAGTATAAAAATAAGTGTAGAAAAATTCATAAAAACCAGGTGTGTGTATATATATACACTAATCAGGTTAGTATATATACTAACTTGATATTCTGTAAAAATTTAAAAATGGGGGTAACACTTGATGAATCTAATAAAATCTGCTTGTATATATAGGACTCACACAGATTATGATTGTAGCTAAAAGTGACTGTACTCATTGACAAAATGAGGGTAGTTGCTTAAAACATGAATGATAAGTGGTCTGGTACCACTTATCTTTCATGACCACAATTCACACACAGACACTTCTCAATAGGAACGAGTGTGAAAGTGACTATAACCTATGTGGAGCCGAGCAAGAACAACTTCCTCTTTATGGTCTCTGTGTAGACTAGACTGCCACAATTAGATTTCGGGCTTGATTTGATGAAGCTTATTATTGGTCTCTCTCTATTCCATGATTAGTGCGCCACTGGGATTAAAAGTTTGTGTATCTGATGATCTGCCAGTAATCAGTATATGAGACAGGCAGATGATGAAAGCTTGAGAAATGAGATAACCTAGATACAGCCTGATTTCCCTTAATCCGAATGTGGATTGGAATCCAATAGAAGTGCTATGTTCTCCCCAGGACCTTTTGAATGGGCAAACTGCCCAGCTAATTAATGTTGTGAATTGACATGGCTAAATAATGAGAAAGAATGGAAAAATAATTTAAGACATTTTTAAATTAATAGTGATGAGAAATTGAACCGGAGAGTCTCGATACTCTTGAGACCAACTCAATTTCTTGCATTGCAGGCCATAGGACAGTCATACAAAAATCTAGATCCAAGACAAATACTGCTGAAATTAGCAACAACATCTGAGCTCAAATAGTCTTTTCCAAATTTAGCAAAACTAGCTGCTGTTGGACTGGCCATACCTGTGGGCACAGCTGAATGCGAAAGGGGTTTCTCTGCATTAAAAAGGATAAAAAATCTGTATGAGGAATCGCATCAGTCAGAACACTCTAAATAATCTGATGCTGATTTCACGGGAGGGACCAGATCCAACAGATTTTAAATTATGAAAAAGCTGCTGACAACTGGGCTTCTAAGAAGAAGAGAAGAATTAATGTATAAAATTTTAAGCTGTGAGCATTACAAGGTTTTTCATTACTTAATGAGAAAATAAGAAAAATCCTAGTCTTGTTTTTGTTATAATTACTATATAAAATATTATCCTTATCCTTGTTTGAAGTAATTTATAATAAAATTACTATTTTAATTTGTTATGAAAAAGGGTCTTTCTTAATTCATTCAAAATTTTGTATGCCTGGCTAATGTTTCATTCCACCCAGCTGGTAAACATTTCTGGGGAGGACACTGAAGTGCACATCCAAATGTAGCTTCCATAACTGAAAGAGGACAGTTGGATTTGAGAGCCTTGGATGTTTCTGTAGCTCTAGACATCTTACTGCCTGTAGAGAACTTCAGAAAATTCAAAGCAAGCTCTATTGCATTACAGCTCAGCAGTGTTACATACCACTGGGATCTAAGCAGATATTACACCGTCTGGAAAAACAGCAAAAGATCTAACTAGATCCTCTGATAACCATCTGCACAGACAGGTACAAAATCGGAGTATTCCTTTGTATGTGCTCAACTGCTGGTAGATAACAGGATAGGTGAAATATTTCGGTAGCCAACAGAAAGAAAAGCTGCATGGTGGTATATATGAATGCCAAAGCAGTATGTTTGATGATATTTGTGCTAGGTTGTCTGACTCCAACATTTAAAGCTTGTAAGAGGGCTTCTGTTCACAAACCAAACAGTCACATGACCGTCTGGTAGGCTGTACAGATTCTCTCACCACGAACAAAAAAATAATTGGCCACATAGGATAGTCTAGCAGGGATTTTATTTTCACTGCATATAATAGAGACGGCCCTTGATGTCAAAGTGACAAAGGCGGTTCATATGTCTTGATGTACAGACTAGGGATTGGTGAAGTTCGAAATGCTCTAGTTGCAGTTCTTATGGCTTGATAGTGGATACGGTCCAATTATTGCAGGGTACTATCTCTGGAAGAGACACAGACTAGGGACCCATAATCAAGTTTTGATGTAATCAGTGCACTTACAACTGAAGCAAAGAATCACCTCAAGAAGTGAAAGACAAGTGTGAAAGAATTTCATTACTTTATGGCACTCACCTCACAACCAGCATATGTGAGGGAGGAAACCATTTGATATCAAATATGAGTTCCAAGAACTTGGCTTCTAGTTTCAACTGGAATTAATGTCTGTCCTAGTCTGAGTTCTGGTCAGGATGAAGACCAGGCCTGAGGCAAAAGTGCATACAGACAGTCTTCTGCTGTGAAAATCTGAACTCATTTATTTGCAAGTGCCTATTTTAAAAGCTGATCGATAGCTTGCTACAGCTGTCTTTCTATGACATTCATATTACATGAAGGACAGCAGGGAGTAAAGTAATCCACTTAGAGGGTGTCACTTATGGTTGAAGAAGTTGTTCATTTATTGAGTTAACCATGACTGCAAAAAGTGCAACACATAAAACAGAACCTTGTGGAACTCCATCCTCTTGGGTATAGGGATAGAAGACAGTGGTTCCTACTTCGACTTGGAAAATTTGGTTGGATAAAAAGTTTTTGATGGAGAGAGGAGAATTTCCTCTGAGACCAAAGCTGTGTAGGTCCTTCAGAATTCAGAATCTCCAACCAGTGTCATATGCTCTTTCCATATCAAAGAAAACCGATATAAAATGCTTGCATTTTAGGAAGGCATCTCAATGGATGCTTCAAGTCAGACTAGATCAGTTGTTGAATGATATTTAAGAAAGTCAGATTTTTCCAGAACCAAAAGCAAATGGTCAGAGCAATTGGTTGATACTTTATTGAGCATTTTGAATCCTTCTCTGGCTTAGAAAAGGCAATAATTATTGCCCCTTGCAGGTATCTGGAAAAACATCCTTACAAAATATTCTGTTGAATAGGTACAGTAGATGATCCTTGGCAGGTGGTGGCAGGTGTTTAATTATCTCATAACAGATGTTATCTAATTCAACAGTAGTTGGGTGACGTTTAAGCAAAGAAGCTTTCATTTTATCTCTCTGTGAACAGCCTGTTATATTCTTCACTACTGCTTGATGAAAATAGAATTTGTTGTTTTATTATTTTTGAATTTTTGGACAAGGAAGAATTTTGGGGGGGGGGGGATAAGAAGATACTAATGATGTTTTAACAAATATCTCCCTGAAAGTGATAGCAACTGCTGTTGGGTGAGCAACTGTGGATTCATTATGTTCAAGGATGAAGAGGTGGTGGATTGTGCATCTGCCCTTCACTTTCTGCAATGTGCTTCAGACTTCTTTACTGCCGATTGCTTTTGTTATAGAAGATGCATAACATGGAAGAAGACGTATTGGATACAGGATTATTTTTTGGTTCTGTTGATGGAAACGTCGTACTTGGGCATGTTTGAAAGCAGTGAAGTTTGATGCTGTGGGGTATCTGTAAAAGATACCCCAAGCTTTCTTCCTTAGCCGCTGTGCAATCCACATTCCATCATGATTTAGGGCAACATGAAAATTGACTAAGGTATTCTGAGATTTGCAGTTGTAAGCAGCTTTTGTCATCATATGATTCACTACATTGATGATGGGAGAGGAGCTGACCATCGCAGAATCAAATTCTGCCAGGGAGGAGAAAATGAGACAGTCAGCTTGCTTGAATGTTCTATTATTTTTCGTGAAAAGTGGATATCACAGAAAATGACTGCCCCCAAATAAGTTATTGTGGCAATGAATGTTAGGGATATGGAAGGTGTTGTTTCCTGTGTTTAAGAGGAAGAGGGTGTTGTCAAAAAAAATGCTCCACGACTGTTCTTCTGATATTAGTTCGGCAATTACTCCACAGTCTGTGTCTGTTTAAATCCCCCATTAAGAATAAAGAGGATGATAACTGAAAAATGACATCATCAAGGTTACCCTGAGAAATATCTGCAGCAGGAGATAAGCAGATGCAGCATACTGTTATAAGGTATCCAAATGAGAGTTAGATGGTAACTGCCTCTACATTTTTATTACGTGGGACTTGCTGGAAGGGGGGTGTGGTTGCTCACAAGAATTGTGACTCCTCCATGGCTAGGTCCATCCCCTGTCCTATCCTCATAAAGAAGAGCTACATTACGTAATGCAGGATCGTCACCATGCCTCAAGTAGGTGGACAGTGCCAATTCAGCAGAGCACTGTCCATGAAAGTATCTGTAGAAGAGACAAAGGCAAAAACTGAACGTCTGTGAGAGAGGGATTGAAGTGGGTATGTGAGTCCAGCTAATTAATGATCATTAATTAGCTGGACTGCCATCCTCTGGACTGAATTGAGCAATCTTAGAGAGGAATTTGGTTCTCCACCTCAAATATGGGAGCGATATTCCATGGCTGGGAAGATTTGGGCTTTGTATAGAGTTAGCAGTGTGAAGTAGTGTCTTGTGCGAAAAAGAACACCAAGTTTTTTGGTGGCTGTGGAAGCTATAGTTGAAATGTGGTTGTGCCAGGAAAGATCAGAGGTGCAGGTCAGTCTGAGTAGAGGAATCCAATCATGTTTGGATATCTCAGTATTACTGAAGGTAAGGGGAAGGGATGTGAGAGATCAGACAGGACTGAGTTTTGGTTGCATTGAAGTTTGTATATTGCCCCACTGGAATATAGCTATGAGATCTGAGTTCAGGTCACTGGTCATGGTAGATCTTGAGGATTCTAATACTTGAGGACTAAAAGGTTTGTCAAATGAAAGGAAGGAATGGAGTGTGCTATCATCGGCAAAGCAATGGATAGAATAGGTCATTTATATACAAGAGGAAGAAAGTGGGTGAAAGAACAGAAACCTGAGGTACACCTGCATTGGTGGGGAAATCTGAGGAGAGTAGACCATCCACATGACCATTCCTATACATGGGTATTCTCTTCATGTCTATCACCCCCCCCCCCCCCGGTCTTTCATTTCATAGAAGATCTGCTCATCAGGAACATTGAGGAGATACCACTCTGATATTCCACCTTGAGAGTAGTTCAAAGTTTTATGAGGGGATAACTGTCATTGTCATTCCTCCAACAGATGGTGCACAGAAGAGTTGCACTGGTTGCGTCTGACCTTTAGTTTCCATAAGTAGATCCCCTGAATGGAGCTTCTAGACAGATCTTGGAAATCCTGATAATCCTTCCAAACTCTTCTGGATAAAGAAGGGTTACATTTTCTTGAGTGTAGTAAAGTAGTAGTGTCATATTAAACAGGTTGGTATGTTTCTTGTTGCCGCTGATGTTTTCGGCTTCTTTATTTTGTTTTCAGTTAATGTTTCAATGGTTTCTCGCCAGGTTGGAACTTGTTGCAGGCCCTCTGATAAACTTGAGGATGAAAAATTACTAATTCTTAAAGAGAGTTTGACTCAGCACCAGACCTCCTCACTCACCACAGAATTACATGTGAGCACCTAGTATCTAGAAAGCTATGACTTCGCTTGGGAGTGGTGCCAAGGCTATCCTGGATGCCATACCAGCACCACAGCAAATCTTGGGCCCTGTTCTCAGACCACGGGGATTACTCAGTTAAGACCAAATGAATGGCATCAATAAATGGGGGGAGGGGGAAAGGAGTTAGATCCCAGTGATGATGAATATGGGAAGAAAAGCATAGAAAAAGAATAAGAATAAAAATGGCCAGTCCATCACTGGAAGATCTCTTCACATAGAGGAGAAATATGCATGATGAACCAATATTATCTTTCATATTTTAAATTAAAACAAAACAACCAAGAGATGCAAAGAGCACAGTGTGCAATAAGTGAACAGAAGAAATGGCTTAAGATGTATGAGGAAAGACTCACTGCATCAAAAAACTACACATTAAACCAGTGATTTCACAATGGATGAAAAATTTTTGAAAAAAGGTGATGTACAAGAGCAACTAAGTTAGAAGACATTTTTTCAGACTGACTGTGCAGAATAAATATGTAAAAATTGTTTTGGCATCACCTTAAGATGCTTCATAAAAAATTTAACAGCTATGATATTCCCACTTAATGTGATTTACATTTTTTAATAAAATGTTGTTTATTTGTTATAAAAACAACATGGAGAAAATAGCATCACAAAGTGAAGCAGAGATGACAAAAATTGTAGATAAAGATATTCTAAAAGATGAAAGTAATTCATTTTGAAAAAAATGTAACTAAATGAAGTAATCAGTAATTGAACAGCAGTAACAAGCATCCATGAAGAATATAAAGTATATTTCAATACCAGGTAGAAACAAGTCCTCAGAAACCTGAAATATGGAAAGACACTGGATAAAGATTTTGTAAGAATTGCACTGCAATTCTTACATATTTAAAGTATAAAAAAAATTCAGAGTGAAAATACTGCATGAAGTGGAAATTCCTGGAATATAACTCTCACTATGCAGAGAAATTTCTCTTCTGAATGTCCAGTGTAAGAGGTAGTCCAAAGAGTAAAGAAATCATGGCAATATACAATGTAGGTGCAAAAGTAAAATGTCATAAAATTATATTTAAAACTCATAACTCAAAAAAATAAATAAAAAAATTGCCATTAGGTTTTATGATTTTGATCCCTCTTGTCTGATCTTGCAACATAATACCAGGTTTTGATGTTGAAGCTTTTTCACTTGATTATACTATAACTTAAAGATGCCAAGAAATTCTAGTGGTAAGACTTATACGTTGGTTAGACATAACTGGTAATTAATTTACGGAATTAACAACGCATATAAAGTAAATTAATTAAAGATAACTTTAATGAATCACTTCTATATTTCGACAATGTCACATTGTCATCTTCAGGAACATAAAGATATGGTATGTGCACTACAGGAACTAACAAAGCAAATGAGGAAGAAATTAAGACACTAATTTTGTTCCTAAAGTCCTAATGGTGTCTTGCGGGCTAATTTGGTAGTCTTGGCCGTTGGGCTGAAGTTCTCATAATGAAAGTCTCCCAAATTTGGGGCAGTTTCATGCACCCAAATTTGTTGAGGTTAGGAACGTTTTTTAGAGCTGCTGAAGATTCTTTGAATAATCTTTCGTATTTAAACTTGCTGCGATGGATTATTTTTGTCTTCTTCCAACGAATTTTATGGTGGGTATCTAAGGCATGGTCTGCCAGCCCAGAGCGGCTGTACTGGTGAAACCGGATGTAGTCTTGGTGTTCTGAAATCCTGATATTTGTTGTTCTGCCTGTTTGGCCAAAGTAGGACAATTTGCAGCTGCAAGGGACCTGGTATACACCAGGTAGGTCTAGGGGAAGTGGTTGGTCTTTGGTAGAGCAGATAAGGGATGCCAACTTTTTATATGGTCTGTAACAGGAAGTAAGGTCATATTTCTTGAGGATATTAGTTATTTTTTCAGAGGTGCCCTGGATGTAGGGGATAGTGATAGACTTGGTGTAGTCTTTATTGTTGAGGGGGGTTGTGGTTTTCAGGTTTTAGTATTTTTTGGATTTTTTTGGGGTTATAGCCATTGGCTAAGAAAGTGTTGAGGATGTGGTTTAGTTCCATAGTCAGGGCCTTGTCATCTGAGCAGATTAATTTTGCCCTGTTATATAGTGTTTTTATCACCCCATATTGTTGTGAGGGGGGGTGGTGGGATTGCTGGTGAATGTATCTGCCAGTGTGGGTGGGTTTTCTGTAAACAGAGAAAACCAAAGATCCATCAAGCTGGCAGGTGATTAAAGTGTCTAGGAAGGGGAGGGTGTTGTTTTCCTCTTTTTCTAAGGTGAACTGGACTCTGGGATGTTGGTTGTTTAAGTGTGTTAGGAAGGAGTGGAGTGAGTCTGAGCCATGTGGCCAAATAGCAAACACATCATCCACATAACGAAGCCAAATAGTGGGTTTTTGTGGGGCGGAGTTTAAGGCTTTTTCTTCAAATGTCTCCATAAAGAAATTGGCCAAGGGTGGGGAAAGTGGTGAACCCATGGCTGTCCCCTCTATCTGTTTGTAGAACTTTCCTTGCCAAACGAAATAGCCTGAGTTCATTGTGAACTGAAATAGGGCTGAGATATCGGGAGGAAACTTGGCTTGGATGAGCTCAAGGGTTTCTTTGAGTGGGACATTAGTGAATAGGGAGGAGACGTCAAAACTGACCATTATGTCAGTGTGTTGGAGTGTGAGGTTTTCTATACTGGCTTTAAAGTGGGCCGAGTTTTTTATGTGTGATGGTGTGTTGCCAGTGTAGTGTGTGAGCGTTTTGGCTAAAGGTTTGGCTAATTTATATGTGGGGGAATCAATGCCATCCACTATGGGACGTAATGGCACATTTTGTTTATGTATTTTTGGGAGTCCATATAATCGGGGGGGTCTAGAGTTATAAGGTTTAAGCTTGTTGGTGACTTCCACAGGCCAAGAAGTGACTTTCTTAAGGAGTCTGTGGATAGTTCTAATCTGAGAGCTGGTCGGATTATATTCAATGGGGAGCTAAGTAGTACGGTCTCGTATTAAGGAATTTAGCTTACCTTTGTAGTCTTTTTGATTGAGTACCACAGTGGCGCTTCCCTTATCAGCTTTGGTGATTACTATTTTTTGTTGTTTTTTAATTCTTGTAGGGCTGTATATTCGTTTTTGGATAAGTTGGATTTTGGAGGTTTGGCTTTAGTGAGAACACCGACTACATCCAGTCTCACGTTGTTGGCGATATGGATAGGCAGGTTGCGAATTCCACGCTCTATTTGAATCATGATTTCTTCAGCAGGAATCCTTTTTGGAGCTAGGGCGAAATTGTGACCACGTGAAAGTGCGGTGAGTGCTTCAGGCTTTAAAACTGCCGACGAGAGGTTGACTACTGTGTTAAGTGGTGGCTGGGGTACAGAAGTCTTGGTCAGGTTTTCGTATTTTTTTACGTGCCGACTACGTATTTTTTCGAATTCCTTTCTTGCCGATGTGCATGATATGTCATGGAGTATCGACCATAGATCAAGGCCGAGTGTGTTAGAAAGCTCTTCCTCTAGCGCCCGTACGTTTTTGTTTTCGTCGGCAAGGAGAACGCGCGTCGCGGTAATTTGTTCTCTTAACAGGGCGAAGCTAGTGCGGTTATAAATGCGTAGAGCTTTCTCGGAAGTGAAACGGTGCTTCAATTTGACACAGTTGGGGATCACTTTGTTATCCCGGCAGCGTTTTAGGAACGTCAGGCGATTTATTCTGACCAAGACTTCTGTACCCCAGCCACCACTTAAGTCCTAAGGCACCATTAGGACTTTAGGAACAAAATTAGTGTCTTAATTTCTTCCTCATTTGCTTTGTTAGTTCCTGTAGTGCACATACCATATCTTTATGTTCCTGAAGATGACAATGTGACATTGTCGAAATATAGAAGTGATTCATTAAAGTTATCTTTAATTAATTTACTTTATATGCGTTGCCAAGAAATTATATTCTTAGTTTAATCCTTTATCCAAGTGTAAGCAATCAAAGTTTGCCCGTGAAGTTACTTCACAATTCAGTTACTTTTATATAGAGGCTAATGACTACATTTTAGCAATTATGGACTTTACAACTGTGTTACAAATAATTATTTTAATTTCCTGACATTTCGACCTTCATATTAAGGTCATTATCTGAAGTATATACAAATATACAAGGACAAGCTGAGTTACATTTCACACAGTAAGCTAAAGAAACAATGATTTGATCACTGATTATTCTACTGGCATGACCTCTAGTGAAAAGAAAAATATAAAATAAAATACATATAAAATTACAAATTAATTAATTATTTAGAAACTACAGTCAACCCTCCTACAACGCAGTAACACGGTTCCATATAACGTGGAGCCAAAATTGCGACAGCCCTCCTATAACGCGGTTTCCGTTCAACTTAATTGGTTTAAGAAGATTCTCTATAGCATGAATTTATCTATGTGTAAAATTTTTACAGTTGAAATTAACGGGGAAGTCCCTTCTTTTTGGTGAAGGTACATCACCATTTTCCAATTTCAGTTATCAGGGAATTCCCCTATAAGCGAAGAAACGATGCGAGATTGTTCACAGCTTAAAATAGACCGTATGATTGGCTGTTGTGTATTTGCATGAATTTTTTTATCCAATAGCGCTGCCGAACTTTTGCTGTTGCAACCACCCACTTTGTCATCAATTTTAAGTGCAACTTAGTAGGAAACTGTCTGTAAATCCGTGCAGACGTACATATCACGATTAGTGTTCAATAAAGTGCCTTTTGCTCGCTTAATTTGTGTTATCGTAATTGGACAACATTACACAATACTGTACGTAATATTTTTTATTTGTTGTAATATAATAATAATAAAATAATTGTTAACCCCAGGTTTGCATAATGTCGCAGCGCAAAGTTTAAAAAAGAGTTAAGAAACTGCTTAGCTCCATATAGAAAGGTTTTAGTACAGTTAGAAAAATAAACTACGATTGAAAATCAACATGAAGATTTGTCAAGTGAGGAAGACATTTGGCCCATTAAAAGACGAAGAGTTAGGCCACTCATATTTGAAAGCGAGGATGAGTGTTAAAAGCGTTCAATACACATGAAATTATGTTACGCAATTTTACATAATTTTCTTGGTTTTGTTGGAAAACAGTTTTTTAGTTTAGTTTAGTTTGATTTTTTTTATCATTTCCTTTTATGAACTCTTCGATTCAATAAAGATAATTTTATTGTACTTAACATATTATCTTGCCTTTTGTGTTTGTAAAATTTTTTCTACAACCGTATGCACCGTAACTTGACGCTCTGAGAATGCAATTTTCATACAACGCAGAACGAATCAAACTGATTAACAAGTGATTTTACTTACTTCTGAGCTTCACTCAACGCGGTTCCCATATAACGCGGTACGAATCGATCTGATTCATACTAATTCTGAGTTTCTTATAGCGCGGGTTCCATATAACGCGGCACGAATTAACCTGGTTTGCACGTTAAATCTGAGTTTCTTATAACACGGTACAAATTAATCGCATTATAGGAGGGTTGACTGTACATGTAAAGTGTTCTGGGCATGATCAGAAATTTTTCTGATCATGTTTCTGATCATGCCCTGAACACTTTACATAGAATTGACTGGAAAAGCACCAGTTGTTTACATCACACCAAAACATGGTATGAACGCAAATTTAAGGAAGCCTGTGAGATTCTTATCAACCACCCCAATCTGAGCAATAATGATGGACTAAAAATCCCAAGCATATGGAAGGCACATATTCTACCCAAGGAACCTTTCTCCCCAAGAGTTAACTATAAACAGGACTGTAGATAATCCAGAATCCTAAATCTAATATAACAATTGTAATGTTAAAAATAAGACATCATTGTAAAAAAAAACTATCTATAAGAAAGAATGTTTCTCTCATATTATCTTAAATAGAATTTAGCTTTGATGTAGTTTCTAAATAATTAATTAATCTGTAATGTTATCTGTATTTTTTTTTTCTTCTTTTCACTAGAGGTCATGCCAGTAGAATAACCGGTGATCAAATCATTGTTTCTTTAGCTTACTGTGTAAAATGTAACTCAGCTTGTCCTTGTATATTTGTATATACTCCAGATGATGACCTTAATATTAAGGTCGAAACGTCAGGAAATTAAAATAACCATGTTATAACACGGTTGTAAAGTCCATAATTTCTAAAATGAATGCTGATCACCGTGCAATGCTAAAAGAAAGGATGCTAATGACTTCACATTAAATGCCTTAGTATTATCCCATAATGCAAAGCACATACACTTACAGATATATATAATGCTAAGCATTATGGGAAGGGCCACTACCCAGACCAGCTTCAACCTTTATTGAGGTCTCATCAGTGGGAGCCAGACCAAGAAGTGACACCAAGTAATGCAGTCATGCAGAAGTCTTTGTTTGTTTACAATTGAATAAAGAATGAAACCAAGAATATAATTTCTTGGCATCTTTAATTTATAATACCAGGTTTGGTGTATGAAAGTGAAAAACTCTCCTACTCAACAATGGCAACGTGACATCCCAAAAGGAAGCGAGACATTGATTGGAACAAGTAATAATCAGATAGTGCCAATTCTGTATTGCATGCTGAAGCATAAGGAAGAAGCTTAATCGTTGATTTCATGTTTTTTTTTTCTTGTGCTCAAGCTGTTCTTGTATGGCAAGGCATTTTCATGCTGGAGGAACATCCATTTTTTCATCAAATAATGCCTAGTAATGCTCATGTTGGTGGCCTGAAGTAGGGTTGGAAGTTTATTTTGCACTTGGTTAGACTATAATAAATTTAGTTTAACCTTTTATCCAAGTGTATGCAAACAAAGTCTGCACCTGAAAATATCTTCAAAACTGAGGTAAGGTGGTGCAACACAAGGAAACTCCGGGCAAAGGTGGAGCAAGCTCTCATCACTCCTTGTCTCAGTATCTCCCATAATGCAAAGCACATCTCCTTGCGGACATGTATACTGTTATGCATTAAGGGAAGGGTCCCTATCCAGACCGGTTTCGACCTTTGTTGAGGTCTCGTCAGTGGGAGGCAGATCCAAACGTGGAGATACTAAGGCAGAAGCAATAGGAGAGGTCATATTTACCTATACAAGTTGGCAACAGGTGTACCACCTTATTATTGAATTACTCTGGATTTAGAGAAAGATGTTGGACGTTTATTTTGCACTTGGTTAGACTATAATAAATTTAGTTTAATCCTTTATCCATGTGTAAGCAAACAAAGTTTGTGCCTGAAAATATCTTCAGGACTGAGGTAAGGTGGTGCAACACCAGGCAACTCTGAGCAAAGGTGGACCAAAACATGTCGGCAAGGAGATGTGCTTTGCATTATGGGAGATACTGAGACAAGGAGTAATGAGAGCTTGGTCCACCTTTGCTCGGAGTTGCACCACCTTACCTCAGTCCTGAAAATATTTTCAGGTACAAACTTTGTTTGCTTACACTTGGATAAAGGATTAAACTAAATTTATTATAGTCTAACCAAGTGCAAAATAAACTTCCAACATCTTTCTCTAAATCCAGAGTAATTCAATAATATGATGGTACACCTGTTGGCAACTCGTATAGGTAAATATGACCTCTCCTAATGCTTCTGCCTTAGTATCTCCACGTTTTTATCTGCCTCCCACTGACGAGACCTCAATAAAGGTCAAAACTGGTCTGGGTAGTGGCCCTTCCCTTAATGCATAGCAGTATACATGTCCACAAGGAGATGTGCTTTGCATTATGGGAGATACTGAGACAAGGAGTGATGAGAGCTTGGTCCACCTTTGCTCGGAGTTGCCTGGTGTTGCACCACCTTACCTCAGTCCTGAAGATATTTTCAGGCGCAAACTTTGTTTGCTTACACTTGGATAAAGGATTAAACTAAATTTATTATGGAGTAGGGTTTCCAGACTATGTAAAAAAAAATATATATATAAAATTGATGAAAGAGAAAAACAATATCCTTAGAATTAAAAAACTATAAAGTAAACTAATAACAGTTAACATTTCTAGTGAAGAATATTTAAAAACATTCAAACAATGGAAAGTGTGCATTTGCTGTTATGCTGGCTACTGGTTCGTGGGTTGCTGTATACTGCTGGTAGATACATGAACAAAGCCTGCCAATGAGACCAACTGCTGATGTAAGATACTCTCAACTTCTTCATCTAAACATCAGGCAAACCTACTCAAATCTTACATCAGGCAAGCATCCTCTTATGTTAAGAACACAGTACACTTCATAGTAGAAAATATCAAAGGCTCCTACTGATATAACTGCAAGCCTGAACATAGTAAATATTTTCACAAATGTTCCAAGAATAAAAACCATACAAATACTTCAGGAAATTTTCCCACACAGAACGTTATCTACATGCAACTTCTCATCACCACCCAGCATAAAAACTAGGTATCATCTGTTCTTTATGTGATAGAGCCTACAGAATTTCCATGAACATAGATAAAAGAATCCAAGAGCTACAGTAATGTAATTCTGTCCTTCCAAAAAATGGCTACAACAGAACATTAGTAAAAAAAAATTCTATCTCAACCTCCAAAATAAACAGAACAACAAACCAAGAATATAAAAGAGCAGTGATTCTCCCATATATACAATCAATCACAAATAAAATAGCAAGATTGCTTCACCAAAAAAACCTAAAAGTCGCTTTCTGCTCAATCAACAAAATTTCCAATCATCTGAAACCTCCTAAACCTTCACATCCGTCACTTAAAAAACCAGGTGTATACAAAATCAGTTGCAGTTGTGGGCTACACTACACATAGGACAAACTGGTCAGAACACATCAAGGATGTTGAGAATGAAAGAAAAACGCAAATCGGGAATGGTGGTAGCACATTCAACAGATACAAAACATCTAGTAAACTGGCAATAAACTGAAATGCTCCACATTGATTACCACTTTTACTTCATCACTGAAATGATAAAGTATCCTCTTACAGCGTAAGAAAAAACAAGGGAGGATTTTACATCAAATCTGGTCTTCCTTAACCCATCACGACACACTTGTATCTACCAGCATTATACAGCAACCCACCAGCCAGCATAACAGCGAATGCATGCTTTCCATTGTTTAAGTGTTTTCAAATATTCTTTACTAGAAATGTTAACTGTTATTACTTTGCTTGTAGTTTTTTAATTTATTCGCGTTATTTCTTTCCTGATGAAGTGAACCAAAACTTCACTTCATCACGAAACTAGCCTAATTAAAACATGGTTTCTTTTTAACTTCTTTATGTGTGGTTTAATACCAAAAAATAGTGATTCTAATATGCCCTTTCTCCACTGCAGCCTACACAATAAGATGAGCTTTGATTGTTAGAAAATAGAAGCAAACACTGAGAGTGTAGCCTTCTGTAACAAGATGTGCTATTTACTAGGGCTGATCCATAGATTTTGTACATTCAAAATACTGAAGTCAACTTTTTTTCTAATCACATGAACAATTCATTTGACAAAAAGCTCATTCTGAGAATTGAGAGCAATTCTCCAAACACATGATATCAATTTTACAAGAGGAAAGCCCACTTTTACATGAGTGCAAACCCTTTCACTTCTGGATAAGACAAATTAACTTATGTTTATAGAAAGGGCTTATGTTTCTCACATCCTAAATATTATTCAAATCCAGATAATTCCAAACAAAGGGAATGGTTTTTTTTTCTTTTTTTTTTTCTTAGTGCTATGTAAGTCGGCAGTTAGAATTGAAGAATGGCCATTATAGTTTTTTAATTATGTTAATTCATGCAATGCTATATAAGAACAAAACTATGCAATTTATTAAGCTGCTGATAGTTTAGTGGATTCAAATTGGCATCCACAGTGAACAAAAATGCTTGTCATACAACACATGGCACTATGACCAAGTAATTCATGGAATAAATAAGAACTAGATATACAGGTTGCTTCTGGGCAGCCTGTAATGGTGAGCTTTATATATTTCATAACTCCTCTGACTCTTATTCTCACGATATTCTTCCACATCATCATCTTCTTGTTTAATCATCGTCTTGCTTAATAAGGTTGCACATCCATTTTGCTCCCAACTTATTTATTCTTCGAACACTAGAGATTAGGAATACATTCAGATACTGCCTCATTTAAGTACTTTTTCAAAGATTCCCATGCATTGCTAACATTTTCCCATTCAGTAGCTGATACCATGGAACCAAAGATAGTATTCTCCTAAGTCAATCATAATCCCCAGCTTTGTAGTTCAGCATGTAACCTGTTCTAATGGGAACATCAATATAATTAGATACTTCCCAAGAAAGCACACCATGATCACTGTCACCAACTGGTGGTAAAATAGTCATATTCTTAACAGACCCCCACCACTTCTGACACTACTGAACAAATCAAACACTCTTTGACCTCGAGTTCCTTCTCTCACATGCTGCTTGAGAAAGTTGTCTGGCAACAATTCAACAAATTCCTCTTTATACTTATCATGAGATTTCTCTTCTACCTAATCAATGTTTGGAAAATTAAAGTCGCCCATAATGATTGCTCGTTTGGTACCGATAGGGCTAAATTTGCAATGCATTTTTTTAACCCCTGCAGCTGAACTGCCAGGTCTGATAGCAACACCCCCACCATATATTTCATTCTGTTAACTTCAACTTCACACCATATAGACAAACTCACCACTACATGGGACATTGTTACCATCATAGTTTTCTTGCATTTCTACTCTAACTGGACTTAAGTCATCTGATATAATTAGCAGTACTTATCCTCTCCCGTCATCCCTAAAAATAGTATACCATTACACTCGATCCGTTACCATATCTGATTCTGATAGCTAGGTTTCACTAATGCCAACAATCTTAGGCCATATTCAATAAAGCAACGAACTCAACCCCATTGTTTCTGATGCTCCTGGCATTTGTATATGGACATAATAATCATCAATATGAAATAAATTACCACCTAGCCTATTCTTATAATTAGATATGCAATCTATTAAGTCTTGTTCTAGAACTTTCTCTTTTCCCTCCCAGACATACTCAAAAGGTCTGAACCCAAAACATATTTTTCCACCCATTCATCACATACATAGCCATGTTTGAAGAAATTCATATCTCTATCACATTTGCACACCATAGCTGAACTTTCACACATATTTGTCGCATTCCTCCATTCCATTCACAAACAATCATTTTCTTCTATTATCCAAAGAGAATTAAGAATCTACTATTTATATTATGAATTAAAACTAAACTAAACTGAAGATATATTTGAGGAATTAACATAACTATTCTATACAGTACAAGCTACTTTGTTTAAAGTAGTCATTGCTGCAATCAATATGAATATTTTTAATAAACATTAAAAATATATTCCTCTTGATAAAAGAAATATCAGAACGAGAATCAAAGAAATAATATTACAATTGTTGATTAAAGTTCATCTTTATAAACTTCCTTTAAAAAAGATAAATTTTATATGAAGAATGAAATGTGAAATTCACACAAATCAACTTTTGAGTTATGAATTTGATATTTTTCTATAATTCACTAATTATTTTCATAAGAAAGTGGAATTTAACAGACCTCTTTAATTTTTTGCAATAAGCTCTCCATTTCATTTGTATAGGCATTCAGTTTTTCCATTAAACTGGCTGTTTCTATAAATGAAGGAAGAAAATCAATATAACGACTTCTTAAGCATTCTTGTACTTCAATTTTAATGTCTTGAACATCTTTTGATAATTTTCCTACTCGAGTAGATAAATCATCTTTCTCCAGTTTACCTATGACAGAAAAGGATTGGGTAAATGCAAATGCAGAAAAGTATGAATCGTTATAATAAAAAATGGAAAATTTTGAAAATACAAATGGTGAATACGAAATTGTAACAGCAGCTATAATTATATTTTACACAACAGAGGAGTATGAATCATTATAATACAGGAATGAAATTTTTGTAACATTGATGGAAAATGCTAAACTGCAACAATTATGAAAAGTTTATCTCATTAAAGCTGGGGAAAAAATACATTTGGCAGAGAAATGTAGATAACAAAGCCAAGTATCATAAACAAATTATTAAAACTGTTTATAAGTATCAAATAAAAGTATACTTTTATTTTTAAGTTATGTTTATGGAGATCTCAAACCAAGGTTATTAAATTAAGAGCATGTCAGTATACTGTGGATGAGCAAAAAATTGGAGGCAAGGAAGAAACTTGTCTTCCTAAATAAAGCACAGAAATTTTGGAATTCAAAATATGCTAGTAATTACATTCTGCTAAAATTACCAACATGGCTTCAAAGACCAGTAGATTGTCTCTGATTTTGCAATTCAAACAACTGGGAGTGAACTTTCCTGTTGACACCTTACATTCAATCACTAATTTTCCAGGGATTACACACAATTTTATTTGTGGGCCATAAAATTAGACACATTTAGTTAATGATCATGGTTCAAGGCAATTATTATTAACCAAACGTTTCAGTTGATGGAATTCCTGTTGATACAGGAATTCCATCAACTGAAATCCTGTATCAACCTTTCAGAAGTTTGTAAGGCGCAATCATATCACCCCTTTTTCTCCTGTTTGCTAGTGTCTGCAGTCTACAAATTCTCAATCTGTCTTCATAATCAGTATTAATACTGATTATGAAGTCCACAATCCTGATATCATTCTTAACATTCTTCTTTGCACTCGCTCAGTATATATCAGAATCACAACAGAAACTAGGAGACCAGACCTGCACGCAATAGTCCAAGTGAGGTCTTATCAAGACCTTGTAAAGTGGCAAAACGACATCCTTATCTTTACATGTTAAAGTTTGTTTCAGCATTGCAATTAGAGTTGTATTTGCAACCTTTTGCTACATGGTCCTTGAACACTCCAACATGCCCACCTGATCAGCCTCTTCTAGCATAATCCCACCAATATAATATGACAATGGATATCTAATCATGCCAAAGTGCATGACTTTACATTTACTGACATTGAACTGACATCCATTTTCCCATGCCCACAATTTCAGCCTATTCAAATCATTCTACAAGTACTGCATAACAGCACCATTCTGATTACCCTACAAATCTTTGCATCATCAGCAAATAGCTGTACATCGTCTGTCAAATCCTTCCCAACATCATTAATCTACAAATTGAACAACAGTGAACCAAGGACTGATCCTTGTGGTACACCACTAGTTATTATTTTTATTTTTTTATTAATCTTTGTACTGGTTATGAGCAGTACTACCCTTACATCACGTCCAGACTTTATATAGGCCTAAGCCTTTACAAGTGTTTTACTCTATGCCTGTTCTAGTTATTATTGTAGTCATTCTCTGGTGGCAATTCCATGCCACCAGTGTGCCCTGTAGGGCTCTCAAGGAAAGAACTTTTATATCCTTCTGCGTAAGCCCAAGCTGTTTTAAGTCCTTATAGCTATCTGTGCTCCATATGCCATGTCAAGAGATGGTGGCACTGCTAACCTCAGAGTTGCCCCATGCTCCTCCCATATCTTACTAACTAGATCTTGGTTATTCTTGTAATAGTTTACCTTATTATTATGGCTATAGGCTAGTGGGCACCCTGTTCCCATCACCTGGGCATCAACTACCCAAACATCACCATCTCTTTTAATCACTAAGTCTGGTTTACGCAAACCCGCGGAGGTCCTATAATGTGGTTCCACCGCGGTCTCTCAACCAAAGTGGTTGTTCAGAATGGAGACCACAGCGTCGTGCCTCTGCACGCGGACCCCATGAGTGCGGAAGCAACACTGAGCTATATGAGACAATGTCTCACTATAGTGGCAGCCAGCCCTACAGTTTGAGTCGTCACTACCCCATCGAGCTGTGCAGGCTCGAGTAAGCAGGGCATTGATCCTCGTCCTGATAAGGTCAATATACTCGAACCCAGGGAGGAGTCTAGTGCCATCCCTTACCCAATCATGCTGGGGAGGCACCAGATATGACTCTTTTAAAGGAGCGCCATCTACAGAACAGTGCAACAGAGATGCCCACCTCTTGTGTTCTGCAGGTGCTGACTCAATTAAGGTACCTTGATAATGGGACCAGCCTTTAGCCTGCCTAAAGTCTTCTTGTACTAATGGGCTATAGAAAGCCTCTCTGCAGATAGGGGAAGATAGTTCTAACTTCGCGATTCTTGACAGCTGCAGGCATGGGATCAGCCATCTAAGTGATGGAACCCCGAGCCCACCATCCTTCACCCTCGTGTGGAAATATGCAGGGGGTGTCAGGCGGCAGTCGGAGCCATGATCTCATGGCTGAAAGGATAGCCCTGTCCATTTGGGACAGTACCAAGATATATGTCTGACCCACTATCTCCTACCAGGAGATAGTGGGAAAGGAGAAACAGTCTTTGCTGGGGATTGAGAGGAGCTCTCCTCAAAGAAGCAATCCCAGCTTCTAGGATAGAAGGGACAGAAGACCTTCCTTTTGGGGTGAACATGATACCGAGATATCTCCACTCTTCCAGGATGGTCAAAGCATGCAACGGCCTCCCGTGCAGGGGAAACTCTATAGTCTCGACCTTGAGCTTCTTGTCACGACCAGAAGGGACAAGAGCTAAAGAGCAGGACTTCTCTACATTAATAGAAAGGCCTTGAATAGAAAAGAAGTCAACTGCCCGGTCAAGGAATTTCTGAAGCCTATCTTAGTAGAGGCTATGAGAATAAGATCATCTGCAAAGGCCATAGCATTAAAGGAAGAAGCACCTAGAGAGTAGCCTATATGGCTAGTAAGAGAGTGAAGAAACTCATCTATGATGCAGTTAAAGAAAAGGGGAGATAGAGGATCGCCCCGGCGAACACCACGCACTGCAGGAATAGAAGTTGCACGGGACCCTGTAGTGATAGTGATGGAGCTACCTAAGTACAGCTCCATAACATAGGAAAGAAAGGGTTCTGGACATCCAGCAATAGACAGAGCTCGAAGGAGGGCAGGAAGGGAGACGCTATCAAAGGCCTTTTGGAGGTCCAGCGACGCCATATAAGGAGGCTTAAGGTAGCTTCAGGAATCAGAGAGAAGAGAAGAAAGAAGATATATATTCTCGGCACAGCCTTCCGAAGGGACAAAAGCTCTCTGTTTATAATCATGCTGCATATGTTGCTGAAGTCATTTAACGAAGATTTCATGATAGAGTCTAAGTATCACAGGGGAGATGGTAGTAGGTGTAAAGTCTGATGCACAGCTTGAAGTTTCTTTCTTTGGAATGAAGATAGTTCTTGAAGCACGTAGGTGGTGGTATTGCTTTACTAGAAAGGAGAATGTCCAGTAAGTCTTGAAGAATCTTCAATGGCACCTTCCAAAGCCTGGACGCAAGAAAGCCATCAGGTCCGGAGGCCGAGAAATTGGATGGAAGAGCTGCTTTAATCTCCTGGATGGAGACAGGCTGGTATATTTGAAGGGCAGGAATGGACCTTAATATCGTAGGTTGGTCATCATAATCAGGGAAGTGTGGAGGTGGAGCAGAAAAGACTGTACTCCAGAATTTAACAAAATCACCATGTAAGTCTGCTAGAGGTGGGGGAAGCACCACCAAGGATGGTTTTGGCACATTGCCCTCTATTGTTTTTATAGAGGGTCTGCATAACTGCATAGGCCCTCTTCCTCTGCTTCCGATTGGACAAAGTCATTCTACAATGACTCTGTCCAATCTTGCAGACTCACATCCCCCATATACCACTTTTTGATATCTGTCAATTAGCCATCTTCTTATTCATGCCAATAGTTTATAATACAAACCCATCTGCTCCAATTTATGCAACAGTCCTCCATGTTGTATTCTGTCAAAAGGCTTAGCAAAATCCAAAAGTATCATGGTGTATCCATGCCCTTTGTCTAGTTCAATAGTAACATTATTATAGAATGTGAGCAAGTTTTACTAAAACATGACCTTCCCTTATAATCCCATGCTGTTCACTGCAAAGTAGAGATTCACCGTCAACCCATTTCTGGATGCTAGCCCTAACCAATTTTTCTAAAATCTTCACCACCACTTCTTCAATCTTTCCAATAAATCTTCCTTGTGTGAAATCATCTAGATGATGTCTTTGAGACATTACGAGACATCCAAGCTTGCAACTTTATTCCTTCACGAAAGCAGCTTACTTCAAATACAATTTGTTTAGTGCAGCCTTTTATCCTGCCGAGTGCTACCACATGATCCCTTTGCATGTGATTCGAAAATTTGAATGTGTACCCACGTTCTACTCAAAATCGTCAATTATACAAATTGCCACAAGTTGATTCGTCTGAATTTGCTGTTGTAATCTTCAGAAATAGTGTTCATCCTTAGGTTTTGGACTCCAGTGTATGCTGTTCTATTAGCTTTTACCACACACACCAAATAGCTCTGAATATACTGCCCATCTCAACTCTACTTTGCTGACTTCTAAATTTAGTTCAATCCTTTATCCAAGTATAAGCAAACAAAGTTTACACCTAAAGCATCTTCAGGACTGAGGGAAGAGCCACTACCCAGACCAGTTCCAACCTTTATTGAGGTCTCATCAGTGGGAGCCAGACCCAGAGGTAAAGATGACTTCTCCATTGCTTCCACCTTGGTATCACCACCTCTGGGTCTGGCTGCCACTGGCGAGACCTCAATAAAGGTCGAAACCAGTCTGGGTAGTGGCCCTTCCCTTAATACATAGCATTATACATGTTTGCAAGGAGATGTGCTTTGCATTATGGGAGATACTAAGACAAGAAGTGATGAGAGCTTGGTCCACCTTTACCACAAGTTGCCTTAGTCCTGAAGATACTTCAGGCACAAACTTAGTTCGCTTACACTTGGATAAAGGATTAAACTAAATTTATTATAGTCTAACCAAGTGGGAAAAAAACTTCCAACATTTTTGCTGACTTTTCTTTTGCTGGTTTTGGTTTCTATCATTAACAAACCCCACCATGAGTCCTGAACTCTCTCTATTCAACCCTAAAAATATAGTATCATTACATTCATTACATTAAATTTTCACCTGCAGCAATATCTTTCTCTGTTAAGCAAGTCTCAATAATGCCTATAATTTTTAGTCTATTCTAGCTAACGAATGCCAAAATCTCCTTTTTGTTTTTCCCACTTCTGGCATTAGTACACAAGAACTGCGTTATCTCTTGGATCAAGCAGACACCCCCCCCTTTGAATCTTTTAATGAGCATCTCATTCAGACTTTAGACACCTGAGAAACTGTATTCAACATTCTATGATTTTTTTCAATCTCACATTCACTAACATCCTAATAACAGCTAAACTAATATAGTTTAGCCTTTCTAGACGCCTTGATAACATGCCTATCTAATGGTAACCTGTCCTTTTCAGTTTTAGTAGGAAACCCACTCACACAGGCAGATACAGATACATTCGCAAACTTTCACATCATGACTCCCTCCCTCAACAATATGGCATCATTAAAACACTAACCACCAAAGTCTATATTACCTTAATTCTAATGAATCCTCTCTTGCAGCAGAACTTATCATATACACCACACCTTCTTGTCTAATGACTACAGTTCCCACAGTATCAAAAAAATAAGCAATCCTTGACCTTCTCTTCAGAAAGAATTTAGTAATGTTATCATCATTAGCTATATACAAGGCACTTCAGAAAAAATAACCAGAATCTTAAAGAAACACAACCTCTGCATGGTTTTCAAGTTCCACTTGAAACTAGCTACCTTTATCCACTCAAACCAAAGACCAAATCTCTCTCTCTCTCTCTCAGTTCCTGCGTATATTCTCAGAGTTCTCTATTCCTGCAAGTTAGTCTACTACTGACAGACAGGAAGTTCATCCAACATCTGCATGGAAGAATATAAAAAAAATACATCTGCAGTCATGACTATGGTCAATCAGACCTTGCAGACCATATTTTGAATATGGCTCATAGACCAATTGGAAAAAGACCACCACAGTCCAATGCATTAAATTTAGAAGAGAAAAACTGCTTTTAGACTCCACAGCTAAGAAATTAGCATAATTTGAATAACTATGGTTGCATTAAACTTCCCAAAATATGGGCAACACTAATACTTCGAGATCCACATTTACATCCTATCATATTGTAATTTTTATGACCGGTCATAAAGCAGTATTCCCTCTCCCAAAAAATGTTTCCCAAGGTTTCGATGTGTGAAAATTAATGATAATTCATGAATACTTCCATGTTTAAAAATACATGGCTTGGTCACTAACATTTGCTACACAGATGCTATTAGGCATTCTGGGTTTGAGCTTTTTGACATATCCAAGAATATTATTCTCCTCAGAATTTCCACTATAAAATATATATTCATGAAAAATGCATAGAAAACTAAAATGACAAATTCTAAAACTGTGTTCTCGCGGAACACAGTTTGGAAAACCCTGGTCTATATGGATTACATTATGGAGGAAAGTGGCATTAGGCCTGATATCAAAATTGAAGATATCAGTCTCAGCTTTTTACTTTATGCAAATAATGTTATATTCTTAAATAAATCAGTACTTAGACTGCAGGATTCCTTAACTAAACTGAATAATTGCCATAACAAATTTTGCATAAAAATCAGAAGGGAAAAAAAATAAGATAGGCAGGAACATTGACATTAAGCTGCATTCTGGGAAAATGTATAGAATAAGATAAACATTTATCTTATTCTATATATATAATCCATTGGTGTGAACACCATCTTGTGTACAGCAAAACTAGTTAAACACTAAGTAGCTGTACACAAGATGGTGTTCACACCAATTTTAATTTATGGATCTGAGAGCCAGGTTAGAAATGTTGTATTCTTAAGAGACCACAGATATAAGAGAGTGTTGAGAAACAATTGGGGTGGGGATGAACAGACAGCATCATCATCAACAGACAACAGAATCATATTCAAAATGAAGATGTTAAGAAGGAAGGTACTTGACGCTGTTAGCATTAAGGAATATGTGAATGGAATAGGTGGTATGGTCACATAAAGAAAGGAAAAGTTAGCAAAACAGGTGTTTGATACTAGTGTATGGTACCATAAAGATCCAGAGAAATGCCGAGTTCAAGGCAAACTGATTCTGTTAGAAGTACCTTAAAAGGCAAAAATATAAGATCTCACAATATTAGAGTACTGACAAATAGCAGACTAATGGAAGTTAGTAATAATGTAAATTTATTATGTAGTAATGTATTATCCTGTGCACTCTGTAAGAATATATTTCAAGAATTTGATTATGATAATTTCTAAGATGGAATCAGAGTAATTTATAACAGCCTATTATTAACATCTATGTTAAATTTTTAACTAAATAATATAAAGCAAGAAAAAAAAATCAAAAATTGAAACAATATTCAAGCCAACTGTACTGAAAAAAAAGCTGCAGGTTTTGTCTATCCCTGGTTCAGAAACTTTAGCCACATGGCAATATACTGTAATGGGCTACTTAACAGAACACATCTGGATCCATCATGTGCTGAAAGTTGCACTGAGAGCCTGTGTATGATAAAAACCTATCTAATGAGCATACATAATAAATAATATCACGAATTTATACAATTATGTATTTGATTTAATAATATTAATTATTACTATTAAAAAGAGAATTTACCAGCTGAAGAAAGCATCTGGCTCACAAACGATGTCATTATTCTAGATAACCAGTTATTTACTTCAATACCAAATTATGATCCTCCTATCCTACATAAAAAAACATTTTTTTAATTTATATATATGCATACATGTATGGGACAATACAAAGAATTTAAACTATAAAAACGTTAACATATATTTTTTCAAGAATTTATCCAGTATCTATTTACATGAGAATAGACTTATTACTAATAGTATTATTATCAGTTTTATCATCCCTATTTTTTTTCAAAATTTTGCTAATGTAAAGTTTATTATTAAAATAGGTATGAAAATAATCCAAGAAGCATGCAAAAATATGTTTCCCCCAACAAAGCTCTGAAATATTTCCAGACAGATGTAATATGATTCTCGCAAAAATATGCCTCACACCTAACCAAGCTCTGAAATAGCTATTATCAGACAGAAGTGATAAGGTTTCTTCAAAATTAAAAAGTTTTTCCTTCCATAAAACAATACATAAACATGGAGAGGCAATGCTATACAGTACATTAATACTGCCAGCCACAACTTGCTTGTGACTGGGCTGGAAATAAATTAAATGAAAGCACACAAAAATGTCACAAGCTTGTCAGAACTATCTCAAATCTCTGGATTTGAGAGTATAGTAAATATACTCATAAACCATTTTTCTATTCATGGGAGAACCAGAGGTCATCCCTGGAAACTGTATAAAGAGTGTATGTCGTGCAGAGTTGTGAATGATTGGAATGCCTTGCCTGAGAATGTGGTGTCTGCAAAGAGTTTGAATGTGTTTAAAACATGGTATGATGAACTGTGTGTGTGTGTGTGATTAAAGGACTTCCCAGATGAGTCTTTGACTCCATGAGGTCGTGGGGTGGTAATAATAATAATATGATTGAGACTTACACACTTCTGAAAGGGTTATATAGGATTACAATTGATGGAATTTTTCAATTTATGGAGGGTGGGGAAAGGACACGAGGGCATCCTTGGAAGCTAAGAATAAATGCCAGTAAGATGGGGATGAGGGCTAGGTTTTTCTCTCTCACAGGGTAGTACTTGATTGGAATGGATTGCCATTGGATGTTGTGAGTGCAAGCATTGTGAATGAATGCAATAATAAATATGATAGCTAGTGCATGTAGTATGTGGCCTCGATGAGTCCCTGACTCCCTGGAGTTCTCTCTTAATAATAATAATAATATTCATTGCCACCAAAACACAGATCTCAGCTCACCCATCCTTAGTCTCAATCACCAGACAAGATCAGATCTCTCTGCTATGACTAACATTTACCTCCAGTCTCTCTCTCTCTCTCTCTCTCCCCCCCCCCCCTCTCCTGGCATAAACACATCACTAGTCTTCTCAGCATCCATGAAACTAGGTATTCTCATTCAAAAGGCTATTTTACATTCAACCAACTCCTACAAATTCCAAATCCACCCATTCTTAGAATACTGCTCACATGTTTGTGGTGGTGCACCTAAAACTTCCCTTAAAATCCTTGATTCTATCCAGATGCAAGCAATTAGGCTCATTGATGATCCCTTTCTTACAAATTCACTTCAATCTCAATCGCACAGATGCATTGTTTCAGCACTGTGTCTATTCTACAGGTACCTCCATGGTCACTGCTCCAGTGAATTGGCAACCATCATTCCTTCACTTTCAATTGCACTTGTTAATACAAGAGCAGCAGCTATCCAGCATCCCTTTACTGTGCAACTGCAAACACACCGTACTTTCTTCTCCTCTTCCTCTTTTGTTCTGTCCACCTCTGCCCTCTGGAACACCCTTCCTCATGAAGTAATCCCAAACAACAATTTTGCAGCTCTTCAAAAAAAAATATCAGTAAACTTCTCGGTCCTCATCTGCACCCCACACATGACACCGATGTACTTATAGGTCTCTTGACTTCTCGTGTATGGGATCAGTATCAAAAAAAAGAAAAGAATTGTGTGTGTGTGTGTACAAATACAAAAATGGTTTGTGAGTATATATACTGTACTCTCAAATCCAGAGATTTGAGATAGTTCTGACAAGTCTTTCACTGTTTTGAAAAGTGTTATACTAGAAAAGAAGTACATCCTGTTTGTTGAATTTGGTCTTGGTAGTAACTATATTGTGTGCTGTACACACATCCTCTGAAGGAAATGCACTGTGTAATATAGAATGCAAAATATTAGTTGATTAGAAGTCATGCATTTTTGAAAATTATGGAGACAATTACCGTGTTTGAATAAAAACTTTAGTTTAATATAACTAATATAACATCCCACCAAGTATTTGATTCCGTTCACCTCTATCTCACACCATACTGCCCCAAAACCACTGCCACTATTTCCCTCTTGCATCTCCACTTTATATGGACATAGCTCTTTCTCTATCATCAATAGCACCCCCCCCTCCCTTTTTATCCCCTCTGTCCTCACGAAACACATCATATCCTTCCATCTCTATTCCTGTCGGGATATCATCCTCTTCCAACCATGTCTCACTTATTCTGACAATCTTTGGGTGAACAGACCCAATTAGTGCAACCATTTCATCTGCCTTGTTTCTTATACTTCTAGCATTTGTATACAAACACAACAGCTGATTTCTGGATCTATAGCTAGTTCCACTGATACTACCACTCATTCGATGTGATCTCCCCATGTTCAACTGGGGCCATTTCCCTTTCTGCTTCTTCATTTTAAAACCATTTTCAATTCCAACTGTTTCCTCTTGATCCCTGGTCATCCCATTCCTTTCCTGCCTACACATGCTCACCTCCTCTTGGAGCATCCACCTTTCTCATGCTGTGTACCCCTGTTCACTCTGAGCCTCCCTGTTTCCCTGCTCCTCTTGCACACCCATTCTCACATTTTCTATACTCATACCACTCACTTCCCTATTCATAACCACCTCTTCAATCTCTCCTGTCTTATTCTCCCGCTCTTCCACATCACTTCCCACTCGATCTGATTCATTCTCTCTATTCACTTCTCTACCTTCCAGCAGCAGTCTCTCCAAGCGACTCACACCATAACCACTCAAATGCAGTCCATCGCTCCCATACAGCTTACTTCGTCCCTCAAATTCATTCCACACATTAACAAACTGTACTCCCATCTCCTCACACATTTCAGCCAGCATATCATTCATAATCCTTGCTCTCCGCCTCATTTCACCACAATCATACCTAGGCAACACGCTAACTACCCTTCCTGTCACACTATTCTCTTTTATCCTTCTAAGCAGCCTCCTGATATCCATTCTGACACACTCTTTGTCCTCTCTCAAATCATTTGTACCTATTAATACTATTAACTCTTTTGCTCGCTCCTGCCTCATATCCAATATATCACCCCCCACTTTCTCCTGTTTGCTAGTGTCTGCAGTCTACAAATTCTCAATCTGTCTTCATAATCAGTTTTCCACAATACTGATATCATTTTTAACATTCTCCTTTGCACTCTCTCTCTCTCTCTCTCCAGTATATCAGAATCACAACGGAAGCCAGGAGGCCAGACCTGCGCACAATAGACCAAGTGAAGTTTTATCAAGGCCTTATAAAGAGGCAAAATGACATCGTTATCTTTACATGTGAATGTAAAGCATTGCAATTATATTTTCAGTTGTATTTGCAATCTTTGCTACCTGGCCCCTGAACTTCAACTTCCTATCTACTAACACTCCAAGATCCCTATCTTCATCAGTTTCTTCTAGCATAATCCCACCAACATACCGTATTTGCCAGCGTATAAGACGCATCCCCCTTTTTGTACACATTGTTAGGAAAAAAACTTTATCACTGAATACTATAATGAATTTACAGTATTTCAAATATAAAGTAATAAATAGATCTACTTTCAACAAATACCTAATCTAACTAGGAAAGAGTACCCACTTTTTAATATTCTTCGTCAAAACCCAGAAATTCATCTCCAGAGCTAAATGAAGAGACACTTGAAACCTCTTCTAAATCAGAATCTGAGTCCTCATACAACAAATTGTCCTCTGCACCATCCGGTGCATAACTAATGCCACACTTCTTAAATGATTTAACCACTGTCTTAGTTTTCACAGCATCCAATGAAGCTTTGACCCACTCACAAACTTGCGAAATGCTAGGCCTCTTAATGGCAGAAATTTATCATCGTTCACAACAACTGCGAGAATAATTGGAAAGTTTAAACGAACAGGAACACAGCTGTGATCGTCAATGACAGTGCATACACATCCACTGAACTCTACGTAACTGGAATGCTCTCACACACCGCAAGGAAGCAAGAAAGAAATCGCGTAACTCGGAACAGAGAAAATTTCAAGAAATGAAAGTAATAAAAAACTGAGTATCAGCATATAAGACGCATCCCGTTTTTCAGATCTATTTTCAAAGGAAAAAAAGTGTGTCTTATGTGCTGGCAAATATGGTAATACAACATTGGATATCTAATCACACCGAAGTGAATGACTTTACACTTACTACATTCAATTGACTCCATTTTCCCATGCCCACAGTTCTAACCTATTCAAATCATTCTGCAAGTACTGCATATCAGCAGCATTCCTGATTACCCTATCTATCTTTGCATCATCAGCAAATAGCTGCATATCACTTGTAAAATCCTTCACAATATCATTAATATACAGATTGAATAACAGTGGACCAAGCACTGATCCTTGTGGAACACCACTTGTTACCTTGCAGACTCACACCCTGTTATACCACTTTCTGATATCTGTCAGCCAGCCATCCTCTTATCCATGCTAATATTCTATAACCAAAACCCATATTCTTCAATTTATGCAACAGTCTACCATGCTATATTCTGTCAAAAGCCTTAGCAAAAATCCAAACGTATCATGGTGTAACCATTACCCCCCCCCCATCTAGTTCAATGGTAACATTGTTATAGAATGCGAGCAAGTTGCTAAAACATGACCTTCCCTTAGTAAACCCATGCTGCACGTTGTAAATTACAGATTCATTGTCAACCCATTTCTGAATGCAAGTGCTAACCAATTTTTCCAAAATCTTCACCACTACTCCTGAGATACTTACTGGTTGATAATTGAATACACTGGTCTTTTGCACCACTCATGTGCAATTGAATTACCATACATTCATTCCATTCCATTCCTGCAAAATCTTTCCTGTTCTGAAACTCATATTAAACAGCCTGGTCAAAGGAATAGCCAATTCGGCTGAACACTTTTTTAGCACACGTGCTGATATCCCATCAGTCCCTATTGCTGAATTCTTATTCAGATTGTGCAACAGCTCTAATACCTCATCCTCATACACCTGGGTTTCTTTATCCTGTGAAGAGGTAGCAGTGGGCTCAATGTCGTGTACACTAGGTGGATAGATTTTAACAAAATGGGCACTCATTAGTTGAACAACCTCTTCTGTGTCTGCAGGGCCGTGCCAACCCGAGGGTGCAAAGGATGCACTGCACCCAGGCGGCAACATTGATATTTTATTTACTGTAGTGAATGCTACATGCAATTTCTTTTAGTTATTTTTTAATGGGAGGCCGATAAAAGTTTGCACCCGGGCGGCAAATACCCTTGGTGCGCTACTGTGTGTCTGTAACCCTCACACCATCTGTATTTAGAAGAGTTATTCTTTCGTGTTCATTCTTTCTTTTACTTGCAGCATATCAATAGAATTCTTATGGGTTGTCTTTTAGCACACAAAGCCAGTTTCTTTTCATATACACAGACTTTGCTTTCAGTACAACAGTTACGACTATTCTAGCCTACTGCTTATAACTTTCATAACGGACATTATTCGTATGCACATGGTATTCCTTCCACATCATTCTTTTCTTATGAATCCCTTGCTTTATACAGTTACACATCCATTTGACTCCTATCCTATTTATTCTTCAAATTCTCGGGACACATTCTGATATCACATCATTTAAGTATTGTTTAAATGCTTCCCATGCACTGTTGATATTTTTCCCATCCAGCAAATTGATATTATTCCACTGAACTCAGTATACTCCTCAGATGGTCATAATTTCCTGCTTTGTAATTCAGCATGCAACCTTTTCTGAATGGAACATTCATACACCAAGTGAGTACTGCATGATCACAGTCACGTCGTTAACTGAAACACTCTCCGACACTATAATAAAATCTAACTCTCTTTGATCTCGAGTTCCTTTTGTCAAATGCTGCTTGAGGAAGTTGTCCCACAACAGCTCAATAAATGCATTTTCATTCTTCTCATGAGATTCTACTGCTACCCAATCAATATTTGGATAATTAAAGTCTCCCGTTATGATTACTCTTTTCATGCTCATCTTTTCTATTTGGCGATGAATTTCTTCATCACTAGCAACTAATCCACCAGGTCTGTAACAACACCCCACTATGTAATTGATATTGTTGGATTCCGCCTCACACAAGATGGCTTCAAACTCATTGCATATGAAATACTGCTAGTAGAAGTACTACAATCATAGGTCTTAACTCTAACTGATTCAAGTCGTCCAATATCATTAACAGCTAAAAACACTGTACCCATTACATTCGATACCAGTTAGTATGTCTGATTCTAATAGCCGGGTCTCACTAATCAATACAATCTGAGGTCCCAACATACTGACTAAAGCAACAAACTCTACCCCTTTGTTTCTGATATGCCTAGCATTCATGTACAGACATAATAATCTACCTGCATGTTCTTTTGTATACTCTTGTCTGCATGACATAGTTGGAAAACTTGCAATCTCTATTCTTCTCTAGTGTCTTGTACATGTAAACATCTTTGCACACGTTTGATGGGTCCGAACCGGACGAACAGAAAGTCGAAATCGTTCTCTCCTAGTCAACATTTCCATGATAAAGCCCATTTCCATCACTAACGCAGTTATATAACATTGCTGCTCTTACACTCACATATGACAAGGTTGTCCTCACCTCATTGAAAGATAGTATGAAGATCAATGTTTAAGGCACTGGTTGTTCAGCAAAGTCGTGGATAGGATTAGTAGTGATTGTATGCAGCTCATTTATGAACAGAAGAAAGAGAGTAAATGATAGGACAGAACCTTGAGGCACTCCGGCATTGATGGTGAAGCTCGAAGAAAGGGGGCCATGTACCATAACTCACAGATAACAACCAATGAGAAAGCTAGCTGCTCAATTACAGAGGGTGTTAAGGAGACCAAAGGATGGCAATATGTTAAGCAGGCCATGATGTCACACACACACAGTAGAAGGCTTTGGAAATGTCAAGGTGACAGCACAAGTTTTTCAAAACTATCCATGGCACATGTTCCGTGATGGGTGATGTAGGCTACGAGGTTAGCTGTGGATCTTGAATGGTAGAATCCGTACTGGTGGTCAGTGATTAATTGGTGGGCATTTAACACGGCACTGGTGAGGCAGGAAAATGTAATGAAAGTGGTAAGGTGGGGTCTCACAGACCCACCCAAAGTGTATTATAGAAATCCATATCTTTTTAATCAATATTAGTGGATTCTTCCTCACAGTCTTGTTCTGTATCAGACTCATGGTTATTGACTAATTCTAAATCAATTTCACTATCATCATCTCCGCTAAATGGCTCCTCATCTGTCAAAGTGTCATCTATAAGTTGATGTAACCTCTATTCTTCCTGCTCATAACTCATCTGGTAAAAAAAAAGATATTATTCTCAAAATCCCCTCTAAATATTTACGAAAACGCATTTGCTTATACTTGGTACGTAAAAATATAGAAGACACAGCAGTAATGATATTTTAGTAGAATATACATGAAAACAACTTACATTTCGGAAGTAAATATAGCCACACTTATGGTAAGGTGGGGTCTGGTGGATCCCAGCACACTAAACTTGCTTGAGCACAACAGCCTGTTGTCTATGGAGTCGAGTAGCAGGTTATGGGAGGGGAAGATACTGAGGCATGACTCACTGCCATGTGTTGTTAAAAAGTTATATTCAATTTAAAATCTTTGGGGTTTGTGACACCCAGGGCCGTCGCCAGATTAGATCGCACCCTGAGTCAAACAATTAATATCGCCCCTGATGGATTATGAGACAAAAATATAAGAAAATCTCCAATTGCTATTTTGTTTTTATTACAAGAGAAACATTAATGCAAAACGATTACATAATAATATTAATTAAATGTTTGCTCTACAGGGATATCGCACAATAAAACTATTTATAAGCTCTTCTAAATTTAAATTATAAGCTATGTCCACCTCTATCGATATAGTTGCTAGACCAACCAATCTTTCTTGGGAATTTGGGTCAGTTTAAGCTTGGAAAAACTTCTTTCTGCACTTGCTATGCTAACAGGAATTGTTAGCGTATTGACAGCGCCTACTGCAATATGGCTGAACAAGCGCCCTTATTCTGTAACTTATTCACAGCAGGTGTTAGGATCAGATGAGTGGAAACAATAGTCAGAGACCAAGGAAGGAGAAGTAGAAATTCTGGAGGTCATCCAAGATGGGTCCTTTGTAGTGCCACAGGATGTCAGGATGGGAGTGGGTGAGGAAGGGGCATTCTATGAAAGAGGAGACTTGTACAAAATTGTGGCCAGAGTTGCCAAGAGGAGAGGTGACCTCAACAGTGTATCTGGAAGGAGAACTGGTCAAAAAGAGATATACAAAATATTTGGAGAATGAAGTGGGTTATCAGGAATTCGAGAAGGTAGATGAACGATTCGTGTTATGTCGTGACTTGTGGCAAAGACTTCTGTTTCTTGTTCAGTGGTGTTGGAATAGGGAAGCCAGCTGAAATTGGGAAGTTGAGGTTGCCGGAAGATGACCTCACTGTTTGGATAGCTGGATTGTAAATATAGATGGTCAAGTCTCATGGAATGAAATGGGAAAAGTTCAGAATGGCTATCAGTTTTTGGAGACTGATAAATATAATCATGTTATCATCATATGAGAAATATGATGTCTGTCAACTTCAAATGGTGAAGTTTCGTTAAATATAGGTCACCACACTTATCCTAACAGTAGAATGGGTTGTAGGCGGTCACCGGATAGGGTGAAGGTTTGGCATGGTGATGGGTTTTTAGTTACAACTTAGTAGAGTTGAGGTATGACACAGTGTTGTCTGTGCCAAGTAGGGTATCCTGGAATGATCTAGTTTAGAGAAATAAGGTTCAGAGTGATCTTTTTTTAGATCACCCCTTTTTTTGGGAACCCTCTGTGCTTTTTTTTCAAAAGGTCACCCAGAGAGTGCTTACCACAGAGAGGGAGCCTGTTCTTACCTACTGTGGAAAACTAAAGTCTAAAAAGTACTCCCGTATTTTTTATAATCAATCATTGTCGTTAATTTTTCATATATTATAACCACCAAATACAATTTGATACTAATATCGATAGTTTGGAAAATTCTAATCGATACAATTATGTTCTGGCCAATGAATATACATGGGTGTTCTGGCAAAGATGTTATATCATTGCGTTGATCTTGTAACCTTTGGTGGCATTTTAATAATCGATACCCATTCAGAATAATCAAATCGTTAGTAGAAATTTTCGATATGCACTTCCAGATTTTGTTTGTCTGTTTCCTATCTTAGGTTCTTACCAGCCATTGTGTCTGCATTCATTCTCAAAGTATTTTCAGTATCCTTGAACATTGAGTGCCATAGTATATTTTCGTGATGGATAGTGATGGAGAAACAGAAAGTAATAATGTAAAAACTCCACCAAAAAAGAAATGTAAATATTTGTGTGTTTATCTGAAGAAATGGAAAGAATGGTACTCATGGATAAAACCTGTGCCATCCAACGTTCACAAAGCTAATTGTATATTATGTAAACGTGACTTCAGTATTTTGCAGTCATAAGTAGTTTGCAGTCATTATTACCCATGGGGGTAATAATGACTGCAAACAACATTCTAGCACTGAAGGACATAAACAGAGAGAGAGGGAGATGTGAAGACTTCTTTGAATTTGAACCTCTTTTTTGGTAACACAAGTAAGGACTTAAACAACACTGCAGGTGAGCTAGCCTTAGTTTTTCACACTGTAAACACATCAGTTATAGAAGCATGGACTGTGCAAATAAGCTATCAATGGACATTTTCTATGACTTGAATTGTTCAACAATTTCATATTGATATTGTAAATGAAGGCAATCTGTATGAAGAATTTTGTAGTGCAGTGGGTGTTATGAATATGGTGAAATCAGGAAGTACTGAACAAAAGTAAGTGAACATAATTATTGAATTAAATAACAAGAAAATCAATGTTCCAAATCTTGGTAAAATTTTAGGCTTTGTGTTAAGTAGTCCAGGCTCAAATGCCCACACTGAGAGAATGTTCTCAATGATGAACAATAAAAGAACAGATCAGAGAAATCAAAGTAGCTTAGAATTAATTAAATTAGAACTAATGGTAGTGATCAATTTTGATTAAGATTGTAAAGAGTTTTTGCAGTTTGCACAAGGAGACAACAAATCAAAACTGCTGCAGCATCTGTTTATAAATATAAATAAGTTTAATCTAAGAAGTATGGATATTTTAATTGTAAGTATAAATGTTTAAAATTATATTAAATATTTTGATGTGCTATAATTTAAATTGCTATTTGTATATTTTAAATATAAACCATCCTACAAATTAATGTAGGATTCACGTCCCAAAAATTTCGCTAAAATTTGTCGTGACCCAGACTCCCTTATTTCATGTTTAAAAGTTGGTCACCCTAAAACTAACATTTAATACAGTGCCATCTACCAGCAGAACTAGAAAACCACTATCATGGAGTAATTCAGATAACACTCTGATAGATTTTTTAAGCCATCATAAGTTCAGATACTGACAGTTCTTTGAACTCTAATATAGGCTTCTATCTGTGCTAAGATTAGAAGAATGCTCCTATTCTTAAGCAATTATCAAGCAGCACCTTTTACTTAACTCGGCTGCTGGATATACTATATGCAGATGGTCAGAGTAAGCAATGGAAGAAGGAACACTTCATTGACTATACACTGACTATTTGCTGAAAATAATTTAGTTCCATTTCTCATAAAGTATGTGTTTTTCAGATTATGCTAAGATGAAATCTGTTGACTAATCAACACATAGTGAAGGATTATCACATTCAATATCTAATCCATACAGAATCCTTATATCATCATACATAATGAGGTCTGATTAATGAATGATAGCAAATATTCTTCAAATCAAGATGAAAGAATTACAGCAAGTATTAGAGAATTTTAAAACTATTGATAGAATAGAGAGAGAGTTAAGTAAGTGCATGCATACTTACAAAGGATGTGTGTTGTGTATGCAATGCTCTTAAGCATGATGCTTCTGTAATAACATAACACTTTTTCATGGTAAAAATTTCTGGATAATGCTGGTAAAAACATTTTTAATGTCAACACGAAGATGTTGACATTAAGAAGAAAGAAGCAACTGTTCATTCATTCATCTCTTGATAATTTCATATGGAAGTTTGCATGGCTAAATGAAACATTTTTTCTATTTTCTCATACTATTAATATCTTATCATATTACTGCATTAACAATTACATACTGAAATGTAATTTGTGCATGTACTCTGTGAATAAAACTAATAGAAATAATCTATAAAACATGTTAATGCACTATTGTTGCCTATACTGTGAACACGTAATTTTGTAGGGCTTACTAGTAGGTAACAGGTCATAAGTAGTAATAGCCATAAGTAGTTAATAGCTATTATTACTATAAGTAGTAATAGTAGATCTGACTTACATAAAATTCAAGTTATCTAAAGTTTGCAGAACATAACTCGTGTGTGTAAAGGCCTGTCTGTATATAAAAAAAGTGTCTTAATTAAATCAAGCAAATCTATAAAATCTGTATCCAGTTTCCTTGAATTTATGGTTAGAAAAGATATGAAAATAACTAATTATATATGCAACATCAAAAAAAATCATCATTTATGCAACATCATAATTTATTATTATTATTATGTAACACCTCCAGGGAGTCCAAAGACTCATCAAGGGAGGGCATCTACTCTACGAGTTTCTGTCTCCAACACCTCACCAAATGCAGCTACCTTCATCATCTACACCAACGCCATCTACTACTGACTATCAGCACTAGTATTTTCACAGACAATCACAAACATCCATGCCCACAGCAGGATTCGAACCCGTGGTCTTTTGGCTGGAGAGCATATACGCTAACCACTCGGCCAACCAGGCCGGCACCTGCAATCTTCTGATTCAAAGTCAGAATTTTGACACTAAATAAGAGAAATGTATTCTAAATTTCCATCATCATCAACAAATTCCTGATATGTACCCTAAAGGTGGGAGCGTACAGAATATTATGATAACACCACATGAAAGGTTTATATTACTGGTTTGAAGAGTAGTTAGCATATCTGCTCTTCAGCCAAAAGGCTGGAGAGCAGATATGCTATGGTGGGATTCAAAGATGGGATCCAAGCCCATGGTGGGTTTGAATCCCACCATGGGCAGGGATGTTTGTGATTGTCTGCGAAAATAAAGTGGTGGTAGTGGGCAGCAAATGGCATTGGAGCAGATGATACGGTTCGCCGTAGTTGGTGGAGACAGAGAGTTGTAGAGTAGGTGCCCTCCCTCGATGAGTCTTTGGACTCCCTGGAGGTGTCACATAATAATGCAGCAGACTGGCAAGCAACCTGCATTAAATTGCCTAAAGTCCCTAATCTGGGAACTCAGCCTCTTCCTATCAACAATTTTCATTCAAATTAATCTGCTATTATACATTTCCAGTCTTCTAAGGCACTTTACTGTATCAATCCACTTGGAGCTTGATCATCCTCTGGATCTGATCTTTTTTCTGCCATCCAGACAAAAAAACACTTGCTTTGCTAACTGAACACACTACCTTTGATAAATTCTGCTGACATATTCCTGAATATTAACAACATTGAGTTCCTTCTAGCATCCCCAGCTAGGAAGGAACTCAATTTATATTCTCAATTTACAGGTTCACATTAAATAATGTTTTATTTAATATAGTCCTGTCGTGGATGCCATCTGTTCCATCCATCCATTCATTCATTCATTTATTTGTCCAAGGGGCTGAGTTCCCAGATTAGGGACTTTAGGCAATTTAATGCAGGTGGCTTGCCATTCCTCTGCTGAATCCCTCTAAGGATAAGTATTTCATGGCTGTAGAACTGTGTTCACAGGGCCAGTTTGCCTGTTCTGAGGGAAGAAAAACCCAAGTTTCTAAGAGAAAAAACTCACCATTGTATAAAAAAGATCGGATAAAGATTCCTCACATTGTAGATGGGATTTGAACCTGGGTCTCTGCAACCAAACAGTTTGTCTGCACCAACTGAGCTACAGAGATACACCACCAGTTCACTGTTGTAATTTTTCCTCCGAACTCTCAGTGATCTTCAGTACCTGACCACGTGGTTTTGTTTCCAACCCAGCTCTCGGATCCATAAGTTAAAACGGGTTTGTTTACAACTTGTATATAGCTAGTTTACTGCTTTGACTAATTTCTCTCTTATTCTATATAAATTTATTTAGTGACTTCCTACCAACCAGCTTTGCTAATTCTGATTATTTCTAACTACCTTCAGGATGCAGTTTATGTTTTCAATGTTTCTGCCTATTTTCATTGTCTTTGGGTTTTTATTGCTGATTTTCATACAAAATTTATTAATTTTGTATGAAATTTAACATCGTTTTTCTGTACCACCTTAAATATAGACTATGTTTTGCTTGATATAATGTACCATTAACACCATACAATTGTAGCATTTTGAACAGCTTTTTCTCTTGGTACTTTGCCATGCTTTTTCAAGATCTACAAAACTCGAATAAGATCCTTGTTACATGACTATGATTTCTCAACTATCTGTTGAGAAAATTTGATCATGACAACCACTGTTTGGCTTAAAACTAGTTTCCCTTTTCAAATTTTTCTTACCTTCTCAAATATATTCATATAAATCTTACTGGAATACTCAGTAAGAAATTTCCTCTATAATTCTCATGTTTAGCCTCCGTAGCTCAGTCAGTATAGATGAAGCCCTTTGGTCGGAAAGACCTGGGTTTGATTTCCCGTCAGCAATGTGAGGAACCTTTATCTGGACTTCTTTTGATGAAAGAAGACCAGCTAACTCACCTTTCGTTGAAAGGTGAGTTAGTTGGTCTCATACAGAGGTAGGGGTTTTTTTTCACCCAGAAACTCAGATTTTTCGTCCTCCAGAACAGGCAAAAACCAACCTGTGAACACGCATCTACAGACATAGGACACACACCTGGGAGGCATAGGGCTAACTACCTTATCCTCGATATGGTAGGGGTTAAATGAATAGAAAATTCTTGACACCACAAGATAAAAGAGGAGGGAAGGAATAAGAAAATAAAAAATTCTTATGTTTGGTTTTATTTCCCCTTTAATAGATGGGTACTATGATATCTGTATTCCAATTATCTCGAACTTGGCCCAGTGATCAGGCCATCTGAATTATGTAATGTCACCACTATAAACTTTCATACCTCCATATTTCAGCATTTTGACTGAACATCATCCACTCCAGCTGCCTTTCAATATTTCATGTTTCTGACAGCATTATCTATATCAAGTACTGATATGTACTCCTGATTGCATTCTCTTGACTATTTTTTCTACCACATTCTGTCACTTCTTGTTTCATTTAGCATTCTTTCAAAGAAACTATTCCAGATATATAGAATATCTTTTTCTTCAGTTTTCATGCCACCGTTATTATCTTTGATTCCTTTTAAAATACTAACCTTTTCTATACACTCCAGAACATTTTGCACCTTGAATATTCTTGCCAAAGTCTTCCCGTGACTTTTATTTAGATGCTTTACACATTGCTTCATATTTTTACATTTTCTCTGTATTCTCTTGGAGCTTGTTGACTTGCGTGTTAGGCACTTTCAATGTTTTCTTCTTTTCCATGACTGCCTCTTTATCTTCCTGAGTCCACCATAGAGTTTTGTTGTCTGCAAGGATAGAAAACTTCACCTCAAGTTTGGTTTGCTAATGAGTCTTCAAGGTTTGATTCTTGTGTTCCGACTCTTTCAGTTTTACTTGGATAATATTTGTATATTGAGTCAACAGTTGCCCTAAGAAAGCAAGTCAACTTTCATTCTCTTTAAAACTTTTTTGCTCAATTTTCAATGTAATATTCAATTTTATTCAACTCAAAACTAAATGGTGATCACTTCCTACTTCAGATTCCCTGTATACTGTTGTATCCTGAACCAGCATGATGATATCACTATTGTTAATAGTGATATTTTCATAGTGTAATGCTGTCAATAAGACATTTATTTTTTGTGTCTTCTCTTCATGTGAATTTGTGCACATCTATGCTGGAACACGGTATTAGTAATGATTAATACCAAGTCATGAAGAGAAATCCAATAGGTATTTACTATAATTATTTAACAGCTTTACTTTTTTCTCCAAATTTTCCTCAAACACTTCTGTATGTCTTGTATTCATTTCCTAATCTGTTTAAGTTTTCCAATTAGGACAAACTTCCCTTTTTCTTTGTGTCAGCTGCCTACTGTAATGACTTGAAAAATTCCTCCACTTGTTTCTTTCTTAGTAGAACCTTCTCTGCAGACCATTGTCACAAATAAGTCTCACTGTCTAATTCCCCATTATGATGTTTGTCCACGTCACTTTGCTTAATTATGCTTGCTATTCAAGAAGCTTATCTTCATGTTTAATGCTGAATATTGTTACTATTCCTTCTTTTCCCTGATCCATACTGCCTGAATATAGCATTTTGTAATGGCTATTTGGAATAATTTCACTTGTTTGTATTCTTCATTGTTTCAATAACACCAAATATGTCAATCTGATACTTCTCCAATTCTTCTGCCAGTTCCATTTCTTTTCTGTTGATGTCTCTTATGATGTCAATCTTAAATTCAGCTGTCAGTGATTTGGAGTTTGTTCCAGTAGCTGAGTTTTCCCTGTTCACCACAGCACCCTGATGAAAACAGCAGGGGGGGGGGGGGTCTTGCTTAACTGGGGAATGCTCCAGCCGGCATGAAATTCTATTATATTGTGCCAACATTTTGTTATGGTTTAAGCCAATAAGAAATTAGTTTGATTGGCTAAATCCTAAATTGTCAGCCCATCCTAATTTTTCAGTATTAAAGTAGATACCTACTAACAGCTTGCACCACAATAAGGTGAGGATTGGACAGTAGGTGAGAAGCTCTGGTGAGTTCTCTACATTATGTGGAGATCACCTCACAGTTATCTATCTTTGATGCTTATGTAACCTCTTCTAAATTTTTGTATTGTTAATTTTTTTTAAATTCAGTTTTAATAAGTTGGAAAGTTTTAAAATGAAATGACAAGATATAAGGAACTTATAAACAAATCAGTACAAGTGCTCCATATTTATAAATGCTCAGGAGCAAACACTGACCAAAAACATCAGTATGAAAGTACCATGAGCAAATCAGCCATTATGTTGGCGGTCTGTTGTTTGATTTTCTTGGTGCTGTGTGATTTCACACTTGTCATATCATTTCAATACATGGAAACAGCTGAGAGTTGGCTTGGCATGTAAAAGAAGAAAATATTCAAAGCAAGAAGAATAAGAAAACCTTTCCTTTCAGAGAGGTTTTTTTTTTTTTTTTTTTTTTTTTAAAGCCTTAATAAAAGGCTGAAAGCAGTCTGAAGGTGACTAACCATAATGCATGACAACATACACATCACTTTTCAGCATTTTGCTGTGCTTTATAGGATACGAAGCACAACTTGATAGGGAGCAAATGCTTTATTTCAGAGGTTCTCAAACTTTCTCAGTTCGTAGTGCCCTTAGTGTCTCAAATTTTTCATGGTGCTTCTAGCAAAAAGAAATACTTAACAGTTCCATTTATTAAGTAGTTAGGTCCAAACTACTTACTTAGAATTTAAAGTAAAATTTTCAAAAATTTATCAGTGGTTCCCAAACAAACACAGTTTGTTTGGGAACCACTGATAAATTTTTACACTGATCTGTTTACAAGTAGTCAAGATACTTCTTATGTAAAAATGTTTTTGCTTACCTTGGAATGGGAGTGGGGGGGGGGGGATCAGTTCATTTTGCCTAAACTCCAAGGTTAAAATACTGCTAAAATATAACTGTTTCTATATCATCCAGAATGCTTTCTGTGACACTCGCAGATCCATAGATCAGCAAGTGTCACAGAGCAATAAAGCTGTTTCAGGATAGTATGATGACGGCTATCCCAAAACAGCTTTACTTCACCCTGTTAATGGATTTCATCTTTAATCATATTTTTAGATTTTCATAATTGCCAAATAGAGAAAAGGTAGGCAATAATATTGGTTTATGATAATTTCATTAATATTTTTAGTACGTTCATAATTTAAAAAGAGTTGCAGTCAAAAAAACTAAACATGTTCTGATACAAGGTTACCCCATAAAAATAAAGTTTTGCTTATCTCTTTATACCAAAGATCATAAATACACCATTTTTTTTTTTAAAGAATAACCTCTAATCTGCCTGCTAGCATTTTCATCGCACATTTAGAAAGAGCAATGGATAAAATGAAGGAAGATGCAAAAGGATTATCAGTACATGGAATGAGAATTAACAATCTGAGATTTGCAGATGACATTGTTATTATTGAAGAAGACGAAAGAGAACTACAAAAAAACAATGTCAGGACAAAATTACACAGGAAAAAACTGCGCTGCAAAAATTACACGAGGACGATATTACACAGGGACAAAATTACATAAAGAAAAAATTACACATAGATAAAAATACACTAAGAAAAAAATTAAAAGGAAAAATAGGAAAATATTCACACAAGTAATTTCGAAATTACAAAATTAAGAAATTACACAGGGAAGAAAAAACAAAGAAAAAATTACACATATATAAAAATATACTAAGAAAAAAATTAAAAGGAAAAAATACACAAGTAAGAAATTACAAATAAAATAAAATTTACCAAAAATTGTACAAAATTTATAACCAAAAAGGGGTAAATCACTAGTGTAGATCTGGGCAAGGGGATTGGGGAGGTGGTTGAGTTGGAAACTCAAAATGATGTGGTGATTAGCTACTCTAATTTACTCTAATACCAAGCTACTCTAATACCAGATCTAACAGTTACCCTGTTCTGTAACTGTTATTTAGAAAATAGGAAATGAAAAAGTCTTTACAGACATATGACACTATGTCTGTAAACTGAAAATGTTCTTTTCTTCTGGCTAGTTTGACTGTTTTGAATAAGTTTTCAGGAGGGGGAAAACCCTACCAACTCCATATTATTATTATTATTATTATTATTACCACGGGCTACTCCAGGAGTCCTTAGACTCATCGAGGGAGGCCCTAAACATCATGTTCACACAGCTGTTCAACATTCTCACAGTATCTATCATACCTTGCCTTGAACTCGCTCACTGTCATAGCACCCACAACAGACTCTGGCAGCTTATTCCACTCATTTACCACTCTAAAAGTAAAGAACCCAGCTCTAACACCCCTGCTAACCACGCTCTTGCCCAGCTTCCATGGGTGTCCCCTAGTTCTCCCACCACCAGTCCTGATCTCAAAAATATCATCTGAATTAATCCTATAGAATCCTTTTAGCAATTTGAATGTCTCAATCATATCTCCACTTTTTCGCCTATCAACTAGTTTCTGCAACCCACAAATCTTCAACCTGTTCTAATATGGTGCATTCCATAGACCTGCTATCATCTTAGTCACTCGCCTCTGGATCCTCTCAACCTCCTCCCCATCAAGAAGGAACCGAGGTGACCAAATCTGGGCACAGTAGTCGAGATGAGGTCTTCTCAGGGCTCGGTACAGAGGTACAATAACTTGTTTTTCTCTGCTCGTCAATGTATTTTTCAACAACCAAGTGAGTTGATGAGCTGATTTAGCTACTTTCGCAATGTGCCCCCTAAACTTCATCTCTCTATCCACCAACACTCCCAAGTCCCTGGCCTCATCAATCTCTTGGAGTACAGTTCCACCAATGTGGTATACTGCTGCTAATCTTTTCACTCCGAAATGCATAACCTTACATTTTGTCACATTAAATTGACATCCATTCTCCTTAGTCCAGAACTCCAATCTATCTAAGTCATCTTGCAAGACTTTGACATCTTCTGCATTCACTATCGCCCTACCCAACTTTGCATCATCAGCGAACAAATGAACTGTCCCACTTAGACCATTCCCTATATCGTTAATGAACATAAACAGCAGTGGTCAAAACAGAACCCTGTGGCACACCACTAGTCACAGGCCGTTTTTTGGACTCTACTCCTGAATAAACTACTCTTTGATATCTCTCCATCAACCACCCAGCTATCCATCTCACCAACCCTATATCCATTCCCATATGTTGTAGTTTACGGATTAGAATTCCATGTGGTATCCTGTCAAACGCCTTTGCCAGGTCCAGCAGTATCGCTGTAAACCCATTTCCCTTATCCAGTTCAGCCGTCACCTTGTTATAAAACTTGAGCAAGTTACTGAGGCATGATCTACCCTTCACAAAGCCATGCTGTCCTCTGTACAGTATCTCATTTTCATCAATCCATTCCTGTATTTTTCCCTTGACTACTTTCTCCAAGACCTTGACAACGACTCCTGATATGCTGATCGGTCGGTAATTTGCAACCATAGTCTTGGATCCTCCTTTATGCAGTGGAACTATTTTCCCCTCTTTCCACGCCTTCGGGACTAAGCCAGACCTGAGACTCAGATTAAACAACATGGTCAAGGGCACTGATAATTCTTTAGCCGCTTCATGCAAGACCCGTGCCAGTATACCATCCAATCCCACAGATGTATTCACATTAAGGTTCTGTAATAGACTATTCACCTCCACTTCATTCATCACAATTCCCATATAAACTAATGGTTCCTTCATTTTTTCAACGTCACCACCTGGATGATATACTTTTGCAAAGTGCGCGCTCAGTAACTCCACTATATGGACTGGTTCAGTGAACTCTTTACCATCGTCATTCCTTAAAATCATTTTGCCATGTACAGTTTTTTTCTTGCTTGCAGCATATTGAAAGAACTGTTTGGGATTCTCTTTTGCTTGCATAGCTAGTTTCCTTTCATAATCGGCTTTTGCTGTTTTTACCACACTCGTTACCCTTCTAGCCTGTACTTTATACCGTTCGTGTGCCTGCAGGTCACCCCTTTCTTTAAATTCCCTCCATAGTTGTTTCTTTTTTTGCAGCTCAAGCTTAATGGTGTTATTCATCCATTTAACCCCTCCTTGTTTCACTATTCGGACCTTAGGTATACAATCAGCCATAACCTCCTGTAAATGCTCTTTGATCACTTCCCATGCTCTATCGACGTCCAGCCCTTGCAGTTGTACATGCCATGGCACTGATCCAAGCAATCTCCTAAGCTTGTCATACTTGCCAGCACGGTAATTCCACATATACCCTGTCTTAATCACAAATTTCACACCTTTAGCCACCTCCCAGGTCAAGGCCTTATGATCACTCTCACCAATAGGTGGCAACATGGTCATATTCATTACAGTCAAATTCTCAGATACTATTACCAGGTCAAGCACTCTCACACCCCTAGTATTTTCAATTACATGCTGTTTCAGATAGTTATCCCTTAATAATTGAATAAAATCCATTTCCTTCCTCACATGTGTCCTCTCCTCCTTCCAATCAATGTTACCATAGTTGAAATCCCCCATAATAATTACCCTCCTTCCACTCATTTCATCAATTTGTTTATGCATACCATCTCCACCATCTATTCCATCACCTGGTCTATAGCAGCACCCAACTGTATATTTTATTCTGCCAGTATCAATCTCACACCAAATAGCCTCAAATGAGCTCCTTTCACTATCCTGCAATACTTCAATTCTCCTTGGCTGCAGTTCATCAGCTATCATCAATAACACCCCTCCCCCAATTTTATTCTCTCTGTCCCTCCTAAACATACTATAACCTACACATTCTATCCCACTAACTATATCATCTTCCGTCAGCCATGTTTCACTAATGCCAATAACCTGTGGCCAGGAAGAGCCAATCAAGGCCAAAAATTCTTCCTTCTTGTTCCTAATACTCCTGGCATTAGTATACATGAATTGCAGTGTTCCCTTTGTCCCACCCCTATCTTGATGCGTTATTCTAAATATCCCATTCCCATTTTTTGTCCTTATTGCTGGCTCAGGTACATTATATACATTTTTACACTCAACTGTCTCACTGATGTCTGGATATCCACTTCCCCCCCTCCTTGGTAGTTCTAGTTTCCCTGGTTCTGAACATCCATTTTCACTTCATTCAGCAACACTTTTTCTAGTCTCCGCACACCAAGTCCATTCAAATGCTGTCCATCCATCTTGTATAAGTCCTTTCGCCCATCAAACTCATTCCACACGTCCACAAATTCCACACCACACCGTCCGCATAACCTGCGCATAATATCATTTGCGATTATGGCCCTCCTTCTAAACTCCTCTCTGTCATACCGCGGTAACAGACTCACCATTCTAACTCTGTCACTCTTTTCTTTCGCTACCTTTAACAATACTTTCAAGTCCTCTCTCATAAAAAATTTATCACCTTTCAATTCATTCATACCAGCCACAATTGTTATTTCTTTCACCCTCTGTTTTTGCACTCTAATGCTCTCACTTACATCCTTAAATTTCGCACCCGGCAAGTACGATTTAGTTACACTCCAATCTATTACTCCTCTTAATAACGAGTCACCATACAATACTCTCTCCTTCATTTCGGAAACTCGCCCACGCTGTTTATTTCCGTTAGCCGAATCACTCTGGAAAGAGTTTTGCAGGTGCTCTAATTGCCGCTGCGCATCTTGTATCACTGCGCGCAGCCTAGCGATCTCACTTCCTACAAATAATTCCTCATTTTTTTTATCATTCAAACCATTTTCTCTTTCTGTATAATTGCTCTCACTCTTTCTTAGATCACCGCTCACATTGCCATCTTGTACACCGCAATTCCCTATCGAGCCACTATTTTCACTCGCATTCTGGCTTTCTTCAACCATAACTGTCTCACAACCTGACACATACTTCGACTCCTCACTTTGAATACACTTTCTACACATTCTCCCACCACTATCACTTTCAACCCATACTCCAGACTCATTCGGGAATGCATACATTCCACACACATCACACCGGACAAACTCTCTCACACTACAGTTTTTGAACAATGGCGTCGTATTTTTGATCGTATATATGAGACTAGACAACTCACCTTCACTTGCTGCCATAATATTCTCATTTTAAAAGGAAACAGGTGAATTACACTGGACAACAAAATTTTACAAAAGTCATGCCCCTCCAAGATTAATTTAATCATTTCTTATAGATTTTAAGGTGCTGAACACGAATATGACAATGAAAATACAAAATTGGCTATGGTTTGTGAGAGATCTGTAATAGTTTCATATATAATATATGTGATAAGTAATACGTACTTGTCACATATACCAGTAAATGTCAGCTTCTACATCCAATGTTGCTTTGCCTGCCTCTTGTACAGCTGCTCAGGATCATCTCTAGCAAGTGTCCAACAATAGTCAGCCAAAATGGAATTGGGCCACTTCCCTGGTATCATTTCTCCATCGTTGCAATTTCCTGATGGAAATGTTCACAGTGCTCATCACTAACCATGCCACGGTTGACGGGGAAGAAATCCAAATGGGAACAGAGCAAGTGTATTCTTAAGGACATACTGCAACCAAGTTTGTGATAAAGAGACAAACAGGTCCTGAACCACAGGGCAGAAAACTACAAGTTCCTTGTAGTTTTCTGCCCTGACACTTCCAAAGAAGTCAGTTGACACCAGATGAATCCCAAGCTTTTTTTTTTTTTGTTGAACATCTCATCAATGAAGAGCTCTTGGATCTGAGGCCCCACAAAAACTCCCTCTTTAATTTTCGCTTCACTGAATCAAGGGAATTTGTCAGCCAGTTACTTGAAAGCTGATCCAGTCTGGTTCCATGGATTTTATAAAGCATTTTTACCAGACCAAGCTTGAGGTCTGGTAAAAACTTTGTAGGGGGCAGTAGCATTATTTTGTGCATTTCTGCCAGTTCTGGTGTTGCACATTCTTCTCTCCGACCTTCAGAGATTTCCTTGCAGGCTAGTCTCTCTTCACATAGTGTAAAGTCGTTGGTCGGGTGTATATCCCAGCTGTAGACCCATCAACCTAGACACTACCTTCAAATCACCACAGAGATGCCAGCTGTACTTGCTGTATTGAAGACAGTCCACCAACAGCCATTTTAGGTTGTCATAGTTTTCTTTCATATAGACAGCATGCCTGACTGGTACAGATGGAAGCTGTTTCCATTATGCAGCTACACTACCTCGAGACTCAATTTCAATGAATCTATGGATTGCCATTCATGCGGGTCATGTTTGATTCGAAGTTCATCAAGCCATCTACATCACAGGAGAACACAAGGTCATCTTCCTTTCAGAAGTAAGGTGCAAACTGCTCATGATGAGTGCAAAACAAGTCACCCAGACATTTTCCTTGAGAAGATTCCATTGTAGAAGTCTTGATCCCAACTCCAGTAACTCTACTTTGGCTTAGACAGCTCCAGATTGTGAACAAGATCTTTCAGTTCTTCTTCTGTGAGAATGTGTGGCACAGATGATGCACCGTGGCTAACATGTTGATCATCATTAGATGCTGAAGGATCAGGAGAACCCAACATCGGTTTGCCTCCATCCTCACCATCCTATGAATCGATGAAAAATTCTTTTGGAATGAGATCTTTCAGTGTGAGAATGTGTGAAGCAGATGATGCACCATGGCTAACATGTTGATCATCATTAGATGCCGAAGAAAGGATCAGGAGAACCCAACATCAATTTGCCTCCATCCTCATCATCCTCTGAATCGATGAAAAATTCTTTTGGAGGTTCGGGAACGGGAAGTCCTTCGCCATGCGGAACTGGTGGAGAGCAGATGGTATATTCGGATACGCTATTGTCCACTTCTTTTTCCTCATGATGCCTCCCAAAACAGGTGGTACCATGCAGAAGTAGCAGTCATTTGCATGACTGCTTGGCTCCCTCCAAATCATAGGAACAGAAAACGGCATCGACACTTTACCATCTTTCAGCCTCTGGAAGATTTTTAGCACATGTACTACAGCATATGTGTGGAGCCCAGGCCTTATCCTGTTGCCTGATCTTATATCCAAAATAAAGCTGATATGTCTTTTTTCACTAATGGAGTGATGGCCTTTTTCTGGATTGCAAATATCACTTTCCCACAAATATAACAAAAGTTATTTGCACTATTAACACAAGAATAAGGCATCACTACTGTTAGATTAACACTGCAGGGATCACTTGTGTAGTACTTATGATGCAGGAGTAAATGGGAGTATAGCCTAGGAAGTTGCGCAAACATTTGTTCACTCTACGAGACTTCACTTTATACTAATTACTGCATCACCTTATGACAGTGATGTCATGACTTAACTACATTGCATCAGCCAATGATTCAATAGCTACTTTCATGTTCAGCACATCGAAATTAGTAAAGAAACACTATTTTCATTTCAGAGGCAAATTGTGTGTTATCCAGTGTTAACAGAGTATCATTTCAAAAGAAGAAGGCTTTCATTAACAGAGGCACTGTTTTTCATTAATCATTACTATTTTTAGAATACAAACTTCATTTCTAAATTTCCCTGCCAAAAAAAAAAAACCTTAAAAAAATTCTTTAGATCAGCAAAACATGAGATCATGTTATTTATTTTAATCTGACAGAAATGTCAATTTTTATCTAATTAAAATAAGAAATCCAGGCCAGTATGGTCTACCGAGATCTTCAAATCTGTTCAATGACTAGTGGATCTTGAGAGAGGGAGTGTCGACTCACTAAGAAATTAGGTTTTTTTTTTTTTTTTTAAATCCTTTCAGTTAAAAGACGGGGATTGTGAGATATAAAGGGTATAAATACTCCATTGAAATAAATGGTCATCAGTTTGGCTGGCTCAAGAATCTGAAGTGCAGGAATGTGCTTGTTAGACCACATCTGCATATTAGTATTGTCTAGGTGAGATCCTTTCATTGATTCCTCCCCCCCCCCCCAATATACATATACACACACAAGTAAGTTTTACATGATCTGGACTATTCGTGCTTTTCTGCATTATAAATATGCGGGAATAAGGAGCAATAAAAAAGCAATAGTGATCCCTATCTTTAAAAAAAAGGAAGTAGAGATTATTCTAAATTCCTGTTACAAAATATATAGCAGAATTTTAAAAACAAGCTAATAAAATATTCTGAAAGCTTTATTTTAGAAGTACAAAATGGATTTAGAAAAGGAAGATCATGTATAGACCCAGCCCTTTGCTTAAAATTCTTCTTCTCCCACAGTCCTAAATGAGCCATTGGGTCATTCATGGCTGGTAGGTGATACTCTTTGCTAGCCTCCTCCAGTCGTCTTGGTCTCTTGTTCTTGATGTCAGTTGAGAAAGGGAGGAATCTGTCCATTTTTTGATGTTATCAGTCCATTTTAATCGAGGTCGGCCCCTAACCCTTGATCCCGGAACGATTCCTTCTAGGGTTTGATTTGGAATGCCATTAGCCCTCTCCACATGTCCGAACCATTTCATCTGTCTTCTTCTGATGACTGTCAGAATATTTTCCCTTTTTCTCCCATCTATTGAGTCAATCAGTTTTCGGACATTTTCATTGGTTTCGTGAGCAGTATAGGGAATTCTCAAAAGTCTTCTGTAAGTTTTCATTTCGAAAGACAGGAGTCTCCTCTCATCTTCCTTCAATGAAGTCCAGGCCTCACAACCATACAAAAGGACAGAATTCACCAAGGTGTCAATTAGTCTTAGTCTGGTTGTGATTGCTATTCTGTTATCTCCCCACAATGGTTTTAACTTCTGTAGGGCCACGGTTGCCTTAGCAATTCGGTATTTAATGTCATTTTTTGAACGACCAATTAATAATAATGCCTAAAATTAATAATAGAGAAAAGAGGAGAATACAATTTAGAAACACATATCACATTGAAGAAGCATTTGTTAAACAGAAGTTAAACAAAGTATTTTATTTAACATATTAAAAGAAAGACAAATACCAAATAATATTCTTAAAGCTATCATAAGTATATATGAAAATAATCAAATACAAATAAAATTAAATTATGAACTATCATATCTGAGAGAGAGAAACAAAGGAGTCCAACATGGATATCCCTTTCAGCAACTCTTTTTAATATTTATCTAAATGAAATAATAATAAATTGGAATAAAAAAATTTCTGTCAAGGTATTAAACTTTCTCCTACTATGAACTTAAACACTCTCCTTTTTGCTGATGACCAAATAATAATTACAAATTCTGAAGATAGCTTACAGAAAGATATTTTAAATTTAAATGAAATAGCCAAAGATTATGGAATAATAATATCAACAGAAAAATAAAAAACAATGGCCTTTAAAGGACAAGATCCAATAAGAACTAAAATAGTAATAGATAACAAGATTTTAGAATAGGTGAATTCATTTAACTACCTAGGATGCATGATTACATATGAAAATGAAAAAGATATAAACCTAAAAATTGTGAAATATTTAAAAATAACAGGTGTAATTAACTCTATATTTAAACCTAACCTAGTTCAAAAACAAACCAAACTAAAAGTATCTTACATTTAACCCTACCAGTCCTATTGTATGGATGTGAAATCTGGACTATAAAACAAAAAGACAAAGATTAATAACAGCTGAAATGAAGTTTATGAGATAAACTGCAAAATATACTCTATTCGATCACAAAAGAAATGAAGAAATTACGAAAGAATTAAACCAGGAATCAGTAAAAGAAAAAATTAAAAGATATAAACATAAATGCATAGAACACGTTACAAGAACGAAAACATAAAGATTACCAAAAGCAGCATTAAATTACAACCCATAAGGAAAAAGAAAACCAGGATATCCTCTAAAGAGATTCAATGATGACTTCTAAGGCCAGAACAGGCCACTCTAGTCCTAAATCCTTGAAAAGCACGACGATGAAAATGATGATTGCTGGCCTGGTTGGCCAAGTAGTTAGTGTATCTGCTCTTCAGCCAAAAGGCTGTGGATTCGAATCCCACCATGGCATGGATGTTTGTGAGTGTCTGTGAAAATACTAGTGGTTGTGGTCGGCAGTAGATGCCGTTGGTGTAAATGATGAAAGTAGTTGTAGTTGGTGGATTGAGTGGTGGAGATGGAGAGTTGTAAAGTAGGTACCCTCCCTCGATGAGTCTTTGGACTCCCTGGAGGTGTTATGTAATGATAATAATGTTAAATGCATCAGTAATTTCAAGATCAGGCAATGAATAAATAGAAAGAAGAAGAAGTAGTAGCAATTAGAAGTGTGAGATAAAGGCCAAGAGGACAAAATATATATAGTCAGTTACTTCTAAAGGCAGAGATGCAAAAGAAGTTGAAGATGACCAATTAACTTAACACATATGAGGACAAGTAATCATAATGTAATTATAATCACACAAGATAGGAGGAAATAAATTCCTCCTATCTTGTGACTGGTTTTCATTTTAGTCCATAATTTTATTTTCCTTGAACGCTTGTTTTCAAAGCCTGTCAAACTTGTTTCTTCCTTCTATTTGATAACCCAAGTCTCTGCACCAAAAAGTAATGTGAGGAGTACCAATGAACTATATACTTTGATTTTAAGTTCTTTGGAGAAATTTGTATTTTTCCAAGTTTGATCATAGCGGATTACTTTAAATTTATCTATGTTTAATAGTTTATTCATAATTTAGCTTGTCTATTATGATCAATGCAACAAAGTAATCCAATTTTTTTGACCTGTTCCAGTTTATTTCCTTCTACTTCACAATTAAGTTCTTCTCCATTTCTGCCTTCGCATTGTTATGGTTATCTTAAAATATACATTGCCTGTTGGCCTGGTTGGCCGAGTGGTTAGCATGTCCGCTCTCCAGCCAAAAGGCTGCGGGCTCGAATCCTGCCGTGGGCATGGATGTTTGTGATTGTTTATGGAAATACTAGTGTTGGTGGTGGTCGCCAGTAGATGGCATTGGTGTAGTAGTGGTCAGTTGGAGGATTGAGTGGTGGAGAGAGCAGGTGCCCTCCCTCAATGAGTCTTTGGACTCCCTGGAGGTGTCATGTAATAATAATAATAATAATACATGCATTCCATAGTTTTCACTGTTTTTATGTAGGTTTTCAATTCATACTTTAAGTTTTTCTTCTTATTATTATTATTATTAACATCTGACCTCCATAGAGTCAGAGACTCATCATGGGAAGTATACACAATGCTCATCTAACCGTGCCTTAAAATGATTTAATGTGTCTACATTCACAATGCACTCAAGCAATGCATTCCACTCACCAACTCTACTCACACTCTCTTTATACAGTTTCCCACCACCGGCCTCTTGTTCTATCCGCTTCTCTCTCTTTCTATGAAAAATCTCCTCCATGTCAACCTGATAACAACTACTGACTAGCTTATATATCTCAATCATACCCCCCCACCACCACCTCTTCCTCCTGTTCACGAGGCTTTGCAATTTACATTCTCTCAATCTTTCCTCATACTCCACATTCCAAAGTCCACTGACAACCTTTGTGAATCTTCTCTGGACCCTTTCCAACATATCTTTAACACCATGAAAAACCCGGCAACCAGATCTGTGCATAATAATTCATATGAGGCCTGATCAAGACCTTATACAATGACATCATAACTTCTTTAATTCTGTATCAGGGTCCTCCACATCATTACACGATCCAATGTGATGTTTTCTCATCTTGCGCAATGTGGTCCCTGAACTTCAGGTCCTTTTCCACAACCACTCCCAGATCTTTCATTTTCTCTACCTCCTTTAAAGTTTCCCCACCAAGTGTATACTTTGCAATCTATTGTTGCTTACCAAATTTCAAAACCTCACACTTAGAAACAGTGAACTGACAGTTCCACTTATCTGCCCATTCTGCAATCAATCTATTCAAGTCCTCCTGCAAGGCCAAAACATTTGCTTGATTCTGTATTGCTCTCCTCAATTTTGCATCATCTGCAAACAGCAGCATATCACTAGTTAAACCCATCCCCATACATTAACATACAAATTTAACAAAAATGGTCACAAAACTGACCACCCCTTCAGTACACCACTAGTGACCTTTCTCTTACAGGATACCACACCCCTATATACAACAGCCAGTTACTGATTCAACTCAGAAGGCTGTTATCCAATTCCATTTGTTTCAATTTATTTAATAGTTTGTTGTGCTATCAAAAGCTTTTGCAAAATCCAAGTACACCACTGTATATGCATCTTCCCTTCCAAGGTATTTGTTACCTTGTTGTAGTACGTAAGTAAGTTAGTAAAACATCATCTCCCCCTTTAACAAACCCATGCTGATAACCACAAAGAATGCTGCTGTTTTTCAACCCAATTCTGTATCCTACTTCTCACCAATCTGTCTAGTACCTTCCACAACTCAAGAATTATAGATTGGCCTATAATTTGAAGCCACAGCCTCATCGCCACCTTTACACAGTGGAGCAATTTTACCTTCTTTCCACCCCCTTGTAACCTGTGCTATTGTAAGACTCTTATTAAACATCCATGCCAATGCTATTGACAATTCCCTGGAATATTCCCTTAAGATGATTGGTGATATGTCATCAAATCCTATCACCTCATTGACATCAAGGTTATTTATTTCCTCAAATACCCCCTGCTTACTCACAATTAAGCTATCCTCTCCTAACGTTCTTCATGATTTCACCCTGATCAGGATGAAACACCCTTATAAATCGATCACTGAATATCTCAACAATATCTTCTGCAGCAGTTATCATTCAACCATTTTCGTCCATTAACATCATTTTGCCATGATCATTCTTCCTTCTACTTGCCACATATCTAAAAAACTCTCTAGGGTTTTTCTTTACCTGATTTGCCACTTTCCACTTATACTGCAGTTTTTTTTCCATACTAACTGAGTCACTCTCCTGGTTTGTTCTTTATACTTTTCATCTAACTGATTATTACCAATATTACCAATGTGTTTCTTCCATATTTCATGTTTAATTCCTCATTCATCAATTTTACATCAAACGTTATTCAGCCTTTTGGCCTTTGGAATACATTAACATATTGACGCTGTTATGTATTTCTGTCAGTTCCCAAACAGCATTTATTTCCTTACTGCTCAACTCCTCATTCCATGCTATAGCTCAAAGCTGTCACCTAAGCATGTCATAATCACCAGCCTTATAATTCCGCATATAACAGAAGTCTGCATATGGCTAGTCACAACCCACGTGATCACTATCACCAACTGGAGAAAAGTGTGAAACCCCCACTCAAAATTACATTCTCTGATGATATGATTAGATCTAACACTCTCGAACTTCATGTGCCCTCCTATACATGCTGCCTGAGATAGTTCTCTCTCAAGAACTCATGAAATTAATTTTCCTTATTCCCACATGCAATTTCTTCATTTAAATCTACACTGCCATAATGAAAATTGCCCAAAATAATTACCCTTCCTTTAAATCATATATTTAGTTTAATATTTTACCCAAGTGTAAGCAAACAAATTTTGTGCCTAAAGTATCTTCAGGACTGGGGCAACTCGTGGCAAAGGTGGACTAAGTTCTCATCACTTTCCTAAGTATCCCATAATGCAAAGCACATCTCCTTGTGGACATGTATAATGCTATGCATTATGGGAAGAGTCACTACCCAGACTGGTTTTGACAATTATTAAGGTCTCTTCAGTGGAAGCCAGACCCAGAGGTGATACCAAGGTTGAAGCAATGCAGAACTCATATTATCATATGCCAGTTGCCAAAAGGTGTCACAACTTATTATTAAATTACTCTGGATTGGAGAAAGATGTTGGAAGTTTTTTTTCCCACTTGGTTAGACTATGAATTATATATTTAGTTTAATCCTTTATCCAAGTGTAAGCAAACAAAGATTGCGCCTGAAGTATCTTCAGGACTGGGGCAACTCGTGGCAAAGGTGGACTAATTTCTCATCGCTTTCCTTAGTATCCCATAATGCAAAGCACTTTTACTTACTAATATAATAACGGAATTAACTCATGTAAATTATTCTTTATTCGTAGAATTTTCGCTTGAGTATCACAGGCATCATCAGTACAGGTACAAAGGCTAACTAAACAATAACTGTTATATTCACAAAGCGCCAACTAAGTAGCTAAGGTTAAATTTCCTAAATTTATTTTTTTAAAAAAAAATAATAAATTTTTTTTAATATATATGTCTATGCAATTATACAATTACAAGTATACAATACTTGTAATTATATACACATATATAATTACATATATATATTTATATATATTAAAAAAAAAATTTTTTTTTTTAAAAAATACACATATATGTGTATACAATTATACAATTACAAGTATACAATACTTGTAATTACACACACACACACACACACACACACACACACACACACACACACACACACACACACACACACACACACACAAATTTATATATATTAAAAAAAAAATTGTATTTTTTTAAAATAAATTTAGGAAATTTAATCTCAGCTACTTAGGTGGCGCTTTGGGAATATAACAGTTATTGTTTAATTAGCCTTTGTAACCTGTACTGATGATGCCTATGATACTCAGGTGAAAATTCTATGAATAAAGAATAATTTACGTGAGTTAATTCCGTTATTATATTAGAAAGTAATATGTCTACTCACGGTATTTCCTTACTGAAACTGAAATCAGAACTCCCTGGTGGACACAGGAAGTTAAAGAGGCAGTGAAGGAAAAGAAGAAAACATATCAAAAGTTCCTATCAAATATAAGTCAGCTTGTGCTCTTAGAGAATACAGGGACAAATGCAAGAATGCTAAACACTGTGTAAAACTAGCTAAACAAAAGTCATGGGAGGACTTTGGCAAGAACATGGAAAATAAATATCAAGAAGGTGGTAAGATATTCTGGAGGTTGTTGAAGAAGCTTAGGAATGGAGGAAAGAGTGCTGTAAAAGGAGTTAGAGATGATAAAGGTGAAATGAAAATGGGAGAAAAAGATATCCTTGAAGTATGGAGTAATTACTTCGAAAGGCTGTTAAATGAAACAAGCAGTGATGATAGCACAGTGGTAAAAAACACTGACCAGGCATGTAGTCAGGAAGACATATCCATACTTGAAGTAGAAAAAGCCATCAAAGGCTTGAAATATGGAAAGGCACCAGGAGTAGATGATATTCGACCAGAAATGCCGAAGTATGGTGGTATAAGAGTCTTACAGTGGCTGCACTGCATAGTTCAGAAAGCCTGGATAGAGGGACGAATTCCCGATGATTAGAGTAGAGCTCTCATTGTACCCATATATAAAAAGGGAAATAAAACTATATGTGAGAATTACAGAGGTATTTCCCTATTGAGTGTTCCTGGCAAAATCTATGCAAGTATACTTGAGAAACGGTTGAGAAGAATTGTGGAAGAAAAGCTTGGTGAAGAACAAGCTGGATTCAGGCCAAATAGAAGCTGTCAGGATCAGATCTTCACTTTACGACAAATTGTCGAGAAAGCATGGGAATATAACAAAGATCTGTATTTAAGTTTTGTCGATTTGGAAAAGGCATATGACGAGGTGCCAAGAGAGAGAGAAGCTATTCAATACACTACAGTTATATGGTGTCAATGGGGCATTACATCAAGTAATATTTAGTCTTTATTTGAGTTGTAAGTCAGCAAGCAGTTAGAATTGAAGGAAGTACAGGAAGATGGTTTAATGTTAAATCTGGTGTGAGACAAGGGTGTACATTATCCCCTCTGTTATTCATTATCTATATGGATCACATTATGAAGGAAAGTGGTATTAAACATGATATCAAACTTGGAGATGTTAATGTCAGCTCTTTGCTTTATGCGGATGATGTTATACTTCTAAATAAATCCGCTACAAGTCTGCAAGATTCTCTGACTGAATTGAATAACTCTTGTAATAGATATGGTATGAAGGTCAGCAATAAAAAGACAAAGACAATGAAAATAGGCAGAATCATTGAAAATGTCAACTATGTTGTGAATGGAGAACCTGTGGAACAAGTAAAACATTTCAGCTACTTAGGGACGATTTTTAGTGAAGATGGTAAATTAAATATAGAAATAGACAACAGAATCAGCAAAGCTGGTATGGTGGGAAGTCAATTGAATAAATTCATATGGAATAAGAGAGAAATTAGTCGGAACACTAAATTAGCTATATACAAGACAGTGTTCAAACCAGTTTTAACTTATGGATCTGAGAGCTGGGTCAGAAGTAAAACACTTGACCAAAGACTAGCGACTGCAGATATGAGAGTCCTGGGAAAGATTAGAGGCATGAACAGATGGCATCAATGGCAATATCATATTAAAAAACGAGGATATTAGGAAAGAACTAAACATTGTCAGCATCCAGGAATGAATTAGCAGAGCTAATCTCAGGTGGTATGGTCACTTAAACAGAATGGGCAAAGAAAGATTAGCAAAACAAGTGTTCTCTGCCAGGTTGGCAGCAAAACGACCCAGAGGGAGACCAAGATATAGGTGGATTGATATGGTACAAAGTGCCTTAGACGATAGAAATATAAGATCTGATAATGTTGGAGTCTTTACAAGTAACAGACTGATTTGGAAGAAAATTGTAGATAGGAAGTTAGTAATGATGTGATTTTTTCATTTGGTACTATCATATCCTGTACATCCCTTGAGGGTACATGGCAGGAATTTGATGATGATGATATGTCTACTCATGGTATTTCCTTACTGAAACTTAATGCAAAGCACATAGCCTTGCAGATATGTATAATGCTACTCATTATGTGAAGGGTCACTACCCAGAACAGTTTTGACTGGTTCCAATGCAGAGCTCATATTACCATATACCAGTTGCCAAAAGGTGTCACACCTTTTTATTAAATTACTCTGGATTACAGAAAGATGTTGGAAGTTTTTTCCCCACACTGGGGCAACTCGTGGCAAAGGTGGAGTAAGTTCTCATCACTTTCCTTAGAATCCCATAATGCAAAGCACTTTTACTTATTAATATAATAACGGAATTAACTCACGTAAATTATTCTTTATTCGTAGAATTTTCGCCCGAGTATCACAGGCATCATCAGTACAGGTACAAAGGCTAATTAAACAATAACTGTTATATTCACAAAGTGCCACCTAAGCAGCTAAGGTTAAATTTCCTAAATTTATTTTAAAAAAATTTTTTTTTTTTTTTAATATATATAAATATATATTATTATTATTTATTATTATTATTATTATTTTGACACCTACAGGGAGTCCAAAGACTCATCGAGGGAGAGTGTGCCGACAGCATCGAAAGATTGGTCCCCTTCCAACTACTAACCGCGCTCTAACTTACTTAACTGAGCCATTAGTAGCAGAGGCTCTACCAATCGACCAACCTTTAAGTATACAATACTTGTAATTGTATATACATAGACAATTGGTCTCTTATTATGAGGTAGACACGTTCCACAGAAAATCGCATATAAAAAATTGCACAAAAAAGGCCTAAACTTAAGTTGAAAAATCAGGGATACGTTCCATAATTTTCTAAAACAGCATAAAACCGAAGCAATGAATTAAAATAAACCTAAAATCACATAAAAAAAGTTTATGAAAATTCAGGAAAATAAGAATGCCTAAAGTTGTTTTAAAGCTTTATTCATTTAATTTTATTGAAAAGTAATTTTTTTTTTTTTAACATTTTGTCATTAGAATTATCGTTGCTATTAGACAATATTCGGCAACATTTGCGAACGAGTGCAAAATCACTTTCATCACCAGAAAAGATAGTCAGCGCATCAGATCTGTATGGTAAAGGCAATGGTTCTTCACAAAGAGAATTAGCTTCACCCTCTTTCTGTGCTGATTTGTTTCTTCTGACAATGTAATCAGTGATTAAACTTTGCGATGATGATTTCACTAATTTTTTATACAGCTTGCGATATCCAGACAGACAGTTCTTCAGCTCACGTTGGAATTTAAAGGCTCGTTCAGAATTTGTGTCATTAACAAGAAAATGATTTTCCAATTTATTGCACAGTTAAAACCTTCTCAAATTATATTTGCAGTGAGGGGGACAGGTTTTTCTTCCGCTTCACTATCGTTTTCTGGATCTTCAACGATATCTAAAGTTAATCGATATCCAATAATATCATCGTCACTTAAGGCATTATCCACAAGCAATTCGTCTACATCATTCTGGCTAAATGCATCAAAAACCTTCTCCACCAATTTCATGTGCCAATGTAATGATTTCATCTGATAATGTAGATGGTTGCACTGTTTGCAATACATTCAGGCCAAGCTGCTTTCCAGCAAGTATTTAAAATTCGTGGTCTTATTTCAGTGATAGCAGATGCAACATGATTTAAGCATTCCAAAATAGAAAATTTTTTCCAAACGTCAGTTACTGTTAATGATTAATTTTCTAGGTTTATCCAATATAAATTTAAAAGTGTGCTTAATGTAATATTTTTTAAAAGTAGCAATTATGCTTTGATCTAATGGCTGAATAATGCTTGTTGTATTGGGTGGAAAACTACCTGCACATTTGGATGTTCTAAATGCAGATGACTTGGTGCATTGTCAACAATTAATAAAACTTTAAAATCGAGAGATTTTTGCTTCATGTATGTTTCCACTTCTGGTACAAAGCAATTATTGAACCATTCAGTAAATACAGCAGTTGTTACCCAGGCCTTTGCATTAGCCATCCAACGTACAGACAGCTGTTTCAGATCTTTGCCTTTTAGAGCATGTGGTCTTAGAAATCGATTTATTAGTAAGGGTTTCAACATTTGATCTCCTGATGCATTGCTAATTGCTACATTGGGTGGAAAAAAAACACTACCTGCACATTTGGATGTTCTAAATGCAGATGACTTGGTGCATTGTCAACAATTAATATATCTTTAAAATCGAGAGATTTTTGCTTCATGTATGTTTCCACTTCTGGTACAAAGCAATTATTGAACCATTCAGTAAATACAGCAGTTGTTACCCAGGCCTTTGCATTAGCCATCCAATGTACAGGCAGCTGTTTCAGATCTTTGCCTTTTAGAGTACGTAGTCTTAGAAATCGATTTATTAGTAGGGGTTTCAACATTCGATTTCCTGATGCATTGCTAAAAAGTAACAATGTTACTCGAATTTTGCTTCTTTAAAACCCACTTGCTTTTTCCTCAGATTTTTGCGATGCAAGTTCGACTAGGCATTTTCTTCCAAAACAATCCTGTTTCGTCAGCATTAAACACTTGATTGGGACAATATCCACCATCTTCAATAATTTTGGCTAACTTCTCTTGAAAACATTTGGCTGCTTCTTCATCTGCTGCTGCTGCAACCTCGCCTGTAATCTTCACATTATCAAGTGCATTCTTCTTTAAAAACACGGTTTACCATCCTTTGCTAGCCCAAAATTCTTTATCAGCCTGGGAAGCGGAAGTAGACGACTCCCAATTGCTTAATCTCTTCATAAAAACCGAAGAGCTTTTTGTTTAATTAAATAACCACTTATAGGAATTCTTCTTTGAGTTAGTTCTTCAATCCAAATTACGAGCGCTCGTTCCGTGTTTTCTAATAAAGCATCTCTTGATTATGATGATAATTTGGCACTTAGTTTTGTGCCAGAAATGACAGATTTTTTTATTGTGACTTCATTCTATTTAATTGCTCTTATAGTAGAATCGCCTAAATTAAAATTATTACCAATCACCATAGATCCCTCTCCTTTTGCTAAGCGATCTAAAATTGCAATTTTCATTTCCAAACAAATTTCTTTTGTTTGGTGCTTTTTTTCCCTCCAGTGGGCCAAATTTAATTAATTATTATTTATGATCGGTTATTAATTAATAAAAAAATCAGCTAAATTAACAATTAATTACTAATGAATACATTACAAAATAACCAAGGTGTTCAATGAAATTTCAGGATTTGTGAAGTGTTTCCGTTGTAGGAAAAGTTTGGGAAACACTGGATTACCCTATTATCGGAATGGATTCTCCTTTTGACATGCGAAGAAGTGTCGAAAGGTCTCATATCTGTGGACGTGCACCGCATAACTTCCAATCCATATAAAAAAGATCTGCATAAAAAGAGACCCGAGTGTATATATTTATATATATTAAAAAAAAATTTAGGAAATTTAACCTTAGTTACTTAGGTGACGCTTTGTGAATATAACATTTATTGTTTAATTAGCCTTTGTACCTGTACTGATGATGCCTGTGATACTCATGCGAAAATTCTATGAATAAAGAATAATTTACGTGAGATAATTCCGTTATTATATTAGTAAGTAATATGTCTACTCACAGTATTTCCTTACTGAAATTTAATGCAAAGCACATCTCCTTGCAGACATGTATAATGCTATGCATTATGGGAAGGGTCACTACCCAGACCAGTTTCGACCAGTTCCAATGCAAGCTCATATTACCATATGCCAAAAGGTGTCACACCTTATTATTAAATTACTCTGGATTAGAGAAAGATGTTGGAAGTTTTTTCCCACTTGGTTAGACTATAAATTATATATTTAGTTTAATCCTTTATCCAAGTGTAAGCAAACAAATTTTGCGGCTGAAGTATCTTCAGGACTGGGGCAACTCGTGGCAAAGGTGGACTAAGTTCTCAGCACTTTCCTTAGTATCCCATAATGCAAAACACATCTCCTTGAGGACATATATAATGCTATGCATTATGGGAACGGTCACTACCCAGACCAGTTTCGACCTTTATTGAGGTCTCTTTAGTGGGATTCAGACATACAGCATTATATACATGTCTGCAAGGAGATGTACTTTGCATTATGGGATGCTAAGGAAAGTGATGAGAACTTAGTCTGCCTTTGCCACGAGTTGCCCCAGTCCTGAAGATACTTCAGGTGCAAACTTTGTTTGCTTACAGTTGGATAAAGGATTAAACTAAATATATAATTTATAGTATAACCAAGTGGGGAAAAAAACTTCCAACATCTTTCTCTAATCCAGAGTAATTTAATAATAAGGTGTGACACCTTTTGGCAACTGGCATATGGTAATATGAGTTCTACATTGCTTCAACCTTGGTATCACCATGGGTCTGGCTCCCACTGAAGAGACCCCCAATAAAGGTCAAAACCGGTCTGGGTAGTGACCCTTCCCATAATGCATAGTATTATACATGTCTGCAAGAAGATGTGCTTTGCATTATGGGATACTAAGGAAAGTGATGAGAACTTAGTCCACCTTTGCCACGAGTTGCCCCAGTCCTGAAGATACTTCAGGTGCAAACTTTGTTTGCTTACACTTGGATAAAGGATTAAACTAAATATATAATTTATAGTCTATCAAAGTTGTTTATATATTTCTTCATCACCACCCTCCACATTCCCTGTATAGCAACATCCAGCAGAATATGTGTTCCTGTCAACTTCCACATTACAACACACTGCCTCATAACCAGCACCACTATTTCTCTGTTTCATGTCTACCTTATGTAGTCTTAATTCCCCTGCTATCATCAGCTGCACCCCCTCTTCCTTCTTTTCCTTTCTATCCTCGTGAAATATACTCTATCCTTCCATTTCTATTCCCATTATGATATCATCTTCATTCAACCATATTTCACTTATTCCAATGATTTTTGGGTGAATAAACTCAATCACTGAAGTGTGATGGAAAGGAAGTGTAATATTTGATACCAGAACACATACTATTATTTTTTACAGCGGAGGAGGTCAAAAACCCTTTTGTACTGCATTCTTGGTTGATAAAAAATGGAAATACTTGGTTCTTGATTTTAAATCAGTAAATGAATAACTTTGTGTACTGAGAATAAAGTTTAAGATCAATATTTCACTTATATGTACACATGCACTAACCGAGAACTCTTGTGAAGAAGGCAAGGTGAACTTCTATGAATCACCAGAGAGAATATACGATCAGTCACCAAAATATGACATTAAAATGGTTCTGGAAACATGAATGACAAAATAGGAAAGGAAGAGATCTTCCGACCAACAACCGGAAGAGATAGTGCATGTGAAGAAAGTAATGAAAATGCACAAGACTAACTGATTTTACAAGTAGCAAAAATATGATCATATGAACAAATAAAGTTACCTGGAAATTGGCAGACAGAATAACAGAAAATCAGATAGATCATGTGATGATTGATAGATGGCATGTGACAGATATCATTGATGTAACAAGTTTTAGAGGAGCAGATTGTAATATGGATCATTACTTGTTAAGAATTAAATATAAACAAAGAATAAAAATTAATAAGGTGAATAGAGGAAAGAGAATATCAAGACATGACATCCAAAAATTAAAAGATGGAAAAATCAGACAAAAATACATTGAAAGATTGAGAAGAAATAAATGAAGAGAAAGAAGGCAAACATGTCAATGATATGACTATAGATAAAAAATACGAAAGGATTAAGAATAAAATTACCAAAGTGGTTGAAGAAGTTCAGGGATTCAGAAACAATGATATACAAAATGAATGGTATGATTCGGAATGTAAAACTCGAGTAAATGAGAATGAATATAGAGAAAAATGAAAACAAGCGAAAAAGATGTGCAGAAGAAAGAAGCATGAAGAAAGAAGCTTTGGGGAAAGGCAAGGCTCAATGAAATTGAGATTTTGAAGAATACAGGACAAATTAAGAAAATGTATAATAAGATAATGGAAATTAAAGGCAGATTTCAGCCCAGAACAACTTTCTGCAGAGACAGTGAGGGCAACTTGTTGGTGGAAAGAAGAATATTTTGAGTACTTGGGCAGAATATTTTAAAGATGTCCTTCAGGACAAAACAAGCTTGGAAACTAACATTCCAGAAAAAGATGAGCTTAACAAACTCCTGGTAAGTATAAGAAAAGCTGAGGCAGAGGAAGCAACAGAGCTACACAAGGTGCAATTAGCCGTAAAGAGAATAAAAAATAACAAAGCACCTGGTGAAGATGGAATACCAGTCGAGCTATTAAAATATGGTGGGCAATCACTATTAATTAAAATCCATGCGTGCTTGCCATAGGCATGGGAAACTGACTCTATGGCCTACTGAATGGGATACTGCTATTATCTTCCCTATCCATAAGAAAAATGACAAGTCTCTGTGCCAAAATTATAGAGGAATATCACTGTTAGCAGTGACTTACAAAATATTTGCAAGGATACTGGCAGTAAGATTGCAGCTTTTTATAGAAGAAACTCTTAGTGACTATCAATATGACTTTAGATATGGAAGATCAACAATAGACCAGATTTTTACAGTATGATCTATAATGGAGAAATGCTACGAGTTTAATATTAATTTGCACCATTTTGTTTGTGGATATTAAACAAGCCTATGATAACATTAATAGAGATAAACTATTTAAAGTCATGAGGGAATTCCAAATTCCACCCAAATGGATAAGATTAGTTAAAATGGCTCAGAAATACCATGTGTAGAGTACAAATACAGGGTGAACTCACACCAGAGTTCAGGATAACCAAAAGATTATGAATTAGGAGACCAACTAACAACAATGCTTTTCAACTATGCCTTGAAAGGGTAATACGAAATGTAATCATAAACAGAGGTAGAACTATTATGAATAAAAGTCTACAGCTTTTGGCTTTTGCAGATGATGTGGACTGTATTGAATGGACTGAGAGAAGTCTCGGAGAGAGTTACAGACAAATGAGGGAGAAAGCAAAGAAAATGGGACTACAAACGAATAAAACTAAAACAAAGTACTTAATTGTTGCCAGAGATAAACAAAAATTTGGAACCATCCAAAGTTTCACTATAGATGAAGAGACCTTTGAACGAGTACAGCGATTCAAAGATTTGGGTTCAGTAATAACAGAATGATGTGTCAGATGAAATTACTTATAGAATAGATGCATCAAATAGAGCTTAATATAGTATTCAACCACTATTAAAATCTAATGTGATTTCAATAAAAAGTAAAATTCAGCTATATGAAGTAATCCTCAAACCCATACTTTTGTACTGATGTGAAGCATGGACAAAAATCCAAAGAGATCAAAACCGATTAAATATGGAAATGAAAGGTATTAAGAAAGATCTTTAGCTCAATTAACGAGAATGGACATTGAAGAGTGAGGAACAACAAAGAAATAATGGAGAAATTCAATGAAATGGATATTATTACTGAAATAAAGGTGAGAAGACTGAGATGGCTAGGACATGTTCAGCAAATGAGGGATGACAGAGCTGTAAAAAAGGTCTTCATGCTTGGACCAGGTGCATCTAGACCCAGACTATGACCAAAAAGCGAGATGGCTTGACAATGTGCAGGATGATTTAAAGAAAATGAGAGTAAAGAAATGGAGGAACAAGGCACAGAATCGTGAAGAATGGAAGGCTATCCTGAGACAGGCCCAGGTCCTAAATGGACTGTAATGCCAAGGAGTAGTAATAGTAGACAAAAAACAATCCATTAACCCAAGGATAGACAGATTGTTTGTTTGTGATTTATCACAAAAATTAGTCATTATGTAGTAGAGAGGAGATATAACAGAAATATATAAGTTACTACCAGATATTTTGCCTCTTTACAAGACCTTGATAAGACCTCACTTGGACTGCTGCATGCAAGTCTGGTCTCCTGGTTTCTGTGGTGATTCTGATACAGTGGAGAGAGAGAGAGGGAGAGAGTGTCAATTTGATATCAGAATTGTGGAATACTGATTATGAAGACAAATAAAGAATTTATAGGCCGCAGATACTAGCAAACAGTAGAAAGAGAGGTGATATGATTGAGAGTTACAAGCTTCTGAAAGGGTTATACAGAATTTCAGTAAATGGAATTTTTCATTTTATGGAGGATGGGGAAAGGATGCTGCCACATCCTTGGAAGTTGAGAATGAATGATGTCAAGAAAGGGGGAGGATAGATTTTTCTCTGATAGAGTATAGAATGGTGCATGATTTAAATGGATTGCCATTGGATGTTGTGTGTGTGCAAGCAGCTTGAATGAATTCAAGAACAAGTATGCCAGCTGGTTTGAAAAGTATGGCTCCCTCAATGAGTTCCTAATTCCCTTGGGCTCTCTCTCTTAATAAAAATAATGTATGAATTTTTTTCAATGCATGATGATAGGGAAAAGAACAAGGGTTCTTTTTCTCTAAAATATGAATAAATATGATCAGCGAGGCTTGGATTTTTTTTTTTTTTTTTTTTTTTTTTTTTTGGTTTGGTGAGTGATAAACAAGGATAATGGGTTGCTGGAGGTGACTGAGTGTTACTAAATGAGTTAAGAAGAGACATAGTAGGCAGTGTCAGCCTTTCATTCTCCTATAGGGAGTGGGCAAGGCTGTTTTAGCCCTATCTAAATTTGGAGACTGAGGAAGAAAATTCAATCTCCACCCAGTAGCCAATCAAAGTCAGCTGGTCCAAGACTATCATTAATTATACCTAATATCAGGTGAAGAGAGGCAGCTGACAAGTGCCACCATCTCATGGTCCTGAATCATAATACTATGTTTTACTGTATGAAAATAGTGTGGGTTCTACAGTTTTTTTTCTTGAGTTTACAGGATGAAAAACTCACTTGTCAGAGATCTTGCAAGAAATCGACCAACTCAGGAGCCAGTCAATAAAAAGTTCCTCTAACTGGTGACTAGAAATGAAATTAGGATACTCTTTCTTCGGGCAGCCTAGTGTCATGGATGACACATGCCACTTCCACTGAGCGACAAAGGCTCTTTTATGCCTGATTCTTAATAATAATAACAACAATGTCAGTAAGGCCAGTATGCAATGATAAGGAATTACATAATATTGGTGATTCTAATATAGATCTAGAATTTTGTTTTTAAGTGTACTCATGTTTCACTGACAATTTCTGCATGGTATAACTTCTGTAAAAGTTATATTAAGTTTGATATAGGATTTCCCTAATTCTAAATAAAGTTAGAATAATTTTTAACTGAGAAATTCAGAAAACTTATATTCAGGACAAATTTTTATTTAAAACTAAATCATATAATACTTTTTGTTTTAAGGTTTTAAACAGAAATGTTGCATATCTAAGAGAACTGTTTTCTTTTTATTATACATCTTAAAGTTATATATATATATATATATAGATATATACAGGGTGTTCGGGATAAATTTGACATATTTATAATTAATTATATTTTTCCGTAAGTTACATGTATTAACACACACTTCTCTTCATTTAAAAGTTTGGACCCTTCTTCATTCATATACAAGATGTCAGAAAGGATGGATAGCTGGAACCCACCTGAATCATGGAAGAGAATAACTTGTATCATGATGATTCGTGCCCGCCATCAAAATAAGGATATTACGACTGCTGCCCAATGCTCCCTGAATACAGTAAAAACAATCAGGCATGAACTAGAGACTTGCAATGGTGACTACGAGGATGTAGCAAGAAGAAAGATCCCTAGCAGACTATCTGATTGCGTTCGTACAGCAGAATTCCTCGCAAATCTGCAGGAACAGGTGTTGAAGAACCCTGGCATTGGAATTCGGGCTTTGTTCGTGGAGTTGCTAACTGTAGTCAAGCCCTGGATAACAAGGGTAGCCAATGGTAGGCCGTATGTATGGCAGCAGGATTCGGCCCCTTGCCACACCTCTGGGAAAAGTCAAAAATGGTTGTCTGAAAATTTCTACGACTTCACCAGTCCAAATGTTTGGCCTCCAAACTCCCCAGACCTTAACCCCATGGATTATTTTGTATGGGGCGCAGTTGAAAAAGACACCAATCGCACTTCCAGTAATACAAAAGCCCAGTTAATGGATAAAATTAAAACAGTTTTTGCGGCCCTTCCCAGGGAGACTGTAGCATCAGCTTGTTCGAGGTTCCGAAGCAGAATTGAAGCTGTGATCGATGCTAATGGTGGTTATTTTGAGTAAATCTTGTTGATAGTATTGTAATTAACTCTGCCTGTAATGTTTTTTTGTCAATTCATTAAATTTAATAGATACAAAGAAGATTTTCTTTTTCCTTACGAAACTGTCAAATTTATCCCGAACACCCTGTATATGTTAAAGATACCAAGCTATTTTAAACCTGGTTTTACTCCATTTTCCAAGTAAGCAAACTTGACTTATTTGTCTGTTTGCTTACTTGGGAAATGGAGTAAAACCAGGCTTAAAATAGCTTGGCATCTTTAACATTTATTATACCCAAGGTAAAATACTTTCTACATCTATATATATATATATATATATATATATAGTGATCATTCCACTGCTTATCATAAAGAAAACTTTGTTGCTCCATAAATGGCATCATAGTGCAGAAATATTTAAGGGCACATTTAAAAAAATGTTCCACATCATAAAACTTGGAAATTTAAAATTCAACAGTATGGAACAACTTGAATTTTTATGATGATATATCTTATGTCTTGCTCCACCTGTGCATTCCTGGCACTCCAACTAGTATACTAAAAGGAATTAAATAACAGAAGAAAAAAATTCTAATACCTACAGCAGAATTATGCACTTACATATTCATACCGTAAAAAGTTAATGGATTAGCAGGTACTACTACTACTGGTTGAAGTAATCTATAAAAAAAAAGAAATAGGCATAATCAATTGTTCATTCCTATTTATTTTTTAAATATTCATTGAAAATTTGGTAAACTGTAAATTATTATTATTATTCGGCCTCCATGGATCAAAAGACTCATTGTGGGAGATCCTTTTTAAGAAACACACATCTATCAAGACTTATCGAGGGAGGTCCCTCCTAGGAAACACAAAATCTATCATACCACTCCTTAAATGCATTGACCGTTCTCGATCTCACTATCAGTCAATGCATTCCATGGTTCAACCATCCTCCATGCAAAGAAACCACTCCTCACCCCCTTTCTCAGTTTCCTTTCATAACTTCCAGGGATGGCCCCTTGTCATGACTCCTTCCCGCTGTTCAATCAAGCGAAAGAACTCCCAGTGTCAACCCTCTAACCACCTCTCAACAGTTTAAAAGTCTCAATCATATCACCTCTCCTTCTTCTATCCACCAAACTCTACAGTCCACACTCCCTCAGCTGATCCTCATAACTAACATTGTACAGTCCTGACACCATCTTTGTTATCCGCCTTTGTACCCTTTCCACGATTAATTTATCCCCTTCAAATCCTGGAGACCAGATCTGAGAACAATAGTCTAAGTGTTGGTCTGATCAGTCTTATACAACAGAATGATAACAAATGTGTGTGTGCAAGAGTGTATATATATATATATACACACACACATATCAATCCCACACAAGATCACAAAATTGTTTCTGTATGTGTGTGGTTGATATAAAAATAAAGCATACAATATAAGCCAGCTTGGTTGGCAGAGTAGTTAGCTTATCCACTCTCCAGCCAAAAGGCTGTAGGTTTGAATCCTGCCATGGGAATGGATGTTTGTTATTGTCTGTGAAAGTGCTAGTGGTGGACAGTAGATGGCATTGGTGTATTGAGTGGTGGAGACAGAGTTGTAGAGTAGGTGCCCTCCCTCAATGAGTCTTTGGACTCCTTGGAGATGTCACATAATAATAATAATCATGGAAAGTAAAAAATATTGCTGTGGGCAAGCAATTAAAGAGAAACAAGGAATGTGTTAATACATTTGCCGAAAGATGTAGTCAGTTGAGAAAAATGGTATGACACTGGCTGTCTAATGAGCAGATATAGATGGAATGAAAGAGGAGCCAAGAAGTAATGTTCTGTTATGAAAGTAATGTTATGATAAGTCTGAAGCTGACCTAAGTATGGATGTTAACTAGCAGATGTTTGCGTTGTAGCATATTTATGTGAAAGTAGTGACATGGCGGTGGCCAGCTAAATGGCACAGCACCCATGAAAATACCTAAAATACCTATAAAATAACATAATGCAGAAACAGAGTATCTTCATTGAAAAAATCATATTTATATGAACAAACCATGTGTTTTAAAACTTCACGTCAGCTTTCGCGAATCAATATAATAATTGATCAACGAGGTAAGTTTAGTCAGTAGCAATTAAAAACACTGGTCAGGGGGAAAAAAATCTTTGAACTGAAGCCAGTTCTAATATCTTTCCAAAACCTATGGTTTCCAATCAACCAACACAATACCACGCGGTTCATTCATAACATTTCACAACACACCAATCAATTTAGCGCACAAACACGGGTTGCACAAAATTTACTTCTTTTTTTATTACATAAAAATTCCCTAGTGGCCATAATCCCTATCTTAGATTATTTATTCCCTGAATATAATCATATATTCATTCTTGCTGTTTTCTGCTTACAACATCTATTTAAAAAAAAAAATAAATAAATAAAACCAAGATTAAATCATAAATAGAGCCAGAAGAATTAACATCAGTAGGTTCAGACAGATCATTAATAAAGAAAAGATGAAGATTGATTAAAAATCATGAAAAGTAGTGACAGGCTGAAGTTTTAGGCCAATTATTATTATTAGAGATCTTCGAGAAGTCAAGGACCCATCGAAGCGGGCCGTAGATCATTTATACCAAATATCATGCTTTCTGTTAAACTCATTCACTCCCAGATTCACTCACTACTTTAACAGGCAAATTATTAACTCACTCACTGTAAAAGAAAAATCTAGCTTATTTCTTTCTTAACCGCACAAAAGATTAACTTCCATGGATGCCTCTTTCGTTTCTCTCAACAATATGTATAAAGAAATATTTCATCAGTTCATAACACCTTTTCAAAAGTTAATCTACATATACCTATCACGGATTTTTCTCCTGTCTCCAAGTGTTTACAGTCTGCATACTTTCGATCTGATCTCATAATCTACATTCCATACTCCTGCTATTATACTTATAACTATTCTTTGCACAACTTTTATACAGCTTCTTTATCCCGTCCACACCCTTTACACCAAATAACTGCACAGTAGTCAAGGTGTGCACAATATGAAGGCATTAAAGAGAATAAATGGCTCCCTTGTCTGTACATCTCAATGTGGATTCAAAATCGCAATTATCCTATGAGTCGTAATTGCAATTTTTTTTCAACCAGACCTTTGTCTTTCAGTTTCCTATCCACCATAACATCAAGAACCCTAGATTCATCAATTCCTTGTAACATAATCCCACCAATATAATATGCAGTTGGAAATCTCACCATGCCAAGGTGTGTAACTTGGCAGTTGTTAACATTGAAATTAAAGCCATTATCATTTGCCCACCGTTCCAGTTTATTCAAATTATTTTGTAAGCGATATACAGTATATAAATATTATCCCTGCCGATTATGATTATCACTGCATCATCAACAAGCAATTCAAGATTTCCTGTCTGGTCCTTCCTAATATCATTAATGTATACACCAACAGTAGTCCAACGATTAATCCCGGGGTACACTACTGGTTATCTTAAATTCCTTAGGTGCCCATCCACCGTATATCAGTTTCTGATAGTTCTTCAGCCATCCACCTATCCAAGTCAATAATTTATATCACAATTCCATATTCTCCATATCATTCAACAGAGTTTCATGCAGTATTCTACCAAATGCCTTAAGAAGTCCAAAAGCATCATAGCATATCCATTCTCTTTATACAACTCGGAATTAACATTATTGTAAAATATGAGCTAATTACTAAAACGTGAACTTTCTTAATTAAAACCCATAATATAGAAATTACAGACCGATCAGCATATCAGGATTTGGGAAGAATAAATTGTGCCTCTGATCATATAAAAATTGGTGATGTATACCAGCAACCTCTTTTCATCTTCATTTTTGGCAGGACCAAGTTTTACCTCCATTATCCCTCCAGAGTGGTTTTAGATTTTTGAGCGCTGTTGCTGATTTTGCAATCTTTGTTCTAATATCCAATCTTGATCTATCTGACATCTTTGTTAAAGATATTGTCTAGTAGTTAAACTGATCGACTTCTAGAAGTAGATCCATAAATAGGATTTTTCACTTTCTGCTACATCACTTCCTTCTTGGTCTGAAGTACAGATTTATCATTATTTTATTTTTTGGTGCTTATGGTTAATCCATATTTTTTAAAAGTACAAGCTAATTTTAGAGTGATTTATTTCCTAAACATGTGATTGGTATTCTGCAAGGAAATCAATATCATTAGGAAACTTTAGATGGTTTATTCCTCTTCCTCCTACTATTTCTCTAATATCACAGTTCTTCAGGGCTTAAGTTCCAACATATTCAAGGAATCAGATAAATTACATTGGTGATAATTTGCACCTCTGTCTCACTCCACACACCGTTAGAAAGGGAGTGCGATAATTCCCCTTGATTTCAACTATCATTTCAGAAAAGTACAGAGACTCAATCAGTAGTATTATTTTGCTGTCTGTTTCGTGATGTCGGAGATTTTTTTACAGTGCATCATCACAGATAGAGTCTAAGGCTTTCTGTATGACAAAAGAATTATGGCACATTCCTTTTTTATGTTCTACGTATTTTTTCCTAAAGATATAGACTGTAAATATAAGATTAATTGCACTCTTGTTCTTTCGAAATTCAGTCTTGAAGTCTCAACAATTGAATTCCAGTTTTGCTTCAATGTGTAGCTCATTGTGGAGGTGACGCTTGCATCCTCTACGTTAGACCGCACGCAGATAGACTTAAAATTCGAGTTTAGGGTTGTTCATCCCAGAATCTCGGGGTTTTCATCCCATAAACTCAAGAAATTCGACTGTATAACCCACATTATTTCAAACATTAACATATCCTGTTAGGATTAGGTACCAAGACACGGCAGCACTTGTTTGCCGGTCTCTTCATTGGTAGGTGTCTATAATTAGTAACGGACATGGGCCAGCTATCTCTGATTGGCCACCGGTGGTGATTGAAATGTCCACTCAGTCTGCGAAAGCTAGATAGGGTTAAAAGGCCTCACCTTCTCCCTTTAAGGAAATAAAAGGCGTTAGCTTATTATTATTATGTGAGAATAAGATGTCCAATTATATTTTTTTTGGGTCACTGATCAGGTTAAATTAACCTAAAATTATTCTTTTTGCTGTTTAATTTTTTTTACAATTGGAATAAGAATAACTGTGCACCAGTCTTTTCGCCAGATCTCAGTGCTGCTTACCCGCTGAAAAATTTTGTACTGTTCACTAATTGGTTCGACCCCATTCCTTAAATAATTCTGGCATAATGTCGTCAATTCATACTGTTTTCTTGCTATTGTTCTTAAGACAGCTTTTTCTACATCTCTAAGTATAGGAAATCACTGTTATATTTCGCCCACCGATTAGAGATCCCTCAACACTTCTGTGCATGTCAGAAAAAGGAGAATCCATTCCGATAATAGGGTAATCAGTCTGTCTTCTGGGATGAATTTGTTTATTATTACAGGTCGGAAAATTTAGCTTTTCTTTTATGAACATTGTAGTTTTTAGTGTAACTATTTTGTTTGTGTGACAGTTGGAAAAATGTACGTAGAGTATTAACAAAATTAAAAAAAAGGTATAGCATAAAACAAAAATTTAATTAAGTTTATTTTTAAGAAAGTTTTCTATAAAATAAAAATAATTATACAGAAAAATAGAATTATTTTCAAATGAACTTAGATTTTCTAAACTTACAGTTGAGAGAACTGAGACACTTTAATGTCCTAAACCGATTAATTATTTATGACTTGTTGTGACTCTTTTAACAAACCCATGCAAAAAAAAAAATGTTGGAAAAAATACCATTATTAAATCCTTTTAATCTTCACAGTCATCTGAATCGCCATCACTTTCACTTAAACTGATCACCAAAGGTTCGCATACTTCGATAATTCCGTCTCTGTCCCAATACATATTTTCCAATGAGGTGACATGAGAGCAATATTTTCCCCAGTTTTGAACTGTAATACTTTCAATCACCCGTTCTCAAAGCTTAAAAAGTTTAGACATGTTAATATCTCCAGTTACGTTGCGAAGGCAAATGAAACTTTTCACTTCTGCCCAAACATACTCAATAGCATTAATATCGCAATAATATGGTGGTAGTCTCAAAGCTAGAAATCCATGCTCTTTGAGCATCGTGTTGAATTTAAATAGTTTAGTTGTGGGCGAGTTTCTTTTGACCAAATTAAGTAATTCAATTTTTCACATATCTGCAGAATGAGAAATGTTATTTGCAGAGAGCCAATCCATAAGAACTTGATTCTTATTAGACCAATTTGGAACTTTGTTTAATCGAATAGAGTGATATGAAGCGTTATCAATTATAACAACAGCATTTTTAGGAAGGTTTGGAATCAGTTTTTCTTCTGCCCACTTTTCGAAGATCGTAGAATTCATTTGCCCATGGTAATCTCCATTAGTTGAATTGGCTTCGTATAGTAAGTTTGAATTCGGTAAAAAACCCAATTCTCCACCCGCACACAAAATTATTATGCGCCACGAGGCATTTCCGGTTTGTAGCACTCCACATTCTTCTTTAGACTGCCAACATTTTCCATAAGTTAAATTACTATCAATCCAAGTTTCATCTAGATACACAATCGGTTTTTTCTTCTCCCTGAACGTGTTATTGCTCTCAAATACTGCGTTCAAGATAAAACAATGTCACTTCGCTCCATGATAAATTTCCTTTTATTCTGGGACTTTTTGAAACAAAATCCGATTTCATGAAGTATTTTCCTTAAAGTTTCACTTTTCCAAGGAAAATGATTTTTTCCTTTAAGCACAGAAATGAATTTTGGAACAGCTGGCACTCTTTTGTCGACCTTAAAATTCGTGAATAGTTCTTATGACGTCTGCATCAAAAGCTTTCAAAGCTAACGGTTTCGATGGTTTTCTTTACTCTGGCGCTTTTTTTTTTTTTTTTTAGGAGATTTAAATTTTTGCTAACCTTCACCTTTTGATTCCCTACGAATTCTTTTAACAGTCGACCCCAATACGCCCGCAATTGCACTTGCACGTTTTATGACTTGAGAAAGGGGAACAAGGAGATGATTCTTTTTCGCAGAATGTCAGCACATTATTCAATATTCTTTCGCAAGAGTTACTGAAACGTTTACCAACAGAACTTGTTGACTGCACTGGATCCATCATACAAATTAATAATAAAAAAATAATGCAAAAAAGCGACAACAAAAATCAAGCTAATACTAGTTCAGCGACAGACAGAGCACGTGATTTTGCATGTTGGCGACCAATTGGTACATCCTTCATTTCTTTCTCCCCTTCAGCATGAATCGACTATTCTTGGCAAAATGCCAAGGAGAGATCTACAAACGGTGGGCGAACTATATCTGTCATATTTGGAACAATTCTCTCTAAACTATGTTTGTCCAATATATCATCAAATTCTGATAGCTCACTGAAAGAATTTTACCATCCCTTCAGTATTTTTTTTTTAATCAGTGATGTTTATTCCATCCTCATCCTCAATTATCCACTTCCTTAGAACAAATGGCAGTGTTAATATATTATTTAATTGGTATGTTTTTGTGCTTATTCTTGTGAAAATGATCTACAATTTTTCAGCATTCTTTGGATAACCATTTATTTTTTTTTTGTTAACTTCACTTAAATCTGCCTGTTTAGATAATAATCCTGCTCTTAATTGGCCTAGGATGTTTTCAGCTGCTTCAATGAATGTCCTTCAAATATGTTTGTAAGAGGTGTAAGGATAAAATGAATCAACAGGAATATCAGATCAAGTGCACGAATTGTTTTAAATTATTTTTCGTGATAATTTGATTTTAGTTCTTTAATGTTAACTTGTTGTCAAGTTATTTTTATCGTGGTTCTAAATCAAATTTCAGCCTAAAAATTGTAATGGCTATAAGCTGGTTATTTCCAATCAGAGTACCTCTGAAAGTTCTTGCTGACTTTACACAGGATTCATATTTAGATTTGATAAGAAAAAAAAAAAAAAAAATCAGCTAACGTCTTTTTATTCCCCGTATACGGGGAGTAGGCGAGGCCATTTAGCCCTATCTAACTTTTGGAGACTGAGTGGGCAGTTCAATCTCCACTGGTACCAATCAGAGATAGATGGCCCAAGGCTATCACTAATTAAGCGGTACTCAGTGAAGAGAGACGGCTCAAATGTGCCGCCATCTCGTGGTCCCTAACCCTAACACAATATATTTAATGTCTGAAATAATGTGGGTTCTACGGTCGATTTTCTTGAGTTTACAGGACGAAAAACCCGAGTTTCCGGGAGGAAAAACCTGCTTGCCCGTGCCAGAGATCGACTAACTCGGGAACCGGTCGGAAAAAGGCTTAGAAAAATTTCCTCTAGTTGCCGACTTGACTCGAAACCAAGTCTTCCTTCGTGCGGCCAAGCGCGGTGGTTGGCAAACGCCACATCCACCGAGCTACACAGGCTCTTTTTTTAAAAAATCAGCTAACGCCTTTTTATTCCCCGTATACGGGGAGCAGGCGAGGCCATTTAGCCCTATCTAACTTTTGGCGACTGAGTGGGCAGTTCAATCTCCACTGGTACCAATCAGAGATAGATGGCCCAAGGCTATCACTAATTAAGCGGTACTCAGTGAAGAGAGACGGCTCAAATGTGCCGTAGATTTGATAAGTATATAATTAATTAGCTTCTGAGTTCTTACACCCGAGGAGATCCAGATCTAATTTTCGTCACCTTTTATATACGAAAAGTGTGTTAGTTATGGTGAGAACATTATAGAAAAATATAAATTCCATCAATTTCATATCACTCTCATTTTTTTCTATTAATCCAAATCGGCCGACTGTGGCGATAAAGGTCCTTCCTATATCTATTAGTATTTAGCAATGATATCCCTTTGTTCTATCAGAAGCACATAATATTCTTCTGGATCAAGAAATGAACTCGTTAACCTTCTGCTGCTGTACCGAATTAAAGAAAGATATTTGCTTCCTCTGTTGTTAATTATCCAGATTCTGGGCATTTTATATCACATATATCAGTGATTTATCAACCACAGCGAGCTAATTCTGCTGGTAGAATCTTTAACTCTTCAGGTTGATTATAATGATCTAACATCCCATATTTCTATCATAAATCTGTTCGACAGACGAAATTCCCGTTTAAATATCTTTATATTCTTGGAAAGGGAATAATCACTGGTAGCATATTTGTCATCTCTCCAAGAAATCCGCGTCTCCAGTAGAAGATGCATTTCTTAAAAGTTTTCTCTTTTAACCAATCAGTATTTGAATAATTAAAGTTTCCGGTAATAATTACTCGTTTAGTATACATAAGAATAATTTGTTGATTCATTTTACTGTCCCCAGAACCTGAGTTCCTATGGTGCAACAACTCCCCATCATACATTTCAGCCTAGTAGCCCTGACTTCACAATAGATAGCCTCAAAGGTATCCCTAAAAGAGACATCATCATTGCATTTACGACTTTCTATCCTAACTGAAAACAAGTGATGTGATATCTTTAGTGTTATCCCCCATCCTATGCTATCTGTTTTGTCCTACCGTTTCCACTGAATTCCATTCAATACATCTGACTTTGATATTATATTATATATATTAGAGCCTGTGTAGCTCAGTGGATGTGGCGTTTGCATACCACGGCGCTTGGCCGCACGAAAGAAGACTTGGTTTCGAGTCTAGTAGGCGACTAGAGGAAATTTTTCTAAGCCTTTTTTCGACCGGTTCCCGAGTTAGTCGATCTCTGGCACGGGCAAGCGAGTTTTTCGTCCGGTAAACTCAAGAAAATCGACCGTAGAACCCACATTATTTCAGACATTAAATATATTGTGTTAGGGTTAGGGACCACGAGATGGTAGCACATTTGAGCCGTCTCTCTTCACTGTGTACCGCTTAATTAGTGATAGCCTTGGGCCGTCTATCTCTGATAGGTACTAGTGGAGATTGAACTGCCCAGTCAGTCTCCAAAAGTTAGATAGGGCTAAATGGCCTCGCCTACTCCCATTATACGGGAATAAAAAGGCGTTAGCTGATTTTATATATATATATGAATTTAAGTCTGACATTTTTGTACAGTTACATCAACAGTCTGTTTGCTCCAGTTGGGCAGGTTTTTCTTTTCTGATCAGAGACACTTTCAATATGTCTAAATCCAAAGGGTATATTTCTTCTCCATCACCAGTTTCACAACCATACTCAATGGCATTCGTATGTCTGTGGCCTTTGCATACCAGAGATGAACATATATTATCTCACTGTTCCACCCATGATGATTTAGTTGTCCTGACTCTGCATTAAGTAATAATTTAGGTACAGCTCCCCCCCCCCTTTATTCAAATCTTTACTACCATCATACTTACTCCACACTTCTAAAATCTCACATCCAATTAGGTCAGAGGTTAAGTTACAGGAATTAGTGAGATTTGGCTAATAGTGGATGACATAGTTACACAGACAGAATATGATGGAGTTAGTATTTTCATGGAGCATAAAGTATGTAGACTTAGGAGAGGAGTACTGCTTCTGATTAAATACGAGATGAAATGTAGCCAACAAGATTGTGAGTCAGTTGAGCAAATGATGGATTTTTAAGTCAGTCCTGTATGAGATTGAGGCTGTCAAAATATAAAATTCTTTGCTGTTGTTGGCTAGGGAAATGCATTAGTAATTTATTACAATGAGTGAAAGTCCAGTACTTGTTATGACAACCATAAATATTAGAGATATAGGTATTGGAAGGAAGGAAGATCATGTGGAAGGAAGGAAATGGAATTTATATATTTAGTGAAAGATTATTATCTGAAGCATAACATGACTGAGGTGACTCTGGGTATGTGAGTTTTAGACCTTGCTATAGGTTCAGAAGCCCTGTACATAACTAAGGTGGATATGTTGCTTCAAATTGAGGAAAGTAATCAGGCAGTCTCCACTTGGAAGTAGCAAAAATCTGTTGAAATTCCAATTAACAAAGTATAAGAAGTAAGAAATAATATGGCAAAAAAGTGATTTTCATGGGTAGGTTTAGTGTCCTCCTTATCAAAAAGTAATTAAATTCAACCCCCCCACCTTGAAAACCTCCAACTGTGTAAATTTGTCTCGTTTCGAGGTCACCTCTAGTTGATGTCATGATTTTGGAGGTCACATGATGATAACGTAAAGATTTTCTTTCCAGGGTACTTTTAATGAGGAATAACATGGTCCTCTTATAAAGAATTAATTTAATCTATAAGGTACTCTTGATAAGGAAGCCTGGGGTGTTCGTTAAACTGTGTATTATATGTGCGTCTCAAATGTGGATGTCATGTGGTAGTTCACGTTACAATTTTGTGTTAAGACCCTTTTGATGAGGGGTGACAATGCCCCATTATCAAAAATTAATTTCTAGCATAATAGAAGCTCTGTATTATACGTGTTGGTTTCTGTCTGTGTATTATGTCACAATGTCGTGTATGTTTTTGAGGATTGGAGCAAGCGTCTTTGTCAGGACAGCTATTGATCCGAGGAAAACCAGCGCTCAGAGATTGTTATTCCCTAGGCGGATATCTTTCAAGGACAATAAGGTTGCCTGTTGTGATAGGGCTTCGTTAGTGGGGACGTAGGGTCGACAGGTCTAATTTTCTTTGCCTACATTTCTACATTTGTGTGGCAGTCGATTTGGTTATATTTCAAGATAGCTTGGAACTAGTAGGGGTACTAGTTCCAAGGGGTACTACTACGTTGGAACTAGTAGGGGTACATGGTTAGTTAGAGGAGTGCCTGGAAGGCATTGTCTGGGTTCAATAAGAAACTGGGAAGCAGGGACGAATGCTGGTCTTGAAATTCCTGCTTGCTCTTGTTATCATTCAGGGAGTGGAGTTATGATTGAAGTCTGATCAGCGGAATAATGAATTACTGACCATTTAAAACTATATATTTAGAAATTTGTGTACATTTAATCATACAAATACAACATGTATTTTACAAATGATATTCTAACTTTTTCAATTTAGCTACTTGAATACAAATTCTACCCTACGGTTCTTTTTTATGAACTGGTCAATAACATCATCATAAAATGTAACTTAATTTTCCTAAGCAACACTTAAACTTGTAAAGGCTGGCTGAAGCTCACTGGCTAGAGCTACTTTCACTGCGTATGGCCTGTGTTTAAGACGACGTGAAGGGAGCGGAAATGACTATCTGCGCACATGAATCATAGCGCTGTAGCGAGGACCTGGAAGCTCACACAACCCAGCAAGCCAAGTTAGCTTTGGCTTGATGAGCAAGCATCGGCCTTCGATACACAACGCAAAGCCCAATTATTGCCCCGCAAGTTTAAGACGTCTTCGGTCTACAAAAATAAAAGCCTAAATGAAATGCTTATAAAAGAATGCATTTATTAACAAATAAATATTTCTTCTTTCTCGTGAATTACCTTGCACAGCAAGCATAGCAAGAATGGAGAATTCGCCCCTGTTGAGAGGAGAGTTCAGAATGAGGTTTCCGTTAAGATAAGAGAAATATAAGTTGTCTTGTAGGACGGAACTGGTTATCTTTAGAGTATTGAAGAAATGATATCTGTTTTTTTAGTTAATGAGAAACTCTGATGTAATTTTGCGTTTTTGTGTTATATCACTCACAGCATTCTGTATTATAATGTGCAGTTCCAATATATTCTTGCAGATTTTCCAATAGAGAAGTCCTGTTTATGTAGGCAGAAGAGAACGCTTATTATTATTATTATTATTATTACATAACACCTCCAGAGAGAGTCCAAAGACTTATTGTGGGAGAGTCTCCTACTCTACTTCGCTAAATCCATCTCACCCTCTCTACTACTACTACTACTTTATTCTCATACTATCACACTACTACTATCAATGGCATCAACAACAGTATTTTAATTAAAAAATAAATAAATAAAATAAATCAGCTAACGCCTTTTATTCACTTATTGATAGGCTTTATTCCCTTATAGGTAGGCAAGGCCCTTATACTCTATATAGCTTTTGGAGACTGAGTGGGCAGTTCAATCTCGACCGATAGCTAATCAGAGTTAGCTGGCCCATGTCTATCACTAATTATAGGCAGCCACCGATGAAGAGGCTGCAAACAAGCGCTTCCATCTCTTGGTACCTAAACCTAACATAATATGTACCTGTCTGAAATAATGTGGGTGCTACGGTATATTTTCTTGAGGTAACGGGACGAAAAATCCGAGTTTCCGGGAGAAAAAACCCGCTTGAGAAAAAAAGCACCACTTCCACTGAGCTACGCAGGCCTTACAACAGTATTTTGTGTCTGCAAATTACTTGTGTTCTGAAGGTTGATTTGCTGTATGTGGGATGATAAACCCACGTTTCCGCGTAAATAAAACCTGCTAAACCTTCTTATGAAATCGGCTAACTCACCTTCGAATGAAACAGCGCATATAAGAATTACCCTAGTTAGGAAGAGAATCGAACTCGGGTCTTTTCCAATCGAAGGGCGCAATGTTTTGGTGTTTTTCCAATTATACTATGGAGGCATATTATTGAATAATACACGCTGTTATTTCTCTAGTTAACCATTTTACTTCAATAATAATATGTTTTGATACTACTGATTTTCTTAACCATCAATAGAGAGTCCTCCTTGTTCTCAGCTTGCTGTGGTTTCTTATTACTACCATCTGTATCGATATAAAGAATCTAAATTTCCAATCTATCGATTTCATGGTTTCAGTTAGTAAACGTTATTATATTCTGGTGGTATTCAAATAATCAATCACTTCTCTTTTTAGCGACTGCATGAAATCCCTTAGAAATTGAAATGACAGGAAAAAGTGTTGTTGAATAAAGTGGAGGTGGAAGTGGATGTGCAGAATCAGGTAAACTACAGTTATTAGGGAGGGGAGTGGATATGCAGATTTTATTGAGGCAGTTGAGTATATGAATGTGTATAATATGCCAGAGCAAGTACGAAGGACAACAAATCAGAATAGGATAGTTAGTATAAGGCATCAGGATAGGGTGGGACAAACGGGCTTCTGCATTTCATATATACTAATCCCAGGAGTATTAGGAACAAGAAGGAATAATTTTTGGCCTTGGTTGGCTCTTCCTGGCCACAGGTAATTGGCATTAGTGAAAGATGGCTGACAGAAGATGATATATATAGCTAGAGGGATATAATCTGAAGGCTATAGTGTGTTCAGGAGGGACAGAGAGAATAAATTGGGGGGAGGAGTGTTATTGATGATAGCTGATGAACTGAAGACAAGGAGAATAGAAGTGGAACTGCAGGATAAAGAAAAGAGCACATTTGAGGCTATTTGGTGTGATATTGTGACTTCCAGAACAAAATATACAGTTAGGGCTGCTATAGACCAGGTGATGGAATAGATGGTGGAGATAGTATGCATAAGCAAATAGAAGCAATGAGTGGAAAGAGGGAAATTATTATGGGGATTTCAACTATGGTACCATTCATTGGAAGGAGAGGACACATGGCAGGAAGGAATTGGATTTTATGCAGTTATTAAGGGATAACTATCTGCGACAGCATGTAATGGAAAATACTAGGGGTCAGAGAGTGCTTGACCTAATAATTGCATCCGAGAATTTGGCTGTAAGGAATATGACCACGTTGCCACCAATTGGTGAGAGTGATCATACAGTCTTGACCTGGGAGGTCAAAGATGGCTAAATGTGTGGAATTTTCAATTAAGACAGGATACATGCGGAATTACCGGCTGGTAAGTATGACAAGCTTAGGAGATTGTTTGGTTCAGTGCCATGGCATGTAAAACTGCAAGGGCAGGATGTTGATAGTGCATGGGAGTTGGTTCAGATGTGTTTGCAGGAAGCAATGGCTGATTGCATACCTAGAGTCCGAATAGTAAATTAAATAGGGATTAAATGGATGAATAACACCATTAAGCTTGAGCTGCAAAAAAGAAACTACTGTGGAGGGAATTTAAGGAGAAAGGTGACCTGCAGGCACATGAACGGTATAATGGTATAAAGCCCAGGCTAGAAGGGTAACAAGTGTGGTAAGAAAAGCAAAAGCAGATTATGAAAGAACACATGCAGGCTAAAGAGAATCCCAAAACAGTTTTTTCGATATGTTGCAAGTAAAAGAAAAAATATATATGACAGAATGATTTTAAAGAATGCCGATGGCAGGGAGGTAACCGAATCAGTTGATATAGTGGAATTACCGAGCGAGTACTTTGCAAGATTATATCATCAGGTGGTGATATTGCAGGAATGAAGGAACCAACAGCTTATACGGGATTGTGGTGGAGGAAGTGAAGGTGAATAGTCTATTACAAAACCTCAATGTGAATACATCTGTAGGATTGGATGGCATACCAGCACGTGTCGTACGTGAAGCGGCTAAGAATTGTCAGTGCCCTTGAACATTTTGTTTAATATGCGTCTCGGATCTGAGTTAGTATCGAGGGGTTGGAAAGAGGGGAATATAGTTCCACTGCATAAAGGACGTTCCAAGACTGATGTTGCAAATTACCGACAGATCAGCATATCAGGAGTCGTTGTCAAGGTGTTGGAAAAAGTAGTCAAGAGGAAAATACAGGAATGGATAGATGAAAATGGGATAATGCATGGGAGACAGCATGGTTTTCTGAAGGGAAGATCATGCCTCAATAACTTGCTCACGTTTTATTACACAGTGACGGCTGAACTTGATAAGGGTAATGGGTTTACAGTGATTCTGGTGGACCTTGCTAAGGCCTTTGATAAGATACCACATTGAATTCTAACCAGTAAACTGCAGCATATGGGGATGGATATAGGGTTGGTGAGATGGATAGGAGGGTGGTTGATGAAGATATATCAGAGAGTAGTTTATTCAGGAATAGAGTCCAAAAGACGGCCTGTGACTAGTGGTGTGCTGCAGGGTTCTGTTCTTGGACCACTACTGTTTAATTTGTTCATTAGCGATATAGGAAAGGATATGAGAGGAACTGTTCATTTGTTTGTTGATGATGCAAAGTTGGGTAGTGCAATTGTGAATGCACAGGATGTCAAAATTTTACAGGATGATTTGGATAGTTTGGATGACTGGGCTAAGGAGAATGGGTGTCAATTTAATGTGGCAAAATGTAAGGTTATGCATTTTGGGGTGGAAAGATTAGCAGCAGTATACCACATTGGTGGAACTGTATTCCAGGAGATTGACGAGGCGAGGGATTTGGGAATGTTGGTGAATAGGGAGTTGAAGTTTAGGGGAACATTTCAAACGTGGCTAAATCAGCTTATTAAATCACTTGGTTACTGAAGAATACTTTGACGAGCAGAGATAAGTTATTGTTACTCTGTATCGAGCCATGATAAGATCCCTTCTAGAATAATGTGCCCAGATTTGGGCGCCAGGGTTTCTTCTTGATGGGGAGGAGGTGGAGAGGATCGGGAGACGAGTGACTAAGGTGATAGCAGGTCTATGGAATGAACCTTATGAGAACAGTTTGGAGATTTGTTGGTTGCAGAAATTGGTTGATAGGCGGAAGAAGGTGATATGCTTGAGACATTCAAATTATTGAAGGGTTTCTATAAGATTAATTCAGAATATATTTTTGAGAACAGGACTTGTGATGGGAGGACTAGCGGCCATCCATGGAAACTCGGCAAATGTGTGGTTAGCAAGAGTGTTAGAGCTAGGTTTTTTACTTGGAGAGTGGTGAATGAGTGGAATAAGATGCCAGAGTCTCTTGTGGGTGTCATGACTCTCAATGAGTTCAAGGAGAACTATGAGAGATACTGCATGAATGTTGAATTGTTGTTCTTGACATGATGTTAGAGCCTCCCTCGATGAGTCTGAGAGCTCCTTGGAGCTGTCCGTAATAATAATAAAAATAATGATAAAAATACACAACATTTTTTTCTTACTAACATTTCATTTATCATCTTACAGAGCATTTACATATATACACATATTTACATATTACATATATATATATATAATTATAAAATATATATATATTTTACAGTGAATTTCATACAAATTTTACCGTTTGGAAGAATTTGTATGAAATTTTTTGGGAAAATTTTTATGTTCCAGATAACTACTCTGCGGATTCTTTTATGAGGGGGGGGGCTGTAGTCCTTTTCTATTTGTGGCACAATAGTTTTATCCCATTCATTGTTGTGGTTGGTGTTGAAATAATGGAAAGTTAAACCAGAATTGTCCTCTCTGTTGTTGTTTACTTCTCTGGTGTGTGCTCCTGTTGTCATATTTCTTGACTTCTTGTAGTTTGTTTGATGTAATTCAGGCTGCAAGAGCAAGGAATGTTGTAAAATCCAGAATGTTTATTGAAAGGATTCTTGTCTTTAGTTGAACGTAATATATTGCATACTGATCTTATTGGTTTGAAGGCAACTCGATTGTTGTGAGACCTAAGCAGGTTGGCAATTTTTTGTGAAAGTGTGCCAGCAAAAGGAATTGAAACAGAAGTAATTTTTGAAGGATTAAATCTAATTCGTTTGTTAATATTCTGTCATCTCTTATGTAGGTTGCGCTGTTCTTCACCATATGTATAATGCTTAATTTTTGTGAAATATCGTGTGATGAGGCGAAATTCAGGTTACCCTGTGTGTGTCGTCTTGTACACATTAAAACCAATGCTGTCGTCACGTTTGTTTTGTAATTAATACGTCCAAAAAAATGTAATTTCCCTTCATATTCAAGTTCTAAGGTAAACTTGAATTTATGGTGAAACGAGTTTATGGAAGTTAGAAAATCATGTAGTTCTGCCTCATTTGGTTTCCATATTATAAATATGTCGTCAATATATTTATAATATCTCCACCATATCTCAAACCTATCTCCACCATATTGACGGTTTCGGATCCGTATGTAATAAGATGTCATTTTCGAACTTTTCCATGAATAAGTCAGCACATGGAGGAGATAGAGGACCTCCCATCGCAAAGCCTGAAAATTATTTGTAGATCTTTCCATTCTACTTGAAGAAATTCTAATCGAGACAATGTTTATAAAGTTGAGAGATGTCTTGAGGAAACAGATTGTCTATGAGAGTCAAAACTTCATTCTCTGGGAAATTCGTAATTAAAGACACAAAATCTAAACTTGCTGGAATGTCTGTTCTTGGTATGGAGAACAGAGATATCAAGAAGAGACATTCTAGCATGTCTGTCCTTGATATGGAAATATTTCTTAGCTTTTCAATAAAGTGTTGTGTATTTGTGATACATGTGATACATAATTTTCTGTATTTCTGATGTGTGCTTTTAGAAGACATGCGAGAGTTTCGGATAATAAATAAACGTGGAGTTAACGGATGCATGGACTTCAGTTTCTTCTTAAGGTCTGTTGACCACGTGTTCATGTTATGCAGAAGGTTTTTGATTTCTATATGGTTCGTCCAAGTAGGGTCCGAATCTAATTGACAGTAAGTGGATCTGTCGGAACGTAAAACCGAGATTTTTGATACATAATTTCTCGTATTTAAATTGATGACAGAATTGCCTCTGTCAGCATTGAGGATAATTATCCCTTTGTTCTTCTTTAAATTAGTCACTGCTCTTTTTTTTCTAAGGGGGTAATGTTCTTTTTTGGAGGACGAGAAGAGGAGCAAAGGATCGCAGTCTTTAACCTAATATCATTCGCAACAGGTTTAGGGAAAAAGTGAATATAATGTCTATTTTAGTATGAACTCTGGAGTAGCTGCAAAATTGAAACCTTTTTTTTAAAACGAGCTTAGGTTGATATATCTGTTCTTGCTATTTAAGAAGGTTCTATTAAATGTATCATTAATCATATTATCCAAATGGGACCATAGCTGAGCATCTATGCTGCTAGAAATAACGTAGTGTAAATCAAGACATAACGAATCAACCTGGCCTAGGAAAAACCTTGCATATTGTATCCTATCGCGTAATTACACTAAAGATATTTTCTAATAGATCTGTTTGGCTCTTCTAGAATGGAAACGTTCTCTGGTAAGTAAAAACTTTAGAATTATATCGTTGTTTCTATATATATATATATATATATATATATATATATATATATATATATATATATATATATATATATATATATATATATATATATATATATATATATATATATATATATATATAAATAACAGCTTAAAACAAAACGAGCTTAGGTTATGAATCAATACATAACTGAAAGATGAAAAAATATATCAAATTCATGGGAACCATTACAGAGTACAAATATGTGGGGCATGGATGCTAGCACTTGGTCAGTCATTGTTAAGCAGGGCGTCCTATAAATGGCTGCGAAGTTAAACTCTAATGTGTTAAGAGATCTTATGAATGAGTTTCAGATATCATATTTTATCGAATGTCCAACTAATTAAAAAACCCAATTTTTCTGTCCTCTTATTTAGTATATAGTGGTCAAAAATAACATTCACCAATAATAGTAATATTAATAATCTTTTTTTAATATTAACATTTTATTTTTCATCTTACAGAGCATTTACATATATACATATATTTACATATTACATATATAATATATATATTTTTTGCAGTGAATTTCATACAAATTTTTCCGATTTTTGTATTCTAAAATGCGATAATAATAGTACCATGGATGGTGATTTATAGTTTGCAATTGTATAAGGTTAAATTTTTTTAACAGCATTTATAGTAAACCAGTGAGTTATATATATTTTACAATTTTTGCTTTTTAATTTTTTAACTGCTGTAACTACAGCACTTCAGTGTAATAATTTCCCCCCCCTTTCTGTTGATCTCAGTTGAGATGTAATGTCTCAGCTTGCATCCTCGAAGCTTTTTAACGAGCTTATCTGAGGATAACACCAGTTAGATATATGTATTTTTTTATTATTATTGATTTGATTGCTGTGTTGGAAGTAGGCTGATAATAATAATAATAATAATAATAATAATAATAATAATAATAATAATAATAATAATAATAATAATAATAATAATAATAATAATAATAATAACAACTATTTCCAAATCTTTTGTCTCTGGAATCATGTTTTCCTTAGTTTTGAAAGATCTCTAAACTATTGCTTTTTTATTATTGACAAATGGATGCATACATACTGTTATTGCTTTTAAAGTTTTAAAAGGTTTTTAAAAGTTTAAAGTGGTTTTAACTCATGTTTTTAATTTGAAAGTGCTGCTACTTAATTCTTCTTGTCATGCTGAAGACAGGGACGTTTACATCATTAAAATCGGCTAAGTAATATTCAAATTTTCAGTGCTGAAAATCATAGAGTGAGCTGCTGTCACCAACCAACGAAGAACAAAGGACGTCGCACATCTTAAAAGTCGCTAACGGGAAGAAAGTCTGAAGGTCACAGAGACAGCGACGGTCAAGCACAATGAGCTGTAAAAAGTGCAATAAGCCATTAAGCGGTCAAGGGGTTGGGCCGCACTGTTCTGGATGTGGCAAAATACAACACTAACAATGCTCTGGTCATAACATATCCAGTCAGACAATATAAACTTCAAGGTCTTTGACACTTTGAAGAAATGGTCAGAAAACACTTCCAATAATATCACTCTCGTACACAAACATAAGAAGTAAAAAAAAAAGTCTTACATTACTAAATATATGAAGAGCCAAAGGCTTCAATTAGTATGCGTTGAGTTGTCTCAGTGTTGCACTACCAAATGGGTTATGAGTTGCACCATCCAGTTATTTGCTTACGCTTTGACTCGCCGAACTTTATATAGTTTCTATATTCGGCATGAAACTCTTTGAGTTTCTTTTTCGGCTGTGAAACAATATGGGATGTAATATCCCTTCATTTAAATAGGCTTACATTGACAACTGCTCAACTACACCATGACAAATATAGATGCGCTAATACTGACCGAAGCTGCAATAAACGACACAGAAATTTACCCACACAACATTAATAATTACCAAACCTACAACTTATGTAGACGAAACAAAAGAGGAGGTGGCATCGTGGTATGCATCAAAGTAAATACAATGTGACTGAAAAACAAACTCATTTCGAACATGCAGAAACACTAATTTTGGAAATGACAAATAGCCACAAACATAGTATCAAATACACAATAAACATAATATACAGCCCTAGATAATAATTCACTCAGCTTTCTTCATGAGTTTAGAAGCATGGTTAAGCGGCATCGAACCCCATACAACACGTAGGCTCATCCTAATAGGCAACATTAATATAAATACTCTTGACCACGCTTCTTCAACCGCTAACACATCTTGATATACTTAAGTCAGTACAACATAAACCCTACCATTAACTCCCCAAAAAGAGAAGAAATACTCAACATTCACTAACACAATCATGTATTGATCATATCAACATACGGGCTCCCATCCATACATATACATCATCAGTAATTAATGTCAAAATTGCAGATCACCACTTTGTCTCAACTTCGTTTTATTACGCCACGTCCTCCCCCCCCCCCCATTCCCACCACCACAAAAGTCGACAAAACTCGATCATATTAAAAAGCATTGTCTATAACCATGTAAAAATACAGACTGGAATTCCCTACTTAAAATAAATGATCCTGTAACATTATACGAGAATTTCCAAATAAAGTTCACAGAAATATACAAAAAAGAAACAAAGCCTATACAAACGATGCGACAAACAAACAACAATCCATGGATAAATGGCGACATACTAAATAGTATTACTGTAAAAGAAAATCTATGGAAAAAACTCAAAAAGTCACCTAGTAACACATATTTACAAACCTTATACAAAAACACAAGAAATCAACTAACAACAAAAATTCGTAGGGCAAAAAGACACTACTACTTCCAAAAATTCATGGAATATAACGACAACATGAAGCAAACATGGGCTAGACTCAACGAATTAGTAACTCGAAAAAAAGAAAACTTCAGCATAAGATTTTATTGCAAAACGTTTCGGTCAGGACACAAACCAAGAGGAACTAGCAGACTCATTTAACCATGCATTCACAAACAATATCACACAACTCAAAAAAAAAAAAAAAAACACTCTACCAACGATCAACAAAAACCTACCGACACAAAGCCAACAACACACTATATATTTTCCACCCGTAACAAAAAACAGGAACTGAAAGAAGCACTCTTACAACTAAAACTAAAGTCTCCACTCCAGAATAGACAAAATAAGACTCACAGACCTTTTAACACACTTTGAACAAATAAATCCAATATTTCTGAGACTCATGAACATAATATTCGACACTGACATTATTGCACAACAACTAAAAACTGCAATAATTACGCCAATTTACAAACACTGTAAAAGAAACGATACTCAGAACTACAGATCAATAGCTACCCTACCAGTCATTTCAAAAATCCTAGAAAAAATAGCACACACCAGACTACAGAACTATTTACAGAAGTATAACATCGTCTCACAAAACCAATACGGCTTTCAGAAAACAAAAAGCACCATCACATTATTAGAATACATCGCCGACGCAATAAACAAAGTTCTCGATAAAAACAAGTACGTCGTCCTTATACTGCTTGATTTAACCAAAGCATTTGATACACTTGAACATGACATACTACCTACCAAACTATATTCAATAGGTATAAGAGGAACACTGCATACATGGTTCAGGAACTACCTCATATAGCATTATAAGTATAGCAAATATAGCATTGTAAATACATTAGTGAAATTGCAAAAAAGCAGCATTCTTATTATAATTTATATATGTTTATATATTTGTACTTAATCTGAATTATATATTTGTAAATACTCTATATATGTATATATGAATGACAATAATCTTATTCTATTCTATTTAAAAAAATAAAAAAAATAATAATAATAATAATTATTATTATTAGTCACCCGAAAGAAGGCGCCTCAGAATACTTGATAATAATAGGAGACATGAATATAAACATTAGGGACATAAATAACAACACAGAACAATACCTAGACCTCTTATCAGCATATAACATAATCCCATCCACACAGTCGTATACACGAGAAGAGTTAGTCAGAAATACAACAACCTCATCCTGTATTGATCATATAAATATACGGGCCCCTCCAAAAAGCCACACAGCAGCCATCCTAACATGAAATGGCAGACCATTATTTCACAGCATTACAGTTACACACTGAACCAGAACCCATAAAATTCACTGAGACTACAAAACAGTATTATAGCAGTCTAAACGAAACAACAGTAAACGATGAAATCAAAAAAACAGACTGGATGTAAATAGAATCTTTAGACTTTGCTGAAGCTGTGTATAATAATCTTAAACTTGCATTTAATAAAATATATAACAAAGCATTAACAAAAATAAAAATGCGTTCCCAAACGAAACAGAATCCATGAATAACAGACATATTAACATACATACAAAGAAAAGATGCCCTATGGAAAACTTAAGAAGTCGCCAAACAATATCCCTTTACAAGCTGAATACAAAAGAAAACGGAATCTCCTTACAACACAGATTAGAGCGGCAAAAAGAAACTACTACAGCAACAAATTAACAACAGCTCAGAACGTCATAAAGGAAACCAGTGGCGCACTCAGGATTTAATCTTGGAGGGGGCCGAGCGCTCAGGATTTAACTTTCGGGGGGGCAAGTTGAGTAGACGATTTGAGAATACACACTACGCATCGCATACGACCTATGACTGAACATCTGCAGTGATCGCTAATTCATAAGTAATATAGAAATAGAAGACACGACACGACATAAATAAAAAAAATGAATTTTAATTAGGAAAAGATTTTTGGAAAATTTTTTAGTGTTGTTTCCTTTTCTTTGGGGGTTGCCCGGGCCCCTTGGCTCCCCCTCTGAGTGCACCACTGAAGGAAACCTGGCACCTGATTAATGAAATGCTGGACAATATACACAGAACCACTGCCTCAGAAATAATAAAACACAGCTTTGCTTGTGACCCCAAATAACTCAGACAGTTGGCAAAAAAAAATTTAATCAATAATTCGTGAACTCTGTCCAAAGACTACAAGAAACAACCTTTCCTCATACAAATGAACATTCTTCACTAGGTCCACGAGCAACCCAGTCGATTTGGTTCCCCCCCCACACACAGTAACAAAAGAAGAACTATCACTGGAAATTCAACAAATTAACCATATCAAAGGACCGAAGATAGACGGAATCAGACCAAAAGACATCAAGAAACACCCAACCAACCTATGTCCAGTTATACAAAAACTGTTAAATAAAATGTTCGAAACGGGACACACACCTGAAACATTAAAGACTGCATTAATCACAAATATGGAAAAAGAAACATTATAAGTAATTACAGACCCATCGCCACGTTGTCTGTAATCAACCAAATCATGGAGCGCATCGTGCATTGCAAACTCTCCACACATGTTGAAAAATTTCAAATCATACCCAAAACACAATATGGCTTTCAAAAAAATAAAGGAACAACAACACTCCTGGAAGATTTCACAGACCTAATAAACGCAGCATTGGATATAAACTGAATAACATTAGTCGAATTCATTGACTTAACAAAAGTATTTGACACACTAACACACAAAAACCTTTGCAGGCGTAGACTTCTGTGGCTAATTGGTTCAAAAGATATATTTCTGTGATTACACCACATTTTTTATTATTCAGTTATACAAAATACTGAAATAATAGTTCCCGACAAGTTTCGTAAATCGTAGGATTTACATCTTCAGGGGGGTAAATAGAATAACTTAAAGTTTAAACAAGAGAATTAATAAATACAAATCTAACCGTCTGGCTATTCATAAAACTCAATTAACAGAATGCAGTTATAAAACGTTATTGACGTTGAACAATACTGGACGATGTCACATGTTCTTGTTCTCGTTCATACAGTCCGAGCTCAGATTGGGGTAGATTTTTTATTAGAGCTGACCACACTTGATGGAGAATTAAACCTTGATTTTTATTGCATTGGGTTGGGTTTTTTAGCATATTAGCAGCTTCTTTAAATTTTCTTATATAACTGTTATTTTCTATGTATGACATCGTCGTTTTTTGCCAGAGTACATCGTGTTCAGTGGAAGTGGTATGGAAAGCAAGACCCGTTTTTTGTTCTCTTTTGTATTGTACGTCTTTTTGGTGTTCAGCCATGCGTATTTCTCCAAATCTTCCTGTGTCTCCTACATAGCAAATCCCGCAAGAGCAATGGATTTTGTAGATTCCTGGTTTTTTAAGAGGATGATGAGGTGGTTTTGGTGGATGTAGGAATCTTGAGATTTTTTCCATAGGAAGGAAGGCTACTTTTATGTTGTGTTTGTTCATTAATTTGGCTAGCTTATCTGTAACATTTTTGATATAAGGAAGCGAGATTGCGTTTTTGTAATCCTGTTTTACTGTGTTGTTAGCTGGAGGCATTTTAAGGATTCTCTTGATGGTTTTTGTTTCATATCCATTCTGTTAGAGGATTTGTGTTAAGTATTTTAGTTCTTCATTACATCTTTCTTGTGTGCTGGAGATATTGTATGCTCTGTCTCGAAGAGTTTTAATTAAGCTTATTTATTGTGAAGGATGGTGGTGTGAGGTTGCATTTAGAAATCTTCCAGTTTGTCGGCTTCCTATATACTGAGAAGGAGAGTTTACTTTCTTCATTAACTTCTAATATAATATCCAGAAAAGGAAGTTTTTTATTTTCTTCTTGTTCTAAAGTGAATTTTCAGGAGGTTCGCGCAAGCAAAAAGCGCAGAACTGCGACCTCCGAATCACCAATTATAGATGTCATGGAAGAAGATGGCTCTGCCCCAGACTCACCTACCTCCGCAAGGGAAAAGATCCCCCCGATTATCCTGCGTGAGAAGAACAAATGGATGACTCTAAAGAACATAATGAACAACCTAAAGATCTCATATAACAATGCAAAGAATATCACAGATGGTGTAAAAATTCACCCTAAAACTATCACAGACTATCGTAGGTTAACAACAGAACTAAATTCCAGAGGAATTCAGTACCATACTTTTTCACTCGGTTCGGAAAAAAATCTGAAGGTTGTGATTAGAGGCGTACCTGAGGATGTCTCCACCGACGAAATCATCACAGACCTGCACTCGAGTGATTTACCACCAATCAAGGTCAGCAGGATGACCAGGAGGGACAAGACTCCAATGCCATTAGTGCTGATCGAGATCAGTCAAACCTATAAACATATATATGACTTGACAACCATCTGTGGATTGAAAATCTCGGTAGAACCGTTAAGGAAGAGAGCTTCTACTGGGCAATGCCATAGATGTCAAAAGTTTGGGCATGCCCAGAAAATGTGTAGGGCTGAATTTAAAGGTTTGAAGTGTGGGGTTGGTCACCCAACGAACACCTGTTCTAAACCAAAATCTACCCCTGCCAAATGTGGCGGTCTTCACACATCCAACTACAGAGGATGCTTGTACAATTCACGTAACAGGAAATCTGAAGAGGGAACATTCTCTCCTTCCATCAGTTCACCTACATCTGCGGCTACTTCACAGCCTCCTAAAGTTCAGAATAAAGACTCAGAAGCCCATCTGCTGAAAACTGAGGTCCCTCCAAAAACGACTCTAAATTGGCAGTCCAGGACATATGCGGATGTAACCCGCCCTAAACAGACTTCTCTAGAACAGTCACCATCACGTCCAAATTTGACAGCTATCATTACCGCGTCCCTGGCAAATATGCTATTAGATTTCAGCAGATCTAATCATTCACAAAGTTCTACTAATAAATTTCTAAAAGACACTCAAGTCATCATTTCAGCACTCACTAATGAACGGTAAAAAATTAAAACCAGAAGCCCTAGAGATAATAGCCTGGAATGCAAACGGCTTAAGGAATAAGATCCTAGAACTCCAAAATTTTGCCCACAGACATCGGCCAGATGTTCTATTAATAAATAAAACGCATCTAAGACCAGCGGACAATCCCACAATTTATGGATATCAGTCGTATAGAACTGACACATCAACCCACAGAGGTGGAGGCACGGCAATTTTCATCAAGAATTTTATCTCTCATCACTCCATAAACATTCCTTCTACCTCCAATCTCGAGGTCACTGGCATCGAGATTCTCACGAGCTCAGTAGGCAAATTAAAAATTTTTGCAGCATACCATCCACCTCAAAAATCATTACTACCTTCTGATTTGAACGCTATATTTGATACTGGAGAGCCTACCATTGTGGCAGGTGATTTAAATGCCAAACATTCTACCTGGAATAGCCACTCCACTAACAAAAATGGACAGATACTACAGAACTATGCTGATTTCAACAACCTTCACGTAATAGGCCCTGCTGATCCCACCCATCACAACACCTATGGCAGGGCTGATGTATTGGACATAGTCATACTACAGCACATCAGACTCCAATACAATTTAATGACAATCAATAATTTATCATCAGATCATAATCCAATACGGTTAAAATTAGGAAATCTTGAAAAATTATCCCCACCCCCTCACTCATTTATTCCTTGGGAAAGGCTCTCCAAGGTGCTTCCAAAATATATTGGTCCTGTTCCCATCATTAAGTCAAAAGAGGAAATTGATATAGCTGTCAAAAATCTAACAGAACAGATTACAGCAGCCTGTGCAGCAGTTACTACCCCTGCAACAACCCACAAATCCAACCACCTGCTTGAAGATACTATGAATCTGATTAGGGAAAAAAATAGGGCTAGAAAAAGATACCATAACACTAGGGCACCACAAGATAAACGGATCTTAAATAGGTTAAACTCTGCAGTGAGAGATGCACTCGCAGCTCATAGAACTCAACTCTAGGAAGAAAAACTGACCTCCATCTCTACTGACAGCCACTCTGTATGGCATCTTATCCGAAAGATCAAGAACAAAAATAAACCTCTTCCCCCTTTGCAAACAGATTCAGGTCTCATCCACACTGATGCTGATAAAGCTGAGGCAATAGCTAATCACCTTGTAAATCAATGCAAACCCGCATACGATCACCTTGACATTAGTCATATCTACAAGATACACCGTAATGTCAGATATTCGCTCAAGTCTGCTCCCACACATTCTACTCAAATTACACCCACCTCACCTGCTGAAATATATGCTATTATTCAGAAATTCAAAAATAAAAAGGCTCCTGGACCCGACGGTATCTCCAACAAAGTTATAAAACTTCTACCTCGCAAAGCTATTGTTCATTTGGCAAACATAATCAACTCCATACTTCACTACAAGTATTTCCCTTCCTACTGGAAATTGGCGTACATTGTTCCAATTCATAAACCTGGAAAGGATCCCACTTTGCCACAGAATTACAGACCAACAGTCTCATCTCTAATCTCAGAAAAATTGCTGAGAAGGTAATTCTTACTAGGCTTCAAGATTCTGTACTCCGGTTAAACATCCTGCCTGAGGAGCAGTTTGGCTTCAGACAGTTGCATAGTACCACACAACAAATACACAGATTGGTGGAACATATCATTATACAGGTTTTAACTGGCGTCAATGCACTGGGGCTGTTTTCCTAGACTTAGCCAGTGCATTTGACAAGGTTTGGCATTATGGCTTGCTATACAAGCTTATATCATCCGGTGTTCCAATCGGAATCATTCAACTCATCAAGACGTACCTCTGCGATAGACGCATGCAAGTGAGATTAAGTGGAGTAGTGTCCTCACAGAAACACATCTTGGCTGGAGTTCCACAAGGGTCCTTACTAGCACCAATCCTATTCTCCTTGTACCTGCATGATATACCACACAACCCATTATCTTCAATTAAAGCTCTTTAGGCTGATGACACAGCGATATTGGCCAGATCATTAAAGCCTCACTTAGCCATCAAGAAACTGCAAGAAAACCTACTGCAAATAGAACAATATTTTGCCAAATGGTGACTCCAGGTGAATCCTCAGAAGAGCGTAGCCGTCTTATTCTCTAGAAGATCAGTGCTTCCCAAAGAAGATATTCTCCTCCTTAACACAAAAATTCAGTGGAAAACAGAGATCAAGTATCTCGGTGTAGTAATGGACAGTAAACTGACTTTCAACTCCCATATCAAGACTCTCTGTGCAAACACATCAAAAACCATAGCCCAGCTCTATCCGCTAATAAACAGAAACAGTAAACTGAGCACCAGAATCAAACTTCTCATATACAAACTGATGGTTCGTCCAATACCCACCTATGCCTCACTGGCCTGGAGCCATACTTCAAACTCAAATATCATTAAATTACAACGCATTCAGAACAAGTGTCTTAGAATGATCCTGGGCGCTCCATGGTTCATCCGAACCGTCCAACTGCACCGCGACACGGAGGTCCCCTATATCTACACCTTCATGCAAACTATAGCAACCAAATTCTTTTCAAAAGCAACTGTGCATCCTAACAGACTGATCCAACTGGCCGCTGACTATGATGCAATGGACTATTCTAAGCACAAAAGACCTAAAGCCATCCTCAACCCCCTCACTGAGGATTAATCTCCTAGCCCACTCAGGGCGAGCAATATAGCTCATAAACTCTTTCTACTCACAGTCTCTATTAAGATAGCCGGGAATACGAAAAGCTTTTGCTTCACCCGTTAAGCCAGAAATGTTACTAGTGTTACTAAACCTGTTAGTTTAACTACATATAAAGAGTGTGGTTAACTACACTCTTTATTTTTTACTTGGAGAGTGGTGAATGAAGAATGCCTTGCCTGACTCAGTTGTGAGTGCTTTGTCTATTAATGAATTCAAGAAGAGGTATGATAGATATTGTTTTGATAGTGTGGGTCTCCCATGATGAGCCTTTTGACTCCATCCAGATACCCATATAATTTTTTTTTTCATTTTTACCGAATTTTTTTTGTATGATACATACTTTACACACATTTTTTTACATATGATACATACATTACATTCATTTGATTACATATGATACATACTTGATTACATATTTATTATTTTCAAAAATTCAATCCTTTTTATTATTAAAATTATGATTAATATTGTGATTACATATTTACAACACATAAGATTAGCTATTTACAACAGGTTTAATTCTGTTTTTTTTTTTTAATAGACTTCATCCTCTCCAACAGAAGATATATACTAAATAATACCGAAGTGCTTAATAGATTTAATACAGGAAGTGACCACAGATTAGTAAGGGCAAAAGTATGGATCAACAAAAAATGGGAACGGAATAAGCTCATTAGAAAAACTTCCAATTTAGTGAATCTACAAAATCACTACCACAATAAAAGCTGTTACAGAGAATCACTCAAAAATAAATTAAAAATATTAAACACAGCTACTATTTCCCTTTTGCTGTCAGTATTTTGTGTTCCGACATTGCAGCGTATATAAAATCGTTGTCTCTTTGTTCCCAAAAGATCAGTTTTATCATTTTGTAGTGTAACGACATTAATCTATTTAGTTTGCAGGGTGCACAGAAAGCATATGTTGTTATAGCGTATCTTAGTATATTTTGGCATAGTGCTTTGTATATTAGTGTTTTTAGGCATGTGAGAACTATATCTTTTAACCTGTAGAGTTTGCCAGTTATTGTTCGCAGTTTGTTGTGTAGATGGTTTATGTGGCTATTCCAGTTCATATCTGCATCGAAGTAAATTCCAAGGTATCATATTGTTTTTTCAACCTGAGTGATTGTAGTGGTTTACTGTTCTGTGTGTTTTTTATGTTGGAGAATGGATGTTGGATGGTTATATATTTGTTATCAACTGGTCGAGTCAGTGGATTTCTGAATATCATTAATTTTTTCTTATCTGAGTTTAGGTGTATGGAGTTTTTCGTGAGCAGTCTACGAGCAGATTTATGTCATGTTGCATATTTGTTTGGGCTATGCTTGCGTTATTATGGATGGATATCATAGCTGTATCTTCTGCGTATTGGAAGATCTTACTTTTGAGAGGTAGCTGATTATTATCGTGCGTGTAAATGTTGAATAGAGTTGGGGAGAGTACAGCTCCCTGTGGCACTCCACAGGTAGCTATCTACTTCGGTTTGACCCGATACGTGTGATATGCTTTCTATTTTGAAGGTAGTTTGTGCACCATCTGTGCAGAGGCCCATCTATTCCAACATGCCTCAGCTTTTCTAACAAGGTTTGATGTGTCAGTGTGTCAAATGCTTTAGTTAGATCAATAAAGACTACCATGGCAATTTTGTTTTTGTCTATGGTGGTATTAATTACGTCTGTAAAGTCTTCCAAGAGAGATGTTGTTCCCTTATTTTTCTGAAAACCGTATTGTGTTTTGGGGATAATATGAAAGTTCTCTGTATATGCTCTGAGTTTCTTTAGTACGATAAGCTACATAATTTGATTGATAATTGGTAATGTTGCTATGGGTCTGTAATTGCTGATTAAATTTCTTTTTCCATGTTTGTATATGGGTGTGATTATGGCAGTCTTTAGCATACTTGGTATCTGTCCTTTTTTTACATATTTTATTTATTAATTTTAGTAGGATAGGGTCTAAGCTAGTTGCATGTTGCTTGATATTCTTAGGTCTTATACCTTGAATTCCTGGGCCTTTGTTTGGTTTGATGATTTGATGTATTGCAGAGAGAAGTTATGCTTCTTTTATGGTTGGTAAACATAATGTCTGCTTTGATTGTGGTTCAAGTGGAGGATCACGTTTTATGATTGGGGAAATATTTCTATGCAATTCTTGGATGGAGTATGCAAAGTATTGGTTAAAGCCATTTTCTAGTTGTTGGATAAGTTTTACGTCTTTCATGAAGCTGTGTTTTATGGTTTTATGGTTATGTTGTGAGTACAATCTAGCATCTCGTTGATCAGATGCCAAGTTTGTTTCATGTTTTGTGCAGAGGTTAATTTGTTTCTGTAATTGTTTCTTTTTGGGTTTCTTATTTTGGTTGTAAGGCGATTCCTTATTATCTTATATTCAATTTTTAAAGCTGTGTTATTTGGATATCGCTTTAATTCTTTCCATAAAGCGTCCTTTCTGTGTATTTCTAGGATTAAGTTTTGTGTTATACGAGGATTTTGGCTGGTTCTTGAACGAATTCTGACTCTCTTTGCAGCTTTCTTATATATTTCCTCCACCGTGAGTTTAATGTTGTTAAATAAGATATCTGTTGAATCTGATGCCATGTGTTTCCCAGTCGGTTTTTCTCATTTCGTGGTTGACTATTTCTTCGTCTATTATTGTTTTGTGTTGCTTTTCATCTGCGGGGCATTGCATGGATATTGTTTTAGTGTGCAGATTTAGAGCCATGAAGTAATGATCTGCTACTTTGCACTTTATGACTGATTCAGTGTAACTGTTTGGTGGTGCTCGGATGTTTATGTGATCTAGGCAGGAAGCAATGATAGTATTTCCGAATATTTCTTCTCTAGTCCATGATGATATTGTTGGTATTAAGTTATACATGGATAGCGTGTCTAGGTATTGTACAGTGTTGTTCTGGTTTTCGTTCGCAATATTTATGTTTATGATGCCGATTATCATTAGGTATTCGGTTGAGCATATATTTCTTGGAGTGAAAGCCAGTAATTGAGTTCGTGCAAAAATTTAATCATGTTTAAGTTTGGTGGCCTGTAAATACATTTAGAATTATGGGATTTTGTCTATTGGTGGTATTAGTGATTTCGATGCAAAGGGATTCAGCATGCTCAAACTGACAGACAGTTTCTTTTGCTTAAATACAAAATTGATAACGGAAAACTCACGTGAGTTTTTTCCGTTATTAATTTTATATTTATTTGTCTAATCACGGAATTCCTTTAATAAAACTAGTTTCTTTTGCTGTTAATTTATGTTCGATAAATATTAATATTCCCCCCCCCCCTCTTTTTGTTTGGTGGCATGATCTGTGTTGTTGGAAGCCTGGAATTTGGAAAGCAGTCGCTTCGTCATTAGTTATGGATACTTCTTTTAGGACCAATATATCAATAATATCGGTGTAATTCCTCAGATAAGCCTGTAACAATGACCAATGTTTTCGGATGCTTCTGATGTTAATAAGCAAGATTGAGAGTCCTCTCGCTTGTACGGTGTGTTGTTTCCATTCATGAACGAGTAAAAAGTAAAACTGCTGGTGTATTCTTGTGTAATTAGATCTATCTGATAGTTCACCTTCATTTTTGTTGTGTTGAGGTATTCTTTTTGAACTAATTTGGAATATTTTGTTTCACCCTGGCAGGCTATCTATGTTTTCCGAGCTTTTTATTTGTATACACATTGAAGTTTGTGACATTCTCAAGAATATATTGCCATCCTTGATCCACAAAAATTGAAAATTTTTTTCTGCTTTTGCCTTTCTTGCTTGGTACAACAGATTCTGATTGAATGATGTTAAATACTCAGATAGAAATATTGGAGTGTTGTCTTGCGATGCGTTTAAGTCGTCCTAGACAACTGGTTTTTTCAGTCTGCTGACTTTTATGAGATTGTCTCTTGTGGACTTGCTTGTCAGATGAACTATGGCTGGTGCAGGTCGTGGCAAGCCTTGTTTTTTTTTCTCCCTGGGAATCCGGTTTATGGTCTAAATATCATTATGCTTTAGGGAGATGTCACTGCATGGCCTAACTTTAAAACTACATCTCTGATATTTTCTGTGGATTCATTTTCTGGAAGAACGTTTATGACAGGATCTTCTTTATGTTGTTTTTGATTTAAACGCTCGTATTGTAGTTTAGAGAATTAAGTCCTTGACGGATTTCGGATGTGTCTTTCATCAATTTGTGTTGCCTGTCAGTTAGTACGTTAATGGTGATTTAATGTATTTACAGTTTGTAAGACTTCTTCGACTTTTGAATTATTATATTTCACAAACACTTCATATTCGCTAATTATTTTTGTTATTTGTTTATTCTGTTTATCAAATAGTTCTTGGACAAGATCTACTAACCTGGCTTTTATATTCTCTAAACCTTTTACTATTAATAAATTTACGGAATTCAAATTATAAGACTCACCGGTATTTTTTTTTTGTCTGTTCAGTTCATCGTCCGATTCTGCCTCCGGTGTAATCAGTTGCGTCGTGGGTGGCGGTTTCGTTGTTCTCTCTACAGTATATGCACTTCCATTCCTCTCGTTTTGCATTGGATTTGCGTTGCCAGGGCCGGCAGAAGCGAGCATGGAGAGCATGAGGGCGTCACTATGAAAGGTACGCCGCTGCCAGGGCACGTTTCATAAGTTCATTTTTAAGAAACAACATTTTTATCATAAAAACAAAAAATTCTTAGAATGATCAATAATAAAATAAATAAGGCCGGATAAACCGAATAAAAATTAAAAAAAATTGTATATTGCCGCTTCTTTGATCAGCTGGCTGTTTACAATTTTGCAGCGAGAGTAGGCTAAATGCTTGTCTGCAGTATGTTGTGTCTACTGCAGTCTATCTAAAGTGAAAAGATGAACGGTTTTTTATGCGCAGAAACGAATTTTCATACAAAACATTTGTTGCTAGTTAACCAGTCATGTGGTACGCATCTTAGTAGGCTACTGACAGCAGCGTAGTGCGGACTATTATTTCGTCTCTGTGTTATGTTGTGTAATAATTTCTTGTGGGTATAAAATACAAATGGAATCAAAAATTAAAAAAAAAAGTTATCCGGTGCACAAAATCGTAAGCGTCATGCTGCGAAAGAAGCAGATATTAAGGAACATACTGGGGCTCTTAAAAAATTTGTTAAAATATTAAAATATTCTGATGCAGATTGTAACCAACTCGATACATCAGAGTTGAAGAACCGTGCACATCATCCAGTTTGCATGAAAGTACTATTGCAACTATTGAACAAGATAACCAGATGCATGATTTAAGTGAAAAGCAGTTAGGAGAAGATTTAGTTGTAATTGACCACGAAACTAACACATTAGTCTGTAAATTTAGAAGATCCAGGTGAATGGAGAAATGAGTTGTTTTAACTGATATGGGGCCTATTCAAAAGAAAAATATAATATATCCCAGAGATACATATGGTCGTACATTTGGCGACACATACTGTAATAGAAAAATGGAAAACGGGGAGCTCGTGCCAAGAACATGGCTCATTTATTCCGAAACTTTAAAAATTCTGTTTTTTGCTTTTGTTGCAAACTTTCCGCACCTACAGAATCAAGTAGTCTTGTAGAAGGTTATAACGATTGGAGAAATATTAGTACAACTTTACATAGACATGGGACTAGTTTAAATCACATGAAAAATTTCTTAAAATGGAAGGAACTTGATAAAAATTTAATAAACAAAACTACTATTGATTGCCAGACATATGAAATGGAAAAGAAACATTGGACGAGTGTTTTAGAATGCTTGATTGAAATTATAAAATTCCTTGGTAGCCAAAATTTAGCTTTTCGCGGATCATATGATAAATTATATGAAAGGGAAAACGGCAATTTTTTAAAATTAGTCGAACTGTTTGCAAAGTTTGATCTCGTTATGGAAAAATCATCTTGAAAGGGCCCTCCAACGAAACAATAGAGTACACTATTTGAGTAAAGACAGTCAAAATGAAATATGGGAAACTTTAAGTAACGCAATCACGAATACAATTTTATTATCAATTCGAAAATCTAAATATTATGCCATAATTTTATACTGCACAACTGATGCAAGTAAAACAGAAAAAATGACCATTATTATTCGCTTTGTTACCTGTGACAATGGAATTATCAAGATCAGGGAAAACTTTTTAGTTTTTGTAGATATTTCAGATTTCACAGGACGTGGTTTATGTGCAACAATAATGGAACAACTGGAACATTCCCATTGAAGACATGTGAGGTCAAGGATATGACAATGGGGCAAATATGAAAGGGAAAAAATATGGGCTCCAAAATTTGCTTTTGAACAAAAATCCTCGAGCTTTTTACGCGCCATGTGCTGCTCATACTCTAAATTTAATCATTAACGATGCAGCCAAAAGTGAATGCAGATACAATTAGTTTCTTTGCAATTATTCAAGAAATATACAATTTCTTTTCATTCACTTACAAACATTGGGCAATCCTTTTAAAGTTCGTAAAAAATTTAACATTGAAACAGCCATCAGAAACGCGATGGGAAAGTGAAATTAATGCAATCCGCCCTCTACGATATCAGTTAGAGGAAATGTACGATGCACTTTTTGAAATTTTAAATAATGAAAATTTCCATAAAGAAACTCAGCATGAAGTACAAACATTATATGCTAAAATAAAGGACTACAAATTTATTTGCTTTCTTATAACGGCTTGATTTACTTAACAGAATAAACCCTGTGAGTAAAATGTTTCAAGACAAAAATCTGAACATTACACTTGCTTTACAATCTATCGAAAACTGAAAAATATTCTTTCGACGACGAAAGAGACACGACAATTTGATTGCGAGCTTCATGACGAAACGCCACAATCGCTAGAAGATAAATTTAGAGTGAAGATGTTTTATACACTTCTAGACGTTGCAATGTTCGTTAATAGAACGTTTTGAACAACTAAAAACATATTATGATAATTTCAATTTCTTGTATAGATTACTATAAATTATTATTATTATTATTATTATTATTATTATTATTATTATTATTAATAATAATATTATTATTATTATTATTCCTGACACCTCCAAGGAGTCCGAAGACTCATCGCGGGAGGATACGTACAACAGTCTCAACCACCACATCTCACTTCTACTATGAATCAACGCCATCTATCGCCCACTGCAACTAGTATTTTTTGTCTGTAACTTGCGTGTGTTCTGAAGGGCCGATTTGTCTGTATGCGGGATGAAAATCCCGAGTTTCCGGGAGAAAAAACCCTGCTACCTCCGTATGAGATCGGCTAATTCACCTTCGATCGAAATCATCCAGATAAAGATTCCTCCCGTCGTGACGAGAATTAAAAACGAAGATTTACGAAAAAATTGTGACGATTTAGAAATTCTCTTGAAGGACGGCGATAATAAAGACGTAAATGCAATAGAACTATATGATGAGTAATGTGCTTTCCAGGATATTTTTTGGAAGGAAAATTTAAATATTCAAAACCCTTTCGACATTCTTAATTTTATTGTGTTACATAATTTATCTTTCCCTAACTTTTCAATTGCGTTAAGAATAATATTAACCTTACCTGTTAGTGTAGTTAGCGGTGAACGTTCCTTTTCCAAGTTGAAATTGATTAAAATCTACTTAAGAACAAGTATGTCACAAAAAAGCTTGTTAGTTTGGAGTTAAATAGCTATTGAAAATGATATATGTGTGGAATTAGACGTTAAGACCATTATTTCTAATTTTGTGAATATGAAATCAAAAACCCTAAAATTTGAATTTAAAAAATTTCAAGTATATTTATGTAATTTAATTTATATTCTGTTATTCTGCAAAGATGTTATTTTTTGAATACTTATATTAAATGTTCTAATTATTTGTGAATTCTTTCCTTATTTTCTAATCTATCTTGAGTTTCTTTTATTTTCCTAAAAGATAGTTCCACTTATAAAAATGATTAAAAAATTTTACAAGTTACTAAGAATTTTGTAAATTGTAAAATGAAAGAATTTTTTAAACTTCAAAAAATATCAGCTAACGCCTTTTTGTTCCCGTAAAGGGAGTAGGTGAGGCCGTTTTTATACTCTATCTAACTTTTGGAGACTGAGTGGGCAGTTCAATCTCCACTGGTAGCCAATCAGAGATAGCTGGCCAAAGGCTATCACTAATTAATCGGCACGCAGTGAAGAAGGCAGCTAGTAAGTGCCGCCATCTGGTGGTCCCTAACCCTAACACAATATATATAACGTCAGAAAATAGTGCTGGTTCGACGGCCGATTTTCTTGCGTTTACAGGACGAAAAACAGGAGTTTCCGGGAGGGAAAACCCACTAGCCCGTGCCAGAGATCGACTAACTCTGGAACCGGTCGAGAAAAGGCTTAGAAAAAGCTCTTCTAGTCGTTGACTAGATTTGAACGCCTTTCGTCGTGCTGTCAACCGCTATACAGTGTAAACGCCACTTGTACTGAGTATATTTTTATTAACACTAAAGCATCTATGTACAATCAAAATAAATATATATACAACTATTTACAATATATACATTTGTACATAGAATGCTTATTCTAATTGACATTTTGATTTACATTTCTTGAGGCTACTTCTACTGAGGTTATTTGTATCAACAACAGCAGCTGTGTACATTTAAAAATAAATATATATACAGCTATTTACAATTTGTACATAGGCTGCTAATTCTATTAGGCATTTTCATTTACTCGTTACAATATACTTATGACACCTGTTTTACAATCACTGTTTAAATAAGATACAACATCACATGCTGTTATTTTTGTTGGTATATGTTACATAGTGATTTCAGTCTATAAGTTCCATTATCAGATCAGTCTATTCTCGTTTATATATATATATACATACATACACACATACATACATATACATATATACATACATATACACCCACACACACACATATACATATACATACATATATATGTTAGCATTGACATTTTCCATATGTACAATTCGTTTTACATATATCTTCATTTTATATCTTTGTTCACATATTTTGGAAGACTATTTTATTAACTTGATTTAAATGCACATCTTATTCTTAAAATACATACATTGCTTATGTTTTTATTTACATTTATATATGCATATATTTTGGTAGTATCTCTATATCTCATGCAGATTTTATTTTTTTGTAGGCACTCTTATTTTTACAAAAAGAATTCCATCTTGCTTTAACATTATATTGTTTGCTTAACTTAAGAGGTAAATCTGTAGTTTCTTATATACAAAGTTTTCTGAATTGCAGAATTAGTTACAGGTCTATAAATGGATAATATATCCTATTAACATTTTGGGTTATTATCATGTTATGAACTTATGTTATCTGCATTTCTTACAATTGACATTTCTACCGTCCTTGTGTCTGTATATACAAGAACATATACATATGTTTGGTAGTATATCTTAATCTACATATTTATTACTAGAGTAGTACTGACTTATCTTAAGGAGTAATTTGCTATTTACTTTTTTTTTTTTTTTTACACAATTAGATATACATATATACATACATATACATATATATATATATATATATATATATATATATATATATATATATATATATATATATATATATATATATATATATATATATATATATATATATACACACATACATATATATATATATATATATATATATATAACATTCTTATCCCTTATATATAGGCGTACCTATATATTATTATTAATATTTTTATTATTTTTTTAAACTTTTACTTATTTATTTATTTTAATTATTTTATATACATATATACTTTTTTTTAATTTTTTTATTTTTATTTTATTTTATTTTATTAGATTTGATATCTTGTTGTCATTATTCCTCTCGTTGTGGCGAATGAGCCTACGTTAACAGCACCTTTGTCTGGGATCATGCTTTTTGTTCAGATAGTGGGTTATCATTATTGTCTACCACTAACTATGGGGGTTCCAGTATCGGTATAAGTTTTACTTTTCCTTCTTCTTCTCCTTCTTCAATTAGGCCGAGTTTCCTCCATTGCTGTGATGTTATGCTTTTGGTTTGTGTAGTGTTTATGATAATTTCCTTTAAATAATTGTTAATTTTTGCTAGTATGTCTGGTCTGGTGTCTCTTCCGTGTATTTTGTCACATCTGTGGGACCATATTGCATACATTGTTATTATTATGATTATTAGTTCTGTTTTTTTCATTTTTTGGTCTTCCAACCAAAATAATGTGTTTTCAGAGAATGGTTGTGTCTTATGTAGGAATGTAGGAATTTCTGTATGGTGTTCCATACTGTGGACGTTTTGCTACAGAACATCATAATATGATATATTGTTTCTGGGTCGGGACAGAAATGACACTTCGCTGGGCCTTGTAGTGGAATTTTTTTTGCTCACACCACATTTTTGTGGGGAGACAGGCATGGTGTACTTTATAGAAGAATGTTTTGTATTTTGGCGATATTGGAAGTCGGAAAACTTTGCTAAGCACTGGACTTAGCCTAATTTCTCCTTTTCTTATTTCCCTGTGTTGGGGAGGTGGGAATGTCACTTGACTTAATGTTTTATATAGTTTTCTTGGTTTAATTGTCAGTAAGGTTTCGGTATCTGAGTGTTTCATTATATATGTGTACCCTTCGGCTATTTCTTTGAACATTCTCGGGCTTGGTTTTTTTATATCTGGAAGTGAGCTTATAAACCTATGCGGCAAACACTTTTGTAAGAATGTTACCGCATAGGCATGATAGGTTTTTGTGCGTGCTCGGGCTGCTGTTATTGCCCTGCCGATGAGAGTTTTCAGATGGATGTTTAGCAATGCTAAACCTCCAGCTTCAACTTCATGGAAGAGTGTTGATCTGCGCATGGGTTCATACTGAGAGCCCCAGATGTATGTAGCGCATAGCCTGTGTATTTTTTCGGCCCACCTTCCGTGATACGGGGTGTTGTGTATCTTGTACCACAGGCGAGATGTTAGGTAGATGTTGCAAACCCGGGCTCTTCCTCTGACGGACAGCTGTCTAGGGCGCATTGCATTAATTTTCTTCTTTATGCTGTCATGGAGTTCTTTCCACTGTTCTTCGTGTGATTCTGAGCTTCCGATGTTGATGCCCAGAACTGGTATGTAATCATTCACCTGTATTCCTGAAGGAATCCTTGGTTGGTTTTCCCACTTGCCAATTATTTTGCAGTGGGATTTTGCCAGATTCACATTCAGTGCTGAGGCTTTGCTGAAGTCTTTATTATTTTGAGTGTTGTGTCCAAGGATTTTTGTGTTCCTAGTGTTAAAGTGACGTCATCAGCATATGCCAAAATTTTGGCGTCACTTTCTCCGTGTATATGTGTTCCTTTGATATTGTTGTTTGTGTTAATGGCTATAATGAGTGGTTCTAGGGCTAGAACAAATAGAGCCATGGATAGTGGGTCTCCTTGCCGGATGGAACATTTTATTGGGAAAGAGGCTGAGAGATTTTTATTGATGATCAGCCTACTTTCCGCGTTTCTGTACAAAAGCTTAATCGTTTCTTTCCAGTTTACTCCAACTCCTATTCGGTCTAGTGTTTCAAACAGGTATTGGTGGCTAACTGTGTCAAATGCCTTTTGAATATCTAGACCCATTACAATACATGGATTTTCTGTGAGGCTGTAATAATCGCAAATGCATTGGAGGTGCATTATTGTGTCAAGAATATTTCTTCCTTTCACTGCACATGATTGTGCTGGTGAGATAAGTTTATGGAGGTGCTTTTGTATTCGGTTTGTAAGTATTTTAGATATTATTTTGTAATCAGTATTCAGTAGGGTTATGCCTCTCCAGTTTTTTATGTCTTGTAACTTCTGTTGATCCCCGACCTTTGGTAGTAGTACAATGTGTCCTGTGTTGAATTTTGCTGGCGTTGTCTGTGTTGTAATCATCGTGTTGATCATTTTAATAAAAATATGTTCAAATTTTGGGAAGTATTCTTTATAGAATTCGCCTGTTAGTCCGTCTTCACCTGGTGATTTGTTATCCGGGAGCTGTTTCACTATAAGATGGCATTCTGCTACGGTGATTGGTGCGTTGATCTACTTAGCCTCCTGCTGGGTGATTTTGGGGAGGAGTGAAAGGAATCTTTCTCTTTCTTCCTGACTGCTGGGTTTTTCTTAAAATAGTGAAGAAAAGTATTTTTGAACACCACGAATTATTTCGGAGTCTTTATTTAGGGTTTGGCCTTCGTATGTTATGGTTTTTATTCTCTGTTTTGCGTTCCGTTGTTTCTCAAACAGCCATGCTGTCGAGGTCTTCCCTTGATCATTTTCAATTATTTTGAGACCAGCATGTAGCCACGCTCCTTCTATTTCCTGAAATTGTTTCGCTGTTATGCGGTTTTTAATTTCTTCTATTTCTGTTCTGATGTTTTCATTATTTCTGTCATGGTGGTGATACAATTTTGATAATTTCTTCGTGTCAGCGTTCTGTTTGTTCCTTTGTTGCTGCTTTTTTATTCTACTAATTTTGATTGCTGTTTGTTTTGTCATGTGTTTAAATTTCTCCCAGGCTGTTACAGCATTTTCTATGGATTCTATTTCCTCAACTATTTTCTCTATGTTATTGTTGAATTCATCGTCATCTTTAGGGTGTTTATTAAATTTCCATAGGGGGAAATTTCTGTTTGTAAACTTATCAGCTGTTTCTGTTTGTTGATATTGTAGTTCATCCATCACCATATGGTGATCGCTGAACATGACAGGTGTGTGTTGTACAGTTTTGACCTTTATATTTCTGAATGTTTGGATGTATATGCGGTCTATTCTAGAGGCGTTTACGAGTGCAAAATATGTGAATTCTTTCTTTTGAGGATGCAAGATTCTGAAGGCATCTGATAGGCCACAGTGGGTGAAAACTGTTGTGAAATTTTTCTGAGGAATTAAGTTTGGGTGTTCTTGATCCTTTTGTGGTTGTTCTGTAAAGTTCATATCTCCTGCTATTATTAGGTTTTTTTGTTGAATATAGTGTCGCACTTCCTCCCAGAAGGTGGTCTTATGATTATGTGTGGCTGGTCCATATATGTTAATTATGTTGCGTATTTTTTTCTGCCAAAGGAGCTCGACCTCCAGAACTCTATGCCTGATTACGACATTATGGGATAATATTTGGAGGTTACCCGATTTTTTTATGAGTGTAGTAACTCCACCTATTCCATTGGTCTGAGCCTCTTCGGCAACGATATGGTACATTGTTTGTAACTTGTATTTGAAGCTGTTTGATGGGTCAGTGCTGTTGTGTAGTCTAGTGTCTTGTATCATAAGTATATCGGGTCTGTGTTGAAAGATTAAATTAACTGTTAGTTGAATCGATGTTTTATTATTTAGCCCGTTTACATTTAGTGTGATGATTTTTAGATTGTGAGTCATAGTTAGAAAGTTGAAAGTTTTCTAGAGCCTTTTCTTTCCGGACACTTAGCTATTTTTTTTTCTTTGGGTTTTGACTTCTGGCTTTTGGTGATGTTAGGCGTAAAATTCATTTTTGCTCTCTTTACTGGGGTCTGTTTAGTATTCCATTCTGATTTCTCTACTTCGTTTTCTAAATCCGTTTTACTTTTTTCTGTAATTTGTGTTACCGAGATGGTTTGAATTATTTCACTGTTTGGAAGTTCTTCATCTTCAACCGGGCAATTATTATTTAATTCTTCATTTGTGTTATTCGGAGTGATTTTTTTTTCTCTGTAGTTTCAGGTTTTGTTACTTTTTCTGAATTTGAAACTGACCTTTGGCTGTTAGTCTCCTCGCCCGCCCGGATAATTCCTTCCTTTGCCTTTAGCGGAGAGTTATTCTCATTACATTCCGTGGGTGTTAAGCCCTGGGGTACTGCTCTCATTGACCCGATTATCTGCCTCAAATGCAATACTTGAGGTTATTTCCTGGACGTCTTCTGCTTTTTCAAGCTCATCGCATGTGTTCGGTTGACTGCCCGAAGGGCGCGCGGCCAACATGGAGGCATATGTCTGCCCTGGACATTGTTTAATATCGTGTCCGCTTCTCTTGCATCGCTCACATTTAGATGCTGTACATTCTCTTCTTAGATGACCTACCTGCCTGCATCTGAAGCATACAGGAGGTCTTCCTGGAATGATTACTAAGCCTGGCATTTTAGAAACTTTTATAATGTACGGGATATTTTCTATTCTGGCGTCGTCATTCAATGTAATAGTCAATCTTTTTTTGTTGGATAATACATGCGCCCATTCTTTATCTTTTATATTGGATACATTTTCAATACATTCTATTTTACCAAATGATTCAAAGTGCATGCCAACTAATCTATTAGATATTTGGCGGGGCAACCAACGAATTAAAATATCTAATTTTCTAGATCTCACAATGGGGATAATTTCACATGTATGGTTATTAACATTAAGCGATTTTAATTTAGCAAATTTTTCTTTCAAAGAAACATGTTTAAATGAAATTATGAAAACATAACTGAACTTTAAGGAGCCAAGGTGCCATACATCGGAACCTCTTACCTTGCCTTTCAAACTTTCGATGATATCCAGTTCTGTATATGGGGCGCCAGAAGGATCACACTTTAGGATGCAGGCCTTGCTCCAATCTAGTTCATCTGGGAGATTCAACGATGAGAGAACATCTGAATTGAAATCCTTCGTTGTAGTGGCAGCAGGTGACTGAAAGACGGTCGCTGATGCCTGTTCCATTGTGTTATGTAGATTTGTTACTGTAGAGACTGGGGATGTATCCTTCAGAGATCCAGTAGCCTTGGTACTTGAAGAGGTATTGCCAGATGAAACATTTCCTTCCGGTAGTTGTTGAAAGCTAGTAGCCTTAATAGGTGAGCTTGTATTAGCAAGTGAAGATTTTTCCGCGATCGACGACATGCTGTATGAAAGCAGACGGTACGTTAAGGGCAGCGTGCCCGCACTGATAAGGCTTAGCAGCACTAATCCTCTTATGCTCGAACACTAAGGAGCACACAAAAACACGTCTGTTCTAGTCAGAGTTCACGCCACTTCTACCTCGCCACTTGTACTGAGCTACACAGGCTCTTCGTTAATTAAAATTCATTTTAATTTTGTTAGCAATTCGGATCGGTGGGAAGGCTGAATATCATTATATTCAACGATTAAAGTGAAGTGGCTTTGTCAAATTTTACTTTAACTTTTAAGAATTTTTTGAATATTCGGTTTTTAATTATCCTGCCCAGTCAACACCCCGGTTCGTTACATTTAGCGAACTAACGTGGCTTTTCTGTAAAAATTTATTTAAGAAATTTCAAATAATTTAAATTTTTATTAACGTAAAAGAAGCACACACGCCCGGATGGTTACAGGGGCACTTAGATAGAAATTGCAAGAGAGCAGCAAACACCCCTAGGGTGGGTAGGGGTGTTTGCTGCTCTGTTCGGGGCTATGCTGTTTCTGAAATTCCGAACAGGGTAAACGGCCCCGCCTACTCCCTATACGGTAACAATATAGGCATTAGCTGATTTTTTTTTTTTTTGTAAAGTAACGATTCTTAAGGCATTTCCTGCAGGTTATGACTTCTGTCGGACGATAATTCCTTCAGGCACTTGTTGCTCTTCATCACTCACCTTTCTCCCCTTGAGCAACTATAAAGATGGCGACGTCCTTTGTTCTATGCTAGTTAGTGATAGAGATGAACTCTGTCCAATTTTCAGCACACTCAAAATTTGGATTCCACTTGTCCGATTTCGATGAATTATATATCACTATCTTCAGCGTGACAAGTAGAATTAGTTTATTACACTTTTAAATAAAAAAAGTAGTTAGAACTACTTTAAAACTATAAAAAACGGGAGCAACGATACTACCATACAACCGTTGTATGCGTACACAGCGCCCTCCAACCAATAATAATAATGATAATAATAATTATTATTTTTTATTTTATTTTATTTATTTTATTTTTTTTTAATTTAATTAATTAATTAATTAATTATTTTTTTATTGATTTCTGAAATATTTACACAGTTACAATAATCATGGGAGTTTTCCCAGAAATAATATACAATAATCATGTTTAGTGACATTCCAACTTGTAATTTTTACAAAATTCAGCACTAAATGCTGCATATGTGATTCATTTTCTGCATTGCATTTCAATTAAAATAATAATAATAATAATAATAATAATAATAATAATAATAATAATAATAATAATAATAATAATAGCTTATTATTTCTCGAATAATTACATGAATATACTAAAATTTAGGCAACAATGCAACTTTTTCTTGCAAATGGTTCAGTAAAATTGTAATTACTCGTAATATTATTATTATTATTATTGTTATTTTAACGGTGTCTCCATGGAGTCAAAAGACTCATCGCGGGAGACCCGACATTGACACACTAACCATTATTTACACAATACCTGTCATACCTCTCCTTAAATTCATCCACAACCACCTCTGGCAAAGCATTCCACCAATTCACAACCAAGTAAAAAATCTAGTCCTAATACCCTTGTTAACCACACTCCTACACAATCTCCAGGGAAGGCTCCTCGTTCTCTCACATCCTGCACTGGTCTTAAGAATATGATCAGTATCAATCCTGTAAAATCCCTTTAACAATTTAAAATACCTCTATCATATCTCCTCTCCTACGTCTATCAGCTAGTTTTTGGAGCCCACAGATCATCAATCTATCCTCATAGGGAACATCCCACAGACTTGCAACAGTCTTTGTAACCCGCCTCTGAATCCTCTCCACCACTTCCGCATCAACAAGAAATCCTGGCGACCAGATCTGTGCACAAATGATAATGATAATATCATTGTTATTTGCAGAATTTCATATTGACACGAGTAAAATGCACGTATTATCACTATCAGTAATAATCATAGTAATACTTTACACTTAGTAACTCACAATTACACAAGTTAAACAATATTACTTATGTTGCAGTTTACATAATATTTTTTTTGTTTTTTAATTTAAATCTTCAGGAAGACCATTTATGACTAGGTCTTCTTCATGTAGTTGCTGAGTTAAACGTTCGTATTGTAGTTTTAGAGATATTAATAATAATAATAATAATAATAATAATAATAATAATAATAATAATAATAATAATAATAATAAGCCGGCATTTGCTCTCGAGTGGGTAGCGTATTCGAACCCATAGCCTTTTATCCACTCTCCAGCCAAAACGCTGTGGGTTCGAGTCCCGCCATGAGCATGGATGTTTGTGATTGTCTGTGAAAATAATGGTGGTGGTGGTCAGCGGTAGATGGCGTTGGTGTAGGTAATGAAGGTAGTTGCAGTTAGTGGAGTGGTGGAGATAGAGAGGGGTATAGAGCGGGTGTCCTCCCTTGATGAGTCTTTGAACTCCCTGGAGGTGTTATTTAATAATAATAATATTATTACAATGTAGCTCATTGTAATAATATTACAGTGAGCTCACTAAATGCTATATCCACTGTGTAGCTCAGTGGATATAGTATTTGCACACCATGGCGCTTAACTGCATGAAGGAAGACTTTTTGGTTTCAAATTTAGTCGGCGACTAGAAGAAATTTTTGTAAGTCTTTTATCGACCGGTTCCCGAGTTAGTTGATCTCTGGCATGGGCAAGCGGGATTTTTCTCCCCAAAACTCTGGTTTTTCGTCCCGTAAACTCAAGAAAATCGACAATAGAACCCACATTATTTCCGACATTAAATACGAGTGTTATGGTTAGGGACCACGAGATGGTGGCACTTGTTGAGCCATCTCTCTTCACTGTGTGTCTGTTAATTAGTGATAGCCTAGGGCCACTATCTCTGATTGGGTACCAGTGGAGATTGAACTGCTCACTCAGTTCCGAAAAGTTAGATACGACTAAACGGCCTTGCCTACTCCCTATATACGGGAATAAAAAGGTGTTAGCTGATTTTTTTTTAAATAATAATATTGGAACAGTTTATATTTTATGACACTACCTGATAGACTATTCTTAGATTCTTGGGTAGAATCTGAATTGTTCTGTATCACCAGTCAAATTTTGTTTATGTTATATCTTGTTTTGACTGTGTATCAATTATGTGAATAAAATAATAATAATAATAATAAAATGTAGATAGATAGATAGACACAATCTCATGTTAGGGACCATGAGATTGTATCAGTGTTTGCCATCTCTTTACCAGATGCCGTTTATAATTAGTGATAGTGTTGGTCAGCTATCTCTGATTGGCTACCGGTGAAGATTGAACTACCTCTTCAGCCTTCAAAAATTAGATATGGCTAAATAACCTCGCTTGCTCCCTACATGACAATAAAATGCGTTAGTGGATTTAAATTTAAATAAATAATTCATTCTGAATTTCTGTTTTGAGACTGCCCAAATTGTTATATTGTTTGAAGATTAATTGAAGCTTTAATGAATTGTGTATATCGTTATCGCTATTATTTCACCTTTAAGCTAATATGATTAATCTTTCCTAAGTTAATCAATCTTTGTCATGGCAAGTATGGATTTTCCTGTATACTCAGGATTTTACCCAAGTCATCTATAGAACAGGCTTTCACATTATTACAAACAATACTACTAATGTTATGTTTAGGATCTCGAGATAATGGTAGTTGTCTGGCGTGCTCTCCTCTGAAGAGCTTTAATTTATTGATAGTTTGGAATTACTATCAGTAAGTGCTTGAAGAATGGAGATTGAGTGTTTACTAGTCTTCCGGATGTTATGTATGGCTATAAGACTTTAGCCAACCCCCTTTTGGGGAAAGAGGGAGAGAGAGAGAGAGAGAGAATACCAAAAAAAAAAAAAAAAAAAAATTAAAACGATCTTTCAAGTATCCTCGGATTTCTTAACCATAGATTTTGAATGTTAGCTCCATTCGTATACTTTGTATGTAATTGGAATGTTTTAACCTAGCCGAATTTCTTGATTGCGGAATGCAATCAGGAAATCGAAACTGAGCTTCCATTGTGGATGGGACTCTAATCGAGTTCTTTTAACACAAAGCGTTTCGCCAAAAGTGACCGAGATAGGGCGACTTTAATGTTAGGGAACGAATTATAACAATTATCTCTTCCTGGATTTTGTCGGATTTTCTCAATATATTTCAATGTAATTTCAATTTATGACAGCTGCAATCCCAGATCTGTTTATCATTATTTTTCGAAGTGTAACTGTTATGTCGCTATAATTTCTTGCTTCATTATAATGCCTGCCATGCTGTACCGTCAATCAGGAATGCAAGACTCGTTACTATAATAAACTCATCATTCAGCTGCTCACACCACAGGTTTATTTAGTTAACTACGAAGAGATAGTACATCTTATTTCTCGGATTTCATATTGTAGCACGTCGCATTTCCCCAAATTTCTAGATCAGTATTGAATGTCTTTTTTTAAATCTATAACTGCTCACGAACCGAAATGTAAAACTCCAATGGTTATCCGCCCCCCCCACCCCCGAAACTTTTTTCATAAAAGTAGTCTAAGAAGATAAGTTCAAGTCTCTGTGGTTGTAAGAACACAGCATAAACTGATTTTGTATACTTATCTATACGAGTCGATGCTTATTGGAAGATCATCGATGTGTTCGAAATGTATCAGTTGTATGAAATTATCAACTAATTAATCCCATTTTGTGTATTCATGCTATTCCAAATTCTTTCAGTTTCCCGTTTTAATTTTTCCAGTAAAATAGGAGTTAATATAAGTAGTGTTTGTGTATTTATTTTGTGATCGCTTGCCAACCAGAAACATTTATAATTAGAACAAGTTTTGAACAGTATTTTGGAATATAAAATATTTTGAATGTTTAGCAGCTGCCATACAATCAGTTCGTGATTAATTTTTAATAATATGGAATAATGATTAATAGATATAATTTACGAAACTGTGCGAGAATAATGTAAATACTTCATAAAAATAAAAATGGCGTCTGTTAGTTCTGCTAGTGTAGAAAACAAACTTAGCTGTGTAGATGCCGATATGAAGCTTAATGTGGAAAGCAAATCAACACTTCATACTTCTGACTCGAACAATATCAGCATAATTAATATAAATGTATCGGATGATGCCAAGAAAGAAGCCGAAGAATTCAAGGAAAAAGCTAATCATCATTTTAAAAGTAAGCAGCGAGAATTCAAATATCGATTGACAGTAGCACGTTGCACGGTCCCTTATGCGAACACGAGTAAATTTTCATTTATTTAGTATTTAGCTGAGTATAGAGAATTGCCATTATATATTATCAAATCCGTCAAATTAGCATTGTATATTCACGTGTTTTAATCGTGTGTGAGAGAGAGAGCGAGAGAGAGTTATCATTTCATATCAGATTTATGTCGAAAGAAGTGGTTATAGCAAAAATGTTCACCAGAAAATCTACTTCGTTTAAAATATGTACTATACCGGCTATACTGAAGTCTTAATTCCGAATTTAAATACTGTTCGAATTGTAAAGTACACAATACACTCAGTATGTATTCGCCTTGACAAATTTTTTGATTCATATAAATATTTATACACCAATTCCGAAGGACTTGGCGTATAAATAAATAAATAAATAAATATATATATATATTGTCTTTGACAACAAGAAATTTTGTTCTCATGATATTGGCTTTGGAGGTAGAGATCATTTATAGATAATTCTAAAACTGCATTATAGGATTGGGTTCAACAGAAAGATTGAATAAAAGTCAGTTAGCCATGTCATTCAATCATCAGTTTCATAAAGCCAGTTATTTCATTAGTTTTATTTTGCACATTTAGTTTAATCTTATCAAAAACAGCTTAAAAATTAATGAAAGAAGCAAATTTCGAAGAATAATATATTTGACAATATGAATTCATTACTAGTCTCTTCTCTTGCTAACCAAAAAAAAAAAAAAAACAGTAAAGCAGTTTCATAGTTGGTATGCTTTATATTTATTTTCTGTCTTTGAAGTGCACATTGTTTGATATGTTTTTTTGATAAATTGAAGGAAATTGTCATTGTTATACATGATTCATTGCTTAAGTTGAAATTCAACTGAGATCTTACTGTTGGGTTAGGAGGGGTTGTCCTATCATATGCACTTGTGTCAATTTACTGCACTTTGCAAAATGGATAAGCAACTTTAGATTTGTTTTATTTTATCCATCTAGTAAATCATATTTTTTTGATATTTCTTTGGATTGCACAAAGGCTTATGTGCTGTTCATCTTAAAACTTACCGGTTTAATTCACAACATAAGACAGAAATAAGAACATAACTAATACAGTCCTCCCTCGACTTACGTCCCGGCTCCGTTTCATCTGGCAGGACGTAAGTCGGTTGGACTTAAGTTGATACATTAAATCAACAGAGTTAAAGGGATTAGGGACTTGACCATAATAAGTATATTGTCATTTTAATTTTTAAACTTTATAAAACTGTACTGAGCATTACTGCAACTATAAAACAGGAGAATAATCGCATAAATCTTCCTTCACAATCGCATATCTTCATTACCTTCCCTATGTGAAGGACCAGGTGGCTGCGGCTCTTCTGGTGTAACTTTTTTTTTTTTTGATGTAAACATGCAATATGCTTTTCTTATTTCTCTTATTCCTCTTCTGCAACACATTTTTCCTCCAGTTCGACCAATTCTTCGTTGATCAACTCTTCAGGGGCGCTTTCTATGAGTTGAACTATGTTGTCATCATTCATTTCGAGATTCAGATTGTTTGCTAGGCTCACTATTTCTTCACTCAATTTACAAAGGTCTTCATTTTTTTTTTAAAAACTTCCAAAATCATGCACAAACTTTTTTAATGTCTTTTTTCATATGCCATTCATACATTGAGAGGTCACTTTGTCCCAAGCCACAGCAATATTTTTAATAGAATGATAAATATTGAATGCTTTCTAGAATTGCATAAGAGTAATCATTTCTTTCAGTGGCAGAAATGGCTTGTGAAAACTTCTTTGTAGATAATAAGCCTTAAACACTGAAAGAATCTACTGATCCATTGGTTGGATCAATGAAGTAGTGTTTGGAGGGAAAAACATGACCCTGAACTTGGGGTGAAGATCACCAATGTGAGAAGGATGACCTGGAGCATTATCTAGAATTAATAAAATTTTAAATTCCACTTTTTTTTTTTTACACACAATAACTTTCCATTTCACTTGCATAACAGTTGCATTAAGGCATCAAACAATGTTTGAGTCATCCACGACTTCTTATTGCTCTGATAATGAACTGGAAGAGTATGCTTCCTAATGTTTTTGAAGGCTCGTGGATTCTCACTGTGCCATATCACAAACGATTTCAGTTTATATCCAGCCACATTACCCCCTAACAGAATCGTAATACAGTCTTCAAGGACTTTGAAACCAGACATAGATTTTAGCTTTTTTGTAGATGAATGTCTGCTCGGGCATTTTTTTTTCCCCCAACACAAGCATGTCTCATCCATATTAAATATTTGCTAGGGCAAATAATTTTCCTAATAATTTTATCCAATTTCTCCACAACTTTCTCATCTGCGCTTGCAGATTCACCATACATTTTCATGTTATTCAGCGCAAAACGCTGTTTGAATCTCATAAACCAACCAGAAGAAACGTTAAATTCATAGCCATAATCAGACCCTGCTTTCTCCTTCAACATGTTGAAGAGACTTAGTGCCTTAGCGGTTATGGTCATGGTGCTAAGGGACATGCGCTTTTGGTTCGGGTCTTCTATCCATGATGCAAGTAGCTTTTCCATATCACCGATAGGACCTTGTCATTGCCTCATCACTATTGTCAATTTAATGGAAGCAGATCCTTTCACAGCCTCTATGATTTTATCCTTATTTTTCAAAATGGTCATCACTGTAGAATGAGACCATCTGAAGTCATGCAATCACACTGACTGGCTTACCAGCTTCATGTTACTATATAAATGGCAACTTTGTTTCAAGATCAATTGCTCTCCTCTTTTTCTGTGATTCATCACTAGGTTTTTAATTGGGCGTGTAGGGGCCATGTTGCACAAAATATTGCAAAATATTTAATGATAAATACACAAATGTATTTCTCGAACACAAAATCAACAGAGGAACTGTTGAGGACATGTGCAGACTGCCAAGGGAGGTTGCCGCTGAATGCATTGTTGCTACTGTGCATGATACATTGTTGATAAATATAAACCTTTTTTTTTTATTTTATGCTTGCATCTTGTTTGAAAGTATAGTTGAAAATATTATTTATTCCTTTATGGAATCATGGACGTATCTTCGAACGGACGTAAGTCAAGGAATGACTGTATATTAATTTACTTAATAGCTGTTATTTGCTCGTTTTATACATAGCATCTTCAGACCACACAGTTTGTCACAGTATTCAAACAGCAATAATTAGTTAACAGTGAGAACAAGTTAAAATTGTAACAGACAGCACAAAGAATTAAAGTCCTAAATGGTGCCATTTGTTGTTGGATAACAACAGATGGCATTGAGACTTTTAAACTGTTGAGAGGTGGTTACAGGGTTGACACTGGGGATTCTTTCGCTTGGTTGAACAGCAGGAAGGAGTGATGACAACAGGCCATTCCCTGGAAGTTATGAAAGGAAACTGTGAGCAAGAGGGTAAGGAGTGGTTTCTTTGCGTGGAGAGTGGTTGAACTGTGGAATGCATTGCCTGATGGAGTGGTGAGAGCAAGAACGGTCAATGAGTTTAAAGAGTGGTATGATAGACTTCGTGTTTCTTAGGGGGGGGGGACCTCCCTCAATGAGTCTTGACAGACTTTATGTTCTTAGGAAGGACCTCCCACGATGAGTCTTTTGACTCCATGGAGGCCTGAATAATAATAATAATAATAATAAAGAGAGGTTTACAGTATTAATTTGACCTTAAAATGATTCTCTCTCCCATATTTTTGGCAAATTGATGCAGCCATACTTTGTTGAGGTTTGGAAAATGTTTTAAAGCTGCTGCCAGAAATAAGTTTCTCTGACTTGTAATCCTCTTTCAGATTTAATCACTATCTCATGGACATTCTCTCTCTCTGTCTTATATTCACAGACAGTTTTCTGTCCATATTAACAGATTCCTACTTTTCTCTTCTAATATATTTTTGAGAAATGTGTAATATATTAAATTTCTTCATTTCCTTGATGTTAGTGAATTAAAGCTTTGTTATTTACATTAAAGATAAATATATTTGATTTATTTTGTAACAAACTTGAGAGGGGAGTTTACCAAATGGTACCTAGTTAAATATATATTAAATTTCTTCATTTCCTTAATGTTAGTGAATTAAAGCTTTGTTATTTACATTAAAGATAAATATATGTGATTTATTTTAACAAACTTGAGAGGAGAGTTTACTGAATGGTACCTAGTTCTAGTAACTCGCTTAGATTCAAATGTTTGGGTTTTATAAGGCATTAGAGAAAGAACTTTAGGATTGCATTGGAATGCAGTTATATCTTTGTTAATCTGTGATATGAAAATTGCTGATAAATATAGAATTTACTATTCTTCCTCTTTTTAGTTCACCAGCCATTTTTCTGTCTACTGCTAGGCAAAGGCCTCCCTAAATTTCTCCACTCTTCCATATCTTGAACTTTTCTGCCACTCATTTCCACTCATCTCTTTAATATCATTCTTCCAACTTCTCTTTGATCTTCCTGTAGCTTTTAATTTTCTATCACCATTAGAATCTGAAGATAAATTTGGAGCATACTTACCATATCCTAATTGTGTGTTCTCTCATAGTGATCTTTATCTGCTTTATTAAAACTTATTTCAATGGTGGAATATTTCAGTGAGGGTTGGGTATAGGGATCATAAATTAACAATGTTGTTTATTCAAAATTTGATTTATTTAGATGATATGATTGATATACATCTGCTCTGAGTATTTCTTGAGTTTCACTTATAAAAGTCTAAGAGATATAAACAAAAGAACTGATAAAAGCTAGAAAAAAAAATTAATGTCATCACTTAAATAAGGAAAGATTGCTACAGTTAATAAAGGCTAAATGGAGTTCTTAATTATTAAAGTTAAATCATATTTAAAGATTTCAGAAATATAAAGTACTTACTTGGGATCACTTTGGGATGGAAGTGGCATCTTAGAATGTGACAGTAGTGATTTCCCTGATGAAGACAATTTAAGTCATCAGAATAATAACAGTGAGTTTGTTTTTGCATTTTTTATGTTGAATGAACTCTATTTTTCAAGTTTAATTCACTTCCGCATCGATAGATGAAACCAAGCATTAAATTTAAAATTTTCATGATTAGAGTTTTATATAGCTGTTTGTTTACAGGATGGCTCTGCAGAGCTTATTGTAGTTATTTTTTTAAATATATATTTTAATTACTAAATATTTCTCTTCATTTTTAGAATAAATAGGTTTCATTTGGGTTTCTTCCAGTTTTGGTTTTTCTGATTTCACATATCTAGAAACACAAATAGTGATAAGAATTTTATTTTTGTCTTTTTTTATTTTGAAGGTTACATAACATTGTTGCAAATTATACAGTACCCTAGTCACCTTAATCTCTTGAATATGTCAGCTTGAAAGTCAGTTAATACTGGATGGAACTTATAGAAATAGAAACATTCAGATACTGAAGATTTCAGTATCCATATCCGTATTATTAGGAGTACGGATATCTGTATTCCATTCATTAAAACCGCAAGCCTTTTTGTGGATGTTTTATAAATATTTTCTTAGTTAAGAACAATGTTTATATATGAAGCATTTAGTTGGAATAACTAGAACATGACCCATATTAGGTTCTCTTAATGCCAGTCCAGAATGTTGCATATGTTTAGAAAGGCTTAGTGGCTATTCATAACATTGCTTCATGGTATAAACAACACTAAGAGGGAAAAAACAACAAAAAACTCATTTATTGAACTTATTAATATTTTGCTGATTTTCTACCCAGCATCTTCAGAGTACAAATTACAGATATAATCTCCATGCCACTTTCAAGCCATTCATTATTAGCTACTTTTATATATTATCCTAAGGATCAACTTCATCCTTTTGCACATCCTAGATTGTATAAAATTCCTAATGCTTGCAATTTAGCCTACTTCTGACAGACTGATAGGTTGATTAACATCTGCCTTGAAGAACACAGAAAGTATATCCATAATCTGTAGTAAGTTGGGAATGGTAGACATTGCTCTGGATGCTCCTTCATCCAGAATTAAATGAAAGAAGAAATGGAAGTCGCTATAAGTCTCAGAGGATATATTTGGAATCAGTATCATCTATGAAGCACTTCCCTGATTTCAATAAGTATGGCAGTATTGATTTGCCAAAGATCTGGGAGACATTTTGAGACCAAAAGCCTGACTTCTCCAAATTAACTTTATGGTTATCTGGTCTGTGGAGGGCATGTTGTTAGGACATTAATAATAATAATATGTGACACCTCCAGGGGGTCCAAGGACTCATTGAGGGAGGGCACTACTCTACAGCTCTCCGCCTCCACCAACTACATCGAACTGTAACTACACCAACACTATCTACTGCCAACCACCACCACCACCACTAGTATTTTCACAGACAATCACAAACATCCATGCTCATGGTGGGATTCGAACCCGCAGCCTTTTGGCTGGAGAGCGGATATGCTAACCACTCGGCCATCCAGGCCAACATTAGTTTTTTCAAGTTTCAATTTGAATTGTTTCTACAGTGATTTAGTTAAGTAATTTGTGCTTGTAGAAAAAATTAAAGTCAATAAATTAATTATATTATTTTCTCATGGTGTTGTTTATACCATGAAAGGGATGTCTCAATGGTTAGAATGGTGCTCCTTTGATGAACTTATAATTCCATGTAGGTCTTGTGATGAATAACAGTAATGTTCTTAGTTATGCTGCTAATGACCTGGTGATATGTAATATATAACCTTTCCCAGCCAAGTTAATGAACCTCACTTTCTTGTAGTATGGCCTGTTTCCACAAACAGGTTTCTAATGAAGACTTAAAATCATACCTTCATTGTCTTTAAATCATACTTTTCCTAGTTGGAGAAAATGCCATCCAGACCTCTGGGTGTGTAGATGATCCTTGAATGGAGGAGGTGCTGGCTTCCTAGATGAATAATTGTAGTGTGAAGAGCATACCCAACAAAGCCATGAGACATTACTCTAGAGACATGGAAACAGCCACTTCATGCCTCCAATAAGCAAGGTGGTGTTTCACAGTTGTGAAGTGGCTGTTGCCATGTTTTGTCCCTAGAGTAAGGTGTCCAGCCTCTCTTCCTTCCCTTTCTTCTTATATTCATTGTAGGTGGTTGTGGTCTTGCTGGATATGATTGCCACGTTATTCATCTAGAAAGCAAACACCTCCTGATTTCAAAGGTACAGAAGTAAAACAGTTTCTGAAGGCCAGCCACAAGACATAGGACCTAGCAGACTTGCCTGTTGGTAACACTTCAGGAAGCTTCCTGATAAGCTGGCAGATTTATTTATTTATTCATATGGGATTCTCCACTGTCCCCTAGGATTGGTTGAGCCCTCCTAATGAGGGATAAAGTATATATGTATTTTATGTGTGTTCACATCCCTTAGATTTGCCTGTTCTAAGGGGCAAAAAATCCGAGTTTCTGGGTGAAAAACCCTCTACCTCCATTGGAGACTGGCTAACTCACTTTTAGTTGAAAGAGACCAGATAAAGGTTCCTCATGTCATGGACGGGAATCAAACCCAGGTCTTTCCGACCAAAGGGTTTGTCTATACCGACTGAGCTGTGGAGGCTCTAGCTGGCAAATAATCCTGCTGCTTAGTTTGCCACGTTGTGCCTGGGAGTCCAATTATAGCAACTTGCAGAGGACTTTGTTGAGGCTGCGATTGGATTGGAGTCTGGACATTCTCTGCGTGTGAGTGTGGACACAAGCCTTTTGCCTCTCATCTATAAATTATCCTAATATACCAATAACATGAATGACAGCATAAAAAATTATGGTGTTACTGTCGTTAAAAAAAATTGTCACAAAAATTTCAAAAGTACAACAACAAAAAAATTACAGTGAATAAATAAAAATATATTCCCAAATCCCACAAAATTCCATGGGAGGGGAGAACTTTCACACATACTTCACCATCATGGTCTTAATACTAACATCAGTGATGTGTGCTACTTCTCTAAGACATTCAAACTCAATCTGTTATTCATCACTGAATCTCATTTGGTATCCTCTCAACTGACCTGAAATGTCCACAGTACATCATGCCTTCCACAAGAAGAGAGAACATATGCTTTTGTCAGGTCTGATATCCCATGCTAAAGATTATCAGACCTAGAAGCTCTTAAATTTAGGTAATCTGTTTTCCTTGTCTCATTTTGTTGCCTTTACTGTTCTCCTAATTCTGATGATTATGCTGATCCTTTTGATTATCTAATCTTTGAAAGTTTATCACACAAAGTGTAAGCATCCAAACATGCTCCCTTGGAGATTTCAACATCCACAACTCTAATCGGCTCCTTGTATAACTTCACAGAACCACGTCGGAATAGAAGCTGAATTAATGAAGGGGATACAAATCCTTTGATGTTTATCTGTCAGTAAGCAAAACTCTAAGAACTAGGACTAAGATCTATGAGTTTCATACCGAAAAACTATCGGCAAATCCAAGTGTAAGTAACCACTTGGTAGTACAACACCAAGGCAACTCATATCAAAGGTGGAGCAAGCTCCCTCACTATCCTTGATATTTTCTCATAATGTAAAAACACCGACCCTAGGGGATGTAATACTGTAATTACATTATGAGGAGAGGTCACTACCCAGACTGGTTTCAACCTTTTTTGAGGTCTCATCAGTGAGTAGGTAGACCTGGAAGATAACAAGGTTTAAGTGAAAAGAACTTGCATACCTTCACTATACGAATGCCATAAAGGTGTGTCTGTATATTATAACATAGAATAAAAGCCAAAAGGCTATTTTTCTGGCAACCTTAATAATAATGAAGGGGATACATATCCTTTGATGTTTATCTGCCAGTAAGCGAAACTCTAAGAACTAGGACTAAGATCTATGAGTTTCATACCAAAAAACTATCGGCAAATCCAAGTGTAAGTAACCACTTGGTAGTACAACACCAAGGCAACTTGTATCAAAGGTAGAGCAAGCTCCCTCACCATCCTTGATATTATTTTCCAGGTCTACCTACTCACTGATAAGACCTCAGAAAAGGTTGAAACCGGTCTGGGTAGTGACCTCTCCTCATAATGTAATTACAGTATTACATCCCCTAGGGTCGGTGTTTTTACATTATGAGAAAATATCAAGGATAGTGAGGGAGCTTGCTCCACCTTTGATATGAGTTGCCTTGGTGTTGTACTACCAAGTGGTTACTTACACTTGGATTTGCCGATAGTTTTTCGGTATGAAACTCATAGATCTTAGTCCTAGTTCTTAGAGTTTTGCTTACTGACAGATAAACATCAAAGGATTTGTATCCCCCATTCATTATTATTAATGTTGCCAGAAAAATAGCCTTTTGGCTTTTATTCTATGTTAGAAGCTGAATTCTTTGTGGTTAGTAATAATATAATTGTTAGGCTAATCAAATTGTTAGTCTACTTACCAGAATTCCAGATAATCCTCACCATTCTCTCAGCACCTTGGACCTTTTCTTAAGAAGCTCTCCCTCAAAATAAACTACTTAACGTTAGCTCTCCTCTTGGCAACATTGACCATAACCTCATGCATTTATTTTTCTGCAGATCATCTTTCTCTTAGCCAGTCTCAACCTCATATTGGATGGTAATATAATAGTGCTGATTAGGATGACCAATAAGGATTGAGGATTCTGCTTAGAATCCTCAATCCTTATCTACAAATCCTTATCCTTATGCCAACAAATGCGCCAAAGTAATCCAGGCTAAAATTGTAGTATATTCTCATTAATTTCTACATTTACCAACTAGCGAAATGTAGAAATAAAGCAGCAAAGGACATCTTACATGTGAGGCAGATCAAAGATGCTGAAGGAAGAGTATTATGGAGGGATGTGGACATAAGAAACAGATGGAAAATATACTTTGAGGGACTTTTGAATGAGGAAAATGCAAGGACTCTCAGAGGAGATGGGCAGCCTTCTGAGGGGATGGTGCAGAACATCAGTAGAGTGGAAGTGACGGAGGCCATGAAGAGGATGAGGAATGGAAAATCGGTGGGCCTCGATAGAATTCCAGTGGAGGCATGGAAGGCACTGGGGGAAGAGGGAATTGACCTGCTGTGGGACCTGTTCATGAAAGTTTGCCAACAGGAAAATATACCCGAGGAATGGAGGAAGAGTACTCTTGTCCCCATCTACAAGGGTAAAGGGGATGCACAAGACTGTAAAAATTACAGAGGAATAAAGTTGATGTCCCACACAATGAAGATCCTAGAAAGGGTTCTTGATGGTAGATTGAGGAAGGAGGTGGAGATTGCAAAGGAACAATTTGGATTCATGCCTGGTAGATCAACAACAGATGCTATCTTTGGGTTACGGCAGATGATGGAAAAATATCGAGAGAAACAAAGGGAGCTACATCTGGTATTTATTGATCTGGAGGAAGCATATGATAGAGTGCCAAGGCAAGAAGTCTGGAGGTGTCTGAGGGAGAAGAAGGTGCCGGAGAAATATGTCAGGTTGGTGCGGGAAATGTACAGAAATGTGAAGACAAGTGTTCGGACCTGTTTGGGACAGTCAGAAAGTTTTCAAGTAACAGTTGGCTTGCATCAAGGGTCAGCATTAAGTCCGTTTCTGTTTAATATTGTGATGGAGGTGGTAACAGAGTAGGTGAGAGAAGATGCACCTTGGACAATGTTGTATGCAGATGACATCTTGTTATGTGTAGATTCAAGAGAAGAAGCGGGAACTAAACTGGAAAGATGGAGAAAAGTACTGGAAGAGAGAGGTATGAGACTTAGCAGAAGTAAGACAGAGTATATGTGTTGCGCAGTCGGCGGTGGCCAGGAGACAGATCTGGAGCTGGAAGGAAATGTCATCAGGAAGGTGAGAGACTTTAGATACTTATGTTCAACAGTGGAAGAAGATGGAGGAGCTGAGAAGGAAGTGGGATGCAGGATACAAGTGGGTTGGAGGAACTGGAGGGAGATGGCTGGAGTGTTATGGAATAAGAGGGTGCCGATCAATCTGAAAGGCAAAATTTATAGGACAGTAGTGAGGCCAGCTATGACATATGCTATAGAAACTGTAGCCCTGAGGAAAAATAACATCAGCAGGATGGAAGTAGCAGAGATGAGAATGCTTAGGTGGATGTGCGGTGTGACCAGAAAGGATCGTCTGAGAAATGACTATGTCAGGGGAACAGTGAAAGTTACGAACTTAGGAGCAAAAATACAGGAGGCAAGGTTGAGATGGTTTGGTCATGTGATGAGGAGGGAGGATGAATATGTGGGAAGAAGGGTCATGCAGATGGATGTGCAAGGAAGGCAGAAGCGTGGGCAGCCAAAGAAGAGATGGAGGGAGCTGGTAGAAGAGGACTTGAAGATGAAGAACTTGGATGTGGTGACAGCCCAAGACAGGAAGGTGTGGAGGAGACTCATTACAAACAGTGACCCCACTTAAGTGGGAGAAGCTGCAGAAGAAGAAGAAGAAGATTCTCATTAAATCAACAAATTTAAAGTATACTTTATAAGATCAAAAATGCATTAAGCTTGCCTTGCACTCAAATGACAGTTGAGCTTTCTTGTCCCCTGTAATGACAGTTAAGCAAAACTTTTGGCTTCGATAAATTGCCACAGACACACTGGTAACTAAATTGGAATGGATGGGATTGGATAAGAGACTAGTGAATTGGATAGGTGATTGGCTGTCAGATCGCCCTTAATAGGAGAGTGGTATCCCAATACTGATGGAACAGTGGCAACATAAGGCAGATATCTTGGCATTAGTCCTCCTCCAACTCTTATTTAGACGATCAACACAAATCTCATACCTGTTTCACAAATTATCCTCAGTGTGCCTCCTGGTCTTTCACAGGAAGCATAGTAAAATTGTTCTACTTCAAAAAGAGGATGATAAAGCTGACACTATAAATTATAGGCCAATATGTTGAACATATTTGTGTCTATGAAGGTCAGCATAGGTTTGTTAGGAAGAATCCTCTGCATTAGGAAGAATCAAAGACAATGGTGGCAAGCTCTAGGACAGTTTGTGTTCAGTATTATCGTGAGTGTATTAGAGAAGTTGGTTGGAGATTGAATACCGAATTGGATTGATGAGAACAGGCATCTTTCAAGAGAGTAGCATGAGTTTATTATGGGAAGCTTCAGTTACATTTTCTAATGGGGTTGGTCAGGAACATGTTTATGTAATGTTAAAATTTTCTAGATTTTTCAAAGGTATTTGATAGAATAACACCACACACAATACTGTTGAAATCGAGCAGAATGGAGATAGTCAGTTGATAGCTTGATGATAGGGATAGTTGACTGACAGAAGCTAATGAGTTATATTTGGGGGAAAGTATTGTCTTGAAAGTGAAATGTGACAGGGTACCTTGTAACATTGTTATATTTCTATCCTTGGGCTGTTGCTGCTGTTTGCTGATGAAGTTTACAAAGAATTTGAATTTTGATCAGAAGCAGAATATAAACAAATATGAGGCATATTTGTATTGGAAGAACTTTGCTGTAGGAGGTAAGGGATTTGGGGATACTGGTGGATGGGAAGTTGATATTCAGGAGGACATTTTGCAAAAGTTGTTAAATATTATCTCAATGCCTGACATATAGGGAATAGGAAGATGAGTGATAGTGCTGCTGTATGAGGCACCAATCAGGCCAAATCTGGATTTATGTTCAAATATCGGTTATCTGACTAGCTAGGTAATAAAGATCTTGGAACTGTGGAGTGTTGAGTATAAGGATGAATTGGAGAAATGTGCTCTTCTTAATTTGTCAGATAGAAGGGATAATATATTGGTCGGAGGAACTTGTCAAATAGATATAGGACAATTTTTGCATAAGTAATAAGCAGTGGAAGAGTGAAGTTGCTGCTAGCCTGACTAGTTTAGTGGATAGCATACCTGCTTTCCAGATATGGGGTCAAATCCCACAATAGCATTGTTGTTTGTGGAAGTCTTCAGGTTATTTGGTATGAGACCACCTGCTTATTGAAAGTCAAGTAGCTTGATTTATAGAGCAGGGTTCCCAGTTTATCTGATCCTTAGCCCATCCATGGTACTAAATGTACTATATTATGTTTTTTTAGTCTTTCATAATTAGAATTTATATTAAAAAAAAAAAGTGGGAACGAGACTTTTGCATGGAGAATGATGCATTAGTAGAATGTATGTCTGGAATTCAGGCAAGTGCACTAACAATGTGTTCAAGACAAAGTATTATAATATACAGTAATTACTCAACTTACGTGTTAATTCATTCTGAAGGTTTCTGCGTAAATTGAAAAATGGTGCAAGTTGGTTGTTAAAAATTCACCCCCCACATGCCATCTCTTACCTCCCCTTGAATTCAATGACAGATGAAGCACTCAAGACTCAGGCATTCCACTCACTCACCTCTCTCTCTCTCTCTCTCTCTCTCTCTCTCTCTAGCCTAAAAATCTAGTCCTTGCACCTTTGTTAACCACACTCTTACTCAATTTCTAGGGATGACCTCTTGTTCTTCCACCTCTAGTCCGTTGCTAAAATATTTCCTGTGCATTAATCCTATAAAACCCTTTTAGTAACTTTAATGTTTCTGTTATATCCATTCTTTTCCACCTATCAACCAACTTTTATAACCCACAAGCTCTGTCATCATAGGCAACGTTCCACAAGGTACCCACCATCGTAGTGGTAACACACTAACATCTGCATGTTAGTGTGTTCTGTAATAACCAAGTAATCATGTGAGCTATCTTTGGACACCTTTGCAATGTACCTTCTGAATTTCAGCTCTCTGTCTACCAACATTCTTCATCTATTAATTAATAGAGATAAGAATACTGAAATACATTATTCAAATAATCAAACAACTGCATCTCAGTAACTCCATAAATAACTGGCTAACTCAGAAAATAGATTTTCAGTAGAAAGTGGATAGGCTTATGTGTTCGTCAGACATTTTTTGTAATAGATTTCACGGTTTGATATGAACACAGATGATTAAGAAAATAACTATTTATTAACTTAAAAGCTAATATTTCACTGGTATTATATCCAGCATCTTCAGAGCACACAACACAAAGGTTGTTACAAATGCAAAACAACCACAATCCGGTGTAACAGTGGAGCTAGTAATAGTAATTGCAGCGTGCAACACAAGACTAAAGTCCTAATATGGCGCCATCTAGGTAAAAAAAAAAAAAAATTCAAAGTTTTGAAATAATAGTCCAAATGATAGTCTTAGAAAGTTTGAAAAAATGAAATAAAATAAAAGTAATAAATATTAATTTGGTCTTAAGATGACTGTCTCCCAAATCTTTGGTAGATTTATGCAGCCATACTTGTTAAGGTTTGGAGTATGTTTTAAGGCTTCTGTTGATTCCAGGAACTCTCTGACTTGTAGAAGCTTCTGTGCATTACTTTTGTTTCTTTCCAATTGATCCTGTGTGCAGGGGTATCCAAAGCATGGTCTGCCAGACCCGACTTGCCATAGTGAAAGTGTCAGTAGAAAAGGTAGTGCTTCAGGATTGTATTGTTTCCATTTTTTTTATATTTCTGGAGAAAACACGTGGAACACATTGGAAGATTGTAAAGTGGATTTTTGATTCGACATATGGAAATTAATGACCTAGGGCATTCATAGATAGTAGCACAGAAGAAAAATGTTTGAAAGAGTTAACAAAGGAATGTATATGGACTTAAATAAAAATTGAACCAAACACATGAACTCTGATCACAGTAGACCAAAGAACAAAAGTAGAACTGGATATGAAGTTGTTTATACCTGGGAGCACAAATCAGTAAGAGAGGAGGATGCTAAAATGAAATCAAAATTAAAAAAAAAATCTCACCAGGAAGAACAACAGCTTCAAAACTTAAAGATAGAAATATCTCATGATATACAAAAATTAGGTCACTGAATTCTCTTATATATTTTCTGTTGTTCTGTATTGATCAGAATCTTGGATTCATATAAAAAATATTGTAAGGGAGTACATGGTATTTCCAACTTAGTCTGAGCTGGAAAAATGAATTAATCAGATGCTATGATGTAAAATGATGCAAATGATGAGGCAGTGTGGTGTGAGATAGAGGTGAATAGAATCAAATACTTGGTGGGATGTTGTTGTAGACCTGGTAATGTGGATGGTGGTGATAGTGAAATGTATCAAATAAGCCAAGCAAATAAGAAAAGGGTGATCATTATGGGTGATTTTAATTATGGCAATATAGACTGGAATGAAGAGATAGCAACTGGAAGTAAAGAAAATGAGTTTCTTAAGTTTTTGAGGGATAACTACCTCAGACAGTATGTAACAGAGGGCACATGAGGATTACGGGTCTTGGATTTGGTCATCTCATCGGAGGATGTAATTATCAATGATGTGTCAAATCATCCACCAATTGGTGAAAGTGACCATGAAGTGATTACCTGGGTGGTTACCAGCAGTGCAAGGACCCCTGTGAAAAAAGGGTATATGTGGAACTACAAGGGGGGTGATTATGAAGAGCTCAGGAGACAGCTTGCAGGTGTAGCATGGAATGAGGAGTTAGCTGGAAAAGAGATCAATGCAACTTGGGGGATTTTCAAAAACTATTTAGTAGATGCAATGTCTAAATGTATACCATGGGTGAGAAGGTTAAATAAGGTAGGTGTGAGATGGATGAATAAAGAGATTAAGCATGCAATACAGAGAAAAAGGGCATTGTGGAGGCAGCATAAGAGAAGTAGAAGTAACCAATTTCATGAGGTCTACAAAGACCAGGCAAGGAGGGTGACTTGGTTGGTGAGAGTAGCTAAAGAGAGGTATGAACAGCAGTTAGCTAATGAAGTCAAAAAGAATGCTAGGGAGTTCTTTCGATATGTAGCCAGCAAAAGAAAGAATGATTATGGAAGGATGACATTGATCGGAGGAAATGGTATAAAGACAGCTGTTGCAGAATGTGTGGTGGAGATACTTAATGAGCAGTTCATAAAGATTTTTCAATCTTGTGAATGTGACTTCATGGAGAGATTAAGAGCAGTTGATGATGGGGAGGAGAGACTGACTGTAAGTGAGCAAGAGGTGTTTGGGGAGTTGAGCAGACTAGATGTAAATAAGGCTGTGGGACTTGATAATATATCACCGCGTATTCTGAAGGAATGTGCCAGAGAGTTGACACCTGCCTTGACATATTTTTTTAATATGAGTCTTGCACTTGGTCAAGTTCCTAAAGAGTGGAAGGAAGGCAAGATTGTGCCACTTCATAAAGGAGGTGATCGAACTCAAGCATCAAACTATAGGCCTATCTGTGTGTCAGGTGTTGTGGTTAAGTTGTTGGAGAAGCTTGTGAGAACTAGGATCCAGAGTTGGGTTGACAACAATGGTGTAATCTTTGATAGACAGTATGAATTTGCTAAAGGGAGGTCATGTTTTAGTAATCTACTTACTTATTACAATAAAGTGACTGATTCCTTGGACAGAGGAGAAGGATACACAGTAATATACTTGGATTTCGCAAAAGCTTTTGATAGAGTACCTCATGATAAGTTGACAGTCAAACTAGAGCAGATGGGGTTGGATATTAGATTAGTGCATTGGATTGGAGACTGGCTATCTGATAGTATCAATAAGTTGTGTATGGGGGTGCAATATCCAGGAAAAGGAAAGTCACTAGTGGAGTGCCTCAGGGGTCTGTTTTAGGGCCATTACTATTTAACTTGTATATTAATGATATTGGCAAAGATTTGGATGGAGATATTCTGTTGTTTGCAGATGATGCAAAGTTGGGACGAACCATAAAGAGTAGTGAAGATGTGGCCTTGCAAGAAGACTTGAAAATGGGGATGTAAGTTCAGTGTTGCAAAATGTAAGGTTTTAAAATTTGGAAAACAAAGATGGGATGCAGAATTTATGCTTAGTGAGAATATATTGTTGGAAGTAGAGGAAATAAGAGATCTGGGGGTGATAGTGGATAAGGATCTAAAATTTAGGGGACACATCGCCAAAATTGTGAAGACAACACAAAGACTTCTGGGACACACAAAGACACAAGGACACTGATGTGTAGAAGTAGGGAGATTCTTGTTCCATTGTATAAGGCATTGATTAGGCCACACATGGACTATTGTGCCCAGATTTGGTCACCTGGTTTTCAGAAGGATGAAGAGATGTTGGAAAGGGTCCAAAGGCGACTGACTAAGGTAGTTTCTGACTTCTGGAATGTCGAGTATGAGGAAAGATTGAAAATTTGTAATTTGCAGAGTCTAGTGGAGAGAAGGAAGAGGGGAGATATGATAGAGACCTACAAGTTGGTAAGGGGTTGTTATAGGATCAATGGTTGAGAAGTTCTACAGAGAATAGTGGGAGATCAGGGGAGAACCAGAGGTCATCCCTGGAAACTGTATAAAGAGGGTGTGAGTAGGGGAGTGAGAGGCAGGTTTTTTTAGTGCAGAGTTGTGAGTGATTGGAATGCCTTGCCTGAGAGTGTGGTGTCTGCAAGGAGTTTGAATGTGTTTAAGACACGGTATGATGAGATGTGTGTGAGATAAAAGGACCTCCTAGATGAGTCTTTGACTCCATGAGGTCTTGTTTAATAATAATAATAATAATAATAAAACAGAAAAAAAAAAATTAAAGCTGCTACATTACATCAATTTATGGATGTAATGTAACTGCACCTGTATAATTAACAGTTGTTAGAGATTCATTAATTTCATATTTTATTTGTAGTAGTAGTAGTAAGTTATAACAAAAGTAACAGTATTATTGATTTTACAGAATACAACGAACTTTGAACTTGTCTTTTGTCTGCTTTGTTAGCAAAGCCTTCACTATTAGAGGAAACATGCAACATCGAGATTAAAGAATTTTGAATTCAAAATTCAGATATTTTTAATATAGAGTGTTATAGGTCTCTTAGCAACAGGAATTGCAGAATGTTTTTTTGTTGGTATGGCAGCAGTGTCACATGATTTTCATTAACTGGAGTTAGACCACAATCCAGTCTTATTGAAGACCTGAAGTACCTTTTTAAAAAAGTATCAGGTTAAATTTCAATAGCAGGGTTACCAGATTATCTGATTCCCAGATATCTGGCTTACAATATTTCATGGGATTGTCATAAAACTAAATCTTAGTCTCAGGCTGAAATATGTAGAAGGCACTGACATCAGCATAGGGTGTGAAGTCATTGATTTAATGAGCATGATAAGCTGATATATGAGTTGCAATGGATAGCTTAAGACATCAGGCTAAAATGGCTGACAGATAGATATCAAAGAGTTTGTATATGAGAAAGAAGTAGAAGATTATAGTAGGATTCACACAGATCTCGTCAGTATTAAGATCTTTGCCAATGATATTACCTTTATGTCAGTGATATTGCTTCATGAAACCAGAGAGAGAGAGAGAGAGAGAGAGAGATGTATGGAATTGTATAGCAGGGGGACTAAATTAAGAAAACAGACTGATGATGTGCAGTGGCTTGATCAGTTGAAGGGGAGATAAATTGGCATGCCTAGAACTTGGTCCAGAATCAGTTACATGTGGCAGTGTTAGATTGCTTTCTTAAAGTTAGGAGGATAAAGTAGAGGTGCAGTGGATGAATCGTAGAATTATGCAGGTGCTTCTGAGAAAGAGGACATTATAGAGAAGATAAAAAAGAGCATGAGGAATATAAGGTGGAACATGGATCACATTTGTTGAATATAATGAAAATATTCAATGAGTACTTCATTAGTATATTTTGTGTGTGTGTGTGTGGGGGGGTTAAGAGTAGTGTTGAATAACAATCGAAAGGAGGACAAAAAACTGACAGTTCAAGAATGTGGAGTGTTTAAAATATTAAGTAACCTTGATGTTAATAAGACTGTGGGGCTGGATGGATATCACCAATTATAGAATGGGAATGTGTGAAAGAGTCGGTAGTGCCCTTCACTTGATCATTCAACAGAAGTCTGTCAACATGAACAGTCCTGAAAGAGTGGAAAGAAGGAAAAATAGTGTCAATGTATAAAGGAGAATCCAAGTTAGTAGTGTCAAATGATAGACCAGTGGGTATCACCAGAGGTCTAGGTCAGAGCTTCTTAAATTTTTCCCACTTGCGACCCATTTTTGCCCGAGAAATTTTTATGTGACCCCAGGTATATAGGTATACAAATCAAACATTTACTGATAATAAATCATAAAGAAATTTATTTAAAAGCAATTCTTTGGTATAATTTTACCATTTACATAAAGAATTACAATACAATAGTCTCGAATCTGAGCCAAAATATTTCTGGCATCATTAGCTGGCATTGTGTGGCGTGACTCCATTCTCACTGCAAAGTTCGCATGTTGTGTGTTCGGAACCGAGGCTGCAGTGAAGTAGCACGATGCAACGTGGGCGAACACTGCCAGAAACACCTCAGATTCATTATGTGTTTGATTTTGAATTAATTTTTGGTCATTTCATGTTCAGAAAGCTTTTATTGTTGCCAAATTTTTCACGACCCCCACATTCGGTTACACGACCCCATTTGGGGTTGCGATCCACAGTTTAAGAAGCTCTGGTCTTGGTGAAGGTGCTAGAGAGGCTAGTTGAAGTTGAGCTACTGTTGAAGTTGATCAGGATGGGGATGGATGGTCATTTGGTAGCTTGGTTACAGGAATGGTTGGCTGATGGGAGTCAGCAAGGTGTGTATTATGGTGCAGCATCCCAAAAAAGGAAAGTGATGAGTGGGGTACTCTCAAAGAGTTCTCTTTTTGGACCATTGTTATTCAGTTTATATTATTATTACTTGACACCTCCAAGGAGTCCAAGGGACGCATCGAGGGAGGACACTCTACAAGTCTCCATCTCCACCCTTTAATCCACTAACCACAAAGAACTGCTGCTACCATCATCATCTACACACAGTGGCATCTACTCCCCCCCCCCCCCCACTGCTACCACTAATATTTTTTGTCTGTAAATTGCGTGTGTTCGCGAAGCTGATTTGCCTGTACATGGGATTAAAAGATCTGGGGGGGGGGAAACGGTCATTCTGAGACCAGATAGCTCATAGAGGGTGCCATATTAGTGTAAAATCTCTCGTGATATGTAATTGTGTAACTTGCCATGTTTGCTTTTACATGTTTTTCTAAGGAGATTGCACTTAAAGAAATTCCAAATATTGTCTATAATAATCTTGTATTTGTAATAAATTAACATTAGACTTTGTTAAAATAATGTGGTGCATGACGTCATCATGTAATGCTGTTAACGCATGTCTAATTAGTAAATCTAATTATAAGAATAGTGTAGAATTGCCATGTATGGCAATTTCAAAAGATGTGCGAAGTATGACGTCAACATAGTTGGATGTCAGTGGCCACATATGGAAGTTTCGAGAGATGCACGCATGCATACAACAGGAGCCCGGGCCTAAGCAAGACATCGAGAATGACTTTGTCTTAGGGTTTTCACTTTCTCTTACCTGGGTCCACCGCCATGTGAGGTCTGCTGTCGGTAATCAAGAGAGAAGTGTCGTAGGTTTTGAGTCTTCTACCTGGGTCCAGCACAATGTGAGGTCTGATAATGGGAATCGAAAGGAAAGAGCTGCACATTGCCACCATGTTAAGGGTCCTAAAGGGTATAGAATAATCGACGATTCGGAGACAAAGAAATTTGGTGGGAAATCAAGAACGAGCCAGCAGAAGGAAATAAGGACAAAAAGGAGCACTGTGAACAAAAGATCCATTTAAAAAGGCAATGCTGAACGAGAATTGTAAGTACTTATGTATGTGATAATTCCGAACAAGAATGTACATCAAGTGTGTCTGTTTATGGGTACAATAATATAATGTAAATTGATATTGAATTAAGCTTACTCAACTTATGCTTTATTGTCAGTTTGTATATGTATGATTGGTGTGATATTCTAGATTGTGAAAGAGCTTTAAAGGAAGAAAATTAGAATTAAAGTTGAATTAAGAAGAATTGTAATGTTATTGTATATATATTTAATGTGGATTAGACTGTAAATATTCCTTTTTGATTTAATTAAATGGTTTGTGCATAACATATTGGACTGATTCTGTCAATGCACTATCCTGAAAATTTTGACCCGGCATAAGATAAAGTTTTAGGTGATCAATAATCAAGCCACGACTAGTTAAAGGTAAAGATTAACATAAGTAGGGAATGCTAACAATATCTGAATATGAAGGGTAATAACTCTTCCTTAATGCAGCATGTCAGTGTGTTTCTTGCCATCTAAGTAATCCTCTGAGATTTTTTATTCACTTTTGCAATATGTCCTCTGTCCATATCATCCATAAATCCCTAGCCTCATCTATTTTTAGCAATACATGGCCTGTAGTTATTTTCATCTTGCTTGAAGTACTACACTTTGACATGTTAAAGTAGCACCTATTATCCTTTCCCAAAATACTAGATCATCTTGCATGATCTCTCTATTACCTTTATTAACTAATGCTATCTCCAGTTTAGTATCTTCAGCAAATAGATATTCCTTCTGAAATCATTCTCAATATTATTGGTATACAAACTCATCAGAAGCTGCCTGAGCATAAAGTCCTGTGGCACACCATTGGTCATTTGCTTTCTCTCTGATCAATCCTCCCATATGTTACTCCCTGATGTTTGTCAATTTGATATTCTCGTCTTTGCCACCATCTTCAAAATGGGCAAACAGTTGAAATGACCAACAGTTGAAAGTCATTTCAATTGGTGGGTTTGCAAGGGTCAGTGATGTTGCAGTAAGGCTCCTTCCCCATGGTGCTGGGATGGTATCCAGGGTACTCCTAGTGTTACACTTCTGAGCACAGTATTGAATAATGGGTGTCCTTATGTGGCTTTGTGATGGGTTAGTATGGAGCTTTCGTCCTGAATGCTCACTTCATTTGAGAATGAGTCTTTTTTTCTTCATGTTTGTAACGGCATCCTCAATAAGACACAACCATTTCCATAATAATCTGGAAAATGTCAACCTTTTTTATCCAGAAAGGTTAAAACTCCATTCAGGAGCCATTCTCGTTGAACCATCTGTCTACAATCTGAGCAACTCATATAACATCAGTTTGAAGAATAACAACGATAAAACTTTAAACTCTTCCAGAGGCAAGATATTGGATTGCAATTGCCTCATTTTTCCTGATGAGAAGATTTGCCCTTCAGCAGCTGCCATAAAAATTCTCATAATAGGTCTATACATTTAATATACTGAAACCCCAACAGGCTGTACACTCAAATCTTTAGTTCTGTTTCAAATGCCAGAAATATGGTCCACTCAGACTTTCTCTCCAAGCTCTGCTATCTGTGGGACAGTAAAGAGCATGAAAACAAAAATTACAATAGTGAAACACCCAAATACACCATTTGCGAGGGAAATTGTCCAGCATATTCCAATAATGATTTTTTTTTTTAAATTTGATTTTAATGGTGCAAAGACATCAAAGGTCTTACTCTGCCAGGACACAGGTCAGCAGTACATATGGTAATTGGTTAGTGGGGCAATCACAAACATCCATGCTCTTGATGGGATTTGAACCCACAGCCTCTTGGTTAGAGAGTGGATATGCTAACCAATTGGCCAACCATCTGGTAATGAGAATGATTTAAAAGATCAAGGTTTAGCATAACATGATGTGTTAGGAAGTGAGTGAAGAGAAAATATACCATGACAGCAGCAATAAATTATGGTGAGAAAATCCTCTTATGCTTAGACAGTAAAAACAAAACAAGGGAATAGTAACATGCATCCAGAGACTTAGCATTATCTAGCAACTCATTTAATTTATTTACTTGTGATTTGGTGAGGTCTCTGGTGGTAGGTTTATAGGCAGAATGATCGTGTGTATTGTTTAGAAGCTGACAATACCCTCAAAAAAAAAAAATTGTTTTTTTCATGCCAGAAATTTTAGATTATGTAGAGTATCCAGTGGTGGGTTGTTCTACTTTCAAACTGTCAAAATTTTTATGGAACCTATGCATCATTCTGATTAGAAAATCGCCTTCGTATATAAAGAATACTGTGGATTTCAATTCTAAAGTAAAATACCTTCTTCTGACATCCTGGTTGTGCCATAGATTCTCCTTCTCATCACTGTTATTCAATTATTTCATGGAACATTTGGTAGAATGACTATTTACTACTATCACTCCTTGACCATACTCGCATGAAAAATTCAACATATTTTAGTTAAAATCAGTAACTTTTTTCCCCTAGGAAAAAAGTTACTGATTTTAACTTTTTTCCTAGGGCAGATCATTTTATCCCCTAGGATAAGATTTACATTAGAAAAAAAAAGAAAATAATGCAGTCCTTCCTTTCTTGGATTCTCTTGTTAAGCATGATATTGAAGGCTCTCTCAGGTTTTGCTTACCAGAATACGTTCTTTAGCACTCAGTGCACCACCCCATACAAAAATTCAGGATTGTCAAGATCCCTTACCACAGGACACATCATTTTCTCTTCTAAAATTACAATGTATCAAAGACAATATGATATTTACTGGTTATTTTCCATACTGAATTATATGGATATTTACTCTCCCATTAATAGATCATCAAATATCAAGATAATTTCCATTTCTTATATCAAAGGCATTTCTGAATGCATTGTAGATTATTGAAAAAACATTTGATTTCCAAGATGACTTTCAGGCCAGTAAATAAGATTTCTTCTGTTCTGCCTTCTATAAGACAAGCATCTAACTCCTTAGCTCACTCAGGAGTGTACCAGATTTCTTGTTTCTGCATTCTCTTCTTTGGCCAGACAGGATATATCGTTAGCAGATCATAACATGAATTACATCAGTTTTTTCAAGCTTGAGAAAGCTGGTCTTGCAGAACATGGAATTTCTACTAATCACAGGATATTATGGAACAACAAAAATTTCTTTGTACAAATCCTTTCAAATTTAACAGACTGTTCAACCTAATTTAAATTGCAGTGATGATCTAAAAATTTCAAAATTCCTGGAAAAGGACTCATTAATAATCTCACAATTATTCATAATATGTAAGTTCTTATACAAAGGTCTTTTTATGTTTATATATATATATATATATATATATATACACACACACACACACATACATAAACATAAAAAGACCTTTGGCTTTATATATATATATATATATATATATATATATATATCCTGTCTTCCATTTTTGTGTTAGGCTCAAAGGCCTGTTACAGCCAAGCCATGCTTATGATAGGGCAGTTAATCCTATGTACATAGGCTGTTCAATAAGTAATAAGACTATATTTATACAGAAAACAGATTACCTTTAATCGTCATCATTTACATGGTCTTTTTCGAAGTAACTACCGTGAGACGCGATGCATGCATTTGTCCCAACGTTGCGTTCACTTCTTAAACACATGTGAAAGTCCGTTTTTTGAGAGTTCTTTCAAAACTGCCTCTGCAGCTTTTAGACATGCTTTGTTGCTTTCGAAATGGCGGCCTCTTAGTGGTTTCTTGAGCTGAGGAAACAGCCAGAAATCGCACGGTGCGAGATCAGGACTATATATGGAGGATGTGGTAGGATATCTGTGTTGTTCTTCTGCAAAACGTCCACTACACAACCAGAAATATGTGGCCTTGCATTATCGTGGTGCATTGACATGCTTGATGATAATCGCTGCTATGTTGATCATTGTCTCTGTGATGGACGTTGAAGGTCTTCCTTCACGTTCGAGATCTTCCACATTTTGCCTTCCTTCCTTAAAAGTTTTATGCCAGCAAAAAACACTTGCCCTCGAGATTGCTTCATCGTGGAAAGCTTCATGTATCATGTTAAAAGTGTCCGATGCCGATTTTTGCAAACGCACACAAAATTTAATCGCATAACGCTGTTCCAAGGACGCTTCCATTTCGAAGACTGGCCACGCCTCGTTGGTGCATCGAAACAAACTTTCATTTAGTCACGTGACACTCTGGCACATCAGCCCGTATACGCCATCTATCAACCTCTTTTGTTAATACAGACAGCAACATTTCTTTATTCCACAGAAATTAATATTGTGATGAGTGGTTTCGCCACAGTAAAATTAGTCTTATTACTTATTGAAAAGCCCACGTACATTGTCTGCCATGTCTGTAAGTTGAGCTTGTTCTTCTTTGTCCAGTTTGCCGATTTTTTGGAATGAAAAACCTGTTTCCAGGAGGAAAAATCTTTCCACCTCCATATGAATCCAGTAACCTCACCTTCAGATGATAAGCCTTGATAAAGGTTCCTTGCATCCTATATGAGATTTGAACCCTGGTCTTTTCAACTGGAAGGTATCGAAGATACCGACTGAGCTATAGTGGCTCATATATATATATATATATATATTTTTTTTTTTTTAAACATATATTTAATGACTTAAAAAACCGAGATAACTTATAAAGATTTTAATCAGAATAATACAACTAGTTTCGGCTTATAACAGCCTTCCTCAGGTATTCATAAAGGAAAAGAATAGTAATAAACATTGAAGTATCTAAAACAACTGGAAATTACTGGTAAAAATTGCCACACATAATTGATACATAAAAAAACATATTTTTTCAAGTTGTTCTAACAGGCGTGCCATTGTTTATTGCAAGTGGGCATGCAGGCTCACGTGAATGCCAATATTGAATAACTGCAGCATGGCTATCTGGGATGTTATAACTCAAATTGTTGTTTAAGTGAACAGGGTTCAGCAGGATTTCCCTTGATTCTACAATTTTTCTCTCAAACTCATCATCACAGCAAAAAATATTTTCTGATCTATCCCAGCAAACGGAGTGGCTTTGTTGATCATCATTAGGATTATTTGAAAAAAGAACATGACTGGATAACGCAGTTGCATGAGATCTTTTGTAAGAGATGTCTCTCTTATGCTCTTTTATACGTTGTTCAATAGATTTGTTAGTTTGTCCAAAATAAGGGATATTGCAATCGCACCATCATTTATATACATCTTGATATTTTAGGTAGTGATGAGTAGGCTTTGGATGGCTGATTAGCGAACGGATTTTAGGAAGTGTGGTGAAGAACGTCCTGATATTATATTTTTTAAGGACTTTAGCTAATTTTTTAGAGACTGTGCTAATGTATGGAATGGAGATGCTACCTTTAAAATTAATAGTTTCTGTTGTGCACTGCCTAGGAGGATCCCGAAGAAATTTCTTAATCGTTTTTTCAGAGTATCCATTTTGTTTAAAGATAAGAGTGAGGTGATTTATTTCTTTTTGTGGTTCATCTGGTTCATTCAAGAGAGAGCGTGCTCTGTGTCCTAAGGTAGATATAGTTCCAAGTTTTTGTGGTGGAAAATGATGAGAAAGATTATGCAGATATCTATTGGTATGAGTAGGTTTTCTGTATATAGAGATTTTTAATCTTTCAGAGCATCGTGTAAGCATGACATCCAGGAAAGGTAAGTAGTTATTATTTTCTAGATCAGCAGTAAATTTTATATTAGGATGTTGGATGTTTAGATGATGAAGAAAATCTATGAGAGATGTGTGCCCGTGATTCCAAATAATAAAAATATCATCAACATATCGTTTCCAAACTTTTGGTTTAAATGAGAAGGAAGATATGGCTTTCGTTTCAAAATCTTCAAGGAAGATGTTAGCTAGAACTGGGGACAAAGGATTGCCCATTGCCAGGCCTTGTTTTTGTTGGTAAACGGAGTCCTGATATCTGAAGTAACCAGAATGAATGCAATGTTTTAATAAAGCAAACATTTTTTTGGATAATTTGTCCTTTAGTAATGTAAGTACCTCGTCTGTAGGAACGTTAGTAAATAAAGATATAATATATATATACAAGTATGTATATATATATGTTTATATATATGACACCAAGAAATTTTATATTGTAATATTATATATATATATATATATATATATTGTAATTTTATATTAATTAATTTTATACTGTACTTTGTATGTAGTTTTTTATGCAAATATTATAATTTAATTTTTAGTTTAGTAACTTTTTTAAACTTTCTCTTTACATATCTCTATATATATACTGTAATGAGCCTTGCATTCTATTGCCGCTGGTTATGTTCATGTTTTGTTCCACAAGTACCATGTTACTGGCTGGAGAGCAGAAGAAAGAATGCACTGTAACATCTGTTTTCATACCGTTCTTGCTACATGAAGCTATCCATACTTTTTTGTGTGTTCACTTTGAGTTAGTTATCATGAAATATGTATTTTATATTAAATGATTTATTTTGTCTTTACATAATTTATATGTATAGAAAGTTCATCAGAGGAAGTTGTTCTTTCCCAGCTCTTCATATGTCATACTCATCTGACACACTTCTTCCATTTTCAGCACTAACCATTTACTATATTTTAATTGAATGCCCTCATTATTTTAATGATTGCAGTTATTATATTACTGTTTTTATCAATTTCTTCTTTCTTTCTTTCTTTCTTAATCCTTCTTCTTCTACCTTTTATGGTGTGGAGGTTTTTTATTCTTGCAACTGCAACAGTCTCGAGGATAAGGTGATTGGCCCTATGCCTCCACCAATTTCTGCACCAAGTCCGATAAGATCTGCTCATGCAGATCTTATCAGACTTGGAATTTTATCAGAATTTTACCCTTTTCTTACATTTAGATAAAAATACTTTATCTAGTATTGATACATTTTACTGTGTAACCATGGACGTGTCAGATAATAGCCATTTTTGCACATGTATCAATAAACAGTTACAACATCTTTTCGATTTCCATTTGTTCTAACTTACGTAATAGAGCTCCATGTAGTGTCCTGTCAAATGCTTTTGCAGAGTCCAGTAATAAATATTATAGTGTGGCCCATTTCTTTTATCGAACTCAGTACCACTGCTGTAGAAAGTGAAAAATCTCTCACTTCGACAATGGAGACTAATTAGGTTTGAGTAATTCTGGTTTTCAGTCTTATATGATGACGATGGATTTATCTTTATTTTTCAGGAAGAAAATTACAACATTGAAACCAAATTGAAGTCATCGGGAACAATAAACTGGTACAGATGAATAAACACAGGCACCACATGAATAAGTGAGACTGAAGTAGAGAAACAAAGAAAGGCCTAAAATCCTCAATTTTGCTGCCTAGTCAGCTTGATTTGGCATTCTTGACCATTTTGCTGATTGGCCTATGATGAGTATTTCTCAAATGTGAAGGCAGTTTAATCTATATTTTTTGAAGTTAGGATAGTTTATTAGGGCAGAGGCAGATTCAAAAAGCCGACTTATTCTCTGATCTACCTCTGCCATTTGTGTATATTATGATTATTATTATTACCCCTAAAGACCTCATGGAGTCAAAGACTCATCTGGGAGGTCCTTTTATCACACACATACATCTCATCATACCGTGTCTTAAACACACTCAAACTCCTTGCAGACACCACATTCTCAGGCAAGGCATTCCAATCATTCACAACTCTGCACGAAAAAAACCTGCCTCTCACTTCCCTACTCACACTCTCTTTATACAGTTTCCAGGGATGACCTCTAGTTCTCCCCTGATCTCCCACTATTCTCTGTAGAACTTCTCCACCATCGATCCTATAACAACCCCTTACCAACTTGTAGGTCTCTATCATATCTGCCCTCCTCCTCCTGTCCACCAGACTGCCAATTACATCTTCTGAATCTTTCCTCATACTTGACATTCCGAGGTCAGAAACTACCTTAGTCAATAGTCAATCTGGGCACAATAGTCCATGTGTGGCCTAATCAAAGCCTTATACAACGGAACAAGAATCTCCCGACTTCTACACGTCAGTGTCCTCCGCATCATTCCCAGAAGCCTTTGTGTAGTCTTCACAATTTTGGCGATGTGTCCCCTAAATTTTAGATCCTTATCCACTATCACCTCCAGATCTCTTATTTCCTCTACCTCCAACAATATATTCTCACCAAGCATAAATTCTGCATCCCATCTTTGTTTTCCAAATTTTAAAACCTTACATTTTGCAACATTGAACTCACATCCCCATTTCCATGCCCAGTCACTCAATTTATTCAAGTTTTCTTGTAAGGCCACAACATCTTCACTACTCTTTATGGTTCATCCCAACTTTGCATCATCTGCAAACAACTGAATATCTCCATCCAAATCTTCACCAATATCATTAATACCGCACCCCCCACACACACAACTTGTTGATACCTCTCAGATAGCCAGTCTCCAATCCAATGCACTAATCTAATATTCAACCCCATCTGCTCTAGTTTGACTGTCAACTTATCATGAGGTACTCTATCAAAAGCCTTTGCGAAATCAGGTATATTACTGTGTATCCTTCTCCTATGTCCAAGAAAGCAGTCACTTTATTGTAATAAGTAAGTAGATTACTAAAACATGACCTCCCTTTAGCAAATCTATGCTGTTCATCTAAGATAATACCATTGCTGTCAACCCAACTCTGGATCCTAGTTCTCACAAGCTTCTCCAAGAACTTAACCACAACACCTGACACACAGATAGGCCTATAGTTTGATGCTTGAGTTCGATCACCTCCTTTATGAAGTGGCACAATCTTGCCTTCCTTCCACTCCTTAGGAACTTGACCAAGTGCATGACTCATATTAAAAAAATATGTCAAGGCAGGCGTCAACTCCCTGGCACATTCCTTCAGAATACATGGTGATATATTATCAAGTCCCACAGCCTTATTTACATCTAGTTTACTCAACTCCCCAAATGCCTCTTGCTCACTTACAGTCAGTCTCTCCTCCCCGTCATCAACTGCTCTGAATCTCTCCATGAAGTCACATTCACAAGATTGAAAAATCTTTATGAACTGCTCATTAAGTATCTCCACCACACATTCTGCAAACAACAGCTGTCTTTATACCATTTTCTCCAATCAATGTCATCCTTCCGTAATCATTCTTTCTTTTGCTGGCTACATATCGAAAGAACTCCCTAGCATTCTTTTTGACTTCATTAGCTAACTGCTGTTCATACCTCTCTTTTGCTACTCTCACCAACCAAGTCACCCTCCTTGCCTGGTCTTTGTAGACCTCATGAAATTGGTTATTTCCACTTCTTTTATGCTGCCTCCAGGCTTAATCTCTTTATTCATCCATCTCATACCTACCTACCTTATTTAACCTTCTCACCCTTGGAATACATTTAGACATTGCATCTACTAGATAGTTTTTGAAAATCCCGCAAGCTACATTGATCTCTTTTCCAGCTAACTCCTCATTCCACGCTACACCCGCAAGCTGTCTCCTGAGCTCTTCATAATCACCCCCCCCCCCTTGTAGTTCCACATATACCCTTTTCTCACAGGAGTCCTCGCACTACTGTCAACCACCCAGGTAATCACCTCATGGTCACTCTCACCAATTGATGGATGATTTGACACCTCATTTATAATTACATCCTCTGATGAGATGACCAAATCCAAGACCCTTAATCCTCGTGTGCCCTCTGTTACATGCTGTCTGAGGTAGTATCCTCAAAAACTTAAGAAACTCATTTTCTTTACTTCAAGTTGCTATCTCATCATTCTAGTCTATATTGCCATAATTAAAATCACCCATAATGATCACCCCTTTTCTTATTTGCTTGGCTAATTTGACTATACATTTCACTATCACCACCATCCACATTACCTGGTCTATAACAACATCCCACCAAGTAATTGATTCCATTCATCTCTATCTCACACCATACTGCCTCAAAACCACTGGCACTATTTCCGTCTTGCATGTCTACCTTGTATGGACATAACTCTTTCTCTATCATCAATAGCACTCCCCCTCCCTTTTTACCCCTTCTATCCTCATGCAACACATCATACCCTTCCATCTGTATTCCTGTCAGGATATCATCCTCTTCCAACCATGTCTTATTTATTCCGACAAGCTTTGGGTGAACAGACCCAATTAGTGCAACCATTTCATCTGCCTTGTTTCTTATACTTCTAGCATTTGTATACAAACAACAGCTCATTTCGGGATCTACAGCTAGTTCCACTGATACTACCACTCATTCGATGTGATCTCTCCATGCTCGACTGGGGCCATTTCCCTTTCTGCTTCTTCATTTTAAAACCATTTTCAATTCCAACTGTTTCCTCTTGATCCCTGGTCATCCCATTCCTTTCCTGCCTACACATACTCACCTCCTCTTGGAGCATCCACCTTTCTCATGCTGCATACCCCTGTCCACCCTGAACCTCCCCGTTTCCCTGCTCCTCTTGCACATCTATTCTCTCATTTTCCTATACTCATACCACTCACTTCCCTATTCATAACCACCTTTTTAATTTCTCCTGTCTTATTCTCCCGCTCTTCCACATCACTTCCCACTCGATCTGATTCATTCTCTCTATTCACTTCTCTACCTTCCAGCAGCAGTCTCTCCAAGTGACTCGCACCATAACCACTCAAATGCAGTCCATCGCTCCCATACAGCTTACTTCGTTCCTCAAACTCATTCCACACATTAACAAACTGTACTCCCGTCTCCTCACACATTTCAGCCAGCATATCATTCATAATCCTTGCTCTCCCCCTCATTTCACCACAGTCATACCTAGGCAACACACTCACTATCCTTCCTGTCACACTATTTTCTTTTATCCTTCCAAACAGCCTCCTTATATCCATTCTGACACACTCTTTGTCCTCTTTCAAATCATTTGTACTAATTAATACTATTAACTCTTTTGCTCGCTCCCGCCTCAATCACTCTACTCATTTTACCGCCTAGAAAACATACCTTGTGCATTCTATCCTCTAGCACACCTTTAATAATGGAGTCTCCATACAACGCCACTCGCTCATCTTTCGTTAGATGATATATTATGTATCATTTATTTTCTAGCATTTTAAAATTGATATTACCTATCAGAGCAGAGTATACAGTTGTTGGGGGAATTTTTGAGGAAATGAAAGAAATCTTGTTGGAATGTTGGTGGATAAGGACATAAGGTTTAGTGGTCACGTTGCTAAAATTTTGGAGACATCAGAATGGATAACAGCAATGATAATGAGGATTTTGATATGTGTAAGTAAAGGGGTTCTGGTACCATTGTATAATCTCTTGATCAGGCCACCTGTAGATTATTGCATACAGATTTAGTCCCTGATGAGGATATATTGGACAAGTCCAGAGAAGATTGATTAAGACAGTGTTAGGTCTTTGGAATATTGGGAATATAAATTGGCGTGGGATTAAGCATGTAGATTTTTTGACCAAAAAACAAATGTGACAAATGATAACTAATGCTGGGTTTAATAGGTTGTAATATTGATAGTTGAACCAACTAGTTTTGCCACAGAACAAAAAAAAAAATACAATAAGCAGTAAACATGAAGCATTATATAACTAAAACCAGTTCGTGTTTAACACTTATTGTATTATTTTGTTCTTTCTAACCCAGAAGCCAACTGCATATGTAACGAAACTAGTTGGTTTCATCATCATCATCAAATTCCTGACATGCACTTTCAAGGGGTGTACAGGATATGATAGTACTACATGAAAAATTTATCACCACTAACTTCCTAACTACCGTTTTCCTCCAAATCAATCTGTTACCTGTGAAGACTCCAACATTATCAGATCTTATGTTTCTGTCTTCTAAGACACTTTTCACTGTATCAATCTACCTATATCTTGGTCTTCCTCGGGTCTTTTTCCTGCCAACCTGGCAGAGAACACTTGTTTTGCTAACCTTTACTTTCCCATTATGTTTAAGTGACCATATCACCTGAGATTAGCTCTGCCTAACACATCCCTGGATGCTAACAATGTCAAGTTTTTTCGTAATATCTTTGTTTCTACCATTGATACCATTTGTTCACGCCTCTAATCTTTTTCAGAACTCATATCTGCGGTCTCTACACTGTCTTGTATACAGCTAATTTAGTGTTTTGACTTATTTCTCTGTTATTTTGCACATGTATCAATAAACAGTTGCAACATCTTTTCGATTCCCATTTGTTCTAACTTTCGTAATCTTATTCCATATAAATGTATTCAGTTGATTTCCTACCATACCAGCTTTGTTGATTATGTTGTTTATTTCCATATTCAATTTATCATCTTTGCTAAAAATCATGCCTAAGTAGATGAAATGTTTTACTTCTTCTATAGGTTCTCTATTCAGAATGCAGTTGATATTTTCAATGCTTCTGCCTATTTTCATTGTCTTTGTCTTGTTATTGCTGACTGTAATACCATATCTATTACAACAGTTATTCATTTTAGTCAGGGAATCTGCAGACTTGTAGCAGATTTATTTAGAAATATAACATCATCCACTGAAAACAAAGAGCTGAGATTAACACCTCCAATTTTGATATAAGGTTTAATACCACTTTCCTTCATAATGTGATCCATATAGATAATGAATAACAGAGAGGATAATGTACATCCTTGTCTGACATCAGATTTAACATAAACCATCTTCCTGTACTTCCTTCAATTCTAACTGCTGACTTACAACTCAAATAAAGACTAAGTATTGCTTGATATAATGCCCCATTAACACCATATAACTGTAGCGTTTTGAATAGCTTCTCTCTTGGCACCTTGTCATATACCTTTTCCAGATCTACAAAACTTAAATACTGATCTTTGTTATATTCCAAAGTTTCTCAACTATTTGTTGTAAAGTTAAAATCTGATCATGTCAGCCTCTATTTGACCTGAATCCAGCTTGTTCTTCACCAAGTTTCCCTTCCACAATCCTTCTCAACAGTCTCTCAAGTATATATGCATAAATTTTACCAGGAACACTCAGTAGGGAAATACATCTGTAATTCTCACATTCAATTTTATTTCCCTTTTTATATATGGGTACTATGAGAGCTCTACTCCAATTATCTGGGATTCGTCCTTCTGTCCAGGCCTTCTGAACTATGCAGTTCAGCCACTGTTAGACTCTTATACCTTCATACACTTCAGCATTTCTGGTCGAATATCATCTACTCCAGCTGCCTTTCCACATTTCAGGCGTTTGATGGCTTTTTCTACTTCCTTGACAGACTTTATGATCTTAGGAAGGACCTCCCACGATGAGTCTTTTGACTCCATGGAGGCCTGAATAATAATAATAATAATAATAATAAAAGTATGGATATGTATTTCTGATTGCATGCCTGTTGAGTGTTTTTTACCACTGTGCTGTCACTGATTGTTTCATTTAGCAATTTTTTCAAAGTAATTACTCCATACATCATGGATATCTTTTTCTCCTGTTGTCATGTCACCTTTATCATCTCTAATTTCTTTTACAGCACTCTTTCCTCCATTTCTGAGCTTTTTCATCAACATCCAGAAAATCTTGCCAACTTCTTGATATTTATTTTCTGTGTTCTTACCAAAGTCTTCCCATGACTTTTGTTTAGCTACACAGTATTACACAGTATTTTTTAGCTACACAGTGTTAGCTTTCTTACATTTGTCTCTGTATTCTTTAAGAGTACAAGCTGAGTTATTTGCCACGAACTTTTGATATGCTTTCTTCTTTAACTTCACTGTCTCATTAACTTCCTATGTCCACCATGGAGTTACGATTTTTCTTTCCTTGCTGACAACCTCTCCACATGCTTCTCTAGCTGAATCAATCAATGTTTTCTTCAGGATTTACCACTGAATATCCAAGGTTTGGTTTCTGAAAATAAACTTGCATTTTTTCTTGAATAATATTTATGTATTTTAGTCTACAGTTGACACCTGAGAACTGCTCAACTTTTATTTGCTTTAAAACTTTCTTACATGTTCTTCTTTTCAATATGAAATTCAATTTTATCCTACTCAAGACTAAATGGTCATCACTTCCAATTTCAAATCCTCTGTACACTCTGGTGTCCTTCCCTAGGGAGAAAACATCACTATCAACAATAACATAGTCAATGAGACTTTTCTTATTCCTCGCATCTTCTCTCCATGTGAATTTATGCACATTTTTATGTTGGAACATTGTGTTAGTAATAACCAGTCCATGTCCTGAGTAGAAATCCAAGGTATTTATCATTATTATTAGCTTTGCTCTTTTCTCCAAATTTTCCCAAAAAAGTAAAGTTGTTGGTTTAACCATCTATATTACAATCTATTAAACCCTGTGTTAATTATTATTATTTGGTTAGGGATTGTTACCAGTTAAATGTTGAAGAGATTTTTCATAGAATGGGAGGAGACAGGTAGAACCAGAACAAAAGGCCACTTCTTGAAGGTGTGATTTATTGGAGTCTTGAATTGGCTTAAAAAAAGCTCCTTGTTTGGTTTCCAGAACAGTGTTTCTAGATTATGTAAAACACACACTCACTCTCTCTCTCTCTCTCCCCCCCCCATCCAAAAAAAAAAAAAAAAAAAAAAAAAAAGACCGAACTTTTGCTATAAAGACTTTATTGCTCATTTTAAGCACTATCTCCTTCAAAGAATTCCCCTCTACTGGCAATACACTATTCCCAGTGTTTCTTCGATTGTTGAAATGATTCCTGGAATGCACTTTTTGTGGTGGCGCACAGTTCTCATATTGCATTTTACTGAATCTCCTCTATGGTTTGGAAACAACATCCTTTCAAAGTGGTTTTAAATTTGGGAAACAGGAAAATGTTTGCTGGGGCTAAGTCCAGAGAATAGGGTGGATGGGGCACAATGGATGTCTGATGTTTTGCCATACGTTGTAGCAAAATATCAGACGCATTGTCGTGGTGTAACATCCAAGTCTGGTTTTCCCACAATTCAGGCCTCTTCCTGTGCATAGCATTCCTCAAATGCTCTAAAACTCTCTGGTACAATTTTTTGTTTACAATCTGACCACGTGGTACAAATTCATGGACAATAATGGACAATGCCTTTCCATTTAAAAAACACAACCAACACATCACCTTGATATTTGACCGACTCATCCATCGATGCTTAAACCATTCATAACATTGCGTTCGGCTTATACAGTCCTCCCTGTATGCTTGGTTAAGGAATTGAAATGTCTCTGTAAGCTTTTTATCAAGTTTGCAGCAAAATTTCATACATGCACGTTGTTCTTCAAGCTCTTTCATTGTCCCTTTGTAACTAATTTAACAAATAACTTGTGCACGTGCCCACTTCAGCAGTTGTAATTCGCCGACTAATGCTCGTGGCAGAATGGGGAAAATGGCGGTTCATCGTCAAAACCTGCCGCTAGGTAGCTGCAATGTGCTCTCTGTGCCATTTGGCACACTATTTAAAAAGTTCGGTCTTTTTTTTGAACATACCTTGTATACGTGTGCACACACACACACATGAATAAGATAAAAAATTAATAAAATAGAAAATCCTTAGCCCACTTACGTGTCTAATTTACTATTGAGTTACAGCCTTTTGTTGGTGGGGGTCACATGAAAAAAAAAATGAAAAGATATTCAGGTGTCATTTCACTGGTATCAGGAATCTGATATGTTTTGAAAGCATGCTCCCTTCCTGGCATCATGGATCTGTTTATATATGTTGTTGCTATTACTGCTATAATCTAGGCTTGCCATCAGTTTAGAACACCTGGAATTGAGATTGTCAGGCATCAGGAAAGAACCGTTTTTCTATTCCTCAGGTATCAGAATGCCCTCTGCACATAGTAATTTCTTTTTTAGCTGAACAGAAGTGAAACTCAGTTGTTACACCCAGTCTGTGACATTGCTCACTTGCATTGTGCATTCCAGTGATACTTTGCAGAATGCTGTTGGTTTGTACTACCATTTGATAAGTTATGCTCTTTGTTAGACTGCACATTTATAAGAGAAGCCTTTATAGCTCAGTATTAATCATGTACTATGGTGAAAGACCAGGATTTGAATCCTATCTAGAATGCAAAGAACATTTATAAAGGATGATTGAAGGTGAGCTAGCCAGTCTCATGCAAAAGTGGTAAGGTTTTTCTCCTGGAAATTCATTTTTCACCTCACAGAACAAATGAACTAGGCAGAGATCATATGCAGTTAACAGTTACAATACACTGGCCTCATAGTCTTTATTAGATTGCAGGATTCTTGTAAATCTCTGTCAACCTTTTATATTAAAAGTTTTTCTGGCCGTAGGATTGCTGTTGGCTGGATGTTTTGCCAGTTTTTTACTTGCTCTACTTTTCTCATTACACTAAGATACTGTTTTGTTTCGACATTTTAACAGGACAATCCTTGCATTGTCACTTCTGACACCTATCAACTATCATACTTTACTTTACCTCTCGTCTTATTTTTCAGAAGATTAGATCATACTTTGCCCATAAGACACTGTTCTGCACAAATGATTTTTCATTTAAACTGGATGGCAGTTTTCATGATACTTGTACTACTGTCACTTCTGAAGAAAAATCAATCACTTCACAAGAAAGGTCATGCTTTACCTCATTTAACACACATACACCTTTGATAATAATAGATCTCCAGGTGAGTACAGATATCTCTTCTTGGTCTGATTTGTGTCTGTTATGTTCATGTCACGCCCATTGCTCCCAAAACCGAATGTCTTTTTCTCTCCAAGACACTGCTACTCCTCTCTCTCCCCTGTGCAACTTCTAACATTATGTAAATCTCACATTTGCTCAACCTTAGAATTTTGTTTTCATGTTTCAGTTGGTAGGATAAAATTCCTTAAAATTGTTTTATGTTATCCAGAAGAGGGCAGTCTGGTTAATCAGTGACCTCTTTCTCCTGGACTCACTCTGATCAAAAAGGAGGATGAAAAGTTGGTTTTGTATCTCTAATGCTACAGACCAAATGGATATTGATCAACAGTTGCTTGTGGTTTACAGGCTTAAGGTAAAAAAAAAATGATGGTAGTCAATTCAACAGAACAGCGCCTATGAAAATACCCATAGAAGAAGCACACAGCAGAAATAAAAGGTCTCTGCAAAAATGATTTCAATTGGTAGGATAAAACTTTCTTAAAATTGTTTTATGTTATCCAGAAGAGGACAGTCTGGTTAATCAGTGACCTCTTTCTCCTGGACTCACTGATCACTTTTGCAGAGACCTTTTATTTTTGCTGTGCTTCTTCTATGGGTATTTTCATAGGCTCTGTTCTGTTGAATTGACTACCATAATTTCTTTACATTTTCTTAAGCCTGTAAATCACAAGCAACTGTTGATCAATATTTAGTCTGTATCACATTAGAGATACAAAACCTACTTTTTCATTCTCCTTTTTCTTATATATCTATGTTCTTTTGAACATTTTCCGTTCACCCCCCCCCCCCCCCAGGAATAAAAATTTCTACTTGTCCTTGAGCATTTCAACAGATTCCTTCTTAACATATCTGCCTACTTGCTATATGTATAGTCTGCAGTGAACTTGTACTCTTCGGCAAAGCAGTGGATTTCATGGGTGATGGAGGAGGATAGGTACCTAATTATTGTTTTCTGTTTATTTCAGTTGTACAGTTCTTGTAACTTGTCATCAATCAGCCGTTTTCAGCAAAAGGACTGTTTCTGTTATTCTTCAAATTATTCTTGGTATACATTATACTCTTTGGATAAATATCTTAAGACGGAATGTTTCTATGACTGTCTAGTGTCAACTGTCACACCATACTCAGTCATTTAGGGTACATTGCTGGCCATTTATCACATTGAATTCTACACACACACACACGCACGCATACATATTTTCTTTATCTGCTTTATGTAGTTTTGAAAGAGCACGATTATCTGATGATGCATGTATTCTTTCTCCCTCTCTAACACAGACATATATATAATTAGAGATGAGCTGTTAAAGAAATTTTTGGCAAGGATTTTTGTTTAAAGTTTCAGCAAGCAATTTAGTTATTTATTTCATGAAGTGAATGGCTAGGCTTATTTTGCTTAATTAATTAATTAATTTTAATTATTTTGCTTAGAATATTTGAGCTTGTCATCATTAAGCTTCCCCCCCCTCCTTTCTTCTGGCATTATGGATACCTGTAGAAATCATATCTGTAAATATGATTATCTACAGGTATCCATATGCCAGAAATCATATCTGGCATATGGATACCTGTAGAAATAATTTGGACATCATATAATTATGAGTAACTGAATAATATTTTATAAGCTTTTGCTGTTTAACATATTTAAAATCACTGATTGTGCGAAAAATCATGTGTTGTTATATTTATATTTTAGATCAGCAGTTTGATAAAGCAATTGAGTTATATACAAAAGCAATAGAAGTAAATCCAAATGTTGCAGTATATTATGGAAACAGAAGTTTTGCTTATTTAAAAACTGAGTGTTTTGGCTATGCCTTGTCAGATGCATCGAAAGCAATTGAATTAGATCGAAATTATGTGAAGGTAAGTACCAAATAAATATCTCTTTATGTATATAGATATTTAACCATAGTTTTATTTCAGTAAAGCAAATTCTTTCTAAAGAAACACTCATGTGCATTTGTTTTATATACGGTAAAACCCCGAAGTTACGCTGTAGGTGGGACCAACAAAAAGTGCACAAGTCGAATTCGCGTAACTCGGGGTATAATTTTGCATGTAATTTATATATACAAACATACAAAATATTAGTTAAATATAAAATTAATAACGGAAAAACTCACGTAAAAAGATTATTTAATAGTATAATTTTCGCCTGCATGTCACAGACATCTTCAGTACATTTTAAGCTCAAATTAAACAATAACTGACAATTCCAAAAAGCACCACTTAAGTAGCTAGTGTAAAATAACTAAAAAGGTCAATAAATTTCCTTAAAAAAAAATAAAAAAATAAAAAATAAAATAAATAAATAAATTATATATACAGTAAAAAGTTAGGAAAGATTAGCTGATTTATAAAGTACTATCTCCCATAAAGGGGATAGACGTAAACCATCAGATCTGTTTAAGTTGGAGAGTTGAGTAAAGTTTCACATGTTTCTTTATAAAGACGTTCCATGAGGAACCAACTTTTGTGAAGGACTCTTGTCTTTTTCCAATGAACTCTATGTCTAGTGATGATGGCATGTTTTGCAAGTCCAGACTATTCAGGTTCAAGGTACTGAATATAAGACTGGTGTTCTTCTAGCCGAATAGAGGCAGATCTTCCTGTTTGTCCAAAATAAGATAATCCACAAGAGCAAGGAATCTGGTAGACACCTGGATAATTAAGATGGAAGCTTGTCCTTAGGAGTGAGGAAGGTGGAGATTTTTCTGAACGGTCGAAAGGCAACAAAAATATTTAGTGGTTTTAAAACTTTTGCTATACGTTTGCTAATGCCTTGTACATAAGGGATAGGAATTGCCGTTATTTCTTCTGTATTTGAAGAGGAAGACATATTAAAACTATTCAAAGCTCTTTTGATGAAGGAATTCTTATATCCATTAGAAAGAAGAAGTAATATATTGCAGTTCTTTCTGTAATAGATCATCTGAAGAACAAAAGGATTCGGCCTGATGAACCAGTGTTTTAATAGTTCCTGCCTTTTGACTGGGATGGTGATTCAGCATGGATATAATGGCCTGTATGAGTCTTCTTTCTATAGACTGAGAAATGTAGGATACCATCTGGTTGGTGAAGAATTAAAAGATCTAAAAAGGCTAGCTGCTTATTTGATTCTACTTCTAGGGTAAACTGGATCCTTTGATGAAGTGCATTTAACTTAGTGAGAAACCGTTGAAGTTTATCAAAAGAGCCATTCCATATAGCAAAAATGTCATCAACATATCTGAACCAATGAGCAGGTCTGGAAGAAATGTTGTCAAAGATAGCGTTATTCAAAATGTTCCATAAAGAAGTTGGAGATAGCAGGAGAAAGAAGATTGCCCATTGCTGTTCCTTCAATTTGTTGATACAACTTATTTTTAAAGGAAAAATAACCAGAATGTATTACAAAATCAGATAATTTTATAATGTCTGAAGGAAATTCCTATTGCAGTAATTCAATGCTTTCATATAAAGGAACATTTGTAAATAAAGAAACAACATCTAAACTGATCATGATATCCAAAACGTCCAAATGAAGAACTGAAATTTTATTTTTGAAATCCAAGTCCAAGTAATGATTGTGAGACATACAAAAATATTTTGGGAAAATTTGGAGAAAAGAGCAAAGCTAATAATAATGGCAAATATCTGTTGGATTTCTGCTCAGGACATGGACTGGTTATTACTAACACCATGTTCCAACATAAAAATGTGCACAAATTCACATGGAGAGAAGAGGCTAGGAATAAGAAAAGTCTCACTGACTATGTTATTGTTGATAGTGATGTTTTCTCCTTGGTGCAGGACACCAGAGTGTACAGAGGATTTGAAATTGGAAGTGATCACTATTTAGTCTTGAGCAGGATAAAATTGAATTTCAAATTGAAAAGAATAACATGTAAGAAAGTTTTAAAGCGAATAAAAGTTGAGCAGCTCTCAGATGTAAACTGTAGACTAAAATACAGAAATATTATTGAAAAGAAAATGAAAGAGTTTGAGAACAGGAATCAAACCTTGGAGATTCACTGGCAAACTCTGAAGGAAACATTGATTGATTCTACCAGAGAGGCATGTGGTGAGGTTGTGTGCAAAGATAAAAAAATCAGAACTCCCTGGTGGACACAGGAAGTTAAAGAGGCAGTGAAGGAAAAGAAGAAAGCATATCAAAAGTTCCTGGCAAATAAGTCAGCTTTTACTCTTACAGAATACAGAGACAAATGTAAGAAAGCTAAACAGTGTGTAAAACTAGCTAAACAAAAGTCATGGGAGGACTTTGGCAAGAATATAGAAAATAAATATCAAGAAGGTGGCAAAATATTCTGGAGGTTGTTGAAGAAGCTTAGGAATGGAGGAAAGAGTGCTGTAAAAGGAATTAGAGATGATAAAGGTGAAATGAAAACAGGAGAAAAAGATATCCTTGAAGTATGGAGTAATTACTTTGAAAAACTGCTAAATGAAACAAGCAGTGATGACAGCACAGTGATAAAAAAACACTGACCAGGCATGCAGTCAGGAATACATATCCATACTTGAAGTAGAAAAAGCCATCAAAGGCTTGAAATGTGGAAAGGCAGCAGGAGTAGATGATATTCAACCAGAAATGCAAATGCTGAAGTATGGTGGTATAAGAGTCTTACAGTGGCTGCACTGCATAGTTCAGAAAGCCTGGACAGAGGGACGAATTCCCGATGATTGGAGTAGAGCTCTCATAGTACCCATATATAAAAAGGGAAATAAAACTGCATGTGAGAATTACAGAGGTATTTCCCTACTGAGTGTTCCTGGCAAGATCTATGCAAGTATACTTGAGAAACGGTTGAGAAGAATTGTGGAAGAAAAGCTTGGTGAAGAACAAGCAGGATTCAGGCCAAATAGAGGCTGTCAGGATCAGATCTTCACTTTACGACAAATAGTCGAGAAAGCATGGGAATATAACAAAGATCTGTATTTAAGTTTTGTCGATCTGGAAAAGGCTTATGACAAGGTGCCAAGAGAGAAGCTATTCAGTACGCTGCAGTTATATGGTGTCAATGGGGCATTATATCAAGCAATACTTAGTCTTTATTTGAGTTGTAAGTCAGCAGTTAGAATTGAAGGAAGTACAGGAAGATGGTTTAATGTTAAATCTGGTGTGAGACAAGGATGTACATTATCCCCTCTGTTATTCATTATCTATATGGATCACATTATGAAGGAATGTGGTATTAAACCTGATATCAAAATTGGAGATGTTAATGTCAGCTCTTTGCTTTATGCGGATGATGTTATACTTCTAAATAAATCTGCTACAAGTCTGCAAGATTCTCTGACTAAATTGAATAGCTGTTGTAATAGATATGGTATGAAGGTCAGCAATAAAAAGACAAAGACAATGAAAATAGGCAGAATCATTGAAAATGTCAACTGTGTTGTGAATGGAGAACCTTTGGAACAAGTAAAACATTTCAGCTACTTAGGCACAATTTTTACTGAAGATGGTAAACTAAATATAGAAATAGACAACAGAATCAGCAAAGCTGGTATCGTGGGAAGTCAATTGAATAAATTCATATGGAATAAGAAAGAAATTAGTCGGAACACTAAATTAGCTGTATACAAGACTGTGTTCAAACCAATTTTAACTTATGGATCTGAGAGCTGGGTCAGAAGATAACACTTGACCAAAGACTAGAGACCGCAGATATGAGAGTCCTGAGAAAGATTAGAGGCGTGAACAGATGGCATCAATGGCAATATCATAATAAAAATGAGGATATTAGGAAAGAACTTGACATTGTCAGCATCCAGGAATGCGTTAGCAGAGCTAATCTCAGATGGTATGGTCACTTAAATAGAATGGGAGAGGAAAGATTAGTAAAACAAGTGTTCTCTGCCAGGGTGGCAGGAAAACGACCCAGAGGAAGACCAAGATATAGGTGGATTGATACGGTACAAAGTGCCTTAGACGATAGAAATATAAGATCTGATAATGTTGGAGTCTTGACAAGTAACAGACTGATTTGGAGGAAAATTATAGATAGGAAGTTAGTAATGATGTAATTTTTTCATGTAGTACTGTCATATCCTGTACACCCCTTGAGGGTACATGGCAGGAATTTGATGATGATGATGAAGTATTTTTTATATAAGTATCTGTTCTTCTAGTTGAAGAAGTGAGTAAATTTCATAAAAAATTTTAAATTTTGTAAGTGGGACAACCTATACAATCTACAACTGGCCTCAATCGAATGCCTTGTTTATGAACTTTCGGAAGACCATACAATCTTGGTGGACGACCGAAGAAGGTTTTAAGATTTTTCTTTTGATCTTCATTCCATGTAGATACATTATCTATAAGAGAATTAAGTTTCTTCAATTGACTCCCGGTAGGATCTGATGTAAGAGGCCTATAAGTTGAATAGTCGCGGAGTAATAGAGACATTTTTCTCTCATATTCCTTCCTAACTTGAATAACTACAGCCTTCCCTTTGTCAGCTTTTGTAATAATTAAATTATTGTTATTCTTAAGTGATTTCAATGCTTTAAATTCAGAGTAAGAAAGATTAGGACGTGGAGGTTTGGCGTTAAAAAGAATTTTCGCACATTCGAAACGTAACCTGTTGGCTGTTTTTTGGGATAAGGATTGAATACCTGTGTCTATGTTATGAAAAAAATTCATCAGGGGCACCTTATTCGGAGCAATGAATAAGGTGCCCCTGAATAACGGCGAAATCATATCCTTTTGATAAAACAAAACATTCACTGTCTGTTAGTGGACGTCCTTCAATTATCTGGGATTCGTCCCTCTGTCCAGGCCATCTGAACTATGCAGTTCAGCCACTGTAAGACTCTTATATCTCCATAATTGAGCATTTCTGGTCAAATATCATCTACTCCAGCTGCCTTTCCACATTTTAGGTTTTTGATGGCTTTTTCTACTTCAAGTATGGATATGCATTCCTGTTTGCATGCCAGTTGAGTGCTTTTACCACTGTTCTGTCACTAATTGTTTCATTTAACAATTTTAGCATTCATTGATGATGAGGTCATCATCAGGAAGACATACATATGCACAGGATACAAACTACATGATACTAAGTCAGCTAAATCTAAATGCTTTGTTTGCTGATAATGCAAAATTAGGTAGAGTAATAATTAATCAAGACGATATTGAGAGCTTGCAGGACGATTTAAATAGGCTGTCAGTATGGACAGAAGTTAATGGGTGTCAGTTTAATGTCGAGAAATGTAAAGTTATGCACTTTGGGATAAATAGGTTATAAGCTGTTTATCACATTGATGGCACTGCACTCCAGAAAATAGATAAAACTAGAGATTTAGGGGTGGTAGACAGAGTTTAGAGGACATATTGCTAAGGTAGCACATAAGATTACTGGCTAGTGAAGAACATATTAACAAGTAAGGATAAGGAAGTTGTAATTCCTCTTTATAAGGCCTTGATCCACATCTGGATTACTGTGCTCAAGTCTTGTCCCTTGGGTTTGTTGGGATGTGGAAGCAATGGAGAGGATTCAGAGGCGAGTGACCAAGATGGTGAGTGACCTGTGGAATGTGTCCTATGACGATACATTGAAGGTGTGTGGATTGCAGAAGTTGGTTGCTAGGAGAAAAAGAGGGAATACGATAAAATCATTTAAATTGCTTCAAGGATTTTATAGGATAGTTGCAGTGGAAATATTTCAGTATTTGGTTAGAGGTACCAGAACAAGGGATCATCGCTGGAAGTTGAGTAAAGGTGTGGTCGGTAGGGGTGTGAGAACTAGATTTTTTGCTTGGAGAATGGTGAATGAGTGGAATGGGTTGCAAAGTCATTTGTGATTGCTTTTTCTGTTAATGGGTTCAAGGAGATTTATGATAGATTGGGTCTCCCACGATGAGCCTTCAGACTCCATGGAGGTGCCCATATAATAATAACGATAATAATACTTACACCATACAACAAGGATACTTTTTCTCCAGTTTTCATGTCACCTTTATCATTTCTAATTCCATTTACAGCACTCTTTCCTCCATTTCTGAGCCTTTTCATCAATCTTCAGAATATCTTGCCACCTTCTTGATATTTATTTTTATGTTCTTACCAGTCTTCCCATGACTTTTGTTTAGCTCATTTTACACAATGTTTAGCTTTCTTACATTTGGCTCTGTGTTCTCTAAGGCACAAGCTGACTTATTTGCCATGAACTTTTGATATGCTTTCTTCTTTTCCTTCATTGCCTCTCTAACTTTCCGTGTCCACTAACATCTCACTAACATGATTTTACCTCACACAGGAAAAACATCTTTCATCAAGAACAGTAAACATTTTATTGAGAAGGTAAAAGATATTTACATTGGACTTTCAGACATCTTAGCAAGTTCGGACGTTATCAGCCTATTTACAGATGTTCCGAGAAACGAAACTGTGAATCTCTTTGAAGACCTCTTTCCTCCGGACATCATAAATCTTTATAAACATTGTATAAATAATACTTTTTTCATGTATCAAGACAAATTTTGGGAACAAAAAGAAGGATTGGCTATGGGCTCTCTCTCTCCGGCTTTAGCTAACCATTTATGGAACATTTTGAAAATAATGCTTTAATCAATTATCATAAAAAACCAAAAATTTGGCTACGCCATGTAGACGACATTTTCATCATTTGCCCAGGAACAACAGATGAACTCATTGCTTTCAAAAATTACCTGAATAATTTACATAAGAATATAAAATTTACTTTAGAACAAGAAGAACTTAGAAAACTTCCTTTTCTTGACATCCTATTAGAAGTCAATGAAAAAGATAATAAACTTTCTTTCTCAATATATAGAAAACCCACCAACACAGGAAGATTTCTTAATGCAGCCTCACACCACCACCCTTTGCAGAAAATAGGTCTAATAAAAACCCTGAGGGACAGAGCTTATAATATTTCCAGCACAGAGAAACGAAGAATCGGAATATTTAACACAGATCCTCAAAAAAAATGGTTATGAACCCAAGACTCAAAAAAATCTTCCACACACCTCCTACAAGCATCCCACAGAAACAAGATTTCAAAAACGCAATCACACTTCCATATATCAAGAATGTTACAGACAAAATGGCTAAATTACTAAACAAACATAACATCAAAGTAGCCTTTCTGCAGCTGGAAAAAATTTCAAGATTTCTATATCCCCCGAAACCTCCACATCATCCTTTAAAAAAAAAAACAGGTGTTTATAAAATATATTATATTGTTCTTGCAGCATCTGCTACGTAGGACAGACAGGAAGATCTGGGGAAATATGCATGAACAAACACCAAAAGGATGTACAAAACAGAAGAGAACACAAATCAGGTCTAGCTTTCTATACCACTTCCACTGGCCACAATGTATTCTGGCAGAAAACAAACATGCCTTATATAGAAAAAAACTGTTACATAAGGAAATTTAAAGAAGCTGCAAACATGCTTAGAATACCAAGTTTGGTCAGCTTTGATAAAAAAAAAAAAAAAATATACCCCAGTCAGACCTCGGACATTATGATCGTGAACAACAGAACGTGGCGTCATCCAGCATTGTTTAAACTTAGCACTGCTTTGAATCTGAATTCTGATTTTTTTAATTTTATAAACAATCAGATGGCTACAACTGTATAGTATGAACTATTAATTTCTCTTTTTTGTTGTTTTAACTTTCAGTTACCTTTTACCCCTGAAGATGTAAGTCAAACAACTTACGAAACTTGTTGGGTTTTATTTCTTTATTGTGCTTTTAGCTTAATTAAAAAAAAATGTGGTCCAATTACCAGAATATGCCTTATGAACTTCTAAACCACAGAAACCTCCATTTACAATAACATTTTGTATTTATTGCTCAGAAAGATGTCACCAGTTTTTGTCTTTTTTGTTTCAGTCACCCCTATTATGTCAATCTGGTATTGATCCAATTCCTCAGCTAGCTTCATTTCTTTGCCATTCAGTCTTGTTATGTTCATAGTACCGATTTTGAACTCTGTCGATGTTGAATTGGGGTTATGTTTCAGGATTTGTTCGAGTAGCTGACTTTTCGCTGTTCACCCTGATTCCCCTGTCAAAAACAACGGGGGACCTTTTTTAACCAGGCGATGCCCCAGCTGACATGAAATTCTGTCATGTTGTACCATCGTATATTGTGGTTTAAGCCAATACGAATACAATTTGGTTGGCTAATCCAAATTGCCAGCATATCCTCATTTGTTCAATATACAGATAGATATCTAACAGGGTATACCACAAGAAGGTGAGGATTGGACATTAATTGAGAAGCCCTGATTGGTTCTCTGCATTCCTTTAAAGGCTGTGTGGAGGTCTCCTCTCAGTTATACTGCTTTGATACTTAAGCATCCCTTCTCAAAAACTTTCATATTTTTATTATTTTTAATGATTTCTTTTATTTTTCTATTAAATGATCAGATTTCATGTGTCATTCTTTTTCTGATTATTTTTTATAATTCTGAATATTCTTTTGAATTTCCTATGGTAGCATCTCCTTTTAAATCTTTGTATTTTCTTTACAAATCTAACAATACTTTCAAAACAGTTTCTTTTGAAAGTTTATCATTTCTTGTATGGGAAATAATTCCACCATTGTTGTGAGAGATATTAATTATAGTATTGCTCTGTGTTTGATTTATCTCATCTAGGTTATCTTCTTTTTCCTCCTGCTCTCTATGAATTTATTTGAAGGTTCCCTTTTCTTCTTATTCCTTCCCTCATCTTTTACCTTGCTGTGTCGTGGATTTTCTACTTTTAATCACTACTGTATCTCGAGGATAAGGTGGTTAGTCCTATGCCTCCTGCTGGGCCCTCTGTCTGTAGATGCGTGTGTTCACTGGCTGGATTTCCTGTTTGGGAGGGGGGGGGACAAAAATCCCGATTTTCTGGATGAAAAACCCTGTACCTATGTATGAGACAGACTAACTCACCCTTAGTCAAAAGACCAGATAAAGTCCTCACGTCACTGACAGGAATTGAACCCAGGTCTTTCCGAACAAAGGACTTTGTCTATGACTGAGCTAGGAAGTCTCTGAAGGTTCTCTTTTAAAGCAGCTTAATATCTACTTTTTTTCAAGTTTTCAATTCTTGAAGTTTATTGCATTGAACTTCTGTTTGATTAGTTTATTTCTTTTCCACTTTTTATTAATTATAATTTTAGATTTTGCCATTTTGTCATCACTACCTATATTAAAATTGTGTAAATCTGTTACATCATTTATAGAATGTCTTCTGTTTGTTATTACAAGATTTGTTTTTATTAAAGGTCTGGCTGGTTTGGACTTCATGTCCATTGATCTTTTATTAAAGAGCGAGTTCATAATAAAGAGTCTGGTTTCTTCACTAAATCATAGCAGTCTTTCTCCTCTTTCATTCCTCTTCCCCATGGCAACCTTTCCTATTGAATTAGGTTATTATTGTTTGCCCCTATTTTTGAATTTAAGTTGCCCATGATAATTATATAAAATTCATTACTGTAATTTAAAGTTTAAACTTTTGGACCAGGTTGGTATAAAATTCTTTGACTTCTTCATCTGGGTGATCTGTAGTTGGGGCATAAACTTGAACAATTTTAATTTGATATCTTTTATTTACAGATAGAATTCGTGTGTAGAGGCTTAAGTGCTGTGAGGACATCATGTTGTGGAGGCTTAATGGATTTTTTACAACACTCAAAAAGAATTAAAATAGAATTTAATACTTCCTATATTTTGTTCTAGTCACTAGGACATCTACGGGGATTACAAAAACAATTAATGTAACATGCACACACAAATCTTACAATACTAAGCCCAACCACGTGGGTGACACTAAAGTCCCATCTAGGTGGAACACCCTCTATGGGTGGTAGTAGGTGGTCTGGAATGTAAGGTGGGACCTCTAGTGATGAGTGTTTCCCAAATCTTCAGAAGCTTAATGCAACCGTATTTATTAAGATTTGGTTGGTTTCTGAGAGCTGCTGCTACTTCTAAGAAAAGTCTCTCTTTCTTGAATTTGCTGTCGTGGAGCATGGTGGTTTTCTTCCATGATACTCTGTGGGTGGTGTCCAAAACATGGTCAGCCAAGCCTGAATGGCCATAGTTATGTTTACAGATGTAAGACTTGTGTTCCTCCAGGCGGATGGATGCTGATCTGCCTGTCTGTCCAAAGTACGCCAGCTTATAGGAACAGGGTACTTTATAAACTCCAGGCAGAGAGAGAGGAGGGAGCTGATCTTTCGTAGAACAGATAAGGGTAGCAATTTTGCGGTAGGGCTTATATGCTGTGTGTAGGTTGTACTTTTTTAGTTTCTTGGCTATTTTTTCGGATGTGCCACGGATGTAGGGTATGGTGATGGCATTTTTAAAATCTTGTTGACGAGAAGGACGGGGAATGGGGGAGGAACTGATTATTTTTTTGATACTGTGTTCGCTGTAGCACACTTTCCTCTCCAATGGCTACAGCGAACACAGTATCAAAAAAATAATCAGTTCCTCCCCATTTCCCATCCTTCTCGTCAACAAGATTTTAAAAATGCCATCACAATACCCTACATCCGTGGCACATCCGAAAAAATAGCCAAGAAACTAAAAAAGTACAACCTACACACAGCATATAAGCCCTACCACAAACTTGCTACCCTTATCTGTTCTACGAAAGATCAGCTCCCTCCTCTCTCTTTGTCTGGAGTTTATAAAGCCCTGTTCCTGTAAGCTGGCGTACTTTGGACAGACAGGCAGATCAGCATCCATCCGCCTGGAGGAACACAAGTCTTACATCTGTAAACATAACTATGACCATTCAGGCTTGGCTAACCATGTTTTGGACACCACCCACAGAGTATCATGGAAGAAAACCACCATGCTCCACCACAGCAAATTCAAGAAAGAGAGACTTTTCTTAGAAGCAGCAGCAGCTCTCAGAAACCAACCAAATCTTAATAAATAGGGTTGCATTAAGCTTCCGAAGATTTGGGAAACACTCATCACCAGTGGTTCCACCTTACATTCCAGGCCACCTACTACTGCCCATAGAGGGCGCTCCACCTGGATAGGACTTTAGTGTCACCCACGTGGTTGGGCTTAGTATTGTAAGATTTGTGTGTGCATGTTACATTAATTGATTTTGTAATCCCTGTAGATGTCTTAGTGACTAGGACAAAATATAGGAAGTATTAAATTCTATTTTAATTCTTTTTGAGTGTTGTAAAAAATCCATTAAGCCTCCAACATGATATTTACAGATAGGCCTATTTCTACTAGGTTAATATTTCTTTCATGTAGATTATATTATCTTTTAGTTTTTTATGTATTAGAAAACCTATGCCACCAGTGCAAGTGTTATTCTCTCTATTTTGTAATTTAATTAGATACTTGATTATTATTATTATTACTACGACACCTCCAGGGAGTCCAATGACTCATCGAGGGAGGGCACCCACTCAATCCACCAACTACAATGAACCGCAACCACTCCAACGCCATCTACCGCCCAATACTAGTATCTTTCAGACAGTCGCAAACATCCATGCCCACGGTGGGATTCGAACCGCAGCGTTTTTGCTGGAGAGCAGATACGCTAACCACTTGGCCAGCCATGCCAGCATACTCCCTTCTTCTTCACACTTCCAAGAGTCCGTTCACATCCCATTTAATTTTTCCAGTCTCTCTCAATAGCTCTTCCAGTCAGGTTTCACCTTGAAAAGATCTACAATTGTAAGTTATAAATAAAAGATGCTAAGTAATTATATTCTTGGTTTCATCCTTTATCCAAGTGTAGGCATACCTCCAAAAACTCTGACTGATCCACAAGATCACTCTGAATCTCACTGAGTAACCCTACAGGATGATTACTAAACTCATTAATGTCATCAGTGGGAGCCAAACTCATAAGAGATACCATGGTTGAAGTAATACTGAAGTCATATTTCCCATATACAGTAGTCAAAAGGTGTTACAGCTTATTACTAAAATATTCTGGATTAGAGATAGATGTTGAAAGTTTTTCCACATGTTTTTTTTTACTATAAATTAAAGATGCCAAGAAATGATATTCTTGGTTTCATCCTTTATCCAAGTGTAAGCAAACAAAGTTTGCTCATGAAGTTCACGACTGGGCTATTTGTATATAGAGGCTAATGACTTTACACCAATTGCCTTAAATCCCATAATGCATCACACACACACACACCCTTCCGAAATCTCTTTTGGGTCGCTCCCACTGATGAGACTTCAAAGGTCGAAACTGATCTTGGTAGTGGCTCTAACCACAATGGATAGCATTATATATTTCTGTAAGGAATTTGATGGTGATTTTTAAGAACACCTTTCAATTCTAAAACCACATCTAATGTTTTTGAATTTGCTGTTTGAAGTGTAGTGATTTTTCTCCATTTGGTTCTGTGATATTGTCCTTGACATGGTCCATACTTATCGTGGCATCTGATAATTATTTTATTCTTCTGGGCAGATGTTGGCTGTTCTTTTTCTGTACATAACACTCACTTGCTGATTCAAGGAGCTCTGTACACTCCCTGTTTTTTGTGAGAAATTAACATTCTACTTTGTTGTAGAATGTTCATTTTTCAGTTGGATTCACTGATGTTGAGGACTATAATAATATTAATCCTCTTATCTGTTCTAATAACTTTTTTTCCCATATATTTCTGAAAGCAGTGAATTGGCTTATCGAAAGTTTTCTTTTATGAGATTTGGTAAGGATGTTGGCCACATCAAGTCTGATATTATACAACTGATGCTAAGAAATAAAAAAAACTATGAACCTAGCATCAGACTGGCACCAGTGAATTTGATAGGTATGAGAAACATTCCAAAAGTAATGCCTCCATTGTTTCTACCATAAAGAAAAGAAATGTCAGTGAAATAAAAAATGAAAGATAGTTCGAAGTCTCTCCTTTATTTCAATATACTATTTCTTAGTATATCTCCTTCATTTTCACTGCATGTTCTCAAGCAAGACCTAGCACCAGAGAATTATATAGGTATGAGGGACATTCCAAAAGTATTGTCTCCATTGCAATAGCTTCCCATACAGAAATGTCAGTGAAATAAAAAATGAAAGATAGTTTGAAGTCTCTCTTTTATTTTTATACACTATTTCTCAGTATATTTCCTTCCTTTTCAATGCAATTTCTCTAGCAAGTGATGTGACTGTCATTGTTGTCATACCATTTTCTTATTTCTGTTTTGACCTTTTTGTTATGATCAAAATTGGATATCTTTCAGAGACATCTTCAATTTAGGAAAACTTAAAATAACTTTAAACAATTTAGGGAAGAAGTCCCATATAGTGAAGTCCAGAATATAGGGAGGGTATCGCACAACTTTGTTTCACTTCAATAGCTGGTGAAAAGATTAGATTTGAAACTTCTTCCCTACATTCTAGACTTTGCTCCACTAGACTTCTGGTTACTCCCTAAATTGAAAACATATCTGAAGAGTATCTTCATTTTGAAAATGATAAAATGACAAAGCAGAGGCTCCAAAAACATCCCGAAGCATTTTACTACAGCTTTGAAAAACTTGTTACATGGTGGAGAAACCATATTGAAAGGGAAATTATGTCGAGAAATAGTGTATTAATTAAAAAAAAAAAAATAGACAGTTTGATGTTTATATTTTCAGAGGGACACCCAACTTTAAAGGAAATACTAGTACACTATTGAAAATATAAGCAGTAATTTCATGCAAGATTATATAATGCCTTGAAAATGCTTATGCAATTTGAAAAAATATTTTCATATTTTCTCATTTTAGCAAACATAGAACCTTGCTATAATCATTTGTAAACTCAATTCATAAAAATTTGTGTGTTTTCTAAAAAATTCAGCTGTGATGATTAATAAAGTCCTATTGTGCCCACATACTGCAGCAGAATGTTGATGTGTGAAAATCAGATTGAGCTGGGTTGGTTACAGAATTTGGATGATCTGTAAGGTTAGTGGATATTCATTTGTTATGCTGATTTCATTGGGGAAGAGGATCTAGTAACTTCTAAAGTCAGAACTATCCCACTGGCTTCTAGAGTTTTTTCAGTTATTCTAAGTACCTCACGTCACATCCTTTATTTTAATAATTATCTGTCATATAATTTAATGGTTCATTAGAAGGCTAAATGCTTCATATGACACTGTTCATGAAAATTGTATCACCAACAGCAAGTATTTTTGATGGCTTGTAAGGAAATTACTCTAAAAGTGTTGTCACAGTTAATTTAAACTGATAATATTTGATCAAAGAAATGATATATAGACATGCTTTGATATTTGTAATGATCTTATGGTATTTTTGGCATCTTCACCAAAAAATGAAACAAGATATTTATTAATTTTTGATGTTTTGCTGGAGTTCACACCGGCTTCTTCAGAGCACAAACAGTTCAAATTGTAACGACCAAAAGAATTAAAGTTCTGTTTTTGTACCCTGTAATGTTGGAATAAAAGAGATGTTTATAGCTGTTGAAATTCTTAAAATAACTCTGTTTCAACTTTTAGTTAATCATTACAGTTATATTTTTATGGACAGGTTATGATGTCAGCAGACTGGTTAACAGATTGCTTCGTTATTTTTGTTGACTCCAAAAATAGTCTTTCCGACTTGTAGTGACTTATATTTAACATTAATACTAATAAGTCATTACATGTTATTCTAGATTCCTGCTTATTTTCTTAGTTTTCATCACTTTATTGCTGATTTTCATACCAAGATTGTTATGACAGTTATTCTAAAGTGCTAAAGATGTGTGCTGAATTTATTTAAAGTATAAAATCTGCATAAAGTAAGGAGCTGAGATAAATATTTTAAATTTTAATAACCATCTTCATGTACTTCAGCTCCAGCAGCCTATTTACAACAATTAATAAGGTATTTATTTATTTTTGATATTTTGCTGGAGTTCACACTGGCATCTTCAGAGCACAAACAGTTCAAATTGTAATGGCCAAAAGAACTAAAGTTCTATTTTTGCACCCTGTAATGTTGGAATAAAAGAGATGTTTATAGCTGTTGATGTTGTTCTTAAAATAACTCTGTTTCAACTTTTAGTTAATCACTACAGCTATACTTTTGTGGACAGGCTAAGATGTCAGCAGATTGGTTAACAGATTGCTTCGTTATTTCTGTTGACTCCAAAAATAGTCTTTCAGACTTGTAGTGACTTATATTTATACAGATAAATCTAATCTTGTTTGAAGGAATGCAAGTTCATTTGATGTGCCATAAGGATGGTAGTAAATTTATTTTTTGCATAATCTTGTGTTAAGTGACCATATAGAATTTTATCTATTTTATAAGGGTTATAGTCATCATCAAATTCCTGATATGCACCCTCAGGTAGAAAGGCTACTGTGGTAGTATTAACAAGTTTAGGTTTAGATCATTACTAGCTTCCTATTAATTTCATCCACATTGATCTTCTCTTTATCTCTGCTCTCTAGTATGGGTGTATCTAACATGTTAGTCTTCTAAGGCACTTTTAACTCCATCAGTCCACTTAGATCTTGGACATGTTATTTTTTTTTCTTCCTACCGCACTGGCACCAAACATCTGTTTTGCTTGTTACTACTCTGTTTAAGTGAACATATCTATTAGCAGAGTGAACAGATTGCATCAGCTGTTTTATTTCTAATCAAGCTTTCCCATCCATAAGTTAAAATTAGATTAAAGAATAAATTTTCATATAAATTTATTCATTTGGTTCTCCAATATAACATCTTTGTTTATTCTGTTATCTATTTTCAAATTAAATTTGTCATCTTCGCTAAAAATCTGCACCTAAATAAAATGTTTCTTACTTGTTCTGTAGAATTTCCATTACGATGCACTTAATATTTTCTAGATTCCTGCGTATTTTCTTACTTTTCATCACTTTATTGCTAATTTTCATACCAAGATTGTTATGACAGTTATTCTGAAGTGCTAAAGCTGTGTGCTGAATTTATTTAAACGTATAAAATCTACATAAAGTAAGGAGCCGAGATGAATATTTTAAATTTTAATAACCATCTTCTTGTACTTCAGCTCCAACAGCCTATTTACAACTTAACTATATTTCTATACTACCCTTGCTTAACATGGTTTTACTTAACGCAGGGTTTGATTAACACAGTGAAATTAATTGCGACAATCTCCCTTTATATGTGTACCAAGAGCTTTATTTAACATGCCTTTCAATTTACCATGCAAGCCTCGAGGAGTGTTTGATGATGACGTCATTCCTCCCATTAAGCATTAAGAGTGGGTGTATTACAAGCTCCAATTGTTCTGCTTTATTTACAAATTATGTCCTTTGTAAATTTTACAGCCCATTATTAATGTGAAAATAACAGGTGAAGCTGCAAGTGCTGATGAAGATGCTGCATCTACATTTCCTGCTGATCTGCAGAAAATTGTCAAAGAAAATGATTATGATTACCACCAAATTTTCAATGTAGATGAAACTGGCTTCTATTGGGAAAAAAAAATGCCATTTAACTTTTATATAAAAAAAAAAAGCAGCAGCACAGCCTGGCTATAAAATATCAAAAGATTGCTTAACTGTTATGCTTGGAGGGAATGCTAATAGAGATTTTAAATTGAAGCTGGAGAACCCAAGGGCTTTAAAAGGATGTAACAAGAACTCTTTACCTATAATTTGGTGAGCGAATCAGAAGGCTTGGGTTACCCAAAGCCTATTCAAAGATTGGTTTAAGTCTTATTTTTGTCTGGCAGTTGAAGCTTATGTGTTATCTAAAAGCTCTTTTGCTTTTAGATAACACACCTGGTCATCCAAATTCTCTTAATGATCTGTGTGAGAATGTGAAAGTTTTATTTTTTCCACCAAATACAACATCATTGCTACAACCCATGGACATAGCATCATTGCAACTTTCAAAGCCTGTTTTCTTAAAAAGACATTCTCAAAGGCAATAGAAACGACAACAACAGGAGAAAATGCGATTACGCCCCAAGAATTTTGGAAAAATATTAATGTTAAACACGCAATTGAAAACATTCATGATTTTTGGAAGCAAGTATCTTCTATCTGCATGAGAGATGCTTGGAAAAACCTTTTGCCAGAATGCGCTAATGACTTAGATGATTTTCAAAATCCTGTGAACAATGTGGTTGAAGAAATCGTTGCAATTGGTGAAGACCTTGATTTTGATGGTGTTGATGCAGAAGATGTTAAAGAATTATTGGATTCAAATTCAAAAGATTTCGGTGACAATGATCTTGAAATTGAACAACAATGCACATATGAAGACAAAACCACATGTTGGAGGCTTAATGGATTGTATACAGCACTCAGAAAGGATTAAAACAGAATTTAATTCTTCCTTTTCAACACTTTCCTCTCCAATGGCTACAGCGATCACAGCATTAATAAAATAATCAGGTCCTCCCCCATTCCCCGGTCTTCTTTCCAGAAAGAGTTTAGAAATGCCATCACCATACCCTACATCTGTGGCACATCCAAAAAAATAGCCAAGATTTAAAAAAAGTACAACCTACGCACAGCATTTAAGCCCCACTGCAAACTTGCTACCCTTATCCGCTCTACAAAAGATCAGCTCTCTCAGTGCCTGGGTCTATAAAGTACCCTGTTCCTGTAAAAAAACTGGCATACTTTGGACAGACAGGCAGATCAGCTACTATCTGCCTGGAGGAACACAAGTCATACATCTGCAACCATGACTATGGTCAGTCAGGCCTGGCTGACCATGTCTTGGATACAGCCCACAGGATCTCATGTAAAAAAACCACCATGCCCCACCGCAGCAAATTCAAAAGAGAGAGACTATTCTTAGAATCAGCAGCAGCTCTCAGGAATCAACCAAATCTTAACAAATATGGTTGCATTAAGCATCCTGAGATTTGGGAAATGCTTATCACCAGATGTCCCACTTTACATTCCAGGCCACCTACAACCGCCCCTAGAGGGTGCTCCACCCAGATGGGACTTTAGTGTCACCCACGTGGTTGGACTTAGTATTGTTTGTTATTTGTATTTATATTTATGTTACATTACTTTCTTTGTAATCCCTGAAGATGTCTCATTGACTGAGATGAAATATAGGAAGAATTAAATTCTGTTTTAATCCTTTCTGAGTGCTGTATACAATCCATTAAGCCTCCAACATGATGTCCTCACAGCACTTAAGCCTCTACACACGGAAGACAAAACAAATGGAATGTGAAGATGAGGTTCTAAAGGAGATAATAATCAAAGAACTGGATCGAATATTTCGCATTTTAGAATCGCTTAAGCAGCAAGTAATGGATATGGATCCAGATGTTAATTGAAGAATGCTTATTTGCCGAGGTCTAGAGAGTCATTTTGCTTGTTATTGTGGAATTTATGCTGATAAGAAAAAACTAAAACTGTTCAAACGACTCTTGATAAATTTTTTTGATAAAAAATTGCAGTAACTAATGTAGGTATAAGCATTTATTAAACATTTACTTTGTATTCATTTTTTATCTTTCCCAAAAGAGTACCATATAAAACCAATTATTAATACAGTAATCGATCATGGACGAATTGTAATTTTTACCATTAATTATTATATTTGATTAACGCAATTTTGATATACGCGGTAACATCGAGGGATTAATTAATCTCGTTAATCAAGGGATACCTGTATATTTGCTTTATATAATGTTCCATTTACATCAAATAACTGGAATGTTTGAAAAACTTTTCTCATCAACATCATCAAATTCATAATATGCACTCTCAAGGAGTGTACAAGATACTACGATAGTACTACATGAAAAGTTTACATTATTATCAACTTCCTATCAACAATTTTCCTCCATATTAGTTGAATTATTTGAAAAGTAAAATTCTGATCATGACAACCCTATTTGGCCTGAAACCAGTTTCCTCCTAAGTTACACGATTTATCTTTATTTTTCAAGTTTTCTTCTTCTCATGGCTCTACAGCGCCCAAAATGATTCTTGACCTCTTGGATTGTTACCTCCAACCTTATCTGTCCAAAACTTTACTTCTCCAGTTTGGACATTGTAATATGATGTTATCTTGACTGATGGTGTCTGTCTATCTTGTTATAGGTTTTCCTTTTGGTATTTTATCAAGAATAGGCTTGCATGAACTTTATCTGGAATGCAGTTGAGAAATTCCTTTGCAATTCTCACATTGTTTTATTTCTAATATAATGTAGGATAGGATGTTATAACATGCTGCTACCACTAACCATTCAGATTGACACATGCAAGCAGAAGACTATGACAGCTCTGCTCCATTCATCTGGAATTTGGCATTCTGACCGTGCCTTCTGAATTATGCAGTGCAGGCACTTCCAAACAGTTATTCTATCATATTTGAACATTTTTCTAGTTGAGTATCATCTATTTGCTGCCATTCCACATTTCAGATTTTTGATAGTGGAAAATATTCAAGAGAATTGTGGTCAGGTGTTGATAACTCCTGAGTGCAGTCCTCTTGAATCTTTTCTACTGCCATTCTATCACTCCTTGTTTCATTAATAATCTTTCAACGTACTTAATTTTCAATTTTCATGTCACCTTTGTAATCACTGATTCCTTTACAGTACTCTTTCCTCCATTTCTAGGTTGTTTTTTTTTTAATAGCCTTTAGAACATTTTTCCACTTTCATTATGTTTATTTCTGTATTCTTACCAAAGTCTGCCCATGATTTTTTTTTTTTTTTTTTTTTTGTTCATTAACCTTTACTATGGTTTTTTCCATTTTTTTCTGTATTCTCTCAGAGCAAATGCTCACCTCCTTGCTGGGAAAAGCTTTCTTCTTTTCTGGGGCTGTCTCTTTAACTTCTTAAGTTCACATGGAGTTCTGAGTTTTCTGTCTTTGCAAATTTTACCACTTCCTCTCTGGCTGAATTAGTCACTGTTAGTTTGCCACGAATTATTTAACATTTTATTTTCATTTGTTTGTTGGACTGTACTCATATCAGTTTTTTATTTTCTGTCCTTTTTTTTTGTTGATGACTCAAACAGGCTTTTACTTAATTGACAGTAAACTTGTTGTACGTCATGAATCATGCTAGTGATTAGCACAGATCCTGATTGCTTGTGAAGCTACTTTTAATATCTTCCTGCTTTCTGTTAATGTACTTCAGTATGATTATATATTTTGACATTCTTTTGTCTCAGAATCAGAAGAACAGTTTCTTCCAAAATATAAGTTATATTTGACACAAAATTATTTTTTATCCTTTACTAGAGTGAGCAAACAAAAATGAGAACAAAAGTTTACATATGAAGTAACTTCATAACTAGGCTACTTTATGTTGCGACAGATAATGTCACATCGAATTGTTGCAGTATCCCAAAATGGCATATCATTATTTATTAACATATTCTGAGAGAGAGAGAGAGAGATAACGAGAAAGTTAGAGGATGAATCTTAATAGATCACAGTATGGTGGCTACTCTTCTAAGCACAACATCCAGACAAAAGTCATCATCATCATCAAATTCCTGCCATGTACCCTCAAGGGGTGTACAGGATATGATAGTACTACATGAAAAAAATTACAACATTCTTAATTTCCTATCTACAATTTTTCTCCAAATCAGTCTGTTACTTGTCAACACTCCAACATTATCAGATCTTATATTTCTATCATCTAAAGCACTTTGTACCGTATCAATCCACCTATATCTTGGCCTTCCTCTGGGTCGTTTTGCTGCCAACCTGGCAGAGAACACTTGTTTTGCTAATCTTTCCTCGCCCATTCTGTTCAAGTGACCATACCACCTGAGATTAGCTCTGCTAACACGTTCCTGGATGCTGACAATGTCAAGTTCTTTCCTAATATCCTTGTTTTTAATATGATACTGCCATTGATGCCATCTGTTCACGCCTCTAATCTTTCTCCGGACTCTCATATCTGTGGTCTCTAGTCTTTGGTCAAGTGTTTTACTTCTGACCCAGCTCTCAGATCCATAAGTTAAAACTGGTTTGAACACTGTCTTGTATACAGCTAATTTAGTGTTCCGACTAATTTCTCTCTTATTCCATATGAATTTATTCAATTGACTTCCCACCATACCAGCTTTGCTGATTCTGTTGTCTATTTCTATATTTAATTTACCATCTTCAGTAAAAATCGTGCCTAAATAGCTGAAATGTTTTACTTGTTCCACAGGTTCTCCATTCACAACACAGTTGATATTTTCAATGATTCTGCCTATTTTCATTGTCTTTGTCTTTTTATTGCTGACCTTCATACCATATCTATTACAACAGCTATTCAATTTAGTCAGAGAATCTTGCAGACTTGTAGCGGATTTATTTAGAAGTATAACATCATCCGCATAAAGCAAAGAGCTGACATTAACATCTCCAATTTTGATATCATGTTTAATACCACTTTCCTTCATAATGTGATCAATATAGATAATGAATAACAGAGGGGATAATGTACATCCTTGTCTCACACCAGATTTAACATTAAACCATCTTCCTGTACTTCCTTCAATTCTAACTGCTGACTTACAACTCAAATAAAGACTAAGTATTGCTTGATATAATGCCCCATTGACACCATATAACTGCAGCGTACTGAATAGCTTCTCTCTTGGCACCTTGTCATAAGCCTTTTCCAGATCGACAAAACTTAAATACAGATCTTTGTTGTATTCCCATGCTTTCTCGACTATTTGTCGTAAAGTGAAGATCTGATCCTGACAGCCTCTATTTGGCCTGAATCCTGCTTGTTCTTCACCAAGCTTTTCTTCCACAATTCTTCTCAACCGTTTCTCAAGTATACTTGCATAGATCTTGCCAGGAACACTCAGTAGGGAAATACCTCTGTAATTCTCACATGCAGTTTTATTTCCCTTTTTATATATGGGTACTATGAGAGCTCTACTCCAATCATCGGGAATTCGTCCCTCTGTCCAGGCTTTCTGAACTATGCAGTGCAGCCACTGTAAGACTCTTATACCACCATACTTCAGCATTTGCATTTCTGGTTGAATATCATCTACTCCTGCTGCCTTTCCACATTTCAAGCCTTTGATGGCTTTTTCTACTTCAAGTATGGATATGTATTCCTGACTGCATGCTTGGATAGTGTTTTTTACCACTGTGCTGTCATCACTGCTTGTTTCATTTAGCAGTTTTTCAAAGTAATTACTCCATACTTCAAGGATATCTTTTTCTCCCGTTTTCATGTCACCTTTATCATCTCTAATTCCTTTTATAGCACTCTTTCCTCCATTCATAAGCTTCTTCAACAACTTCCAGAATATTTTGCCACCCTCTTGATATTTATTTTCTATATTCTTGCCAAAGTCCTCCCATGACTTTTGTTTAGCTAGTTTTACACAGTGTTTAGCATTCTTACATTTGTCTCTGTATTCTCTAAGAGCACAAGCTGACTTATTTGACAGGAACTTTTGGTATGCTTTCTTCTTTTCCTTCACTGCCTCTTTAACTTCCTGTGTCCACCAGGGAGTTCGATTTTTTTATCCTTACAGACAACCTCACCACATGCCTCTCTGGCAGAATTAATCAATGTTTTCTTCAGAGTTTGCCACCAAATCTCCAAGGTTTGATTCCTGTTCTCAAACTCTTTCATTTTTTCTTCAATAATCTTTGTGTATTTTAGTCTACAGCTCACATCTGAGAGCTGCTCAACTTTTATTCGCTTTAAAACTTTCTTACATGTTATTCTTTTCAATATGAAATTTAATTTTATCCTGCTCAAGACTAAATAGTGATCACTTCCAATTTCAAATCCTCTGTACACTCTGGTGTCCTGCACCAGGGAGAAAACATCACTATCAACAATAACATAGTCAATGAGACTTTTCTTATTCCTAGCCTCTACTCTCCATGTGAATTTGTGCACATTTTTATGTTGGAACATGGTGTTAGTAATAACCAGTCCATGTTCTGAGCAGAAATCCAACAGATATTTGCCATTATTATTAGCTTTGCTCTTTTCTCCAAATTTTCCCCAAATATTTTTGTATGTCTCACAATCATTTCCTACTCTGCTATTTAGATCCCCAACAAGGACCAATTTTTCATTGTGTCAGTTGCTTTTTCTAAAGCCTCAAAAAATTCCTCCACTTCTACCTTAGTAGAACCTTCTGTGGGACCATAGGCACAAATAAGTCTCATTGTCCAGTTCCCCATTCTCATATTTGCCCACATTACTCTACTTGAGACTGACTGCCATTCAAGAAGATTAGCCTCGTATTTTGTGTTGAATACTATTGCTACTCCTTCTTTTCCTTGATTGTCATTGCCTGAATATAACATTTTGTATTTATTGCTCAGAAAGATCTCACCAGTTTTGGTCTTTTTTGTTTCAGTCTTTTTTGTTTCAGCCCGGTTAAACAAGGCCCCCGTTGTTCCTCAGCTAGCTCCATTTCTTTGCCATTCAGGCTTCTTACGTTGATAGTACTGATCTTTAACTCTGGTGATGTTGAGTTGGGGTTTATTTTCAGATTTGTTCCAGTAGCTGACTTTTCGCTGTTCGCCCTGGTTCCCTGGCGAAAACAACGGGGGCCTTGTTTAACCGGGCGACGCCCCAGCCGGCATGAAATTTTGTCATGTTGTACCATCATTCTATATTTTGGTTTAACCAATAAGAATACAATTTGGTCGGCTAAATCCCAAATTGCCAGCCCATCCTCGTCCGTTCAGTATCCAAGTAGATACCCAACAGGGTGCACCACGAGAAGGTGAGGATTGGACATTAGGTCCGAAGCCCTGGTTGGTTCTCTGCATTCCTTTAAAGGCTATGTGGAGGTCTCCTCTCAGTTATACAGCTTTGACCCTTAAGCACCCCTTAAGACATAAGTCATCTATGGATGATTTGGTGCCTGCACGTCACACCTGAATGGTGTGGCATGGTAAGCAGTGGCCACATAGTCTCAAAATCTGCCTTGATGCTTTCAATCTAGTGGCCTCATCACCACAGTGATTGCACTGTAACAGTACAAAAGCAACTCTGGCTAGCACTGCCTTTCAACATGTGAGGCACAGTAGGTATCATTGCAGTGGCTAGATGGGATTCTGACTTAGAGGCATTCAGTCATCATCCCACATTAAGAACCTAAAGGCATTTGGTTCCCAGTGGTACATGAACCTAAAGGTTCATGCTTTACCACAGGTATCCCTTGATTAACGCTATTAATTAATCCCTTGCCACTACATATTATTCATAATAACACAAACTTGTATTGCTAAAATTATTACCAGATTGTTTTGTAGCTCACTAGCACCAGGTCAGGGCCGGCCATGAATGTAGCCAGTTGAACATTGCACCTTCCTCAACAGTGATCTTCTGCCTACACTAAACCTACCTACCTACCTACCTACTTTCTTTTGTCCCTGCTGACGGGACATAAGATAGTAGGCCATTTATTTATGCAACTAGTCATCTGTAGAGTTTCTGGATTGACCCATCAAGGCCACCAATCATTGTTCCAATGAGTACATCATGTCAGATAAGAAGGTTCTCAACAGTTGCTATACTGGGGAAGGGTGTAGTATGTATATGTGTATATATATATATGGAGTACACCTTGTGAGTATGCCTTGCAGATCTAATGATGCCATTGCTGAAAAGCAATTTCCCTATGTTCAGTGCATAGGTGCACAATGTGGGGGGTGGCAAGTTCCCGCCTTTCTAAGAGTAGCACTCAGCATTCTCTCCCTCTCTCTCTCTCTCTATGGGATCCTCATTGAGGCATGCCTGACCTGACCTTCTGCACAAGATGTTTTTTTTTTAATGTGATATTTCATGCTACTTGCACATTATCATCAGCTCCCTCTGATGACTTTTCTCAAGTAAGAGATTCTCACAATGATAAATTGGCTAGCTCATTAGAACAGCAAAACCAGAGCTCCATCCAACATCTATGAAAGCATTCATCTCAGTGGGAGTCATGTTTACTGCTGCCATATACCTGCAGTCTTGATTGATATTCTTTCACTTTCAGATCACTGGGCAGAAATGAAATTGATAGCAGTGCCTCTAAAAGACCATTGCAATGCTTTGTTTTAATTAGGCAGTCGGATTCCTCTGGTCTGTACCAGTTCTGAGTCAGCTGTTATTTGCTAGTCTAAACAATCATACCAGATGGACCATCTAGCATACCATGCAGCTGTGACATTCCATGAGAAGGCCCTGACACTGGTTCAGGCTCAACTATTCCATCATTGGACAGTTTCACCAGTCTCAGTGCAGTGCCATATCCACTTTGGACCTCGGACCTCTGCTGTGGATATGAGTACAGTCTTCTGGCATGAAAATCATACTCTCCTTTTGATTTTCAATGGCTGACAGGACACCACAGGAGTAGTGTCCCTGTCGGCCTATTTTTAAGTGCTCTGGACACCACAGGAGGCACACTGCTTTACTATGGGGGATAGTATCCCTATCTTTTGTTGAACCGATTCCAGGGAGCCAAAACCTTACAAAGAAAAGCTAACTCTCCCTGGGACTCCCATTGACTTCTCCAAGTTCAGTAAACTGTAAAAAAATAGTAAAATGCTGTAAGAAGTGTTGCAGTTTTTTTAACTTGGTTAGATACTGAATTATACTTCACATGAAATTATATTCTTGTTTTTATACTTTATTCCAAGCACAAGGAAACATGGAAAGGAATTTAATTACTTTCTAACCCAGTGATATAACTTGCTGTAACTTCTTGAGACAACATCACTAGTTATTGAGTAACATTTCGTGTACCATACTCACTTATCTCTCCATTTATTACCAAACTTAACAAACACTATGACTTTTGCAGCATATTATGCATTTTACCTCACATTATGCATAATGAAATTATTGTTTCTACAGGGATATTACAGGAGAGCAGCTGCACATATGTCCTTAGGCAAATTCAGATTGGCTCTTAAAGACTTTGAAACGGTAAGCTTTGAATTGAGATGGTTCAAAAATCTTTTCATTGACCAAATCCTGTATTTAAAGTACCTCAGTATTAAATATTAAAATTGACAGCACATTTCTAATTATTCTATAATATTTAAATGAGAAGTTATTGGTAATGTTATGGTATTGCAAATAGATTTCATACATATACTCATTCTTAGACTGTTTTTTCTACATAACGTCCATATTTGCTCAGGCACTGATGTTGCATTCAAAAGCATTGCACTGTCATGACAGAATAATGTGTCTTTTACCAAAGCCATTGCCCCATCTCCTTTTGAATTGTTGAAAAACGAAGATGAATTTGAAGATGTCTGTTTCTTCAAATGCTTGAAAGAGCAGAATTCTAATGTTACCAAGCTATTACCAGAACCATTACAACTGACAGAGAAGATTGTCCTAGTTCCAAGTAGAAAGTAAGTGTGGTTGATGTATGTATGAACAAGCATTGTCATGCAAGTAGCACTCCATGTGTTAGCACATCAGATTTCTTATAATGAGTAGTATTCATCTCTCAGTTCAACATATGAGGGTGGTCTGAAAAGTTCTCGGCCTAACAATGAAAGAACGAATTTATAATTTCAAAATTATTTTTATTTTTCAACATAATCTCCCTTAAGACTAATACATTTATTCCAGCGATGCTCCAGTGCCATTATCCCATCCCTGTAGTGGTTCTCAGTAAGAACTGCAAAATACCCCTCTACAGCTGCAATTATCTCTTGATTCGAAAAAAAATGCTGACCAGTGAGGAAGAGTCTTAGTTTTGGGAAGAGATAGAAGTCAGAGGGAGCCAAATCTGGGGAATAGGGTGTATGTTCCAACAATTCGTAGTACAGATCCCTTAATTTTCCCATTGCCAAAACACCTTTGTGGGCAGGTGCATTGGCTGATGAAAGATGATTTTTTCCTTCTGAAAACCGTGTCTTTTCTCACGAATTTTTTCGTCTAGTCTAGTTAAAAGATTGGAATGATATTCCCCGGTTATTGTTTTACCCTTTTCAAGATAATTAATAAACAAAATGCCTTTAGCATCCCAAAACACCAATGCCATGACCTTTCCTGCTGATGGAACCAACTTTGTCTTCATCGGTGCTGAACAACCAGCTTCTGTCCACTGTTTTGACTGCTGTTTGGATTCTGGTGTGTAATGGTGAATCCAAGTCCCATTCATAGTAATAAATCAATGCACAAAATCAGTTTTATTCTTGTTAAAACGCACCAAGCACTGTTCAGAGATTTTCATGCGAGTGTATTTTTGATCTGCTGTGAGTTAAGCACAGCACCCATCTTGCACAAAGTTTTTCAGTTGCAATTCTCCATGCAAAATATATCCTACACGTTCTTTTGAAATGCCTATTGTCTCAACAATTTCATTCACTTTGACTCGCCAGCCACTCAATACCGTATTGTGCACTTGATCAATGATTTCTGGTGTTGTTACACTTTTTTTTGGACGTCCTTCACATGGATCTTCTTCAAGGCTGGTACGGCCACGTTTAAACTCGGCAGCCCATTTCTTAATTGTCGAAAACGAAGGAGAAGAGTGCCCATAAACTTTTATATGAACTTTGGATGAATTTCTTTTGCCATTAAATCTTCTTTTAGAAAGAATTTTATAACCACATGATACTCAATTTTATCCATTTCAAGGGTTTGACAGCTTCAGACAGCTGTATGAAACAAACTACTTGACAGAATGACTTGCAATTTCACATGAATGCTTATGAGAGATATACCAACTTAGAAAAAAAAAACTCTTACTGATAGTGTTGCCATCTATGGTCGAGGCTGAGAACTTTTCAGGCCACCCTCATCGAAGGCTGAAATCCACCAAGACAATTCTGTGCATATTCTAAAAAATAGAATATGCACAGAATCATTCCAATCCTTCACCTTTCCCACAATTGTTTTCATCGTGAATTTCTTTTTGCCTTTCATGCTATTAGTCATGCCTTGTTTTGATCATTCATCCTTTATTTATAAGGTTCCATCTGTTACATCTGTTATAGTGTTTTTCTAGTTAGCTAGAAAAACATTTGTTATGTTTCGATTTTTAAAAACGTATTCCTGTAAATTTTTGAATAAAAATGCTATTTCAGATCTCGCTCAAGTATTCAGTCCAGTTGAGAGAGCATCATGTTTATCTATTATAACTGAATTCAGTAATTACTCTAGTCTATAATAGTAAATAATTTAATCAACCATATAGTAATTATATATTTGTATATTAATTTGTTATTATACAAATGTATTAATTTATTTGTATATAAATGTTATTTATATACACATTTCATTTACTATCAAATATACACAGGTCACTAAACTGTGAGTGAGTAATATTAAGTCACTTTCACACACACTCTCTCAATTTAAACTATACGACACATAAGGAGTGACTGTGTATTGAGCTCAACTAAAAATAGTATTGAGCGTGATACATCCAGGTATTGATGTATTGAGTTCAACAGCATAAATTTATTATTTAACAAACTCATAATCAGAAGAGAACATAAACCAAGAAGTAACATATCATTAATCCAACAACTGCATTCCAAACATCACTGTTGTGAGTTCCTTGAGTAAACTAAGCAGAGCAGGCAAAATTGTATCATTCCTTGAATTACACTGGCCAACAAAAAAAAAATTTTTCCTGCGGATTATGATCTGACACTTGTTTTTTACTAATTTGGGTGTGCTGATTTCAAATATCAAACCCATTTTTCTCTATCACGTCAGGTTTTTCCTCTATGGCATTTTCTTTTTGCTAATTTGTAAGTTTTTGATAGTTTTAAGGAGGCAGTACTATTTAGAGGATCAAAAAAATCGATTTTTTAATATTATTTTCTGAAAGTATGTACTTTTAAAAATCTGTTCCTAACTTTTTATCAAGAAATTCGAAAAATTCCCGAAGATATAGCCTATTATTCAAAGTGGTGTGCAGATCAGAATCGGAGCTCTCACTGCTCTCACTTGTTAGTAAACGAATAAATGCGTAAGAACCTGCAATGGCACGTATTGGCTCTTTGAATGCAAGAGAGGCCGATAACCAACCTAATACATTTAGGTGATGAAAAGTAGGTGATGACAACTGCCTAAAACAAATGAATGCTATATGCGTCATAGCGGGACAAAGAACAATCGAAATCAGTCAATCGTTAATTGATCGTGAAAGTATAATGAGCGCTTATAACGTTTCAATAGTCTCTGGTTTTTTTTGTCTTGTTAATTGCATGTTAGTCGGCAGTGAAGAAAATACATCATGTCTACTACTCGAAATTGTGTCAATAGTGTAGATTCTTTCTGCTACATTTGTGGCAGCTTTACTGTTCCCAGTCAAAGGACAAATATCACTGATTTCATTAAGAAAGTGTACTTTGCATACTTTGACGTAAAAATTGCAGATCAGGACAAGTCATGGGCTCCAAATAAAGTGTGTAAGTCACGTGTAGAAAATTTACGACAGTGGAGCAAGGGAAAATGACAAAAATTAGCTTTTGGCATTCCAATGATTTGGCGTGAACCGAAAAATCACGTAGATGATTGCTATTTTTGTTTAGTTCAGACTTCTGGTTATAATAAGAAGAATAAGAAAAAAATTGTGTATCCAAATCTCGACTCAGCAATTCGGCCAGTTGCTCATTCCAATGAAATAGCTGTGCCAATTTATAAAGGACTTCCTTTACTTGAGAACGAGCATGATCGGGATATGCCAGATGTTCTTGAGGAGCAAGACCCTGATGTTGATTTAGACAATGAAAATTTAATTTCTAGTTCTGGACCACAACGTTTTACTCAAGCGGAATTGAATGACTTAGTAAGTCATTCAGTTCCGCTTGAAACATTTGGGCCTATCAAAGAAATCATCGGAATTGTTAGCTTCAAGATTAAATGAAAAAAACTTACTGGAGCAAGATACGAAGATAACTTTTTATCGTAGCAGGGAAAGTAATCTTGTGCAATATTTTAAACATGAGTGTGGGTTTGTTTACTGTAACAATGTGTCAGGTTTACTTACTGAAATGAGTGTTGTACAATATCATCCAAATGAGTGGCATTTATTTATCGACAGTTCAAGCAGAAGTCTCAAGTGTGTCTTACTACACAATGGGAATGTATATGGATCAATTCCTATTGGCTATTCAGTCCACTTAAAGGAAACATATGAGGACATTAAAAAGGTTCTGAAGTTATTAAAATATATAGACCATAACTGGATCATCTGTGTGAATCTTAAAATGGTGAACTTTTTACTTGGCTTTCAAAGAGGATATACAAAGTTTCCGTGTTTTCTATGCTTCTGGGCTAGTCAAGCTAGAAACCAACACTGGAGTCAGAAACATTGGCCTCTTAGAATATCCTTAAATGTTGGAGAACAGAATGTTATAAATCAATCTTTAATCGACAGAGGAAAAAATAATTTTTCCACCTCTACACATCAAACTAGGTCTTATGAAGCAGTATGTTAAAGCTTTAAATTTACAAGGTGACTGTTTCCAATACATATGTGAAAAATTTCCACGACTTAGTTATGAAAAAATTAAAGCTGGTGTATTTGATGGACTGCAAATTAGAACTTTAATGAGAGACCCAAATTTCATCAACACTCTGTGAATGAAATTGAGAAAGAGGCCTGGACTTCATTTACGATGGTTGCGAATAATTTTCTTGGAAACAAAAAAGCGTGCGATTACAAAGATCTAGTGGAAACAATGCCTGAAAATTTCCAGCGCCTAGGTTGCAACATGAGCATAAAGCTTCATTTCCTATACAGTCATCTTGATAGATTTCCCGAGAATTTAGGTGCTGTAAGCAATGAACAAGGCGAAAGATTTTATCAAGACTTAAAAACTATGGAAGATCAGTACCAAGGAAGATGGGATTCTCACATGATGGCTGACTACTGTTGGAGTATTCAAAGGGATTGCCAAAACAGAACACACAGCAGAAATTGCTACAAACAAAAATTTATTCCCTGAAACTCATGTGTAAGTAAAATTGTTATTTTTTTATAAATATTCTTGTAATTTTGTAAACGAATAAATGCGTAAGAACCAGTACGTGCCATTGCAGGTTCTTACGCATTTATTCGTTTACTAACAAGTGAGAGCGGTGAGCACTCCGATTCTGATCTGCGCACCACTTTGAATAATAGGCTATATCTTCGGGGAATTTTTGAATTTCTTGATAAAAAGTTAGAAACAGATTTTTAAAAGTACATACTTTCAGAAAATAATATTAAAAAATCGATTTTTTTGATCCTCTAAATAGTACTGCCTCCTTAAAACTATCAAAAACTTACAAATTAGCAAAAAGAAAATGCCATAGAGGAAAAACCTGACGTGATTGAGAAAAATGGGTTTGATATTTGAAATCAGCGCACCCAAATTAGTAAAAAAACAAGTCTCATATAAAAGTCAGCAAAAATTGTGTTGGACTGTGTTATCAATTCAGAGTTGATTTAGTCATCCATTCTACCCCTTAACAAAAGAGAGAATTAAAATGTAGAAGCAAAATAGGCCAGCCTTTCAGTCGAGAGAATATTCATCCAACAGAAATGGTCACTTCTGTTCATTATGAAGAAAAAGAGTTCTTGCATAACATAATAGAGGCATATATTAATTTCTTCTGTTCCAGTTACCAGTGAAAAAATGTCAATAGAAACTTTATTCCCCAAATTAAACAAAGAAATCCTCATAAGAAGTATCTTAAAAATATTGGTATACATCAGTTGCCATTAACTGACTGTATAGTCATGTACTTAATAATGGATCCATATTATTCTATAACTTTGCATTTTCCTCTACACTAGCTTGTCTGGTCAGCCGAGTGGCTAGCATACCCACCAGCTCATAGGCCACTGGTTTGAATTCTATGGATATGGATGTTTGTGACTGTCTTTAGGTGGTAGGTGAATTTTATCACCTTGTGTGAAACCACCACTCTGCTTATCAGAGACCTGATAAGCAGAGCGGTGATACCAAATACCTGCTCTAGATACCAAACATGAATAATTTTTTATTCATGTTTGGTATCTAGAGCAGGGTTTCTAGGTAAAAAATGAATAAAAAATTATAAAAATTAATAAAAAAAATTGGGTCGAAGTTGCAAAAAAACAACAAAAAAAAAAACACTAGCTGTTAATCTCTTAGTGAATATACTGAGTAATGTTTTTTCAAATTGGGCCAGGATTTGGCTGTGGTTGGCTTAGAGAGGAAGATTGTTAAGATTGCTGTGCAGAAAAAAAATTTTTTTTTATAAATTGTGTTCTGTTTAGTTTAGATGTATGGTTAGTCAGGTTCAGTTTAGATTTAGACATTTAATTAATATTGTATTATTTTACATAATACAATTAGTCCATATCCTGTTCAAGACATGGACTAGTCATTACTGACACCATGTTCATAAAGATATCCACAAATTCACATGGAAAGCAGATACAAGACATAAGAGAAGCACCATTGACTGTTGATAGTGATATCTTAACACTGGTTTAATACACAAGAGTATGCAGAAGATTTGAAATAGGAAGAAGTAATCGCCATTTAGTTTTGAGCTGTTATAAGTGAATTTCATATTGAAAAGAAAAGTGAGTAAAAAAATTTTAAAAAGAATCAAAGTTGAGAAACTTTCACAGGTGAACTGTAGATTGAAATACACACATATTATTCAAGAAAACATGAAAGTTTGAAAATCAGGAACCAGACCTTAGAGAATTGGTGACATACCTTGAAGAAAACATTGACTCAATCAAAGAAGCATGTGGTTAGGTTGTCTGTAAGGATAGAAAAATAGAACTCCATGGTGGACATGGAAAGTTAAAGAGACATCAAAAAGAAGTAAACATCGAAAGTTCCTGACAAGTAAGTCAATGTATGCTCTGGCAGAAAACAGAGAAAAATGTAAAAAAAGTGAAGCAGCATATAAAAACTAGCCAAATAAAAAGTTTGAGAACACTTTGGTAAGAACATAGAAAATAAATATCAAAAAGGTGGCAAAATATTCTGGAAGCTATTGAAAATGCTAAGAAATGGAAGAAAGAATGCTACTATAAAACGATTCAGAGATGATAAAAACTGAATATATTCTAGATGTCTGGAGTAGTTAATTTAAAAGATTGCTAAATCAAACAAGCAGTAACAGAATGGTGATAGAAAAAGCCATCAAAAACCAATCTGAAACGGCAGCTGGAGTATAAATATGATATTTGACCATAAATGCTCAAATATGAAATTACAAAAGTTTTAAGTCTATGACTACATTACATAATTCAGAAGGCCACCTGGTCAGAGTTTTTTTTTCTTCTCTTTTCTGATTGCAGAAATGAATATATCCTGAATATATATATATATATATTTTTTTGTCTTCATGAATTTTTTATCTATCCTGATAGAGACAGTTTAATTGTTTCTCTGAAAATATATTTTTGGGTTGGAGCAAAAAAATTTGCTAATCTTTCCTCACCCATTCTATTTAAGTGTCCATACTACCTTAGATTAGCTTTGCTTACACATTCTTGTATGCTAACAATGTGAACGTTTCTTTCTAATATCTTCATTTTTAATATGAAGATATTAGAAACCAGACATTAGTGAAGAAATGGCATCAATTCTGCCATTGATGCCATTTATTCATTCTCTAATTTTTCTCAGAATCCTCATATCTATGGTCTCTAATCTTTGATCAAAGATTGATCCATAGATCAATCTTTGATCCATAACTTAAAACTAGTTTGTACACTGCCTTAAGTTTCATAGATCTAGAAAAGCATATGCCAAGAGGAAAGTTATTCAAAATGCTACAATTATATGGTGTTGATGGGACATTACATCAAACAATATTTAGTCTTTATTTGAATTGAAAGTCAGCAGTTAGAATTGAAGGAGGTAGAGGAAGATGGTTTAATGCTAAATCTGGTGTGTGACATGGATATACAGGGTGTTCGGGATAAATTTGACAGTTTCGTAAGGAAAAAGAAAATCTTCTTTGTATCTATTAAATTTAATGAATTGACAAAAAAACATTACAGGCAGAGTTAATTACAATACTATCAACAAGATTTACTCAAAATAACCACCATTAGCATCGATCACAGCTTCAATTCTGCTTCGGAACCTCGAACAAGCTGATGCTACAGTCTCCCTGGGAAGGGCCGCAAAAACTGTTTTAATTTTATCCATTAACTGGGCTTTTGTATTACTGGAAGTGCGATTGGTGTCTTTTTCAACTGCGCCCCATACAAAATAATCCATGGGGTTAAGGTCTGGGGAGTTTGGAGGCCAAACATTTGGACTGGTGAAGTCGTAGAAATTTTCAGACAACCATTTTTGACTTTTCCCAGAGGTGTGGCAAGGGGCCGAATCCTGCTGCCATACATACGGCCTACCATTGGCTACCCTTGTTATCCAGGGCTTGACTACAGTTAGCAACTCCACGAACAAAGCCCGAATTCCAATGCCAGGGTTCTTCAACACCTGTTCCTGCAGATTTGCGAGGAATTCTGCTGTACGAACGCAATCAGATCGTCTGCTAGGGATCTTTCTTCTTGCTACATCCTCGTAGTCACCATTGCAAGTCTCTAGTTCATGCCTGATTGTTTTTACTGTATTCAGGGAGCATTGGGCAGCAGTCGTAATATCCTTATTTTGATGGCGGGCACGAATCATCATGATACAAGTTATTCTCTTCCATGATTCAGGTGGGTTCCAGCTATCCATCCTTTCTGACATCTTGTATATGAATGAAGAAGGGTCCAAACTTTTAAATGAAGAGAAGTGTGTGTTAATACATGTAACTTACGGAAAAATATAATTAATTATAAATATGTCAAATTTATCCCGAACACCCTGTATATTATCTTCTCTGTTGTTCATCATGATATGAATCGCATTATGAAGGAAAGTGGTATTAAACTTGATATAAAATTGGAGATGTTAATCTCAGTTTTATGCATATGATGTTATACTTGATTATATATCAAGTTGTTATATGATAATATGATGTTATTATTGATTAATACAAAAGAGATTTGTGGTACAGAGAGAGATGGATAGAAACTAGAAACATCCCTTGAAGTTGTGTGTAAAGCTGGGTTTTTTTTTTTTCATGAAAAGTGGAAGGTGAGCAAAATGCATTGCCAGAGAGAGAGAGAGAGAGGTGGTGAGTACATGAGTTTCAGGCTCAGCACGATGTGCATTGCATTGATGATGAATGCTTTGACTTCATGGAAATTTGATTATAATGATTTGACTGTGTTTTATATAGTTTCTATCTGTATTTGCTGATTTCTTGCTTTATTCATCTGTCCTGTTTGTTTCTTTCATTGGTGGATGGATTTCTTGTGCAAATTCTTTTTTACTGTTTAAGAAATACTACTGAAAAAAAGGGAAAAAAATATTTACAAACCTTTGAAATTAAAAATAAAGAAACTATGCTCTCTTTTGTAACAAATTTAACCTTTTGTCATACTATGTATGCAACTTTTTTTTCTTTCCATATTTAATTTCATTTTTTGTTGCTATACTTTTGTTATAGTTTTCACAAGAAAATTTTCCTTTCTAGGTAATGAAAGCAAGACCTACTGACAAAGATGCCAAATTAAAATATTCAGAATGTAACAAAATTGTAAGAAGGATTGCATTTGAAAAAGCTATTGCAGTAGAGGAAAGCAAAAAGTCTATTGCAGAAACGATCAATTTAGATAGCATGAGTAAGTATAGAAATCACTTTTTTGTAATTTAATTCATTATTCTATTATATAGTGAAACCCGTGGAGTATTCATAATAAACATACACACTTAAACCCCAGTAATTAAATTTTTACTAAGTAAATTTATCGTCCTAAGTATCTTAGGACATCGTCAGTACAGTTATTTCAAACAATACTAGGAATAACATACAGTTAGGGTGCATGCTTACAATGGAATCCCGCTATGCGTTTCAGTAGCGTGTTATAGAAATAAATTAAAATATATCTGAGAAAAAAATAAATTAGGTTAAATTAAAATAAAATAACATACATAAATTTGTTTTACACAATTAAGTTTGACAATTTCCCAGACTTTAGGGATAGTAAGAACGTCATTACGCTTTAAATTGGGTGTGTGACTTAGGACTTCAGCACTTTCTTTATATAAACACTCATGTTTATTTAAGGATCTATATAGCAGTTTGGTGTTTTTCCATTGGATCCTATGGGTTGGGTTTTAAACTCCATGTTGTGCGAGGCCAGATTTGTGCAGTTTGATAAGACGGATATGATTCTGATGTTCAGAGATACGTTTACTAATAGATTTTCCTGTCTTTCGTAGTAATCATTAGTAGTGTCACAAACAAATCATTAGTAGCCAGAGCGCACAGATTTTGTTCCTCTGAAGAATCTTTAAACCAAGAATTGGAAATCATCAAAAATATAGGCATGCTAAATGGATACAATCCAAAAACAACTAAAAAAAATCATCAGTCACTCCCCCCCCCCCATCAACCTAGACAAGAACAAGCCCGTAGGATTCCCATACCATATGTCAAAGGTATCTCCAAACATCTGTCAAAAATTATGAAGAAATACAAACTTGCTGCTACCTACAAACCAATCAACCAGATCTATAATTTGCTACCTTCTCCTAAAGACAAACTCTTACCTTTGATGCTACCTGGCATTTACAAAGTTCCATCTTCCTGTAAGATGTCTTACTATGGACAGACAAGAAGATCTATTACTAAACACATCTCTGAACATCAACATCATATCCATCTTATCAAACCGCACAAATCTGACCTTGCACAACACTTAGTTGAAAACCCCAAACCATAGGATCCAATTGAAAAACACCAAACTTCTACATAGATCCTTATATAAACATGAGCATTTATATAAAGAAAGTGTTGAAGCCCTACATCACAGACCCAGTTTAAACCATAATGATGTTCTTACTATCCGTAAGTGTGGGAATTGTCATCCTTAATTGTGTAAAATAAATTTATATATGTTATTTTATTTTAATTTAATTTGATTTATTTTTTATCTGATATATTGTAATTTAATTTTATAACACGCTATGCATGCAGTAGCGTGTTATAAAATTAAATTACAATGGAATCCCATAGTGGGATTCCATTGTAAGCATACACCCTAACTGTATGTTATTCTTAGTATTGTTTGAAATAACTGTACTGATGATGAACTAAGATACTTAGGACGAAATATTTACTTATTAAAAATTTAATTACTGTGCTTTATGTGTGTATGTTTAGTTAATTCATTGTTGTTGTTCAATATCAGTCAAAACACATGACTGTGATAATACCATATCACACAGTATTTGCCTTTCCCTCACCCCATCTTCAGTTGTGTTATTTTATCATTATAACTGAGTTTCCATACTGATTGTAGGATCAGTTTGAAAGTTTGTTATTTCACAGTATTGTTTCATCTAGTGTCAAGTGCATTGAGAATGGTCATGAACTGTGGCCCAAAATTTTGCCAATAATAAATTATAATTTGTTATTGCATAAGTTGTTATTCTGTGATTTAATTTAATTTTCATATAAATGTATTTGTCATATTAAAATTAGAGGTAATCTTTAAATAATATCTCTTTTTGGGAGTTTGGGCTCTCCCTGTGTCACAGAATGTCAGATTTCCTGTTTTCCTGCATATTTTGCCAAAGATTTATTTATTTTTATTTTTATTTTTTCTTTAAAAAGTACTTGAAGCTTTTCCTTTTAAAATTTCAAATACATCAATCTAATTCTATTTTTTCGAATTCACTAATTATAATTAATGACACCATTAATAATTTCATTCTGTTTGTGCTAAGAAATGAATGATCTTTTAGTTTTAAAAAATGTGTTAAGTTGCTGTCTTTTTTATATGAAAAATTCAAAACTTTTGAAGACAATAGCATGATTTCAATAGCAATACTTCATAGCATGATTTCATTCCAGATAATACCCCTCAACCTTCTCACCTAAGTTGGAAAAAAATTTTTTTTAACATTATCTGTTTCCTGATATGTACTCTCAATGCATATTTGAACTTTAGCTCTAAAACTGAAAAATAACTCATGTACCACTAGAATTATGATGTTCCACTGTAGCTTTCTTAAAGCATGCAGGAAGAACACATCAAAATTAAACTTTTTCAAATCATTGCTGTTTTTCCAGTGAACAACAAGGAATTATTGTAGTAAGCAATAAACAAACCTTTTATATGCATAAAGTATGTTTAGTCAACCACCATCAGGAATCATGAAGTTGCTTATTGTTCTGCTTTCAGCAGTGTTAGAAATTCCACACCCAAAATTGTGAATGCTTGAATGTTACTTGAATCTATTTTATGAAATGATTTACTTTATATACAGTCACTGAAAGAAATGAGTAGATATCAGTTGCATTGTGCTATGATGATTTACTATTTACAATTTAAAAAATTCTGAGATGAATGAACACTTCTGGCTTCAAGGAATTAGGAGATTATCACTAACAGATTCTCCTAAATTTAGGTAAGTAATATGACAAGATTATTACAGTCAGAGAAGTAATATACTTATTCACATGAAGCTTGCATTGCTTTTTTTAGGACACTAAACTGTAAGCTTTTCTGTAGATTACAATAATGTCGAATATGATGATAGGTTGAGAAGATGCAATTTACAGAGTCTAGTCGATAGGAGGAAGAGGGGTGATATGATAGAGAACTACAAGTTACTAAGGGGTTGTTATAGGATCACTGTTGAAGAGGTTTACAGAAAACTGTGAGAGTTCAGGGGAAATCCAGCGGCCATCCCTCGAAGGTGTATAAGGAGGGTATGAACAGGGAAGTGAGAAGCATGTTTTTTTTACAGAATTGTGAATGAATAGAATGCCTTGCTTGAGAAGATGGTGTCTGCAGATAATTTGAGTTTGTTTAAGGCACAGTATGATGAGCTGTGCGTGTATGACAAAAGGACCTCCTAGATGAATTTTTGACACCATAATAATAATTACAATTCCTCATTTCAAAAAATTTTTTAATAAAATGTTTTTCCCTGTAAATTTCTCTGTTTAGTGTATGAGATTTTCATTATTGTGAATGTTGTTAAAAAGAATCATTAAAAGTAAAATCTTAATTATATTTAAAGGTTTCCATCATGTGGTATCCCTTTTACTTTATACCTATTTCTTAATATTTTCTCTAAGCATCTTAAAAAATCCAAATTTTTCTAATGACTATTTCCATTTGTTGATAAGTCATCTTTCTTTTCTTTAAAAGAAAAAAACTTGTACCTTGAAAAAATGAATTTGAAAATTTAATTTTAATCAATCAGCTTGAATGAGATCACTATCTTTATTGACAGTCTAAACTGACTTGAAACATTTTCAGGTTTGATATATGAAGTATGGGAACTGGATTACCTGACTCAACTCATACATTGTATTAATGCATGATAGCTTTCTAATCTTTTGTGGATAGTATTCACATAAAGAGAGAGAGATCAGTATTCATTATTATCATAATACTCTTCACAGATATGGAACTTTTAATATCTTTTTACCAGTCTGGTGGAAAACTCTGTTTTTTGCCTGTAATAGATAATGATATTTATCTATATGCATTGCAATAAATTACAATAAATCTGTATTTATGAATGTAATGTCATTTCTAGAATGTATTCATTATTTGTAAATGATTATATTGTATTAAGATTATCAAGATGCATTAAATTAACCATACTACAAGTTTATGCACCAACCGTCGACCCCTCCTGGTTGAAGATCCATGCCTTATATTCGGTCTTTTCTGAAACCTTGGGTTAAGGATTGAAATCCCCGTACTTTTTGGGAACCCCAGATATTTCCTCGTGACTCTCTTGATCTAAAATTTCTGCCAACTTCTCTTTTCTCCCCTTTTATATGTCTTTAATCCATTTTACTGGACTGCGGAATTTATGTTTGATTCTTACTGCCCCTTTCTCCACTGACCTTGAAGGTCGCCTAAGACTGAATTTGTAAACAAAAGGGCTCTCTTACACTTTAATCAGAGCACTAACATCAAATAACCTTCCGAAGGCAAGGCATTGCCATTTTTACATTCTTTGTTTATGCGAGCGAGCAAGCTAATTCCATTTGAGCTTTATACTTAGGCTTTTAATATTCTATTTACAATAACAATGTATATTTTTACTTCTAGATGTGACCTCTGTAAAAGTCGATGCAATAAAAAATATAAAAATTTACGCTACATTGAATTTTACAAAGGCCCCCCCTTCACGAAAAATTTTTCAGCAATGAATATGGATGATAAATTTTTTTCTGTACATTATCTATATGCTGTGTGTTACTCTCTGGAGTGGACAATACTCAGTTTTATTGGCCTTTTGTGAGTTAAGAAAGCACTCAGTCGATACGTGGGTTCTTTCTGTTGCAATACATGTTGGGACCCACATTTGTCAGTCAGTGCTTAACTTACTCCTCGGACATTTATTTTTCACTTTATACCATGCTCCCTTTCTGTTTTCTTCAAAATTTGTGTGCTCATTTCTATTACCTTCTTTCGCCTTTTGAATCCTCCATATTTTAGCTAGGGTACGTAACAGTACATGATCTGGACGGGTAGGCCATCTGTCGTTATTCCCTTCTTTTTTCTCTATAACATTTATTTCCATTGTGTCTTTATCTTTACTTCCTGTAAGCTCCATGTCTTCCTCTTGACCTACTGCCACCTTCACACTTGAGATGCGAAAGGTTTTTTCCCACATCATTTTGTCGGGTGTCTCTAACTACTGAGGGATCATTTTCTTCTTTTCTGTTTACGTTCTCACTCACCTCAGCTTGTTTATTTCCTCTATAGTTGTGGTTGTTTATCATTCTATCCTCACTGGCTCTATCAGTTTGAAATCTCTGATTAACCCCATTCGAATAGCCTGCTTCACCCCCATCAGGGAGACTTCCTGGGTGCTGAAATTACATGTGAACCCATGACTTTTTAAGAAGTCGGTTCCCAGTATTATTTGAGTCCCATGTCGAGAGGCCTCTGGGAGAATGAGTAGCTCAGGTACAACATCTAAACTGAAGCCAGACAACCACGTTTACCTTTAATTTTCTTGGCACATAAATAGTGGCATTTGCAATTCCACTTAGCTTAACAGGTCTCCTTAGCCTTGTAACACAATTAGATACTCTGGACCTTAATCTTGAATAGCGATCCAGTATCTAACAAAACATCACACTGTATTCCCCTTATTCTTCCTTGAATGAGTTTAGTGTGTTGTTCCTGAAATTCTCTTATTTTCCTAGATCTGCTTGGGGGATGGTGGCGAGTAAATTGCATTTTTGATTCAAAATGCTTATTTCTATAAAAATTCCTTTTATTTTGAAAACAGTACCTGGCAATGTGCCCAAACTTGTGGCAGTTATAACGTTGGGGTGTTTCCCTTCTGCTTGCCCCCTTGTTACCTATTCGTTCATTACTCGAGGTCTCCGTGGATAGTTCTGCTCTGGTTTCTTGCAGTTGTTTGAAAACAAAGTCAATTTTATCTATTATAGGTTGGTATCTCATGCCTGATTACAGTGCATATCTCCTCCATCTTGTTGCTACTCGTGGCTTCCGAATTCATGCTATCCACATTCACGATTAAAAAAATTTTTTTACAGAATATATATACACTTTCTTATTGCACCTTTGTTGCCTGATCTTTCTGAAAAACTTTCAATCCAAATAAATTGTAATATTTACTATTATTATGGATTTAATCTTGTCGGCTGTGCCATTGTAAACAGTTGATATTGCTGCGCCATTGTAAACTATGGCTATCTATTTATGCTGTATTATTTAATTCCTATTCTTGGTTCTATCTCTTACTCTACCTTCTGTGACTCTATATTCTTATACCTGAGAACACTAGAATTTATTAAAGGATGCGCCACTAGGCCTCCTTGTGGTATAAGAAATAGTAGTACTTCCAGTAGGTCTTTAGTTAATACAGTGGCTCTCTATGCATTCCTTATCTTATCTATCATTTAGTCCCCCCCCCCTCAGCTCACAGGATCGAGTTTATTTCGAAACAGTACATTGCATATTAAAGATCAGGCAGCACTCATTGAATATAAATAACAAGCATATTTATTAAATACTAAGACTGAATATACAATACAATACATTCAATAGGGAAACTGCTTCTTATATCTTTAACTTAAGCTACACTCTATATGACAAACTTCTACAGCATACTTCATAATTCAGCATAATTCATGTATACTAATGCCAGGAGTATTAGGAACAGGAAGGAAGAATTTTTGGCCTTGGTTGGCTCTTCCTGGCCACATTTTATTGGCATTAGTGAAACATGGCTGACAGAAGATGATATAGTTAGTGGGATAGAATGTGTAGGGTATAGTGTGTTCAGGAGGAACAGAGAGAATAAAATGGGGGGGGGGAGGAGCCAAGGAGAATAGAAGTTGTATTGCAGGATAGCGAAAAGAGCTCATTTGAGGCTATTTGGTGTGAGATTGAGACTAATGGAACAAAATGTACAGTTGGGTGCTGCTACAGACCAGGTGATGGAATAGATGGTGGAGATAGTATGCATAGACAAATTGATGAAATGAGTGGAAGGAGGGTAATTATTATCGGGGTTTCAACTATGGTAACATTGATTGGAAGGAGGAGAGGACACGTGAGGAAGGAACTGGATTTTATTCAGTTACTAAGGGATAACTATCTGAGACAGCATGTAATGGAAAATACTAGTGGTTCGAGATGCTTGACCTAGTAATAGCATCTGAGAATTTGACTGTAATTAATATGACCATGTTGCCACCTATTGGTGAGAGTGGTCATAGGGTTTTGACCTGGGAGGTGGCTAAATGTTTGAAATTTTCGATTAAGACAGGGTACATGTGGAATTACTGTGCTGGCAAGTATGACAAGCTTAGGAGATTGGTTGGTTTAGTGCCATGGCATGTAAAACTGAAAGGGCTGGATGTTGATAGGGCATGAGAAATGGTCATGGAGCATTTACAGGAGGTTATGGCTGACTGTATACCTAGAGTCCGAATAGTAAATCAAGTAGGGGTTAAATGGATGAATAACACCATTAAACTTGAGTTGCAAAAAAAAAGAAACAACAGGGGAGGGAATTTAAGGAGAATGGTGACCTGCAGGCACATGAACAGTATAAAGCACAGGCCAGAAGGGAAACGAGTGTGGTAAAAAAAGCAAAAGCAGTTTATGAAAGGAAATTAGCCATGCAGGCTAAAGAGAATCCCAAACAGTTTTTTCAATATGTTGCAAGTAAAAGAAAAACTGTATACGGCAGAATGATTTTAAGGAATGCTAATGGTAGGGAGGTCACTGAATCAGTCGATATAGTGGAATTACTGAGTGAGCATTTTGCAAGAGTATATCATCCAGGTGGTGACATTGAAGGAATGAAGGAACCATTAGTTTATAGGGGAATTGTGGTGAATGAAGTGGAGGTGAATAGTCTATTACAGAACCTTAATGTGAATACATCTTTTGAATTGGATGGTATACAAGCACGGGTCTTACGTGAGGCTGCTAAAGAATTGTCAGTGCCCTTGACAATATTGTTTAATCTGAGTCTCGGGGTCTGGTTTAGTCCTGAAGGAGTGGAAAGATGGGAAAATAGTTCCACTGCATAAAGGAGGATCCAAGAGTACTGTTGCAAATTACCGACTGATCAGCATATCAGGAGTTGTTGTCATGGTCTTGGAGAAAGTAGTCAAGGGAAAAATACAGGAATGGATTGATGAAAATGAGATACTGTATAGGGGACAGCATGGTTTTGTGAAGGGTAGATCGTGCCTCAGTAACTTGCTCAGGTTTTATAACACAGTGACTGCTGAACTGGATAAGGGTAATGGGTTTACAGTGGTACTGCTGGACCTGGCTAAGGCCTTTCACAGGATACCACATGGAATTCTAATCCATAAACTGCAACATATGGGAATGGATATAGGGTTGGTGTGATGGAGAGATACCAGAGAGTAGTTTACTCAGGAGTAGAGTCCAAAAGATGGCCTGTGACTAGTGGTGTGCCACAGGGTTCTGTTCTTGGATCACTGCTGTTTAATTTGTTCATTAACGATATAGGGAAGGATTTGAGAGGAACGGTTCATTTTTTCGCTGATGATGCAAAGTTGGGTAGGGCAATAGTGAATGCAGATGTCAAAATTTTGCATGATGATTTGGGTAGATTAGAGTTCTGAGCTAAGGAGAATGGATGTCAATTTAATGTGACAAAATGTAAGGTTATGCATTTTGGGGTGAAAAGATTAGCAGCAGTATATCACATTGGTGGAACTGTACTCCAGGAGATTGATGAGGCAAGGGACTTTGGAGTGTTGGCGGATAGGGAGTTGAAGTTTAGGGGGCACATTGCAAAAGTAGCTAAATTAGCTCATCAAATCACTTGGATGCTGAAGAATACTTTGATGAGCAGAGATAAGCAAGTTATTGTTCCTCTGTATCGAGCCTTGATAAGATATCTTTACTACTGTGCCCAGATTTGGTCACCTAGGTTTCTTCTTGATGGGGAGGAGGTTGAGAGGATCCAGAGGCGAGTGACCAAGATGATAGCAGGTCTATGGAATGAACCTTACGAAAACAGGTTGAGGATTTGTGTTGAAGGGACATCCATGGAAGCTGGGCAAGAGTGTGGTTAGTAAGGGTGTTGGAGCTGGGTTTTTTACTTTTAGAGTGGTGAATGAGTGGAATAAGCTGCCAGAGTCTGTTGTGGGTGCTATGACGGTGAATGAGTTCAAGGCAAAGTATGATAGATACTGTGAATGTCGAATAGTTGTGATGGACATGATGTGTAGGGCCTCTCTCGATGAGTCTAAGGACTCCTTGGAGTCGCCCGTAATAATAATACTTCCACAATTATGTAACATATCTTCAAAATTACTGCAATATAATTTATGACTCCTAATTTAAGCAAACTAATTTAGAACAGAATCACTATAGTAATTTTCTGTAATTATGCAGCATAAAGCCTTAAAATTCCTTACAATTAAACATTATGCTCAATCACTTCTTAGGAATTTGCTATGCTCTGATCCATACACTTAATAATTGCATTAATTATTTTCAGGCTATAACTATCTTATCACATTAAACTTAGCAGTCCATTAAGGTAGTTCCCTTACATCACATACAAAATTAATATACAATAACTGACTGACATGAATTCTTTTTGCCTTTAGTCCACTTCTTCTCTATTCATCTTGGAGTCCTTAGTTTCCTTTTCCATTTCGTGTTTTGAGTTCTTTTCTTAGAGATTTACGGAGCACCGGCATTTCATTCAGAATGATTGGCGGGTCTGGAATGCGATTTCCCAGTGTTTTGAAGCTTCGGGCAAAGGGCGTACAGAGCACATGCAGATTTGTCTGATCGGCAACGCATCGGGTCCGGCTCGGCTGCTCCCTCTGTAGTTAATCGCTTCCGGTAATGTTATTTTTGATCTGGACAATTTGCTGTGGATCGACCTCCACCTCGTTACCTGCTTTCGACTTCTCTGTTCTAGCCAAAACCGTCAACCCCTCCTGGTTGAAGATCTCCATGCCTTATATTCAGTCTTTTCTGAAACCTTAAGGTACGGGGATTTCAATCCTTAAGGATTGAAATCCCCGTACTTTTTGGGAACCCCAGATATTTCCTCGTGACTCTCTTGATCTAAAATTTCCGCCGACTTCTCGTTTCTCTCCTTTTGTATGTCTTTAATCCATTTTACTGGACTGCAGAATTTGTTTGATTCTTGCCGCCACTTTCTCCACTGACCATGAAGGTCGTCTAAGACTGAATTTGTAAACAAACTGTTGTTGTTTTAACCAAACAACAACAGGGACCCATCCGTGAAATGGAGAAATTGTTGTTTATGTGGATGGAAGATTTAATACAGAAAAATTCACCCATGAGCCTTTGCACAGTGCAAGCAAAGGCTAGAAGTCCGTTTCAGAGTTTAAAATCACATGCTGGAGATGATTACGCAGAAGATTTTCAGGCTAGTACTGGATGGTTTAAGCATTTTAAATAAAGATTTGCTTTGCATAATGTACGTGTCACAGGAGAAGCAGAAAGTGCAGATGAAGATGAAGTCCAAAAATTCGTTGATAGTTTTGACTCTTTAATGAAAGAAGAAGGTTATCTACCGGAACAAATATTTAACGTAGATGAAATCGGCTTGCAAAGGAAAACGCATGCCTAACCGTACGTACATACACCAAGAAGCAAAAAGGATGTCAAGATTCAAAGCTTTTAAGGATCTGTTGACTTTGTTGCTTGGTGGGAATGCCGCGGGTTTTAAGTTGAAGCCTTCTCTCATTTATCGTTCAGAAAACCCTCGTGCCTTTAAGCACATCAACAAGCACATACTGCCCGTTTAATACCATTCAAACCCTAAAGCTTGGATGACTCAAGCACTGTTCGACGACTGGTTCATGAACTGCTTTATTCCCCAGGCTCATGAATATTGTGTGGAGAGAGGTATCCCTTTGAAGATTTTATTGATTATGGATAATGCCCCTGGTCACCCTCCTCATCTGGATGACCTTCAACATGATGTTAGAGTGGTTTTTATGCCACCTAACACAACCGCCCTCATTCAACCCATGGATCAGGGTGCTATTTCAGCATTCAAGGCTCACTACCTCAGAATGACATTCGCACAAGCCATCGAAGCGATAGATTCTGATGCTGATTTATCTTTGCGAGACTTTTGGAAGCAGTACAACATTCTTCAGTGTTTCAAGAATATTTCGACCGCATGGGAATGTGTAACAAAGAATTGTATGTCGGGAATTTGGAAAAAGTATCTAAAATGTTATGCGAATACATTTGAAGGATTTGGAAAAGGAGAGGAACTGGAAGTGATTACAGAAAAAATAGTTAAACTTGCAAAAAATCTTAAATTAGAATGTGACATAGAAGATATAGAGGAGTTGCTAGATTGTGAAATAAAAGAACTTTCGGATGAAGAGTTGATTGAAATGGAAGCACAGAGAGTGTCAGAAGAAAAAGCGAGAGAAGAAGAAGAGGAGCCAGAAAAGAAATTCACTGCAAAGAGTTTATCATATTCTTTTTCGCAACTGAAAGCTCTCGCCAGTTTCGAAGCAATGGATCCTAATGTCGATTGATTCACACAAGTTGAACGTATCATTCAAGATGCTGTGCATTGTTATCGTGAGATATATGAAGAAAAAAAGAAACAAACTGTTCAAACAAAGCTCAGCATGTTCCTCATCAAGAGAACATCTCCTACTTCAACCCAAGAACATGACCCTGATGATCCACAACCCAGCACAAGCAAAGATTAAAAATTCACATCATCATGCATATCAAGGATTTAGGCCTAGCATGGCCTGTTCTGGCCTTAGAAGTCATCGTTTAAGAGGAGATCCTGGTTTTCTTTTTCCTAATGGCTTGTACTTTAAGGCTTGTTTTGGTAATCTTTCTGTTTTCATTCTTTGAATGTGTTCCATCCATTTATGTTTATATTTTAATTTTTTCTATTACTGGTTCTTGGTTTAATTCTTTCACAATTTCTTCATTTCTTTTGTGATCAAATAGGGTATACTTTGCAGTTTTAAAATTGATTTTGTAAATTTCATTTGTTTTTACATTAATTTTAGATTGTATTTTTGTGTTTACAGTATGTTCAATATACATTATTATAAATTTAAAAGGTTATAAAAATAAATTATAAACATGATAAAAAGATTAGAAAGGTTAAAGAATACTGTTAATAAATATATGGCCTACATACGACCTGTCAGCCAGAACGGAAGTCGGTCGTAAGTTGACGACCAAGTGTATTTACAAATTACGTTCTTCATAAATTTTTTCATTCAAGAAAGAATTTCATCCAAATTCTCTTAATGATGTGTGTGTGAGAATGTGAAAGTTTTATTTTTTCCACCAAATACGACATCATTGTTACAACCATGGACATGGGCATCATTGCAACTTTTCATAGCCTATTTTCTTAAAAAGGCATTCTCAGAGGCAGTAAAAACAACAATGAGAGAAAATGCGATTATGATCCAAGAATTTCGGAAAAATTTTAACTTTAAGCACGCAATTGAAAACATTCATGACTCGTAGGAGCTAGAAGACAAGTGTCTTCTAGCTGCATGAGAGCTGTTTGGAAAAACCTTTTGCCAGAATGCACTAATGACTTTGGTGGTTATCAAAATCCTGTGAACAATGTAGTTGAAGAAATCTATGCAATTGGTGAAGACCTTGGTTTTGAGAGTGTTGATGCAGAAGATGTTAAAGAATTATTGGATTCCAATTCAAAAAGATTTCAGTGACAATGGTCTTCTTGAAATTGAACAACAACGCGCATATGAGGACAATGAACAAATAGAATGTGAAGATGAGGTTCCAAAGGAGAGAACAATCAAATAACTGGATGGAATATTTCGCTTAAGCAGCAAGTAATGGATATGGATCCAGATGTTAAATCGAAGAATGCTTGTTTGCCAAAGTCTAGAGAGTCATTTTGCTTATTATCGTAGAATTTATGCTGATAAGAAAAAAGTAAAACTCTTCAAAACGACTCTTGATAACTTTTTTTTTTTTTTGATAAAAAAATTGCAGTAACTAATGTAGGTGCAAGCATTTATTAAACATTTACTTTGCATTCATTTTTTTATCTTTCCTAAAAGAGTACCATATGAAATGAATTATTAATACAGTAATCGATCATGGACGAATTGTAATTTTTACCATTGGTTATTAGATTTGATTAACGTGGTTTTGATATATGTGGTAACATCGAGGGATTAATTAATCTCGTCAATCAAGGGATACCTGCATCCAGACTGCCCCGAATATACTTCACATACAAGGGAAAGTCAGTAAATTGCAAACAAAAACAGAACAAATTAATTAGAAGTTAATGATTTTTCAGTATGCATCACTAGATAGCAGCACAATGTAGGATGATGACAGTACATGTAGAAGATGTGCATATTCATATGGTGGCTGTCCTCATCAGTCTAAAATAGTGACCATATGTGAGGAGTCACGCTGTGAAACAGCGTGCCATTGTGTGTGTGTTTCTTCTGGGCAGAAGGACATTCATAAAGAGATGTATCCTGTTTATGGTCAGAAGTGTTTGCCATTAGCAGCACTTCACAACCAGATCCATAAATTTTAGCAGGGACTCTTCACACTTCATGATTAAGACCATTCTTGTCATTCTGTTGAGATTGAAACTACTGTGAGATGGGTGAAACAATGTGCTGAAAATGTGAATGCCAATGTTGTACTGTGAAATATTACTGAAGCTTCAGGATACAATTTGCCAAAAAATGGCCAGGCTTACTAGTAAGAGGAATTGCTCCTGCATGTGAGATCTCATACATCTATAGGAACCCTGGAGAGAATTCAATAATTTCAGTGGAACTCGTTGCAGCTCAAAACTTTTCACAAGCAACTTTCATCTCTTGGGATGAAACAGCACCTTGGTGAACATATTGTAGATAATCAGGAGGTTGAAGATGAGGTTCAGAGTTGGCTGAAGTAACAGATGAAAGAATTCGGGATTATATATATATATTATTTTATTTTTTATTGATCCCATACATGAGAGGTCAAGAGGCCTATAAGCACATCAGTGCTGTGTGTGTGGGGTGCATATGACGACTGAGACCGAAGGTTTTTTTTTTTAAAGAGCTGCAAGTTGTGATTGTTTGGGAATACTTCAAGAGGAAGGTTGTTTTGGAAGGCAGAGGTGGACAGAATAAAAAAGGAAGCGAAGAAGCAGGTTCGGTGCATTTTCAGTTGCACAGTAAAGGAATGCTGGACAGCTGCTGCTCTTGTATTAACAGGTGCAACTTGAAAGTGAAGAAATGATATCTTTTAGTTCACTGTAACAATGACCATGAAAGTACCTGTAGAATAGACACAGTACTAAAACACTGCATCTATGTGATAGAGGTTGAAGTGAATCTGTAAGAGAGGGATCATCATTGAGCCTAATTGCTTGCCTCTGAACAGCATGAAGGAATTTAGGGGAAGTTTTAGTTTCACCTTCCCAAACATGGGAGCAGTATTCTAGGCATGCGAAGATTGGTAAATGGTTAGGAGTTGGTTGGGTGTAAAATATCCTTTTGAACAAAAGAGAAAACCTAGTTTCTTGGATGCTGAGGAGGCTATTGATGTGATCTGTTTATTACAAGAGAGACTGGAGGTAAAAGTTAGTTCAAGCAGAGAGAGAGAGAGAGAGAGATCTGATCTTGTTTGGTGATTTGTGTGTTACTGAGGTTAAGGGCAGGTGAAATGATATCTCTTTTACAAGAGAAAAGACATGACTATGTTTTGCTGTCATTGAACATGAAAAGGTTGTCCTTGCCCCATTGAAGGATAGTATGAAGATCAATATTTACGGCACTGGTTGTAGTGATCTTGTAGTTTGGGATGTCAGAGTACTGCATAGTTTGTTTAATGATGAGTGGAGAACACTATCATCAGCAAAGCTGTGGATAGGATTAGTGGTGATTGCAAGTAAATTGTTTATGAAAAAGAGAGAGTAGGTGATAGGACAGAGCCTCAAGGCACTCTGGGATTGATGAAGCTTGAAGAGAGGGCACCATCTACCATGACGCGCAGGAAACAACCAGAGAGAAAGCTAGCTACCCTGTTACAGAGGGTGGTAGGGAGACCAAAGGATGGTAATTTGTTAAGCAGGCCACTATTCTACACAGGGTCGAAGGCTTTGGAGATGTCAAGGGTGAGAGCACCAGTTTCTCTGAAATTTCCATGGCACATGTCCAGTGGTGGATGATGTAGGCTACGAGGTCAGCTGTGGATCTTGAATGGTGGTCATTGATTAATTGGTAGGGCCTCTAAATAGTGCAGGGAGTTGGCTATGTAGAACTTTCTTCATTATTTTGGAGAGGATTGAGGTGATGACAATTGGTTAGTAGTTTGATGGTTTTCTATCACCCTTTTATAGGAATAGGATGGATGTGATATTGCTTCCATGCATTGGGATAAGTACCAGATATGCATAGTACATTGTAGAGATGATTGAGGATTGGTGTTAATTCTGGAGCAAAATGTTTGACACCAATAGGAGAGATGCCATCAGGATCAGAAGACATTTAGTATACAAGTTTTTTTATTAGTTACCTGATTTCTTTTTGTCGAAAAACTAAAGGAGGCATACAGAGGGGATTTCCCTTGCTCATCAATGCAGGACTTTGAGGAAAAGAATGGTGTGAGGAGGTCAGTTTTTCTTTGGGTAAAGTAACAGCAGTGCCATCAGGATGCAAGAGAGGGTGGAAGTGAGGAGAGAGCAGAAGTTGTGCCCTTTGGCTTTAGTGAGGGATTAGAAGGCACAGCTTCCATTTGGACAGAAGGCAAATTTTTTGCTATTGGCCTTTACAAAATCATATTTCTATCTGCTGATGACTGATTTGCATATATTGTGTGCTTTGGTGTAGGCAGAGCATGGCACTGGTGTTCTTGAAACTGACCCACTTATGGTATGTTGTATTTTTATATTTTTATTTATTTTATTTGACTGCTTTGGTACAGTTTGGTTGAACCAGGGCTTGGAAAGTCGATGAGGATTATGCCTTGAATTGGGATGAAGGTCTTCATGAGGTGAGAATAATTTCTGTAACTTGTTCACAGCAGGTGTTAGAGGGTCAGATGAGTGAAAACAATAGTCAGACCAAGGAAAGGAGATATATAGAAATTCTTGAGGTCATCCCGGTTGGCTCCTTTATAGTGCCAGATGATGCAAAGATACAAGAGAGGAGACTTCTATATACGATCTAAGTTGCGGAGAGGAAAGGTGATCTGTACGGTGTATCTGGAAGGAGAACTGATCAATAAGAGATCCAGAATATTCGGAGAGTGAAGTGGGTTATCAGGAATTTCAGTAGCTATGAGGTGGTCTGAAAAGTTCTCTGCCTAATAATGAAAAAACAAATTTATAATTTCAAAATTATTTTTATTTTTCAACATATTCTCCTTTAAGACTAAAACGTTTATTCCAGCTATGCTCCAGCACCATTAACTGTCCCTGTACTGATTCTCAGTAAGATCTGCAGCCCACACACACACACACTGCAATCACCTCTTGCTTCGAAGAAAAACGCTGACTAGCGAGGAAGAGTTTTTGTTTTGGGAAGAGATAGAAGTCAGAGGGAGCCAAATCTGGGGAATAGGGTGGATGTTCCAACAATTCATAGTGCAGACCCCTTAATTTTCCCATTGCCAAAACACCTTTGTGGGCAGGTGTATTGGCTGATGAAAGATGATTTTTTCTTCTGAAAACTGTGTCTTTTCTCACGAATTTTTTCGTCTAGTCTAGTTAAAAAATCGGAATAATATTCCCAAGTTATTGTTTTACCCTTTTCAAGATAATTAATAAACAAAATTCCTTTAGCATCCCAAAACACTGATGATGCCATGACCTTTCCTGCTGATGGACCCAACCTTGTCTTCTTTGGTGCTGAACAGCCAGCTTCTGTCCACTGTTGTGATGGTGTTTGGATTCTGGTGTGTAATGGTGAATCCAAGTCCCATCCATAGTAATAAATCAATGCACAAAATCAGTTTTATTCTTGATAAAATGCTCCAAGCACACTGTTCAGAAATTTTCACGCGAGTGCGTTTTAGATCTGCTGTGAGCAAGCACGGCACCCATCTTGCGCAAAGCATTTTCATTTTTTTTATTATTATTATTATTACCATGGGCTACTCCAGGAGTCCTTAGACTCATCGAGGGAGGCCCTAAACATCATGTTCACGCAGCTGTTCAACATTCTCACAGTATCTATCATACCTTGCCTTGAACTCGCTCACTGTCATAGCACCCACAACAGACTCTGGCAGCTTATTCCACTCATTTACCACTCTAAAAGTAAAGAACCCAGCTCTAACACCCCTGCTAACCACGCTCTTGCCCAGCTTCCATGGGTGTCCCCTAGTTCTCCCACCACCAGTCCTGATCTCAAAAATATCATCTGAATTAATCCTATAGAATCCTTTTAGCAATTTGAATGTCTCAATCATGTCTCCCCCTTTTCTGCCTATCAACTAGTTTCTGCAACCCACAAATCTTCAACCTGTTCTCATATGGTTCATTCCATAGACCTGCTATCATCTTAGTCACTCGCCTCTGGATCCTCTCAACCTCCTCCCCATCAAGAAGGAACCGAGGTGACCAAATCTGGGCACAGTAGTCAAGATGAGGTCTTATCAGGGCTCGGTACAGAGGTACAATAACTTGTTTTTCTCTGCTTGTCAAGGTATTTTTCAACAACCAAGTGAGTTGATGAGCTGATTTAGCTACTTTCGCAATGTGCCCCCTAAACTTCATCTCCCTATCCACCAACACTCCCAAGTCCCTGGCCTCATCAATCTCTTGGAGTACAGTTCCACCAATGTGGTATACTGCTGCTGATCTTTTCACTCCGAAATGCATAACCTTACATTTTGTCACATTAAATTGACATCCATTCTCCTTAGTCCAGAACTCCAATCTATCTAAGTCATCTTGCAAGACTTTGACATCTTCTGCATTCACTATCGCCCTACCCAACTTTGCATCATCAGCGAACAAATGAACTGTCCCACTTAGACCCTTCCCTATATCGTTAATGAACAGATTAAACAGCAGTGGTCCAAGAACAGAACCCTGTGGCACACCACTAGTCACAGGCCGTTTTTTGGACTCTGCCCCTGTATAAACTACTCTTTGATATCTCTCCATCAACCACCCAGCTATCCATCTCACCAACCCTATATCCATTCCCATATGTTGTAGTTTACGGATTAGAATTCCATGTGGTATCCTGTCAAATGCCTTTGCCAGGTCCAGCAGTATCACTGTAAACCCATTTCCCTTATCCAGTTCAGCCGTCACCTTGTTATAAAACTTGAGCAAGTTACTGAGGCATGATCTACCCTTCACAAAGCCATGCTGTCCTCTGTACAGTATCTCATTTTCATCAATCCATTCCTGTATTTTTCCCTTGACTACTTTCTCCAAGACCTTGAATTTGCAATTCTATATGCAAAATATATCCTACACATTCCTTTGAAATGCCTATAGTCTCAGCAATTTCATTTACTTTGACTCGCCGGCCACCCAGTACTGTATTGTGCACTTGATCAATGATTTCTGGTGTTGTTACTTTTTTGGATGTCCTTCACATGGATCATCTTCAAGGCTGGTACGGACACATTTAAACTCAGCAGCCCATTTCTTAATTGTCAAAAACGAAGGAGAAGAGTGCACAAAACTTTTATGAACTTCGAATGAATTTCTTTTGGTGTTAAACCTTCTTTTACAAAGAATTTTATAACCAGACGATACTCACTTTTATCCATTTCAAGGGATACACACAACACTTTTGCTTCAGACAGCTGTGTAAAACAAACTACTTGGTAGAATGACTTGCAATTTCACATGGATGCTTATGACAGATGTATCAACTTAGAAAAAAAATCTTGCCGATAGTGTTGCCATGTATGGTTGATGCCGAGAAACCTTTTCAGACCACCCCCTCGTAGATGTTTGATTTGTGTTAGGTCATTAGTTTTGGCAAAGACTTCTGATTCTTGTCACCCATGAAGATGACCTCACTATTTGGATAGCTGGATTGTAGATGGCCGAGTTTCATGGAGAGGAATGTGAAGAGATCATTTTGGTTATCAGTGTTTGGAGACCGGTAAATGCAAGAAATCAGTGTTACTAAATCGGGCAAGGAAGCTGTGAACTAGAGAATGTCAAAAGCAGGGGATTCAATATTAGGTATTCTCTGGCAGGCTATGTTGGATTTCACAAAAGCACAGGTGCCATTGTGGTGAAAAGAATAGTGAGTTTTTAGTGAAAAGATTCTGGCTTGCTTTGTGTTGTGTCTGTTTGTGATGACATTTTTGATGCGATTGGTTTATGAGGGGGGTTCATTTTTTTCACAGTGATTGGTTGTAGGAATTTATTCATGATTAGCTTTCATAAATTTATTCACGATGACCCGGAAATATAGTGGGGATGTGAGAGAGACTCTCCGACTTAACTTCCATACAGAAAATGTAGAGATATAAGTGTTTTTTCTGAGGTTCATATTTCACTTGTTTTATTTTTTTAAACCATTTTTAACTTAATGACTTTCCTCTATCAAGTTAAACAACTGTGTCCCATGTATATTACCACCTTGTGATATATTACACTGGTCAATCTCCTTCTCTACTGAATACCTGTATACATTACTTTCTGATACCTGTCATTCAGCCACTCTCCTATCTATGTCACATTCCTATTTTGGAATATCCATTCCTTGGAGTTTTTATAACAGTTGAAATTACATGCTGGTGATTTCAACTCGCATAGTATGCTATGGGGATACAATAACGATGTCAACCCAAGTCTAGAATTGACAGATGTTAGTAAATAGCTTCCACCTCCTCTATGACAGCAAGCAACCTGGAACATCACCACTGATATGGAAGAAATCCTTCTTCCATATCAGTGGTGAGATAAGAAGAAATCCTTCTTACCTCAGCCTATCAAGTACTGCCTCCTTTTCCCCACAGCTAGACAGACCCTGCCTAATTAGTGTAGGACTTATAATTGCCAGAATAAACAGGCTTTCCAATACCCCGATGGAATCTCAGGAAAGCAAACTGGTCAGAGTTTACTGAATTCATTGAAAACACCATTAACAGTTGATAACTATGTTAGATTCACTAAACTTCTCATAGCATATGGCAAGAAACACATTTTTAGAGAATTCAGAAAAATCCACACATCATGCTGGTCAATTGAAAGTAGTATTCTTTTGGCAGAGTATGAACAACAGAACCATCCAGATACTGATTCTGCCCTCTTAAGGTCCTTTGATCATGGTAGAAGAGCTTGCTGACCTAAAGAAATGAACAACCTCAACTTTAGATCAAGTTGCAAGGTTTGGTCACTGCTCCATCAACTGCACCAACACTCCGAACAGGACTAAAGAAAAAGTAAACCTTAACAGTATTTATTGCAAATATCTTAGTGCAAAAAGCTAAACCCAAAATTCTCACAGTCACCAAAAAAGAGATCCATCATCTTTAAAATTCTTATCATGTCCTACATCTACAGCAAACTCTAACTACTAACTGCAGATTAAATTGATGCAGCACTCAAACTGACTAAAGCAGGTAAACTGCAGTTGATGGCATCCTTCCAGACTTTCTTACTCACTTTGGCTCAAGAGCAAAATCCTGGCTATCTAATTTCTTCTCCACAATAATATATGATGAATAGTTCCCCAAACTTTGTCATGAATCAAAGATAATAGCTCTGCCAAAACCTCTGCCAGAATTCAATTTACCTTGACATCTCTGGAACTCACTAAATGGAGAAGACTCTGGAATGAGCTACAAAACTGCCTGATCACAGATCCAACCATCAAATTGCTAGGATTCAGTCTACCTCAATACCTCTGGAGCTGACTAAACAGATTTAGGACTGGACAAGGCTGCTGTGCCCACTTACTACATCTATGGGGAATTTCACAGTCCCTCTTTTGCATGTGTGGTGCTATGCAGACTATGCATGATATCAATGATGACTGCCCCATACACTCCTTTCCTGGAGGCCTCAGGAATTTGCATTTATTCCCAGACAGTGTCATTGACTGGTTAACCGAACTGTCAGTCTGTATATAGTTTATTATTATTATTTTCCTGAACCCCCATGGAGTCACAAGACTCATCGTTGGAGGTCAACACTAGTGAACACAATGTCTGTCATACCACTCTTTAAAATCATCCACAGTCTGCACATTTATCACCTGCTCAGACAATGCATTCCATGCTCCCACCACTTTCCATTAAAAAACTTACTTCTTGCCCTTTTACTCACCACCTTCTTTTGCAACTTTCAGGGATGGCCACTTGTCCTTGCTAGTTTTTCTCGTTCTACCATATGAAAAATCTCCTCAGTGTTAATACATTAATAACCCTTCAACAGCTTAAATGTCTCAATCATATCCCCCCCCCCCCTTTTGCCTTCTATCCACCAAACTCTGCAGTCTGCATGCCCTCAGTCTACCCTCATAATCAGCGTTGTAAAGTCCTAATATAATTTTTGTTATCAATCTCTGCACCCTCTCCAAGGTTACTTCATCCCCTTCAAATTCTGGTGACCAGATCTGAGCACAGAAATCCTGATGTGGGCTGATCGAATCTTTATGCAATGGAACCAGCACATTTTTTTTCTTTCATGGTCAATATTCTCCTCAGCATTGCCACAATTCTCTGAGATGCCTTCACAACCTTTGCAGTATGTCTTTGGAACTCCAAATCTCTATCCACAGTCACCTCAAGATCCCTTGCTTCCTCTACTTTTTCCAGTATAATTCCACCAAGTGAGTATGAAGCATCCCTTCTGTGGATCCAAAATTTTAAAACCTTACATTTAGTTTCATTAAACTGACATCCTTATGCCTTTGCCCACCCTTTCAGCTTATTCAAATCCTCTTGAAGAGCCAACAGAGCACTATTACTAATAACCCTCCCAAGCTTCACATCATCGGCAAGCAACTGAACATCTCTCTATAGTTCTGACAATATCATTGACATAAAGATTGAACAGCCATGGTCCCAGGACTGAAACCCATGAAACTCCACTTTTAACCTTCCTATTTGCTCTCCCATATATATAACTCTCTGATATCTATCAGAGCACCAATCCAATCCACTAACCTGGTATCCAAATCCATGGGATGCAACTTAAAAATTAACTTGTCATGTGGTACCCTATCAAATGTCTTGGAAAAACAAACAAACAAAAAAAATGACAGTATATGCCTTACCTTCATCCACTTCTCATTTTACTCTATTGTAAAAGGTTACCAGATTACTAAAACAAGAGTGCCCTTCAAAAAAGAAATACAAAGAGGCCTATAGTTTGATACCTCCATTCTACCACCACCTTTATGCAGTGGTACTATCTCATCACTCCCTAGAAACCATTGCAGGACTTTCATTAGGCGGCTAAGTTAATAGCGCATTCTCTTAAAACACTTGGTGAAATTCCATCTAGTCCCTCTGTCTTATTGACATTTAGTGAACTCTTATTCAGAATACATCCCTCTTGTATTTCCCTATATAATAAATTGGATTGCTGGTTTTCCCTTTGGTTGTTCACTGTCTGTTTGAAGTGTATTCTCTCTCTCTCTCCCCCCCTCCCTGCCCTTCAGATTTTCCTATTAATGCTGTTGTTCCTAATGGATCTCCTATTTCACCCACTCTCTTCCTCATATATCAGGTGTGACAGTTAAATTCTTGCATTGTATATGTTAATAGCAGAGAAAGCAACGAGAAAAAACAAAAACATATCTACTTGCTTTGTTGACTTTCAGAAGGCATTTGACAGTATCGACCAGAAAGTAACATTGGCAGTGCTAGAATCCAATGGAATTGATAGGAAACTAATAGTTATATTAAAAGATGTTTATAAAAATGCAGTTGCAGCAGTTAGAATAGGCGACAATTTGGGGAAAAGACATTTAAAACAAGCAGAGGTACTAGACAGGGGGACCCAATATCACCAAGCATTTTCATCACATATTTAGAAAGAGCAATGGATAAACTGAAGGAAGATGCAAAAGGAATATCAGTGCAAGGGATGAGAATTAACATTCTGAAATTTGCAGATGACATTGTCATTATTGAAGAAGATGAAAGAGAACTACAAAAAACATTGAAACTGTTAAATGAGGAAGGGAAGAGATTTGGACTTGGTATGAACTTGGAAAAAATAAAGACAATAGTATTTTGTGAGAAGAACATGAAACAAAAGATAAAAATGGATGGAATTGATATAGAAAATATAGAACAATTCACATATTTGGGAAGTAAAATGACATGATTTGGACTGTAAAAAAAGAAATAAAGATCATGATTGCAAAGGAAAGAACAAATCTGAAGGCCATGGATAACATCTGGAAAAGTAAAGTGATCAGCCTGCAAACAAAACTAAGAGTACTGGAAACATGCATCTTTAGCAGTGTACTGTATGGATCTGAAACATGGGCAATAAATAAAGAATCAAGAAAAAGAATTTTGGCATTTGAAAAAAAACTTGTTACAGGAAGATTTTAAGAATAGAATGGGTACAAAAAGTCACAAATGAAGAGCTCTATTGGAAGATACAACCAAAGGAGAATCTAATGCAGAAGATTATAAAATGGAAGCTGCAATTATTTGGACACATCTGCAGAATGAGTGAGGACCGGAAGATAAAGACATTCATGTTTGATATTATGGATGGTGTAAACAGAAGAGGTAGATCATGAGAATGGATAGATGATATAAAAGACTGGTGTAATGGGTGTACAGAAACTGCAACACTTTGCAGTGGACAAAGAAAGGTGGAAAAAGATAGTGAAGGAAGCATTGGACACTAATGGGCAGTGAGCCCATGGTTCGTGATGATGATGATGAACGTATATGTAAAAACTATATTTGCTTACCTGTGGACTAGTGGTTACTGGCAGCTTCAGAGTGATCCCCCCCCCCTTATGCAGCAACACATTCAGACGATGATGTCATAGTTCAAAACATTTCTGGAACTAATCTTCTAGAATGCTTTTTTTCTATCACCACATGATGTCAGAACATCTGCACCCTTTCAAGGCATTCTTCAGTTTTAGGAATAGACAAAATTTTCAATGGTCAATGTTTGGTGATACAGAGAATGATCCACTTTTGTGATTTGATTTTTAGCCAGAAACAAATGGATAGCTATTGCATCATGTGCAGTGGTATTGTCACAATGTATGATCCAGTTAATGAGTTAAGGTTTCACTGGCTTACTATATCCATGTTTTTGTTTCTATTTGTTTAAAAAAAAACAAATAGAAAAATTGGTATTCACAGAGAGATTTCCAAATTAACAACTGTCATTATTCAATTAAATTAAATTAAACAAGATGTTGAATATCATGATGAGATGTCAGACATGTGGCTCATTGTTGGAATGTGTTATATAACTTCTCTCATAGCCTGATCCATAGATGATTTTAGATGAGACCTTGGTTTTTATTACATGGACATTCTGCTTGCGTCTTTAAATCTAATCACATAATTGTTGAATTCTGTGTGTGACAGTTTTGTGAGTTGCCAATTTAATTGACATTTTTCTTTGGTGGTGTGAAATGCCATTTCTGATTTATGTGCCCATTTTTTCCTGCACATCCTTGATATGTTTTTTTTTTTTTTTGATGGAATTATCCAGATTGACCATTTCTGTCCAATGTAACAAATGCTGCAAGTACAGAAGATTTTGTACACTCTGGTCATTTAAGAGATGGATGAGGTTGTTTTGGTGAGCTTTGCATCATGGATATTTTTTGGATTGGTGTAAAGACAGTTGTATTATTCCATATTTCAGAGCATATACAACAAGATGACTGCAGAGGTACTGTTTCTTCACCTTATATTAAAAATGTTAGTTAAAATAAAAAAAAAAGTAAACCAATATAATTTAAAAGTTGCCTTTAGGCCACTGCAGAAAAGAATCATGATCTGTTGTTATACAAAGTAAAAGATATATGTCCTTATATGTTGACATTGCCCTCATCTCAGTTGAAAAACAAAAGGAAAAAAGATGCCTAGTATATAAATATTTTTTTCAGACTGATACATATTTTTATTTGTTATTGAATGAGTATGTTTTTATATTTCTTTGTCTAACAGCAATTGAAGATGATTATGCAGGTCCAAAGCTAGAAGATGGTAATGTTACTTTGCAATTTATGAAAGAACTTATGCAAACATTTAAAGAAGGCAAAAAACTGCATCGAAGGTTTGCATACAAAGTATGTATGTTTATTTTCAGTGAATAAATATATAAATCACACACACACACACACACTCACTCTCTCTCAAAGAAATTCACTGTAACAAACTATTTCTGTGATCCTGCATTCTGTAGTACAAGTAAACTGTATTTAACCTATATCTATAAAGATTATAGATTACTATCATCATCTAGGGTTTCATCTCACCAAGTGTTTCTGAAACTTGATTTCTAGATTTCTTCATACAAAAATATCAATTCTAAAAAACTCAAATTATGGCCTTTCAAAGTGAAATTAGAAATATTTATATATTGGAAATACAGTTCTTAAGCAAATAATTAATTTACTATGTTTGTAATAGTTGACTTCTGAAGAAGAAAAATTACAATAATAACAAAATTCAAATTATAGCAGGGCACTTAGAATAATTAATCAAGTTTTTAACTCATCAAAAGTAAAGCGGCATGCAAGGTATACCTAAGCAAAATTATTGCTTAGGTATAGAAGAATCTGCCTTGATTATGGAAACCAAATGAATAATCAGTTGATATGAAATTTATAAGAACTGCAGATGTACATTACTGGATAGGATGAAAATTAAAAATTTAATGAATAAACAAAATATGAGTTTGAGACTCAGCAATATAGACACAACTAGTTGCAGAATGAACATTACAAGGTTACTTTGACAGATTCTTCAATATCTTTCCAGAATGACCAACCAAGAATGGCTTGAGACCATAACAAGCCGCTTAACTTACTACTGCCTATTGCCACATGTTGCACAAATGAAAATTTCCTTTGTAATTTCTTATGGTCGTGGAGATTTTTCTGTTCCCTAGGTGACTTTGTAGGCAATGCCCACAAAGTGTTCCTGCTGAGATTTTTACAGGATAGTTCACCATTGCTTCCCCCCCCTCCCACCATTTATCCAGGCTCAGGACCGGCATATGGCTGGGATGTATTCTTGACTATAATCAAAGTGTGTTCACAGGACTGGTTTACCTGTTCTAGGGAATGAAACATCTGAGTTTTCAGTTGAAAAAACCCTCTACCACCATATGAGAGTAATTTCTTATAACTTCCAATTAAAAAAGACAGTGACCGTGCGGTTATCCTAGTAGCTATGCACTTCGCAACCATTTGCCTGGGGATGGAGTGTCCTAGGTTCGATTTCCTGTCGACGATGCGAGGAGCTTAAGGATCTTTCTCGACCATAGCCAAGTTAGTTGGTCTTGGGTGTGGACAGCAGGATTCCTCCCCCCTAGTTTATCTGGGGGGGGGGGTCACCCTGCAAGCAGGCAAATCAGCCTCCACATAGCCTTTAAAGGAATGCAGAGAACCAACCAGAGCTTCTAACCTAATGTCCAATCCTCACCTTTTCTTGGTGCACCTTGTTAGGTATAACTGAATGAATGAGGATGGGCTGGCAATTTGGGATTTAGTCGACCAAATTGTATTCTTATTGACTTAAACCACAAGTAAAATGATGGTACAACATGACAGAATATCATGCCAGGCTGGGGCATCACCTGGTTAAACAAGGCCCCCGTTGTTTTAGCAGGGAACCGGGGTGATCAGCAATTAGTTAACTAGCGGAACAAATCCTGAAACACATCCCAACTCAACATCGCTAGAGTTCAAGATTGGCTCTATCAACATAAGAAACCTGAATGGCAAAGAAATGGAACTAGCAGAAGAATTGGATAAGTACGAGATCGACATAATAGGGGTATGGGTGACTGAAACAAAAAAGACAAAAATTGGTGAGATCTTTCTAAGTAATAAATAATAAATACAAAATGTTCTATTCAGGCAATAACAATCAGAGAAGAGAAGGAATAGCTATAGTATTCAACACTAAATATCACTCTAATCTTCTTCATTGGTGAGCAATATCAAGTAGAGTGATGTGGGCAAATATCAGAATGGGGAACTGGACATTGAGACTTATTTCTGCCTATGGTCCCACAGAAGGTTCTACTAAGGTAGAAGTGGAGCAATTTTTGAGGCTGTAGAGAAAGCAACAGTTGGTCCTCGTTGGGGATCTAAATAGAGTAGGTAATGATTGTCAGACATACAAAAATATTTTGGAATATTTGGAGAAAAGAGCAAAGCTAATAATAATGGCAAGTACCTGTTGGATTTCTGCTCAAGACATGGACTGGTTATTACTAACGCAATGTTCCAACATAAAAATGTGTACAAATTAACATGGAGAGAAGGGGCAAGGAATAAAAAAAAGTCTCATTGACTGTGTTATCGTTGATAGTGATGTTTTCTCCCTGGTGCAAGACACCAGAGTGTACAAAGGATTTGAAATTGGAAGTGATCATTATTTAGTCTTGAGCAGGATAAAATTGAATTTCATATTTAAAAGAATGACATGTAAGAAGGTTTTAAAGCGAATAAAAGTTGAGCAGCTCTTAGATGTGAACTGTAGACTAAAATACATAAACATTATTCAAGAAACAAATGAAAGAGTTTCAGAACAACAACCAAACCTTGCAGATTCATTGGCAAGCCCTGAAGAAAACATTGATTGATGCAGCCAGAGAGGCATGTGTTCAGGATGTCCGCAAGGATAGAAACATCAGAACTCCATGGTGGACACAGAAAGTTAAAGAGGCAATGAAGGAAAAGAAGAAAGCATATCAAAAGTTCCTGGCAAATAAGTCAGTTTGTGCTCTTAGGGAATACAGAGACAAATGTAAGAAAACTGAACACTGTGTAAAACTAGCTAAACAAAAGTCACGGGAGGACTTTGGCACGAACATAGAAAATAAACTTAAATATAAAGAGCTAATAAGCTTCATTTCGGCGATATGAACATTATTTAAATTAAGGTGATATTAAATCCCACATTGTTTTAAAACCGAATAAGAAAGTCAAAGATTGGAATCAGAGAGAGTTTCTTGCCGAATATAGTAAACTATAAAGTATCGGCAACCACTAGCGTGAGCTAATGCAAGTGACCCTAGTACGTAGTACAATACTGGACAACTCGTAGCAAAGGTGGTGAAGTTCTGATCGCTATTCTTAGGTATTTCCCGTAATGTAAAAACACATTTCCTAGGAAATGTATGCTGTTATTGCATTATGGTGGAAGGTCACTAACCAGACCGGTTTCAGCCTTTTTTGAGGGTTCATCAGTGAGTAGCTAGACCAATTAATACCAAAGTGTATAGCGAAAAGAACTTATATACTCTGCTATGTGAGTTTCCAAACAGGTGCAACCATTAAGTTACTTAAATATAAAGAGCTAATAAGCTTCGTTTTGGTGATATAAACATTATTTAAATTAATATTTATTTAATGGTTGCACCTGTTTGGAAACTCGTATAGCAGAGTATATAAGTTCTTTTCGCTATACACTTTGGTATTAATTGGTCTAGCTACTCACTGATGAAGCCTCAAAAAAGGCTGAAACCGGTCTGGGTAGTGACCTTCCACCATAATGTAATAACAGCATACATTTCCTAGGAAATGTGTTTTTACATTATCGGAAATACCTAAGAATAGCAATCAGAACTTCACCACCTTTGCTACGAGTTGTCCGGTATTGTACCACGTACTAGGGTCACTTGCATTAGCTCATGCTAGTGGTCGCCGATACTTTATAGTTTACTATATTTGGCAAGAAACTCTCTGATTCCAATCTTTGAGTTTCTTATTCAGTTTTAAAACAATGTGGGATTTAATATCCCCTTAATTTAAATAATGTTTATATCGCCGAAATGAAGCTTATTAGCTCTTTATATTTAAGTAACTTAATGGTTGCACCTGTTTGGAAACTCGTATAGCAGAGGATATAAGTTCTTTTTGCTATACACTTTGGTATTAATTGGTCTAGCTACTCACTGATGAAGCCTCAAAAAAGACTGAAACCTTCAGGTCTGAGTAGTGACCTTTCACCATAATGTAATAACAGCATACATTTCCTAGGAAATGTGTTTTTACATTATGGGAAATACCTAAGAATAGCGATCAGAACTTCACCACCTTTGCTACGAGTTGTTCAGTACTGTACCACGTACTAGGGGTCACTTGCATTAGCTCACGCTAGTGGACGCTGATACTTTATAGTTTACTATATTCGGCAAGAAACTCTCTGATTCCAATCTTTGAGTTTCTTATTCGGTTTTAAAACAATGTGGAATTTAATATCCCCTTAATTTAAATAATAGAAAATAAATATCTTAAGGGGTGCTTAAGGGTCAAAGCTGTATAACTGAGAGGAGACCTCCACATAGCCTTTAAAGGAATGCGGAGAACCAACCAGGGCTTCTGACCTAATGTCCAATCCTCACCTTCTCGTGGTGCACCCTGTTGGGTATCTACTTTGATACTGAACGAACGAGGATGGGCTGGCAATTTGGGATTTAGCTGACCAAATTGTATTCTTATTGGTTAAACCAAAATAAAAAATGATGGTACAACATGACAAAATTTCATGCCGGCTGGGGCGTCGCCCGGTTAAACAAGGCCCCCGTTGTTTTCGCCAGGGAACCAGGGCGAACAGCGAAAAGTCAGCTACTGGAACAAATCTGAAAACAAACCCCAACTCAACATCACCAGAGTTAAAGATCGGTACTATCAACGTAAGAAGCCTGAATGGCAAAGAAATGGAGCTAGCTGAGGAATTAGATAAGTACCAGATCGACATAATAGGGGTGACTGAAACAAAAAAGACCAAAACTGGTGAGATCTTTCTGAGCAATAAATACAAAATGTTATATTCAGGCAATAACAATCAAGTAAAAGAAGGAGTAGCCATAGTATTCAACACAAAATACGAGGCTAATCTTCTTGAATGGCAGTCAGTCTCAAGTAGAGTAATGTGGGCAAATATGAGAATGGGGAACTGGACAATGAGACTTATTTGTGCCTATGGTCCCACAGAAGGTTCTACTAAGGTAGAAGTGGAATTTTTTGAGGCTTTAGAAAAAGCAACTGACACAATGAAAAAGGAAAAGTTGGTCCTTGTTGGGGATCTAAATAGTAGAGTAGGAAATGATTGTGAGACATACAAAAATATTTTGGGAAAATTTGGAGAAAAGAGCAAAGCTAATAATAATGGCAAATATCTGTTGGATTTCTGTTCAGGACATGGACTGGTTATTACTAACACCATGTTCCAACATAAAAATGTGCACAAATTCACATGGAGAGAGGAGGCTAGGAATAAGAAAAGTCTCATTGACTATGTTATTGTTGATAGTGATGTTTTCTCCTTGGTGCAGGACACCAGAGTGTACAGAGGATTTGAAATTGGAAGTGATCACTATTTAGTCTTGAGCAGGATAAAATTGAATTTCATATTGAAAAGAATAACATGTAAGAAAGTTTTAAAGCGAATAAAAGTTGAGCAGCTCTCAGATGTAAACTGTAGACTAAAATACAGAAATATTATTGAAAAGAAAATGAAAGAGTTTGAGAACAGGAATCAAACCTTGGAGATTAAGTGGCAAACTCTGAAGGAAACATTGATTGATTCTGCCAGAGAGGCATGTGGTGAGGTTGTGTGCAAAGATAAAAAAATCAGAACTCCCTAGTGGACACAGGAAATTAAAGAGGCAGTGAAGGAAAAGAAGAAAGCATATCAAAAGTTCCTGACAAATAAGTCAGCTTTTACTCTTACAGAATACAGAGACAAATGTAAGAAAGCTAAACAGTGTGTAAAACTAGCTAAACCAAACTCATGGGAGGACTTTGGCAAGAATATAGAAAATAAATATCAAGAAGGTGGCAAAATATTCTGGAGGTTGTTGAAGAAGCTTAGGAATGGAGGAAAGAGTGCTGTGAAAGGAATTAGAGATGATAAAGGTGAAATGAAAACAGGAGAAAAAGATATCCTTGAAGTATGGAGTAATTACTTTGAAAAACTGCTAAATGAAACAAACAGTGATGACAGCACAGTGATAAAAAACACTGACCAGGCATGCAGTCAGGAATACATATCCATACTTGAAGTAGAAAAAGCCATCAAAGGCTTGAAATGTGGAAAGGCAGCAGGAGTAGATGATATTCGACCAGAAATGCTGAAGTATGGTGGTATAAGAGTCTTACAGTGGCTGCACTGCATAGTTCAGAAAGCCTGGACAGAGGGACGAATTCCCGATGATTGGAGTAGAGCTCTCATAGTACCCATATATAAAAAGGGAAATAAAACTGAATGTGAGAATTACAGAGGTATTTCCCTACTGAGTGTTCCTGGCAAGATCTATGCAAGTATACTTGAGAAACGGTTGAGAAGAATTGTGGAAGAAAAGCTGTGAAGAACAAGCTGGATTCAGGCCAAATAGAGGCTGTCAGGATCAGATCTTCACTTTACGACAAATAGTCGAGAAAGCATGGGAATATAACAAAGATCTGTATTTAAGTTTTGTCGATTTGGAAAAGGCATATGACAAGGTGCCAAGAGAGAAGCTATTCAATACGCTGCAGTTATATGGTGTCAATGGGGCATTATATCAAGCAATACTTAGTCTTTATTTGAGTTGTGAGTCAGCAGTTAGAATTGATGGAAGTACAGGAAGATGGTTTAATGTTAAATCTGGTGTGAGACAAGAATGTACATTATCCCCTCTGTTATTCATTATCTATATGGATCACATTATGAAGGAATGTGGTATTAAACCTGATATCAAAATTGGAGATGTTAATGTCAGCTCTTTGCTTTATGCGGATGATGTTATACTTCTAAATAAATCCGCTACAAGTCTGCAAGATTCTCTGACTAAATTGAATAGCTGTTGTAATAGATATGGTATGAAGGTCAGCAATAAAAAGACAAAGACAATGAAATTAGGCAGAATCATTGAAAATGTCAACTGTGTTGTGAATGGAGAACCTGTGGAACAAGTAAAACATTTCAGCTACTTAGGCACAATTTTTACTGAAGATGGTAAACTAAATATAGAAATAGACAACAGAATCAGCAAAGCTGGTATCGTGGGAAGCCAATTGAATAAATTCATATGGAATAAGAAAGAAATTAGTCGGAACACTAAATTAGCTGTATACAAGACTGTGTTCAAACCAATTTTAACTTATGGATCTGAGAGCTGGGTCAGAAGTAAAACACTTGACCAAAGACTGGAGACTGCAGATATGAGAGTCCTGAGAAAGATTAGATGCGTGAACAGATGGCATCAATGGCAATATCATATTAAAAATGAGGATATTAGGAAAGAACTTGACATTGTCAGCATCGAGGAATGCGTTAGCAGAGCTAATCTCAGATGGTATGGTCACTTAAATAGAATGGGAGAGGAAAGATTAGCAAAACAAGTGTTCTCTGCCAGGTTGGCAGGAAAACGACCCAGAGGAAGACCAAGATATAGGTGGATTGATACGGTACAAAGTGCCTTAGACAATAGAAATATAAGATCTGATAATGTTGGAGTCTTGACAAGTAACAGACTGATTTGGAGGAAAATTGTAGATAGGAAGTTAGTAATGATGTAATTTTTTCATGTAGTACTGTCATATCCTGTACACCCCTTGAGGGTACATGGCAGGAATTTGATGATGATGATGATGATGAAAATAAATATCAGGAAATTAGCAAAATATTCTGGAGGCTGTTGAAAAATTTCAGAAATGGAGGAAAGGGTGCGGTAAGCAGAATTAGAGATGATAAAGGTGACATAAAAACTGGAGAAAATGATATCCTTGATGTATTGAGTAATTACTTCGAAAAATTGCTAAATGAAACAATCAGTGACGGCACAGTGGTAAAAAGACACTCAACAGGCATGTAATCAGGAATACATATCCATACTTGAAGTAGAAAAAGCCATCAAAGCCTGAAATGTGGAAAGGCAACAGGAGTAGATGATATTCGACCAGAAGTGTTCAAGTATGAAGGTATCAGAGTTTTGCAGTGGCTGCACTGCATAGTTCAGAAGGCCTGGACAGATGGACGAAATTCCAACCAGCATGAAATTCTGTCATGTTGTACCATCATTTTACATTGTGGTTTAAGCCAATAAAAATACAGTTTGGTTGACTAAATCCAAAATTGCCACCCCATCCTTATTCGTTCAGTATCCAAGTAGATACCTAACAGGGTGCACCATGAGAAGGTGAGGATCGGACATTAGGTTAGATAACCGACCAGGTTTACTTCCTGCTCTGCATTTCCTTTAAACGCTATGGAGGAAGTCTCCTCTCAGTTATACAGCTTTGACCCTTAAGCATCCCAGACAGAAATATAAGATCTGATAATGTTGAAGTCTTAACAGGTAACAGATTGTTTTGGAGGAAAATTATTGATAAGAAGGTAGTAATGACATAAATTTTTCATGTGGTACTATCATAATATCCTAGACACTCCTTGAGGATACATGTCAGGAATCATGTCACCCCTATTATGTCGATCTGGTATTTATTCAGTTCCTCAGCTAGCTTCATTTCTTTGCCATTCAGTCTTCTTATGTTGATAGTACTGATTTTGAACTTTGCCGATGTTGAATTGGGTATATGTTTCAGGATTTATCCAAGTAGCTGACTTTTCACTGTTCACCCTGATTTCCCTGTCAAAAACAATGGGGGGGGGATGCCTTGTTTAACCAGGCGATGCCCCAGCTAGCATTAAATTCTGTCATGTTTTACCATCATTTTATATTGTGGTTTAAGCCAATAAGAATACAGTTTGGTTGGCTAAATTCCAAATTGCCATCCCATCCTCGTTTATTCAGTATCCAGGTAGGTACCTAACAGGGTGCACCATGAGAAGGTGAGGATTGGACATTAGGTTAGAAGCCCTGGTCGGTTCTCTGCATTCCTTCAACGGCTATGTAGAGGTCTCCTCCTAGTTATACAGCTTTGACCCTTAAGCACTCCCTTATCAAGCAATCATAATATTAATAAAAAAATTTGAAAGAGATTGCGTTATAATTAAACGTATTATCCTTTGCCCACATTTTACAGTATTGTAATGTAGTTTATTAGTGTCATGAAATTTATCATCATAATCCAATTCATTTGACTTCATCTCCACCGTTTCTTTCTAAATCATTTTATAAAATTTTGACGTTATTATTGAAAAAATTTGTAGCTTTCTGTTATAAAGTATCGCTAGACTTTAGTCATATTTTGTAATGGCAATGGGGATAATGCATAGATTTGACACTTTTAAGTTCAAGAACAGCGCCTAATTTTGGCCAGTATATCAGGAACATAATTTCTTTTAGTCTGTAAAGGTTTATTGCCTATAAACAACAAATTACATGATAACCACTAATTAACTTTATTGAAATGAAAGTACCGATATTTATTATTATTGCGTGACACCTCCAGGGAGCCCAAAGACTCATAGAGTTATGGCACCTACTCTTTGCAACTCTGTCTCCACGAACTGCAACGAACCTCAACTATACCAATGCCCATCTACTGCCCACAACCATCATTAGTATTTTCACAGACGATCACAAATATCCATGCCTACAGCAGGCATGGATGTTTGTGCCTGCAGCATTTTGGCTGGAGAGAACAGATATGCTAACCACTTGACTAACAAGTCTGGTATTTTGTACTATAAATAAGAATACATTATCAGCGAATTTTAGAAACAAGCGAATCGAAGAAATAAGAATACAAGGTACATACAACAGTCAGTGGTTTACCAATTAAAAGATTGATGCCGCATTCTAGAAATTAATATTAATAAATAATATTATTAAAAACTATTTTTGATCGTTCCATAAAATGAGAATCTCCCAAACTTTTGGGGGAGAGAGAGAGAAACATTCTTTCTGATTCAGATTTGGCTGATGTAAAAGGGCTTTGCAACTTTCTTTGAAAGGGCTTTCATATTTCAAACTGCTTCTGTGGAGAAGAAATAAATTTTTTCATAGATGGGCAGACTACTGGGTTTCAAACTTTACTTTAATGGAATTCACTTAAATGAATGTGACTAAAGGAATGCCACATAAATATATTTTCCTCCTCACCTCTCCCCGAACTTTCAAGTTTTTATGAAAATACGTGAAGTACATTTTCGTAGAGTAAGATTATGAAAATTTGTATCAAAAATGTTGTGATACAATAAATAATGTTTTTTTGCAGCTTGCTGTCCTTTGTTGATTAAAAAAAATTGATAAAGCGAGAAAGAAAGAGAAGAGAGAAAAAAAATTCATACCTCTGCAGCAAATGCATCTCATGATATAAGCCAAAAACTGCATAAAACAGGCAGATCTAGCAATGGAGTTGTTAGGTAAACTATCCCATCATCATCACTAACTATTCTTCATGGTGGCAGGTTGAGTTCTACTTAACAAGCCTCTTCCATTCTCCTTTCTGATGGCATTCTCTGTTGCTGATGATTGCTTTCTCATGGGTATTACCTTTCAACTTCAGTCCTTAGTTTACTCATCCTGTTACTTCTTTTACTGTTAAGGACTGTGTATTATATTTAATACATCTTAACCATTATGAGATTATTTGCAGTTTAAATGTCTTCCATAATTGCAATTGAGAAATAAGTGGCCCATTTTGGGCCATTTATTTTTCACATACATTTCATCTCAAACTTAGAAACTTTTTTTTTTTTTAACTGGCAATCTGGCTTTCTACACCATGGAATGATCTGCACTACTGGAATGATACTGTGTTGCAGAATTTCAGCCATGGCTGTTTATTTATTTTCTTGCTATGATATTCTATAGCTTTCTGTTGCTATCCATATCATGGCCAGTCTGTTTTGTGTTACTTCATATATTCTAGGTTTTCTGTTATAGTTAGTCCTAGATAAATGAATTTTTGCTCTTACTTTATTAATTGATTACTAAATTTAGTTTCAGTTGTTATATGTTCATTTCCAGGTATATTCATTTGCAAGTTCTATTTTACTACCCACATGATGTATTATTTGGCATCGTTTTAATTTTTCATGGCTGTCTGTAATATCATTCATTTATCTGCTGGCATAATGAGTTTAGTTTCATTCACTACATTATTCTCCAATTTTTCAAGAGATTCCTTCTCTGCCTCTTCTAAGAACCGATTAATCTCTGTATCCATGGCCTTGGTTATGACTATTCTGTGTGTGTAATAGTGTCATTTTTACTTTTTCATTCAAGAAGTTCTTTTTAATTAAGAACTGTAGTGAGCATATCGGAAACTAATATCAATCATTCAGAAGGGCTATGATGACAAATGATTTGATGCATAAGCTGTGTAGAAGGAATGGATGAGAGTTTTTGGATGTATGGAGTGAATTTGAGGGAAGATTAGATTTGTGTAACAGAGGGATGTTCTGCACCTAAATGCATTTGGTATTAGAAGTCTAGAAAAACTAATAACCGGTATGAGACCTAACACAGAGTCAGAGTCTGTGTTAATGATGGGAATGGGCTTTGTCATGGAAATCTTGACATGGAAAGAACAATTTCAACTTTGTGTTTGTCCAGTTCGGACCCATCAAACATGTGCAAAGATGTCTATATAATGCAGAAGAATAGACATCTGCAAGTTGTCTGACTGTGTCATGCAGACTGCAGACAAAAGTATATAAAAGAGCATACGAGTTAACCTAGCTGGACCTTATAGGAGAACGTTATTGCTTCCCAAGTGTCCATATATTCGCCTCTTATTAGTCCACTTTGATAAAGTTTCACTGGCCTCACAGCTGTTTCGAACTGATTGGTTCTCCTCAGAGACCAGGCAGAAACCTTAAGAGAGCAAGAACTCTCGGTCAGTGCGTAAAGTATTTACTAAAATAAAGAGCCAAAAGGCTTCATTTTGGCGATGCAAAATTATATATAAATCAAGTGAATATTAAATTCAGCATTATTTCAAAGCCAAATACAGTTATTCGGCTTTGAAATAATGCTGGATTTAATATCCACTTGATTTATATATAATTTTGCATTGCTGAAATGAAGTCTTTTGGCTCTTTATTTTAGTCAATGCTTTACGCACTGACTAAAATAAAATAAAGATCTTTCTACCGCGACTTCACTTACGAAAAATACATCTCTCTGACACTTCAAGTTCCTTAGTACTGAATGAGAGTTTTTGCTCTCTTAAGGTTTCTGCCTGGTTTCTGAGGAGAACCAATCAATTCGAAACAGCGGTCAGGCCAGTGAAACGTTGTCAAAGTAGACCAATATGAGGCAAGTATATGGATGCTTGGGAAGCTATCGTGTTCTCCTATAAGGTCCAGCTAGGGCAACTCGTAAATGCCATCAAGTGTATTCCCATAAGCTCTCTGGTCAAATGTCGTATGAAACTTTTATAGTTTCTGTATTCGGCTTTGAAATAATGTTGGATTTAATATTTACTTGATTTGTATATAAAACTGTCAGTGTTTTTGGTACCTGTTTTAAATAGAAACTGAATATGTTTGAAATATGGCATATATTGAAGATATATTAGTTATAAATTTCTTGTATGACTGTGCGCAAGTGTCGTGACGTGTTCTCTTGACGTTCGAATCCGCCATCTTGCTAAAAGTCACTTTCATAAAATAAAGGAAAACTAATTGCAAATTAATCACTGATCTAAGGGTAGAGAAATTTCTATTATACTGCACCACTCTATCCTTAGATAAGTCTATATGAATTAGTAAGTTTAATTCAAAATTAGTTAGCAGTCTTTTCATTCAATCAGGCCGATGGTATTTATTTTCTTTCTTTCTGGGATTCCCGCTAGATTCGAGTTTTTGTGAACGGTGCAGTAAAAAGAAATTCAGGCAAACACAATATTTAAATTAACAAACAAAATATTTAACATATGGTTATTTGACAAATACATAAATTCCACTTCTAAATATGACAAACCAGTCAAGTTAGCACATCAAGTCAAGTCATTCATATTAATCCAATCTTTCAAACTTTCTCAAACAAATTCACAGTTTCAGAATCACAAAGTTTCTTTACTCAAATTATTACAATAGAATTTCTTATTTATTCAGTTTCCATGTATCTCTCAGCTACACTCTACGATTAACTCATAACAGGCACTAACCACGGTAGATATCACTTCAATGTCTATATTTCCAACTCTCAGCCTCGATGGTAAGCTACAGTTAATGTTAGAAACAGCGCAACGGAACTAATACTTAAATCTGCATACACTGAAATAAACTAATATGACTGTCCTTACCAGAAATAATCTTCAGTACTTCCAATATTTTGTGAGCGCACTTTCAAATTGTGTTTATCACACTTGCGAAACACTAAATAACTAAAACATTACTAATCGCGCTTCAAAAATCCAGATAACAACTATAAGGTACATTAATTATTCTTATTTATCATTCATCAACTAGTTTAACTCTGTACAATTCCCTTTCATGGTAGTACAGAAATAAGTCGTAATTGTAGACTGACTGGATTTTTTCAGTATTCTTCTTTGAATGTCCAGTTCTCTAATTATCCGATTACGGCAATAATTTCTTTTTATTACTACGGCTGGTTTTGCTTTCAGCCAACTATAAGATTCACTTATATAAAAAAAATATCTACTCAACTCCTATCCTTAGGAATCTTTTAATTACTTCTACTTCTTTAGTTTACTTCCTTGCTACCTTATAGTTCCAAAGTTCCGTTCCGACTCCCTACTTACTACTACGTGTCTATTTTCTCTTCTCCTCCACAAACGCTCCCTTCACACACGCTCGTTTATTTCCACGCGTCTCTATGACAACCGATAGACGTAAACATTCTCGCGAATGTTACATTAAGTTATATAACTACATTCAGTTATTACATAACGTTAAGTTTCATGAAAAGAATAAATAGAATATTTGCATTCCAATAAATGCGTAGTTAAATTACAAATATAAGTTCTTACAATATTGACAAAATAATAAATAAAACAGCTTAATAATATTTAATACAGAATCTATTTACCATTAAAACATTTCTTTGATTAAGCAATTAAATATTTGACATAATTAAGGTAGTTATATGATATCAATTACAATTTATGTTATTTACATCAATTAATATTTACAAATATAGTTCTTGTGACGGAAAGTCATGTTGGATTCTGAATCAAACAACATTTATTCTATTTTCTACATAATTAGAATCCGACACAAGGAAATTTGTTACCCTAGAGAATTGAAAGGATTGATGATGTTTTGACTTTCCAGAACAATTACTAAAATAAAGAGCCAAAAGGCTTCAGTTTGGCGATACAAAATTACATAAGCAAAGTGGATATTAGATTCAGCATTCATTCAAAGCTGACTGTAGAGATTATGAAAGTTTCGTGAGTTGACCAGAGAGCTGTTGGGAATACATTCTCGCCATTCACGAGTTGCCTTAATGTGGACAACTTAAAAGACATATTTGCCACCCAAGCGTTTGCCTCTACTGGCATATCATTTGTGATCTTTGTTCACCATCTCAGCACATTACTATCATACTGGGGTAACACGCTGACTACCTTTTCTACCATGCTTTTATCTTTTACTCTCCTCAGCAGCCTTCTGATATCTATTCTCACATTCTCCTTGTTTCTATACAAATCATTCATTTCTGTTACCATTACCAACTGATTTTTTTCTCTCCTACTCCTCCTATATCCAGTGCCTCAATCACTCTGCTCATTATACCTCCAGGAAAAACAACCCTTGTGCACATTCTCATTCACCCCCATTCACCAGATCTGTAATAATTAAATCTCCATATAAAGTCACCATCACATCATTAGCTACCACTTTCACATGGTCATATTTCATTCCACTCTTTTATGCATGTCTATACTGTTCATTCCACTTTGTATATGCTTCATCTCTTGTCTCATTTTCACCAACTTTGCTTTCTTGTCGTGAATCACTTTCTTACTGCCAATGATGCTTACTATCTTATCAGTTGCATTCTCTTTCCTGCTGCCATTCATGCTCGCTATTTCATCATTTATGCTACATGTGTAAGCTGTAAAGTTACTTTATAATATTATTGTAGACAAAACAAGAGTTTGTAAACAAGAACCTAGTGACCAAATCTGAAGAAAACATTGTTTCAACAGTGAAGCTTAAAAAACTTCATATGATTATAGAAATTCTGTAAAAGGATTATATAGAATAATCCTGACAAGTCTATATTATTATTATTATTATGTAACATCTGCAGGGAGTCCAAAGACTCATTGAGGGAGAGCACCTACTCTACAGCTCTCTGTCTCCACCACTCCACCAACCGCAACTACCTTCATCATCTACACCAATGCAATCTACCGCCAACCACCACAACTAGTATTTATGTCTTTAGAGAATATAGATGTACATATAAGCAAGTTAAATTATGCTAAAGTAGTTAAACAAAAGTCATGGTGGAAAGACTTTGCTAAGAATTTAGAAAATAAATGTAAAGAAAACGGAATGTTCTGGAGGCAAAGAAAAAATTTAGAAATTGAAGAAAGAATAACGCACAAAAATTAGAGGAGACATAAAAATGGGAGACTAGGATGTTCTGTATATTAATATTAAAATTACTTTGAAAAATATAAGTAGCATTCGTTTTGACAAAATTATGGAGGCTACTACAGTGTTAATTATAATTACTTTAATTTCCTGATGTTTCGACCTCCATATTAAGATCATCATCATCATCGGAAGTATACACACACACACACATACATACACACAGATAAGCCATTACAAATCAAACAGTATGCCAAAGTGACTCTAATTTGATCAACCATTATTCTTCTGGCTTGGCCTTTAGTGGGGAAAAAACCTACATCAACAAACCTACAAAAAAAAAAAAAAAAAAATCCTACATCAAACCTATATAGCTTTTGAGGTAGTAATAGTCTCCATAAATAAAAACCTATGTTAATCATAATTATTTTAATTTCCCAATGTTTCAACCTTCATATGAAGGTCATCATCAGGAGTATACACAGATAAGCTACATTACAAACCTACAAAAAAAAAAAAAACTACATCAAACCTATGTAGCTTTCTTCGATGAAGGTTTTTATTTCCCAATAGAGGTGACTTTGGTATACTTTTTGGTATACTCATATTGATGGCCTTAATATGAAGGTCAAAACATCAGGAAATTAAAGTAATTATTCTTAAGACAGTAGTAATCTCCATCATTTTGTTATAATGAATAGTAACCACTGTGTAATTTTAAAAGAAAGGATTAACTGAGTAGCAAGCAGAACAGTAGCAGAAAATATCCAGGAGGAGTGTAGTAATTAATGTGTTCCAGTATTAGAGGTTGAAAAAGATCCAAGAAATAGTAATAATGAAAGCAGATCAAAGAAGAGGGTAAGAAAAATTATTGATGAAAAACTTAGGAAATTATTTCTAAATAAGGGTTGTCAGATCAGTTTTTTTTTTTACTTCATAGAAAATCATCAAGAAATTATAGGAATTTTGAGTTTTGAAGATCCGAAAAAAAAAAAGGTTTATGATAAAAGATGTTCAGAATTCTTCATAAATGGTACATTATACAGAGCAGTATTTAGCTTATACTAGTATTAACCAAATACTATACTAGTATTTAGTTGTAAGTCAACATTTAGAAGTGAAGGGCATGTGTCATGTGTTGTTTCACCACTGTTATTTATACATTATGAAGAAAAGAAGCATGAAATCTGATAAAAATTGGATATCTTAACCATTTCTTTGCTGCCAATGATGTTATACTGTTAAATAAATCCTCGAGAATTCTTCGGACGCTAGCTAAATTGAATAATTGTTTCAACAAATTCGGTATGACGAGACAAGACAATAAGAAAAAGACAACTAGGAAAGTAGTCTTGGAACATGGATGGAAAAGATATCAACTGCATCCTTATCAGAGAATCTGCAGAATTTTCTGTCTATTGAAAAGTTAAGTATTATTGCAAAGTGAATTAAACTTTACTTCAGATCAGCAGTGGTTCCTGAAGTTTTAAAAGTCTTGTCTTTGTACAGTTTTCACTTTGGTAATCTCAAAAATCAATGAGAAGATCACAATAAACTGTTCTCAGTTAGAGGTCCACCAACTAATTAGTAATTAGCAGTATAGAGATTACCACTCTTGCTTTGGAAGAAATTGCCTAGCCAACATTTCCAAGGCAGTTGGACAAGTTTGGCCAAGAGAATTACTCATCAAACTGTTATCTTATGAACTGCTTACTATCTTTTGCATTTCGGTTCCCAGTTCTGTCATTATTCACTAAATGTGTATTTAGTGAACATAAATCTGTAGTCCACCTCCACTTCCCATACACAGTCTTACCATAAATACTGTTACAACTTCTATACACCTCTGCATTGCCCACAGAATTGCATGAGCCTGATTCTGTTAGTGGTGTTGGGCTCATTCCAACATTGTGTCTTTATCAGTAGAGAGAGAGAGAGTTGTCTAGGTGTATGGGTTAACATGTCATGGTGAGATTATGAGAACTGTGTAGCTGTAATAGCACTTCACAAAGGTTGGAATGCAGCCACACCTGTTATTTTTAACATGTTAAAATAAAATACTCTGATTCAGTAGGATGTTTGTGTATCAAACTATTAACTGTTATAATGATACAGAAGATGTATCTGACCATCAAAGAACAGCTTGACCACACTGTGTTAGGATGCAACAGTTGGTGAGGGCTGTAGAGGCACACCTCTGTCTTAATCCTATGAGAATGCAGAAAGTGATGTTTACTGTTTCACAGAGAACGATATCCTGTGTACTAACTGTTGACCTAGGGGGGCAAGATCCTATTGTCGTTCTACTGGATGCTTCCTAACATCACAACTTATGCGACATAGGATGATAAAATCAAAGCCACTTCTCCTGTGGTATGCAAACAACAGACACAGATATATCTTCTTCCCAATGATCGAAGAATCATTTTACTCTCAAAATGATTGGGTATATGTCCCAGATGATTGCACAGCACATTCCATAGTACCCAGGATTCAGAGAGGTCATCATCTCACGTCAGTGATGGTTTGGTGGTGGTAGGGGTAGCATATTGGGGGGGGGTATCCAAGTTGCATTTATGTGAGAAAGGGATCAATCTTCCAAAGTGTATCAAGACACCAGTAGAGATGCTTGAACCTGTGGTATGGCCCCTAAATAATCCTGTTTCACTTTAGGCAGTGGATCTTCCAGCAGGACTCAGATCCCCCCCCCCCCCCCACAAAAAGGCGAGGACCACACGATAGTGGTTGGAGGCGAATGTGCCTGACCACATACCATCTGATTGTTCAGCTGGAAGTCCTGATCTGAATCTGTTTGACTTCAAATTGTGGTCGAAACTTGAGAGAGGAGCCTGCAAGAAACAACAACATCCCAGCATTACCAGGCTAAAGATGAGGTTTGGAGTGAGCAGTGGTAGCATTTCCATTGCTATGTGGCCTTACAGACCTCAGGCATGCGTGAAGGCAAAAGGGAACATTTTTGAATATTCAGTGCTACTATATGCATGTTATGCATGTTTGTTGTATATGTTGAAAGCTGTAAACGATTTACTGATAGATTAAAGGTTGTTCAGCTGGTTGTTATGCACTATTCAAGTTGTAACAGCATTTATGGCTAGACTAGGTATATAAATGATCTTCTCACATTATAGCTTTTCTGATGATCATACCCATTTCTCTTTTTCATTTGATAAAGCCTATAGTACTTAAATTTTCCAAGCTTTTAGATCTTCCGTAACCAGTACCTTGAACTGTGGTCCAGTGGGATAAGATCAGATTTATCTACTTGAAGATATTCTCTTGGCAGAGTCATATATCTATTGCTCCTTTAGTATCCAAAAATACTTTGCATTCTTTTCTGTTCAAGACACCACTTTTCACCTGTACAACTACTAAGTACTCTATATAAATCTGGAATTCACCATCAGCCTTGGAATACTACTCTCACATTTGATTGAGATGGGGTGTCAAAAACTTCCACCAAAATGCGTAATGCTATCCTGAGGGAGGCAATTAACTGACCCCCCCCCTCCAACGTGGATTAATTCCATTTCACTTTTTTCATAGACTCAGTAACAAATTTGTGAGAAAATAACTATTTCTGTCTTATCGTTCTTCTTTCGTATTTTCACAGACAGTATTCTGCTAGACTACCACTCTGATTCCTTTGATGATGTTGATCAGCCTATTTTTCCACCCACTACAGGTGAGCCTCTCCCATTGTGGGAGGGTTGGTCTGCTTCTCCCATGGTAACCCAGTCCATCTTGGGAGAGTGTTTATTCACTTGTATGACTAAATGTATGAAGGTGGAAGACAATCACAAACATCCATGCTCGCAGGATTTGAACCCACAGCCTCTTGGTTGGAGAGCGGATATGCTAACCGCTTGGCCAACCAAGCTGGCACTCTGAATCCTTTACTTTAAGACAAGAACAAAATCAGCTGCTAATCAATCCATTTACTTTCCAGCATCAGACCTGGTGAATGAACCTCATTTACTCTGTCACTTTTCCTGGAATAGCCTCCACCATGGTTTTCCCACAAAGGCTACAACTTCCAACTGTTTCAAGAGGAACATCTTGAAATCAACTCTTGCTTTCTTAATATTTTGCCCACATGTAGTACTGATGCAATATAGGTTTATATAACTTCTTGTGAGAAGTTGATATTTATGTATTAAAAATATGCTCTTTTCTCCTAAATGTGGTAGATCTAACCTGTCTGTCTAAGACGCTGGATCCACAGTGACAGTGGATGCCATAAAATTGTATAGATTAAAGGATCCTTGGTAGCTTTAATTTGTCATTTTGTGGACCAAACTTTATAAAATAGTTTGTGCACTATTCTAATTTTGTGACATTTTAGAAGTGACAAATTTGTCAGTATTTCTGTCAGTATTTCAATACTTTGTCAGTATATGCCTTTAATATAGGGTAGAGCGATGGCAAATTTTTTCTGAACTCAGTTGATTAACAGTAAATAAACATATTTTTTTTACTTTTTTTGTACATTTTTTAATATAAACATTTTATTTTGCTTCATATTTATTAAAATATAATATTTTTATATTATATTTTATATAATATTTCAGATTCTTTTAGATGTCAAATCTCTCTTCCAAACTTTATGTAGTCTTGTGTATATTAGCATTCCTGATGTAAGTATCATTAAATTCCTTATTATCTGTATTTCTTTTCTATCATCACCCAAACAAATGTCTGTTATCAAAATGAAACTTATTTTATATAATGCCTATTATATATTTGATAGTAAAAATATGCAGTTAGTCGTAACATGTTTTGATGATAATAATTTAACAGATTTATTTTGGAAAAAAAAATCTGAAATTTGAAAAAGAAAAAAAATTGTTTTAACTGCAATAATTTCCAGACATATTTTATTTCATTGGCTAGACATGGCTTTGTAAAGCAAATTTAGATAATTGAAAGGAATAATTAATTGCAAACATTCGAATGGGAAAATAGAATTTTTCTCTCATCAGTGTTTTTCTTAATTATTATTGATTTTGAGGAATACCTTATATTTCCTTCTTAGTTCCAGGCATGTGTTCATTTGATGACCTCCTTACACCAAACTAAATCATTCATATTGATGTATAACGGAAATTGATATAATCTCATGAGATTACTGATGATAGTTTCTATTATTTTGAGGCTTTTTTGTTTTATAATTGATATTCAGGATAGACACAGAATTTACAGTTAAGAAGGTATATATGTTGAACTGCAGAGCAAGGAATAAATGGAGTGGAAGTTAAAACAGATCAGTAATCTTGTTTTGGTTGCCTGATTGTCCACTTAGCACTTCAGCTTTCCAACCAGCTAGTAGTCTGTGGATTTAAATTTCATCATGGGCATGGATGTTTGTGAATGTCCTTAGGTGGTAGAGAATTTTTCCTATTTTATTATTAGACTACCAGCTTGCTTCATTGGAAGCTTGATATGACTTTAAAAAGTTTTTTTTAAAGAGTGGTATTTCCTGATTATCTAATCTTTAGCCCATCCATTGTACAAATGCATGATAGGGCTTTGTACTGCTATGAGTGATGTAAATTACTGGTCGAAGAACAACAATCTAGTAAAACAATTAGATTATGAAAAGCAGCCTGAACAAGCCAGAAAAAATCACAGAGAGCTCTGTTGCTGTATGATTAGTAAAAGAAAAAAATATTATGGATGAAATAGCTTTATTGCACAAAATCATAAGTCTGACAGTCATAGAAGAAATAGTTAAACTATTTGATTTTAGTAGGGTTTGTCACCTTAGTGGAAATAGCATGCTACTCAGTGGCATGCATCGACTACCATGCTATTTCCACCAAGTTGACAGACCCTAGCAAAATGGAATAGTCTAACTACTTATTTTACAGCTTATTACCCTGAGAGAACAAATGAGTGTGTCATGAACAGGAAATGCAAGCGATATTGCAAATCTTGATGCCAATAAGGTGTGGTAGTAATTCAGTCAGCATATGTTTTAAGAGAATGCATGAGTGACTTAAGTCTTTAATATTTCTTAATCTGAATTTCATCATAAGGAAATGTCCTGATGATATATAAAGAGGGCAAGGCAAATTATACATTAAGGTCTATCTTTGGAGTTGTATAATAGACACAATGAACACCACTATAGTGAAACGACATGACATGATGTGAAAAAGTCATGGCTAATGTCCCATAGAACTAACACTGTTTTAGTTCACTACTGAAACAGTGAAAGTTAAGAACATGCACGATGACAATGAATTTCCCATTAAATGATGCCACAATCCATGCACTAGAATTTTTGTGCTGAATACTGACACATATATTTTTAACATAATCTACCTATCTCACCAGTGTCATATGAATCCAGTTAGAATTGAAACTTATGAAAACATAATGTATAGTAATAGTCATATTAATGAATGTGAAAGGAGATCACCATGTATTAGAGGGGGGGGCGGTTAGCCCTACCAAGTATTTTAGACCAGTTGACTGCTGAAAGTCAGCAGTTCAGAATATAGTGTGATAGAAAGTACTATACTAAATAATATTTATTATCATAGTTTATTAAATATGAAAACTACAAACTGAAGCATATGATTTTAATTAATACTAGAAGCTTGTAGCACTTGAATTATAGACACAAATGCCAGAAGCATTAGGAACGAAGGGGTTAGGTTTGTTGCCTTGATGAATATGTTCTGGCCTAAAATTATTGGCATTAATCAAATTGACTCTCATAGTCAGATGTAATAACTAGAATCTGGTGTAAAGAGTAGAGTATATTTAGGCAGGACAGAAGCAATAGAAAAGGATGGGGGAAGGTTACTGCTAATGATATCAGATGAGTCGAGTCCAGTTAGAATCGAAACTCATTAAAACATAATGTATAGTAATAATGTCCCATGTTGCAATGAATTCGAGGCCATCTGGTGTGACATAGAGGCTAAATGGATGAAATACACGATGGGATGTTGCTACAAAATTGGTATCAGTTGCTAGGGATAATGAAATGCATCACCAAATTATCCTGATAGATACTAAACAAGTAATCATTATGGGTGGCTTAAATTATCCGAACTTCGATCGGTAGCTGAAAACTGATAAGAATGAAGAAGAATTTATTGAATGTTGGCAAAACAACTTTCTCAAGCGACAAGTGAAAGGAGGAGGAGCTTGAAATCAATGTGTGTTATTTCATCATAGCATTAGAAGAGATCTCATTTAACGATTTGACTGTTTTGCCACGTCAGTGACAGTGATCATGCTGTACTGACCTAGGAAGTAGCTAAGTATATGGATGTTCCAATTAGGACAGGTTACATGTTGAACTACAATATAAAGCTGGAAATTATGACAAATTCAGGAGAATACTATCTGAATAGGAATGCTATTAGCAGTGCATGGGATGCTTTAAAAAGATGGTTAAGTGATACACTATCTAAATGTGTCCCTAGAGTTCAAAGAACAAATAGGATGGGAGTGAAATTGGTATGCAAGCATATTAAGCAATAGATCCAAAAAAAAATGAGTCGAGTCCAGTTAGAATTGAAAACTCATGAAAACATAATGTATAGTAATGTCCCATGTTGCAGTGAATTCGAGGCCATCTGGTGTGAAGTAGAGGCTAAATGGATGAAATACATGATGGATGTTGCTACAAAATTGGTGGTCAGTTGCTAGGGATAATGAATGCATCACTAAATTATCCTGATAGATACCAAACAAGTAATCATTATGTATATCATCAATGGAAGGAACATCATGAGAATAAGAATGGAAGGAGTTATGCTATATATAAAGGTAGGACTGAAAAATTACAACTATTGTACAGAAAGCTAAGTTGGAATATGAAAAGAAATTGGCTGTGCAGGCTAAAAGGCAACCTAAAAGAATTTTATAGTAATGTTGCAAGTAAAAGCAAAAATGAATATGGAAAATTAACTTTATTGAACACAGATGGCACCCTTGGGTCAGAAGTAGATGTGCTTGTTCAAATGAGTGTTCAATGCACTAAGAATTATTGATCCAATATACGTAACATGGCATGTAGCACTACTACATTGGATCTTCATCCAGATAGAGGCACAAATCGGTTAAGAATTTGGCAATAGTGACAGATAGAATATCAGTACGTACGATAAAGGAATGTTTAGCCAAAATAGCTAGGCCCTTGACATATTTGTATAACTTGAGTCCTAGCTCAGGATGGATACAACAGGAATGGAAAGAATGTATGATAGTTTCATTGTACAAGGTACAAAAACTGATGTTTCTAACTAATGACCCATCAGTATTTCTGGAGTGGCAGTGAAGATTTTAGAGAAGTTTGTAGAAACTTGCACACAGAAATGAGTTGACAGACAAGCTATATTCTGAAAGGCGCAGCATGGGTTTACTAAAGGGAGGTCATGTTTTAGCTATTTGCTCATATTTTATAACAGTGTCTCTGCCAACCAAGTTGGATTAAGGGAATAGATACATTATGATACCATTTTCAAAAATTATGGAGACAACAAACATGTTATAGTAAAACTTGAGTTTAATGTAAACCAAAATAGTCACCCAAAATTTCTACCCTCATATGGTCATCATCTGGAGCGTGCACGCACACACACACACACACACACACATTGCTATGTTACAATTCACGTAGCATGCTAAAGTCACACTAATTTGGTCAACTGTTTATCACTGCTGTCCTGACCTCTGGTGGAAAAAAAACTTACTACATCAAAGCTGCATCATCTAAGAGATAAATTAAGCTAGAGATTACTCACACATAAATTAGAACAAAAACAGTATTAATAAAGAGCTGAAGCTATTGCTTCGAGTTCTAAAGTGAGGGTTTGCTGGAGAACTTGACAGCAATTATGTAGGCTGCATGTGTGTCATCCATTTTTGTTTAGATCAAGATACTTGAATTCCACAGGCTTCCTTAAAATTGTGTTCATATGTTTTTTTTTTTTTTTTTTTTTTTTTAATGGGAGAGACACATGCAGGTTCCATCCAGTTAGTTTGTTGCAGGGTGTTAAGAACCTAATCTGAGAGCCCTTCTTTACCAAAATTGGAATTGGAAAAGATTGGTATTATGCATTCAGTTTCACCAACATAAGGTAAATTACGGGTGCAACGTATTTCATATACTTCTGGGTAGGGGGATCCTTGGATAAGATGAATATGGTTTTTTTTAAAATTTTATAGATGTTTTAAAAGTAGCATTAAGGTTGTAATGGTGTAGAATTCTGTTATTTTATTTAATAACTCTTTAATATGTGGTATAGCCAGTGCTTTTTTTCTGGCGGTATGCAACGGTACACAGTGCCGGCACCTTTTTTCTTAAGTTTTTAAAACTTTGTGATTTATTGACATCAAAATGTATTATAAATATTCCGGTAGATGGTGCTGTGTTTGCAAATTGAATTTTTAGTTTTGATTAATCATAACTTGGTACCCTGCTTTCCTGTTTCATAGGTTGGTATTCATCCGGAAACAGGAAGTTGTGCTCACTTCCGATTGCTTCCAGTATCAGTTTATCAGTTCTATATTCACTCTGCAACAGGCAGGTGTTTACTTTAGTTTTTGAATTAATCTACAGTAAGTTGAATCAGCGCAATCATTGTTCAAAATGAGTAAAATAAGTAGTTACTTTATGCCAGTGAGTAAAGAAAAAAAGGAAGGCTGAAGATGCAGAAATTGTTGAATCTACTTGTAATCCTGTAAAACAGAAAACTAGCACTGAAAATGCACTTGGTGAAGAGGATTACGAAACCAATACTGAAGATCCACGTGGTCAAAAGGAAGCAGATTCTGATAATGATTGGCCAGAATGTTGGATACTTTTGCAGAAAAATGACTTCTGCGAGAGAAACGAATAGCTGTATATCAAGAATAAAATGTTGGGCTGTAAAGCGTGTCGTGATGTTGGAAGTCTTCCGTCAATAAACACATGGAACGAAACTTTCAGCTGAGTCGGCAAACTGTAAAATCAGTCATTTTGGAGAATCTCGCAAACAACAGTTAATGTCATTAAGAAAAAAGATTTATGATCATAAGGAGAGTGCAGCGCACAAATCGTGTCAAAAAAGTAAAACCTGAAGCAAAAAACGAAACATTAGAGAAAGTTTTCCTAAATACTTTGTCTCATAATAAAGACATAATACGAAAAGTGTTTTGAACCGCTTACAAAGTTTCGAGGAGAAATCAATCATTTAACAACTTTCAAGCCGAAATAAATTTACAGGAACATAATGGCTTAGACATGGGATATATTCTTCATTCTGCAAATGCTTGCATTAACATCATGAGCCATATCGCTAATGAAATGAGAAAAACATTAATAGACAATATAGTGAACTCCAAGAAAAAGTATCGTTACTTATTGATGAATCGACAACTGTGAGTAACACAACAACATTGATTGTTATTGTTCGTGTAGTTCTTCCTAAACTTTCATCTCCTGTGAGTCTTTTCCTAGATTTAATCGAATTATCAGATGTAACTGCTAGAGGAATTCTAAACTCTTTAATTAGTCATCTTGAGTGTTTAGGAAGGGTACTTAAGGGTCAAAGCTGTATAACTGAGAGGAGACCTCCACATAGCCTTTAAAGGAATGCAGAGAACCAACCAGGGCTTCTGACCTAATGTCCAGTCCTCACCTTCTCGTGGTGCACCCTGTTGGGTATCTACTTGGATACTGAATGAACGAGGATGGGCTGGCAATTTGGGATTTAGCCGACCAAATTGTATTCTTATTGGTTAAACCAATATAAAAAATGATGGTACAACATGACAAAATTTCATGCTGGCAGGGGCATCGCCCGTTAAACAAGGCCCTGTTGTTTTCGCCAGGGAACCAGGGCGAACAGCGAAAAGTAAGCTACTGGAACAAATCTGAAAACAAACCCCAACTCAACATCACCAAAGTTAAAGATCGGTACTTTCAACATAAGAAGCCTGAATGGCAAAGAAATGGAGCTAGCTGAGGAATTAGATAAGTACCAGATCGACATAATAGGGGTGACTGAAACAAAAAAGACAAAAACTGGTGAGATCTTTCTGAGCAATAAATACAAAATGTTATATTCAGGCAATGACAAGCAAGGAAAAGAAGGAGTAGCAATAGTATTCAACACAGAATACGAGGCTAATCTTCTTGAATGGCAGTCAGCCTCAAGTAGAGTGATTTGGGCAAATATGAGAATGGGGAACTGGACAATGAGACTTATATCTGCCTATAGTCCCACAGAGGGTTCTACTAAGGTAGAAATGAAGGAATTTTTTGAGGCTTTAGAAAAAGCAACTGACACAATGAAAAAGGAAAAGTTGGTCCTTGTTGGTGATCTAAATAGCAGAGTAGGAAATGATTATGAGACATACAAAAATATTTTGGGAAAATGTGGACAAAAGAGCAAAGCTAATAATAATGGCAAATATCTGTTGGATTTCTGCTCAGGACATGGACTGGTTATTACTAACACCATGTTCCAACATAAAAATGTGCACAAATTCACATGAAGAGAAGAGGCAAGGAATAAGAAGTCTCATTGACTATGTTATTGTTGATAGTGATGTTTTCTCCCTGGTGCAGGACACCAGAGTGTACAGCGGATTTGAAATTGGAAGTAATCACTATTAGTCTTGAGCAGGATAAAATTGAATTTCATATTGAAAAGAATAACATGTAAGAAAGTTTTAAAGCGAATAAAAGTTGAGCAGCTCTCAGATGTGAACCGTAGACTAAAATACACAAAGATTATTGAAGAAAAAATGAAAGAGTTTGAGAACAGGAATCAAACATTGCAGATTCAGTCGCAAGCCTTGAAGAAAGCCCCGATTGATTCAGCTAGAGAGGTATGTGGTGAAGTTGTCTGCAAGGATAGAAAAATTTGAACTCTATGGTTGACACAGGAAGTTAAAGAGGCAGTGAAGGAAAAGAAGAAAGCATATCAAATGTTCATGGCAAATAAGTCAGCTTGTGCTCTTAGAGAATACAGAGACAAATGTAAGAAAACTAAACACTGTGTAAAAATAGCTAAACAAAAGTCATGGGAGGACTTTGGTAACAACATAGAAAATAAATATCAAGATGATGGCAAAATATTCTGGAGGTTGTTGAAGAAGCTTAAAAATGGAGGAAAGAGTTCTGTAAAAAAAAGTTAGAGATGATAAAGGCGACATGAAAATGGGAGAAAAAGATATCCTTGAAGTATGGAGCAATTACTTTGAAGAACTGCTAAATGAAACAAGCAGTGATGACAGCTCAGAAAAAAAAAAAAAAAAACACTGACCAAGCATGCAATCAGGAATACATATCCATAATTGAAGTAGAAATAGCTATCAAAGGCTTGAAATGTGGAAAGGCAGCAGGAGTAGATGATATTCGACCAGGTAAATGCTGAAGTATGGTGGTATAAAAGTCTTACAATGGCTGCACTGCATAGTTCAGAAAGCCTGGACAGAGGGACGAATTCCCGATGATTAGAGTAGAGCTCTCATAGTACCCATATATAAAAAGGGAAATAAAACTGAATGTGAGAATTACAGAGGTATTTCCCTACTGAGTGTTCCTGGCAAGATCTATGCAAGTATACTTGAGAAACGGTTGAAAAGAATTGTGGAATAAAAGCTTGGTGAAAAACAGGCTGGATTCAGGCCAAATAGAAGCTGTCAGGATCAGATCTTCACTTTACGACAAATAGTGGAGAAAGCATGGGAATATAACAAAGATCTGTATTTAAGTTTTGTTGATTTGGAAAAGGCATATGACAAGGTGCCAAGAGAGAAGCTATTCAATACGCTACAGTTATATGGTATCAATGGGGCAATTATATCAAACAATACTTAGTCTTTATTTGAATTGTAAGTCAGCAGTTAGCATTGAAGGAAGTACAGGAAGATGGTTTAATGTTAAATCTGGTGTGTGACAAGGATGTACATTATCCCCACTGTTATTCATTATCTATATGGATCACATTATGAAGGAAAGTGGTATAAAACATAATATCAAAACTGGAGATGTTAATGTCAGCTCTTTGCTTTATGCGGATGATGTTATACTTCTAAACAAATCCGCTACAAGTCTGCAAGATTCTCTGACTAAATTGAATAACTGTTGTAATAGATATGGTATGAAGGTCAGCAATAAAAAGACAAAGACAATGAAAATAGGCAGAATCATTTAAAATGTCAACTGTGTTGTGAATGGAGAACCTGTGGAACAAGTGAAACATTTCAGCTACTTATTGACGATTTTTAGTGAAGATGGTAAATTAAATATGGAAATAGACAATAGAATCAGCAAAGCTGGTATGGTGGGAAGTCAATTGAATAAATTCATATGGAATAAGAGAGAAATTAGTCGGAACACTAAATTAGCTGTATACAAGACAGTGTTCAAACCAGTTTTAACTTATGGATCTGAGAGCTGGGTCAGAAGTAAAACTGTTGACCAAAGACTAGAGACCACAGATATGAGAGTCCTGAGAAAGATTATAGGCATGGACAGATGGCATCGATGGCAACATCATATTAAAAACGAGAATATTAGGAAAGAACTTGACGTTGTCAGCATCGAGGAATGCGTTAGCAGAGCTAATCTCAGGTGGTATGGTCACTTAAAGAGAATGGGTGAAGAAAGATTAGCAAAACAAGTGTTCTCTGCCAGGTTGGCAGGAAAACGATCCAGAGGAAGACCAAGTTATATGTGGATTGATACGGTACAAAGTGCCTTAGAGGATAGAAATAAAAGATCTGATAATGTGGAGTTTTGACAAGTAACAGACTGATTTGGAGGAAAATTGTAGATAGGAAGGTAGTAACGATGTAATTTTTTTCATGTAGTACTATCATATCCTGTACACCCCCTTGATGGTACATGGCAGGAATTCGATGATGATGAGTGTTTAGGATTAGGTGAAGATTTCTTAAGGTAGTATTTATTGTCTGTAACTTGTAATGGTGCAGCCCTGTTAATTGGTGTGCGTAATGGTGTAAGGAGGCTAATGCAAGGGAAGTTTCCTAGTGTTATTTTCTGGCATTGTGCTAGCCATCACCTTGAATTGTGACACAGTGAAGAATGCAGCTGGAGTGAATCACTTTAAGAGTTTCATGGACAAACTTTATGTGACGTATCATGCTTCACCTAAGAAAACTAGGGAACTACAGGAATGTGCAGCGACTAGAATTTCAACTTCTTAAAATTAGCAGAATTTTAAGCACTTGCTGGGTTGCATCTAGATTTCGCACTGTTTGTGCAGTGTCGCTTTTGATGCCTTCGTCCATTACTTTCTTGAGGCAAAAGAAGACAGCAGAAGAAGCAAAACAGATCCCTTCTTTATGAGGGCCTTTTAAGAAAAATAATGTCATGTGAGGTTGTTCTTGATTTGGGCCTTGCGTGTGATGCTCTCCTAGAACTTAGTTCACTAAGTCTAGATTTTCAAGAGAGAAATATTGACTTGTACAAAGCAGACAGGAAGATAAAGAATACAGTTCAACTTTTTGAGGAAAGAATTGAAAATCCTGGTCCATACTACCGTATTTCTCTTCAAAGTCTGAAGAACATGAAGTTCAAAGGGATTGAGCTCCACAAAAATGAATGATGCAGTCCTGCAATAAGTTCATCTGCTTTCTATAAAAGTCTGAAAGAAGCTGTTGGAAAGCGTCTGCTTGAAGGAGATGATGCTGATTTGCCTGAGTGTGCTAAGATTTTAGATTCCAAGTGTTGGCCAGAACATCCTGGGAAGCATCTGGTGAAGCTGAAATTAAAAAGTTAGCACGAAACTTTCGCTTAAATGAAAGAGAAGCAGTTCGTGCTTTCCTTGAATATCTTCAAGAAAATAAAGTCCTGGACATACTACTTCCTATAAAGCACACTTTGGGCACAATTGCAATATTTTCCAGTGAATGTGGTTTCTCTCAGACGAATCTTATAGTAACTTCATCTTGGTCATCTTTGCTTGTACGGACAACTTCTGCACTGATGTTCTTCATGATAGTAGGACCTCCTCTCACTGAGTTCAACCCTAGCAAATACGTGGACTTGTGGCTGCTTCGAGGTCATTATTCTGCAGTTGATACCAAAAGTAAGAAGTGATCTAGAGATGACGAGGGCATATCGGAGGATATGTTAAATGTGTGGAAGTTGCTGTAATAACATCTTCATGGTGAGTACCGGCACCTTTTTTTCCAGAAAAAAACCACTGGGTATAGCTATAGTTTTACTGTAATCTATATTATTTGCATTTTTAGGTTTAGTTTTATGAAGAATTTTGTTAATATTTATGGTATAGCCATTGTTTAAAAAACATATTGCTAATAATTTGTAATTCTTACTTAAGAGCTTATTCATTACAGCACATTGTTATAGTTCTGTTTTTAAGAGCATTAATCACTCCAAATTTTTGTGAAGTGGTGGTAAAAGTTAGCATGTATATATTGTCCAGTATGCCTAGACTTGCAGGATAGACTAATGTGTGACCAGTGTGTCCAGGAAAGGAAAGGAAGCGAGTTTTGATTTTCAGTTTCAGTGGTAAATTGCATGTGTTCATGTTGTTTGTTCAGGTGGTTGAGGAAGGGTTTAAAGTTTGGCAGCTGTGTGGGATGTTAATGAAAACATTGTCAACATATCTAAGCCAAACTTTGCTAACTTTTATATGGAAGCTTTCAAGCAACATGATCAATTCCTTTACTTTTTGGCTTAGATATGTTGACTATGTTTTTGTTATATAACCACATGACAGCCACCTGAACAAACAACGTGAACCGTACACTTTGTCATTGAATTAAAAAAATTAAAAAAACTCACTTCCTTTCCTAGATACACTGGTCACATCTCTTTTGGGCAGTTTTATCCTTCACTGTCTACCACAGGCTTATAAACACTGGTCAATATATACATGCTCACCACCTTTCACAAAAACTTGGAGTCATTAATGCCCTAAAAAACAGAGCTATAACAATTTGCTATAATGAGCAAGCTCTTAAGCACGAATTATAAATTATTAGCAATATGTTTATAAATAATGGCTATAGCAAAAATATCAATAAAATTTTCATAAAACTACATATAAAAATGCAAATAATATAGATTATAGTAAAATCATTGCTATCCCATACATTAGTTATTAGATAAAATAGATTACAACTACACCATTACAAACTTAACTACTTTTAAACTACCTGCAAAATTAAAAAACATATTTGACTTCTCCAAGGCTCCCCATCCCCTGGGCCAGCCTTGGGGGTTTACTGAATCCATTGCACCCGTAACTTGCCTTATATTAGTGAAACTGGACATGCAATTCCAATCTATAAAAAAGAAAACAAGTGCCACATTAAAGTTAACAATATTGGTAAAGCAGCCACTCGGATCACTCTCTCTTAACACCCTACACCAAACCAATTGGAAAGGTACCTGTTCCTTCGTCATGCAAAAAACCTGTTATGAATTCAAATTTCAGGAAGCCTGTGAAATTTTAATCAACCATCCTAATCTAAACAAATAATAGTGACATAAAAATCCCAAGAATATGGATGGCACACATTCAACCAACATAACTGCTTTCAAGTTCTCCAGAAAAACCTCACTTTAGGACTCGAAATAGTTTCAGCTCTTATTTCATGTATCATCTGTGAATAATCTCTAGCTTTGATGTAGTAATTTTTCCACCTGTGTTCAGGCCAGTAGTGTTAATGGTTGACTAAATCAGTGTGACTTTAACATATTGTATGGATTGTAATATAGCTTGTTTCTTTGTGTGTGTGTGTGTGTGTGTGTGTGTATATATATATATATATACACACACACACACACTAGGGGGGATACCCCCTAAGTATATATATATATATATATATATACTGGGGGGATCCTTGAATTCTGATGACTCGAATTTTGAAAACTCGACACTCAGGGTAGCCCCTGAGTTTCAAAAAACGTGACATACAGACATGACATAAAAAGGCTTATCATTTTATATACAGGTAGATATATATATATGTGTGTGTGTGTGTGTGTGTGTGTGTGTGTGTGTGTGTGTGTGTGTGTGTGTGTGTGTGTGTGTGTGTGTGTGTGTGTGTGTGTGTGAACTCCAGATGATGACCTTATGAAGGTCGAAATGTCAGGTGATTATTTTGGCTTATATTAAACTGAAGTGTTACTATAATGCAGTAGTCATTAAATTAAAAAATGCCAAGACATCATATCTTGTTTAATCCTTTATCTAAATGTAAGCAAACAAAGTTTGTACTTTTTCTTCACAACTAGGCTACTTGTATATAGAGGCTAATGACTTTATGTTAATTGCCATAGTGTCCCATAATACAAAACATGCATCTTCTTGGATGTGTATAATGCTATGCATTATAGGAAGGGCAACTATCCAGATGGCTTCGAACTTTAACGAGGTACTGTTAAGCAATTTACGATATCACACTAAATCTTACTGAGTGACCTAAAAGGGTCTGTTTTAAACTCATGAAACTCTAATTGGTGACTCTATTTTGCACCAGAATGGTGTCCCTCTGGTTAGACTAAAATCTTGTGCTTCAAAATTAACACTCGTCTATGTATAACATATCATGCTAGTCTTTAATCTATCCAACAGCATGGAAACAAACCTTTATCTGGTCTGTTTCCAAAAAGGAAAATAATAGTCAGCTATCAAACTGAGGATCAATTGCTCTCACCTCATTTCTTTCAAATAGTGAGGGAAGAAAGTCAGTAATAGGCAATTTCTTCACTACTTGGAAGCCTACCAATTAATTAGCAATCACTAATCTGATTCTACCACTTTATGTGGTTGTACTAGATGCTTTTGATGCATTTGGTCAGGTCTGGCATAGAGGCCTTACAAAGTTATCATCTCATAGTTTTCCTCCTATCCTTTGTGATTAGGTTACCAGTTTCCTCTCATTAGAATTCATTATCTATTAGAAATATATATACGTTTGCACAAGAATAATGTTTAATTTTCCGAATATTTCAGTCTGAATATTACAGACCATCTTCAGTGGCTGCATAGGAATAGTTTTAAAAAACAAAGTGGAATACGAACAATTGATCATTCACACATAGAACGAGCCGTGTGATGTCATATCGCTAAGTATTAGAAGAGTAAACATTTTTGAAGTCATAATTGAAGATATTAATTCAGAAATTCATATAATAATCTTCAATAACATTAGACTAATATAGGAAATTTGCAAAAAAAAAAAAAAAAAAAAAAAAAAAAAAAATAATAATCTGTTATCCTGATTAAACTTTTCCAAATTTTTGATATAGATATACAGTCATTACAATTCAAGTTAGGACGTTGAAGTAAGCCCTTCACACTTTCTTTAAATAAACGTTCAAATTTGTAGCGACATCTGTGTAGGAGGAGAGTCTTGGACCAAAGGATGTTGTGGCTTGTTTCTAATCCATGCTGAGCTAATCCAGATTTCTCAGGTTTGTTGTGTTGAATTGTTGACTGATGCTCTTGAATTCTTTTTTCTATAGAACGTCCAGTTTGTCCAAAGTAGGAAAGATTACAATTACAAGGAACTTGATACACACCAGGTAGAGACAAGGTTGAGCGTTTATCTTTAGATGAAGGAAAATGGGTGGATAATTTGTTAATAGGTGTAAAAATTAGTGGCTGTTAAATCAAATTTCTTCTGAATTCTTGAAATTGGTTCTGAAATCCTGGAAATATAAGGAATTGGAACTCGGCATATTGAATCTTTGCTGTTTTGTGTTGGATTGTAAGAATCGAAAAGATGTTGTGTACTCTTTTCAGAGAAGCCATTTAGTTTCATGTGGTTTTTTGATAGTCGAAAGTTCTTTCTGTAATAAATGAGAAGTTGAACAGTTAGTTTTGGCTTGTCGGATTAAACATTTTATGATTCCTGTTTTTTTGACAAGGATGATGAGCAGATTCTTTGAGAATATAACGACTTTTTGAGAATAGAGGCTCCTTACCTTCCTTTTTAAGCAGTATGGATTCCTTACATCCTCGTATATAGTTTACCATGGAGATTGTAAAAGACAACAAGTTATCTTTTTTATTCTCAAAGAATCTGCTCATCATCTTTAATGCTTGAATGATTCAAGCTTCAAAATTGTCCATAACCAATATAGATTGCCTCACTTTTCTCCATTGGACAAAGATAACAATAAATTTCAATATTATCAAAACACAAACCTGTCTTTATCTTTTCTTCATTGTTACACAGTGGTTTGTTATGACAAAATTATGAAGTTGATTACTGTGTTTGAGTAATAACTTTAATTTACAATGAAAGAAAATAATTTCTTGACTTTTCAACTTTCATATTATGATTATCATCAGGTGTACATACACATAAGGAAACAAGCTACATGATGGTTCACTTACATTCTGCTACAGCATTATTCTCAACTGTTAATCTTAGCCTGACCTCTGATAAGGGATAAATAAATAAGAATTAAGAATTGTATATAAATGAAACTACATCATTAACAATTGGCTGGAGATTAGTTTGCTGGAGTCCCCTTATTTTTGAGTCCTGTTACACTGGTTGGTGTCATACTATAGTCCTATTTTTGCTGATTTCTGGATTGAGATATATGGATGTTTTAATACTTTGTGCTCGATGTCCTAACATTGGAAATTGTTAGAGATCTATAGTCTATTCTTTTATTTGTGAGGTGGTTGACTTAGAGTTATATTATCTTCAATTTCTTGAAACAAGTGTTATACAAGTTGCCAATGGAACATCTATATCCTAAATATTCTAAAGCCATCATTTTTGTTGAGATTAGGGTGATTTACATCTCACAGACTTTGAATTTTTGATATGATGTAGGCATGTTTGCAAGGCAACAAATTTTGCTATGATTTTGCTGCAGAATTTTGTACTTGTCCGAAATCAAGTTAATTAAATCTGCTGATGCCTTTTAAAAAATAAAGTGTTAATGTTCAAATCAAATCTGTTCAGTTAATCAGATCCAGATATTTAGAATGTCCTCAAGAGGATTGCTTGACAATGCTGCAAAAACATATTTTGGAAAAAAAAGAAAATAAATCTTATACCCAAATTTTAAAGATTGACATAGCAACAAGAAGAAATGAATAGCCAGCCTACAAGAAACAACCAGTCACATTCAAGTAATATGAGGTTCATCTAACTACCTGTGAGCAACAGTGACATCATCAGCCTGTCCAGTCCCATCTTAACTATATGGCATCAAGGTATGCTTACAAAAATTAGATTTTATCTACTACATTGAAAGAGGTTTAAAATCCTTCTTTAAAATACAATTAGAAATACAGAAAAAAATACAGTTAGTAGGTATCTACTTGGGTACCGAACAATGATAGGGTTAGCGAACAAAATTATATTCTTTATAATGTTGTACCAGCTGGAACAATGCCTATTTAAACAAGGCCTTAATTATTTTCCTCATGGAACGTGTTAAAACAGTGAAAAGTCAGCTACTAAGCTACTACTCATAATTAGCAGAATTCAAGAGGATAAGCATCATCAGTATAGGAAATATCAACAAAAAGGAACTGGCAGAAGAATTAGAGAAATACCACATTGACAAGGTCAATTCATTGATTGCCCTCAACATTTTAAAGCCATTTGATTGGGTTTGGCACATGGATCTAATTAGCAAACTGTCATTGTATGGCTTCTATACTCTGCAATTGGATTGCCAACTTTCTCACTGGTCACTCACTATGTGTCATGGTGGACAGTTTCCTCTCTTCAGATTCCCCCCACTAATGCAGGAGTACCCCAGAGGTTCCATTCTTTCACCCACTCACTTCCTCAATGTATATAAATAATCTGCTCTCACGGACTTCTAATCCTATTCATAGCTTTGCTGATGACATTATACTCTATTTCTTCTTTTCATTTGACAAACCTTGTAGTGCTCAAATCCTCAAGATCCACCAGGAACCATTGTCCTGAACTCTGATCTCCTAGCTAAATTTCAAGTAAATGACAGAGCTAATAATAATGGCAATTACCTAATGTTATTCTGTTCCGAACATGAACTAATCATTACTAACACACCATCTTTCAACATAAAGATGTGCACAAAGTCACATGGAGTAAAGAGAGAAGTGACAGGAAATAAGAAAAGTCTTATTGACTATGTTATTGTTGATAATGATATCTTCATGCTGGTTCAGGACACACAAATATACAGGGGATTTGAAGTTGTCGTCGTATAAATTTGAGCTGAATGACACTAAATATCCTATTCAGTTTTCATAGGTGCACTGTTAACTGAAGTATACAAATATTCAAGAAAAAATGAAAACTTAAAACAAGAACCAATCCTTGAAGACTTGCTGATAGACTCTGAAAAAACATTGATTGAACCATAACCAGTAGAGAAGCATGTGTTGAAGTTGAGTACTCTAACAGGAGATGATAAAGGTGACAAGAAAACTGAAGATAAAGTTATAATTGTCTGGAGTGATTATTTTTAAAGATTGTTAAATAGAAGAAGCAGTGGCAGAAAATATTCAAGAGGAATGCAGTCAGAAGTACTTAGCAGTACTCGAGGTTAAAAAAAATTCTCAAAAACTTGAAATTTGGATAACTGGCTGGAGTAGATGATATTCAATAAGTAATGCTCAAATATGGAGGCACATCACTATATGTATCTACTATATAGTGGTGTAGCAAACATCACTATATAGCAAAATGATGTGCTATAACAAACTATGAAAAGGTATCCTAAGTCTCATAGAACCAATGCTATTTTAAGATCACTATTACAAATAGTTAAATCTCAGGACTTTTACAATACCAAATTTCCTGAGCAAGTGATATCACAATTATTAGATAAAGAAAATGGTGCGACATCATATAGTGATAATAGAACAATGTTTATGTAATGGCAGGAACCATAATAAACAAAGATAAATTTTGGGAAACACAACAAAGAACATAGCAGATGATAGAATAAAGGATATTACAGGATATAGAACAAAGGAAATTGGGGGATCATACATTGATGACAGAATACAAATTATTGGCATGAACTAAACAAAAATAAAACAATATGCAAAAGTGCAAATGAACACAATAAAAGGGGGACATGTAAGAAAGAACTAGAAGAGTATAAAATTATAAAAATATGAATATAGAATTAATGCTTATATTTTGAAATTTTACATTAGATTAGATTAATATCACTTACTTGAAATCTTCATAATGAACTAAATATATACTATTAAAATAAAAAAATTTAGATTAAAAAAAAATCAAAAATTCTAAATCAAAATAGCTTTTTTTATTTTATAGAGGAAGAATATAACTTTTAATTAAGGAAATACTGTATATTGTGCCATATTTCTTTATTTGAAAATCTAAGAGAAGAGTATCAATTTACCAATTATTGGGTCTTTTCAATTAGGAAGCTGATGTGCATTCATACCAGTTATACCGATACCTTCCCACCTTCCCCTAAGCTGACCAATGCTGACTATCTTTTATTTGCTCCCTCTTTGAAAATTGCAGTGGGTAATTATGTAGTTTGAGTGATGGCCAAAGTTTTCTGGTTATTTTTGATTTTAATAGTATAGACTGCATTTACTTCATTATGATGATTTCTGGTAAGTGACATTAATTTAATTAAGCCAGCGTAACATTTCAAAATTTAAATGTTAATTCTGGATTTTCATTTTTATAATTTCATACTCTTCTGGTTTTTTCTTATGTCTCTCGTTATTGTATTTATACTTCTTGTATTTATACTTCTTCGTGTTGTCATTTTTTCTGCCTTATGTATGGATCCTGCCAGTCCTTTATAATCTCATCAGTGTGTGATTTCACACAATTTCTTTTGTTATTTCCAGCAATTTCTCTATTTCTAACAATCTCCTTTATTGTATTTCCTGTGATTTTCTTTCCTTTCTTGTATGAACCAAATTTTCCTTTGTTTTATTTCCTGTCATTTCTTTTTTTTGTTTTTTGCCATATCCATTATTTATGTATGATTCCTGCCATACATAAACGTTGTTCTCTCTGACATCAGTGGCGATTCCTTCCATTCTGTTTTCTACTGTTTCCTTTATTTCATGGGAATAAAGTGAATAATAGGTATTTTTTTCTAAATTCATTACTGCAAACCTGGTGCTATAACAAACTATTTCTCTGCCCCCCCCCCCATCCCCTCCTTTCCCTCAGAGGTTTGCTAAAGCAAGTATCTACTATATAAAAGTTTTACGTGGCTTCACACTCATAATTCAGAAGAAGGCCTGGTCAGAAGGTCAAATTCCAGATGACCTGAGTAGAGCTCTCGTAGCACCTCTGTGTGTGTGTGTGTGTGTGTGTGTGTGTGTGTGTGTGTGTGTGTGTGTGTGTGTGTGTGTGTGTGTGTGTGTGTGTATACATATACATATATACAGTAAACCCTTGATTAAACAGACTAATAGGGGCTAAGGAGTAGCCCTTAAAATTTTTTAAAATAAAAATATTTGTAACATTATACTGCAGTTTTATCAATATCAGCACTAATAACAAAAAAATTGTTTTACACACACACACTTTTCGATAAGTTAATGTGAAGTTAATGTTCAATGTTGAGGTACTTTGTTTAGGTAATCCTGCTTTGAAAAAACTATCAAGTTTTTTTTTTTAACTTTTGAATTTTGCTGTTTTTTTTATAATTAACTTCCTAAAATTACAAAAATGTTTGTAATAAAACTGCCGCAGAAAGTCACGCCACTCGACAAAAGAACCAATTACTGTGCGATTGGTTAGTGATTAGGACGTGTGATCACATCCTAATCATTTGCTAAACATGTTTTATGAGCAGTGACTCATTTACGTCGGCTAAATTACTACAGTGTTTTTCCAACATATGATGACCTATTTGCCAAAATTTGTTAAAAATAAGAGGAAATTAATAACAAAAAATAGCCTGTTAATTTAATTATAAGCAAATCTTGGTTAAAAGTATTTTAAAATTAACAGGGTGTTAATTTTCACATGTGACATACGGACCGGAAATTTTGTCCATTAAATCCAAAGTCCGTTAAATCGAGGGTTTATTGTATATATATATATATTACTATACAATACTACAATACATAAAGGCAGTCCCTGGGTTACGGATGAGATATGTTCCTGAGAACATCTTTAGGTCAGATTTGTGTGTAATTTGGATCCCTGATGAACAGCACATATACTGTAATATTAATACTATAATTACTCATATGTGGCAATAATAATACCATGTAATACTATAGTAATAATAATAATACTCCTGACTAATAATAAGTTACAGAAACTATTGTGCTCTTTCTTTTAATTCAAACAAACAGAATATAAAAACAAACTCATGCAAAAAGTTTAGATAGGAGTTAGGAGAAATTTCAAAAAAGAATATTAAAGGTTAACACATCTAACATTACATCAATGTCTTGCTTACTGGAAGGGGCATTTTTGAGGCAAGGAGGTAGGTTAACATTAATCGGAAGATGAGAATGGAGTGGGTGCTGGAGAATCAGGATCAAATTCTGTACTAGAGAAGATGGATATTGTGCTGGAAAATCAGGATTTGATTCTGTTGCTGGGGGGGGGGAGCTTACCACTGAAGTTGGTTTCTTGAAAAAGGTATGTAGGGTTGTTTGCACAGCTTTTTCTTTTTTTCATCATAAATGGTCTTGTAGCTGCTGATATTCTCACTAACTGCATGGTAAACCTTTGTAAACTGCTTAATGTTAGGATCTTGCTTCTCAAGCTTAGCAAATCCTGCTTCAATGAGATGAAAGGCTTCAGCTAATTCTTTTGTCATAAACTTTCTTGGCTCTGGATCTTCTTATTCTTTGTTCTTGTGTTTCTATCAGCTCCTTCTCTATCTTCATAAGGTCTTCATTGGTTAATTCTTGTGAATGGGACTCTAGTAAATCAATGCCATCATTTTCATTTATGTCCAGTTGCAGTTCATTGCCGCTATCCACCACAGCTTTTTTGTGGTGGATAGCGATGTCGTCTTCTGTAAAGCCACGAAAATCATCAAAGAATTGAGGGCACAGTTTGTTCCACAGCCCTTTTATTGTTCATTCTTTGCTTCTGCCCAAGAATCAGAATGTTTTTGATTGCATCATAGATGTGATAATTCTTCCAGAACACGCCCTCAAGGTTATTACATCATCATCTTCCATAGATATCTTATGCCATGCCAGTTTGTTTACATGTGCAGAAGAAACTAGGTATTGAATTATTAATTTCATTATTTAATTATTAATTATCCTTATGGGGAACATTGGGAACCTGTTCGTAATTACAGGATGCCACAAGTCGAGTTGTACGTAACCCAAGGACCGCCTGTATATATATATATGTATATTATATATATATATAAAAAAGGAAATAAAACTGGAAGTGGGAATTACAAAGGAATTTCCCTACAGCATTCGAGGTAAGATTTATCTGTACATATTAGTAAGAAGAGGCTAAGAAAAATAATTATGGAAGGGAAACACTTGGAGAAGAACAATCTGAGCCAATAGCAGTTGTCAGGATCAGATTTTCACTTTAAGACAGATAGTTGGGAAATCATGGGAATATAAGAAGTGTCTGTATTGAAGTTTTTTAGATCTGGGGGGAAAAAAGTATAAGGCAGGAAGATGATGTTCAAAAGACTAGAGTTATATGGTATAATTGGAATATTATATTGGGCAACACATTCTATATTTGAAATGTAATTCAACAGTTAGCATTGAAGGAGATATAGGAAGATGAAGGAAAGTGGCATTAGGTCTGATATCAAAATAAGTATTTTCATATTAACATGGCAGGAAAATGACCCAGAGGAAGACATACTCTAGAACAGTGTTTCTCAATCTGTGGTCTGTGATGATGGGACAGGTGGTCCGCAGGCAGACTTAAATTAATTAAATAAATATATTTTTTTAATTATCCAAACAAAACAAATTAAAATTGAATAGGTAAAAATTATTGAATTCAAATGGAGCCTTAAAAAAACCAGCAAATAGTGTCAGAATGTTCAAGGGCGGAAACAATAAAACTCTATTGTTTTTCACTTCACTCCTCTTTTATTATTCGTCATTCTTCCGCTAAATTTGTAGCTGTAGAATGACGAATAATAAAAGAGGGGTAAAGTGAATAATAATATAGTTTTATTGCTTCTGCCTTCCCTTGCTGTTTTGTCAGATTTAAAGTGAACATGTGTTATCCACATTTCAACCAACTGCTTGTTGTGTATTGATTTTTATTATTGACGGTTTCCTTCAACCAAGGCTCAGTATATCTTCAGAAGTGCTAAGTGATACTTGAACAAAGTGTGTCGTGAGTTAACCCCAGTGTTTATATATTTTTCGGAAACGTTTTTTTAATAATGGAAAAGTGGTTTAGAACTAGGACTTTGAAAAGAAGAGCAAATGAAACAGGTAATGCTAACCCTAATTGTAATACACGTGTTGTAACGGCCAGTAAATCTGATACTATTAAAGTAGAAGAAACAAGCAGTTCAGAGAAAAAATACAGTAGGAAATATAACAGTTCATATTTGGAATTCGGGTTTACTTGGTGTGGAGATGAAAGTGAACAGAAACCTCAACGTGTTTTGTGTTATGAAGTGTTGTCGAATGAGTGCATGAAACCTGTGAAACTCCGATTTAGAAACTAAACATTTGGATGTGAAAAATAAGCCAATTGAATTTTTTCAGCGATGCTTAGGGACATTAAATCATGGGAAAGATATAATTTCAGCCATGGATTCCATTAATAGCAAAGCACTGGAAGCATCCTATCTCTTGAGTTTGCGCATAGCGAAAACAGGGAAACCTCATTTTATCTGGGAAAATGTACTACTTCTAGCTATAAAAGATGTGGTAAAAACTATGTTTGGCAACAAGTTACTAAAAGATGTTGATTTGATTCCTCTTTCAAATGACGCTGTCGGTTGCAGAATTAATGATATGGCAGGTGACATAGAATCTCAGTTAATTGAAAAAGTTAAGAAGAGCCCTTATTATGTGTTACAAATAGACGAAGCTACTGATGTTACAAATGATGTGCAGTTAATATGCTACATAAGATATGCACACGATAACAACATTCATGATGATATTCTGTTTTGTAGAACTTTGTCATCCCGAACAACTGGAGAAGAAATATTTCACACTATCAATAATTACGTAATATACAAAGGGATCCAGTGGGAAAAATGTATAGGTTTCTGTTCGGATGGAGCTTGCACTCTTACAGGCAGGCATAGTGGGGTTGTTTCTACAGTCAAAGAAGTAACTCCGGATATGAATTGGGTGCATTGTTTCATACATAGGGAAGCATTAGCCTACAAAGGAATGCCACCAGAATTTAAAACTGTGCTATACAATGCTGTCAAGCTAATTAATTTTATTAAAGCTCGACTGTTAAATAACAGGTTATTTTCAGTACTCTGCGATAAAATGGGCAGTGAATACACACAACTTTTGCTTCATTCTGAAATTTGCTGGCTTTCCAGGGGCAAAGTACTAACAAGGTTATTTCAATTAAGGCATGAAGTTTTATTATTTGTAAATGAACGTAATTCTGACTTTGCATCACTCCTTGTTGAGGAAGCATGGTTATCAACACTATCCTATCTTTCAGACATTTTTTCGAAATTAAATGAACTAAATCTCTCCCTTCAGGGAAATTCTTTAACTGTTCTTGATGCCTATGACAAAATAAAGGCATTCGAGAAAAAACTGGTTTATTGATTAATTATGTAAAAGACAGACAATTTGCACCTTTTCCAACAATCCTTTTTAGCGGAAAATAATATTTTTGTTCATTCTGAGTTTGTGGAAAGGGTTTGTGACCACCTCAAAAATCTGAAATGGAATTTTGAAACATATTTTCTGAATAACTTTTATAAGAAATTTCTGTGGGTTCACGATCCATTTCAGGCTTGCAGTCACGAGAACGACCTGTTATCGAAAAAGGAACAGTTAATTGAGTTTTCAAGTGACAGTGAGCTTAAAATGCAATTCCATGATCTTGGTTTTGTCCGATTTTGGATCTTGTCTTCAGTGAGAAGTGAATTTCCAGAATTATCTGAAGAAGCACTGAAAATTGTCCTGCAGTTTTCTAAACCTATCTTTGTGAGAAAGGATTTTCATCGCTCCTTCAAATAAAAACAAAATACAGAAATCGTCTTAGTGTGTGTGTGTGTGTGCTGATCTTCAACTGAAGTTGACCGATATTGAGCCAGATATCCAGCAACTCTGCAAGGACTGAGAAGCTCAACCATCTCATTAAAAGTAAGTAGTCGCATAATTATATCATCTTATTTATTTGTTTAATAAAAATTAAAACTTTGTTCAATGATGATACACTTTTAATCGTTTACTTCCAATTTAATTAATTATGTTGCCATATCTTTCAAAACTTGCTTTTAGTAGTAGTAGTTGTAGGTTAGTAGTTGGAAGGGGACCAATCGTTCGATGCTGTCGGCACACTCTCCCTCGATGAGTCTTTGGACTCCCTGGAGGTGTCAAAATAATAATAATAATAAAAAAACTTGCTTTTAGATTTTTTATGTTATAGATGGCACAGTTTTTCTGAAATGTTGGTAATTCCTATATAGGTTTTTTTAAAAAAATTACAAAAAGTCAAAACGACATATAGGAAAATGAATTAAAAATTTTTCTTGCTTTTCTGTTTGCAAAATCGTCAATCACATTGTCGAGGTCTATTTCATCGCTCAGTTGCTGTTTTATAGACAGTAAGGCAAGATTTCATAAACGTCAAAAAAGATGCCGCCAGGGGCAGATCACCCCCCCAGCAGCTATGCCTCTATAACTTAGTGGTCCGCAGAATTGTTTTGGGCATTTTACTGGTTCTTGTGCTTAGAAAGATTGAGAAACGCTGCTCTAGAAGACCCAAATATAAAAGTATATCTGATAATATTGGAGTCCTGACAAACAACAGGTTAATTTGTATGAAAATGGTTGTTAGGATATTATTGATAATGTAAACTTTCACACTGTACCTCAACAGGTGTTTGCCTGTTGAGGGCACATATCAGTAATTTGATGTTTTATTTCTCTAATATATGCTTTTTTTTTTTTATGAAATAAAAAATATTCTGTTATGTTTGGCCTGCAGCTGCTTACCAGCTAACGAAATCTACTTGCCGTAGGTGATTGGGAAATATTTTTGAGCTTTAACGATGATATAAACCCGATAAAAGCATGTTCACTAATATGCTCTAATATTAATTGTATGTGACATTTGAGAACGAACATTTGCATCACTAATCAATGTATATCACACCATGAGTTCCACAATTCCTTGTTATATAGATAATGCTATGTACATAAAAGAAAATGTATCTGTTAAAAAAGTAATAATCACCATCACTTTTGATTTGTAGTCAAAATGAACTCTATAAGTGGCATTGTATTTTCAAAGAATGCTAGGAATGAGAAAGGAAAGTGGGGTTGAGTTTGAATAATCAGTACATTTTCAGTCTCTTAAGTATTCCTTTCATCTTTCTTAAATCTGATTTTAATGTATTGATGCCTAAATTAAGCACTTTTATTTTACATACTTTTCTCTTCAGGAGAGCAAATTTACTGTGTGCGGTGATATTCATGGACAGTACTATGACCTGCTGAACATATTTGAATTAAATGGATTGCCTTCAGAAACCAATCCTTATGTATCCTTTTTGTATTATTATGTATAAATTACATGATTATAAATGTGTCTGTTTCCTTGTAGCAGAATGAAGGTTGTGTAGAACTTAACTAGATCACTCACACCAACTATCATACCTTCTCTTAAACACATTCGCACTGGATGCACTCACTATTTCAACAGGGGTAAAAAAAAACCTAGCTCTCACTTTTTTTTTTTTTTTTTTTTTTTTTAACTGCACACAACCATAACTTCCACTGATGTCCCTCCCCCAAATCCTCTCTCCACCTTCCATTTAATAAAAAAATTTCATCAGTTGATAACCTATAACATCCTTTCAGAAGTTTATAGCCCTCTATCACATCACCCCCACATTCTCCTGTTTATCAGTGTCTGCATTCCATAATCTCAATATCATTTTTGTTACTCCTCTTTGTATCTCCTCCAAACCTAGGAGACCAAATTTGGCAAAATGACTTCCTTATCTTTATTTCAATATTCACTTCAACATCATAATTATCATCAGCATTATTTTTGCAATGTGACCTTTGAACTGCAGTTTTCTATCTACCATAACTCCATGATCCCTAGCCTCATCAGTTTCTTGTAACATAATCCTCCAGTATAATATGCCTTTGGGAAATTCATCACATCAAAGTGTATAGCTTTAACACTTACTAACATTGAATTGATTTATCATTTCCCACTGTTCCAGCTTATTCAAATCATTCTCTAAGCACTATACATGGGTAGCATTCATGATTATCCTGCCCATCTTTGCATCATCATCATCATCATCAGCAAACAATTGAACATCTCTTATCATGTCTTTCCCAATATCATTAATATATATATTAATGATATTGGGAATATATCATTAATATATATATTAATGATATTGGGAAAGACATGATAAGAGATGTTCAATTGTTTGCTGATGATGATGATGCAAAGATGGGCAGGATAATCATGCCCATCTTTTATATATTAAATTAATATATATATCAATATATTAATTTATATTAATATATAAATTAATATATATTAATATATATATTGATATATATATATTAATAATATATTAATATATTATTAATATATATATATATATATATATATATATATATTGAACAACAGTGGTTCAAGGTCTGATCCCTGAGGTACATTGCTGGTCACCTAAAATCAGGTATATTCACATCCACCATACCATTTTTTGATACCTATCCATTAGCCATCCTAGTTTATATTCCAATCCCATATTCTCCAGTTTGTGCAACAGTCTTTCATGTGGTATCCTAACAAATGCCTTAGCATAGTGTAAGAGAGTATCATAGTGTATCTAGTCCCTTTGTCCAATTCAGCCATAGCATTATTATAAAATATGAGCAAAACATGACTTCCCTTTCATAAGCCCATGCTGCCCTTTGTAAAGCCAAGGTTGTCTGTAAGTTTTTTTTTGTATAGTTCACACCAATCTCTCTAAAATCTTCACCACCACTCCAGAAATACTGATAGCTTGGTAGTTAGACACAGCAGTTTTTGCACCACTCTTGTGCAGTAGAACTATTATATAATCTTTCTGTTCCTGGAGGTCTTTTCTGAGCTGAGACTCAAGTTATATAAGCATGTCAAGGGTCAGCTGAAAATTCTAAAAATTCAGCTAAAAAATCATATATGCTAATATCCTATCTGTTCCATTTGATGAAATGATATCCAGGTTACGCAACAGATCTTGAATCTTATTCTTATACTTGTCATCTCTTCATCCAGTGCAGTAGCATTATGCATCATGTTGTTATTATTACTATTATTATGCTCCTGCATGGAGTCATTGCAGGAAACCCAAACTATTCACACAGTGTCTATCATACCTCTCCTTGAAACCATTAACAGACAAAGCACTCACAACTGACACTGGCAGCCCATTCCTTTCATTCATCAATCTCCAAACTATCCACACAGTAGCTATCATACCTCTCCTCGAAACCATTAACAGACCAAGTACTCACAACTAACACTAGCAGCCCATTACTTTCATTCATCAATCTCCAAGTGGAAAATCTAGTCCTCACTCCGTACTAACCACACTTTTACTCGACTTCAGGTAGGACCTCTTGTTCTGTCCCTATAGCCAAGTGATGAAGCATTTCCCTTGCATTAATCCTATAAAACCTTTTAAGTAATTTAAATGCTTCTATCATATCCTCTCTCTTTTTAACCTATCAACCAACTTTTGCAATTCCCAAATCCTCAGTCTATCCTTATAAGGAGCATTATACAGACCATTCACCATCTTGGTGTCTCACCTCTGGATCCCCTCCACTACTTTGTGACAGACCCAAACAAAGTCATTGAGATGCAGATGTATCAAGGCCTTATAAAGAGGAAAAACAACTTCTTATCGCTATACTAGTTGGTGTGTTCATCAGTAGCCAAGTAATCCTATGTTCCATGTATGTGGTACATATCTGTTTATCCCGAAATGCTTACCTTTTCTTTTTTACACATTAAACTGACATCCATTATCTGTTGTCTGACAGCCTATTTAGCCCATCCTGCAAGCTCTCCCCATTACTTTCATTAACTATTACTATACCAATTTTGCATCATCAACAAATAACTGAATGTTTCTTTTCGGATTATTTCCTATATCATTTATGTATTAGTGTTCCTAGCACAGAACCTTGCATCACATTATTAGTCACTTGCTTTTTTCTGATTGACCCTTCAGAAAGCCATGCTGCTTCTCAGAGTATCATATTCATATCCATCCAGTCCTGAATCCACCCTTTGACCATCTTTTCAAGTGCTTTAGCCACCATTCCTGAGATACTGATTGGTCTATAACTTTTCTACTGCAGTCTTAGAACTTCCGTTATGCAAGGGAATTATTTTGCTCTCATTCCACTCCTTTGGGACTCTTCTAGAACTGAGACATAAAGAGCCTAGTCAGATGCATTGCATTGCCAGTTCCCCTTGCAGGTTAAAAGAACCTCCAATTCATCTACTTCTTTTCCCACATCAGTCCCTGTCACATGTCACAGCAGTAACCTCACTTGCATGATATATCCTTGCATTGTGGTCACTTAGTAACTCAACTATTTTGTCTGCGTCTGTCACCTCACTACTATCAGCATTTTTTAAAGTTACCCTTCCATTGTCATTCTTCCTTGTACTTGCCATGTAATGAAAGAACTGTTTGAAATTTTCTTCGGCCTACTTCTTTTGGTTTCTTTTTCATAATCTGATTTTGCCTTCCTTACCATTCTGGCCACCTTTCTCCTTTATGTACTCTCCACAACACTTTCTTTTTTTCTTTCTTTGTAGCTCCTGATTAATGATCCTACTTATCCATCTGCCCAGTCAGGAGGGTTAATCCAGTAGGAGGTGGATGGATGAGTAGGATCATTAATCATCCTATGCCACTGCATAAAACCTGCAAGGAAAGGGGGTTAATAGTGCATGGGATATAGCTAAGGGGCATCCAGAGAATGCACTGCTAACACTCTTTCCTTGCAGGTTTTATGCAGTGGTGCAGCTTCATGCTTCCTCCTAAGCTTGTTAATCTTCCTTGTAGTTAACATATATACCTCATCTTTACACTCATCTGGTTGACAGATCTTAGCAGAGTGAACACTTATTTGAACAATCTCATCTGCTTCTGACACAAGAATACTGTCTGCATTCACTAAAGTTTTCTTTCATATTCATTTTTTTCTTTTACTTTCAGCATATAGCAATAAAATTCTTTTGGTTTGCTTTTAGCCTGCACAGCCAGTTTCTTTTCATACTTCGATTTAGCTTTCCATACAGTACTCATAACTTTTCTTCTGACTTGTGGACTAGTTAGACTTAGGTGATAGTTGGAACTTGTTATAAGGTTTAGCAGAATAAAAAAAAAGCATAAATAATTAATTAGACATGTGTAATCAAATTAGTAAATATTAATTGGAAAATAAATGTGTTGCTCAGATACCATACAAATTATAAACCATTGCATTATGATCTCACCAATTCTGTAAAGAAAACATAAAAGAGCTTCTTAAAATGTCACTTCTTGACCTCTTGAAATAGTTAAAAAATTCAAACTGTTTATCTATCATTTAGAACCCCCCCCCTGGCCAAGTATTATATGGAACCTTTTGAAAAACATGCTCTTGATAGTAGTATTCTCAAACTTTCTATCTGTCTCAGGTACATTGATGATATGTTCTCTATTTGGCCACATGGAAGACAGATTACACTCCTTCCCTCCTCCATCTTAATAGACAGCACCTCAAAATCCAGTTCACTAAAGAAAAAGAAAATAATAATAGTTTGTCTCTTCTAGATACTTTAATCACACATCTTCCCAATGATATCCTTTCTTTGTCTGTTTAGAGAAAACATACCCACAAATTCAACATAAAAAAAAAAACAAAACCAATTAAAATACGAAAAAGAGTCTTGAACCAAATTACATAATTGCAATAACAAGTTCAATATAAAAAAAAAATGACAATTAAAAGACAACAAAGGATGAAAATATAACCAGTCATAAACTCTTTTCATCCATAGAGAACCTGTAGCACAGGTTAGCCATTTGGGCACAAATTTTAACGAAGATGGTAGATTAAATATATCATCATCATCAAATTCCTGACATGTACCCTCAAGGGGTATACAGGATATGATAGTACTACATGAAAAAAAAATTTATATCGTTACTAACTTCCTGTCTATAATTTTCCTCCAAATCAGTCTGTTACTTGTCAAGATTCCAACATTATCAGATCTTATATTTCTATTGTCTAAGGCACTTTGTACTGTATCAATCCACCTATATCTTGGTCTTACTCTGGGTCTTTTTCCTGCCAACCTGGCAGAGAACACTTGTTTTGCTAATCTTTCCTCTACCATTCTGTTTAAGTGACCATACCACCTGAGATTAGCTTTGCTAATGCATTCCTAGATGCTGACAATGTCAAGTTCTTTCCTAATATCCTCATTTTTAATATTGTATTGCCATTGATGCCATCTGTTCACGCCTATAATCTTTCTCAGGACTCATATCTGTGGTCTCTAGTCTTTGGTCAAGTGTTTTACTTCTGACCCAGCTCTCAGATTCATAAGTTAAAACTAGTTTGAAGACGGTCTTGTATACGGCTAATTCAGTATTCCGACTAATTTCTCTCTTATTCCATATGAATTTATTCAATTGACTTCTTACTATACCAACTTTGTTGATTCTGTTGTCTATTTCCATATTTAATTTACCTCTAAATTAAATATGGAAATTACCTCTTAATTACCTCTTCACTAAAAATCGTGCCTAAATAGACGAAATGTTTTACTTGTTCCACAGGTTCTCTGTTCCCAACACAGTTGATACTTTCAATGATTCTGCCTATTTTCATTGTCTTTGTCTTTTTATTGCTGACCTTCATACCATATCTATTACAACAGTAATTCAGTTTAGTCAGGGAATCGTGCAAACTTGTAACGGATTTATTTAGAAGCCTTTTTGAAACTAACAAGCTCGGATGATTTTTCATTTTAAAACAAATAGTTGAATTATCTGAAGTGTAACATCGTCTGCATAAAGCAAAGAGCTGACATTAACATCTCCAATTCTGATATCATGTTTAATACCACTTTCTTTCATAATGTGGTCCATATAGATAATGAATAACAGTGGGGATAATGTACATCCTTCTCTCACACCAGATTTAACATTAAACCATCTTCTGTACTTCCTTCAATTCTAACTGCTGACTTACAACTCAAATAAAGACTAAGTATTGCTTGATATAATGCCCCATTGACACCATATAACTGTAGCTCCATATAACCATATAACTCAGTATTGAATATCTTCTCTCTTGGCACTTTGTCATATGCCTTTTCTAGATCGACAAAACTTAAATACAGATCTTTGTTATATCTTCCCATACTTTCTCAACTATTTGTCATAAAGTGAAGATCTGTTCTGGACAGCCTCTATTTGGCCTAAATCCAGCTTGTTCTTCACCAAGCTTTTCTTCCACAATTCTTCTCGACCATTTCTCAAGTATACTTGCATCGATCTTGCCAGGAACACTCAGTAGGAAATACCTCTTAATTCTCACATTCAGTTTTATTTCCCTTTTTATATATGGGTACTATGAGAGCTCTACCTCAATCATCAGGAATTCATCCCTCAGTCCAGGCTTTCTGAACTGCAGTGCAGCCACTGTAAGACTTTTATACCACCATACTTAAGCATTTCTGGTCGAATATAGAAAAGTGGTAAAAAACTGAGTTTTTTACCACTGTGCTATTACTGCTTGTTTCATTTAGCAATTTTTCAAAACAATTACTCCATGTTTCAAGGATATCTCTTTCTCCCATTTTCATGTCACCTTTATCATCTCTAACTCCTTTTACAGCATTCTTTCCTCGATTTCTAAGCTTCTTCAACAACCTCCAGAATATCTTACCACCTTCTTAATATTTATTTTCTCTGTTCTTGCCAAAGTCCTCCCATGACTTTTGTTTAGCTAGTTTTACACAGTGTTTAGCTTCTTACATTTGTTTCTGTATTCTCTAAGAGCACAAGCTGACTTATTTGCCAGGAACTTTTGATATGCTTTCTTAACTTTTCCTTCACTGCCTCTTTAACTTCCTGTGTCAACCATGGAGTTCCGATTTTTCTATCCTTTCTGACAACCTCACCACATGCCTCTCTGGCTGAATCAATCACGGTTTTGTTCAAGGCTTGCCACTGAATCTCCAAGGTTTGGTTCCTGTTCTCAAACTCTCGTTTTTTCTTCAAAAATCTTTATGTATTTTAGTCTACATTTCACATCTGAGAGCTGCTCAACTTTTATTCGCTTCAAAACTTTCTTACATTTTATTCTTTTCAATATGAAATTCAGTTTTATCCTGCTCAAGACGAAATAGTGATCACTTCCAATTTCAAATCCTCTGTTTATTCTGGTGTTCTGCACCAGGGGAAAAACATCACTATTATCAATAACATAGTCAATGAGATTTCTTATTCTTTGCCTCTTCTCTCCATGAGAATTTGTGCACATTTTTATGTTGGAACACGGTGTTACTAATAACCAATCCATGTCCTGAGTAGAAATCCAACATGTATTTGCCATTATTATTAGCTTTGCTCTTTTCTCCAAATTTTCCCAAATTATTTTTATATGTCTGACAATCATTTCCTACTCCGCTATTTAGATCCCCAACAAGGACCAACTTTTCCTTTTTCATTGTGTCAGTTGCTTTCGCTAAAGTATGAAAAAATTCCTCCACTTCTACCTTAGTAGAACCTTCTGTGGGACCATAGGCACAAATAATTCTCATTGTCCAGTTTCCCATTCTCATATTTGTCCACATCACTCTACTTGAAACTGCCTGCTATTCAAGAAGATTAGCCTCATATTTTGTGTTGAATACTATGGCTACTCCTTCTTTTCCTTGATTGTCATTGCCTGAATATAACATTTTGTATTTATTGCTCAGAAAGATCTCACCAGTTTTTGTCTTTTTTGTTTCAGTCACCCCTATTATGTTGATCTGGTACTTATCTAATTCCTCAGCTAGCTCCATTTCTTTGCCATTCAGTTCTCTTATGTTGATAGGTATTGATCTTTAACTCTGGTGATGTAGAGTTGGTGTGTGGTTTCAGATTTGTTCCAGTAGCTGACTTTTCGTTGTTTGCCCTTGTTCCCTAACGAAAACAACGGGGGCCTTGTTTAACCGGGTGACACCCCAGCTGGCATGAAATTTTGTCATGTTGTATCATCATTTTTTTTTTCTTTTGGTTTAAGCCAATAAGAGTACAATTTGGTCAGCTAAATCCCAAATCGCCAGTGCATCCTCGTTCGTTCAGTATCCAGGTAGATACCCAACAGGGTGCACCATGAGAAGGTGAGGATTGGACATTAGGTCATTATGTTGGAGGTTTAATGGATTTTTTACAACACTCAAAAAGAATTAAATTAGATTTTAATACTCCTCTATTTCGTCCTAGTCACTAGGACATCTACGGGGATTACAAAAACAATTAATGTAACATGCACACAAAAACTTACAATACTAAGCCCAACCACGTGGGTGACAATAAAGTCCTATCTAGGTGGAGCGCCCTCTAAGGGCGGTAGTAGGTGGCCTGGAATGTAAGGTGGGACCTCTGGTGATGAGTGTTTCCCAAATCTTCGGAAGCTTAATGCAACCGTATTTGTTAAGATTTGGTTGGTTTCTGAGAGCTGCTGCTGCTTCTAAGAAAAGTCTCTCTTTCTTGAATTTGTTGTGGTGGAGTATGGTGGTTTTCTTCCATGATACTCTGTGGGTGGTGTCCAAAACATGATCAGCCAAGCCTGAATGGCCATAGTTATGTTTACAGATGTAAGACTTGTGTTCCTCCAGGTGGATGGATGCTGATCTGCCTGTCTGTCCAAAGTACGCCAGCTTACAGGAACAGGGTACTTTATAAACTCCAGGCAGAGAGAGAGGAGGGAGCTGATCTTTCGTAGAACAGATAAGGGTAGCAAGTTTGCGGTAGGGCTTATATGCTGTGTGTAGGTTATACTTTTTTAGTATCTTGGCTATTTTTTCCGAAGTGCCTCGGATGTAGGGTATGGTGATGGCATTTTTAAAATCTTGTTGATGAGAGGGACGGGGAATGGGGGAGGAATTGATTATTTTTTTGATACTGTGTTCGCTGTAGCCATTGGAGAGGAAAGTTCTGTGTATGTGGTTAAGCTCAGTAGTGAGGGCGGTTCTACTGGAACAAAGATTGTGGGCTCTCTTGGTAAGGGTTTTAATGATGCCATATTGTTGTGAGGGGTGGTGGTGGGAGAGTTTGTGAATGTATCTGCCTGTGTGTGTGTGGGTTTTCTGTATACAGTGAAGGCAAGTGTATCATTTGGCAGGCGCGTGACTAAGGTGTCTAGGAAGTGTAAACAATTGTTCTTTTCCTTTTCCATAGTAAACTGGATTCTTGGATGTAGGCTATTGAGATGACCGAGGAAGGAGTCTAACGTGTCTGGGCCATGAGGCCAAATGGAGAACACATCCTCTACATATCTTAGCCAGATAGAAGGTTTGAGTGGGGCTGAGTCTATGGCTCGTTTTTCGAAATCTTCCACATAGAAATTGGCAAGGGGGGGGTGAGAGGGGGGAACCCATGGCGGTTCCTTCTATCTGCTTGTAGATTTTGTTATTCCAAGAGAAATACCCAGAGTTGATGGCAAAGGAAAAGAGATCTAAGATGTCATTGGGGAAAACGTTTTCTAAGAGAGAAAAAGTGTACTACAAAAGATCAGCTCCCTCCTCTCTCTCTGCCTGGAGTTTACAAAGTACCCTGTTCCTGTAAGCTTGCGTACTTTGGACAGACAGGCAGATCAGCATCCATCCGCCTAGAGGAACACAAGTCGTACATCGTTAAACACAATTATGGCCATTCAGGCTTGGCTGACCATGTTTTGGACACCACCCACAGAGTATCATGGAAGAAAACCACCATGCTCCACCACAGCTAATTGAAGAAAGAGAGACTTTTCTTAGAAGCAGCAGCAGCTTTCAGAAACCAACCAAATCTTAACAAATATGGTTGCATTAAGCTTCCGAAGATTTGGGAAACACTCATCACCAGAGGTCCCACCTTACATTCCAGGCCACCTACTACCAACCTTAGAGGGCTCTCCACCTAGATAGGACTTTATTGTCACCCACGTGGTTGGGCTTAGTATTGTAAGTTTTTGTGTGCATGTTACATTAATTGTTTTTGTAATCCCCGTAGATGTCCTAGTGACTAGGACGAAATATAGGAGTGAAAAAAAAAAAAAAAAAAAATCAACTAACGCCTTTTTATTCCCGTATACGGGGAGTAGGCGAGGCCATTTAGCCCTATCTAACTTTTGGAGACTGAGTGGGCAGTTCAATCTCCACTGGTACCAATCAGAGATAGATGGCCCAAGGCTATCACTAATTAAGCGGTACTCAGTGAAGAGAGACGGCTCAAATGTGCCGCCATCTCGTGGTCCCTAACCCTAACACAATATATTTAATGTCTGAAAATAATGTGGGTTCTACGGTCGATTTTCTTGAGTTTACAGGACGAAAAACCCGAGTTTCCGGGAGGAAAAACCTGCTTGCCCGTGCCAGAGATCGACTAACTCGGGAACCGGTCGAAAAAAGGCTTAGAAAAATTTCCTCTAGTCGCCGACTAGACTCGAAACCAAGTCTTCCTTCATGCGGCCAAATGCCATGGTTGGCAAACGCCACATCCACTGAGCTACACAGGCCCAATATAGGAGTATTAAATTCTAATTTAATTCTTTTTGAGTGTTGTAAAAAATCCATTAAACCTCCAACATAATGTCCTCACAGCACTTAAGCCTCTACACAAGAATGGACATTAGGTCAGAAGCCCTGGTCGGTTCTCCACCTTCCTTTAAAGGCTATGTGGAGGCCTCCTCTCAATTATACAGCTTTGACCCTTAAGCAACCCCAGATTAAATATATAAGTTGATAATAGAAAGTTGGTATGCTATAGTGGGAAGCTAATTGAATAACTTTATATTTAACATGAGACAGACAGAAATAAATCAAGATATCAAGATAGTATTATATGAGTTTTCAAACCAATTTTAACAAGTACATCTGAAAAGTGATTTAGAAATGAAACAGTTGATCAAAGACATTGGAGAAAACAACAGATGCGAAGAGCTCTGAGAAAAATTAGATGTGTCAACATTTCATCATTGATTTTGCAGTTCTGAGAAAAGAACCTGACATCATCAATATTCAAGAGTTTAATAAATTTAGTTTAATCCTTTATCCAAGTGTGATCTAACAAAGTTTGCACCTGAAAGTATCTTCATGACTGGGGTAAGGTGGTACAACACTGGGCAACTCGTTGCAAAGGTGGAGCAAGCTAACATCACTCCTATCTCAGTATCTCCCGTAATGCAAAACACATCTCCTTGTGGATATGTATAATGTTATGCATTAAGGGAAGGGCCACTACCCAGACTAGTTTCGACCTTTATTGAGATCTCTTCAATGGGAGCCAGGCCCAAGAGGAGATACTACCAGGCAGAAACATTAGCAAGGTCATTTCTACCTATAGGAGTTGCCTAACTGTGTGCCACCTTTTTATTAAATTACTCTGGATTTAGAGAAAGATGTTGAAAGTTTATTCACTGTTTGGCAACTCCTATAGGTAGAAATGACTTTGCTAATGCTTCTGCCTGGTATCTCCACTTGGGCCTGGCTCCCACTGAAGAGACCTCAATAAAGGTTGAAACTAGTCTGGGTAGTGGCCCTTCCCTTAATGCATAACATTATACATATCTGCAAGGAGATGTGTTTTGCATTATGGGAGATACTGAGATAGGAGTGATGTTAGCTTGCTCCACCTTTGCAAGGAGTGCCCTGGTGTTGTACCACCTTACCCCAGTCCTGAAGATACTTTCAGGCGCAGACTTTGTTTGCTCACACTTGGATAAAGGATTAAACTAAATTTATTATAGTCTAACCAAGTGAAAAATAAAATTTCAATATTCAAGAGTGTTCAAACAGAGCTAATCTAAGATAGTATAGTCAGTTAAACAGAATGAAAGATTAATGAAACAAACAAACCAAACTGGCAAGAAAAAAGACCCAGAAGATAAAGATGGGTTGAAGCAGTTATTAGGGTTTAAGATGATTGAAAAGTATGACTCATTTAAATCAGAGACCTGATAGAATGTTAGATCAGTTTCGAAGGAAGTTGTTGATGAGCAACTGATAATCTTGATTTTAATAGACTGTCATATTTGGTACACTCCCTTGAAGCATATACTACAAAATGATGAAAAATGTTAACAAAAATATTTCAATAAATCATAGTGTTGTAATTTTCACATTGTGCTCACTATGCACTTTCATTCACATTTAGCTGAGACTGAGGATACTTTAAAAATAGGTAGACCCTATGATTGGAAAAGATTAGGTTTAAGTGTTTTAAATGCAACACATTTTTCTTTTTATAACAAAAACTACTTATTGCATAATTTTTTTCCCCATCTGACACTTAATCATATCCACACCACTATGATTTTTATCATTCATTGTGGTAAAATTATGGAAACCCCACCATGTTAAGAGCAATAATTTCAGTCTTCATATTAGCCACATTACAATTTAAACAGTAATGGGTTGACTTTTATCCTGATCTCTGGTGATTAAAAAAAAAAAAAAAAAGTATATCAAAGCTACATAATTTTTTTCCCCATCTGACACTTAATCATATCCACACCACTATGATTTTTATCATTCATTGTGGTAAAATTATGGAAACCCCACCATGTTAAGAGCAATAATTTCAGTCTTCATATTAGCCACATTACAATTTAAACAGTAATGGGTTGACTTTTATCCTGATCTCTGGTGATTAAAAAAAAAAAAAAAAAGTATATCAAAGCTACAGTCATTTATATGGCCAGAGATCAAATGCTGCAGCATTAGTTGTGACCTAATAATTATTTAAAATAAGGGCTGAGGCTCTTTTATTATATAATTATTTCAGGAGTAATTAATGACAAGTTCTGACATAAGAGATTTGATAAAGATTGTGACTAATTGTTATGACCTATTAGAACAAAAGTTATGTAGGTGAAACGTGTGCAATCCATATTCTTGAGATTTTAAGCCATCATTTTGTTGAGAGTTAGGGTACTTGATTAGAATTTCACAAACTTCTTTAAATTTGCAATTTGTACTTTAAATTTACTATCATTTTTAAATAAGAAAATGCATACAAAAAATGTGGAAAATGAAAATGCATTTTAGTTTCTGTAGATTGGATACTGCCTGTGAACTTGAAAGGTAGTTTGCTGATGTACACTATCACTTTTCAGCATTGAAAAATACTTATAATGTAATGTAAAAATTAAAAAAGTAATTTTAGAAATAATGCAAGTCATGAAGTAAGATAGGTGTACAGATCTTATTTCATGACTTTGCCACCCTTATGTTTTCTAGTATTTTAGGGATTGTTTACCTTCATTTCTGAAGGAATGAAAATGTGATATTATCTTATGTATCAACATTTCAGGTATTTAATACATATAAGTTTACTGTTATTCTGTCTCCACACACAGAATGCAAAAAAGTGAAAAACACTTAACTTGATATATGCAATTTTGCCATTAAATAGTGCTTTTAGAAAAGTTTTTTAAAAGGAATATAAGCAAAGGAAATTAAAAAAAAATTAAACAATATTAAAACATTCATTGTTTAGAATTTGAATTAAAATTAAGATTTTGAAAATGAGAAATAAAAAACTTTTCATCTGATCAAGAAACTATTTTATGCATTGTAAGTACAAGAAAACTTCTTCACTGTGGATAAAAAGAAAAAAAGAACTGGTATCTTTATTGCATCATTTTTTTTTTTTTTTTAAATTAGACCAACACTTTTTTTTATGTACATAAAAATTGCAGTGGTCATATCTGCTGCTTCATCTTTATCATGTAAAATGCATGTGAGCTTTCTTTAACATTGGACTTCCTACCAATACTTTTTTCTGTTGATGTATTTAATTGTGACACTATTCAACATTGCCTTAAAAGTGACACTTTTAAAGTATTGAATCATTAGACCTCACTTAACACCTTCCATGTGTAAGAAGGAATGTGGAGTCTTACTTGCACCAAGAATACTAATTTTCTCATATGCTTGTATCATCACAGTGAGTGCTTTATTTCAAGGCATCAGTTGTTTTTGTTATCATCCAAGACCTGATAGCCTATGCATTTACAAAACATCACAAAAAGAAATATCAAATGCTGTTTAAAACAGTGGTGTGCATTTTTTTTTTTTTTGGTAAAATTAGTGCCGTTAATAAAGTCTTTAATTATGGTTATCTACAAACTAATTGCCATCAATCAATGGCAAAGAGTATGAAAAAGGACTTTTTTGTCACATGTAACATCTGTTAAAAATGAAGATGATAAACAATACTTGACCACATATTTGTATCTCATTAAAAATAAAGTTTGGAGGACATATTGCAAAGGTAACTAAAACAGTTCATCAAATTACATGGTTGTTCAAGAACATACTAAACAAGCAGGGAGAGATTATTGTTCCCTTATATAAGATTTTAATAAGGCCACATCTGGACTACCAGATTCTGTGGTTATGAAGTTGTGGAGAGGATGCAGAGTTGAGCGACAAAGATTGTGGCAGGTCTGTAGAACACTCCGTATGAGAATAGATTGATGGTCTGTAGGCTTCAAAAATTGTCTGAGAGACAAAAAGAGGAGACATGATAGAAGCATTTAAGTTATTAAAGGGGTTTTATAGGATACACTGAAGACTTTTTTTTCTGCATGACAAAGAGAGAGAGAGAGAACATGGGTTCTCCAGTGGAAGTTGTATACGAGTGTGGTTAGCAAGGGTATTAGGATTGTATTTTTTGCTTGGAGGGTGGTGAATGGGTTGCCAGAGGTTGTGTATTCTTCATCAGTGAATGAGTTTAAAGGAAAAGTATGATTGGTATTGTGTGAATAAATGGATCTCCCAAAATGAGTCTTCTTACTCCATGGAGATATAAAATTTGTTATTTCTTCATTTCTCCATTATAGAAATATTCCTCTACAGAAAACAAAATAGATTCAACAAAGATTCTGAAAAATATGCTGGAACGTTTGACATTTCCAGGTCTTTTGGTTGTGTTTGGCATCAAGACCTGCTTTGCAATCTGCCTTCCTTTGGTCTACCTGTCAACTCTCTCTCTCATTCACTCTGTTTCATGGTGGAGAGTATCCTCTCTTTACGTTTTTCCTCTGGGCTCCATTCTCTCACTTATCCTCTTTCTCTTATTCATAAATGACCTACTCTCAATTACCACCAATCCTATCCACAGCTTTGCCAATGATAGCACACTCAATTTATCTTACTCCTTTGAAAACCCATGTACTTCTCAGACATCCCTAACCATCAAGATCATTTGCAACCAGTACCTTAAACACTGACTCCCCATACGATCCTTCAGTGGGGGTAAGGATAACTTACTTTCAATGCCACTAAAACACAGTTCTGCCTTTTCTCTTGTAAAAGGGATGTCAGCTCATCTTCCCTTATCTTCAGTAATACACACATCACCAGACCTTTCTTCTCCTTGAACTGACATTTACCTCCAGCTGCTTCTGGCACAAACACATCACATTAGTAGCTTCCTCAGTCTTTAAAAAACTAAGCATTCCTTTCTCCTCAAGATGTTTTATACCTACCTAGTTACTAACTCTATATACACTGCTTGGAAAGAAATAAGCTATAAATTGGAGGAATATGATGCTCCCAAATGAGACAACTGTGTCCAGGTGAAATGGCTGCAAGAAGGGAACTGATGGAGTTTGAAAAACTCATTGCAATAGGTTGCCATGTTGCAGGCTTATCTGTTCGACAAATTGTTGACAAATTGGGCCATCTCAGGTCCGTGATACTATACTGAGATGGAAGCACAGGGAGTCAACTGCAAGTGCTATGTGGTGAATGACCCGCTACACTCTCCAAATGTGATCGTAGGTTGCTGTGAAGGATAATATGTAAAAACTGCCATTCGTCCTCCGACATGCTGAATGCGGAGTTTTGGGAATCAACTGGAATATGATTCTGCACATCATGGTTTTCGTGTTTTTGTGGTAGGACTGCAATATGCAAGCCTCCACATCACTCTACCCTACATTCAGCATCATCTTCAGTGATGCAAAGAGCGTGTATAGTAGGATGTGGAAGCTTGGAAGGGTGTATTATGGAGCGCCAAATCACGCTATACCATCTACTGAGCAGATGGGTGGGTGGGCATGGTGGACGCCTAGTGAATGTTTCTTACTATAGTGTGAAGTGGCAGTTTGATGTATGGTCCTGTTTTTTTCCCTGATTTGGCCTTGGACCTCTGAGAAGTATCTGAACATTCTGAACAATACAGTGCTTCTTACTTTGTGGCATGCTATGGAACTGACCATTGTCTTTTTCAGCAAGATAATGTACTCATAAGGCTGCTGCTGTAACTGTGTAGTTTGTTGACATGAACCTCACCACACTTGACTGGCCTCCACAGTGCCCTGATCTTAACCCTAATGAACATCTGTAGGATGAACTGGAGCATTGGGTGAGGTCAAGTGACATCTCCCACAAAAGTCCAGGACCACATTACATGCTTACAGAAAGAGTGGTCCAAAATTCCCATTGATTGGTATTGTATGCTTGTGGAAAATCTGCTCTCCCCCCCTTAGGATTGCTGCAGTCATCGCAGCAGAAGGAGGTCTTACAATTTATTAAAGTGGACACCATGGCTGTTTGTTCCTCACACTATGGTGTCCATTGATTTCTTTTCAAGCAGCGGAAATCCCAAATCTGTCCATCCTTACAATGCTGTTCACACATTTGGGTTGGTGGACCTAAAAAGGCTGATAAATGACCTTTCCCTCAAAGGCTTACTTCAACCTCTGTCTCACAGATGCAATTCTTTAGCTCTGTTAATCTTCTGCAGGTATTTCCATTGTAAAATTTTTGTAAAAATAATACAGAATTGTCTAAAGAACATTTATGAACAACTTATAGAAGAACAAGCTAACTTTAAAAGAAACAAGTCAACAACAAACAAGTCAATTAGATTTTGAGCGAGCATTTGATTCCATCAATAGAAAAAAAACTTATTCAAATATTAGCAAAAAAAAAAAAAAAACATAACTTTGAAACACTAAGATTGGTTTCAAACTACTATCAGAATACAGGTGCAGTAGTAGTTCAATATAAAAATATCACAAACTAAAAAAACATGAAATCAAATGAGGAGTTATCCAAGAATGTTCACTCTTGCCATGCATTTTTAACATTTTTATCTAAGACCTCATTAAAAAAAGCATTGTCCTCAATAAAAGGAGTAAAAGCCAATGGTAGCCCAATTATGTACAAATAATTGTAATTATAACAGATAACAAATGATATCTCCAATACCAGTTTGGAAAATTATATGATTATAAATTCAAGTAAAACAAAGATAATGAAAATTGGCAAACACCTGGAAGATATACAAATTGGAGCCTACTTGCTCCTAGGAAATTAAAATGACTCAGTAACAATAAAACAGAATCTTCATTGTATGGTCAATGATAAATAAACTTAATAAAATTTGGAAAAACAAAAAAAATTTTTAAAACTCTAAAAATAAAATTATATGAAAGTATAATATTATCAACAGCTCTCTAAGGAATAGAAACTTGGATCTTAAAAGAAAGAAGCAAAGAGGAAACTGTTGGATTTTGAAATGAAATGCTACTGGAAAATAAACAGAACTCATTGGACAGGTCATAAGACAAAGCTTGTAGCACAGGTCTGCAAGCTTTGAATATGCTTCACTCCACAATTCTTAACATAGATAAAAAGAATGAATCCTGTTGGTTTTGCCACATTGTGTGAATGAAACTAGATAAAGAATGCCGATGGTAGGGAGGTAACTGAATCAGTTGAGATAGTTGAGTTACTGAGTGAGCACTTTGCAAAAGTATATCATCCAGGTGGTGACATTGCAGAAACGAATAAACCAGTAGATTATACGGGAATTGTGGTTAATGAAGTGGAGGTGAGTAGTCTATTGCATAACCTCAATGTCAATACATCTGTGGGATTGGATGATATACCAGCTCGTGTTGTAAGAGAAGCAGCTAAAGAATTGTCAGTACCCTTGACCATTTTGTTTAATTTGAGTCTCGGGTCTGGGTTAGTCCCGAGCGGGTGGAAAGAGGGGAAAATAGTTCCACTGCATAAAGGTGGTTCCAAGACTGCTGTTGTAAATTACCGACCGATTAGCATATCAGGAATCATTGTCAAGGTCTTAGAGAAATTAGTCAAGAAAAGAATACAGGATTGGATAGATGAAAATGGGATATTGTATGGGGGACAACATGGTTTTGTGAAGGGTAGATCATACCTCAGTAACTTGCTCACGTTTTATAACACAGTGACGGCTGAACTGGATAGGGGTAATGGGTTTACAGTGATACTACTGGACCTTGCCAAGGCCTTTGATAGGATACCACATGGAACCCTAATCAGTAAACTGGAGCAGATGGGTATAGATATAGGGTTGGTGAGATGGATAAGAGGGTGGTTGAAGGAGAGATATCAAAGAGTGGTTTATTCAGGAGTGGAGTCTAAAAGACGTCTTGTGACTAGTGGAGTGCCACAGGGCTCTGTTCTTGGACCACTGCTTTTCAATTTGTTCATCAGTGATATTGGAAAGGATCTGAGAGGAAGTGTTCACTTGTTTGCTGATGATGCAAAGTTGGGTAGAGCAATTGTGAGTGCACAGGATGTCAAAATTTTACAGGATGATTTGGATAGTTTGGAGGACTGGGCTAGAAAAAATGGATGTCAATTTAATGTGGCAAAGTGTAAGGTTATGCACTTTGGGGTGAAAAGAATAGCAGCAGTATATCGCATTGGTGGAACCATACTCCAGGAGATTGATGAGGCCAGGGATTTGAGAGTGTTGGTGGATAGGGAATTGAAGTTTAGGGGGCACATTGCAAAAGTAACTAAAACAGCTCACCAAATCACTTGGCTTCTGAAAAATACTTTAACATGCAGAGACGAACAAGTTGTTGTTCCTCTGTATCGAGCCTTGATAAGACCCCATCTGGACTTCTGTGCCCAGCTATGGGCACCAGGGTTTCTTCGTGATGGGGAGGAAGTGGAGAGGGTCCAGAGACGAGTGACCAAGATGATAGCAGGTCTGTGGAATGAATCTTATGAGAATAGGTTGAAGATTTGTGGGTTGCAGAAATTGGACGATAGGCGAAGGAGGGGTGATATGATTGAGACATTCAAATTACTGAAGAGTTTTTATAAGATTGATCCAGAAGATATTTTTGAAAATATGACTGGTGGTGGGAGGACTAGGGGCCATGCATGGAAGCTGGGCAAGAGAGTGGTTGACAAGGGTGTTAGAGCTAGGTTCTTTACTTGGAGAGTGGTAAATGAGTGGAATAAGCTTCCAGAGTCTGTTGTGGGTGCTACGACCGTGAATGAGTTCAAGGCAAGGTATGATAGATACTGTGTGAATGTTGAATAGTTGTTCTTGACATGATGTTAGGGTCTCCCTCGATGAGTCTGTCGACTCCTTGGAGTTTCCCGGAACAACAACAATAATAATAATAAAAAACTTCCTCACCTTGTATTTGAGGGCACTAGACCAAGGGGAAGACCGAAATTAATATAGCATAAAGCCGTTAGAAATGCATTAGACTTTCACAGCTGTTGGTATATGAAAGAGCTTGGTTTGGACAGAGAAGGGTGGAAAGCTCTTATTCATGAGGGACTCTCCATCTTGAAACAGAAGAGGAGAAGAAAAAGTCACTTTAAAAATAATGACAATTGTGGATTTGTTTATCTGATAAGAGAGAGAGAAAGAAACATTTTGTCTAGATAAGGCATAGAGGCCCTCTTCCAGTAGATGTCATGGTATGTGTGTGTGTGTGGGGGGGGAGGTTTGATAAGCTAAGACTGATTTTTCTTTCCTATTATGAGTTACATTGCCAAGATGTTCTTTTTTTTTTTTTCTTACCTTGAAATTTCCACAAATCTGTTCAGTGTAGGCAAGAAATTCTGTAAATCTCTGGATGTTTATAGAAGTTGTTTTTGGGAGAGTAAAGAAGGCTGCATTAGGTGAAAATAGGTTTGAAGATTGTGGGATCTAAGAAGATTGGCAGTTCTGATTGAAACTAAGTCTCTGTAGGGCAGATTTGGCCAAGGAGTAGGATTGGCAAATGGTATATTTTGGGACTGATTTCCTGGAATATCCATTTGAGTGCAAATGGTTGAGTAAAGCCATAATTCTTAATTTTTCTTGTCTTTATCTTTTAGGATAGAGGTTGCATGTTCTTTGAGGGTGTGAAGGATAAATAGGAATCAAGCTAATTTGCTTTATGAATAGAGCTAATGTGCAGTGTGAGTGGACTTGCAACAAATGTCTAATGCCAAACCATTCTTAGATGTTTATGAGATAAGGACATCTAGAAAGGGTAATTTGCCTTAATTTTTCCATTTCTAAGGTGAATTTTATTGTTTGGAAGGAATGGAGAAATTAGAAATTTGTTTAAATAGTGATGGCATGCCTCCAGACAATAAATATCTTATCAGCATATCTTTTCCAAATGGTGGGCTTTAGGTTGGTTAGTGTGAGAAAAATTTTTTTCTTCGAGATCTTTCATGAAAAGATTTGTATGTTGTTGTTGCCAAGTCCATTGAAGAGCTTCTAGATATGACCATGTGGAACTGCAGAACTGCTTTGCAATCTGTTGAACTTTGATGGAGTAGAGCTTTCTCTAGGGTTATTGTCAATTTTCTGTAGAGCAGCAGCAATTGCTGGACAAAAATAGATATGGGTAGGTGTTAGTTCAACTCCTAGACAGTTCTGGCATGCTTCATAGCTCCTACACTGCCTGGCTGAATTTTCATGCCTTTAAAATGTTATGTCCTTAGTCTGGTGATGATTGTGGTTATTTCTCTATTTTCATTAATTTCACTGATTTCATTCTTCTTCTTGAGTGTTTGTTTTATCAATCTTATTTTGGCGACTGAGCAAGCATCAGTTAGTGATAGTGAGTGTAATTTTTGAGAAATGTCTTGCTTCTTTGGCTAGTCTGTCTTTTGTATCGTTTGCCTTCAGTATATACATAGGCTGGTATCCATTGCAGTATATAGTTCTTAATTTTCAAATTTAACGTTGTTAGTTGTTCATGAATTTCTTTTGTGAGTTTTGTTTTTCCATTTAATGCTTCAAGTGATTATCTGTAGATGATTATTCCTTCTATAATGTTTATTACTGGATTAGAGAGAGAGAGAACTTGAGAGCTGTTTGTATGGCTGTTTATTCACAAGTGAAGTTTGAAGCTATTTTGCCAGCTGTGGTTTTGATTTGCATTTCCTCGCCTCCAGGTAGAGTTAGAAAAACCTCTGAACCACCTTGGTTGAGTTCTTCATCAGATGTATAGTGTCAAGTCCTTTTATTTTTTTCCTGTGAATCCTTTTTTGAACAAGGTTCTAGGAGAGTTAAGTTTATCATTGTGTTTTTTGGTGGAATAGTAGAAAGGAATGGCTCTTTGCTTATTTCAATGGACAGGTGTTCTAAGTCGATCTGTTTTCTAATTTCATGATCGTATTGTTAAGTGGATGATCTCTTGATGAGGCATATTCCATAGTGGGTTGTATGTGGGCAAGATAAGCCCTTCCCATGGGTAGGCCAAATAGTTATTTATAATTCTATTTGTAGTAATTAAATTGAAAGCAACCATTCATGTCTTTAAAAGCATGTGGCCTCTCTAAAAGATGAATACAAGAAAAATGAAGAATTACAATTTCTTCTCAACCTATTTGAACAGATATTCAAGGAAATCACTTCCAAAAAATACTATTTTCTAATCTTGCTCTTTGGTCAAATCTTCATGTGTGTTACAGGGACTTGGTTTCAATCCTTTACATCAATAAGGGATTCATGTAAAGGATTAAACTAAGAGGGACTCTGTTTTGATCTCTTATTGATAGATTGAATAATTGGGAAGAAGGATCAGGCTTAGCTTGTCTTTCCCACGCACACATCATGGCATTGATTGGAACATGGCCTCTGTTCCTCATCCAGAAGGCAGGGGTGTGTATGTGGGGTGGTGGGGAACTTCATCAGATAACTGTAATTTTCAAAGTTTCATCTAACCTACTCTACAACTCTGTCTCCACCAACTACAATGAACTGCAACTATCATCATCATCTACATCAACGGCATTTATTGCCCACCACTGGTATTTTCACAGTGAATCACAAACATCCATGCCCAAGATGGGATTCGAACTTGCAGCCTTTAGGCTGGAGAGCAGATGCTCTAACCACTTGGCCAACCAGGCCGGCTTCTTCTTATTTTCTTATCTATTATTGTGTATTTTAATTTTTATGACTAAATAAACTCAGTCTGCATTATTATTTATCTTTACCAAAACTTCTTCCTTCATAACATGTATATTGCACTCAGATCGTTAGACAAAAAACCAGTAATTCCACTAGATTAACAGTAATGGTTATTTCTACTTTTTGTTTCTTTTAACATTAATCAGCCATACTAACTAGTGTCCAGTATGTTATAATTTTATATATAGCACCTGTATTTAATAGCATGCATAATGTTCAGAAAGCATTACATATAATTAATTACAAATATAAGACTACCTGCATCTTGCCTGAGTATGTTAAGTATGCGTGTGTAAATAAGCAGAATTCGTTTTATTGCAAATCATTTTTAAAACAATTATATAACCACCCTACATACTTTGTAATGTACTAAGGGATGCCTAATTATGAAATAGCACTGATTATAGTATGATGCTGTTGACCTGTATTTTTCTTAATATCTGTTGTAGCTCTTTAATGGTGATTTTGTTGATCGAGGTTCATTTTCAGTAGAATGTATATTTACGCTCTTTGGCTTCAAGCTTTTATATCCCAATCACTTTTACATGTCTAGAGGTAAGTGTCATTTTATATGTATTATTTTCGCATAAACAGATTTTTTCAAATAGGATAAATAGTTAGTATTTTAGTAATAACTTCTAAGATTATGGGATTTCAGTCATTTTGTTAGAATAATAAACTTCTACTCACTTCACTATGCTATATGTCATCTTCGGAAAGCAAGACTTGAGAACTATTAACTCCTAACCGCAGTTATTTTGAAAAATACTTCCTGTAGTTAAACAGATAACCACACAAATCATCTGGCATGTTGACACAAGTCCTTATGTTGGCTTTTAGATAGTTACTAGTATAATATAATGGGACTCTGATATTTTAAATTAGCATAGGAGATGCTTCCGAGTGATTCCTAGACTTCCACACAGGATGAGGGGTAGCTATGACTCTGGTTTCTGTTAAAGGTTCTTGTGCCTTAAGAGTGCAGGACTGCTGTTGATTCCTTGAAGGTTCTTAATAGGAGATTATCTTATAGGTAAGGCCTATAGGCAAATGATCAGATTAGCTTAAAAAGAACAAGGAAATTGTTTTGTATCTACAGAATCCTCAAAACTCTGTGTAGTAGAAAAAATCTAATTTCCCTTGCTGCTTTTAAGAATATGGAGAGTACATTAAAAATTACAGTAGTTATTACAGTACTCACTTTTTTTAAATACTGTCTTTTTAATTAACCAACTTACTTGAAATAGTAAAATGAAATTGTATAAAACACTGGAAATGTGCATCATGCTATAAACATTATAATGACATGTACATTTTTCTCATGTCACAGCCCTTGCATGAAGTTGAATGCTCACTAAATGAAAAAAATTGTTGAAAAATTATTATTATTATTTGTATATTCAATTAACAGAGTTCACAGTCAAAGAGTAACATGAACCAGCATAATGAAATCTTTGACTGACAAATGAGTCCAATTCAGGCCTTATCCAAAGGCCTAGGAATTGGCTAGATATCGTCGTAAAATGTGAAATATGCCTAAAAGTGACATTTTCTGGAGTTGAAATGGTGATATATCTGCAAGGCTCAAATTTTCCAGATGTTTCATAAATGTTTTTGGTATTGATCCTGGTGCTCCTATGACAATTGTTGCTTTCTTGCTCCAAAGTTGTTGAATTTCAATCTTCATACCCCTATGCTTGGTCAGTTTTTCATGCACTTTTTCTTCTACTATGCTATCCCCTGGCATTGCCACATCAATAAGTCATACATGCTGTTGTTCAACTACAGTGATGTCTGGCATATGATGTTTAAGATGTCTATCTTTCTGAAATTTAGTCCCATGATGTCCTGGCCATTTCAATAACATTTTCAAACGTGTGTTCCAAGAGAGTTTGCAAGTTGGGAAGCCATATTTCCTGCACAAGCTCCAGTGTACAGCTTTTGCTACCTGATCATGCCTTTGTTTATAGGCTGTCTGGACAATCTTGTTGCAAGAACTAATTAGATAGTCCACTGTCTCTTCGTTATCTCTTTACAGTCGGCATTTGCTATCTTACAGATCTTTTCAGTCTTTGCATTTATTGCATTCATTCATAGTGCTTGTTCTTGAGCAGGAAGTATCAGATCTTCTGTCTCTTTCTTAATAACTGGTAATTAGCTTAAGGAATTAACAACACATATAACAGATATTAATTAAAGCAAACTTTAATGAATACCTTCAATATTTCGGCAACATCACGTTGCCATCTTCAGGAACATACAAATATGGTATGTGCACGCAGGCACTAACAAAAGCAAATGAGGAAGAAGGCAAGAAACTAATATTGTTCCTAAAGTCCTAATGGTGACCCCTAGTGGGATAATTGGGTTGTCTTGGCCATTGGGCTGAAGTTCTCATAATGTAGGCTTCCCAAATTTAGGGTAGTTTCATGCACCCAAATTTGTTGAGGTTTGGAACGTTTTTTAGAGCTGCTGATGATTCCATGAATAATCTTTGATACTTGAACTTGCTGCAGTGTATTATTTTAGTTTTCTTCCAACGAATTCTATGGCGGGTATCTAAGGCATGGTCTGCCAGCCCAGAGTGGCTGTACTGGTGAAACCGGATGTAGTTTTGTGTTCTGAAATCCTGATATTCGCTGTCCTGCCTGTTTGGCCAAAGTAGGACAATTTACAGCTGCAAGGGACCTGATATACACCAGGTAGGTCTAGGGGAGTGGTTGGTCTTTGGTAGAGCACATAAGGGATGCCATCTTTATATATGGTCTATAACACGAAGTCCGGTCATATTTTTTGAGGATATTGGTTATTTTCTCTGAGGTGTCCCAGATGTAGAGGATGGTGATAGATTTAGTATAATCTTTATTGTGGAGGGGGGAGGGGAGGTTGTGGTTTACTGGTTTTAGTATTTTTTTGATTTTTTGGGGTTTGTAGCCATTGGCTAAAAAAGTGTTGAGGATGTGGTTTAGTTCAATGGTTAGGGCATCGTGATCTGAGCAGATTAATTTTGTCCTGTTGAATAGTGTTTTTATAACTCCATATTGTTGTGAGGGGTGGTGGTGGGATTGCTGGTGAATGTATCTACCTGTATGGGTGGTTTTCTATAAACAGAGAAAACCAAAGATCCATCAGGCTGGCGAGTGATTAGACTGTCTAGGAAGGTGAGGGTGTTGTTTTCCTCTTTTTCTAAGGTGAACTGGACTCTGGGGTGTTGGTTGTTTAAGTGTGTTAGGAAGGAGTGGAGTGTATATGAGCCATGTGGCCAAATAGTGAACACATCATCCATGTACCGAAGCCAAATAGTGGGTTTTTGTGGGGGAAGAGTTTAAGGCTTTCTCTTCAAAGGTCTCCATAAAGAAGTTGGCCAAGGGTGGGGAAAGTGGTGAACCCGTGGATGTCCCCTCTATCTGTTTGTAGAATTTTTCTTGCCAAACGAAATAACCTGAGTTCATTGTGAACTGAAATAGGGCTGAGATATTGGGAGGAAACTTGACTTGGATGAGGTCTAGGGTTTCCTTGAGTGGGACATTAGTGAATAGGGAGGAGACGTTAAAACTGACCATTAAACTCTTCCCCGCAAAAACCAACCATATGGCTTCGCTACGTTGATGATGTGTTTGCTATATGGCCACGTGGCTCTGATACACTCCTCTCCTTCTTAACACACTTAAACAACCAACACCCCAGAATCAAGTTCACCCTGGAAAAAGAGGAAAACAACAGCCTCCCTTTCCTAGAAGCACTAGTCACCCGCCAGCTTGATGGAACCTTCGTTTTCTCAGTTTATAGAAAACACACACATACAGGCAGATACATTCACCAACAATCCCCCCCCCCCCCCCCACAACAATATGGAATTATTAAGACACTTCACAACAGGACTAAACTAATCTGTTCAAATGCCCTAAATACTGAACTAAATCACATCCTCAACACTTTCTCAGCCAATGGCTACCCCATCATCATCATCATCAAATTCCTGACATGTACCCTCAAGGGGTGTACAAGATATGATAGTACTACATGAAAAATTTACATCATTACTAACTTTCTATCTATAATTTTTCTCCAAATCAGTCTTTTACTTGTCAAGACTTCAACATTATCAGATCTTATATTTCTATCATCTAAGGCACTTTGTACCGTATCAATCCATCCATATCTTGGTCTTCCTCTGGGTCGTTTTCCTGCCAACCTGGCAGAGAACACTTGCTTTGCTATTCTTTCCTCGCCCATTCTGTTTAAGTGACCATACCACCTGAGATTAGCACTGCTAACGCATTTCTGGATGCTGATAATGTCTAGTTCTTTCCTAATATCCTCATTTTTTTAATATGATATTGCCTTTGATGCCGTCTGTTCACACCTCTAATCTTTCTCAGGACTCTCATATCTGCGGTTTCTAGTCTTCAGTCAAGTGTTTTACTTCTGACCCAGCTCTCCGATCCATAAGTTAAAGCTGGTTTGAACACTGTCTTGTATACAGCTAATTTAGTGTTCTGACTAATTTCTCTCTTATTCCATATGAATTTATTCAGTTGACTTCCTACCATACCAGCTTTGTTGATTCTGTTGTCTATTTCCATATTTAATTTACCATCTTCACTAAAAATCATGCCCAAGTAGCTGAAATGTTTTACTTTTTCCTCAGGTTCTCCATTCAAAACACTGCTGACATTTTCAATCATTCTGCCTATTTTCATTGTCTTTGTCTTTTTATTGCTGACTTTCATACCATATATATTACAACAGTTATTCAATTTAGTCAGAGAATCTTCCAGACTTGTAGCGGATTTATTTAGAAGTATAACATCGTCCGCATAAAGCAAAGAGCTGACATTAACATCTCCAATTTTGATATCATGTTTAATACCACTTTCCTTCATAATGTGATCCATATAGATAATGAATTACAGTGGGGATAATGTACATCCTTGTCTGACACCAGATTTAACATTAAACCATCTTCCTGTACTTCCTTCAATTCTAACTGCTGACTTAGAACTCAGATAAAGACTAAGTATTGCTTGATATAATGCCCCATTGATACCAAATAACCGTAGCATATTGAATAGCTTCTCTCTTGGCACCTTGTCATATGCCTTTTCCAGATCGACAAAACTTAAATACAGATCTTCGTTATATTCCCATGCTTACTCAACTATTTGTCGTAAAGCAAAGATCTCATCCTGACAGCCTCTATTTGGCTTGAATCCAGCTTGTTCTTCACCAAGCTTTTCTTCCACAATTCTTTTCAACCATTTCTCAAGTATACTTGCATAGATCTTGCCAGGAACACTCAGTAGGGAAATACCTCTGTAATTCTCACATTCAGTTTTATTTCCCTTTTTATATATGGGTACTATGAGAGCTCTACCTCAATCATCAGGAATTCATCCCTCAGTCCAGGCTTTCTGAACTGCAGGGCAGCCACTGTAAGACTTTTATACCACCATACTTCAGCATTTACCTGGTCGAATATCATTTACTCCTGCTGCCTTTCCACATTTCAAGCCTTTGATGGCTATTTCTACTTCAATTATGGATATTCCTGATTGCATGCTTGGTCAGTGTTTTTTTTTATCACTGAGCTGTCATCACTGCTTGTTTCGTTTAGCAATTTTTCGACGTAATTACTCCATACTTCAAGGATATCTTTTTCTCCTGTTTTCATGTCACCTTTATCATCTCTAACTTCTTTTACAGAACTCTTTCCTCCTTTCTAAGCTTCTTCAACAACCTCCAGAATATCTTACCACCTTGTTGATATTTATTTTCTATGTTCTTGCCAAAGTCCTCCCATGACTTTTGTTTAGCTATTTTTACACAGTGTTTAGTTTTCTTACATTTGTCTCTGTATTCTCTAAGAGCACAAGCTGACTTATTTGCCATGAACATTTGATATGCTTTCTTCTTTTCCTTCACTGCCTCTTTAACTTCCTGTGTCAACCATGGAGTTCAAATTTTTCTATCCTTGCAGACAACTTCACCACATACCTCTCTAGCTGAATCAATCAGGGCTTTCTTCAAGGCTTGCGACTGAATCTGCAATGTTTGATTCCTGTTCTCAAACTCTTTCATTTTTTCTTTAATAATCTTTGTGTATTTTAGTCTACAGTTCACATTTATGAGCTGCTCAACTTTTATTCGCTTTAAAACTTTCTTGCATGTTATTCTTTTCAATGTGAAATTCTGTTTTATCCTGCTCAAGACTAAATAGTGATCACTTTTAATTTTAAATCCTCTGTACACTCTGGTATCCTGTATCAGGGAGAAAACATCGCTATGAACAATAAAATAGGCAATGAGACTTTTCTTATTCCTTGCCTCTTCTCTCCATGTGAATTTGTGCACATTTTTTCGTTCAAACATGGTGTTAGTAATAACTAGTCCATGTCCTGAGCAGAAATCCAACAGGTATTTGCCATTATTATTAGCTTTGTTCTTTTGTCCAAATTTTCCCAAAATATTTTTGTGTGTCTCATAATCATTTCCTACTCTGCTATTTAGATCCCCAACAAGGACCAACTTTTCCTTTTTCATTGTGTCGGGGGGGGGGGGGGGGGCACCATCATGACTTTTAGGAGAAACATTAACTTCCTTGCTCCGTCCTCATTTACTGTGTGTCTTTATTTTAAGTTCCTTTGAAGATGGCAACGTGACTTTGCCTAAATATTGGAAATATAGATTAAAATATAATTTAATTTATATTATGCAACCAATGTTTAAGTCTTTCTACGAGAATTAAATTGCAATACATTTTTGGCAAAGGTTACAAATTTCCTATGGACATAGTTAAGGAGTTAATGTACAATGCCTACAGAAAATTATGCGGAAAGACAATTCAGTATGGAGTATATCCACCCTCTGAACTGCAATGCAGCTCTCACAATGTTTTACCATGCTTAGCACCAAGTTATTCAGGAATTCTTGAGGCAAACTGGCCCACTCCTCCTTCAGAGCAAAGATAGGTCCTTGTTTGTTTTCGGGAGAGGAATTTCGAGCAGCATTGCATCCCAAACATGTTCTATGAGGTTATTTACACCATTGTAGATACCTACTAATGGGATTAACTTCAAGAAGGTGAGAAATGCACATTAGACCAGAAGCTCCAGTCTGTTCTCCACATTCCTTTGAAGGCTATATGGAGGTCTGCTTCCAATTATTTTGCTTTAATCCTTAAATAACCTCAACCTTTTACAACCTTTGTGAAATTAGTATTCTTTTCTTATCAAAATCTTCCTGTTTCTTATTTGGCTAATTTTACAAATGGCTTTCTTGCAATTTTCTCCCCATTCTGTTTTTGCTTCCTTGCTTCCTATTTATATTTTTTTATTGGACTGTGTTTAACTTCTTTAATCCGCTATGAAGATTAGGTTTTTCTATCCTTACAAACAACTTTATCACATGCCTCCCTGACTGAATCACTCAATGATTTCTTCAGAATCTGTCCCAGTCATTAAGGTTTGGTTCTTTTTCAAATTCTTTCATTTTTTCCTCCCTACAATAATAGTTGTATATTTGATTATATATTTCACCTCTGAAAGCTTCTTTAATTTGATTCTATTTAAAACTTTTGTACATAAATTTCTTTTCAATGTGAGACTTTTTTTTGTCTTTTTGAAAAGAAATTTCATTTCCATGTTCTTAACAAAAATCCAGTAGGTACTTGCTGTTATCATTAGCTTTGCTCTTTTCTTAATTTTTTCCCCAAAAAATATATTTTTATATGATACTCTTTGTTTAGATCTCCACCAGGTTTTCCTTTAAAGGAAAACCTGTACAACTGAAACCTTCCTACAGTGATGGGCAGTTATATTTCACCCACCAGCTTTGGCTGATTATTTTATGCATCTAGAAACCAACTCTTTTGTATATAGTATCGATGGTTGCTACTGAGTTTCCCCCCTGAACATCATATCTGGCTCCAATTTGTTTATATCTCTGCAGTTTGTTCCTGCTCAGAGACAGAATTACCACAATTTCTAAATGAAATTAACTCCTTATACTTCTATATAAAATTCAGTATTGAATGAGAATCCAACAAGTCTTCCTATTTTGGACACTTTAATAATCTGTAACCCTACAGATTACTGAAGTTTCTGTTTATAGAAAACCTTCCTTTACTTGCAGATACATCCATTCATCTTCACATCGTTATCCATCTCAGAAGACTGGTATTATCAAAAGTCTTGTATATAGAGATCACACAGTCTGCTCTTCTGATTTCTTTCTGTTAGCCAAATTAAATAAAATAATCACTCTGTTGATTAATAGTTATAATGGAACTATCATTCAAAAAAAAAAAAAAAAAGACAGTTATCATTCTTCATCCAGACTACAACCTGATGTCAAAAGAATTTCCATATCCTACTTAAAGGAGCACAGCAAATAATATAGATTCTTCGCAATTACAATCTATATATTCCTTCAAACCAGCTCAGAAGCAATCTTCTTTTCTACCATCTACCAAGGAAAAATTACCACCTCTCCTTTTCAGGCACTGTTCTATTAAGATTAGAATCCAAGAACATCAGGATTCCATTTTTAGAATCCTACAAGTCGGGCCTTTCTTTCCATGCCATTGACACTAGGCACAGTTCTTTTGAACCAGACGAAAATTCTTCATTCTAGCAGATTTCCAATTTCATCATCTGTTCCTTGAAATGTGAACTCTTATGACATTGTCTCAACCTTAACCACTCTGATTGTTCAAAGTTTTGGGAAGTGATTGCCATTTGTTATTATTTTTTTTTTCTAATATTGATTGGGTTATTTAACTTTTAGTAACAGAAACTAACATGCTCCTTTGAACTAGTTAGTGTTGGATAGATAGTGCATTCTACTGTCAACTCAGCTGTGACCAAGGCATGAGCTAAGTAGGCACATGCTTCATGACTCGTATCTCATGATTCATGTTTTGAATGTAGCTAACTTAACTTCTCTTCTCTCCTTGATGATGTCCACATCACATTGGATGAAATATATTAGTCTTAATAAATTCTGTATTTTTCTACATGTATTAGTCATCTAAGAACATATGTCTTGTACATATGTTCTTTTATAGCTTCTGACAGCATTTCTTTTTTTCTTTATGCCAGCCACTTCTTCCTTAGTAGAACCTTCTATGGGAGTATAGGCACAATAAGTCACATAGTCCATTTTCCCATTTCTAAGTTTGTCCACCTCAATCTACTTGTAATTGCCTGCTATTCTAGATATGTATCTTTGTGTTGCTGTATTTCTTTCTTCCTTCCTTTTAGGAAAGGAAGGAATGGCTGTAGCATTAACAAATTTGAAATTAAACAACAACAAATTAATAATTTTAATATGAAAGTTTATACAGTAGACACACATTGTAGCAAAACTCTTATTGACCAGAAACAGTTTGTTATAGTGTGTAGTTATAGTTCGTTATTCAGGGAGAAAATATTGACTCTTCTCTCCATTCCCATGAAAGATTGTGCAGAATATAACCATGGAAATTGCAGGAAATAAAAATGGAATTTAAAAAATTGCAAGAAACAAAAAAAAAAAGATATCATCAGGAATAGAACAAAGGAAATCATGGGTATAGAAAGAATGGAGGAAATTGCAAAAAATAAAACAAAATAAATCATTAGAAATAAGACAAAAAAAAATCATAGTTAAATAAAACTGAAGAGTCATGGGGATATTCAAGAACTGTCTAGTAGAAGCAATGTCTAAATGTATTCTGAGAGTCAGAAGGTTAAATAAGGTATGTGTGAAATGGATGCAATACAGAGGAAAAGGTCATTATGGAGTTAGCATAAGAGGAGGTGTTAATAATGAATTCCATGAGAATTATAAAGAATAAGCTAGGAGGGTAACTTGGTTGGTAAAGGTAGCAAAATTGAAGTATGAACAGCATTTAGCTAATGAGGTCTTTCATTCTTTAATGTGACATCATGAAGAGTTTGAGAGCAGTTGATGATGAGAAGGAGAGACTAACTGTAATTGAGCAAGCGGTATATGGAGAATTGAGCAAACTTGATGTTAATAAGGCTGTTGGACTTGATAATATATCACCACATAGTTCGAAGGAATGTGCCAGGGAGTTGGCATCTGCATTGGCATATTTGTTTAATGAGTCTTGCACTGAGTCGAGTTCCAAAGGAGTGGAAGAAGGGCAAGATTGTGCCTTTTCATAAGGGAGGTGATAGAACTCAAGCATCAAATTATAGACCTGTCTTGGTGTAAGTCGTTGTGGTTAAAGTGTTCAAGAGGCTGGTGAGAACTGGGATCCAGAATTGGGTTTGACAACAATTGTATGATCTTTGATGAACAGCATGAATTTGCTAAAGGGAGATCCCACTTTAGTAATCTTCTTACAATAAGGTAAGACAGAGGAGAGGGATACACAGTAGTATACTTAAATTTTGCAGAGGATTTAGATAGATTACTGTATGATAAGTTGATGGTCAAACTAGAGCAGATGGGGTGGATATTAGATTAGTGCATTGGATTGGAGATTGGCTCTCTGATAGGTATCACAAGTTGTGTATGGGGGAGTAATATCCTGGAAGAGGAAAGTCACTAGTGGTGTGCCTGAAGGATCTGTTTTAGGGCCATTGCTGTTTAACCTGTATGTTAATGATATTGGCAAAAATATGGATGGGGATATTCAATTGTTTGCAGATGATGCAAAGTTGGGACCATCGATGAGAAATAGAGCAGATGTTGTGGCCTTGCAAGAGGACTTGAACAGATTGAGTGAATTGGCATGGAGATGGGAATGCCAGTTCAATGTTGCAAAATGTAAGGTTTTAAAATTTGGAAAAAAAAGATGTGATGTAGAGTTTATGCTTGGTGGGGATAAATTGTTGGAAATGGAGGAAATAGGAGATCTGGGGGTGATGATAAGGATCTAAAATTTAGAGGATGCTTTGCCAAAATTGTGAGGACAACACAAAGAATTCTGTGATTGATGCAGAGGACACTGACTTGTAGAAGTAAGGAGATTCTTGTTCCATTGTATAAGGCTCTGATTAGGTCACACATGGACTACTGTGCACAGATTTGATCACCTGGATTTCAAAAGGATGAAAAGATGTTGGAAAGGGTCCAGAGGCAACTACTAAGATAGTGTCTGATCTCTGGAATGTCAAATATGAGGAAAGGTTGAGAAGATGCAATCTACAGAGTCTAATGAATTGTAGTGAAGGAGGAAAAGGTGTGATATGATAGAGACCTACAAGTCAGTAAGGGATTGTTATAGGATCAATGTTGAAGTGGTTTTACAGAAAACAGTAGGAGATCAGGAGAGAACAAGAGGTTCCCTTGAAGCTGTAGAAGGAGGTGTGAACAAGGGAGTGAAAAGCAGATTTTTTGCATGCAGAGTTCTGAATGATTGGAATGCCTTGCCTGAGAGTGTGGTGTCTGCAGAGAATTTGAGTGTGTTTAAGGCACAATATGATGAGCTGTGTGTATGACAAAAGCACCTCCTAGATGAGTGTTTGATTCCATGGGGTCTTAGGGTAGTAATAATAATAATGAGAAACAAAGAAATAGAACCAAAGAAATAGCAGAAAATTGTGACCACATAAAGAATTTGCAGGAACTGTATCTAAAAATACACAAAATTATAACATGAAAATGGACAGAGTACTTTGTAAATGGACAGAGACCCACTGATGTGTAGCTGTCATAAATTGATACATGTTCTCTTCTTCACCCATAATCTATCCTGTTTTCTCTCCTGGGATCTCCTTAATAAGGTGAGAACAAAGAATTAGTTCATTTTCTAATATTATCTATCCAGGTGATTCTAGGTTGCACATGGTGCTTATTGTGTTCTTTGCACAGAGTGACTTTTCTTTCTAACCTCATCATTTGTTGTGTATGTGTGTGTGCCATGTATGATAGCTTCAAATTTTCTGTAGCACTAATATCTTTTTTTCATCTTCCTTTAGCAATTCCCCACTCTCACATGCTTGTAATAAGATAGTAATAAGGATGTCAATGAGGCCTTGTTCCCTTAGAACTGTGAATAATATGCAGTATTTCTTTAAAGTTTAAGTGGAAGTTATGAAATTTGTATGGATAGCAGCTCAAATGAGCTGCTATCCAAACAAATTTGAAATATTCTTTATCTCTTTGTGTTTGAAATATTCTTTATCCATGAGGTAAAAAAAATTCTCAATTTCTCATTTAGAACTTTTCAGGTTTTGATCTTAATTTTTGACTGTAATGGCACAGCTACACATATTTAGTTCATTATGATTTCTGGTAGGTGACATTAATTTAAGCTTTGAAATACAAATTCTGGATTTTGATTTTTATAACTAAAATTAAACAACAAATGAAAAATATAGTTTTATATTTTTTATATAATTTTTAAGGCTTGTCATTTTCATAGGAGAGTGTTTTAAATAGTTTCTGTGAGCAGAAAATGTTTTCATCCATTTGCACTTATCTTGGTATTATCCCAAAAAATGTATGTATGCATAAATGATGATGAAGCATATCATTATAAATTTATGTTTGGCTTATTATTATCTGGTATATTTACTCTCTATTTTGTTTCCTGTTATTTTCATATATCTGTTTCCTAATGTATTTTTAGGTAACCATGAAAGTCAAACTATGAACCAGATGTATGGTTTTGAAGGAGAAGTAAAAGCAAAATATCCTTTGTGTGTAATTAATTCATTCATATAGTATTAAAACATTTTCTAGAAGATAGTTTCACCATTGTGTTTTAAAAAAATAAGAAGATCATTGTTTTCTGTCATGTAACTTTTTTTTAACTATTTAATTTTGTGCATTCTTGGATGCCTGAAATTCAGAGATCTCTGCCTGTGACTTATACATGGAAATAATCTAGAGCTATTAATTGGCATACATTTATTAATTTTTTTTTAATAATTTTATATTGACATAGCTACAAAACATGGATATTAATTAATGTAAACTCAAAAATTAGAAACACTTAGTATGGAAAGATTGCTCAGTATCACAAGATTAGATCACAAAAGGATTAGTTGGATAAGAAATCAAACCAAAATTCCAGATATCATAGAAAGAGTGAAACATGTCACGTGACAGTGAGCTGGGCACATGGTTCAATGACGACAACACCAACTTTGGAAAAGAAGTATCAGATTGTATTCCAAAGAGGGAAAATGACTTCAATGCCAACCAAAATCATCAGATTTGCAGGAGCAACATGGGGAAGAAGAGGCTTTGACAGGCAGTCTTGGAAAGCCCTTCATCCAGCAGTGGATTGATAATGGCTGATGTTGATTATATATGAGTCATTCAGAAACACAATGTTCATGTGTAGTCAGAATGGTAACTGTACAAACTTTGATTGATTTCACAGCTACTTGAAGTGTGTTGATATGGCACTTGACCGAGTTTCTGCAGTTGCAGATACTTGATATCCAAATATATTTTCACACCATTTTCTGATTTCAGTTTATGTGGATTTTAACTTCAGTTACTTTATTTTAAAAACTGTTTAAGAAAAATAGCATGGTTACTGATTGTCAGTTAATGCATTAGGAGGAGGAGATGACAATTTGCACACCACTCAATCCAATTCATTTTGTTAGCTTTATGACTAGTATCATCATAGTTTGTAAATGTCAATGCTCCCCCCCCTGATAGTTAAAAATGTGGTTAATCTGATTAATGAGCTTAATTTGTTTGAAGATGTGACTAGTAAGTTAATATTATATTCCTTAAGAATTAGTGCTATTTATCCCATTTTATTTTGTGTTAGACCAGACACCTAACATAGCTATTGACCATTGTATAGATATAAAATTCTTCATAGTTATTAGAATCTTAAATGTGTTTCTAATTATATGGAGGAACAAACTGAAAATTTTATTTTGCCTTGAAGCAAAAGTAGCAAGACTGATTAATTTCAGTGTGCTGAATTTGAATATGAACTTAAAATTGTCCTCTCACCTCCACTTCTTCAGAAATCAAACTTGTATAATGGCATACTAATTATTATTATCTGAGACCTCCAGAGAATCAAGGACTCATCGAGGAAGGCTATAAATCACCCAAACCAGCTATCATACCTTCCCTTAAATTCATTTACACTAGATACACTCACTAACCCTAAGGGCAAATTATTCCACTCATTCACTGCTCTTGGAGAAAAACCTAGCTGTTACCCCCTTTCTTGTCTGTGAACAAACTTAACTTCCATGGATGCTCCCGTGTTCTCTCCCCACCTTCCATATAATGAAAAATTTCATCAGTTGAAATCCTATGACATCCATTTAAAAGTTTATAGACCTCTGTCATACCACCTCTCTTTCTCCTGTTAACCAGAGTCTGCAGTCCACATACTCGCAATCTATCCTCATAATCTAAATACCATAATCCAGATATAATCTTTGTAACTCTTCTTTGTACTCTTTCCACAGCTTCTTTATCCCCTTGGAACCCGGGAGGCCAAATCTGTAATCCAGGTGTGGTCTTATCAAAGCATTATAAAGAGGCATATAATGAAATAATTACATTTCATTATATTTACATTAATTTACATATATGCAAATTTACTTAGGATTTAAAAAAAGTCTTCATTCAAATCTTCTGATTATAACAGGTATTAGTGTTTTATTTGATCAAGAACTTGCAAAAATCCTATTGGAGTTCTGACTTGTCTGAACACCATTGTTACAAGGAACTTCATGATGGAATGATTCGCTCTTCCATCACGATCCCCAAAAGCAGTAACAGCTTTGAAATGGACTTTATAAGTGTAGAAATTTGCTGACCAGTAAAAATGCATGCTTTAATTTTTTAATTATTATTATTATTACTACTATAGGGTCCTTGACATATCAGAAATCATTCCCATTCTTATTTAAAGCCTTAATGAAATTTAATTTTTCATTTGAGTTAAACATGGAGTAGCAGTAAGAGAACTTTTCTGGGAGGTTACACAGGGAAGATATAAAGTGCTTTTATAGTATATCATTAAACTCTATCAAATTGGCCATTGTTTTAACTTATAACATATTCATCATAGTCAATATATTCAAAGAAAAATCCATGTTCCTATTTAATTTCTTTCTTATGGCTATTATATGCTAGAGGTTTATATTACTAGTGTTTCGACAAAAACATAAAATTAAGTTTTATATCCATAAATATCTATTTGTATGTATCATGTTTTCTTTCCACCATTTCATTCCATTAATCAATAAATTTGAATTTGGAAAACACAATTCACCACTCATAGATTCAGAGTTCTGTGAACTAAAAATTGTCCTATCATGATGATGTGAGAACATTATGCTATGGTTGCAAATATTTGAGATATACTAAAGACATGTCTTTTGTTGGGAGAGGGTTATTTTTACATTTCTAGAAATCCCCCCATCACACACACACAACTTAAGAATGGTGTATACCTCTGCATACATTTGAATGATGGATGATTTATCATTTCTGCAAGATTTTCATTATACTAAATATTTGTTACTACAGTAATCCACCATTTATATGACCTTCAAAACAATGATCCTTGCTTGTTGACCAACTTCTGGAACAGCACTATCTAATTATATTTCAAGTATCCAGCCCTTTAATTATCAGAATGGCAAAATTGCCTTCCTGATGTAGTTGAATAAGTGATAGATTATTACTGTAATTGATTGCTATTTGATATATAATAGCATAAAAAAAGTTAGTAACACTAGGTTACTAGTGTTACTAACTTTTAGGAGTATCATTCTTTTACCTCAGGATATTTCTGTTTCTTTCGATAATATAAAAATATACTGAGTCGCATTTCTTATGTAAAAGGAAAAACTATCTGAATTAGCAAAACAAGCTCCTTCTTTCATGAAACAAAAACACACAATTCTAATATCAGAATTTTAAGAGATAAAGTTATTTAATATAGGCTGTATTGGATGATTTGATAATATGTATAAAAAAAAGTAAGCAAATTTTGCTTGTAATCATTTTGCATTCTCTTCTGTAGAAATATGAAAAATAGAATAAAGAGGATCATTCTGCTAAGCATAGCTGTAATTGTTGATAAACTTAACTTTAAAAACATAAACCAGCAGGGATTCAAATATCTGAGAAAAATGATTTTCACTAAACTTGTTTAGGGAAAAATATATTCTCATTTGATTAAAAAAAAAGTTCACTATGTCACTTTAATTGGCTTCTGGGTTTTGAGTAGTATATTTAAATAGTATACATGTATTTACATGTATAGCATAATTGAGAAAAGAAAAAAAAATCTTTACAAAGTCAGGCAGTACAGACTTGGAGAGTCATCTTGAACATCATAACTAGAGTGGATAAAATGATAATACAGTAATTAACAAGCAAGCATAACTTAATTACTGACAGAGACATACAGACTGAGTACAAGAAGATCCCATGAAATTTTGAAAGAAAATAAACACAAAACAAGACATGGAGTAACCATAGATGTTTAGGATAACTTCATACTCCAACAAACTGCCACCACAAATTTTAAGTTTTCTTTCTCATCCATCAAACGATGAGTTGATTTCTACATGAATAAGAAATCTTTGCCATCTGGCTCTATCTCTGGCCATTTCTGTCATCTCTCTGAAGCTCGATATTTTTTTTTTTTTTTTATTATTTTTTATTTTTTACGTTGAGCCCATACACTAGAGGTTGGTTGATCAACCTATAGTACATTAATACCACATGTGGGTTGAGGAAGGAGAAACTTGATTTAAAAGCCTGTATATTGTAATCCTTGGGAGACACATCAGGGGAAAGACTGTTCCACAATACAGCAGTAGCAGGGATGAAGGAGGAGGAAAAGAAACTTGTTCTGGGGGTTTCAAGTTGTACTGTGAAGGAATATTGGGTTGCAGCTGTATGTGTTCCAATGGGCTTAGTACTAGGTGGAGGGAATTATTGATGTTATTTCAGATGAACATTTACCATGGAAATATTTATAGAATACCCAAATTGCAGAAACCAAATGTCTGTGCGAAAGTGGGAGGAGTGGGTTGGTAAGAGATGGGTCATTAATCAATCTAATTGCTCTCCTCTCTATTGAGTCAAGCATTTTGAGGGGGCTCTTAGAAGCCCCCATTCCAAATGTGAGAACAGTATTCAATAGCTGGTGGATTTGTGATTTGTATAAGGTTAACAACTTTTCAGAGGTGAAGTAACATCTTGAGAAAGAGAAAATCCTAGTTTTTTAGAAGCTGAGGATGCAATGGTTGAGATGTGTTTATGCCAGGAGAGGCTTGATGTCAGAGTAATTCCAAGAAGAGAAATTTCATCTTATCTGGACATGTGAGTATTGTCAAAAATTATACTGGGAGAAAATGGTCCTTTTTGTGGTTAAAAAAAGTAAGACAGAACTGGATTTTACTAACATTGAAATTGACAAGTTTATCTGAACCCAATTGGAAGATGGCTTGGAGATCAGAATTGAGGGCAGTGGTGGTTGATGTTCTGTAGGTTGAAGTGAGTTGTGTAGAGTGTGGTTTATCAAATGAAATGGAAGAGTGCAAAAACTGTAATCTGTGTATTGGGTTGGAGGTAAACTGAAGTAGGGCATTGATATATAGAAGGAAGAGGGTTAGTGACAGAACAGAACCTTGTGGAACCCTGGTATTAGTTGAATGGTGAGAGGATAAGGAACCATCCACCATCACACATAGTGTGTGTGTGTGTGCACGCGCGCGCCCAGACAGAAGCTGACAATCCGGCTGCAGGAGTCATGAGACATGCCAAATGATGGGAGTTTGCTACTTTAGTAAGCCTTTGTTGCTAGACCTGGTAAAAAAGCTTTGGAGATATGAAGTGTACCACTTGAAATTCAAACTTCTCCATGGCATTTGTCCAGAGATGGGTGATATATGTGAGTAGATCTCCTGTTGACTGGCAGCAATGGAATCCATACTGGTGGTCGTTTATTAGCTGGGTGCATTTGAGGTAGTGTAGGAGTTGGGAATCGATGGTTTTCTCTATTACTATAGATAGGATAGAGGTGAGTTGAGATGGCAGTAGTTAGATGGCATTTGTCACCCTCCTTGGGAATGGATTGAATATAGACCAATTTCCAGAGATGGGTGATATATGAGTAGATCTCCTGTTGAGATAGATATCAGTGGAGTAAAGAGAATATACATGCGACATAGGATGGGAGTCAGTTCTGGTGCACAAATCTTCAGAACAATTGGAGGAATGCTATCAGGGCCAGGAGACTTTTTTGTGTCTAATTTGGACAATATTTTTCTGATCTCTTTCTGGCAAAAAGGATATAGGGGCATTGCATGTTGGACACCTGGAATGGTTGGGGGACATTGTCAGTTATGCATGCATTTGAAGCAAAGTTTGAAGCCAGGTGATTGGCTTTTTCTGTTGGGTGATGAAACAATAGATCCATCTGGGTATGATAGGGGGTGGGTGGGAAGAGTGTTGGGCAAAAGTTACAACCAATTGCTTTGGCAAGAGACCAAAAGGCTTACATGTTTGGACATGCTGCATGATTCCTACTTTTTGCTCTTTCAAACTCTGTTTTAGAAGCATTGATAGTTTTCTTGCATCTATTTTATCTATTTTGGGGTTGAGTATAAGCACTAAAGGAGGATGAAGTTCTTGATGTGAGCCAGTTGTGGTATACTTGATTTTTCATTTGTATAGCCGTGGCACATCTTTTGGAGAAACAGGGTTTAGTTAGGGGATGGCAGTTTAGAGTTGGTGATACATTCGGTGCATATGTTTGGGTTGGAAGGCTGGAAACAATTATCCAACCATGGGAATGAGGCATAGATAGAAGTTATGAATGCTGTCCCACTTGTCATTGTTATAATGGCAAACTACTCTTGTTGGAATGTCTGTGTAAACATTGTTGCATGGGGAAGGAGACAAGCACTAGATTATGGTCAGAATTACCTAGGAGGTCCACTACATTCACTGTGTATTTGGAAGGGTCATTGGGGAGGAAGAGAGATCTAGGATGTTTGGGAAGTGGTTCAGGTTATCTGTTATTCTGTTTGGCATGTGAACAATTTGTGTAAGGTTGTTAGTGGTGGCAAATGTTTCAGCATCTCTGCCTGCAAGATGTGTACAGCTGGAGGAGGAATGCCAGTTGGTGTTGTGGACATTAAAATTTCCTAGGAGGATGATTTTGCTGATAGGACCATGGAACTGGAGAAAATCAATTTTAAGGAGAGGAAATTAAAGAGCTCAGAGTGGTTGGCGGCATTAGGGGAGCGATAGAGACGGCAAACGAATTTAACAGAGTGCGGAAGGGAGACCTTCTTTGGGATTTTGTGTTCTGACCAGTGAGTCTTATTGATTTTTCTTAAACATTTCATTTTGAATGCTCTGATTTTCTGTATTTCTTTCTGATTGAGTCTCCATGTCTCATCATTATACCTATTGCAACATGATGGTTTTATAGAGTTTTAGTTTGAGGCTTTTTGAAATGCTGTTATTTTTCCATATTTTGTTTAGTTTATTCATATAGTCTGTATTTTACTGTTTCTGTGTTGTCAAGGTTATAAGTAATGAGACTACCAAGATACGTTAATCGCTTTACCTGTTCAAGTACAGGTATCCCTTGCTTAATGCGGGATTTGATTAACTTGCCGAAATTAAGTGCTGCAATCCCTTGATATACGGGACAAGAGTTTTCATTAATGTGCCTTTAACTCTGCGGAGCTCACAGCTGGTCTGACAGATACATGCAAAATGTTTAATATAAATATGCTTACACAATTCAGTGTATACCTTGGAGGTCATGAGTGGCTGAGCATTCATATGTTACGAGTGATATTTCGCACTGTTTTTTGCTGTCAGTTTGGTTTAACACATGTTATGTGAAGGTTTGTGATATTTGACAGTAAATTGTATCTGAGAGAGATACCGCGACCTTCGACGTCAGTATAGTATGTTTTTTTTTTTTTTTTTTTTTTTTTGTTCAATAATTTCTAGATTGTAACTGAAAATAAATAAACCATCATGTATTACTGAAATAGAGAGCCAAAGGCTTATTTATCATACATGTCCTCTAGGAGATGTGCTTTACATTATGGAAAATATTAAGGAAAGTGATCTGGAGCTTAGTCCACCTTTACTACAAGTTGCCCATAAGGTTGCTTATGCTTGCATCCGCCGAAACTTTTAGTTTCTATATATTCGGCACGAAACTCTTGTAGTGTCTATATTCGGCTATGAAATAATGTTGGATTCAGTATCCCCTTAATTTGTATCATCATGTATTATATTTGCATTGTTTTTTCTTTATGTTTTATTGCTTGTTTGCCGAGGTCTGGAGAGTCATTTTGCTTGTTACCGTAGAATTTATGCTGATAAGAAAAAAAACTAAAACTGTTCAAATGACTCTTGATAACTTTTCTTGATAAAACAATTGGTAAATAATGTAGGTACAAGCATTTATTAAACATTTACTTTGCATTCATTTTTTATCTTTCCTAAAAGAGTACATATAAAACGAATTATTAATACAGTAATCGATCATGGACGAATTGTAATTTTTAATATTGATTATTAGATTTGATTAACGCAATTTTGATATATGCGGTAACACTGAGGGATTAATTAACCTCGTTAATCGAGGGATACCTGTATATGATTTTCTAAGTTTATTGAAATTTTTCCTTATCTCTTCCTATTTTCATTGTTTTAGTTTTTGCTTAGATTGATTTTTATTCCAGAAATTTTGCACTCTTCTTTTGAAATTTTTATTCTATTTTCCAGTTGTGCTCTAGATTCTGCAAAAATAATAATATGGTCTGCATATTTAATGTGACTGATATTTGTGCTATATATTTATAGACCTGTAAGTCTATAAATATATAGCAAAACCATAGCCTGGTTCTTCAGCTATGGTTTTGCATATTTCTTCGAGATAGTAAATAAATTTGACAATTGCTTTGGTATCTTTATAGTAATTTGTGATCAAGATTTGCATATCTGAATCTAATATCATAGATTTTAAGATGGTTATCATTTTGTTCCTGTCAATGGAATCAAACTTATCTGAAGTCAATAAAACTGTAGTTATATAGGTAAATTGTATGCCCAGTACTTTTTCTCATCTCATCCGATTAGTAACGGGTTGAGTCCACTAAGAAGAAAGGTTCTCCACTTATTGCGATCTTTAGCCATCTCAATCATGACTCTATAGCTGGGTAGATGTGAATGTTCTTTCAGCAACTTTATCCAAGTACTTCTTGGTCTGCTTCTAGGTCTTTTTCTTCTGATATATCCATTCAGAGCTAAATATGGCAGTCTATGAGGGACCATTCTCTGAATATGACCAAACCATCTCAGTTGATGTTTAATGATTGTGTCTATTATATTATCTGGGAAGTCTAAATCTGTTCTGACTTGATCATTAGTCTTGTGTTGCATCCAGTGGGTGTTATTAATTTTTCTGAGGCATTTCATTTCAAATGCTTGAAGTTTCTTGATTGGTTGTTGAGTTAATCTCCAGGCTTCTGAAGCATAAGTAGCCGTTGAGATAATAATTGTTTTATATAATTTTAATTTTAGACTCATTGGGATTTTTTTATTTTTCCATATTTTGTTTAGTTTATTCATGTTGGTCCAACCTAGGTTTAGCCTGTGTTTTACTGTTTCCATATTGTTGAAGTTACTAGATATAAGACTGCCAAGATAAACATATTTATTAACTTGTTCCAGCAGGTGATTTTCAAGATTTATAGAAATATTTTCTTCTTCTCTACCTATCTTCATTATTTTTGTTTTATAAAGATTTATTTTCATACCATAAGTTTTACAAGAGTCATTTAAAATATTAATAGTTTTTTCTAGCTGTGGTTTAGAATCTGCTAAAATAATGATATCATCCGCGTATTTTATGTGATTAATGTTGGTACCATTGATTTTTACACCTGGTTCATCGACTATGGTTTTACAGACTTCTAGGAAGAGGATAAAGAATTGAGGTGAGAGAAGGCATCCCTGCATTACACCTTTCTCGACTCTGAAATTCTCGGTTTTAACGTTGTTTGTTTTAACAAAAGCTTTGGTGTCTCCATAATAATTTGTAATAAATGTTAAAATATCAGAATCCATTTTTACGTTTTTTAGGATAGTAATCAATTTGTGTCTATTAACTGAATCAAAGGCTTGCTTAAAATCTATAAAATAACAGTATATGGGCAGGTTGTATTCCCAATATTTTTCTGCTATATTAATAATGGTGAAGATATGGTCTATAGTAGATCTATGTGGCCTGAATCCTGCTTGGTTTTCCTCTATGATTTTTTCTGTAAGCACCTGTGTTCTCTTTTGTATAATTCGAATGAATAGTTTATAACTATGACTTAAGAGTGTTATGGGTCTGTAATTTTCACGTATTCTTTTGTCTCCTTTTTTGTGAATTGGTATAATAATTCCTGTTTTCCAGTCAATTGGAATTACTCCAGTATAAAGAATTTGATTAAATAAATTCATTAAGAAATTAATGGCTTCCTTGCCACCATATTTCCATAGTTCTATAGATATTTCATCTTTATCCTTAGCTTTTGAAAGTTTCATTTGGTTTATTGCATTTATAATTTCTGCTGAGGTTATGGGTGGTGCCTTTTCATATATCATCTTTTCTGTTATACTTTTCTCCTCCTGTTCTTTTGAAATAATGTTTGATAGTAGTCCTTCCAAATTATTTTAATATTTTGTATTGACCCAGTTTCTAGTTTGTTTTTATCTTTCATTGTTAATGGTTTACCTTTATAGATTTTAGTTAATTCTTTGATAATTTTGTATACCGTTTTATTATCATTTCTTTTATTAGCTTATTCGCAGAGTTTTGTTTTTTCCTCTTAGTAATTTTTAGCCAGGTTATTAACTGTCAAAATATGGTCTATAGTAGACCACCTTATATCTGAAGCCTGCTTGATCTTCTCCTGTCGTCTCATTCATTAAAGTATGGATTATGCATGTGAAGATTTTGTAGCTACGACTCAGCAGTATTATGGATCTAAATTTGTAATTTTCACATTTTTGTTTATCTTCCTATTTCATTTTGAAAATTAGTATTATGATGCCTGACTTCCAGTCATCTGGAATTTCACCAGTATATAATATTCATTTAAGAAGTTCAAGAAGGAAATTGGCTACTATGCCACTATATTTCTACAATTCACCAGGAAGTTCATCATAACCAGGTGCCTTAAACAAGTTCATTTAGTTTATTGCATTAAAAATTTTTATTCTTTTATTATACATAGTACTTTTTCACTTTCTGACTCTTCATTTGTAATTTAAGTTTTAGCTAATGAAATAAACTTTTTAAAGACCTGAGTTTGAATCTCATCTGGGATGCGAGGAAGCTCAATCAGGACTTTTCAGTTGATGGTAAGTTAGCTAGTCTCATATGAAGGTGACAAGGTTTTATTCTTCCAACTTTTTTGTCCCACAATCATGCAAATTGGACAGAAGAACACAGTTTATGTGAATGCATGCGCCATACACACACACACACACAATGTTGTTATTATTATTAAGAGAGACCTCCAGGGAGTCAGAAACTCATTGAGGGAGGCCACATACTACACACACCATCTATTACTTATTCTTGAATTCATTCACACCGCTTGCAATAACAATATCCAATGGCAATCCATTCCAATCACGCACCACCCTCTGAAAGAAAAATCTGGCCCTTACACTCCTCTTGGCAGCGTTCATTCTCAGCTTCCAAGGACGCCCTCTCGTCCTTTCCCCACCCTCCATAAATTGAAAAATCCCATCAATTGAAATCCTGTATGACCCTTTCAGAAGTTTGTAAGTCTCAATCATGTCACCCGGCTTTATCCTGTTTGCTAGTGTCTGCAGTCTACAAATTCACAATCTGTCTTCATAATCAGCATTCCACAAACCTGATATTAGTTTTAACACTCTCCTTTGTACTCTCTCCAATATATCAGAATCACAATGGAAACCAGGAGAACAGACCTGCACACAATAGTTCAATTGAGGTTATATCAAGGCCTTTAAAGTGACAAAATGACATCCTTATCTTTACATGTGAATGTCGTTTCAGCATTGCAATTATCTTTTGAGCTGTATTTGCAATCTTTGCTACATCCCCCCCCAAACATGCTTTTCATGTAATTATTCTGCTTCAAATTGATGACAGTGATCATGCGGTACCTACTGGGGAAGTACTAAGTTTATGAATGTTCCATTCAGAAGAGGTTACATGCTGAACTACAAAGCAGGAAATTATGACCAACTGAGGAGTATACTGAGTTCAGTGGAATGGGATTGATTGCTGGATGGAAAAAATATTGACAGTGCATGGCAAGCATTTAAACAATACTTAAATGATGCGTTGGAGAAAAGAGCAAAGCTAATAATAATTGCAAATACTTGTTGGATTTCTGCTCAGGACATAGACTGGTTATTACTAACACCATGTTCCAACTTAAAAATGTGCACAAATTCGCATGGAGAGAAGAGGCAAGGAATAAGAAAAGTCTCATTGACTATATTATTGTTGATAGTGATGTTTTCTGTCTGGTGCAGGACACCAGAGTGTACAGAGGATTTGAAATTGGAAGTGATCACTATTTAGTCTTCAGCAGGATAAAATTGAATTTCATATTGAAAAGAAGAACATGTAAGAAAGTTTTAAAAACGAATAAAAGTTGAGCAGCTCTCAGATGTGAACTGTAGACTAAAATATACAAACATTATTCAAGAAATAATGAAAGAGTTTGAGAACAGGAATCAAACCTTGGAGATTCAGTGGCAAGCTCTGAAGAAAACATTGATTGATTCAACTAGAGAGGAATGTGGTGAAGTTGTCTGCAAGGATAGAAAAATTTGAACTCCATGGTTGACACAGGAAGTTAAAGAGGCAGTGAACGAAAAGAAGAAAGCATATCAAAAGTTCATGGCAAATAAGTCAGCTTGTGCTCTTAGAGAATACAGAGACAAATGTAAGAAAACTAAACTGTAAAACTAGCTAAACAAAAGTCATGGGAAGACTTTGGTAAGAACAGAAAATAAATATCAAGAAGGTGGCAAGATATTCTGGAAGTTGTTGAAGCTTAGAAATGGAGGAAAGAGTGCTGTAGAAGGAATTAGAGATGATAAAGATGATATGAAAACTGGAGAAAAAGATATCCTTGAAGTATGGAGTAATTACTTTGAAAAATTGCTAAATGAAACTAGCAGTGATGACAGCACAGTGATAAAAAACACTCAACAGGCATACAGTCATGAATACATATCCATGCTTGAATTAGAAAAAGCCATCAAAAGTGAAATGTGGAAAGGCAGCTGGACTAGATATTAGACCAGAAATGCTCAGGTATGGAGGTATAAAGGTTTTACAGTGGCTACACTGCATAGTTCAGAGGGCCTGGATAGAGGATGAATTCCCAATGATTGGAGTAGAGCTCTCATAGTACCCATATATAAAAAGGGAAATAAAACTGATTGTGAGAATTACAGAGGTATTTCTCTACTGAGTGTTCCTGGTAAGATTTATGCCAGTATACTTGAGAAACGGTGGAGAAGGATTGTGGAACAGAAGCTTAGTGAGAAACAAGCTGGATTCAGGCCAAATAGAGGCTGTCAGGGTCAGATATTCACTTTATGACAAATAGTTGAAAAGTCATGGGAATATACCAAAGATCTGTATTTTAGTTTTGTAGATCTGGAAAAAGCATATGACAAAGTGCCAAGAGAGAGAGAAGCTATTCAAAATGCGACAGTTGTATGGTGTCAGTGGATCATTATATCAAGCAATACTTAGTCTTTATCTGAGTTCTAAGTCAGCAGTTAGAATTGAAGGAAGTACAGGAAGATGGTTTAATGTTAAATCTGGTGTCAGACAAGGATGTACATTATCACCTCTGTTATTCATTATCCATATGGATTACATTATGAAGGAAAGTGGTATTAAACCTGATATCAAAATTGGAGATGTTAATGTCAGCTCCTTGCTTTATGCGGACAATGTTGTACTTCTAAATAAATCCGCTACAAGTCTGCAAGATTCCCTGAGTAAATTGAATAACTGTTGTGATAGATATGGTATGAAGGTCAGCAATAACAAGACAAAGATAATGAAAATAGGCAGAAGCATTGAAAATATCAGCTGCATTGTGAATGGAGGACCTGTAGAACAAGTTAAACATTTCAGCTACTTAGGCACGATTTTTAGTGAAGATGGTAAATTGAATATGGAAATAGACAACATAATCAACAAAGCTGGTGTGGTAGGAAGTCAGCTGAATAAATTTATGTGGAATAAGAGAGAAATTAATTAAAACACTGAATTAGCTGTATACAAGGCAGTGTTCAAACCAATTTTAACTTATGGATCTGAGAGCTGGGTCAGAAGTAAAACACTTGACCAAAGACTAGAGACCGCAGATATGAGAGTCCTGAGAAAGATTAGGGCATGAACAGATGGCATCAATGGCAATATCATATTAAAAACGAGGATATTAGGAAAGTACTTGACATTGTCATCATCGAAGAATGCGTTAGCAGAGTTAATCTCAGGTGGTATGGTCACCTAAACAGAATGGGTGAGGAAAGATTAGCCAAACTAGTGTTCTCTGCCAGGTTGGCAGGAAAATGACCCAGAGGAAGACTAAGATATAGGTGGATTGATACGGTAAAAAGTGCCTTAGAAGATAGATATATAAATATGAGATCTGGCAATGTTGTAGCTTTGACAGGTAACAGATTGATTTGGCAGAAAATTGTAGGCAGGAAGTTAGTAATGATGTAAATTTTTCATGTAGTACTATCATATCCTGTACACTCCTTGAGGGTAAATGTGAGGAATTTGATGATGATTAAATGATGCGATATCAGAATGTGTCCCAAGAGTTTGAAGAATAAATAGGGCAGAAGTCAAATGGGTGTGTAATCTTATTAAGCAAGAGTCGTAAGAAAGGGACGATGTGTAAGGGATACCATGTGCATAAGGATGATGTCTATTATGAATGTTATAAGCAGGAGGCTAGAATAGTCACAACTGTTGTATGGAAAGCAAAGTCTGAGTATGAAAAGAAACTGACTTATTGTGTGCTAAAGACAACCCACAAAAATTCTATCAATATGCTTGCTGCAAGTAAAAGATAGAATGAATATGAAAGAATAACTCTTCTAAATCCAGAGGCATGAGGGGGTTACAGATGCAGAAGAGGTTGTTCAGCTAATGAGTGCCCATTTTGTTAAAAGCTATCGACCTGGTGTACACAACATTGAGTTCACTGCTACCTCTTCACTGGATGAAGAAACGCAGGTATATGAGGATGAGGTATTAGAGCTGTTGCACAAATCGAATAAGAATTCAGCAGTAGGGACTGATGGGGGGGGGGGGGATATCAGCACGTGTGCTAAAAAAGAGTGTTCAGCTGAACTGGCTATTCTTTTGACCAGGCTCTTTATTATGAGTCTCAGAATAGGGAAGATTCTGCTGGAATGGAAGGAATGTATGGTAATTCCATTGCACAAGGGTGGTTCAAAGACAGATGCATCCAACTATTGACCAATTATTATCTCAGGAGTGGTAGTGAAGATTTTGGAAAAATTGCTTAGTGCTCGTATTCAGAAATGGGTTAACAGTGAATCTCTACTTTTCTTGAGAGACACTTGTGACATTAAATTAAGAATTATAAACACGTTAACACAAGAATATTTTAATGTTTGCCATATATTTCTGTCTGAAACTAACAGACTCTCTTCAGTGTCTTGATAGGAACAGTTTTTAACAAGGTGGAATACAAACAGTTGATCATTCAGAAGTAGAATGAGCCGCATGATGTTACATTGCTAAGCATTAAAGAGAGGTAAATTTCATCAGAGTGATGAATAAATTATAGGTATTCACAATTTCATATAACAATCTTAATTTATAAATTCAATTAAAGATAACATTAGACTAATGTAAGAATTAAAGGTATAAATTAAAAAAATATATATATATATATTTTTTTAATGTGTTATCCGGATTAAACTTTCCCATATTTTTGACAAGGATATACAATCATTTCGATTCAAATTAGGGCATTGAAGTAAGGCCTCAGCACTCTCTTTGAATAGTCGTTTGAATTTATAACGACATGTAGAAGGTGAGTCTTGGACAAGAGAATGTTGTGGCTTGTCTCTATCCCTTGCTGCGCCAATCCAGACTTATTGGATTTGTTGTGAAGAATGTATTATTGATGTTCTTGTATTCTTTTTTTCTATCGAAATGATTGCATATCCTTGTCAAAAATATGGGAAAGTTTAATCCGGATAACACATTAAAAAAAAAATATATATATATATTTTTTAATTGATACCTTTAATTCTTGCATTAGTCTAATGTTATCTTTAATTGAATTTATAAATTAAGATTGTTATATGAAATTGTGAATTAATACCTATAATTTATTCATCACTCTGATGAAATTTACCTCTCTTTAATGCTTAGCAATGTAACATCACGTGGCTCGTTCTACTTTTGAATGATCAATTGTTTGTATTCCACCTTGTAAAAACTGTTCCTATCAAGACACTGAGGATAGTCTGTTAGTTTCAGACTGAAATATTTGGCAAACATTAAAATATTCTTGTGTTAATGTGTTTATACTTCTGAATCTCTACTTTGCGATGAACAACATGGGTTTACTAAGGGAAGGTCATGTTTTTAGCAAAGTCGCTCACATTCTATAACAACGTTACCATTGAACTAGAGAAGGGGAATGGATACACCATGATGATACTTTTGGATTTTGCTAAGGCTTTTGACAGAATATAGCTTGGTAAACCATTGCATAAATTGTAGAAAATTGGTTTGGGTTATAGAATATTAGCATGGATAAGAGGATGGCTGACTGACAGATATCAAAAAGTGGTATATGGAGGGGGGGGATGTGAGTCTACAACATTTAAGGTAACAAGTGGTGTACCATAAGGATCAGTGCTTGGTCCACTGTTATTCAATCTGTGCATTAATGATATTAGGAGGGATTTGACAAGCGACATACAACTTTTGCTGTGTATGCAAAGATAGGTATTATAATCAGGAATGCTGCTGATTTGCAGTACTTGCAGAATGATTTGAATAGCTGGAATTTTGGGCAGGAGAAAATGGATGGCAGTTCAATGTCAATAAATGTAAAGTCATTCACTTTGGCATGATTACATATCCAATGTCATATTATATTGGTGGGATTATGCTAGAAGAAACTGATGAGACTAGAGATCTTGCAGTGTTAGTAGGTAGCAAGTTAACAAAAGATAGCAATGTTAACAAAAGTATTTGAACACCTAGTTGTGGTAAAAAAAAATTGCATTTTAATTACATTTAATTTAATTTAATTACATTTCTAGGTACCACCTTTGGCCTGAATGATAGCAACCACCCTTCGTGGCATGCGTTCAACCAATTTCTGATACATTGCAACAGGAATATACTTCTGTTCCTTTTGCAAAGCTACTCCCATTGTTCATGCTGATGACAGCTGCTGTTGTCTGGAGTCTGAGCTGGCTAGTCCAACACTTCAGTTGTTTTCTAGAAACCAGTCTTGGACACACACACTGCAGTATGGCATGAAATGTTGTCATGCTGAAACATGCAAGGATCATTGCCAAAGTCCTTCCATAGTGTTGGAGACATGAAGTTGTCCAGGATGTCATTGGTTTGGGCACATCCACCAATGGACCAAGCCCTCATCTAACTGAAATAATCCTATATTAGCGAGCTTCCATCGAACTTGACAGTTGGAATGATGCAGTCCTGTCAGAATCATTCCCCAGGTAATCTCTAGATCCAAACACGACCACCAGAGTGAAATATTTGCAGGTGTGATTCATTGCTACACAGAACCCTTCTTCAATCATCTACAGTCCAGGAACAGTGTTGAAAGACACCAGTCCAAATGTTTTTTGGCATTTAGGGGTGATGTGTGGCTTGTTTGCAGCAGCTCTACCGTGGTAACCTAAGGCATGCTAACCTCTGTAGACAGTTCTAGTGCTGATAGATGTCCCTGCACCATTTTCCAGGTTGACAGCGAGGTTCACTGCTGATAGATGTCCCTGCACCATTTTCCAGGTTGACAGCGAGGTTCACTGCTGATAGATGTCCCTGCACCATTTTCCAGGTTGACAGCGAGGTTCACTGCTGATAACGTGCGAGGTGCTTGAACATTCCGAGACAGAGCTCGTCGATCTTGGTCAGGGAGTGCAAGTGGCCTCCCAGGTTGCCCAGGTTCCTGCTATGGTAACACCATCAACTTTCTATCTACGAATGACATAAGCGACAGTGGATTTCAGTATACTGAGATGGATAGCAATGTCATGGACAGAAAGACCAGTGATGTGACACCCAACTACAATCCCACATTCGAAGTCTGTCAGTTCAGCTGAACATGGTATCTTGGCATTAAGTACAGTGCAAAACATACAGCACATCTCACCTTTTATTCCAGGCTTACACAAACACTCCCTGAATATTTGCATGTGGTAGGATCTGAAATTTGCATGGCGTAAGGTCTCCAAATACTTTTGTTAACTATAACTAACCACCTTGTCTTAAAAGTATATTACAAAAGTCCATCTAGTAGGTCTTCGTCCTTAGAGCTTTCTAAGCAATGCAGAGTATGGTTATTAATTATTGCACTTAGTCCTCTCTTTTGACCTTTTTTAATGACACATTTGTTAAATACATGCCGTTTTTCTCTCTCTCTGTTTTCTTTCTGTTAATTAGATCATAATTTAGAATCATGTTCATCACATTCACAAGCTAATTTTACGACAGATGTGTTTAAGATACAGGAACTGATTTCTATGCCTAGATTGATCTTGATAATGTTGTCATGAAATCCTTTGAGTTGGTGGATTTATTTCAAAAAATTAGTCAAGATATGATTCTGAGGTTTCTTATGTAACACAATGTCTTATTGTTCAAAAAACTTTTATACTTGCTGCATAAAAAATATCAAATTTTAATTTTTAAAAATAAATTCAAAAAGTCATTAGTACATTTGTTTTTTTATCAATCCTACATACACAAAGTATTGTAGACCCCTGTAGCACATCATTGCAATATCTGTGCAGTCATATGTTATTTATTTGTTTATTTCGTTTTTTGCATCAGGTGACAGAATGGCTGAATAATAGTATGATCAGTATATCAGAATTTACATCCCTGCTGAAATCACATTTGAGTGATAAATGAAATGCATCATCATTTAACTGGCCTTTGTACCAATTTCACGCTAGTTCAAATCTTCAATATCTTGCAGATATTGAAGGTTTGAAATAGCATGAGAAAATCATGATTGTGCTTGGTTGCTTAAGGCAGATCTTTTGCAAATAATCTGTCAAAGAATATAATTTTTATCATACCTGATCACCTTTAAGAATGGGTAAGTTTTATTAATTAATTGAATTATTCCAATTTTAATAATTAAAAAAATTGATTATGATCAAGCATGATATCTACAGTTAGCATTGAGGAACAGTTGTAAAGAATGAGAGTTGTTATCACAGATTAAAGATTGATCAGTTTGTTTATATATGCCATTTTCATCATGGATAATAGTACCATGCTTTCAGAATGCAAAATAATACATTTGTTAGAAATAGGTTAATTAGTCTATTTTGAACTGTTAGTAACTTGACTGTTGTTAACAGAGAAAACATAATTCATTCATCTGAAAGTTTTTTAAAAACTTCTCTTCGTTGTAAACCTCAACTCTGCTTACATACTCATCTCAGATGGCTGAGCTGTTTACTGAAGTATTTAACTATTTACCTTTAGCTCATTGTCTAAATAAAAGAGTATTGGTAAGTACTATGTGTGATTGATTTTGAGCTCTGGAGCTTACTTTTTGTGCTTTTAATTTTTTTTTTTTTTAAGAATTGAAAATATTTAAATATCATGAATGTCATTATTATTATAAATGCACTTCCAGAGAGTCCAAGGACTCATTGAAAGAAAGTCAATTTGGATACTCATACTTAAATACACACAAACATTTTCTGAAGATCCACATCTAATGTTAGCCATGAAAAAATGCTGGAAACCAGTTTTGGACACATACACACACAATGCAGTATGGCATGAAGTGTTTTTGCATGAACTACACAGGCTCACTAACACTACTAGCCAGCTTCTAGGAAAGTAATTAATTTGCATGTTTATCATATCTCCTCTCCATCTATTTCTCGAACTTGAAGATCACACTAATGGGTTCTTATATGCACAATTCCATAGGCCAGTTATCATCTTCATGCTTTATCTTTATCTTTATCTTCACCTGGGTTCCAAGATAATATTATTATTATCTTGGAACCCAGGTGACCATATCTGCACATAGTAATCTCGGGGCAATGGTTTTATCAAAGCCTTGTAAAGTGGGAGGATAACTTCTTTATTGCTACATGTTGGTGTTCTCATTAACAGTGCTGTTATCTGATATGATGACTCAACCACCTTAGCACTGTGATTTTAAAACTTTAAATTCATAGCCTGCAATAATCCCAAGTCTCTAGCTTCATTGACTACTTCCAGTAAATTCTCATTAATGTAATACCTGTAATGGCTTACATTCAAAATACATAACTTTACACCTGGCAACATTAAATTGAAATTTATTATCATTTACCCATATAACCTATCTGTTCAAATCATCCTGTAGGAATTCTGCATCAGTTATATTCCTTATTACTCTTCATAAATTGGCATCATCAGCAAATCCAAATCATTTGAGAGGATTCCATGCTGGATTGTTACAAAAAAACGAATGGGCTTGCAAAATAATCCCATCAAATCGATTGGATAGTGGCTGACTGAAAGGTATCAGAAAGTGACATATTGTGATGCTGAGTCTATGAGGAGGTGGGTGACAAGTAGTGTATAACAGAGTTCTGTACTTAGGAATCCTAAGTACAGAATTTGAGAGGATTCCAGCATGGAATCCTCTCAAATGATTTGGCAAGAACCCAGACACAACATGGTATATCCATTTCCCCTTATCCAGTTCTGCTATTACTCTGTTATGGAACATGAGCAAATTGGGACAGCAAGATCTACCTTCAACATCTATCAACAAAATCATGCTGTCCTCCTGTAGAGTATCCCGCTGTTGTCTATCCACCTATGGATTTGATTCCTAACAGTCTTTCCAATACCTTAATTACCATACCAGAGATAACTTATTGGTCTATAATTCATTGCATCAGTCTTAGCTCCACCCTTGTATAACAAAAGTTATCTTGCTCTCTTTCTTCTCATTAGAAATCTTAATATGCTCATATACTCATGTTGAATGATCAAGTGTGTGTGTGGGGGGGGCATTGCTATTTTGCACATTCCTTCAACACACATGCCAGTATCCCATCCATTCCAGCTGTTGTATTTGAGTCGAGATTTGGTAACAATTCTAATACTTGTCATTCAACTAGTTCTTTTCTTTCATCCAGTAATACCTTGGCATCCAGAGAACCAATGGATTTCCTTGAAATATATACCTTACTAAAGTTTTTTTTGCTCAACAACTCAGCTATTCTTTGTGTATATGACACTTCTGTACCATCCACATTCACTGAGATCACTTTCTTTTACTTGCTATATAGCAATAAAATTCTTTGGTTAATTTCTTTTTTGTAATCTGTTTTCATCTACCTCCCATGGCCATTACTTTCCCAGCCTGTTTTTATAGCACTAAATCTCTTCATCCTTCTTCTTATGATATCAGATCTATAGCATCCTATTTTTTCTGCAGCTGTTGCTTTAAACTGTTATTATTCAGTTAATTTCCATGCAATTAATTCTAATTTTAGAGATGCAGTCAGGTGTAGCTTCCTTTAGACATCCATTAACCAATTTCTATGTACTATTGATTTCTTCCTCTACCTCGCAATTTCTCTTGCCAAGACAGTACCTCAAGCTGTCTCCTCAGTTTATTATTATCATGTGCTTTATAGTTCCATGTGTCCATTCTTGGTCATAGCTCTTACATACATTGTCAGCTCTCAAGTCAAAACTACACAAATACTCTCACCATTGACCATTTTTTGTATATTTGCTTCATCAGTGAAACTGATAGTCATGGAATGCTTTGAGTATATTTGTCTGTATAGTAGTCTCTATACAAGCTTGTATACTAATCGTGTATACAAGCCTGACCTCACCTTGCCTTCAGCCATCATGAACAAAGACGATGAATTTGGCAATGACAATGGAAACACCAACTACAAAAGAGGAATATTAGTGAGAAATTGAACACTGTTAATAGCCAATTTTAAAACCAAAGTACTGTGTAGGGAACATGTATGACCCACTTAGTCAACCACAAACCACAGAGACTTCCAGATCCATGTTATGAAGATATGTGGTCTCAGCTCCAACTTCAACAGTGACAACTTCTACCTTTAGTCTGCAAAACTGCACCTGCTTTTTTTTGAAAAATCCAAATTTCAGCCTCTCAAGCATTACCCATCTCAACTTCCTCTAATACACATTCTTTGACTCCTTTTCAGCTGAAGAGTGGTGTTTGTACATACATTGCTATGACATACCATGCCCAAATGCATTCTACTTAGAATCTCTTTCTCTCCCAGTCACAATCTACTTTGGATGAAAATCTCTCTGTCCTAATCTGTTAAATTCAAGGGATAAGCACAACTTTGTGCTTATCCCTTTCTCCACCAAATGACAGCCACCCAGCCAATCTCAACCAAGAGTCGTCTGGCATTATAATTACACCAATCCAAGCAAAGACACTTGAATGCATTTGCAACCCTGTCTGGAATAGAAGCATATATTCCCATTCCAGTCTAAATTTCAATCCCTTAAGCGTAAGCCTTGGTTCTCCAAAAGATGTGCCAAAACTGCAAAAATGAAGAACCAAGCATACCTCAAATGGCTATCATCAAGAACTTTGCCTTCTTTCACTGTTTACAACCAAAGACCAAAACAACTGCAAGAAAATCATTACATCAATAACTGATTCCAAAGAAAGAAAAGCAGGAAACTTGCATCATGCCCAAATGGCAGCCAGAATTTTCATCACTTCCCAAAGCAGTTGACCACAACTTTTGTCCAACACTGTTTCCACCACTAGTACACCCAGATGGGTCTATTGCATCGTCACCCACGGTTAGGTTCACGGAAAAAGCCAATCTCCTATCAAATGCATGCATGTGGCTTGCAGAATTTTGTAAATAGGAGGAAAAGGGCGATAATAGGCATTCAACAAGTGAGAGGGGGAAGAACCCATAGGCCATCTCTGGAAGTTATATAAGAGTGTGGTGAAGAGAGATATGAGGAGTAGATTTCTTACATGGAGAATTGTGAGTGAATGGAACACATTACCAGAATATGTTGTTAATGCAGGGAGTGTTAAGGATTTTAAGATTTAGTATGATAAATCTGATGTCAGTTGAATGAACCTCTTATGATAAGTCTACTGACTCCATGGAAGGTATAATAATAACAAAAATTGTTGATGGGGGAGGGGGGGGGGAGGATTGGTACTACTGGCCCTGATGGCATTCCTCCAATGGTCCTGAAGATTTGTGCTCCAATGTTGCCTCTTATTCTATTGTCTCTCTCTTACTGCACCGGCATCTACCCTATGTCCTGGAAATTATCTAATGTCTAACCCACCTATTCCCAAGAAGGGTGACAGATCTTTATCATCTGCCACCTCTCCAAGGTTGAAAACTTTTTATGACTCTTCATTAGAAAATGGATGTTTTCTAATGAAGAGTAGATAGAATTACACAGATAAGATAGAATTAGACAGAATTAGTGACTGCCAGTATCTGTTCTGCCAATACCGAACAACAGGCAACCTGCTCACTGGTGTCGCCCTCCTCTGGTTAAGCACCATTGAAAAGTTTGACAAATCCTAAGTGGTTGCACTTGATATCTCCAAGGCCTTTAACCAGGTTTGACATGAAGGCCTATTAAGTGAGCTCCTATCATTCATCCAAAAAATTAGGATCCTCTTTCGTTCAAGGCATTACTTTATCTCTGAATGGCTATTAACCTGTACAAATCACAAATTTGCCCATCCATTAAGTACTGCTTACACATCTGGGCCAGTACTCCAAAAATCCCTCTAAAAATATTTGATGCAGGAGGGAGCAATCAGACTGATTAATGACTCATATCTTACCACAGCCACTGTTGCACAGGCATTTAGTATCTATTACATGCATCTTCTGTAAATATTTCCATGGTAAATGTTCCTTAGAACCAGCATCAATAATCCCCCCCCCCTCTCTCTCTCTCTCTCTCTACCAAATCCATTGAAACATGTTCAGCTACCAACAACACACTGTCACAGTCCAACTCCATACTCATAAAACAATTTCCCTTCTTCCTCATCCTCCTCTATTTCTAGGAACAGCCTCCCCTCCCGTGTGTTTCCTAAGGAATGTGATGCATAGGCCTTCAAATCTACTGTGAACAAGTTCCTCCTTCCCCAAAATCTTCCTATACATGCTAATAACATACTGTAGGTTGACCAACTGACTTCTCATGTATAAGCCTAACATTAAAATAATAATAATAATAATAAAAGTGTGTGTAAAGTTTTTGCAGGCTTCCCTAGAGTTAACTCATACATTTTGAATATTAATATAGGTGATAAATTCAAGCCTCAGTTTTGATCTAGATATATTACTTAAATTTAGATGTAATGGTTCATATTATAAAAAAAGCAGTTAACTGTTGTTGATTATATATATGTTCCATTCAAACAGCTACAGGTAGCTCGATATGATTTAATACATTGACTCCTTTTGAGATGAATTATTATTATTATTATTCAGGCCTCCAAGGAGTCAAAAGACTCATCGCAGAAGGTCCTTCCTAGGAAACACAAGTCTATCAAGACTCATCGTGGGAGATCCTTCCTAGGAAACACAGTCTATCATACCACTCCTTAAACTCATTGACTGTTCTCGCTCTCACTATCAGGCAATAGATTCCACGGTTCAACCACCCTCCATGCAAAGAAACCACTCCTCACCCTCCTGCTCACAGTTTCCTTTCGTAACTTCCAGGGATGGCCCCTTGTCATCACTCCATCCCGCTGTTCAACCAAGCGAAAGAACTCCCCAGTGTCAACCCTGTAACTACCTCTCAACAGTTTAAAAGTCTCAATCATATCACCTCTCCTTCTTCTATCCACCAAACTCTGCAGACATTCCCTCAGCTGATCCTCATACTAACATTGTACAGTCCTGAAACTGTCTCTGTTATCCACCTTTGTACCATTTCCACAGTGTTAATTTATCCCCTTCAAATCCTGGGGACCAAATCTGAGAACAATGGTCTAAGTGTGGTCTGATTAGGATCTTATACAACGGAATGATAACTCTTTTATCTCTGCAGGTCAGCGTCCTTCTCATTATTGCAGCAATCCTCTGTGTTCACCACCTTTGCAATATGTCCCTTGAATTTCAGGCTTCTATTAATCATCAATCCCAGATCTCTTGTCTCCCCTACTTCCTCCAGTATAGCTCCGCCAATAGAGTATGCAGTGTTCCAAACCTCAAGACCTTACATTTTGCTGCATTAAACCGACACTCCCCCATTCATTAACCCATCTGTCTAGCTTATTCAAATCCTCTTGCAGGACTACCACATCTGCACCATTACTAATAACCCTTCCCAGCTTCACATCATCTGCAAACAACTGATTATCCCCTCCCCCCCTGTAATCCACTGACAATGTCATTGATATAAAGGTTAAACAATATAGGTCCCAGTATTGAGCCCTATGGGACCCCACTTGTAACCCTCTGCCTCCTTGAAACTGCCCCATCATACACAACTCTCTGATACCTATCAGACAGCCAATCCTGTATCCAGTTGACTAATCTGATATCCAAACCCATGTGCTGCAACTTAAATATCAGCTTATCATGTGGCATCCTGTCAAATGCCTTCGCTAAATCCAAGAAAATGGCAGTATATGCCTTTCCCTCATCTACTGCTCTTGTAACTTTATTATAAAAGGCTAGCATATTACTAAAACAAGAGTGCCCCCCTCACAAATCCATGTTGATTCTCACAGATAACATTACTCTCATCTGCCCAATGTTGTATATTGTCCCTAACTGATTTCTCCAAGATCTTAACAATGAATGAATCATATCCAGTTGATTCACTTTCTGAAATGAATGCAGTTTAAATATAAATAAATGCACAGAAGTTCAAATAATTAAAGAAACAAAACAAAACATGAAGTTCTTTAATAAAGTAGACATATAATTTAAAAATGCTTTTATTCATCTTTTTTTTTTTTTCCCTTTTTTGAAGCATAAAGTGATAGTATATATGATGTAATAACTATTAATGCTTTAATTACTAGTTCCTTCCACCAAAATCAGATTAGCATCATCAGGAAACAGTACATAAGTTTTGTAATGTATGCAGGCAATATGTGTCAAAAATTATCTTTTGAAAATCTTGATTATTAAGCTGAAGGTCTAAAGGGAACCCTTTCATTTTGCAACCTCATCTCATCTTTTGCTTGGTTATAGACCAAGTAATATTTCAGTAATTCACCATTTAACCAATTTGCTTGTTGGTGCAGCACACAATTGTACTTCAATTAACCAGCCTCCTCAGTTATTAGAAGAGCAAACTGCCTTCCTGATGGGTTAGATAAACGGTAAATTACCATATTAGGTGCAATTTTAAGTCTTGTATTGACTGGAAGTCTTGTGGGGGAGGAGGAATTAATTCCTAAATTGTTCATTTTTATCAGTAATATGCTTTGAAACTTGACTCATGCTGCCCATGATACAAGTTCTCCATTGGCAAGTTGCCACTTGAATGCCATACCATACCTATAGCAAATAAATGCCAATGCGATGTGTCAGCTGAATTAATCAAAAATGACTCTTTATTTTAGTACTTACATTATAAAAATCCATGCTTTTGCCAATTGTTTTTTTTTTTTTTTTTTCAACTTGTTAAAGTTTCTAGTTGCTTGCATGAGAGTATTACTTGACTCTGATATTGTTAGGATAGTTCTTCAAGTCAGATATGGATTTAAGGAAAAATTTCTCAAAATCATATTAGCTTACTACCCAACCAGCTTTGATGTGTATACATGTCAGATTTGCCATGAATGCAAAGTGCATATTATTATTATTACCTGACACCTCCAGGGAGTCCAAAGACTCATTGAGGGATGGCACCTACTCTACAACTTTGTCTCCACCACTCAATCCACCAATGGCATCTACCGCCCACCACCACTAGTATTTTCACAGACAGTCATAAACATCCATGGCCATGGCAGGACTCAAACCCACAGCCTTTTAGCTGGAAAGCAGATATGCTACCCATTAGGCCAACAAAGCCAGCAATATTAGAATGTTTCATACCATTGATATTGCATTAAACTATGATGGATATGAAGTGAATGAGGAGCAATTTATTTCATCCATATTGATGTCAGTCTGATTGAAGAAGGTTGCTTAAAGGATGTAATTGCTCTAATAAGAAAGGCTGAAGTGTTGTTGGTTATTCATAATAATACTTCACTGTATAAACAATACCAAGAAAAAAAAAAATTAAATATTGAACTAAGTAATATTTTGCTGATTTTCCACCCTGCATCTTCAGAGCACAGATTACCACTGTGATAGCACACAGTTCTCAATTAAATCCTTGTAGTTCAAGCACCCCAGAAACAATTCAGATTGTAGCTGAAAATGAAATAATATCCTAACATAGCACTCTGTAGGCCAGATAACCATAAAGTTAATTTAGAGAAGTCAGGCTGTCTGATTGCAGAATGACCTCTCAGATCTTTGACAAGTAATGTAGCCATGATGCAGATTTTAAAAATAGACTCTCAGACCTATAATAACTTCCTTATAATTCCGAGGTTATCTTCCATTTAATTCTATGTAAAGGAGTATCCAGGGCATGTTCTGCCAGTCTAGACTTTCCATACAGATGATCACAGATGTAACATTTGCATTCTTCAAGGCAGATGTTAACTGATATCTGTCCAATGTAGGCTAAGTGGTGACACAAGGAACTTTATATGTTCCAAGATGCATAAGAGGATAAAGTTAATCTTTAGTAAAATGGATGAAGGTAGCTAATTGAATGAGATTTGAATATAGCATGATGATCACATTTGCAGAGAATTTCAGTTGCATTATAAGAGATGGGAATAGTTATGCTGTGGTCTTTCATATTGGTTGCAGAAGGGATTTGGGGTTACATGCAGTATTTTGTTTATTTTATAGAGGTTGCAGCCATTGGCTAAAAAAGTATCAAGGGATCAAAAGTGATCTTGACTGGCAGTTGGAATATTATCAGAAGTTGAAGGTATGTGGATGGGGAAGAGGACTGAAATCTTTCATATGAGAAATGGGACAGAATTGTATTATGGTAGCATTGATGTTTGGTGAAGACGATGTAGATTATCTTTATCTCAGTAGAAAATAGTAAGGAGGCCAGTATCTTTAAGACATTGGTTATGAAAGATCCTGAAGCATGTATTATCAGTATTGCAAGATTTGTTGTGTGGAACATCAGTGCTGTGATAAATGCACAGAGCCCTGAATATCATGCCATTGGCTGAAAAATCAAAAGAGAGGAAAGTGGTGACCTAATCAGAGGGTAGGGAAGAAGAAGATACACCATTAGTCATTAATTTGTCAAGGAATCCTTTATGCCAGCTTTTGTACACAAGTCATTAGTAACAGTTTGAAGAAACTGATGTCTTCACTTAGTATTTGTAGGAAATGTGATCAGCACATTCCTTAGAAGAACTGATGTGGATCAGGAGTGGAAGAATCCATATCTATGATAACCGATTGTTGGTGGTGGGCCCTCTAAGTAGTAAAGAAGTTATCTATAGATCTTCTCTTCATTTTTGAGAGGACTGAAGTGCAGGCATTTGGACAGTAGTTCAGTGACTCATTTTTATCTCTCTTAGATGTACTGAATAGTTGGGTAGGTGCCACGTGAACATAGCGCAGCTGGACTGGGGAAGAGATATCACCTGAACCATCAGGAAACCTTATTTGCATTGAGGATTACTGAGGGTTTTTCTGATCTCTCTGGTGAAATTTCAGAGGATGCATGACTGAACTGTTTGTAATTTTTTTTTTTTTTTGTTGTTGTGCTTTTGGTATTTTTTGCAGATTTTTTTTTTGTGAACCACAGTGTTTTCACTGTTATTTTCGATAGTGTATTTCATGGTTATTGATGTCAGTGTAAAATCTCTTGTGGTGAAATATAGAAATATTTTTCACCTATATCGATTTTACATGGGTCATAAAATACATATAATTAGAAATGTATGTAACCTACTGTAATGTAATAAATTTTGTAATATAATGTTAGAATAACTGAATGTAGAACCACAAGCAATTGTAACTAAAAAGATCAGACAGGATTAGGCTAGTGAACTTAAGGTCAACAACAGTCTGAAAGGTCACCGGATTATGTGAGTTTTGTGCCAAAACCTAACGTAAGCGTGAGTAATGTTAGGGAGCCTCCAGTAAATCCAGGAAGTTTTGGAAGGAAGGCCAAGGGACGGCAAATGATATAAAAGGCAGAGATTGAGGGGCAAAGAGGGCTCTTTCTCTCTTATTTTTTGTTCCTGTGGCAAGCTTTTCGAGGAGGGGAAGAGTCGTGGTACCTCAAGCAGTAGTTCTGGAGATCATGGGAAGTTCGCTGGCAGTATTACAAGATATCCTTCTGTGAAATTCTTTGACGAGTGTACCGATCCATGTGCGTGCTGATTTGTAACAGCCGAACTAGTTCCTGACATCGCCGAAGAAATGCGGTACTGTTACAAGGGAGAAAATCGCCAGACAACTACCATCGGATAGTGCCGATCACAGCCGTAGTGCAAGATCAAGAAAGGAACCAGCAGAATTCATCCTTAACCCTTTTGGATTCAGGACTGTACATGACGTAGTTGAACTTGTAAGTAGATTGCTTTCTGTTAATAGCCTAGCTTATGTACAGACAGTAGCTGTTAATTCTGTGTAACTAATGGCATAATGTGTTGAAGAGGTCAGAAAGCCGAACGTGAGTTTGAATGTGTATAATAGAATATTGTAATCTTGAATAGTTCTTGTGTTATATAATGCTTAGAAAGTGTATAGTATAACTTTTGCCTTTTATTATTTACAATGAAAGTAAGGTAATGTGTGCTAAAATCCCTCCACGTGGCTAATAAGTTGAGTGTAAATAATTTCTTTGTCTAATGCTTTAAGTGAATTGTTTTAATGGAAGTGTGGAGAATCAGGCTCGTGATATGTCTTATTCACTTTTGTATATAACTTGTCTAAGTTAAAACAAACATGTTTGATTTTGTTAATAGCTTGCCTGATCTTTGTTAGTGCCAGTGCACTGTCTCATAAAAACAAATCATACCTGTGTGTCCTAAGTAAAGTAACAGCCACAACTGAGTAATTTGGAGTTGCTTGAGATAAAATTGATTTAAGGGATATTGTACGTGCTTAGCTAAATTATTCTCTTGTATGTAAAGGAAAGATAAAAAATTCTTTTACATGATCCTTAATGGTGCAGTCGTTAACAAAAATAATGTAAGGATTAATACATTTGAATTATAGCAATGTAGATTAAGGATTTGGTCCCAGTCAGAGGCTTTTCCTCAGTCTATGATACTAGCACATGTGAGAGCATACAGCAAGTACCCAGTCTCTGGCCTGTTCTTATCTTTAACATTGTGTCATATTCCCTTTATGTGCATGATCTGACAGAGAAAGTATCAGCAGGATTATTGACTAGCTGGTTAAAAATCTTCATAATGTCTTTACTGTCAGGTTCAGCCCTGTATTATTAGCAGCTGGCCTGCAAACCCACTTTACTGCTGCACTCTTGAATGGAGGAACTGCTGACTTCCTAGTTAATTGCAGTGTGTTAAGCATGCCCAAGAAAGGGATATTGCTTGCACAATGCATATATAAAGAGAGAGAGAAGACAGAAATTGAAGAATGAACATGGCAGTAGCTACTTTAGTTTTTCAGCAAGCATGGCAGTGGTGTTTCCCCTCTCATAAAAGTTACTTTAATTTTGTCTCTGAGTACACAATTTTGTTCACATCACATTGCATCATAACACACTAAAATCCATTATCTTCAAAAAAAAAAAAAATTTTTTTTTATAAAAATATAAGCACAAATATTACACTTTGTCTGAGGATCTCTTATGGCACAATTAGCATGCTACAACATGAGTTTGAAAGCACTGGTTTAAATAATGTTGCAGTTGAAGATGGAAACAGGATTAAAGTGTCCTTAATAGCTCTCTTACACTTTCTAGGAAAAAAGATGCTTAAAAAAAAATCTCATATCCAGTAAACGTCCTTACCAAAAACAAGAAGAAAATCTCTCTAAACTGTCATCTCCTTGAACTGATATTAAAAAAAGAGTTCTGAACTGGAAAACTGTCGTGCTAAAAAAAAAAAGTTCAAGAAAAAGAACTCGAAACTCCTCTTCCCGTTGTATACGAACACGAAAGTTCATATCTTTTTTTTTTTTATTTTTTTTTATTTATTTATTTTATTTTTTTTTTTATGCAGCTCTGTAATTTAGGATACAAATCTGGAGGCAGCTTGAAGACAAATACTGTTTTGATTAATGAAATCCAGTCTATTCAGAATTGGAGTAGTGGATCATAGGTACTCTTTTTGCATAGAATTATTAGTTTCTTACACAAATGAAACTTTGCTGACCATAAACAAGTCCTCGAGTCTTCTGGTGATAACATAGTAAATCATATACAAGTTCTAATATAAATGATAATAAAGATTGATCAGTCTTCAGATGACACTGATCATACGACAAGAACCTGGTCTCCAGTATTCCCAAGGGAAATTAAAAACGAATTTGCTTTTGCAAACTAGTTTGTGGTGCACGAGTCATTATTTATTAATAGATTTTATTAGAAACAGTGTATCGGTACCTGCTGACCTAAAAAAAAAAAAAAAAAAAAATTGCTTAGAGAAGTAATGATAGATGGCTGAGTTCTCTGCTTTGGTTTCCTTTACCAATTAGAAGTCAAACCAAAGTAGAAAAATGTCATCGGATTGTGTATTGAGAGAATTCAGTGTGAGTAGCAAAGGGAAAGATTTTCGAAAAGAGAAGTTGACAGGTTAAAAACTATTACTTACATCATCAGATTAATTACAAATATGAATTTATGATTTATATATCAGATAACCAAGAACCAGTAATAGAAAAAATTAAAAAATATAAAACATAAATGGATGGAACACATTCAAAGAATGAAAACAGAAAGAGTACCAAAACAAGCCTTAAAGTACAAGCCATTAGGAAAAAGAAAGCCAGAACATCCTCTTAAACGATTCAACGATGACTTCTAAGGCCTGAACAGACCATGCTAGGCCTAAATCCTTGATATGGATGATGATATCAGATAAGCAATTTGATAAGTGTTATTAAAAGTTTGCCAAATCTTGAAGTTGTAGAAAATTGTTAATGCTATGAACTGACAATATTAGTCATAATCAAATTCCTGATTTGTACCCGCAAGGGGGGGGGGGGGGGATGTACAGGATATAATAGTACTACATGAAAAATTTACATCATTAATAACTTCCTATTTACAATTTTCCTCCAAATCAGTCTGTTATTTGTCAAGACTCCAATATTATCAGATCTTATATTTCTATCGTCTAAGGCACTTTTTACTGTATCAATCCACCTAATTCTTGGTCTTCCTCCGGGTCGTTTTCCTGCTAACCTGGCAGAGAACACTTGTTTTGCTAATCTTTCCTTGCCCATTCTGTTTAAGTGACCATACCACCTGAGATTAGCTCTGCTAACACATTCCTGGATGCTGACAATGTCGTTCTTTCCTAATATCCTTGTTTTTAATATGATATTGCCATTGATGCCATCTATTCACCCCTCTAATCTTTCTCACGACTCTCATATCTGCAGTCTCTAGTCTTTGGTCAAGTGTTTTACTTCTGACCCAGCTCTCAGATTCATAAGTTAAAACTGGTTTGAACACTGTCTTGTATAGCTAATTTAGTGTTCGGACTAATTTCTCTCTTATTCCATATGAATTTATTCAGTTGACTTCCTACCATGCCAGCTTTGTTGATTCTGTTGTCTATTTCTATATTTAATTTACCATCTTCAGTAAAAATCGTGCCTGAGTAGCTGAAATGTTTTACTTGTTCCACAGGTTCTCCATTCACAACACAGTTGACATTTTCAACGATTCTACCTATTTTCATTGTCTTTGTCTTTTTATTGCTGACCTTCATACCATACCTATTACAACAGTTATTGCCTTGTGTGGGAGTGATATGTAAAAATTAGCTTTAATTTTTAAAGTTCATATCTTGAATTTTTCATCTTGAATAGTAAACTATTTTTTATTTGTCTGTATAATTTTTTTAGGTGATGCATGGTGGGTTATTTAATAGTGATGATGTTACTCTAGAGCAGATTGAACAAATAAATAGAAATAAGCAACCTCCCGAAGAAGGCAAGTAATCTTCTTTTCATGTGATATTATGATTATTTGTTTATCTCATTAAGTATGGTATGATGGTTTTAGATTTTAATTGAAATCTTATTGATGAGAATCCATGTTTTTCCCCCTCATTATTTATTGGAGTAGATCACAATACTTTCCAACTATTGTATTTCGTGCATTTTATTTCTTATTCACAGCATTTACATTTTTTTTTTTTTTTTTTTTTAAATATTAAGCTGTATTCTCTGTTTTTACGATGTGTTGATACTTAATTAAGAAAATGGATCATTATCTAGAAAATTGTTCAACTTGCAGTCTGAGTTTATTTTCGTGCTTTTTTTTTTTTTTTGTCTGTGATGAATAGAAACATAAGCAAACATTTATAAAAATAATACCAATGGATAAGTTACATGGTAAAGAATATTACAGAATTTTATTTTTTATTATTTCACAGATGTAAAAAAAAAAGGAAATCATTAGTTTTCATTAGCATAGAGCTAAATGGTCTGTGTAATGAAGTCATTATGGCATGGGGGGGGGGAAACATTTCCATTAATTGAGATCAGCAGAAAGTGTTAAGGAGCACTTTCTCCAGCAAAGAGAATAAAAACAATCCATCAGATTTACTGAGATTGGGGTTGTTGTAGTTACAGCCAATCAACTAAAATATAAGCCAGTGTATATGTTTGTTAATTGTATGTGTATATTCTGTAGCTGATTTTCCTGTTTTGCAGGATGATATTTCTTTCCATCTAAGGGATATCATTGATGCCGTCTAATCTATGGACTTTCAAAATTATTAGAGCAGTATGGTAATACTCTCTCCAGCTCTTTTGTGTAATCATTTCATGATGTTCTTTTGTAGGACTGCTCTCAAACTTTGTAAGACTTGCCTTTTTCCAGAGAACCATGAGTTAAAAGGTGATATGTTCTGTAATACCAGACTTCTGTCTCATGGTATTTGGTGCAACTTTGATGTCTCTCTCTCTCTCTCTCAATGCAGCTGGATCTTCCAGATTGGTCAGTGTGATAAACCACAAGTGTAAAGGATCTGTTAAACATCATAGTAGGTTATTGGGGAAAGTCTGGCCTTCATTTAGCCTACAAAAGACCAATAGACTTGAGCGTGTTGAAGACACATTCTGATATACCATTTTAACTAATCAGTGGCTATAAGATTGCATTCCTCTTGAGAGAGAGAGAGAGAGACTGAAGAAGCTTGCTATTTGTTTCATGGCTTTTAATGAAAGACTCATTGAAATGATTAAACAAGAAAGTGGGTTCTGTATACTGCATTTCTTGCTTCAACAAGGCATCTTTGCAGCAAAAGTTGCAAGCACAATGAATAAAAGTTCTTATAGGACTGATTTTTTGATAGTGATGATGGTATGACTGAGTGTAATATAATAATGTTAATTTTTATATCCTTTCTTTTAGGGTTACACGGTGATCAGCATTCATTTTAAAAATTTTTTATGGAATTTACAACCGTGTTAAAAAAAACTTTTTTATTATCCCGACATTTCGATCTTCACATCAAGATCATCATCTGGAGTGTACATAAGTATACAGAACAAGCTGAGTTACATCATTAACTGTAAGCTAGAGAAACAATGATTTGATCACATGTTATTCTACTGGTGTGACCTCTGGTGGAAAAAAAAAATAAAAAAATAAAATAAAAATAAAATAAAATAAAAATATTTACATCAAGCTAAATTTTATTTTTACAATGACAGGAATAAACATTCTTTTAGATGGTTTTCTTTCAGAAACAATTGGTGTCCTATTTTTAGTATTACAATTCCTATTTTTGATTTACAATACTGGATTTTCTACAGTCCTGTTTATAGTTGTTCTTGGTGAGGAAGGTCGATTTTATACCTTCCATATGTTTGGGATTTTTAAACCATCATTGTTGTTCAGATTGGGGTGGTTGCTGATAATCTCGCAAGCTTCCTTGAATTTCCGTTCATACCATGTTCTAGTGTGATGTAGACAGCTGGTAGTTTTCCAGTCAATTCTGTGTAAGGTATTCAGGGCATGATCAGAAAGGCCAGCTTCACCATAATTATTATATTTAATGTGTCGTTTATGTTCTTTTTGTCTAATAGGAATAGTGCGTCCTGTTTCTCCTATATATGGTATGTTGCAAGTACAATAAATCCAGTATACTCCAGGGTGAGCTAGTGGAGGGAGTGGGTCTTTGAATGAGTTGAGTAAGTTTTTTAATTTTGCAGGAGGTTTAAAGGTGGCTTTGAGGTTGTACTTTTGTAGTACTCTGTTTATTTTGTCTGATATTCCTTTAATGTAGAGAATGGTTATAGTTTTACTGTAGTCTGGTTTCTCTTTGTTTTTTATTGTGGTTTTGTAGAGAATTTTGTTTATAGTATTTTGGCTGTATCTGTTTTTTTGTAGGTTATTACTGATAATTTTAAACTCGTCTTTCAGTGCCTGTTCACTGGAACAAATCGTCTGAGCTCTGCTTTTTAGCGTGTTGATGACACCTAGTTTTTGTGTTGGGTGGTGGTAGGAGTTTATGTGTATATATTGTCCCGTATGTGTCGGTTTTTGGTAAACAGTGAAGGAAAGATTGCCCGAGGGAAGACGTGTGACAGGTGTACCTAGAAACAGAAGTGTGTTGTGTTTTTCAATTTCAATTGTGAACTGTATGTGTTTATGTTGTTTGTTTAGGTGGCTAAGGAATGTGTCTAATGTCTGGTGGCCATGGGACCAGATTGCGAAAAGATCAATGGTCCCCCCCCCCCCCCCCCACCAGAGGTCATGCCAGCAGAATAACGTGATCAAATCATTGTTTTGTTTTCATGTACAAATCATTGTACATGATATAAAAATAAAATGAATTCATTTTTATATCATGTACATATCTTTTATGTTACTCCATCCTACAAAAGGTTGTACCTAGAGTACATTTGTACTGTGAGTGGGCTATTGGACGTTGACGATGTTTTTGCGATCTGGTCCCATGGCCGCCAGACATTAGACACATTCCTTAGCCACCTAAACAAACAACACAAACACATACTGTTCACAATTGAAATTGAAAAACACAACACACTTCCGTTTCTAGATACACTTGTCACACGTCTTCCCTCGGGCTATCTTTCCTTCACTGTTTACCGAAAACCGACACATACGGGACAATATATACACATAAACTCCTACCACCACCCAACACAAAAACTAGGTGTCATCAACACGCTAAAAAACAGAGCTCAGACGATTTGTTCCAGTGAACAGGCACTGAAAGACGAGTTTAAAATTATCAGTAATAACCTACAAAAAAACGGATACAGCCAAAATACTATAAACAAAATTCTCTACAAAACCACAATAAAAAACAACGAGAAACCAGACTACAGTAAAACTATAACCATTCCCTACATTAAAGGAATATCAGACAAAATAAACAGAGTACTACAAAAGTACAACCTCAAAGCCACCTTTAAACCTCCTGCAAAATTAAAAAACTTACTCAACTCATCCAAAGACCCACTCCCTCCACTAGCTCACCCTGGAGTATACTGGATTTATTGTACTTGCAACATACCATATATAGGAGAAACAGGACGCACTATTCCTATTAGACAAAAAGAACATAAACGACACATTAAATATAATAATTATGGTGAAGCTGGCCTTTCTGATCATGCCCTGAATACCTTACACAGAATTGACTGGAAAACCACCAGCTGTCTACATCACACTAGAACATGGTATGAACGGAAATTCAAGGAAGCTTGCGAGATTATTAGCAACCACCCCAATCTGAACAACAATGATGTTTTAAAAATCCCAAACATATGGAAGGTATATATTCGACCTTCCTCACCAGGAACAACTATAAACAGGACTGTAGAAAATCCAGTATTGTAAATCAAAAATAGGAATTGTAATACTAAAAATTGGACACCAATTGTTTCTGAAAGAAAACCATCTAAAAGAATGTTTATTCCTGTCATTGTAAAAATAGAATTTAGCTTGATGTAAACATTTTTATTTTATTTTATTTTTATTTTATTTTTTTATTTTTATTTTTTCCACCAGAGGTCACGCCAGTAGAATAACATGTGATCAAATCATTGTTTCTCTAGCTTACAGTTAATGATGTAACTCAGCTTGTTCTGTATACTTATGTACGCTCCAGATGATGATCTTGATGTGAAGATCGAAACGTCGGGATAATAAAAATGTTTTTTTTAACACAGTTGTAAATTCCATAAAAATTTTTTAAAATGAATTCATTTTTATATCATGTACATATCTTTTATGTGACTCCATCCTACAAAAGGTTGTACCTAGAGTACATTTGTACTGTGAGTGGGCTAAGATCTTTAATTTATTTTTTATAAATGTGTCATCAGAACTTTGTCATCACTGTACCTTGTACTTGTGTTCTGATAAGTGAAATAGCCAGCACGAATTTTGAAATCACATGCTAAACTGTATCAGCAGAAAACTCTTGAAGTAATTCATTAGTTTGTTGTAAAAGTATGTTGGTAAACAGGGAAACAATGTTAAGACTAATTAATGTCTTTAGACCCAGAACAAAGTTCTGAGATCTTAATTTTGAAATTTAGAGAGTGTTCTTGATCTAAAACAGTAATTTCTGATGATGGAGGATACTAAGATGAAAAGCAGCAGCAGCATGGCTAGCTTGTGGCTAGGACAGTCAATGTAAACAGCTACAAATCGTAGCAGAATATCCTAAGAAATTATTGGAGATCTTCAGTTTCATCTTAAAATCAGCATACCAACTGAAGACTGTCTAATGAATTTGTGTAGTCTGTTAATCAGATTTGAGATAGTCTCATCATTTTTAGTGAGTCTTTTGTCCACAAAACCATCTTGGTATTAGTACTGTAATTGGTGAAAGGTTGGATAATCCATCAAGCCTGCTGTTAAAACTAGATATGGAACTTTGTTCATCATTCAGTCCTCCCTAAGCAGGATGACAGTCTTACACTGAGAATAAAATTCCTCTCCCACCTAAAGATATTTATAAATATCTCTGTCCATAGTGAGATTTAAACCTATGATGTGTTATTTGGAGAGAAGTGATACTATCCACTTGGCCAACCAGGCTAGTAGCATGAATTATTTTGAAGATCTTCAAGTGGCATTTTTCCCTGTCCAAGATTTCTTCTTTTCTAGGTTTGACAAAGACCAGCTTTTCACCACTGGCCCTTTGTGGCCAGTGGGGTAACCATTGGATATTTTGTGACCTTACTATCATTGAAAGGAATAATTTTGGCATTTGAGCCAAATTTTTTGGCTTCTAGCCAAAAAGTTTGATTTTGAAGAACCTGTTGTTACTGCTAAACACTGGGTTCTTGTGGGGGGGGGGGGGATTGTTCAGAGAAGTTTTCTCAAGGAACAATTATAAAAAGAAACCTGTAAAACAATTGTTACAATGAGTTGTGTTTAGCCCCTTTATAGAAGTCGAATAGCACTCCTTAACCTGCCCATCTAAATTAATAGATTTTTTTATGTCATTAGGACTATAATACAATTAGACTATTCTGTTCTATTTAAACTAATGATGTCATTAAATGATTGCATCATTTAATTTTCTGTTATGTTTGTGCTTGTATTCCAATTCATTCATAGTGAAGATGTCCTCAATAACTGTAATGAGTGATTTCACAACAATGAGTGAAAATTATAATAGTAATCACCAATAAGTTATCTGTTGTTATTCTCTTTTTTATATATCATAAAGATGAAAATATATTATAATTATTACGAGATCTGTGGTTGATGTTATCGAAAGCCTGCAAAAACTAATCAGTTTTATAAAAATAATAATAATAAAGATTATTGAATTAAATACAAGAAATATGTGATATCTAAAAGCTGCTATTACTTTAAATTATCAAAAATTCATAATAACAGCTAATCTTGCTAAAAGTTCTTTTTCTTCTTCTTCAAACTTTTGGTTCTGTCCACTGCTGAATAAAGAGGTCTCTCTCCCCCCCCCCCCTTCATGGTTTTCCAGGCCACTTGGTTTTCTGCCTCTCCTATCCATCTCACTCCTGCAACTTGTTCCAATTCGTCCCTCCCTCTTCTTCTCGGTCTTCCTCTTCTTGCTCCATCCATTGGTCTCCACTCTGTTGTTTTGCTAGTCCATCTTCCATCAAGCAATATGTCCAGCCCATCTTCACTTAGCCTGTTTAATGTATTTTACGATATCCGTGACACCTGTTTGAGATCTCATCCAGGTATTTGTCTTCCTATCTCTTAATGTTATTTTTAGCATATTTCTTTCCATTTGATGTGTTGTCCCAGCTTTTTGTTTAGGGCTTCTGTTAAAGTCCATGTTTCTCCTCCATATGTTAGGACAGGAAGTATGCACTGGTTGAAAGCTTTCCTTTTTAGACTCATAGGGATGTTGTTAATAATTGGTGGATTTTTATATTGAGGAGATTATTCATAGATATTATCATAATATTATTAATCCTACCATAGAGATGATCTCTGTTTCTAACAAATATTTTTTTTATTCCGAGGGTACCTATATGTTATTATATGCACAAGGGTTCACTCCAATTGGTGCAGTGATCTTTACTCTTTCTTTCAGAATCCAAATAATCACTGACTCAAGACCAAAATACAAAATAAACACATTTAATAAAACAAAAACAATATATATACACTTCAAACAACTTTACATAACTAACTACAAATTAATTGGATCCAAGGCCTTTTAAAAATAATCTTACACTTAAGACTAGACTAAACACGTTGTTTGCACAATCACAAAATGTTCATAGCCAGTTTCTTTCTCTGTCAAGGCCCTTTTCAATAGATATATGACTCTATTCTTCATTTTTACAGGATCCTTTCTCATCACATGTAACACACATTAATTCTTCCTGACTTAATTCTGTCTCTTTTCTTCAGTAGAAATAGTAGTCAGATCTGTCGTCCTTAATACAGATGAAACTTCCTAATCAGAGTTTTCTCGAACATTCCTTTAGAACGTAAATAGCAAATTCTTCTTTTATTCACTAAATGCTTATTGACAGTCTTAACTCTTCCAATTAAAAAAAAAAAACTTGCACTTCTATGATTCCCTTTTCCGGAATCTACTATAAATCTTTCAATTAGTGTTTCCTCCAATATTCCTTTTAAAACGATTTATAGCAATATTTCCCTTTTATTTATCCACATACTTATTCCACATTAAAACTTAATAGTTCCACGATTCCTTTTTCGGAATATACTATTAATTTTCCTCCAACTGTCACTTAAAAAACTTAAGTTCCTCTGAACCTAAATATCTGCCGGCTTGTGTTTTAAATTCCTTTTGAACACTCTCTTGTTTACAGCCATTACCCAGATACCGAACGCTTTCTTGTCAGCTCTCAATCACACATCAAACTTCTTGGCGAGCACGCGCACTCCTTGAAAATGACAAGCGAGAAACAAGGTGTATAATGGCTGACACGGTTGTTTCCGTTAGCGACAAGAGAATGTCTTCATAAAACACAAAACTTAATATTTCAAACCATAATAAATTTGCTTAAAGTAACACAACTATTCAAATCCGGTAAGTACATTAAATTTTTAACTGCTTTACATATCACTTTTAACAAAACAATTTCCATAACGGGCATATCGCAAGTGCCGACAATGCGTGTTATGAAAACAAAACTAATAAACATACTAACAAACAATACGTAAAAATATTCAGAATTTTAATTATGATTATTTTTACAATGTCACTTCTGAATATGTCTCTCATTTTCCCATAAACCATCCATCCGTCCAAGGTGAATTCTTCGTTCAATCTCTTTTCTTTGGCAGTCCTCAAAAGATGTCAGATGGCCCAAATATACATATAAGGTAACTTTGAGAGTTCTTTGGCTTATGTACTTATTCATCATTATTATTTTTTCTCTATTTATTTTTAATCCAATTACTCTGTAGGCTTCATTTAGCTGATTTAGCTTTTCTTTCAGATCTTCAAGATTATCTGCTATTTGGACATCATCATCTGCAAATTTCAGATGATGCAGCCTTTCTCCATTTATGTTTGTTCCTTTTGTTTCCCAATCAAGGCTTCTAAAAACTTCCTCTAGTGCAGCTATAAATAATTTGGGAGATATGGTATTGCCTTGCTAGATGCCTTTTTTGTATTGAAAACTTTTCACTGTTTTTATATACATATATACAGAAGTTGCATTATTGTAAATATGTTTTAGTGTTTCAATATATGGGTTCTCAGATCCCTGAATTTCAAGAGCTTTTAGTATTGGATTAATTGAATCAAATGCTCTTTCGTAATCTATATAGGCCAGACATAAGGATTTATTGTATTCAATTGAGTTTTCAATAAGTTGTCTTAATGTGTGAATATGGTTCAAAGTATTGTAATTCTTCCTAAATCCAGCATGTTTTCTCAGGAATTGCATCCCCCTCAAGTTTAGATTTTATTCTATTATTTATAATTTTTGTGAAGACTATATATGGTGGGGAGTAGGATTATAGGTCTGTAGTTTTTAATTTCTTCCTTATTGCCCTTTTTAAAAAATATTATTAGGAGTGAATTGCTAAAAGTTACTATCATGCAAAACACACACACTCACTCTAGAATGATGCTCACATGATGAGACATCATTCTAGAGCAGTGTTTCTCAAACTTCAGATATCCGTGTACCCCTTCTTAAATTTTCATTATTACCAAGTACCCCCCCCCCCACCCGTATCAAAATAATAATAAATAAATAAATAAAGTATATTTCATTGTAAATGTCGGTTTTATTTGAATTTATATGTTCATTTAAACAACAAATATGATTTATTTTTAATAGAACAAAATTTGGAATCGGTTCCTCTTCATTTCTCATCCATGAAATCCTAAGTAATTCATATCATACTTACGAAGATTTTCATCTTCTTCCTAGTTGGTTCTCTAGAAATGTCAGACGACACACGCTTATCAATTTTATTTGATACAGATACAATATCAACGTTTTCTTGTTGCTTACAGCTACTTGAATTTACTATATTGCTCTCTTTTGTGTGTTTTATAAATGTCTTTAACCAATGATCCATACTTAAGAATTTGAAAGCTAAAAAAAAATTACCATATATACTCGAATATAGCTTGCACTTTTTTCCCAAAATTAAATCTAAAAAATCGTGGTGCGAGATATATGCAGGGATATTCGGAAACGAAAGTTTTCTGAAAAAAACTGAAAATGGTGTGACTTACCAAGAAGCTCCTATTTGCTATTGCTACTTTAGGCATAGAACAATTTCCTTGTGTGCATTGTCAGAGTCATCTACCCAAATAGCATCATCTTCTTTCCCATTGTTTCAAGCAAAAATTAACAATAATTTACAAGACTTGAGATACATAATGAACAATCCTTCACAAATGATTAATAAGAAGTAAAAGTAGAACAAGAAAGACGGCAATGGTAGGCCAGTAAAGATAGAGCAGCTATGAAGAAGTGCATGTGATTGGTGCAGTATTAACAAAAGATCGCGCAAACCAAAAACAAAGGCAGGCCTTTGTCTTGTTGAGTTGAAATGCTAATTCTCTTCAACCGAATTCCATAATATCTGAAACACATTCACTATATATTTCTTAGTTTTAACATGTTCACGACGGGGGTACTGTATAAACTCAAGCAAAATCATATGTTGCACTGGCAACATATGGTTCTGAGTCTATACAGCAGTTTCTGTTGGGAGGGGTGATGTGATTCATTAGTTAGTGCCATTTTTTTTTATCCCAGTTGTCTCTAATTGCACTAAATGTTGAGAAATATATTACACAGACTGCAAATGTCTCTGTACCTTATTCAGTGATACAATAAAACTACTTAGTATAAAAACTAGTATAGTGACGCTGTTGGGGAGGAGGTGTTGTTTATTGCAGGGAGCGAGTTACTATTGAAATTACGAGATAGTAACTCGCAATTTCGGTAGGAGAATTCATACATAATATAATTTATTGAGAAATATATATGTTTAAAATAATTATTTTTTCTTAATAATGATTCCATGCATTAATGATGCATAGCTGAAAATTGCTGCATACCCCTGAAGACCTTTCTGAGGAAGATGGTAGGTGAAACTGCTGAACCCTGAAGAATACCTGTATTAACACAAAAAAAACCTGAATATGAGAACACATTTTCCACCATTATACACAGTGAATGATCCAAAGTACCACACTTTGAGAAACGCTGTTCTAGAGTAGCATCTGTCCTACTCATAATTTCATTCAGTAAATGTTTTTTTTTTTTTTTTTTTTTTTTTTTTGCTGTTCTGTATTTGTTGTTTGACTAACTAAATTTTTTCAGTACTCTATGTTAGATGCTAGAGTGCGCATATATTTAGTCTTTCGTGTATTTAATTTTATATACTAAGTATTATCTTTTCATATTGGTAGAAATGTAAACATACATAAAGAAAAAAAAATTCAACCATTTGCTCATAAAAATGCAGAACGTGACATCTGGTGGGGGAAAATGCATTTTCCCACATTTTCTTTTTTTCTTTGGAATTTAATTGCTAGGTTCACAGGTGTGATGGAATAATAGTGTTATCTATTAACCCTTTAACTGCTACAGTCGAGTTAACTCGAGCATGAAAAAAATGGCGACCTTGCTACAATCGAGTTAACTTGATATTTCCCCTATTGGCGACTTTTGGTACTAAATCTTTTTTTCGCGGAAATCGTCTCCCCATGCCTTTGAAAGTCTCAATATAAAATGTGGATACCTCCAAAGAGGTTAAGTTAATTTATGGCCACCCTGTAGATAAAGAAATTTTGCACACATTTTTTTCATGATCTTATATAATTATAAAATATTTTATATAATTGTGAAAATAACTTAGCAAGGAGGGTCATACTGATCATTTAGTATCTCAGCAGTTAAAGGGTTAAAATAAATTTTTGCCAAGGAGTTTTAGTAAAATATACTCAGCTTTCACTGTAACAGGCTACTGAAAAATCTTGGCCTAGACCTGGAGCATTGGAATTATTTTAATTACACTTTAAAAAGCATTATTTAACACTTATTGCCATTTTAAGTTCAGTTTTTTTAAGAATTCTATATCTTCTTTCTTTTAAGAGTGATGACGAAGTATATGACTATGTGCCATTTATTTTAACTATTCAACTAGGTTCAGTAATAATAGGACCAATAAACTTGTTGAATAATTAAAAGTTGCATGTGGTTAGATACTGTGCCATTGCTTGCTCATAGATAGAAACTTTGAGAATAAAGATTGTCAAGTCAAAGATTATCAAAAAAAAGGAAAATATGATAGAAAACACTTGTTTTCTATCATATTTTCCTTTTCTTTTGTATCTTCGTAATCTTGTTGTTTCATGGAAGTACTAATTTGGGCAAAATTTCATTTTGATCAAGAAATGCACTATTACTTTATTCCAGTTATAAATTCATATTGTATTTCAACAATTGGAGCCTCCATAGCTTAGTCATTATAGATGAAGCCCTTTGGTCAGAAAGACCTGGGTTCAATTCCCGTCAGTGATGTGAGAACCTTTATTTGGTCTCTTTTGATGAAAGGTGCGTTAGCCGGTCTTATATGGAGGTATGGGGTTTTTTTCACCTGGGAAACTTGGGTTTTTCGTCCCCAGAACAGACAAACCGGCCCTGTGAACACATGCATCTACAGACATAGGACACACCGGGAGGCATAGAGCTAATCACCTTATCCTCAAGATGGCTGCAGTTGCAAGAATAAGAAACCTCTACAGCCATAGAACACACTGGGAGGCATAGAGCCAACCTTATCCTCAAGACGGTTGCAGTTGCAAGAATAAGAAACCTTGACACCGTAAAAAAGATAGATGAGGAGGATTAAGAAAGAAGAATTTCAATGGTTGTGTAGTATTTTTTCTTGGGACAAGTGTTTTTATAAGCAAATACTACAGTTCTGCCTGGTGTAAAGTATTTTAATTCCTCCTTGCATTTACGAAAAATCCTTAACATTTAATTATTGATAAAGATGCAGAAGACTCTGACTATGACAAACACTTGTAACAAACTCCCTCACTATAATACACTACTGAAAAATTCCATCCAAGGTCAATAGGTGTAGTGCTGTGCTGAAAGAAATTCACTATCACTTATAATTTTTATTGCTTAGTGTGATAAGACCTTCCCATTTATTGGACACCTTAATGACTTACAAAAGTTCTATATGGTCTCTGAAGTGGAAGTTTCTAGATTCCCTTGGCCTGCCCATGTCTTTTTTTTTTTACATTAAAAAAATTAATAAATAATAAATAATTAATTTCAATAGCAAATCAGTTGCAGAATATACCCTGCTTAAACTATAATAGCATGGCTTTTAATGTTACTGTAAATGACACATTAATTAAAATATTTTATTACTCATTTACTATATCTGAGCAAATATTAAATAATATTTCAAAAAAAAAAAAAGATATAGTAAAAGTCCAAAACGACAAGTCTATTTATATATCCAGCATTAAATATAAGAATATTGTGACATTTTGATTGTTGACAAGAATGATATTTCTTTATTTTCACTATAACAACTACTTTTTGGTTATTTTTCCATAATCATGTAAATATATGTTTGCTGTTGTAGCATAGTCACTGTTTCATGTTCAGAAGCATGATCATTTTTAATTTAATTGTATAAAATTACCTCTGGCAATATGGCTTAGTTACTACTGCTATATTATCTGCTATATTCCACTACATGGGAAATAATGACCACCCACTTATGTTTTATTGGTTCATTTGTTTTGATAATCATATTCAATAACTTACTTATTGAATGTGATTAATCAAAAAACATTCAAAAGCAATAGTATCATTTTAAATAGACTTTAAAAGAGCATTATTTAAATTTATTGCCATTTTGTGAATCATCTGTAAATTGCCAGGGTGATAAACTCAGTTTGTCTCATGGAATATATATATATATACAAATTTTGAATATGTTTTTTTTTTTTTTAAATGGAAAGCTCATAATTAAAAAAAGGCATTTTTAAATTATGAATATTTGTTATAACAGATTTATACTGTATATGCTATTCAGGATCATGTAATTATCATAATAATCATTTATAAACATTTTGTCTTTATAATTTTGTTGTTTATTTTTAGGTATAATGTGTGAACTTTTATGGTCAGATCCACAGCCACAAAATGGACGTTCACCAAGTAAAAGAGGAGTAGGAATTCAATTTGGACCTGATGTTACAAGAAATTTCCTTAGTATAAATAAGTTAGATTATGTAATCCGTAGCCATGAGGTTAAAGCACAAGGATATGAGGTGGCTCATGATGGGAAATGCATTACTGTCTTTTCAGCACCCAATTATTGGTATGCAACTTTTACTTCTTCATTAAAATTTTTTTTAAAAAATTGAATGACAACTTTTGAGTCAATTCTGTGTTTTTCAATATATGTTGTTCTTTAGAAACTGGAATGATATATAAATGCACATACTTATAGGAAAAGAAAATGTGTAAGATTTAGATAGGATGCATCAAAATTCAGCAACTGAAATATATGCTAATTTTTGATTTTTTTTAAAAGGAATTAACATTTACAAGAACGATGTTTGTAATTTCTTTAAAAATGCTAAAACTGTCAGTTGAATAGTAACCTCTGTAGGCATTGCATTTCACTCATTGCTAGTTATATTTGTCAAGAAATCATATGGTTTCATTTTACCAAGTGAGGAAACAAAAGTGTAGTGTACATGTGAAATAGCTTCACAAGGCTGCTTATACATAAAGTAGACAGTGCACAACATGCTTACATCCTTATGCAAGTATCATGCTGTGCTACACCATAAAATGTGGCATTGCACATATATCCATAAAGGGAGTGTGTGTGCATTGAATCATGGCATACATAGAGCAACTTGATGTGAAGTAGACTGTTCATAGGCTACATAATGAGGTCATGAAGTACCTAAGTCATGAAGATATTTCATACAAACGTTTCATTTGCTCATACTTGATAAAATAAGGATGCAACAAGAATATCATTTCAAGTATAAATCACTGTTCTAACATGAATATTTTAATATTTGAAAAAACATCTATGAATGTTTTGAATTTCATCTCTTTCATGTTTTTCTTTCATTTCATTGTGTGCATGCATAAATGTAATGTTTCTGTACACTCAACAGTTTTTAAATATTTCCATAGGAAATAATCTGGAATACTAAAATTAAGAAACATTAGACTTTGAGATGCACGTTGGTGCAAATTTGTGCCTTGAAGCTGCAAAATCAGCTTAACAAAAGTAATAGATACTAGAAAGAATATAGAAAATAATATCATGAAAGTAACATGATAATATTAAAGTTATCGAGAAAATTAAGGAAAGGGAGAAAGTTTACCACAACAGAAATCAGTAGATGATTGAAGTGTTATTAAAAAAAAAAAGATCCAATCTAGGTAACTGGGAGGAGACCTTTGATCTGTATAAGTAATAAGCATAAGATAATTTATTCAGCCAACAGGGATCAGGATATCTATAGCATTTATAGCACCAGATCTGAAAATAAACTTCATTGCATCAAGAATAATCATTACGTCTACATTTTTTCCCCCCGTGGATATACTAACTGAATCTACTGGCTCTGTAGTCTCTTGGGTGTGCTTTTTCAGGATTAAATTCACAAAGACAGATTTTTTTGGTTGGGGGAGTAAAAAAAGTTAGTTTTCATATTAATGTTGTCAATTGTTGTTGATCCAGGAACAAGTAGACTTATTAACAATTTTGGATGTACATTATAGTTTTTTCATAAATATATCTTCGGGGTTAAAACCATGTTATTATATGAGTATTTCTTATCAGGCTCCCTCAGCAGGTTTAGTAACACCTCTTTCTGATGGGACAATAAAATGTGGCATAAAGAATTCTTATTGTACAGTTGATTCTCACTGCAGGACTTTTCAATAGTTTGTTATAATAAAGTTTGCTATAATTAGATATGACTGTTCTGTGTAGGAGTGCAAGTCATTTGAGATGCTTCTTTGAACTCTGTGATGTAGTTGATGTGCTGTAAAACATTTTGGTTTGCTCCATATTACTTTGTATTTCTCCATCAATTTGTGAAAAGCAAAAACTCAATTATTTATGTGCTTATGTTCACTCATGAATTTCTTCTAGACTATCCATTTAGCAGGTGTAATACACTGGCCTATGTAACAGATTCTGCAGACACAATATAATTTGTAAATATATGGCTTCCAAGCAGTGGATGAACTGCTTTGATGACTGTAGTGCATTGGAGGCTGTTTAGTAGAAGATAACTTTTATCTTGACTATTGGTTACCTTCTTGATACTTAGTATTGTATCCTTTAGTGTCTAAGTATTTTATGTGTGTTAATATGGTTTGGCTTGAGATTAATATTTCAAGTAATGGAGAAGTCTGTTGTCTTCTATTTCAAGTAAGAAATAGATTCTCAGAGATAAACTATTTAAATAGGAAATAAATGTAACAAGTTCATTCTTAAAATCTTAGCCGTATGCAAATGTTATCAATATATCTGATCCTATTTTTGATTTCAGGTGGTATCCTCCTATTTGAATAATTCGCACAAATATTAGCAAGCTGTAATGGGATTGTTGAGCCTATTGCAGAGTCTTCTTTTGTTCATAAATCATATAACTCATTTAATAAGTGTGTTAGTTAGACTGTGTTTGGAGAGTAATGATAATGCTTCATCCCTGGACACAACACATTCATTAACAAACTTTTCATATATATTTTTAATTAATTAAGCATCCTCTGGTGTCCAAGTCTTTATTTAATATCCCAAGTATTTTATGTATGTTAATATGGTTTGGCATCCTTTTTGGCACTGAAGGATGCTTTTTTATATATATATACACATACAGCAATCCCTCGATTAATGTGCCCCCGATTAGTGCGCCTATATCTTAAAAATAAATGTTACAGATTTTAAAAATTTTATATCTATACATTTTTTATGACTATTTTCAAAAATCACTCACCAGGATGAAATAATTTAGTTACCGATTTGAAACATTTTACAAAGTTATTTTTAAAAGCATACTGCACTATTTCCATGTGCACTATGTTCCAAATTTACCGCCAAAATTTATGTCATCTGCTTTACATAGCATTTTGCTGATCATATCTCATGCAATTGTTTTCGTTACTTTTTTATTTTAAATTATTTTCCTAACCTTTGGGCCTGTGTAGCTCAGTGGAAGTGACGCTTGCGTCCTCTGCACTTGGTTGCTCAAAGTCAAACTTAAGTTCAAGTCTAGTCGCCGACTGGAGGAACTTTTTCTAAGCCTTTCTTCGACCGGTTCTCGAATTAGTCGATCTCTGGCACGGGCAAGCGGGTTTTTCCTCCTGGAAACTCGAGTCTTTCATCCCGTAAACTCAAGAAAATCGACTGTAGTACTACCCACATTATTTCAGACAGTGACATATCTTGTTAGGGTTAGGTACCAAGAGATGGCAGCACTTGTGTGCCAGCCTCTTCATCAGTGGCTTATATAATTAGTGATAGACATGGGCCAGCTATCTCTGATTGGATACCGGTGGAAATTGAACTGCCCACTCAGTGTCCAAAAGCTAGATAGGGTATAAAGGCCACGCCTACTCCCTATAAGGGAATAAAAGGCGTTAGCTGATTTATTTATTTTTTTATTTTAACCTTTAATCATGAGTAGAAGAATCAGTGAGCAAAAAATAGAAGTGTGAAAATGATTCGAAAAGTAATCTGATTGGAAGAAAAACTTGAAATAATAAAGAAAAATTAACAAGGCGAGTCCAGAACAAAGATAGGATAAGAACAGAAAAATGGGTGAATCAACTAGAGCAATTTTCAGAAAAGCTGCTGAATACAGAGAGAGAGAGAGAGAGAGAGATGCTTCAAGTTCATCATACATGCACTCGAAATCAAAGTATTATAATGATTAAATTAGAGAGACTTCTTTCTACATGGATCGAAGATTGTAACCAAAAATGGATCCCACTGCAAAATTTAATCGTTTGTTAGTAATTTTTATTATGTTTTCAGTTAAATCTTATAATTAATTCTTGTTTGGCTTCGTCTTTGAAAAATCTGCTAATTTTGTTATTTACTTATATGTTATTGAAAGTTTATTTTTCACTTGGTCAGAACAAGTGTGTGCAAACAAAGTTTGCGCCTGAAAGTATCTTCAGGACTGGGGTAAAGTGGTACAACATTGGGCAACTCCTTGCAAAGGTGGAGCAAGATACCAACACTCCTATCTCAGTATCTCCCATAATGCAAAACACTTCTCCCTGCGGATATGTATAATGTTATGCATGTAGGGAAGGGCCAATACTCGATACTCTTCACCCAATACCGTTGTTTGTCGTTGCATTTCCACAGAAACCCCTACACAACGTTGACCTTTGCGTTCATGTTAGCCTCAGGTCACTAATTAATCCTCTTATTTTGTCTGGAACTTTAGCTTGACCTTGGTTTCCAGGGAAGATCCTGAAGAATATGAAGAAAATTTAATCGCTGACAAGCCTAAAGAGTTTTCACAGAAACAATTTCAGAATAGTTTTCATACAATTGAAGTTTTTAAGCAGCAATGCTTAGAGATTGACCCTGGTGAAGAGAGAACCAGTAAAATTTGCAGAAGAGACAATAGGGCCATACCGTCAGTTGTGTGAAAAAAAAAAACAGAATGCCCACCAAACCACGTTAGCTCAATTCTTTGTTAAGAAGCAGAATAATAAATTTATATTCTGAATATGTTTTATTGTCTTTCAGCTTCATGGTTTTCCTTTAACTAGGCCCTGAGACACACCCTAATTCTTTTATAAAAAAAATTAAGGGTCAAAAAAGAAATTTGAGGAACGAGTTGTGCGTTTTCGATTAATGCGCCTGTTTTAAAGAATGCATTAGGTGCATTAATTAAGGGATTGCTGTGTGTGTATATATATATATATATATAAGTTCATATATATATATATATACATATCTCTGAACTTTCTGATCTAACATTCTTGTCTGATGTCTTATTACAGCATTTCTAATCATCATCATCGTCATCACATTTCTGATATGTACCCTAAGGGGGGGGGGATGTACAGGATATTATGATAGTACTACACAAAACGTTTACATCATTACTAACTTCCTAATAACAGATTTATTGATAGGAAGTTCTTGAACATCCCAGAGTGTGTAAAGTTCCTTGCTCTTTATTATGAGCTGGCGTGACTACATATTTTCTACAACTGAAGATGTTTTTTTTTAAACAAAATAAATTCATAAAAAATTGCTTTGAAAAAGGAGGAGTAAGATGTGACTTCTTGGGAAGAAAATTTGCATGTGCTTCTAATTAATAGTAGTTTTTAATGAGTGGAAGAAGAGCAAAATAATTCCATTGTAAAAGAATGGTGCTATGATTGACTACAAATGGTATCTGGTATAGTCATCAAGGTATTGGAAAAGCTGATTAGGAATCGCATCAAAAGTTATGAATGTCAGCTATAGACAACAGTAGGATCCTCTATAGAAGACAGCATAGTTTTGTTAAAGGTAGGTCTAACAATCTGCCCATGCTCTGTAATAATGACAGCAGAGTTGGATAAGGAGAATGGATATACTATGATCTATGATACTTCTGAATTTTACCAGGTCATTTGGCAGGATTCTACATAGGGAGATTGTTATACACACTCAAAGGAGTGGTCTTATATAATAAACTTGTGGCATGAATTAGAGAGCTTCATATGTTTTTTTTTAATGTATTAATTATATTGGTGTGTGTCTTGAGTGTGATGTTCATTTATTTGTTTATGATCAGAGAGAGGGAAAGAGAAAGATCAGGAACATGGGGTGACCAGTGGTGTACCACAGAGTTCTGTACTTTTTTGTTTAACATGCATACTAAATGTACATTAATGATATTGGGGATAGTCTTGAGTGTGAAATTCAGTTATTTGCTGATGATGCTGTGCTAGAGAGAGATAAAGGAACACAGCTGATAGGAAATACCTGCAGGCTGATTTGAATATATTGGTTATATGGGCAGATTGACAGGTGTATAAAGTTATGCATTTAGGGTGGAGACATTGCAAGCAGAGTGTTATGAAGCTAGAAACTACTTGGGAGATTATTATGGACCATGAGTCAAATTTTAGGAATCGCATTACTTAGGAGGCCAATTGATTGTATCAGAGAATAAAAATTGTTAAAGATAACACTCACACACTTGACAAGTCTTTGATAAGACCTCAGCCAGATTAACTGTGCACAAATATGCTCACCTAGCTTACAAGGAGATGGGGAGATGGCTGAAGAAAAGATATAGGTTACACTGGCGAGTAACCAAGATGATAACTAGAATCATGTGAGGACAGAGTGAGGGGATATGGTCTTCTTAGTTTGAAGAATAGACAGATGAGTGATATCATAGAACATGCAAATTAATTTACTGGAACTTGGTTAGTAGTGGTGTTAGAAAGTATGTGAGGTTCAGATTCTTCTAGTGGCATGTGTTGAATATGTGGAGTGGGTACTATTAGATGTTGAGTACACATCTTCAGTACATGTGTTTTGAGAGATATAATAGGTATTTAAGTAAGAGCATCTAAATGCTTCTCCAACCCCTGGACAAGTCCTTGCTCTCCTTGGAAGTTCATTCATAATGGTAATAATTATTGTTATCAGCTCACTGAGCTTGTGATAATTTTTTATACTTGTTGTAGATGTGGATTTTAAACTGAATGAGTGCAGTTTCCCTTCTTATCTCTCCTACGGTCATCGAAAATACAATCAAACATTGTTACTTTTATAAAAATAATATACTATACAGACTGGCCTCAATTAATGCAATTAATTTGTCCTAGAGCGCATTGCAGAAAATTTTATTTCATAAAATATACAATGAAGAAACTATTTGTTGTGGAAATATTTGAACACAATTATTTGAATAGTGTTAGCTTTCTTTTTTCAATCATACAGTTTTCAAAAGCTGAGAACAAGTTGTTCTGGACCATGGCAAAATAACATGCTTCTTTTGGATCAACATCCATTACCTTTTGTTTGAAGTTCTCTGTCACTTTATTAGTGGGAGACAAACAAGCAACACATCTTCTTTCGATGGTTGATGGAACACACTGAGGCAGCAAATACTTGTTCATTTCCTACCCAATGCACCCTAAACTTTGCATGATTCGGATATTTTTCATTACCATATAATAAAGATTGGTTTCATTGGAAATTTGCATTGTGTAAAGTAAAAAGTGGTATAATTTTTTCAAAATCACTACTGAAAAACATGTTAATCAAACTCACATTATATGAGGTTTGGCTCTACTTTAATTTTGTTTATGTGAGAAAACTCAAAATCCTGTAAATTATACTCACCAAGAAATTATATTCTTGTTTACTTTACCCAAGTGTAAGCAGAGTTCACATGTGATGTATTATGACAATTAGGCCACTTGTAAGTAGAGGCTGATGACTTTACATCGGTTGCCTTAGTATCTTTTTGGATCTAGCTCACACTGATGAGACCTCAATAAATGTTGAAACCAGTCTAGATAATTGACCCTCTCTTAATGCTTCAAATCATAGTATCCCATAGTGAAAAGCACACTTCCTTTTGGACAAAGGAAGTGTCATCTTCCTCCATAAACAGGTACCTGGTATTGAAGATACATTACATGCAAACTTTATTTGCTTACACTTGCTTGGGTATATAATTACTTGGCAAGTATTATTTACATTGCAAACAAAGGAGGGAAATTTACTCAATCATTTGATACTTTGTATCAAATGATCTCTAGCATATATTAGCAGATTGTGAAAGCAGATTTTTGATATTTTCTTGGATTTCTGTGAAAAAAAAATCCAATTTTTATCCAAAAAAAATCTTCAAAATTTAAAAATCTTCAAATGATGTTGAAGATTTTTAAATAAATTTCCTGCATTAGTTATTTTAAAATAGGCCAGGATATTGTACTGCATTTAGTGGTAATAAAACGTCTCCTTTGTTTTGTGTGTTTTTGTAGTATTGTGTCTGTGATATTGGTTGCAGGGAAACATTTCTCATCTCACAGGGTCATTTTTATTCCAATTGTCTAATTAAACTAAATAGCATTTAATATACTCCTGCCCTGAGCCTCTGTAGCTCAGTCAGTATAGACGAAGCCTTTTGGTCAGAAAAACCTGGGTTCGATTCCAATCAGTGACGCGGGAACCTTTATCTGGTCTCTTTCGACTAAAAGTGAGTTACCCACTCCATACGGAGGTGTAGGGTTTTTCTCCCAGTAACTCGAGTTTTTCATTCCTCAAAACAGGCAAACCGGTGAACACACACATGGCTGCAGTATTAAAATATACTACGGCAAGGAAGGCAACGTGGAAACTACCTTGTGCATAATCATCTCCCTAGTATGGTAGCATATAGCTACCCCCACCAGCCGTATGGCTGAGGGAATAGAAATAGAATACTCCTACCCACAAAAAGCTGTTAGTCTTTAGTTCAATAGTACTGTGGGTGGGCTGTTTATTGTTATTATCATTTTGCATTCTATGATTTTTTTAAATAATCCATAAATCCTGCCTAGAGACCAAACATGGAATTTTTTCAAGCCATTTCAGTCCTCTAATACTTGTGCTAAATATTCTCCTTGCTATTAAATACAGTCTTCTTCTTCTTGAGTATTCTGCAATAGAGCAGGTTCTTCTTTTAGTAGCAGAAACTTTCCTTCCACTCTCTTTTGTTCTTAGCCTTCTCTTTCAAGGTTGTATACCTGTCTTCATCTAGCATTGTTTTCCTTACTCTTCCTCTGGGTCTTTTTTCTGTCTATTTTTCCTTCGATGGCATCTCTGATGATTCCATTCCCTCTCAGAATATGTCCGATCCAGTTTCCCTTGCTTCTTTTTATCCTCCTTAACAGACTTCTTTCTTCTTCTACTCTTTTTAAGACCTCTTCATTAGTTATTTTATTTGTCCTTTTGATTTTTTCCATCCTTCTCCAAATCCACATCTCAAAGCTTTCCAAAATCTTAATTTCTTCTTTCTTCAATGTCCAAGTTTCAGCTGCATAGAGGGCAACACTCCACACATAACATTTTATTAGTCTTTTCTTTAGGTTTCCTATCCATTTTCCTTCTGAATAAATTCCATTTTCCATTAAAGGCATCTCTTCCCATCGCTGTTCTTGCTTTTGTCACTTTTACATCTTCCATCACTGCTAATAACACTTCCTAGATATTTAAATGTCTTTACTTGATTCAATTTTCCCCCCATTTATTCTGATATCCTTATTTGCCTCTTTTCTTGGTATTTTCATTACCTTTGTTTTTCTGATGTTAATTTTCATTCCATAATTGATACAGAATTCCAGTAATTTGTTCAACAGATGTTGTAGTCCTGTTTCAGTATTTGATAGTAATGCCTTGTCACCTGCATATCTTATTGCAAATATCTGTCTACCTCCAATCTTTATTCCTTCTTCCGAATTCTCCAGTGCTTCTTTTAACATTGCTTTGGAATACATGTTAAACAGAGAACAGCCTTGTCTTACTCCTCGTCCAATGATACCCGGTTCTGTTGTACCATATATGTCTCTCACCATGGCAGTTTGTCCCATATATAGTGAAATAATTAGCCTTCTGTCTTTCCAATATTTTCCATTGCTTCCACCATCTTATCCTATTTTACAAAGTCAAAAGCTTTTTCAAAATCTATATAACAGATATTAACTTCTTTATTCACTTCCAGACTTCTTTCACTTACTATTCTTAACAGTCCAATCACATCTCTTGTTCCCCTACCCTTCCTGAAACCAAACTGATCTTCTCCAAGAAATTCTTTCACTTTAGATGCATGGGAAATGAGGCTTATTGTTCTAAAATCCTTGCAATTCACTGCATTACTTTTCTTTGGTATTCAGGTATAAATATTAAGGTCATAAAATCTTTTGGTAGTTCTCCTTTGTTATAAATTAAATTTATTATTTTGGTCATTTCTTCAGTTCCTTTCTTCTGCAGGTATTTCATCTATTCCTTCTGCCTTTCCATATTTTAGTTCTTTAATGGCCATTTCTACTTCCGTCTTCAAAATCTCTGGGCCTAGATCATCTTCAGTATATCTTCTAATGGCAACTCATTTGGTCTATTTCCTTTTCATATAGATCTTCAATGTATTCTTTCCATCTCATTAGGATTTTATCTTCTTCAGTTATGATTTGTCCATTCTTATTTTCTATGCCTCTAGCTCGAATTCCATTTCTCTTGTGATTCATGCTTCTTGCTTTTTCATATAAAAGATCATACCTTCCCATTTCTTCACATTGTTTTTTAAGCCAATCTTCTCTACTTATTTCTGCTTCCCTTCTCAATTTTCATTCAGGGTTCTATATTGCATTTTCCCTTCTGGAGTTATTTTATTTGTCCATTTGATTTTTTCCATCCTTCTCCAAATCCACATCTCAAAGCTTTCCAAAATCCAATTTTCAGCTGCATAGAGGGCAACACTCCACATATAACATTTTATTAGTCTTTTCTACTTTAGGTTTCTATCCATTTTACTTCTGAATAAATTCCATTTTCCATTAAAGGCATCTCTTCCCATCGCTGTTCTTGCTTTTGTCACTTTTACATCTTCCATCACTGCTAATAACACTTCCTAGATATTTAAATGTCTTTACTTGATTCAATTTTCCCCCATTTATTCTGATATCCTTATTTGCCTCTTTTCTTGGTATTTTCATTACCTTTGTTTTTCTGATGTTAATTTTCATTCCTTTATTTTTTCATTATTTTTCCATTTTCTTCTTTCTTCCATTAGAGAAATCATCTCATTAGTTATCCAAAGTTTTTTTTTATTCTTTTTGCTCTTATATATCCAATTTCTTCTTCTGCAATCTTCTTTATTTTCTCTTTAACTTGTTCCCATTTCTTTTCTGGATCTTCAGTTTTGACAAAACTTGTTTCCTCTAATTCTTTCTCCAATCTATTTCCAAATTCCTTGGTATTTTTTAATTTCTATAAGTTCCATTTTTTCCTTTTCATAGCTTCTTTTATTTTCTTTAGTTTCACATTTATTTCTATGAATAGTAGGTTGTGGTCAGAGTAAATATCAGCTCCAGGATATGTACATGCATTTTTTACATTATTCTTGTATTTTTGCTTTACTATAATCAATTTGTAATCAATTTGATACCTTTCCGTATCTCCTAGTTTTTTTCCATCTGTATAGTCTTCTCTTAGATTTTTTAAACCAAGTATTCATAATTATTAGCTTATTTTCTTTACAGAATTCCACGAACCTTTCCCCTCTCTCATTTCTATTACCTAGTCCATATCTTCCTGCTACACTCCCATCCTCTTCTTCTCTTACAGCTCCATTCCAATCTCCCATTATAGTCATATAGTCTTTTCTTCTTTAATTAGTTCTTGTAATTGTTTGTACATTTCCTCTATTTCCTCATCTGAATGGTCACTTGTTGGCATATATACCTGCATTATTGTTATGTCCACCAGTTCAGCCTTCAATTTTACTGCCATCCTCCTGTCATTCAGACAGTGAGACAGTGTATGCTAATGATGCTCTTTGCTGTTCTTTTATTAAGAATAAGTGCAACTCCTTTTTCCTTTTTATCTCCACCTGGATAAATTACTCTTACTTTGTCACTATAAAAATCACCCATTCCTTCCCATCTCACTTCACAGAGCCCTATGATATCAATTTTTCCTTTGTCCATTTCTTGTTTGAGATTTTCTAATTTTCCACATGTATTCATTGTGAGAACAATGAACAGATGTTGGCACAATGTTGCAGTTTTGGTTTTCTGACGATCTTTCATTTTCAGTTTGTTTATAGCTTGTTTTAAGTCACTTTTAGAGGTTTGATCGAGAGGAACATCAACCCTTGAAACGTCCTTATTTCCTGATATTGTATCCATTCCAATGTACACCATCTTTTCCTCTCTGTGCCAAGAGACACCACCTTGGTTTGCCAGGCTGGTAGCTGTCCTCCCCCCCTATAAGTTTTGTTCATCGCTACTAAAATTTTCTAGGGATATTAGTGGAGTGGTTTCCCGTTGCCTTCTCCACTGCAGTGCTCCAGCAAGTACTAGTAGAGCTGCTGTCCTCTACCAGTTAGAGTAGAAGTTGGGAAAAGGAGAGACACCCTCAGGGTCGAAGTATATAGGAAATTGGAAGGTCATACAGGAAAGAATATAGAAGCAATATCAGGCTCAGCTCAGGACCCCGTGGCCGCTAACCACGTACTCCCAAGACGGGAGCCCCTTTGAGCCCCATATGATAAGGTTACATCATTACAAACTAATCTGTTATCTGTCAGGCCAGTATTATTAGATTTTATATTTTGGTCTTCTAAGGTACTTGTGACTGTATCAATAAACCTGAATCTTCGTTTTCCTCTGGGTCTTTTCTTACCATCCTATTAAAAAAAAAAAAAAAAAAAAAAAAAAAAAATCTTGTTAACCCTTCTTTTCTCTTGCCTGTTCTGTTTAAGTGACCATAGCACTTGAGATTAGCTTTACTATCTTCCTGAATGCTATAAATTAAAGATACCAAGAAATTATATATACTTGGTTTAATCCTTTATCTAAGTGTAAGCAAACAAGTTTGCACCTGAACTATTTTCAGGACTGGGGCAACTCATATAAAGAAGCTACTGATTTCACATCGCTTGCCTTAGTATTCCATAATGCAAATCACATCTCCTTGCGGACATGTATAATGCTATACATTATGGGAAGGGTCACTACCCAGACCGGTTTTGACTTTTATTGAGGTGAAAAAGTAAAGGGTTGCTCATCATAGGCCTAGAGTATAGGGGTGCAAGAGAGTCTGATAGTATTAGAAGAAAGAAAGAAAGACAAATAGATAGAGAAAAGGCCTCAGCTCTTATATCATCATCATATAGCCAAAGACTGTCAGTTTTCCTTTTTCACCAATCTCGTATAGATGAACAACTAAAAGACCAATTGAAACTAAAGCCCAAAGATGACTGATACTCATGTGCTTAGCCCCATCTGGGTTAACTGCCTTGAGTTGGCCTTCTCTGCCTGGGATTGCTCTCCAGTCATCCCTGCAATTGACTATAAGAGCACATTGAATTAAGAGGATGGAACTATTTAAAAAAAAAAAAAAACTCATAGCAAGAATAGACAGAATATTATCTCCTCCTGGTGAATATTGCATAATGTGGGTGGTCTACACCATCTAGTCATAAATTTGATATCTCCTAGAATGCTTCTTTCTAAATACAAAAATCATCTGACTGAACAATAAAATTTCCACAATACAATATCATAAAGTATTTGGATGTCATATTGCTGGTTTTCAAATCCATATTCCTTTCTAACCTTTCATAAATGGTATTTTAATCCATTAATTATAAAAATCAAATTCTCTTCCCATTGCTGATAGGTGGTGGGTATTGAAAAAAAAAAAAAAACCTGTTCTGTTGTAAGTAATGGAATGCCCAACACATTACATAATCTGTTCCAAATATGCAGGGCAAGAGGGCAGCTGTAAAATGCATGTTCTGCTGTTTCCAATCAGTAACAGATGTCACAGATTATTTGATGGTATTGACTGGAAGGCAGCCATATGCAATTCTCCAAGCAAGATCCCTCCTGTTAGGGTGCCCTTGGAACTTCATCAAGTTATGAAACGAAATGTTGTTGTCGGTACCCAATTGTGGAACTTCACGATGAAAGAGATTAAAGATTTCTTTATACCAAATTTTACTTTTTTTTTATGGAAAGAATGTCAATTCCAGAGTGTTTTATCAGTCTTAGAGTTAAGCACAGAATGTTGTAGTATTCAGGAACAATCTCAGCTTTTGGATCTGTATAATCATTAACTCCGGAAGATAAAAACCCAAGTAGTACTAGAGAGGGTCTGCACATGTGTGATTAGTCTGCAATATTTTATGGATTTTTGAAGCTGTATTACTTAAATAGCAGAATCTTAAGAGTGAAAGCTCAAATCCTCCATGCTTCTTTGATAGTTGAAGAAATTCCTTTTTAGCTTCTTGGTATGGGCTGGAATTTACTTCAGTTTCTGTTCTGTGATGTCTGTAATATTTATTATGAACAACTGAGCAGGAAAGATTATGGTTTTGAGTACTATGCCTTTAGAAGAAAAGGAGAGTGGTCCTATTTTCCAGTCTTCTAACATTTCAAAGTTCTTGTTCTTGGACTGGTAATATTGGGTAAGTGGAGAATGGAATTCCAACTATAATGTGGAGTTCTCTCTCAAGGGTTAGTCCAAAAGGAATGCCTCTAAGATCCCATTTTCCATAAACTTTTAATTTTGTCTTGTTCGTATTAATCATTAATCCACTGCTTTTGCTGAATTTTTCCAAAATACCAAAAAATATATATGGAATCATTATCCATCAAAGTTTCCACTACATCATCGGCATATGCTAATACCTTATTTTCCTTTATAGTTGAAGGAACTGTTATTCCTTGCAGAGCAGTGTATCGTTGATTTCTTGTAAGAAAGAACCTGTAAAGGTCCAAGAACCAATGAAAAGAGCAGTGGACTGAGAGGGCAGCTTTGCTTGACTCCTTCTCGAATTTTTACTGGGTCTGACAGGAACCCATTAACTAGGAGGCGGGTGGTTGAATTGGCATAGGCTCCTTTGATAACGGATAGCAGTTTTTTGCCTACACCAATTTGCTGGAGGATGTGGAATAGAAAGGGATGCCAGACACTATCAAATGCTTGAGTAAGGTCTACTGGTAGCACTCCATGGACTGCTTTTTCGTGTTAACTAAGCAGATTAGATAACATAGCAGAAATAGATTAAATTCTACTTCTCGACCCGGTATTCCATACACCTGTGTGCTTTTAATTATGTATCTCATTCCCACTTTGAGCCTGTTATTGATAATGCAGAAAAATATCTTGTAGTCAGTGTTATATAGAGAAATAGATCTCCAGCTGCTGATTAAGGTGTGATCTCTATTAGGTTTAGGAATGCGGACAGTAGGGCTTGGTATGTGTCCTGATGGGAGAAAAGAATTCAGTAGTGTAACTAGAGTGGGAAGAATAAAATCCCAAGCTTCGCAATAAAGTTCTATCCCTCGACCATCAGATCCTGGGGATTTTCTTGTCTGGCATTCTTTATAGACTGTGGTAACTTTAGATACTGCAGTGGGTCTGGCAAGCTTGGATTTAAACTGGAAAGCCATTAATGTTCTAAGAGTTATAATTTCCAACAGTACTATTGTCTTCAATCAGATTCTTGTAGTGTTTTTGAAAGTTGTCAAGGATGTCTTGAGTGGTGGATGTCTTCTCCATCAAATATTGAAGAATGCAGCTGAAGGGCTATCTGCTAAGTGCTGCAGTATTCTTAACTTAAAATTTTTTTTCTTCTCAAAAAAAAATCAAAGGTATCAAAGCAGTATGTGGTAGATGTGAATCTTCCCAATTTATGGTGATCAGTGGAGTACCCCAAGGATCAGTCCTCACACCATTGTTGTTTAAGCTATATATTAATGATATGGAGCCTCTGTAGCTCATTCAATATAGACAAAGCCCTTTGGTCAGAAAGACCTGGGTTTAATTCCCATCAGTGGTGTGAAGAACCTTTATCTGATCTCTTTCAACGAAAGGTTGGTCAGTCTCATATGGAGGTAGGGGGGTTTTTTCACATGGAAACTTAGGTTTTTCGTCCCCCAGAACAGGCAAACCGGCCTTGTGAAAACACGCATCTACAGACATAGGACACACTGGGAGGCCATGTGACCAACCACCTTATCCTTACTTTACAGTTGTGGTTGTGGAGTCCAAGAATAATTGGAAGGGTCGTGGGCACTTAAGTGCCTGTTAGGATCACTTAAGATGATGATGATAATTAATGATACAGGAAGGACCCAAGATGGGGATATTCAATTGTTTGCCAATGATGCATAGGCAGACACAGCAGTCAGGGATACTAGTGATATGCAGCATTTATAGGGTGATTTGAATAGGCAGGAAGTGTAGTCAAATGATAATGGCTGTCATTTCAGAGTGAGTAAATGTAATGTTATATACACTACATGATGAGATATCCAACAGCATAACAAAAATCTGTTTTGAGGCTATCTGGTGAAAAGATTATGCTGTTACGAAGCTCCCGTAAATTGCAATTTTTTGATGAACTACTGAGCGTTTTCTTAGATTAATTGGTGTGTGTTTTTAGTATATCATTGTAGTTTTCAGTGTATTTATTGTACTAGAGTATTTAATAACATAATTATAGAAATATTATTAGTTTTTAATAGTCTTAAGAATGGTGCTGAAAACTCGTCACAAGAGGGCAGTTTCTAAAGCACAAGTAGTTACTATACTGATGAGAACCTTTGTCCTGATGAACAGAATCATTGCTGCAGTGATAATGATAATATATCTGAGGATAATCACCCATTGAAAATATCCTGATTAAAAGAAATTATTAGAAAATCGATCAGAGAATTGGAAAAAAAATGCTTAACATAACTTAAGACAGAATCACAACAGGAAAGCATTGAACTTGATAATAATAATAAGATAAGTCAATTAAAATTTAAGAAAAAAACAAGATGATATGGTATGATGATTCAATCATAAAATTTGTGCTTGCTAAGGGATTTCTACTTCTAGCTTCTCGGGGACAAAAATATATGACAAATGTAATTGAATAAACAGAAAAGAAAAGTAAAAGACAGTAGTTCTTGTAGGAACTAATATTTTAAGTTGCAACAAATATAGTATGAGAGAGAGGATATGAAAGATCTGTCGGAAGGAGTGAGAAAGAAATGTTAGAAATTAAAAATGCAGGTTTCCTACCCACAAATATGACAGTACTAAGTTAAGAAGGAGAGCAATGGTAACAAATGATTTGATGTGCAGGCTGTATAGAAGAAATCAATGTGTTTTTAGATGTGTGGAGTGTGTTTGATGGCAGAAAAGCCTTGTATAAAAGGGATAGCTTGAATTCATTTGGCATCAAAGCAGTAACGGACCAAGATAATTTTGCACATTAGGCAGACTCCGTGTGTGATGCCTCTAACTTTTTTTTTATACTTAAGTATTTTTTCAAATTATTAATAATTTCACTACTTCAATATTTCTACTTATCATTTTTATTCATTCAGATATACTACATAAAAAAAGAAACAAAAATTACGATTTTACACTGTAATTTTAATTTATTAATCAATTATAGGTATTATTTCTGGGAAATTCCATGTTACTCCTCTTAAAAGCTATTATTTTTACAGCAATTTTTGCCTGTTTTTGTTTAGGAGTGTCCCTTATTTTAAATACATTGGCTTTTTACTCAAGAATTCTTGGGGTATTATAAGTGTATTTTAAGGGTAAATATATGCAGACTAATAGAGGAAGAAATTTTGCACATACCTTGTTTGGATGTCTTCGTTCTCCATACTTCTGCTATTAGGCTGTTAAAGGGGGGGGGGTAGGAAACGTGGAGGTGTTTGAGGCAAGGTGGGAAGATTAATTAGAAAACCCGTTTTTTTTTAAATAATATATATATTATTATTATTATATATTATATATACATATATGTATTATTATATTTAAGGGCGGGGAGAGCGTTCATGGGATGCGAGCCGTTTCGATCGTGTTATCGGAACATTTTGGGATAAGTGTAGGGCTGTGTCATGACGGCTTGGTGTATCTGCTTTAGAGGAGCTTGTGTCGCTTATTAGTCGGAGTCGTGACCTAATTTTTATGTTGTGGAGCTTCCGAGTGTTGGAATTTAAAATTTTATTAATTCTAGATAATGCTCCAGGTCATCCGTCTTATAGCAGTGATCTTTACCAAGTTCAAGGTCATGTTTCTCTCTCCAAACAATACTGCATTGATCCAACCAATGGATCAGGGAGTTCTTGCACTGTTTAAAGGCTTGTTATCTATGGAGAACTTTTTCACAAGCCATTTCTGCTACTGAAGGAAATGACCAGATTCTCATGCAGTTCTGGAAAATATTCAATATTTATCATGCCGTTAAAAGGGTTTGTGCATGATTTTGGAAGTTTGTAATAGTGGGCCTAACAAACAATCTGAATCTCGAAGTGAATGATGACGACATAATTCAACTCATGGAAAGTTCCCCTGAAGAGTTGACCAACGAAGAATTAGTAGAACTAGAGGAACAACTGTTGCAGAAGAGGAAAAACAAGAAAGGAAGAGGGAAAAGAGAAACAGGAAGAGATAGTTAAACAATTTACAGTGAAGGGTCTTGCAGAAATGTTCTCTTCAGTTAGCGATGTTCTCAAAATTGTTGAAGACGTGGACCCAATGTTTAATGCTACTTATTAGTAGAAACGAAAGTACATGATGCGTTTGCTTGCTATGAACAAATTTATAATGAAAAGAAGAAACGGAATAAGCAAAGCACATTGGACATTTTCATCAAAAAACAAAGGTTACACCAGAAGAGCCACAGCCTTGATCGTTCACACAGGGAAGGTAATGAAGATATGATTGTGGAGGAAGATTTGGGTGATTATTCTCCTGTTTTATAGTGGCAGTAACACACAGTACATTTTTATAATAAGGTTTAAAAATTAAAATGACAGTATACTTATTACGGTAAAGTCCCTAATCCCTATAACTCTGTTGATTTAATGCATCGTCTTACGTCCTTCTGGATGGAACGGAACCCGGACGTAAGTCAAGGGATGACTGTAATTGCTTTAAATTCTCTTAATATTGGCAATGCTCACCCACCTACAATGGTAGTGCCCTTGCCATCCATCTTCCATACAAAACTTCTTGTAGCTTCCTTGCTAGCAACATTCTTATAAGATTGAAAGAATAACCTTTTTTTTCTTCTTCACCCACATATCTTCTTAGTAACTCCTTTAAATCCTGTTCATATCTCCTTTTATTTCCCTCTGACTATTGAGCTCCACAAACCATACTCAGTCTAATCTTATTTCCAGTATTCCATAATCCCGATATAATTTTAGTCACTTGTAATTTGTCCTTTCTGATGTTTTCTTATCTTCTAAATAAATATTCAGGCAAATATGTGTACAGTAGTCCATTTTAGCCTAATCATTGCCTTTCTTACACACACACACACACACACACAGAGTTACACCCTAAGTTACGTAACATGTGACTTACATAAATTTGCAGTTTAATTAATAGGTATTAATAAATCTAATAGCGCATATGAACACGTTTGCAGCTTTGCGCAGGTGCGTCTTTGACACCCTTATTGCTGTACAGTAGTAGATGCCTCATGTGGTTAGCTCAGTCACTTGTTATCACTGCTAGTTTTTTTTTTTTTTTTTTTTTTTTTTTTTTTAAACCCTTAAAATGGAATACAAATGCAAAACCAAATGTGCTGGTAATAAATCTAGAAAAACAAAGGTCTGCAATTACTTTAGAAGAAAAGTTGAAAGCGTGTGACCACACAATCTACTCTACACATGTTTCTGAGATGCCGTTCACAACAAAGTCAAGATGACAATTCAGACGACCCTCAGCCTTCAACATCGAAAGGGGTAAAACTTCCTGCAGAACAGCCAACTTAGCCATCACAAGAATTTTTTTTATTTGAAAACTGAATATTTCAGTTTGTTTTTATATTTTTTATACTTTCATATTTACAGTATGTACATTATTCAAATACAGTTGAATCTTTTTTAATCACCCTAAAAATGGAAAATATCTGATTAATGGCAAAATAATTAATGTAAGAAGTAGTATGAGTGGCCATTGAACATTCTATTGTATGTATGTAATTTACAAACTCGACTTACGTAAAGGTTTATGGAATACATTACTTACGTAACTTGGGGTGTAATTGTATATATATAAACAAAAAAATACGAGAATTACATTATCATATATATATATATAAGAGCAGTAGCTCAGTAGAAGTGACGTTTGCACTCTACGGCACTTGATTGTATGGAGAAAGACTTATAATTTCGAGTCTAGTCGCCGACTGGAGGAACATTTTTCTAAGCCTTTTCTCAAGTTAGTTGATTCTGGCATGGGCAAGCGGGTTTTTCGATCCATAAACCCAAGGAAATCGACAATCGAACCCACTTTCAGACATTAAAAATATTGTGTTAGAGACCACGAGATGGCGGAACTTGTTACCTGCCTTCTTCACTGTGTACCGATTAATTAGTGATAGCCTTGGGCCAGTTATCGCTGATTGGCTAGCAGTGGAGATTGAACTGCCCACTCAGTCTCCAAAAGTTGGATAGGGCTAAAAACGGCCTCACCTACCTCACGAACAAAAAAGGCATTAGCTGATTTTATATATGTGTGTGGGTGTGGCACAATTATATTCTTATTCTGATTTTTCAACAATTTATCCACCATTATTCCCAGAAAAACTTGTATTAGCATCTTCACTCTTCAAAATAATCCTTGTCCACAAACCCCCATCTGTTCAATGAATTGGGTTTGGCAAGTTTCCTGGGAAGTGGGAGAACTATATTCTAGATTTCATTGAAACCAGTTAAACAATACATCCCGTACAGGAGTCTACACGTGGGTGGGAATCTTGAACAAGTAAGAAGTAAGAAACAACTGTTTTCTAGATTTGTTGAGATCGTTTGAATGAAGCACCTGCAGAGGAAGGAGTTAACCCCCCCCCCCCCAGCCTTCACTTCTTTTTTAATGTGATCAAGCTTGACTTTTCAGAGAAACTGAAGTAGCTTAAATAGCATCCAATTGTTAAAATTAATTTGAATGACCTGTGAAAGTCACTGCAAGAGGAAACAATGTATACAACCCCTCTCTCTCCCTTATGTTAAACACACTCATAAAAGCTTGTGAACCTATTCTACATACATTTCAATATCTTTTTTTTTTTTCAAGCCACTTCATGTTTCCATACTGGGAGACAAAATCACATAAAGCCATACAAAATCACCTAAAGACATACATAAACATCCCTACAATGTAATTCAAAACTACAGCTGATATGTTATGGTTGGTTGGTGAGCAGTTGCGTTTTCCACTTGGTCAACCAGGCCTGCAAGTTTTACAACACAGTTATAGAAATATTAGTCTGTTGTAAAAACACATTTCATTGTGTTTCCAAAGAGTATGTCGTCATACACTGAATTAGCTTTGCATTAGGACCCCCCCCCCCCCATTTACATATTTGCCATGATAATAAAGTACCCACATGATACCAACATCGTATGTCTACTATAAATGGGCACACACCTATCCTCTGTACATAATCAGTAAATGTTTGCCATTAATGGAGAACCGTGATGGTGTAAGCCAATTTGACTGTGGACCCAGAGGACAGGTGCCAGTATTTCAGAAACATTCTACTGTATCAAGGGTGTACCAAGACTGGATTAAACATGAATAGATCCAGCAGAAGGAGCTCACATTGGTTAGCCATGCATGGGTAATCCTAAATGTGAGCGTCGGGTGTCACGACTGGTATCTCAGTGATGTGAAACAGTTCACCCACCAGTACAGCAGCAGGGCAGTTCGACCCATTTCCATATGCACCATGTGCCGTACCTTGCTTCACCGGGGTCCCACATCTGGAGACCAACAAGGGTATCCATGATGACTGCTAGGCATTGCAGACAATACCTCACATAGGCCAAGGAACATTGACAATGGACCCTTGATAGATGGAAGAAGTTCATCTGAAGTGACGAGTCCCATTTCATGCTGCATCATGCTGATTTTCAGGTTCACATTTGGCATAAACAGCATGAAGCGCTATCTCCTGGTTGCACATTTGGGGTTCAACAGGCTGGTGGAGGTAGTGTTATGGTCTGGGGAGCTTTTTCCTGGCACGTGCCTAGATCCATTGGTTATCATCCCACAAACACTGAATGGTGAATGTTACAGGGACCTGTTAGCCAACCATCCCCATCCATATTTGCAGGAGGTCTACCCTGACTACAGTACCATCTTTAAACAGGACAATGCACCTTGTCATTGGACTTGTACAAGTACTGAATGGTTGGAGAAACATGATAATGAATTTGCCACGTTGCCTTGGCCCCCAAACTACCCTGACTGTAACCCAATTGAACATGTGTGGGATATGCTAGAATGGGGTGTGAGAACTTTGATCCTTCTGTACAGAATGAGCATGAACTGACAGAATTGTTGCAGCATACATGGGTCGAGTTGCAGATGGAGGATGTTCGACACCATCTGGAATCTGTTCCTAGGCAACTGCAAGCTGTGACTGCACAGAGAGGTGAACCAACGCCTTATTAGGTGGGTGTTCCTAATGCAAAGTTAATTCAGTGTATATATATATATCTATATATGACATCATATAACCAATAAATAGAAGGTTAGCTTGAGATAGTTTTTCTTTCAGATCTTTCCATCTGCAGATTCTACTGTTACATTTTAATTTATATTAATTGTGCTTATTGCAACAATGTACTGTTAAAAGTTATCTTTCATAAACCAGTATCCTGTCCCTGACAAGGCATCTAAATTCCTGATGTGTACAGGATACTATGAGAGTACTACATGAAAAGTTTACATTATCACAAACTTCTTACTACCTTCCTGTTCCTTGGAGATAATAATAATATGATATCACATATGAATCACATAATAATAATATGATACCTGTATAATTCTAAAGATATTCTCTTGAAATAAGAAAATTATAATAATCAGTTATTAGTCTTAAGGTTCTGGTTACTTTTAAACATATTGAATATATTAATGTAAATTTTTCATAGTGATACTATGGGAAATAAAGGTGCTTTTATTACAATGAAAGGAAAAGACTTGAAACCAAGTTTCATCACCTACAGTGCAGTGGTAAGTAATTTAGTAAATCATTTAATATTAATATAATGTGATAAGTGGAAGACATAGGCGATATATTTTGTGTTGACATGTTAAGATATTTGTAAATCTGAAGAAATTTTTTTTTAAAATTTATAATTTTTAATTTTGCATCAATCAGTGTATTTTATCCTGTATATTCTTTTCATCTGTACATGATAGCCAATCAGAAAACATTAAGATTGAAGCTTTAATAACCAAACCTACTTACAGTCACCCTTAAGTAGATTCCCATTACTGTTGCTTTTCAGACAAATTTTTAGTTACATTTTTGTCCCAGTTTGTAATAACTTCTTTTATATTGTGAAAGGTTTCCTTGTAATATTTTACTTAACTCCTTACCTGCAGAGATGGATGAAATAGTGAGACCAAATTGCATTTCTTAACCATTTTATTCAACAGGTGTTACAGAATCATATCCAGATTTAGCTGGATGTCTATAGACATCATGGCCGGTTGGGGGATTAATAGCCATGTCAGTTTCATGAAATGTTTGGTATTTTCAAGTTAGAAGAAAAAGAAAGTCATATAGTTGTTTATGAAAGTTTTACGGGGTGCTTAAGGGTCAAAGCTGTATAACTGAGAGGAGACCTCCACATAGCCTTTAAAAGAATGCGGAGAACTGACCAGGGCTTCTGACCCAATTGTCCAATCCTCACCTTCTTGTGGTGCACCCTGTTAGGTATCTCCCTGGATACTGATCGAACGAGGATGGGCTGGCAATTTGAGATTTAGCTGACCAAATTGTATTCTTATTGGCTTAAACCAATATACAAAATGATGGTAAAACATGACAAAATTTCATGCCTGCTGGGGCGTCGCCCGGTTAAACAAGGCCCCCGTTGTTTTTGCCAGGGAACCAGGGCGAACAGCGAAAAGTCAGCTACTGGAACAAATCTGAAACCATACCCCCAACGCAACATCAGCAGAGTTAAAGATTGGCACTATCAACATAAGAAGCCTGAATGGCAAAGAAATGGAGCTAGATGAGGAATTAGATAAGTACTAGATCGAAATGAGATCTTTCTGTGCAATAAATACACAGTGTTATATTCAGGCAATGACAATCATGGAAAAGGAATAGCCATAGTATTCAACACAAAATACGAGGCTAATCTTCTTGAATAGAAGGCAATCTCAAGTAGAGTAATGTGGGCAAATATGAGAATGGGGAACTGGACAATGAGACTTATTTGTGCCTATGGTCCCATAGAAGGTTCTACTAAGGTAGAAGTGGAGGAATATTTTGAGACTTTAGAAAAAGCAACTGACACAATGAAAAAGGAAAAGTTGGTCCTTGTTGGGGATCTAAATAGCAGAGTTGGAAGTGATTGTCAGACATACAAAAATGTTTTGGGAAAATTTGGAGAAAAGAGCAAAGCTAATAATAATGGCAAATACCTGTTGGATTTCCTTTCAGGACATGGACTGGTTATTACTAACACTATGTTCCAACATAAAAATGTGCACAAATTCACATGGAGAGAAGAGGCAAGGAATAAGAAAAGTCTCATTGACTATGTTATTGTTGATAGTGATGTTTTCTCTCTGGTGCAGGACACCAGAGTTTACAGAGGATTTGAAATTGGAAGTGATCACTATTTAGTCTTGAGCAGGATAAAATTGAAAAGAATAACATGTAAGAAAGTTTTAAAGCAAATAAAAGTTGAGCAGCTCTCAAATTGAACTGTTGACTAAAATACACAAAGATTATTGAAGAAAGAGATTGAGAACAGGAACCAAACTTTAGAGATTCAATGGCAAGCCTTGAAGAAAATCCTGATTAATTCATCTAGAAATATGTAGTGAAGTTGTCTGCAAGGATAGAAAAATTAGAACTCCATGGTCGACACAGGAAGTTAAAGAGGCAGTGAAAGAAAAGAAGAAAAAATATCAAAAGTTCCTGGCAAATAAGTCAGCTTGTGCTCTTAGAGAATACAGAGAAAAATGTAAGAAAGCTAAACACTGTGTAAAACTAGCTAAACAAAAGTCATGGGAGGACTTTGGTAGGACCATAGAAAATAAATATTCTGGAGGTTGTTGAAGAAGCTTAGAAATGGAGGAAAGGGTGCTGAAAAAGGAGTTAGAGATGATAAAGGTGACATTAAAATAGGAGAAAAAGATATCCTTGAAGTATGGATAATAAATTTAGTTTAATCCTTTATCCAAGTGTGAGCAAACAAAGTTTGCGCCTGAAAGTATCTTCAGGACTGGGGTAAGGTGATACAACACCAGGGCACTCCTTGCAAAGGTGGAGCAAGCTACCAACACTCCTATCTCAGTATCTCCCATAATGTTGGGAGATACTGAGATAGGAGTGTTGGTAGATCTCCCATAATGTTGGGAGATACTGAGATAGGAGCGTTGGTAGATTGCTCCACCTTTGCAAGGAGTGCCCTGGTGTTGTATCACCTTACCCCAGTCCTGAAGATACTTTCAGGCGCAAACTTTGTTTGCTCACACTTGGATAAAGGATTAAACTAAATTTATTATACTCTAACCAAGTGAAAAATAAACTTTCAACTTGAAGTATGGAGTAATTACTTTGAAAAACTGCTAAATGAAGCATGCAGTCAGGAATACATATCTATGCTTGAAATGTTGAAAGGCAGCAGGAGTTGATGATATTCAACCAGAAATGCTGAAGAATGGTGGTATAAAAAAAAAAAAGTCTTACAGTGGCTGCACTGTATAGTTCAGAATGCCTGGACAGAGGGACGAATTCCTGATGATTGGAGTAGAGCTCTCATAGTACCCATATATAAAAAGGGAAATAAAACTGAATGTAAGAATTACAGAAGTATATCCCTATCGAAGTGTTCCTAGTAAGATATATGCAAGTATACTTGAGAAACGGATGAGAAGAATTGTGGAAGAAAAGCTTGGTGAAGAACAAGCTGGATTCAGGTCAAATAGAGGCTGCTGTCAGGATCAGATCTTCACTTCACGACAAATAGTGGAGAAACCATGGGAATATAACAAAGATCTGTATTTAAGTTTTGTCGATTTGGAAAAGGCATATGACAAGGTGCCAAGAGAAAAGCTATTCAATGCGCTACAGTTATATGGTGTCAATGGGGCATTATATCAAGCAATACTTAGTCTTTATTTGAGTTGTAAGTCAGCAGTTAGAATTGAAGTAGGAAGATGGTTTAATGTTAAATCTGGTGAGAAATAAGGATGTACATTATCCCCTCTGTTATTCATTATCTATATGAATCACATTATGACAGAAAGTGGTATTAAACATGATATCAAAATTGGAGATGTTAATGTCAGCTCTTTGCTTTATGCGGGTGATGCTATACTTCTAAATAAATCCGCTACAAGTCTGCAAGATTCACGGACTAAATGTTGTAATAGATATGGTATGAAGGTCAGCAATAAAAAGAATGAAAATAGGCAGAATCATTGAAAATGTCAACTGTGTTGAGAACCTGTGGAACAAGTAAAACATTTCAGCTACTTAGGCACGATTTTTACTGAAGATGGTAAATTAAATATAGAAATAGACAACAGAATCAACAAAGCTGGTATGGTAGGAAGTGAATCGAATAAATTCATATGGAATAAGAGAGAAATTAGTCAGAATACTAAATTAGCTGTATACAAGATGGTATTCAAACCAGTTTTAACTTATGGATCTGAGAGCTGGGTCAGAAGTAAAATACTTGACCGAAGACTATAGACCGCAGATATGAGTCCTGTGAACAGATGGCATCAATGGCAGTATCATATTAGGAAAGAACTTGACATTGTCAGCATCCAGGAATGCGTTAGCAGAGCTAATCGCAGGTGGTATGGTCACTTAAACAGAATGGGCAAGGAAAGATTAGCAAAACAAGTGTTCTCTGCCAGGTTTTCAGGAAAATGACCCAGAGGAAGACCAAGATATAGGTGGATTGATACGGTACAAAGTGCCTTAGAGGTTAGAAATATAAGATCTGATAATGTTGGAGTCTTGACAAGTAACAGACTGATTTGGAGGAAAATTGTAGTTAGGAAGTTAGTAATGATGTAAATTTTTAGTGTAGTACTATCATATCCTGTACACCCTTTGATGGTACATGGCAGGAATTTGATGATGAAAGTTTTACTTCAATGGATATCCTAGACTACTTTTAATGACAGTTTTGAATTATGTTTTGGCATGTTTGCCACTTGAAAATAATTAAATAAAAATAACACAAGGAAAAAGAACAAAGAATATTTTTAATATTCAAATATTTCACCCGAAAATTACAGGTCATCATCATCAGTGGTATTAGGCAGTTTGAATACAAAGAACCATGTGCTGTTATACAATGCAAATAGATAACAGAGGAAATGTGTTATTTAAAATAGAAAAAAAAAAGTTAATGATGTTTGATTAGAATAAGACTCTCCCATATCTTCAATAAGGAGAGGCAATCATTGCAGTTCAGTGGAGTAAACATGTTTCTGACCTTAGGTTATTTTGGTCAATATCAATTCCATGTTGTGCTAGGCTAGATTTCTCAGTTTTTTTTTTTTTTTTTAATTGGGAAATGTAGAATTGAACATCCAACTTGTATGAAGTAAGAAAGGGGACAGTTACATGGACAAACTGAGCATTCAGTGGACAAAAGATTGTAAGAACACCTATATTTCTTATATTTCTATCTACCAAATCTTCCCTAGTACGAGATAGAATTGATTTTGATCACAATTTCTTATGGTTAGAAGCATACTTATTCCATTGCTGTTGCTATAAGTTCCAATGTTTATTAAAGAAATAATGACTGCTTCTCCATATCGAAGAGTCTTATTCTAATTAAACATCATTAACTCTTTTTTTTTTTTAAATAATAGTGTTTCCTCTGTTATCCATTTGCATTGTATGACATCAGATTGCTCTTACATAATCTATTATTTGTGCTCTTTGTATTCAAACTGCCTGATGCCACTGATAATGACCAGTAATTTTCAGGTTGAAATATATGACTATTAAATATATTAGTCACTGTTTTCCCTAGGTTATTGTATTAATTTGTTCAATCTTATGGCACAAGCATCACTAAAACCTGATTGCTAGTTTCGGTTAGAACTAATTGTATTTTATGAGCTATGTTAGTTGGGAGAAACGTTTATAGTCCCTTTCAATATAATAATATGTAAAATCTGATTTATTAACTGTTCCTGGGTGCTACTCCAAAATTTAATCCTTGTAGTAGTGAGTGTATGGCTGGATAGATTGATCACTTAGCTGTGATCAATCTGTCCAGCCATTTACATAGGTGGTTGGCTGTTTTTAGTCATTCATTGATGAAGAGATGGTTAAATTGGTTATATCTGTACATTGATTATTTAAATCACACTGTTGTGTCAGTCTGTGAAATTCTAACCAACCTAATCTCAACAGTGATGATGGTCTAAAATTTCTGTAATGATACACATTCAAGTGACATAATTCTCTTTCAAACAGATCACTGATTAGAACTGTTGATCTCCAGGACTATAAGCAATAATTTGATAACCTGAGCCCTTATTTGAAATATTCATCAGGCCACCACTAATGCTGTTATCATTAAGCAGTATTTCTAATTACAGAATAATATGATTGAAACAGGACTCTAGCTTTGATGTAGTGTTCTTTCAGTAGAGGTCAGGGTTAGTAGGGTGATGGTTGACAAGTTAGTGAAACTTTGGCATTACTACGTGAATTTAATGTAGCTGATATGTGTGTGTACTAAATGATGAACGTCAAAATATTGTATAGTTACCTTGATTTATATTAAATTTACTGCAACCTGGTAGTTCTCCATAATTTTACCATAATAAATGCTATCATCATGTAATAACAATAAAAAAAAGATTCCAGTGAGAAAAATATCGCTTTTTGCTACTCAGAAAGGTTTAGAAGGATTGGCAGGATTATTAAAAATGATAAAGAAACTATGTAAGTAATAGGTGATATTCTCATAGATCTGTCTTATCAACAACACTTTACTGCTACTATGAGTAGCTTCCATTGGAAGAGAATATCAGTTGCAGTAACACTCCATGATCAATTAAATTATGAGGAGTCATGTCAAAGGGAGATCTCAACATCGCAGATGAGATGTATCCAGAACTTAAAAAAGACTAAGATGTGAAGCTCTAATACTGATCAGCACATCTTCATACACAGAGATGGCACTTTGGATCTGACCAAGATTCCTTACCATTGACATACCTAAACTTCTAGTATTTTATATGGCTCCCATCCATGAAAGGTTTATTTGTAAACCTATAGTACACTCACACTGTGGATGTGCTAAAGATCCCCCCCCCCTCTTTTAATTGATTTTATATTTTTATTCATTTTTTTACCTAGTCTGGAAGCCTTGCTCTAGAGACCAAACATGGAACTTTTTCAGGCACTTTTGGCCTTCCTCCAATAAGTGAGAACAACGAAATTCATCTCTCACCTAAAGACACTCATAAACATCCATGCCTGCAGTGGGATTTGAACCAGCTGCCTGTTGGTTGAAGAGCAGATATGCTAATCACTCAGACAACAGGCCAGTAATCCAGTTTCTGTTAAAGCTCCCATCCATGAAAGGTTTATTTGTAAACCTATAGTACACTCACACTGCGGATGTGCTAAAGATCCCCCCCCCCCCCTCTTTTAATTGATTTTATATTTTTATTCATTTTTTTACCTAGTCTGGAAGCCTTGCTCTAGAGACCAAACATGGAACTTTTTCAGGCACTTTTGGCCTTCCTCCAATAAGTGAGAACAATGAAATTCATCTCTCACCTAAAGACACTCATAAACATCCATGCCTGCAGTGGGATTTGAACCAGCTGCCTGTTGGTTGAAGAGCAGATATGCTAATCACTCAGACAACCAGGCCAGTAATCCAGTTTCTGTTAAAGTCAGATATCTCAATTGGCCTAAGATCTACAACCCAAATCCATTGTGATTCTGTAAATCTCAAAAACACCAACAACCCAAACTACTTGTCATGGATCTACCATATACGTTTAATATGGAGTTAAGAAAAATAATGACTGTTCTGCAAGATAGAATACCTAGCCTGTTCCCAATCATGTCAAAAGTGGAAAGATGAAAAAGAACAGAATATTTGTATCAGGGATGAAAAACTTACCATCACAACATTTAGTAGCAAGTCCTTAGGCTGAGAAGATAATGATAAAGAAAACATCCAAATTGTCCCACTTGATTCATTTACTAAAAGCCAGCTGTTTTCCCAAATTATGATTTTAGAATTATCACATTTCCTAAACCTGATGTTGCTAGGTAATTCAGCCACTCTATATCTCCAATCTTTGAATTTAAACAGTTAAATAATTGCCACATTTATATAATGTACTATCAACTAATCTTATATGTTATACTTACGTATTCACCTTACTTCAGCTACTTTATATGTTATACTTACATATTCACCTTACTTCAGCTACTTTATACAAATAAATCTTGTCTTTATCATTTTCATGGCAATTCATTTAATCAGCATAACCCACACAGGCAATGAATATTTTATTTAACATTAAGTGAGGCATTTTCAGGGATAAAGATACAAGGTAAAGTAATTTTAATAAGAAGATAGAATATGACAAGCATTCAACTATGTTGACTGTGCCCTCAATTGGATTGCATGGCTATGCATGTTACATAGAATAAAATTTACTTTAGAAATTTAAAATAACTGTTATTCCATTAGTTAATAGACTTCCAGATGGTTATTTCTTTTAGTTATCTTGGCCATAACTCCAAGAAGTGCTTTTATACTATTGTATATAAAGAATTCCCAAACACTGACATTATGCACAAATGTATGGCTTAATAAAAACACTAACGCTGAGAGCTTGAGTTATTTGCTTAAATGACGATATATATATATCCTAAAAAAAGAATTGGAATACATTTTCGCTAAATTCCCAATAATACAAACATTGATAGAGAGCTATTGGATCACTCCAAAAAATTAGAGTAGTTTGTTATATTAAATATCTAAAAAACAAACACCTTAGTAAATATCAGTTACAACTGCCTATGCATTAATATTAAAGCTAGCTTCCCTTATATGTTGTCAGTGTAAACTCCCTTCTTATGAACAGCATGGCAGATATGTAGCGAAACAGAATTTTACGAATCAATATAATACATCTCTGTAGAATGACCTTCCTCTCTTGGGCTTTCTACTTCTGAAAAATGAACAAACTTGTGAACAGCCTCTTTTATATGATTCAGAAGCTCCTTGTTTTTAATGTCGGAGACCCCGAATCTTCCAGAAATAAATGACGTCACTGATGGTTTGACCTTCAGAGTTGGCAGCAACAATCTTTACATCTGAACGACCTTCAATACTTTTGTTTACTTTTAAGTTGCCAACATAGTCTGGGTCTACTCTCCTTAACTTAAAGAATTACTTTTAACATTCTGTTACATCAAACCAACATAATGCATATTTTTTATAATTTGTGAACAATTTCCATATCATTTTTTTTTTTGATAGTTAGCTTTAACAGTTTACAGTCAGCACTTCTTTAAAATATAGTAATTTACAATTTTTCTCTTTCCTCATGGCTTGTGACCTCAGTAAAATCGATGCCAAAAAATCCTTATCTAAAATTTCACTGCATCGAATTTTACAATGTGTTAGCAGAGCTAATCTTAGATGGTATGGTCACTTGAACAGAATCGAAGAAGAAAGATTACCTAAACAAGTGTTCTTTGGCAGGAAAAAGACCCAGAGGAAGACCAAAAAGATATAGGTGGATTGATACAGTAAAAAGTGCCTTAGAAAACAGAAATGTAAGATCTAATAAAATTGGAGTCTTGATAGATAAAAAGATTAATTTGGAGGAAAATTATTGATCGAAAGTTAGTAATGGTGTAACTTGTTCATATATAGTACTATCATAATATCCTATATACCCCAAGAAGGTATATATTACCAATTTGATTATGATGATAATAGACCTAACAATTTTTTTATTGCCTTAATTCTGTTTATGGAATTACACTTTTACTAATATGCTGACTATTTATATAAAAATTTGCTTTTACACTGTGTGTGTGAATGACAGAATAAGGTTCATATTAAATTATTTTTTTTATATTTATCTTTTAGCCTCATCCTAATGTAAAACCAATGGCCTATGCAAGTAGCCTTCTGGCATTTATGTGACCATAAAGTGCTTAGAAAAATAGCAAAATGGAAGTGTTCTATGCCATTGTAATTGATCAGATTTCACTGGAAAAGAGCACTGGTGAATAGTTGTGTATAATAAAATTTCTGTATATAAGTAACTATTGTTGAATACCAAATGGTAGAAAAGTTTATTAAAAATGACTACAGAATCAGGTGTAGTGCTGTGTTATTGAAAACTAATAGCATATTAGACTACATAGTAGGAACTCTTTTAATGAAATTTTTATTTTTACCATGTTAGGAATCCCCTCCAACTTGTCACACTTTAAAAGTGTAATAAGTTGAGATTATGATTACCAATGCCCTTTATACTATGAAAAATTATGGACGTCTTTAACTTTTTTATATATATATATATATATATATATATAGTGAAATTACTTATTTTAGACTTCTTAAAGTCATGTATATCATACAATATATTTTATTCAGTGAAATAATCACATTAGAACCCAAATTATGTCTTTCTTTTTTGCATAACAGGTGTGTGTGTGAGTGTATAGTGAAGTGACTAGAAGATAGAACATTATTAGACCTGAACTATTTTTTTTGACTCAGTTTTATTTGGGATCCATTTATTATGTGGTTTCCATTGTTTGCTAAATTGGCAAGAGCAGGGCAGGAAACTCTCGACTAGTGTTTTTAGAAGAGATTTGAATAGATTGGTACTTCGAACATGTGAATAGGAATGTCAGTTTATTGCTGCATAGCCAGAGTAGATGAAACAAGATGTTTGTACTGGAGTAACTTCGGTACAGGAAGTGAAAGAGTCAAAGGAATTATGGGTATCGGTGGATGGCTAGCTGAAATTCAAGGAACAGGTCGCAAAAGTGGTAAAAGTTACCCATAAAATTGCCCCCATAATGAGAACACTGATACTAAGTAGGTATATGGCCCTACAAAGTCACATCCAGGTTTCCTATCACAGATCTAATCACCAGGTTATATATGTATGTGTGATAAGGAAACAGTAGGCAGTGCAGAGGCAGGTGAATGACTGTCTTAAGACTCTCTGAGACTGAGTATGTGGGAAGATTAATAGAGAGTTTGGCAGATAAAAGGAAAAGAGGTCATGTTACTAAGACATAAGTTAGTGAGAAGAGCCTAACAGATTAATATAGGGTAGTTGGCATGTAAGGAAATGAAAAGGAGATTTTTTGCATGGTAAGTAGTCAGTCATTCACTACTCATTCAATAGTGAATAATGACTATTCACTGCATGTTGAATGTTTTCAAAGCAAGGTATAATGTGTATTGTGGTCTGTGTGAGTTTGACCTCCCATGCATGAGTCTTCTGAAGGCTTACAAATAATATTAAATACTAACATGAAGTGATCAGACGACATAAAATAGTGTTGTCAGGATATTTTAAACTCATTTCTATATTTATGATCCATCTATAATTGACTCACTATAGTAAACTCATGGCAACCACAGGAACAGTTTGCTATATGAATTTCTTTTGGCACTGGCTGCTAAAGCCAGCTGTATAAGAAAACTTTCTGTATCTGTAATGCATGTTGTATAATATTTATAAGATTGCAAACATCATTATTATCGATAAGAAGATCTAATGTATAATGTGCACCATGCAACAAAGTTGAATATTTTTATTTAAATAATTTATAATTAATACATATTGCAATGTTTGTGTTAAAACATGGTAAACATTAGATAAGGTTTGGAAGAACAATTCACAGAATGTTGCTACTTTTTATAGTATAGTTTCTTGCAACTTTCAGACCAAATTTTTTAACTTTTTATATAACAGACCTGATAGTGTCACCTTATTGTTGATAGTTTGCCATCTTTCTTTGGCAGTTTGTCACTTTGTTTTCGTTTTGTAATTTTCGAGGATAAGTCAATTATTTACCTTGGCATTACATTAAATACGTAAATAATTAATTGATTTTTAAATTCAATGATTGAAATATTATCTTTTATTCTGCTGAGCATTACTAGGCATTTATCACAGCTGTATTTAGCAGAAGCTCAAATGCTAGTTTTCTGTACCACTTGATGCTTTTGTGTAATGAATTGCTGTTGCTTGATCTGACTGATCTGGCCTCTCTCTATGAGTCCCTGAAGATCTCTCTTAATATCAGTGTAAAATTTGCCTTCGTCATAATCGACAATCATTTTTTGTCTCAGTACAGTCATGTCTTTTTTTTTTTGTAATATTGACTGTTTCAGTTACTGGCATGGTTGACCAGGTGATTTAGTGTACCTGTTCTCCAACCATCAGGTTGCAGGTTTGAATCCTGCTGTAGGCATGAATGCTTATGATTGTCTTTAGGTTTGGGAGATTAACTTCATTGCCAGTGTGAGACCACTGCATAGCTTATTGGAAGTCTGAAGTGGCTTGAAAAAAGTTCCATGTTAGATCTCTAGAGCAGGTTTCTGGACTGTGTAATTAATTTTAAAAAAACCTTAACCCACCCATGGTACAATTAATATAGATTAAAAAAAAAAAATTAAAAAAAAAATCATCATGGGTGAGAGCCAAATAAAATTAAATAAATGTTTGGTGGTTTTAAGTTGTAATCTGCAGAGTTTAGTTCATAGAAGGCCAAGGAGTGATATGATTGAGACATTTAAGCTCTTGAGAGGTATATACTGGGTGGATATGAGAGAGATTTTTTCGGATGGCAGAAAATAAACGAAAGGCCATCCCTGGAAATTGCACAAGGGAGCAGTGAACAAGAGGGTGAGAAGTATATTTTTTATGTGGAGAGTAAAATACATTGCCTGAGTATGTTGTGAATAAACTTCAACTTTGGTATGACAGATATGTTGCAGGCAGGAGAGATTTTCTGTAAATTTGTGGACTTTTGTAATATAGCTATACTTATTTTCACATTGCAATATAATATGATGCATACTTCTTATATAATGAATAATTGTTAATGATATAAACCTCTCTCTTCCTCTGAGTCTTTTACTCCAGAAGAGTTAATGTAATAATAAGAGGGCATCACGCTTACGTCTATTTCAAAACTGTGATGCAAGTCTTATGTGTTGTATTTATCTTGTACAGATGGTTCTCCTCACTTCAATTTTTTTCTCTCTCTTTTAGCTACTTCTTTTGAAATTCCTGAACATTTTTTTTTAATGAGCATTTGCATGAATTAACATTCTTGCCAAATCTGTACTTGTGTACCAATTATCAGTATATAATGTGTGTCCTTTTCCTAATATATTTTCACAAAGCAACATGACACTGTAAGAGTTGTCTCTTGCATGTCTGATCTTTTACCCTGATATATCTGAAAATTATAAGTATATCCTGGTGCAGAACATAATTTGATCCTATATTTGTCTTTTTTTTATATATACTGTCTAAAGATATTACCATGAAATGGTGTCAGCGTTTCAGTTCCTGAAAAGTTTTATTCAGTGCATAACTGAGAATCCTGATTTTATATAAATGATTCAGTTGAACTTGCTGTTTGTAAAATACAGCATTTTCAAAATAAGTTAAACAATTTTGAGGTGCATAATGTGTTGAAAAGTTTGTTCAAATGCAGGGCCTTTGGACCAGTGAAGATGTATTTCACAAATCTTTGCTAATCCTGTCCTTATAACAAGGACAAAAATTCATTTGATTTCATTTTTAGTGGTAGGGTCCACTCAACCAACTACTTGATTGCATTCAAATTAGTCTGCTCTGCTATTATTTCATATATTTCTTCTGAAACCAAGAGAAACCAGAGGTAGGTTTCCAAGTGGATCAAACCATAATTTTTTTAATCAATATTTCTATCAGTACTGTTGTCATTGCCTCTGTCATCTTCACTCTCAGAACTTATAAAATTCAATAGCATTTAGTAGCATGAGATACTTGTATTTCATTTGATAGATTGCTTGAAAATTCATCTTCAAATGAGGTGATTTGTAAGATATGAGTGCATTTCACTTTATGTGGCAAAACTATTTCATCAAATGTATCACTAAGCACTGTTTTTCTTGTAATTCCATATTCATTATTCTAAGACCACTTTCCATGAATACCATGTAGACAATAAATCATTTGCTTCACATGTCAGGTAAGCTCAATGTATCAATGAACAACTAATGGCGCAACATAATGAAGTATAAACAAAAGAACTTTGCACAGTTGAACACCAACAATAGATAGTGCTGCAATGAGTGGAAACAGATCATTATGCTGCATGGGTCATTAGTGATCAACAATGTCATAAATGTGCTAGATATGATAGTGATGTGTTAATTGATAACGATACGAAATATTGCACGATGATATTTCTTTTAAATAACAGAAATCACAAATGGCCTGAACAAAAAAGTCCACTGTGGGTCATCTGTGACCCATGCAACACAGAACATACTGATAACAAATGTCCAGGGAAAAAACTAGTCATGAGTTGCAAATGCCATGTTTACAATTAGCTTTCTTGGATTGCTTTCATTACATACCTCAAGAACATTTAAAGACCTGTAATTTGGCATTGGATATGATGGTTTGAGGAAACTCATTTGTTTCCAGAAGTGATATTTTTTTTTTTTATTTAAAGTAGTCAGCAGCATTGCTTATTCACTACAATTGGAGAATGGTAGATAGTCAAGAAAAAATAAGTTTGTGTTAAATGAATGGTACAAATAATTATCTTTTAATTTTGTGAAAAGGTAAACTAAATTTCTTTACTTCTAACTTAACTTCTAGAATTTTCTCATACATTGAGAGTAAATTTAGAATTTACTCTCAATGTATGAGAAGAATTATAAGTTTTTTTTTGGTAAATTTTTTTTGTGACATTCCTACCCACGGAAGTTTTTTTAAATTAATTAAAAAAATATTTCTTCTTTTAAGTAATCTGGAAATGCTGCTCTAAAAAGACCAAATATGGAACTTCTTTCCAAGTTACTTCAGACTTCCAAATCCAGTTATGGGAATGGATATTTGTGAATGTGTTTAGGTAGAATATGAATTTTGCTTCTCCATGCGAGACCATACTACCTAAACACATTCACAAATATCCATTCCCATAACTGGATTTGAAACCAATTGGTTGGAGACTGGGTATGCTAACTGCTCAACTATCTCAACCCAGGCTAGCATAAGCTTATTAGTATAACTATTGCTGAGAAGATTATGATACAGATTGTAGCCTTTCACAAAAGATTCATGTTTTTCAGATTAGAATTAAATGCAGTAAATCCAAAACCTCATGAGGCTAAAAATGATCAACCTTGAACTGTGTGAAGATTTCCATAAAGCTCATGAACTTCTTATACTCACCAAGCATCTCTTGCAAAAGATTGCATTATTTTTTTTTCCTGGAAATTGTTTATGTACAGATGTTGTGTGATCATAGTCATGTTAAAAGGAATGTGGGTTACACTTTGTCTGACCACTCTTTCCAGAAAGATGGAGTGTAGAATAAGCATATTTGACAGTTTATTGGTAATACTGTAATTACAACTGTAGCTATAAAACTAACATTTCATTAAATGTATTCACTAGCTCATTTGTCTATTTTTTAGGATGAAAGCCCCAAGATTCAGAAAGCAAAAAAAAAAAAAAAAAATCCTTCCAGCTAATTCATCTTCACATCTCCATTACGGAGATACCATCGTTGACAACTAACTCAACATATTTATAATCATGACCATTGCTATCAGTATTTTTCTAGGGTTTTAAACCTAGAACAGTATTAGTAACATGAATGGATAGCAAGTACTTGTGATTATTATTAGGTCAAAATTGAAAGCATATGTTCTCACATGTTTCCAATTTTGACCACATCACTCTCCTTGAAATTGCTTTTAGTTAAGTGTTTACCTTCTCATGGGAAGACTTTGGTAAGAGTATGGAAAATAAATATCAGCAAAGTGGCAAAATGTTCTGGAGGCTATTGAATAAGCTAAGAAATGAAGGAAAGAGTACTGTAAAAGGAATCAAAGATGATAAAGGTGACTGAAAATTGAAGATATCCTAGATGTTTGGAATAATTGCTTTGAAAGACTTAAATTAAACAAGCAGTGACAGAACCATACTAGAAAATTTTCAAGAGAAATGTAAACAAGAGTACATATCAATATGCAAGTAAAATAAAAAAAGCTGTCAAGAACTTGAAATGTGGAAAGGAAGCGGGAGTAGATGATATTCAACTAAAAATGCTCAAATATGGAGGTATAATAGTTTTGCAGTGGCTGCACTGCATAATTCAAAGGGTCTGGTCAGAAAGTCAAATTCCAGATGATTGGAGTAGGGCTCTCATTGCATCCATCTATAAAAAAGAAAACAAAGCTGAATGTGAGAATTACAAAGGAATTTCTGTACCAAGTGTTTGAGATAAGATTTATACAAGCATTTTTTTTTTTTTTTTTTTTTTTTTTTTTTTTTTTTTATTAATAATGTTGGGCCCATATACAAGAGGTTGGCTGGTCAACTTATAATACATTAGTACTGTATATGGGTAGTTGGTTGGGAAAGGAGAAACCTGTTTATATTTAATTTAAAGGCCTGTATGTTGTATTCTTTGGGAAATATGTCAGGGGGAAGGCTGTTCCACACTAGCAGGGATGGAGGAGAAGGAAGAGAAACTTGTTCTATTGAAGTTGATGGGTTTCAAAGTGTACTGTGAAAGGATGTTGGGCAGCAGCTGTATGTGTTCAAATGGGCTTAGTACAGAGTGGGGGAATTAATGATGCTGTTTCAGATGAACATTTTCCATGGAAATATTTATAGAATATACAAATTGCAGAGACCAAACGTCTATGTGAAAGTGAGGGGAGCAAGTTGGTAAGAGATGGGTCATTTATCAGTCTAATTGCTCTCCTCTGTATTGAGTCAAGCATTTTGAGGGAGCTTTTAGGAGCCCCCCCCCCCCACTTCAAATGTGAGAGTAGTATTCAATAGCTGGGTGAATTTGTGATTTGTATAAGGTTAACAGCTGTTTAGGGGTGAAGTAATGTCTTGAGTGAAAGAGAAATCCTAGTTTTTTGGAAGCTGAGGATGCAATGGTTGTGATGTGTTTATGTCAAGGTAATTCTGAGAAGAGAAATCTCATCTTGTCTGGGAATTTGAGTGTTATCAAAAATAATACTGGGGAAAATGGTTCTTTTTTGTGAGAAATAAGACAGAACTGGGTTTTACTAGCGTTGAAATTTACGAGGTTATCTGAGCCCCACTGGAGGATGGCTTGGAGGCATATTTGAAAAGAGGCTGAGAAAAATTATGGAAGAGAGACTAGGAGAACAAACTAGATTCACTCCAATGAAAGGTTGTCAGGATCAGATTTAACAACAAATTGAGAAATTGTGCACATATGTTTAGTAGATCTGGAAAAAAGGCATACAACAAGGTGCACAGGGAAAAGCCTTTCAAAACACTACAGTGATGTGGGATAAATAGAACATTATATAGGGCAATACATAGTCTATATCTATTTAAGTTGTTAGTCAGCAGTTAGAATTTAAAGAAATACACGAAGATGGGTTGGTGTAAGACGATGCACATTATCTCCACTCTTATTCATCATCTATATGGATCACATTATGAAAGAAAGTGGCATTAAACCTGATCTTAAAATTGGAGATACAACACTTATTAGCTCTTTGTTTTATGCAGATAATGTTGTACTCCTAAACACATGCAATTCTCTAGGATTTGCTAACTGAACTGAATAATGTATAAACAAATTTGGCATGAAAATCAGCAATTAAAAAAAAAAAAGACCAAAACTATGAAAATAAGCAGGAAAGGAACATGGACATTGAAAGCTTCATCTGTATTCTGAATGGAGAACTTATAGAACAAGAGTAAATTATTTCAGCTATTTCGGTACAGTTTTTATTAAAAATGACAAGAAAATAAGCAAAGCTATTATGATGGAGAGCCAGTTGAATAAGTTTATATTGAATAAGAGAAAAATTATCCAAAAAACTAGTAGTATGCAAGACAGTATTCAAACCAGCTTTAAGTTACAGATCTGAGAGAAGGATTAGAAATAAAGCACTTAATCAAAGATTAGAAGCTTGACCCAGATGGCAATCACTGACAAAATCATATTAAAAATGAAGACATTAGGAACTTGACATAGTTTGCATTCAAGAATGTGTGAGCAGGGCTAATCTGAGATGGTATGTTCACGTAAATAGAATGGGAGAAGAAAGATTAGCAAAACAGGTGTTTGATGGCAAGAAAAAGACCCAGAGGAAGACCAAGGTTTGGGTAGATTGATTCAGTCAGATGTGCTGTAGATATGACAATGTTGGAGTGCTGACAAGTAATAGACTAATTTGGAAGAAAATTATTGATAGGAGATTAATAAAGTTAATCATCTAGTACTGTCATAATAGCCTGAATATCTCTTGAAGGTACCTATCAGGAAATTGATGATGAAAAAATAATATATATCAGCAGCCACAGTCAATCCACTGCTGGATGAAGGCCTTTCCAAGATTACACCAAAACTGTCTGTCCATGTCACTCTTGCCAATTTGATGATAGCATCAATCCACATGATTTAGGTCAGGGTAATCGTTTTTCCTCCTGTGGAATCTAATCCAGTACTTCTTTTGTCCATTGCTGATCTTGTCTTCAAGCAGTATGCCCAGCCCATTGCCACTTCAGATGTTTCACTCTTCCTATGATGTCAGAGACTTTGGTTTGATTTCTTATCCACGTATTCCTTTTGTGATTCCTCCACTTATTAGTTGTGTAATGCTTTATGTATTGCACAGGTTTTTACTGAATCAAAGGCTTTCTCATAATCAATAAAACCAAGACATAATGGTAAGTGATATTCATTACATTGTTCGATAATCTGTTGTACAATTTGAATATGGTCCATTGTACTAAAGCCACTTTGAAAGCTTGCCTGTTCTTTTAGTTGTCTTCTACTTTACTTTTTTTATGTACTAAATTGTGTACAATTTTAGTATAGTATCAGAATTAGTGTTGTCTTCTTCCATGTTCTTGATATATCATTTTTCTTCAGACATAGGGTAAATAGTTTTGCCAAGATTTTGTAGATCATTTCCCCATCTGCTTTTAGAATTTCAGCTATAACTCCATCCTCACCTACAGCTTTTCCATTTTGCAATCATTGTTGCCCCAGTTATTTCATAGTCGTCTTCTTCATTTAATTTGTCATCCTGACAAATTAATGAGTAAAATTCTTTAGTTCTTTTTTTTTTTTTTGCTATAGCATATCTATCTCTGGTTATAGTTCCATGTTTGTTTGACTGCAACCTTCTGAACAACAATAGCATCAATTATGTTTGCCTTTTTGGAGACTATGGTTGTAGTGCAGATAGACAAATATTAGAAGCTCTTCGAGTTTGAAGTATGTAAGTTTGCAGGAGCAATTGACATCATAGACCCAATGATGGTGGAGAGGATCTTCTGGCAAGCAGATAAGGTAGATTATTTTTGTAAGGTGTGAAGGATGTCTGTATGCTATACCTTTTAAGAATGCATGCAAATTTTTCTGATGAGGTGCTCCAGATGTAAAAATGGCAGTGGAACAGCAACTTACACAGACACACCTGTTGGTGTGCCGGAGTGCACGTACTTGATATATTTCTTTGTACCCATGAAGATGTCTTGGTGATCAATGAAAAATACTGACTTAGTAATTAATTCGTGAAATAAATGTGCGATTAGTTAATTATTGGCATTAGATGTGTTTTCTCCACAAAAAACGAGTGATAATCCACGTTCATATATGCATACCAGATTAGTGAAATAAGGCCTTCTGCTAGAAGTTGTAGGGTCGAAAGTGCTTTTTCCACACAGACTTAGTATGACAATCACAAAGATCCTTGCCCTTGCTGGCAGTTAATATAGCTGCACCAAATTATGAAAATATCATCGACATATCATAGCCAGTAGGTTGTGTTCCCTGCGCCTCTAGGACTTGTTTGCCAAACCACTCCACAAACAAGTTTGCTACAGCAGTGACAATGAAGAGCCTATTGCTAGTCCCTCTTTTTGTTTGTAAAATTTATCTTGTAATTTGAAAGAGTTCATATAGCACTTAAAAAGTTTTACAGCATCCAGACAAAATACATTGTGAATATCTAGACTGGCAAGTTGGTCAGGTGAGCCTATTATTAAATCCTTTGTGCTTTCAATAAAATGTGCTGTTTCTTAAAAAGCAATCCATCTTAAGAAACCTGGAGAGAGGTTTACAAGATCACCTGTACTTGTAGTTTGTGTTACATAGGACAGACAGGATGGTTAGGAGGGATACACACATGTCAAAACATTTTAAGGTCATAGAGAAAGAAAGAAAACAAATCAGAAATTGTAATCTACGTGGATTACAATTTCTACTTCAGAGCTTTTAAAGAGTCAGCAATAGTGCAACAAAAAACAAGGCATGATATTAGACGTTTTACAATGACATTAGTAACATTAACATCCGACTTCCATGGAGTCAAACATCTGTGGACGTATTTCAGGAAGAGAGAGAAAAGAAAGAAATGCATGACAGTATGACTCATTCTTATGTTAATATTTTGAATATTGTGACCAATTATTTTTCTCTCTCCCTAAATGATGCTCATGTTGGAGTTGTAAGTAAATTCTAATTTTCTTTATATGAGTTAAACCATTTTTTTTTTTTTTAAGTATCATTAACCCATGATATTACACCAAGTCTGGAGGACATCTCTCATAAATGCTGACGCGCACACACAACAGTAGTATGCACATCATCACTACCACCTAGTTATATCCAGCATACACATACATTGCAGTTCATGTTAGTCTTTTTTAAAATATTTAACACTAGCTGAGACCTTCCGCTTTGCCGAGGTGAACTTATACTGCCCATGTTCACTTCAGAGTATTTGGTGCTGGTGCTTTTGTCATGTTATAGAAATGTGAGCATTATAACACTTCTTTCTAAACAACATTAGAAGTTTCATCATCCTCGACAAAAATAATTAAATTCTCATGACTGCTAACTTGAGAAACAAGCTACATATAACTGCCTGTGCCCAAATCATCCACCTCTTAAATCTAAACCTGCATATTTAAGGGTCTGTCCTTGGGGCTTTATTAATTGTCATTGCAAAGCAAACTCTTATTGGGGAAATGAAGACAGTTTTAAGTCTTATTCGGGGGGGGGGGGGGGGGATGAAGACAGTTTCTCAGATACCAGTACCTATAAATATCACAGCCTCTATCATATTCAGTTTCAATAATTTTACTTGAATGGTTTTTTTTTTTTTTTTTAAACATTGTGATCATTATCTGCTTGTGGTTTAGCTCTGGTTTATATACTATTATTTCCTGACAAAGTGAACATTAACAAAATTAGTTGAGTATAGAATATATATATTACAAATTTGTTCTATGTGGTTTATAAACCTGCATTATATTAGATCAAAATTGGTATATTATCACCAAAGCAGATAGGTGGAACACTACCGTAGTAATTGTTCTGAATATGATTGAAAAAAAAAAAAAATGTTGATTTTACTCGGACTGTTTTACATACAACCTAAATGCCACTGGACACATCCAAATGCATACACAAAAAGGAAAATTATTAGGCAAAGTTGTATCGGTCTCCCTGAAACTAGTCACCCACATAAACCATATAATCATATGTATCTCTCAATTTGGGGGTCACCACAAACAGAACATACCCTTAAGATCCATTGTGGACAGCAATGGATCCCCCCCCCCCCCCCCACTTATAAAGATACTAACATCATGGTCACTTTTGATGTAGCTTCCTATTCTCGCTAAAGCATAACTCATTTATACTCTATTCCACCACCCCTTCCCTTCCCTCCACTCCAATATTACTTATTTAGTAATATTGGAGTGGAGTAATATGTCATAGATGAAGCTCTTTATGAATATGACACTGGAATAGCAGTTGGCGAACTAAGAATAAATAACTTACGCTTTGCAGATGATATCGATCTTCTGGCAGAAAGTGAAGAAGATTTACAAGAGATAACCAGCCTCGTTTTCGGAACATTAAAAAAATATGGATTATACATAAACCTACAAAAAACAAAAACAATGATAACCTCAAAATCAGACATTAAATTCTTAAAGATACAAATTGGTAATAAACAAATTGAGAATGTAAACAAGTTCACTTATCTAGGAAGCACATCGAGTCAAGATGGTCGTTCAAAAACTGACATTAAATACCGAATTGCTAAAGCAACTGTGGCCTACAAAAGTTAAAAGCATTGTGGGGAGATAACAGAATAGCAATCACAACCAGACTAAGACTAATTGACACCTTGGTGAATTCTGTCCTTTTGTATGGTTGTGAGGCCTGGACTTTATTGAAGGAAGATGAGACTCCTGTATTTTGAAATGAAAACTTGCAGAAGACATTTGAGAATCCCCTATTCCACTCACGAAACCAATGAAAATGTTTGAAAACTGATTGATTCAATAGATGGGAGAAAAAGGGAAAATATTCTGACAGTCATCAGAAGAAGACAGATGAAATGGTTTGGACATGTGGAGAGGGCTAATGGCATTCCAAAGCAAGCACTAGAAGGAATCGTTCCGGGACCAAGGCTTAGGGGCTCAACCTCGATTAAAATGGACTGATAACATCAAATAACTATTTTGAAATGCAAACTTGCAGAAGACTTGAGAATCCCCTATTCCGCTCACGAAACCAATGAAAATGTTTGAAAACTGATTGATTCAATAGATGGGAGAAAAAGGGAAAATATTCTGACAGTCATCAGAAGAAGACAGATGAAATGGTTCGGACATGTGGAGAGGGCTAATGGCATTCCAAAGCAAGCACTAGAAGGAATCGTTCCGGGACCAAGGCTTAGGGGCTCAACCTCGATTAAAATGGACTGATAACTATTTTGAAATGAAAACTTGCAGAAGACTTTTGAGAATCCCCTATTCCGCTCACGAAACCAATGAAAATGTTTGAAAACTGATTGATTCAATAGATGGGAGAAAAAGGGAAAATATTCTGACAGTCATCAGAAGAAGACGGATGAAATGGTTCGGACATGTGGAGAGGGCTAATGGCATTCCAAAGCAAGCACTAGGAGGAATCGTTCCGGGACCAAGGCTTAGGGGCTCGACCTCGATTAAAATGGACTGATAACATCAAAAAATGAACAAATTCCTCCCTTTTTCAACTGACATCACGAGATGACTGGAGGAGGCTAACCAAGACTATCACCTACCAGTCATGAATGACCCAATGGTCCATTTAGGACTACGGGAGAAGAAGAAGTAATATTGGAATAGAGCCTTATTTACTTTTGCCATATACTCTAGCTATTTTACCTGACAGAGAAATACCTACAAGCAGACTGAAGGCACAGCTATGGGCCAACCTTCTCTCTTTCCCTTGTAACTGGTCAGTGATTATTTTGAAAACATGATCCTAAACTCTGCTACTCTTAAATATCCAGATGGCTACACTACATTGAACGAGGTGTTGTCAATCTGGCCACATGGTGAGGATATGTTAGAAACATGTTTAGCACCCCTCAATAGCTAACACTCTAGAATCCATTTCACCATTGAAAAGAAAATAACTGTCTATCCTTCTTTGGTTTGTTCTCAAATTATCCAGCTATCTAACAGATCCTTATAATTTTTGGTGTACAGAAAACCCACCAAACTGAAGGTACATTCACCATCACCATCCACAGCAAAGCTAAAACCATTTGATCAGACTACACTAGCCTGTCCACCACAATCAGTCACATCTGGAAATTTTTATAGCTGATGGTTTTAACTTAATGCAGTCAACAGTCTCTTTGCTCATTCTCCATTATACACGTGTTTCTCCACTAAACATCAACATGAATGGAGTATTCTGTTCAGTTTTGCAAAACAAAAAAAAAAACTCTCATCCTCAAAAGCAATGTTCCCTCTAATTTGTCCCTGACCTATATGGTCATCAAAAACATTTTCTAGCAAGTTTCCAGTCTCAGACTTGATATGTGCAGTCGCTTGTGCTCATAATAGCGAAAGTCACAAGCTTCAACCTCAATTTGACACACCTAATGTTGGTAACATCTTGTTAAAAGTCTGTATCACTATACTGTCTAGACAGGAAACACAAAAATATTCCTCTCCAAACTGCTGACGTCATCCTCAGTTTGCCCAAACAGTGCAGGCTAAAAGTAACTAATTAGAGTATATTAAGTTGGAATGGTTGAAGTAATATTGAAGTGGAGACATTGGAAAAATTACTAAATAAAATAAGTGACAATTACGCACATGCACAGCTTAGAGGGAAATTGCTCAGAAAATTAAATTGTGGTTACAAAAATTAACTCATGGTTTTTATGTGTAGAAGGATCATTCATGAGTTATGTATGTGGTTGTTATAGGATTAATGCTGAAGAGTGCTTAAGGGTCCAAGCTGTATAACTGAGAGGAGACCTCCATATAGCCTTTTAAAGGAATGCAGAGAACCGACCAGGGCTTCTGACCTAATGTCCAATCCTCACCTTCTCGTGGTGCACCTTGTTGGGTATCTACCTGGATACTGAACGAACGAGGATGGGCTGGCAATTTGGGATTTAGCCGACCAAGTTGTATTCCTATTGGTTAAACCAAAACACAAAATGATGGTACAACATGACAAAATTTCATGCCGGCTGAGGCGTCGCCCGGTTAAACAAGGGCCCGTTGTTTTTGCTAGGGAACCAGGGCGAACAGTGAAAAGTCAGCTACTGGAACAAATCTGAAAACACACCCCAACTCAACATCACCAGAGTTAAAGATTGGTACTATCAACATAAGAAGCCTGAATGGCAAAGAAATGGAGCTAGCTGAGGAATTAGATAAGTACTAGATCGACATAATAGGGGTGACTGAAACAAAAAAGACAAAAACTGGTGAGATCTTTCTGAGCAATAAATAAAAAATGTTATATTCAGGCAATGACAATCAAGGAAAAGAACGAGCAGCCATAGTATTCAACACAAAATACGAGGCTCATCTTCTTGAATGGCAGGCAGTGTCAAGTAGAGTGATTTGGGCAAATATGAGAATGGGGAATCTGGACAATGAGACTTATTAGTGCTTATAGCCCCACAGAAGGTTCTACTAATGTAGAAGTGGAGGAATTTTTTGAGGCTCTAGAGAAAGCTACTGACACAATGAAAAAGGAAAAGTTGGTCCTTGTTGGGGATCTAAATAGCAGAGTAGGAAGTGATTGTCAGACATACAAAAATGTTTTGGGAAAATTTGGAGAAAAGAGCAAAGCTAATAATAATGGCAAATACCTGTTGGATTTCCTTTCAGGACATCGACTGGTTATTACTAACACTATGTTCCAACATAAAAATGTGCACAAATTCACATGGAGAGAAGAGGCTAGGAATAAGAAAAGTCTCATTGACTATGTTATTGTTGATAGTGATGTTTTCTCCCTGGTGCAGGACACCAGAGTGTACAGAGGATTTGAAATCAGAAGTGATCACTATTTAGTCTTGTGCAGGATAAAAAGAACATGTAAGAAAGTTTTAAAGCGAATAAAAGTTCAGATGCGAACTGTAGACTAAAATACACAAAGTTTATTGACAGAAGAATGAAAGAGTTTGATAACAGGAACCAAGCCTTGAAGAAAACCCTGTTTGATTCAGCTAGAGAGGCATGTGGTGAAGTTGCCTGCAAGGATAGAAAAATTAGAACTCCATGGTGGACACAGGAAGTTAAAGAGGCAGTGAAGGAAAAAAAAGAAAGCATATCAAAAGTTCTTGGCAAATAAGTCAGCTTGTGCTCTTAGAGAATACAGAGACAAATGTAAGAAAGCTAAACACTGTATAAAACTAGCTAAACAAAAGTCATGGGAGGACTTTGGCAAAAACATAAATATCAAGAAGGTGGCAAAATATTCTGGAGGTTGTTGAAGAAGCTTAGAAATGGAGGAAAGAGTTTTCATTTCACCTTTATCATCTCTAACTCCTGTAAAAGGAGTTAGAGATGATAAAGGTGAAATGAAAACAGGAGAAAAAGATATCCTTGAAGTATAGAGTAATTACTTTGAAAATTTGCTAAATGAAATAAGCAGCGATGACAGCACAGTGATAAAAAACACTGACCAGGCATGCAGTCAGGAATAGATATCCATACTTGAAGTAGAAAAAGCCATCAAAGGCTTGAAATGTGGAAAGGCAGCAGGAGTAGATGATATTCGACCCGAAATGCTGAAGTATGGTGGTATAAAAAAGTCTTACAGTGGCTGCACTGCATAGTTCAGAATGCATGGACAGAGGGACGAATTCCCAATGATTGGAGTAGAGCTCTCATAGTACCTATATATATATATAAAAAGGGAAATAAAACAATGTGAGAATTACAGAGATATGTCCCTGTTGAGTGTTCCTGGTACGATATATGCAAGTATACTTGAGAAACGGTTGAGAAGAATTGTGGAAGAAAAGCTTGGTGAAGAACAAGCTGGATTCAGGTCAAATAGAGGCTGCCAGAATCAGATCTTCACTTTACGACAAATAGTGGAGAAATCATGGGAATATAACAAAGATCTGTATTTAAGTTTTGTCGATTTGGAAAAGGCATATGACAAGGTGCCAAGAGAGAAGCTATTCAATACGCTACAGTTATATGGTGTCAATGGGGCATTATATGAAGCAATACTTAGTCTTTATTTGAGTTGTAAGTCAGCAGTTAGATGGTTTAATGTTAAATCTGGTGTGAGACAAGGATGTACATTATCCCCACTGTTATTCATTATCTATATGGATCACATTATGAAGGAAAGTGGTATTAAACATGATATCAAAATTGAAGATGTTAATGTCAGCTCTTTGCTTTATGAGGACGATGTTATACATCTAAATAAATCCGCTACAAGTCTGGAAGATTCTCTGACTAAATTGAATAACTGTTGTAATAGATATGGTATGAAGGTCAGCAATAAAAAGACAATGAAAATAGGCAGAATCATTGAAAATGTCAACTGTGTTGTGGAGAACCTGTGGAACAAGTAAAACATTTCAGCTATTTAGGCATGATTTTTAGTGAAGATGGTAAATTAAATATGGAAATAGACAACAGAATCAACAAAGCTGGTATGGTAGGAAGTCAACTGAATAAATTCATATGGAAAAAGAGAGAAATTAGTCGGAACACTAAATTAGCTGTATACAAGACAGTGTTCAAACCAGTTTTAACTTATGGATCTGAGAGCTGGGTCAGAAGTAAAAACACTTGACCAAAGACTAGAGACTGCAGATATGAGAGTCCTGATAAAGATTAGAGGCGTGAACAGATGGCATCAATGGCAATATCATATTAGGAAAGAACTTGACATTGTCAGCATCCAGGAATGCATTAGCAGAGCTAATGTCAGGTGGTATGGTCACTTAAACAGAATGGGCGAGGAAAGATTAGCAAAACAAGTATTCTCTGCCAAGTTGGCAGGAAAATGACCCAGAGGAAGACCAAAATATAGGTGAATTGATACGGTATAAAGTGCCTTAGACGATAGAAATATAAGATCTGGTAATGCTGGAGTCTTGACAAGTAACAGACTGATTTGGAGGAAAATTGTAGATAGGAAGTTAGTAATGATGTAAATTTTTCATGTTGTACTATCATATCCTGTACACCTATTGAGGGTACATCACAGGAATTTGATGATGAGTTGTTTTTTTTCCATAAAATGGTGGAAGGGGAAACAAGGTCATCCCTGAAAGCAAGGGTGCAAGAAGCAGGTTTTTCACATGGGGAGTTGTGAATGATTGGAATGAATTGCCTGAGAGTGTGGTGTCTGCTGAAAATTTGAATGTGTTTAAGGTATGGTACGATAAGCTGTGTATATAACAAAGGGACCTCCTCAATGAGTCTTTGACACCATGGGGTCTTAGGATAATAATTTATTTGGTCCAGCTGATACCAAGAAGTTAAAAAGGAATTTCTTCAACTATCAAAGATGCATGGAGGCTTTAGACTTTCAATGTTAAAACTCTGCTATTCAAGCAGTACAGCTTCAAAAATCCACAAAATGTTGTGGATTAATCACACATGTGTGGGCCCTCCCCACTCCAGTACCACCTGAATTTTCATCTTTGCCTATTTGGAGTAAATGATTATAAGGGTCCAAAAGCCAAGATTGTTCCTGAATGCATCAACATTCTGGCATTGATATTCTTTCCATTAATAAAAGAAAAACCTTGGTATAAAGAAATCTTTAACCTCTTTTGCTACGAACTTCCAGAGTTGGGTACTAATAATAATACTTTATTTATTAACTTAAGTTCTAAGGACCTTAAGGGGGGGGGGGGTATATCCTTCTTGGAGAACCGCACATGGTCACCTTCTTCCAGTAAATGCCATCAAATGAAGGTAATTTAACATTGGAGATCCAATCTGTGATGTCTGTTACTGATTGGAAAGAGTGCTTCTTTTTTTTTTTGCAGTATCCCCTGCCACCAATGAGAAGAGAATTTTGATTTTTATAATTACCGACTTAAAATCCCACTTAATGACATACAAATTCTTTACAATGTTGTACTATGGAAATTTTATTGTTCAGCCAGACGATTTTTGTATTTAGAAAGAAGCATTCTAGGAGATACCAAATTTTCGGCTAGTTAGTGTAGATCACCTACATACTAGGGGAAGATGAAATTCTGTCAGTTTTTACTATGAGAGGTTTTTTAAATGGTTCTCATCCTCTTAGTTCACTGTAGTCTTACAACTGATTGCAGGGATGATGAGAACAATCCTAGGCAGAGAAGGCCAATTCAAGACAATTAACTTAGATAAGGCTAACCAGCTGGGTATAAGTCATCTTTCCACTTTACTTCAATTGGTCTTTTGCCTGTTCAGCTGCATGAAACTGGTGAGGAAAAAAACAGCTTTTGGCTATATTATATTATATAAAAGAGCTGAGGCTTCCCCCTATACTAACCAATCTAAGCCTATGATGAACACTTACGGTTTCACCTCAAAGGTCAAAACCAGTCTGGATAGTGGCCTTTCCTATAATGCATAACCTTAAACACACCCAAAAGGATGTGTGTTTTGCATTTTGGGATGCTAAAGCAATCAACTGAAATCATTAGGCCTCTTTATACAAGTAGCCTAGTTGTGAGGATACTTCACATGCAAAGTTTGCTTACTTGCTATTTTCTTTTCTATTTTATTTTCTATCAGGAAACGATCTTCATATTCTAGACCTCTTTCATTGCATTCCTGCTATCATGTCATTCAACTCCACATTATCATATGTGGATAATACATCTTCCCCCTCATGCTTTTGGCATGCAGTCTAACACTGAATTTAGATCTCTCACCTCTTGATTGCCACTGCTATCACTATCATCTTATTCAAATTCTTGCCTCATTGTTATAGTCATATTCTCTATTTTCCCATGAGGAAAATACTTCAACATTCTACTTTGCCATTCTACAAATCACTGAACACTCCACATAGCACCATTCATTCCTCCTCCCTGGCACAATATGACTTCCTTACTCAGAAAGTCAGCTTTGTTTCTCCCTTTTCTGCCATTCTATCCATTACTTTTGTGTTCTCAACTTCCTCTCTCTCTCTCTCTCTCTGGATCTTCCATTCTGTCACCTTCTCTTATTCCCATAACATAAGAGACTTGAAAGGTTAACTAATGTGAGGTGAACAAGAGTAGAACCTTGCAAGTCTCTTAAACTTTCAACTCAATCTTCATACTTTTCATTACCTCTTTTTTTTCCACCTCTCTCACTCTTCAAAACATACTACTTTCATCAAAAAATTCAGAAACATAATCAACACCATTTTCAGAATCCATACTATTATCTTTCTGCTGGCATTCACTCATGCTGTAAAATCACACAGCAATTTTATATTTAAATACATATACGACATGCACCCTGTCTCTCATCAGCCAACTGACAGGCAATAAAATCCTTAATGGATTTTATTGCCTGTCAGCCTAACACAGAACATAATCTTTAAATGGAGGGAGGCTGGGTAACAACGTGTACCTTAACGAACCAAGATACAGTGGTAATTACAATCAGTACTAGAGAAATGGTATAACACTCAGATACAATATATAAAATATTAAAAAAAAAATAAAAATTAAATTAAAATTAAAAAAAATCTTGAAAACAGCTGCTCAACTCAAATTCCCCACACTAAGTCACTAGCTAACTTAAGCTAAATTTAATACAAAATCTGCACTCATTAATACTTAACTTTTTCTTTCTTGTAACCTCACTGTCACAAGCTACTTGCATCTTCACCCTGTAACAGCAATCAGATTAAAAGGATCATTTATCAATATTGTATAAAAATATTGTGCAAAACTTTATTTATGACTGAAGAATGTTGTAATTAGCATATCTTCTCCAACCAATGAGCTGTGGGATTCAAATACTACCATAGATGTTTGCGGTCTTTAGGTTGGAGATGAATGACATTGCCTGAAGGTGAGACCCCCCCCCTTCACTAATTGAAGGCCTGAAGTGCCTTGAAAAAGTTCCATGTTTGGTCTCTAGAGTAGGATTACAGACAAGGTAAAAAAAATGAATAAAAAATACAAAACAATAAAAATGGAAAAAAAAAAAAAAAACCTTAGCCCACCCACAGTACAAATATACTATAGGCTTATGACCTTTTGTGGGTGAGAGTCACAAAAAACTGATCCAAAACTATACTGAGTAGTGATAATATAAAGTATATTATCAATACTTTGTTCATTATCCATATTCAGGATCTCCAAAATTCACTCCTTTGTTTTATTTGTATATCTGCTGTCATGCAATTGTCATTAAAGTCATGCTACTTTTCATAATAAGTTTAATTTTAAAATATGAGAATAATTAATAATACAGGATAGATTTCATTAAAAATAGGAAAACTTTGAATTTTCATTCCTGAAGGTTGTATTGGGTTATGGTGTATTTAGTTATTTTAAATTTTATAAGATGGTGAATTCAGAACAGTGTTAATTTTAAAGACAGACATGGAGAAATAAATATGTTAAACTAAGTTTATTCTCTTAATTTACAGCTTCCAACTAGAAATACAACAGTTTTGTTTACTTATTAGACTTGAAATTTTTAAATGCCAAAGTAGCATTTATTTGTTTATCTGAGTGAATCCATATTTAAGAAACTAATTGTGAATATTTAATTGTGGATATCTCAGATATAATGAATAAAAATTCCTATTTAATATCTAGTATGACTGTTCTCAAATTCATAAAACAAGATATAAAATCTATAACAGAGATATTTGAAAAGATTGCTCAACAAATATTTACATCTTATCTTAAGCTTTTAGTGGACCCATACATAACATGTTTTTAATACCTCTCTCAAAATTCCACAATTTTTGATACAATCAGTTTTGTTACCAATATTTTTCAGAACTCTAAGATGATTAACATAAAATTAATATAGAAATTTTTACATAAATTCATTCTACATAATTTAATTTTTCTATTTCTGTCTAAGAAACATGTTAAACCTAATTACCAAAAAAAAAAGCATTCATTAATTTTAATGAAATCTGATATGTAAAGTTGGTATATAATAAGAATATAAAAATTCTAAATTCAGCAACCATTATATTATCACAATTCTCTAAATACAAATATTATATATATATATAAAATCTAAACTCTAAATTTACAATATATCACATTTCAAGTTGCTACATTTTCCAATATATAGCCCATTCTATTTTTATTTCAGAGTACATTTGGCACCAATATAACATGAAATAAAAACATCCTTGAGCTAAGTCTGCATATGTCACAAAGTAGGACAAGCAACAGTCATTTTTTATTATTATTATTATTTTTTTATTCCTAAATTCCTTCTTTATGTGACTATAATTTTTGGTGAGAATGCCAATATATTATTCTATTTCCATAATTAAATCACCACCTTCTAACTTTGTATTTTTAGAGACAAAAGTTTTTTTCACTGTTCCAGAAACAGGTGCCTGTACTGTCATCTCCATCTTCATAGCACTCAATACTATAAGGGGTTCACCCTTTTCAATTTTCTGTCCTTCTTCTACTCTAACATCAATAACAGTACCAGGCATTGGTGCACCAACTGATCCTTTGACATCTTTTCTGGCTTTGGGATGAGATCTAATTTCCTGTGTAAAAACACATAATAGTTATATAGCTTTGCTAAAACATGATTATATACTATGCTAGTTTGTCAAAAGAATTATGCTCATATTTAACAAAAACAAGATCTGGACACTAATTCCTCATTTCACAAATGCTTGTGTATCACACCTGAAAAATTATTTTATGCATCTCTCTCTCTCTCTCGAGTAACTGAGTCAACAGACATCCCCATTGGCAAGGTGCATCATGTCATGTAACAAGTCACCTGTTTGTAGTCAGTATAAATTGGAAGAATATGATGTTCTCAAGTCACTGCAACTATGTCTGGGTGAAATGGCTACTAGAAGGGAACTGATGGAATTTAAACAGGCATTGTGACAGGATGTCAATGTTGCAGGCCTATCTGTTCAGCAAATTGTTGACAATTGGACCATCCCAGGTCAACTGTCAGTGAATGTTGGCTGAGATAGAAGCACAGGAAGTCAACTGCAAGTGTTACTTGCAGTGGATGCCCAATCACACTCAACAAACATCGAGTAGGCTCGGACATGAACGGACATGCCTGAAATCACTCCTGCTTTTACCTTGATTTTGTGCATGAAACAGTTCGATACACAAACATTTCTTTATTGAACAGAAAAAGTGGATGTATCTAGTATCGACTGAGTGCTCTATCTAACAGTGAGTAATTTACCCTAGTTTCATAGTTCTAAGTGCATATGAGTGAAATTTATTCTATCCCTATGGGCTGAATGCTGCTGGTCAGACTGTATCTATTGTTCAGCTACCCTCAAAGACAACGTCCCACTCATAATAGGTTTAGCTGCTAAAGCATCGAGGCAATATTGATTTCTCAGCCCAGCAACGAGGACTCGGTACTTATCAAAATTACATACTCCAGAATTAAAACTTTTGCTGCAAGTATGTATCTAGACTATCACATTGACATAAAACACGACTTAGAAAAAATGGGCAACATTGTGGATTTTACCATCAGCTATGGCCTAATTCTTGGAATAGATAGTAATGCCCATTCAGTTTTATGGTTTAACGACAGCACAAACAATAGAGGTAAAAATCTGGAAGAGTTCTTAGCATCAAATTCCCTAGACATATTAAATGATGACTGTAATACTCTATCATTTGAAAATACTAGAGGAAGCAGCATCATTGATCTGATGATAGCAAACAATGCTATTTTACCCCAATTTTCCAAATGGAAATTGGAAGAAGAGGAAAGCTGTTCTGATCATCATATATTAAGTTTCATCTCAGTAACAAAAATTGAAATAAAATACATAACACAAACCTCGCATTAATACCAAGTACTTCACCAATAAAATCAATCTAGAGATTATAAAAATCAAGTGGATATTAGATCCAGCATTATTTCAAAGCCGAATATAGAAACTGTGAAAGTTTCCAACAACCAAGTAGCTAAATATTGATGGAAGAAAATTAGTACCTTGGTGGAATGACAAACTAACAGTGCTAAGAAAATGTGTTCATGCACTCAGACAACTATATCAAAGAATACACAATAACCAAGATTTAAGAGAGAGAGAGAGAGAGCAGAAGACATAACTACTATAAAGCCAAATACAGCTCTCAGTCCAAAATTACAAATGCTAAAACAGAATTGCGAAAAAAATTCTGTACTGTTTCAACCATATCAAATCCTTGGAATTAGATATATAAATTAGCAGCAAGCAAGAATAAGGCAACGCCTATATTATCAACTATTAAGAAAACAGATGGCTCCCACACACTTAGCAGAAAACTGCAGCTATTATGATAAACGAGTTTATTCCTGATGATGACGGATGAATAGATGAAAAAATCCACAAAACTTACAAAGAATGAAAACAAGCATAAACACTCCTAACGTTGACATATTTACAACTATGAAATCGAGTCAGCATTAAGATCACTGGATCCAAGAAAAACTCCTGGAGAGGATGGAATAACTGGTGATATACCCCTAAGAGCATTTGTCAAATTCCCTGAATTCCTAACAACAGTTTACAACAAATGCCTAAAAAAGAGGGCAATTTCCTTTAATATGGAAGCGCTCTAAAATTATACCCATAATCAAAACAGGAAAGGAAATGTGATGAAATTAGCAAATACAGACCAATCAGTCTCATAAATGTTGCCCGTAAGGTACTAGAAAAACTTCTGATAAACCGAATAATGCACTATGTCTACTCGAGAAACCTATTAAGCAGCAATCAATATCAATTTAGACCTCAGTCCAGCACAGTAGACGCAATTATGGAGGTTAAAGAGTTCACAGAAGATAGTCTATAGCAAAAAAAAAAAAAAAAAAAACAGCCGTACTACTGATCTCACTCAATGTACAAGGAGCCATCGATGCTGTGTGGTGGCCAGCCATAATCAATTAAGAGATTTAAAATGCCCAAAAAAACTCTACCTTACAAAAAATTATTTTACAGACAGAAGAGCAACCATGACATTAAAAACCACAGCTGTAATGAAAGAAGTCAAATGAGGTGTCCGCAAAGTTCCTGGAATATTCAGTAAGACTCGCTATTAAGACTTCCCTTCACTACTGAAACAAGTCATAGCTTTCGCTGATGATGCAATGATAATGATTCAGGGATGCAACAGCTTACAATTAGAAGTAACAGCCAATGAAGAACTCTTTAAAATTGCAGAGTAGGCACGCAAGAAGAAAGTTACCTTCAATAGCATCAAGTCTAAAGTGCTCCACATCTCACGCCAAAAATCAAAACAACCTATAATGATCATCCTAAACAGATAAGTTCTTGAGGTAGCAGTGAAATATATACTCCTAAAATACCTAGGGGTAACAATAGATGGAAAATTTATCTTCAATAAGCACATCCGTATGTTGTTGAAAACAGCTTACAAGTAGTAAACCTTCTAACTAAGTCGGCAAGGATTAAGTGGGGATTAGGCCAACAAGCGCAGAAAACAATATATATCAGAGCTATACTACCACTGTTATCTTATGCTGCACCTGCCTGGAAACATACACTAAAATCAAAGAAAAACCGACAAAAGTTAAACAGAGTTCAATGCCTTATAGCCATACGTATAATTAAAGGATACAGGACAATATCTTTCGAGGCAGCTTGCATTATTGCAGCTCTAACACTGATCTGCCTGAAAATACAAGAATTCTCTTATATATAAATTCACTTCCGGAAAATAATGGAAATTACAACATCAATCCATATTGTTACGAATGCCTGCTTCATTACAGTAGGTGGCCTCACCCAAGACAGAGAACATATATATTAAGGAGAAGGAAAAGCTGTGAAAGCGAAGATTGCCAAATATACTCTGACGGAAGCAAAACCGAAGGGAATGTTGGTTGTTCTTTCATTGCATGTAATAAGACAGAGAATGCTGCTCTAGACTGCATCTGCTCTGTTCCGACAACCAAGCAGAACAACTTGCTATAGTTCATTCACTTACATATCTCTGGGAATTAGAACTAAACACCTATCATCAAAACACATCAACAATTTACAGTGACAGTAGAAGCACTTATAGACAGCATAAAAAACAAGAACCTCATCATCAAATTCCTGCCATGTACCCTCAAGGGGTGTACAGGATATGATAGTACTACATGAAAAAAATTACATCATTACTAACTTCCAATCTACAATTTTCCTCCAAATCAGTCTGTTACTTGTCAAGAGTAACATTATCAGATCTTATATTTCTATCGTCTAAGGCACTTTCTACCATATCAATCCACCTATATCTTGGTTTTCCTCTAGGTCATTTTGCTGCCAACCTGGAAGAGAACACTTGTTTTGCTAATCTTTTCTTCGCCCATTCTGTTTAAGTGACCATACTACCTGAGATTAGCTCCGCTAACGCATTCCTGGATGCTCACAACGTCAAGTTCTTATCTAATATCCTCATTTTAATATGATATTGCCATTGATGCCATCTGTTCACACCTCTAATCTTTCTCAGGATTCTGATATCTGCTGTCTCTAGTCTTTGGTCAAGTGTTTTACTTCTGACCCAGCTCTCAGATCCAAATTTAAACCTGGTTTGAACACTGTCTTGTATACAGCTAATTTAGTGTTCCGACTAATTTCTCTCTTATTCCATATGATTTTATTCAATTGACTTCCCACCATACCAGCTTAATTTGCTGATTCTGTTGTCTATTTCTATATTTAATTTACCATCTTCAGTAAAAATTGTGCCTAAGTAGCTGAAATGTTTTACTTGTTCCACAGGTTCTCCATTCACAACACAGTTGACATTTTCAATGATTCTTTGTCTTTTTATTGCTGACCTTCATACCATATCTATTACAACAGTTATTCAATTTAGTCAGAGAATCTTGCAGACTTGTACCGGATTTATTTAGAAGTATAACATCATCCGCATAAAGCAAAGGGCTGACATTAACATCTCCAATTTTGATATCATGTTTAATACCACTTTCCTTCATAATGTGATCCATATAGATAATGAATAACAGTGCGGATAATGTACATCCTTGTCTCACACCAGATTTAACATTAAACCATCTTCCTGTACTTCCTTCAATTCTAACTGCTGACTTACAACTCAAATAAAGACTAAGTATTGCTTGATATAATGCCCTATTGATACCATATAACTGCAATGTATTGAATAGCTTCTCTCTTGGCACCTTGTCTTATGCCTTTTCTAAATCGACAAAACTTAAATACAGATCTTTAATATATTCCCATTCTTTCTCGACTATCTGTTGTAAAATGAAGATCTGATCCTGACAGCCTCTATTTGGCCTGAATCCAGCTTGTTCTTCACCAAGCTTTTCTTCCACAATTCTTCTCAACCGTTTCTGAACTATACTTGCATAGATCTTGCCAGGAACACTCAGTAGGGAAATACCTATGTAATTCTCACATTCAGTTTTATTTCCCTTTTTATATATGGGTACTATGAGAGCTATACTCCAATCATCGGGAATTCGTCCCTCTGTCCAGGCATTCTGAACTATACAGTGCAGCCACTGTAAGACTCTTATACCACCATATTTTAGCATTTATGGTTGAATATCATCTACTCCTGCTGCCTTTCCACATTTCAAGGCTTTTTTTACTTCAAGTATGGATATGTATTCCTGACTGCATGCCTGGTCAGTGTTTTTTTTTTATCACTGTGTTGTCATCACTGCTTGTTTCATTTAGCAGTTTTTCAAAGTAATTATTCCATACTTCAAGGACATCTTTTTCTCCTGTTTTCATTTCACCTTTATCATCTCTAACTCCTTTTACAGCACTCTTTCCTCCATTCCTAAGCTTCTTCAACAACCTCCAGAATATTTTGCCACCTTCTTGATAGTTATTTTCTCTGTTCTTGCCAAAGTCCTCCCATGACTTTTGTTTAGCTAGTTTTACACAGTGTTTAGCATTCTTGCATTTGTCTCTGTATTCTCTAAGAGCACAAGCTGACTTATTTGACAGGAACTTTTGATATGCTTTCTTCTTTTCCTTCACTGCCTCTTTAACTTCCTGTGTCCACCAGGGAGTTCTGATTTCTTTATCATTGCAGACAACCTCACCACATGCCTCTCTGGCAGAATCAATGTTTTCTTCAGTTTGCCACTGAATCTCCAAGGTTTGATTCCTGTTCTCAAACTCTTTCATTTTTTCTTCAATAATCTTTGTGTATTTTAGTCTACAGTTCACATCTGAGAGCTGCTCAACTTTTATTCGCTTTAAAACTTTCTTACATGTTATTCTTTTCAATATGAAATTCAATTTTATCCTGCTCAAGACTAAATAGTGATCACTTCCAATTTCAAATCCTCTGTACACTCTGGTGTCCTGCACCAGGGAGAAAACATCACTATCAACAATAACATAGTCAATGAGACTTTTCTTATTCCTAGCCTCTTCTCTCCATGTGAATTTGTGCACATTTTTATGTTTGAACATGGTGTTAGTAATAACTAGTCCATGTCCTGAGCAGAAATCCAACAGATATTTGCCATTATTATTAGCTTTGCTCTTTTCTCCAAATTTTCCCAAAATATTTTTGTATGTCTCACAATCATTTCCTACTCTGCTATTTAGATCCCCAACAAGGACCAATTTTTCCTTTTTCATTGTGTCAGTAGCTTTCTCTAGAGCCTCAAAAAATTCCTCCACTTCTTCCTTAGTAGAACCTTCTGTGGGACCATAGGCACAAATACGTCTTATTGTCCAGTTCCCCATTTTCATATTTGCCCACATTACTCTACTTGAGACTGCCTGCCATTCAAGAAGATTAGCCTCGTATTTTGTGTTGAATACTATGGCTACTCGTTCTTTTCCTTGATTGTCATTGCCTGAATATAACATTTTGTATTTATTGCTCAGAAAGATCTCACCAGTTTTTTGTCTCTTTTTGTTTCAGTCACCCCTATTATGTCGATCTGGTACTTATCTAATTTCTCAGCTAGCTCCATTTCTTTGCCATTCAGGCTTCTTATGTTGATAGTACCGATCTTTAACTCTGGTGGTGTTGAGTTGGGGTGTGTTTTCAGATTTGTTCCAGTAGCTGACTTTTTGCTGTTCGCCCTGGTTCCCTGGCGAAAACAACGGCGGCCTTGTTTAACTGGGCGACGCCCCAGCCGGCATGAAATTTTATCATGTTGTACCATTATTTTGTATTTTGGTTTAACCAATAGGAATACAATTTGGTCGGCTAAATCCCAAATTGCCAGCCCATCCTCGTTCGTTCAGTATCCAGGTAGATACCCAACAGGGTGCACCACGAGTAGGTGAGGATTGGACATTAGGTCAGAAGCACTGATCGGTTCTCCGCATTCCTTTAAAGGCTATGTGGAGGTCTCCTCTCAGTTATACAGCTTTGACCGGTTTGGAATTCCATTCTAGAGGGATAGGAAATCAAGTTCTGCTGGGTGGTAGCAGGAAATGAGAGAGCAAATCAGCTGGTTAAAGAAGCGGCTAGAAACAAGTTATCAAATGTACTCTAAATCTGCTATAAAAACACTTGCAGAAGAAAGAAGGCTAAACATCAGAAAAATGGATCAAAAACAAAAGAGTTCTTGCTAAGTATCAGAAGCAGACTCTAGCTGAAAAGCATGCGATTTCTCCAGGTTTAACCATGCTACGAACGGGACATGGAAAACTAAGACACTACTTACACTGATTCCATATCCCGGAATCACCATCATGCATTTGTAGTCCACACCTTCAGCAGACTGTTGACTGCATATTTTACGACTGTCAGCTACTGGGCACCATCCGGATGTCCCTAACACAACATCATCACTTCTGGAGACAAGTGGGCAGTGTCAAAACAGAGACTTATCCAAAAGCATTACACAGAATTAATTAAATTTGCCAATAAGATCAACTTCCAGTCATTGTAATGTAACATAAATTACTGATATTGTGTGAATTACATGGTGTTAGTATATGTATGAGGGTGGTCTGAAAAGTTCTTGGCCTAAGAATTAAAAAATGAATTTATAATTTCAAAATTAACTTTATTTTTCAGCATCATCTTCCTTAAGATTAATAATTCCAGCGATGCTCCAGCACCATTATCCCCCATAGTAGTTTTCAGTAAGATCTGCAAAATACCCCTCTACAGATGCAATCACCTCTTAATTCGAAGAAAAACCCTGACTAGCTAGGAAGAGTTTTAGTTTTGGGAAGAGATAGACGTCAGAGGCAGCCAAATCTTTGGGAATAGGGTGGATGTTCCAATCTTTGTGGGCAGGTGCATTGTCCTGACGAAGGATGACTTTTTTTCTTCAAACTGGGTGTTTTCTCACGAATTTTTTCATCTAGTCTAGTGAGAAAATCTGAATAGTTTTCCCCGGTTATCGTTTTTACTTTTTTTCAAGAGTTAATAAACAAACTCCTTTAGCATCCCAAAACACCAATGCCATGACCTTTTCTGCTGATGGAACCAACTTTGTCTTCTTTGGCACTGAACAACCAGCTTCTGTCAACAGTTTTGACTGCTGTTTGGATTCTGGTGTGTAATGGTGAATCCAAGTCTCATCCATAGTAATAAATCGACGCACAAAATCAGTTTTATTCTTGTTAAAACGCTCCAAGCACTGTTCAGAGATTTTCATGCGAGTGCGTTTTTGATCTGCTGTGAGCAAACATGGCACCCATCTTGGTCATCTTTCACGTGGATCATCTTCAACGTTGGTATGGCCACGTTTAAACTCGGTAGTCGATTTCTTAATCAAAAAAACAAGCAAAAGAGTGCCCATAAACTTTTATGAACTTCGAATGAATTTCTTTTGGCATTAAACCTTCTTTTCGAAAGAATTTTATAACCACATGATACTCAATTTTATCCATTTCAAGGGATACAGACAACACTTTTGCTTCAGACAGCTGTATAAAACAAACTACTTGATTGAATGGCTTGCAATTTCACATGGATGCTTATGACAGATGTACCAACTTAGGAAAAAAAAAAATCTTGCCGATAGTGTTGGTCGAGGTCGAGAACTTTTCAGACCACCCTTGTATATATCTTCTTCTTCCTAATATGGATTTTAAGCCAAGTGGCCTGTTCTGGTCTCATGCCATCTCTTTCTTGGTCTTGTGATTCTTTTTCCAATTATTTTGTATCTGTATAATATTTTTGATAGTCTGCTGTTGTAAATTCAATTTAAATGTTCTAGCCATTTTTGTTTATACTGTCTTATGTAGTAATTAATTGGTTTTATTTTCAGGGATTGCAAGATTTCTTCATTTGTTTTATGGTCCCACTTGGTATATCCAGCTGTTTTTCTGAGAAACTTCATTTCTGCTGTTTGAATTCATTTTTCATCTTTCCTTTTTATGGTCCATGTTTCGCTTCTGTATAGTAGAGTTGGTCTTGACAAGCCATTATATAGTCTGATTCTAGTGTGTTTTTGTACTAGAGATGGCTTAAATATATTATTTATTATGCCATTTACTTTGACAAAGTTTGATATTTTGGTGTCTATGTCTTTTTCTTCTTCGTTTGATAAATCACATCTCAAGTATCTGAAAGTATTTACTTGTTCTAATATTTTATTATCTATCACTATTTTACTTCTTATTGGGTTTTCTCCTTTCAATGCCATTATTTTTGTTTTTTTCTTTAGATATTGTCATATTATATTATTGAGATATCACTTAATGATTTTAATGATCTTTGTAAATCATCTTCTGATGCACCTAATGGTAGTGTATCTATCTCTTCATTTGTGGGGTTATTTGTATACCAAATGGGTTATACTGTTTCCGGTTTGTTATAATTTAATTATTTATATATATTGAAAAGCAGAGGTGAGAGGGTACATCCTTGTCGTACTCCTCTTGATATATCTTTCCATTCTGAGATGTGTTCTAATTTAACTGCTATTTTATTTCCTGTATATATTGTAAAAGTTGGTTTGGTATGCTTAAATCGGCTAATATTTTAAACAATTTTTGTCTACTAATTTTTTCAAAGGCTATTTCATAATCAATAAAGGCCACGTGTGTTTCTTTTTGAAATTCTCTTCTCTTTTCTATTAATAATTTTCAAGTAAAAATTGGATCTATGCAGGATCGGCCTTTTTGGAAACCATTAGAGGACAAACCACATTGAAAGTGGTTTGTCCTCTATAATACGCTTAGCTTCTCTTTTAATATTCCTGCATATATTTTATATCCTGTATTCAGCAGACTAATTCCTCTATGGTTATTGCAATGTTCTTTATTTCCTTTTTTATAGATTGGGATAACCAGTGTTTTATTCCAAGAGTTAGGAGTTTTTCCAGACATCCAAACCATATTAAAAAATTTCAGAAGTCTGTCATTAAATTTTTCACCTGCATTTTTGTATATTTATATAGTCTTCTCCTGGTATTTTCCTATTTTTCATCTTCTTTATTGTGTTTTTCAGTTCTAACATTGTGATATTTTCTATTAGGTCATTCTTTGTTTTATAAAATTTTATTTCAATGTTCTCATCTGTTTAGAGATTTTGGAAATAGGTCACCCATTTTTCTAAATCTATTGCTTGTATTTTATTACCTAATAGGTTTTGGGTTGTGGCTTAAATAAATCCTTTTCTAGTTCTGTTGCAAAATTGTTCCATCTCTCTCTTTCTCTCTATGTTTTTTCCTTACTTCTTGTTTTGCAACTGTACTGTTTCTTTTATACTCTATTTCTGCTTCTATTGTTTTGGAATTTAGCTATTTCTGGTAACTGTCTTTTTTGTTTTTATTATATTTTCTATTTCTTTGTTCCTTTTTCTAATCCACGCTTTATTCCTAAGGTTTCTGTTGCTGATTTTGTGAGAATTTGTTTCAGATTTTCCCATTCATCTTTTATGTCACTTTATTCATGTGTGGTTTCTGTTTTTAAGTTTGTGCATTTTTGATATTGTTGTCTAACTTTGGGATCTTGTAATGAAGAAATTTTGTAGCTTGCTGGTAAGAATTTTAAATTTTATGTGTTTTTAGCCACTTTGGTTTAAATCAAATTTTTGCTGATACCATATAATGATCAGAGTTTAATTCAAAGCCTCGATATGCTCTTAATCTAAAATTAACTCTGCTAATTTAAAATTTGTGATAACATAGTCCATTACTGATTTGTATCCTCTGGCTGACCAAGTATATTTATGTATTTCCTTGTGTTTAAACACTGAATTCATTATTCTTATATTATTATAAATGACAAAATCATATAAATGCCAAATTTACCTATGTTTGTTTTGTATTTTTTGTTTCCTATTCTGGCATTTAAATCTCCTGCTAGTAGTAATTAGTCAGTTTTGTTTGTTTTATCTGTGGCATTCTATAATTCTTTATAAAATATATTACTGTCTTCTTCTTTTCCCTCTTCTGGTGCATACACACCAATTATTGTTATGTGGCCTCTTAATGTCTTGAGTCTAATTTCTATTAGTCTTTCATTCAAATAGTTGTAATATACAACATTGTTCTTTAAAGATATATGTACCATAATCATTATACGTGCTTTTGCTCTTTCTTCACCACACTGTAGATTTGTATATAGTTGTTTCTTTTGTACTTTTTTTTTTTTTCTTTGTTTCTGTTACTATACATACCTTTATGTTAGCTTGGTTTAGTTGTTTATCAAGTTCTTCTTTGTGTGCAACGCTTCTCACATTCCATGTTGCAATCTTCAGTATGTGTTCATTTTTCCAATTTTGTTTACTTTTTCCTGAATTGTGGTCTTTTCCCTGTAGTCCGTCTGGCTTTTCTTTGGATGAGACTTGGAAGTATTTTGAATTTCCCCAGGGTAGGTTATTAACCTGTCGCTGGGGAAGTCCAGTGGTAGGGCTGCTACCACTGCCTCTGGACAGGCAGATCTAACAGCATTTACTCTGTTAGGGTATTAGGGTTATACTGCCCATACTCGGTTGCCAAGTGGCTTGTTTGTACTTTTAGAACAGGATGGACCACGAAAAGGTAAGTTGATATTTGAGTGGGAGAGGCCATGTAATGCACTTCACTACCCCTTCCACCCTCTCATATATATAAAAATATAAATATGGATGTAAAGGTCAGAATATGTATATATAGATGTAAATGTAAATGAATATTGAATACAAAAATATAAAGAAATATAAATACAAATATCAGTACTTGTAAGCTACGTGTAATATAAGCATTGTATGCAATGGAGCATGTAGGAATAAATTACCTCCTGGTAGGGTTACTATTGGGAGGAAAATGCAAACATGACAATAGGGTACTATAAAGGATATAAAGGATTGATTTTAAAAAAGCATTTGATACCATTGAACACAATGCAGTCATCAGTGCCTTACTGGAAATAAATGTGGATCCTACTTATATCCACATGATAAAAGAAATTAACAAAAATCAGACCACACAAATAACCCTATTTGATCAACCTATAAATATAGATATAAAGAGAGGTATCCGCCAAGGCGATGTGATCTCCCCAAATCTATTTACCAGCACTTTAGAATACATTCTGAAAAAAATAGACCTAAACGGAGGAATAAGCATAGATGGTGAAAAGCTACAAATTCTTATGTTTGCCGATGATCTCGTACTGATATCCCACAACCCAAAAGACCTAGAAGAAATGAGTGAAAAAAAAAAGTATACACAAACAGCAGTAAGATAGGCTTAGAAATGAATCTAGAAAAAACAAAATGGATCAAAAACACTACACAAGTGACAGTCACCTATGTATTGATAACATCCCTATAGAACAAGTTGACTCATACAAGTACTTAGGACAAACAATAAAAATGAATAACAATTTATCTGAAGAACTAGCAAAAAGAAAGAAAGCTGCATGGCTATCATTCAACAAACTAAAAGAAACACTTACTGATCCAAATCTTGACATCTCCCCGAAGGCAAAACTATTTAATAGTGATATTCTACCATCACTCACATATGGATCAGAAACATGGAACACGACAAGAAAAGAAGAGATTCTCAGAATAACGTAAATAATAAGAAGAGATTCTCAGAAAAGCGTGCAATAGAACGCAGGATTTGTAGCATCAGCAGAATGGGATGTTAGAAACACGGAACTAAGAGAGAGAGATCAGGCATAAAAGATGTGGTAACTGCAGTATATGAAAGCAAGATGAGATGGGCAGGTCACATAGCCAGACTCAGGGATAACAGATGGACATATAGAATGGCAACCAAGAATAAAGAGAAAACCAGGAAGACCACCTACAAGATGGGAAGATGTACTAACGAAATCTATGGGTATAACATGGAAGAGAGAGGCTCAAGATCGAGATTGTTGGAGGCATCTTTGCGACCTGCACTCACGAAGAAATCCTGAGTGAAACACGGGTCCATCAAGGTAATATATTTAAAAAAAAAAAAAAGATTAAATGACAAAGCCAAGAGATCAAAGTAAAAAATACATATGCCATATCTCTAGCTTTTATGATGACATACAGAAACATAAGAGACTTCTAAAAGACTTTGCAAAAGATTGGCCTAAACACCAACAGGTTAGTTTGTTATTTTTCTAATGTCCAGTTACAACCTTTCCAGTGTTGAAAAGAATATTCTTAATGACTTTAATTTCGTGATATCACCAAACTTCACTCCAAAGGAGCTATTACTTACTAAAATTGAAAAGGCTATCTCTTTCCTTCCTACTCAAAAAGCTAATTTACTCGGTATGGAATCTATTTTTATTATCAACAATGCAAAACCCCTTGCAGACGACATCTATCTAGCAGAATGTCAAGCAATTATTAAACAACAAAAAAACAAAGATATATAATAATTCTTCCTGCAGATAAAGGTAATGCCACTGTCATCTTGAATACTGAAGATTATAATAATAAAATGTTCCAATTATTACAAACAGATACTTACTCGATTCTTGACAGAGATCCAACTCGTGAACTCCATAACCGTACAAACAACCTTCTTAGAATAACTACAGTTTCTGAGAAATTTTCAATTATCTCTTGGTTCACTTCGTCCTTTAATCCCTCTTAATTATATGGATTACCAAAGATTCATAAAGAAAATACTCCCCTAAGACCAATTGTAGAAGGCATTGATTCACCTACTTATAAACTCTCAGACTTAAAAACTCAAAGTATTTAGCAAAATCCCTAAAGTGCTTATTTGGCTCCACCTCTTCTTTTATCAAAAATTTTGTTTCAAGTGTAAAAACATAAATATTCAAAAAGAAGAAATTATGGCTAGTTTTGATGTCGTTTCCCTGTTCACAAATGTATCTACAGAAAAAGTTCTTATTCTGTTATGTCTTTATTAACCCATTGTGTTAATTCTGGCTATTTCCAGTTTAAAGGCATTATTTACAAACAAAATCTATATTTGGAATCTTTTGAAAAAAAAAGCTATCTCCTCCTTTCCTTTGAAACCAAAATTGTGGAAAATTAAGATGTCATTGATATATCAATGACATCTTAATCTGGAGCAACAGTCCTGAGTCTCTAAAGAATTTCCTTGACCATCTCAACAGTCAACACCTAAAAATCCAATTTACTGCAGAATTAGGGAATGATGGTTCTCTTCCATTCCTGGATGTCAAACTTGCTCGTATTTCTGAGAAATTAAAAATCTCTATTTACAGGAAACCTACTCACACCAACAGATATCTCCATGCACAGTTCCATCACTATCCATCTCAAAAACTTGGTATTATCTCTACACTAGGCAAACGTGCTTGCTCACTCCTGTGTGAAGAAGATATTAACAAAGAACTTAATTTTCTTCTTACAATCTTTCAACAAAATAGTTATTCAAAACAAACAGTTAATAAGTTACTTTTCAATCCACCTCCTTGCCATACTGAAGATGGAAATAGTGAAAAAGGCTACATATTCCTACCATATATCAGTTCCATTTTGCCAAAATTGGCCAAAGTTCTTAAAAAAATACAACATCTAGATTTCTTTCACTCCTCTTCTGAAACTATTTCTTGCTCAGTAGGCCCAAACAAAAAAACATCATCTGAAATATCCATTGAGGACATGGCCAGAATTGGCCATGTCCTCAATTCTGCTGACGCTAATGAAGAAAACTTCATTCATCCAGGCTTATGGGACAAATCTGAAAATATCTTTCGATGCTATGATGAACTGAAAAGAAGAATTGTGGAATCCAAAGAAATCGTCCTCAATCAAATACATCTCAACACCAACCTCAGCTATAACTCTCAGACTACCATCCAACTTTAGCATTTATAAGATGTTGAAAGCATGTGCACGCCCAACAATGAGGAGATACACAAAAATAGCTTCAAATGTTAATATGCTAACACTTTAATGTACAGTTTTTTTTTTTTGTTCTTTCACAATTTTTGTTGGTTGTTCCCTCTTGTTATGCACCCAAAGAAGTCTTCTATGAAGATGAAACTAGTCGTGCTTAATTAACCAGTCCTAAATTTTTATCTCTTGGCTTTCAGTCATTTAATCTTTTTAAAAATATGTCTCTCAGCCAAGTAAATCCATTATGCTATATATATACTTTTTTTTTTTTTTTTTTTGATATCTGAAAACCAAAAATGTTGTAAAAATGTTTTATTTAAAATTAAAAACAATAGCAGCAACATTCAAAAGACTGGTTTGAAGCTCCAGTTAAAGGCATAATGTTACCCAACCCAACCAAAGTATGTAAATCTTTTTATACTTTCTCCAAATTCTGGAGATGAAATTTGAGAGAATATTGAGGAGAGTTGTCATAGCGTGAAAGCATTAGACATACTCAGAGAGGTAAATCTGCATTTTTTTTTTTTTTTAAAGGTTTATATACAGGATGATCAAATCCCTGTTTAAGACATTGTGGAGCATCACCCAGCGACACAAATGCTGTAAACCTTTGCAGGAATACATTGTGCATCATTCAGAAGCAATATCTGAGAAACAAGTTACAAAATTTGCCACCAGGGATGCTGTATGATATGATGTACTGAATGTAGAAATAGTAATTTTTCTGCATGTGCAGGAAGGAGAAAGTGATGCAAGCATAAATAACACATTTTTATTCACTTCCATTATGCATTCATGGGCTGAAATGTTTGATGTGCTGCCCTTCCTGGTATGCCACAAACTGCATCCTTTGCACAGTGAGTTCAACAGTAGAATGCAGCTGGTCGGGACTAATGTTGCACAAATGCTGTGTTATGCTGTCTTTCAATGCTGGCAAGTTATCAGGATGATTCCAGTAAACCCTGTCTTTGAGAAATCCCCAGAACCAGAAGTCACAGGGGGGTCAGATCAATTGAATGAGGTGGCTATGAATGGCTGATCACTCTGGCTTCCATGAAATGTTCTTGAAGACCTTGGATTGACTGGGGGGGGGGAGGCTCATCCTATATGAAAATGACTGAATCCATACACGGGTGCTGTAGATGTAACACAACAAAGTTGTTTACCATATTGTGATACCTCTCAGCAGTAACTGAGCAGGTCACAGGACCTAACTGGTGAATGTATTCAAAGAAGAAAAGTCCAATGATAAATGAAACTGTAAGCCTGAACCAGATAGTAATATTTTGGTGAATGCAAAGAATTGGTCGGATTGCATGAGGGTTTTGCATAGCCCATACCCAGCAATTGTGGGTATTTACAACTCTGTTTAGGTGAAAGTGAGCATCTCCCCAGAAAATCATTCACAGCCATGCAGCATCCAACTCCACTCAAGCAAGGAATGTTAAAGCAAACATCAGTTGACTTTAAAGTACTGTGGGCACAACTCCTGTGTCAGAGTTACCTTGAATGGGTAGAAATGCAGAATCTTCCACAAGATTTTCCAGACAGTTGTGTAAAGTATATCCATGTGTGTTGATGCAGGAACCAATGCTATTATTCATGACCTGCTCTACAATGGCAGTGGCAACTTCATTCACTTGTGAACTGATTGGTTTGCAACCCCCAGAACATTGAGGCAAGGTTAGTGCCATCACTGTGGAAAGTATTAACAACCAGAATGAAGGAAAAAATCCCATGTCCATCTTTTTAAATCTTCCTGGCCTGCTGTTGTGTGATATACAAATTTGATGTTTACAAATGCCCCTGTGGTGAATTTTTCTTCCCCTCAGATATCGCTTACTCATGATGCACAATTTATTCCTGCAAACTTACTCAGTGCTTGAATCACTGGATGGAGCTCCACAAGGTCTTAAACATGGATACTTTAATTTTGATCACATGTACGTACAGGTAATGGACAAAAAAATGGAAACACTGAACTACTGAGTCACATTGTTGGTATTTTTCCTCCCCTCAGATATCGCTTACTCATGATGCACAATTTATTCCTGCAAACTTGCTCAGTGCTTGAATCACTGGATGGAGCTCCACAAGGTCTTAAACATGGATACTTTAATTTTGATCACCCTGTATGTACAAGTAATGGACAAAAAACATGGAAACACTGAACTACTGGGTTACATTGTTGGTAGTTGCAATGCAGCATCTATGATGCACCAAACACAATGCAGTTGATATGCAAATATACTCCCAACATTCCTAGGGACGTGCATATATAAGCAAATGGAGGTCTGCTGCCATCTACATACAGTCCTACTGCATGCATGTTAGAATGGAATCCAGAGAGGGCCTCAGTGACTTTGAATGGGACATGATTGTTGGAGCCAGGCTAGCAAGTACATCTGTGACCAGAACAACTAAAATTGCATGTTAGTCGAGGAACAGTCTCCAAGGTTGTGTCAGCATGGCAGTTGACAAGACAAACATCATCAGCAAAATGCAATAGTGGACGAAAGCTCTTACTGCAAGAGAAGGACGTTCAAAAACATTAGTGCACTGTACTATGAAAAATAGGTGAGCTACTACTGAGCAATTGTGTGAAAAATTCAACTGGCTGTGAGAAACCCATTTCAACAAAAACTCTGTGCCAAGAACTACACAGAGTTGGATATCATGGTCAGGCTGTCTTACACAAGCCTTTCATAGATTCCATCAATGCACTTCATCACGTCAAATAGTGCAAAGATCATAGGCAATGGACTACACAACAGTGGAGGGATATGATATGGTCCAATGAATCAACATTCACACTTTTTGCTGCAAACAGTCAAATATGTGTGTGGCATCAGATGAAGGAAGCTTACTAGTCAGAGAAAGTGTTTCTCTGACTGGCAAGTTCTTTCCAACTGTGAAATGTTTTGGTAGTTTTGTAATGGTCTGGGGTGCATTCTCGTGGCATGGTTTGGGTCCACTTGTTGTATTGGAAGGCAAAGTGGATGTGCACGTTATCTTTCAATCATAAGTGATCATCTTCATCCCATTTTGACACACTTTTCTCCTATGCAGTTAGCCACGTTTCAACAGTAACCCAGTGGTTTGTAGAACATGTCCTGTCTGTTATGGTCATCCCAATCTCCAGATTTAAATCCTATAGGACATTTTGGAGCAAGCTCTCAGGCAACATTTCCCACCTCCAAAGAACAAAGGCGAATTGATCCAGTTTCTGTTGGAAAACTGCTGTAAAATTCCCCCATTGAGTTCCAAGCATTGACAGTCTTTCCCTCCAAAAATACAGGATCAACTGGTGATCCTGTATGGTGGACCATCAATCAAAAGAAGTCACTGTTTCCATTTTTTTTCTATTACCTGTATATATATATATATATATATATATATATATATATATATATATATATATCAGTCCTACTGCATGCCATAAACTTATAGCACATCGGTACAAGGAATGGGCCAAGGGTTAGAAAATACAGAAATCCTGCTCTAGAGAGAGAGCAAAATAGGATCACTTCAGGCCCTCTGTAAGCTGGAGATAATATATCAGAAGAAATTTAAACATTCATGCCATATAGTGGGATCCTAATCAAAAGCATCTTGGAGAGATGCTATCCACTTTTAGCCAATTAGGTCAATAGTAGATAGTAAAATTGTGATTACTTGCAGTTTTGCTATCCATTTCAACAAAAATGATGGCTTGAGAGTCCCATGGATTTGGATGGCTCACTACAACCCATATAGCAACAAGAAAAGAATTTCCAAGCAGGAATAAACTACATATTGGATACCAGAAAGAATAAAAATTTCAATTGATAATGATCTGGTAGTTCTCAGACAACAAAGAGAACTGAAAATAACAGGATTACAGGAAACTAAACTGCTGATGTAGTTTTACTAATTTATTAAGGGAATAAAAACAGTTAATATTATTCCCTTACCAGAAGTCAGTTTAGTGTCAATGATTGACCAAAGTAGTTACTACATAGCCCACTGTAGTGTATGCTTATGTAGTGTGTGTGTATTATATATACAACTACCATGTTATATACACATTGGTATATATAACATGGTAGTTTGTCTCCATAATTATTCATAATGCAACATTCTCTTGAGTTTATTGAAAATTTCATTTTCAATAAACTGAAAAAAAATATATATATAAAACTAAGAAATGAGATGGTTCTACCTTAATGTAGAGACTTATTTTAATTGATGAAGTTCTCTATACAGAATTATTCAACATATCTACTGTATGCCCACAGATGCAAGACCCTTCAACACTTCTGCGCATGTCATAAGAAGGAGAAAATCCATCCCGATAATAGGGTAATCAATCCATCTTGTGGGATGAGTTGTTTATTATTACACATCGGCAAATTAACTTTTCTTTTATGAACACTGCAGTTTTTAAAGTAGTAACTATTTTGCTTGTATAAGAAGATTTTACATATAAAGCATGTGTTGGTGACCAATTCGTACATCCTTTATTTCTTTCTACCCTTCAGCATGAATTGACTATTCTTGGCAATCCGCCAAACTCGGTTCTATGAATTGTAGACATACAATATCAGTAATTAAACTAACAATTTATAGTCTTCAAGGCATCTTACCATAGTCTTTCACACACAAGAAATTTGACTAGTAAAGTAAACTATTATCTTTACAGCATTCATCATCATAGAGTTTTTTTTTTTTTTTGTCAGTCTTACTTAAATCTCACTGCATTTCCAGTAAGCATACAAACATGTTCATTTACAACAAAACATGAATGTTTATTTCAGCAAGTTCAAATAATTATTTGGTTAAAAACAACAATGTAGGGAATTTTTTTTTTTTTTTTACATTTCCTCTGTTCAACAAAATTCACAAAAGGATAATCCTCAAAAATTGTATGTTCAAAATATCTGTAACTTCATGAAACAGTTACTTTTCCTTCAAAAATCAACAAAACAGTTTGCAGATTTACTAACCCTAGTTCATTTATGATACTAATATACTATAGTTCGCAACTCTATGCAAGCTTACAGGATTGGCTGCTTCCCCCCCTTTTTTTTTATTTTTTAAATAGTAATAACCCATAAGCAATAACCCATGTGGATGGGCATTTGAGCTAATAGTTATTATGGTGAAACATAATACTTGTAGTGAAAAGAGAAAATCTAATTTCTTTGATACTGATGTGGCAAGACTAGTGATAAGTTTATGTCAAGAAAGATTAGATGCTAGTTATTCCAAGAGGATCTCTCATCTTGTTGAGATTTGAGTGTTGTTAAAAATAAAACAGAAAGGTTGTTTTTGGCAAAAATAAGACAAGAAAATTAATACTGGCAAAACTATGGATTAAAATGAACAGAAGGAAGAGTGTAAGTAAAAGAACAGAATTCTGTAGTACTATTAGTTACATTTGAGTTTAAAAACCATCCATAACTGCCAGTAATTTGCAAGCAGAGAGAAAGTATGCCAACACAGAAGCAGTCAGTAACCTATTTAGTAGACTCAAAAAATTAAGTCTTATGTACTTGCTTCAGCAGTACATATACTAAAACTAGAATGATACAGAGAAGATTGGCATGGCCCATGTGCAATGCTAACATGCAAAATCGTGAAGGGTTCCATATTTTTTGAGTTGAAGTTCAGAGAGCGTATTGCAAAAGTTGGAAAAATAGTTCAATGAATTACATGGATGTTGAAAAACATGCTAATAATAAAGATAAGGAAGTTATTATCCCTGTTTATAAGGCTATGATTTGCCAACATTTTGACTACCTGGGTTTCTTTGGGACCAAGAGGTGGTTGAAAGGATAGTGACAGGTCTGTGGGTTACAAAGTTTAGTTGATAGGTGGAAGAGAGAGGGACATGATAGAAACTTTTGAGATATTAAAAGGGTTTTATGAAATTGATGCAAGTGAAATTTTTTCAATGTTTCAATATATGACAGTCAGAGAACTAGGGGCCATCCTTGGAAGTTGTGTAAGAGTGTGGTTAGCAGGGGGGGGGGGTATGTGCAGACTAGATTTTTTTCGTGAAGAGTGGCAAGTGAGTGGAATGGATTCAAGGAGAGGTATGATAGGTTTGTGTGTATAATAGTTTGGATCTCCCACAATGAGTCTCTGGACTCCATGTAATACCATATAATAATCATAATAATAAAAGAGCAATTTTACAGAACATTTATTGAATTTACTGAATACTATAGAATAACCATCATCAAATTCCCGACATGTACCCTCAAGGGGTGTACAGGATATGATGTACTACATGAAAAATTTACGCCATTACTAACTTCCTATCTACAATTTTCCTCCAAATCAGTCTATTACTTGTCAAGACTCCAATATTATCATTATCAGATCTTATATTTCTATCGTCTAAGGCACATTGTACCGTATGAATCCACCTATATCTTGGTCTTCCTCTGGTTTTCCTGCCAACTTGGCAGAGAACACTTGTTTTGCTAATCTTTTCTCGTCCATTCTGTTTAAGTGACCATACCACCTGAGATTAGCTCTGCTAACGCATTCCTGGATGCCGACAATGTTCTTTCCTAATATCCTCGTTTTTAATATGATATTGCCATTGATGCCATCTGTTAACGCCTCTAATCTTTCTCAGGACTTTCATATCTGCGGTCTCTAGTCTTTGGTCAAGTGTTTTACTTCTGACCCAGCTCTCTGATCCATAAGTTAAAACTGGTTTGAACACTGTCTTGTATACAGCTAATTTAGTGTTCCGACTAATTTCTCTCTTATTCCATATGAATTTATTCAATTGACTTCCTACCATACCAGCTTTGTTGATTCTATTGTTCTATTTCCATATTTAATATACCATCTTCACTAAAAATCATGCCTAAGTAGCTGAAATGTTTTACTTGTTCCACAGGTTCCCTGTTCACAACACAGTTGACATTTTCAACAATTCTACGTATTTTCATTGTCTTTGTAATGCTGACCTTCATACCATATCTATTACAACAGTTATTCAATTTAGTCAGGGAATCTTGCAAACTTGTAGTGGATTTATTCAGAAGTATAACATCATCTGCATAAAGCAAAGAGCTCACATTAACATCTCAAATTCTGATATCATGTTTAATACCACTTTCTTTCATAATGTGATCCATATAGAATAACCATATATTGTATTTTGCATCCATACTCTTCTTCTTTGGCTGTGGAAAACCTTTGTGTCTCTACTTCATTACCTGTTGCTTGGTCAGCTTCTGCATGTCCAGATGTTGGTGGATAAATGACTCCAACATCTGGACATGCAGAAGCTGACCAAGCAACAGGCTTGTGTTTGGCTGGCATTCATTTATCATCAAGGATCATGGCATGCACTGCATCGATGTTTTCAGGTGTGATCGCTGTGGAAGTCTTCCTGATCTGGGGGCATCAGTTGTCTCAGGATGCCCAGTTTTTAACTTTATCATCCATTTGGCAATTGTTGGATATGCTGAGGCACAGTCTCCTAAAATCTCACATAAAGTTTGGTGAATCTCAGTGGTGGACTTTTCTTGCAGTAAGAAAAACTTGATGATGGCCCATACCACTGTGTCTTTGAATTTCTTCAAAACCTCTGACATGTCTTCTTATATACCCTAAAAGGAAAAAGAACAAATTATTACAATTTGATGAGACATGGAAATTAAAGAGTTTTAAGATTATGTCCTTTCTTGTGGTTATATTAGCTGCTTTAATATCATTTTTGTTCTAGGTGTTTATAAGAACTTTTCAGCACCCCCCCCCCCCCCCCCGACTTTCATGCCAGCCAGGATTATTTCAGTTTGGGTGGAGAAAATGTTTGGATTGGCAAGGTGGAAAGAGTAATTACACCATAAAGATGAACAACAACAACAATAAAAAGTATGGTGTACATAGAATTTGAATAAGGATTTCAATTTTCAATTAACCTGGTAATATAAAGAAACCTGAGAAAACTGTTGAAAGTTTATTTTTCACTTGGTTAGAGTATAATAAATTTAGTTTAATCCTTTATCCAAGTGTGAGCAAACAAAGTTTGTGCCTGAAAGTATCTTCAGGACTGGGGTAAGGTGGTACAACACCAGTCCTGAAGATACTTTCAACAAACTTTGTTTGCTCACACTTGGATAAAGGATTAAACTAAATTTATTATGAGAAAACTAATAAATCTAGTTAATATTAGTAGGCATCCATTTTATTTATTTTAATACTTCAAATCAGAAAAAGAACAAGGAAAGAAGATAGTACTGGTGGGGAAGAACAACAATTATGTTAGACATTCCTTACCTTTGAAACTGATTTATCCTTTATGAACACTGACCTTAGTTGGCCATTTAATTCAAAAAATACTTCTCTTTCCCCATTTTCTGTTATTCCATCAGACACAGCTAAGGTTTTGATATGTAAAGTCTTTCCTTTTTCAATAGTCACCTATCAAACAAGCAAAGCTAGGATTAATTTTAATTTTTTTTTTAATATTGCTGTTTTTTCTTTTTAGTGCAACATACACTCTTTCAAAGAATTTATTCAGTTATGCATATTATATTTGTACATATGAAAATGTATATGAAATTACCAAATATATTACCCAAGATGAAGTTAATCACAAAAAAAATGCATAAATTAATAAAAGCAACTTATTTCTCTTCTTGCCTTTTGTCATCACACTGACTAATGATAAATGCAAGAAGAGGAAATAAGTATATCTATCACCAATTTCATCAGTCAAAGACATTCTGGAATACAATACACACACGAACCACACAAAAAGGAAGAAGATGTTAAATTAGGAGCCTAAAGTTTTAATAAGGGCACTACATGTGCTGGTAGTCTTGTTGATGAGTGGAAGGTTTAAGAATTAGTTTCCCAAATCTTGGGAAATTTCACATACCAATATTTATTAAGATTTGGTTGTTTTTGAATTTGCTGTTGATTCCAGAAAGGTATCAAGTTTTTATTTGCTAAGATGAAACATGAGATCTCCCCCCCCCCACCATTTAATTTTCTATGCAAGGTGTCCACAGTCCAAGGCATGATCAGCTAGACCTGATTGACCACAATTGTAGTGATAGATATATTTCTTTTGTTGGATGTTCCAGTTTTCCGATAAATAGTATAACGAGTTGTGTGAACAAGGAACTCTTATACACCTGGGACTGAGAGGAGAGGAAGCTTATTTTTAAGTAACAAATAAGAGCAGCCAGCTTCGTATGGAGTTTGAAAGCAGTGCAGAGATTATATTTCATTAACTTTCTAGCTATTTTTGTTTGGAATGGATGATAGAAAAGTGAATATATCTGCCCATGTTGGTAAGCTTTCTGCAAACTGAAAAAGTAGGTGTTGTGTGAAAGACATATGATAGTGCAGTTCTCAGACCATCTGACATCGATTATGTATTCTCCACTTGGCACACAGCTCAAAAACTGGACTTCATCCTTCTCAACAGTCAGCACCGTAGAATCCAGCTCACTCAGATTTGTCGTCCCCCCTTCTCTATAGTATTAAAATCACTGTTAACAGAGCCAATAATTTCTGTTCCACTAGGCTCCCCTCACTGCTAAATTCTTATTCATTGTGCATTCCTATCCGATAATGCCAAAATTGTACCTTCCTGCATCTCACATTCCTCTCAACAAATAACAAATTACAGTAATGCTATTACCATCTGCAATATTGAAGTTGCCTCACAAAAAATAGCTAGAGCAGTCTTGATGAAGACAAGAAATATATCTGTCACCATAATTATGGTCAGTCAGATCTAAATGACTATGCCCCAGGCACCTTGCACAGAATCAAATGCGAGAAAATTTCACCAAAGCATATATAATCTTGATACAATCTGGAATTAAAAAACCAGCTAAATCTTAATAAATACGACTGTGAAATGTACCAAGACTTGGGAAATAGATTTCCCACCCAACAGTCGTCTGCCTACCAGTGCCTATACAGGACATCCCTCTTAAGATGATGTTTCTAGTTTAAAATCAACATCCTCCACTTAATTTCTGTGTGGTTTGTGTGCATTATCACAATTCTTATGTTGTATCCCAGATGTCATCTCTGTGACAGACAATGCAACCATTAAACCTGAATATGTGCAACCATGGATCAATGTCCACTGAAGAAGAGTAAAATTTAAATTTAAAACTCATATCAGCAATTAAATAAATCTAGTTTTTAATCTTTTACTAATATATATATACTTCATAAAACTGTATACTAAATATATTTATGGATATTAATTGAAATGTAACTGCATGGGAAGATATGGAATAGCTGACCTCGGACTGAGGCAATGGGCAATCCCATAACTGTCTCAAATAGTGAACAATTTTCTCTTTCACATCCAATAACATGGAAAAATACTAAAATATAGTGAATCTATTAACACCTAGCAATAATAATTCTTGAAGCGTGTTCTCAAGGGTTGCAGCAAACTTTTTATATAATAGTTTTATATATTATATTAGTATAATTTAAACAAGGGGTGCTTAAGGGTCAAAGCTGTATAACTGAGAGGAGACCTCCACATAGCCTTTAAAGGAATGCGAAGAACCGACCAGGGATTCTGACCTAATGTCCAATCCTCACCTTCTCGTGGTGCACCCTGTTGGGTATCTACTTTGATACTGAACGAACGAGGATGGGCTGGCAATTTGGGATTTAGCCGACCAAATTGTATTCTTATTGGTTAAACCAAAATAAAAAATGATGGTACAACATGACAAAATTTCATGCCGGCTGGGGCGTCGCCCGGTTAAACAAGGCCCCCGTTGTTTTCGCCAGGGAACCAGGGCGAACAGCGAAAAGTCAGCTACTGGAACAAATCTGAAAACAAACCCCAACTCAACATCACCAGAGTTAAAGATCGGTACTATCAACGTAAGAAGCCTGAATGGCAAAGAAATGGAGCTAGCTGAGGAATTAGATAAGTACCAGATCGACATAATAGGGGTGACTGAAACAAAAAAGACCAAAACTGGTGAGATCTTTCTGAGCAATAAATACAAAATGTTATATTCAGGCAATAACAATCAAGGAAAAGAAGGAGTAGCCATAGTATTCAACACAAAATACGAGGCTAATCTTCTTGAATGGCAGTCAGTCTCAAGTAGAGTAATGTGGGCAAATATGAGAATGGGGAACTGGACAATGAGACTTATTTGTGCCTATGGTCCCACAGAAGGTTCTACTAAGGTAGAAGTGGAGGAATTTTTTGAGGCTTTAGAAAAAGCAACTGACACAATGAAAAAGGAAAAGTTGGTCCTTGTTGGGGATCTAAATAGTAGAGTAGGAAATGATTGTGAGACATACAAAAATATTTTGGGAAAATTTGGAGAAAAGAGCAAAGCTAATAATAATGGCAAATACCTGTTGGATTTCTGCTCAGGACATGGACTGGTTATTACTAACACCATGTTCCAACATAAAAATGTGCACAAATTCACATGGAGAGAAGAGGCTAGGAATAAGAAAAGTCTCATTGACTATGTTATTGTTGATAGTGATGTTTTCTCCCTGGTGCAGGACACCAGAGTGTACAGAGGATTTGAAATTGGAAGTGATCACTATTTAGTCTTGAGCAGGATAAAATTGAATTTCATGTTGAAAAGAATAACATGTAAGAAAGTTTTAAAGAGAATAAAAGTTGAGCAGCTCTCAGATGTAAACTGTAGACTAAAATACAGAAATATTATTGAAAAGAAAATGAAAGAGTTTGAGAACAGGAATCAAACCTTGGAGATTCAGTGGCAAACTCTGAAGGAAACATTGATTGATTCTGCCAGAGAGGCATGTGGTGAGGTTGTGTGCAAAGATAAAAAAATCAGAACTCCCTGGTGGACACAGGAAGTTAAAGAGGCAGTGAAGGAAAAGAAGAAAGCATATCAAAAGTTCCTGGCAAATAAGTCAGCTTTTACTCTTACAGAATACAGAGACAAATGTAAGAAAGCTAAACAGTGTGTAAAACTAGCTAAACAAAAGTCATGGGAGGACTTTGGCAAGAATATAGAAAATAAATATCAAGAAGGTGGCAAAATATTCTGGAGGTTGTTGAAGAAGCTTAGGAATGGAGGAAAGAGTGCTGTAAAAGGAATTAGAGATGATAAAGGTGAAATGAAAACAGGAGAAAAAGATATCCTTGAAGTATGGAGTAATTACTTTGAAAAACTGCTAAATGAAACAAGCAGTGATGACAGCACAGTGATAAAAAACACTGACCAGGCATGCAGTCAGGAATACATATCCATACTTGAAGTAGAAAAAGCCATCAAAGGCTTGAAATGTGGAAAGGCAGCAGGAGTAGATGATATTCGACCAGAAATGCTGAAGTATGGTGGTATAAGAGTCTTACAGTGGCTGCACTGCATAGTTCAGAAAGCCTGGACAGAGGGACGAATTCCCGATGATTGGAGTAGAGCTCTCATAGTACCCATATATAAAAAGGGAAATAAAACTGAATGTGAAAATTACAGAGGTATTTCCCTACTGAGTGTTCCTGGCAAGATCTATGCAAGTATACTTGAGAAACGGTTGAGAAGAGTTGTGGAAGAAAAGCTTGGTGAAGAACAAGCTGGATTCAGGCCAAATAGAGGCTGTCAGGATCAGATCTTCACTTTACGACAAATAGTCGAGAAAGCATGGGAATATAACAAAGATCTGTATTTAAGTTTTGTCGATTTGGAAAAGGCATATGACAAGGTGCCAAGAGAGAAGCTATTCAATACGCTGCAGTTATATGGTGTCAATGGGGCATTATATCAAGCAATACTTAGTCTTTATTTGAGTTGTGAGTCAGCAGTTAGAATTGAAGGAAGTACAGGAAGATGGTTTAATGTTAAATCTGGTGTGAGACAAGGATGTACATTATCCCCTCTGTTATTCATTATCTATATGGATCACATTATGAAGGAATGTGGTATTAAACCTGATATCAAAATTGGAGATGTTAATGTCAGCTCTTTGCTTTATGCGGATGATGTTATACTTCTAAATAAATCCGCTACAAGTCTGCAAGATTCTCTGGCTAAATTGAATAGCTGTTGTAATAGATATGGTATGAAGGTCAGCAATAAAAAGACAAAGACAATGAAAATAGGCAGAATCATTGAAAATGTCAACTGTGTTGTGAATGGAGAACCTGTGGAACAAGTAAAACATTTCAGCTACTTAGGCACAATTTTTACTGAAGATGGTAAACTAAATATAGAAATAGACAACAGAATCAGCAAAGCTGGTATCGTGGGAAGTCAATTGAATAAATTCATATGGAATAAGAAAGAAATTAGTCGGAACACTAAATTAGCTGTATACAAGACTGTGTTCAAACCAATTTTAACTTATGGATCTGAGAGCTGGGTCAGAAGTAAAACACTTGACCAAAGACTAGAGACCGCAGATATGAGAGTCCTGAGAAAGATTAGAGGCGTGAACAGATGGCATCAATGGCAATATCATATTAAAAATGAGTATATTAGGAAAGAACTTGACATTGTCAGCATTCAGGAATGCGTTAGCAGAGCTAATCTCAGATGGTATGGTCACTTAAATAGAATGGGAGAGGAAAGATTAGCAAAACAAGCGTTCTCTGCCAGGTTGGCAGGAAAACGACCCAGAGGAAGACCAAGATATAGGTGGATTGATACGGTACAAAGTGCCTTAGACGATAGAAATATAAGATCTGATAATGTTGGAGTCTTGACAAGTAACAGACTGATTTGGAGGAAAATTGTAGATAGGAAGTTAGTAATGATGTAATTTTTTCATGTAGTACTGTCATATCCTGTACACCCCTTGAGGGTACATGGCAGGAATTTGATGATGATGATGATAATTTAAACAAATAATAATTGTTTTTTAAATTATTCTTAATTAATTCGGTATTATATTTTGAATACAATTTGATAGCTTGATGATTATTTTTAGCATGTGGTTTACAAAAAGATGAACACCCATAAATCATTTTGCTTCTGTCTCTACAGAATAAAATTTGCAATTCTGACAAACATTTGCCATTTTTCCTCACTCCCCAAATGAACCACATGAAGCAGCACAACAACATAAAAATTTGTCAAAATTCTAGATAGCAATAACTTAAGTTTGGTAGATGAAATCTAATTAAATTTTGGATTTAAGTTAGACATTGCATATGCAGTTCAATTAAGGTTTCAATTAGCATAATTTTGACTGAATGAGGAAACTCAGGTGTATGAAGAGGAGGTATTAGATCTGTTGTCCAAACTGAATAAGAATTCAGCAATAGGGAGTGATGGGTGTCAGCATGGGTGCTAAAAGAGTGTTCAGCTGAACTAGCTATTCCTTTGACCAGGCTATATAATTTGAGTCTCAAGAACAGGGAAAATTCTGCAGGAATGGAAAGAATTCTTGTAGAAAGGATTATACGCTGGTTAAACATGATAACTAAATACTTAAGGAATTGACAGTGTACACTAAAAATATAAATTAAATCAACTTTAATATATACTTTCCGATATTTCGGCAACGTCACATTGCCATCTTTATGGAAACTTAAGATATATTTGCTGTTATATAGTACTTGCATGCACACAAGTACTACATAACAGCAAATGAAAAATGAAGCGAGGAAGCTACCGTTTTCCTAAAGTCCTGATGGTGCCCCCCTGACGGGCTATATTAGGTGTTCTTGGCCTGTGGGCTGAAGTTCTTCTGATATATGTTTCCCAAATTTAGGGCAGTCTCATGCATCCAAATTTGTTAAGGTTTGTCATTTTATTAAGGGCTGAGGCTGATTCCATGTATAGTCTTTCATATTTGAACTTGCTGCGGTGTATTACTGTGGCTTTCTTTCACCTTATTCTGTGGTGAGTATCCAAAGCATGGTCTGCAAGCCCAGAGTGGCTGTACTAGTGAAATCGGATGTAGTCCTTGTTTTCTGAGATTCTGATATTTGCTGTCCTGCCTGTTTGGCCAAAGTAGGACAATTTACAGCTGCAAGGGACCATGGAAAGAATGTATGGTAATCCCATTGCACAAGGGTGGTGCAAAGACGGATATATCCAACTATAGACCAATCAGTATCTCAGGAGTGGTAGTGAAAATTTTGGAAAAATTGGTTAGTGCTCGCATTCAGAAATAGGTTGACAGTGAATCTCTACTTTGCAATGAACAGCATGGGTTTACTAAGGGAAGGTCATGTTTTAACAACTTGCTCACATTCTATAATCATGTTACCAATGAACTAGTCAAGCGGAATGGATACACTATGTTACTTTTGGATTTTGCTAAGGCTTTTGAGAGAATACAGCTGTTGCATAAATTGGAGAATATGGGTTTGGATTATAAAATAATTGCATGGATAAGAGGATGGCTGACTGATATATCAAAATGTGGTATACAGATGCGAGTCTGCAAGATTGAAGGTAACCAGTGGTGTACCACGAGGATCAGCTCTTGGCTCACTGTTATCCAACCTGTACATTAATGCTATTGGGAAGGATTTGACAGGGGACATATAGCTATTTGCTGATGATGCAAAGATAGGTAGGTAGGGTAATCAGGAATGCTGCTGATATGCAGTAATACTTGCAAGATGATTTGAATACACTGGAAGGCACGGGAAAATGGATGTCAGTAAATGCAAAGTCATGCACTTTGGCATGATTAGATAGCAATGTTGGTGGGATCAGACTATTGATCTTGGAATGTTAGTAGATAGCAAGCTGAAGTTCAGGGGCCATGTAGCAAAGATTGCGAATACAACTCAAAAGATAATTGCAATACAGAAATGAATTTTCACATGTGAAAATAGGGATTTCATTTTGCCTCTTTACAAGGTCTTCATAAGACCTCATTTGGACTATTGTGCACAGGTCTGTTCTCCTGGTTTCTGCTGTAATTTTGATACAGTGGGGAGAGAGAGAGTGTGCAAAGGAGAGTGTTAAAAATGATACCAGGATTGTGGAATACTGGTTATGAGGATAGATTGAGAATTTGTAGACACTAGCAAACAGGGAGAAAAGGGGGGGGGGGTGATATGACAGACTTACAAACTTCTGAAAGGGTCATACAGGATTTCAGTTGGATTTTTTCATTTTATGGAAGGTTGGGAAAGGACAAGTGGATATTATTGGAAGCTGCGAATGAATGCTGCTAAGAAGGGGGGGAGGGGGAGGGCTAGAATTTTCTGTCATAGGGTGGTGCATGATTGGAATGAATTGCCATTGGATTTTGTGTGTGCAAACAGTGTGAATGAATTCAAGAATAAGTATGATAGTTGGTGCATATAGTATGTGGCCTCCCTTGACAAGTTGCACACTCCTTGGAGGTTTCTCTTAATACTTTACTAATAATTTTAATTGTCAATGATCAGAGCAAATAACTCCATACCACTGGGTGGAATTTAATGATGTTTGGCATTCAGGATCTCTTAACATTTGTTCCTAACTGAAATGTTATAAATTGTTATAGTTTCAAACTGTTTTGAAGCATACCCATCAAACAAAATGAACACTGTGGCAGCAACAAGCCCTTAATAAATTAAGAATTCCATACCACCTACTGGCATGGAATTATTTGTTCAAATCGTTTTCCAATAAAATTATGCTAATTAAAACCTTAATTGAACTGCATGCACACCATGTACATGCAGTTCAATACAGGTTAAAAGTGTGAAATAGATAATTTTCAACTGACATTTCTGTGTGTTCACAAGAACAATCATATCTGTAACAAGTTATATTATTCAAAGAACTATCCCAATTAAAGAATGGTTCTTTTGTAGTAAAACAAAAATGAAAAAAATTAAAAAAAATTTTTTTCTTACCAATTTTATCAGTTGTGTCTCAGTTTAAACTTCATTGGATACAACATTACTTCTGTGCAAAGCCACTGCAAAAGTTCTAATGAAGCATTTGTGGTTTGAATATTATCCTTGCCTTTCAGCACATCAGGTTCCTGACGACTTTTATTGTACTTCATGTACTGATATATATATATATATATATATATATGTGTGTGTGTGTGTGTGTGTGTGTGTGTGTGTGTGTCATAGAATTCCTCAAGTATTTTCTACAGTGAGCCTAATATTATTAGCAAAACAATTTTTCTAATGATATTGACATTATTATTCATTGCCTCTAATATCATGATCAATGTACTAACATCTCAAAAGAAGAAAACCTCCAAGAAATGACCTCTCCAACAGACAATTTAAGGCATTAACTAAGACAAGAAAAACAAAAGTTACATTAGTGCTACGGTAGTCTTAAACTACCCTGGTTACTCTCAAACTAACCATCTTGCTGAAAGATTGGTCCATTTACTGTTAACTGGACTAATGCACAGATTAAAACTATTCGCTGGCTTCTTAAACATCACCTCCTGGTTTGTAGAAATAATAAATAAATTAAAACCATACAATTCCAGACTCCATAAACATGTACTGGCTGCCAAAAATCCACCAACAAAATGTCCCATACGCACAGTTGGGGATGAAATCGATTCATCTGCCTACAAATTAGCCAAACTCTTAGAGTTTGGCTAATTTGTAGGATAAAGCTTTATCAGAATAAATGCAACACCTCTTTACACAAAAAACTTTGCCTACTTTAAGTTTATTACACAAGATTTTCACCCTTCAGAGCAATGATATAAAGGTTTAAGATGTCTCCTCTTTATTCATCACATTCCACTCAAAGACGCTTGACTGATCCGAGCTGAATTTCCTCCCACAGACTGGTGTGTAGGTTCAACATGAATTTTGGTTATTTTATCATCATCAAATTCCTGACATGTACCCTCAAGGGGGTGTAGAGGATATGATAGTACTACATGAAAAATTTACATCATTACTAACTTCCTATCTACAAGTTTCCTCCAAATCAGTCTGTTACTTGTCAAGACTTCAACATTATCAGATCTTATATTTCTATCGTCTAAGGTACTTTGTACCATATTAATCCACCTATATCTTGGTCTTCCTCTGGGTCAGCACTTTAACACCACTTTCCTTCATAATATGATCCATATAGATAATGAATAACAGAGGGGATAATGTACATCCTTGTCTCACACCAGATTTAACATTAAACCATCTTCCTGTACTTCCTTCAATTCTAACTGCTGCCTTACAACTCAAATAAAGACTAAGTATTCCTTGATATAATGCCCCATTGACACCATATAACTGCAGCGTATTGAATAGCTTCTCTCTTGGCACCTTGTCATATGCCTTTTCCAGATCGACAAAACTTAAATACGGATCTTTGTTATATTCCCATGCTTTCTCAACTATTTGTCGTAAAGTGAAGATCTGATCCTGACAGCCTGCATTTGGCCTGAATCCAGCTTGTTCTTCACCAAACTTTTCTTCCACAATTCTTCTCAACCGTTCCTCAAGTATACTTGCATAAATCTTGCCAGGAACACTCAGTAGGGAAATACCTCTGTAATTTTCACATTCGGTTTTATTTCCCTTTTTATACATGGATTCTATGAGAGCTCTACTCCAATCATCGGGAATTCATCCTTCTGTCCAGGCCTTTTGAACTATGCAGTTCATCCACTGTAAAACTTTTATACCACCATATTTCAGCATTTCTGGTCGAATATCATCTACTCCTGCTGCCTTTCCACATTTCAAGCTTTTGATTGCTTTTTCTACTTCGTGTATGGATATTTATTCCTGACTGCATGCCTGGTCAGTGTTTTTTTACCACTCTGCTGTCATCGCTGCTTGTTTCATTTAGCAGTTTTTCAAAGTAATTACTCCATACTTCAAGGATATCTTATTCTACTGTTTTCATATCACCTTTATCATCTCTAACTCCTTTTACAGCACTCTTTCCTCCATTCCTAAGATTCTTCAACAACTGCCAGAATATTTTGCCACCTTCTTGATATTTATTTTCTATATTCTTGCCAAAGTCCTCCCATGACTTTTGTTTAGCTAGTTTTACACAGTGTTTAGCATTCTTGCATTTGTCTCTGTATTGTCTAAGAGCACAAGCTGACTTATTTGCCAGGAACTTTTGATATGCTTTCTTCTTTTCCTTCACTGCCTCTTTAACTTCCTGTGTCCACCATGGAGTTCTGATTTTTTTTTTATCCTTACAGACAACCTCACCACATGCCTCTCTGGCTGAATCAATCAGGGTTTTCTTCAAGGCTTGCCACTGAATCTCCAAGGTTTGGTTCCTGTTCTCAAACTCTTACATTTTTTCTTCAATAAGCTTTGTGTATTTTAGTCTGCAGTTCACATCTGAGAGCTGCTCAACTTTTATTCGCTTTAAAACTTTCTTACTTGTTAATCTTTTTAATATGAAATTCAGTTTTATCCTGCTCAAGACTAAATAGTGATCACTTCCAATTTCAAATCCTCTGTACACTCTGGTGTCCTGCACCAGGGAGAAAACATCGCTATCAACAATAACATAGTCAATGATACTCTTCTTATTCCTTGCCTCTTCTCTCCATGTTAATTTTTGCACATTTTTATGTTGGAACATGGTGTTAGTAATAACTAGTCCATGACCTGAGCAGAAATCCAACAGGTATTTGCCATTATTATTAGCTTTGCTCTTTTCTCCAAATTTTCCCAAAATATTTTTGTATGTCTGAAAATCATTTCCTACTTTGCTATTTAGATCCCCAACAAGGACCAACTTTTCCTTTTTCATTGTGTCAGTTGCTTTTTCTAAAGCATCAAAAAATTCCTCCACTTCTACCTTAGTAGAACCTTCTGTGGCACCATAAGCACAAATAAGTCTCATTGTCTAGTTCCCCATTCTCATATTTGTCCAAATTACTCAACTTGAGACTGCCTGCCATTCAAAAAGATTAGCCTCATATTTTGTGTTGAATACTATGGCTACTCCTTCTTTTCCTTGATTGTCACTGCCTGAATATAACATTTTGTATTTATTGCTGAGAAAGATCTCACCAGTTTTAGTCTTTTTTGTTTTTGTAACCCCTAGTATGTCGACCTGTACTTATCTAATTCCTCAGCTAGCTCCATTTCTTTGCCATTCATGCTTCTTATGTTGATAATACTGATCTTTAATTCTGGTGGTGTTGAGTTGGGGGTGTGTTTTCAGATTTGTTCCAGTAGATGACTTTTCGCTGTTCGCCCTGGTTCTCTGGCGAAAACAACGGGGGCCTTGTTTAACCGGCATGAAATTTTGTCATGTTGTACTACCATCATTTTGTATTTTGGTTTAAGCCAATAAGAATACAATTTGGTCAGCTAAATCCTAAATTGCCAACCTATCCCTGTTCGTTCAGCATCCAGTAGATACCCAACAGGGTGCACCACGAGAAGGTGAGGATTGGACATTAGGTCAGAAGCCCTGATCGGTTCTCTGCATTCCTTTAAAGGCTATGTGGAGGTCTCCTCTCAGTTATACAGCTTTGAGCCTTAAGCACTCCTGGTTATTTTATTTATATGAAAATATTCTACAAATAGAGTAGAGCCTGTAGCCAAGCTGCTGAATGTGCGTTACTAGAATTTAGAGAGAAAAAATTACTGCTACCAGTAATGAAAAGTAACCATTGGAATATCAGTAAAAAAAAAAAAAAAACAGCAGAAACTGAATATCTACATGAAAAAGAATCAAGTCAGTGAATATGTTTAACTGCTCCAAATCAGGAATATTGCATGGGACTTAGATACGTTATCCACATATGAGAAAGAATATTATTCGTTTACTGGAAAGATGAGTAAAGGATCAATTTTAATGTTAACTATTTGATTTTAATACATCAGATGTAACTATTTATATATTTGGGAAGTAAAATGATGTATGATTTGGACTGTAAAAAAGAAATAAACATCAAGATTGCAAAGGGAAGAACAAATTTGAAGGTCATGGATGACATCTGGAAAAGTAAAGTGATCAGTCTGCAAACAAAACTAAAAGTACTGGAAACATGCATCTTTAGTGGTGTATTGTATAGATCTGAAACACGGGTAATAAATAAGGAATCAAGAAAAAGAATTTTATCATTTGAAAGAACTTGTTACTGGAAGATTCTAAGAATAGGATGGGTACAGAAAATCACAAATGAAGAGCTCTATCAGAAGATACAACCAAAAGAGAATCTAATGCAGAAGATTATAAAACGGAAGCTGCAATTATTTGGACACATCTGTAGAATGAGTGAGGACTGGAAGATGAAGACATTTATGTTTAGTATTTTGGATGGTTTAAATAGAAGAGGTAGACCGTACAGAGAATGGATAGATGATATAAAGGACTGGTGTGTGGAATGGGTGTATAGAAACTGCGACACTGTACACTGGACAAAGAAAGGTGGAAGAAGATGGTGAAGGAAGCATCGGACACCAATGGGCTGTTATGATGATGTAACTATTTCTTTTGCACAGATTCTGATTTTGAGAGAAAGAGAGAGGAGAAATTATATAACACCTATGTGAAAAAAAAAATACACCCAAGATAGTAATATATTACATACACATGATATGTAGTGGTATATGAAAGATCATTAAGGTGTAACACAAGAAGAGTTTAGACTACAATTGTTCATCATTTACTTGTTCTGCTACCCATCATTGGCATACAGCAAATATACTCATTTTGATGAGGGAAAAAAATTATGTGAAGTATAACATTAATGCTAGTGATGTGATGAATGTTTGCTACAAAAAAAAAAAAAAAAATGATATGTAGTATATTATTGTAGTTTGAGTTTATGCTGCTCTAACACTGTGCATTTGTTAGATTATTTTATTCTACCAACAGATGGGTTATTTACTCATGTAGCAAGTTCAATTTAAGTTTTAACCTGTTGCTATCCAGTGTGCAGAAGAAAATGAGGAAATGTTTCTCACAAATAGTTGAAAAAATATATGTACCAGGGATTATGAACTATTCAAGAAAAATGCAAGTGAGGACAGTGACAATGTAAATACACTGATAATGAAATATTAGATGTAAATTTATGCATATAGTACAAAATAAATCTGGAATTGGGGATTTGCATTACATTTTTCTTTTGCAGAAAATCTGTTTATTGCTCTGAATTTATTAAACGACAGTGCATGGTTTTTAAATGATCCTGGGTTTGGGGAATACTGGTGAAGGAAACAATATTAAATACAGAAACTGATCTGACTTTCTAGATACTGAAGAAAGATAAGTGGATCAGTGGTTAGAGAAATACTACATAAATTAAAAGGTAAAAATGTCTGGAAAGATTTGATTCATCTCACTTACACACATAACATTAAGACAAAAATATACCCACTTACTTCAAATTCCTCTGCTACTTTAGGTCCAATAAGGAAGGTACGTGTATTAAGAAGATCAACTGGTCCATATTCACTGCGGAATGATAAGAAGTCATCACACACCTTTGGATATAGGGCAGCACTCATAACATCATATTCTCGAATCCTTGGTCCATGATTTTCAATAAGTTCTTCTTTTAGTTTATTAAAATTCAAAGGAGGTAGGCTTTCGCCTGGTCGACCTTTGATTGTGGGCATACCTTTCAGGATCTACAATAAGAAACAGATCCTATGTGAAATGTGTTAATGAGATTTTCATTATATCACCAGCTATACTATTTCATAAGTATCAAAATGACTTTTCTATAAATTGTTATTTAGCACACACATTTACTAAACAAAACAAAAAGCATATAAAAGAATCATGCAAAAATATAAGGAAGCTCCTGTTTGTATTTTTTTAAAATTTTTTTACTAAACTGTGTTAAGCAAATCCCAATGCAATGGTTTAAAAATAACAGGAAATCAAAACTTAGGAAATGCACAAGCATTACGTGTTACCAATAGACAGACACAATATTCTATATATGATAGAACTATTGGAACAAAGCAGTACTTCATAACAATATAACAAGCCAATGAGAATTGACAAAGAAACTACATCCGCTTCCAACTGGTGAACTTCTCATTTGGTAAGTTTTTTTATGAAACTTGAACAGGATTTTTCATCTTAAATGGTGGATTCTGTGGCACAGGTAACTACTCATCACACTGAAGGATCAATAATTACAACTGTCTTTTGTTTTTATAAGTTTGATAATTGCACATATTCACTTTCAAGCAGATTTTTTTTTTTTTTAATCTTTAAGGAAACTAATCATTAATATTCTTCCCCCCCCTTCATAGTGTCTGGAAACAGTCATACAAACTAGCATCTATAATCTCTGAAAAAAAGTGAAGATGCTAAGGCCACAAAAATCCATCCTCTCTATTCATGGCCATTCTCTATTCTCTATTCATGAACACCTCGGCATTTATCGACAGGAGTTCTGTTCTTTCTTTGTGTGCCCCACTCTTATCTTCCTCTCACTTCTACTCTTACTTTCTCTAATTTCCACAACCATTTTTGTACTTGCATCAAAAAACTTATGTAGACTCCTCACTTTTTCCATTCACTTTCCTTGACTGTTTTCTTAAGCATTTCTTTTCCCTCTTCACTGTTTACAATATATTCTCCATTTGTAAGAGTAATAGAGACAACTTACTCCCCCCCACCCATCCCTAGGCATCCACCTATACAGTCACATCCATCCCTCATCGCTCTCATATCTATTGCATTCTTATCCTTGATCATTAAATCACATCTATGCTAATTAATATCTACCATATGTTCTTCATTCTCATTCAAGTCATTCAGCTGGTACTCATTTGTATTTGTGTCCAATGTTAGCATTCATTAACTATACACCAATAATTATACAACAAACTATTTGGAAGCATTGAGGTTAACTAGGTTGCTTTTATCCCAATGTTAAGGGCCCCAAAACAACTGTCTAAGGTGGATGAAGACAGTATCCTCTAGGACTAAATTTCAGAAGTCTAAAATGCTGATGGCACCGATTTTCTGGCAATCATAATGGAGTATGCTGAATTTTTGTGGTCTGGCTGGCCTGCAGCAACAAAATCCTCTTTTTACCCAGATAATGCATCCCATTCTACTTGAATGTTTTTGTCCTTTAAACTTTCTCCAAAATATATACTGAGGCTGCACAACAGAGGAACCAAATATTTTACAACTGGATTTCACTGGAATCTCCATATTTTCTTTATACAAAATGACATAGTTGATACAAGATGAACATACCAAACTGATTTTGAAAGGAATAAAATCAGGAAACTTCCTGTCTCAATGCAGCCATGCTTTCTGATCCCATAACCAAGCAATTAGCCATATTTCATACAACACTGCTTCCACTCATTTTGCATTTTGGATAGTTCTACCACATTCTTATGCAAGCCAAATCCTCTGCCTTTTTATGTTTATTCAAATTCTTGCATAGAAATCTTGATAAATGTCCTAACGTTTCAAACATGTAATGTTTAATGTTTCCTTTGATCATGATTTCAGAATTTGGATCAGGAGTATCTTCTCCAAATTGGAACCAGAGAACATTTTGATATCCAACTGCTTAATTGATTGATGAATGTTTATTGGTGCAAGGACAGTAAAGATCATACTATGCCAAAACAAAAGTTACAGCAGTAATAATAAATAGTAATAAAGTGATAAATTAGTAAATGACATGTTTTGTACAAAAAAGCAAATCTAAATCTATCTATCTATATACATATATATATATATATATATATATATATATATATATTTTTTTTTTTTTTTTTTTTTTTTTAAGCAGTGCAGTATCTACACAAAAATAGAATTCATAATCAAATGTGCTTATATAAATAACTTGTAAAAAGTTAAAAATGCCATGCAATTTGTTTCAGGTCTGATAAGATCTGCCTGAGTGTATATGGCTAGCTAGATTGATAAAAATTTCATTCCTTAATGTGAATTGCTGGTGCCCCACCAGAATGACAAATGGTAAGACATGTTGCATTTTTTACACATAATCAGATCATCAGCCCTCAGTAAATAAGGATATGTATGGTGACTGTGACCTATATAGAGCCTAGCAAGAACTTCCTCTCTTCTGTTTCTATGTTGACTAGACTGTCAATGCTTAATTTTAAGCTTAATCTCATGCAATTTGTTTGTCAGTGCTTCCTACCATGAAGACTGCTGCTGGATAATTAGTTTCGATCTTATCAGTTGTCTAAATTCTGTATATGGGGACTGTCAAACAGTACATGGAAAAAGTATTAGCTGATCTAGCAACTGAAATCTCTTCTTTTAATTCCAATGTGGTTGGAATTAAAAATTAAAGGTCTTCATTTTATACAAAAGTTGTAAAACTTTACAAAGCACTGGATGTAGATTATACAGAAGATGTGAGATGGCCTACAAAGAACTCAATGAGTCTGTATAAATTACATACTTTTGGTAGTGTTTTTCTTTTTATATGCTGAATGGCATGCAACTCTGCTGTATAATTACTGCAATCAAGTGGAATATAGTAATATCAGGAAACAGTAGCACAACCAACAAGGGTCTTAGATCCTGAACCACTGGTACAGATGGGCAAGAAATCAGTGACCTGCACTGTGTGCATTAAATAACTATGTAGATGTTGGTGGAGTATGAAACTTCCTTAGTTGGCACAGTGGGAGGTTGCAAGATGGAGTGCAAACCTGCCATGGATGAATGCTGTTATGTTTGGTGCAGGTAGCCTGTAGGGCATAGTTAAGTGTCAACTGTTTTCATCTAAGTAATAGAGTTGGTTCATTTCAGCATAAAGACTTTGAATGGGTTCCAGCCATCAGAGCATGCTCTCCATTGCAGAACTGTAAACCTGGGACCCATAATTGATCTTTGATCATACAAGTGCACAATAAAGGCAGAGCAAGGAATGTTAATCAACACAGATCGATGTTTGAATGACAATTGGACATCAATCAGGATCGAGTGCAAAGGATATTCAACGTTTTTTTTTGCACTTGTCCTTAAATTGATGAATGTGTGTAAGGAATGTAAGTTTTCTGTCAAAGATGAGTCCCAAGAACATGGCCTCTGGTGCTACTGGAATAATACTTTGTCCCATTTTTAAATCAGGATCTTGGTACAGGATGTGTTTTCAGCAGAAGTGTACACAGTTTTTTCTGCTGAAAACCTGAATCCAATACTAAGAGCCCATGAAAAGACACAATTAATTGCTTGTTGAAGTTAGCTTTCAATTACCCTCATACTGCAGGAGTGAAAGTCATCTGTGAAGTCATCACCATAAAGAGCATTGCCTACCATGGAAGGAAGCTGTTTAGTGATTAAATTAACTCTGATAGCAAAGAGTGTCACACTTAAGACAGAGCCTCAACAAATACCTCTTTTTTAATGATGTGACAGAAATAACGTGCTTCCCACTTGGACTTAGAAGTCTTGGATGAACAGAAAGTTGAGGGGGGGGTGGTAATGGGGAAAGTTTGTGAATGTGTCTGCCTATATGAGTGAGTTTCCTATATGCTGAAAAGGACAGGTGACCATTAATTAGGTGGGTGACATGTAGTTAAGTTTTCAAAAAGGTTTAATAATGCTGCCATTAGTGCCCTAAGTCATGACCATAATTTTACCATTGCACATCAACAAGTACTGACAACTAGACCGAATGTTCAACACCGAATGTGGTATCCATAACTTACCTCCTGAGATGGATAATAACATTAGGTATGATGTCACAGTTCAGTTTCTAAATCTTTGCCTCCCAAAAGAAATTACTGTATTTGCCGGCATATAAGACATTATAATATTCAGTGATAAAAAACTTTATCACTGAATATTATAATGAATTTACAGTATTTCAAATATAAAGTAATAAGTCGGTTAACTTTCAACAAATACCTAATCTAACTAGGAAAGAGTACCCACCTTTTAATTTTCGTTGTCAAAAACCCAGAAATTCATCTCCAGAGCTAAATGAAGAGACAATTGAAGCCTCTTCTAAATCAGAATCCTCATACAACAAATTGTCCTCTGTACCATCCAGTGCATTACTAATGCCACACTTCTTAAATGATTTAACACTGTCTCAGTTTTCACAGCATCCCATGAAACTTTGACCCACTCACAAACTTGCAAAATGCTAGGCCTCTTCAATATTGTAGCAATGCCAAAGTTTTTCAGCCATAATTTGCCAAGAAATGTAGAGAAAATTTAATGGCAGAAATTTATCACCATTCACAACAACCATGACAACAATTGGAAAGTTTAAATGAACAGGAACACAACTGTGATCACACACTGAACTCTACGTAACTGAAATGCTCTCACACACTGCAAGGAAGCAAGAAAGAAATCACATAACTTGAAAATTCCAGAAATGAAAGTAATAAAAAACTGAGTATTGGCGTATAAGATGCATCCTGTTTTTCAGACCTATTTTCAAAGAAAAAAGTGCATCTTATACGTCTTCTACATAAAGAAAACAGCATAGTCCTCACTAGGTCTGACAAGGGAAGTGTTACCATTATCCTCAACCTCAGTGAATATAAGAAAATGGGTATCATTCTTAGAGAATGATATCAATTCTCCACCTACTCCACCTACAGACTTTTAGATTATAGTTCCACTAAATCACAAATCAAGAAATTCTAAAAAACATATTCAAAAAAAGTTTCTTCCTGGCCTCCTGATATCACAACCCCCCCCCCCTCAAATCCTCCAGTTGCTGTCCTCCTGGATATAGCTTGCCTAAGATTCACAAAAACCCGACCCCCCCCATCACCACCCAAGACCCATAATAGACACCACTAATTCTTCCAGCTATAAATTATCCAAACAGTTAGCAAAATCCTTCCTCCCTTACTGGTCATACCACATCATACACAGAAAATTCTTCCCATTTTAAGAGCTCCATTGAAAATATAATCATTAATGATATCGATATCCTAGTGAGCTTTGACATCACTGTTCACTAACATACCCTTAAATGACACCTCATTGCTCTTAAAAAAAAAAAAAAAAAAAAGCCTTTCCTCTTGATATCATTGACCTCTTTTCCTTTTCTGTCCATTCCAGTTATTTCTCTTGGAAGAACAAAATTTATAAACAGTAACTCTATGGTGTGTCTCACCCCATCCCGCCCATTTTTTTTAAGGAAGATTTTGAAATACAAGCTCTTGACTAAGACTTTCTCAAACCTTTTATCTGATTAAGCTATGTAAATGATGTCTTTTTTCATATGGTCACATGCCCCAGACACATTAGATACTTTTCTATGTCACCTCAATAGTCTTCATTTCTAGAATCCAATTTATAATGGAAAAGGAAACAAATAATAGTCTGGCCTTTCTAGATAGCTTAGTCATCTGCCTACCTATTAGTAACCTGTCCATTTCAGTAGACAGGAAACCCAATCATACAGGCAGATACATGCCCAAACTTTTCTATCAATCATATATTATCTAATGGCTACAGTTCCCACAGTATCAAAAAAATAATCAATCCTTCCCCCGATCCATGACCTTCTCTTCAGAAAAATTTCAGTAATGCTATCACCATCCACTATGTCTTAGGCACATCAAAAGAAACATCCAGAATGATGAGTAGGTTGATTTTTTTGAACAAAAAAGAATACAACAAAAATAATACTGGGCTTATAGGTTATAATAACTATTTAATTAAACCTACTTATGCCACATATGCTAGTGGCTTCGCCTGAGTTAGGAAGAAAAAACACATACAATAAGCAGTAAATATGAATAATTACATAACTAAAAACTGAATATATAGGAACCGTTACAGAAAAATAAAAGTAAAAACAGAAACATGTGGAGTGTGGAAGTTGGCATGGGTCAGTCATTGTTCAGCAGGTGTGTACGATAGTTTGCAGAAAAATTAAAGTCCAATGTATTGAAAGATCTAATAAGTGACTTCCAAATGTTACATAAAATCATTCCTTGGTTTCTGTTGAGGGTACCTTGTGAGTGGATTACCATCATAGTCTCTTTGATGTTCAGGTGCTGAAGTCTTCTATGTAAGGCATGGAGCTCTTGTTCCATTCAATATTGTGGTGATTGTGGGAGAAATGGAATGCCAGGCCTGAACTATCTTCTCTGTTGTTATTGGCATCTCCAATATACTCCTTTTGCCATATTTCTAAACTTCTAGATGTCTGCCTTATGTAATGCCACAAAGAACATGGAATATTGTAAACTCCAGGATATTTGTTGAAAGGATTGTGGTCCTTAGGCAAGTGTAACAGAGTTCGTACAGTCACAATGGATTTGAAGGCCACTCTTATGTCATGAGATTCCAGAAAATTGGATATTTTTAGAGAAAATTTGCCAATATAAGGGATGGAAACCGAGACTCCGAAGTGAATGTCATGAATCTGTTATGGAGAGGGAGTAGTATTCTTTGTACTATTTTTTTTAAAAATATCCACTGCTGACCAATAGTTGAAGAGAATGTAATTCTTCTTTTTGTTTCCTTCATCTCTTATAATGGAGATTGTCCTCTTTTTCAGAATATGTAAAATATCAAATTTTTGTAATATATGGTGCAACGAACAGAAATGTAGATAACTTGTATGAGTGGGCTTACAGTATATATTAAGAAAGATACCTCCTTTTGCTTTTTTTGAAATTAGAATGTCCAGGAAAGGTAAGTTTATTTCATTTTCAAGTTCTAAAGTGAATTTCATTTTATGGTGGAAGGAGTTAATGGATGAAAGAAATTCATCTAACTCACCCATACTGTTTCCATTTCCATAGTACAAATGTCATCTAGTACCTCCACTAAAGTGATGGTTTGGGACACATGTGGGTAACCCCAGGCCGTATCCAGCCTTCTACTTCTTTTGATCCGGCCCTAATCTATTTCAGTGAAGTTTGTCTGATTCATGGTGGGAGAAAACATGGTGTTCTAGTAACTCACATTAAGCTGATGTCATATGACTTGCGCAAAACACTATGTTTTCTCCAACCAAGGTCTCTTTCTCACTTTGACTAGCGGTGTGAACGTGTTACAACGTGTCAGTTCAGTACTTGCGTTGGTATTGTGCTTTGTTCAGTGCCTGCATTGATGTTGTGTTCTGTTCAGTGCCTGTGGTGTAAAAGACAGTTTTGTTTGACAGTTCTGAATATCGCTTATAAATTTGGGACAATGTCTGGGGTTATTGCAAAAAAAGAAAAAAAAGAAAAGTAGATGCAGAGAATCGTCAATTTCAAGACAACTGGATGAAGGATTATTATTTTATTCTGAATAAAGGTTTGCCTGTATGTTTGCTGTGCAACGAATCCGTATCCATCAACAAAGAATACAACTTGAAGAGAAACTTTACTTTGAGACATGTGGATCACCCAAAAATTGATGGACAACTACGAAAAGATGAAATACAGAAGTTGGAGAACTTGGATACCCAGCAGCAAATGTTCAAGAAGCAAAGAATGCAGCACCATAGCATTATCAAAGCCAGCTTTGTGGTAAGCGAAAAAAAATCGCTAAGCATTCTAAATCATTTGGTGAAGGAGAATTTATCAAAGAATGTCTGCTGCATATTGCAAGTATAATATGTCCTGAAAAGAAAAAAGACTTCAAGAATATTCGTTTTGTCGAGACGTACTGTTGTCCGACGGATAGAAATTATAGCTGATTATATCAAAAAAGTTTAAAAGAGAAGATTGCTAGATTGGAAGTATTTTCAATTGCTTTGGATGACAGCACAACTAGCAATATTTATTCGAGGAGTTGATGTGGATTTCAACATCACAGAAGAATTATTGGCACTTTGGCCATTAAAAGGAACAACTACCGGTGAAGATATATTTGAAACAGTCTTCAAATATATCTTGTCGAGACGTACTGTTGTCCGACGGATAGAAATTATAGCTGATTATATCAAAAAAGTTTAAAAGAGAAGATTGCTAGATTGGAAGTATTTTCAATTGCTTTGGATGACAGCACAACTAGCAATATTTATTCGAGGAGTTGATGTGGATTTCAACATCACAGAAGAATTATTGGCACTTTGGCCATTAAAAGGAACAACTACCGGTGAAGATATATTTGAAACAGTCAACACAGTCTTCGAGAGATTTGGGCTTAAATGGAGTTCACTATCTGGCATATGCACTGATGGAGCCCCTACAATAGTTGGTGCACAGACGGGATTGTTGTAATAGGTTTCACGGTATAAAAAGAACACAGATGGTTAAGAAAATAACTATTTATTAACTTAAAAGCTAATATTTCGCTGGTATTATATCCAGCATCTTCAGCGCACACATCACAAAGTTTGTTACAAATGCAAAACAACCACAATCCGGTGTAACAGTGGGGACAGTATAAGTGATTGCAGCGTGCAACACAAGACTAAAGTCCTAATGGCGCCATCTAGGTTAAAAAAAAAAAAAAAGTTTTGAAATAGTAGTCCAAATGATAAAAAATAAAAGTAATAAATATTAATTTGGTTAATTAAAATAATAAATATTAATAAGTGCCCTGTTCTTGCCATCAAGCCTACTACGGACAGACAGGAAGAAATGTGGACATCAGCCTCAGTGAACACAAAAAATATATCTGACACTTTCGCTATGGTAAGTCGGGTCTGGCAGACCATGCTTTGGATACCCCTACACACAGGATCAATTGGAAAGAAATAAAAGTAATGCACAGAAGCTTCTACAAGTCAGAGAGGTTGTTCCTGGAATCAACAGAAGCCTTGAAACATACTCCAAACCTTAACAAGTATGACTGTATAAATCTACCAAAGATTTGGGAGACAGTCATCCTAAGACCAAATTAATATTTATTACTTTTATTTTTTATCATTTGGACTACTATTTCAAAACTTTGATTTTTTTTTTTTTAGCCTAGATGGCGCCATATTAGGACTTTAGTCCTGTGTTGCACGCTGCAATGACTTATACTGTCCCCACTGTTACACCGGATTGTGGTTGTCTTGCCCTTGTAACAAACTTTGTGTTGTGTGCTCTGAAGATGCTGGATATAATACCAGCGAAATATTAGCTTTTAAGTTAATAAATAGTTATTTTCTTAACCATCTGTGTTCTTTTTATACCGTGAAACCTATTACAACATGTCTGACGAACACATAAGCCTATCCACGCATACAGAAGGGATTTATTGGAATAGTTCATGAAAGAGCGATAGAACTACAGATCCATCCAGAAAATTTAACAAATTTTTACTGCATTATCCACCAACAAAATCTGTGTACAAAATCGATTAAATTCACAAATGTTATGGAAGTTGTAGTAGCCAGTATTAACTTTATTAAGTCACGTGCACTTAATCACAGCCAATTTAAGGAGTATTTGGCAGACCTATTTCAGATTAAGAAGATGTGTCTTTTTATTGTGAAGTGAGGTGGTTGAGTAAAGGTAAAATGTTAAAACAATTTTATGATCTGAGACAAGACATTGCAGATTTTATGGACATAAAAGGAAACACAATTAACCAAGTAAAAGATGATGAGTGGGTGTGTGATTTAGCATTCCTTGTAGATGTCATGGACACCTAAACGAACTGAATCTTAAATTGCAAAAACAAGGACAATTGGTTCATGAACTGCACGGACATGTCAAAGCTTTTTGTAATAAACTAAGATTGTTGGAAAGTCAGATAAGAGCTAAAAATTGTTATCATTTTCATACTCTAGCAACTCATAAAAATACCCCTTATAATTGTTATAAACTGAAGGCACCAATAGAGCAATTTGATACAAGGTTTGCCGACTTCAAAAACAAACACTCCACATTTGCTATATTTGCTCGTCCGATGGATGCTGATGTAAATAATGTGCCAGAAAACTTATAGATGGAACTTATTGAGCTTCAGGCAGATTTAGTGCTAAAATTACAATTTAACAATATTGCTTTGACGGATTTTTATAAATTTTATTTGGTGGAAGAAAAATATACAAATTTACGCGCCTTTTCAAGAAAAATCATTTGTCTTTTCAGCAGCACATATGTGTGAACAGTTTTTTTTTGAGGATGAAATACAATAAATCAAAAACTCTGACAAGAATAACGGACGAAAACCTCAAAAATTCTATGCGATTATCCTTAATTATTAATTTATTATTAATAATTATTAAAATTAATATTATACTTAAAATTGAAATTTATATTATAAAATTTATGTAGTGCTTTATACCAAAGCATTATATTATAAATAAATGAAATATGAAGTAGCAACTTGTTTTAATTCATTTAATATTAATTTATTTTATTTAATAATTTGGCCCCAGAACTAGGAAAGGTTGCCCATGCCTGGTTTAGGATTTGTGGATAACAAGACACATTATTCAATGTTTTTCATGAATAAGTCAGCACATGGAGGAGACAGAGGGCTTCCCATTGCAAGGCTAGATATTTGTTTGTAGATTTTCCTATTCCATCGGAAAAGATTTGAGTTGAGACATCTCTTGAAGGAACAGATTATAAGTGCCATACCGTCATCCACAGGAACATTTGTGAACAATGATACAATATCCAGACTAGCTAGAATGTTCACTGGTGAGAAATTTCTTCTAGTTTTTCAACAAAGTGTTGCAAATTTTTGATGTAGGTGTCTGTGTGCCTAATGTGTTCCTTTAGAAGATTAGCCAAATGTTTAGATAACAAATAAGTAGGTGAGCTAATCCCATCTACGAGAGGCTGAAGAGGAATATTAGTCTTGAGTACCTTCGGCGTTCCATATAACTGTGGAGTCAAGGGGTGTATAAATTTAAATATTTTTCTAAGATCTATAGGCCCATGTATTCATGTTGTGCAAAAGGTTATTGGTTTCTTCATGGTTTGTCCAAGTATGGTCATAATCTAATGAGTGTAAGTAGAAATGTCAGAAAGTAGAATTGATATTTTGGACATATAATGATTCAAGATAACAGTAAAATTGCCTTTATCAGCTGCAAGTAGCTTCTTTAGAAGAAAGAGTGCTTTAAATTTGAAAGCACTCTTTCTTCTAAGGAACTGATGTTCTTTTTAGGAGGAGTGGAAGATGAGAGAAGGATCCGTCTTCAATCTAATGTCATTTGCAACAGGTTGAGGTAGAAAGTAAAGGGCCTTTTCTACATTGCAAATAATATCTATTTTAGGAATGTTCTCTGGCATGATGACTGCAAAACTGAACCCTTTCTTTAAAATGCTAGCACTGCTGATGTCAAGTTATGATTCGAAATGCTATATAATCCACCATGAAAATCAACTAACATTTATGACAGACTTTTCAAAAATGATTCGATGTCGTGAGTGTAATATGTATGCATGATGGAGTGTGCGAGATGTGCTTGTGAAGAGAAAGAGAGAGAGAGGGAAGGAACGGGAGATGAGAGAAAGTATGGAATTGTAGGAAGTGAGATATATTATTAGACCACAAGGCAAAAGTACTGGAAACATGCATCTTTAGTGGTATACTGTATGGATCTGAAACATGGGTAATAAATAAGGAATCAAGAAAAAGAATTTTATCATTTGAAAGAACTTGTTATAGGAAGATTCTAAGAATAGGATGGGCACAGAAAATCACAAATGAAGAGCTCTATCAGAAGATACAACCAAAAGAGAATCTAATGCAGAAGATTATAAAACGGAAGCTGCAATTATTTGGACACATCTGTAGAATGAGTGAGGACCTGAAGATAAAGACATTTATGTTTGATTTTTTGGATGGTTTAAACAGAAGAGGTAGACCATACAGAGAATGGATAGATGACATAAAGGACTGGTGTGGAATGGGTGTACAGAAATTGCGCCACTGTGCAAAGAAAGGTTGAAGAAGATAGTGAAGGAAGCATCGGACACCAACGAGCAGTGAGCCCATGGTTTGTGATGATGATGACAAGGCAATGAATGTGAAACAGACTGAAAAGATAAAAGCTAGCATAAATGAAGTGAAAGTTAGTGATAAGGGAGAAAAAGAAAGTATGAACGAGGAAATGGAAGTAAGGTGCAGCAGAATGAGAGGTAACAAGACTGCGGGAGTGAAATCATCTGAATGCAAGATTTGATGAAACAGTTATTATAAATGAAAAATGAAATGAGCATGAGAAATATGCAGAGCGATATTAGGCATATAGTGGAAACTAATGAAAGTGTGCAAAAGAATAGAATGAAAGAGAAAACGGTAAAAGAAGTGATGAGTGATTCCAGGATAACAGTTTATGGAGATTCAATAGTTAGAGGATTAGTTAATGAGAGCAAGTCTATAAGGTCTGCTATCCACGAGGGAGAATGAGTAGAATATTTCTGGTGTTGGACATGAGGAAGGAATGAGCAAGAGAATTAGTGGTGGTTGTGGGGACAAATGATCGAAGTGGACATAAGAAGCATGTTAGGTCGAATATCAGGAGATTGAGAAGAGTGAAAGATAACAGAGTGGGAAAGGTTGTTAGTGTGTTCCCGAGGTACAACAATCATGAGTTGAGATGAAGAGCCAAAATCATGAATGGTTGTTGAAGTCATCTCAATCACTGTTTTTCATTAGACGCTTACCTATTGTATGGACTTTTACTGATTTGACCTTTATCAGGGCCCTATGGTGGATGCCCTGGCCTGAGAAGATAAGCAGTTCCAGCTGGTGAGGTCGATGCTTGGCCTAGTGGCATTTTTTTTTGCCTGTTATTGAGTGGAACTGAGGCTTCTGCAAGTTTTGTTTTGTCTGGCAGAATCGCTGCTAAGAGTAATGGAACATAATGAGTTATAAGATACTTTGGGTTACTCACTGAGGTTAGAGTGAAATAAAGGATTGTCTAGTTTTTATAGAAGACCCTTTACTTATAACATACAAAGGTCAAAACCAGTCGGGGTAGTGGATCTTCCCATCATGCATAGCTTATACAAACCTGAAAGGAATGTGCACTTTGCATTACAGGATAGAAAGGAAATTAATGTGAAGTCATGCAATATATCATGTGCAAACTTATTTGTTTATACTTGGATAATGAATTAAATAAGAATATAATTTCTTAGTATTTTTAATTTAATTAAGAATATGTATGGAAAAAAGCTACAGCAAGTGTGAAAAGTGCTAGTAGCAAAACAGGTGTTTCCTGTAAGTGGCTCAACATCAGGGATCAGCAAAGAGCTTTGCAACTACATGGATGATTTGACTGATAGTGAACTCAGAATACAGGCATATCCCGGTCACACACGTTAGGTTCCAACACTGTCATATAGCAAATCACTATGTTTTTTAACTTTTAACTTGCAGATGAATGTAGTGATTTAATAATTTTTTTTAAGCAGTCATACATGTGTATGTGTGCACTAATTTAAGTAATGCAAATGAAAATTTTAGGATAATTTTTGCAAGCATAAAAGTTATTCTGAACAGCTTGGCTTAGGGAACATGCCAACTAGTTTGGACACCACTCTGTACCATTAAGTATTTTCATTTCAGCAATAAGATTGTCATGTTTATGGATCTGGGGTCTTTCCCCCAGAGGCAAAGCTGCATGCCACCAGATGGGTCCACAGGTTGCGGATCGAGGAATGGCCACCAAAGATGGTGGCTAGCTGCGAATAGCCAATAAGGAGTCCCGGACAAGAAGCCGCAATACTAACAGGACGTGGTGGGTTAGTGGACAACTCTAGTAATTTTATAAAATGCCACAGAAGTCCAATGATGGTACTGCTTCAAGGCGAGCTTAGGCTGCCCTAAGCCTAAATCTATATGCTCCTTCTTGCATCTCTCCCAAGCTCTTCAAGGAAGACTAAGGATTTGTCAGATGTGTTGATGTGCTGACAGTAAAAAGAAAATATGATTGAAATCTGATGCCAAAGAACAAGAGAAAAGACTCATGCCGGCTTGGACGTTGCCCAGTCAAACAAGGTCCGCGTCCCCAATCGAGTAATCAGGGTTGCATCGAAAAATCGGTTATTGAAAACAAAGAAAAAAAAATCAAACTCAGGCCTGTAAAGGATGGAATATCAATTGGTACATGGAATGTCTGTCTGTACACGCTGGGCAACTGGAAAATTGCAGTTGCTTCCAAAAAAAATGAAGAAATACAGATGTGATATATTGGGTATTTCAGAAATGAGATATTTGTCAGGAGAATCAAATGGTGGAAGAGTTCTCTGGTCAGGAAATGAAAGTAAGCATGAAACAGGTGTAGGTTTCCTGCTAAGTAACAAGGCCTGTCAGGCAATGATAGGATACAAACCAGTTAGTGAAAGAATAATAGTTGCAAGATTCAGTGCCCAACCATTTAATATTGCGACCATTCAAATATATGTGCCTAGTGCAGAGAGTGCAGAGAAAACATTGAGAGATTTTACAGGGCTCTACAACTGGAAATCGATGAGGTGCTGAAGCAGGATATACTCATCATTGGAGGAGACTGGAATGCAAAGATTGGCAAAAATAACACAGGATGGGAAAAGGTTATGGGAAAATTTGGATATGGAGAAAGAAATGGGTGTGGAGAGATGCTTCGCAATACCAAATTCCAACAAAAAGATTGAGGTAAATGGACATGGCGCTCCTTCGATGGCAAACAGGAATATGATCGACCTGATATTAATAGACCAGAAATGGAGAACCTCAGTTCAACAGCGCAGATCATTCCAAGGAGCTGATACTGATTCTGAACAGCTTGGCTTAGGGAACATGCCAACTAGTTTGGACACCACTCTGTACCATTAAGTATTTTCATTTCAGCAAAAAGATTGTCATGTTTATGGATCTGGGGTCTTTCCCCCAGAGGCAAAGCTGCATGCCACCAGATGGGTTCACAGGTTGCAGATCGAGAAATGGCCACCAAAGATGGTGGCTAGCTGCGAATAGCCAATAAGGAGTCCTGGACAAGAAGCCACAATACTAACAGGACGTGGTGGGTTAGTGGACAACTTCAGTAATTCTATAAAATGCCACAGAAGTCCAATGATGGTACTGCATCAAGGCGAGCTTAGGCCACCCTAAGCCTAAACTATATGCTCCTTCTTGCATCTCTCCCAAGCTCTTCAAGGAAGATTAAGGGTTTGTCAGGTGTCAATGTGCTATAATTGACCTGATATTAATAGACCAGAAATGGAGAACCTCAGTTCAACAGTGCAGATCATTCCAAGGAGCTGATACTGATTCAGACCACAGCTTAGTGATTGCGAATATAAGACTAAAACTGAAACAGAAGTACAAAGGAAAGTTCCAAAAAGCTAGAGACATCTAAAAACTAAATGAAGACAGGATAAGAATAGCCTGTCAGAATATATTGGAAACTAAGCTTAAGACCCCAAGTGAAAAACAAAATATGAATACAAGAGCAGAACAACTGACTGCAGTGCTAAAAAAAAGCAGTAGAGAAAGTAATTCCTGAAAGAGAAAAGATCAACAAGAAATGGATAACTCAGGAAATCCTAAAATTGGTACAAGAGAAAAGAGAACTGAAACTTAAAAGAGATAATTTAGAGGCAGCAGATGAGTTATACCGTCAAAAATGCAATGAAGTACGGAAAGCAGCAAGATCTGATAAAGCCAAATGGTTGGAGGACCAGTGCAAAGACATTGAACAGTACTATGGAGAACACAAAACCAGAGAGGTATACAAACTTATAAGAAATTTCAATAGGAAGTGGTAAACAATAGGAAGTAGCAGTCAAAGATGAAGATAGTCAAGTATTGATGGACAAGACCAAAATCATACACAAATGACAAGATATTGCAGCAAACTATATAAAAATCAACTAAATAATACTGCAACAGAAGTAATCAAAGAACTAAAAGCAATCTCTCCACCAGCAGAGATCTTTGAAAATGACATCTTGGAAGAGGAGGTGAATAAGGCTATAAAACATCTCAAGAACAACAAGAGTCCTGGAGATGACAACATAATAGGCGAGATGCTAAAATATGGGGGAGAATCAGTTAAAAAAAATGCATAAGCTATGTAATGAAATATGGAGATCAGGGTATGCCCCCGAAGAGGGGAAAAAATCAGTCTTGGTTGTTCTTCATAAGAAAGGCAGTGCTTTAGAATGCACCAATTAAAGAACTATCGCATTAATGAGTCATCTTGGCAAAGTACTGATGAAAATACTAACAGAACACCTGAAGGGTCATATGGAGGCACATCTTCCTGATGAGCAAGCCGGATTTCGAAAAGACTTAAGCAGAGTGCAACAAATACTTGCACTAAGACTAATAGCAGAGAAAGCTCGAAGAAAGAACAAAAAGATATAGTGCTGTTTTGTGGACTTCCAAAAAGCATTTGATAATATTGACCAAAATATAACATGGGCTATCTTGGAATCCTATGGTGTGGACAATAAATTGATCTGTCTGCTGAAAGATATAAACAGCCAAGCATAAGCAAAAATCAGGATAGCAGGTGCGACTGGAGATTGGTTAGCCACTAGTCAAGGCACAAGACATGGAGGACCCAATATCACCAATCATCTTCATCACACACCTGGGAAGAACATTAGATAAGATTAAAGAAGAAGGTGGAGGCATTTCAATAAATGGCATGAGAATAAACTACCTCTGCTTTGCAAATTACATCGTCCTGATTGAAGAAGATGCAGCAAAGCTGGAACGGACATTGCAAACACTATACACCGAAGGAAAAAGATATGGACTAAATGTCAACTTTGTAACAACTAAAACAATGATATTTGGTACAACAAGAGTTACTGAACAGCGTTACCATAGGCAGATTTCAAGTGAAAAATGTGGAACACTTCACATATCTTGGATGCCACATGACTTGGACCCCCAAAAAAGAGATAAAAATTAGAATAGCCAGAGCAACAACTATTTTAAACGGCATGGACAAAATACGGAAGAGCTGAGCTATAAAGATGCAAACTAAACTGCGCATTGTAGAAACCTATATCTTCAGCAGCATATTCTATGGATGTGAAGCCTGGATACTCCTGAGAGAATCTGGAAACAGGATATTAGCATTTGAGAGGAAGTGCTATAGAAAGATCTTGAGAATAAGCTGGATCCAGAAAGTGAACAATGAGGAAATCTACAGACAAATACAACCAAAAGTAAACCTGATCCAGAAAATAATCAAAAGGAACTACTTCTCTTTGGCCATATATGTAGAATGAACGATGGGAGGAAAATAAAAGTGCTGCTGTTTGGGATGACTGAAGGAAAGAACAAAAAAAGAAGACCAAACAGAGAATGGGGCAATGACATTGTCAAATGGTGCAGAAACTCTATACACAAACTGAGCCATCTTGCACAAAACAGAATGCAATGGAAGAATCATATCACAATGGCATCAGACACCTATGGGCAATGGACCCATGGTTATTGATGATGATAACACTTTTCACTTTAACTTTGTTTTTAACAACTGTAACAACAGCAGTGTGAGGTAAGTTTAGCCTGCAGCCTATCTCGTGTTTGATACATCATCTTGACTAAATTTAAGAATTTTAATCTTAGTATCTAATGTCATAAGTTTATGAACTGTCTTCAAAAGAAGACGATGTGTAAAAGTGCTGTTGCTTTCAGTTAAAAAACTGGCAGCAACAGCACCTTTATTTTGAATTTTATCTGCCATTAATAACAACATAAAATAAAATATAAAATAATAACCATAAACAGTTTATAAATTGCACTGAAACAGTAAAACTCAGAGAGAGAGATACAGCAAGCAATGATGTAAACAAACAGTTCATTCAAACTGTGCATTGACTGATAAACTGTCGTATAAGCTGATCATAATGAAGTGAAGTGTCGTAAGACGGGGTATTGCTGAGAAACCCTATACCTTATTTTGACAATAGTTGAAAAGTATAATTTAGAGAAAAAATAAACATCAAATATTACTATTTAATTTTAAATAATGAATATCATGACTTTTTTTAATATATTTTTTACCTTGCTGCGCAATGGCTCAGGAAACCCACCATATGGCACTCCAATATATCCCTGCATAAATTCAATCACTGAACTTGGGAAACTTAGTTCTTCTGCATTTTCTGCTACATCCTTGGCAGATAATTTATTTTGTACCATAAACTGTGCCAAATCACCAACAACTTTTGAAGAAGGAGTAACCTTAAGAAGAACAAGTGGCCATAATTAACTGATGAACAGAAGGTAAAGATTCTTAAATTAGTTAAATAAAATAATTTTTAACTCTGAATAAAGTTTTAAGCGAAGATCATAATGTATCTTAGAGATATGCCTTGTCAGAATTAAAGCATTTTACATAAGTGTTCCATTTCAACAATTTAAAACAATGGAATTGATAATTTTCACTATCAGTTATTTTAAATTAATTTATTAGGATATTAGATTATTTCACATCTAGATAGAATTATTTAGTTTCAAATGAGTCATAATCAACAACTCAATGTCATACTGCAAAATGCAAAAAATAGAAAAGTGATATTGCTGTGTCTGTCTGCATACACTAATAAAAGAGTATCTTCAACAAAAAATATACTAAACTGTTCTGTGCACAAAGCACTACTAGTGTGAGGCTGTTTTGAAAGCTCATCCAAATATAATTGTAATGTTATGAAACACTTAAAAAAAAGGCATACTATGAGCTTAAAATTATAGAAAATATTCAGATACTTTAAACGTTGAATTACAGGTTATAAATAAAATACAAGTTAAATTTATAAATTTTTGTCAGTTACTTTTGGGGTAATGAAGATATTCTGTTTGGCCTTAGTGAATGCATGGATAGATTCTCTGCTTTGCAATCAAACAACTGTTGTTTCAAGTCTGATTTTGATATGGATATTTGTAAAAGATTTCAGGTTGTAGATTTAACTTCTGGTTTGATATTACTAACCACATTCACATAATTTTTGGGGATGACCCCTTGTCTCTGATCCTGTCATGTACTAGAAGATTTCTTTAGTATCTACTCTACAAAACCCTTTAGTAACCTATGTGTTTTGTATCTCTTTTTCTGTCTAACAGACAAACTTTGTATCCAAACATTCAGGTTATCTTCACAGGGAGTAGGCCACAACCAGTCACCATTTTGGTCACTTGTTCTTGAATACTCTTTATCACTTTAAATCCAAAGAAACTCAGACAACCAAATCTGTGCATAAGAGTTCAGATGTGGTTGTATCAAAACTTTATAAAGAGGGATACTAATTTCCTTATTCCAGCTTGTTAGTATTTCATAACATCAAACTGATCCTTGGAGATATTTTACCCACTTTTGAAATATGTCCTCTGAATACCAACTTTGTCCTCTATTACCACTAAATCCCTAGACTTATCAATTTCTTGCAGTACACTTCTTTGTAATACAAAGCCTGTATTATTATTTTTTTTTTTTTTGTTCCAAAATGCATAACTTTGGAATTAAAAAAATCCAATGAATTGGCAACTATCATCCTTTGCTCAAAGTACTATTCATTTATTTAGATAACCCTGTAGGATCCCTACCTCCTGTTAATAATTGTTGTTAAGGTTTAAGTACTGGGGGAACTCATGTTGGAGACTTAATGGAGTAAAACTACACTAAGAAAGAATGAAAAACACTAATTCTTCCAATATTTTGTCTCTGTCACGGAGACATTTTCAGGGAGTACAAAAGAAAACTTATAGTACTGAACTAAGTGAAACGTGGATGAAAGAGTAGAGTCCTAACTAGGTGGGGCAGCCTGTGTAGACACCTGTTGGAGGACTTGGACATAAACTGGGATCTCGAAGGATTAGTGTTTCCCATATTTTGGGAAGTTTTATGCATCCATATTTGTTCAGATTAGCTGATTTCTGAGGGCATCTGTATATTCTAAAAAAAAAAAAAAAAAAAAAAAAAAAAAAAAAAAAAAAAAAAAAAAGTCTTTCTCATTTAAATTTGATACAATGGAGCATGGTCTGCAAGGTGTGTGTTTCAAGTTTTGCATAGTACTCCATGAAGATGTACTATAGAGACTAAATATTGGGAGAATTAAATAGGGTTTTTAATCCTTTCCCAGTGCAGTTTACTCCATTAAGCCTACAACATGAACCACTGATGTGAAAATGAACTGATGCACCCTAAGTATGCAAGCTCTGTAGCACACCACTAGTTACCTGCCTTCTCTGATTTGACTCCACCATATACTACAGAGGAGTATATTGTGAAATCAATTAGCTATCCTCTTTTCCATGTCACCAGCTTCATGTTCATCCCCATTTATCCCAACTTACAAAGAGCTCCATGTAGTATCCTATCAAATGCTTTCGCAGTCCAGAAATATCACCATAGCCATTTCCCTTATCCAATTCAGCTATCACTTTATTGCAACAAACTAAGTAAATTATTAAGACGTCTCTCTTTGCTATCCTCCATAGAGGATTATATACCCATCCACCCATTCTCTAATGATTATTATTATTATTTGACACCTCCAGGGAGTCCAAGGACTCATCAAGGGAGGGCACCTGCTCTACAACTCCGTCTCCACCATTCAATCACCAACTGACTGCAACTACGCTAACAGCATCTACCGCCAACCACCACTAGTATTTCCACAGAAATACCAGTGGTGGTTGGCGTAAAAGATTGTAAAAGATCTTTTACAGTCTTTTAGACAGACAATCAAACATCCATGCCCATGATGGGATTCGAACCCGCAGCTTTTTGGCCGGAGAGCAGATACGCTATCCACTCAGCCAACGAAGCTGGCAATTACACCCTAAATTTTTTTTAAATAGCTTAACTACCAGTTCTAAGATACTAATTGGTCTATAATTTGTGACCTCAGTCTTTGAGCCATCTTTATATAATGGAAATATTATACCCTCTTTCCACACTCTTTGTATTTTGTCAGTGTTGTCGAGACAGACCAGTTAAGTGCACAGTTATTTCTCTGGAATTTTTTTCTGCAACACAGGTTGATTCTCATCAAACTCCAGGGCTGTATTTACACTGATTTTTTTTTTTTTTTTTTTTTTTTTTTTTAATATACTGAACACCTTCAAGTTTATCTACCTTCGTTTTCAATCTTTATTCCTTTCACAGTGGTCACTGTATTATCTCTAGCTGGATGACAAAAAGAAATCTATCAGAAACTCAACCATTTCTTTTGCTTCTGTCACCTTCCTACCATCAGCATTCATTAAAGTTAAGTTATCCTTCTATCACTCTTCCTTCTGTTCAACTACTTATCAAAAGAACATTAGGATTTCTTTTGGCCTACTCAGCTAATTTTTTTCTCATTATCTGATTTTACCTTTCTTACCACAGTGTCACCTTTCTTGCTTGTACTTTATATTGCTTATTAGTCTGCTGATCATCTTTTCCCTTAAATACTCTCTGCAACATTTTTTTTTTTTTTCTTTTGCAGTTCCTGTTTAATGATGCTACTTATCCATTTAATTTGTATCTTATTTTTCTAATATTGTATGCCACTTGATATTACTTTCCTTAACCATGCATTATTAACATTCTTGCTTGGAATTTAAGGCATGATATAGTTTTAAGCCACCTCCTGAGTTATCTTAATCACCAACTTTGTAGTTCCAAATATACTCCCCTTCATGATATCTTCCACATGCTTTGTCACTGTCTAGCTCAGGACTGCATGATCACACTCCCAATTAGAAAAAAAAAAAAACGCTTAGCTTGGTTATGGACAAATTTAGTAATGCATCATCAGATCCAATGCTCTTAAACTCCAATGTGCCTTTCACATGTCCTGTTTCAGGTAATTATTTCTCAACAGCTGCATGAATTCCATTTTTTTCCATGTGCCCTTTCTTCCAATTTTGTTCTTATAGTTTGAAGTCTCCATAATGATTACTTAATTTGAGCTAATGCTTGTAACCCCCCCCCCCCACTTAACCTGGCCTACAACAGCACAACCAACTATAATTTGTCCTACTGGCTTTTATCTCACACCAGATGACTTTAAATGCACTGCCTCCCTCAATCTATTTTCTTGCTGAGCCTTTACTTCTGTTGGTTTCATTTATTCTGCTATATTAACAATATCCTCAACTTAGTTCTGTTCTCTCTCTATTCCTCCTTAAAAATAGAATATACAATCCATTTCACCTCTGTGATATCTTTCTCTGTCAGCAAAATTTTGCTTATGTCTATAATTTTTGGCCAATTCATGCTAACAAATGACCTCACCTTATTCTTGAAACTTCCAGCATTAGTATGCACGTGTTACAATATTCCTACAGGTACCCTTGAATCTTAATATGTGTCTCATTCATATTTGAAAAATCTGATTCAGCTTTGTGCGATTTCTCATTTTCATACTTGCTCACTCATTCTCCCTAATCATTTCATTAGGGAGAATGAGTCAGGGCAAGAATGCACTTTCCCTCACCTGCATTGCCTTTGACAAGACAAACTTTACTTTCTTACTTTGATGTAAAAATAATCATAATTTAAAATTCTGAATATGTTTACGTATTATTTATGTTAGTATGTTTATTAGTTTTAGTTTCATAACACACATTGTCGGCACTTGTGATGTGCCCGTTATTTAAATTGTTTGTCAAAGTGATATGTAAAGCATTTAAAAAAATTTATGTACTTACTGGATTTGATATTTGTATTACTTACAGGAATTTTATTGTAGTTTAAAATTATCAAAAGTTGTGTTTTACGGAGACATTCTCTTGTTGCTAACGGAGACAACGTGCCAGCCATTATGCCTAGTTTCTCACTTGCCACTTTCATGGAGTGTGCATGCTTGCCGAGAAGTTTGATGTGTGATCGACAGCTGACAAGTTCGGTATCGAAGCAACGGGAGAGTAAACAAAACAGCGTTCGGAAGGAAATAAGAACACAGGCCAGCAGATATTTAGATTAGGAGGAACTTAAGTTTTTATGTGACAGTGGGAGGAAAATCAATAGTATATATTCCAAAAAAGGAATCATGGAACTATTAAGTTTAAAGTGGAATAAGTATTGATAAATAAAAGGGAAATATTGCTATAGGCGTTTTAAAAGGAATATTGGAGGAAACGCTAATTGAAAGATTTATAGTAGGTTCCAAAAAGGGAATCTTAGAACTGTAAATTCTTTTAAAGTGAAAGAGTTAAACTGTCAATAAACATTAGTGAATAAAAGAGGAAGTTGTTATTTATGTTCTAAAGGAATGTTCGAGAAAACTCTGATTAGGAAGTTTCATCTGTATTAAGGATGCCAGATCTAACTATTATTTCTACTAAAAAGACATAGAATTAAGTCAGGAAGAATTAATGTGTGCTACATGAGTGATGAGAAAGGATCTCCTGTGAAAATGAAGAATAAAGTCGTATATCTTCAGAAAATTTATTTTTAAAAGGCCTTGGATCCGATTAATTCTGTACTTATAGTTATGTAAAGTTGTTTGAAGTGTGTATATATTGTTTTTGTTATATTAAATACATTTATTTTGTATTTTGGTCTTGAGTCAGTGAATTATTTGGATTCTGAAGGAAATAGTAAAAAAGAGGTCATTGCACCAATCGGAGTGAATCCTTGTGCAATAAATAAATATAATAAAAGCACTCGGAAATTAAAAATAATTGTTAGAAATACAGAGATTAAATAAAAATCCTACATATAAACAATGGCATAGCCGGTAGGATAAATATTATAATATCCTCTATATAAACATCTCTAAAATTTAAATAAAAATCTCTAATTATTAACACACTTGCCCTCACCTGCATTGCCTTTGACAAGACAAACTTTAATTTCTCACTTTGCTCCTTCTGGTAACTTATCCTCTCATATTCCATACTTTAAATCTTTCAAATCATTATTCTCTCAAAATTATTAATTCTTTTACTCTCTTTTTGAATTCTGACAACATCACTAATATCTTTAATCTATGCATCAGGAAACCATGATTGCCATGCACTCATCAATCATGAAATCTCCATACAGTATTGTTTACTCTGCCTTTTTCACTTAATAATATCCTTACTTTTCTCTCCTTGCCATACCACTTACCAAATGCTCCACCTCAGACTTTGTTCCATGAAACATTGCTCACTTTTCTTCTCATCTTTCTTTTGAGTTACCTTTCTTTTAACTCCTACTTTTGTCATCCATACTTATTTCAGTTCCACTTATTCTCATTTTATTACATTTTTTTCATGGCCATTTCCTTTTTTGATGCAACTTTCCAACACATTTACCATTTAATAGAAAGGGGGGGAATGGTAAATTCCTTTATGTATTAATAGCCGGGTACGAAACTCGGATCGAAATCCATAGAGTTTCATGCCGAAAAAAAAAACTATCGGCAGGCCCAAGTATAAATGATCACTTGGATAGTACAACACCAGGGCAACTCCATGCAAAGGTGGAGCAAGCTCCCTCACTAACTTTAATATTCTTTCATAATGTAAAACCCAGCTCCTAAGAGATGTATATATATTTATATTGTTTTACATTATGAGAAGCGGTCACTACCCAGACCGGTTTCAACCTTTTTTGAGGTCTCATCAGTGAGTAGGTAGACCTGGAATATCAAGGTGTTTTAAGTGAACATGAAATTACATAGCTCTACTATCTAATTGCCGAAGTGGTGTACTCCTATATTTAATGTTAATTACTAATTTAATAAGCCGAAAGGCTATTTTACCTCATAATTTTTCATAATTTCAAAAAAGGCTATTTTACCTCATTTTACCTCATATATACATCTCTTAAGAGCTGGGTTTTACATTATGAAAGAATATTAAAGTTAGTGAGGGATCTTGCTCCACCTTTGCATGGAGTTGCCCTGGTGTTGTACTATCCAAGTGATCATTTATACTTGGGCCTGCTGAGTTTTTTTTTCGGGATGAAACTATGGATTTTGATGCGAGTTTCGTACCTGGCTATTAAAACATAAAGGGATTTACCCCCCCCCCCCCCTTTCTATTAACATGTTCACTGGTAAAATAGCCTTTCCGGCTTATTAAATTAGTAATTAACATTTACCATTTTTTTTGCTTATTACCTACAAGCTCACTCAATGTTTGATAGCAACATATCATGTGCACACAGCACGTCAAAGTTTCTCGTGAAGCTTTTCCCTCATTGTCCTGTATTATTATTATTTTTTTGGTGCCATTATTAGCACTATAATAAGATCGTTAAAATTTCTTTTCTCAGATGCACACAATACCAACCTTCTTCCATGTGCCACCTAGCAGCAAATTTTTAATAAAATGAAAATTAATCTAATTGTTGAATCTTCGAAGTGTCCTATGATAAAATATGAAATAAGTGATTCTTTTCATCTTATTTGTGAAGAAATACTTGCCAGTGATTCCTGAATTACATACACCGAGTTGCAATAAGCAGCATCAACTGTGTTTGAATATTCCAACAAAGCTGAACGAACCTCCATCTTGGGAGGTTCATTCAAAATCCTTAACACTCTCAGCATTAATAATGTATTCTGGTAATGCCTTTCATTCACCCACAATTCTCTGTGTAAAAAATTACTCCTCACATCCCTCTTACATAACTTCAAGGGATGGTCTCTGGTTCTTGCCCTCTGCTCTATAGCCCCCTCTGGATTAATCGAATAAAACCCCTCACTAATTTGAACATATCTATCATGTCAATGAATGAAGCTGGATAACATGTGCATCTAGACTTTATAAGACTGATATTAGTCTAGAGACACAAAGCAAAGTAACAAGATGGTGGTAAAATAAGTATGTTGAAAATAACTAAAATTATACAAGCTTTAAAGAACATTTTCCTACTTATGCATTCCAATTGTACTTTAAGGTGTGCTGATTTTAATTTGATTTCGGTTACAGCTGTTTCTGTAGACTTTAGTCAGGATAAACTATGGAATCTTTTTAATTATAAAATATGCATTTCACACATATTTAACTCAAGTATTCCAGTTCCTGAATTGGGAATAATGAGGAGGAAGAAAAATATTAGTCAGAATGTTTACAGAGAATGCCAGCTTATTTCTTGGAATTTCTATAAGGTAAAACAAAACTTAAAATATGTATGCTGTTTCACTGGGTGAAATGAAAAACTAATTCGGCATTTTTGGCTGGAATGCCTATCCTTAGAGAAGTTACTGTATTAAGTTACAAGAAAGAATAGAATAGGAACCATGTGTATACATATCTTTCTGTGGTCCAGCAGTTCTATAGGTCAATATTGAGACCACATATTAATATAAAAATAAACAATTAAAAAATTCGAAAAGTTTCTTTTGCCGTACGACTTACATCATCAGAGGTAACGGTATATAAAATGGTATATAAGTCTTATGATGAATGAAACTTGTCAGACTTTTTAATTGTTTATTTTTAATAAACTCTTTATATTAATATGTGGTCTCAATACCAAAAACTACCTACAGAATACGAACCTTATCTGAAAATGATTTATTTCCATGGAATATTTTTCTATTACAGATGAATATATGTACTGCTATTACATTAGAAGTCTTTGTCCTATCAGTGTCCAAATTTTCTAAGCATATGAAGCTCTCATTTGTTTTGTTTGCTTATTTGAATTACTGAGTGGGTGCAAGGAAATATTTATTATATGTATATATTTGTATATTTTGTGAATTCAAATACATTTAGAAAAAGAATACATTTTTAAAAACCATACTCTTTTCTAAACGTTGCTACAACTTCTAAAACAGTTTATTTGCCTTTAATCTAAAGGTACAAATCATCAACATCAATTTCCTGATATGTACCCTTAAGGGAAGTTCAGGCTACTATGACAGAACCACATGATTATTAATGATCTCTTATCAACACTTTTCCTCCAAATTAGTCTATTACTTATAAGACTATTACACTTTTTTATATAAAATCTTTATCAAGTAGCTTTATTTTTATCCTCCTACATGTTTCGCCAATCTGTTTCTATTGGCATCCTCAGGGAATACAAATCAGTAAGCACAAAATGAAGGTTACAGACTAGGTTATAACCGATGGTTCTAAATCATACAAAAATTGGTATTGTGCGTGTCTCGTTAACGTGATTTATTCGTGATGACTCATGACGTAATTGTTATGAAAGTTCATTTCTTTGATATTTAATGATCTGATAAAAGTTTTCCAAATTTCTGGTAAAATTAGACCTTGATTCTTGTTTAGGTTTTCAGTTTTACGGACGACTGTAGCTGCTTCTTTAAAGGTTCTTGAATGGTAGTTATCTTCTATGTATGGCATAAGGCTCTTATCCCACTCAATGTGATGGTTAGTAGAGGCAAAGTGGCATGAAAGGCCTGAAATGTCTTGTCTGTTATTTCTGACATATCCTATGTGTTCTTTCTTTCTCGTTTCGAAGCTTCTAGATGTCTGACCTACGTAACTAATACCACATGAGCAAGGAATATTATATACTCCAGAGTATTTGTAGAATGGGTGAGGATCTTTCGGTGATCTTAAAAATTTCCGAATAGTATTGATTGGTTTGAATGCCACTCTGATCTTGTATGGTTTTAAAAGGTTAGCTAATTTTTTGGAAAGGTTGTTGACAAAAGGAATTGTAATTGTACTGATGTATTGGACGTCATCACGTTGTCGATGTGGTATATCAGTAAATAGAATCTTGTTATAGAGTCTTTTAGGGTAACCATTTAAAGAAAGTTCTCTGGATATTGTGGTTAATTCCGTTAGTAGGTCATCCTTGTCTGTCGTATACTGTATAGCTCTTTTCTTGAGACTATGGATAATGCTAAGTTTCTGAGCTATGTGATGAGCTGAGTTGAAATGGAGGTAACGTCCAGTATTTGTAGGTTTACTGTATACAGATAGGTTGATACTATTATTGGATTGTTTCTTTATTAAAATGTCAAGGAATGGAACTTTCTTTAAATGGTTACCCTAAAAGACTCTATAACAAGATTCTATTTACTGATATACCACATCGACAATGTGATGACGTCCAATACATCAGTACAATTACAATTCCTTTTGTCAACAACCTTTCCAAAAAATTAGCTAACCTTTTAAAACCATACAAGATCAGAGTGGCATTCAAACCAATCAATACTATTCAGAAATTTTTAAGATCACCGAAAGATCCTCACCCATTCTACGAATACTCTGGAGTATATAATATTCCTTGCTCATGTGGTATTAGTTACGTAGGTCAGACATCTAGAAGCTTCGAAACGAGAAAGAAAGAACACATAGGATATGTCAGAAATAACAGACAAGACATTTCAGGCCTTTCATGCCACTTTGCCTCTACTAACCATCACATTGAGTGGGATAAGAGCCTTATGCCATACATAGAAGATAACTACCATTCAAGAACCTTTAAAGAAGCAGCTACAGTCGTCCGTAAAACTGAAAACCTAAACAAGAATCAAGGTCTAATTTTACCAGAAATTTGGAAAACTTTTATCAGATCATTAAATATCAAAGAAATGAACTTTCATAACAATTACGTCATGAGCCATCACGAATAAATCACGTTAACGAGACACGCACAATACCAATTTTTGTATGATTTAGAACCATCGGTTATAACCTAGTCTGTAACCTTCATTTTGTGCTTACTGATTTGTATTCCCTGAGGATGCCAATAGAAACAGATTGGCGAAACATGTAGGAGGATAAAAATAAAGCTACTTGATAAAGATTTTATATAAAAAAGTGTAATAGTCTTATGAATAACTGTCAAGAAAAAATTCAACATAGTCTATTACTTGTAATCACTCCAATATTATTATTATATCAAACATTTCATTCCTCCAAGGTGTCCTGAATCAATCCACAAACACCTTGGTCTTCCTCTGGGTCTTTTAACTGCCACGTAGGCACCAACAATTATTTTGCTAACATTTCCTCTCCCATTCTGTTTTAAAGTGACCATACAACCTTAGATTAACACTGCTCACACATTCTTGAATGTTGGTGATGTCCAGTTTCTTCCGAATATCTTCATTTTTAATAAGATTCTGCAATCCATTCACTCCCGTAACTTTTCTCAGAATCTCATATCTGTGGCCTCCAAGCATCGATCAATTGCTTTATTTCTAAACGAACTCTTAGATAAATAACTTAAAACTGATTTGAACACTGTCTTGTATACTGCTACTTTAGTATTTCGGCTAATTTTTCTCTTATTCCATATAAATTTATTCAACTGGCTCTCACTATACTAGTTTGCTTACTCTGTTGTCTATTTCTAGATTTAATTTGCCATCTTCACTAAAAACTTTACCTAAATAGCTGAAATATTTTACTTGCTGTATAAGTTCACATTAAGAATGACTGAGCTTATATTCCTGCCTATTTTATTTTGGTCTTTTTATTGCTAATTTTCATACCAAATTTGTTACAGTTGTTATTCAATTTACTTAGTGAATCCTGAAGACTTTAACTGGATGTATTTAGGAGTACAACATCATCATCTGCAATCTGATATCTTCAATATTAAGATCAGGTTTAATGCCACTTTCTTTCATAACATGATTCATACAAATCATGAATGAGAGTAGAGATGATGTGCATCATTGTCTTACACCTGATTTCATATCAAACCATCTTCCTGTATTTCCTTCATTTCTAACTGCTGATTTACAACTATGTATTGCCCTGTATAATGTTCCATTTACCTCATATAATTGTAGCATTTTATTATTATTATTATTATGTGACACCTCCAAGAAGTCCAAAGACTCATCGAGGGAAGACACCCACTCTACAGCTCACCATCTCCACCAACTATAGCGAACCACATCATCTACACCAATGCCATCTACTGTTCACCAGTAGATGCATTGGTGTAGTAGTATTTTCACAGCCAATCACATATATTCACAGCGGATTCAAACCCACAGCCTTTTGGATGGAGAGCAGATACACTAATCACTCAGCCAACCAGATTGGCTAAAGATTTTCAAAAGATTTTCTCTGGGAACTCTGTCATATGCCTTTTCCAGATCTATGAAACTTAAGTACAGATCCTTGTCATGTTTCCATGATTTCTCAAATATTTGTTTTAAAGTGAAAATCTGATCACAACGATCTCAATTTGGTGTGAATCCAGCTTGTTCTTCCAGTTTCTCTTCTATAATTTTTCTCAGCCTCTTTTCAAGTATGCTGGCATGAATCTTATCTGGAACACTTAATAAAGAAATTCTTCTGTAATTCTCATATTCAGCTTTATTCTTTTCTTTTTTTTTATTTTTTTATAGATGGGTACTATGAGAGCTCTACTCTAATCAGCTGGAATTCGATCTTCTGACTAGGCCCTCTGAATTATGCAAAACTTTTATACCTCCATATTTGAGCAATTTTGGTTGAATATCATCTACTCCAGCTACACACATTTCAAGTCTTTGATGGATTTTTGTGCCTGAAGTATTGATACACACTTCAGATTGTATTCCTCTTGAAATACAATCCAATTAGCTAAGAATTTTCAGTATGCTTTCTTCTTTTCCAGGACTGCTTCTTTAACTTCTTATGTCCACCATGGCATTCTTATTTTTCTGTCCTTGCAGACAACTTCATCACATGCCTTGCTATCTGAATTAATCAATGTTTTCTTCAGACTTGGCCACTGAGACTCCAAGGTTTCGTTATTGTTTTTGAACTGTTTCATTCTTTCTTCAGTAATGTTTGTATAGTGAATCTACAATTTATCTGAAAAAAGCTGCTCAATTTTAGTTTTTTTTTTTTTTTTTTTTTTAAGTTTTATACATACAGTTATTTTCAATGTGATATTCAGTTTCAAGTAATGGTCACTTCCAATTTTAAATCCTCTATATACTCTTGTATCCTGAACCAGCCTGAATCCTGAAGTTATCACTAAAAATTAACAGTCACTGAGCCTTTTCTTATTTCCTGTGTCTTCTCTTCATGTGAACTTGTGCACATCTTTATGTTGGAACATGGTGTTAGTAATCACTAGTCTATATCTTGAGCAGAAATTCAGCAGATACTTACCATTATTATTAGTTTTGCCCTTTTCTTCAAATTTTCACAAATCATTTCTATATGCCTGATGGGATTAACTTCCTACTCTGATGTTTACATCTCCAACAAGGCGCACTCATTCCATTTTGTTTAGGTCAGCTGCCTGCCTGCTCAAGTGACTCAAAAAATTCTTCCACTTCTTTCTTAGGAGAACCTTCTTGGGACCATAGGCACAAATAAGTTTCATTGTCCACATCCTCATTTAGAAGTTTGTCCACATAGCTACTTGAAATTGCATTCCAATCAAGAAATTTATACAATATATACGTGAAAACACAAGGTAAAGGTTTTTACTAAAAAGAGCCAAAAGGCTTCAGTTTGGCAATGCAAAATTGTATTATTAATTAAATATACTGTCATATATTTCAGTCAGAAATTAACAGACCAATGTCAGTGATTTAAAAAAGTTATTACAAGGTAGAATGCAAACAACTGATTTATTCAAAATAGAACAAGCAGCATGATGTTAAATCACCAATAGCATTATGCTTTCTCTGAAGAAAAGGTTAATCATACTAGTGTTAATCACCACACACAAACACAGGCATGGCCTCAGCGCTTTCTTTAAATAGGTGCTCAAATTTGTACCAACATTTATGTAAGGCATGTTTCAGACCAAAGAATGTTCTGGTCTGCCTCTATTCCATGTTCAGCTAATCCAGACTTATCACGTTTTTTGTGAAAAATATATGATTAACGTTCTTGTATTCTTTTTTCTATTGAGCGTCCAGTTTGTCCAAAGTAGGAAAGATGACAGTCACATGGAACTTGGTATACCCCTGGAAGAGACATAGGAGAGTGTTTATCTTTAGAAGACAGGAAATATGTTGAGAGTTTATTAATAGGAATAAAAGTCACTGCTAAGTCATATTTCTTCAGAATTCTTGAAATCGGTTCTTCAACAATCTGCATATCATCCTTTTCAAAAGACAGGAATCATAAAGTGTTTAATTTGACGAGCTAAGACTAATTGTTTAACTTCCCATCATTTACAGGAAGAATTCTCAACTATCAAACAACATATGAAATTAAATGGCTTCTCCAAAAGGACTACTCAACATCTGTTTGACTCCTACAACCTAACCCAAATAACATCATCATCAAATTCCTGCCATGTACCCTCAAGGGGTGTACAGGATATGATAGTACTACATGAAAAAAAATTACATCATGACCTTCATACCACATCTATTACAACAGATATTCAATTTAGTCACAAAATCTTGCAGACTTGTAGCGGATTTATTTAGAAGTATAACATCATCTGCATAAAGCAAAGAGCTGACATTAACATCTCCAATTTTGATATCATGTTTAATACCACTTTCCTTCATAATGTCATCCATATAGATAATGAATAACAGAGGGGATAATGTACATCCTTGTCTCACACCAGATTTAACATTAAACCATCTTCCTGTACTTCCTTCAATTCTAACTGCTGACTTACAACTCAAATAAAGACTAAGTATTCCTTGATATAATGCCCCATTGAGACCACATAACTGCAGCGTATTGAATAGTTTCTCTCTTGGCACCTTGTCATATGCCTTTTCCAAATCGACAAAACTTAAATACAGATCTTTGTTATATTCCCATGATTTCTCCACTATTTGTCGAAAAGTGAAGATCTGATTCTGGTAGCCTCTATTTGACCTGAATCCAGCTTGTTCTTCACCAAGCTTTTCTTCCACAATTCTTCTCAACCGTTTCTCAAGTATACTTGCATAGATCTTGCCAGGAACGCTCAGTAGGGAAATACCGCTGTAATTCTCACATTCAGTTTTATTTCCCTTTTTATATATGGGTACTATGAGAGCTCTACTCCAATCATTGGGAATTCGTCCCTATGTCCAGGCTTTCTGAACTATGCAGTGCAGCCACTGTAAGACTCTTATACCACCATACTTCAGCATTTCTGGTCGAATATCATCCACTCCTGCTGCCTTTCCACATTTCAAGCTTTTGATTGCTTTTTCTACTTCGAGTATAGATATTTATTCCTGACTGCATGCCTGGTCAGTGTTTTTTTACCACGCTGCTGTCATCACTGCTTGTTTCATTTAGCAGTTTTTCAAAGTAATTACTCCATACTTCAAGGATATCTTACTCTACCGTTTTCATATCACCTTTATCATCTCTAACTCCTTTTACAGCACTCTTTCCTCCATTCCTAAGATTCTTCAACAACTGCCAGAATATTTTGCCACCTTCTTGATATTTATTTTCTATATTCTTGCCAAAGTCCTCCCATGACTTTTGTTTAGCTAGTTTTACACAGTGTTTAGCATTCTTGCATTTGTCTCTGTATTGTCTAAGAGCACAAGCTGACTTATTTGACAGGAACTTTTGATATGCTTTCTTCTTTTCCTTCACTGCCTCTTTAACTTCCTGTGTCCACCAGGGAGTTCTGATTTTTTTATCCTTGCAGACAACCTCACCACATGCCTCTCTGGCAGAATCAATCAATGCTTTCTTCAGAGTTTGCCACCAAATCTCCAAGGTTTGATTCCTGTTCTCAAACTCTTTCATTTTTTCTTCAATAATCTTTGTGTATTTTAGTCTACAGTTCACATCTGAGAGCTGCTCAACTTTTATTCTCTTTAAAACTTTCTTACATGTTATTCTTTTCAACATGAAATTCAATTTTATCCTGCTCAAGACTAAATAGTGATCACTTCCAATTTCAAATCCTCTGTACACTCTGGTGTCCTGCACCAGGGAGAAAACATCACTATCAACAATAACATAGTCAATGAGACTTTTCTTATTCCTAGCCTCTTCTCTCCATGTGAATTTGTGCACATTTTTATGTTTGAACATGGTGTTAGTAATAACTAGTCCATGTCCTGAGCAGAAATCCAACAGATATTTGCCATTATTATTAGCGTTGCTCTTTTCTCCAAATTTTCCCAAAATATTTTTGTATGTCTCACAATCATTTCCTACTCTGCTATTTAGATCCCCAACAAGGACGAATTTTTCCTTTTTCATTGTGTCAGTTGCTTTTTCTAAATCCTCAAAAAATTCCTCCACTTCTACTTTAGTAGAACTTTCTGTGGGACCATAGGCACAAATAAGTCTCATTGTCCAGTTCCCCATTCTCATATTTGCCCACATTACTCTACTTGAGACTGACTGCCATTCAAGAAGATTAGCCTCGTATTTTGTGTTGAATACTATGGCTATGCATTCTTTTCCTTGATTGTCATTGTCTGAATATAACATTTTGTATTTATTGCTCAGAAAGATCTCACCAGTTTTGGTCTTTTTTGTTTCAGTCACCCGTATTATGTCGATCTGGTACTTATCTAATTCCTCAGCTAGCTCCATTTCTTTGCCATTCAGGCTTCTTACGTTGATAGTAACGATCTTTAACTCTGGTGATGTTGAATTGGGGTTTGTTTTCAGATTTGTTCCAGTAGCTGACTTTTCGCTGTTCGCCCTGGTTCCCTGGCGAAAACAACGGGGCCCTGTTTGACCAGGCGATGCCCCAGCCGGCATGAAATTTTGTCATATTGTACCATCATTTTTTATTTTGGTTTAACCAATAAGAATACAATTTGGTCGGCTAAATCCCAAATTGCCAGCCCATCCTCGTTCGTTCAGTATCCAGGGAGATACCCAACAGGGTGCACCACGAGAAGGTGAGGATTGGACATTAGGTCAGAAGCTCTGGTCGGTTCTCTGCATTCCTTTAAAGGCTATGTGGAGGTCTCCTCTCAGTTATACAGCTTTGACCCTTAAGCACCCCCACCCAAATAACAAGGAATCAATATGTCGAGTTCCAATCCCATGCATCTCCGGCATTTCAGAACCGATTTCAAGAATTCTGAAGAAATATGATTTAGTAGAGACTTTTAATCCTATTAATAAACTTTCAACATATTTCCCCTCTTCAAAAGATAAACACTCTCCTATGTTTCTTCCAGGTGTATACCAGTTCCATATGACTGTCATCTTTCCTATTCAGAGAAACTGGAAGCTCAATAGAAAAAAGAATACAAGAACATTAATCATATATTTTCCACATAATCTGATAAGTCTGGATTAGCTCAACATGGAACAGAGGCAGATCACAATGTTCTTTGGTCTAAAACACGCCTTTCTACATATATGTTGGTACAAATTTGAATGCTTATTTAAGGAGAGTACTGAGCCCATACTTCACCACCCTAACTTGAATCGGAATGACTGCCTAGACTTATCAAAAATATGGGAAAGTTTGATTTGAATAACATATCATTAAAGGTTTGTTTTTTTTACTATTAGAACCAAGAATAATAGTTTATAGAAACACAAGGTCTTAAGAAACCAACTAGATACTACATCTATCTGATGATCAGTTGAGTATGATATTATAAGTTATACATATGCAATTTATTTTACACTGGTATGATTAACCTTTCCTTCAGTGAAAGCATAATACTGTTGGTGATTTAACAACATGCAGCTCATTCTATTTTGAATAAATTACTTATTTAAATATGTTAATGAGAAGTTGACTCATACATGTGTAGCTAAACTTATCAGAAAGGAAACTATCAACTATCATTCAAAGGAAGTAGACAATGAGCAAGAGTGTCATGCTGATGCTACAGAGAAGTAGATATACCCCAGATTGAGAAACCAGAAATGGACTTCATTTTAAAATGTGTTCAGGAAAAACACTAGTGTAAAAATAATCATAATTTAAAATTCTGAATATTTTACATATTGTTTATGTTAGCAGGTTTATTAGTTTTGGTTTCATAACACGCATTGTTGGCACTTGTGATGTGCCCGTTATTGAAATTGTTTTGTCAAAATGAAATGTAAAGAAGTTAAAAAATTTATGTACTTACCGGATTTTAATAGTTGTGTTACGTTAAACAATTTTATTGTAGTTTAAAATATCAAAAGTTGTGTTTTATGAAGACATTCTCTTGTCGCTAATGGAGACAATGTGTCAGCCATTATAGCTAGCTTCTTGCTTGCCAGTTTCATGGAGTGCGCATGCTCGCCGAGAAATTTGATGTGTGATTGACAGCTGAGAAGGACAGTGTTCGGTATTGAGAGAAAACAAGAGAGCGTTCGGGAGGAAATTAGAACACAGGCTGGCAGATATTTAGATTCAGTAGAAATTGAATTTTTCTATGTGACAGTTGGAAGAAAATTAATAGTATATTTCGATATTTCGAAAAAGGAATCGTGGAACTATGAAGTTTCAAAGTGGAATAAGTATTGATAAATAAAAGAAAATATTGCTATAGATGTTTTAAAAGGAATATTCGAGGAAACGCTAATCGGAAAGTTAGTAGATTCCGAAAAAGGAATCATAGAACTGTGAGTTTTTAAAGTGGAAGAGCTAAGACTGTCAATAAGCATTAGTGAATAAAAGAAGAAATTGCTATTTACATTCTAAAGGAAGTTTTGAGGAAACGCTGATTACCTTTCATCTGTCTTAAGGAAGAATTAATGTGTGCTACATGAGTGATGAGAAAGGATCCTGTGAAAATGAAGAATAAAGTCATATATCTTCGGAAAAGGGCCTTGACCAAGAAAGAAACTGGCTATAAACATTTTGTCATTGTGAAAACAGTGTTTAGTCTAGTCTTAAGTGAAAGTTTATTTTAAAAGGCCTTGGATCCAATTAAATTTGTAGTTAGTTACGTAATATTGTTTGAAGTGCATATATATATTAAGTGTTTGTGTTTTATTAAATGTGTTTAATTTGTATATTGGTCTTGAGTCGGTGATTTTTTGGATTTGAAAGCAATAGTAAAAAAGAGGTCATTGCACCAATCGGAGTGAACCCTTGTGCAATAAATAAATATAATAAAAGCACTCAAAAATTAAAAGTAATTGTTTAGAAATAAAGAGATCAAATAATTTAAAAATCCTCTTCTTTATACGATGGCACAGCCGACAGGATTAATATTAATTAAAAAATCTCCTTTCATTTTACAATGGCGCAGTTGACAGGATTAAAATAAATATAATAATCTCTCCTGCTACAGAGTAGTAGATATACCCCAGATTGAGACCAGAAATGGACTCGATTTTAAAATGTGTTCAGGAAAAACACTACAGAAATAACCACAATGAAAAGAAAACTTATCTAACATATAATGTTACAATTAATACAGTATGACATACCTTAATGATATCTCCCAGTAACCGATTTGCTTCTGAATATCTTTTCTTAATTGTCTCAAAATGTTCTCCAAGACCAAGACTGAATGCTTGAAACTGCAAATTAGTATACTGACCTCCAGGAATTTCATTCTGATATACATCAGCATTACCACTTTTCATGGTCATAGTACATTCAAATGGTGCATACAAAGTTCGAGTCTGTTCCCAGAATGCTGAATATTCACTTATAGAATTTAAGCCAAGGCCTGGAAAGTGAAGGAAATGTATATTTTGCATCACAAATTCACTGGATATTAATATAAACATAACTATTTCATTACTCTAAAAGTGAAATGATCACATGTTTAGAGCTGCAGTCACCCTGTATCTGACACTGATTTTTTTTTTTCACATTCACATTTTTTGATTTATTAGCAGAAAAAGTATTATTCTAGAAGTTATACTGATGGTATTAAGAATATCATATGATTTATATTAATTCTAAATTTATAATAAAACAGATACAGATATTTCACTTGTATTTCTCATCAATAAGAAAATCACTGATTAGTCTATACAATGCAATCATTCATTTGTTATCTAACCTAAGATCTCAGGACAATGAGTGGTTGGATTAATCAGATAATATATTTATTCTGCAAGACAGTAGTATGAACCTGTCCACTACTTACCACAGCTAGAGATCTGGATGAACTTACAATACATGAAAATTATGTAAAGTACCTAATCTAAAACACTTATATTTCATGATGAGTATTTCATCACATGAAACACAAAAGGAATATTCTAGTTTCATGAAACAAGAATGGAATGACCAAAGTTACAGTGCTTCCATTCTATTGTTCTGTCTGGCCAGTCATATACTATTAGTAAATCATGGAAACTAAAGTCATTGACACAGCAATTAACTCAGCCAAAAGACAAAGTAGTGCATGTCTTGTTGCAGGTATAACAAACTAAGAAGGCAGTTTAAGAAAGAAGTCATTAGTAAATCAAAGTAATGCCAATTATGTCTATGTACTTTGTTCCAGAAGACTAATATGTACATCATTGATACAAAGAAGACAAAAACAGGAGCAATCTTGCTAAATAAGTATACAGGATGTTATATTTGAGCTATAACAACCAAGAAAAAGAAGATGTAGTGATAGCATTCGACAATAAACATGAAGATAAAACTCTTGATTAAAAGGCATTTTCAGTCAAGTGTTACATGGGAAAACTTCGAAATAGGGAAATTGACAATGAAACTTATTTGTGCTTATGGTTTCACAGAAAGTTCTCCTAAGGAAAAAGTGGAGGAATTTTTTCAGTCATTAGAGCATAAAGAAAATAGAAAAGTGGTCCTTCTTTTACAAAAAGGGTAAACTAATAATAATAGTAAGTATCAGCTGGATTTCTGCTCAAGATATGGACTAGTCCTTACTAATACCATGTTCCAACAAAAAGATATAATAAATTTAGTTTAATCCTTTATCCAAGTGTGAGCAAGCAAAGTTTGCACCTGAAAATATCTTCAGGACTGAGGTAAGGTAGTACAACACTGGGCAACTCGGAGCAAAGGTGAATCAAGTGAAAAATAAACTTTTAACATCTTTCTCTAAATCCAGAGTAATTTAATAATAAGGTGGCACACCTTTTGGCAACTTCTATAGGTAAATATGACCTCGCCATTGCTTCTGCCTTGGTATCTCCACTTCTGGGTCTGGCTCCCACTGATGAGACCGCAATAAAGGTAGAAACTGGTGTGGATAGTGGCCCGTCCCTTAATGCATAACATTATACATATCCATAAGGAGATATGTTTTGCATTATGAGAGATACTGAGATAGGAATGATGTTAGCTTGGTCCACCTTTGCTCTGAGTTTCCCAGTGTTGTACTACCTTACCTCAGTCCTGAAGATATTTTCAGGTGCAAACTTTGTTTGCTCACACTTGGATAAAGGATTAAACTAAATTTATTATAGTCTAACCAAGTGAAAAATAAACTTTTAACCAATATAAAGATGTACACAAGAAAAGCCTCATTGACAAATCATTGTTGATAGTGATATCTTCATGCTAGTTCAGAACAAGAGTATAAAGAGGGTTTGAAATTGGAAGTGATTATCACTTAGTTTTAAATAGAATAAAACTGAATATCACATTGAAAAGAACAGGATGTAAAGTTTTAAAAATTAAAGTTGATCAGTTTTTTGCAGGTAAACTGTAGACTCAACTATTCAAACATTATTGAAGAAAGAAACAGTTCAGATTTCGAATGGAATGAAGTCACATCAAATTGCAAAAAATGGTCTTTCATGTATACAACAGGATCTACAGTCACATCTCATCTATTTTCAAAGTCTCTGAGAGAATAATGGCAATCAATTTAAACTCTAACACAAAAGCAGAAATAGCCAGTACCTATGCAGCCACTGAGACTTCAGATGAAAACTCCAAGAATGCTTTCTACAGTCAACTCTCAGACTTTCTCTACACTTGTTCCAACACAATGTGCACATCATAGATGGATGCACAAGTATGATCAGATATTTCAGGAATCTTCTAGTTATCTTCTAGCCAAACTATACAACACATAACCTTGTCAATCTTCTTCTTCGGCACTACAGCCCCATGCAGGGCCTATTTTTGGGTTTCATAACTCACTACGAGGTCGGGTCGTTACCCCCACCCTAACCTTGTCAATCTAAAGACAAATTTCCACATAAACTGATCATATTGCCGGCCTGGCTGGCCGAGTAGTTAGTGTATCCACTCCCCAGCCAAAAGGCTGCGGGTTCGAATCTCGATGGATGTTTGTGATTGGCTCTGGAAATACTAGTAGTGGTGTTGGCAGTAGATGGCATTGGTATAGTTGCGGTCAGTTGATGAATTGAGTGGTGAAGACAGACTTGTAGAACAGGTGCCCTCCCTCGATGAGTCTTTGGACTCCCTGGAGGTGTCAAACAATAATTATAATAATAATTAATCAATGGAAAGTGGGTGAGATCAGCTCAAAATTGCAGCACTTACAACAGTGTAGAGCTGAGCTCTGATCACAGAATAGTAAGTGCACATAAAAAACTGTCTCAGCACTTTTAAATCTAAAACAAGAATCACAAATAAGTATCACTGGAATGACCTAACTCTTCTTACCATACAAATTCAGTATAAAGAAGCACTAAAAACAAACTAATGGAGGGAACTAACAAACCAATGCTCGATGAACCATCCTAGAACTTGACTCATATTGTACAATTCATCCAGTAAAAACTTTGGTCACCAAGTGTTCTTCATCTTCTCAGAGGAAATGGATAACACAAACTACTTAAGAACTGATAAAGAAACACAATGACAATAAACATCAATACAGGAATCAGAGGATGTAAAATCTACACACACTCAACTAAAAGAACTAAATGATCAAGTGTAAGTGGCCTTTCAAAATGACAAGGAAAACCATATCCAGGCTATCAATCAAAAATTAGAACTATATCAAAATACCCATAAAACTAGAGAAATGTACCAGATAGCTAATTTCTTATGCACAAAGGAAAGGAAGCCCCCAAAAAACTAAGAATAAAAGCTAAAAATGGCAAGATACTTGAAGACAAAAATGAAGAATTCTTAGTGTGGAAGAACCACTTTGAAAAACTAATTGAATAACTCAGTGAACTTCACTACAAGTGCTTTGCCAGAAATAATAATCCAAAAAGAACTGATTATGTGTAGCAATTTTACAGTGCAACAAGATGCTTCTAAACCAAACCAAACCATATGTAACATCTCTTCTACATCAATTTGAAATTCCACTAAAAATCCAAAAGAATGAGAAAACACCTGAGTTGGATGGTAACAGCAGAGACTATTAAACATGGAGGTTTGGAAACAACTGTTAAATATCTGTAATACAGTTCTAGCTACACCATCACAGCGGAGAGGAGGTCTAATAATACCAATACCAATCCCCCCCCGCCAGAAAAGGCAATCTAAAGAATCCAGAAAATTATAGGAATCACATGACTTCCTACCACACTAAAAATCTATAACAGGATGTCTTCTAAATTGAACTGAACTATATGACACCTATTCTACTCAAAAGTCAAGCAGGTTTCTTGAAAAACTGAAGCACTGTTGAACACATACACTGATTTAGAAAGTTGTTGCTAGAAGGATCAAGAGATCTCTTAATCTTAAATTTCATAGAACAAACCCACATAAAAAACAGTCTTTTAACCAGACTAGATGAAAAATTCATGAGAAAAGAACTGGTTTGCAAAATAAAAAAATCATCTTTCATTAGGACAATGCACCTGCCCACAAAGGTGTTTTGGCAATAGAAAAATTAAGGGATCTGCACTATGAATTGTTGCCTTCGCTCTGCAAGTTTCTGACATTACACGAATCATGCGAGATAGCATTGTGAGAGATGTAGATTAGAGAAACCCTCTTGAAATGAGTTCCTGAAGATGTCACATAACATAATAATAATGACAGTGAACACTGGATAAAATTAACAGACAAAGGATGTTCAAATTCTCAGTTATTACAGTACTGGCATATCCCTGAAAATAATTAAAGAAGCAATAGCAGAACCATGTCAGAATTATCATGCAAGAGGAATGGTTAACAGAGAGAGAGAGAGATGACTGAGCTTTCCCATGTCGAATGGAGTTCTTCAGGGACTCTGGTAAATATCCTTTTTTATCATTACCCTTGATAGCATTCAGACTCACAGAATGGGTATGCAATAAGTCTTGATGATTCAGCAGAACAAACCCACATAAACAGTCTCTCTTTTGCAGATGTACTGACTGACTAACATTCAGAATGCCCAAAATCATTTAGATAATTTATGTAAAAATGTAGCACTGATTAGGTTGGCAGTCAATAGCAATAAAACTCAAGTCCTAAAAAACAGAATAGAAAGAAATGATTTTCAGTACCTATCTTGGTTTTCGGGATGCTTAAGGGTCAAAGCTGTATAACTGAGAGGAGACCACCACATAGCCTTTAAAGGAATGCGGAGAACCGACCAGGGCTTCTGACCTAATGTCCAATCCTCACCTTCTCGTGGTGCACCCTGTTGGGTATCTACTTGGATACTGAATGAACGAGGATGGGCTGGCAATTTGGGATTTAGCCGACCAAATTGTATTCTTATTGGTTAAACCAAAATAAAAAATGATGGAACAACATGACAAAATTTCATGCCAGCTGGGGCGTCGCCCGGTTAAACAAGGCCCCCGTTGTTTTCGCCAGGGAACCAGGGCGAACAGCGAAAAGTCAGCTACTGGAACAAATCTGAAAACAAACCCCAACTCAACATCACCAGAGTTAAAGATCGGTACTATCAATGTAAGAAGCCTGAATGGCAAAGAAATGGAGCTAGCTGAGGAATTAGATAAGTACCAGATCGACATAATAGGGGTGACTGAAACAAAAAAGACCAAAACTGGTGAGATCTTTCTGAGCAATAAATACAAAATGTTATATTCAGGCAATAACAATCAAGGAAAAGAAGGAGTAGCCATAGTATTCAACACAAAATACGAGGCTAATCTTCTTGAATGGCAGTCAGTCTCAAGTAGAGTAATGTGGGCAAATATGAGAATGGGGAACTGGACAATGAGACTTATTTGTGCCTATGGTCCCACAGAAGGTTCTACTAAGGTAGAAGTGGAGGAATTTTTTGAGGCTTTAGAAAAAGCAACTGACACAATGAAAAAGGAAAAGTTGGTCCTTGTTGGGGATCTAAATAGTAGAGTAGGAAATGATTGTGAGACATACAAAAATATTTTGGAAAAATTTGGAGAAAAGAGCAAAGCTAATAATAATGGCAAATATCTGTTGGATTTCTGCTCAGGACATGGACTGGTTATTACTAACACCATGTTCCAACATAAAAATGTGCACAAATTCACATGGAGAGAAGAGGCTAGGAATAAGAAGTCTCATTGACTATGTTATTGTTGATAGTGATGTTTTCTCCCTGGTGCAGGACACCAGAGTGTACAGAGGATTTGAAATTGGAAGTGATCACTATTTAGTCTTGAGCAGGATAAAATTGAATTTCATATTGAAAAGAATAACATGTAAGAAAGTTTTAAAGCGAATAAAAGTTGAGCAGCTCTCAGATGTAAACTGTAGACTAAAATACAGAAATATTATTGAAAAGAAAATGAAAGAGTTTGAGAACAGGAATCAAACCTTGGAGATTCAGTGGCAAACTCTGAAGGAAACATTGATTGATTCTGCCAGAGAGGCATGTGGTGAGGTTGTGTGCAAAGATAAAAAAATCAGAACTCCCTGGTGGACACAGGAAGTTAAAGAGGCAGTGAAGGAAAAGAAGAAAGCATATCAAAAGTTCCTGGCAAATAAGTCAGCTTTTACTCTTACAGAATACAGAGACAAATGTAAGAAAGCTAAACAGTGTGTAAAACTAGCTAAACAAAAGTCATGGGAGGACTTTGGCAAGAATATAGAAAATAAATATCAAGAAGGTGGCAAAATATTCTGGAGGTTGTTGAAGAAGCTTAGGAATGGAGGAAAGAGTGCTGTAAAAGGAATTAGAGATGATAAAGGTGAAATGAAAACAGGAGAAAAAGATATCCTTGAAGTATGGAGTAATTACTTTGAAAAACTGCTAAATGAAACAAGCAGTGATGACAGCAGTGATAAAAAACACTGACCAGGCATGCAGTCAGGAATAGATATCCATACTTGAAGTAGAAAAAGCCATCAAAGGCTTGAAATGTGGAAAGGCAGCAGGAGTAGATGATATTCGACCAGAAATGCTGAAGTATGGTGATATAAGAGTCTTACACTGCATAGTTCAGAAAGCCTGGACAGAGGGACGAATTCCCGATGATTGGAGTAGAGCTCTCATAGTACCCATATATAAAAAGGGAAATAAAACTGAATGTGAGAATTACAGAGGTATTTCCCTACTGAGTGTTCCTGGTAAGATCTATGCAAGTATACTTGAGAAACGGTTGAGAAGAATTGTGGAAGAAAAGCTTGGTGAAGAACAAGCTGGATTCAGGCCAAATAGAGGCTGTCAGGATCAGATCTTCACTTTACGACAAATAGTCGAGAAAGCATGGGAATATAACAAAGATCTGTATTTAAGTTTTGTCGATTTGGAAAAGGCATATGACAAGGTGCCAAGAGAGAAGCTATTCAATACGCTGCAGTTATATGGTGTCAATGGGGCATTATATCAAGCAGTACTTAGTCTTTATTTGAGTTGTGAATCAGCAGTTAGAATTGAAGGAAGTACAGGAAGATGGTTTAATGTTAAATCTGGTGTGAGACAAGGATGTACATTATCCGCACTATTATTCATTATCTATATGGATCACATTATGAAGGAAAGTGGTATTAAACCTGATATCAAAATTGGAGATGTTAATGTCAGCTCTTTGCTTTATGCAGATGATGTTATACTTCTAAATAAATCCGCTACAAGTCTGCAAGATTCTCTGACTAAATTGAATAGCTGTTGTAATAGATATGGTATGAAGGTCAGCAATAAAAAGACAAAGACAATGAAAATAGGCAGAATCATTGAAAATGTCAACTGTGTTGTGAATGGAGAACCTGTGGAACAAGTAAAACATTTCAGCTACTTAGGCACAATTTTTACTGAAGATGGTAAACTAAATATAGAAATAGACAACAGAATCAGCAAAGCTGGTATCATGGGAAGTCAACTGAATAAATTCATATGGAATAAGAAAGAAATTAGTCGGAACACTAAATTAGCTGTATACAAGACTGTGTTCAAACCAATTTTAACTTATGGATCTGAGAGCTGGGTCAGAAGTAAAACACTTGACCAAAGACTAGAGACCACAGATATGAGAGTCCTGAGAAAGATTAGAGGCGTGAACAGATGGCATCAATGGCAATATCATATTAAAAATGAGGATATTAGGAAAGAACTTGACATTGTCAGCATCCAGGAATGCGTTAGCAGAGCTAATCTCAGATGGTATGGTCACTTAAATAGAATGGGAGAGGAAAGATTAGCAAAACAAGTGTTCTCTGCCAGGTTGGCAGGAAAACGACCCAGAGGAAGACCAAGATATAGGTGGATTGATACGGTACAAAGTGCCTTAGACGATATAAATATAAGATCTGATAATGTTGGAGTCTTGACAAGTAACAGACTGATTTGGAGGAAAATTGTAGATAGGAAGTTAGTAATGATGTAATTTTTTCATGTAGTACTGTCATATCCTGTACACCCCTTGAGGGTACATGGCAGGAATTTGATGATGATGATCTTGGTTTTCCTATATCGATAGGAAAACCAAGATATTGCAAAAAGAAATCACATATTGCAAAAAGAAATCACAAAGCTCTTCAATTCCATAAGAGTCTAACTAATAGAAATCCAATCTAATCGCTACAAATACAAAAATTTGGTTGTACAAAACCAAGCCATGTTTACATATTTATCCAGACATGGAATATCACTTCTCAGCAAGCAGTTAATATCATCAGTAGCTTTGGAACAACAAACCTTAAAACCAGTGGTGAGCTATGGAAATTTTAACAAAGGGCTCGCATCATCGAGCAAAAAAACTACTGTAACTTACCCCTTATAATACTTATATTGTGACTTTGTAGAGCTTCTGACAGATATGATAAATTCCTGTAGGATATCAATCATTAAGGCTAGATCTTTTAAAAATTCCAAATTGAGAAGTCGGTTTAAAAAGCCTTTATATTTATCGTTCGATGCAAAATGCTTGCATAATGCTGGGTAATTTCTCCACGAAGCAAGAGCTGTTCGTAAACTGCAAACTGCCCATCATGGTCCAAATATACGGCTGATCTTTAAAATTTCGATACCAAGGTCTTTTGCAATCGTATTTAATTCTCGTTGATTTATTGGTGATTGATGATAAAAAGCATATAATTTATCCATAAATATTTCAAAATGATTTATTTCTTTAATGTTTTTTTATCGAATCGTTTAATGCTAAGTGTAAATGATGAGTGCAATGCCAAATCACAACGTTGGGAAATTTTTGTAGAAGTTTCATTGCAACACTTGATTTGTTTCCTAACATTACACTAGCTCCATCAGAACAAAATGCAATGAAATGATATTTTATATAGTTATCAGAAAATCCACATGAATTTAAAATAGCAATTATAGTAGCATGTATACATTCCATGGTGGTATTTTCTAGTTCTACAAGATTATTAAACAAGAAGAACAAGAGGCTTGCAAATTTGAGAAAAAATTAACAAAGGGCTTGCACAAGCCCCTTATAGCTCACCACTGCTTAGAATAATACTAGGATATACATGGCAGGATCACATTCTGAATACTGTCATTCTTGAAGAAAGCCAGCAAAGAATCCTAATAGAAACAATTAAAAAAAAAGTCAAGTGAGATGGTTAGGACACCAGCTTGGATATCCACCTTCACCTATGTTCAGCACTCTTGCTCAACTAATGGACACAAAGGAAGAGGAAGACTAAAAAAGCAGTTTGGGTAATACCATAAGCAAACTTTCTTTGAAACTCACTTTCATCTAATAGACTATCTCCATGAATTTTTGTTATGTGAATATTATTATCATTATGAGAGGCCTCCAGCAAGTCAGGGACTCATTGAGGGAGGCCACATACTACACACACCAGCTATCATAGCATCATATTTATTCTCTTATTCATTCACACTGTTTGCACACACAACATCCAATGGCAATCCATTGCAATCACACACACACACACACAACTCTGAGAGAAAAATCTATCCCACACTTCCCTTCTTAGCAACACAGTTTTCAAGGATGCCCTCTTGTCCTTTCCCACCCTCTGACAGTATTTCATTTTATGGAATGAAAAATTTCATCAACTGAAATCCTGTATGACCCTTTCAGAAGTTTGTAAGTCTCAATCATATAGCCCCTCTTTCTTCTATTTGCTAGTGTCTGCAGTCTACAACTTCTCAATCTGTCCTCATAAATCAGTATTCCACAATCCTGATATCCATGTGTTAAGGCTTAAATGTTTAGAGGACATCATGTTGGAGGTTTAACGAAATATTTACAACACTAGGAAAGGATTAAAAACTAATTTTAATGCTTTCAATATTTTGTCTCAGTCACTGAGACATCTTCAAAGATTACAAATAACTCTTGTAACACAAACACACACAACCCAATACTAAATGAAACATGCGAGTGACTCGCATAGTGAACAAAGATTATAGGCTCTATTGGTTAGAAGTTTCTCCACTTGGTTATATTATAAATTAAAATTACCAAGAAATTATATACTTAGTTTAATCCTTTATCCAAGTGTAAGCAAACAAAGTTTATGCCTGAAGTATTTTCAGGACTGGGGCAACTCGTTTGTAGAAGCTAATGACTTCATATCACTTGCCTTAAATATAACCAAGTGGAAAAACTTCCAACAACTATATCTAATCCAGAATATTTTAATAATAAGGTGTGACATCCATCTTTTGGCTACTCGGAACAAGAAATAGGGGATGACCAAGAAGAACATGGACTGAGTCAGGAACAGGCCACTTGGCCTAGAACCTGGATAGGAAGAAGATCTTTTGGCTACTTGTATATGAAAATATGACCTTCTGTATTACTTCAACCTTAGTATCACCTCTGGCTCCCACTGATGAGACCTCAATAAAGGATGAAACCAGTCTGGGTAGTTACCCTTCCCACAATGCACAGCATTATACATGTCTGCAAGGCTATGTGCTTGGCATTATGGGATACCAAGGCAAGTGATGTGAAGTCATAAGCTTCTATATATGAGTTATCCCATTCCTGAAACTACTTCTGGCACAAGCTTTGTTTGTTTACACTTGGATAAAGGATTCAACTAAGTATATAATTTCTGGTATCTTTAATCTATTGGATCTATTGGTTAGAGTTTTAATAATGCCATATTGCTGAGAGGGGGTGGTGGTAGAAAAGGAGGAAAGTAGATTTTTTTTATATACAGTGAAGGAAAGGTTACCTAAGGTGTCTATGGAAGGGTTAAACTATTGTTATTTTCCTTTTCCGTCGTAAACTGGATTCTTGGATGTAGACTATTGAAGTGACTGAGGAAGAGGTCTAATGTGTCTGGGCCATGATGCCAGAGAACATATCATCTACATATCTTAGCCAGATAGGCTAAGATTTGAGATGGGATGAGTCTATTGCCTTGTTTTTCAAAATTTTCCATGTAAAAATTGGCATGGGGGTGAGGGGAAACCCATAGTGGTTCTCGCTGTTTGTAAATTTTGTTCTTCCAAGAAAGAAAGAAACCTTAACACTCTTAAAAAACGTTTTTCCTTCTGATATCTTAGATCTCTTTTCTTTTGCCACCAATTCTGGCAAAGTTGGAAGAACAAAATTTAGAAGCAGATAGAGGGAGCTGCTATGGGATTCCCCCGACCCCTCGAGTTCCTTCTGTTACATGCTGCTTGAGGAAGTTGTCTTGCTACAGCTCAATAAATTTAGTTTCATTCTTCTCATCAATATTTGGATAATTAAAGTCTCCCATTATGATTACTCTTTTTGTACTCATCGTCTCTATTTGGTGATGCATTTCTTCATCAGGTCTGTAACAACACCCCACTATGCATTTCATCTTCTTAGATTTCACCTCACACCAGATGGCTTCAAATTCACTGCCACATGAAATACTCTTACTAGTACCACAATCATAAGTCTCAACACTAACTGGATTCAAGTCATCCAATATGAATAGTAGCATGCCCCTCCTCTCCTCTGTCTATCCTTGCTAAAAATGCTGTACCCTTTACACTCAATACCAGTTAGTATGTCTGATTCTGACCCAGGTCTCACTAATGCCTACAATCTGAGATCCAGACATGTTGACCAAGGCAACAAACTCTACTCCTTTGTTTCGGATACTTCTAACATTCGTACAGACAATCTATTTGCATGTTCTTTTCTATACTCTTGTCTGCAATCTGCATGATCCTACGGTCACGTTCAGTGAGTATGGTGGGTCATGAACTGTGGGTAGTTGATTCCATGCACTTCCATTTCAGTATTGATCTGGGATGGCCCAATTTGTCAAAAAGATAGGCCTGCAACATGACATCCTATCACAATGCCTCTTTCTACCTCTGCCAGCTCTGTTCTTACAGCATTTCACCTGGACATAGTTGTACTGATTTGACAGCATCATATTCCTCCAATTTATACCAGCTACAAGCACATGACTCGTTACATGGCATGATGCACAACAGACACTTGTCCATGGCAGCGTCCGTTGACTTCTTTCCAAACAATGTATATATAAACTTTAGCAGATCATAATTGTTTACATACATTCAGAAATAAATTTAACTGTTGTATTTTATAGTTTTCAGAACTATTATAATGTGATCAATTTACATTATTCAGAGCTCTGTTGAGATTCTTCTAAGAAACGAGTAGAAGATATTACATTGCAATATAATCAGTGCAAAGAAGGAGCAGATATAGTATTCAACATGCTGAGTTATTTAATAGTGACTAATTCACAACACAAGAAATAAGTAATGAATATATTGTTTATTTTCTTATTTGTTAAATATTTTGTTCGTTTAATACCAAGCATTTTCAGAGCACCAACAATTTGTTTTGTCATAGTACTACAAGTCTCACTAATTCTGACAGACCACCTGAAGCTCAGAAGTACTGTAGCTGCAAGCTGGAGATTACAGACAAGAAAAAGAGCCATCAGTGTGATATTTGTTGCCAGTCGATGCATGCTAATTGTGCACAGGTTGATGAAATGGCCATTAAAACTGACCGACCTCAGACAGCTATTCTTTTGACTCCTGTGCTTCCCCACCATTACAGTTTCTAAATCTTGTAAAGTGCATGTACAGCACCTTATTATGCTTGATAATATTTTCTTGCATAAAATTGACATTGTAAAAAAAGTACTAAGTGATCAATGTCTTGATGTTAATTTGCCTGTCAGCAAGCTTTGCAAACCCCATCTCCTTGTCAGTCCAAGACAGTATGGAGGCAGAAAATAAAATATACAAAGCCATCATACTGAACTTTCTCACACCTAGTCAAAATGACCTGCGATATGCTGACAAGCAGATTAGCATTCATAACAGCCATGAATAACAGGTCTGAAGACACTTCTGCCATGTCATGTGTACAAGCCCAGCTACATTTCACCTATGCATGGTAGGAATAAGGTATAAGATTATGGCAACAGCTGGAAGAAAAATGACAAAGGAGAGACAATGCATGGACAATCAGTTTTTTTTTAAAAAAAGGAATACTAATACAAAACTCCAGCTCTACTAATAGCTAGTGTGGAAACTTAAACTCCATCACGGCATAGGAAACATGCATGACCCATGTGATCAATAGCAAACCTCAACGATGTCAATTTCCATCTCCAAATCCTCACATTTACTGACAAAAACCTGAATTTCTACTCCCCAAAGCAATACTCATCTCAGCTTTCCCTGTTACATGCTCCTTTTACCTCAAAGGTGGGATTTATGTGCACATTTGTTCCGACACACACACACACGCCATCTCAAAGAGTGTCCAACTAGGAATCTTCCGATTTATACCCCCTTTGGCTAAAAATCTCTGTATCACATTCTATCAAATTGATTTGCTACCTTTACAGCTCCCCCTGATGCTACCAACCATTTTGAACTTTTCTGTTTCCTTTCCTTAAAAGCTGATATTCTTCAATCCAACTGTCCAAACAGCAGCATGTGAACAGGAAGCAAGTCTGGTCCCTAGATGAAGCCATTGGTCACAACTCCTGCCCAATTTTGATTCCACTATTATTATCTCCTGATGGTTCTGTTGCATCATCACTGACAGAAAAAACTAATCTCCTGGCTTCATACTTCTCCAATTCTTGCACTGCTAATTTTGGTGAATGTACTCCAATCATTCTAAACACTCAATGCACAGTTTGTCCTTTTGCCAGAAAGAGATTAGAAAAATTTTGCACCAAAAGGTCTCCTGGATGCAAGTATTCCTCTCATTGTCCTAAAGACAATACTTGATTGCATCTCCCCTAATACTATAGTTACCATGGTTTTGCACTTCCAAACTCTTACTAAACTATACTTTCTCCAAACATCGAATTCCAAAACTATTCAAATGTAGTCCATCAGGCAAATATAAGTCCTTTTGTCAAATTCACTCCATACATCTATAAATTGTACACCATTCCTCCTGCACAATCTTCTAAATTGACACATAAGCAACATAGCCCTTATTCTCAGTTCCCTATCACACTGAGGCAACAGTCTTACAATCTTTACCTCCTCACTTTCCATTTTTGCTGCTGTCAACAATTCTTTCATATCTCCTCTCATTGAATATTTCTCCCCTTTCAAATCATTTGTTCCTGCCAAAACAATTAACTCTTTCATTTCTCCCTTTTGCAAATCAATAGCGTCACTAACATTCCTGATTTTTGTACCTGGGAAAAATGTTATCACTTTCTCTTTGTTTTTTCACTTTGTTTTGCAGCATTAAGTATACTCTTATCACTGAATCCCCATACAATACTGTCTCTTTTTTTCCTTTTATTTTCATACTTTCTCCATTCATTTTTCCCCCCTTCATTCTCCCACCTGCTGTTCCACGCAACAATAATTTCTCCAGTCTCTCTAGCTCCTGTTTTGTCCTGTGTAGGAGGCCATGTAAGCACACTATTTCATTCCTTACTGTCACTTTATCATCCAACATTACTTTTCAGCCACTTCTTTCACACACTATCATTCACTACTTCCACATCCTCCAGAACACTTTTGCCATCTTTCCTTTCATTATTAATATTTGTCACTTCAATTTCTTGCTTTACACATGGCTTGCTTTTCTTGCACTTACACACAAAACATTTACAACACACTTTCTTTCCACTCTCGCTTTTGTACCATAACCCATTCACTCTTGGCAATGAATACATAGCACATACACTGCAGTGTACAAAATTCCTCATGCTAAACTTGGTGAACAAGGAAGCCTTGGCCACTATTTTCCTTGTATGCATGAATGGCATGAAAAAAAAAAAAAAAAAAAAAAAACCTTTCTAAATGATATCCTGTATTAAATTTCCTACATTTAATACAAGGGGTGCTTAAGGGTCAAAGCTGTATAACTGAGAGGAGACCTCCACATAGCCTTTAAAGGAATGCGGAGAACTAACCAGGGCTTCTGACCTAATGTCCAATCCTCACCTTCTCGTGGTGCATCCTCTTGGGTATATACCTAGATACTGAACGAACGAGGATGGGCTGCCAATTTGGGATTTAGCCAACCAAATTGTATTCTTATTGGCTTAAACCAATATACAAATGATGGTACAACATGACAAAATAAAAATTGACCATAATCCCTTTAATAAGACAAAATGACCTTTGACTTCAGAGCCACATGCACACACAGTTCATCATACAATGTGAGTAGCTTGCTTCCATTCTTTTCTGCAAATTTAAATAATAAAATTTAGTCAAAACAGTTGGAGGGAGAAAAAAAAAAATGCATGAAAGTGGGTGATGTGCATAAAAATACATGTAAATTTATCACAGTGACCATCAATTTCAAATGAAATTGTCAATTTTAACTGAATAACACTAGGGAAAAAATGAAAGACAAAATGATACAATGAACGAATTCAGTTGTAATAACTAACATGCATTTAATGTATGATAAAACTTAAGATAATTAACATGTACATTACCAGTATCATGCTCAGAGCCATGTAAACTAGCAACAACTGCTCCCATACTAGGTTGAGATGTCAAACCAGACATGGAATCTATTGCTACATCCACTATATCTGCAGATGCTTCAGCACATGCTAACATGGAAGCTACACCAGCTCCAGCAGTGTCATGAGTATGTATATGAATTGGAATTTCAGGATGACGCTCCCGTATAGCAGAAACAAGAAGTTTTGCAGCTCGAGGTTTTAGTAGTCCAGCCATATCCTAAAATGTATACATTACGAGAATAAAAATGAATAATTAGTGAAAAATTATGCAATTATGACTTACCATTTTTTAATATATGTTTCAGTTCTATTAAAAAAAATGTTTATGTTTCCAAAGTAAGTAATAATCAGTATGAAAGGATATCCTTTAATGATTTCATGAACATCATACTAAAATGCTTGTATTAAAAGTATTATATTAGTAAAAACATTGTGTAGCTAGCCAAAACACAAATATAAAACTTGAGATATACCATACTACTTAATGTGTTCATTGTTTATAGGCTTCATATTCGTTTGGTAGCATATCTAGAATTTTTCCACTTGGTTATACTATAAATTAAGATGCGAAGAAATTATATTCTTGGTTTAATCCTTTATCCAACTGTAAATAAACAAAGTTTGAACATTAAGTAACTTCACAACTGGAACTGGGAAACTCATATATATATAGAGGCTAATGGCTTCATATCACTTGCCTTAGTATTCCAAAATGCAAAGCACACATCCTTATAGACATGTCTAGTGCTATGCATTAGACATGTCTATAAGGTCACTACCAAGACCAGTTTTGACCTTTATTGATGTCTCATCATTGGGAGCCAGAGCCAGTAGTGATACCAAGGCTGAAGAAATACAGAAGTCATATTTACATATACAAGTAGCCAAAAGGTGTCACACCTTATTACTAAAATACTCTGGATTAAAGACAGATGTTGAAAGTTTTTCCACTTGGTTATAATATAAATTAAAGATGACAAGAAATTATATTCTTGGTTTAATCCTTTATCCAAGTGTAAGCAAACAAAGTTCATGTGTGAAGTAACTTCACAACTGGACAACTCATATATAGAGGTTAATGACTTCACATCACTTGCCTTAGTATCTCATAATGCAAAGCACATATCCTTATGGACATGTAATGCTATACATTATGGAAGGGATCACTACCTAATCGATTTCGACCTTTCTTGAGATCTCATCAGCGGGAGCCAGACCTAGAAGTAATACCAAGGTTGAAGTAATGCAGAAGTCATATTTCCAAGAATATAATTTCTTGAAATCTTTAATTTATAGTATAACCAAGTGAAAAAATTTTCACCATCTATCTCTAATCCAGAGTATTTTAGTAATAAGGTACCTATTGGCTACTTGTATATTGTGAAGTCAATAGCCTCTATATATAAGTTATCCAGTCACGAAGTTACTTCGTGTGCAAACTTTGTTTACTTATACTTAGATAAGGATTAAACCAAGAATATAATTTCATGGCATCTTTAATTTATACATTTGGTAGCATATTTGTATTTTCTATATCTATGCTAGTTTATCTGTTTTGTTAAATAAAAAACTGCAGTCTTGACCAAAGAGTGGCTACCATCTGAAAAAAACTCATAAAATACAGGTCCGTTTGGCTTAGTGGGATAAAATACATGCTTTCTAACAGGTTGTGGGGGTTCAAATCCCACCTTGGGCATATATGTTTTTAAAAGGCTGCTCTGGATGAGATTGTATATCTCTGAGTTTATACTGGCTAAAAACATGCGACTAGTTACATGGCATGATGTGCCTTGCCCATGGGAGTGTCCATTGTCTTCTTTCCAAGCAGTGTACAATGCATATACCTTTTCTTTATTTTCTATGGCTATATGATCTATCAAAGCAGTGGTCTGTTTATCACTCTCCATCCTAACTGCAGATTCAAATCTCACTGTGACAGATGTTTATTAAGATTTTTAGGTGACAGATGAATTTCCTAATTCAATGTAAAAGCACAATTATGTTTAACCGAAGTGGCTAGGAAAAGTACGATACAGGATTCCTTGACTTTTAAGCTCACCCATACATACAAAAGCTTTATAGCTTTATGAGAAAATTCTCATATTTAAAAAAGCACAGAAAACTCAGGTATGAAAAATACTTGAGTTTGAAGGAAAAAATTCGAGTTTCAGGAATGTAAAACAAAGAAATACTTGAGAATTAACAGAACTTTATTCATAATTTTTATCACAAGTTAAATTTATCACAAGTCATGAATTTAAGCAAATGAAGTTACATTTTACAGGCATCTATGCAGCATTAAGTTTACACCACCCATATTTTTCACTATCACTATTTGAGAACACTGTTTTTCTCATTTCTGGCTGTTCTCCATACTTTACTGTATTTAGTTACACAGAGCTTTGGAAATGTATACATTGCAGAAGAAAATCTGAATATTTAAATTGTTGTGATATCTGGAAATTGGATATACTGTTAGTCCTAAAACTGATCCATTATTTTGTGCACACAACAAATGTGTCCTATAGCTTCTGCGGCCTCTCATATGTGACTATAAAAAAATTCAGAAGCATCTAATTCAATGGATGTCTGGTCACCCAGTTGTCATGACTACACTGTGTACTGTAGTTGTCTTATTCAGTGTGTGGCTATTTAACTTTCAATAAATTCATCTCTTCACTTCAATTTTATTAAATTTTTTTTTTCTAGAACATACTAATTGAAATAGTCCAAATTAAGCTTGCTAAAATGTATCAAAGGATAAATTTATCTAAGCAACCCAAATAACTACTCAATTTCAATCCATGCCACAGCGAAATTTAAATGTATGGGCATGAACTCAGACTGCCAAATTCAGAAATTAGCATTTGTTGGAAATATGGCAGAAGCAACTGAGAACACCTAAGACTATTGAGGACAGTATTATATCAGTTAAACCAGTGGTCTCCAAACTTTTTGCCGTGAGGGTCACATTGGGTACTTCAGCACTGTTCAGTGGGCCACAGAATTAAAAACTATAGAACTAGATATATGAGTTTTATTGAATTATTACATTGCCCCACTGCAAGTGGGCCAATGTAATAATTTGGATATTTCGGTTAATAACTTACCTGAAATATCAAAAAAAAAATTTTAATTTAAAAATTTTATTTTATTTATTTCGAAAAACTTTTGTAAAAATTACCAAAAAAAAAATCTTATCACGACAATTTCTACGCGCAAACTGATCTTTTTTTTTTTTTTTTTGGGAAATAGCCAAATTCATTTTTTTCCGTGCGGAAAAAATTCGTTTAAATTTTTGCTAGTCATTAGTTTTTCAACCGAATATACACCGATAATTTACATGTAACTTTTTTTAATTTCGTATAACTTCGAGTTTTTTGTCAATGAATACAGATCGGGAAATTTTGTTTTTATTTCATTTTTTTGCGCATTAGTTCATTTTAACCGTGTTTTTACTGACTTTTTTTAAGCGTTCTTCTTTCATGCAACAAATTTTTTTTTGTCAATAAAAAAGTTTATTTGGATGTAACTTTTTTTTTATTTTGTTTTGAATTCTTTAAATTTTTTTTCTTTGTTAGTCCATTTTAACCGACCTTTTACAGTCAGAAAGACCGTAACTTGGATTACGGTTACTTTTTGTTATTTGGGAATATATTTTGAACACAATTTTAATTAATGCATTTGAAATCTATCAACACCCCATGTTGTTTTTTTTTTTTTTTTTTTTTTTTTTTTTTTTTTTTTTTTTTTTTTTTTTTTACGGATTCTTATTGAAAAATTAGTCCAATTGGCAGGCTGGATAAAATCATATCGCGAGCGGCAGTTTGGAGAATTATTACCATCTCTGGATAAGACCAGCTAACTCAGTCAGTTGAAAAGCCAACAGTTCCTTGTGTCAGATGATGAAATTCAAATATTTCCAATTGAAGGGAAAATGTCATGATATCCTTATGACAGTTCAGTGGAATCACCTGAATTCTTAGAAATATAAGGTGGACATGATCAGATTTTCAATTTATGACAAATAGTTGTGGAAATATAACAAGGATCTGCACTTAAATTGTGTAGATCTGAAAAATCTATATTTAGACAGCTTGGTTGGCTGAGCGATTAGTGTATCTACTCTCCAGCCAAAGGCTGTAGGTTTGAATCCTGCCGTGGGCATGGACGTTTGTGATTGTGAAAATGATCGTGGTGGGCAGTAGATGGCATTGGTACAGATGATGCAGCTCACTGTAGTTGGTGGACTGAATAGTGGATGCCTCCCTCGATGAGTCTTTGGACTACTTGGAGGTGTCATATAATAATAATAATAATAATAATAATATATTTATGTTATAAGTCAGCAGTTAGAAATGAAAGAAATACAGGAAAATGGTCTGATGTAAACTCAACTGTAAGACAAGGGAGCACACTACTGTCACTCTTATTTATATGGATCACATCATGAAAGAAAGTGGCACTAAACCTGATATTGAAATCTGAGATATCAAACTTAGCTCTCTGCCTTTAATGCAGATGATGTCCTCCTAAACAAATCCAGTACAAGGCTTCAAAATTCTTTAACTAAATTAAATAACAGCTGCAACAAATTTGGTATGAAAATCACAAATAATACGACCAAAAGTATGAAAACTGGCAGGGACATAGAAAATTTCATCTGCATTTTCAATGGAGAACCTTGAGAACAATTGAAATATTACAGCTATTTAGGAACAATTAAAGATGATTAAAGATTAAAAATAGATAATAGAATAACCAGTATGGTGGGGAACCAGTTGAATAAATTTATATGGACTTTATAAGAGAGAAATTAGACAAAAGATTGAACTAGCAGTACACAAGACAGTGTTCAAAGACTGAACATCACAGATATGACAAAAATTAACACAGACATTGAAAAAAATTAATGAATAATGGCATGAGTGCAGAATCATTAAAAATGAAGACATTAAAAAGGAATTTGATATTGTTAGTATTCAGGAATGTGTGAGCAGAGCTTTTCTAAGTGGTATGGTCACTTAAATAGAATGAGAGAGCAAAACAGGTATTTGATGCCACAAAAAAAAAAAAAAAAAAAAAAAAAAAAAGACAGAGGAATATGAAGATCTAGGTGGATTGATAGAATCAGAAGTTCCCAAGAAGACAGAAATATAAGATATGACAAAATTGGAGTGCTGACAAGTGGTAGACTAACTTGGAGGAAAATTGTTGATAGATTAGTAATAATATGAAGTTGTATGTTTTTCCTCCGCCTTATGGTTGGTGGATAGCAATATGCTACTTGAGTAGGGAATCATTATGGAACAAGGTGGTTTCCTGTTACCTTTCTTGCCCTAAAGTAAGAATTTTATGACTGTGATATGCGCTCATAGGCCAGTTTGCCTATTTTCATCCCTCAAATTAGGCAAACCGGCCTATGAGCAGGTTTTAAGAGTTTACTGAAGAAAATCCCTCCACGTCTGTATGAGACCAGCTAACTTAACCTTTAGTTGAAAAAACGTGATAAAAGGTCTCTCACATCATGGACGGGAATCAAACAGGTGTTTCCGACCAAAGGGCTTTGTCTATACTGACTGTTATGGCGGCGCTAATATAAAGTTAATTATGTAAATACTGTCATAGTATTCTGTACACCTCTTGAGAGATACATATCAGGTAAATCACAACTGCTTCTCATATTGCTGCTTTCTTACACATTCCTTATACTTCTCATAACTTTATACTTTTCCATTCAGTTTCTTAACATCCTATTCCTCCTTACATTATATTTTTTCTCAACTTTTATCTCTTCTCATTCATCCTCGTCTTCACACAAACCACTGCACTCTTTTCAAGTATGATCTTTTTTCATTTAATTCCATATTTCATTACCATACATATTACAATGATTTTTTTCAAACACCTCTCCCTTTGCATAGGCTAGAAACTTCCAAATATTCTACCTTCATTCCCCCACCCCCGTTTCTTTAACTTCCCACATATGGCATTCAGATTACTTGCTACTAACTTAATCTGTGTTGTTGTTTTCTACTCTTTCTCATTAGTGTATAATATAACTTGCGTTTTCCATTTTCATGTGTGACTTTCAACTTTCTGAGTATGTAATATGTAACACTCATTTTTTGCAGTTTTCAACATTCTTTGGGCTTAACTGGTAACTTTTTTGTTTGTTTATTTGTTTGTTAGAAAAGGAGATGTGAAATCCATCTGGGATGTGAGGGGAGCTTATAAGGACCTTTCAGTTGAAGGTGAATTTGCCAGTCCTCATATGAAGGTGATTTTCTCCCATAATATTGGGAAAATCATTCATTAAAGCCAAGCAAACTAGCCAGAATAACAGGCAAATTCATCAGTCACATAGCCTTAGTTACTTCAAATATAACTCAAAAACAACCCAGTACTCTTTGAACTTGTAATTTCTGTTTTCTTATCCTCTATACTGTTCCTCAAATCCTCTGAATGATTCAATAATCCAATGTCCGAAACCTAAATAAATTTCAGATGCACTTAAATCAATTTTGACTTCCTTGTTCCATTAGTGTCATAAAATATTCAAGCTTTTTTAATACCTTCCAGAACATTTTAGTATGATCAGCTGTTTTAGTTTTCTCTCTTGTTAATATCAATTATGTTCATGAGGCAGTTTGATTTCCTTTAAATAAAATTCTATATAATAGTTTTTTATACCGAATTTTCACTGTTCTCTCTGGTTCCATGATGAAAATTACACGAAACTTGTTTAACCAGGCAATGCCCTAGATACAACATGATGACATTTCATGTCATGATGTAAAAAATTTTTTTTGGTTTAAGTCAATATAGAGAATTGCTATTTTCTTGAGGTATTTACTGAATATTACTAGTGTAAAGGAAAGGACTGAGCATCAGGTCAGAAGTTTTATTGTTATTATGCTCCCACATAAAACAATTATGTGGGAGCCACATAATTGTTTTATGTGGCTCCCACCCATAAACAGTGTCTTTGTAAACCTTAGCCCACCGACAGTACACCAGTACTGTGGGTGAGATAAGGATTTTTTTTTTTTCCCATGTTTATTGATTTTATAAATCATCAGGCTACTATGACAGCACCACAATTAAGTTTCATTATTATTAATCTCCTATCGACAATTTTTTTCCCTAATAGTCTATTACTTGTCAGCACTCCAATATTGTTGTATCTAACATTTCATGCTTCAGAAGCACTTCTGACTGAATCAATCCACCTAGACCTGGTATTCCTCTGGTTTTTTCCTGCCATTTTGGCATCAAGCACCTGTTTTGCAAGCCTTTCAACTCCCATTCTGTTTAAATCACTATTCCAACTTAGATTAGCTCCACTCACATATTTTTGAATGCTAACAATGCCAAGTTTCTTTCTAATATCTTCATTTTTAATGTGGATCTGCCATTGATGCCATCTATTCACTCCCTAATTTTTCTCAGAACTCTCAGAATCTGTGATCTCTAGTTTTGATCAAGTGCTTTATTTCTAACCCAACTCTTAGATTCATAATTTAAAACTAATTTGGACAATATTTTGTATACTGCTAGTTTGGTGTTTTGGCTAAATTCTCTCTTATTCCATATACATTTATTCAACTGTAATCTGTGCATAGTTGGGAGAACCGTAGCTGGCAGAGTGCCAAGAAGAGTCACTTCATGTTGAAGGGGAGGAAAGAATAAGGGATGTACAAATTTGTCACAATATGCAAAATTTTTCAACCATTATACAAGCAAAATAGTTAGCACTTTAAAAACTAGAATGTTCATAAAAGAAAAGCTAATTTTCAAATGTGTAATAATAAACACTCATCCCATGAAACAAACTGATTACCCTATTATCAGAATGGATCCACCTTCTGCCATGCGCAGAAGTGTCGAGGGTTATCTCATCTGTGGTCAAATTATAGCTTCCTGTCATACCAGCTTTGCTTATTCTGTTCTCTATTTCCAAATTTAATTTGTCATTTTTGCTAAAAACTGTGCTTAAATAGATGACATAATTTGCTATTATTCTAGAGGTTCTCCATTAAGAATGCAGCAAGATTTCTATGTTCCTGCCTATTTTCAAAGTTTTATTGTTGTTTTTATTGACGATTTTCATGCCAAATTAGTTACTGCTGTTATTCAATTTAGTTAGCAAATCCTGGAGACTCGTATTAGATGTGTTTATATGTACATCATCTGCATAAAACAAAAAGCTAAGTTTGCTATCTCCAATTTTAAGATCAAGTTTAATGCCACTTTCATAATGTAATCCATATAGATGATGATAAGAGTGAAGATTATGTGCATCCTTGTCTTATACCTGATTTGCCAGTGTGGTTGGCCGAGTGGTTAGTGCATCCGCTCTCCAGCTCGAAGGCTGCAGGTTCGAATCCTGCCGTGGGCAGTAGATGGCGTTGGTGCAGATGATGAGGGGTAGTTGCAGTTCGTTGAGACAGAGTTGTAGAGTAGGTGCCCTCTCCGATGAGTCCCTTTTACTCCCTGGAGGTGTCATGTAATAATAATAATAATTTTACATCAAATTATCTTCATGTATTTCCGTCAATTCTAACTGCTGACTTACGAACATGTATTTCCCTCTGAAATTTTCCATTTATCCCATATAATTGTAGCATTTTGAAAAGCCTTTCTCTGGATTACCTTGTCATATTTCTATGATTTCTTAACTGTTTGTTGTAAAGTAAAAATCTATCTTATTTGGCCTCACTCCAGCTTATTCTACTCCCAGTTTCTCTTCCACAATTTTTCTCAGTCTCTTCTCAAATATGCTCGCACAAATTTTACCTGGAACACTTTGTAGAGACATTCCTCTGTAATTCTCATATTCAGCTATTCAGCTTTATCCTCTTTTTAATAGTGTTATGAGAGATCTACTCCAATTATCTGGAATTCAACATTCTGAATGGCTCCCTGAATTATGCAGTGTAGCCACTGCAAAACTTTTATACCTTCACATTTGAACATTTCTGGTCAAATAAGATCTACTCCAGCTGCCTTTCCACATTTTGCATCTTTGATGCTTTTTGTACTTCAAGTATTGATATGTACTCCAGATTGTATTCCTCTTACAAGTTTCTACATGGTTCTGTCACTGCCTGTTTCATTTAACAGTCTTTAAAAAGAATTACTTCAGACATCTAGATATCCTTATCTTCAGTTTTCATATCACCTTTATCATCTTTGATTCCTTTTACAGTACTCTTTCCTCCATTTCCAAGCTTCTTCAATACCTACCAGAAGATTTTGCCAACTTCCTGATATTTATTTTCTATAATCTTACTGAAGTCTTCCCATGATTTTTGTTTATCTACTTTTACACGTGGCATAGCTCGTATATTTTTATCTGCATTCTTTTAGGCATCTTTTTACTTATTTTTCATATTATTTATTTATTTACACAGTCTATAAAACTCTGCTTTAAAGACCAAACATTGCGCTTTTACAAGCGACTTCAGGGCTGTGATCCTTAAGTGAATATAACATCAGAAGTGCATAGAAAGAACTTGTCAAGAAATGATATTCTTGATTAAATCCTACATCCAAGTGTAAGCAAACCAAGTGGTGAAGTATCTTCATGTCTAGGCTGATGACTTCATCAAATGCCTTAGTGAGGGTGGTCTGAACAGTTCTTCGCCTAACAATGAAAAAACGAATTTATAATTTCAAAATTATTTTTACTTTTCAACATAATCTCCCTTAAGACTAATACATTTCTTCCAGTGATGCTCCAGCGCCATTATCCCATCCCTGTAATGGTTCGCAGTAATATCTGCAAAATACCCCTATACAGCTGCAGTCACCTCTTGATTCGAAGAAAAACGCTGCCCAGCGAGGAGAAGACTTTTAGTTTTAGGAAGAGATAGAAGTTGGAGGGAGCCAAATCTGGGGATGTTCTAACAATTCATAGTCAGATACCTTAATTTTCCCATTGCCAAAACACTTTTGTGGGTGAGTACAATGTCCTGATGAAAGATGATTTTCTTCTTCAGCAAACCGGGTCTTTTCCTCATGAATTTTTTCATCTAGTCTGGTTAAAAGATCAGAATAATATTCCCCAGTTATTGTTTTACCCTTTTTAAGATAATTAATAAACAAAATGCCTTTAGCATCCCAAAACACCGATGCAATGACCTATCCTGCTGATGGAACCGACTGTCTTCTTTGACGCTGAACAACCGGTTTCTGTCCAATGATTTGACTGCTGATTGGATTCTGGCGTGTAATGGTGAATCCAAGTCTCATCCATAGTAATAAATCGACACACAAAATCAGTTTTTTCTTGTTAAAATGCTCCAAGCACTGTTCAGAGATTTTCATGCGAGTGCATTTTTGATCTGCTGTGAGCAAGTGCGGCACCCATCTTGAGCAAAGCTTTTTTTCATTTGCAATTCTTCATGCAAAATATATCCTACAAGTTCTTTTGAAACCTAGAGTCTCAGCAAATTCATGCACTTTGACTCGCGGTCTTCCAGTACCATATCATGCACTTGATCAATGATTTCTGTGTTGTTACACATTTTTGGATGTCCTTCATGTGGATAATCTTCGAGGCTGGTACGGTCACATTTCTTAATTGTCGAAAACGAAGGGAAAGAGTGCCCATAAATTTTATGAACTTTGAACGAATTTCTTTTGGGCACTCTCTTTCCCTTCATTTTCGACATTCTATCGCAAGAATTTTATAACTGCACGATACTCAATTTTATCCATTTCAAGGGATACAGACAACACTTTGCTTCAGACAGCTGTATAAAACAAACTTCTTGATAGAATGACTTGCAATTTCACATGGATGCTTATGACAGATGTACGAACTTAGAAGAAAAAAAAAAATCTTGCTGATAGTGTTGCCATCTACGGTCGAGGCCGAGAACTTTTCAGACCACCCTCGTATTCCAAATGCAAAACATGCTTGCTTTCAGCAGTGTATGTTGCTATATATTATGGGAAGGGTCACAACTCAGATTAGTTTTGACCTACACTGAGGTTTCATCAGTGGGCACCTGACCGAGAAGAGATCCAAGGTTGAATTAATGCAGTCATATTTCTCATATGCAAATAGTATTTATTTATTTAGCATATGGCATAATAAAAAAAAAAGACACATGACATCAAATATATAAATACATATTTGTGCAGACAATATAAATGAGACAGGTAGTGTACATATATAAATAACAGGTAAAAAAGTAAGTAAAATTTTAAGTCTACTTCAGCTAGCCATTCAAGAGCTGAAGGATCTGCCTCAAAAAAGTCTCTCAGGTTACCAGGGTAAGTCTCTTATGCTGCAGTCCTCCACAACATGCTGGATGGTTTAGTTTATGGCCCCACAATCACACTTTGGGGGGGTTGATCTTCCCCACTTGTGTAAGCTATCTGCACAAATACCATGTCCTGTGTGTCACCTATTTAATCTTTTCCATATATGACATGGAAGCTCAATCCCTTTCACATTTTAGTTGGGAAGGATATACTTGTTTAAGTCTGGTGGCAATTTTCTTTCCAAGTTTCTATCCATTTCGAATGAATGTTGAAATCGCTATTTACTAGTTCTTCAGCCAGTATTAGTGAAAGCCGTCAGGATTTAAGGTGATTTATACTTATATGTGGGAGGTCTTCATGGATTGGTAAAAGGATATTGCTATTTAATTTTTTTGTACTTTTTTATATTCATATAGTATGAAAATAGTAAAAAGTCACATCACCTTATTATTGAAATACTGAGGATCAGAGATTGTTGTACAAGTAGCCTATTGGAAGTTTTTTTACTTGGTTATACTATAAATTAAAGATGCCAAGAAATTATATTCTTGATTTAATCCTTTATCCAAGTGTAAGCATAAAGGATTAAACCAAGAATATAATTTCTCATCATCATCAAATTCTTAATATGTACCCTCAAGGGGTGTGATATGATATGATAGTACTACATGAAAAACTTACATCATTGCTAAGTTCCTATCTACAATTTTCCTCCAAATCAATCTGTTACCTGTCAAGATTCCAACATTATCAGATCTTATATTTCTATCTCCTAAGGCACTTTTTACTGTATCAATCCACTTATATCTTGGTCTTCCTCTGGGTCTTTTTCCTGCCAACCTGAGAGAGAACACCTGTTTTGCTAATCTTTCCTCTCCCATTCTGTTTAAGTGACCATACCACCTGAAATTAGCTCTGCTAACATATTAAAGGATGCTAACAATGTTCAGCTCTTTCCTAATATCCTCATTTTTAATATGATATTGCCTCAGATGCCATTTGTTCAAGCCTCTAGTTGGTTTGAACACCGTCTTGTATACAGCTAATTTAGTGTTTTGATTAATTTCTCTCTTATTCCATATAAATTTATTCAGTTGACTTCCTATCATACCACAAATAAAATGGTGGTACAGCATGACAGAATATAATTTCTTGGCATCTTTAATACAAGTAGCCTAGTCATGAAGATACTTCATACACTAGCTGTTTGATTATACGTGGATAAAAGATTAAACAAGAATTTCTTCGCAAAAGCAGAATTTAATTTCTAACCATGTATTAAAAAAAAAAAGGTTATACACTTTTTTACTACTATATGGGAAACATGACTTCTACATTATTTCAGTCTTGATATCTCTTCTCAGTATAATCTTTCCTATAATGCATAGCATTGTGCATACCCAAAAGGATGCGTGCTTTGCAATATGGGATACTAAGGAACTTAATGTGAAGTCATCAGCCTCTATATATACAAGTAGCCTAAACATGAAGATACTTCATATGCAAACTTTGTCTACTTATACTTGGATAAAGGATTGAACAAGAATATCATTTCTTGGCAAGTTGGAAAGCGATTTATTATAATCACTAACAACAAAAAAAAAAGACAAAAAGATAACACATAAGTTCACCTAAACAAATAGATGTGGCTAGAAATTTGCACAATAGATGACTAAGATTAAAATTACCTGTTGACAAGGTGAGAAAGAAGTTAAGGATAGATCTCCAGAATGAGTACTTGAGAGCTACTACATGCAAAAAATAAGAGCAGAAACTTTGTCAAAATTTTCTGAAGGGACCAGAAAAGGTAAGGTAATTGCATTTAGTAGATGTGAAAGATATTAGGGAAAATGGTAATGCACATGGAAATCTGGATGTGCATAATAAAGTTATTGACAACAGAATACATTAACATGTATTTACTGAATACATTAAAAAAGATTATAGATAAGGACTCAGAACCATAAATCAGACTGTAAACTAGTTCATTACCATTATCTTACACCAACATTTTCCTTTATCTTGCTCGTTATCAATTATTGCTCAATGAGCAACAATTAAATAGGTAATAAGCAAGCTAATTAAGCAGTACAAAGCACAGACAAGAAGAGTGACCAGCATGGTAAGGAAGGCAAAATCAGAATACAATAGTCAAAGCTAATCTCAAAGAGCTCTTTTGCTATGCAGCAAATAAAAGAAAGAATGACTATGGTAGGATAATTCTAATTAATGCTGATGGTAGGCAATGACAGTTGCATAGTTTTGTTATATGATGATACTGCTGAACTCTGCAAAGGTATTTGACAATACACAAACAGGGATGGATGTGAAGTTGGTAATTAAAGTTTAGAGAATAGCTGATGGATAGAATTTCATCTATGGAGTACAATCCAGGAGGTGTGTGTGACTATCCTGCAATAATCCTATAAAGGATTTTATAGGATTGAAGCAGGGTAAATGCTTCGGTACTTGGCTAGAGGGGGCAAAACAAGAGGATATCCCTGGAAGAGTGTGGTTAGCAAGGGAGTGAGGGACTAGATTTTTTTGCTTGGTGAGTGAATGGAATGCATCGCCTGAGTCAGTTGTAAGCGCTTTGTCTGTTAATGGTTTCCAAGGAGAGGTATGATTATCTATCATACCTCTACTTGTGTTGATAGTTTTGGCCTCCCACAATGAGTCTTAGGACTCCATGAGGTTCTCATGCAATAACAATAATTAATGAGTGATTACTTTGCAGGGGGGGGGGTGTATCACCCAGGTGAAGGTATTGCATGAGGGCTAGTGTGAAAACAGAGGCAGACAAATTAGAGGTGCTTAAGATATTATGGAACCTTTATGTCAACACAGCTATGTGATATCTGCTCACATATTATGAAAATGTGCCAGGGAGTTGGTAGCCTTTGACTAGATTGTTTAGTTCTCAGCTTTGGGAGAGAAAATAGTCCACTGCAGGAAGGAAGCTCCAAGACAGAAGTAGCAAATTATAGACTATTCTCAGAAATGGTGGCCCAGTAACTGGAGAAATTGGTTAAGGGCAAAATTCAGGAATTCCATAGAGTGGATAGGAATATGCCACTATATGGAAGATGGAAAGCATGGTTTTGCTATATGATGATACTGCTGAACTTTGTTAAGGTATTTGACAGTACACAAACTAGAGCAAACAGGGAAGTTAGTGATAAAGTTAAGAGGATAGCTGCTATTCTATTTAATTTCTACATTAATTATTAAATATAGGAAATGATCTGATGAGAAATATCCAGTTGTCTGCTGATGCAAAATTGATTACAGCAATAGTTGTGGAGAACTCACAGCATGATTTAAATAAAACAGTATTAGCAAAGAAGAACAGCTGTCAACTTTAAAGTGCAAAGTTATGCATTTTGGGATGAAAAGTTAATCAACTATGCACTACTTTTATTAAACTGGGATGCAGGAAACCAAGATTAGGGATCTGGGGGTGCTAATGTGAGAAGAAAGTTCAGTGGGCATACTGTAAACATGGCTAAAATAGTTCATAGAATTACCAGGTTATTGAACACATTGACAAAATATGGTATACATAAGTATAATAAACTCCTTATCACTGCCAGAGATAAGGAGGTTATGCCTCTTTATAAGGCTGATAGGCAGAAAAAGAGGATATAATAGACACATTACCGATTTTATAGGAATGATAGAGGATTTTTCAGTATATGGCATGAGTGCATGTGTGTGTGTATACAAGGGACCTTTCCTGGAAATCAAGTAAGAGTGTGGTTTATAAGGGCTTGTACCACACATCAGAATCAGTTGTTGATGAAAGAGTTCAAAAAAATACAACAGGTATAGTGCAAATGATGGTTTGCAACACATTGACAAAATATGGTATACTAAAGTATAATTAACTTCTCATCACTGGCAGAGATAAGGAGGTTATTATACCTCTTTATAAGGTTTTGATAAAGTTGCATGTAGACTATGCACAGATCTGGTCACCTGAGTTTCCCTGGAATGAGGGATCCAGAGGCAAGTACCAAGATGGACATGTAAGCAGAATGATTATGCAAATAGATTTAAGATTTTTTGGGTTACAGAAACTGGCTGATAGGCAGAAAAAGAGGATATACGACACATTACTGAAAGAATTTTATAGGAATGATAGAGGATTTTTCAGTATATGGCACGAGTGCATGTGTGTGTACAAGGGACATTCCCTGGAAACTGAGTAAGAGTGTGGTTTGCAAGGGCTTAAGTGGTGAATTGAATGAGTGAAATAGCTTGCCAGAATCAAGCGTTGGTGAAAGAGTTCAAAAATGACAGGTATAGTGCAAATGACGGTTATTGAAAGAAATTAGTACTTGGTGCAATATTTAGTCAGCTTCCTACAAAAAATCTGTGGACTCTATGGAGATGCCCATGGAATAAGTGCTGCCTATATGAATTTACTTGCAAGTTCACAAATCAGTATGAAGTAAATAAGCAGAAAAAATACTACAATTGGACACTGATAATTTTACTATTATTATTATTACATGACACGTGTGGACAGACTTATGTGTTCGTCGAACATGTTGTTTATTATTTTAACGGTATAATAGAACACAGAAACTAAGTAAATAATTAATTTATTAACTTGATGCTGATATTTCGCTGGTGCTATAACCAGCATCTTCAGAGCACAAAAACACTGTTTGTCACAATACGCGAGAGTAAAACAACATGGTGTACTTAAACAAAATTGTAGCAGCAACACAAAGACTAGAGTCCTGATTTTGGCGCCCTCTATCTGAAAAAAAAAAAAAAAAAGCTATCATATATTACTAGAGTCCTAGAAAAGTGCTAGTTTTTTCTTAATATGACTGGCTAATTTGCTACATGGTCTGAATGTAGTGCATTCAGACCATGTAGCAAATTAGCCACCCTTGTCCGCTCACCCAAGGACAGCATTCCTCCTTTATCACATCCAGGAGTCTACCAAGTACCCTGCTCATGCAATCAAGCCTACTACGGTCAAACAGGAAGAACTATGAACATCCGCATCAGCAAACATAAAAGATATGTCCGGAATTATCATTATGGGAAGTCGGGCCTAGCAGACCATGCTCTGGATACCCCTGCACACAGGATCAACTGGAAAAACACAAGTACTACACAGAAACCCCGTATAAATCAGAGAGATTGTTCTTAGAGGCGACAGAAGCCCTAAAACACACTCCAAATTTCAACAAATATGGCTGTATTAACTTGCCGAAGATCTGGGAGACAGTCATATTAAGAAAAAACTAGCACTTTTCTAGGACTCTAGTAATATATGATAGCTTTTTTTTTTTTTTCCCAGATAGAGGGTGCCAAAATCAGGACTCTAGTCTTTGTGTTGCTGCTACAATTTTGTTTAAGTACACCATGTTGCTTTACTCTCGCGTATTGTGACAAACAGTGTTTTTGTGCTCTGAAGATGCTGGTTATAACACCAGCGAAATATCAGCATCAAGTTAATAAATTAATTATTTACTTAGTTTCTGTGTTCTATTATACCGTTAAAATAATAAACAACATATTACATGACACCTCCACGGAGTCCAAAGACTCATCAAGGGAGGGCACCTACTCTACAGCTCTCCGTCTCCACCACTCAATCCATAAACTATAGCAAACTGCAACTACCATCATCATCTACACCAATGCCATCTACTGCCCACCACCATCACTAGCATTTTCACAGACAATCACAAATATCCATGCCCATGGCAGGATTCAAACCTGGGGCCTTTTGGCTGGAGAGCGAATACACTAACCACTTGGCCAACCAGACTGGTACCCACAACAGATTCTGGCAACCAATTCTGGTCATTTACTACTCTCCAAGCACAAAAACCTAGTTCTAAACACCTTTGTTAACTACACTAAAATGATCATTATGTCTGCACTTTTGGGGAAAAAAAAAAGATAGATTCTGTATAATACTGTAGTCAGCAAGGGTGTTAGAACTAGGATTTTTTGCTTGGAGAGTAGTAAACGAGTGGAACAGGTTGCCAGTCTATTGTGGGTGCCACAACTGTGAATGAGTTCAAAGCAAAGTATGATAGATACTGCGCAAATGTTAGATAGTTCTTGACATGATGTTCAGGGCTTCTCTCAATTGAGTCTAAGGACTCCTTGGAGTAGCCCATAATAATAATAATAGATTTTTTTTTCTCCTTTGTCCTACAAGTACAAAACTGATATATGCTAACAGCAACTTGTGAAATTTAGCAAAATGAGCTTTACAACCAGAAAATTTTTTAAATAACTTTCACGGCTTACATGTCACAAAAATTATATAGAATTTTATTCAAAATTCTATATATATTATCCAACATTGAAATTCTTTTCACACCAAATTGCAGTCTAGTAGAAGGATGATAATTATTAATAATTTTTTGAATGGTAATTTAGTTGAATCCATTACATATCAGATTGCTTTTAATTTATTCAGTTCATCTAACAATAGGGAATCAGAAAAGCAGATCATATGAGCTATATGTACAAGACTATTGATAATGCCCATTTTCTGTGATGAATGATGGCAGGAGGATGAGTGAATGTGTCTGCCAGCAAAGGTTGGCTTCCAATACCCTATCTTAAAGGAGCTTCAGAACAAATTACAAGGATTCTTTGTTAATTGAATCTGTATGCTTCCTCAAATCAGATCAGAAACTGTTTTCCTTCCTACTATCTACAAAGGATACATTACCATGTGTCTATCAAGTACCCTGCTCATGTCATATGTTCCTTTGAATTCTAATAGTGTAATATCATATACTTCAGCTAAGACAAGCTAATATATACATGATTTATGACTCACTGTGATTCATGTTTTGAATGTAGTTAAAGATCTGTCTCCCTGACAATGTCCAGGTAACACTGGATGAAATATACTGGAGTTTTTGAATAAAATTCTATATAATTTTTGTTACTTGTAAGCCATGAAAGTTATTTAACTATGTCTAATGCACGTTCCATTAAAACAATTTTTACAAACAGAAAAGCAAGGAAGACACTAAGTTTTTTAAGAAATAATTCATAATTACTTAAACTAGCTGCAGCAAGCATACTAAGAGCACTATGATTTAAATAGTGTTGAAAAGATTTCAGGTCAATCCATGTTTTGATAATTGCCTTTCAGTTTATTTCTCAGTGAACTGCTTCCTTTGATGACCCACTGTTCAATGAATGCTAAAGCAATTCATATTGATTCATGAACCAGAGGTGTAGCTGGGGGGGGGGGGGCAGTCTGTCCCAGGCGGCACTTTGAAACTTTTTGTGCTGTAAGTGTTGCTAGTTGTGAGAGGAGTTTTTCTAAATAAAATTGATTAAGAATTACCTACATTACTATGAAATAGACTTTGCCAATGTCATTTACTTCAAAAATAAACATAGTGTTTTAATTTATTTCCCTATATTTTGTTTTGAAACTTTTGTAGTATTTTTGGTGTGTATTGAGAGGGGCGGCAAACTCGGGGGGGGGGACTCCTCCCTAGGTGGCAAGAGCTCTAGCTACACCACTGTCATGAACTGCTTTTTCACTTAACTGTTTGAGATGAATTGTATTTTGATTAACTGTTTTGGGGAAAATTTCTGCATGCTTAAATCACTAATGTGAAAATTAAATGGCAACGGTTCAAGTACAGAGTCTTGCAGCACACTTGATCATTTGCAATTTGCAAACCGCCTTATTGTCTCTGTTACCTATTTCACCAGTTTCACATCCAATTGCTCCTATTCATATTAAAAAGTTCTATACAGAATCCAGTCAAATAGCTTTCAAAACCTGCAGAATACTGGGATAATTTATGTAACTCCTATGTCTCTGTTTTTGATTATATGTCTAAAAGCTGGGTTTTCCATAAATATACAAACATTATTATTATTATTATTCGAGACACCTCCAAGGAGTCCATAGACTCATCTCGGGAGGACATCTACAACTCTCCATCTTCACCACCACACAGAACCTCTACTACCAATCATCTACTGCCCACCACCACCACAAATGGTATTTTTTGTCTGTAAATTGCATGTGTTCTGAAGGGCTGATTTGTCTGTATGCGGGATGAAAAATCCAAGTTTCTGGGAGAAAAAACCCTGCTACCTCCATATGAGATCAGCTAACTCACCTTCGATTGAAAAAGTTCATATAAAGATTCCTCCACCTCACGACAAGAATTCGTGAGGTGGAGGAATCATTCTTCCAATTGCACTACGGAGGCAGACTAAATTTAATTATCAGTTCATATATTTTGTATTTTGATTCATGAACTTTTCTGATTCATGAACATTAAATTTCTTATAAAGGGTGTCCCAAAATTCACGCAAGATTTAAATTTAGCGCCATTTGTGCGGTAAAGTGTTGCCAAAGAGGGAAAAAAGACAGCATGAGAGCTGACAGTTCAGGGTTATTAAAAATGGAGTGCTACACGAAAGAACAACGCATTTTAATTGTTGAGCAATATTTTAAAAATAATGAAGGTTTGGCAGCTACGGTTTGCAATTTTTGTACAAAATATGGTCGGAATAGTGATTTAACTTCATCAACTGTGAAAAGATTAATTAAAAAATTCAAGGAAACTGGATGAATTAATGATCTTATACACTCTGGCCGCCCTTCAACAAGTTGTTCAACAGAAAACATCGAAGCAGTTCATGAGAGTGTTACTGAGAGTCCAGGAACATCAATTCGGCACCAAGGTCTTGAATTGGGCATTTTGAGAAGCTCTCTACAGCATATTTGCTGTTTAATTTGTTCATAAATGATATAGGAAATGATCTGAGATGTTTGCGGATGATGCGAAGTTGGGTAGGGCAATAGTGAATGCAGATGACGTCAAAATTTTGCAGGATGATTTGGATAGATTGGAGGTCTGGGCTAAGGAGAATGGATGTCAGTTTAATGTGGCAAAATGTAAGGTTATGCATTTTGGGGTGAAAAGATTGGCGGCAGTTTACTGCATTGGTGGAACCGTGCTCCAGGAAATTGATGAGGCACGAGATTTAGGAGTGTTGGTAGATAAGGAATTGAAATTTAGGGGACACATTGCAAAAGTGACCAAAACAGCTCATCAAATCACTTGGTTGCTGAAGAATACGATGACAAGCAGTGACAAGCAGGTTATTGTTCCTCTGTATCGAGCCTTGATAAGACCCCATCTAGACTACTGTGCTCAGATTTGGTCACCTAGGTTTCTTCTTGATGGGGAGGAGGTGGAGAGGATCCAGAGGCGAGTGACCAAGATGATAGCAGGTCTGTGGAATGAACTGTATGAGAACAGGTTGAGGATTTGTGGGTTGCAAAAATTGGTTGATAGGCGGAGGAGGGGAGATATGATTGAGACATTCAAATTACTGAAGGGTTTCTATAAAATTAATTCAGAAGATATTTTTGAGAACAGGGCTGGTTGTGGGAGGACTAGGGGACATCCATGGAAACTGGGCAAAAGTGTGGTTAGTAAAGGTGTTAGAGCTGGGTTCTTTACTTTTAGAGTAGTGAATGAGTGGAATGCGCTACCTGAATCTGTGGTGGATGCTGTGACAGTGAATGAGTTTAAGGCGAGGTATGATAGATACTGTATGAATGTCAAATAGTTGTGATGAATATGATTTGGGGCCTCCCTCGATGAGTCCAATGACTCCCTGGAGTTGCCCGTAATAATAATAATAATATTCTCACGAAAGATTTGCATCTTTATGCTTAAAAAGTTCAATTGACTCAAGAACTGAAGCCTACTGACCACACACAGCAAAGAGAGTTCGTTGAATGGATTATGGAACAACAACAAGTGGATGCTTATTTTTCGAACAAAATCATCTTCAGCGATGAGGCTCATTTTCATCTTGATGGCTTTGTTAATCGACAAAATTGTCGCATTTGGGGTTCAGAAAATCCGTGAGTGATTGTTGAGAAACAAATGCATCCACAATGTGTCACCGTTTGGTGCGGATTTTGGGCTGGAGGCATCATCGGTCCATTCCTCTTCAAAAATGCTGGTAAGGCAATAACAGTTAATGGTGCTCGCTATCGCGACATGATAATCCAGTTTTTTGTGCCTAAATTGCAAGATATGGATGTGGACGACATGTGGTTTCAACAAGATGATGCCACATGCCATACAGCCTGAGAAACAATTCAATTACTGCATGAGTCATTTCCTGGTCGTGTAATTTCCCCTTTTGGTGATCAGAATTGGCCGCCCAGATCATGCGACTTAACGCCGTTGGACTTTTTTCTTTGGGGTTTTTTGAAGTCTAAGGTTTTGCCAACAAGCCCACGACCACCCACGCCTTGAAGGAGGAAATTGAGCGCTGTATCAACGAAATTCAGCCACATTTATGCAAAACGGTCATGGAAAATTTTGACAAAAGAGTGAGTATGTGCCAGCAAAGCCGTGGAGGCCATTCACCCGATATGCTATTCCATGCATAACCCTATACTGAATCAATATGAAATTACAATTTTTAATTAAAAACCTGTGTTTTCTATCAAAATTACTTCTTGCGTGAATTTTGGGACACCCTGTAGTACCACACACTTGAAAAAAGGACTAGAAAAATGAAATGCAACTGATTATAGTTATGTGTCTAAAAATTGCGCAGAAATGGACAGCATATCTATACCAACCAGACATAGGTCCAAATCCCAGTTTTGGATTCTGAATGAACAGAATTGGAATTTATTAATACTTCATTTAGAATCTAACATAATCTACCATTACCTGAGCAAAATTTGTTTTTTTTTTAAACTAATAGTCTCATGCTCATAATATAAAATCTATTTATGTAATTTCTTTCAAGTTATGTTAATTAATATTTATTTATTTATATATTTTTGGGATAAATTACAGTTATGAAAAGCTGTTTATTAAAATATCATTTATTTTGTGAATTTAATTCCTTTAATATAATGTTAAAAACTGTAATATGTGCAATTTTAATGTATCCAGGAAATTCCTTAAGATAACACTTGATTGGTTGTTGTGAGAAATTATGCAAATTTCTCCTAGTGCATGCCTTAGTGTGAGTTGCTGTATACTATGCACAAGGCCAGTTCGATATGAGCTAAACCAGTTAGAACCAAATTTTGGCAGGAAAACAAATGAGGGCTTGACTATAAGAGAGAAGAAATAAGAGCCAGGGACACAACGATAAAGGGAGAAGGAATATAGAGAAGCGGAAAAGTAGGAAGCAAGAAGGAAGGACTGGGAATCGCTTTGCACTTTGATTTACCTTTTTCGGAGTTCCAATTCTATTATAATTTCTTATCGCCTTGCACTGGAATAATGCAGGACAAGGGATAATAAGAATAAGAAAAGAAAGAAATTGGAAGTTAAGTTGAACCAGTGCAAAAAGATATATTCTCCCGAGTCTATTAATCAGTTACGGAAAGAGAAGATTCCTTTAAGTTTGCGTAGTCTCAAAGTGAAAGTCAACAATAATTTAGGTGTGTTCATAGGATTCTCGATGTGAAGAAGCTATACTGCTTATGCCAGTAAGATTATCTTTTCTATGCCTAGTGTGAAGTAGCAAACCTATTTCTAGCGAACATAATTTAATCCTTATTGCTGTATTTAACTATTCAAGATCGAATGTGTGATGTAGTGAGACAAATCCCTCTTGACGTGCCAAATATCGTACCATTTGGATTAATGGTTCAAGACTGAAAGTGTGATATAGAGAAGCCTGTTGTAAGAAACCTTAATGTAATATTGGAAACTGAAATTTCTGTGAACTATTCTGCTAGGTTGATAGAACTTTGAAATCTTCAAATGAATGTCTGATGGTTTATATTTTATAACTGTTCTGAATAGTTAAACTGAGGTGATATTTAACATATATTGAATAATAACTTTGATTAGAGTGAAGTTGTGATAGGAATCCTTGATAATGAAGAATAGAATCTGTATGCATAAGTTCTAATCGTAGTTATTATACTCAGCTGAGTAGTTTGCTAGTATCTCAATGAAAACTTAATTATTGTTTAACTATATTTTCCATACTAGATATCTTTGCTTTGATGTAAATTTATGCGACACTGCATTAAATGTTTTTATTTAAGTTTAATCTAGTGTTTGCCTGATTTCTTTCACTGCACCGCTCATTATAATATTTCGAATCTTAGTGGGAACCTTATATAATAAAGAGAACCTTGGCCTAAAATTAAGTTAGTTAATAATATAGATTGGTTGATTCCTCAACATTGCTCATGCAAATTTGAACATAGAGTGGCGCAGTATAAAAAAAAAAATTCTTTATGTTTGGATGAAGAGTCAACCAACAGCTAGTAAACACAAAAGAGAAGGAATTTTGATCCAACACCAGTGTGGGACAGATGTCTGTCTGTAAGGTGACAGATGATTACCTGTAGAGGCTAACAGTCAGCTAATATTGGGAGGCTAGGCATGGCAGTCTCATGCCAAGCTATGAGATTCATTTATCCATATTATTCCATGTCATAGTGGGATTCAAATCTACAGCCTAAAAACTGATGCATGCTATACACCGAGCCACCAAGGTTGGCAGAATTACAGAGGAATATTCCCATAAATTTTTCCTGGGAAAGGCTAAGAAAAATTATTTAAGATTAAATCAGTAAAGAAGAAACTGAGTTTAGGTCAAACAGAGGTTGTCATAATGTGATTTTTTACTTTAACGAACGTATTTTTATATATATTTTGCTTTTTATTAATACAATTTAAATATTTACCTTTATAGATAATATATGGGTTCCAGCTTTCACTAATTCATCTGCAAGTTTTAAATAATAATTGAGATCATATTTAGTTCTTGAGGGATCAGACACATCGCCAGTGTAAGAAATTGCACCTTCAACCACACCACCTACAGAGGTAAAAAGAAGGGAAAAAAATGTGGAAGCAAATTTACTTTACCTGAAATAAAGTAACTTATATGTTAAGAACTGAGCTTGAAAACAACAAACTTTTTCAATCCACAAACCCTTAATCTATCATCTAACATTCCACAGACCACTCGCCAAGTTGGTCACTTGACTTTGGATCCTCTCCACCACTTCTACATTGCCAAGAAACAGGTGACTAGACATGGGCACTATAATCCAGATGGATGTATCAAGGTCTCATACTGATAACTTATCTCTGAGTTACCTTGGCTAACCTCAGCAATATGTCTTCTGAACTTCAACCAAGTCCCCCTCCCCCAATTCCTAGTTTCAATTTCCTGGAGTATAGTTCTCTCAATGTGATACACAGTTCAGTTATTTGATGTTTTCAGTCATTTACTGAAGATGCAAAATTGAGGCAGTTAAATAATTTTGCAGTTGAATGTGAAGGATAATGGTTATGAATTTAATGTTACAAAATGTAAAGAGTATTATGCATTTCACAATAAGAAAATTGCATATCATCTCTCACAATTATAAACTACAGGTACAATTGATGAGGCTAGGGAATTGGGAGTTATGGACAAAGTTAAAATTTAGAGGGCATATTGCGGAAGTTAGCAAAATTGCTCAAAGGATAACTTGGATGTTGAAAAGCACACTGACAAGTAAAAGATGGAGGTTATTATTCCTCTTTATAAAGCTATGATTCGGCAGCATCTTGACTACTGTGCAAGGTTTGGTTACCTGGGTTTCTTGAGGATCAGGTGGTGGTGGAGAGGATCCAGAGACAAGTGACCAAGCTTGTCAAGCTTTCCCATGAGGAAGCATTCTACAGAATGCTTCCTCATGGGAAACATTCCATAGTTGATTGGTTGACTGACGAAAAAGAGGAGACATGACTGAAACTTACAAGTTACTAAAGAAGTTCTATAAGATTGACACAAAAGAAATTTTTCAATACACAACAAACAGAGGACCACAGCTACCTCTGGAAGTTGTGTAAGAGTGCAGAGGAGAAATGTTTTGCTTGGAAAGTGTTAAATGAGTGGAATGAATTGCCAGAAATAGTTGAATACCCTTACAGTGAATGAGTTTAAGGAGAGGTATGATAGGTAATGCGTGAATAATGGTTAGTGTGGTATCCCATGTTGAGTCTTCTGACTCCGTAGAGATGCCTATATAATAAAAACAAAGACAAGACTTCCCATGCTTTGAGAGAATGACTGACTTAGTTGTTTAATGGTCTTTCATCAGAGAGGATCAGAAAAGAGCAGAAGGTGAACTAAGACAGTATAATGCTTAAGAGTAGTGCTCTAAAACAGAAGTATTAAATTACATGACAGTTTGTATTTTATTTCATGGTAAGTGAAAAAATTAGACTTCTGTGCTGTTATATAACAATTAGCTCACAAAAACCAAAAGCACAATTTCATTAAAATACTATTTCTTCATGGTATACTTGAAACTCATATAGTCTATAAATGCCAAAAATGGTGATCACCAAAACCACCATTTCGGCATTAATAGATCCTCCTCAATAAGTTTATATTGTCTGCAATAATTAAAAATCTCCACACAGATGGTGCTAAACTGACTTAGCAAAAAGTTCATAAATTTCACATTTTCATATGTGCCTACACAGTAAAAATCTTATGTTTCAAGCAGAGGAACTTTCACAGTCAAATTTTACTATAGTAAATTCATAAGAAACAAAGAAATAATTAGTACAGTTAATAATGGAAAGTTTATTGTGAAAAACTGACATGTAAGCAGAAGGCAATGTAGACTAAATTACAGAATTATATTGTGAATTTCACACTTTTGTACTACCATTTCGCTATTAGTGTAAACTATTACAAATTGATGTTGACTTTTTTTTTTTTTTTTTTTTGCATCTAGTTCCCACCCACCAGAGGTTCTAAAAGCACATTTATACTGTGGGTGGGCTAAGTTTTTTTTTTCATTACTTATATTAAAAATTAACAACCTATTTTTCTACCCACTGCAGGGTGAAGGCCTCTCCAGTGGGAGGTTTTGGGTCTTCTACTCCCATGGTGACCCAGTCCATATTGGGAGAAGACAATCACAAACATCCATGCTTATGTGGGATTCAAACCATTTCGCTCTCTAACCAAGAGGCTGCTGGTTCGAATCCCGCATAGGCATGGATGTTTATGATTGTCTTCTCCCAATACCATAACCACTCAGCCAACAGGACCGGCATTTATATATATATATATATATATATATATATATATATATATATTTTTTTTTTTTTTTGTATTTTTTCATTTATTTTTACATAGGCCAGAAACCTGCTCTAGAGAACAAACATGGAATTTTCTCATCAGGTGATGAAATTCATCTCTTATCTAGAAACAATCACAAACATCTATGCTCACAGTGGGATTTGAAAGAGTAGTCTGATGACTGGACAAAAGATATGCTAACCACATTAATGATAACAGTAAAAATAACAGTATTTGTAATGTTAGTCTGGAAATTCAATTACCAGACCTTGATCTCAGTTAATTAAAGCTTCAGTTCTGATGTTAATTCAGTGCATCACTTCAAGAAGTGAAACTAAATTTTACATCCCCCCCCCCTTGTAAACTTCAGGGATCCAACTGAAACCCATGTAAGCATGGGTTTCAGTTCCAACAAGACTTCACATGGGAATGCAAATATGCAAGAAATAAATGCATGTACAATATTCAAAAGTTCTGGGTTGAGACCAAAACAGTCCTATATTATGAACTGAAAAATGAATTGAATGCTACTCTTGCCATGTTCTGAACATTGGTTCCAAGGTTTATCACAGAGTGAAATACATTTAAATCAGAATTCTTTGGTTTACTAGAATTGGAAGAGGGAAAAATAGAGCATCTGGCTTAGCACTAACTTCAAATTCTCAAGTGTGTGTGTGTGTGTATACACACACACACACACACACGCTAACAACAGAGCTATCAAAAACTGTGTGATCACAGTTTTTGATAGCTCTGTTGTTCAAAAGAAAGATTCCGGTATTGCGACCACGTTTATTAAGATAAATAAAAATAAACAAACCTGACAAGTTTCGTATGTCATTTGACTTACATCTTCAGGGATTAAAGGTAATTTCTCATTTCTTGTGTTTAAACTTTTAGTTACCTTTAACCCCTGAAGATGTAAGTCAAACGACGTACGAAACTTGTCGGGTTTGTTTATTTTTATTTATCTTAATAAACATGTGGTCGTAATACCGGAATCTTTCTTTAGAACTGCTAAACCACAGAAACCTACTCCCCACAGAGCCTACAAAGCTCTGTTGTTGTTGTTAGTGTGTACTGTTTCTGTCAGTCTTTTTTGTATATACTTTTACACCTGATAAAGTTGGCTTACCAACGAAACTAGTTGTGTCCTTATTAAACTTTATTCTTAATTATCTCAGTGGTTTAAGTCATTAAAATTATAGAACATATATATATACATATAATTTTTATTACCCAAGACCCCATGGAGTCAAAGACTCATAGGAGGTCCTTTTATCATACACACAGATCATCATACCATGCTTTAAACACACTCAAATTCTCTGCAGGCACCACACTCTCAGGTAAGGCATTCCAATCATTCACAACTCTGCATGAAAAAAACCTGCTTCTCACTCCCCTACTCACACCCTCTTTATACAGTTTCCAGGGGATGACCTCTGGACTATAGGAAAGAGAACAAATTTTAATTGCACATTCTGCATATATTTTTTCATTATGAAGATTTTAGATAAGTGACAGTTTAAGTTGATGCAACATTTCAAAACTTAAATGTTAATTCTGAATTTTAATTTTTATAATTTCAGTCTTCTAATTCATTCTAACATCTTCAATTATATTTTTTCATGTTGTCATGTGTTCTTTATGTATGGTTCCTGCCAATGGTTTGGAGTCTGATGGCAAATGTATGATTTCTCAACATTTCCTTTGTCCAGTGATTTCTTTTGTTCTGCTTCCCTAAATTTTCTTTCTTTTATTACTGGCAATTTTTCCTTTGTGTGCTATCAACATACATCATTTGCTTTGTCTATTGACTGTGATGTTACCAGATAGGAAATTCAGCTTGCTACTGTGAAGCTTTTGAGCTTTTTATGTTGTAAAATAGCATTCATTCTATGGAACATAGGCTGGAATTTTTCTGTATTTTGTTATAGTGCATTTTATTGTAATGGTGTTCTCTATAGTAAGCATCTACTATGGATCACATTATGAAGGAAAATGGCAATCCACTTGGCATCAGAAGAGGACATATTCAAGTCAGTTCTTTATTTATACAGATGATATCATGCTAGGTGGTAACAGACCAGATAATTTTGCACCCCAGGCAGATTCTGTGTGTGATCTTCCTAAGTTTTTTTTTTATACTTAAGTACTTTCTAATTGTAAGTAATTTGTCAAATTATTAATAATTTCAGAACTTCAATATTTCTACTTGTCATTTTAATTCACTCAGATATACTTACATAAATTATTACAAACAAAAATTATTAATTTCACACTAATTTTAATTTAATCAATTATAATTTAGATATTTTTTTTTTAATTTTAAATCTGCAAAAGCTTTTATTCTTTCACTAATTGTCTATTTTCTGAGCATCTTCAATAGCTAAAGAATTTAATCTCTCACTCCCAGTTGTCAATTGCAAATATGTTTTGATAAGTTTTAATTTGCTAAAACTTCTTCCAGCTGTTGCTACCATTATAGGAATTGTCAGCAAAATTCTCAATGTGACCCATGTATTTGAAACTATATTTTGCAAATTGCTTGCTTTTAAAATTTGTAAAGTTTCTAATGGCGAATTGATCAACTGTATAGAGATTTAATTTCTTCAAAGAGTTCGTTCCCATCAATGTCACTACTATTTTCATCATTAAGAATTGAATGCAAATCCATAGAATGCTTTCTTAATTCATTTAAATCACCTATTTTAGTTAAATTAAAGAGAAAACCCCAATTTTTGTTCATAAGTTTTTATTTGCTCAAATCTTTAGTTTTGGCACCCTGGGTGGGTGCTCGGTCAGCCTGTCCCTTAATCCAGTCCTAATGCAAGTACAAATAAATCCACTGATTCTTTAAAAAAAGTAACTTCTGTAACAGAATTAGTATGAAAATCAGAAAGGCAAACTATGAAAATACATAAGAACATACAGACAAGTGAAATATTTCCAATCTGTGGGTACAATTTTAATGAACACAGCAACCAAATTTGAGGAGATAACAGAATGAGCAAAGCTGATATGGTAAGGGAAAAGAGGAATAAAGTTATATGGTGTAAGAGAGAAATTAGTCAAACCACTAAACTAGTGGTATACAAGACTTGTGTTCAAATTCATTTTAACTTATGGATCTATGAACTTAGAAATAAGATAATTACAGTAATCCCCGATTAGTGGGTTTTTGATTAGTGCATCATATTTTTTGATACCCAAATTCGATTAGTGCGCCTCTAAAATTTGATTTGTGCACCTATATACATCTTAAAAATAAATGTTACAGATTTTAAAAATTTTCTATCTACACATTTTTATGCCTAACTATTTTAAAAAATCACTCACCAGAATGAAATAATTTAGTTACCGATTTAAAACATTTTACAAAGTTATTTTTAATGGCATACTACACTACTTCCATATACACTATGTTTCAAATTTTTACCGCCAAAATTTATGTCGTCTGCTATAGTACACCCACAGATTCGAGACTCTTCAACACTTCTGCATGTTACAAAAAGGAGAATCTGTTCCGATGATAGGGTAATCAATCCATCTTCTGAGATGAGTCGTTTATTATTACACATCGGAAAATTAACTTCTCTTTTATGATCATTGTATTTTTTAAAGTGGTAACTATTTTGCTTGTATACAGTTGGGAAATTTTATCTATAAAGCACGTGACTTCACGTGTTGGCAGCCAATTCGTACGTCCTTCATTTCTTTCTCCATTTAAATCATAACGTTCAAGAGTTAATTAAATCTCATTCTGAAGAATTGAGCGATTCCGATCTGCTAAATTTAGATGCACAGCAGGAAGATCCCGAAGAATATGAAGAAAATTTAACCACTGATTACAAAGATAATAAGCCAAAAGGCTATTTTACCGGTGAATTTGTTAATTAAGAGGGAGATGTTAAATCCAGTTTTATTTTATAGCTGGGTACGAAACTCGGGTCGAAATCCATCGACATCCATAGAGTTTCAATGCCGAAAAAACTATCGGCAGAACCAAGTGTAAATGATCACTCAGGTAGTACAACACCAGGGCAACAGCAACTCGATGCAAAGGTGGAGCAAGCTCCGTCACTAACTTTAATATTCTCTCATAATGTAAAACCCAGCTCCTAAGAGATGTATAATACTGTTTTACATTATGAGAAGAGGTCACTACCCAGACCTGTTTCAACTTTTTTTGAGGTCTCATCAGTGAGTAGGTAGACCTGGAATATCAACGTTTTAAGTGAACTGAAACTTGCATACCTCTACTATTGAATTGCCGAAGTGGTGTACTATATATTGTTAAATATTGTTAATTACAAAGATAATAGGCCGAATTTGTTAATTAAGAGGGAGATGTTAAATCCTGTTTTATTTTATAGCCGGGTATGAAACTCGGGTCGAAATCCATCGACATCCATAGTTTCAATGCCGAAAAAACTATCGGCGGAACCAAGTGTAAATGATCACTTGGGTAGTACAACACCAGGGCAACTCCATGCAAAGGTGGAGCAGGCTCCGTCACTAACTTTAATATTCCCTCATAATGTAAAACCCGGAGCTTGCTCCACCTTTGCAAGGAGTTGCCCTGGTGTTGTACTACCCAAGTGATCATTTACACTTGGTTCTGCCAATAGTTTTTTTGGCATTGAAACTATGGATGTCGATGGATTTCGACCCGAGTTTCGTACCCAGCTATAAAATAAAATGGGATTTAACATCTCCCTCTTAATTAACCACTGATAGTCAGCCAAAAGAGATTTCACAGAAACAATTTGAAAATATTTTTCGTACAATCAAAGTTTTTGAGCAGCAATGCTCAAAAACTTCGATTCGAAAACTTCGATTTCGAAAAGGGTGAAGGAATTTAATAATTCCTTCACCCTTTTCATTACTGCTTCTTGATAAGAAATATTTAAAGAAATTTAAAGAAAATACTTAAAGAAATTTATAAAGAACATTAAAAACTTAAACTCCCTTTTGACCTCTAGACATTTATCGACCCCCTTGGATAGCCACATCGACCCCCAGGGGTCGATGTCGACCACTTTGCCAATCCCTGACTTAGATATAAATTAAATTTACCAAGAAATGATATTATTGTTTAATCCTTTATCCAAGTGTAAGAAACAATGTTTATGCATGAAGTATCTTCATAACTAGGCTACTTGTATATAAATGCTAATGACTTCAGTTAATTGCATTAGCATCTCCCATAATGCAAAGCACACATCTCTTCAGGAGTGCATAATGCTATGCATTATGGAAAGGCTACCCAGTCTGGTTTTTACCCTTGAGGTGAAAAAGTAAAAGGGATTCATCATATGCTTAGAATGGTTAGTATAGGGGTGCAGGAGAGCCTGATAGTATTACGAGAATGAAAAGACAGATGGATAGTATGAGAGATAGAAAAAAGGCCTCAGCTCTTTTATATCACATAGCCAAAGCTATATTGTTTTTTATTTTTCAGTCTCATGCAGCTGAACAAAAAGACTAACTGAAACCAAAGTGCAAAGATGACCAGGGGGTGATATCTAAATTAATTGCCTTGAGTTAGCCTTTTCTGCCTAGGATTGCTCACCAGTCATTCCTGCAAATGACCATAATACCACACTGAACTAAGATGATGGAACTATATTTTTTTTTTAAAAAAAGAGGCCTCTCATAGTAAAAATAGACAGAATTTTATCTCTCTGGTGAATACTGCATAATGTGGATGGTCTCCACCACCTAGCTGAAAATTTGGTATCCCCCATAATGCTTATTTCTAAATACAAAAATCATCACCCTGAACAATAATAATTCCATAATATAATATTGTAAAGCATTTGTATGTCAAATTTCTGGTTATCAAATCCATGTTTTTTCCTAACTTTCCATAAGTGATATTTTAATTCATTAATCATAAAAATTAAAATTTTCTACTCATTTCTGACAGGTAGGGGATATTACAAAAGTAGTAGTAACTGAGTGCCCTACATTAGATAATCTGTTCCAAATATGAAAGGGAAAGGGGCAGATGTAGAATGCAATGCATGTTTTACCATTTCCAATCTGTAACAGATGTTACAGACTGGACTTTCACTGTTAAAGTACCTCCATTTGATGGCATTTACTGGAAGGTGACCATATGCAATACCCCATGTAAGATCCATCCTGTCAGGGTATCCTTGGAACCTCAATAAGTAATGAAACAAAGTGCTATTGTCAGTACCCAACTGTGGATATTCATGGCAAAAGAGGTTAAAAATATATACACGTTTGCACAAGAATAATGTTTAATTTGCAAAATATTTCTTGTGCAAACATGTATATATTTCTAATCATTATGTCACAAGTATTGTTAAAAAATCAAAAGAGGTTAACGATGACTTTATATCAAGTTTTGCTTTCATTAACAGAAAGCATGTCAATGCAGAATGTTGTAGCAATCTTAGAGTTAAACAAAGAATGTTGTAATATTCAGGAGCAATCTCAGCTTTTGGATGTTTATAATCATTCTCCAAATAGCAAGAGATGCAAACCCAGATAATAATGGAGAAAGTCTGCACATTAGTATTTGGTCTGCAACATTTTATGAATTTCTGAAGCTGTATTGCTCAAATAGCAGAATTTTAATATTGGAAGCCCAAAGCCTCCAGAAATTCCTTTTTAACTTTTTGGTACTGGCTGGACCAGTATCAAGAAGTTAAATTGCTTTTCTTCAATTTCTATAATGTCTGTAATATTTACTATAAACAACTGACCAATAAAGATTATGGTTTTATGTACTATGTCTTTAGAAGAAAAGGAAAGTGGCTCAATTTTCCCAGCCTTCTAAGGCTTCACTGTTTTTATATACAAGTTCTTGAACTGGTAATACTGGGTAAGTGGAGAAGAGAATTCCAAGTGTAGTGAGAGGTTCTCTCTTAGTGATTGACCAAAAGGGAATGCTTTCGAGATCCTGCTTTACAAAAACTTTTAAATTTGTCTTGTAGGCACTGGCAGTTAATCGACTGATTTTGCTGATTTTTTCCAAAATACCAAAAAATATGTATATGGAATCATTATTCTTCAAAGTGCCTACTACATCATCAGCATATGCTCCTTATTTTCCCTTAATACTTGATGAAACTGTTATCCCTCACATAGCATGTATTGTAAACTTCCTGCAAGAAAGGTTTTCAAGAACCAATGCAAAGAGCAACAGACTAAGAAGACAACCTTGCTTGACTGCTTTTTGCATTTTTACCAGGCCTGATAGGAACCTATTAACCAGGAGTCAGGTAGTTGAGTAGCATAGGCTTCATGAATAATGGATAGCAGCCTTCTGGCCACACCAACTTCTGAAGAATGTGAAACAAAAAGGCATGCCAGATATTGTCAAATGTTTGAGTAAGGTCCACTGATGGCACTACCATTGGCTACTTTTTCATATTAACTAGACATAGTAGATCGCATAGCAGAAACAGATTAAATTCTACTGTTCGGCCTAAAACTCCATACACCTGTGTGCTTTTAATTATGTCATTCCTACTTTGAGCCTGTTTATAGGCCTCCATCTCTTTCATATTTACGAATTTAGGGACAGAAAACACACGTGCTGAAATGATTATTTTACTTATTATTAATAAAATAACGACGTTTCGACCCCTGTATTGAGGTGATCATTAGAGAAATACATGTGTATATGAAGACATGCTACATGCTCTTGCTCTCTACAAAGGTAAATTGAATCTATGCTGTTAATTGATCTTTTACTTAGCCTGACCTCTGGTGGCAAAAAAAAAAAACCTGCTAAAGTCCTCCCGTACTAGGCTTTTCTGCATGACTTGTACAGTTCAGGTTGCTATACTAAAATTTTTTTCTGGACTTGTACCGTTCAGGTTGTTACTGAATGTTAAAAAAAAAAAACTTCAAATCTTCTTGTATTGAGATTTTTCTTTGGTTTGTTCTCGTTGCTATAATAGTTGTAAATAGTCCTCCACATTTCTGGAATGGTTAGACCATCATTTTTGTTCGGATTACGTATGGGTTGTGTTTGAGCATTTCACATGCTTCTTTAAATTTCCTCTAGAACCAGGTTTTGGTGTAGTGTAGGGACTTGGTACCTTTCCAATCAATAATACTCAACCAATCAACTCTTTATTAAGTTATGATCTCTATTAGGGGGTGCTTAAGGGTCAAAGCTGTATAACTGAGAGGAGACCTCCACATAGCCTTTAAAGGAATGCGGAGAACCGACCAGGGCTTCTGACCTAATGTCCAATCCTCACCTTCTCGTGGTGCACCCTGTTGGGTATCTACTTTGATACTAAACGAACGAGGATGGGCTGGCAATTTGGGATTTAGCCGACCAAATTGTATTCTTATTGGTTAAACCAAAATAAAAAATGATGGTACAACATGACAAAATTTCATGCCGGCTGGGGCGTCGCCCGGTTAAACAAGGCCCCCGTTGTTTTCGCCAGGGAACCAGGGCGAACAGCGAAAAGTCAGCTACTGGAACAAATCTGAAAACAAATCCCAACTCAACATCACCAGAGTTAAAGATCGGTACTATCAAAGTAAGAAGCCTGAATGGCAAAGAAATGGAGCTAGCTGAGGAATTAGATAAGTACCAGATCGACATAATAGGGGTGACTGAAACAAAAAAGACCAAAACTGGTGAGATCTTTCTGAGCAATAAATACAAAATGTTATATTCAGGCAATAACAATCAAGGAAAAGAAGGAGTAGCCATAGTATTCAACACAAAATACGAGGCTAATCTTCTTGAATGGCAGTCAGTCTCAAGTAGAGTAATGTGGGCAAATATGAGAATGGGGAACTGGACAATGAGACTTATTTGTGCCTATGGTCCCACAGAAGGTTCTACTAAGGTAGAAGTGGAGGAATTTTTTGAGGCTTTAGAAAAAGCAACTGACACAATGAAAAAGGAAAAGTTGGTCCTTGTTGGCGATCTAAATAGTAGAGTAGGAAATGATTGTGAGACATACAAAAATATTTTGGGAAAATTTGGAGAAAAGAGCAAAGCTAATAATAATGGCAAATACCTGTTGGATTTCTGCTCAGGACATGGACTGGTTATTACTAACACCATGTTCCAACATAAAAATATGCACAAATTCACATGGAGAGAAGAGGCTAGGAATAAGAAAAGTCTCATTGACTATGTTATTGTTGATAGTGATGTTTTCTCCCTGGTGCAGGACACCAGAGTGTACAGAGGATTTGAAATTGGAAGTGATCACTATTTAGTCTTGAGCAGGATAAAATTGAATTTCATATTGAAAAGAATAACATGTAAGAAAGTTTTAAAGCGAATAAAAGTTGAGCAGCTCTCAGATGTAAACTGTAGACTAAAATACAGAAATATTATTGAAAAGAAAATGAAAGAGTTTGAGAACAGGAATCAAACCTTGGAGATTCAGTGGCAAACTCTGAAGGAAACATTGATTGATTCTGCCAGAGAGGCATGTGGTGAGGTTGTGTGCAAAGATAAAAAAATCAGAACTCCCTGGTGGACACAGGAAGTTAAAGAGGCAGTGAAGGAAAAGAAGAAAGCATATCAAAAGTTCCTGGCAAATAAGTCAGCTTTTACTCTTACAGAATACAGAGACAAATGTAAGAAAGCTAAACAGTGTGTAAAACTAGCTAAACAAAAGTCATGGGAGGACTTTGGCAAGAATATAGAAAATAAATATCAAGAAGGTGGCAAAATATTCTGGAGGTTGTTGAAGAAGCTTAGGAATGGAGGAAAGAGTGCTGTAAAAGGAATTAGAGATGATAAAGGTGAAATGAAAACAGGAGAAAAAGATATCCTTGAAGTATGGAGTAATTACTTTGAAAAACTGCTAAATGAAACAAGCAGTGATGACAGCACAGTGATAAAAAACACTGACCAGGCATGCAGTCAGGAATACATATATACATACTTGAAGTAGAAAAAGCCATCAAAGGCTTGAAATGTGGAAAGGCAGCAGGAGTAGATGATATTCGACCAGAAATGCTGAAGTATGGTGGTATAAGAGTCTTACAGTGGCTGCACTGCATAGTTCAGAAAGCCTGGACAGAGGGACGAATTCCCGATGATTGGAGTAGAGCTCTCATAGTACCCATATATAAAAAGGGAAATAAAACTGAATGTGAGAATTACAGAGGTATTTCCCTACTGAGTGTTCCTGGCAAGATCTATGCAAGTATACTTGAGAAACGGTTGAGAAGAATTGTGGAAGAAAAGCTTGGTGAAGAACAAGCTGGATTCAGGCCAAATAGAGGCTGTCAGGATCAGATCTTCACTTTACGACAAATAGTCGAGAAAGCATGAGAATATAACAAAGATCTGTATTTAAGTTTTGTCGATTTGGAAAAGGCATATGACAAGGTGCCAAGAGAGAAGCTATTCAATACGCTGCAGTTATATGGTGTCAATGGGGCATTATATCAAGCAATACTTAGTCTTTATTTGAGTTGTGAGTCAGCAGTTAGAATTGAAGGAAGTACAGGAAGATGGTTTAATGTTAAATCTGGTGTGAGACAAGGATGTACATTATCCCCTCTGTTATTCATTATCTATATGGATCACATTATGAAGGAATGTGGTATTAAACCTGATATAAAAATTGGAGATGTTAATGTCAGCTCTTTGCTTTATGCGGATGATGTTATACTTCTAAATAAATCCGCTACAAGTCTGCAAGATTCTCTGACTAAATTGAATAGCTGTTGTAATAGATATGGTATGAAGGTCAGCAATAAAAAGACAAAGACAATGAAAATAGGCAGAATCATTGAAAATGTCAACTGTGTTGTGAATGGAGAACCTGTGGAACAAGTAAAACATTTCAGCTACTTAGGCACAATTTTTACTGAAGATGGTAAACTAAATATAGAAATAGACAACAGAATCAGCAAAGCTGGTATCGTGGGAAGTCAATTGAATAAATTCATATGGAATAAGAAAGAAATTAGTCGGAACACTAAATTAGCTGTATACAAGACTGTGTTCAAACCAATTTTAACTTATGGATCTGAGAGCTGGGTCAGAAGTAAAACACTTGACCAAAGACTAGAGACCGCAGATATGAGAGTCCTGAGAAAGATTAGAGGCGTGAACAGATGGCATCAATGGCAATATCATATTAAAAATGAGTATATTAGGAAAGAACTTGACATTGTCAGCATCCAGGAATGCGTTAGCAGAGCTAATCTCAGATGGTATGGTCACTTAAATAGAATGGGAGAGGAAAGATTAGCAAAACAAGTGTTCTCTGCCAGGTTGGCAGGAAAACGACCCAGAGGAAGACCAAGATATAGGTGGATTGATACGGTACAAAGTGCCTTAGACGATAGAAATATAAGATCTGATAATGTTGGAGTCTTGACAAGTAACAGACTGATTTGGAGGAAAATTGTAGATAGGAAGTTAGTAATGATGTAATTTTTTCATGTAGTACTGTCATATCCTGTACACCCCTTGAGGGTACATGGCAGGAATTGGATAATGATGATGATGATCTCTATTAGGTTTTGGGATGAGGATGGTATGGCCTGCGACAAATTCACTTGGTATGTGTCCTGTAGAGAAAAAAAGAATTAAACAGTATAACTAGAATGGAAAAAATAAAATCCTAGGCCTCGTGATAAAGTTATAACCCTAGACCACCAGTCCTGGGATTTCTTTGTCTGGCATTCTTCATAGGCTGTTGTAAATTCAGCTGCTATATTGGGTCTATTGGATATTAAGAAAGCCATTAATGTTCCAATAGTTATAATTTCCCACATTAACTACTGTATTCAGACAAATTTTTATAGTGTTTTTAAAAGGAGTCAAAGATGACTTGGGTGGTGGACATGTCGTCTTTTCCATTAATGCAGATTTGGGCGATAGTTTTTTTTTTTTTTTTTCCCAGAATTTGGTGAATGAACTGTCTATTGAAGAATGCAGTTGAAGGGCTATCTGCTAAGAGATGCTGTATTCTTATTTTAATCTATTTCATTGCATTGGTTTGCTATGAACCACCTTCTCTTTATACAGGTCTTTCAACTTTTTTTTTCTTTTGAGTAAAAGCCTGTTCTTTTCCCCATTCAATTATATTCTGTTTTACATCATGTTTGAATTTTAACCACATATCCCAATTCCAGGTATCATCTTTGAACAGAGGATTCCAAGTTTGATTGCAAAGACCAATGGAAAATTTGGTGGAAGTCTCCATGGCCTGGAACTGATCTGTACTTGTTCCATGCTGCAGAATTTAAGTAGAACTGGATTGTGATCTGACATGTTGATCTCAAGATGTTTTTATCTGAATTACCCTAATTATAAGGAAAGAAGAGATATAAAATTGATTAAGACAGGTGCAATATCTCGATTCATGTATGTGTAAGGCTGGAGATTAGGGTTGTGAATCCTCCATATATGTCTGCTAGCTGAGCATCAAGAGATTTTTTAACCTTGCATATCCAATTTTCCACTTTTGGGGTGTCTTCCTATTTTGCCTAATGTGTGAGGTTTTCAATATAATTCCAATCTCCAACTGCTATGATGTAGTGGGTACTGTATAAATATGGCTACCATTGCTGGAAGAATTTTCGTCTAACTGTCCCATGAATGGAGCAAAAACATTTATAAACCTTTGAATGGAACGCAAGTTTAATTTAATTTATAACTAAGTGAAAAAAAAATATTCTACAGCTAGCTTTAATCCAGAGTATTTTAATAAGGTGTTACACCTTTTCACTACTTGTATATGGGTGATATGACTTCTGCATTACTTCAACCATGGTATCTCTTGTGGATCTGGCTCCCACTGATGTTGAGATCTCAATGAAGATCAAAACCTGTCTGGATAGTGGCCTTCCCCTAATGCATGGCATTATACGCATTTGAAAGGATGTGTGCTTTGCATTATCGGATACCAAAGCAATTGCCTCCTATAGATAAGCAGCCTAGTTGTGAAGATACTTGATGCACAAACTTTTGTTTGCTTACACTTGGATGGAGGATTAACAAGGATATAATTTCTTGGCAAGTTTAATTTAAAATGGCATAATGTTATTACATTTATTTATTTTTTAAGCCAAAGTCAAATTCAATTATGCCACATTTTCTAGCTTGTTATAAGCTCACTATATGGAAATAATCAAAAGATTGGGTGCAATATTAGTCATTCAAGTAAAATTATTCATTCACTATAATGATTGGTTGGTCGAGTGGCTAGCGTATCTGCTCTCCAGCCAAAAGGCTGAGGGTTCAAAACTCACCATGGGCATGAATGTTCGTAATTGTGAAAATACTACTGGTGGTGGTAGATGGCATTGGTGTAGATCAGTGGTGGCCCGTGAAGTTTTAAGTGGGGGTGCTGCCTATACAAAATTTAAAAAAAATATTTTTAAAAAAATTATTTTGTATAGGCAGCACCCCCACTTAAAACTTCACGGACGGCCACTGGTGTAAATGATGATTGTAGTTGGAGAATTGGGTGGAGACATGCCCTCTCTCGATGAGTCATAGGACTCCCTGGAGGGGTCATGTAATAATAATAATGGTTACTGAGTAAAGGGGATAAAAATCCCTTATTGTTTTCATTATCCAATTATCAGTATCCAAGCGAGTTGCATCCACCGGATTACGCTTGGATCTGCCGACAGTTCGTCGGCATGAAACGTTTAGATCGTAGTTTTCGATCTTAGTTTCGCATACTGGCTGAAAAACAATAAGGGATTTTTATCTCCTTTACTTATCAACCACACCAGAAAAAATAGCCGTTTGGCTTTTCATCTTAACAATAATGATTACTATGAAGGACACTTCATAAACTTTAATTCTCAATCTTTTTTTTTTTTTTTTTTTTTCAACAAGGATAAACAGTTATTGCACCTGTTATGATTACTCTAACCTTTTCACAAAACTACAGATAAAATATTCAAATTAAAATACTTTTAAAATATTTGATGAGACTTTTTGATAAGAAAATCAATATTTTTATTTACCTGCTTTTCCAGCAGCTTCCATTCCTAGAAAAAGGTTAGGAAGGTAATTGAGAGAATCAAATACTCTAAAAATATCCATTCCACATTGTTTGGCCAATTCACAAAATCTAGAGAAAGAGTTAATACGAAACAGCAAATGATGAAAACAGAATTTTGCTATGCATATTCTTGAAAATTAAAAGGTTTCATTTTTACATTGCACACTATTATGATAGTGCAGAAAAGCTGTTTTCTAAATATACACAAGTTAACATTAATATAACATTTGTTTGTAACTGTTGCAGTGATTATGTACATACACATTAAGAAAGAAAAATTTATCAGTATTAAATTTAATAGATTTATTTAGTAAATAACCTAACAATATCAAAGATTATTGGTATTGGAGAAATGTGTCTGATGGTAGATGAATTCCATTAATCATATTTTAATAAATTTAGTTTAATCCTTTATCCAAGTGTGTGCAAACGAAGTTTGCGCCTGAAAGTATCTTCAGGACTGGGGTAAAGTGGTACAACACCGGGCGACTCCTTGCAAAGGTGGAGCAAGCTACCAATACTCCTATCTCGGTATCTCCCATAATGCAAAACACATCTCCTTGCGAATATGTATAATGTTATGCATTAAGGGAATGGCCAGATAGGAGTGTTGGTAGCTTGCTCCACCTTTGCAAGGAGTTGCCTGATGTTGTACCACTTTACCCCAGTCCTGAAGATACTTTCAGGCGCAAACTTTGTTTGCACACACTTAGATAAAGGATTAAACTAAATTTATTTAGTCTGACCAAGTGAAAAATAAACTTTCAACATTAATCATATTTATTCTGTCAGAAACAGAGTGAATGTCGATTCACACTATTCCAGAGCTGACAATTTGGGATTTAGCTGATCAAATTGCATTCTTATTGGCTTAAACCAATATAACATGATGGTACAATAAGAAAATCTCCTACTGGATGGAGCATTGGCCATCTATCTTTTTTCCTGATGTAAACAAGGTTCTGCTATTTGCATCAGGGAACAAGAGCAACAGTGAAAGGTCAGCAAATGGAAAAATCCCAACTAAACATGAGTAGAGTTTGAGACTGGTACCATTAACAGAAAAAGAAATCCAATTAGCAGAACTGGATAAGTACCAGATCAAAAGATAAAATAAACAGTTAAGGATGCAACAATCCACAATCCATTCCACTCACTTGCTACTATCCAACAAAAAATCTAGTCTTCATGCATTTTTGAAAATTATGGAGACAACTACCGTGTTTGAATAAAAACTTTAGTTTAATATAACTAAAATCTACAATTCGACGTTTCGACCTTTATGTCAAGGTTATCTTCTGGAGCATACAAATATACACAAGAAACAAGCTATACTACAATCAACCTGGTTTGTTAAAGACACTGACCAACCGCTACCACAATTGTTGGCCTAACCTCTGGTGGGAAAAAAAAAAAATACAAATTAAAAATAAAAAATTATACATCAAGGCTAGAGTCCTATTATTTGTGTTGTCTACTATATGCATATATTAACATTATTCCAGCCAGTTGGAGTGGAATGGTTTCTAATACTAGCAGATTGGCTAGAGTCCTGACTTATGTTGAATCTTTCATATTAGGTTGGCTGAACGTGTGCCATCCAGATCCTTGGAATTTTCATACCATCTTTGTTATTGATATTTGGGTGGTTTATCAGGATTTCACAGTATTCCTTAAATTTTCTTTCGTACCAGGTTTTTGTGCAGTATAAGGAGCAGGTGATTTTCCAGTTGATTTGGTGTAAGGTGTTAAGTGCGTGGTCTGAGAGGCCTGCTTCACCATAATGGTTATATTTAATGTGTCTAATGTGTTCTTTCTTGCGTATAGGGATTGTCCGTCCTGTTTCACCAATGTACGGTAAGTTACAGGTGCAGCAGATGCAATAGACTCCAGGATGTGCTAATGGGAGGAGAGGATCCTCAGAGGAGCTGAATATGGTTTTAAGTTTAGTGGGTGGTATAAAGGTGGCATTGAGGTTATAATGTTGTAGGATTCTGTTGATTTTTTCTGATAACCCTTTAATGTATGGGATGGCTATGGTTTTACTGTAATCTAGATTCATTTTTGTTGTGGTTTTATAGAGTATTTTATTGACAATAATTTTGTTATAGCCATTATTTATGAATGTGTCACTAATGATTTTTAGTTCTTGTTTCAGGGCTTGCTGGTTAGAGCAAATAGTTGTGGCTCTGTTTTTAAGGGTGTTAATGACTCCATATTTTTGTGCTGGGTGGTGGTATGAATTCGCATGTATGTATTGGCCAGTGTGTGTTGGCTTTTGGTAGATCGTGAAGGAAGACTGCCTGAAGAAAGACATGTAACTAGTGTGTCTAGGAACGGGAGCGAATTTTGGTTTTCGATTTCTATGGTAAATTGTATGCGTTCGTGTTGTTTGTTTAGGTGGCTGAGGAATGTGTTTAGCATTTGTCACCCGTGCGGCCAGATTGTGAACATGTCGTCAACGTATCTGAGCCAGACTGTCGGTTGTAGCGTGGCGGAATCAAGAGCCCTTTGCTCAAAGGTTTCCATGTAGAAGTTAGATTGGGGGGGGGGGGGTAATGGTGAGCCCATGGCTGTACCTTCCTTTTGTAGGTAGAATTTGTTTTGCCACACGAAGTAACCGGCCTTTAGTACGTGGGCAAAGAGGGCTGTAATGTCGGGCGGAAATTTGTTCTGTAGTAGGAGAATTGCGTCATTGATGGGTACATTAGTGAAAAGGGCAGAAATGTCAAAACTGACTAATAAGTCGTCTTTGTCGAGTGTTATGTTTTTGATTTTGTTTATGAAGTGTTGTGTGTTTTTTATGTAGGAGGGGGAATGACCTACCAACTCCTTGAGTGTTGCTGCTAATTTCTTGGCTAGGTGGTAATTGGGACTGTCTATTCCTTCCACGATTGGTCGAAGGGGCACATTTTGTTTGTGTATTTTTGGAACCCCATATATTCTGTGGGGTCAGGCGTAGTGGGGTTCGAGTTTTTTAACCGTGTCTGGTGGCCAAGAAGTGACGGACTTCAGTAGTTTTTCTGTTTTATCCTTTTTGTTGGGTTATAATTTACCATTTTATATGTGTTGTTATTGGCTACTAGTTGGTTCATTTGCAGTATGTATGTTGACCTGTCAAGGACAACAGTGGCACTGCCTTTATCCGCTTTCGTTATTATTATGTTTTGTTTGGCTTTTAATGGTATATGCTTGTTTCTGAAATGCTTAATGGTATAACTAACACTAAGAGGAAAAAAATACATTTATTAAACTCATTAATATTTTGTTGGTTTTCTACTTGGCATCAGAGCACAATGATAACTGTGACACATAGCACTGAACCAATAATCACAGAAACAAATTAAATTGTAACTGTCATTATTTGTCCTTACATAGGTCAGATAACTACAAAGTTAATTTAGAGAAGTCTGCAATTAGGTCTTAATTAGTTCAGATGATAGTCTCCCACATCTCTGGTAAATTGATGCAACCATACTTGTTGATGAGAACTTAATGGAATGGGAAATGGAAATTTCAAATTGTCATTGATGGATTCTCCGGTAAGATCAGAAGAATGAAAACAATGCTCCAAGCAAGGTGACATAAAAATATTGATCATCCCATTTAGCATTTGAAATGAGAGACTGCACATGAAGGAAAACAGCTGAGTGAGTGTCATTCCATGGAAGTAAATTAAATCATACTTGACAAATTATATTCATGTGAAGTATCTCTATGAGGCTACTTGATTTCACATCGATTATTATTATATAACACCTCCAGGGAGTCCAAAGACTCATTGAGAGAGGGTATCTACTCTATAACTCTCCATCTCTACCAGTCCACCAACTGCAACTACCTTCATCATCTACACCAATGCCATCTACCGTCAACCACCATTACCAATAGTATTTTCACAGACAATCAGAAACATCTATGCCCACAGCGGGATTCGAACTCGCAGCCTTTGGCTGGAGAGCATATATGCTAACGACTCAGCCAACCATCTCAGTATTCTATAGTGCATAGCGCACTTCTTTCACACAGACCACTATGCATTATGGGAAGGATTAGTATCCAAACTGGTTTCAACTTTGAGGTCTCAGTCAGAGTTAGACTTGGAAAAATACTAATGCTGAATCAATACAGAAGTCATTTTCCATATACAAATAGCAAAATGGTATATCACTATATTATTAAAATACTCTGGATTAGAGATAGTTGAGGGTTTTTCACTTGATTACAAAGTAAATTATACTTGAAAGAAATTATATTTTTAATCCTTTACTGAAATGTAAACAAAAAAGTTTGTCACATGGGTGATCCTTTCCATAAAGCATACCAATATACATGTTATTCCAATGGAGTGGAAAGAGGCAAAATCATCCCATTGTATAAAGTTTAAACCTAAATTGAATGTCATCAAAGACAGAAATGAAACGCTACTAACAGAAGAATTGGAAATCAAAAACAGATGGGAAGAATACTGTGAGAAACTACAACAGAGTGGATAAAGAAAATTTGGAGTCACCCCTCTCACCAGGAAAATGTCGATTTCGAACCTCCTCTACTTATGCATGAAGTTGAAAGAGCAGTTAAGCAGCTTAACAGTAATAAGGCCCCAGGTGCAGATGGAATCCCAGCAAAGTTAATTAAAACCATAAGGGATGGAGGGATAACGGTGTTTAATAGATTGATTACAAGGATATGGGAGACAGGATCATTGCCTGGATACTGGAAGAAGGTGGTTTTCATACCACTACATAAGAAGGAAGATATGAAGGATTGAAAGAACTATAGAGCTATTAGTTCAATATCTCATTCAAGCAAGATTTACTGAAGATCATGCTAAGCAGGACTGAGGCTAAAGTTGAGATAGAGATGCCAGAGGAACAAGCAGGTTTTAGAAAACGTAAGGATACCAGAGATCAGATCCTTCACCTTAGAAAGAATCATAGAAAAGTATAAATAATTTAGACTCCCTATGGTAATGTGTTTCTTAGACTATTTTAAAGCTTTTGACTGTGTTCAGCATGTTTAACTGTGGGAAGTAATGAAAAGAATGGATTTTCCTCAACACATTCTCAGGTTGATAGCTAACTTGAACAGGGAGCAAATAGTCATGATAAACCTGAAGTCAATCAGTTGGATTAACTGATTGGCTTCAGGTTGGAAAGAGAATTAGGCAAGGATGTTTACTTTCTCCTCACTTGTTTAGGACATCATGCATGAAGTTGGATGAGCCCAAGACAGGAATTACGATAGATGGTACATTGATCAGTAATCTGAGACATACTGATGATACTGTAATCCTCTGTAATGACAAGAAAGAAGTAAGACAAATTCTTGACAAAGTTAACGAGATCAGTAATAACAGAGGACTTAAGTTTAATCCTAGCAAGACAAAGATTATGGTTCTCAAAGGAAATACAGACAGGGAAGCTCCTGAGAAATTAGTGTACCATAATGGAGAAAGAAATGAGGAAGTCAGCAAGTTCGACTACCTGGGACCCATTATTAATGGGAAGAATTGCTGTTCAGAAGATGTGGTTAAAAGGAATGGCTAAAACAACAGTAAGAGACTTGTGAAAAATCTGGAAGGATGGATCTATCTCCACAGGAACAAAATTGAAGATTTTTGGATATAGTTGTTTTTCCAACTTCAACTTATGGATGTGAGACTTGGAAAAAGATGTCAGATATTATTATTATTATTATTATTACCACGGGCTACTCCAGGAGTCCTTAGACTCATCGAGGGAGGCCCTAAACATCATGTTCACACAGCTGTTCAACATTCTCACAGTATCTATTATACCTTGCCTTGAACTCGCTCACTGTCATAGCACCCACAACAGACTCTGGCAGCTTATTCCACTCATTTACCACTCTAAAAGTAAAGAACCCAGCTCTAACACCCCTGCTAACCACGCTCTTGCCCAGCTTCCATGGGTGTCCCCTAGTTCTCCCACCACCAGTCCTGATCTCAAAAATATCATCTGAATTAATCCTATAGAATCCTTTTAGCAATTTGAATGTCTCAATCATATCTCCCCTTTTTCGCCTATCAACTAGTTTCTGCAAAAGTTCCCTCCATAGTTGTTTCTTTTTTTGCAGCTCAAGCTTAATAGTGTTATTCATCCATTTAACCCCTCCTTGTTTCACTATTCGGACCTTAGGTATACAATCAGCCATAACCTCCTGTAAATGCTCTTTGATCACTTCCAATAAGATAAGAAAAGGATAGCTGCTTTTGAGATGTGCTGTAAGCTGATGAGGACATCATATACTGAAAGGCATACAAATGAATGGGTGTTAGAAAAGATCAGCAGAACTTTAAGGCTACTTAAGGATATTGACAGAAGAAAATTAAAATATTTTGGACACAATGAAAGGATGGAAGGAGGACTTCTCACAGCAGTAATAGAAGGTAAAGTTGGGCAGGTAGAAGGAAGATAATCCTAATAAGAGATTTTAATTATAAAAACGTGAATTGAAAAGAAGAGTAGAGATAGTGTATAGTAACAAGGAAAGTGAATTTGCTGAGTTTCTGTGGGATAACTATCTAAAACAGGATGTGATGAAAGCAACACAAGATTTATCAGTGTTAGATTTGGTGATATTCTCACAGGATGCGGTTGTGAATGAGGTATCAGCACTGCTGCCTGTCGGGGGAAGTGTGCATGAGGTATTGGTTTGAAAGATATTCAAAACAGCAAAGAGTAGTTATCATGAAAGTCTATGTGTGGAACTGTAAGGTTGGTGATTATCAGAGGCTCTATATTCAGCTATCATCAATTTATTCACGCATATGGCTTTGTGAAACTGACAAGTGAAATGTACAATCACAATCTCCAGAAACAAATGATGAAAATATTAACATGTAAAAGTTCATTACATAAAATGCACGAACTGCATTCCAAGTCTTCCTTTTTTAAAAAATCGAGGAAAGGTAATGTGTTATAATCAAGTCAGGGAAAATTATCATCCTACTGCACTAAATATGACAAGATTGCATCTTCTCTCAATGCATCACAACACAAATGTAGCTGTATTCTAGGGTTTATTAGAGAGCAGTTGTGACTTTTGTGAAATCTTGATCCATTAGAGAAAACCCATTTCGCTTTGCATCATCATCATCTTCTAGCACGAGGAGTTCTGCTGAAACTTCGACAAGGACTATGAGAGCAGCTATGAGAATAACATCTTCGTGGTGAACGGGATCTCAAATCTTCTATTTCCTCCATAACCACTGCCACCACCATACCAACTACAGATCAATATCCAGACTGGAAAGCCAATCCAAGGCCTCATCAGTCACCTTGTGGACGTCCAGTAGGCCACCACCATGAAATTATGACCACCACCGTGATATTGTGAACGATTGCCTTGGACAATTGTTCACAATATGAGTAATTGTCTAAGCCGCAGGAGAACAATCACAATAGGAGTGGTCACACAGCCCCCCCCCCCATTTATGTAATAGGTAGCCACATCTGCCCTGGTTAGTTCTGATCCTGTTGATTGATGATCAAATCTTCCTAGGAAGAGCAAAACCAGGTTGAAGAGCACAGGGTTCTTCTACCAGGAAGCTGTTTGTTGGGAGATTGTTGGACCAGTATTCTCTCCACATGTCATGTGTTAAAAGGCTAGCTGAAGAGAGCTCCTCCATGGCCCAGACAGGCTTTCTAGATTTTAGGCAAAGACCAGGGGGATTTATAAGAGTCTGGTGCAGGGGCAGGAGTCGTTGCTCATTGCTTTATTAAATTCTTTATTAAACGAGGCTTGCCTTCTCCGTATGTTTGGTGGAGCAATGTTAGATAGGACAGGCAGCCAGGAGAGAGGGGTGCTTCTCACTGTCTTACTAATTGTGCACATGGTAGAGTTAAGCTGAGTGTCTATAATGTTAGTATGAGCACTTTTTTTCCCAGACAGGGACACAATATTCTGCTGCAGAGAATGCGAGGGCTAGTGCAGAAGACCTTAGGACTTCTGCACCACAATCCCAGGTTGTTCCAGTTAGCCTTGAAATGATATTGTTTCTCATTTTAATTTTGTTGGACAGGTTGGTGATGTGTCTTTTATAGGTTAGGCTTCTGTCCAGGCTCACTCCAAGATATTTTGGGTGGGGCTTGTGCTCTACCATTTTTCCACAGAAAGAAAGGTTGAGGTGAAGGTTCGCCTCTGCATTGTTCAGGTGAAATATTGTGGACACAGTTTTTGTTAGATTTTGCTTCAAGTACCACTGCTTGAAGTACTCTTCCAGGATGTTCAGGTCTGTGTTCAAGGTTGATTCCAGGTTTGTAAAGGAGATAGATTGATGTAGGATTTCTAGGTCATCAGCCTACATATACTTGCTTGAGCTGGTGTGTGGTAAGTCGTACACGTAGATGTTAAAAAGGGGGATAACACAGAGCCCTGAGGGTGACCGTTGTGAAGGAATCTGGGCCTTCTCTTTTTTCTGCCAATATGGACCCGGATCTTTCTGTTGGAGAGAATGGAATGAATTCAAAAAGCTGGAAAGTTTTTTTGCACCTTATATTTCCTAGCTTTAGGAGGAGGCCCCTGATCCAGATTGCATCATAAGCTGATGTTAGGTCAATGAAAGTGGCTGATTTAAATTTTTTCTGGAAGCCTGCTTCAATCTGTGTTGTCAGGGCCAGGACCTGGTCACAGTAGCTTCTTCCTGGCCTGAAGCCAGCTTGTTCAATCGGGAGTGCTCTTTCGATGAGTGATGAAATTCTTTTGAGAATTCTTTCAAAGACTTAAAGGTGGAGCAAAGCAAGGAGATAGGTCGTAGATTTTTCACATCATTTGGATCTTTCCCTGGTTTGGGCACTGCAATTATTTTGGCTTCCCGCCACAGATTTGGTAGTTTACCAGTCATAATTTCTGAGAAAAGGGCCAGCCATGTTGACCAAGATGTTTTAAAAAACTCAGGGAGGATACCATCCACTCCTGCAGCCTTGCCATTCTTGGTCGAGTTTTAAGGCTACCTGTACCTCTTCCCGTGATACTGGGTGTACAAGTTCAGGAAGCTCCGGTCCCGTCTTCAGGATTTGTCTGATGGAAGATTGTACAGCAATTTTCCTGATAGAGCTGGGATGTATCTTGGAGGTTTTCAATAAATCATTAACCATTTGATCAGGGGTTATCTCTGTTGTTTTGTGTGATGTTGGTTCTGCTCCACCTAATTTTCTTAGAAGTGACCAGCTTTTCCGGCTAGATGTGGTGAAATCGAGTTGATGAATGGTTGAGATCCATCTTTCCTTTCTGTTTTTATCCAGGGTTGCTATGAGCTCCTTAGCAACATTTGGGTCTTCTGTTTCCTCGTATTTGGTTAAAAGTTCCTCTGTTTCTCTACTCCAGCATGGAATATATTGTTTTCTGTAGCCTCTAGGAATAGAGGCTTTGGCTGCAGTTTTGATTAGTTTAACAAATCTAGGATAGCAATTAGGAGTGGGTAGAATTGCTCTAATAGTTTGCTCAATTTGTTTCTGAAATGCATTCCAGTTGGAACTACGAAGGTTCCATCTAACGATTGGTGTTCCACTGATGACTGAAATTGATGTGCCTGTTTCTATTAATGTAGGACAATGCTGACTATTAGGGAATCTGTTGAGTATGGTTCTGATTGTTGGCAGAGGGTGATCTTCAGAGTCTTTAGTGACTATGCATAGATCTGGGGTGTGGGTTCTGTTCCATCTGGCTGTGTGGAGAGTGCCCTCCTGCTTGGCATTGTAAATCAAATACAGGTTGTATGTATCCATCCAGTTAACTAGATTATTACCATCCCAGTTGTTAGTGGAATAGCCCCACATGGTGTGATGAGAGTTGAAGTCACCAATATAGCAGGATGAGGTGGTGGCCAGCCCATCTGATCAGGCCAGGATTGTGATGGTGGTTTGTAGACATTGTAGATGGTGGTATTTTGAACTTCAATACCTATGGAGTATTCTGTATCAGGTACATATTGGGTTATGACCTTGAGGCCAGGCTGGATGTAGGTTACCAGGCCATGTTTGGGATGGCAGTTATAAGATATGAGAATTAGGCCTGGGATCTTTAGTCTATTGAGAGCTATGTCAGGCACACAGGTTTCCTGGAGAGCCAAGATGTCAATTGCTTTGTCTTTGGCTATTTTACCAATGACTTCAGCTTTGGATTTAGATAGTACTATGTTTAGGGAGTATATTTTGAGAGAGTGTTGTTTAAGGGACTATAGCATATTTTTCGAAGCTTGCCCTCCACCCAAACAAGCAACACGATTCTTATTCTAAGCGACAATTGAGCCGCCATGGAGCTTTTTGAGTTTTGAATTCATCATAGTTGCTGTAAGTGGTCCGGGAGGCTTGGTACCTTTGGATGCCTTGTTTGAGACATTAGCTTCATGTTACCTGTGATTCATCTCTGGGGGCTTCTTATGTCTGAAGCACCAACAATGTACCACAAGGTAAGTAACACTACTGGTGGGGGGGGGGGGCACGGGAAGGCTGTCTCAATCCCTCCAGCTATCATCAATACATTGGGTTGATGAATTATTATTATTACGGGCGACTCCAAGGAGTCCTTAGACTCATCAAGGGAGGCCCTAAACATCATGTCCATCACAACTATTTGACATTCACACAGTATCTATCATACTTTGCCTTGAACTCATTCACTGTCACAGCACCCACAACAGACTCAGGCAGCTTATTCCACTCATTCACCACTCTAAAAGTAAAAAACCCCAGCTCTAACACCCTTACTAACCACACTCTTGCTCAGCTTTCATGGATGTCCCCTAGTCCTCCCATCACCACCAGTCCTGTTCTCAAAAATATCCTCTGAATTAATCCTATAGAAACCCTTCAGCAATTTGAATGTCTCAATCATATCTCCCCCTTTTCTGCCTATCAATCAATTTCTGCAATTGACAAATCTTCAACCTGTTTTCATAAGGTTCATTCCATAGACCTGCTATCATCTTGGTCACTCGCCTCTGGATTCTCTCAACCTCCTCCCCATCAAGAAGAAACCTCAGTGACCAGATCTGGGCACAGTAATCTAGATGGGGTCTTATCAAGGCTCGATACAGAGGAACAATAACTTGCTTATCTCTGCTCATCAAAGTATTCTTCAACATCCAAGTGATTTGATGAGTTGATTTTGCCACTTTTGCGATGTGCCCCCTAAACTTCGACTCTCTATCCACCAACACTTCCAAGTCCCTGTCCTCATAAATCTCCTGGAGTACAGTTCCACCAATGTGATATACCTCCTGCTAATCATTTCACCCCAAAATGCATAACCTTATATTTTTCCACATTAAATTGACATCCATTCTCCTTAGCCCAGACCACCAATCTATCCAAATCATCCTGCAAAATTTTGACATCTTCTGCATTCTCTATTGCCCTACCCCAACTTAGCATCATCAGCAAACAAATGAACCGTTCCTCTCAGATCCTTTCCTATATCATTAACGAACAAATTAAACAGAGTGGTCCAAGAACAGAACCCTGCAGCACACCACTAGTCACAGGCCGTCTTTTGGACTCTACTCCTGAGTAAACTACTCGTAGAAAAATTATGTAGAAAAGATTTTGAGAGTGCGTGGAAGATAAGTCAGTATCTAACTCAAGCAATGCATACCATGAGTTAAGCAAATAAATACAGTAGGAACGAGATGAATGAATGGTGAAATCAAGCAAGCAGTGTTACAAAAGAAGTTATGAAATACAAGACAGTTGCAGTGAATAGATGCATGAAGAATATAAATTGCAGGCTAGAAAAGTGACAAGCATGGTTAAAAAAAAAGTAGAATATGAAAGTAGATTGGCCAGACAGGTAAAAGCTAATCCAACGGAATTTTTCTGGTGTGTGGCAAGCAAGAGGAAAAATGATTATAGTTGGGTTGATGCTGGTGGATAGCTATGGTAGCATAGTAATCATAGCAAACGATATAGTGGAATTTAACAAACACTTCAACAGTGTATATCATTAGTGGTGTGAATGATGCTGTGAAGGGAGGCAAGAATTAGAAGAATTAAAGTTGACAGAATCAGGTGTATCAAGTATTGCTCGGGTTAGATGCTAATAAGGCTATGGGAATGGATGTCATATCACCATGTATTTTTAAAGAATGTGCAACAGAGTTAGCCATGTCCTTGTCCAGGCTATTTAATAAGTCTTGCAGTGGGTAAGGTTCCTAAGGCATGGAAAGAAGGCAAAATAATACTTCTCCACAAGCATGATTCGAGAACAGAAGTTTCCAATTATAGACCGGTCTGTATATCTCAGTTGTGATCAAAGTGTTGGAAAAATTGGTCAGAAATAGAATACAGAGGATTGGGGGGTGTTTGATGAACATAAATTTCTCTATGATGGTCACCATTTGTGAAGGGTAGGTCTTGTTTTAGCAATCTGCTTATATTTTATGATAAGGTGACGAATGTGTTGGATAAGGGAGAATCATATACATTGATATTCTTGGACTTTGCAAAAGCATTCGATAGATTACCACATAAGTTGGGTGTACAAGCTGCAGAGGATAGGAAAAGATTGGCTCTCTGAATGATACCAGCCAGTTGTGTATGATGGAGCTGAGTCTCAGAAAAGGAAGGCAACTAGTGGCATGCCTCAGGGTTCTGTTCTTGGGTTCCCTGTGGTTAAGTTGTTTCCTGATAATATTTCATGTGGATTGACTGGGGATCTTCAAATGTTTGCCAATGATGCAAAGTTAGATAGAATTATCAGGAGTAGTGCTGATGTTTATTTTCTACAGGAAGATATGAATAGACTTTTAGCTTGAACAAATGAGTGACATTGCAGTTTTAATGTTAATAAATGCAGGATGTTACACTTTGGGATATGGAGATATAAGGCTACACACTATATTGATGGAGCTGTACTTCAGGAAGTGGATGACATTCAGGATCTTGGAGTATCGAGATTTTATTTTATTTTACTGAAGTTCCGAGGGCACATTGCACATGTTGGTTGGTTGGTTTATAGTTTATTTGGAACAAAGACAACACAGGTCATACTGTGCCATACTAAAGATTACAACATTAGCATTTACAGAAAATTGTAAACAATATGTCTGTACAAGAATCTAGTTTCACAAAGCAGCATCTATAGATAAACAGAACTGCTGCAGAGGGTGCAGCAACACACAAGGTCAGAGGTTATTACAGTAGTGCAAAAATAGTTAACAATATAAGTTAATACACAAAATATGAAACACCAAGGAATGCAGTATCTACATATATGTAAAGTTATAATAGATGCTTTTACAGCAGTACAAAAATAGGCAAAAAGGGATTATTATACAGTATGCATGGATGAAAAAAAAAAAAATCTATGTCAACGTAGTATAAACAGAATTTAGCAATACATATAAACAGAATTACTAGAAGCTACACAAATAGACAAGGTGTCCTACAGCACTACATCATTATTCGAAAAATAAAGTAGTAAATAAGATGCATACACAAAATTTATGTGAAGCAATGCAGTATCTACATATAAACAAAATTACTGCAGAGGCTTCAGCAGTACATAAATAGATAACAGTACAGGTTAATATATGTATATACAAAACAAGTCAAGGAAAGCAGTATCTACATATAGTAAGATTACAACAAAAATTATTATATTAATATTTAAAGAGTCAGAAAGGAATTATTATACAGTATATATGCATAAAATTTAAGTTTAGCATTATGGTATTTACATATTAACAAAATTACAGCAGAGTGACAAAAGTATACAAGATCAAGGCCTATGGTAATACATAAATGGTCAGATTTAACCTAATGAATAATATGTATGTATAAAAGTTAAGTTAAGCAAAACAGAATTTACATATAAACAAATTTATAGTCAAATGTGTTTGTACAAATTAATTCTTTCTAAAAAAATTAAAAACATCATGCGCTTTGCCCGAATCTACTAGCATTTCTCTGAGTGTATATGGCTTGGTGAGATAGGTGAAAATTTCATTCCTCTCTCGTGTAAAATTTTGACAATCTACCAGAATATGATAAATAGTGAGATGTATGTTGCATTTTTCACATATGGGAGGGCATCAGCTCTCAGTAAATGAAAGTGCATAAGGTGACTGTGACCTATGCGGAGCCTAGCAAGAACAATCTCCTCCCCTCCTCCCTTCTCTTTGTACGCCGACTAGAATACCAGTGTTTAATTTCAGGTTTAATGTTATATAATTTGTTTGTTCATGCTTCTTACCATGTTGACTCCCACTGAGCAATTAGCTTTGATCTTATAAGCTGTCTGTAGTCTGTATATGGAACTGTCAAACAGTATGTGGAGAAGGTATGAGCTGATTTAGCAGCTGCAGCCTCATTTCCTTTAATTCCAATGTGGCTGGGAATCCAGCAGAACTGAACATCAAAATTAAGGATTTTCATTTTGTGAAACAGGTGTAGCACCTCATAAAGTACTGGATGTGGATTATACATAGGAGAGGAGATAGCCTGTAAAGAGCTCAATGAGTCTGTATAAATTATACAGACTTTTGGTAGCAGTTTTGTTTTATATGCACAAGTGCAAGCTGAATGGCATGTAACTCTGCTGTATAATTACTGCAGTCTGGTGGGATCTGATTTGAGATAATAAGGTCAGGAAAACACAGCAGCACAGCCAACAGACGTATTAGTTCTTGAACCATCAGTACAGATTAGTAAGAAATCAGCATGTGCTGCTCTGTGTGCATTAAACAATTGCAGGTAAATGGATGATGGCGTATAAGATTTCTGTAGCTGACAAAGTGAGAGGTTGCAGGATGGTGTGCAAACTTGCCATGGAGGAATGGTAGCTAATGTTGTCAACATTTATACTAACAGCTTGCACAGTTTCTTTAATACACATTTCAAAAGGATGTATAGCAGTTTGATGTGTGTGATATTGAGCTTCCCAATGCAGAGAGAAGATACTATTCCATGTAGGGTGATCTGGGAGAGATTTTATTTTTAGGGCGTAATTAAGAGAACTGTTTCCGTTGAAGTGATAGAGCCAGTTCATTTGCTTCAACATAGAGACTTTGAATGGGTGATGTGTGAAAGGCACCAGTAGCTATCTGTATACCCTGATGATGGATGGAATCCAACCATCGTAGGTTACTCTGTCTTGCAGAACCATAGACTTGAGACCCATAATTCAGCTTTGAACGTACAAGTGCACGATAAAGAGGGAGCAATGAAGCTCAATCAGCACCCAGCTCAGTAGAGGACAGAGTGCGAAGGAGGTTCAAAGTTCTTGTGCACTTTTCTCTTAGTTGACGAATGTGTGCTAGAAATGTAAGTTTCCTGTCAAAGATGAGTCCCAAGAACTTGGTTTCTGTAGCTAATGGAGTAACAGTATGTCCCATTCTTAGTTCAGGATCTAGGTTATGAGTGCGTTTTTGACAGAAGTGTACACTGACACTTTTTTCTGTTGAAAACCTAAATCCATTATTAAGAGCCCACAGAGAGACATGATCAATTGCTTGCTGAAGTTGTCTTTCAATTACCCTCATGTTACGTGAGTGACAGTAAACTGTGAAGTCATCAACATATAGAACATTGTTTACAGTGGGAGGAACCTGTTCAATGATTGAGTTAATTTTAATAGCAAAAAGGTCACACTTAAGACAGAGCCTTGGGAAACACCCTGTTCTTGATGATATGGTTGAGATAGCTTACTTCCCACTCTAACTTGGAAAGTTCGCCTGGACAGAAAGTTTTTAATAAATATAGGGAGGTGTCCTTTGAGATCTAGGTTATAGAGATCTTTTAATATGCCATATCCCAGGCTGTGTCATAAGCATTTTCCATGTCAAAAAAAACTGAGAAAAGATGTTCTCACTTCAGAAATGCATCTCTTAATACAAGTTTCTAAATGAACCAAATGGTCTAAAGTTGATTGATGTCTACAGAAACCACATTGTGTACTGGAGAGAAGACTGTTGTTTTCTAAATACTAGAGAAGTCTGGCATTAACCGTTTTCTCTAGTATCTTATAAAGACAGCTGGCAAGACCAACAGGTCGGTAATTATTTGCTTGTGTTGGATCTTTTCCTGGTTTTGGAATAACAATGACAACTGACTTATGCCAAGAATTTGGAAACTCTTCCTCTGCAAGTATTCTATTGTATAATAAAAGAAGAGGATCCATAGAGGATGATGGTAGATGTTTTATCATTTCATAATGGATGTCATCAGGCCCTACTGCACTAGGGCAAGATTGTAGGAGAGCTCTTTTTAGTTCTTCCTTAACAAATGGCCGATTATATGGCTGAAAAATGTTGCTAGAAAAATTAAGCCTCTGTTTCTCTTGCTGCTCTTTCAGTATTAAAAGTTCAGGAGAATATGAAGCTGTTGCTGAGATTCTAGCAAACGTTTCTCCCAAATTATCTGCAATAGCTTTGGGATCAGCAATAACACTTCCATTACGGTCTAAATAGACAAACAATGTGTTCTATATCTACCTTTCAGTTTCTGGATTTTATCCTGTACAATTTTTGGACTGGACATTTGATTAATTGATGTAGTAAGTTGGATCCATGATTATTTTTGACTCTGATATTTTACATAACATGCTTTGGCTCGAGCACGCTTGAAAGCTATTAAGTTTGATGTGGTGGGGTATCTGCGAAATATGCCCCAAGCTCTGTGTTGATCTTTTTTGGCTGCCTGGCATTCTGGGTTCCACCAAGGCTTTGGATAGATTGGAAACCGAGATGATGTTTTTGGGATGGAAGCTGTTGCTGCCTGGACAATGCATTCTGTTATATATTTGACCACTTCATTGATAGGTGTTTGACTGATGGCATTAGCATTATATTTTGCAAGATGAGAGGAAGTGTTCCAGTCAGCCTGGTGAATTTTCCATATATGTATCCGTATGGGTGAACATGGTTCCTGTGAAGACATTGTGCGGAGAACAGGAAAGTGATCACTTTCCATATATGTTCTCTTCAACGTCCCACGCAAGTAGTGGAAGAATGCAAGGGGAGCAGATTATAAGATCAATTACAGAATATGAACAGGTAGGCATATGGAAGAAAGTATTGAGTTTATTATTTAAAAGAGAGAGAGGTTATTATTATCAAGAATTCTTTCAATGATTCGACCTCGTCTATTAGTGTTGGCACTACCCCAGAGTATTGTGACCATTAAAGTCACCCATCAAAAGTATGGGTTCAGGCAGTTGCAAGATAAGATTATCAAGATTAATTTCATTTAACTCGGCATTTGATGGTAAATAAATTGAACATACTGTAATAAGAAATCCCACGGAGAAGCGAATCTCTACTGCTTCCAGAGAATTATTAAGCTGGACCTGATGGAAAGGAATATGACTGCCGACTAGGATAGCTAGTCCTCCACGAGCGGGACCACCTCCAGTTCTGTCCTTACGTACAACAGTGAAATTCCTAAAGGTACGGCCCTCATTGGGGTCTTAAGTACATTTCTTGTAGACAGAAAGGTTTGTGTTTCTGCAGCAACATCTTCATATCGTCAATATTCTGGCGAATCCCACAATAGTTCCATTGTAAAAATTTTCCTATCGTCTTGATTTTATTGACATGTCTGGTTTTTCGGAAGTTGTGGGCTTACCTTTGTCAGACTTATATTTATCCATTGTTTTAGGGAAGTATGGACAGCCAATGTCCATCTCTTCCTCTGGTAGAGTGTTCAAAACATCAAATGTGTTAGGGTCAGTTAGCAGGTTTAGTTTGCTTTCAATGGGTACCGAGGTATCTATTTTTTATGTGCAAGTGTCTGGTGGTTTATCTTTGAGTGATATCTCTGCCATAATTTTTTTGACATGTGAGTTTTCATCGAATCTGACCATTTTTGAAGTTGTCTCTGGAGTAAGGCCATAGGTCTTGTGATTGATGTGCTCAACAGAGAAGCACTTGCAATCATAAAGTTCAGGTATGGTGAAATTATCAGATGGTGGAATAGACATACATGTTTGAGCTGCTGTTGGCACTTTTTTAATTGTTACTTTTTCAGCATAAGAGGATGTAGAATGTAATGGTGGTCAGATTTTTTTTGCATCCTGATATGTTATGTTTTGTTTTAATTTTTTGTATCCCTTTTTCATCTGACATGCATGAGAGTAAGCTGGATGATCTCCCTGACACATTTAGCTTTTTTTTCACAGCAAGATTTGTTATTATGTTCTTTATTACGACATCGGGCATAGGCAGTAGAACCACGACAGGCAGTTTAGGCATGTCCATATCTTTGACATTTAAAGCATCACAGCGAGTTAGGGATGTACATTCTAACAGGACAGCTGAGATACCCTGCTTTTACAGATGTGGGAAGCCTAGGTGTATCAAAAGTAAGGATGATGTTCTTGGTTGAGACCAGGCGACCATCCCTATACAAGGATGTGCCTCACACCCATCATTCCTTGATCTTTAAGCCCTGAACATATCTCCTCATCAGGAACATCAAGGAGATCCCATTCTGATATTACTCCTCTACTGGAATTGAGTGTTCTGTGAGGTGTTACAGCAATTTGTATTCCACCCATTGTCGTTGCTCTCAGTAGTTTCTCGGAATGTTGTTTACACATTGTTTCCACAAGGATATCACTAGACCACAATTTCTCGACAGTTTTGGGAGGTCCTGCCAGTCCTAAACCTTTTTGGATAAAGAAGGGTGACATTTTCCTAATTGATTTTTCACCTGTTGCATGAATGATTAAAAGGGTTGGTACATTTATGTTAGTATCCGATATCTTTTGTTTCTTGCTTCTGTTTCCACATGCTGTATCTACGGTATCAGTACTTGGTTGAGACTTTGTTAGGGTCCCTGAAACATTTGAGGATGAAGGATTCATATTTAATGAGTTTTTAGTTCGGCACCAGAGCTCCCCACCCACCACAAAGCCACACATGGATGCCCACTACCCGGCAAACAAAGACTGTGCTCAGGAGTGGAATGCCAGGGCTACCCTGGACACTATACTGGCACTGCAGCAGGTCTAGGATCCCGACCCCAGACCATGGGGTGAGAGACTTACTGCAACATCATTGACCCTTGCAGGGGTCCCACTAGCTGATTGATCCTGGCTGGGCCATCCAGGACCGCCCGTCTTGCCGAAGCAGGAGCCAAAGTAGTGCAAGACTACCAGGATTCCCCCTTTCTGGATATCCACGGGTCGCATCACACGGCAGCAGGGCGTTGGATCCCAGTGATGGTGGTCTGGAAAAAGGATAATGAAAAAGACTCAGGAGAAGTATGGCAAAGAATACGGGAAGAAAAGCAAAGAAAAAGAGGAAGAATGAAAAGGGCCAGTACCATCACAGGGAGGTCCCCTCCACCACGAACAGGTGCCCCACATGGAGGGGAAGTTGGAAAGGCTGTACATCAATATTACTGCTATGATAAAAAGTACATTGACATGTAGGGATAAGGAAGTAGTGGTGGTGCATCTCTATAAGGCATTGGTCAGACCATATATGGACTATTGTGCTCAGATTTGATCAACTAGTTTTCAATGTAATGGGGAAACACTAGAGAGGGTCCAAAGACGAATAAACAAAGTGATATCAGGATTCTGGTGTGATGGTTATGAAGAGCGTTTGAGAGAATGTGGATTACAGAAGTTAGTGGATAGGAGGAAAAGAGGAGACATGATAGAGACCTTAAAGTTAGTTAAGGGATTCTATCAAATTAATACAGAAGAAATTATAAAAAGAGTGGACGTTAAGATGGGAAGAACGAGAGGCCATCCCTGGAAGTTGTATACAGATGTGGTAAAAAGGGAGTGAGAAGTAGATATTTTACGTAGAGAGTTGTTAGTGAGTGGAATGCATTGCCTGAGTGTGTTGTGAGTGCAGGTAGTGTAAATAACTTCAAAGCTCATTATGATAGACATGTTGCTGCTTGAGTGGGCAACTCACAATGAGTCTGTTGACTCCATGGAGATTACCAAATAATAATAATATTTTCTTTTGACTTCCTGGTGAACAGCTAGTACAAATGGTATCCATTATCATTCTTTTTAGTTGGGTGTGCCCAGAAATACAGGCAAATCCCATTCAGCACAACCACCATACACTTCAGTTAGAGGTTTCAGCTTAAACTGGTGATAGTTTATAACTTATAGCTTTAAACTGCAATCATAGTGAAGTCAAGTTTAAAACCTTTAATTATATCATGATAAACCAGAAATTATAGTTTCGTTTCACAAGCACCGAACAAAGAGGTAAGTTATTTCCACACTGCAGCAATAGCAGTGCTAGTTTCTCAGACATCTTTTGTCTAAATTTCTTCTATTATTAGGATAATATATAAATAATAATGAGGTCTCAAACTTGAAAAGAAAATGTGTGTTTAAATCAAAATCTTATGAAGCAGCAGCATACCATAACTGATTTGAAAAAAATAATAAAAAAATAAATTCATTTATAATGAAACAAGACTTCAGACTGCTTAAGAAAAGACTTCAGTTGTTAAAGAAAAAGAATAAAAAACTGTTCTGCAAAATGTCTTGCTCACGACATACAAATATAAAAAGAAAATGTGTTTAAATCAAAATCTTGTAAAGCAGTAGCATATCATAAACAATACTGCTTTCCGTGCCCCTCCAAAGTGGGATTCTTATATATGAATCCTATCCATACCCGGGGCAGAGCTGACTACTACCGGGTGCATCCCCAGGTGGCGGATCGGGGAACAGCCTTCAGATATGGAGGCTAGCTGCAATATAAGCAGAGCAATCTGGCGAATAAGCAGCCGTGGACCAACAGCGACTGAGCTATCAGGGCATGGGGGGGAGCAGAAGTGGCAACTCTGTCTCACTTAAAACCTCACAAAGCCCAATGACAACTCGAGTAATGCTGCCATTAAATAAGCACCTGCTGAGGTCACTGCCCCTGACATTGAGAAGCAGCATTGTCAGTACTGACAAAAGGTTGAAGCCAAATGATGATTGAAAAGCTTGTGATCAGAGATTTGCAGATGGCAATATGATTATATTGTGTACGTCTGTAATAATGCAGAGCAGAAAGCAAACTGAGAAACTACTGCTCTATCTCATCTCCAGAAAACAACCACCATGGCGAGCAAACCCTTATAATTGGCCTCAAGTTCCCGGCGTCCCTTAAATGGGACAGGAGTGTGAAGAATCTCCCGGCTCAAAATGGTGTCCACTTTTAAAATCGCAACTTGGAATGTCAGAACTCTATATGAGCTGGCAAATTAAGAAATGCCACAAGAGAAATGAAGAGGCTGGGCATCCGGATTTTGGGAATTTGTGAGACAAGATGGCCAGGATCTGGAAAGTGTTAACAAGATAATAGGACAATGTAATACTCTGGGAATGATGAGAACAAACATCGACATGGTGTAGCTGTAATAGTAGATGAAGAAATCAATAAATCAGTAATAAATTGGATTCCATTTTCTGAAAGGATAATGCTGTTACAGCTTAAGGGAAACCCCATTAACATAAATATCATCCAAGCTTATGCATCCACAGCTAACAAAAGTGAAGAAGATGTTGAAGAGTTTTATGAACACCTAAAAGAGATTAAAAACCTAACAAAGAAACATGATATAAACATAGTGATGGGTGACTTCAATGCAAAAGTGGGCAGAGGGGGTGATGGAGAAATTGTTGGAGAACATGGCTTAGGCACCAGAAATGACAGAGGAAATCACCTAGTCCAGTTCTGTCAGGAAGAAGATCTAATAATAGTAAATACCTGGTTTAAACTTCCACTCAGAAGACTGTACACTTGGAAATCGCCTCAAGATAACCGACATAACATTGTCAGAAATCAAATTGATTACATACTGATAAATAAAAGATTCCACAGTAGTATAAAGAGTGCAAAGACTTATCCTGGAGCAGATATCTCATCAGACCACAATTCCATAGTTGCAGAAGTACGTCTTAGATTAAAATCAGCTAAAAAATCATAAAAGAGGAAAAAGAAAATTGATGTAGAAAAACTGAAAGACCCGAACATAAATAAAAGTGCCAAGACACAGCTTAACCTGCGATTACAACAGATTAACATAGAAGAAAATAAAAGAGTGGAATCTCTTTGGAATAGCTTAAAGAATGCCATCGTAACAACAAGTATTGAAGAAGTAGGTTATGTGAATAATATAAAACAACAGGAATGGATGACAGATGAGATTCTTTCTCTTAATGATACAAGAAGAATGTATAAAAACAAAGACCTAGCCAGATATACAGAAACACATAACATCATCAAGAAAAAAATAAAAGCAGCCAAGGAAAATTGGATGAAAAATTCATGTACTGAAATTGAACTGCTTCAGAAGAAACATGATAATTACAATCTGTATAAGAAAATAAACGAAATTTCAGGAAAACTCAGGAAAAAGCAAATAGTGTCTCTAAGAGACAAAAATGGAAAAATAGTTCTAGAAGAAGAGAATAAAGCACAGATTTGGATAAAATATTATTATTACGGGCAACTCCAGGGAGTCATTAGACTCATCGAGGGAGGCCCCAAATCATATTCATCACAACTATTCGACATTCATACAGTATCTATCATACCTCGCCTTAAACTCATTCACTGTCAGAGCATCCACTACAGACTCCGGCAGCCCATTCCACTCATTCACCACTTTAAAAGTAAAGAGCCCAGCTCTAACACCTTTACTAATCACACTTTTTCCCAGTTTCCATGGATGTTCCCTAGTCCTCTCACAACCAGCCCTGTTCTCAAAAATATCTTCTGAATTAATTTTATAGAAACACTTCAGTAATTTGAATGTCTCAATCATATCTCCCCTCCTCTGCCTATCAACCAATTTTTGCAACCCACAAATCCTCATCCTGTTCTCATAAGATTCATTCCACAGACCTGCTATCATCTTGGTCACTCACATCTGGATCCTCTCCACCTCCTCCCCATCAAGAAGGAACCGAGGTGACCAAATCTGGGCACAGTAGTCGAGATGGGGTCTTATCAAGGCTCGATACAGAGCAACAATAACCTGCTTGTCTCTGCTTGTCAATGTATTCTTCAGCAATCAAGTGATTTGATGAGCTGATTTGGCCACTTGTGCAACGTGCCCCCCCCCCCCCAAACTTCAACTCCTTATCCACCAACACTCATAAATCTTGTGCCTCATCAATTTCCTAGAGTACAGTTCCACCAATGTAGTAAACTGCTGCTAATCTTTTCACCCCAAAATGTATAACCTTACATTTTGCCACATTAAACTGACATCCATTCTCCGTAGCCCAGACCTCCAATCTATCCAAATCATCTTGCAAAATTTTGACATCATCTGCATTCACTATTACTCTACCCAACTTCGCATCATCCGCAAACAAATGAACTGTTCCTCTCAGATCCTTTCCAATATCATTAATGAACAAATTAAACAGCAGTGGTCCAAGAACAGATCCTTGTGGCGCACCACTAGTCACAGGCCATCTTGTGGACTCTACTACTGAATAAACCACTCTCTGATATCTCTCCGTCAACCACCCTCCTATCCATCTCACCAACCCTATATCCATTCCCATATGCTGCAATTTACTGATTAGAATTCCATGTGGTATCCTGTCAAAGGCCTTAGCAAGGTCCAGTAGAATCACTGTAAACCCATTACCCTTATCCAGTTCAGCCGTCACTGTGTTATAATACGTGAGCAAGTTACTGAGGCAAGACCTACCTACCCTTCATAAACCCATGCTGTCCCCGATACAGTATCCCATTTTCATCTATCCAATCTTGTATTTTCCTCTTGACTATTTTCTCCAAGTCCTTGATAATGATTCCTGTTATGCTGATTGGCCGGTAATTTTCAACAGCAGCCTTGGAACCACCTTTATGCAGCGGAACTATTTTCCCCTCTTTCCACCCCCTTGGGACTGACCCAGACCCGAGGCTCAAATTAAACAAAATGGTCAAGGGCACTGACAATTCTTTAGCTGCTTCACGTACGACACAAGCTGGTATACCATCCAATCCCACAGATGTATTGACATTGAGGTTCTGTAATAGACTAGTTACCTCTACTTCATTCATCACAATTCCAGTATAAGCTGTTGGTTCTTCCATTCCTGCAATGTCACACCACCTGGATGATATACTCTTGCAAAGTGCTCGCTCAGTAATTCCATTATATCGACTGATTCGGTTACCTCCCTACCCTCAGCATTTTTTAAAATTATTCTGCCATGAACATTTTTCCTTTTACTTGCAACATATTGAAAAAACTGTTTGGGATTCTCTTTAGCCTGCATGGCCAATTTTCTTTCGTAATCTGCTTTTGCTTTTCTTACCACCCTTGTTACCATTCTGGCCTGAGCTTTATACTGTTCCTGTGCCTGCTGGTCACCTTTCTCCTTAAATTCCCTCCACAATTGTTTCTTTTTTTGCAGCTCAAGCTTAATAGTGTTATTCATCCATTTAACCCCTACCTGATTTATTATTCGGACTCTTGGTATACAGTCAACCACTGCCTCCTGCAAACACTTCTTAACCACCTCCCATGCACTATCAACATCCAGCCCTTGCAGTTTTACATGTCATGGCACTTAACCAAGCACACTCCTAAGCTTGTCATACTTACCAGCCCGGTAATTCCACATGTACCCTGCCTTAATTGTAAATTCCACTCCTTTAGCCACCTCCCAAGTCATGACCTTATGGTCACTCTCACCAATTGGTGGCAACATGGTCATGTTCGTTACAGCCACATTCTCAATTGACCTAGAGAGTGCTTGACCTAGTAATTGCAAGTTGCAATTACTAGGTCAAGCACTCTCTTCCTCCTGGTATTTTCCACTACATGCTATCGCAGATAGTTGTCCCTTAATAACCGCATAAAATCAAATTCCTTCCTCCCATGTGCCCTCTCCTCTTTCCAGTCAATGTTACCATAATTGAAATCACCCATAATAATTACCCTCCTTCCACTCATTTCTTCTATTTCCCTATGCATACTATCCCCACCATCTATTCCATCACCTGGTCTATAGCAGCACCCAATTGTATATTTTGTTCTGCTAGATTCTATCTCACACCAAACAGCCTCAAATGTGCTCTTTTCTCTATCCCGCAGTTCAACTTCTATACTCCTTGGCTGCAACTCATCAGCTATCATCAATAACACTCCTCCCCCCTTTTTATTCTCCGTCACTCCTGAACACGCTAGACCCGTCGCATTCAATCCCCCTAGCTTTATCATCTTCTGTCAGCCATGTTTCACTAATACCAACAACCTGTGGCCTGGAAGTACCAACCAAGGCCAAAAACTCTTCCTTCTTGTTGCTAATACTCCTGGCATTAGTGTACATGAATTGTAGAAGCCCATTAGTCCCATCCCTACTTTGATGCCTTATACTAACTGTCCCATTCTGATTTGTTGTCCTTCGTATTCGCTCGGGCAAATTATACTCATTCATACACACAACTGCCTCCCTATAGTCTGCATATCTACCCCCCCCCCTTAATAAATCTAGTTTCCCTGAGTCTGTACATCCACTTCTACATCATTCATCAACACTTTTTCAAGTATCCGTACACCAACTCCATTCAAATGTAACCCATCCATCTTATATAAATCCTTTCCCCCATCGAACTCACTCCACACATCCACAAATTCCACACCACTCTCCATGCATAACCCACGCATAAAGTCATTGGCAATTATGGCCCTCCTTCTAAACACTTCACTGTCATACCGTGGTAAAATCCTCACCATCCTAACTCTCTCATTCTTCTCTTTTGCTACCTCAACTAATTCCCTCACATCCTCTATCATTTCCATTTTGTCTTTTATCAAATCATTCGTTCCTGCCACGATTATCATCTGTTTCACCCTCTGTTTTTGCACTCGAATAGATTCGCTGACGTCCTTCATGTTCGCACCCCGCTGGTACGATTTTTCATCAAACTCTCAACTATCACACCTCTTAATGGCGAATCCCCATATAGCACTCGCTCCTTCATTTTATTGACGTTTACGAACATTCTATTATTTTTCGTAACAAACTTTCGCCGTTTATTAGTTGGTACGTTCAGCACACATTTTTCCATAAGCTCCAGTTGCCGTTTTGCTCAGTATATCGCTCCACTCAAATTTGTGATTTCACTACTCACATTTATCTCACCATTATCATTATCAATCAAATCATCCATTTGTTCTGTATTTCTACCTTCATTTACACTTTAAAACGATGCTCTCACACCTATCTGGCACTACCTCGCAATTCTCAATCACACCACAATTTTCTACATTCTGACTATTGTTAACGATATCACTCTCGCCACCCGAAACACGCTTGAGATCCTCATTCTCCTTACACTTTCTGCACATATTAACTCCACTATCACCATCTAATCAGACTCCCACCGCTCTTCGCAAAGCATACATCTCACTGACAGCACATTGCATAAACTCGTTTACATCAAAGCTATTAAACAAAACATGGCGACCTGGCCGCTATTTTTTTTTTTATTTTATCGGTGCCATATGTACGCTATTTTATCTTAAAAATAATAATTAAAATAACACAGAAAACACAGAAAAATCGCACAGACACAACAAGAAACAAAAAGCAAACAATACTACGCAAAATTCTAGTAAAATTGCCAATGATAACACAAAATACTACTAATCTTTTCAGGAGCTCTCGACAAGCCGACGATCATATCAGTGCAACACCTAGCGACCTAATATGAAATGAAAATGATATGAAACGAAATATGTAACAGAAATATATAACAGAACTTTTCAATGATACTAGACAAAATCCCATAAATATAAAAGGTAACATTCATGATCATCATATTCCTGACATGTACCCTCAAGGGGTGTACAGGATATGATAGTACTACATGAAAAATTTACATCATTACTAACTTCCTATCTACAATTTTCCTCCAAATCAGTCTGTTACTTGTCAAGACTCCAATATTATCATAATCAGTTCTTATACTTCTATGGTCTAAGGCATACTGTACCGTATCAATTCACCTATATCTCGGTCTTCCTCTGGGTCGTTTTCCTGCCAACCTGGCAAAAAACAATTGTTTTGCTAATCTTTCCTTGCCCATTCTGTTTAAGTGACCATAGCACCTGAGATTAGCTCTGTTAATGCATTCCTGGATGCTGACAATGTCAAGTTCTTTCCTAATATCCTCATTTTTAATATGATATTGCCATTGATGCCATCTGTTCATGCCTCTAATCTTTCTCAGGATTCTCATATCTGCGGTCTCTAGTCTTTGGTCAAGTGTTTTACTTCTGACCCAGCTCTCAGATCCAAATTTAAACCTGGTTTGAACACTGTCTTGTATACAGCTAATTTAGTATTCCGACTAATTGCTCTCTTATTCCATATGAATTTATTCAATTGACTTCCTACCATACCAGCTTTGTTGATTCTGTTGTCTATTTCCATATTTAATTTACCATCTTCACTAAAAATCATGCCTAAGTAGCTGAAATGATTTACTTGTTCCACAGGTTCCCCGTTCACAACACAGTTGACATTTTCAACAATTCTACCTATTTTCATTGTCTTTGTCTTTTTAATGCTCACCTTCATACCATATCTATTACAACAGTTATTCAATTTAGTCAGGGAATCTTGCAAACTTGTAGCGATTTTATTTAGAAGTATAACATCATCTGCATAAAGCAAAGAGCTGACATTAACATCTCCAATTCTGATATCATGTTTAATACCACTTTCCTTCATAATGTGATCCATATAGATAATGAATACCATAGGGGATAATGTACATCCTTCTCTCACACCAGATTTAACATTAAACCATCTTCCTGTACTTCCTTCAATTCTAACTGCTGACTTACAACTCAAATACAGACTAAGTATTGCTTGATATAATGCCCCATTGACATATAACTGTATCGTATTGAATAACTTCTCTCTTGGCACCTTATCATATGCCTTTTCCAAATCGACAAAACTTAAATAGAGATCTTTGTTATATTCCAATGCTTTCTCAACTATTTGTCATAAAGTGAAGATCTGATCCTGACAGCCTCTATTTGGCCTAAATCCAGCTTTTTCTTCACCAAGCTTTTCTTCCACAATTCTTCTCAACCGTTTCTCAAGTATACTTGCATAGATTTTGCCAGGAACACTCAGTAGGGAAATACCTCTGTAATTCTCACATTCAGTTTTATTTCTCTTTTTATATATGGGTACTATTAGAGCTCTACTCCAATCATCGGGAATTTGTCCTCTGTCCAGGCTTTCTGAACTATGCAGTGTAGCCACTGTAAGATTTTTATACCACCATACTTCAGCATTTTGGGTCGAATATCATCTACTCCTGCTGCCTTTCCACATTTCAAGCCTTTGATGGCTTTATCTACTTCAAGTATGGATACGTATTCCTGACTGTATGCCTGTTGTGTGTTTTACCACTGTGCTGTCATCACTGCTCGTTTCATTTAGCAGTTTTTCAAAGTAATTACTCCATACTTCAAGGATATCTTATTCTACCATTTTCATGCCACCTTTATCATCTCTAACTCCTTTTACAGCACTCTTTCCTCCATTCCTAAACTTCTTCAACAACCTCCAGAATATCTTACCACCTTCTTAATATTTATTTTCTAATGTTTTTGCCAAAGTCCTCCCATGACTTTTGTTTAGCTAGTTTTACACAGTGTTTAGCATTCTTGCATTTGTCTCTGTATTCTCTAAGAGCACAAGTTGACTTATTTGCCAGGAACTTTTGATATGCTTTCTTCTTTTCCTTCACTGCCTCTTTAACTTCCTGTGTCCACCATGGAGTTCTGATTTTTCTATCCTTGTAGACAACCTCACCACCTGCCTCTCTGGCTGAATCAATCAAGGTTTTCTTCAAGGCTTGGCACTGAATCTCCAAGGTTTAGTTCCTGTTCTCAAACTCTTTCAATTTTTCTTCAATAATCTTTGTGTATTTTAGTCTACAGTTCACATCTGAGAGCTGCTCAACTTTTATTCGCTTTAAAACTTTCTGACATGTTATTCTTTTCAATACAAAATTCAATTTTATCCTGCTCAAGACTAAATAGTGATCGCTTCCAATTTCAAATCCTCTGTACACTCTGGTGTCCTGCACCAGGGAGAAAACCTCACTATCAACAATAACATAGTCAATGATACTTTTCTTATTCCTTGCCTCTTCTCTCCATGTTAATTTTTGCACATTTTTATGTTGGAACATGGTGTTAGTAATAACCAGTCCATGTCTTGAGCAGAAATCCAACAGGTATTTGCCATTATTATTGGCTTTGCTATTTTCTCCAAATTTTCTAAAAATATTTTTGTATGTCTGACAATCATTTCCTACTCTGCTATTTAGATCCCCAACAGGGACCAACTTTTCCTATTTCATTGTGTCAGTTGCTTTTTCTAAAGCATCAAAAAATTCCTCCACTTCTACCTAAGTAGAACCTTCTGTGGAAACATAGGCACAAATAAGTCTCATTGTCCAATTCCCCATTCTGATATTTGCCCACATCACTCTACTTGAGACTGCCTGCCATTCAAGGATTAGCCTCGTATTTTGTGTTGAATACTATGGCTACGCCTTCTTTTCCTTGACTGTCATTTCCTGAATATAACATTTTGTATTTATTGTTCAGAAAGATCTCACCAGTTTGTCTTTTTTGTTTCAGTCACCCCTATTATGTCGATCTGGTACTTATCTAATTCCTCAGCTAGCTCCATTTCTTTGCCATTCAGGCTTCGTATGTTAATAGTACCGATCTTTAACTCTGGTGATGTTGAGTTGGGGTGTGCTTTCAGATTTGTTCCAGTAGCTGACTTTTCGCTGTTCGCCCTATTTCCCTGGTGAAAACAACGGGTGCCTTGTTTAACCAAGCGACACCCCAGCCAGCATGAAATTTTGTCATGTTGTACCATCATTTTCTATATTGGTTTAAGGCAATAAGAATACAATTTGTTTGGCTAAATCCCAAATTGCCAGCACATCCTCGTTTGTTCAGTATCCAGGTAGATACCCAACAGGGTGCACTACGAAAAGGTGAGGATTGGACATTAGGTCAGAAGCCCTGGTTGGTTCTTCACATTCCTTTAAAGGCTATGTGGAGGTCTCCTCTCAGTTATACAGCTTTGACCCTTAAGCACCCCTAGATAAGATAACATTCAAGGGCCAGCAATCATGAAATGCGAAATAGAGAATGCTATAAGAAAAAGTAAAACAGGAAAAGCCAGTGGATCAGATGGTGTGTAAACAGAATTTTTAAAATTAATAGAACCAGATAACATCAAACTTCTTGAAAAACTATTTAATAAAATATATGAAAGTGATGAATGTCCATCAGATTGGCTCAAATCTACATTTATCAATAACCCAAAGAAAACCAAAGCAAATTCCTGTGGTGACCTCCGATTTATTAGTCTAATGAGCCAAACATTAAAAATATTTTTGGAAGTAATTCAAAATCGCATTTATAGAAAAAGTGAAGAATTTCTAAGCGAAACACAATTCGGCTTTCGGAATGGTTTTGATACTAGAGAGGTTCCTTTTCTGTACCCAAATATTGATACAAAAATGCATAGAAAAACAGAAATCTGTCTTAATGTGTTTCATAGATTTTGAAAAAGCATTCGACAAAGTCAGACACACTAACTTAATAGAAGTCCTTCAACAAATAAGGCCAGATGAACAAGACATAAGACTAATAACAAATCTGTATTGGAATCAGTCAGCTACCATTCAATTAGACAACATTACCACCAGTGATATTAACATCAAAAGAGGAGTGAGACAAGGATGTGTGCTCTCACCACTCCTGTTCAACAACATATACGCAGAGGTAATCTTTAAAAAAGCATCGGAAGAATGTCCAGAGGGAATCACAATAAATGGAAAGATTGTTAACAACCTTCGATATGCAGATGACACCGTGCTAATTGCAGATAATATTATGGATCTCCAAAAACTCATTGACAGAGTATACATAGAAAGGCAAAGAATGGGAATAAATATAAACATCAACAAGACAAAATACATGATCATCAGCAAACATCCAGCCTCATCAATGAAACTGACACTCAATGGGAAAAATATCGATCAAGTGTCAAGATATAAATATCTTGGTTGCTGGCTTAATGAACAGTGGGATCCAGAAATAGATATAAAGACAAGGATTGAAGTTGCACGGCAGTCCTTCATGAAAATGAGAACACTATTCTACAATAAAGACCTAAACATGGAAGTCAGATGCCGAATGCTGAAATGCTACGTGTGGTCTGTTCTGCTCTATGGAGTTGAAACATGGACATTGAAGGAGACAACCATCAAGAAAATCGAAGCCTTTGAGATGTGGCTATACAGAAGAATGCTAAAGATATCATGGACACAAAAAATTACCAATGAAGATGTCTTAAAATCCACTGGCAAAGCTAAACATCTTGTACAAATAATCAAGAAACGAAAAACATCATATCTTGGCCACATCATGAGAAACAGCAAATACCAACTTCTACAAACTATTTTGGTAGGAAGAATTGATGGCAAAGGAACTAGAGGAAGCAAAAGAATATCATGGTTTGACAACATCAAGACGTGGGTAGGAAAGAGCAGTGCAGAACTGCTCAGATTAGCACAAGAGCGAAGTTTGTTCGCCAAGATGGTCGCTGACCTTCGATAGAAGATAGCACAATAAGAAGAAGAAGAATCCATGAAAGGTCAGGAACTCATAGTACATTAGTAGCATAGGTAAAAGATAAGCTAAGCTGGTTTCTTATTCTTCAGATCAAACATGGATCTTTTCAAGCTCCAATAAGCAGAATGTTACCTGGCAATGAAATTTAATACTATATAGTAAACGGCAAGGAAGGCAATGGGAAACCACCTTGCGTCAGTATCTCCCTAGTAATCAGCTGCAACCCTCTCAAAGAGAGGAAGCCACAGGATCAGATCAGATAGTAAACATAATAATTACTACATTTACTATATATATATAATAATTACTGTTACTATAAATCATTATTTACAGTAATTATATTTTTTAATTATGGATTTTCTTACTGATCAAAATAATTTATATAGATGTACTCAAGAGGATTTTGAAAAATAGTGTTTGTATGATTTTAAATCTTTTGAGAAGAAGAAGAAATTTGATAAAATCATACTTCTCTACTACATTATCAGGATAAGAAGTATAACCAACTGCATTAGCTCCACGAAGCAGCATTTGAAATGGAATGTTGGGGATGGCATTTCTCATAGATTCAAGTCGTTCCCAAGGACACTCGTGTAAAAACCTCATTGCAACATCAAAAGTAGCACCTACAATAGAATTCAAAATGAGATATTTAAAAAAAAAATTTTTTTTTAAAAAACATGCAAGAGAAAATTAAGACCAATTATTATTTTATATATATGATGCCACATGAAACAGTGAATCACAAACATCTAGATTTTTAAATATATAAATATTTGTAGGTTATTTTTATATTTAATATAAGTAGTAATCTTAATGATAGCAGTTAATCCATTCTGAACAATAATTCCAATATTGGTATCATGGAAAGCCTTAGTATTCTTGATGACACCAATATTTTTCTTCTTTATTAGAAGGAAAATATTCCAAAATGCTTGTCAGGGCATCCTTCAAAATCCTCATAATGCTTTTCAGTGTAATCTCTCTCTCCCACACTTTTTTTTTTTTTTAAAAACCAATCAAACTTTGATTTATTATGACAAATAATGATTAGCAAGTTAAGTTTTATTTTGTGTTAGTTTATGGTTTATTGGAATAAAAAATGTTAAGTGATGAGATATGATTGATGGTGGTATGTATGCACCAAATGAAAGTGATGCTGAGCATGATAGCAGCGATAATCCTATTTAAGTGACAACTTGTTAATTTAAAAACAAGCCAAACTGAATGAAATGGCTAGAAGTTAGAAATGTAAGACTCGTATTTGACCATGATAAGCCTCAAACAGAACCACTATTGGTGTGCAGTTTTAGTGGAATCAACCCAAGAGTTGGTTTATCATAGACCATGAATGGCTTAAAGTGTTACTAGTGATTTTGTAGCCTATATAGTTTTTTGAGTAAATAATAAAGCAAAGACTGTCTTTTATGGCCATGCCAAACTGGAACTGTAAATAACATTCACTCTATGTGTCATTTTTTTTTTTGAAATTTTTCTATTTGATTATGCTATAAATTAAAGATGCCAGGAAATTATATTCTTGGTTGAATCCTTTATCGAATGATAAGCAAAGTTTGTGTAAGAAGTATCTTTACAACTGAATTACTTGTATGTAGAGGCTAATGATTTCACAACAATTGCCTTAGTATCCCATAATGCAAAGCACACCTTTCAGATGTGTATAATGTTATGCATTATGAGAAAGGACCACCATCCAAGACTGGTTTTGACTTTTATTGGAGTCTCATCAGTAGAAGCCTGACCCAGGGGAGATACCATGGTTGAAGTAATGCAGAAGTCATATTTACCATATACAAGTGGTGAAAAGGCCTTTCACCAGTGGCATATATTCAGGGTGTGCGATGAATACACACACAAAATAAAAATATCACTGATACTATATTTATGCATTTATTCCTGTTAAAGACTCCTCTAATTGTTTCCTGCCTTTGGATTCCTAAAATTAAACAAAATATACTAATGCTTCATGAAGAGGACAGTAAAAATTGCATAAATTCACATTAATAGCCCAGGTGTGCGGTCACAAATACAGACACCTGTGAACAGACATACAGATGGTGCAGAGGATAAAGTTCTTAGTGTTCTATTGGTTTTAAACCATCCAAAAGGCAAAGCAGGGTTTGTGCTGAGACAATAGCACCTAGAAATCAGTAGCTGTGATTGGCTATTGTGTCAACCAATCCAACTGAACGTTGTCATTTGTCATGAGTTGCTGTTTTTTGTTTTTGAGTTCCATCTGTTTTGCATGCATGAAGTGTGAACTGACATGTTTACACCAATATAGACACGTTTTTAATATATACTTTTCTATAAATAATTTATAACTTTTTGCCCATATTTACAATCTGAAACAGTGCTGACGATCTACTGAATCCCGTTTCTTCCAGAGTTTTTGCAGATTGTATGATTGTAGTTGAAGGAGGTAGGCCTCATCCTCCTCTTCCAAATTTACTACTATATTTATACGTTTGAGTAATTCAAATATACCAACCAAATATAGCATTTTCCTTCATTATTGTTTTCTAATATATCTTAAAACAAACACATTGCCTCCCACTCTATACAGATTTGGTTACAATTAATTGATAAATTAAAGTATTCAAAGTTATCCTACAATTAATTGCAATAGACCAATTAAGATGAGTGCCGATGCACTATGCACTCTTAAAATTTTCATACATTGATAAAAATGCAATCATATGATTAAATTGATGAATTTTGAGGTGCAGGTTGCATAAGTCATACGACAGCACACCCAACTGAAATGGGCATGCAACACCACTGCCTTTCACATAATGCAAAGTGTTATATACATCAAAAAGGAGGCTTGCTTTACATTATTATTTACTAAGGCAACTGATATGAAGTCATTAGCATCTATACCCAAGTAGTCCAGTCGTGCTTCATGTACAACTTTGCTTACACTTGGATAAAGGATTAAACCAAGAATATAATTTCTTTGTATCTTTAATATATAATTTTTAAAAATCATTCTGTACTACTCACAGTAATTTTTGTGAATAATAGGAAATGTTAATAATAAAACAGTACAGGTAATAATCTGTTCAAACCACTCATTTTTATGTTTATTATAAAAATTAATTAGAATATGAGCAGTTTTTTTTTTTTTTACATTCATCATTCTCATTTTATTGTCCATGTGTAAATACCCACTTGCACATGGAAGAAAAAATAAAATTATATATAAGAATGCTTACTGAAGTTCATAGAAATTTACCCTTTCTTATCCCTTCCAGTAAAAGTAACTGTTATTGGATGCATTTCAAAATAATGCATATACATAATGTTAAGTGTCATTCTGCAAAAATCTCACTTAAATGCAATTGACTTATGTTCAGTGTTTTCCATATTGCAAATGTGAATACTGTTTTGAATTTAAATTTTGTTCTATTATAGTTGTCAAAGCATAGATATTGTGCCACTGTTACTTCACAATGTAACACATACAAAAATTGGTGTAAATTAAAATAATATTAAAAGTACCCTGATTCCCATAGTGCAATAATCCTTTAAGAACTATACTGAAATGTTGTAACTATATATTATTTTAACTTATGATTCCTATCCCCCCGCCCCTCAATAAATAAGATATGTGAGAGGAAGATGAGAAAACAGTTCACCAGTTCAAAGAAACTCTTTGTGCTCTGCTTTACTTCTAATGTGAAGAAGAAGAATCATTTTTTTTCTTGCTCATAAATCCTTCAGTATGAAGGGTAATTTTTCTTTAACTGCAAACTGAAGGATTTATGAGCAAGAAAAAAAAAATTCAATTTCTAAGAGCGAAAGATTACATGAATAGACACCAAAATAAAGATAATGAGACAGTGATTAAAAGCAGTATTAATTCAACAGGTAAACTAAGGCATGGAGATTTTGGTTGATTAATTGCTTTGGGATTTTATAATGCAAGGACAGCAAAGGTCATACTGTGTCAGGACACGGGTTACAGCAGTACACAGGGTGACGGTAGGTAAATAAATAAAATAGTTACAAGGAGATAAAATAATGAAGAGTACGAAATATATGTACAAAGTTTATTTTTCACTTGGTTAGAGTATAATAAATTTAGTTTAATCCTTTATCCAAGTGTGAGCAAAGTTATGGGAGATACTGAGATAGGAGTGTTGGTAGCTTGCTCCACCTTTGCAAGGAGTGCCCTGGTGTTGTACCACCTTACCCCAGTCCTGAAGATACTTTCAAGTGCAAACTTTGTTTGCTCACACTTGGATAAAGGATTAAACTAAATTTATTATGTATGTACAAAGTTTAGTATTTATAATGCAATATCTACACATACACAAATCCATAATCAAATGTCTTTAAATAAATTAATGCTTTTTAAAAATCTAAAAAAAAGTTTGGCAATCTGTGTAAGTCCAATAACATCTGACTGAGTATATAGGGCTCAGCTAGCCAGATAAGTAAAAATGCAATTTCTTCTGTGAAGCACTTGCACTCCACCAGAATATGACTACTGGTAAGATGGGTGTTGCAACTGAAGATAGACAGATGAGGGTGTATGAGAGGTTGTAGGATGGGGTGCAAGCCTACCATGGAGGCATGCTGTTTTCTTTGATGTGGGTAAAGTTGTCAGCACTCATACCAATAGCTTCCATAGCCTCTTTGATGCACATACCAAAAGGACAGATGGCAGTATGGCATACAGGACCTCCCAGCATAGAGAAAAGATACTTTATTTTTAAGGCATAATTAAGAGACATATTTTCATTTAGTAGATTTTGTCAGATAGAGAGATTCTTTTGATCCAGCATAAAGGCTTTGAACAACATAAAGGCATTTTTTCCATGACCTTACAAAGACAGCTAGTCAGAGCAACAAGACAATAACTATTGGCCTAGGTTGAATAATGAAAATTTGGGATAGCAATGATAATCGACTTATGTCAAGAGTCAGGAAACTCTTCCTCTCTAAATAATCTATTGTACAGAGGTCCATAAAAGATGATGGGAGGTGTTTTATTATCTCATAATGGATGTCATCAGGGCCGACTGTACAAAAGAGCCTTTTGACTCAAAAGAGTCAAAAGGCTCTTTTGAGTTTCTCTTTAACAAATGGCTGATTGTATGGCTCTATTTCCTTGGTACAGACACCTGGTTGCTTTCAATATTAAAAATTCAGGAGGGTATGAGGGCTGTTGACACGATTCTGGAAAAGTTTTTGCCCAAAGTGTCTGCAATAGTTTGAGATCAGCAATAATACATCCGTTATTGCTGATCCCAAAGCTTTGCAGACACTTATTTTTATTTTTTGCATTTATTGGGGTATCTAAAAAAAAATACCCCATGCCCTATCTTGATATTTTTTGGCTGCTTGGTTCCACCAAGACTTTGGATAGAATGATGTTTTTGGAATAGCTGTGGTTGCTATACGGACAATACAATCTTTGACATACTTCACTGCTTCATTAACGAGTGTTTGGCAATTGACGTAAGGCCACAACTCAACAGAAAAACAGTCATGACTGTAGAAGTTCAGATATGGTGAAATTATCAAATGGTGGAATGGATATGCAAGTTTGAGTTTACTGTTACCTTCTCAGCATAAGAGGATCTCAGAACAGGTGTGGTAGTGGTGGTGACTTTCTTCTGGGATACCTGATATTATGTTCTGTTTTTATTCTTTGCATTTCTTTCTCATCTTTCAACTTCTGACATGCACGGGAATATGCTGGGTGATCTGGAAAGTTTACACATTTAGCTTTCTTGGCAAAGGAAGATTGGTTATCATGCTCTTTACTACCATGTTAAATATGAATCATTACATAACTAAACACCGAACGTGTAGGAACTATTACACAAAAATAAAAGTAAAACAGAAACATGTGGAGGTTGGAACCTGCACATGGGTCAGTCATTGTTCAACAGGTGAGCCCGATAGTGTGCAGAAAAATTAGAGCCAATGTGTTAAAAGATCTAATTAGTGACTTCCAAATGTCACACAAAATGATTCTTTGGTTTTTGTTGAGAGTGCCTTGTGAGTGGATTACCACTGTAGCCTCTATGATGTTGAGGGTGCTGAAATTCCATTTCTCCCACAGTCACCACAACATTGAATGGGACAAGAACTATGGTAATCTTACAGTGGTAATCCACTCACAAGGCACTCTTAACAGAAACCAAGGGATGATTTTGTGTGACATTTGAAAGTCACTAATTAGATCTTTCAACATATCAGACTTTAAATTTTTCTGCAAGCTATCGGGCTCACCTGCTGAACAATGACTGACCATGTGCAGGTTCCACGCTCCACATGTTTCTGTTTTACTTGTATTTTTGTGTAATGGTTCCGACACATTCAGTGTTTAGTTATATAATTATTCATATTTAAACCGTGTTGTATATTTATGTGTTCATCCTTAACTCAGATGAAACCACTAGCTTAAGTGTCGAAACTAGTAGGTTCATTAAATAATTATTACGACCTATAAACCCAGTGTTAGTTATTTTTTGGTACATTAGTTTTTTTTGTTAAAAAAATCAACATGCTCATCATGAAGTTAATTGAAGAGTCATCATTTGGAAGATAAGAAACATTAAATTATTGTATTATTATATTATTACATTGACAACTCCAAACAATATATATAACAATATCCTTATTATACAGACAAGAGAGATGGACCTGCTATGATAAGTCTAAAGACTCATCATAGTAGGTCCATTCTGTTTTCCTTCAGCAGAGTAACATGGTTTTACAGGAAATTAATAAATACTATGATAGGCAGTTACCTAATCTGCATGTCTCAACTGTGTTGATTCACTTGACTGCTGGTCTGTCTCATGAGATAATGAACCAAAGTTTCTAGGAGAAAAACGTTGTAGGAGGCCCTATAAACATTATTTGTACCATGCCTATCATCTCTATTCCTTCCCCCACTCACTGACAAAGCACTCAACAAATGCCTCTGAAATAGTAGTAGAGTTGAATGGTTACCAGTCAACTCATTCACTGCTCTCCAAGCAAAACATTTTGTCTTCACATCCTTCTCAACCATGTTTTCACACAGGATGATTCTGTGTTCTTTCCCACTTTGTCACATAGTGAAGAATTATCTACCTATAAAACCCCTTTAGTAACTCAAGTTTTTTTTTTTTATTATATTCCTCTTTTTCATCTGTGAATCAAGCTTTGTAACTAACAAACCTTCAGTCCATCTTCATAGGAAGCACCTCAACAGCCCATTCATCATGGAAACTCACCTCTGGATCTCCTTTGATGTTCCAAATATCCAAAAAATCAAATCTTTTCATACTAGTCTAATATGGCCATATCTAAGGCTTGCAAAGATGAATACCTTTCTTATCTCTGTCAGCATATTCTTGAATCCTCATGTAACCTTACTGGTTATTCTGCCACTTTTGTAGTATGTCCTATAAATTTAACATTCCATTCATGACCGCTATCAAATTTCTAACCTCATAAATTCTGATTCAGCCAAATACAATTTATGTAATATACAGCTTTTAAACTTTTCACCCATACATGAATAAATATGAATGCCTGCATTTCCAAGGAAAATTATTCTTTTTCTGGACCTGTCATTGTAGAATGAGGTCCAGAAAGACTCAATGCAGGAGGTACATTAAACATTACACTTAAACCCATTTACCTCTTTATCAAGCAATGAATGCTATGGTCCAACCACTCTCAATTCAAAGTCACTTCTCTTACTTATTCACCACCCTCTTTTCTTCCCCTTATTCCACTATGTGAAAAATCCCCCTTGTGTTATGCCTCTCAACAGTTTAAGTGTCTCAATCATGTCACCTCTTTGTCTTCTATCCAAACTCTGTATCATCTGCATCATGCCCTCAGTCTATTATAACTAACACAGTAGAATCTTGATATCATTTGGTTATCTGCCTTTTATCCTCTCCAAAGTTAATTCATCCTCTTCAAATCCCAGTCACCAGATCTGGGTATAACAGACCAAATGTGGCCTGATGAAGTCTAAATAAAATGGAATCACCACTCATATCTCTATTATCAGTCTTTAGTATTGCAGTAATCCTTTGGGTTGCCTTCACCGCATTCATGATATGTGCCCTAAACTTCACATTTTTTATGAACTATCACCCCAAGATTCCTCGCCTCATCCATTCCTCAGTATAGATCCACTAATAGAGTGCAGCCTCTTGTCTGTGGATCCCAAATTTCAAGATCTTAGATTTAGTTGCATTAAACTGTTATCCCCATTCATTTACCAATCTTAAAGGTTAAAAAAGCAGAGGTTCCAAGTAATGATTCCTGTGAAACTCCACTTGTGATCTTTCATCTCCTTGATACTGCTCCCTTATACAACTCTGATATCAGATAGCTAATTTTCAATCCAATTCATTAATCTGATATTCAACCCCATGTGTTGCAACTTAAATATCAACTTATGCAGCATCCTGTCAAATGCTTTGCAAAATGCAGTATATGCTTGTCCCTCAGCAACCACTCTTGTTACTTTATTATAAAAGACAAACAAGTTTCTGAAACAAAAATACTCTTTAACAAATCCATGCTTCATGTTTTCAGATAATATTGCCCTCACCTGTCCAATTTGGAATAAATACAATCTCTTATTAATTTCTCCAAAAATCTTAAATTCCCATCTGTGGATCCCAAATTTCAAGACCCTGCATTTAGTTGCCCACCTTTCCAGCTTATTTGACACAAACTGGTCCATAGGTTGATGTCTGCATTCTACAATTACACTATCTTACCCACCTTCCACTCACTGGGCACTCTTTCAGAAGCTACACTTTCACTGAACAGCTAGGTCAATGAAGCTATCAATTCCTTAGCATTTTCTATCAAAATGTGCAGTGAAATCCCATCTAATCCCACTGCCTTATTAAGTTCCAAAGAACTAAGTATTTGAAAGAAATGAAACTTATGAACTTCTAAGCCATCCATCATTCCCATTCCTCCAGGAATAAAACCAGTTTTTCCAGGAAGAAATGTCCCAATAAACCAATCATTAAACAGCTCTCATATATAACACATAACAAAACACATAACAAATGAATTCATGATTTCATTTGATTGTAGAGCTAATCTCTCTCTCTCTCTCTCTCTCTCTCTGCTCATATTCCATTTTTGTCATACTTACTGGATTAGTCACTTTCCTGATTTGAATCATATTCCTCATGCAACTAATCTCTGCCTCTCCCTCTTTATACTTTTTCAACAATATTTTATCAATAGCAAAAGCAAATATCATCATCAAATTCCTGCCATGTACCCTCAAAGAGTGTAGAGGATATGATACTACTACATGAAAAATTTACATCGTTACTAACTTCCTATCTACGATTTTCCTCCAGATCAGTATGTTACTTGTCAAGACTCCAATATTATCAGATTTTATATTTTTGTCGTCTAAGGCACTTTGTACCGTATCAATCCACTTATATCTTGGTCTTACTCTGGGTCATTTTCCTGTCAACCTGGTGAAGAACATTTATTTTGCTAATCTTTTCTTAAACAGAATGGGCAAGGATACCACCTGAGATTAGCTCTGTTAACGCATTCCTGGATGCTGACAACGTCAAGTTCTTATCTAATATCCTCATTTAACATGATATTGCCATTGATGCAATCTGTTCACACCTCTCTTTCTCAGGATTCTTATATCTGCGGTCTCTAGTCTTTGGTCAAGTGTTTTACTTCTGACCCACCTCTCAGATCCATAAGTTAAAACTGGTTTGAACACTGTCTTGTATACAGCTAATTTATGTTCAGACTAATTTCTCTCTTATTCCATATGAATTTATTCAATTGACTTCCTACCATACCAGCTTTGTTGATTCAGTTGTCTATTTCCATATTTAATTTACCATCTTCACTAAAAATCATGCCTAAGTAGGTAAAATGTTTCACTTGTTCCACAGGTTCTCCATTCATAACGCAGTTGACATTTTCAACGATTCTGCCTATTTTCATTGTCTTTGTATTTTTATTGCTGACCTTCATATCATATTTATTACAACAGCTATTCAATTTAGTCAGGGAATCTTGCAGACTTGTAGGGGATTTATTTAGAAGTACAACACTGTCTGCATAAAGCAAAGAGCTGAGATTAACATCCCCAATTCTGATATCATGTGAAAGTGATATCATGATATCACTTTCCTTCATAAGGTGATCCATATAGATAATGAATACCAGAGGGGATAATGTACATCCTTGCTCACACCAGATTTAACATTAAACCATCTTCCTGTACTTCCTTCAATTCTAACTGCTGCCTTACAACTCAAATAAAGACTAAGTATTGCTTGATATAATGCCCCATTGACACCATATAAATGCAGCGTATTGAATAGCTTCTCTCTTGGCACCTTGTCATATGCCTTTTCCAGATTTTGATCTACAAAACTTAAATAGAGATCTTTGTTATATTCCCATGATTTCTCAACTATTTGTTGTAAAGTGAAGATCTGATCCTGACAGCCTCTATTTGGCCTGAATCCAGCTTGTTCTTCACCAAGCTTTTCTTCCACAATTCTTCTCAACCGTTTCTCAAGTATACTTGCATAGATCTGCCAGGAACGCTCAGTAGGAAAATACCTCTGTAATTCTCACATTCAGTTTTATTTCCCTTTTTATATATGGGTACTATGAGAGCTCTACTCCAATCATCAGAAATTCGTCCATCTGTCCAGGCCTTCAGAACTATGCAGTGCAGCCACTGCAAGACTTTTATACCACCATACTTCAGCATTTCTGGTCGAATATCATCTACTCCTGCTACCTTTCCACATGTCAAGCCTTTGATGGCTTTTTCTACTTCAAATATGTATATTTATTCGTGACTGTATGCCTGTTGAGTGCTTTTTACCACTGTGCTATCACTGTTTGTTTCATTTAGCAATTTCTTGAAGTAATTACTCCATACTTCAAGGATATCTTTTTCTCTAGTTTTTATGTCACCTTTATCATCTCTAACTCCTTTGACAGCACTCTTTCCTCAATTTCTAAGCTTCTTCAACAACCTACAGAATATTTTGCCACCTTCTTGCATATTTATTTTCTATTTTCTTGCCAAAGTCCTCCCATGACTTTTGTTTAGCTAGTTTTACACAGTGATTAGCTTTCTTACATTTGTCTATGTATTCTCTAAGAGCACAAGATGATTTATTTGCAGGAACTTTTGATAGGCTTTCTTCTTTTCCTTCACTATATCTTTAACTTCCTGTGTCCACCAATGAGTTCTGATTTTGCTATCCTTGCAGACAACCTCACCACATGCCTCTGGTTGAATCAATCAAGATTTTCTTCAAGGCTTGCCACTGAATCTCCACGGTTTGATTCCTGTTCTCAAACTCTTTCATTTTTTCTTCAATAATCTTCATGTATTTTAGTCTACAGTTCACATCTGAGAACTGCTCAACTTTTATCCGCTTTAAAACTTTCTTACATGTTATTCTTTTCAATATGAAATTCAATTTTATCCTGCTCAAGACTAAATAGTGATCACTTCCAATTTCAAATCCTCTGTACACTCTGGTGTCCTGCATCAGGGAGAAAACATCATTATCAATAATAACATAGTCATGAGACTTTTCTTATTTCTTGCCTCTTCTCTACATGTGAATTTGTGCGCATTTTTATGTTGGAACATGGTGTTAGTAATAACCAGTCCATGTCCTGAGCAGAAATCCAACAGGTATTTGCCATTATTATTAGCTTTGCTCTTTTCTCCAAATTGTCCCAATATATTTTGGTATGTCTGACAATCATTTCCTACTCTGCTATTTAGATCCCCAACAAGGACCAACTTTTCCTTTTTTGATTGTGTCAGCTGCTTTTTCTAAAGCATCAAAAAATTCTTCCACTTCTACCTTAGTAGAACCTTCTGTGGGACCATAAGCACAAATAAGGTCTCATTGTCCAATTCTCCATTCTGATATTTGCCCACAACATTCTACTTGAGACTGCCTGCCATTCAAGAAGATTAGCCTCGTATTTTGTGTTAAATACTATGGCTACTCCTTTTCCTTGATTGTCATTTCCTGAATATAACATTTTGTATTGATTGCTCAGAAAGAGCTCACCAGTTTTTGTCATTTTTATTTCAGCCACCCCTATTATGTCGATCTGGTACTTATCTAATTCTTCAGCTAGCTCCATTTCTTTGCCATTCAGGCTTCTTATGTTGATAGTACCGATCTTTAACTCTGGTGATGTTGAGTTGGGGTGCGCTTTCAGATTTGTTCCAGTAGCTGACTTTTTGCTGTGTGCCCTGGTTCCCTGGCGAAAACAACAGCAGCCTTGTTTAACCAGGCAACGCCCCAGCCAGCATGAAATTTTGTCAGAAAGGAGAGACCTCCATATAGCCTTTAAAGGAATGCAGAGAACCAACCAGGGCTTCTGACCTAATGTCCATTCCTCACCTTCTCGTGGTGCACCCTGTTGGGTATCTACCTGGATACTGAATGAATGAGGATGGGCTGGCAATTTGGGATTTAGCCGACCAAATTGTATTCTTATTGGCTTAAACCAAAATACAAAATGATGGCAAATATCATTCAAAAGAAAAAAGATAAATGATTTGGTGTAAAGTGGATGACTAACGAAATCAAACAGGAACCGAGATGAAAACTGTTTTATCTTTTATCTTGAAGAATGCTATTTGCCATTGCTGGCAAATAGCATTCTTTGCTTTGGTGATAAATATTTCCTCACCAAGCCCTCATTCAATGCTGATATCTCTCTCTCTCTCTCTCTCCCATACAATCCTTCCATCTGTAGAACCTCCTCAAGATGATTTATAAGATTATTATATTTGCCTGCCCTATAATTCAACATAAATTCCATTCTCATTGGAACTTCTGCATGGTCAATTCTCATCAATGGGGACAAGATTGACATTTCAGTTACATTCAACTCTTTTGATGCAAGGATCATATCCAAAATTCTCAATTCCCTGCATTCCTTCTACTACATGCTGCCTCAGGAATTTCAATAATTCCATCCTCTTACTACTGTATGCTATTTCCTCTGTACAATTTATACTGCTATAGTTAAAATTCTCCAATAGCAATCCCTCAAACTGGTCTACCTAAACATTGCCTGTTTATCACTCTCATTCTATTAAATATCTTGTCCTGCCCACCTTCACCTCACACTTTCAAAACTATTAGTGTAAGTTCCTTCCAAATTCTCTAGGTGGAATGTTACTTATGATAAGTAACATTCCACCACCCTGTTTGCCCTTCTTATCCTGCTGAAATATGCCACGAGGTAGATTCCATAAGTTTCTGGCCTGACATACAAAAATCGTGCCAATTTTAAAATGTCATGTGGGACAGATAGCACTATGTAGGTGGAGCTATGTGTACTAGTTTCAACTCTCTATCTGTGTCATTCAGTTGGAGGCACTCATTTAACTAACATGTGGAAAACTAAGTGGGTGTAATATTAAAAATTGAGTACCGCATTATGGTCAAGTTTTTTTAACTTTCTCCAAGTGCTATCAAAGGGCGATTAAATGGTGTTTATGGGGAAGCTTCTCCTTCATATTCCACTATGAAGGAATGGTAAACAGTTTTGCCTAGGAAGAGAGAACAATGATTTGTTATTATAAATTGGTTTTATTGTGAATGAAAGAGCCAAGAAATTATATTGTGAATGAAAGAGCCAAGAAATTATATTCTTGGTTTCATCTTGTGGTGAATTCGAAAAGAAGTTTCATATATTTGAAACTACTGTGGAAAAGACAAACATCATTACAAAGTATATTTTGTTTGGGCTCAATGCAGCATTGTGTGAGACCTAACTTTTGTGGATCAAGATATAGTGTGGTACTTAATGTTAACTAATCCTTTATTCCGCAGAATGACTGGCCTGTTTTAAGTATGTCAATTATTTTCACAAGGAATCTGATGAACACAGCTAGAGACAGATGAAAGTGTCTTTTTGGTTAGCAAGATTATAAAATATTTTAAATTTGTTTATCAATACATTTGGAAATGCTCAAAATGGGATGGAATCCTATGCTCTATTCCAGAATTCTCAGATATCAAATTGTAAGGGTTCTGCAATAGTGCAGAAGTCACACTGATTCCATTAAAGCTTTCAGGGTGAGTAGTTCCTGTTGTAAGGCTGAAGGAGAAGAACAAAACATTATATGCTCTGTTAATTAAAAGATATGACAAATCAAATTTCTGGACAGTATGGTGAGTAGAACTTTGATGTATATATGATGAAGAAGAATAGTGAATAGATGATGTAGATAATATGAGTAGAATTGATAATGATATATTTGATATATATCTGCTAGTGAAGGCAGATATTTGGTTAACTATGGAAAAGGAGAATTCCAAAAATTTACTCTTATGGAAATATTTTTTTATTTTTTTATTTATTTTTTATTTTTTATCTGCATAGTCTCTGATACTTTTGCAAACAGTTTTTATCTTTGCTAGCATATATACAAAGTTCTACTCACCATACTAATCCAGAAAATTGGAGTTGTCAAATCCTAATTAACAGACCATAGCATGTGTTCTTCCGCCTTTCAACAGGAGTCACTCAAAACTCATAATCAAATTTCTGATTTCAGGGGTTGTACGGGATAATTATGATAGTACGACATGAAAAAGTTATACCATTACTAACTTCCAATCAACAATTTTCCTCCAAATTAATCTGTCATCTTTTAAGACAGGATAACAGATTAATTTGGAGGTAAATTGGAGGGTCAAAGCCAAATAACTGGGAGAAGACTCCCACATTGCCTTTCAGGAAGGTGGAGAACTGACTGGGGCTTCTGACCTAATATCCAGTCCTCACTTTCATGTGGAGCACCCTGTTAGTAGGTATCTACTGGGTACAAGGAACAAGGATGGTCTAGCAATTTGGAACTTAGCCAACCCAATTGTACTCACTATTGGCTTAAACCACAAATGAATATGATGATATAACTTGATGAGATTTCATGCCAGCTGGGGCATCATCCAGTTAAACAAGATCTGTTTATGTCAGGGAACCAGGACGAACAGATTAAAGTCAGCTAGCTACTGGCATAAGCTCCAATCGATATCTAGAATAAGAAAAAACCCAATATCAGAAGAACTGAACTCAGGAACCATAAGGAGTACTGATGGAAAGGAAATCAAACTTGCAGAAGAACTTGGAAAAGTACCACACGGACATAATTGGCATTACTGAGACAAAGAAGACAAAAACAGGTGAAATCTTACTAAATAATAAGTATAGGCAGGGCCGGTTTTATCATTAGGTGAACCTAGGCAATCGTCTAGGGGCGCTAAGACTTTGGGGCACCAGATTTTGCTACATACTTTGGGGAAAAATTACAACCTCCGAAAAAAATTAGTAAAACCTTGATTAATAATAAAACACTAAAATAAATCAAGCCGTCCTGGTGCTCGCTGATGATCCTACATTATTTTCACCTTTCTCTATTTCTTCCACTCCCCTGCTCTTTGTATACTTAACCTCAAGTGCAGAGATTTTTTCCTCCTTCTGGCATCTGTCCCAAGATGAGCAGGGAAGTTCCGGGGTATCCCTCAAACTAACAATCAGTGGTCATGACTAACTGACTGTTTTCACTTCTTATCTTCAATTCCCTATAGACTTAATTCTGTTGACTTTTAGATTAAGCCCTGTTTTGCAAGCTCTCTAAGGTCTGAGAAGTTGGGGTTTACGTCATTCATTTTCTCACAGAATCGTCTTGTTAATTCAATTCAGTTTAATTCTAAATCAGTATAAGAATGCCGTGGGAATTTTTATAGAATTGCAGTGGCAGGGATTCTGATTGGTAGTATTTGTGAAATAAGACCTCTGATTGGTCTTTCTCTTCGCTCCCTTTACTTGTCATCATCCCCACTCCAGCATTCTTCTACTGATTTCAGATTAGTTCGGTCAAGCTTTTTCGTAGGTGACAGTTGAGTCCGATGGTTAATAGTTTTGGTATCTGTGTATCTAACATTCTTACAGAGGCTGAAGAACGTTTGTGGCCAAAATAGTATAGTGTAGCCAGTGTTCTCCATAGAGCAGTATTTCTGTAAGTAATACCTATGTAGGTGTATGTGTGCTTGTGTGAGTATGACAAAATATATATAGAGAGACAATGTATAGGGGCACCTAAATTTTCTTTCCCAGGGGCATCAGATACTCTCGGACCGGCCCTGAGTATAGGATGTTACTTTCAGGCAATAATGATCAAGGAAAGGAAGAAGCAGTGATAGCATTCAACACCAAACATAAAGATAAACTTCTTAATTAGAAGGCATTTTCAAGTAGAGTTATGTGAGCAAACTTCAAAATGGAGACATGGACAATGAAACTTGTGTGTGCCTATGGTCCCACAGAAGTGGAGGAATTTTTTTGAGTCATCAGAACAATCAGATGACATAAAGAAATAAAAAAAAAGTGGTCCTTGTCAGAGGTCTGAACAGCAGAGTAGGAAATGAATCCCAGCAGGCATATAGGAACATTTTGGGAAAATTTGGACAAAAGGGCAAATTAACTATATATATATATATATATATATATATGGTAAGTATTTATTGGACTTCTGTTCAGGACAAGGACTAGTCATTACTAACACCATGTTTCAATGTAAAGATGTGCACAAGTTCACATGGAGAGAAGACACAAGAAATAAGAAAATCCTCATCGACTACAGCATTGCTCATAGTGAAATCTTCGTGATCGTTTAGGATATAAGAGTGCACATAGGATTTGAAATTTTTAATACTAGCAGGATTAAAAATGGATATCACAGTGAAAAAAACAGAATGTAAAAAAATTTTAAAAAAGAATTAAAGTTGAGTAGCTTTTACAGTTAAATGTAGACTTGATTATACAAACATTATTGAAGAAAAAAATGAAAAATTGAAAACAAGAGCCAAACTTTGGAGTCTCAATGGCAAACTCTGAAGAAGACTGATTGATTCAACTAGAGAGATGTGGTGAAGTTGCCTGCAAGGATAGAAAAATAAGAACATCATGGTGAACACACGAAGTTAAAGAAGCCATCCTGGAAAAGAAGAAAGCATACCAAAAGTTCCTAGTAAATAAGTCGGCAAAAAGCCCTAAAAGAATATGGAGAAAAAATGTAAGAGCTAATTATGCGTAAAAGTAGCTAAACAAGTCATGGAGACTTTGTTAAGAATATAGATAATAAATATCAGAAAGGTGGCAAAATGTTCTGGAGGCTATTGAAGAAGCTAAGAAATGGAATTTCTTAGCTTCTTCAATAGCCTCCAGAACATTTTTCCTTCAAAGGAATCGAAGATGATAAAGTTGACATGAAAACTGAAGAAAAGGATATCCCAGATGTCTGGAGTAATTACCTTGAAAGACTGTTAAAGAAACCAAGCAGCGACAGAACCATACTAGAAAATTTTCAAGAGGAATGCAAAGAGGAGTACGTATCAATACTTAATGTTTCTAGTAGCAAGGCTTATACATTGGTTAGACATAACTGGTAATTAGTTTACGGAATTAACAACGCAAATGAAGTATATTAATTAAAGGTAACTTTAATGAATCACTTCTATATTTCGGCAACGTCACATTGCCATCTTCAGGAACATAAAGATATGGTATGTGCACGCAGGCACTAACACAAAGCAAATGAGGAAGAAAGCAAGAAACTAATATTGTTCCTAAAGTCCTGATGGTGCCCTCTTGCGGGCTAATTTGGTAGTCTTGGCTGTTGGGCTGAAGTTCTCATAATGTAAGTCTCCCGAATTTGGGGTAGTTTCATGCACCCAAATTTGTTGAGGTTAGGAACGTTTTTTTAGAGCTGCTGAAGATTCTTTGAATAATCTTTCGTATTTAAACTTGCTGCGATGAATTATTTTTGTTTTTTTCCAACGAATTTTATGGTGGGTATCTAAGGCATGGTCTGCCAGCCCAGAGCAGCTGTACTGGTGAAACCGGATGTAGTCTTTGTGTTCTGAAATCCTGATATTAGTTGTTCTGCCTGTTTGGCCAAAGTAGGACAATTTGCAGCTGCAAAGGACCTGGTATACACCAGGTAGGTCTAGGGGAAGTGGTTGGTCTTTGGTAGAGCAGATAAGGGATGCCAACTTTTTATATGGTCTGTAACAGGAAGTAAGGTCATTTTTTTTGAGGATATTGGTTATTTTCTCAGAGGTGCCCTGGATGTAAGGGATCGTGATAGACTTGGTGTAATCTTTATTGTGGAGGGGGGGAGGGGGTTGTGGTTTACTGGTTTTAGTATTTTTTGGATTTTTTTGGGGTTATAGCCATTGGCTAAGAAAGTGTTGAGGATTCACCATGTGACGTTGCCGAAATATAGAAGTGATTCATTAAAGTTACCTTTAATTAATATACTTCATTTGAGTTGTTAATTCCGTAAACTAATTACCAGTCAATACGTAATGTAGAAACCATCAAAAACTTGAAATGTGAAAAAGCAGTTGGAGTAGATGATATTTGACCAAATATGCTTAAGTATGGATGTATAAAAGTTTTGTGGTGGCTACACTACAGAATTCAGAGGGCCTTTTCAGAAGGTCAAATTCCCAATGATTGGAATAGAGTTCTCATAGTATCCGTATATAAAAAAAGGGTATAAAATTGAATGTGAGAATTACAAAGGAATTTCTCTACTAATGTTCCAGGTAAGATTTATGTAAGCATACTTGAAAAGAGATTGAGAAAGATTGTGGAAGAGAAACTTGGAGAAGAACAAGCTGGGTTCAGGCCAAATAGAGGTTGTCAAGATATGACAACAGATCTTTGTTATATTCCCAAGACAAATAGTTGAGAAATCATGGGAATATGACAAGGATCTGTACTTAAGTTTTGTAAATCTAGATAAGGCATACAACCAGATGCACAGAGAAAAGCTTTTCAAACCACTACAATTATATGGGGGTGAATGGAACATTATACAGAGAAATACATAGTAAGTTTATATTTAAGTTGTCAGTCAGCAGTTAGAAATGAAGGAAATATAGGAAGATTGTTTCATGTAAAATCAGGACTTACATGAAACGTATGTAAATCCTGATTTTACATATGATTCTGATTATCCTATGTAAATCCTGATTATATTCATTTATAAGGATTACATTATGAAAGAAAGCAGCGTTAAGCCTGATATTAGAATTGGAGATGTGAAACTTAGCTCTTTACTTTGAAGGCAGATGATGTTGTACTTCTAAGCACACCTAGTGCAAGTCTCCAGGATTCACCAACTAAACCGAGTAACAGCTGTAACAAATTTGGCATGAAATTCAGCAATAAAAAGACCAAAATTAGGAAAATAGGCAGGAGCATAGAATACTTCAGCTGTATTCTGAATGGGGATCCTATAGAACCAGTAAAATATTTCAGCTAATTTAGGCACAGTTTTTAGTGAAGATGGCAGATTAAATCTGGAAAAAAATAACAGAATAAGCAAAGCAGATATGGTGGGTAGCCAGCTGAATAAATTTATATGAAATAAAACAGAAATTTGCCAAAACACCAAACTAGCAGTATACAAGGCAGTGTTTAAACCAGATTTAAGTTATGGACCTGAGAGTTAGGTTAGAAATGAAGCACTTGATCAAAGACCACAGATATGAGGGTTCTGAGAAAAATTAGAGGAGTGAATTGATGACATCAATGAAAAATCATATTAAAAATGAAGATATTAAAAAAAGAACTTAACATTATTAGCATTCAAGAGTGCATCAACAGAGCTAATCTAAGGTGGTATGACTCCTTAAATAGAATGGGTAAAGAAAGGTTAGCAAAACAGGTGTTTGATTCCAAGATGGCAGGAAAGAGATCCAGAGGAAGACCAAGGTTTAGGTGGATTGATTTGGTCAGAAGTGCCTTAGAATTGGATTGATTTTGGTTAGAAGTGCCACGAAATGTTAGATATGACATTTCGTGGAGTGTTCACAAGTAATAGATTGATTTGGAGGAAAATTGTTGATAGGAGATTAATAATAATGTAAACTTAATCATGTAGTGCTGCCATAGTAACCTGAACACCCTTTAGGGGTACATATCAGGAAATTGATGATCTTTCAAGACTCCAACTTTATCAGATCTTACTTGTCTTTTAAGGCACTTTTTATTGTATCATTCCAGTGACAACTTGGTCTTCCTTTGGGTTTGTTTCTGCCAACCTGGCAAAGAACACTTGTTTTGTTAATATTTTCTCTCCCATTTTGGTTAAGTTACCATACCACCTGAGATTATCTCTACTAACATATTCCTGAATGCTAACAATGGCAAGTTCCTTCCTAATATTCTAATTTTTAATGTGACACTGTCATTGATGTCATTTGTTCAATCCACTAATCTTTTTCAGAACTCTCAATATCAAAGGTCTCCAGTTTTTGATCAAGAGTTTTATTTCTAACCCAGCTCTCAGATCTTTAAGTTAAAATTGGTTTGAAACACAGTCTTGTATATAACTAATTTAGTGTTTTGACTAATTTCTTAACTAGCAAAGCTTAACGGAATCAAACTTATTCGGATTCAACAGGTAACATTGTTACAATTCAACACCTCAAGAAAATGGAATTATCTTTAGGTGTGGCTGGGTTCCTATATTTTTAGCATTTCCAAGTGCATCGGCAGAATCTTGAAGCAGTTTCACCTGACAGGCACATATTTCCCAATCAACAAAATATTTAATCTGTTACCAAATGCAAAACACAAACTTTCCCCTCTGTCTGATGTTTGCCACTACTTGTGGACATAGTTAGAATACTTTACACAGACCAGCCATTTTGTGGGGAAAAAGGATAAGTTATCAGTACTATAGTGAATACCTCAAATCTTGCATAACACTATACTGAAACAAAACATAGCAACTTCTGTAACAATGTTTTCTCTATAGAAACAGTTTTAAATATGAATGTCTTTTCAAAGAGAATTCAGAGGCCCTGTTACACCATCCTAATTTAAATCTGAATGATTTGCCTTATATCCTAAAAGTTTGAGAGATACTCTTCCCATGTAAATATCAGAAATAATTTATCATCTCTTTGATATGATCCTAGAGCATGGCACTTACTGTTATAGGTTAACATATTGTGTTGTATGAATCCTATATTCTCTGTTTGAATGTAATTTTGAATGTGCACATTGATGCACAAATAAGCACATTGATGCTTATTTGTGCATCAATGTGCTGCTAGTTTAGGCACAAAATATCTGTTTGCTAATTTTCAATAAACTTATATACTGTGTAATGTATACATATAATGTATTCAAGTGTACACTCTTGAAGATAACAGATAATAGGTTTATGTATGGAATCCTAACAAAGGGCAAGGTGAAATTTTGTGTTGCAACAATGGAAGAAAACAAAAGATATGATTAAATGACATAAGTTAACAAAGACAGACAATGAATCAATCTTCTCTCCCCTCCCAGGAGGGGGGGAGAGAGAGAGAGAGTAAAAGGAGGAATCAATGAGGCAGCCTGAAAATTAAGGAGCAATTAGCTAATAGCAGCTAACAGCAGTTAGCTAATGAAGGTTTTTTCCCTCCTGTTTGAAGAGGATGGCAAACAAGCATAATGGAGCTGAATGAGTTTTGAGGAAAGGAGAGATGGACACTGTGGGCCGCCACAGAGATGCAAAAAATCATAATATTATAATCTTACATATGATATTAAATATTATCAACTAAATAATTAGATATTCATGTAGTAAATGATAAATATTAAAGATATAAAAGAGCATTTTTAATTATGATCAAAAACAAGTGCTCAATTCAACATACTAAAATGAAATTAATTATGCATACCTCCCCAATTTTCCAAACTAAATAGATGGCTGAAATTGTGAGACACATAAGGAGATACCTTCAAAATATCATGGGTCCGAACTCGGGTGGCGAGGAGCGACTGATGAGCATCACGAAATGTGGTATCCATTAATAAGAGGCCTTTGTGTTTACGAACTGCTTTTGCAAATCCTTCTGGTCCTTTTTCTTGCAAAATATCCCGCCACCCTATAGGAGCCTCAGCACCTAAAATTTAGGTAATACAGTTTTCATAGCTGACAATTTCCCTCAAGAAAACTGTTACTGCTATTGTGAGAACAAGTTTCATTATTAAACGGTATAATTAATTTACAAAAATACAAAAACATAAGAATTAGCATCACATCTTTCTCTGAAATTTTTTTTCTTGTAACTTGGACATTTATTCTATAAACCATACTTGGTTTACAGAATAAACGGACCACCATACATATGGGCTGCGAAACAGTGCACCGTGTGTGTGTGTGTGTGTGTGTGTGTGTGTGTGTGTGTGTGTGTGTGTGTGTGTGTGTGGTGCCATTTTTTCATGTTTTAGTTAATAATATTAGATTAACTCAATGTAGTTTTGGTTTTATATGGGCATGTGATCAAGTGAGTTATTTAGTTTGTAAGTAAACATTGTATTTTTTTAAAGTATGATATTGTTTGTATGGTGCCAATGTTGGTAAAACAATGGCAGCAATAATGTCATTGTTGGGTGATTTGAATTTACATGATTTTTTGCAGTGCAGTACATGTGAGATTTCAAAAGTTAAAGGATTTATGGAAGGAGAGTGAAACAGGTGAATGAGTTTGTATTACATGTTTCGAGAGCAAGTGATATTTAGGCAGCGAGAGCAAAATGAACATTAGTAGAGCAGATAGTATCGACAGTAAAAAGGAAAATGTTAATATCAGAATTAATAATGAACACACAGCGATGGAATACAGTAGAAAGGAATAGATGTAAATAAGGAAATAACATGGCTGGATGTTATCCTTCACAGGACAAAGTGCAAAATTGAAAAGGTGCACAAATGGCAAGAGATTAGCAGGGCTAACGAGAAAAACAAGGAGAAAATTATGTACAGGGAATCAATGATCAGGGGAGTACTAATAAAACTGTGTTATCCTGATCCAAAAATTCATATTAGTCAAACCATCCAGATGCAAAAAAAAAGGTAAGGTGAAAGAATTAATTGTCTTGGTTGGCACTAATGATTTAAGAGATGAGAATTATTCTGAAAAAGGATGTGAAGGTGTTGTTGGAAAAAGCAAAAATGAAGAGTGAGAAGGTAAAAATTATATGTCTCCTGCCATGATATGATAGAGGTGATTTGAGGAGGAAATTGTTGATAGCAAATGAATCAATACACAGGTTGTGCAGAAGGAATGATGTAGAGTTTGTGGATCTATTGCCTTTGTTTGATGGAAAGAAAGATTTGCATTAAGCTGCTGGACTGCATCTAAATGGTTTTGGTGTTATGTGTCTTGGGGGGGGGGCTTTGTTCATTCAGCGCATGCTGAAGTGCCAATTCAGGAAAACGTAAGCAATTATGGTGGAGGCAGGTGAGAGTATGCAAAGGCACCAATGATGCAAGTGAGTATGAGAATGACCAACAAGTACAGAATCTATTTCTTTTAAGGTTACACGGTGATCAGCATTCATGAAGTACAGATTCTAGTCTCTCAAACCAAAATATTGAATAATAATGCAATTTCTATATACTAATGCCAGAAGTATCAGGAACAAGAGGAAGGAGTTTTTCGCAATGGTTAGTGCAACCTTGCCAAAAGATATAGAGACTTGGCTAACAGCAGAGTAATTACAGGGACAGAATGCGAAGGGATTAGTATTTTCGGGGAAGACAGAGAAAATAGGATGGATAGGGGTACTGCAACTGATGATAGTAAATGAACTGCAGCCAAAATCGAATAGGATATAGATAGGAGGGTGTCTGTTCATTTGTACATGTATGGTGTGAGATCAGGGCCAATAAGACAATATACAAATGGTTGCTGCCATAGGTCAGGGGATTGCAAGGAAGATCTGGAAAACATGCATCAGCAAATTAGTATAATGATGGAAATTTTTTCACTTGGCTATGCTACCAATTATATATTTGGCTTAATCCTTTATCCCAGTATTTCTCAAAGTGTGGTATGCATACCCCTGGGGGTACGCAAAAGGTCTTCGTGAGGAGGTAAGAAAAAAAAATTATTCTAAATGTATATATTTCTCAATAAATTATATATTATGTATGAATTCTCCTACTCAAATTGCAAGTTACTATCGCCACAACGTTCACATCCTGGTGATATTAACTCGATCCCTGTGGTGAACAATACGCCCTCTTCAACAGCATCACTATACTGAAGATGCAAGAAAAACAAGTAGTTTTATTGTATCACTGAATAAGGTATAGAGATATTTGCAGTCTGTGTAATATATTTCTCAACAAATTGTGCAATTAAAGACAACTGCGATAAAACGACTAACTAATGAATCATCTCCCCTCCAACAGAAACTGCTGTATAGACTCAAGCAAAACTATATGTTGGCAGTGAAGCATATGGTTTTGCTTGACACCAAACCACCGTGAACATGTTAAAACTAAAAATATATAGTGCATGTATTTCAGATATTATGGAATTCGGTTGAAGAGAATTAGCATTTTCACTTAACTGCTGGCTTGCCTTTGTCTTTGGTTATAGCAATCTTCTGTTAATACCGCACCAATTATATGCACTTCTTCATAGCTGCTCTATCTCTACTGGCCTACCATGGCTGTCTTATTCACGCTCTGCTTTTAATTCTCATTAGTCATTTGTGAAGGATTGTTCATTATGTATCTCAAGTATTGTAAATTACTGATAATTTTTGCTTGAAATAATGGGAAAGAAGACAAAGCTATTTGGGTAGATGACTTTGACATTGCACACAACGAAACTGTGCCAAAAGTAGCAATAGCGAATAGGAGCTTCTTGGTAAGTCATACGATTTTCAGTATTTTTTCTGAAAACTTTAGTTTCCGAAAATCCCTGCATATATCTCACACCACGATTTTTTTAGCTTTAAGTTTGGGAAAAAAGTGAGAGTTATATTCGAGTAAATACGATAATTGTTTTAGCTTTCAAATTCTTAAGTATGGATCATTGATTAAAGACTGGATTTATAAAATGCACAGAAGAGAGCAATATAGCAAATACAAGTAGCTGTAAGCAACAAGAAAACGTTGATATTGTATCTGGATCAAATGAAATTAATAAGGGTGTGTCGTCTGACATCTCTAGAGAACCAACTAGGAAAAAGATGAAATATCTTCTTAAGTATGATATGAATTACTTGAAATGTGGATTTTCATGGACGAGAAATGAAGAGGAACCTATTCCAAATTTTGTTCTATTAAAAATAAATCATATTTTTTGTTTACATGAAGATATAAATTCAAAAAATAGACATTTACAATGAAATATACTTTATTTATTATTTTAATAAGGGGGTACTTTGTAATAATGAAAATTTAAGAAGGAGTACATGGATATGAAGTTTGAAGTGTAAGCAAACGAAGTTTGCGCCTGAAGTATTTTCAGGACTGGGGCAACTCGCGGTAAAGGTGGAGTAAGTTCCGATCACCTGCCTTAGTATCTCCTATAATGCAAAGCACATCTACTTGCAGACATGTATAATGCTATGCATTAAGGGAGGGGGCCACTATCCAGACCAGTTTCGATCTTTGTGGTCTCATCAGTGGGAGTCAGACCCAGAGGTGGTGATACTAAGGTGAAGTAATGCAGTATGGCGATATGACTTCTGCATTACTTCCACCTTAGTATCACCACCTCTGGGTCTAGCTCCCACTGATGAGACGTCAATAAAGGTCAAAACCGGTCTGGATAGTGGCCCTTCCCTTAATGCATAGCATTATACATGTCTGCAAGGAGATGTGCTTTGCATTATGGGAGATACTAAGGCAGGTGATCAGAACTTACTCCACCTTTACCATGAGTTGGCACAGTCCTGAAAATATTTCAGGTGCAACATTTGTTTGCTTACACTTGGATAAAGGATTAAACCAAATATATAATTGGTAGCATATCCAAGTGAAAAAACTTCCATCAACTATCTCTAATCCAGAGAAGTTTAATAATAAGGTGTTGACACCTTTTGGCAATTGGTATATGGTGATATGACTTCTGCATTACTTCCACCTTAGTATCACCACCTCAGGGTGTGGCTCCCACTGATGTGCTTGTGCAGTAGTTGTCCGTTTCCTTGAGGTACGAGAGGCTCTGCTTAGAGTAGGGTTTTGCCTGCCTCTGAGTGGGGCCACTGCTGGGATCATGGCTCTGTCTGGTGGTGGGGTGAGCCTGCCACTGGGTAGAGCCAATGTTGAGAAGTTCTTTTCGGTGACAGGGTGAGCCTGTCACTGAGTTGGATGGTCCTTTGGTCACTCATAGGAAGTGGTCTGGAGGACCGCCTAACTTTTAGAGAGATCTTTACTGAAACACACCTCAATAAAGGTCGAAACCAGTCTAGGAAGTGGCCCTTCCCTTAATGCATAGTATTATACATGTCCACAGGAGATGTGCTTTGCATTATGGGAGATACTAAGTCACGTGATCAGAACTTACTCCACCTTTACCACGAGTTGCCCCAGTCCTGAAAATACTTCAGGCGCAAACTTTGTTTGCTTACACTTGGGTAAAATATTAAACCAAATATATAATAAATTAGTACAATGAGCACAGGTCAAGAGATTATAATGGGGGATGTCAACTATGGAAATATAGATTAGAAGGAAGAGAACTCAAATGGTATTTATACACTTACTGAGAGATAATTACTTAAGACAGCATGTTATGGAGGAGACTCAAGGTGCAAATCTATTGGACCTGGTCATAGGATCAGAACAATCCATAACTAAGGTGGCCACATTGTATCAATTGAAGAAAGTGACCAGGCAATATCTTGATTTGGGAGATTGTAGACAATGAGGAATATTCTGTCAAGAAGGGGTATATGCAGAATCATAAGACAGGCGATTATGACAAGCTTAGAAGGAAGCTTGAAGCTGAGTTGTGGCATAAAACCCTGCAAGGAAAGGATGTTAGTAGTGCATTGGAGATAGTTGGGGCATCTAGAGGAAGCTGTATTAAATTATATAACTAACGTAAGGATAATCAGGTAGGTGTTAGAACGGTTGAGTAATATCATTAAGTATGCACCTCAGAAAAAGAAAATGCTGTGGAAGATATATAAGGCCCAGCAAACTCATGAACAGTATAAGGGTCAAGCAAACAGAGTGACCAGTATGATAAGGAAGGCAAAATCAGATTATGAGAAGAAACTATTCAAGAATTCCAAGGGAAATCCCAAAGAGATCTTTCGCTTTGTGGTAAATAAGAGGCAGAATGACTATGGAAGAAGAAGAACCTTAATGAGTGCTGATAATCACTAGGTGATTATCAGCACTCATTAAGTGGTCACTCAGTAACTCAACTATTTTATCTGCTTCAGATAAAATAGTTGAGTTACAACTATTTTATCTGAAGCAGATAAAATAGTTGAGTTACTGAGTGACCACTTTGCGAGGTTATAGCATCCTAGTGAGTTATTGCTTTAACCTATGTGAGAACAGAGGTAGACGAATTGGTGATTTCTTAGGATATTGCAGGAATGTGCAAGAGAACTGGCAATGCTTCTGACCAGGCTCTTTAAGTCTCAGCTCTGGTAGAGTTCCAAGGGAGTGAAAAGAGGCAAAATAATTCCCTTGCATAAGGAAGGTTCTAAGACTGCAGTGACAAATTATAGACCAATCCGTGTCTCAGAAGTGGTGGTAAAAGTACTGGAAAAATTAGTGAAAAAGAGAAATCAGGAATAGGTGGATAGGAATGCGATACTCTATGAGGAGCAACATGGATTTGTCACTCCATTATAAAAATTACCATTTTATAATGGAGTGACAGCTGAGATGGATAAGGGAAATGGCTACACAATGATTGTGCTAGATTTTGCAACAGCATTTGACTGAATACTATATGGAAGGCTCAGTGCTAGGACCACAACTGTTTAATTTGTACATAAATGACATAGGAAATAGCCTGAAAGGAATGTAAAGTTTTGCATTGTGGGATAAATAGATAACAAGCTGTGTGATACCTTGATGGAATTGTACTCCAGGAAATAGATGAAACTAGGACTTTAGAGCGTGGTGGTAAACAGAGTTGAAGTTTAGAGGACATACTACTAAAGTTGCAAAGGTAGCTCATAAGATTACTTGGCTATTGAAGAACACACTTAACAAGTAGAGATAAGAAAGTTATTATTCCTCTTTATAAATAAATCACATCTGTAGCACAATGACAGTACATTGTGCCCTTCGATTGGAAAAGACCTAAGTTTGATTCTCATGATGATAAGAGGAATCTTTATACAGGTTTTTTTCAATTGAAGGTGAGTTAGCTGATCTCATATGAAGCTAGCAGGATTTTTTTTTCTCCTGGAAACTTGGGTTATTCATCCTGCATACAAACAAATCATCCTTGAGAAACCCACAATTTACAGACAAAAAATGCTATGGGTGGTGGTGGGCAATAGATAATGGTAGTTGTGGTTAACTGTAGTTGGAAGATTAAGTGGTGGAGACTGAGAGCTGTAGGGTAGGTGCCCTCCCTCAGTTAGTCTTTGAACTCCTTGGAGGTGTCACATTATAATAATAATCCACATTTGGATTACTGTGTCGTGTCTGGTGTCCATAGTTTCTTGGGGATGAGGAAGTGGTGGAGAGGATTCAGAAACAAGCAACCAAGATGGTGAGTAATCTGTGGAATGTTCCCTATCAGGATAGACTGCAGGTGTGTGTGTGTGTGTGTGTGTGTGTGTGTTGACTTCAGAAGTTCACAGGTGAAAAAGAGGGGGGATATGATATCCATTTCATTTACTTAAAGGGTTTTGAAGGATTGATACAGTGGAAATATTTCAGCACTTGGCTAGAAAGAGCAGAACAAGAGGTCATCCCTGGGAAGTTGAGTAAAAGTGCAGTTAGTAAGGGACTTGAGGATCAGATGTTTCACCTGGAGAGTTGTGAATGAATGCAATGGATTGCTAGAGTCAGTTGTTAGTGCTATCTCCATTAATAGTTCAAGGAGAGGAATGATAGATTGTGTGGATAATTAGGTCGCCCGCAATTAGTCTTCGGACTCCATGGCGGTGTCCATACAATAATAATACAACCCTAGCAAAAAGTATCCAATCAATGTTGTTATCACTACGATGACAGCAATATACACTGTATATTTCTTGGAAAGTTTAACGCATAAACGTTTTAGCATGCAAGAGATGAAATAACTCACTTTAAAGTATAAAAATAAAAGAAAATTTTTTATATGATTCAAAGATTTAAAAGATAATTTAAAGAAAATAAATGATCTGTGTTAGAAAAAAAGTATCTGATCAAGCTGACAGTTGGAAAAAAGTGATCGCTGAGGAAACAAATGTGTATCATTTCACAATATGCAAATCCATAATTGGCTGTGCACACATAAAGAATAAAGAAAACGTTTATAAGGAGCAGAATCGCGATTGCGAAATCTGAATTCTATCTAGTGTTAAAGAATGGTTCCTGTGAAAGAACCTTCGAGCAATTCAAAAAACAGAATTAATGAATATCTGAAAGATAGAATGTCTCAAAGACAAGTACCTAGATTACTAAAATGTGTTCAAAGTACTCTATGTGATCGGAAAAAATATAGTTCGACTAATAGTGTAAAAAGCATGCCTCAAAATGGATGTCCAAGTTCCAACTCACACAAACAGCACGGAAAACTGGCTGAACTTGCAAATTGAAACTGACTATGTCCAACATCCAAACAATTTAATGCTGCATGGTTGAACTACAGAGTGAAGGTAAGTGACCGCACAGTATGAAATCAGCTGAATGGTCAAGGATTTCACTTTCGCAAAGCAAAAACAAAACCTTTTTCGACAAAGCAAAACAAAAAAAAGCACATTTCCAATGGTGTAAACATCATGTAAATTGGGAATTTTATGATTGAAAAAAAGTCATTTTTAGTGACGAATCTCAAATTTGCCTTTGAAACTGGTGATAATAACAATATCTTTGTATGCAGAAGAGTTGGCGAAAAGTCCTTCGATGAGTGCATTAATACCAAAGCTAAACCTTGTGATCATGCAATCCCATTTGGGGTTGCATGATCACAAGGTGTTGGAAAACTGTCATGTTGCATACAGTCAACTCCGAAGTCTACGAAAGAAATTTTAGGGCATTTTTTGGTTCCTAGTATCGTAAAATGGTTCCAGGATTCCAATGACTTCATTTTTCAAGATGATAATGCATTCTGTCACTGCAGCAGATGAATCAAGAACAATCTGCAATACAATGGACATGCTGCGGTTAAAACTATGACTTGGCCTTCAAATAACCAAAACCTTAATCCAAACAAAAATGTTTGGAATATTTGAAAGCAAAAAATTGACACCAAAAGACCCACAAATGTCGTTTAATTACATCAAGGAATCATGGAAAGCTGGAGTGAAATTCTGCCAACTGATTGTCAAAAGCTTATCAAGTCCATGCCAGGAAGGATGAAAGTCATCATTATTTGGGCTAAAGGAGGAATAACAAAATCCTGAGTTAGGTGATCAGATGTATATTTCCCGATCAAAGAATGATTACATACTTTTTTTCTTCAGTGTTTGATTTTCCTTCACCTAATTTCTGGTTAAAAGTAACTATAACATTTTTTTTTTGTAAAAAATTTTATTTCTTTGTTAATTGTATTTATAATCATAACTGTTCAAGTTGAACAAAATGTATGTATTCAGAAAAATATAAATCCTAATATATATATGAAAGAATGATCATTAACTCGGTTAACATACATATTTTTTAAAAGAATTGAATGACACTAGAACCGAGATTTAAGTAGAAAGGTTTTAATATAAAAACAACTAGTTTCGGCTTGTAACAGCCTTCATCAGGTGACATTATAAAAGAAAGAAAAAAGAAAAAACACTGAAGCTTAAATAAACTATGAACATCATAGAGAGTCTCTATACATACATAACTGACATTAAATCGTTGTGGTTGTATTTAAAGATGTTCTTTCGTTTGTTGGGAAAGTGTGTGCTAGTAGCATCTCGTGAACGCCAGTACATGATTACAGCTGAATGACTATCTGGGAGGTTGTAGCTCAAGTTATTATTTAGATGAACAGGATTATTTCTCAGCTAATCCTAATGATGAAAGCCAAAGTCACAAAGTCTGCTGGGAAAAATCTACTAACATCTTCTTTTGCAATGATGAACTAGAGAGAAAAATCGTGGAATCTAGGAAAATCATCTTCAATCCTGTTCTTCTAAATAATAACTTGAGCTACAACCTCCCAGATAGTCATTCAGCTGTAATCATGTACTGGCATTCAAGAGATGCTACTAGCACGTACTTTCCCAACAATACAACAAACGAAAGAACAGCTTTAAATACAACCACAACAATTTAATGTCAATTATGTATAGAGACACTATGATGTTCATAGTTTATTTAAGCTTCAGTGTTTTAGTGTTTTTTTCTTTCTTTTATAATGTCACATGATGAAGGCTCGTACAAGCCGAAACTAGTTGTGTTTTTATATTAAAACCTTTTTACTTAAATCTCGGTTCTAGTCATTCAATTCTTTTTAAAAAATAAAAAAATAAAAAAATATATATATATATATATATATACATAATGTTAGTGTTACAGTCATTGATAGGATACTTTTTTCCAGGGGTTGTAATAATAATAATACTTAATGTAACTTAAAAACTGAAAGCTACACCATTTTAGAAATTTAAAGTTTATTTAAAAATTAAAACTGAAATCTAAAACTTTCTGGAAAACAAAAATTAATTTTACAAAAAATATAAATATGTCAAATTTCTTACATTACCCCTAATTATTAAATCAAAATATTAGACCTAGAATTAAATCTAGAATAAAACTTCATCAGAAAATAAAATTTCTATGATAAAATGAATAATACCTTTTATCATACACAATGTATGATAAAGTGTAAATAATAGATGTTGGCAAGTATTTTAAACTTGCCATTCAGTTAACCTGCATAGATAACATTTTAGTTTCAAATAAATAGTGTTTTCACTACCTTCAACATCTGCATTGATCATCAGAGGTATAAAGTTGTTATAACCCATGTCTCAGCTCTAGAGCAAAGTCCTAATTTACACTTTCTCCCATTTCTTCTAGGACATTTCCAGTTACAGAAAACACAGACAAACAAACAGAGAGAGACATCTAATATATCGTAAAATGGTTAAAGCCCAAAATAAAAATGTTTTATTTGCAATACAGGACGTCACCTAATGGAATGCTTTTGGATTTCGAGGTCAGCAAGCAAGACATGCTGTTGTTCCATTTCAGCCAATTGTGTCTGAAAAGTACTAAATGTAGGGTGGGGAGTAGGGCATTGCTAAGAATACAATTTTCCAAGAATTTGGGACAAACTGTCAACATCAGCTTAGCAAAGAATTTGTTCCTATTAATTCCATGTCCCTTCCAATTTCAGCATACCTTAAAAACAACCCTCTCATGTCTACTTAATATACAAATCCATGATAACTGTTCACTGCATTCTTCTGTGTAAGTGGTTAAGCAAAGGACATGGGGCTGAGAGAGGGCAGAGCAAGGATATTCCAAAAAATACTATTATTATCATTATTATACGGGCACCTCCATGGAGTCTGCAGATTCATCACGGGAGACCCAATCTATTACCTCTCCTTGAACCCATTAACAGAAAAAGAACTCACAACTGACTATGACAACCCATTCTACTCATTCACCACTCTCCAAGGGAAAAAAATCTATTCCTCACATCCCTACTGACTACATCTTTATTCAACTTCCAGGGATGACCCCCCCCCCCTTGTTCTGGTCCCTCTAGCCAAATGCTGAAACATATCCCCTGCATCTATCCTATAAAACCCTTTAAGCAACTTAAATGTTCCTATCATATCAACTCTTTTTTCTTGTAGACAGGCTTATACGTTGGAAACACATGACTATTAAATTATTTAAGGAAATTACAACGTATACAGGAATATTAATTAAAAGAAACTTTAATAAATACCTCCTATATTTCGGCAATGTCACATTGCCATCTTCATGGGAACATACAACTATGACAAGTGCATGCAGGCACTACAAAAAGCAAATGAGGCAGAAGAGAGAAACTATTGTTGTTCCTAGAGTCCTAAAAGGTACCCCTAGCATTCTATATTGGGTTGTCTTGGCTGTTGGGCTGAAGTTCTCAAGATGCATGCTTCCCAAATTTGTTGGTTTGGAAAGTTTTTTAGAGCTAAGGCTGATTCCACGAACAATCTTTCATATTTAAATTTGCTGTAGTGTATTAACGTGGCTTTCTTCCAACGTACTCTGTAGCAGGTATCCAGAGCATGGTCTGCAAGCCCAGAGTGGCTGTATTGGTGAAACCAGATATAGTCTTTGTGTTCCAAAATCCTGACATTTGCTGTCCTGCCTGTTTGGTCAAAGCAGAACAGTTTACAGCTGCAAGGGATCTGGTATACTCCAGGTAGGTTTAGAGAAAGTGGTTGGACTTTGGTGGAGCGGATAAGGGATGCCAATTTCTTATATGGTTTGTAACAAGAAGTCAAGTCATATTTTTTTAAGATTTTGGCTAACTTTTCAGAGGGGCCCCCAGATATAGGGAATGGTGATGGATTTAGTGTAATCTTTGTTATGAAAGGGGGGGGGGGGGGTTGTGATTAACTAGTTTTAATATTTTTCACCAAAGCGGATAAGGGAAATGCCACTGTGGTTCTCAACCAAACTGACTACACAAGTAAGCTTAATGCTTTATTATAACTAAGATGAAAAGCCAAACGGCTATTTTTCTGGCGAAGTTGATAAATTAAGGGGATAAAAATCCCTTATTGTTTTTCAACCAGTATGCGAAACTCTAAGATCGAAAACTACGATCTAAGCGTTTCATGCCGACAAACTATTGGCGAATCCAAGCGTAAGTGACCACTTGGTAGTACCACACCAAGGCAACTCAATGCAAAGGTGGAGCAAGCTCCCTCACTATTCTTGATATTTTCTCATAATGTAAAAACACACAGCTCCTATGAGATGTAATACTGCTTTACATTATGAGGAGAGGTCACTACCCAGACCGGTTTCAACCTTTTTTGAGGTCTCATCAGTGAGTAGCTAGGCCAAAATGATATCAAAGTTTAAGTGAAAAGAACTTACATACCTGCACTATACGAATGCCAGAAAGGTGTGCCACACAACGCTTAGATTAATTTTCGATCTTAGAGTTTCGCATACTGGCTGAAAAACAATATGGGATTTTTAACCCCTTAATTTAATGCTTTATTGTTAGATCGGGGCTACCTACCTCCCTATTGAGTATAATCCCACCAGCTCCCAAATTAGAACACTCCAAAGGCTCCTAAAGAAGGTCACTTCTTAGTCTTTGGAAGTTACCAACAAACTAAAGCCTTTTAACTCTAGATCCCCCCCCCCCTGAATATATGGACTTCCAAAAATACATCAACAAAATGTGCCATTATGTCCCATAGTGGATGGCATTGATTTCACCACATACAAATTAGCCAAAGCACTCACACACTATACTGGCAACACGCCATCACACATAAATAAACTCAACCCACTTCAAAGCCAGTATAGAAAACTTCTCACTCCAACATACTGACATAATGTTGGAGTGAGAGGTTTTCTATACTGGCTTTGAAGTGGATTGAGTTTTGATGTCTCTTCCCTTTTCACAAATGTCCCACTCAAGGAAACCTTAGAGCAAATCTAAGCCAAATTACCTCCCGATATCTCATCCCTATTTCAGTTCACAATGAACTCAGGCTATTTCGTTTGGCAAGAAAAATTCTACAAACAGATAGAGGGGGACAGCCATGGGTTCACCACTCTCCCCACCCCTGGCCAACTTCTTTATGGAGACTTTTGAAGAGAAAGCCTTAAACTCAGCCCCACAAAAACTCACTGTTTGGCTTCACTACGTTGATGATGTTCGCTATTTGGCCACATGGCTCATATACACTCAACTCCTTAACACACTTAAAGAACCAACACCCCAGAATCCAGTTCAGCTTGGAAAAAGAGGAAAACAACAGTCTCCCTTTCCTAGACACTCTAATCACTCACCAGCCTGATGGATCCTTGGCTTTTTCTGTTTACAGAAAACCCACCCATACAGGCAGATACATTCACCAGCAATTTCCCCCCCCCCTCCCCTTCACAACAATATGGGGTTATTGGTTAGGGCACTGTCATCTTAACAGATTAATTTTTCCCTGTTATATAGTGTTTTTATAACCCCATATTGTTGTGAGGGAGGGGGGATTGCTGGTGAATGTATCTGCCTGTATGGGTGGGTTTTCTGTAAACAGAGAAAGCCAAGGATCCATCAGGCTGGTGAGTGATTAGAGTGTCTAAGAAAGGGAGACTGTTGTTTTCCTCTTTTTTCAAGCTGAACTGGATTCTGGGTTGTTGGTTCTTTAAGTGTGTTAAGAAAGAGTGGAGTGTACCTGAGCGATGTGGCCAAATAGCAAACATCATCAACGTAGCGAAGCCAAACAGTGAGTTTTTGTGGGGCTGAGTTTAAGGCTTTCTCTTCAAAAGTCTCCATAAAGAAGTTGGCCAGGGGGTGGGGAGAGTGGTGAACCCATGGCTGTCCCCTCTATCTGTTTGTAGAATTTTCCTTGACAAACGAAATAGCCTGAGTTCATTGTGAACTGAAATAGGGATGAGATATCAGGAAGAAATTTGGCTTGCATGAGCTCTAAGGTTTCCTTGAGTGGGACATTTGTGAAAAAGGAAATGACGTCAAAACTGACCATTATGTCAGTATGTTGGAGTGAGGTTTTCTATACTGGTTTTCAAGTGGGCTGTTTTTTTTATGTATGTGTGATGGCATGTTGCCAGTATAGTGTGTGAGCGCTTTGGCTAAATGTTTGGTTAATTTGTATGTGGAGGAATCAAAGCCATCCACTATGGGACATAATGGCACACTTTGTTTATGTATTTTTGGAAGTCCATATATTCGGGGGGGGGGGGGAGTCTAAGTTAAAAGGTTTTAGTTTGTTGGTAACTTCCACAGGCCAAGAAGTGATCTTCTTAAGAAGTCTTTGGAGTGTTCTAATTTGGGAGCTAGTGGGATTATACTCAATAGGGAGGTAGGTAGCCCTGATCTAACAATAAAGCATTGAGCTTACTTGTGTAGTTGGTTTGGTTGAGAACCACAGTGGCATTTCCCTTATCCCCTTATCTGCTTTGGTGATTACTATTTCTTTGTTTTTCTTCATTTCTTGAAGAGCTTTATATTCTCCTTTGGATAGGTTGGTTTTTGGTGATCTTGCTTTGGTGAGAACACCAGCTACATCCACTCTGATATTGTTGGCAATATGGTTTGGAAGGTTGCGGATACCACGTTCTATCTGAATCATTATTTCTTCGGCCGGTATTTTCTTAGGAGTTACGGCGGAATTGTGGCCACGTGCCAGTGCATTGAGTGCATCAGGCTTCAATGTAACAAAAGAAAGGTTGATTACAGTGTTGAGTGGTTGTTGAGGTTCAGAGGTAGAGTCCTTTTTCAAGTTTTCTGATGTGCCGACTTTGTATCTTTTCAAAAACACTATATAAAGGGGCAAAATTAATCTGTTCAGATGACAATGCCCTAACCACTGAACTAAACCACATCCTTAACACTTTCTTAGCCAATGGCTACAATCCCAAAAAAATCCAAAAAATATTAAAACCAGTTAACCACAACCCCCCCCCCCCCCCCCTGCATAACAAAGATTACATTAAATCCATCACCATTCCCTATATCCGGGAGCCAAAATCTTTAAAAAATATGATTTGACTTCTTGTTACAAACCATATCAGAAATTGGCATCCCTTATCCACTCCACCAAAGTCCAACCACTTTCTCTAGACCTACCTGGGGTATACCAGGTCCCTTGCAGCTGTAAACTGTCTTACTTTGGTCAAACAGGCAGGACAGCAAATGTCAGGATTTTGAAACACAAAGACTAAATCTGGTTTCACCAATACAGCCACTCTGGGCTTGCACACCATGTTCTGGATACCTGCCACAAAATATGTTGGAAGAAAGCCAAGTTAATACACTGCAGCAAATTTAAATATCAAAGATTGTTCATGGAATCAGCCTCAGCTCTAAAAAACTTTCCAAACCTCAACAAATTTGGATGCATGAGACTGCCCCAAATTTGGGAAGCATGCATCTTGAGAACTTCAGCCCAACAGCCAAGACACCTTTAGGACTCTAGGAACAACAGTAGTTTTCTCTCTTCTGCCTCATTTGCTTTTTGTAGTGCCTGCATGCATATGTCATAGTTGTATGTTCCTATGAAGATAGCAATGTGACATTGCTGAAATATAGATAGTATTTATTAAAATTTCTTTTAAATAATTTTCCAGTATACATTGTAAATTCCTTAAATAATTTAATAGTCATCCCCCTCTTTCTCTTCCATCAACCAACTTCTACAATCTACACAGTTTCAATCTATCCTCATAGGGCACATTCTACAGGCCACTCACCATCTTGGTCACTTGCTTCTAAATCTTTTCCACTATTTCCATGTCCCCAAGAAATCCAGGGGAAGACTTGAGCACAGTGATTCAGATGTAGGTGTATAAAGGCCTTATGAAGAGGAATTACAACTTATCTCTACTTGTTAATGTGTCCTTTACTAGCCAAGTAATCTTATATGTTACTTTAGCAATATGTCTTCTAAACTTTAACTCTCTGTCTACCACCACCCCTAAATCTCTAGCTTCATCTATTTCCTGGAGTACAGTGCCATCAATGTGATAAACGGCTTGTAATCTATTTATTCTGAAGTTTGCATATCTTTACATTTCTCAACAGTAAACTGATACCCATTAACTTTTGTCCATACTGACAGCCTATTTAAATCGTCCTGCAAACTCTCAACATCAAATCGATTAACTATTACTTTGCCTAATTTCGCATCATCAGCAAACAACTGAATATTTCCTTTCAGGTTATTTCCTATATCATTTATGTACAAATTAAACAGCAATTGTCCCAGCACTAGTACTGTTTTTACCTTGATTCTGCATCTCCATATACCACTTTTTGATATTTGTCCAGCAGCCACCCTCTTATCTACTTAACCAGTGTCATATCCATTCCCATTTGTTCTAATTTGTGTACGAGAGTTCCATGTAGTATTCTATCAAATTCCTTTGCAAAATCATCGTGAAGCCACTTCCTTTATCCATCTCAGCTCTTTTATAAAATGTTAGTAAATTACTAAAGCACAACTGACTCTTCACAAAGCCATGCTGACCTTCATACAGTATCATATTTTTATCTACCCATTCTTGAATTCTCTTTTTTACCAATTTTTCTAGTACTTTTACCACCACACCCGAGATACTGATTGGTCTATAATTTGCTACAGTAGTCTTAGGACCTACCTTGTGCAGAAGAATAATTCTACCCTCTTTACACTCCATTGGAACTCTACCAGAGCTGAGACTTAAATTAAACAGCTTAATCAAAGGCATTGCCAGTTCTCTTGCACATTCTTGCAAAACCCTAGATGATATCTCATCTAATTCCACAGCTGTATTTACATTTGAGATTCGGCAATATCGTAAGAACCTCCAATTCATCCCCCTCTGTTCCCATATTAGTGTCTGTCACATAGGTTAAAGCAGTAACCTCACTAGGAAGATATATGCTTGAAAGTAGTCACTCAGTAACTCAACTATTTATCCACTTCTGTCTCCTTGGGGCCATCATCACTCATTAAGGTTAATCTTCCATAGTCATTCTTCCTCTTACTTGCCACATAACAAAAAAAAAAACTCATTGGGATTTCCTTTGGCCTGCTCGGCTAAATTCTTTTCATAATCTTATTTTGCCTTCCTTGCCATGTCTTGCCTGAGCCTTGTACTTCATGAGGTTGCTGGTCACCTTTCTCTTTATATACCTTCCACAGAATTTTCTTCTTCTGCAGTTCATGCTTAATGATATTATTCATCCGTCTTGCTCCTGCCTGATTAACCCTCTTTATCCTTGGTATACAATTTAATACTGCTTCCTCTAGATGACCCTTAACCATATCACATGCACCACTAACATACTTACCCTGCAGTGTTTTATGCCATGGTATATTTTCAATTTCTTCCTGATAGCTGATCACCATATACTTACCATGGCATAAAACACTGCAGGGTAAGTATGTTAGTGGTGCATGTGATATGGTTAAGGGTCACCTTTACTTTCTGAATTGACTACCCCATTCAATATTTTTGCTTGAGAGACTTAGATTCTTCACTTGGTCATTCACACTTGCTTCCACCCGAATTGCTTAAGTTTCCCTGAATTTGCATGGCAGCATGCTAGGTGAACAAAGCTCTCCAGACACCTAACACCAAAACCATTCAGATGTAATCTATCCACAATGTTCAAATCCTTCTTTCCATCAAACAGAGATCACAGATTCACAAATTCTACATCATTCCTTTTGCATAATCTATGTATAGACTCATTGGCTACCAATGCCCTCCTTCAGTTTGCCTCTATCATAGCATGGTAGGAGACTTATAATCGTCACCTTCTCGCTCTTCAGTTTTGCCTCTTCTAAAAACTCCTTTACATCCTCCCTCATAGAATACTTCTTGCCTCTCAAATCATTAGCCCCAACCAAGACAATCATTTCCTTTGACTTACCTTTTTGCATCCAAATGGCATGGCTAATATCGTGAATTTTTGCACCCATACACAAATACAAATCTCTGACTAGGTAATGCTTTGAGTTACAAAGAGAAATGATGACACAGTATACGTGAAATGAGAAGAGCTAGCTGAAAGAGGTATAAAGATCAATGCTGCGAGGATGTTGAACTGGTTTTATACCAGCCAAATATTAGCGCCTGATTAAGCGAAGAACAAAAGCCCTAATTTGGCACCATCTAATGTTGGATAAAGCAAAGTTTACAAGTATTAAGCTGATCATAAAATAATTATCTTCCAGATATTTGGTAAATTAATAGAGCCATGCTGTTTCAAAGCTACCAATTTCAAAGATAGCCTCTCTAACTTGGAAAATATTTTGTGTAGCAGTTTGGTTTTTTCTTCCATGTGGTCCTGTGTGTGGACTGGTATACTGTGCTTTAGGGACTCTTCCATCTAAGGATCTCCAAAGCATGGTGTGCTAGTCCTAACTTGCCATAACTATGGTAGTAGTTGTGGATGTATTTCTTATGTTCTCTACAGCAAAAGATCTATCAACAAATCTTTTTCCTTTCTATAGTAAGCTAGTTCACAAGAATAGGGCACGTCATATGCTTCTGGATGTGATAAAGAATGAAGCTTTTCCTTAGATGAAGGGATTAGTATTATTAGTTTTATACATAGTTTGAATGCAGTGCAAACATTATATTTGTTAATCATTATCTTTTCAGACAAGTGAGACAGAGGGATGATGGGCTATTCAGCATTTTATCTATTTTTGAAGATAGCCAAGTGTTTTTATGATACTGAAACTGTTGGGCAGAATGGAATGGCTGTGTAAACATCTTTCTGGGTGTGTGTGTGTGTGTTGGCTTCTATGAATATAAAAAGATAATGAACCATTTGAAACACATGAACCAAATAATGAAACACACTGACAGCACACAGCTAGACAATTAGTTTGAATGTAACTAATGAGAGCTTAGCATTATTTGCAGAAACTAAAGGGAACCCATTGTAGGTATTAGTGAGACCTGGCTATCAGAATCAGACCTACTAACTGGTATTGAGTGTCAAGGGTACAGTATTAGGGAGGATAGAGAGGACAGGAGAGGAGGGGGCATGCGGCTAATAATATCAGATGACTTGAATCCAGTTAGAGTTAAGACATATGACTGTAGTAATACTACTAACAATATTCCATGTGGGAGCGAGTTTGAAGCTATCTGGTGTGAGGTGAAATCTAACAACACTAATTACATAGTGGAGTGGTGTTATAGACCTGGTGGATTGCTAGTGAAGAAATGCATCACCAAATAGAAAAGATGAGCGCGAAAAGAGTAATCATAATGGGAGACTTTAATTATCCAAATATTGGCAGGGTAGCAGTAGAATCTCATGAGAAAAATGGAAATGCATTTATTGAGCTGTTGCAGGACAACTTCCTCAAGCAGAATGTGACAGAAAGAACTTGAGGGCAAAAAGTGTTAGATTTGATTATGGTGTCAGAGGACATTTCAGTTAAAACTAAACTATTCTGCCTCCGGTTGGTGACAGTGATCATGTGGTACTCACTTGGGAAGTGACTAAGTTTATGAATGTTCCATTCAGAAAGGTTACATGCTGAACTATAAAGCAGGAAATTATGATCAACTGAGGAGTACACTGAACTGAGTTCGGTGGAATGAGATCAGTTGCTGGATGGAAAGAATATTGCGAGTGCATGGGAAGCATTTAAACAACACTTGAATGATGCAATATCAGAATATGTCCCGAGAATTCGAAGAATTAATAGAGTAGGAGTCAAATGGATGTGTAAAGGACGATGTGGAAGGAATACTGTGTGCATAAGGATGACTCCTGTTATGAACGTTATAAGCAGCAGGCTAGAGTAGTCACAACTGTTGTACAGAAAGCAAAAATCATATGAAAAGAAACTGGCTCTGCATGCTAAAGAAAACCCACAAGAATTCTATTGATATACTGCAAGTAAAAGAAAGAATGAATATGAAAGAATAACTCTTCTAAATCCTGATGGCATGAGAGTTACAGATGCAGAAGAGGTTGTTCAGTTAATGTTAAAAGCTATCAACCTGTTGTATGCAACATTGAGCACACTGTTACTTACCTCTTCACTAGATGAAGAAATGTAGGTGTATGAGGCCAAGGTATTAGAGCTGTTGCACAAACTGAATAAGAATTCAGCAATAGGGACTGATGGGATATCAGCACGTGTGCTAAAAGAGTGTTCAGCTGAACTGGCCATTCCTTTGACCAGGCTGTTTAATATGAGTCACAGAACAGGGAAGATTCCACAGGAATGGAAGGAATTTATGGTAATTTCATTGCCCAAGGGTGGTGCAAAGACCGATGTATCCAACTATCGACCAATTAGTATCTCAGGAGTGGTGTTAAAGATTTTGGAGAAATTGGTTAGGGCATGCATTCAGAAATCGGTTGAAATGGAATCTATACTTTGCAATGAACAACATGGGTTTACTAAGGGAAGGTCAGGAAGGTCATGTTTTAGCAATTTGTTCACATTTTATAACAATGTTACCATTGAACTAGACAAGGGGAATTGATACACCATGATACTTTTGGATTTTGCTAAAGTTTTTGACAGAATACAGCATGGTGAAGAGTTGCATAAATTCTAGAAAATTGGTTTGGGTTATAGAAGATTAGCATGGATAAGAGGATGGCTGCCTGCAAATATCAAAAAGTGGTATACGGGGGATGTGAGTTTCCAAGTTTTAAGGTAACAAGTGGTGTACCATAAGGATCAGTGCTTGGTCCACTGTTATTCAATCTGTACATTAATGATATTGGAAAGGATTTGACAGGGGGACATACAGCTATGTACTGATGATGATGCAAAGATAGATTAGGGTAATCAGGAATGATGCTGAAATGCAGTACTTGCAGAATGATTTGAATAGGCTAGAATTGAGAGCATGGGAAATTGGGTGTCAGTTCAATGTCAGTAAATGTAAAGCCATTCAACTTTGGCATGATTAGACATCCAATGTCGTATTATATTGGTAGGATTAGGCTAGAAGAAATTGATGAGACTAGGGATCTTGGGGTGTTAATAGATAGGAAGTTGAAATTCAGCGATCATGTGGCAAAGATTGCAAATACAACTCAAAAGATAATTGCAATGCTGAAATGAATGTTCGCATATAAAAATAAGGATGGCATTCTGCCTCTTTACAAGACCTTGATAAGACCTCACCTGGACCATTGTGCACAGATCTGGTCTCCTGGTTTCCATTGTGATTCTGATATATTGGAGAAAGTGTACAAAGGAGTGTGTTAAAAAGATATCAACATTGTGGAATACTGAGTATGAAGACAGATTGAGAATTTGTAGAATGCAGGACACTAGCAGACAGGAGAAAGAGGGGGAGATATGATGGAGACTTACAAACTTCTGAAAGGGTCATACAGGATTTCAATTGATGAAATTTTTCAATTTATGGAGGGTGAGAAAAGGAAGACAGGGCATCCTTGGAAGCTGAGAATAAAGGCCACTAAGAAGGGGCTGAGGACTAGATTTTTCTCTCATAGGGTGGTTGCCAGCAGTGTGAGGACCTCTGTAAGAAAAGGATATATGTGGAACTAAAAGGGGGATGATTATAAAAAGCTCAGGAGACAGCTTGCAGGTGTAGCATGGAATGAGGGATTAGCTGGAAAAGAGATCAATGCAGCTTACGGGATTTTCAAAAACTATCTAGTAGATGAAATGTCTAAATATGTTCCAAGGGTGAGAAGATTAAATAAGGTAGGCGTGAAATGGATGAATAAAGAGAAACATGTGATACAGAGAAAAAGGGTATTATAGAGGCTGCATAAGAGAAGGTGGAAATAACCAATTCCATGAGGACTACAAAGACCAGGCAAGGAGGGTGACTTGGTTGGTGAGGATAGCTAAAGAGACGTATGAACCGCAGTTAGCTAATGAAGCCAAAAAGAATCCTAATGAGTTCTTTCGATATGTAGCCAGAAAAAGAAAGAATGACTATGGAAGGATGACACTGATTGGAGAAAATGGTATAAAGACAGCTGTTGCAGAAGGTGTGGTGGAGATACTTAATGAGCAGTTCATAGAGGTCTTTCAATTTTGTAAATGTGACTTCATGGAGAGATTGAGAGTAGTTGATGATGGAGAAGAGAGACTGACTGTAAGTGAGAAAGAGGTGTATGGGGAGTTGAGCAAACTAGATGTAAATAAGGCTGTGGGACTTGATAATATATCACCAAGTATTCTGAAGGAATGTGCCCGCTGGCCTTGACATTTTTTTTAATATGAGTCTTGCACTCGGTCAAGTTTCTAAGGAGTGGAAGGAGGGCAAGATTATGCCACTACATAAAGGAGATGATAGAACTCAAGCATCAAACTATTGGCCTATCTGTGTGTCAGGTGTTGTAGTTAAGTTGTTGGAGAAGCTTGTGAGAACTAGGATCCAGAATTGGGTTGACAACAATGGTATTATCTTTGATGGATAGCATGGATTTACTAAAGGGAGGTCATGTTTTAGTAATCTACTTACTTATTACAATAAGGTGATTGCTTCCATGGATAGAGGAGAAGGATACACAGTAATATACTTAGATTTTGCAAAGGCTTTTGATAGATTATCGCATGATAAGTTGACAGTCAAATTGGAGTGGATGGGGTTGGATTATTAGATTGGTGCATTGGATTGGAAACTGGCTATCTGATAGGTATCAACAAGTTGTGTATGGGGGAGCGATATCCAGGAAAAGGAAAGTTACCAGTGGGGTGCCTCAGGGGGTTGTTTTAGGGACATTGCTGTTTAACTTGTATATTAATGATATTGGTGAAGATTTGGATGGAGATATTCAGTTGTTTGAAGATGATGCAAAGTTGGGACGAACCATGAAGAGTAGAGTGGTTGTTGTGGCCTTACAAGAAGACTTGAATAAATTGAGTGATTGGGCGTGGGAACGGGGATTTCAGTTGAATTTTCCAAAATGTAAGGTTTTAAAATTTGGAAAACAAAAATGGGATGCAGAATTTATATGCTTGGTGAGGATATATTTTCGGAGGTGGAAGAAATAAGAGATCTGGGGATGATAGTGGATAAGGATCTGAAATTTAGGGGACACATAGCCAAAATTGTGAAGACAACACAAAGGCTTCTGGGAATGATGCAGAGGACACTTACTTGTAGAAGTAGGGAGATTCTTGTTCCATTGTATAAGGCTTTGATTAGGCCACACATGGCCTATTGTGCCCAGATTTGGTCACCTGGTTTTCAGAAGGTTGAAGAGATGTTGGAGAGGGTCCAGAGGCAACTGACTAAGGTAGTTTCTGACCTTTGGAATGTCGAGTATGGGAAAAGATTGAGAAGATGCAATTTGCAGTCTGGTGGACAGGAGGAGGAGGGAGAGATATGACTACAAGTTATTAAGGGGTTGTTATAGGATCAATGCTGGAGAGGTTCTACAGAAAATAGTGGAAGATCAGAGGAGAACCAGAGGACAGGTTTTTTTCATGCAGAGTTGTGAATGGTTGGAATGCCTTGCTTGAGAGTCTGGTGTCTGCAGAGAATTTGAGTGTGTTTAAAGCACAGTATGATGAGCTGTGTGTGTTTGATAAAAGGTCCTCCTAGATGAGTCTTTGACTCAACCAGGTCTTGGGTGATAATAATGATAATAATAATAACTGGAATGGATTGCCATTGGATGTTGTAAGTGCAAGTAGTGTGAATGAATTCAAGAATAAGTATGATAGCTAATGTGTGTAGCATGTGGCCTTCCTTGATGAGTCTCTGGCTCCCTGGAGGTCTCTCTTAATAATAATAAATTGATAAGTAAAGGATTTTAAAAAAAATGTTCCGTATCAATACATTCCTCCTGATAAAGTCACTTTTACTAATGGAGAATACATATTCATTTTTTTAGAACTATTCAGTTATTCAATTTCAATGATTGATAGGATTAGGAGTTCCTCACTGTTATTTATTTTTTAATAAAACCAAAAACATTGCTGTTATTTTATTAAAATAAGGAGACATCAAGGAGGTCTGGAAACATTCATGTGCAAAACATGCAATTTATAAAACATACCTTACTGCATCTAAATTTATGCAGGAATCACATCACATTTCTGCATTAATATAAAGCAAAACCATTAGACCATATAATTCATGGTCTAATGATTTTGCATTAATATATAGCAAAATCATTGAACCATGAATTATATACTAATCACAATTATGATGGAAAAAACCAACAAGATGTCAACATGCAATTTATAAAACATACCTTACTGCATCTAAATTTATGCAGGAATCACATCACATTTCTGCATTAATATAAAGCAAAACCATTAGACCGTATAATTCATGGTCTAATGATTTTGCATTAATATAAAGCAAAATCATTGAACCATGAATTATATACTAATCACAATTATGATGGAAAAAACCAACAAGATGTCAGCCTAACCTGAAGAATGACAATTAGGATGTGGCTAGTGTATAACTAGCATAATTGGGATTAGATAGTATACCAGCTAGAGTTTAGCGTGAAGGTGCTAGGGAATTGACAGTGCCCTTGACCACATAGTTTAATTAAAGTCTCAGTTCTTGGTTAGTCCCAAGGGGATGGAAAGAGGGGAAAATAGTTCCATTACATAAAAGAGGATCCAAGACTGAAGTAGCAAATTACCAACCGATCAGCATATCAGTAGCTGTTGTCAAGGTACTGGAGAAGTTGGTCAAGAGCAAAATACAGGAATGGATAGATGAAAGAGGATACTGTATGGGCAGGGGGGGGGGGGCAACCTGGTTTTGTGAAGGGATAGGTCACGCCTCAGTAACTTACTCATGTTTTATAATACAGTGACAGCTGAGTTGAATAAAGGTAATAGGTTTACAGTGATATTCTAGACTTTGGAAAAGCCTTTGACAAGATACCACATGGAATTCTAATCAGTAAACTGCAGCACATGGGAATGGATATAGGGTTGTGAGATGGATAGGAGGGTGGTTGATGGAGAGATATCAGAGAATAATTTATTCCGGAGTAGAGCCCAAAAGAAGGCATGTGATGAGTGGTGTGCCAGGGTTCTGTCCTTGGGCTGCTACTGTTTAACTTGTTCATTAATGATATAGGAAAGGATCAGAGAGGAACTGTTCCATTATTTGTCGATGATGCAAAGCTGCGCAGAGCAATAGTTAATATAAAATTTTGCAGGATGGTTTGGATAGACTGGCAGTCTGAACAAAGGAGAATGGATGTCAGTTTAATGTGACAAAGTGTAAGGTTATTCATTTTGGGGTGAAAAGACCAGCTGTATACCACATTAATGGAACTGTGCTTCAGGAAATTGATGAAGCCAGGAAGAGTGGTAGGTGACTGGAATGCAGTGGCTGAGAGAGTCGTGAGTGCACTTAAGTCAAGGTATGATGAGCTGTGTATGTGAGAGTGGGCCTACCACGATGAGTCTTTTGACTCCATGGAAGTCTGTTGATAACAATAATAATATTTCATTTGATAATTAAATTTAAAAAAATTAAATTGTGACAAAGGTTGAGAGCACACAATCAGCTCAAAATTAAATCTCAACAAATATGACATCCATGATGAACAATGGCAAATGTACAAATATTTTTAAAACAATGTAGTTAGTCAATACCTTGAGAAATAACTGGAACAAATGGCTCAATATCAGAAGGCTTCATTGGTGTTGCTAGAGGTGTTAGTGGACCGTTTACCATTACATTACCCAGATAATGCAGCAATTTTTGTGCTCTGTTTTGAGCTGGTTCAAAATGAAAGAGTTCAGGATTTTCATCAATGAAATGGGTATCAATTGTTCCATTCAAAAACTTTTCATTTTCCAGAACATTTAACAGAAATGGAATATTCGTCTGTAAATAATAAAAATTATTTTAAAACAAATGTTTCTAAATAAGATTTAAACTAAATCATGAAATCAGTTCAATTAGATAAAAATGTCTGCAGTACTATTAGCTACCATAATTATTCTACCGAAATGACAGTATTATTATAAATACAGATTTATATAGCATGTTGGGCATAACAACAAACAAAATGATTTTTCACAAACTAACGTATGGAAGAATCACTGTATTTTCACCAAAAGTCACCAAATTGACATGCTGCATGAGCATGTTACTGGTGTTGGGAAGGATAAAAAAACAATCCCTCCAGAAACAGTATTAAACATACAGCATCTTATTACAAAAGCACTGTTATTAGACCAAAGATATCCGAAAAATATGTTCTACAGAAGAAGTATGGTATATTTTGAAACCTAAAAATGAAAATCATCTACCAAAATACCACATTGCATAAATAATGTTACTGCTGTAGGTACTGAAAAACTCAGCATGCAACCAGATCAGCAAAACTGAGTGAGCAAAGAAATTTCAGGCAGTAACATGAACAAATGATTAAGTGATAAGCTAGGTTTCATAGTATCATGACAAACAGTTGTTGAAAACTGGTTTTATACCAAAAGAAAACATGGTAGCTCTTCAATTTGCAAATTTGCATTGGATCAACCATACATGATATTGTAAACAAAAGACTACTAACATTAAGTGCTTGAAAAAAGATTCAGTTGGTGAGAAGTTATAAGGAAACTGACATACTTAACTGAAATATATGTGATGGAATGTTATCACAGATAAACATATTCTGCCCACTTCTGATAAATCACTACTAATATGTTGCTGGTAAGATCATCATCAAATTCCTGCCATGTACCCTCAAGGGGTGTACAGGATATGATAGTACGACATGAAAAATTTACATCATTACTAACTTCCTATCTACAATTTTCCTCCAAATCAGTCTGTTACTTGTCAAGACTCCAACATCATCAGATCTTATATTTCTATTGTCTAAGGCACTTTGTACCGTATCAATCCACCTATATCTTGGTCTTCCTCTGGGTCGTTTTTCCAGCCAACCTGGCAGAAAATACTTGTTTTGCTAATCTTTCCTCGCACATTCTGTTTAAGTAACCATACCACCTGAGATTAGCTCTGCTAATGCATTCCTGGATACTGACAATGTCAAGTTCTTTCCTAATATCCTCGTTTTTAATATGATATTGCCATTGATGCCATCTGATCACACCTCTAATCTTTCTTAGGGCTCTCATATCTTCGGTGGCTCTAGTCTTTGGTCAAGTGTTTAACTCTGACGCAGCTTTCAGATCCATAAGTTAAAAATGGTTTGAACACTGTCTTGTGTACAGCTAATTTAGTGTTCTGACTAATTTCTCTCTTATTCCATATGAATTTATTCAATTGACTTCCTATCATACCAGCATTGTTGATTCTGTTGTCTATTTCCATATTTAATTTAACATCCTCACTAAAAATCATTCCTAAGTAGATGAAATGTTTTACTTGTTCCACAGGTTCTCCATTCACAATGCAGTTGACATTTTCAATGATTCTGTCTATTTTCATTGTCTTTGTATTGCTGACCTTCATACCATATCTATTACGACAGATATTCAATTTAGTCAGGGAATCTTGCAGACTTGTAGCGGATTTATTAATTTTTTTTATTAATTAATTAATTTATTTATTTATTAATTTATTTATAAATTAATTTATTAATTTATTAAAGTATAACATCGCCCGCATAAAGCAAAGAGCTGACATTAACATATCGAATTTTGATTTCATGTTTAATACTACTTTCCTTCATAATGTGATCCATAAAGATAATGAATAACAGGAGGGGAATAATGTACATCCTTGTCTCACACCAGATTTAACATTAAACCATCTTCCTGTTCTTCCGTCCATTCTAACTGTTGACTTACAATTCAAATAAAGACTAAGTATTGCTTGATATAATGCCCTATTGACACCACTGTAGTGTCAATAGGGCATTATGTAGTGTTTTAAATAGCTTCTTTCTTGGCAACAAAAACTTAAATACAGATCATTTTATATTCCCTGATTTCTCAACTATTTGTCATAAAGTGAAGATCTGATCCTGACAGCCTCTATTTGGCCTGAATCCAGCTTGTTCTTCCATAATTCTTCTCAACCATTTCTCAAGTATACTTGAATAAATCTTACCAGTAGGGAAATACCTTTGTAATTCTCACATTCAGTTTTATTTCCCTTTTTATATATGGGTACTATGAGAGCTCAACTCCAATCATCGGAAATCCATCCCTCTGTCCACGCCTTCTGAACTATGCAGTGCAGCCACTGTAAGACTCTTATACCACCATATTTCAGCATTTCTGGTCGAATATCATCTACTCCTGCAGCCTTTCCACATTTCAAGCCTTTGATGGCTTTTTCTACTTCAAGTATGGATATGTATTCCTGTTGAGTGTTTTTTTACCACTGTGCTTCCACTGCTTGTTTTATTTAGCAATTTTTTGAAGTAATTACTCCATACTTCAAGGATATCCTTTTCTCCTGTTTTCATGTTACCTTTATCATCTCTAACTCCTTTTACAGCACTCTTTCTTCCATTTCTAAGCTTCTTGAACAACCTCCAGAATATTTTGCCACCTTCTTGATATTTATTTTCTATTTTCTTGCCAAAGTCCTCCCATGACTTTTGTTTATCAAGTTTTACACAGTGTTTAGCTTTCTTACATTTGTCTTTGTATTCTTTAAGAGCACAAGCTGACTTATTTGTCAGGAACTTTTGATATGCTTTCTTCTTTTCCTTCAATGCCTCTTTAATTTCCAGTTCTGATTTTTCTATTCTTGCAGATCTCACCACATACCTCTCTGACTGAATCAATCAGTGTTTTCTTCAAGGCTGAATCTCCAAGGTTTGGTTCCTGTTCTCAAACTCTTTCATTTTTTCCTTCAATAATCTTTGTGTATTTTAGTCTACAGTTCACATCTGAGAGCAGCTCGACCTTTATTCACTTTAAAACTTTCTTAGATGTTATTCTTTTCAATATGAAATTTAATTTTATCCTGCTCCAGACTAAATAGTGATCACTTCCGATTTCAAATCCTCAGTACATTCTGGTGTCCTGCACCAGGGAGAAAACATCACTATCAACAATAACATAGTCAATGAGACTTTTCTTATTCCTTGCCTCTTCTCTCCATGTGAATTTATGCACATTTTTATGTTGGAGCATGGTGTTAGTAATAACCAATCCATGTCCTGTGCAGAACTGCAACAGGTATTTGCCATTATTATTAGCTTTGCTCTTTTCTCCAAATTTTCTCAAATTATTTTTTGTATGTCTAACAATCATTTCCTACTCTGCTATTTAGATCTCCAACAAGGACGAACTTTTCCTTTTTCATTGTGTGAGTTTCTTTCCTCTAAAGCCTCAAAATTCCTCCACTTCTGTGGGACCATAGGCACAAATAAGTCTCATTGTCCAGTTCCCCATTCTCATATTTGCCCACATCAACCTACTTGAAACTGCCTGCCATTCAAGAAAATTAGCCTCATATTTAGTGTTGAATACTATGGCTATTCCTTTTACTTGATTGTCATTGCCTAAATATAACATTTTGTATTTATTGCTAAGAAAGATCTCCCCAGTTTTTGTCTTTTTTGTTTCAGTCACCTATATTATGTCGATCTGGTACTTAGCTAATTCCTCAGCTAGCTCCATTTCTTTGCCATTCAGGCTTCTTATGTTGATAGTACCGATCTTTAACTCTGGTGATGTTGAGTTTGGGTGTGTTTTCAGATTTTTTCCAGTAGCTGACTTTTTGCTGTTTGCCCTGGTTCCCTGGCGAAAACAACAGGGGCCTTGTTTAACCAGACGATGTCCCGGCAGGCATGAAATTTTGTTACGTTGTATCATTATTGCTGGTAAGATACACTAATGAATTATTGAATCCCAATTCACTTACAACTCATCTATAAGATATGATTCTAGAACAAATGAAGCTAGCTCTGTGAACCAGTCTTGACGATGCCTGTTAGAGATATCTATTAGGTATAATGGCCTGTAAATATAAGCTTCCAGGTGAGTAAAACTGAACAGTTCCATTAGAGTAATGCATTAAGAAAGGACGCATTTGTTTGCTTCTATTTCAATAGAAACTTGTAACAGATTTTAAACTGCTTTTGTTTATAAATTGCAGCATATTCTCTGAGTGCAACCATAGATCTAAGAAGACAATATATATATGAGGCTGGGGGAAATAGGATTACACAGTTTCTTCAGACTGTTCATAAATTTTGTTTTACCAAGATTTATGAACAGAAAAGCCAGAAGAGCACTGTGTAGAAAGCTATTCATGAAAAGAAAATGGTAGCGAGAGCTAAAGGCAATTCAAAAAAGAATTTTATCATTATGCTGCAAGTAAAACACAGAATAAATGTGAAATAATAACTATATACTGAATGCAGATGGTACCCTTGTACCTTCAGGTTTAAATTTTATGCAGTATATAGAAAATGAACACTTCTGTATCATTTTCCTTGAACTTCATATCTGGCTTCGATTTGAGGATGATATTTTTGCAGCTTGCATCCACTCGGACAGAATTACAATTTCTGGATAAAATACACTTTTTATGCCTGTAATGAATTCACTATTGAACATGAATCCAATAATAGTTTTCCCCTTTCTGGTCACTTTAACAATCCATAATTTCTACATAAAACATTGAAATTTATGTTCATAGAAAACCTATCACTAGAAGATGCATACAACTGTTTTCATATCATCCTACATCACACATGGCAGGTATTATCAAAATCTAATACATACAGAGCTCTCAAAATTTGCTCTTTATATTCCCTTCTGTTGGATGATTTAAGTACAATAAAAAAATACTCTGACAACTATCCAGAAAATTATTGATGGTTATCGTTCCTCAGCCAAGTTACAATCTAATGTAAAAAGAATTTATTACGTTAAAGGAACATCAAACTAAATAGCATGTATTCTTTGTGAGTATATGCTATACTCTACTTTCAAACTATCTCAGAAAGAAAAACTGTCTTCCTTTCTACAATCTACCATTCCACACACACACCAAGTATATCTATTAAGCAGACATTCTGCCAAGATGACAGTCCAAGAACATCAGGACTACACTAAGTTTTTAATCTAGGAAGTCTGGCCTTGCTTGCAATGCCAAAAACAACACTCCTTAAGATCTAAATCAATATTCTCCATTCCAGCAAGATTTAAATTTGATCATCTGTTCCTCGCAACTTATGAATCTTTATGACGTCATTGGTATCTTAATTGCTTTGAATTATTTTGGAATTAATTCATTTCCTTCAAAGGAAATGAATTAATTTAAACTAAATGACTCACATCTTGTGATACACATTTTCATTGTAGTTAATACATCTCTCTCTCTCTCTCTCATCCCCCCACTCCACCCCTCTCCATGAAGATGTCCATATAACAATTGATAAAATATATTAAAATATTTAATAAATTCTATTTTTCTGTATATACATGCATTAATCATCATTAATATATGTCTCATGCAGGTTTTTTCCAAAACATCTAATAAATATTAACCTATTAGTATCTCTGGTACTAATAGGTTAGTATTAGTACCAAGAGATACTAATAGGTTACTATTAGTACTAATAGATTTTAAGAGATACTAATATATTAGTATCTCTTAAAATCTTCACCACCATTCCTGGAGTGGTGGTGAAGATTTTAGAGAAGTTGATAAGATCTCACATACAGCAATGAGTTGACAGACAAGCTATACTTTGTACAGAACAGCATGGGTTTACTTAAGGGAGGTCATGTTTTACTAATTTGCTTATTTTTTAAGCATATGAAACTGAAATGTAAACTATTCACCTGGATAAATGAGTGGCTGATGGGCAGAAAGTGGTAGATGGAAGGTGTGTGAATCAGCAAGATTTCCAGGGAATGACGATTCCTGAAATGACTAAAACAATATATAAAGAAGTAGAATAAGTGTATAGATTATACTAGTTAGAATGAACAATTTGAAAAGAGAAAAAAGAAGCACAGCAATTGTAAATGAGTGAGGGATTAGATTGTGTAGAAGAGTAATTATCCACGGAATGATTTTATTGGGTGAAAGGATTTTTACGTGGAAGATGGATTGTGTTTGAACTGTTCTGGCATCAGGAACTTGGAGATAGTTATTTGGTGAAAGAATGGATGAGAAAACTACTCAGGGAAACCAGATGATTCTGGGTAGTTGTACAGATGCATGGATGAGTGCATTAAAATTTTGTGTAGAAATCATGAATGTGTAATGAGAGAGAATATTTGATTGATAAAATCCTAGGATATACAAGACTAGTTTAGTCAAGAAAGAAAAGTTGACTATGGAAATAGGAGAATTTGGTTTAAGATTCAACTCATCAATCTGGCAAACAATTTTCACTTATATATGACAATATCAGAACACTCTCCTTGATCACTAATTTGGAGATATATAATAGTCAACTCGTTTAGATTCTAAGATTCCATTACTGGATCCATATGTTCTTGTTTTGCAAGTCTTTTCATCACATACTACTTAGCTCAGTTCATTCTGTGATCCATGAATAATTCTATAAATTCATTTTCTCTTGTCATACATCCTACCTCCAACCTCTAGTCTATATCCATGTACTGGAAATCATCCATACTGAGGATGATCTGTTAGTCTCAGATTTAAATATTTGTCAAATAAGGTTTTATTAATTTTATACATATTCTAGTCTGTGTACATTAGCAGCCTTCATTATGTCTCAAATATCTTTGAAAAATTTTTATGCTGTCTTGCATGTTAATGGAATATTGGGAAAATTTATGGAGTAGGGTAATGCAGTAGGGGAGCAGAATACTTCTGGACATACTTCCCTGCAGGGAGTACCCAGATTTCAATCCATGCATGGCTTCAGTGACCAATGCTAGTTGTTATACTTGGACTTTCTCCAGCACAGCCTGCAAAGTAAGCACCGGCAAGACATATTCACCTGCTTTATATTTCCACATATTCCCTTTCTTAGTCAAAGGTCTTATATTGTCATCTCCTAACTGAATGATCACTCATTTGAAGGCATAATGGTCAATTCATTTAGATTATCAGATTTTACTATGATCCAATGTTCTTATATTGCAAGGCTCTTCCATTACTTACTGCTTAGCTTATCCTGAGATCCATGAATAATTCCATAAATGCATTTTCTCTTGTCTTGTATCCTATGTCAAACCTCTAGTCTTTCTCAGTGTACTGATTATTGCCCATAATGACAAGTTCTTTTTTACCAGCAAGGTTTTTGTCTTTATAGTTCTGAGTCATCATTCGATGAATCTAATAGTAGTAGCAACCTTCTTCCTTTTAATGTATTAGGCCTAGTGACCTGTTAAGGAGATGTCCTTAGCCCTTCCAAACCATACCCATCCCAAGGATAAGGTGGGTAGCCCTATGCCTCCCAGTGTGTCCTTTGAGGGTGGTCTGAAAAGTTCTCGGCCTCAACTATAGATGGCAACACTATCTGCATGAGTTTTTTTTTTCTGGTACATCTGTCATAAGCATTCATATGAAATTGCAAGTCATTCTATCAAGTAGTTTGTTTTATACAGCTGTCTGAAGCAAAAGTATTATTTGTATCCCTTGAAATGGATAAAATTGAGTATCGTGCAGTTATAAAATTCTTTGTGAAAGAAGGTTTAATGCCAAAAGAAATTCATTCGAAGTTCATAAAAGTTTAAGGGCACTCTTCTCCTTTGTTTTCAAAGGAGAAGAGTGCCCTTTTACAGCCAATTACGAAATGGGCTGCTGAGTTTAAACATGGCTGTACCAGCCTTGAAGATGATCCACTTGAAGGATGTCCAAAAAGTAACACCACCAGAAATCATTGATCAATTGCATGATATGGTATTGGATGACCGGCGAGTCAAAGTGCATGAAAATGCTAAGACTATAGGCATTTCAAAAGTATGAGTAGAATATATGTTGCATGAAGAATTGCAAATGAAAAAAGCTTTGCGCAAGATGGGTGCTGCGCCTGCTCATAGCAGATCAAAAATGCACTCGCATGAAAATCCCTGAACAGTGTCTGGAGCATTTTAACAAGAATAAAACTGATTTTGTGTGTCAATTTATTACTTAGGATGAGACTTGGATTCACCATTACACACACACTAGAATCCAAACAGCAGTCAAAAGTGAACAGAGCCAGTTGTCCAGCACCAAAATCAGTTCCATCAGCAGTAAAGTTCATGGCATCGATGTTTTGGGATGCTAAAGGCATTTTGTTTATTAATTATCTTGAAAAGGATAAAACAATAACCAGGGAATATTATTCCGATCTTTCAACCACACTAGACGAAAAATTTCATGAGAAAAGACCCGGTTTCCAGAAGAAAAAAAATCATCTTTCATTAGAACAATGCATCTACCCACAAAGGTGTTTTGGCAATGGAAAAATTAAGGGATCTGCACTATGAACTGTTGGAACATCCACCCTGTTCCCTAGATTTGGCTCCCTCTGACTTCTCTCTTCCCAAAACTAAAACTCTTCCTCGCTGGTCAGGGTTTTTCTCCAAATCAAGAGGTGATTGCATCTGTAGAGGGGGTATTTTGCAGATCTTACCAGAACCACTACAGGGATGGGATAATGGCACTGGAGCATCGCTGGAATAAATGTATTAGTCTTAAGGGAGATTATGTTGAAAAATAAAAATAATTTTGAAATTATAAATTCGTTCTTTCATTGTTAGGCCGAGAACTTTTCAGACCACCATCGTACATACAGGGTGTTCGGGATAAATTTGACAGTTTCGTAAGGAAAAAGAAAATCTTCTTTGTATCTATTAAATTTAATGAATTGACAAAAAAACATTACAGGCAGAGTTAATTACAATACTATCAACAAGATTTACTCAAAATAACCACCATTAGCATCGATCACAGCTTCAATTCTGCTTCGGAACCTCGAACAAGCTGATGCTACAGTCTCCCTGGGAAGGGCCGCAAAAACTGTTTTAATTTTATCCATTAACTGGGCTTTTGTATTACTGGAAGTGCGATTGGTGTCTTTTTCAACTGCGCCCCATACAAAATAATCCATGGGGTTAAGGTCTGGGGAGTTTGGAGGCCAAACATTTGGACTGGTGAAGTCGTAGAAATTTTCAGACAACCATTTTTGACTTTTCCCAGAGGTGTGGCAAGGGGCCGAATCCTGCTGCCATACATACGGCCTACCATTGGCTACCCTTGTTATCCAGGGCTTGACTACAGTTAGCAACTCCACGAACAAAGCCCGAATTCCAATGTCAGGGTTCTTCAACATCTGTTCCTGCAGATTTGTGAGGAATTCTGCTGTACGAACGCAATCAGATCGTCTGCTAGGGATCTTTCTTCTTGCTGCATCCTCGTAGTCACCATTGCAAGTCTCTAGTTCATGCCTGATTGTTTTTACTGTATTCAGGGAGCATTGGGCAGCAGTCGTAATATCCTTATTTTGATGGCGGGCACGAATCATCATGATACAAGTTATTCTCTTCCATGATTCAGGTGGGTTCCAGCTATCCATCCTTTCTGACATCTTGTATATGAATGAAGAAGGGTCCAAACTTTTAAATGAAGAGAAGTGTGTGTTAATACATGTAACTTACGGAAAAATATAATTAATTATAAATATGTCAAATTTATCCCGAACACCCTGTATACTAACACTATATAATTCACACAATATCAGTAATTGATGTTACATTACAATGACTTGAAGTTGATCTTATTGACAAATTTAATCAATTCTGTGTAATGCTCTTGGATAAGTCTCTGTTTTGACACTGGCCTCTTGTCTCCAAAAGTGATGATGTGTTGTATTAGGGGCATCCGGATGGAGCCCAGTAGATGACAGTCGTAAAGTATGTGGCCAACAATCTGTTGAAAATGTGAACTACAGATGGCGATTCCAGGATATGGAAACTGTGTAAGTAGCGTCTTAGTTTTCCATGTCCCATTAGTAACATGGAGAAATCTTAAACTTGGAGAAATCGCATGCTTTTCAGCCGGAGTCTGCTTCTAATACTTGGCAAGAACTCTTTTGTTGTTGATTCATTTTTTTTGATGTTTTCCATTCTTCTTGAAACAAGTTTAGGCTTCTTTCTTCTGAAAGTGTTTTTATAGCAGATTTCGAGTACTTTTGATTACTTGTTTCTAGCCACTTCTTTAACCAGCTGATCCGCTCTGTCATTCTGGTATGAGACCAGCTACCTTTTGTCGAAAGAGACCAGATAAAGGTTTCTCATGTCACTGATGGGAATCTAACTGAGGTCTTGCTGACCAAAGGGCTTTGGCTATACTGACTGAGCTATGGAGGCTCAGGCAGCACCAAATTCGGTATTTTGTTCTGTTCACCTCTATTTCACACCAAACTCATATTACTCATAAGACCACCACCATTGGAGATTTCTAGAAGTAAGATCTCCATGTCTTCTCTTCTCTGTTCCCCCCTTCCCTACCAAATAAATTAAACCCATCACATTCTATTCTTTTAATGATATACTACTGTTAGTCAGGTCTCGTACTGGTAGATACAATGAAACCAATACGAGACCTGGCCAAACAGTAGTATATCATTAAAAGAATGGAATGTGATTGGATCAGTTCGTTGCAGGGGGGGCGACAAAGTGGGGGATCGTACAATTAGAAATCTTCAATGGTGGTGGTAGTAATACGAGTAATACAGTCGGTTTGGTGTGAGAGAGAAAGAGAGGTTACCAGAACAAAATACTGACTTGGGTGTTGCTACAGTAGCTTCATCCAAAGAGGACTCAGAACTATAAAGACAGAAACCCTTGCTGGTAAAAGGACTATCATTAGGTTGGAGAAAGGACACATGACAAGAAAACATGCATTTATAGAATTATTCAGGGATCTCAGGATAAACTAAGCTAAGCAGTAAGTGATGGAAGAGCCTTGCAATATAAGAACATTGGATCATAGTAGAACCATTATGCCTCTAAATGAGAGTGATCATTCAGTTCTGACTTAGAAGGTGACAATATAAGACCTTTGGCTAAGAAAGGGAATACATGGAAATATAAAGCAGATGAATATGTCCTCTGGTGCTTACTTTGCAGACTGTGTTGGAGTCAGTCCAAGTTGTTATAAGTTGTTATACTTGCAGAGGTCACTGTTGAGACCATGCATGGAGTGAGGTCTGGGTACTCCCTGCAGGGGAGTATGCCCACAAGTTTTCTGCCCCCTACTGCATTATCTTACTCCATAAATTTACCCAATATTCCATTAACATGCAAGACAGCATAAAAATTTTTCAAAGATATTTGAGACATAATGAAGGCCGGCTAATGTACACAGACTAGAATGTGTAAAATTAATAAAACGCTATTTGACAAAAAAAAAGCTACTGATGGCTGATGAGACTTCCCCAGATTTTTGGCAAGGAGAGACAGTCTTTCCAATTTAAATTGAGTGATGAAATAATGTTTTAGCACACTGAGCAAGCAAGCATTCAAATCTGAAGCAGCAAGTAGGCAAGTTCTTACCAGAAGATTCTGTGGTCCGATCAATCCCATGTTGTGCTAAATCAGATTTTATATAAGATTGAAAAATATAAAAAATAAATAATAAAAATAAATAAATAAAATAAAATAAAAAATCACAAGAACACTAGAATACCCAGTTTGTCAAAAGTAGAAAAGTTGGCAATCACATGGAACTTGGCATATGCCTGAAAGGCAAGAAGATATCATTTAAGGAAGAGATTTTATATAAACTCTCTTCCTTAGTAGCCAGGAAGAGAGTTTATTTATCAGGAAAAGAGTAGATACTAGGTTATATTTCTTGAGGATGTTTGAAAGTGGTTCATAAAAACCTGAAAAACATGACCTGTGTCAAGGCCCTTTTCTTCCGAAAAGGGCCTTGACACAGAGAGAAACTGGCTATGAACATTTTGTCATTGTGCAAACAAAGTGTTTAGTCTAGTCTTAAGTGTAAGTTTATTTTATGAAAAGGCCTTGGATCCAATTAATTTGTAGTTAGTTATGTAATATTTGTTTGAAGTGTATATATATATATATATTGTTTTTGTTATATTAAATGTGTTTATTTTGTATTTTGGTCTTGAGTCAGTGATTATTTGGATTCTGAAAGAAATAGTAAAGAGGAGGTCATTGCACCAATCGGAGTGAACCCTTATATAGGTACACTCGGAATTTAAAAAAATAATTGTTAGAAACAGAGATCATCTCTATGGTAGGATTAATAATATGATAATATCTATATAATGTCTAAATTTATATTTATCTTATGGTAGTAAATGATAAAATACACTAGTATCTACATATATTTTATGCAATCATGACATATCTATTTTTTTTTTTTTTTTTTGATATTTCTAGGCTACATGGTTTGTCTGAGAGTTTTTTCAACTTGTCTGAAATCTCAAAAAAATTTTCTAATATTTATTGAAAAAAAAATCAGTATAATAAGTGGACCTGTGTTGTTCAACTGTACATGGAATTTTGTTCAGTTGGAATTTTTGGGGATATTGTTAATTGAAGATATTTCTATATAAACATCTTCAATTAACAATATCCCCAAAAATTCCAACTAAACAAAATTCCATGTACAGTTGAACAACACAGGTCCACTTATTATACTGATTTTTTTTTTTTTCAATAAATATTAGAAAATTTTTTTGAGATTTCAGACAATTTGAAAAAACTCTCAGACAAACCATGTAGCCTAGAAATATCAAAAAAAAAAAAAAAAAATAGATATGTCATGATTGCATAAAATATATGTAGATACTAGTGTATTTTATCATTTACTACCATAAGATAAATATAAATTAACTTTTTCATAAAAAGTTAAAATTTATCAAAACTTACATGCACAAACACCTCCAGACCATATATGCTGTCATCCGCAGTTGAGAGAAATATAAACAAATATAAAGATGCCATATTAAATCATAACTGCATAAAATTAATTGTTAATAATTAATTAGCATCATCATCATCATCTTTTCAGCCATTTTCTGTCCACTGCTGGATGAAGGCCTCCTCCAGTTCCTTCTACCTTTCTCTGATCTTGGCAATGGTTGACCAATTTTTGCCAACAAAATTTGATAATTCATCACTACCTTCTTTTAGGATGTCCTCGGCCTTGTTTCCCTTCTTTTGGAATCCAGTTCGTTAGTATGGTGGTCCATCGCTCATTTTCTCTTCTAGATAGATGTCTGGCCCATTTCCATTTTAGTCGCTTGTGGTGAAGAATGCTGTCAGTGATACGAGTCTGGCTTCTTATCCAGGTGTTTCGCTTCTTATCTTTTAATGTGATGCCTAGCATCAACCTCTCCCTTTTGCTTTGAGTTGTTGCTAGTTTATTTGCCAGTGCTTTCGTTAGAGACCAAGTTTCACAACCATATGTGATGACTGAAAGAATACACTGGTTAAATGTCTTCCTTTTTAAAAAGAGTGGGGCATTATTGTTTTGAAAAATGCTTTTCAATTTTCTGAATGCACCCCAGGCAAGTTCAACTCTCCTATTTATTTCCTTTTGGAGTCCACAGTTTAGATCAATGAGATGACCTAAGTATGTATATGAAGAGACTCTTTCCAAGAAATTGTTTTCTATTATGTTTTTTGATGTTATAAAATAATTAAACATGATTTTGGTTTTTATACTCTGTTTATTTTTAGACCGACTTTTCTGCTTTCATGATATAGGTCTTCTATCATTATATTAAGATCTTCTGGAGTGTTTGCAAAAATTATATCATTTGCATATGTTAGGTGTGTTAAGTTTCCGTTATTAATTTTTATAACGAGGTTTGTCCAGTTTATATTGTTAAATATTTCTTGAAGAACTGCTGTGAAGGTTTTGGGTGATAGAGAGTCTCCCTGTCAGACACCTTTTTCAATTAGTATTTTATCGCTACTTTTGTGAAGTGAGATTGTTGCTGTGGTATATTTCTTGGAGGAGATCCAAATATCTCTCTCCAGGAACAACCTGATTCTGGAGTGCTTTGATTATTGCATTAGTTTTGATGGAATCAAATGCTTTTTCATAATCAATAAAGGCTAAACAGAGAGGAAATTGGTTTTACTTCACAAATATGATCAATTGTGTTAAAGCCTTTATGGAATCCTGTTTGTTCTGCTGGTTGATTTGAGTCTAGAAGAGAGAGGTTAACCTGTATGTTATTGCTTTTGTGAGAATTTTGTACAGATTAGAGAGAATACTAATTGGTCTACAATTCTTTATTTCTTTTTTGTCTCCTTTTTTAAATAACAATATCAAAGTAGCATTTTTCCAGTTTTCTGGTATCTTCCCCCTCTTCTAGGCATAGATTTAATAAGTCTGTGTATGGCCCCCACAAGGGGAAGGGGGATGACAGGGCTCTAGCTTAGGGGCTCTTAACTGGCTGACCCGACAAGACAGGTCAGCGAGTTAAGTGAGACTAATAAAAGACAAAAAGAAACTTTATAACATATAAATATGTACCGAGAGGGACTACTAGCTTTTGCAATCGTTTCTGATCCGTTATCCATCTTTTCAGACTTATGATTACGCTTCTGAACTTCGCATTCGAAAGGATTTACTTTAGTTTTAGTTTTTCATTCGTCCATCTCGCTTTCTATGCACACTGTCATTTCAATGCTGACGCTGCACCGACATTACTAGCACACTACCCTACCGGTGTGTATGCTACGGATGATGAGAGAATTTTATTTTATTCGTAAAAGAGAAAGCTTTATTTGATAGTTTTAGTTGCTTAACCTGATCTCAAGAAACTGAAAATTTTATGCAAAATTCTTTATTTGAGAAGGATTTGTCTTATTTGAATTAAAATTTTGCTAGTTAATAAATAAAAGAAAATATAAAACTTTTTAGTTATGATTTTTTTGTATGAAACAAACTTAATTATTATTTAAGATCATACAAATTTGAGATATTAAAAATATTTAAATAAATTGCTCTCAAGCAAGCAAAGACGTTCTAATTAAAATAAATAAAATCCCAATGTCTGATTCAAAGTACAAACATAAGTCCGGAGCTCAGAAGAGGAAACTTAAATCCGAGAGAGAGAGAATCGAAAGCATTGGAAAGTTGTCAATTCATAACCAAATTTTTAAAATCTGAAAACGAAAAGGACATAGTTCCCAGTACTGATCATAGTGAAGGTGGTGATAATGTTTGCGACACTGAAATCTAAACAGAATATCAGTGTCAAATCGAAACTCATAAAGCAGTTGAAAGTCAAGCGACTGTTACATGCGAACCTCTTGCAACTGAAGAAAAGGCCACAAGTGAAAAATCTGCAGAAAGAGTGACTATGGAAGAATATGATACAGTTGATGCTTCAGTTGCAGGTCCTGTTGAAAAATCTGATATAAAATATGATGACCCTAGTAATTGGCCAAGAGTAATCTCAAAAAACATGTGACCAGAGATAGTACGAACTATCAGCTTTCAAGAATTCCAAAAGATTTATAAGGAATTGTCAAGAAATCTTAATGGTACAAAATTTCAAGATTCTTTGCTCTTGAAATTTCCAAGATATCCAAGGCATATCATACAACTTTTTGGAAAAAGTTGCATGATATGTTGCCTCTTCACAAAAATAATGCTGAACACAGAAAACAATATCTGGCTTGGAAATCTGGTTTGCAGTCATTGAAAGTACAGTGGAACCTCGGTTGTTGAACACCTCTGTTCTCGAACAATTCGGTTCCCAAACATATTTTCCGAACAAAAAACGCCCCGGTTTATGAACAGAATTTTGGTTCCTGAACAGACAAACGGCAATGAGGTGCTCTGCGTGCTGAGCTGTAAGGCGGGAAAGTGTCAGTTACGTGGCAGCCTTCGTACAGTGCAGACACCTGCTTGAATTTGCAGTGAGTTTTCATGATTTTCTTTGCGTTTTTTTTTTTTCATGAATTATTATTAATTAAGGGACCGCAGAAGAATAGCGATAGCAGCAAAGAGAAAAGTTGTTAGAACCACGATAGAGATGAAAAACGAAATCATATCCAAACATGAAAATGCCGTTCGTGTCTCAGATCTTGCTAGGCAGTTCGGTATGGCAAAATCAACGATCTGTACAATACTCAAAAATAAAGAGGCGATCAATTTTCGTCTATATTTTATCTATTTATTGTGTTTATTCTTTTTGTGTAAGATTTTATGCATTTTCATTATGTTTGTATACGATCTTATGCATTTTCATTATGTTTGTATATGCGTGGATAGGCTTATGTGTTCGTCAGACATGTTGTAATAGGTTTCACGGTATAATAAGAACACAGATGGTTAAGAAAATAACTATTTATTAACTTAAAAGCTAATATTTCACTGGTATTATATCCAGCATCTTCAGAGCACACAACACAAAGTTTGTTACCGTGAAACCTATTACAACATGTTTGTATACGATCTTATGCATGGAGTACTGTTGTAAAGGTTTAAATAAACAATCATCTGGCATTTGGGAACGGATTAATCCATTTTACATTAATTCTTATGGGAAAATGGTTTCAGTTTTCGAACAATTCGGTTTCCGAACAGCCTTCGGGAACGAATTAAGTTCGACAACCGAGGTTCCACTGTACATGGAATCAATAAAGACTTACAACTACAAATTCAATATGAAACAAATAAGTGGAGAGCACTTCTGTAATGGATTGTAGATGCAACGTTATTTTTATCATCCAGAGGTTTAGCATTTCAAGGAGAAAACATGAAGATTGGAGATGTTCATAATGGGAATTTCTTAGGTATATCAGAATTAATTGGAAAGTACGATGAAGTGACACAACAACATCTCAGCAAAGTTTAACAAAATCAGATGGAAGGTAAAAGTATGAAAGGATATGCACATTACTTGTTGTGGAATTCGCAAAATGAATTCCACAACAAGTGAACTTTGCCTGTGCAATTGACAATTGCACAGGCAAAGTTCTCCAAACTATTCTAGATCAAAGAAGAGACGCGATTTTCTATGGAATAATGGTAGATGCAACATCAGATATCTCCCACAATGAACAAAATGTCCTAATTCTCAGATACATATCACAAAACCAAGACTCAAGCAAATTTGAAATCAATGAACGTTTCATTGAATTCACGAACTTTACTGGAAAAACTGGAGAAAAAATAACTGAAGAAATACTTGCAACTATGGAAAAAAACAGTACACCTCTCGAAGATTGCTCAAGACTACGATAATGGTGCAAATATGCGTGGAAAAATAAGCAGAGTAAAAACTTTCATTTTACAAACGAACAAATGTGCCTTATTCTCTCCCTGCGGAGCACATTCACTAAATCGCACAGGAGTCAATACTGCCAAAATCAACCCATATGTTATAATGTTTTTTGGGAATATAGAGAGATTCTACTCTTTCTTTGCTCACACTCCTGCATGCAGGGAAGTACTGAAAAAACACATAGCACTATCTCTTCAAATTCTTTCAGAAACAAGGTGGAGTGAAAGAATTCAAGCTGTGTGCCCAATTGTTAAACATTATCCCGGTGTACCTTCTGTGTTAGATGTCATTCTCGGAGAGATGGACACAGAATTTACTCCTTCAACACTGAACACAATTAAAGGCTTGAAAAAATATTTCAGATCTTATAAAGGTATGCTAATGACAATGTTTTGGCAAAATACTAGCAAGTATTGACAATAAGAACATTATTATACAAAGTAAAGGAATATCTCTTGAGACACTTGAAACCTCTTCTAAATCAGAATCGGAGTCCTCATACAACAAATTGTCCTCTGTACCATCCAGTGCATTACTAATGTCACACTTCTTGAATGATTTAACCACTGTCTCAGTTTTCACAGCATCCCATGAAGCTTTGACCACTCAAACTTCCGAAATGATAGGCCTCTTCCTTCTTCCTGATGGTGTAACCTCAAAATCTGAAGACTGAATCCAGCAGTCTTCTGGATGCAGTGATCCACTTCTGCTTCATAAATCCCTTAAATGGTTTATTAATACAAACATCTAAAGGTTGAAGCTGACTAGTTAGACCTGGAATTAAAGCTGAGTTTTCAATTCCTTGAGTTTATTTTTAACATCTTCTGTTGCAACCGTATAGTCTGGTTTAGTCCCGAAGGTTACACACCTTCGGGACTAAACCAGACCCGAGACTCAGATTAAACAACATGGTCAAGGGGACTGATAATTCCTTAGCCGCTTTACGCAAGACCCGTGCCAGTATACCATCCAAATCCCACAGATGTATTCACATTAAGGTTCTGTAATAGACTATTCACCTTCACTTCATTCATCACATTTCAGCAGTTGCTTTGCAAAGATAGGTCCTTCTACAGCATGTTCCATGGCTTATGGGTGACCCTGTATATATATATGAAGGAAATTCAAGCCTCATTGACAATCAGAGGAACTTCAGCAGCTTTATTTAGGAGGGGCTAAGCTAGTCAACCTTAGAGAAAAGTAACAGTTTTTAACCACCCAGAGATTATTTTATTTTTGAAAAATGAACAAATTAGCTAAATAAGCCATACAATGCATAGATAAAATATACAAACGCTACTGTTAAGCGAAGTGGATAAAATTAACAACTGATTGCAACAATCTCATCAATTCATTCAACAAAAAACAATTTAAGGATAAAAACTTTGCACAAAAATTAAAGAATTGCTTCATTGCCTATTTCTGTGAACAAGCTGCAGATCTTATGAACACACAAAAGTCTACAAGCAATCAAAAATACTTAGGCATATTTCAAAAGTGATGATTACAAGATATTTCACTAGAATGGATCAACTATAAACAAAGATTATGTCAATACCTTTGTAATGCAAAACAATATGAAGGGTGAATGAAATTTAAGTCAGAATTTATCCAAAGAAAGTCAGGATTTTAGTTTTTGTAAACATTTCAGTGATGGCAACACCTTAGCCATCACATTTTGTTGTCCGTACAACTTTGGCAGTATCATCTAAATTTTGGATCCTTATCTACCATCACCCCAAGATCTTTAATTTCCTCCACATCACAATATATCCCCAAAAAGCATAATTCTACATCCCATCTTTGTTGTCCACAATTACATTTTGCAAAATTGAACTGGTATCACCACTTCTGTGTCCATTCACTTGGACACAAGATTTCTTGTAAGGCCACAACTGTTCCACTAATCCTAGTTATTCCCAACTTTGCATCACCTGCAAACAACCGCATATTCTCCATTCAAATCCTCTCCAATATCATTATGTTTAAGATTTTTGTGATTTTTTCTGAGGTGCCTCGGATGTAAGGTATGGTGATGGATTTAGAGTAATCCTTGTTGTGAGGGGGAGGGGGGGGGGTTGTGGTTTACTGGTTTTAATATTTTTTGGATTTTTTTTGGGGGGTAGCCATTGGCTGAGAACGTGTTGAGGATGTGGTTTCGTTCTGTGGTTAGGGCATTGTCATTCGAGCAGATAAGTTTAGCCCTGTTGTGTAGTGTCTTAATGACTCCATATTGTTGTGAAGGGGGGGGGGGGGGGGGGATTGTTGGTGAATGTATCTGCCTGTATGGGTGGGTTTTCTATATACTGAGAAAACCAAGGTTCCATCCGGCTGGCGGGTGACCGGTGTGTCTAAGAACGGAATGCAGTTGTTTTTTTCCTCTTCCAGAGTGAATTTGATTCTGGGGTGTTGGTTGTTTAAGTGTGTTAGGAAGGAGAGGAGTGCATCGCAGCCATGTGGCCAAATAGCGAATACATCATCTACATAGCGAAGCCAAATGGTTGGTTTTTGTGGGGCAGAGTTCAAGGCTTGCTCTTCAAAAGTCTCCATATAAAAGTTGGCCAAGGGTGGGGAGAGTGGAGAACCCATGGCTGTCCCCTCTATTTGTTGTATCTGTAGAATTTTCCTTGCCAAACAAAATAGCCTGAGTTCATTGTGAACTGAAATAGGGATGTGATATCGGGAGGAAATTTAGCTTGGATTAGCTCTAAGGATTCTTTGAGAGGGACATTCATAAATAAGGAGGGGACATCAAAACTGACCATTATTTTAGTGTGTTTGAGTGTAAGGTTTTCTATGCTGGCTTTGAAGTGGGCTGAGTTTTTTATGTATGAAGGTGTGTTGCCAGTATAGTGTGAGAGAGCTTTGGCCAAATGTTTAGCTAGTTTGTATGTGGGGGAATCAATGCCATCCACTATGGGACGTAATGGCACATTTTCCTTGTGAATTTTTGGGAGGCCATAAATACGGGGGGGGGGGGGTATGGAGTTATATGGTTTCAGTTTGTTGGTGATTTCCACAGGCCAAGAAGTGACCTTCTTAAGGAGCCTGTGGAGTTTTCTAATTTGTGAGTTGGTGGGATTGTATTCGATAGGGAGGTAAGTGGCACGATATAACAATAGAGATTTCAGCTTACCTGTGTAATCTTTTTGGTTCAGCAATACTGTGGCATTCCCTTTGTCAGCTTTGGTGATTATTATTTTCTTGTTTTTCTTTAATTCTAATAGAGATTTAATTTCTTTACTGGGCATGTTGGTTTTAGGTGGTTTGGCTTTAGTCAGAACACAAGCTACATCCAGTCTAATATCATTGGCGACGTGGCTTGGGACGTGTCGGATCCCGCGTTCAATCCGTATCATGATATCCTCAGCAGGTAGTCTATTGGGTGCAATGGCGAAGTTGTGGCCACATGCGAGGGCGTCGAGTGCTTCGGGTTTTTACACTTAGTGACGACAGATTCACTACTGTATTGGTAGGAAGTTGCGGTTTAGAGATCGCGACCTTTTTTTAAATTTTTGAATTTTTTGATGTGTCGATCTCGGACTAATCTAAACTCTTTCTCCGCTGCAGTGTACGAGATGTCGCGTAAAATCGACCAAATTTCGTGGCTTAAGGTGCTTGTAAGGTCAACTTCGAGTGCCTGTATAGCTGAGTTAGCTTCACTCAGGAAACGGCGAGTGGCGGCAATTTGTTCTCTGAGTAAGGCTTGGCTGGCACGGTTATAGATACGAAGTGCCTTTTGTGAAGAGAAACGGTGCTTGAATTTCACAGTTAGGGATTACCTGGTTATCCCAGCAGCGCTTCAGGAAGGCGAGATGATTCAGTTGTCTTGCTAGCTTCAACTTCAATTTACAGTAATGGCGTGCTTTATGTGCGGTAACATCTCCGTGGATTATAGTAATTCTCGTGGAAAGGCTTAGACGTTGGTTATGCATTTTCACTATATTATTTCAGGAAATTACAACGTACTAGGATATACATTAAAATAAATTTTAATATATTTCTATATTTCGGCAACGTCACGCTGCCATTTTCAAGAACTTATGTACAAGATATGTGCACGCAGGCACAGCACAGACAATAAATGAGTAAGAAGAATGAAGCTATTATTTCTCCTAAAGTCCTGATGGTGCCCTCTAGTGGGCGATGTTGGTATTCTTGGGCGATTGGGCTGGAGGTCTTCTCATGTAAGTTTCCCAAATTTGAGGAAGTCTCATGCAGCCAAATTTGTTGAGGTTTGGTTCGTTTCTTAGGGCTGAAGCTGATTCTATGAAAAGCCTTTCATATCTGTATTTGCTACGGTGTATTATCTTGGCTTTTTTCCACTGTATTCTATGGCAGGTATCCAGAGCATGGTCAGCAAGACCAGAGTGGCTGTACTGGTGAAACCGGATGTAGTCCTTGTGTTCTGAAATTCTGATATTTGCTGTCCTGCCTGTTTGGCCGAAGTAGGACAGCTTACAGCTGCAAGGTACCTGGTACACCCCAGGTAGGTCTAGGGGGGGAGGTTGGTCTTTTGTTGAGCGGATAAGGGATGCCAATTTTTTATATGGTTTGTAACAAGAAGTTATGTTTTTTAAGATTTTTGTGATTTTTTCTGAGGTGCCTCGGATGTAAGGTATGGTGATGGATTTAGAGTAATCCTTGTTGTGAGGGTGAGGGGTGGGGGTTGTGGTTTACTGGTTTTAATATTTTTTGGATTTTTTTGGGGGGGTAGCCATTGGCTGAGAACATGTTGAGGATGTGGTTTCGTTCTGTGGTTAGGGCATTGTCATTCGAGCAGATAAGTTTAGCCCTGTTGTGTAGTGTCTTAATGACTCCATATTGTTGTGAGGGGGGGGGGATTGTTGGTGAATGTATCTGCCTGTATGGGTGGGTTTTCTATGCCAAACCATCTAAAACCAACATGCCCAGTAAAGAAATTAAATCTCTATTAGAATTAAAGAAAAACAAGAAAATAATAATCACCAAAGCTGACAAAGGGAATGCCACAGTATTGCTGAACCAAAAAGATTACACAGGTAAGCTGAAATCTCTATTGTTATATCGTGCCACTTACCTCCCTATCGAATACAATCCCACCAACTCACAAATTAGAAAACTCCACAGGCTCCTTAAGAAGGTCACTTCTTGGCCTGTGGAAATCACCAACAAACCAAAACCATATAACTCCATACCCCCCCGTATTTATGGCCTCCCAAAAATTCACAAGGAAAATGTGCCATTACGTCCCATAGTGGATGGCATTGATTCCCCCACATACAAACTAGCTAAACATTTGGCCAAAGCCCTCTCACACTATACTGGCAACACACCTTCACACATAAAAAACTCAGCCCACTTCAAAGCCAGCATAGAAAACCTTACACTCAAACACACTGACATAATGGTCAGTTTTGATGTCTCCTCCTTATTTACGAATGTCCCTCTCAAAGAATCCTTAGAGCTAATCCAAGCTAAATTTCCTCCCGATATCACAGCCCTATTTCAGTTCACAATGAACTCAGGCTATTTTGTTTGGCAAGGAAAATTCTACAAACAAATAGAGGGGACAGCCATGGGTTCTCCACTCTCCCCACCCTTGGCCAACTTTTATATGGAGACTTTTGAAGAGCAAGCCTTGAACTCTGCCCCACAAAAACCAACCATTTGGCTTCGCTATGTAGATGATGTATTCGCTATTTGGCCACATGGCTGCGATGCACTCCTCTCCTTCCTAACACACTTAAACAACCAACACCCCAGAATCAAATTCACTCTGGAAGAGGAAAAAAACAACTGCATTCCGTTCTTAGACACACCGGTCACCCGCCAGCCGGATGGAACCTTGGTTTTCTCAGTATATAGAAAACCCACCCATACAGGCAGATACATTCACCAACAATCCCCCCCCCCTCACAACAATATGGAGTCATTAAGACACTACACAACAGGGCTAAACTTATCTGCTCGAATGACAATGCCCTAACCACAGAACGAAACCACATCCTAAACACGTTCTCAGCCAATGGCTACCCCCCCCCCAAAAAAATCCAAAAAATATTAAAACCAGTAAACCACAACCCCCACCCCTCACCCTCACAACAAGGATTACTCTAAATCCATCACCATACCTTACATCCGAGGCACCTCAGAAAAAATCACAAAAATCTTAAAAAACATAACTTCTTGTTACAAACCATATAAAAAATTGGCATCCCTTATCCGCTCAACAAAAGACCAACCTCCCCCCCTAGACCTACCTGGGGTGTACCAGGTACCTTGCAGCTGTAAGCTGTCCTACTTCGGCCAAACAGGCAGGACAGCAAATATCAGAATTTCAGAACACAAGGACTACATCCGGTTTCACCAATACAGCCACTCCGGTCTTGCTGACCATGCTCTGGATACCTGCCATAGAATACAGTGGAAAAAAGCAAAGATAATACACCATAGCAAATACAGATATGAAAGGCTTTTCATAGAATCAGCTTCAGCCCTAAGAAACGAACCAAACCTCAACAAATTTGGCTGCATGAGACTTCCTCAAATTTGGGAAACTTACATGAGAAGACCTCCAGCCCAATCGCCCAAGAATACCAACATCGCTCGCTAGAGGGCACCATCAGGACTTTAGGAGAAATAATAGCTTCATTCTTCTTACTCATTTATTGTCTGTGCTGTGCCTGCGTGCACATATCTGGTACATAAGTTCTTGAAAATGGCAGCGTGACATTGCCGAAATATAGAAATATATTAAAATTTATTTTAATGTATATCCTAGTACGTTGTAATTTCCTGAAATAATATAGTGAAAATTAATAATCATTATGTCACAAGTATCGTTAAAAATAAAATTTTATTCCTTCACGGGGAAAACTTCACCAAAAAAACTGGTAAATTAGGTAACTCGAGGTAAGTTGCGAGTGAGGATCATCTTTTTAAAAAAATGCCACAACAACAAGATAATTCCTAATTTCACTAAGATTAAAGAAACCATTAAATCTCCTGGAGCTCATAATATTTACAGGAACACCAGTTTATCTTTAATCTGTAATCAACTCAGAGCAGCTAAGCATAATCTGGCTATTAACATTCATCAAGTTTCTGATCTCCATACCTATATCTCCACAAACTTAGAACCACATCTTTCAAACATAGTTCTGATGTAGCTAAATGTTCTATACAACGTTCATATAAAAAACAGAATCAACATCTAAACCACAAATATGATGTTCTTGTTTCTAGACAAATTAAGCTGTTCTAAGTTCCAGATAATTGGATCGTCAACGTATCCGGTTGGCTCTTAACTAATAGTGAAACACTCATTCTCTCAAAAGAACATGATTTCTCTATAGTCCCTATCTAGATTTTCTAGTTAACATCGAATGGAACCTCATTCATCTTTCAAGTGAAAAAGCTAATCTCTCCATCTAGAAGTTGTTTCTTCGCTACTTAAAGCCAAGCTTCCTCCATCGAACATATCTCCTTCTGAAAAGAAAGCTATACATTCCTTAAGAGTGAAATTGTCAGAATGCAAGATTTGATGAAATAGTTGTTGAAAATGAAAAATAAAATTAGAAATATGTGGAGTAATATGAGATGTTTAGCAGAAAATAATGAAAGGGTGCAAAATAGAATGAAAAAAAAAAAGGGTACACGAGGTAACAAGTAATTCCATGATAGTAGTGTATGGGAATTCTATAGTTAGAGGATGAGAAAATCTATCAGGTCTGCTATCCAGTAGGGAGAATGAAAGATAATTTAGCCATTGAACATGAGGAGGAAACGAGCAAGAGAACTAGTGGTCATTCGGACAAATGATTGAAGTGGACAAAAGGAGTATGTAAGGGTGAATATCAGGAAGTAATTGAGAAGATAGAAAGAAAACAGTGTAGTGGTAAAGGTTGTCAGTGTGTTCCAAAATATGACAATGATGAGTTGAGATGGTAAAGAGGTAACAAGTGATTCCAATTAGTGGAGCTGTGCGAGAAGAAAGGAGTACATTTTGTGGATGTATGGCATGTGTATGTGAGAAGAATGGAATTATACAGGGGAGAGGGTGATGGGTTGCATTTAAATGGCTTTGGAGTGAGTGAACTAGAGAAAGTGTTGCTAGATGGGAGTACAGTGTGCTACATGCAAAAGATCAAAAGTAAGAATGAAGTGAAAGACCAGGAAAGTGGTACCGAAGAGACAGAAGTGCTTGGCAGTGGAAATGATGTTAGTGTGAGAGAAGAAGAGAGAATGGGAATGCAAGAGGATCAGGGAAATGGGGGGAGCCTGGGTGGACATGAAGACATGGTGCAGAGAGAGAGAGAGAGAGAGAGAGACAGAGAGTGGATGTTGAATATAGTAGTGAATGCATGTATGGAGATGGAATACATTGCAATGTGAGTGGGGAAACTGAGACTGAGCAGATATTTGTAGGAAGTGGTGATAAAGGTGATTGGGCATCGACAGGTATGGTGGGAAAATCACAGCCAACCAGTGGCTCGGATAGGACTACTTACAGTCCTAAAAACAAACTGCTGTGTTTTTGTTTACAAATGCCAGGAGTATCAGAAATAAGATGATGAAATAGTTTCAGTGATTAAGTTTATTTGCCCCAAAAGCATTGGAATAAGTGAAACATAACTGAATGAAGATGATATCATAATGGGAATAGAAATGAAAGGATACAATATTTTTTGTGACGATAGAAAGAACAAGAAGGGAGGGGGGGGGAGTACTGCTGATGATAGCAGGAGAATTATGTTCACATAAGATAGACATGAAAGAGGGAAATAGTAGCAATGGTTATGAGGCAGTATGGTATAAATTGGAGGTTGACAGGAAGACATGTTGAGTTGGATATTGCTATAGGTCAGGGAATGTGGAGGGTGGTGATGAAGAAATGTATAAACAACTTGGATTAATCAACAAAGGAAGGCTAATTATTATGGTCGATTTTAATTATGGCAGTATAGATTGGAATGAGAAAATACCATTTTGGGAATAAGGAAATTTAATTTCTTGAGAGATAACTATCTCAGGCAGCATGTCAAGAAGGGTATGCGAGGATTGAGAGTTTTAGATAACATTTGTAATTTTTCATCAGATTATGTAACTGAGAGTGGGGTTTTAACACTTACCTCCAGTTGGTGAGAGTGATCATGAAGTGATCATCTGAGTTTTGGCTAGTGATATGTGGACTTGTGTGAGAAAAGGATATACATATGTGGAATTATAAGGTTGGTGATTATGACAAGCTTAGGAGACAGCTTGGAGCTATAGAGTGGAATAAGAGTTGGGCAGTTAAGGAAATAAATGCTACTTAGGAGCTGACAAAGGAATACATAACAGCATCAATGTGTGAATGTATTCTGAAGGCCAAAAGGCTGAATAAGGTAGCTGTAAAATGGATGAATGAGGGGCTTAAGCATGAAATCTGGAAGAAGAAGAAAGTACTTTGGAGGCAATACAAGATGAATAATGGTGATAATCAGTTTCATGAGGAGTATAAAGAACAAGCTAGGAGAATGACTCAGTAAGGAAAACAAAAGTGCAATGTGAGCAGAAATTGGCAAATCAGGTAAAGAAAAACCATAGAGTTTTTTTAAGTAGAAGGAAGAATGATTACGGTAAGATGATGTTAATGGTTGAAAATGGTAAAATGGTAACTGCTGAAAAAGATATTGAGGTTGTTGAAAGTTTTTTTCACTTGGTTATACTATAAATTAAAGATACAATGAAATTATATACTTGATTTAATCCTTTTATCCAAGTGTAAGCAAACAAAGTTTGTGCCTGAAGTATTTTCAGGACTGGGCAACTTGTGGTAAAGGTGGTATATGACTTCACATCACTTGCCTGAGAATCCCATAATGCTAAACACATCTCTTTGTGGACATGTATAATACTATGCATTATGGGAAGGGTCACTACCCAGACTGGTTTTGACCTTTATTGAGGTCTCTTCAGTGGGAGCCAGACCCGGAGGTGATACTAAGGTTTCCAACAACCTATCTCTAATCCAAAGTAATTTAATAATAAGGAGTGACATCTTTTGGCAACTGGCATATGGTAATATGACTTCTGCATTACTTCAACCTCAGTTGAAGTACTGAAGACCCAAAACTGACCCCTGTGGTGTACCACAGGGGTCAGTTTTGGGACCATTGTTGTTCAATTTGTATATTAATGATATTGGAATGGGTTTAACTAGTGATATGCAGCTCTTTTGCAGATGATGCAAAACTGGGGAGAGCAATACACAGTCAGACAGATACTGTGGCCTTTCAGGAGGACACGAACAGATTGCATGAATGGGCAGGTAAGTGGAACTATCAGTTCAATGTTGCAAAGTGTAAGGTTTTGAAATTTGGTAAGCAGTGATGGGATGCAAAGTATATACTTGGTGGGGAAACTTTAAAGGAGGTAAAGGAAATCAGAGATCTGGAAGTGGTGATGAATAAAGATCTGGACTTCAGGGGTCACATTGCACAAGTTGTGAAATCACATCGGATAATGGTAATGAGGCAGAGGACCCTAACATGTAGAAAAAAAAAGAGGTTATGATGCTGCTGTATAAGATCTTGATCAGGTCTCATATACATTATTGTGCACAGATCTGGTTGCTCAGTTTTCATGGTGATGAGGATATATTGGAAAAGGTCCAGAGAAGATTTACAAACGTTATCAGTGGTCTTTGGAATATGGAGTACAAGGACAGATTGAAAGAATGTAAACTGCAAAAACCTCATGAATAGGAGGAAAAGGAGGAGGATATGATTGAGACATATAAGCTAGTCAGGGTATGTTATCAGGTTGACATGGAAGTGATTTTTTCATAAAATGTGAAAAGAGGAAGAACAAGAGGCCATCGCTACAAACTGCATAAAGAGGGTGTGAGCAGAGGAGTGAGGAGAAGGTTCTTTGCATGGAGAGTGGCTGTGAGTGGAATGCATTGCCTGAGTGTGTTGTGGATCAGTTTAAGGTGCAGTTGGATGAGCATTGTGTGCAACAGTGTGTGTGTGTGTGCGTGCGCACCTCCCACGATGAGTCTGACTCCATGGTGGTCAGATGTTAATAATAATTCCTGGATTTATAACCAGGTTTCATTGATACCATTTATTGGATGTGACTTCTCCATTCTTTCCTGAAACCATTTCTTTTTCTCTTTATCCATTCCAGAACCATCTTCAAATCCAACTGTTTTCCATACATCCAGGCAATCCCTATCCCTTCTTGTCTATACATGCATTCTCATCCTCTCTGATGATCAACTTTTCTCACACTGTGTTCTCCTGTCCACCCTGTCGCTCCCTGTTTGTCTTGCAAACTTGCCATTTTTTTATTCATAAGCACCACTTTAATCTCTCCTTTACTTTTCTTCCCTTTCACACTGCTTCTTACTTGCCCAGATTCATTCTTTGCATTCATTACTCTCTCTTCCAGCAGCAATTTCTCCAAATGACTCACACCAAAACCATTCAAATTCAGTACATGACTTTTATACAGCTCAATTCATCCTTCAAACTCATTCCAAACATATACAAGCACTTGTTTCTTTTCACACATTTTTGCTATTTCATTACTGTCATACCTTTCCTATCACATTATTATATTTTATCCTTCTCAACAACCTTCTGATATCCAGTTGTACATTATCCTTGTTCCCAGTCAAGTCATTTGTTCCTATTACCACTATGAACTCTTATGCTTGCTTACTCCCAATGTTTTAATCACTATTTCTTTTACCTCCTGGAAAACAATCCTTTTGAATCTTCTCATTTACCACACCTCTAATAATCGAATTCATTCATGTACAATACTACACTGCAAGTATTTTGATATCTCTTTCATACCAAGATCATTCATTTCTGTCACTTCACTTTCTTGCATAATCACTTCATCTCTTCCTCATCTTCACCAACTGATCTTTCAAATCTCATGTAATTTTACACTATCATTCACTCTGGTTATTTTATTGCCAGTCATACAAGCATGTTCAGCATTGACCCCACTTGCCATCTTACTGTTCACACTGTTATCAACATCTTTGTTGCATGTTTTAACATCAATCAAACTATTTTCCTTACTATCATTTTCCACATCCTTTAACATTCACACAGTCTCCCTGAACGAACCGTTTCAGTTATGATGCCATGTTACCTACCCATATTTAAACAAGCTTCGTGGTCTATAAGAATATTGCACTTTCTGCATATCCATACTCTCCTTTTTCTTATTCAGCTTCTTCCACATTTTCCCACATATACATACTACACTTATGGCACTGTAATATTTTTGAAAAATCTATGCCATTCACTTTGCTTGTCTTTCACACTGACCTATGCAATGATCTACATTTCTACACCATTTTGTACCTGAGAACTAACAAAAACACAACAAATTCAAAATAATGCTGGCTAAGAAATTTAACCAAACACCATATTCAACGCTCAAATATTTCACAGTAACACTCAATCTACAAATTAGATAACGATTGAAAAAATTTACTCATGTTGTCATAGCCTATAAAATGACCAGTGTTTAACACTTCCCACCTAGTGGCCAATCATTAGGAGAGAAGTTTTGTTTCTAAACTTCCATTGAAGTTTCAACTGTGTCACTAGTGCTTATTTGAGAATCATCACTGGTGATTATGAATGAGGGGGAAAAAAAATGATAAACAAGCGCTACATGTCCTGGCAAACTTCTTTGACCATTTATTTCTGTTCATAACAGAGAGAGTCCAAAGAACATTATTATTTATTATTATTATTATTTGACGCCTCCAGGGAGTTCAAGGACTCAAGGGAAGGCACATACTCTACAACACCATTCAATCACAAATTGACTGAAACTACACCAACGCCATCTACTGCTGACCACCATTGGTATTTCCACAGACAATCAAAAACATCCATGCCCATGGCAGGATTTGAACCCACAGCCTTTTGGCTGGAGAGCAGATACACTATCCACTCGGCCAACCAGGCTGGCATGTGAACTTCTAATACCACATTTTAACTGCAAACTATTCCCATACCAGTAACTGAGGCAAAATGCAGGTGATTCAGCACTACATTACATATGACTGAGAATAAACAGTATAATCAGTCACATTTAATGCAGTGTTCAATCACCTGCATTGTTCTCTATTATTGTAATTTTTCCCCTCACCTTTAAAATGCACCACTGAACACAAATGCTCATTAATTTGATTATGGAATTAAATAATTAGATTATGAATGCCCAAGTACTGAGCATTCCATAATCTAATTATTATCTGATTACTTTTTCCAAGTTATGCACCAAGTTCTGTGTCACATTTGTCTTAAATCGTAAGTCATTTCTAAGAACCATAGAATACTGTTTTTTAAAACAAATTATACTGGAAATTATAATACAAAAGAAATATATTAATATACAATTTTAATATCTACACTTTTAGATTTTGACATTTTTAAACTTTATTGCTATTTAAAAAAAAAATAAATAAAATTTTACCTTGACTCCTCTGATTCGAAATTCTCTTAAAGCTCTGTTCATTTTTGCAGATGCTGACTTCATATCATTAGCATGAGCTACAACTTTAACTAATAATGAGTCATAATAAGGAGACACTATTGCACCAGCAAATGCTGAAGCACTATCAAGTCTGATTCCAAATCCTTCTCCACTTCTAAATACCTAAACAATGAATTCAACATGTATACATATAAATAACAAGTAAGTTTTTGTTTATATTAGTTTTCAGTGATCAATACAATAATAAGAATACTTTAATTCAAGGAAAGTTATTAGCTGAATTGCATACACAAGTGTTTTGCTAAGTGAGATAATTGAAGCACAATGAAAGACTAAAAATAGAATGATAGGACAAAAAATTAGATTAAGGAATGAAGAAAACATGGATAAACAAATGAAAAGAGGCATGGGTTAATGTAAGATAAAAGTTTCAAACTTAAAATTCTTGTGATCTTGGTTTTACTGATTTCTGGAATATATTATATATATGCACCTCCAGGTATACACGGATACATCAAAGGTCCTTTGAAAGCCAAAGAAAACCTAAGACTCATGATACCTCTTCCTGAAAACATTCATGAAATTGCACTCACGCAATGCCAGTCACCTACTCAGCTTCAAGGAATTATTCTGTGTTCTCTCTTATACCTGCCATGATCTGCAAAATTGCTCTTATATTTATACTGTAAGATCTCATTCCCCCCTCCCCCAACCAACTGCTTTGTTTCTATCGTATCTTGTCCTCCTATTTCTCAAATTTTGCAGGCTACATTCCTTTAAAGAATCTTTATACATAAAATTCTGGTCTGTATTTCAGCAACAAAAAATAAAATTTTCTCACCAGTTAACAGATAGACCATTTTTATCCTATCCCAACTTCTTTAAAATATCTTTATATAAATTTAAAGGAGCAGGCAAAAATTCTTATGAATTGCCTGTTACTGAAAGTCAAATGACATGAAATTTGAGGGAGAGGGAATAAAACAAGCTTAAATTGGAAATGATGGCTGTCATGCATGTCACAGTGTAGCAGAATATCCACCACTACAGCGAAATTTCAGTAAAGATAAGCAAGGCCTAACAAAAATCTATATTCTATTAAGCTTAACATTAGGTTCAAGAGTAGCTGCTATGTTAGATTCAACATCCTACTTGGCAACTGTCTGCTCAGCCAGACTGAGCAACTATCACTTATAGGATCAGCTCTATGGTTTGTTAGTAAATGGAAATGCCTTTTGGCTGGAAAGACCTGGGTTCTAATTCACATGGAGAGAAGAGGCAAAGAATAAGAAAAGTCTCATTGACTATGTTATTGTTGATAGTGATGTTTTCTACCTGGTGCAGGACACCAGAGTGTACTGAGGATTTGAAATTGGAAGGGATCACCATTTAGTCTCGAGCAGGATAAGATTGAAATTCATATTGAAAAGAAGAACATGTAAGAAAATTTTAAAGTGAATAAAAGTTGAGTGGCTCTCAGATGTGAATTATTGACTAAAATACACAAACATTATTGAAGAAAAAATGAAAGTTTATAAACAGGAACCAAACCTTGGAGATTCAGTGGAAAATCCTAAAGAAAACTGATTGATTCAGCCAGAGAGGCACATGGTGAGGTTGTCTGCAAGGATATAAAATTCAGAACTCCACAGTGGACAAAGGAAGTTAAAGAGGCAGTGAAGGAAAAAAAGAAAGCATATCAAAAGTTCCTGGAAAAATAAGTCAGCTTGTGTATATTATTATTATTATTAAGAGAGACCGCCAGGGAGTCAGAGACTCATCGAGGGAGGCCACATACTACACATACCAGCTATCATACTTATTCTTGAATTCATTCCCACTGCTTGCACTCACAACATCCAATGGCAATCCATTCCAATCACGCACCACCCTCTGAGAGAAAAATCTGGCCATTACACCCTTCATGGCAGCCTTCATTCTCAGCTTCCAAGGATGCCCTCTCGTCCTTTCCCTACCCTCCATAAATTGAAAAATCCCATCAACTGATATCTTGTATGACCCTTTCAGCAGTTTGTAAGTCTCAATCATATCAGCCCTCTTTTGACTATTTGCTAGTGTCTGCAATCTACAAATTCTCAACCTGTCTTCATAATCAGTATTCCACAATCCTGATATCATTTTTAACACACTCCTTTGTACTCTCTCCAACATATCAGAATCGCATTGGAAACCAGGAGACCAGACCTGCGCACAATAGTCCAAGTGAGGTCTTATCAAGGCCTTGTAAAGAGGCAAAATAACATCATCTTTACATATGAACTTTCGTTTGAGCATTGTAATTAATTATCTTTTGAGTTGTATTTGCAATCTTTGCCACATGGCCCCTGAACTTCAACTTCCTATCTATTAACACTCCAAGATCCCTGGCCTCAATCAGTTTCTTCTAGCCTAATCCCACCAATATAATACAACATTGGATATCTAATCACACCGAAGTGAATGACTTTACATTTACTGACATCGAACTGACACCCATTTTCCCATGCCCACGATTCCAGCTTATTCAAATCATTCTGCAAGGACTGCATATCAGCAGCATTCATGATTACCCTGGCTATCTTTGCATCATCAGCAAATAACTGTATGTACCCTGTCAAATCCTTCCCAATATCATTAATGTACAGATTGAATAACAGTGGACCAAGCACTGATCCTTGTGGTACACCACTTATTACCTTAAACCTTGCAGACTCAGATCCCCCGTATACCACTTTTTGATATTTGTCAGTCAGCCACCCTCTTATCCATGCTAATGTTGTATCACCCAAACCCATTTTCTCCAATTTATACAGCAGTCTGTCATGTTGTATTCTGTCAAAAGCCTTAGCAAAATCTAAAAGTTATCATGGTGTATCCATTCCCCTTGTCTAGTTCAATGGTAACTTTGTCATAGAATGTGAGCAAGTTGCTAAAACATGACCTTCCCTTAGTAAACCCATGTTGTTCATTGCAATGTAGAGATTCACTGTCAACCCATTTCTGAATGCAGGCCCTAACTAATTTTTCTAAAATCTTCACCACTACTCCTGAGATAACAATTGGTCGATAGTTTGATGCATTGGTCTTTGCACCACCCTTATGCAATGGAATTACCATACATTCCTTCCATTCCTGCAGAATCTTCCCTGTTCTGAGACTCATGTTAAACATCCTGGTCAAAGGAATGATCAATTCAGCTGAACACTCTTTTAGCACACATGCTGATATTCCATCAGTCCCTATTGCTGAATTCTTATTCAGTTTGTGCAACAGCACTAATACCTCAGCCTCGCACACCTATGTTTCTTCATCTAGTGAAGAAGTAACAGGGAGCTTAATGTTGCATTCACTAGGTTGATAGCTTTTAACGAAATAGGCACTCATTAACTGAACAACCTCTTTTGCATCAGTAACCCTCACTCCATCTGGATTTAGAAGAGTTATTCTTTCATATTCATTCTTTCTTTTACATGCAGCATATCGATAGAATTCTTGTGGGTTGTCTTTCGCATGCAGAGCCAGTTTCTTTTCATAATCAGACTTTGCTTTCCGTACAATAGTTGTAACTATTCTAGCCTGCTGCTTACTTATAACGTTCATAACGGACGTCATCCTTATGCAAACGGTATTCCTTCCACATCATCCTTTTCTTACGAATCTCTTGCTTAATAAGATTACACATCCATTTGACTCCTACTCTATTTATTCTTCAAACTCTTGGGACACATTCTGATATCGCATCATTTAAATATTGTTTAAATGCTTCCCATACGCTGTCGATATCCTTTCCATCCAGCAACTGATCCCATTCCACTGAACTCAGTATACTCCTCAGTTGGTCATAATTTCCTGCTTGGTAGTTCAACATGTAACCTTTTCTGAATGGAACATTCATAAACTTAGTCACTTCCCAAGTGAGTACCACATGATCACTGTCACCTACTGGAGGCAGAATAATTACGTCTTTAACTGAAATTCCCTCTAACACTATAATCAAATCTAGCACTCTTTGACCTCAAGCTCCTTTTGTCACATGCTGCATGAGGAAGTTGTCCCATAACAGGTCAATAAATGCATTTTCATTCTTCCCATGAGATTCTACTGCTACCCAATCAATATTTGTATAATTAAAGTCTCCCATTATGATTACTCTTTTCGCACTCACCTTTTCTATTTGGTGATGCATTTCTTCATCACCAGCAACTGATCCACCAGGTCTGTAACAACACCCCACTGTGTAATTTGTCTTATTAGATTCCACCTCATATCAGATGGCTTCAAAGTCACTGCCACGTGAAATATTGTTAGCATTATTACTACATTCATAGGTCTCAACTCTAACTGGATTTAAGTCATCCAATATCATTAGCAGCATGCCTCCTCCTCTCCTATCCACTCTATCTTTCCTAAAAATACTGTACCCATGACACTCGATACCAGTAAATAGGTCTATTCTGATAGCCAGGTCTCACTAATTTCTACAAACTGAGGTCGCAACATCTACTCCTTTGTTTCTGATACTCCTAGCATTTGTGTACAGACATAATAATCTACCTTCATGTTCTTTAGTATACCCTTGTTTGCAGTCTGCCTGACCCAATTGGAAAACTTGCAGATCTCTATTCTTCTCTAATGCTTTACACATGTAGACATATTTGCACACACGATTGGTCTGAACCGGATGAACACAAACCTGAAATCGTTCTCACCTCGTCAACATTCCCATAACAAATGGAACACCTTTCTTTATTAGACGCTTTAAAGTGTTAAATATTTTTTGCCATATTAGTTATTTTGATGTTAAATTTTCAGAAACAAAATCTTGCAAAGAAACCCACTTTTATTAAAAAAAATAAACAAAACTCTAAATATAAACTGGCAAAAAAATAAAAATCACACATGCAAGTATAACATTTATTTGAGAAATAACACTGCAAATTTGGCATTCATATATATAGTGTACATTCATCTTTACTGCTTAGTGCAACGTTTACACATCTTTCTCATAATTTGTCTTTTCCCTGATGCTGCTTCACATTTTAAGAGAATGTGATATTGTGGTGCTTGATTTTGTATAGGATATTCTTCATTTATAGGAGGTAAAAGTTGTTTTATGTTAATTCCATAATCAAATAGTGTCATTAGTACCACTAGAATATTTATTGAATAAATAATGTCCATTCAAGAGAATCATTTCAACAGAATAGATGAAAAGTGTTTTTTGGTCAGCAAACTGTTTTCCATTCTGACAAATAAGATAAAAATTGGTCCTGTCAGTCAATTCCTGACAAACTTGTCATAATTCACAACTGGTAGCAGTTTACTTACTTTTCTCTTTCTTTTTCTACTTCTACAATTCTCATTTGAAATTCTGTTGAGATATAACTTACACCTTCTATCCATCTACTTGCTTATCGTCATTCTATCAGAATATCTGGCAAATGTTTATTTTTTAATTTTTCATTCTTAACTTCTTTTTATCCATTTTAACGTTCCAGTACAGCGAGTTTCTTTCCAAGAGTGTCACATATCCAAAGCAAAATTATTATAATAGTTGTCCTGTAAATATGGTGACCAAAATTTAGCTTTCCTTCTAAATATAAAACCAACTTTCGCATGTCCTCCCCCAACTACCTTCAACTCTCTCTCTCTCTACCCCCCCCCCTAAAAAAATCCCTGGCTTTATCAATTTCCTGAAGTACAGTTCACTCAATATCAATGTAATACACAGCTTGTATGTCTGGAATGGCATGAGCATTTATCAAGAACAATAAAAGAACTGGTGGAAAAACAAGAAATGAAACCAAAAGGTCTTAATAGCAGTATTGGTAGCATCAGAGCTGACTCCCAGTTTATGCTGCCTATTTATACTTTATTCAATTGGTTTCTATCCTGCAGTCTGGAAACTAGCCCATATACCACCTATTCCTAAGAAGTGTGACAAATCCTTACCTTCAAACTACCATCCAATTTCCCTCACCTCAATTCTTTCTAAAGTCATGAAAAGAACCATCAATTGCCAACTCCTACACTACCTTGAAGCCTCACCTAATAAATGACTGACAGTATGGAGTCCATCAATATTGAACAACAGGGGATCTATTAACTTAAGTCACCTATCTCTGGACAAACAACCTGGAAAGGTTTGAAGAATCTCGAGTGGTTGCTCTTGATATCTCCAAGGCTTTTTTGACCAAGTTTGGCACAAAGGCCTTTTAGGAAAACTCCTATCATTCAGTCCATCCTGACTTCTGCAATTGGGTAGCTAGCTTTCTGGCTAGATGCTCACTTTGAGTGATGGTGGATGGCACCTTATCTTCTATCTATACAACTAATGCTGGAGTCCTAAATGGCTCTATTCTCTTTCCCACTCTCTTCCTTCTATATATAAATGATCTATTCCAGCTAACTACCAATCCAGTATACAGTTTTGAGGATAAGCACATTACACTCCATTCTGGTTGACAAACCTTGCAAAGCATAAATCACCACAAACTCCAGAAATCTCACCTCTGCCATCTTAAATTCTGATCTTCAAAGCATTCATCAATGTGTTTGGATAACATTATCAACTTCAATGCCAGTAAAACACAGCTCTGTATTATTTCTTACATACAAAAAAAAAACCCTCTGTTCTTCCATTCTTATTCTCGACAATACTCAAATCTCTAGTCAAGATGAGTTTCATCTTCTCTAATGTTTAATCTCTCTTGGCACAAATATATCACAACTATAGCTTCCTCTGCATCCAAAAATTTAGGCTCGCTTTTGCTTGAGGTATTATTTTAACTCTGAACATCTCTTAACCCTATACAAATCATAAATCTGCCAGACCATAATAAATTTAGTTTAATTATTTATCCAAGTGTGAGCAAACAAAGTTTGCTCCTGAAAATATCTTCAGAACTGAGGCAAGGTGGTGCATCTGTTGGCAACTCATAGCAAAGGTGGACCAAGCTCTCATCACTCCTTGTCTCAGCATCTCCCACCATGCAAAGCACATCTCCTTGCAGACATGCATAATGCTATGCATTAAGGGAAGGGTCACTACCCAGACCGGTTTCGACCTTTACCGAGGTCTCGTCAATGGGAGGCAAATCCAGAAGTGGTGACACTAAGGCAGAAGCAATGTTTACCTATATGAGTTGCCAACCGGTGTACCACCTTATTATTAAATTACTCTGGATTTAGAGAAAGATGATGGAAGTTTATTTTGCACTTGGTTAGAGTATAATAAATTTAGTTTAATCCTTTATCCAAGTGTCAGAAAACAAAGTTTGCACCTGAAAATATCTTCAGGACTGAGGCAAAGCTCTTTGTTATTTAGTCATTGAGTTTTTCTCCATAACGTGTAGGTATATTTTACATACATATATATTTATATATACCTCCACACACACACACATATATATATATATATGTTAAAGATACCAAGCAATTTTAAACTTGGTTTTACTCCATTTTTCCCAAGTAAGCAAACAGACAAAAATGTCAAGTTTGCGCCTGCAAGTGATGCAAGACAATTTGTGATCGGAGCTTGTTCCACGTCCACCACGAGTTGCCCTGGTCTTGCACTACCTGTAGGATCAGCTTGTCTTGCATCACTTGCAGGCGCAAACTTGACATTTTTGTCTGTTTGCTTACTTGGGAAAAATGGAGTAAAACCAAGTTTAAAATTGCTTGGTATCTTTAACATAATTATACCCAAGGTAAAAATACTTTCTACATATATATATATATACACACATATACATACACATACTATACTTAAAATAGATTGATATCTTTAACATATACTATATATTGTTTTATGATATATACATTTCTTGCTGCATGTGTTATATTAATATTTTTTTTTCTTACTCATAGCAAAGGGACCTCTCCATTGCTTCTGTCTTAGTGTCACCACTTCTGGGTCTGCCTCCCACTGACGAGACCTCAATAAAGGCCGAAACCGGTCTGGGTAGTGGCCCTTCCCTTAATGCATAGCATTATACATGCCCATAAGGAGATGTGCTTTGCATGGTGGGAGATGCTGAGACAAGGAGTGATGAGAGCTTGGCCCACCTTTGCTACGAGTTGCCAACACCAAGAGCAAAATAAACTTCCAAAATCTGCCAGGCCATTGAATACTGCCTCTCATATCTAGGGTGATGCCTCTAAAAGCTCCCTGAAAATACTGGATTCTATACAGCAAAGGGCAGTTAGATTGATTGATGATTGTTCTCTCACTAATACACTCGCACACTTTCACACAGGCATTCAAGTCTCCACAGCCTGCTTTTCTATAAATACTTCTATGGCTGCTGTTCATTAGAATTGGCATCAATAATTCCCCCATCCTTGTAGAAATCTGTCCAAATGTACAGCAACACACCAGCACCCTATCATAGTTCAACTCCAAACCCGCAGAACTAATTTCTTGTCTTCTTCATTTATTCCTTCCACTGCCCTCTGGAGCAGTCTTTCACCACAAGTTTCCCAAAGAATACAATACAAAGCTTTTCAAATCTAATGCAAATATGTTGCTTATTGCCCATCCATGGTACTAACATAGTAGAGTTTGACCAATCTCTTGTGGATGGGCTTTCCATTTAAAAAAAAAAAAAAAAAAGAGTAGCTTCTGTATGGGGGGGGGGGAATATGAGCAAAGTGCAATTCACAAATTAACATACAGTATAAATTATGCTTTCTTTTCCTACTACTTCAGATGAGTAATTGCTTATTGCTGTTGTGTTAGCATGACCAATCACTACTTAGTTACCCTAACTATTTATCAACCTGTAAAATAACAGGCTTAATGATCTTTGTAAGATTTTGGAATCAGCTTCCAATCCTTGCACAGATGTAATTTGTTTTAAAGGACTGCTGTTAGCATTTTTTTTTTTTTTTTTTGAGAAGTTTGAACAACTCCCAATTATTTTTTACTTGGATAATGAGGACTTGGCACTATATTTCAACTGAACTTTGGAGCTGGAAATGTAGTTCAACTACACAGTAAAACTGTGTAAAAATAATGATCCAAATATTAATCAAAAATAAAAATGTTATATTACTTTTATTATTTGTTACAATTATTGTGTTATTATCCCTTTTCAAATAGACATTCAAATTTAATTACAAAAAAAAACAAAACATGGTTACAGTAAGTGATACAGTTTCTATGAACATTATTTTATTATTATTATTACTACGTAACACCTCCAGGGAGTCCAAAGACTCATCAAGGGAGGGCACCTACTCTACAACTCTCCGTCTCCACTAAACGCAACTACCTTCATCATCTACACCAATGCCATCTACTGCTCACCACTAGTATTTTCGCAGACAATCACAAACATTCATGCCCATGGCAGGATTCGAACCCGCAGCCTTTTGGCTAGAGAGCGGATACACTGACCACTCAGCCAACCAGGCCGGTAAAGTGTATGTCCATTAACAGAGTACATGTTCTGTCATGTTTTGCTGAATGAAAGGTTTCCAGAAGACAAAACCTTATCACCTGCACATGAGAACTATTAATTCAGCTTTAGGTGAAAAGACCATTAAAAGTCAAGTTCTATATATAAGATGAGATTTTAATCTAGAGCTTTTCAACTGAAGAAATGATGAAACGCAGCCAGTAATGAGGAGGAAGAGAAATGGAAAGAATGTAGTATTTAAAAATTTGCTTATATTTGACTTTACTGAAACCATCATTGGAAGAATATAAAAAATATTAGTAAAGTAGTGAAATGATGGCCTGAATGCTTCTGGAAAAAAACCTTAACTGGAGGAGAGTATCAAAGATATAAAAATTGAAAAATTATAGAATGATAATTAATTTCAATATCCTTCCAGAAGACAAAACTTAATGTTAGCAAAAGTATAGAGTAAAAACAATAATAATGAGAGCCAGTTTAGCAGAAATGTGTCCATGAAAATACCCATAGAAGAGGCATATGCTGAAAGAGAACACTGTAAGAAAGTAAAAATCAAATCAACTGATTTGATTTGTCCTTTTCTGGAGAGCATCAAGCATTTTTGAGAGATCTTGGGTACTCTAATCCAGATATGAGATATGCATAGAGCTGGCTGTTGTATGAGTGGATATGTAGTAGTGTCCTGAGCAGAAAAACTGGCTAGTTTTTGGCAAGAGAAATCTGATTTTTCTTGCCCGAGTTTGTACTACGTACTAGGATTACTTGCATTAGCTCACGATAATAATCGCCGATACTTTTATAGTTTACTATATTCGGCATGAAACTCTCTGATTCCAATCTTTGAGTTTCTTATTTGGTTTTAAAACACTGTGGGATTAATTATCCTCTTAATTTAAATAATGTTGATATCGCCAAAACGAAGCCTATTGGCTCTTTATATTTAAGTAACTTGAATATAAGATTTGTCAACCTGAACATCCTTGAGGGCACATATCAGGAATTTGATGAAGATTTGTTAAATCAAGAGGAATGAATGTACCATCATTAACAGGACACGAAGATCAGTAAGGAAGATCATTTATGCATGGGAGAAAGGATATAATAAGTATAGCACTCTGGGTTGATACAGAAAATCTGAAGACAGGAGTTATCTACAAGGAAGGAGAAGGTGAAGGCCAGACAATAATTGGATAGACAATAGACTATCCAATTACAAAGGGCAGAAGCAAAACATAAAATGGCAGTTTTTAAGAGCCAATAAGTATATAATAACCTTTAAATATTGCCATCTTATATTTTGTCAGGGATGTATATATGTTGCCCAAAACAACAGGATTTTTAGTCCATCAATTTTGTTTAAATTTGTTTGTTTCATGAATGTTTCACATGCCTCTTTATATTTTCTTTCCTACTATGTTTTTGTGTGGTGTAAGGGTCGAGTGCCTTTCCAATCAATTCTATAGAAGGTCTCTAGTGCATGGTCAGAAAAACGTTTTTCCATGGTGTATTCACCAATGTATGGCAGCCTACACACATTTAATCTAGTATACTTCTGTATATGAAGAGAGGAAGGGATCTTTATATGTGCTGAATAAATGTTTAAGTTTTCTAGGAGGTTTATAAGTAGTGCTTGTGTTGTATTTTTTTTATATGCAAAAGGTGAAAACATGAATCGATAGCACTGACATTTCAGCTATTTTCTACATTAATCTGCTGGTGGTTTTCATTATGTTCAATTTATGCACAGCCAACTATTTTTTATTATTAAAAATTTTTTAAAAAATTGACGTTTCAACCATCGTATTAAGGTCATCTTTAGGTATATATAATTCTACACACATACACACAACTATACTGTAGCATTTAGCAACATACCAAAGTAAACTACATCACATCTAAAAACTACTTAACCCATTTAGCCTAACCTCTTGTGGTAAAAAACAATAAAATAAAAAATATTTTTTTTACAATAAAAATCCCAGTAAGATTACCATTACATCAGCCAATCAGATTTTCTAATTTATGACATCTGGTTCTTGTACCTTACTTTTAGTCTTTATATTACTGTTTCTGTTGTGAAGAGCTGAGGTCATATTCTTTGAGGAAGATGGTATGGGAGGAAAGTCATTCCAAAGAACAAAAGATAGACAGAATGAAGGAAGAGGATGAAATATTTGATACGTTGGAGCTTAACTACATAAAGATGTTGACTGACCAATTGATGAATGAGTCCAACATCAGAAGGTCACTATGGTGTAACTCCAGCATCAGAACCTTATCACAGCATAACCCACCATACATTGTTTACTCGTCAATATATTATACACATTTACAAAGCTGTAACTCAACTTCATTTCTGCTACTACTTTCCATAACAAAGTAGCACTTCTTAGTTCAATAATTTTAATTATGGGAAGGTAGTTAAAAATGCCATTTATGCACTTCAAAAAGTCACCAATTCTTGATATATATACATCCTCAACAAAGTGTACATAGAACATCATGATAGTAGTACAAAATTAGGCTTACCTGATTACTAGCTTCCTGTGAACAACTTTCATCCAAATAAAACTCTTATTTTGTGAGGTTGACAATACTTTATATCATATCTTATACTTTGGTTTAAGACATGTAAGATTTGTCTAACTATATCAATCCATCGAGATCATGGCCGATCATCCACTAGATAGTTTTCTTTGCACCTTCACAGTATCTGATTTGCTAAACTTTCCTCTCCCATTTTGTGGGAGTGAGCATGTCACCTTTTACATATATTCTGATGCTGATGATACTTCTTCACTTTTAATGAATCCTCCAATGATGCCATCTGCTCACTAATTTTTCTCAGAACTCATCTGCAGTCTTTAATCAACTGTGGTTTCTAATCAAATTCTCAGATCCATAGGTTAAAACAGGTGACCCAAAACAAGTGGAATTAAAGGTAATGTCTGTGTGCTTAGCTCTCTGAGTGAATGGCCTTGAAATGTATCAAGTATTATTTTGTTCCTTTATCTCTATACACTATACTGCTTAGTATACAATAATAAACAACTGAAGTTTTATTTCTTACATTAAGTATTCAATGGATAGGTGTTTTTACAAATCTGTCTAAGCATGAAAAGCATACACCAATCAAGTTCTTGATACACAAAATGCATGTGCTATTGAAATTTGCTGCTAAATTAAAGGATTTTATAGTGAAGCAACTTTAGATTGAGTATCACTGATCACAAAGCATATATTACATCACAGATCACAAAATGTGATGATTAGTTGACCACACTAACCATAAGTATGATGAATACCCCCATCATGCTTATCATTATTTCTGAAACAGAAGATATCTCAAGGGTATCTGAAAATTATGAACACAAAGCAGATGAAGAAACAATTCTGAAAACAGCCTGAAGAGGTTTACTAAGATGGCCTCGAATTTATTTTTTTACATGGCAGAGAAAACATGTTGAAAGAGAAGAAAATTATTGAGAAAGCATATAAAATAAAGTAGACTTCAAATTATCTTTTACTTTTCACTTAATAATTAAATAATTCTTAAGAGCCATCACAATGGAGGCACTACTTTCAGTATATCTTGCATATACTACAACTTTGGTATTTTGACTATTTTCTCTTATTCCATATAAACTGATTCAACAGGCAGCAAATTAACTTTGCTTATTATATTACCATTCTCCATATTTAGGCTGCCATCTCTATAAAGCTATGTTCAAACAGCTCAAGAATTTATTATTCCACAGGTTCTGCATTCAAAATGCAGTGATGTTTACTCTTTTCTTCTCTATTTAATTCATCTTTTTTATTGCCAATTTTCATATCAAATTTGTTGCAGCAGTACTGAATTTATTTAAGACTATAACATTATCTGCATAAAATAAAGCACAGAAATGTGAAGTAAGAAAAGTAAGAGCACAGAAATGTTAAGTTTACTCCATTAATTTGAGAAGAAATGATGTGAAAAACTGGACAGTTATTTGATAGTAACACTGTTATTCTTCTCAGGAATGGGTTGAATATGGACTAATTTCTATATGTCTAAGCTGCAAGATAGATACCAGTAAACTAGAAGAGAGTATAAAGATGCCAAAGAACAGAAAATAACTCTGGAGCACAAACCTTTCGAATAATCAAAGAAATATTCACTTAGCCAAGAGACTTTTTCATTTCTAATAAGGAAAAAATTCTTTCAATCTCTTTCTAGAGAATGATGGCCATAATTTTTGTCCAATCCCACTATTTTTACACGCTGATGATATTAGTGCATCATTACCAAGAGAAAAAAGAATCTCCTGGATTCATTTTTTATCCAAGATTTGCCTTAACAATTCCATTAATGTTACACATCAATAATAGGAGATAGAAATTTATCAATGTCAAAATCTGGATAAAAAGTGAGAAATCTAGAGGGTTTTTTTTTTCCCCTATATGTAGCAAATAAAACAGGATTATCTGAGTACAAAGGTGGAAGCAAGTCCAGATCATCCAAGTAAATTCATAAAATTAAAGAACAAATAGGAAATGAACAGACAGCGCCTCTTAAATGCAACTGATATGCTGTGCTTTGAGTCTTTTTTTTTTTTTTTTTTTTTTTAACTAATTAAGAAAAATAAAATAGATCTTGATAAATCTCCTGTCTATAGAGACTGGAATAGAAGATATCTGAATATATGTATCTGCACTGTCGTGTAATTCTTCCTATTACAAAGATGCAGTAAGTTTTCTATCAGACCATTCTCTACTACTGCTGCTGGAAGGTAGCACAACTCAGCTAAATCAGCTAATGCCTTTTATTCCCTTATAGAGAGTAGGCAAGACCTTTATACCTATCTAGCTTTTGGAGACTGAGTGGGCAGTTCAATCTCCACCGGTAGGCAATCAGAGATAGCTGGCCCATGTCTATCACTAATTATAGCAGCCACCAATGAAGAGGCTGGCAAAGACGTGCTGCTATCTCTTGGTACCTAACCCTAACAAGATATGTTAGTCTGCAATAATATGGTTACTACAGTCAATTTTCTTGAGTTTACGGGATAAAAAAAAAAGAGTTTCCAGGAGGAAAAACCCGCTTGCCTGTGCTCGAGATCAACTAACTCGAGAATCGGTCGAAGAAAGGCTTAGAAAAAGTTCCTCCAGTTGGTGACTAGACTTGAACTTAAGTCTGACTTCGAGTGACCAAGTGCAGAGGATGCAAGCACCACTTCCACTGAGCTACACAGGAAGGTAGCACTATTTTCTGAAATTCTCTTGTTGAAAGAAGAATGGATGACTAAGAACAAACTTTAATAATCCAGTACAGGGATTAACACAATAATTTACCTCTTCTGGTTGGTATCCAGAAGGATACAAAGCTGTATAACTGAGAGACCTCCACATAGCCTTTAAAAGGAATGCGGAGAACCGACCAGGGTTTCTGACTTAAAGTCCAATCCTCACCTTCTCGTGGTGCACCCTGTTGGGTATCTACCTGGAAACTGAACGAAAGAATGGGCTGGGATTTGGGATTTAGCCGACCAAATCGTATTCTTATTGGTTAAACCAAAATACAAAATGATGGTACAACATGACAAAATTTCATGCCGGCTGGGTCATCGTCTGGTTAAACAAGCCCCCATTGTTTTCACCAGGGAACTAGGGCGAACAGCGAAAAGTCAGCTACTGGAACAAATCTGAAAACACACCCCAACTCAACATCACCAGAGTTAAAGATCAGTACTATCAACATAAGAAGCCTGAATGGCAAAGAAACGGAACTAGCTGAGGAATTAGATAAGTACCAGATCAACATAATAGGGGTGACTGAAACAAAAAAGACAAAAACTGGCGAGATCTTTCTGAGCAATAAATACAAAATGTTATATTCAGGCAATAACAATCAAGGAAAAGAAGGGGTAGCCACAGTATTCAACACAAAATACGAGGCTAATATTCTTGAATGGCAGGCAGTCTCAAGTTGAGTAATTTGGGCAAATATGAGAATGGGGAACTGGACAATGAGAGTTATTTCTGCTTATGGCCCCACAGAAGGTTCTACTAAGGTAGAAGTGGAGGAATTTTTTGAGGCTTTAGAAAAAGAAAGTGACACAATGAAAAAGGAAAAGTTGATCCTTGTTGGGGATCTAAATAGCAAAGTAGGAAAGATTTTCATGCACAAAAATATTTTGGGAAAATTTGGAGAAAAGAGCAAAGCTAATAATAATGGCAAATATCTGTTGGATTTCTGCTCAGGACATGGACTGGTTATTACTAACACCATGTTCCAACATAAAAATGTGCACAAATTCACATGGAGAGAAGAGGCAAGGAATAAGAAAAGTCTCGTTGACTATGTTATTGTTGATAGTGAGGTTTTCTCTCTGGTGCCACCAGAGTATACAGAGGATTTGAAATGGGAAGTGATTACTATTTAGTCTTGAGCAGGATAAAATTGAATTTCATATTGAAAAGAATAACATGTAAGAAAGTTTTAAAGCGAATAAAAGTTGAGCATCTCTCAGATGTGAACTGTAGACTAAAATACACAAAGATTATTGAAGAAAAAATGAGAGTTTGAGAACAGGAGATTCAGTGGCAAGCCTTGAAGAAAACCCTGATTGATTCAGCTAGAGAGCTATGTGGTGAAGTTGTCTGCAAAGATATAAAAATTAGTGATGTTTTCCTGACTCCATGGTGGACACAGGAAGTTAAAGAGGCAGTGAAGGAAAAGAAGAAAGCATGTCAAAAGTTCCAGGCAAATAAGTCAGCTTGTGCTCTTAGAGAATACAGAGACAAATGTAAACTAGCTAAACAAAAGTCATGGGAGGACTTTGGCAAGAACATAGAAAACAAATATCAAGAAGGTGGCAAAATATTCTGGAGGTTGTTGAAGAAGCTTAGGAATGGAGGTAAGAGTGCTGTAAAAAGGAGTTAGAGATGATAAAGGTGGCATGAAAATGGTAGAATAAGATATCCTTGAAGTATGGAGTAATTACTTCGAAAGGCTGTTAAATGAAACAAGCAGTGATGATAGCACAGTGGTAAAAAACACTGACCAGGCATGTAGTCAGGAAGACATATCCATACTTGAAGTAGAAAGAGCCATCAAAGGCTTGAAATGTGGAAAGGCACCAGGAGTAGATAATATTCGACCAGAAATGCTGAAGTATGGTGGTATAAGAGTCTTACAGTGGCTGCACTGCATAGTTCAGAAAGTCTGGACAGAGGGACGAATTCCCGATGATTGGAGTAGAGCTCTCATTGTACCCATATATAAAAAGGGAAATAAAACTATATGTGAGAATTACAGAGGTATTTCCCTACTGAGTGTTCCTGGCAATATCTATGCAAGTATACTTGAGAAACGGTTGAGAAGAATTGTGGAAGAAAAACTTGGTGAAGAACAAGCTGGATTCAGGCCAAATAGAGGCTGTCAGGATCAGATATTCACTTTACGACAAATTGTCGAGAAAGCATGGGAATATAACAAAGATCTGTATTTAAGTTTTGTCAATTTGGAAAAGGCATATGACAAGGTGCCAAGAGAGAAGCTATTCAATATGCTCCAGTTGTATGGTGTCAATGGGGCATTATATCAAGCAATACTTAGTCTTTATTTGAGTTGTAAGTCAGCAATTAGAATTGAAGGAAGTACAAGAAGATGGTTTAATGTTAAATCTGGTGTGAGACAAGGATGTACATTATCCCCTCTGTTATTCATAATCTATATGGATCACATTATGAAGGAAAGTGGTATTAAACATGATATCAAAATTGGAGATGTTAATGTAAGCTCTTTGCTTTACGCAGACGATGTTATAGTTCGAAATAAATCTGCTACAAATCTGCAAGATTCTCTGACTAAATTGAATAACTGTTGTAATAGATATGGTATGAAGGTCAGCAATATAGGCAGAATCATTTGAAAATGTCAACTGTGTTGTGAATGGAGAACCTGTGGAACAAGAAAAACATTTTAGCTACTTAGGCATGATTTTTAGTGAAGATGGTAAATTAAATATGGAAATAGACAACAGAATCAACAAAGCTGGTATTTTAGGAAGTCAATTGAATAAATCATATGGAATAAGAGAGAAATTAGTCGGAACACTAAATTAGCTGTATACAAGACAGTGTTCAAACCAGTTTTAACTTATGGATCTGAGAGCTGGGTCAGAAGTAAAAACACTTGACCAAAGACTAGAGACACCAAAGACATGAGAGTCCTGAGAAAGATTATAGGCGTGAACAGATGGATGGCATCAATGGCAATATCATATTAAAAACGAGGATATTAGGAAAGAACTTGACATTGTCACCATCCAGGAATGCATTAGCAGAGCTAATTTCAGGTGGTATGGTCACTTAAACAGAATGGGCGAGGAAAGATTAGCAAAACAAGTGTTCTCTGCCAAGTTGGCAGGAAAACGACCCAGAGGAAGACCAAAATATAGGTGAATTGATACGGTATAAAGTGCCTTAGACGATAGAAATATAAGATCTGGTAATGCTGGAGTCTTGACAAGTAACAGACTGATTTGGAGGAAAATTGTAGATAGGAAGTTAGTAATGATGTAAATTTTTCATGTAGTACTATCATATCCTGTACACTCCTTGAGGGTACATGGCAGAAAATTGATGATGATGATGGTTGGTATCCACAGAGAAACTAACAGTGTTGTTGATAGTTTCTTGGAAATGCAGTTTGTGATGAATCAATGTGATATCATTCTTGGTCTATGCATTACAAATTTTTTACTTTTGAGTTTAATTAAATCAGTTAAGCTCACTACATCTGTTTTATTTTTACTTTTATTTGTCATGACTGTAAATCTTTGAATAATTATGATAAGATTTCTTTATACAGAGCTGAACACTTGAGTGTGAAATTGGTAATAGCATCTTGTATGGTTGAACCTGGTTAGTGTTTCAGCATTGAAAAAAGATCACACACACACAAGAAAACACCACTGCTACTTGGACTTGATGCAAGGTCCTGCTTTTAACTGTTAAGACTTACATAAGTATTGAAAATTTAAAGTGGAATGGGGAATGAATGTTTCTATACCAATTAATATTGTTTCAGTGATATGTTTGATGCCAATGTTTAGATTGGAAGACTGAAATAATGCAAACCAAGAAAACAAGACAAATCCAAAGTTTATCAAATTTGGCACTCTTATAATGAGACAAAATGTGGATAAAAGTTGATAGATGAGTTGCTCGATGGGAGAAGGCAACATCGAATATTGTAGTCTGAACTGCCTAGATTCACAGTATGTATTATCTAGGAGGATCACTAATGAAGAGATCTTGTGTGTTTGGTTGGTGTTCAGGGTTATCTGGTATTCTTGTAGGAATATGGACAATCTGTGTAAGATCACTGGTAATAGCCAATGTCTCAGCATCTGTATCTATTGGATTAGTGCAACTGGAAAAGGAAAGTCAGCTGGAATTGCAAACATTAAAATTTCCAAGGACATCAAGAAGGTTCAACTGAAGAAGATCAACAGTTAAAGATAGGAAATTAAAAGGTTAGGAACAGTGGTGGTATAAGAAAGATAATAAAGATGAAATTAAGCTAGAAATTGACATGGTCATTTACTAAAATAAAGAGCCAAAAGACCTCATTTCAGCGATGCAAAATTATATAAATAAAGTGGATATTAAATCCAGCATTATTTCAAAGCTGAATGCAGAAACTATGAATATTTCATATGAAATTTGACCAGAGAGCTTACGGGAATACACTTGCCAACATTTAAGACCTATGGACCAATAGCAGATGAATATATGGATGCTTGGGCAAGTGATCATGTCTTCTATGAGGTCTGTGTTTGGGCAACTCATAAATGCTAACGAGAGTTTTTGGTCTCTTAAGGTTTCTGCCTGGTCTCTGAGGAGAAGCAACCAGTTCAAAATAGCTGTCAGGCCAGTGAAACCTTATCAAAATGGACCAACAGAGGGCAAATATATGGATGCTTGGGCAAGCAATCATGTCTTCTATAAGGTCTGTGCTAGGGCAACTCGTAAATGCCAGCAAGTGTATTCCCATAAGCTCTCTAGTCAAATTTCGTACAAAACTTTCATAGTTTCTGCATTCACTTTTGAAATAATGCTGGATTTAATATCCACTTGATTTATATGATATGGTCATTATTATGCAGCTCCTAGAAGGAGCTTCAGGATATCTATGGAGAGATCCTTCTATATCACTCAATACTAACATACTTATCTCTCAAACACATTCTCTGAAGACAAACTCACTTTCAATTATAATCCATTCCATCATGCTCCCCCAACATTATGAAAAGAACCTGGACCTCACATGCCTTTTACCTATTCTTTCTTAGTTTCCAGGGATGACTACAAGCCCCCCCCCCCCTTCACACCTACCATGAGCTGTGCAATTGCACTTGTCTACACTGTAAAATTCCTTTACTAACTTCTATATTTACCTTATCTTCAGCTTTCATCTATCATACTGTGATGGCCACATTCCTTCTGGCTGTCTTCATAATATATGGCGTTTTCTGAAATTGTTGAGGTTGTTTACCGTAAGTCAGAAAAATGCAAACAATACTGCTACAGACAAAGAACTGATTTATATGCCTCATTCTCCAAAAATCATTCATCCATCAAAAGATCTTCATTACTTGAGCATTTTAATCTGTTCCAAATATTTATACACAGAATACTGCAGTAAAATCAATGCTAATCTGCATAATCTTAATCTTGATGATGTGCAGTTCACTCTTGTATAGTGAGTTTGCTAGTTTGGTCTTTAAGAGCTGCATGTTTTAGTCATTTATTTCTGTGCCAAGATTCATATTATTCAACTCATATTCTACTAATTCACTAAAATTTTCTTGATTTTATGCTAGGATATGCTGAAATACTGATGAAGTATATTACTTGTTAATCAATGAATCAAACGTCTATGAATTGTTGATTATTTCTTTTGTTCTTTTTCTTGATTATAAATGGAACTTCTTTTTCATGAATATATTCAGGTATTTAATCTTAAAGAAAAAGGAAACTAAAATTTGCAGCTCACATGGATAGAAACCAGCAGTCTCACTAAAACTCAAGATGAAAGCTGGGAGAAGCAGTCAAAGAGGTGCATTGATTTTCCTCAGTACTACTGACAAACACTGGCTCTGTGAATAAAAGGTAGAATGATTAAAATTTCAGCAGTAAAATAATCTAAGGGGAAAAAAAAAGTAGTGAAAGTCATAAAATAACATTGTTAAATATTATAATGTATATCATATCTCAAAGTCTACTGTCAATCTCAACATTGCTTTTTTTATTCTATATCAAATTTAAATGGATTTACATACAGGTATATTCTGTTAAGAGAAAGATTATACTCATAAACTTGCTACTGAAAGAGCTCACGTTTAAGTAGCTTCTATAATCTTGAAAGCATTCCAGCCTGTTCTTAGCACATAATATTTTAAAGTAAGAACAGTACCACATTTCATAAAAACCTGAAGTGCGTGTACATGAAGTATAGCTCTTATTTAATTATAATCACACTTTTCCATGCATCTATTATTATTCATGACTTACTTTTCACGGTATTAACACCACACACTTTTATCACAAAGATGTTTTATTAACACTTATATTTCGCTGATTTTCAACTCAGCATCATCAGAGCACAACACACTTGTATATGCAACAGTGAGTGAGTGAAACAATATAATTGCAAAAGACAAAAGATCTAAAGTCATATTTTTGGTGCCCTCTAATGAAAAAAAAAACCTATCCAGGAGTTTTTCTTAGGATAACCGTCTCCCAAATTTTTGGCAAATTAATGCAACCATATTTGTTAAGGTTGGGAGAATTCTTCAAAGCCATTGCTGACTCAAAAAATAATCTTTCAGATCTATAACGACTCCTAAATAGCACATTCGTTTTCCTCCATCTAATCCTGTGTGAAGGAGTGTCCAAAGCGTGGTCTGCCAGTCCCGACTTGCCATAGTAATAGTAGCGAATGTATCTTTCATGTTCTTCCAGGCGGATGTTCACTGATCTTCCTGTTTGCCTATAATAAGCCAAGTCACAAGGAACTTCATACCCTCCTGGGTGTGCTAAAGGGTGAAGTTTATCCTTAGGTGAGTAGATCAGAGTTGCCAGCTTGACATGAGGTTTGAAAGTGGTGCGAAGGCCATGTTTCAACAATACTTTGGCTATCTTTTCCGATGTACCTCTGATATAGGGAATAGAAATGGTCATGTTGTATTCTTGTGTATTAGGGGAGGGCAGAGTAATGGGCCTATGTAGTATTTTATCTATTTTGTAGTGATTGTAGCCATTGGCTAAGAATGTATGGTGCAGGTATTGGAGTTCAGTGGTCAGAGCTGTATTGTTAGAACAAATGGCTCTGGCTCTGTGTGTAAGTGTTTTTAAAATGCCATACTGTTGGAATGGATGATGATGTGATTGTTTATGTAGGAATCTTCCTGTGTGTGTGTGTGTGTGTGTGTGTGTAGGCTTCTGTAAATAGAAAAGATAGTGATCCATCTGAAAGGTGGGTAACTAATGTGTCAAGAAATGGTAAACAGTTATTTGATTCTTTTTCTATTGTGAAGTGAATTTTGGGGTGTTGGCTGTTTAGGTAGGTGACAAAAGCATCCAAAGTGTCTTGTCCAGATGGCAAACACATCATCTACATAGCGTAACCACACTTGTGGCTTGTATGTAGCTGTGGTAAGTACTTTGTTTTTCAAAGTGTTCCATGTAAAAATTTGCTAATGGGGGGGGGGGGGGGAACCCATAGCAGTACCATTAATCTGTTTGTAGAATTTTACATGGGAAGGAAAATTCTACAAACAGATTAATGGTACTGCTATGGGTTCCCCCCGCCTCTCTCCCCTGTTAGCAAATTTTTACATGGAACACTTTGAAAAACAAAGTACTTACCACAGCTAAATACAAGCCACAAGTGTGGTTACGCTATGTAGATGATGTGTTTGCCATCTGGACAAGACACTTTGGATGCTTTTGTCACCTACCTAAACAGCCAACACCCCAAAATTCACTTCACAGTAGAAAAAGAATCAAATAACTGTTTACCATTTCTTGACACATTAGTTACCTGCCTTTCAGATGGATCGCTATCTTTTTCTATTTACAGAAAGCCTACACACACAGGAAGATACCTACATAAACAATCACATCATCATCCAGTCCAACAGTATGGCATTTTAAAAACACTTACACACAGAGCCAGAGCCATTTGTTCTAACGATACAGCTCTGACCACTGAACTCCAATACCTGTGCCATACATTCTTAGCCAATGCTACAATCCCTACAAAATAGATAAAATACTACATAGGACCATTACTCTGCCCTCCCCTAATACACAAGAATACAACATGACCATTTCTATTCCCTATATCAGAGGGTGTACATCGGAAAAGATAGCCAAAGTATTGTTGAAACATGGCCTTCGCACCACTTTCAAACCTCATGTCAAGCTGGCAACTCTGATCTACTCACCTAAGGATAAACTCCACCCTTTAGCACACCCAGGAGGGTATGAAGTTCCTTGTGACTTGGCCTATTATGGGCAAACAGGAAGATCAGTGAACATCCACCTGGAAGAACATGAAAGATACATTCGCTACTATTACTATGGCAAGTCGGGACTGGCAAACCACGCTTTGGACACTCCTTCACACAGGATTAGATGGAGGAAAACGAATGTGCTATTTAGGAGTCGTTATAGATCTGAAAGATTATTTTTTGAGTCAGCAATGGCGTTGAAGAATTCTCCCAACCTTAACAAATATGGTTGCATTAATTTGCCAAAAATTTGGGAGATGGTTATCCTAAGAAAAACTCCTGGATAGTTTTTTTTTTTCATTAGAGGGCACCAAAAATATGACTTTAGATCTTTTGTCTTTTGCAATTATATTGTTTCATTCACTCACTGTCGCATATATAAGTGTGTTGTGCTCTGATGATGCTGAGTTGAAAATCAGTGAAATATAAGTGTTAATAAAACATCTTTGTGATAAAAGTGTATGTGGTGTTGTTAATACCGTGAAAAATAAGTCATGAATAACCAATCAACACCTAAGCTTATCTGTTAGATTTATTATTATTATTATATAGTAAATCCAAGAAGTCCAAAGACTCATCGTAAGAGACCCAAACTAAATACTACACACACAAAACATGCCTTTTCTGAAACTCATTCATTGTTAGGGAACTCTCAACTAATTCTGACAAACCATTTCAACCATTCACACTCTCCATGCAAAAAAAAATCTGGTCTGCTCACACAACTTCCATGGATAGCCCATAGTTTTCTATTTTTCATATATATTGAAAAATTTTCATTTCATTAGTTTTAAAAATCCCCTTTAATATCTTAAAAGTTTCTATCATGTTCTCTCTTTTCTGCCTATCAACCTAAACTATAACCCACAAAAACCTTCAACCTATCCTCATAAGGAGCATTCTCGACTGTCACCAACTTAGTCACTCGTCTCTCTCTCTCTCTCTCTGAATCTTCACCACCTCTTGGTCCCAAAGAAACAGGTGACCAAATCTATGCAGAATAGTCATGATGCAGCCAAATCATAGCCTTATAAAGAGGGATAATAATTCCATATCTTTACTTGTTAGCATGTTTTTTCAACATCCAAGTAATCCTTTTGAATTATGCCCTCTGAACTTCAATTCTTCAGTCCACCACCATTATCCCTAAGTCACTGGCCTAATCATTTTCCTGCAATCCAGTACACCATCAATATGATACATTGTATGTAATCTTTTCAACCCAAAGTGCATAACATTATGTTTTGCAACATTAAATTGACAATCATTAGTCTTGCCCACAATGCCAATTTATTTAAATCATCCTGCAGAATATCTATGTCACCTTTATCAACTATTGCTCTCCTCAGTTTTGCATCATCAGCACACAACTGAATATTTCCTCTTAAATCTTCTTAAATCACTGATACACAAATTAAAGAATAGTGTCCTTAGTACAGAACCCTTAGATACTCCACTAGTCACCCTTATTCTCCTAGATTCTGCTCCACCATATACTACTCCCTGGTGTCTGTCCATCAGCACTCTCCCTGTCCATACTACTAGTTTCATACCATTTCCATTGTTCCAACTTTTGTAATAGTTTTCCATGTGGTATTCTGTCAAATGTCTTTGCAAAGTCCAGCAGTAGCATGGTGAAGCCATTTCCTTTATACAATTCTGCTGTCATTTTATTATAAAATGCAAATAAATTATTAAGACCCTTTACAAAGTCATGCTGCCCACTATACAATATCACTGCTATCCACCCACTGTTGGATTTTACCTTCAAATTTTTCAATACTTTAACAACCCCCCACCCCCAGTATATTAATTGGTCTGTAGTTTGTACAATACTCCAGACTGTGATAACATGAGACAGATATTTTGGATCATTTCCCCTTCAACATGACCATCATTTCACTTACTGTTATTGGACTGCAATAATTAGTCTATATCTGACATTCTCGATCATCCTGAACATTTTATTCAGTTGAGATCAAAACTGCCCATGACAATCCAGTTACATTAGTAACCACAGCATAAAATGATTTATTACCATGTTAACAAGAATATTCCTTTCAACTAAAGTAAACTTTCACAATGTAATAAGTATTGCATATCCATCAGCATTCATCCTCCCAGGCATTACAGTGTTCATATCAGGAGAAACAGTTACAACCAAATTTCAAAAAAATTGGGATGATGGATTTGAACATTAGTTGTTTTTCAGGCATCTCACATCCTCATTTGCTAATCTGATTTTTTTTTAATGCAACTCCCACCCCCCAAAAGTTTATGCACCTATAGTACCGTAGTACTTTGGGTGGACCAAGTGTTTATTTATATATATATATATTTATTTATTTATACATATATATATATATATACATATATATATATATATATATATATATATATATATATATGAGGGTTGTCTGAAAAGTTTTTGGCATAACAATAAAAAAACGAATTTATAATTTCAAAATTATTTTTATTTTTCAATATCATCTCCCTTAAGACTAATACATTTATTCCAGCGATGCTCCAGCACCATTATTCCATTCCTGTAATGGTTCTCAGTAAGATCTGCAAAATACCCCTCTACAGCTGCAATCACCTCTTGATTCAAAGAAAAACGCTGACCAGTGAGGAAGATTTTTAGCTTTGGGAAGAGATAGAAGTCAGAGAGAGCTAAATCTGGGGAATAGCATGGATGTTCCAACAATTCATAGTGCAGATCCCTTAATTTTCCCATTGCCAAAACACTTTTGTGAGCAGGTGCATTGTCCTGAAGAAAGATGATTTTTTTTCTTCTGCAAACCATGTCTTTTCTCATGAACTTTTTTGTCTTGTCTGGTTAAAAGATCAGAATAATATTCCCTTGAAATTTACTCTTTTCAAGATAATTAATAAACAAAAATGCCTTTAGTATCCCAAAACACTGATGCCATGACCTTTCCTGCTGATGGAACCGACTTTGTCTTCTTTGGCACTGAACAACCGGCTTCTGTCTACTGTTTTGACCGCTGTTTGGATTCTGGTGTGTAATGAATCCACGACTCATCCATAGTAATAAATCGACGCACAAAATCAGTTTTATTCTTGTTAAAATGCTCCAAGCACTGTTCAGAGATTTTCATGTGAGTGCATTTTTGATCTGCTAAGCAAGCGTGGCACCCATCTTGCGCAAAGCTTTTTCATTTGCAATTCTTCATGCAAAATATATATCCTACTCGTACTTTTAAAATGCCTATAGTCTCAGCATTTTCATGCACTTTGACTCACCGGTCATCCAATACCATATAGGGCACTTGATCAATGATTTCTGGTGTTGTTACACTTTTTGGACATCCTCCTTCACGTGGATCATCTTCAAGGCTGGTATGGACATGTTTAAACTCGGTAGCCCATTTCTTAATTGTTGAAAATGAAGGAGAAGAGTGTCCATAAATTTTTATGAATTTGAATGAATTTCTTTTGCTGTTAAACCTTTTACAAAGAATTTTATAACTGCACGATATTCAATTTTATCCATTTCAAGAGATACAGACAACACTTTTGCTTCAGATAGCTGTACAAAACAAACTACTTGATGGAATGACTTGCAATTTCACATGCAGCAACTTAGAAAAAAAAAAAAAATCTCACCGATAGTGTTGCCATCTATGGCCGTGGCCATGAACTTTTCAGGCCACCCTTGTGTGTGTGTATATATAAACATTTTATGTGTTTTAAGTAATGCAGAAACTCTGCTCCAGAGACCAAACATGGAATTTTTTTCAAGCCAATTCAGACTTTCGATATGCAGAATAGAAGTAGTCGCATACCAGGCGATAAAATACAACGCCCCCCCCCAATGAAGACATTCACAAACATTTACACTCATGGCAAAATTCAAAATTGCACTATTTTGAATATGCTATCCTCTCAGTCTGCAATGAATTGGAATTCAAAGGCCTGCAATGAATTGGAAAAGGTTTAGCTGCAATTTATATTCCACACGCTGTGCATTTCCTTTGTGTTTATATCTGTAAATTTAAAAATAGTATATAAAATAAAAAGTGAAATATCATATTTCTTAGATTCATAACTGAGAAGGCACTGAAAAAACTAGAACTGTGAGATCTCCTTCAGGTTAACTAGTTTCAAACCCCGTGTTTAATCCTTACCCTTTCAGGGCATGTCCCATTATTAGTAGTCACCTGTACACTGAACAAATGAGCATGGGCTGAAAATTTGGGACTTAGCAAACCAAATGTCATTCTATATATTAGGCAAATCCAGAAACAAGATGTCATAATGTTGAAGCATTCATCTGTCATGGAAAAAATGGTGAATAGAGAAGTCAACTACTACTGAATAAATTTATCCTTAGTAGAAGTAAAGATGGCCATGATCAATGTAAGAGAAGCTATCAGAGAAATTAGAGAAGTAACATATTGAATTGATGTACAAAAACAAAGAAGGCTAAACCAGATGAGGTAGTCATAAATTCAGGCAACAGCAATCAGAGAACTGAAAGAGGAGCAATAGTAATCACCATAAAATATCAAAATAAGCTTCTTGAATGGCAGTCTCAAATTCAATTAGACTAGGGGGGATTTGTAAGAGTGCCACACCTGAGTTATTATACATGCTTCATTGTACAGGATGAATATAAAGTTCCCATTACTGTTATGTGAAAATGGTGAATACAAATCACTTGAGATGCAACTGATCTTGAAAGTGAGGGTTTCTTTGTGACCTATAACTGATATATTGCACATTTTTCTAAAGATTAACACAGCTAATACACGTAGAAAAATTTAAAAACTTATTACAAATTGCTAACATATTTCATCCAGGGAGAAAAGAGAAGATCAGTTACTATATTCAAAACATGAGTCAAGCGGCATGTGCTAACTAGTTCATGTCTTGGTCACAACTGAGTTGACAAGAATGCATAATTAGAGTTCAAAGAAACAATTTAATTTTAGTTTTAGAATAGATTCTGCAACTGAAATTAAATAACCTAATCAATATAGGTTATTTAATTTCAAAATATTAAAAAAATTATTAACAATTAACAGTAATTAACTTCCAAAACTTTGAGACTGGCATACACTCAGGGCAGCTAAGGTTTAAATGATTTTGTAGTATTTCACAAGTTTCAAGAAAAAGACAATCAAACTTGAAACTCTTGGAACGTAGAATCTTGGTGTGCTTCCAGAGAACTGTGTCTGCACTCAATGGACAAAACAGAGATACCTACCTAACAGTGTGTTGGTCTCCTCTAGTGCAAATAACAGTCTGTACTCTCCGAGGTATTGACTCCACCAGATGCTGGAGGAAATTCCAGACATGCCTGTTGCAGCATTATCCACAACTGTGCTTTAGATGTTGGTCCCAGATACATGGATATGAAGTCTCGTTCTACGGCATCCCAGAGAGATTCAACTGAATTTAAATTTGGGGATCTTGGAGCCACTGAATGTCCCAAACTCAGATGAGTGTTCCTCGAGCCATGCTGGGTGGTTGCGGCCTGGTGGGGGCAGTGTATTGTCCTGCTGAAACAGATGTGCAAAGGCCATGAAAGTGTGTGTAGGTGACCAGCCTAAACATTCTGGTAGTTTCACAACATTTAAGGACCTCTCCAGATGCACACTAAGGGACCTAAGGTGTCACATGAGAAGTCTCCCAAAACCATCACGGAGCCACCACCTCTTGAACAGAACTGACATGATGGGGCCATGGCCTCATGCTGTCAATGCCACACCCCCTCCCGTCAGCTCTGCACAACTGATAAATGGATTCATTAGACCACATAACTCTAGTCCAGTCTGCAGAGGTCCAATTTTTAAGGTCCCAACAACAGGCAAGATGCAATGCCTGATGACAAGCTGTCACCAGAACACATTTAGGGTGTTGGCTCCTACAGCCTATGGTATGCACCGTACTGTTCACTCACTGATGCAGCTTAGACCTCTGACATTAAAACTAGAAGATTTGTGCTGCTGTCATTGCCCTGCAATTGGTCTGTATGAGCCTGGACAATCTACATCAACCCCAGTCAATGCCATGTGGTTGGCCACCCCTGGCTCACTGGGTGCTGGTACATCCACTGATGGTATATTTGCAATAGATCCTTGATACTGTTGTCCTCAAGAATCCTATGGTTCTTACCACTTGGGCAATAGAATCTGGTTGGTTAAGTTATGTTAAAAACAAGAGTTTTTGCTCTCTTAAGGTTTCTGCCTGGTCTATGAAGAGAACCAACCAGTTTGAAACAGCTGTCAGGTCAGGGAATACAGTTCTCGGCAACTCAGGGATGCCGAGAACTGTATTCCCATAAGCTCTCAGGTCAACTTTTGAAACTTTCATAGTTTCTACAAACATTGAGCTTTGAAAAAATGTTGAATTTGATATCCACTTTGCCTATGTAATTTGACATCGCCAAAATAAAGACTTTTGGCTCTTTATTAAGTAATTAAGTTCTTGGCAATTATTACTATTAACTGTTCATAATTTTTTTTAATAATACTGATTAGAGTATTTAATTTTAGTTGAAGCTATTTCAGTTTCTTTGAACTCTGCTTTCCTGTCAAGTCAACTGCAAGCTAGTAAGCACATGCTATGTCACTCATGTCTTATGATTCATATTTTGAATGTAGTTACCGATCTTATCTTTTATCCCTTTGAGATTTTTTAAAAATAAATAATATATTTTTTCTACATGTGTTAGATGATTAAATGTACAGAAATATGTCTAGTACACATTCCTTTAAAACACTTGAATACTGCATATTCATCACTAAAAACGACTACCACACCTTGAAACTGTGTCAAAAATTTTAAGCAAGCAAAACAACCTCCTTATTTGAAGGAAGTCTCTGTCAGACAGTTCTTGAGTAAACACAGGGTTAAATGGATGCAATTTTAGGTCAATTTTTTACATTTTGATTTCTGAGATCTCACAGTGAACTCCTGAACTAGTCTGCATTCTTCTTAAATCATCCATTACACTTCCAGTGCTGAAGAGCTTCCATTGCAAGTGTTCATTATAGTGGAGGATCTCATTCAAAATGTCTCTGAAAATCAGCTAACAATCCTTTCAAAAAGACTCTCCCTGTTGAGAAAGAATCCATCAACTAAAAATTATACATTCAACAGTGTAATTACTCTCATCTGCCATTGTTAAACTTAAACATATAAAAGAAAACAAATTTGAAATACAACAAACATTTAATATTGGCAAACCATTTCAGCAATGGAAATGTAAAGGATAAACTAAGAACAGTGCAGAAGAGTGCGAGATCAGAGACCTCAACATGTAAAAAACTGACCTCACTTTCACAAGAACATGTGACAAATATTTTATGCTTTTTTTTTTTGCGGGCTGGGAGTAACAGGGACGAAAATGGCTCACACCCCGTTACTCCCACCCCCTGATCTTATCCCATCATATCCTTCCCCTTTTCCAAAAAATTTCTATTTTCACCCTCCCTCCCAAAGTATTTTCTGCGCACCCTTAATAATAATAAAAAAAAAGGGTTTTTCAAAAAGTTCAAATACCCCTTGCTTCACCAATAATTATCCCACATCTCTCTCTACCCCCCCCCCCACTTTTTCCAATCCTCCTTCCTTCCTTTAACAGCAGATGAATATATATCATCACCACATGCCAGGATGCTGCTGAATAAAAAGACAGCTAGCAACATTCTACAAATGTCTGATTTTTCCTCCTATATATTCTTCATATATCTGTCTATATAAAACATCAGTAATGTCCTAAAATTTGAGTAAAAAGCCAATGACATTATAAAAGGGGCACTCCTAAACAAAAATAGGCTAAATAGTCTAAATATTTACTTGGAGGAGTAACATGGGAATTTTCCCAGGGTAGCAGGGTTTTTTCTCAGGTTTTTCATTCCGCATACAGACAAATCAGCCCTTCAGAACACACACAATTTACAGACAAAAAATACTAGCTGTGGTGGCGGTGGTGGTTGTGGGTGATAGATGGCATTGGTGTAGATGCTTGGTAGTAGAAGTTCGGTATAGTAGTGGAGACGGAGAGTTGTACAGTGGGTGTCCTCCTGCAATGAGTCTTCGGACTCCTTGGAGGTGTCACAAATAATAATAATAATAATAATTTATTTACCACTTTCACATGGATGCCACAGAATGAAGATTTTTGCAATTTCTTTTAATCAAAAAGATATATACATACAAACAAAAAGTCAAGTCCAACTGACACAGGCTAAAACAGTGAAGCAACAACAATAACAAGGAGATGGAACTTTTTTTTTTTGATCCTGGAACTAGCCCCATATAAATAACACTTCCCCCCCCCCAACTTCATCAATCCTCTGTCATTTTATTGCATCATTTGTTTACAAATCATGATCCTGACAAGATTTTCCTACAAGGATAGTTGTTTTTTTTTTATTTGAATTGATGTAATCATTGCTCTCCATCCTTTTTTTCTGGGTTAAATGAAGACTTGGTAACATTGTTGTCAAGAGTAACGTTTCATCACAGACAGTTATGAGCATGTCACTTTTGAGCCTTACTTCATTGCAAGTGGTTCTGTGTGTTCTCATGTGCTTCATAATTTCATCCATTACCCTGGTTTAACCATTTATGAATTCATTCATTTCTGTTTTTATTACAGTACTTCATTATACTTTATTCCTGTTTTTATTTCTGTTGTTCCTGTTATTTATTTTATTATCCTTGGACCATGTCCCAACCTAAAAAGCAAGTGAGAACTCTGCACAAGCAATTGAAAATAGTAAAGGAGGCAGAGAAGAATCCTGGAGAAGATGGAGAACCTAAACTTGTGCTGAACTATGCCAAAGCACATGAAGTGCTGATGATTATGCAAATACTCTAGGCCTTGAAAGATTGTACTTGGAATTGAGGTTTAAAATTTGCACAAAACAAGTGTCAATCAAAGAGTTTTTTCAGCAAGAAGTAGTATTTTAAATCTATTGTAATTTATCATATACTGTATTTTGGTGAATAATAATCATTAAATTGTTCTTATCTATAATTTTAATGGTTTCACAGTACTATCATTTTCCCCATATATAACATTTCTATTCTCCATGCCCCCCCCCCCAAAAAAAAAAATGAAGAATTGAGGTTTCACTGTATTATCAACTCCCAGGAATTATAACAACATCTGATCATTTTTTTTAGACTAGCAGAAAATATATATAAGAATGCTACTCACTTGTATTTATTAAGTACCAACACTGTTAGAAGGTTGGAAAATGCTTTGTAAGCAGTATCTTATAATCACTTAATGCAGATTTATTTCCAAAACAAAAAAAAAAGTAAAATTCTCTTGGATGTGTAACACTGTTAGAAAGTTACTGGAAAATGCTTTGTGGTGGACCATATCTTATAATCACTTAATGCATATTTATTTCCAAAACAAAAAAAAATGTAAATTCTCTTGGATGTGTATGTTTTTTTTTTTTTTTTTTGAGGGGGGGGGGGGGTATATATAATATCCATATAAAATTGCAATTAACATTTTTTTTATGGACTTTCCCCATTTGAATGGGAATAGTATATAATGTTTGGGTAGTGATTTTCTAATCTGCAGCTCTTATTATTCCTGGTAAATCAACCAATGGCTTTTGAGACTAGCAGACACTTTGAAAGAATAATTAGTTTGAGAAAAGCTCAAAGTAATTTTCTACATGCATGATTGTCAAGTACATTACATACCAGTAAGGAATGACACAATTGTAGGTTCTGTAATGTTCTGCTGATTTTAATAAATACAGGTATTCCTTGCTTAACGCGGATTTGATTATCGTGGCGAAATTAATTGCGGCAATCCCTTGATATACGCAGCAAGAGTTTTGATTAACGCGCCTTTAAATTTACCACGCAAAATCATGCTCACGCCATGAGGATGCTAGCCTTGTGGTCATCCAAATTCTCTTAATGAGCTGTGTCAGAATGTGAAAGTTTTATTTTTCCCACCAAATACAACATCGTTGCTGCAACCCATGGACATGAGCATCGTTGCAACTTTCAATGCCTATTTTCTTAAAAAGACATTCTCAAAGAATGTCTTTTTTTTTCTCTTCAGTAGAAACAACAACAGGAGAAAATGCGATTACGCCTCCACGAATTTTGGAAAAAATTTAACATTAAACACGCAATTGAGAACATTCGTGGCTTGTGGGAGCAAGTGTCTTCTAGTTGCATGAAAGCTGTTTAGAAAAACCTTCTGCCAGAATGCGCTAATGACTTAGGTTGTTTTCAAAATCCTGTGAACAATGTGGTCAAAGAAGTCATTGCAATTGGTGAAGACCTCGATTTTGATGGAGTCGATGCAGAAGATGTTAAAGAATTATTGGATTCAAATTCAAAAGATTTCCGTGACAACGATCTTTTTGAAATTGAACAATACACATATGAAAATAACAAACAAATGGAATGTGAAGATGAGGTTCCAAAGGAGATAACAGTCAAAGAACTGGATGGAATATTTCACAGTTTAGAATCGCTTAAGCAGCAAGTAATGGATATGGATCCAGATGTTAATCGAAGAATGCTTGTTTGCCGAGGTCTGGCAAGTCATTTTGGTTGTTATCGTAAAATTTATGCCGATAAGAAAAAAAAACTAAAACTGTTCAAATGACTCTTTATAACTTCTTTTGATTAAAAAAAATTGCAGTAACTAACGTAGGTACAAATATTTATTAAACATTTACTTTGCATTCATTTTTTATCTTTCCTAAAAGATACCATATAAAATGAACTATTAGTACAGTAATCGATCAGGGATGAATTGTACTTTTTACCATTGATTATTAGATTTGATTTACGCGATTTTGATATACACAGTAACATTGAGGGATTAATTAACAGATATCCCGCATTAATCGAGGGATACCTGTACATTTGATGGCTTCTGCCTTAGTCTGTTATAAAAAGCTGTATTTAATAACCAGAAATGTCAAGAACTAATAACATAGTCAGCATGGGTTTGTGAAGGTCAGATCTTTCCCCAGCAAATCTTCTTACATTTTATGATAAGGTGATGAATGCATTGGATACGGGAGATTCATATGCAGTGATTTTCTTTGAGTTTGCAAAAGGTATTTCGATAGATTACCACATGACAGATTGGCATATAATCTGCAGAAGATGGGATTAGATAACATCTTAGTTAGATTGATTGAAGATAGACTTTCTGAAGAAAGCTGTGTATAATGGAGCAGTGTCTCAGAAAAGAAAAGTGACCAGTCGTGTGCCTCAGGGTTCTGTTCTTGAGTCCCTACTTTTTTTTTTTAAACTTATTTGTTAATGATATTTGTTAATGTTAATTATTTGTTAATAACATGTGGATTGACTGACTGGGAATCTTCAAATGTTTGCTGATGCACAATTAAGTAGAATTATCTGAAGTATTATCGATGGTAATTCTCTCCAGAAGATTTGAATAGACTTTTAGCTTGAACTGATGAATGAGGTTGTAGTTTTAATAATAATAAATGCAAGGTGTTACACTTTGAGGTACAGAGATATAAGATTATGTACTATATATTGGTGGAGCTGAACTTCAGGAAACGGATGAGATTGGGAATCTTGGGGTGATGGTAGACAGTCGACTAAAGTTCTGAGGGCACACTGCAAGTGTTGCAAAGACTGCAAATCATATTTCTGCTATGATAAAAAGTACATTGACATGTAGGGATAAGGAGGTGGTGTGTTGCCTCTATATAAGGCATTAGTCTGACTACACATGGACTATTGTGCTCCAATTTGGTCACCAAGTTTTCATTGTAATGTGGAAATACTAGAGATGATCCAAAGATGAATGACCAAAGTGATATCAAGACTCTGGAGTGTTGGTTATGAAGAGCATTTGAGGGAATGTGAGTTACAGTTTGGTGGATAAGAGGAAATATGAAAGAGATCTTCAAGTTAGTTAAGGGATTCTACCAGATTAAAAGAGAAGGAACTGTACCACATCTTTACAACTTCCAGGGAAGAACGAGAGGCCATCCCTGGAAGTTGTATAAAGATGTGGGGAAGAAGGGCATGAGTAGCAGATTTTTTTACGTGGAGAGTTGTTGGTGAGTGGACTGTACTGCCAGAATGCATTGGGAATGCAGAGAGTGTAAATAACTTCAAAGCTCATTATGATAGACATGTTGCTGGTTGAGTGGGCCTCCATGGAGTTGAGTGAACCTCTATCAACTACATGGAGGTTACCGAAATAATAATAATGCTTTCACTTGCTCCTATAACGTTGCCATTACATCAAACTGCAAAGGTAAACTTTTGCTGCTTCAGTACTTTAAAATCATAGCATATATGACTCATCACTCTGAATGATGTTTTAAGATATCTAAAACAATATATTACTACTGTTTAAGGCAGTGGTTCCCAAAGTGGGAGGTACCGCCCCCTTGGAGGCTCTGGAACGGTCCGGAGGGGGGGCCTCATGAGCAAAGGGAGGGGCATTGATTTGAAGTAAGGGGGCGGTGAATGCATAAAGGACAAAAATTAGGTGCTGAAAAAAAAATTGACAAAAATTTTGATCATATAACTGTGTATAAAGTAAGTAAAGTAAGTTAGGTTAGGTATTTTCCAAGGAAACGTACAAAATGCAAGCATACAAAATTAGCTTTGAAGTCTGCCGACAGGTCTTAACAAGCAAAGTATTGGTAGGCATGCACTTTCAAAGTGATCAGGATTTTACAAGTTCAGTATGGATCAGCAGGAACATGTGCATGTTATGACTTGTTCACTGTATAATACTATAAATAAGTGAGATGTATGAAATCAGTTTTAGATTGTTCCTAAATTTGTGACAAGTAGTTAGCAATTTTGCTAACTACTTTTTTTTTATGCAGTGCATAAAAACTTTAGTGTATATTTGATACCTAGTCGGTACCTTACTTACACGGATTATGCACAAAGCAAATTATTGTTGTTCCAATAAAACAGCAGGCGAGTATTTTTATACCTTTTCTTGTAAAAATAATTTGGTATAGATAGGTGAGAAAATTGCATTCTAGCAATTTTATAAATTTAACTTTTCTTTTTTTACAGGCAATATCATGGCTGAACCCCAGAAGAAATGCAGACAATATAATATCAAATATTTGAAATACAACTTTATTCAGTCACCTACAAACAAAACATTAGCAATGTGCCCGATTTGCCAAAATGTTTTTTCAAATGAATCTATGAAGCCTTCAAGACTAGAAGAACATTTGACAAAAGTTCATGCTGATAAAAAAGATAAGGATTTATCATATTTTCAAGCACTTAAAGAAAAATGTTTGAAACAACCAACGTTGGCACGTATGTTTTCAGCAGCATTCAAACTAGATTATAATGATGGGTTGCATGCATGTCTTACTGATGACTTACTTTACATACATTTCCTTACTGATTTCTAAATCGGGAAAACTGCATAATATTGGTGAAGAACTAATCCTACCAGCTGTTAGTGAGGTCATATGCACTGTACTGCACAAGCTAGCCTCTGATATTATCAAGGAAATCCCTTTGAGCAATAATACAGTGCAACGAAGAATTGATGAAATGGTCCAGGATGTTGAAGACTCGTTATGTGAGTATTTAATAACAACCCAGCTCTCTATACAACTTAATGAGCTATTTAAGCAGGAAAAGAAGCCTTACTTTTAGTATATGTATGATACATAAAAGAAGAAAAATTTGCCAAGAATTATTATTTGTTAACTGACACTAAAGGAGAATCGATATTTCATGCATTGGAAGGGTTTCTTAAAGAAAAAGAAATCCTCTGAATAATATCTTGTCAGTCGCTACCAATGGTGCTCCAGGGATGGTAGGGCACTATTGCAGTTTTATTGCATATTTCAAAGAGGTGGTGCCAAATGTATTCACTTAGGCTGTGTGATTCATCATCAACATTTAGTTGCCAAATACCTGAGTGATTGTTTACATGGGTTATTACATTATTAATTACAGCTGTCAACAAAATCAAGTCATTCATTGAATGACAGATTGTTTGGACAACTTGGTATTGAAAACGATGAAGAATTCAATCACTTGCTGCTCAATACAGGTCCATTGGCTATCAAAGGATGCATGTTTGAATCGATTTTATAAACTCTTTGACTAAGTGCTACAGTTTTTAGAAAACAGAGATGATTCTTTAAGAGCCAACTTGATTAATTTCAAAAGTGATGTAGCTTATTTGACCGACTTGTTTAACAAATTTAATGAAACAAATCTACAGCTCCAAAGAGATGAGCTGAATTTAATAAAACCAAAAGCCGTTATTTCTGCATTTGTATCAAAACTTGTCCTGTACAAATGAAACTTAGGACAAGGAGAGTTCAGCCGGTTTCCAAATCTATGAACAGTGGAAAAATGTGATGAAGATGTGCTCAGCTATGGTCAGCACTTACAGGCTCTCCAATGGTGATTTCTTCTTGAAATGAAAATACCCGATTGGGTTTTGGACCTGTTTTCAAGTACAAACACAGAAGAATCTTTACAATTACAAGAAGAACTGATAGAAGTAACAACAAATGAAGAATTGAAATTAAAATTCAAAAATGGGTACCAACAGTTCTGGTTGCTAAAGCATATGCCCATACATTATCCTGGATTGTGGGCTGTAGTAAACAAAGTTTTTAATGGCATTTCCATCACATTTAGTGGAACGTGGGTTCAGTGTGATCACAAATCTTTTAACTAAAAAAAGAATCCGACTGCAAATAGCTGATTATAACAATTTAAGAATGCTGCTGACAAATATAGAGCCAAATATCAATAAATTGGTAGCAGCAGACCAGGCTTATCCTTCTCATTAGGATTGTTTTTAATATTACTGATCGTTATTTACTATTTTCTGTGCAATTTTTTACATATGTGCAATTTATGTTAGTTTTCTTAATTTGAATAGTGTTATTAAATTTTCAGTTCCAACTTGCCCTATGTTTACGTGCAATTTATGTTTCTTTTGTTGATTTCAATAAATAGCTTTAAAATTTCAGTTCCAAGGTGTCTTATTTCCAAACTTCAAAAATCTCTACTAGATGCATAATAAAACACAAATTTGTTTCTGTATCTATCTAACGTGAGGACACATGGACTACAGTCATGAATACCTCTATTAGGGATGCATCAGAGGCATGGTGTGCTGGCAGCATTATTTCACCATGTCTCCTCCTAATGAGGAATCATGCATAAATCAGATGGAAGGAAGAGATAGATAGATCTGTTTGTTCACTTAAGACTCAAGAACTGCTGATACGATTTTCTTTTATATTATTATTACTTGATACCTCCAGGGAGTCCAAAGACTCATCGAGGGAGGACACCTACTCTACAACTCAGTCTCCACCACTCAATCCACCAACCACAACTACACTAACGCCATCTACCACCCACCATCACTACTAGTATTTTCATAGACAATCACAAATATCCTTGCCCAAGGCAGGATTTGAACCAGCTGCCTTTTGGCTGGAGAGCAGATACCCTAATGTATCAGGTAGAGATGGTCAGGTCTTAGAGAGTAGTTTCTGGGGGGGTACTGCATATTCAACTGGTTATGTTTCCCTCAAATCAACTTACACAGCTGAAAGAATGAAAACAATGACAGTATTATAGAAAGGCATGAACAAACATGTCACTTTAGCTAAAAAATAAACAAAGAGCTAAATCTTTGTATAAATCTCTTCAGATAAAAATTTAACCTTAACAAAAACATTAATTCCCAAAGGTCTGGTCTGTTGTGCTTCATTTGCTTAATCACAACAAACTAAAACTTGTTTTCCACTGATATAGTGTTAACAATAGCCGTTACAACAAAAGCAATTATATTTAAATATCATTAAGATTCCAAACAACCTTTTCACATAGGTATATAATTAAGATAATGAAACTGCTTTCTTTTACCTATCTGCTTATCAAAATGAAGTTGTATCCTATTCTTTAAAAAGAATGTTCCATTACCAATTTAATTTCTTATTATTTTTATGCATTATTAATTTTGAAAGTTCTACGTTCACATTCACATGTACTACGAACAGCTTCCATTCCACATACTGAGGAATACATTCATCTTTATTGTCTTTTTTTTTAATATTCAAAATTTAAAATCTAAATATTTAAATTAAATTAAATTTAAATATGTAAATATATTTAAATTAGCTCTCTTGTCACCACATGCACGCAGTCCCATTTTCAGGAAATACCTCATTTCTTTGCCATTCTCTTGCACTGTATTTGTTAAGGACAAATATTACCTACGAAGGTCGTCTGAAAAGTTCTTGGCCTCGACTAGATGGCAACACCATCCACAATTTTTTTTTTTTTCTAAGTTGGTACATCTGTCATAAGCATCCATGTGAAATTGCAAGTCATTTTATCAAGTAGTTTGTTTTATACAGCTGTTTGAAGCAAAAGTGCTGTCTGTATCCCTTGAAATTGATAAAACTGAGTATCATGCGGTTATAAAATTCTTTGTAAAAGAAGGTTTAACGGCAAAAGAAATTCATTCGAAGTTCACAAAAGTTTATGAGCACTCTTCTCTTTTGTTTTTGACAATCAGGAAATGGGCTGCCAAATTTAAACATGGCCATACCAGCCTTGAAGATGATCCACGTGAAGGACATCCAAAAAGTGTAACACCAGCAGAAATCATTGATGAAGTACACGAAATGGTATTGAATGACCGGTGAGTCGAAGTGTGTGAAATTGCTGAGACTATAGGTATTTCAAAAGAACGTGTAGGATATATTTTGCATGAACAATTGTAAATGAAAAAGATTTGCGCAAGATGGGTGCCGTACTTGCTCATAGCAGATCAAAAACACACTTGCATGAAAATGTCCGAACAGTGCTTGGAGCATGTTAACAAGAATAAAACTGATTTTGTGTGTCAATTTATTACTATGGATGAGACTTGGATTCACTATTACACACCAGAATTCAAACAGCAGTCAAAACAGTTGTTCAGCACCAAAGAAGACAAAGTCAGTTCCATCAGCAGGAAAGGTCCAGGCATCCGTGTTTTGGGATGCTAAAGGCATTTTGCTTATTAATTATCTTGAAAAGGATAAAACAATAACCGGGGAATATTATTCCGATCTTTTAACCAGACTAGATGAAAAAATTCATGAGAAAAGACCCGGTTTGCAGAAGAAAAAAAATCATCTTTCATGAGGACAATGCACCTGCTCACAAAGGTGTTTTGGCAATGGGAAAATTAAGGGATCTGCACTATGAATTGTTGCCTTTGCTCTGAAAATTTCTGACATTACATGAATCATGCAAGATAGCATTGTGAGAGATGTGGATTAGAGAACCCCTCTTGAAATGAGTTCCTGAAGTTGTCACATAACATAATAATAGTGACAGTGAACACTGGTTAAAAAACCTCTCTCAAAAATCAATAACAAAAAAAAAGTTAAAATGCAAAAAACCCTATAAAACAAAATTCTATGCAAAACCTCTCGCAGCCATTTCACTAACATCCAACAAAAACATTAATGATGTGCACTACTACTTACAAGCATCCAAATAATCTGCTATTCCTTACCAAATCTTAACTAGCATTCACTACAATTTTAATTCATCTCTTCTTCTTCTGCAGCTTCTCCCACTTAAGTGGGATCACTGTTGATGATGAGTCTCCTCCACATCCTCCTGTCTTGATTATCCTCCTGTCTCTTGGGCTGTCACCACATCCAAGTTCTTCATCCTCAAGTCCTCTTCTACCAGCTCCCTCCATCTCTTCTTTGGCCACCCATGCTTCCTCCTTCCTTGCACATCCATCTGCATGACCCTTCTTCCCACATATTCATCCTCCCTCCTCATCACATGACCAAACCATCTCAACCTTGCCTCCTGTATCTTCGCTCCTAAGTTCGTAACCTTCACTGTTCCCCTTACATAGTCATTTCTCAGAAGATCCTTTCTGGTCACACCGTGCATCCACCTAAGCATTCCCATCTCTACTACTTCCATCCTGCTGATGTTATTTTTCCTCAGGGCGAAAGTTTCTATAGCATACGTCACAGCTGGCCTCACTACTGTCCACAGATTTTGCCTTTCAGATTGATCGGCACCCTCTTATCGCATAACACTCCAGCCATTTCCCTCCAGTTCCTCCAACCCACTTGTATCCTGCATCCCACTTCCTTCTCAGCTCCTCCATCTTCTTCCACTGTTGAACCTAAATAATCTAAAGTCCCTCACCTTCCTGATGACATTTCCTTCCAGCTCCAGATCTATCTCCTGGTCGCTGCCCATTGTGCAACACATATACTCTGTCTTACTTCTACTCAGTCTCATACCTCTTTCTTCCAGTACTTTCTTCTCCATCTTTCCAGTTTAGTTCCCGCTTCTTCTCTTGAATCTGCACACAGCAAGATGTCATCTGCATACAACATTGTCCAAGGTGCATCTTCTCTCACCTCCTCCTACGTCACTACCTCCATCACAATGTTAAAAACAGAAACGGACTTAACGCTGACCCTTGATGAAAGCCAACTGTTACTTGAAAACTTTCTGTCTGTCCCAGACAGGTCCGAACACTTGTCTTCACATTTCTGTACATCTCCCGCACCAATCTGACATATTTCTCTGGAACCTTCTTCTCCCTCAGACACCTCCAGACTTCTTGCCTTGGCATTCTATTGTATGCTTTCTCCAGATCAATAAATGCCAGATGTAGCTCCCGTTGTTTCTCTCGAAACTTTTCCATCATCTGCCGTAACCCAAAGATAGCATCTGTTGTTGATCTACCAGGCATGAAGCCAAATTGTTCCTTTACAATCTCCACCTCCTTCCTCAATCTTCCATCAAGAACCCTTTCTAGGATTTTCATTGTGTGGGACATCAACTTTATTCCTCTGTAATCTTTACAGTCTTGTGCATCCCCTTTACCCTTGTAGATGGGGACAAGAGTACTCTCTCTCCATTCCTCGGGTATATTTTCCTGTTGGCAAACTTTCATGAACAGGTCCCACAGCAGGTCAATTCCCTCTTCCCCCCCAGTGCCTTCCATGCCTCCACTGGAATCCTGTTGGGGCCCACCGATTTTCCATTCCTCATCCTCTTCATGGCCTCCGTCACTTCCACTCTACTGATGTTCTGCACCATCCCCTCAGAAGGCTGCCCATCTTCTCTGTGAGTCCTTGCATTTTCCTCATTAAAAAGCCCCTCAAAGTATATTCTCTATCTGTTTCTTATGTCCACATCCCTCCATAATACTCTTCCTTCAGCATCTTTGATCTGCCTCACATGTAAGATGTCATTTGCTGCTTTATTTCTACATTTTGCTAGTTGGTAAATTTTTCTCTGTCCTTCCTTTGTTTCTAATTGATCATACAGATCTTGATATGCCATGGCCTTCGCCTGTGCCACAACTCTCTTGGCTTCTTGCTTTCTCTCTCTCTGTACACCTCTCTATCCTCTTCCACTCTTGACACATCCCACTTCTGCTTTGCCTTCCTCTTATCTGTCACTGCCACTTGTGCATTATTATTCCACCACCAACCCTCCTTCTGCTCTCTAATCTTTCCAGATGTCTCACCAAGCACCTCGATTGCACAGCTCAGTTTTCTTTTGAATTAGTTGTTTCCACCAATCTTGTACACTTTCCAGTCCATCCGAAATCCTCTCTAACACCCTCTCCCTAAAACGATTCCTCACACTCTTCTTTTAAGCGAAACCACTTAATTGTCTTCATCCCATGGCTTCCAGAGGTTCTTATCTTCGATCTTATTTTAAAGTCTGCGCACAGCAGTCTGTGTTGCTGTGCCACTTGATCTGTTGGAATTATTTACAATTTGTCACAACCTTAAGATGTTTTCTTCTAGTCAAAATGTAGTCAATTTGTGAACTGTTGTTACCACTCCTAAATGTTATCAAATGTTCTTCCCTCTTCTAGAAAAACAAGTTCACAATTGCCAGATTAAACGCTACTGCAAAGTCCACAACCCTCTCTCCTTCCTGGTTCATCATTCCTACTCTGTGGCCACCATGCACCCTTTCACAGTCTCTATTCTGTCTCCCTATGTGTCTGTTCAAGTCTCCTCTGACAATCACCATCTCGTTTTCTTCCAGTTTCCCTGATTTCTTCATCTAACACATTTCAGAACTCTTTCTCCTCTGCTGTACAGCCAACTTGCAAGGCATATACACATAATACGACCACCCGCTCTTCTCCAAGACCCAATTTCATTCGCATGATCTTGTCGTTCCTTCTACCCACTTCCAGTACTTCGCCCTTCATTTTGCCACACACCACAATTCCTACACCATTTCTTCCCTCGTTATTTGCTCCAGAGTAGAACAATTTATATCCATCTCCCAGTTCCTTTGCCTTCCCCCCCCCCCCTTCCACCTTGTTTCCTGCACACATAAAATGTCCACCTTCCTCTTCCTCATCATGTCTGCCACCTCTCTTCCCCTTCCAGTCATGCTTCCAACATTCAGTGTTCCCACTTGCAACATCCTCTCCACCTGCTGGGCTTGCTTCTTTAACCGCACCTGCCCTCGATGCGGTAGCCCTCATCCACTTCTCGCAGCTGTAGGGCGATGTGGCTGCGCATCGCTTAAGGGGTACGCCCTAGCCCTTATATCATTTTTTTCTTTGACTCCTATCATAGCTAGAGATGGCAGTGAAGTTTTACGACCGGATGCCCTTCCTGACATCAACCCTCGCTATTTATCCGGGCTTGGGACCGGCACCTATTGAGGCTAGCTTACCTCCTTCGGTGGCTGCATAAGACGAAATGACTTAGCAAGATAGGAAAGATTCACCCCTAGCCCTCGAATACTCTAATAGCATCAGGGGGAAGGAGCAAGGAGAGGAGAAAGAAGCAAAGAAAGAAGGGGAGGGACCAGTCTACAGAATAATATAACAGATGTATATTACATGAAGTTAGGCATGATCCAGCATCTGGTACCTCGGGTTTGCCATGCCCGTACTCACTAAAGTGAGCCCTTGAGGTTATTTTAATTCATCTCTACTATTATAAAAAAAAAAAAAACCATCATGCATGTCATTTTAAATAAGAGTGGTATGTGTGCTTTCATCACAACCTTCAAATTCCCTCTCTGTGATCTGCTTGGATAAAGACTGACCATGCTGATCTCTGAAAGTTCATCACACAGTTGAATTACCCACAGAGTAAGACTATCCTGGAGACTTAAATATTCATAATTCAAATGAATTCCCATTCTATAACTTCAAAGATCAAGCTGGATTGGGAGATGAACTATTTGCTATTAATACTGATGTAACTCAAATTGTTCAACTACCTACCAGAATATCAGATAATAATCATTCTCCGAACACCCTGGAACTTTTCTTAAGCTCCCCCCCCTCCCCAAAAATTCACTGCAGATATCTGCTATCCCTTGTCCACATTTTTTTTTTTTCTAAACTGCACTTCTCCCAGTTAATCTCAGCCTTATCTTCTATGGTACTACAATAGTGCTAAATAAGACCTCTGGGATCTTTATACTTTTTTGTAGTTTGATCCAAACACCTGTTATGATCAAATAACTGAAATTAAATTTTCTGAAATGATGACTTTCATTCTCCCTACTACTCAAAACTCTGACCACTATCTAAGCCTTGGTTTTCAATCCAGCATACCAAAACATTCCAAGATAAAAATTCAATGTATATTCAATGACTTAAATCAAAACCTCAGCTGCAAGCTACAGCCTCACTCCAGTCCATTAAAAAAAAAATAACATCAACAAATCCAAAGGGGCCAAATACAATAAGCATACTTCAAACAGTAGGTATGTCTTCTGATCCACCACCAAATGCTGCTGAGCATAACTTCTACCCTTTGCCATTTTTACCTCTCAGACAGAGTCTGATGGTGTCATGGTAACATAAACTAAAGATAAGGCAAGCCTGTTTGCATTAACCTTTTCATCCAACTTTTGTATAGACAACCAAGGCATATCTCCTTCAACTTTGCCACAAACTGCTCATGGGATACCTCCTGTATCTTTTTCCAGAAAAGCAACAAAAAAATTCTCAGCAGTCTTGATATTAAAAAGACTCACGGTTCATAAAGTTTTGAACCAGTTGTGCTAAATTAAATGTTCCAATTAATCTCATCCTGTACAATACCCACAATCATACTCTTCTAGCATCTACCTAACACCATAGAAACAAGCCTTTGTTCTGCTTGTCCCTGGAAGTCAACCAAACCATCATTCCACTTGGTATCACCTCAGTACTCTTGAAAGCAATGGAGGTCATTAACAGCCAAAACTCTTCACTAGAACCACCAATTAATTACTGTTCAACAATATGGTGGCCAGGATTTTGTCTCCTGGAAACTGCAAAACCAGCCAAGAGAATACACACAATTTACATAGACAACGTATTATAGGCATAGGGATAATTGCTCTATCCTGGAATAATAGTTAGGAAATCCAAGCATGCTTGAAAGATTGTGGATTCATAAGGGCCTAACAAAACCATAAGACAAGGGTTATGGATTTTGCTACTCATTTTACGTGTTTACAACCCTAATCTTACCCATCTTTGGACACCAGACATGGAAAAGTTTGGACAAATACAATATTTCCAAGCCATTTGATCATAAAATGATCATTTTAATTTATGATCCTTTCCCCAGCTTACTGTGATAAGATTTCTAGCTTCCTCTCAGATTCTTCATTAATGCTGGAGTGCCTTAGAGTTATGTACTCTCATTCTTATACTTCGATGACCTTCTCTAAAGCCTATCTACATAGCTTTGCCAATGACAATACTCTCCATTCCTGTTCTTCATTTAAAGAAATATGGCAGTACACAAATGATTCAAGCTTCAAGATCTTCCATAACTAATGTCAAACATCTATCTCCTCCCCATTATGAAATGTGAAGATAATCTAGTTAATTTCAATGGTATGAAAACAATCCTCATCTTGTTTCTTGGATCTTACTTTACTTCTGTTTTTGTAATATTCTGATCTGCAATCAAGATCAATTTTCTCTTCATAGGTTGGCTTTCAACATCTAGCCCATTCTGGCACAAACAAAACACATGATATCCACAGCCTTCTCACAGCCTCCAAATAAACTCTGTATTCAATTTTCCTCAATCAGCAACTGTCCTATGCCAAGGACAGTTTACTGTATCTCCTATAAAATAGATCAAATACTACAAGCCTCTTCCATCCCAACACACAGCAAAACTATGCTCTCCCCATGTCTAGAGTACATCTAAAAAATAGCCAAAGTGAAATAAATATAACCTTTTCACTATGTATTCTACAGAATTCATCAGTGTTGTGTCACTTTTGTCAGCTTTCAGTATTACAATGGTCTTGTCCTGTTTAATATATTTTTTAGAGCCAACTAATCCATTTTTGTAATGTTATTAGTAGGTGGTTTTGCTTTTGCTCTGTATCCAAACAGCTTCCGTACTTCAAGCAAAACTTTGGAGAGAATCTGATGTTCGTCAAGGATGAAAATCATTACTTTTATAATGGAAGTAATCATCAATGAACTAAAGTGAACTGAAGTGAACTACATGCCCAATGGATCATTGATTATTGCAAAAAACAAGTTACCAAAGTATATAAAAGTTTAGCTTACATGGATTTATTTCAACATAAAAGTTTAGAATGACTGGCCAAGAAAACTAACTATTCATAGAAAATAATAAATTTTGTTTCAAAATATTAACTATTTTGAAACAAAATTTTTGTTATATAAGACAGTTATACTCATCAACTATATAAGACATTTACAAATTACCATCTTGAATAGAGAAAGGAGATAGGGAGAGATTATGCTATTCTAGTTCAGGATCACAATGGGCACAACTAAAGAGACCAGTTTATCTTGGTAATAACTGCATGTATTCTCTGTTATTTATCTGTTCCACAGTGGTTGAGAAAAAAATTTTCCTAAGGAAAAATTCTGTTTCCATATTATGGGAAGGAGAGGAGAAATTGTATTTTTGAATTTTAAACAATGAAAACAGTATCATCAAATCTTAAAATTTTGTTATATAAACTATTTTCAATCACCCACCTCTATTCTTCCAGTATCGGGCTGGAAATTTTTAGCTGGGTCTTCTGTGGTAACTCTACACTGAATTGCACATCCCTTGACTTTTATTTTATCTTGTGTCATACCTAATTCTGGAAGGGTACATCCCTCTGCAAGGCGAATCTGAGTTTGAACTAAATCAGTACTATATTTAAAAAATCAAACAGAATGCTTTATCAATAATTAAAAAAAATTGTAATAATGCACACATACAGATCAAAAAAATTCAAATTTTATTTTCAAAATTAAAAAAATTGCAAAATGTACAATAATGATAATGTAATTTGACAGCTTCCAGCATTCAAGGTTAAATGACATTTCAAACATACCACTAAGAGAATATTCTGTTCAAGACAGTCTTTAGAATGATTAACTTCACAATGTGTCTTCTGAACTACACTACAGGCTAAAATCTCCAAGAAGAATTTTCCCTACTCAGGAAAAGAATGACAGAGTGAAATAAGAGGCAACATTATCTTGCACTACAATATAATATTATATTCTCAAAAACACTGCCCTTATACTCAAAAATCAACCAAGGACTGCCAAATGGGATTTTGCAAAAAAATGTTTATGCTGTCAAACTATTTATTACTTCTTCCACATTTAAACAACCATTACATCCTTAAGTAGCTCTACTTGCATATTCTTGGCCAAAGTTCCCAATAACATTTTCATTTTTCATATGATTCTGCCACTGATGCCATTAATTTACTCTATTGAGTTTCCTCAGGAGTCTCATATGTGTGGTTTTCAGTCTTTTATCAAGTATTTTGTTTCTAACCCAACTACAATGGCTAAGTTAAAGCTGGTTTGAAGACTATCTGTGTACACTGTTGGTTTAGAGTTTGGACTAATTTCTTTTACCCACATAAAATGACTCAAATTCACACTGAATCATAGCATTAGCTTATTCTATTTGCCATTTTCACTAAAAATTGTGGCTAAATAGCTGAAATATTCTACTATTCTCTACATTCTCCAATGAGAATGCTGCTACTTTCTATATAACTCTGTATTTTCAGAGTTTTTTTTAACTGATTTTCATGCCAAATTTACTGCAGCAGTTTTCAGGTAAAAATTAGAAATACTTTTGTAATGAATGTATTTAGCAGTATAGCAATCCACATAAAGTAGGACTAAATATCTTCAAATTTAATAAGATAAAATGAATAAGAGCAGATTTGGCATGCATTCTTTTCTTACAACTAAAACAGCAACTTCCTGGTGTAATTGTATGGGTTAAATGAGATTATTATTATTTCATGGGCACCTCCATGGAGTCACAAGATTCATTGTGAAAGACCCAAACTATCAACACAATATCCATCTTACCTCACCTTCAAACCATTAATAGACAAAGTACAACTGATTCAGGTAACCTATTTATTCACTATCCTCCCCCCATGCACTGTGAACATCCTTCCCTTGCAGATCTTTATGCCGTGTTACTGCTTCAAGCTGCCTCCTAAGTGTATCATAATCACTTGCCTTGTAGTTCCACATTGTCCTTCTTAAGTGGAATTTCCACATGTTTTGCTACCTCCCAAATCAAGACAACACGATCATTTTCCCCAACTGGAGGCAATGTAGTCATCTTAGTTATGGATAGGTCTTCTGATCCTATAACAAGATCCAATACTCTCAAACTCTGAGTCCCCTCCATCATTCTGCTTGAAGTAATTATTTCTCAGTAATGTATAAATTCCATTTCTTTCTTGCCATGTGATCATTTCTCCTTCCAATCCATGTCTTTGAAGTCTACCTTAATAATTATTATATTATAATTATACAGAGTAATACAACATAACCAGCAATACAACTAACCAAACTTTTCAATAATATTCTTTTCACTGGAACTATCCCAAATGATTGGAAAATAGGCAAAATCTTGCCTATACATAAAATAGATGATGTTCAGAAATGTAATAATTATAGGCCAATTACTCTTCTTTGCCACTCTTACAAAATCTTTGTAAATAATAATACAGAATTGTCTAAATAACATTTACAAACAGCTAATAGAAGAAAACAAGCTCGCTTTAGAAAAAACAGGTCAACAATTGACCTATCTTTACTCCTCATAGTTTGGCCAAAATTGCATAGGAAAAGAGGATTTTAAACTGCTGTTTTTTGGATTTTAAACAAGCATCTGATTCTGTCAGTAGTAGAAAACTTGTTCAAATATTAACAAAGAAAAACATCGACTTTGAAATACTAAGATTTGTTTCAAACTACTATCAGTATACAAGTGCATTAGTTCAATATAAAAATATCAACTAAAAAACCTGAAATCAAATGGGGAGTTATGTAAGGATGTCCACTCTTCCCATGCCTTTTTTACATTTTCATCCAAGAACTCATTAAAGAAGCATTACCCTCAAAAAAGAATAAAAGTCAATGGAGGATCAATCACACACACATATCATATATGCAGATGATGTAGTAAGTATCTCAGATAACAAATCAAATCTCCAATACCAGCTTGTAAAATTAAAAGAAACTGCAGAAATTATAATATGTTATAAATTCAAGTAAAACAAAGACAATGAAAATTGGAAGACACCCAGAAGATATACAGACAATGCTATAACAAGTTAATGATTTTTATTACCTTGGAACATATTTGACTTCGAATTAAAATGACATAGCAACAATAAAACACAGACTCTCGCAGCATGGTCAATGATGAATAAACTTACTAAAATTTAGAAAAACAACAAAATTCCTACAACTTCAAAAATAAAATTATACAGAAGTATAATACTACCAACAGATCTCTCTATGGGACAGAAACTTGGACCTTGAAAAAAGAAGCAGAGAGGAAACTGTTAGCTTTCGAAATGAAATGCTTCAATAAAATCAACAGAAATCATTGGACAGAACATAAGACTAATGCACAAGCACTGCAAGATTTGAATATCCCTAACTCAACTATTCTTAACACAGTTAAAAGCATCAACTTCACTGGTTTGGGCACATTGTGAGAATGGAACTGGACAGACTTTCTCGCCTGGTATTTGAGGGCACTATGAAAGGTACAAGACCCAGGGGGAAGACCAAGAATAATGACAAAGTCCTAAAAATTGCATTGGACTTTCAAAGCTGTTGACAAACAAAAGAGCTTGCTTTGGACAGAGAATGATGGAACGCTTTTATGCGAGATTCAACCTGTCTTGAGGATGGAAGAAAAGAAGAAGAATACAGCATAATCTCATTTACTGCAAATAGTTATACATATCAAAAAGGTTTTCTTTTGGCACTTTATCATATGCCTTTTCCAGATCTACAAAACTTAAATTCTTTTAACTTTTAAATTTTTAACTTTCCCTCTTTCTTCAAATAAAAATCTGTTCCTAACAAACTCTAATGGGACTGAATCCAGCTTGCTCTTCCAAAAGTTAAAATTCATTAACCTTCTCAAGTATAACTGCACGAATTTGACCTAGAATGCTTAACAGAAAAATTTCTCTATAATTTTCACAGTTTTATTTATTATTTTTAAATAACAGGTACCAAAAGATCTGCTCCAGTCACCTGTAATTCAACCTTCAGACCTGGCCTACTGAATTAGGCAGTCAGCAACTGTAAATATCTATTTCAGCATTTCTGACTGAATATCATCCATTCAAGTTACCTTTTTGCATATCAGATTTTTTTTATGGTTTAATACATACATGTATTTCTAAAAATGCTGCTGCTAAAAAAAGCTGTCATTTGAAAAAAATTTCAAGCTCTTCAACAATGAAGTACTTCCTGACTGAACTATGGCAAAAACACATGGTGGCGAACCTATCTTTGCAGCACATCTCAGAAGATGCAGTCAGTATGCTCGGTTGAGGGCATAATTTTGTCCTCTCTCTCAAAAAAAAAAAGGACCAGTTTTTGAAACTAATCACTAGGGTTGAATGTTGTATCTATGATTTATCACCCATTGTGGTTAATAACGTTTATTTGTATGTAGATAGTATTATGACAAAATGCAAACCTTCCAAGAAATATCAACACAAAGTTATATTAAATAGGATCAAAAAGCATATCCAAAGCAGATAAAGAAAAGGCAACTGCCATTATGAACCAAATGGATTATAACAGAAAAATGAATAATTTTCAGGACTCCAATTATCAGACTACAGATTGATATTCTACCAAATCTCAAAAGAAGACTATAAAATATTAAAAAAGTTACACCTTGGCCCAAAGAGATTAACAAAACAGCTAAAATATTATGTTAAACTGCTCCAGATATATGGGTCCCTAAAATTCATAAACCTAATATCTTCCTCCCATTTGTCCAACAGTTGACAGCGCAGACAGCCTTACCCCATATCGCTCCCCCCCCCCCATTCCCCCTTAGACCTTATTAAATTTTCCTCACTTTAAAGCATTAATTAATTTTTTAAAAATCTAACCCTGACTGATTCAGACATGGTCAGCTTCATTACTTCCCTGTTCAGGGTGTCGAGGCTAGCTGGTGAACGGACGTGTTATCGGAGAGCTCCTGAGAGATTTGTGATTTTTGTTGATTTATTGGTGTTTTGGATTCAATTTAATGGACTTAAGTGTGTAATTTTGGTATATTATTGGAGCTTTATTAGCGTGGTTAGTGTACTAAAGTGTTTTATAACATAATCTATGTCGGGAAGTCGCCGCTAGATGAATTCGTAATGTGTAGTGTTCGTGCAAGCTCCAGATAAGATAAGTATCATTTTCAGTTATCGATACAAATTACTTAATATTGTGTAGTTTTGTTTTGTTTGCCTTGCGTATTTAGTGCGTCTATTTTTGGTGTGTTATAACGTATAATTTGACAAAACACGTTGCAAATAAGGATGGCACCTGTGCGAAGGAAAATGGCGGCCAGTAATGAAGGTTCGCCATCGTTATCAAAGAACGGTAGCATAAAAGAAATGAGTCAGTGTACTAGCTGTGAAATGTACGCTTTGCGGATTGCGGTCGGAGTGTGGTTAGATGATAATAAAGGATTGAATGTGTGTAGAAAATGTAGGGAGAATGAGGAATTAAAGTGTATTTCGGATCGTGAGTGTGATATTTTTGTCAACCTTCAGAATGAAGGAAATAGGGATATGACAAGAAACGGAGAGGTTGTACATGAAAATTGTGAGCGTGCGAATGTAGAAAGTGTGAATGATAGTATAAATGGTTTCTCAGAGAACAAAAAAGATGAGATAGATGCATTGAGTGAGATCGCGTTGTTGAATAGTGCGATAGAAAGAGCAAAACAGCAGCTAGAGTGCATGAACAAAAGTAGACTGAATGAACCAACCAATAATAAAAGGTATGACAGGAAATATAGACGTATGAATGTGAACATGAACAAAATGAAGGATAGAGTGCTGTATGGAGACTCATTAGTACGAGGTGTGTTAGTAGAGGATTTGACAAAATCGTACCAACCTGGTGCGACCATAAAGGACGTAACTGCGTCTATTAGAGAGCAAAAGGAAAGGGTGAAAGAAATGATTGTTGTGGCAGGTACGAATGATTTGAAAGGAGATAAAATGGAAATGATAGAAGACCTGAATGAATTGTTTGAGGTAGCAAAAGAAAAGAGTGAGAGAGTTAGAATGATTAGTCTTTTGCCACGGTATGACAGTGAAATGTTTAAAAGGAGGGCTATAATTGCGAATGACTTTATGCGTGGGTTATGTATGACGAGTGGTGTGGAATTTATGGATGTGTGGAGTGAGTTTGATGGGCGAAAGGATCTATATAAGATGGATGGCTTGCATTTGAATGGTTACGGTGTAAGAAGACTTGAGAAAGTGTTGCTGAATGTAGTGGATGTGCAAATTCAGGGAAACTAGATTTGTTAGGGGGGGGGGAGTAGAGATACAGTCCTTATGGAGGCAGTTGAATGTAAGAATGAATATAATATGCCAGAGCAAATAAGGACAACAAATCTGAGTGGGATAGTTAATATAAGGCATCAAGGTAGGGTTGGGGCTAATGGGGGTGTTAAATTCATGTACACTAATACTAGGAGTATTAGGAACAAGAAGGAAGAGTTTTTGGCCATTGTTGGCACTTCCAGACCACAGGTTATAGGTATTAGTGAAACATGGCTGACTGTAGATGATATAACTAGTGGGATTGAATGTGATGGGTACAGTGTGTTCAGGAATGACAGAGAGAATAAAATGGGGGGAGGAGTATTGTTGATGATAGCTGATGAGCTCCAGCCAAGGAGAATAGAAGTTGAATTGCAGGATAGAGAAAAGAGCACATTTGAGGTCATTTGGTGTGAGATTGTGGCTAGCAGAACTAAATATGCAATTGGGTGCTGCTATAGACCAGGTGATGGAAAAGATGGTGGTGACAGTATGCACAAGCAAATAGAAGAAATGGGTGGAAGGAGGGTGAATATTATGGGAGATTTCAACTATGGTCGCATTGATTGGAGTGAGGAGAGGACACACGGGAGGAAGGAACTGGATTTTATGCGGTTATTAAGGGATAACTATCTGCGACAGCATGTAATGGAAAATACTAGGGGTCAGAGAGTGCTTGACCTAGTAATTACATCTGAGGATTTGGCTGTAACAAATATGACCACATTGCCACCAATCGGTGAGAGTGATCATAGGGTCTTAACTTGGGAGGTGGCTAAAGGTGTAGAATTTTCAATTAAGACAGGGTACATGTGGAATTATCGAGCTGGAAAGTATGACATGCTTAGGAGTTTGATTGGTTCAGTGCCATGGCATGTACAACTGCAAGGACTAGAAGTTGATAGTGCATGGGAGGTAGTTAAGAAGTGCTTGCATGAAGCAATGGCTGACTGTATACCTAGAGTCCGAATAATAAATCAAGTAGGGGTTAAATGGATGAATAACACCATTAAGCTTGAGTTGCAAAAAAAGAAACAACTATGGAGGGAATTTAAGGAGAAGGGTGACCGGCAGGCACATGAACGGTATAAAGCGCAGGCCAGAAGGGTGACGAGTGTGGTCAGAAAAGCAAAAAAGGATTACGAAAGAACATTGGCCATGCAGGCTAAAGAGAATCCTAAACAGTTTTTTAGATATGTAGCAAGTAAAAGGAAAAATGTACATGGCAGATTGATTTTAAAGAATGCTGATGGTAGGGAGGTAACTGAATCAGTTGAGATAGTTGAGTTACTGAGTGAGCACTTTGCAAAAGTATATCATCCAGGTGGTGACATTGCAGAAACGAATAAACCAGTAGATTATACTGGAATTGTGGTTAATGAAGTGGAGGTGAGTAGTCTATTGCATAACCTCAATGTCAATACATCTGTGGGATTGGATGGTATACCAGCTCGTGTTGTACGAGAAGCAGCTAAAGAATTGTCAGTACCCTTGACCATTTTGTTTAATTTGAGTCTCGGGTCTGGGTTAGTCCCGAGCGGGTGGAAAGAGGGGAAAATAGTTCCACTGCATAAAGGTGGTTCCAAGACTGCTGTTGTAAATTACCGACCGATTAGCATATCAGGAATCATTGTCAAGGTCTTAGAGAAATTAGTCAAGAAAAGAATACAGGATTGGATAGGTGAAAATGGGATATTGTATGGGGAACAACATGGTTTTGTGAAGGGTAGATCATGCCTCAGTAACTTGCTCACGTTTTATAACACAGTGACGGCTGAACTGGATAGGGGTAATGGGTTTACAGTGATACTACTGGACCTTGCCAAGGCCTTTGATAGGATACCACATGGAACTGTAATCAGTAAACTGGAGCAGATGGGGATAGATATAGGGTTGGTGAGATGGATAAGAGGGTGGTTGAAGGAGAGATATCAAAGAGTGGTTTATTCGGGAGTGGAGTCTAAAAGACGTCTTGTGACTAGTGGAGTGCCACAGGGCTCTGTTCTTGGACCACTGCTTTTCAATTTGTTCATCAATGATATTGGAAAGAATCTGAGAGGAAGTGTTCACTTGTTTGCTGATGATGCAAAGTTGGGTAGAGCAATTATGAGTGCACAAGATGTCAAAATTTTACAGGATGATTTGGATAGTTTGGAGGACTGGGCTAGGAAAAATGGATGTGAATTTAATGTGGCAAAGTGTAAGGTTATGCACTTTGGGGTGAAAAGAATAGCAGCAGTATATCGCATTGGTGGAATCATACTCCAGGAGATTGATGAGGCCAGGGATTTGGGAGTGTTGGTGGATAGGGAGTTGAAGTTTAGGGGGCATATTGCAAAAGTAACTAAAACAGCTCACCAAATCACTTGGCTTCTGAAAAATACTTTAACATGCAGAGACGAACAAGTTGTTGTTCCTCTGTATCGAGCCTTGATAAGACCCCATCTGGACTTCTGTGCCCAGCTATGGGCACCAGGGTTTCTTCGTGATGGGGGAGGAAGTGGAGAGGGTCCAGAGACGAGTGACCAAGATGATAGCAGGTCTGTGGAATGAACCTTATGAGAATAGGTTGAAGATTTGTGGGTTGCAGAAATTGGACAATAGGCGAAGGAGGGGTGATATGATTGAGACATTCAAATTACTGAAGGGTTTTTATAAGATTGATCCAGAAGATATTTTTGAAAATATGACTGGTGGTGGGAGGACTAGGGGCCATGCATGGAAGCTGGGCAAGAGCGTGGTTGACAAGGGTGTTAGAGCTAGGTTCTTTACTTGGAGAGTGGTAAATGAGTGGAATAAGCTTCCAGAGTCTGTTATGGGTGCTACGACCGTGAATGAGTTCAAGGCAAGGTATGATAGATACTGTGTGAATGTTGAATAGTTGTTCTTGACATGATGTTAGGGCCTCCCTCGATGAGTCTGTCGACTCCTTGGAGTTTCTCGGAACAATAATAATAATAATAATAATAATAATAACTAATGTACCTTTGACAGAGAGCCATGAACTCATTAAGTCACATACTCTCTCTCTTCCTCTAACAACATATTTGAATTATTCAGATTCACTCTTTATTATGGCTGTTTCTTATGTAAAGACAAAATATACGAACAGCTGGATGGGATTGTAGTGTAGTCCCACTAGTCAATTTCTATATGAAACAAATCTGAAAACCAAGCACTCAACACATCTACAATTAAACCAATAGTGTAACTTGCATGTGTTTCTTATTTGGCTTCATGGTCTGGACAATAGGATATATTTTTGGTGCATCTTAACAGCCAACATCCTAAAATAAACTTCACTATGGAAAAAATAACAACTGTCCGTCCTTTCTAGACAAACTAATGGCATTATGACTACTTAATGTCTCATTATCATCGTTTTCCAATTATAGAAAACCCACATACAGGAAGGTTTTTACATAAACAATCACATCACTATCTATCCTAACAGTAATGGCATCATCAAAACACATTAAGCCAGGACATGTGTTTAATGATGCTTGAATTTGAGCTGAGCTACCTCCATAACACTTTTTACCCAAAGGCTACAACCCTATAAAATAGCTAAATACTACATGCCCTCCTCACCTCTCTTGTAACCAATGCACAAGACCACAACAAAACCATTCTGATTTCTTATATTCAGGGTACATCCGAAAATATGGCTAATGTTATGATATGATGGCAGAAGTATGCGAGGAGAAAGGAGAGCAGTTTGTTAATGTGTGGAATGAGTTTGAAGTGAACTGTTTAGGAGCAGTTTATGTCGATCAAGTGGGAAGTGATGTGGAAGAATGGGCGAGTAATACAGGAGAGATTGAAGAAGTGAGCAGCATAAATATAGAGAATGAGAGAACAGGTGTGCAAGACAGACAGGGAAACTCAGGGTGGACAGAGGAACGCAGCGTGAGAAAGGTAGATGCTCCAAGAGGATGAGAATGCATGTGTAGACAAAAAGTGAAAGGGATGACCTGGGACCAAGGGGAAAAAGTATGATTAGTTGGATTAGAAGAAGGTTCTAAGAGGAATAAGGAGAAAAAGAAATGGCTTGAGTTAAGCATTGAGAAGTCGCATCAAATAAGTGGTATCAAGAACTAGCTATAGATCCAGGAATAAGCTGCTGTGTTTGTATCCAAATGCTAGAAGTGTAAGAAACAAGGCAAATGAAATGATTGCATTAATTTTGAGTGACTTCTCCATGCTCAGCCATGCTCTCACTTATTCCAAAAATTGTTGGAATAAGTGAGACATGGTTGGATGAGGACAACATCCTGAAAGGAACAGAGATGAAATGGTATAATGTGTTTTGTGAGGACAGAAAAGATAAAAAAAAAAAGGGGGGGGGATGATATTGATGATAGAGAAAGAATTACGTCCATACAAAGTAGAGATGCAAGAGGGAAATATTGACGGTGGCTTTGAGGAAGTATGGTCTGAGATAGAGGTGAATAGAATGAAATACTTAGTTGGATGTAGTTATAGACCTGGTAATATGGATGGTAGTGAGCATGAAATGGATAATCAAATTAGCGAAGCAAATAAGAAAAGGGTGATCATTATGGGCTATTTTAATTATGGTAATATAGACTGGAATGATGAGATAGCTCCTGGAAGTAAAGAAAATGACTGAGTTTTTGAGGGACAACTACCTCAGACAGTATGTAACAGAGGGCACACAAGGATTGAGGGTCTTGGATTTGATCATCTAATAAATGAAGTGGCAAATCACATTCCAGTTGTGAGAGTTGCCAATGAAGCGATTACCTTGGTGGTTTCCAGTGTGAGGACCTCTGCGAGAAAAGGGTATATGTAGAACCACAAGGCTGGTGATTATGAGGAGCTCAGGAGACAAATTACAAGTGTAGCATGGAATGAGAAGTTAGCTGGAAGAGAGATCAATGCCACTTGGGATATATTCAAGAACTATTTAGTGGAAGCAATGTCTAGATGTATTCCAAGGGGCAGAAGATTAAATATGGTAGGTGTGAAATGGATGAATGGAGAGATTAGGCTTTCCATGCAGAGAAAAAAAAGGGCATTATGGAGAGAGCATAAGAGAAGTGGTAATAATCAATTCCATGAGGATTGATTGGAGGGTGACTTGGTTGGTAAGGGTAGCAAAGGTGAAGTATAAGCAGCAGTTAGCTAATGAAGCAAAAAAAGAATCCTAGGGAGTTTTTTTGATATGAAGCCAGCAAAAAAAAGAATAATTATGGAAGGATGACATTGATTGGAGAAAATAGTATAAGGCCAACTGCTGTAGAAGATATAGTAGAGATATTTAATAAGCAGTTCATAAAGGTCTTTCATTCTTGTGAATGTGACATCATGAAGAGATTGAGAGCAGTTGATGATTGGGAAGAGAGAGAGAGAGAGAGAGAGAGAGAGACTGACTGTAAGTGAGCAAGAGGTGAATGGAGAATTGACCAAACTTTATGTTAATAAAGCTATGGGACTTGATAATATATCAAGTATGTATTCTGAAGGAATGTGCCATGGAGTTCATATCTTCCTTGACATTTTTTTAATATGAGTCTTGCACTGGGTCGAGTTCCAAAGGAATGGAAGGAGGGCCACTTCATAAGGGAGGTGATAGAACACAAGCATCAAATTATAGGCCTATCTCTGTATCAGCAGTTGTAGTTAAGTTGTTGAAGAAGCTGGTGAGAACTAGGATCCAGAATTGGGTTAAGAACAACAATGGTATTATCTTTGATGGGCAGCATGGATTTGCTAAAGGCAGGTCATGCTTTAGTAATCTACAAGGGTGGTCTGAAAAGTTCTCTGCCTTGGCCAAGATGACAACACTACTGGCAAGATTTTTTTTTCTTAGTTGGTACATCTGTCATAAGCATCCATGTGAAATTGCAAGTCATTCTATCAAGTAGTTTGTTTTATACAGCTGTCTGCATCTCTTGAAATGGATAAAATTGAGTATCGTGCAGTTACAAAATTCTTTGTAAAAGAAAGTTTAACATCAAAAGAAATTCATAAAAGTTTATGGGCACTCTTCTCCTTCATTTTCGACAATTAAGAAATGGGCTGCCGAGGTTTAAACGTGGCCACATGATGATGATCCACGTGAAGGATGTCCAAAAAATGTAACAACACCAGAAATCATTGATCAAGTGCATGATATGTTATTGGATGACCGGCGAGTCAAAGTGCGTTAAAATGCTGAGACTATAGGCATTTCAAAAGAACATGTAGGATATATTTTGCACGAAGAATTGCAAATGAAAAATCTTTACGCAAGATGGGTGTCGCGCTTGCTCACAGTAGATCAAAAACGCACTCGCATGAAAATCTCTGAACAGTGTTTGGAGCGTTTTAACAAGAATAAAACTGATTTGGGCAATGGGAAAATTAAAGGATCTGCACTATTAATTGTTGGAACATCCACGCTATTCCCCAGATTTGGCTTCCTCTGACTTCTATCTCTTTCCAAAACTAAAACTCTTCCTCGCTGGTCAAAGTTTTTCTTCAAATCAAGAGGTGATTGCAGCTATAGAGGGGTATTTTGCAGATCTTACTGAGAAACACTACAGGGACGGGATAATGGCGCTGGAGCATCACTGGAATAAATATATTAGTCTTAAGGGAGATTATGTTGAAAAATAAAAATAATTTTGAAATTACAAATTCTTTTTTTCCATTGTTAGACCAAGAACTTTTCAGATCACCCTCATATACTCTTACTAAAGTTTTTTCACGATCTTGGCTCAGCTATTTTTACAAACAAATTATCTATCTAACCTAATCTTTGCCAATACTGCTAGTCTGTTGAAGTCTTCCTGCAAGATCTCTGCATCACTTTCATTTACCATTGCTCTTCCCATTTTAGCATCGTCAGCAAATATTTGAATATTTCCTGCCAAATTGTTTCCTATATCATTGATATACAAATTAACAACAGAGGACCAAGTACTGAGCCATGCGGTAAGTACACCACTGGTCACTTGCCTTTCCTGGACTCAACTCCTCCATAAACCACTCACTGATATCTGTCCATCGGGAACCCTCTAATCCAAATCACCAAATCCATTCCCATTTGCTCCAATTTCTGCAATAGAGTTCTATGTGTAATCTTGTCAAATGCTTTTGCAAAGTCTAACATTATCACTGAGTAGTCTTTCCCTTAACCAACTTCATTGTTACCTGGTTATAGAGCCTCCATAGCTCAGTTGGTATAGACGAAGCCCTTTGGTCGGAAAGACCTGGGTTCAATTCTGGCCCATGATGTGAGGAATTTTATATGGTCTCTTTCAAACAAAGTTTTCCTGTCCCCCAGAACAGGAAAACCAGCCCCATGAACACACATGGATTACAGTCAGGAATACTTCAGATGGTCCCTCCAGCCATAGATCCGATTCATCAGTCATGCCAGTCCCGAGCCCAGATAAAAATAGGGGGAACGGAGATGGTGCCGTACCTCCCCGTAAAAGGGGCTCACAGCTGTTGAATCATCATACAAAATAAATAAAAACCTGATTATAAAAAGTAAACAAATTACTAAGGCAAAACCTATCTTCACAAAACCATGTTGTCCCTTATGGAGTATTATATTCCTATCCACCCATTCCTGAATTCTGTTTTTCACCAATTTCTCCAATACCTTAACTACAACATCCTAAGATACTAATTGATCCATAATTTGTTACTTCTGTCTTGCAGCATCCTTTATGCAATGGGACTATTTTGTCCCCTTACCACTCCATTGGCACCTTCCCATTACTGAGGCATAAATAATAAAATAATAACATTTGGAGCTGTTAATTTCTTGCACATTCTCATAATACACAGACTGATATGCCATCTAATTCCATGGCTGTGATTGTACTGAGGATCTGAAATTTTTAAGCACCTCCATTTCTTCAATCTCTATTCTTATATTAGTCAATGTCACATCTGGCATCGGGTAAGATAGGGGTGTACTATCTAGGTGTAACCACCTAGATAGTACACCCCTGCAGGTTGCTAACTCAATAAATCAACTATTTAGTTTGGTTCTGTCACCACCCCACCATCAGTACTTTTTGGATACCATTTTTCCATAAATAATAATTATAAATAATAAATTACACGATAACCACAGTAATTAACCTGAATGAAATGAAAGTACAGATATTTCGTACTGAAAATAAAAGTACATCATCAGTGTGTAGAAACAAGCAACTTAAAGGAACCGGATTACAAAGTACATACATCAGTCAGTGGTTTACAAATTAAAAACTGTTGCCACATGCTAGAAATTAGTATTAATAAATAATATTATTAAAATATTATTAAATAACTATTTTTGATAGTTACATAAGATAACAATCTTCCAAACTTTTGGAGGAGAGAGAGAGAGAGAGAGAGAGAGAATCGTTCTGATTCAGATTTGGCAAATTTAAAAGGGTTTCACAACTTTCTTTGAAAAGGCATTCATATTTATTATTATTATTTGTGACACCTCCAAGGAGTCTGAGGACACATCAAGGGAGGACACCTACTCTACAACTTATCCATCTCCACCACTCCATCCATCAATTACACCAAACCTCTACTGTTATCTACATCAACGGCATCATCTACTGCCCACCACCACCACCACTAGTATTTTTTGTCTGTAAATTGCATGTGTTCTGAAGGGCCAATTTGTCTGTATGTGGGATGAAAAACCTGAGTTTCCAGAAGAAAAAACTCTGATACCTCCGTATGAGATCAGCTAACTCAACTTCAACTGAAAAAGTCCATATAAAGATTCCTCCTGTCATGACGAGAATCGAACTTAGACCTTTTCCAATAGAAGGGCACAATGTACCATTGTTCTTCCAATTACGCTACAGAAACTGAGGGAGAGCACCTACTCTACAACTTTCCACCTCTACTACCTTCATCATCTACACCAATGCTATCTACCACTGACCATCACCACTAGTATTTTAACAGACAATCACAAATATCCATGCCCACAGCAGGATTCGAACCTGCAGCCTTTTGGCTGGAGAGAGAATATGCTAATCACTCGGACAACTATGTCGGCATTTTAAACCTGCATCTATGGAAAAGACGAGCTTTATCCCACTGGATATTGTGTTTAGTGTCAATACTATGTTGTGCCAGAAAAGACTTTTGAGGTTTCATGTATTTGATATAATACTGATGTTCTATAATTCTTTTTTCTACAGGACGGCCTGCGGTATCTGGTAAACGCCAGCTAACAATAGAGGTGGCAGTTTGTCTTTTGTAGATGGCAACAAATGAGAAATTTTGTTAATCAGAAAAAATGTGGAAATGAGATGCTTCTTCAAAATTCCACCAATCGGTTCCAAGATGCCAGAAATATAAGGGATTGGAACCCTGCAGTCTGTTGTAAAATTCTGAGGTGTTGGAACAGGAATCCATTATCTGATGGATTTGATTGGGGTTGTAGCAATTAAATTTCATTAACTTTTTGATAGTGAGACGTTCTTGTCGTAAGCTTGAGGGAGAGGAGCACACCTTATGTTCTCTATTAATTAAGGACTTGATAACCAATTTTTTGAGAGGTGTGATGAGCCGACTTTTGATGGATGTATCTGCCAGCGATGTTAGGTTTTCAATAAACACTGGTTGATAAATTACCAGAGGCTGTGCTTGTTAGGCATATGTCTTAGAATAGTAAACTACCAGCCTTTTCTTTTTCCATGGTGAACTGAATGCATGGATAAAGGCTATTGATCTGTTGTAGGAAAGTGGCAAGTTCATTTTCAGAATGACGGCAAATAGCAACATCAACAACATCATCAACATAAGGAAACCAATGAGAGGGTTGGGGATGAATGGATAAGAACAAGGTATCTTCTAGCTAGTTCAAAAAATAGTTTGCCAAAGGTGGAGACAGAGGGCTACCCATGGCAGTACCTTCAACTTGTCTATAGATCTTGTTTTTCCAGCTGAAATATTCTGATTGTATAACAAATTCAAAAATCTTTGCGATATCGAGAAGGTTATCATCATATAGTAAATTAACAGTGTCAGATAACAGAATGCTGGTAAAGAGGGAAACAACGTCAAAGCTGACTAAAAAATCTGACCCTTGTATTTGAATATCCTTGATTTTTTCAAGAAAATGTGTGGAATTCTTGATGAAGGATCTGGATTGTCCAGTGTGAGCAGTTAATAAACGTGACAGAATTTAGCAATTCTATAGGTGGGAGAGTCAATACAGTTCACAACGGGTCTTACTGGATAACCTTCTTCATGAATTTTTGGGAGGCCATATAAACGAGGAGTTCTTCCAAAATGAGTGTGCAACTTGTCCAAGTATTTTGATCCCAGCTAACAACTTCATCAAGCAGCTTATTTAATTGTTTCATTTGCATTTTTGTAGGGTTATAATTAATTTCTTGATAGGTGGAGGTATCCTGTAAAAATCAGTCTATTTTTCTCTCATAGTCAGCCTTATCCATTACCACTATCGCTTTTCCTTTATCTGCCTTCGAAATAGATATATTGCTATTTTTTCTTAATGAAACTAGCACCCGGGTTTCAGCACTCGATAAACTGCATGGAGGTAATTTGCTTTTAAAAAGTGAAGCAACTTCAAAGCATAGTTTATTAGCATCTTCACTGAAAAGTCCCAACGGATTGTGTTCGATGTTATGCAAAAATTGAAGATAGAGGATGCATTTTGGTACCACAAAGTCATGGCCTTCAGCTAATACACTAGTTTCAGCATCAGATAACAGGCAACCAGAAATATTCATAATCCATTTATTAGTGGGAGTGTTGTCAGGAGTAATTTTTTGTTTACAGTATAAAGATTCATATTTTTGCATCAGTTTGCAGGAATGTCTTTCATAAGAACAGGTTAAAGATTGTTTAGAAATATGAAAAACGATATCCAGTAATTCTTCATCCAGGGCAGCTGAAATCCTTCTTTCAAGATTTAAAATTGACTGAATATTAGATGCTAAATCTTTTTAGTTGCTCGACATATTCCCTCCACAGTGAAAGAACTCCTTATAGTTTCTCTTGGTCTCATCAGCTAGTTTTTTCTCATAATTAGCCTTAGCTGTCCTTACCATACTGGTCACCCTTCTTGCCTAAGCCTTATACTGCTTATGTGCATGCTAATCACCTTTTTCTTTATAATCCCTCCACAACCTTTTCTTTTTGTGTAACTTCTGCTTAATGAAGCTATTCATTCATTAAGCTCCTACCTGATATATCCTTCTGACTCTAGGTATACATTCAAATACTGCTTTCTTCAAACACCCGTTGACTATATTACCAACAATATCTCTTCCCTCCAAGGTCTAATGCCTAATTACTCTGCTAAAAGCTCTCCACAGCTTGTCATAATGCCCTGCTTTGTACATTTTTATGTAGTTACCACCCACGAAAGTTATTACTAAACCTATAGTACATTTGTACTGTAGGCAGGCTAAGGATCTCCCCCCCTCCCCATTTTTGTCAATTTTATATTTTTGTTTTGTAATTTTTTTTAAATTTTATTTCCAGAAACTCTGCTCTAGAGATCAAACATGAAAAACTTTTTTCAGCTACTTCAGGCCTCCAATTAAGCAGGGCAATGGTCTCACACTGGGCGATGAAATCATCTTCCACCTAAAGACAATCACAAACATCCATGCCCATGGTGAGATTCGAATCTCAACCTGCTGGTTGGAGAGCAAGTAACTTGGCCAACGAGGCCAGCAAGGTTCCAAATCTATCCCTTCATAATAAAAAATTCTGTATGTCTGGTAATTTCTGATCAAGACTATATGATCACTTTCTCCAAGCAGAGACAGCACAGCTAGATTGGTTAGTGTTAAATTCTCTGATGTAACAATCAGATCCAGCACAACTGAGCCCTTGTGTCCCCTCCATTACATGGAGCCTCATTATCTCTCGGCAGCTGTATAAATTACATTTCCTTCCCTACCTGTGATAATTCCTCTTCCCAATCTATGTCCCCCATAGTTGAACCCCCCCCCATAATTCAGGCATTGACAATGAAAAGGTTTAAGTGCCAAAATCCAAATTTTACAGGAGAAGCAAAAAACGAATGATCACCTATATAAAGGAAAATGATACGCTTTCTGACAATCAAAAACTTTTTTATTTATTATTATTTTTTCATTATTATTAATATTATTGTTACATCCTCTCTAAAGAATCCAATAGTTTGTTACATGCAAATATCCTTTTAAATTAGTGGTATTTGCAGTCCATGAATTCCAACATTTGGAGCAAATCCTTCTTCCCTTCCCTTCCTGCACATAATGACAAAACTCTATTGATGGAGTTATTTTTTCATTATGTGCGAATGTCTCCTTTGTTTTGAATGCAACAAATTTTCCTTTCTTGAAAATGTTTATCTTCTCCCACTCCTCTACTTCATTGAAGGTAAGTTTTGCTTTTATGCGAGACAAATCCGACTCAGAAATTCAGATCAAGGATTTTTGAGCTATGTGCAGTGAACATGTGCTCATGTACGTGCCACAGGTGCAGGTCACATCCAAAAGCGAGTTTTTGGATGTGACCCGCATTTTCCATAGCCACTACGTCAAAAGTTTTTCCATAGCCACTTCAAAAGGATTTTGCAATCTCAATGTTTTCAGAACCTGCTGCACTTCTTCCGGCAGCACAGCCTTGCCTTACATACCTTCTTTTCTCGATCAAACCGAAATCCCAGTCACAAGGCATGTAGGAATGGTCCAATACCAGAAATTTTAAATCGATCGAGTCATAGAATCCTTTAACCACAAGATAAACGAGAGCCATTAGAAACATTTGGTTCTTGTTTTGTCCTGCACAATTATCACACCAAATTTCTGTGTCTTTTAGATGTGAACTGTGAGGGCAAAACCCTGAGGAGACAAGACGCCACTTCATTACCTCTGCGGCCTGCTATACCCTCATGCTACATGCACATAAAACTTTATCTCATGCTTCCTACGCGAACACATAGGTTGTAGTTCGACAGCTGCCTCATGTAAAACATGTTACTGTGGGTCATGGTAGGTGTAAATAACACCTGCTGCATATTGATCGCCACAGTAGCCACAGAACTAGAAGGGTACTGACTAGAACAAATAGAAGCAGAATGAAGCTGCAAAGCTTTTAGAACCTTCCTTTGATGTAGTTCCTTCTTAGCAATCAAAGGACATTAGCTATTCCGTAGCTTGCCTTTATTTGTGCAGTTAGCTTGTCACAAGTTTGGTAAGTATCAGTTCTTGGCCTCCTGAAACTCAATGTAGGAAATTCGCACTTGAAAACTCAACAATAGAACCCATCATCTATCCCCGAATCTGGATATTTTTCCTTGAACGAACGATAAAGCCAATGGATGTTCAAATCAGGTATTGTTTAGATAATTTATGGCAACAATAATGACTTTCTTCTCTTGGAAAAGCGTGAACATGTTCTTTAATGAGACGATGGTCATTATTGGTAGACTTCGTTCTGAGCGATGCAGGATTCTTCCCATGGCCATCCTTGAAGGCCACATCCCCTTTTTCCAAGCATTCGAGTAGAGGCTGGTTATTCTTTCTTGAAACCCCGAATATGCATCGGAAAATTTCGTTACACACCTGTATGGTTCCTGTCTTTGAAGGTACAGTGTAACAGGCTGAAATTTGTCTCCTACTTTCGTTATGCTCATTGTAATTTACATGACGCCTTCTTGCTATGTTTACCAAATTAATATGACTCATTAAGTACGTACCCTGTGCTTTGGACAGTAACTGGCAGAACTCTTGATAAAGTTTCTTGAAATCACATTTTGTAAGCAAATGGCATTTGTAGTAGCATTTGCAACTGGTCAGGAATAATGAAATAAATACCAAGTTATTACAATTGTTTAAGGATAACTCCCAGTATTTCTACAGATTCAGAAATATTCACTGCTTTTGTTTACTTACTTTCTCCAGCATTTCAGAAATTGACTTCTTTTTTGGAATCTTCCTTTGTAATTAAAGCAACTACAATAATTCATAACTTCATTGAGCATGGACTAATGATTGAAAATGCCTAGGAATGTGTGAATCACAAGAACCAACATAAACACGGTCATGCAAGTTTGTTGTGGGAGGTTACAACTATGTTTACTTGCACCCTTCTCAATACCAACTAGAGGAAAACTGCATCCAGCATGATCTGTTGATGTGAATTACAATGAGAATGAATGAGCTAGGGAACTGGTCTTCTTTTCTATACTATGGGTGTTGGAACATACATCTCTTTCAGTGAGAAAACTTTTTGTAAATTTTGGCACTTACACCCTTTTCAGTGTCAAAGCCTCAATTATCGACTTGTACTCATCATGCTAATTTGATAGTATGTCATCCACATTCTCCGGAATATCTCCTGGATTATTATTATCCTAAGACCCCATGGAATCAAAGACTCATATAATAAGTCTCTTATACACACAGCTCATCATACTGTGCCTTAAACACATTCAAATTTTCTGCAGACACCACACCCTCAGGTGATGCAATCCTATCATTCACAACTCTCCATTCAAAAAACTAGCCTCTCACTCCCTTGCTAACACCCTCTTTATATAGTTTCCATGGATGACCTCTTCTTCTCCCTGATGTCCCATTATTTTATGAAAAATCTCTTCAATGTTAATCCTATAACAATCCCTAACCAAGTTGTCCACCTCTATCACATCACCCCTCTTCCTCCTATCCATTAGACACTGTAAATTGTATCTTCTCAACCTTTCTTCATATTCAACATTCCAGAGTTCACAAACTACCTTAGTCAATCGACTCTCTGGACCTTTTCCAATATCTGTTCCAACATTTTGAAAACTCAGTGATGAAATCTGGGCATGATAGTCCATGGCCTGATCAAAGCCTTATACAATGGAAGGAGAATCTCCTTACTTCTACTAGTCAGTCCTCTGCATCATTGCCAGAATTCATTGTGTAATCCTCAAAACTTCGGCAATGTGCCCTCTAAATTTCAGATCCACCTTATCCACCAACACCCCCAAGATCTCTTATTTCCTCTATCTCCAAATATATTTCCACTAAGCATAAATTCTACTTCCCATCTTTGTTTCCCAAATTTTAAACTGGCTTTGAATTGGCATCCACACTTCCATGGCCATTCAGTAAGTCTATTCAAGTCTTCTTGTAAAGTCAAAACATCTGCTCTAATCTTCATAGTTCATCCTAACTTTGCATCATCTGCAAACAATTGAATATCCTTATTCAGCTATTCCCCAATATCATTAACATACAGATTAAACAGCAATGACCCTAAACACAGACCTCTGAGGCTCACCACTAGTGACCTTTCTCTTCCAGGATATTTCTCCTCCAATAGACAACTTGTTGATACCTATCAGATAAGTATGACTCTCCAATCCAATGTTTAATATTCAACCCCATCTGCTCTAGCTTGACTATCAACTTATCATAAGGTAATTATTATTAATGCTATTATTATTATTAATACATAACACCTCCAGAGAGTCCAAAAACTCATTGAGGGAGGGCACCTACTCTACAACTCTCCGTCTCCACCACTCCACTGACCGCAACTACCTTCATCATCTACACCAATGCCATCTGCCGCCGACCACTAGTATTTTCACAGACATCCATGCCCATGGCAGGATTTGAACCTGCAGCCTTTTGGCTGGAGAGCAGATATGCTAACCACTTGGCCAAACAGGCTGCCGTCTTTTATCAAAAGACTTTGCAAAATTTAAGTATACCACTATGTATCCATCTCCCTCAACCAATGCAGCTGTCACTTCATTGTAATAAGGATGTAGATTATTAAAAATTGACCTCCCTTTGAGATCCTCTTTTGAAATCTGTGCTGTCCATCAAAAATAATACCACTGTTGTCAACCCAATTCTGGATTCTGGTTCTCACCAACCTCTCCAACACTCTTAACCACACAGATAGAGTTCTGTCACCTCATGAAGCAGCATAATCTTGCCTGCCTTCCACTCCTTTTGGAACTTTACCCAGTGTAATACTCATATTAAACAAATATATGAAGGAGGATGTCAACTCCCTGGTACATTCATTCAAAAAAATCTGGTATTATATCAAGTCACACAACCTTATTAACATCAAGTATTCTCAATTCCCCATATACCTCTGGATCACTTGCAGTCTCTCCTCTTCATCCATTGCTTTCAAACTCTCCATGATACCACATTCACAAGGATGAAAGACCTTAATGACATCTCATTAAATATATCAACTATTTCCTCTGCAGCAATTATACTATTTTCTCCAATCAGTGTCATCCCACCATAATCATCTCTTTTTGCTGGCTACATAATGAAACAACTCTCTAAGATTTTTTGTGGCTTCATTACCTAAGTGCTATTCATACTGCACTTTTATTACCTTTACTGAGTCACCTACTTGTCTGTTTTTGGTACTCTTCATGGAATTTATTGTGACCACTCAATCATATGTTGCCTCCATAATGCCTTCTTTCTCTGTACTGCATGCTTATTTTCTTCATCCATTTCACACCTACCTTATTTAAACTTCTGATTCTTGGAATACATTTATAAATTGCTTCTACTAGATAGTTTGTTGAATTTCAGCCAAGCAGCAGTGATCTCCTTTCCATCCAACTCCTCATTCCATTCTACAGCTGAAAGCTGTCTCCTGAGCTTCTCATAATCACAAGACTTGTAGTTCCACACATGCCCTTTCTTCACATAGCTGGCAACCACCAAGGTAATCACTTCATAGTCACTCTCACCAACAGGAGGGAGATTTGACACCTCATACTAATGATATCCTCTGACGAGATGATCGAATCCAAAACCCTCAATCCTTGCTTGCCCTCTATTAAATACTGCCTGAGGTAGATGCTCCTCAAAAACTCGAGAAACTCAATTTCTTTACTTCAGGTTGTTATCTCATCATCCTAATCTATATTATCATAATTAAAATCACTCATAACGATCATCCTTTTCCCATTTGTTTGGCTAATTTGCTTATACATTTCATCATCTCTACACTGTCCCTCTCACATTACCAGGTCTATAGCAACATTTGAGTATTTCATTCTATTCACCTCTATTTCACACAACACCACTTCAAAACCACTGCCACTATTTTTCCTTTGCATCTCTGGACGTAACTTTTTTCCATCATCAATAGTACTCTACTTTCCTTTTTAACCTTTCTATCTTCACAAAATACAACATAACCTTCCATCTATATTCCTGTCAGGATGTCATCATCCAATCATGTCTCACTTATTCCAACAATTTTTTTGAGCACGAGCTCACTGCAACCATTTCATTTCCCTTATTTGATACTTCTAGCATTCATATAAAAACATAACAGCTCATTCCTGGATCTATAACCAGTTTCACTGCTATCACTTATTAGATGAGAGTCCTCCATTCCTTCACTGAGCCATTTCTTTTTTTGAGCCAGTTCTTCTCCCTACATCCTAGGTCATCCCATTTTCTTGTCTATACATACAATCACTTTCTCATTGAGCATCAATCTTTCTCATGCTGTGTTCCCCTATCTGCCCTGATTCTCCATGTTTGTCTTGCAAACTTGTTCTCTCATTCTCTACACTCATGCTATCCACTACTTCATTCTTAAGCACCACTTCAATCTCTTTCCTTTCTCTTCCACTTTTTCTTCCTTGCTCAGATTCATTCTCTGTATACATTAATCCAATCTAATATTCTCCTTGTTCCCAGTCAGTTATTACCACATGCTGCAAATATTATTGCACCCATAGTAAGGGTGTGTGTGTGTGTGTGTGTGTGTGTGGACTAGGTTCTTTTTTTGGAGAGTGGTGAATGAATGGAATGGATTGCCAGAGGTGGTTGTGAGCACCCCAATAGTGAATAGGTTTAAGTAGATGTATGACAGGTATCGTGTTAATGAATAGAGTGGATCTTCTGCCTCCATGTAGTGCCCACATAAATAATTGTTTTTCGGCCATCAGTGCCCTGTCGCACAATATAATGTACAAGAATACAAATGTTAAACCTTTAAAAATTAGAAAATCAAACATACTATCTTTACAGTTAACACTCATAAATATAATGATGCAAAAAGAATGACTTAATTGTTGCTAAACAATTTTCAAAAAGAACTTATCTTTTGGTACCAAAATTTGCCTCTTGCACTATTTTCCACACTCTCATGGCAAAAACCTCTTATGAGGGTATCCCTCATAAGATTGCATGAGGATATCCCTCATGCAATTTTAGCTTTCCATTCCTGAAGATGTCTATGTGACAGAAAAAATATTAAAATGGTTAAACCTACTGTTTAAGTATTTCTCTCTGTGCTGCGTTTATCCCATTAAATTGTATTATGAGTGTAAACCAGTGCCCAAGCCTAAACACTCATCCGTTCTCCTTGTTTCTGAAGCGATGCAGACACAGTGGATTCTAAGAATGTAAAATGTAGAATATGAGGAGAGATTGAGAATTTGTGAACTGCAGATACTAGAAAGAAGAAAATCAGGTGATATGATTGAGGCTTACAAACTTCTGAAAGGATACCAGTAGATGGAATTTTCATTTAATGAAGGGCATTGATGGAAACTGAGAATGAATACAGTCAGGAAAGGGATGTGTGAGAGAGAGAGAGACTTTCTCTATAGACTGAAATGGCTTTCCACTGAAGGCTGCAAGTGCAGATCATGTGAATGAATTCAAGAGAGGGTATGACAGGTAAGGTTAGGTCAGTTCAGTTATTTAACAGAATATTATCTTTCATTTATTTATAGACTTTGTCATCTTGGTAACACCCATTATGCTGACATAATATATCTTTAAATCTTCTGGCAGTCTTTTCATAGCCAGCTATAATTTTATATTTAATTTGATAAGTAGCCTATGGAACTGTACACACACAAAGATAGATTAAAGTAATGGTCTTCAATATTTGAGAAATAAAATGAAGGAGATACCAGACACATTCAAGTTAATAAGATCAAACAATACAGATAAAATCATTTTATGCAATACCTCTGACTAGGCTTAAAGAAGACTTAAAGAAGTTTCAGTTGTGGCAGAGTTCCAAGGGAGTGAAAAGAGAGCAAAATAATTCTCTTGTAGAGAAGTTCTAAGACTGCAGTAGCAAATTATAGACCAATCAGTATCTCAGGTGTGGTGGTAAAAGTACTGGAAAAGTTGATCAGAAAGAGAATTCAAGTATAGGTGAATAAGAATATGATACTGTATGTGCAGCATGAAGGATCATTCATGCCTTAGTAATTTACTAACTTTTGATAATAATATCAGTAGGCTGATACATATAACCAGAGGATGATATTTTTGCAATCTGGCCAGATCTAGAAAATGCATGACCCCTTTCTTAGAACAGATTAATTACATTCATCAATAAAACTAAGTTAATCATGCAAAAAAAAAAAAAAAAAAAAAAAGTATGGAAACCTGGGCTACCTACTCTCCCATTCAGCCCAAGCAGTGCGACCACTTGTATCACAAACCATCCTTCACCAGGAAAAATAATCAGCATAACTCAACTCATCATCCAGTCCATTATAGGCACCATAAAGATGCCTATAACAGACTGGATGCTAGGCACTATTAAATCAATCATACAATTAACGTGTTTAACCTCCGGAGGATTTAATGCATTATATACACCAATAATCCAATTCAGTCTCCTGTAACAAATGCAGAACATACGGTTCCTATCTCCTACATCTGATATCTCCAAACTTGAAGAAATGTAACTAACATTTTTTTTAAACTCACTAACAACAAAATTTATGCATTCTCACCAACCACCAAATATAAACTTTCACTATTACACTATTGCCTCTACCAGGTGTTTACCAAGTGACTGGTAAATATCACCTTTCATTTTTTGGACAAACTGGTCATTCTATACAGAAAAGATTTCAAGAACACTAGCACTAAGTCCTCTACCAGAAATCTCATAAGCCTAATCTTGAACAGCTTGGAGTCAACTTTTGGATGCACGTGTGATATACAGAAGTTATTTTAAATATCAATGTTTATTTAAAGGATGGGCTAAAGCCTTATCACGTTGACCCAATCTAAGTTTGAAAATGGTGTCTCCTTACCAAAGTTGAGAACCTTTTAACTCTCAATAACTGTTGAATGCAGAAAACTTGCAGGGAAAGAGTTCTACATCAAGGCTAAACAAAGGAACTAACTAGTGAGAAATGGTAGAATGACAGAAGGCAAACAATGATGGAAGAAATAGAAGAAAGAATGTAAATTACTTAGTCATAATTACAGAAGAAGTAATATGGAAGAAATCTTACTTCTCAGGAGGTTAATGACAGGCATCTTAATAAAGAAATCACTATTTCTGAAAGATGTTCTGCAATTCTTATCAGGCACAGCTAGCTAGTTCTGGGACATCCCTCCAGGTGCTTACAATAAGAAGGGAGTTTAGTGATGCTTGATGCACTATGAATGGGAACAAGTAATATGGTCTCTTTCAATTATATGGATGTGCAATACAAGATCATCCAGAGCAGGCTTTTACAAACATCCATTCCCATGTTGGGATTTGAATCCACATAGCATACCATTTTCCAGCCTGTCTGTTGGAAAATGGTATGCTATCCACTTGATCAACCAGGATGACTAAGTATAATTTATTTAGTGGCTCGCCCTCTTCCCCCCCCCCTCGAAGATAAAAATCTACTATATACTAAATCTAGAAGTTCTATCTCTTCTTCAAGTATTATTTACTTTCTGATCAAGTTAAGCTTGCTATATAAAAAGCTATGATCAAATCTGATAAACAGTTTCCTGGTAAAGCATTGCAAGATTTTCATTCCCTCACATATAACCAGAGGAAGCAAACCCTCACATATAACCAGAGGAGGCTATTTTTAAATTTGGTGTAACATCCTTCTAACTGTAATTTAAAGAATCACAAGGCTCGTTTTCCTCCCTAGACTCAGTAATTCAAACTGAACACATATTGATCTAAGCAAATAGAGCGATATGATCTATCTAGCACAAATCATCTAAAATGCTTGCTGATTTTACCTAAAGCAATAAAACAGCCATATGCCAAACTGATACATGACTTTCTATTATTGCAACTTAAAGTATTTTTTTTTCCCCTTTTTTCTTTAAGCATGTAGAGATGAAATGAATATATCTGTGAAACAATGCATGTTAAAAGTAATATTTACTTTAAAAATGCATTTCTTCATCTAGAAACTGATTCTTTCCTTTCACTATCAATCAATCTTTTTCTTATAAGGAAGGCGGCAGTGAAATTTCTAATCCAATGATACTTACATGTGAAATGTCTTCACAACAAGTCTACTTGTATATCTAGGCTGTTGACTTCACATCACTTGCCTCAGTATCCCATAATGCAAAAATACTTCCTTTCAGACATGTATATTAATGAATTATAAGGGTTACCCCTCAGAATTGTTTCAACCTTTAAGGTTCCAACACTGAGAGTTAAACCCAAGAAGACACTAAGGTTTAATCAATGCAGAAGCCATTTCTCATATAAAAGTAATAAAAGAGCATCAACAAAGTTTGCAGGAAAGTTTCTGAAAACTTTTGCCAGTCTGGTTGGCCAAGTGGTTAGCATATCTTCTCTCTCGCTCCAACTAACAGGCTGCAGGTTTGAATCTTGCCAAGGGCATGGATGTTTGTAATTGTTCTTAGGTGGGAGATGAATTTCATCACCCAGTGTGAAACCACAGCCTTGCTTATTAGAGGCTGTAAGTGGCTTGAAAAGATTCCATGTTTGTCTCTAGGGAAGGATTCTGGACTATATAAAAAAAATAAATGAAAAAATACAATTATTAAATAAATATGGGGAAAAAATTCTTAGCCCACCAATGGTACAAATGCACTATAGGTTTATAGAAGCCTTTGGTGGGTGGCAGCCACATAAAAAATTTTCTGATTAAGATTGAAACAATATAATTCTTGTTTCAATCAATTAATGGACAGGACTAGCTGTAGACTTGAAGCCAAGCTTTGGGGAAAGATGCCATGTATATATGTGTGTGTGTGTGTGTGTGAAAAATTTGTTGACTAAGTCATTGTATACATGATTTGAAGAACAATGTCAAGAAGTCAGCTTTGTCTTTGAATAATGTTATGATGGTAGAAGAGGCAGAAGTTGGGTCAATAATCTTGAAAAGGGGCCACAAGGCAAGTATTACATATACTGTTCTTTAAAATTAGATTAGCTGACTTTTTTTGTAGCTATTGCAAGCTTCAAGTATGGATTCAGGGTGTGTGTGTGTGTGTAAAATCATATGTAAAAAACACAATTAACTTACCCTGTAATTTCCTCAGTAATAGTATGTTCAACTTGCAGCCTTGCATTGACCTCTATAAAATAGTGATTTCCCTTTTCATCCAAAAGAAATTCAACAGTACCTGCATTTTCATATCCAGTATGCTTAGCTATTTGGACAGCATCAGCAGTCATTTTATCACGAATCTAAATAATAAATTACTAGGTTTTTAATAGTTATATGCACATTAGACATACTATATATATATATATATATATTAATAATGGCCTCACACATGTGTAAAGAAAACTAAATATAACTTAATTACTCCCAGACATTTCGTTCAATATGTCATGGGTTTCTTTCAGGGAGAAGACAGAAAAACTGGTAAGCAACATTGAAATTCTGAACATACGAATGAGTCATACAGCATGCACATAATATCACACGTCATGGTTGCAGCTGTTCAGTAGGAAGAAACATTATTAGAGTTCAGAGAAGTGGGAAGAGATGTATAATTAATTAATTTAAAAATAATAAATAAATAATATAGGTATTATTTCTGGAAAAACTCCCATGTTACTCCTCTTAAAACTATTATTTTACAGCTATTTTGCCTGCTTTTGTTTAGGAGTGCCCCTTAAATAAATAAAAAATATAAAAAATTATAAACAATTAATAGCAATCACTTCCCAAAACTTAGAAACAGACATACTGTCTGCTTGATTAAGAGGGAAGATAATTATCAAATATTTTGAGCATCAAGGTCTTGCTGTATCTGTTAAGTAATAAAGCAAGTTCTTCTAAGTCTCTTCTAATAGAAGAGACTTAGAACAAATTGTGTGTACTTAGTGTACAAGGCTTTGATAATATCTATTTTTTTGTGAAGGATGATGATGTGAAGATGCATGGATATATCTGTCTGTAAAGGATGGCTTCCTTGTAAACAGAAATTCAATATTACCAGCAGAGTTACGATGTATTAAAGCATCCAAAAAAGGGAAGATTGTTGTTTGATTCATGTTCAATAGTGAACTTGATGTAAGTATACAGGGTGTTCGGGATAAATTTGACATATTTATAATTAATTATATTTTTCCGTAAGTTACATGTATTAACACACACTTCTCTTCATTTAAAAGGTTGGACCCTTCTTCATTCATATACAAGATGTCAGAAAGGATGGATAGCTGGAACCCACCTGAATCATGGAAGAGAATAACTTGTATCATGATGATTCGTGCCAGCCATCAAAATAAGGATATTTCGACTGCTGCCCAATGCTCCCTGAATACAGTAAAAACAATCAGGCATGAACTAGAGACTTGCAATGGTGACTACGAGGATGTAGCAAGAAGAAAGATCCCTAGCAGACGATCTGATTGCGTTCGTACAGCAGAATTCCTCGCAAATCTGCATGAACAGGTGTTGAAGATCCCTGGCATTGGAATTCGGGCTTTGTCACGTGAAATGAATGTTGCAGCCTCTACTATGAAGCTTGCACTCAATGAAGACCTCCGCTACTACTCATACAAGCGCCGCAAAGGTCAGCTGCTTACAGAAAAGGCCCGTGAAAAACGTTTGATAAACGCGAAGAAACTTCTAAGCAAAGTGAAACATCCTGCGGAACCACAAACAATCTGGTTCTTTTCCGATGAGAAAAACTTTTGCCAGGATCAAAAACACAACACGCAGAATAACAGATGGCTTGCATACAGTACAAAGGACATTCCTCGTGTAATGCAGACTAAATTTCCCCAAACTGTGATGGTTTTCGGATGTGTATCCTCTGAAGGCAATGTGATGCCTCCGCATTTTTTCCAAGAGGGCCTCAGGTTGACTTCAGATGGCTACGTGGAGTTGCTAAACACTGTAGTCAAGCCCTGGATAACAAGGGTAGCCAATGGTAGGCCGTATGTATGGCAGCAGGATTCGGCCCCTTGCCACACCTCTGGGAAAAGTCAAAAATGGTTGTCTGAAAATTTCTACGACTTCACCAGTCCAAATGTTTGGCCTCCAAACTCCCCAGACCTTAACCCCATGGATTATTTTGTATGGGGCGCAGTTGAAAAAGACACCAATCGCACTTCCAGTAATACAAAAGCCCAGTTAATGGATAAAATTAAAACAGTTTTTGCGGCCCTTCCCAGGGAGACTGTAGCATTAGCTTGTTCGAGGTTCCGAAGCAGGATTGAAGCTGTGATCGATGCTAATGGTGGTTATTTTGAGTAAATCTTGTTGATAGTATTGTAATTAACTCTGCCTGTAATGTTTTTTGTCAATTCATTAAATTTAATAGATACAAAGAAGATTTTCTTTTTCCTTACGAAACTGTCAAATTTATCCCGAACACCCTGTATAAGTTAATTTTATTTTGAAACAGAAATAGTTCTGTTTCTAGATTGCAAAGATGTCATCCACAAAACGTAGTAAAATGCGATGTCAAGGAGAAATGATGTTAGAAACTATCCTCTAAATACTCCATAAAATAATCTATGAGACCGCCTAACTCACCTTTAGTCGAAAGAGACCAGATAAAGGTTCCTCATGATACTGATGGGAATTGAACCCAGATCTTTCTGATCAAATTGCTTTGTCTATACTGACTGAGCTATGGAAGCTCACCCATTGCAGTACCTCACAAATCTACTAAAATAATTTTTTATGCCAAGTGAAATAGCCAACATCAATAATAAACTTAAATAAATTGACGATGTCAAAGAAATCTAGAAAGTATTTTAACTTGGGTATAATAAATGTTATAGATACCAAGCTATTTTTAAACCTGGTTTTACTCCATTTCCCAAGCAAGCAAACAGACAAATAAGTCAAGTTTGCACCCTGCATGTAATGCAAGTCTAGCTGACCCTGCAGGTAGTGCAAGACCAAGGTAGCTCGTGGTAAAAGAAGAATAAACTCTGATCACTAATCTTAATATTTATCCATAATGCAAAGCACATCTCTTGGAGGAGATGTATGATACTTTGTATTAAAGGCAAGGGGGCCACTACCCAGACCGGTTTCGACCTTTATTGAGGTCTCATCAGTGGGAGCCAGGCTAGAAATATCAAGATTTTAGTAATACAGAGCTTATAAGTATTTTACCAGAACAAGTTACCATAAGGTGTTTTAACCTTATTAAATAAAAATCTCAGGAGGAGATATAAATGTAGAAATTAAAAATCTAAAAAACTAAAAATAAAAAATAAAAAAATAAAAAATTTAAAAAACTAAAAAAAGTAAAAATCTCCCGAGAGTTTTATTTAATAAGGTTAAAACACCTTATGGTAACTTGTTCTGGTAAAATACTTATAAGCTCTGTATTACTAAAATATTGATATTTCTAGCAGAGCTGGGTGTTTGCTGAATGAACTGATAGCTTTGTTTCAATTTCGGTTTAAGTGAGTACATCTGGTTGAGGAAAGAGAAATTCTATTGATCGAGTCAAAATGTTCAGAACTAAGATTGTTCTGTGGTAGAGTTTGACATTCAGAAATTTTACTGTTATTAGGAAAGAACAGCTTCTTAACATAATGTATCTTTTCAGACAATAGTGCTTTCATAAATATTATGACCAGAGTAAGATTTAATAGCCTCCTTCATTTTGATAATTTGGGGAATTAAACCAGCATTATGACATTGTTTTAGAAACAAGTTGGTAATATTAAGCATGACCCTCTTTAAATATAGCGTACCAAAATTTCTGACAGACCTCCAGTAATCTTAACTTTAATCTAACAATAAGTTACTATTTGTTTTAATAGAGATGTGTGTGTGTTAAACATTTTTTTTTTTTTTTTTTTTTGAATAATGGCTTCACACATGTAACAGAAAACTAAATATAATTTCTTACTTCTATATATTTCACATAATATATCATGAGCTTACTTTCTTGAGATCTTGACATGAGCTTTTTGAGAAGCTCAGGATATATTGTGCAATATATATATATATATATATATATATTTTTTTTTTTTTTTTTTTTTTTATGAGAGGTTTGTTGATCAACCTATAGTACATCAGTACCATATAGAGGTAGCAGGTTGGGAAAGGAGAAACTTGTTTACATTTGATTTAAAAGCCTATATTTTTTCCTTGGGAAATACAGAGAGAAGACTGTTCCATAGTTCAACAGTAACAGGGATGAAGGAGGGGGAAAAGAAACTTGTTCTGTGGGTTTCAAGATGTACTGTGAAAGGATGTTGAGCAGCAGCTGTACATGTTCCAATGGGCTTAGTACTGAGCAGGAGAACTGTTGATGCTATTTCAGATGAACATTTGCTGTGGAAATATTGATAGAATATACAAGTTGCAGAGACCAAATGTCTGTGTGAAAGTGGTGGGAGTGACTTGGGAAGAGATGGGTCATTTATCTAATTGCTCTCTTCTATACTGAGTCAAGCATTTTGAGGGAGTTTTAGATATCTAATAGGGTGCACCATGAGAATTTGAGGATTGGACATTAGGTCAGAAACCCTAGTCGGTTCTCCTCATTCCTTTAAAGGCTATGTGGAAGTCTCCTCTCAGTTATACAGCTGGTTGATATATCTTAGCAAACTGAGCACTTAATAATGAACAATCTCATTAGCTTCTAACACTAGGATACCATCTGCATTCAATAAAGTTATTCTTCTAGATTCATTCTTTCTTTTGCTTGTGGCATAATGATAAAATTCGTTTGAAATGTCTTTAGTTGCATAGCCATTTGGAATGTCTTTAGCTGCATACTGTGATTTAGTTTTCTGCACAATACTCATTACTTCTCTGGCCTGAGTGTTATATATTTCATAACTCCTCTCACTCTTATTCTCATAATATTCTTTCCACATCATCTTCATCTTGTGGATCTCTTGCTTAATAAGGTTGCACCTCCATTTCACTCCCAACCTATTCTTCAAACTAGGGATACATTCAGATACCACCTCCTCATTTAAGCACTTTTTCAAAGATTTCCATGCATTGTTGACATTTTTTCCCATTCAGTAACAGATACCATGGAACCAAAGATAGTATTCTCTTAAGTTGATCCTAATTTTCAGCTTTGTAGTTAAGCATGCAACCTGTTCTAATGCTTTCCTTTAGTGTTACACGGTGATCAGCATTCATTTTAGACAAATTATGGACCCTACAAACGTGTTAGAAATAATTATTTTAATTTCCCGACATATCAACCTTCATATTAAGGTCATCATCTGGAGTATACACATATATGCAGAGTCCATCAAAAAAAATGTATACACACTTTAACAGATGTCATCTATGGACTTTTTTTGAAGTTGGATCGAATTACGGTAGCAATGTGTAGTATGATGTTCTCTCAAAAGATGTCATTACTCACATGAATACTAGCATCAACATGTGACCAGCAAGACTGTCAAACAAAATGGCCAAGGCATGATTGTCATTCAAGGAATGCATGACCATTTTAAAATGGTATTTCAAATTTGAGAATGTTATTGAAGTTCAACGACAATAGAGGCCCAAGTTTGCAAAACAACCTCCAACATGCCTGCCAATATTCGTCATAAATTTGAGACCCACAGTACCATGTGTGATGTGCACAAGGAAAGATCCGGGAGGCCTCTCACAGCAAGAAGCCTGGTTTCCTTGGCTATGGTGTTGACTGTCCTACCGGTCACGTGTTGATGGTAGTATTCATGTGAGTAACGATACCTTTTGAGAGAACATACTACACATTACTACCATAATTCAATCCAACTTTGAAAAAAGTCCATAGATGACATCTGTTAAAGTGGGTATAGATTTTTTTGATGGACTCTGTATACAGAGACAAGCTATATTACATTTCACACAGTGAAATGTAACATAGCTTGTCTCTCTCTCTCTCTCTCTCTGTGTGTGTGTGTGTGTGTGTGTGTGTGTGTGTGTGTGTGTGTGTGTGTGTGTGTGTGTGTGTGTGTGTGTGTGTGTATTTAGAAAGATATTTAATGACTAAAAAACTGAGAATTAATTAAAAGCTTTAATGATAAAAAAACATTAACTTCACACTAGTTTCAGCTTTTTACAGCCTTCATCAGGCATCTTTTTAGGAAGAGGAAACAATAATAAAAACTGAAGATTCTAAAAAACTGAGAAGCACAGATAAATTGCAGTACATAATTGAAATAAAAAATGTTGTATTAACATTCAAGTTGTTCTATTTTACATGCATTGTTTGTTGTATGCGTGGTAGCAGACTCTCGAGAATGCCAGTATTGAATAACAACAGTATGGTTATCAGGAATGTTATAGCTTAAATTGTTGTTTAAATGTTCAGGATTAAGGATGATCTCCCTGGATTCCACTATCTTTCTTTTTAAATTCATCATGGCACAAGGAAAAAAAAAAATATATGTGTGTGTGTGTGTATACAAAGTGTATATATATATATATATACTAAAGTAATATAGCTTGTCTCTGTGTGTGTGTGTGTGTGTATATACTCCAGATGTACCATATATTTCCTTTTGTTAGCCTCCACTTCACACTAGATAGCTTCAAAGTCACTGCTAGATGGGACTTTGTTACCATCATTGTTTTTCTTGCATTTCAACCCTAAATGAACTTAAGTGGCCTGATATCATTAGTAGTACTCCTCCTACACCTCCTCTCCTATCTCTTCTGTCATTCCAAAAAATAGTGTACCCATTACACTCTATCCCAGTTACCATATCTGATTCTGATAGCCAGGTTTCATTAATGCCAACATTTTAGGCCACATCTTATTCAAAAATGCAAGAAATTCAACCTATTTTAACTTATTTTCAAAGCTTCAATAAGACAATTGTGACAAAAATAAATCACTTCGGGAGCATTCTCATATATGTTTAGTGTAAAACAGCAGTAAAAGCTAACTACTTCAAAATTGCTACATATTAAACTAGCAATAAAATGTATTTTTCAAATGTGCAGCGATTTCTTCTTTGTATTGCAAGAAAATATCAAATAATAATAAAAGAAAAATGTTATTAACAATTAAAAGAAAGAATTTGTTTTCTTAAAAAAAAAAGAGCATAAGATTGTTTTCTTGATATTTTTGCCCACGAATAACAGCTTAGTTGCATGTTACAGAGAGACCTTAGACAAATACATAATTTGTTTCATAACTGATTCAATTCGGTAGGGGATTGGAAGAGAACAAGAGGTCATCCCTGAAAGCTGTATAAGGAGGTTGTAGGCAAGAGAGTGAGAAGCAGGTTTTTTGCATGGAGCTGTGAATGATTGAAATACACTGCCTAAGAGCATGGTGTCTACAGAGAATTTGAACGTGTTTAATTCATGGTATGATAATTAATTAATTACCGTGTGATGGTACAATGGCCGTGAGTCCCCCTTTATGGGGAGATATGGCACCATCTTAGTCCCTCCCAAATTTTATCCGGGCTCTAAAACCGGCATAGCTGACGAATCAGGCCCGTGGCTGGGTCAGTATTCCTGACTGTAATCCGTGTGTTCATGAGGCCGGTTTGCCTGCTTGCAGGATGAAAAATCCAGATAAACTGGAGGAAAAAAAACCTGCTGTCCACACCCAAGACCAGCTAACTTGGCTATGGCTGAGGAAGACCCTTCAGCTCCTCACATCACCAACGGGAATCAAACCTAGGACACTCCTTCCCCAGTCATATGGTTGCGAAGCACAAAGCCACTAGGCTAACTGCGTAGACCACGGTATGATGAGCTGTGTGTATGACAAAAGAGACTTAGATGAGTCTGACTCCATGGGGTCTTAGGATAATACTATTACTAATAATGAATGAATCTTGGAAATGAAGATGGGGGGGCACACTCAACTGCAAATACTAAGTTTGTTACATGACATACATTATAATAAATGTCACGATTTGTTTCCTGTAAATCAAAACCAATTTAGAGCTATAATAACCTCTATTCCATTATGTTGGAGGTTTAATGGATTTTTTTACAACACTCAAAAAGAATTAAAATAGAATTTAATACTTCCTATATTTCGTCCTAGTCACTAGGATATCTACGGGGATTACAAAAAACAATTAATGTAACATGCACACAAAAACTTACAATACTAAGCCCAACCATGTGGGTGACACTAAAGTCCTATCTAGGTGGAGCGCCCTCTAAGGGCAGTAGTAGGTGGCATGGAATGTAAGGCGGGACCTCTGGTGATGAGTGTTTCCCAAATCTTCGGAAGCTTAATGCAACCGTATTTATTAAGATTTGGTTGGTTTCTGAGAGCTGCTGCTGCTTCTAAGAAAAGTCTCTCTTTCTTGAATTTGCTGTGGTGGAGCATGGTGGTTTTCTTCCATGATACTCTGTAGGTTGTGTCCAACACATGGTCAGCCAAGCCTGAATGGCCATAGTAGTGTTTAACGATGTACGACTTGTGTTCCTCCAGGCAGATGGATGCTGATCTGCCTGTCTGTCCAAAGTACGCAAGCTTACAGGAACAGGATACTTTTGTAAACTCCAGGCAGAGAGAGAGAGAGGAGGGAGCTGATCTTTCGTAGACCGGATAAGGGTAGCAAGTTTGCGGTAGGGCTTATATGCTGTGTGTAGATTATACTTTTTTTGTATCTTGGCTATTTTTTCTGAAGTGCCACGGATGTAGGATATGGTGATGGCATTTTTAAAATCTTGTTGACGAGAGGGACGGGGAATGGGAGAGGAATTGATTATTTTTTTGATACTGTGTTCGCTGTAGCCATTGGAGAGGAAAGTTCTGTGTATGTGGTTAAGCTCAGTAGTGAGGGCGGTTCCACTGGAACAAAGATTGTGGGCTCTCTTGGTAAGAGTTTTAATGATGCCATATTGTTGCAAGGGGTGGTGGTAGGAGAGTTTGTAATTGTATCTGCCTGTGTGTGTGGGTTTTCTGTATACAGTGAAGGCAAGTGTATCATTAGGCAGGCGTGTGACTAAGGTTTCTAGGAAGGGTAAACAATTGTTCTTTTCCTTTTCCATAGTAAACTGGATTCTTGGATGTAGGCTATTGAGATGACTGAGGAAGGAGTCTAACGTGTCTGGGTCACGAGGCCAAATAGAGAACGCATCATCTACATATCTTAGCCAGATAGACGGTTTGAGTGGGGCTGAGTCTGAGGCTCATTTTTTGAAATCTTCCATATAGAAATTGGCAAGAGGGGGTGAGAGGGGGGAACCGATGGCTGTTCCCTCTATCTGCTTGTAGATTTTGTTCTTCCTAGAGAAATACCCAGGCACACACAAACAGATACGTTCACAAACTCTCCCACCACCACCCCTCGCAACAATATGGCATCATTAAAACTCTTACCAAGAGAGCCCACAATCTTTGTTCCAGTGGAACCGCCCTCACTACTGAGCTTAACCACATACACAGAACTTTCCTCTCCAATGGCTACAGCGAACACAGTATCAAAAAAATAATCAATTCCTCCCCCATTCCCCGTCCCTCTCGTCAACAAGATTTCAAAAATGCCATCACCATACCCTACATCCGTGGCACTTTGGAAAAAATAGCCAAGATACTAAAAAAGTATAACCTACACACAGCATATAAGCCCTACCGCAAACTTGCTACCCTTATCCGGTCTATGAAAGATCAGCTCCCTCCTCTCTCTCTCTCTCTCTCTCTCTCTGCCTGGAGTTTACAAAGTACCCTGTTCCTGTAAGCTTGCATACTTTGAACAGACAGACAGATCAGCATCCATCCGCTTGGAGGAACACAAATTGTACATCATTAAACACACTATGGCCATTCAGGCTTGGCTGACCATGTGTTGGACACCACCCACAGAGTATCATGGAAGAAAACCACCATGCTCCACCACAGCAAATTCAAGAAAGAGAGACTTTTCTTAGAAGCAGCAGCAGCAGCTCTCAGAACCAACCAAATCTTAATAAATACGGTTGCATTAAGCTTCCGAAGATTTGGGAAACACTCATCACCAGAGGTCCCACCTTACATTCCAGGCCACCTACTACCGCCCTTAGAGGGCGTTCCACCTAGATAGGACTTTAGTGTCACCCACGTGGTTGGGCTTAGTATTGTAAGTTTTTGTGTGCATGTTACATTAATTGTTTTTTGTAATCCCCGTAGATGTCCTGGTGACTAGGACGAAATATAGGAAATATTAAATTCTATTTTAATTCTTTTTGAGTGTTGTAAAAAATCCATTAAACCTCCAACATAATGTCCTCACAGCACTTAAGCCTCTACACAAAAAAACCTCTATCCCAATTTGTTTAAATTAAAAGAATTTAAAAAAGGAAACTAATGTATATATTAAATAACTAAAAAATTATGTTTTGTGCATCACATTTTGGGAAAATATTATTGAAAAATTGTAAATTAAACTATGGTTAAAATATGCTATTAAAAAATAAAAACACCATGTAGAATCAAACAGTACCTTTACATCCAGATTTTGAGCTGGAGAAATTTCCACTACTTTTTGATGTCTTCTTTGCACCGTACAATCACGCTCATACAAATGAACAACATTATTCTCTCTATCACCTATTGGGAATAAAATAGGTATACAAATTGTTCGATTTGTTATTAAGTAAAACTATAGAATGAACATTTATCTGGATTTAAGCAATCAAATACTATGTACATGTCTGAATGGGAAGGAAAACAAGCAAGTATCAAAACATTTTCATACTTTGACATCCACTAGTTGTATTAGAAATTATTTCTAACTCAACTGTAATCTATAGATTAAAATTTCTCCAATTTCCCTTTTACTCCAAATAAATTTAACTCTCCACACTACCTTTGCTACTTATATTAAGAACTGTACATGAACAGATAACACTACTTGTTCCATTACAGTGCAGCCGAAGTATTCTGTTTCCCTCTCAATTTCCATACTTTATCTTTTTAATTTTTATTTAATGTTTGGGAGCTAGATCAATATATTTATATGGAATAGAGAAATAAGCCTGTTTGCTGTAATGAGCTGTACAGAGGACAGTGTTCAAACCAATTCTAACTTATGGATATGGCAGATGGGATATAAAACAGCTAATCACAGAAAACAAATATAAGTTCTGCGAAAGTTCAGATAACATCAATGGCAGGTTCATATATATATATATATATATATATATATATATATATAAACAAATAAATGAAAGATCAGAAATGAACAGACTAAGGACCTAGGTGGAGTGAAGCAGCTAAAATGCCTTATAAGAAAAACAGGGTGACTGGAGTCCTGATAAATACTTACTTAGACAAAAAGTATTGACAAGAAGAAAATGGTGTAAATTTCATCAGGTATCAGAATATACTGTACACATTCTTTTAGAGTAATTAGGAAATTAATGTGGATATTATAAAGGCTTTATTACATTCATGACTGGACTTCATCTTTCATGGTGCTCACAACATATTGCAGCATTTTTGACAGAGAAGAATTTAAACTAGCTGGCCTTTCATTATTACAAATTTTTTGGACAAAAGCTTTCTCCCATCACCCACCTCACTCTTCAGGACATGTTACCACCCTCATGATATTTAGCTTCTATGTACGTAATTTTCTGTATTCTTTTTTAATTACTTTTGCATACCCCCCCCCACCATTTTTCAGAGTATATATGCTGATTTCCTTATAGGAAAGCTTCGGAGGACTTATTTTCCTCCAAGACAATTTCTCAAAATGCTTTTGTTGAATCAATGTGTTCCCTCCCCTCCTGTCTTCAGATTTAGTCTCTCTAAGGTTCTTATTTTCAATTTTTCATTTTTTTCAAATTTGTTTATTTTACTTTACTGTTTCCTTCAATCTGCTTCACCGATTCATTTTAAAACTTCTGTATATGTACCACCCTCAATATGCCTCCGCTGATCTTTCAACAGAAGATATAGTTAACAGCCTTAACTAACAAGATCTTGGACGCAGAAGGCATCTCTCCACTTGTACTTCAACAGCATGGAAGCAAGATTTTATCCAGTCTGTTCTTAAAAAGGAAGATAAATCATCCATCAAAAGTGCTGTCCCACTGCCCTCACTTCAATCCACCTCTCTAAGGAGATTAAGAAAGTTACCAATAACTAGCTTCGCTACCCAGACAACATTTAACGATGACAATACAGATTCTACCATTCTCACTCTACAGCAGACTTCATAGATAACATTGATCTCTGGACCTATGGTGGTAGTGGTGGTAGCTCTTAATATTTCCAAGTCAACCTGGTCTAGTCTGGCATTGCAGCATTCTTTCCAAGCTACCACATCAATATTCAAATTCTTCCATCTTTGCATTCACCTACATGCTTTCTCCTATACATTAATTATCTTTACTCACTAACATCCAATTTTATTCAGAGCTTTGCTGATGACAGTACACACAATTTATTATTATTTATATGGGTATTCTATGGAATCAAAAGATTCATTGCAGGAGACCCACTCTATCCATTAACACAACACTTATCATAAATCTCCTAAAACCTATTCACTGTTGGGGATACTCACAACCATCTGGCAATCCATTCCACTCATTTACTACTCTCTCCAAGTAAAGAACCTAGTCTGCACACCCTCACTATCCACACTCTTAGACAATTTCCAAGTGTGACTCTGTTTTTCCCCTCCTCCCCATGTATTGAAAAATTTCTTCTGTGTCAATCTTATTGAATCCCTTTAATAATTTACAACTTTCTATCATATCCCATCTCCTCTGCCTATCAGCTAAACTCTGCAACCCACACACCCTTAATCTATCCTCACAGGGAACATTCCACAGACCTGTCACCAGCTTGGTCACTTGTCTCTGAATCCTCTCCTCACTTCCTGATCCCTAAGAAATGCAAGTAACCAAATCTGTGCACAGCAGTCAAAATGCAGCCAAATCATAGCCTTATATATATATAGAGAGAGAGAGAGAGAGAGAGAAAGATAATAACCGCCTTATCATTGCTTGTCAATGTCAGTATCCAAGTAATCCTCTGAATTTCAAATCTCTATCCACCATCACCCTCTGATCCCTAGCTTCACCAATTTCGTGTAAACTAGTGCCATCAATATGATATGAAGTGTGTTCTTTTCATCCTAAAGTGTATTACCTTCCATTTTACAACATCGAATGGACAACCACTGTCTTTTGCCTACATTGCCAATTTATTTAAATCATCCTATGAGATATCTAATATCACTTTTATTCAACTATTGCCCTCTCTAGTTGTGCATTTTTGGCAAACAACTGAATATCCCCTTTCAAATCTTCTGCTATATCATTAATGTACAAATAAAAGAGTAGTGTCCTAGTACAGAGCCATGGGGCACTCCAGTAGTCACCCTTATTTGCCTTGATTCCACTCCAACATACACCACCCTTTGATATATGTCCATCTTCCGCCACCCCCCCCTTCCATTCCCTTTTGCTCCAACTTATTACTATTACTATTATTACCACGGGCTACTCCAGGAGTCCTTAGACTCATCGAGGGAGGCCCTAAACATCATGTTCACGCAGCTGTTCAACATTCTCACAGTATCTATCATACCTTGCCTTGAACTCGCTCACTGTCATAGCACCCACAACAGACTCTGACAGCTTATTCCACTCATTTACCACTCTAAAAGTAAAGAACCCAGCTCTAACACCCCTGCTAACCACGCTCTTGCCCAGCTTCCATGGGTGTCCCCTAGTTCTCCCACCACCAGTTCCTGATCTCAAAAATATCATCTGAATTAATCCTATAGAATCCTTTTAGCAATTTGAATGTCTCAATCATGTCTCCCCTTTTCCGCCTATCAACTAGTTTCTGCAACCCACAAATCTTCAACCTGTTCTCATATGGTTCATTCCATAGACCTGCTATCATCTTAGTCACTCGCCTCTGGATACTCTCAACCTCCTCCCCATCAAGAAGGAACCGAGGTGACCAAATCTGGGCACAGTAGTCGAGACGAGGTCTTATCAGGGCTCGGTACAGAGGTACAATAACTTGTTTTTCTCTGCTCGTCAAGGTATTTTTCAACAACCAAGTGAGTTGATGAGCTGATTTAGCTACTTTCGCAATGTGCCCCCTAAACTTCATCTCCCTATCCACCAACACTCCCAAGTCCCTGGCCTCATCAATCTCTTGGAGTACAGTTCCACCAATGTGGTATACTGCTGCTGATCTTTTCACTCCGAAATGCATAACCTTACATTTTGTCACATTAAATTGACATCCATTCTCCTTAGTCCAGAACTCCAATCTATCTAAGTCATCTTGCAAGACTTTGACATCTTCTGCATTCACTATCGCCCTACCCAACTTTGCATCATCAGCGAACAAATGAACTGTCCCACTTAGACCCTTCCCTATATCGTTAATGAACAGATTAAACAGCAGTGGTCCAAGAACAGAACCCTGTGGCACACCACTAGTCACAGGTCATTTTTTGGACTCTACTCCTGAATAAACTACTCTTTGATATCTCTCCATCAACCACCCAGCTATCCATCTCACCAACCCTATATCCATTCCCATATGTTGTAGTTTACAGATTAGAATTCCATGTGGTATCCTGTCAAACGCCTTTGCCAGGTCCAGCAGTATCACTGTAAACCCATTTCCCTTATCCAGTTCAGCCGTCACCTTGTTATAAAACTTGAGCAAGTTACTGAGGCATGATCTACCCTTCACAAAGCCATGCTGTCCTCTGTACAGTATCTCATTTTCATCAATCCATTCCTGTATTTTTCCCTTGACTACTTTCTCCAAGACTTTGACAACGACTCCTGATATGCTGATCGGTCGGTAATTTGCAACCATAGTCTTGGATCCTCCTTTATGCAGTGAAACTATTTTCCCCTCTTTCCACGCCTTTGGGACTAAGCCAGACCTGAGACTCAGATTAAACAACATGGTCAAGGGCACTGATAATTCATTAGCCACTTCATGCAAGACCCGTGCCGGTATACCATCCAATCCCACAGATGTATTCACATTAAGGTTCTGTAATAGACTATTCACCTCCACTTCATTCATCACAATTCCCATATAAACTAATGGTTCCTTCATTTTTTCAACGTCACCACCTGGATGATATACTTTTGCAAAGTGCGCGCTCAGTAACTCCACTATATCGACTGGTTCAGTGAACTCTTTACCATCTTCATTCCTTAAAATCATTTTGCCATGTACAGTTTTTTTCTTGCATGCAGCATATTGAAAGAACTGTTTGGGATTCTCTTTTGCTTGCATAGCTAGTTTCCTTTCATAATCGGCTTTAGCTGTTTTTACCACACTCGTTACCCTTCTGGCCTGTACTTTATACCGTTCGTGTGCCTGCAGGTCACCCCTTTCTTTAAATTCCCTCCATAGTTGTTTCTTTTTTTGCAGCTCAAGTTTAATGGTGTTATTCATCCATTTATGTAATAGCTTTTCCATGCAGTATTCTGCCTTTGCAAAGTCCAGCAGTATCATGGCATAGCCATTTCTTTTATCTAATTCTGCTGTCACCTTATTATAAAATGTGAATAAATTGCTGAAGGAGAACCTATCATTTACAAAGCCATGTTGCCCCCCCCCCCCAATACAGAGTATCATACTTACCCTCTTTCCCACTTTTCTGGAACCTTGCCAGAGCTGACACTTAGATTAAACAACTTTGTCAGAGGCACTGACAGTTCACCTGCACATTCTCATAGCACACGAGCTAACGGCCTGCTGCTGTATTCTCATTGATATTTTTCAATATACTGAATACTCCAATTCATCTACCTATGTACCCACATCAGTCTGTCACCTCAGTAACTGCAAAGTTACCACCTGGATGATAATTCCTCTTCATCATTCAAAAAACCTTGCAGTACTCATACGACTCATGCTTCAAGATCATCTAGCCATTCTCATATGAGATGGAAATAATTTAGCAAATTTTTTGCTATCAAAATACAATCCTGCCTTACTTTCTGGAAGAAGAATTATATCTCACTCTCCCTCACTTTTTATAACACTTCACTCACTAACCAAGATCAGCATTCTCTGTCTCTCTCTTCCTTGAGACATAAATGTATTGCATTCATAGCCTTTATCCTCAAAAATGCATGGTATTATTATTTTATTTTTATTTTTTAATCTAAAACTTCTCTTCTGCCAATTCCTAACACTATATAAATCCCAAATCTGCCCAACCTAAAAATACTGATCACATCTGGGGTGGCAATCCCATAAACCCCTTCAGAATGCTAGATTATTCCAGAAGTTAGATAAACCTTCTCACTGATTTCCTCCAATTACTTTCCTATTGATGATATTTCTGCATTATTTTTTTAATAAGTATCTGTATGGATACTACTCCACTGAACTGGCAGCTGCTAGTCAGCATTCATATACCATTCAGCTTCAGACTCACTGAATCAACTTCTCATCCACTTCCTTCATTCCATATACCTCTGTTCTTCCACTCAAAGCTAACTAGTGCCCACTCCCTATTCCAAATTTCCAATATATTATTTCATCCTGACCAAGCATGAAAGCATCAATGATAGCACAGTCAACACCAATTTCTTGTACTGGAAAAGTTTTCATAGTGCAACTGGTTTTGATGGTGCCATTTGGTTGGAAAGACCTGGGTTCGAATCCTGTTTAGGACAGAAAGAATAATCATTGGGACTTTTCAATTGAAGATGAGTTAGCCAGTCTCATAAATAGATGGTAGGTTTTTTTTTTTTTTTCCTTGTAGTCTCCTATAGACATAGGAGACCACAAGAATAAGGATTAACCACCCTATTCCACCAGATCTGGTTTCAAAAGCCTGCATAACATAGGTCTATGTGAAAGCACAAAACAGAAAACATGTTCGGGTCCATATCCTGAAGAGAAATCTAGAAGGTACTTCAAGTTTTCCTAAAACTTTTTTTTATGTCTGGTATTCATGTTCTATTCTCCTGTTTAGATATCTAACATGCAACAGCTTTTCATTTTATGATGGCTGCTTTCTTCAATGACTCAAATTCCTTGGAACAGCCTTAGTTCTGTGGCCACAAATCTCACTGCTCAATTCCCCATTTTGTTAGTTGCAAACATCACTATTCAAATTTCTTGCAATCTGCATGTTTAATGTTGAATACAGCAACTCCTTTCTTTCTGCAATTATTATTGGCTGGATATAATATCATATACTCATGTTTTTTCCTTCATCCTGGGAATACACATCATATCAACATGACATTCCCATATTTTCTCTGCTAGCAACGTCTCTTAACAGCCTATTTGCAGTTTTGTTCAGTTTTCACTTTTTACTGTTCACAATGGACAACACTCCATATGGTATTTCACATTATATTCATGTTCAGTAAGCCAATACAGAATAAAATTTAATCAGCTCAGTCCCAAATTGTCAGCTATTTTGTTCATTCATGCAGAATCTAAATAGATACCTAACACGATATACAACAGAAAGCAAGGAATGAAGACTGGATCAGAATTCCTGGTTAATTCTGCACACTCCTTAAAGACTGTGGACATCACAGTTAAATCTTTGACCCTCAAATGAAAGCAATTTATAGTTCAAAATATAAAAATGTGGTGGAGTAATTTCTAAGAAATGTATTTTAAGGTACAGTATTGCATAGATGCACACAGCATCCGACATGCATGTGTTCTTGACATATGTCTCATGTCTTGTTCATTCCATTAAGTTTCCTTCCATTAAGTTTCCTCTTCTACAGTCTCGCATGCAGTGATGTATGATTGAAGCTGAATTTCTTGAGCTACTGCATAAATAATGGTCAAGTCTTTGAGTCTGAAGTGTGTAAAACAGTGCATAGAAATCATCATCATCATTATTATTATTTTATTATTATTATAATTATTAAGGACAACTTCAAGGAGTCCTTAGACTCATTGCGGGAAGTCCTAAACATCATGCCAAGAACTATTCAGCATTCACACAGTATCTATCATACTTTGCTTTGAACTCATTCACAGTCATGGCACCCACAACAGACTCTAGCAGCTTATTCCACTCATTCACCACTCTCCAAACAAACGCTTTTGTTAAAAACCTAGTTCTAACACCCTTGCTAACTACATTCTTGCTCAGTTTCCATGGATGGCCCCTAGTTCTCCCCCGCACCACACCTGTTCTGAAAAATTTCCTCTGAATTAAACTCTTAATTTGTAATTTGAATATCTCAATTATATCACCCCTTTTCTGCCTATCAACCAGTTTCTGTAACCAACAAATCTTCAAATTGTTCTCGTAAGGTTCATTCCATAGACCAGCTACAATCTTGGTAACTTACCTCTGGATCTTCTCTATCTCCTCCACATCGCCAAGAAACCCTGGTGCTCAGATCTATGCACAGTAGTCAAGATGGGGGTTTTATCAAGGCTTGATAAAGAGGAACAATAACCTGCTGGTCTCTGCTCGTCAAAGCATTCTTCAGTAACCAAGAGATTTGAGGAGCTGATTTAGCTACTTTTGCTATTCCCCCCCCCCAAAAAAAAAAAAAAAAAACTTCAAACGCCCTATCTACCAACACTCCCAAGTCTCTGGCTTTGTCAATTACCTGGAGTACGGTTCCACCAATGTGGTATACTGCTGATAATCTTTTCACCCCTTACATAATCTTACACTTTGCCACATTAAATTGACATCCATTCTCCTTAGCCCAGTCTGGTAATCTATCCAAATCATCCTGCAAAATTTTGACATCATCTGTATTCACTATTGCTCTACAAAACTTTGCATCATCAGCATATAACGGAACAGTTCCTCTTAGATCCTTTCCTATATCGTTAATGAACAAATTAAACAGTAATGGTCCAAGAACAGAACCCTGCGGCACACCACTAGTCACATGCCTTCTTTTGGACTCTACTCCTGAATAAACTACTCTCTAATATCTCTCCATCAACCATGCTCCTATCCATCTCACCAACCCTATATCCATCCCCAAGTGCTGCAGTTTACTGATTAGAATTCCATGTGGTGTCCTGTCAAAGGCCTTTGCAAAGTCCAGCAGTATTACTGTAAACCCATTACCCTTATCCAATTCAGCCGTCACCTGTATTATAAAACATGGGCAAGTTACTGAGGAATGATCTACTCTTCACAAAACCATGCTGTCTCCCATACAATATCCCATTTTCATCTATCCATTCTTGTATTTTGCTTTTGACCAACTTCTCCAATACTTTGACAACGGTTCCTAATATGCTGATTAGTTGGTAATTTACAACAGCAGTCTTGGACCCTCCTTTATGCAATGGAACTATTTTTCCCTCTTTCCACCCCCTTGGGACTAACCCAGAGCTGAGACTTAGATTAAATAATATGGTCAAGGGGACTGACAATTCCTTTGCCGCTTCACGTAAGACTTCTTTAATTTTCAAAAAAAGGTGAGTGCTAAGAGAAATTTACCTTAATTACAAGATTTTCTGATTTTTAAACGTGAGCAAGTTACTGAGGCATGATCTGCTCTTCACAAAGACTTACTTTTATCCTAGATTTCATTCCATCATACTCTACTCTCTGATTTTTATTTGTCAGCAATCCTGTTCATCTACCAGCATCATATCCATTCCCATTTGCTCCAACTTTCGGAGAATATTTTACTTATACAAACGGTATTTTACTTAGATCCATGATATTCATTGTTTTTTTTATACATCAACTTTCATGTTCAGATGTAGTTACTGATATATTAACTACATGTGAACATGTAGTTACTATATCAGTATTTTACTTATACCATTTGTATAAGTAAAATATTAAGTAAAGTAAACATGTAGTTACTATATCAATATTTTACTTATACCGTTTGTATAAGTAAAATATTCTCCGAAAGTTGGAGCAAATGGGAATGGATATGAAGCTGGTAGATGAACAGGATTGCTGTCAAATAAAAATCAGAGAGTAGAGTATGATGGAATGAAATCTAGGATAAAAGTAAGTCTTTGTGAAGAGTAGATTATGCCTCAGAGATCTTGCTCACGTTTTATAATACAGTGATGGTTAACAGTAAACTGAAGTTTAGAAAGCATGTTGCTAGGGTTGCACATTATAGTGCTGTTATGATAAGAAGTACTTTATCATGCAAGGATAAGCAATTGGTTGTGCCACTGTATAAAGCACTGGTCAGACAACACTTGGACTATTGTGCTCAGATCTGGTCACCTGGTTTTTAATGTGATGTGGAGACATTGGAGAGGTTCCAGAGATGAGTGACTAAGACAATATCAGGAGTTTGGAATGCTGGCTATGGAAAGAAGTTGAAGAGATGTGGATTGCAGAGTTTGGTGGATAGGAGGAAGAGGGGCATTTAAGTTAGTGAGAGGATATTAGATTAATCCAGAGGGGATTATAAAAAGAGTAGAAAGTGAGAGGGGAAGAACCAGAAGTCATTCCTGGAAGTTATGTAAAAGTGCGGTAAAGAAGGATGTGAGGAGTAGATGTTTTACATGGAGAATTGTCAGAATGGAATGCATTGCCAGAATGTGTTGTTAGTGCAATGAGTATTAAGGACTATATGAAAAATATGTTGTCAGTTGAATGAACCTCCCACAATGAGTCTGTCGACTCCATGGAGGGTGTAATAATAATAATGAGTGACTAAAGGTGGCTCCAAGACAGAAGTAGCAAATTACAGACCAATTCACCTCTTGGGAGTGGCAGTTCAAGTATTAGAACAGTCCAAAAAAAAAATAGTGCAGTGGATCGATTGGAATACAACATTCTATGGTGTGCAAATGGGTTTCTAAAAAGGTAGGTCCTGCCTGTAATTTACGGACATTTTATAATTAACTGAGGGCAGAATTAGATAAGGAAAATGGCTACACCATGATCCTACTGGTCTTTATGAAGATATTTCACAGAATACCACATGGAAAAAAGTTAAAGCAAATAGAAATGGATATGAATCTGTTAGCATGGATGGGTTGGGGATGACAGACACCAGACAGTAGTATATGACAGAGTAGAAGCTAGGGGAATGAAGAGAGTGAAGTGCCTCAGTTATGTATTAGGGCCAATACCCTTTAATTTGTATATTAACGATTTAAGGTGGGATATTCAGTGGTTTGGTGATGTAAAACTGGAGAGGGTAACAGTTGATAAAGGTGATTTAGATATCCTGCAGGATGATTTAAATACATCTGTACTGTGGGGGGAGGATAATGGTTCTCAACTTTATGTTGCAAAATGCAATGTTATGCACTTTGGGTTGAAAAAGTTACATACTTTGTATCACATTGAGGATACTAGACTTCAGGAAACTACTGAAGCTAGGAACATGGGAGTAATGGTCTACAGAGTTGAAGTTCAGAGAACATATTGCAAAAGTTGATGAAATAAAAGGATTAACTGGATATTGAAAAAAACACTCAACCAAATAGAGAGAGAAGTTATCATTCCCCTCTTTTTAAGGCTATGATTCAGTTGCATCATGACTGTGCACAGATTTGGTCACCTAGGTTTCTTGGGAGACCAGGAGGTGGGAGTGAGAGGATTCAGAGTTGAGTACCAAGCTGGTGACAGGTCTGTGGAATGCTCCATATGCAGACAGACTGAAAGTATGTGGGCTGCAAACTTTAGTTAACAGACAGAAAAGAGGGAATATTATAGAAAATTATTCCAGCAGTTCTATAAGACTAAAACAAAGGAAATTTTTCAATACATGACAAATAGAAATAGAACTAAGGGTTACCTTGGAAGTTGTGCAAGATTTTGGTTAGTAAGGGTGTGCAAACCATATTTTTTGATTGGAGAGTGATGAATGAGTGAACTGTATTTCAAAAAGTAGTTGTGAATGCCATGACATTGAATAAGTTTAAAGAGATAGGTATGACAGGTTTACGATAGGTATTGTGTGTATAAAGGCTAGTGTGATTCTCCTGCAATGATTCTTCTGACTCCATGGAGATAGCTCTATAATAATGACTAAAATATGAAAAAAAAAATTTTTTTAAAAACACGAATGAGTCAAGAACTATCACAAATGGGATTACTGTTTTTCCTAGTAATATTTTCAAGTCAGAATGAAGTCACATGCAATTCTGCTTCAAAATAATTCATCCTGTCCACCTCTGTGGATGGGCATAACTCCTCTGCTACTATCAACAGGGCTCTGTAAGTAAGTTTTGTAGATCTGGAAAAGGCACATGAGGTGCCAAGAGAAAAGGTGTTCAAAATTCTACAGTTATATGGTGTAAAAAGTGACATTATATCGAACAATATTGTTATTATTAAGAGAGAGAGAGAACACATACTACATATACCACCTATTATACTTATTCTTGAATTTATTCAGGCTGCTTGCACACAGAACGTCTAATGGCAATCCATTCCAATCGCACACCACCCTTTGAGAGAAAAATCCAACCTCCACACCTTTCTTAGCAGCATTCATTCTCAGCTTCTGAGGATACCCTCTCGTCCTTTTCCCATCCCCCATAAAATGAAAAATTCGATCAACTGAAATCCTATATGACCCTTTCAGAAGTTTGTAAGTCTCAATCATATTACCCCCCCCCCCACCTTTCTCCTGTTTGCTAGTGTCTGCAGTTTATAAATTTTCAATCTGTCTTCATAATCAGTATTCTACAAAAGTTACTTAAGTATAAAGAGCTAATAAGCTTCATTTCGGCAATGAAAACATTACTTAAATTAAGGGGATATTAAATCCCACATAGTTTTAAAACCGAATAAGAAACTCAAAGATCGGAATCAGAGAGTTTCTTGCTGAATATAGTAAACTATAAAGTATCGGCGACACTAGCGTTAGCCAATGCAAGTGATCCTAGTACGTAGTACAATACCGGGCAACTCGTTGCAAAGGTGGGGGAAGTTCAGATCGCTATTCTTAGGTATTTTCCATAATGTAAAAACACATTTCCTAGGAAATGTATGCTGTTATTACATTATGGAGGGAGGTCACTACCCAGACCGGTTTCAGCCTTTTTCGAGGCTTCATCAGTGAGTAGCTAGACCTAATACCAAAGTGTATAGCGAAAAGAACTTATGTACTCTGCGAACGAGTTTTCCAAACAGGTGCAACCATTAAGTTACTTAAGTATAATAGGATCACTTGCATTGGCTAACGCTAGTGTCGCCGATACTTTATAGTTTACTATATTCAGCAAGAAACTCTCTGATTCCGATCTTTGAGTTTCTTATTCGGTTTTAAAACTATGTGGGATTTAATATCCCCTTAATTTAAGTAAAGTATTCTACAATCCTGATATCATTTTTAACACTCTCCTATGAACTCTCTCCACTGTATCTGAATCACAATGGACACCAGGAGACCATACCTGTGCACAATAATCCAAGTAAGGTCTTAGCAAGGCCTTGTAAAGAGGCAAAATGATACCCCTATCTTTACATGTGAAAGTTCATTTCAGCATTGCAATTATCTTTTGAGTTTTATTTGCAATCCTTGCTACATGGCCATTGGAATTCAACTTGCAATCTATTAACACTCCAAGATTGTAGCCTGATCAGCTTCTTCTAGCATAATCCCATCAATATGATATGTCATTGGATATCTAATTGTGGTTAGCAGTATGTGCTTCATAACCATATGCCTGGGAAGGGAGTACCCTAGGTTCAATTCCCGTCGCTGATGTGAGGAGCTTAGGATCTTGCTCAGACATAGCCAAGTTAGCCAGTCTTGGGTGTGGACTGCGGGGTATTTCCTCCCGCAAGCAGGCAAACCAGCCTTGAGAACATAATGCTTCTACAGACATAGGATAACTTGGGGGGGGGGGGAGGTATAGGGCCAACCACCTTATCCTCGTATAATGGTTGCGGTTATAAGGAATGTAAGCCCTCGACCCTGGTAAAGGTAAAAAAAAGAGACAAAAGATTTAGAAAGAAAGAAGGATATCTAATTATGCCAAACTGCATGACATCATACTGACACTGAACTGACATTAATTTTCTCGTGCTGACAATTAGAGCCTATTTAAATTATTTTGCAAGTACTGCATATCAGCAGCATTCCTACCGATCGTTGCATCATCAGCAAATAGCTGTATCTCATCTGTCAAATCCTTCCCAATGTCATTAATGTAAAGACTGAATAATAATGGACCAAGTGTTGATCCTTGTGGTACACCACTGGTTACCTTAAATCATGCAGACTTTCATCCCCCATATACCACTTTTTGATATCTGTCAGTCAGCCATCCTCTTATCCACACTAATATTTTTTAATCCAAACCCATATTCTCCAATTTATGGAAGTCTTCCATGTTGTATTCTGTCAAAAGCCTTAGCAAAATTCAAAAGTATCATGGTGTATTCATTCCCTTTGTCTAGTTCAATGGTAACATTATTATAGAATGTGAACAAGTTGCTAAACATGACCCTTCCTTAATAAACCCATGTTGTTCGTTTCAAGTAGAGATTGACTGTCAATCTATAATTCTGAATGCGAGCCCTATCCAATTTTTTCAAACATCTTCACCACCACTCCAGAGATAGTAATTGGCCTATAGTTGGACTAACTGGACCAAGTAAAGAGAGAGAGAGAGAGAGAGAGAAAGAGAGATTATTATCCCCCCTCTTTATAAAGCTATGATTCAGTTAAATCTCGACTGTGCACAGATTTGGTCACCTAGGGACCAAATCTGAGGACCAGGCGCTGGGGGTGAGAGGATTTAGGGTTGAGTACCAAGCTGGTGACAGTCTTTGCACCACCCTTGTGCAACGGGATTACCATAAATTCTTTCCATTCCTGTGGAATTTTCCCTGTTCTGAGACTCAAATTATATAGTCTGGTCAAAAGAATAGCTAGTTCAGCTGAAAATTCTTTTAGCACCTGCTGATATCCCATCAGTCCCTATTGCTGAATTGTTATTCAATTTGATCAACACCTCTAATACCTCCTCTTCATACATCTAAGTTTCTTCACTCAGCGAAGAGGTAGCAGTGAACCAGGTTGATAGCTTTAAGAAAAATTGGCACTCATTAGTTGAACAACCGCTTTTGCATCTGTCACCCTCACATCATCTGCATTCAGAAGAGTTATTCTTTCATATTCGTTATTTCCTTTACTTGCAAGCATATCGATAGAATTCTTGTGGATTGTCTTTAGCTTGTAGAAGTAGTTTCTTTTCATACTTACAGCTTTCTGTACGACAGTTGTGACTCTTTTTGCCTACTGCTTATAATTTTCATAATAGACATCATCCTTATGCAAATGGTATTCCTTCCACATCATCCATTTCTTAGGAACTCTTGATTAATAAGATTACACATCCATTTGAATCTTACCCTATTTATTCTTCGATCTCTTTAGGGATGCATTCTGATACTGAATCATTTAAGAATTTTTTAAATGTTTCACATGCACTGTCAATATTATTCCCATCCAGCAACTGATACAATTCCAATGAACTCAGTATACGCCTCAGTAGGTCATAATTTTCTGCTTTATATTTCACAGCATCTAACCTTTTCTGAATGGAACATTCATAAAATCAGTCACTTCTAGTGGTGGCCAGTGAAATTTTAAGTAGGGGTGCTGCTTATACAAAATAAAAATAAAAAATAAATTTTTTTTTTCCTAATCAGTAACCAATTTATTAATAAATAAATCTCTGCAGATTTATTTATTAATCAATTAGTTACTGATTAGGAAAAAAATAATTTTTTTTTTTTTTAAATTTTGTATAGGCAGCACCCCACTTAAAATTTCACCGGCTGCCACTGGTCACTTCCCAAGCGAGTATCGTATGATCACTGTCACCAACCAGAGGCAGAATAGTCACATGTTTAACTGAAACACTGTCTGACACTATAATCAAATCTAACACTCTTTGACCTTGAGTTCCTTCTGTCAGATGCTGCTTGAGGAAGTTGTCCTGCAACAGCTCAATAAATTCAGTTTCATACCAAATCAATATTTGGATAATTAAAGTCTCCCATTATGATTACTCTTTTTGTGCCCGTCATCTCTATTTGGTGATGCATTTCTTCATCACAAGCAACTAGTCCACCAGGTATGTAACAACACTCCACTATGTAATTGATCTTGTTAGATTCTATGTCACACCAGATGGCTTCAAATTCACTGCCACATGAACTACTGTTACTAATACTACAATCATAGGTCTCACCACTATCTGAATTTAAGTCATCCGATATCATTAGCAGCGCTGTACCCTTTATACTCAATATCAGTTAGTATGTCTGATTCTGATAGTCAGGTGGGTGTCACTAATGCCTACAATCTGAGGTCCCAACATACTCACCAAGCAACAAACTCAGCCCTTTTGTTTCTGATACTCCTAGCATTTGTGTATAGACATAATAATCTACCTTTATGTTCTTTTGTATACTCTTGTCTGCATGACACGCTTGTACAACTTGCAGATCTCTATTCTTCTCTATTGCTTTATAGATGTAGACATCTTTGCACACATTTGATGGGTCTGAATCAGATAAAAACAAAGTCAAAATCATTTCCATGATAATGACCATTTCCATCATTAGCACAATTATATAACAATGTTGCTCTTACACTCATATTCTCACCATTCCTCCCATTATCATTTAGTTTCCTAACTCTGTGTTAGTTCTCATACTAGTTATTAGTTTTTCAAGCCTCCTGATACCACATACACATTCAAGTGTAGGCTCTCCCTCTTATACAAATCCAACCTCAAACTCATGCCACACATTTAAAAACTCACATCTATTCCTTCTACACAGCCTATGCATTGAAGCCCTTCTTAATTCATTTTTATCATATTGAGGCAATATACTTACGATTTTCAATTTCTCACTCTTGCCTCTTCCAACAATCCTTTCATGTCCTCTCTCTCTCATACTGAACTTATTGCTAGTCATTAGTACCTCCTACAATTATGATCTCGTTTACTTTTCTTTTCTGTTTTTGAATTGCTTGCATCATATTTTTAATTTTTGATATGGGAAAACTTGAAGTTATAACCCACTCATCAACAGCATGTTTTATGATAGTTACCATGCCAAATAACATCCTTCTTTTTACAAATGAAAGGTGTGTGAGCAAATCTTACCAGGGTGAATGCTGGTCTTGAAATTCACGCTTGCTCTTGTTATCATTCAGGGAGCGAGAGGTGTGATTGAAGTCTGATTAGTGGAATAATGAATTACTGAACATTTAAAACTCTATATTTAGAAATTTATGCAACTTTAATCATACAAATACATTTATTTTACAAATGATATTCTATCTTTCAATTTAGCTACTTGAATACAAATTCTACCCTACGATTCTTCTTTATGAACTGGTCAATAACATCGTCATAAAAAGTTGGTTGTAACTAAATTTTCCCAAGCAACACTTAAAACTATAACTTGTAAAGGCTGACTGAAGCTCACTAGCTAGGGCTACTTTGATTGTGTATGGCCTGTGTTTCAGCAACAGAGTGGATGACGTGAAATGGCTATGCACACGCATGAAATCACAACACTGCTGCGAGGACCTGGAAGCTCCCACAACTGAGCAAGCCAAGGGAGCTTTGATTAGCCGAGCAGGCACCAGCCTTCAATACACAACGCAAAGCTCAATTATTGCCACGCAAGCTTAAGATGTCTCTGTCTACAAAAATAAAAGCCTAAATGGAATGCTTATAAATGCATGCATTTATTAACAAATAAATATCACTTCTTTCTCAATTAATGAGCTTGCACAGCAAGCATAGAGAATTTGCCCCTGAGTCTTACTGACATACCCTATTCTGTGCTTTATTGTTTCTTATTTTGCTGCTTAATTTTCTTTTCCTCCCTATGTTCATTCAAACGCCTCTCAACTTTCTGTAATTCCCGCATTGTCTCTCTGATAATCTGCTTTAATTTTGCTATTTACATAGTCTATATTCAAATATATAGTCTACATTAGACTACAAACAAACCAAACTAGTGCAAAAACCTAGTGACACCACTAGCAGCCACCAAAGGAGACCAGTATGCAGGCACTGCATAGGAAACGTGCAAGACCCTTGCGGTCAAACCCATGCCTCACAGAACCTTGCATATCCACTTCCCCAACATCCGTGGCCTATACTCCAACCTTAATAATGTCCACTACCATCTGCAGTCCACCAAATCCCACCTACTCCTTTTAACAGAAACTCAAATCTTACCCTCCCTCAGCACTATCCATCCATCTCAACTTTCCTAATTATACACTGTTTAACTCCTTTTGACCCAAGGGTGGCATCTGTGCATATATCCGCTCTGACATACCCTGCCAAAGAGCACCTAACCTAGAATCGCCCAACTTCAACCTTCAACCACCCAACAATTTGCCCTGAAAATATCCCTCCCCCACTCAGTCAAATTCATCTGCTGTCTCTATCGCTCTCCTAATACCACCAACTACTCTGAGCTCTTTCATTTCCTCTATTTAAAAGTTGATTTTCTCCAGTTCTACTCTCCTAAAGTGAAATCATCCTCCTGGGTGATTTTAATGTCGATAACACCAATTGGCTTCCCTCTTCCTGTTGTACACATCCTGCAGGCAGAGATGCTGAAACATTTGCCATCATTAATAACCTTACACAAATTGTTCAAAAGTCGACCAGAATACCAGATAATCCAAACCACTCCCCCAAATACCCTAGATCTCTTCCTTACCAATGACCCTTCCAAATATGCAGTGAATGTAGTGCCCCCCCCCCCTGGGTAATTCTGACTACAACCTAGTGCTCATCATAGTGCCCCATGCAACAACACTTACACAGTCTCCCACACAAGAGTAGTTTGGCATTATAACAGTGCCAAATGGGACAGCCTCCAATTTCCATGATTGGATTATTATTTCCGATCTTCCAGTCCAAACATATGCATGCACCAAACATATCACCAAAGTAATCCTCACTGGCATGAAAACATACATTCCTCACATTACTTTGAACTGCTGTCTGCCCCTATCTAAACCCTAGTTCTCCAAAAGATGTGCCAAGGCTGTACAAATGAAAAAACAGACATACCACAACTGGCTCAAATCAAGAACCCCATCATCCTTCAATGCCTATACTGAAGCCCGAAACAGATGCAAGAGAATTATCAATGCTTCTAAAACAGAATTTGAACGGGCAAAAGAATTTGAAAGGAAGCTTGTAGTCAAAATGGCAGCCATGCCTTTTGGTTTCTTGCCAAGGCAATTGGTCATTTTTTTTTTGCCCTACACTATTCCCACTCCTATCATACCCAGATGGCTCAGTTGCAACAATTCCCCACAGAAAAAGCTAACCTCCTAGCTTTGCACTTTGCCTCCAATGCACACATAACTGACAATGGCAAATGCCCTCCAATCATTCCAACTGCCCAACATACAATGCACCTCCCCCTGTATCCTTTTGCCAAAAAGAGATCATAAACCTGTTGTCTAAATTAGACACAAAAAAGTCTCCTGGTCCTGATAGCATTCCTTCAATTGTCCTGAAGGTCTGTGCACCAGAACTGACTCCCATTCTATGCAGTCTGTAAATACTTTCTTACTCCACTGGTATGTATGTATATATATATATATATCCCAAAGCTTGGAATCTCACTCAATTCAGTCCTATCCAAAGTGATGGAGAAAACCAACTCTCAACTCCTCTATACCTTGAAGGTACTCAGATATTAAGCGACCACCAGTATGGATTCCGTCGATGTCAATCAACAGGAGATCTACTCTCATACATCATCCATCGCTGGACAAATGCCATTCAGAAATTTGGCGAATCCTAAGTGGTTGCACTTGAAATCTCTAAAGCCTTTGACTGGGTCTGACACAAAGGCTTACTAAGCAAACTTCCATCATTTGGACTGTCTCAGGACTTCTGCAGATGGATTGCCAGCTTTCTGTCTGGACACACATTATGTGTGATGGTAGATGGCTCCCTATTCTCTCACCATCCAACTAATGCTTGGGGTCCTACAAGGTTCAGTTCTCTCACCGACCCTCTTCCTTCTGTATATATATATTCCTTCTGGGAAGGATCTAAGTGGAACAGTTCATTTGTTCGCTGATGATGCAAAGTTGGGTAGGGCGATAGTGAATGCAGAAGATGTCAGTCTTGCAGGATGACTTAGATAGATTGGAGTTCTGGGTTAAGGAGAATGGATGTCAATTTAATGTGACAAAATGTAAGGTTATGCATTTTGGGGTGAAAAGATTAGCAGCAGTATACCACATTGGTGGAACTGTACTCCAAGAGATTGACGAGGCCAGGGACTTGGGAGTGTTGGAGGATAGGGAGATGAAGTTTAGGGGGGCACATTGCAAAAGTAGCTAAATCAGCTCAACTCACTTGGTTGTTGAAAAATACCTTGACGAGCAGAGACAAGCAAGTTATTGTACCTCTGTACCGAGCCCTGATAAGACCTCATCTCGACTACTGTGCCCAGATTTGGTCACCTCGGTTTCTTCTTGATGGGGAGGAGGTGGAGAGGATCCAGAGGCGAGTGACTAAGATGATAGCAGGTCTGTAGAATGAACCATATGAGAACAGGTTGAGGATTTGTGGGTTGCAGAAACTGATAGGCAGAAAAGGGGAGATATGATTGAGACATTCAAATTGCTAAAGGGATTCTATAGGATTAATTCAGAGGATATTTTTGAGATCAGGACTGGTGGTGGGAGAACTAGGGGACACCTATGGAAGCTGGGCAAGAGTGTGGTTAGTAGGGGTGTTAGAGCTGGGTTCTTTACTTTTAGAGTGGTAAATGAGTGGAATAAGCTGCCAGAGTCTGTTGTGGGTGCTATGACTGTGAGTGAGTTCAAGGCAAGGTATGATAGATACTGTGAGAATGTCGTATAGTTGTGTGGACATGATGTTTAGGGCCTCCCTCAATGAGTCTAAGGACTCCCTGAAGTTGCCCAAAATAATAATAATAATAATGACCTACTTCACTTGACCTCCAACCCAATACACAGTTTTGCAGATGATAGCACATAGCACTCCTCCCTTTCGTGTGATAAACCTTACCGTACACAACTCACTTCAACCACAACTTCCCTTAATTCTGACCTCCAAGCCATCCTACAATGGGGCTCAGATAGCCTTGTCAACTTCAATGCTAGTAAAACCCAGTTCTGTCTTATTTCCCACAAAAAAGAACCATTTTTCCCCACTATTATTTTTAATAACACTCAAATTCCCAGACGAGATGAGATTTCTCTTCTCGGAATTACCCTGACATCAAGCCTTTCCTGGCATAAACACATCATAACCATTACATCCTCAGATTCCAAAAAACTAGGTTTTAGTCTTTTGCTCAAGATGTTACTTCACCTCAAAACAGCTGTTAACCTTTATACAAATCAGAAATCTGCTCAGCTATTGAATACTGTTCTAACATTTGGAGTGGGGGTTACTAAAAGCTTTCCTCAAAATGCTTGACTCAATACAGAGGAGAGGAATTAGACTGATAAATGACCCATCACTTACCAACTCACTCTCCTCGCTTTCACATAGACATTTAGTCTCTGCAATTTGTATATTCTATATAAATATTTCCATGGGAAATGTTCATCTGAAACAGCATCAATAATTTCCTCCACTCTGTACTGTCCATTGGAACACATGCAGCTGCTGCCCAACATCCTTTCACAGTACACCTTGAAACCCATAGAACAAGTTTCTTTTCCTCCTCCATCCCTGCTACTGTGAAACAGTCTTTCCCCTGACGTATTTCACAAGGAATACAACATACAGGCTTTTAAATCAAATGTAAACAAGTTTCTCCTTTCCCAACCAATTACCCATATACAGCACTAACGTACTATAGGTTGACCAGCCAACCTCTAGTATATGGGACCCAGCATAAAAAAAATAAATAAATAAATAAAATATTTGAATTGTAAGTCAGTAGTTAGAATTAAAGGAGATAATGAGATTTTTTTGTTCTCTCTCCCACATATGTAAGGTAGAAGAGTCTATAGCAAACAGATGCCGTGTGTGTGGGTAGGGTCAGGGATAGAATGATCCACTGATATGCTTCTTGAACTGTTGAAGATTACAGTCCTTTAGAATGCTTCATAGGAAAGGCTGTTCCACAGAACTGAGGTAGAAAGAATGAAAGATGACTGGAAGTAGCAGTCATCTCACAGGTTTGGTGAGTATGCAGTTTGACTGTAAAAGGATTTTGAGCTGCTGTGGCATGAGTTCCTGTAATTCTGGCAGAAATGGGAGGCATAATGGATGCTAGTTCTCCTGAACAGTGGGCATAAAAATATCTGTAGAAGAGACAATCCAAAAACTGATCTATGGGAAAATAGCTGAAGTGAAAGGTCATTTATAAACCAGACTGCCCTTTTCTGAGCAGCATAAGAATTTTTTGGGAGGTCTTTAGTGTACCATCCCATACAAGAGGGCAGTATTCTAATGTTGGTCAGATTTGGGATTTATCCAAAGTAACTGTTTGGCAAAGAAGTGCCACCTTGAGTAGAAAAAGGATGCCAAGTTTTTTGGAGGCTGGTAATGCTACAGAAGTGATATGATTGTGCCAGGAAAGGTTTGGAGTAAGAGTCAGTCCAAGAAGAGAGATTTGGTCTTGAGTTGAGCATTATCAAAAGTAAGTGGAGAAGATCTGTTTTAAGGGAAAAAAAAGAAACTGTTTTGGAAGCACTGAAGTTTGCTAGGTTATCCAGGATAACCTAGCAAACTTCAGTGATCTTAAATGATCTTAAAGACTGAGATGTAAGTATTGCAAAACTAGTCATATGAGTAGGACAAGTGGAGCATGCTATCATCAGCAAAACTATGACAGGGTTTGCAGTCAATGAGAGCAGATCATTAACATAAATCAGGATAATGGTGTTCTCACCTCAGACTTTACTGTCAATGCTAGTGTCTTCAGAGCTGTGTCATTTACAGTAAAGTCTGAGGTGAGAACACCATTACATGTAGAGGTCGATCTGAGAGAAACGTAGTGATCCATTTAAACGAGGACAAAGGCAGTCCAAATGATGATAACTTATTGAGAAGCTCTCATGCCAGATCCTATCAAAAGCCTTGGAGATTTCAAGAGCGATGGCACAGGTTTCTCCAAATCTTTCCATGGAATGGGTCCAAAGGTGAGTAACATAGGCAGAGAGAGAAAGAGAGAGAGATTTCCTGTGGATCTAGAGTTGAAATCCATACTGGTGTCATTAATTAGATAGCAATTCTCTGAAGTTGACTGTTGATAACCTTCTCCATTACTTTAGACGAAATCGATGCAAGAACAATAGGTTGATAGCTTGATGGTAAACATTTATCTCTTTCTTTTCCAGTTGAGTACAATTTAGTGAATAGATAATAGAGAACAGGTGTTCAGGAGCACAATGGGTGGAATTCCATCAAGAGTGGCTGCCTTTGTGATATCCAAGTTATTCAAGATTCCTCCAATGTCTTTTTGTGGAAGTTTGCAGGAAGCATGAGATGCAATGTTCTGGACAAGAAAGGTGGTAATTTGCCATGGTCATCTATGTGGGAGTAGGAAGAGAAATATAAAACCAAGACATTAGCGTTGTCTTTAGGTGGTGTTACAATGCTATTGTAACATCAGCTAACACCTCTTCTATCTCACATGTCAAAGTGAGATAAAAGAAAGAGATGGCACAGGTGGGCAAAAGTTGTGCCCAACAACTTTGGCAAGAGATCAGAATGCATGACTGTCGGTGACACCAGTACCAAGTTTTCTACATTTATCTTTACTAAATTTAGACCTTGTCCTTTTATTGATGGGTTTAAAAGTGTTGAAAGACACCATGTAGGCTGTGAATGAAGCTGGTGTTTTGGTTTCAAGCATCTCGGAAAGGTTGTTAGCTTTTCTTGGAAAGCCTGGCCCAAACCATATCTAAACCATGGTTTAGATATCGTTTGAATGAGATGAAATTGTAGTCTGAATTGAATCAAATCTTGGATGAGATTGTAGTATGAAAAACCAAGAGGAGCAGTCACCTGAACAGAGTATCTGGAAGGAGAACTAGTTAAGAAAAGATCTAGAGTTCTGGATAGGTAAAGAGGATTGTCAGGAATTCTGATAGGAAGATGAATGATCTGTTTTAAGTCATTGCTTACAGCCAAAAATCTCTCCTTCTCTTCCAACTTAGTCAGTGAAATTCAACAAGGGAGCCAATTAGAATTATGGACATTGAATCACCAAGAAGGATGACTTCACTGTTTGGAAATTTTGTCTGTATGAAATTGAGCTTTGAAGATAGGAAGTCCAAAAGGTCAGAATGATTTCAAAATTGGGAGAATGGTCGAGTCAGTAGATGAATGAAACAAAATGTGGCAAAGAAATTTTAAGCACAGAAGGTGAGATTCTAGGTTAGGCATCCTTTGGCAAGGGATATCAGAACACATAAAAGCACAAGTAATTGATGTTAAATAAATAAGGCATGAGATAATCTCCATTGTTCACCATTATATGGATCACATTATGAAGGAAAGTGGTTAGTAAACAGATATTGAAATTGAATATATTAATTTCAGCTCTTTTTGAAGATGTTATACTTACAAATAAATCCATTATCAGGATTACCTAACTGAATTGAATAATTGCTGTAATAAATCTGGTATGAAAAAAACCAATAAAAAGACAGACTATGAAAATAGTCAAGAATATTGAAAATCTCAACTGCATCCTGAATTGGAAAATATAGTACAAGTGAAATATTGCTGCTATCTGGGCTCACTTTTTAATGAAGATGACAAATTAAATATGGAAATAGACAACAGAATTAGCAAAACTGATATCATAAGAAGTCAACACAATTGAGTGAATTATGATGGAAATTAGTCAAAACACCTAAATAGATGTATACAGGACAGTGTTCACACCAATTTTAAGTTATAGACCTGGGAGCTAGGTTAGAAATAAAATACTCTATCAAAGACTGTGGACCACAGATAGAGATTTCTGAGTAAGATTAAGGGAGTGAATATATGGCATCAACAGGAGAATCATAATAAAAATTAGGATATTAGGAAGGAACGAGACACTGTTAGCATTCAGGAATGTGTGGACAGAGCTAATCTGAGATGGTCTAGGTACATAAACAGAAAGAAAAGGTCAGCCAAATGGGGCTTTTCTTTTTTTTTGCTGCTAGGATGACAGGAAAAGACATGGTTGAAGATCAAGATATAGACGAATTGATACAGCAAGTGCCTTGGGTGACCAAAATATAGAAGTTTGTGATATTGAAAGCCCTGACAGATTAACATATTTGACAGTATTCCTCCAAATTAATCAGAAATTTGATAAGATATTTTGTACATGCAGTCCATATTTTCATGCTCTTTACTGCACAACAGATATACAGATGGAAGAGCTACAACATGCAGTCTGAACTAGAATATAATTCCTTGGCAACTTAATTTGTAACCAAGTGAAAAAAAACTTTCCACGGAGGAATCCCTATCAAATATGTCAACAGATTCTCTACATTAGATTTTACAGAAAAATTTATGATGGAACCTAGTATTAATGACAAGTCCATGTCATGAACAGAAATTTAGCAGCTGCTTTATTAGCTTTATTCTTTTCTCTAATGAATAAAGAGACACTATAATATTTTTTAATAACAGCTGGCAAAGAAAAAAACAAACAGTTTTATCTAAGTAGTCAGGATTATTGCCATTCTAGCAGGTACATGAATCTGATTTCCCTCCATTTTTACTGATGTTTATTTAGTAAAAGAAATTTGTAAATGAAATCACAAGTTTAAGCAATTGTCAAGACATCTTAAGTTTTTCCTATTTTTCCTTAATATAAAGAGAATCTAACAACCAAATATAAAAATACAAAAATATAAAAAACATAAGTTATTTTTGAAAGAGGAAACTGAAGTTAAAGTTTTCAAACAGTCTTCATGTGGAAATCTTGAAAAGTATCAGCAGGGAATGGTATTTATACAGTTATATTTACTGAATATGCAAGTTATGTAAATATATATATATATATATATATATATACACATAAGTATGATATTTTCATGTAATCTGCATCTTAATGCATGAAACTTGAAACTCCTCACCATTCGAATAGGCATGTCTACTATTTATGCTTTTATATATTAAGATACAAAACTTCTGAAGAATATTTTAATAAAGAACTTCTATTTTGGTCTTAATTTTTTTAAAACTGTTATATACTTAATATGGTTAACGCAAGTAGAAAAAAAACTGAATAGCTTCTGCAATTAAAATTTTTTTTAAAAAATTAATTAAAAAACCTAATCAACATAAAACATGAACAGTTCCCCGAACTTTGAGATTCTTATACAATTGGGGCAATTAAGGCTTGGAGAATGTTTACAATCATTAATTTTTTAGAACCTGACATGCGACGTTGCTTTCCATGACACTAACACTGAACAGTTCTTTTGAACCAAACCAAGATTCTTCATTCCAACAGATTTAAATATATATATATATATAATTTAAAAAATATATATTGATTCGATTATTTTTAGTTACAGACGCTACTCAATTTGTTGATGTGTACTCTAATAGTGCATTCTCCAGTCAACTTAGCTACGACCAAGTTACGAGCTAATACATACATGCTATATCACTCTTATCTTGTAATTCATGTTTTGAATGTAGGTGCCAGAACTTCTCTTTTCTCCCTAATGATGTCCATATAACACTGGATAAAATATGCTGGAGAATTAATAATTTTTTTATGTGTTAACCATCCAAGTATATAATAAGTGGTCTAGTGCACATGTTCCTTTAAAATGTCTGATTAATTTTCAGTATTACAAGAAAAAAGATGATGCAATGGGATTTCAGAAAACTAGAGAAATTAGACAAAAAAACTCACCTAGAATTTGAATTTCTATATGGCGAGGCTTTTCTATAAATTTTTCAATAAAAATTGCACCATTTCCAAAAGCAGATTGTGCTTCTGATACTGCTCTTTTAAAGCTTTCCTTCACATCCTGAAGTAATGATAGTAAGTATTTTAATTTAATTTTTTTTAGGCCCAAGTTTAAATGATTATAAATACAAAGTAATCAAAAAATAAATTCACAAATTAAAGTGATTGTACATCAAAAAATTGACAGATATGACATGGTGAAACATGACATTTAGCATTTAGAAATTCATATGGATCTTAAATACTTTATTTGTTCACTGTAAAGACAATCTAAAGTATTAGATTTTCTCCACATTTTCTGTACTTCTTTACAGAAAATGTGGAGAAAAATAAAGTAGTCATGCATCTTGTGAAATTCATTATCAATGATCTTGAGCAACAGAAAATTAAATTATACATTTGCAATCGCATCTGAAAAAGATTGGGAACTTGTCAGTAACATAGCTAAGCCAAAGGCTAAGTTGGAACTCTGAAGGCCAGTTAATTCCTTAAAAAAAAAAAAAAAAACATTCAGTGTAATAAAGAATAAAATATCAACCAAACATATTTAACAACTGAAAATAACAGCACTAGATCAAAATGGAACAATTTAAATTAGTCTGAAAACGGTAAATGGGTTTATTAACAGAAGAAATATATCATAGCTATTCAATTCACATGATGATGATATGTACATCCACAACGATATCGGTGGAATCTTGATCGAATAAAGCATTAACAACGGTAGATTATTGCTCGAAATGGGCACCTTTGTCTTTCAAGACAGGTTTCGTAGCATATGCTAATTATCTCTCTCTGTGTCATCTTGGAGAACAAGAGTGACATCTGCTGGACATATTGTGTAATTTTATCCCTTAATTCATCAAGGTTTGAAGGTTGGTCATGGTGGAATACCCATTCCTTCAACATATTCCTAACGAAGGCATCAAGTGATGTGAGATCAGGAGAACATGAAGGGTACAGGAATTCTGTGAACCTCAAAATGAGCTTCCCGGGAAAGTGTTCTTATGAATATTCGATTAAGGTAATAATGACACTGCTGCTTGGGGCACACTTGCAGAAACAACAAATTGTTCACAAACATGTCATAGGCTTGGATCATTTGCTCTACCAACTCCATAAGAACAAAAATAATGCTCAATAATAAATGTCTTTTCTTCCATCAACATCATTGCTACAGCTAAATGTAATGCTGTAGCAATGATGTTGCACGCATTAATAGCTCTTCTATTAATGCGTGCAGTTGAATGCATGCAGTAGCCATGTATTGAAGGGGTGTCAAAGTTCAATACTGTTTTTTTGTGTGTGTCATAGTGTACAAGGAAAATAGTAAGTGATGCAGATTATCCTGTATCATTTGGTGTTTTAAACAAATGATTGATTGTTTTTGATATTTGCTTAAGGATGAGAATCTCCTAAACTACCAAGATTGAAAAGCCATCAGTTCAATTTAAATTATGAATGTAATAAAATTTCTAAATGTTCCTTGAGCAGATGTTCATATTTAAACTGCTTTATGAATTAGTCAGGTATAATTCCAACAGATACTGTATTAGTAGTCTCAACACTATGCTGTGCATCAAATTCTTCCCCTCACACACATACATACACACTAAACAGCAAGTCGGTCCAAAATATTCAAGATTACAATTACAAGTAATCCAATAAATACCAGCTTGAGATGGAGAAGAAAATATTAAGTAATAAATATTAAGGTAATAGAAAATATTAAGAAAATATCAAGATTCTACTGATAAGTTAAGATGTACACAGGGGGGATAGGAACTCGTATTGTGATAATCCTTTGGCATAGGATTGAACGAATGCAAACTCCATTGAAAATGTTGAGATTATAGGCATTTGATTCCAATAAGGATACGATTGTCAGAGGAACAATTTAACAGCTCCGATCTCCTGGAAGTGGTAGACCTAGTACTCAAGATTATACAAGTAAGCAGGATGTCTAAGAATGGACAACTCATACCATTTTTTTTTTTCAAGAAAGGGATTGTGGGGATATAGCAATGACTTTTAATGTCTTGAATGACATGAATTTCAATGACTTTTTTAAGAAGATCATTAGTTGGAGATAATTCATGAAGAGTATAAAGTGCAGGCTAGAAAGGTGACGAGCATGATAAAGAAAGAAAAGATGCAGTATGCGAGGAAATTGGTTGGTCAGGCCAAGGTTAACTCAAGGGAATTTTTCCGCTATATGGCAAGCAAGAGGAAGAATAATTATGGCAGATTAACACTGGTGGATAGTCATGGCAGCAGACTAATAGCTGCAAAGGATATAGTGGAATTATGGAACAAGCACTTTATCAGCATATATGATACTGGTGTAAATGATCCAGTGCAATACATAGAAGAGAGGCAAGTATTAGGAGACTTGAAAGTGAAAGAAACAGAGATGTTAGTTGGGTTAGATGTGAATAAGGCTGTGGGAATATATGACATATCACCACTTCTGCTTAAGGAATGTGCACCACAGTTGGTAATGTCCTTGACCTGTTTATTTAATGAAAGTATTGCAGTGGGTAGGGGGGGGTCCTAAGGAGTGGAAAGAGGACAAAATAGTACCACTCCACAAGCATGGTTCTAAGACAGAAGCCCCAACTATAGGCCAGTCCGTATAACTGCAGTTGTGGTCAAGGAGTTGAAGAGATTGGTAAGGAATAAAATGCAGAATTGGGTTGATGGACATGGCATTCTTTATGAAGGTCAGCATGGATTTGTAAAGGGTAGGTCCAGTTTCAGTAATTTAGTTGCATTTTATTATAAGGTGACGAGTGTGTTAGATAAGGGAGAATCATATACAGTGATATTCTTAGACTTTGCAAAAGTGTTTGATAGATTACCACATGATAAGTTGGTGTACAAGCTGCAGAGGATGGGAATAGACAGTATATCGGTTAGATGGATCAGAGATTGGCTCTCTGAACGATAATAGCAGGTTGTGTATGATAGAGCAATGTCTCAAAAAAGAAGGGCAACAAGTGGGTGCCCCATAGTTCTGTTCTTGGGCCTCTGCTGTTTAACTTGTTTGTAAACAATATATCATGTGGACTGACTGGGGATCTTCAGTTATTTACTGATGATGCAAAGTTGGGAAAAATAAGCAGCACTGCTGATGCTGAATCCCTTCAGGAAGATTTGAATAGACTTTTTACTTGGACAAAAGAGTGAGGTTGTAGTTTTAATATCAATAAGTGCAAGGTGTTACATTTTGGAGTACAAAAATATAAGGCCGTGAACTATATCGATGGTGCTGTACTGCAGGAAGTGGACAGGAAGTGGGAGCGATGTTGACAGTAGACTGAAGTTTAGAGAGCATATTGCTAGGGTTGCACATCGTAGTGCTGCTATGATAAGAAGTACTCCAACATGCAAAGATAAGGAAATGGTTGTGCCACTTTTCACTGGCACAACCACTTCATGAAAAGTTATTTAGATATTGTGTCACCTGATGGCTATAATGTGCAGGAGCTCCATCGTGCTGAAAGAACATACCAATCATTATAGCCAAGGGAACATCCTCCAATAACAGTGGAAGTTCGTTATAGACAAACTAGATAAAAGGACCCTGTAAGATGATTTGGTAACACAACAGGCCCAATCAAATGATTGTCAATCATACCGCACCACACATTTACAGAGAAGTGATGTTGGAAATTTGTTTCTACACTGATATGTGGATTTACGTCGGACCAATGTCAGTTATGGGTATTGTCAATACCATCATGGGTGAAAGTACCTTCCTTAGTGAACAGTATTAAAGAAATTAAGTGGCAATTAGCATTTATCCACCAACAATCCGATTGACTGCCTTCATCTACTGGGAGAAGGTATTTACCTGTGAAACGGATACAAACCTTGCACACATAATGTTCACCATTCTCTTGTATGTGGAACACCAAGACATGCAGAAATTCTCCATGTGCTTGTAGTAGGACTACGTTCTACCAAATGAAGAAAGTTTTCTACTTTACATTTTGTTCATTTCCACGTTCAGAAGAAATATGACTGCTATGAACAGTACTAGTTTGTTGTAAACATTAGTAAACACTCTTGAATCTGGTATTCTGTGGTTAGGAAACTGTTGAAGGTATTCTCTATAAGCAAAAACAGCACTTCAATTACAAATTATGTAAATGAACATCATATCAGCATGTATAAAGATGTGTGGCATTCATAACAACACTTCTAACTTGAAATTGCATCAGGTTATAATTGCTTCTTGGTCACATCTAATTCAGAAAGCTGTGATCTACAGAGAGCTGCATGTGCATCAGAGCTGTACATGCCAGTTTCAAATAGCTGCATCTCTGCATCCACTGACAACTGGACACCTGCTCATATGAACTATTTTTACTCAGAATAATCATCAATACTATCACCTACCAAAATATTTCTATTCCTCCTGAAACATCCTGTGTGTGTGTGTTTTTCACTGACTTCAAATCTTTCCAAAATTTGGTTTTAAATAGTACTCATATCATGATTAGATTTACATCACTTTATTCATGCGTATTCCCTCTCCCTTTTTGACCTTAGCACCACTACTTAAATGATTTTTCCTTCAGTCATTACTGCTTGCTTCAATTTTGCCATCTATACCACTTTGCTTAAAATGACAACATACATACATAAATAGAGATCACTGAAATGCCCCCCCCCCCCTCTCATAAAAAGCATTTTAAAAAACATGCCCTTGTTACTGACATTCTCAAATCAGCCTGGCCAATATACATTGATGTATTCTCCATTTGGCCATATAACTCAGATATTACTCATTCCTCTCCACCTCAACAACCAGCACCCCAAAATCCAGTTTTAAGTTGATCCAATACATGAGATAGAAAAACCTACATCATATCCATGCTGTGTTTTGTTTGCAAGTGAGGGATGTGAAAAAAAGAAATCTATTGATATTTTTCTCTCAAGAGCTGGCTACTCTTATTTCAAGAAGTCCAACAGAAAGTGAAGGAATGATGATTGCCAGTTCAGCAGAACAGTGGCCATCGAAATACCTGTAGAAAAGAGAAAGAGCTGAAATAGTGCATCTGTTAGGTAATGGTTGAATTTGAGAATATAAGAGAGGAATAATCTATTAGCCTAACGTTTTTATCCTTTGAACAGAGTCAAGAATTTTTAGGCATGCATTGAGTGCACTACCCCAAAATGTGAATAGGTGACTAGCATTTTTAGAAATCGAGAAATGCTATTACATTATTTGTCATATAATATAATATAATGTTATATGAAATATGACATAAAATATTACATTATATTATATGATGGGAGGATGAAGGTAAATGTCCATCCAAGGAGTGAAATCCGATGATTTATGCATTACTTACGATAAGAGCAAGTGAGTTGAGATCCCTTTTGTGAGGAAAAAAGGTAAGACAGTATCTAAGGTAACCAGATTATTCTCCACAAAATCAAGCTAATTATTGTTAAGTTCCAAGACAGCAGGACTTCCAAGAGACACATGGATTAAAAAAAAAAAGGCTAAGAATACAAGAAACTCAAAGCTTCAGACATTAATAGCAAATTTAAAGATATTAAAATATATGTTAACAAGCATACAACTAAGGCTACGAAACAATTATTTTGTTGTAAAACAATTTAAGATAGTAAATGGGTTTCAATTTGTCTGCATTAAAGATGGCAGAATATTTCTACAAAAGAACAAACAGCCAAAATACACCAAGTAAAGACCAAAGAAGATCTGGGTAACATTAGCTCCTAATGGAGGAAGGCAGACATCTCAACCGGATATTTAGAGGAACTGAAAGACCTGAAAACCTTTACATCTGAAACCAACTAACTTCTATATACTACATGCAGACATTAGGAGCTTAAGACAAATCTGAATGAGCTTCTGGTCATGCTGAAGCTGATATGAGGTCTGATATGATCATGTTGTTTGAGATATGGATCAAAGAGGAAAAGATAGTATGCATGGTATTCCTGGGTACTTCATATTCTTTAACTGTAGGGCATATGACAAATCAAGTTTAAATTTTTGCAAGGATATACATAGAAATCTAACTTAGTGTAACTTTCATATGAGTACATATGAATGCCTGCACCTACAATAAGGACAACAATACATCACATAATTACACAACATGATTTTAATAAGGAGCTAGGAAGAATACTGAAAAGTGTCCAAACTGAAATAGTTTTACGTATGGAATGTAAACAGACTTCCTTAAAAATACTAGAGAAACAGACAAATATCTAAACATTAGGTGTGTTTAGATATTTGTCTAAACTTTCATCTCCCACCAACCAACTAGGATGGTGGGAGATGAAGGTTCATGTATCAATTATGTCTTCATAAGAAGCATAATGGAGAACACAAGTAATAAAATCAGAATGTGAATAGCACACATTCTGGAGGTGTAATCTCCACGATCTTGTTAAAAATCAAGCCAACTCAAAAATCACTGCCAGCAGTGATTTAGTATCCCTCAATAATTATATTGACCCGACATGCCTATGCCACTAAAACAATACAGTACAGTAGTCATTTATCACACTGCAATAACAGCTATATTAATGCATTCTTTGATATTATTTCAGCTTTGGTGCAGCAAAGTTGTGGTTGCTCTATAATTTTTTTTTTAAATTATATATCAGTACACTTTTTATGCATAATTATAAGCACCAACAAAAGAACAGTCATTAAAATGAGCTTTCGACTTTTATCGGAAAAATAGACAATGGTTCTGATTTCTTATGGATGCTGATCCTAACACTGAACAAAGCATTAAGTTTCGACAAGCACTGCAAAATGCTATTCGATATCACAAAGATAAGATATGCATTCAAAGAAAAATAAAGTAAAATCTCTATGCAATCTACATCTTTAAATAAAATTTTTCCAAATAAAAAACTCATGTTCAGTTATCAACAATAAAACCTTTACTATGTTTTCATTTTATTTTAATCCTTTTTAAATTTTCTATGTGCATTAATTATTTCTGGTGAGCTTGCAGTAAAAAAATAATGCATAATTATTTTTTCCACCAATACTGTAATTTTCTGTTTGGAATGCATTGCACTATAATACATTATGTTTTAAAAAGTGCAGTTTTGCAAACCGCAGAAATGTTTTGGCATCTATTAGCTGTGTTATACAAGACATTACTGTTGTTGTTGTTATTATTATTATTATTATTATTAACATCTGACCTCCATGGAGTCAGAGCCTCATTGTGGTGGTATACACTATCACAAAGCTCATCTAACCTTGCCTTAAACTGATTCAATGTATATATTCACGACACACTCCAGCAGTGCATTCCACTCACGCTCCATGCAAATAACCTTCTCCTCACTTCTCTGCTCACATCTTTCTTATACAATTTACAGAGATGGCCTCTTGTTTAACCCCCCCCTCCCATTTTATGAAAAATCTCTTCCATGTCAACCTGATAATAACCACTGACTAACTTATATGTCTCAATCATATTCCCCTCCTCCTCCTCCTATTCACGAGGCTTTACAATTTACATTCTCTCAATCTGTCCTCATACTCCACATTCCAAAGACCACTGACACCTTTATGAATCTTCTCTGGACCATTACCAACATATCCTCATCACCATGAAAACCTGATAAACAAATCTGTGCACAATAATCCACATGAGGCCTGATCAAGGTCTTATACAATGGCATCATAACCTCTTTATTTCTGCATGTCAAGGTCCTCTGCATCATTCCCATTATCCAATGCAACGTCCTCACAACTTGTTCAATATAGCCCTTGAATTTCAGGTCCTTGACCATCACCACTCCCAGATCCCTCATCTACTCTACCTGCTTTAAGTTTCCCCACAAAGTGTATACTTTGCATCCCATCGCTGCTTACCAAATTTCAGAACCATACACTTTGCAACATTGAACTGACAGTTCCACTTATCTGCCCATTCATGCAATCTATCCAAGTTCTCCTGTAAGCCATCAAATCTGCTTGACTCCACATTGCTCTCATCAATTTTGCATCATCTGCGAACAACTGCATATCACTAGTTAAACTCATCCTGATATCACTAATATACAAAGTGAACAACAAAGGTCCCAAAAATGACCCCAGTGGCACACCACTAGTGACCTTCCTCTTTTGGGAAACTGCACCACCATATACAACCTTCTGATACCTATCTGACAGCCAGACACTGATCCAACTCAAAAGTCTGTTATCCAATCCCATCCGTTTCAGCTTGTCGTGCGGCAGTCTATCAAATGCTTTTGCAAAATCTAAGTATACCACTGTATATGCATCTCCCTTATCCAAAACATCTGTCACTTGTTATAGTACATAAGTTAGTAAAACATGATCTACCTTTAAGAAATCTCCCTAAAATCACAGAGAATACTAATGTTATCAACCCATTTATGTACTCGTTCTCATCAATCTCTATAGTACCTTCACCACAACTCAAGATATACAGATTGTCCTATAATTTATAGCCTTAGCCTTGTCACCGCCTTTATACAGTGAAACAATTTTATCTTCTTTCCACTCTCTTGGAACCTGTTCAGTTATAAGACACTTCGTAAACAGGCATGACAATGCTACTGCCAATTCCCTTAAGATACATGATGATGTCATCAAATACCTCCTGCTCACATTAATTTAAGCCATCCTCTACATTTCACTTAAATTTCTCATGATTTCATCATGATCAGGATGAAACATTGTTATAAATTGATCACTGGATATCTCAACAATGTCTTCTGTGGCAGTTATTATTCTACCATTTTCACCCATTAACATCATCTTACCATAATCAGTCTTCCTTCTACTTGCTATATATCTAAAAAACTCTAGGATGTTTCTCACCTGATTTCTTCTCATGCTGCAATAAGTTTAGTTTAATCCTTTATCCAAGTGTGAGCAAACAAAGTTTGATAAAGGATTAAACGGAGTAATTTAATAATAAGGTTGTACACCCTTTGGCAACTCCTATAGGTTAGGATGACCTCTCATTGCTTCTGCCTTTGTGTCTTCACTACTGGGCCTGGCTCTCACTGACGCGACCTCAATAAAGGTCGAAACCGGTATGGGTAGTGGCCCTTGCCTTAATGCATAGCATTACGCATATCTGCAAGGAGATGTGCTTTGCATTATGGGAGATATTGAGATAGGAGTGATGAGAGAGCTTTCTCCACCTTTGCAACGAGTTGCACTACCATACCCCAGTCCTGAAGATACTTTCAGGCGCAAACTTTGTTTGCTCACACTTGGATAAAGGATTAAACTAAACTTATTATAGTCTAACCAAATGAAAAATAAACTCTCCTCGTGCTGTACTTTTGTTGTCCTTACTGAGTCAGTCTCCTGATTCGGTCTTTATACTCTTCATGTAACTGATTATTACCATTATTCATCCACTGCTTCCAAAGTGTTTTCTTCCAGATTTCGTGCTTGAGCCCCTCATTCATCCATTTTACACCTACCTTATTCAGCCTTTTGACCTTCAGAATACATTCACACATTGATGGTGTTAGGTATTTCTTTGTCAGTTCCCAAGCAGCAGCATTTATTTCCTTACCGCTCAATTCCTCATTCCATGCTATAGCTACAAGCTGTCTCCTAAACTTGTAATAATCACCAGCCTTGTACTTCAACATATATCCTTTCCTCACAGAAGTCTGCATATGGCTAGCCATAACCCAGGTGATCACTCTCTCTCTCTCTCCAACTGGACTCTTGATCCTCATGTGCCCTCCTTTACATGCTGCCTGAGAAAGATGTCTCTCAAGAACTCAAATTAATTTTCCTTATTCCCAAATGTTCTCTTCATTTCAATCTATTCTGCCATAATTAAAATCACCCTTCCTTTATTCACTAACCCAAGTTTTTTAAACATTTCTTCATCACCACCCTCCACATTCCCTGGCCTATAGCAACATCCAACTAAATATTTCTTCCTGTCAAAGTCCACCTCACACCACACTGCCTCATAACCATTGCCACTTTTTCCCTCTTTCATATTTACCTTATGTGGACATAATTCCCTGGCTATGATCAGAAGCATTCTGTCTCCCCACAACCACCCACCCACCCACTTCTTGTCCTTTCTATCATCATGACAAACACTGTACCCTTCCATTTCTAGTCCATTAGGACATCATCTTCCTTCAACCATGTTTCACTTCTTTCAATGATATTCTGGATAATAAACTCAATCACTGAAACCATTTCATCTCCCTTATTTCTGATACTTCTTGCATTTACAAATAAACACAGAACTTCACTTTTAGGTCTACAATCAGTCCTACCCAAGGTATTTGTTTATTGTGATTTCCCCACCACATTTACCATTAACACGTTCATTGTCAATCACACGATATCGCGTGATGCTAGTTCTCGCCTCCTGGCCAATCATGCGTTATCGCGTGGCCGTCGCTATCAAGTAAAACAAATTTGGCCACCACACGAAATTCCAATTTTCAGCTTGGCAATGAACGTGTTAAACGTAATGTAATGTATAAAACAAAAAAAAAAATAATAATAAATTAACTTTTTCCTACAATCTTGGCATCAAACACCAATTTCGCTAGCTTTTCCTCTCCCATTCTGTTTATGGTAACTTAAACAGAAAGGGAGAGGAAAGGTTAGATTTACCCCACTCACACATTCTTGAATGCTAACAATGTCAAGTTCCAATCTAATAACCTCATTTTTTAATATAATTCGGTCAATGATGCCACCTGTTCGAGTTGCAAATTTTTCTCAGAACTCACTCATCTGGATTCACTAATCTTTCATCAAGTGCTTTATTTCTAACTCAACTCATGAATCCATAACTTAAATGGATGTGTTTAGGAGTGCATCATCTGCATAAAGGAAAGGGCCATGTCTAATATTTCTGATTCAAATATCAGGTTTAATGCCACTTTCTTTCATTCAAAACAGGAAGTTATTTTGAATCAGTTGTACGACAAGGGTGCACAATCGTACAACTGATTCAAAACATCTTCCTGTATTTCCTTCAATTCTAACTGCTGACTTACAACTTAAATATGGATTATGAAAACTGCTCTATATAATGTTTCATTTATCCCATATACAGGAACTGAGGTAATTGAAATGGAGGTACATAGCATATTACAGAACCTTAATGTGAATATAGCTGTGGGATTGGATGGTATACCAGCTCGAGTTTTACGTGAAGGGGCAAGGGAATTGTAAGTGCCTTGATCATATAGTTTAATCCAAGTCTCAGCTCAGTCCCGAGGGGAATGGAAAGAGGGGAAAACAGTTCCAATGCTCCAAGACTGATGTAGCAAATTAACAACTGATGAGAATATCAGGAGTTGTTGTCAAAGTATTGGAGAAGTTGGTCAAGAGCAAAATACAGGAATGTATAGATGGAAATGGGACATTGTATGGGAGTAGCATGGTCTTGTAAAGGGTAGGCCATGCCTCAGTAACTTGCTCATGTTTTATAATACAGTGAGTTAGATAAAGGCAGGTTTACAGTGGATACTGCTGTATTTTGCAAAAGCCTTTGACAAGATAACACATGGAATTCTAATCAGTACACTGCAGCACATGGGGATGGATGTAGGGTTGGTGAGATAGATAGGAGGGTGATTGATGGAGAGATATCAGAGAGTAGTTTATTCACGAATAGAGTTCAACAGAAGGCCTGTGACTAGTGGTGTGCCGCAGGGTTCTGTTCTTGGACTGTTATCACTGTTTAATTTTTCATAAATGATATAGGAAAGGATCTGAGAGGAATTGTTCAGTTGTTTGCTGATGATACAAAGTTGGGTAGGGCAACAGTTAATACAGATGATGTCAAAATTTTGCAAGATGATTTGGATAGACTGGCTAAAGGAGAATGGATGTCACTTTAATGTGGCAAAGTGTAAGGTTATGCATTTTTGGGTGAAAAGATTACCAGTTGTATACCACACTGGTAGAACTGTACTCCAGGAAATTGATGAAGACAGAGACATGGGAGTGTTAGTGGATAGGAAATTAAAGTTTAGGGAGCATATAGCAAAAGTCGCTAAAGCAGCTCATCAGATTACTTGGTTACTGAAGGATACTTTGACGAGCAGAGACAAGTAGATTATTGTTCCTCTTTATAGAGCCTTGATTACTGTGCACATATCTGGACACCAGGGTTTCTTGGTGATGAGGAGGAGGTGGAAAGGATTGAGAGGCGGGTGACCAAGATGGCAGCAGGTCTATGGAAAATGAACCTTATGAGAACATGGGTTGAAGATTTGTGGGTTACAGAAACTGGTTGATAGGCAGAAAAGGGATGATATGATTGAGACATACAAATTATTGAAGGGTTTTTACAAGATTGATTCAGAACAGGTCTGGTGGTAGGAGAACTAGGGGCCATCCATGGAAACTGAATAAAAGTGTAGTTAGCAAAGGTGTTAGAACTAGGTTTTTTTTTGATTGGAGAGTAGTGAATGAGTAGAATAGGTTGCCAGAGTCTGTTGTGGGTGCCATGGCTCTGAATGAGTTCAAAGCAAAGTATGACAGGTTACTGAGCAAATGTTGGATAGTTCTTGACATGATGTTTAGGGCCTCCCTTGATGAGTCTGAATACTTGGAGTTCCCTATAATAATAATAATAAAATAATATAATTGTAGTGTTTTAAAAAAAATTTTCTCTGGACACTTTGTCATATTCCTTTTTGTACAGATCTTTGCTTGTTTCCATGATTTCTCAACTATTTGTCAAAGAGAAAATCTGATCTTTAAAACCTCCATTTGGCCTGAATCCAGTTTGTTCTTTTTTCAAGTTTCTCTTTCTCGGTATTTCTTGGCCTCTTCAAGTATGCTTCGGTAAATTTTATCTAGAACATTTAATAGAGAAATTCTTCAGTAATTCTCACATTCAGCTTTATTCCCCCTCTTTATAAATGAGAAATAGGAGAGTTCTACTCCAATCATCTGAAATTCAGCAATCTGACTAGGTCTTTTGAAGTATGTACTGCAGCCACTGGGAAACTTTTATATCCTGATATATTTGCACACTTCTGGTCAAATATCATCTATTCCTGCTGCTTTTTTCCACATTTCAGTCTTTTGATAGCTTTTTCTATCTCAAGCATTGATTTGTACTTCAGTTTCTTTTGTTGAATATTTTCTACCATTGCTCAATGCTTGTTTCATTCAACAATTTTTCAAAGTAACATCAAGCATCTTGAACAGCCTTATCTTTGGTTTTCACATCACTTTTATCATCATTGGTCCTTTTACAGCATTCCTTCCATCCATTTAAGTTTTTTCAACAGCCTCTAGAACATTTTGCCACCTTCCTGATATTTATGTTCTATGTTCTTTTTGAAATCTTCCAATGAGCTGTTTCACTAATTTTACACATGCCTTAGTTCTATTACATTTTTCTCTTTATTCTTCTAGGGCCTCTGATGGCATATTTGTTAGAAGCTTTTGATGTGTTTTCTTCTTTTCTAGGACCACTTCCAACATTGTGTTCTTATTTTTCTATTCTTGCAGACAACTTCACTACACACTTTCCTAGCTGAAGCAATCAATGCTTTCTTCAGTTTGCTACTGAGATGCTCAAGGATGGGTTCTTTTTTTTCGAACTGTTTCATTTTTTCCTGAATGTTTGTATAGTTAAATATACAGTTTACCTGTAAAAGCTGTGCAATTTTAATTCCTTTTTAAAATAACTTTCTTATACATACTGTTCTTTTCATTGTGATATTCATTTTTATCCTATTTAAGCAATGATCACCTCAAATTTCAAATTCTCTATACATTCTTGTATCCTGAACCAGCATGAAGATATCTCTATGAACAATAACAGTCAATCAGACTTTTATTTTTTGTATCTTCTCTAAATATGAACTTGTCCAGCTTTATGTTGGAACATGGTGTTAACAAATTCTAGTCTGCATCTTGAGCAGGAATCTAACAGGTACTTAATATTATTATTAGCTTTGCCCTTTTTGCCAAATTTTCCCAAACATTTCTATACCACATGATTCATTTCTTACTCTGCTGTTTAGGATTCCAACAAGGACCACTTTTTCCATTTTCTTTATGTCAGCTGCTTGCTCTAATGTCTCAAAAAATTCCTCCTCTTCTTCTTCTTTAGAACTGTAGGCACAAATAAGTTTCATTGTCCATTTCTACATTTTGAAGTTTTCCCACATAACTACTTTAAACTGTCTTCCAATCAAGAAGTTTATCTTCATGTTGAATGCCATCTTTACTTTCTTTCTTTGACTGTTGTTACCAAAATATAACATCCTATATTTATGCATCAGGATCTCACCTGTTTGTCTTATTTACCTCAGCCATGCCCATTGTGTTCACATAGTACTTTTCCAGTTCTGTAGGTTTGACTTACTTTCCATTAATACTCCTTATATTGATTGTTCCTATCTTTAACTATTCTGATATTCAGTTTGTTCTAAGATGATAAGTTGGAGTTTGTTATAGCAGGTGACTTTTCGCAGTCTGTCCTGATGAAAACAGCAGTGGTTTTAACTGGAAAATGCCCCAGCCAGCATGATATCTCATCATGTTGTGCCATTATGTGTATTTCTGGTTTAGTATAATTTGGTTGGCCAAGTTCCAAATAGACAGCCCATCCTTATTTGTTTAGTACACAGTGGATACCTACTAACAAGGTGCTGTTAGTTCTTGAATGAGGAATCTTTCAAGAAAAGAATCATTCATTCAGGATTTAAGAAAAATACAATACTAAATAAGAAAATACTTGTACTGTTAGCAAAGTAAACATATTATATGAGAGAATGTCACATTTTCTTTAGAAAAATAGAACAAAAAAATTGCATGTCTAAACATAAATACATTATTTAAAAGCGTTAATGTTAAATTGTGCTCTATACAAGAACATGTATCTAAATGCTAACAAAAGTCCAAAACGTTGATGGCTGACCACCACCGATGACGTAAACCCTGAGGCAGTGGCGCTCATGGAAAGCGAATGGAACTCTCGTTCTACAAAAAGAGCATTCATCTAGGAGCAGAGGTGTGACGCCATTTCGTAAGAGCGAATAGGAAGGCGTAAGATTCGAAGGCAGAAAGAGGGTGCTATGAAGGAGGATAAAAGTGAGTTCACACGTGTTTAAAACCCCCTTTTTTTGGGATCTGCCTGTTCCTGTTTCTTGTGCGGACCAGCGATGTTGATGACTGGAAGGAAGTTTGATGACGACGAGCTGCAACTTTTCCCACTTGCTGACTGATGCGACAAGGACAAGGCTATGCGTGAGATAGAAGCAGTTCTCCAATTCGGGCCATCGGTAAAGCTTTTGCCAATGTGAGACAGCAAAGGAATCCTTTTGATGGAGGTCAAGCTAGCGACAGCAACCTATGAGATGAATGAATGTCCAGCAAAGAAAAGTGGCCATTTTAACGACCACGTGACTTCCATGTGGTGGCAATCTGCCATAGCAGAAAGATATCCCCTCACAAAGGACGGACGAAAGAATCACGATGTCATCACGTCAAGGTGGTAAAGCACTGAAACCTTTTCTTTTACCTATGTAATAATTAGTTTTAGATGAAAGAAGAAACAAGAATTTTGACTAGAAGGAAAGAGAACTTTATAGTGACCATGTGCAATGATTTATTGACTGTATCGGACTAGTAGTCTGAGAACTTATGATTGTGCAGTTCCTAATCTAATGTGAAGGAGAAAAATTACAGTAAATTTAGTTTAGAAGTTGACTTATGTTTTGTGCTATGTGTGGATTTAATTTACCCATGGAATGTGAATAGCATACTTGTCAGTTTGAGTATGTCTTATTTGCTTAACTAGTGATTTAGTAATAATAAAAATGTGATTAACCTTTGATATGTTAACTTAATTGTAATCTCTTTGACCAATTAATAAACATGTTTTTCTATGTAAGCCTGAGTTTTATCTGAGCAGGAGACTGATTATACCATTCATAAAACCATGGACCCATGCATAAGGGGAATATAAAGGAAGTTAAGAGCAATTCAGGCATGACTGTATATATTTCTTTAAGCTACTTTTAAGCTACTTAATTATTTTAATAAAGTTAGGTAACACTTGACCTCTGGGAAAGTTTCTTTGGAAACGAATTTTCTGTCCTAAAGCTATGACTGGCACAGCTAAAACAAACAAATATCGTCAGAGCTTGAAAAGGGAAACGGGTCCCAGAGAGAGATTGTTTAGAGATTTATTCTTAGTTGGCACAGGAAAGATAATAGTAGTAAATTTATAGAAAACCAATGATGTAACAGTGCACTAAGTGAAGACCGGACATTAGATCAGCAGCCAGAGTTGGTTCTCTGCATTCCTTAAAGGAAATGTGTGTGTGTGTGGGGGGGTCCTGCTTTGATCCTTAAGTGATCAAATTTAGCTTTGGGATTTAGCTCACCAGACTACAGTTTGGTGAGCTAAATCCCAAATTGCCAGCCCATCCATGTTCATTCAGCATTCTGTTATTATCTACCTGGATCCAATTCTCATGAAGTAAGAAGTGGACCGACAGGCAATGGGTTCAAATTCCAGTATAGCATTGCCATTTACATCATTCAAGTCTTTATATGGTAACCAATTTGGCACTCGACATGAAACTGGTTGTTTGATTTACTGGCACAAACAGCACAAAGTCATACTGTGCCATGACAATGTTAACAGCTGTACACCAAGCAATTAAAAAAGAACTAAACAAGTAAATAATATGTTATGTAAATGAAATTTTACATAACATGTTATGTACATAACTGTATCTATATATAATTTACATTTATGACCAAATGTATTTACATAAATTAGTTATTTTTAAAAAGTAAAAAACTATATGCAAATTGTCTGAGTGACAAAATCTGCCTGCATATATAGCTCAGCCAGATTAGTAAAACTTTCATTCTATCCTTAAGTGAAGTGCTTACACTCCACCAGAACATAGCCAAATAGTAGGCCAAATGTCCCATTGTTCACACCTAGGTGGGTCAGTACTGAATAGGTAATGCGTAAGACAACTGACTTATGTGGAGTCTAGAAAGAACTGGTTAGCATATCCACTCTCTAGCCAAAAGGCTGCGAGTTCGAATCCCGCTGTGGGCATGAATATTTGTGATTGTCTATGTAAATACTAGTGGTGGGCGGTAGATAGCATTGGTATAATTGCGGTTAGAATGAACTGTAGAGTAGGTTTCCTCTCTCAATGAGTCTTTGGACTCCCTGGAGGTATAATAATAAGAAGAACAACAACTTTCTCTCTCTCTCTCTCTCTTCTGCTTAAGTTAATTATATATCTGAAATTAAGCATTAACAATAATCTCATGCAATCTGTTAGTGCATTCTGCCACAATGATTAATGTATATGGGACAAACAATACAAGGAAAGGTATGAGCTGACCTAGCAATTGCAGTCTTATTTCCTTAATCCCAATGCGGATAGAAATCCAGCACAACCAAACATCAAAATTAAGGATGATCTCCATTTTTACACAATAGCTGAATATCATAGAGCACTGGATGGGATTGTTTGTATGCAGTAGAGGAGATACCTGTAAAGCACTCATTCAGTCTATATAAATCACATTTTTGGTAGCAGTTTTCTTTTATGGGTACAAGTGCAAGCTGAAAAGCATGCACTTGTACCCAAGTGGATGCTTTTCATATAGTTACCAATGGGCACTGCATTAAAGTGACATCTGGCAAGATATAATGTGAGCATGAAACACAACAGCAGAACTAACAGAGATCTCAAACTGAGATCTGTTTGGTACAAATGCAAATAGGCTGCGGAATACAAGAGTTTTTTTTTTTTATCTGGCATATCAAGAGGCTGAAATGGAGTGCATGGCAGAATGCTATCATGTTCAGTACAGGTATCATGACAAAAGCTTGCATAATCTTTTTCGCACTCATACCTAACAAGTAAATGGCAGTCTGATGTGTGTAATATTGAATTTCCCACTGTACAGAAAAAAAAGAATACTAATCCAAACAGGATGTTTAATTTAAGAAGAGACTATTTTTAGAGAATGTTTAAGAGACAACTACTTCCAAAACAAGGTAGGATTGTTCGCTTCAACACAAAGGCTTTGAATGGGCAATGTGCAAAATGCATTAAAAGCGATTCATATATCATGATGATGGATAGGATCCAACCATCACATGGCTCTCTCTCTCTCTCTCACAGAACAGTAGACCTGGTGCTGACTGCACCAGTATAATAAAGGTAAAACAAGGAAAAATGATTCAAGCCCACTTCTGTAAAGGATAATACAGTGCAAAGGATATTCAATGCTCTTTTGCACAACTGTTCTCTTAGTTGAACATGCTTAACTCAGAACCAGAGTTAAGCATGTTCAGCAAAGTGTATACAGGCACTTTGTATACGGGTTCAAGCATTACTGAATGCTTGAACCCGTTACTAACCCATGAACATTTATAATTAATACTTGATTCAGCTTTTTAATGACTGGTGTTACAAGAATGATGACAGTAAATGTTCTATATGTTAATGAAGCAATATTTACTAATATTCATTAAGCACAGAAATACCCAGGAAGCAAAGTTTGTGAACCAACACCAATGTGTGAATTTTTCCATTAAAATATAAAAAATAACAAAAAAGAAATAATAAAAGTTAAATATGTTTCTTTTAATATAAAAAAAATCTACTTTATTAACATGTAGTGCATTACCTGCAGAATAAGTTGTTCAGTAAACGAGTTTATTTTGACAGCAACAGTGTCAATGCTTAAGACAGAGCCTCAGGGAATACCCTCTTCTTGGTGAAATAGCTGAGATACTGTGTGCTTCCCACTCAACCTTGGCAGATTCAGCTAGAGAAAAAGTTCAATAAGGACAGGAAGATACCAGCTGAGACTTAAACAGAGGTCTTTTAATATGGATATCTGCAGGCTGTGTCATGAGCTTTTTTTTTTTTTTTCATGTCAAAGAAAGCTGAAACTAGACGTTCTGTTTCAAGAATGTGTCTCTTATATGTTTCTAAATGTACCAAATAATCGAATGTTGAAAAATGTCTATAAAAGCTGCAATGCGTATTGGAAATAAAGACTGTTGCTTTCTAAATACCAAAGAAGTCTGGTATTTAACATTTTCTTCAATATCTTATAAAGACAGCTAGTCAGAGTGAGAGGATGGTAATTGTTACTTGTGTTAGGATGCTAATTTTGGGATGACAACAGATGATGTATGCTATGAATTCGGAAACTCCTTGTCGGTAAGTATTGTGTTCAAAGCAAGAGAAGGCCTATGAAAGTGTTTTATCATCTCATAATGCATATCATCAGGCATTACCATACTGGTATGAGAGTAAAATGCCTATTTTTAGTTCTTCCTTAATGAATATCTGATTGTATAGCTCTAGACCAGCGCTTCCCAAACTGTAGGCCGCAGCCCCCTTGGGGGCCGTAGGTTTTGTTGAGGGGGGGGGGGTGAAATAATGAAAACAAATTTAAAATGTTTCAAGACTAAGTAGATTTTTTTTATTTTAAAAGAAACATATTTAACTTTTATTATTTCTTTTTTGTTATTTTTTATATTTTAATGGAAAAATTCACACATTGGTGTTGGTTCACAAACTTTGCTTCCTGGGTATTTCTGCGCTTAATGAATATTAGTAAATATTGCTTAGCAATTCATGTTTCATTTCCAAGCAGTGGTTAATTGTATTTACTTCGAATGCTCTCCAGGGAAGCTCCAAATCTTCCTGTCCCTTTCATCACGCGTTCATAATCAGGGACTATTGATATCGACTTTATATACATATCAAAACTTATTTTATATTATCACTGTCATCCGAGCTAGTTTACTGTTACCAAGAAAAGTTTCCCATATACTTCACACATGAAAAAAAGCTTAAACAAGTTCATGTGGGGAGATAGTAACTCGCTTGCAGTGGTAAACAACATGCCCTCCCTAACAGCCACTATACTGCAGAGGCAATAAAAACAAGTACTTTTATTATGCCAGTGAATAAGGGATGAGCAGTCTGTGTAATATATTTCTCAAGAAATAGTGCAATTAGAGGCAAAAGGGATAAAAACACACTAATTAATGAATCACATGTCCCCTCATACAGAAACTATGCCATACAGACTGAAACAAAACCATATGTTGCATGGACAAACACAGTATCTAACTAAAAACTATTATAATTAATTAGATATGTGCGAGTTCGATTTCCCAAGGCAGCAATAAAATTGAACCGAACGTGTTAAAATTCGTAAAAGTTTTAAAACGAAGTAATATATATATATATAATGAATGTTATGGCAGTTTCACATATGGAATTCGGTTGAAGAGAGTTAGCATTTCAACTCAATTCAGAATAAATCTGAAAACAAACCCCAACTCAACATCACCAGAGTTAAAGATCGGTACTATCAACGTAAGAAGCCTGAATAGCAAAGAAATGGAGCAAGCTGAGGAATTAGATAAGTACCAGATCGACATAATAGGGGTGACTGAAACAAAAAAGACCAAAACTGGTGAGATCTTTCTGAGCAATAAATACAAAATGTTATATTCAGGCAATGATAAGCAAGGAAAAGAAGGAGTAGCCATAGTAATCAACACAAAATATGAGGCTAATCTTCTTGAATGGCAGTCAGTCTCAAGTAGAGTAATGATGTGGGCAAATATGAGAATGGGGAACTGGACAATGAGACTTATTTGTGCCTATGGTCCCACAGAAGGTTCTACTAAGGTAGAAGTGGAGGAATTTTTTGAATGCTTTAGAAAAAGCAACTGACACAATGAAAAAGGAAAAGTTGGTCCTTGTTGGGGATCTAAATAGCAGAGTAGGAAATGATTGTGAGACATACAAAAATATTTTGGGAAAATTTGGAGAAAAGAGCAAAGCTAATAATAATGGCAAATATCTGTTGGATTTCTGCTCAGGACATGGACTGGTTATTACTAACACCATGTTCCAACATAAAAATGTGCACAAATTCACATGAAGAGAAGAGGCAAGGAATAAGAAAAGTCTCATTGACTATGTTATTGTTGATAGTGATTTTTTCTCCATGGTGCAGGACACCAGAGTGTACAGAGGATTTGAAATTGGAAGTGATCACTATTTAGTCTTGAGCAGGATAAAATTGAATTTCATATTGACAAGAATAACATGTAAGAAAGTTTTAAAGCGAATAAAAGTTGAACAGCTCTCAGATGTGAACTGTAAACTAAAATACAGAAAGATTATTGAAAAGAAAATGAAAGAGTTTGAGAACAGGAATCAAACCTCAGTGGCAAACTCTGAAGAAAACATTGATTGATTCTGCCAGAGAGGCATGTGGTGAGGTTGTGTGCAAGGATAAAAAAATCAGAACTCCCTGGTGGACACAGGAAGTTAAAGAGACAGTGAAGGAAAAGAAGAAAGCGTTTCAAAAGTTCCTGGCAAATAAGTCAGCTTTTACTCTTAGAGAATACAGAGACAAATGCAAGAATGCTAAACACTGTGTAAAACTAGCTAAACAAAAGTCATGGGAGGACTTTGGCAAGAATATAGAAAATAAATATCAAGAAGGTGGCAAAATATTCTGGAGGTTGTTGAAGAAGCTTAGGAATGGAGGAAAGAGTGCTAAAAGGAGTTAGAGATGATAAAGGTGACATGAAAACAGGAGAAAAAGATATCTTTGAAGTATGGAGTAATTACTTTGAAAAACTGCTAAATGAAACAAGCAGTGATGACAGCACAGTGGTAAAAAACACTGACCAGGCATGCAGTCGGGAATACATATCCATACTTGAAGTAGAAAAAGCCATAAAAGGCTTGAAATGTGGAAAGGCAGCAGGAGTAGATGATATTCGACCAGAAATGCTGAAGTATGGTGGTATAAGAGTCTTGCAGTGGCTGCACTGCATAGTTCAGAAAGCCTGGACAGAGCGACGAATTCCCGATGATTGGAGAAGAGCTCTCATAGTACCCATATATAAAAAGGGAAATAAAACTGAATGTGAGAATTACAGAGGTATTTCCCTACTGAGTGTTCCTGGCAAGATCTATGCAAGTATACTTGAGAAACGGTTGAGAAGAATTGTGGAAGAAAAGCTGGGTGAAGAACAAGCTGGATTCAGGCCAAACAGAGGCTGTCAGGATCAGATCTTCACTTTACGACAAATAGTCGAGAAAGCATGGGAATATAACAAAGATCTGTATTTAAGTTTTGTTGATTTGGAAAAGGCATATGACAAGGTGCCAAGAGAGAAGCTATTCAATACGCTGCAGTTATATGGTGTCAATGGGGCATTATATCAAGCAATACTTAGTCTTTATTTGAGTTGTAAGTCAGCAGTTAGAATTGAAGGAAGTACAGGAAGATGGTTTAATGTTAAATCTGGTGTCAGACAAGGATGTACATTATCCCCTCTGTTATTAATTATCTATTTGGATCGCATTATGAAGGAAAGTGGTATTAAACCTGACATCAAAATTGGAGATGTTAATGTCAGCTCTTTGCTTTATGCGGATGATGTTATACTTCTAAATAAATCCGCTACAAGTCTGCAAGATTCTCTGACTAAATTGAATAACTGTTGTAATAGATATGGTATGAAGGTCAGCAATAAAAAGACAAAGAATGAAAATAGGCAGAATCATTGAAAATGTCAACTGTGTTGTGAATGGAGAACCTGTGGTACAAGTAAAACATTTCAGCTACTTGGGCACGATTTTTAGTGAAGATAGTAAATTAAATATAGAAATAGACAACAGAATCAGCAAAGCTGGTATGGTGGGAAGTCAATTGAATAAATTCATATGGAATAAGAGAGAAATTAGTTGGAACACTAAATTAGCTGTATACAAGGCAGTGTTCAAACCAGTTTTAACTTATGGATCTGAGAGCTGGGTCAGAAGTAAAACACTTGACCAAAGACTAGAGACCGCAGATATGAGAGTCCTGAGAAAGATTAGAGGTGTGAACAGATGGCATCAATGGCAATATCATATTTAAAACGAGGATATTAGGAAAGAACTTGACATTGTCAGCATCCAGGAATGCGTTAGTAGAGCTAATCTCAGGTGGTATGGTCACTTAAATAGAATGGGAGAGAAAAGATTAGCAAAACAAGTGTTCTCTGCCAGGTTGGCAGCAAAACGACCCAAAGGAAGACCAAGATATAGGTGGATTGATACGGTACAAAGTGCCTTAGACGATAGAAATATAAGATCTGATAATGTTGGAGTCTTGACAAGTAACAGACTGATTTAGAGCAAAATTGTAGATAGGAAGTTATTAATGATGTAATTTTTTCATGTAGTACTTTCATATCCTGTACACCCCTTGAGGGTATATGGCAGGAATTTGATGACGATGATGACCTAAGTAATATATATATAATGAATGTGATGGCAATTTCACATATGGAATTCGGTTGAAGAGAGTTAGCATTTCAACTCAATTGTCAGCTATGCTTTTATCTTTCGGATGCGCGATCTTTTGTTAATACCGCACCAATCATATGCACCTCTTAATAACCTGTCGTTGCTGTCTGTTTTGCGTTAGGCTTAATTACCTTAAAGGGAGAAAAGTCACAAAAGAGAAAAATGTTCCTGGTCCAGGGATTCCCTTATTCAGGTAATATTCACTAATTTCACGTTGTTAGTCTGTGGTGTGCCTGTATCGGTAAGTGGTGCTATTATTTTATCTATTCTACATTAAATAATTTAACCCTGAGATGGATAAGTGGCTGATAAAAAAAAAAAAAAAAAAATCCCACAAACAATCAGAAGCAGAAACAGACTCAAAAAAAAAGTACAGTATTTCATATTTTATCAGAACAGCCCGCATCGTCTTCAGAACGAAACAGTAAGAGGCAAAAAATGTAATATGTGCATTTGATTTTTGCAATATTCGCTGTGTATGTTTTGTATTGAATATAAATACAATAAATATTATAATAATATATGTCTCTATTACGATTTTTTTTCGAGGGGGGCCATGAAATATTTTAATTTTTGCAAAGGGGGCCCTGACATCCAGAAGTTTGGGAAGCACTACTGTAGACCATTTGCAAAAAAGTAAAATCACTGTCTCTCTCTCTTGTTCTTTCAATATCAAAAAAATTTGGAGGGGGGGGGATTGGGGTAGGAAGCTGTTGATAAGATTGTAAGTAAAGCCTTATCTTATCCCATACAACTTTTGCACTGTTTGCACAACTGATAGATTATGTAAATTCAATCCATGAATGCATCTGACTGATATCTAACAATGCACTTTGGCCCAAGCATGTTTTTGAAAGCTATGCAATTTGATGTCTTGGTGACCATCTTGGTCAATCCTCTCCACCTCTTCCTCCAAGAAACTTAGTAGACCTCATCTATGCATAGTAGTCTAATTTTTCTGATTTTGTACCTCTAATTCACTGCCAGTTTTCCCAGCTTCTGAACACCAAATTCATTCAGTACAAACCATATGCCCTATATAAGTTCTTTATTCCACCAAACTCACCTCACACCCAAACTTCAACATCATTCCTCTTGCATAACCTACCGACTAATTTACAGTTATTGTCCTCCTCAACTCATTTCTATCATACTATGGCAATAGATTAACCATCTTTACTCTCACTCTTCTCTTTTGCTACCTACTTTCAGTAAGTTTTTCATGTCCTCCAAATAATTTGTGGCTGCCAAAGCATCCACTCTTTCGCTTTGCCTTTCTGAAACCATATAACCTCATTAACATCATTATTCTCCACACCTGGAAAGCATGATAGTCATCAAGCACTCTTATCATAGAATTGCCATACAAAACTCTCTCATTACTCTCCTTTTCTTACTTAGTCAAGTATTCTGCTGTCTTTTCTCCCTCTTCCCATTTTCTATTCTCAACTTCTCCACATGCAAGATGTATTTTTCAGCATCTCTCAAGTTAGCACTTCATCTTGTGAAAGAATTATATAAGCATATTCTCTCATTACAATCAAGTCTTCATTCCTCAGATCCATGCTATCGTTCACATGCTTGTCACTTATACTATATCAATTCCGTCCATCTCTCCATTACTCATTTTTTTTGTACCTATTCTTAATTATACTTACCATTTTACTCTCTCTCTCTCTTTAGACTTGATCCACAATTCTAGCACTCACTCTTAAATGCTTCCTACACTCTCTTACCACTCACTTTTGACCAGTCTGCTCAACTCTTGATAAAGAATACATTACACAGATACTCAGGACAAACTCTCTGAATAAACATCAGTGCTCTGTAACATATACAAAATAACTTAAAACCACATATAAACTACACCTCATACAGAGTAAGGCAATATCACTATTGTGTGTTTTTAAAACATCACCTTTCCAAAGTACTAATTACAGATGCTTCTACCAGATGACACCTATCAATCAAACCTACATTGCTTCTAATGTTATTCCTTTCCAACATTATATACTACTAACTAATATTGACTGTTTTGTTACCAACTGCTGTAATCTATATAAATAATTAAAATGAACTATCATTCGATCTTTTCTGATGATATCTTAAAATCTTCAGTGACAAGACAGTTTCCTCAGTCACACATCTTTTCAATTCCTGATGTATCCTCAGGAGAGTATTGGATTATGATAGTACTATATGAAAAAGTTACATAATTACTAATTTCCTATTGACAATTTTCCTCCAAATTAATATGTTGTCTGTCAAGACTCCAATATTATCATACCTTATAATTCTGTCTTCTAAGGTTCTTCTTACTGTATCAATCCATTTTGATCTCCCCCATCCTATTTAAATGACCATACCACTTTAATATGGTTCTGCTAGCACATACCTGAATGCTATCAATGTCAAGTTCTTTCTTACCACCTTCATTTTAATACAATACTCACACTGATGCCATATATTCACTCCTTTAACCTTTCTCAAAACTTGTATCTGTGGACTACAGTCTCTGATCAAGTGTAATTTTTAACTCAGCTCTCAGATCCATCAGAGAAAATCAGTTTGAAAACCGACTTGCATGCAGATAGTTTAGTGTTATGACTAATTTGTCTCCTATTCAATATAAATTTATTTGTTTGAATTCCTACCATACATACCAGCTTTGCTATTTCTGTCGTCTACTTCCATATTAATTTGCCATCTTCAATAAAAGTTGCACCTAAATAGCTGAAATGTTTGAATTGTTCTATAAGTTCTCATTTCAGAATGCAGTTGAAACTTTTCAATGTCCCTACCTAATTTGTCTTTTTTTTATTTTTTATTTTGCTGATTTTCAAAACACAATCATTACATTAGTTGACCACTTTGGTAAGGAAATCCTGCAGATTTGTGCCAATTTATTTAGAAGTATAACATTATTTACATAAAATGAAGAGCTGAGATTAATATATCCAATATTTTGATATCAGGTTTAATACTGCCAACATAATGTGATCCATACAGATGATGAATAACAGTGGAGATAATATACGCTCTTGTCTCACCTGATTTTACATCAAACCATCTTCCTGTACTTCCTTCAATTCTAACTGCTGATTTACAATTCAAATAAACTATACATGCTCGACATAATGTCCCAATTTTACACCACATAACCACAGCATTCTCAATAGTCATTTTGTTATAGTCTTTTTCAGATCTACAAAACAAATGCAGATCCTTGTTATATTCCCATGATTTCTCAACTATCTGTCATAAGCTGAAAATCTGTTCCTGAAATCCACTTGCACCAAGCCTGATTTCTTCTCTAAGCTTCCTTTTCATAGTTTTTCTCAGGTATACAATGTATAAATCTTACCAGGCATACTGTATAGGAAAATTTCTCTGCAATTCTCATAATCAGTTTTATCTTCCATTTTATAGAGAGAGATATGAGAGTTGTATGCCGATCATTTAGAATTCGACTCTCTGAACAGGCCTTCTGAATTATACAATGTAGCCACTGTAAAAAAACTTATATTTCCATATATGAACATTTCTGGTTGACCATCATTCACTTCAGCCTTCCCAAATTTCACATTTTTTTATTATGGCTTTTTTCTAGTGACTTACTTGGCAGGAACTTTCAATATGCTTTCTTCTTTTCTCAACTGTTTGTAACTTCCAGAGTCCACCATGGAGTTCTGATTTTTCTATTCTTGCAGACAACCTCACCACATGACTCTCTAACTGAATCTTCTGTACATTTTTTTTTTCCAGAGTTTACCACTTAATCTCCAAGGTTTGGTTCTTGCTTTCAAACTCGAAATTTTTCCTGAATAATGTTTATGTATTTAAGTCTATAATTAATCATTGAAAGATGCTCAAATTTGATTTTTGTTAAAACTTTCTTAAAACTTTTTTTTTTATTTTTAGATATGATATTCAATTTCTAAAATAGTGATCACTTCCAATTTCAAATCCTCTGTATACTCTTGGGTCTTAAAACAAGAGGTAAAATATCACTAGCAATTATAACATAGTCGAAGAGACTTCTTATTTCTTACATCTTCTCTCATGTGAATTTGCGTACATCTTTATGTTGGACAATGGTATTAGTAATAACTAGACCCTGTCCTCAACAGAAATATATCAGGTACTTATTACTAGCTTTGCATTTTTCTCTATATGTTCCAAAAATATTAAAATAGGCCTGATAATCATGTACACCAGCAGAAGCTGTTTAGATCTCCAATAAGGACAAACTTTGTTTTCAATTTTTTTTTTCAATTTATTGATATTACCTAGGGTGCTTAAGGGTCAAAGCTATATAACTGAGAGGAGAGCTCCACATAGCCTTTAAAGGAATGCAAAGAACCGATCTGTGCCTCTAACCTAATGCCCAATCCTCACCTTCTCGTGGTGCACCCTGTTAGGAATCTACCTGGATACTAAATGAATGAAGATAGGCTGGCAATTTGGGAATTAACCAAATTTGATTTAAGCCAATAAGAATACAAATTGTATTCTTATTGGTTAAATCAAAATATAAAATGATGGTACAACATGACAACATTTCATGACAGCTGGGACGTCACTCGGTTAAACAAGGCCACCGTTGTTTTCTCAACGGTGGAGATGAGAAACATCACCAGAGATCAAGATCAGTACTATTAACATAAGAAGCCCGAATGAACAAAGAAATGGAGCTAGCTGAGGAATTGGATAAGTACCAGATCGACATAATAGGGGTGACTGAAACAAAAAAGACAAAAACTGGTGAGATCTTTCTGAGCAATAAATACAAAATGTTAAGTTCAGGCAATAACAATCAAGGAAAAGAAGGAGTAGCCATAGTATTCAACATAAAATATGAGGCTCATCTTCTTGAATGGCAGGCAGTGTCAAGTAGAGTGATTTGGGCAAAATATCAGAATGGGGAACTGGACAATGAGACTTATTTGTACCTATGGTCCCACAGAAGGTTCTACTAAGGTAGAAGTAGAGGAATTTTTTTAGGCTCTAGAGAAAGCTACTTACACAATGAAAAAGGAAAATTTGGTCCTTGTTAGGGATCTAAATAGCAGAGTAGGAAGTGATTGTCAGACATACAAAAATGTTTTGAGAAAATTTGGAGAAAAGAGCAAAGCTAATAATAACGGCAAATACCTGTTGGATTTCTGCTCAGGACATGGACTGGTTATTACTAACACCATGTTCCAACATAAAAATGTGCACAAATTCACAAGGAGAGAAGAGGCAAGGAATAAGAAAAGTCTCATTGACTATGTTATTGTCAATTAATAGTGATGTTTTCTCCCTGGGGCAGGACACCAGAGTGTACAGAGGATTTGAAATTGGAAGTGATCACTATTTAGTCTGGAGCAGGATAAAATTGAATTTCATATTGAAAAGAATAACATGTTAGAAAGTTTTAAAGCGAATAAAAGTTGAGCAGCTCTCAGATGTGTACTGTAGACTAAAATACACAAAGATTATTGAAGGAAAAATGAAAGAGTTTGAGAACAGGAATCAAACCTTGGAGATTCAGTGGCAAGCCTTGAAGAAAACCCCGATTGATTCATCTAGAGAGGCATGTGGCGAAGTTGTCTTCAAGGATAGAAAAATTAGAACTACATGGTGGACACAGGAAGTTAAAGAGGCAGTGAAGGAAAAGAAGAAAGCTTATCAAAAGTTCCTGGTAAATAAGTCAGCTTGTGCTCTTAGAGAATACAGAGACAAATGTAAGGAAGCTAAACACTGTGTAAAATTAGCTAAAGAAAAGTCTTGGGAGGACTCTGCTAAGAACACTGAAAATAAATATCAAGAAGGTGGCAAGATATTCTGGAGGTTGTTAAAGAAGCTCAGAAATGAAGGAAAGGGTGCTGTAAAAGAAATTAGAGATGATAAAGGTGACATGAAAACTGGAGAAAAAGATATCCTTGAAGTATGGAGTAATTACTTCGAAAAATTGCTAAATGAAACAAGCAGTGATAGCACAGTGGTAAAAAACACTCAACAGGCATACAGTCAGAAATACATATCTATACTTGAAGAAAAAGCCATCAAAGGCTTGAAATGTGGAAAGGCATGAAACATGAATCAAAATTGGAGATGTTAATGTCAGCTCTTTGCTTTATGTGGACGATGTTATACTTCTAAATAAATCTGCTACAAGTCTGCAAGATTCTCTGACTAAATTGAATAACTGTTGTAATAGATATGGTATGAAGGTCAGCAATAAAAAGACAAAGACAATGAAAATAGGCAGAATCATTGAAAATATCAACTGTGTTGTGAATGGAGAACCTGTGGAACAAATAAAACATTTCAGCTACTTAGGCATGATTTTTAGTGAAGATGGTAAATTAAATATGGAAAGAGACAACAGAATCAACAAAGCTGGTATGATAGGAAGTCAATTGAATAAATTCATATGGAATAAGAGAGAAATTAGTCGGAACACTAAATTAGCTGTATACAAGACAGTGTTCAAACCAGTTTTAACTTATGGATCTGAGAGCTGGGTCAGAAGTAAAACACTTGACCAAAGACTAGAGACTGCAGATATGAGAGTCCTGAGAAAGATTAGAGGCATGAACAGATGGCATCAGTGGCAATATCATATTAAAAACGAGAATATTAGGAAAGAACTTGACATTGTCAGCATTCAGGAATGTGTTCGCAGAGCTAATCTCAGGTGGTATGGTCACTTAAACGGAATGAGCAAGGAAAGATTAGCAAAACAAGTGTTCTCTGCCAAGTTGGCATGAAAATGACCCAGAGAAAGACCAAGATATAGGTTGATTGATACGGTACAAAGCGCCTTAGACGATAGAAAAATAAGATCTGGTAGTGTTGGAGTCTTGACAAGTAACAGACTGATTTGGAGGAAAATTGTAGATAAGAAGTTAGTAATGATGAAAATTTTTCATGTAGTACTATCATATCCTGTAAACCCCTTGAGGGTACATGGCAGCAATTTGATGATGATGATGGAAAAGAAGAACACATAAGAAAATTTTAAAGTGAATAAAAGTTAAGCAGCTCTCAGATGTGAACTGTAGACTAAAATACACAACATTATTGAATTAAAAATAAAAGTTTGAGAACAGGAACCAAACCTTGGAGATTCAGTAGCAAGCCCTGAGGAAAACGCTGACTGATTCAACCAGAGAGGCATATGGTGAAGTTGTCTGCAAGGATAGAAAAATCAGAACTCCATGGTGGACACAGGAAGTTAAAGAGGCAGTGAAGGAAAAGAAGAAAGCATATCAATAGTTCCTGGTAAATAAGTCAGCTTGTGCTCTTAGAGAATACAGAGACAAATGTAAGAAAGCTAAACACTGTGTAAAATTAGCTAAAAAAAAAGTCATGGGAGGACTCTGCTAAGAACATTGAAAATAAATATCAAGAAGGTGGCAAAATATTCTGGTGGATGTTGAAGAAGCTCAGAAATGGAGGAAAGGGTGCTGTAAAAGGAATTAGAGATGATAAAGGTGACATGAAAACTGGAGAAAAATATATCCTTGAAATATAGAGTAATTACTTTGAAAAATTGCTAAATGAAACGAGCAGTGATAGCACAGTGGTAAAAAACACTCAACAGGGATGAAGTCAGGAATACATATCCATACTTGGATATGTATTCCTGAAAAAAGCCATCAAAGGCCTGAAATGTGGAAAGGCAGCAGGAGTAGATGATATTCAACCAGAAATGCTCAAGTATGGAGGCAAAAGTCTTACAGAGGGATGAATTCCAGATGATTGGAGTAGAGTTCTCATGGTACCAATATATAAAAAAGGGAAATAAAATTGAATGTGAGAATTACAGAGGTATTTCTCTACTGAGTGTTCCTGGTAAGATTCACGCATGTATTATTATTATTATTATTTCGGGCGACTCCAGGAGTCCTTAGACTCATCGAGGGAGGCCCTAAACATCATGTCCACACAACTATGCGATTACATTCTCACAGTATCTATCATACCTTGTCTTGAACTCGTTCACCGTCATAGCACCCACAACAGATTCTGGCAGCTTATTCCACTCATTTACCACTCTAAAAGTAAAGAACCCAGCTCTAACACCTCTGCTAACCACACTCTTGCCCAGCTTCCATAGGTGTCCCCTAGTTCTCCCACCACCAGTCCTGATCTCAAAAATATCCTCTGAATTAATCCTATAGAATGCCTTTAGCAATTTGAATGTCTCAATCATATCTCCCCTCCTCCGCCTATCAACTAGTTTCTGCAACCCACAAATCTTCAACCTGTTCTCATATGGTTCATTCCATAGACCTGTTATCATCTTAGTCACTCGCCTCTGGATCCTCTCCACCTCCTCCCCATCAAGAAGGAACCGAGGTGACCAAATCTGGGCACAGTAATCGAGATGAGGTCTTATCAAGGCTCGGTACAGAGGTACAATAACTTGCTTGTCTCTGCTCATCAAGGTATTTTTCAACAACCAAGTGAGTTGATGAGCTGATTTAGCTACTTTTGCAGTGTGCCCCCCTAAACTTCATCTCCTTATCCACCAACACTCCCAAGTCCCTGGCCTCATCAATCTCTTGGAGTATAGTTCCACCAATGTGGTATACTGCTGCTAATCTTTTCACCCCAAAATGCATAACCTTACATTTTGTCACATTAAATTGACATCCATTCTCCTTAGCCCAGAACTCCAATCTATCTAAGTTATCCTGCAAGACTTTGACATCTTCTGCATTCACTATTGCCCTACCCAACTTTGCATCATCAGCGAACAAATGAATTGTTCCACTTAGATCCTTCCCTATATCGTTAATGAACAGATTAAACAGCAGTGGTCCAACAACAGAACCCTGCGGCACACCACTAGTCACAGGCCGTCTTATGGACTCTACTCCTGAATAAACTACTCTTTGATATCTCTCCATCAACCAACCACCTTTCCATCTCACCAACCCTATATACAATCCCATATGTTGTAGTTTACGGATTAGTATTCCATTTGGTATCCTGTCAAACGCCTTTGCCAGGTCCAGCAGTATCATTGTAAACCCATTTCCCTTATCCAGTTCAACCGTCACCTTGTTATAAAACTTGAGCAAGTTACTGAAGCATGATCTACCCTTCACAAAGCCATGCTGTTCCCTGTACAGTATCTCGTTTTCATCAATCCATTCCTGTATTTTTCCCTTGACTACTTTCTCTAAGACCTTGACAATGACTCCTGATATGCTGATCGGTCGGTAATTTGCAACCGTAGTCTTGGATCCTCCTTTATGCAGTGAAACTATTTTCCCCTCTTTCCACACCTTCGGGACTAAGCCAGACCTGAGACTCAGATTAAACAACATGTTCAAGGGCATTGATAATTCTTTAGCCGCTTCACGCAAGACTCGTGCCGGTATACCATCCAATTCCACAGATGTGTTCACATTAAGGTTCTGTAATAAACTGGTCACCTCCACTTCATTCATCACTATTCCCGTATAAACTAATGGTTCCTTCACTTTTTCAATGTCACCACCTGGATGATATGCTTTTGCAAAGTGCGCGTTCAGTAACTCCACTATATCGACTGATTTAGTGACCTCCTTACCATCGTCATTCCTTAAAATCATTTTGCCTTTTTTTTGCAGCATATTGAAAGAACTGTTTTGGATTCTCTTTTGCTTGCAAAGCTAGTTTCCTTTCATAATCCGCTTTTGCTTTTTTTTACCACACTCGTTACCTTTCTGGCCTGCACTTTATACCGTTCGTGTGCCTGCAGGTCACCCCTTTCTTTAAATTCCCTCCACAGTTGTTTCTTTTTTTGCAGCTCAAGCTTAATGGTGTTATTCATCCATTTAACCCCTACTTGTTTTACTATTCGGACCCTAGGTATACAATCAGCCATTACCTCCTGTAACTGCTCCTTGACCACTTCCCTTGCTCTATCGACGTCCAGCCCTTGCAGTTGTACATGCCATGGCACTGATCCAAGCAATGTATACTTAAGAAACGGTTGAGAAGGATTGTGGAAGAAAAGCTTGGTGAAGAACAAGCTGGATTCAGGCCAAATAGAGGCTGTCAGGATCAGATTTTCACTTTACGACAAATTGTTGAGAAATCATGGGAATATAACAAAGATCTGTATTTAAGTTTTGTAGATCCGGGAAAGGAAAATGACAAGGTCCCAAGAGAGAGAGAGAAGCTATTCAAAAGCTACAGTTATGTGTCAATGGGCATTATATCAAGCAATATTTAGTCTTTATTTGAGTTGTAAATCAGCAGTTAGAATTGAAGTACAGGAAGATGGTTTAATGTTAAATCTGGTGTCAGACAAGGATGTAACATTATCCCCTCTGTAATTCATTATCTATATGGATCACATTATGAAGTGGTATTAAACCTGATATCAAAATTGAAGATGTCAGTTCTTTGCTTGTTACTTAGCATCCTTCAGTGTTAACTGTGTGCATGCAGAGATGCACTATGAGCTAAACCTTACTGGGTCTTACTTTAATCTGCTTTACTGCTTGTATTACTAAATCTGCATTAATAATTTTGTCATTTACACAAGAAATATTTGGCAGCTTATGTGTTATCTTCTTGTGAAATATGCTGATAGTATAGATAATTATCATATTACAATGTAAACAAGAAACTACTCTTCCCATATTTGAAATGACAAAATTATTAATGCAGATTCAGTAATACAAACAGTAAAGCAGATAAAAGTAAGACCCAGTAAAGTTTAGCTCATAGTGCAACTCTGCATGCACAATAATATGTAGTGATAGGGTTAGAGACCAAAAGATGGTGGCAGTTGTCTGCCATACTTTCCAAATGCTTATTGAAATCACTGGTAGCCTTGGGCTGGTAACCTGTGATTGGCTAAGGATAAAGATAAGCTTCTCTCCAGTTTTCAAAAGTTAGTTAGGGTTAAACTGCATCATCTACTCCCTTTTAGAAATAAAAAGGCACTAGTGGATTTATTTTATCTCAAATTCCATCTACCTCTAAGAATTCAGAACAGAAATTTACTGGTATTTCTCAATGAGTACAAACCTGCAGTCATTCAAGAAGAATCTCAGTAGGTTCTATGTCAGTCAAGAGGTTCTCTCTATGTAAACATGGAATCCATTAGTATTGTGCTCAGACTTGAGCACAGTACTAATGGATTCCAACATAACACAATATAGATTTTTGTAAATTTTTCTGTGAATTGATATAATACATTACTGATATGGAAAAGTTAACTGAAATGATCAGAGAAGGCATAGTGGAAGTATGAAATTTGAAATGCAATCTGGTGTTTACTTTCAAGTAACTACTGTTTTAGTTCCCCCCCTCCCCCATAACCATCTATACAAGAATAAAACTAGATTAATTTAAAAACATGTTCAGAAACTTGCCTTCATGTCCTTGACTACCCTCATACCACGACCCCCACCACCATAAGCAGCCTTAAAAATAACTGGAAGACCATGCTGCTGACAAAATTCAGTGGCATCTTTTGATTCTGTGATTGGAGTTGGAGTGCCAGAAACAACTTTAACCCCTAACAAAAAAAAACAAATAATTTAACAATGATTAGTGATTATCACTGAATCTACTTACAAATATGAATAGAATTATTTCCAACAATTCAATACAATGCATTATTTCTTTAAAAATGAAATTTGCATTTAACAGCATCCAAGAGAAGGTCTGTTCTGATTTTCTTTCAAATACATGCTATTCATAAAACAAGTCTGGGATATTTTGTAAAGCTACAGGAAAAACTAATAAAGCCATATATAGTCAAAGGATACAATTCAATCTGAAAACAAGTTCAGAGATGCAGCAAATAATTTATGCATCAAGTTGCAGCAACACAAACATCTGTATATAACAACAGGATGCACAACATATAGATTGAAAAGTGGGAGATATTAACTGCTTAGACTACCTGGCAGCCATTTAAAAATTATATGTGTATTTCTAATGTGTACACATAAATGCGTGCATTAAATTTCCATTGCATTAAAAAAAAAGTCATATCCCTTCATGTGAAGGATCATCATCTGCACAATATTTTTTTTAACTTATAATAAAAATCACAATGTGACATAAGATGAGGTATGTGTGTAGTAAGATTAAAAGTTTGGTGGATTAGAATGAAAGAGTGCAAAAGGATAGAATGAAAGAAAGGAGGACCAGGTGACAAATGACTCTAGAGTAGCAATGTATAGAGATTTCATTATTAGAGGTGTGATAAATGAGAGAATCCCACAAGGTGTGTTCTCCAAGAGGAACGATTAAATGAGGCAACTGATGCATTGGATATTAGAAGTAAACAATGAAGAGAGTTAGAGGTGGTTGTAAGAACAAATGATTTAGTTGGACATAAGGAGAATGTAAGGATGGATATCAGAGGTTATTGAGGAGAGTGAAAGATAAGTGTGGTAGGTATAATAGTGACCAGTTTGAGACAGAGAGTGAGAATCATGAATAATATGTTGGCAGAGCTGTAATGGAAGAAGAGAGGAAAGTTTGTAAATGTGTGGGATGTATCTGAGGAAAGGGATTTGTACAAAAGTGATGAATTAGATTTAAATGGATTTGGTGTAAGTCAACTGAAGAGAATGTTGCTAGAAGCAAGTGTAATGAATAATGTGAACAAGAGATTAGGCAAGAGGAACTGGTGAGTCTGAAGTGGTTATAAATGATAGTAGTAGTGTGAGAGAACAAAAACATAAGAAAGACAAGGAAAGGGAGGAGTCACAGGGTGGACAGCATAAGGAGAGTGGTTGTTGGAAACAGTAGAATGAATGTGTGTGTGTGTGAAGATGGTCAACCACAGGAATGAGATGGCTGGGATTCTGGGTAGTTGAGTCTGAGGAGATATATGGGCTAAGTGGTGATAAAGGTCATTGGACATAGGCAGGTGTGGGGAAATCACAACCAAGCATCATGAGTAGAAATGGTTATAGACCTTAAAGCAAATTGACAAGTTTATTTACGAATGCCAGGAGCATCAGAAATAAGGGAAAGAAAATGGCTTTGTTCAATGAGTTAATGATATCCTGACAGGAAGAGAAATGGAAGAATAGAAAGGACAATTAGAGGGGGGGGGGAAATGCTGATGACAGCAGTAGAGGTATGTCTGCATAAAGTGGAGATGCAAAATAGAAATAGTGGCAATGGTTTTGAGGCAGTATGGTGTGAAATAAAGTTACAGGAAGAGATATTTAGTCATTGCTATAGGTCAGTGTGGGGAGGATGAGCAGAGGGTTTGAAGAAATGCATAAGCAACTTGAGTTAGTAAACAAGGGAAGGATGATTATTATGAGTGATTTTAATTATGGTAATATAGACTGGAACGAAGAGATAAAAATCACTGTCCTTATATCTAAAAGCTATGTTCTCGAGAGATAACTATCTTAGGCAGTCTGTAAAGGAAGGCACATGAGGATCATGAAACTTAGATCTAATCACTTCATCAGAAGATGTGTTGTAAGTGGGGAATCACATTTCCTCCTAGCTGGTCAGGATGACCATGAAATGATCACCTGGGTGGTGGCCAGACATACAGGACTACTCTAAAGAAAGGATCCACGTGAAACGACAAGACCAGTAATTATGAGAAGATTAGCAGATAAGCTTGGAGTTATAGCATGGAATGCATTGCCTGAGAGCATGGTGAATGCAGACACACTGAATGAGTTTAAGGCACAGTTTGATCAGCTTTCTGTGTGTACTTCATGCAATGAGTGACTCCATGGTGGTTTGGCAGTAACGTTAATAGCAGTAACGAATTTTAGCCATTCATACATATATTTTAGTTATTATATTGTATGCATGTGTTGGAGTGTGTGTGTATGTTTTTTTTACTTCACCCCTCTACACATTCCTAGTAGTTAAAACTCTTAAATTCAAACTTAAACTTCATAAATTCTTAAAAGAAAACACTTAAAACTGAACTCCTAATTAACCTTACAAATAGGCTTGTACCACAAGATATTTCAAACAACTTAACCTCATAAACAACAATAATAACTCACTTAAACCCATTATGAGGGTTCACTCTCTTATAAACCAAAAGATAAATACAACATCAAATTAAATTAGCCCAAGACACTTCTATAACTTCACTTTCTATATGAAAGTGGAAGTGAGCTCCACTGCATACACTACTAAAAACATATCATAAAGTTCCTTTTGGTTTTAACTGAAATAAATCCTATATAGATTAATAACTACAATAAATTTTTCACTTATCTCTTTATACAAGGATATCCTCTCTGTCTTCAATTTCTAACTTTTCTTCTAATTTCTGTCCAGTCTTCATATATTAAACAGGAGAAACTCCAGATTTTTCTTGCTGTGCCTAGAACAGCTGAGCACCTAACAATGTTCCATAATTTTTTACTTCTGCACATGCTTGGAAATGCAACTGAGAAACTTCTGCTCAAGTCCACTATTGTACTGCCATTACTGCTTTCCAGTGGTCAGCTTGAAATGACAAAGTTCTTTCTTCACAGTGCAGAAAAGTTTACTTAATTATGATTTCAAAGTGAAACAAGCGAACATTGTAACAATTCTTCATCTTAATCTTTGACCCATTGAGGTAAGCTCATTTAATTATTCATTGCATGAATTACAGTGGTAACTTTCACTTCCCTTGTTACTGACAACATTTCGTTCACTATATACAATACATATTACAACATTTGACAGTTTATGCAAAATTATAATTCCCTCTAATATTTAATAGTAGTAAATAAATAATTATTTCACTTCTAATCAAGACTTCAGTAGATAAAGATAAGAATAATGTTGCAAAACATCTTGCTCATGACATACAAAAAAGAATACATTTAACAACTATAGAATATGCTACCAAACTGAGTATAAAGAGCAGGCCAGCAAGGTGACTCAGTAAGTACAGCAGAGCTACAGTATGAGTAGAATTTAACAAATCTGGCCAAGAAAAATTCCGAATTTTTCAATAGATGGCAAGTAGAAAGAAGGATGATTATGTTAAGATAATGTTAATGGATGAAGACAATAGATTGGAAACTGCTGCAAAGGCCACAGTCGAGGTAGTCAGTGAACAATTCATCAAGATGTTTTACCTGCATTAGTGCGAAATCATGAGAAGTTCAAGTGTAGAGGATGGCTTAATTATGAGTGAGCAGGAGGTATGAAAAAATAGATATGCATGTCATCAATAAAACAGATTTAATGACACCACCACCACCACAGATCCTGAGGGAATGTTCCAGGGAATTGACCAAGGTATGCCAAGGTAGCCTTAACATACCTTGGCCATTTAGCAATAGCACAGGTCTGAAGCGGAGTGGAAAGAAGGTAAAATTGTTCCACTTCACCAAGGTGGTGAGAAGGCTGCAGTTACAAATTACAGGCCAATCTGTATCTGGAGTTATAGTTAAGGTACTGGACTTGGTGAGAGCTAGAATACAGAAATGGAATGATAACAGCAGTATTATCTGATTGTTAGCATGGGTTTTTTAAAGACAGGTTATGCTTTACAAATTTGCTTTTGTACTATAAACAAGATAATGAATGCGTTGGACAGGGAAGACACATATGCAATGGTAGACTTAAATTGTGTGAAGCTTTTGATAGATTGCCACATGACAAGCTGGGAACTAAATTGAAATGAACAGGACTGGATAACAGACTGGCAAGCTGAGTAGTTGACTGGCTGTCAGAAAAGCATAAGCAAGTTATATATTGGAGTACAACTATCCTGAAAGAGGAAAGTCACTATTGGTGTGCCACAGAGGTCCATTTTGGGGCCATTGCTGTTCAACTTGTATATTAATGACACCGGGACGTGTTTAACTAGAGATATGCAATTCTTTGAAGAGATGATACAAAATGGGGGAGAACAATGAGAAGTCGAGAAGGGGTTGTGACCGTACAGGAGAACTTGAATAGACTACAACAGTAAACTGACAGTTTCACATAAAGTGAAAGAGTCTGAAGTTTGGTAAGCAATGAGGAAATGCCAAGTATGAGTTCAAAATTTTCTCTGTGTAAGAAAATTTTGAAAGAGGTATAGGAGATGAGAGATCTAGGAGTTGTAGTGGACATGGACCAGAGTGTTATTGCTGCCTTCAAGGCATATTATTTAAGAAATACTTTTTTTTGTCCAAGCTATTGCTGAGTTTGAAAGATCCTTCAGATACTTTGGGAAGGAATATAATATCTTGCATAGTACAAAGAATGGAATGAGGTGACAGAGTGCATGAATGGTGGCTTGAAGATGCTGCCATGCATGTTCATACATTCACAGGATTTGACAAAGACTTATGAAACCAGTGACAAAACAGTGCTGCTGCTGCTAGATAAAGAGCTGAAATTGGAAGTTGATAATGAACATATAGAGCAGTTGGACATTATAGAGCTAGAAGATGAAAAAGTTGTGGAAAATAGAAAAAAGAAGAACAAGAAATCGATGTGGTGGGGGCCACCACCACCAATAAAAGGTAACATTGAAAAAAATTGGCATTGGTATTTGTTTCTGTTAATAAGGCAAATAAAAACCAATTTTTTTTTTTTTTTCACTGATCAATGGTGGCATCTACAGCCTCAGTAAATGAAGGTTACTATCCTCCACACTTCATAACCTAGTCAGGAGAAGTAGTGGAATATTTGACCAAAGCAAAGATGGAAATTTCTCAGAAGCACTGCCCCCCCCCCCCCACACACACACACACAATCCTGCATAGCTCATGTAACACAAAGCACAAAGGTGGTGGTTTTGTCTCTTTGAGAGCAGAGGCAATATAAGGACTTTCAAGTAGCCGTTCTTCTAAGAGCGAATGAACCTCAGATTTGATTTTCTGGAATTATGTGAAACAAAGATGAGCTACCCTGACTGAAAAATGGAAGGATTTACCAAGTCTTCCTTGATGAACTGTAGGATTTATAGCTGGACCAAAACAAATCAAAAATGTCTAACTGTCATGCAAAATTTTATCAGAAAGAGTAGGAAAACTGATTGTTCAAGTTGGCTAAATAAAAACATTAAAATTACTAGTCTGCTATGCTCCTATTTCTGCAGCTGATGATGAAATGAAGATTTCTACAACAAGCAAACAGAACACAGTTTACAAGACAAAAGCATATATACAATAGTATGTGGGGATTTCAATGCCAAACTGGTAAAAGCCAATGGAGAGAAATATGTGGTCCATGGGGAATAGATGAAAGAAAAGAAAGAAGAGAGCATCTGAAGATCACCAAATGGAGTAAAAAGAAATGAAACAAACTACATTATGAAATTGCAAAAGAATCATAAAAAGTGTTGTTAAAAATACCAAGCAATTTTAAACCTGGTTTTACTCCATTTCCCAAGTAAGCAAACAGACAAACAAGTCAAGTTTGCACCTGCAAGTGATGCAAGTCTAGCTGATCCTACAGGTAGTGCAAGACCAAGGCAACTCGTGGTAAAGGTGGCAAAAGCTCTGATCACTAATCTTAATATTTACCCTTAATGCCAAAACACATCTCCAAGAAGGGGATGTATGATGTTTTGTATTAAAGGCAAGGGGCCACTACCTAGACAGGTTTCGACCTATATTTTCGACTTTTACCAAGAGTTGCCTTGGTCTTGCACTACCTGTAGGATCAGCTAGACTTGCACCACTTGCAGGCACAAACTTGACTTGTTTGTCTGTTTGCTTACTTGGGAAATGGAGTAAAACCAGGTTTAAAATTGCTTGGTATTTTTAACATTTATCATACCCAAGGTAAAATACTTTCTACATTTATATCTCCTCCTGAGATTTTTATTTAATAAGGTTAAAACACCTTATGGTAACTTGTTCTGGTAAAATACTTATAAGCTCTGTATTACTAAAATCTTGGTATTTCCAGCCTAGCTCCCACTGATGAGACCTCAATAAAGGTCGAAACCGGTCTGGGTAGTGGCCCCTTGCCTTTAATACAAAACATCATACATCCCCTTCTTGGAGATGTGTTTTGGCATTAAGGGTAAATATTAAGATTAGTGATCAGAGCTTATGCCACCTTTACCATGAGTTGCCTTGGTCTTGCACTACCTGTAGGATCAGCTAGACTTGCATCACTTGCAGGTGCAAACTTGACTTGTTTGTCTGTTTGCTTACTTGGGAAAACCAGGTTTAAAATTGCTTGGTATTTTTAACATTTATCATACCCAAGGTAAAATACTTTCTACATAAAAAGTGTTGGAGCAACTGGGAAAACATATTGTGGCATACGCTGAAATCACAGACCATTAAAGAGCCAAAGATAAAAAGCAAAAACATTATTATACGGACACCTCCATGGAGTCCGAAGACTCATCCCGGGAGACCGAATCTATCATACTTCTACTTCAACCTATTAATAGAAAAAGCACTCACAACTAACTCTGGCAACCCACTCCACTCATTCACAACTCTCCAACAAAAAAAATCTTTTCCTCACACCCTACTAACCACACAGTTATTCAACTTCCAGGGGATGACAACTTGTTCTGGTCCCTTTAGCTAAGTGTTGAAATATTTCCCCTGCATCTATCCTACAAAACCCTTTAAGCAACTTAAATATGTTTCTATCATATCCACTCTTTTTCTCCTACCAACCAACTTCTGCAATCCACACACACACACACACACACACACACACACACACACACACACACACACACACACACACACACACACACACACACACAAACCTTCAGTCCTCATAGGGAACATTCCACAGATCACTCACCATCTAGGTCACTCGCCTCTGAATCCTTTCCACCACTCCTCATCCCCAAGAAACTCAGGGGACCACACTTGAGTACAGTAATACAGATGTGGGCATATCAAGGCCTTATAAAAAGAAATTACAACTTCCTTATTTCTACTTGTCAATGTGTTCTTCAAAAGCCAAGTAATCTTATGTGCTACCATAGCAACTTTAGCAATATATCCTCTAAACTTTAACCCTGTCTACCACCCATCCCTAAATCTCTAGCTCATCTATTTCCTGGAGTATAGTGCCATCAATGTGATACATGGCTTGTAATCTATTTATCCCAAAATGCATAACTATACATTTCTTGACATAAAACTGACACCCATTAACTTTTGCCCATACTGACAACCCATTTAAATCGTCCTGCAAGCTCTCCACATTGCCTCGATTAACTATTACTCTAATTTCACATAATCAGCAAACAAATTAATATTTCCTTTCAAGTTATTTCCTGTATCATTTATGTACAAATTAAACAGCAATGGCCCCAGCACTGAACCTAGTGGCACAGTGTTAGGACCATTACTAGTCATCTGTTTTTGCCTCCATTTTGCCTTTCATATACCACTTTTTGATATCTGTCCAGCAGCTACCCTCCTATCAACTTAACCAATGTTATATTCATCCCCATTTGTTCTAATTTATAGTGGTATTCTGTCAAATGCCTTTGCAAAATCATTCTGTAGCCAATTCCTTTATCTCAGCTCATACTCTATTATAAAAATTTAGTAAATTACTAAGGCAAAACTGACGTTTCACAAAGCATGTTGACTCTCATACAGTATCATATTTTTATCTACCCATTCTTGAATTCTCTTTTTTACCAATTTTTCTAGTACTTTTATCACCATGCCTGAGATCCTAATTGGTCTATAATTTGCTACTGTATTCTTAGAACCTCCCTTGTACAAAGGAATTATTTTTCCCTCTTTCCACTCCCTTGCAACTCTACTAAAGTTGAGATTTAAAGTAAAGAGCCTAGTCAAAGACATTGCCAGATCCCTTGCACATTCTTCCAAAACCTTAACTGCAGAGTAAGGATATCCTAAGAAACTCCAATTCATCAACCTCAGTTTTCACATTAGTGTCTGTCACATAAGTTAAAGCAGTAACCTCACTAGAATGATATACCCTTACAAAGTAGTCACTCAGTAATTCGACTATTTTATCTGCTTCTGTCACCTCATGACCATCATCACTCAATTAAGGTTACTCTTCCATAATCATTCTTCCTCTTACTTGCCACGTAATGAAAGAACTGTGGGATTTTGTTTGGCCTGCTTCGCTATATTCTTGGCTATGATTTTGCCTTCCTTGCCATGTCATGCTGATTACCTTTCTTGCCTGAGCCTTGTATTGTTCATGACTTTTCTGGTCACCTTTCTCTTTATATACCTGCCACAGAATTTTCTTCTTCTACAGTTCATGCTCAATGATATTACTCATCCATTAACTCCTACCCGATTAACCCTTCTTATCCTAGGCATGCAAGATAATACTGCTTTCTCTAGATGACCCTTAACTATATCCCATGCACTGTTAACATCCTTACCCTGCAGTGTTTTATGCCATGGTATAGATTTAAGGTTCTTCCTACGGGTGACAATCACCTACCTTGTAGTTCCACAAATACCCCTTCTTGATAGAATATTCATGTTTTATAATCTGCCAAGTCAAGACTGCATGGTCACTTTCACCAATTAGAGGCAATGTTTTCACCTAGGTTATGGATAGCTCTTCTGATCCCATGACCAGATCCAATACACTTCCACCCCCTAGTCCCCTCCATCACATGCTGCCTTAATTCTCTCTCTCTCTCAGCAGATGTATAAATTCTATTTCCCTCCTGCCCTGTGATCTTTCTTCATTCCAGTCTATATCTCCATAGTTGAAGTCCCCATAATAATCACTCGACCTACATATGATATGAACAATGTTTGATATGAGCAATATCAAACCAAAATGTATTGATAGGAAGCAGTTTGATAAATTAGTTAAGCAGACTGAGTGGAGCTTGGAAGAAGATATAGACAAATATGCCAAATTCAACCAACAAAAAAAACAATGCATAACACAGGCAGAATTTATGATAAAAGAATTGCAGGGAGCATCTCAGCCAAGAAATACTTGAACTGCTACATAAAAGAAGAGAGTTAAGATCACACTCATTTAGAATATATATATTGATTAGCAAGTTACTGAGAATAAAAATACAAAAAGGTTACACCAAATTTAGAATAATAAAAAAAAAAAAAAGAGGCATCAGAAAAGCAACGGAGCCTATAAAAGGTAGAAGTGGAATTAAGGATGAGATAAACAGTACCAGCTCTCTTAGATAAATAGAATATCAGGAAAACAAACAGAATAGAAATGGGAAAAATCGTTGAGAATTACTATAGTAACCACTGACCTACAGAAAATGTTGCTTCAATCAGGTTAACAGAGTATAAAGAAGCACCAAAAATATTGACAGAAGAGAGAGCACCAGGAACAGATGATATAGAAATAGAAGATATCAAGACAGGATGAAATATTCTTTATAAAACTCTAGCAACAAGATTAAATTGGTACCCAAATGAAGGTAGAATATCTGAGGAATGGAAATCATCTAAACCATCCTCATCCATAAAAAATAAATAAATAAAAAAGGAGAAAAAGAGAATATTGACAACTATAGACCAATATCTCCTGTCCCACAGACATGTATAATGCCATACACCATGGCAAGGGCCACTACCCAGATCAGTCTTGACCCCATGGTGTACGGTATTATGTATGTCCACGGGATATGTGCATTGCATCATGGGATACTAGGGCAAGTGTTGTGAAGCCACTAGCCTCTATACACAAGTAGCCCAGTCGTGAAATTACTTCATGGACAAACTTTGTTTGCTAACACTTGAATAAAGGACAAGGCCAGGAATATAATTTCCTGACATCTTTAATTTATAGTAACAACTGAAAAAAAAACTTTCAACATTTATGAATTCAGAATGTTCTCTAGCACCTAAAGTAATACCACTTAATTCCATGAAATCTACTTTGTTTATATATTTTTTTTTCTCCACTTCTGAGTGGTGGTGGGGGGGGGGATAAGTTAAAATTGAAGCAAATTATGTACTTTAAGCCATTAGGAGTTCTAACTACAAAGAAGAAACTACAAATATAAATTTCAAAATAGATTTAAAAGAATTCTTGGATTACTATACAGATCTTTGGACAGATATATTATTACCCAAGACCCCCCCCCCCATGGAGTCAAAGACTCATCTGGGAGGTCCTTGTATCATACACACAGCTCATCATAGCGTGTCCGCATGGTAAGCCTAGTGGCTTTGCGCTTCGCAACCATATGTCTGGGGAAGGAGTGTCCTAGGTTCGATTCCGTCAACGACGTGAGGAGCTCAAGGATCTTCCTCAGCCATTGCCAAGTTAGCTGGTCTTGGGCATGGATAGCAGGGTTTTTCCTGCCAGTTTATCTGGTGTTTTTCATCCTGCAAGCAGGTAAACCGGTCCGAGGACACACACACGAATTACAGTGAGGAATACTGACCCAACCATAGGTCTGATTCATCAGCCTATGCCGGTTCCGGAGCCCAGATAAAATTTGGGAGGACTAAATGATATCGTAAACTCCCATAAAAAGGGGGAACGCTGTATCATCACACAGAATTTATTTATTTATTTATCATACCGTGCTTTAAACACACTCAAATTTTCTGCAGACACCACATTCTCAGGCAAGGCATTCCAATCATTCATAACTCTGCATGAAAAAAACCTGCTTCTCACTCCCCTACTCACACCCTATTTATTCAGTTTCCAGGGAAGACCTCTGGTTCTCCCCTGATCTCCCACTATTTTATGTAGAACATCTCCAGCAGTGATCCTATAACAACCCCTTACTAACTTGTAGGTCTCTATCATATCTCTCCTCTTCCTCATGTCTGCCAGAACTCTGCAAATTGCATCTTCTCAATCTTTCCTCATACTCGACATTCCAGAGGTTAGAAACTACCTTAGTCAGTCGCCTCTAGACCCTGTCCAACATCTTTGTCCTTATGAAAACCAGGTGACCAAATCTGGGCACTTTAGTCCATGTGTGGCCTAATCAAAGCCTTATACAATGGAACAAGAATCTCCCTACTTCTAACAAGTCAGTGTCCTCTGTATCATTCCCATAAGCCTTTGTTTTGTGTTCACAATTTTGGCTATGTGTCCCCTAAATTTCAGATCCTTATCCACTATCACCCCCAGATCTCTTATTTCCTCCACCTCTAACAACATATCCTCACCAAACATAAATTCTGCATCCCATCTTTGTTTTTTCCAACTTTGTATCATCTGCAAACAACTGTATATCACCCTTTAAGCCTTGACCAATGTCATTTACATACAAATTAAACAACAATGTCCCCAAAACAGGCTCCTGGGGCACACCACTATTGACCTTTCTCTTCTGGGATATCACTCCTCCCCCCCCCTCATACATAACCTGTTGATACCTATCAGAAGTCAATCTCCAATTAAGTGCACTAATTTTCAACTTCCAATTTAATTACTAGTTTCTCATGTGGCAATCTATCAAAAGCCTTTGCAAAATCTAAATATACTACTGTTAAATTGTGAATGAAGATATTTTATGTTTTAATACTTCATTCACATTTAACATAATCCACTATGAAATAAGCAAGACTTGTAAATATTATTTGTTGTTAGTCTCTTGCTTGTAATATATTATTCACATAAATGCTTTGAGTTTTGTTCTTATTAATTATTTAATCTTAGAATATGTAATAGCAGTAAAAAGACAGTATAAAAATGTCATTCATTTTATTTAGTTTATTCTGTAAAATTTATTATAAGAAATTGTGTGTATGTAAATTTAAATGTATATTAGATGAATTGTGATATATCTTTTTTATTTCTATATGCAAGAGTGATTTTATGTAATTCTTCTGATTGGATTTGATTGGCTGCTGAAGGAGAAACAGTTTATTTTAGTTAGCTCGTGCTGAGAACGTGAGCCACTGTGTATAAACAGAGAAGCCAGTGGATATAAGCTGAACTGGTTAGAACCGGATTTTGGCAGGAAGAAGGAACATAGTTGATTGGAAAATGAAAGTGAGTGGAGGGGAAGCCTTAGAGACGGCATAGAGACCGGTTGTGTGTAACAGAAGGGGGGGTTGATATATGCCGTAAATCGACTACGAAAGGACCGAGAATTAATAGGAGTTCTATGGGAGTTCTGATACTACAATATCTTCCAAATGTTCAGTGGAAGAATAGTGCAGAACCGAAGTTAATACATAGAAGAAAATAAGGAATTAGTAGATAACTGAAACCAAGTGCATCAAGACTTGTATATTTCTGTGACTATAATTCAGTTATTATAGTGGAAAATTTCTTTAGAATTGTGTTGCCATAAAGTAAAAGTCAACACGAATTTCAAATGTGCCTTTGCGAATTCGATGTGTAGAAGCAGTAACCCGGTAAGAGTTGTCTTTTCTGTAACCTGTGAAGCTGTAACTGTTAACTCCGTCGGATATGTTTTGACCTTAGCTGTGGTGTTATGTTGATTAATGGTCAGATGTTAGATGTACTAAAGTACTTTCCCTTCGAAATAATAAGTCTCGTGTTGTTCTATTGAGTGTCAGCTGACTGAGAAAAATTATAGTGTAGCCTGTCATGAGATTAATTATTGTAACATTTGGAAGGTGGAACTTTTAAGAACTGTTTTCAACTTGATTGACTGAACATAAAGAATTGATAAATGAATGTTTGAAAATTTATGGATTGTGATTATTCTGAATACTTTAAACTGAGCTAATATATTTATGATATGATTCGTCCAGTTGGATAGAGAGAAATATGTCAGAGAAATACTAATGCTTCATGAATTAACAATTGTTAACATTAATCAAGATCCTCAAACCTAATTGAGAAGATATTAATGTCTGAATGTGAATTCTTATAATATTTTAAATGGATAACTTTTTGCAGATAGTTAAACTTAAATGTATATATTGTACTTTTCCACATTAAATCTTTTCTTTTGTTGGGTTAAACTTGGTGTTTGCCTGATTTTCTTTCATTGCACCACTCACAAATTATTCGGACCTTTGCGGAAGCCTTAAATACTAGTAATAACCTCAGCCTGAAGATAAAGTGGTAATATAAGTATAGTTGATGATCGATTCCTCTATATTATTTAGACTAATCTGAATATAGTGTGGTGCAGTATAATATAAATTTCCTTATATTCAGATGAGCATCAATCAACAACTAACCAAGTATAACGGAAATTAAAGAGGTAAAGATAAGAATATATAACCAACATAAATGGAACAATTAGCTAGGTAGGACAACACAACACTACTGTATATGCATCCCCCCCCCTTGTCATAATAAGTAAGCAGATTTTTAAAACACAATTTTCTTCTAGCAAGCCCATGCTGCCCATTGAAGAGAATTCTACTGCTGTCAACCCAGCTCTGAATCCTTGTCCTCACTAGTTTCTCTAATACCTTGACCACAACTCCAGACAAGCAGACTGGCCTATCATTCAAAGTCTTAATCTTATCATCCCTTTACAAAGTGGAACAAGTTTGCCATCTTTCCACTCCTTTGAAACTTGGGCCAATCGAAGACCTGTGTTAAAAATTTAAGTTAAAGCTGTTGTTAACTCCCTGGAACATTCCCTCAAGATATGCAGTGATATACTATCAAGTCCCATGGCCTTGTTGACATCAAGTGTATTCAATTCCTCATATACCTCCTGCTCACTCACTATCAATTGTTCATCTCCGTTTCCACTACTCTTAAGTTCTACATTATTTTACAATCACAAGGAGAACATTTGAAAGAAATACTCATTAAACACCTACTATATCCTCCTCCTCGGTGTTTACCATTTTCCCATTATATGACCAACATCATCCCCCACTAAACTCTCTAGGATTTCTTATAGTGTCACTTGTTAACTGTTGTTCATATTGCACTTTTGCTACCTTACTAAACGAGTCACCTTCCTTGCTTGCTCTTTGTACTCCCTGTGTAACTGATTATCTTCACTCAACTTGCACCACACCATAATGCCTTTTTCTTCCAGACTGCATGCTTCAATTCTGTTTGTGACCAATACCACCTTAGATTAGTCCTGCTCACATATTCTTGAATCCTAACTATGTCGAGTTCCTTTCTAATATCTTCATTTTTTAATATGATTTTGCCATTGATGCCATCTGTTCACTCCCTTCATTTTCCTAAGAACTCTCATATCTGTGGTCTAGTCTTTGATCAAGTCCACTCTCCAACCCATAACTTAAAACTGGTTAGAACACAGTCTTGTATGTATACTGCTAGTTTGGTGTTTTGGCTAATTTCTCTCTTATTTCATATAAATTTATTCAACTGGCTCCCCACCCTACCAGCTTTCCACTGTTGCCATTTTCACTAACAGTGAAAATGGCAAACTTAATTTGCCATTTTTACTAAAAACATTGCCTAATTAGCTGAAATATTTTACTTGTTCTATAGGTTCTCCATGCAGTTGAAGTTTTTTGTATTCCTGTGTATTTTCATAGTTTTGGCCATTATCGTAGCAATATACACATATCTAGGACTAATTTGCGTGCCTAAATTTCATTATAGAAATCTCATATCACTTGCTGCCTATCTACAATCACAATCAATAACAGGATTCAATATCAAACTAATACTCTTTTACAACAGCAGTGTTTTGTTAAAGGCAAGTCGCTCTTTAGTAATATGCTCATATTCTATAACAAAATAATAGCAACTACCGTTTTAGAGTAAAACTTTAGTTTAATATAAACCAAAATAAGCACTCAACGTTTTGACCTTCACATTAAGGTCATCATCTGGAGTACAAACATATATACAAACAAGCTGCACTACAATCTACATGGCATGCTAAAGTTACTGATCAACCGTTAAAACTATTAGCCTGACCTCTGGTGAAAAAAAAAACCCTTACTACATCAAAGCTAGAGTCCTGTTATTATTATCTATTAGGTTACAAAATTAAATTAAGCTGGAGAGAAACATGTTTGCACAGAAAATTAATAAATAAAAAATAAAAAATTACTTATATAAGTATACATATAAATTGCAACAAACTGGTATGGACAGTCACCAATAAAAGCTGAAAAATTGCTTACAGTCCTAAAGTCAGCATTTGCTGGAAAACTAAGTGGGCTGAATGTGTGCCATCCAAATTCTTGGGATTTTTTATGCCACCATTATTGTTAAAATTAGGACAGTTAATCAAAATTTCACAGGCTTCTTTAAATTTCCGTTCGTAGCACAATTGGAAAAATTACAGTATGTTGAGCCTTTCGATTAGAAAAGGCTTAAGTTCGATTCTCGTCGTGACGGGAGGAATGTTTATATGGACTTTTTCAACTGAAGGTGAGTTAGCCAGTTTCATACAGAGGTAGAAGGGGGGGGGGGATTTTTTCTCCCGAAAACTCGGGTTTTTCATCCCACATACAGACAAATCAGCCCTTCAGAACACGCGCAATTTACAGACAAAAAAATACTAGTTGTGGTAGCGGTGGGTGGTATTGATGTGGATGATGGGTAGTAGAGATTCAGTGTAGTGGTGGAGACAGAGAGTTGTTCAGTGGATGTCCTCCCTGTGATGAGTCTTCTGACTCCTTGGAGATGTCGCAAATAATAATGCCAAGTTTTTGTATGATGTAAAAAACAAGTACTTTTCCAATCAATTTGGTGTAGGGTATTAAGAGTGTGATCTGAAAGGCCTGCTTCACCAAAATTGTTAAATTTAATGTGTTGTGTTTTTTTTTTTTTTTTTATGAATAGGGATTGTACATCCAGTTTCTCCAATATAAGGCAAGTTACAGGTGCAATAGATGCAACAAACTCCAGGGTGTGCCAATGAGGGGGCGGGGGAGGGGGAATCCCTAGAGGAGTTGAATATGTTTTTTTTTTAATTTTCAAGGTGGTTTAAAAGTGGCATTACGATTATAATGGTGTAGGATTCTATTAAATTTTTCTGATAACCCTTTAATGTATGGGATAGCTATGGTTTTACTGTAATCTATATTACTTTTTGATGAAGTTTTATGAAGAACTTTATTAATAGTATTTTTGCTATAACCATTATTTATAAATATATTGCTAATAATTTTTAATTCTTATTTACGAGCTTGTTCATTAGAGCAGATTGTTATAGCTCTGTTTTTGAGAGTGTTAATAACTCCAAATTTTTGCGAGGGGTGGTGATATGAGTATGTATATACTGGCCGGTATGTGTAGGTTTGCGGTAAACAGTGAAGGATAAACTGACTGAGGGAAGATGTGTGACTAGTGTATCAAGGAATGGGAGGGAGTTCTGATTTTCAATTTTAATAGTAAATTGTATGCACTCATGTTTTTTTTCCACCAGAGGTCAGGCCAATAGTTTTAAATGTTGGTCAGTAACTTTAGTATACCATGTAGATAGTAGTGCATCTTGTTTCTTTATACATGTGTATACTCCAGATGATAACCTTAATGTGAGGGTCGAAATGTCGAGTGTTTATTTTGTTTTATATCAAACTAAAGTTTTACTCTAACACGTAGTTGTTTCCATAATTTTCATTATGTATTCTGATCACTGTGTAAGCATGAAAGAAAAAATAATAACAAAGGTGCATAAAGGGAATGAATACACCATGATATTACTGGATTTTGTCAAGGCATTCCACAGGATTCTGCACGAGAGGGTATTATATGAATTAAACAGGACCATCATACAAAACAACCTAATGGATATGCAAAATATTGCAGGATGGTGGCTGAAATAGGTATCAAAGTGATGTAAGGAGGTGCTAAGTCTAAAAGAAGGAGGAGGAGGAGGTGACCAGTGGTTTACTATTTGTGCAATTGGCTCAGTGCTGTTTTAACTTATATATTAAAAATATTGGGCATCATCTACAGGGTAATGTCCTGTTATTTGCTGATGCTAAATTGAGAAGCGCGATAAGACATAACTGATATAGAACTCCTGCTTGAACATACTGGTTATATAGACAAATATTCAGTTCAAATGTTGCCAAGTGTGAAGTTGCAAACACATTTTGGATGGAGGATTGCAGCTAGAGTATTATATGAACAGATATTTAGCATCTCAATTTAGCATCAGCGAATAACAGGAAATTACCCTATAGATGGGACTTGTAGGGTTATAATGAACAGAGTTCAAGTTTAGGGACAACATTGTTAAGGTGATTAAAGTCAACATATTGTATAACTGCACTGTTGAAGAGACCAGTAATGTATAAAAAAAACAAACTTCTTCCACTTTACAAGGCTGTTCCTTTAAATTCTTACTCTCCTCTCTAAAAAAGGAATCCACATCTCCACAACAAAACCAAATATGATTGCCTGGGGGAAATGTACATGAGAGAATGAGGGAGTGGTCCTCAAACTTTGAGGAATAGAGGAGAAGAAGTATGATAGAAACATTCAAAATTAGTAGAAAGAGATCTTACAGTATTACTATTATATGAGAATCTTCAATGAGTCAGAAGACCAATCATGGGAGACCCACATAACCATTTTTCATTCATATCTTATTCACTGTCAGGGTGCTCACAACTACATCTGGCAATCCATTCTATTCATTCACTACCTTCCAAGCAAAAAAAATCTAGTCTGCACATCCTTACTAATCACTTACAGAACTTCCAGGGAGTGACCCCCCCCTGCAATTCTCTATTTGTCACATATTTAAAAAATATGCATCAATCTAACAGAACCCCTTCTAACAACTTAAGTTTCAATTATGTTTTCTTTTAGGCTTGCACGGTGATCCGAATGCATTTTTGAAAATTATGGAGACAACTACCGTGTTTGAATAAAAACTTTAGTTTAATATAACTAAAATCTACAATTTGACATTTCGACCTTTATGTCAAGGTCATCTTCTGGAGTGTACAAATATACACAAGAAACAAGTTATACTATAATCAAATCAACATAAGTCAGGACTCTAGCCAACCCACTAGTATTAGAAACCATTCCACTCCAACTGGCTGGAACGATGTTAATATATGTATATAGTAGACAACACAAATAATAGGACTCTAGTGTCCATGTATAATTTTTTATTTTTAATTTGTATTTTTTTTTTTTTTTCCACCAGAGGTCAGGTCAACAATTGTGGTAGCAGTTGGTCAGTGTCTTTAACGAACCAGTTTGATTGTAGTATAACTTGTTTCTTGTGTATATTTGTACGCTCCAGAAGATGACCTTGACATGAAGGTTGAAACGTCGAATTGTAGATTTTAGTTATATTAAACTAAAGTTTTTATTCAAACACGGTAGTTGTCTCCATAATTTTCAAAAATGCATTTCAATTATGTTATTTAAGTATTTATCTCTATTCTGCCAGTCGCATCCTTCAGACCTCTGCAAGAAAACAAAAATATATATGAATTTTTATATATTATTTTCATTGGTATGTTTCTGCATTTGAAGAGGTTCATATAAATATTTTTTTTTCTTTCCAATATATTTAAAATATATAGGGTGCTTAAGGGTCAAAGCTGTATAACTGAGAGGAGACCTCCACATAGCCTTTAAAGGAATGCGGAGAACCAACCGGGGCTTCTGACCTAATGTCCAATCCTCACCTTCTCGTGGTACACCCTGTTGGGTATCTACTTTGATACTGAACGAACGAGGATGGGCTGGCAATTTGGGATTTAGCTGACCAAATTGTATTCTTATTGGTTAAACCAAAATAAAAAATGATGGTACAACATGACAAAATTTCATGCCGGCTGGGGCGTCACCCGGTTAAACAAGGCCCCCGTTGTTTTCGCCAGGGAACCAGAGCGAACAGCAAAAAGTCAGCTACTGGAACAAATCTGAAAACACACCCCAACTCAACATCACCAGAGTTAAAGATCGGTACTATCAACCTAAGAAGCCTGAATGGCAAAGAAATGGAGCTAGCTGAAGAATTAGATAAGTACCAGATCAACATAATAGGGGTGACTGAAACAAAAAAGACCAAAACTGGCGAGATCTTTCTGAGCAATAAATACAAAATGTTATATTCAGGCAATGACAATCAAGGAAAAGAAGGAGTAGCCATAGTATTCAACACAAAAAAAAGGCTAATCTTCTTGAATGGCAGGCAGTCTCAAGTAGAGTAATGTGAGCAAATATGAGAATGGGGAACTGGACAATGAGACTTATTTGTGCCTATGGTCCCACAGAAGGTTCTACTAAGGTAGAAGTGGAGGAATTTTTTGAGGCTTTAGAAACAGCAACTGACACAATGAAAAAGGAAAAGTTGGTCCTTGTTGGGGATCTAAATAGCAGAGTAGGAAATGATTGTGAGACATACAAAAATATTTTGGGAAAATTTGGAGAAAAGAGCAAATCTAATAATAATGGCAAATATCTGTTGGATTTCTGCTCAGGACATGGACTGGTTATTACTAACACCATGTTCCAACATAAAAATGTGCACAAATTCACATGGAGAGAAGAGGCAAGGAATAAGAAAAGTCTCATTGACTATGTTATTGTTGATAGCGATATTTTCTCTCTAGTGCAGGACACCAGAGTGTACAGAGGATTTGAAATTGGAAGTGATCACTATTTAGTCTGGAGCAGGATAAAATTGAATTTCATATTGAAAAGAATAACATATAAGAAAGTTTTAAAGCGAATAAAAGTTGAGCAGCTCTCAGATGTGAACTGTAGACTAAAATACAGAAAGATTATTGAAAAGAAAATGAAAGAGTTTGAGAACAGGAATCAAACCTTGGAGATTCAGTGGCAAACTCTGAAGGAAACATTGATTGATTCTGCCAGAGAGGCATGTGGTGAGGTTGTGTGCAAGGATAAAAAAATCAGAACTCCCTGGTGGACACAGGAAGTTAAAGAGGCAGTGAAGGAAAAGAAGAAAGCATATCAAAAGTTACTGGCAAATAAGTCAGCTTTTACTCTTACAGAATACAGAGACAAATGTAAGAAAGCTAAACAGTGTGTAAAACTAGCTAAACAAAAGTCATGGGAGGACTTTGGCAAAAACATTAGAAAATAAATATTAAGAAGGTGGTAAGATATTCTGGAGGTTGTTGAAGAAGCTTAGGCATGGAGGAAAGAGAGCTGTAAAAGGAGTTAGAGATGATAAAGGTGACATGAAAACAGGAGAAAGAGATATCCTTGAAGTACGGAGTAATTACTTTGAAAAACTGCTAAATGAAACAAGCAGTGATGACAGCACAGTGATAAAAAACACTGACCAGGCATGCAGTCAGGAATACATATCCATACTTGAAGTAGAAAAAGCCATCAAAGGCTTGAAATGTGGAAAGGCAGCAGGAGTAGATGATATTCGACCAGAAATGCTGAAGTATGGTGGTATAAGAGTCTTACAGTGGCTGCACTGCATAGTTCAGAAAGCCTGGACAGAGGGACGCATTCCCGATGATTGGAGAAGAGCTCTCATAGTACCCATATATAAAAAGGGAAATAAAACTGAATGTGAGAATTACAAAGGTATTTCCCTACTGAGTGTTCCTGGCAAGATCTATGCAAGTATACTTGAGAAATGGTTGAGAAAAATTGTGGAAGAAAAGCTTGGTGAAGAACAAGCTGGATTCAGGCCAAATAGAGGCTGTCAGGATCAGATCTTCACTTTACGACAAATAGTCGAGAAAGCATGGGAATATAACAAAGATCTCTATTTGAGTTTTGTCGATTTGGAAAAGGCATATGACAAGGTGCCAAGAGAGAAGCTATTCAATACGCTGCAGTTATATGGTGTCAATGGGGCATTATATCAAGCAATACTTAGTCTTTATTTGAGTTGTAAGTCAGCAGTTAGAATTGAAGGAAGTACAGGAAGATGGTTTAATGTTAAATCTGGTGTGAGACAAGGATGTACATTATCCCCTCTGTTATTCATTATCTATATGGATCACATTATGAAGGAATGTGGTATTAAACCTGATATCGAAATTGGAGATGTTAATGTCAGCTCTTTGCTTTATGCGGATGATGTTATACTTCTAAATAAATCCGGTACAAGTCTGCAAGATTCTCTGACTAAATTGAATAGCTGTTGTAATAGATATGGTATGAAGGTCAGCAATAAAAAGACAAAGACAATGAAAATAAGCAGAATCATTGAAAATGTCAACTGTGTTGTGAATGGAGAACCTGTGGAACAAGTAAAATATTTCAGCTACTTAGGCATGATTTTTACTGAAGATGGTAAATTAAATATAGAAATAGACAACAGAATCAACAAAGACGGTATGGTGGGAAGTCAAATGAATAAATTCATATGGAATAAGAAAGAAATTAGTCGGAACACTAAATTAGCTGTATACAAGACAGTGTTCAAACCAGTTTTAACTTATGGATCTGAGAGCTGGGTCAGAAGTGAAACACTTGACCAAAGACTAGAGACCGCAGATATGAGAGTCCTGAGAAAGATTAGAGGAGTGAACAGATGGCATCAATGGCAATATCATATTAAAAATGAGGATATTAGGAAAGAACTTGACATTGTCAGCATCCAGGAATGCGTTAGCAGAGCTAATCTCAGGTGGTATGGTCACTTAAATAGAATGGGAGAGGAAAGATTAACAAAACAAGTGTTCTCTGCCAGGTTGGCAGGAAAACGACCCAGAGGAAGACCAAGATATAGGTGGATTGATACGGTACAAAGTGCCTTAGACGATAGAAATATAAGATCTGATAATGTTGGAATCTTGACAAGTAACAGACTGATTTGGAGGAAAATTGTAGATAGGAAGTTAGTAATGATGTAATTTTTTCATGTAGTACTGTCATATCCTGTACACCCCTTGAGGGTACATGGCAGGAATTTGATGATGATATATTTAAAATAGCACTAGTTTCCACAAACCTTAAAATAAATATATTACATTCACTTAAGTCTCATAAATAAGGGAAGTGTAATACAAACAAGACATTTTTAATATGTTACGTAAAATTAACATTTCACATGAGATACTTTCTTTCAAAAAAAAAAATCAGATTTCAGAAATAAAAAAAGAAAAATTTGAACAAAACAAAACAAAATACAAATTCCTTTGCTAATCATTTCTAGGAATAACAACTTTGGTTTTCCAATACATTTAATACAATCAGTTCCAAAAGAGTCATCTCACTTTGACACAAACTAACAATAAACTAATTTTATTATAACATTCTTGAATTATTATCCTTCCTTAAACTGAAAGAAATATTTTTGTCCTACCTGAATAACCTTCAGTGTAAACACTATCAGAAATATTACCATGCTTCAGAAAATTATCCATGAGGAGAAACACTTAATAATATTAAACTGCTGGTTTTAAAGTTCTCTAAACAATCCATTCACTAATAATGAAATCAGCTGTCTGAACACAATTTCCTTCTCACTTCTTTTCTGTGGCAAGACAGAAAATTGTTTTCTGTCCTGCCACAAATGAATATTTTGTCTTCAGTTTATCTATTGACTAGAATAAATGCACGGTAAAGAAAACATACAGCAGACTAAAGGAAATAACTTTTTCTATTTTTAAAGTGCACACTGCTTTTTTATCCTTTTAAAACAATATTATAGTCCTTCTAAATTTTTATTTCTGTTGATTGGTCACATTTTAAAGAAAAATGCTTTCAGATAAATCTATAAGGTCTCTGAATCTGTTCCTTTAAATTCTTACTCTCCTCTCTAAAAAAGGAATCCACATCTCCACAACAAAACCAAAACAATTTCAACAACTACTGCTAATAGTTGCAATGCTTTCTCAATATATCTTATGCATGCAGGCACTCACTTCAAACGGCTGGCAATAGTTCTCTCCATGTACTGATAGGACAAAGACAATGTGTAAAATAAGTTTAAGCAAGAAAAATAGTTTTAATATACAGCGCGAGTCTATTTATGTAAAGGAATAATAAATTTCTTGACATATGTTGGCCAAAATTAAATGCAATTCTTGAACTTGAAAACTCAACATCGATCACCATTGCAAAACACTGCTGAATGTGCAGCATATTTCTAATTTCACAAATGAATACTTTAAAAGAAAACTGCATTACGTTCCTGTAAATAGGGGAGAGGATTTAATACATTTAGTTATATCTCTAATCTTTGTTATAAGATTGCTTAATATATAAATCAGCTAAATTATTCAAAAATAATATATGATATAGCTAAATTAAAGTCTCAGTCATCTCCACATCCCCCAAAAATCCAGCTGACCAATACAGCCATATCACAGGCCTTATTAAGAGAGATATCATTTTTTTTTTTATATGATAATCCTTTCAGCTACTTTGCCAACTTTTGCATATCCTTTGACCTTAAACTTTTAGTCTACCATCACTCATAGATCTCTAGCCCCATCAATTTCCTGCAATCCATTACCATTAATGTAATACATAGCATGAAAACATACTATGTATTACATTAATGATGCTTACTATGTCCATTCCTGAAGACACCAGAGTATGGAGAAACTGTCAATTTTTTAAAGTATGTGAATATTGCATATTACAGATATTGCAGATAATCAAAATGTTTAATATGACCACATTTAATTAAACAAGTAAATAACTTCAGTTAGCATTCAACTAAAAATTAAAATATCTCACACCTGCATTCAGTGCAGATTTCCTGGCTGAAACTTTATCTCCCATCATTTCCATAACTGATGGTGACGGACCAATGAATCTGATTCCAGCTTCAAGACATGCTTGAGCAAAGTCTGCTCGTTCTGACAGAAAGCCATAACCTGGATGTATAGCATCAACTTCATTTTCCTTTAATATAAAGTTAATAAATAAACCTGTTAATAAATAAGTTCATTCAATAATATTATCAAGTACTATGTAGAACTCATTTTTTAGTCAGTTCTTCTGAAATGTAAAAATATGTTGACAAGAACTACATTCATTTTTTAAACGTTTGAGTTAGTAATCAACACAAATGAAATCATTCAATGATGTTACTTCGACTAAGCAATTAAAATTTCACATAAATATATTCATTTTTGTCAACATATCTACTATAACTTTCAGATGCATAAAATTCACCCTGATCCAAAAGAAACCAACCAATAGCAAATTTGTGGATCAAATATTCTTGAAACATCAAGAAATTAAGAGCTCCAATTTGGGCTATTATGATAGCCCAAAAGTATTACTAAGAGTTTCTTATCGTCCCCTACCCATTAGTCTTCTATGTCAGATGTCATAAACTGGTTTTATGGTGCTCAAATTATCTTTTTCATTCATCTTTCCTGCTTTTATTATTATTATTCACTTCAAATACCAGATGTTTTTTTTTAGTTCTCGGCTTCCACTCTAAATAACTATATAAATAGATGTAATCTAATAATGAGTTTATTAATAATCTTAATAATGAGTTGCCCCAGTCCTGAAAATACTTCAGGCACAAACTTTTTTTTTTTGCTTATGCTTGGATAAAGGATTAAACCAAGTATATAATTTCTTCGTATCTTTAATTTTTAGATGTAATCTAAGTTGATAAATTCTTTGACATTAATTTCAAGCTATTTTCAAATATTTTCATTTTAATTGCTGTCAGCAGCACCATTTGTTTTCTAAAATGTTGATCATATCTGATAAATTTTAATTGTTTAATTAAAGTATGTTATAATTAGACTGTACCTTATATAGAACCAGCTCAGCACTTCAGCTGACCTTTTCCTCTTGTATTAGATAAATTAATTTATTCCAAATGGTCTCTCACTGTAACAATCTCACTTATGCAATTATCTATGAGGGATAGGAGAAAATAATGTACTTTTTTTCCCTTTTTTTTCTTAAGTATGCCAGAAAGCTTCATATGTCAAATACAGTAGTAGTCCACTTCCACCATAGTGAGTGGTGGTGCAATCAGCTACATAAGTACTTCAAAATGGCAGCTGTTATAAATGCACACATGAATCAGACAGTAGTGAATGAATTGTTTACTATGGAAGATGCAAGCCCAATGAAAATTGATACTAGTCTAAAAAAACATGTATGGAGATGATACTGTTGACAAGCACTGATGCCAAATCAGACACTAAGAGCGGTGAAACTAATCTCACACCAGTTTGCACACAAGGGATGCAACTGCAACATTTGATTGGACTGCTCTTTCTCATTCCATTCATAATCCATATCTGGAACCCTCTGCCTACCACCTGTTTAGCCCTCTGAAGAATGCACTCTGAGAATGGCATTTTGTAGATGAAAAGCTGAAACAAGCTGTTTGTGAAGGGCTAATGTCAGAGGAAAGACTTCTACAGGGTCAGTTTACAGCATCTTATTTAGCAGAATGTATACAGAGAATGGAAACACTAATGAAAAATGATGCAATGCTTGTGAATGATGGAGAATTAATCCATATAAAAGCACTGTTAACTAAATTTTCTTAGAAATAAAATAACAGCATTATTTTATAGGAACTTGACATTGTTAACATTCAAGAATATGTGAGCAGGGCTAATCTTAGATGGTATTGGTCACAAACAGAATTGAAAAAGAAAGACTACCAAAGCAGGTGTTAGATGTCAAGATGACAGGAAAAAGACCCAGAGGAAGACCAAGATCTAGGTGGACTGATTCAGTCAGAAGTGTCTTAGATTGAAATGTTAGATATGACAATATTGCAGTGCTGATGAGTAAAAGACTAATTTGGAGGAAAATTGTTGCCAGGAGATTAATAATAATAACAACAATGGAAACCTAATCATGTAGTACCATCATTGTAACCTGCACATATCAAATTTTATATTTATGTTCGTAATGCCTCTTATATTCGTATGCAATTTCCATTTCACTAAAACTTGTGCATAATAGTAAAATCTTATCTTTTTATAGATTACTACAAATAATGAAGTGAATTTTCTATTTCCTACTTGTTATAGCAAACATAACTATAGACCACTGAGGACCTATAGCAGATTTACTTAAGAGGATAACATTATATGTGCAAAGCAAAGAACTAAATATCTTCTATGCTGACATCAGATTTAATAACACTTTCATGATGCGCTTCAAAAAGATTATAAAACACAATAGAGATAGTATACCTTGACTGACACCAGATATATCCTACAATTCAAGTAATAAGCATTTAAGTAGTAGGAGAGGCAGTTAGATGTGTGTAGTAGAGGTGCCCTTCTGCAATGAGTCCTTGGACTCCTTGGAGGTGTCACATAATAATATCTCCCTATTCTTAAAGTTCCAATTTATAACGTAGCATTAGTGTTGTGGAATATTCCCCCCCCCCCCCGGATTGGTCATATTCTGAGATTCCTGTTATATTCCCATGATTTCTTTACTACAGTCAGCTTACTAAAGCAAATCAGTAGGGGACCACAGGAGTAGATTGCTATAGTGGATTTTGTTTAGCATAGAGGTGTGCCTATGGGATTTTGGCCATGACAAAACACCATTATAGATAGTTATACAGGGTGTTCGGGATAAATTTGACAGTTTCGTAAGGAAAAAGAAAATCTTCTTTGTATCTATTAAATTTAATGAATTGACAAAAAAACATTACAGGCAGAGTTAATTACAATACTATCAACAAGATTTACTCAAAATAACCACCATTAGCATCGATCACAGCTTCAATTCTGCTTCGGAACCTCGAACAAGCTGATGCTACAGTCTCCCTGGGAAGGGCCGCAAAAACTGTTTTAATTTTATCCATTAACTGGGCTTTTGTATTACTGGAAGTGCGATTGGTGTCTTTTTCAACTGCGCCCCATACAAAATAATCCATGGGGTTAAGGTCTGGGGAGTTTGGAGGCCAAACATTTGGACTGGTGAAGTCGTAGAAATTTTCAGACAACCATTTTTGACTTTTCCCAGAGGTGTGGCAAGGGGCCGAATCCTGCTGCCATACATACGGCCTACCATTGGCTACCCTTGTTATCCAGGGCTTGACTACAGTTAGCAACTCCACGAACAAAGCCCGAATTCCAATGCCAGGGTTCTTCAACACCTGTTCCTGCAGATTTGCGAGGAATTCTGCTGTACGAACGCAATCAGATCGTCTGCTAGGGATCTTTCTTCTTGCTACATCCTCGTAGTCACCATTGCAAGTCTCTAGTTCATGCCTGATTGTTTTTACTGTATTCAGGGAGCATTGGGCAGCAGTCGTAATATCCTTATTTTGATGGCGGGCACGAATCATCATGATACAAGTTATTCTCTTCCATGATTCAGGTGGGTTCCAGCTATCCATCCTTTCTGACATCTTGTATATGAATGAAGAAGGGTCCAAACTTTTAAATGAAGAGAAGTGTGTGTTAATACATGTAACTTACGGAAAAATATAATTAATTATAAATATGTCAAATTTATCCCGAACACCCTGTAACAGTGTCTGCTATAAGGAAACAACTGTATTTGTTAAAATCTGGTTTTAACTTAACATACACCAAAATATACAAATAAAAGTGATAAGTTTATAGCATATTAGTACTTAATTATTATTACTAACACCAGAGTTCAATGGAGTCAAAAGATTCATTGCAGGAAGTATATACTGCTACACACAAAGCTCAAACTGCTTTAAACTCATTCAACATCCTCCACATTCATCACATTATCAGGCAAGTCATTCTATTCACCAACCCACTCTCCATGAAAAGACCCTGCTCCTTACGCCTTTGCTCATCCCCTCATACAGTTTCTGGGAATAGCCTCCTGTTCTATTCTCCCATTCTACAGGGTGGCCATAAATTAACTTTCCCTCTTTGGAGGTATTAGCTTTCTCATTCTGTGTATTAGCTAAAACTAATACACAGAATGAGACCACATTTTATATTGAAGGAATTCTTTCGATATGTAGCCAGCAAAAGAAAGAATGATTATGGAAGGATGACATTGATTGGAGGAAATGGTATAAAGACAGCTGTTGCAGAATGTGTGGTGGAGATACTTAATGAGTAGTTCATAAAGATCTTTCAATCTTGTGAATGTGACTTCATGGAGAGATTAAGAGCAGTTGATGATGGGGAGGAGAGAGTGACTGTAAGTGAGCAAGAGGTGTTTGGGGAGTTGAGTAAACTAGATGTAAATAAGGCTGTGGGACTTGATAATATATCACCACGTATTCTGAAGGAATGTGCCAGAGAGTTGACACCTGCCTTGACATATTTTTTTAATACGAGTCTTGCACTTGGTCAAGTCCCTAAAGAGTGGAAGGAGGGCAAGATTGTGCCACTTCATAAAGGAGGTGATCGAACTCAAGCATCAAACTATAGGCCTATCTGTGTGTCAGGTGTTGTGGTTAAGTTGTTGGAGAAGCTTGTGAGAACTAGGATCCAGAGTTGGGTTGACAACAATGGTATAATCTTTGCTGGACAGCATGGATTTGCTAAAGGGAGGTCGTGTTTTAGTAATCTACTTACTTATTACAATAAAGTGACTGCTTCCTTGGACAGAGGAGAAGGATACACAGTAATATACTTGGATTTCGCAAAAGCTTTTGATAGAGTACCTCATAATAAGTTGACAGTCAAACTAGAGCAGATGGGGTTGGATATTAGATTAGTGCATTAGATTGGAGACTGGCTATCTGATAGGTATCAACAAGTTGTGTATGGGGGTGCAATATCCAGGAAAAGGAAAGTCACTAGTGGAGTGCCTCAGGGATCTGTTTTAGGGCCATTACTGTTTAACTTGTATATTAATGATATTGGCGAAGATTTGGATGGAGATATTCAGTTGTTTGCAGATGATGCAAAGTTAGGACGAACCATAAAGAGTAGTGAAGATGTTGTGGCCTTGCAAGAAGACTTGAATAAATTGAGTGATTGGGCAAGCAAATGGGGATGTGAGTTCAATGTTGCAAAATGTAAGGTTTTAAAATTTGGAAAACAAAGATGGGATGCAGAATTTATGCTTGGTGAGAATATATTGTTGGAAGTAGAGGAAATAAGAGATCTGGGAGTGATAGTGGATAAGGATCTAAAATTTAGGGGACACATCACCAAAATTGTGAAGACAACACAAAGACTTCTGGGAATGATGAGGAGGACACTGACATGTAGAAGTAGGGAGATTCTTGTTCCATTGTATAAGGCTTTGATTAGGCCACACATGGACTATTGTGCCCAGATTTGGTCACCTGGTTTTCAGAAGGATGAAGAGATGTTGGAAAGGGTCCAAAGGCGACTGACTAAGGTAGTTTCTGACCTCTGGAATGTCGAGTATGAGGAAAGATTGAAAAGATGTAATTTGCAGAGTCTAGTGGAGAGAAGGAAGAGGGGAGATATGATAGAGACCTACAAGTTGGTAAGGGGTTGTTATAGGATCAATGGTGGAGAAGTTCTACAGAGAATAGTGGGAGATCAGGGGAGAACCAGAGGTCATCCCTGGAAACTGTATAAAGAGGGTGTGAGTAGGGGAGTGAGAGGCAGGTTTTTTCGTGCAGAGTTGTGAATGATTGGAATGCCTTGCCTGAGAGTGTGGTGTCTGCAAGGAGTTTGAATGTGTTTAAGACCCGGTATGATGAGATGTGTGTGTGAGATAAAAGGACCTCCTAGGTGAGTCTTTGACTCCATGAGGTCTTGTTTAATAATAATAATAATAATAATTTGATACAATTGTAAACCAGAGCCCCAGATGTTGAATGTACACAAAAAAAATAACTCAGTGTTAATCAAATCATACATTTTTTGGTAGCTGTTTTCTTTTTTGTATAAGTGCAAGCCACGTGACATGAAGCTCAGTAATGTGCACCATATTCAAGTAGAATCTGACTGGAATGCAGGTCATGAAAAAGCAGCACCTCCAGCAGAGGCATCAGATATCTAACTGCTGGTGTGCAATGATAAGCAATCACAGTATGCTGTCCTATGTAAGAATTAAACAGCTATGGTCTCTGGCAGAGCAAGAGACAATGATGGAGTGCAAACTGCTCATGAGGGATAAATACTAGCATGTTGAGTGCATGTAATGTTTTATTTATATTTATGCGAAGAGCTTGTATAATCTTTTGCATGCATGACAAATAGGCGAATGGTAGTCTAATGTGTATAATATTGAACTTTGCAACATAGGAAAAAAAAATACTAATCTGCACATGTTTGGTTAGACAGATTATGTTTGAGGAATAGTTAGAGGACAGCAGGTTAATTTGCTTTGACAAAGATTCTGAAAGGGTGAAGCAAGAAATGCAGAATGAATAAGATCCAATCATCACAGGATACTTTCCCTTGAAGAAGAGTATTTTTGCCATAATAAAGCTGAGTGAACAAACAAACCATACAGAAAGAAGTAAGAAACGTCAATCAAAACCCAAACAGAGCATGGAGGATATTAATGCTCATGCAATGATTTCTGAGGTGATGAATATGTCATCTAAGAAAAAAGTGAAAGAGAGCATTGATAAATGATAATTATTATTAATCATTTTTGTTATTTAAGTGATAAGCATGTGCAAGAAATGCAAGTCAGAAACAAGTACCAAGAACTTGGTTCATGTTGCTATTAGGATAACAATTTGTCCCATTTTTAACTCTGAGTGAAGATTGTTTTTTTGGGAAAGCGTACATACACATTTCTGCTGAGCATCTGAACTCATTAGTAAGAGCCCAGAAACAGATAAGATCAACTGCATGCTGAAGTTGTCTTTCAGTAATTCTCATGTTACAAGAATGACAAAAAAAAAAAAAAAATTCAACATAAAACTGTAGGAGGAAGTTTTTCAGTGATTGGGTAAACTTTGAGAGTAAAGTGTTGCACTTAAGTTGGAGCCTTGGGGAACATCCTCTTGGCAGTATGACTGGGATTAAGTACTCCCACTCAGAAGACTCAGCTAGAGAGAAAGGTAATTAAGAAGGGACATGTTCCCCAAGACTCAGATTATATAGGTCTTTTAAGACCTATATAATCTAGTTCGATATAGATCTATATAAATAGTGTATTTAAAAATACACCAGTTTCCACACTGTATTATAAGCTTTTTCCATGTCAAATTGAAAAACAAACAAGATTTCAGGAATACATCACACATAGCTGGCCTGGTTGGCTGAGTGGTTAGCGTATCTGCTCTCCAGCCAAAAGGCTGCGGGTTCGAATCCTGCCGTGAGCATGGATGTTTGCGATTGTCTGTGAAAATACTAGTGGTGGTGGTTGGCAGTAGATGGTGTTGGTGTAGTTGTGGTTCATTGTAGCTGGTGAATTCAGTGGTGGAGACAGATAGCTGGAGAGTAGGTGCCCTCCCTCGATGAGTCTTTGGACTCCCAGGACGTGTCATATAATAATAATAATTTCTAAACCATATAAGTAGCACAACAACAACAGAGAAAACATCACTGCTTTCTAACCATATTAACCATCTTCTTCAAGACATTACAAAAACAGCTGGTCAGAGTGATAGGTAACTAATAATTTTCTTATGTTGGATCTTTTCCTGGCTTTGAGAATACAATGATAACTGCCTTGTGTCATAAATACAGAAACCCTCAATTATTCGGTTGTACAGTAAAAGAAAGATCTACAGAAGTTGGTGCAGCATGTTTCATCTCAAAATGGAAGTCATCAGACCCAAAAGCACTAGTTGATGAGTGGAACAGCATAAAATTCTTTTTAGTTCCTTCTCAATGAAAGGCTGATTATATGACTATAAGACATTTGAAAGGAATTTAATCTTGTATTTCCTGAATTCAAAAATTCAGGAGGACACAGCTCTTACTTTCGGTTCAGCAACTATGCATCTATTATGCTCCAGGAAAAATTAATTTGTGTTCAATATACATCTTTTATTTTCCAAATTTTATCCCATACTACTTTTGCATGATTGAGAGATCTATGATTGTTTTTGACCAACATCTAATGTATGGGCAGTGCTTTAGCCCAAGAATATTTAAAAGCTAAGAAATTTGATGTCAGGATATCTCTGAAATATGAATCCTGTGATCTGCCTTGATCTTTTTTTTATTTGGCAGTTTGATACTTAAGGTTCTATACTTTTGGATAGTGAAAATCGAGATATTTATGAAATTGCATTTGTCACTGCCTAAAAATACATGCATCACTATGTCATTAATAGGCATTTGATTAACTGCCTGAGGAGTATTCCTTTCTTTTATAGTTACATGGTGTGCCAGAATTCATTATAATAAATTATGGAGACAACTACTGTGTTAAAATAATAACTTGAATTTAACATAAACTGAAATAATCACCTGATATTTCAATCTTCATATCAAGGTCATCAATTTGGAGCGTGCGTGCACACACACACAAGAGAGAGAGACCATATTACAATACACAGAGTAAGCTTATGTTACACTAATCTGGTCAACCACTAACACTACAGGCCTGACCTCCGGTAAAACAACATAATACATTGAAGCTAGAGTCCTGTCATATTTATTTGGCTAGAGATAACTAAACATATAAATTGAAAGAAAGTTAGGCTAGAAATTACCCAGAGAATTAGAATAAGTGTTGATAATGGCCATATGAAATAAGAGCTGAAATTACTGCTTAGTCTGAAAGGGGTTTGCTGGAGAACTAGAAACAAGTTATGTGAGCTGAACATATGCCATCAATATTCTTGGGATGTTTGGGAACCATTATTGTTTAGACTCGGATGACTGATCAAAACTTCACAGGCTTCATTAAATTTGCATTCAAATGAGGTGGTGAAGTGCAATACATAGACTCTCCCACTCAAATGCTAACCTCACCTTCCGTGGTTCATCCTGTTCTTAAAGTACAAACAAGGCACTGGCGACCAAGTATGGGTTGTTTAACCCTAACATCCTAACAGAGTAAATGCTGTTAGATTTGCCCAGAGGCATTAAGTAGCTGCCCTACCACTGCACTTACCCAGCAACATGCTAATAACCTGCCTGGGAAAATTCAATATACCTTCAAGTCTCATCCAAAGAAAAGTCGGATGGATTATCAGGGAAAAGACTACAATTCAGGAAATGGAAAACGAAATTGGAAAAAGGAACGCATAATAAAGATTGCAATATGGAATGTGAGAAGCATCATACAAAGAAGAGGAACTTGATAAAAAACTAAACCAAGCTAACAAAGATATCTATAGTAACAGAAACAAAGAAAAAACAAAAAGGTACAAAAGAAATAAACAACTATATACAAATATACAGTGAGGTAAAAAAAAAAAAAAAAAGCAGGTATAATGATTATGGTATATAAATCTCTAAAGAACAATATTGTATTTATAACTATTTGAACGAAAGACTAATAGAAATTAGACTCAAGACATTAAGAAACCACATAACAATAATTGGTGCATATGCACCAGAAGAGGGAAAAGCAGACAGTAATATTCTTCATAAAGAATTACAGAATGCCATAGATAAAACAAACTAAACTGACTATTTACTACTATGAGGAGATTTAAATGCCAGAATAGGAAACAAAAAATACAAAACAAACATGGGTAATTCGGCAAAGATACATGTACTCAAAATGGTCACAGACTGCGAGATTGTCATTTATAATAATATGAGATTAATGAATTTGGTGTTTAAACAAGGAAATACATAAATATACTTGGTCAAGCCAGAGGATGCAAATCAGTAATTGATTACATTATCACAATTTTAAATTAGCAGAGTTAATTTTAGATGCAAGAGCATATCGAGGCTTTGAATTAAACTCTGATCATTATATTATTAGACACCACCAGGGTGTCCAAAGACTCATCGAGGGAGGGCACCTGCTCTACAGCTGTCTCCACCACTCAAATCCACCAACTGACCTCAACTACAACAACACCATCTACCGTCAACCACCACTAGTTTTTCCTCAGACAATCACAAACATTCATTTCCATGGTGGGATTCGAACCCGCAGCCTTTGGCTGGAGAGCGGATATGCTAACCACTCGGCCAGCCAAGCCAGCTGGTATCAGCAATGTATCAATTTATATGGTATCAGCAAAATTTTAATTTAAACCAAAGTGGCTAAAAATACATAAAATTGAAAATTCTTATCAACCGAGTTACAAAATTTCTTCATTACAGGATCCCCATGTTAGACAATATCAAAAATGCCCAAACTTAAAAACAGAATCTACACATGAATCAAGTGACATAGAAGAGGAATGAGCAAATTTGAAACAAATTCTCACAAAAGCAGCAAGCAACAGAAAGTTTAGGAATAAAACAAAAATGGATTACAAAAAGAGGACTATAAGACTGGAACAAAAGACATCGAAAATATAATAAAAACAAAAAAAAAGGACAGTTACCAGAAATGGCTAAATTCCAAAACAATAGAAGCAGAAATAGAGTATAAAAGAAATAGTGCAATTGCAAAATGAGAAGAAAGAAAAAAACAGAGATGGAACAATTTCGTAACAGAACTAGAAAAGGATATATTTAAGCCACAACCCAAAACCTATAAAGTAATAAAATACATGAATAAAGAAATAAAAGAAAAGATAAAAATACAAACAATAGATTTTAAAAAATTGGTGACCTATTTCCAAACTCTCTGGCAAGATGAGAACAATGAAATTAAATTTTATAAAACAAAGAATAACCTAACAGAAAATATCACAATGTTAGAACTGAAAAATACAACAAAGAAGATGAAAAATAGGAAAACACCAGTCCTAACTCTTGGAAAAAAGCACTGGTTATCACAAAATATAAAAACAGTTGCAATAACTACAGGGAAATTAGTCTGCTAAATACATAATATAAAATAAATGCAGGAATATTAAAAGAGAAGTGAAACAGTATTGTAGAGGAGAAACTACTAGAAGAACAAAATGGTTTCCTGAAAGGCCGATCCCACATTGATCCAATTTTTACTCTAAAATTATTAATAGAAATGAGAATTTCAAAAAGAAACACACATGACCTTTATTGATTATGAAAAAGGCTTTGACAAAATTAGTAGACAAAAACTGTTTAAAATATTAACTGATTTAAATATACCAAACCAACTTTTACAATCCATTCAAGAAATATATACAGGAAATAAAATAGCAGTTAAATAAGAACACATCTCAGAATAGAAAGATATATCAAGAGAAGTATAACAACGATGTACCCTCTCATCTCTGCTTTTCAATATATATATATATATATATATACAGGGCCAGTGGAAGCAGGCATGCAGAGCATGTGGTGCATGCGGGCTCCGCTATGAAGGGGGTGCGCAGGTGCCGGGGCATGGTTCTTCATAAGATCATTTTTAAGAAACAAAATTTTTATCATAAAAACAAAAAATTCTTAGACTGATCAATATTAAAATAAATAAGGCCAGATACACCGAATAAAAATTTAAAAAAAACTGTATATTTTTGTATATCTTTGGTCAGCAGGCTGTTTACAATTTTGCAGCGAGAGCAGTCTAAATGCTTGCCTACAGAATGTTGTGTCTACTGCAGTCTATCTAAAGTGAAACGGTGAACGGATTTTATGCGCAGAAATGAATTTTCATACAAAAGTGTTGCTAGTTAACCAGTCATATGGTACGCATCTCAGTAGGCTACTGACAGTAGTGCAGTGCAGACTATTATTTCGTCTCTGTGTCGTGTTGTGTAATAATTTCTTGTGGGTATAAAATAGAAATGGAATCAAAAATTTTAAAAAGTTATCCAGCGCACAAAATCCTAAGCGTCATGCTGCAAAAGAAGCAGATATCAAGAAACAAACTGGGACTCTTAATAAATTTGTTAAAATATTAAATTATTCTGATGCAGATAGTAACCAACTCGATAAATCAGAGTTGAAGAACCGTACACATCATCCAGTTTTTATGAAAGTACTATTGCAACTATTGAACAAGATAACAAGATGCATGATTTAAGTGAAAAACAGTTAGGAGAAGATTTAGTTGTAGTTGACCATTAAACTAACACATTATTAGTCTCTGTAAATTTAGAAGATCCAGGTGAATGGCGAAATATTGATGAAAAATTACGAGTTGTTTTAATTGAAATGGGGCCTGTTCAAAAGAAAAATATAATATATCCCAGAGATACATATGGTCCGTAAATTTGGAGACATGTATTATAATAGAAAAATGGAAAACGGGGAGCTCGTGCCAAGAACATGGCTCATTTATTCCGAAACTTTAAATTCTGTTTTTTGCTTTTGTTACAAACTTTTCGCACCTACTGAATCAAGCAGTCTTGTAGAAGGTTATAACGATTGGAAAAATGTAAGTACAACTTTGCATAGACATGAGACTAGTTTAACTCGCATGAAAAATTTCTTAAAATGGAAGGAACTTTATAAAAATTTAAAAAACGAAACTACTATTGATTGCCAGACTCAAAGCATGTATGAAATGGAAAAGAAACATTGGACAAGTGTTTTAGAATGCTTGATTGAAATTATAAAATTCCTTGGTAGCCAAAATTTAGCTTTTCGCAGATCATCTGATAAATTATATGAAAGGAATAACGGCAATTTTTTAAAATTACTCTAACTGTTTGCGAAGTTTGATCCCCTTATGGAAAATCATGTTGAAAGGGCCATACAATGAAATAATGGAGTACACTATTTGAGTAAAGACAGTCAAAATGAAATATTGGAAACTTTAAGTAACACAATTAGGAATACAATTTTATTATCAATTCGAAAATCTAAATATTATTCCATAATTTTAGACTGCACACCTGATGCAAGTAAAACAGAACAACTGACCATTATTATTTGCTTTGTTTCCTGTGACAATGGAATTGTTAAGATCAGGGAAAACTTTTCAGGTTTTGCAGATATATCAGATTCCACAGGACGTGGTTTTTGTGCAACAATAATGGAACAACTGGAAAAATGGAACATTCCCATTGAAGACATGCAAGGTCAAGGATATGACAATGGGACAAATATGAAAGGGAAAAAATATGGGCTCCAAAATTTGCTTTTGAAAAAAATCCTCGAGCTTTTTACGTGTCATGTGCTGCTCATACTCTAAATTTAATCATTAACGATACAGACAAAGTGAATGCAGATACAATTAGTTTCTTTGCAATTATTCAAGAAATATACAATTTCTCTTCATTCTCTTACAAACGTTGGGCAATCCTTTTAAAGTTCATAAAAAAAAATTAACATTGAAACAGCTGTCAATAATGTGATAGGAAAGTAAAATTAATGCAATCCGCACTCTACGATATCAGTTAGGAGAAATTTATGATGCACTTTTTGAAATTTTAAATAATGAAAATTTTAATAAAGAAACTCAGCATGAAGCACAAAGCATGATTTACTTAACAGAATAAACCCTGTGAGTAAAATGCTTCAAGACAAAAATATGAACATTACACGTGCTTTAGAATCTATCTAAAACTTAAAAATATTCTTACAAGAGTATCAATCAGATACAAATTTTAAAGAAGTTCTTAAAACGGCAAAAGAACTGAGTGAAGAGGTGGATGGAGAACAAGAATTTAAAACTGGTACAGAAGTTCGACGATGAAAGAAGACACGACAATTTGACTACAAGCATCATGACAAAACGGCACGATCGCCAGAAGCTAAATTTAGAGTGAATGTGTTTTATACACTTCTAGACATTGCAATGTGTTTGTTAATAGAACGTTTTGAACAACTAAAAACATATTACGATAATTTCAATTTCTTGTATAGATTACTACAAATTAATAACGAAGATTTATGAAAAAATTGTGATGATTTAGAGATTCTCTTGAAGGACGGCGACAATAAAGACTTAAATGCAATACAACTATATGACGAGTTATGTGCTCTCCGGGATATTTTTCAGAAGGATAATTTAAATATTCAAAACCCTTTCGATATTCTTAATTTTATTGTGTCCAATAATTTATCTTTCCCTAACTTTTCAATTGCTTTAAGAATACTATTAACCTTACCTGTTGGTGTAGCGAGCGGTGAACATTCCTTTTCCAAGTTGAAATTAATTAAAACATTCTTAAGAACAAGTATGTCACAAAAAAAGGCTTGTTAGTTTGGCGTTAATAGCTATTGAAAATGATATATGTGCGGAATTAGACGTTAAGACCATTATTTCTAATTTTGTGAATATGAAATCAAAAACCTTCAAATTTTAATTAAAAAAATATGAAATATATTTATGCAATTTAATTTATTTTCTGTTATTTTGTAAAGATGTTTTTTTTTTGAATACTTATATTAAATGTTCTAATTATTTCTGAATTCTTTTATTTTCTCATCTATCTTGAGTTTATTTTATTTTCCTAAAAGAAAGTTCCACTTATAAAAATTATTAAAAAATTTTTACAAGTTAGTAAGAATTTAGTAACTTGTAAAATGCAAGAATTTTTTAAACTTTAATTCAAATAAATGTTAACTTTAATTAAAATTCATTTTAATTTTGTTAGTGATTCTGGTCAGTGAGAAGGCTATAATCCCTGTATCATTATAATCAATGATTAAAGTGAAATGGCTTTATCAAAATTTGCTTTAATTTTTGGGAATTTTTTGAATATGTGGGTTTTTAACGATTATCCTGCCTAGTTAACACTCCCGATTCGTTACATTTAGCGAACCAACGTGTGGCTATTCTGTCAAAATTTATTTAAGAAATTTCAAATAATTTACATTTTTATTATCGTAAAAAAACCACACGCCCTGATTATTACAGGGGCGCTTAGATAGAAATTGCAAGCAGGCAGAAAAGACCCTAGCTCCGGTTCTGTGTGTGTGTGTGTGTGTGTGTGTGTGTGTGTGTGTGTGTGTGTGTGTGTGTGTGTGTGTGTGTGTGTGTGTGTGTGTGTATATATATATATAATTATAACAATCTGGAAACAGCATAACCATTTGGTATACAAATAACCCCACAAATAAAGATAAGATACATTACTATTTGCAGACGATCAAATAGTATTAACTACATCAGAAGATGATTTACAAAGACCATTAAAATCATTAAATTATATCTCAAAAAACAATATAATATGACAATATCTAAAGAAAAATACAAAAATAAAGGCATTCAAAGGAGAAAACCCAATATTACAAGACAGAGAAAGAGATGGCATGAAACCAGAACATGCCACCTGGCCTAAAATCCATGTTAGGAAGAAGTAAAAGGAACAGCTTCCTTTTAAATTTGATATGTTTTTTATGGATTCAATGCTTCCAATTCACCAATTTAGGTCACCAAAAAGAGTGGAGGCAATTGCAGCATAAAGATTATCAAGATTGGTCTGAGTTAAACTGGTTGGAAACAAATGAAATATACTGCAATTAGAAAGGCAGATGGCTATATTTTCCAGATTACTGTCTTTATTATTCATAAAGACAGGCTAGAGATGGACCTTCATATTGAGTTGCTGTCCTTGGAGGCACACTATCCCTTTTCAGTAGATAATAATAGTGAAATGCCCTAAGAATCCTCATTGTGCTTTAAATACACCTCCTGCAGACAGAAAGAAGTTTATATTTCTGCATTAAGACAAATATTTCAGCAGAATCCACAAGTTCCATGGTATGGAACTGTTGTGGAACAGAATGTCTCATATTAGAATACCAAAAGGAAGCTAGCCACTACATCTACAGAAGTCTGCAAAGCCAATGGAATTTCCCTTTTCCATTGGCTTTGCAGACTTTTGATTTCTGAAAAGTTGAGAGGTATCAACTGATTCTGGGAATATGGATGGCCAAGGTCCATCTTTTATTCTAGAAAAAATGTTTAATGCATTATCTGATGTCATAACACAGTTCTTATGTTTACTTCTGTTAACACTTAATCTAAAGTTCAAGTGTTTTTCTATGGTGATGACTAAGGGGTTTTCTTGATGTTGCTTTTATTATTATTATTAATACTCAGGCCTCCATGGAGTCAAAAGACTCATCGTGGGAGGTCCTTCCTAAGAACATAAAGTCTGTCAAGACTCATCAAGGAGAGGTTCCCCCCTAAGAAAAAGTCTATCATACCACTCCTTAAACTCATTGACCGTTCTCACCCTCACCACTCTATGAGGCAATGCATTCCACGGCTCAACCACCCTCCATGCAAAGAAACCACTCCTCACCCTCTTGCTCACAGTTTCCTTTCATAACTTCCAGGGATGGCCTCTTGTCATCACTCCTTCCCGCTGTTCAACCAAGTGAAAGAACTCCCCAGTGTCAACACTGTAACCACCTCTCAACAGTTTAAAAGTCTCAATCATATCACCTCTCCTTCTTCTATCCGCCAAACTCTGCAGTCCACATTCCCTCAGCTGATTCTCAAAACTATCCTTGTACAGTCCTGAGACCATCTTTGTCATCCATCTTTGTATCTTTTCCACAGTTAATTTATCCCCTTTAAATCCTGGGGACCAAATCTGAGAACAATAATCCAAGTGTGGTCTGATCAGAGACTTATACAACAGAATGATAACCCTCTTATCTCTGCAGGTCATGATCTTTGGGATCAAATAAATTCTCATTTATTGGAATCGTTTTAGATGTTATTTCAGGACTCAGATTTCATAAAGAATCCCTTATGATCATATTTTTCAAGGTATAATGAAATAATCAGTTGCTAGGAATGTTTGGTATGCTTTGCTTCTTGTCCAAATCTGTTTTTTCAACTTCTCGTGTCCACCATCTATCAGAAGCCCCATTCAGTTCTCTGCATTCCTGAAAGATTATGTGAAGGTCTCTTTCCAGTTGTTGGGCAAAAAAAAAAATAATAAAAAAAGTTTTCTTTTTTCTTCTGAGCATGAACTTCATTCCCAGTAATACCACATGATGACAGAGCTACAAAAGGCAGTTTGGTCATGCCTGCACTTCAGTGACAATATCATATTAAAAAACTAGGATATTAAGAAAGAACGTGACATTGTTAGCATCCAGAAATGTGTTAGCAGAGCTAATCTCAGGTGGTATGGTCACTTAAACAGAATGGGAGAAGAAAGATTAGCAAAACAAGTGTTCTCTCCCAGGTTGGCAGGAAAAAGACCAAGATATAGGTGGATTGATACAGTAAAAAGTGCCTTAGGAGATAGAAATATAAGATCTGATGATTGTTATGTCGTTGCTTTCTCTATATTTTACTTTATTCTATCTCTAATTAGCCTGCTATCTAATCTACTGTTGTGCCTCTTAAATATTAATTCAGTACTATTTCCTTTTCGGATACTGGCAGAATTTATTTTTATGCTGTGCCAGCCAATATCCTATAACAGAAGAGACTCTTGTTCAAGGAAACAAGTCCAAATTCAAAAGGGATACACATAATAATTAATCTCACGCTAGCACCGTGCAGATTCAGTTAGCAGTCGTGACCTGAATCTCACTTAAACTACAACATCTAAATTCCTTCCCGCAAAAAGGTTCTATTTCATAAGTGGTGGTTTGAATTCGTAATCATGCATAAACCAGGTATAAGGTACAAAACATATTTATTGGAAAAGCACAAAACATTTACAGTTAAGAAAATTCAATTATTCAATAGAACAAAGCTCACTAAGTTAAGGTTCATACTAAAATCACAACTATGAAGTTACATAAGCTAAATCTTTCAATTATGAAAAGATAAGATTATGCATAAGTATAATACTACTAGGTTATATTTCCTTTCGCAAATCATTCATTGAATACACATTAAACACTTTCATTAATACTTTATCAATAGCTATCTTAATTCTAAATTTCATTAGTCAAGTCTAGTCATTCTCAATCAAAATACTGCCTATCAACAATTCTTCTTTGTTCCACAGGGTTTAACTAATTCAATCAAATTCTCACTTAAAAGTTCTCTAGAAAGTGTCCTTAGCTTACAGTATACATAAAATTCCTTTCTTCAAAGCGATCTTAACATAGAATGAAATTCTTTACATTACCGGATATTTTCTGATTTTCACGACGTTATCACATGTAGATCTTGGTTACCTTCCTGTATAGTTTTTGGCTGTCTTTGTGCCTGGCGATGCACTACGCTGACCCTGAAATACTTCCGGACTTTGACTCGTTTTCTACCGTTCCACAGGAAACTTCTTCTGTTGTCTTCAATGAGACCCTTTTCGAAGGCTCGATTCTGCATAGGCTGTCATATCACAATCAGCTTTGCTTGGAAATCCTCAAGCATTCTCAGGAATAGGCCTCGTCGTCCGACATCGTTGTAATCGACCCACCACTCTCTCATGAATCACCCGACAAACCTTCCAAAGCTGAAATCCAGGAACCAAAGAATGAAAAGCCTCATAATATCGCACGCATCGTCCTTTATTCACCCTTTCGTGCGCCCTCTATTCGATGTGTCTTTTACCGCACGAACCTCACAGTTCAATGCCCCTTGGGTGATCCCACACTCTCCCTAATCTGTTAGGTTACCGTATTCCAGATAGTCGTTATGACATCACTTCCTGAGTAGGTACAGCCTCCAGCGCTACACTCGACTCGTACAGATTACGTACGATTAATCTGAATTACTACTTATCTGTTTGGAAATTTCGTAATGTACTAGACAGCTTAATGGAATTTACAAATAATTTAACAATTCCCTTACACAATTCTCACTATTCCAACACAAAATCCTCTGCTTCTGAATTCAGTTATACAGGAATAAACTTCAGTATATATCACATATAGAATAGATATTATCACACGACAAGTAAATTTTCATAATTATGTGTTGATGTGCAGGTAATATTATCCTTAATAAGTATCCTTAATTAGTAATATTTAGTATGCTAAATCCTGAATAAAGAATTTGCTTGCAAAGTTCTCCATTCAGGATCTAACAACACATTGTTTGGAAGAAAATTGTAGATAGGAAGTTAGTAATGTAAATTTTTCATGTAGTACTATCATATCATGTACACCCCCCTGGAGAGTATATGTCAGGAATTTGATAATGATGACTCCTTTTTTCATCCACTTGAAAATTTTCTAGTTTGGTTTTGTCACTTCTTGTTTCATTTAGCAGTCTGGAGTAAAGGTAATTACTCCAGACATCTAAGATATCCTTATCTTCAGATTTCATGTCACCTTGATAATCTTTGATTCCTTTCACAGTACTCTTTTCTCCATTTCTAAGTTTCTTTTAATAGCCTCCAGAGCATCATGCTGGAGGTTTAATGGAATATTTATAGCACTAGGAAAGAAATGAGAACTAATTTTAATTCTTCCAATATTTCGTCTCTTTAACTGAAATACAAACAATTTGGTAAAACCAAAAGAAACTATTTACAAATTCAAACTGAAATGAGCCTAGTTAAGCTCTATTCAGCGTGTCATGAACATTTTACTAACATTGTAATGAAAGTTGTCAGGAAGTTTCTGATATATATATATATATTTTTTAAATAATATATAAGACTATGATATCAGTCTTATATATTATGTAAAAAGTTTACTAACTTCCTGTAGACAATTTTCAAAATAGTTAGTTTAATCTTCAGTCTTCTGATGCACTTTGAACTACATTAATCCACACAGATCTTAGTCATCCCTGTGGTGATTGGGATCTATGTAGATCTAACACCGTTCTTCTCTTATTCTGTTTAAGTGATCATACTACCTCAGATTAGCTTTGTTCACACATTCTGCTGTAAATATATGAGAAGTGCTAATCTGATATGAAGATAACAGAAAGCCCCTTTTAACATCTTCATTTTTAATTATTCTTTCATTAATTCCATCCTTTTAGTTTCCTATTATTATTATTATTATTACTCAGGACTCAAGCTATGTATTAGCCTCTTTCAAATGCCTCTAGTATTTATCGTCTGTATTCCCAAATGCGATTTCTCTTTGAAACAGTCTAATTTTGTGAACATGTATCATTCACAACCCCAATGGATAGTCTTATTTCTCCTTACCGTTGACCATACAGAAAATCTTTCCAATGTCAATCCTATAATTACTCATTAGCAGATTATAATATTTAGAAATGTCTATCACGACACCTCTATCGATCAAAGTGTGCAGCCCACATGCTCTCAGTTTATCCTCATAACTGACATTTTACAGTGCTGATATTTTTGTTATCCACCTCTACAAAGGTAACTTGTAAAGGGTGCAGAGGTGGATAACAAATATTGGCGACCAGATCTGAGCATAGCAATTCAGATGTAGTCTGATCAATGTTTTATACAATGGAATTGCCACTCCTCTCTCTCTCTCTCTCTCTGCTGGTCAATGTCTTTAATACTGTAGTAATTCTGAGTTACCTGAGCAAGATCCCTTGCTGCCTCCTCATCCTCTAATGCAGTTCCACCAATAGAGTATGTAACCAATCATCAGTAGACCCCAAATTTCAAGACAATGGTTGCATTAGTTGAATGCAACCATTGTTGACATCCCCCATTACATTGTTCATCTGTCCAGAGTACTCAGATCCTTCTGGAGGGCCTACTACAACAGCAAAATTATTAATGCTAGTTTTGAGGGAAACTTGTGCCATAGTATCATAAATTATCTACACGCAAACACAATAAGTAATATTTAATAAATATACTGCCAAATATTCAGTTTGAAAGGTTGAATGCAAACAATTGAATTATTCAAAATAGTACGAGTGGCATGACGTTAAATCACTAATAGCATTATGCTTCACTGAAGGAAAGGTTAATCATAAAAGTGATTATAAAATAATTTATATTATCATCCAAAAAAAAAAATTAAGTAATAATATCATACTAAACAGATCATTAGACAGATGTAGTATCCAGTGGTTTCTTAGGATCTATCTTTGTAAATATCACTACTGGCCTTTAAAAAATAATAATAATAATAATAATAATAATAATGTGTTATTTTGATCAACTTTCCTATATTTTTTAAAAAGATAGGCAGTCGTTCCAATTTAAGTTAGGGCAGTGAAGTAATTATTATTAATGACCCTTCCCAGATTTGACCTCATTTGCAAACAAATTTAATCACAATGGCAATGACAAAGGTTAAGCAATCGAGATCCAAGTACTGAGCCCAGTGGAATCCCACTTGTGACCCACTGCTTCCTTGATATCATTCTGTCATCAGTCAGTCTCCAATCCAGTGAACTAACTTAACATCTAAACTCATGTACTGTAACTAAAAATACAAGCTTACGTAGCAGCCTATCAAATGTCTTTGTAAAATCCCCAAAAAAAAAAAAAAATAGCAGATGTCTTTCTCCTCATCAAAAAGCAAATCCATAACTAGAAAAATATAAACTGGTTACAACTCCATTCTTCCAACACCCTTAATGCTATGGCACTATCATACCCTCCTAATACTTCAGCACCCTTCCCATAGCAACTTTCATAGAAAAGGCAGCTCAATGGAGCTGAAATTTTCTTAGTACATTCTCTTAAAACACATAGTGAAATACCATCACGCTCACTTCTTTATTGACATCCAGAGTACTTAACATTCAAAATGCATTCTCCTCATACACTTCCATGCCTTGTACCCTTCTCAACACTCTAGTAATAATGTTCAGGATGAAATATCCAATAAAAATGATCACTAAACTACTCTACTATTATCTGCACTAGGTCACTCACCTTCTATTTACATTTAACAATGTCAATCTTCCACAGTCATTTCTTCTACTGGCCAAATATAACAAATGAAGTCCTTAGGATTTCCTTGACTTGCAGGGTTAATCTCTTCTCATATTCCAGTTTTTCCTTCCTTACTATACTAGTCACTTTCTGAAAAGGCAAAGAGAGTTTTAGCCGGCAAAGGTTGGTCGATTGGTAGAGCCTCTGCTACTAATGGCTCAGTTAAGTAAGTTTGAGCGCAATTAGTAGTTGGAAGGGGACCAATCGTTCGATGCTGTTGGCACACTCTCCCTCGATGAGTCTTTGGACTCCCTGGAGGTGTCTAATAATAATAATAAAAAAAAAACTGGTCTCTACCTTTCTCTTTATACTTTCTGCAACCCTCTTTTTCATCTGTAGTTTCTGTTAGTGTTATAATCATCCAATTTTACAGCAAAACATATTTTTCACTGTATACATCTTACCTATTGCTTCTAATAAGCATTTCTCCGTTAGTTCCCATGTGCTCGTGATCTCTCCCAATTCTTCCATCCATGGAACTACCTCAAGCTGATTTCTAAGACTATTATAATCAGCTGCTTATAATTCCACATGAATGTCTTTACTTCTTGATATCTCATTATTATTATTATTATTATTATTTTGACACCTCCAGGGAGTCCAAAGACTCATCGAGGGAGAGTGTGCTGACAGCATCGAACGATTGGCCCCCTTCCAACTACTAACCGCGCTCAAACTTACTTAACTGAGCCATTAGTAGCAGAGGCTCTACCAATCGACCAACCTTTGCCGGCGAAGTATCTCAGTATGTCTATTCATCCTTCAAGTCAGGACTCCGTGGTCACTCTCTCAAATGAAGAGATACCATCAAATCCTCTGCTGCTAGGACTAAATCCAAACTCTTAGACAACATGTGGTAAAGGTAACATAAGGTACAAGACATCTATCCCTCAAGAATTCCAGAAACTCTGTTCCCTCATTACTATATGCTGTTTCCTCTTCCCAATTTATACTGTTGTAGTTAAAATCTCTCATAATGACTCACTTTACACTTGCCAAACTCAACTGCCTAAACATCTGCTATTCTCCGTGTTCCATGGTATAAACATATCCCATTAAATATCCTATTTTGTCTACCTCTGCCTCATGCTCAAAACCATTAGTACCATTCATCCACATCCCCACACTCTGCAAATTCTCCATTCTGAAAGAATACGAATCATCGTTTAAGATATTTCACCATTGTTTATCTTTCCTATCCTACCCAAATAAGTTATATCTATCTATTTCTATCAGGACAGTCTTCTGTCTAATTTATTCTCTTTATTCTTCTTACAGTGATACTTCTGACATTTGTATAGAAAATGCATCAGTGCACTATCACTATTCCTATAACCACTTTATTCCACCCCCTACCTTAGACTAAGGAGCCTGTGTAGCTCAGTGGATGTGGCGTTTGCATACCACCGCGCTTGGCCGCACGAAGGAAGTCTTGGTTTCGAGTCTAGTCGGCGACTAGAGGAAATTTTTCTAAGCCTTTTTTCGACCGGTTCCCGAGTTAGTCGATCTCTGGCACGGGCAAGCAGGTTTTTCCTCCCGGAAACTCGGGTTTTTCGTCCTGTAAACTCAAGAAAATCGACCGTAGAACCCACATTATTTCAGACATTAAATATATTGTGTTAGGGTTAGGGACCACGAGATGGCGGCACATTTGAGCCGTCTCTCTTCACTGCGTACCGCTTAATTAGTGATAGCCTTGGGCCATCTGTCTCTGATTGGGTACCAGTGGAGATTGAACTGCCCACTCAGTCTCCAAAAGTTAGATAGGGCTAAATGGCCTCGCCTACTCCCGTATATACGGGAATAAAAAGGCGTTAGCTGACCTGACTGACCTTAGACTATATGAATGCAATATACACTTTGATCAAAAATATCTGAACAGCTTTTCATAGCAGTGGATATGGCTGCATACATTACATCATGGTGCACACAGCTATAAAATGAAGCACAGTCTAGAAATCTTCATAGACAAACCTTAACAATAAAATGAGTAATGATGAAGTGCTCACTGACTTTCAACATGACACTATAACTGGGCACCACCTTTTGCAACAACTCATTTCAGGGAATTTCTGTTGTGTCCTGTTGCAGCTGCCCCAATCAACCCTAGGTAATGTCAGTGTGAATTGGAACTGTTTAGGAACAACAATAGCACAATCATGACTTGAAAGCCACATAAAAATCACCGATTGGGACTACCAAGTGCTGAAGCATGTGACACAAAAAACACTCACTACAAATTTCTAAAATGTCTCTGCAAGCAATAACAGCACCACAGCTGTTCATCGGGTGCTGAAGAACATGGGTTTCCATGACTATGAAACCACACACAAGCTTGACATCTGCAAAGGCAACACCAAGTATTGGGTGGAGTGATGTTAAGTTCCCTGCCATTAAACTCTGGAGCAATGGATGCCTGACAGAAGATGTCTGGGTTTGGCAAATACCAGGAGGATGCTGCCTGTCCAAATGTGTTGTGCCAATGGTGAAGTTTGGAGCAGGAATCAGCTTGACAAATTATACAAAATCCTACTCAGAAATCCCTTCTGGGGGAATCTTAATGCTGCAGCCTACAATTCTAAATATTCTGTTCTTCCAACTTTATAGCAATAGTTCAGTGAAGGCTCTTTTCTGTATCAAATTGACAATGCTCCAGTCAGCAAAAGCAAGTTTTCTGCAGGAATGGTTTGATAAAATGGGTGTTGAACTTGACTGGCCTACACAGGGTCCTCACCTTAATCTCACTGAAACACCTGTGGGATAAATAGGAACATAAACTGCATATCAAATCCCCATTGGTGACCAACCTCACTAATGCTCTTCTGAAAAAAGACAAGGAAATCACTACAGCAGCACACCAGCATCTAGCATAAAGTCTTCCTAGAAGGTTGCAGGTGGTATAGCAAAGGGTAGGTCATCTCTTCATCATTATCATCTCTTTTCATCAGGCAGTCTACCCAACATTCGCCTATCTCCAAAATAACTACTCCTGTAAGAGATCATTATCCAACATCATCCTCCTTAGCAACTCTTAAGTTTCACTACCTTTATACTCTGACTTGTCAGGAAAACAATGTTTCGATGCCTTCCGTGTTTAAATGCAATCCAGGCATCCACATAAGCCAAGCTTCTCTTTTGACACTCTTGATTTCATCTCATTCATTCATTACTGCTGCTCTTCTCAACTATGCATTATTGTATCTGGGTAGTACCACTCCCTATTTTCACTCACACTCTTCTGCTGCATGACCTCAGATCTCTCACCACTCAATTCAGACTACCTCTCAAGTCATACATACCCAACCATCAATCTCATTCGCACGTCCACCTTTCTTGATTGCCATTATCACTAGTATTACTCAAGCAAAGCCTCTTCCAGCATTTTATTTTGCACACCACAAAATCATTGAATCTTCATAAATCACACCTCTCAATGATCCATTCATTCCATACTCACCTGCATCCTCCCTCTCCCTCAATACTTCTCATTCTCTCACATCTTTCTTTAAACCTTCCAATCCCTTTGCTCATGCACCATCATGACTTCCTCTCATTATTTCTTCTTTCCCTTGTTCTTCCACTATCAATCCCATAATTCTATCTCACTCCTTCTTACTCTTATTTGCCTTATGTCAGTTAGCTCTTCAAGTCTTCAAATCTCTCTCCCTTCATGCCCCTCTCTCTCTCGCTAAGCATACTACTCTCGCTTGACATTTACCTATCCAATCAACACCATCCTCCAAATCTGCTATACTTTGAAATGTTATATCCAACTTCACATCATGCTTGCTTTCCTCATCCTCGATCATGTTATTCCCATCTCTTCTCAGCACTAACTTGTTTGATGTACTGCTACTACTGAAATAATCGAATAAGTGGTAATAATCGAAATGGTAATAGCAATAACTTACCAGCAAACTGACTTACTGTGCTGCTGTTATCAAATACAGTACAATAGATGATACACTAAAAAGATACATTAAACTAAAAAAAAAAACTTAAAATATAAATTCTATACTAAACTAAAATATTTTAAACTTAGAGGGTAAGATTCCCTCTAAGTTTAAAACAAATATCCTAATAATGAGCTCTTAAATCATCCTCCTGTTGGTGAGAGTGACCATGAAGTGATTATCTGGGTGGGTTGACAGCAGTGTGAGGACCTCTGTAAGAAAAGAATATATGTGGAATTACAAGGCTGGTGATTACGAGAAGCTCAGGTGATAGCTTGCAGGCGTAGCATGCAAAGAGGAGTTGGCTGGAAAAGAGATCAATGCTGTTTGGGCGATATTGAAGAACTCTCTGGTAGATGCAATGTCTAAATGTATTCTAAGAGTCAGAAGATTAAATCAAGTAGGTGTGAAATAGATGAATGAAGAGATTAAGCATGTGACACATAGGAAGAAAGCATATTATGGAGGCAACATTAGAGAAGAGGTAATAATCGATTCCATGAGGATTACAAAGAACAGGCAAGAAGGATGACTTGGTTGGTAAAGTAGCAAAAATGAACTATGAGCAGCGGTTAGTTAATGAAGCCAAAAAGAATCCTAAAGAGTTCTTTCAATATGTAACCAGCAAAAAAAAAAAAAGAATGATTATGAAAGGATGACATCGACTGGAGAAAATGGCATAAGAAAATATAGTTGGGATATTTAATGAGCAGTTCATAAAGGTCTTTTAATTCTTGTGAATGTGACAGCAGTCAATGAGGAGAGACTGACTGTACATGAGGCAAGAGGTATATGGGAAATTGAGCAAACAATGTTAATAAGGCTGTAGGACTTAATATATCACCATGTATTTGGAAGGAATGTGCCAGGGAGTTTGCATTCTGCCATGACATATTTGTTTGATAAGAGTCTTGCACTGGGTCAAGTTCCAAAGGAGTGGAAGGTGGGCAAGATTGTGCCACTTCATAAGAGAGGTGATAGAACTCAAGCATCAAATTATAAGCCTATCTGTCAGATGTTGTGGTTAAAGTGTTGAAGAAGCTGGTGAGAACCAGGATCCAGAATTGGGTTGACAACAACAGTATTATCTTTGATGAACAACATGGATTTGCTAAACAGAGATCATGCTTTAGTAATATACTTACTTATTATAATAAGGTGAAAGCTTCATTTTTCATGTAGTACTATCATATCCTGTACACCTCTTGAGGGTAAATGTCAAGAATTTGATGATGATGAGCTTCATTGGACAGAGAAAAGGGATACACAGTAGTATACTTAGATTTTGCAAAGACTTTTGATAGATTACCACATGATAAGTTGTTAGCCAAACTAGAGTGGATGGCATTGGATATTAGACTTTTTTTTATGTTGAGCACATACACGAGAGGTTGGTAGTCAACCTATAGTACATTAGCACCATGTATGGGTTGGGAAAGAAGGTACTTGTTCACATTGGATTTGAATGACTGTATATTGTATTCCTTAGGGAACACATCAAGGGGAAGATTGTTCTATAGTATAGCAGTTGTAGGGATACACAATTTTTCAAGAGAAATCCTAGTTTTTTTAGAAACTGAGGATGCAATGGTTGTTATGTGTTTATGCCAGGAGAGGCTTGATGTTAGGGTAATTCCAAGAAGAGAAATCTCATTGTTTGGAAATTTGGGTGTTGTCAAAAATAATACTGGAAGAGAATAGTTCTTTTTTTTTATTTTTTTTTTTATAAGAAATGAGACAGAACTGGGTTTTACTAGCGTTGAAGCTGACAGGGTTATCTGAGCCCCATTGGAGATCTGAATTGAGGGCAGTGGTGCTTGCTGTTCTGTAGGTTGAGTTGTGTGGAGTAAGGTTTATCAAAAGAAAGGGAGTAGTGTAATGTGCTGTCATCTGCAAAACTGTGTATTGGTCGTAGGTAAGCTGAAGTAGGTCATTGATATATAGTAGGACGAGGGTTGGTGAGAGGACAAAACCTTGAGGAACCCTGGCATTAGTTGAATGGTGAGAGGATAAGTAGCCATCTACCACTACACATAGTGTGTGTGTGTCCAGACAGAAAGCTGGCAATTCAACTACAGAGTTCTTGAGATAGACCAAACGATGGCAACTTGTTTAGAAAGTCCTTGTGCCAGACTCGGTCAAACGCATTCGAGATATCAAGTCCAACTGTTTGAGATTTACCAAACTTCTCCATGGCATTTGTCCAGAGATGACCAACATGAGAGCAGATCTCCTGTTGATCAGCAGTGATGGAATCCATACTAGTGGTCGTTTATTAGATGGGTAGCTTCAAGGTAGTATAGGAGACTAGTGCACTGGATCAGAGACTGGCTATCTGATAGGTATCAGCAAGTTGTGTATGTCGGAGCAATATCCCAGAAGAGGAAAGTCGCTAGTTGTGTGCCTCGGGGACCTGTTTTAGCCATTGCTGTTTAATCTGTATGTTAATGATATTGGAGAAGATTTGGATAGGAATATTCAGTTGTTTGCAGATGATTCAAAGGTGGAACGAACTATGAAGAGTAGAGTAGAGTAGATGTTGTGGCTTTACAAGGAGACTTGAGTAGATGAAGAGAATGGGCATAGTAGTGGGGATACCAGTTCAATGTTGTAAAATGAAAGGTTTTAAAATTTGGGAAATAAAGATGGGATGTAGAATTTATGCTTGGTGGGGATGTTTCCTCCACCTCCAACAAGATATCCTCCACCAAGCGTAAGAGGATAAGAGGAGGTGAGGGAGATGATATAATAGATTTATAAGTTGGTAAAGAGTGGTTTTAGCATCAATGTTGAAGTTTTTCAACAATTGGTGGGAGATAAGGGGAAGAACAAGAGGTCATCCCTGGAAGCTGCATAAGGAGGGGGGTGTAAACAAAGAAATGAGTAGCAGGTCTTTTGCATGCAGAGTTGCGAATGATTGGAATGCTTTGCCTGAGGATGTGGTGTCTGCAGAAAATCTGAATGTGTTTAAAGCAAGATATGATGCACTGTGTGTGTATGACAAAAGGAACCTCCTAAATAAGTCATCGACTCCATGGGAATCTTAGGATTCTGCTGTCTTACACACACAATTTGATCCTAATAGTAACTTTTTTTTACCTGGCTGTCTCTTGTCTTTAGGTGGAAGATGAATTTCACCACCCTGATAAATTAAAGATTCCAAAAAATTATATTCTTGGTTTCATCCTTTATCCAAGTGTAGGCTAACAAAGTTTGCATGTAAAGTCACTTCACGACTGAGTTACTTGTATAAAGAGGCTAATGACTTCACATCAATTGCCTTAGTATTCCATGATGTAAAGCACATATCCTTACGAATAGTGTATAATACTATACACTATGGGAAGGGCCACTACCCAGACCAGTTTTGACCTTTATTATGGTCTCATTAGTTGGAGCCAGACCCAGAAGGGATACCAAGGTTGAAGTACTGCAGAATTCATATTTCCATATACAATATTTTGTCTCAGTCACTGAGACATCTTCAGGGAGTACAAATACCACTTGTATAACACACACACAGAAATTAACACAATACTTAATGAAACATAAGGTTTTGTTTACCAAATTTTGGGAAGTTTTATGCATCCATATTTATTTAAATTCAGTTGATTTCTGAGTGTCACTGGAGATTCTTTCTAAAAAAAGCCTTTCCTTTTTGAATTTACTATGGCAGAGCATAGTGGTTTTTCTTCAAGGAAATGCTATAGGTTGTATTCAATAGATGGTCAGCAAGGCAAGACTGACCATAGTTGCGACTGCAGATGTATGATTTGTGTTCTTCTAAATGGATGGTCACTGATCTACCTGTCTGTTCAAAGTAAACTAACTTGCAGTAACAGGGTACTTTATATATATACTCCAAGCACAGCGAGGGAGTAGCTGATCTTTGATAGAACAGATAAGGATGGAAAGTTTCTGGTGGGGCTTAAAAGCTGTGAAGGTTTTACTTTTTTTAAAAACCCATCTATTTTTTCTGATGTGCCTTGGATGTAGGGGGATGGTGATGGCAATTGCTGAAATCCTTCTGAACAATAGCAGAGGAATGGGGAATTTTTTTTTAATTTTGTAATCACTGTAACCATTGGAAAGGAAGGTGTTGTGTATTTGGTTGAGTTTAGTTGAAAGAGAGGTTCCACTGGAACAAAGATTACAGGCTCTATTTGTCAAAGTTTTAATAATGCCACATTGTTGAGAGGAATGGTAGTGGGAAAGTCTGAATGCATCTGCCTGTATGAGTGGGTTTTCTATATACAGTGAAGGGAAGGTTACCATTAGGCATGTTACTAAGTGGCTAGGAAGGGTAAACTATAGTTATTTTCCTCTTCAATCGTAAACTGGATTCTTGGATATAGACTAAGGTGACTGAAGAAGGAGTCTAATGGATCTGGGGCCATGAGACCAAACAGAGAACACATCATTTACACATCTTAGTCAGATAGAAGGTTTGAGAGAGGCTGAGCCTATGGCTCGTTTTTTTCAAAATTTTCCATGTAAAAATTGTCATGGGGAAGGAACCCACAGTCCTATCCCAATGGCTTTAACAAGCCTTTAAGGCCCACAACCTTCCAAGAATGCTTAGATTTCTTAACCGAAGTACAAGGATAGGATGGTCACCCCTATGCCTGTAAGTATTCCTGGCTGTATCCCTGTGTGTTCACGGGGGCCGGTTTGCCTGCTTGCAGGATGAAAAACACCAGATAAACTGGCGGAAAAAACCCTGCTGTCCATGTGCAAGACCGGCTAACTTGGCTATGGCTGTGAAAGATCCTTTAGCTCCTCACGTCTTCGACAGGAAGCAAACCTAGGACACTCCTTTCCCGGGCATATGGTTGCGAAGCACAAAGCCACTAGGCTAACCATGCGGACGAACCCAAATTTTGTTTGTAAATTTTGTTCTTCCAAGAAAAATAACCAGAATTGATGGCAAAGGTAAAGAGATCTAAGATATCAGAAGGAAAAACATTTTTTAAGAATGTTATGGTGTCATTTAAGGGAATATTAGTATACAGTGAGGTGGTGGCAAAGCTTACCAATATATATCTATATTATTTAAAGTTAGATTTTTAATCAAGTGTTTAAAAATGAGTAGTTTTTTAATATAGGATGTGGTAAGTCCAATGGAAGGGGGTAAGAGAGTTAGCCAGCTGTTTTGACAATTTGCAGCATGGAGCATCAGTGACATCTACTATAAGTCTTTGGAGTAGGGGAGAGGAGATTAAGTTTGTGGATTTTAGATAAACCACATGTCTTTTTTGGGGAGGGGGGAACTAAGTGAGAGTTTTTTTGTAATGTCTGGTAGCTAAGAAGATACTTTTTTTTTTCAAGTAGGTTTTTTAATTTTTTAACTCGCATTTTAGTGGGATCATGATCTAGTGGGATGTAGGTAGCAGGATCTCAGACAATATCAATTTTTTTTTATTATATTCCATGGCATTAAGGATGACTGTGTCGTTACCCTTATCCCTCTGGTGATAACAATACTTTTATCTTTCTGAGAGCAGCGAGTTGTCCATAAGGAAAATTACTTTTTGGAGGCAACAACAGAAAAGGATATTGGCAACTGCAAGTCTGATGTTATTGGTTATTTCCAGAGCTAAGTGACAGATTCCGCATTCTATGTTGTACATTATGTCTAGCGGTGGCACTTCTTTCAGTGATGGCAAAATTGTGACAAAAGTTGTGATTTAGATTTACACAGAATGTTATACTTTTTGATGTGCTTATTTGTGATATTTTGGAATTCTTTTTGTGCAGAAGCTTCTGAAATGTGCAAGAGAATGGACCAAAGTTCAGGGTTGAGAATCGTCGAGAGCTCAGATTGTAACAAGTCAATGGAAGCATTCATCACAAAGATGTCAATAATAATTTAAAAAAATGCTAGACAAACATGACAAACCTAATTTTATCATACAATACCAGATTCCAATGAAACATTCTAAGCTGATCCAAAAAAATATTTGAATGCAGGGACTTTCTCCACATTCAAGTCCTTTTTGGAAGTTACCATTTCATGTAAATGAGAAATCTGAAGAAAATGTAAAATTCAAGCATTTTAGAAGATAGTAAATAAAGTCAAACTTAGTAAACACTTCCTACAGTAAAAATATAGGAATCACTAACCCTTTTAGAGAGACAGCTGGTATTTTCCAGAAAGAAAATACATGTAATTTCTTGAATTCCTTTAAAGAAAGAACACTAGTAATTTTTTCTACTTTCAGTAAACTGAATTCACTAGAACATCAAGTGTAGCTTAACAGCAAGGGAAATTTTATGAGAGCTTAATGGGACCAAATTTAAGCAATACTTTGGCCAGGATTTTTTTGCTATCAAGAAGACCTGATGTATTCATGTTGACATCAGGTGTTTTTGCAATCTCTTCAAGAAGCAAACCTTGAGCTAAATTTGATCAATGCCATTTCACCAGGAGCTAATTTATTTTTGTCACAAAATAAGAGGAAAGATAACATCAGAGCTAGATAATCAAATGCAATTGATTTTTTATTTTAAGGATGAGACAGGTACAACAGTTTATAAAGATAATACCTTATAAAAAGTTTATTCCTACCTGCTCCTCATACCTGAAAATTCTGCTAATTCCTACTAAGAGGAGTAAGCTTTCCATTCAGCCACAGAAAACAGAAGGCATGATTATGTAAAAATCGGCCTTTTCTCAAACTGTAACTCAATGTAAATTGAGACATTTTCTCAAATGTCTTGCCCAAGTCATCCTAAATTGGGCAAGACATTTTTTTTATGATCCCAAAGCAATGGTTTGAAGAATCAGGATTGAAACAAACCTGTAGCCTTCATTAGTAAGAACTTGAGTATCTCTGAAAAGAAGTATGAAAGAGTTAAGAAATAGATGTTCGCCATACTTATCCATTAAGAAAGTACAAGTACCTTTTTAAATAGTCAAAAACTGACCAATCTGAACAAAACTGAACTTAAATCTGACCAATCCTTTTAGGTAACATTAATAATCAGAGTCAAAGGGTAGAAGGGGGGGGGAACAGTAGAGATTCAAGGCCATACTAGAATCTTGCGCATTCCTCTTAAACAAAGCTTTGCCAACTATTCAGTTAAATCTAGCTATGGGGAAGACAGACTTCTCAAATAAGGTGTATTTTGAAAAGTGACAAAAAAAATTATGTGAAGAGAAATTCATGGTTCAAGAATGGGTTTTAGGTTCTTAGGGAATCTCACAAAGAATATCTTCTGTCAATTATAAAACAATGATGTGAAACAGTACCATGTAACCAAAGTTCTTGTCTGGATATAATACATAGCCACTGATTTCAGAAAAAAAAAAAAATTTTGAATTTCAAAAATACTGAAAAAAAAGTTGTCTCCATTATGACAATGGAAACAATTTAATAGATGAGAAAATTAATACAGCCACATGTTCTAGTAATATTCTCAATATTTGACTACCATATATGATAGTCAAACATTACATGACTAGTTTCTATAATGCCGACAATTTTCTTCCATATTTATTGTTTGTAAAGGATCTGAATACAATTACTCGTTGTCTAAATCATTCCTAAATGTATCACTCACTCATTCTGTTTAAGTCATGGCCAAGTCATCTTAGATTAGTGCTCTGATTACACATTCTTAAATATTAATGTAGTCTTTTCATCCCCCACCCTCCCTGATATATACAGATATATACAGGGTGGTCCAGAAGGTAACAGTGCTGTTTGGGAACAATGATCACTATTTCATTATTATTTTGTAATTTATTATTTTGATTATTAATTTGTTTGATGTTACCAACATGATTAAATGTTATGTTCTGCATATACACTGCATATGTATTATGTTCTAATAAAAATTCTTGTAATTTCTCTGACTGCCATATTACTTCTAAACCATTCTGTATATTCAAATTTTAAAAAGGTTCTACTAATTGTTGCCATCTTTTTCAATTCCCTAATCAAAACTCACAGTAAGGACTACAAAATTTTGATATCTATGATCCTCTGTCCAGGTGTCATTTCTATCTCCACTTCTGGCTAACCTAATCATGAAATACTTGAAATACAATCCACAGAAGAATATCATCAAAACCTAAAATTCAGATGCAATAGTTTGATATTTTCATTGTCTGGCCAGATTCAAACAGAGAAGTGGCAGAATTGTCTTAACAGACATTCTCCTAGAATGTCTCAAAAGACTTATCAGTATGCATAAAAACTCATGCTAGTTCTCACCATCGCCTCTCACAGAATTTAAGAATAATCAAAACTAAGAGACAGTGTTAAATTGTGAATGAAGATATTTATAATTAATAATATTTCATTCATAATTAACAAGACCTGCCATATCATAAGCAGAATTTATTTAAATTTATTTTGTTAGTCTCTTGCTTATAAAATGTTATTCATGAATTCCTTTTTAGTTTTGTTAGTTAATTTTATTTATGTAATTTTTAAATATATTACAGACATGAAATGCCTCTATATTAAAGTGTCATTTTATTTTATTTGCTTTATTCTTTTAATAATAATATTAGAAACTGTAATGTATGTAATTTTAATATATCCAGAAGATTCTTTATGATATCATTTGATTGGTTGTTGTGAGAAAACCTGCAAATTTCTCCTAGCACGTGTTGGAGCATGAACTACTATATACAAAGGGAAAAACAAGTCTGATGTGAGCCTAACCGGTGAGAACCAGTTATTGGCGGGGAAAAAAGGAAGGAGTGGATATGAAAACGAAAGTAAAGACAGAATCGAATAGGGGAGTATGAAGGATGATAAGTGGAGACTGGGGGGAATTTTGACGTGCCGAAAACGGAATTAAAAGGACTGGGATTCGCTTGGATCTTACCTTTTTCTGAGTTGGATTTATACCAAAACTTCCTAACACCTAGCAGTGGAATAGTGCAGGAAATAGGATAATATGTATAAGAAAAAGAAGATAATTTAAACCAAGTGTATAAAGGTTATATTCTCCTGAGTCTATAAATCAGTCACGGAAGTGGAAAATTCTTTAAAGTTTGTGTTACTAGAAAGTAAAAGTCAGCAAGGACTTTAAAATTATTGTTCGATCTCCTTATGATGTGATGAAGCTATATCCTGGTAAGATTACCTTTACTATACTCAGTGAGAAGTAACGAAAATTAATTCCGCCGAAAGTAAATTATTCCTAGTTGCTGTATTCAGCGAGTCAAGATTTAATGTGATGTGCTAAGACTTTTCCCTCTTCAAGTGATAAATACTATATTATTAAATTAAGTGTTCACTGACTGAACGCAAATACTGTGAAGCCTATTAGATGTAATTTAGGAATCTTGAACTTACAAGAACTAAAATCGATTGACTGAGCTTAGAGAATTACAAATGAATGCCTGATGGTTCATGAGTTGTATTCTTTGTGAATATCTTGAACTGATTTGATATTTAAAATGTTTTGAAATGTAACCTTGATCAGAGTAAAGTTATGATAGAAGTCCTTTGTAACAAGAAGGATAAGATCTGTTAAATATAATCTTTAATTATAAAGTTTAAGCTCAGCTGAGTAGTATACTAGAATCTTAATGAGAGCTTTGTATTCGTCTAATTGTAATGTCCCTGTTGGAATAATGTGTTCTAATGTAATTTATGTGACACTGCATTAAATAATTTTGTTTGAATTGAATCTTGTATTTGCCTGATTGTTTCATTGCACCGCTCATTAAAATAATTCAAATCTCAGCAGGAACCTTTTTTAAGAAAAAAAAAACCTCGGCCTAAAATCAACTTATGATAACCTGATACAGTTGAAGGTTGATTTATCTAAGTTGCTCTTGCAATTTCTGCATATGGAGTGCCACAGTATAATATAAATTTTCTTCATATTCGATTGATATAGTTATAAAACGTGATTGAGAAGAAGTTACGATCCAACAACAGAACATATCTCTAACAACATTAAGAAAAGAAATAAAGAGCTTTGTTACCTCACCCATACCTCTTTCCTTCAATGGATATATGGGAACAAAAACATCCCTTAAGACACTTATAGCTATGCAAGACTGCAAAGGTGCAGTCATGCTTCCTTATATTTGCAATGTTGTTATTGACAAAATTCTTGGATTTTTCCGAAGTCATGAAATAAAAGTTGCTTTCGCTCCAGTACAAAAGATCTCCATATTCTAGCAACCTCCAAATTCCCTCACCTTCCCCTCAAGAAGCTTTAAAATTCATTATTTGTGCAGCATTCCAGAGAAATCTATATATCAAACATTTTAAAGTTGTTAAAAATTTTAAAAAATAAAATAAAATAAAAAACAGACCTGGTTTATCTTTTCACACTACAACCAATGAAAGGGGAGGGGTAAAACTGGTAAAAAAACAAAAATGTTACCTATTCAACATAACTGTTTTGTCAGAAAATTTAAAGAAGCTTCTGAAGCACTCCATGGAATGCAATAATACCAAAGACATGATTCTGCACTAAGTTTGGTCTTCATTCATCAAAAATCTCATTTACAGACCTCGGCAATGATATGCATCATGTTTTAGCACATGTTAATACCAGCTAGTACATCAGCTTTCATGTGTTCACTGTATTTTCATCGTTTTTTTCTGTTTTTTTTATTATTACTTACTGTAATAAGTTATGTTTAGCTAATTACACTTATAAGCATGATCCTGATGATGCACTGTTGGCACATTAAAATAGTCAAGCTGTCTAAGATTTTTTTTTTTTTTTTTAAATCTAAGTTCAGCACCATGTGGTAATTATACAATAATTTTGAAGAATGTCTTTACAATCACAGAAACCTAAAACTTTCTAAATCAACTTTAGTTCCTTAAGAAATTGTACTATATAAGATGGTGTTGAAACCAAACTTTTGTTAAAATATTTTTTAACTGGTATTTTATTCTAATTTCTTTCATTTCATAAAAATTGGCTTCCCAGACTAACATTACTTATTTCCATTGTCAATTTCTATCTTCATTAAAAACTACTTAAATAGCTAAAACATGTAATTGTTTCATGGTTCACTACTGAAGATTGGTATAGCTTGCTTCTCTCATGTCTATTTTCACAGTTTCATTCTACTGCTAATTTTTTACACTAAATTTATAAGGACAATTTAAGAGCAAATTTTAATTTAATAAGAAAATAGCATTTCTTGACAGTAGATAACTTGAATATCCCATATTTCAGTATAAAGTTTATTCAATTTTTAAAGTGATCTAAATTATAATCTAGTCTATACAGGTTAACACGTTCGCTGCCAACTACGAGTATACTCGTAGTTCGTATATGAGCTTCACAAGCCAACTACGAGTATACTCGTATGTCGATTTACCGACCTCCTATGCCAAACATGAGTTAACCCTTAGTATAATCACCTTAATTTGGACCCTGGGATTCTGAATAAAGTGGAGAGCACATCTGGGGGCTTGATAGAAGGGAAATAATTTCAACTAAAATATAGTATATTATGTATGTGCCTCAGAAGCCAACTACGAATATACTCATATGTCGATTACCAACCTCCTATGCCAAGCGCGAGCTAATCCGTAGTATAACATGTAATTTGTAAATCAATTTAAAACTGATAAAAATCAATAAAATAAAAACCAATTTATTCAAATTACGAATGATACACTTTAAAACAATTTTCCACGCACAATGGTGGTTTTTCCTGGCAAACAGGACAATAATAAGTTTCGCATTGTTGTTTGTTTCGTGTACATACTCGGCATGGCTTTGTCGGCGAATATTTTTTTCTGTAGGTGGTAAAATTTCCAAATAATGAAGATCCCGAATCCTGCTGGTGATGCTGTAAGCTTATCCATTCCAACAAAAACTGAGATAAATTGATCTCTAAATTTTAATGCAGTCATTGCGTTTCCAGTAATTATATTATAAAATTTATGCGCATTTTGAATATATATATATATATATCAAGAATGCGTATTGCCAATTTCTTTGGCCATCTAATTGTCTTTCGTAAGGGGGAATAATAAGAAAGCATTTGATCAGAAAGATCAATGCCTGACATACCCAAATTATAGTCCCTAATGATATTTGGTTTTAATTGAATTTTACCATTCCGATTTTTTGCTTCAACCATTTAAAATTTGTGCATATTTGAAATGGAAAGAACTTCCCTCTTATCCTTCCATTTGCGATGATGAATTCATTAAATTCATCATCGCTCATATTAGCGTAAACTTCTAATTCTTTATCAGTAACTTTTCTTTTACTGGTCATGGCGAAACTCAAGGTTTTTAGAGACTAGACACAATAAACACATTCGTCAGCGCATGTAATATATGGGTAGGGTGGGGGTGATACAAGATTACTCGTAGTTGGTGTATGAAACAAAATTCTGTCTGATAAGCCGGCTACGAGATTACTCGTAGTCTTCAAGTGACCTTGAAGACGCGAAAGTGCTTGGCGTGCGGGAACAAACTATGCCCGAGGAGCATGGCAGCAAACGTGTTAAAAATAACTAGGGTAGTAATAATGCCCAACTATCAAACCATGCTCCAATACATCCTACCATTTTCTAAATGCAATTGTTAACCTGAAAATAAATTATATTGCTCTGTGTTAAGATAAAACTGTTCATAACACCACACATTTTGGTACATTTCATGTACCAAATTTATCCTTTTCTCTAAAATTTGATTACTGTTTCCATCCTCTCAGCTTCTTCTCAAATAATATTTGTTTATTCGTCTTTAATATTTGAAAGTTCTGCAGCTTCAATTATTTTAAGAACTAAAGTAAGACAGAGGGTGTGCCCCCATAACCAAAACTGGTAATTTTTCAGCAGCTTCCACATGGCCAAGCTTGAAGTTATTAAAGAATATAAATGAATATAATTGTGCAGGTAATTATGAACTGAGTATATATTTTGTAGCAATACAAGCATTAAAACTGCAAGGAAAGATAATAGCAGTACATAGCAAATAAATTAAGTATGGCATCTGCGTGAAGCAACATCAGACAATGCCCAGATATGGGGGGGGGAGATAAATCAAGTAGATCATTAAGCAGATAATATAAGAAATCTCCTAACTCAAGAGCAGTACAAAAGGACTGACTAGCACACTAAGGGAGACAAATTCAGACTAAGAAGAAAGAAGCCAAGAGAGACAAAGAAAATTCAAAGTTCCTCTCAACTACATAGTAGGTAAAAATAAAAATTATTATGAAATGATAACATTCATGAATAGATGTAGAAAGAAAGCAACAGCAGAAGTAATAACAGTTGAATTACTGAGTTATCCTTTTCCAAGGTGACTCAGTGACTTGCCATGCATGATCTGCCATGGTAATAACTGCCACAAGTCAGCAAACCTGTTTTTGTGTTTGATAACTTGAGTCACTTCAGTGTTCACAAAGCATGTCCAATGGAGTGGTTTTCAGTTTAAGGAAGGAAGACTGGAGATCTCATGCCAAATGTCAATACTGTAATGACAAGGAGGAAATAGTCATCATCCAACATTTCCATCATATCATCAAATTCCAGACCTGTGCCTTTTGGGTGAGGGAGGGGGGATACAAGATATTATGATAGTACTACATGAAAAGTTACATCATTACTAACTTATGATTGATAATTTTCTTCCAAATTAATCTGTTATCTGTCAAGATGTCAATATTATCAGACCTTAAATGTGTCTTCTATAGCACTTTTTATTGTATCAAACCAGTTAGAACTTGGTCTTGCTCTGAGTGTTTTCCCTGCCATTCTGCCAAAGAACACTTGTTTTGCTAACCTTTCCCATTCTGTTTAGGTGACCATACCATCTGAGATTAGCTCTGCTAACACATTCCTGAATGTTAACAATGTCATATTCCATCCTAATATCTTCACATTTTTAATATGATACTGGCACAGATGCCATCTGTTCAATTTCCTAATCTTTCTCAAGTGTTATTTATAACCCAGCTAAGAGATCCTTAATTTAAAATTGGCTTAAATACTGTTTAATAAACAGTTAGTTCAATATTTTGACTAATTTCTCTCTTATTCCATATAAATTTAATCAGATTACTTCTGAGCATACTAGCTTTTGCTAATTCTGTTATCTACCTCCATATTTAATTTGCCATCTTCACTAAAAAATTATGCCTAAATATCTCAAATGCTTATCTTATGCTATAAATTCTCCATTCAGGATGCAGTTGATGTTTTTAATATTCTTATCTATTTTCATAATCACCATCTTTTTATTACTGATTTTCATACCAAACTTATTACAGTATTTATTCAATTTAATAAGGGATTCCTGCACTTATTTAGGAGTATAACATCATCTCTATAAAGTAATATCCAATTTTGATAAAGTTTAATGCCACTTTCCTTTATGATGTGATCCACAGAGATGATGTATAACATCCGAGATAATGTACACCCTTGTCTCATATCTGATTTAACATCAAACCATTTTCCTGTACCTCCTTCAATTCAAACTGCTGACTTACAACTCAAATACAGACCATGTACTGCCCAACATTTACTGTGGAAGTACTGTTCAAAATTGTAATAATTATAGACCAATCCTCTTCTTTGCCACTATTATTATTCAGGCCTCCATGGAGTCAAAAGACTCGACTCATCGTGGGAGGTCCTTTCTAAGAAACACAAGTCTATCAAGACTCATTGAGGGAGGTCCCTCCTAGGAAACCCAAAGTCCATCATACCACTCCTTAAACGCATTGACTGTTCTCGATCACACCACTCCATCAGGCAATGAATTCCATGGTTCAACCACCCCTCCATGCAAAGAAACCACTCCTCACCCTCTTTCTCACAGTTTCTTTTCGTAACTTCCAGGGATGGCTCCTTGTCATGACTCCTTCCCGCTGTTCAACCAAGCAAAGGAACTCCCTAGTGTCAACCCTGTAACCACCTCTCAACAGTTTAAAAGTCTCTATCATATCACCTCTCCTGCTATCCACCAAACTCTGCAGTCCACACTCTCTCAGTCGATCCTCATAACTAACATTGTACAGTCCTGACACCATCTTTGTTATCCACCTTTGTACCCTTTCCACGGTTAATTTATCCCCTTCAAATCCTGGGGACCAGATCTGAGAACAATAGTCTAAGTGTGGTCTGATCAGAGTCTTATACAACGGAATGATAACCATTTTATCTCTGCAGGTCAGTGTCCTTCTCATAATTGCAGCAATCCTCTGTGTTACCCTCACTACCGTTGCAATATGTCCCCTAAATTTCAGTTCTCTATCAATCATCAACCCCCAGATCTCTTGTCTCCCCTACTTCCTCCAGTTTAACTCCTCCCATAGAGTATGCAGTGTCCCATCGATGTTTCCCAAACCTCAAGACCTTACAATTTGCTGCATTAAACTGACACCCCCCCATTCATTTGCCCATCTGTCTAGCTCATTCAAATCCTCTTGCAGGGCTTCAACAACTTCACTATTACTAATAACCCTTCCCAACTTCGTATCATCCGCAAACAACTGAATATCCCCTTGCAACCCACGGACAATGTCATTGATATAAAGGTTAAACAATATAGGTCCCAGCACTGAGCCTTGTGGAACACCACTTGTAACCTTCTGCCTCTTTGATACTGCTCCACCATACACAACTCTGATACCTATCGAACAGCCAATCCTGAATCCAGTTGACCAATCTGACATCCAGACCCATGTGCTGCAACTTGAATATCAGCTTATCATGTGGCACCCTGTCAAATGCCTTTGACAAGTCTAGGAAAATGGGAGTATATGCCCTTCCCTCATCTAATGCTCTTGTAACTTTATCATAAAAGGCTAGCATATTGCTAAAACAAGAGCACCCCTTCACAAATCCATGTTGACTCTCACAGATAACATTACCCTCATCTGCCCAATGCTGTATATGGTTCCTCACTACTTTCTCCAAGATCTTACTAACTACTGATGACAGACAAACTGGCCTATAATTAGACTATTAAAAATCTTTGTAAAAATAATACAAAATCATCTAAATAATATTTACAAACAGATAATAGAAGAATAACAAGCCGGCTTTAGAAAAAACAGGTCAACAATTGACAATATCTTTATTCTTCATAGCCTGGCCAAAACCGTATGGGGGGGGGGAGGTTTATTGCTGTTTTGCAGATTTTAAACAAGCATTTCATTCCAACAATAGAGGAAAACTTATTCAAATATTAACAAAGAAAAATAGACTGAAAAATTAAGATCTGTTTCAAACCACTATCAGAATACAAGTACAGTAGTTCAATATAAAAATATCACAACTAAAAAATTTGAAATCAAACAGGGAGTTATGCAAGGATGCCCTCTCTCCATGCCTTTTTAACATTTTCATTTAAGAACTCATTAAAGAAGCATTATGCACAACAAAAGGAGTAAAAGTCAATGGAAGACCAATCACACATCACATACACAGATGATGTAATTATAATAGGTAGCAAATCTGTTACCTGTTCTCAGTGCCATAACAAGGGCGTGGCGAAAGAGGCGCCCACCACGGGCACAAAACGTGAAAAATGTAAAAAATGAAAATAAATAAATAGATATAAAAGTCCGTTATTTTATATTGTATTCTTAAATTTTGGCAATAGGCCGCTTTAGACATACAAATTCTGCAACACACTGCAACTCATTTTGATGGGATTAATAGGGAGTATTTAACATATTGCATTTAGTAAAATTTAACTTGTTACATTTAAATTTTTCAAAATTTTTGTCATTTTTGTGTTGGGGTGGGCGCAAGTTAGACACTCGCCACAGGCACTTCATATCCTCGTTACTGCACTGCCTGTTATAATACCAGTTTGTAAAATTACCAGATAACTGCAGAAATTATAAATTACAAATTCAAGTAAAACAAAGATAAAATTGAAAGACACCTGGAAGATATACAGATAACACTTAATTAGGAAATCATAGAACAAGTTAATGGTTTTAGTTACCTAGGATCATATTTGGCTTCAGATTTAAATGACATAGCAACAATAAAACAGGCTATTCGTAGCATGGATAGTCAAATATCATCTACTTCAGCTGCCTTTCCACATTTCAATGATGAATAATAAACTTAATAAAATTTGGAAAAACAAAATTCCTACAACTATAAAAATCAAATTATACAAAAACGTATAATACTACCAACAGTTCTCTATGGGGCAGAAACTTGGACCTAAAAAAAAAAAACAGAAAGGAAACTGTTGACTTTTGAAATGAAATGCTTCAGAAAAATAAACACAGCTCATAAGACTAATACATAAGGACTGCAAGATTATTTGAATATCCCTAACTTAACAATTCTTAATGCAGTTAAAAAGCATCCACTCCATTGGTCTGACCACATTGTGCAAATGGAACTAGACAGATTTCCTTGCCTGGTATTTGAGGACATTAATGAGGGTACAAGACCCACAGGAAAACTAAGAATAACATGGCATAAAATTCTTAGAAGTGCACTGGACTTTCAAAACTGCTGGCACATGAAAGAGCCTGCTTGGACAGAGAAGGGAGGATGGAAGTCTCTTAACCATGAGGAACTCAACCCATCATGAGGAGAGAAGAGAAAAAGACTCCCTAACATAATGTCTCATTTACACCATGTAAATATAGCATTTTGAATAGCTTTTCTCTTAACACCTTGTTCATATGCCTTTTCCAGGTCTATAAAGCTTAATACAAATTCTTGCTATATTCCATGATTTCTTATCTGTTTGTCTGAAAGTGAAAATCTGATTCTACCTCAATTTGGACTTTTTTTTTTTTTTTTTTTTTTTTTAATATATATATGTTGGGCCCATATACAAGAGGTTGGCTGATCAACCTATAGTACTTTAGTACCGTATATGGGTAGTGGGTTGGGAAAGGAGAAACTTGTTGACATTCGATTTAAAAGCCTCCATATTGTATTCCTTGTGAAATACATCAGGGGGAAGACTGTTCCACAGTACAGCAGTAACAGGGATGAAGGAGGAGGAAAAGAAACTTGTTTTGTGGATTCTGTGAAAGGATGTTAGGCAGCAGCTGTATGTGTTCCAATGGGCTTAATACAGAGTGGGGGAAATTATTGATGCTGTTTCAGATGAACATTTCCCATGGAAATATTTATAGAATATAAAAATTGCAGAGACTAAACGTCTATGTGAAAATGAGGAGAGTAAGTCTAATTGCTCTCCTCTGTATTGAGTCAAGCATTTTGAGGAAGCTTTTAGGAGCCCCATTCCAAATGTGAGAACAGTATTTGATAGCCGAGTGGATTTGTGATTTGTATAAGGTTAACAGCTGTTCAGGGGGTGAAGTAACGTCTTGAGCGAAAGAGAAATCCTAGTTTTTTTTTAGAAGCTGAGGATGCAACTGTTGTTATGTCTTTATGTCAGGAGAAGCTTGATGTCACGGCAATTCCAAGAAGAGAAATCTCAGATTGTCTGGAAATTTGGGTGTTGTCAAAAATAATACTGGGAGAGAATGGTTCTTTTCTTTTTTATGAGAAATAAGACAAACTGGGTTTTACTAGCACTGAAGTTGACAGGGTTATCTGAGCCCTATTGGAGGTCTGAATTGAGGGCAGTGGTGTTTGCTGTTCTGTAGGTTGAGGTGAGTTGTGTGGAGTAAGGTTAATCAAAAGAAAGGGAGTAGTGCAATGTCCTGTTGTCTGCAAAATTGTGTATTGGGTTGTAGGTAAGTTGAAGTAGGTCATTGATATACAAAAGGAAGAGGGGTCGGTGTGAGAACTGAACTTTGTGGGACCCCAAGCATTAGTTGGATGGTGAGAGGATAGGGAGCCATCTACCATCACACATAATGTGCATCCTGACAGAAAACTGACAATCCATCTGCAGAAGTCCTGAAACAGTCCAAATGATGGGAGTTTGCTTAGTAAGCCTTTGTGCCAGACACAGTCAAAGGCTTCAGAGACATCGAGTGCAACCACTTGGGATTCACCGAATTTCTCGGCATCAACGAAATCTGAATTGGTGGTCGCTTAATAGCTGGGTTCCTTCAAGGTAGAGTAGTTGTTGAGAATTGATGGTTTTCTCCATCACTTTAGATGAGACTGAGGTAAGCGAGGTGTAATAGGGTGGTAGTTAGATGGTAGCAATTTGTTACCCTTTTTTAGGAATTGGTTGAATATAGGCCAATTTCCAAGCTTTGGGATATATATATATATACACACACACCAGTGGAGTAAGAGAGTATGCACAGACAGCATAGGATAGGAGTCAGTTCTGGTGCGCCGACCTTCAGGACAATTGGAGGAATACCATCAGGACCAGGAGACTTTTTTGTGTCTAATTTAAACAACAGGTTTATGATCTCTTTTTGGCAAAAGGATACAGAGGGCATTGTATATTGTGCAGTTAGAATGACTGGAGGGCATTTGCCATTGTCAATTACGAGTGCATTGGAGGCAAAGTGTGAAGCCAGGAGGTTAGCTTTTTCTGTGAGTGATGTTGCAATTGAGCCATCTGGGTATGATAGAGGTGGGAATGCTGTAGGGCAAAAGTTATGACCAATTGCTTTGGCAAGAGACCAAAAGGCACTGCTGTTTGACATGCTGCAAGTTTCCTGCTTGCCCATTCAAATTCTGTTTTAGAAGCATTGATAATTTTCTTCCATCTGTTTCAGGCTTCAGTATAGCCAATGAAGGAAGATGGAGTTCTTAATTTGACCCAGTTGTGGTATGCCTTATTTTTCATTTGTACAGCCTTGGCACATCTTTTGGAGAACCAGGGTTTAGATAGGGGATGGCAGTTCAGAGAAGTGTGGGGAATGTATATTTTCATGCTAGTGAGGATTACTTTGGTGATATGTTCGTTGCATATGTTTGGATTGGAAGACCAGAAACAATAGTCCAACTATGGGAATGAAGCATAGTCGTCTCGGAGGCTGTCACATTTGGCACTGTTATAATGCCAAACTACTCTTGTGTGAGTGTGACTGTGTAAGCACTGTTGCATGGGGCACTATGATAAGCACTACGTTGTGGTCAGAATTACACAGGGGTCTCACTACATTTGCTGCATATTTGGAAGGGTCATTGGTATGGTAGAGATTGAGGGTATTTGGGGAGCGATTCTGGGGTATCTCATTTTCTGGTTGGCTTGTGAACAATTTGTGTAAGGTCGCTAGTGATGGCAAATGTTTCAGCATCTCTGCCTGCAGGATCTGTACAACTGGAAGAGGAAAGCCAGTTGGTGTTATGGACATTAAAATCACCTAGGAGGACGATTTCACGGTTAGGAGAGTGGGACTGGAAAAAATCAATGAGCTCAGAGTGGTTGGTGGTATTAAGAGAGCGTTAGAGAAAGCAGATGAATTAAGACCAAGTGGGAGAGGGATATTTTCAACCAAAGAAGATCAAAGTTGAGCGATTCTAGGTTAGGTGCTCTCTGGAAAGGGTATGTCACAGTGGATATATGGACTGAATCCAGCTTGTTCTTCTCCAAACTTCCCTTTCACAATTATTCTTAGCCATAGTTGCATAAATCTTACTAGGCACGCTCAGTATGGAAATTTCTCACATCCAGTTTTATTTCTGTTTTTATAGATGAGAGAGCTTTGCTCCAATCCTCTGAGCAGGTCTTCTTTATTATGCAGCATAGCCAATGTAAAACTTTTATACCTTGTATCTGAATTTCTGGTCAAATATCATCAACTTGAACTGCCTTCCAAATTTCAAGTTTTACATTCCTGTCAAATGTTTTCTATCGATGTGTTGTCACTGCTTGTTTCAAAGCAATTACTGCAGACATCTATAATATCTAGTTTCAATTATCACATCACCTTTATTATCTGTCCCTCTATTTCTAACCTTTTTCCATAGCTGCCAGAATATTTTGCCAAATTTCTGATATTTATTTTCTATGTTCTTACCAAAGTCTTCCCATGACTTTTGTTTAGCTGGTTTTATAGAGTGCTTTGCTTTCTTACATTTTTTTTTCTTCTGTTGTATGCTCTAAGAGCACAAGCTAACTTACTTGCCAAGAAGTTTCAACACACTTTCTTCTTTTCCTTGACTGTCGCTTTCTTTGCACACCTCAGCACTTACCTCCCTAGCTGAATCAATATTTTTTTCAGTGTCTGCCAGTGAGACACCAAGGTTCTTGTTTTCAATCTTTCATTTTTTCTTGAATAATATTTGTGTATTTGAGTCTAAAGTTCACCTCCGAGAGCTGTTCAAATTATTCATTTTATAACTTTCTTATCCACTCTTCTTTTCAATAGAAAATTAAATTTTATCATGCTCAAAAACTAAATAGTGATCACTTACAATTTCAAATCCTCCATATACTCTTCTCTGTCCTGAACTAGTGTGAAAGCATTGCTCTGAACAATAATGAAATTTATTTCTTGCATCTTCTCTCCATGTGAATTTGTGCACATTTTTATGTTGTAACATGACATTAGTAATAACTAATCAGTGTCCTGAAGAGAAATCCTGAAAGCACTTACCACTATTATTAGTTTTGCTCTTTTCTCCAAATATTACGATTTGGTAATTATTTCCTACTCTGCTGTTTAGATCTCCAACGAGGAGCAAACTTTTCCATTTTCATTGAGTCAACTGCCCTCTCTAATGCCTTGTAAAACACTTGTAATATTCCTGACTGCAAGCAGGAATATTACACTGGTGTCCAAAACCAAAGGACAAACACTACTTCTGAAGATTACAACTGCAAATTCAGACAAATCAGCTTGTGGCAAATTTGTATAAAACAATTTGTATAAACCAATTTCTACTCGAAATCAGATTTGTATAATCTGATTTCAAGTAGAAATTGGGTACATATTAAAATTTCCAAATAGCATGCAAAGGGGTCACGTGATAGCACTAACAAGATAAAAGGATGTGCTAAGTGAACTGTGTTTGAAAAACACAGTTCACTTTTTTTGTGAAAGAATAAAGTCACAAACTTAGAGGTCTTGTAATGTCTCAAAGACATCTAGATGATTTCACATGGGGAAGATTTATTGGAAAGCCTGAAAAAGGCCACAGAATTACTGATATTGCCAGAGAGTTTGGAATCTCTCATGACATTGTATCCAGGCTCTGGACAGCATTTCAAACCAATAGAATGTGTTCCATGCACTTGCTAAGAAGTTGTCCTTGCTCTACCATGAAGCATGAAGACAGATTTTTGGTTATAACAGCAAAATATAATCTACAAACCATGGCAGGTCAGCTTGGAAGTTGGCTTCATTCAAGCACAGATGTAGTTATTTTGGCAAACAGTGGCAAGACGTCTGCAACAAGTAGACCTAGACACCTGAAGACCTGTACTCTGAGTCCACAGCTCATCGTAGAGCATGTTTATAGTAGTAGTGTATCCATAAAAATTGGACAAGACACCAATGCATTAATGTACTCTTTACAGATGAGAGTCTGTTTTAGTCTTTCCTACAATTGTAAATGACACTTGATCTGAGATGAAAGTGGTACTGTTTACCATCGCGAGAATGTTCTTGAAAGGTAAAGACAGTGGTGCTGAAGTCATGGTGTGGGGAGGCATTATGCTTAATGGATGCACTGAGCTACAAGTGCTGGAAAAAGGGATTATGACTGGTGAACAATATTGCAATGAAATTCTTCAAGGTCATGTTCAATTGTTCTGTGGTACTGTAGGTGAAGAATTCATTTTTATGGATGACAATGCTAAACCACGTTGTACACAAGCAGTGGAGATAGTTCTGGAGCCTGAAGATATTAATCAAGGTGAGTTATCTCCCAGATCTTAAATCCATAGAACGCATCTGGGAAGCAATAGGGAGATGCATTGCTGCTCAACGTTCCCAAGAAAACAAACAAGGCCTCCTCCTTGTTCTGAAGGAGGAGGAGTGGGCCAGTTTTTCTCAAGAACTCCTAAATCACTTGGTGCTAAGCATGTAATGACATTGTGAGAACTGCATTGCAGTTGAGGGTAGACATATTCCATACTAAAATGTCTCTTCGTATAGTTTTTTGTAAACTGTACGTTAATTCCTTAGGAAATTTGTAACTATTGCAAAAAATGTATTGCAATTTTCATCATCATCATCATCATCAAATTCCTGCCATGTACCCTCAAGGGGTGTACAGGATATGACAGTACTACATGAAAAAATTACATCATTACTAACTTCCTATCTACAATTTTCCTCCAAATCAGTCTGTTACTTGTCAAGACTCCAACATTATCAGATCTTATATTTCTATCGTCTAAGGCACTTTGTACCGTATCAATCCACCTATATCTTGGTCTTCCTCTGGGTCGTTTTCCTGCCAACCTGGCAGAGAACACTTGTTTTGCTAATCTTTCCTCTCCCATTCTATTTAAGTGACCATACCATCTGAGATTAGCTCTGCTAACACATTCCTGGATGCTGACAATGTCAAGTTCTTTCCTAATATCCTCATTTTTAATATGATATTGCCATTGATGCCATCTGTTCACGCCTCTAATCTTTCTCAGGACTCTCATATCTGCGGTCTCTAGTCTTTGGTCAAGTGTTTTACTTCTGACCCAGCTCTCAGATCCATAAGTTAAAATTGGTTTGAACACAGTTTTGTATACAGCTAATTTAGTGTTCCGACTAATTTCTTTCTTATTCCATATGAATTTATTCAATTGACTTCCCATGATACCAGCTTTGCTGATTCTGTTGTCTATTTCTATATTTAATTTACCATCTTCAGTAAAAATTGTGCCTAAGTAGCTAAAATGTTTCACTTGTTCCACAGGTTCTCCATTCACAACACAGTTGACATTTTCAATGATTCTGCCTATTTTCATTGTCTTTGTCTTTTTATTGCTGACCTTCATACCATATCTATTACAACAGCTATTCAATTTAGTCAGAGAATCTTGCAGACTTGTAGCGGATTTATTTAGAAGTATAACATCATCCGCATAAAGCAAAGAGCTGACATTAACATCTCCAATTTTGATATCAGGTTTAATACCACATTCCTTAATAATGTGATCCATATAGATAATGAATAACAGAGGGGATAATGTACATCCTTGTCTCACACCAGATTTAACATTAAACCATCTTCCTGTACTTCCTTCAATTCTAACTGCTGACTCACAACTCAAATACAGACTAAGTATTGCTTGATATAATGCCCCATTGACACCATATAACTGCAGCGTATTGAATAGCTTGTCTCTTGGCACCTTGTCATATGCCTTTTCCAAATCAACAAAACTTAAATACAGATCTTTGTTATATTCCCATGCTTTCTCGACTATTTGTCGTAAAGTGAAGATCTGATCCTGACAGCCTCTATTTGGCCTGAATCCAGCTTGTTCTTCACCAAGCTTTTCTTCCACAATTCTTCTCAACCGTTTCTCAAGTATACTTGCATAGATCTTGCCAGGAACACTCAGTAGGGAAATACCTCTGTAATTCTCACATTCAGTTTTATTTCCCTTTTTATATATGGGTACTATGAGAGCTCTACTCCAATCATCAGGAATTCGTCCCTCTGTCCAGGCTTTCTGAACTATGCAGTGCAGCCACTGTAAGACTCTTATACCACCATACTTCAGCATTTCTGGCCGAATATCATCTACTCCTGCTGCCTTTCCACATTTCAAGCCTTTGATGGCTTTTTCTACTTCAAGTATGGATATGTATTCCTGACTGCATGCCTGGTCAGTGTTTTTTATCACTGTGCTGTCATCACTGCTTGTTTCATTTAGCAGTTTTTCAAAGTAATTACTCCATACTTCAAGGATATCTTTTTCTCCTGTTTTCATTTCACCTTTATCATCTCTAATTCCTTTTACAGCACTCTTTCCTCCATTCCTAAGCTTCTTCAACAACCTCCAGAATATTTTGCCACCTTCTTGATATTTATTTTCTATATTCTTGCCAAAGTCCTCCCATGACTTTTGTTTAGCTAGTTTTACACACTGTTTAGCTTTCTTACATTTGTCTCTGTATTCTGTAAGAGTAAAAGCTGACTTATTTGCCAGGAACTTTTGATATGCTTTCTTCTTTTCCTTCACTGCCTCTTTAACTTCCTGTGTCCACCAGGGAGTTCTGATTTTTTTATCTTTGCACACAACCTCACCACATGCCTCTCTGGCAGAATCAATCAATGTTTCCTTCAGAGTTTGCCACTGAATCTCCAAGGTTTGATTCCTATTCTCAAACTCTTTCATTTTCTTTTCAATAATATTTCTGTATTTTAGTCTACAGTTTACATCTGGGAGCTGCTCAACTTTTATTCGCTTTAAAACTTTCTTACACATTATTCTTTTCAATATGAAATTCAATTTTATCCTGCTCAAGACTAAATAGTGATCACTTCCAATTTCAAATCCTCTGTACACTCTGGTGTCCTGCACCAGGGAGAAAACATCACTATCAACAATAACATAGTCAATGAGACTTTTCTTATTCCTAGCCTCTTCTCTCCATGTGAATTTGTGCACATTTTTATGTTGGAACATGGTGTTAGTAATAACCAGTTCATGTCCTGAGCAGAAATCCAACAGATATTTGCCATTATTATTAGCTTTGCTCTTTTCTCCAAATTTTCCCAAAATATTTTTGTATGTCTCACAATCATTTCCTACTCTACTATTTAGATCCCCAACAAGGACCAACTTTTCCTTTTTCATTGTGTCAGTTGCTTTTTCTAAAGCCTCAAAAAATTCCTCCACTTCTACCTTAGTAGAGCCTTCTGTGGGACCATAGGCACAAATAAGTCTCATTGTCCAGTTCCCCATTCTCATATTTGCCCACATTACTCTACTTGAGACTGACTGCCATTCAAGAAGATTAGCCTCGTATTTTGTGTTGAATACTATGGCTACTCCTTCTTTTCCTTGATTGTTATTGCCTGAATATAACATTTTGTATTTATTGCTCAGAAAGATCTCACCAGTTTTGGTCTTTTTTGTTTCAGTCACCCCTATTATGTCGATCTGGTACTTATCTAATTCCTCGGCTAGCTCCATTTCTTTGCCATTCAGGCTTCTTACGTTGATAGTACCGATCTTTAACTCTGGTGATGTTGAGTTAGGGTTTGTTTTCAGATTTGTTCCAGTAGCTGACTTTTCGCTGTTCGCCCTGGTTCCCTAGCAAAAACAACGGGGGCCTTGTTTAACCGGGCGACGCCCCAGCCGGCATGAAATTTTGTCATGTTGTACCATCATTTTTTATTTTGGAATTTGGAATTTGGAAATTGCAATTTTCTTGTATGAAATTTATAATGCATTTTTTGTGTAACATAATTTATTAGTAGACTGGCAATAAATTTATGGCCACATTTGGCTGTAGTCATGAAAACTTTTTCATATAAAAGTAAAATTGTAGTTAGTCCTTAGCTTTTGGATACCAGTGTATTTATAAATACTACATAAGGAAGAAATAGCCAGCAGAAACCTAAAATGTGGCAAGGCAGTTGCAGTTTATGATATTCTACCCCAAATGCTAAGGAATAAAAGTGACAGTAGTTACACTGTGTAATTCAGAAAGCCTGATCAGAGGGTCAAATTTCAGGTGATGACTAGAGTAGAGCTTTCATAGCATCTATCTATAAAAAGAGAAATAAAACATCGTGAGAATTATACAGGACTTTCCCTATTCAGTGTTCATACCTACTGAGGCCAGAACATCTGCTTCTCAAGTATGGTTACATAAGTCTTATGTGCCAGGGTAAAACTTATGCAAGCATACTTGAGAAGAGGATAAGAAAAATTGTGGAAGATAAACTTTGAGATGTATTTTGAAATGTGATAGTTCCAACTAAATATTTATGACATCACACATCCAATGTTAAACAATTTTTTGACCACTGATTAAATTCCTGATACAATGATATAGCAAGTCTCTTGTAATTTAACGTGTAGCTAAAAAAGTCTCTCCAATACAAAATGGTACATTAAACTAGTAGAGATGCATTATACTAATAAATTTTTTTCATCTCATAACTGTGTTCTTTATACCAAAACTCAAGAATTTCAGCATAAACACAAATCTGAGAGGTAGAGACAGAGATAATATTCACTCAGATAATCAGGATAAAAATTAAAAAGGTAAGCATCAAGGAAGAGCTTTTTGTTGCTTCAATATACCTCCAATTGTGATTAACTAGTCTGAAGCTATGTTGCAAGGGATGGCAGTAGTTATTATCCCAAATGGTTACTTCTGAGAATCAGTTATATAAGAGTCAGTGGTGGCTCGTAAGAATTTGTAGTGGTGGGGCTATAGTAATAAAAGTAAAAAAAAAATCAATGTGAATTGAAAAAATTATATCATTAATAAAACTAAAATAACAGAATTTAACAATATTTAATAGAATTCTTCTCTTTGTTCATTTCTATAAAGATAGAAATTAAATGCTAGAATTAAATAGAAAAACTGCAGAATATTTACTTATGATAACGATATAAATTTCTGTTGTTTGTGCTTGTGTAGTAGTAACGTATCTTGGGTTGCAATGCTACCAGCCCAAACTGCACGTAAATCATGCGATACCCCCACTAGGTAGCGGTTTGGTGTGGTCTGCATTGAATGCAGCTCCAGCATCGAGTATACTAGCCAGTACTGATACTAGCCCTAGCCCACACTATTGCAAAATACAACTATTGCTACAAAGTGAATTATGTAAAATATTATCGAACGGTATTGTATTACAAATTGTTGATCTTCCATTACAGTTAATGTAATAGACAATCAACAGCACGGTCTTTATTTCAAAAACTATAGTATTGGAGTGGTGGAGACAGAGTTGTAGAGTAGGTACCCTCCCTCAATGAGTCTTTGGACTCCCTGGAGGTGTTCCATAATAATAACAATAACAAACAAGAAAATAACGGTTTTTAAATAAATATATAAAATTTAAGAACAGTGATAATAAAACAGGAACTTTCATTTTATATTGGAGGGGCTGTAGCCTTTATGGATGAGCTGCCACTAATAGGAGTGCATATTTTTTCTTCTAGATTCACTGTTGATCTTCCATTACAGTAAGTGTAATGGACGATCAACAGCACAGTCTTTATTTCAAAAACTATAGTAAATGTTTTATTAAAAAGATACTAAGTCAACTAGTAAGCACACAAAGTAACACCCAACACTTATTACTAACTGAAATTTTTTTATTTAATTATATTTACCTTTGCAATTTTTATGATCTCTGGAATATTTAAATAAGCTTGAACAGGTGGTAAACCTTTACCAATTAAATATGATTCATCTGCTTTCTGCCTATGCATATGCATTTTGTCCTGTTCTGAATAAACTGCTACAGAACGAATTCCCAATTCTGTACATGCTCGAAAAACTCTAATGGCAATCTCACCTGAAACAAGATTAACTAATACTGCATCAAACATAATTTTATCTTTAACCAGATAACGCAAGTCACAAAAAAAAAATAATAATAATAATGAAGTTTTGCATGAAACTAAACTAGCATTTTCCATAACGGTTTTTTTCCCTTTTATTTTACAATGATTCCATACATGGAAAAAGTTAAAAATTGATACGAAAATCATTAACATACATTAACTGAAATCAGTGAACCTTTAAACTTTCTGCACCTCACTAAGTACACCCTAAATATGTCACATTATTAATCTACAGAAATACCACCTTCTAATACTAGATAAGTTATTAAGAACAGTGAGTAAATAAGAAACCTCTTAAGCATGTGTATTCACAAGAAAAAAGAGAAATTTTCACATAAAAAGTATCTCACAAATTTCACAGGGCATTGTTTCAATGAAAGTGAAATATTTTTTTAAAAAGTCCACTCCAAGTGATTAACTTTAGATCTAAAAATCTTAAAATATTAAATAGTAAAATATTTTCATAACAGTGTTTATCACAGAATGTGAATTGACATGAGTCAGTAAGTATTACATATTACAAAAAATCACCATCTCAAAAACAGAATTTGTGTATACCTCTATTCTGATATTCTACTAAGTTTGATATTTTTTCTGCCCAAAAAATGATTTCATATTATCATTATAATAACTACTATCCAAATGGTCATTTCTTCCTCACCAATAATCCTTTAAGATGTATACAGTTGTTGGTCTAGTCAACAATTCAAAATACCTATTTCTTTAGAGCCATTCTTCATTTCAGTGGGCTGGTGTTACGATCTATTTACTCACTACAACAAACTCCCAAAAAATAGAGGTCACAGACCCCTCATGGAATCAACTGGCACAGGTAAGAAAATCTGAAGAGAGCAGGACATCCACCATGGTATGTAGTGACAGGCTACCTGTCAGGAAACTGGCAACTCAATTATGTAGGATGGAAGACAAATCAAAAGAAGGCAGTTAAGAGTCTTTATGTCAGATCCAATGAAATATGCTGGATATGTCAAGAGTGACCACTTAGCTTCTTCAAACTTTACCATGACCTATGTCTCAAAGTGGACAATGCTGACTAAAAAATTCATTATCGTTTAAGAGTTGGAGAAACCATATCAGTGCTTCCAATTAAAGGCTTCTAGGACAGTGGAGATGGCTGTTGATTACCTGGAGATGTCTCTACTTTTGAAATTGACAGAGATGGAAGTGATGCGATAAGTCCGATTTTTTTTTTTTTTCTGGAAATGCTGAATACGTGCTTACTTCCATAGCATTTATGCCAGATGAGAATTAATGACTATAGAGGATGGATTAATTCTGGGGCATGTTTTGAGGACATCAGAGAAAGGGGTCATCAAGAAGTAAAAGACAGCGTCTAAGCTATTTGATGAAGAACAGTGAGCTGTTTTTTATATAGTGGAGGGCAATTTGCCTTCATATTCTATGCAGGAGTTGGAGCAGAAGAATGATGTATGGAAATCAGATGTATCATTGGGTGATGCTATGATGGTAACATCTGGACATGCAAGTAGAATGCAGAAGTTATGCTCAATGGACTTCAGTGCTATAGGTTAGATGAATGAAGAAGAGGAATGGAGTATATTGTCACCAGCAAAACTATGAATAGGACTTGAAGTCAGAAAGCTATTTATGCATAGGAGGAAGAGTACAGACAAAGGGGGGGCAATGCTGTCAACACTCATACCAACAGCTTGCACAGGCTCTTTAACACGCATACCAAAAAGACATATGGCAGTCTGAAGTGTGTGATATTGAGCTTCCCAACACAGAGAGAGAAGAGAGACTAGTCCATGTAGGATGATCTGGTAGAGACTATCTTTAGGGCATAATTAAGAGACAACTGTTTCCAAAGTGATAGAGCCAGTTCATTTGCTTCAACATGAAGACTTTGAGTGGGTGATGTGCGAAAGGCACCAGTAGCTATCGGTATACCCTGATAATGAATGGAATCCAACTTTCGCAGGTTACTGTCTTGCAGAATCACAGACTTGAGACCCATAATCAAACTTTGAACGTATAAGTGCACAATAAAGATGGAGCAATGAAGATCAATCAGCACCCCACTCAATAGAGGATTGAGTGTGAAGGAGGTTCAACACTCTCCTGCACTTTTCTCTTAGTTGATGAATATGTGCTACAAATGTAAGTTTTCCATCAAAGATGAGTCATAATAGCTTAGCTTCTGTAGCTACTGGAAAAACAGTTCATCCCATTCTTAATTCAAGATCTGGGTGATGACTGTGTTTTCGACAGAAATGTACACAGACTTTTTTCTGTTGAAAACCTAAACTTATTAATAAGAGCCCACAGAGAAACATGATCAGTTGCTTGCTGAAGTTGTCTTTCAATTACCCTCACATTATGAGAGTGACAGTAAATTATGAAGTCATCAACATATAGAGCATTGTCTACAGTGGGAGGAAGCTGTTCAGTGACTGAGTTAACTTTAATAGCAAAAAGTGTCACACTTAAGACAGAACATTGGGGAACACCCTGTTCTTGATGATATGGTTGAGATAGCATACTTCCCACGTTGACTTGAAAGTTCATCTGGACAGAAAGTTTTTAATAAATACAGGCATTTATTATGAAGATGTCCTTTGAGACCCAGGTTATAGAAGTCTTTTAATATGCTATATCTCCAGGCTGTGTCAAAAGCTTTTTCCATGTCAAAGAAAACTGAAACAAGATGATCTTGCTTCAGAAATGCATCATTTATACACGTTTCTAAATGAACCAAATGGTCTAAAGTTGAATGATGTCTACAGAAACCACATTGTGTACTGGAGAGAAGACTGTTGTTTTCTAAATACCAGAGAAGTCTGGCATTAACCATTTTCTCTAGTATCTTATAAAGACAGCTGGCCAGAGCAACAGGTCGGTAATTATTTGCTTGTGTTGGATCCTTTCCTGATTTTGGGATAGCAATCACAATTGTCTTATGCCAAGAATTTAGAAATTCTTCCTCTGCAAGTAATCTGTTGTATGTTAAGAGAAGGAGATCCATAGAAGATGATGGTAGATGTTTTATCATTTCATAATGGATGTCATCAGGCCCTACTGCACTAGGGTGAGACTGCAGAAGAGCTCTTTTTAGTTCCTCCATAACAAATAGCTGATAACAAAAGTTCGTCGTATGGCTCAAGAACATTGGTATTTATTTAGCCTTTGTTTCTCTTGCTGCTTTTTCAGTATTAAAAATTCAGGAGCATATGAAGCTGTTGCTGTTCCTGGCAAAAGTTTCTCCCAAAGTATCTGCAATAGCTTTGGAATCTGCATTAACACTTCCATTATGGTCTAAGATAGACAAACGGTGTGGTCTATATCTACCTTTCATTTTCCAGATCTTATCTCATACAATTTTTTTTGGACTGGTCATTTGATTAATTGATGTAGTAAATTGGATCCACGATTGTTTTTGACTCTGATGTCTCACATAATGTGCTCTGGCCTGGGCACATTTAAAAGCTTTTAAGTTTTATGTGGTAGGTATCTATGAAATATAGCCTATGCTCTGTGTTGATCTTTTTTGGCTGTCTGGCATTCTGGATTCCACCATGGCATTGGATAGAGTAGAAACCAATGTTGTATACCTTACTGCTTCGTTGATAGGTGTTTGACTGATGGTATCAGCATTAAATTTTCAAAGATGAGAAAAAGTGTTCCAGTCAGCCTTGTCTATTTTCCATATGGATATCTGTGTGGGTGAACATGGTTCCTGTGAAGACATTGTGCAAAGAACAGGAAAGTGATCACTTCCATATATGTTCTCTTCAACAACCCACGTGAGCCGTGGAAGAATGGAAGGGAGCAGATTGTAAGACCAATTGAAGAATATGAGTGGGTAGGCATACGGAAGAAAGTATTGAGTCTATTGTTCAAAAGGGAGAGGTCATTATTATCAAGGATTCTTTCAACGATTCGACCTTGTCTATTAGTGTTGGCACTATCCCACAGAGTATTGTGACCATTAAAGTCACCCATCAAAAGTATGGGTTCAGGCAGCTGCAAGATAAGATTTTCAAGATTAATTTCATTTAACTCAGCACTCAATGGTAAATAAATTGAACATACTGTAAAAAAGAAATCCCAAAGAGAGGCAAATCGCTACAGCTTCCAGAGCAGTATTAATTTGGACATGATGGAATGGAATATGACTGCCCACTAGGATAGCTACTCCTCCATGACCACCTCCAGTTCTGTCCTTGCATACAACAGTGAAATTCCTAACGGTAGGGTCTTTATTGGGTCTTAAGTACATTTCTTGTAGACAGACACAGAAAGGTTTGCATTTCTGTAACAAAATCTTAATATCATCGATATGTTGGTGAAATCCAAGACAGTTTCATTGTAAAAATTTTCCTATTGTTTTGGCTTTATAGATTTGTCTGGTTTTGGGAGTTTGAGGGCTTATCTTCGGGTTTATATTTATCAATTTTTTTGGGAAGTATGGATGTCCGGTGTCCATCTCTTCCTCTGGCAAAATATTCAATATGTCTGATATGTTAGGGTCAGTTGGTAAGTTTAATTTACTTTCAGTGGATACCAGAGTATCCATTTTTTTGTAGCAATGTCTGGTTGTTTAATTGCATCTTCAATTTCTGTTATTTCAATTTTTGTTTCTGTTGTATTTATTTCTTCTTGTTTTGTGTGTTTACTTAGTTCTACTTTTATCAACTATTTGGTTATAAAGGTTTTTAAAATAATTTTCTAATTCCTCTATTTCTACTTTTTTCCTTTGTTATTTTATTATTTACAATTCTTGTTAGTACTTTTAATGAAGTATTTAATAAATTTATCCCTATATAATTTTCTGGATTTTTTTTAAATATTGATACAATATTTAAAAATTTGAAAAATCTTCCAATTATCTTTTACATGTTGTTCACTGCTTAATGGGTTATCTTGGAACTTTTGTTTTAAGCTATTGTAGTATAATGTATTTATGCTTTCTTCTTTTAATAATTCCAGTTTAAATTTTATTTCAGCATCGTGTTGATTTTCTTTAGATTTTATTTTCACCCATTTCTTGTAAAGTCTTAGTTTACATATTAACAGGTTACAGTCACTTCCAACTTCTGCTGATGTTAACACTAACGTCTTCTATTTCTGATGGGAATATTAAGAAAGAACTAGACATTGTCAGCATCCAGGAATGCATTAGCAGAGCTAATCTCAGGTGGTATGGTCACTTAAACAGAATGGGCGAGGAAAGATTAACAAAACAAGTGTTCTCTGCCAGGTTGGCAGGAAAACGACCCAGAGGAAGACCAAGATATAGGTGGATTGATACGGTACAAAGTGCCTTAGACGATAGAAATATAAGATCTGATAATGTTGGAGTCTTGACAAGTAACAGACTGATTCGGAGGAAAATTTTAGATAGGAAGTTAGTAATGATGTAAATTTTTCATGTAGTACTATCATATCCTGCACACCCCTTGAGGGTACATGTTAGGAATTTGATGATGATGTTCTTAAGCCTCAAACTTATTCAAACTTTTAAGCAAATTGGCACTTCACAGAGCACTGTTGTTTATGCTGGGTAGGAAAATAAAATGGCAATAATTTTTTTTTTTAACTATATTATGCCAGACGTGCATGGTAATGTATATTAACTATAAAAGCCAAGCCACAAAACCACCTTGTTACTAAGCTTAGCCACTTTTTTTTTTCTTTTATTGCAATAAACAGTTTCAACTCATTCCTCAGTTTATAAAACTATGTTTCAATGCACTTCACATGAGTAAAATATGTTAATGATATTCTGATTCTAGGGATCACTGTTGTTTTAACCTATTCAATTTTTAGGAAACAGCATATAAACTGATGTCTGTTTTAGATATTCCACCATTTAGTTACAAGAACTATCTGAATAAGCTCTAGTGATGGATGAGTAGTTTCCTCAACAGTGAAGTCCCAAAGATGTAACATTTGTCCTATGGACAGAAAGACCTGGCTTCAAATCCTAAGATACAAGGAACCTTGATAAGGGCTTTAAATGATAGTGATCAATCTGGTTTCACATGGTGATGGGAGAGAGAGAGAGAAAGTTTTTATCTCACAGAAACTCAAGATTTCCATTTATAAAACAGGTAATGCAGATGAACAGCATGTAATTAACATACATACCATTTTAATAGCCTTTTATGCTTTGACTATAATTTTAATCAAATGAAAATCCAGCTGATGGATGACATGTCATATAATGAACTTATTAAAGGAATCAAAATTGAGGCAGTTCATTTTTCTTGACTTCCAGAGCAACTAATCTCCTATGAAATCTTAACATAGCCAAAACCAAGTAGCAAGATCACTTCATTTTTGAATGTTCACTGTTTTAATATTATTGAGATAAGAAAAGCCATAGAGCCAGATGTATTAAGTTAGTCAACAAAGACTGATCTTCTTCATCATCATCATCTGTTCATTCGACATCCACAGATGCCATATGGTCACTCCGATGCTCTGTGATGTGCCACACTAGTCCTTGCCATGTAGTCCTGTTGTATGCCTTTCAACTTTGGCTTCAACTCTCTGAGGATAAGTCATTCCACACATACACCATCCATCCATCTAATTGATGGTCTAACCCCCCTTCCTCTTTTTCCAAGAACTCGATCTTCTATTACTGTTCTGAGAAGTCCTCCTTCCATCCTTTCAATGTGTCCAAAATATTTTAACTTTCTTCTGTTAATATCCTTAAGGAGTCTTTCTTTCCTTCTTGCTCCTTCCCCCAGTGCTATTAAAATATTTGGGGGCTAAGGGTGAAATCTTTCCTATTTTGCTATTTCATTTTGTCTTATGCAGTGGGAGTCTGCCTCACCTAGCAGGTACAAGTTCCAACCCATCTGGACAACATGGGATGAATTGGGGAACAAAACTTCCCAGATATGCAGAAAGGGTCTCTGCAACCCTAGCACCTTTTCTTGCAGTGACTTTACTCATCTTCTGGGAAGCACTTTAAAAAGGTACTTGAGAGTAAAATATAAATGCCTCATAAATTAAATGCCACATTTTACTTGCAAAAATGTCTGCTCACCATATAAAATTGTCTCGCACACAAATCTTGTGAATGTTTACTGTGCATATAAACTAAATTATTTGTAAACACAATTCATATTTGATCCGATTGATGGTTAGTATTCTTCCACATTTCTCTATAGATTAGGTATGTGAAACTGCATGCCTAATCACTACCCCACCCCTGCCTTAGAAAAATGATTTGACCATTTTTCATTGAAAACATCCAATTTTTGTTGGTATATCTTAGATTTAGAATGCAAGAAAACAGTTACAGATCATTTATGACCTAAGAGTAAGTAATGCTATCTCAGAAATAAGCACTATTACTTGCTGGGTGTCTGCTCATTTCTTTTTAGCTATACACCAAGTTATTAACATATTTAAAACCCTCTCAAGAGTTATGACAACTGTCCAATGAACTTCATGTAACCAAGAGAAAAGCAAAGCAATTCAAAATATTACTTTATTCTGGTAACATAATCTTTAACTTCAACAGCAGTTCTGCATGCTAATATATTAGTAATACATACCCTACTAATAATTGCATGTACATGTTAGCAATATGATTATTTTATATTTTGAATATTAACATATAATAATACATTTAGAGTATTTAGATGTCACAATTTAACATTAGTTATAGGAGTAGCTCTTCAACACCAAACAATGTTCTTGAATGGCAAGCAATACTGACTAGAGTGATATGAGCAAATATCAAAATGGGAAACCAGACAAAGACTTATTTTAAACCCATGGTCCAACAGAACATTCCAATGAAGATAAGGAATGTTTCATGTTGAAAGTTTTTTTCACTTGGCTATACTATAAATTGCTATAGTATACACTATATTGCACATAAAGTAACTTCACATGCAAACAAAGTTACTTCAAGTTACTTTACGTGCAAACTTTGTTTGCTTACACTTGAATAAAGGATTAAACTAAGAACATAATTTCTTGGCATCTTTAATTTATAGGAATGTTTCATGTTTCAATTCATTAGAGAAGATAGATAATGAAAAAGAAAATCTGCTTCTTGTTGGAGAGCTAAACACCAAAGCAAGAAATTAATATCAAAGAGAAATATACTGGGAAAATTTGAAGAAGAGTACAATAATAATACAATGGATTCCAGTTAATTGGACCATACAGGGAAAAGAATAATAATTTGGCCCAATTAAGCAGCAACTCCAATTAAGTGAAGTTGCACATCAAGAGTTTTAAAAGGTCATCAAAATAGCAGTTTAGACAAGTTTTTCATTTATTGCATAGCAAAATTACTAACTTAAACAACTGCTTTAAAATAAAATATATGCCACAAAATAATCTCATTTGTAGGTATGCATGTATTAAACACACATGCAGTTCTTAGCAATTAATGAAGTTTAAGAATTGAGTATATTAATGCAGGTATTTTGCAGATATAGCGCATTTCTGAATGAAACAGTATCAATCCAGTAACAGATTTTCTGTACTGGGTAGTCACTCGTTCAAGCTCAGGAGCATCCTTCCTTTCTTTTTTCTTCTCTCCTCTAATGTTCTGCTTCATTTTCTTCTTTAAATCCTTCATTTTCATTATAATATTAAATATGTGCCAATGGATACAAATGCTTCATAGTTTCTGATGTGGTTCACATCTAAGCAAAATACTTCAATGTGTCTTGTTACTTATTCCTTGCCAACTGTCAGCCAATAAACAGTATTGGTTATATAAGATTAACTTTTGCACTGACCTCCTTAGCAATTATCAAGAAACAGTAAAGTTTTTCTTGATTGCAACTATAATTCCGCATCCCAATTCATAAGCCAATTCAAAATTCAGATGTCATCCATGCATTTTTGTTTACATGATACAGAACTGGTAAATCCTCCATTCTTCTTCTTCGAGTGCCATCTCCTATCGGAGGTCAGCGACTACCTTGCAAATTTTGAGCGATCCTCAGCCACTCTAAACAGTCCCTCAGAGCTCATGCCAGTCCACTGTCTGATGTCTGCTAGCCAAGATTTTCTTTGTCTTCCTTGTCCTCTTCTTCCATTTATCTTCCCCCTTTATAAGCAATTGAAGTATTTTATATTTTTCATTAAGAAGTAGGTGACCAAGATATGCAGTTTTCCTTCTTTTTATGGTATCTAAAAGTTCACGTGATTTCCCCATTTGTTCCAGTTCTTCCTGATTGGACGTTTTTGCTGTCCATGGGATTTTTAACGTTCGTCTGTATAACCACATCTCAAAGGCTTCAAGTTTTTTTTATTGATGTTGTCTTCAAGATCCAAGTTTCTGCACCATACAGCAGTATAGACCATACATAGCATTTAACCATATGTACTCTATACTCTAAGTTTAAATTGCGGTTACACTGTGTTGATTTCATCAGAAGAACATTTTTTCTTGCCATTTCAATTCTAACTTTTATTTCCATTTCTGGATTGCATTCTTCATTTAACCAGCATCCGAGATATTTAAACTTTCTCACTCTTTCTATTCGTTTTCCATTTAAAGAAAGTGATGAATTAAGAATTGGTTTCTTGCTTATGACCATGAATTCAGTTGTGGTGATATTTATTTTTAATCCCATTTTTTCACTCTCTTCATTCACTAGTTCCAGAAGATTTTGAAGAGCCTAAATATTGTCAGCCAGGAGAGCTGTCTCATCAGCATATCAGATGTTACTGATGATTTCACCATTTACATTAATCCTTTCCTCTCTTCCTTTTAAGATTTTTTGAAATATGGCTTCTGAGCATATGTTAAAAAAGAAGAGGTGACAGCACACATCCCTGCCTTACTCCTCGTTCGATGTTAATGGAGTCTGTAATAATGTCATCAACTTGAACAGTTGCCTTTTGGTTCCAATATAAGTGTTGAATGATTCTAATGTCTTTACCATCTAATCCAATCCTCCATTCTAATACCTTTAAAACATCAAGGTCTGACCATTTTTCCAATAACTAACAGCTTTCATCTACTAATTCCTGACATATTTGAACAGCATAACACTGTTACACAATTTATTGCTGCCACTGATCCAAACAGTGTTGCATATTTATAAGACAAGGAACCATCCATGTGGCATGATAAAATAGTCCTGTTTTGTCAGTATTAATAGGAAGAGTCATCAGCACTAAAATTTTTGAATCAAGATTATGTAATTTTTCTAACATTTGATATGGTAGACTTTACTGGCTGACTCAATTACACTGCATCGTGACCCAAATAAACGAAGCAAATTCTTCATATTCTCATTTTTTTTTTTATCTTCCAGACTTGAACCAATAAAATAGCTGTCCCAAATAACCAGAATAGCTACTGTAATTGGTAAGTATCTGCTGGATTTCTGTTCAGGTCATAGGATTAATCATCACTAACACCATGTTCCAGCATAAAGATGTGCAGAAAGTTGTGGAGAGAAGACAAGGAATAGGAAAAGTGTCGCTGACTATTCTTCATGCTGAGCCAGGGACATGAAAATATATAGGAGATTTGAAATAGGATGTGATCACCATTTTGTTTTCAGCAAGATAGAATTCAATATCATACTGAAAAGAAAATATGTAAAAAAGTTTTAAAAAAAAGAATCAAAGTTAGGCAGATTTCAGAGGTGAACAACATAAGTGTATAAATATTATTCAAAGACTTAAGTGTATAAATATTATGACCTGTTTGAAAACAAGTCTTGGAGACAGTGGCAGACTAAGAAGAAAACACTGACCATCCAGAGAGTCATGTGAATCTGCAAGGATAGAAAAATCAGAACTCCATGGTAGATGCAAGATGTGAAAGATGAGACCTGGAAAAGAAAGGATATTGAAAGTTCCAAGCAAGTAACTCAGCAGATGGAATACGAGAATATAGAGCAAAATGTAAGAAAGCAAAAAGAGTGAAAAAAAGAGCTAAACAAAAGTTTTAGGAAGGCTTTGATAAGAATATAGAAGATAAATATCAGGAAGGTGGTAAAAAATGTTCCATAGACTAGTGAAAAGTTTAGAAATTAAGGAAACAGTACTGTTAGAAGTTTTATAACATTTGGAGTAATTAATTGATTTCACTAGTGCCACTGAAACAAATCACAGTGGCACTAATGTCACAAGCAGTAGAGCTGAGCTGTGCTAAAAAGTGTTTTTAACTAGTGTATAGTGTGGCATTTATTGCAAATTGTGCTGCATTTTTTTCAGTTTACAAACAAGCTTCAGTAGTGTTGTTTATTGTTTTTGCTACTTGTTTGTTGGTACTGCTTCTGAAAATGGCATCCATAAAGAAATGCATGCCAGTAGCATGGAAGGCTTCGGTATGAAGATCGAGCTCGGCCTTGAATTTTTTGCAGTGGATGCAAAAATTGCTATATGTATGCACGAAAAAATGTGAAAGATTTGTGGACTGTTTGGGTAAATGAGAAGAAGGAAAGCATTAACATATGTGAAAAGTGTCTTGATAGATTAGAGTGATTAGAAATGGGAGTAAGTGTCAGGACTGTAGTAAGAGAGTTTAGGCAAGGGTTAGTGAAAATGAAAAGTGAAATGAAACACCTGGAAAAGGATATTAACCGAGAGGATATTAGCTGGCCTGGTTGGCCGAGTGGTTAGCATATCAGCTCTCCAGCCAAAAGGCCACAGGTTCGAATCCAGCTGTGGTCATGGATGTTTATGATTGTCTTTGAAAATACTAGTGGTCAGAAGTAGATGGTGTTGATGTAGATCAGGAGGTGAACAAACTCCGGCTCCCAAAGCTACTCTGTGCGGCTCCTGAGACAATATAGGTTTTCATTGTTGCCATTTTTTCTGAACTTTTATATTAAATCTATAGTAGTATATTATGTACCAATATTAGAATATTTTATTTCTTAAAAGCTTTAAAGATAAGTAAAAAAAAACATATTTTGAAACTCGACATTTTTAGCTTTTAAATGGTACCGGCCAAAAGGGTTGTTAATATAGATTTTATTATTGTATTTGGTTAGAAAAAAGTGTTTCGACATTTTATGGCCTGTGTCGCTCCTGCCAAAATTAGTTCCAAAAGTGACTACTATGATTGCTGCATTACCCACTGCCTGTGTTGCCTGGACTCTGCGTCATCACTCTTCATGCAGTACACACAAGTTATGCGCTTGTGGTGGTAGCAGAACATAACTAGTGAACTTTAGTGTAGATAAGTACTTTTCCGATTAATAAATAATTAAGATTGATTTTAGTGAAAGTTATAAAACCGTTGTTTAAAATGAATGAGGAACAAAAGATTATAAAACGGAAATACGAACAAGAAATGAGAGTGTTTAACCAACAATGGGAGGACAATTTTAACTCAAACAATATGAAGGATTGTTTCAGTAAACTGAAACAATACAAAGGAAACTGAGAAACACTTCATGATTTTGAGAAACTAAAAAAATTAAAGCCAAGTTTTGAATTTCTTGTGAATCTTTTGTGAGTGATGTCATCAACGATGGATGTCCTGTTGTTGCACCTACCACAGATGTTGCTTCGATAGAGACAGAGCTTATTGAGCTGCTGGAAGATGTGGGTTTGAAGCTGGTACATAAAAGCTCATCTGTAACTAACTTTTGGAAACAAATCCCAGAAGCAAAGTATCCCAATCTTCAAAAAACTGGCTTCCGACTACTCTCTGTTTTTGGGACAACTAACAGCGGTGAATCTCTCTCTCTCTTCTCTGTAATGAAATTTGTCAAGTCAAAACATCGTGCTATCCTCATTAACAGCCATCTCACTGAGCTATCCTACCAAGCCAGAATTTAAACTATTAACTGCACAAATGAAGAATCAATCAAAACCTTCAATAGTAGAGATTAAACATATTCTTCTTCTTTGGTGAGTAGGACTACTATATAGTTGTATTTTTTTATTATTTATAAATAAAATTTTAAAATAATATTTTCTGCGGCTCTGATTACTGAAGAACTTGCCCACTCCTGGTGTAGATGAAATAGTTCACTGTAGCTGGTGAATTGAGTAATGGAGATGGAAAGTTGTAGAGTGGGTGCCCTCCCTCGATGAGTCTTTGGACTCCCTGGAGGTGTCACTTAGTAATAATAATAATATTAAACATGTAAAAAAAGAGACTGGCTGATGAGAATAAGAAAGCTGGTATTACGAAGAAAGAGTCAAAAAGTTTATGTTAGTTGTATATCATTGTATGGAAAAGACTATCATTAGAAGTGTGATGACAGAGTGCAGCACAAAACATGCTTTCCTGGTAGAACAATGAAGCAAATAACTGATGTGTTGCAGAAAAGGAAAGACCGGGTGTCAAAATTAGTGGTAGTCGTGGGCACAAATTACTGAGTTGGAGAAAAAATGAATGTTGATAGGGTTCTGTTCTGAGGAAATTATTGCAGCAGGTAAAGCAGAATAGTGTTGTTGGAAAAGTCATAGGCATGTTCCCCTTTTGTGACAACAGTGAACTGAGAAGGAGAACAGAGAAGATTTAATGAATAGTAAGATGGCTGGGTTGTATGAGGCAAAGGGAATTCAATTTGTAAATCTGAGGAGTGAATTTGAAGGAAAGTTAGAATGGTTTAAAGTTTATGGATTGCATTTCAATGGGTTTGGTGTTGGACATTTAAAAAGGTTATTGTTTTCTGAGAAGGCACAGTCAAGAAATTAATGTAGTAAATGATCAGAGTCTACTTGTGAAGCAGGACAGCACAACTAAATGGATTGTACAACAGGAGGAAGATGGATATGAGGTTGAAGATGTGGTTGCAGCAGAAGCAGCACAAGGTGATGGAATGCATAAAGGTAAAGATGAGACAGGTAGGAATGGAAATCAGGATCAAGGAAGTGGGAGTGGTCAGACCAAAGAGAGAGGTGTGGAATAGCAGCAAGAATACAAAATATTGGTGATGATAGAATGTCCTCAAAGACACGGGGATTGTTATATTTGTACACAAATATAGAGTATTCGAAACAAGAAAGCTGAGTTTGTTGCATTGATTGAGTCAGTATGCTCAAAGATAACTGGAATAAGTGAAACTTGGTTGTCCAAGGAGGATTATGAAATGTTTAGGCAAATTAGGTGGACACATAAAAAGGTGATCCTGATGGGAAACTAATTACAGGAATATAGAATGGAAGGAGGAGATAATGTATAGGAACAAGGAGAGAGTGAATTTATGGAATTTCTGAGAGATAAGCATCTTAAAAAAACAGCATGTGACTGAAGCAGCTAGAGGCTTCAATGTTTTGGATTTGGTGATAACTTGACAAGATGTGGTTGTTAATGAGGTGTTGATACTGACACTGGTTAGTGAAAATGAACATGAAATACTTGACTGGGAAGTGATAAAACAAGAAAAGGTCACTGCGAAAAACAGATATAACAGATATATGTGAAAGTTTAAAGCGGATGATTACAGCAAGCTCTGTAGTCAGTGGCATCAGTACATAGGGTAAATGAGTTGCGGATGGAGAGAAAGCTGTTGATAATGCATGGAAACTCACAAGGCAGTATCTGACAAAAGCAACGTATAACAGCATACCAAGGGTTAAGCAAGTAAATAGAGTACGAGTGAAATGGATGAACAGTGAAACCAAGCAAGCTATGCAGAAAAAGAAAATGTTATTGAGGGGATACAAGACAGTTGGTGGTGATGGGATCTATGAAGAGTACAAAGTGCAGGCTAAAAAGTTGATGAGCATGGTAAAAGAAAAAAAAAAAGGTGCAGTATGAAAGGAGATTGGCTGGTCAGACCAAAGTTAACTCAAGGGAATTTTTCCACTATATGGCAAGCAAGAGAAAGAATAATTATGGCAGGTTGACATTGGTGGATAGTCATGGCAGCAGAATAACAGTTGCAAAGGATATAGTGGAATTACTGAACAAGCACTTTATCAGCTTATATCATATGAGTGTAAATGATGAAATATATAGAAGGGAGGTGAGTATTAGGAGAATTGGAAGTGAAAGAATCACAGGTGTATCAGGTGTTGGGTCAGATGTTAATAAAGCTGTGGGAATGGATGACGTATCACCATGTATTCTTAAGGAATGTTCACCACAGTTGGCTATGTCCTTGACCTGGTCATTTAATGAAAGCCTTGCAGTGAGTAGGATTCCTAAGGAGTGGAAAGAAGACACCACCCCACAAGCATGATTCTAGGACAGAAGTTTCCAATTATAGACCATCTGTATAACTACAGTTGTGGTTAAGGCATTAGAGAAATTGGATAGGAATAAAATACAGAACTGGATTGATGGGCATAGCATTTTTTATGATGGTCAGCATGGATTTGTAAAGGGTAGATATTCTTGGACTATGCAAGAGCATTTGATTGATTACCATGATAAGTTGGTGTACAAACTGCAGAGGATGGGAATAAACAGTATATTAGTTAGATGGATCAAAGATTGGCTCTCTGAACGATACCAGCAAGTTGTGTATGATGGAGCAGTATCTCAAAAAAGGAGGTTAATACCAGTGGGGTGTCCCAGGGTTCTGTTCTGGGGGCCCCTTCTATTTAACTTGTTTGTAAATGTAAACGATATATCATGTGGACTAACCGGGGATCTTCACTTGTTTGCTGATGATGTAAAGTTGAGAAGAATTATAAGTAGCACTGCTTGAATCCCTTCAGGAAGATTTGAATAGACTTTTTACTTAGACAAAAGAGTGGGGTTGTAGTTTTAATATCAATAACTGCAAGATGTTGCATTTTGGAGTGCAGAAACATGTCTGTACGCTATATCGACAGTGCCACACTGCAGGAAGTGGACGAGATTAGAGATTTGGGAGTGATGGTTGAGAAACCAATCAGCTTTGTTGTTTTAAAAATTGTGGCTCCAGCTGGATGGGCATACAAAATAAGCCCTTCATCAAACTACAAAAGTTCATTTGTTTTTTTGCATTGTGATCAACATGTACTGATTACTAACCAGCAGCATTCTTAAACAGTTGCCTAGAACACATGACCAAGTATTTTGCAAATATGATGTAATGCTTACATAAATCTGTATAAAGGTTTCTAATTTAGTAACTGGTATCTGCAAAAGGGATATGGCAAGGTGCCAATAGAAAAACTGTTCAAAATGCCACAATTATATGGTGTAAATTACACACGTTAATTTAAAAATACAAATATATATATATATATATAAAACTGAAGAAAAAATTGGAAAAAAAATTAATAAATAAAGTAGAAAAATCCTCAGCCTACCCATGGTACAAAATGTACTACAGGTTTGCAAATAGCCTTTCTGGGTGGGAGCAACATAAAAAAAGCATGGATCACATAATGAAGGAAAGTGGCATTAAATATGATATCAAAATTGGAAAATGTTGAGAAATCGGAACATGGAATATCTCAGCTCCTTACTTTATGCTGATGTGACAATTCTAAATAAATTCACTACGAGTTTGTAAGACTCCTTAAACTGAATAAATGTTGTAACAACATGGCATGAAGATCAGCAATAAGAAAACTAGAACTATGAAAATAGGCAGGAACCCAGAAAATTTTAACTGCAATTGAAATTAAAAACCTATAATACAAATAACCTATAGTACATTGACATGTAGGGTTAGGGAGGTGGTGGTGCCTCTACATAAGGTATTGGTCTGACCACATATGGACTATTGTGCTAAGATTTGGTCACCTGGTTTTCAATATAATATGGAGACAAGAAAGGATACAAAGACAAATGGCCAAAGTGATATCAGGACTCTGGAGTGTTGGTTATGAAGAGTGAGGAAATGTGGATTATAGAGTTTGGTGGACAGGAGGAAATGAGGAGACATGATAGAAACTTTCAAATTAGTTAAGGGATTCTACCAGATTAATACAGAAAGAATTGTAAAAAGAATGGATGTTAAGATAGGAAGAAGAAGAGACCATCCCTGGAAGTAGAACAGAGATGTGGTAAAGAAGGGTGTGAAGTACATTTTTTATGTGGGGAGCTGTTGGTGAGTAGAATGCATTGCTGCAGTTTACTGTGAATGTAAGGAATGTAAATGATTTCAAAGTTCGTTATGATACTGTTGCTGGTTGAGTGGGATGACTCCATGGAGGTTACCAAAATAATAAACATTTCAAGCTATTTATGCATTTTTTTTTTTTAAAGCAAAGATGGCAAATTAATATGGAAGTAGTTAATAATAGAATTTGCAAAGCGGGAGTCAGCTGTATAAATTTATATGGAACAAGAAAAAATAGACAATACAAAACTAGCATCATAAAAGACAGCATTTAAGCCTGTTTTAACTTGTGGATCTAAAAGCTGAATTAGAAGTAAAATATTCAATAAAAAAGATAGAAACCAAAAGTTCCAAGAAAACTTAAAAAAGTGAACAGAAGGCATCAATGGCAGAATTATATATGAAAAGTGAAGATATTAAAAGGAACTTGACATTGTTAACTTTCAGGAATACATGCACGGAGCTAATCTGATGATATGGTCACTTAAACAGAATGCGAGAGAAAAGATTAACAAAGCAGGTGTTTGATGCTAAAATGGCAAGAAAAAGACCCAAAGGAAGACAAAGATATAGGTAGATTGATGCAGTGAAGAGTGCCTTAGAAGACAAACATAAGAGCTGTTAATATTGCAGTCTGGTAGATAACACTAATCTGGAGGAAAATTGTCGATAGAGAGTTCGTAATAACGTAAACTTTTCATGTAGTACCATCATATCTTGTACATCCCTCAAGTGTACACATCGAGAATTTATGAATTTTTAAAAAATTTAAGATGACAAACTGAAAATTTACTATTAGAATGCAAGAATATATAAGATGCACTGATTTAAAATCAAGTTGCAAGACATTTAAGACAACTATAAATAATACCGTATTGTTATAAATCACTGTATCATGGAATGGATTAAAACCAATGAAGAGGGCAGATGCACATGTCATACAGCCTATACATAGGGGGTAGAGACTATTATCTGTGCATTTTATTCCTCTTCTTCCTACCCAGGTTCTAGGCCAAGTGGCACCTGTTCCTGACTCAGTCCTTGTTCTTCCTCTAGGCCTATATGTTAAGATCTTTTTTGATAATCTTTCTCTCTGCATTCTTGCTATATGGTCTAGCCAATTTTTCCTATATTTAATCATTGAGTCTATTATGGAATTAATTTTAAGATTTTTAATTATTTCACTATTTTTTTTTCTTTAATAGGGTTAGTTATTCTATTTTTCTAAGGAATTTCATTTCTGCTGCCTGAATTCTGTGTATATCTTTCTCCGAAAGTCCATATCTCGCTTCCATATAATAGTGTAGGTTTGGCTATTGTTTTGTAGACTAAGTCTTGTGTGTTTCTGTATGTACTTAGGTTTAAAGGTTCTGTTAATTATTCCAGTGATTTTTATAAAGTTTATCATCTTAAAATCAATATCTATTTCATTTATGTAAGATAGTTTAAGTTTACAGCCCAAGTATTTAAAATTATTAACTTGTTCAATTATTTTATTATTTATTACTATTTTACTTCTGACAGGGTTATTTCCGTGAAAAGCCATGACTTTAGTTTCCTCCGTTGACATTTCTAGGCCCTATTGTTGTATAATGTTATTTAAGTTATAGATTGCTTTCTGCAGTTCGTCTTCAGTCTTTCCAAAGATGATCTGATCATCAGCAAAGACAGTGCATCACCAATTAATTTGGAAGCCACATGTATTTACTTCTTTCCATTTTTTGATAATATTGTCCATATATAATATTAAATAACATGGGTAATAAAGGACAGCCTTGACAGACTCCTCTATTTATTAGTTTCCAAGTAGATATGGTATCATTTTGCTTTATTGCTATTTCATTATTATGGTATATGTTCAATAGAGCATTGTATAATTGGTTTGGAATGTGATATTCCTTTAGAGTTTCCCATAGTTTATTTCTCAAAATTTTGTCAAATGCTTTTATATAATCAATGAAAGTTATGTGTGTTTCAATACTGTATTCTCTATAGTTTTCTATAATTATTTTTAAAATAAAAGCAGATTCTATACATGATCTTTCCTTATGGAATCCATTCTGTTTTTCTGCCATCTGTGATTCTATATAGGATATTAATTTGTTTGTTAACATCTGTGCATAGATTTTATAACCTGTATTGAGGAAGCTGATGGCACAATAGTTATTGCAATCTGTTTTTTGTCCTTTTTTTTTTTGTAAATTGGGATCACTAGAGCTCTACCACAGCTTTTTGGGGATTTTCCCTCTTTATATATGTGCATTTTATAATTTTCTATATACAGTTATAAACATTTATCAAATCTCAATTGTATGAAGAATTCCATATGCAGAATTGACATGTACAAAATATACACCATACACAAATAATCAATTTTACACACACACACACACACACACACACACACACACACACACACACACACAGGTAGTCCTTGATTTACGACTCGACTTACGACGGTCAAAATTATTATTAAAAATTCTCTAATTTAACTTTGCCACCAGTAATTATTATTATTAAAAATTTCTAATTTAACTTTGCCGCCAGCATATAGATACATACAGTATATCACATTGCTTTTGTATATATATGTAGTCGACAAGCAAAGCTTATCACCAATAAGCAATAGCCGGTGCTATGATTCATCCACTTCTAACTTATCACAGCCTTTGGCACATTAGTTGCTAATCAGAATTTGAAGTGTTTGTTTTTCTCTCGTTGCAACCTATCATGTCCAGTAAGAGAAGTAAAACTGCTGATGAAAATTCCAACATAAAAAAAGAAAGGTGAGGAAAGCTTTAAGTTTAGATGTTAAAATGAAGGTGATTAACGCATATGACAAAGGAAAGAAAGTCGGTGAAATAGCACGAGAAGAAAAACTATCGCATTCAACTGTTTCAACAATCATAAAAGATATATCGAGAATAATGGAGGCAGCTAAAGAGACAGTTAATATGAAATGTACAATTTTAACGAAAAAAAGAGAAGGGCCAATTCATGAAATGGAAAAGCTTTTAATGATATGGATAGATGATCAAATCAACATGAATATTCCTCTCAGTTTGTTTACGATTCAAACAAGAGCACGCAGCCTATTTGACAATTTAAGGAAACAACAAGAAGATAAATATGGTGAGCGTACATTTAACGCTAGTAAAGGTTGGTTTTATCAATTCAAAAGCCGATTTAACTTACATAACATACGATTAACGGGAGAAGCTGCTAGTTCCAATTTTGAAAGTGCCAAAATTTTCAAGAAAAATCTGAAAGAGATGATAAAAGATGAAGGATATTTTGCTAGAGCAGATTTTTAACATAGATGAAACCAGACTATTCTGGAAAAGAATGTCAGAATGAACTTACATTCACAGAGAAGCTACATCGGCACCTGGTTTTAAGACATTTAAAGATAGGATTATGCTTCTTCTTGGAGGAAATGCTGCTGGTTTTAAATTAAAACCATTTCTTGTTTACCGTTCACAAAACCCCAGAGCTTTGAAAAACATTGACAAGAATAAATTGCCGGTGTACTACAGGAGTAATCCTAAAGCATGGATGAAAATTATTTTATTTGAAGACTGGTTCTTAAATTGTTTTATTCCAGAAGTACGTGCCTACCGTCTCAAAAAAAAACATTCCTTTTAAAATTATTGCTGCTTAACAATGCTCCAGGACATACTCTTCACATCGGCAATTTGAATGAAAATATAAATGCGATGTATCTACCACCCAATACAACAGCTTGATTCAGCCTATGGATCAAGGTTCGATTGCTACATTCAAGACATATTACCTGAAAACTACATTTTCTCAAGCAATAACAGCAATGGACAATGATGCTATAACATTACGTGTTTTGGAAAAATTATGATATTAAACAATGTATCCAGAACATTGGAACTTCATGGAAGGAAGTATCGGAACAATGTAGGCAAGGACTTTGCAAGAAGTTACTACCGCAGGAGACACTCAGAGTACAATGAGCATAGCATATTGGAACAAACTGGTGAAGAAATCATTGAAATTGCAAGAAAATTGGATTTAGAAATCAATATTACCGATATAGAAGAATTAGCAGATCACGAAGAAGGTGAACTGACTGATTAAGACTTAATTTTCCAAATCAAAAGAGTTGTAGGAGAAGAAAGGAATAACAAGGAAGACGAAGAAGAGAAATCGTTAAAAAAATTTACTATAAAAGGATTAGCTGAAGTATTTTCTAAACTAAATCAAGGACTTCAGCTACTTGTAAATATGGATCAAGACACTGATTCGCTTCAAAGTCGAAACGCAAATTCGAGAAGCAGTCAGGTGTTATCACGAAATATATGAAGAAAGAAAGAAAAAACCCAACAGACAATTAACCAATTTTCTTATTTCTACTCCCGATCGCGAGAAATAACCATATCGTCCAAATAAGTGACAGTTACTCATCTGTTTAATTAAAGACACTGTTAATAAGTTTTTTTGTTTATGTCAACTAATATTTAAAGGAATTTCAAAGTACAGTAAGTGCACCATTTTTGATATGAGTTTATGTATTTTTTTCTTAAATTTTTCTTTCTTAATTTTGTATTTATGCATTTGTATGTGCTAATAAATAATTTATAAATTTATGTAAGTTTATACATTTTTCACTGTTTTAAGTTATATAGAAACTTAATTTATGATATATTTACCTGTATATATATTTATATAACAATATCAAGAATGATAATTATAATTTACCTCGATTTGCTACCAAAATTTTCCGTATTGGTTTGTAGTTTTCTGCATTAGAGGAATACAGCAGACATAATTGTTTTTGATAGAGAGAATGTGATGGTATTTGAAGGAGCCGTAGCCTCATTAGCTGTTTCCCAATTATTAATGATGTTCCCATCTTCACACTAAAAGAGAGAATGAAAGTGCATTCCATTCTAATTTGTTTAAAAAAAAAAAAAAAGATAATACTGAACAAATTCATTTCATTACTTGCTACTGATGAAAACCTAACATATGTAAAATTAACAATTTTCTTCTGTTTTAATAGCTGAAAAACAGTACAGCTGACTGAATAACAAACCAAATCCAGGATAGGCACAATGCTATTCAAAAGGAAATTTACCAACTATCTAGTACTTTTTGTAGTATCCTCAGAAGTTTGTTTGATTTGAACCCACAGTATCCACTACTCCATTTCCTAGAATAATCTTCCATTATACTGGTAATTCATGAGCTGCTAATTCAGTTTCAAAAAACTTTAAATTTTAGTCTTCGATATCTTGAGTTTCAAACAAAATGCCACAACTGTACAAAAGAAGGACAAAAAGTTCCTGTGGAACAGTATCATCTTACAGAATGGTACCTGTTATATTTTTTGAATAATGGCTTCACACACTTAAGAGAATAATAACTATAATTTATTTATCCTATATAAGCAATTATTCAAAAAATATAGTATATCTAACGTGCACGTCTCTATTAAAGCTAATGTATTTTAGTGCATCTTGGAACAGGTGTGATTCTGTAGGATGGTACAGAATGGTACCATTCTGTGGAAATTTTTCCTTCTGGTTCAAATATTTTTGCACAGTTGTAGCTTCCTGTTTGAAACTGAAGATATTGAAGACTAGAAGCAAAAGTTCTTTGAAACTGAATTAGTAGCTTATGAAACACCGGTATAATGGAAGGTTATTTTAGGAAATATAGAGGATACTATGGGATGTGTGGAGTAGGGTGCCCTCCCACAGTGAGTCCTTCAAGGAGAAGGCAGAAAAAAAACTGGTAATAACATAATATCACAGATCTCGGTTGCAACTGTGAAGTAGAGGAAACACTATTAGAGACAAGGGAACGGATGTAGAATTAATTTTAAAATAATAAATAAAAATATGAGCAATGATAAACAATTAACAGTAATCACTTCCCAAAACTTAGAAATAGGCATACAGTCTGATTAAGATTAGGACAGTAGCATAGAGCTTCACACCATTCAAAAAATAGACAATCAAATCTGAACCTACTGTAGTATAGCAGCTTGGTATAGATCCAGTGAACTCTGTGTCTAGTGTCAACAACAAGAGAAGCAAGGCCTGAACCTTCAGAATCCAAAAATCATATATAATCTTGATGTTCTTCTATTCTAATAGTACCAGAAATGCCAGTCTATCCTAAATAGCAAAGATGACAAGAACAGCGTGTTTGATAAACACCAGCAAAGATAAACATGATGTATCTTTGATAGGTAGCAAGAAAAATGACAACTTATGGGCTGGAACCTTTAAGATAGGGTATGCTGATCCTTTTAACATCAGACTGCAATTTGGAAGAGGAATAATAATTATTATTGTCAGAGGAGACTTGAACAGACACATAGGGAGACAGAATAGAGACTGTGAAAGGGTGCATGGTGGTCATGGAGTGGGAAAATGAACCAGGAAGGAGAGAAGATTGTGGACTTTGCAGTAACTTTTGATGAACGCGCAATGGTGAACTCGTTTTTCTACAAGAGGGAAGAACATTTGATAACATTCAGAAGTGGTAACAACAGTTCACAAATTGACTACATTTTGACTAGAAGAAAACATCTTAAGGTTGTGACAAATTGTAAGATAATTCCAACAGATCAAGTGGCATAGCAACACCGACTGCTGTACGCAGACTTTAAAATAAGATCGAAGAAAAGAACCTCTGGAAGCCATGGGATGAAGACAATTAAGTGGTTTCGCTTAAAAGAAGAGAGTGTGAGGAATTGTTTTAGGGAGAGGGTGTTAGAGAGGATTTCGGATGGACCAGAAAGTGTACAAGATTGGTGGAAGCATAATTCAAAAGTAATCCTGAGCTGTGCAATCGAGGTGCTTGGTGAGACATCTGGAAAGATTAGAGAGCAGAAGGAGGGTTGGTGGGAGAATAATAATAATGTTCAAGAAGCAGTAACAGCTAAAAGGAAGACAAAGCAGAAGTGGGATGTGTCAAGAGTGGAAGAGGACAGTGAGAGGTGTACTGAGAGAGAAAGCAAGAAGCCAAGAGAGTTGTGGCATAGGCAAAGGCCATGGCATATCACGATCTGTATGATCAATTAGAAACAAAGGAAGGACAGAGAAAAATTTACCAACTAGCAAAATGTAGAAATAAAGCAGCAAAGGACATCTTACATGTGAGGCAAATCAAAGATGCCGAAGGGAGAGTATTATGGAGGGATGTGGACATAAGAAACAGATGGAGAATATACTTTGAGGGACTTTTTAATGAGGAAAATGCAAGGACTCACAGAGAAGATAGGCAGCCTTCTGAGGAGATGGTGCAGAACATCAGTAGAGTGGAAGTGAAGGAGGCCATGAAGAGGATGAAGAATGGAAAATCGGTGAGCCCCGACAGGATTCCAGTGGAGGCATGGAAGGCACTGGGGGAAGAGGGGATTGAAAGTTTGCCAACAGGAAAATATACCCAAGGAATGGAGGGAAAGTACTCTTGTCTCCATCTACAAGGGTAAAGGGGGATGCACAAGACTGTAAGAACTACAGAGGAATAAAGTTGATGTCCCACACAATGAAAATCCTAGAAAGGGTTCTTGATGGAAGATTAAGGAAGGAGGTGGAGATTGCAAAGGAACAATTTGGCTTCATGCCTGGTAGATCAACGACAGATGCTATCTTTATGTTACGACAGATGATGGAAAAGTTTCGAGAGAAACAACGGGAGCTACATCTGGTGTTTATTGATCTGGAGAAAGCATACGTAGAGTGCCAAGGCACTCTATCTGGAGGTGTCCGAGGGAGAAGAAGGTACCAGAGAAATATGTCAGGTTGGTGCAGGAGATGTACAGAAATGTGAATACAGGAGTTCACACCTGTCTGGGGACAGACAGAAAGTTTTCAAGCAACAGTTAGCTTGCATCAAGGGTCAGCATTAAGTCAGTTTCTGTTTAATATTGTGATGGAGATGGAGGAGGTGAGAGAAGATGCGCCTCGGACAATGTTGTATGCAGATGCCTGCTGTGTGCAGATTCAAGAGAAGAAGTGGCAGCTAAACTGGAAAGATGGAGGAAAGTACTGGAAGAGAGAGGTATGAGACTGAGTAGAAGTAAGACAGAGTATATGTGTTGCAAAGTGGACGGTGGCCAGGCGACAGATCTGGAGCTGGAAGGAAATGTCAACAGGAAGATGAGGGACTTTAGATACTTAGGTTCAACAGTGGAAGAAGATGGAGAGGGCCAAGAAGGGAGTGGGAGGCAGGATACAAACGGGGTTGGAGGAACTGGAGAGAGAGAGAGAGAGAGAGAGAGAGAGAGAGAGATGGCTGGAGTGCTATGCAATAAGAGGGTGCCGATCAATCTGAAAGGCAAAATCTATATGACAGTAGTGAGGCCAGCTATGACGTATGCTATGGAAACTGTGACCCTGAGGAAAAATAACATCAACAGGATGGAGGTAGCAGAGATGAGAATGCTTAGGTGGATGTGCGGTGTGACTAGAAAGGATCGTCTGAGAAATGACTATGTCAGGGTAACAGTGAAAATTACGAACTTAGGAGCGAAGATACAGGAGGCAAGGTTGAGATGGTTTGGTCATGTGATGAGGAGGAAGAACGAATATGTGGGAAGAAAGGTCATACAGATGGAGGTGCAAGGAAGGAGGAAGCATGGGCGGACAAAGAAGAGATGGCAGGAGCTGGTAGAAGAGGACTTGAGGATGAAGAACTTGGATGTGGTGATAGCCCAAGACAGGAGGATGTGGAGAAGACTCATCATTAACAGAGCGACCCCACTTAAGTGGGACAAGCTGCAGGAGAAGATGATAATTATCAAATATTTTCTGTATCAAGGTCTTGCTATCCATTAAATAATCCATATATTCCATGTAAATAATCTATTTACATGCTATCCATTAAATAATCCATGTAATTAAATAATACATATTCCACGAGAATAACATGTTCAGGTTATATTATATATCATAAAGATATATTACTTTAATAAACTGTTTTATCCTTCCCATGCTTTACTAATAAATAATAACACCATAAAAAATAAAATCCTGATGGCACAATGCTACAAGAATTCCATAGCTACAGAAGAGATAAGGAAAGAATAATACTAGTTTTTAATTTTCCTTTACATGTGTGTATAACAGTTATTTTTAAAAAAAATTGTATTATGTCTACCAAGCATGTTCCAATTAAACAACTAGAGCAAGGAAAGGATTATTCATAATAGTGATATATCATTTTAGCAAGCTTTGATGTAGTTAATTTGTTTAATGTTCCTACAGATGATCTACTTGCACTGCTACAAGATAAATTCTCTAAGAAGGTTATGGCACTCCTCAAACACTATTTCATCTGGATATTTCAAATATAAAAATACAATATGCAATCAGAACTCTGGTCTAGACATGGCCAGTCCTCTTTCACCAGTTTTAGCAAATCTTTATTCAAAAACAAGGCCCTAGAAGAATACCATCATAAACCAAAATTATGGAAAAAGTATGTTGTTGATATATTCTTAGCCTGGAACCATGGACTACCTTCATTTCTGCTTTTTCACGAGTACCTGAATCGTAACAACACCCTAACATAAAATTCACCTATGAATTAAAATCTAATGGTTCATTCCCATTTGTGAACCTTCTACTAACTAAGACAGTGTTTCTCAAAGTGTGGTACGCGTACCTCCGGGGGGGTACATGAAAAGTCTTCGGGGGGGGGGGGCGGTACGTGGCAATTTTCGGCTATGCATCATTAACGCATATTATTAAGAAAAAAAAAAAATTTTAAACATATTTCTCAATAAATTATATATTATGTATGAATTCTCCTACTCAAATTTTGATAACCATTTCATTTGAATAGTTTGCAAATTCGCAGTCAATCACGTGTGAATCTTCCAGCTTCGTATATGTACATATACTGTGAGCTTGCAACAACGCGAAGTGCATACGATAGTGACTGATAAAAAAATAGTTCTATGAATCAATTTGGTTCTATTAAAAATAAAGCATATTTTTTGTTTACATGCACATCTAAATTCAAATAAAATATACTTTTTATTTTATTTATTATTATTATTTTGATAAGGGAGTACTTGATAATAATGAAAATTTAGGAAGGGGTACATGCAGCGGTGAGCTATGAAAATTTTAACTAAGGGCTCGCATTGTCGAGCAAAAAAAAAAAAAAAAAAAAAAAAAAGCCTAACTTCTAACTTAGCCCTCATAATACTTATATTGCGACTTTGTAGGGCTTCTGACAGATATGATAATTCCTATAGGATATCAATCATTAATGATAGATCTTTTAAAAATTCCAAATTGAGAAGTTGGTTTAAAAAGCCCTTATATTTATCATTCGATGTAAAATTCTTGCATGAAGCTGGGTAATTTCTCCAGAAAGCAAGAGCCATTCGTAAACTGTAAGCTGCTCATCGTGGTCCAAACACACGGCTGATCTTTAAAATTTCGATACCAAGGTCTTTTGCAATCGTATTTAATTTTTGTTGATTTTTTTGGTGATTGATGATAAAAAGCATATAATTTATCCATAAATATTTCAAAATGATTTATTTCTTTAATGTTTTTTATGGAATCGTCTAATGCTAAGTGTATAACGATGAGCGCAATGCCAAATCACAACGTTGGGAAATTTTCGTAGAAGTTTGATTGCAACACCTGATTTGTTTCCTAACATTACACTAGCTCCATCAGAACAAAATGCAATGAAATGAATTTTTATATAGTTCAGAAAATCCATATGAATTTAAAGTAGCAATTATAGTAGCATGTATACATCCCATGGTGGTATTTTCTAGTTCTTCAAGATTATTAAACAAGAAGAACAAGGGGCTCGCAAATTTGAGAAAAATTTAACAAAGGGCTCGCACGAGCCCCTTACAGCTCACCACTGGGTACAGATATCTGAAGTTTGAGAAACACTGAACTAAGGAATAGGGCAAATAAGAAGTGCCCATATTTCTAAAGCTTACAGATACTGACATAGGTACACATGCCTTATCCCATCATTACAGACCTCATAAATTGGGTATTATTTTCACACTATGAGCAAGAGCCTGCCGACTTATCACTGACAAGGATGAAGTATCCAAAGAACTTCAACATTTAGGAAGCACTTTCCTTCAAAATGGCTATAATGACCACATCATCTCCAGACTACTCAAATGACATGAGACCAGAGAAATTTCTAATGAAGAAAACAGAGGATTCATCATCATCATCAACAACCATGGGTCCAATGTCCGTAGGTGTCTGCTGCCATCTTGACATGATCCTTCCATTGCATTCTATTTTGTGCAAGATGACTCAGTTTGTGTATAGAATTTCCGCACCATTTGACGATGTCATCACCCCATTCTCTGTTTGGTCTTCCTCTTTTGTTCTTTCCTTCAATTATTCCAAAGGATTCATCATGCTTTCATATATTAGCTCTGTTTCCATAAAACTAGCAAAAATACTTAAGGAATATAAAATCGAAGTAATATTTATCCCCTTTTATCAAGATGAGGTCACTACTCCGATTCACAAAACCTCGACATAGACCACTTCAATATCCAATTGCCAGTCATCTTACTATTGGCAAACAGAGGAATCAATTGAACATATTGAAGAACATGTTTGAGATATTAAATACAATAGGAGTGAGGCCTCAGCTTTGTCATCACATGTGCTCTCTTAAGCTGACCCACAAGATGCTTTGCAAATGAGACATCGTTTCATAGGATAAATCAGAACTGTTATTACACCATTGCTATGATACAATGGAGAGAAAAATTTGGGAGTCTTTGGAAATGTAATTAGATCCTAAATATCAACTTGTCTGAGTACATCCTAGTCCTCATTAATTAAACATGCTCACATGAATGCCTAAACGTGCACAACATTCTAAACAATTAGAAATATTTTAAAATTTCATCACTTTCTTTTACAAGTGCATAACAGGTGTTACCTTTGTTAATCCTTACTGTTTTGTCTACTAATTTACATGTTTACACCTGATGAAATCCTGTGCAATTAGGATGAAATATCATGTTATTAATTAAAATACATTGTTATCTTATTCTGGTGTTCTGCCTTATAAAGTTAAGTCTCACACACACACACACACACACACACACAGTAGGAATATGTAAGCAAACTTCATCTAGCTCAATGATGACTATTACATGTCAGCAGAAATGTTACACTGGTTTGAATTACAATTACTAAAAATTATGCATTTCTGTGATTAAATTTACAAGAGTACATTATGAAGAACAATGTTTATTCTTTTAAGAAGAAAAAAAGCTTACCTGAACAAGGTACTTCCAAATATTTCCTTCTGTAACTTTTTGAAATTAATAATTAAGATTAACTAATAAAACATTTTGTATAACACCTGTAGCATTCACTTTAACTTCAATCTTCAATAGTCTTTAGTTATCCATAAATAAATGCTGTCATACCTAAATTGGGTTTTGAATTCTGTCAGATGCCTATTGATTTTATCTGGATTTGATTTCATGTGGCTGATTATGATAAATAATTTTAAACTTGAAATTTTTACTTCAAGCATAAAAGAGAATTGCCATTTCTTTGATAAAGTTCCTGTCATAACATCAAAGTTCATATCTGCCAAGGCTGAAGGATGCAACCACTGACCTTCTCCCAAACACTGTTTTATCAGAAAGTTCACTTGAATGTCAACACTTTAATCATAAAAAGAAACAAGATATGCCACAAAAGATCCTAAAAAACTAAAGAACTCTTCAAAAGAAGTTTCACAGCAGCAAAACCACCATCTTATACAGGACATAAAAAAATAAACTAATGATTAATTTAATGAACAAATCGGATCAATTATTAATTACAATAACTGAATAAGAAATAATTAACAAGTACTATAATTTATCTTGAGTAATGTGATACTATTAAGCTCAAAATGAATTAAAGTCAATAGTATTAAGGCAATTTAATAAAAAATATTAAAAAAAAGTTTGTATATGGTAAAATTAATATTTCAGGAATCATAGGTTTAATATATTAAAACCCTAGGAGGAGGAGGAGAGACTCAATGTAGGATAAGAAATCTGGATTTATTCAAATATCTTTGCTCTGATACTAATGGAATTTACATTATAGGACATTAATCATTAGCAGCTGTATGGAGTAAATCAATTTTTAATTCAGTAAAAAAAAAAAAATTTTTTATATCAAAAGTGTTTAATGTATCCAATAAGTCCTTGTGAACTTTTAAATAATTTCACACTTCAACTCATATAACCCTAATACCATGAAAGTTCAACATTCATCATAAAGTTTACGATAGTTCGTACACAAGAGGTTAGTGAACCTACAGTCATCACTGCTGTAGGCGGACACAAAGTTGAAAAAAAAAAAACTTGTTAGCAATGAATGCAAAGCTCTGAAGATTATACTATTCAGGAAACACATTAAGGAGACTGTTCCAAAGGACAGGTATAAAACAAAGAAGTGAAGAGACCAGAAAGTTTGTTCTGTCAACTTGGAGTTGAACCTCCAAGGAGTGCTGAAAGTTGCTACATATGTTAACAAATTTAGAGGAGAGTGGAGAAAATTACTGATGCCATTTTATAATCGTGTTAAGATTGGAAACTAATTATAATGAAAATAAAGTAGCTTTGAGGCTTATCTCAAGTCTTATTTCTTTAAACGAAAAAAAAAAACTTTCTTAAAATTTCAATTAGTCTAATCAGAACACAATAAAAAATCATATGAAAATGGTGCAAAATTGGTGAAATGCATGTACGATGACCACAGCTAGAGACCATGAGGTTTTGCATTTGAAACTATAATTACAAAGAATGCTTAAAAGAAAATTACATATTTCTATTGCAGGTTATGAATTTTCATATCTTGCAAAGGGTACATTTGCTGTTTATGAATGGCTGATTGAAAGGCCTCAAATGAACTGATTTATTCTGCTGGACCATTCAGGCCAGTTTAGAGAAAAACTGTTGCAGTTTTAATTATGTAAAGTGAGATGTAGGAAGGATATAAGAGATGATACTGTTATACAAGGATAAGAGATCGTATCCTTATATAACAGTATCATCTCTAATACTGTTAGAAAAAGCTGAGGGGAGAAAAAAAAAGCAAAAAAAATAAAGAAAGAAAGAAATAATAACAGCTGCTGAGATCCTGAAATAACTTGCAAATGGATAGAAACAACTTAGAGGCTTGTGCATTTTGTGAAATGCACTAATAAAATGCAGGAATAGTAGTCAGTGAACTGGTTATTACCTGGTGTTAACATCCAGAGGAAAACAGCATCTGAACAACTTCTTTTACAACATGTTGATAAAAAGGAGTCTTTCAGCTGTTTTATTACCTTAGGTAACAGAACTTTTTCCTCTGGATGTTAGCACCAGGCACCAATCAGTTCATTAATGTTTACTGTCTTCTGCAATTTATTAGTACATTTCACAAAAATGCACAAGCCTCTAAGTTGTTTTGTAAATCTGCAAGCTATTCCAGAATGTCAACAATTATTCCTATATTCAAAATTTGGCATTTTCAATATTTACAACTTGTAAAGTCATTATGATTTTTGTCTCAAACTGGTGAATCAAACTGGTAATTTTGATGAATCAAACTGGATTCATCAAAATTACAAAATGGAATAACTCAACTCATGCTGACCAGAATTTAATAAGATTTGCATTTAGGCCACACACACACACACACACACACAGATGTCCACATGGTTCAATTTGATTTCAACTGTTACATTTTTATTGGCAAATGACAAAGTGACATTAAAAATTGATTAAAAATTCAATTCAGATAGTAAGGAAGTTTGGTATTTGCTGTTGTTATGTGCCATCCAATCTTTTTCAACTCTTGGTAATCCTGTGAACAAAGGCTCTCTATCCCACTCAGCTTCTTGTCCTTTCCTTAAGTAACTGTAAGTTCGAGTTGGTAAGTTATTTAATGTTGTCCATCCAACTCTTTTGTGGTTTTCCTCTCCTTCTCATTCTCTCTATCTTCTCCAACATAATTGCCCTTTCCAATGATTCATCAGTTCGCATAATATGACCAAAGTACATCAACTTCTGTTTAGCGATCATCACCTCCAAGGAACATTCTGTCTTTATATTCTCTAAAACCTTATTGGTCATTCTTTCAGTCCATGGGATTCTAAATAGTCTCCTCCACACCCATAATTCAAATGAATCAATTTGCTTTCTGTCTTTCTTCTTGATAATCTAGCTTTCACATCCATACATCACTACTGGAAATACCATTGCTTTAACAATTCTAACTTTTGTGGCCTTACTCACAACCTCTATCTTTCATAGTTTTTGTCAAGTTTAACATCGCTTTTTTTCCCATGACTATCCTTTTAATTTCATCTTCATATTTACCATCATTTCTGATTCTGGATGCCTATAAATCATAACTTTCACCAATTTCTATTTTATCTTCCTCTATTATAAATTCATGTAAATTGCCAGAAGCCATCACTTTTGTTTTGCTGATGTTTAAATTAAGCCTGGCTTTGTTACTTTTCCTCTTAACCAATAGAATCAACCACTACAAATCTTTCTTAGTTTCTGCTATGAGGGTTGTATCATCTGTATATCTTAAATTATTTATTTTTCTGTCTCCAATCTTAATTCCAGCTGGATCTTTATCTAAAGCAGCCATTCTCATAATATATTCACTATAAATATGAAAAAGGTAGGGTGACAATATACAACCCTGCAACATACCCCTTTTTCCATTCAAACACTGTCTATTTCTCCAAAGACTTTTTTTTTTTTTTTTTACTGAAGCTTCTTGGTTGTCATACAGTTTTCTTATCAAGAGAATTAGATGTTTAGGTATTCCCATTGATCTCATTACAATCCACAGTCTGTTGTGATCCACACAATCAAAAGCTTTCTTATAATCAATAAAAACAGATGAATACTTCCTTCTGAAATTCTCTTGTTCTCTCCATAATCCATCTCATGTTTGCTATTTGGTCTCTAGTTCCTCTACCTCTCCTAAAGCCTGCCTATTCTTGTAGCATTTTTCTATTCACATATGGCTCCAACCTTTGTTGGGTCACTTTCAGCATAACTTTACTTGCATGTGAAATTACAGTGATGATTCTATAATTCTCACAATCTCTGGGATTTAATTTTTTGGAATTGGGATGAATACTGATGTTTGCCAATCTCTAGGCAGGTATGTTTTCTTTCAAACCTGTTGACAAATTTCAGTGAATATATTCACTACTTCATCCTCAGCTGCTCTCAATAATTCCACTGACACACTATTAGCTCCAGGAGCTTTTCCTTTTTATCATGGGTATTTTTTTATTCATTTTTTATTCAGCAAAATTAAAGTGATATCAACAATGGAACTGCTGATATCACTTAAATTTATTTATTTACCAAATATCTCTCTGACACCGACTTTACAAAATTTCCCCCCACTTCCCCTGACATCACTGGAGGGAGTAGATGATGTCCTTCCCAATGAAATTGGGAAGGACATCATTTATGAACAGCATATTTCAACCATAAAAAAAGGAAAATAATACTCTGCCTTTTCTAAACACTAATCATCATGCACCATCCCAATGGCACCCTTTCTTTCTCAGTTTACAGAAAACCTACCCACAACAGGCAAATACATATAAACTTTCTCATCATCATCTTTCCCTCTCAACAATATGGTGTTATTAAAACGTCTTGTCAACAGAGCCTCCAACTTCTGTTCCAACTACGATTCCCTTACAGCTGAACTTTTCCTTTATTCACTAGACCTTCCTCTGTCCAATGGCAAAAAGATCAAGAATAATTAATTATTCCTCCCATCTCTTCATACAGATTACAGCAGTGCTATTACTATATCCTATATTCAGGGCACTTCAGAAACAAAACAGCCAGTAGTTCAAAGAAATAGCATCTCTGCACTACCTCCCTCCTTGTTCTTGCAACTATTATTATGATCCAACTGGAAGAAGGTCTGCCAACATCTACTTTGGAGAACACAAGAAAGGCATCTGCACCACAACTATGGTCAGTCAAATATCTAGATGACCATGCCTTGAATAACTCTCACAGAATCTGACTGACAAGATTCACTGTAGCAAGTACAAACTACTTTTTTAAGAATCAGCATATTTATAAAACCAACCTAATCTAAATAAATATGGTTGTGCTAAACTCAAGACTTGGGAAACTAAGTCTTAGGTCACTTGCTCAACAGCTAAGACTAGCCAATAGCACTCAGAGGGCAATCCTCATCAGAGGACTAAGTGGACGAAATTAGACTAAAAGCATATTGTTTTGTGTGTATTATAATTTTAATATTGTATCCCTGATGTCTGAGACAAAATACAGGAACTATTAAAAACTTATAATTAATAATTTTTCTGTGCTATATTCATTCCATTAAACTTAATCAGTCACAGGAGCCTACTAATTAATGCTCACCCAAGATAGCCATTTTTGTTGATTAACCAATTCTTGGTTCAAGACTACATGATAAAATCCCCCCCCCTCATTAATATTCCATTTTTATTGACAAAAATCTGAATTTCATTTTTTTTTTTTTTTTTTTTTTTTGCTATAATTGGGCCATTTTTATTGAAAAACACTAAATTATAATTCCTCTAAGCTTGATATCTCACTTTTCTTAAGCAACGTGGACTCCCAATAAAAGAATATTTTGATAAGGAAACAAAAGGTAATGGACATGGCATTAGTAACAAAAGGCAATAAATGGCACTAGTCACATTCTGTCAGGATCTGTAATGAGAATGTCTGACAACAAATGGACAAAGAAACCAACAGAATGGACACCAAGACCTGGTTATTGGAAATCATAGAACAGTGGTTTATTCGTATGGAGTTTCCTCCCTTTTTCTCCCCCGTCCCTTCTGGGGCGAGTTGAGCCCCCTCATTAGGGGGGGGTAAGTATTTATGACTGTAGATTCGTGTGTGTTCACGAGGCCGGTTTGCCTGCTTGCAGGATGAAAAACCTCAGATAAACAGGCGGAAAAAAACCTGCTGTCCATGCCCAAGACCAGCTAACTTGGCTATGGTGAGAAAGATCCTAAAGCTCCTCACGTCACCGACGGGAATCGAACCTATGACACTCCTTCCCCCCCAAGCATATGGTTGCGAAGCGCACAGCCACTAGGCTAACCGCACGGATAGAACAGTAGTAAGATGTCATAAAAAAATGTCCATAACATCTTTTTATCTCATCATTCCATCATAGAACAGTGGTAAGATGGGATGATGAGATAAAAAGATATTATTGACATTTTATGGTGTAGAGATGCAAAAGATCACACAAAATAGAAGCATGGAGAAACATTTCCCCAGCAGTGAACTTAAGAAACCTGCTGCTGACACACACACACTTTAAATTTTGCTCTTTCTTTTCTTCACCAGCAGTCAGGCTAGTGACAACAGTTAACAGAGTAGTTATGCTGTAGTTGACGATTACCTTGATACACAGGTAAAACATTTAGTAGTTATCTTAAGTTTTATTAACAAAGCAAATGGTGCCATTTCATATAGAGATGGAGAGTATTCCCATCTGGAAACTCTGGTTTTAAGTCCCTCAAAACAGGCAAACTGGTCCTTGGGAGGGGGAGAATACAGTAGGGGCGAGTGGCAAATTGGCTGCATTAATTTACCTAGAAACCCTAATTAGTGGCCTCAACATGCCTCTTGGGCAAATGGAAATTGATGATGGCAAACTGCTCTAACATAGGACGGTCTCATAATTACTACACCACAATGAATGCTAACCATTGTGCAACCATGAAAGAAAGAAAACCTGGCAGTTCTGTTCCCTTCAAGATATCTCCCAAAGTAACGGGTCTCATAATTACTACACCACAATGAATGCTAACCATTGCACAACCATGAAAGAAAGAAAACCTGGCAGTTCTGTTCCCTTCAAGATATCTCCCTAAGTAACTGCTCACTATACAAATTGAAATTTTTGCCACACCTTAGAGTACTATTCTCACATTTAGAAGAGTGCACCTAAAGTGCAACCCTTCCTAAAGATTCTTGATTCTATTCAGAGGTGATAAATATAGTTAAGAGATGACCCCCTCTCTCTCAAAGGGAATTCCATTTGACTTTTCATGTTCTATTTTATTGCCAACTTAGTTGGTCAATATAGTGCACATGTGAGATGTAAATAGCAGCAATGGTTTTGAATCAGTGTGGTGCAAGGTGATGGAATTCCCTCTCAAAGGGAATTCCATTTGACTTCTGGTTTTCCTATATTTTCATGTTCTATTTTATTGCCAACTTAGTTGGTCAAGTGACTAATATATCAATATAGTGCAGATGTGAGATGTAAATAGCGGCAATGGTTTTGAATCAGTGTGGTGCAAGGTGAGGATTGACAGGAAGAGATATTTAGTAGGATGTGCCATAGGCCAAGGAATGTAAAGGTTGGTGATGAAGAAATGTATAAACAACTTGGGTTAGTAAACTAAGAAAAGGTGATTACCATGGGCAATTTTAATCGGGGCAGTATAGATTGGAATGAAGAGATAGCATTACATCTCACATCTGCACTATATAGATATATTAGCCACTTGACCAACTAAGTTGGCAATAAAATAGAACATGAAAATATAGGAAAACCAGAAGTCAAATGGAATTCCCTTTGAGAGAGTGGGGTTATCTCTTAACTATATTTACCACCTCTGAATAGAATCAAGAATCTTTAGGAAGGGTTTAGGTGCACTCTTCTAATTTGGGAATAAGGACAATGAATTTCTGGAGATACAACTATCTCAGGCAGTATGCAAAGGAGAGCTCACAAGAAGTGAGAGTTTTAGATCTGATCATTTCATCAGAGGATGTGATTATGAGTGGGGTTTTGCACTTCCCTCCAATTAATGAGAGTGATCATATGGGCTAGTCACAACCCAGGTAAAGACTTTTGTGAGGAAAGGATATATGCGGAATTACAAGGCTGGCAAATATGAAAAGCTTAGAAGGCAGCTTGGAGCTACAGCACAAAATGAGGTGTTAAGCAAGAGGGGCATAAATGCCACGTGAAAGCTGACCAAAAGATATTTAACAACATCAATGTGCAAATGTATTCCAAAGGTCAAAAGAATGAATAAAGTAGATGTCAAATGGATGAATGAGGGATTAAGCATGAAATTTGAAAGAAGAGAATACTATGGAAGCAGCACAAGATGCCCCCACAGTTAATTGCATGAGGATTTTATTATTAACACCAGACCCCCACGGAGTCAAAATACTCATCTCGGGAAGCAAAACTTCATGATTTCATGCTGGCAATTTTCAAACTGCCTTATTTCTCAGGACGAACTTTTTGAGCACAGTTAAGTTTGGGTTACATCTCACATTTTATTTTTGCAAAACAAATTCAACCACATGCCTCTCTAGAAAACCTGTGGGGTTTTACTTATTATTACATGACATGTCTGAGGACTCAATGAGGGAGGGCACTCTACTCAACAACTCTCCATCTCCACCAAATACATGGAACAGCATTACCACCATCATCATCATCAACAACACACAACATGATCTACTACCGATCACCATCACCACTAGTATTTTTTTTGTCTGTAAATCATGTGTATTCAAGGCCAATGTGTCTGTATAAGAGATGAAAAACCCAAGTTTCCATGAGAAAAATCCCAGCTACCCCTGTATGAGATCGACTAACTCACCTTTAATTGGAAAAAAAAAAACAAAGATTCCTCTCGTCACAATGAGAATCAAACTTAGACCTTTTCCAATCAAAGGGCTCAATCTACCATCATTCTTCCAATTGCACTAAGGAGGCATTTGATGTATAGGGACTACTTGTGCTCCACTGAAATGTTTAAGAAAGAGGATCTTGATGTGCATGTTTTTAACCATAATTTGTCAAACAAGGATGATTTAAAAAGTCTTTCTGCAGAGATTAAGAATAAAGCCGCATAATTACATGCAAAATGAAATCATATTGAATAATTAGAAAAAAACTTTGTTTTGTATAAACATATACAAATTATAGCTTATTGCAAATTAAAATAAAGAACAACTGTTGTCTTAATTTGCTTCTTATCCCATCAACTGATCTGAATTCTAATGGCAATTTAGATCCAGTTCACTGCCTCTACTGTCACAAATCACACTGTTCATATGGCTATCTCAAATTAAAGCATTCTATTCAACTTTTAACTAAAATAAATCAGAATAAAATATGGTTTTGATATCATGCAAAAATTCTGCTTTGAATAAACATAAGCAATTACCGATTCATCACTTACTGAGTATGTCTTTATGTTGGTGTAATGTGTAATCATTAAACCAAGTTAAAGAAGAAGAGAAGAAAAGCAATCTTAGAATAATTTTAGGTAAATGAACATTCAGAAGCAAAAACTTGCATTATCAGGCTTAATGCAGAAATGTCTTTGACAGCTTTGTTACAAGAATTTACACCGATGAACTAACCACCCTTGAAATTTTATGTGGCCTCATATTAATATGCAAAGAAAGGAAAATTTCATCATCCTCATTCACCTAAGGCAGGTTGAGGCTACCATGAAAAATAACTTTCCAGTCCAATTTATTGGTCACTAAATTATTTACACTTTTGTAAGAGTGCAGACACTGATTTTTGAGGTTTTCTATCAATTTCCTTCTACGTCTTCCCAGTGGTTTCTTTCCTTCCACGCTTCTATTTTAGAGAATTTTTACCTGTAAGTGGCAATTCTATACACGTCCATACCACTGTAACTGTTTTCCTCTGATTGTTATTATTATTATTATTATTCAGGCCTCCATGGAGTCAAAAGACTCATCGTGGGAGGACCTTCCTAAGAAACACAAAGTCTATCAAGACTCATTGAGGGGAGGTCCCCCCCCCCCACCTAAGAAATACAAAGTCTATCATACCACTCCTTGAACTCATTGACCTTTCTCGCTCTCACCACTCCATCAGGCAATGCATTCCATGGTTCAACCACCCTCCATGCAAAGAAACCACTCCTCACCCTCTTGCTCACAGTTTCCTTTCGTAACTTCCAGGAATGGCCTCTTGTCATCACTCCTTCCCGCTATTCAACCAAGCGAAAGAACTCCCCAGTATCAAACCCTGTAACCACCTCTCAACAGTTTAAAAGTCTCAATCATATCACCTCTCCTTCTATCCACCAAATTCTGCAGTTCACATTCCCTCAGCTGATCTTCATAACTATCATTGTACAGTCCTGAAACCATCTTTGTTATCTGCCTTTGTACCCTTTCCACAGTTAATTTATCCCCTTCAAATTCTGGGGACCAAATCTGAGAACAATAGTCCAAGTGTGGTCTGATACAACGGAACGATAACTGTTTTATCTCTGCAGGTCAGTGTCCTTTTCATTTTTGCAGCAATCCTCTGTGTTACCTTCACAACCTTTGCAATATGTCCCTAAATTTCAGGTTTCTATCAATCATCAACCCCAGATCACTTGTCTCCTCTACTTCTCCAGTATAACTATCTATCTAGCTTATTCAAATCCTCTTGCAGGGCTGCTGCATCTGCACTATTACTAATAATCCAACCCAGCTTCGCATCATCTGCAAACAACTGAATATCCCCTTGCAATCCACTGGCAATGTCATTGATATAAAAGTTAAACAATATAGGTCCCAGTACTGAGTCCTGTGGGACCCCACTTGTAACCCTCTGCTTCCTTGAAACTGCCCCACCATAAACAACTCTCTGATACCTATCGGACAGCCAATCCCGAATCCAGCTGACCAATCTGGCATCCAGACCCATGTGCTGCAACTTAAATATCAGCTTATCATGTGGCACCCTGTCAAATGCCTGCGCTAAGTCTAAGAAAATGGCAGTATATGCCTTTCCCTCATTCTGATGCTCTTGTAACTTTATCATAAAAGGTTAGCATATTGCTAAAACAAGAGTGCCCCTTCACAAATCCATGTTGACTCTCACAGATAACATTACCCTCATCTACCCAATGCTGTATACGGTCCTTCACTACTTTCTCCAAGATCTTATTAACTACTGATGAAACACAAACTGGTCTATAATTAGACACTTCCAGTCTGCTACTGCCCTTATGCAATGGCACACTCTTACCTTCCTTCCATTCCATGGCCACCTTTCCAGCAGCCAGACTTTCATTGAAAAGCCAGGTCAAAGGCACTGTCAGTTCCCTAGCACATTCTCTCAAAACTCGTGGTGAAATACCATCCAGTCCCAAAGCTTTACTGACATCCAGAGTACTCAGTATTTGAAACACACTCTCCTCCTGTACCTCTAAACCTCTAACCTGCCCTATCCCTCTAGCATTAAAACTGACTCCTCCAGGATGAAATATTCCAATAAAGTGTTCATTGAACAATTCTACTATGTCCTCTGCATCAGTCACTCTATTCCCATTTTTATCCCACAATATCATTCTTTCACAGTCATTTCTCCTCCTACATTATTAAAATATTATAGTGTAAATACTTCTTTGATCTAATTGGTTTCATTTCAGTCCATGATGTTTAATTTATTTTTTTTCACAATTTTTCTTAGTTCCTTCGTAGTTTAGCCTGTTGAAGAACGTCACAGATAAATTTAGAACTTCAAAAACAATTTAAAATTTTTAAATACTTAACTGAGTTAAAGATTACAACCAATGGCAGGTAAATGTTTCAGTATAAAATAATTTCAAAAAAAAATTTATAGTAGCAATACTTTTACCTCACCTTATTCTAATGGACCAGCATGGATACTTCTTAGGTGTAAATTACATACAGAGAATAAAAATCACATTTTGTAAACAAATTCATCCCACTACCAATTCTGTAATGATAAAAAAAAAAAAAAAACTTGTGTTAGCATATATGAATACATTAAAAACCAACAAAAATTAAAGGTCTGAAGTGGATTAAAAGAAGACATCCCTAGAGTAAGGTTACTAGATTATCTAGATCTTACCCTATTAGTGGTATGAAATTGTACAACACATTTCATTATCTTATGGGTTCTTGTTTTTAGAGAAACTTGTGCGATAGTTCTATACAATATATACACAAAAACATAAGGTAAGAGCATTATTTATATTTATTAAATATACTGCAATATATTTCAGTCTGAAATTAACAGATCATCATCAGTGGCTTAAAAAACAGTTATTACAAGGTAGAATGCAAACAATTGATTTATTCAAAATAGAATGAGCTACATGATCTTAAATCACCAATAGTGCTAAGCTTTAACTAAAGAAAAGGTTAATCATAACAGTCATCCCTCAATTTATGTTGGGGTTCTGTTCCATCTGGCAGGATGCAAGTCGGTCAGACGAAAGTCAATACATTAAATCATCAGAGTTATATGGATTAGGGACTTAAAATGTAATAAGTATACTGTAATGTTGAAAGTTTTTTCAAGTGGTCATACTATAAATTAAAGATGCCAAGAAATTATATTCTTGGTTTAATCCTTTATCCAAGTGTAAGCACAGAAAGTTTGCACCTGAAGTATCTTCAGGACTGGGCAACTTGTATATAGTGGCTAATGACTTCTCATCACTTGCCTTAGTATCCCATAATGCAAAGCACATATCCTTTATGAAATGTATACTATGTGTTTAGGAAATGTATCCTACATTTCACATATCTTATAGGATATACGAAATGCATCATATATTCCATATGAAATGCATAATGCTATGCATTATACTCTGAAAGGATATGTGCTTTGCATTCTAAGGTAAGTGATGTGAAGTCATTAGCTTCTATATACGGAGTTGCCCAGTCCTTAAGATACTTCAGGCATAAACTTTGTTTGCTTACACTTAGATAAATGATTAAACCAAGAATATAATTTTTTGGCATCTTTAATTTAAAGTTATACTGTCATTTTAATGTTTAAACCTTATAAAACTGTACTGTGCATTATTGACACTATAAAACAGGAGAATAATCACCCAAATCTTCCTCCACAATCACATCTTCATTATCTTCCATATGTGAAGGATGAGACTAAAGGTATTCTGATAAAACTTTTTTTTTTTTTATGAAAATGTCTAATGTGCTTGGCTTATTCCTCTTCTTTTCATCATAAATGTGTTTATAGCAAGCAAACACATCATGTACTTTCAACTAATAATCTTGCCATTTTGAGAACATCACTAACTGCAGAGTACATTTCTAGAAGACCCCTCACTGTGAATTGTTTAACTACCTCTTCTTGTTTCTCTTTAAACACTCTTCCTTTTCTCGTTCTTCCTCTTCTGCAAAACATTGTTCCTCCAGGTCGACCAATTCTTTGTTGGTCAACTCTTCAGGGGCACGTTCTATGAATTGAATTATGTTGCCATCATTCACTTCGAGATTCCGATTGTTTGTAGGCCCACTATTTCTTCACTCATTTACAAAGGTCTTCATTTTTTTCAAAACTTCCAAAATCATGCACAAACCTTTTTAATGTCTTTTTCCATATGCCCTCGTACATTAAGAGGTCACTTTGTCCCAAGTCATAGCAATATTTTTAATATCATAATAAATATTGAATGCTTTCCAGAATTGCATGAGAGTCTGATCATTTCCTTCAGTGGCAGAAATGGCTTGTGATAAAGTTCTTATACATAATAAGCCTTAAACACTACAAGAACTCCTTGATCCATCAGTTGGATAATGAGTAGTGTTTGGAGGGAGAAACATGACCTTGGTCTTGAGGGTGAAGATCACTGATGTAAGGTGGATGACCTGGAACATTATGTAGAGTTGATAAAAATTTTAAATTCTACATTTTCTTTCGAACAATAGCTTTCCATTTCACTCGCATAAGTTGATTAAGGCATCCTCAAAGAATTTTTGAGTAATCTACGACTTCTTATTGCTCCAATATTGAACTGGAAGAGTATGTTTCCTACTGTTTTTGAAGGCTCGTGGATTCTCGCTGTGCCATATTACAAATGATTTCATTTTATATCCAGCCACATTACCCCCCCCCCCAAAAAAAAAACAGAATGATAATACAGTCTTTAAGAGCTTTGAAACCCGCCATAGATTTTAGCTTTTTGTGAATGAATGTCTGCTCTGTCATTATTATTTTTTTTTTTTTTTTTCAAAACAAGGAGGTCTCATCCATATTAAATATTTGTTGTGGCAAACAATTTTCCTCTATAAAATAATTTTATAATTTTATCCAATTTCTCCACAACTTCTTGGCAGCCTTCTCATTGGCACTTAGAGATTCACCATACATTTTCACATTATACAGCGCAAAACGCTGTTTGAATCTCATGAATCAACCAAAAACGTTGAATTCTTAGTCATAATCAAGCATAACCCCGGCTTTCTCCTTCAACATGCTGAAGAGACTTACTTAGCCTTAGCGGTTATGGTCATAGTGCTAAGGGGTATGCGCTTTTAGTTGAGGTCCTCTATCCATGATGCAAGTAGCTTTTCCATATCACCAATAGGATTGTGTCATTGCTTCATCATTATCATCAATTTAATGGAAGCAGATCCTTTCACAGATTCTGTGATTTTATCCTTATTTTCAAAGTGGTTGTCGAAAATGGAATATTGAGGGAGGGGATGGATGCATGCAGACAAGTATGGGTCCAGGCAACTGGGATATGAAGTGAAAGTGATCATATGATCTGAATGTAGCATCCTCAGGTGTTCTTAATGTTAATGGGATAATCAACAAAAACTGTAAGGGAGGTTATGGGATGAAGGAGGTATTGTAATTTATATATACTAATGGCAGACGTATTCAGAATAAAGGTGAGGAGTTTTTGCCATTGGTTAGTTCAACTTGGCTGAAGTTATGGGTATTGGTGAGACCTGCTTAAAAGAGGAAAACATTTAATAAAGTGATAGCATGTGAAGCGAGTGACAGAAGGGATAGCAAAAATGAAACAGTGAAAAAGAGAATAACCAGATAAGAGATATCAGGCTTGTGTGACATTCTCAAAAGAACATGACAGATAAAGCTAGACAGATAAGTCATATGGCATAGAAACGAAAAAAAAGAGATGAAAATGTGAAGAGATAGTCATAGGGATAAAATGCAACATGTATGGTATTTTCAGAGGATTGGGGAATAGAATGGGAGGTTGGTTTATTTGAATTTACAAATGAAGCATCAGAGGCTATGTGGCCAGTGTATTATGTCTGTTAATTGAGTGTGGTGTTGCCTTGCAAAAGTCCAACCCCACGTCCAAGGCAGAAGTGGCAAGAAGTAGGGGATTGCTTTGTAGGGTGAAGCTCCAATATGGTAGCATAAAAAAATTTTTTTGCTTAATCCTGCTTCCACCTTTTTTTTTCCCACTTGGATTGTCACATCAAATCTTGCAGAGAACCCTGAAAATTGCTGGCTAATGGGGCTCTGGTACATCCAATTCCATGAAGAGCATCTGTTCTGATCAGAAACATACTACCGAGCATCTTCTCCACTCATAGAATAAAACAGACAATTACAATTCCCAAATCAAAATATCTAATACAAAAATAGAAAAACAGTCTCCAAAATACTTAGTATCATCAAAAGGCTTTGTGGAACAAAGTGGGATGCAAAACCGAAGAGCTCAAAAATACAGCACTCATATGACCCACTATGAAATATGCCTAATCAATCTGGGCTCTGGCTTCTACTAGCTTAAAAGAAAAAACTTTACAGAGTACAATCAAGAGAGCAGCAAAAATTATTATAGGTGCAATCTCATCCACGAATAATTTAAAAGCTCAACAAGAGTACGGGCTTCACATTATTATTATTACCCCAAGACCTCATGGAGTCAAAGACTCATCTGGGAGGTCCTTTTATCACACACACACACACACACACATCTCATCATACCGTGTCTTAAACACACTCAAACTCATTACAGACACTACACTCTCAGGCAAGGCATTCCAATCATTCACAACTCTACACGAAAAAAACCTGTCTCTCACTCCCTTACTCACACCCTCTTTATACAGTTGCCAGAGATGACCTCTGGTTCTCCCCCTGATCTCCCACTATTCTCTGTAGAACTTCTCCACCATTGATCTTATAACAACCCCTTACCAACTAGTAGGTCTCTATCATATCTCCCCTCTTCCTCCTCTCCACCAGACTCTGCAAATTACATCTTCTCAATCTTTCCCTCAACATTCCAGAGGTTTCTAGAAGACAGAAGAAACTCTCCATAGTTAAATTCACTAACAGAATCAGGAGCCAACAACAGGATCACATCTCACTCAGGACTTTTGATGCCTAGACAGGAAAATCTAAAGAGATCATCTACTCTACAATACAATCATGAAATTAGAAAATAAATAGACAGAGCACCTCTCAACTGAAATAAGCAAAGAGCCATTTTTTTCCACTATACTACCAAAAAACACAATGATTAACTTAAATCTCCTAGAACCTTGTTCAAAAAAGGACGGCATGAAAATAAAAGAAAAGGACTTGACGCTATACATCACTTAATGTAAACCATACCATTGCCTATACTGATGGATCATCTGATGAAGAACTCAACCAATGAGGTTCAGGGGTTTTTCTAAATGCAAATCAAAACCACAGCTGGCAAAATAGCTTTAAACTTCACTTGTAAATTAACAGCCATACAAACAGCTCTCAAGTTCTATCTCTCAATCCAATAACCATCTACAGCAACTCAAAATCTGCACTTGAGGCATTAAAAAAAATGGAAAAACAAAACTCGCACAGGAAATTCATGAACTATAACAAATTTAAATTGGAAAAATAAGAATTGTACACTGCAATGGATACCAGCCCATGTAAATATTGAAGGCAATGAAAGAGCCGACAGACTAGCCAAAGAAGCAAGATACTTACCTTAAAAATTACACCCGCTATCACTAACTGATGCTAATTCTGTCACCAAAATAAGATTGGTAAAACAAACTATCAAGAAGAAGAATGAAATCAGTGAAATTAATGAAAATAGAGAAATAACCACAATCATTGCCAAACTAAGGAACATTTTAAAGGCATGAAAATACAGCCAGACTGTAGTAGGAGCTATGAAACATGCAAGAACTGTCCAGGTGTTGAACTAACACCTGCCCATATCTATTCTTGTCCAGCAATTGCTGCTGCTGCTCTACAGAAAATTTACAATAACCCTAGAGACTTTGATGGATTAGAGACTTTAATAGAGTTATTTACAATAACTCTACTCCATCAAAGTTCAACAGATTGCCAAAGCAGTTGTACAGATCCACAGTCATATCTAGAAGCTCTTCAATGGGCTCAACAATGACAACAATTGACTGTCTTGTAATGGCTGGTTTGATTGTCTTGCAGGATGAAAAATCTGAGTTTCCAGGAGGGAAAAAAAATTCTACCTCTGTTGAGACCAGCTAACTCACCTTCAGTTGAAAAGCCCTTTGTGTCCTAGACAGAAGAATGGGAAGAGAGTGTTACTAATGGTAGCAGAACTAAATCCAAAAAGAGTATAAATAAATCAGGAAGGCAGGAATACAGAAAATAATTAATTTGAGGCTACCTGATGTGAGATAAGAGGCCAACAAGATGAAATATATAGTTGGATGAAATATATCCCTGCTGTAAGCCCAGGGATATACAGGAGAATACCCATGCTATGTATTAGCACAATGATTGCAGGTCAGGTTTTCATTATTATAAGAGGCGGGAGAGGTCCATCTACAGGGATTTACACAGATTGGAAGGAGAAATGGTCACAAAGAAATGGAATTTATACAGCTGCTAAGTGATAATTATCTGAGACAACATGCAATGAAGGAAGCATGAAGTTTAGAAGTGCTGGATCTATTCAAAGCAGAGAACTCAGCAGTAACCAATGTAGCCACAGTGGTTACCACATCTCTATTTGGGGAAAGAAGAGTCTTGATCTAGGAGATGGCCAGACATGCATAATTTTCTGTTAAGGGATATATGAGAAAGTACAGTGCAGGTGATCATAACAAATTGAGGAGTCAGCTTAGGGCAGTGCCAAGGCATAAGAATTTGGAAGGGGGAGATGTTAGCAGTGAAAAGAAAATAATCAAGGGATGTTTGAAAAAACCAGTATCAGACAATATACAAGTCAGGAGCTAGATGGATAAAAGCATCATTAAAGGATTTGCAGAAAAGGTTATGGAGAGAATATAAAGAAAAATGTGATCAGCAAGTCCACTGTATAATGCAAAGTACAGACAAGAAGAGTGACCAGTGTGGTAAGGCAAACCAAGCTAATTAGAGAAAGCTAGCTGATGAGGCCAAAAGAATTCCCAAAGTGTTCTTTCTCGATTTTTAAAATTTTTTTTTTTTATATTGTTGAAATAAGTGAGACATGATTGGACAAGGATGACATCCTGACAGGATAGAGATGAAAGGGTATGATGTGTTTCATGAAGATAGAAAGGATGAAAAGGGAGGAGGGGGGGGGGGTGCTATTGATAATAGAGAAAGAGTTATGTCCATACAAGGTGCAAGAGATGCAAGCAGGGAATAGTGGCAGTGGCTTTGAGGCAGTATGGTGTGAGATAGAGGTGAATAGAATGAAATACTTAGATGTTGTTAAAAAGACTTGGTAATGGGGATGGCAGTGACCATGAAATGCGTAATCAAATTAACCAAGCAAATAAGAAAAGGGTGATCATTATGGGCGATTTTAATTATGGCAATATAGATTGGCACGAGGAGATAGCAACTGAAAATAAAGAAAATGAGTTTCTCAAGTTTGAGGGACAATTACCTCAGCCAGTATGTAACAGAGGGCACACAATGATTGAAGGTCTTGGATTTGATCATCTCAGAGGATGTTATTATAAATGAGGTATCAAATCACTCTAAAGTTAGTGAGAGTGACCATGAAGTGATTACCTGGGTGGTTGCCAGCAGTGTGAGGATCTCTGTAAGGTATATGTGGAACTACGAGGCTGGTGATTATGAGAAGCTCAGGGGACAGCTTGCACATGTAGCATGGAATGAGGAGTTGGCTGTAAAGGAGATAAATGCTGCTTGGGTAATAGTTCTTGAATATCTCCCGAGCAGCATTTACCTTCTTTACAGCCAACTCCTTATTCTATGGAAAGAATATAAAGAATCCTAAGGAGTTCTTTCAATATGTAGCCAGAAAAAGAAAAAAAAAAGAATGATTATGGAAGGATGACACTGATTGGAGAAAAATGATACAAGAACAACTGCTGCAGAGGATATGGTTGAGATATTTAATGAGTAGTTCATAAAGGTCTTTCATTCTTGTGACTGTGACATCATGGAGAATGTGAGAGCAGTCAATGATGATGAGGAGAGACTGACTGTAAATGAGAAAGAGGTATATAGAATATACACAGAACTGAGTAATTTCATGTTAATAAGGCTGTGAGACTTGATAATATATTACCACATATTTTGAAGGAATGTGCTAGAAAGTTGGCATCTTCCTTGACATAATTGCTTAACATGAGTCTTACACTGGGTCAAGTTCCAAAGAAATGGAAAGAAGGCAAGATTGTGCTGCTTCATAAAGGGAGGTGACAGAACTCAAGCATCAAATTGTAGGCTTATCTGTGTATCAGTTGTGGTAAAATTGTTGGAGAGGCTGTTTAACCAGGATCCAGAATTGGGTTGACAACAATGGTATTATCTTTCATAGACAGCATGGATTTGCTGAAGCGAGGTCATGTTTTAATAATCTACTTACTTACTTATTACAATAAGGTGACAACTTCATTGGACAAAGGAGATGGATAAACAGTAGTATACTTAGATTTTGCAAAGATGAGGCTGGTGATTATGAGAAGCTCAGGAGCTGCTTGCAGATGTAGCATGGAATAAGGAGTTGGCTGTAAAGGAGATAAATGCTGCTTGGTGATAGTTTGATAGCATGATAACTTGATAGCCAAACTAGAGTAGATGACATCTGATATTAAACTAGTGCATTGGATCATAGACTGGCAATCTGATAGGTATCAGCAAGTTGTGTGAGGGGGAGCAATATCCTGGAAGAGGAAAGTCACTAGTGGTATGCCTCAGGGATCAGTTTCAGGGCCATCACTGTTTAACCTGTATGATAATGATATTGGAGAAGATTTGGATGGGGATATTCAGTTATTTAAAGATGATGCAAAGTTGGGATGAACTATGAGGAGTAGAGCAGATGTTGTGGCCTTACAAGAAGACTTGAATAGAATCCATGTGTTGAGGCTTAAGTGCTATAAGGATATTATGTTGGAGGCTTAATGGAATATATATAGCACTCAAAAAGGATTAAAACTGATTTTAATGCTTCCAATATTTCATTTCAATCACTGAGACATCTTCGGGGATTACAAAAAACTAATGTAACACACACTCAAATACAACACAATACTAAACGAAACATGTGGGTGACTCTAAAGTCCTATCTAGGTGGTGCACCCTCTATGGGTGTTTGTAGATGGCCTAGGATGTAAGGTGGGATCTCTGATAATGTTTCCCAAATTTTGGGATGTTTTATGCAACTGTATCTATTTAAATTCAGTTGATTTCTCAGTGCCGCCACAGATTCTAAAAATAGTCTTTCTTTTTTGAATTTACTGTGGTGGAGCATGGTGGTTTTTTTTTCAGTAGATCCTGTGGGTTGTATCCAAAACATGGTCTGCCGGGTCAGATTGACCCAAGTTGTGATTGCAGATGTATGATTTGTGTTCTTCTAAGAAGATGGTAACTGTCTGTCCAAAGTAAGCCAAATTGTAGGAACAGGATACTTTATGAACTCCAGCCGCTGTGAGAGAGAGAGAGAGAGGGGAGGGACCTGACGGTAGCAAGTTTACGGTGGGGCTTAAACGTTGTGTGGAGGTTATACTTTTTTTTAAGGACCTGGCTATTTTTTCTGATGTGCTATGGATGGCATTTGTGAACTCCTTCTGAAGAGATGGCCAAAGAATGGGGAGGGGGACTGATTTTTTTTAAATTCTGTTATCTCTATTGCCATTGGAAAGGAAGGTGTTGTGTATGTGGTTGAGTTCGGCTGAAAGGGTGGTTCAAAAGGAACAAAGATTGTAGGCTCTATTGTTTAGAGTTTTAATAATGCCATATTGTTGAGAGGGGTGGTGGTGGTGGTGGGAGAGCTTATGAATATGTCTGCCTGTATGAGTAGGTTTTTTATATACAGGGAAGGAAAGGTTACAATCAGGAAGGCATGTTACTATGGTAAAGGTGACTAAGGTGTCTAAGTCTACGAAGGGTAAACTAAACTATTATTATTTTACTTATGATGATGACTGGGCAAGGATATTGGCGACGTCAAATCTAATGTTATTGGCTATTTCCGGCACTAAGCGACAGATTCCACGTTCAATGCTGTACTAGCACCTCTTTCAGTGTGATAGCAAAATTGTGGCCAAGGCTTAGGGCACTGACAGCATCTTGCATCTTCATTAAGCCTTTTTGAAGATAGACCGACTACTGTCTGGAGTGGTTGAATTTGCAGTTTCCATTTACATGTTGTTAAACTTTTTGATGTGCTCATTTTTTTGTAATTCTTTCTGTGCAGAAGGCATGTAAGGAAAGAAAACATGCCTTCCTAAGGTAACCATTCCTTCACTGTATATAGAAAACCTACTCACACAGGCAGACACATTCATAAACTCTCCCACCACCACCCTTTCAACAATATGACATTATTAAAACTCTAAACAAGAGAGTGAACAATCTTTGTTGCAATGGAACCACCATTTCAACTGAACTCAACCACATACACAACACCTTCCTTTCCAATGGCTACAGCGATTACAGAATTTTAAAAAAATCTGTTCCTCTCCTATTCCCCGGGCATCTCTTCAGAAGGAGTTCACAAATGCCATCAGCATACCCTACATCCAAAGCACATCAGAAAAAAAATAAAATAAAATAAAAAAAATAGCCAGGTCCTTAAATAAGTACAACCTCCACACAAGTGTTTAAGCCACACCATAAACTTGCTACCCTTATCCATTCTAACAAAGATCAGCTCCCTCCTCTCTCAGTGTGGAGTTTATAAAGTACCTTGTTCCCACAAAGTGACTTACATTGGACAGACAGGTAGATCAGCAACCATCTGCTTAGAAGAACACAAATCATACATCTGCAATCATGACTTGGGTCAATCTGGCCTGGCAGACCATGTTTTGGATACAACCCAGAGGATCTCCTGGAAAAAACCACCATGCTCCACCATAGTAAATTCAAAAAAGAAAAACTATTTTTAGAATCTGTGGCAGCACTGAGAAATCAACTGAATTTAAATAGATACGGTTGCATAAAACTTCCCAAAATTTGGAAACATTATCAGAGATCCCACCTTACATCCTAGGCCATCTACAAACACTCCATAGAGGGTGCACCATCTAGATAGAACTTGAGTCACCCACATTTCACTTAGTATTGTGTTACGTACTTTTTTTGTAATCCCTGAAGATCTCAGTGACTGAGACGAAATATTAGAAGCATTAAAATCAGTTTTAATTCTTTCCGAGTGCTGTATATATTCCATTAAGCCTCCAACATGAAAACTGAATAAACTGAGTGAATGAACATGGGAGTGGGGATGCCAGTTCAATGTTGCAAAATGTAAGGTATTAAAATTTGGAAAACAATGACGGGATGTAGAATTTACACTTGGTGGAGATATCTTGTTGGAGGTGGAGGAAATAAGATCTTGGGGTGATGATGGATAAGGATCTGAAATTTAGAGGACATTGCCAAAATTGAGGACAGCACAACAAATTCTGGGAATGATGTAGAGGACACTGACTTGTAGAAGTAAGGAGATTCTTGTTCCGTTGTATAAGGCCTTGATTAGGCCACATGTGGACTACTGAGCACAGGTTTGGTCACCACGTGGTTTTCAAAAGGATGAGGAGATATTGGAAAGGATCCAGAGGTGATTGACCAAAGTAGTTCCTAATCTCTGAAATGTTGAATGTGTGGAAAAGTTGAGAAGGTGCAATTCATAGAATCTAATGGATAAGAGGAGGTGGAGATGATATGATAGATGTACAAGTTGGTAAAGAGTGGTTATAGCATCAATGTTGAATTCCATCAATGTTGAATCCCACCAATTTATGAAGTTTTTCATAAATTGGTGGGAGATAAGGGGAGAACAAGAGGTCATCCCTGGAAGCTGTGTAAGAAGGATGTGAACAAGGGAATAAGAAGCCGGGTTTTGCATGATTGGAATGCCTTAACTGAGAGTGTGGGTGTCTGCAGAGAGTTTGAATGTTTAAGGCAAAGTATTATGAGCTGTGTATATGACAAAGGGACCACCTCCTAGATGAGTGTTTAACTCCACAGGGACCTCTCATGCACGAGAGGTTAAAGGACCTATAAGCACATCACAGTCATGTCTGGGGTGCAGGTGAGAAGTCTGAAGTTTACTGACTTTTTTTTTTTTTTTTTTTTGAAAAGTTGCAGGTTGTAGCTGTTTGGAAACTCTTCTTGCAGTAGGCTGTTCCAGCAGACCGAGATAGATGGAATAAAAGAGGAAGAAAAGCAATTTCAGTATGTTTATAGTTGCATAGTAAAAGGATGCTGGATAGCGACTGCTCTTGTATTAAATGATCATTGGAACAATGACCATTGAAGTACTTGTAGAAAAGACAAAGAGATGAAACACTCATCTGTGGGATCAAGGTTGAAATGAATCTGTAAGAGAGATTGTCTATGAGTTGAACTCTATGAGTTGAACTGTTCTCCTCTGGAGAGGATCAAGAAGTTTTTAGGTGTTCCACCCTAAACACCTGAGCAGTATTCTAATCATGTGCAGATATGGGATTTGTATGTTGTTAAGAGTTGGTTGGGTGTAAAATAGCATCTTGAACAGAAGAGAATGCCTAGTTTTTTGGATGCTGAGGAAGCTATTATTGTGATGTGTTTATGCCAGGAGAGGCTGGAGGTAATGTTAGTCTAAGCAGAGAGATCCGATCCTGTCTGGATCGGATTTGTGTATTACTGAGGGTAGGGGAATGCAAGCCGAGATTTCTTTTGCAGAAGAAGAAGCAAGAATGTGTTCTGGTAGCAATGAACGTGACCACATCGTCATCATCCCATCGAAAGATGGTACACTGATCAGTGTACCATCTTTCGATGGAATGATGAAATCTTTCATCCTTGGCAAGAGGTATAAGGTTAAAAAGGAAGAATGACTATGGAAGGATGACTTGAATGAGTATTAGTAGCAGGAAGGTGACAGAAGCAAATGAAATGGTTGTTACTGATCATTTTGAGTGATCATTTTGCAAGTGCATAACATCCAGGTGGAGATATTCCAGTGCCAGATGTGACACTAACTGATGGAAGAACAGAGATAGAAAAATTGGAAATGCTTCTGATATTGCACAACCTTATGCAACTAAGACCAAGATTGCTATCATCACTGACTCAACAGCCCTGTGTGGGCCTTGGCCTTTTTTCAGAAACTTCTGCCATTCTTTCTTATTCATTGCTAATTCCTCCAGTTCTTAACTCCCAAAGTCTTAATATCCTGGATCTCTCCATCTCAATTTAGGTCTTCCAATTTTACTTTTTTCCTTCTGGTGTAGTATTGAATAATTAAATAACTGTTATTATCCATGTATATAATATTGCCATGCCCAACTTAACATGTTCGCTGCCAACTACGAGTATACTTGTATGATGCTTACCGCCGGCAATGCGATTACCGTACTGACCTTGAAGAAGTGAAAATGCTTGGCTTGTGGAGCTAGCAGCAAAATTGTGTATACTCATAGATGGTATATGTTCTGCACAAGCCAACTACGAGTATACTCGTATGACGCTTACCGCCTGCAACGAGATTACCATACTGACCTTGAAGAAGTGAAATTGCTTGGCGTACGGGAACAGACTATGCCGAAGTAGCGTGGCAGCGAACATGTTAATCTATTGATTTAAATGTACTTAATAATGTCTGGCTCATTAAATAATCCATACAATTCATAATTGATTAGAATATATCTCCATATCCCATTCTCTTACTGCTCCAAAAATATGTCTCAGAACTCTTTTTTCAAAACAGACCTAACAGTCTTTCATCTGCCATTGATAATACCCAATTTACAGAGGAATAAGTTAATACTAGTCTTATAAGCACTTTGTAAATAGTTGTTTTTCTTAAGATCAAATGTGGCTTTAAGTATTTTCTAAGTCCACAGAGGCATCTATTTGTAGGAAGAATGTGTTTTTCAATCTCAACACTGATGCCATTTTATAAGTAACTTCTGATCCCAGGTATATAAAGATATACGATTTCAAATTTTAAGAACAACTTTGATTTGAGAAGAATCACAAGAAGGATTATTGGCACTTATTTTGTTTTTTTTCTTGGTTTATCTGCAGAAGAATCTTCTTTGTTGCCTTCTCTTTCTTTCTTAATCCTCCTCTTCTACCTTTTACAGTGTCGAGGTAAGTTTTCTTGCAACCACAACCATATTCGAGGATAAGGCGATTAGCCCTATGCTTCCCAGTGTCCTACGTCTGTAGAGGAGTGGGTTCACGAGGCCAGTTTGCCTGTTCTGGGAGACGAAAAACCCAAGTTTCCAGGTGAAAAAAAGCTCCCTAACTCCGTATGAGACCGGCTAACTCACCTTTCACCGAAAAAAACCAGATAAAGGTTCCTCGTGTCACTGACAGGAATCAAACCAGGTCTTTCCGACCAAAAGGGCTTCGTCTATACTGACTGAGCTATGGAGGCTTGTTGCCTTTTCTAAACTGATAAAAGTTTTTCATTGCTTTTTTTGTGTCCTTCCTATAATACTGCATATGCCAGAACTTGTACTGACTTCTAGAAGTTAGTTCCTCTTTATTAATACTAAGATCTTTGAACATTTTTGCAAGCACTATATTAAAAAATAGGCAAGCTAAGGCATCCCCTTGTCGAACATCTTTTTTATGTATTGGATCAGAGATGTTTTAAATTTTAATCTAACATTGAGTGTTTCTCATTGTAGCTTTAACTAAGGCAACAAGTTTCTCAGGTATCGGTAGTTCTTTCATTGCAATAAAATTAGATCTGTCTATACTATCATATGCAGCTCTAAAATCTATGAAGAGATGGTGTGTGTTTCAATTCCAAATTCATTGCATTTTTTCAAGTATTTGGTGTACAGTAAAAATCTGGTCATTTGTAGATTTTCCTCGATGGAATCCACAATGATAATCACCAATAGCATTCTCTACATAGGGGATAAAGTCTCTTGAACAGAATGTTGAAGAAAATTTTATAGGTGATACATAATAAATTGATTCCACTATAGTTATTGCAGATCATTACATTGCCACATTCAGGATAAGATTTAAGGTTACTGTGGCCCCCTGAGCCTATAACTTTTAATAGCTTTCCCCAAAGATTTAAATCAAAAAAAGCAATTAAATCAAAAATATTTTTGATTTAATTGCTTTTTTTTTTGGAAGCCGGTGTAATGATGTGGAGTCCTAAGCTATAACCCGACTACCTTAGGCATAAATCTAGCTATGCTCATATTAAATTCTTTGAACAAGGAAGTCTGGGTCACCATTGTTCTTTTTGCATTGGTGCCACTTTAAACAATATATAAAACACTATCAAATCAAAATTGCACAGTCATATAACAAGCAAAATACTAACAATAACAATCAGCAATTTGAATATTTTCTACAATAAAATCAATTTAGCCTTAAGCCTTTCTTGTGATTATTCTAGACTGACTCCTAAGTTTGTTATAACCAGATCTATGTACATATACCTCTTCTTAACTGATAGTGAAATGTTTAGCAACCTTCCATGTCAAGTTTGTATGATCATTCTCCCATTAGAAAGAAAGAAAGTCATCCTTTGTAAAGTTAGTTTAGGCCTTACCCTTTTCTAGGCAGGATTCATATTTAGCTACCTTTGAAATTTCTCTTCTGTTCATTCTCACTTCATGATCAATCCATTTCCATCTGTTTTTACTTAACTGGCAGTATGCTTTTTTGCTTTGTCTGTTTATATACCTTATCATTTGTTGCACATTACTGGCAAAACATTTTTAAATTAACTCAAACATATTAAACTCTTTAAACAGTTTTCTTACAAATTATCTCATAGTACTTACATAAATTCCATTCTCTTCCTGAGATGTATCACTTCCTCCTAATCTGTGTTTCCACAATTAATTATGGGTGAGTGTCTGTTTATTTTTATTTTATTGATTTATTTTGAGAGGCAGAAAAACCTACAGCACCATATGTGGGGTACAAGTGAGAGCTGGGAAAGTTGCTTTCATCAGCTAGTCGTTATTTAATATTTCTTTTATCTCATATATTCCAGACAGCCTCAACATATACTGCCTTCCTGCTGAATCTTTATTTATGTTGCAATTATTCTGCTATCAGAAATATTCTTCTGCCTGCCAGTGTGTTCTTTTTATCAACCTTGAAAATAGAATCTTTCACATTCTATTCTTAACTAATGCCAAAAATTCTTCTTCGTTCCTAATGCTTCTGACATTTATATATATATGAATCTAAAACATCCCAACTACTATACCTTGCATAGTATGATTGCTGCATTTGGATTCAAGATCTGAGAAACTACATTCAGCAATTTTTGACCATTCCCATTTCTCATGCTCTTCCTGCAAGGATGCCTGTACACATTAACACATCTGAACCCCCCACTCCTAATAGTCATTTCCTTGATTTTGCACTTTCAACTTCACTGAAATTTTTCTGCAGAAAACTTCAATGCCATTTAAGCACAATCCAGTAGCAAGTCTTTTTGTCAGTTAAATTCACTCCATATATTTACAAACCATGCTCCATGCCTGCTACACAAACTGCATTGCCTCATTTTAAAAGAGAAAAGTAAAGAGCACAACAAGAGCGATCCAAGATGATAAAGGTGATATAAAAATTGAAGTAAATGATTCTAGAGTAATCAAGACATCCAGAATCATTGTCAGTTACAATAATGCTATTAAGTGAGAAATCCACATCAGAATAGTGGCAGGAAAAAATATCTAGGGAAAAATGAAGTAATGAGAATGTTTCAGGATTTTAAACTGAGAAATCAAATCTAACAAAGCATGAATGGCATATGCTTCATTAGATTAGAATGGCAAATAACAAAGCATAAATAAAAGGCAACTCAGAACAAGTAGATCAGAACAAAAATTCTAAAAATATAGAGTTATAAAACTTTGCAACTACAGTGCTTAATGCAGAGTGCTACAGTGTTGTAGATCAGCGCTTCCCAAACTGTGGGCTGCAGCCCCCTTGAGGGTCGTAAGTTTTGTCGAGGGGGAGCGTGAAATAATGAAAACAAATTTAAAATGTTTTAAGACTAAGTTGATTTTTTTTTTTAATCTTAAAAGAAACGTATTTAATTGTTATTATTTCTTTTTTGTTCTTTTTTATATTTTTATGGAAAAAATCAGATTGGTGTTGGTTCACAAATTTTGCTTCTTGCGTATTTTGGCGATTAATGAATATTAGTAAATATATGCTTATTCATAAGTTTCATTTCAAAGATATTGATAAGAAACATAAAAAAAAGATTACAAATGCAAAATCTTCAATATAAATTGTATTGAATATAAATACAATAAATATTATAATAACATATGTCTATATTAGATTTTTTTTTCACCATGAAATATTTTAATTTTTCCAAAGGGGGGCATCCACAAGTACCATCTGAAAAAAAAGGAAAATAAAGCAATGTGGGAATTAAAGAAATTTCCCTATTGAGTGTTCTAGATAAGATTTATATATACATGCTTGACACATGGAAGAGAAATGTGAAGAACTACAAGTTCAAGCCACAGGAGTTGTTAGGACCACATTTTTATTTGAAAAGATAAAAAGTCAAGAAACCATGGAAATGGACCTGTAAAGTTTTGTAGATATGAAAAGATCTGATGAGTGGCAAAGGAAAGTTGTTAAACAAAATCTAAATAAGACATTATATTCAGCAATAAAATCTCCTAAGTTACAAATAGCAGAAATGAAAGATGTACAGGAAGACAAATCAACAGAAAATCAGGTTTGATGCAAGCCTACAGGAAATCGTGTTCTTCCAATACTATATTAATTTCAGATTTTGGTACCAATTTTTTTTCTCGTAATGCACCAAAATCTGAAACATTAAATCAAGTTCTTCATGTAGATGATCATATTATTATTATTATTATTATGTGACACCTCCAAGGAGTCCAAAGACTCATCGAGGGGAGAGTGTGACAACAGCATCGAACGATTGAACCCCGTCCAACTACTAACCGCGCTAAAACTTGCTTAAGCTATTAGTAGCAGAGGCTCTACCAATCAACCAACCTTTGCACTCCTAAATAAAATCAATTCAAGTTCAGGTGTTAGCTAAGTATATATACTTTGATCTATTCCATTAGAATAAATTAAATATCCATGTAGTGTTGACAGTGAATTAATTTATGCAAATTATACGTGGGTACCTCCAGGAAGTCAGAGACTCAGAGTAATAGGTCCTTTACAAGTCATACAATGACTAAATATCAGTTATATGAACTTTGAAAACATTCACAGAAGACCGATTCACAACGGCCACAGGCAGCTTACTACATTCAATTATGACATTAAAAGACCCACGAAACTTTACATGATTTCTGAGCATACTTTCATTCAGCTAGCTTCTGCCAAGAGATTTTACAATACAGATAGAAGGGAAATTTGCCATGAGGTGGCAAATTTCCTTTAGGGGGAAATCACAAACAAGTGGCTTGAATAAGATTAGTTATAGACCTAAAAATTAACTACTGTGCAGTGGCGGCTTGTACATAAGTACTGCAACACTGCAGCACCCCCCCAAGGAAAAAACGAAAAAATTAAAATTTTGTTTATATTTATAAATAATAACAATGCTTACAACATTATATAAATGCAATACGACATGTTAAAGATTAGAGCTTATGTTTCGACATTCACTGAATAGTTAATAATTGGAACTGTTCGATTAACGCTTTAGATTACGAAACAAATGCACTACGATCTAACCCAGTGTCAGAATTATCACATTCGGTCAGTTCCGGCTAGACTCGCCGATATTCGTTTGCACTAGTCGCTGCACGTAACAAGTGAATCTGACACTGCTCGTTGAGCAGTGGTGCTACAGATATATTGTATGCTTATTTCCGTGTATGAAACTTTTATTATTGGTGTGTGTTTGTAGTGAGGGTGAAATATTTTTAATAATGCAATTTTTATAATATGTAAATTTACTTATTACTAAATTGGTTACTGATTAAAAAAATGAATTATTTTTTCTTATTTTATATATGCAGCACCCACACTTAAAATTTTCACCAGCTGCCACTGCTACTATGTTTGTTTACAAATGCAGAGGTATTAGAAATAAGGGAGATGAAATGGTTTTACTGACCGAGTTTATTTGCCCCAAAATCATTGGAATAAGTGAAACATGAAACAATTGTTGAATGCAGATGATATTTTAACAGGAGTAGAAATGGAAGGATAAAGTATTTTTCGCGAGGATAGAAAGTACATGAAGGGAGTCCTTTCCTTTAGTGTTACACGGTGATCAGCATTCATTTTACACAAATTATGGACTCTGCAACCGTGTTATAAATATTTTGATTTCACGATGTTTTGACCTTCATATTAAGGTCATCGTCAGGAGTATAAACATAGATAAGCTAAATTACATTTCACACAGTATGCTGAAGAGACAATGATTTGATCAATGGTTATTCTACTGGCTTGACATCTAGTGAAAATAAAATATATGATTCACCTATATATAGGGGAAACATAACATATATAAGGGAAACAGGATGCACAATTCCTATCAGAAAAAAGGAACATAAATGACACATTAAATATAATAATTATGGTCAAGCTGGTCTTTCTGATCATTTTACATAGAATTCACTGGAAAAGCACCTGTTGTTTACATCACACCAAAACATGGTATGAACATAAATTTAAGGAGACTTGAGAGATTCTTATCAATAATGATGGTCTAAAAATCCCAAGAATATGGAAGGCACATATTCTACCCACTTAACCTTTCTCCCTAAGAGTTAATTATTATTATTATTACGGGCAACTCCAAGGAGTCGACAGACTCATCGAGGGAGGCCCTAACATCATGTCAAGAACAACTATTCCACATTCACACAGTATCTATCATACCTCGCCTTGAACTCATTCACAGTCATGGCACCCACAACAGACTCTGGCAGCTTATTCCACTCATTCATCGCTCTCCAAGTAAAAAACCTAGCTCTAACACCTTTGCTAATCACACTCTTGCCCAGCTTCCATGTATGGCCCCTAGTCCTCCCACGACCAGTCCTATTCTCAAAAATATTATTTTTATTATTATTATTATTATTCAGGCCTCCATGGAGTCAAAAGACTCATCGTTGGAGGTCCTTCCTATGAACATAAAGTCTGTCAAGACTCATCGAGGGGAGGTCTCCCCTAAGAAACACAAAGTCTATCATACCACTCCTTAAATTCATTGATCGTTCTCGCTCTCACCACTCCATCAGGCAATGCATTCCACGGTTCAACCACCCTCCACGCAAAGAAACCACTCCTCACCCTCTTGCTCGCAGTTTCCTTTTGTAACTTCCAGGGATGGCCTCTTGTCATCACTCCTTCCCGCTGTTCAACCAAGCGAAAGAGCTCCCCAGTGTCAACCCTGTAACCACCTCTCAACAGTTTAAAAGTCTCAATCATATCACCTCTTCTTCTATCCACCAAACTCTGCAGTCCACATTCCCTCAGCCAATCCTCATAACCAAAATTGTACAGTCCTGAAACCATCTTTGTCATCTTTGTATCCTTTCCACAGTTAATTTATCCCCTTCAAATCCTGAGGACCAAATCTGAGAACAATGGTCTAAGTGTGGTCTGATCAGAGACTTATACAACGGAATGATAACCCTTTTATCTCTGCAGGTCAGTGTCCTTCTATTAACTGCAGCAATCTTCTGTGTTACCTTCACCACCTTTGCAATATGTCCCCTAAATTTCAGGTTTCTATCAATCATCAACCCCCAGATCTCGTCTCCCCTACTTCCTCCAGTATAACTCCTCCCATAGAGTATGCAGCATCCCATCGATGTTTCCCAAACCTCAAGACCTTACAATTTGCTGCATTAAACTGACACCCCCATTCATTTTCCCATCTATCTAGCTTATTCAAATCCTCTTGCAGGGCTACCACATCTGCACTATTACTAATAATCCTTCCCAGCTTCTGAATATCTTCTGAATTAATCTTATAGAAACCCTTCAGTAATTTGAATATCTCAATCATATCACCCCTTTTCCGCCTATCAACCAATTTCTGCAACCCACAAATCTTCAACCTGTTCTCATAAGGTTCATTCCATATACCTGCTATCATCTTGGTCACTCATCTCTGGATCCTCTCCACCTCCTCCCCATCAAGAAGTAACCCTGGTGCCCATATCTGGGCACAGTAGTCTAGATGGGGTCTTATCAAGGTTCGATACAGAGGAACAATGACCTGTTTGTCTCTGCTTGTTAAATTATTTTTCAGCAACCAAATGATTTGATGAGCTGATTTACCTCTTTTGCGATGTGCCCCCCCCCAAACCTCAACTCCCTATCCGCCAACACTCCTAAATCCCTGGCCTCGTCAATCTCCTGGAGTATGGTTCCACTAATGTGACATATTGCTGTTAATCTTTTCACCCCAAAATGCATAACCTTACACTTTGCCACATTAAATCGACATCCATTCTCCTTAGCCCAGTCCTCCAAACTATCAAAATCATCTCGCAACATTTTGACATCCTGTGCACTCACTATTGCTCTACCCAACTTTGCATCATCAGCAAACAAATGAACACTTCCTCTCAGATCCTTTCCTATATTGTTAATGAACAAATTGAAAAGTAGTGATCCAAGAACAGAACCCTGCGGCACACCACTAGCCACAGGCCGTCTTTTGAACTCTACTCCTGAATAAACCACTTTCTGATATCTCACCATCAACCACATTCCTATCCATCTCACCAACCCTGTCTCTTCAGTATACCATGTGAAATGTAATTTAGCCTCTCTCTCTCTCTCTGTGTGTGTGTGTGTGTGTGTGTGTGTGTGTGTGTGTGTGTGTGTGTGTGTAGGTCGGGGGGAGGATCCAATTGCGACCTTAATATGAAGTTTGAAATGTTGGGGAAATTAAAATAAATTATAACACAGTTGTAGAGTCCATAATTTGTGTAAAATGAAAAAAGGACATGAAGGGAGGGGGGGGGGGGATATGCTGATGGTGATAGCAGGAGAACTATGGCCACAAAAGGCAGACATGAAAGAAGGAAATAGTGACAACGGTTATGAGGCAGTGTGGTATAACATGGAGGTTGAGAGGAAGACATGTTTAGATGGATGTTGCTATAGGACAGCGGATGTGTAAGGTGGTGATGAAGAAATGTATAAACAAATTAGATAAGTGAACAAAAGGAAGAGTAATTATTCCAGGTTATTTTTAGTATGGTGGCATTTGGGAATAAGGAAAATTAATTTCTTGAGAGAAAACTATATCAAGCAGCATGTAAAGGAGAGCATGTGAGGATCGAGAGTTTTTAGATCTGATCATTTCATCAGAGGATATAATTGTGAGTGGGGGTTTCACTCTCCTCCAGTTGGTGAGAATGATCACCTGAATTGTGGCTAGCCATATAGACTTCTGTGAGGAAAGAATACATGTGGAATTATATGGCTGGTGATTACGACAAGCTTAAGAGACAGTTCAGAGCTACAGCATAGAATGAGGAATTGAGCAGTAAGGAAATAAATACTACTTGAGAACTGACGAAGAAATCCATAATGTTATCAACGTGCAAATATATCCCAAAGGCCAAAAGGCTGAATAAGATAAGTGTAAAATGGATGAATGAGGTGCTTAAGCGTGAAATTGGAAGAAGGTACTTTGGAGATAGTACAAGATGAATAATGGTAACAATCAGTTACATGAACAGTATAAAGAACCAGGAGAGTGACTGAGTAAGGAAAACAGAAGTGCAGTATAAACAGAAATTATAAGGGTGTTTCATCCTGATCAGAATGGAATCATGAGGAACTTAAGTGTAGAGGACATAAGGGAGGATGGCTTAACTTGAGGAAATAAATAACCTTGATGTCAATAAAGCGATAGCATTTGATGACATATCACCCTGCATCTTAAGGGAATGTTCCAGGGAATTGGCAGTAGCATTGGCATGCCTGTTTAATAAGAGTCTTACAACAGCACAGGTTCCAAAGGAGCGGAAAGAAGGTAAAATTGTTCCACTGTATAAAGGTGATGATAAGGCTGAGGCTTCAAATTATAGGCCAATCTGTATATCTGGAGTTGTGGTGAAGGTACTAGAGAGATTGGCTGTTGTTGTATGAGATTCCCCCAATTTTCTTCATCCGTCCCTTATGACTGGCTGAGCCCTCCCAACGAGGAATTTTTTTATGTATGTATTTTTGACTGTAGAATCGTGAGTTCACAGGCTGGTTTGCCTGTTCTGAGGGACGAAAAACCAGAGTTTCGGGTGAAAAACCCCTCTACCTCTGTATGAGACTGACTAACTCACCTTCAGTCAAACGACACCAGATAAAGATTCTTCACATCATGGAAGGGAATCGAACCCAGGTCTTTCAACCAAAGGCTTTGTCTATACCAGGGTTTCTCAAACTGTGTTCCACAGAAGGTGAATAGGTGTTCCGTGAGAAGTTCTGGAATTTGTCATATTAGGTTTCTAAGCATTTTTCATGAATAAATATTTTATAGTGGAAATATTCTGAGGAGAATAATATTTGTGAACATGTCGAAAAGCTCAGACCCAGAACACCTAATAACATCTGAAGGAAAACATCTGTGTAGCAAATGTCAGTGACCAAGCGGCATATTTTTAAACATGGAAATATTCGTGAATTATCATTAATTTTCACACATCGAAATCTTTCAACAATCGGGAAAGGGAATACCGCTGTTTATGACAGATCATAAAGATTGCCTGCAAGCCGATTACAACAATGGGCGGCATGTTCTCAAACCTGAACAAACATCTGTGTTGAAAATGTCAGTGATCAATCAGCAAGGAAGTATAAAGAAAATTTTTCCACTGAAATTGAAGCTGTATTTGGTTCTCAAATCTAGTAATACTGAATACTTTCTTCGCAAGTTCGTGTTGCAGTGTACCGGAGTGCCGTTATTTTTTTAAAAGTAATAGGAATACAGATTTAAATTCTAATATGAATAAGAGACAAGGCACTTTGTTTAATTTTGGTATTAAGAAATCTCTTATTGAAGGTGTTTGTGACTGAACAGATAGTGAGTCATCCACCTCAAGCTTACAAAGATCTCCAGAATGTACAAAAGGAGGGGAAAACTACCAGCACAGGAGAAAAAGTCTGCATTCACTCATAAGTACTTATAATAATATTATAAATTTTTGGTGATCAGAATGGGATATGTCAATGAAAATCAGCACAAATTAATTTAAAAGTTTTAATTGATGTTTAATTAATTATTAATTATTAATCAATTAATAATTAATAAAAATTAGCTAAATTGTCAATTAATTATTAATTAATACATTACAAAATAACCAAGGTGTTCCATGAAAATTTCAGGATTTGTGAAGTGTTCCGTCGTAGAAAAAGTTTGAGAAACCCTGGTCTATACCGACTGAGCTACGGAGGCTCTAGAGAGAGATTAGTGAGAAGTATGATACAGAAATGGGTTGATAACAGCAGTATTCTCTGTGGTTATCAGCATGAGTTTGTTACAGGGAGATTATGCTTTACTAACTTACTTATGTATTATAACAAAGTAACAAATACCTTGGACAGGGGAGATGCATGTACAGTGGTGCTTGGATTTTGCAAAAGCTTTTGATAGACTGCCACATGACAAACTGTTAAATAAACTGAAACCGATGGGACCGGATAAAAGACTTTAGAGCTGGATCAGTGACCTGGCTATCAGATAGGTATCAGAAAGTTGTATTTTTGTGTGCAAGATCTCAAAAGAGGAAGGTCACTAGTGGTGTACTGCAGAGGTCAGTTTTGGGACCATGGTCTTATTATTATTACTCCAAGACCTCAAAAGACTCATCCCATATCATTAACATGATATGGGATGGGTTTAACTAGTGATCTGCAACCATTTGCAGATGATGCAAATTTTATTTATTCATATGGGGATCCCACCCCACCTCTCTCCTCCACCATCCCTTAGGACTGATTGAGTCCTCCTAATGAGGGATTAAGTATGTATTTTGTGACTGTAGACCCATGTGTGTTAACTGTAAGAGACCAGCTAACTCACCTTTGATGCAAAATCGGGAGAGTAATGCAGAGTCAAGCAGATGTTATGGCCTTACAGGACAGGAGGACTTGATATATTGCATGAATGGATAGAAAAGTGGAATTATCAGTTCAATGTTGCAAAGTGTAAGGTTTTGAGATTTGGTAAACAATGGGGTGCAGAGTATACACTTGGTGGGGATAACTTTAAAGGAAGTAAAGGAGATGAGAGATCTGGGAGTGGTGGTGGTGGACAAGGACCTGAAATTCAGGGCCACACTGCACGAGTTGTGAAGATGTCACATCGGATAATGACAATCATGTGGAGGAACCTAACATGAAGAAATAAAGAGGTTATGATGTCAATGTATAAGGCCTTGATCAGGTCTATTATTGATTATTGTGCACAGATTTGGTTACTAGGTTATGCTGGAAAGGGTCCAGAGAAAATTCACAAAGGTGGTCATTGGTCTTTGGAATTTAGAGTATGAGGACAGATTGAGAAAATATAAATTGCAAAGCCTTCTGAATAGGAGGAAGGGGGGGGGGGATATGATAGAGAGACATAAGCTAGTCAGGGGCTGTTATCAGGTTGACATGGAAGAGAGTTTTCATAGAATGGGAGAGGGGGGGGTAGAACAAAAGGCCATCGATGGGAACTGTATAAGATGGGTGTGAGCAGAGGAGTAAGAAGAAGATTCTTTACATTTAGAGTGTTTGGTGAGGAGAATGCACTGCCTGAATGTGTTGTGAATGTAGATGCATTGAACTGTGCCAACTGTGCCTTAAACTTGAATCAGTTTAAGGCATGGTTGGATGAGCATTATGTGCAATAGTGTGTACCTCCCACAACAAGTCTCTGACTCCATGAAGGTCGCATGTTAATAATATCTGAGCAACAGTCAAGATGTGGACTTAAAGTTTTCTAAATGGGAGAAAAACTTTACTTATAAATTACTTTTCCCTTTAATCAGTTATCCAATGCGACAACCTAATCACCTTAGAAAACTTCTCTAGATAGCTTCAAGAACTTGCTAATTGATATCTCAGTTGCAACATCCTTACACTGAAATGTATAATCTGGCAATTACTGCCCTTATGCTGATACTCAACATCTACAATAAAATTCAGTCTGTTCATGTCGGCCTGCATGGATTCTGCATCAGACAATGTCCTCATCACTCAACTCAACTTTGAATCATCAGCAAATAATTTAATGTTAGCCTCCAGACCATATCATTTATTATAAAAGTTTAACTCCAGTGGTGCAAACAGAAAACATTTTGGTTCCCTACTGTTCATTCACATTCACTTAAATTCAGTAAGTCTATACATCTGATACTGTAAGTTAGCCACTATCTTATTCACAAAATAATTTTTTTATTATTATTATTATTCAGGCCTCCACGGAGTCAAACAACTCATTGTGGGAGGTCCTTCCTAGGAAACGTAAAGCCTGTCATACCTCTTCTTGAACTCATTGACCGTTCTTGCTCTCACAACCCTATCAGACAATGCATTCCATGGTTCAAACATCTTCAAAGCAAAGTAACTACTCCTCACCCTCTTGCTCACAGCTTCCTTTCGTAACTTCCAGGATGGCCCCTTGTCATCGCTCCTTCCTACTGTTTCACCAAGCGAAAGAACTCCCAAGTGTCAACCCTATAACTACCTGTAACTACTCAATCATATCACCTCTCCTTCTATATACCAAACTCTGCAGTCCACATTCCCTCAGCTGATCCTCATAATTAACATTGTACAGACCTGAAACCATCTTTGTTGTCTGCTGCTGTACCCTTTCCACAGTTAATTTATCCCCTTCAAATCCTGGGGACCAAATTTGAGAACATTAGTCCACGTTTGGTCTGATCAGGGATTATATAATGGAATGACCACTCTTATCTCTGCAGGTCAGCACTTCTCATTATTGCAAAAATCCTCTGGGTTACCTTCACCACCTTTGCAATATGTTCTCTGAATTTCAGTTTTCTATCAAGAGCATCCCTTGACAAATCCATGTTGACTCTCACAGATAACATTCCCCTCATCTGCCCAATGCTGTATATGATCCCTCACTAATTTCTCAAAGATCTTAACTACTGATGAAACACAAACTGGCCTATAATTAAACACTTCCAGTCTGCGACCGCCCTTATGCAATGGCACTATCTACCTTCCTTCCTTCCATTCCTTGAGTACCTTTCCCATAGTCAGCCTTTCATTGAAAAGTCAGGTCAATGGAGCTGTTAGTTCTTTAGAACATTCTCTCAAAACCTGTGGTGAAATATCATCCAGTCCCACAACTTTACTGGCATCCAGAGTACTCAGTATTTGGAACACACTCTCTCCCCTCTTGTACCTCTAAACCTGTCCTATCCCTCTAGTATTAAAGCTTACTTCTACAGGATGAAATACTCCAATAAAGCATTCATTGAACAACTAAACTATGTTCTCTGCATCAGTCATTCTATTCCTATTTTTATCCCACGATGTTATTTTTCCACAATCATTTCTCCTCCTACTAGCTACATAGCTAAAAAATTCCCTAGGATTGTTCTTTGGATCTTAGTGCCAATCTCTTCTCATATTCCAGTTTTGACTGCCTCACCATACTAGTCACTCTCCTGGCCTGAGTCTTATACAGGGTGTTCAGGATAAATTTGACATATTTATAATTAATTATATTTTTCCGTAAGTTACATGTATTAACACACACTTCTCTTCATTTAAAAGTTTGGACCCTTCTTCATTCATATACAAGATGTCAGAAAGGATGGATAGCTGGAACCCACCTGAATCATGGAAGAGAATAACTTGTATCATGATGATTTGTGCCCGCCATCAAAATAAGGATATTACGACTGCTGCCCAATGCTCCCTGAATACAGTAAAAACAATCAGGCATGAACTAGAGACTTGCAATGGTGACTACGAGGATGTAGCAAGAAGAAAGATCCCTAGCAGACGATCTGATTGCGTTCGTACAGCAGAATTCCTCGCAAATCTGCAGGAACAGGTGTTGAAGAACCCTGGCATTGGAATTCGGGCTTTGTTCGTGGAGTTGCTAACTGTAGTCAAGCCCTGGATAACAAGGGTAGCCAATGGTAGGCCGTATGTATGGCAGCAGGATTCGGCCCCTTGCCACACCTCTGGGAAAAGTCAAAAATGGTTGTCTGAAAATTTCTACGACTTCACCAGTCCAAATGTTTGGCCTCCAAACTCCCCAGACCTTAACCCCATGGATTATTTTGTATGGGGCGCAGTTGAAAAAGACACCAATCGCACTTCCAGTAATACAAAAGCCCAGTTAATGGATAAAATTAAAACAGTTTTTGCGGCCCTTCCCAGGGAGACTGTAGCATCAGCTTGTTCGAGGTTCCGAAGCAGAATTGAAGCTGTGATCGATGCTAATGGTGGTTATTTTGAGTAAATCTTGTTGATAGTATTGTAATTAACTCTGCCTGTAACGTTTTTTTGTCAATTCATTAAATTTAATAGATACAAAGAAGATTTTCTTTTTCCTTATGAAACTGTCAAATTTATCCCGAACACCCTGTATTCTTCATACATCTGCCTTCCACCCCTCTCCTTATATCTCTTCCATAACCTCTTTTTCACCTGCAGTTGATGTTTGATATTGTTTGTCATCCACTTGACACCAAATTGTGTCCTCTTCTTCACTCATGGAATACACTTACTATTGCTGCAAACAAATATTCCATCACAATTTCCCAAGCACTAATGATATCCTGGCCTTCCAATTCTGCCCTCCATGGAACTGCCCCAAATTGTTATCTAAGACTATTATAATCACCCGTCTTATAATTCTACATACGTTCCCTTTTCTTTGATAGTCCTGCATGTCTATTTATCTTCCAAGTGAAAAACCACATGGTCACTCTTTCCAACTGGGAGGGGGAAGGAGAGATGTCATCTCAGTTATTATTAGCTATTCTGATGCTATGACCAAATGTACCTCTATTACATGTTGCCTAAGACATTTGTCCCTCAAGAATTTTAGATGAAATTGTTGTTCCCCCCCCCCCCCCCCGCCGCCTTCCACCAAGCACCCATTTCCACAAGAGGCCACCCCTGCTACCATCCACCCTGGGAATTCTAGTTTACCTGCATCGACACACCGACTCATTCAGAAAACAGCAATCTCTCCAGATGCCTACGTCCTTATTCATTTGTCCCTCAAGAATTTCAGAAATTCCATTCCCTCATTACTACATGCATTTTCCTCTTCCTAACTTACACTTCTGTAGTTAAAATCTCCCATAATCATTCTTGATTCATCAGAGCACCTTGTGTGCTACTTGGCTTCTAGCAACACCCCACTAAATATCCTATCTTGCCCACCTCTACCTCACACTGTATGCTTTCAAAACCATTAGTGTCACTCCCTTCCAAATCCTCCACTCATAGAAGACATAAGTCATCACTTATCATAAGCAGTACTCCACCACCGAGTTTTCCCTTCCTATCCTGCTACTTCTATTCCTGTTATTATATCATCTTCCATCAACCACATCTCGGAGATCCCAATAACCTTTCGCCAGGCTGATGTTATCAGCACCATCAATTCATCTCCTTTATTCTGGATACTCGTGGCATTAGTATAAAGCATAAAAATGTCACTGCTTCTATACCTATTATTATCCCCTCCAGACTCCCACTGGACTCTGTGTTACCTGATGTTGTCCCCCCCCCCCGCATTCCACCAAGCACCCATTTCCACGAGAGGCCACCCCTGCTACCATCCACCCTGGGAATTCTAGTTTACCTGCATCGACACACCGACTCATTCAGAAAACAGCAATCTCTCCAGGTGCCTACGTCCTTACTTATTTGTCCCTCAAGAATTTCAGAAATTCCATTCCCTCATTACTACATGCATTTTCCTCTTCCCAACTTATACTGCTGTAGTTAAAATCTCCCATAATCATTCTTGATTCATCAGAGCCCCTTCTGTGCTCCTTGGCTTCTAGCAACACCGCACTAAATATCCTATCTTGCCCACCTCTACCTCACACTATATGCTTTCAAAACCATTAGTGTCACACCCTTCCAAATCCTCCACTCTTAGAAGACATAAGTCATCACTTATCATAAGCAGTACTCCACCACCAAGTTTTCCCTTCCTATCCATCATCATCATCAAATTCCTGCCATGTACCCTCAAGGGGTGTACAGGATATGACAGTACTACATGAAAAAATTACATCATTACTAACTTCCTATCTACAATTTTCCTCCAAATCAGTCTGTTACTTGTCAAGACTCCAACATTATCAGATCTTATATTTCTATCGTCTAAGGCACTTTGTACCGTATCAATCCACCTATATCTTGGTCTTCCTCTGGGTCGTTTTCCTGCCAACCTGGCAGAGAACACTTGTTTTGCTAATCTGTCCTCTCCCATTCTATTTAAGTGACCATGCCATCTGAGATTAGCTCTGCTAACACATTCCTGGATGCTGACAATGTCAAGTTCTTTCCTAATATCCTCATTTTTAATATGATATTGCCATTGATGCCATCTGTTCACTCCTCTAATCTTTCTCAGGACTCTCATATCTGCGGTCTCTAGTCTTTGGTCAAGTGTTTTACTTCTGACCCAGCTCTCAGATCCATGAGTTAAAATTGGTTTGAACACAGTCTTGTATACAGCTAATTTAGTGTTCCGACTAATTTCTTTCTTATTCCATATGAATTTATTCAATTGACTTCCCACGATACCAGCTTTGCTGATTCTGTTGTCTATTTCTATATTTAGTTTACCATCTTCAGTAAAAATTGTGCCTAAGTAGCTGAAATGTTTTACTTGTTCCACAGGTTCTCCATTCACAACACAGTTGACATTTTCAATGATTCTGCCTATTTTCATTGTCTTTGTCTTTTTATTGCTGACCTTCATACGATATCTATTACAACAGCTATTCAATTTAGTCAGAGAATCTTGCAGACTTGTAGCGGATTTATTTAGAAGTATAACATCATCCGCATAAAGCAAAGAGCTGACATTAACATCTCCAATTTTGATATCAGGTTTAATACCACATTCCTTAATAATGTGATCCATATAGATAATGAATAACAGAGGGGATAATGTACATCCTTGTCTCACACCAGATTTAACATTAAACCATCTTCCTGTACTTCCTTCAATTCTAACTGCTGACTCACAACTCAAATAAAGACTAAGTATTGCTTGATATAATGCCCCATTGACACCATATAACTGCAGCGTATTGAATAGCTTCTCTCTTGGCACCTTGTCATATGCCTTTTCCAAATCGACAAAACTTAAATACAGATCTATGTTATATTCCCATGCTTTCTTGACTATTTGTCGTAAAGTGAAGATCTGATCCTGACAGCCTCTATTTGGCCTGAATCCAGCTTGTTCTTCACCAAGCTTTTCTTCAACAATTCTTCTCAACCGTTTCTCAAGTATACTTGCATAGATCTTGCCAGGAACACTCAGTAGGGAAATACCTCTGTAATTCTCACATTTTTTGAGACATTAATAATCAATTGTAGCAATTCTTGATTTGACGTACTTGATAATTCAGTTTCTAATTCTGTGATTTTTAAAATATTTGTTTCCAGTTCATGTTTAGAAACTTGTAACTGATTAAGCAGTAAGGAATGGCTTGCTTTCTGATGAATTTTATGAGCACCTGGTGATTTGATAACTTCCTTTAGTTTAGCAAATGTGGGAATGAGTTTATCGTGTCTGCACTTTTTTAAAAAAAAGATTCTGGAACGTAGCTTACCCTGTTTCAATTATAGTTTGCCTAGTAAGTTTGTATTCTGTGCTGTCAGTTCCCCATGAAGGAATAAGACTTTGTTGTATAATGAAACCTGTGGAGCATTCATGACTAAACATACACATGTAGCCACAGTAATAAGATTTTTTAATAAGTAAATATTTCATCCTAAGTATTATAGGACATCTTCAGTACAGCTAATTCAAACACTACTAGGAATCACATACAGTTAGGGCACATGCTTACAATGGAGTCCCTCTATGCATGCAGTAGCATGTTATAGAATTAAATTAAAATATATCTAATAAAAAGATAGATATATTTTAATTTAATTCTATAACATGCTGCTGCACACATAGAGGGACTCCATTGTAAGCATGCACCTTAACTCTATGTGATTCCTAATATTGTTTGAATTAACTGTACAAAATTAGGTGACTTGTCATTTTGTTTATTGGAAACCAACATGAACAATACATACATGAAGACTCCTATCACATCCATAAACTCCTTATAATTAAGTGTCTTTAAAGGTCTTACTCATCTATTCTAGTAAGCAAGCCCTTCTGTTGTTAAACCCATCACTAATGGATAGTGAAATTATACAAGATCTTGCACAACTTAGTCAAAAGAAACTAATTTGACAGTAGTCCCTACCCCCCCCCTCATGACTCCAATACAACAAATGGATGTTAGAAAAACTTTTGAAAGGATAACCTCAGAGTAGCTTCCCCTCCCTGAAAACTCAAGAACTTTTCTTAAGATCTTCTCCATCATTAGCTCACCTAGGTGTCTACTCTGTTATTATTATTATTATTATTAAACAAGACCTCATGGAGTCAAAGACTCATCTAGGAGGTCCTTTTATCTTACACACACATCTCATCATACCGTGTCTTAAACACATTCAAACTACTTGCAGACACCACGCTCTCAGGCAAGGCATTCCAATCACTCACAACTCTGCACGAAAAAAACCTGCCTCTCACTCCCTTACTCACACCCTCCTTATACAGTTTCCAGGGATGACCTCTGGTTCTCCCCTGATCTCCCACTATTCTCTGTAGAACTTCTCCACCATTGATCCTATAACAACCCCTTACCAACTTGTAGGTCTCTATCATATCTCCCCTCTTCCTTCTCTCCACGAGACTCTGCAAATTACATCTTTTCAATCTTTCCTCATACTCAACATTCCAGAGGTCAGAAACTACCTTAGTCAGTCGCCTTTGGACCCTTTCCAACATCTCTTCATCCTTCTGAAAACCCGGTGACCAAATCTGGGCACAATAGTCCAAGTGTGGCCTAATCAAAGCCTTATACATTGGAACAAGTATCTCCCTACTTCTACATGTCAGTGTCCTCCGCATCATTCCCAGAAGTCTTTGTGTTGTCTTCACAATTTTGGCGATGTGTCCCCTAAATTTTAGATCCTTATCCACTATCACCCCCAGATCTCTTATTTCCTCTACTTCCAACAATATATTCTCACCAAGCATAAATTCTGCATCCCATCTTTGTTTTCCAAATTTTAAAACTTTACATTTTGCAACATTGAACTCACATCCCCATTTGCTTGCCCAATCACTCAATTTATTCAAGTCTTCTTGCAAGGCCACAACATCTTCACTACTCTTTATGGTTCGTCCCAACTTTGCATCATCTGCAAACAACTGAATATCTCCATCCAAATCTTCACCAATATCATTAATATATAAGTTAAATAGTAATGGCCCTAAAACAGACCCCTGAGGCACTCCACTAGTGAAATACTTTTATACTGGTGCATTCCTTATATTGGTGATACAGAACTATTTTAGACAAAGAACACAAGATATATCAGATTATTTACATCTGGAAGATCAGGTCTTTCAGGCCATTTCATTGACATTAATCACAGGATTGACTGGAAAGGAACCTAGATGTTACACATTGTAAACTTCTTGTATGATATGACTTAATATTTCAGGATGCATGTGAAGCCATCATTGATATTTTTCTGACTTGAATAAATAAGATGGCCTTTTGGCTTCTGCCACTTCTCTATGTATCAACAAACTAGCATCATAATAACCGAATAAGTTCTCAAGATGTACCACTAGAACAGTAAACATCATCTACTTCAACTGAAAGAAAAACTTTGAAAAAATTTGAACATCCTGTTTGCTAGGTATATACTATTATTATTTGACACCTCTGGGGAATCCATAGACTCATCGAGGGAGGGCACCTGCTGTACAGTTCTCTCCACCACTCAATCCACCAACTACAACTAACCGCAACTACACCAGCACCATCTACTGCTGACCACCACCACTAGTTTTTCCACAGACAATCACAAATGTCCATGCCCATGGCGGGATTCGAACCCACAGCCTTTTGGCTGGAGAGCGGATACGTTAACCACTAGGCCAGCCACGCCGGCTATATACAGAAATAATTTTTTTCTGACATGCTGATGGCTAACACATTAATGCAGTGGTCATAATTTTCCAACCTTCAGTTTCCAAACCTTTAGTTAACCAATTCTTGAATTCTGATTGAGCACCACATATTTGTACCTTCAGTTATTTATCCACTGTGTGTGGTCAGATAATTGAGGAATTACAGCACTAAAATGGCCTTTACTATGAGATTCCCATTGTCCCATATAAGTTCTTCCTTGTATTGCAAAGCTAGGAATACATCCTTTTCCTTCACTTCTGAAAAATTCTGAAATAGAAATGAAATTCAGAAAAAAAGAAATAGAAATTCCGGTTCTAACAACAATCATAAATGTATCCAGTGCTTAAATCACTGAAAACATGATTCTTCTACAAGTTTAGAATTCTTGTATATTGAACTAATTTTTTTTATAGTAATATTCAACTTAAATACAAATTCTACTTTTAGTTTATTCTCCCCCCCCCCTCCTCCCATAAATCAGTCTACCAGTTACTTCTTTAGAAGCTTGTGTTTATATAATAATAATGGTATGTACTTGCTGGATTTCTGCTCAGGATATGGACTAGCCATTACTGACACCATGTTCCAGCATAAGGATGTGCAAAAGTTCATGTGGAGAGAAAATGCAAGGAATAAGAAAAGCCTTGTTGACTGTCATTATTGATAGTTATATCTTTATGTTGGGTCAGAGGATACAAGCATGTACAGAGGATTTGATATAGGAGGTGACTATAACTTAGTGCTAGGTAGGATAAAAATGATTATCACATGGCAAAGAATGGTATGTGGGAAGTGCTGCCATCTCATGGTCTCTAACACAATATTATTATTATCATTCAGGTCTCCATGCTGTCAAAAGACTCATCATGACAGGCCCATTCTAGAAAATGCAGAGTCTATCATACCACTCCTTGAGCTCATTGACAATTCATGCTCTCTCACCACTCTATCAGGCCATGCATTCCACAGTTCAACCACCCACCATGCAAAGAAACCACTTCTCGCCCTCTTGCTCACAAATTCCTTCCGTAACTTCTGGGGATGACTCCTTGTCCTCATTCCTTCCCTCTGCTCCACCAAGCAAAAGAACTCCCCACTGTCAACCCTGTAACCACTTCTCAATAGTTTAAAAGTCTCAATTATCACCTCTCATATCTACCAAACTCTGTAATCCACATTCCCTCAGCCTTTTTTTATTATTATTATTATCCAAGATCCCATGGAGCCAAAGACTCATCTAGGAGGTCCTTTTATCATACACACAGCTCATCTTTGTGCTTTATGTGCTTTAAGCATACTCAAATTTTTGTGCTTTAAGCATACTCAAATTCTCTGCAGACACCCCACTCTCAGGCAGGGCATTCCAATCATTCACCACTCTGCATGAAAAAAACTTGCTTCTCCCTCCCTTACTCACACCTTCTTTATACAGCTTTCAGGGATGACCTCTGGTTCTTCACTGATCTCTCACTATTTTCTGTAGAACCTCTCTAGCATTGATCCTATAACAACCCCTTACTAACTTGTAGGTCTCTATCATATCTCACCTGTCTACCAGACGCTGCATCTTCTCAATCTTTCCTCATACTCGACATTCCAGAGGTCAGAAACTACCTTAGTCAGTCATCTCTGGATCCTCTCCAACATCTCTTCATCATTCTGAAAACCAGGTGACCAAATCTGGGCACTGTAGTGCACAAGTTCTATTATTTATTCTGGAAGGCCTAATCAAAGCCTTATACAATGGAACAAGAATCTCCCTACTTCTACAAGTCAGTGTCCTCCACATCATTCCCAGAAGCATTTGTGTTGTCTTCACAATTTTGGCTATAATTGTGAAGACTATAACACAATATTATTATTATCATTCAGGTCTCCACGCTGTCAAAAGACTCATCATGAGAGGCCCATTCTAGAAAATATGTCCCCTAAATCTCAGATCCTTATCCACTATCCCCCCCCCCTCCCTGATCTCTTATTTCCTCCACCTCCGACAATATATCCTCACCAAGCATAAATTCTGCGTCCCATTTTTGTTTTCCAAATTTTAAAACCTTACATTTTGCAACATTAAACTGACATCCCCGTTACCGTGATTGGGCACGGTAATGGGCAAGCCAGTGTTCTTTATGGTTCATCCCAACTTTGCATCATCTGCAAACAACTGAATATCTCCATCCAAATTTTCACCAATATCATAAATATACAAGTTAAACGGCAATGGCCCTGAGGCACACCACTAGTAACTTTCCTTTTCCTGGATATCGCTCCCCCATACACAACATGTTGATACCTATCAGATGGCCAGTCTCTCCAATCCAATGCATCAATCTAATATTCAACCCCATCCACTCCAGTTTGACTATCAACTTATCATGTGGTAGATGTGGTAATTTATCAAAAGCCTTTGCAAAATCTAAGTATATTACTGTGTATCCTTCTCCTCTGTCCATGGAAGCAGTTACCTTATTGTAATAAGTAAGTAGATTACTAAAACATGACCTCCCTTTAGCAAATCCATGCTGTCCATCAAAGATAATACCATTGTTGTCAACCCAATTCTGAATCCTAGTTCTCACAAGCTTCTCCAACAACTTAGCTACAACACCTTAACTACACATAGATAGGCCTATAGTTTGATGCTTGAGTTCTATCACCTCCTTTATGAAATGACACAATCTTGCCCTCCTTCCACTCCTTAGGAACTTAACCGAATGCAAGACTCGTATTAAAAAAAATATCAAGGCCGTATCAACTCCCTGGCACATTCCTTCAGAATACGTGGTGATATATTATCAAGTCCCACAGCCTTATTTACATCTAGTTTGCTCAACTCCCCATACACCTCTTTCTCACTTACTGTCAGTCTCTCTCCCCCCCATCATCAACTGCTTTTAATCTCTCCATGAAGTCACATTCACAAGATTGAAAGACTTTTATGAACTGCTTATTAAGTATCTGCAACAGCTGTCTTTATACCATTTTCTCCAATCAATGACATTCTTCCATAATCATTTTTTTCTTTTGCTGGCTACATATCGAAAGAACTACTTAGGATTCTTTTTGGCTTCATTAGGTAACTGCTGTTCATACCTCTCATTAGCTTCCCTCACCAGCCTTGCCTGGTCTTTGTAGTCCTCATGGAATTGGTTATTTCCACTTCTCTTATGCTGCCTCCATAATGCCCTTTTTCTCTATATCACATGCTTAATCTCTTTATTCATCCATTTTACATCTACCTTATTTAACCTTCTCACCCTTGGAATACATTTAGACATTGCATCTACAAGATAGTTTTTGAAAAAAAACTATCATATAACTAACATTGTACAGTCCTGATACCATCTTTGTTATTCACCTATTTTATAAGTTTTTATATGAACCCACATTATTGTGGGTTCATATAAATTGATTGATGGATTGATTTAATCAGAACTGCCTTAGAAGCATGAAATGTTAGATGTGATAATATTTGAGTGCTGACAAGTAATAGACTAATTTGGAGGAAAATTGCTGATAGGACAATGATAATAATTTAAACTTATTCATATAGTGGTATCATAGTACCTTGAACATCCCTTGGGGACACACATCAAGCAGATGATGATATATACTCCTGAAGACAGCCTTAACATGGATGGTGAAACCTCAGGTGCAGTGCACCTGGGTCTTTTTTTTTTTTTTTTTTCATCAAAAAAGTTTGAAGTTTTCTCATATTTAAGTGACCATGCATCTTAACTCTGCTTGCACATTTTGGAATTCTGTGTCAAGTTTATCTTCATTTTTGATGATTCTGCCATTGATGTCATCAATTCTTACTTTATTTTTCTCAGCACACTTGTATATTTGGTCGTTGATCAGCTGTGTTATTTCTAACCTAACTCTTAGTCCTTAAGTTAAAATTGATTTAAACACTCATGTTAGAAGTTTAAGGGAATGAAACAGTACAGAGAAAGGATTAAAAAGATTTAATTCTTCCAATATTCTGTCTTGGTTACAGAGACATCATCAGAGGGTACGATATGAGACTTGTAACAAACACACGAAGGCAACACAAAACCGAGTGAAATGTAAATGAAAGACTAGTCCTAACCAGGTACGAATTAAATGATCTCAAAATGTTAGTGTTTCCATTATTTTGGGAAGTTTTATGCAACCATATTTTCTTTAAACTTCCATAAAACTTATCAAAATACAGGAAATGCTAATACTTAAAGATTCCAATTTACATCCTAGGCTGCTAACAGGTGCCTATAGCGGATGCCTCCACCTAGTTAGGACTCTAGTCTTTTGTCTGAGTTTCACTCAGTTTTGGGTTGCCCTGATGATGTCTGTGTAACTGAGATGAAGTATTAAATATTATTTTTCATTTTTCATGTTGGAGGCTTAACGGATTGTATACAGCACTCAGAAAGGATTAAAACGGAATTTAATACTTCCTGTATTTTGTCTCAGTCACTGAGACATCTTCAGTGATTACAAAAAAACTAACGTAACATAGACACAAATACCACACAATACTAAGCCCAACCACGTGGTTGACTCTAAAGTCCTATCTAGGTGGAGCGCCCCCTAAGAGCAGTTGTAGGTGGTCTGGAATGTAAGGTGATATCTCTGATAAGTGTTTCCCAAATCTCAGGAAGCTTAATGCAACCGTATTTATTAAGATTTGGTTGGTTTCTGAGAGCTGCTGCTGATTCTAAAAATAGTCTCTCTTTTTTTGAATTTGCTGTGGTGGAGCATGGTGGTTTTTTCCCATTAGATCCTGTGGGTTGTATCCAAGACATGATCAGCCAGGCCTGACTGATCATAGTCGTGGTTGCAGATGTATGACTTGGGGGTACAAACATTTGAAAAAAGTAACGTTAATCTACATAAAAAATACCTTACTTTGTTAAATCGATCCAAGAAAAATATCAACAAATTATCGAGCAAAAAATGGGTTGTCAACTTATCTAGTTGTCCACTAATAGAAGAATTAAATGTTAAAAAACGTTTAATTTTCTTGACCAAAAAGCTCTGGAAATACTTTTATTGGGATTATATTGATCAAGTGCATATAATAACAACTAAGTTATACCAATATTATCAAGTAGGTCAAAACAAGAATTGCTACAATTGATTATTAATGTCTCAAAACATGTGGGGGTACAAACATTTGAAAAAAGTAACGTTAATCTACATAAAAAATTTAAACCCACAGAAACGATTAGACAATTCTTAAGATCTCCAAAAGATAGCCACCCTTTCTCCAAATATGCTGGAGTTTATAACATACCATGCTCGTGCAGCTTGAATTACATCGGCCAAACTTCAAGGAGCCTTGAAATTAGGCAAAAAGAACACATAGGTGACGTCAATAATAACAGAGAAGAAAAATCGGGGTTAGCTTTTCATTTCTCAAGAACGAACCATACCATAGAGTGGGATAGAAGCACAATTCCTTACATGGAGGAGGACTTCCGCTCCCGAATTTTTAAGGAGGCCACAACAGTTGCCCGCTGTATACAAAACCTTAACAGGAACCAAGGACTAATCTTGCCCGTGATCTGGAAGACCCTTATCAGATCCTTCAACTCGCCAGAACTGAATTATAGTGCCAACTATAGGACATTCCTAAATAACAACAAGTGATATCATCCACGCTCTATGAATGTATTGTACGTGCTCTGTTCTTTGTTTAATATAATTGGAATCGGTTGATTATAGTTTGTAACAATTTTTTACTTTTTAGTGCCGTACATCAGTTATGTACCCTGAAGATGCCAACAGACTTAGTTGGTGAAACTAGTTGGTATAACTTAGTTGTTGTTATATGCACTTGATCAATATAATCCCAATAAAAGTATTTCCGGAAGTTGAAAGTTTATTTTTCACTTAAACTAAATTTATTAAAAAGTATTTCCAGAAGAATTAAACGTTCTAGCAAGAGGTCATAAATTTGCCATTTCAGCTAAACACATTCCATATTTAGATTTTATACACAACATTGAAAGAAACATCAGCCATCTGTCCAATATTGAAGCCAATAGACTATGTTTCAAAATTGCAAAAATAATCTATGATGCCAAACCTTCGGAAATGAATATCCCACCATCAGAACTGAAAGCTCTTACTTCCTTAAAACATAATAGAAACAATCATCACCAGAGCTGACAAGGGAAATACCACTGTTGTCCTAGATATCAATTCATATGACTGAAAAATGAATTTGTTACTCCGAGATTGAAATACATATGCCCAACTTCATTATGATCCTACAAAAAGACAGTTCAAGAAACTAAACAAGTTACTAGATGAAACCTCTTCCCTAGATCAAGAAACAATAAAAACACTCAGGACATGCCATGCTAGGCCTCCTAGAATATACGATTTACCTAAACTTCACAAGAATAACGTTCCACTCAGACCCATCGTGGATTCTATTAGCAGTCCAATTTACAAATTATGGAGATTTTTATCTTGTCTTCTCAGTCCTCTCATAGGCCACTCAGCCTCATCAATTAAAAATTCCACACAGAGTTTCACACAAAAATTAAACGCATTTAACTGTTGGAAACTGACATGCTAATTAGCAGAAACGATAGGCTTACTAACTCAAAAATTTCCATCCAATATTGTTGAATTATTCAAATTTGTTATTACATCTGGATTCACTTGGAAAGAGAAAATTTACAAGCAAGAGGAAGGAACAGCAATGGGGGTCTCCCTTATCATCAAACTTAGCCAACCTTTTTCTAGAACACTTTAAAGAAAAAATTTTCACTTATAATCCTAAACCAAAAATCTGGCTATGATATGTCGATGATGTCTTTGCTGTCTGGGGGGTCATTCTGAACAAGAACTACACTTGTTTCTAGAAAAAAAATCAGCCTTCTACATCCTCGCATCAAATTCACGCTAGAAAAAGAATCTCCACAGGGTATCTCCTTCCTGGATGTACACATCCAAAGAAAAGAAGATGGCTCCACTTTTGTCTATCGTAAGCTGACATTTTCAGGTTGCTACAGTCACAATTCTTCGGTTCATCATCCATCTCAAAAATTTGGCATTATTAAATCATTAGTAACTAGAGCACACACACAGACTCTGCTCCTCCGAAGAATCTTTAAATGAAGAATTGGAAGCAATCAAAAATATAGCCATACAAAATGGATACAACTCAAAAACAATTCAAAAAAACATTAGTCACTTCCCCACACATCAACCTAGACAAGAACAAGCCCATAGGATTCCCATACCTTGTGTCAAAGGCATTTCAGAATGTCTTTCAAAAATTATGAGAAAATATAAATCAGCTGCTACCTACAAACCAATCAACCAGATCCACAATTGGTTACCTTCTCCTAAAGACAAACTCTCACCTCTGATGCTACCTGGCATGTATGAGGTCCCATGTTCCTGTAAATTGTCCTACTATGGACAGACAGGTAGATCCATTAGCAAATGCATTTTGGAACATCACAACCATATCAGTCTTATCATACCACTGAAATCTGGCCTGGAGGGAGACTATTCCAAGCAGAGGTAGTAAAAATCAGCATATTTCAAGTGGCTTGAGGCCAAAACTCCTAAACCTACACTGCAACTCTCAGCCTAACAAACCATCAATAAATTCCAAATGTGATTTTAAAAAGAACCAAATATAAAAAAATCTGAAACTTTATAGTGCGACTTTTTTCTTGACTACTTGTATTAGAAACTAGAACTCTTTCTAGTTTCTAATACAAGATAGCCAGGAAGGATAGCCAATTTTTTGGAAATGGTGCTAACAAATGGAATAGTTACAGTGCTGATGTGTTGGGTGTCATCACGTTGTCTTTGTGGTATATCTTTTCAGATATACCACAAAGACAACTTTTTTATGTTGCTTCTAACATAGCACATAGGCTATGTTAGAAACAACAGACAAGATATTTCAGGCCTTTCTTTCCACTTTGCCACTACCAACCGTCTTATTGAGTGGGATAAGAGTCATATGCCCTATATAGAAGAGAACTACCATTCCAGAACCTTCAAGGAAGCTGCTATAGTCACCCGTTCAACAGGGAACCTAAATAAAAATCAAGGTCTAATCCTACCTGATATTTGGAAAACTTTAATTAGATCACTAAACACTAAAGAAATGAACTTTCACGCCAATTACATTATGTCTCTCAACCAATAAATCATGTACCCGCGACACGCGTATTCTCTCATGCACAGTACTAATTTTGTATGAATTAGAACTGTCAGTTAAAACCTAGTCTGTTACCTTCATATCCCTTACCAATTGTATCCCTGAAGATGCTGATAGTAAAAATTGGTGAAACTAGTCAGATAATAAATATTACTCACTTGATTAACATTCCTAAAAAAATGAGTTATAGTTTCTAAATCTGAAACTTCTTTCTTCTTCAAATGTAATATCACTAATCTGGTATCATTCTTCTCCAAACTCCTGCAATGATGACCAAGGCAAGCATTCTTAACTTCAGCATATTCAGGAGGCAAAAGTGGACTTTTTAAGTGTTACTCCCAAAGCTATGAATCAATTGACTAATATGGATATAAGCTTTTAATTTTACTGGTTTTTAAAATGGCTTTTAATTTTATATGTTTTTAAAATGACAGTGTATTGTACTGCATGTTTTATTTATGTCATACAAATAAATAAAATTCACTTCACCAAGAACCAACAACATGTCAACATCCATTTACTATCCTGATTCAAACTCAGTGAACTCACTTCTTAATCCTCTTTCATTCCTCCTACCTCTGCTTGGAACAGTCTCTCTCCCTCACTATCTTCAAAGATTACAACCATTACCTTTGGAATAAATCCAAACAAACCAGATTCCTTCTTACCTTTCCCCCATAACACTAATGCTATAGATTTTGTAATCTTTCATGTACAAGTCTCACAATTCATCAGTATGAAGACTATGTATACTACACAATCGACAAACATTTAAACATGTGGGTGTGGTATACACTGTCCTCCCATGATGAGTCCCAAGATTTACATGAAAGGTTACAAAATCTATAGCACATCAGTGAGGGGGGGGGGGGAGAGAGAGAGAGAGAGAAAAGGAAAAAAAATTCTATATGATAGTAGCTAACTCACATTCCATTTAAAAAGCTTATATAAATAATTTGTCATATCAAGAAATGAATTCATCTTTTCCAAATGGCAGGATCATGGACAGCTTCCTACAATGATTATTATAATTCTATAGAGATCATGAATAATAATAAAGCAAAGTAAGTAAAACCTCTCCATTTTAAGCTTAAAATAGCACACAAAAATGTATCTACAAATTAAGGAATCACCTAATATGTTCATTTATTAACACTGCTCTTAAATGCTGCCTGCAGATGTAAAACCTCCACTTCAGGGATGACTCCATTCTATTTTCAGGGGACTAATGGACACATCTGCACTCTTGCCAACAGGAGTACTGATATGTAGGTTCGAATCCCACGAGTATACATGTTTGCAACCATCTTCCTAGAAGATGCATTCATCTGCTTGGTATGAGACTACTATCCTCAATAAGGACAGTGGTCTCAATGGGGAGTGATTATCTACAATAAGGAAGCCTGAAGTACTTGTTTGGTCTTTAGAGCAGGGTTTACAGATTATGTAAAAGGTAAATATTATATTAAAATTAATAAATACAGATAAACCTATCCACAGCACTAATGTATAGATTTACAACTTTTCATGATGGAGTCGCATAAAACAACTAGTGACTGATTTAATTAAGATGAATTATTTTTTTATATCCTCAAACTTTTCCACCGATGCAGGAGGACCCCTAGACTGTTTTTTCACCTACCCATCCTACAGTTATATTAATGTCCTGATATATGATAAAGAGAATTGGTGAATCTTTTTACCCACTGATTCCCATACCTAAAATTTAATCTGCCTAGAACTTAATCATATCTCATTGCTTAAAAATCTACTCCACCTAATCTTACTTAAGACCATCCAAATCATGCCAGATTTTCCTGATTACATTGATTCAACAGCTGCATCTACATCAAAACACTCTGTACTTTCTTCCATTCGGCATGAAAAATTCCAAATTAATAAATGGTATGGAATACCATCCCTCATTGCTGGAAAGTGTTCCCAAAAAATGCAATAAATTCCAATTCCTATTTGTTTGATTAATCAATCAGAATAATTGCTAGCCTGGTTAGCCAAGTGGTTAGCGCATCCACTCTCCAGCCAAAAGGCTGCTGGTTCGAATCCCGCTGTGGGCATGGATGTTTGTGATCGTCTATGTAAATGCTAATGATGGTGGTGTGGTAGATGGCATTGGTGTAGTTGCAGTTCGTTGTAGTTGGTGGATTTTGAGTGGTAGAGACAGAGTTGTAGAGTGGGTGCCCGCCCTCAATGAGTCTTTGGACTCCCTGGAGGTGTTATGTAATAATAAAAATAACTAACAACCTCTCTTTCCTATCTGCTTTGCCATTACAGTCATCTTTCTTGCCATGCTCTTCTGCTCATACAGGAGGTTCTAGATCTAAAAGGTGACTATCATAAGTTCAATGGGCACACTGCAAGATTTGCAAATACTACAGAATGCATGTCTGCTATGATAAGAACTAACAGGTAAATGTCCAAAAGCGAGAAATAAGCTAATATTGCTATTCTGGAATGAGGAGAGATGGAAGAAAAACTGCAGAGTTCATTGGAAAGACAGAAAAGAAGTGATATGATAAAAATGTTTTGAGGAGGGGATTTTAAAGGATTAAAGAAGGTGAGGAACAGATATAATTTTTTTATGGCCAAAAAGTGTCATATGCTTTTAACAGGAACGAACAAGGTTCCACAATGAGTCTTTTGACTCTCTCCATGGAGGTTACCAAATAATAATAATATGCCACACATTAATTATGTGCCATATTATTATTATGCCTCCTAGAGTCCCAGCACTCATCACAGGAAACCCCTACCTGATTAATGTTACCTGTTATGCATGAAAAACCCAAGTTTTCTTGAGTAAAAAAAACTCTGCTGCTTCCACACCAGACCAACTAACTTAATTATAATAAAATAAATAAATAAATAAATAAAAAATAGTGACTTCACTCACAATGAGAGAGCATCTTTCCAGAAGGTGAAATTTTAAGCATTCTTCCAAATGGACTAGGCAGAGTTAAACATTTATTTTTTATTTATTTATTTTTTTTTTTTACAACTTGCTTTTTGCCGGATGGAATTAACAAAATTGGATATTTAGGATCTTGATCCACATATGACGAGATCTTGACTGTAGCTTCCATCAGACCACTGTAGGTGGGCTGTTATGGTAATATCGCTATACTTTATATACAAAAGCTATTTAACAAAAATGCACCTTCTCCCCATAATAGAAAAGGGAATAATACATTTCGCTCTTTATCTAATGCTGAACTATACTAGTGACTTTATTTAAATTTTAAAAGAAATATATTACTCATCGAGCAGGGGAAAAGGTATCTATAAAACATGTAGGAATTAATAGAAAACACGGTTAGAAGGCATTAAATTAAATTCGTTTCCAAATTTTTTTTAGAGGAGAATATAGACAAGTTTTTTATTTAAAAAAAAATGTGACTAGATAGCATGAAACTGGCTTCCGTATCTTATCTAACTATCGTCTCCCCATCCTCCCCTTTAGGAATGTAGACACTGGGGGCTGCGCTCCTGCGTAGAGCTCTTGGAGGTGTTGCAATTCTTATGCCTGCCCATATCACCTCGTTAAAATACGGAAACTAATTTTATGCTATTAACTGCATATTTTTACTCATTCTACATGCTTAACAAAAAAAAAAAAAATCTTCTTTCCCCAGAACCATAAATAATGTAAAAAAAAAAAGTCTAATTTAGCTAGTCATTTAGTTATTTCTAAACACTTCTCAAATGTTCGTTGGATAAATGAGAAATCATGATCGGAAATCATATGTCCCATGACTTAAAGCAATAACTACACTTTGATACAGTTCCTAAAGACTTATAATAACGCTATATGGAAATACAAACCTATTTCTGGGCTGTAATTATCAATACTTGCATAAGGAAAGCGTTCCAAAACACCAAACGTTGCGCCGGTCAGTGAAACATGTGAAAAACAGCATGCGTTAATTTAAATACGATATGGTATTGCAACTTCCACCACAACGTGATATATCAGAAAGCAGACGAGATTTACACACCATCTATAACAAACATTCTTACAACATACACCAGTTGCAAAACAAACAGGAACTTTATTTTCCTTTAATTTTGAATTACATGTACAGCATATGTAACAGATATTTTAAATATAGGTAACAAAAATCATATTATTTATTAACCAGAAAATGATTAACCAAACAGCACTGATAGCAGTGGCCAGTCGAAAGAGACGTGGAAGTGTGTTGCAAATTTTCAAATTAAGAGAAAACAAAACCTATTCTTTGAGATAAATCTGATTAATTAAGAGTTGAAGTAAATTATATTAATAAAACAAGAAAAAATAAATAAAGTAAATAACCGAAAATTAACATCTGGATTTGCAACTATGTGAGAGTGAAATATAAATATCACTAAGGTTTAAATAGGCTTCTTTTTTTAAAAAAAACTTATTATGCAAACAGTTTTTTTAAATGCATTTAATTCTGCCATTTCGTTGAAATGGCAGAATTAAATGAGCATTAAAATGTATTTGTTTTGATACACAAATAAGCAATTGAAAATCAGTCATATCGCCGGGCAGCGAGTTTAGACACTGGAAGAAAGACCGTTCTGGATTCGATTCGTTTGGCCGACTATAGCCACTTTTAAAAATCCATATTTTTACCAGATTTTCTGTATAGACGCACTTCTATACAGACAGTAGGGATAGTATCGATTTTGATTACTGAAACCATTTTTGATTGCCGGCAAAGGTTGGTCGATTGGTAGAGCCTCTGCTACTAATGGCTCAGTTAAGTAAGTTTGAGCGCGGTTAGTAGTTGGAAGGGGACCAATCGTTCCATGCTGTTGGTACACTCTCCCTCGATGAGTCTTTGGACTCCCTGGAGGTGTCAAAGAATAATAATAATATAACCAAAGTGATTTTAAAACCAATCAACAGTCAAGCGCACTATTTCAGAAAATAGTACTAGTTACAGTTTGCAAATACAATATGACTGTAGTTGTCTGTTGTACTCTCTTCCCAAAGGTTGGAAATCGTCAGTACCGCTGAAAATTATCGGCGACAAATACAAATAGAGATCGATTGCCAACCAATTTATAATATATATCAACTATATCTTCGTAAAATGTGAGAGCTCCTTAAAAGTGCAGCTTTCTGGAATTGAGATAGCGATATATCTGGAAGGCTAAACTTTTTCAGTCAAAACAAGATATCTTTCAAACAACAATTTGGCTGGTGATACACAGCAATTCAGATTCTACCCAAGAATCTAAAAATAGTCTGTCAGATAGCGTCGTAAAGTATATACTATTCCAAGTAATGGTGTTTTTTTTTTTTGTAGTAACTTCGTTGATGTTTAATTGCTGGAAATTATTATTACATCACACCTCCAGGGAGTTCAAAGACTCATCGAGGGGAGGACATCTACTCTACAACTCTTCGTCTCACTACTCCACCAACCTTCATCATCACCAACACCATCTACCGCAGACTACTACCACTAGTACTTTCACAGACAATCACAAACATCCACACCCACCACCCTCAGCCTTTTGGCTGGAGAGAGAGAATACGCTAATCACTCGGTTAACCAGGCTGCCACTCGTTGGTTAGTTGGTTATTTTCTTTGAAATTGCACCAAGTGCACCGATAACTAGTGGGATGACTTTGGTGTGTTTAAGTCATAGCCGGCAAACTACGATTGCCAGATCTCGATATTTAGTTATTATTTCCAGTTCTTTGTTGTTATCACTGGGTACAGAGATGAAAATAATCCAAACCTGTCGATGTTCGATAATTGTGATGCCAGGTCTATTGTATTCCAAATGACGATCACTTTGTATATTCTAAAGTCCCTGAGAATGTTTGTTGTTTCGTTTTCCAATACTGTCTCTATTTTATGCTGCCACCAGTTATCAGAAATAGGAAGCCCATATTTTTTCCATACATACCGATGAATTATTTTGGCCACTTGATCATGACGGTATTTATAACCAGTTTAAGCTATTTTGCAGCAGGCACTGATTAGATGTTCTACAGTCTCTCATCTTTCTGATTGCATAATCTGCATTTGCTGTTATTATTGATGTTCAAATTTTTTGCTTTGATTGCACTAGTTTGTAATGCCTGTTCTTCAGCTCTTAGAATAAATCCTTCTGTTTCATTTTTATATATTCATATTGTAGCCATTGCCATGTCTTGTTCACGTCAATTTTTTTTTCTCAGCATCTCGAAGAAATTGGCTATGGGTTTATTTTTCCAGCGCACACATCGGCTATTTTGCTGTTCCTTTTTTGTAATCGGATTTCTTTCCTATAGCTTTTAGAATGTCCTCTTGTGCAGTGGTATAGCTTGAGATTTTGCTGCCCGGGGCTGTCCCTGAATTTGCTGCCCCTCTCAATACACACCAAAAATACTACAAAAAGTTAAAAACGACGTATTGGGAAATAAATTAAAACTATGTTTATTTTTGAAATAAAACTTTAATTCCAACATTCTAAAATGTTATTTTTCTTGCTTATCTGTTTGCAAAATCGTCAATGACATTGTCGAAGTCTATTTCATAGTAATGTAGGTAATCCTTGATCAATTTTATTTAGAAAAACTCCTCTCCCAACTAGCAACACTTACAGCAACTGTGAGGAAAATTCGCTGTAGTATTATAATAGTTGGAAATGAGTTCTCAAGACTGTATTTTACCCCGTGTGGTGACCAGGGTTAAAGAATAGTCCCAATGTAGCCCATGCATGTCGTTAAAGGCGACCCCGGCTATACCCAGTACCCGGGGGTATAGCCGGGTTCCTTCTTGTAAGGTTGGGCGCAGGGCTAACAACCCTGTCCTGTAAAAACTCATTTGTTAAGAAAGTCAAAAGGAAAATTAGCCAGACGTACTTCGCGGAACAACTTGGACAACAGAAAAAGGATTATGAATATTGGTTTGGAAGCTGGAATGTCTTGAACCTGAACAGACCAGGAACATTGAAGAGAGTGTGTGAGGAACTACAGAGATATAGAGTGCAGATAACAGCATTGCAGGAGGTGAGATGGAAAGGAAGTGGCATATTTGATACCAGAACACATGCTATTTTTTACAGTGGAGGAGATCAAAAAGCCTTTGGCACCGCATTTTTGGTTAATAAAAAATGGAAACACTTGGTTCTTGATTTTAGACCAGTTAATGAACGACTTTGTGTACTGAGAATAAAGTTTAAGATATTCAATATTTCACTTATATGTGCACACGCACCAACTGAGGACTCTTGTGAAGAAGACAAGATGAATTTCTATGAATTATTGGAGAAGATACATGATCAGGCACCGAAACATGATGTAAAAATGGTTCTAGGAGACATGAATGCCAAAATAGGAAAGGAAGAGACCTTCCGACCAACAATTGGAAGAGATAGCGCACACGAAGAAAGTAATGAAAATGGCATGAGACTAATTGATTTTGCAAGTAGCAAAAATATGATCATATGTACAACCTGTTTTCCACATAAAAAAGTACATAAAGTTACCTGGAGATCGGCAGATGGAAAAACGGAAAATCAGATAGATCATGTGATGATTGATAGACGACATGCGACAGATATCATTTATGTAAGAAGTTTTAGAGAAGCGGATTGTGATACGGATCATTACTTGTTAAGAATTAAATATAAACAAAAAATTAATAAAGTAGGTAGAGGAAAGAGAACACCAAGATATGACATCCAAAAATTAAAAGATGGAAAAATCAGACAAAAATATATTGACAGATTGGGAGAAGAAATAAATGAGGATGAACATATAAATAATATGACTATAGATAAAAAATGGGAATGGACCAAGAATAAAATTTCTAAAGTGGCTGAAGAAGTCCTGGGATTCAGAAACAAAGATAAAAGAAATGAATGGTATGATTTGGAATGTAAAAAATGTGTTGAAGACAGAAATACAGCTCGTCTAAAGATGCTTGGACGAAAAACTCGAGCAAATGAGAATGAATATAGAGAAAAACGAAAACAAGCCAAAAAGATTTGTAGAAGAAAGAAACGTGAGTGGGAAAAGTCAAGGCTAAATGAAATTGAGATTTTGAAGAATACAGGACAAATTAAGAAAATGTATAATAAGATAAAGGAAATTAAAGGCGGATTTCAACCCAGAACAACTTTCTGCAGAGACCATGAGGGAAACTTGCTCAGTGGAAAGGAGGACATTTTGAGAAGGTGGGCAGAATATTTTGAAGATCTCCTTCAGGACAAAACAAGCTTGGAAAATGACGTTCCAGAAGAAGACGAGTTTAACGAACCCCTGGCAAGTATGGGAAAAGCTGAGACAGAGGAAGCACTAGAATTAAACGAGGTGGAATTAGCGCTAGAGAGAATGAAAAATAATAAAGCACCTGGTGAAGATGGAATACCAGTTGAGCTATTAAAATATGGTGGGCAGTCACTATTAATCAAAATACATAAGTGCTTGTCAGAGGTATGGGAAACTGAATCTATGCCTACTGAATGGTACACTGCTATTATCGTTCCTATACATAAGAAAAATGACAAGTCTCTGTGCCAAAATTATAGAGGAATATCACTGTTAGCAGTAATTTACAAAATATTTGCAAGGGTACTGGCAACTAGATTGGAACCCTTTATAGAAAAAACGATGGGCGACTACCAATGTGGTTTTAGGTATGATAGATCAACAACAGACCAGATTTTTACAGTACGAACTATAATGGAGAAATGCTACGAGTTCAATATCAATCTGTACCATTTGTTTGTGGACTTTAAACAAGCCTATGATAACATCAATAGAGATAAGCTATTTAAAGTCATGAAGGAATTCCAAATTCCACCTAAACTGATAAGATTAGTTAAAATGACACTCAGAAATACCATGGGTAGAGTGCAAATACAGGGCGAACTCACACCTGAGTTCAGGATTACCAAAGGATTACCACAAGGAGATCAACTATCAACAATGCTTTTCAACCTATGTCTTGAAAGGGTAATACGAAATGTAATTATAAACAGAGGTGGAACTATTATGAATAGGAGTCTACAGCTTTTGGCTTTTGCGGATGATGTAGACTGTATTGCAAGGACTGAGAGAAGCCTTAGAGAAGGTTATAGACAAATGAGAGAGGAGGCAAGGAAAATGGGACTACAAACAAACGAAACTAAAACAAAATACTTAATTGTTGCCAGAGATAAACAAAAATTGGGAAACAGCCAAAGTTTCACAGTAGATGAAGAAACCTTTGAACGAGTCCAGCATTTCAAATACTTGGGTTCAGTAATAACAGAAAGTAATGATATGTCAGTTGAAATTACCTATAGAATAGCTGCTGCAAATAGAACTTATTATAGTATTCAACCACTATTAAAATCGAATTTGATTTCGATAAAAAGTAAAATCCAGCTATATAAAGTAATCCTCAAACCTGTGCTTTTGTACGGCTGCGAAACATGGACAATGATCCAGAGAGATCAAAACCAATTACAAATATGGGAACGAAAAGTATTAAGAAAGATCTTTGGCCCAATTAATGAGAATGGACTTTGGAGAGTGAGGAATAACAAAGAAATAATGGAGAAATTCAATGAAGTGGATATTATTACTGAAATAAAGGTGAGAAGACTGAGATGGCTAGGACATGTTCAGCGAATGGGAGATAATAGAGCCGTAAAAAAGGTCTTTATGTCTGGACCAGGTGGATCTAGGTCCAGAGGACGACCGAAAAGGAGATGGCTTGACGATGTGGAGGATGATTTAAAGAAAATGAGAGTAAAGAACTGGAGGAGCAAGACGCAGAATCGTGAAGAATGGAAAGCTATCCTGAGACAGGCCCAGGTCCTAAATGGACTGTAATGCCAAGGAGTAGTAGTAGTAGTAGTAAGACTGTATTTTAGAATTAACTGCAAAAGTTCAAAAATGTTTAAAAAATGCCGCCCGGGGCGAACCTCCCCCTCCGCCTCCCTCTAGCTACGCCTCTGCTCTTGTGCAATTGCTTGAAACATTTGTCAGACCTGTTGTCGATGTAACTTTATAAGCTAATTTCTTCTTCTTTCTTCCACAGTCTTTCTCACTTGTAGCAGATCCCGACCACCTATTCTCCTTGGTAGGTACAACCGGTCAAAATCACTTCATGAATGTGATGCATGAAGTATAGTCATTAATTTTCTAGTTTGCGCTCCAGTATGTCCAGGTCTTCTTTTGTCTAATCCATTGTGTCAGCAGTATATCGGATCACTAGTATAGCTCAAGAATTCATTGCTCTAATTGGGTTTAATCCAATTAGTTTTGATTTCGGAATATTTCTAATTATTTTTGGCTATTCTGCTGCTGCTGCCTGTTGCTTAACTGTCGAGTGGAGAATATCACTGATTTCTAATTTTCCTAAGTATTTATAGAGTTCGTTAACTGAAATTGTCCTTACATATTTCTCTTGATCAAAATTAAAATTTCTGGTGTAATTCATTTTTCCTCGCTTAATAAATATAAAATTGAGCATTTATCTAAGCTAAATTCCATTTTGATTCCTCAGTGAAAATAGGAACTGTGTTCAGTAAAGGATCTATTTGCTGTGCCGATTTTCCGTATAACTTCATGTCATCCACCCATATACAACAGATGGAAAATTTTAATATTATATTTAGAAATTTTATATCCAAGTTTTGTTTTCTTCAAAATCATAGACAAAGTTATCATAGAAAAGCTGTGTAATCACTTTGGAAAATTCCACGTTTATTGCTAATATCTCTGAATCGTTCATTATTGACTATTAAAATTATTTTCCATGATTTCTTAGCAGCAGACAGAAACGAACGTATGTTTTTGCTAATTCCAAATATTTGTAGTGATTTAAGGATCCAGGAATGTGGGAGGGAATGGAATGCTTTCTTACAGCTAACTATGCCATGTTTAAGTTAGTTTTTTGTCTTTTTGAATTTCTGAGGATTATTTTATTAATAAGGATCTAGTATTTTTCCTACCTACCATAGTTGGTAGACATGTTATTGGACGATAGGTACTGGGTCTGGACCCTTATCTATCATGAAGAGAAAAGTACGACCAGATATCATCCAGTCATCCATTGAACCTGACTGAAACAAATAATTAAATTGTTCTGACATTCAATCATGTAGACTGTTTAGACGCTTTAACCAAAATCCATGTATTTCGTCTTTGCCATGTGGACTCCAGATTTTTTAATTTTCTAGCTTGTGCACAGACCACTTCTTTAGTGCTAATGACATTTTGCATTTGTTTTTGTTCCATTTCTGATTCTATTTCCTTAATCCATGAAACATCTTTATTATGTTCAATAGGATTATCCCAGATTGACTTCCGAAATTTGAGTGTTTCTTCTTTTTCTGGTGAATGATTGTTTGCATTTATATTTTCTCTGGAGGGACAGAAAAAATTAACGCTGGTTCAGTCGAAATTGCATATTTTGTACATATTGGTTTATTCTTGCTTCGTATCTTTTAATTTTCTGTGCAGTCGCTATAATTCTTTGTTTTAGCCCTTCGTAATTTCAGCGATTGTTTTGTTGGCCAAATTATACGTGTCTATCAGTTTGTTTTCGATGCTATTATATTTCAGCTGTCCTTTAAGATTTTTTAAGTTGCTCATATCAGCTCAAAGTTTGTTGACTTTTCGTTCCAAATGGATTTTCCATGGTGCAGATCGCTTCATCCTCTAGCAGTTTTCAACCAAGCTTCACTGTAATGATGTAGGCTGTGCTGTATAGGTGCTGATTTGTTTCCTTTATACTGTAGGATGTGATGGTTTTCATTACAGCATTTGCGTTTAAAAGAAGCTGTTTTAGCTTAGATTTATGTAACGCTTTTAATGGTTAACAGTCTTATACTGTCATTTATGGAGTTCATATGTTCCAATATCCCTGACTTCATTTTACACTGTACTTCAGTCAAAACATTCTGAGGTGTGTCGTAAACTTGATGCTCAGTGAATTGAATTCCAGGTTAGATATAGCTACCTCCTGAGGATTTGCTGTTACTGGAATTGTTGGTATATTGTGTAACTTTTGCAGATCAAGTTCAGTAAATATTCGTTGGGGAAAATGAAATTCTTTTGGCGCCATAAGTCCTTCTCTGTTATTGCAGATACTGGGAATTTTTGTTTCCAAATTAAAAGCACATGCTTTCTAAAACCCCGTTTTTCTGGTGTTGATCTGTAAAAACATTTACACAACTTCTATATTTTCATTAACAGACCATTTTTTACGTTTGGTTTCTTCCAGTCGCTTTTCCGTTTCCTGCCTTGATTGCTCAGCAAGGAGTTTATTATAATTATTATTATTACTAATGGAGTCTGTGTAGTTCAGTGAAAGTGGGGATGTATCATCCATAATGCTGGGCTACCTGAAGAATGAGCGTCATTAGGTCAATTCTAAGTCGCTGACTGGAGGAACTTTTTCTAATCCTTTTTTTCGACCTGTTCACAAGTTACTCGATCTCTTGAACAGGCAAGCAGGGTTTTTTTTTCTCTGAAACTCGGGATTTTGGTTCCGTAAATTCAAGAAAATCGACTATAGAACTCACGCTATATTCTGACAGTAATAGAACAGTATTAGAATTAGGGACTACGAAATGGTGGCACTTGTCATCCGCCTCTCTTCACTAGATGCAGGGTATAAGTAATGATATTCTTGGGCCAGCTATTTCTGATTGGCTATCAGTGGAGATTGAACATCAGTCTCCAGAAATTATATAGCGTTAAAATGGTCTCGCCTACTCCTTATAGGGGGAATAAAAGGCGTTAACTGATTATTATTATTTATATCATCATCAGACCTCCATCACATTAACGACTCATCACGGGAGATCCTCTATCATACACACAGCTCATCATGCCATGATATTAATGCATTCACCTTTTCCACACCCACTACATTTCCAGGCAATGCGATCCAACCACCTACACCTCTCCATACAAAACTCTACTCCTCGACTCCACTACATCCCTTTACTCACACTTTCCTTACACAGCTTCCACGGATGGTTCACCCTCCGTGTCCGCCCATTTTTCTATGAAATATCTCGTCCACATTAATCTCGTAATTGCTCCTTACCAACTTAGGTCTAGATAATCCCCCCTCTTCTATCCACTGGTCTCTCAAATTTGCAATCTCTCCTCATACTCAACTTTGCTGAGACCCAAAACCGACATAGCAATCGTTTCTGAATCCTCGTAAACAATTCGTCATCCTTTTGAAAACCAGGCAACAAAACCTGTGCACAATTATACCTTATGCAGTCTAGGTTTCATCAAAGCATTGTGCAATGGAATCATAATATTCTTCTACCTGACGGTGTTTCCTGCAAAATTGCCATAATCCACTATGCTGTTCTCACTGTTTTAGCAAAATCTTCCTAAAATTTTAGGTTCATAGACATAAACAGCAATGGCTCTAAAACATAAACCTGGGACATACCACTAGTCACTTTCGTCTTCTGGGATATCGCTCCCCCAATACTCAACTTGCTAATACCTATTAGATATACATTTATGAATTCCCCATTTAATTTCTACTATCTCTCTCTCTTCAGTGGTTATCATTCTACTATTTTCTCCGTTCAGTATGATTTTGCATAATCATTCTTTCTTTTAATGACTACGTATCGAAAAACTCCCTAGAATTTCGTTTGGCATCATTAGCTAAATGCTGCTCATACCTCACTTTTGGTACCTTTACCATAAAAGTTAACTCTTGCTCGCTGTTGGTAATCCTCATGCAAATTACTGTTATCATTTCTCATCTCATGCTGTCTCCATAATGCCTTCTTCCAAATTGCGTACTTTACCTCATCATTCACTAGTTTCCTCCCACTTCTTCATTCCATGATATAACTGCAAGCATTCTCCTGAGCATGTTATAATCACCACATTATATTTCCGGCCAATTTCCAAAAGATTGTTAATTAGAATCACAGCAGTTCTACTTACTCCCTTTGGGCAATAACAAATACGTCTGGGGAGATATCTGATAGCGACGTGCATTATGTCGGTTAATTGTGGTGTTTTCTCTAGCTGGTTTGAATATTTCCTCGAGGAACAATCTATGATACTCTGCTTAAGACCAAGAAACTCACCTAAAGTTGACAAACTCTTTTAAAGGTTTCTTCAGTAAGATTCAAATCCTTTCTTTCCGGCTAAATTATAGATAATAAAAGTTTGACTCAAGTTACAGATGTATCGATGCCCTTACAGATACACTGCAACCTGCATCCACTACCAGTAATATGCTGAAGTATAATATTTATAATAGTAAGTTTTCCTTCTTAGGGAAAGGAATAGTTTAGATCTCTGCAAAGATTTCAAATACTCAGGAGGATAATGAGCAACTACCATTTCACTTATTGTGAGCTATATCATATAAAAAAACTATAAACCATAAAACTTAGAATAGGTGGAATTGTTCTATTTCCTACTTTATTAATTTGTGGAAGCCATAGAAGCTAAAATTTTGCTTAACAGTGATTCTACCCCACATGAAATCATAAATCTGCTGCACAAAGGAAGTTCTGTTTGCCATACTGGCCATCTCAAACGACGGCAATCATGTTACTGTTTTAAGACTAGAATTATGCTTCAGCAAGCAATGTGGGCTATTTACCCACATTGTTTGCTGCAGGCCTGGTTGGCCGAATGGTTAGCGTATCCGCTGTCCAGCCGAAAGGCTGCGGGATTGAATCCCGCTGTGGGCATGGATGTCTGTGATTGTCTGTGGAAATACTACCGGTGGTGGTCGGCGGTAGATGGCGCTGGTGTAGACGATGAATGTAGTTGCGGGTGGTGAATTGTGGAGTGGTGGAGACAGGGGGTGTAGAGTAGATGCTGTCCCTCGATGAGTCTTTGAATTCCCTGGAGGTGTTATAAAAAAAATAAAAAAATAAAAAATCAGCTAATGCCTTTTTATTCCCATATATATAGGGAGTAGGTGAGGCCGTTTTTAGCCCTATCTAATTTTTTGGAGACTGAGTGGGAAGTTCAATCTCTACTCGTACCCAAACACAGATAGCTGGCCTAAGGCTATCACTAATTAAGTGGCTCGCAGTGAAGAGAGATGGCCCAACAAGTGTCGCCATCTCGTGGTTCCTAACCCTAACACTCGTATTTAATGTCTGAAATAATGTGGTTTCTACGGTCGATTTTCTTGAGTTACGGGAAAAAAACCATCAGTTTCCGAGAGAGAAAACTCGCTTGCCCGTGCCAGAGATCGACTAAGTCGGGAACCAGCCGAAAAAAGTCTTAGAAAAATTTCTTCTAGTCGCCGACTAGATTCGAAACAGTCCAAGTATTGTATTTTGCATATACGTTACTTAAGTGACGTTTACAAGAAACCTTTATCTGCATAAGGGGTTTCGAATTCAGTGGCCTGTGTGTGTATATATATATTCATCTGATCAAGGTGCTCTATGAGTAGCTGCCTACTTTCTTATGTGGCCAATAAAAGAAGTTATACAAGCAGATGCGCTTAACTCGAAAAACAAGGTATAACCAAATTATTGCCTACACTGGAAATAAAAATCATCATTGAACTATCATTTATCCAATGTTTCTTTTCCATTGAGTCTCTCAATCAATAGTAGTTTTGTTTTTTAAATTTTTATCAACTTCCTTCCATTTTAAGAAATTTTTCATGTGAGTTAAACTAGTTTCATGTATATGCAAAGTTGTACTTACATTTCTCCAATCATTATAACCTTCTACAAGACTACTTGATTCGGTAGGCGCGAAGGGTTTTAACAAAAGCAAAAACACAGAATTTAAAGTTTCGGAATAAATGAGCCATGTTCATGGCACGAGGTCACCGTTTTCCATTTTTTAATTATAATACGTGTCGCCAAATTTACGACCATATGTATCTCTGGGATATATTATTTTTTTCTTTTGAACTGGTCCCATTTCAATTAAAACAACTCGTAATTTTTCATCAGTATTTCCCCATTCACCTAAAAAAAAAAATAAAAAAAAATCAGCTAACGCCTTTTTTATTCCCGTATATACGGGAGTAGGCGAGGCCATTTAGCCCTATCTAACTTTTGGAGACTGAGTGGGCAGTTCAATCTCCACTGGTACCCAATCAGAGACAGATGGCCCAAGGCTATCACTAATTAAGCGGTACGCAGTGAAGAGAGACGGCTCAAATGTGCCGCCATCTCGTGGTCTCTAACCCTAACACAATATATTTTAATGTCTGAAATAATGTGGGTTCTACGGTCGATTTTCTTGAGTTTACAGGAAGAAAAACCCGAGTTTCCGGGAGGAAAAACCTGCTTGCCCGTGCCAGAGATCGACTAACTCGGGAACCGGTCGAAAAAAGGCTTAGAAAAATTTCCTCTAGTCGCCGACTAGACTCGAAACCAAGACTTCTTCGTGCGGCCTAGCGCGATGGTGTGCAAACGCCACATCCACTGAGCTACACGGTAGCCCCCATTCACCTGGATCTTCTAAATTTACAGACACTAACAATGTGTTAGTTTCGTGGTCAACTACAACTAAGTCTTCTCCTAACTGTTTTTCACTTAAATCATGCATCTTGTTATCTTGTTCAATAGTTGCAATAGTACTTTCATGCAAACTGGATGATGTGCACAGTTCTTCAACTCTGATTTCTGATGTATCGAGTTAGTTACAGTCTGCACCAGAATATTTTAATATTTTAACAAATTTAATAAGAGCCCCAGTTTGTTTTTTAACATCTGCTTCTTTCGCAGCATGACGTTTACGATTTTGTGCACTGGATAACTTTTTTTTTAATTTTTGATTCCATTTCTATTTTTTACCCACAAGAAATTATTACACAACACGGCACAGAGACGATATAATAGTCTGCACTGCGCTACTGTCAGTAGCCTACTGAGATGCGTACCATATGATTGGTTAACTAGCAACAAATGTTTTGTACTAAAATTCGTTTCTGCACATAAAAACCGTTCATTTCACTTTAGATAGACTGCAGTGGACACAACATTCTTCAGGCAAGCATTTAGCCTGCTCTCGCTGCAAAATTGTAAACAGCCGGCGGATCAAAGAGGCGGCAATGTACAATTTTTTTTAAATTTTTATTCGGTGTATCCGATCTTATTTATTTTAATATTGATCACTCTAAGAATTTTTTGTTTTCATGATAAAAATTTTGTTTCTTAAAAATGAACTTATGAACGGTGCCCCGGCGGCGGTGTTCCCTTCGTAGCGGCGTCCGCATGCTCTGCATGCCCGCTTCCGCCAGCCCTGACTACACCGAACCTCTACTACCAATCATCTACTGCCCACCACCACCACTTTTGCTGCTTTATTTCTACATTTCAAATGTAGAAATAAAGCAGCAAAGAACATCTTACATGTGAGGCAGATCAAAGATGCTGAAGGAAGAGTATTATGCAGGGATGTGGACATAAGAAACATATGGAAAATATACTTTGAGGGACTTTTGAATGAGGAAAATGCAAGGACTCACAGAGGAGAAGGGCAGCCTTCTGAGGGGATGGTGCAGAACATCAGTAGAATGGAAGTGACGGAGGCCATGAAGAGGATGAGGAATGGAAAAGCGGTGGGCCCCGACAGAATTCCAGTGGAGGCATGGAAGGCACTGGGGGAAGAGGGAATTGACCAGCTGTGGGACCTGTTCATGAAAGTTTGCCAACAGGAAAATATACCCGAGGAATGGAGGGAGAGTACTCTTGTTCCCATCTACAAGGGTAAAGGGGATGCACAAGACTGTAAAAATTACAGAGGAATAAAGTTGATGTCCCACACAATGAAGATCCTAGAAAGGGTTCTTGATGGTAGATTGAGGGAGGAGGTGGAGATTGCAAAGGAACAATTTGGCTTCATGCCTGGTAGATCAACAACAGATGCTATCTTTGGGTTACGACAGATGATGGAAAAATATCGAGAGAAACAAAGGGAGCTACATCTGGTGTTTATTGATCTGGAGAAAGCATACGATAGAATGCCAAGTCAAGAAGTCTGGAGGTGTCTGAGGGAGAAGAAGGTGCCGGAAAAATGTACAGAAATGTGAACACAAGTGTTCGGACCTGTTTGGGACAGACAGAAAGATTTCAAGTAACAGTTGGCTTGCATCAAAGGTCAGCATTAAAGTCCGTTTATGTTTAATATTGTGATGGAGGTGGTAACAGAGGAGGTGAGAGAAGATGCACCTTGGACAATGTTGTATGCAGATGACATCTTGCTGTGTGTAGATTCAAGAGAAGAAGCGGAAACTAAACTGGAAAGATGGAGAAAAGTACTGGAAGAGAGAGGTATGAGACTGAGCAGAAGTAAGACAGAGTATATGTGTTGCGCAGTGGGTGGTGGCCAGGAGATAGATCTGGAGCTGGAAGGAAATGTCATCAGGAAGGTGAGAGAGTTTAGATACTTAGGTTCAACAGTGGAAGAAGATGGAGGAGCTGAGAAGGAAGTGGGATGCAGGATACAAGTGGGTTGGAGGAACTGGAGGGAGATGGCTGGAGTGTTATGCGATAAGAGGGTGCCGATCAATCTGAAAGGCAAAATTTATAGGACAGTAGTGAGGCCAGCTATGACATATGCTATAGAAACTGTGGCCCTGAGGAAAAATAACATTAGCAGGATGGAAGTAGCAGAGATGAGAATGCTTAGGCGGATGTGCAGTGTGACCAGAAAGGATCATCTGAGAAATGACTATGTCAGGGGAACAGTGAAAGTTACGAACTTAGGAGCGAAAATACAGGAGGCAAGGTTGAGATGGTTTTGTCATGTGATGTGGAGGGAGGACGAATATGTGGGAAGAAGGGTCATGCAGATGGATGTGCAAGGAAGGCGGAAGCGTGGGCGGCCAAAGAAGAGATGGAGGGAGCTGGCAGAAGAGGACTTAAAGATGAAGAACTTGGATGTGGTGACAGCCCAAGACAGGAAGGTGTGGAGGAGACTCATAACAAACAGTGACCCCACTTAAGTGGGAGAAGCTGCAGAAGAAGAAGAATAAAATAATATATAAAAAAATCAAAGTAAAAAAAATCTACTTAGTCTTAAAACATTTTTAAATTTGTTTTCATTATTTCACGGCACCCCACAGCAAAACTAACTTCCTTCAAGGGGGCCGTGGCCCACAGTTTGGGAAGCGCTGGGCTAGACTAGAGCGAAGCAATCTGATCAATTGCACTAGGCTACCACAAAGCAATCGGATCAATTGGACTAGGTCAGGGGTCTCCAAACTACGACCCGCGGGTCAGGTGCTGCCCGCGATATGATTTTATCCGTCCTGCCAATTAGACTAATTTATCAATAAAAATGCGCAAAAAAAAAAAAAAAAAAAAAAAAACACGGGATGTTGATAGATTTCAAATGCATTAATTAAAATTGTGTTCAAAATATATTCCCGAATAGCAAAAAGTAAGCGTAATCCAAGTCACGGTCTTTCTGACTGTAAAAGGTCGGTTAAAATGGACTATCGAAGAAAAAAAAAATTTTAAAGAATTCAAAACGAAATAAAAAAGTTACATCCGAATAAACTTTTTTATCAACAAAAAAAATTATGTTGCACGAAATAAGAACACTTAAAAAAATTCAGTAAAAACACGGTTAAAATGAACTAACGAGCAAAAAAAAAACCGAAATAAAAACAAAATTTCCCGATCTGTATTCATTGACAAAAAACTAGAAGTTATACGAAATTAAAAAAAAGTTACATATAAATTAACGACTAGCAAAAATTTAAACAAATTGTTTCCCGAACGGAAAAAAATGAATTCGGCTATTTCAAAAAAAAAAAAAAAAAAAAAAAAAAAAAAGATCAGTTCGCGGGTAGAAATTGTCGTGATAAGATTTTTTTTTTGGTAATTTTTACAAATTTTTTTTTTGAAATAACTAAAAAAAAATTATAATGATTTATGAATTTATTCTCTTTTATAGGGTTAACATGGATGGGAAAAAGAAAAGAAAAATTGATCATGAATGTCGTGTGTTTAATGAACAATGGGGCGTAAAATACTTCATACAAGTCGAAAATATGGGAAATAACATTATTCAGCACGTTGTAGGCAAAGCACAATGTTTAGTCGGTATTCTCTTGCGCTGGATGAATCAAATGATGTTTGTAATACCTCGCAATTCGCAGTATTTTTACGTGGCATTGACGATGAACTTAATGTCACACAGGAATTAGCGTCACTTCGCAGCATGCATGGTACTACAACAGGAGAAGATATCTTCAAAGAAATTCAAAAAACACTAACAGAACATAATTTGGACTGGAATCGTCTGCAGTGCGTGACAGTTTATGAAGGAAAAAACATGTCTGGTATAAAAATGGGGTTGGTTGGGCAATTCACAAAAGCTTGTGAGGAGCAGAAATATCAAAACCAATGTTTCTTCATTGGTTTTGATATTCTTCGAAATACGTTGATATGAGCGGTGTCTTGAAATCTGTTATTTCTATGGTAAATTTCATTCGTTCTCACAATCATCGCCAATTTAGGTCTTTTTTTCGGAGGAATGTGATTCTGAGTATGTTGACTTGACATAATATTCTGCAGTTCGCTGGCTTAGCTGTGGAAAGGTTCTTTCACGCTTCTTTCATCTCAGGAATGAAATTGATATATTTCTTACCGAGAAAAACCGTTACGAACCACTTTTATCAGATACCGAGTGGGTGTGGAAATTGGAATTTTTTGCAGATCTGATGAACAACATGAACAATTTGAATTTAACGTTCCAGGGTGAAAATAACTTAGTTTGTGATTTATTATCTCATATCAAGGCATTCAGAGCAAAGTTGATACTTCTGGAAGGCCAGATGAAAAATTATAACTTTGCTCATATGACATACTGTGCAGAATTGCATAAAAAGGGTGAAGCAAAATTTCCTTTCTCGTTCGGAAATTTAGCTATTTCAGATCTTAAACAACAATTTCAGAAGCTATTTGCTGATTTGGACTCCAATGCTAGGGAAATGAGATTGTTTCAAAATCCGTTTGATTGTGTTGTTATGATGTCCCAAATAGAAATTATTGAACTTCAGGCAAACGAACATATTAAAGATAAATACAAGGAAGGAAACTTGATCAATTTTTATAAATTTTTGAGCTTGGAGCAGTTCCCAAATGTGAAGAAATTTGCTTGTAGGCAAATTTCGTCAAAATTTGAAAAATTTCAACGAAAAAAGGAAAAGTTTGTTGCGAACAAACTTTTTCCCGAATGAAATATATCAAGTCAAAATACAGGGCAAATTTATCTGATAAATATTTGAAATCGCTACTTGTAATTAGCACTTCAAAATTTGAACCTGAGTTTAATAAGATTTTAAAAACACAAACACAGTTACCTCATTCACATTAATGGTTTTATTATAATTTGTGATAAAAATATGAGAATTTGCTGATAGTGTTCGTTTTCATTAATATACGATAATTTAATCTCACATGCTCTGTAATCAGTTTTAATATACTTTAAATAAAACTCATTTATCTAGTTTTAGAGTTTTTTATTACTATGGTTCGCTGAACAGTGCTGAACAGTGCCTCAGCAAAATTCTTGGGGACTACAGCACTAGGCCATAGATGGCGAACCTCTGGCACGCGTGCCAGAGGTGGCACTTCCGAGAATTTTGCTGACATATCAACGATTTACAGGTGATATCCTTTTATATGCTTATAAATTATTCAACCTTTTTTTTTTAATTGTTACGATATGTACAAGTTAAATTTTGTTTTACACCAGAGAACAGATATCAAGATGTGCATATGATTGGTGCAGTATTAACAAAAGATATCGTGGCCCAAAGACAAAGGCAACCTACAATTGTTAAGTTGAAATGCTAATTCTCTTCAACCGAATTCCATAACATGTGAAACTGTCATAACACCATTCACTATATATTTCTTAGTTTTACAGGGTGTCGTTTATCGTTCTGACGAACTTCTCTTTATCAGTGGGCTCAATTCACACCAAGTTTCAACCTTTGGTTGAATTTTTTGCTGCTTGTTTGAGCTAGCACAGGAACTTACACATGCATATTATGGCATATTTCAGTTAGTGGTAGAATTTTATTTGAAGTTAGCCTCTGTAATCTGTCATAATGACATCCAGAATTTCAAATGATAAAACAAATACTTATTTCATGTAATTGAAAAACTGGACAAAAGTTTTTAGTTAGATACTGGGTTTCCAATGCAACATATGGTTTTGCTTGAGTTTATACAGTGTAGTTTCTGTGAGAGGGGACATGTGATTCATTAGTTAGCACAGTTTTTATTCCCGCTGTCTATAATTGCACCATTTATTGAGAAATATATTACACAGACCGCAAAAGGCACTGTACCTTATTCAGGGATACAATAAACTACTTGTTTTTTTTGAATCTGCAGTATAAGGTATTGGGGAGGGAATGTTGTTAACCACAGCGAGTTACTATCACCTGGATGTGAACATGTTTAAACATTTTTCGTGTGCGAGGCTTATGCAACACTTTTTTTTTATTTACTCGAAAATAACTCGCGAGGGCGAGTTATTTTCGAGTAAATATGGTAAGCGTTTCGCCGACAAGTTGACATCCTTCTGATGCTTCCCTTGCTCAGCTAACTTCGATGGTGAGTTACAATACATATTTTTCTCACTACTGTTTTTTTCTTTTTTTTTTTTCAAACCAGCATAATGAAATCAATTTAATAATACAATAATCAATTTTATGCTGAATAGCATTGTAAATTTATATATAAATAAATATTATAAAATTATAAATTATTATTTATAAAATATTATAAATAAATATATATATTATAAATCTATAAATAAATAAATTAATTAAGTTAGATTAATTTTCTATTAATTTTTCGCCTATTAAAAACTGCCCAGCACGTCAGCAACTCGATTTGTAAATTTTTGTCATGGGCACATAAAAAGGTTCACCACCACTGCACTAGGCTACCACAAAGCAATCGGATCAATTGCACTAGGCTTCCACAAAGCAATCGTATTGCTACTTCTTCGTTATCATTAAATAAATCGTTATACCCGTAAATAAATATGAATTTTTTTTAACATTATCTTTTCATTTTTGATGTCTAGTGTTAGTAATACGTATATCTACAGTGTTTTGTATCATATAAGATAATATTGATGTGGGCATTGAAAGAAATGCGATTCATCTTGTAAAGACGAAGTAAACATTCGATATTGATGAATACTGTACAGTACTGTAAATGTAAATCCTCCGTAACTCAGTCAGTATAGGACGAAGTCCTTTGGTCGGATAGACCTGGTTCGATTCCCGTCTGTGACGTGATGAACCTTTATCTGGTCCCTCAACTCGTGAGTTAGTCGTAGGGGCGGCTCGTGCATAGGTACTGCAGCAAGGGCGAATTCTCCATGCTTGCTGCGCAAGCTCATTAATTAAGAAATAAATAATATTTATTTGTTAATAAATGCATGCCTTTATAAGCATACCATTTAGGCTTTTATGTTTGTAGACAGAAGACGTCTTAAGCTTTCCCGGCAATCATTGAGCTTTGCGTTGTGTATCGAAGGCCGATGCTTGCTCAACCTTGGCTTTCTCGGTTGTAGGAGCTTCCAGGTCTTCGCTGCAGCACTTTGATTTCATGCGCGGGCATAGCCATTTCCGCATCCTTCACGTAGTCTTAAACACAGTCTATACACAGTCAAAGTAGCTCTAGCCAGTGAGCTTCAGCTAGCCTTTACAAGTGTGCGTGTTGCTTGGGAAAATTAAGTTATATCCAACTTTTTATAACGATGTTATTGACTAGTTCATAAAGAAGAACCATAGGGTAGAATTTGTATTCAGGTAGCTAAATTGAAAAAGATAGAATATCATTTGTAAAATAAATGTTGTATTTGTATGATCAAATGTACATAAAGTTCTAAATATATAGTTTTAAATGTTCAGTAATTTATTATTCCGCTAATCAGACTTCAATCACACCTCTCACTCCCTGAATGATAACAAATGCAAGCGTGAATTTCAAGATCAGCATTCGCCCCTGCACTAGAGCCCCCCCCCCCCCAATTTTTGTCAATGTATAAATAGATTTATTAATTTATTTATATGTGCTTGTAATATTTAATTTTATTATCAACAATCCTATGCAATTTACAATTCTCTTATTTTGTATAAAAAATAATAAAAATCCATCTTGTAGCACTTGGGAGGGCGAAGAACGCTAGCAGCACTGTGTTTACCACAGTGTCATATTGCTACGCGCGCAAGTATATGCACGTCACAGTGATATGCGAGCTATTAGCGTAATGCCTCACTGTCCGTCGCGCAGTTCCACTGTTGTTTATATGCAGTTTGTGCCAGTAGTAGAGTGTTCACAGGGCTTATCGTGTTTGCTTCGTCTCTTTAAATATTTGGACATTACAATTAAAGGATTTAATTGTAATGTCCAAAAATTGTAAATCCATTCCTTTAATTACAATTAAAGGAATGGATTGTATTTTTAAGTAATTTTGAATTATACTAAACTGTATAATTTTATTGATAATAAACAATATTTTTTCATGAAACAAAACAAAAATAATATGTTTTATTTTAAATAATTTTGAATTATACCAAACTATAATTTTATCGATAATAAACAATATTTTTTCATGTTTAATTATTTTTTTCAATTTTTACCATAATTTTGATATTTCATATAAACACGTATACACTATACTTACAGTGTGTATGTACATTTCGAAAGTTGCAGCGTCCCCCACGATTTTAAGCCACGAGCCGCCACTGGTTAGCCGGTCTCATACCTCCATATGAAACCGGCTAACCAGTGGAAACCGGGTGAAAAAGCCGGTCTCATAACTCCGTATGAGACCGGCTTTTTCACCCTGAAACTCGGGTTTTTCGTCCCCCAGAACAGGTAAACTGGCCCCGTGAATACACATGAATTACAGTCATGAACACGTCCTAGCCATATGCCGATCCCTAGCACGGATAAAATTGGGGGAGGGCGAGCAATGGTGAACTACTCTGTAAAAAATCTCACCAACAACACTTTGAAGGCAATGCCTACAAAGTCACCTTGGGTCAGAAACGACTGAAAGGGAAAACCCACCACCACTGTAAATGTATTTTCACTTCCTTATGATTATCTTTAATAACATTTTCTTTTCTATAGAATAATTTATTGTAATATAGTATATAATACATACATACATACCATACAAAATATATGTTAATCAATCAACTGTTTTTACTATCGGTAAAGCTTTCTGTCCACAGTAGGCTATTAGTAGTTAATTTTTGGGAGTCAAAAGAACGCAGGGAGTAGCACCCCTAACCCTCACGTTGTTCAAGGGTCAACTGTAGTTGAATGGTTACTAGACGTTTAATAGACACATTCGCGTTATACTATTATTTATTGATTGATTTGTGTGTGTGTGTGTGTGTGTGTGTGTGTGTGTGTGTGTGTGTGTGTGTGTGTGTGTGTGTGTGTGTGTGTGTGTGTGTGTGTGTGTGTGTGTGTGTGTGTGTGTGTATTACAGGTGGCGCTGTATAGCAGCTGATTGGAGGAACTTTTTATAAGCTTTACTTCGACCATTCCCGAGTTAGTCGATCTCAAGATTTTTCCCTCCAGGAAACTGCGAAATTTTCGTCACGGACATTCAAGAAAATTATCCATAGAACACATGCTATTTCAGACAAAAGAAAAACATTCTTGCCATATATCAGCACACTATCCAAAAAGCTGAGTAGAATTCTAAAGAAGTTTAACATAAAAACGTGCTCCTCGACTATGCCAAAAATAAGATCATGCTTCAACAACTATAAACAACCTCACAACCTTCTACAATTCCCAGGTGTATACAAAGTCACTTGTGAATGCGGAAAGCCTTACTATGGGCAGACAGAGAAATCTATCTTACTACGTCTCGAACAGCACCAGCGCGATATTGCTTATAAAAGAACCAGAGCAACTGCTCTGTCAAGCCATGTTTTGCTTTCAATAAACACGAACAACGAAAGCCACCAATATGAAATAAATTGGACATCAACTTCAAATCTACACATCTGCCATAATGAGGTAGAGCGCCGCATTGTCTAGTCAAAGGAAATCACCTTGGACCCTTTTCACATGAATAACAATCTTAGCTATAATTTGCCTGACTCTTTCAACTCTACTATTAGATACTGGAGATCGCGTGATTCCACACACGGACAGGTGTACAACAATAGAACTTTAACTCGGACTGTAGTTCAAGCTCATAATAACTGTAATTTACAGTCGAATATTATGGCTTTATAATTGTATAGGTTTAGAGTGTGTCAATGTTAATATCAGTGTCTTTTAATATCTTTCTATGTTCTTATCGCCTGATGAAGTCATTCTTGATGAAACATGTTGCGTTTTTTCAAATAAATGTCATTGTGTTATAATTCTCGGGTTTTAAGCCAGTTAATTTAGAAAAATGAACATATCCCAACCCCGAGTTAATAGTACTAATGATATATATATATATATATATATTTTTTTTTTCGGACGTGTATAATGCAATGCATAATGGGAAGGACCACTACCCATTCCGGTTTTGACCTTTACTGAGGCCTCATCAGTGGGAGCCAGACCCGGGAGAGATATACCAAGGTTGAAGTAATAAACAGAACATAATCACTGGCCAGAAGGGTGAAGCAAGATGTTTTTTTATTCCCCGTTGTCTGATACAGACGAATTGAAGAGGAAAAATTTATGAGCTGTGAGCTTGCCCTGGGGGGGGGGTACAGAGATTAATCGTCGTTGCTAGTATTTATGATGGCTTTTGGCCTCTTGTGTTTGAAGAGGTCAGTTTCGTCATAGTTTGTAGCCTGTTTCACTAGATCGTTGGGGTGTGTAGAGATCTTTGAAAAGAATTTTTCTGCTGTAGTTTGTAGGAAGGAGTAGATGTAAGGGATGTTTGTATCTCTGTGTGCAAGTGGACGTTTCTTACAAACCATGGTGCATCTGAGATCATGCGTAAACACTTATTTTGCACTCTCTGTAAACCTGAGGATGTTGGTGTTGGATGTGTGGCTCCAGGCTGAATGCGTGATGCATATGTCACTATGGGGCGGATCGTCAGCAGATAGAGGAGTACTTTGATTAGGTTGAAGTAATTGATAATTGACATTTATGACTTTAGGGGTGAAGCAATATGCTTTTCATATTCCCCGTTATCTGTTGCGGTTACAGTGAGGGTAAAATTTATGAGCAGTCTGCTAGCCCTGAATGGGCATGGAGATTAGGCATCACAAAGAAGGCTAATATAGCTTTTGGTCTTCTATGTTTGAATATGTCCGTTGTCTCGTATGCTCCAGCTTGCTGTACCAAATCGTTGGGGTGTGTGTGAATGTCTTTAGAAAGAACTTAGATGCTAAGGATTGTAGGAAAGAGAAAATACAGGGAATATTTGTATCTCTATGAAGTTGATTGTTTCTAACATACTATGGGGCATTCAGAATCATTCTCAAGCACTTATTCTGCACTCGTGGTATTTTGATAATGTTAGTATTAGAGGTGTGTGACTCAAGGCTGGAGAGGCATAGGTGATTATTGCAGTAACATAAGCAAATTGCAGCTATGCAGCTAGACCAGATGACGATTCGTCATCTGGTATAGCTGCAATTTGATTATGTTACTGAGCTTGCTATTTCTATTAATTAGTGGATAGATCTGTGCGATGGCTTTAGATGCGTTTGCGCATGAAAACTTGATGTGTTGGTTGAAAGATAGCATTCTGTCGAGAATTGCACCCAGGTATTTTGTTTCTGTCTACCAGGGAATTTTAGTATTGAATAGTAACACATCTCCTGCAGGAGATATTGGCCTTTTCGAGAAAAGAATGGCTGATCTTTTTTGGGGGGGTTGACTTCCAATCTCCATTTGGAGAACCAACCCTCCAGCTTCAGAAGGTTTTCTTGAAGCACTCTGGTAATGAAATGGGGTCGGAGAGATCTGGTTAGTATTGCTGTATCGTCCGCATACAGGGCCAAAATGGAAGACATCGGATTGTGGGGGATATGGAGCCAGCAGGGATCCCTGTGGCACTCTAGCAAAGATATGGCGCTGGGATGAGGTAGAACCATTGATTTTGACTTGTATTGATCTGTTCTGAAGATATAAATGGATTAGATGAACCAATTTTGGTGAAGTACCGGCTGAGATAAGTTTGTGTAGGAGTCCTAAATGCCAGATTTTTTCAAATGCTTTGGATAGGTCTAGGAAAACAGCTCATGTGCACTGGCGCCAGTTATAGCTGGTGGTGATGTATTCCACAATTCTGTGGATTTGCTGGGTAGTACTATGCTGTTGCCGAAAACCAAACTGTTCTTTAGGGAGGATTTTTAGGTTATTTACTGAGGTTTGGAGTCATGAGAGGATGATCTTCTCTGCAACCTTACCCAGATTGGAGATGAGACTGATTGGACGATAATTTTGCGGTAAGTGTGGGTTTTTGCTTGGCTTATGTATAGGGATTACATCAGCCAGTTTCCAGGTGGAAGGAAAATAGTGAAGTCTTAAGATTGCATGAATTATAATGGTTAGGTGCACTACAGCTTTTCGATGCAACAGCTTGATCACCCTATTTGAAATGCCGTCTGGTCCAGGAGCTTTATTATTCGTTAATTTTTTAATAATCTACCCTATATATATATAATGATAAGCCTTTTTGTGTAACGTTTTTCTGTTACGTTTTTTTCAAGTTATTTGAAACGTTTTGAAACTCAGAGGGTGAACTGGACTACCAGTCTGGAACTCGGGGGGGGGCCGTAAGTGCCTGGGGGAGGAAACCCCTTTCGAGTCTTAGAAATTCGAGTCATCAGAATTCAAGGAGAACCAGCCTACCAGTCTAGAACTCTGAGGTTGGGTGCCATAGTTACCAGGAGGGGAGAGAGAAACCCGCTTTCGAGTTTTCAAAATTCGAGTCATCAGAATTCATGGATAACCGGCCCACCAGTCTGGAACTCGGGGGGGGGGGCGCCGTAGGTGCCAGAGGGGCGGCATCCCCTTTCGAGTCATCAGAATTCAAGGAGAACCGGCCTACCAGCCCAGAACATAGGGGGGGTGCGCCGTAGGCGCCAGGGAAAGGATCCCCCCCAGTATCATATAATTCAACAGGTGATGTGGGTGCTATATGGTCAGCACTGGTATCTGGGAGTTTTAATACATGTCTGACCTGTCTGTGGATTTTGTATAAGTGATTGAAATCTATGTTGTTATATGAAGGTTTGCACTGCACCTCTAGATTCTTTACTATGGCTTCTGCCTTATCTACATCTGTATGAACTAGGCCCTGGTTAGAGATTATAGGAGGGGGATCTGTTTTTATTTTTGATGTTTCTCAGTAAACCCCCAAATAGAGTGATCACTAGGTGAGATAGAGGCTAACTTTTCATCCCAAACTTGGTTTCTATGAGTTTTAAGTGCATCTCTCACTGCACCGTTCAATCTATTAAGAAGTATTTTGTCCTAAGCAGCGCGAATGTTAAGAAATCTCTTCCTAGCTCTGTTCTTCTCTCTCTGATCAGGTCCATAATATCCTCGGGCAAACGACCAAGTTTAGAAATAGGTTTGTGGAAAGTTGCAACCGTTATAGCAGACTTAATCTATTGGGTGAAGCTAGTCACTGCAGATTCCACATCTTCTTCAGTGCATATGTGAGAGACAGGTCCGATTTGATCCCTAAGTGCTTTAGACAATCTGTCCCACGATATGCATCAGTGAGAGGGAGAAGAGAAGTATTCTGGTTCTGCCAGTTGTAGTAGAATTGGGTTGTGATCCGAGCACACTCCAAGCAAGGTGCTTGGAGTTTAAATCCACAGCAATAATGATGGGTAATCTAACTCCTAAAATAGCATTTAGATCAGTGTGCAGTAGAGATTTTAAGGTGGATTGTAAGCTGAATAGATTTTCAATCTCCCAGAAGAGCGGGTGAACACTTCCACGCCTGTAATTTGAAGGTTAGTGGTTGGTGGGTTGTTCTGAGAATGGTGCTTAATATAATTTTTAATGAAGATGGTAGTGCCACCGCCTCTGCAGTTGGATCTGTCATTTCTGTACATGAGATAACCCCGAATTTTGGGACTGTCAGAGGGGGTCTAAGGTGAGTTTCACTGAATAGAATAATATTAGGTTGGTATCTGTAAGTGAAATCTTGTAGCTCCAGAATTTTGTTCCTTAAGCCGTTCGCATTCCATGCAATGATCTGAAGAGAGGCAGGATGAGTTATTTTTATTCATTTATGATTACTGTGAGGATGGCCTGTGTTTCCCGTAGGAATCTTTTAGTGGTGGTTGCTGAAGCGTTAGACAGGCTGAAATCTTGTCGCATGTTAGCTAGAGAGGCTGTAATAACTGCTGTCAGATTAGTAGGTGCTATTGGCTGATTTTGTTCTGATATTGGTTTGTTAGTAGGGGCCACGTCAGCATAACTACTTGTTTGCCTTTGGCTTCCACTGTCTTTGTAGGTCACCAACTGTTGCTGCCGAGACTCAGGTTGAGGAGCAAGGTCCCCTCATGTGATCTTTTACAGAGGAAAGGGCGGTTTGGCTGTCTCCAACCCTCTCTTTTTTGGGTGCTGAGTATATCCCTTGTAGTTTGCTGGATGAGGGCCACCACAGTTGGCACATTTAGCAGAGATGGTTTTAGGCTTGGTGCAGGTGTTAGTGGGGTGGTTCTTAGCACATTTCAGGCATTTGTACTCTGCCTTGCAGAGTTTTTGAGCATGGCCAAATGTCTGGCATGTATGACATTAACCAGTAGATGCCCTTTTACGGAGTGGCTCTGGAGTGATCCGAGTCCACAAACAGATATTAAATCATAGATGTTCTTATAGGCTTTGTGGATCTCAACCAAGACCAGAGGAATAGGGGATATGTCCGCTCTAGTTATTCTGCTGATCTTAATATGTGGCAGGTCCTGGTGGTGGAGGTCAGCTTCAATTTCATCGGTAGTTATATCCTCCGTGACACTCCCGGAGTACTACCTTCAGATTTTTCTCCGAACTAAGAGAAAAGGTGTGGTATTGAATGTTGGTCAGTTTCCTGTAATCAGTCACAGTAGCCGGCTGAATTTTTATACTATCATCAGTGTTCTTGGCTGAGAGATACTCTACCTGCGAATTTATCTTGGCGGACCTTAATTGTGACCATCTTTTCTTTTCCCGGAGAACTATCGGTGGAATCCTCTCTTTCGTGGCGGTCGAGGGATTGGAACTGGGAGTATCCTCTTCCATACCAAAATCTATGGGAGGTTCTGTGTCATTGTTTTTGTGCTTTTTGTGCACACGTACCTCTCAAAGTCTAGGGGAGACTGCAACTGAGTAAAGAACTCCTCATTTGTATCGTCCAAGTTATCTTCTGTGACTGCAGAGGGTAGGAATCAGTCAAAAAGCTTAACTTTTCCTGGCCGACTATCACTAAGAAGTTTTCCTAATCTGAGGAATTCATTATAAACCTCCTCGAAAATCGTCTAGTTCAGAGGTTTTGCCATAGAAAGTCCCTCAGACACAATCTGGTGTTTTCCAGCAGTACGATATATAGTTTAGCATGCCCCGTGATAAGTCTTAGAAGTTGGTTTCCGATGGAACTAAAAATTGAAATTAAAGTATTTACTCACCTGCAACTTACAAACACTTTTCGTAATCAAAACGCTTGATCAATACAAGTGAACATAATACTCGACACGAAAGCATATATCGCTAAAAAACATATCAATCAAATTCGCAATTCACCATCAAAAATACACGAAACACTATCAAGCGAGCCGCCATCTTTTAGTCCGTTGAAGTAATGCAGGACGTAGGACATATATGGCGCAGAGGATGAAGCTTGACGCTTTTTATATTCCCTTTTGTCTGTTTCGGGAGCAGTGATGGGAGAGATTTCTTTGCTATTTCAGCTCGCCTTGAGTTGGCAGACGTGGTTATACGTCGTTGAGTGTTAGGATGGATTTCGGTCTTTTATGTTTCCAGTGGTCATTACCGTCATAGTTTCTGGTTTGTGTATTAGTTGGTTTGGATGCGTAGATGACTTCATAAAGAATTTTTCTGCTAGGGAGCGTAGTAGTGGAGAGATGTAGGCGATATTTATGTCCTGGTGGATCTGGGCACTTGTTTTGTAGTCTTTGTAGCTTGAGGATGTTTGTCTTAGAGGTATGGCTCCAGGCTGAGGAGGCGTATATAATTGTGGGACGGATCACTGTCTTGTAGAGTAAAATTTTGTTTCTTGAACTAAGTTTGCTGTGTCTGTTGATCAAGGGGTATAGCTGGGCGATAACTTTAGAAGCTTTGGTGCATGTGCTCTTGATGTGGCTTTTGAAGCATAATCGTTTATCGAGAAGTATTCCAAGGTATTTTGCTTCAGTTTTCCAGGGAATTTTAGAGTTGAACAGGGTGATGTCTCCATTGGAGTATGCTCGAATTCTCGTGAAGAGTATCGTTGTACTTTTCTGGGGGTTTGATTGTAGTCGCCACTCTGCAAACCATTTTTCTATATTCAGGATGGTGTCTTGTAGTTTTTTGGTTACGAGATGCGGTTGGCGTGATCTGGCTAGTATAGCCATGTCATCTGCATAAAGGGCAATGGTGGATGTGAAATGATTTTGAGGTATGTCTGCCATATAGATGTTGAACAGGATTGGGGGCTAGCTGTGATCCTTGAGGAACTCCATCGAGTATTTTCCATTGCGTTGAGACTGTTTCATTGATTTTGACTTGCATCCTCCTGTTTGAGAGGTATGACTTAATCAGGTGTATCATGTTTAGTGGAAGGTTTGCGACGATAAGTTTCTAGAGGAGGCCTTGGTGCCAGATTATATCGAAGGCCTTTGAGATGTCTACGAAGACGGCTCCAGTGTGCTGATTGCCATTAAATCCTGTATTGATGTATTCAACCAGTCTATGGATCTGTTGGGCGGTGCTATGCTTTTGACGGAAGCCAAATTGTTCTTGTAGAATTATATTTAGTTGGCTGACATGATCTTGGAATCTGATGATGACGATTTTCTCTGCTATTTTCCCTAAGTTGGATAGCAGGCTAATGGGACGGTAATTTTCAGGTAGGTGTCGGTCTTTGCCTGGTTTGTGAATTGGGATAATGTCAGCTATTTCCCCATGACTGGCGGGAAGTGCTGCCATTTGAGGATGGAGTTTATGATGTTTGCCAGATGTGCTATGGCTTTGCATGGTAGTACCTTGATGACTTTGTGAGTGATGCCGCCGAGACTTGGGGCTTTATTGATCTTGAGAATGTTGATGATGCAGATTATTTCGATAGGTGAGGTAGGCATTGTAGGGCTTGGATTGTCATCGGGACCATTTACTGTGAACCTGACTTTACGATGGATCTTGTATACATGGATGATCTTTAGGTTCTCATATGCAGGACTGCATTGTGTCTCCAGGTTTCTTGCTATAGCTTCGGCTTTGTCAGCATCTGTGTATGCAAGGTGATGTTCTGCTTGGTGAAGCGGGGGATTTGCGCTTGTTCCTGAGGTTGTTTAGGAATTTCCATACGGAATGATCTGCTGTGGAGATGGAGATGAGCTTCTTGTTCCATTGTTGAATCCTGTGGTTCTGGAGAGCTTCTCGGACAGATTTGTTTAATCTGTTCAGGGCTATTTTGTCCTGGGGAGCACGTATGTTGTGGAATCTTTTTCTTTTTCTGTTTTTTTTTCCCTTATTAAGTCCATGATTTCTTCCGGGAGACGGTTTTGTTTGTGGGTAATTGTGGATACTGTGGCTGCTGTTATGGCTTTATTGATTTGATTGGTGAGGTTCTTTATTGCTGTGTGTATTTCTTCCTTGGTTTTTATATGGAAAACTGGACCAATGTGTTCTGGTAGCACTTTCCTAAGTTTCTCCCAGACAATGGAGGTTTTCGGGGAGGTTACTGGTCTTTGTTCCCTAAGTGAAGTAGGACTGGGTTGTGGTCTGATGATAATTCGTTCAGTGCTTGAATGCTGTACTGGTATTTGATGTTGTGTAGGATGACGATGTCTAGGATGTCCGCTGTGCCAGTCGTGCTGTGATGGGTTGGTTCGGTGGGTCCTGTTACAATTAAACAGCATTGTTTAATCCAGTGTAGCTGAAGAGGATAGAGGATTTTATTCCTAATCCCAAGTAAGCAAACAGTTAAGTTTGCACCTGAAAGTAGTTCAAGTCTAAAGGTGGTGCAACACCAGAGCAACTCATTGTAAAGGTGGGTAAAGATCTGGTCACTATTCTTAGTATTTTGTAAATTTTGTGGGTAAAGATAATACAGAGCCTTATTAACTTTACCTATACAAGTTGCTACAAGGTGTTTTTATTTTGAATAAGAATCTCTGGAGGAGATATAGATGAAAATAAGTTTTTTTACCTTGGGAATAATGTATTAGGATTACCAAGTAATTTTATAAACTTGGTTATTTTAGTCCTAATCCCAAGTAAGCAAACAGTTAAGTTTGCACCTGAATGTAGTTCAAGTCTAAAGGTGGTGCAGCACCAGGGCAACTCACTGTAAAGGTGGATAAAGCTCTGGTCACTATTCTTAGTATTTTCCATAATGCACATCTCACTAAGAGATGTAAGAGATGTATAAGGTGGCTTAGTCGTGGAGTCGTTTTAAAAATATATTTTTTGAACTCTTAAAATAAATTGACATGTTTACTTCATCCAAAAGAAAATTGATTCTTCAGCTCACCGATGAAGATTGGTGCAATGACTTGGCGTTTTTAGTTTACATAACAAGACACTGAAACACTTTGAATACTGTCATGCAAGAATGCGAACAGTTGATATGGCATACATATGATTCAATTAAGTTATAATGCACATCTCACTAAGAGATGTAAGAGATGTATAAGGTGGCTTAGTCGTGGAGTCGTTTTAAAAATATATTTTTTGAACTCTTAAAATAAATTGACATGTTTACTTCATCCAAAAGAAAATTGATTCTTCAGCTCACCGATGAAGATTGGTGCAATGACTTGGCGTTTTTAGTTTACATAACAAGACACTGAAACACTTTGAATACTGCCATGCAAGAATGCGAACAGTTGATATGGCATACATATGATTCAATTAAGTTATTTCTGGCAGAGCCTTCCATTTTTTAGTTTATGTTTCGGTTCACAGAATAATATTGAATACGGCCCGCGTCAGACATACATCTAATTGACTGGCCCTTTTCTGCTTTTGAGGTTGAAAAGGGCCAGATGTGGCCCTTTTCAACCTCAAAAAGGTTGAAAAGGGCCACAACTGGCCCTTTTCAACCTTTGCTCTAAACGAATGGATTAATTAACAGGGCATTCTCTTAGATGTGCCGTCTGTCCCAGTAGTAGCAGGAGAGAATGTTGTCCAAAAATCCTGGTTGAATTTGTTTAATATAGTAGGATTGGGAATAGACATTGTGCCACATTCTCGATTGAATGCCGATCTCGGATTTGGTGGCTCTACGATACTGTAGATTCCAGTGAAATGGTACTTTTTTGGATGATACTGGATTATCTAATGAGATGCATTGGTTCGACACTTATGTTCATTTAGTTTGACTATTGAAGCAGTTTAGCATTGTTGGTATGCTGTATGTTATAGAAGTCCTCCTCTTTGCTGGCTAAAATTGTAACATCGGAGCCTGTGTAGCTTAGTGGATTCATCGTTTGTACACCACGGCGCTTGGCCGCACGAAGGAAGACATCTCGGTTTCGAATCTAGTCGGCGAATAGAAAAAATTTTTCTAAGCCTTTTTTCGACCGGTTTCCGACTTAGTTGATCTCTGGAACGGGCAAGCGGGTTTTTTCTCCCTGAAACTCGGGTTTTTCGTCCCGTAAATTCAAGAAAATCGACCGTAGAACCCACATTATTTTAGATATTAAATACGAGTGTTTGGGACCACGAGATGGCAGCACTTGTTGCGCTGTCTCTCTTCACTGCGTGCCACTTAATTAGTGATAGCCTTGGGCCAGCTATCTCTGACTGGGTACCACTGGAGATTGAACTGCCCACTCAGTCTCCAAAAGTTAGATAAGGCTAAACTGCCCCACTTACTCCCTACATCCGGGAATAAAAAGGCATTAGCTGGTTTTTTTTTAATTGTAACATCATCAGCATAATGCTAGGGTTATGGTTGGTAAGAAAGTTTAGAAAGCAACATATTTACTCTGCACAGAAAAGCTCTATGCCAATTGTATCAAGTGTAATAGTGGACAGCCTTGCTTAATACATCTACTGTTTGGTACAGATATGAAGAAGCTATTGTTTATTTTCACGTAAACGTTTATGACAGCATATATCATGTTAATGATTCGGATAATGGCTGAGCCAAAAATCTGTGATTTCAAGCAGTTGAATAGGTAAAAACATTCAATGCGTTCCCAAGCTTTATCTGGGTCTAGTGTTAAAAGGTCCATGGTTTCACTGTTGTTGTTAGCTAAGCTCATCAGATTTCTTATGAGGTGTAGGTTTTCGTGGATGAATCGTCCTGGGATACAATAGTTGTGCCGGTTTGAGGTCTGTTGGCAACGGCTTTTGATGTTATCTTAATGTCGGTTTTTATAATGGGGATGGGTCACAAGTTTTCTAGTTTTGTAAAATTAGAAAACTTGTAATTTTGTAAAATTCCTCTAGTCGGTGATTAAAAGCGAACTTAGAATGTCTTTCTTCTGGAGGACTACTGCAATTGATGAAAGCACCACTTCCACAGGACTATGCAGGCCTATTAAAAATCGGACATCCTATATTTGTCACCCCTGTACGTTAGCAATCTAAAATCTTCCTAAGATATGAGTAGCACCAGACCGGAATATTTCCGGTAATATTTCATTTTGTTATGTTAATATAGAAACATTACGGAAACTTTATGAAATAAGTGTAGGACAACTGTCACACACACACAAAAAAATTATGGAACCTTTTTCAGATTTCACCTACATAAACTAGTCATTTTATCTTAATGTCTAAATAAGCAAAAATTATAAATAAAAAAATCAGCTAACGTCTTTTTTTATTCCAGTATAGGGAGTAGGTGAAACCGTTTTAGCCCTATCTAAGTTTTCGAGACTGAGTGAGCAGTTCAATCTCCACTGGTTCCCAATCAGAGATAGCTGGCGCAGGGTTATCACTAATTAAGCCGCACACAGTGAAGAGACGGCTCAAAAAGTGGATTAGGGACCGCAATTTCGTGGTCCCTAATCCAAACACCATATATTTAATGTCTGAAATAATGTGGTTCTACTGTCGATTTTCTTCAGTTTACGGGACGCAAAACCCAATTTTCCAGGAGAAAAAATCCATTTGCCCGTGTCAGTGATCAACTAACTCGGGAGCGGGTGGAAAAAAGCTTAAAAAAATTTCCTCTAGCCGCTGACTAGATTCGAAAGCAAGTCTTCCTTCGTGCGGTCAAGGGCTGTGGTGTTGAAACGCCACATCCACCGAGCTACACAGGCTCTCAAAAAAAAAAAAAAAAAAAAAAAAATTACAAAGGGAATTAAAAATCTTAATAACAAAAATAAAGAAAGAAATAAATGGTCACAGATGAAATAAAACCTATACTCTTCGGATATCATGGAACAAATACGCACCCACACACACACACCACATATGATCTCCTCTGACTAAAGCAATTATCACAAATACTGTTTAGAAAGAACTCAACAGACACCATAGAATGAGGAACAAATAGCCATGGCACATGCTTTAATAAGATTTAGGACTTGCTTTCGCTGCAATGAGTGCAGCAGTCCTACCAGAATATTTTACACAAGCGATAACTACGATAGCGATCAAAGGGAATTCTGACCATTCTTCCTGGAAGAATGTAAAGAGGATCTGGGGTGTTGTTTGGTCGGCCTTGACCTCTCCCGACGGCCCAGTTCATCTCATAGCTCTTCATTTGGGTTGAAATCAGAGCTTTATGGAGGACATTGCAGTGTGGGGATGCTCATGTCCAGAAACCACGCAGATAGTGCAGCAGGAGCCTGATGACACGATTCATTATCTTGTTGAAAGAGAGAGGTCAGTTCTGTAGAATTGCACCAAACTAAGAACCATTATATTGTCTAGAATCTTCAGAAAGCTCTCGTTGTTCAATTTCAGTGGCATTACAAACAGAGGTACAAGGCAACAAACCATAATAAAAACACCAAACCATCACATCCCTACCTCCGAATTTCAAAGTTGCGGGGGTTAATCGGTCTGGTAAGAGACGTTCTCTGGGCATCCGCGACAACTACACTCATCCATCTACTAGGTGGAGGGTATAGCATGATTGGTGACTAAACTACTTAGCTTTCAAAGTTTCCAAATCCCACTGTACACGCTCTTTGCACAACTGTAGATGACCCTGCAAGTTGTTTCAGGTAATTTGGGGCTTGCACATTGCCGTCCTACCATGGAAATCCATGTTGTTGTCAGTTTGTGCAGTTTCGTGTTCTAGTCGATGCCTGTAACTCCGAATTCAGTGTGTCGACCGACGAATAGACGTTTTTAGCTATTATCTTTCTTAGTACCATACGGTCAGGTTTGGTGAGTGTAGTGTGGTGCGTCGTTCATTGCAGACAGCAGTGAACGACGTGCAGGCAGCCACTTGCTGTGGCTGCCTGCACTTCCAGCTCAGTATGGAGTGCTAATTGTTGACCTGGGATGGCCCAATTAGTTAACAATTTGACAAACTGATAGGCCTTAAAAAAGTAATCTATTAATATATTTCTTGAAGAGTTGAGTGTTTTGTTCTATGCATGAGACTCTTCCTTAGAAGTGAGGTTATATGAAATGAAAAACAGGATGGGCAGTAGGTTCGGTGAGTTTGGTGTTGAAATATATATGGATGTTGAGAAGCAGCTACCAAAGTTTCTAAATGATTCAGCAAATGAGGAGGAATGGTGGTGGTGGCGGCCCTGTTCAGTGGCACTATATCCATGGACGTACCAATAGTAAAGACATAATGCAAAAAAAAAATGTCCATGTGAAAGTGATTGCAGGAATGAAATCATCTACAAACTATCTTCTGGATACAGTCAATAATATGAGAGAAGTGCTTGCTGCACCACCCCAAATGTGAGGACACTATTCTGAGGTATGGCGCATATGAGATTTATGGAGTGTTGAGAGATAAGAAGAAAAGAAGGATATTTTATAAAGAAGAACAAAGTGTTTTGGAGGCTGAATATACTGATGGCAGGCAAAGCTAGATGTGAGTATCAGCCTAGGAAAAGAAACCAAAAGTAAGAAAAGAAATCAAAAGAGTGAGACATGGTGAGAAGATATGGAGATACTACTAACTGAATTTATGATCTCCGAGGGTATGAGGAGGACCAGCTGATGTGATGTGTCTTAGGAGAATTGTGGGAAGTGAAAACGGAAGAGAGAGAGAGAGAGAGAGAGAGAGTGACGTGTCATTAGAAGTCCGTGGGAGGAGGGGAGGGGAGGGAGGGAGTAAGGAGAAGGGAAGAGTTGAAATGGTGATATGAGAAAGTGCGTATTCGTAGAACCTGGCTGTTTTTTCCCGGTGGCGTGTGTGGAGTGGGGATGTTTTTGGTATCTCTTATTTTCTGGTGGTTCCATGTCACTATTCGGCTGTGTGTGTGTGTGTCTATTTTTATGGGATGTTGGTACTGAATTCTATACATATAATATTTTGTGTGGTAGGCAGATTACTTGGGTTCTCAGTTTACCTAGTATTGCTTCTATTGTTGTTGTTTGGATTTTGAGTGGGTGCGTTCTCCTCGTGTTTTGTGTTTTTGAGGGTAATTTTATTCGGAGATACATTTTTGTTTACTTATTTTAATGCTCAGCAGGATTTCATTGACGTTTTGGATAAACAAATATGATTCTTGGGTATTGCATTTCTTGCATAAGATGGTTTAGTTATTTCAGACTTTCGTTTTCAGTTATTTTCATTTATTTCTTGAGGATTTAAATAATTTTCTGTATGTAGGATTGAATATTAGTAAGACTGTAATTGAATTATAAGCTTTATTTTTTTTATTGGAGTTCAGATGCACTGGTTTGTGATTTCTTCAGGATTTAGCGATTTTTCTATTGTATCATCGATTGCCGGACGGAAACAAGAAATGAAACAAACCGTTAACCTGTTCACATAAACAATACATCTAGAATAAATTACTCATCACAACTACGGAAACTGTCAACCAAGTAGAGCAAAACAATATTTTCAAATCTCCTTTCAAAACGAAAAACGACAATACATCTTTAAAAAACATAAAACCGCGACCATCAATCGATTGCCGAACTTAAACAAGAAATGAGTGAGAAATACAGAATGAAGTTCAAATCACCCAAAGGAAGAAAGAAACAGACATTACAAGAAACACAACTCATCAAATAGACATTTTATATTCCTTCTTCAGACGGAATGACGAAGAGAAGATATGTTTCGGAAAAGGAAACCGTTAACCTGTTCATACAATCATTACATCTAAAATATGTCACAACTAAGGAAATTGTCAAGCATGTAGAGGAAAACGAAATTTTCAAATCCACTTTCAAGACAACAATTCATCTTTAAAAACTGAAACCACGATCATCATCAACAGACTCACTTTCATGCAGTAAATTGATTCTGATTCACTACAGAAGAGCAAAAATGAGCAAAACAAAATATTAAAATCGACTTTCAAAATGAAAACCGCACCGACAATATTTAGAAACACACACATCATCGCGAGAGACTGTGAAAAAAAGTTATTCTTCCCCCTACTTTTGTAGGGGGAAGAATAACTTTTTTAATTTTATTTGAACTCTTGTAGAGAAATTCATATTTGGTAAATGAATATATCGATTTTTTAAAAGACCCTCACATTCTTAATGTAGTATGTTACTGCACCAAAGATTTAAACAAATTACTGCATATCGGATTCACAAAAAAAACCTCTTTCATATGTACGACCGTGACTGCCTATTTAGAAGGCAGATTGAAAATTACAATTAGAAATAATAATTGCATACATTGTGAATTTGACTTTCTTGCTTTTCTGCAGTCCGAACTCGCACTTTCTTGGATGACTGTCTAATAGTTGAGGGGGTGATGTAGTACCTCTGATAAGAGATTTTAGAAATTGAGCCCAGAGTAATAAATTATATCACTTCGCACACTTAGACACTGTAAAAAAATACATCACTTTTCTTGCGTGGTTACCTCTGTAGACGGTAATTTATCCATCCCCTCCCTCTCGTTACCTGGCTCTCTCCATCCCTCGTTTAATCAGCTTTTCGCACTGAGATAGTTTGTGTTTTATGTGTTTCAAAATCTCTATTTTATAGACCTCTATCATATCACACCTCTTTCTCCTGTTAACCAGAGCCTGTAATCCACATACTCGCAATCTGTCCTCATAATCTAAATCCCATAATCCGGATATAATCTTTGTAACTCTTCTTTGACGCCTTTCCACAGCTTCTTTATCTCCCTGGAAACTGGGAGACCAAATCTGTGCACAACAATCCAGGTGTAGTCTTATCAAAGCATTATGAAGAGGTAAAATGATTTCCTTATCCTTACATGTCAAGATTCGCTTGAACATCGTAATTGTCCTCTGAGTCGTATTTGCAATTTTTGCAATGTGACCTATGTACTTCAATTTCTTATCCACCAATACGACAAGATTCCTTGCCGCTTCAGTTTCTTGTAGCATAAACCTGCTAATCACTTACATTAGCCTGATAGCCATTTTTGTTTCCCAAATTTATAGCATATTCAAATCATTTTGTAAGTGCTGAATATCAGTATTATCCCGGATTACCCTGCCTATCTTCGCATTATCGGCAAACAATTGCACATTTCATGTTAGACCCTGCCTGATGCCATTAATCTATAGATTGAACAATAATGTCCCAAGGACTGAACCCTGAGGTACACCACTGGTCACTTTCGAAATGACAGATTCACACTCACTATATACCACTTTTTGATATCTGTCTGTCAACCATCTCCTGATCCAAGTCTAGAGTTTATATTCCAATACCATATATTCCAGTATATGCAACAGCTTTTCGTGTGGTATCCTATTAAATTCCATTAGAAAACTCAAATATTATCATAGTGTATTCATTCCCTTAATCCAACTCGGCCGTAACTTTGTTATAAAATATGAGCATATTGTTAAAACGTGACCTTCCTTTAGTAAACGCTGCTGCTCCTTGCAAAGTACAGCATGTTTGTCTACCCGTTTCTGTATGCGAGTTCTTATCAACTTCTCTAAAATCTTTCACTACCACACCAGAAACACTGATAGGTCGGTAGTTAGACCACATCGGTTTTGCACCGCCGTTGTACAATCGAACTATTATTATTATTATTGTTCCGGTCATCTCCATGGAGTCGACAGACTCATCGAGGGAGGCCCTAACATCATGTCAAAACAACTATTCGACATTGACACAGTATCTATCATACCTTACCTTGAACTCATTCACAGTCGTAGCACCCACAACAGACTATCGAAGATTATTCCACTCATTCACCACTCTCCAAATAAAAAAACCTAGCTCTAAAATCCTTGTCAACCACGCTCTTGACCAGCGTCCATGCATAGCCCCTAGTCCTCTCACCACCAGTAATATTTTCAAAAATATCTTCTGGATCAATCTTGTAGAAACCCTTCAGTAATTTGAATGTCTCAATCATATCACCCCCTCCTTTGCCTATCGTCCAATCTCTGCAACCCACAAATCTTCAACCTATTCTCATAAGGTTCATTCCACAGACCTTCTATCATCTTGGTCACTCGTCTCTGGATCCTCTCCACTTCCTCCCCATCACGAAGAAACCCTGGTGCCCATAACTGGGCACAGTAGTCCAGATGGGGTCTTATCAAGACTCGATACAGAGAAACAACAACAACTTGTTTGTCTCTGCATGTTAAAGTATTTGTCAGAAGCCAAGTGATTTGATGAGCTGATTTAGTCACTTTTGCAATTTGTCCCCTAAACTTCAATTCCCTATCCACCAACACTCCCAAATCCCTGGCCTCATCAATCTCCTGGAGTACGGTTCCACCAATGCGATATACTGCTGCTATTCTTTTCACCCCAAAGTGCATAACCTTACACTTTGCCACATTAAATTGACATCCATTTTTCCTGGTCCAGTCCTCCAAACTACCCAAATGATCCTGTAATATTTTGACATCCTGTGCACTCACAATTGCTCTACCCAACGTTGCATCATCAGCAAACATTTGAACACTTCCCTCTCAAATCCTTTCCTATATCATTGATGAAAAAATTGAAAAGCAGTGGTCCAAGAACAGAGCCCTGCGGCACATCACTAGTCACAAGCCGTCTTTTAGACTCCACTCCTGCATAAACCACTCTCTGGTATCTCTCCTTCAACCACCCTCCCATCCATCTCACCAACCCTATATCTATCCCCATCTGCTCCAGTTTACTGATTAGGGTTCCATGTGGTATCCTGTTAAAGGCCTTGGCAATGTCTAATAGTATCACTGTAAACCCATTACCCCTATCCAGTTCAGCAGTCACTGTGTTATAGAACTTGAGCAAGTTACTGAGTCATGATCTACCCTTCACAAAACCATGTTGTCCCCCATACAGTATCCCCTTTTCATCTATCCAATCCTGTATTCTTTTCTTGACTACTTTCTCTAAGACCTTGACAATGATTCCTGATATGCTAATCGGTGGGTAATTTACAACAGCAGTCTTGGAACCACCTTAATGCAGTGGAACTATTTTCCCCTCTTTCCACCCCCTCGGGACTAACCCAGACTCGAGACTCAAATTAATGGTCAAGAGCACAGACAATTCTTTAGGTGCTTCTCGTACGACACGAGTTGGTATACCATCTAATCCCACGGATGTATTGACATTGAGGTTATGCAATAGACTACTCACCTGCACTTCATTCTCCACAATTCCCATATAATCTACTGGTTTATTCGTTTCTGCAATGTCACCACCTGGATGATATATACTTGCAAAGTGCTCACTCAGTAACTCAACTATATCAACTGATTCAGTTACCTCCCTACCATCGGAATTCTTTAAAATCATTCTGCCATGTACCTTTTTCCTTTTACTTGCTACATATCTAAAAACTGTTTAGGATTCTCTTTAGCCTGCATGGCCAATGTTCTTTCGTAATCCTTTTTTGCTTTTCTTACCACACTCGTTACCCTTCTGGCCTGCGCTTTATACCGTTCATGTGTCTGCCGGTCACCTTTCTCGTTAAATTTCCTCCATGGTTGTTTCTTTTTTTTTTGCAGCTCAAGCTTAATGGTGTTATTCATCCATTTAACCCCTAGTTGATTTATTATTCGGACTCTAGGTATACAGTCAGCCATTGCTTCAAGAATACACTTCTTAACTGCCTCCCATGCACTATCAGCCTCTAGTCCTTGCAGTTGTACATGTCATGGCACTGAACTAATCAAACTCCTAAGCTTGTCATACTTTCCAGCCCGATAATTCCACATGTACCCTGTCTTAATTGAAAATTCCACACCTTTAGCCACCATCCCAAGTCGAGACCTTATGATCACTCTCACCGATTGGTGGCAATGTGGTCATATTTGTTATGACCACATTGCCAAATCCTCAGATGTAATTACTAGGTCAAGCACTCTCTGACCCCTAGTATTTTCCATTACATGCTGTCGCAAATAGTTATCCTTTAATAACCGCATAAAATCCAATTCCTTCCTCCCGTCTGTCCTGTCCTCACTCCAATCAATGGGACCATAGTTGAAACTCCCATAATAATCACCCTCCTTCCACTCATTTCTTCTATTTGCTTGTGCATTCTGTCACCACCATCAAGTTTTATTGAACAGTCGTATGATATTATTAGTCCCCCACTGCTTTCCTATCCCTTCTGTCATTCCTAAAAATAGTATATCCATTATATTCGATCCTAGTTACCATATCTGAATCCGATTGGCAGGTTTCACTAATGCTAATAATCTTGGGCCATATCGTATTCATAAAGCAACAACAAACTAAACCCCTTTGTTTTTGATGCTCCTGGCATTTGTCTATAATAAGTAATAATAATAATGTAATGACTTTTCTTCCCTTATAGTGAGTAGACGAGGCCTATTAACCCTTTGTGGCTTTCGGAATCTGAGTAGCAATTCAATCTCTAAGTGTACCCAATCTGACAGCTGGCCCATGACTATCATGGGCCAGCTGTCAGGGGTACACTTAACATTGGGAACAATGAAGAGATGGGCAAACAAGTGCTGCCATCTCATGGTGCCTAACCCAAACAGGATATGTTACTGTCTGGATTAATGTGGGATCTACAGTCGATTTTTCACTTGAGTTTACCGGACGAAAAATCCGCTTACCCATGCCAGAGATCGACTAACTCGGGAGCCGATTGAAGATAGGGCCAGAAAAAAGGAATGAAAGTACAGTCAGTTATTGAAAAATGAGAACAACAACAACAACAACAACAACAAAACTATGAAGCATAAAAGCGACAATATGGACATGCTACACAAAATTTAATCATAGTCAACTTTAACCATCCATAGTAAACCAATTGGGAACTTTTCAAATGTTCCCAAGCATCGTATTGATCAAATTTACGAGTGATTATTATGATCAGGTGTTTGCAAATTTTATCTTTTTATATTTCACATCAAAAAAATGATCAATACTGCTACATCACAATAATGATGAATCCAGATGGTTCACTGGCTACAATATGTCAGTCTGGATGTTTTATCGCATGGATTGATTATTCCTAATTAAGAAAAAAATAATAATTTAAAAATGAAAATAATCCTTAAAAAGTTTTTTCGAGCCTTTCCAATTTTCAGTTCAGTTTATTCAGGGTTACAAATGACAACCGAAACAAAACTGAAGTAGCATCCTTTCGTTTAAGTAATATCCAGGCCAACTATATTTATTTCAGAAATAAACAAGTGAAATTTAACAATTATCCAAAATACCTAGGAGTTACACTAGACATAAATTTGATATTTAAATATCATCTAGAAAATATTTGCTGGGAAATTAAAAACTCGTAATAATATAATGCATAAACTTGCTGGTACTTCTTGGGGTACTAATGCCAACACACTGCGTACTACCACACTGTCCTTGGTCTATTCCACAGCAGAGTATTGTGCTCCTGTGTGGCTGAACAGCGCACATGCTTCTTTAGTCAATATCCAGCTGAATCAAACTATGAGGATAATCTCTGGAGCTTTAAGATCTACTCCTGGCTACTGGCTCCCAACTCTCAGTAATAGAGCCCCTCCCTCGCTCCGCAGGACTCCAAGCCTTAAGCAAACTATGGACAAAAATAATTTGAAACAGTTCCTTGCCCATCCATCAAGACATTTCCTTCCATACTTCACAAAGACTGAAATCCAGGCACCCAGCCTGGAGGAGTGCAATACAAATAAACGACCAGAACTTCGACCTATGCGAGTCATGGGGAGAGTATTGGTTTCAACATACCTCCAATCTTCAAATACCGATCTCAACTCCTACATCTCTTCTGGAGGGCTTCAATCTCCCTAGACATGTCGGGACCACTTTGAATCGGATCAGAACAGGACATGGGAGATGTAAGCATCTCTTGCATAAATGGAACTGGTCTGATACTCCAAACTGTGAATGTGGAAGAGGGATCCAGACTATCAATCACATTGTGCTTGAGTTCCCTATCTACTCATTCTCGGGTTCTAAAGAGGACTTTTTTAAACTGACCCCAGAATCCCTGGAGTGGATCCGGGATTTAAGGATTAAGCTCTGACTCCTGATTCTTAATTTTGATGTTTCATCATTTCAACCTAGTGAACCAATTTTAATATGAATTTTACAATCGTTTTTATGCTGTTTTTTGTAATTTGTATGTTTTATTCGGAGATCTGTATATCATACGCTAAATAAAATAAAGTGGCAACGTGTGGAAATTTTGCATTTATAATTAGGCTCAGTTTAACTTGAAAATTTTGGAAATTATATTAGTTAATGCATGACACTAGAGAATTTCACACTTTCCTGAATCTTTTATTACAGTACAGTTTCAATGTGTCACATGAATTGAGATCCAGTGTCTGAGTATAGTAGTCCATTAAGCGAACATAATTATACTCTGTGCTGTATTTATTTGACAACGATGTTCAAGTAACTTATACGTACAATATCTGTAACGCTATTGTAATGGATGTGGTCTATATCTGAATGCACTTTATTATCATTGGTTAAAGCAAGTACGCTTATCATGTTATTCTGTTATATGTGCTAACTGTTTATGCTATATGAGGGGTATCCCTTTTCATGCTTTTTATTTTATTTTATTTATTTATTTTTCCGGCATAGGAAATCGATTGTAGAACTTGCACTATTGCTTACAATAATACTTGTGTTGGGTCTTAGGTCCATGTTATCGCTGAGGTTGTCTGGTATCTCTTTAAAAGCCTTGATTCTTCGTTAATAAGGTCACTCTTAGTGGAGGGCTGGTGGAGGGCTTAGTATCAGTGGAAAGCCATAGACTGCTTGCCCACCTGTATTCAAAAAAAAGTTAGTTATTGCTAAAAGAGATTCGTCTAACCCATTTGTAAAGTAAAGGGCATTAAGCGATTTATTTGTTTGAAACACTGATGTGAGACCAGGGAATTACCTTCAGTTAAAATGCCATATAAATAGGAACCAAACCTGGTCCTTGTGGAGAAAGGACGAGAGTGACTGAACTTCACATATTTGCTGAGCTACCGAGGTGCTGCTCTTTAAAATATAACATTTAATAAAAACACATCTTTTAACATTTATTAATTAGATTAATTTATCTACTTAGTTTTATCTACTTATAGAACAAATGAATTTAAAGGATGAAATTAACATTTCTTTAGTTTAGCTTATGTTCTTTATAGTTTTATTTATTTTTAATACTGCCTTCACTATCTAGTGGGTGCGAAGAATCATTCACGCGCATGCGTGTTATTATATTTTCATGATTATGTTTGACAATATAGTGTGTGAGATTGGTTTTATACTTGTAATGTTTTGAAATGATTGTAAAAATTAAAGGGTGAATAGTAATAGTGAATTGAATGATATGCCTTTAATAGAGGTATAGTTTTATATTTGTAATAGGTACGTTTTATTTCTGTTCTATATTTTATATTGTGTAAATGTGCTTTCTGATGTTCCTAAATTTTAGTTTTTGACATCCTGTGCAATTATAAACAACCTGTTAATAATCAGGAAAATAAAAATAAAAGACGCTCCTTAAAACATTCTAATCCCCAGTAAATTGTTTTTTTATTTATTCTTCTGATTATCGATACAGTTATGGATGTACCGTGTAAAGTTGTAAAAAATATGGACATTTTGTTACCAAGGCATCGTTCTTTTGGACTTTTATTGTTATTATTTATTTATTTTAATAGGAAACTAAACAGAATTCACAAGCATGATATCCCAAACGGGATGGCTAGTTATTAGAGAGATAGAACGGCACAGATTATCCCAGAGGAATCAGCAGCAAGACTTGAAAACAGAATTAACTGTAAATGTTATGTGGATATGGTACTGTGATTATTGTGCTCGACTTTACTCTGGATTAATGTAGTTTGCGAGCCGTTTGGAAATTTATTCAGGATCTAATGTTACCAACCAACGTAATGTTAATAATTGTGATACACATTCTTGAAGAAGTACTTAGGGAAATTTAAAAATAAATGCTGTTTGTCATCCATATGTTTATCATATCTAGGCAGATTTGACTTTGCATATATTGTAAACAAGTAATATTAACAGTGCATTCCATGCCATTCTAAGTATTCATAAAGTATGCTCTAATAAGGTATTGATAAAAAGGATTAAAATCAAAATAGAATGAATATGGATTTAGATAGCATGCCCTTTTGTTTTTATTATGTTGAATTTGGGAAAGGACTTATTTTTATTTTATTATTATCATTATTTTTTAAAGGCAGGATTAATTTGCCAGGCATAGATGGAGATTGCTGATCTTTTTCTTACAGGCATCCCACATAGTGAAGACATGTATTCAGCAGACATAAGACTGTGGACATAGACTTGCCCATATTCGTCCTGTTAATATCAGGTTCACTCAGTGAATTCTTCAACATCTAGAATAGGTATGAGGATTTGAAGATTTTTGAATATGTTATAATGCTATACAGTTTTTCCTTGTACCTGTTTTGTTCTTTAAAAATATGAGCATTATTTGAATTTTTATTTTGGCATAGAACTGGTACAAAGTACAGAAAAGCTTGTGCCAGATAACCACAACATTAAGAAAACCATGATACATGTAATGTAATGTTGTGACTGGCATCACTCTAAATAGATTCATCAAGCTCTTTTCATTAGCAATAATAGCACACAGCTTCTCTAAGAGTGACTGGAATCAGGTCAGTATTGGGTACTTCATGTATTCTGGGATTATTCCTATAAACATTGAATCAGCATATCACTGTAACCATCTCCACATTTCCATATCTTTTTATAGTGCTTCGTAGCAGATTTGTGTTAATGTTGCTCTATTTTCCTGAAACCTGGGTTCTGATTATGCTTATTTTGTGAAGAACTTTCTGAAGGAGTCTTCATCTGAATGCAGATCAGCTGGTCTCATATTTAGATGGAAACTTTTTTTTTTCATCTTGTTTTTGCCGGCAAACTACCCACACTCTTAACATACTGGCTTTGCAGCCTTAGTTGCTTTGTGTGTGATTCCAACCAACACAAATCCATGCTTGCAATGATTATTGTAAATAAATGTAAGTAATGTAACTCTTTTAAGCTGAGTTTCATGACAAATAATCATGTAAGTATGGTTGTTTCTGAAGATCCTCTGAATAAATTGCTTTTACAGTGGTTTTTGCCTCAGGTACAAGTCAGTAATAAGATGCTGATGATTTCCAACTTAAAATTGTTACAGCTTTTCGATATAAGTTTGACACCTAAAGAAACACTTTAAAAAATTCTCGTAGTACAATTACACATTATGAAACAATTTTTAGCATTGCTGTTCAAGCCAATAGTTATCAGTTTTATGTAATATTTTAATACAAGTCTTTGAAACTTCATTAAAGGAAAACAAATAATATAATACGTACTCGATATTTAATGTTATTGTATTGATGAATGTGATATCTTGAGCCTCAAGTTTGTGCATTTTGTGGCGAGAATAGTACTATGAAGATCGAACAAAATTCTTCCCAATAATGAGGATGAAGAGAGAACTTAAGAATGGTATTGACCAATAAAGTACATTATATATATAATATAATAAAGGTCTGTGTAGCTCAGTGCAAGTAGTATTGCATTCACAGTGCTAGGCTACCCAGCTAGAGGAATTTTTTTATAAACCTTTCTTCAGTTGGTTCCCTAGTTAGTTGATCTGTTACATGGGCAAGTAGGTTTTTTCCCCAGACACTTGGATTTTTTTGTCCTGTAAACTCAAGAAAATCAACCATAGTACCCACACTATTTCAGATAATAACATATTGTATTAGGGACCACAAGATGGTAGCACTTGTTTGCCATCTCTACATTGGTGATTCTTAAAATTAGTGATAGTCTAGAACCAGCTATCTCTGGCTGAGGTTGAATTACCCACTGTCTCCAAAAGTTAGGACTTAAAAAATGGCCATGCCTACTCCTTATAGATTAAAATGTTTTGTTGGATTTTTTATTTATTTATTATTTTGTTACAAGGCTTCTTTGAGTCCAGATCATTTCATTATGACGACCTTATATAGTTAATGTCTGCCCTGTTTTGATTAACAGCTGTCTTTCTAATTGGTCTTTTTTTTTTTTTTTTTGTAGATCTTTAATTTGATCATCTGTAGATCTCTGATCAAAATCAGCTCTTACATTTTGCCTTTCTAATAAATTGCATAATGAATTTATTCTAATAATTTTCCAAACTGGTGTTTTTTGTCAGATCTGTAATTTGATCATTTCTTGCATTTTGCTTTTCTAAAGCATCCCTGTCAGGTTCTTTCTTTGGGTATTTTCCCTGCCATTTTGCAAATACCAGTGTTGCTAATTTAAGAATGAGATTTAATCTGAGACAGTATTGCTATTTTATTTAAATACCATCTCCTGTTTTTAAATATTAGTAATGGCAAATTCTCTATCATTTTTAATGTGATTATGTATTGATGCCATCAGTTCACTCTCTTAATTTTCATCAGAATTCTCATATCCATTTTCAGCTTTCTCTCAAACTTTTATTTCTAAACCTGCCTTCCATATCTGTTTGTTAAAACCAATTTGAATACCTGTGTGTGTATTGCTAGCTTTGATGTTTTGCCTTATTTCTCTGTATGAAATTAATTCATCTTGCTTCCTGCAATACTAGTCTTATTTATTTTATTACCTATTTCCATATTTAATATACTATCATCGTCATCATGCATATCAAGGATTTAGGCCTAGAGTGGCCTGTTTTGGCAGTAGAAGTCATCGTTGAATCTTTTAAGAGGACATCCTGGTTTTCTTTTTCCTAATGGCTTGTACTTTAAGGCTTGTTTTGGTAATCTTTCTATTTTCATTCTTTGAACGTGTTCAATCGATTTATCTTTATATTTTTTAATTTTCTCTATTACTGATTCTTTGTTTAATTCTTTCATAATTTCTTTGTTTCTTTTGTGATCAAATAGAGTATACTTTGCAGTTTTTCTCATAAACTTCATTTCTGCTATTATTAATCTTCGTTTGTCTTTTTGTTTTTAATATAATATACTATCATTTAATATAATATACTTACATACTATCATATAATATACCACTAACATTTAATATACTATCTTCACTAAAAATTGTTTTTAATAGCTGCACTTAAGAAGCTCATGTAGCTTCTAACTCTTCAAGAAACATGTTAACAGTTTCCTTCTTTCTAATCACTTGTCCATGCATGACACTGTTATATCTTGAGGTCTCTTGTCATGCATAGGGGTTGTTATAAAAAAAAGGTTTACCATGAATTGGCTGTTGTGGTGTTTCCATATGCTTATTTCAGTAAGAATTATAGATCTATATATGTTTTGTTAGCATCTCTCAGAGACTTCAAGCTAAAATTCATTTGAAACAACATTCAAATTTAATATGAAGAACATGTAATGTGTTCTTTTATACATATGATTATAAAAGAGTGGCTATGTATCCATGTATGAAGTCCCATGTTAGATTGGCAGATCATTATGCATTTTATTCTAGTTATCAACCGGAGGAACTTTTTTTTTTGGTTTGTTCCTGAATTAGGCTCCATGGCACATGTAAGTTAGAGATCTAGTTCCCCCCCCCCCCCCCTCTCCTCCAGGAAACTGTTTTTTAATCTCATCTCATCTCATAGCTGGGAAAATTGGCTATAGAATTTGGACAAGTTTACATAGTAACATATACTTGTTTAGGAACACGAAGTTATAGCAATATTCTACTCTATTTTTATTACTTGTAAGGCTATAAACCATCAGTAGAACTCAACTGTCAATGATGATAGAGTGGAGACCAGCTGCCTGATTTCCAAAAAGTTGGAGGTAAAAGACTTCTAACACTTTTATTATATCATTATAAAGAAGAAAAAGGCATTGGAGGTTTTTATGTATTTTAAAATTACAAACCAGTGGAATAGCCAAGGGTTCTCAAATATCTTCTGCAAATTTCTATATATAATGTAACCTGTGAAACAATTTCCTTGAACTTTGCTCACTCCAGAGATCTGACTTATATATATTTACCTTTTCCACTTCTTCACACAGCCAAAATTTATAGTTATATTCATAATTAAATTAAAAAATTGCATTCTGCTGGATGATAGTTAATTGTGAGCATATGATGCTGTATCCTTAATTGATCATAACTTTTTTCTAAGCCCTTTTAATAACCGTTTGTGGCTATAGGCTTCTCCATATTTGTCTCCATCTTTTTCTGTTGAAGGCTTCCTCGTGCCACATTTTCCAGCAGCATCCACTAGATAAGCGTTTCCCAAACTTTTCTTACAACAGAACACTTCACAAATCCTGAAATTTTCACGGAACACGTTGGTTATTTTGTAATGTATTAATTAATTGCAATTTAGCTGATTTTCATTATTTAATAATTAATTAAACATCAATTAAGCATAAACATCATTAAATTAACTTGTGCTGATTTTCATTGACATATCCCATTCTGATCACCAAAAATTTATAATATTATTATAAGTACTTACGAGTGAATGCAGACTTTTTCTCCTGTGTGCTGGCAGTTTTCCTCTCTTTTTGTACATCCTGGAGATCGCTTTGTAGGGTGGTGGTGGATGACTCATTATGTGTTGCGTCACAAACACCTTGAATAAGAGATTTCTTAATACCAAAATTAAACAAAGTCCCTTGTCTCTTATTCATATTAAAATTTAAATCTGCAGGGGCCTGTTACTTTTAAAAAATCACGGCACTACAGTTTTGAAACTTTCACCCTACAATATGAACTTGCGAAGAAAGTATTCAGTATTACTAGATTTGAGAACCGGATACAGACTACCTTGATCTTCAATTTTAGTGGAAAAATTTTCTTTATACTTCCTTGCTGATTGGTCACTAACATTTGAAATCAGGCAGCTGGTCTCCACTCTATCATCATTGACAGTTGAGTTCTACTGATGGTTTGTAGCCTTACAAGTAATGAAAATAGAGTAGAATATTGCTATAACTTCATGTTCCTAAACAAGTATATGTTACTATGTAAACTTGTCCAAATTCTATACCCAGTTTTCCTAGCTATGAGATTAAAAAACAGTTTCCTGGAGGAGAGGTGGGAGGGGGGGGGGGACTAGATCTCTAACTTACATGTGCCATGGAGCCTAATTCAGGAACAAACCAGAAAAAAGATCCTCACTATCTGTTGCATCACAAACACCTTCAATAAGAGATTTCTTAATACCAAAAATAAATAAAGTCCCTTGTCTCTTATTCATATTAAAATTTAAATCTGCAGGGGGCCTGTTACTTTTAAAAATTCACGGCATTACGGTTTCGAAACTTTCACCCTACAGTACGAACTTGCAAAGAAAGTATTCAGTATTACTAGATTTGAGAACCGGATACAGACTACCTTGATGTTCAATTTTAGTGGAAAAATTTTCTTTATACTTCCATGCTGATTGCTCACTAACTTTTGCAACATAGATGTTATTTCTTTCAGTTTTGAGAACAGAGGATATGCCGCCCATTGTTGTAATAGGCTTGCAGGCAATTTTTATGATCAGTCATAAACAGCGGTATTCTCTTTCCCGATTGTTAAAAGATTTCGATGTGTGAAAATTAACGATAATTCATGAATACTTCCATGTTTAAAAATATGCTGCTTGGTCACTAACATTTGCTACACAGATGTTATTAGGTGTTCTGGGTCTGAGATTTTCGACATATTCACGAATATTACTCTCCTCAGAATATTTCCACTATAAAATATTTATTCATGAAAAATGCTTAGAAAACTAAAATGACAAATTCAAAAGGAGAACTTCTCGCGGAACACTTATTCACCTTCCGCAGAACACAGTTTGGGAAACCCTGCACTAGATCATCCTTTCATCTCTCAAGTCATCCAAGCATTTGTCTTCTTTCATATGAGTGCCACTGGGCAATTGTCTTTCTACATTGATGAAATGTCTATTAAACAAATCCTAATTATATTGGAGGACTTTTTCACAGATATGCATTTCCCATTAGAGAAGCCAAGTGTTATACCAAAACTTGAAACAACAGAACAAGATCAGTCTGTTCCTCTGATATATGGCTGTTGTAATGCACTAATATCTTTATCAACATAGATTTCAATCTACATCTAGTAAAGAAAGTATTTCAGCTGAGATAATCCATGTGCATTGTCTGATCCACAATTTCTTGTTACTAGTGTCTCTGAAAAGAATAAAACTAAGAAACATTTTACAGGAACACCAAATAGTTATAACTAAAAACTATTGTCAATCTTTTATTCATTTGTGATAACAAGTTTATTAGTGATATGAATATCACAAATCCTTTCTCCTACAAATGTATTTGTTAGTGCTTTCTGCCACAGTGACTACCATTGATTAATTAACTTTGCTCTTATAACATAGTGTACAGCGGACTGACAAACAGTATGTGCAGAAAATGAAACTGACCTAGCAGTTGCATAGTCTCATTTCCCTTGCTTTTAATGTGGCTGGAAATCTGACACAATCAAACATCAAATTATGGGTCCTGATATGATACGATAATAGACCATCATGAAACACTAGATGTGGATCATTTGCAGGAGAGTAGATGACTTTATAGAACCCAAGTCTGTATAAAGCATATATTTTTCATATTAGTTTTCTTTTATGTTGACAAGTGCAAGCCTGATGGCATGTTGCTCATCAGTTTACCATCATTCAAGTAAAATTTGATTGGAAACATTGCAGTTAGTAAACAGCAACACAACCAATAGAGGTCTCAGATCTTCAACTGTGGATATAAACCAATAAGAAATCAATGCTCTGCTCTGTTTGTGTTAACATGTTCACACTGGTGTGAGCAGGGAAACCGTTGCCACCAACTTGATTATGGGACAGAGCAAGAGGATACATATCACTACACCAGAGTTTTCTGTTTGTGTATTGATATACATGCCACATATCATGACCTGCTTTTCAGTTGTCACTGAATCTGCATTGGAGTAAGGAAGAAAAAAATGTACTTGTTTCAGGATATATTAAAAAAAAATTAGGGCAAATGCCATATTTCTTTTATATATATATATATATATATATATATATATATATATGAGTTACTAACAGGTGTAAATATGTGAACCATCATTACTGACTCATATGAGAATGGCAAATATAAGGGTGAGAAAGAACAGGTGTGAACAGAAATAATTTCATTTCTGGCATTGAATTATTAATAATCTACTATTGTGTGTCCATTAAATCTTGGCATATAAGATGGGCATAATTAAAAAATAACTTATAAGAAGATGGCAAGTAATTTGTGTGAAATTTTTTAACTTATATATATATTGGCAATATCCCAGTGACAACATCCCTATGAGAATAGGGTGAAGGTTTGTGGGTTTGAAGGTTTAGTTGATAGGCAAAAAAGAGGGGACATGATAGAAACTTTTAAGATGTTAATGGGGAATTTATAAAATTGATGAAGGAAATTTTTCAATATATGACATTGTCATAGAACTAGGGGCCATCTGTGGAAGTTGTGTAGAAGTGTGGCTAGTAAGGGGGGGAGGGGGGGTGCAGACCAGATTTTTTTGCACGGAGAGTGATGAATGAGTAGAATAGATTGCCAGAATTAGTTTAAGGAGAGGGTTGGGTCTCCCACGATGAGTCTCTGGACTCCATGGAGATACCTTATTATCATCATCATCATAATAATAATAAAACAGCAGAGCTGGATAATGGTGATGTTTACATGATGATTCTGCAAGGTGCCAGATAGAATTTTTTTTATAGAGACTGGAGCAAATGGCCTTGGATACGAAGCTGGTGAAGTAGATAAAAGGATGCCTAACGGATAGACATCAGTGAGTAGTTTACTGAGAAGTTGAGTTCAGGAGAAGGTGTGTGACTAACGGCGTGTCGCAGGGCTCTGTGCTCAGGCCACTACTGTTTCACTTGTACATTACCAATATAGGAAATGACCTGAGGAAAATATTCACTTATTTGCTGATGTCTTAAAATTGGGTAAAACAATAGTTAATAAGGATAATGTGAAGAGCTTGCAAGACAGCTTGTGAAGATTAACAGTATGGGCAAAGAAGAATGGCTGTCAGTTTAGTGTGGCAAATCATAAGGTTATACATTTTGCGATGAAAAGATATCAGCTGTGTACTGCATTAATGGAACTGAACTGCAAGAAAATTTTGGCTTTTGGATTTTGGCTGTGCTAGTGCACTCTGGGTTAAAGTTCAGAGGCCATATTGTTAAATCACTAAAATAACTAATAGGTTTATCTGGCTATTCAAGAACACACCAACAAGCAGAGATAAGACGGTCATCATACCATTTTAAAAGGCCTTGATATGGTCCCATTTTGATTATTGTGCACAGATCTGGTCACCTGGGTTCCTTCGAGATGTAGAAGAGGTAGAAAGGATCCAGAGACAGGTGACTAAGATGGTGTTAGGTTATGGGATGGTTCTTATAAGGATAGATTGAAGAGATGTGGGTTACAGAAATTGACAGATATGAGGAAAAAGAAGGGATGTGATAGAGATATGTAGGATTGACATATATATGAAATTTTTCAATAAATAACTAGTATGGGTAGAACTACTTTCATAGTAGTGGATCTTCCACTACCATGAAAGTAGTAGTGGAAGATCATCCACTATAAACACCTCCATGGAATCCGTACTCATAATAATAATAACTGACTTTTCTCTTTCTCTCTCTCAGAGATGGTCATTTTCCACATTGTATCCTTTCCTCTGTAATTCTTGTATTCAGTCCTTTTTGTTTATGGCATGATGAACACTACTCATCATTTGGGCTTCAACATCATGCCAGGCCTTCTGAATCAAGTAGTTTTAATCACAGGATTTTAGGTTTCCTTTTCTACCTCAAATATTGATACATACTCCTGATTGTCCTGTATTATACATGATCTGGATATTTTCTGAAGTATTTTCCATTTGAGTTTTTCCAAAGAAATTGCTCCAGATAAACTTTTAATATTTTTAACAAATTTGGGATGAAAATCAGCAATAAAAAGATTTAACAGTAGGCAAAAACCCAGATATATTTACAAATACTTGAGAAAAGACTAAGAAAAATTTCTGGGAAAATGAGTGAAAAATAAGTAAACAACAGGACTGCAAAGACTAAATATTTTATTTTCTGAAAATAGATCAGAAATGTAATATATAATATGGATTTCTACATAAGTTTTGTTCTCAAAATGCATGTAAAATACCAAGGGGAAACTATTCAAAAAATTATTATTTTTTATTTTCATTTTTATTTTTTTAAAATGAATCTTTATTAACAAGCAGTATACTTAGTTGCAGATGCAGCTAGAATTGAATACAAGAAAATTATTTGATATGTCAGGTGTAAAGCAGGATTGTATGGTTATCTTATTTATAATCTATATGGACCATATCATTAACAAAAATGGTATTAGATATGACCGCCTAGGAGATATTAGGCTTATCTTTACTTTTTTTTTGCAGATACTATTACCTTCTTAAATAAATTTAGGACATAAAGAACCTTTAAAATTTTTTTTTTTCCCTTCTCAAAGTGAGTTAGCCAGTGTGACATAGCGGTGACAGGGTTTTCCTTCTTGGAAAATCAGGTTTCCAAGAAGGAAAACCCTGTCAGGTTATTATTATTAAGAGAGACCTCCAGGGAGTGAGGGACTCATTGAGAGAGGCCATACTACATTCACCAGCTATCATTCTTGAATTCATTCACACTGCTTGCACACACAACATCCAATGGCAATCCATTCCAATCATACACAACCCTATGAGAGGAAAAATCTAGCCCCCCCCCCACCCTTCTTAGTGGCATTCATTCTCAGTTTCCAAGATGTCCTTGTCCTTTCCCCACCCTCCATAAAATGAAAAATTCAATCAACTGAAATCCTATATGACCCTTTCAGAAGTTTGTGAGTCTCAATCATATCACCCTTCTTTCTCCTGTTTGCTAATGTCTGCAGTCTACAAATTCTCAATCTGTCTTCATAATCAGTATTCCACAATTCTGATATCATTTTTAACACTCTCCTTTGCACTTTCTCCACTGTATTAGAATCACAACAGAAACCTGAAAACCAGACCTGTGCATATGCACAATAATCCAGTGAAGTCTTATCAAGGCCTTGTAAAGAGGCAAAATGACATCCTTATCTTTATATGCGAACATTCGTTTCAGCATTGCAATTATCTTTTGAGTAGTATTTGTAATCTTTGCTACATGGCCCCTGAACTTCAACTTACTATATACTAACACACCAAGATTCCTAGCCTGATCAGTTTCTTCTAGTATAATCCTACCAATCTAATACGACATTAAATATCTAAGCACGCCAAAGTGCATGACTTTGCATTTACTGACATTGAACTGACATCCATTTTTCCATGCCAACAATTCCAGCCTACTCAAAGCATTCTGCAAGTACTGCATATCAGCAGCATTCCCTACCTATTGCATCATCATACATATCCTATTGCATACCCTACCTTTGCATCATCAGCAAATAGCTGTATAACAAAAAAAAAAAAAAAAACCAAAAAAAACCTTCGATTTTGTGGCTGGGGTTTTAGAACAATTACTTCTTTGTCACTGAAATATCATTTATGTCCACATAGTTTTAGCAGAGCTAATCTCAGGTGGTATGGTCACTTAAAAAGAATGGGCGAGGAAGGATTGGCAAAACAAGTGTTCTCTGCCAGGTTGGCAGGAAAACAACCCAGAGAAAGACCACGATATAGGTGGATTGATACGTTACAGTGTGCCTTAGATGATAGAAATATAAGATCTGATAATGATAATATTGGAGTCTTGACAAGTAACAGACTGATTTGGAGGAAAATTGTAGATAGGAAGTTAGTAATGATGTAAATTTTTCATGTAGTACTATCATATCCTGTACACCCCCTTGAGGGTACATGTCAGGAATTTGATGATGATAGTTTTTTTTTTTTTGCTTATTTTTTATTTTCATGTTTGTGATATTTTACAATTAGTAGGATGATATTTGATGTATTTTTATAGGTCTACATGACAAGTAATGCCTCCTCCCCTCTCTTCCCCCCTCCCCAGCTAGAAATGAAAATAGGTATTTCATTTTAATGAAAAGAATAATTAACAACGGTTTCCTTGAACTTTGTTGCATCGTTTACACTATTTTTCAACATGGTCACTTTTATTGTTCAAGTCCATCACACTGTAATTCTGTATTTCATCATCATCTTAAGTAGCCTCTCCCATCTGGAGGTCAGCAGTCCAGGATGGATTGCTAACCTCCAGCAATCAAACATCCTGGTATGCAAGGATGTTTGTTCCTCTGCCATCCTTTTGATCTCGTAATAGCTCTTGTCACCCATCCATTTCTTTACATCATCAACCCAAGAAATTCTCAGTCTACCAGGAGATCGTCTTCCCTTTAATTTTTCCACCACTATTTCCAGAGATTTTTCCTTGCTGGTCCTCTTAATATGTATCCTACCATCTTGCACTTTCTCTTTATAAGGTCTTCCATGAGTGCTGTTTTGATTCCCATTAACTTCAGTACCTCTTCATGAGGTTTTTTTTTTTTTTTTCCTTCCAAGAAATATTCATTGCTCTCCTATTGCACCACATCTCAAAGTCCTGCAATTTTTTGATTATGAATTTTGTATGTCTATGTCTCACATTGATAATTCAATGTGGACCACACTTAGGATTTTGTTATTCTTACTTTAGTCTATTTATTTATTCCAAAGGTCATTAGTAATTTATTATTCCAAAATGCTTCTTTTTCCTTTGCTATTCTTGATTTTGTTTCCATAAATAGAATAGATTTTTGTATTTCATCTAATGCAAAATGTTTTCTAAAGTTTCTTCAGGAAGGGGTGGAGCTTAAATGGAGCATGAGTCTTACCCATATTGCCTGAATGGTAATGGTAAGACAGTGGATGAAAGTGGCAATGAGTTAGCTAATGTTGATTGGTAAGACAGTGAATGTACAAGGTAGTGCAAATGCGATTTGTGTAAAGAGCACTGAAAAACTAATTAAAGACATAAAAGTGGAGTTGGTAAAGGTGAGGCAAGAGATTCAATGTATGAGGAATGAACTCAGGAGAATTACAGATTTGCATGGGAATTTGAGGAAGAATGGGATGAAAGATTTAAAGAAATATCAAATGATTTGAGAGTGACAATGTAAGGAGATTCGATGATAAGAGATGTAGTGAGTAAAGATGTGCACTGGGAGGTAGAATGAGTAGGGTGGTTGAAGCATTGAATAAGAGGAGTATGCAAGCAAAAGAGTTGGTAGAAGTAGTTGGCAAGAATGATTTGACTGGTAACAAGAAGCATGTAAAGAGTGATGTCATGAGGCTGTTAAGTAGAGTGAAAGATAACATTGTGGTAAGTAAGGTAGTCAGTGTGTTGCCCAGGTATGATAATGATGAGTTGAGAAGATGAGTGAAGATTATGAATGGTATGCTAGCAGAGGTGTGTGAAGTGAAAGTAGTTTATTTTATGAATGTGTGGTATGAGTTTGGGAAGGGGATAGAACTGTGTAAAAGAGATGGGCTACATTTGAATGGATTCGGTGTGAGTCAGTTGGAGAAACTGTTGCTGCAAGAGAAAATGACTGAAGTGAATGTAAGACCCGAGGAAGCAAGAGGTGTTGTGGAATAGCAGGAGAGTAAAGTAGGCAATTTTTTGACTGGATAGGTGAGTTATTATATGAGTGAAAAGAATGAGAGAGAGAGAGAAGGAACACACACACAATGGACAGGGAAACGGGGGGAAGTCAGGTTGGAAAGAAGCACACTGCGTGAGATGTGCAGATGATGGTTTCAGGAGTGTGTGTGTATGTGTGCAAGAAAGATGGTCAAGGATGTAAGGGTGACATTTCAGTCTAGGGAGGGATGTAATATCAGTGATTATAGACAGGAGTGGAGTGAGGTGCAGTCATATCCATTAAGCAGAGTTAATGGGACTTGTTAAAGAAACAGAAATGAACTTGTGTGTATTCACAAATGCTAAAAGTATTCGAAATAAGGACAATGAAATTGTATCTTTGATAAAGCTCATTCACCCAAAAATTGTTGGTATAAGTGAGACACGGTTTAATGATGATGACATTCTGACAGGATGTATAGTCTTTCGTGATGGCAAAACAAAAAGGGAGGAAGAGTGTTATTGATGATGGCATAGGAGTTGTGTCCATCTAGGATGGAGTTGCAAGGAGCACACTGAGAGCAGTGGGAATGGGGTAGGAGCCAATGAGGAACCAAAGGAATTAATTACAGTGGTATATGACTGAGGTATATGAATAATTGAGTAAACAATGTCCACAAGGCCACTATGGGACTTGATGGTATATCACCACTCATCTTGAGGGAATGTTCCAGGGAATTGAGTTAACAACAGATTTAACTTTAAAAAATTATAAATAATTAACAGCAATCATTTCTCACAACTTAGAAATAGGAATGCAGTCTGTCTGATTATTTCTGAGACTAAATTAGTAGTTGATGAACTATCACTTTAATGGAAGGTTATTCCAGGAAAGTAGTGGATACCAATTTGCAATTGTTATCATTCAGGAGTGTTAGCAGAGTTAATCTCAGGTAGTTTAGTCACTTAAACAGAATGGAAGATGAAAAATTAACAAAGAAGTGTTCTTTGCCAGGTTGGCAGGAAGACCAAAATGTAATTGGATTGATACATTGAAAAGTGCTATAGAAGGTTGAAATATAAATCTGATGATGTTGGGTTGCTGACAGATAATAGAGTAATTTGGAAGGAAAGTGTTGATCAGAAGTTAGTGATGATGTCACTTTTTCATAATGTACCTTCATAATAGGATAGCAGGGTTTTTCATCCCACATACCACACTCATACCACACATTCATACGGACAAATCAACCCTTCAGAACACACAAAATTTACAGACAAAAAATATTAGTTGTGGTGGATAGTAGATGGTGTTGATGTAGATGATGGTGAGTAGAGGTTCGGTGTAGTGGTGGAGACGCAGAGTGTAGAGTAGGTTCCTCCTTCGATGAGTCCTTGGACTCCTTGGAGGTGTCACAAAATAATAATAATATCATGTACCCTCCTCAAGAGTACATATCAGGAATTTGATGATATATATATATATTTATTTATTTAATTTAGTGTAAAAATATATATCTCTGGTAAAATTGTTTGTATTTTGCCACGGCCGAGTATCTTTGTCGAACTCTGATAATAGCTGTGACTAGGAATGGTCATGGCTTTTTCATATTTCATAGTTTTTGTATGAACAAAGTTTCATCAACATACTACTATTATAAAGGAAGGTCACCACCATAGCAAATTATTTTCTGTAACAAATGCTCCCATGGTCTCTGTGTTTGCTGTAGTGAGAGTTATACTTGTTAAGTATGCTATACAGAAATTAGACATTCGTTGTATTTGATTATTTTAACAAAGTATTTTAGGCACTTAATGAATACTAAATTTAATATGTTGTGTTGTGAATCAGTGTAATTATTACACTGATACTCATACTAATATTATTAAAATAATTGGCACACTTACCGTTAGTTTGTTAAACTAGAAAATTTTTAAATATTAAATTCAAATTTTACACATTAACGATGTATGCATCATCAGAATCAAATTTCATCTTTGATTACTAATAATTCTTGTACAGTTATTACATACATTCAGTAATGTGTACAGGCACTATTTAATACTTTTTTTGTTTTATAAATGAGGAAAAAGTTTGACATAAGAATATTTTCTTTTTTTTTTTTTTTTTAAGTCTAGAAGAATGTTTTCCTCTAAACAGATGTGTGCAAATGAAGAAGATGAGGAAGGCAGTTTGTCTGTAACTATGAGTGAACATCACAGATTGTAAAGATCATAATTTTGTGTGTGAGATGGGTGCTAGCGCATCATCTCCTGCATCAACTGGTCAGCATTTGGAACCTGCAGCAACTCCATCTTCTCTACAGTCACAGAGTTTTTATACTAGTTTTTCATCTAGTAATGTGGATCAGTTTGGAAAAGAAAAAAAAAGAAAAGTGGCGACACTTTCTACCTTACGAAAGAGGTTTACTAGGAGAAGACGAACTAGTAAAGGTTTTGACCATTCTCAGCTGTTTCGCGAGTTTCTTTCTGACTGGAGTCCTCGTGATGTGATGGCTTTGGTGGAAGAATATGAAGCATCAGCAGCATTAAAAGAGTTAGCAATACAAGCTGAGCTTGCTCGTTCTCCTGCCAATACATGCAAACAAGATCTTGGAGATTTATTTGAGAATAAATATTGTTCAGACATTAATCTTATTTATCAAGGAGCAGTTTTTCAAGTTCATCGTGCCGTTTTAGCAGCAAGGTGCCCTTTTTTTCGTGAAATGCTCAACAGTTTATCATCTATATGTACAGAAGTAGCAGTTGATATAGATATTGCAGGTGTTAGTGTGGATATGTTTAATGAGTTATTAAGGTATTTATATACTGGTGAACTTTCAGTGACAGATAGTTATGAAGGAAATTTCGATGTCTTGTTTCAGCTTAGCGAACAGTTTGGCATTCCCAATCCACTGGAACAAGATCTTAGATACCTTCTGGAGACTGGCATTTATAGTGATATATCTCTTACGTTCACATCCCAAGGTAATGGTTGTCATTCATCACTTTATGGTCCACCATCCTCATCATCATTATCATCATCATATATCTGTGATCATACTTTGAGTGATGCAGAGGGCAAGCCATGTAAAATTTGTCATGGTACAAATGAATTTTGGTGTCATCGAGCTATTTTATCAGCACGTTCACCATTTTTTCGTAATGTGATACATCGGCAACAAAGACGATCTGTAGATATGCAAGAAAACCACAGAACAAGAATTGTTCTTGATGAAAACATCATTCCTCGTAGATATGCTTGTATATTGCTTCGTTCAGTATATCAGGATATGTTGGACTTTGGATCATTTATAGATAACAGTAAAAAAGGAAGTTTGTCAGAAATACATTTGTCACAAAACCTTATGGAAGAAGTAATGCATTTACATGAAGTTGCCAGATTTATAGAAATGGATGCCCTTGTTCATAGTAAGTTCTTTTTTTTAGTTTTATTTTTAATCTTTTTTAATTGTCAAATTATATTTTATTTTAATGACCAGTGAAAATTGTATTAGAAATTAATTAATTCATTAATGTTTATTCAATTTGTACAGTAGTCATAAGTCTAGCACCTTATTTCAGTTCATTACTGTTTTGGAAGAGAATGCAAGTTATTTAATACATCTGCATTTGGAGAATTCATCTGTGTCTAGGAATTCACATGTTTGGGAGTAAATGAACCATTAGTGATTAACACAGCCTATAATCATGGGTTTAAACAAATCACTTGCTTTGTAAAGAACTTAATTTTTCATCTCTGCTTACAAAGTAGAGGTGCAAAGACTTTCTGAGAAGAAAGTTTTCTCATTCTTTCTACTTCTTGAAAAGTTGAAGTTAATATTGGAAGAACAGTATCAGAATAATGATTTACTGTCTTTCATTTACAGTGGGGCTTATACTTCTGTTAACATCAATGTCTAATATTCTCAGTAACCGATTTACCTTTTGATAAGAGCTTTCTATTTAAGGACATGATATCTGCAGGAACCAATGGAAAGCTATTGGTCTTCTGTTTGATTGATGCACTTGTTCAATGTTAATTTTTGTGAATTATAATTTAATTGTGCTTATTTCTGAATTTACAGTATTAATTAATTTGAAATTAATAACTATAGCTTTTTAAACTACAAGTTAAGAATACCCACCACCTTAACCACATTGATTTCACCAGCTATGTAAGTCGAAAGTAAATGCTATTTTTATTTTATTTTATTTTATTATTTTAGGATGTTAAACATCCATTTCAGTCTAAGAAGTACCTATTTTATGTGTTGTTAGGGATGCCTGTCAAGAGTTTGGAACAAATACAGGAAATGAGTATATTATTGGTTTCAGCTTACAGTATTTTCACTTTACTGGGTGTTATGGAACAAATTATCATTGGATGTGATATTTCTCTAATGTATACACTCCTTGCTTAATTCCATGTGTGTTTATATTTAGGTTGCATTTTTGCAAAATACATAAGGATATTTTTTTTATTGTTTTTTTTTATGATTATGCAAGCTATGATTTTGACTCTAAATTTTTTTTTTAAATTAAAACTTATTAAAATTAAAAATTACACAAAAGGGAAAATGTATGAGAGTTATATATTGTAACTCCCTTCTAACTACATGAACTTTAATGAAATTTGTGATTTAGGATGTATGTTAAAAGTATGACTGCATGATTTAAATTTTGATTTTAATAGGATGATTGGTTATTGGCAAAAACAATTACGGATGATATTAATAATTCTGCACTGAAAGGATGAAGTTTAACAGACTTTATAGTGCATAAGCCAAAAGAGGACTTAGAAGTTTTATAGATCATTCTCTGACTTTTGATATGCCCTTTTTTTTTTCAAAAGTAAAAAAATGAGGTGCTTTTTTAATTTGGAATATAAAATTCTTAGATACTTCCCATCAAAAACAACTGAAATATTTTCAATCTGCATTGTATGTAAATAGTTATGAAAGTATTAAGTTGATGTTTAATTGACCATCAACTTTTTTTGATCTTCAGCCAGTCTTAGGTTCAAGATTCCTTGATGACCCCCCCCCCTCCCCCCATGTGGTCCTAAGTCCTCTAGCACAACAGTGCTATACATAAGTAAGTGATGAAGGAAGAAGCAATCTGTTGACAAGATTACTGAAAGTGATCTGATTACTGACCAACTGGAGGTTGTATACTCATTGGAAAAAATAGTATGGGGTGAAAGATGGTTTTAAAGAAAGGGAGATATGTGGAATGAAGGAAATGAATCATTGGTTGGATATGGTTGGGCTATGAACATATGCTGACTAGGAGCTGTTCTAGATCTTACATTGATTTAGAGGAAAGGAGAGGGAATTGTAGTGGTCGGTTCACTGGAGCAGTGCTGAAAGTATTAGAATGATTAAACAAATTGCTCTCCACTGTATATAATAAAGAATGCTTAAGGAGGTTTTGGTTAAATGACCCCAAATATGAGAACAATATTCTAAGGTGGGCTGCATTTGAGATTTATGAAGTATTAGTAGGTATCCACCTGGTACTGAACGAATGACAATGAGCTTTGCAATTTGGGACTTAGCCGACCAAATTGTGCTCTCTATTGGCTTAAACCAGAAATACATATGATGATGATACAACATGATAAGATTTCATGATAGTAGGGGCATTGCCCAGTTAAGCAAAGCCCCCACTGTTTTCGTCACGGAACTAGGGTATGCACTGAAAAGTCAGCTACTGGAACACAAGCTCATCACTAGAAGAAGGACAACAACAAACCTAATGTCAGTAGAGCTGAAGATAGGAACCATTAATATAAGGAGAATTAATAGAATGGAAATTGAGCTTGCAGCAGAACTGGAAAAGTAAAGTACCTGGTAGACATAATTGGAATCACTGAAATAGTGTAGATAAAAACAGGTGAGAACTTACTAAATAATAAGCATGGGATGTTATATTTAGGCAATAATGATCAAGGAAAGGAAGGAATCATGGTAGCATTCAACCAATCATGAAGATAAACTTCTTGGTTGGAATACAGTTTCAAGAAGAGTTATGTGGGTGAAATGGACAATGAAACTTATTTCTGCCAATGGTCGCACAGAAGATGCTCCGAAGTGTAGGAATTTTTCTAATTATTAGAGCAGGCAACTGACATTAGAAAAAAAAAAAAGGAAAAAGCAAAAAATAGAAGTGTGAAAATGATTAGAAAAGTAATCTGATTGGAAGTAAAACTTGAAATAATAAAGAAAAATGAACAAGTTGAGTCCAGAGCAAAGATAGGACAAGAACACAAAAATGGGTGAATCAACTGCTGAATACAAAGAGAAAGGTAAGGTTACTTCAAGTTCATCATGCATGCACCTGAAATCAAAGTATTATAATGATTGAATTAGAGAGACTTCTTTTTACATGAATCGAAGATTGTAACCAAAAACGGATCCTGCTAAACACTGGCCTTATTAAATCAAAAGCATTGTCTCTTTGCAATCTGGAAAGAAAGGGCTATTAATGATAGAAAAGAAGAAGAATTCCATGTTAGTGCTGGGTGATTTGAGCGTTTCAAAAAGAGAAATAGTCTATATAATGTTCTAATCACAGGTGATGTAAGTGCAGATAAGGAGATATCCAGAGATTTTGAAGAAAATTGTGTAAGAAGGGAACTATTGTGATCAACAAATATTTAATATTGCTGAAATCGGCCTTTTTTTTTTGGAAGCGAATGCTTTCCAAGATTTTTCAGGCCAAATCAGAGAAATCCCAGCCTGGTTATAAAGTCGAATGAAATTACTACTAGCAATATGTGAGCCATTTGGAAGCACATTCTTCCACATTGTGCAAATGATTTTAGGGGCTTTTCAAATGAATCTAAGTTAATTAAATCTCATTCTGAGAAGTTGAGTGATTTCAACCTGCTAAATTTAGATGCACATCCCGGAAGATCCTGAAGAATAGGAAGAAAATTTAATCACTGACAAGCCCAAGAGGTTTCACGGAAACAATTTGAAAATAGTTTTAATACAATCAAAGTTTTTAAGCAGCAATGCTTAGAGACTGACCCTGGTGAAGAGAGAACCAGTAAAATTTGCAGAAGAGGTAATAGAGCCATACTTCAGTTGTATGAAAAAAAGAAACAGAATGCCCATCAAACTACATTAGCTCAATTCTTTGTTAAGAAGCAGAATAATACATTTATATTCTGAATATGTTTTATTTTCTTTCAGCTTCATGGTTTTACTTTAACTAGGCCCTGAGACATACCCTAATTCTTTTATAAAAAAAAATTAAAGGTCAAAAAAGAAATCTGAGGAACGAATTATACTTTTTCCCATAGGTTATTATATTCGATTAGTGTATTTTTGATTAATGCACCTGTTTTAAAGAATGCATTAGGTGCATTAATCAAAGGATTGCTTATTTAGCAACATACAGTAGCAATTATATTAAAAAATTAGTGTAGCAAAACAATTTGATGATACCCAGAAAAAATCTTCTGACCATAATCCTTCTCCCCTTCAGAGCAGAGATTACTCAAGATCTATCACCATTCCATATGTTCGGAGTACATCTGAAAAATTGAAAAAAATCCTAAGGAAATCCAACCTTACAACCACTTACAGACCACATAAGAAATTGGCATCTCTCATCTGCTCTACCAAACCAGCCACATTCCCTAGACCTAGGTGTCTATCAGGTTTTTTTGCAGTTACAAACTATCCTACTACAGCTAGACAGGCCGGGCAGTCAATATCAGAATTTCTGAATATAAGGATTACATCTGGTTCCACAAATATAGCCACTCAGGACTTTGCTGACCATGCTTTGCCCCCCCCCCCCCCACAGGATATGCTGGAAGAAGGCCGCTCTGTTATACTGCAGCAAATGCAAATATGAAAGGCTATTCCTTGAATCGATCCTGCCTTTGCCCTGAAAAACTTTCCAAACTCAAATAAATTTGGTTGCATGAGACTGTCCCAAATTTGAGAAACATTCATGCTAAGATCTTCAGCTCAGTGGCCAAGAGTACCCATTTCAGCCCTAGGGGACTGTTTAGGACTGTTGGTTGCCTTTCTTCAGCCTTATTCGTTCAGTGTTACTACCTATGTGTACATGCCATCATTTTTTTTTAATACTAATTAAATTTTTAATTAGTACTAAAAATTAATATTAATTATTTAAAACTAATTAATACTTTGCTATATTTTGGCAACCAAAATATAGGAAAGTATTAATTCGTTTTTTATAATTAATATTTCACTATACATTATTTCCTGAAAAATAATAGTTATTATTTACAACAAATAGTTGAGAAATCATTGGAATATGACAATTATCTGTATATTTAAGTTTTGTTTATCTGGAAAAGGCATATGACAAGATGCCCAGATGGGTTGATGTAAAATCGGGTATGAGACAAGGATGCACATTATCTCCACTCTTATTCATAATCTATATGGATCACATTATGAAGGAAAGTGGCATTAAAACCAGTATTAGAAATGAAGATGTCAAACTAGCTCTTTGCTTTATGCAGATGACATTGTATTCCTAAACACATCCATTGTATGTCTACAGGATTCTCCAACTAAATTGAATAATAGCTGTAACAAATTTGGCATGAAAATCTATGTAAAAATATCAAGACTATGAAAATTGGTAGGAACATAGAAAACTTTAGTTGCATTCTGAATAGAGAGCCTGTAGAACAGGTAAAATACCCAGATGGGTTGATGTAGAACAGGCTGCTTAGGCACAATTTTTCTGAAGATGGCAAATTAAATTTGGAGATGGACAACATAATCAGCAAAGCTGATATGCTTACGATAGTTGAATAAACTTATATGGAATAAGAGAAATTAGCCAAAGTACCAAAATAGCAGCATACAAGACAAAATGTTCAAAATAGTTTTAAGTTATGGTCTGAGAGTTAGATTAGAAATAAAGCATTTGATTGAAGACTAGAGACATATATGAGAATTCTGAGAAAAATTTGGGGAGTGAATAGATGACATCAATAGCAGAACCATATTAAAAATTAAGACATTAGGAAAGGAGCTTGACATTAGTATTCAAAAGTGTGTGAGCAGAGCTGAACTAAGGTGCTATGCTCACTTAAACAAAATGGGAGAGGAAAAATTAGCAAAACAGGTGTTTGATGACAAGATGGCAGGAAAAAGATTCTGTGAAAGATGGTCTAAGTGGATTGATTTAGTCAGAAGTGTCTTAGAAGAATGAAACATTAGATACTACAATATTAGAGCACTGACAATTAATCGACTAATATGGAGAAATTGTTGAAACGAGAATATTAATAATATAAACTTATTTATGTAGTGCTGTCATAGTAGCCTGAACACTCCTTGATGGTATGTTTCAGGGAATTGATGATGAAAGTATTAGAAGTTGATCAGGAGACATGATATTCTTTGTAGTTCAAAACATAGCTTTTTAGAGGCTATTCATTTAATGTTTGTTACGGGTAAGCTGGATGTGAAAGTTGCACAAGAAGGGGAAACTAATTTTGAATGGATATCAGAATATTGTCAAAAGTTATAGAGAGAAGTGGGATCTATCTTGTGGGTAATGAGACATGAATGTATTTTATTAGTATCGAAATTCAGTAAGTTGTCTTCATCCCTCTTCAGAACGAAGAAATCAGTGTTTAAGAAATTCATTATAGCAGATCTTGAAGATTAAATTGTTTTTGAGTTCTACAGGCTTTCTCAAATAAAGAAGAGGAATTAGGAGTACTTCATCAGCAAAAGTACGAATAGGATTTAAAGTTGGAAAGAGAAAGTCATTGATGTAAAGGAGGATGGGCATTGGTTAGAGTACAGGACTCCATCATTGATAAAGAAATCTGATGAATGGAAGATATTATTCCATGACATGCAACGAATGACCAGAGAGGAAGCTGACAAAGAGCAGGATTTAGACCATATGATAGTAGCTTGTTGAGAAGGCCTTTATGTCAGACACATTCAAATGCCTGGGAGGTATAACGACAGTCTCATGGATTTCTCAATCTTTCCATGGCCTTTGACCAAAGGTGGGTATTGTTAAATTTTGAATGAAAGAGAATTTATAATGTATTACCTTTCATTCAGATTTAACAAGTATCTAAATTCTCGATGTAATACTTGTATATTAATAAAAAGAAATTGAATGTAAATGAAATGATAATAACATCCTTGATTTGAAATTTGTTGCATATTGTATTGTCAAATGTCTTATGTAAAAAAAAAAAAAAAAAAAAAAAGGGGGGGGGGGGAAGCAATTTAGGAATGGGTGAAGTATGTGTTAGTATGCAAACATTAGGCTAAAATCCCAGGCAAGATAAGAAGATTAAATCATGACCTGAGGCCATCACGTACGCAAAGGTCTAAATTGCGGAGAAAGGAAGTTCCATTGAGGTCGGGGTGAGATGAATGAGAGCGGCTATGCGGCCAAGTATAATGCCAACGTGCGTATAGGTCTCAGCATAGGCCGAGAAGGAAATGCGGAACCTCGTGGACCAACATCGGCAGTAGTGCTTCGTGAACATCGTAAGCAACGAATCGTGATCGTATTAGCATATCTACCATCCAGAAGCAAGAACCTAAGGAACGTATCAGCCAGGTAACCTCGTTGAAAAGGGACCAGATGATGACAACGCGAGCCGTATAATTCCAATTGATGATCACAAGTATAAGCCAGTGAGATCCCAACACCTCAGTAAAGTTAGAACTTTTCAATTTTTGTATTCAAAGAAAGTTAGATTGTGACGGTAAAAGGGACTAATTAGAATTGTGATTTATGAAGTGTTGTAGGACTTTAGGAGTTGAACCATGAATAGGGATGATTGATCTGAGTCAGAAAACTTGGAAAGGTGCAGCGTGAAAATATTTTAGATTGTCATTATCGGGTAGGTCTTGAACCAATAATTGTGTGAAATTAATCTAGAAGTGTTAAGTAATTAGGACATCCCATTTTAATAGTATTAGATAATATTTCCATTGTTAATTGAATGTCCATTGTTACATCGAGTTATCTTATTTTACCTTTCATACCAACATTAGCTAAGTTAGTGTCTATGAGGATAGTTGTAACTTGCTTTATTAGTAATGAATAAATTTTTTCTTGTCAACCAAATAACTTGCATGATCACTAATCTCAGTGCACCACTCATAAAGAGAACCTATGCGTAAAAAAAAATATTGGGGATAGTTACGACTGCAGTGCGAAATAAGAATATATTCGATTATTGTGTTTAGAATTAGAGAAGGAAAGGAATACAGGATCATGTGCCATACTGGGTGTTTGCTCTTAGATAAAGAAATTTCTCTTATCTATAGAATTTTGGTGGCATAGCGTAAACAAATTTTCTGAAATTTGAAACAGGGTTAACACTAGTATTCTAACAAAGAAATTGGCTCTAGCCAGAGGCATTTCCTTTGTCTATCGAGTTTTGTACACTTGGGTATTACACTAATAGCTGCCAAGGGTTAGAGGTAATAATAAGATAGAGTCTGCAAGAATTGTATAGAACAAAATTTTAGAGTTGAAGAAATAACAAGTAAAAAATAAAAATAATACAACATAAGCCAAGATTTAAGGAAAGAATATAAGATCATAGAGGAGTAAACACAATCAAGAAATAAATTTATACTCATTATACATCATAAATATATACTAAAATTTTACAGTATGTTTAGCAAAAGGCAGAATCCATATTGGTGATGGGTCTTCATGTAGTGAAGAAGCCATTTGTTGATGACCTTCTCCGTTACTTTTCAGAATATTGAGGTGAGAGCAGTGGGATGATAGTTTAGCTGACTTATCTTTTCTTAGATCAAGTTGGATAAAGGCTTACTTTCATGCTGTTGGGTAAATTTCAGATGAATATAACAGCATCTATAGGCAATAAAGAACGGGTGTTAATTCTGAAGGACAAGTTTTGAGCACAACTGGAGGTATACCACCTGACCAGTAGACTAAGAATTTCCTCATTAGTCTTAATACTAATGAGGGAGTTCTATCATGTACTCTGTAATTTTGTATAGTAATGGTAAGTACCTGCTCGATTTCTCTTCAGGACATGAACTATGCATTACTAACACTGCATTCCAGCAAAAAAGATGTCTACAAACATACATGAAGAGGAGATACAAGAAATAAGGCTCATTGACTACATTATTGTTGATAGTGAAATTTTCATGCTAGTTCACGACACAAGTGTACAGAAAATGTGAAATAGGAAATGATCATTTAGTTTTGAGCAGGATAAAATTCAATATCATATTGAAAAGAAGTATGTAAGAAAGCTTTAAAAAAAAATCAAAGTCAAACAGCTTTTAGAAGTGAACTGTAGACTCAAATATACTATTATTCAAGAAAAAAATGAAAGAATTTAAAAAGCAAGCCTTGGATATCTGTAAAGTTTTATTTTATTTTTTATGATATATTACATATGCATTTTTTTTTGCTAAATTTTTTTACTTTTGTTTCTTCACTCACTGCCACTCTATTAACGTTCCCTTTCTTCTACTTCCTGCCTTGCCTTAATCTGTATCGCATGTATGGTCAGCTTTATTTTTGATCGTCTCCAGCTATATGTTTACAATCTATCTAATCTCTCACACTCGACAGTCTAGCAAATTTATTTTATTTTATTTTTTTTCAATTGCACCAGCCAGACTGCACTTTCGAGAGTGGGGATCAGAGTTAATCGGAGCTATCTCTTTATCTTATTGCATCATTATATCAGTCATGACAACTTACTACTAGCACACAGGCTCGCAATTGTTTTGGAGATAGTGCATTGACAGATATCGGATCAGTGTGTTGTTTACAAATTATTTATTAGAATTGAGAAATGCATATACAGCCTAAACATCAAATAGATATAGCTACACTTTCCTAGTTTTTCTAAATCTATTCTAGGCTTTTATAGGACTCAAACATTGCACTAATGTAAATTGAAGGACGTTCTTAGACAGTTCGAGGCTAACCTTCTGACATATTCTACACTAGAAAAATAATAGTTCATTACGTATATTCACACAGCTACTTATTCCATGCCATAAGAGTACTAACTTATCACAGTTACTTACAGATCTTCCTTCACAAACAGTTCTTTACACTTAGTGAAAGTTCCGTTAGGATGTCCCATTCTTTTGCCTTGTTTAAGCGTTGCTCTTATTCTCAGATCAAACCATCCTTTGTGATGGTTTGATGTGGACTGCGGGTGATGTTCCACTTTCCTCAGTCGTTGATGACTGCAACTCCTCAATCAGGATAATGCCTGATGAGTTCTGGGACTACATCAGCAAGACCTCTCTTTTGGTTCCTGGCTACAGATGCCAGTGGTCACAGGGAAGAGTAACCACTGAGAACCTGGGAACCCCTTTTCCTACTCATGAGGTTGCTTAAATATCTTTCGATTTCCTTTGTCTTTCACCTTCACATGTTATGCACTCATCCTTAGACATGTCGACGTCACTTTCGCACGCCTTTTCTGAAGTCTGTTCTTGGTGCTGTCTGACCTTCTCAAGTCACAACGTTTCCCTTAAGGAGTTTCCTTTTGCTCTTCATTAATCCAGACAACCCTTTTCTGACTCATTATTTAACAAAGAAAGTTTTCTTTCTTTTGTACTGAGCACAATCATTTACAAGCAATATCAAAAACCTTACATATATTATGTATTATAAACTATTATCACATATATGAAATTGACGTAAAGTTATAATATTTAAGTATTTTCCTGACTTAAGACCCTTCTAAAACCGAACATAAGTTATAGAATTACTTATCGTGCAAGATTTTACATATCCACTGGCAACCCTGAAGAAAACATTGATTGATTCAGTCAGAGAGGCATGTGGTGAAGTTTTCTGCAAGGAGAGAAAAATCACAACCCCATGGTGGTCTTAGGTAGTTAGAGGCAGTCAGTGAAAAGAGGAAAGCATATTGAAAGTTTTGCATGTAAGTCAGCATGTGCTCTTAGAGAATATGAAGAAAAAATGTAAGAAAGTAATCAGTGTGTAAAACAAGCTAAACAAAAGTCAAGGGAATACTTTGGTAAGCGCATAAAAAATAAATATCAGGAAGATGGCAAAATATTATTGTTATTATGGTAGCTTCATCATAGGAGATCCACTAATTAGCAACATCTGTCATATTGAACCTTGATATCATTCACACTCCCTGAATTCACAGTGCTCTGGCAATGCCTTCCACTTTACCAACCACTTGCCATGTAAAAAATACACTCCTTACACCTTTTTCGCATCTTTACACAACTTTCAGGGATGGTCTCTCATTTTTCTCATCTCACTCTCGTTAGTTTTATAATCTCTTCTATATTAATTTGGTAAAATCCATTACTAATTTGAAGGTCTGTTATATGATATCATCTTTTCCTGCTGTCTTCCAAACTGGAATCGACATTCTCTCAATCACTCTTCATAGCCAACATTTCAGAATCCTGATATCACTTTGCTCATTTCTCTTTGAATCCTCTACTCTAGTGTTTCCACATTAGAGTGAAAATTAGGTGACCAGATTTGAGCACAATAGTCCATGTGTGGTTTGAGCAATGCCTTGTGTATGTAGGCACCGCTACCTCCTTATCCCTATGTGTCAATGTACTTTTTATCATCACAGCAATACAAGGTGCAGTCTTTTTGTAACTTACATGTGCACTTGGAACTTTAGTCCATTGTCAGTCATCATCATCCTAAGATCCTCGGTCCCATCCACTTCTTGAGGCACAGCTCCACCAATAAAGTATGCAGCTTTACATCTCTACACCCCAAAGTGCAGCACTTGAATTTGTTAATATTAAAACTATAACCTCACTCATTTGTCCAAGCTAAAAGTCTACCTATATCTTTCTTTAGAGAATTAACATTAGCAATACCCATGATAATCATGTTGCATTTTCAACAAATATTTGTGGTCCCCCCAGTCAGTCCACTTGAAAATATCATTAACAAATAAATAAAACATGAACCTGGAAATGGAACTCTGAAGTACACCACTGTTGCCTTCCTTTTCTAAGGCACTGGAGGCTATTGAAAAAGCTTAGAAATGGAGGAGAGAGTACTGTAAAAGGAATTAGATGATACAGGTAACATGTCGCTAAGGGCAGAAGTTAGGGACAACAGTCAAAATGACAGACTGGAAGGCTCATCTTCTAGTTGAGCAGCAGGCAGGTTTATTGCATTTTGCTTTTATCTGTGAGGGTCAGCATAGATTTGTTAAGGGAAACTCTTGTTTCAATAATCTAATTGCCCTTTTATAATAAAGCAACAAAATTATTTGATGAGGGAAAGGCATATACTATCTTTTGGATTTTTCAAAGGCAGAGTGCCACATGATAAGCTGATAATTAAGTTACAGCACATGAATTTGGATATAAAGTTAGTGAACTGGATTGGGAATTGGCTGTCTTATAGATATCAGAGTTGTGTATGAATAAGCAGTATTGATGAGTATGCAGAAGAGAGTGAATTCCCTCAGGGCCCAGTACTGGGACCTATATTGGACCTTTATATCAATGACATTGTCGATGAATTGTGGAGAGATGTTCTGTTGTTTGCAGATGATGTAAAGCTGGGAAGTGTTAAGTAATAGTGCTGATGTTGTAGCCCTTCAGGATTGGGAATTGGCTGTCTTATAGATATCAGATTTGTGTATGAATAAGCAGTATTGATGAGTATGCAGAAGAGTGAGTGAATTCCCTCAGGGCTCAGTACTGGGACCTATATTGGACCTTTATATCAATGACATTGTCGATAGATTGTAGAGAGATGTTCTATTGTTTGCAGATGATGTAAAGCTGGGAAGTGTTGAGTAATAGTGCTGATGTTGTAACCCTTCAGGAGTATCTGAATAAGCTGGAATAGATGGGCACATGAATGAGAGTATCAGTTAATATTTAAGTTAAGGTTAAGTTTAAGGTCTTAAGTTTGGGATTCATGGATGAAAAGCTTCATATTCTATTGGAGGAAACTGTACTTTAGGAGACAATGGACCTTGGGATAATCATTGATAGATTTTAAGTTTAAGGTGATGAAGGTAACCCAGAGGATTGCTGCAATACTGAGCAGGACACTGACCAACAGTGATTAGAAGAGTTATGGTTCCATTGTATAAAGCCTGATCAGACCACACATGAATTATTGTTCTCAGATTTGGTTGCCAGGATTTGAAGGTAATAACAGTGACATGTGGATGTACTGTATGTCACTGTTAATCAAGATGTTGGTATGTCATATTAGTGCACACTGTTCCCTCCAAAAAAAGCACTGCCGTTATGAAACATACTTTTTTTTTACAAATCATTTCCATACTTATGTGTAGTTCTCACTGGTAGTGCAATATGTTGTGTAAATGAAAGATTTTCTCGATGACCACTAAATGTTATGAACATGATGGGTAAGCTTTTTTTTTTTTTTTTTTGTATAAATTTTGTTTTGTTTACCTTCTCCAAGTAACCTACTTGCACATATAATTTTATGAAGTTTAAAACACCCTTGTTTTCTGCCTTGAATTATTTATGTTAACAATTTTGATGCAGCGTATATACCCAAGACTTAGATATGCTTTGAGTTAATATCACATTGAAACTGTAAATACAGGTTTTCTTTAAGATTCCCCATATGTCATTAAAATCTAGCCTGGCATGTTATTTGTAATGTTTAAGCCTAAGTGGGAAGGGAGGTATCTGGGAATCATAAAAAAGGATGCAATTTGTATACATTTTATACCTTATCTGACTCTGGTTTTAGGCAAAGTTGTGGGTTTTTCTCTGATCAACAGATAGACCTATTAAGGTGAAAAATGACACACAGGTATCTGAGTTGTCATTCTTGCTTTCTGTAGTTTTTGACATGGTAATTCTGCTCATAATGATATTTACTGTTGCTTTTTTTTTTTTTTTTGTATCAGTTTATAAATACTATATGTAATACATATAAATATTACACCATGTAAATGACAGTATTGTTAATTAAAACAAGTGCTCTAACTGGCCATGGGGGAAGGTGTATTGTGGAGGTCTAATTCATTGGTGGCCTAAATAAAATAAATTCCTTGCAATAATAAAAAAAGCATTAAGAATTTAACAGGCTATTATAGAAATTTTAATCTCTACAGATTAATTAATATTCCAAATAAAGAACTTTGTGTTCTTTGTTTGAATACAGTAGTCATTTAGTAGACAATTTTTTTATGTTTGGAGATTTCTAATGAGAATATGCACATACATATCTTTAATAATTGTAATACACTTAATGGTATATGCAATTTTTTTATGTCACTCATAAAAGATTAGAAATCTATACTGCATTGTTATTTGGATAGGCCATGAATTGGATAGTCCAAGAGCCCTGATTTAATAACCAAACAGTGAACATGTTTTCAGGCCACCAATAAGTAGGGTGGTGGTCTCACACCAGACCTTGAATTTTATCTTCGACCTGCAAATGACAAACCCATTGAATTTAAAGAAATTTTAATCTTTGCAGATTACTAATTAATATTACAAATAAATAAAAAGTAAATTGTTTTGAATGACATGAAAACCATTCCTCGAGTTATTTAGAGAATTGTTGCCAGGTTATAATTTGTGACTAGTTCTCACTCCCCTCTTTTTTTTTTTTTTTTTTTTTTATAATTTTGCATGTGAGCTATTCATTAGATTTGCAAGGGTTGATTCTAGACTATAAGGAATGTATGAAACCAACTGAGACATCCCACACTTATTAGTATATACTTGGATGTTGGATGAACAGAAGACCTTCATTGAGGTCTCATCAGTGGGAGCCAGGCATAGAAATACCAAGATTAAATAATACAGAGCTTATAAGTATTTTACCAAAACAAGTTACCAGACTTGCATTACGTGCAGGTGCAAACTTGACTTATTTGTCTTTTTGCTTACTTGGGAAATGGAGTAAAAACCAGGTTTAAAATAGCTTGGTATCTTTAACATATATTATACCCAAGGTAAAAAACAAACAAACAAACAAAAAAAAACTTTCTACATCTATCTCTCATCCTGAGATTTTTATTTAATAAGGTCAAAGCACCTTTTGGTGACTTGTTTTGGTAAAATACTTATAAGCTCTGTATTATTTAACCTTGGTATTTCTATGCCTGGCTCCCACTGATGAGACCTCAATGAAGGTCAAAAATGGTCTGGGTAGTGGCCCCTTGCCTTTAATGCATAGCATCATACATCTCCTCAAGAAGATGGGCTTTGCATTAAGGGTAAATATTAAGAATAGTGATCAGAGCTTATTCCGACTTTACCACGAGTTGCCTCGACTTGTACCACTTTACTGGTCACTTAGACTTGCATTACGTGCAGGCACAAACTTGACTTATTTGTCTGCTTACTTGGGAAATGGAGTAAAAATCAGGTTTAAAATAGCTTGGTATCTTTAACATATATTATACCCAAGGTAAAAAAAAAATTTTTTTTCTACATATATATATATATATATATATTAATAAAAATGTATGCTGAACAGTGAAGGTGTGAATCTTTGGAATGAAATTCTTCACGTCAAGTTCAGTATGTGTGGAATGTATGCAGTGCAAATGTGAGTAGTTTATGGGGGGAAAGATGACTTTAACAGAATATCAGAAATCTGTTCTGATTAGATGTTAAATGCATGTGGAATTTCATCAACAGTTTTCTTAGTCCACTGTTGGACAAATGCCTCTCTCTGCTGCTTCTGTTTTGGCTAATCTTGTGCATCTCTCCACCATAAATGCGAACAACATCTTTATTTTATCATTCCCTTGTGCTGCTGGTCAACTTGGTTTCTGATAACCAGTCCTTGGTGTCCATCTGTGGTTAGACATTCTCATTACATGTCTTACCTAGTGCCAATTGTTGCCTTTTATTACTAATGCAATGTCCATTATCTTTGTGTGGGTTTTATCCAATAGGATTATTCTGAAAATGGTACTTTCCATAGAATAAAAGCCAAAAGGCTATTTTTCTGGCAACCTTAATAATAATGAAGGGGATACAAATCCTTTGATGTTTATCTGCCAGTAAGCGAAACTCCAAGAACTAGGACCAAGATCTATGAGTTTCATACCGAAAAACTATCGGCAAATCCAAGTGCAAGTAACCACTTGGTAGTACAACACCAAGGCAACTCGTATCAAAGGTGGAGCAGGCTCCCTCACTATCCTTGATATTTTCTCATAATGTACAAACACAGCCCCTAGGGGATGTAATATTGTAATTACATTATGAGGAGAGGTCACTACCCAGACCGATTTCAACCTTTTTTGAGGTCTCATCAGTGAGTAGGTAGACCTGGAAGATAACAAGGTTTAAGTGAAAAGAACTTGCATACCTTCACTATACAAATGCCATAAAGGTGTGCCTGTGTATTATAACATAGAATATAAAAGCCAAAAGGCTATTTTTCTGGTAACCTTATTAATAATGAAGGGGATACAAATCCTTACTGGCAGATAAACATCAAAGGATTCGTATCCCATTCATTATTGGTACTTTCCATGTTTTATTGTGTTGTTTTCAGTTTCTCTAGCCTTTTTTAGTCATGCTCCAGGTTTCATTACCATAAGTCATTGTTGGGAGTACACACTGGTTATTGATATTTGTTTTTAAGCAATTTGGTAAATTGCCTTTAGTTATATCTCTGTGATGGTTAAAAACTTTCCATGCTGTTGTTATTTTAGCTGAAATATCATTGTCAAGTTCATGGATGGTTGTAAAGATTTGTTCTAGATATTTTTACTAAATAGCTTAAGGAAATTACAACGTATACTAGGATATATATTAAAATAAATTTTAATACACTTCCAATATTTCGGCAACGTCACGTTGCCATTTGCTTGAGGCTGTACGGAAGAAGACTTAGAGATGAAAAATAGTGTGCATGTTGCCTAGGTATGATAATGATGAGCTGAGCAGAAGAGCTGTCATATTGAATGGCATAATAGCGAGAATGTGTGACAAGCGACGACTGGTATATGTGGATGATTGGAGTGCATTTGAGGAAAGAGAAGAATTGTATGCGAGAGACCGCTTACATTTGAATGAGGAAGGACGTAGGCATCTGGAGAGATTGCTGTTCTGAACGAGTCAGTGTGTCCCAGGGAGGATGATAGTACAGGTGGCCTCTTGTGGGAATGGATACTTGGGAGAAGGAAGATGATGTCAGGTAACACTGAGCCCAGTGGAGTCTAGAAGGGATAATGCTGGGTATAGAAACAATGGCATTTATATGCTTTATACTAATGCCAGGAGTATCCGGAATAAGGGAGAGGAATTGGTGGCGCAGATAGCATCAGCCTGGCCAAAAATTATTGGGATCACTGAGACGTGGTTGACAGAAGGGGATATAATAACAGGAATAGAAGTCGCTGGGTATAGCATTTTTCGTCAGGATAGGAGGGGAAAGCATGGTGGTGGGGTACTGCTTATGATAAGGGATGACTTATGTCCTCTAAGAGTGGAGGCTTTGGAAGGAAGTGAGACAAATGATTTTGAGAGCATATGGTGTGAGGTAGAGGTAGGCAAGACAGGATATTTAGTGGGGTGTTGCTACAGACCCATGAGCACAGAGGATGGGGACCAGGAGATGTTTAGACAGCTAAGTTTGGCAAGTGCAAGAAGAATGATTGTTATGGGAGATTTTAACTACAGTAGTATAAATTGGAGAGAGGAAGATGCATGTAGCAATAGGGGAATGAAATTTCTAGAATTCTTAAGGGACAAATGTCTTAGGCAACATGTAACAGAGGGAACAAGAGGTTCAAGAGTTTTGGATTTGGTTATAGCATCAGAAGAGTTGATAATAACTGAGTTGACATCTCTTCCACCAGTTGAAGAGAGTGACCATATGGTTTTGACTTGGAAAATGAATAGACATGCAGGAGTATCAAAGAGACGGGAACTTATGTGGAATTATAATGCAGGTGATTATAATAGTCTTAGATGTCAACTTCGGGAAGTTTCATGGTGGGAGGAATTGGAAGGCCGGGATATCATTAGTGCGTGGGAAATTGTGAAAGAATATTTGTTAGCAGCAATGGTAAGTTGTATACCACGAGTGAAGAAGAGGACACAATTTGGAGTAAAGTGGATGACAACAATATTAAACAGGAATTGCATGCGAAAAAGAGACCATGGAAGAGATATAAGGAGACAGGTAAAGAGAAGATGTATGAAGAATATAAGACACTGGTCAGAAGAGTGACTAGTGTGGTAAGGAAAGCAAAACTGGAATATGAGAGGAGATTGGCCCTAAGATCCAAAGAAAATCCTAGGGAATTTTTTAGCTATGTGGCCAGTAGGAGGAGAAATGACTGTGGAAGAATGATATTGTGGGATAAAAATGGGAATAGAGTGACTGATGCAGAGGACATAGTGGAATTGTTCAATGAACACTTTATTGGAGTATTTCATCCTAGAGATGTCAGTTTTAATGCTAGAGGGATAGGGCTGGTTCGAGGTTTAGAGGTACAGGAGGAGAGTGTGTTTCAGATACTGAGTACTCTGGATGTCAATAAAGCTTTGGGACTGGATGGTATTTCACCACGAGTTTTAAGAGAATGTGCTAGGGAACTGACAGTGCCTTTAACCTGGCTTTTCAATGAAAGTCTGGCTTCGGCAAAGGTACCCAGGGAATGGAAGGAAGGTAAGATAGTGTCATTGCATAAGGGTGGTAGCAGACTGGAAGTGTCTAATTATAGACCAGTTTGTGTGTCATCAGTAGTTGTTAAGATCTTGGAGAAAGTAGTGAGGGACCATATACAGTATTGGGCAGATGAGGATAATGTTATCTGTGAGAGTCAACATGGATTTGTGAAAGGGCACTCTTGTTTTAGCAATATGCTAGCCTTTTATAATAAAGTTACAAGAACATTAGATGAGGGGAAAGGCATATATATGCAATTTTCTTAGACTTAGCGAAGGCATTTGACAGGGTGCCACATGATAAGCTGATATTTAAGTTGCAGCACATGGGTCTGGATGTCAGATTGGTCAAATGGATTAAGACTGGAAGTGTTTAATTATAGACCAGTTTGTGTGTCATCAGTAGTTGTTAAGATCTTGGAGAAAGTAGTGAGGGACCGTATACAGTATTGGGCAGATGAGGGTACTTGTTTTAGCAATATGCTAGCCTTTTATAATAAAGTTACAAGCACATTAGATGAGGGAAAGGCATATACTGCAATTTTCTTAGACTTAGCAAAGGCATTTGACAGGGTGCCACATGATAAGCTGATATTTAAGTTGCAGCACATGAGTCTGGATGTCAGATTGGTCAGCTGGATTCAGGATTGGCTGTCTGATAGGTATCAGAGAGTTGTGTATGGTGGAGCAGTTTCAAGGAGGCAGAGGGTTACAAGTGGGGTCCCACAGGGCTCAGTACTAGGACCTATATTGTTTAACCTTTATATCAATGACATTGCAAGGGGATATTCAGTTGTTTGCAGATGATGCGAAGCTGGGAAGGATTATTAGTAATAGTGCAGATGGGGTAGCCCTGCAAGAGGATTTGAATAAGCTAGATAGATGGGCAAATGAATGGGGGTGTCAGTTTAATGCAGCAAAATGTAAGATCTTGAGGTTTGGAAAACATCGATGGGATGCTGCATACTCTATGGGAGGAGTTATACCGGAGGAAGTAGGGGAGACAAGAGATCTGGGATTGATGATTGATAGAAACCTGAAGTTTAGGGGACATATTGCAAAGGTGGTGAAGGTAACACAGAGGATTGCTGCAATTATGAGAAGGACACTGATCTGCAGAGATAAGAGGGTTATCATTCTGTTGTATAAGTCTCTGATCAGACCACACTTGGACTATTGTTCTCAGATTTGGTCCCCAGGATTTGAAGGGGATAAATTAACTGTGGAAAGGATACAAAGACTGTTGACAAAGATGGTTTCAGGACTGTACAAGGATAGTTATGAGGATTGGCTGAGGGAATGTGGACTGCAGAGTTTGGTGGATAGAAGAAGGAGAGGTGATATGATTGAGACTTTTAAACTGTTGAGAGGTGGTTACAGGGTTGACACTGGGGAGTTTTTTCGCTTGGTTGAACAGCAGGAAGGAGTGATGACAAGAGGCCATCCCTGGAAGTTATGAAAGGAAACTGTGAGCAAGAGGGTGAGGAGTGGTTTCTTTGCGTGGAGGGTGGTTGAACTGTGGGATGCATTGCCTGATGGAGTGGTGAGAGCGAGAACTGTCAATGAGTTTAAGGAGTGGTATGATAGACTGTGTTTCTTAAGGGGGGGGAACCTCCCCTCGATGAGTCCTGACAGACTTTATGTTCTTTGGAAGGAGCTCCCACGATGAGTCTTTTGACTCCATGGAGGCCTGAATAATAATAATAATAATAATTTTAACATGAACTTAAAAACAAGACATGTGCATGCAAGCACAACAAACAGTAAATGAGGATGAAGCAGGAAGCTATTGTTTCTACTAAAAGTCCTGATGGTGTTCCCTAGCGGGCGATTGGGCTGAAGGATTTCTAACGTAGGTTTCCCAAATTTGGGGCACTCTCATGCAACCAAATTTGTTGAGGTTCGGATTGTTTCTTAGGAATGAGGCTGATTCCATGAAAAGCCTTTCGTATTTGAATTTACTACCGTGTATTATTGTGGCTTTCTTCCACCGTATTCTATGGCGGGTATCCAGCGTATGGTCTGCAAGACCAGAGTGGCTGTATTGGTGAAACCAGATGTAGTCCTTGTGTTCTGAAATTCTGATATTTGCTGCCCTGCCTGTTTGGCTAAAGTAGGACAGCTTTCAGCTGCAAGGGACCTGGTATACACCAGGTAGGTCTGGGGGGGGGGGAAGGTTGGTCTTTAGTAGAGCAGATAAGGGATGCCAATTTTTTATATGGTCTGTAACAAGAAGTTAAGTCATATTTTTTTAGAATTTTTGTAATTTTTTCCGAGGTGCCTCGGAAAAAATTACAAAAATTCTGAAAAAAATTATAGTGATGGATTTAGGGTAATCCTTGTTGTGAGGGGGGTTGTGGTTTATTGGTTTCAATATTTTTTGGATTTTTTTGTGGGGGGTAGCCATTGGCTGAGAAAGTGTTGAGAATGTGGTTTAGTTCTGTGGTTAGGGCATTGTCATTTGAACAGATAAGTTTAGCCCTGTTGTGTAGTGTCTTAATGACTCCATATTGTTGTGTGTGTGTGTGTGGGGGGGGGGGGATTGTTAGTGATTGTTGGCTGAGAAAGTGTTGAGAATGTGGTTTAGTTCTGTGGTTAGGGCATTGTCATTTGAACAGATAAGTTTAGCCCTGTTGTGTAGTGTCTTAATGACTCCATATTGTTGTGGGGGGGGGATTGTTAGTGAATGTATCTCCCTATATGGGTGGGTTTTCTATAGACTGAGAAAACCCACATCAGGCTGGCAGGTGACTAGTGTGTCTAAGAAAGGAAGGCAGTTTTTTTTCTTCTTCCAGGGTGAATTTGATTCTAGGGTGTTGGTTGTTTAAGTGTGTTAAGAAGGAGAGGAGTGCATTGGAGCCATGTGGCCAAATAGTGAACACATCATCGACATAGTGAAGCCATATGGTTGGTTTTTGTGGGGCAGAGTTTAAGGCTTTCTCTTCAAAAGTCTCCATATAAAAGTTGGCCAAGGGTGGGGAGAGTGGAGAATCCATGGCTGTCCCCTCTATTTGTTTGTAGAATTTTTCTTGCCAAACAAAATAGCCTAAGTTCATTGTGAACTGAAATAGGACTGTGATATCGGGAGGAAATTTAGCTTGGGTAGCTCTATATTCACAAATGTCCCACTCAAAGAATCCTTGGAGCTAATCCAAGCTAAATTTTTTTTTCCTATCAACCAACTCCTGCAGTCCACACACTCTCAAACTGTCTCCATAATAAACATTCCAGAGACCACTCACCATCTTGGTTGCTCACCTCTGAATCCTCTCCACCACTTCCTCATCCCCAAGAAACCCCAGAGAACCATACTTGAGCACAGTAATCCTGGTGTTTATGTGACAAGACCTTATAAAGAGGAACAATAACTTTCTTATCTCTACTTGTTAGTGTGTTCTTCAATAGCCAAGTAATCTTATGAGTTACCTTGGCAATATGTCCTCTAAACTTCAACTCTTTCAACTACCACGCCCTAAAGTCTTATTTTCATCTATTTCCCAGAGCACAGTTTCATTAGTGTGGTCCACAGCATGTAATTTATTTATACCAAAATGCATAATTTTTTCTCCACATTAAGCTGATTCCCATTATCTTTTGCCCATAGTGACAGCCTATTTAAATCATCCTTCAAGCTCTTCACATCATCTTGATTCACTATTATCCTACCTAATTTTGCATCATCATCAAACAACTGAATATTTCCTTTCAGGTTACTTCCTGTATCATTTAGGTAGAAATTAAACGGCAGTGGTACTGGCACTGAATTGCTGCCCACCACTAGTCACAGCTTTTGCTTGAATTCTGCTCCTCCGTATATCACTTTTTTTTATATCTGACCAGCAGCCATCCTCTTATCCACATAACCAGTGTCATATCCATTCCAATTTGTTCTAATTTACATAAGAGTTCCATGTGGTTTTGATCAGATGCCTTTACAAAATCCAGCAAAATTATCATGTAGCCATTTTCCACTCAGCTGTCATTCCATTATAAAAAGTCAGTAAATTACTAATCCATGACTGACCTTTCACAAAGCCATGCTGGCCCTCATAGCAGTGGTGCACCCAGAGGGGGGAGGGGCCATGTCCCCCCCCCAAAGAATAAGGGGGAAAAAAAACTAGAAAAATTTCCAAAAACCTTTTCCTAATTAAAATTCGTTTTTTTTTTTTAATTTATGTTGTGTCATGTCTTCTATTTTTATGCTACTTATGAATTAGCAATCATTGCAGATGCTCAGTCATAGGTTGTATGCGATGTGTAGTTTGCCCCCCCCCTCCCAAAAGATTAAATCCTGAGTGCGCTAATGCCCCATAGAGTATCATATTCCTGTCGATTATCCATTCCTGAATTCTCTTTTTAATCAATTGTTCCAGTACTTTTACCACCACTCCTGAGAGTGAGGTACTGATTGGTTTATAATTTGCTACTGCAGTCTTGGAACCTCCCTTATGCAAGGGCATTATTTTGCCCTCTTTCCACTCCCTTAGAACACTACCAGAACTGAGACTTAACTTAAACAGCCTAGTCAGAGGCATTGATAATTCTCTTGCACATTCCATCAAAACTCAAGCTGATATCCCATCTAATCCCACAGCTGTATTCACATTGAGATTCTGTAATATCCCAAGAACTTCCATTTCGTCCACCTGTTCCCCACATAAGTCTCTGCCACATGTGTCACAGCATCAATCTCACTTGTGTGATATAACCCTGCCAACTGTTTTATCTGCTTCTTTTACCTTGTGACCATTAGCACTCACCATGGTTATTCCTCTATAGGCATTCTTCCTCTTATTTGCCACATGCTTAATGAGCTTCTGAAAAAGAAAATACTCATCTAATTCTTATCTGATTAACCTTCCTTACCTTAGGTATATCATTTAATATAGCTTCCGTTGGATGTCCCTTAAGTATCTCCCATGCACTGATAACATCCTTCTCTTGCTTCTTTGTAAGCTTGCATTGTCACCTGCCTTGTAATTCCACATATACCCCTTCTTGACAGAATATTTCTAATTTTTTACAATCTCCCAAACCAAGACCACATGGTCAGTTTCTTCAATCGGAGGCAATGTGGCTATCTTAGTTACGGATAACTCTTCTGATCCTATGACCAGGTCTAATAGTCTTGCACATTGAGTCCTCTCCATCACATGTTGTCTTAAGTAATTATCTCTTAGTAATTGTATGTATTCCATTTCTTTCCTTTCAGTCTATATTTCCATAGTTGAAGTGTCCACATTAATCACTTGACCTGCACTTATTGTACTAATTTGCCAATGCATGTTTTCCACACTCTCCCTGGAACCCCTCCCCACGTCCTATAACAGCAACCAACCATATATTTTGTCTTATATAATCTCTTATTCATTTTGCTGCAATTCATCTGCTATTATTCTTTTTGGCTCATTTACATTTAATAATTAAGTTTCTGGCTGTCCATGGTACTTTAGAAACATGGGAGAGGTATGATTAGCAAGTGAGAAGTGTACTGATGAATTGTTATTACGATTTGCATTGATTCAGAAAAATGGCTAATCTGGCAAGGCTCCCCAACCAAGTGTGCCAGAAAATCGGTAGTCTACCTGTATATTGATCATTATGCAATCTCTATTTTTAAAAGAGTTAAGTCTATTATCTATTGTTTTATCACTTTATATAAAAGGATGATTTATTCAGTATTCTGACTTTTAGTGATTCTTCTTAAACAATCAATATACAGGTTCTATTGGTTTTATATGTAGGAGATCCCTCTCCATTGTAGTTTTCAATATCCTTACTCTGTTGTTATTCTCTACCCTTATTTGTATATAATTCTTGATAACATTTACCAATAATATCTAACATGTTTTGTTTTGTTTGCAGTCAATCTTTTATATTTGTATATAAAGATTACCTGCATTTTGAAAAGTCCTTGTTTTCTTTATAGTGTCATCATTTCTATTGTTGTTCTTATCATTTTTGTATTGAAATGTCTTATATCCTCATTTTTCCTTATTGCTTTGCAAATTTCAGTATAGTCTGTGTTTCTTATACCATGTGCATCCTCTGCATCCAAGATAAAAGAAGAATCATGTTTCTTCTTTTATCTTGTCTTTAGTTTCCTTTAATTTGTCTGTTTTTGCCCTTTTTGAATTACTGGATAAATTGCAGCATTCCATATAATTTTTCTTAGGAAACTTGAAAATTTTAATATTCAATATTGGGCCATTTTTTTAATGTTTTTTTTTCTAAATTTAATGAAATTCTTTTTCATTTCCAATATTTCTAAGATGTTTTTGGTTTGCTTTTTTTTTTTTTTTTTGGCCTTTACATCCATAGGTTTATGAAGAGGTTGACACATGTCAGAACTATTTTGAAAGCAGCATTGCCAGTATTAGAGGAAGACAGCAATAACAGTGCAAAAGAGGTGAGGGAATATGAGAAAGGTGATATGATAGTAAGAGAAGGAGGGGGTGCAAAGTGCATATGTTTGAAATTTCAAAGTTTTGATAAGTACTTCATAGGAGTAGGAGAGACTAGTAAAGTGCTTGGCAAATATCAGGAAAAGTAATGAAACTCATGAAATAAAGTAAGATTCAAGAAGGTAGAAATGGACAGAAAATATGATTCTTTGATTAGGGGTGTGCTGGATGAACTAGCAATGAAAGCATGTTTTCTGGGAGCAAAGATTTGTGAAATAACCAAGACTATATGTGTATGCAAGTAGACTAAATGGATGATGTGATTTGCTAAAGAAATATGATTTGAATGGAGGTAAGTATGGTATGGTATGAGAGACTGTATGAAAGAAAAGATAGGCAATGAACTATATTATTAAATGTTTTGAGTGTGTCTTTATTAAATGTGTTCATGGAGAGAGAGAGAGAGATATGATAGAGATTTAAATATGAGTGAATAAGAGGCCTTCCCTCAGTGAGTCAGCACAATAATAAAAATGATTGTAACAAGAAAAGAGGGAATTTATTTTATTTAATTAATTAATTTTTTTCTGTACAATGAAAACTAGTTATGAATCAGTTGTGTGTAAGCTTGAGGGTAAGTTTTTATGGCCATCTGAATATTAATTTGAAATAGGTGGTGTTAGTTTTGAGTATGATTTTCCCACATCACTCTACTTGATATTGTCAGGAAGATTCTCTACTCTTTCTTTCCCAAACATATATCTTGTTATTTAGAAGAATCTTGTCTTTTTTGTCATTTTTATTCCATTAATGCTACTCATGTTGATGCAGTGCTTATCTATAAATTGAAAGCCAAACGGTTATTTTTCTGGCATCCTTAATAATAATTAAGGGGATAAAAATCCCTTGTTGTTTAACTGCCAGTAAACAAAACTCTAAAATTGAGAATTATATATGAAACTCAATAGATTTGTAGTTCTCGTTCTTAGAGGTTTGCTTACTGGCAGTTGAACAACAAGGGATTTGTATCCCCTTAATTATTATCAGTGCTTATCTAATTATTCTGCCAGTTCCACTTCTTTCTCATTAATACTTAGGTTGATAGTGCCCATTTCCAGTTCTTTTGTTGTTAAAATTTCTTCTGGTAGGTGACTTTTCATTGTTGCCTTGTTCTCTTACAAACAGCAGAGGCCTTGTTTAACTCTGAGATTCCCTGCCTGACATGAAATTCTGTCATGTTCTTCTGTAATTTTGTTTTTCAGTCTATAATATATTCTCTAATATATTTTAGTCTGTAATATAATATATTTAAAATATATTCTCTTTTGGATACATGTTATATTTGATAAAGGAATACAGTTTGTATGAATCCAAGTAGTTGCTAGCCCACCTTCATCATTTAGTATCTGGGTAGAAACTTACTAATGGGGGGGGGGTACACTATGAGAAAGTACATAATAGACATAAGGTCAGAAGCTCCAGTTTTGGTTTTTCCAGGTTCTTGACAGGATTTGTGGAGTCTTTCTCTAGTCATCTAGCTTTGACCCTTAAATGATCCCATTTAAAATTTCATTAAATTAAAATTTCCCCTTTCCAGCAATGCAAAATCATTATCACCAGAAATTCATAAGCTGTTTTGTTTAGAGGCTGTATCATCACAGCTCACAAGTGATGATACTGATATTGCCTTGGAAATGTTGTTATTTACAGGTATGAGGAACTTGTTGTTCTTCCCCTTCTCTTTTTTTTTTAATCCTCATTTTTGACCTTTCCCCTATTTGTCTGACCAGACATTAACTGGAATGTGATTTGATAACTTTAAATTTTATTTATTTATTTTTAATAAAACAATTTCATCACTTGTATTTCAAGTTTTATTTTTAATATTTTATTACTACATCATTGTTACATGACACCATTATAGCTCCAGGACTTGTTGTGGAAAGCCACTGTGCCCTTTTTTTTTTTTCATATTTTAAAATATATTCTCTTCCCCTTCTCTTTTTTTTTTAATCCTCATTTTTGACCTTTCCCCTATTTGTCTGACCAGACATTAACTGGAATGTGATTTGATAACTTTAAATTTTATTTATTTATTTTTAATAAAACAATTTCATCACTTGTATTTCAAGTTTTATTTTTAATATTTTATTACTACATCATTGTTACATGACACCATTATAGCTCCAGGACTTGTTGTGGAAAGCCACTGTGCCCTTTTTTTTTTTCATATTTTAAAATATATTCTCTCTTGGATACATGTTATATTTGATAAAGGAATGGGAACTTTTAGCTTTCATGCTGTACATATCCATTCTTGAAAAAATTGCAATTACTTTTTTTACACTATTCAAGTAAAATCAAATGTCTGTGATAGATAATCTTGAGCCTGATTGGGACCTTTATAACAAAAAACTTTATTGTACAATGAAACCTGTGGAAAATTCATGACTAAATCTAAAACACGTAATGAACACAGTAATAAGTTTTAATAAGTAAATATTTCATCCTAAGTATCAAAGGACATCGTCAGTACAGTTAATTCAAACAGTACTAGGAATAACATACAGTTAGGGCACATGATCAATGGAATCCCAATATGCGTGCAGTAGCGTGTTATAGAATTAAATTAAAATATATCTGGAGGGAAAAAAAATAGATTACATTAAAATAAGATAACACATATAAAAAACTTATTATTTTACACAATTTTGTATGACAATTTCCCATACTTCGGGAATAGCAAGAATATCATTACAGTATAGATTTGGTCTGTGAAGTAGGGCTTCAGCACTTTCTTTATATAAACATCTATGTAGAAATTTGGTCTTTTTCCAATGGATCCTATGGTTTGGGTTTTCAACTCCGTGTTGTGTGATGCCAGATTTCTGTGTTTTGATAAGACGGATATGGTCTTGATGTTCCAAAATGTGTTAATGAACAGATCTACCTGTCTGTCCATAGTAAGACAATTTACAAGAGCATGGAACCTCGTACACCCTAGGTAGCATCAGAGGTGAGAGTTTGTCTTTAGGAGAAGGTAACAAGTTATAGGCCTATAAACCAATCAACCAAATCTATAACTTGTTACCTTCTCCTAAAGACAAATTCTCACCTCTGATGCTACCTGGCATGTACGAGGTTCTATGCTCTTGTAAATTGTCTTATTGTGGACAGACAGGTAGATCTGTTCAGTAAACTAAACAGATCTACCTGTCTGTAAACGCATTTCGGAACATCAAGACCATATCCATCTTATCAAATCGCAGAAATCTGGCCTCGCACAACACTGAGTTGAAAACCCAAACCATAGGATCCATTGGAAAAAGATCAAATTTCTACATAGATGTTTATATAAACATGAACATTTATATAAAGAACTTGCTGAAGCCCTACTTCACAGACCAAATCTAAACCGTAATGACATTCTTGCTATTCTTAAAGTATGGGAAATTGTCATACAAAATTGTGTAAAATAATAATTTTTTTATATATGTTATCTTATTTATCTTATTTAATGTAATCTATTTTTTTTTTTCCTCCAGATATATTTTAATTTAATTCTATAACAAGCTACTGCACACATATTGGGATTCCATTGTAATCATGTGCCCTAACTGCATGTTATTCCTAGTACTGTTTGAATTAACTGTACTGACGATGTCCTTTGATACTTAGGATGAAATATTTACTTATTAAAACTTATTACTGTGGTTATTACATGTTTTAGATTTAGTTATAACAAAAAAACGTTCTCCATGTTTTCTATTGGAAATATAGTATAATTGCTTATACCTATTCTTTTGCTGTAGATCTGTGATTATGGTGTTTAAGCTTATATGCTGATTAAGATGAGAACTTTCCAGATGAGAGGCAAATTTAATTATACTAGACAAATTGTATTGTTGTTTTAAACCTTTATTTAAGTAAGCAAAGAAAGTTTCACATGAACCATCTTCATCATCATTAGACTTCTTGCATATAGAATTTGTTAGCTTCACACCAGTTTCCTCATTATCCGATAGTGTACAGCACAGTTCCTTTCAGATGTGTGTTGCCATGCATTATAGGAAGTCACTACCCAGAGAGGTCATACATATTATGGTGACAATATTGTGATATGCCATACTTCTACATCATTTTAACATCATTATCTTAGGTCCAGCTCCCATTTATGAGACCTCAGTAAAGGTTAAAACTAGTGACTCTTCCGTAATATGTAACAGTATATACATATGAAAGGAGGAGGTGTACTTCTCATTATGAGATTTTGAGGCAATTGATGTAAAGTCAACAGCCTATACAATTAGCCAAGCTGTGAAGATATTTCATCTGCAAACTTTGTTTGCTTATGCTTGGATATAGGATTAAAAAATATAATTTGTCTAGTATAATTTACTTTGTAACCAAGCGGAAAAACATTTTTACTACAGATGAGCGGTAGTTTAATCTAACCATATTTATTGAGGTTAGGATAGTTTGTGAGGGCAGAGGGTAACTCGAGGAATAGTCTCATATATATTTGTTGCAATGATGGAAGGTTGCCTTTTTCCAGTGGATCCTGTGGCAGGTATCCAAGGCATGGTTTGCTAATCCTAAACAGCCCTAGTGGTGGTATGAAGTGTAGTCTCAATGCCTCTTGAGATCCTGATGTTGGTTGTTTGTTTGTTTGTCCTTAGTAGGAAAGGTTTAATGAAAAGGTTTACAGAATACTTGATAGACTCAGGCAAATCCAGGGATGCTAATTTCTTGTATAGTTGAGGATGGTTACAAGAATGTATTTTAAAAAAAAAATTTATTTTTTTTTTAAATCTTGGCCACCTTTTTAGAGGTCCATGGACACACGTGCACGCATGCACACACATACACATGGGATGGTGATAGATTTATTGCAGCCTGGAGGTGTGTGTGTGTGGTGGTAAAATAGTGAGGGCTCAGAAGTCAGTGTCCTGATGACACTGAACTTAGTTCTGAACTGAACTACATATAGTATATATGTGCATTACCTTTTTAGCCAATGGCTCTCATCCCAACTCAATAAAAAATCATACACACACACACACACACACACCTACCCCCATATAAATAGACTACAATAAATCTATTACCATATCATATATTTGTACTACTGCTCCAATATTTTCTACCATGGCCAGCATAAGGATCTCACAGCAGTGAGGTTATATCCAGAGTCACCATCACTATGGCTGCTCAGGATTAGACGATTATGCCCTGGATACCTGCCACAGGATCTGTTGGAAGAAAGCTACCTTACTTCACCAAAACAAAACAAATATAAATATGAGAGATGGTTCTTTGAATTTGCCTTTGCTCTCACAAACTATTCTTGTTGAACAAATATGGTGGCATTAAACTGCTTCTCATCTGGGAACTTACAACAGACAATGCCTAAGAACACTCAGTCAAGCCCAATAAGTGTTACAATTGAGGATTATAGGCTTTCCTATATTTCTCTTTTTAATTTTACTCATTTAGTGCCAGCATGTTGAACATATTTGTGCTATATTGTTCCCCTGATGATGTCAGTCTAACTGGTGAAATAGTGGAGATAATAATTAAATCTATTTAGTCGTTATATCTTTAACATTGCAGTTTTTTTAAAACAACAAGACTGAAGATCATCTGTGAATTCACATAACTGGGTACATCTAACGGGGGTCAAAGCTGTATAACTGAGAGGAGACCTCCGCATAGCCTTTAAAGGAATGCGGAGAACCGACCAGGGCTTTTGACCTAATGTCCAATCCTCACCTTCTCATGGTACACCCTGTTGAATATCTACCTGGATACTGAACGAACGAGGATGGGCTGGGAATTTGGGATTTAGCCGACCAAATTGTAATTCTTATTGGCTTAAATCAAATTACAAAATGATGGTACAACATGACAACATTTCATGCCGGTTGGGGCGTCGCCCAGTTAAACAAGGCGCCCGTTGTTTTCACCGGGGAACCAGGGTGAACAGCGAAAAGTCAGCTACTGGAACAAATCTGAAAAAACACCCCAACTCAACATCACCAGAATTAAAGATCGGTACTATCAACATAAGAAGCCTGAATGGCAAAGAAATGGAGCTAGCTGAGGAATTAGATAGGTACCAGATCGACATAATAGGGGTGACTGAAACAAAAAAGACAAAAACTGGTGAGATCTTTCTGAGCAATAAATACAAAATGTTATATTCAGGCAATGACAATCAAGGAAAAGAAGGAGTAGCCATTGTATTCAACACAAAATACGAGGCTAATCTTCTTGAATGGCAGGCAGTCTCATGTAGAGTGATGTGGGCAAATATCAGAATGGGGAACTGGACAATGAGACTTGTTTGTGCCTATGGTCCCACAGAAGGTTCTACTAAGGTAGAAGTGGAGGAATTTTTTGAGGATTTAGAGAAAGCATCTGACACAATGAAAAAGGAAAAGTTGGTCCTTGTTGGGGATCTAAATAGCAGAGTAGGAAATGATTGTCAGACATACAAAAATATATGGGAAAATTTGGAGAAAAGAGCAAAGCTAATAATAATGGCAAATATTTGTTTGATGTCTGCTCAGGACATGGACTGGTTATTACTAACGCCATGTTCCAACATGAAAATGTGCATAAATTCACATGGAGAGAAGCGGCAAGGAATAAGAAAAGTCTCATTGACTATGTTATTGTTGATAGTGATGTTTTCTCCCTTGTGTTCAAAAGAAATTTTGAAAAAAAATTTGTTCAAAAGAAAGCATTGAGGCTTTACTTTACTATCTGAACTTAAATTGGAATGACTGCCTCTATCTAAAGATATGGTAAAGTTTTATTTTTATCACATATTTCAATAATCTTTCTTTAATTCAATAATTTTTCTTTTTTATTTTTAAGAGCAAATAATTTATCAATTTTTCCTCAGTTATACCATTGCATTTATATAACATCACACGGCTCTTCCTTTTTCAAATCATCCATTGTTCATGTTCTATTTTGTAATTAACTATTGTCGCCACTGATGATGGCATATAATATTCAGGCTGAAATATATGGCTTTAAATAAATACTATTACTTATCCCGTTTTTTTTTTTTTTTTTTTTTTTTTTTTTTTTTTTTCCATGTTAATTGAAGCAACCTCTCTTGGCACAAGTATCTCTTAAACAACAGTACTTCAGGTGAATCCAATTAGTCACTAGGAATGACAGTGATAGTATGAGTAATACAGGCAAGTAGGGGGTTCATGGGACAAAATGCATGGCTGGGTACTGATATAGATCAGGGTATACAGGGACTGAACTGCACAGGCAGATTAGCTTTACAGATTCAAGAAAGACAATCATTATGAATGATTTCAGTTAGTGGAATATAAACTAGAGCTGAAAAAAGCATGCACAAGAAGAGAAAGAGGATTGATAGTTGCCGAGGAATATTTTCTTTAAGCAGTATGTTATTGAAAGGTACTCATAGTGCAAGAATATTTATAGAAATCTAAAATCTAGTATTAGATTTCTAAAAATGTCTACATTTTTAGCCATTGGCTACAACTCCTGTATAATAGACAAAATGCTCTATGCCCCCCCCCCCACAAGAGAAAAGCAAAATTACTTGTACCCCCACCCCCCACCTCTGTCTTAGACATATAGGGAAAAAAAAAGGAACCAAATTACTAAATCATAATTCCCCACACCACAGCTCAAACTACCATCGCCCTCATCCATTCTTTGCATCTGTAACATAGTCTGTGAATAAACAAGTAGATCTTTTAACATAAGAACTTGAAGAACTTAAGAAGCACAGTTGCTTACCAAATTATGTCAAACCTTACTTGCCACACAAAAAATGTACTTGCTCTAGACCTCCCCCACTCCCTTTCTTCCATTTTTTAATGATATCTTTCAGTAAGTTATTAGAAATTCCATAAACAGATTAGTGGTGCTGTATCATTTTGGATAATGTTTTTTGTATGAGAACCACTTGAATAAAGAAATCTCAATAAATAATGAATAGGAAAAAGAATTACAATCTTAATTTTCTGGAAACTATAATTTGTTATTAATTTTTGTCATTCAAATTTCCTTTATATGATGTATAGTCTTCTATATTTTCTTAAAGTAAAAAAGATTATGTTTAGAAAGTTATTTATTAAATAAAAAAATATATTTTGTCAGTCTGTAGCTACTCACCAGATGGTAAAATCAATCTTGCTATGTGTGAATGGCCAAGTGTATTTAAGCCCTGCTTTCAGTATCTTTTTTTTTTTTTCATAGTCAGTAATATTTGTTACATCCTGAATAATAAAGCTTTTTAAACAGATTTTGTTACCATAATGTAATTATGGTCACTTTTCCTATCAGAAATGATCATTATTCATTATAGAAACTTTCATGTTGATATTAGAAAAGGAAGACAAAAAAGATGGAAGTTTAACCACATTCATCTCAAATCGCACAACATTGAAAAACTGATTAAATCCAAATATTTAGCCTCGTGTCAATTTTTATCACATATAATCAATTAAGCAGTAGAAAATATCATAGGAAGAGAACATTACTAAGAATCCATGGACTACCCACGAAATAATATCAGAAGCAACAAAAAAAAAAAACAAAAAAAAAAAAAAAAAAAAAATTGACTTTCAAAACAGAAGGATCACTAACAAAGATTGTAATCATAAAAAAGAGGATAAAGGATCTGTTCATGCTGCTGTATATACTGGTGTCCAAAAACTAAGTTTGAACTATATTTTTACCTGTATGTTTAAAAAATTTTCAAGGCTAGCCAAATGTGGACATACATTTGTCAGCATACTAATAAATTCTATTACACAAAAAATGTTTTATGAATTTCATCCAAATTACAATATGTATTTTGGCAAAAGTAACAACTTTCCTAAGGAGGTAGTTAAGGAATCAATCTACAGTGCTTAAAGAAAACTGTGTGCAGAGACAATTCAGTATGGAATATATCCTCCTCGAATTGCGATGCAGCTCTCATGTTGTCATTAGTCTTGTTTGTTTTCTGGAGGGGAAGCAGCAGTGCATCTCCCTAATTTGACCCAAACTTGTTCTATGGGGTTGAGATCTGGGAAATATTCTGGCCACATGTTATTATCCTCTCGGTGTTTAGAAATATCTCCACTGTTTGTGGACGATGTAGTGTGGCATGGTCATCCATAAAAATGAAATCTTCACCTACAGCACCATGGAACAATCGAACATAATATTCAGAACTTCGTTGTAGTTTCACTAGTCATAGTCCCTTTTTCCAGCAATTGTAGCTTGGTGTGGCCATTAAACATAATCCCCCCAATGATCCCCACATTGTCATAACTATTCCTTTCAAGAACATTTTTGTGATGGTAAGCAACACCAATTTCATGCCAGATCGTCAACTAGAAATGGAGCAAACACTAAAATGACTCATCTGTAAAGAGTACATTAGCCCATTGTTGTCTTGTTCAATTTTTATGGATACAACACCACTGAAAACATGCTCTACGATGAGCTGTGGATAAAAGGATGCAGACTACATGCCTTCAAGCATATAGATCTACTTGTCACAGATGCAATAAGTACAAACATGAGATTTTTTTTTGGAATCAGCAATGGATCTTAAATATCAACCTGATCTCAATAAATATGGTTGCATCTAAGTTTGGAAGTAGGAAAACTAATTCTTAGACCATTGATCAACACCCAAGGCCTACCCCCAGCCATAGAAAGGATGATCTTCCTAAAGACTTAAACTCATCACTTCCACCTTGCTTTTGTGGTGCTTATGCATGTTACAAACTCTTATATCCTTGACGATATTTCTCTTACAGACAAAATATTGGAATCATTAAACCATCATTTAATTCGTTACTGATTCTATCTTAATTCTGGTAAAACCAAAATAATGAGAATCCCTTTAATTTGTTTTTATATGTCAGGTTTAAGGGTCAAAGCTGTATAACTGAGAGGATACCTTCACATAGCCTTTAAAGGAATGCGGAGAACCAACCAGGGCTTCTGACGTTCAGTCCTCACCTTCTTGTGATGCACCCTGTTAGGTATCTACCTGAATACTGAATGAACAAGGATGGACTGGTAATTTGGGATTTAGCTGAATAAATTGTATTCTTATTGGCTCAAACCGCAAATAAAATGATTGTACAACATGTCAGAATTTCATACCGGCTGGGACAGTATTCCCCCCCCCCCCCCCATTCACCAGGGAACCAGTAGTGCGAACAGCAAAAAGCCAGCTACTAGAACAAATCCTGAAACACACCCCAACTCAATATCACCAGAGTTCAAGAAGCCTGAATGGCAAAGAAATGGAGCTGGCTGAGGAATTTGATAAGTACCAGATCGATATAATAGGGGGGGTGACAGCAAAAAAGACAAAAACTTGTGAGATCTTTCTAAGCAATAAATACAAAATGTTATATTCAGGAAATAACAATCAGGAAAAAGAAAGAGTAGCTATAGTATTCAACACAAAATACGAAGCTATTCTTCTTGAATGGCAGGCAATATCAAGTAGATTGATGTGGGCAAATATCAAATGGGGGACTGGAGAATGAAACTTATTTGTGCCTATGGTCCCAATGAAGGTTCTACTAAGGTAGAAATAGAGGAATTTTTTGAGGCTTTAGAGAAAGCAACTGTCATAGTGAAAAAGGAAAAGTTGGTCCTTGTTGGGGATTTGAATAGCAGAGTAGGAAATGAGTGTCAGACATACAGAAATATTTTGGGAAAATTTGGAGAAAAGAGCAAAGCTAATAATAATGACAAATACCTGTTGGATTTCTGCTCAGAACATGGACTAGTTATTACTAATACAATGTTCCAACATAAAAATGTGCATAAATGTGCACATTTTTATGTGCAAAATGTGCAGAAATGTGCCAAGGCCTTTGACAGGATTCCACATGGAATTCTAATCAGTAAATTGCAGCATATGGGAATGGACGTAGGGTTGGTGAGATGGATAGGAGGGTGGTTGACGGAGAGATATCAGAGAGTGGTTTACTCGGGAGTAGAGTCCACAAGACGGCCTGTGACTAGCGGTGTGCCACAAGGATCTGTTCTTGGACCACTGCTGTTTAATTTGTTCATAAATGATATAGGAAATAAATGATCTGAGAGGAACAGTTCATTTGTTTGCGGATGATGCGAAGTTGGGTAGGGCAATAGTGAATGCAGATGACGTCAAAATTTTGCAGGATGATTTGGATAGATTGGAGGTCTGGGCTAAGGAGAATGGATGTCAGTTTAATGTGGCAAAATGTAAGGTTATGCATTTTGGGGTGAAAAGATTGGCGGCAGTTTACTGCATTGGTGGAACCCTGCTCCAGGAAATTGATGAGGCACGAGATTTAGGAGTGTTGGTAGATAAGGAATTGAAATTTAGGGGACACATTGCAAAAGTGACCAAAACAGCTCATCAAATCACTTGGTTGCTGAAGAATGCGTTGACAAGCAGAGACAAGCAGGTTATTGTTCCTCTCTATCGAGCCTTGATAAGACCCCATCTAGACTACTGTGCTCAGATTTGGTCACCTAGGTTTCTTCTTGATGGGGAGGAGGTGGAGAGGATCCAGAGGCGAGTGACCAAGATGATAGCAGGTCTGTGGAATGAACCGTATGAGAACAGGTTGAGGATTTGTGGGTTGCAAAAATTGGTTGATAGGCAGAGGAGGGGAGATATGATTGAGACATTCAAATTACTGAAGGGTTTCTATAAAATTAATTCAGAAGATATTTTTGAGAACAGGGCTGGTTGTGGGAGGACTAGGGGACATCCATGGAAACTGGGCAAAAGTGTGGTTAGTAAAGGTGTTAGAGCTGGGTTCTTTACTTTTAGAGTAGTGAATGAGTGGAATGCGCTCCCTGAGTCTGTGGTGGATGCTGTGACAGTGAATGAGTTTAAGGCGAGGTATGATAGATACTGTATGAATGTCAAATAATTGTGATGAATATGATTTGGGGCCTCCCTCGATGAGTCTAATGACTCCCTGGAGTTGCCCGTAATAATAGTAATAACAAATTCACATGGAGAAAAGTCTCATTTACTATGTTATTGTTGATAGTTGATGTTTTCTCACTGGCACAGAAATTTGAAATTTTTGCACCAGTGAGAAATTTCAAATCCTCTGCATGCTAGATATGCAAAGGATTTGAAATTGGAAATGATCTCCATTTAGTCTTGAGCAGGATAAAATTGAATTTCATATTGAAAAGAATAACATATAAGAAAGTTTTAAAGCAAATAAAAGTTGAGCAGCTTTTTTATTTTTAAATATGGACTGAAATACACAAACATTATTCAAGAAAAAATGAAAGCGTTCGAAATTAGGAACGAAACCTTGGAGATTCAGTGGCAAGTCCTGAAGAAAACATTTATTCAGCCAGTGAGGTATGTGGTGAGGTTGTCTCTAAGGATTTTAAAATCATAACTCAATGGTGGACACTGGAAGTTAACGAGGCAGTGAAGGAAAAGAAGAAAGCATATCAAAAGTTCCTGGAAAAATAAGTCAGCTTGTGCTCTTAGAGAATACAGAGACAAATCTAAGAAAGCCAAACACTGTGTAAAACTAGCTAAACGAAAGTCATGGGAAGACTTTGGTAAGAACATTAAAAATAAATATCAGGAAGGTGGCAAAATATTCTAGAGGCTGTGAAAAAACCTCAGAAAGAGGAAAGAGTGCTGTAAGAGGAATTAGAGATAATAAAGGTGATATGAGAACTGGAGAAAAAAGATATCCGTGATGTATGGAGTAATTACTTCGAAAAATTACTAAATGAAACAAGCCATGACAGCATAATGGTAAAAAAAAACTCTCAACAGGCCTGCCATCGGGATTACATAGAACCTCTGCTACTACTAATAGCTCACACAAAAAGTTAAGCAAGTTTGAGTGCGGTTAGTAGCTGGAGGAGATCAATTGTTCGATGCTGTTGACACACTCTCCTCGACGAGTCTTTGGACTCCCTGGAGGTGTCGCATAATAATAATAATACTTGTAATTTTATATTTCTATATAATAATAATAGAAATGGAGGAAAGAGTGCTGTAAAAGGAGTTAGAGATGATAAAGGTGACATGAAAATGGAAGAAAAATATATCCTTGAAGTATGGAGTAATTACTTTGAAAAACTGCTAAATGAAACAAGCAGATGACAGCACAGTGGTACACTAACCAGGCATGCAGTCAGGAATACATATCTGTATTTGAAGTAGAAAAAGCCATCAAAGGCTTGAAATGTGGAAAGCCAGCAGGAGTAGATGATGTTTGACCAGAAATGCTGGTATAAAAGTCTTGCAGTGGTTGCACTGCATATTTCAGAAAGCCTGGAAGGAGGGGCGAATTCCAGATGATTGGAGTAGACCTCTCATAGTACCCATATATGAAACTGAATCTGAGAATTAGAGGTATTTTTGTACTGAGTATTCCTGGTAAGATTTATGCAAGTATACTTCAGAAACAGTTGAGAAGGATTGTGAAAGGGACAATGAAAATAGGCAGAAACATTTAAAATATCAACTACATTGTGAATGGAGAATCTATAGAACAAGTAAAACATTTCAGCTACTTAGGCACGATTTTTAGTGAAGATGGTAAATTAAATATGTAAATAGACAACAGAATCAACAAAGCTGGTATGGTAGGAAGTCAACTGAATAAATTCATAAGGATAAGGGGGAAATTAGCCAAAACACTAAATTAGTCGTATACAAGACAGTGTTCAAACCAATTTTAACTTATGGATCTGATAACTGGGTTAAAAATAAAACACTTGAACTAAAGACTGGAGACCACATTTATGAGAGTCCTGAGAAAGCTTGGGGGCATGAACAGATGGCATCAATGGCAATATCGCATAGCTAATTGTAGGTGGTATGGTTATTTAAAACAGAATGGTAGAATAAACATTAGCAAAACAAGTGTTCTCTGCCAGGTTGGCAAAGAAAAGACCCAGAGGAAGACCAAGATATATGTGTGGATTGATATAGTAAAAAGTGCCTTTGAACACAGAAATATAAGATCTGATAATGTTGGAGTCTTGACAGATAACAGACTGTTTTGGAGGAAAATTGTTGATAGGAAGTTAGTAATGATATAAGTTCTTCATGTAGCACTATCATAATATCCTGTACAGCCCTTGAGGGGTACATCTCAAGAATTTGATGATCATGAGGATGATGTCCAAATTTTGACATTTCAGTCTTTTTATACTAGCAGGTTTTTTTGAATGATGTTTTAGGTCAATTTGATTTGATTTTGAAATGGGTTCATTTGTGTTATAGATATTTAGCGAATCACTAGATATCTATAACACAAGTGAACTTGTTTTAAAATTTACCTCTTAGTCTTACTGCCATAAGCCTCTTGTTCATATTTTTTAAATATATAAGCATTTGATTCCTTTGGATAAGGAAACATCTCCCTGTTATAATTATGTTCTGTGTTTCTATTTCATATTTCACAACCTTGCTTTATTTTTGTTTGTTCTTTATTTAAATATCATGAATCTGTCGTAAATGGTCGACTGCCACCATTTATTTATTTCTATTAGATCTTATGTTCTCACGCTCTGTAGTCGAACAAATTTATTTGTTTTATGACTGCACCAGTTAGATCCTGTATTGAGTGTGAGATTATAAGATTTTAAACTGAAGACAAAGGAGATGTTGTTAACATTCCCCACTTATGTTAATCTTTTCCTTTAATTAATCGTAGCTTGATTATTGATCACCTTAACTTTGCCTTATGCAGGTTTTAATTTTTTAGGATAGTGCATTGATAAAATCAGTCCAATGTGTTGTTCACAAACCATTTAATTAAATCAGAAAGGAATATATACACAGTTTGGTTCATATTAACACACACATATATATATATATATATATATATATATATATATATATATATATATATATATATATATATATATACACACACAATTGCCTTACAATTCTTTGTTATTCTCAAATCTTCTTAATTCAAACTTTGTTCTAATTTTCTTCCTTTAAAGCTAATTCACAATATAGGATACCTTGAGTAAGCTTAATTCATTATCATTTATATTATCTTATTTCACTCATAAACAGACATGCTTGATGCACGCTCTTGTTCAGAATTATCATACATATAACTACTTACAATTCTCGTTCAGCATTGCCTTTTACATGAACTTTTTGTTCACATGAAAGTGCTGCTTCTTATCTCTTTCCTTCTGCTGGCTCATTCTTGATTTCCTGCCAAATTTCTTCCTTGTCCGAGTCGTTGATTATTCCATACCCTATAGGCCCCTTAATGTGGCAGCAATGTGCAGCTGATTCCTTTCGATTCCTAATATTGGACCTCACGTAGCAGCAGACCCAGGTAGAAGACTCAGAAACCTATGACGCTTCTCTTTCGATTACCAACAGCGGACCCAGGTAAGAGAAGGTGAAAACTCTAAGACAAAAATCCTTCTCCACGATTCGGCTTATAAATGCCTGGACTTCCATTGTATGCATCCGCACACCTTTTGAAACTTCCATATATGGTCACATATTGACTTCTAGTCATAATGACGTCATATTTCACGCATCTTTTGAAATTGCCATATATGGACATGGGGTTGATAGCGTTACATAGTGATGTCATGTGGCATGTTATTTCAACAAAGGCTCATGGTTAAGTTATTACAAATAAAGGATTATTACAGACAAAATTAAAATTTCTCTAAGTGCAATCTCCTTAAAAAAACTTGTAAAAGCGAAAATGATAAGTTACATAGTAACATATGAGAGATTTTACATCCCTTTCTTAGCCTCCTTCAGGAATACCAGGCTAAAGAGAAGATTTATTTATTGTTATCTCTCAAACTTTGGCAATATTGTCTTGCACAGTTAAGTGATGGATTTGTTCATATTAAGAAAGCTCCCCGCTGTTATATCTTGAGTTGACCACTTATAATCTCCCATGATAAGTGGCTTCATAACTTATGTTCAAGTGTTATTTTGGTTTATATTAAACTCAAGTTTTATTTAAATATAAATTATGATATGACAGTTTACTCCAACATGGTAGTTGTTTCCATAGTTTACATAATATATTCTGATCACATGAAGGAAAGGATTAACTTATGTTCTGTTTTACATGTTTTTTAAATTGGGATAATGCACTCAGAAAATTGTTAAACTTTGACTGAAATTATATTTTCTGTAATATTATTATATCCAGCCTTCATTAAGAATAATGTGGTGCATGACATCATCAAATAAGTCTAATAAGTAATGTTTAAATAAGTAAGTTTAATGCTAACATTAGTGAGAAAATTCTGATAATTGTCATGGATGCAAAATTCCAACGACCCGTGAAAGATATTGTCATCATGTCCAGAGATCTCATTACACGACCATAGTTGCCATGGACAAAGAATTCCAAAGACGTGCAGAGAATGGAGTTTGCATGTCTGTAGGTGAATGTGTGACCAATTTTGAGAGACATGCACATGCCATGACGGAAGTCAGGGCCTACTTAAGGCAATTCATCAGGAAGGAATTTTGTTCTTAGGGTTTTCTAAGCTTCCTTTTACCTGAGACCCCGTCACGTCGAGATTGCTATCGGAAGTAAGTAGATAAGTGCTGTGATTTCCAAAGTCGTCCACCTGGATCACTGCCACATGAGAGATTTATGTCGAGTCGTCACAAAAGGAAGGAACTGCACTTTGCCATGTCAAAGGTCCAATAAAGAAAGGTATTGTCGACTACTCGAACAAGGAAGAATTTTAGCGGGAAAACAGGAACGAGTCAGCAAGCAGAAAGAAAGACAAGAAGAAGACTTACACGTGAACAATGGATTAATGTGAAAGACTGTCTACTGAATGAATATTGTAAGTAGTTGTATTACTGAACAACATGGTACATCAAGTGTCTGTTTGTGAGATATTGTATCTTAATGGTAAATTAGGCTTAACCAAGGTATGTCTTCGTGTGTAGAGGCTTAAGTGCTGTGAGGACATCATGTTGGAGCTTAATGGATTTTTTACAACACTCAAAAAGAATTAAAATAGAATTTAATACTTCCTATATTTCGTCCTAGTCACTAGGACATCTACGGAGATTACAAAAACAATTAATGTAACATGCACACAAATATCATACAATACTAAGCCCAATCACGTGGGTGACACTAAAGTCCTATCTAGGTGGAGCGCCCTCTAAGGGCAGTAGGTGGTCTGGAATTTATTAAGATTTGGTTGATTTTTGAGAGCTGCTGCTGCTTCTAAGAAAAGTCTCTCTTTCTTGAATTTGCTGTGGTGGAGCATGGTTTTCTTCCATGATACCCTGTGGGTGGTGTCCAAAACATGGTCAGCCAAGCCTGAATGGCCATAGTTGTGTTTACAGATGTAAGACTTGTGTTCCTCCAGGCAGATGGATGCTGATCTGCCTGTCTGTCCAAAGTACGCCAGCTTACAGGAACAGGGTACTTTGTAAACTCCAGGCAGAGAGAGAGAGAGGAGGGAGCTGATCTTTTGTAGAACGGATAAGGGTAGCAAGTTTGCAGTGGGGCTTATATGCTGTGTGTGTAGGTTGTACTTTTTTAGTATCTTGGCTATTTTTTCGGATGTGCCACGGATGTAGGGTATGGTGATGGCATTTTTAAAATCTTGTTGACGAGAAGGACGGGGAATGGGGGAGGAACTGATTTTTTTTTGATACTGTGTTCACTGTAGCCATTGGAGAGGAAAGTGCTGTGTATGTGGTTAAGCTCAGTAGTGTGGTTCTACTGGAACAAAGATTGTGGGCTCTCTTGGTACGAGTATTAATAATGCCATATTGTTGAGAGGGGGTAGTGGTGGGAGAGTTTGTGAATGTATCTGCCTGTGTGTGTGTGGGTTTTCTGTATACAGTGAAGGCAAGTGTATCATTAGGCAGACATGTGACTAAGGTGTCTAGGAAGGGTAAACAATTGTTCTTTTCCTTTTCCATAGTAAACTGGATTCTTGGATGTAGGCTATTGAGATGACTGAGGAAGGAGTCTAACGTGTCTGGGCCATGAGGCCAAATGGTTCCCTCTATCTGCTTTGAGTTCCCTCTATCTGCTTGTAATATAAGCAGATAGAGGGAACCGCCATGGGTTCCCCCCCTCTCTCCCCCCCTTGCCAATTTCTATATGGAAGAATTCGAAAAACGAGCCATAGACTCAGCTCCACTCAAACCTTCTATCTGGCTAAGATATGTAGATGATGTGTTCTCTATTTGGCCTCATGACCCAGACCCTGGAGTTTACAAAGTACCCTGTTCCTGTAAGCTGGCATACTTTGGACAGACAGGCAGATCAGCATCCATCCACCTGGAGGAACACAAGTCTTACCTCTGTAAACACAACTATGGCCATTCAGGCTTGGCTGACCATGTTTTGGACACCACCCACAGAGTATCATGGAAGAAAACCACCATGCTCCACTACAGCAAATTCAAGAAAGAGAGACTTTTCTTAGAAGCAGCAGCTCTCAAAAACCAGCCAAATCTTAATAAATACGGTTGCATTAAGCTTCCGAAGATTTGGGAAACACTCATCACCAGAGGTCCCACCTTACATTCCAGTCCACCTACTACCGCCCTTAGAGGGTGCTCCACCTAGATAGGACTTTAGTGTCACCCACGTGGTTGGGCTTAGTATTGTATGATATTTGTGTGCATGTTACATTAATTGTTTTTGTATTCCCTGTAGATGTCCTAGTGACTAGGACGAAATATAGGAAGTATTAAATTCTATTTTAATTCTTTTTGAGTGTTGTAAAAAATCCATTAAGCCTCCAACATGACAAGTTATGTCTTAAAATCCCAATGTATAATTAGTGGCATAGCCAAGTGAAAAAACTTCCATAAACTTATCTCTAATCCAGAGAATTTTAATAATAGGGTGCGAGACCCTTTGGCAACTCATATAGGTAAATATGACTTTTCCATTACTTCTACCTTAGTATCACCATCTCTTGGTCTGGCTCCCACTGATGAGATCTCAATAAAGGTCAAAACTGCTCTTGGTAGTGGCCCTTCCATTAATGCATTGCATTATACAAATCAATGGAGATGTGCTTTGCATTTTGGGAGATACTAAGGCAAGTGATGAGAACTTATACCACCTTTACCACGAGTTGCCCCAGTCCTGAAAGTACTTCAGGCAGAAACTTTGTTTGCTAATACTTGGATAAAGGATAAATCCCAATATATAATTAATTAGTATGCTATATTGTATTTAACTAGAGTAGTAAGAAAATTGTAATGACTTTGTGTATTCACTGTATCATTCTGTAAATATTCTTTTAGCCTTCATTAAATAGTTTGTAAACAGCACATTGGACTTTTTTCTATCAATTCACTATCCTAAAAAAAAAAAAAATTAAACCTGCATAAGAGAAATTTACATGATTTATATTTATGCCATGACTAATTTAAAGTAAGAGTAATATTAAGTGGTGATTACGAACGATAACTGCTTTGGTTTAAGATCTTATGCTCTTGCACTTAATATATAGTCTAAGTGGTGCAGTCATTAAAAAAATAAATTTGTTCAACTATAGAGCGTGAGAGATAAGATATAGTAGAAATAAATATATGGCAGCAGTTCATAGGTTTAGGCAGTCGACCATTAACGATAAGTAAGTAAAGAGAAAACAAAGACAAAGTAGGGTAGTGGAAGTACGTAATATAACAAAAGGTGCAGCCAACAAGAATACTGAATATATAACCATGAATTTTATAATCTAACATTCTTTGTTCCTATTATAGATGTTTTTAGCTTGAATTTTTGTTCATATATCCTTGTAACCTTTGGTATGTCATTGTTACCAGTAGCACGATTATTTACAACCTGTGAATATTATTGTCATAATGTACAAATCAAAAAATAACACAGTAACCACAGTTATACTTTAATGGAAAAGCATAGATATCGGAAAACAAAGATGGGATTTGGATTTTTCTGTTGATGAGGATATGTATTGTTGGAGGTGGTGGAAATAAGAGATCTTGGGGTGTGGTAGATAAAGATCTAAAATTTAGAGGACTCATTGCCAAAATTTTGAGAACAACACAACAGATTCTGGCAATGACAGAGGATGCTGACTTATAGAAGTAAGGAGATTCTGGTTCCATTGTATAAGTCTGATTAGGCCACATATGGACTACTGTGCACAGACCTGTTTTTTAGAAGGATGAAGAGATGTTAGAGAGGGTCCAGAGGTGTTTGACTAACATAGTTTTTGATCTCTGAAATATTGAAATTGGAGAAAGGTTGAGACAGTGCAGCTTACAGAGTCTAGTTGCTAGGAGGAGGATTGATATGATAGACATTGGTAAGGGTTTTTTTATAGGATTAATGTTGAGGTTTTTCATAAAAATGGTGCGAGATTGAGGCAGAACAAAAGGTCTTCATTGAAAGCTGTATAAGTAGGGTGTGAGCAAGGGAGTGAGAAGCAGGTTTTTTTTTTGCATGGAGAATTTGAATAATTGAAATGCATTTCCTGATCTCTGTGGTGTTTGCAGAGAATATGAATGTGTTTAAGGCATGGTATGATGAGCTTTGTGTATGATAAAAGGGAAGTCCTAGATGAGACTGTGACTCCATGGGATCTTAGGATAATAATAATAATCTCAACAGATCAACAGAAAACAACACTACATCATCAGTGTTTGGAACATTTAATGACAAGAATTCAAGGTAAATATAACAATCGGTTCACCAATTAAAAATGGTTGACTTTTTGGAGAGACAGTCATACTGATTCAGGTTAGGCTGGTGTAAAAGGGCCTTTGCAACTTTTTTGAAAAGGTAGTCAGATTTAAAACTTTCTATGGAGAAGGCAAGCATCTCATAGGATATTGTGTTTAGTATCGATACTACTATGCTGTGCCTAACAGACTTTTGAGGGTTTCTGATTTTCAGTGTAATTAATCCCCCTCCCCTGCTACAGAATGGCCTATATGCCCAAAGTATGTCAAATCACATTCACAAGGGATCTGGTAAACACCAGCTAAAGATTCAGACAACAGTTGTCTTTTGTAGATGGTAATGGATGAGAAATTTTGTTCATAGTTAAATATGTCGAATTAAGGTAAAACCTCTTGAAAATTCTACTAATCTATTGGGTTTGACGGTTGTAATCTCAGTATCAAATCTTTAATGGAATTAATTTTTTTTTTTTACTAAATAATTTAAGGAAATTAACAACGTCAACTAGGATATACATTAAAATAAATTTTAATATACTTCAATATTTCGGCAACGTCACGTTGCCATTTTCAAGAAACTTAAGAACAAGACACGTGCATGCAGGCACAACAAACAGTAAGTGAGGAAGAAGCATTTTTTACTAAATAATTTAAGGAAATTAACATGAACTAGGATATACATTAAAATAAATTTTAATATAACTTCCTCACTTACTGTTTGTTGTGCCTGCGTGCACGTGTCTTGTTCTTAAGTTTCTTGAAAATGGCAACGTGATGTTGCTGAAATATTGAAGCATATTAAAATTTATTTTAATGTATATCCTAGTTGACGTTAATTTCCTTAAATTATTTAGTAAAAAATGCATAACCAATGTCTAAGCCTTTCCACGAGAATAATGGAATTAAAGTTTTGATATTGAGAAGTTCTTGTTATAAGCTTAAGGGAGAGCAGCGAACATTATGTGCTCTATTAATTAATCACTTGACAACACAAATTTTTGGGAGGTACAATGAGTAGGCTTTGTACACTGCGTGGAAAGAAGTCAACGGACACCGTCGTGTGAGGAACAGGCAACCATGTTGTAAGCCTCAGTTCTGAATGTTTTTATCCATATTTGTGTTCTAGTCAATGCCCAGAACTTCATGATCATCATCGTGCAAGCCAACGATTTGCAGTTTTTATATATTATCCTTTTTAGCACCCTACAGTCATGTTTAGTGAGTGTGGTGGGTCACTCACTGTGCAGTTGATTCCCTGGTTCCATCTCAATATGGTATCACTGATTGTTGATCTGGGATGGCCCACTTTATTAACAATTTACAGTACAGATAGGCCTTCAGCATGGCATCCTGTCACAATGCCGCTTTCAAACTCTAAAATACTGATGGAACCATTGTTCTGCCTGTCACGTATTGCTTATGGTATGAAGTATGCCAAGCTTTAGTGAAGTCTGGATCAGCATTCAGCAGTGTCTCTACATTCACCTTTTTTGATGAGCATGGATTGACATGTTTATGTAAATATTAAAGTGTAGTGTGTCTCCACCCCCCATTTATTTGAACTTTGAAGTGACTAGAAGTGATGTTTAGACTTCAGAAGGAATCTAAACATCCCTTCTAGAACAAAGTTTACATTTTCCCCCATTCCTTTCAACATACAAAATGTGCAGTGTTTGTGTTATGTCGGGCATCATAGAGAGTGACCAGCATCTATTTTCTAGAGTACAGTCAGTAATCATTCAGACTGATTATGCATTCTTGGTCAAATTCTTGGTCTAGTGGCATTCTTGATCAAACCTAATCGTAAGGCTTTAATAGATTTCTAGGTCAGCTGGTCAATAATCTTATGACTACTGTTCCTCCAGGGCATGGCTTGAGAGTCTGAGCTGAGTAGTGGTAATATTCAGAGAAAACTGCTGTAGCTATGATGATTTGCGATTTGGTTAAAATTCTCCATCTCTATGGCATAAATAATTCGTTACTGACTGTTCTCTAACTGTTCCAATTTCATTTCAACTTATTTAACAGGAATTATTAGAAGTCTAGAGAAATAGATTATGTTGGAAACGATTTACTTGCCTAGATCTTCCATTTCACTTCACCAACATGCAGTCTTATCTCCATTCTCAGCAATTTCCATCTTCAATCTGCAAAACTACACCTGCATTTCATAACCAACTTAAATTTCAGCTCTTTCAAGCAAAGCTGATATTAGTTTTTACAGTTACTCCTTTTTTCTCAAATGTGACTTTTGCTATCTCTGTTGCTCAACTAATCTCAGCAGTCATTCTAAACTTTTTAAATGTTCATTTTGTTATCCATCTTTCACTAATAGTGAGATCATCTTCCTTTCTTTATTTTTTACATCTCTGGCTGGCTTTCCTAATCAAACTGCACTGATCCAGCATATATTAATACCAAGGCATTTATCACCACTGATCTTATACAAATTGTTCTACCTACCAGTTAACTCTAACCATTCACCAGACTCCAGATTTCTTGCTTGCTAGTATTTTCTCTGGCTCATTTCCATAGATGGATTGTTGTTTTCAGTCTCTGATCCAAACGCTTGTTCATTTCCCATTTCACTTTAAATTCTTATCTCTTGCATTAGCATTAATGCAGGAGACAAGAATTTAAAGCTTTGGTCTCCAAATAAGTGTGCCAAGGCTGCACAAGAGAAGAATCGTGCATATTGAAATTGGCTTTTATAAAAATCTCTAGTTCTCTTTTTCTGTTTATACTAAAGCCCAAAATAGTCACAAACAAATTATCACTTTATATAAAATTGATTTCAAAAAGTCCAAAAGCAGGTAACTTGCATCTTCTACAAATAGCAGTTGTTCTTTTTGATCTCTTTAGCCATAGATATAACTTTTTTCCAAATCTGCTTCTACCTCTTTTGCACTTAGATGATTCTGTTTTTTATCCAACTGGATACCAAAAAGTCTACTTGTCCCAACAGCATTTTGATTGTTCTACAAGTTTACACTAAGTCTAACTCCTATTTTATACTGCCTTTTTATTCTTTTCCATTCCACTAGTGGTTGCAAATCTTTAATATCAAATTATCATTCAGTCTCTCTCTCATTTCCTTTCTTTCTGAAGTAAACATACCAATTAACACTCAACACTTGTGCTACCCAGAAAAACCTCATCTGCCAAATAATTGCTAACATGGATTATTTTTGATTAAATGACTTGCATTTGGATAAAGGTTATGGCAAAACTTTGTAATCTCAAGTGGTTGCTCTTTATCTCTAAATCATTTGTTCAGTTGACTCCCTGCGCTTCCATCCATCTCAGTGTGGTATCACTAATTGTTGAACTTGGTTGGGCCAGTTTGTCCATTTTTGCCGAACAGATAGGCCTGCAAGATGGCATCCTATCACAACGTCTCTTTCAAACTCTGTCAATTCATTTCTCGCATCCATTTCACCCGAACACAGTTGCACTGACTTGGGAGCATCATATTCCTCCAATTTTTACTGGCTTCAAACACGACTCTTTAAATGCACAATGCATCTTGTCCATGGGGTGTCCGTTGACTTCTTTCCAAGTGATGTACTTGGGATGTGTAGTGTTTTGATCAAAACATATCTTAATTGATTTTACTCAAGACCTCGACTAAACTTTTTTTTTCTTTTTGCAGTTATTTAAAATATTTTGATTATTAGTGGAAATTAATACATCATTAGAAGATTACCAAGCTGAAGCAGTGAAAATATTGCATTGTCATTGTATTAATGATTAATCATTACTTCCTGTAAATAATAAATACATGTAGTTACATTACAGTAGACTTCCAATTGCCCATCTATAATCAGCGTATCGGTATCCAGTGTTTCCCCGTTCCCCTCGTGTGTGTTTGGGGGGGGGGGAAGTATCAGTCACTATACACCTTACTATTTATAACTAGATTCTGCAGATTACTTCCATTATTATGGATGTCTTTAATTATGCATTTTATGTTATGATCTGCAGATTACCAGAAAATTACATAGAATCTCATGTTTTTTACTTACTGTTTATATTTAAAATTCAAAATTTTAATGAGCAACATTTTTAAGTCACTGTGTAACTTACTATTTATGACTATAAGTTTCTGAAGATTACTTCCATTTTATTATGAATTATATTTAATTATACATATGTTGTGATCTGCAGATTACTAGAAAGTTACTTAGCATCTCATATTTTTTACATATTGTTTTTATTATTTTTAATATTTAAATATAACGAACAACATTTTTGAAATGTCTCACTGGATACAATATTTTCAGGCTGTGAAGATTTCATCATTGAGACTATGACTTTGGAGACATTATTATCTGTTTTACAGTGGAGTAGCCAACCACATGGTTCTCATTGGGTTTATCGTCAGGCATTGAACTTTATACGTGAAGAATTCTCTAGTGTTGCTTCATCTTCTATTTTATATCAACTGGAAAGAAACCATTTACTAGAGGTTATTAAGTCAGATTTTCTTCAAGTAAGTCAACAGTGTTATTGCATTTGCTTAACGATAGCTCAAAACAGATTTCACAAACTCTCTAGTAGGCATTACATTTGCAGAATTTGAAGTAACTCAGTTTTATCTTGAGTTTTTTTTGTTGGCCTATTTAGCAGAGTTAATGCTCATCCTCCAACGAACAGGCTACTAAATTAGACTAGATTAAACTACTAGGCTATTAAGCTACTAGATTAAACTAAATTTATTAAACAGGCTACTAGTTCAAATCCCTACATGTGCATAGATGTTAGTGGATGTTGTTAGGTGGTAGATGAATTCTAGACCAACCACCTTGCATATTGGTAACCTGAAATAACTTGAAAAGTTTATTTGTTCTCTAGAGCAGCGTTTCTGGATTAATAAAATTTACCATAAATTTAAAAATTAAAATCCCTTAGCCCACCTACAGTATTACTCTTCTATAGGTTTACAACTTTTCATGGATATGAGCGCCATATGGAGGGGGGGGGGCTAAATAAATAATCTTGCTGTAGATAAGACTAGATTAATACAATCAGCTAAAATTTATTCCTTGTGTAGAATTTATGGAAACAAACGTGTTACAGCATTACTTGACTTACAACAAAGAAAAATAACACTTCACATTGTGTCTTCTATATCAGCATTGTCATCAAGAATACATATGTATGAACTAAAACACAAGCTACATCATAATACATATAAGTAAGCAATAGTATAATTGCTATGTTTACACTAGCTTAACCTCTGGTAAGGGAAAGAAAGAGAGGAAGAGTAAAATTTTAAAAATAGAATTTCATAATACAAAAAATAATGATCAAATATAATAAAATAAAAATGATTAAAAAAGTTAAGTTGAACTACATAATTTGCTACTCTACAGTCCTGTTATTTTTAGGTCTATCCACTTATCTGGTTTACTTATGTTGAGGTTCTGCCATCTTGTTTATCTGATGTTCTATATCTGAATGCTATGTGTATTACAAATTTAACTTCTATCATTCTTGTTGAGATTGAGGTGATGTATCAACATCTTACAAGTTTCTTTGAAGTTTGTTTTGGAGTAGTGTAGGGACTTAGTGACTTTCCAATTAATTCTCTGTGATGTGTTTGGAGTGCATGATTGGAAAGGCCTGTTTTACTATAATGAAGGAATTTAATGGGTTGTTTGTGTTCATCTTTGCTTATTGAAATTGTGCATTTCCCCTGTGTAGGGTAAGTTGCAGGTTCACTGAATTTTGTAAACCCCTGGGCGGGCAAGGTAAGGAAGAGGATCTTTGGACAAGCTAAGTATGCTTTTTAAGAGGAAAGACCTTAGAGAAAGATAAAATTTATGAATAATTGTTATTTCATCAAGAATGCATCAATCAGGATGGATATGAAGGCCAGTGATATCTATAAGAGGATGGTTGATGGATAGACACCAGAGATTATTATATAACAGTGTAGAATCTGAGCAATACCAAATGACAATTTTCATCATTGAATGGCATATACCCTCAAGGGGTATACAGGATATTATGATAGTACTACATGAAAAACTTACGTCATTACTAACTTCCTATATGCAGTTTTCCTCCAAATCAATCTCTTATCTGTCAAGACTCCAACATTATGAGATCTTATATTTTTTCCTCTTTTAAGATGCTTTTTACTCTATCAATCCACCTATGTCTTGGTCTTCCTCTAGGTCTTTTTACAGCCAACCTGGCAGAGAACATTTCTTTTGCTAATCTTTCCTCTTCCATTCTGTTTAAGTGACCATACCAACTGAGCTCTGCTAACAATGTCAAGTTCTTTCCTAATATCCTCATTTTTAATATGATATTGCTTTGATGCCATCTGTTCACGCTCCTAATCTTTCTCAGGAATCTCATATCTGTGGTCCCTAGTTTTTGGTCAAGTGCTTATTTTTTTCTAACCCAGCTCTCAGATCCATAAAGTTAAAATTGGTTTGAACACTGTCTTATATGCAGCTAATTTAGTCTTTTAACTTTCTCTCTTAATCCATATAAATTTATTCAGTTCACTTCCTACCATACAGGCTTTGTTACCAAATATGAAAATATTTGGTAAACTAAATATTTTCATATTTAGTTTACCATCTTCACTAAAAATTGTGCCTAAGTAGCTGAAATGTTTTACTTGTTCTATAGGTTCTCCATTCACAATGCAGTTGATATTTTCAATGCTTCTACCTATTTTCATTGTCTTTGTCTTTTTATTGCTGACCTTCATACCAAATCTATTACAAGAGTTATTCAGTTTAGTCAGGAAATCTTGCAGACTTGTATCAAATTTATTTAGAAGTACAACATCATCTGCATAAAGCAAAGAACTGACATTAACATCTTTAATTTTGATATCGGGTTTAATACTACTTTCCTTCATAATGTGATCCATATAGATAATGAATAACAGAGAGGATAATGTATATTTTTGTCTGACAATGCCCTGTTGACATCATATAACTGTAGTGTTTTGAATAGCTTTTATCTTGGCACCTTATCATATGCATTTTGCAGGTCTACAAAACTTAAATACAGATCTTTTATTATATTCCCACAATTTCTCAACTATTTGTCATAAAGTGAAAATCTGATCCCGACAGCCTCTATTTGGCTGAATCCAGCTTATTCTTCACCAAGCTTCCCTTTCACAATCCTTCTCAACTGTTTCTGAAATATCCTTGCATAAATCCTACCAGGAACACTCAGTAGGGAAATGCCTCTGTAATTCTCACATTCCATTTTATTTCCCTTTTCATATATGGGTACTATGAGAGGTCTACTCCAATCATCTGAAATTCGTCCCTCCTCCTCCCAGGCTTTCTGAACTGTGCAGTGCAACCACTGCAAGACTTTTATACCTCCATACTTGAGTGTTTCTGGTCGAATATCTTCTACTGCCTTTCTACATTTCAGGCTTTTGATGGCTCTTTCTACTTCATATATGGATATGTATAAAAGTCTTGCAGTGGTTGCACAATGCTTAGCTTTCTTACATTTATCTCTGTATTCTCTTAAGAGCATATGCTGACTTATTCACCAGGAACGTTTGACATTCTTCCTTCTTTTCCTTCACTACCTCTTTAACTTCCTGTGTCCACCATAGAGTTTTGATTTTTCTATCCTTGTAGACAACCTCACCACTAGCTGAATAAATGTTTTCTTCAGGACTTGCCACTGAGCCTCCAAGGTTTGGTTCCTATTCTCAAACTCTTTCATATTTTCTTGAATAATGTTCACATCTGAGAGCTGCTCAACTTTTATTTGCTTTAAAACTTTCTTACATGTTCTTCTTTTCAATATGAAATTCAATTTTATCCTGCTCAAAATGGTGATCACTTCCAATTTGAAATCCTCTATACACTCTAGTATACTGCACTAGTGAGAAAACATTCTTATCAACAATAACATAGTCAGTGAGACTTTTCTTATTCCTTGCACCTTCTCTCTGTGTGAATTTATGCACATTTTTATGTTGGAACATTGTATTAATAATAACCAGTTTGTCCTGAGCAGAAATCCAAGGTATTGGCCATTATTATTAGCTTTGATTATCATTTCCTGCTTTGCTATTTAGATCTCTAACAAGGACCAACTTACTTTTTTCTCATTGTGTCAGTTACTTTCTCTAAAGCCTTAAATAATTCCTCTACTTCTACTTTAATAGAATCTTTTGGGACCATAGGCACAAATAAGTCTCATTGTCTAGTTCCCCATTCTGATATTTGATGTGATCAAATATCAGAATGAGGAAATATAGCTACTTCTTCTTTTCCTTAATTGTTATTGCCTGAATATAATGTTTTGTATTTATTGCTTCGAAAGATCTCACCAGTTTTTGTCTTTTTTGTTTCAGTCACCTTTATTATGCCAGTCTGGTACTTATCCAGTTCTTCTGTTAGTTCTATTTCTTTGCATTTCAGGCTGCTTATCTTGATAGTGCCAATCTTGAACTCTGATGTTGAGTTGGAACATGTTTCAAAATTTGTTCCAGTAGCCAATTGTTTGCTGTTTGTCTGGTTTTCTGGCAAAAACAATGGGGGGGGGGGCCTTGTTTAACTGGGATACTCCAGCCAGCATGAAATTCTTTCATGTTGTATCATCATTTTACATTGCGATTTATGCCAATAAGAATACAATTTGGTCGGCTAAATCCCAAATTGCCAGCCCATCCTTGTTCATTCAGTATCCAGGTAGATACCTAACAGGGGAAGAAAAGAACCCATGAGAAGGTGAAGATTGGACATTAGGTCAGAAGCCATTGTTGGTTCTCCACATTTCTTTTAATGACTATGTGGAGGTCACTTCTAAGTTATATAGCTTTGACTCTTAAGGGTGCTTAATAAAATAAACATCAAAAAGTATATAAATAGATAACCAAGTTGTACAAATATTGAAAAACTGATAAAAGAAAAATAAATAAATAAATTGGTATTCATACTGCACAAGAAGGATTTTAATAGGTTTGTAAGAGATTAGTTACATGCAAGCAAGATTTTATTAAAGATCACTGAAAATAGAAGTGAGGCTAAAGTCAAAGCGAGATGTCTGAGGAATGCAGGTTTCAGGAAAGGCAAGAGTACCAGAGATCAGATCCTTTGTATAATGCTATGCATTAAGGGAAGGGCCACTACCAGACCGGTTTGTTTACTTACACTTGGATAAAGGATTAAACTAAATTTATTATAGCCTAACCAAGTGAAAAAAACTTCCAACATCTTTCTCTAAATCCAGAGTAATTTAATAATAAGGTGAGACACCTTTTGGCAACTTATATGGGTAAATATGACTTCTCCATTACTATCACCACCCCTGGGTCTGGATACCACTGATGAGACCTCAATAAAGGTGGAAACTGGTCTTGGTAGTGGCCCTTCACTTAATGTGTAGCATTATACATGTCTGCAAGTAGATGTGCTTTGCATTATGGGAGATACTAAGACAAGTGATGAGAGCTTAGTCCACCTTTACCATAAGTTGCCTCAGTCCTGAAGATACCTCAGGTGCAAACTTTGTTTGCTTACACTTGGATAAAGGATTAACCTAAATTTATTAGATGTAATAAAATTTATTCCTCCCACTACACTACTGTATTAGACAGGCACAAAAGATTTATCACTGTTCATAGATGGGAATCTCATAATAATAATAAAATGTAGATAAACCCTGGAGTGAGTTTTATTAGAACATCTGCAGTAGCTCCATATCTTCCTAAATTTCTGATTCTCAAAAAGACAAAAGAAACAGATGATAAGTCTCTGAGTCTCACCCTCACGTTGAGTTTCTGGCTCCATGGAGGTCAAATATTAATAATAGCTACTTAATTTATCTTTAAATGTCCTAGAATATAATCAGCCTTTATTAATCACTAACTGGAAGCATTTTTACTTTTCACTTGTAAGTGCTCTAGGTCCTCATAATATCCATAAAATGGTAAAACATCTCTGACAAAATGTACCATAATGGATTTGTAACAATTACTTTAACTTACAAATGAACAGTTTCTGGATTTATGGCAGTCCAAGGAGAGGGATTTCTACCTATTATGATGTGCAGTGATGGCCAGATAGAAGAAATGATTAGTGTCCAGTTATACGGCAATTTATGATAACAATTTATTTACAAGCTCATTGTTCTAATTAGGTGTTAGCACAAGATTTTGAAAGGCATCGTCAATGTTAGTCTTCTCTGGTATTAAGAGAGTTTTTTTTTTTTTTTTTCCAGCACACTCAGTGAGTTGTCTGTAGAAATCAGTAAGCATTAGACTGCTTACTGATTCTACAGACAACCCACTTTGTTCATCAAGAAACATCCATCTGAGATAGATACCTAAAACCTGATATTAATCCTCTTTCGGCCAATTCTCTCTCTTTTTTTTTAAATATTTTCTATCCATCTGAAAAAAAACATGTGAGATCTATCTTTCTTAGGCAACTAAGGATCCTTATATGTAATACTTGTTTGCTTCAGAGTTCACTTTATAACAGAATGCTACTTTCAGACTTCTTCATGGGAACTTAATAGTATTCAAGTTTTCAAAGAAAAAAAAGTACATTTTGTCAAAATGTGATCGTCAAAGAATTAAAGCTTGGACAAATTGATATCTTACTTGCAGCTTAAACCAAGTTACTGGGACTCAACATCATAGGTATTCACCTTGGCAAGTTTATAGCCTTCCATGTTGCCTGCTTGTAAGGAAATCATTTTATGAGCAGTTTTAGCACACGCGCACGTGCACACACACACACACACACACAGAGAGAGAGAGAGAGAGAGAGAGAATGCTGATGTAAGGATCAAATTGTAAGAATTAATTGCATTTTATCCAGTGGAATCCAATTAGAATGCAGTAACTAGACTACTGAGTTGCATTCCAAAATTTGCACTAGAAAAGTAAATTGCTACCAAAGATTCATAAATTACTTGGTTCTCTGAGTGCTCTTTACAGATTGTGTTGACTTTTTAATGCTTTACATCTAGTGCATTCTCAAATACAATTACTCTATTAAATAATTAAAAAAAAGGCTTCATCTGGATGTTTGCTGTGTGTTGGATCTTAAGCCACATTAAAATTAATATAAATGAGAGTGCACCTGCAGATCAGTTCAGTTCCTTATCTACACAGTAAAAGAAAAATGAATTTGTCAATGGTTGTCATTGTGGTTGGGAAAGCCTATGATACCCTCTGCCCAACCAAACTTTTGATAGGAAAAAAAACACAGGCCAATTATAATTAATCAAATAATTTATTTCAATCAATATATTCTCCCTCAGCTTCGATACAGCATTTGGCATGGTCAATTAATTCGTTAAACAAGTTTTTTATATTGGTTTTTAGGATACTGTTGAAAGTCGTGGTTACTGCCGCTTAAACGTTTTCAGTGGTGTCGTATCGCTTTCCTTTTATCGGCAAATGAAGTCGGGGGAAGAGAAAGAAGTCACAGGTTGCTAAATCAGATGAATACGGCAAGTGATCCGACACACAAACTTGGTTTTTGCTCAAAAACTGTCTCACAATGTTCGAATGATGAGATGGTGCATTATTGTGCAAAAGTAACCTCCTGCATCACAATATTCATGCCGTACGCGACAAATTTTCGCTATCAGTCGCTTCAAAACTTCAAGATAACTCGCCATTGACCGTTTGGCCAGGTGGAATGAATTCTTTGTGGATAATGACAAGGACGATCTTTCAAGGAAGTTTGAGTCCTTATGAACAGTTGTGAGGTCCTTGCAGTGTTCAATATGATACATTTTTTAGTCGTCGGTCAACTTGTGGGGAATAAATCGCAAATTCAATTTACGAAGGCTCCAAACTCTCGGTCAAAATGTTGTGCACAGTTGAGTTTGGAATTCTCAATTCATTTTCAATCAATTTCATGGACGATTTCAGGTTTTCTTTGATGAAATCATGCACTTTTTGGATGTTAAATTTGCTAACTCCAGTTTTTGGATGGCCTGGCTTTTCATCTTCCTCAAGCTTCTCACGACCACATTGAAATCGCTTAAACCACTCTTAAACTTGAGTACGGGATAAGCATTCATCACCATATGCTTTTTGAAGCTTTTGATGCGTTTCGATAAAACTTTTACCAAGTTTAACCCAAAAGTCAATCGCAGTTCTTTGTTTGAAACTCATTTTCCGACCATTCGTCAAAACACACTGTCACATTTGGCACTATAACTCAGCATCTAATGAAATAAATGTCATAAACAGTTGAACACAACACTAATGAAGGTTACTGCTTTCGACAACAAAAAGATGCAACAGGTGGCACCATTAGGTTTCTTCTATTTTCGAAAAGTTCGGTTTCTTTTTTGGACAGAGGATGTAAATTACTTGAGACTCAGCTTGAATTTAAACATTAGCAGTTCAGTCTGTTTTAGAAGTAAAGAGGTGAAATCTGAAAGCACACCCCAACTCAGCATCACCAGAGTTAATGATCGGTACTATCATCATAAGAAGCCTGAATGGCAAAGAAATGGAGCTAGCAGAGGAATTAGATAAGTACCAGATCGACATAATAGGGATGACTGAAACAAAAGAGACAAAAACTGGTGAGATCTTTCTGAGCAATAAATACAAAATGTAATATTCGGGCAATGACAATCAAGGAAAAGAAGCAGTAGTCATAGTATTCAACATTAAATACGAGGCTATCTATTATAGCCTCGTATTTAATACTGGCAGGCAGTCTCAAGTAGAGTGATGTGGGCAAATATCACAATGGGGAACTGGATAATGAAGCTTATTTGTGCCTATTGTCCCACAGAAGGCTCTACTAAGGTAAAAGTGGAGGAATTTTTTGAGGCTCTAGAGAAAGCTACTGACACAATGAAAAAGGAAAAGTTGGTCCTTGTTGAGGATCTAAATAGCAGAGTAGGAAGTGATTGTCAGACATACAAAAATTTTTGTGAAAATTTGGAGAAAAGAGCAAAGCTAATAATAATGGCAGATACCTGTTGTATTTCTGCTCAGGACATGGACTGGTTATTACTAACACCATATTCCAACATAAAAATGTGCATAAATTCACATGGAGAGAAGAGGCAAGAAATAAGAAAAGTCTCATTGACTATGTTATTGTTGATAGTGATGTTTTCTCCCTGGTGCAGGACACCAGAGTGTACAGAGGATTTGAAATTGGAAGTGATCACTATTTAGTCTTGAGCAGGATAAAATTGAATTTCATAATGAAAAGAATGACATGTAAGAAAGTTTTAAAGCGAATAAAAGTTGAATAGCTCTCAGATGTGAACTGTAGACTAAAATGCACAAAGATTATTGAAGAAAAAATGAAAGAGTTTGAGAACAAGAACCAAACCTTGAAGAAAACCTTGATTGTTTCACTATTTAGTCTTGAGCAGGATAAAATTGAATTTCTTAATGAAAAGAATGACATGTAAGAAAGTTTTAAAGCGAATAAAAGTTGAATAGCTCTCAGATGTGAACTGTAGACTAAAATGCACAAAGATTATTGAAGAAAAAATGAAAGAGTTTGAGAACAAGAACCAAACCTTGGAGATTCAGTGGCAAACCTTGAAGAAAACCTTGATTAATTCAGCCAGAGAGGCATGTGGTGAGGTTGTCTGCAAGGATAGAAAAATCAGAACTACATGGTGGACACAGGAAGTTAAAGAGGCAGTGAAGGAAAAGAAGAAAGCATGTCAAACGTTCCTGGCAAATAAGTCAACTTGTGCTCTTGGAGAATACAAAGACAAATGGAAAGCTAAACAGGGTGTAAAATTAGCTAAACAGTTGCCAAAGTTCTCCCATGACTTTTGTCTTGGGAGGACTTTGGCAAGAACATAAAAAAATAAATATCAAGAAGGTGGTAAGATATTCTGGAGGTTGTTGAAGAAGCTTAGAAGTGGAGGAAAGAGTGCTGTAAAAGGAATTAGAGATGATAAAGGTGACATGAAAACGGGAGAAAAAGATATCCTTGAAGTATGGAGTAATTACTTCGACAAATTGCTAAATGATACAAGCAGTGATAGCACAGTGGTAAAAAACACTCAACAGGCATACAGTCAGGAATACATATCCATACTTGAAGTAGAACAGGCCATCAAAGGCTTGAAATGTGGAAAGGCAGCATGAGTAGATGATATTCGACCAGAAATGCTGAAGTATGGTGTTTTAAAAGTCTTACAGTGGCTGCACTGCATAGTTCAGAAGGCCTGGACAGAGGGACGAATTCCTGATAATTGGAGCAGAGCTCTAATAGTACCCATATATAAAAAGGGAAATAAAACTGAACGTGAGAATTACAGAGGTATATCCCTACTGAGTAGGCAATTTGGGATTTAGCCGACCAAATTGTATTCTTATTGGTTAAACCAAAATAAAAAATGATGGTACAACATGACAAAATTTCATGCCGGCTATGGCGTCGCCCGGTTAAACAAGGCCCCCGTTGTTTTCGCCAGGGAACCAGGGTGAACAGCGAAAAGTCAGCTACTGGAACAAATCTGAAAACAAACCCCAACTCAACATCACCAGAGTTAAAGATCGGTACTATCAACGTAAGAAGCCTGAATGGCAAAGAAATGGAGCTAGCTGAGGAATTAGATAAGTACCAGATCGACATAATAGGGGTGACTGAAACAAAAAAGACCAAAACTGGTGAGATCTTTGTGAGCAATAAATATAAAATGTTATATTCAGGCAATAACAATCAAGGAAAAGAAAGAGTAGCCATAGTATTCAACACAAAATACGAGGCTAATCTTCTTGAATGGCAGTCAGTCTCAAGTAGAGTAATTTGGGCAAATATGAGAATGGGGAACTGGACAATGAGACTTATTTGTGCCTATGGTCCCACAGAAGGTTCTACTAAGGTAGAAGTGGAGGAATTTTTTGAGGCTTTAGAAAAAGCAACTGACACAATGAAAAAGGAAAAGTTGGTCCTTGTTGGGGATCTAAATAGTAGAGTAGGAAATGATTGTGAGACATACAAAAATATTTTGGGAAAATTTGGAGAAAAGAGCAAAGCTAATAATAATGGCAAATATCTGTTGGATTTCTGCTCAGGACATGGACTGGTTATTACTAACACCATGTTCCAACATAAAAATGTGCACAAATTCACAGAGAGAAGAGGCTAGGAATAAGAAAAGTCTCATTGACTATGTTATTGTTGATAGTGATGTTTTCTCCCTGGTGCAGGACACCAGAGTGTACAGAGGATTTGAAATTGGAAGTGATCACTATTTAGTCTTGAGCAGGATAAAATTGAATTTCATATTGAAAAGAATAACATGTAAGAAAGTTTTAAAGCGAATAAAAGTTGAGCAGCTCTCAGATGTAAACTGTAGACTAAAATACAGAAATATTATTGAAAAGAAAATGAAAGAGTTTGAGAACAGGAATCAAACCTTGGAGATTCAGTGGCAAACTCTGAAGGAAACATTGATTGATTCTGCCAGAGAGGCATGTGGTGAGGTTGTGTGCAAAGATAAAAAAAATCAGAACTCCCTGGTGGACACAGGAAGTTAAAGAGGCAGTGAAGGAAAAGAAGAAAGCATATCAAAAGTTCCTGGCAAATAAGTCAGCTTTTACTCTTACAGAATACAGAGACAAATGTAAGAAAGCTAAACAGTGTGTAAAACTAGCTAAACAAAAGTCATGGGAGGACTTTGGCAAGAATATAGAAAATAAATATCAAGAAGGTGGCAAAATATTCTGGAGGTTGTTGAAGAAGCTTAGGAATGGAGGAAAGAGTGCTGTAAAAGGAATTAGAGATGATAAAGGTGAAATGAAAACAGGAGAAAAAGATATCCTTGAAGTATGGAGTAATTACTTTGAAAAACTGCTAAATGAAACAAGCAGTGATGACAGCACAGTGATAGAAAACACTGACCAGGCATGCAGTCAGGAATACATATCCATACTTGAAGTAGAAAAAGCCATCAAAGGCTTGAAATGTGGAAAGGCAGCAGGAGTAGATGATATTCGACCAGAAATGCTGAAGTATGGTGGTATAAGAGTCTCACAGTGGCTGCACTGCATAGTTCAGAAAGCCTGGACAGAGGGACGAATTCCCGATGATTGGAGTAGAGCTCTCATAGTACCCATATATAAAAAGGGAAATAAAACTGAATGTGAGAATTACAGAGGTATTTCCCTACTGAGTGTTCCTGGCAAGATCTATGCAAGTATACTTGAGAAATGGTTGAGAAGAATTGTGGAAGAAAAGCTTGGTGAAGAACAAGCTAGATTCAGGCCAAATAGAGGCTGTCAGGATCAGATCTTCACTTTACGACAAATAGTCGAGAAAGCATGGGAATATAACAAAGATCTGTATTTAAGTTTTGTCGATTTGGAAAAGGCATATGACAAGGTGCCAAGAGAGAAGCTATTCAATACGCTGCAGTTATATGGTGTCAATTGGGCATTATATCAAGCAATACTTAGTCTTTATTTGAGTTGTGAGTCAGCAGTTAGAATTGAAGGAAGTACAGGAAGATGGTTTAATGTTAAATCTGGTGTGAGACAAGGATGTACATTATCCCCTCTGTTATTCATTATCTATATGGATCACATTATGAAGGAATGTGGTATTAAACCTGATATCAAAATTGGAGATGTTAATGTCAGCTCTTTGCTTTATGCGGATGATGTTATACTTCTAAATAAATCCGCTACAAGTCTGCAAGATTCTCTGACTAAATTGAATAGCTGTTGTAATAGATATGGTATGATGGTCAGCAATAAAAAGACAAAGACAATGAAAATAGGCAGAATCATTGAAAATGTCAACTGTGTTATGAATGGAAAAAACTGTGGAACAAGTAAAACATTTCAGCTACTTAGGCACAATTTTTACTGAAGATGGTAAACTAAATATAGAAATAGACAACAGAATCAGCAAAGCTGGTATCGTGGGAAGTCAATTGAATAAATTCATATGGAATAAGAAAGAAATTAGTCGGAACACTAAATTAGCTGTATACAAGACTGTGTTCAAACCAATTTTAACTTATGGATCTGAGAGCTGGTCAGAAGTAAAACACTTGACCAAAGACTAGAGACCGCAGATATGAGAGTCCTGAGAAAGATTAGAGGCGTGAACAGATGGCATCAATGGCAATATCATATTAAAAATGAGGATATTAGGAAAGAACTTGACATTGTCAGCATCCAGGAATGCGTTAGCAGAGCTAATCTCAGATGGTATGGTCACTTAAATAGAATGGGAGAGGAAAGATTAGCAAAACAAGTGTTCTCTTCCAGGTTGGCAGGAAAACGACCCAGAGGAAGACCAAGATATAGGTGGATTGATACGGTACAAAGTGCCTTAGACGATAGAAATATAAGATCTGATAATGTTGGAGTCTTGACAAGTAACAGACTGATTTGGAGGAAAATTGTAGATAGGAAGTTAGTAATGATGTAATTTTTTCATGTAGTACTGTCATATCCCGTACACCCCTTGAGGGTACATGGCAGGAATTTGATGATGATGATGATCCCTACTTAGTGTTCCAGGCAAGATTTATGCCAGTATACTTGAGAAACGGTTGAGAAAAATTGTGAAAGAAAAGCTTGGTGAAAAACATGCTGGATTCAGGCCAAATAGAGGCTGTCAGGATCAGATCTTCACTTTACGACAAATAGTCGAGAAAACATGGGAATATAACAAAGATCTGTATTTCAGTTTTGTCGATCTGGAAAAGGCATATGACAAGGTATGGTTGAGAAGAATTGTGGAAGAAAAGCTTGGTGAAAAACATGCTGGATTCAGGCCAAATAGGGGCTGTCAGGATCAGATCTTCACTTAACGACAAATAGTCGAGAAAACATGGGAATATAACTAAGATCTGTATTTCAGTTTTGTCGATCTGGAAAAGGCATATGACAAGGTGCCAAGAGAGAAGCTATTCAGTACTCTACAGTTATATGGTGTCAGTGGGTCATTATATCAAGCAATACTTAGTCTTTATTTGAGTTGCAAGTCAGCAATTAGAATTGAAGGAAGTACGTGAAGGTGGTTTAATGTTAAATTTGGTGTGAAACAAGGATGTACATTATCCCCTCTGTTATTCATTATCTATATGGATCACATTATGAAGGAAAGTAGTATTAAACATGATATCAGAATTGGAGATGTTAATGTTGCTTTATGCGGACGATGTTATACTTCAAAATAAATCTGCTACAAGTTTGTAAGCTTTCCTGACTAAATTGAATAAATGTTGTAATAGATATGGTATGAAGGTCAGCATTAAAAAGACAAAGACAATGAAAATAGGTAGAATCGTTGAAAATGTCAACTGTGTTTTTGAATGCAGAACCTGTGGAACAAGTAAAACATTTTAGCTACTTAGGCACAATTTTTAGTGAAGATGGTAAATTCAATATGGAAATAGACAGTAGAATCAATAAAGCTGGTATGATATGATGTCAATTGAATAAATTCATGTGGAATAAGAGAGAAATTAGTCAGAACACTAAATTAGCTGTATACAAGACAGTGTTCAAACCAGTTTTAACTTATAGATCTGCGAGCTGGGTCAGAAGTATAACACTTTACCAAAGACTAGAGACCGCAGATATGAGAGTGCCGAGAAAGATTAGAGGCGTGAATATGGTATTGCCAATGATGTCAATATGGTATTGTCATCAATGGCAATACCATATTAAAAATGAGGATATTAGGAAAGAACTTTATATTGTCAGCATCCAGGAATGCGTTAGCAGAGTTAATCTCAGGTGGTATGGTCACTTAAACAGAATGGGCAAGGAAAGATTAGCAAAACAAGTGTTCTCTGCCAGGTTGTTTGGAAAACGACCCAGAGGAAGACCAAGGTATAGGTGGATTGATACAGTACAAAGTGCCTTAGACGATAGAAATATAAGCTCTGATAATGTTGGAGTCTTGACATGCAACAGACTGATTTGGAGGAAAATTGTAGATAGGAAATTAGTAATGATGTAAATTTTTAATGTAGTACTATCATATCCTGTACACCCCCTTGAGGGTACATGTCAGGAATTTGATGATGATGAGAGTTGAAGTTCTGTTTACTAAACTCTTCCTAAGTTATATCTTTTGCATTCTTTTTTCCTTTTTCATATTTCTTACTGAGAACTGAATCTCAGTAAGAAATATGCAAAAGAATTACGTTCCAGCACTATAATGTTTGTCTCTTCACAACATATTCTGATGGAGGGCTATCAAACAAGTTTTTAATGACACTTGTGATGTAATAAAGTAACACTGAAACATGTAGATACAAGAGGTTTAATAACACATTATTAAAATCATATATTTCAATCTGTATAATTTTTCTGTAAGCATGATAAGATGCTTAGGGATATTGGATCTCCTTGTCTTGTGTCTCGTGTTGTCTGGAAACATATTCTTATTACTCCATAGTTTCTCACAGCAGCCTCTGCATTGTCATTGATGTTCTGAATGAGATATCACATTCTTGTCCATTCCATAAGATTTGAGTACAGTCCATGCTACTTTCTGATCTATACTGTCAAACGTTTCAAAAGTCAACAAAACATGTATAAACATTTAGAAAGTTTTTTACCTTGGGTATACTGTATGTTAAAGATACCAAGCCATTTTATAAACTTGGTTTTTTATCCTTTTTTCCAAGTAAGCAAAAAGACAAGTAAGTCAAGTTTGCGACAGAATATAGTTTAGGTCTGACTACTTACTCCACCTTTACCACGAGTTGCCTCAGACCTGAACTATGTTCAGGCACAAACTTGACTTACTTGTCTGTTTGCTTACGTGGGAAAAAGGATTAAAAATCAAGTTTATAAAATTGCTTGGTATCTTTAACATAGGTATAAACATTTTTATTTTTACATAGAGCTTACTCCACAATTAATCTTAACATTAGTATTTTGGGTACAGTACTTCTGTGTCTTCTGAATCCTCTTGCTTATGTTCCAGATTGTCTTCCATTAGTTTCCTTATTCTTTCTGTTAATATCAAAAGTATTTTTCCCATCACTCGTTCGAGCTATTCTGTAATTTTTGTCTTGCTTTTTTGTGAATAGATATTAGGATTGATCTTGTTCATTTGTTTGGTGTTTTGCCTTCCTCTCGTGCTATGTTACATAACTGGTACGGTTCGTCTATTATCACCTCACCACCATGTTTAAGTGTCTCTCCAGTGATTTCATCATTCCCAGGTTTTATTCCTTTACAACTTCATCCCTCAGTATATCTGTTTCTCCATCTGTGCTTGGTGGTGATATTTCCCTCAATTCATCAATTAACTTCTTCTGGACCTAAATATTTCCCTGTGTCTTATATAACTCTGAGCAGCATCTTGCCCATCTCTCTCTCCTATTTTTTCTGTGTTCATCAAGATTTGACCACTTTCATTATTTTTTGGATTCCATTTCTTTTTGATGTTTCTGATCATCTTATATACTTCTCTTATTCTGTATTCACTCAAGTATTTATTGCCATCCTCGCATGTTTGCTAGCCTCATGTTTTATGCTAGCCATTTTGATTTGTCTCTCCTGATTGCCTTTGCTTCATTGCATTTTGCTCTATATTGTTCTTCCATTTTCACAGATCTCTCTCTCTCTTTAAATCTTTAAAATTCTTTTTTCCTGAATTATCTTTAATGTCTCCTGTGAGATCCACCTCTTCTTTGGCTTTTCTGTCTCTTGAACTGTTTGCTCCGCTGCTTTCTTGATTGGATACATCACTTTGTTGTTTCTATCCTTCAGTTCCTTTTCTGTAATGGCTTTCAATTCTTCCTTGATTACTTTCCCTGTAATGTCATCACTCAGTGCCTTCATATCTCTCTCTGATTCGGAAACTGCTTGAGTTTCAACTTGATATTTGCAATTATTAAGCTATGATCTAATTTCATGTCTGCTCCTTCAAACAGTCGACACTGTTGAACTGATGTGGCCCATCTCTTGTTTGAGTATCATGTCTAGCATGTTCTTAGTTCTATCTAGTGACTGCCATGTCCACCTCCTGCAGTCTTTTTGCTGGTTTTCAGTTTCAAATTACCATGTTATGCCTCAAGGCAAATTCATGCATTGCCTTCTGTCATGGTTTGTTCAGCCATCGCAAGTTGCTATAGAATAACTGTATTTCTTCTTCAGTACTCTGAAGTAGGTGAATAGATCTGAATTGCTGTGGTGTTAATTGGTCTTGCTGAAAATCTTGCCATTGTTATTCTGTCATTTACTGGTTTGCATTCTAATAATGCTACTCTTCCTCTTTTACTTAGAAGAAATCCAACTCCTGCCTCATGTTTTATGCTAGACCAGATGATTCTTTCACCCCTCATCTCCCCTGGCTGTCCAGTGCATCTTCGCTAATCCAAGGATGACGCTCCATCTCCTTGCAAAGTAAGTTTTGCTTTCTCAGAGCCCATAAAGTGCAGACTGATAGCTTGTCTCTTGCTGGTTTTAATTTTATTACACTTCTTTTCATAGCTAACTTTTCGGCTCAACCCCGATTTCTCAGTGGGGTATGTAAACATTGTTTATCTGGGAGATGTCAGAGCTGGCATGTACTTTTCCCTTGGCACTTCCATATTGCAGCAGATTTCAATTGTGTTTTGTTTTTACAGTCAGCACATCAGCACTCATTTGACTTTAATGGTTTGTTCAGCCATCCTTAACATTTGGAACAGATGCTGTTTGCAGCCACCCACTATGAATCAGACACTGCTGTTGCCTGTTAGTCCATGGGAAGGTTTTATTTCCCTCCTAGCACTCATATCTGAGAGGCATTCTCCTATCTGCCACCCAGGGACATGCCCTCTAGGGGTTTCAGGCTCCCCAAGGGAGGATAACATAAGGGGAATTTCAATTCCAGGTATTAAGATAAATAACTTGCAATTTTCAGATAACAAATAACAAAAGAACTGTATCACAAAATAAACTGCAAAAAAATCTAATCTAGAAAATAATTCAAAAGAAACTAAAGTTTTTTGGATGTATCTGTAAAATGGATAACAGGAGAAAGATCAAAACCTGGATGCTTGGTACATTGGGTGATATAAATAGAAGAGAAAGTCCAAGGCAGGAGTGGGTAGATGATGTGAAAGAGTGGTGTGGAAAGAGTTTGCAAGATTTGAGTCAACTGGCAGTGGACAGAGAGAAGTGGCAAAGGATTGTGAAACAGGCATCAGATACCAATGGTCATTGGACCCATGGGTGATGATGATGATCTGTAAACAGACATTTCACCAAGGTAGAATAACAATAATGGATTCCAATATATGTGAGCTGTGTGCCAACATAATACAAGTACAGCAGATAGTAATCTGCTTCTTTGGTTGGTGTCAACTCCATGCTATGATGTACCAGACTTTTCAGGAACAGAACATCCTGTTGGTCCAAAGAAGAGAGTGAGATGTACAAGGAACTTGATAAAAATACCTTGTTATAGAAAAAGGAGACCATTTATTTTTGGTTGAAGGCAATAAGAAATAGTTGTGATAGAACAAAAGAAATTGGCACTAAAGTATATTTCTTGAGGTGCTTCAAAATTGGTTCATAGATTCCATCAGCATAAGGAACTGGAGCTATGTACAGGCCCAGGGTTCTTAGAGTAGACCTGCAAGAATGTGATGTGCTGAATCTTCTGTGAGAAGAAGCCATTCTACTGCCTAATACATTGCATATAGTAAAGTTCCATTTTAAGATTTGTAATGGTCAGAGCAAAGGACATGAGCTCTTTTCAGCAGAGTTTGATGATGCCCATTTTTTGAGACGGATGAGGTAACAGTTACACCAGTGCATTGCTTGAATCTATTGAAATCCATCGTTGTAATTCTACCTTGTTGACTTTTCTGTTCACTAATGGTAATCTGTTATATTTACATCGAAATATTTGATTTAATAGTATTATTAAACCTCTCGTGTCTGTGTTTCGGTGTTTGTTTAGCTGATAGTGCTGCCACTTTATTTGAGAACATCATTCACCATTTATCCGTTTTATTATTCTGGCTGTGCGACAGTTATCAGGCAGATTCTTTTGCCACAGACATGGTACATGCAATTTTTTATTTTTTTAAATATTTTTTATTATTTATTTTTTACACTGAATCAATTTGTATAGTTTAATTACACAGTCAAAAATTTATTTTTATATCAATGTAGAGAATTGTTCATTTATTTACTGCTTGGTTTGCTGAATATTTCTTTTTACTGTTTTTGTATTTACCATTAGCATTTACTGTGGCAAACTATTGCTAATGACCATAGAAATAGTTTATTGAAAAATTGATGCATAAGTGGAGGGCATAATATAAAGATTAAATTATGGAATTACTCATGTTGGAGAAAATCAGTTATTATCAGCAGAATTTTTGGCCATATTTCATAACTATTCTCAGTGCCTATAGGGAAAGAGATAAAACAAATTAGAATAACAGTTGAAATTACAACATGTTATATAATGCATGCTATTAATTGCAAGAGGAGCGTTTCGTTTGTAAAAGTGTTTAGATTTCAAGGAAACAAAAAGATAATTATTAAAAAATAAATCACTTGACACAGAAATGGAGAGTATTGCTTAGGATACCTCCCAAAATTGAGAAAGTTTCATAGTCATTTTTGTCAAGTTTTGGTTGATAGATGTGGACTTCACAGCTTGTTTTATAGAGTCTTTCTAATAAGAAACAACTTTTGTTGTAAATCTTTAGCTTTATCCAATTAATTTGTTGCTATGCTTTGCTTATTATGTTGTCTATATATAATATGCCATCTTTATGCACTAAAAATTGTGCCTAAATAGCTGAAATGTTTTATTCATTCTGTGGGTTTTGCATTCAGGATGCTTCTGGGTGTTTTCGATGTTTTCTGAATATTTTCATAGTATTTTTATTGCTGATTTTCATATCATATTTTTATTCAATTTAGTTAAGGAATCCATCTGACTTCTACTGGCAGCTTTTTTTTATCTGATCCACACATGAAAAGCCACAAGGCCTATAGCACATTAGTGCTGTGGGGGAGGTGTAAGAGGAATAAAAGAAAAGAGGAAATCTGTTCACATTTTGCTTGAAATCTGAGGGTTGTAATTTTTAGGGAAGGCAGAGTGGGAAACTGTTCCAAAAGACAGCAGTAGATGGAATGAAAGAAAAGGCAGTGAAGTTGTTTTGGTGAGTTTCAAGATGCACTGTATAAAAGAGTGTTGGTTAGTAATGGCTCTTGTTTTAATGATTTTGGAGGAGAGTGGAGGAATAATAGCGGCCAATTCAGAAATCTGTATCCATGAAAGTATCTGTAGAAGAGGCACATGGCAGAAATTGAATGTCTATGAGAGAGGGATCATCATTAATTAGCCAGACTGACCTCTTCTGGATATAATCGAGCAATCTTAGAAAGGTTTTTGGTGCACCACCCCAAATATGGGGGCAATTTTCCATGGCAGGTGGATTTAGGCTTTGTATAGAGTTAGCAGCTGTGAAGGTAAGTAGTGTCTTGTGTGAAAAAGTACACCAAATTTTTGGGCAGCTCTAGAAGCTATAGTTGAAATGTGGTTGTGCCAGGAAAGATGGGAGGTGCAAGTCAGTCCAAGAAGAGAAATCTGATCGTGCTGAGATTATTTCTAATATTGATATCAGGTTAATGCCACTTTTTTCATGATGCAATCCATATAGAAGATGAATAAGATTGGAGATAGCATGCACCTTGCCTTAGACCTGATTTTACATTAAACCATCTTTCTGTATTTCTTACAATTCTAATTGCTGACGTACTTAAATATAGACCATGTATTGCGCTGTATAATATTTATTCCATATAATTGTTGCATGTTGAGAAGTTTTTGTTGGACACCTTTTTCAGAGATAAAACTTAAATACAGATTCATGTTATATTCTCATGATGTAGTGAAAATCTTCCAGACAACCTCCATTTGGCTTCAATCAAATTTGTTCATCTCCATTTTTCTCTTTTTCACCATTTGTTTTCTTAGCCCCTTCTCAAGTACGTTTGCATAAATCTTGCTTGGAATACTCAGTAGGAAAATTCCTCTAATTCACATGTTCAGTTTTGTTATTATTCATATAAATGGGTATAATGAGAACGTTACTGCAATAATCTGAAATCCAACCTTCTTACCAGATCTTGCAAATTTTGCAGTGTAGCCATTGTAAATCTTCTCCATGTGAGGCACCTATTTGTGATAGAATTGACCTCCCAGTGACATTAGTTGTCCATTTTGTTCTTATTTTTTGTACTATTTTTTCCTTCCTATTCTTTGCTCCTGAGTCTTTTACTATTCTATCTTCCATACCATTATCACTAGGCTCCAATGCCTCACTGCCGCATTTGCCATGCAGTGTAACCAGTGGCACCTGAAAGGAGGATCCTTTCACTCTTTGGACTGCGCTTCAGCAAGACAGGTGGTCCTGGATGACCTAGCCTGGATCAGTCAGCTAGTGGGCTTAATCCAAGCATCAACAGTGTTGCAATAAGCCCTCCCCCCAATGATCTGGGGACAGGACTCAAGGCTTGCTGTAGTGCTAATGTAGCATCTGGGGGGGTGGGGGTAGCTCTGGCATTCCACTCCTGAATGCAGCTATTGCTTGCTGGTGATTGGACTTCTATATCTGGCTCTGTGGTGGGTAGAGAACTCTGGCACTGAATCAAATTCCCATTGAGAATGGCGAAATTTTCATTCCTAAGTTTATCGGGGGGGGGGGGGGACCATCTCCAACTATTTCCAGAAACCGTTAAAACATCAGCTGAAAACAAAATGAAGAAACAAAAAATATCGGAGGCAGCAAGTCATGTACCAACTCTTAATACTGCATTTAACAGAAGAACATTCACTCAGGAAAATTGGACCCTTCATCCAGAAAGGGTTGGCAGGATCTCCAAAATCAGTGAAAAAACTTCATCTTCATTCCTGGGACTTTCTCATAAAAACAAGAACATAGAAATAGAGCATCTCATTTGAGCTATGTCCATCCACTCGACACCGATCCTGGTCTCTCCCCCCCCCCCCCCCCCCCTTCAAAATAAGCTATTCTCAAGGAGTAATATCAGAATGGAACCTTCTTACTGTTGCAGACGAAGAGATGTGCTCAGAAATTAAAGTCCGAGGAGTGAGTGATTGCCATGAGGTGAATACTCATACATAGGAAGAATTCCTGGTTCCCACCAGGAATATTATTTTTACTTTCAACATGCCTAAACCACCAACTTCTTGAAAAGCATGATTTTTAAACTGTCCGTTTAGACTTTACATTTTGAACCCTCGTGCGGCTTTAAATGTTATAAGTTTTGATGTTTTTGACCAATGTGGCAGTAAAGATCATGAGAACAAAGACTGTATGAGCAAAATACCTCTGAAGTTTTCTACATTCCTGCCTATTTTTATTCTTGTTGAGAGGCTTATACGCTGGTTAAACATGATAACTAATATTTAAGGAATTGACAGCGTATACTAGAAATATAAATTAAATAAACTTTAATATATACTTTCCGATATTTCGGCAAACGTCACGTTGCCATCTTCTTGGGAACTTAATACAAAGACACGTGCACACAAGTACTACATAACAGCAAATGAGAACCGAAGCTAGGAAGCTAACGTTTTCCTAAAGTCCTGATGGTGCCCCCTGGTGGGCTATATTGGTGGTTCTTGGCCTTTGGGCTGAAGTTCTGATAATTGTTTCCCAAATTTGGGGCAGTCTCATGCATCCAAATTTGTTGAGGTTTGGCATGTTCCTAAGGGCTGAGGCTGATTCCATGAATAGTCTTTCATACTTGAACTTGCTGCAGTGTATGACTGTGGCTTTCTTCCATCTTATTCTGTGGCGAGTATCCAGAGCGTGGTCTGCAAGCCCAGAGTGGCTGTACTGGTGAAATCGGATGTAATCCTTGTGTTCTGAGATTCTGATATTTGCTGTCCTGCCTGTTTGGCCAAAGTAAGACAATTTACAGCTGCAAGGGACCTGGTATACACCAGGTAGGTCTAGGGGAAGTTGTTGGTTTTTAGTGGAGCGGATAAGGGATGCTAATTTTCTGTGTGGTCTATAACAAGTGGTTAAGTCATGTTTTCTTAAGATTTTGTTGATTTTTTCCGAGGTGCCTCGGATGTAGGGAATGGTGATGGATTTAGAGTAATCTTTTTTGTGAAGGGAAGGGGGTGGTGGGTTGTGGATAACTGGGTTAAGTATTTTCTTGATTTTTTTGGGGGGGGGGTAGCCATTGGCTGAGAAAGTGTCATGGATGTGATTTAGTTCAGTGGTTAGGGCTTGATCATTTGAACAGATTATTTTTGCCCTGTTGAATAGTGTCTTAATAACTCCATATTGTTGTGAGGGGGGGGGGGTGATGGGATTGTTGGTGAATGTATCTGCCTGTATGGGTGGGTTTTCTATAAACTGAGAAAACCAAGGTTCCATCAGGTTGGCTGGTGACTAGTGTGTCTAGGAAGGGGAGGTTATTGTTTTCCTCTTTTTCCAGGGTGAACTTGATTCTAGGGTGTTGGTTGTTTAAGTGTGTTAGGAAGGAGAGGAGTGAATCCAGGCCATGTGGCCAAATAGCAAACACATCATCATAATGTAGCAAAGCCATATGGAACCTTGGTTTTCTCAGTTTATAGAAAACCCACCCATACAGGCAGATACATTCACCAACAATCCCATCACCCCCCCTCTCACAACAATATGGAGTTATTAAGACACTATTCAACAGGGCAAAAATAATCTGTTCAAATGATCAAGCCCTAACCACTGAACTAAATCACATCCATGACACTTTCTCAGCCAATGGCTACTCCCCCCAAAAAATCCAGAAAATACTTAACCCAGTTATCCACAACCCACCATCCCTCCCCTTCACAAAAAAGATTACTCTAAATCCATCACCATTCCCTACATCCGAGGCACCTCAGAAAAAATCAACAAAATCTTAAGAAAACACAACTTAACCACTTGTTATAGACCACATAGAAAATTGGCATCCCTTATCCGCTCCACTAAAGACCAACCACTTCCCCTAGACCTACCTGGTGTATACCAGGTCCCTTGCAGCTGTAAATTGTCTTACTTTGGCCAAACAGGCAGGACAGCAAATATCAGCATCTCAGAACACAAGGATTACATCCGATTTCACCAGTACAGCCACTCTGGGCTTGCAGACCACGCTCTGAATACTCGCCACAGAATAAGATGGAAGAAAGCCACAGTCATACACTGCAGCAAGTTCAAGTATGAAAGACTATTCATGGAATCAGCCTCAGCCCTTAGGAACAATCCAAACCTCAACAAATTTGGATGCATGAGACTGCCCCAAATTTGGGAAACAATTATCAGAAGAACTTCAGCCCAAAGGCCAAGAACCACCAATATAGCCCGCCAGGGGGCACCATCAGGACTTTAGGAAAACGTTAGCTTCCTAGCTTCAGTTCTCATTTGCTGTTATGTAGTACTTGTGTGCACGTGTCTTTGTATTAAGTTCCCAAGAAGATGGCAACGTGACGTTTGCCAAAATATCGGAAAGTATATATTAAAGTTTATTTAATTTATATTTCTAGTATATGCTGTCAATTCCTTAAATATTAGTTAACCTGCCTATTTTTATAGTTTTTGTCTTTTTTATTGCTGATTTTAATTACTAGTGAGATCACTCAGCTTACCACTGAGCATACCAAAGGTGGAAGATTGTAAAGGGGATTCAAAAAATAAAAACTGAGCAGGGCATCACCTAGTAGGTGGTAAGGAAGCAGCAATTATCATATGTAGTAACATCTAGTGGTAAGCCTCTTACACTGTAAAGAAAGCATCAGTATGGACATTGACATGTGTCATAACTGCAAAATCCCTGAACAGTATAATTGGCTTGCTGTATCTGCACGTAAGAGAAAAATTGATATGGACGTACTCCTGAAGAGATGTCAAAAATCTACTAATAAAGAAATCATTGAACATGTGCACCACAGAGAACCAGAATTACCTCCAGACGTATAGATTCACAATTCTTGCTGGTAACCATACTCGTTTCTATAAAGTTCCACTTAATATAAACATAGATATTCGCCATCAGACTCTCAGTCAGATCTCTTATAGTATGTTGCATCTACTTACCTCCTGCTGTTGAAATCTCGCAGGATGACCTTAATAACATCATATTTCAGTTATCGACCTCTTTACGTTTAATTTGGAATTTAAATGGATATCACTATGGAATTGTGTCCAAATTAATATCAAAGGATGAGTTGTGGAGCATAAGCTCCACAACCACCTCTCCCTCTTAAATAGAACTCTCTAGTCTTTGATCAAGTGCTTTATTTCTAATCCATCTGTCAGGGTCATAACTTAAAACTGGTTTTAACTCCTATTTTCATAGTTTTTGGTCTTTTAATTGCTGATTTTCATGCCAAGTTTGTTCCGGCTCTTATTTAATTGAGTTAGAAAATCTCGGAGTCTTACACTTGGATGTGTTTAGGGGTACACCATCATCTGCATAAAGTAAAGAGCTAAGTTTGACATGTCCATTTCTAATATCTGGCCTAATGCCACTTTCATAATGTGATCTATATAGATGATAAATAAGAGTGGAGATAATGTGCCTCTTTGTTATCCTTGATTTTATATCAGACTATCTTCTTGTTTTTCCTTCAGTTTTAATTGCTGACTGACAACTTAAATATTGATTATGTATAGTGTTCCATGTACCCCTTATAATTGCAGTATTTTGAAAAGCTTTTCCATGGGCACGTTGTCGTATGCATTTTCCAGATCTTGATCCTTTAATTGGTATAGATCCTTGATGTATTTCCATGATTTTTTAACTGTTTGTCATAAAGTGAATATCTGATATCTTGACAACCTCTATTTTGCCTGACCCAGCTTCTTTCTTCAATTTTTCTCAGCCCCTTTTCAAGGTTGCTTGCATAAATCTTACCTCGAATGCTTATAGAAATTCCTCTGTACTTCTTACATTCAACTTCATTCCTTTATTATTATTTTTTTTAAGATGGCAACAATAAGAGGTATTCTCCGATCATGTAGAATTCAACCTTCTGACCAGGCCCTCTGAATTATGCCATGTTGCCACTGCAAAACTTTTATACCTCCATATTTGACCATCCTTTCTGGTTGAATATCATCTATTCCAGCTGCCTTTTCACATTTCAAGTTTTTGATGGCTTTTTTTTTTCTACTTGAAATATTGATATGTACTCCTTTTTGCATTGAAAATTTTCTGCTACTGTTCTGTCATTGTCTGTTTTGTTTTAACAGTCAAAGTAATTACTCCAGATATCTAGGTATCCTTAACTTCAGTTTTCATGATCTTTCCTCCATTTCGGAACTTTTTCGATAGCCTCCAGAACATTTTGCCATCTGTCTGATATTTTTCTTCTATATTTTTACATCACCCCATGAATTTTGCATTTGTTAAGCGATAACTGTGTTATTCATTCTGCATAATTGACATGCAGACAGAGTTGAAAATATTGAATTAAAATAGATTGATTACAGATATTTCATTTGACATATTGTGGATCGTTGTCACTGTAAAACAGAAATAAAAAAATGAAACAGTGAAAGTATATGCAGTCTCTCCTTATATGCAGTTGCATGACAGCCAGGTAAAAAAACAATACTATTAGGATCAGTTGAAATATGCATGCATGTGATTATAAAAAACAACAACATTGAAGTGCATGTGTTATGCATAATAAAAACTTATAATTACACAGTATAGCTATTAATGATCTCCCAGATTTTTGACATAGTCTATCATTAAGGTTGAGATTTGGGTGATGCTGAAGTACTTTGGAACTTTTAGATGTTATATTTAAGCCAAAATCTAGGTAGTAATTTGGCATCATTTTAAAGAATCCTCAGGCTAGTGTTAGTAATCTCATGTTCTGCTGGAACTCAGTTTCTCCTTTTCTTTTAGGAAATGTGGTATTGATGGTCAGCAAGATGCATAGAAACAGATCAGCCTGTTTGTCCAAAGTAGTTGCAGGGGACTGAATAGACTTCAGGTAGCAGTAGGAATGGAATTTTATCATATGAGTTAATTGAATTTATAGGCTGCCAGGGATCAACTAGTGTATCTGTCCAGCAGAATATTCTGTTAGAATGTTTTTCCAGATACTTGGCAAAAGACGATTATTATTTCATTTCCTGACCCAGGGAAGGATCCAAAATACTCAGACTATCAGCCAAATGCTTTGACCAGCTGCTTGTGCAAGATTCTGGGGAAAAAAATCATCTAGTCTGACCTGTGGCATGCATTTGAGATACCTTTCTAAACTGCTAGCACTAAGTATCAATTTTCTTTGACATGGAAAAAGCATACAATACTGCTTGTAAATTGGGAATACTGAAATACCTATACAACTTTAGCCTCAGGGGAATCTCCCTCTCTTCATCAAGAATATTTTATGTAACAAATTTTCCAAGTGGGAATGCTCTTTCCAGACTGTATACTCAACAGGAGGAGCTTCCCACAATGTTCAATCACAATTTTTTGCAGTGAAGGTTAACTGAATAACCAACTTCTTCCAACAATCAGTAACACCCTCTCTGTGGATGATTTTACAATCTTCTGTCATTCATGTAATATAAGGGTCATATTTTTAACCCTTATATTACATTGCTGCAGACAGATCTTCATCCTTACCCAGAATGCAGACCAGAACAAACTTGAATCCCATTTGTACTAGAAGCCAAGTTCTTGACTCATATTCAGTGATAAACTTGGTTTCTTCCTTCATACACCAGTTGCAAGATAAGTTGCTGTAAAAACAGTGCACATCCTTTGGACTCTATCTTCCACCTTTTGGAGTACTGACAGTTTTGCCTCAATTGTACTGGGCATTGATTAGCTCAAAACTTGATTATGGGTCCCAAGCCTAGGACCAATAATCTGCAAAGTGCCTGAAACAATACCTTGTGATTGTTGGACCAACTGCAGTACCTCCTCTCCACTGTCAAGCTATAAAAACTGAAAATGAAGCATTTCAGACTTCATCCATCTCTAGTCTGTATGTTGAGGCAAATGGAGCCACCTGGCAGAGATTTTCCTGTTTGGTCACTATTTTTTGTCCACAGTAGGAGAGTCTGCACAAATTGCAAGAGAACTTTTGTTTGCAAATGAGAGAGTTGCATGGTTTGTGAACAAAAGCTCTCTTACAGTTCTAGATATTGTACTAGACAACATAGCACAGAAGCCATCAAATTTACTACTGCTGTGGCATTCGTACATACTACCCTGCAGTTTTTCTTTCTACATGTGACCCTAACATTCCATCCCTCATGTTGTCTGCCAGCATTTCTTTCAGGTATACATAGAAGGGAATACTCTGATTATATGCCTTCTACACAGAGGGTTAAAAATCAGAGGATTTATTTGAAACTTCTGCTGTTTTCTCAGTCAGAATATCTGCCCAGTTCCCATTGGAATGTAACAACTTTACTGCCAAACTGTGTGTAATAGCTTGCTTTATGCTATGTAAGTCTGCAACAACGCTACCAAAGGTGCATTATATCATCATCAAATTCCTGAAATGTACTCACAAGGGGGTGTACAGGATATTGATTAATAGCACTACATAGAAACTTACATCATTACTAACTTCTTATAGACAATTTTCCTCCAAATCAATCTGTTACCTGTCAAGACTCTAACAATATCTGATCTTATATTTCTATTTTCTAAGGCAATTTTTACTGTATCTATCCACCTATGTCTTGGTCTTCCTCTGGGTCTTTTTCCTTCCAACCTGGCAGAGAACACTTCTTTTGTTAGTCGTTCCTCTCCCATTCTGTTTAAGGGCCAAACCATCTGAGATTAGCACTGCTAACACATTCCTAAGTGCTAAAAATGTAAAGTTCTTTCCTAATATCCTCATTCTTAATACGATATTGCCTTGATGCCATCTGTTCGTGTCCCTAATCTTTCTCAGGACTCTCATATCTGTGGTCTTTAGTCAAGTGTTTTATTTCTAATCCAGCTCTCAGATCCATAAAGTTAAAATTGGTTTGAACACTGTCTTATATACAGCTAATTTAGTGTTTTAACTAATTTCTCTCTTAATCCATATAAATTTATTCAGTTGACTTCCTCCCATACCAGCTTGGTTGATTCTATTATCTATTTCCATATTTAATTTACCATCTTCACTAAAAATCGTGCCTAAGTAGCTGAAATGTTTTACTTGTTCTATAGGTTCTCCATTCACAATGCAGTTGATATTTTCAATGCTTCTGCCTATTTGCATTGTTTATTACAATAGTTATTTAATTTAGTCAGGAAATCTTGCAGACTTGTACTGGATTTATTTAAAAGTATAACATCATCAGCATAAAGTAAAAAACTGATAATAGCATCTCCAATTTTGATATCAGGTTTAATACCACTTTCCTTCATAATGTAATCCATACAGATAATGAATAAGAGAGGGAATAATGTACATCCTTGTCTGATGCCAGATTTAACATTAAACCATCTTCCTGTACTTCAGTTTTAACTGTTGACTTATAACTCAAATAAAGACTAAGTATTGCTTAATATAATGTCCCATTGACACCATATAACTGTAGTGGTTTGAATAGCTTTTCTCTTAGCATCTTGTCATATGCCTTTTTTTCCACATCTACAAAACTTAAATACAGATCTTTGTTATATTCCCACAATTTCCCAACTATTTGTGATAAAGTGAAAATCTGATCCTGACAGCCTCTGTTTGGCTGAATCCAGCTTATTCTTCACCAAGCTTCCCTTTCACAGTCCTTCTCAACTGTTTCTGAAGTATATTTGCATAAATCTTACCGGGAACACTCAGTAGTGAAATACCTCTGTAATTCTGACATTCATTTTTATTTTCCTTTTTATATATGGGTACTGTTTACAGAAGAGATTATTAATCGCCATTTGTTATGAGATTATATCTTTTAAGATATTTTTTTAAATTCCAGGTGTTTATTATTATTATTTACACAAGGGTTGAATTCTGATTGGTGCAACTTTTAACTGTTTCTTTTAGAATTCAGAAAATCAGTGACTCAAGACCAATTACAAAAAATGTGCACATTTAATAAAATTAAAACAACATATACACTTTAAATAAAATTACATAACTACAAAATAACTGGATCCATTGCCTTCTAAATAAATCTACACTTTAGAGATTTTCTTATCCAAAAATATTAAAATCACCCATTCTCAGATTCATTCTATTACTAGATTGTTTAACATATACTTAATCACATCTGCCAGACTAAACACCTTGTTTTCACGACAACAAAAATATTCATGGTCAGTTTCTTTGTTATGGCCTTTTCCAAAAATATGAACATTTCTTCTTTTTTATGGGATCCTTTCTTATTATCCTTATGTAGTATACAATTTATTCCTCACTGAAGTATAAATACTCTCACCTCTTGCAGTTCAGTTTGATGCACAATTTACTAATTTTTGTACCAGAGAAAAAAGTTTCTTCTACTACTTCAAAAACAACATCTAATTTGAGCTAATTCTGTTGCCTTTTCCAGTAGAAATAACAAATATAACTGGCATCCTTAAGACAGATGAAACTTTCCAATCAGCATTTCCTCATATATTCCTTTAGAACATTGATTACAATCTCTTCTTTTATTTACTAATTACTTGTTGACAGTCTCAACTCCTCCAGTTTAAAGACTCAGTTATACTATTCCTTTTCAGAATCTACTATTAATATTCTTCCTACTATCACATAAAACTAAATACACTTCATAAGAACAAAATCCCTCTGGTTTGTGTTCTTAAACTTCCATTAGCTCTCTCTTGTTTTTTTTTTTGTTACCTCGATACTGAACGCACTCTGTCAGCTGTCAAGCACGCATCAAACTCTTTGGCGGGCATTTGCACTGTGTAAATTGAAAGTGAGAGGTTTCTTATGATAGTTGACATGTTGTCTCTGTTAGCATAATGTGAACGTCTTTAGAAAACACAAATCTCAACAATTTTAAATTACAATAACAAGGATTTACAGTAACACAACTATCAGGATCTGGTAAGTAAATCAATTTTCAAATGGTTTACATTTTATTTTGACAATAATAATATCAATAATGGGCATTTCGCAAGTTCCAATATACATGTTACGAAACCAAAACTAATAATATACTAACACAAACAATTTGTAAACATATTCATAATTTTAAATTATGATTATTTTTGTCCCTCTGTCCAGGCCTTCTGAACTATGCAATGCAGCCACTCTAAGACTTTTACCTCCATACTTCAGCATTCAATACTCCATACTTCAAGTATGATGGATATGTATTCCTGATTGCTTGGCTGTTGAGTGTTTGTTGTTGTTGTTTTACCACTGCTCTGTCACTGATTGTTTCATTTAGAAATTTTCGAAGTAATTACTCCATACATCAAGGATATCTTTTCTCCAGTTTTCATTTCGCCTTTATCATCTCTAATTCATTTTACAGCACTCTTTCAAGTTACTTGTCACACAGCCATTTTAAGCCAGGTGATACAATGTCAATAAGTTACAGGATACCATTTAATATGATAGTGTGTTAATAAAAAGTTACCTCAATAACTTATTTTTTTTTTTTTTTGCCCATAACAATCTCTGAATTTAAAGTTAAAAAAAGAAAAATAAATAAAGAAGGGAGAACTTTTCAAGAAAAATGAGAGAAGGCATATTTCTTTGTGGAAGTAAAAAATATTCCAACATGTTTGATATGTAGACAAAGTGTTGCCGTGGTGAAAGAATATAACAAAAAATGCCATTATGAAACAAACCATAAGAACTGTGATATATAGAAAAGATGCATGATGACAAACTTAAAGATTTAAAATATTAGCTGAAGTTTCAACAGAGGATATTTTCGAATGTTATTGCAACAAGTGATGCTGCTGTTAAATGTAGTTACGTCATAAGTTAAAAAAATTGCTTGGGGCTTCGAAAACATCTTACTGATGGAAAATTTATTAAAACTTGTATTTTAAATGCAGTCTAAATCATATGTCTGAAAAAAAAGCAAGCATTTCAAAGTATAAGCCTATTAGGAAATACAGTTGCGGAGTGTGTTGAAGATATAGCAGAGAACTTCCAAGATATATTGCGTGAAAAAATAAAGAGTTTTGTAGCATTTTCCATTGCAGTTGATGAATGTACAGACATATTAATACTTCCCGGTTACAAATTTTTATTCATGGCGTTGATTACGATATAAATGTGACTGAAGAACTATTGGATATAGTGCATGTGTCAGGAATAGTGACCGGAAATCATTTATATTTGTGTATTCAGAAAAGTCTTGAAAATGCTCACTCGGACTGGTCAAAATTAGTAAGAGTGACTACAGATGGGGCTCCTGCTATGGTTGGTGTTAACATCGTACTAAACTTTTACCAAACTTTAAATTAAAAAGGAAATGTTGTGCAAGGACAAACTTAAATCGTTTCATTGCATAATACACCAGGAGTCACTTTGTGCTAAAATATAAAGATGGAACACATCATGAGTGTAGTAATTAAAACAGTAAACTGGATACGCTCACGCCTTGAATCATCGACAATTTAATGCTTTGTTGGATGAATTGGATTCACAATACAGCAGTTTGCTATATTATATGGAGGTTGGCTTAGTCTTTACTTCATCCAAAGGAAAATTGATTCCTCAACTCGCCGATGAAGATTGCTGCAAAGACTTGGCCTTATTAGTTGACATAACAAGCCACTTAAACACTTTGAATATTGGAAGTTTTCCCCCACTTTTTTAGACTATAATAAATTTAGTTTAATCCTTTATCCGAGTGTAAGCAAACAAAGTTAGCACCTGAAGTATCTTCAGGACTGAGGCAACTCATGGTAAAGGTGGACCAAGCTCTCATCACTTCTTGTCTTAATATCTCCCATAATGCAAAGCACATCTTTTTGCGGAGATGTATAATGCTATGTATTAAGGGAAGGGCCACTACCCAGACCGGTTTCGACCTTTATTGAGATCTCGTCAATGGGAGCCAGACCCAGAGGTGGTAATACTAAGGTGGAAGCAACAGAGAAGTCATATTTACCTATACAAGTTGCCAAAAGGTGTCTCACCTTATTATTAAATTACTCTGGATTTAAAGAAAAATGTTGGAAGTTTTTTCCCACTTAGTTAGACTATAATAAATTTAGTTTAATCCTTTATCCAAGTGTAAGTAAACAAAGTTTGCGCCTGAAGTATCTTCAGGACTGAGGCAACTTGTGGAAAAGGTGGACCAAGCTCTCATCACTCCTTGTCTTAGTATCTCCCATGGTGAGACACTTTTTGGCAACTCATATAGGTAAATATGACTTCTCCATTACTACCACATTAGTATCAACACCTCTGGGAATGGCTCCCACTGACAAGCCCTCAGTAAAGGTCGAAACCGGTCTGGGTAGTGGCCCTTCCCTTAATGCATAGTATTATACATCTCTGCAAGTAGATGTGCTTTGTATTATGGGAGATACTAAGACAAGGAGTGATGAGAGCTTGGTCCACCTTTACGACGAGTTTCCTCAGTCCTGAAGATACTTAAGGTGCAAACTTTGTTTGCTTACACTTGGATAAAGGATTAAACAAACTTTGAATACTGCTCTGCAAGGAAATGAACAGTTGATATGTCATATGATTCAATTAAGTCATTTCTGGCAAAATTCTAACTTTGGCAAACCTAGTTGGCAAAGAATAATTTAGTCCACTTTACTAGACTTAAATCGATTTCTCGAAATTATAAAGATGCTGAAAAGTACATTCTTAAAATTGAAGAACTGAAAATTAAATTTGAAAAAAGATTTTCTGATTTTAACCAGTTTGAAAATGAATTATTATTATTCAGTTCACCTTTTTTAATTAATATTGAAAATGTTGACAAAGAATTATAAATGGAAGTGATTGAGCTCCAGTGCAATACTGAACTAAAAAATAAATACAGGTATCCCTCATATAACATGGTACTTATACAATTCGGTTTTGATATAATGTGGTCTACAAATTATAGTAACCCTTGTTCAATGTGGTACTTATACAACGAAGTTTCGATATAACACAGTTTACAAATTGTAATAACCCTTTATCCTTTCATATATTTTTCACCGTGCGACTTTAAAATCAAATTTATCTTCATTAAATTTGCGTCTGCCCATATTGTGGATGTAGTTATAAGTAGCAAATTTATATTAAGGGAAATACCCTTTAGCATGCATGTCCGTCAATTGTTTACCGTATAAAGTGTTCGTTTTCTAGTAGGAAAGGTCATTAAAATCATAAGTGTGTTAATCTCAAGCTGAGTACTTTAATTTCAAGTGAGTTACATACAATATGTAAAGCTTTTTTTTATGTAAAAAATTTTATTTTTATAGTAATGGCCACTTAGAGAGCTTTAGCGATATGGTCGAAAACAAAATTAGTGAATTAATTCAAGACAAAACAGATTTAAATGAGGAGGAACTGGTACAATTAACAGATGATATCCAGCCATACGGCTGGGAAAGTTCTGCCGAAGATTCTGATTGTGATGAACCTGTGAAAGAATTAAAGAAATTAGCAGAAGGATTGGACTTGGCAAGAAAGATAGGAAGTTATTTTACGCATAATGATCCCTCAGTGGAGCGCTCCAGAAAATTCACAACACAGTTGGATATTTGCTTAGCTGTACATCATCATCAAATTCCTGATATGTTCCCTCAAGAGGTGTACACGATATGATAGTACTAGATGAAAAATTTACATCATTACTAACTTCCTATCTACAATTTTCCTCCAAATCAGTCTGTTACTTGTGAAGACTCAAACATTATCAGATCTTATATTTCTATCGTCTAAGGCACTTTGTACTGTATCAATCCACCTATATCTTGGTCTTCCTCTGGGTCGTTTTGCTGCCAACATAGCAGAGAACACTTGTTTTGCTAATCTTTCCTCGCCCATTCTGTTTAAGTGACCATACCACCTGAGATTAACTCTGGTAACGCATTCCTGGATGCTGACAATATAAAGTTCTTTCCTAATATCCTCATTTTTAATATGACATTGTCATTGATGCCATCTGTTCACACCTCTAATCTTTCTCAGGACTCTCGTATCTGCAGTCTCTAGTCTTTGGTCAAGTGTTTTACTTCTGACCCAGCTCTCAGATCCATAAGTTAAAACTGGTTTGAACACTGTTTTATACAGCGTACGTTGTTCTGTAATAATTTAGTGTTCTGACTAATTTCTCTCTTATTCCATATGAATTTATTAAATTGACTTCCTACCATACCAGCTTTGTTGATTCTGTTGTCCATTTCTATATTGAATTTACCATCTTCAGTAAAAATCGTGCCTAAATAGCTGAAATGCTTTACTTGTTCCACCGGTTCCCCGTTCACAACACAGTTGACATTTTCAACAATTCTACCTATTTTCATTGTCTTTGTCTTTTTAATGCTGACCTTCATACCATATCTATTACAACAGTTATTCCATTTAGTCAGGGAATCTTGCAAACTTGTAGCTGATTTATTGATAAGTATAACGTCGTCTGCATAAAGCAAAGAGCTGACATTAACATCTCCAATTCTGATATCATGTTTAATACCACTTTCCTTCATTATAGATAATGAATAACAGAGGGGATAATGTGCATCCTTGTGTCACACCAGATTTAACATTAAATTATCTTCCTGTACTTTCTTCAATTCTAACTGCTGACTTACAACTCAAATAAAGACTAAGTATTACTTGATATAATGCCTCATTGACACCATATAACTGTAACGTTATTGAATAGCTTCTCTCTTGGCACCTTGTGATATGCCTTTTCCAAATCGACAAAACTTAAATACAGATCTTTGTTATATTCCCATGCTTTCTCGACTATTTGTCGTAAAGTGAAGATCTGATCCATACAGCCTCTATTTGGCCTGAATCCAGCTTTTTCTTCCCCAAGCTTTTCTTCCACAATTCCTCACAACTGTTTCTCAAATATACTTGCATAGATCTTGCCAGGAACACTCAGTAGGGAAATACCTCTATAATTCTCACATTCAGTTTTATTTCCCTTTTTATATATGGGTACTATTAGAGCTCTACTCCAATCATCGGGAATTCTTCCCTCTGTCCAGGCTTTCTGAACTATGCAGTGCAGCCACTGTAAGACTTTCATACCACTATACTTCAGCATTTCTGATCAAATATCATCTACTCCTGCTGCCTTTCCACATTTCAAGCCTTTGATAGCTTTTTCTACTTCAAGTACAGATATGTATTCCTGACTGCATGCCTGGTCAGTGTTTTTTACCACTGTGCTGTCACTGCTTGTTTCATTTAGCATTTTTTCAAAGTAATTACTCCATACTTCAAGGATATCTTTTTCTCTTGCTTTCATGTCAACTTTATCATCCCTAACTCCTTTTACAGCACTCTTTCCTCCATTCCTAAGCTTCTTCAACAACCTGCAGAATATCTTACCACCTTCTTGATATTTATTTTCTATGTTCTTGCCATAGTCCTCTCATGACTTTTGTTTAGCTAGTTTTACACACTGTTTTGCTTTCTTACATTTGTCTCTATTCTCTACTAACACAAGCTGACTTATTTGCCAGGAACCTTGACATGCTTACTTATTTTCCTTCACTGACTCTTTAACTTCCTGTGTCCACCATAGAGTTCTGATTTTTCTATCCTTGCAGACAACCTCCCCACATGCCTCTCTGGCTGAATCAATCAGGGTTTTCTTCAAGGTTTGCCACTGAATCTCCAAGGTTTGGTTCTTGTTCTCAAACTCGTTCATTTTTTCTTCAATAATCTTTGTGTATTTTAGTTTATAGTTCACATCTGAGAGCTACTCAACTTTTATTTGCTTTAAAACTTTCTTACATGTCATTCTTTTCATTATGAAATTCAATTTTATCGTGCTCAAGACTAAATAGTAATCACCTCCAATTTTAAATCCTCTGTACACTCTGGTGTCCTGCACCAGGGAGAAAACATCACTATCAACAATATCATAGTCAATGAGACTTTTCTTATTCCTTTCTATTCTCTCTATGTGAATTTGTGCACATTTTTATGTTGGAACACGGTGTTAGTAATAACCAGTCCATGTCCTGAGCAGAAATCCAACAGGTATTTGCCATTATTATTAGCTTTGCTCTTTTCTCCAAATTTTCCCATAATATTTTGGTATGTCTGACAGTCACTTCCTACTCTGCTATTTAGATCCTCAACAAGGACCAACTTTTCCTTTTTCATTGTGTCAGTTGCTTTTTCTAAAGCATCAAAAAATTCCTCCACTTCTACCTTAGTAGAACCTTCTGTGGGACCATAGGCACAAATAAGTCTCATTGTCCAATTCTCCATTCTTATATTTGCCCACATCACTCTACTTGAGACTGCTTGCCATTCAAGAAGATCAGTCTCATATTTTGTGTTGAATACTATGGCTACTCCTGCTATTCCTCGCATGTCATTTCCTGAATATAACATTTTGGTTTTATTGCTCAGAAAGATCTCACCAGTTTTTTGTCTTTTTTGTTTCAGTCACCCCTATTATGTCGATCTGGTACTTATCTAATTCTTTAGCTAGCTTTATTTCTTTGCCATTCAGGCTTCTTATGTTGATTGTACCGATCTTTAACTCTGGTGATGTTGAGTTGGGGTAGTGCTTTCAGATTTTTTCCAGTAGCTGGCTTTTCGCTGTTCGCCCTAGTTCCATGGTGAAAGCAACAGGGGCTTTGTTTAACCGGGCAACGCCCCAGCCTGCGTGAAATTTTGTCATGTTGTACCATCATTTTCTATATTGGTTTGATCCAATAAGAATACAATTTAGAACTTTCAAGTGAAGAAGAGATCCAGCCACTCGTAAATAAAGAACATCTACGAAATGTTATTTTTGAAGACAGTGATGACGATTAAAATATGCACTTTATTTTATATTACCTAAAACATTTATGCATTATACGCAATGAAGTTTACGTAAAATTGTAATTTTATAAGTTTATACTGTGTATTTGTTTCATAGTTTATATATTTTCTTAACTTACAAGAATTACCTGAATTAAATAAAAATATATTTTTTTTGTTGGGTATGTCATTATTTATATTATTAAAAGAAAAAGCAATTTCGGAACATAATCCTACTTTTTTTTAGGTGATCTGAGTCTCGCATAACGCGATTTATATAATGCACCATTTCTATGGAACCTAACATCCATGTTATACGATGGTCACCTGTATAATGAAATTGGCATACCAAATTATTTTATTAAATACCACAGCAGTAAATATCCCAAATATAAAATTTATTGCGCAAAAATGTTGTCAATCTTTGGAAGCACCTATGTATGTGAGCAATTATGTTCAATTATGGTACTTAATAAGTCAAAGTTACTCTCATGGATAAAAGAGTCTAGATTAAATGCAATACTTCATATTGCAACATGAAACGAAAAAGCAGATATTGACATGTTAGTACATAGGAAAAGATGTCTGGTTTCAGGATCAAAATCAAATTAAAAAAATGACTCGTAGATAAAAATCTTTATTTTTGTAAGTCAAAATTATGTATTTAAATAATTTTCTTAAAGTATGAATAGAATGTAATTGAACTTATATTTTCTAAACTTGTTATATTTTTAAAATTTAAAAATAAAAATGGTTATAAATTTAAAATTTAATTGTGGTGTAACTGTTTACGTAAGTCATAAAGGCCTGGCAACAAAAGGGACTTTATTAGAGCCTTTCTTTTTTTAATTTATGTTTTGGTTCACTGAATAATATTGAATACGGCCTGTGTCAGATATCCATCTAATTGACTGGCCCTTTGCTGCATTTGAGTTTGAGACCCCTGCTCTAGAACATCTTGCCACATTCCTGAGATTTATTTTCTATGTTCTTACCAAAGTTATCCCATGACATTTATTTAACTAGTTTTACATAGTGTTTAGCTTTCTTATATTTATCTCTGTATTCTCTTAAGTACACATGTTGACTTATTTGCCAGGAATGTTTGACATGCTTCCCTGTTTTCCTTCACTACCTCTTTAACGTCGTGTCCACCATGGAGTTCTGATTTTACTATCCTTGCTGACAATAGTATGGCCTCCCTCGATAAATTTCCGACTCCTGGAGGTCTCACGTAATAATAATAAAACTGCTTTGCATTCAGCTGTGCAGGGAGATGTTTTTTGCTATACACAGTCATTTTCATTCCACTACTAAAGTAATGATATATACAAATGCTGGTTATTATTTATTAGGTTAAATATACTAACCAAGTATAGAATTTTCCTTCAAAAAGAATAAATTGGGTATCAGTGAAATCAATGTGTAATCTTATTAAGCAAGAGATTCATAAGAAAAAGAACTGTGGAAGGAATATCATGTGCATAAGGATGATTTCTGTTATGAAAATTATAAAGAACAGGCCCGAAGAATCACAACTATTGTATGGAAAGCTGTCTGAATATGAAAAGAAACTGACTCTGCAAGCCAAAGACAACCCACAAGAATTCTATGCTACAAGTAAAAGGCTAACTCACCTTCAGTTGAAGTCCTGATAAAGGTACTCTGCATCCTAGATAGGATTCAAATCCAGGTCTTTCCAGCCAAAGGGTATCATCGAAACCGACTGAGCTACAGAGGCTCCCATGATTCTGTGTTCTCATTGATTATTGAAAGAGGAACAGTAAGTAGTGTCAATTATTTAGATATTGTGTCAAATATGAAAAGTCAAAGGTCATCATCATGGTTTATTTACAATTTCTTCTTCTTCCTTTTTCCTCCTTTTACCTTGTGGTGTCGAGGATTTTCTGTTCATTTAACTGCAACCGTACACAAGGATAAGGTGGTTAACCCTATGCTTCCCAGTGTATCCTATGTCTGTGGAAGAATTGAGTTCTCAGTGGGATGAAAAACCCCAGATAAACTGTGGAGAAAAACCCTGCAGTCCTTGCCCAAGATCGACTAACTTGGCTATGTCTGAGAAAAATCCTAAGCTCCTCACTTCAGCAACAGGTATCGAACCCAGGATACTCCTTTCCCTTTCTCAGGCATATGGTTGCGAAGCAAATAGCCACTCGGTTAACCATGTGGACTATTTATTTATACAATTTATAATTTGTAAATAGGGAAATGAACTAAATAAATAAGAATAAGAAAAATTTAATTATTATATGTAGCTTTCCAGGCTTCTCTGTTTTAAGGCAGTTGAGTTTATTTCTCCTGGAGAGAGAGAGAGAGAGAGAATCTGTGCTGATAAGGTGGTTAACACACTGCCACAATTGTTTAGTTGGTCTTCCTCTCCATCTTTGTCCATTTGAGAGGAGGGGGGGGGATATAAAACTAAGATGTCAACGTGTGGAGAAGGAGGATCTCTCAGTTGATGTTCAATCCAATCAAGGGTTTTTGATTTGCTTTTTCTAAAATAGTGAAATTACTAATATGTTCCTTCCAAGAATAACAGTCTTAAGCAGGTTGTATTAAAGCTATTAATAGTTTTTTTGTTGCTTTTTGGGTGGAAACATTCCATGTTTCTCCACCATATAAGAAGATAGCTCGAGAGGTTTCTTCGTAAGCCTTATTTTTGTTTCCAAGGTAATGAGGGGTGATTTCCATATATTTCTTAGATTCCTGTGTTGATTGAGGGATTTATATTTTCTTAATATTATGTAATTTATATTATTTATATTTGAGCCTAAGTATTGGAAATCTACTTTTTCTAAAGGTTGGTTGTGTTCTGTAATGATGGAATCTTATAGTGTATTTGTAAGTATTTTAGTTTTATTTGAGTTAACTGTCAATCCAAATATTTTTGCAGCTAAGTCAAATAAGAATAGAACATTTTATGTGACTTAATATTTGATAAAAGGAGATATTAAAGGATAACGTATTAAAAAAGAGGGAAAGGAGAAAAAAAAATGATGAATAGCATCGTCATTGAAATTATCATTGAAGACTGATTTGAATTCTCAATAAAAAATTATAAATTTACCAAAATGATTTTTATTTATTTATTTAATTTTTTTTTATATGTAATAGTATGCATGATGAGCCTCCATAGCTCGGTCAATATAGACGAAGCCCTTTGGTTGAAAAGACCCGAGTTCGATTCCCATCTATGACGTGAGAAATCTTTATCTGGTCTCTTTCGACTAAAGGTGAGTTAGCCAGCTTCATATGGGGCAGAGGGTTTTTTCACCCAGAAACTCAGTTTTTCGTCCCTCAGAACACACAAACTGGCCCCATGAATACACACAGATTTACAGCCATGAATACAATAACAGTATGTGGAAGAGTTAGTGTCCTCACCACATTTCATAACGCCTGTAGTTAATCATGAGTCACATCATGGTAGTCAGCCTCCTGGATAGGAGATGATACTTGAATAAGGAGCATGCATGACAGCACCTGATAGGTTTTATCTTTTAGTAAATTTTTGTGCAGATCTGAGAAATTGCAGATTTGATAGCTTTTACAGACCCCTTACACATTTTTGAAAGTTTTTAAATGGAATGGGATCTAAAGACATTCCTAAATCTTCATTCACAATAAGAAGATTGTCACGGAAGATTCAGACAAAATTAACAAACAAGTAATGGAGCTATCACAACGTATAAACTTCATGGTGAAACTTTAGTTTAACAGCTAATGAATAGACATCTCTTAAGAATTGCTAATTTATGAACATTACTGCAGTGATAATAAATTTTTGTATCTTAATTTGTCATGTTCATGGTTTTGTTCTTGCTAACAGATATTTAACCCTTTTTCAATACTGAACTTTCTTCAATACTGAAGCTCCATCTATTACAACAGATGGAACTTCAGTATTGAAGAAAGTAGGAACACTTATTGTTGCAAATCATCACTTAAGTTTAGTATATTGGATACATGATTAGCTATAATCAGTTCTTTATGTAAAAATAATTTACAAGAAAATGGTGACGATGAGTAGCTTAAGACATTTGTTGAATAATATGATAGAGGTGATTGTAACAACTCCGACAACAATGAAGACAGTGAATTTTGTGATATTACTATAGAGGTGCTGAGTGATACATCCATCAATTCTCAGTTAAATTTTGTACAAAATATACAACTGAGTTCTCTCATAACAAAGATATGAAAGGTAGTCACAGTATTTTTCAGATCATCAACAAAAAACAATATATTTCAAAACATGTGAAGGGAGAATTTGTTGGAATAGTTCTGTTGGTAGCTGTTGTTCCCAGTGATTAAAGATTATCAGAAAGTGTTTCATATATTTGAATCAGATATCAGTTTTACAGATAATAAACTTGAGTTTCTCTCATATAGTATTAGTATTGCAATGGATAAATGTTTTTCTGTAGAAGTATTATGTTATGAAAGTGTGAATTTGTATATCAGTGATGTAATATTAAAATTTGTGTTTATGAACTGAGAATACACTTTTAAGTACTGAACTTAAGGATGCACTGATAGTCATATAAATGAATGTTGAATATCTTGTTCTTGATGTTCTTCATTATCTTTACGATAAGAAATATCTTTGATTCCAAAAATTGGTCTACACCAGATTTCTGTTCCAAACATGGAACAGTCATTATTAACACATTCTGACATAAAGATACACACAGAATTCACATTAAGAGAAGAAATAAGAAAAATGTCATTGATTAGGTTATTGTTGATATCAATATCTTTATGCTTGTTCAGGACACAAGAGTATATAGAGGATTTGAAATAGAAGCATCATTTAGATTTGAACAGGAAAAGTTGAATGTTATATTGAAATGAAAACAAAATTGTGTAAGAAAGTTTTAAAGTTGAGCAGCCTTCAGAGATTCAGCTATAGACTCAAATACACAAATATTAATCAAGAAAAAAAATGAAAGAATTTGAAAATAAGAATGTAATCTAGGAGATTCATTGGCAAACTACAAAGAAAACATCAGCTGATTTACTGTCCAACCACACATGCGAGAACCCTGGCTGCTACAGTGCCAAGAAGAGTCAATTCATGTTGAAGGGAGGAAAGGAATAAGGTGATGTATGAATTTGTCCCCAACACATAAAACATGTACTTTATATGTAAAATTTTCTGACTGTTGTACAAGCAAAATGGTTACCACTTTAAAAACTAGAATTTTCATGAAAGAAAGCTAATTTTCCGAAATAATAATAATAATAAAATAATAAAATAATAAGAAATAATAATAAACACATAATTGGTTACACTATGATTAGAATGGATTCTCCTTTTGATTTTGTGCAGACGTGTCGACGGGTCTCGCATCTGTGGTCGGACAGTAGACAGTTGTTTTCTTAATTTGATGAGGTTGTCTGCAAGGATAGAAAAATTAGAACTCCATGATAGACTCAAAGTTAGGTGGAAGTCAAAGAAAAGAAGAAAGCTTATTAAAAGTTCCTGAGAAGTAACCTGTGTACCTGCTGCACTGTTACTGCTTGAAAACATTCAAGATCAATGCAGTTAGGAGCAGTGGTGAGCTATAAGGGGCTCGCACGAACCCTTTGTTAAATTTTTCTCAAATTTGCGAGCCCCTTGTTCTTCTTGTTTACTGTTTTATTTTTTCAAAAAAAAGTTTTTTTTTTTTGAAAAAATATTAAGCGACAAATTCATATGGTAACCTAACAAAAATTAGTCTATTCAGCAGTGTATACATTATTTGGAATTATTGTTTCAACTCTATAATGAATGCGCCCAAGTTTGCAAATAAAATAAGCGCATGCGCTAGCTTTACCCTTCTCCCTTCTGGTAGCCAATCGTATGGTAAAATCAGTAGCCAATCAAATGTTTTATAAAAGATTTCATTCTTATTATATTTTGATAGTTAAAAAATGTTTTTCTTATGTAAGATAAATTAACACAGTTGATTATGCAAATATTTCATGTTTAGATCATGAAATATTTGTTTAAAAATGATAGCCGTTAGAGGTTGATTGTCCTCTCATACTTTTTGATTGGAATTTGTACACAAGCTGTATTAATAATAAAAAAAATTGTGTGAAATAAGTTTTTTTTTTTTTTTTTTTTTTTTTTTTTTTTTTTTTTTTTTGCTCAACAATGCGAGCCCTTCATTAAAAGTTCCTGAGATGCAGAAAGGCTTCAGGAGTAGTGATATTCAACCAGAAATGCTCAAATATGGAAGTAAAAATGTTTTATTATTGCTATAGTTCATTATTCAGGATGTAGTATAGAGAGTCAGAAGATTAAATTTCAGAGGATTGGAGTAGAGCTCTCATAGTCCTGTCCTGTCAGGTGTCTTCTCCCTCCAGGAGATCAACTGCCATGTATCTCCACCATGTCATGTTCTGTGCCTCTCTGCTGCATCCCTCATATGAGAGATATGTCCAAGCTTCTATAGTTTTCATCCACTCCAGTCTTTGTCTTCCTCTCTTTCCCTCAACAGTTCCTTTGAGAAATGTCCTTTGTAGGCAGTTATGTCTGAGAATATGTCCAAAATAGCTGACTTTTCTATTTTTAATTTCTTTTATCAGGCTTCTGTTTATGCCTACCATCTGTAGTACCTCTTCATTTGTCTTTTTGTAATTCCATGATAGCCTCATAATTCTTTGCAGCATGTTAATAAGGCTGTGGGACTGGATGGAATATCACCACATATACTACAGGAATGTGCAGAAGAGCTGGCAGGGCCCTTGACTTAGCCATCCAACAGAAGTCTAGCAACAAAAACAATCCAGAAGAGTGGAAAGAAGGAGAAACAGTGCATAAGTGAGAATCCAAAGTCATTAGGTATCCGGCTATAGGCTCTTGTGTAGTAGTGAAGGTGTTAGAGAGAGAATACAAACCTGGATTAACGAGAATGGAAATCTTTTGAGAGAGAGCAACATGAGTTTGTTTGGGGAAGGTCATGCTACTCATTAGTAAAGTAAAGCATTTGATCAATTACCGCATGATAAACTACTGTTGAAATTGAGCTTGATTAGTCACTTCGTTGCTTTGTTACAGGGATGGTTGACTGATAGGAGCCAGTGAGGGAGTGCATTGTCCTGAAAAATGAAGATGATGAGTGAGGTACCACTCATCACCTTCACCAGGTTCTGTTCTAGAACTATTTTTTAATTTATATATCAGTGAGAGAGATATTCAGTTGTTTTTGCTGATAATGCCAAATTAGGAGGAGCAATGTCAGGAAGGTCTCATGTGATGTTATTACAAGAGGATTTGAATAAGTTGGTGCTGGAGAATGGGCAGTGTTTTTTCAATGTTGTTAAGTGTAAGTTATACGTTTCGGCCAGAAAAGATGGAATGAGGTTTATTGTATTGGAGGAATTTTGCTTCAGGATGTGGTGTAGGCAAGGGATCTGGGGATCTTAGCAATGGGAACTGAAGTTCAGGAGTACGTTGTGCAAATTTTAAGGGTTAGTTATTGAGAAAATTGCTGCTATAATGCAAAGAATGCTGACATGTATAGGTAAGCATGTGATAGTTCTATTGTATAAGGCACTAATTAGGTCTCATTTGGATATCTCTCCAAATGAGACCTAATTAGTGGATCTGGTCACCTGGCTATATTGGCAATTAGGAAATGTTAGAGTGCAGAGGCAAATATCTAAGCCTGTCTCATGACAGTCTTAGAAATTTAGTGAGTAAGGAAGTGAAAGGAGATATATTTTGCCTAGCAGGTTAGGTGAATGAATGGAATGCATTGCTGCAGTGAGAGGTGTGTGTGTACCATCACTGAATGTATTCAAGACAAGATATGATAGTTATTATGATCTGTGAATGTTCAGCCTCCTATGATGAGACTCTGGACTCCATGCAGGCTTGAAAGTAATACTAAACTGGTATTTATTAAAATTTTTACTGAATTACTGATAATTGAAAGAGTTTGTAACTTTGCAATCCTAACAAGAAGAGATGATACTCATTAGATTTTTGTTTGGTATATTAAAGCTTTACTGGAAAGGACCAGAAGATTCAAGATCAGAAGGAGTTGGCTTTCTTGTAAACAAATGAATTTCAGATAGAATATCCACCATTAAAAGTTTATCTGATAAAGTAGCTTTTGTCAAATTAAAAAATTAATGACAGATCATATATCAAAATAATACAGGTTTATAGCCCAACAAGCAAAAGTGATGATGATGAAATGGAAATACATTTTGGAAAATTATGGAGACAACTGCTGTGTTTGAGTAAAACTTTAGTTTAATATTAACCAAAATCAACACTCGACATTTCGATCTTTATATCAAGATCATCTTCTGGAGTATACACTATATACAGAAAAACAAGCTGCACTACAATCTACATGCTTTTGCTAAAGTTACTGACTAACCGTTACAACAATTGTTGGCCTGACCTCTAGTGGGAAAAAAAAAAAAAAAACCTTGCCTACATCAATGCTGGTGTCCTATTATTATTATCTATTGGTTACAAAATTACATTGGGCTGGAGAGCAACAAGTCTATATAATGTATATGTATATATTAACAACATGTTTATACATATAAATTCCAACCAGTTAGTATGGAATGGTTTCCAATACTTGCTGAAGGTTGCCTAGAGTCCTGGAGTATGCTAGATACTAAATATTAAGTGGGCTGAATATGTGCTATCCAGATTCTTGGAATTTTCATGCCACCATTATTGTTGATATTTGGGTGGTTTATCAGAATTTTGCAGGCTTCTTTAAATTTTCTTTCATACCAGGTTTTTGTATGGTGTAGAGAGTGGGTACTTTTCTAATCAGTTTGGTGTAAGGTGTTGAGAGCATGGTCTGAGAGGCCTTCACCAAAATTGTTGTATTTAATGTGTCTTTTGTGTTCTTTTTTCCTTATAGGGATTGTCCATCCAGTTTCACCAATATAAGGTAAGTTACAGGTGCAGTAGATGCAGTAAACTCCAGGATGTGCCAATGGGACGAGAGGATCCTTAGAGGAGTTGAATATGTTTTTTAATTTTGTAGGTGGTTTACAGGTGGCATTGAGATTATAATGGTGTAGGATTCTGTTGATTTTTTCTGATAGCCCTTTAATGTATGGGATGTCTATGGTTTTACTGTAATCTAAATTCTTTTTTGATGAAGTTTATGAAGGACTTTATGAATAGTATTTTTGTTGTAGCCATTATTTATAAATGTGTTGCTAATAATTTTTAATTCTTGTTTAAGAGCAGGCTGATTACAGCAAATTGCTGTAGCTCTGTTTTTAAGGGTGTTAATGACTCCATATTTTTGTGATGGGTACTGGTATGATTTAGCATGTATGTATTGGCCAGTATGTGTCAGTTTGCAGTAGACCATGAAGGATAGATTGCCTGAAGGAAGCCGTGTGACCAGTGTATCCAGGTATGGGAGTGAGTTCTGATTTTCAATTTTGATAGTGAATTGTATGCGTTTATGTTGTTTGTTCAGGTGGCTAAGGAATGTGTGTAATGTTTGTTGCCTGTGTGGCCAGATAGCGAAAACATCATCTAAGCCAAACTGTAGGTGTTAGAGTGAAGGAATCAAGAGCACTTTGCTCAAAACGCTTCCATATAAAAGTTAGCAATTGGGGGGGGGGTAGTGGTGAGCCCATGGCCATACTTTCTTTTTGTAGGTAAAATTTATTTTGCCACACGCGGTAACCGGAGCGTAGTATGTGGACAAAGAGGGCCATAATGTCGGACGGAAATTTGTTCTGTAGGAGAAGAATTGTGTCATTGATTGGGGCATTTGTGAAAAGGGCAGAAACGTTGAAACTGACTAATAGATCATCTTTTCCGAGTGTTTTTAATTTTGTTTATAAAGTGTTGTGTGTTCTTTATGCAGGAGGGGGAATAACCTACCACCTCCTTGAGTGTTGATGCTAATTTCTTGGCTAGGTGATAATTAGGGCTATCTATTCCTTCAACTATTGGTCGAAGCGGCACGTTTTGTTTGTGTACTTTAGGAACACCATATATTCTGGGAGAGCAGGCATAATGGGGTATAAGTTTTTTAACCATGTCTGACGGCCAAGAAGTGACTGACTTAAGTAGTTTCTCAGTTTTTTCTTTATTCTGTTATTTAGGTTATAGTTTACAAACTGATAGGTGCTGTTATCGGTGACTAGTTGATTCATCTGATGGATGGATGTTGACCTGTCAAGGACAACAGTGGCATTACCTTTATCCGATTTTGTTATGATTATCTCTTGATTAGCTTTCAATGATTTGATTGCTGCTAGTTTTGTTTTGTAAGATTGCTGTGCAAAAAAATTTTCTTATTATTCAGAACATTGCTGGTTTTTAATTGTATTTTATCGGCTATATTAGTAGGAAGAGACGACCTGATGCCACTTTCTATGTGGTATATAAAATCCAATTTATTCACAGTTTTCGGTGCTATTGGGTAGCAGTAGAATCTCATGAGAAGAATAGAAATAAATTTATTGAGCTGTTGCAGGACAACTTCCTCAAGCAGCATGTGACAGAAGGAACTCGAGGTCAAGGAGTGTTAGATTTGATTATAGTGTCAGAGGGCGTTTCAGTTAAAGACATAACTATTCTGCCTCCGGTTAGTGACAGTGATCATGCGGTACTCACTTGGGAAGTGACTAAGTTTATGAATGTTCCACTCAGAAAAGGTTACGCTTACATGCTGTCCTGCTTTGTATTTCAGCAGTTATAACCAACTGATATACTTCTCAGTTATGACCAACTCAGAAGCATATTGAGTTCAGTGGAATGGTATCAGTTGTTGAAGGGAAAGAATATTGACAGTGCATGTGAAGCATTTAAACAATACTTGAATGATGCAATATCAGAATGTGTCCCGAGAGTTCGAGAATAAATAGGGTTGGAGTCAAATGGATGTGTAATTTATTAAGCATGTGATTTGTAAGAAAAAAACGATGTGGAAGGAATACCATGTGCATAAGTAGGACGTCGGTTATGAATGTTATAAGCAGCAGGCTAGAATAGTCACAACTGTTGTATGAAAGCAAAGTCTGAGCATAAAATGAAACTGGCTCTGCATGTAAAGACAACCCACAAGAATTCTATCGATATGCTGCAAGTAAAAGAAAGAATGAATATGAAAGAATAACTTCTAAATGCAGATTGCATGAGGGTTTACAGATGCAGAAGAGGTTGTTCAGCTAATGAGTGCTCATTTTGTTAAAAGCTATTGACCTAGTGTACGCAACACTTCATTCATCTGCGTTTCTTCACTAGATGAAGAAACGCAGGTGTATGAGGACGAGGTATTAGAGCTGTTGCACAAATTGAATAAGAATTCAGCAATAGGGACTGATGGGATATTGGCACGTGCTAAAAGAATGTTCAGCTGAACTGGTTATTCCCTTGACCAGGCTGTTTAATATGATTCTCAGAACAGGGAAGATTCTGCAGGAATGGAAGGAATGTATGGTAATTCCATTGTGCAGGAGGGTGCAAAGACCGATGTATCCAACTATCAACCAATTAGTATCCCAGGAGTGGTGCTGAAGATTTTGAAAAAAAGGGCTTGCATTCAGAAATAGGTTGACAGTGAATCTCTGCTGTGCAATGAACAACATGGGTTTACTAAGGGAAGGTCATGTTTTAGCAACTTGCTCACATTCTGTAACAATGTTACCATTGAACTAGACAAGGGAAGAATGGATACACCATGATACTTTTGGATTTTGTTAAGGTTTTTGACAGAATACAGCATGGTAGACTGAGAGATAATAAAAAGTGGTAATACGCAGATGCGAGTCTGCAAGATTTAAGGTAACGAGTTGTGTACTCCAAGGATCAGTGCTTGTTCTATTCAGTCTCTATGTTAATGATATTGGGAAGGATTTGACAAGTGAGATACAGCTATTTGCTGATGATGCAAAGATTGGTAGGATAATCAGGAATGCTGCCAATTTGCATTACTTGCAGAATGATTTGAATAGGCTGGAATTATGGGTAGGGAAAAATGGGTGTCAGTTCGATGTCAGTAAATGTAAAGTCATTCACTTCGGTGTGATTAGATATCCGATGTTGTATTATATTGGTGGGATTAGGCTAGAAGAAACTGATTGAGGCTAGGGATCTTGGCGTGTTAGTAGATAGGAAGTTGAAGTTCACTGGCCAGGTAGCAAAGATTGCAAATACAACTCAAAAGATAATTGCAATGCTGAAACAAATGTAAAGATAAGAATGTCATTTTGGCCTCTTTGCAAGGCCTTGATAAGACCTCACTTGCACTATTGTGGGCAGGTTTGGTCTCCTGGTTTCCGTTGTGATTCTGATATACAGTGGAGAGAGTGTAAAGGAGATAAAAGTGATATCAGGATTGTGGAACACTGATTATAAAGACAGATTGAGAATTGTTACTGCAGACACTAGCAAACAGGAGAAAAGTGGGAGGGGGGGGGGCTGATATAATTGAGACATAAACTTCTGAAAGGGTCATACAGGATTTTAATTGATGGAATTTTTTCAGTTTATGGAGGGTTGGGAAAGGACAAGAGGGCATCCTTGGAAGCTGAGAATGAAGGCCACTTAGAAGGGGATGATTGCTAGACTTTTCTCTCATAGGGTGGTGTGTGATGGAATGGATTGTTGTGATGGAATTGGATGTTGTGAGATCAAGTACTATGAATGAATTCAAGAATAAGTATGATAGCTGGTGTGTGTAGTATGTGGCCTCCCTCGATGAGTCTATGACTCCCTGGAGGTCTCTCTTAATAATAATAATAGAAGCTTTTAGAGATTATGGTATTGAAAAAAAAAATATTGACATAATAAAATAAATTAATGGTAATGCTACATCAAATATCATTTTAATGAAATGAGCAAAAAATTCACATAAATTCAGGAATTTACGTGAATTTATATTCAGCAAGGAGACACCATTTCTTCCAAATTCTTCACATTGACACTGGAACATATGATGAGTAATTTAGAATGATCCAGTAAAGGAGTCAATATAAATGGAATTAAATTAAATAACCTAAGATTTGCTGATGATATTTTTATTATTGCAAACAATATGAAAGATTTAAAAGAAATAATAGAAGAAACTAAATCAATAGAAATTGGATTAGACATTAATTCTGAGAAAACCAAAAAGGATAAGATTAAAGACATTGTTGTTAAGGAAAACAATAAAGAAATTGAAATAGTTGAGTATGTATGGTTAGGAAAGTTGTTAAAAATGGAGAAACATGGAGCATCTAAGAAGTGAAAAGAAGAATAGGAATGGGGACGGTCAGCTTTTGGAAAATTGAAGAGATTTTTAAACAGTAAAATAAAAGCTGACAACAGAGCAAGATGGTATTGTACAAGAGGTATTCAACCAATGTGTATTGCCTGTTATGACTGGCCAATCAAAAAGTAAATAATAGATAAAATGCAAAAGACAGAAAAAAGAATGGAAAGATGTCTGCTAAACATAAGACTCAGAGATAAAATGAATAAATAAATAAGAAATAAGAAAAAACTTTTTAGATATTGGAGAAAGCATACTTCAAAAGAAATGGAAATGGGTGGGACAAATTACAAGAATCGAGGACAGTAGATGGAGAAAAATTATACTGGAGCAACAGCCATATGATGGTAAAAGATCATCTGGAAGACCTGAAAAAATAATCAGATGATATAAGAAAAATAATTGGATCTCTTTGGTGTTAACAAGTTCAGGATGTAAACAGATGGAGAGAATTGGAAGGGACACCTATAGCCAAAAGTGGCTATAAAAAGGGTTAAAAGAAGAAGATATTAAAGCTACTTCTGAGCACATATCCCATATTTTTTCTATTTTTACCTTCCCTTCTCATTTGTCGTTATTCTGAGGCTAATATACCTATAATATGTTAGCTGACCCACTACTAATTTGCTATTGGTTTGTAACCTTTCATGGACAGAATACACATAAAATCAGATTTCCATAACTTCATCTTACTCTGTTTTGGACATATGTGCCATTTTATTTTTGTATTTCTGAACACCAATATCCAACATGATTAAATGTCATATCCAGCCTTGCTGAGCATGGAATTATTACATAGAAGCATTACTAATTGCAGTGCTTTTTTCAAAAAAAAAAAAAAAAAAAAAAAAAAAAAAATGCCAAGGTTCTTCATCATCCCAGTTTTAACTTTAGCAATGGAACTATCCATGCTGAAAATTTGAAAATTGTTATTAGTAACTATAAACAGTGGTTATCTCATCTTGAGAAATTATAACCATTAATTATAGTAATAATTTTAATTTCATTATATGTGAATTTTTTTGTTTGTTTGTTTCATTCTTATACACTGAGGATGGATAGTGACACATAAGCCAAAGCATCTGTAATTTAACAGTACATTTAAAAAATATTTTTATTGTGGTCATGTGTTTTCTTTATTTCAGTGGCTTTCTTTCAGTTATCTCTCCATCAAAATAAGCACTATAGCATTATTCAGATGAAGAGGAATGGAAAGTATTGTTATCAACAGAACTATGGGTAAGATTTTGGGTTAGTGAGAGAAGATTGTTTATGAATAAGAGGAAGAGTGTAGATGAAAACATGGAGTCCTAGGGTACACTGGTGAATAGTTCTAGAGAAGAGGCTATCCACCAGAGAGAAAACTGGTGATCCAACTTCAAAGCATGTATTTGGGCAGGGGGGGGGGGGGTGCTATATGTGGCTATTAGTCTGGTAACTAGGTCTTTGTGCTAGACCCTGGAAATGTCTAAGGTTTCCTCATTTTCCATGGCTTGTTCATAGTGGTGGAATATGTATTGCTGACCACTGATTAATTCATTGGCTTCCATGTCGTGAATAAGCTGACTGTTGATAATCTTCTTTATTATTTTTAAGAAAAAAAACTGAGATGAAGCTAATTGAATGATACTTTGACTTTCATATTTAGACAGTAGTCTGACTTTCATCTTCCTTGTTTGGAATGCACTTGAATTTAAAGGTTTTCTTTTATGTTGTAAGATAGATACCAGATGAATAAGATATATTTTTAAGATGATATTGGATGGATGTTACTGGATGACAAATTTTGAGCATAACTGGGTGGTGGTGGGGGGGGGGGGGGTACCATTAGTACTAGAAGACATGTTGGTATCTAGCTGTTTATGATTCTTTTGACCACCAGAAAGCCTTCTTGTATCCTTAGCATTGCTGTGGAATCTCATGGGTTTCGCAAGTTAAAGACATTCTGTAAGTTTATGATACTCTAAGTCTATAGTTACTTTACTTTTGCTTTTTACAAGCAGCTATTTATAAATAAACTTTCCTTTCTAGGCCAGTGAACTGGAAGTTCTTCAGGCTGTTCTGAAGTGGGGTGAACATCAACTCTTTAAACGAGTTGAAGAGAGAGGTAAATAAATTTAAGAATGTTTAAGAGTACGCTTTAAAATTCTATAACTTTTATGAAATAGTGAAATAACCTGTGTAAAGTGACATTATCAGGATTTGAGGAAATTGAAACCCAGGTGAACCCTAGAACGCTGAACTGGCATTAAAAATATGGCATTTCAAAATTTTTATGGCATAAAAATTTTGTAACTGCAAAAGTGCGACTCGTTTCTCCATTGTCACATTGTAGGCAACACTTGTATAACACAGTACTTATTTATACATATACTCATATTTGTAGATTTAGGGACTCAAAAACACACGTGTAGAACAGATTATTTTATTAATTACAAATAAAATAAAACTTGACGTTTCGACCTCTATATCGAGGTCATCATCGGAAGAATACAACTGTATGCAGAACCAAGCTACATGCTCATGCTTTCTGTACCAGTAAACTAAATCTACGTAGTTAACAAATCTTTTTTCTAGCCTGACCTCTAGTGATAAAAAAAAAAAAAAAAAAAATAATTATATATATATATATATATATATACATACATATATTATAAATAGATAAATGCAACTACAATAAACTGTTAGAGTCCTCATGTATTAATATTCTGGATAGTTACAAAATGATTTTTTTCAGTTGCTATTGAATGTTTTAAACACTTCACCAAGTCACCAGGTTGTCTTCTTGTAGTGGGAATTTTTCTAATGCTAGTTTAGGATGTTATACAGGTTGTAGATGGGTCCCTCCACATTCTTGAAATGGTGAGGCCATCATTTTTGTTGAGATTTGGGTTGTGTTTGAGCATTTCACAAGACTCTTTAAATTTTCTCTCAAACCAGGTTTTGGTGCGGTGTAGGGACTTGGTATTTTTCCAGTCAATTCTATGGTATGTTTGGAGTGCATGGTCAGAAAGGCCTGTTTTACCGAAGTGGAGGTATTTAATGTGTCGTTTGTGTTCGTCTTGTCTGATTGGGATAGTTCGCCCTGTTTCCCCTATGTATGGTATGTTACATGTGCAGTGTATTTTGTATACCCCTGGGTGTGCTAGGTGTGGAAGAGGATCTTTAGAGGACCTGAGTAGGTGTCTTAGCTTATTTGGGGGTTTAAAGGTGGTTTTAATGTTGTATTTGCAAAGTGTTCTGTCTATTTTTTCAGAAATGCCTCTAACATAAGGAATGGCAATAGCATTCTTGAAATCTTTTTTGTTCTTACTGGTGTCTTTATGGAGGATCTTGTGAATAGTTTTTTTATTATATCCATTTTTGATAAATGTTTGGTTGATGATTTTGTATTCTTGGTTTAGAGCCTGTTCATTTGAACAGATAGTTAGGGCTCTGTGTTTAAGGGTGCTTATGACACCTAATTTTTGTGTATGTATTGGCCTGTGTGTGTAGGTTTGCGGTAAACTGAGAAGGAGAGACAGCCAGAGGGAAGACGTGTGACAAGTGTGTCTAGGAAAGGAAGAGAGTCGTTTTTTTCCATTTCAATGGTGAATTGGATACGTTTGTGTTTGTTTAGGTGGCTAAGGAATGTATTTAGAGCTTCGCGGCCGTGGGGCCAAATGGCAAAAATATCGTCTACGTATCTGAGCCAGATTTTGGGATTTAGACATGCTGTCTCTAGAGCCCGTTGCTCAAAGTCTTCCATATAAAAGTTAGCTATTGGGGGAAAAAGTGGTGAGCCCATTTTTTCTAATTTTAAGATAAAAATTTTAATGACTTATAAAAAATAATTCAAATGAACCGTACAAAAGCGCATATGTTTACACACTAATGACTATTGATGCTCTAAATCGGTGATTCACCCACCATGCAGCGAGATAACTTAGGTACCTACCTTCAGTGGCGTACTTACTAATTTTATTAACATATTGCGCCAGTAATTGAACTTTGCTAACAGCTTCGGTACAGTGTAAAGATTCGTATTTTAATGTTACCTTCGGACCATATATTTACAATCCAATTATCTGGAGTTATGAATGGCTTGGATTGTTTAGACGAAAGAGCCTCATATTTACGGTTAAGATGTTGACTTAGTTTATTATAAGCACGTTGAGTAGAACGTTTAGCTACATTTAGAATTATGTGAGAAAGATGTGGATCCAAATTTGTGGATATATAGGTGCGTAAATCAGAAGTCTGATGACTGTGAATAGCAAGATCACGTTTAGCAGCTTTAAGTTGATTACGGATTAGAGATAAACTTGTGTTCCGGTAAATATTATGAGCTCCAGGAGATTTTATTGTTTCTTTAATCTTAGCGAAATTGGGAATAATCTTGTTGTCGCGGCACTTTTTTAAGAAATTAATCTTTGCTCGTAACCTACCTTGTATAACTGAAAGTTTTCCTAATTTACCAGTTATTTTGGTAGCATTTTCCCCGTGAAGGATAAGAATTTGTTGTTTTAAGGATACTTGCGACATAAGACTGAATGATATAATCACGTAATCACAAGAAAGATATTTATTTAACCAAATATTTCGGTCTGGAAATAGCAGACCATCGTCGGTGGTATTACAAGAACAGTTTAAAAAAATATACAAGCTAGAATACTAACAATAGATCGTTGAAATTAGAACATGCCGCGTGATGTTATATCACTAAGTATGAAACGAAATATTTTGAAGTAGAAACATGATTGAATTTGCTATTAAAAAAAAAAAAAAAAAAAAAAAAAAAAAATTAATGAGTAATCTTGATTAGGCTTTCCCAGATTTTTGATATAGATATGCAGTCATTACGATTCAGGTTGGGATGATGGAGCAAGGCCTCCACGCTTTCCTTGAACAAACGTTCGAACCTATAACGGGATCTATGTAAGAGGCGCGTTTTGGACCAAAGGATGCTGTGGTCAGTTTCAATCCCGTGTTGAGCCAAACCAGACTTTTCAGGTTTATTGTGAAGAATGGATGATTGATGTTCTTGGATTCTTTTTTCAAGAGAACGTCCAGTCTGTCCAAAGTAAGAGAGATCACAGTTGCAAGGAATTTGATAAACTCCAGGAAGAGATAAAGTTGAGCGTTTGTCTTTAGGAGAAGGAAAATGAGAAGACAATTTGTTAATAGGAGAATATGTAGCTGTTAAATCATATTTCTTCAAAATTCTTGCGATAGGTTCTGAAATACCGGAGATATAAGGAATAGGTACTCGACGTATTGAATCTTTGTTGTTTTGTGGAGGATTATAAGATGTAAGAAGACGTTGAATACTTTTTTCAGAAAAGCCATTGAGTTTCATGTGTTGTTGGATAGTAGAAAGATTCCCAACCTGAATCGTAATGACTGCATATCTATATCAAAAATCTGGGAAAGCCTAATCAAGATTACTCATTAATTTTTTTTTTTTTTTTTTTTTTTTTTTTTTAATAGCAAATTCAATCATGTTTCTACTTCAAAATATTTCGTTTCATACTTAGTGATATAACATCACGCGGCATGTTCTAATTTCAACGATCTATTGTTAGTATTCTAGCTTGTATATTTTTTTAAACTGTTCTTGTAATACCACCGACGATGGTCTGCTATTTCCAGACCGAAATATTTGGTTAAATAAATATCTTTCTTGTGATTACGTGATTATATCATTCAGTCTTATGTCGCAAGTATCCTTAAAACAACAAATTCTTATCCTTCACGGGGAAAATGCTACCAAAATAACTGGTAAATTAGGAAAACTTTCAGTTATACAAGGTAGGTTACGAGCAAAGATTAATTTCTTAAAAAAGTGCCGCGACAACAAGATTATTCCCAATTTCGCTAAGATTAAAGAAACAATAAAATCTCCTGGAGCTCATAATATTTACCGGAACACAAGTTTATCTCTAATCCGTAATCAACTTAAAGCTGCTAAACGTGATCTTGCTATTCACAGTCATCAGACTTCTGATTTACGCACCTATATATCCACAAATTTGGATCCACATCTTTCTCACATAATTCTAAATGTAGCTAAACGTTCTACTCAACGTGCTTATAATAAACTAAGTCAACATCTTAACCGTAAATATGAGGCTCTTTCGTCTAAACAATCCAAGCCATTCATAACTCCAGATAATTGGATTGTAAATATATCCGGACGTCCTTTGACTAAAAGCGAAACCCTCATCCTTTCAAAAGGACATGATTTTTCTATTGTTCCAAATAAAATACCATATCTAGATTTCCTAGTTAACATTGAAAGGAATCTTAATCATCTAACCAGCGATAAAGCTAATGCTCTTCGCCTAGAAGTCGCTTCTTCTCTACTTAAGGCTAAACTTCCTCCTTCTAACATATCTCCTTCTGAAATGAAATCTTTACAGTCCTTGAGAAAAAATAATCACCTCATTATCACTAAAGCTGACAAAGGAAAAGCAACAGTAGTTATGGACTCAGTAAATTACAGAAGAAAACTTTCTCTTTTGCTTCGAGATCGCTCCACATATCAAGAAATTGATTATAATCCAACCAACAGACAACTAAAGAAATTAAATTCTCTCCTTGATGAAGTCATCAGTTTGGATAAAGACACAATTGAAAGACTTAAAACTCATTTTGCAAGACCTCCTAGATTTTATGGCCTTCCAAAAATCCATAAGATTGACTATCCTCTTCGTCCAATAGTAGATTGCATTGATTCTCCTACTTACCGTATAGCCAAATATCTAGCTAAATTACTGAAATCTTACATTGGCAACTCCAGTTCGTTTTTAAAAAACTCCTCACATTTCTTAGAAAAATTAAAAGATGTCTCATTACAACCTACAGATCTTATGGTTAGTTTTGATATAGAATCTTTATACACCAATGTACCTCTTAAAGAAACTTTAAAACTACTTGCTGACATCTTTCCTCAAGATATTATAAAACTATTCGATTTCGTTATACATTCTGGTTATTTCATATGTCAAAACAAATTTTATAGCCAAGTAGAAGGAACAGCCATGGGAAGTCCTCTTTCTCCAGCTTTAGCCAACTTTTATTTAGAACATTTAGAAAAAGTCCTCTTCACATCTAGTTTCCCTCTACCATCTTTTTGGGTAAGATATATAGATGACATATTTGCTATTTGGCCTCACAGTAAAAACACTTTATCTTCCTTTTTAAACAGTATTAATTCCTTACATCATCGCATAAAGTTTACTATGGAATTAGAAGAAAACAACCAGTTATCTTTTTTAGACGTTCTCCTCATCCGATCATCTTCAAATATTCTTACAACTACAGTATACAGGAAACCAACATTCACAGGTCGTTATATTCTGAAAGAATCAGCCCATCATCCATGTCATAAAACAGGAATTATAAAATGTCTCATCAAAAGAGCCAAAACTAATTGTTCTACTTTTGATTATCTACAGAAAGAACTTTCTACTATCCAACAACACATGAAACTCAATGGCTTTTCTGAAAAAAGTATTCAACGTCTTCTTACATCTTATAATCCTCCACAAAACAACAAAGATTCAATACGTCGAGTACCTATTCCTTATATCTCCGGTATTTCAGAACCTATCGCAAGAATTTTGAAGAAATATGATTTAACAGCTACATATTCTCCTATTAACAAATTGTCTTCTCATTTTCCTTCTCCTAAAGACAAACGCTCAACTTTATCTCTTCCTGGAGTTTATCAAATTCCTTGCAACTGTGATCTCTCTTACTTTGGACAGACTGGACGTTCTCTTGAAAAAAGAATCCAAGAACATCAATCATCCATTCTTCACAATAAACCTGAAAAGTCTGGTTTGGCTCAACACGGGATTGAAACTGACCACAGCATCCTTTGGTCCAAAACGCGCCTCTTACATAGATCCCGTTATAGGTTCGAACGTTTGTTCAAGGAAAGCGTGGAGGCCTTGCTCCATCATCCCAACCTGAATCGTAATGACTGCATATCTATATCAAAAATCTGGGAAAGCCTAATCAAGATTACTCATTAATTTTTTTTTTTTTTTTTTTTTTTTTTTTAATAGCAAATTCAATCATGTTTCTACTTCAAAATATTTCGTTTCATACTTAGTGATATAACATCACGCGGCATGTTCTAATTTCAACGATCTATTGTTAGTATTCTAGCTTGTATATTTTTTTAAACTGTTCTTGTAATACCACCGACGATGGTCTGCTATTTCCAGACCGAAATATTTGGTTAAATAAATATCTTTCTTGTGATTACGTGATTATATCATTCACATAAAACAGTAATTTTGAGCTTTTGTGTGTGTGTGCATGCATGCTTTTTTTGGGGGAGGCGGGGGGAGAGAAACCCTGCTCTTATGTTGGATGTCATTTTTCAACATTTCTCTTTTTTATGACTCAGCTGTTTGAAAAGGTGGGGGGAAAAGTTGGTTAGTAACTGGTAGTTTATTTAAAGAATGGTTTCTAAATTATCAGTTATTGTTATTTTTGATGAATGTAAATTTCTGGTAGTTATAAAAAATAAATTGGTTTATTTTTTATTAGCTTTTGGAATGTAACCTCCCATTTTTTGTACTGGTTCTTAGTCCTTTATAACACTGTTTTGCACTATACCAGATTTTGCATAATTATGATTGTAGCTAAAACTGTATGATATATGATATGACAAAAAAAAGAAGTAATTTTTTGTTTTGCAAGGTGATTTGCAAATGCTTATTATTAAAATGTTATTACAGTTGTCAAATTGACTGGTTTTTATATTTTTACCCTTTGCATCGTGTTATCAGCCCTATTACTTGTAATTAACACTTTACAAGTCAATAAATGATTAGTTCATCCAGTTGGCTTCTTTGTCATCTTTCCCCATATGCCTGAGGTTGGTTGAGGATACCATGAACAATAACTTTCCAGTCCAACTTTTTTACGGCAAGTTACCGTATTTTTCGAACGATAAGACGCACCCCAAATTTATGAGACAATTTTTAGAAAAAAATATTTTATTATATAAAGATATTTACAAATTCTTACTTAATTTTTATTTATTGTTACATCATTTGTATTAGCAATATTCAGTTCATCTTCGCTCTCGGTACTATCACTTGTCTTGTTAATGTCACCATTCGTATTACTTTCGTGTGAACTATTGTTGTCACTCCCTTCAAAAACTGTGTCATCTTCGGTACCATCCATCGGTGTATGTATCCCGCATTTCTTAAATGACTTTATAATCGTCTCTTCTTTCACAGCTTCCCATGAATTTTTCACCCAGGTACATACTTCTGAAATTGTTGGCTGTTTCATACATCCTGTTGCCGTAACATCGTGCTTTGGCTTTGCCATTCATTTGTCCACTCTTCATGCATAAAATTTTTGAATGGTTTATTAATAGATTCATCCAAGGGTTGTAATTGACTTGTAAGGCCTCCAGGAATGACAGCTAATTCTGTATTCATTTCTTTTAGAAGCTTCTTGGTTGATTCTGTTTTATGCGCTCTGAATTGATCCCACACTAACATCGCAGGCTTTTTAAACAACGCACCTGGACATTTTGCCCATATCTTTTGTATCCATAATTTCATTCTTGTTTCGTCCATCCAGCCTTTATATTGAACGTGGATAATAATGCTACGAGGAATTTCATCTCTCGGTAACATTTTTCTCCTGAAGATTAACATTGGGGTAGTTTTGTTCCATCCGTGCAAGAAGCTAAAACTATAGTGTAGTGAATTTTTTCATGACCTATTGTTTTGATCACTATTGATTTGGTGCTTTTTGAATCTACTGTCCGATTTGAAGGAACATCAAAAGTTAGAGGCACTTCATCCATGTTCGCAATTTGATTAAGTTCAAAGTTAAATTTCCTTTTCGCTGATATGACAAATCTATGGAATTCCATAATTTTACCTTCATAGTCAGCTGGCATTTTTTGGGCTAGAGTGGTTTTTGTACGCATGCATAACTTGTGTCTTTTCATAAATCTAAAGCGCCAAGACAGTGATCCGGTAAAATCTAAAATTCCATTAGCAGTTGCCCATTGTTTCGCTTCAAAAATTATAATTTTCGTAGAAACAGGTACCATGTTTCGATGATTTGTTACCAAATTTTTACTAGAATTAGAAGTACATAGCAGTTTTACAATTAAAACTGCTATGTACTTCTAATTCTGGCCATTTTTCTAGGTGCGAATGGAATGTTTTCTTGTGTTTATAATACAGTTTTAATTGTTCTTCTTGTTTTCTCCTCTCACGAACCAATTTTTCTGTTGGTGGTTGACCTAAATGTCTTTCTGCTGTTCTGTTTCCATATTGTTTTGCATAATTTATCACATTTAATTTATAACTCACGTTATATGAAAGTCTTTTTTGTTTTACACTAATTTTTTCTAATTTTAAGATAAAAATTTTAATGACTTATAAAAAATAATTCAAATGAACCGTACAAAAGCGCATATGTTTACACACTAATGACTATTGATGCTCTAAATCGGTGATTCACCCACCATGCAGCGAGATAACTTAGGTACCTACCTTCAGTGGCGTACTTACTAATTTTATTAACATATTGCGCCAGTAATTGAACTTTGCTAACAGCTTCGGTACAGTGTAAAGATTCGTATTTTAATGTTACCTTCGGACCATAAGATGCAATCCAATTTTCAGTCGATTTTTCTATGTAAAAAAGTGCATCTTATGGTCCGAAAAATACGGTATTTAAATTTCTGCAAGTGTTTAGACTACTTATATTCTGGATATTCTTTCAATTTCCTTCTGGTTATTGCCAGCATGATCTTTCCTTTGACTTGTCCATTTTGGAGAATTTGAGGAAATCCTTTTAGTAGACATTCTACACTATGGCTATTTTTCTTTGATTCTTGCTGTTATCGAAATCTGTTAGTGTAATTCTTCTCTGATCTCCTGATTGGGTTTCATTTCAGTCCATGCTGTTTTATTTATTTTCTTCAAACACTTATTTTCAAATTCTATCGAATGTGTTCTTCCTTCTGTTTGATAACCCAAGTCTCTGCACCATAAAGAATTCTGGTGACTATTTGGCTTCTTTGTAGGAATGTGTATTTTGCCATCTATTTGTAAGTTTGTCATAAAACCAAACTTACAAATATTAGACCATCCGAGATATATTTTGTGTTTGAGTGTTTCTACATAATATAACCTATCTGTGATCAACATTCCTAAGTAATTGAATTTTTTACCTTTTTCCAGTTTAATTTTTTTCAGTTTCAGATGACTTACCAGAACTATATGTCAATCTTGAAGTATGGGGACTGTATTTAACTTGGTAATATTCTCTGTGAGCAGAACATAAGATGGTTCATGCATGAAATGCCAAATAACACTTATCATCATCAAATTCCTGCAATGTACCCTCAAGGGGTGTACAGGACATGATAGTACTACTACATGAAAAAAATTACATCATTACTACCTTCCTATCTACAATTTTCCTCCAAATCAGTCTGTTACTTGTCAAGACGCCAACATTATCAGATCTTATATTTCTATCGTCTAAGGCACTTTGTACCGTATCAATCCACCTATATCTTGGTCTTCCTGTGGGTCGTTTTGCTGCCAGCCTGCAGAGAACACTTGTTTTGCTAATCTTTTTTCACCCATTCTGTTTAAGTGACCATACCACCTGAGATTAGCTCTGCTAACGCATTCCTGGATGCTGACAACGTCAAGTTCTTTCCTAATATAATCATTTTTAATATGATATTGTCATTGATGCCATCTGTTCATGCCTATAATCTTTCTTAGGACTCTTATATCTGCAGTCTCTAGTCTTTGGTCAAGTATTTTACTTCTGACCCAGCTCTCAGATCCATAAGTTAAAACTGGTTTGAACACTGTCTTGTATACAGCTAATTTAGTGTTCCAACTAATTTCTCTCTTATTACATATGAATTTATTCAATTGACTTCTCACCATACCAGCTTTGCTGATTCTGTTGTTGTCTATTTCTATATTTAATTTACCATCTTCACTAAAAATCGTGCCTAAGTAGCTGAAATATTTTACTTTTTCCACAGGTTCTCCATTCACAACACAGTTGACATTTTCAATGATTCTGCTTATTTTCATTTATTACAACGGTTATTCAATTTAGTCAGCGAATCTTGCAGACTTGTAGCAGATTTATTTTGAAGTATAACATTGTCCGCATAAAGCAAAGAGCTGACATTAACATCTCAAATTTTGATATCATGTTTAATACCACTTTCCTTCATAATATGATCCATATAGATAATGAATAACAGAGGGGATAATGTATATCCTTGTCTCACACCAGATTTAACATTAAACCATCTTCCTGTACTTCCTTCAGTTCTTACTGCTGACTTACAACTCAAATAAGGACTAAGTATTGCTTGATATAATGCCCCCATTGACACCATATAACTGTAGCGTATTGAATAGCTTTTCTCTTGGCACCTTGTCATATGCCTTTTCCAAATCGACAAAACATAAATATAGATCTTTGTTATATTCCCATGCTTTCTCGACTATTTGTCGTAAAGTGAAGATCTGATCCTGACAGCCTCTATTTGGCCTGAATCCAGCTTTTCTTCCACAATTCTTCTCAATCATTTCTCAAGTTTACTTGCATAGATCTTGCCAGGAACACTTAGTAGAGAAATACCTCTGTAATTCTCAGAGCTCTCATATTTCCCTTTTTATATATGGGTACTATGAGAGCTCTACTCCAATCATCGGGAATTCGTCCCTCAGTCCAGGCTTTCTGAACTATGTAGTGCAGCCACTGTAAGACTTTTATACCACCATACTTCAGCTTTTCTGGTCAAATATCATCTACTCCTGCTGCCTTTCCACATTTTAAGCCTTTGATGGCTTTTTCTACTTCAAGTATGGATATGTATTCCTGACTGCATGCCTGGTTAGTGTTTTTTACCATGTGCTGTCATCACTGCTTGTTTCATTTAGCAGTTTTTCAAAGTAATTACTCCATACTTCAAGGATATATTTTTCTTCCATTTTCATGTCACCTTTATCATCTCTAACTCCTTTTACAGCACTCTTTCCTCCATTCCTAAGCTTCTTCAACAACCTCCAGAATATTTTGCCACCTTCTTGGTATTTATTTTCTATATTCTTGCCAAAGTCCTCCCATGACTTTTGTTTAGCTAGTTTTACACACTATTTAGCTTTCTTACATTTGTCTCTGTATTCTGTAAGAGTAAAAGCTGACTTTTTTGCCAGGAACTTTTGATATGCTTTCTTCTTTTCCTTCATTGCCTCTTTAACTTCCTGTGTCCACCACAGAGTTCTAATTTTTCTATCCTTGCAGACAACTTCACCACATGCCTCTCTAGCTGAATCAATCAGGGCTTTCTTCAAGACTTTCCACTGAATCTCCAAGGTTTGATTCCTGTTCTCAAACTCCTTCATTTTTTCTTCAATAATCTTTGTGTATTTTAGTCTACAGTTCAAATCTGAGCGCTGCTCAACTTTTATTCGCTTTAAAACTTTCTTACATGTTATTCTTTTCAATATGAAATTCAATTTTATCCTGCTCAAGACTAAATAGTGATCACTTCCAATTTCAAATTCTCTGTATGCTCTGGTGTCCTGCACCAGGGAGAAAACATCACTATCAACAATAACATAGTCAATGAGACTTTTCTTATTCCTTGCCTCTTCTCTCTAATGTGAAAAACAGTGTTTTTAAACATTACACTTTGGATTCCTTTTGTAGCTTACCTTAACAGCCAACACCCCAAAAGCAACTTCACATAAGAAAGCAAATCAAATAACTAATTGCCTGGTGACTATGGCTGTTTTTGTTTTGTTGCATATGGCTTTCACAAGAGAAGAATAACAACTGCTTATTGCATCAAATGTTACAATACTGCTTATTCTGACCATCAGGAAAAAGTGTGGAATGTGAAGAACAGTGTTTTTAAACATTACACTTTGGATTCCTTTTGTAGCTTACCTTAACAGCCAATACCCTAAAATTAACTTCACATTAGAAAGCAAATCAAATAACTAGTTGACTTTCCATTTGTAGAAAGCCAACACACCGGAAGATATCTACATAAAAAAATTACATCATCATCATCCAGCCCAGTAGTATGGAATTCTCAAAACATTAACTAGGGCTGTTTGTTCTAATGATGCAGTCTTTTCCACAGAACTTAATTATCTTTGTGATACTTTCTTGGACAGTGGCTATCACCACTGTACCTTCTAAGCTGTGCGTAATCAAACCAATCAAAAAGGGAGTACACATGGCTAGTAACTGCATGCACCAAATTTTTACTTTCAGACTTTCTAATTTGCAGTCAGTAATTTTTGATCATACTATAAAAATGAATTATATGATACATCGTATTTTGTCCCTTATTTTATTTAGTAATTTTTCCAGTCTGCCCTCCCGACTTAATAGAGCCTTGGCCTGCTCTGTGTGGGTAAACTGGCACTGACATCAGCAAATTGCAAAGGCATATTTGTTTAGAGTCTGTCTAGTCAGCATAGTCATTTGAACTAATGCAAATGATTTTTGCAGCTAAGCAGATTTAAGCAAACTAATTTAGTGCTCACAGTTTTACAGGTTATAGCTAGACAAAAAATAAGTGTAACATTAATATGAGGGATTGCATTACTAGTTTTATGTGTTTTAAAGCCTCAAAACACTGCTGAAGTGGAAAAGAGCAGCAAATTAAAATTTTGAGTTGCTGGACAAATGTACTGAAATGACACCACCATATGTTGCCATCAAATTAATAGTCTATGGCTTGTGACTTTGACTGTATGACTGTACTTGATGGATGGGCAGATTTGAACAGTGTTAATAGCTATTCAGAGTTAAAGTAATGCCTTGAGCAAAAGACGAATCCTATTTTTTTTTTTTTTATGCTGAGGAGGCACTGGCTGTAATGTGATTATGTCATGAGAGACTTGATGTCAATGTAATCCCAAGGGGAGAGATCTCATCTTCCCTAGAGATTTGGGTATTGTCAAAGGTAAAGCTGAGTGAATAGGGATAAGTTTTGTAGGAAATAAGATACAGGTAACTGTCCATGCATCCATTGAGTAAATAAACTGGAAACCCAGTCTCAGAAAGTCATGGGAAGACCAAATGATGGTAGCTTACTTAATATCCTCTTCTCATGGGACACCTGTCTGTGGTGTAGGGAACCTCCCAGTGATGGTACCAACCCTTTTCATTCTTCCTCTTTTTGATTTTCTTCCCATCTTCACTCTGCTTCTCCTGAGTCAAGCTATCCTGTCTTCCAGACTACCATCATTAATATTCATCACCATGTTTGCCATGCAGTGTGACCCATGGACATCCAAAAAGGAGGATCCTGGTAGTCTTGCATTACTTCACCATCTGTTTCAGCAAGGTTAGCAAGCCTGGATGGCCCATCCAGGATCATTCGTCTAATGGGCTTGCCTGCAAGGATCAGTGATGTTGCAGTAAGTCTCCAACCCTATAGTCTAGAGTCAGGGACCCAAGGCTCGCTGTGGTGCAAGCATAGCATTCAGGATAGCCCTGGTATTCTATTCTCTAGCACAGTTGTTGCTTACCAGTGAGTGGACATCTATATGTGTCTCAGTGGTAGGTGGGGAGCTCTAGCACTGAACAAAAAATCCTTTGAGCATCAGAATTTCAGAGATTCTTACAAGGTCCCAACCAAGTACTGATGATGTAGATGCATCACGTGCTTACAGGGGAAAAAAAAAAAAAAAAAAAAAAAAAAACCAAAGACATGACAACAGTATAAATGTATAAGTTTTTTTTCATTATTTATGCAACAGGTGAAAAGCCAATAGGGAAAATGTTGTCCTTGTTTATTCAAAATGTTTTATAAGGACTGGCATCTCCCAGAATAATTAAAAAAAAAAAAAAAAACTAATGTGGTGATACCCTTGAGGAAACATCAGTGGAATACAAATTACAGGAACACCGCATAAATTGCTAAACCCTTCTAGAGGAGTGATATCAGAATGGGATCTTCTTGATGTTCCAGATGAGGAAATATGTTCAGAGCTTAACAATCTGTGAGTGACTGATAAGAAATGCATTCAGATATGTAGAGCTGGTCACCTTGTTCCATCCAGGATGTCAGCAATATGGGCATGCACATACTACCTGTCATGGCTATACCACCTGTGCTTGATGTGATAATAAACCTTGCTCTGCAAAGAAAGCTAAATCTATCAGCTGTCAGGGAATCATCTAGTTTACTCCCTTGCATGCCAGAGGTGGAAGGATGAAAAAGAAATAAAAGGGATAAAATCAGATCAAAATACATCATATTCGGGTGCAAAGAGGAAGCTAGCCACCACCACACCTATCCTGAAATCTTATGCTGAGAAGGTGACAGTTAAAAAATACCAATAGCAACTCAAACCAAAATGTCTATTCTACCATCTGATAATTTCCATATACCTGACCTTTATGATCATGAGCACTTCTCTGTGGGCACATCAGTTGTACCACCTACAGTCTCATTCCTTAAACAACTCCAAAAATGATCCCATTTGATGAGAACCCACTTGTCAAGAAAATTATGGCAATGATCTTACCTGAAAATAACCCCCCCCCCCCCCATAGAATCCACCAAAGTAAACTAAACTCACTAAATCAGTGCTTCCCAAACTTATGGATGTAAAGACCCCTTTGGAAAAATTAAAATATTTCATGGCCCCCATCGAGAAAAAAATTCGTAATACAGACATATATTATTATAATATTTATTGTATTCAATACAAAACATACACAGCGAATATTTCAAAAATCAAATGCAAATATTACATACACATTTGACATGGCACATTATCTTATATTTTTATATAGATAGATATATTGTTATTGTACATTTTGATTGTTTTTTTATCAGCCACATCCATCTCGAGATTAAATTTTTAACGTAGAATAGATCAAATAATAGCACCATGTACCGATACTGACACACCCTAACTAACAAGATGGAATTACGTGAATAAGGGAATCCCGGCGTTTATAGTTTCTGCATGCGATCTGTGCTCTCAGTGCAGTCGCCCTGTACCCCAAGCTTATTTCTTTCCCACGCATCGCCCGCACCTGTGTACACTAGCAATGAAACATTAATCTTAAGAGCGAAAAACTTGGCTGTTTTAAATGAGCGCAAGATTTTGTGTTTGTAAGCTTTTTTTGTGCTTCTTATCCTTTGAAATGAAACTTATATGAATAAGCGTATATTTACTAATATTCATTAAGCACCGAAATACGCAGGAAGCAAAATTTGTGAAATAATACCAATATGTGATTTTTCCATTAAAATATAAAAAATAACAAAAAAGAAATAATAAATAATAAAAATTAAATATGTTTCTTTTAAGATAAAAAAAAATCTACTTAGTCTTAAAACATTTTAAATTTGTTTTCATTATTTCACAGCCCCCAAGAGGGCCGCGGCCCACAGTTTGGGAAGCGCTGCACTAAGTGATCCTGACATATTAAATGTTTTTCCAGAAGAGGTGGACACTAGCTGCCAATACTTACCTAAATCACTGGATAGATATAAGCCTGATAGAGGTAATTTCTCAACATCTCATATATTGGACAAGCCTACAAAGCCAAAGCAATAGTTTTAGACAATTTCTAAGTAGAACCGTCTGTGGGTTTCACCATAATATTGATTATATCAAGGTTCTGCTGCAGAAACAAAACCTTTCTGTTTCGTCTTCAGCAAACATATTTAAAGCATAGCAAGAATTCATCCTTAAAGCATTTTACTGTTGTTCCTAAGGAAACAACTGGAGATGGCCCTGCTTTTCGTGGAGTAGCTGTCCTAGTCGGCAATCTTACTCCTTTCCAACATGTCCACCTTAATACTGCACTAGCAATTGGAAGCAGTAGCAATTCACATATCTGTGAGATTTCTTATTACAGTATGTTCCATTTATTTATTACTCGGTTGTGAATTAAATGAGATTGAACTTGATAATCTTGTATTGCAACTGCTTCAGCCCATACTTCTCATGGGTGACTTTAATGGACATAACATTCCTTCGGGTAGTGTTAATGAATGGGCAAGGTTGTATCTTTGAGCTAATGCTCAACAATCATGCTCTCTCACTCTCTCAATAATAGAGTCAGTACCTTTTTCCATATGCCTATGTGCGGAATTTATGCCAAACATCCAGAACCTCTTCTAAGTATTTGATGTATAGTAAGAGAAGGAGATCCAAGAAAGGTGATGGAAGAGGGAACATGATCTTGAGGGAACACCTTCCTGTTTTTATTAAACACTTTCTGTTCATCTCCAAAATATTACAATTTGTTCCCCTGCCATCTTTTGACCAATTCATTTGAGATGTTGAAGAGAACATCTATGGAGGCAATCAACTTGCTGTTGTTTGCATTGTCTTCACAGGAACCATGTTCTCCTATATTGATGCCTGTGTGGAAAATGGACCAGGGTGATTGGAATACTTTTTCTCATCTTGCAAAATTTGATGCTGAAGCAGTCAGTCAAACACCTATCAATGAAGCAGTGAAGTGTATCATAGATTTTATTTTCCAGGCAGCAACAGCCACAATCCCTAAAACATCATCTTGAATTCCACTCTATCCAAAACCTTGGTGGAATCTAGACTGCCAAGCAGCTAAAAAAAAAAAAGATCTAGACAGAACATGGGGTGTTAGATACCACACCACATCAAATCTCTAATAGTCTTTAAATGTGTTTGTCTCAAAGCAGGTTTTGTGAGATGTCAGACTCAAAAACAATCTTGAATCCAATGTACATCATTGATTAATCAAACAACAAGAGCAAAACCTATATGGGATAAAATCCAGAAAATGAAAGGTAGATATAGAATGCATTTGTCTATCTTGGTATATAATGGATGTATTGTTGCTGATCATATAGCTATTGCTAATTTTTAATATTGAAAGAGCAACAAGAGAAACAGCAGCTAAATGTTTCTACCAATGAACTAGAGTCAGACAATCATCCTTTTGTTAAGGAGGAACTAAAAAGAGCTCTTCTACTTTTTTTATGCCAGTGCATTAGGTTCTGATGACATTCATTATGAGATGATAAAACATCTTCCATCATCTTTCTTGGATCTCCTTCTCTTGCTATACAGCAAAATACTTAGAAGAAGAGGTTCTGGATGTTTGGCATAAGTCAGTTGTCATTGCCATCCCATAACCTGCAAAGGATCTAACACAAGCCAACAATTATCGACTTATTGTTCTGACCAGCTGTCTTTGTAATATATTGGAAAAAATGATCAATGCAAGGCTTCTCTAGTAAAGTAACAGACTTCTTTCTAACACACAATGTGGCTTTCATAGACACTGATCAACATTGGACCATTTGGTCCATTTAGAAATATGTATGAGATGCTTTCCTGAAATGAGAGCATCTGGATTCAGTTTTTTTTTTTGGCATGGAAAAGCTTATGACACAGCCTAGTGATATGGCATATTAAAAGACCTCTTTTTTAAATTTTGATCAAGGGAATACCTTCCTGTTTGTATTAAACACTTTCTGTTCATCTGCATCTTCCAAGTCCAAGTAGGAAGCATTTTATCTTGGCCATATCATCAAGAAGGTGTTTCTCAAAAATGTATCTTAATGTGATATTCTTTGCTGTAAAAGTAATTCAGTCATTGAGCAGCTTCCACCCACAGTAAATAATGCCCTTTACATCGATGACTTTACAATTTACTGTCACTCCTGTAATATGATGGTAATTGAAACACAACTTCAACAAGCAATTAATTGTGTCTTTTCGTTGGCTCTTAGTAATTGGTTCAGGTTTTCAGCAGAAAAACTCACTGCATACACTACTTCCGAAAACATATTCTTCACTCAGCTTCCGATTTAAGAATAGGAAAAAGTATTATTCCAAGCACAGAGGCCTTGTTCTTGGGACTCATCTTTGATAGAAAGCATACATTTCTTACACACATTCATCTCATCTTTGGACAAATGCAAAAAATAGAGAGAGAGCACACACACACACACACACACACACCGATGGTTGGACCCTATCTGTCATCAGGTAGGGTCCAACCATTATATGAATAGCTACTGATACTTTTCATTACCAGTAGCTATTCACTTGTCATCACCATCCATTCGAAGCTTATGTTAAAGTAAATGAACCTGCTCTATCACTTAGACAAAAACAGGTGTCTCTTAAATATACCCTAAAAATAGTCTCCCTTCCAGAGCTTCCTACATGAACTAGTATCGTTTTTCTGTGTTGGGAAGGTATCTGGTTTAGTCATAAATACTGTTACAACTTGAACAGCAAATAAATCTTTAACCTATCAGTAAATTATTTATAGTTTTCAGTACATACAAACCACACGTACAACATGCATATACAGGGTGTTCGGGATAAATTTGACAGTTTCGTAAGGAAAAAGAAAATCTTCTTTGTATCTATTAAATTTAATGAATTGACAAAAAAACATTACAGGCAGAGTTAATTACAATACTATCAACAAGATTTACTCAAAATAACCACCATTAGCATCGATCACAGCTTCAATTCTGCTTCGGAACCTCGAACAAGCTGATGCTACAGTCTCCCTGGGAAGGGCCGCAAAAACTGTTTTAATTTTATCCATTAACTGGGCTTTTGTATTACTGGAAGTGCGATTGGTGTCTTTTTCAACTGCGCCCCATACAAAATAATCCATGGGGTTAAGGTCTGAGGAGTTTGGAGGCCAAACATTTGGACTGGTGAAGTCGTAGAAATTTTCAGACAACCATTTTTGACTTTTCCCAGAGGTGTGGCAAGGGGCCGAATCCTGCTGCCATACATACGGCCTACCATTGTTATCCAGGGCTTGACTACAGTTAGCAACTCCACGAACAAAGCCCGAATTCCAATGCCAGGGTTCTTCAACACCTGTTCCTGCAGATTTGCGAGGAATTCTGCTGTACGAACGCAATCAGATCGTCTGCTAGGGATCTTTCTTCTTGCTACATCCTCGTAGTCACCATTGCAAGTCTCTAGTTCATGCCTGATTGTTTTTACTGTATTCAGGGAGCATTGGGCAGCAGTCGTAATATCCTTATTTTGATGGCGGGCACGAATCATCATGATACAAGTTATTCTCTTCCATGATTCAGGTGGGTTCCAGCTATCCATCCTTTCTGACATCTTGTATATGAATGAAGAAGGGTCCAAACTTTTAAATGAAGAGAAGTGTGTGTTAATACATGTAACTTATGGAAAAATATAATTAATTATAAATATGTCAAATTTATCCTGAACACCCTGTAAGTACTCAATGTTCGAAAAATCCCCCTTTTGCCTTCATTCACGCCTGAAGTCTCTGAGGCCACATATTGATAGAGGCTCAGTATCAGACATGTCAGACTGCACCTACATTTGATATGCTTGATAAACAGATTATGGAAGCTATTGGCATGAATGTTGATGACATTACCTGCACTAAACAAAAGAACATTCTTCCTTGGCTGGTTGGAACTTCATCCTGTACCTACTCACTTTGGCAGCTATAGAGTTTCATGCTCCATCTGTTAACTTGCAAATGTTTAAAGCACACAGACCAGTCAATCTGATTTCTTGCCCATCTATACTAATGGTTCAAGATCTGAGACCTCTGTTGGTTGTGCTGATGGGCTTCCAGACATTATTATATTCCACCAGATCCCTCTTAATTGGAGTAATTATACAGCAGAGTTGCATGGCATTCAGCTTGCACTTGTACATATAAAAGAAAAATGCTAATAAAAGTGTATAATTTGTACGTTCATTGAATTCTTTAGGAGCCATCTTGTCTTCTGTGTATAATCCATATCTGGTGCTTTGTGATGTTTTAAAACTGTTTAAATCTGTTAGACTTCACATTGTGGTCAGAGCTTGAGAGAGTATTCTGCAAGAATCAACCTCCCAGCACTGCCAGCCTAAAGGTGAATTTGGAGTGGGTAGTAGCAGCGTTTTTGTTGGATGTGCATGCCTCTATCAATATGTGGTCTCACAGACTTCAGGCGTGCATGAAGGCAAAAGGGGGACATTTCGAACATTGAGTACTTATATGCATGTTGTACATGTGGTTTGTATGTACTGAAAACTATAAATAATTTACTGATAGGTTAAAGATTTATTTGCTATTCAAGTTGTAACAGTATTTATGACTAAACGAGATACATTCACTGTTTATAAGTGGTTTATGATTGAGGATTCAAGTCACCTCATGGTACTGTGTTGAATGCACTAGTTGCTCAGAGTCCAGCAAAAACCACTATATATATATATATATATATATATATATATATATCTGCAATAGCTTATGTGGTAAGTTGGGTAGCACATAGTGTGCCATTGATCAGAGATTAAAATCATAATTATTAAGGGGGAAATGTTCATCTTGAAATACTTGAGTATACTTTGTTTCTGCATGGCTTCCAAAGATCCATTAAGTTCAAACAGTTAGTTAGTCCCCTCCTTCTAATAACATTCAGTGCTATGTTGAAGACATTGGCAGTTTTCATCTTTGATTATGTTGTTAATGATAACAAAATCTTATCTAGTTAGGCATGAATCACACCTTTTGTAATCCTGATAATTTAATTTCTTGTTTTTATTGTTAATTGAATTTGGTTGGATTTTATTTTTATTCATTATTTTTTTGACAGTTTCTCATTCCGTGCTTGTTTTAAAGTTTTTAATAATGTGTAATTATATCTGAACTTTTGATTCATGTTTTGAGAAATATATATATGTTATGGTGTATTAACTGTCATGTTATCATCACAAAAATTCATACAGCTTTCCTAGTTTTGCATTTTATAATTTGCTTCCCTTGATTTTATGACATTAAGGGCATTTTATGATGTTGGGAAGATTTTATCCAAATTTAGTATTTAAGATCATTATTGGACTTTTTCAATTTTGGTTTAAAGCAGTGTTTTATAATGGTTTGGCAGGGCAATTTTTGAAATGAAACAAAATTAAAAATATTACAAGGACCGATATGTAAATTTCTATGTACATTAAGCAAAACACAGTTGTACATTCATTCTAATGATGAATACAGCAGATATTATGAATGTCGGTGGTAAGTTTTGAAATGAAATAAAATTAAAATATCACAAAGAACAATACATAAAACTGTACATATATCTGTTAATGTGGAAAGTATTGACCATGTATAAGCAAATATATAAGCAAATATACAAAAAAAAAAATAAGGATTTGAGGGTCTTAGATTTGATCATCTCATCAGAGGATGATAAAATAAATGAGATGTCAAATCTCCCTCCAGTTGGTGAAAAGGACCAACTGAAGGGAGGAAAGGATATTTGTGGAACTCCAAGGCTGATGATTATGAGAAGCTCAGGAGACAGCTTGCAGTTGTAGTATGAAATGAGAAGTTGGGTGGAATGGAGATCAGTGCTGTTCAAGAACTATCTAGTAGAAGCAATGTCTAAATGTATTCCAAGAGTCAGAAGGTTAAATAAGGTAGATATGAAAGATGAATGAAGAGATTAAGCATGCAATACAGAGAAAGATGTGGAGGCAACATAAGGTCAGTGGTAATAATCAATTCCATGAGGGATACAAAGAACAAGCAAGGAAGGTGACTTAGTTGGCAAGGGTAGCAATAGTTCAGTATTAACAGCAGTTAGCTAATGAAGACAAAAAAAAAGATTATGGTAGGATGACATTGGAGAAAATGGTATGAGGACAGCTGCTGCAGATGATACAGTTGAGATGTTAATGAGCAATTCATAAAGATCTTTCATCCTTGTGAATGTGACATCATGGAGAGTTTGAGAGCATAAGATGAGGAGGAGAGACTGAGTGAGTGAGCAAGAGGTATGTGCGTAAATGAACAAACTTGATGTTAATAAGGCTGTGAAACTTCATGATATATCACCATGTATTTTGAAGAAATGTGTCCAGGAGTTGAAATCTGCCTTGACATATTTATTTAATATGAGTCTTACATTGGGTCAAGTTCCAAAGAAGTGGAAGGAAGGCAAGATTATGCTGCTTTATAAGTTAAGACAGAACTCAAACATCAAATTATAGGCCAATCATTGTCAGGTGTTGTGGTTAAAGTGTTGGAGAGGCTAACGAGAACAGGATCCAGAATTGGGTTTACAACAGTGGTATTATCTTTGATGGACAGCACAGATTTGCTAAAGTTAGGTCATATTTTAGTAATTTGCCAACTTATTACAATAATGAGGGTCCCCCTTTCATTGGATGAGGGAAATTGACACACACAGTTAATATACTTAGATTTTCAAAGGCTTTTGATAGATTACCACGCGATAAGTTGATAGTCAAACTAGAGTGAATGGAGTTTGATATTAGACTAGGGCATTAGATTGGAGATTGTCTTTCTAATAGACATCAGCAAGTTGTGTATGAGGGAGCAATATTCTGGAAGAGGAAAGTCACTAATGGTGTGCTTCAGGGATCTGGTTTAGGACCATAACTGTTTAAACTATGTCTTAATGATAATAGAGAAGATTTAAATGGTGATAGTCAGTTGTTTGCAGATGATGCAAAGTTGGGAAGTATGAGGTATCTTCTTGTAAGACCACAACATTGTATTTGTTGTGGTCTCACAAGAAGACGTGAATAAACTGAGTGAATGGGCACGTGAGTGGGGATGCCAGTTCAATGTTGTAAAATGTGAAGTTTTAAAATTTGTAAAATGAAAATGGGATGTAGAATGTACACATGTTGAGGATATATCGTTGGATGTGGAGGAAATAAGAGATCTTGGGGTTATAGTGGATAACAACAATCTAAAATTTAGATGACACTGCCAAAATTGTAAGGACAACAAAATTAATTCTGGCAGTGATGCAGAGGACTCTGACTTGTAGAAGCAAGGAGATTCTGGTTCCATTGTATAAGACCTTGATTAGGCCACATACAGACTGCTGTGTGCAGGTTTGGTCATCTGGTTTTCAAAACGATGAAGAGATATTGCAACGGGTCTAGAGGCAATTGACTAAGGTAGGTTTCTGTGCTTTGGAATTTTGAGTATGAAGAAAGGTTGAGAAGATGCAATTTACGAAGTCTAGTGGATAGGAGGAAGAGGAGGTGATGTGATAGAGATGGATGCACAAGTTGGTAAGGAGTTGTTATAGGATTAACATTGAAGAGGTTGGGAGTGAGAAACAGTTTTTTGCATGGAGTTGTGAATGATTGGAATGCATAGCCTGAGAATGTGGTGTTTGCAGAGAATTTGAATGCATTTAAAGCATTCAAATTCAAATAGATGAGCTGTATGTATGACAAAGGGATCTCTTGTGATTAGTCTGATGCTATGGGGGGGGGGGTAATAATATGCCAAAAACAGCTCTATATTATCTGATAGTAAATGCCATTACCAATCATAAAATATATTTTGCCATTGCAAAATATATTTTATGGTTGTCTCTGAGGGAATGTAGAGTTCGTATTGTGATACATACATATAATTTTATAATCTATCCTTTCCAGTTACCTTAGCTATAAAACTAATGGGATACCATTTATTTATTTATATTTTATCCATAGTAAATTATATGAGATTGATATGTGGTTATTTTATTTTATGATTTTTGATATGCTTTATCCAGAACCAAATATCGTTAGTCACACTGCTCATAGTGTGAGTAGGCGAGGTCTTCGAAAGAAGGATCTTAGTGATGTTGAACTGAGAGAGTTGATTTCAGATTTTCTTTGCCATGTCAGAATTGATCACATCCTTCCTCCTGACAGTGAAGTGTTAGTTTCTGCTATTCGGAGAGGTTTAATTAGCACGCCTCCAAGTTATATGTTAGGTGATGACTCGTGTATTGGTCATGGATCAAATCTTCATCCTCATGCCTGGATCCCAGGGAGAGGGAATCAGGGTTTGTTTTTGAAACCTCGTCTGTTTACTCCATATGTAGAGGAAGCAAAGGTAAGATGAGTATATATATATATTCATCAGTCCATGCCAGTATAGTTTCATATTCAAATTTTTTCTTTACTTACTGATATATATATATATATAAAACATATCACTCTTTGACATGCTTTTAATACACACTTATAAAAAGCATAATGTAAAGGAAAACTGTCGGATCCTTGATAAAGTTTTGACATAGAAAGGTAATGAGTTGTATGAACCCAGGGTACTTTTCACTGTTACACTTGTTGAAGGCAGCTATGGGGGGTGGGGGGAAGAGTCCTATCTCTCCTACTCTTGTTAATTACTACACAGAACATTATGAAGATTTTCTCTATAAAGATATTTCTCTTAAACCTAGAGTTTAGATTTGAGACTGTTCACTTCAAAAATAAATATGCTCCCTTCAAGAATTCAGTTTACCTTAGAAGAGGAAAAATATAATCAACTAGCCCTTTTTAGATATGTCAATTTTTTGTCAACCAGATAGTAGTTTATAATTTTCAGTTTTTAGAAAAGAAACTCATACTGATCATTATATCCATGCTACTTATCATTATTATTATTGCATTGTACTCATAATATATGTTCCACTGATGACTTTTTATGGCAAGAATTGAATTATATCAAATGTACTTTTATGAAAAAATGGTTTAATGAATCTTTTATTAAGAAAGCCTTTAACAGCTTTACACCACCAGTCTCTAGATCTCCTGAAGATATCCCTCGAATTCCACTCCCATATTTTAAAGGGAATTGTGAACATATAGCTAAAGTTTTAAAACCTCTTAATATTGCAATATCCTTTCTTCTTGTCAGGAAGATTTCTGCCTTCCTTTTGTTCACCTCAAGACAAGCTTACTCCACTCAGCCTGCTAGCTGTCTACCACATCCCTTGCTCCTATGGTTTTGTCTTACTTTGAATGGTCTGGCTGATCTATAGCCATCTGTCAGAAAGAACATAAGTCTTATATCCAGAATCTTGAACCTGGGCAGTTTTGCCTAGCAGAGTATGCCATTCTGACTAAATATGAGCATTTCTGACAGGGGATTAGTGAGTTAGCATTAATATATTTGCCAGTATGAGTTGTCAGTCTATAGTTCTCTGTATACAAGAAAATGCTAAGTCGCATCATAACCCCTGTCAGAAATATATAATGTAGTTAAATCTTTAGTTGACAGCGCCTATAAAATTTGTTCCATTGATTCTCTTCTAAACAGAACTGTCTATTATCAGAGCTGCCTTCATTTCTAATGGTTACCAGACATAATCAATAATTATGGCCATCATCTTAATCTTCCTCAAAAAGAAATTTCTAGAATCTGTCTTCCATATGTTTTCAAGGACTCTCAGAAAAAATAACAAGACCTTCTAGATTGACCTACAAGTTTCTTTCTGTCCAGTTTGTAAACTTAATACCTTCCTTGTCTCTCCAAAAGACAAATATCCTCCTTTCTCATATCCGATAGTTTACAGAATTCCCTTGTTTTTGTGGCTGATGTTATTGTGGACAAACTGGTTGTTCTGCACAAATTTGTCTTGTACATCAAGGATATATTTCACTTTAAAGAGTATTAAATCTGGTTTAGCCTTATCTACAAAATGAAGAATTCAGTGGAATTCTTCATTCCTCAAGATCCCACAAAAGTTATGTTCTTCTGGAAAGATTGTATAAAGAAAGCTACAAAGCACACATTCATAATCCTAACCTTAAGAATGGGATAGTTAGTATAAGGCATCAAAGTAGGGATGGGACAAATGGGCTTCTACGATTCATGTACACTAATGCCAGGAGTATTAGGAACAAGAAGGAAGAGTTTTTGGCCATGGTTGGCACTTCCAGGCCACAGGTTGTCGGTATTAGTGAAACATGGCTGACAGAAGATGATAAAGCTAGTGGGATTGAATGCAACGGGTATAGCGTGTTCAGGAGTGACAGGGTGAATAAAAAGGGGGGAGGAGTGTTATTGATGATAGCTGATGAGCTTCAGCCAAGGAGTATAGAAGTTGAACTGCAGGATGGGGAAAAAAAGCACATTTGAGGCTGTTTGGTGTGAGATAGAATCTAGCAGAACAAAATATACAATTGGCTGCTGCTATAGACCGGGTGATGGAGTGGATGGTGGGGATAGTATGCATAAGCAAATAGAAGAAATGAGTGGAAGGAGGGTAATTATTATGGGTGATTTCAATTATGGTAACATTGACTGGAAAGAGGAGAGGGCACATGGGAGGAAGGAATTGGATTTTATGCGGTTATTAAGGAACAACTATCTACGGCAACATGTATTGGATAATACCAGGGGGAAGAGAGTGCTGGACCTAGTAATTGCAAATGAGAATGTGGCTGTAACGAACATGACCATGTTACCACCAATTGGTGAGAGTGACCATAAGGTCATGACTTGGGAGGTGGCTAAAGGAATCGAATTTACAATTAAGATAGGGTACATGTGGAATTACCGGGCTGGTAAGTATGACAAGCTTAGGTGTGTGCTTGGCTCAATGCCATGACATGTAAAACTGCAAGGGCTGGATGTTGATAGCACATGGGAGGTGGTTAAGAACTGTTTGCAGGAGGCAATGGTTGACTGTATACCAAGAGTCCGAATAATAAATCAAGTAGGGGTTAAATGGATGAATAACACTATTAAGCTTGAGCTGCAAAAAAAGAAACAATTGTGGAGGGAATTTAAGGAGAAGAGTGAACATCAGGTGCAGGAACAGTATAAAGCTCAGGCCAGGATGGTAACAAGAGTGGTAAGAAAAGCAAAAGCAGATTACGAAAGGAAATTGGCCACGCAGGCTAAAGAGAATCCCAAACAGTTTTTTCAATATGTTGCAAGTAAAAGGAAAAATGCTCATGGTAGAATGATCTTAAAAAATGCTGAGGGTAGGGAGGTAACCGAATCAGTCGATATTGTGGAATTACTGAGCGAGCACTTTGCAAGAGTATATCATCCAGGTGGTGACTTTGCAGGAATGGAAGAACCAACAGCTTATACTGGAATTGTGATGAATGAAGTAGAGGTAACTAGTCTATTACAGAACCTCAATGTCAATACATCTGTGGGATTGGATGGTATACCAGCTCGTGTCGTACGTGAAGTGGCCAAAGAATTGTGAGTACCCTTGACCATTTTGTTTAATTTGAGCCTCAGGACTGGGTCAGTCCCAAGGGGGTGAAAAGAGGGGAAAATAGTTCCACTGCACAAAGGTGGTTCCAAGGCTGCTGTTAAAAATTACCGGCCAATCAGCATAACAGGAATCATTATCAAGGTCTTAGAGAAAATAGTCAAGAGGAAAATACAAGATTGGATAGAAGAAAATGGGATACTGTATCGGGGACAGCATGGTTTTGTGAAGGGTAGGTCATGCCTCAGTAACTTGCTCACGTATTATAATACAGTGACGGCTGAACTGGATAAGGGTAATGGGTTTACAGTGATTCTACTGGACCTTGCTAAGGCCTTTGACAGGATACCACATGGAATTCTAATCAGTAAATTGCAGCATATGGGAATGGACATAGGGTTGGTGAGATGGATAGGAGGGTGGTTGACGGAGAGATATCAGAGAGTGGTTTACTCAGGAGTAGAGTCCACAAGACGGCCTGTGACTAGTGGTGTGCCACAAGGATCTGTTCTTGGACCACTGCTGTTTAATTTGTTCATAAATGATATAGGAAAGGATCTGAGAGGAACAGTTCATTTGTTTGCGGATGATGCAAAGTTGGGTAGGGCAATAGTGAATGCAGATGACGTCAAAATTTTGCAGGATGATTTGGATAGATTGGAGGTCTGGGCTAAGGAGAATGGATGTCAATTTAATGTGGCAAAATGTAAGGTTATGCATTTTGGGGTGAAAAGATTGCCTGCAGTTTACTGCATTGGTGGAACCGTGCTCCAGGAAATTGATGAGGCACGAGATTTAGGAGTGTTGGTGGATAAGGAATTGAAATTTAGGGGACACATTGCAAAAGTGGCCAAATCAGCTCATCAAATCACTTGGTTGCTGAAGAATACGTTGACAAGCAGGTTATTGTTCCTCTGTATCGAGCCTTGATAAGACCCCATCTCGATTACTGTGCTCAGATTTGGTCACCTAGGTTTCTTCTTGATGGGGAGGAGGTGGAGAGGATCCAGAGGCGAGTGACCAAGATGATAGCAGGTCTGTGGAATGAACCGTATGAGAACAGGTTGAGGATTTGTGGGTTGCAAAAATTGGTTGATAGGCGGAGGAGGGGAGATATGATTGAAACATTCAAATTACTGAAGGATTTCTATAAAATTAATTCAGAAGATATTTTTGAGAACAGGGCTGGTTGTGGGAGGACTAGGGGACATCCATGGAAACTGGGCAAAAGTGTGGTTAGTAAAGGTGTTAGAGCTGGGTTCTTTACTTTTAGAGTAGTGAATGAGTGGAATGCGCTCCCTGAGTCTGTGGTGGATGCTGTGACAGTGAATGAGTTTAAGGCGAGGTATGATAGATACTGTATGAATGTCGAATAGTTGTGATGAATATGATTTGGGGCCTCCCTCGATGAGTCTAATGACTCCCTGGAGTTGCCCGTAATAATAGTAATAATAGTAATAATTTGATCTTCTATATTTAAACAGCTCTGAAGAGATAATGCCAGTTCCTGGTATTTTATAAAGCCTCATATGGTTAATTGCTCAACTTACTTCTGTTCCTAATATCTCTGATGCCTTTTATTTATTTTTTAGAGAATTGCAAGAGATTTATTGCAGGATTACAACTTTAAATATACTGCATTCATTACTTGAACCCATCTTTACTTAACAAGGACATTTTGCCATCTTCATTTTTGTTACTTAACAAAAAAAAAAAATATGTGTTATAAAATCAATATATATAAAGCAAAGTTCATTTTTGATGTTCGCTTATAACTCGAGAATGAATTGACTGATTTTGATGATGTCTTCACCAATAGATAGAGCATGTTCCAAAGATGGATTATGTGCATTTTCATCATGTACACTTTGAGATTATAGAGTGATTTATTTTATTTTATTTTTTATCTCCCTCTCTCCATGGCCTGTACTGCAGTTTAACAATATCTTGCCACTATTTTGTTATCAGATATTGTTAAATTTTTTAGATATTTTGATAGATATTGTGATATTAAGTTCTTTCCTTATTACCATTATTATGTTTAAAAAATGAGATTTTTTGTGGTTATGAGACCATAGGTTTTTTAATTAATACATAGATTAGTATAATCCCGCCTACTAGTTTTGCTAGCGATTGTCTAGCTTTGTCAAGGCTCGGACTGTACATACAAAAAAATATGAGAGAATACAGAAATGTTGCTAACTGTTAGGCAGTTAAGTTTGAACATATGCGTGACAATGCGTGCATGTGTTGAGAAGCTTCAGTCAGTATCATGGATACGTGTTGTATGCACACACATTTTAAGAGTTTTCGTGTATTGTAATTCCGTTAAACTGAGTGAGTTGATTAAGTTTTTCCATATATCTTTCAGTATGGCACCCTGATTTCTGTTGAGGTTGTTACCTGTTCTTAATACCACTGCCGCTTCCTTGAAAATTCTGTAACTGTAATCATCATCTAAATACGACATAGAGCTATTTTCCCAGTCAATTGCATGGTTGGAAGTAGAAAAGTGATGTGCTAAGCCTGAGGAGACTGTCCTGCTGTGATTGACATCCCCAACATGCTCCTTCTGTCTAATTTCCAGGCTTCTTGAAGTTTGCCCAATATATGAAAGACCGCACGTACATGGAATTCTATAAACACCTGGATATTTGAAATATGGTACACTGTCTGTAGGAGATCGTAATATTTGTCTGGTAGTAGTTGGCTTAAATACTACTCTGATGTTGTGAGATTTTAACATTCTTGCTAATCTTGAAGAGACTGAATGAACATAAGGGATGACTGCTGTCAAAGCGTACTGAGCGACTGTTCCTTGTTGGGAGGTTGTCTTTATAAAGGAATTTGTTGATGATGTTTGTAGGAAAACCACATGCTGCGATAGTGTTATAGAAATTTGAGAAAGTTCTGTCTGTACCTCTTCTTAGTCTGAAATAAACTTTTTGGCTCTGTTCTGTAACGTGAATGATGCTATGTTTTTGTGATTTATGATGGTTAGAAGAATAATGTAAATAACGTCCAGTATCTGTAGGTTTTCTGTATATGGAGAGTTTAAAATTATTTTCCTGCCTTTTCACCAGTATGTCTAGGAAGGAGGAGTTGCCTGTTTTTTTCCCAACTTCTAGAGTAAATTTAATTTTGTTATGAAATGAATTTATTCTCTCCAAAAACACCTGTAGGTTTTCCATGTTTTCATTCCAAATGATGAAAATATCATCAACGTATCTCCACCATATCGATGGTTTAGGTGTAATTTTGGTAAAAATTTCATTTTCCAACTTTACCATGAATAGGTCTGCACAAGGTGGTGACAGTGGGCTACCCATTGGTAGGCCTTCCAATTGTTGGTAAACTGTGTTGTTTACTTTGAAGAAATTTGATTTCAGGCAGTGATTGAACAACTGTGTAATCTGTAGGGAAGAGATCTTTAATAATGGTAATGACCTCATCCACTGGAACATTCGTAAATAAGGAAACTACATCCAGACTTGCCATTATGTCCATTTGTGATGTGTTAACGTACTTCAGTTTCTCTACAAATTGTTGAGAATTCTTAATATAGGACTCTGTTTGTCTAATTTTTCCTTTTAGAAAGTTGGCAAGGTGTTTAGCCAATAGGTATGTAGGGGAGGATCTGCCATCCACAATCAGATGCAGTGCAATATCCTCCTTATGCACTTTGGGTGCACCATAAAGGCGAGCAGTTATAGGATGTGCAGATTTGAGTTTTCTTTTTAATTCTTCAGGCCAACCAGTTATATTTCTGATCAGCAGGTTTGTTTTGTGGTGGTCTGTCATGATAGGATTTTTCTTTAGTATTTTATACGTGGAACTGTCCAACAGGAGATTGTTTATCTTAGTGAAATAGTGATTTGAGTTAGTTGTAGCCTGTGGGAGAGGATTGGAGGCCTTTTTCAATTCCACAAATGAAGTCCATTTTTGGAATGAAATTAGGGGTTATGGAGAAGTTGAAAGCCTTCTTTAGAATGTTGGATTCCTGTTTGGTAAGGCCGTGATCTGACATGTTGAAAATCACTTTGTCATCTGGGAGGTTGTTATAAGAATGGTATCTTTTCTTATACAGTTCTTCAAATATTTTAATTTAGTTTGCCTTGCTTATTTGGAAAGTTTTCTCATAGCTAAATTGTAACATGTGGTCTATACTGTTCCAGGTGGTGTAGTCTAAACTGTTTGAAATATCGTCAAAATGGTTCCTGATGTGTTGTATCCTTTCTCGAATTAGCAACAAAGAAGCTTTGTCGTAGATACTTTAGGCTGGTTTACATTGAATATATCCTTTAATTATTAAGGATATATTCAATCATGCATTTCTCTTTTTCGATACAAAGTAGTTTGTATTTCATCTGTCTATTTAAATGATATATATTTGGTCATAAAATACTTAAAAAAACGAGACTTTTTGTGGTTATGAGACAATAGCTTTTTAATTAATACATAGATTAGTATAATCTCACCTACTAGTTTCGCTAGCAACTGTCTAGCTTTGTCAAGGCTCGAATGGTCCATACAAAAAAAAAAGAGAGAATACAGAAATGTTGCTAACTGTTAGGCAGTTAAGTTTGAACATATGCATGACAATGCATGCATGTGTTGAGTAGCTTCAGTCAATGTCATGGATACGTGTTGTATGCACACACATTTCAAGATTTTTCATGTATTGTAATTCCGTTAAACTGAGTGAGTTGATTAAGTTTTACCATATATCTTTCAGTATGGCACCCTGATTTCTGTTGAGGTTGTTACCTGTTTTAATACCGCTGCCGATTCCTTGAAAATACAGACTACAGAAATGTTGCTAACTGTTAGGCAGTTAAGTTTGAACATATGCACGACAATGCGTGCATGTGTTGAGAAGCTTCAGTCAGTATCATGGATACGTGTTGTATGCACACACATTTTAAGAGTTTTCGCGTATTGTAATTCTGTTAAACTGAGTGAGTTGATTAAGTTTTTCCATATATCTTTCAGTATGGCACCCTGATTTCTGTTGAGGTTGTTACCTGTTCTTAATACCACTGCCGCTTCCTTGAAAATTCTGTAACTGTAATCATCATCTAAATACGGCATAGAGCTATTTTCCCAGTCAATTGTGGTTGGAAGTAGAAAAGTGATGTGCTAAGCCTGAGGAGACTGTCCTGTTGTGATTGACATCCCCAACATGCTCCTTCTGTCTAATTTCCAGGCTTCTTGAAGTTTGCCCAGTATATGAAAGACCGCACATACATGGAATTCTATAAACACCTGGATATTTGAAATATGGTACACTGTCTTTAGGAGATCTTAATACTTGTCTGATGGTAGTAGTTTGCTTAAATACCACTCTGATGTTGTGAGATTTTAACATTCTTGCTAATCTTGAAGAAACTGAATTACAATACGCATTAACGCGTGTGCATACAACACGTATCCATGATACTGACTGAAGCTTCTCAACACATGCACACATGCATAAGGGATGACTATTGTTGAAGTGTACTGGACGACTGTTCCTTGTTGTTGGAGGTTGTCTTTATAAAGGAATTTGTTGATGATGTTTGTAGGAAAACCATTCTGCGATAGTGTTATAGCAATTTGAGAAAGTTCTGTCTGTACCTCTTCTTCGCCTGAAATAAACTTTTTGGCTCTGTTCCGTAACATGCGAATGATGCTATGTTTTTGCGATCTATGATGGTTAGAAGAATAATGTAAATAACGTCCAGTATCTGTAGGTTTTCTGTATATGGAAAGTTTAAAATTATTCTCCTGCCTTTTCACCAGTATGTCTAGGAAGGGGAGTTGTCTGTTTTTTTTCAACTTCTAGAGTAAATTTAATTTTGTTATGAAGTGAGTTTATTCTCTCTAAAAACACCTGTAGGTTTTCCATGTTTTCATTCCAAATGAAAATATCATCAACGTATGTCCACCATATCGATGGTTTAGGTGTAATTTTGGTAAAAATTTCATTTTCCAACTTTACCATGAATAGGTCTGTACAAGGTGGTGACAGTGGGCTACCCATTGCTAGGCCTTCCAATTGTTGGTAAACTTTTGTTTACTTTGAAAAAATTTGATTTCAGGCAGTGATTGAACAACTGTGTAATGTCTGTGTCCGATTGTGGATGGCAGATCCTCTCCTACATACCTATTGGCTAAACACCTTGCCGACTTACTAAAAGGAAAAATTAGACAAACAAAGTCCTATATTAAGAACTCTCAACAATTTGTAGAGAAACTGAAGTACGTTAACACATCACAAATGGACATAATGACCAGCCTGGATGTAGTTTCCTTATTTACGAATGTTCCAGTGGATGAGGTCATTACCATTATTAAAGATCTCTTCCCTACAGATTACACAGTTGTTCAATCACTGCCTGAAATCAAATTTCTTCAAAGTAAACAACACAGTTTACCAACAATTGGAAGGCCTAGCAATGGGTAGCCCACTGTCACCACCTTGTGCAGACCTATTCATGGTAAAGTTGGAAAATGAAATTTTTATCAAAATTACACCTAAACCATCGATATGGTGGAGATACGTTGATGATATTTTCATCATTTGGAATGAAAACATGGAAAATCTACAGGTGTTTTTGGAGAGAATAAACTCATTTCATAACAAAATTAAATTTACTCTAGAAGTTGGGAAAAAAACAGGCAACTCCCCTTCCTAGACATACTGGTGAAAAGGCAGGAGAATAATTTTAAACTTTCCATATACAGAAAAAAACCTACAGATACTGGACGTTATTTACATTATTCTTCTAACCATCATAGATCGCAAGAACATAACATCATTCGCATGTTACAGAACAGAGCCAAAAAAGTTTATTTCGGACGAAGAAGAGGTACAGACAGAACTTTCTCAAATTGCTATAACACTATCACAGCATGGTTTTCCTGCAAACATCATCAACAAATTCCTTTATAAAGACAACCTCCCACAGTACGCTTCGACAGCAGTCATTCCTTATGTTGATTCAGTCTTTTCAGGATTAGTGAGAATGTTAAAATCTCACAACATCAGAGTGGTATTTAAACCAACTACTACCATCAGACAAGTATTAAGATCTCCTAAAGACAGTGTACCATATTTCAAATATCCAGGTGTTTATAGAATTCCATGTACGTGCGGTCTTTCATATACTGGGAAAACTTCAAAAATCCTAGAAATCGGACAGAAGGAGCATGTTGGGGATGTCAATCACAACAGGACAGTCTTCTCAGGCTTAGCACATCACTTTTCTACTTCCAACCATGCAATTGACTGGAAAAATAGCTCTATGCCATATTTAGATGATGATTATTACAGTTACAGAATTTTCAAGGAAGCGGCAGTGATATTAAGAACGGGTAACAACCTCAACAGAAATCAGGGTGCTTAATCAACTCGCTCAGTTTAACAGAACTACTAGGCAAAAAAATCATGTAACGCGCGTGTGCATACGACACGTATCCATGATACTGACTGAAGCTTCTCAACACATGCATGCATATTTTCAAACTTAACTGCCTAACAGTTAGCAACATTTCTGTATTCTCTCATATTTTTTTGTATGTACAATTCATGCCTTGACAAAGCTAGACAGTCACTAGCGAAACTAGTAGGCAGGATTATGCTAATCTATGTATTAATTAAAAAACCTATGTTTTTGAATTAATACATAGATTAGTATAACCACAAAAAGTCTTGTTTTTTAAGTATTTTATGAACAAATATGCATTATTATGTTTATTAGTAGTTTCTTAACTAATATAATTATTAATAGGTTTTTTTTTCCTCCAATATGCCACGATGAAGAGTAAGTTCTTTAAGTCACTCAACTCCTGCAGCAAGGCATATAAGACTAAATAGAGTGATAAGTTTCTTGGAATAATAAGGAACGATCTCCTCTCTCTTACAATTGTGATATAAGGTATTTCACTGATCCAACAATTGTGATCCTGTAGTATGTCAGCATCGTAAAGCACTTAAATACAGAAAAGAATATCTCCTGGAATGTGTTGTTTGAATAGAAAGGGGGAAGTAAATGAAATCACACCTCCTCCTGAACCATTATCACTCATTACAGTGCACCATTCACAGTCTCTTCAATTTATTGAAACTATTGGAGTTTACAATTCCACATTTCAAATGATATCATTTGGTGCAAAGCAAATAGTTGAAAGGTGGTTCATGCCTACTTTCACAGTGCAAAGTTAAGTGTACAATTTGGCTGGAAGTTTGTTGCCAGTTGAATCAAATTATCAAATGTTTAAAATTTATTTCATTTCAAACCTACATAAAGAAGTAACTTTCCTTTGTAGACCGATCACGGGGTTGAACTCAGAAATTGTATTTGATTTACAAGGAATGTTGCAACAGCATAACATATATATACAAACTTTTAAGTCAGCTATAGAGAATACCTACAGTGTGCAAACCAAGTACCGACAAGATATCATGCAGGCAGATTCAATGCCCTCAGCTAATAAAGTAGCGATTGTCATTCCTGGGCAAGAATTTTGCAGAGACATAATCTTATGTTGTCGTGACAATAGATTTAAATGGATATGTGATGCATAGAGCCTATGAAGCATTCCAATATCCACTTTTATTTTGCAGAGGAGAAGATAGATATTGCATTTATTTACCACTAATGAGACCAGGAAAACCTACAAGTAGAAAAAATTTCAAGAATGAATTTTTATGTGTATCACATGATGGTACTGAAAGAAAATTTAAATCCACTACATACATATGTTCAACTCATCAATCGATACTGGATTGACATGAATGTTAAAATTGAATCCAAATGTCTCGCATAAATACATTTAAACCAAAGTAAACTTTGAGTAAAAATTATATACATCTCTGCGATGCATTGAACTCTAAAAATGTTTCAAACATTGGCAAAATTCAAATATTACCTTCTTCTTTCATGGGAAGCCCCCATTATTTCCACAAAAAGACTCAGGATGCAATAGTCTATGTTAGAGTGTATGGTGGCACTGACATTTTCATTACTTTCACATGCAACAGTAATTGCCCAGAGATTTTGGAAAATTTGCTACCCGGTGATAAGACTTTATGACAGGCACGACATTATTGCAAGAGTTTTTCCACAGTAAGCTAAGTCAAGAGTCATGAAATTGATTCCATTATAAACACCAAGATACTTTCTCGTCAGTGCAACAAAGATTGTTTGTTATCATAATAAAACATATGGTGCACAGTCCATGTGGATCTGTTCATCCAAACTCACTATGCATGAAGTCGGGAAATGACATGAAGAGATATCCAAGATAATTTATCAATGAAACTCAAACAGGTGAGGACAGATACCCACGATATCGTCAATGTGCTCCTTCAGATGGTGGACGAATTGCTATCATACATAATATCCAAGGAACTTTTGAAATTGATAATCACCATATAGTTCCTTATAATCCGCTTTGTCGTGAATCTTTAACACTTTCATTGCCAAGCTGAAAATTGGAATTTCGTGTGGTGGCCAATTTTTTTTATATTTTTTATTTAGTTAGCGGCATCCATGCGATAACGCGTGATCGGCCGTTTGGTGAGAACTCGCATCGCGCATATCGTTCATTGCCAAGCTGAAAATTGGAATTTCGTGTGGTGGCCAAATTTTTTTATTTAGTTAGCGATGGCAACGCGATAACGCGTGATCGGCCGACAGGTGAGAACTCGCATCACGCGATATCACATGATTGGCAATGAACATGTTAATGCACACACGAATGCTGAAATTTGCAGTGAAATACACCAAACCGGATGATACATCACTACTACCTCTGAAGCTGTTTGGCCGATTTTATATTTTGATATTCTTGAACACCATCCAACCATTGTTCATCTCTCATTTCATCTCGAAAATGGTCAAAGAGTATACTTCCCAGAAGGTAACACACTCAGCATAGTGGAGTCACCAAGGGACACAGCATTAGCAGCCTTTTTTAAGCTATGCATTGAAGATAATTTTTCCCCAAACACTGACTTATAACGAGGTTCTTACATACTACAAAACAAATTTCAGTGAAGAAGACAGGGTGGGTTCCTACGTGGACGGTTATCCTGGTGTAAAAAAGAACGATGCTCTTGATTGTGTTTATAGTGTACTACCCAATAATGCTAAATTATGAATGCACTTGATGTGTGTGAAAGGACCAAAATCATTTTGTGACCTAAGAACAGTAAATAGTGTAGTACATCTGACATACTAGGATGTATGTAAGGCTTTGAATTTGATAGAAAACCATTCTCACCGATCCGATTATCTTGGCAATGCAATAATTTCAAACTCACTATCATCTTTGGGCCTTTTGTTCACTGCAACATTACTGATCCTCTTTCACTATGGTCAACTTACAAAAATCATTTGTTGGAAGATATCTTACACCAAAATGTTCTACTCATTCTCAGGCTCAGTTTAATGAGGCATTACTGAGACTTAAATCAGTTAAGTTAATAAGTGACAAAAGTGTTAAAGATTTCAATGAACTTTGGGATTTATTAAGTCAACATGAACAATCAGTAACTTCAGATCAAGCTGAAGTTTTTCACAATGCTTTAACAGTCTGTGAAAATCAATCAGGGAAACCATTTTTCTTGGATGCCTTTCTTGGGTGGTACTGGGAAAACATTTTTACTAAATTTGTTATTAGCTAAGTTGAGAAGCCAAGATAAAATCTCTCTGGCTGTGGCATCCTCAGATATAGTAGCTACTCTATTGCAAGGTGGTCGAACTGCTTATTCTATTTACAAAGTACCACTTATAAATGTGACTAATGGTTAGGTGGAGCTCGTGCATAGGCACTGCGGAACTGCAGCATCCCCCAATTTTTCTCGATATATAAATATATTTATTAATTTATTTATATTTGCTTGTAATATTTAATTTTATCATCAACAATCCTATACAATTCTCTTATTTTGTATAAAAAATAATAAAAATCCATCTTGTAGCACTTAGGAGTGCGAAGGATGCTAGCAGCACTGTGTTTACCACAGTGTCATATTGTTACGTGCACAAGCATATGCACGTCATAGTGAGATGCGAGCTATTAGCGTAATGCAGCACTGTCCGTCGTGCAGTTCCACTGTTGTTTATATGCAGTTTGCACCAGTAGTAGAGTGTTCATAGTGCTTATCACGTTTACTCCGCTCTTTAAATATTTGGACATTACAATTAAAGACATAACAATAATAAATTTAGTTTAATCCTTTATCCAAGTGTGAGCAAACAAAGTTCGTGCGCACACTTTATCCAAGTGTGCGCACGAACTTTCAACATCTTTCTCTAAATCCAGAGTAATTTATTAAAAAGGTGGCACACCGTTTGGCAACTCCTATAGGTAGAGATGACCTTGCTAACGCTTCTGCCTGGTATCTCCACTTGGGCCTGGCTCCCACCGAAGAGCCTCAATAAAGACCGAAACTAGTCTTGGTAGTGGCCCTTCCCTTAATGCATAACATTAGACATATCCGCAAGGAGATGTGTTTTGCATTATGGGAGATACTGAGATAGGAGTGATGTTAGCTTGCTTCACCTTTGCAACGAGTTGCCTGGTGTTGTACCACCTTACCCCAGTCCTGAAGATACTTTCAGGCACTAACTTTGTTTGCTCACACTTGGATAAAGGATTAAACTAAATTTATTATAGTCTAACCAAGTGAAAAATAAACTTTAAAGACATATAACATTTGTTATAGTTTTTATTTTAGAACATTATTGGGGTTATGATAATTGATTTTATTTTTAAGTAATTTTGAATTATTTTATCGATAATAAACAATATTTTTTCAAGAAACAAAACGAGAAGAATATATTTTTAAGTAACTTTGATTATACCAAATACAATTTTATCGATAATAAACAATATTTTTTCATGTTTAATTTTTTTTTTAATTTTTACCGTAATTTTGATATTTTATCCAAACACTGTATGAAAGTTGCAGCACCCCCACGAGCCGCCACTGCTAATGATACACCTATGTGCAATATATCAAAACAAAATAATTTGTTTAAATTATTACAAAAGGTTTCTTTGATTGTTTAGGATGAATGTACAGCGTCCATAAAACAACTATTGAAGCAGTCAACAGAACACTGAGGGATATCAGATCAGACGATCGAAGAATGGGTGGAATAAATATTTTATTTGTCAGTGATTTTTTTTGACAACCACCACCTGTCATATCCCACGAAACCAGGGCAAACTAAATGAATGCCTGCCTTCAGAAATTATCACTATGGCATGACACAAAGAAGTTTTTTTCTGAAAACCAATATTTATGTCCATCTACATGAAAACTCTGATGCAATTCCTTCTCCTCAAAAATGTTAAAAATTGGCAATGGTGAAGTTCAGCAAAGAGATGGGAAAATTATATTAACATGCCTAAATATTGGGAAAATTGTCCGAACTGCAGATGAACTGTTGTGCAGTGTCTACCCATCTATTGAGAACATAACACATGATGTGCTGTGTCAATAATGAACGAGTTGGTTCTTAATAGGGTTAGTGTTTACAAATCAGTAGATATTTCTGTGGATGTAGATGAAGCAGTTAATTTTCCCATGGAATTTTTAAATTCGTTTAATCCACCTAAATTGCCTGGTCATGAAATTAAATTGAAAATAGGTGATCCTATTATGTTGCTCCGAAATCTGCACAACCAAATCTATTCAGGTTTAGATTTAAGAGGTGAATGTTTATGATATGGGCAGTTATATGTAGCATGTTCTCAAGTTAGCAGTCCTGAGAATTTAATTATTTTTATCAAGGATGATGAAATTTCTAATGTTGTTTACAAAGAAGTGTTATAATGCTCTCAATTTCTACACCATGACGAAAGCACCAGCACCAAATACCCCATTAAATACCCTGAACTGAACTGCTGGCAGTATAAGTTCAACTCGGCAAAGTGGAAGGACTCAGCATATAATCATAATAATTATATGATATTATTATTATTATTATTCAGGCCTCCGTGGAGTCAAAAGACTTATCGTGGGAGGTCCTTCCTAAGAACATAACGTCTGTCAAGACTCATCGAGGGGAGGTTACCCCCTAAGAAACACAAAGTCTATCATACCACTCCTTAAACTCATTGACCGTTCTCACTCCCACCACTCCATCAGGCAATGCATTCCATGGTTCAACCACCCTCCACACAAAGAAACCACTCCTTACCCTCTTGCTCACAGTTTCCTTTCGTAACTTCCAGGGATGGCCTCTTGTCATCACTCCTTCCCGCTGTTCAACCAAGCGAAAGAACTCCCCAGTGTCAACCCTGTAACCACCTCTCAACAGTTTAAAAGTCTCAATCATATCACCTCTCCTTCTTCTATCCACCAAACTCTGCAGTCCACATTCCCTCAGCCGATCTTCATAACTATATCATATAATTATTTTTTTGTCGTGTTGTACCATCATTTTTACACAAATTAGCTGTATACACTACAGTGTTAAAACCAGTTTTAACTTATGGATCTGAGAGCTAGGTTAAAAATAAAACACTTGATCAAAGACTGGAGACTATGGGAGTTCTGGAAAAGATTAGTGGGGTAAGCAGATGGCAGTATCACATTAAAAGTGAGGATATTAGGAACGAACTTGTCATTGTTAGCATTCGGGATGTGTTAGTAGAGCTAATTTCAGGTGATATGGTTACTTAAGCAGAGTGATTGAGAAAAGATTAGCAAAACAAGTGTTCTTTTCCATGTTGACAGAGAAAAGACCAAGATGTAGATGGATTGATGCAATAAAAAGTGCCTTAAAAGACAGAAATATAAGATCTGATAATATTAGAATCTTGACAGATAACAGATTAATTTGGAGAAAAATTGTTAATTGAAGTTAGTAATGATGTAACTTTTTCATGTAGTAGTATTACATAATTATCATGCCCAACCCCTGAAGGTACATATCAAGAATTTGATGATGTAGTATTATATATGCTTCAAATAGATGTTTAGGGTTTAATAATCTTAAGATTATTACTCCCCCCCCCCCATCCACTTATTGTTTAGAAAATCATTTACATGATGTGACATCTGCAGTTGTCTGCGTAGTTTTTTTTTTTTTTTTTTTGAAACTGATAGCATTTGGTCAATAAATGTGGAAGCATTTAGAACTACTTGTATATGAAAATATGAGTTCTGCATTACTTCAATCTTGGTATCACTTCTGGGTCTAGCTCCAAACTGATGAGACCTCAGTAAAGATTGAAACCAGTCTGGGTAAAGTGACCTTTTCCATAATGCATAGACATTACACATCTGTAAGATGTGTCTTGTATTATGGGATACTGTTAATAATTGGTGGATTTTTATATTGATAATATTCATAGATATTATCTTATATTTAATCCTACCATAGAGAATGATCTCTGTTTCTAACAATTATTTTTTTATTCCAAGTGTACCTATATTTTATTATGTGCACAAGGGCTCACTCCAATAGATGCAGTGATCTTAACTCTTTCTTTCAGAATCCAAATAATCACTGATTCAAGACCAAAATACAAAATAAACACATTTAATAAAACAAAAACAATATATATACACTTCAAACAAATATTACGTAACTAATTAAAAATTAATTGGATCCAAGGCCTTTTTAAATTAAACTTACACTTAAGACTAGACACTTTGTTTTCAAAATGACAATGTTCATAGCCAGTTTCGCTCTCTGTCAAGGCCCTTCTCCAAAGACATATGACTTTATTCTTCATTTTTACAGGATCCTTTCTCATCACTTATGTAGCACACAATAATTCTTCCCTCAATTCTGTCTCTTTTTAGTAGAAATAATAGTTAGATCCAGTGTCCTTAATCTTCCTAATCAGAGTTTTCTCGAACATTCCTTTAGAACGTAGATAGCAATTTCTTCTTTTATTCACTAAATGCTTACTGACAGTCTTAACTCTTCCAATACAGTTCTACGATTCCCTTTTCGGAATCTACTATAAATCTTTCAATTAAGTGTTTCCTCCAATATTCCGTTTAAAATGCATATAGCAATATTTTCCTTTTATTCATCAATGCTTATTCCACATTAAAACTTAATAATTCCATGATTTCTTTTCCGGAATATACTATTAATTTTCCTCCGACTGTCACATAAAAAACTTAAGTTCCTGCGAACCTAAATATCTGCTGGCCTGTGTTCTAAATTTCTTCCGAATGCTATCTTGTTTACAGCCGTTACTCAGATACCAGACGCTTTCTTGTCAGCTGTCAATCACTCATCAAACTTCTCCGCGAGCATGCGCACTCCGTGGCAAGCGAGTAACTAAGTACTGTATAATGGCTGACACGTTGTCTCCGTTAGCGACAAGAGAATGTCCTCATAAAACATAAAACTTAATATTTCAAACCACAATCAAATTCTTTTAAGTAATACAAAGATCAAATCTAGTAAGTACATCAATTTTTTAACTTCTTTACATATCACTTTGGACAAAACAATTCCATAACGGGCACATCGCAAGTGCCGACAATGCATGTTATGAAAACAAAACTAATAAACATTTTAACATAAACAATACGTAAAAATATTCAGAATTTTAATTATGATTATTTTTCCATAATACATAGACATTACACATATCTGTAAGGATATGTGTCTTGTATTATGGGATACTAACAAGTGATGCAAAGTCATTAACCCATATATATGAGTTGCCCAGTTGTAAAGTTACTTCATGTGCAAACTTTGTTTACTTACACTTGGATAAAGGATTAAACCAAGAATATTATTTCTTGATATCTTTAATTTAATTTATTTTATTCATAAACAAGTTCAGGCATCCTTTTTTTCACATTCCTACCTGCTCGTATTCAGCAATAGATCTTAAAATGTGCTCCGCTACCATTTTCCACTGCTCATATTGAAGAGATCATATGCAAAAACGATCATATTCCAGTTATTCCCCAAACCTTAATAAGTATAACTGTATCAGTTACCAAAAATCTGGGGAGACAGTCATTTTAAGATCGAATTGATTCTTATTAACCTCTCTCTGTCCAGCAATATAAAGTGCTAGTTTGGACTTTAGTTCTTTGTGTTGATCCATTACAATTTATCATTAACTAATTGTTGCTTTTTTGCATACTGTGATAAACTTTTTGTGCTTTGAAAATACTGGGTGGAAAACCAGCAAAATATCAGCAACTAACTAAATAAATAAATATATTAATTTTTTTATTAGTGTCTGTCTTATGTATGGAACTTTCAAGGTTAATTCAATCACTGAACAGCTTCCTTCCACTGTAGGAAATGCTCTGTGTGTAATTGAAAGACAACTTCAACAAGTAATCGATCATGTTTCTTCATGGGCCCTTATTAATAGGTTTAGGTTTTTCAGCAGGGAAAAAAAGTGTCTGTGTACACTTCTGCTGAAAACACTCTTAATCCTGATTCTCAGCTAAGAATCAGATAAAGTATTCTACTAACAAGAGAAACCAATTCCTTAGCCTCATCTTTGACAGAAAGCTTGCATTCTTACACATTTGTCAACTAAGGGAAACGTGCATGAGAGCAGCAAATCTCCTTCTCACTCTGTCCTCTGCTGAATTGGGTGTGGATTGATTTGACCGTCATTGCTTTACCTATAATTATCGTGCACTTGTACTTCATAGCTGGATTGTGGGTCCCAATTCTACAGTTCGGCAGTGCAGAGTAGCTTGTTGAATCCTATCCATTGTCAAGGAATATAGATAGTTACTGGTGCTTTTCACACATTGCCAATTCAGAGTCTTTACGTTTAAGCAATTAAATGTGCTCTGTCACTTAGACAGAAACAATTCTCTTAACTATGCCCTAAAAAAGTATTTTCCAGTGCATCGTACATAGACTAGTATAATTTCTTTGCTTTGAGAAGCATTAAGTTAGGTGGGAGATTAATTTCATCACCTAGTGTGAGACTGTCACCCTGCTTATTGGAGGTCTGAAGTAGCTTGTAAAAGTTCCATGTTTGGTTTCTAGAGCAGTATTTCCAGATTATGTAGAAAATGAATAAAAATGCAATATACTATTTTTAGCCTTTCCATGATATGAATGTACTATAGGCGTACACCCTTCCTGAGTAGGAATTGCATGAAAAAAAAAGACTGCCACATGTTCCTTTGGTATGCATGTTAGAGATTATGCAAGCTGACGGCATGAATGTTTATGACATCACTCCCCATGGAATATAACAACATTCCTCCATGGCAGGTTTGCACTCCATCATCCATCTACATGCAGTTATTTAATCCACACAGAGCAGCACACTGATTTCCTTCTCATCTATACTGATGGTTCAAGATCTGAGATCTCTGTTGGTTTCCACCTGCCATCTTTAAGGACCATCAATTTGCACAACTGTTTGTGCAAATTGATGGTCCTTAATTTTGATATTAATGAGATGGGATTGCAGGTTCAGCTCATACATTTTCCAGGTACTGTCATTTCCATATGCAGACTTCAGACAGTTTATAAGATCAAAGCTAATAACAGTTAAAAAAAAAAATTTGACATCTTCTAAAATAGCTAATGCTGAGATGAATTCAAATGGTTTTAGAATCAATAAATGCCAGGCCTGAAAGGTTTTGATATTCACTTGTCTTTTCAGTTTGTCTTATTACATATAATTTTTTCTGAAAAGTATGGTATATTGTTGAAAGGAAACTGATAGGCAGTAATTTTTAATATCTTCTATGTCTTCCTTTTTAAAATCTATAAGGAGCATTATTCCAACTCTGCTATTCTCTTCTGTCTTAGCCATGGCATATAAATTTTACTTCACATAGTCATGAGTGTTTTGTCACCTGCTTTCAGAACTTCTAATGATACCTACTTTCAGAACTTCTAATGGTAACTCATCTTCCCTTGCTGTCTTTCCATTACTCATGCTACCCACTGCATTCTGAATTTTTTCTTTTAAATCATCAGGGCATATTTCTTCCTCTTCCATTCGGAGTATTACATTTGTTTTCATCTTGAGAATAAAAAAAAAAAAAAAAAAAATCAGCTAATGCCATTTTATTCCCATATACAGGAGTAGGCGAGGCCATTTAGCCCTATCTAACTTTTGGAGACTGAGTGGGCAGTTCAATCTCCACTGGTACCAATCAGAGATAGATGGCCCAAGGCTATCACTAATTAAGCGGTACACAGTGAAGAAGGATGGCTCAAACGTGCCGTCATCTTGTGGTCCCTAACCCTAACACAATATATTTAATGTCTGAAATAATGTGGGTTCTACGGTCGATTTTCTTGAGTTTACGGGACGAAAAACCCGAGTTTCTGGGAGGAAAAACCCGCTTGCCCGTGTCAGAGATCGACTAACTCGGGAACCGGTCGAAAAAAGGCTTAGAAAAATTTCCTCTAGTCGCCGACTAGACTCGAAACCAAGTCTTCCTTTGTGCGGCCAAGCGCTGTGGTGTGTGAATGCCACATCCACTAAGCTACACAGGCTATTCACGAGAATAATCACATAATTTGCATGAAAGGATTCTGTTCTTCTTATGACCTGTTCTTTGTCTTTAATTAGTACTCTATTTTCATCTTTAAGGATTATTAATTTATTTTTTCCTATGGACAACTGTCTTCTCACTCCTTTTAGACTGATATTGTTTTCTATTGCAAGTCTTATTTTTCTTGTTCTGAAGTTTCTTTGTTGTGTCATCCCTTTCTTTATTATTTTACATAGCTCTGAGAATTTTATTCTACTTCTCATTTCTCTTCTCTTTCTGAAAGGGTTTAGGATTTCTTCAGATAATTTTCTTTCCTCCTCCTCCTTATGGTTGATTTCACCAATCTCTGGCATTATTTAGTAAGGTCTCGGTTATTATTTTATAGTTTTTATCCAAGTCTTTGTATTCATTTATATATAGTCATTTATATCAATATTATAAAACTTTTCTTCAATCTCTTTCTGGAAGAACTTTTTCAGATTTAGTAAATCGATAATCTTTTACTTTTGATCGGTTTCTGTCTCCTATCTTTTGTTGATGACAATTTTTGATCTCACTAATCTGTAGTGACTACCTGTATTGAAGCTATTTATTACTTCTGTGTCTTGGACAATATATTTTTGGTTGGTTAAAATATAATTATTTCATTAAACACTTCTCCATCTGGACTTGGCCATGCCCATTTCCATTTCTTCCTTTTTTGAAGAAGGTATTCATTACAGAGACTTCTGCTTTCTCTGTTTTCGTTTCTCTTGCCCAGTCCACATTTTCCAATTGCTGCCACTTTACCATTGGATTCCCCATCAAGATTGTAAAGAATACATCATTATTACTTACTAGTTGGTCTAGTGTTTCATAAAATGTGGTAATAAAAAATTGCCATGGAGGTACTCTTCTGAACAGCTCTTGTGAATGCGTGGATTATTCACAGAAAATTCAGTTCTAAAGGAAATATCTCCATTCTCCAATTCAGAGAGAGAGATAATCATAAAATGATTTTTAGATACAGGAGAGACTGTATCTAAAGAGATTACAATGAAAAGGCAAAGCGTTCTTCGGTTAAGAAAAATGGATGGACCATCATGCAAAGTCGGTAAATGCTGCAGAGAATGCTATTGAAAATTGGCAGAAAGAAATTATCACATTGGAAATCTAAGAAGGTGACAACATACTGTATGAACTGTGATGGAGAGCCTCCCATGTGTTTTAATGTTACTCATACATATGAATAGTTGACTACTTTTAAAATTATGTAATAATGTAGAGTCATGTTGTGGTATCCATAAATAAAATTATTTTTTTGTGCATAAGCAAAATAGATATTGTGAACTTTTAAAATAAAATGTCTCTATAAGGAACAAAATTATTTATGTATATATTATATTTCTGTGTAAAAAAACACTGATCATTAGTAAATAAAAGAATCAGAAAATAAAGAGAAATATATAAAAAAAAAAAAGAGGAAAGAAATACATATAACAAGCACAATAAATTAAACAAGATGATTTACTCCTCAGTCAACCCATATTCCTGCCTCATGAATTACCTCATCAGCATTATTAGATCAGAGGATAAAACCCCCTTCCAATAGTTATTTACTGAGCTAGCAATGTATGCAATCACTATTTCTTATTGGTTAGTGATTTATATTTCTCAAACAAATCCCTTTCCATCTGTTCATAAGTTTTTAATTATGCCCATAAATGCAAATATACAAGTTTCTTTTAAGGTTATATGGTGATCAGCATTCATATTTATAAATTTATGGATACAAAAACACATGTTGAAAAGATTATTTTACTAATTATTAATAAAATAACACTTGACGTTTCGACCCCTGTATCGAGGGCATCATCAGAAGGATACATGCGTTATGGAACCAAGCTACATGCTCTAGCCCTGTATACCGGTAAGCTAAATCTATGTAGTTAATTAATCTTTTTCCTACCCTGACCTCTAGCGATAAAATAAAATAAATAAATAAATAAAAAATGAAATAAAATAAATAAATAGAAATTAAAAAAAATAATAATAAATACAACTACAATAAACTGCTAAAGTCCTCATGTATTAATATTCTTCTGGATTTGTACAGTTCTGATTGTCATAATATGATTTCCTTCAGTTGCTGTTGAATGTTACAAACACTTCACCAAGTTGTCTTCTTGTAGTGGGATTTTTCTTCGGCTTGTTTAGGTTGTTATATAGGTTGTAGATGGGTCCTCCACATTCTTGGAATGGCTAGGCGATCATTTTTGTTGAGATTTGGGTTATGTTTGAGCATTTCACATGACTTTAAATTTCCTCTCAAACCAGGTTTTGGTGTGGTGTAGGGACTTGGTATTTTTCCAATCAATTCTATGGTATGTTTAGAGTGCGTGGTCAGAAAGGCCGGTTTTTCCAAAATGGAGGTATTTAATGTGTCGTTTGTGTTCGTCTTGCCTAATTGGGATAGTTCGCCCTGTTTCCCCCTATGTATGGTATGTTACATGTGCATTGTATTTTGTATACCCCTGGGTGGGCTAGGTGTAGAAGAGGATCTTTAGAAGAACTGAGTAGGTGTCTTAACTTATTTGGGGGTTTAAAGGTGGTTTTAATGTTGCATTTGTGTAGTGTTCTGTCTATTTTTTCAGAAATGCCTCTTACGTAAGAAATGGCAATAGCATTCTTGAAATCTTTTTTGTTCTTACTGGTATCTTTGTGGAGGATCTTGTGAATAGTTTTTTTACTGTATCCATTTTTTATAAATGTTTGGTTGATGATCTTGTATTCCTGGTTTAGAGCTTGTTCATTAGAACAAATAGTTTGAGCTCTGTGTTTAAGAGTGCTTATGACACCTAGTTTTTGTGTTGGGTAGTGGTAAGAATTTTTGTGCATGTATTGGCCTGTGTGTGTAGGTTTGCAGTAGACTGAGAAGGAGACAGAGGGAAGACGTGTGATGAGTGTGTCTAGGAACGGAAGAGAGTTGTTTTTTTCCATTTCAATGGTGAATTGGATACTTTTGTGTTGTTTGTTTAGGTGGCTAAGGAATGTATTTAGTGCTTCGCAGCCGTGGGGCCAAATGGCAAAAATATCGTCGACGTATTTGAACCAAATTTTGGGCTTTAGACATGCTGCCTCTAAAGCACGTTGCTCAAAGTCTTCCATACAAAATCTTCCCTCTTGCTGTCTCACCTTCTCAGTCTACCGGAAACCTACACACACAGGCCAATACATACACAAAAATTCTTACCACCACCCAACACAAAAACTAGGTGTATTAAGCATCCTTAAACACAGAGCTCAAACTGTTTGTTCTAATGAACAAGCTCTAAACCAGGAATACAAGATCATCAACCAAACATTTATAAAAAAATGGATACAGTAAAAAAACTATTCACAAGATCCTCCACAAAGATACTAGTAAGAACAAAAAAGATTTCAGGAATGCTATTGCCATTCCTTATGTTAGAGGCATTTCTGAAAAAATAGACAGAACACTGTACAAATGCAACATTAAAACCACCTTTAAACCCCCAAATAAGTTAAGACACCTACACAGTTCTTCTAAAGATCCTCTTCCACACCTAGCCCACCCAGGGGTATACAAAATACAATGCACATGTAACATACCATACATAGGGGGAAACAGGGCGAACTATCCCAATTAGGGCAAGATGAACACAAAGGACACATTAAATACCTCCATTTTGGAAAAACCTTTCTGGCCGCTCACTCCAAACATACCACAGAATTGATTGGAAAAATACCAAGTCCCTACACCGCACCAAAACCTGGTTTGAGAGGAAATTTAGAGAGTTGTGAAATGCTCAAACATAACCCAAATCTCAACAAAAATGATGGCCTAACCATTCCAAAAATGTGGAGGACCCATCTACAACCTGTATAATAACCTAAACAAGCAGAAGAAAAATCCCACTATATGAAGACAACCTGGTGAAGTATTTGTAACATTCAACAGCAACTGAAGGAAATCATATTATAACAATCAGAACTGTACAAATCCAGAAGAATATTAATACAGTATACCTCGCTTAATGAAGATAATTCGTTCTGGAATCACATTCGTTAGCCGAAACGTGATTTTCCATAGGTTTCTATAGAAAATCATTTAATTCGTTCTGGATGCTACCTACTATTTAAAGATAAGTTTTATAAAATAGTAAAAAGCACACTATTAAAGGGCAAAAGCTCACCAAAGGCTGAGATGAACAGCTACCCAATTAGATGAAGGAGAATGGAAAGTAGAATGAAAAACTGACGATCTTTACACTATTATATACACTTTATTAAACCGAAAATATGTACACAATGTTTTTACTATTCTTCTTCCAAATTTTCAAAGTTTATTCAAAGTAAGTCTCCTCTTCTTCAGTAGGCCTCTGTCTCTTTGCTAAAGGAGAAGTCAAAAATCTATCCAAAGTTGATTGAACTTCTCTTTTTTCAGAATGTTTTTAAAGTGATTCAGACATTTGTCTTCAACCAAGGCACAAAGTCTGTTTATTTCAGCTTTGTTGAGATGCCACTTTATAGCTAAAGACTGAAACTCTTCCCAGTAGTGCAGCATTTTTTTAATGTCACCTGTTGGCATTCTTCCCTTTTTATTGCTATCCTCCTCCTCTGATGAGCACTCTTTATCTTCCTTGTCTCTTTCCTGATTCAGTTGCTTTTTCAACTCTTCAAGATCTTTTGAGTGTTCTTCAACTAATTCTTCTACATCTTCATTTACCTCCAAATGTAATGCTTTGCCCAAGGAGACTATCTTATCTACAATGTCAGCATCTTCAGCACGGGAAACAGCACTTTTTATCTTGCAGCAGTCTGGCCATAACTTTTTCCAGGCAGCATTAAGTGTCCTAACTGACACTTTGTCCCATGCCATGGCAATGACTTGAATAGCATGAAGGATATGATAATGATCCTTCCGGACTTCTCTCAGAGTCAGACTGGTAAATGAAGTTGCATCAAAACATCTTTGGAACGTGTTTTGTATACAATTTCTTAAAGTTTGATATGACCTGTTTTGTCCATGGGTTGCAAAATAGATGTGGTGTTTGTAGGAAGAAATTTTATCTTGATGAAGCTAAATTCTGCCTCCAAATCTTCTTCCAAGCCGGGTGGATGCCCTGGAGCATTGTCCAGAAGAAGTACAGCATTTCAGGCAAGTTTTCTTTTCTCAGGTACTTTTTCACCATGGGCCCAAACACCTCCATGATCCACTCTGTGAATATGCTTCTTGTTACCTATACCTTGGTGTTTGACTTCCAATAAACACTAAGCACGGGCTTGCAAACATTCTCCTTCTTGAAAATTATTGGTGTCTCAGAGTGGTAGACCAACATTGGTTTAATTTTGAGATCACCATATGCATTAGCACAAAATAAAAGAGTTATTCTATCTTTCATAGGTTTGTACCTTGGCATACACTTCTCTTCTTTTGTGATGAAAGTTCTTTTGGGCATTTGCTTCCAGAACAACCCAGTTTCGTCACAATTAAACACTTGTTCTGGCTTGTATCCATGAATGATGGTCCACTTCTGAAATTCTGTAACAAACTTCTCAGCCTCCTCTTTATTTGCACTGGCTCTTTCTCCATGTCTAATTACACTTCATGTTAGAGGTTTAATGGAATATTAACAGCACTGAGAAAGGATTAAAACTAATTTTAATACTTCCAATATTTCGTCTCACAGAGACATCTTCAGGGATTACAAAAACTTTTTGTAACAACACACACACACAAATACAATACAAAAAGTTTTTGTAATCCCCGAAGATGTCTCTGTGAGACGAAATATTGGAAGTATTAAAATTAGTTTTAATCCTTTCTCAGAGCTGTTAATATTCCATTAAACCTCTAACATGAATTCTTCATAGCATTTAAGCCTCAACACACGTATTCTAATTACATATGGATCTCTGACCTTCTCTTGAACTTCTCAAACCATCCTCTTCCTTTCAATTCTTCCTCTGCTGTACTGTGTTTTTTTTTTCAAATTGAGGCTCATTTATCTAGATCATCAGAAGCTTTTCCATTTCTTCATTCATAGAACTTCTTTGGGATTGAGAGGCCAAGGTCTTCACACTAGCTGCAACTGAAGCTGCCTTAATCTCCTCCTCCTTCAAAATTGTAGCTATTGATGGTGATGCTATGCCATGCTTGACTGCTAAATCCACAATTACTCCTCTTTCATATGCTGAAAATTATTTCTTTTTTTTTACTCGATTATGAGCAACTTTCTGCTTTCTTTGAGTTTATCACTTACTTTTTTATTTGGACCAATTGTCAAGAAAATTTTTTTCACTTTTAAAATTTTTTTCTGAAAAATATAAAAGAAATATAACATATAGTATATTATTTATTTAATTAGATAAGAATAGAATTTACTAATTATAAATTAATCCTCCATAGTAGAATTTAGCCAAGTAAAGAATAAATGCTATCACACCTCTCGCATTCACAGCCACACGGAGCATGTGTATGTGAATGCGAGATGTAAGTGTGATAGCATTTATTATACTGGTATGAGGCGTCTCACTTCGCACTGTCTCAAATGTAAACAACCCAGTCGGGTTGGTGGATCTCCCCTATGTTATGTGGTCAGCTCATTTCTTTGTCATACACATACAGATGGAAAAGATAAGCTCCTGGAATGGCCTGGCCATTCATGTTTGCTGCTTTATGTTAGCGCACACATCTACTAAAACATTTGTTAGCCGAGTCCGAAAAGCAGCGAAAAAAACCTTCGTTAGCCGAAAAATTCCTTAGCAGGATCACTAGTTGGCTGAGGTATCACTGTACATGAGGACTTTAGCAGTTTATTGTAGTTGTATTTTTTATTTTTATTATTATTATTTTTTTTTATTTCTATTTATTTTATTTATTTATTTATTTTTTATCACTAGAGGTCAGGCTAGGAAAATGATTAATTAACTACGTAGATTTTGTTTACTGGCATACAGGGCTAGAGCATGTAGCTTGGTTCCATATACGCATGTATCCTTCTGACGATGACCTCGATACAGGGGTCGAAAAGTCAAGTATTATTTTATTAATAATTAGTAAAATAATCTTTTCAGCACGTGTGTTTTTGTGTCGCTAAATTTGTAAATATGAATACAAGTCTATAGTTTGTAGGATCCTGTATTCTTCACTCCACCCAGAGATACTTATAACATACACACACATATCACAGATGTAAATTATTCATGATCCATTTTACAGTACTCGAAGTATTTTTATTCATGCCTATTCTTTCTCTTCCTTCTATTTGCTATTCTTTACATCTTTTAGTAAATCAAGTATAGTAACTAATAATCAAATATATCATTATCTTTAATAATTGTTTTTAATATAATCTGAAAGGAATGTTCCATTTCACCTATCCTCCCCACCGCAATGTGGGATTAGTTACAATCGAAGAAACTGTCATGAAAAGCGGAGCATCTGACAATATGCAGGAATGAAATTGACTGTAATTTTGCTCACTTCACAGCAAGCAAGCTACTATAGCACCGACTTGAAACCTGTTAATATATGTCAAGAATTAGATATTAGAAATGCATGTGGATATGAGTGTGGAAATAATGTCCCTCACAAATGAAAGAAGGTCAGAGTTATCAGCACATGACTACCCAGTCAGATTTCTGTTCCTCATTCAAGTGTACATCAAGTGTAGGTCATTCTTTGGAAGCTGAGTATGAATGTAATCAGGATGGATGTGAGATTCAGATTCTTTTCATGGTTTATGGAAGTGAATGGAATAAGCTGCTGTGGGGTGTTGTGAATACATCTTCAATAAATATAAGGTGAGGTATGATAGATACAAAGATAGTACATCTCAGAGGCCATCAGTGAGCCCTGGGCTTCCTAAAGCTACCCATGTAATAATAGTAATTATTTTGAAATTCTGTGCATAGAGGCTAGTTTATTCCACAGTTTTTCTCATATTGGGTAGGGAACTTTTTGATATGTTGCACACTAGGAGTCTTTTTTATTATTATTTTGATTTATTTTATACATTTTGGATCTATTAATACTAAGTTTGTAATTCCATAAATTTGATTTAGATGGTCACTGAACTATATGTGGGTGGTCTGAAAAGTTCTCGGCCTAACAATGAAAAAACGAATTTATAATTTCAAAATTATTTTTATTTTTCAACATAATCTCCCTTAAGACTAATACATTTATTTCAGCAATGCTCCAGTGCCATTATCCCATCCCTGTAGTGATTCTCAGTAAGATTGCAAAATATCCCTCTACAGCTGCAATCACCTTTTGATTCGAAGAAAAACGCTGACCAACGAGAGAGTTTTAGTTTTGGGAAGAGATAGAAGTCAGAGTGAGCCAAATCTGGGGAATTGGGTGGATGTTCCAACAATTCATAGTGTAGATCCCTTAATTTTCCCATTGCCAAAACACCTTTGTGGGCAGGTGCATTGTCCTGATGAAAGATGATTTTTTTCTTCTGCAAACCGGGTCTTTTCTCACGAATTTTTTCTAGTCTAGTTAAAAGATCAGAATAATATTCCCCAGTTATTGTTTTACTCTTTTCAAGATAATTAATAAACAAAATGACATTAGCACCCCAAAACACTGATGCCATGACCTTGTCTTCTTTGGCTGAACAACCAATTTCTGTCCTGTTTTGACTGCTGTTTGGATTCTGGTATGTATTGGTGAATCCAAGTCTCATCCATAGTAATAAATTGATGCACAAAATCAGTTTTATTCTTGTTAAAACACTCCAAGCACTGTTCAGAGATTTTCATGGGAGTGCGTTTTTGATCTGCATGGTACCCATCTTGCGCAATGCTTTTTTTTTTTTTTTTCATTTGCAATTCTTCATGCAAAATGTATCCTACTCGTTCTTTTGACATGCCAATAGTCTCAGTAATTTCACGCACTTTGACTTGCCGGTCATCCAGTACCATATCATGCACTTGATCAATGATTTCTGGTGGTGTTACACTTTTTTTTTGGACGTCCTTCACTTGGATCATCTTCAAGGCTGATACAGCCATGTTTAAACTCATCAGCCCATTTATTAATTGTCAAAAACGAAGGAGAAGAGTACCCATAAACTTTTATGAACTTAGATTGAATTTCTTTTGGCATTAAACCTTCTTTTACAAAGAATTTTATCCATTTCAAGGGATACAGACAACACTTTGGCTTTTGACAGCTGTATAAAAAAAAGCTACTTGATAGAATGACTTGCAATTTCACATGGATGCTTATGACAAATGTACCAACTTAGAAAAAAAAAGAACTTTCCGATAGTGTTGCAATTTATGGTCGAGGCCAAGAACTTTTCTGACCACCCACGTAGATTTTTTTTTTTCCCTAGAAAACAAACTTCTACTGTTGTGACAGTTCAGTTTGCTGAAACCCTGTCATCAAAAATAAACAAGCTCATAATTTTATATCATCATCATGTTTTGAATTACAGTAATTAGAAAAAAAAAAAAAACTAGGCTCTTAACTATTTGGAGATATATCATTTAATTTGTGTTCAACAGCATGGATTCTGCTATTCTCATTCTACAGCAGACATCCTATTTAGTCTTAACTACCTTTTGGTCATAAGCATGGAAATGTTTAGAGAAACCCATGTAGTTACACGTGATATCTCAGAAGCATTTGATTTTGCCTGGCATCAAGGTTGTCTCAATAAGCTACATCTAACGACCCCAGAGAAGGGGTCATTAGATGTAGAATATCGTTTTCACATTTGGAGTGGTGCACTCAAAACCCCTCTGAGAATTTTTTAATTGTGTGCAGAAGAGAGTACTGCCTAATAGGTGACCCTTCTCTTTCAGCCCCCCCCCCCCCCAAAAAAAAAACTCTTTCCCATAGGTATACATGTTGTTTCTGTAGTATATTTGTCAGCATGCTCCACTGAGCTTACTGCTATTCCCCTGCTTTTTCTGTAATCATGTAAGAACTAGAGCAGCTGCTGTCATCATCCACATGCGGTACAGTTCCAAATGTACCAAACTAATGTTTCATCATCTTCCTTCATTCTGTCAACCTCTGTTCTTTGGAACATCCTTCCCCATACTATTTTTCACTTACCCACATGTGCATTGTTGTGCTATAGATCTTATAACTTCTTATGAAGTTATAAGACCTATAGTCAAATATAATAATATATTTGATAGCCTCTTAAATGAAGCTTCAAAGTTTGCCTTAACCAGACTCTTAAACACTGATCTCAAATATAATAATAGTTTTCAATTTAAGTGGGGATCTGAAAAATGCTGTTATTACAATATGGAATAGTAGTTAGTTTTAAAAAGTCTTCACATATTGACAGTGATTGACAATGAAAGTTATTTAGTCTAAATAATTGAATGTTTATTTTTCACGTGGTTAGAGTATAATAAATTTAGTTTAATCCTTTATCCAAGTGTGAGCAAACAAAGTTTGCGCCTGAAAGTATCTTCAGGACTGGGGTAAAGTGGTACAACACCAGGGCACTCCTTGCAAAGGTGGAGCAAGCCACCAACACTCCTATCTCAGCATCTCCCATAATGCAAAACACATCTCCTTGCAGATATGTCTAATGTTATGCATTAAGGAAAGGGCCACAACCCAGACTAGTTTCGACCTTTATTGAGGTCTCTTCAGTGGGAGCCAGGCCCAAGTGGAGATACCAGGCAGAAGCATTAGCAGGTCATCTCTACCTATAGGAGTTGCCAAATGGTGTGTCACACTTTTTTAATAAATTACTCTGGATTTAGAGAAAGATGTTGAAAGTTTATTTTTCACTTGGTTAGAGTATAATAAATTTAGTTTAATCCTTTATCCAAGTGTGAGCAAACAAAGTTTGCGCCTGAAAGTATCTTCAGGACTGGGGTAAGGTGGTACAACACCAGGGCACTCCTTGCAAAGGTGGAGCAAGTAGAGATGACCTGCTAATGCTTCTGCCTGGTATCTCCACTTGGGCCTGGCTCTCACTGAAGAGACCTTAATAAAGGTCGAAACTAGTCTGGGTTGGGGCCCTTTCCTTAATGCATAACATTAGATATATCCGCAAGGAGATGTGTTTTGCATTGAAGATACTTTCAGGCACAAACTTTGTTTGCTCACACTTGGATAAAGGATTAAACTAAATTTATTATACTCTAACCAAGTGAAAAATAAACATTCAATTATTTAGACTAAATAACTTTCATTGTCAATATCTACTTGCTCCACCTTTGCAAGGAGTGTCCTGGTGTTGTACCACCTTACCCCAGTCCTGAAGATACTTTCAGGTGCAAACTTTGTTTGCTCACACTTGGATAAAGGATTAAACTAAATGTATTATACTCTAACCAAGTGAAACATAAACTTTCAACATCTTTCTTTAAATCCAGAGTAATTTATTAAAAAAGGGTGGCACACCATTTGGCAACTCCTATAGGTAGAGATGACCTGTTAATGCTTCTGCCTGGTATCTTCACTTGGGCCTGGCTCCCACTGAAGAGACCTCAGTAAAGGTCGAAACTAGTCTGGGGTGTGGCCCTTTCCTTAATGCATAACATTAGACATATCCGCAAAGAGATGTGTTTTGCATTATGGGAGATACTGAGATAGGAGTGTTGATAGCTTGCTCCATCTTTGCAAGGAGTGTCCTGGTGTTGTACCACCTTACCCCAGTCCTGAAGATACTTTCAGGTGCAAACTTTGTTTGCTCACACTTGGATAAAGGATTAAACTAAATTTATTATTAGTCTAAATAATTCTTTCTTAAATTAAACTTACAAGCTGGCTGTTTGCTTTGCTTGTATGGAATCCATGCCAGAAAGTTTATACAATATTTTTGTTCCAGACCTGGTTAGAAGAGCAGCTTGGCCAAGATACAGATATAGTTCGGCAGCAGGTATGGCAGATATCTCATATTCCTGACACCCTATATATGGTAGAGAAACCACTCTCCTTTAATGAAGGAATTGTGCCTCTTGGTCATTTGTGCCTCATCCCAAATATGGAGCAAGTGAAAGATATAGTATTAGGTATGTAAATTTCATGTTAATAATTAAATGATATTTGCACATTTTGATAATTGGTGGGGGATTTGTTAAATAATGTTGTAAAGGAAATTTTATATAACACACGTATAAACCACAGTGAAAATTATTTAATTGTAAATATTTCATCCTAAGTATCTTAGGACATCATGATGTCCTAAGATACTTAGGATGAAATATTTACAATTAAATAATTTTCACTGTGGTTTATACGTGTGTTTCTTCTAACCATATAGGTACATTGCTGTATGAAATATATTTTGTGCTCATGTTTCTTTTCATAAACATCATTTCCTTATGTATCTTAAAGATAATAGTGCACAGGATATTATGATAGTACACAATAATGTTCACATCATTACTAGCTCTATTAGTAGTTTTTTCCCCAAATTAATCAGGTATTTTTCTTCAGTATTGTCAAATCTTACATTTCATTAACTAAAATGTAAGATTTGGTCTGTTTCCTGTCATTGCACTCATTTTCTTAACTTATTTTTTTTTTATCCTTTTTTTTATTCTATTTAAATGATCATACCACCTCTATAAATTCTAATCCTCATATTCTGGAGTGCATGATGTCTTCAGAACTCCTCATAGCTGTGATCTCCAGTCTTTAATCAATTGTTTTATTCTAATCCAACTTTCATATTCATTAGTTAAAATCAATTTAAACATTGGCATAATTTTGGTGTAGGATTTTGATGATTTCTTTCTTATTCTTACAAATTAATTCAGCTGATTCCTCATCATAACAGTTTTACATATTATGTATTAGTTGTGAAATGTTTTTCGTGTTCTATGGGTTCACCATTGAGAATATGGTTAGTTCTCCTTTCTCTGGCTGCTTTCATAATTTGTCTTTTTATTATTGTTTTTCAGAGCAGATATGTTAATTATTCAGTTTAGTCTGGAGAGTTGTAATGGATTTATTTAGGAGAATAACATCATTTGCATGAAGTTGTTGGCCTGGTTGGTTGAGTGATTAATGTACCCACTCTCCAACCAACAGGTCTCATGTTTGAATCCTGCTGTGGGCATGGATGTTTGTGATTGTCTTTAGAGGGGAGATGAATTTCATCGCCCAGTGTGAGACCACCGTCCCACTTATTGGAGGCCTGAAGTGGTTTGAAAAGTTCCACGTTTGGTCTCTAGAGTAGGGTTTTTAGATTATGTAAAAAATAAATAAAAAAAAGAATTATTAAAGTATCTATAAAATTGATGGGGGAAAAAAATCCTTTGTCCACCCACTGTACAAATACACTATAGGTTTACTAATAACCTTTCATGGGTGGGAATGTCTGATTTTATGATTCATGTAGATGATGAATAACATGGAGATAGTGCAATCATGTCTTACCTGTTTTACATCTTACCATTCTTCCTGTACCTGCTTCACATTTATATAATACTTATATTCAACAGTGAAATAGTATTTATTAATCACATAAGTATTTTGTTTTATGTATTGTAAAATAGTAGTGTGGATTGAACAGTAATAGAAATTAAAGTAGAAATGAACAGTGAAATGTGTGCATTGCAGCAGAATACTTAGATACATGGTGATAGTAGCTAGAATAAAACACTATTTGTGTGTACGTGCATACATGCATGTACAGTTATGCAGAAGTTTGGTATTATCCCATTGGAACCCATGTGATAATTGTGTCACTGTGGCATATGTATTTTGCATAAATATGAAAGTTTATAGTGCATAGTGTATTTCTTTCATTTCTCACTGCTGTTTAAAACTTTTATATATATATATATATATATATATACACACCTTATCTTATGCATTTTCCAGATTTGCATAACTTAAATACAGGTCTTTGTTATACCATTTTTTATTTTTTGACTGCTTCTTTTTAAAAAAATATATATATCTAGCCAAATATTATTCTTGAAAGTACCCATATGGACTTAAACTCAGCTTCTTCTGACCCAAATTGTTAAGGAATTTTTCTAAATTTTTTCTCAAATATATTACATCTTACCTGAAATATTCATTACAGGAACCTTCTGAATTCTCATATTCAGTTTTGTTCCTTTTTATATAGATGGATATTGGGATTGTTCTCCTATCATCTGGAATTTGACCTTCTAACTAGGCTTTTTGAATTATGCATTGTAGCCATTGCAAAACTTTTTAATACTTCTTCATTTCTGAATATCATCTACTCTATGCGATCTAATCGCAGCAACAGTAAACGACTTGATGGAGGCTAAAAAAAAAAACTCAACACCATCGTTTTGAATTTCCCGACCGAAAAAACAGAAAATCATTACAAGAGGACATCAACAAACTCGCTGAAGAATGCGACAACGATCCTAAGAATATCTTCAGGTGCTACTGTTTTGGGCCTATAAATAAAATGATTGAAAGCTATGCTTAAGAAACATCAACAAAAAAGGTTTGATTTGGGAAAATTAAAAAACACAGAGATAAGAAGCAAATTGAGTCAAGATCTGAATCAAGAGCTAGCACTTATCAAGAATGATGACATCATGAGGGTTGATGAATCGTGGGACAAATTGAAATCTGTCTTCATAGAGAAATGTACCAATACCTTACGTCCTAATAGAGCAGTAAAAAAGAAAGATTGGATGACTGATGAAATTCTTTCTCTCATGGATCAACGCAGATCATATAAAAATCATAATCCAACAAAATATACAGAGGTTCAGAAAATTATTAAACACAAGATCAAAAAAGCAAAAGAAATCTGGATGAATGAAAAATGTAATGAAATAGAAATTCTACAGGAAAACATGACAATTTTAATCTACACAAAAAGATGAAAGAGACCTCAGGTATATATAAGAAAAAACAATTCTGTATCCTTCGAAACAAAAAGGGAGAAATCATATCCAGAAAAGATGACAAAATACAAGAATGGGTGAAACATATAGAAGAACTCTTTACTGATAACAGACAGAACCCAGAAAATACTTATGAACATATGGAAGGTCCATGCATTCTAAAATCAGAGGTAGAATGTGCATTAAACTCAGCTAAAAATGGTAAAGCCCTAGGACCAGATAGAATACCAGCAGAAATAGTAAAGTTATTAGAAGGTGACAACATTAACATATTAGTAAAGCCATTTAATAAGATCTACGATACAGGCATAATCCCTCAACACTGGTTACAGTCGATCTTCATCATGCTACCTAAAAAAGTAAATGCGAAAATTTGTAATGACTATAGAATGATCAGCCTAATGAGTCACGTTCTCAAAATGTTTCTGAAAATAATTCAAAAAAGAATATACAGAAAATGTGAAGACACCATCAGTGATACCCAATTCGGCTTTAGAAATGGCTTGGGAACAAGAGAGGCCCTTTTCTGTTCTCAGATCTTATTTCAAAAATGTAGTGACCAAAACAAGGTAATATTCATTTGCTTCATCGACTTCGAGAAAGCATTTGACAAAGTCCAACATGCTAAAATGATTGTACTATTAAAAAGAATTGGATTAGAAAGTAAAGACATCAGGATCATTGAAAACTTATATTGGAACCAAAAGGCATCTGTTCAAGTTGATGACATTATTACAGACTCCATTAACATCAAACGAGGAGTAAGGCAAGGAAGTGTGCTGTCACCTCTTCTTTTTAACATCTACTCAGAAGCCATATTTCAAAAAGTCTTGGAAGGAAGAAAGGAAGGGATTAGTGTAAATGGTGAAATCATCAGTAACATCCGATATGCCGATGATACAGCTCTTCTGGGTGACAATATTCAGGATCTTCAAAATCTTTTGGAACTAATAAATGCAGAGAGTGAAAAAATGGGATTAAAAATAAATATCACCAAAACTAAATTCATGGAGACCTCCACATAGCCTTTAAAGGAATACGGAGAACCGACCAGGGCTTCTGACCTAATGTCCAATCCTCACCTTCTCGTGGTGCACCCTGTTGGGTATCTACTTGGATACTGAACGGGCGAGGATGGGCTGGCAATTTGGGATTTAGCCGACCAAATTGTATTCTTATTGGTTAAACCAAAATATAGAATGATGGGACAACATGACAAAATTTCATGCCGGCTGGGGCGTTTCCCGGTTAAACAAGGCCCCCGTTGTTTTCGCCAGGGAACCAGGGCGAACAGCTAAAAGTCAGCTACTGGAACAAATCTGAAAATAAACCCCAACTCAACATCACCAGAGTTAAAGATCGGTACTATCAACGTAAGAAGCCTGAATGGCAAAGAAATGGAGCTAGCTGAGGAATTAGATAAGTACCAGATTGACATAATAGGGGTGACTGAAACAAAAAGACCAAAACTGGTGAGATCTTTCTGAGCAATAAATACAAAATGTTATATTCAGGCAATGATAATCAAGGAAAAGAAGGAGTAGCCATAGTATTCAACACAAAATACGAGACTAATCTTCTTGAATGGCAGTCAGTCTTAAGTAGAGTAATGTGGGCAAATATGAGAATGGGGAACTGGACAATGGTCCCACAGAAGGTTCTACTAAGTAGAAGTGGAGGAATTTTTTGAGGCTTTAGAAAAAGCAACTGACACAATGAAAAATGAAAAGTTGGTCCTTGTTGGGGATCTAAATAGCGGAGCAAGAAATGATTGTGAGACATACAAAAATATTTTGGGAAAATTTGGAGAAAAGAGCAAAGCTAATAATAATGGCAAATATCTGTTGGATTACTGCTCAGGACATGGACTGGTTATTACTAACACCATGTTGCAACATAAAAATGTGCACAAATTCACATGGAGAGAAGAGGCTAGGAATAAGAAAAGTCTCATTGACTATGTTATTGTTGATAGTAATGTTTTCTCCCTGGTGCAGGACACCAGAGTGTACAGAGGATTTGAAATTGGAAGTGATCACTATTTAGTCTTGAGCAGAATAAAACTGAATTTCATATTGAAAAGAATAACATGTAAGAAAGTTTTGAAGCGAATAAAAGTTGAGCAGCTCTCAGATGTGAACTGTAGGCTAAAATACACAAAGATTATCGAAGAAAAAATGAAAGAGTTTGAGAACAGGAATCAAACCTTGGAGATTCAGTGGCAAACTCTGAAGAAAACATTGATTGATTCTGCCAGAGAGGCATGTGGTGAGGTTATCTGTAAGGATAAAAAAATCAGAACTCCCTGGTGGACACAGGAAGTTAAAGTGGCAGTGAAGGAAAAGAAGAAAGCATACCAAAAGTTCCTGTCAAATAAGTCAGCTTGTGCTCTTAGAGAATATAGAGACAAATGCAAGAATCCTAAACACTGTGTAAAACTAGCTAAACAAAAATCATGGGAGGACTTTGGCAAGAATATAGAAAATAAATATCAAGAAGGTGGCAAAATATTCTGGAGGTTGTTGAAGAAGCTTAAGAATGGAGGAAAGAGTGCTGTAAAAGGAATTAGAGATGATAAAGGTGACATGAAAACGGGAGAAAAAGATATCCTTGAAGTATGGAGTGATTACTTTGAAAAACTGCTAAATGAAACAAGCAGTGATGAGAGCACAGTGGTAAAAAACACTGACCAGGCATGCAGTCAGGAATACATATCCATACTAGAAGTAGAAAAAGCCATCAAAGGCTTGAAATGTGGAAAGGCAGCAGGAGTAGATGATATTCGACCAGAAATGCTGAAGTATGGTGGTATACGAATCTTACAGTGGCTGCACTGCATAGTTCAGAAAGCCTGGACAGAGCTGATGATTGGAGTAGAGCTCTCATAGTACCCATATATAAAAAGGGAAATAAAACTGCATGTGAAAATTACAGAGGTATTTCCCTACTGAGTGTTCCTGGCAAGATCTATGCAAGTGTACTTGAGAAACGGTTGAGAAGAATTGTGGAAGAAAAGCTTGGTGAAGAACAAGTTGGATTCAGGCCAAATAGAGGCTGTCAGGATCAGATCTTCACTTTACGACAAATAGTCGAGAAAGCATGGGAATATAACAAAGATCTGTATTTAAGTTTTGTCGATCTGGAAAAGGCATATGACAAGGTGCCAAGAGACAAGCTATTCATTACGCTGCAGTTATATGGTGTCAATGGGGCATTATATCAAGCAATACTTAGTCTTTATTTGAGTTGTAAGTCAGCAGTTAGAATTGAAGGAAGTACAGGAAGATGGTTTAATGTTAAATCTGGTGTGAGAGAAGGATGTACATTATCCCCTCTGTTATTCATTATCTATATGGATCACATTATGAAAGAAAGTGGTATTAAACATGATATCAAAATTGGAGATGTTAATGTCAGCTCTTTGTTTTGATGCGGATGATGTTATACTTTTAAATAAATCCGCTACAAGATTCCCTGTCTAAATTGAATAACTGTTGTAACAGATATGGTATGAAGGTCAGCAATAGCAAGACAAAGACAATGAAAATAGGCAGAAGCATTGAAAATATAAACTGCATTGTGAATGGAGAACTTGTGGAACAAGTAAAACATTTCAGCTATTTAGGCACGATTTTTACTGAAGATGGTAAATTAAATATAGAAATAGACAACAGGATCAGCAAAGCTGGTATGGTGGGAAGTCAATTGAATAAATTCATATGGAATAAGAGAGAAATTAGTCAGAACACTAAATTAGCTGTATACAAGACAGTGTTCAAACCAGTTTTAACTTATGGATCTGAGAGCTGGGTCAGAAGTAAAACACTTGACCAAAGACTAGAGACCACAGATATGAGAATCCTGAGAAAGATTATAGGCGTGAACAGATGGCATCAATGGCAATATCATATTAAAAACGAGGATATTAGGAAAGAACTTGATATTGTCAGCATCCAGGAATGCGTTAGCAGAGCTAATCTCAGGTGGTATGGTCACTTAAACAGAATGGATGAGATAAGATTAGCAAAACAAGTGTTCTCTGCCAGGTTGCCAGCAAAACGACCCAGAGGAAGACCAAGATATAGGTGGATTGATACAGTACAAAGTGCTTTAGACGATAGAAATATAAGATCTGACAATGTTGGAGTCTTGACAAGTAACAGACTGATTTGGAGGAAAATTGTAGATAGGAAATTAATAATAATGTAATTTTTTTCATGTAGTACTATCATATCCTGTACACTCCTTGAGGGTACATGGCAGAAATTTGATGATGATGATGAAGTAAGAAACGAATTCTTAATTTAGCACTTTCTTTAAATAGGAAACAAATACAAAGAGTGGCAAAGTTTAAATATCTCGGATGCTGGTTAAATGAAGATTGCAATCCAGAAATGGGAATAAAAGTTAGAATTGAAAAGGCAAGAAAAAATTTTCTCTTGATGAAATCAACACTGTGTAACTGCAGTTTAAACCTAGAACTTAGAGTACGCATGGTTAAATGCTATGTATGGTCTGTACTGCTGTACGGTGCAGAAACTTGGACCTTGAAGACAACATCAATAAAAAGACTTGAAGCCTTTGAGATGTGGTTATACAGACGAATGTTAAAAATCCCATGGACAGCAAAAACGTCCATGCAGGAAGTACTGGAACAAATGGGGAAATCACGTGAACTTTTAGATACCATAAAAAGAAGGAAAACTGCATATCTTGGTCACCTACTTTGTAATGAAAAATATAAGATACTTCAATTGATTATAAAAGGGAAGATAAATGGAAGAAGAGGACAAGAAAGACGAAGAAAATCTTGGCTGGCAGATATCAGACAGTGGACTGGCATGAACTCTGAGAGACTGCTCAGAATAGCTGAGAATCGCTCAAAATTTGCCAAGGTGGTCGCCGACCTCCGATAGGAGATGGCACTCAAAGAAGAAGAAATAAAAGGAAGGATGGTATGAACTTCCCGTGCCTAGTAAAAGTGACTTTGCGACATGCCGCAAAGTCTTATAACTCAAGTCTTTGCTCATGAGAGATCCCATTAGAATGTAAAGAACATATGATTCTTCCATTGTACAATTATGGTGCAAAAACCAGTATGTTGTGTCCTACTACTGACCTCAGTATCTCTGGAATGGTGTTGAAGATTTTAGAGAAGTTGGTAAGAACTCATATAGAGAAATGGGTCGACACAAAAGCTACACTTTCACAGAAATGCATGGGTTTACTAAAGGAAGTCATGTTTTAAAGATTTGTTCATATTTTACAACATTACTGCTGAGTTGGATAAAGGGAATGGATATGTTATTATAATGTTGGACTTTGCTCATTTGATGGGATACCACATTAAAATCTGTTGCATAAACTGGAGCATGTGAGGAATGGAATGTAAACTAGTGACTTGGATAAATGGGTTGCTGCTGGATATGTATCAGATGGTGGTGAGAATCTACTAGTTGGTGACCAGTGGTGTATTCCAGGAATCATTCCTTTGACCATTGTTGTTCATTCTGTACGTTAATGATATTGGAAAGGATCTGACAGATGTTCCACTGTTTGCTGATAATGCAAAGATAGGCAGAGCATTCAGGGATGCTGCTGATATTCAGTTCTCTCAGAACGATTTGAATAATCTGAATCAGTAGGCAAATGATATGGCTGTTAATTCAGTAAGTATAAAGTTATACGCTTTAGCATGATGAGATTTCCAAAAGCATATTATATTGGTGGGATTATGTTTGAAGTAACTGATGAGGCTAGATATCTTGGAGTTATGGTGGATATAAAGTTGAAGCTCAAGGGTCATATAGCAAGTATTGCAAATTCAACTCGGAGGATAATTGCAGTGTTGAAACAAACATTGACATGTAAGAATATGGAAGGTGTTTTGCTTCTTTAAGAAGCTGTGGAAAGGTGCTAGAAGAGTTACAAAAATTATATTGGGATTATGGAATGTAGATTATGAGAATAGATTCAGAGTATGTGGACTGCAGATACTGTTAAACAGGAAAAAGTGGGGGGTGATATGATAGAAGTCTATAAACTTCGGAAGTTGTGTTATACATTATCAACTGATGAAATTTTTCATTATACTGAAGGTGGGGAGAGGACAACAGGTTATTTGTGGAATAATTTAAGTTTATGTGCAGTTAAGGATTTGATGAGATCTAGATCTTTCTTTCTCAGAGCAATGAGCAAATGAACAGTTTGCATGTTGAAGTAGTGAGTTCATCCAGTGCAAATGAGTTTATGAGAATCTAAGACAGCTAGTGTGGGTGATCTGTGGCCTCCCTCAATGATTCTTCACTGACTATAAGTCTCAGACAATAGTAATAATAATCCCCTGGATAAATGGGTAATTAATCTTGAACCATTCACCAGTGACAGTTTTAGCTAAAAATATGTGCATTTGTGACCTTTCTGCTGAAATTTCTAATACTGAAATGTGAAGTTGCTCAAGATTATATACAAGATTGTGTATAAATAATATTCCCAATCACATATTATTGAATGAATCTTTAGTTATTGAACAGTTGGCCTCAGACTACAGTATTGTTATTATTAAGCTGACGAAGCGAACAACCTTCATCATGAATTATTCTGAATATTATGAGAAGGTGTCTGTTATTACTCAATTTGCCTTTGAATGAATGTTTTGGACAACATGACTTCTTGGAGTGAAGATATTTTGTCCAACTCTGCATGTTTCTTGGTGCATTCCAAGAATTGGAAGCGTGAATATGAATTGCCAAAAAAATCTGTAAAATTGGAATGTTTCCCTGTCCACTGGTTTAGTTTTATAGGTGGCCCAACATATAAAATTACCAAGTACCTGTTTTTAATTGGAGGATTGGAGCATAATGAATGAATGTTTTGGACAACATGACTTCTTGGAGTGAAGATATTTTGTCCAACTTTGCATGTTTCTTGGTGCATCCCAAGAATTGGAAGCGTGAATATGAATTGCCAAAAAAATCTGTAAAATTGGAATGTTTCCCTGTCCACTGGTTTAGTTTTATAGGTGGCCCAACATATAAAATTACCAAGTACTTGTTTTTAGTCATAGGAGCATAATTGGAGGATGGGAGCATAATCTTTCTTATATCAAAAAAGAATAATTAAAAAATGTATTTTATGTGAACCTAAAATGCAATGTGTTTTGAACCTTTTTTTTTTAATTATTATTATTTTGTATTTTTTTTTTGTATTTTATTTTTGAAGCTTCATCAAATTCCTGACATGTACCCTCAAGGGGGTGTACAGGATTTTATGATAGTACTACATGAAAAGTCACATCATTACTAACTTCCTGTCAACAATTTTCCTACATAATTAGCCTATTATCTGTCAACATTTCAATATTATTAGATCCTGTATTTTTCTCTTCTAAGGTACTTTTTTACTGTATCAATCCACCTACAGCTTCATCTTTCCCTGGTCTCTTTCCTGTCATCCTGGCAAAGAAAAGATGTTTTGTTAATCTTTTCTCTCTCATTCTGTTTAAGTGGCCATACCACCTGAGATTAACTCTGCTAATACATTCCTGAATGCTAACAATGTCAAGTTCTTTCCTAATATCCTCATTTTTAATATAATACTGCCATTGATGCCACCTGTTTAGTCTTCTAATCTTTCTCAGGACTCTCATATCTGTACTCTGCAAACTTTGATCAAGTGTTTTATTTATAACCCAACTCCCAGATCCATAAGATAAAGTTGGTTTGAACTCTGTCTTGTATGCAGCTACTTTAGTTTGATATACTTTAGTTTGGATTAAGCTCTCTCTCTCTCTCTCTCTCATTCCATATACGTTTATTCAGTTGACTTCCAACCATACTAGTTTTGCTAATTATGCTGTCTATTTCCAGATTTAATTTGCCATCTTCACTGAAAGCTATTCCTAAATAGCTGAAATGTTTTACTTGTTGCCAAATTTATTACAGCAGTTATTCAGTTTTGATCAGAGAATCCTGCAGACTTGTCCTGGATTACTTAGGAGTATAACATCATCTACATAAAGTAAGGAGCTGAGATTCATATCTCCAGTTTTGATATCATGTTTAATTCTGTTTTCCCTCATAATGTGATCCAATAATTGTCTGGACACCCCCTGTTATTTGAAGTTATGTATTATACCCTGATAAGTTGGAACATAAAATATTTCATCTTATCTTTGTATAAGAGCGAAAGCACAATAAGAAACATTATACCATGCTTGCCTCTGAGTATTGAATTAATACATTGTAAAAATATCTAATATTTTATACTATGAGAAAACAATTAAATATGCATTTTGTACCACTCACAAATTAGTTAAGTAATAATGGAAGTGTAGACCTGTAGCAAAGTTTAATAGAGCATTGTGTACTAAGAGATATAGAATGTTAGCACAAGTTCAAGATGGGGGGGGGGGGGGGGTGAAGTCCAAAGGTCACAGAGTAGCAACACGAAGGAGCGGTTCGCCCCAAGCAATCGCGTGCCATCAGCGCACGTGGGATATAGTGGAGAAAGCTGGACGGCATGACGTGAGCCCACTTGAGTGCATTGGGTGGACATCACGGAATGCGAGAATCGCAGAGAAAGAAAGGTAAAAATATAAGGGTCTAGCACCCCTGAAAAGAGGCCTTTTTGTTCCTGGATCTCCTGGTGTTCATCACGCGGTACCGTGAGCAGGTGAAGGGTGGCAGTGCCTCCATTCCGGAGGGTTTTAACAGAGGCAGCGACAGAACTAGATGTAGTATCTCCGTGGAAGGAATAAGCCTGGCCGTCCATAGAAAGCCAGATTGGAGCACATGGACATTTCGTCTAAGGAGAGGCAGATTCCGGTAGATCTTTGATGCAACGCAGAACCAAGGATAGATAAGTAGACCTTATTTGTATTTTGCTGATTGTGAATGAAAGATTTGTGCCACGTTGTAAAAACAGAGGAAGGAACATTAATGATATTAATTAGGACTGAACTGTAGTGATCTGTCTCCTATTGTGATAGAGTTGTATAATACGTTCTAGGAGGTTAAGAATATGTTTAAAGTAAGGAATTGCTTTCAATGCAGGGATTGTAAAAGATATAAATGCTATCTTGTGTGGTTTGATTGAATTACTAAAGATATTAGAGAGTTATTGTGATAATCATGCATTATTAAGGTATTTAAGGGAAAAAGTAAGAAATCTTACTTCAGAGATTTACAGTTAATCAGTTTGAGTATACACCTAAACTTCTTTTTATGCGATAGATACATTCCTAAAAATTACACATAAATAGAATTCGCGTAAAAAGAACTATTGACTCCATAGAAAAAGTGAAGATTGGTTCCAAACCTGAAATATAAGCAAAATAATGAAAAAAAACAAACATTAAATTCGTTAGGATCATAAGATTTTTATTAAATTTCATGGAGAATGCACATACATATAATGAATTTTAATAACTTTAAAAAAAAACATATTCATTTCAGTTGTTTGCTAAGGATTCTTCATCTTCTGCCTCAACTTGTGGAATTCTTATTGTCATGTCTTGAACAAAAAGTACCACTGGTTGTTTCAGTAGTTTTAGCATGAACTCAGTTATTAATCGCTGTGTTGATGCTTTAGATAAGTCGCAATATAATTCTCATTGTGAAGACATTAACAACTTAAGCACATGAGAAAACTTCCCAGCACATTCTTCATTTGGATCATGTCAGGCAAATTACTGGCCAGTTTAAGACCTTCTTTAATTATATCAGCAGTAAAAGTAGGATTATCTTGATCATTATTATTATTAACTTCTTCTCTTTCAGGAGTCTTAGAAACAATCTTCACTGTTTTATCAATTAACAATTCTTCGATATCTGCCGATGAAAGATCATCGAATCCTTCTCTGCCAATTTCACATGCCAAACTTATTATATTGGGGAATTCTGCAGTATGATTGAGGGGAACAGGAGCATTCTCTTTAACACATGTGGGCCAAATAGCTTTCCAGCATGCATTCATAGTTTCTGGTCTCAGTTCAGATAACGATAATCGAACCTGATCAATACAATCCATAATTGAAATTTTTTTCCACACATCCATAACTGACAGTGTTTCATCATCATTTAGCTTGTTCAAAACGTACTGAAATGTTCTTCTGACATAATGTTTTAAAAGTCACAATTATACCCTGATCTAGAGGTTGTAGTAATGATGTGGTATTGGGCGGCAGAAAAAAAAGTGCACACTTGGGTGTTCTATGGCAGGATGATGGAGTGCATTATCAAGAATCAAAAGCAATTTAAATTCGAGACCCTTGTCATTCAAATAGCATCTAACTTCTGGCACAAAATATTTGTGGAACCATTCAGTGAAAATATCAATGGTCACCCTAGCTTTTTTGTTGGCCATCCAATGAACTGGCAATTTTTGAAAATCTACGCCTTTCCTTGGCCGTGGTCTTAATGATCGATTTATGAGCAGTGGTTTTAACATCCGATCTCCTAAAGTGTTCGAACAAAATAGGAATGTTATGTGATCCTTTGCTGCTTTGAACCCACCAACCATTTTTTGCATTTTTGATATGTATGTTCTGTTTGGCATTCTTTTCCAGAAAAGGCCGGTTTCATCCGTATTCCAAACTTGTTCACGAGTGTAAACCTCCATCTGTGGGGGGGGGGGGGGGTGGGGGGGGGGGGGGGTGGGGGGGGGGGGGGGTGGGGGGGGGGGGGGGTGGGGGGGGGGGGGGGTGGGGGGGGGGGGGGGTGGGGGGGGGGGGGGGTGGGGGGGGGGGGGGGTGGGGGGGGGGGGGGGTGGGGGGGGGGGGGGGTGGGGGGGGGGGGGGGTGGGGGGGGGGGGGGGTGGGGGGGGGGGGGGGTGGGGGGGGGGGGGGGTGGGGGGGGGGGGGGGTGGGGGGGGGGGGGGGTGGGGGGGGGGGGGGGTGGGGGGGGGGGGGGGTGGGGGGGGGGGGGGGTGGGGGGGGGGGGGGGTGGGGGGGGGGGGGGGTGGGGGGGGGGGGGGGTGGGGGGGGGGGGGGGTGGGGGGGGGGGGGGGTGGGGGGGGGGGGGGGTGGGGGGGGGGGGGGGTGGGGGGGGGGGGGGGTGGGGGGGGGGGGGGGTGGGGGGGGGGGGGGGTGGGGGGGGGGGGGGGTGGGGGGGGGGGGGGGTGGGCTGCCATGCTTCTCGAGCATAGTTTGTTACTGCACGCTAATCACTTTCACAAGGTCAGTACGAGTTATCTCGTAGCTGGCTTATCAGACAGAATTTTGTTTCATATGCCAACTACGAGTAATCTCGTATCACCCCAACCTATGTCTTACATGTGCTGACAACTATGTAACTTGAGTTCAGAGTCAGTGCCATTTAGTGTAGTTAGGTTTATTGCGTCTAGTCTTACAATTATTTAAAATTATCTAAATAAAAATTTTCAGTTACGCTATGGCCAGTAAAAGAAAAAAGCTTACTGATGAAGAATTAGAAGCTTACGCTAATATGTGCGATGATGAATGGAATGAATTATTTGGTTCCGATTCCGAAGATGATTATAATCCTACAGACAACTCTAGCAATGACTCAGATGATGATATATCATATATAAATATATGTATATGTTGAAAAAATTCAAAAAATTGTTTTATTTGCATTAACAAATACACAATTTATGCAACAATACCTGTTATAATATACTATACTTTTTCTGAAATTATTTTCCTTCTGCCAACCCCCCCTCCCCCCATATGTGCTCTCCGCTTTATTCACAAGCCAAGGGTCCAAATTAACGTGCTTATACTGCGAGTTAACTCGTGCTTGGCATAGGAGGTTGGTAATCGACATACTAGTATATTCTTAGGTGGCTCATATACCAACTACAAGTATACTCATAGTTGGCAGCAAACATGTTAAGCTGTTGCATAATCAATTCAGCAGTACGACTAGATGGAATATCAACATGTACTCTAAAGGAATGTTGAGCCAAATTGTCATGGTACTTAGCATACATGTATAACTCAAGTCTTAGCTCATGAGAGATCCCATTAGAATGTAAAGAACATATGATTCTTCCATTGTACAATTATGGTGCAAAAACCAGTATGTTGTGTCCTACTACTGACCTCAGTATCTCTGGAATGGTGTTGAAGATTTTAGAGAAGTTGGTAAGAACTCATATAGAGAAATGGGTCGACACAAAAGCTACACTTTCACAGAAATGCATGGGTTTACTAAAGGAAGTCATGTTTTAAAGATTTGTTCATATTTTACAACATTACTGCTGAGTTGGATAAAGGGAATGGATATGTTATTATAATGTTGGACTTTGCTCATTTGATGGGATACCACATTAAAATCTGTTGCATAAACTGGAGCATGTGAGGAATGGAATGTAAACTAGTGACTTGGATAAATGGGTTGCTGCTGGATATGTATCAGATGGTGGTGAGAATCTACTAGTTGGTGACCAGTGGTGTATTCCAGGAATCATTCCTTTGACCATTGTTGTTCATTCTGTACGTTAATGATATTGGAAAGGATCTGACAGATGTTCCACTGTTTGCTGATAATGCAAAGATAGGCAGAGCATTCAGGGATGCTGCTGATATTCAGTTCTCTCAGAACGATTTGAATAATCTGAATCAGTAGGCAAATGATATGGCTGTTAATTCAGTAAGTATAAAGTTATACACTTTAGCATGATGAGATTTCCAAAAGCATATTATATTGGTGGGATTATGTTTGAAGTAACTGATGAGGCTAGATATCTTGGAGTTATGGTGGATATAAAGTTGAAGCTCAAGGGTCATATAGCAAGTATTGCAAATTCAACTCGGAGGATAATTGCAGTGTTGAAACAAACATTGACATGTAAGAATATGGAAGGTGTTTTGCTTCTTTAAGAAGCTGTGGAAAGGTGCTAGAAGAGTTACAAAAATTATATTGGGATTATGGAATGTAGATTATGAGAATAGATTCAGAGTATGTGGACTGCAGATACTGTTAAACAGGAAAAAGTGGGGGGTGATATGATAGAAGTCTATAAACTTCGGAAGTTGTGTTATACATTATCAACTGATGAAATTTTTCATTATACTGAAGGTGGGGAGAGGACAACAGGTTATTTGTGGAATAATTTAAGTTTATGTGCAGTTAAGGATTTGATGAGATCTAGATCTTTCTTTCTCAGAGCAATGAGCAAATGAACAGTTTGCATGTTGAAGTAGTGAGTTCATCCAGTGCAAATGAGTTTATGAGAATCTAAGACAGCTAGTGTGGGTGATCTGTGGCCTCCCTCAATGATTCTTCACTGACTATAAGTCTCAGACAATAGTAATAATAATCCCCTGGAGAAATGGGTAATTAATCTTGAACCATTCACCAGTGACAGTTTTAGCTAAAAATATGTGCATTTGTGACCTTTCTGCTGAAATTTCTAATACTGAAATGTGAAGTTGCTCAAGATTATATACAAGATTGTGTATAAATAATATTCCCAATCACATATTATTGAATGAATCTTTAGTTATTGAACAGTTGGCCTCAGACTACAGTATTGTTATTATTAAGCTGACGAAGCGAACAACCTTCATCATGAATTATTCTGAATATTATGAGAAGGTGTCTGTTATTACTCAATTTGCCTTTGAATGAATGTTTTGGACAACATGACTTCTTGGAGTGAAGATATTTTGTCCAACTCTGCATGTTTCTTGGTGCATTCCAAGAATTGGAAGCGTGAATATGAATTGCCAAAAAAATCTGTAAAATTGGAATGTTTCCCTGTCCACTGGTTTAGTTTTATAGGTGGCCCAACATATAAAATTACCAAGTACCTGTTTTTAATTGGAGGATTGGAGCATAATGAATGAATGTTTTGGACAACATGACTTCTTGGAGTGAAGATATTTTGTCCAACTTTGCATGTTTCTTGGTGCATTCCAAGAATTGGAAGCGTGAATATGAATTGCCAAAAAAATCTGTAAAATTGGAATGTTTCCCTGTCCACTGGTTTAGTTTTATAGGTGGCCCAACATATAAAATTACCAAGTACTTGTTTTTAGTCATAGGAGCATAATTGGAGGATTGGAGCATAATCTTTCTTATATCAAAAAAGAATAATTAAAAAATGTATTTTATGTGAACCTAAAATGCAATGTGTTTTGAACCTTTTTTTTTTAATTATTATTATTTTGTATTTTTTTTTTGTATTTTATTTTTGAAGCTTCATCAAATTCCTGACATGTACCCTCAAGGGGGTGTACAGGATTTTATGATAGTACTACATGAAAAGTCACATCGTTACTAACTTCCTGTCAACAATTTTCCTACATAATTAGCCTATTATCTGTCAACATTTCAATATTATTAGATCCTGTATTTTTCTCTTCTAAGGTACTTTTTTACTGTATCAATCCACCTACAGCTTCATCTTTCCCTGGTCTCTTTCCTGTCATCCTGGCAAAGAAAAGATGTTTTGTTAATCTTTTCTCTCTCATTCTGTTTAAGTGGCCATACCACCTGAGATTAACTCTGCTAATACATTCCTGAATGCTAACAATGTCAAGTTCTTTCCTAATATCCTCATTTTTAATATAATACTGCCATTGATGCCACCTGTTTAGTCTTCTAATCTTTCTCAGGACTCTCATATCTGTACTCTGCAATCTTTGATCAAGTGTTTTATTTATAACCCAACTCCCAGATCCATAAGATAAAGTTGGTTTGAACTCTGTCTTGTATGCAGCTACTTTAGTTTGGATTAAGCTCTCTCTCTCTCTCTCTCATTCCATATACGTTTATTCAGTTGACTTCCAACCATACTAGTTTTGCTAATTATGCTGTCTATTTCCAGATTTAATTTGCCATCTTCACTGAAAGCTATTCCTAAATAGCTGAAATGTTTTACTTGTTGCCAAATTTATTACAGCAGTTATTCAGTTTTGATCAGAGAATCCTGCAGACTTGTCCTGGATTACTTAGGAGTATAACATCATCTACATAAAGTAAGGAGCTGAGATTCATATCTCCAGTTTTGATATCATGTTTAATTCTGTTTTCCCTCATAATGTGATCCAATAATTGTCTGGACACCCCCTGTTATTTGAAGTTATGTATTATACCCTGATAAGTTGGAACATAAAATATTTCATCTTATCTTTGTATAAGAGCGAAAGCACAATAAGAAACATTATACCATGCTTGCCTCTGAGTATTGAATTAATACATTGTAAAAATATCTAATATTTTATACTATGAGAAAACAATTAAATATGCATTTTGTACCACTCACAAATTAGTTAAGTAATAATGGAAGTGTAGACCTGTAGCAAAGTTTAATAGAGCATTGTGTACTAAGAGATATAGAATGTTAGCACAAGTTCAAGATGGGGGGGGGGGGTGAAGTCCAAAGGTCACAGAGTAGCAACACGAAGGAGCGGTTCGCCCCAAGCAATCGCGTGCCATCAGCGCACGTGGGATATAGTGGAGAAAGCTGGACGGCATGACGTGAGCCCACTTGAGTGCATTGGGTGGACATCACGGAATGCGAGAATCGCAGAGAAAGAAAGGTAAAAATATAAGGGTCTAGCACCCCTGAAAAGAGGCCTTTTTGTTCCTGGATCTCCTGGTGTTCATCACGCGGTACCGTGAGCAGGTGAAGGGTGGCAGTGCCTCCATTCTGGAGGGTTTTAACAGAGGCAGCGGCAGAACTAGATGTAGTATCTCCGTGGAAGGAATAAGCCTGGCCGTCCATAGAAAGCCAGATTGGAGCACATGGACATTTCGTCTAAGGAGAGGCAGATTCCGGTAGATCTTTGATGCAACGCAGAACCAAGGATAGATAAGTAGACCTTATTTGTATTTTGCTGATTGTGAATGAAAGATTTGTGCCACGTTGTAAAAACAGAGGAAGGAACATTAATGATATTAATTAGGACTGAACTGTAGTGATCTGTCTCCTATTGTGATAGAGTTGTATAATACGTTCTAGGAGGTTAAGAATATGTTTAAAGTAAGGAATTGCTTTCAATGCAGGGATTGTAAAAGATATAAATGCTATCTTGTGTGGTTTGATTGAATTACTAAAGATATTAGAGAGTTATTGTGATAATCATGCATGATTAAGGTATTTAAGGGAAAAAGTAAGAAATCTTACTTCAGAGATTTACAGTTAATCAGTTTGAGTATACACCTAAACTTCTTTTTATGCGATAGATACATTCCTAAAAATTACACATAAATAGAATTCGCGTAAAAAGAACTATTGACTCCATAGAAAAAGTGAAGATTGGTTCCAAACCTGAAATATAAGCAAAATAATGAAAAAAAACAAACATTAAATTCGTTAGGATCATAAGATTTTTATTAAATTTCATGGAGAATGCACATACATATAATGAATTTTAATAACTTTAAAAAAAAACATATTCATTTCAGTTGTTTGCTAAGGATTCTATAAAAAAATTATGTTATTCGATATCAGTTTCTGACAATAAACGCGAAAGCTTTTGTTTTCGTGAGACTGTAATATCACTAGAACTACTAGATATTATCGTCATCATCTTCTGCCTCAACTTGTGGAATTCTTATTGTCATGTCTTGAACAAAAAGTACCACTGGTTGTTTCAGTAGTTTTAGCATGAACTCAGTTATTAATCGCTGTGTTGATGCTTTAGATAAGTCGCAATATAATTCTCATTGTGAAGACATTAACAACTTAAGCACATGAGAAAACTTCCCAGCACATTCTTCATTTGGATCATGTCAGGCAAATTACTGGCTAGTTTAAGACCTTCTTTAATTATATCAGCAGTAAAAGTAGGATTATCTTGATCATTATTATTATTAACTTCTTCTCTTTCAGGAGTCTTAGAAACAATCTTCACTGTTTTATCAATTAACAATTCTTCGATATCTGCCAATGAAAGATCATCGAATCCTTCTCTGCCAATTTCACATGCCAAACTTATTATATTGGGGAATTCTGCAGTATGATTGAGGGGAACAGGAGCATTCTCTTTAACACATGTGGGCCAAATAGCTTTCCAGCATGCATTCATAGTTTCTGGTCTCAGTTCAGATAACGATAATCGAACCTGATCAATACAATCCATAATTGAAATTTTTTTCCACACATCCATAACTGACAGTGTTTCATCATCATTTAGCTTGTTCAAAACGTACTGAAATGTTCTTCTGACATAATGTTTTAAAAGTCACAATTATACCCTGATCTAGAGGTTGTAGTAATGATGTGGTATTGGGCGGCAGAAAAAAAAGTGCACACTTGGGTGTTCTATGGCAGGATGATGGAGTGCATTATCAAGAATCAAAAGCAATTTAAATTCGAGACCCTTGTCATTCAAATAGCATCTAACTTCTGGCACAAAATATTTGTGGAACCATTCAGTGAAAATATCAATGGTCACCCTAGCTTTTTTGTTGGCCATCCAATGAACTGGCAATTTTTGAAAATCTACGCCTTTCCTTGGCCGTGGTCTTAATGATCGATTTATGAGCAGTGGTTTTAACATCCGATCTCCTAAAGTGTTCTAACAAAATAGGAATGTTATGTGATCCTTTGCTGCTTTGAACCCACCAACCATTTTTTGCATTTTTGATATGTATGTTCTGTTTGGCATTCTTTTCCAGAAAAGGCCGGTTTCATCCGTATTCCAAACTTGTTCACGAGTGTAACCTCCATCTTCAATTATTTTATCAAGTTTTTGTGGAAATGCTTTAGCAGCTGTTTCATCAGCAGAAGCCGTTTCACCTTTAATTTTTATATTATTAAGAGCATGTCTTTTAATAAACTTAGCCAACCAACCATTGCTTGCATGAAATTCATATTTTTTCCTCGATTGAGATGAAGTATCTGGGTGCAGTTTTTTAATCTGTTCATAAAATCTCAATGCTGATTGCTTGATGGAATTTCCATCAACTGGTATTCTTTTTTGTACGTTATCTTCTATCCACATCACTAAAGCTTTTTCGGCCCTTTTCTAGAACAACATTTCTTGTGTATGATGATAATTTCACACTCGATTTTGTACCAGAACATACCGCTTTTCTAATAGCCTCTTCATTTTTCTTTATAGATCTGATAGTTGATTCATGGACTCCAAAATGCTTACCCACAGCCATCCCACCTTCCCCAGTTTGAAGACTATCTAAAATTTGAATTTTTATATCCAAGGAAACTGCTTTCCTTTTTTCTTTCTTTTTTTTCTTTTTTCTTTTTTTTTGGTTATCGGCAACATCGTGTGTCTTCGGTTAATGAAATGAAAGTTTGAAAATTATATATAGCTTATCATTTATTATTTCTTGGCAAAATTATTAATTTTATAAAGCAATTTTGATTTTGATTTCACTTAAAAAATGCGGTAACTGTGTTGTCTAGTCAAACACAAAATTCAAACTGCTAAGAACTGCTTTTTTATGCACAGTCAGTTATGTAATTTGAGGAATTCCCAATAAATGAAATTCGTAAAAATTTAGAATTTTCGTAATTGAAACGAAAATGCAATTCTACAAAATTCTCAGAATTTTCTTGAATTACGGAGTTTTTCCTAACTTAGACTTTAGGTTGGTCCCGTAAAAGTGAATAAAAATTGCGTAAAAAAAATTATTTTTGATATCCCAATTCGCGTAAAAAAATTTCGCAAAAGAGGTTTAGGTGTACTTATATTATTGTAATGTTCTAATTCTATCCTGACTGTCAGGAATTCCCTTAAGGTGGGAATTAAGCTTATTGTATTGTATGTACATATTTATGATATCTAATAAACCTTGCTTATTAGATATCATTACAAAGTTACATTACAAAATTACAAAGGAATTGCCTCGAGATCGAGCCAATACCAGAGTATCAGATTGTCTGAGATAAACCCCTCATAAAACACTAAGAAATTTATATTTTGCTGCGCCACTTAGCGCTTTTAGATTAAATAATATTATTAATCAAGAGGTGATCCCAAGACAGTACTTAAGTGATACTTTGTAATTTCGCAGACGTGGCAAAAATCTATTCTTATTCTAGTCTCCCCTCCCCCCTAGGTTTGTGGTACGTTTTTATAAGCGGTGCATCGGATTCCAGAATATTTGTGATTTCGGGAATCTGATGCACCGCTTATGAAAACGTACCACGAACCTGGGCGGGAGACTAGAATAAGAATAGATTTTTGCCACGTCGGCGAAATTACAAGGTATCACTTAAGTACTGTCTTGGGATCACCTCTTGATTAATAATATTGTTTAATCTAAAAGTGCTAAGTGGCGCAGTGAAATATAAATTTCTTAGTGTTTTACGAGGGGTTGATCTCAGACAATCTGATACTCTGGTATTGGCTCGATCTCGAGGCAATTCCTTTGTCCCCCAGAGGCCACGTGATACCCGAATGAGAGTTTAACGGATATTTGACCCAAAGACTAAAGAATAGATACATGAGTAGAAAGAAAGACACAACATTATGGAGCATTCCAGGTTTGTTAATAAGATAAAAAATGGTGTACAGATAGTAGGAAGCATTATTTCATCATAGCAGTTGAATACAGGTGGTATTGCAACACAACGTGAACTAAGTGACTTTGAGAGAGGTCATCATGGGCTGTCACATTGGCAGCACGTCCATACGTGCCTGGCGCTCAACTGGAGCATCCAACATGAACGGTTCGCAATGTGATCAACAAATGGAGACATTCTGGCATCATTAGTGCAGAAAAACACCCAGGGCAGCAGAAAAAATGACTGACAGGAACAGGAGGGTGTTAAAACGGGTGGCATGCAAAAACTGTCTACAATTGTCACATACCATCTGTGATAAGTTCCAGAGTGGCTGTAACACTATGGTTAGTACTAATACTGTACAAAAAGAATGCCATTTACTGGGTTTCCATGGAAGAACAGTTGCACACAAGCTGAACATCACAACAATGAACAAGGTAGTTCATCTGGACTGGTGCGAACTGGACCATTGACCAGTGGAAAATGGTACTTTGAAGCGATGAATCAAGGTTCACCTGTTTCCACTCTGATGGCACAATGTGGAGGCAGCCTGGTGAATGCTTGTTATCACAGTGTGTTGTACCCACAATAAAGTTTGATGGTGGAGGAGTAATGGTGTGGGGTGCATTCAGCTGGTTTGGAGTGGGACCTGTAGTTGTTGTCCATGGTTCCATTAATGCAGCTCAGTACCTTGATATTCTAGATAATCAGGTGCTGCCTATGCTGTGGGGTTTTTATGGAACAGACCCGTGTTGCTATCAAGACAACAACGTCCCACCACAAAGCAGTAGCTCTTATAGAACGTATGAAGAGATGGGTGTTAAACAACTGCCTTGGCCTATACAAAGTCCTGACCTCAATCCCATTGAACACTTATGGGATGAATTGGAGTGATGATTGAGGTCCAGAGCAGCATGGTCTTGATCTGTCACTGAACTCAGTGCTGCTCTAATGGAGGAATGGACACAAATCCCACCTGATGTCTGCCGCACATTGGTGGAAAGTCTTCCTCAAAGGGTGCATGAGGTGATCAAAGCCAAAGGTGGACATACCCGATATTAGGATTCGCCTGCTGGTATCAGTTGTAAATTGCTAAAGTGTCCGGACAGTTATTGGTGGAGAGTGTGGATGATGAATAGGAGTGGAGATCATGTACACCCTTCGTGCACACCTGACTTAATGTCCGACCATTTTCTTGTACCTCCTCAAATTCTAACTGCAGATTTACAACTCAAGTAGAGACTCTTATTGCTTGATATAATGTCCCATTGACACCATTATAACTGAAGCATTTTGAACAGCTTTTCTCCTGGCACTTTGTGATATGCTTTCTGGATCTACAAAATTTAAATACAGATCTTTTGTTATATTCCCATGATTTCTCAACTATTTGTCTTAAAGTGAAAAATCTGATCCTGACAACCTCTGTTCAGACTGAACCCAGCTTGTTCTTCTCCTCCACAATTTTTCAGAGCCATTTCTCAATAATACTTGTATAAATCTTACCAGGAACAATTCGGTAAAGAAATTCTTCTCTAACTCTTACACTGTTTTATTTTATTTTATTTTTTTATTTTATTTTTTATTTTTTTATAGGTGGGTACTATGAGTGCTTTGCCCCAATCCTCTGACCAGGCCTTCTGAATTATGCAGTGTAAAGCTTTTATAACTCCATATTTTAACATTTCTTGGTGAAATCATCTACTTCAACTACCTTTTCACATTTCAGGTTTGCAATAGCTTTTTCTACTTCAAGTATAGATATATAATCCAGATGGCATTCCAGTTGAGTGTTTTTCTATCATCATGCTGTCGCTGATTGTTTCATTTAGCAATCTTTGAAAGTAATTACTCCATACATCAAGAATATCTTTATCTTCAGTTTTTATGTCTCCTTTATGATCTCTGATTCCTTTTACAGTGCTCTTTCCTCCATTTCTGTGCATATTCAAGAGCCTCCAGAATATTTTACCACCTTAAACGTGTGGACAGACTTATGTGTTCGTCGAACATGTCGTTTATTATTTTAACGGTATAATAGAACACAGAAACTAAGTAAATAATTAATTTATTAACTTGATGCTGATATTTCGCTGGTATTATAACCAGCATCTTCAGAGCACAAAAACACTGTTTGTCACAATACGCGAGACTAAAACAACATGGTGTACTTAAACAAAATTCTAGCAGCAACACAAAGACTAAAGTCCTGATTTTGGCGCCCTCTATCTGAAAAAAAAAAACTATCATATATTACTAGAGTCCTAGAAAAGTGCTAGTTTTTTCTTAATATGACTGTCTCCCAGATCTTCGGCAAGTTAATACAGCCATATTTGTTGAGATTTGGAGTGTGTTTTAGGGCTTCTGTCGCCTCTAAGAACAATCTCTCTGATTTATATGGGTTTCTGTGTAGTACTTTTGTGTTTTTCCAGTTGATCCTGTGTGCAGGGGTATCCAGAGCATGGTCTGCTAGGCCCGACTTCCCATAATGATAATTCCGGACGTATCGTTTATGTTCGCTGATGCGGATCTTCACAGTTCTTCCTGTTTGACCGTAGTAGGCTTGATTGCATGAGCAGGGTACTTGGTAGACTCCTGGATGTGATAAAGGAGGAATGCTGTCCTTGGGTGAGCGGATGAGGGTGGCTAATTTGCTACATGGTCTGAATGTAGTGCGTAGTTTATGTTTATTGAGAATTCTTGAGATCTTTTCGGATGTGCCTTTAATGTAAGGGATGGTGACTGTTTTGTTGTAGTTCTCTGTGGTGGATGGTGGGAGGGGTTTCTTAGGAGTGTTTAGTATTTTGTTTATTTTATGTGGATTGTAGCCGTTGGCCAAGAAGGTGTGGCATAAGTGAGTCAGTTCAGCAGTAAGAGCCTTGTCATTGGAACAGATTGCTCTCGCTCTATGGGTTAGTGTTTTTAATATGCCACATTGTTGAGAAGGATGATGGTGTGATTGTTTGTGTAAGTATCTGCCTGTATGTGTGGGTTTTCTAAAAACTGAAAATGATAAGGAACCATCTGGGAGACGTGTGATGAGTGTATCCAGGAAGGGCAGACAGTTGTTGGCTTCCAGTTCCATAGTAAAGTAGATTTTTGGATGTTGGTATTTAAATGTGCTAAGAATGTTTTCAATGTCTCAGGGCCATGTGGCCAAATAGCAAGCACATCATCAACATAGCGTAGCCAAAGTGTTGGTTTGAGAGTGGCTGTATTGATTGCTTGTTTTTCCAGGTGTTCTATGTAAAAGTTGGCTGGGGGGGGGGGAGCCCATGGCTGTCCCATCAATTTGTTTGTATATTTTCCCTTTCCATGTGAAATATCCTGCATGTATTGTGAATTTGAATAGTTCAAAATCAGGGGGGGGAGTGTGACTTCAGTAGATTGAGGGTTTCTATTAGTGGTTTCTATCACTTCACTATTACATTTGTGAATAGTGAAGTGATGTCAAAGCTTACTATTAAGTCTGAGTTTTTTAGGGTAAGGTGTTGTAAGATGCTTTTTAGGTGTGCTGAATTTTTGACAAAGGAGGGAGAATTGTTAGTGAGAGTGGCTAGTAGCTTCGCTAAATGTCTAGCCAGTTTGTATGTGGGACTATTTATACTGTCCACAATTGGGCGTAGGGGTGTGCCTGGTTTGTGAATTTTTGGTGATCCATAGATCCTCGGTGTTTTAACATGGAAGGGTTTGAGTTTGTTAACTGTGTCTTTGGGCCAGGAAGTGACTTTTTTTAATAATTTTCGTGCCTTATTCTTTTGTGTGTTGGTGGGATTGCGATCTATAATTTTGTATGTTGACTGATCTTGTAATAGTGTGTGCATTTTGTTTTCATATTCAGTTGTGTCCATCACCACAGTTGCATTTCCTTTGTCTACTTTTGTTATGGTAATCTGGCTGTTGTTGTGTAGCTCTTTTATAGCAATGAATTCCTTATGTGGGATATTATTTTTGGGAGGCTTGGACTTGATTAGGATGTTGGCCACATCTAAACGTATGTTGTTAGCTATTGTTAAAATAATAAACAACATGTTCGACGAACACATAAGTCTGTCCACACGTTTAAGGATTCTTCACGGAGACGATATCGTACGCAAGACACGACAATATGGTAAGTGGAAGTTGAAATTGGCGTGGCAACTAAACAGGTTAGCCTTCTTAAAGAGGTGCCGAGACACCAAATTAATACCGAACTGTTTTAAAATCAAAAACAAGTTCCACTCGGCCAAAGCCCAATGCATCTATAAACGAGCGAGTGTAGCGCTGTTACGGGAACAGAATAACACCACTCGCCGGGAATTAGCACAAGCAAATACAACCATCAGCGCTTTACGAGAATCACTGCGTAATATTCTAAATACGGAACTTTGGCAGATCTTAGAGAACATCACCGACGCAACGGCAAAAAAAGAATTCGATAGAGTCAAAAACCGGCACCAAAATAAGTTCGAAAATCTACAACAACGGAGCACCGTACAACGACCGCAATTACAACAAGACCTCGTCGTCGTGAATCTATCGTCACTCACTTTAAGCAAAGAGGCCACAACGGCTTTAAGTCGAGGGCACAACTTTGCCATAACTCCCAAGCAAGTTCCAAAAGCCGAAATAATGGCGTCCATCGAACGAGGAATATACGACCTGCCTCCAACAATAGCTAACAACATACGTTTAGATGTGGCCAACATCCTAATCAAGTCCAAGCCTCCCAAAAATAATATCCCACATAAGGAATTCATTGCTATAAAAGAGCTACACAACAACAACCAGATTACCATAACAAAAGTAGACAAAGGAAATGCAACCGTGGTGATGGACACAACTGAATATGAAAACAAAATGCACACACTATTACAAGATCAGTCAACATACAAAATTATAGATCGCAATCCCACCAACACACAAAAGAATAAGGCACGAAAATTATTAAAAAAAGTCACTTCCTGGCCCAAAGACACAGTTAACAAACTCAAACCCTTCCATGTTAAAACACCGAGGATCTATGGATCACCAAAAATTCACAAACCAGGCACACCCCTATGCCCAATTGTTGGACAGTATAAATAGTCCTACATACAAACTGGCTAGACATTTAGCGAAGCTACTAGCCACTCTCACTAACAATTCTCCCTCCTTTGTCAAAAATTCAGCACACCTAAAAAGCATCTTACAACACCTTACCCTAAAAAACTCAGACTTAATAGTAAGCTTTGACATCACTTCACTATTCACAAATGTACCACCAATAGAAACCCTCAATCTACTGAAGTCCCACTTCCCCCCCTGATATATTTGAACTATTCAAATTCACAATACATGCAGGATATTTCACATGGAAAGGGAAAATATACAAACAAATTGATGGGACAGCCATGGGCCCCCCCCCCCAGCCAACTTTTACATAGAACACCTGGAAAAACAAGCAATCAATACAGCCACTCTCAAACCAACACTTTGTCTACGCTATGTTGAAGATGTGCTTGCTATTTGGCCACATGGCCCTGAGACATTGAAAACATTCTTAGCACATTTAAATACCAACATCCAAAAATCTACTTTACTATGGAACTGGAAGCCAACAACTGTCTGCCCTTCCTGGATACACTCATCACACGTCTCCCAGATGGTTCCTTATCATTTTCAATTTTTAGAAAACCCACACATACAGGCAGATACTTACACAAACAATCACACCATCATCCTTCTCAACAATGTGGCATATTAAAAACGCTAACCCATAGAGCGAGAGCAATCTGTTCCAATGACAAGGCTCTTACTGCTGAACTGACTCACTTACGCCACACCTTCTTGGCCAACGGCTACAATCCACATAAAATAAACAAAATACTAAACACTCCTAAGAAACCCCTCCCACCATCCACCACAGAGAACTACAACAAAACAGTCACCATCCCTTACATTAAAGGCACATCCGAAAAGATCTCAAGAATTCTCAATAAACATAAACTTACGCACTACATTCAGACCATGTAGCAAATTAGCCACCCTCATCCACTCACCCAAGGACAGCATTCCTCCTTTATCACATCCAGGAGTCTACCAAGTACCCTGCTCATGCAATCAAGCCTACTACGGTCAAACAGGAAGAACTGTGAAGATCCGCATCAGCGAACATAAACGATACGTCCGGAATTATCATTATGGGAAGTCGGGCCTAGCAGACCATGCTCTGGATACCCCTGCACACAGGATCAACTGGAAAAACACAAAAGTACTACACAGAAACCCATATAAATCAGAGAGATTGTTCTTAGAGGCGACAGAAGCCCTAAAACACACTCCAAATCTCAACAAATATGGCTGTATTAACTTGCCGAAGATCTGGGAGGCAGTCATATTAAGAAAAAACTAGCACTTTTCTAGGACTTTAGTAATATATGATAGTTTTTTTTTTTCAGATAGAGGGCGCCAAAATCAGGACTTTAGTCTTTGTGTTGCTGCTAGAATTTTGTTTAAGTACACCATGTTGTTTTTGTTTAAGTACACCATGTTGTTTTAGTCTCGCGTATTGTGACAAACAGTGTTTTTGTGCTCTGAAGATGCTGGTTATAATACCAGCGAAATATCAGCATCAAGTTAATACATTAATTATTTACTTAGTTTCTGTGTTCTATTATACCGTTAAAATAATAAACAACATTTTACCACCTTCCTTGATATTTTCTATGTTCTTACCAAAGTCTTCCTGTGGGTTTTGTTTAGCATATTTTACACAGTGCTTTTGCTTTCTTACGCTTTTCTCTGTATTCCCTAAGAGCACAACTGACTTACTTGTCAGGAATTTTCAATATGCTTTCTTCTTTTCCTTGACTTCCTCTTTAACTTCCTGAGTTCACAATGGAGTGGTGATTTTTCTATCCTTGCAGATTATCTCACTACATGCCTCTGTCTCTGAATCAAAGTTTTCTTCTTTCTTTTTTTTTTTAAATGTTATTATTATTTTATTTTTTAAATTATTTATTTTTATATAATGTTGAAACCTTACTTAAGAGAATAAAAATAGAACTTTTTTTTTTCAATCTACTTTGGGGCTTCAATAAGTAGTGTTATATTCTCACACAGGAGATGAAATTCTTGTGCCTCCTGGAGATGTTCATAAAGGTTGGTTGGACAAGCAGAAAGGTTATCCATTCAGCCAACCAGGCCATCAAATATCAACAGATGCCCCTTTCCTTCTTGATCATTTGTCCATATGTGACTCTGATGTGCTTTTCTTTTTGTATCCTCTCGTGTAGGAGGTGGGTGGGGAACTTGGGCATATAATCATTTTCTTGTTTGTAGGTTCAAGTCCTTTCTCATGTACTGCTATGCCTGACATCTGATATTCTATTTTCATGTTATGTTATGTTCAAAGGCTTATTGCAGTATGCATGATATTGCATACCATAATCTATGCATATTCAGATTTCTGTAGCTGTTGTAGTGATTCATGTTGAGGTTTGTGGAATAAAAAACTACATAGAAACAATAATGAAAAATAAATAATATACTAACTAAATTAAATATTTACAACCTGATGTTTTGCCAGCATAAGCTAGCATTATCAAAGGTACTTGGGGCAGAGTGAATTTCATCCTCAGGACCTGGACTGCATTTGGAATAACAACAGGCTGTTGCATGTCTTGAGCAAAATGGTTACAACAAAAAAAAACTCTTCATAAACTCCTAGAAGAATAGCCAATGCCATTCCTTACCAGACTATATATATACACCATATCTCTACTCTTCATTAAAGGTACAGTAGATTACTGGGGTCACTCCTAAAACAACAAAATCAGAACAGTATACAAACTTATTGTGCGTTCTGAATAAACTATTTATTAATTATAGATGACCAAAAACCAGACTAGCGCAGCATGTTTGGATAAGGACTGTTTCATCAAGTTGAAGAAAGTGAAAGTGCCAGACAGATCCTGCTCTAAATCAAGCTATTCCTGGAAGCTGCTCATGTGCCAAAGAACTCGCTGAACTATATTTTGAACTAACTGCCTAATCCTGCATAAATTTTGGTGCACTGTCCTATTTCAGACCATCGCTGTCACCTTTCATACAGGTGATTGTCCTTGTTCTGGGGGTTATTTTAGTTTTCATTCAAGAGTGTGTGCCTTCAATCACACCAGCTTGAGATGGCAAAATGTCAGGTTGTAAATGTTTAATTTAGTTAGTAAATTCTTTATTTTCATTCCTGTTTCTGGTGTCATCATTATTCATTACAGATTGGATTTCCACTTGCTGCTGCTAATTACATTTTTTGAATATTCACCTTTTATCTACAAATATTTCCAGGTACTAATTAAACTGATTGTTTTAATTATATGCATAACTATTTTTATAGTTAATTATATATATATATGGATAAATGCCATACAGGAATAAGAAGTACTTACTGGATTGGATTTTATGAGAGGAAAAATGACCATGACACTGACCTAAATCATAGTGGATTAATGATATTTTCAGGCGTGACATAGGAATGGAAAACCATGGATAGACAGTTTGGAGTAATCTTGGAAAGGCCTTCCATGTTAATGGATTAACAGTGGCTGATGATAATGTTATGTGTGTGTGTGTGTGTGTGTGTGTGTGTGTGTGTGTGTGTGTGTGTGTGTGTGTGTGTGTGTGTGTGTGTGTGTGTGTGTGTGACATGATACACATGAATAGAAAAGCTAAGAAAGAAGGAACATTACATCTGAAAAACTAACAAAAGTCCTAAGAAAATATGACCTCACAACTAGTTAGAAATCACATAAGAAATTGGCATCCCTTATTCACTCCACCAAAGACCAGCCACTTACCTGGAGCATACCAAGTCCCTTGCAGTTGCAAACAGGCAGGACAGTCAATATCAGGATATCCAAACACAACGGCTACATCCGACTTCACCAATACAGTCACTCTGAACTTGCTGACCATACATCAGATACCCACCACAGAATATGCTGGAAGAAGGCCACTTTATTACACCACACCAAGTACAAGTACGAAAGATTATTCCTTGAATCAGCCTCAGCCCTAGAAAACTTCCCAAACCCCAACAAATTTAGGTGCATGAGACTTCCCCAAAATTGGGAATCTTACATTCTGGGATTGTCAGCTCAGTTGGCTAAGACAACCCAATTTAACCCACTGGAGGGGGGGAGAGAGACCTTGAGGACTCTAGGACCAGCTTCAGTTGCATTTCTTCAGCCTCATTTGCTTAGTGTGAGTGCCTGTATGCAATATCATGGTTTTGTGATACCTGAAGATGGCAGTGTAACATTGCTGAAATATAGGTAGTTATTAATTAAAGTTTTTATAATTAATAATTTATTTTATGCTGTAATTTCCTAAAAAAAAAAATTAGAAGCATGGATCTACAACATTAAAAAATGGATGTAGTGAAGTTCACTGATTCTTTGATTAGAGGAGTACTGGAGAAGTGAGTAGTAAAAGTGTTTTTCATGTGTAAAGATTCATGATGTGACTGGATAATATATATTGAAGTAAAATGAGTGGATGATGTGATTGTGTTGGTTGGAACAAATGATTTGAAAGGAAAAAGTATAGTACAAGAGGAGATATGAAAGAATTTTGAGGGCAGCCAAATAGAGAGAAAGAGAGTAAAGATTGTGAGTCATTTGCTATAGTATTGCAGGATAGAGCAAAGGATGTTAGCTGTGATTGCAGACAATTTAGTAAGTTGTGTAGAAGAATTTTACACAAATTCTCACAGTACATTATATGTACAGTGCCATCTGATGGTTGAAAGAATTTATATTTGCAAGATGGACTGCACTTTAATGTTGTCAGATGCTTGGTGAAATTATGGTTCATTTTAGTAGGAAATATGAATAGTCAAGTAAACTGGAGAGAGAGAACTTGCTTGTTCGAGATGTCCTAATTTTGTCAAGAAAGAAAAGTGTGTACTGTCTTCTTTTCTGGGTATGGCTCCCACTGATGAGACCTAAAGATTGAAACTGATCTGGACAGTGGCTCTTCTCATAATTCATAGCATTATACATGCTCAAAAGGATGTCATTAGCCTCTACATGTAAGTATCGAGTCATGAAGAAACTTCACATGCAAACTGTGTTTGTTTATGCTTGAATAAAGGATTAAACCAATAATATAATTTCTTGGCATCTTTAATTCATAGTTTAAGCAAGTGAAAAAAACTTTCAGGAAAAGAGAACTATCTTATGGATGATTTCAACTGGAAGAAGGAGAAAGCATCCTAGCTGAGTGAAAAAAATTTATAAATTACTCAGCAAATGCTACCTAAAGTAGCATGTACTGGAAGGTATTCATGATATGAGAACTCTGGATCCGGTAATAGTGTCCTGGAATCTGTAAATTAATTGACTGTTAGTAAGAGTGATTATGCAGTCCTGAACTGTGAAGTGAGAGTGCTGACAAAGAGGAAGTATATGTTGAATTGTAAAGCAGGCAGTTACAATAAACTGAGAAGACAGTTTATTGTAACTCTCTTCTGAGAAAGTGCTTTGAATGAGAAACTGCATGATAGAGGAATCAGCAGATCATTGGAAGTAGTCAAGGGATCTTTGAAGGAATCTGCCCCCCCCCCCCCTTTCTCCATGCACTGTGAATGATACCTTTCAAGGTATATCAGTTAAAACGGTTAGTGCATGGGCCTGAACCTGTCAATAACAAGTCAGGAGGCTTCCCCAGTCATCTGGCGCATAATCCTGCTGCAACATACTCTGCCAGGACATTCCTGGACAGGGTGTCCAGGTAGTGGATGTGGAGGACCACATCATGGCATAGAGACTGATTTTTCTCTGTATAGATGTCATGTCCAAGAGTCTATTTTCTCTCATTCTATATCCCCACTATATCCTTCTGTCTAATCAAACTTATGAAGACTTTCACAAACAATAACAGTGACACTGTGACAAGAGTGAATCTTCTTCTCCTCCCTTCTATGTGTTAGGCCTACTGGCCTGTTACAGACTATCTTAAGTCCTTCTAAGTCATACCCATCCTGAGGATAAGGTGACTAGCCCGATGCCTCCTGGTATATTCTATGGCTGTAGCTGCGTGTGTTCACAGAGCTAGTTTGCCTGCTTGAGGGAGGAAAAAACCTTGCTGTCCATGCCCAGGACCGGCTAACTTGGCTGTGTCTGAGAAAGATCCTTAAGCTTCTCACGTTGACAATGGAAATTGAACCCAGGACATTCCTTTCCCAGGCACATGGTTGCAAAGCACATAGCCACTAGGCTAACCCTGCAGACTAAAAGTGAATCCCCTTCATAAATTAATCCATTCAAAAAAAAAAAAAAAAAAAAAAAAAAAAAAAAAAAAAAAAAAAATCACATGACAACCTGTCATGATATACAAACCATGCTACAATCTCTTCACTAAAAACTCACTTTAACATCCACTTTACTAATATTTATGACATTAACACAAACATAAATGTCATTTACCATTGCTTGCAGTCTCCCAAACCAGACATCTTATTCCTGACAGAAACCCAGATCTCAGATACATCTACTATTGTCCAATCCCAGTGCCTAAACTACACACTGCATGATTCCTTTCACTACAAGAGTGGCACATCAAATCTGACATGGCATGTCAGAAAATAGCTAATTTAGAATCCCCTGCTTTTGACATTTTATGGCCTCAAGGTTTCCTTGCCCCATTTAGGAAACATTCATTTGTTGCATTTATCAGTATCCAAACACTGATAAACACTTGGATCTCTTCACATTCCTTTCCATGAAACTCAACCACCTGTTTTATCTACATAGTGTAGTCATCTTTCTGGGTGATATCAACGTCCACAATTCCAACTGGCTCCCCTTTTCCAACACAACTCACCAAGCAGGACAAGAAGTTTTTGCTATGCATAACAACCTAACACAAATTGCACATCTACCCACTCAAATTCCCTTTCACTCTCCAAATACTCTGCATCTCTTTTTGACCAGTTCTCCTTCCAGGTACATGATAGAGGTCATCGCTTCTCTCAGCAACTTTGACCACAATCTTGTTCAAGTCTCCTATCTCCTGTAACACCTGCTGCGACTGAGTCAAAAAATTATTCTCACTGGTATTGAAGGCCTTCATCCCCCATTCAACCCATGATCTTCATCTTCTTTCCAAGCTCTGGTTCAGCCAAAAATGTATCGAAGAACTTGGAGAAAAAATTCCGCTTACAACATGTTGCTCACATGAAGAACTCCAGCTTCACACTCTGCCTATACCAAAACATGCAACAAATGCAAATCAGTCATCAGCAGAAAACTTGCCTCCTGTCCAAATGAAAGTCGTGCCTTCTGGTTCCTTGCTAAGACCATTGGACACAACTTCTGCTTTCCTGCACTCCCTCTCTCTTATCCTAATGACACCATTGTCACTTCACCCATATGCCTCCTGTAGTTTTTTGACAAAAATAGATCAGAAAACTACTCAATAATCTAGATATTAAAAAGTCTTCTGGTCCTGATGACATCTCTCCAATTGTTCTCAAACATTGTGTTCTAGAGCTATCACCCATCTTGCATCATTTCTATAATTTATTATACATATCTGGTACTTATCCCAATGCATGGAAGCAATCTCATCCATCCTATTCCAAAAGAGGACAATAGAGGTATACTGTCAAACTACTGACCAATTGCCATCACCTCTGTCCTCTCCAAAATAATGGAGAAAGTCATCAGTACCCAATTCTTCTTCTACTTAGAGGCCCACCAATTAATCAACAACCAGTGCAGATTCTACTGTTCACCATCCACAGCTGACCTATTAACTTACATCACCAACCACTGGACACATACCATGGAAAGGTTCAGAGAAACTTGTGCTGTCATCCTTGACATTTCCAAAGCTTTTGACTGTGCATGGCGTCAAGGCCAACTAAACAAATTGCCTACAAAAAAAAATCAAAGACCTACTCACAATAAACCAATAATCCTATCCTACAGCTTTGCAGACAATAGTACTCTGACAATATTGGGCTACAAAATCATCTACAGCTAGAGCCTTAAAACATTGATCTTCATATTATTCCCCAGTGGGGCGAATACAGCCTTGTCATATTCAAAGCCACCAAAACATAGTCTTTCCTCTTCTCATGCAAAAGAGATCCTAGCTCACTTAAACTTACCCTCTGTAATACACACATCACCAGACAAGATCAGATCTCTTTACTTGGACTAACATTTACCTCCAATCTTTCCTGGCATAAACACATCACATCAATAACCTCCTCAGCATCCAAGAAACTTTGCATTCTCTTTCATTCACAAGGTATCTCAGTCCTCTACAACCCACACATGGCTTATGGTCTCTTGACCTCTCATGTATGGCATCAATATTAAAAAAAAAAATTTTTTTTAAATCTGACTGCATCCTCCTGAATTAGGAGAATAATCAAATAGAAGTTCAGCTGATGAATAAAACTTGAAAATCACAATCTTTATTTAAAAAAAAAAAAAGTGGATCTGACATTGTGATGATAGTTCTATGGAAAGCCAAATGTGATTAATGAAAGAAAATTTAATGAGAACTGGCTAGGAAATCCTGAAGAATTTTATTGTTGTATGGCAAGTAAAATGAAGAAATGATATGGAAGAATATCCATTATGAATGTGACTAACAGGAAAATAACATATCCATAAAAAAATTAATAATAATTGAGTTGGTAAGTGTTTACTTCAATAAGGATATGTTCTGGGCAGGCCTTTCTCTTGATCTTGAAGGGAAAGATGATATAGAAAAAAAATAGAGCCAGCAGAGGTTAATGCTATTACAAGAAGTTGATTCAAATACAGTAATTGTATTAGATGGGACATAATGTGCTGAAGAAATCTGCAAGAAAATTTGCAACAGCAGTGTCCCAGACCTGGTTGTTTAACTAAGTCTCAACACAGTTGTGATTTCTAACAAGTGGAAGGGAAGCAAGATAATTGCAGTATACAAGGGTGGACTACTCTGTTAAGGAGAATACTAAAGAAGGCAGTTATTCTCCTATTATACAAGACTGATAAGACCTTATCTGGAGCTGGAACTGATGAAGCAAATTATGGCCAAATCAATATCTTATTATCCACACCGCTCTTTCATCCTGATGGTACCATGTGACATTTTTCAAGGAAAAGGCAAACCTCATGGTCTGTTCTTTTCATCTAAATGTTGCTTGGACAACCAAGACAAATCCCTCCCACACTATTACAAACTATCCCCTCTGAACTTTCACCAGAAGGATATCAGGAAAACCATGATAATCTCAATACTAATAAGACTACTTGTCTAGATGGCATTCCTCCAGTTGTACTCAAAATTTGCCCCTAAGAATTAACACACACACACACACCCTTATTGCCTGTATAAACTATTATATTCAACTGGCATCTATCCTACAACATGGAAGCAGTCCTTTATCCATTCTTTACCTAAAAAAGGAGAGAAAAGTCACCTATTTAACTATTATCCCATTTTCTGCTCATCTCAGTACTTTCAAAAGTAATGAAGGTTATCAACAACCAACTTCTTGACCACCTGGAGACTCATCAGTTAGTTAGCAATCACCAGTATGGAGTCTATCATTCTGGTTCTACAGCTGACCTACTTGCTAATCTCCCCCCCCCCCTTTTGGATAAAGGGCATGGAAAGATTTGGAGAAGCCCATTTTGATCAATGATTCCCCCCCCCCCCCCTTCCCCTCTGTGGCTTTAAATCCTAGTCACCATTTTGTTGATGACAGTACTCAAATGATAGAAGAATTAAGATCTTCCAGAACCAGTGACTTAAAATACTGATCTCCTCAACATCCTCAAATGCGGTGAAGACAACATACTAAATTTCTATGCCATAAAAAATCAGGCCTGCCTTATTACCTGCAAGAAAGATTCCACTTCACTCCCATTTATTTTTGATAATGTACCAATTTCCTTTCAAGATCAGCTTCTGCTCAATTCCAACACTTCATAAGTCTCAGATCTGACCAACCTTGGAATATTGTTCCCACATTTGAGATGGCACACCCTAAGTCTTCCTAAGAATTCTTGATATACAGAAGAGGGTGATTTGCTTAATAGATGACTCTTCCCTCGCAGACTCCCTTCAGTCACTTTTCCATGTGTGCTCTCTTTCTACACTGTGCCCTCTCTATAGGTACTTTCATGGGCATTGCTCCTCTGAGTTGGCCACTACCATTCCTCCACTTTCTTCCAACCATTTAAGAACTAGAGTAGCTACTGGCCAACTCCAATACTGAACAAACTTCTCATCATTCTCCTTCATTCCATCCACTTTTATTCTCTGGAACAATCTCTTCCATTCTGTTTTTCTCACTGAGTACAACCTCCAACTTTTTAAGAAACATACAAATAGATTACTTCTTTCTCTATAAACATTTACCCATATGACTCTGTTTTGTTATAGGTCCTGATGCCATTTATTGATGGGAGAGTGGTTTCCCTTTGTGTGGGTGGTATATTTATGAGTCCATCACCTTACATTGTATATTCCAATTCCTTATTATCTCTTCCTTACCACATACAATGAATTATAACCCAAAGAAGCACAATATTACTGCAGGTCATAAAAATTCTCCCACACAAAACAGTTAAAAAAAAAATCATAAACAACAAAATTCCAACCAATAAAAAGTCATTAATTTTTACTTAATTAATTAAAAATGCTGTATCTGCTTTACTGACATTAGTTGTCTAAATACCAACATAAACAATATGCACCACCTACGGTCATCTAAACCAGAATTACTATTCCTAACAGAATCCCAACTGGCAAACTCAATAACGACTATCCACTTCAACTGCCCAAACTACACAGTTTATTTTGCCATAAGGATGGCACTTGTCAAAACCAATATTCCATGTCAGAGAGGACAAAACCCTTGAACCCCCCCCCATTTGATTTGCTTTGGCTCATAGTTTCCTACCAAACCAGTGTGTCACTTTCATTTGCTGTCTCTATTACTCTCCCCAAACTTCAATAACCATTCTGACCTCTTCAACGTCCACAACTCAAATTGACTTCCCTGCTCTAGTTTTTCTTACCACACAGGTAGAAATGCCAAGATATTTGCCATTTGCAATGACCTAACAGATCATCCATCACTTGACCAGAATATCTGATAACTCCATCAAATCTGTAAACATAGTAAGAAATCTTGATCTCAGTAAGTTCTCATTGAAAATATACCGTATCTGTCAGATCTCTCAGTAACTCAGACCTCATACTAAGTCTCCTTGCTGTAGAACAACCTTCACTTAACAGTTCTCAGTCTTATAAATTATTTACACAAAAACACAAGGCAGAGGTAACATTTATTTAATTATAAGGCCATATATTTTGGTATGAAAATTACAGACCATCTTCAGTGGTAAAAACAGTTGATACAAGATAGAATGCAAACAATTCATTTATTTGAAATAGAATGAGCCACGTGATTTCATTATTTCAGCATTTCATTATCTTCAGAAGGATAATGAAATGCTCTGGTACTCCCATTGTTCTTAACACATTCCAGTTTCACATGATCTCCACAGTCAAAAGCCTTATATAGTCGAGGAAAAACAGGTAGACATTCTTTTGATATTCCTGTGCTCTTTCTGTTATCCATCTCACATGGTGATTTGATCTCTTGTTCCTCTGCCTGTTCATCTGGCATTTCTCTCTTCACGAATGGTTCCATTCTTTTCTGAATGATCTTAAAACTTTATTTGCATGAGAAATCAGTGCTATAGTTCTGTAATTATCACACTCTCTTGCATTGCCTTTCTTCAATAAAGGTATATAAACTGATTTTTTCCATTCCCTTGGACATGTAGTTGTGATCCAGATTCGCTGACTAGAGCTGCTAAAATTTTAACTGCCTCTTTTCCAGGGTTTTGAGCTGCTCAAAACCCTGGAAAAAGGTATTCCATCCCTTCCTGGCACTTTCTTACTGAGTGCCCACCTCACTTCACTCTCCAGTGGTACTGGCTCCTGTGTATAATTCTGCTCTTCAAATTTCTCAGTAAGTTTGGAGTCCTTTCTATAAAGGGCTTCTGTATACTCTTTCCATCTTTCTTTGATGTCTGCAGTTTCTGTAAGATATCCTTTGCATTTATTTTTCAATACTGTCACCTTGGCACTAAACTTCCCTGTCAGTTCCCTGATCTTTTTGAAAAGATCTCTTACATGATATTAGAAGCCATAAAATCTGTACAAACTAGAGAACACACCCACAATTGACATAGTATGCAGATATTTGTTCTTGATATAATAAGATATCATGCACACTGTGTCATAAAGTACATGATTTACTGCATTGTGGAAGTGCTTTGTACTTCTCATGAGCTTTAGTGATCATCTTTCTCCTTATTTATTAAGTTATAAATCTGATCTATCTTCAGCACAGGCATGTAGGATTTTTCCTCCCAGAAACTTGGATTTTTAACCCAAGACACCACATCTAAAAAATAACCATAGAACTTACGCTATTTCAAACATTATATATACTTGCTAAGAAGGGCTGTTGAGATGGCAACTGTCTATCAGATTACTGTCTGTGATGCCTTATGGGTAAGGCCCAGCTATCGACAAATCTTCAAAACGTTAGTTAGGCTAAAGAACTCTACATACTCCCTTTGGAAATAATGATGATGAAAATAGCTTCAATGATGATGAAAAGGGGCTATTTGTTCAATCTGCACTGGATGGTTCTGTGCATTATAAACATGCTACACTGTTTGGATCAAGGAAAGCAGTGGACTGTGTAACAGTTATGTCAGGAACTGATAAATGAAAGCTGTCATTGGAAAAGAGTCACGTAAACAAAAATGCATGGATGATATTTGAATTTTTTTTTTTTTTTAAGAATTAGCTTAGACATAGAATTACAACTGAAATAAATAAATAAATAAAAATTACTGGTTCTTAACAGTTGTCAAAGGAGGTCAGTGCAAAAGTTAAATTTTATGGTAATAAGTGGCAAAGAATAAGCAACAAGGCTATTCGATAATGTTTTCCTCACTGTGGGTTTAAGCATTGTTATTGATGTGCCAGATATGGCCTGTAGTGAAAATTATTATTATTAACATCTGACCCGCATGGAATCGGAGACTCATCATGGGAGATACACTATTGTACACAATTCTCATCCAACCGTGCTTTAAACTTGATTCAATGTGTCTACATTCACAACACACTTAGGCAATACCTTCCACTCACCAACGACTCTCCATGCAAAGACTACACTGTATCAATTCCAATTAAGTCAATGTAATTTGGACATTGACTTAATTGGACAAAATTATGCCATTCCCAATGTTGCTCAGTTAACTGGAATTCACAGTATTACATCATATTCACATAATGTGTCTGTTTTTGTATCTGGTTTAACTGGTTTCTTATGGATGGATTTTTTTCCTCAGCTCTTCTTTGCTGCTGCATCATATGAAATAAATCTCAGTATCATTTTTCTGTAGTGAGTGATGAAAAGTTTATCTTCAAGAAAAACTTAAAATTAGTCAAATGCTTGATTCACTTTTTAGTTTTTGTTGATTGCAAGTGAAGAAGAGAGTTTCCAAATGTCAGTTTTATATCAAAGATGAGATTTAGATTCTGCCATCAATAAGTATTATGCATGCTATATATTTGTCATTATAGCATTGGTCATTGTCTAGAGTGGAAAACCAAAATTCTTTTGCCATTACTACTATTAGCCCTAACTTTTCTCAACGATTTTAATGTTAGTGGCCTTTTCAGATTAAAGTGAATATTTAAATCAAATTTGTCCAGTTGTTTCCTATGGAAGTGAAACATGCATATTTACATTAAGAGTGGAGAATTTGATTTCAGCTTTTTCAAGGAAAATCCTTAGAAAAATATTTGGAACAGTGAATGATAATGATCTCTGTGTTATATTTCATAAAGGATTATATGCTAAAGTTCAAAAAGCTGCAGTGGGCAAGACGTTTTCTGTACAGAAAAATGAGTGTTCTTAAGAAGACACTAAATAATAAAATAATTGGTAAACGACCAAAAAGAAAACCTAGAACAAGATGAATAGACACCATTAGTCAAGGATAGCAGTGTCATATTACAATATCCAAAGCGGAAAAGTAAAGTTTAGATGGACAGGGTTGGAGGGAACAAATCCAAGAGACCAAAGCTCATTTTGGGCAGAGCTATACGAAGAAGGCCTTATTCAGATTAAAAGATTTCCTATTTTTTTTCTTTCTTTTAGTTCAAGATCATAATGCATATAAAATTTGCATTCACTGATAGAAATATACTGGTTGTTAGACATAATTCTAAAGGAATACTACTTAATAAGAAATTTCTGTTGATTTTTTGTATTTAGTCAATAAGTTATTCAGCCATGTTATTACTTTTCTTGTTTTATACTTATGCCTCAAAATTCATTGCAATGTTTATTGCTGTTTTGCTTGATTTCTGACTGGATATTCAGAGAAAAAAAAACAGCTTGTCACAGGTAATAACAATTAGTGCTAGAAAAAATTCAAAACATAGTAAACAAAGTCCTAGTTCATTTGGTTAGGGTTGGTCTTAAAATGACTGCTAAATTTTAAGTAAATCAGTTCAGCCATACTTGTTGAAGTTAGAAGAGCATGCTATTGCTGCTGCTGTTACCCCAAAAAATAGTCTCTCCAACTTTGTAATAACTTCTGCACTGTAGAGTTTACTTCCAACTTATCCTGTATGTGTGCCTTGTTGTGGGGATGGATTTAAAGCCTCTCCATTTTCTGAATACTGCAGAAAAATTTGGATTAGATATTGGGTTGGAGTTGTTAAACTTTTTGCTTTCTCTATTGTTAGTTATTTTATTTATTTATTATCATACAATAATTTATTGTTTCGTGACTCTATCCTTTTGCTTTCTTCAGACCTTATATAATCAGATTCTTACTGGCTGCGCCATTGTCGTGTCGTCCCTTCTTTCTTAATTTTATGTGTATCTAGTATCTTTCTTATTACAATCGCAATATCAATTCTATCACGTATGTCTCTATGTTAAATAGATTGCGTCATTGTTATGCAATCCACATTAGTAATAAGCTTAGCCTTACGTCTCGTTTCTTTTATGCTCCTTCTTACGTAGCTTAACCTTTAAGGGCCATTACCCGTTCCCTGAATTCTGTATATTATCCTGATTACTCAAGCAAATTTATATTTTTACTGCGCCAGCCTGAGCCTTAAAGTTAGAGATAGACACTGCCTTTAGGTTAATTATAGAATTTCAGATGCTACTAACAATACAATTAAATTCCTAGAAACTTGGGCTCTCTGGCATAATTTTACTCTTATTTGCAGTTGTGCCCTTACTTTCACTTGGGGTATTCCTGCACACTCACACTTACTCAGGTTCGATTTTTATGAAGGGTCAGAGTCGGTCAACATGATCAGAAACACATATAATTAAAGAATCAAACATTTATTAAGTTCAATTAGTGATGCTACACAAGTTAAATTGATCATCAAATTCTAAAGTTAAATCACTACCTTTCATTCACTCTCTCAGTCTTAAATAAATTTTAGTATTCTACTTCAAAGTATCAGCAATTCAATGTCTCAATAACTTAATACATATTACATTTATGATTACAATTCATTTTTAACACTAAGTTCAAAGTATTAGCAAAATTCAATAACTCAATACACATTACATTTTAGATTACAATTCATTTTTAACATTAAGGCACTTTAACACATTCTTCAAACTCTCTCAGAACAAGCATAACAGAATCTCTATCTGGTTGAAAGTTCCTAAAGTTCGGTTCAAGAAAACAGTCATTTTTTTAGATCTAAACTTTTCACTCTTTCTTCTAATACAAATTTCGCTCTCTTAAATGTTAGTCAATCTCAAAAGGGCTAGAATAAGTGAGGGTACTTATCTATTCTTTTTCTTCGGTTTCCTGCCATCCTTTGTCTCGGATTTTAACGCCATGTGGGTTGCACGCGCTCGCTTGGGCTGGACGCTATACTTCTGCCTAGGTTTTTTATGTAGGTGAACTTCTCACTATGGCCTGCGGTTTAATCTTGCCGAAACTCTACTACGGTGTCATACTGAACTCTGTCATAAGTCAGCCCTGAAATATGAGAGCTGAACTGCGAAGAACTCTCGGAGCACTCAGAGAGAAAACTCAGGAACAAGAAAAAACGGGGGTCATTTTCTTCCGTGTCGCAGGTTATATACCTTCTCCTGGAGCGCCACCTTTCTGAGTTTGAAATTTCTCATCATTTCACCCATTGGTTTCTGTTCGGGTGACTTCACCGATTAACATACGGGACTTCATGGATCGGGGAACGTATGCGTCATTATGCCTTCTAAGATGTAATGCCCGTGGGTATTTCTCTGATCTTACAGTATTTAGGGTGATCTTTGCCCTATATCATTGAATAGTTCGCATTCTTTCACTTACATTATTTCATTAACAATTCCTCTCTTATTTTGCCCTTTTTTCTGACCTACATTTATGCTAGACACTTAGGTATAAAGTTTTAAAATTCACAAAATTCACAAATTATCATATAGGAAGTTGTTATAAACAAAAAAACACATTTTTACTGCTAAAAGATAAGTATGCAAGTGTGATTTTATGTAAATTGTTAGATTCTGGAATGGTGATGTCAGGTAAATTCTGAAGTCGCCTATTTCAGATCTAACAGAGTGTTTTCTTTCATTTCCTATATCATGGATTGTTCTCCTTCTTGGTAGGCATACTTTTTCATTCATAAATTTTATTAATTTATGAATGAAAGTAAAATATTCTTGCTACATTTTATGTCTGCTTAGCTTGAAAAAGTGCTAGTGTTATGTGAATTTTGATAGTGATTTATTTTGCAATATATCCTATATAAATAAAAATTGTATATATAAAATTATTACTTCAAAATACTGTGCAACTTATTGTATGTTTAGATGAAGCATCCCTTAAGACAATGAAGAAACGAGAAAAGGAATTGCGTCAGTCTCAGAGTGCAAGAAGAGCATACTCTGTTGTTAGAAATCACTGTGATGTGACTAAACAATTACAGTTGCGTGTTGTACGTGAATTTGGGCTTCCGGACAGGACTATGGAAATACTTCATCGTGCCACGTATCAGTGTGTTGAAGAACAAAACAGTGATGTTTCTTTAGGAACTTCATTAACACCTGCTCATCAGGCACTGTATGCCAGTGAGCAGTCTAGTCACTCTTATGGACATTTAAGAGATAGCAAGTCTTCCCGGCATATGTCATTGGAATTAGGCAACTCAAGAGATGATCCTCTCCATTCTGCCTCACAAGTAAGAACCCATGTACGGAACAGGAATGGTGAAAACAGTTTCTTTTCTTACTTTAAGAGATATATCTTATGTAATTTAGGCTTATGTAAAAAATACTAAATTAGTTTAAAAAAATACTTGTAATATATTATGAAATATATTGTATATAAATCTACCTCTCTCAAGGTATTCTTTATGTGAAGCACCTTCCATCTCTGATTAATCATCAAATGAGGTTGTGCATTGTTTTAACTCTAAGAGTTTAACTGATAGTTAACAAAATTATTCTTTATTACTAAATAGCAAATGTTGAAAATTAGTGAAATGTGCGAATGCGTGGTGTAAATCATTCAACAGAGTTGGTAGCATTCTTTTCAAGTTTGCAGTGTCTTTAATAAATTTTTTTCTCATGCATCAGCACAATAAGAATAATATGCTTATATATTCCCATTTCTATATGTATTCTTACCTCTTCTATACCTGCCAGCTCTCCTGTTTTAGACAAGAAGACTCTAGAATTTTGATCCACTTTCTGCTCTACTAATTAATATCCTTCTGTTTTTATGAAGAAAGACTGTTCACATTGAAATTACAGTCTCTTTATGAAATTCTTGGTAAAACATAGCAACCGATTTGCTGCATGCTGAATTCTGTACACAGAGACCACTTCGACACTGTTACTGACTTTAGTGAAACATATCAAAATTCATTTTCTTGTATTTGAATTACTTTTATGTATTTTTTCTATGCAAATACAACTGGGCATCAATTAGAAATAATTTATTTAGAGCTAAATAGAAGCATAATTTTTTGTCATTCTGCCAGCATTATTCTTTTTTTGTTTAAAAAAATGAATTCATGGAGAATTCATGCCAAGTTCACCATCTCATATACTATAGATATGGTTATTACTATAAAGAAATGTTAGTTAGATCATAAGAAAACAGTTACTGTGAAATCTTTCATGTAGAAAGTATATATTTATGAAGAAGTGCTTTCATTTTTTCTGCAATACGCATAGTGGTGGAATGCGTGAGGTGAATGCCTACCACCAGTCACCATGAAGAGGTAAGTTTAGAGAGAGTAGTATTGTAGTATTTTACCATGGTGGTCATTTCCTTCTAGAAGCTAGTCATTTGCCAATAGCCCCATTTACAAATACAATAGAATCCATTTAATTGGGGCAGTCCTGCTATTTGGGGCAAATCATAAAGAACAAAATCAAATCAAATTACTTATTGTTGACATTTTTTTCCATTTGGTTATACTGTAATTTAAAGATTCCAAGAAATTATATTCTTGGTTTAATCCTTTATCAAAGTGTAAGCATAACAATTTGTCTTTGCTTATTTGGGACAGGAGACTGCAACACTCAAGATTATTCCTCTGAGGTTATCTCTTTAAATGCTCAGTGGTTTAAGGATTACTAGCACAATGAGAGCAAAGATCATTCTCTGCCAAACTACAGCTTGTGACTCATCAACATTGTTCTGCGTGTGCTTAAGGTGACATGCGTGAATGACTCATCAACTCAGTTTATATAGTGTATTACCTTCTAAGGGGGAACAGTTTTTAACTTAATATCAGTCATGTACTTATCATCTTTCATCCTGAGCCAACACCTAATCAGAAAAGTGTAGAGATTTTTCAGTCATCTGTTTTTTGAGTAATTTTGTTTTTAATTTTAAATTCATAAAATTTTGGATTCTTACCAAGGTGCAACATAAAGATTTGTCACTAGCTGAAAAAATTGTCATACTAGACCAACATCAGGGCCATTCACCCAATACTAGTCATCCTCTGGCAGAGATAACTAGAGTATCAAAATCTATGAAAGCACACTTGATACAGCAGCAAAATAAACACAAGAAGAATGGATATATTTCCATGGTGAACATGGTGAACATCCCAAAAACAGGAGCATGAGTAAGGATCCTGATTTTGAGGACACCTAAATTAGTGTTCTTTATTATAACTGGATGAGGAGTGTGCATCAGTGGTCCAGTGTTAAAAAGAAGTCAGAGATGCTAGCTAAGAAGTTGGGTCATGATGATTTTAAATGACATTACATTGAAGGACTTTAAAGAAAATAGGCAATTCTAAGAATTTGCAATATTAATAGGGAGATTTAAATATGTACATATATTGCTGTTATAATTAATTTGAATGAATGAGTTGTTGCTCAGTGAAATATTATTTTATCTTTTTATATCTTTTTAAATATTAACATAAAACTTCACTTAATTGGGCCAAAATGTTCTGGTCCCAATGTATCCAATGTAACGTGAATCGATTAACTTTATTCCTTTACGAAAAGATCTTCCTTCAGGCATAATATAGGTCGAAACTAGTCTAATGTTATGCATTAATGGAAGGGCCACAACCCAGACTAGTAACTCAGACTAGCTCCCACTGAAGAGACCTCAATAAAGGTCGAAACTAGTCTGGGTTGTGGCCCTTCCCTTAATGCATAACATTAGACATATCTGCAAGGAGATGTGTTTTGCATTATGGGAGATACTGAGATAGGATTGTTGGTAGCTTGCTCCACCTTTGCAAGGAGTGTCCTGGTGTTGTACCACCTTACCCCAGTCCTGAAGATACTTTCAGGTGCAAACTTTGTTTGCTCACACTTGGATAAAGGATTAAACTAAATTTATTATACTTAGAAGTGATATATCCTTCTTATATTTTTCACCCACCATTGAATGATATTCTGAAGGAATATTCTGTCGACAAGTTAAGAAATGTGATATATCTCCTTAGCAAGTTGATTTTCAAACATGCTTAATTTCATTTTCCTATAAGTTTGAAAAACAAACTTATTTTTTCCTTGAAGCTGTAAGTTCAAGTCGTTCAAGTTATCCAAAATGTCACACAAGAAAAGTAAATCTTGATTCCATTCTTCATCCATGATTTCTGGGAATTTTTCCTTATCTTCTTGAGATTCCAAAATTCAACTAGTTCATTTTTTAGAGCGACAAGCGTGACAAAACTTTACCGTGGCTCAACCAACGTACATCAGCGTGGTATGGTAGATCCCCGTACTCGGCATAATTTTCTTCTAGAAACGCCTGAAACATTCTGTGTTTCAAACTCAGAGCTCGAATATAGTTGACCAGAGCAAATACTACTTTAATCACATGATCAAACTGCAAAACCTTTGAACATAACACCTGCTGATGAATTAGGCAGTGAAAGTTTGTCAATGGTTTGCCTGCATACTGTTCAATAAATGTTACAGCACCAACATTTTTTCCCCACATAGATGGGGCACCATCAGTGCAAACTGCTACTAAATTCTTGAAATTTAAGGATAGTTTTTCGGTTACACATATCTTTACATTTTCTGCAATCTCCTTTCCTGTTGTTTTTCCTTTCATTGAACACAAATCAGCAAGCTCCTCTGTCACCTCAAAATTCTTATTAATGCCTCTTACATATATTAAAAGCTGTTCAGTATCTTTCACGCCAGTACTTTCATCCATAGCAAGCGAATAATAGAAAAATTCACTATCCGATTTTTGCAGGTTATCTTTAAGATCCTCGGCAATATCAGCCAACCTGCACTGAACAGTCATACGGGACGAACTGATATTTTCAAAATTATTTTTCTTATCAGGAAACAATTCAGAAACGGCAATCATCAGACACTTTATTTATCAACTCTCCCTCAGTAAATGATTTGCCAGCACAAACTATTTCTTGTGATATTTTTAAGCTTACCTTTGTGGCAACTTCATTTGCAGATATCACTTTTTTAAAGGCTTGTTGCTCACCGCTAAGGACTTTCAGTAGCTTTGCTACTTTTATATGCTTTTCACTTGCATCCAACTTGCCAAGGTTAGGATGTTTCGATTCGAAATGACGTCTCAGATTGTAATCTTTCGGCACAGCGATAGATTCCCGGCTAACAATGTACACTATTTGTCCTTAAACAACGTAAAAAAAAATATTTTGTTTGTCCACTCAGGGTTAAATGCTCGATGTTTCGAATCTATTTTACGCTTTTTACTTAAGCTCATTGTTTCGAGATTGACAATATTAATTACAAATATTGCAATTAATGTAATATGATTCATTCTCGTTCGTAGACATCAAGTCGTTATCGTGGAGACATAACTTTTAATTTCTCTGCAGCAACACTAGTGCTAACAAAACCTTGAAGCGATTGTAATAATTTGTTATTAAATACGACAGTGGGAATAACTCCAAATGCAATTTATTGTTGAGTTGAAAGAAACATGATTGTGACTTTAATCACATGAACGTAAACATGTAGAGTGCTGGTAAAAATTTAATTCAACACTAGGAAAAAATCATCTAATTTCATATTCTCTTGTATGATTAAATAATTTCAATCAGGCAGACGGACCAAAATAAATAGCATTGCGGGCTGCATGCGGCCTGTGGGCCGTATGTTGTGCAGGCCTGCTGTATACATACACACACACACACACGACTAAAAATTCAATAAGGTTACTATGCACTTCATGTACAGAATATTTCATGATATACTCTATTTTGCTGTGATTGGTTAGAAAGCCTGAGTAAATTTTAGGTTATCAGGGTAATTTTTTTTTAAAGACAAAATAATGTTGGTAGGGTTCTTCCTTTTCATTGAAAACTCTGGGTTTTTGAAGAGGACCTGTGCTTTAATGTTGATTGTAGAATGAGCATTTAGTGTGTGGGGGAAGGGGAGGAGAAATTATGATTTGAGAGAGGATTGTGATAGATGTTGAAGAATAAAGGGAGATTTTAGTATGATAGGAGGACAAGTACAGTGAAAATTGATTTAGCTCTTTTGTACTGTGACATCAAATTATAGAAAATGAAGTATTAATAGTGTTGATTTGTAGAATTTTTTCTTTTTTCTTCACTGTTTTTCTAATGGCTAAAGCAGACTTCTGAATTTATAAGGTTATCTTTTGGCCTTGTGAATGTTTCACTCAGAAAATACCATTTCTATGCTGTTTTCTTTTACACGAGGGGTACCCAAAAATAACTGGAATCTGAACATGTCGCGAGCACATTTTATAGTTACAGATGCTGCTGCTGAGCATCATGAGTGCAGTTTTCCTCAACAGTCTGGCAAGTAGCATCATCCTGTGTGAACTGGTTCGTTGTTCTGGCTGCTTTTTTGTTATTGCTTACAAGCAAGTTTGGTGATTTTGTGATAGCTGACCACAAGGAACAGAGAGCGTGCATGAAATTTTGTTTTCTTTTAGTTAAAACTGCAGCTGAAACTATTGTTATGCTTCAGCAAGCCTTTAAGGGTGATGCTTTTGGTAAAATGCAAGTCTGAGTGATTTTCCCATTTCAAAAATGGGGACATGTCAGTTGAAGGCCAACCACGATCTGACCTTCACAAGCAGAAATGATGAAAATATCAAAGGTTTGCCAGGCAATCAATGAAGATCACTGAAATATCATTGAGCAAGTTTCTGAAGTGACAGATTTGTCATGGAGTTTATGCCAGTGAATTTTAACAGAAGATTTGCAAATGAAATGTGTGTCTGCTAAATTTGTGCCTTGTTTGCTCACAGAGGATTAAAAAAAAATTGTGTGAATGTTTGCCGCAATTTGAGGGAACAAGTTCTTAATGATCAGAACTTTCTTTCAAAAGTTGTGACCGGAGATTAGTCTTGATGCTACAGTTATGATGGCCTTGTTTTGTCCAACAGTTCTTGATTAAAATCAACATGATTGTTGTTCTCTACTTGCCCAATCTCTCTCTCTCTCTCTGTGACTTTTTTTTTTTTTTATTCCCATGGATAAAGAAAACCATGAAAGTACATCGATTCATTGATGTGTGACGAAGTAAAAGAAAAAAAAACAGTATTCCAGTTGAAACGTTCCAGGACTGTTTCTTGCAGTGGAAAAAACATTGGGACAGGTGCATTGACTCACATGGAAAGTACTTTGAAGGAGACCAGAATATAGTATTATAAACTGTAATAAAAAATTAAAAAAAAAAAATTCTGGTTATTGTTGGGGGGATCCCCTTGTAATTATTTTTGTATGTGCAAATATGAAATATTATTTCAAACTTTATTTTGTTTTCTGTTAAATTCATTTATTTTGCAAAAAAATAAAGTAGTGGTTTGTTAATTTTATGGTTGTTAGTTCTACTTAATGTTTGGATAAATTTACATTAAAAAAAAAAGTATTCATATAAGTCAAATACACAAAACTGTGATTTTGTTCATTGTTTTAAAAACTTTGCTAGTATTTTGATAATAGATAGTAACCAGAATATAGTGGATGCTCATGGTGAACTTGGTGTTAATTGTTACTGTTTATCAAATCTTGTGAATAATCTCTAAAACCACATTTGTATGCTGTCCTGTGAAACATTAAAAAAAAAAATGTATATAATCTCACTGTTGAGACTAAAATATATCAGGGTAGGCAACAGTTTAGATGCATAGAAAAAAGAAAAAAAATCAGCAAATATCAGTAAGTTGGGAGAAGGAGAGTGTACTGAGTGTACCCATCTTCTCACTGTACTGAATGGGAAAATGAGTCAAAAATCGGGAGTGGCCTACCTAAATCTGGAGAGTTGACAGGAATATATATATATATATATATATATATATATATATATATTTTTTTTTTTTAAGTACTTTAATTTAGCTTAAGTTAAATTGAAATTTCTTGTATTTTAACAGTGTAGCAATTACTTTTAAGCTGATACTTCGACATTAAAAGTAAACTTTTTTTTTTCATTATTTATTGGTATCATTTGTAAAGTAAATATCCTGCTTATATTATCAATAAGATAGAATTACTTTATTATTATTTTTTTTTTATCTTTAACAGTTCATCTATAAATGCACAAAAATTGAATCAAGTATGGCATATACATAATATAATTACATTACCATATTAATGGATAATTTAATATATAAAGTTTTATTAAATAAAACAAAAATTAAGTTGCTTTATTTAAAGTTAGCATGTGCTTATATCAGAAGCCGCTGAACTGTAGGTAAGATATGACCTACAGTTTTTTGATTAATACAAAAACTCATTTGAAAGACGATAATAAAAAGTAATAAAAGATTCGGAGCATAATATAGCTGTTCATCCTCATTTCCTGAAATCTGTTCTCACTGGATACCTAAGCTACTGTGATACATTACAGTCAATGCGTCATTATTAGTTTTCTCTGATTAGTTATCTTCTTAGTTTTTTGGTTATTCTATGTCTCTAATTTGATTGCTATTTACTTCTCTATTTTCTGAGGTAAACCATTACCAGACTGATTTGCTGAGGAGATTGAATATCCAGCTTCCAACCAATAGATCATGGATTAAAATCCCATGTTATTGATGTTTGTAAATGCCTTCAGGCGGTACATGATTTTTGTTGTCCAACGTGTGATCACTATTCCTTATTTGAGGCTTGAAAAAGTTCCATCCGTAATCTGTATGTGCAATACATCTACAACTTTTTGTGGGTCAGATGCAAACAAAAAAAAAAACAAACAAAAAAAAAACCGACAAAAGAACTAACTATATCTGGCCTATCTTCTGCTCTACTTGGATGCCTTGCATCAATATTGAATTCCACACAGATGTTCTTTCTTTCTTTCTTGTCAATCACCTTTGGACCTTTCCTCTGGATAGATTTGGTAACACTCAAGATATTCCAGATTTCTTCTAGTTTGTTAAACAAGCCTCTTGAGCAGATCCACTCTCCTGTTGTCTTCCTGCCAGTTGCTTATTGCATTTTAGAGTAGACAGTTTTTTATTGCGTAAATATTGGAAATAATAAGATTAAAACCACATAGTTAACAGGATATCATAATATAACAAGGAACTTTCTAAAAATTTTGAATTTGCTGGTATTTTCAAAATGCACACTCAAATTTGATCAAAATTGGCATTCCATATATACAGCTGACTCTCCCTACAACAAACCTATGGGGCCACAGGAATGCTATGGCATACTATCTAGCATTTGTTATGGTAGATAGTATTGCCATAGTGAATTTCTTTTAGTATGACTTTTGCCTTTGTTCTTTGTTTAGGAATTATCAGCAGTTCATTATAGTGATTGAATTTTTTATAATGACATTTGCTGTAGTGAGAGTTAACTGTACTAAATGTAACCACATTATCATAGTTGTCTTATGCATCAGCTGACTATAAAGAAGCAGTGAGTTACATTTGAGTTTTGATATTTTAATTCAACATATCTTTTGCTTGCATAGTTTGTGGTAAAACCAGAAGATATTATCATTGTTCCAAGTGAGTGGAATTTGCTCTTTATGAACAGATGAAGTAATTGAGAGATAATTTTGCAGGTTTCTCATGCTTTGACCTAGAAGAAATGATTCGAATGCACTTAATGCTATATTCTGTTCATAATGCAACTAACTTTGAGTATTTTTCTTTGATTATAACACATCATTTACTCATTCATGCTGATTGTTATAGCAATGAACAAACAAATTAGGAAGTCTGAAGAACAAATGAGTGCCTTCATATAACAGTTCAGGATGCTCTGAAAGCATCAAAAGTAATCTGCAATAGCATGTTTCAGCTTGTGCATTTTTTTCCCCTCCAAAAGAGAGAACATTGAGCAAAAATTTACAAAATCCAGTGGTTTTGTAGTAATCCTGTTGTGTAATATCTTTAATAGAAAATGGTTTTTGTGAATATAACAGATTACATATTAGATACAACAGGTGTGTATGTATGTATTGGATCTTTATCAGAAATCGAGGTATAATTAAGGCCATTTGTGCTACCATTGTTAATCTCGCAAAAATGATTCAGAAAACAGCCTGGTTGGTCTAGACCCCAACTTGTCAGCCTATTCTCATTTGTTCATTAACTACATAGTTATATATGGATTGACTTAAACTCAACCATATCTAGTTAGTTTAGTTATAATGGGCCTTGCCTAAGGTTTCTGTCCTGGAATTCCTGAGACAAAATTCTGAGTAAATTTTCAAATCTTTCTTGATTCGAGATATTTCATGAATTTAGATTTGCAAATCCAAAACAGAAAAAGGTCAAATTTATTATAATTTTTAATTTGTAGAGTAAAATTTGTATTGTATTGTACAGACTAGAGACAATGATTAAAATTTTATACAAACGATTTAAATGTAATACAGCAATAACATTATTCATGACTTATTTTTCACGGTATTAACAACACCACAAACACTTTTATCAACAAGGATGTTTTATTAACGCTAATATTTCGCTGATTTTCAACTCAGCATCATCAGAGCACAACACACATGTAACGCGACAGTGAGCGAGTGAAACAATATAATTGCAGAAAGACAAAAGATCTAAAGTCCTATTTTTGGCGCCCTCTAACGAAAAAAAAAAAAAAAAAAACAGGCAGCAGTTATCCAGGAGTTTTTCTTAGGATAACCGTCTCCCAAATTTTTGGCAAATTAATGTAACCATATTTGTTAAGGTTGGGAGAATTCTTCAAAGCCATTGCTGACTCAAAAAATAGTCTTTCAGATCTATAACGACTCCTAAATAGCACATTCGTTTTCCTCCATCTAATCCTGTGTGAAGGAGTGTCCAAAGCGTGGTCTGCCAGTCCCGACTTGCCATAATAATAGTAGCGAATGTATCTTTCATGTTCTTCCAGGCGGATGTTCACTGATCTTCCTGTTTGCCCATAATAGGCCAAGTCACAGTCACATGGAACTTCATACACTCCTGGGTGTGCTAAAGGGTGAAGTTTATCCTTTGGTGAGCGGATCAGAGTTGCCAGCTTGACATGAGGCTTGAAGGTGGTGCGAAGGCCATGTTTCAACAATACTTTGGCTATCTTTTCTGATGTACCTCTGATATAGGGAATAGAAATGGTCATGTTGTATTCTTGTGTATTAGGGGGGGGCAGAGTAATGGGCCTATGTAGTATTTTTTCTATTTTGTGGGGATTGTAGCCGTTGGCTAAGAACGTATGGCGCAGGTACTGGAGTTCAGTGGTCAGAGCTGTATCGTTAGAACAAATGGCTCTGGCTCTGTGTGTAAGTGTTTTTAAAATGCCATACTGTTGGACTGGATGATGATGTGATTGTTTATGTAAGTATCTTCCTGTGTGTGTAGGCTTCCTGTAAATAGAAAAAGATAGTGATCCATCTGAAAGGCGGGTGACTAATGTGTCAAGAAATGGTAAACAGTTATTTGATTCTTTTTCTACTGTGAAGTGAATTTTAGGGTGTTGGCTGTTTAGGTAGGTGACAAAAGCATCCAAAGTGTCTTGTCCATGGGGCCAGATGGCAAACACATCATCTACATAGCGCAACCATACTGGTGGCTTGTATGTAGCTGTGGTAAGTACTTTGTTTTCAAAGTGTTCCATGTAAAAATTTGCTAACGGGGGGGAGAGGGGGAAACAATTATATTGTTTCACTCACTCACTGTCGCGTTTACATGTGTGTTGTGCTCTGATGATGCTGAGTTGAAAATCAGCGAAATATTAGCGTTAATAAAACATCCTTGTTGATAAAAGTGTTTGTGGTGTTGTTAATACCGTGAAAAATAAGTCATGAATAACCAGCAACACCTAAGCTTATCTGTTAGCAATATCATTATATAATTAATATTACATCATCAAATTCCTGACATGTACCCTGAAGGAGTATACAGGATATGATAGTACTACATGAAAAACTTACATCATTACTAACTTCCTAACTACAATTTTCCTCCAAATCAATCTGTTACCTGTCAAGACGCCAACATTATCAGATCTTATATTCTAATGCAATTTTTACTGTATCAATCTACCTATATCTTGGTCTTTTTCCTGCCAACCTGGCAGAGAACACTTGTTTTGCTAATCTTTTCTCTCCCATTCTGTTTAAGTGACCATACCATCTGAGATTAGCTCTTCTAACACATTCCTAGATGCTGACAATGTCAAGTTCTTATCTAGTATCCTCATTTTTAATGTGATATTGCCATTGATGCCATCTGTTCACGCCTCTAATCTTTCTCAGGACTCTCATATCTGCGGTCTCTAGTCTTTGGTCAAGTGTTTTACTTCTGATCCAGCTCTCAGATCCATAAGTTAAAACTGGTTTGAACACTGTCTTGTATACAGCTAATTTAGTGTTCTGACTAATTTCTCTCTGTTCTGACTAATTTCTCTCTTATTCCATATCAATTTATTCAATTGACTTCCCACCATACCAGCTTTGTTGATTCTGTTTCTATTTCCTTATTTAATTTACCATCTTCACTAAAAATCGTGCCTAAGTAGCTGAAGTGTTTTACTTGTTCTTTAGGTTCTTCATTCACAATGCAGTTTATATTTTCAATGATTCTGCCTATTTTTATTGTCTTATTGAGCTCTTCATACCGTATCTATTACAACAGTTATTCAATTTAGTCAGGGAATCTAAAGAGTTGAGATTAACATCTCCAATTTTGATATCAGGTGCAATACCACTTTCCTTCATAATGTGACCCATATAGATAATGAATAACAGAGGGGAGAATGTACATCCTTGTCTGACACAAGATTTAACATTAAACTATCTTCCTGTACTTCAATTCTAACTGCAGATTTACAACTCAAATGAAAATTAAGTATTGCTTGATATAATATTCCATTGACACCATACAACCGTAGCATTTTGAATAGCTTTTCTCTTGTCACCTTGTCATATGCCTTTTCCAGATCTACAAAGCTTAAATACAGATCTTTGTCATATTCCGATGATTTCTCAACTATTTGTTATCAAGTGAAAATCTGATCCAGGCAGCCTCTGTTTGGCCTGATCCAGCTTGTTCTTCATTAAGCTTCATTTCCACAATCCTTTTCAATCGTTTTTCAAGTATACTTGCATAAATCTTACCACGATCACTCAGTAGGGAAATTTCCTCTGTAATTCTCACATTCAGTTTTATTTCCCTTTTTATATATGGATACTATGTCACCTTTATTATTATTATTTCACACCTCCAGGGAGTCGAAAGACTCATCGATGGAGGGCACCTGCTCTACAGCTCTGTCTCCACCACTCAATCCACCAACTGACTGCAACTACAACAACGACCACCACCACTAGTATTTCTACAGACAATCACAAACATCCATGCCCACGGCAGGATTCGGACCCACAGCCTTTTGGCTGGAGAGCGGATATGCTAACCACTCGGCCAGCCAGGCTAGTCCAATCATCTATAATTCGTCCCTCTATCCAGGCCTTCTGAACTATGCAGTGCAGCTACTATAAGACTTTTGTATTTCCATATTTGAGCATTTCTGGTCGAATGTCATCTACTTCACCTACCTTTCCACATTTCAGGCTTTTGATTGTTTCATTTAGCAATTTTTGAAAGTAATTACCCCCATCCATCAAGGATGTCTTTTTCTCCAGTTTTCATGTCACCTTTATCATCTCTAATTCCTTTTACTCTTTCCTCCATTTCTGAGCTCTTTCAACAGCTTCCAGAATATCTTGCCACCTTGTTGATATTTATTTTCTATGTCCTTATCAAAGTCTTCCCATGACTTCGTTTAACTGGTTTTACACAGTGTTTAGCTTTCTTACATTTGTGTCTGTATTCTCTAAGAGCACAAGATGACTTATTTACCAGGAACTTTTGATATGCTTTCTTCTTTTCCTTCACAGCCTCTTTAACTTCCTGTGTCCACCATGGAGTTTTGAATTTACTGTCTGCAGACCTCGCCACATATCTATCTGACTGAATCAAAAACAATGTTTTCTTCAGGGCTTTCCACTGAATCTCCAAGGTTTGGTACCTGTTCTCAAACTCTTTCATTTTTTCTTGAATAATGTTGAATAATGTTTGTGTGATTTAGTCTACAGTTCACATCTGAGAGCTGCTCAACTTTTATTCACTTTAAAACTTTCTTACATGTTCTTCTTTTCAATATGAACTTCAATTTTATCCTACTCAAGACTAAATGTGATCATTTCCAATTTCAAATCATCTGTACACTCTAGTGTCCTGTACTAGTGAGAAAACATCTCTATCAACAATAACATAGTCAATGAGACTTTTCTTATTCCTTGCCTCTTTTCTCCATGTGAATTTGTGCACATTTTTTATGTCTGAATATTGTGTGTGAGAGTAAAAACACACTGCTGACTATATCGAATATAAGAAACTATGGGCTGAAGTCAGAAAGCTTTCCAGAAGTATACGCAGAGGAGATTGGAGTAAATTTGTTAAATCATTATAGCAGGATATCAGTGGACCACAAAGAATAGGTTTTAAAATTTTCAGGCAACTATAAACAGCAGAAAATTACCAATTAAGAAATAATATTATTTCCAAATTTGGTTGGATAGAACACTATAAAACATTGTGGAATGAAAAACAAGAAATACAAAACAATGACAAAACTCACAAAATTGAAGATATCAATACAGGAAAGTACAGAAGAAATAGCAATGGAAGAATCAGAAAAAGAATTTAAAAACTCAAGAAATAGAAAAAGCCCAGGCCTGGATGGAATATGTGTTGAACTCTTTAAATATGCAGACAATAGCTCAAAAGGAAACCTGCTTAAACTCTTCAATAATATCTGGAAATATCAAAAGATCCCAAAAGAATGGAAAACTGGAGCAGTAATAAAAATTCACAAAAAAAAAAAGGTCCCAAGGACAAATGTGGAAATTACAGAGGCATTACGCTCTTAATAATAGCATCTAAACTATATGCAAACATTTTAAAGAACAGACTAATTAAATATATAGGAAATTATTTAGAAGAAGAACAGTGTGGTTTTAGAAGAGGGAGAGGATGCACAGATGCCTCTTTCACAATGCAGCAGATCATAGAAAAAAGAAACGAATTTAATCTGTCCACTTCTATTTATTGACTACAAAAAAGGCATATGATAACTTGAACAGAAATCTACTCTGGAAAATATTACAAGATGATAAAATACCTCAATTAATTAATGCAATAAAAAGTCTATACAGAGAAACAAAAATTTGCATGAAATTTGCAGATGGAACATTATCAGAACCTATAACTATAAATAAAGGAGTAAGACAAGGGGTTGTGGCTTATCCCCAATCCTATTCAACATTTATATAAACAGAATCCTAAAAGAATGGAAAACAGCTGTCAAAGATGGAGTTAAACTAACAAATGATATGAAGATGATCAAGTACTAATTTCAAATTCAGAAGATAAACTCCAAATTGCAACTAACCATCTAAATGAAATAGAAAAAAACTTTAAAATGAAAATCTCTAAAACAAAAGCTACAGCATTGTGTAGAAACATCATTCAAAAAGTAAAATTATGCTTAACAATAAAATAATAGAACAAGTTATAGAATTCATATACTTGGGAAATATAATCTCGCAGTACAATACTGATTCACAATCGGAAGCAAGACTACAAATTTACAATAGAATGAATGGCATAATTAAAAGAAATTTTGGAAAACAAATGACTAAAGAAACTCAATTAAGATTACATAACATGATCTCTAAACCATCTCTCAAATTTGGAAGTGAAACCTGGATTCTAGAAACAAAGACTAGAAGCAGCACAGATGAAGTTTCTAAGACCTCTCCAGTGACACACTAGGTTAGATAAAAAGAAAAACACAGAAATAAGAGAACGATTAGATACAAAAAAACATCATACAAGAAATAGAAGAATATCAGCAAAATTGGCTACACCAAATAACAATAGGATCCCCAAATTATCATATAAATATAAACTTACAGGAAGACGAGACCACGGATGAAAGATTAAGGTGGAAAGATCAACTTCATCTGCAGAACAGGACATAAAAAAAGCCTATACCTGAATTACTCAGAGAACGACAACATTATGTGAGTAATAATCAAAGGTTGGTCAATTGGTAGAGCCTCTGCTACTAATGGCTCACGCAAAAAGTTAAACAATTTTAAGCGTGGTTAGTAGTTGGAAGGAGATCAATCGTTATGCTGTTGGCACATTCTCCCTCGATGAGTCTTTGGACTCCCTGGAGGTGTCACATAATAATAATCAGTCCATGTCCTGAGCAGAAATCCAATGGGTATTTGCCATTATTATTAGCTTTGCTCTTTTCTCCAAATTTTCCCAAAATATTTTTGTATGTCTGACAATCATTTTCTACTCTGCTATTTAGATCCTCAACAAGGGCCAACTTTTCATTGTGTCAGTTGCTTTCTCTAAAGCCTCAAAAAATTCCTCCATTTCTACCTGAATAGAACCTTCTATGGGACCATAGGCACAAATAAGTTTCATTTTCCAGTTTTCCAGTGTGATATTTGCCCACATCACTACTTGATTTATTACTCTACTCTATCTGCCATTCAAGGAGATTAGTCTCTTATTTAGTGTTGAATACTATGGCTTCTCCTTCTTTTCCTTGATTGTCATTGCCTGAATATAACATTTTGTATTTATTGCTCAGAAAGATCGGATCTTCCCTTTCAGTTGTTTCTGACCATAGGTGACTTTGTAGGCATTGCTCACAAAGTATTCCTGGTGAGATTGTTACAGGGTAGTTCACCATTGCTTTCCCCAATCCCCCAATTTTATCCAGGCTCAGGACCAGTATATGGCTGGGACATATTCATCACTGTAATCCATGTGTGTTCATGGGGCCAGTTTGCCTGTTCTGGGAGATGAAAAACCCGAGTTTCCAGGTGAAAAAAACCCCCCTATCTCTGTATGAGACTGGCTAACTCACCTTTCGTCAAAAGAGACCAGATTCTCGACACTGACCATTCCTCGCGTCACTGACAGGAATCGAACCCAGGTCTTTCCGACCAAAGGGCTTCATCCATACTGACTGAGCTATGGAGGCTCCAGAAAAACATCTGACCAAGAAATAGAAGTTATTATGTCGATCTAGTACTTATCCAGTTCCTCGGCTAGTTCCATTTCTTTGCCATTCAGGCTTCTTATGTTGATAGTACCAATCTTGAACTCTGGTGATGTTGATTGTTGGAAGTTTATTTTCCACTTGGTTAGACTATAATAAATTTAGTTTAATCCTTTACCCAAGTGTAGGCAAACAAAGTTTGTGCCTGAAGTATCTTCAGGACTGAGGCAACTAGTAGTAAAGGTGGACCAAGCTCTCAGTATTTCCCATAATGCAAAGCACATCTCCTTGCAGACATGTATAAAGCTATGCATTAAGAGAAGGGCCACTACCCAGACTGGGTAGTGGCTACCCACTACAAGGAGTGATGAGCGCTTGGTCCACCTTTACTACGAGTTGCCTCAGTCCTGAAGATACTTCAGGCGCAAACTTTGCTTGCCTACACTTGGGTAACGGATTAAACTAAATTTATTATAGTCTACCAAGTGGAAAATAAACTTCCAACATCTTTCTCTAAATCCAGAGTAAATTAATAAGGTGGTACACCTTTTGGCAACTCGTAGAAGTAAATATGACCTCTCCATTGCTTCTGCCCTAGTATCACCACATCTGGGTCTGGCTCCCCACTGACGAGACCTCAATAATGGTTGAAACCGGTCTGGGTAGTGGCCCCCTCTCTTAATGCATGTCTACAAAGAGATATGGTGATATTGATTTGGGATGTGTTTCAGGATTTGTTCCAGTAGCTTTTTCTGTTTTCCCTGGTGAAAACTGTGGGCCCTTGTTTAACTGGGCGACGCCTCAGCTGGCATGAAATTCTGTCATGTTGTATAATATCATTTTATATTGTAGGTTAAGCCAATATGAATACAGTATGGTTGGCTGCTAAATCCCAAATTGCCAGCCCATCTTTGTTCATTCAGTATCCAGGTAGATACCTAACAGGGTGCACTATGAGAAGGTGAGGATTAGACATTAAGTCAGAAACCTTCATCAGTTCTCTGCATTCCTATATGGAGGTCTCCTCTCAGTTATAGAGCTTTGACCCTTAAGCACCCTAATTAATATTGCTGTGAATCGATATTAAAATAACTGTCATGACTTGCACATGTAACAAAAATTATAAAGTTATTCAAAAACTACAATATATTTCATCCAACATTACATAACATCATCAGAGAGACAGACCATTAACTACAAGCAAAATATTAATCACAATAATGAGTCAAAAATTATACTTATATTAGCTCATGTTTTGATCTCAGCTGAAGGATATGTTATTACACTGAGTTCAAAGGAACAATTGTAAGTTGTGTAGGTAAAAAATAATATAATTATTAATTAAAAAAAAAAACAGAAAAACTTATGAACAGTTAAATAGTGATCACTTCCCAAAGCTGAGATATTGGCACACAGTTTGATCAGTTTAAGTTGGGAAAATTTTGTCACGTTTCATGGAAAAGACAATCGAATTTGAACTTGCTGTTCTACCTTGATTACAATTCAAGGACATCAAGACTATTACATTTTTAGACTCTGACAAGTCTGGCCTTGCTACTCCACACTGTTGACACTGGGCACAGAGTTCTTTGGAACCAGCCAAAACTTCCTCATTTCAAATTCGATTGTCTTTTCCTTGAAACATGTGGAATGTTAGCCTGATCAGACTGCATACCAGTATCCAAGTTTTGTGAAGTAATCATAATTAATTGTTGATAAGTGTTTTTTTGTTGTTGATTTTTTTTTCAATTAATAATTATTTTCAATTATTTTTTATCTACACAACTTTCTACAGTTGTTCCTTTGAACTCTAATAGTGTAATATCATATACTTCAGCTGCGACTGAGACATGAGCCTGATTTACGCATGATTTATAAGTCGTAATTCATGTTTTGAATGTACTTAATGGTCTCTCTCTCTCTCTCTCTCCTTCCATCCCTTACAGTGTTCATGTAACATTGAATGAAATATATTGGAATTTTTGAATAATATCTTATTAAATTTTTGTTGCATACTTAAACTCTGAAAGTTATTGTTTTATTGTTCTAGTATACATATTCCATTAAAATTATTTATTACTCTAAATCAAGTGCAATGAAACAACCACACATAAATATTTTTATTATTCTTAGCCACTCCAAGTTAGTTTGTTCACAGTTAGTTATCCCTCTTATCAGGTGGGTCATTAGTTAAATAAAAACAAAAGATCACTACCAGAAGCCAGTGAACTTTCATGCCATTTCTGAAGTTATTTTTACTTTTAAATTTGGATCACATTTGATAAGATAAAAAGTATGATTTATTTTTATTAATTTTGTAATTTTAATATTTTTACTTTAGTTTCAAAATGAAAATAAATCAATCTGAATTTCAGAAACACATTTAAGAAATGTAAAAATGAGAAAGTGACTGAGTGCAATTATTGTCCAAAATAAATTTCATGTAAGGGATTGAACACTTGTAGACTGATGAGGCATTTAGAATATATGCAAGAATCACATATTAAAAAGAAGTGTTGAAGGAAATACAGAACTTTCAAGTTGCTCAAAAAGAATTGAAGGCTGATCAATCAATTAAAATTTTTGTAAAACAAGGAAGTTAAGTGAGATTGTTTCTAGATTGGCTGCTGAAGATGGAATCTCAATTCAAACAACAGTCACTAGTTCTTTTATATGCAAATCAGTTTCAAAGCAGTATTAAAGAACCAATCAGATACCATTAAGTTGTCTTTGAACTTTTGTGAACATAAAAAAAAAAAAAAAAAAAGAGTCAAACATTAAAAAATTAATAGAATCAGATCATTGTTTTAGTCTTACTTTAGATGAGTGGGACCAGTATTGTTATTCATTCAGATGACTCAAACATTTTTAACTTAGGATTAATTTGAATACTCAGAAAAATGTTTGTCATGTGATATTCAAAATATTATGGACTCTTGAATGCAAGATTTTGAAATAATTTTGAGGGGGGGGGGGGGGCATTATGGCTATAACGACAGATGGGCTTGGGTGAGTCTGAAATTTGGATGTGAAAGTTCTTTGAAAATTTACTCTGCCTAAATCATGTCATTTATAAAAATTTTTATAAACTGATGCAGTTTATAAAAATATAATAAATAACAAATATACTTAAAAAAATGTATTTTAATGAGCGACATTGTATAGTCTCAGGAAGAGAAAATAACTGAGATTCAGAAATCCTAGTCTTGCCTTATGAATATGAGGTTTGAGAATTCAATTAAAATCCTTAATCTGTTCTTACATTGCTTTCTGGGTATCTGGAGGTTTCTTCCTAGAAATCTTTAGAATGCAAATATGCTGATTTTTTTTTTAATAATTTTATTTTACACGCACACACTATGTATATTGCAAGTGATACCTAGTTTGTATTCTTGTAGAAACTAATGTCAGTACATCTGTGCATACCAAACACTTGTTCATTCCTCAAGGATTAATGCAATTAACTTGTTCATTATTTGGTTACCCAAAGATTGTGTTCTCTTTATCTTCCTTAGTCAATTAATTGCAAGTTACTTGGCCTGTATGCATGACCAAGTAACTTGGCTTCATTAATGGAATTAATATAGCTGTTTATTTTTTTTAGTAATCATCAGTGGCACATTTTTAAAAACAGTATTATTAAAAATTATAGTTTTCATTTTCACTGTATAAAATTCATGTCAGGTCTATGAACCTGACCACCATTAGCATTCTAATGGTGGTCAGGTTCATATTAGCAATGGTCCAATTAGCATTCTGTAGATATTTATTTTGATTCATATGAGAGATTTCTAGATGAGAGGAGGTGCTGAAGTGAAAAATATGATTTATTACCTGCTCGGATTCTCATCTTTATTTCTGTTTGGATCTTATTATCTTTAGTTATTATAGAGCCTAGATATTTAAATTGTATTGAGTTTTTCAATGTCATGCAGCAAACGGAATAGTTGATGGCTTATTGAGATCTTTATCTCTAGATATTCTGTTTTGTTTTGGTCAATATTAAGACCTAGTTTTTCGGAAGAGGTTTTAAGGTGTATAAAAGTTTCAGTTATATCATCTGCACTTTCTCCTCTGTATACTCCAGGAATGATGCAGAGCATGATATAGTACTTTTAGTTGTTTCTAGTATTACTTTTTCCAAAGCTATGTTGAGGCCGCTCATTATTGGGTGATCCGGAGGATTTTACGAGTTTTTGGAAGAGGTATCCCCGCACTTAAACAAGGGAAAACCAGTCTGGGTAGTGGCCCTTTCCTTATGCATAGCAGTATACATGTCAGCAAAGAGATGTGCTTTGCATTATGGGAAATACTGAGACAAGGAGTGATGAGAGCTTGGTCCACCTTTGCTATGAGTTGCCAAGGGATGTACCACCTTAACTAGTCCTGAAGATATTTTCAAGTGCAAAATAAACCTCCAACATCTTTCTCTAAATCCAGAGTAATTTAATAATAAGGTGGTACACAGGTTAGCAACTCGTATAGGTAAATATGACCTCTCCACTGCTTCTGCCTTAGTATCACCACTCTGGGTCTGCCTCCCACTGACGAGACCTCAATGGAGGTCGAAACCAGTCTGGGTAGTGGCCCTTCCCTTAATGCATAGCAGTATACATGTCCGCAAGGAGTGTGCTTTGCATTATGGGGGATACTGAGACAAGGAGTGATGAGAGCTTGGTCTACCTTTGCTACGAGTTGCCAAGGGATGTACCACTTTACCTAGTCCTGAAGATATTTTCAGGCACAAACTTTGTTTGCTTACACTTGGATAAAGGATTAAACTAAACTTATTATTGTCCTTTATTATCATCAATTATTGCAGTTCTTGATTGATAGCCTGTCTTTAGTTTATTTATACCTTGAAAAAAAAGTTCCTTGCATTTTATATGTATTCGCTTTTTCAATTTTATCAGTTAATTCATTTAAATAGCATCTTTTTTCTTGCCTAATGATTTTGTTTGATTCACTACTAGCAAATCTATAATTTTGTTAGTTATCGTTATTCTGTTAGTTCTGAAGCCATTTAAGCTTAACTTCTTTTTTCATTTCTTTTGCTTCTTTGCATGTATTGTTAAACCATTTATTATAGTATGAAATATTTTGGAATCCTAAAACTTTTTCAGATGCTCTGTTTATACAACACTTCCATTCCATAGAGTATCAATATTTTCAGTTTCTTTATGTTGTTAAGCTCTGCTTTTATTTCATTAAAGTAATTTAATCTTATGTTATTGTTTTTCAGATTATCAATATTGAGTTTAGGATGTTCTTTATTTTTATTGAAATAGTTTTATTTTCACTACTGATCCTGCACTAAATAATGATCTGAATCACAGTCAACACTTCTATAACTTCTAACAGTTTGAATGCTGCTTTGAAATCTTCTTTCTATTAAAATATTTTCAATTTGGTTAGTCAATGTTTGCTTATGGATGTCTTTCCTCATAAATGTTGTACTACTTATTACAAGGTTATTGGATATTGCTAAATTTATTAACCTTTAATTTTTACAAATTAAAGATTAAAAATTAAAAAAAAAAATATTATTACCATTTTCATTTGAAGTTTCATGTAGGCTATTATTTCCTATTGTTTGTCAATGGATTTCTTCTCTTCCTATTTTTGCATTAAGGTGTCCTGAAAGTATAATTATGTAATTATTTGGTTTTTCATCAATTATTCCTTTCAGAGTATCATAGAATTCATCCTTGTTATCTTGAATCAGTTTCCTCTGTGGTGCATGTGCATTAAGGTTATTTTGAACTTTTTTGTTAGCAATCTTATTTTAGTGAATCTTTCATTGATGGCCTCAAAACTTATGAGTGAGTCCCATAGCCTTCTTTGTATCATAAATCCTGTTCCTAGTTCATGTCTTCCTGTGATATTTCCATCATATAATAACAAATATAATCTCATAATTTATATATTCACCACTATCAATCCATGTAATTTCCTGAATTGCCACTATATCCATTTTATATTTCTTGAATTCATCACTTAGATTTTGCAGTGCACTTGCTCTATGGCAGCTTCTGACATTCCACGTTCCAAATTGTAATTCTTTATTCCAAGCTACAGGTCAAGTTCCATTTTTACAATCCAATATTGAAGCTTATTTGGTTCTTGGTTCCTAACAAGTAAGGTTTTTACAAGATGAAGTTGAAGTTTCAACTTCATGCTCAACCCCCCCAACTTAAAGGATCAGGGAGTCTCTCTTAGTTTGGACCTTCATCTTTGACCAGTCTGGCTTGGGAGGCCCTACTGGTATCATAGCAACAACTGCCGACATTGCTCTCAGGGTCAGTGTCAAGTCTCCCCCCCCACGACAAGGTGGAGACACCATTAGGGGGAATACTATATTATATAAAAGTAAATATTGGTTTGCAGTATACAATTTTTTTTTGTCAGACCTACAGTTACCAAATTTTGATGTGGCCAACCTGTTTAACATGTTCACTTAAGGCCATATGCCACATTTTGCCATGGAACATCTCAATGTTTGAATCTGTTAAGTGAAAGATCCATAGGCTTTGTCCTTCATTGTTGTTACATGGTGATAAGCTCTCGTTGTTGTAAAATTATGGAGATAGCTATTATGTTGAAGTAATAACTTTTAAACAACAATATAGGTTTTATTTCTTGGAAAATTCCCGTGTTACTCCTCTAAGTAGATATTAATTTTATGGCTATTTAGCCATTTTTTTTTTTTTTGGAGGAGTGTCCCTTTTTATAATGTCATTGGCTTTTTACTCAGTTTTAGGGCATTACTAAAGTTTTACATAGATATATATGAAGAATATAAAAGGGAAAATTCAGACATTTCTTTTTTTTTAGGATTTTGTTGGCTGTCTTCTTATTCAGTGACATCCATGACATTTGCCGATCTATATTTATCTGCTGTTTAGGGAAGGCAGTATGATTGAAAGGATGGGGGGTGGGAACAGTGGGGGTAGAGCAATGCGGGAGAATTATTGGTGAGGCAAGGGGTATGTGAATCTTTTTGAAAAACCTGGGTTTTTATATATATATATTATTAAAGGTGAGCAGAGAATACTTTGGGAGGGGAGTGAAAATAGAAACAATTTTTTCGAGAAGAGGAAAGATATAATGGGATAGGTTCAGGAGTGAGTAACGGGGTTTGAGCCATTTTGACAGTGCGTTGTCTTTGGAGTTCGTGGGGGAAGTGGAGGCTATGTCATGTCGGCTTGGCGTTTCTTCAGCTTATATATTTGTTACAGGAATCAACAAGTATAGGACTAGCACTAGGACTCAAAAATAACATGTAACTAGAAAATTCCAGTCAATAACTATTGATGTGGTTTTATTTATATATATTTTTCATCATTTTTATTTTTTTTAATTATATATATATTTTTTGATCTTATTAATTTTATTTGTGTTTTAAAAGTTGATTTTTAACTTATTTTCAGTTTATTTTTCCCCTCACAGTAGGTCATACTAGTGTTATGGTTGGTCAAAGTAGTAATTCTGTAGCAAGTTGTAACATTGTTTTTTGGGTGTGTGTGTACACATAAATTCTAGTACTAGTTGCAGTACCTCTTAGCTTAATATTAGATCGCCAAACACAAGCATGAACATGCACAACGTGTGCCACAGTGAACGCATGACTAGACATAATTTAAATTCATCAGAATCCTACATAATTCTGTAGTGGTTGTCACCTTACAAATCTTTTATTATTTGTTTGTCTGTTAATTTTATTTTCTTACACTTTCTGAAGATGTCTTATGTAAGTAAGACAAAACATTGTGTTTTTGAATAAACTAATTATTTGTGTGCAAGTGCCAGTTTACTGTCTCTCTCTCTCTCTCTCTCTCTCTCTTCACCATGAAGAGAATCTGGATTGTACATGTTTCTTAGCCACAAGTTCAGCCAGTTTCCAGGGCTGACTCAGCTCTTTTTTGTGCTAGCCATAAGCTGCAATATCTCATTTCTATATATACAGCATGTACCTTCTACTAACTAGTGAGTTTCTGTCATATCTCTTCTCATCAGTGTTCCTCAAAATTTGAAAACCACATTCCTTCTTTCTACCCTCATGTGCAATTACATAGTCTGTTTATCATCTTGATCACCTAGCTCTGGATGTTTTCAGCTCGCTTCTCATTTCCTGGGAATCCAAGTGACTATATCTGCACAAAGTAGTCCAGATGTGATCTTTTCAGTGCTTTGTAATGTGGCAGAATAACTTTTTTTTTTTTTTTTACTTATAAGTCAGTGTATACACTTCACTATTAGATAATGCACCACTGAACTGCATTATCTGATTCATTGACTTAATCACCTGAATGCGTTCCCTAAACTTTAACTTGCTATAATCCCATAGGGGTGGGGAAGGTCAGTGTAACCTACAAATCTCTAGCTGCATTGACTACTTTCAGCAAATTGTCATTTATATGATATTCTGCCTGCAGTATACGTCATCCATAATGCATAATTTAGAACATTAAGCTGATGCTCATTTAGCATTTGCCCATTGAATTGTTCAGGATTGCCTACAAGGATTGAAATTCTATCAGGTGTTTATGACTTATCTCAATGTAGCATCATCAGCAAACAATTCAATCTCCCTCTAATGTCTACCCTGTATCATTAATATGTATATAGTTAAATAACAATGACTCAAGTACTGAACCCTGTAGTATATCACTGGTCACCTGCATTCTCTTAGACTCAAGCACCTCCATACACCTTTTTCTGATACCTATCAATCATTCACTCTCCTATCCATGCCACAAGTACCTTGCACGTATAACCTTGTCATGCTATAGCAAGATCCAGAAATACCGTGATATATCCATTCCTCCCCCCCCCCTTTTTTTTAATTTAATAGAATTACATTTTTTACAACAACCTAATATTTTCTGATGATATTCTTATTATTGCAAACAATATGAAAGATTTAAAAGAAATGATAGAAAATCTGACAACTAAATCACTAGAAATTGGATTAGACATTAATTCTGAGAAAACCAAAAAGGATACAATGAAAGACAGCATTATTAAGGTAAGCAATAAAGAAACTGAAATAGTAGATGAGTAGATACTTAAGAAAATTGTTTAAAATAGAGAAACAAGAAGTCATGAAAGAAGTGAAAAGAAGAATAGGAATGGGATGGTCAACTTTTGGAAAAATTCAAAAGATTTTTAAACAGCAAAATAAAACCTGAGAACAAAGGAAGACTGTTACCAATGTGTATTGCCTGTTATGACATAATGAGCAGAAACCTGGGCAATCAAAAAGTAAATAATAGATAAAATGCAAAAAAAAACAGAAAGAAGAATGGAGTAGAATAATGTCTACTAAACATAATGTGTTGTGACAGTGAATGAGTTTAAGGCGAGGTATGATAGATACTGTATGAATGTCAAATAGTTGTGATGAATATGATTTGGGGCCTCCCTCGATGAGTCTAATGACTCCCTGGAGTTGCCCGTAATAATAGTAGTAATAGTAGTAACATAAGACTCAAAGATAAAATCAAAAATGAAGAAATAAGAGCTAAAACAAAATTTTTAGATATTGGAAAAAACATACTTCAAAGAAAATGGGTAGGACTCATTACAAGACTCAAGGACAATAGATGAACAAAAGTTATACTGGAGTGGCAGCCATATGAAGGTAAAAGATCAGATGGAAGACCTGAAAGAATAATCAAATAATATAGGGAAAACAATTGTAATTCCCAGGCACCAGCAAACTCATGATAGAGACAGATAGAGAATTGATGGGCACATAGAATTGGCTATAAAAAATGTTAAAAGAAGAAGAAGAAAATAATCCATTCCACTTTAACTCTACTGTCCCATGTAAAGAAGCACCCATTGCTGTCTACTCAGCTCTTAATACAATTCCTATTCAAACTTTCATGACCACACCAGAGATACCAACTAGTCTATAATTTGTTCTAGTCCTAGCTCTCTATTTGTATATTGCATTTTTTATAATATGGCTCCCATATTACATCAGTATCATGGGATATATGAGTATTTTTCTTTTATTTTTTTTTTAAATTAATTTTTATAATTTTTTGCATTTTTATTTATTTACCTAATATGGAAACCTTGCTTTAGAGACCTCAGGCCTTCGATATGCAAGTGGTCTCACACTGGGTGTCGAAATTCATCTTTCGCCTAAAATTAATCACATCTATGCCCTCAGCAGGATTCATTGGGGAGTAGATTAGATATGTTAACCACTTGGCTGACCAGGCCCGCAGTTTTCTTGCTCTCCTTCCACTCATTGGGAATCATGCATGTGTTGAGACTCGGTTTAAACAACCAGGAATGACAAACTCTGCTGCATTCCTTCAGCACCATACCAATATCCTGTCGATATGCATACTATATTCAAATCAAGTTCTTGCAATAGCATTAATGCTTCTGTTTTTTTTTTCCATCAGCTTCACTTTTGACATCCATAAAGAGCTAATAATTTAACTATTCTTTTTGATTTTTTTCTAAATAACTTAGGGAATTGAAACAACGTAGATCCGAATATAAATTAAATTATACTTTAATAGATATTTCCGATATTTCGGCAATGTCACATTGCCATTTTCTAAAGGAACTTACAAAAAGGCAGGTGCACACAGGCAATAACAATACAGTAACTAAGAATGAAGATATGAAGCTATCGTTCTCCTAGAAGTCCTGATGGTGCCCTCTGGTGGGCTAAGTAGGCGTTCTTGGCCGTTGGGCTGAAGGTCTGCTGATGTATGCCTCCCAAATTTGGGGCAATCGCATACAACCAAATTTTTTTGAGGTTTGGAGAGTTTCTTATGGCAGAGGCTGATTCCATAAATAATCTTTCGAATTTATATTTGCTCCGGTGTATTATTGTTGCTTTCTTCCACCGTATTCTGTGGCGAGTATCCAGAGCATGGTCTGCAAGACCAGAATGGCTATACTTGTAAAACCGGATGTAGTCCTTGTGTTCAGAAATTCTGATATTTGCTGTCCTGCCTGTTTGGCCAAAGTACGACAGTTTACAACTGCAAGGGACCTGGTATACACCAGGTAGGTCTAGGGGAAGTGGTTGGTCTTTGGTAGAGCAGATAAGGGATGCCAATTTTCTGTAAGGCCTGTAACAGGAGGTGAGGTCATGTTTTTTTAGAATTTTGGTGATTTTTTCTGAGGTGCCTCGGATGTAGGGAATGGTGATGGATTTAGAGTAATCTTTTTGGTGGAGGGGGGAGGAGGAGGGGGGGCTGTGGTTTGTAGGTTTTAATATTTTTTGGGGGGGTAGCCATTGGCTGAGAAAGTGTTGAGGATGTGATTTAGTTCAGTGTTAAGGGCTATGTTGTTAGAACAGATTTGTTTAGCCCTGTTGTATAGTGTTTTTACCACTCCATATTGTTGTGAGGAGGGGGGGGGGATTGTTGGTGGATGTATCTGCCTGTATGGGTGGGTTTTCTGTAAACTGAGAAAACCAAAGTTCCATCAGGCTGGCGGGTGACTAGTGTGTCTAGGAAAGGGAGGCAGTTGTTTTCTTCTTTTTCCAGGGTGAACTTGATTCTGGCGTGTTGGTTGTTTAAGTGTGTAAGGAAGGAGAGGAGTGTTTCAGAGCCATGTGGCCAAATAGTGAACACATCATCAACGTAGCGAAGCCATATGGTTGGTTTTTGTGGGGCAGAGGCTAAGGCTTTTTCCTCAAAGGTCTCCATAAAGAAATTGGCCAAGGGTGGGGAGAGTGGTGAGCCCATGGCTGTCTATTTGTTTGTAGAATTTTCCCTGCCAAACAAAATAGCCTGAGTTCATTGTGAACTGAAATAGGGCTGAGATATCGGGGGAAAATTTAGCTTGGATTAGCTCTAAAGTTTCCTTGAGTGGGACATTTGTGAATAAGGAGGAGACGTCGAAGCTGACCATTATGTCAGTATGTTGGAGTGTAAGGTTTTCTATGCTGGCCTTGAAGTGGGCTGAGTTTTTTATGTGTGATGGTGTGTTGCCAGTATAGTGTGTGAGCTCTTTGGCCAAATGTTTAGCTAATTTGTATGTGGGGGAATCAATGCCATCCACTATGGGATGTAATGGCACATTTTCTTTATGTATTTTTGGGAGTCCATAAATACGGGGGGGGGGGGGGGGGGTATAGAGTTAAACGGTTTTAATCTGTTGGTAACTTCTACAGGCCAAGAAGTGACTTTCTTAAGGAGCCTGTGAAGTTTTCTAATTTGTGAGTTGGTGGGATTGTAATTGATAGGGAGGTAAGTAGCTTTAAAAAAAAATAAAATAAAATAAGTAGTTAAAAAAATAAATAAATAAAAAATAAAAAAGAATTCTACCGTCAATCCAAAACTTGCTACCAACACCGTAATCAGCCTTTCTTCAGTCACCCTGAAGCCTGAAGCTCTCAACGTGCTTTCACGTGGCCACAACTTCGCCATTGCTCCCAGAAAAATACCAAGTGAGGATATTATGATCCAGATTGAAAGAGGAATCCGCCACCTTCCACATCAAATCACCAACAGTGTAAGACTGGATGTAGCTTGTGTCCTTTCCATAGCAAAACCACCCAAAACCAATATATCCAACAAGGAATTTAAAGCCCTACAGGAATTGAGAAATAATAAAGAATTAGTTATCACCAAAGCGGATAAAGGAAATGCAACTGTAGTACTTAACCAAAAGGACTACAAAGGTAAGCTGAATGCTCTTCTATTAGATCGGGCTACTTACCTCCCTATCAATTACAATCCCACCAACTCACAAATGGCCAATGGCTACCCCCCCAAAAAAAAAATAAAAAAAAATTAAAAAAAATTAAAACCTACAAACCACAGCCCCCCCCCCCTCCACAAAAAAGATTACTCTAAATCCATCACCATTCCCTACATCCGAGGCACCTCAGAAAAAATCACCAAAATTCTAAAAAAACATGACCTCACCTCCTGTTACAGGCCTTACAAAAAATTGGCATCCCTTATCCGCTTTACCAAAGACCAACCACTTCCCCTAGACCTACCTGGTGTATAACAGGTCCCTTGCAGTTGTAAACTGTCGTACTTTGGCCAAACAGGCAGGACAGCGAATATCAGAATTTCTGAACACAAGGACTACATCCGGTTTTACAAGTATAGCCATTCTGGTCTTGCAGACCATGCTCTGGATACTCGCCACAGAATATGGTGGAAGAAAGCAACAATAATACACCGGAGCAAATATAAATTCAAAAGATTATTTATGGAATCAGCCTCTGCCATAAGAAACTCTCCAAACCTCAACAAATTTGGTTGTATGCGATTGCCCCAAATTTGGGAGGCATACATCAGCAGACCTTCAGCCCAACGGCCAAGAACGCCTACTTAGCCCACCAGAGGACACCATCAGGACTTCTAGGAGAACGATAGCTTCATATCTTCATTCTTAGTTACTGTATTGTTATTGCCTGTGTGCACCTGCCTTTTTGTAAGTTCCTTTAGAAAATGGCAATGTGACATTGGCAAAATATCGGAAATATCTATTAAAGTATAATTTAATTTATATTCGGATCTACGTTGTTTCAATTCCCTAAGTTATTTAGAAATGCATAACCAACGTATAAGCCTATTCTTTTTGATCCATTCCATTAACATGTTGATTCCATTCCAATCTTTTTTTATCCATTCATTTATGAGTTTTAATTGACATTCTTTGTACATCATTTCATTTTTTATTCTAAGATCAAATTTTATATTAACTATTTTTCTTAATGCTTTCATTTCACGTGTATTTATCTATCATATTTTTGATGTTTCTATTCTTGTTTTCATGCTTACTTCAATATTAGTTCGACTACTTACTTTTATATTCTTACTTTTTTTTTATTAGATTTTTATTTTTCCATATAGTAATTTAAACATCCTGATATTTTATTAGCCTTCAGGGATTGTTCTTTTACTCCATCCTGTGTTATTTTTTCACTGTTCACAATTATTCTTAGGTATTGAAATTTCATTGCTTATGCTAGTATTTTCTCATATAGTTCTAATTTATATTTGATTGGCTCCTTTGTAGTTACCATTGTTTATGTTCTTCAAAACATAAGCCACTTTATACTTCCCTAGATGTGTTAAAGTTTGCCATCAGGAGAGTAGATAAGGTTACTTTAATGTGTACTTTAAAAGTAGCATAAAGATTGTATTTATTTATTTATTTATTTATTATTATATAAACATTATATTCATAGTGTCAGGGACTCATTGCGGGAGAGCTCTAATTTTTCAGGCAGACCCTGGATGTATAGTATGGGAATAGTTTTGCTGTATGTTGGAAAAGGTGTGTGTGTGTGGGGGATGCTGAGTGTGTGTGTACATCGGATGTTTCAAAAAGGTATATACAACTTTGCAGGAAAACAGAGTAATTCAGAAGACTTACAAAAGCTGAGTGAGTGTCATGATGTAGTGAAACACATCAATTTTTGGTCATGTAACTTCATTAACAAATGACAACACTAGATTGAATGATATATCACACCATTTGAAATTGGTGACTTTTGATGGTGCATAGTGAGCACATTGTGTGTTTTAGTTTCAGGAAACAAAGTTTGCAACACAAGTTCAGAGGAATTCCGCATGCAATATAGCAAAAAATCTCCTAGTAGGCACACGATCTACATGTGGCCCAAGAATTTTGTGAAACTGGCTGTTCTGTGCATCATCCGAGGTCAACAGGAAGGTTGCTTGCTGCTGATGCTGTTGTGGAAGAAGAAGTTTGGGAAAGTTTCCAGAGAAGCCCTGGAAAGTCAACCAGATGGGCATCTTATCAAATTGGAATTCTGCATGTGACTGTGTGGTATGTTTTACAATAGCATCTAAATTTAAGGCCCTACAAATTTACCCTTGTATAACATTTGAAGAAAGACATTAAGAAGCTACACCAGGATTTCTGTATAGAAACGATCAGTAGGATAGAACAAAGTGAGAACTTTTGGGACATGATCGATTTTAATGATGAGTACACTTTTCATGTAAGTGGGCAAGTAAATACTCACATCTGCAGCATTTGGGAGCAAAAACTATATGCCATCATAGAACATGTTAGCAGCACCCCAATGGCTAATGTTTTTTGCATCATAAGCAAGAAGAAAGTGTATGGACCCTTTTTTTTTTCAGAGTGTTCCATTACTATGTCCAGAAACACCACCTAATACCACAATTAGATGATGATGACCACGATGGATGCTTTTCCAGCAAGATGGAGCACCTCCTCATTACCTGACAAACGTAAGGTTGTACCTTTTACACCCATTTTTCAGACAGATGGATTGGTAGAGGAGCACTTGTATAATGGCCACTGCGTTCCCCCCTGACCTCACACCATTAGATTTTTTCTTCTGGGGGCTTTGGAAAAGATCGTTGTTTATACCACTGCTACCAGCCAATTTGGATGAGCTGTATTCCAGAATTGCTGAAGTTACGCCAGATATGCTTTGCTGTGTGTGTGGCAGGAAATTGATTACAGATGGGATATGTGCAGAATTACTGTAGACAGTCATATCAAACTTTAACTCACTGTATTGAAACTTCAAGTGCTACGGTAAATTTGCATGGTAATAAAAATCGTTCATCTAATGCTATTTACCTTCTGTTGTCATTCAGAGTTGTATACTCCCTTTTGAACCACCCTATGTATAGTACAGGTATCCCTTGCTTATCCTCCGATGTCAGTACAGTATGGTTTATTTTTTTTTTTATTCAATAATTTTGTTCAATCTTTGTTCAATAATTTTTAGATTGTAACTGAAAATAAATGCAGATAAATATATATATATATATATATATATATAAAATAAGTTTAATGACTATTACCGAGAGAAAAGATGGCAAGATATATTTAACAAGATACTACTAGTTTACTAGTTTCGTTACAAGAACATCATCAGGTATCATACTCAAAGAAATATATAAAAAATTACAGAGACTTAAAATTGTATTAACAGAACAAGTGAAAAACAGTAGCATGTTTGAAAAAATGCAAGTATGAGTTCCATACAAACGAATACTACGTGCTGTCGCGAGTGCGCCAGTACTGAACAGAAGCAACGTGTGCGTCCGAGAGATTGTAACTCAGGCTGTTGTTGATATGAGAGGAATCTAGACAAATTTCTCTTGATTCAACAATCTTTCTTTCGAGTTCATCGTAGCACACATGGATATTAGCAGTTTGAGTCCAGTTTACAATGTGCTGGCGGCCTTCGTCTGAGTTAGCAGAAAAGAGAACGTGGCTAGAGAGAGCGCTAGCTCTAGTCCTATTATAGGAGATATCTCTATGGTGTTCATCCAAACGTAGAAGGATGGATTTGGCAGTCTGTCCATAATAAGGCTTTCCGCAATCACACAAAATCTTGTAGACTCCTGGAAACTGAGTAGGAAGATGTTTCTGTTTATGTTTGCAAAGTAATGAACGAAGTTTTGGAAGCGTAGTGTAGCACGTTTTGAAGTTAAATTTCCTGAGGATCTTTGCCAGTTTTGGTGAAAGAGAGCTGATGTAAGGCAAGGAGATGAAGACTCTTGGGGGAAGGGGATCTTCAGCAGTAGTTGAGTGCCTGGGGGAAAGAAATTTGTCAATCTTCTTTGGAGAGAAGCCATTGTTAATAAACGTTTTTTTAAGAAAACTGAGTTCATTTATAATTTCTGTTTCTTCGGTAAGTAATGATTTGGCTTGGTGGGCTAAAGTGGAAATAATACCACATTTTTGTGGAGGATAATGATGGGAGGAAGCATGAAGGTATCTGTCAGTATGACTGTCTTCCCTTTTTAGACCTCAAACTTATCAGATGTGCTGAGAACATTAAAATCTCAATTTTTAGAAAGCCTACTCATACTGACAGATATACATTTTGGCACAAAATTCTAGTAGTTCCTCTATTCGGCTTTGAAATAATGTTGGATTCAATATCCACTTAATTTGTACCATGTATTATATTTACAGTGTTTTTTCCTTATGTTTTATTGCTTGTTTGCCGAAGTATGGAGAGTCATTTTGCTTGTTACTGTAGAATTTATGCCGATAAGAAAAAAAACTAAAACTGCTCAAATGACTCTTGATAACTTCTTTTGATAAAAAAATTGCAGTAAATAATGTAGGTACAAGCATTTATTAAACATTTACTTTGCATTCATTTTTTATCTTTCCTAAAAGAGTACCACATAAAACAAATTATTAATACAGTAATCAATCATGGATGAATTGTAATTTTTACCATTGATTAACGCGATTTTGATATACGTGGTAACATCGAGGGATACCTGTATTTTGTCTGTTTTATAGAAGTTGCAACTATTGCTAAATTCCATCCTTGGACATATTCTTAGTTTATAAATTTCCTTATATGTGATCAACTTCATATAGTAATGGATAGATAGGAAGATCTATTGATATCCACCTAGAAGAACATAAAAATACATATCCGCTATTGTTATTGCAGGTCATATTGGTAGACCAGGTATTGGACGTCCTTTCACATAGGATTAAATAAAAGAAACTATTTGGCATATGAGAGACTATTTTTTGTAGTTAGCATCATCAGTGAATACTCCTTAAGCCTCAACAAGTATGACTACATTAATTTACCAAAACACTTGCAGAATTGGTCATTTTAAGACCGCCTTCAGAACAACAGCCATACTTAATTTCATATCCAACTTAAAGAGGATGAATGACAGAATGGTATTTTTTTCCCCTAATATAATTTGATATGTTTCTACAACTGGTTGTGGATTCATAACTTGTGTTTGTTCTATGAAAAACATCAGACATGCACCACGAGTGTTTTTTTTTGTTTTGAAGATGCTGACAGTTTATCCATTAAAATATCCAGTTACTTAGATTTGTTTTATTCTTGTATGGTGTTGGGAATCAATGCCATAAAAAAAAATTAACCAAATAGATAGTCGAGACCACCTTCATCCCGATAGACATAGATTATTTTATATCCAGCTTGAGAGGGTGTGATGATAAAACAGTTTTTTTCTCCACAATTATTTGGTTGTGGTAAATGTCTTGTTTGTTCTGACAAACACAAGGCATGCACCACAAATGTTTTGTGCTCTGATGAGATTAATTTGAAATCCACTGAAATATCACTGACTTAGATTTGTGTGTGTGTGTGTGTGTGTGTGTGTGTGTGTGTGTGTGTGTGTGTATCAATATTATAACGTTAGGGATCCCAGATACATTGGAAAAAAATATTGGACACTCATGACTGAGGGTGAAAGTTTAGTATGTGCATCCATCACATATGCCAGTCTTACAAAATGATTCTAACTTTCCGAGTGTGTGCATGGTAAGGTTTGCTATGCACACACTTTACTAAGTATAAGTAAACAAATAGTAAATCAAATTGTTTTAAAAACTGCTTGTTTTGAAATCAAATTGCTTTAAAAGAGTTTTTAAAGCGTCTGTATAATTACACTTCCTTTTTGGCATTTTTAATGTTTAACGTGGCCACAGGAGAATTGAAAAACCATACATTTTAACAGCAGCCATACAGTAATTGATACTCTGCAAGCACCAACCTGTTTCCTCTCAGAGCAAGCTTCTAAAATGGCATGGGTCAGGCAGACCATTCCGTGCTATTTAAAGCTGAGCCAATATCACGGCACATGCCAAAATGTCAGTGCACATGTGCACTGTTCTAATGAACTTATCACTGTTGCAGTGTTGCCATCACTCGCCTTGAGAAAATAACAATGCGTCTATAGTTCCCTGTAATGACGGAGAGCGATGTTTGTAATAGAATAGAAATTGTAACTCATCGATTTTGTTATTCAGTCTTGAACTCTAAAATACAGGACAAAAAGCTGTCCTGAAGAGTTTTCTCGGGACAAGGGGACGCATTAGCCAAAAACGGGACGTCTGGGATCCCTAACGTTAACACAAAAATAACTGACATGCTTATGCATTAACTAAGCAAACTTGTTAGAGAAGAAAATTTCGAATTGTTGATTTGAATTTTTGGAAAATCTATTCCAACTGATATCATTCCAGGCATTTGGTCAGAACAATTATTTTGATCAAGAGAATCGAAGCAACCAATTTTGGAAAAGATAATAGAAATTGTGAAAATGATTTCACCTAACACCATTGTAATCCATAGGACTACAAAGCTGAAAGTAGCAGTGGAGAGCATACTTACCCTACATTATAATTTGAGCGACTTTTTATGGCTTCGACCCTGAGAAGTTATAAACCTGTAGTACATTAGTACCATGGGTTGATGGTAGGTACTAATGCACTACAGGATACACACACACACACACAGTAAAACCCCGAAGTTACATGGTTGGTGGGACCAACAAAAAGCGTGTAAGTCGAATTTGCGTAACTCGGGGTATAATTTTGCATGTAATTTATATATACAAACATACAATTGGGACCAAAGGTTTACAAAAACACCTATATTTTTTAAGAAATATAATCATAATTGTAGTTTTTCGTACATAAAAAAAAGAAAGTTATTTCGATGTCGATGGTTTCATAAAAACTAATAGATTCGTCTGGCGGCATAATGTCTTTTTCTTGTCACGCAAAATTTCTTCATAGCAAGCTAATGATTTTTTTTATTCCTTGCCTTGTGGGTACAATTCGTTCCTCATTAGAATCTATGTCCTCCAAAATCTGTAAACCTTTCTTTTATGATTGTTCTTACTGTGGATTCCTGTAGATCGAACTTCTTTGCTAACTCACAAATTTTCATTCCGCCTTCAAAATCCTTAATAATGTTGAGTTTTGTTTCCAAAATCAATGTTTTTCTTTTCTTGCTAGCTGTAGAAGAATCGGACTTGCTTCTTTTGGATGACATTATTATTTTTTATGTGATAAAATTTTTATCAAGAACATAACATTAAACAATCGCAAGGTTTGTAGACTATAAAAATCGTGTATGAATGAGACCATGCAAGACACGTCAGTGCTTGTTCACAGCAGGTGCGACACTGGCGAATGCTGCCGGCACCTGAAAGATACGACTAGTGGTGAGGCGTGAAGCGGGAGGGGAATACGTACATATAAGAAACCGCGTAATTCCGGATTCACATAAGTCGGGGTATGACTGTATTTATATAATCCAGGAACCTTGCTTTACAGGCTAAACATGGGACATTTTCAAGCCACTTCAACCCTCTAATAAGTTGGACAATAGTCTTACACTGAAATTCTTTTCTCTCTTAAAAGCAATCACAAACATTTGTGTCTGCATGAGATTTAAACTTGCAGCCTGTTGGTTGGAGAGTGTGTATGTTAACTGCACAGCCAAGCTGGAGTATACAGCTGTATGCTCAGAAGGGTTATTTAGAAGGAATGGATCAGAAAATAGTGAGGAATGTCTGTTATTCCTGTGGACAATTAACAGTTTGTGCCTGGCTTACAATAAATGTTTTTATTTTTTTATTTCTCTTCCATTCTGATTTTTTATAATTAAATAAAAGTAAGATGACTTTTTATGTCTCTTACCTGGGGAAGGTTGTAAAACCCATAGCACATCAGTACTATGGCAGGCCAAATTGGTGGGGTAATTTTGAACATACAGAAAATGAGGATTAAGGATAGAAAGGAAACATGTTCAGAGTAATAAGACAGGATTTGGAAGGAAACATTCTGCTATATTTGTATAAAGATTCCTTTGCATCATCCTTAACTGAATTTCTGCAGTTTTTGGTGAGCTATGGAATTAATGAAGTTTTGTGTTAATGACTCAGTTTAAATCTCTGATGTTGAATAAGTGAATGTTGTATGCTAATATTACCTTTGTGATTAAAGAAATCATATATATCAACAGTTTCATATGAGGTGGGAAATAAAAAGTCAGACTTGAATAACTTTCAATGGTGGTGTATATCATTTGAGACTTTATATTGCTATGAAGTACATGTAAAAGAATATTTTATGAAAATTTTAATATTAACCTTTGAATTTTTAATTTAACTTTTCAGAATATGGTTTATATCAAGACTAATTATTAGTTATATGGAAATATAGAAATTTGGATACCTTGGTCTGTTTGGTACAAAAAAGTTTGCTATATTTTCTTTGACATTGTGGTGAAGTTATAGCTGTAGCACAAATTAAAAGCCAGTCATTGCCTTTCCTTTATGGGTAGCAGATGATAAATTAAGTGTTCTTAGTCTGTAGTAGTTTTAGCAATGTCAGTGAATTTCCAGATATACCAATCCTTAATTTTCCCAAATTCTTTAGTGGTTGTGTTTGTAATGTCAAAAATGATCATCCAGAGATCAGCAAACAGTCATGTTTATATCCTAAAATTAACAAGTACACTAGTTATTCCTATGCCAGAGCAAAGCTAATTCACCTCACTTCTGAGGTGAAGGCCTTTTACAAATTTTCTATGCATGAAGGGCAGTTATATCTTGGCATCATTTGGAAAGTTAATTTGATACTTGAATGGTGGGAAAAGGACACCAATCAATCTCCGTGAATTATAGTAGATTTTACATAAATTTATGCATTAATTTTTGCTCATATTGGTATTTTTTATGAAACATATAACAATCATATAAAGACAACCTTAATTATATGAAAGTAGTATAAATTATACTACTTTCATAATTATACTACTGAAATTATACTATTTTCAGTGTTTCACTAGTCAAATTGTCATCATCTGTGAACAGTATGTAGGTATATAGATATGTGCATGCATATGCTACATTGAAACGCTAATGCAAAAAATTAGTAAGGAAAAGTTCACCCACGCAGTTATAAAAATGTATATTTCATATCATTCTTGTATATCAACAAGAATGATGTGAAAACTGAAGTTCTAGCCATTTTTTAGCATATGCACTATGGACAATTTTGTTTTATCCTTAAAATTTGAATTGAAATGTCAAATTATGATATGCGATTTAAATAAAAATTTCATTCATTTTTCAGTAAGGCCAGAAATAAATTATTTTAAATCATTTGTCCAATCAAAAGAACTATAAGGAAAATTAAGGGAGTTAAAAAAAATCCCTCATCAAGAAGGGTTGAACCTAGGACTGATCCAGCAATAAATTTTACTTCACTGCAGCATTCAAGTATGTTGCATAAAAATTGTAGTCTACAATTTTCATGCAACTCAAAGTGTCAGGAAACACTGGGTGTTGCCACTGCCGAGTTTCCTGACCTAGAGCAATTCATGTCAGGAGTTGATTAGTTTAGTAGTGATCATTTAGGGTCACTCAGTGAAATTTAAAGTGATCTTGTAGTTCACTCAGAGTTTTTGGAGAGATATCCTACAGTTTATCATACCTCAAAGGTTATATTATAATGCAGAGTATTATACACACCCCGTGTCTATAATACTATGCATAAGTGAGATTTAAAGTGATCTTGTAGTTTACTCAGAGTTTTTGGAGAGATATCCTACAGTTTATCATACCTCAAAGGTTGAAACCAGTCTGAGTAGTGGCCCTTACCATAATGCATAGTATTATACACACCCCGAAAGATGTGTGTTTTGTATTATGGGATACTAAAGCAATTGATGCGAAGTCATTAGCCTCTATATGCAAGTAGCCCAATCGTGATGATACTTCACATGCAAACTTTGCTTACACTTTGATAAAGGATTAAACCAAGAATATAATCTCTTGGCATTTTTAATTTATAGTCTAACCAAGTGAAAAAACTTTCAACAAATTAGCCACTCATTTAACCAAAGTACTCTATCTTCTTATTACAGCACTAGCTTTATGGTCACCTTTGACATCTGCTTTTTATTCACTAACGCTTTGCTTGAAAGGAGGAGAGGAGACAGCTGAAGCTAATATAGGTCCACTCTCCTCCAATATCTCTTCTTATTCAGTTCTCTGTGATATTTTATTTAGCAAGAAAAAAATGTATAAACAAGTCTGGTAGAGCTACAACTCCCACAATTTCAAACAGAGTATTTAACATTTTTCCATGTGTCCATATCCCATCTCCCACCAACTTAAGCTACAGGAATTTGTCCATAGTTATGCCATTTATCCAACCTCTTAAAAGGTAGCGAAATTATTTAAATAAAATATACAGTCTAATTATTACATTTAGGCCAGGCAGAAAATTGGTATCCTTAACTGTTTTTGTCTATGATTTTCTATACCAAATACTGCAGTTGTTTTAAAATTGCCTATTGTGGTTATACTGCTAGGACACCAACATCCCTAGACTTGCTCACCATGAAGATTACACCTGCTTCTGTGACTTCTGCTCAGGTCTTTTAGACCATATCATGGACACCTACTGCAGAATTTGCTTTAAAAACTAACTTTGCAGGAGGAATGTGGGGGTTTGAAAGTTTTCCTTGAATCTATTTATCTTAATAAACCACTACATTCTCAAAAAATTCGGATGCTAAAATTGACTACATAAATTTGATCTTTCAGTATCCAGTAATGTAATGTAATGTGCCTAATAGGTGACTTTCTTTTCTTGTGGTGCTTGCATGCACATATCTCTAACAGCTGTATATCGTTGGATGATGCAGTTAGGTCCACTTACAAAGCAATTTTACATTTGTTTTAAATTAACTCATCCCATTTTTGTTCATCTTAGCTAACAGTTTTCTACCTCATTTTCAGAAGTTATTGGTTAGGTATTCTGTCATTCTGCATAATATTAGTTATGAATTTAGATTATAAGTATCAATGCTAAATGTTGGTATTTTCCAGCAGCTGATGCTTTTTATGTTATCACACACATTGTCATCTGCTTCCTGAAAATACCAACATTTAGCATTGATGCTCATGATCTAAATTCATAACTAATATTCAAAACTGTTAGCTAAGATGAACAAAAAATGGGATGAGTTAGTTTAAAACAAATGTAAGCTTGCTTTACCTTTTATTTCTCATTCTCAAGCTGCTATATCAGAGTGAAAAAAATGAGGTAGAACAGAGAAAGGATGCTCTTATAAAATTTAATTCTTAAAAAAAATAAATGTGATTTACAGATTTTAATAGTGACTTCATAGCACTTGTTTAAATTCAAACAATGCAGAATACTTATATAATCTTTTGGTATACATCATCCGAGAAGGTTGTATAGCTGAATATCAAAATCAAATGATATATATTCTCTCTCTCTCTCTCTCTGTCTCTCTCTGTCTCTCTCTCTCTCTCTCTCTCTCTCTCTCTCTCTCTCTGTGTGTGTGTGTGTGTGTGTGTGTGTGTGTGTGTGTGTGTGTGTGTGTGTGTGTGTGTGTGTGTGTGTGTGTGTGTGTGTGTGAGAGAGAGAGAAAAACTGCTTGTCAAGTGAATGTGGCCATACTGTGTAGGTTTCATCGCAACAACAACAAACTGTCTTAGAAAGTATTTTCATATGAAATTTTATAAACTGAATTTGAAAAATATTCCAGATTCAGAATTACATGCCAGTCTTTTGACTCAAGATTATTAAATATTGGCATGGACTTTTTTTTTTTTTTTTTCAGTGAATTTTAACTTCCTGCCCTGGTTGGCTAAGTGGTTAGCATATGGGGTCTCCAATCAGCAGGCTGTAGGTTCGAATCCCACTTTGGGCATGGATGTTTGTGAACATCTTTAGGTATGAGATGGATTTCATTTCCCAGTGTAAGACTACTGTGTTGTTTATTAGAGGTCTGAAGTAGCTTGAAAAAGTTCCATGTTTGGTCTCTGGAAAGCAGGGTTTCCAGACCTGGTAAAAATCAATAAAAACAAATCTGTATATATAAAATAAATTTAAAAAAAAAAATGCTTAACCCACTCACAGTATCAATGTGCTATAGGTTTACAAATAAACCTTTCTTTCTTAGGTGGGAGCAAAAAAAAAAAAAAAAAAAAGCATTAGTACTGTAGCTGGACTGCTAATTTGGAAATTCTGGTTTCTAGAACAAACATTGAACTTTTTTCCAAGACCTTCCATAAGCGAGGTGGTGGTTCTGCTGACACTCTGCAATAAAGCTCATCTACCACTTAAAGATATTCACAAAACATCCAGCTTGAAAGAACTAATTTAATTACAAGGAAGTAATATTCCACATTAATATCAAATGCTGCTTCAGATCAACTGTTATGGTTCAAAACAAATAAGAGAAACCAGATCTCATTAATTAGACAGTTGTTCCAAGGCTGGCCCTAAGTATTAACTGTTAGGATTCTGTTTTAAATGGAAGTAGCATGAATAATGCTGCAGAGTTGAGTGAGGGATATTGTCCAAATATTAGCTATAATGATAAATGACTTGCATTGCTCAGGACTTGGTGAATTATTTAGAAACTAACCTGTATAAGATGAAAATGAGTAGCAGAAATTCTTGCTAGGTTTGAAAAGCAAGAGACAAGAAAATCAGCTGTACAATGGATTGTTGTGAAATTTAGGCACATGGAACAAAAGAATGAACTGTAATTACAATCTAAAGAAAATGGGGCAAGAATACATAGCACAACAACATAAAAAATAAATAAATAAAAAGATGAAGAAAAGAAGGTATTGAATTTAGCTTGATGGCAGCTATTTGAGATGATTCCCTCTCCTCAGGTTAGTAAAATTAGAGCATTTGACCCTATTTATAAGAAGGATGATATTGAAAATAAGGGGATAAACATCCTTTGTTGTTTTATAGCCAGTAATATTAAGGTGCCAGAAAACTAGCCATTTGGCTTTTTATCTTAACTAAGGATGATATTGGTTAAAGGAGCATTTGGGAGAAAAAAGGGGGAAGGTTGTTGCTAGATGCTAAATATTATGGTTCCTTTATATAGCTTTGGAAGATGCTGATATTTAAAGTTAATTGTTTGATATGAAAATTTCAGTTATGTTGGCATGGAAAGACACTGCAAATTATGTTTGTTACCATGACCTGAAGTATTTTTAGTATCTAGTTGTAAACTACCCACATTTTTATCTTAGATAGCATGGCTTTAACTTTTGAACATCTCAATTAAAACCAATTTTAGAAATTGGTTTTATTTGTGTTGCTAATGTTTTTTTAAACTTGGATTTCAAACCTAATGGGTTACATCTGAAAATGCAGTCAACATGCAATTACATTAATGTCATTCTTTTAGTTCATTTCAAGTTCATGTAAAGCTACTATGGTTTGTTGTTGTGGTTTATTAATATCTTAAATGTCTCATTTAATTTTAGATTACATAATTGTCCAACATGCATTATTATATTTAATGAGAGACTATTAATTGTGTGGCTTGATGACTTTCTTTGTGAAGAGTGTTAATCTTATATATATATATATCACTTTAAATGCTGGATGAGGTGCATTACCAATGTTGACCACATCTATCATTTTGCTGTTGGAGGTCTAAATTGCCTCAAAGGGAAAGTGGGGGGGGGGGAATCTAGAAATTATTGAATTGTCTATCTGTGCAACGGTAATGTGTTACAGGTTTCCAATCTTTGTGGGTAAGATTATCATATAAAATTTAAAAAAAAAAAAAAAAAACTTTAATCTGGTACTCAAAGTGCATTAAGCTTCTCTGTAATTAGTCTGGTGCTACAGCATTTATTTTATAAATTTAATTTTAAGATGACTTCATATATTGGAGAGTAGTGTCCTTGTGGGCAAAGTAGATGTGTGGGGTGGGGTGTAAACTCTGTCTTTTAACCATGGCTATTGATTCATCAGCATTGCTAGATTATAAGCAGTTCATACTGTCAGTTGTAGTGATTTTTCTTTTAGAATTTTTGCACTGAGAGGACATGAAATTCATTTAGATTTTATTAGTAAGCAGTGTTTTGAGATATATCTTGGAAAATTTTAATGTTTTTCAAAAAAAAAGTTAATTTTTTGAGGGCTTCTCAGTTTACTTCTTATGATGTTATGAAGGGCCTTTATAATAACTTTTTTCTATTGAAGATGAATTACTGATCCCATACACATGCAATTAATAGGAAAACATGTTTTGTGTAGCAGAGCTTGGCCCTCCATTGAGGTGCAAAAAAAAAATAATTTTAGAAAATTATGCAGAAAAAATTCATTCACTTTTAGTACTTGGCCTTATCATATTATATTTATTACATATTTTAGGTTTATAGTTAATATGGAAAACTTATCTGGATGTCTTGTTTGAAATGCAATAAGTTTTGCAAGAATTATTCAGTAAGTAAAGCATATACATTTCATATTACAATTTCTTTATTACTTACATAGGTAGTAGTGGTAGATGGTTTTGATCTACTGTTTGTTGATAATTTTAATTCAGAAGCGGTATGAATTGTGTTTGTCTTCAGAGGGTTCAGAATTATGTAACCCTTGATACTGGTGTTACTATGAATGTATCTAGGTTGACAGGTCAACCTAGATTTATTAGTACTTGTTATAACACTCCTAGTGAAATTAATAAAAGTCCTCATTAGAACCATAATTATTAGTTTATACAAAAACTGACTTTGGAAAAAAGCAGTTTTTGAATCCCATTATTTCCAAAAAAAAAAACCAGTTAAACTGGTTTTTGAATTTTTATTTAAAAAAAAAAATAATAATAAAATTCTCGTTGAAAGGTTTAGATGCTGGTTATACATGCTTACTAAATAACTTAAGGAAATTACAACGTACCAGCCTGATGGAACCTTGGTTTTCTCAATTTATAGAACACCCACGCACATAGGCAGATACATCCACCAACAATCCCCCCCCCTCACAACAATATGGAGTCATTAAGACACTACACAACAGGGTTAAACTTATCTGTTCAAATAACAATGCCATAACCACAGAACTAAACCACATTCTCAACACTTTCTCAGCCAATGGCTATCCCCTCCCCCCACAAAAAAAATCCAAAAAATATTGAAACCAATAATCCCCCCCCTTCACAACAAGGATTACTCTAAATCCATCACCATTCCCTATATCCGAGGCACCTCAGAAAAAATTACAAATATCCTAAAAAACATGACTTGAGTTCTTGTTACAGACCATATAGAAAATTGGCATCCCTTATCTGCTCCTCTAGAGGAGGAGGTTGGTCTTTAGTGGAGCTGGTATACACCTACATGGTGTATACCAGGTCCCTTGCAGCTGTAAGCTGTCCTACTTTGGCCAAATAGCCAGGACAACTAATATCAGAATTTCAGAACACAAGGACTACATCTGGTTTCACCAATACAGCCACGCTGGTCTTTAAGATCATGCACTGGATACCCACCATAGAATACGGTGGAAGAAAGCCACGATAATACACCTTAGTAAATGCAAATACGAAAGGCTTTTCATGGAGTCAGTCTCAGCCCTAAGAAACAATCCAAACCTCAACAAATTTGGATGCATGAGACTGCCCCAAATTTGGGAAACCTACATCAGAAGACCTTCAGCCCAAATGGCCAAGAATACCTACATTGCCCACTAGGGGGCACCATCAGGACTTTTAGGAGAAAGAATAGCTTTCTGCTTTGTCCTCATTTACTGTGTATTGTGCTTGCATACAAGTGTCTTGTTTCTAAGTTCCTGTGAAAATGGCAGCGTGACGTTGCCGAAATATTGGAAGTGTATTAAAATTTATTTTAATGTATATTCTATTGTACATTGTAATTTCCTTAAGTTATTTAGTAAGCAAGAAACAAAATATAATTAAAACAGTAAAAAAAAAATTACTTTTTTTTTAATTTTTCAGTTTATTTAATATTTATGAAATTAAAAAAAAAATAACGAAAAAAATATACTCCATACAAAACCAAATAAAAAAAAACTGAAGTAACTAACAATTTAATATTTATGAAAGTAAAAGAAAAATAACAAAATAAAATATACTCCATACAAAACCGGGAAAAAAAAAAAAAAACTAAAATCGTACAAAATATAAATTATAAATTTTTATTTCATTTAGTATTTTTCTTCAGGAAATATGATTTAAAAAAACATAAAATGTTCACTGAATGATTATTTAATCTTGTTCTTATTCTAGATACAAAATTGCCTGAAATAGAAAATACTTTCTCTCTCACTGGCTACTGAACTTGGTATTATCGTTTTCAGGGCATCAAATAATAAATCTAAATTCTTTGTTCTTTTATTAGTTGCCTCAGATACTGAAAATTCAGCCTTATGTCTTTAGATTGATATTATTTCTTCAGATTCCTCAAGAATCCTTGAATTGATTTTACCATGGCTTCTTTTAGAGCATTGCCCTGATTAATAGTGTCTCCGGCTCTGATATATTCATCATCGGATTCTGTTTCCATACAAGAATTTGGATATATCCTAGACAATATTTTTCTAGATAACTTAATAATATTGAGTTTTGAAGCTAGTGGAAATACACTAGATTTCTTTGAAATGTTTTTTGGATTTTGCAAAGATAGCAAAAGCGTTACCAATCCAATGTCTTCTTTCTTGAATTCGTACTTCTAAAGCATTTAATAATTTGGAACTAATTTCAGTCTTTAAATATTTTAGTTCATTTAACAGAAATTCAAATATGCCTTTACTTGTTAATAAATTGGTATCTCACTGTCCCAAGGCCTCAGCTGCTAGACGTACTGGTCCACGCACTTTAAGAAGCTCCATGATTTTAGGATATTGAGCTTCATTCCAAATTGAGAATCACTAATTTTTTTAAGTTTCAATCATGGCCTCTGAACTATTCCATCTCATTTGGCAGTCAAGAATCAGACTTAATTCCTTTCCATTTTCTTGTTTTACATAATTTTGAAGGATACTATCTCTTACAGGAGACTTTCTAAAAAAATTTCCAAATTTTTCTAACTTGGGAAATTGATTTGTAATTGTCAGACAACATAGGGAATCCACAGTCATAGGTGGTAATTGGCCAAATTTTTTTCATAACAGCTGCACCATCATTTGTCACTGCAACTATGTTGGCTGCTAGATCCAAGTTAAAAATTTGTAGCCTCTCAGAAACTAATTCTAATGTTTTCTTAGCATTGCAGGAACTAGCTGTTTTAACTAAGTCCAAATTAAAATCTTCCGCAAAATGGTGAACGTTGATATTGAAATATCTGCGATTTCTTTTGCTAGTAAACTCATCTAAAGTTTTAGAAAAAATTTTCCCATTCTTCTTAATACAATCCATTCATTTATAGTTTCATGTTGTCATTGTTATAAAATGTATGAATGAGATCCGTTACTTGAGATTGTTTTTTGGTAATGAATAGTATTCAGGACTAAACTGGTCTGGTCTGGTGGGGTGCACATGAGCAACACAGCTGATGTCATTGGTCAGTCTGTGTGCTGCGGCTACCACATAGAATATCATAATAGAATGTGTTTGTGGATTTGCATGTCAAACATTCACCTGACTCATGAAGATTAGTTTTACTACAATATGCTTCTGCCTGAGGCGATCAAGTCAAAATATTGATGTTTTTAATTAAATAATTAATTTTTACATATTAATTCTAGTATCTAAAGCCGTTTTTTTTTATTATTTAAAAACCGGTTTTTGAATTTTACAAATTTATCCAAAAAAAAAAAAAAAAAGAAGTATTTAAAAACCAAAAAACTCTAATAATTATCCATGTTGGCTTAATGCTGATATGTTATAATTAGGAAGTTTAGATATTGTCGTTGTTGTCCAGTAGCATCCTCTAAAAAGAGGGTTGCAGCAGATGAGCAGCTCTTCTCCATTTCTCTCGGTCTATTGCCTCCGTCATTCTTAAACCAGTCCATTCCACGATGTCATCAAACCACTTTTTGATTGGCCTTCCACATCTTCTCTTCCCTTTAATTTTCTCTTGTAATGTAGTTCTTGTCAGATGTCCTGATGAACCTCTTAGAAGATGTCCTGCAAATCTGATCTTTCTTTGCATAATGTTCTTAAGCAGTGTTCTTTCCATCCCAACTCATCTTAAAACTTATTGATTTGCTATTCTCTCTGTATAGCTAATCTTTTCCATCCTTCTATGACACCACGTTTCCAATGCATTAATTCTTTCCATATCCCTCTTTTTGAGTGTCCATAACTCACTTCCATAACTTGCAATACCCCAGACTGTTGCTTTAACTATTCCAATTCTCACACCTATTTTAATATTCTTATTTATTAAAATTCTCTTCATTTCCATAAATGCCGATTTAGCTTTATCTATTCTATTTCTAATGTCCAACTCTGAAGTTCCTTTCTCTGAGATCCAACTACCTAAATATTGAAATCTTTCCACTTCTTCTAAAATCTTTCCTTCACATCTTATCTTTGCATTATCTCCTATTTTTCTGCCCATTATCATTATCTTGATCTTCTTTGTGTTAATCCTTAGTCTGTACTCTTTACAGTTTTCAATTCTTTGAACAATTTGTTGTAATCCATTTTGGCTTTCTGCCATTTCCACTACATCATCTGCATACCTTAAGTTATTGATGATTCCTCCATTTATTTTTATTCCTTCTTCTATATCCTCAAGTGCCTCTCTAAGCATATGTTCACTATAAGGTTTAAATAATAATGATGATAACTTACATCCTTGTCTAACTCCTCTCTCTCCACCAGGAATTCTCCTGTTTCCTCTCCCTTTACACATAACTGATGCTGTTTGTGTCCAATATATTCTCTTTAAGATTTCCAAATTATACAAGTCAATATCAATATTTTCTAGAATATCAAAAAGCCTTTTATGTTTCACTGTATCAAATGCCTTTTCAAAATCTAGAAACCCCAAAAACACCTTTCCACTGGTTTAGTGTTTTCTCCCCAATAATTCTTAGGCAAGTTATAGCCTCTCTAGTTCCTCTGCTGGTTCGAAAACCAAACTGCTCTTCATTCATTTCTTTTTCTATTTTACTATTAATTCTCTCCAAAATTATTTGTGCCAGAATTTTTGCTGTGTGAGTTATAAGACTTATCATTCTAAAACTCCTGTCTTTTTTGGAACGGAGATAAAAATTGATTTTCTAAACTCCGCTGGTAATTCTTGTCCCTCATAAATTCCGTTAATAATTTGCCATGACTCTCTTCCATACCTTTTCCACCTATATTTCTTATAAGTTCTATCTGTATACCATTAATTCTGGGGGATTTTCCTTCTTTCGTCTTTTCAATTGCTAGATTCAATTCTTCCCTCATGATGTATAACCTCTGCCCGCTTATACTCTTTCATTTGATTTTCTCCTCTTTCTCTGTCTTCATACATTTTACTTACATATTCCTCCCATCTCTGTAATATCTTCTCTTTTTCTATCAAAATTTCACCTCTTTCATTCTTGACTGCTCCAGTCTTTTGTATTTTTCTCCTTCCTGTCATCATTTTAATGTTTTTATAAACAACTTTTATGCCTTTTCTTTCTGCCTTTGCTATTGTGTCTTTACACATTTCATCTATCCACTCTTCCTTTTTCCTTCTTATCTCTCTCTCTCTCTCTCTCTCTCTCGTTGTAACTCCCTATTCAAGTCTTTATACTGCTTTTTTTTTTCTCCCATGTTTTACTATTAACTAGCTTTCTTCTTTTTGTTATTTTTCTCAAAATATTTTCCGTCATCCATGGTTTTGTCTTTTCTCTCTTTCCTCCTCTTTTTTTTTTTTTTTTTTTGGTAAATGTAATTCTGTAGTTTTATGTTTTTCTTCAGAATCTTCCACTTTTCACTTACATTATCACTTCCTTGCATATTTCTCTCCTTCATTTCTTCCTCTACTTTGTGAATTTATTTGCCGTATTTGGTATTTTCAACTGCACTATATTCCATGATTTATTTTGTTTCTTTGTAATTACTTTTTTTAAATTATTTTTCATCTTAGTTGATAACAATATATAATCTGTATAACAGTCTGCTCCTGGATACGTTTTCACATCTTTTATATTATTTCTATATATTTTGTTTATCAAAACATAATCTATCTGATTTCTTCTATTATTTATATCCTCCCCTGGGGCTTTCCACGTATACAATCTTCTTGGATGTTTTTTAAACCAATTCAAAAATCCTCTTTCATTTCTCACTCCCAATCCATATAGCCCAACAATATCTTCCTCCCTTTCTCTTCTGATTTTTGCATTCATATTGCCCTGTATTATATCCTTTATGCCTTTACATTTCAAACCCTTTTCTATATCACCTAAACTCTATCTCCTCATCCTCATAATCACAAGTGGGTAAATATTTCTTGATTTTGCTTTCATCTTTACCACCAAAACTCTGTCTGAGATTTGCCAGTAGCCTTCCACTTGTTTATTCAATATTATACCTACACCTGCTTGATGTTTCTCTTCTCCTCCTGAGTAAATTACTCTCACTCCATCCTTTGTGCTAAAATCTCCTTTTCCTTTCCATCTCACCTCAGCCATTCCCAGAACATCTATTTTTAATCTTAACATTGCCATCTTTACAATCTCCAATCTTCCAGTTTGAAGTAAGGTATTCACATCCCAAGATCCAATGTGAAATTTACCTTTAGTTTTCTTTTCCTTTTTATACAAAGGATAGTAGAGATGATTCATATGATTGACATGCAATCTTGTCAATATCTATACTGGAATAAGTGACCTCCCTGGTAGCCAATTGCACAGTTCTGGATCCAGGTGTCCCATCCTGAACTGTACATCACTCATCATTTTGATCCTTGCTGCTCATCCAAACTAGGGAAAAGTAGAAGCATAGTGGTTTCCCGTTGCCTTCTATGCATGAAGAAATGAAAAAGTACAAACATAGAAAGATTCACCCCTAGTCCTCGAATACTCTAATAGCATTGGGGGGGGGGGGGGGGGGGAAGAAACAAGAAGAGGAAAAGAAAAAGAAGGAAATAAGAGTAGGGACCATCCTATAGATAATATACAGATGTATATTACATGAAGTAAGGTATGATCCAGCATCAGGTACCTCAGGTTCGCCACTCCTGTACTCACTAAATTGAGCCCTTGAGGGGGGAGTTTAGATATAAACAATAATTCATTGTTTTTATCTATTTCAAAACTTCAGAGAACAATTCATATATGTATAAATCACTTGCATTATATGACAGAAGCATAAGACCTGGGGGTGCTCTGCCTAACTACGATTTGTGATTGGATGAAGGTCTAAACATGTAACAGGAAAACGATTTTTTTCTTTTAGAAAATTATTTTATTTTATTTATTTTTTCTGACAAGTGGGATTAGCTTTCTGCTGTCCTTATTTCAGTAACCCATTCTCATCTGCTTGTTCTTTAGTAATATTCCCACACATTTACGAAAGCATACATGGATAGAAGATATATAATTCAATGTTCTTGATTCACCAACATGTCAGCTAACGCTGGCATCAATTATTGTATTCCTCAGTGATTTAATGGCTTACTTATTTTCAACACTGGCATTGTTACTGGACACTTGCAGATACAGAATTAAAGAACACTGTATTAAAAATGTGAAGCAAGAACACAGAATCTACTCCACAAACTTATCATAGCCACTACGTTCATGTCTGAAAGCTAAATGTTAGTAGGACAATCCCATGCACTCAAGGTGCATGGAATTGACCATTCAAACATAATCTAAAATATAGTGTATTTATAATAACAAAAATAAATAAATACTGATATATATATATAATATCACTTTAGAATCCAGTAAGGATAAGTAAGAAAAATTAAGAACACATTTCACTTTAGTGTAGTACTTGAACTTCATATTAATTTTCCTAAAATCAGTCCAATATTGATCCCAAAACAAAAGCCATATATAAGAAGATAATGGCCATCACCTAAATAAAATTAATAACTTTGAGGAAAAGAAAATTAATTTCATGATTACTTTCTGGTATATTACTTCAATTATGACTAACATGCTTACTCCAGAGCACTTTTCTTGCATTCAGATGGTTGGTTGGGATAAGATTGAAAAGGAAGGAAATGTCTCAAATCTGTAAGGGGAATTTAGCAGTTTACAATTCATATCAGCAGCCCACGTATATTTATGTATATTCCTCCACCTATGATAGTAGAATATACATAAATATTTGTTTTTTATGATGCAATCTCATTTTCACAAAAAATTCATATCAGGAATTGTACGTGCTTCTTAAAAAGCAATAGAAGAATTAATTGCTGATTCTCAGTCAGAATCAGATTAACATTTAATCAGATGATTAAAAGAAAACAATCAATAAAAAACTGTCCTGAAAAGATTTTGATGAATAGGTTATCAACACCTAATTAGGGCTTGAAGTTCTAGAACTTAAGGCTTGGAATGCTTGAGACTTGCAAGGTTTGTCAGTAAGGAAGAGAAGGGATAATGTAGTGGGAAATGATTATTTATAATTAGTAGAAGATAAATAGCTTGAAATTCTGTGTATGGTCTCTAGGAAAGAGTTCTCAAATTAAGCTGATCCGTTTTCAACATTTCTTGGGTGGGAATCACATAAAATGAATCATAAAGAACAGATCCTTGGCTTACTCCTTCACTGATGCAAAAATCTGAAGAGATGAACACATTTACTATGAATGACGATATAAGAAACTTGCCAGTTCATTGTATTAAAAAAAGATATTTTTTATGTATATCTTCTCCTCTGACATCCTTTATTTCCCAAAGGGATGAGGTAGATTTCCAATCATCCTTCACTGATAATAAAAAAACAATCAATGGACTAAGACTTTCAGAAGAGAGAATGTATGACAGAAAGTTGATGTTGTCTCGTGACCATAAACCCATATTTATATCGTCTTTAATAGTATGAGTTCTATTTTATGAGATGTGGGATTAAAACCCAAATCTCCCAGATGGATAAACTACCTGCTCATGCTGAAGATGATAGCAATAGGGACCTGTCGAAGAAAATAATAGACAGTTGTCAAGACTAGTTTTTTCTAGTCTCCGTAGCTATAATCAAACCCATAACAGTCTTTCAAGTTCCACAGTGCTAATGAAGCATACTATTTTTACAAGACTTTACACTATCTACCAATAATTGTCTGGACACTTTAGCAATTTACAATTCAGCAGTTGAACCCTAATATCGGGTTGTCCACCTTTGGCTTTGATCATCTCCTGCACCCTTTGAGGGAGGCTTTCCACCAATGTGCAGCAGACAGGTGGAATTTGTATCCATTCCTCCAAAGCAGCACTAAGTTCTGCAACAGATCGAGGACATGCTGAACCTCAATCGCTGCTCCAATTCATCCCACAGATGTTCAGTGGAATCGAGGTCAGGACTGCGCAGACCAGGGCAGTTGTTTAATACCTATCTCTTCATACCATTCTAATAATAGTTGCAGCTTTGTGGCATGGGACATTGTCGTCTAGATAGTAACATGGGTCTGATCCATAAAACTCCCCAGTGTAGCAGCACCTGATTATCCAGAATATCAAGGTACTGAGCTGCCTTCATGGAACCTCCACACACCCTGTCATCAGACTGGAAACAGGTGAACTTTGATTACCATTTTACCAGTGGTCAGTTGCACAGTTCACACACTCTTTGCACCAGGCCAGACAAGCCACCTTGTTTGTTGTTGTGATGTTTGGATTGTGTGCCACTGCTCTCCCATGGAATCCCAGTTAATGGAGTTCTTTTTGTAAACTATTAGTTCTTACTATGGTGTTACTGGTGCTCTGGAACTCATCATGGGTGGTCTGTACCAATTGTAACTGGTTTTTGTGTGCTATTTGCTTTAAACACCTTCCTATCCCTGTCAGTCATTTTCAGTGGCTGCCCTGGGTGTTTTCCTGCACTAGTGATGCCAGAACATCTCCATTTGTTGATCACATAACCAGCTGTTGATATTGGATGTTCCAGTTGAGGGCAATAGCATGCGTGGTCATGCCACCTATGACAGCCCACGATGATGTCTCTCTCTCGAAGTCACTGATTTCATGTCATGTTGCCATATCGCCCGCATTCAACTGTTATGATGAAATACTGCTTGTTACTATCTGTACATTGGTTTTTATGTTATTAATAAATCTGGAATGTTCCATAATTTCAAATAACGGTAGTGTCTAGACAATTATTTTTAGATAGTATTCTCATTGTGGGTGTGTGAAAAAGTAATCCAAAAAAAAATAAATAAAAGAAGGAATTTCTTAATATGTTATTTGAAGATCTAGAGATTGTAATCCTTCAGAAGAATTGAACTGTTAGAAGACTGTTCCAGTGAACAGAAGATATATGTAGAAAAGCAGAGGAATGTCTGTGATAGTGATTAGAAGCAGATCTCTGAGAGAGAGTAGTCAAACTAATATCAAGTATTGTCAGGTTTTGTGCTACTTAGGATACTGTTTTCTCCCAAATGTAAGAACAGTAGCTTAAAGTTGAGTAGATCTGAGATTTGCAGAATTAGTAGCCAGAGTTAAGCATAATTTTTGAAAAAAAAAAAAAAAAAAAAAGAAGTTTTTTGTAGGCTGAAGATACTAGAGAAGTGTTATTTGTATCAGGCTGGAAGTAAGTGTCAGTCCAAGAAGAGAGAGAGAGAGAGTATGGTCTTGGATAAGCTTCACTATTAATTGTTATTCGTAACAGTACTTCACAGCATAAACAACACCAGAGGAAAATAAATAATTTATTGGTCTTTCTGAAATTTACTGGATTTATAACCAGCATCCTCTCACCATAAAATTACAAATGTGTTAGACACATGGCCCTTAGTTGGTTGTAGAAACAGTTCGAACTGTAATTGAAAAGGAACTAATATCCTAACAGTGTGCCAGATAAAGATGACGCTAATTCAGAAAGTCAGGCTAAATGTGATCTTAGAAACATGAATGGTTTCCCAAGAACTTATTGTAGTGATATTTGTTAAGGTTGTAGTGCTTCATAGCTGATGTTGATTCTAAAAATAGTCTTTCAGACTTCTATGCAGCATATTTGTTTTCTTTTGTTTGATCTTGTGTGAAGAAGTGTCTAGAGCATGGTCTGCCAGCCCTGACTTGTCATCTAGGTTGGTTGCAGAATGTAGTTTTATGCTTTTCTGAGTTGATTTTAACAGATCTACCAGCCTATCCAAAGTTGACTAAGTAGCAGGCACAAAAAACTTTACACTTCAGGATGTGCAAGTGTATAAAGCTGATCTTTAGGAGAACAGATGAAGTTGCTGGTCAGATGTGTTGTTTGAAAGTAGAGAACTTTAGCTTTTAGCTATCGTTTCTGAATTACCTTGAATATAGAGGGTGTGAATAGTTTTGCTGTGATTGCATGTAAATTCTCTGCGAATATAATTTCCATATCAACTTTCACACCACAAGCCCATCTAGCAACTTTCATCTGTTCTCCTAAGGATTATTTTTTGTCTTGCACATCCTGGACTGCCAGACCATGTTTTGGACATTACTTTACTTAGGATTAAATGGAAGAACATCCATGCTGAATAGAAGTTGATATAGATCTGTGAGACTATTTTTAGAATCAGCATCAGTTATGAAGCACTCCACCAACCTCAAGTATGGCAAATTAATTTGCCCAAGAAGACAGACCATCATTCTAAGGCCACACTTAGTCTGACTTTTCTGAATTAATTTCATTTTTTTAAAATTCCTAGAGGGCACCTTGTGGATATTAGTTCCTCCTCAGTTATAGTTAAGTGCTATATGTCTTCCACATTTATTTTATGCTCGGAGGATGTAGGTTAGAAATCTAGCTTGTTTTGAAATATTAGTAAGATTAGTAAATTAGTTATTACTTTCCTGTGGTGTTGTTTCTACTGTGGCACTGTTTTGAATGGCCTTGACCATTAATGGTATTAAAAGTAAGGGGAGAAGAACTGATTTCTTTTTTTCAAGTAAAAAAAGAAAAAAATTCTGGTTTAGAAAGTTGATGAGAATGTTGCACTAAATTTGAGATTTATAGTGTTAACATTGCACCTCGAGTAGTAATATCATGTGTTTGTGCCAGAATTGGCTAAACATGCAAGTCAGCCCAAGAAGGAAAAGAAGAAAGACTGATCTCACCTCGAGATCTCAGTATATTAAAAGTAAGGGGAAAGTGAAGTGAGAACGTTCTTGCTAAAAATAAGAGAGGATAGTAGCATCTCAGTGAACTTGGTGATTCTTATTCCACTGGAGAATTATAAGATCAGTATTTATGGCATGATTGTAGATGATCTTGAATCATGGAGTGTTTAAACTCTACAAAGTTTGTCAAGTTAGAGTACTAGCATCAACAAATTGTCGATGACTGTACTTGATGGGGATAGTATTTTAATTGAGTGAAAAAAAATCCTTAATGAGTAGAAAGAAGAGTGTGGACAAAAGTACAGACGTCTGAGGTACTCTGGCAAAGTAGGACAAATTGAAAAGAGGAAACCAGAGAGAAAACTTGTAAGTTTTATCTTCTCTTAACCATAATATAGTAGAGTGGTGAGAATAGTCTTCTGTGCTAGACTTGGTCAAATGCCCTGACCAATTCTTTCCTGGAAACATCAGGAAAGAATGACCACCAAAGTTTCTCCAGACATCTGCTTCCTTTGCTAAGTAGACCGCTTGCCAGATCCAGTCAGTCATTTGCCTTGGAAATGTCAAGAGTGAGAATTTGTTGAGACCTTTCTATGGCATGCTTCCAGATGCAAGTGACTGAGGGTAGTTGATGTAGATTGAGAGTGGATTTTTCTGTCTTTCATCATTCCTGAGGAGCAGTCGATCACTGATTTAATAGTAGGTGCTTGTCACACATTTTGGGATGGGTTGAATATAATCTTTCATTCATCCTTTGATGTAGATGCCACACGAGTAAAGGGGAAGGGAGAAGCATGGAGACAATTCTGAGATGGTTATTGGTTCCAAGGTACAAATTCTTAGCCCAAATTATATCCTGCTAATATAATTTATAAGGTGCCCTTTAATATAATATATTTAAGCACATCTAGTATGATGGCTTTTTTTTTTTAACATGGGTAATATGTATACAAAAATGCACAGGACAAAATGAGTCTTTCTTAGGACAAAGTAGGAACTTAAGTGTGATGAATAATACTTCCAGAGAAGAGAAAGAAAGCACTGCTAAGAAAGAGATAATGAGACACTGTTGTATGATCATTCCAGCGGTATGTCTAATTAGTGTAATGTAATAGCGTCTTCCTGACTGAGATTTAAGATGTTAGTGATGCTGACAAAATTAAAAAGAAAAGTAAAAATTAATAATTTTGGCCAGATAAGAATGATTCTAAAGATGATATTGAATGTAAGAAGATATGATTATTTTTTAATTTTTTTTTATGTAGCAAAAAAGAAGAGCACGAGAGTTTTAAAGATAACGTCTTTTATCCAAGGTATGATAGGTGACTTCATGCAAAATTAACATGTAGATTCTGTAGGTAGAATGGTGTTAGTTTTTAGATGTGCACTGTCAATTGGATGGATGAAAGAACTTGTATGTAATTGATGGATGATTGCACTTGAATGGATTTGTAGTTATGTGTCTGGAGAAGATTGTTCTATGATAGGTAAGAAGTGCAGACTCAAGGAAACTAAGACTTTTAGATGGGATGCAGATAAGAATGTGCATGTGTGAATCAAGTGAGTAAATGGTAGAATGATAATGGCAAAAATCCTTAATGTACTTTCTCATATCTCTTGAATTTGAATGGGATAGTTATTACAAGAAGTAATAATTACAAGGCTTATGGAAGTTTTTTTCACTTGGCTTTGCTACTAATTATATATATTGGGTTTTATCCTTTATCCAAGTGTTAGCAAACAAAGTTTGCACCTGAAGTACTTTCAGGACTGGGGGCAACTCATGGTAAAGGTGGTATAAGTTCTCATCACTTGCCTTAATATCTCCCATAATGCAAAGCACATCTCCTTGCAGACATGTATAATGCTATGCATTAGAGGAAGGCCACTACCCAGACCGGTTTCAACCTTTATTGAGGTCTCATCAGTGGGAGCCAGACCGACAGGTGGTGGTACTAAAGTGGAAGTAATAGAGAAGTCATATTTACCTATACGAGTTGCCTGCTAAAGGGTGTTGCACGCTATTATTAAAGTAAAATAGTAGTAAAATAAGTAAAGTAAGTAAAAAAGGTCCACGGTTAGCCTAGTGGCTGTGCACTTTGCAACCATATGCCTGGGGAAGGAGTGTCCTAGGTTCGATTCCCATCGGAGACGTGAGGAGCTGAAGGATCTTCCTCAGCCATAGCCAAGTTAGCCGGTCTTCGGCATGGACAGTAGGGTTTTCCCCCCAGTTTATCCCGAGGTTTTTCATCCCACAAAGCAGGCAAACCAGCCTTGAGAACTCAACACTATGGACATAGGATATACGGTGGCAAAGGGCTGACCACCTTATCCTGTAAACGGTTTGAGGTGCAATGATTGACCCTTTGGCAACTTGTATAGGTAAATATTACTTCCCCATTACTTCCACCTTATTATCACCACCTCTGGGGCTGGCTCCCACTGATGAGACCTCAATAAAGATCAAAACCAGTCTGGGCAAGGAGATGTGCTTTGCATTATGGGAGATATTAAGGCAAGTGATGAGAACTTATTGGGCAGCAATATAAAGGCAGCAACCTTTGTATTCAAGTGGCCTTGTTGTTAAGATACTTCACATGCAAACTTTATTTGCATATGCTTGGGTAAAAGATGTAGTGCAATTTATGTTGCATGTCTTGTAGATATACTGTTTAAAAACTTATTTACTTAACAAACTTAGTTAAAAACATATTTGGTCTTTTTTGTATAATTAATTGATTAGTAATAGAGTAAATTGCACTTGTCAAGAAATTATATTCTCTTTTAATCCTTTACCCAAACATACGCAAATAAAGTTCACAACTAGGCTACTTGTATATAGAAGCTATTGACATCACAACATTTGCCTCGGTATCCCATAGTGCAAAGCACACTTCTGTGTTTTGCACTTGCAAAGCATAGTGCAAAGCACACTTGCAAGAGCATGTAGCTTGGTTCCCTATACACATGTATTCCTTCTGATGATGACGACCTCAATACAGGGGTCGAAACGTCAAATTGTTATTTTCTTAATAATAAGTAAAATAATCATTTCAACCCGTGTGTTTTGTGTCCCTAAATTCGGAAATATGAATACAGCTATCTTTGATTCATAGAAGATACAGCTATCTTTGATTCATAGTATATTCTCTTTTAATCATTTACCCAAGCATACGCAAATAAAGTTCACAACTAGGCTACTTGTATATAGAAGCTATTGACATCACAACATTTGCCTCAGTATTCCATAGTGCAAAGCACACTTCTTTTCAGATGTGTATATTGTTATGCATTATGGGAAGGTTACTACCCAGACTGGTTTCAGTGTGTATTGATGTCTCATCAATAGGAGTCATATTCAGAAAAATACCAAGGTTGAATTAATGCAGAAGTCATATGGGATACTGAGGCAATTGATGTGAAGTCAGTAGTTTCCGTATACAAGTAGCCTAGTTGTGAAGATGCACACTTTTTTTTTGTTTGCACTTCAGTAAAGGATTAAACAAGAATATAATTTCTTGGCAAGTATAATTTACTTTGTAACCAAGTGGATAGGATGAACTTCCTGTTCTATAGCTATCTTTCTTTTAAGGTTACACGGTGATCAGCATTCATATTTCCGAATTTAAGGACACAAAACACACGTGTTGAAATGATTATTTTACTTATTATTAATAAAATAACAATTTGATGTTTCAACCCCCTGTATTGAGGTCATCATCAGAAGGATGCATGTGTATATGGAACCACGATACATGCTCTTGCACTCTGTACTGGTAAATTAAGTCTATGCAAATTCTGACCACGCACTCCAAACATACCATAGAATTGATTGGAAAAATACCAAGTGCCTAAACCGCACCAAAACCTGGTTCGAGAGGAAATTCAAAGAAGCATGTGAAATGCTCAAACATAACCCAAATCTGAACAAAAATGATGGCCTAACCATTCCAAGAATGTGGAGGACCCATCTACAACCTTTATAGCAACCAGAACAAGCCAAAGAAAAATCCCAATACATGAAGACTTGAAGTTTTTTTTTTTCTTCATAACATTCCATAGCAACTTGAACTGTACAAGGCCTGAAGAAAATCATAGTTTAACAATCAGAACTGTACAAATCCAGAATCTTAGTACGTGAGGACTTGAGCAGAGTTTATTGTAGTTTTTTATTTATTTTATTTATTAATAATTTTTTTTTTTAAATTTTATATATATATATATATATATATATATATTTTATTTTATTTTATTTTATTATCGCTAGAGGTCAGGCTAAGAAAAAGATTAATTAACAGCGTAGATTTAATTTACCAGTACAAAGTGCAAGAGCATGTAGCTTGGTTCCCTATACACATGTATCCTTCTGATGATGACCTCACTACAGGGATCGAAACGTCAAATTGTTATTTTCTTAATAATAAGTAAAATAATCATTTCAATCTGTGTGTTTTGTGTCCCTAAATTCGGAAATACGAATACAGCTATCTTTGATTCATAGTAACAGAGTATTAATGAAACTAGTCAGTTTGATTAAATTATATTTAGTGATCTAATACATGTTTGGTCTTTTTTGTATAATTACATCATGAAAGATCCTAATAAATTATGTTATCAGATTTTTGCTATACTGTGTGTGTGTGTGTATATATATATATATATATATAAAACAGCACCCCCCCCTCCAGCATTTTCTTTTCTTACTATTCTTAAAATAAGCAATGATATTGACCACAAACTCAGACAATGTATTCTATATATATATACAAGGTTTTCTTTTCTATCAAAAAGAAATCGAACTGTGCTGAATATTTGGCGAAAGATTGAGTTACAGTCTCATGCTGCCAAATATCAGTTGTGTAGACATTGTTGAGTTAGCCTGTCATGTGCCGTTGAGCTGCGTGCATTGGAACTCATGTTATTCTTATCACGTGTTTGTGCTGTTCTGTGATTTCGCCATGCATGCAAAATTAAACCAAAGGGCTAATTAAAATTTTGCATAAAACCAGGAAAATCTGCCTTGAATTACTTTGTAAGGCATATGAAAACAAAGTCATAAGCTGAACTGAGTGTTTTGAGTGGCACTTGCACTTTAAGAAGGGAAGAACGACCTTGGAAGACGATGAGAAGCCAGGATGACCGTCCACCAGCACAACCCATGAAAATGTCGAAAAAATTCAACATATCCATGCAGATTGATGTAGCAGAATCCAGGAAGTTGCTGACAGAGTTGGGATTTCATATGGAGCAGCTCAAGCTATCATTCATGAGAGAGATTTGAACATGCATCGCGTCACTGTGAAGTTCATTCCCCGTCTCTTGATTTCTGAACAGAAGGAGCATCGTGTGAATGTCTGCCAAGATCTTCCTCAAAAGGTCATTGATGACTCCACCTTCATCTCAACGGTCATCACAGTGGATGAGACTTGGGTTTATGGGTACGACCCAGAGACAGAATAGCAATCTCACAGTGGAGAGTTCACATTCCCCAAGACCAAAGAAGGTAAGGCAGATCAGAATTGTGACAAAGAGTGTGTTGATCATCTTTTTCGACATTAAGCTGATTATGCAATGAAAATTTGTCTCAGATGGTCAATGCAGAATTCTACTGCAACCTTTTAAGGTGGTTGAGAGAAGACATTTGCTGCAAAAGACTGGAACTGTGAAGATGCAAATGGCTTCACCACCACCATAACAAAGCTCCCTCCTACAGCACCTTAACGACTCAAGAGTTTTTGGCAGTTTTGCTTCCAAAAATGAAATTGAAGCTGAAGAGGTGGCAATTCGACACCATTAAGGAGATCCAAGATGAATTGCAATTGGTGCTTGATGCGTTTCAACAAAAAGGCTTCCAGGAAGCATTTAAAACATGCCCAAAGTGCATGAACTCAGAAAGGGACTACTTTGAAGCAAGTTGAGTCCAAATTTAAATTGGGTAAGTTGTAAAAATTTTATTAACCTAGTCCGGTTTCTTTTTGATAGCACCTCTTATTCCAGTAGAAAAATTCTGCTCTTCGCTTCTTTGCTGTTTGCATTGAACTTCCTTAGCTCTTTTCTCTTCTAAGAATTGCTCATACAGTATAATTTGTGCATTTTTTAAAATGTATTATTATGCATGCCCCTCCAGGGAAACCCAAGACTCATGGCCGGATTCCCTTCAGGATCACACAGTGCATAAACACCTGCCATTTCTTTCTCTCTCTCTCTCTCAACACAGCCACCAAAATTACACAACACATAATCGTACCATTCCTCTCCGAACACACTCACCACATGCCATGAAAAGAACCTTGACTTTGCATGCTTCCTAATCCCACCTTGAATAAGTATGTTATGTTCCTGTCTTTTGCATCAAATTCTTCACATGTATGTTCAAGGAGTATACATAATTCTATAATGTTCTCTTAAATCAGTACTGCATGATTAATCTATTACATCTTCTTGAGTTCAAACCCAGTATTTTTATAAACAGTGTAAAAGAATAAGAATATTAGCTAGGACAATCTATGAAATAGGGTTATTAGTCTATTTAGTTCATAGTTTTTCAAGTTAATCTTCTAACCAAATAATGCTAACATGAAATACTCAATCTACAAAATACAAACTTATTCATTTTCCAAAATCGAAACCAAACCAACCAACACTGCTCCAACTGACTAGTATTGATTGAGTTTAACTGAACATCCTCTCACACTGAAGAATGTAAGCAGGTTTGAGGAAGTTTCTTGTTTTGCTCACCCTTCCTCTCCTATTCTGTGTAAGTGACTATATCACTTCAGTCTATTAAAACCATGTTAAATACTGCTTTCTGTACTGCTAGTTCAGTGTTTTAGCAAATTTCTCTCTTCTACCATATAAATTTATATAAGGATCTGGCTCCTCAACATACCAACTTTGCTTATTCTAGTACCTATTTCTGTATTAATTTGCCATTACTAAATATTGCACCTAAATAGTTGAAATGTTTTATTTGTTCTTTAGATATATTTTCCATTGCAAATGTCATTGATGTTTTCCATGTTCCTATACTGTTTTCCTTAAGTTTTGTCTTTTTAACGTAATTTTCATACTAAATTTGTTAGAGTAGTTATTCAGTTTGATTAATGAATCATCAAGATGTATAGTGGATTTATTTAGGAATATAACATCTACATAAAGCAAGGAACTGAAATATCACCAGTTTTGATATCAAAGTTACAAATTATCTACACGTAAACACAAAGAAAAGTATTATTTATTAAATATACCACCTAATATTTCAGTTTGAAATTAATAAACTATTGTCAGTGGCTTAGACAACAGTTTTTTTACAAGGTAGAATGCAAACAATTGATTTATTCAAAATAGTACGAGCCGTGTTATGTTAAATTGCAAATAGCGTTATGCTTTCACTCAAGTAAAGATTAATCATAAAAGTGTAAAATATTCATAAATAATTATATAATTTATATTATCATACAAAAACTTAATTTATAATATCATACATACTAAACAGATCATTAGACAGAAGTAGTATCCAGATGATTTCTTAGACCTTCTGTCTTTGTATATATCATTATTGGCCTTTAAAAAAATTTAATGTGTTATTCAAATCAAACTTTCCCATATTTTTGACAAGGAAAGACAGTCAATCCGATTCAAGTTAGGATGGTGAAGTAAGGCCTCAGCACTTTCTTTAAATAGGCGTTCAAATTTATACTGACATCTGTGTAGAAGGCATGTTTTAGACCATGCTTCTATTGTGTTGTGCCAATCCAGACTTATCAGATTTGTTGGGAAGAATACAAGAACATCAATCTTAGATTGATGTTCTTGTATTTTTTTTCTGTTGAACGTTCGGTTTGTCCAAAGTAAGAAAGCTGGCAGTTACATGGACCTTAGTATACACCAGGAAAAGACATAGTTGAGCGTTTTATCTTTAGAAGATGGGAAATACGTGTATAGTTTATTAATAGGAATATAAGTAGTTACTAAATCATATTTCTTTAGAATTCTTGAAATAGGCTCTGAAATGCTGGAGATGTATGGGATTGGAACTCAACATATCAATTCTTTGTTGTTTTGGTTGGGTTTGTAGGTGTCAAACAGATATTGTGTAGTCCTTTTAGAGAAACCATTTAATTTCATATATTGTTTGATAGTAGTTAGTTCTTTCTGTAAATGATGGGGAGTTGAACAATTAGTTCTAGCTCGTCAAATTAAATATTTTATGACTCCTGTCTTTTGAGAAGGATGATGTGCAGATTGCTGGAGAATGTATCGTCCAGTAAAAGCGGGTTTTTTGTAAACTGATTTTTGTTAAATTACCTGATGGTGAGCAGATGAGAATAATGTCTAAAAAGGATAATTTCTTATCTTTCAATCAAATTTCAATAAAATCTTTCAATTTCCATAGTGAATTTGATATGTGGGCGTAACATGTATTTTAGCTAATTTTAATTCCATGGAGGTCTTTTAATAATAATAATAAATAAAACATGTTTAAACTTGTGTAGGAATTAGTGCAGCAAAATATAATATTACATAAGCAAACTGTTTATATTTTGCTAACTATTAACAGTAAGCAGGCTAAAGTGCACTAAGAAAGAAGTCGTCGAAACAAAGAAATAGAGCATGCATTTACAATGAGAATTTTTTCCTCCCTGGATAAAGTTGTGATATATTTATATATGTGAGTGAGACCTCTTGCGATGAGTCTTGATTCCATGGAGGTCTGTTGTTGTGTCCCCTTTCAATATTATTCCTTGAATCATTATATCAGGCCGCTAGAAGTGAGGTGTCTTCTACATGGGTCACGTGGTATCTATCACACAAAGAAATAGCCTCAGGGTAGAGTCAAATTTTATTTGTGACAGAGTCCTCAAACCTTACCTCTCTTAAAATCCCAAGAAATTTATATTTTTAGACTGCGCCACTTAGAATTATTAGATTAAAGATAATTACTCAATCAAGAAGTAAGTAAGTTAGAAGATATATTCATGTGACCTAGGGTTGCAGTCGTGTCCTCAACCTTATTCAATTAAACTCCCGCTCAGATCTGTAATGAGTTTCACAAGCGGTGCATCGAATTCTATATACAGAATCATATATTTAAAGTCAAGCAAGGTTTATTTGTTTCTAAATTTACAGTTTAATATACAAGAATATTCATCATTCTAAATAAGACACATTCTAATTAAATCAAATAGTTAGCTTTACTTCATCAGATATGATCTCTGAACACAATTTTCTCAAATAATTTACACAAAAGTAAATGAACCTGTATCATCTAGATTACTACCAAATTCCATTATTTAATTTCTATACTAACAACTGGTAACATTAACCATTCACTCATGACCTCCTATAAAACACACGCGCTATAGTCCTGACCTTAAATTGTATCTGAGTCCTTCACTAATAAATCTTCACATATCAGTACACATTCAGATTGCATTCATATAAATAATAAGTTTTACTTATCTCTACTCGATGGTACTTCTATCCGTCTGCATCTGCTTTAGTTTATCTTCTGCTTCGTTAAGACATTTCCTTGGTTCCCTCAATCTACCTTGGGTCAACACTTTATGGTGATTATCAGCTTAGACTTCGGGACGCGTGCTTCTGCTGACCTTTCAACGGCATGGTCTGCCACTGCTTTCTGGGAATCTAGGACAGGGTTTCCCGCTGTAACATCGTCCTAGTCTTTAGGTGTCGTTCGGCCATCCCCGAACCAGCACCAGGTTAAACCTTCACTACTCGAGGAAACGTGAGAACTTCCACATGACGAAAGACCAAGAGAGCTTTTGGGGGGTTCCTCACCCTTTTATACGTTCACCCTATTGGTAAATACTGCAAACTCTGCTGTTCACCTGGCACCTTGATTTTCTATGTCACATGACCTCACACCGTCCGTTCTCTCCCTGCTTGTTCACTCCACACGCCAAGCATGCGACCGCCAGGGGCAATCGTCAGCGTGTTCTTGAACCTTGGACTATCTTTCACACAGAATACATTCTAGTGTTTCTTCTACAAATTATCCTTACATCGAATTTAACATCAACACAAAACCATAACTCTCTTAATTTACACTTTATCTCTGGCAACTTTCCTTTTTACATATTTATCTAATTCCTCTCTATTTTTATTTTACATTAAATTTTTCTATTGAGCTAATTAATTATTTCTCTCTTTTTAAATCAATGTATTCAATATTTTCTAAAGTTTACAACAATATCTACTTAGAAGCAAGCATGTTTACTTAATTATTCTACTGGGTTTTTACTTCTTTGCTTGTTAAACCATGATAAGTGGAATTTTAACATTCTTAACTTATCAGGGTATAACACTGTTAATATATATGGAAGTATACTGTAGTAATTATGGGAGCCCCCCCCCCCTTATTTAAATAATGCCATGGTATCTGTGGGGGAAAAGAGGTTGATGTTACATGGGAATTGATTAGGATACATCTCATAGTGTACAACTGTTTATCAAAAGTTAGACAAAAAAAAAAAAAATAGGAATGTGTATGGGGGGGGGGGGCGATGAACAATAAAATTAGGCAAGCAGGGTGGGAAAAGAAGTTATGAGGGAGAATAGTTGGTAGCTATCAGAATGTATAAGAAATATAAAATATATACTAGAAAAGTGACATAATAGTAAAAGAAAAATTGCAGTATGAAAAGAGATTGTTCATTCAAACAAAAATAATATAATAATAATACCCTACCTTATGATGATCCACTCATGCATCACTTTTCAATTATGACTATTGCCAATTTATATGATGCTGCATTTGCTCATACGATAAAGTATGAGGGTTTAGTGATATAATTTGGCCTTGAATTCACGAATCATGTTTATCAGGCAACCCACAGTATTCGTGAACTCGGTTTATTTTCATCATTGCTGCTACTTCTGTGTTTTGATGTTTTATTCTGAATCATAAACTGTTTATAATATTTTATTGTTGTTAATAATGGCTGATAAAATTCAAAGTATCATTGATACTAAGGTTAAAATTATTAAATTTAGTGATGGCCTATCAAACACTGAGATAGGCTGCAGGCTAAACTCGCCTCGCACTACTGTTGTTAACAATTGTTAAAAGCAAAGATAAAATGAAAAGTGCCTCTAAATGTTACAATCCTATTGCCAAAATAGGAAAACTTTTAATGCTGTAGATTGATGACCAAAGTGGTTGGTGTGTTCCCTTATGCCAAGGTATTCAAAATAACTTTTTCATTTGCAAAAATGGTTTTTTGGACAATTGAGTGGGATCACAGTTTTAATGAAATTAGTACAAGAGTATGCTCTGCTATTAGTGGATCTGTTCTCCAGAAGGTGATGAGTGTGATATTTGGAAGTGATAGTACCTAAAGTTCAAAGGGTACATTGTGAGTTTAAAAGCTACACAGTGCATTACTGTGATGATAAAGAATGCACAGAAAAGTAGAAATGAGACGGTGGTTGTGCCACTGTATGAGATAGTACAAAAATGAAACTGCTATGCTCAGATTTGGTTACTTAGTTATTATTAAGATCTGATCTCCATGTGGTCAAAGGACTTATTGCTGGAGGATCTACATTCTCATGTAAAAAAGAGCATCGAACTGTGTGCTTTGAACCCATTCACAGTTTCTGCACTCACCAATCACTCACCATGCAAAGAACCTACTTCTCATTCCTTGCTCATGGCCTCTAGTTCTACCCTTGCATCCCTCTACTCTACATTAATCTAATAAAAAGCTCCTCCACATTAATCTAATAAACAGTCTCTCCAGCTTATGTGTCTTGATCATATCCCATCTCTTTCTTCAATTCACAAGGCTCTGCAAGTTGCACTACCTCAATCTCTCTCTCTCTCTCTTCATATCTGACATTCCATACTTAGTAAATATTCTCTGTACCCTTTCCAATACATCCTCATTCCCTTGAAATCCAGGTGACCAAATCTGCACATAGTAGTCCATATGTGGCCAGATCAAAGTCTTATAAGGGAACCATAACCTCTTTGCTTCTGAATGTCAGTGTCCTCATTATTGTCATTGTGATAACCCACAACCTTCAGGCTTCTTTCCACCATCATTCCCACATTTCTCATCTCTTCTACCTCCTTCAAAATTTCTCCATTAATTGTATATTCTGCATCACTTGCTTACCAAATTTCAGGACCTTGCACTTTGCAACATTAAAGTGATAGTTCCACTTACTTGCCCACTCATATAGTCTATTGAGATCCTCCTGCAAGGCCACCACTACTTCTCATGGTTCTTCCCAACTTTGCATCATTGCCAAACAGCTGCATATCTCCAGATAAGACAATCCCAATGTCATTAGCTTACAAATTGAACAATAATGGTCCCAAAACAGATCTATGTGGTACTCCACTAGTGACCTTTCTCCATTAGGATACCACTCCTCTTCCTATAAATATGATGATACCTTCACTTAATTTTTTATAAATTTGCATTGCCAAAGTGAAGCCTTTTGGCTCTTTATTTTAGTAAATGATAATACCTATCCGACAGCCAATCAACCATCTGGCTGGCTGTTATCTAATGCCATCTATTTCAGTTTAGCTACCAGCTTGTAATGTGTCAGTCTTGCAAATCCTTTTTAAAATCCAAGTATACCATTGTATATGCATTTACTTTATCCAGTGAATTTTTCATCTTATTGTAATATATAAGCAGATTGCTAAAGCAGGACCTCCCCTGTAACAAACCTATACTCACCATCATAAAGAATGCTACTATTATCAACCCATTTCTGAATCCTAGTCCTCACCAACTTCTTCTCTAACACCTTAACAACTCTAGATACAAATTGGCCTATTTTTTTTCTCTTAGTCTTATCCCCCACCACTTGTGAAGTGAAACAATTTTTCCCAACTTTCATTCATTTGGGACTTTCCCTGTTGCAAGACTCATGTTAAAGAGGTATGCCAAAGGTGCCATTAATAACCTAGAATATTCCTTCAAGACACATGCTAACTGCTGGTCTGGTTGGCCGAGCAGTTAGCACATCCGCACTCCAGCCAAAAGGCTGTGGGTTCGAATCTTGCTGTGTGCATGGATGTTTGTGATTGTCTGTGGAAGTGGTGGTGGTGGGCAGTAGATGGCGTTGGTGTGCGGTTGCAATTAGTTGTTGTTGGGAGATTGAGTGGTGGAAACAGATGTCGAGTAGGTGTCCTCCCTTGATGAGTCTTTGGACTCCTTGGAGGTGTCATAATAATAATAATATGGTCTAGTCTTACTGCCTTATCAACATCAAGTTTGCTTAATTTATCATATACTGCCTGTTCATTCATTATCAGCCCCTCCACCACCACCATACCCTCTACACTCCATCTTCTCATTGAATACTTCAACTATATCCTTTGCATCAGTTACCAATCTGCCAGTGTCGTCAATTAGTATCATTCTTCCATAGTCATTTTTTTCTTCTATTTGCTATGTATCGAAAGAACTGATTAGGAGGTTTCTTAGTTTGACTGGCTAATTCTTCTCATATACTGCACTTTTGCTGTCGTTACCAACTGAATCACCTTCATGGCCTGTTCTTTATACTCTTCATGCAACTGATTAATACCAATGCTACCTCCACAGTGCATTCTTCTTACAATTCATTCTTAATCTCTTCATTCATTCATCTATTTAACACTTATCTTATTTAGCCTTGTTTTCCTTTGGAATATACTCAGACATTGCTGCTGTTAAATAGGTCTTGATGAATGCCTCAGCAGCATCTGTCTAGCTTCTATAGCTCCCAGTTGTCTCCTAATCTTTTCATAATCATCATCCTTGTCGTTCCACATATATTAATTTTCCATAGAAGTTCCCATATGACTGACTACAACCTAGGTGATCACTTCATGGTCACTCTCACCATCTGTGAGATTAGACACTCCATTCACAGTCACTTCCTCTGATGATATAACCAGATCTAATTAAAGATACCAAGAAATTATATACTTGGTTTAATCGTTTATCCAAGTGTAAGCAAACAAAGTTTGTACCTGAAATATAATCAGGACTAGGGCAACTTGGATATAGAAGCTAATGACATCTCATCACTTCCCTCTGTATCCCATAATGCAAAGCACATCCTTACAGGTATGTATAATGCTATGCATTATGGGGAAGGTGAAGGTCAAAACTGGTCACGCCCCAGACTGGTTTCGACCTTTATTGAGGTCTTGTCAGTGGTATCCCAACCCGGAGGTGATTATTAACAATTGACATTTATGTCTTTAGGGATGAAGCAAGATGCTTTTCATATTCCCCGCTATCTGTTGCAGTTACAGTCAGGGTAAAATTTATGAGCAGCTTGCTTGCCCTGGGCATGGAGATTATGCATCGCTATAGGAGGTTAACATAGCTTTTGGTCTTCTATGTTTGAATATGTCTGTTGCCTCGTATGCTGCAGCTTGCTGAACCAAATCGTTGGGGTGTATGGACGTCATTAGGAAGAACTTAGATGTTAAGGATTGTAGGAAAGAGAAATTATAGGGAATATTTGTATCTCTATGAAGTTGATTGTTTCTAACATACCATGGGGCGTTCGGAATCATTCTCAAGCACTTGTTCTATACTCGTATTTTGATAATGTTAGTATTAGAGGTATGGTTCCAGGCTGGAGAGGCATAGGTGATTATAGAACGAATCGTCATCTGGTATAGCTGCAATTTGATTCTGTTTCTGAGCTTGCTATTTCTATTAATTAGCGGATAGATCTGAGCGATTTCTTTAGATGCCTTTGTGCACGTAGACTTAATGTGTTGGTTGAAAGATAGCTTTTTGTCGAGAATTACACCCAGGTAATTTGTTTCTGTCTGCCAGGGAATTTTAGTATTGAATGGTAACACATCTCCTTCAGGAGATATTGGCCTTTTCGAGAAAAGAATGGCTGAGCTTTTTTGGGCGTTGACTTCCAACCCTCCAGCTTTAGAAGGTTTTCTTGAAGCTTTCTGGTAATGAAGTGGAATCCGATGTCTTCCATCTTGGCCCTGTATCTGCATACAGGGCCAAGATGGAAGACACCGGATTGTGTGGGATGTCCAACATGTATATAGAAAACAGCAATGAAGCTAGTAGGGATCCTTGCGGCACTCCTGCAAAGATATGGCACTGGGATGAGGTAGAACTGTTGATTTTGACTTGTATTGATCTATTCTGAAGATATGAATGGATTAGATGAACCATTTTTAGTGAGATACTGGCTCAGATAAGTTTGTGTAGGAGTCCAAAATGCCAGATTTTGTCAAATGCTTTGGATAGGTGTAGGAAAACAGTATTAGAGCTCCTGTGCACTGGTGGCAGTTATAGCTGGTGGTGATGTATTCCACAATTCTGTGGATTTGCTGGGTAGTACTATGGTGTGTTGCCAAAAACCAAACTGTTCTTTAGGGAGGATGTTTAGGTCATTTACTGAGGTTTGGAGTCGTGAGAGGACCACAGGTTGGAGATAAGACTGTTGGACGATAATTTTGCGGTAGGTGTGGGCCTTGCCTGGCTTATGTATAGGGATTACATCAGCTAGTTTCCAGGTGGAAGGAAAATAGTGAAATCTTAAGATTGCATTTATTATAATGGTCAGGTGCACTACAGTTTTTCGAGGCAACAGCTTGATCACCCTGTTTGAGTTGCCGTCGAGTCCAGGAGCTTTTTTTGTTCTTTAAGTTTTTAATAATATTATATATTTCACCAGGTGATGTGGGTACAATGTAGTCAGTACTGGTATCAGGAAGTTTGAGTGAGTGTCTGATGAATTTTGTATATGTGATTGAAGCCTAAAATTTCATGTGCAGGTTTGCACTGCTCTTCCAAATTTCTTGCCATGGCCTCCGCCTTGTCCGCATCAGTGTGTACAAGACCCTGGTCAGAGAGTATTGGGGGAAAAGTGCATTACAGAAATATCAAAAACAAAGGCAAATGTGATTTGCCTTTGTTTTTGATATTTCTTAGTAATTTCCAGACAGAGTGATCAGTAGGTGAGAGAGGCTAACTTTTCATCCCATAGATGGTCTCTGTGTGCCTTGAGTGCATCTCTCACAACCCCAGTAAGTCTATTTAGATTTGTTTTTCTTGTGGCGCACGAGTGTTACGAAATCTTTTTCTGGCTCTGTTTTTCTCCCTGATCAAGTTCATAATGTCTTCAGGCAGACGACCAGGCTTGTGGACAGAATTGTAGAATGTGGCTACTGTTATGGCAGAGTTAATTAGTTGGGAGAGGCTTGTAACTGCAGATTCTATGTCGTCTTTTGTACGAATGTGAGGAACAGGGCCAATACTATCCCTGAGCACTTCCGACAATCTTTCCCACGATATATAGGAGTGAGGGGGAGGAGACAGGTATTCTTGTCTTCCTATCTGAAGTAGTATTGGGTTGTGATCAGATGACAACTCATTTAATGATCTCAGGCTGTATTGAAGATTAATGTCCCGCAGGATAGCTATATCCAGGATGTCCACAGTTCCAAACGTACTAAGATGAGTTGGTTCAGTGGGACCTGCCACAACAGCATTGTGTGATCCTATGAAGTTGGAAAGGATGCAACCATTCTTGTTAGTGGATCTGCAATTCCATGCAGGGTGCTTGGAGTTCAGATCTCTGGCTATAATGGTGGGTTCTCTGACGCATAAGATGGCATTTAGATCAGAGTTTAATAAAGTTTTTAGGGGTTGGTTGTAAGCAGAGCAGATTTTCAGTCTGGCAGCCAAGCTGGTGAACACCTCCATGCCTGTGATCTCAAGATTAGTGGTTGAAGGGTTGGTGACAGAATTGTGCTTGATGTAGTTTTTAATGAAGATGGCAGTGCCACCACTTCTGTAGACCAATCTATCATTTCTGTATAGGCAGTAACCCCTTATTTTAGGGTTATCTGAGGGTCTTAGATGAGATTCGCTGATTAATATAACATCTGGTTGATATCTGTTAGTGAATTCTTGCAGCTCCAGAATTTTGTTTCTTAGGCCATTCGCATTCCATGCAATGATCTGCAAAGAGGCTGGAATAAGTCTGTTTCTACTCATCAGTTAGTGCTGTGAGGATGACCTGTTTCACGGAGAAATCTTTTGGTGGAGGTTGCTGAAGTCTTGTAGCATGTTGGCTAAAGAGGGCTGTAATAACAGCTGTTAGATTTGTAGGTGCTGATTTGTTTGTACGGACCTCATCAGCATAACTTCTTGTTTGCTTTTGGTTCACTCTATCTTTTGAAGGTCTCTGACTGTGGACGCCAAGCCTCTGGCTGTGGTGCAGGGGCCTCTGGTGTTCTTTACTAGAGGGAGAAGACTGTTTGGCTGTTTCCATCCGTCTATTTTTTGGGTGCTGAATGCATCCCTTGTAGTTGGCCTGGTGGGGGGGGGGACACCACAGTTGGCACATTTAGCAGGGGGTTGTTTTTGGCTTTGTGCAGATATTGGTTGGGTGGATAGCTGCACATTTCAAGCATTTAAATTCAGCTTTACATAATTTCTGGGCATGACCAAACTTTTGACACCTATGGCACTGCCCAGAAGATGCTCTTTTTCGGAGTGGCTCTGGTGTGACAATGAGCCTACAGATTGTTTTCAAGTTGTAGATATTTTTATATATGTTATGGATCTCTACGAGGACTAACGGCATGGGAGATTTGTTGGATCTGTACATTCTGCTGACCTTAACAGGAGGTAGATCCTGCAAGTTAAGATCAGCAACTATATCTTCTATATCAATGTCTTCACAGACACCACGGAGGACCACTTTTAAATTTTTCTCTGAGCTGTGCGAAAAGGTATGGTACTGTATACCTCTATTGTCCATTTCTTTTGTTAGTCGCCTATGTCTATCACTGTTGTAGGATATATCTTTATTCCTTCGTCCACATTTTTGGCCTTTACATAGTCAATGTGTAGGTTGGACATTGTTGATCTTAAAGCTGCCCATCTCTGCTTCTCTCGTAATATAATTGGAGGCATCTTTTCTCTGAGAGAAGCAGTGGAGTCCGATACTTGATCGTGTTCCATTATGTAGTCTTTGAGAGGTTCATCTGTTGTTCTCCGCTTTTTGCATACGTGGACTTCTTGAAAATCAGAAATAGTGGGGTTTGCCGAATCTGACTGATCTTTCATAATCTCCGCATCAACATCTGTGACACTTACCGGGGGAAACGTATCATAAAGTTGCACCTTTTCTGGCCAATTTTTGTTGAGCAGTTCGCCCTGTCTGATAAATTCCCGATATACTTCTTCAAACATTGTCTCGTTTGGCTGCTGTTCCATATCTCTCAATGTGAAAAAAAAAAAAAAAAGTTTACCATGCAGTTGTAGTCTTACCGGCACTGCTGCAGGACTCTGAACTGTTTTGGTAAGAGCACTGATTCAAAAATTGCATGATCTTCAAGACACATAATAAACGCACAAATGACCCAAAACTCACAATCTCAGAATTCATTTCTCAAAAAAAATAATAAAAATGAAAATAAATAAATTTGAAGTAATCCAGTAGTCATATTTTCATATACGAGTTGCCAAAAGTTGTCACACCTTATTATTAAAATACTCAGGATTAGAGATAGTTGTTGGAAGTTTTTCCACTAGGTTTTGCTAAAAATTAAAGATACCAAGAAATTATATACATGGTTTAATCCTTTATTCAAGTGTAAGAAAACAAAGTTTGCACCTGAAATATAATCAGGACTAGGGCAAGTCGTATATAGAAGCTAATGACTTCACATCACTTGCCTTCATATTTCTTGCACAAACTTTGCTTGCTTACTCTTGGATAAAGGATTAAACCAAGTATATAATTTCTTGGTATCTTTAATTTATAGTATAACCAAGTGGAAAAACTTCCAACAACTATCTCTAATCCTGAGTATTTTAATAATAAGGTGTGACATCTTTTGGCAACTCATATATGAAAATATGACTTCTGCATTACTTCAAGGTTAATATCACCTCTGGGTCTGGCTCCCAATGACGAGACCTCAATAAAAGTCGAAACCGGTCTGGGTAGTGACCCTTCCCATAATGCATAGCATTATACATACTCGTAAGGATATGTGCTTTGTATTATGGGATACAAAGGCAAGTGATGTGAAGTCAGCTTCTATATACAAGTTGCCCTAGTCCTGATTATATTTCAAGCACAAACTTTGTTTGCTTATACTTGAATAAAGGATTAAACCAAGTATATAATTTCTTTGTATCTTTAATTTATAGTATAACTAAGTTGAAAAACTTCCAATAACCTGATCTAAGACTTTACTCTCATGTGTGCCCTCTTTTAGATATTGCCTAAGATTGTTGTTGCTTGAGAATTCAATAAATTGATTCTCCCTATTCCCTGATGCCACCATCTCTTCATTCCAATCAAGGGTGATTTGAGAGAGAGATATGAAAGATGACTGATAAAGGCAGTGTCAAGTCTCTGGAATGTTGATTATAGAGATTGAAGGAATCTAAATTGCAGAGTTTAATGATAATAAAAATATGGAAAAGATGTGACAGAGATATTTAAGTTAGCAAGGGGATTTTATGGATTACTATTTATTATAAATTTATTCAGGTTAATAATCCCTGTCATAATATTAACAGGGATTATAAAGAATGAAAGATGTGAGGGAGAACAAGATGCCATCCCTGGAAGGTGTGTAAAGGGTATTGTGAAGAGAAGAGTTGGGAATAGCTTTTTTTCATGGAGTGTAGTGAGTAAAATGCATTGCAATGTGTCAGGAAGGTTAGAAGTTTCTGGTTGTTCAGTGGAAGTCATGATGGATAACTTCTTCTCTCCTCAGCTTTTCTATCAATACTGGAATATTCTCAGTGTGCTATATTTTCACCCATCCTCATTCTTCTTTACATAAATGCCTTTCTCAAGTTTGCTAATGGAAGTATGCATCTCATTCTTCATGTGAAAAATTTTATGATGTTCAAAAACTCCAAACTTCACAATCCTCTATAATCAATGTCTTATACTAATCTCTTTGTTATTCTTCAGTGGGATGAAAACAACCATTACCTTCCCTTACATTTGATAACATCCAGATCTCTAGACAAGATCTGATTTCTCTTCTTATTCTAACATACACCACTAATCCTTTTTAATATGAACACATCATATCACTAGCCTTCCATCATCCAGCTTAGTGTCCTCTTTCACTTGTACAATCACCAACCTTGCAGAATCATCTGCCCAATTTTTAACATATGTAGTTACATATGGCTTATATATATGTAGTTATATATAGACAAGGTTGCATCCTTTCACCAAATCTATTTAATATCTATAGTGAGACAGTAATGAAAAAGATTGAAAAACAAAAAATAGGAATTAGTATCAATGGTATGAAATACAACAATCTTAGATATGCTGATGATACCGTTCTAATAGCAGGAAACAGAAATAAATTAATCAAATTACTGCAGCTACTAATTGAAGAAGGTAAAGAATTTGGATTAGATATAAATGCAAAAAAGACCAAATTTATGAAAATCTCAAAAGAAAAGGATCCGAGCCAGAAATATTCATAAACAATATGAAAATTGAACATACAAGAGAATAAAAATATTTAGGCACCTACTATACTGCAGATGGAAAGCAAGATAAAGAAATTAAAAATAAGAACAGCCATAGCTAAAAATGCACTCTGGAAAAGTAAAGATCTGTTCAGAAGTTCTGTGAGTATCGAGACAAAGAAAAGAATGATAAGAACATTAGTGTGGCCAATTTTCACATATGGAAGTGAGATCTGGATATTCAAGAAGAGAGTGAGGCAACAGATAATGGCCTTTGAAATGTGGTGCTATAGGAGAGCTCTGAAAATCTCATGGACAGAACATGTGGCAAATACAGATGTCCTGCAGAGAATGAGACCACAGAGATCTTTATTACAGGAAATGATCTAGAGAAAGATGAGATTAGTGGGACATGTACTGAGAGGTTCAGCAGGACAGAGGATACTAACAGTTTTAGAAGGTATAATAAATTTAGTTTAATCCTTTATCCAAGTGTGAGCAAACAAAGTTTGCACCTGAAAGTATCTTCAGGACTGGGGTAAGGTGGTACAACACCACGGCACTCCTTGCAAAGGTGGAGCAAGCTACCAACACACCTGGTGTTGTACCACCTTACCCCAGTCCTGAAGATACTTTCAGGTGCAAACTTTGTTTGCTCACACTTGGATAAAGGATTAAACTAAATTTATTATACTCTAACCAAGTGAAAAATAAACTTTTAACATCTTTCTCTAAATCCAGAGTAATTTATTGAAAAAGGGTGGCACACCATTTGGCAACTCCTATAGGTAGAGATGACCTGCTAATGCTTCTGCTTGGTATCTCCACTCGAGCCTTGCTCCCACTGAAGAGACCTCAATAAAGGTCGAAACTAGTCTGGGTTGTGGCCCTTCCCTTAATGCATAACATTAGACATATCCGCAAGGAGATGTGTTTTGCATTATGGGAGATACTGAGATAGGAGTGTTGGTAGCTTGCTCCACCTTTGCAAGGAGTGCCCTGGTGTTGTACCACCTTACCTCAGTCCTGAAGATACTTTCAGGCGCAAACGTTTGCTCACACTTGGATAAAGGATTAAACTAAATTTATTATACTCTAACCAAGTGAAAAATAAACTTTCAAAAAAAGTTTTAGAAGGAAAAGTCATGGGAAAAGGATCAAGAGGCAAAAAATGAATGACATGGCTATGCAAAAACAAAAAGGAAAGCCACCAACAGAGAGAACTGGAAGGACATGGTGCTACACCCTCTCACTGAGGAAGCTACATGAAGGAGAAGTTATATATGCAGTGCGCTTCAAAAGATGCTGTTGTGGTGGATGATACATCCCTCTCTTTCCTGACACACTTCAGTTCCTTTCTCACAAATTTTGTTTCTGCCCTATTTTTTGTGGATATTTTCATGGATGCTGTTGTTCCGAATTGCCTTCCATAATGCCTTTAATAGCAGTCCAAACATGTAATAACAGAAATAGCTGTTGTTTTCATTCTTTTACAGTCCAAGTTCAAACCTCGCGAATCAATTTTTTGTCTGTCTCTTTCATTTCACTGCCTCTATCCTCTAGATTGGTCATCCTCATGCTCACATTTCCCAAAAACTACAACCTCTAAATATTCATGAAACACATCAGTAGATTCTTTGTTGTTAACTACTTTTCTTATGCATGACACATCTGTTCCATAGGTTTGGCTGTCTCTAATTTAGTTCTTGTCTGGTATGCTTCATCTCTTATCTGAGAATCATTTGAGACCATCCCTCAGTAAGTGGATGTGAGATACTTTGCTTTATGGATAGTTTTATGTTTAATATGTGGTTTTTAATTATTAATTGTGCATACAGTTGATATCACAGTAATTTATGTAAATGACATCCACTGAAACTTTCAAGAAATGTATATCACTTTTAACCAAATTGTAATTTGGTTATTTGCAGTAAAGAGTTGTTCTCTGACTTATTGTAGGTCATCACGTGAGAGGAAGTATCCCGTGCTGAAGTTAACAAATTTGATTGACTGACTTATCTTCTCTCTCTCATGCAGTCTTTCATAGTCTGTTGTGGTATTCAACAGATTATGCTTACCACTATTTTCAACCCTAAAGCTGTCAGAGCCTGGTAAACATTTAATGTTTCCACCCTCCTCCATGTCAGTAAATCATGCTGGTCTGAATTAGGAAAACCTTGTACATTTCATTTTTCTGCTCGTTTTTTATTTTATGAAGATGATCACATTTGTATTAATGAAAATATGCTAATATTTGCATAGTACATGAAGATATGCACTTTTTATAGATTTCAAGGCACTTTTGCAGAAATATCATATGCAGCATTTTTTATTTTTTAAGCAGTAGAAATTAATTACAAAAATGATACATAGCAATAAAGTAGTTGTTCTAGGCTTAAAGCCACTTGGTAGAACTGTATATACCTTGTAGCAGTCTCTTCTGGATCTGCAACTTATGTTTTTCATTTAATATGTCTTTTGATAATTTCTAAATACGGTAGTTACTGCTTATTGCGATCACTTTGGGACAGTCGCTTTTCGATAACAATAACCAGTTGATAACATTAAATAAAGGATATAAAAAATTGCATTGTTTATTTCAATTTCTTGTTATGAACAATATAAGCAACAACATAAAATTTATTTTAAAAACTTATCTAGTGTATTGTCTGTCGTGTCTTTGAATATAGTAGTTGATGAATAAATTGCTCATACTCATAATGCCTTTCGAAGTTTGTTGCTCTATGTTGCACACTGCGCTGAAGTATTCGTAGAGCTTCTTGCATTTGGGCATTGTTTGGAGGAGTTTCTAACATTTGTTCTTCTATACTTGTATTAGATTCTCTTTCTTCTATTAGTTTAAAATTCTCATTGGAAACAGTTTGACATATTCCTGACACTGTCATTGTAGCCACCACTTCGAGGTGTTATCAGTATCCAACCAATTTTCAAATTCTTCTTTTGGCATACCATCTGGAATTATATCAAAAATTTCATTTGTCATCATCATCATCATCATCAAATTCCTGCCATGTACCCTCAAGGGGTGTACAGGATATGATAGTACTACATGAAAAAAATTACATCATTACTAACTTCCTATCTACAATTTTCCTCCAAATCAGTCTGTTACTTGTCAAGACTCCAACATTATCAGATCTTATATTTCAATTGTCTAAGGCACATTGTACCGTATCAATCCACCTATATCTTCATCTTCTTCTGGGTCGTTTTCCTTACAACCTGGCAGAGAACACTTGTTTTGCTAATCTTTCCTCTCCCATTCTATTTAAGTGACCATACCACCTGAGATTAGCTCTGCTAACGCATTCCTGGATGTTGACAATGTCAAGTTCTTTCCTAATATCCTCATTTTTAATATGATATTGCCATTGATGCCATCTGTTCACGCCTCTAATCTTTCTCAGGACTCTCATATCTGCGGTATCTAGTCTTTGGTCAAGTGTTTTACTTCTGATCCAGCTCTCAGATCCATAAGTTAAAACTGGTTTGAGCACTGTGTTGTATACAGCTAATTTAGTGTTCCGACTAATTTCTCTCTTATTCCATATGAATTTATTCAATTGACTTCCCACCATACCAGCTTTGTTGATTATGTTGTCTATTTCTATATTTAATTTACCATCTTCACTAAAAATTGTGCCTAAGTAGCTGAGATGTTTTACTTGTTCCACAGGTTCTCCATTCACAACACAGTTGACATTTTCAATGATTCTGCCTATTTTCATTGTCTTTGTCTTTTTATTGCTGACCTTCATACCATATCTATTACAACAGCAATTGAATTTAGTCAGAGAATCTTGCAGACTTGTAGTGGATTTATTTAGAAGTATAACATCATCCGCATAAAGCAAAGAGCTGAGATTAACACCTCCAATTTTTATATCAGGTTTAATACCACTTTCCTTCATAATGTGATCCATATAGATAATGAATAACAGAGGGGATAATGTACATCCTTGTCTCACACCAGATTTAACATTAAACTATCTTCCTGTACTTCAATTCTAACTGCTGACTTACAACTCAAATAAAGACTAAGTATTGCTTGATATAATGCCCCATTGACACCATATAACTGCAGCATATTGAATAGCTTCTCTCTTAGCACCTTGTCATATGCCTTCTCCAAATCGACAAAACTTAAATACAGATCTCTGTTATATTCCCATGCTTTCTCGACTATTTGTCGTAAAGTGATGATCTGATCCTGACAGCCTCTATTTGGCCTGAATTTCCAGCTTGTTCTTCACCAAGCTTTTCTTCCACAATTCTTCTCATCCGTTTCTTAAGTATACTTGCATAGATCTTGCCAGGAACACTCTGTAGGGAAATACCTCTGTAATTCTCACATTCAGTTTTATTTCCTTTTTTATATATGGGTACTATGAGAGCTCTACTCCAATCATCGGGAATTCATCCCTCTGTCCAGGCTTTCTGAACTATGCAGTGCAGCCACTGTAAGACTCTTATACCACCAAACTTCAGCATTTCTGGTCGAATATCATCTACTACTGCTGCCTTTCCACATTTCAAGCCTTTGATGTCTTTTTCTACTTCCAGTATGGATATGTATTCCTGACTGCATGCCTGGTCAGTGTTTTTTACCACTGTGCTGTTATCACTGCTTGTTTCATTTAGCAGTTTTTCAAAGTAATTACTCCATACTTCAAGGATATCTTTTTCTCCCATTTTCATGTCACCTTTATCATCTCTAACTCCTTTTACAGCACTCTTTCCTCCATTCCTAAGCTTCTTCAATAACCTCCAGAATATTTTGCCACCTTCTTGATATTTATTTTCTATATTCTTGCCAAAGTCCTCCCATGACTTTTGTTTAGCTAGTTTTACACAGTGTATAGCATTCTTGCATTTGTCTCTGTATTCTCTAAGAGCACAAGCTGACTTATTTGACAGGAATTTTTGATATGCTTTCTTCTTTTCCTTCACTGCCTCTTTAACTTCCTGTGTCCACCAAGGCGTTCTGATTTTTTTATCCTTGCAGACAACCTCATCACATGCCTCTCTGGCAGAATCAATCAGTGTTTTCTTCAGAGTTTGCCACTGAATCTCCAAGGTTTGATTCCTGTTCTCAAACTCTTTCATTTTTTCTTCAATAATCTTTGTGTACTTTAGTCTACAGTTCACATCTGAGAGCTGCTCAACTTTTATTCGCTTTAAAACTTTCTTACATGTTATTATTTTGAATATGAAATTCAATTTTATCCTGCTCAAGACTAAATGGTGATCACTTCCAATTTCAAATCCTCTGTACACTCTGGTGTCCTGCACCAGGGAGAAAACATCACTATCAACAATAACATAGTCAATGAGACTTTTCTTATTCCTAGCCTCTTCTCTCAATGTGAATTTGTGCACATTTTTATGTTGGAACATGGTGTTAGTAATAACCAGTCCATGTCCTGAAAGGAAATCCAACAGGTATTTGCCATTATTATTAGCTTTGCTCTTTTCTCTAAATTGTTCTCTAAGAGCACAAGCTGACTTATTTGACAGGAATTTTTGATATTCTTGTTTCTTTTCCTTCACTGCCTCTTTAACTTCCTATGTCGACCATGGAGTTCTAATTTTTCTATCCTTGCAGACAACTTCACCACATGTTTCTAGCTGAATTAATCAGGGTTTTCTTCAAGGCTTGCCACTGAATCTCTAAAGTTTGGTTCCTGTTCCCAATCTCTTTCTTCAATAATCTTTGTGTATTTTAGTCAACAGTTCACATCTGAGAGCTGCTCAACTTTTATTTGCTTTAAAACTTTCTTACATGTTATTCTTTTCAATTTTATCCTGCTCAAGAGTAATAGTGATCACTTCCAATTTCAAATCCTCTGTAAACTCTGGTGTCCTGCACCAGAGAGAAAACATCACTATCAACAATAACATAGTCAATGAGACTTTTCTTATTCCTTGCCTCTTCTCTCCATGTGAATTTGTGCACATTTTTATGTTGGAACATAGTGTTAGCAATAACCAGTCCATGTCCTGAAAGGAAATCCAACAGGTATTTGCCATTATTATTAGCTTTGCTCTTTTCTCCAAATTTTCCCAAAACATTTTTGTATGTCTGACAATCACTTCCTACTCTGCTATTTAGATCCCCAACAAGGACCAACTTTTCCTTTTTCATTGTGTCAGTTGCTTTTTCTAAACCCTCAAAAAATTCCTCCACTTCTACCTTAATAGAACCTTCTGTGGGACCATAGGCACTAATAAGTCTCATTGTCCAGTTCCCCATTCTCATATTTGCCCACATTACTCTACTTGAGACTGACTGACATTCAAGAAGATTAGCCTCGTATTTTGTGTTGAATACTAATTTCATTACAAATTTCATTTGTAAGATATTCAAATTTTTTGGAAGGAGTTTCAGAGTTTGTCTTAAAAAATCCACCTTTTTGGAAGCAGTTTTCAATTGTTTTCTCTGAGACTTGCTTCCATGACATTGCTACCAAATGCAGTGCATCAAGAAGGGAAATCTTTTTTTGCACTTGCATCAGATTGGTCTTTTATATAATCAAGTTCAGCTATAATTCTCGCACAAACTTTCCTAAGATATGAGCTTTAAAACCTCATATGATGCCTTAGTCACATGGTTGAATTAAAGATGTAGTGTTCAATGGCAAGAAAATTACTTTGATGTTCTTTAACGATAAATTGTTTGTGTGCAGTGCAGTTGTCTACTAACAAGACAATTTTGCAATTTAATTTAAGATCCCACTTAACTAACCAATTGTTGAAAATGTCATTAGTCATCCAAGCATTTGCACTAGAACAGTAGTCAACAGGCAAACTTTTGACACCTTTTAAACACCAAGGATTTTTACTTTTTCCAATCACTAGGAGCTCTCTTTTCTCACCTTACGTATTGGCATAACAGAGAACTGTCACTTGCTCTTTTGAAGATTTAAATCCTTTAGTACTTTCATTTTTAAACAAATAAGTATGCTCAGGAACTGCACAAAAATAGTCCTGTTTCGTCTGCATTGTAAATATCCTCGGGAGAATATTCAGCAATAATTTTTAGCCATTCAGTCTTAATCCACGCATGAGCTGATAAAAAATCAGCACTTTTTCCTTCACCATGAATACCCTTGTACAATATTCTCTCGCTTTTTTCCACCTGTTAAATCATCCATCAGTTGCGGTGAAAGTTTCTTTGCCCATTATTTTTGCAAGTTCTGTTTTTTGATGCATCAAAGGCCCATTAATCAAAGCATCTTTTTTACGAACATTACTAAACCAAATTTTTAATGCTGATTCAACTTAAGTATCCTTACCAGATCAGGATCTCTTCCATCTTTCTTCTCATTAGTAAGAGCTGAAGTTTCAATGTTTGATTTGTTTTTTAAGATCTTACACAAGAGTGGTTGTGAAATTTTTAAATGTACAGCTGCACTACGCTGACTCATTTTTGGCAACTTATCATAGCACTCCAAAAATATTCTTTGCTTTTCTTGAAAAGATAAATCTTTATACGTTTTTACTTGCTTCTGCCATATTGCTAAGGGCTGTTTTAACGAGTACTCAAAGTCAAATTCACTTACTGAAAGCAAGCACAAAAATAAACTCGGAAAATCACAATTAGACTGTATTTATACCCTCCCCCTTCATTTGCCTGGAAGAGTTAAGATTTATGGAAGAATAAGATTAAAGAAAGATTAACAAAAAAAGTCATTTTGACAAATGTTCTTTTTTCAAATTTTCTCCTGATTAACCCTTATTTCTTAGAATTCTGAGATGCGAAAGGCTAAAACGTTGGAGGATTTTGATAACAATAATCGGAACTTTGATTATAATAGACGGATTATTTTTAATTCATTTTAAATGGTGTGTTTTGGGATCGACTGATTTTGATAACAATAGCCGATTGATAATATTATCTGCGATCACAATGAGCGGATTCTACTGTATCTGGCAAATAGGTTATTCAACAGGAGTACACATTTAAGAGAACCATTAAGACTGCACTATTATCTTCTTAGCCATCTAGCCATTGTTAACATTAGTTACATGCAGCAAATATAAAGTCAAAACTTTACCTTTCTGTTATTTCTTAATCTTTAAGTTTTTTTTTTTTTTTTACAAGCTTGAACGCTTCGCCTTCCTGGGAAAATCTGGAAGTGACTTGTCATTTGGTAACCATGTTGATCTTGCAAGGTGTACCATCATCACACATGCATATCAAAACATGGTTCTAATAAATGAACACAGTTTATTTTTTAGACAAATTAAACATAAAGCACATTCTCATTAAAACATACAATATAAAAAACTGTATTATAAAAGGAATTTTTTTTGTTTAAGATTAAAAAATTATTTTGCCAAAGTTGAGGAATTTAATGCCATTTTTTCCCTTTGGATCATATTTTTGCCCTTCGTGTAGATTTATAGAATATAATCTCAAAAAAAGTAAGATCCAACTGTAATATGCATATTAATTTAAGAAAATACTCTTAACCCTTAGCTGTATCACAGTTATAGGGACACACAGGAATAGTTTTTAAAGTGAAACTGTGGAAAGTTTGCTAAGTAAGCTCTTTTTAAAATTGCATTGATGCTGTACAACTCCTTTGTAGTTTGCTTTAGGGAGAGAGTTGGCTTTCAGTCTGTAATTAGCAATCAAATTTGAATCCATACATCTTTCAAATTTGCATGAGATACATATAAGAACTGTTCGGAAAAAAATAAAATAATAAAATAGTCGAATTAATTGCTGAATGCATAAAGAATAAGAATCTTATAGAATTCATAGTTTCCTTTAAAGCAAGTCCCTGCTATAATACACACTTTGCTCATTGTTTCTGCCACTACAGGAAACATTTTTTGAAATCAGTTTTCAGTATGCTTTAAAGAGTGTGCATTGAATTTCAGTTTTAGGTATGATGTCATTAAATGTGTGTCTTTTGAAATTGTTTTGCATCTCTTCTTCCATCTCTTCAAAAAAAAAAATAAATAAATAAATTGCATGGAGCCACATCTTACAAATGTGGAAGCTGCTGTATAGCAGCATGAGACAGGATGCATTCTCTTTGATGATAATGTACTCATATTTTAGACTAAGAATAAGATTTCCTCAAGGTGTTTTTTTGGAATTGCTTCAATAAACTTTTCAAAACCTTACTCTAAAATTCCTTGATTATTTGTCTGACTGAATGAAGCATATTTGCAGGAAATTAAAGTGATGGATTTTTCATATGATGGCTATCAGTTGGTATCTTTATATCGATTGGTATTTTTGGACTATTGCTTCTGGCTTTCCAACCCAAACATATGCACCAAATGTATCACCAAAGTAATCCTCACTGGCATGGAAACATATTACCCACACTACTCCGAACTGCTATACCCCTTACTAAATCCTGGTTCTCCAAAAGATGTGCCAAGGCTGTACAAATGAAAAATCAAACATACCATAACTGCCTCATATCAAGAACCCCATTCCTCCTTTAGTGCTTATGCTCAAGCCAAAAATAGATGCAAGAAAACTATCAATGCTTCCAAAACAGAGTTTGAAAGAGCGAAAAGCAAGAAACTTTTAGCCTGTCCAGACAGAAGCCGAGCCTTTTGGTCTCTTGCCAGAGCATTGGTCATAATTTTTGCCCAACACTCTTCCCAACCCCTATCATACCAAGATGGCTCTATTGTATCATCATCCACAGAAAAAGCCAATCTCCTGGCTTCACACTTTGCCTCCAATGCACACATAACTGACAATGGTAAATGCTCTCAATCATTCCAACTGCCCAACATACCATGCCCCCTATATTCTTTTGCATGAAAGAGATCAGAAAAATATTGTCCAGATTAGATATAAAAAAAAGTCTCCTGGCCCTGATGGCATTCCTCTTATTGTCCTGAAGACGTGCACCAGAACTGACTCCTATCTTACACCTGTATATACTCTCTTACTCCACTGGTATCTATGTTGTCTATCTATCCCACAACCTGGCCTATGTTGGTTTATATTTAATCCATTCCTGAGAACGGTGGCAAATCACTGCCATCTAACTACCACCCTATCTCACTCACCTCAGTCCTGTCTAAAGTAATGGAGAAAATCAATTCCCAACTCCTACACTACCTTGAAGACACCCAGCTAATAAACAATTACTAGTATGGATTCTGTCGCTGCTGATTAACAGGAGATGTACTCATATTTCACTCATCTCTGGACAAATGCCATAGAGAAGTTTGGCGAATATCAAGTGGTTGCACTTGATATTCCTAAAGCTTTTGACCAGGTCTGGCACAAAGGCTTACTAAGCAAACTTCCATCATTTGTTCTGTGTCAGGACTTCTGCAGTTGGATTGCCAGCTTTCTATCTAAATGCACACTATATGTGATGGTAGACAATTTCTTATCCTCTCACCATTCAGCTAATGCAGGATTCCACAAGGTCCTGTTCTCTCACCAACCCACTTCTATATATTAATGACCTACTTCAGTTGACTTCCAACCCAATACATAGTTTTGCAGATGACAGTACATTATACTCCTCCCTTTCATTTTGATAAGCCTTGCTCTACACAACTCACCTCAACATACAGATCATCAACAACTACTGCCCTCGATTCTGATATGCAAGGCATTCTCCAGTGTGGTTAAGATAACCTAGTCAATTTCAATGCTAGTAAAACCAGTTCTGTTTTATTTCTCACAATAAATAAATAAATAAATAAACATTTTTTTCTTGGTATTATTTTTGACAACACTCAAATTTTCAGACAAGATGATCATCATCACAAATACATCACAACCATTGCATCCTTGGTTTCTAAAAAAACTAGGATTTCTCTTTTGTTCAAGATTTGACTTCATCTCTGAACAGCTGTTAACCTTATACAAATCCACTTAGCTATTGAATACTGCTCTCACATTTGGAGTGGGGGGGGGGGGGCTGAGAGAGCTCACTCAAAATGCTCAACTCAATGCAGAGGAGAGCAATTAGATTGATTAATGACCCATCTCTTACCAATTCACTCCTCCCACTTTCACACAGATGTTTGGTTTCTGAAATAGCATCAATAATTCCTCCACTTAGTACTAAGCCCATTGGAACACATTCATCTGCTACTCAACATTCCTTCACAGTGCACCTTGAAATGCACAGAATTTTTCTTTTCCTCCTCCTTCATTCCTGCTACTGTTGTATTGTGGAACATTCTTCCCCCTGATGTGTTTCCCAAGGAATGCAATATACAGGGTTTTTAATTAAATGCAAACAAGTTTCTCCTTTCCTAACCCACTATCCATACATGGTACTAACGTACTATAGGTTGATTAATCAACCTTTCATGTATGGGCTCAACATTAAAAGGGAAAAAAAGTACCTGGTCCATTCTCAATAAATCCACATCTGGTCTCATGTTTTTAAAAAGTTTTCTCATTGCTTCAGTTGCAGCATAATCTTAAATCTAAAACAGGTTTCTTTTTTAGATCATGTCAAACTGAATCAGTTTTTTCCCAGAGTTTTGATGTTTCTCAGTGATGGGTGTGCAGAGTGTAAATTATTAGTGAAATTCTTCACTCTTCTTCAATGGAACTACTCAAAAAGACTGTGTTGTTCCATGGCAGCATCTCTATAACTATTTTAAGTATATTTCACTAGCTATATTGCTAATTTTAAAATTAAAATTTATATGTTGATTGGTACTTTCATACATAAAAATGCAAGCTAAGCATTATTTTTAAAATATTTTTATGATAGTTTAATGAATAATTACAGAGTTACACAGTGCCCTATGGCTAATGACTTGTCTCAGACAATTCATGTGCATAGCAGAATTATAGTTGTGCAATGTTATAATAATGAGCATAAAATTGACATCCAAATATAGATTCAATCCTGATAAGTTTTGAATAGACCTCATTGGATTCAATTAATGCAACAACATTAAAAAGCACATTGTTAATAGATTTAAAAGTATAGTATCATGTTTCACTTGGCATCCATCCAGAATTACACCAGTTTTATTTTATTTTGTTTATTATTATTATTTATTTTATTTATTTGTTTTTTGAACTCCTCATAAAGATGCGATCAAATTATTTGCTTAATTCAGTTCACTGGATACCATGATAGTCTATATAATGGCAGTTACAAAAAAAGAAACTGCATAATTTTGCTAGTTAGTTGATGTCTTCTGTTTAAATAATAACATTTCATAGTTATTATTCATTTGTAGATTGTATTTTACCCTTATGCAGCCAATCAGTGTTTTGTATTATTGTTATTATTGCTTAAAATAATCAAGTTGTTAGATTTAGCAGTATAGAATGTGTTTCTTAGACACAACACTGTGTGACTGTTGTCCTGATATCTTCTTGTTTGATATGATTGAGAGTCTGCAGTGGGGGAATCCAAATTGAATAAAATGATATCTTTTTTTGAAAGTTAATAGGTGATTATACAGAAAAACAAATGAACTAATATATATATAAAGAACAAAAATAGAACATCTTGCATATTAATTCAGCTTGTAAACATGACTTAACACAGGCTTATCTGATATTTAATAAAGAGACTTTGATTTCAAAATTCTGCTTTTTCGGATTCACTTTGTTGAAGTTATGCTAAAAATAGTTTTTATAAATATCTTAATCAAAAATGTACTTGGTTTTCAGTGAATCGTGAGTTACACTGAATACAGTACTTCAAAAAATAAGTGCCATTAAATACTTATTTTGTTAGCTTCCATATACAAAGCATAGGGAAGAAAGCAGTTGGCTGTAGAATTACCAGTTCTGTTTATTCTCGAAGACATGCACATAATAACAGTACAGTTCTTAGAAAAGAGAAAACATAGTAGTTACAAGTGCTATTTTAAGTGATTTTTTTTTTTATTTTAACAGAAGAATTATAATTATCTGTGTTAATCTGGTAAATGAACATTTTTTAATTATGGGAACATTATAGAATTTTTATAATTTTCTAATCAACAGATCATATGACTTTAAAAAAAGAAGTTTGAATTTCTGTAAATTGCTGTATATAACAACTATTTCAGAAGTCATTTGCTTGTAATTTTGTAATTACTGTAAATAAAGATTTATTATTAATGTTATGGATGTTACCAGAACTATTTTTTTTGATTACATGAACTGTAACTTAAATGACTTATGTATCTGTTTAATTGAAACATCTGTTTCTGACAGTTAGTATCCGAGTCTTTTTCAGGACAGTTTTTCTGCACATATTGAGACACATATATATATATATTATTTTTATTTATTTTTTAATGTGAATGTGTCCCACAAAAGTTGGAAACCTGTTTTATACATAAGTGCTATGGTAGGCTAAAGAAAAACTTGGAGAGACTAAACATGGAACTTTATTTCAAGCCTCATCATGCCTGCAGTAAGCAGAGTGAGAGCTTCTCACACTGGGCTATGAAATACATCTGCTATCTAGACATCCACAAATATCTATGCCCACAGTGTAATTTGAACCCACAGCCAATTTGTTCAAGAGCAAATGCTAATGCCAATTACAATAGTATTTTAGATTTCTTTTATATTTTATATACTATTTTTAAATTTGATTAAAAGTACATTCTTTCTGACGAATTCCTTCTTGTTGTTTATTTTCGAAGTGAATACATGGCTTTCAGTGGTTGTTAGTAAATTTTCACGTTTTGCTAAATGATTTCATCCAAATGCTGTTTGCTTTAACGATGAAGAGATAATTCTGCTTACTCCTAAATATTGGTGTTTCATTTACCAGTTATAGGATAATTACAGTATGTAATGCTGTTAGATTAAGTTTAATCTAACAGCATTAAACTTAATTGACAGTCAAGTATCATCAGAATCAAATTAATGAGACCAGTTGTACATTACATTTAGTCTTACATTCAGAGCATAACTTAAGAATCCGTCATTATCTGAAGCTGCTTCTGCATAAAGAAAGGTACAGAAGACATGGAGCAGAAAGAAAAAAGCAAATGCAGTGGAGAGAATAACATGCACAATTACAACTGATGAACATATAAGTTGGCAACTATTAAAACATCGATGATTAGACACATCTACATGTAATAATTAACTATATTTACTTTGTTAAATTGTTAGGTCATTATTTTGCTGTGGTTACAAAGACATTATTTAGATAATTCTTAATGCTGTGCTCAGGTTTATTTCTGCTTCTGTATAAAAAGGAGGTCTTCACCACCTTCACTTTGCACTATCCCAGAATGTTGGTAGTGCAAAGAATGGACTCGCTCCTTACTTCTGCAGGAGTAAGGGATGTGTTATAGAGACCAATAAGTTAAAGGCCCATAAGTCACGAAGGGGTTAAAAATCTGAATAACTTTTTTTTGGTTATTTTTTTCAGGTATTCTAAGAAACATTTGGGAAATTAATCATGGAAATGTTTGCAATCTAACAGTGAGCAAAAGCATGCAATTTTATTTTTAAAATCAGCATTCAGTTATTCTAACACAGAAGAGCAAATAATTGTATGAAGATATGCAATTAATTGGCCATCATGTTCTCCAGATCTGATGGCTCCTGACCTTCTTCCTATGGGGTTACCTGAAGGAAAAGGTTATGTGAACAAGCTTCAGACAATCAAACAGCTGAAGACGAACAACATTTTTGCAGAAATTAGGGTATTGCAGCCAGAAACATTAACAACTGTCATGAACAATCTGTAGAAAGGGCTCATCTTTGTGAAGCCTAAAATGAAAGGCATTGTGATGTAGTTTTTCATAGCTAATAAAAGAAAAAGAATTAATAAATAAAAAGTTGCATATTTAAACCCCTTTGAGATTTATGGCACCTCCCTGTATTACTTTGCATTAATAATTACTAATTGAAATTCAATTTGCATGTGAATTCTTTGACTGAAACTAACAGAAATAACCTTTAAAACATGTTAATGCACCACAACATACACTTACTGCAGACATATAAACAGTAGAGTGTGATTAATAGGCAAAATAATTAAATCTAACTTAATGTTCGAGTTACATGAAATTTGTAGAATGTTATATAAGTTGAAGACTGCCTGTATAGTGTTTGAAATAGATTTTCTCTTGGTATTACATACCTTTTCTAGATTTCAAATATTTAATGCAGATTCTTCTAATATTCCCAAATCTAGTCCTGATTTTGCTCTTTCTCTTCTTCATTCATGTCTGCATAAATCTTACCTGCAACACCCAGCAGGGAAATTCCTCTAAAATTCTCATATTCAGTTTTATTTCTTTTATTGTGAGTACCATAATTGCTCTAATCCAATCACCAAGAATCAGTGATTCTTGGATCCTTGTGGGAATATCACAAGGATCTGCATTAAAAATTTTTGCAGTCTAGAATAGGTATGTAATACCAAGTGAAAATCTATTTTAAATACTATACAGGCAGTTCTCAACTTGTGTAACAGTTAACGGTTTGCATACTTTACATAACTTTAAGATTAAGGAACTCTGACAGTGAAACATACTCATGATTACGTTCTTTTTTGGATATTTTCTGCTGCTGCCCTATTAATGCATATTTCATTTAGAACTCCAGAATTCACTGATAGTTCAGTCTCTAATTTTTCTCACCTTTATGTGGTTTTTTTTTTCTTTTTAAGTACTCTTTCCTGCATTTCCTAGTTTTTTTTTTTTCAATAGTATCCAGAACATTTTTTGCCACCTTTTTATATTCTGCTTATCATGACTTGTATTGAATTACTTGTATACACAGCTTTCTTATATATTTCTTTGTATTCTCTGAGAGCTCACACTGACATACATGCTAAGAACATTGTGATATGACGTCTTCTTTTCCATGTCTATCTCTAATGTTTTTCATGTCTAACTTGTTTAATCCACCAGGAAGTCCAGATTTTTACCATTTGCAGCATCCTTAGCACCTGCTTCCCAGGCTGAATCACTCAATGATTTTGCTGTTGGTTGTCTCATGTTTAGTTCTTGTTTTCCAACTCTCACTTTTTTTTTCAATGATATTTATATATTCAAGTTTAGGGCTTGCTTTTGAAAGCTGCCCACTTTTTAAAATGTTCCTTTATTCTTTTCAGTATGACACATAGTATCCTGAAAATAACAACCACTTTCGATTTCATATCTTTTATATATACACCTAACCCTCAATTTCCATGGTAAATTGGTTCTGCAAAAGTACTGTGTAAAGGAAAATCTGTAGATTGAGTTTTATAGAGGTGGTTCCGTAATACTATTAAATATTTATGTATTTTTTAAAATAAATTTAACATCATAAAGTTGAATAACTGTAACTGGTGTGGCATACTCAATAGCTGTAAGCTACCGTGAGTATAGGGCACCTGCGTAGCTTTTTAATAAAATGCAAACACTTTTTTTTTTATATTCTGAAACCATATTAAACCAAAATCATGCAGTTAGAGTACCATGAAATTGAGGATTAGGTGTACCTGTATTTGAACTAGTGTTAATGAAGATATATAACTCTCAACAGTAATATAGCCAAATATCCAGTGTTCATTTTCTATTGTGCTATTTATATTTTTTATAAGAATCACCTTTTTTTTTTCCTTTTTTCATTATCATCTTTCCTCTAGTGACAAAAAAAAATTTCTCTACTTCCTCCTTGGTAGAACCTTCTAATTTTTTAAGAAATGACAACATGAACTAAATTATTAATTATAAAACCTTTTAATTAATAACTACCTATCTTTTGGCTATGTGCATGCAGGCACTCACACTAAGCAAATGAGGTTGAAGAAAAGCAACTGAAGTCAGTCCTATGGTCCTAAAGGTGCCCCCCCCCCCTAGCAGGCTAAATTGGGTTGCTTGGCCGTTGGGCTGATCATCTTAGAATGTACGCTTCCCAAATTTGGTGCAGTCTCATGCATCCAAATTTGTTGAGGTTTGGGGAGTTTTTCAGGGCTGAAGCTGATTCAAGGAATAATCTTTCGTACTTGGATTTGCTATGGTGTAATAAAGTGGCCTTCTTCCAGCGTATTCTGTGGTGAGTGTCCAGTGCATGGTCAGCAAGTCCAGAGTGGAACTGGATGTAGTCCCTGTGTTCGGATATCCTGATATTGGTTGTCCTGCCTGTTTGGTGTAGTAGGACAGTTTACAACTCCAAGGGACCTGGTATACTCCAAGCATGTCTAGGGGAAATGGCTGGTCTTTGGTGGAGCAGATTATTACGTGCCTATTTCTTATGTGGTTTGTAACTAGTTGTGAGGGCATATTTTCTTAGGATTTTTGTTAGTTTTTTGGATGTACCACAGATATACGGAATGCTGATAGATTTAGAATAATCTCTCTTATGAAGAGGGGGGGGGGATTGTGGTTAACTGGTTTTAATTTTTTGTGGGAGAGGGGGCTGTAGCCATTGACTAAGAAGGTGTTAAGGATATGGTTAAGTTCAGTAGATAGGACATTGTAATCTGATGTTAAGGATATGGCTAATTTCAGTAAGTAGGGCATTGTAATCTGAACTAACATATCCTTAACACCTTCTTAGCCAGCAGTAACTACCACAGGGTGAAGGTTCTGTCTGTTAATGAAAATTAATCAACACAGTACTGAATAACCAATCAGATGCTGTATCTTAGAGTAGTCGAGATCTAGCAGTGTGTGTGTATGTGAGCGAGAGAGAGATTTTCATCACTCATGAGGTTCACAGAATATTGACAGAGTTCTATTTAATTTTAATAATTTTTGAAATCCTTGGAGCATTAATCTATAATTACCCATGGTAGCTTATAGCTATTGAGTATGCCATAGCAGTTATTCAACTGTTATTCAAAAGTATAAATTATATTTCCATATACACATAGCAAAATGCTGTATTTTGCAATGCACCATTTATTACAATACTCTGGATTAGAGAAAATTGTAGCAAGCTTCTTACTTGTTTGGAAAATATGTTATGCTTGACAGAAATCATATTCTTATATTATAGGGGAAAAAAATTATTATATGAATGGTATGTTATTCAGATCTTTATGTGGAGAAGTGAGTGCAGTTTTTAAATGTGTTAGATGAATTGTAGGGAACAGATGAACTATATGATTCATGGATTTGGTGTAAATCATCTGGACAGTGTTTCTGGAAGATTAATAGTGAGAAAGGTGAATGAGTCATCTATGTACAAATCTGACAGAAAAAGGGAGTGTGATGACAGTGGTAAGGTAGGGTGCATGGCCATTAAAAGCAATAATGAATGTGTAGGGTTAGTCATCATAAAGAGAAAATGGTCTGGGATCAATGCTCTCTCTGAATTTTGCTAGCCCATGTGCAAAAAAAAAAATCCATCTTGTGTGCAAGTTTCCAATGTCAGACTAGGTGTGCATGTGTGCTTGCATGCTTTACTTTTGACAGTGACATTTTGAGGGTTTAATGCACTAAAACTGCTAATGTAATATTTTTCATATTAATGTTGCCTTTTCTGTGTGTGTAAATATAGCTTGTAAAAGTGTAAGCACTAAATTAATATACTTAAATCCCTGTAGCTGCAAAAATTCATCACTGTTTGCATGAGTTCGAGCGACTGGACTGTCTAGACCAGTGGTTCTCAAACTTTTTGAAGTCAGGGTGCATTTAAAATCCTACAAATAATTGTAGGTGCACTATATACAAATTTCCGAGAAATATGTTATAATAATTAAGTCAAATATTACAGAAAAAAAATAATGCGATAAAAAAATAAAATGAAACATACCTTAAGTTTATTCATTCTTGTGTTTATGAGAAACATGAACCTGATGTGTCCTAGTGATTGCTTCGATGTTTGGGCATATATTTGAAAGGCAAACTCTCATTTCCTCGTCAATACGTTGAAGAGTTCCTCTCTTTTTACACTTAATTGTGGTGAGGGTAGAAAATCCTAATTCACATAAATATGATGTTGAAAATTGTAAAATGTTCAAAGCTTTTTTAGATATTGACACATATTCTCTTTTATAGAAATCCAAAAGGCTTCAAGAGACAATTCCTTATGTTTAATCATTAATCCACGATCAGTGGATATAGCTGCCAGTTCTTCTTCTTCTGTTAATGTTAAACCAAAATCACTTGAAGTTTCCATAAATGGGTTTCTAATCCAATCGTATTGTTCAGTGTTAAGTGATGGAAAATAAGAACTCAATTTTTCTTCTAAACTTGTTAAATGTTCAACTATTATTGGAAGTGTTTCGTTTATGCAAGTGTTACTTACCAATGGAAACATTTCCAAATTACCTTCAACAGCTTTTCTTTTCCAAATTTGTAGTTTTCTCTGAAACGCTTTCATTTTGTCAGTGGATGTGAGAATATTTTCTTCTTTCCCTTGCAAGTATTCAAAATATTGAGCTGCTGAAATATATTGCCAAATACTGTAACTTGGCAATCCAAAATTTGCACCGAAGGAGGTTACAAAAATATAATTGTTTCATCTCTTCAAAAAACACAAGAAGTTCTTGTCATAGCTCATGTACACGGGTAAGTACTTTCCCCCCTTGACAGCCACCATTCTGTGTAAAAGCAGCCGTCTGTGTTGTGAATCCATATCAATACAAAGCTTTTCGAATAAACGCGATTTGAGGTCTTGTTTTAATAAAGTTTACCATCTGAACAACTTGATCTAAAACTTCTTTAATTTTTCTCCCAATGTTTTTGCCATCAAGGTCTCCCTATGAAGAAAGTAGTGAGTTACGATAACATTCTCATTTTGTTTTTTTACAAAAGATGTAAGGGCCCCTAACACAGCCTACCATGGAAGGGGCTTCATCTGTACAAATGCCTACACACGACTTCCATGTTAACTGCCATTTATCAAGATAGCTATTCAAAATGTTAAAAACGTCCTCACCTTTTGTAGACACACACTTAATTCTTTGCAAAAAAGAAACTGATTTACTATTTGATCTTCATTAATAAAACAGACGAATGCTAAGAGTTGCGCCTTGTTGGTAATGTCTGTTGACTCATCAACTTGCAATACAAAATTTGAATACTAAAATTTATTACTGCATACATATTTCTCGATATCAGAAGACATTTCTATAATACGCCTGTGAACTGTATCTTTGAACAGAGGAATCTTGCTTATTTTCATTGCTGCTTCATTTCCTAGCATTGTCATGACCATTTTTTTGCATGCAGGCAAAATAAGTGACTCACCTAAAGTATGATCTTTCATATTTTTTGCTATCAGTTCTGAGACTTGAGCTTTATCAGAAACCGTCATTATATTTTTAAATGAATTTGCTGCTTTTGTTTGCTGTTCAGACAATCTCGTGAAAAAACTTACAGATTTATCTTGTAAATTAGAGTGTATAGTTTTAAAATATTTACTCAATTTACTAGGAAGCAATGATTCATTTGCTATTTTACATCCACATACTAAACATAGCGGCAAAGGATGATCTTCACTTCCGGTCCAAGTGAAACCAAAGCTTAAATAACTTTCATTATATTTGCAAGTAGGCTGCGATTTCACTTTCTTACTTGCACTTAACTTTTGCTCACTTCCAGAATCTGATTCTTCATAGTCACGCTTCTTTTTGAGAAATCTATCCATTTTATTTAGATGTATTTATCTGAAAATAAGTAATATGCACATAACATCCACTTCCAACACTTTTAAAATAATTAATATACACAACAAGAATAAACCATATTCTTGTTCTCTTTGCAAGAAGTAACTATATTTATTTTTATATCTGGATACATATTTCTCTGGAATACCACAGTGCGCACCCGGAAATCTTCTAGGGCGCACCCTTTGAGAACCACTAGTCTAGACAGTAGGCACTCTTATCATGAGATTTATCTTCTAAACAGTCAGTGTTTGGATAATTTAAGTCTCCCATAATGATTAATCATTTAGCACCCAGGGTAATTTGGTGATGCATGTCCCCAGCAGCTGATCTGCCATGTATGTAGAAACACCACACTATTTCATCCTGTGAGCCTCCACTTCACACCAGATAGATAGCCTCAAACTTGCTGTTGTTAGTTGAATGAACCTCCCACGGTGAGTCTATCGACTCCATGGAGGGTGCAATAATAATAATAATAATAAATTTTTACAATTGTATTTTTAGAATATAGAAGATAAATAACATAAATGTGGAAAATATTCTGGATGGCATGGTAAAAAAGTACTGTAAAAGGAATAAGTGTGTGTAAACTTGATATGCTTTATGACTAGAGCAACTGCTTTGAAATGTTGCTAAGTGAGAGTGACAGAATCATAGCAGAGAGTATTCAAAAGGAATAAGGAATGCAATCAGATGTGCATATCAATACTTGAACTAGAAAAGCCCATCAGAAAAAACCTGAAATGCAGAAAAGCAGTTGATATTCAACATCAGAAATTCTAAAATATGGGGATAGTATAAAAATTTTACAGTGGTTGCACTGCATAAGTCAAAGGTTGAATTCCAGTTGATTAGAGCAGTTCTAATTGTACTCTTCTGTTAAAAAAAATAATAAATTGGACTACAAAAATTAATTCGTTATTTGAGTGTTCAGATATGATTTATGCAAATATACTTGAGAAAAGTTTTTAAAAAAAATGAAGAAAAACATCAAATTCCTGACATGTACCCTCAAGGGGTGAAGTGTACAGGATATGATAGTGCCACATGAAAAATTTACATCATTACTAACTTCCTATAAAATACATGATTATTATTAATTTCTGAGAGAATAACAAATTATCATCATCATCAAATTCCTGCCATGTACCCTCAAGGGGTGTACAGGATATTACAGTACTACATGAAAAATTTACATCATTACTAACTTCCTATCTACAATTTTCCTCCAGATCAGTCTGTTACTTGTCAAGACTCCAATATTATCAGATGCTATATTTCTGTCGTCTAAGGCGATTTGTACCGTATCAATCCACCTATATCTTGGTCTTCCTCTGGGTCGTTTTGCTGGCAACCTGGCAGAGAACACTTGTTTGGCCAGTCTTGCTTCGCCCATTCTGTTTAAATGACCATACCACCTGAGATTAGCTCTGCTAATGCTGGATGCTGACACTGTCAAGTTCTTTCCTAATATCCTCGTTTTTAGTATGATATGGCCATTGATGCCATCTGTTCATGCCTCTAATCTTTCTCAGGATTCTCATATCTGTGGTCTCTAGTGTTTTTACTTCTGACCCAGCTCTCAGATCCATAAGTTAAAACTGGTTTGAACACTGTCTTGTATAAGCTAATTTAGTGTTCCGACTAATTTCTAGCTTATTTCATATGAATTTATTCAGTTGACTTCCTACTATACCAGCTTTATTGATTCTGTTGTCTATTTCCATATTTAATTTACCATCTCCACTAAAAATCGTGCCTAAGTAGGTGAATTGTTTTACTTGTTCCACAGGTTCTCCGTTCACAATACAGTTGACATTTTCAAAGATTCTGCCTATTTTCATTGTCTTTGTGTTTTTATTTATTAACAGTTATTCAATTTAGTCAAGGAATCTTGCAGACTTGTAGTGGATTTATTGATAAGTATAACATCGTCCGCATAAAGCAAAGAGCTGACATTAACACCTCCAATTTTTATATCAGGTTTAATACCACTTTCCTTCATAATGTGATCCATATAGATAATGAATAAAAGAGGAGATAATGTACATCCTTGTCTCACACCAGATTTAACATTAAACCATCTTCCTGTACTTCCTTCAATTCTAACTGCTGACTTACACCTCAAATAAAGACTAAGTATTGCTTGATATAATGCCCCATTGACACCATATAACTCTAGCATATTGAATAGCTTCTCTCTTGGCACCTTATCATATGCCTTTTCCAAATCTACAAAACTCAAATAGAGATCTTGTTATATTCCCATTATTTTTCCACTGTTTGTCATAAAGTGAAGATCTGATCCTGACAGCCTCTATTTGGCTAGAATCCAGCTTGTTCTTCACAAAGCTTTTCTTCTACAATTCTTAAGTATACTTGCATATATCCTACCAGGAACACTCAGTAGGGAAATACCTCTGTAATTCTCACATTCAGTTTTATTTCCCTTTTTATATATGAGTACTATTAGAGCTCTATTCCAATCATCGGGAATTTGTCCCTCTGTCCAGCCCTTCTGAACTATGCAGTGCAGCCACTGCAAGACTTTTATACCACCATACTTCAGCACTTCTGGTCGAATATCATCTTCTCCTGCTGCCTTTCCACATTTTAAGCCTTTGATGGCTTTTTCTACTTCAAGTATGGATATGTATTCCTAACTGTATGCCTGTTGAGTGTTTTTTACCATTGTGCTGTCACTGCTTGTTTCATTTAGCAATTTCTCGAAGTAATTACGCCATACTTCAAGGATATCTTTTTCTCCCATTTTCATGTCACCTTTATCATCTCGAACTCCTTTTACAGCACTCTTTCCTCCATTCCTAAGCTTCTTCAACAACCTCCAGAATATTTTGCCAACTTCTTGATATTTAGTTTCTATGTTCTTGCCAAAGTCCTCCCATGACTTTTGTTTAGCTAGTTTTGCACAGTGTTTAGCTTTCTTACATTTGTCTCTGTATTCTCTAAGAGCACATGCTGACTTATTTGCCAGGAACTTTTGATATGCTTTCTTCTTTTCCTTCACTGCCTTTTTAACTTCCTGTGCCCACCATGGAGTTCTGATTTTTCTATCCTTGTGGACAACCTCACCACATGCCTCTCTGGCTGAATCAATCGAGGTTTTCTTCAAGGCTTGCCACTGAATTTCTAAAGTTTGGTTCCTGTTCTCAAACTCTTTCATTTTTTCTTCAATAATCTTTGTGTATTTTTGTCTACAGTTCACATCTGAGAGCTGCTCAACTTTAATTTGCTTTTAAAATTTCTTATATGTTATTCTTTTCAATATGAAATTCAATTTTATCCTGCTCAAGACTAAATAGTGATCACTTCCAATTTCAAATCTTCTGTACACTCTGGTGTCCTGCACAAGGGTTGATAGTGATGTTTTCTCCCTTGTGCAGGACACCAACATAGTCAATGAGACTTTTCTTATTCCTTGCTTCTTCTCTCCATGTGAATTTGTGCACATTTTTATGTTGGAACATTGTGTTAGTAATAACCAGTCCATGTCCTGAGTAGAAATCCAACAGGTATTTGTCATTATTATTAGCTTTGCTCTTTTCTCCAAATTTTTCCAATATATTTTTGTGTGTCTGACAGTCATTTCCTACTCTGCTATTTAGATCCCCAACAAGGACCAACTTTTCCTTTTTCATTGTGTCAGATGCTTTTTCTAAATCCTCAAAAAGTTCCTCCACTTCTACCTTAGTAGAACCTTCTGTGGAACCATTGACATAAATAAGTCTCATTGTCCAGTTCCCCATTCTGATATTTGCCCACATCTCTCTACTTGAGACTGCCTGCTTCAAGAAGATTAGCCTCGTATTTAGTGTTGAATACAATGGCTACCCCCTCCTTTTCCTTGATTGTCATTGCCTGAATATAACATTTTGTATTTATTGCTCAGAAAGATCTCACCAGTTTTTGCCTTTTTTGTTTCAGTCATCCCTATAATGTTGATCTGGTACTTATCTAATTCCTCAGCTAGCTCCATTTCTTTGCCATTCAGACTTCTTATGTTGATAGTACCGATCTTTAACTCTGGTGATGTTGAGTTGGGGTGTTTTTTCAGATTTGTTCCAGTAGCTGACTTTTCGCTGGTTCCCTGGTGAAAACAACAAATGAAGAAAAACTTTGCTGCAAATAAGTTGGATTCAGGCCAGAGTTGCAAAGGTCAGATTTTCATTTTAAGGCAGATAATTGAGAAATCATGGGAATATAACAAGATATATGTTTAAGCTTTGTAGAAAATAAAATGCCAAGAAATTATATTCTTGGTTTAATCCTTTATCCTAGTGTAAGCAAACAAAGTTTGCACCTGAAGTAACTTCAGGACTGGGCAACTCATATATAGAGGTTAAGGACTTCACATTACTTGCCTTCGTATCCCATAATGCAAAGCACATCTCCTTGCAGAATGTATAATGCTATGCATTATGTGAAGGGTCACTACCTAGACTGATTTCAACCTTTATTGAGGTCTCATCAGTGGGAGCCAGACCCAGGAGTGATACCAAAGTTGAAGTTATGCAGAAGTCATATTTCCATATACAAGTAGCATAGCATTATACGTGTCGATCAGGATATGTGCTTTGCATTATAGGATACTAAGGTAAGTGATGTGAAGTCATTAGCCTCTTTATACGAGTTGCACAGTCCTGAAGTTACTTCAGGCTCAAACTTTTTTTGTTTACACTTGGATAAAAGATTAAACCAAGAATATAATTTCTTGGCATCTTGACTTTATAGTATAACCAAGTTAAAAAAAAAAAACCTGTAATAAGCTTTGTAGATCTGGAACATCTCCTAGAGAGGAGATGTTCCAAAATTCTACATTTATATGCAGTAAATAGGATATTAAAACTATAATACATAGTGCATATTTAACTTTTAAGTAAGCAGCTAGAATTGAAAGATGAAGATGGTTTGTTATTAAATCATGTGTAATAACAAAAGATGTGTGTAAAACACGTCTTCACTGTTATTCTTAATCTCTATAGATCACATTGTAAAGTAAATTGCATTGAACCTTATCAAAACAAAAATATTCAGCTGAGCTCTTTGTTATATTCATAAATAAATCCACTACACTTCTTCTTCACATTCTACAACTAAATTGACTAACTGCTTTAACAAATTGGTCTTACAAATCAGTGATAAAGAAAATAGAACATGGAAGTTACACATGCATTATCAATGAAGAATATAGGTAAAATAGTTTGGCTATTTAGGCACAATTTCTTGGTAAAGATGGAAAATTAAATATGGAAATAGACAACAGAATAGCAAAGCTGGTATGGTGAGCAGCCAGTTGAATAAATTTATATGGAATGGGAAAGAAATTAGTCAAAAGACTAAACCATCAGTATACAAGATAGTGTTCAATCCAATTTTAATCTATGAATATGGGAGTTTAGTAAGAAATAAAACAGTTGATTTCATAGATAGAAGAGAAAATTATAAGAGTAAACAGATGGCAGCATCATTAAAAACGAATATACTTGCAATCCCTGAATTATGTAAACTCAACTTATGTGCATTTGGACTTACACAGATTATCTTGAAAGGACTATGAAAAAAAAAATTGAGTTATAAAAAATTTTACTTTTGCATCTATGTTACTTGGACGTTGCCTAACATTGGCCATCCTGAAGCCTCTTTGGTATAGGTATGCATCTTCCTTACTATTGAACAAGGATATGTATTTCTTCTATTTATACACTTTCATAATTTTAGTGTTGTATGTGTTGAGGTAGAGTACAGTCATGACTGGAAAAATGGGCAGAAGTAGAAAAAGTGAACCCATACATAAATGGGTTCACTTTTTGATCACCAAAATTGATCTAGAGATGAAAATGAAAATTGTAAAGGGGAAAAAAATTATCTGGTATTTTATTCAATAATTATTATTTAGAAATTCTCTAATAGATACAAAATGTGTCCTGCAGCATATTTAGAAGTTTTCAAAGTTGTTTATTGTGTCTTATTAGGCATTAAAATTTCCCGTATCGTTATGTTACGGAACTTATAGTGAACTTGCCCAGTATTACATTATGCTTCCATTATGCATAACACTTTTTCTTGATGAAAATTTCTGGATAATGCTGTTGAAGATGTTTAGAATGTCGATATGAAGGTGGACATGGATAGTTCCTAATGTCTCAGGTCTTAAATGTCCAAAGAGAAACATGAGAAACAATGCTTTTAGCCTGTTGTTATTGAGAATTTTATGAAGAGAAGAAGCCACTGTTCAGTCATCTCTTGATAATTGCACATGAAAGGTTGAATGGCCAACTCAACATTTTTTTCTATTTGTTCATACTATTTATACCTTATTATATTACTTTGCCTTAATAATGACATATTGAAATCTAGTGTGTGTATGCTCACCTAATGAATGAAACTAACACAAATAACCTTTAACACATTGCTATTCTATCACATACATGTACTGTAAACATGTAAGCAATAAATGTGATTTATGGGTGAGAGGGATTAAATTTGACTTATATAAAATTTGAATTACATAAAGTTTGTGGACTGTAAATTGGAGAGTAACTATATTAGGAAGAAACTTGACTTTGTTAGCCTTAAAGATTATTGGAGCAGAGCCAACTAAGATTGTATGGTCACTTGAAGGAGGGAGGCAAGGCTAACAAAAAAATTGTTTGATGCTAGGATTTCAGGGAAAAGATTAGAGAATGACCAGGATCTAGATGTAGGTGGATTGCAGTTAGTAGTGCCATAAATACCAAAATGTAGTAGTCCAGCAACCAGAGTATAAATTCAGTAGATCTGCTAACATAAAAACTTGTATAGTTTCTCTTGGCATTTCCAGGGAATTTTGATTACTTTGCAGTTTATTCACCTGTTTCCTTTGTGGACATTGATGCATGTGTTATGGTGGATAGCTTTGTCTCCCCAGATTTGTCCACAAATGACAGAGGAGTAGTAGTAGTAGTAGTAGGTGTTGTTAAAAGCATGGTTCTAAATATATTTCCCTATTCATACTTGAATAAACTAATGATGATAACCAGAGTAGCACAAGAAACTCTCTACTTTTGCCTGAACTCTTCCTCATATACATAAATGATCTCTTGCTATCTGCACATCCTGTCTGTAGTTTTGCTGATGACAGTACACTTCATTCCTCTTGATTTGATATGCCCTTTTAGTTCTTCAGCATTCCATGCTTCAACATCATCCATAACCATTATCTTAATCATTAATCTCCAAGCCATTCATCATTGGAGCAAGGACTATAATAAGAACCATAGAACAGTATTTAAGTAGCAATGTTTCTAAAAATTCGGTTATAAATAATGGAAGGAAAGGTTTTGAGGATAGAGGAGTAAATAAATGGCATCAGTGGCTGAATCATATTAGAAAGGAACTTGATATTCAGAGGATTGTTGATTTGAGGGTGCTTGAGTTACTTAAAAAAATTATTTTTACATGACACTTCCAAGGACTCGTGGGAAGGTACGTTACTCCACACAATCCACCATCCATGCTTCCTAACCCTCCATCTTCTCATGATACCACCATTCACTCAAATGCTGTCCACTGCCCAGTAATATTGTGTGTGTGTGTGTGTGTGTGCACATGCATGCATGTGCTCTCTCTCTCTCTTTTGCCAATTTGCTTGTATGCAGAATGAAAAACACAGAATTTTCAGAAGTTAAAAATCCTGTTAACTCCAAATGAGATCAGCTAACTCACCTTCATTTGAAAAAGTCCATATAAAGATTCTTCTCTTCACAGCGAGAATGGTACTAGGATCTTTTCCAGTCATAGGTGCAATGCCCTGTTGTTCTTCCAATTGCTCCATAGAAGCATGTGAGGGGAAAAGTTAGAAAAACAAGTTTCATGAAAAAGACCATGATCAAGGTGGATTAATGCTGATACTGGTGGTACCTTTAAGACAGTGGTGTGCTGGAGCCAGCTGGTTGTTATGTTTTCAAGAATTCTGCAAGCCAGTTGTTAAACTGACGATTGCTATAAATTATAGAGCAGCTTGCACTTCGATCCATAGTGGCTAGTGACATTTAGGCAATAAGCTTGCTTGTGGCATCACAGAAATTCCGGTTGGGGCTCTTATTTGGTAGCTGTTATTGCTCCCTTTCCATTGTTCCCTTCTACTTGGCATCTGTGTAGGGATTAGCTTCACTGAGAATTTTACAGGAACATTATTTTTCAACAAATATCTGCTTAATTTTGCCCTGGCCAGTTCTCAAGATAATGACATTCCCATGCTCAACGTGTGTCAAAGATTTCGTGTTTCTAGAATTTTCATGGACCTAATAAGTGGCCCAGATAAAAATTAAGCAAATGTTTGCTGATAATGGAATTCATATATATTTTTGGGGGATGTAATTCTCACGTCACATCACATAAGGGAGAACTGTAGTTTCCAAAGAGCATATGGCTGAGAATATTAACACCAAAGGTACTTGGGTCTACCAAGTACCCTTGCAGTTGGAACCTTTTCTACTGTGGCCAAACAGGTAGGCCAACATAAGATCTCAAACACCAAGACTGCATCTGATATCACCACTGTCTCCACTCAGGGCTACCAGAATTTGTCATGGATTCCTGCCACAGGATCTATTGTAAAAGGACACCTTACTTCCTGAAGTAAGTACAAATATGTGATTAGTTCTTAAATTTGCCTCTATCCTCACAAGTTACTCTAACATCGGAAAATATGGATGTGTTAAACTCTTTAATCTGGGAAACTCATCCACAGAGAGAGTCAGCCAATGATCAAAAATGCTAGATGCACAAAGTCAAATCCACTATATGCACTGTTTAGGACCAGCAGACTTGATTGAATATTCTTGGCCATTACACAGTATTGTGGATTGTTCCACTGATGATGCCAGTTTACAAGGTGGGGTCTGGAAAGTTCTAATAAACACCTAGAACAAAAATTAATTAATTTTATGTCTTATATATCCTAAAAGAAAAAAATACCATTTGATTAAACAATTGGGGTTAAAGGATTTTAAGATATGTTCTTTCTTGTGGTTATATCAGTTGCTTTAATATTATTTTTGTTCTAGGTGTTTATCAGAACTTTCCAGACCCCCCCCCCATAATTTTGGCAGCGTATTAGAAGTAATAATTAAATTATTGGTTTAGTTATTACATATTCTATGTTGTAATTTTCTAAAGCAATAAGACTAATAACAATCAATGTAGAAATTTGAACAATAGAATTTCTCAGTCTGGATAAAGTAAGCTAGTTTGTGTTAGGCAGATGATGCTCTCTATTTCAACCTCCTTGGTATCATTTAAGGACTTGCTAAATATAGTATATTGACTCAGATCTCCCTGTCCCTCCCCCAGAAGGGTACAGCAGTAAAACAATTCTAATGGCTAGCCACTAGATAGTATAAGGAACTGAAGCTTATCTGTTACTTTCTACCCGACAAAATCTCCCACAAAAAAATATCCAAAATTTAACAAAAGATCACCACAAACATTAATGTTTTTTTTGTTTTTGTTTTTTTTTAGACATTTCACGTTTACAATTCTTTCTGTTTACATATTGAGCATTCCAAATACCCAAACAGTAAGTAACTCCACAACTCAAACTTCCTTCTCCATTTCCACCGATCAAAATGATCAGGGATGCAGAGGTATTTGTTGTTATCTACAATCAGACATCTGTTCCATCTACTTGCCAGAATAGCAGATAATCCTCACAATCTTAACACCATTCCCCTTTTCTTAGCAAATTCTCCTTCTAAATATATACTGTAAACATTAATTATCCTTTTGGTAACTCTCACCCCTTGTCTGAGTTAATTTACTGTGGAATGCCATTTTCACTCAGTCTTATGTCCTTAAGTTGCCAAATGGGATGACCTCTGTGAATTCTGCTCTTTCTCTTCACATCTGATTACTGGAATGAAGACCTTTAGCTTCCATTCCATCCACAATTCCTGACCACTATTCAAGCATTTGTTTTCCATTGAATGTGCCATTATTGACAGAGACCAAGAAAGAAAAACAGCATATCACAAGTTGCTTGAGACCAGAACTCTAGCTTATTACTCAGTCTACATGGCAACTTGCAACAGCTATAAAACAAACTATCAACAAATCCATTTTATTTTGAAAGGGCCAAATCCAGAAAACTTGTCTCCTGTTAAAATGGCATTGAAGCCTTCTGGTCCTTCACCAAGATCATTGCCCATTCATGTTTCCACCTTCCTTTCTGACATCCAGATGGTACTATTGGCATCGTTCTTCTCCTCCATTTCCTGCATTGATTATATGAAAGTGAGCAGTTCTTGCCAAGACCATCTCACTAAGAACCGCTTGCTGCATAGCTTCTCTTATTTTTCATTAGCAATAAATTTGAAAAATCCTAAGTAGCTTACACACAAACATCACTTGGTCCTGATGGTATCTCTCCTGCTATACTAAAAAGTTATTTTCCAGAATTAATACCTGTCCTGTATCATTTTTTTAATGTGTTTTGCTGAACTGGTATGTGCTTAACAGCATCAAAACATGTTTATATTCAGTACATATTCCAAAAAAAAGTTAGCCCATAAACTACTGTCCAATTGCCTTATTTAGTTCTCTTAAAAGATCATGATATCATCAACCATCAGTTCCTTCATCATTTGGAAGCCACTAGCTAATTAGTGACCAGCAATATGGGTTCCACTACTGATTACAAGATAGGAGTTGCAGTGAACAGTTCTTGCTAAGTCCATCTCACCACAAACTGTTCACTGCAAAGGGTCACCAGTGAGGAAGCTGGTGACCCTTTTGCTAACTCTTTTGCACATTTCTTCAAAATATATGTCCACCATTCCCATAGCCTTTCTTCATTGAACATTGAATCTGCACAGCTGATTCTTTTATCTATAATTTCCCCTATTATTTGCTTCTCTTCTACATGTTGCACATCTTCATTTACACTAGTATGCATTATACACTGATAAAGTGTATAATGCATAATTAATGTATAATGCATAATCTTCCATAATTATTCTTCCTCTTGCTTGCCACATAGCAACAGAATTTACTTGAATTATCTTTGGACTGACTAGCTAATCTCTTCTGGTACTGCACTTTTACTTTCTTTTTCATGCTTGTCACCTTTCTAACCTGCACTTTGTTATTCATGCATTTGATCGCTATTGTCTCTCTTGTGTCTTCTCTATAACATCTTTTCTCACATCACATGTCTGATTTCACTGTTTCAACTTGCATAGGTTTATTTATTCAGTTAACTCTTGGTATACAGTTGTGCATTGCTTGTGTCAGATGATTCCTAATCATTTCCCATATTCTGTCAGCTTCTTTTCTGCACAACTCATCAACCCATGGTATTTATTGTAGTTGATTTCAGGGCTTTTCATAATCACCCATCTTATAATCTAACAGATAAGCTTAGGTGTTGATGGTTATTCATGACTTATTTTTCCAAAGATGTGTGTGGTATTAAGAACACCACACACATCTTTGTGAAAAAAGTGTGTGGTGTGTTAATACCGTGCAAAATAAGTCATGAACACCCATCTTATAATTTCACATATATCTGTTCTTGACAGTGACCTTTTCCTCTTTGACCACATACGAAACCACTACCTCATGATCACTCTCACCAACCACAGCAGCATTGATACTTTATTAATAACCACATCCTACCAAATCCAGCACTAAAACTTCATGCTGTTTAAGATAGTTATCCCTCAGAAATTCAACAAATCCACTCTCTTACCCCCCCCCCCCCATGATCTTCTCCTCCCAATCCACATTCCTATAATGAAAGTCTCCTATTAGGATTAGTTTCTTTTTTTATGTGATCAGTTTATCTAAACATTTCATAACTGGTACTCTGTGTTCCTTTGCTTATAACAACATATACTTAGATTTACTATTCTATTAATTTTATCCTCACACCAAATAGATGAATGTGAGAATTACAGAGGTATTTCCCTACTAAGTGTTCCTGGCAAGATCTATGCAAGTATACTTGAGAAACTGATCAATTTATTCAATTGACTTCCTACCTTCCCAGCTTTGTTGATTCTGTTGTCTATTTCCATATTTAATTTACCATCTTCACTAAAAATCGTGCCTAAGTAGCTGAAATGTTTTACTTGTTCAACAGGTTCCCCGTTCACAACCCAGTTGACATTTTCAACAATTCTACCTATTTTCATTGTCTTTGTCTTTTTAATGCTGACCTTCATACCATATCTATTACAACAGTTATTCAATTTAGTCAGGGAATCTTGCAAACTTGTAGCAGATTTATTCAGAAGAAAAGCTTGGTGAAGAACAAGCTGGATTCAGGCCAAATAGAGGCTGTCAGGATAAGATCTTCACTTTACGACAATATCTATATGGATCACATTATGAAGGAAAGTGGTATTAAACATGATATCAGAATTGGAGATGTTAATGTCAGCTCTTTGCTTTATGCAGATGATGTTATACTTCTGAATAAATCCGCTACAAGTTTGCAAGATTCCCTGACTGAATTGAATAACTGTTGTGATAGATATGGTATGAAGGTCAGCATTAAAAAGACAAAGACAATGAAAATAGGTAGAATTGTTGAAAACGTCAACTGCATTGTCAACGGAGAACCTATGGAACAAGTAAAACATTTCAGCTACTTAGGCACAGTTTTTAATGAAGATGGTAAATTAAATATGGAAGGAGACAACAGAATCAACAAAGCTGGTATGGTAGGCAGTCAACTGAATAAATTCATATGGAATAAGAGAAATTAGTCGGAACACTAAATTAGCTGTATACAAGACAGTGTTCAAGCCAGCTTTAACTTATGGATCTGAGAGCTGGGTCAGCAGTAAAACACTTGACCAAAGACTAGAGACTGCAGATATTATAGGCATGAACAGATGACATCAATGGCAATATCATATTAAAAACGAGGATATTAGGAAAGAACTTAACATTGTCAGCATCCAGGAATGCGTTAGCAGAGCTAATCTCAGGTGGTATGGTCACTTAAACAGAATGGGCGAGGAAAGATTAGCAAAACAAGTGTTCTCTGCCAGGTTGGTAGGAAAACCAAGATATAGGTGGATTGATACGGTACAATGTGTCTTAGATGACAGAAATATATATAAGATCTGATAATGATAATATTGGAGTCTTAACAAGTAATAGACTGATTTGGAGGAAAATTGTAGATAGGAAGTTAGTAATTATGTAAATTTTTCATGTAGTACTATCATATCCTGTACACCCCTTGAGGGTACATGTCAGGAATTTGATGATGATGATGATGATGACCAAATAGATTCAAAATCTTCACATGTACTATTTCAACTTTTGTAGATGCAGTTCTTCTACTATGTGAGAAGAGTGTGACTAAAGAGAGTGAGTGCTTGGACTAAGTATTCATCTAGTTTGCTCATGGGACAGTCAGTATATTAATTGTTATGATGGAGAATTTGTTTCTTTCATCACCAACACATTCAGTCTAATCTATGATATCATCTTGGCCTTAAGAGCATTCTTTAATGCTCTTAAGCAGTTCATACTACAGAATTTGTTTTACCACTGAAAAAAGGAAAACAGTAGCTACCTTTTCAATCTTATTACTCTGGTTGCCTATCTACTAAGCAAATCTTGTGTCTGTCTGCAAGAAGTTCATCCACTTGTAGGTACATCTGTAACAATCGTCCAACTCAAATAGCAATTTGGTATGATCAGAATCATCTGAGTCATTTCTCTCACCACTAAATTCATCTGTTGTTGGTGGTTGTGTGTAGTGGGAGAATTAAGTAGTAAGGGAGACGTCAGATGTGTGGAGTGAAGTGCCCTCCCATGATGGGTCTTTGGACTCATCACTTAATAATAATAATTCTCATCTTTGACACCTTCTTAATCAATCCCCCCCCCACACACACACACACACATCTCCAATACCCTGATCAAGAAATTTGTCTCATTTTGTTGAGCTGGCTCCCATGAAAGCCATCTCAAAAAAAAATTTATAAGAGTTCTAAAAGAGAGAATCTTTTCAGAGACAGTACATTATTTGAATCATCCAGGTATACAGAATCTCATAACCCCTCCAAGTTGATTTACTTTAGTTATACTGGAAGAACTGCTAACATCTAAATGGATGAACACAGGAAATATATCTACTACTTATGGTGTAGTGTGAAACACCAAATTGGACATGGTGTAGTGCCTCACTGCTTTACAGAGCACAATCCCTAACTTGAACAAATTGCAACAACTACCTCGTAAATTTAAGAGGTCATCACTTCAACTTACAAGATCACGTTCCATGCCCATTGAAGTTGCCAACTACACATACTGGCCACTGAATTAGAAACTTTTATTTAATACGTGATTACTAAATAACTTAAGGAATTCACAACATATACTAGAATATAAATTAAATTAAACTTTAATATATATTTCCAATATTTCGGCAATGTCGCGCTGCCATCTTCATGGGAACTTAAGATAAAGACACGTGCACACAGACACTAACAAACAGCAAATGAGGAAGAAGCGAGGAAGCTACTGTTTTTCCTAAAGTCCTGATGGTGCCCCCCCAGCAGGCTATATTAGGTATTCTTGGCCGTTGAGCTAAAGTTTTTCTGATGTACGTCTCCCAAATTTGGGGCAGTCTCACGCATCCAAATCTGTTGAGGTTTGGCATGTTTCTTAGGGCTGAGGCTGATTCCATGAATAGTCTTTCAAATTTGAACTTGCTGTGGTGTATTATGTGGAAGAAAGCCATAATAATACACCACAGCAAGTTCAAATTTGAAAGACTATTCATGGAATCGGCCTCAGCCCTAAGAAACATGCAAACCTCAACAAATTTGGATGCATGAGACTGCCCCAAATTTGGGAGACGTACATCAGGAGAACTTCAGCCCAACGGCCAAGAATACCTAATATAGCCTGCTAGGGGTACATCATCAGGACTTTAGGAAAAACAGTAGCTTCCTCACTTCTTCCTCATTTGCTGTTTGTTAGTGCCTGCATGACGTTGCCAAAATATTGGAAATATATATTAAAGTTTAATTTAATTTATATTCTAGTATGCGTTGTGAATTCCTTAAGTTATTTAGTAATCATGTATAACCAACGTATAAGCCTTTCTACAAGAATTTATTTAATACGATGTTGGACTTAAGCAACTGCCAATACTGATCTTCAATTTCCTGTGCATAGTTTGGTGAGATATGGGTTGGGATCAGCCTTTTTTAAATGCTTCGGTTAATTGCTATACACAAGAAGTTCTCTTTGTTCTTACAAGTCTTTGCAGATGATGGTGATTTTTTTCCCTGACAGGCTGTCTTAGGACCACAGTTATGCCTCTTAGACAAGCAGTCTAGGTTATTAAACCCAGAATATCTCACCTTTTGAGAATCCAGTCAGCTCTTCTGTTTCAAAATCATGGTGCCAGCCAGATAGGGCACCTGCAATAAGCCTTTTTATCAAACTCCGAAAGAGCTTTTGTTTTTCCCACAGATCAACTGACCAGCAGCACCTAAATAGTTGCCTAGAATGCATAATGACACATGTAACCGTGTATTTTGTATATATGCTATGCAAGTAACATTTACATATATCTTCGTAAATTTTTTTCTGATTCAGTCGCTGGTATATGTAGGAGGATGGCAGGATATTCACCATGTTATTAGCTGCATGGTTCTATCAGTTAAACCACAACATGCACTGTATTCACACTCAGATATTACAAGAGTTGTAATTTTGATCTACACTTTAGAAAACAGGTCATTGCAAAATTGACAAAACACTACGTTGCTGAAAGCATAAAGGTTAACTGTGTAGAACCATGCATATTTTTTCTTTTATTTCCCCAAAATATGCAAATAGTTTCTAGTTCAAAATCCATAGCATCTAGATCTGTCACTGTTCAACATGCTCAGGATTTACCAAATTATGTAAAAAAGAAAGCTTAAGAAAAGTTGCAAGGGAGTGTTTTATTGAAAGGTTTCTTAAATCTTGATAGTCCACAAGCCTCATTGGTCAAAATCTCATAACATTGCAACTTTTATTATTGTCAAAAAATATGACAGCTGAAAGGTAATTGCTACATGTTTCTAAAAGGAGATGGTTGTTATTTTGAATTTAGGATATAATATCCAAAATGTTTTTCTTGAATTTTGTTTTATATTTGTAATGTGATTTTTTTTATTCACTTATCATCTGTCACTATAAATTGCAGTTATATGTTCTCAGTAGGTTTTTATATGGGGTGGTTTCATATATGTTAAGCATACATTAAAAAAAAAGTATAACTATTTTTAATAGGAAAGGGATACTTAATTTATTCATAATTAAGATTTTATTCAAGTGGTTATTAATTACATTTTCAGCTCTCTCCAACCCATACTAAAAATGTATGAAGAAAGATGTTCGTATGCTATATTTGAAATAGTTCTGCTAGTCTTATAGGCATAATTTTTTTTCTTTTTTCTTTTGTAGATTTCCCCTTGTCATGTGCCATGCCATATTTACTGCAAATGGCATCCCCACAAGAAAAAGGTCAGTATATAATGGCACTCTGTTTTTACAGGGGTTTTTTTTTCATCAGATAAAACAAAATTTCCATCTTTTGGGATGGTTAATAATAATTATAATGTTAGGATTTGAAGTTCTGCAAAACTCCATTAAAGTAGAGAATTAGAATACTTTTTTTTGTCTTGTGGAAATTTTTTTTGGAAATTATCTTGTGGAAATTATTCACTTACATAGTATTGTGGAAATGCTGTTTGCAGTATGTATGACTTCATAGGTAGAAGAGTACTTGTTAAAAAAAAAAATGCAAATAACATATCGAAAGATTGTATGTGTAGCAAATTGCATCATTATGAATTCATTTATTATTACAGTTTAGTTGTAATAATTTTAATACATTAATGTTTTGAATATAATAAAATTTGAATGCTAATTAAGTAATATAAATATATTACTTAATTAGCATTCATATAAATGCATGATGGTTCTATTTGTTTAACAGCACTATCATTTTAATCACTCTTCAGCTAGGAAAAACTAGAAAAGCACTCAATAAACTTTAATGAAATTGTACAATTATTTTGTACTCAAATGTGATGTCAGTGTGTGGAACAACAATCCATTCAAAGAAACAGGAATACAAGATAAATACGACAGTCGTTTTGCCATTGAAATGGTTGCTGTGTGCTGGCAAAATAATATTTAAAAAATTATTAATATTTTTTTTAAAAAATAATTTTTGAATAAGTTTTAATATTATTTCACTAACACGTGGCAATCATTTCAGTGGTAAACTGATTGTTGTATTTCTGTTTATTTGAATTTCTTTTTATTCCTCACACTGATGTATTATTGATTTCATTTTAAAATATTTGTGCAACTTTATTAAAGTTTATTACTGTGTAAATTGCATGTTTTGTTAATTGGTCATCATTCCACAGGTATTTTTAACGATTAAACCGTGCTTTGAAAGTAGAATTAAGATTCTATTTTAATTTGCAATGTTTTCATTAAGAACTTAATGGTGCCGTGCATAACCTGGGCGAGATGATATTTTTCTGTAGAGTGAAGTATTCAAGACATAGATAATCCACATTTCACTTGATAGTCTAAAATGTTTCACAGGGCCATCGCCAGATTAGATCGTGCCCTGAGGTAAACAATTGAATATTGCCTCTGATGGATTATAAGACAAAAAAAAATAAGAAAATCTTCAATTGCTATTTTGTTTTTATCACAAGAGAAACATTAATGCAAAACAATTACATAATAATATTAATTAAATGTTTGCTCTACAAGGGGATATCGCACAATAAAACTGTTTATAAGCTATTCTAAATTTAAATTATAAGCTATGTCCACCTCTATCGATATAGTTGCTAGACCAACCAATCTTTCTTAGGTCATTGCTGTTCGCAAATAATTTTTAATCAGTTTAAGCTTGGAAAATCTTCTTTCTGCATTTGCTATGCTAACAATTCCTGCTAACAGGAATTGTTAGCGTGGTGACGACACCTACCTCAATATAGCTGAACGAGTGCCCTTATTAAGCTGTGCTGTGAGGCCGGCTTCCTCTATGCTACACCCTGTCGACGGTACTAATGCTTCAGAATCTGGGGGATTACTCACTTACCTTTGAAATTCTGCATTAAATATACAGAATTTCACTGCAAGTTATGTCTGCAATATTAACTAAATATTTTTTCTACACCTTCAGCAATCCTATGTGTATATTATTTAGTTAAAAGCATAAGCTGTGATTGTGACAATCTAAATGTGAACCATAACTTGTAGAGGCAAATTGTGAGAATTTCATTTCTTATCAGATGTGAAATGTCCAGAAACATGAATTCAAACACCATAGTAATAGCACCAGATGAAATTTGAACTACTGACTTTTTTTTTGTCATACGTTGTTGCTTAAAATCCCAATACTCTTATCACATTACTAAACAAAAAATCCTAGAAATAAAAATTTTAGTTTTTCATTCCACTTTTGAACTTTATGATCCAAACTTCTTTAGTGCTGTTCAAATTGAATGAGGCTTGCATCATAATCCTTTTCTACCTCTCCTAAAGTTCTTAGTAGATGCAATGAATTATTAATAGATCAGTAATTGATTTTGAAGAGATGAAATACAAGACACTACTTGTTAGACTTTGTTCATTGCACTGATGCAACAATGACACAACATCTGCTTTTGGTTGGAACAACCTGGGTCTGAATTCTCTCTCTGAGACTTGAGGGCTTTTCATGATGAACTAACTATTCTCATGTGGAGGTGGAAGGGGGGTTTTCCTTCTGAAAACACATGCACAAACAGACATGCTAACCATGATCTCTAGACCCAGATCAACTTTCTCTTATTGGAATAATGCTAACTTCCAATGTTTTTGACATAAACAGATATCATATCTGTAATTTCTTAATTGGATATCCTCATTTGTTCTAAGGTGCTGATTTCTAAATAACTGTCAACTCTGTAAAACTTCTACCTGCTCATACATGTAATGAGAGCTATCAAGATTCTTAGTTCTTTTTAGAAAACAGCTGTTGTTTAGTCATTCTCCTCTCACAAACAGTGATTTATTCCACTTCATTTTACTTGGGGCAAAATAAATTGAATGAGTATATAGCAAAAACTAAGAATCGGGATAAGAGATGCTTAGTTTTTGTTATTCCTCCTTTTTTGTAGTTGGATGAATAGCTTATTTTCTGTTTCTTCATTATGTGTGTAATGGTGGATGAATTTTTATTTTCCCCATTTCCCCACCAATGTCAGAGTTCTCCAGGATAGAACTTCACATACATTCTTTTTTCCTGTACATAAATGACATTGACCACGAATCCTATCCAGTTTTGCTTTATGATAGTACACTCCATCACTCTCGCTTTCACAAAATTTGCTGTTGTCCATTATGTGAGGGTAGTCTTACCAAGCGTTGGTATAACAGTTGTCTTATAATTTGCAAGAGAGATCTTAATTTTGGTGATAGCCAAGATCTAAAAACAAGATCAAATTTCTCTTCTTGGGCTGACCTATATCACTAGCATCTGCTGGCATGAACATGTCTTCCTCAGCTTCCAAGAATTCTTTTGTGCACAAAATGCTTTTTATTCTACAACTATTAACACTGTGAATCCCAGATCCCTTCAGTATTAGAATGCTTATTTTCAGATTTGAGATGGTGCATCAAAAAAACTACTTAAATTCCTTGTGCTATTCAGATAAGAGGATTATCTATTAACTTGATCATGTAAACATGCTATTCTTGTTTTATTTCTTTTCTGTGCATATTTTCATAGAATGTTCTTAACTGACTTCCGTGGGAATGGAATGGGCTACCATAGCATTCATAATAATAATAGCTGCTTTTAAGCTAATTTGAAAACAGTCTGGAAATAAGTCTTGATCTTTCTGTTCATGAACTTTTCTTTTCTCTAAAGTTGCCATCTGTGTCAAGTGACAAATTCCATTCTTTGTCTCAAAATATAAGATAAGATTTTGTTTTCTCTTTTAAAAAAAAATAGTTTCATTCCTAGTGCTAATACATTCAGCTGTTGAAGTTGACATCCCAGCAGTTCAGATGTTATCTAGATAAATTTTTATCTCTAGCAAGGTCATTTAATTTCTTCTGATCATTCAGATAAGTTTTGTTGAAATTTCATATATGCTTTCTCACGGACAGCTTCCTATCCACACCAGAATGTTCATCTATCTGCACAACAGTAGCTTGCAGAAATGGTGGAGCATGTGGTGCAAGATCTGAGAAATGAAACCGGTCTTACGAATAGATTTTAAGTTTGGGTACAATATGAGATGTTTGTTTTGCATAGAAAATCCAGATACAATCCATTCACATTGGACTGCTACCTTGCACACATTGTGCATTCATTCAGAGATTCACTATCATGTCCTTTTGGTATTGGGCAGGCACTTTCAAATTCATCACTATATGAGGGCTGTTCAATAAGTAATAAGACTAATTTTACTGTCACGAAACCACTCATCACAATATTAATTTCTGTGGAATAAAGAAATGTTGCTGTCTGTATTAAAAAAAGAGGTTGATAGATGGCGTATACGGGCTGATGTGCTAGAGTGTCACATGACTAAATGCAAGCTTGTTTCGGCGCGCCTACGAGCCGCGACCAGTCATTGAAATGGAAGCGTCCTTGGAACAGCATTATGCAAATAAATTTTGTGTGCGTTTGCAAAAATCGGCATCAGACACTTTTAATATGATACGCAAAGCTTTCCACGATGAAGCAATATCGAGGGCAAGTGTTTTTCGCTGGCATAACACTTTTAAGGAAGGAAGGCAAAATGTGGAAGATCTTGAACGTGAGGGAAGACTTCAACGTCCATCACAGAGACAATGATCAATACAGCAGCGATTATCATCAAGGAGGATCATCGAATTACAGTACGCCAGCTGTATGTTGTCCTGAATATTTCTGTGGGAAGTGTTCACTCGATCATGGCTGAACATTTGGAACTGAAAAGTGTTTGCGGCCGATGGATTCCCAAACTCTTGACGCAGGAGCAAATGCAGCATCGAGTGGATGTGTGCACAGAATGGAAAGAAAGACTGGAACAAGAAGGCGACAATTTCTTAAAACGCATCATTACAGCAGATGAAGCTTGGTTGTATTACTATGACCCTACAACGAAACAACAAAGCAGTGAATGGAAGCATCCATCTTCGCCTACCCCCAAGAAAGCAAAAACTGTAAAATCTGCTGGTAAAGTTATGACCATAATGTTTTTTTGACTACGAAGGCATTGTTTACCAACACGCTGTAAAACCCGGGAATACTGTAAACGGCTCATACTATGCGGATGTTTTACAGACAATGGTACAGCACGTCAAAAGGAAGCGTCCATTGCTGAAGAATGGCTTCTTATTGCACCACGATAATGCAAGGCCACATATTGCTGGTGGTGTAGTGGACATTTTGCAGAGGAACAACATAGATATCTTACCACACCCTCCATACAGTCCTGATCTCACACTGTGCAATTTCTGGCTGTTTCCTCAGCTCAAGAAACCACTAAGAGGCTGCCATTTCGAAAGCAGCAAAGCATGTGTAAAAGCTGTGGAGGCGGTTTTGAAAGAACTCTCAAAAAATGGACTTTCACATGTGTTTAAGAAGTGGACGCAACGTTGGGACAAATGCATCGCGTCTCACGGTAGTTACTTCGAAAAAGACCATGTAAATGATGAGCCTCCGTGTATGTGTGTATATATATATATATATATATGCTGTGATGATTGCAATTTTTTTCAATAGAATTTTTGTGTAAAGTTAGTATTTATAAACTGTCGTAATGATGTAGAAAATCTAAAATAATGTTATCTTATTTCATGTGGTAAGTATAAAATGTTGCTTTTGAATTATTATCAACTACTGAAATATACCCTTGAAGAATATTCAAGATACTGTGATAGTGCAGAACATACACGCACATTAAGTTTACATATTACTAGCTTCCTGTCTTTCAGCTTAATCTGTCATTGATTGGGTCTCCAGTATTGTCAAATCTTACATTCTGCTGTCTGCTTATGGCACTGCTAACTTCATAAATCCAACTAAATCTTGGTTCTTCTAGGTATTTGTTTGGCTATCCTGGTATCAAATACTTGTTTTGCTAACCCTTCCTCTCCCATTCTGTTTATGTAATTATACCATCTCATTCCTTCTTGAATGTTATCTGTTCACTCCCTGATTTTTTTTTTTTTATTTTTTTTTTTTATAGAATGCTCCAGTTTTCTCTTGAACTGTTTGAACACACACACAGAAAGAATATAAACTTTCCTGCTTCATGAATATTTGATTAAAGTTCATAAGGCATTTTGAAGGAAAGTGTTTCTTAAATGTTGAAGTCTTTGACTAGCTTGCCCTTGTCAGTGGGTTCTTGCTCCTGTGGAAATAATACCCAACTTTTGAGGTCTATAATGATGCATGATAGAAATCTGTCATATTGAGGCATGTAGATATTCAATATGTGTAAACTTTTGAAATATAGAGACTTTTAATTTACCCAATTCCTTAGTTAATAGAAGGTACAGAAATGGGAGTGAACCATTAGATTCTAATTCATGGGTGAATTCAAAATGGCTATAGTAAGCACACCATCTCCAGACTACTCAACCAACATGAGACCAGAGAAATTTCTAATGAAGAAATCAGAGGATTCATCATGCTGCCCTATAGCTCTGTGTCCATAAAACTAGCAAAAATACTCAAGGAATATAAATTTTATTATATTATTCATTAAGCTTAGAGAGGGACTATCATAATTTCAAATAACTGCTGATAATAAAAATGATACAATTATAGCAAAATAAAATAATAATAAAGACTATCAGCAAAGTTATTTGAAATTGGTTGGTTGGTCCACATGTAGTATATTAGTACAGAAAGGTGAAAGATGAATTTCATCACCTGGTGTGAGACCACTGCCCAATTTCTTTTTTCGGAAGTTTTAAAGTGGCTTGAAAAGGGCTCTAGGGGAAGGTTTCTGGACTTTGTAAAAAAAATAAATAATAAAAATGCACAATATAATAACTTAATAAAAATAAAATTGATCAGATAGAAAAAACCTTTCATGAGTGGAGTCACAAAAAAAAAAAAAGAAACTACTGAAACTACCTTCTTAGCTATTAGCTGCATCCCCACCTGATTTTTTAAAAAAAAAAAAAAAAAAGCATCTCATATCCACTTGCCTTCCCTTCCTCCTAAACATAGACTATCATAAAACTATCACCATTTCATATATCTGTGGTATGTCTGAGAAGTTAGTAATTCTGAAGAAGTAGAATCTAGTTACGAACTATGATCCTTAGATTTTAACGTCTACCAAGTGCCCATCAACTGTAACCTGGCCCGTTATAGCTAAACAGTCAGAACAGACTACACCTGCTACCACCACTATGGCTGCTCAGGACTTATGGATCATGCCTTGGATACTCATTCACAGAATCCATTAAAGAAAGCCACCTTATTTCACAGAGGCGAATACAGTAGCCCCCCCCCGTATCCACAGTTTCACTTATCTACGGTTCGAAAAAAGTGTGCGAAACGGTCAAGCGCCTTGCCGGTTGAAACATGCATATGCGCAGGCTGAAAACTTGTTGAAACACAATTGTTTTGCTAGGCTTGTGGACTTAAACGTGCGTGTTTGTTCATGTTTAGTTTTACTTGAATTGTCAAAGAAAGCAGTCAATTGTCTGTCATTGCAATTAAAAATTGCGTTTAAATTCAAACAAATTGTGAAAAATTTAAAAATGGCTTCAAAACCGAAGAGAAGACATGAAGTGCTCATTATTAGTGAAAAGTCATTTGCAACTGTTGCCAAGATCTATAATAAAAATGAATCTTCGATACATGAAGTGTTGAAGAACAAAGAAAAAATTTGTACCAGTCTTTCCATTGCGCCCAAATCTGCAAAAGTTACAGGTACAGTGCATGATAAGGCTTTATTCAAGATAGAAAAAGCTTTGAATTTGTGGGTGGAAGACATTACAAGAAAAAGGATTCCTATTGACACTAATGCGTTACGACAAAAAGCATTGATCCTATATAAAGATATGCGGCCGCAAGATGAAACAGAAGAGGAAGAAAAGTCATTTACAGCAAGCAAGGGCTGGTTGCATAGATTCAAAACTAGGTTTAATCTAAAAAACATAAGAATTACGGAAGAATCTGCATCGGTTGATGAGAAAGCTGCTGCATTGTTCCCAGAATTTAAAAAAATTATTGCAGAGAAAGGTTATCAACCTAAGCAAGTTTTTAATTGTGATGAAACCGGCCTTGTTTGGAAGAAAATGCCAAAATGGACCTACATCCATAAAACTGTGAAGCAAGCACCAGTCTTTAAAGCATTAAGGACAGATTGATGCTGGTACTTTGTGGCAATGCAACTGGTCATATAATTAAACCTGGCCTTGTTTACTGATCACAGAATCCACGTGCCCTTAAAAACAAAAACAAAAATTGTCTGCCCTGTTTTTTGGCAATCAAATCCGAAAGCGTGGGTCACGGCTGTGTTATTTACGAAATGGTTCCATTGATGTTTTATTCGGTGACTAGTGACTCAGGGTCCACTAGTCACCGAAGATGAAAATGTTCAAGTGGTTTTCTTCCCACCTAATACGACCTCATTGCTTCAACCACTCAATCAAGGTGTCATATGCTCGGCAGGTTTTCGATATGATTTGTGCAGTGGTTGAAGATTCTACTGATGTTGGAGTCATGGAATGCTGGAAATCATTTACAATTGCAAATGCAATTGTATTCATCAAGCAATGGATGAATTGAAACCAGAAACAGTAACTGCGTGCTGGAAGAATTTGTGGAGTGATTCTGTTCATAATTCCCAAGACTCCCCTGATAGTAACTCACAGATAACAACGATAATTAACACAACACAACACGGAAAATAGGTGGAGATGGATTTGACAATATGACAGAAAAAGAATTGAATGATTACATAGATGGACGTCATGAGGTGTTCACTAACGAGGAGTTGAAAGATCTTGCCAAATCTTCTACAGAAGAAGATGACAATGAGGATAAAAGTGAACAAGAACCACCAGCGTGGACACTCAAAAAATTTGCCACGATACTTCGAATGGCTCAAACATTAAAGGAACAGATAGTGGATTATGATTCAATGATGGAGCGCAATATAAAAATTACACAATAACAGAAGCTTTGGAACCTTTGCAGAAAACCTGCTTATTTACTGAATTGAAGAGACAAAAACGGCAGTTTCCAATAACAATATTTTTTAAAAAAAGTCGACAAAGCTTCTACCGTCTGATCCTCAGCTGTCCACATCATTTGCTCAGTAGGCAAGCAAGCAGCTGACTGCCAAAGATTCGGAAGATGAATAAATATATAGCTGAACACAACGCAGTGTTCTGATCTCAGTTGATTCCTCCTAATAAGAATAAAAATGTTAAGATTTTATTAACAATTATATTTTCATTAGCGTAATTTCTCATTTCGTTCTACATAATTATTATGTGGGTTAAATTTTATTTGTCTAAAGACAAAGTTTTATTGAATGAGGCAAGTTTTTTGGTTTGCCACTTCACCCAAACTACTCAGGGGTGCTTTCTATTTCTATTGCATTTCGTAGATTCTAAAGATGTAAAAATTGTTTCATGATAATTTTAAATAAATATGTAATATTATTAACGAGGAGCAACGGAATGTCTGCCCAAATGCGGTAGATAGTATCCCTGGATAGTACGGGTGAAGTGGTAGTCTAGAAATTACCTCATTTAATAAAAAAAATAACTCTTTTTATTATTATTTATTTAGCTATACAATTTAGTGCATACATTATATATTAACTACATATTCACTGCAGAACCCTACCGTCGTAGCACACGAGACTGGCAATTTACTAATAATTTCCTGCTTCAATTTTGCTATATATGTACAAAATCTGGGTCTCACTAGTGGTTCGCTACTATCCACGGTTTCAGGTATCCGCTGAAGACGATGGAACCAAACCCCACAGATACAGGGGGGGGGGGGGGCTACTGTGCAATTATTAAAGACTGTTCCTTGAATCTTTGTCTGCATTATAGAACAGCCTCAACTGTGAATCAGTTTTGATGCATAAAACTGCCTTGAGTCTGGAAATTGCTTGTTCTCAGACCATTAACCAAAATTACAAGAATCTCCAATCAAATTTGATTGCCGGCCTTTGGCCGAGTGGTTAGTGTATCCACTCTCCAACCAAAAGGCTGCGGGTTTGAATCCTGCCGTGGGCATGGAAGTTGTGATTGTCTGTGAAAATACTAGTGGTGGTAGTTGGTGGTAGATGGCATTGGTGTTAGATGATGAAGGTTGGTGGAGTAGTGAGACGAAGAGTTGCAGAGTAGATGCTCTCCCTCGATGAGTCTTTGGACTCCATGGAGGTGTGATGTAATAATAATAATAATAAATCCTTTCCTTCATGCTTACACGATGATCAGAATACATCATGCAAATTATGGTTATTATGCAAAAAATGGTTAACTACCATATTAGAGTAAAACTTTAGTTTAATATAAACCAAATAAACACTCGACGTTTTGACCTTCACATTAAAGTCATCATCTGGAGTATACACATATATACAAAGAAACAAGCTGCACTACAATCTACATAGCACGCTAAAGTTACTGACCAACCATTACAACTATTGGCCTGACCTCTGGTGGGAAAAAAAATTTACATCAAAGCTAGAGTCCTGTTATTATTATTATTATTATCTATTAGGTTACAAAAGTAAATTAAGTTGGAGAGCAACATATCTATAAAAAAGGAAAAAATAATAAATGAATTAATTACTTATACATACATATTTAAGTATACATATAAATTACAGCCAACTGGTATAGATAGTGGCCAATAAAAGCTGAAAAATAGCTTACAGTCCTAAAGTCAGGGTTTGCTGGAAACTAAATGGGCTGAATGTGTGCCATCCAAATTCTTGGCATTTTTGTGTCACCTTTATTGTTAAGATTAGGATGGTTAATCAAAATTTCACAGGTTTCTTTAAATTTTCGTTCATACCAGGTTTTTGTATGATGTAATGAGCAAGTATTATTCCAATCAATTTGGTCTAGGGTGTTAAGAGCATGATCTGAGAGGCCTGCTTCACCAAAATTGTTAAATTTAATGTGTCACTTGTGTTCTTTTTTATTGATAGGGATTGTATGTTCAGTTTCCCCAATATATGGTAAGTTACAGGTGCAATAAACTCCAGTATGTGCTGCCAGTGGTGGGAGAGGATCCTTAGAGAAGTTGAATATGTTTTTTAAGCACTTTTACACCACCTTGAAAATTAAAAAAACATATTCATCTCCTCTAAGGATCCTCTCCCCATTGCACACTCTGGAGTTTATCGCATCTATTGTACCTGTAACTTACCTTGCGGGAAATTGGACGTATAATCCCTATCCGTAAAAAAGAACACAAGTGACACATTAAATTTAAGAATTTTGGCGAAGCAGGCCTCTCAGATCACGCTCTTAACACCCTACACCAAATTGATTGGAAAAGTACTTGTTCATTACATCATACAAAAACCTGGTATGAATGGAAATTTAAAGAAACCTGTGAAATTTATTAATTCTAATCTTAACAATAATGGTGGCATAAAAATCCGAAGAATTTGGATGGCACACGTTCAGCCCACTTATTTTTCAGCTTTTATTGGCCACTATCCATACCAGTTGGCTGTAATTTATATGTATACTTAAATATATATGTATAAATAATGTATAAGTAATTTTTTTATTATTTATTAATTTTTAATTTTGTAACTTAATTGATAATAATAATAGGACTCCAGCTTTGATGTAGTAAGTTTTTTTCCCACCAGAGGGCAGGCCAATAGTTGTAATGGTTGGTCAGTAACTCTAGCATACCATGTAGATTGTAGTGCAGCTGGTTTCATTGTATATATGTGTATACTCCAGATGATGACCTTAATATGAAGGTTGAGTGTTTATTTTGGTTTATATTAAACTGAAAGTTTTACTCTAACACAGTAGTTGTTTCCATAATTTGCATGATCTCCTCCAGTCAAATCCACTAGATGGTGGAATTTAGAACTTGCCTAGTGTTTTTTTTTTTTTCTCATGTTTCTCTTACTTCCATGGTTCCTTGGGTGTACATATGTTTACTTGGGTATTGTTCCCTGATGATGATGATAATGCTAATTTGACTTTGGTGAAATATAGGAAATAATAATTAACTTATTTTAGTTATTATATCATCTGTGTTGGCATCTCATTCCCAAAATCACCATTATGTGCATAATTTTGTTTTGCCTAATTTTGCCATTACAAATGGTTCATCTGAAACCAATATTGAAATGAACTGACATATTTTATTACCGCTTCTTCATTTACCACAAATAATTGACCCCCCCACACACACACACACACAACAGTTGAACTATTATATTATATATTATATCAAATTTTATTAATCACAATACAACCAGCATTGAACTACTGTTTTATACAACTTTGAAACAGATTGCCTCTGCAAATGATATTCTTGATACAAGAAATAAGGTAGTGGTGAAACAAACATTTGTGCACGGATTCCTCCCCAAATATCAAATTTCAACAAAATCCGTTCTGAGTCCAGGAATAACTTGGAAGTGGGGGGGGGACAAAATGATAACTCTTAAACATTTGCAAAACATATTCTCTCTCTATGTTCACTAGGCATCTACAGATGCTGTATGGTCACTCCGATGCTCGGTGATGTGCCACACTTGGCCTCGCCATGTAGTCCTGTTGTTTGCTTTTCTGGAGGCCTCAACTCTCTGAAGATCAGTCACTCCATACACATCATCCATCCATCTCATTCATGGTCTTCCCCCTTCCTTTTTTTCCAGGAACTTCTATTACTGTTCTGAGAAGTCCCCCCCTTCCATCCTTTCTATGTGTACAAAATATTTTAACTTTCTTCTGTCAATATCCTTAAGGAGTCTTAATGTTCTACTGATCTTTTCTAACACCCATTCATTTGTATGCCTTTCAGTATATGATATCCTCAACAGCCTTCTGTAACACCACATCTCAAAAGCAGATATCCGTTTCTTATCTGATTTCTTTAGGTTCCAAGTCTCGCATCCATAAGTCGCTGTTGGAAAAGCAACTGCATCCAAAATCCTCAACTTTGTTCCCATGGAGATAGATCCATCCTTCCAGATTTTAGAAAGGTCTCTGCTGTTTTAGTCATTCCTAACCTTTTTCTGATGTCTTCTGAACAGCAATTCTTTCTCCATTAAGGGACACTTGTTTCTCAAGAGCTTTTCTGTTTGTATTTCCTTTGAGAACCATAATCTTTGTCTTGCTAGGATTGAGTTGCAGTCCTCTGTTATTACTGATCCTGTTAACTTTATCAAGAATTAGTCCTAGTTCTTCCATGTCATCACAAAGGAGTACTATATCGTCAGTATACCTCAGATTACTGATGAATTTACCTCCTATCCTAATTGCTCTCCTGAGCTCATCCAATACTTCACGCATGCTGTACTCCGCATATATACTAAACAAGTGAGGAGAGATTAAACATCCTTGCCTAACTCATTTTCCGACTTGAAGCCAGTCAGTCAATCCAACACCTGTTCTTACCGTGACTTCTTGCTCCCTATACAAGTTGGCTATCTACCTGATAGTGTGTTGAGGAAAACTCATTCTTTTCATTACTTCCCACAGTTTCACATGCTGAACACAGTCAAAAGCTTTAGAGCAGTCTAAGAAACACATTACCAGAGGGAGTCTGAATTCTTTATATTTTTCTATGATCTAAGGCAAAGAATCTGATCTGGTGCCCTTATCTTTTCCAAAACCTGCTTGTTCCTCAGGCATCTCTGCTTCAACTTTGGCCTCAATCCTATTTAGCATGATCTTCAATAAAATTTTGTTTGCATGAGATATTAAACTAATAGTTCTATAATTCTTGCATGTCTTCATATCACCTTTCTTATATAGCGGTATGAAAACTGACTTCTTCCAGTCTCTAGGCCATGATCCTGTCCCCCATATCCTTGTAATCAATCTATGAAACACTCTTATCCCTCCATCCCCTGTGGCTTTAATTAATTCTGCTGGGATTTCATCTGCATCTAGGGTTTTATTGCTGTTAAGCTGCTTAGCTGCTCTTTCAACTTCATGCCTAAGTGGAGGAAGTTCGAAATTAAAATTTTCCTGGTGATAGGGCTCTACGTTTTCTTTATCCACTCTGCTGTACATTTCCTCACGGTATTCATATCCAGAAATATGCAAAGTACTGAGATTGCCTTTGAAGAAGCATAATCTAGTTACTTCATCAGACAACATAAAAAAATAAATAAATAAAATAAGGGATGCCAATTTCTTGGCATCCCTAGTTGAATGGAATTTCATGCAGTTTGGTGTTTAGTTTCTTAATAAAATAGCAAACTTAAGTTTACTATTGAACGGGAATCTTACAACAGTCTTTCCTTTTTGGCTACTAATGTGTTGTAACCCTCCCTGCTGGTAATATTGAATTTTCTGTTTACAAGAAGCCATTCTCTGCAAGCAGATATATCCTTACATCTTCATCCTTCACAAAAAATAGGTTTTATCAAAATCCTTGTGTACTGACCATTCACAATTTGTTCTTCTGAATCTCTTCTATTAGAAGAATTAAATAAAATTTAGTCACTTACTTAATGGATACAACAAAACAATGATACAGAAAAAATTGATAATTATCATCCATCTTCAAGATTGCAATCTGATGGTAAAAGGATCCACATACACTACCTTAAAGGAACTTCTGAACAAATAGCAAGGATTCTTCACAGATATGATCTGTATATGACCTTCAAACTAGTGCAGAAGTTGTCATCTTTCTTATCACCTATCAGAGATATATCATTACCTCTATCGTTTCCTGGTGTTTATCAAATATCCTGTTCTTGTCATCTTTGTTACTTTGGATAGACTGGACATTCTGCTACACTTAGAATCCAAGAACATTAAAATTATATAAGATTTCTGGAATTAGAAGGTTCAAACCTTTTTTCTTATGCCATCGACACTAGACACAGAGTTCATTTATAAGAATATACTTTCTCTGATTTCGTTTACCAATGAAAATTTGAAATGTAATATTTCACATATAGTTTTCTATCTTATTCAGCATATTTTTGTAATGTATTAGATTTCGAGCAGTTTCTGCTTGAATTAATTATTATTAATTTTTTTTTTTAATCTCAGATTATTGATAAAAACAAGGTAAGAGGATTAACAATGTGCTTTTATTGGAAATAATCTTTAAAGCATAAGTTCTTTCTTGGGACAGAAGAAGAATTGGATGTGATATTGTTGATAATTAATAGAATAAATTTTCCTTATCCATTATTTTAATTATTTTAAAAAACTTTATTTAAAAAAAAAAGTTGTTAGGATTTTATTCTGTTTAATGCTACATTAAAACTTCGTGTTGCTTGTGGCTAGGCAGTATGGGTGTGTGTCTGTAGGAGGGGTATTCACTCTAACAATTTCATTCTTTTCTTCTGAAAACATATTGTGATATTTATTTTTATGTTTATCTGAAGTAAATCTACTTGTATTTATGCTTTCCTTTTTCTTCTACTAAACACTGAAATTAAGCACAAAAAATTCACTACATCTTTAATAAGCCTCTGGAACTCAGTTAATATCAGTGATGCTTTTTTGGTTGGAAAGCCCAGGATTCAAATCCTGTCTTTGATGCAGAGGACTTTCATAAGAGCTTTTCAACTGAAAGTAAATTAGCCAATTGCATATGGAGGAGATGGCAGAGGTTTTTCATCCCACAAAGCAGACAGACTAGGCAGAAGAACACATGCAATTAACACACATAGCTTCACAGCCTTAGTTGCTTCAGCCATAATACAAAATAACAACACTCACAATTTTAGTAATTTAAAATTGCCACTCAATATACACTCTTAATTGTTTGTTGTATGTATCTTGACATTAACAGATAATTTTCTCTCATAGCTATAGTTTTAGTGAAAATTACAATGCAATTTATTGCATCTGACCCTATGGTCAAAGTAGAACATATCTCATAAAGTTCACTTGACTTTATAAAATGGTTAGCAATAATAAGCAAACTTTTTATCTTGTTCTATTTCATATCCATCCAGAATAATGAAGCATGTAGTCCTTACCATGTGATTGGTGTATATGCATTGTTGCTTATTGCCTGTAAATGAAACATATACATAACAAAAGAAATCTGTGTTTGTTTTACACCCTTACACTTTTAAATGTGTGGCATAATAATAAAATTAAGAAATAAGAGATAGCGATGTATGAGCACAAGTGAGATCTCTTAACAAACTGAGTTTGCAATATAGTTAATCATCATCAAATTCCTGACATGTACCTTCAAGGGGTGTACAGGTTATGATAGTACTACATGAAAAATTTACACCATTATTAACTTCCTTTCTACAATTTTCCTCTAAATCAATCTGTTACCTGTCAAGGCTCCAACATTGTCAGATCAATATTTCTATCTTCTAAGGCACTTTTTACCGTATCATTCCACCTACATCTTGGTCTTCCTCTGGGTCTTTTTCTGCCAACCTGGCAGAGAACATTTGTTTTGCTAATCTTTCCTCTCCCATTCTGTTTAAGTGACCATACCACCTGAGATTAGCTCTGCTAACACATTCCTGGATGCTAACAATGTCAAGTTTCTTTCCTAATATCCTCGTTTTTAATATGATATTGCCATCGATGCCATCTGTTCATGCCCCTAATCTTTCTCAGGATTCTCATATCTGTGGTCTTTGCTCAATTGTTTTACTTCTGACACAGCTCTCATCAGATCCATAAGTTGAAATTGGTTTCAACACTGTCTTGTATACAGCTAATTTAGTGTTTTGACTAATTTCTCTCTTATTCCATATAAATTTATTCAATTGACTTCCTACCATACCAGCTTTGTTGATTCTGTTGTCTATTTCCATATTTAATTTACTATCTTCACTAAAAATCGTGCCTAATTAGCTGAAATTGTTTACCTGTTCTATAGGTTCTCCATTCACAATGCAGTTTATATTTTCAATGCTTCTGCCTATTTTCATTGTCTTTGTCTTGCTATTGCTGACCTTCATACCATATCTGTTACAACAGTTATTCAGTTTAGTCAGGGAATCTTGTAGCGGATTTATTTAAAAGTATAACACATCCGCATAAAACAAAGAGCTGACATTAACATCTCCAATTTTGATATCATGTTTAATACCACTTTCCTTCATAATATGATCCATATAGATAATGAATAGTAGAGTGGATAATGTACATCCATGTCTGACACCAGATTGAACATTAAATCACCTTCCTGTACTTCCTTCAATTCTAACTGCCAACTTACAACTCAAATAAGGACTAAGTATTGCTTGATATAATGTCCCACTGACACCATACAACTGTAGCATTTTGAATCGCTTCTCTCTTGGTACCTTGTCATATGCTTTTTCCAGAATCTACAGAGCTTAAATACAGATCATTGTTATGTTCCCATGATTTCTTAACTATTTGTCATAAAGTGAAAATCTGATCCTGACAGCTCTGTTTGGCCTGAATCCAGCTTGTTCTCCACCAAGCATCTGTTCCACAATCCTTCTCAACTGTTTATCAAGTATACTGGAACACTCAGTAGAGAAATACACTTGTAATTTTCACATTCAGTTTTATTTCCCTTTTTATATATGGGTACTATGAGGGCTCTACTCCAAACATCTGGAATTCATCCTTCTGTCCAGATCTTCTGAACATACTTTTATACCTCCATACTTGAGCATTTCTGGTCAAGTATCATCTACTCCAGCTGCCTTTCCACATTTCCAGCTTTTGGTGGCTTTTTCTACTTCAAATATGGATATGTATTCCTGACTGCATGCCTGGTCAGTGTTTTTTACCACTGTGCTGTCACTGATTGTTTCATTTAGCAATTTTTTGAATTAATTACTCCATACTTCAAGGATATCTTTTTCTCTAGTTTCATGTTACCTTTATCTCTGATTCCTTTTATAGCACTCTTTTCTCATTTCTGAGCTTCTTCAACAACCTCCAGAATATCTTGTAATTTGCCACCTTCTTGATAATTATTTTCTTTTCTTACCAAAGTCTTCCCATGACTTTTGTTTAGCTGGTTTTATACAAGGTTTAGCTTTCTTACATTTGTATCTGTATTCTCTAAGAGCATAAACTGGCTTATTTGCCAGGAACTTTTGATATGCTTTCTTCTTTTCCTTAACAGCCTCTTTAACTTCCAGCGTCCACCTCCACCATGGAGTTCTGATTTTTCTATCCTTGTAGCAACCTCACCACATGCCTCTCTGGCTGAATCAATCAATGTTTTCTTCAGGATTTGCCACTAAATCTCCAAGGTTTGGTTCCTGTTCTCAAACTCTCAGTTTTTCTTGAATAATGTTTGTGTATTGTAGTCTACAGTTCACATCTGAGAGCTGCTCAACTTTTATTCACTTTAAAACTTTCTTACATGTTCTTCTTTTCAATATGAAATTCAATCTGATACTGCTCAAGACTAAATGGTGATCACTTCCAATTTCAAATCCTCTGTACACTCTAGTGTCCTGCAACAGAGAGAAAATATCATTATCAACAATAACATAGTCAACGAGACTTTCTTATTCCTTGCCCCTTCTCTCCATGTGAATTTATGCCCTTTTTTATGTTGGAACGTGGTGTTAGTTATAACCAGTCCATGTCCTGAGCAGAAATCCAACAGGTATTTACCATTATTATTAGCTTTCCTCTTTTCTCCAAATTTTCCCAAAACATTTTTGCATGACTGACAGTCATTTCCTATGCTGCTATTTAGATCCCCAACAAGGACCAACTTTTCATTTTTCATTGTGTCAGTTGCTTTCTCTAAAGCCTCAAAAAATTCCTCCACTTCTATCTTAGTAGAACCTTCTTTGGGACTAGGCACAAATAAGTCAAATAAGTCTTGTTCAGTTTCCCCATTTGATATTTGCCCACATTACTCTACTTGAAATTGCCTACCATTCAAGATTAGCCTCGAATTTAGTGTTGAATACTATGGCTATTCCTTCTTTTCCTTGATTGTCATTGCCTGATTGTAACATTTTGTATTTACTGCTCAGAAAGATCTCATCTTTTTTTATTTTTATTTCGATCACCCCTAATATGTCGATCTGGTACTTATCCAATTCCTCAGCTCGCTCCATTTCTTTGCCGTTCAGGCTTCTTATGTTCCTATGATAGTACCGATCTTTAACTCTGGTGATGTTAAGTTTGAATGTGTTTTCAGATTTGTTCCAGTAGCTGACTTTTTGCTGTTTGCCCTGGTTCCCTGGTAAAAACAATGGGGGCCTTGTTTAACTGGGCGACACCCCAGCCAGCATGAAATTTTGTCATGTTGTATCATCATTTTGTATTGTGGTTTAAGCCAATAAGAATACAGTTTGGTCAGCTAAATCCCAAATTGCCAGCCCATCTTCATTCGTTCAGTATCCAGGTAGATACCTAACAGGGTGCACCACAAGGAGGTAAGGATTGGAAATTAGGTCAGAAGTCCTGATCGGTTCTCTGCATTCCTTTAAAGGCTATGTGGAGGTCTCCTCTCAGTTATAGAGCTTTGAACCTTAAGCACCCCTGCAATATAGTTTCAAAATAAAAATCACGACTTTAGCCACAAAAGGAACATCTCAGCAATTAAATCACAGTGGTTAAAATTGTTTGTTATTACTCCTCGAAATCATGTGAAACATGTAACATAATCTGTATTTAAAATTCTTACATAATGGAATATTTTGAACTCAGTACCACAAAATATATTAGAAACACCTAAATTCATCATCAACATGCTTTTCAAGGATTTAAGGCCTAGAGTGGCCTGTTCCTTAGAAGTCATTGTTGAATCTCTTAAGACAACGTCCTTGTTTTCTTTATCCTAATGGTTTGTAATTTAAGGCTTGGTTTGGTAATCTTTCTGTTTTCATTCTTTCAACATGTTCCATCCATTTATTATTGTATTTTTTAATTTTTTCTGTTACTGATTCTTGTTTAATTCTATCATAATTAATTCATTTCCTTTGTGATCAAATAGAGTATAGTTTGTAGTTTTTTAGTTTTTCTCATAAATTTCATTTCAACAGCTATTAATCTTTGTTTGTCTTTTTGTTTTATTGTCCAGATTTCACTTCCATACAATAGGACTGATAGGGCTAATGTATTGCACACTTTTAGAGTTATATAGAGTTAATTACACCTATTATTTTTAAATATTTTGCGATTTTTAGGTTTATATCTGTTTTCATTTTATATCTTTTTCATTTTCATATGTAATCATACATCCTAGGTAGTTAAATGAATTCACCTGTTCTAAAATCTTGTTATCTATTACTATTTTAGTTCTTATTGGATCTTGTCCTTTAAAGACTAGTTTTGATTTTTCTGTTGATATTATCATTCCATAATCTTTGGCTATTTCATTTAAATTTAAAATATCTTTTTGTAAGTTATCCTCAGAATTTGTAATTATTATGGGTCAAAGCTGTATAACTGAGAGGAGACCTCCACATAGCCTTTAAAGGAATGCGGAGAACCGACCAGGGCTTCTGACCTAATGTCCAATCCTCACCTTCTCGTGGTGCACCCTGTTGGGTATCTACTTTGATACTGAACGAAATAGGATGGGCTGGCAATTTGGGATTTAGCCGACCAAATTGTATTGTTATTGGTTAAGCCAAAATAAAAAATGATGGTACAACATGACAAAATTTCATGCTGGCTGGGGCGTCGCCCGGTTAAACAAGGCCCCCGTTGTTTTCGCCAGGGAACCAGGGCAAACAGCGAAAAGTCAGCTACTGGAACAAATCTGAAAACAAACCCCAACTCAATATCACCAGAGTTAAAGATCGGTACTATCAACGTAAGAAGCCTGAATGGCAAAGAAATGGAGCTAGCTGAGGAATTAGATAAGTACCAGATCGACATAATAAGGGTGACTGAAACAAAAAAGACCAAAACCGGTGGGATCTTTCTGAGCAATAAATACAAAATGATATATTCAGGCAATAACAATCAAGGAAAAGAAAGAGTAGCCATAGTATTCAACACAAAATACGAGGCTAATCTTCTTGAATGGCAGTCAGTCTCAAGTAGAGTAATGTGGGCAAATACGAGAATGGGGAACTGGACATGAGACTTATTTGTGCCTATGGTCCCACAGAAGGTTCTACTAAGGTAGAAGTGGAGGAATTTTTTGAGGCTTTAGAAAAAGCAACTGACACAATGAAAAAGGAAAAGTTGGGCCTTGTTGGGGATCTAACTAGCAGAGTAGGAAATGATTGTGAGACATACAAAAATATTTTGGGAAAATTTGGAGAAAAGAGCAAAGCTAATAATAATGGCAAATATCTGTTGGATTTCTGCTCAGGACATGGACTGGTTATTACTAACACCATGTTCCAACATAAAAATGTGCACAAATTCACATGGAGAGAAGAGGCTAGGAATAAGAAAAGTCTCATTGACTATGTTATTGTTGATAGTGATATTTTCTTCCTGGTGCAGGACACCAGAGTGTACAGAGGATTTGAAATTGGAAGTGATCACTATTTAGTCTGGAGCAGGATAAAATTGAATTTCATATTGAAAAGAATAACATATAAGAAAGTTTTAAAGCGAATAAAACTTGAGCAGCTCTAAGATGTGAACTGTAGACTAAAATACAGAAAGTTTATTGAAAAGAAAATGAAAGAGTTTGAGAACAAGAATCAAACCTTGGAGATTCATTGGCAAACTCTGAAGAAAACATTGATTGATTCTGCCAGAGAGGCATGTGGTGAGGTTGTGTGCAAGGATAAAAAAATCAGAACTCCCTGGTGGACACAGTAAGTTAAAGAGGCAGTGAAGGAAAAGAAGAAAGCATATCAAAAGTTCCTGGCAAATAAGTCAGCTTGTGCTCTTACAGAATACAGAGACAAATGTAAGAAAGCTAAACAGTGTGTAAAACTAGCTAAACAAAAGTCATGGGAGGAATTTCGCAAGAATATAGAAAATAAATATCAAGAAGGTGGCAAAATATTCTGGAGGTTGTTGAAGAAGCTTAGGAATGGAGTGCTGTAAAAGGAATTAGAGATGATAAAGGGGACATGAAAACAGGAGAAAAAGATATCCTTGAAGTATGGAGTAATTACTTTGAAAAACTGCTAAATGAAACAAGCAGTGAGGACAGCACAGCGATAAAAAAACACTGACCAGGCATGCAGTCAGGAATACATATCCATACTTGAAGTAGAAAAAGACATCAAAGGCTTGAAATGTGGAAAGGCAGCAGGAGTAGATGATATTCGAACAGAAATGTTGAAGTATGGTGGTATAAGAGTCTTGCAGTGGCTGCACTGCATAGTTCAGAAAGCCTGGACAGAGGGACGAATTCCCGATGATTGGAGTAGAGCTCTCATAGTACCCATATATAAAAAGGGAAATAAAACTGAATGTGAGAATTACAGAGGTATTTCCCTACTGAGTGTTCCTGGCAAGATCTATGCAAGTATACTTGAGAAACGGTTGAGAAGAATTGTGGAAGAAAAGCTTGGTGAAGAACAAGCTGGACTCAGGCCAAATAGAGGCTGTCAGGATCAGATCTTCACTTTACAACAAATAGTCGAGAAAGCATGGGAATATAACAAAGATCTGTATTTAAGTTTTGTCGATTTGGAAAAGGCATATGACAAGGTGCCAAGGGAGAAGCTATTCAATACGCTGCAGTTATATGGTGTCAATGGGGCATTATATCAAGCAATACTTAGTCTTTATTTGAGTTGTAAGTCAGCAGTTAGAATTGAAGGAAGTACAGGAAGATGGTTTAATGTTAAATCTGGTGTGAGACAAGGATGTACATTATCCCCTCTGTTATTCATTATCTATATGGATTACATTATGAAGGAAATTGGTATTAAACATATCAAAATTGGAGATGTTAATGTCAGCTCTTTGCTTTATGCGGATGATGTTATACTTCTAAATAAATCCGCTACAAGTCTGCAAGATTCTCTGACTAAATTGAATAGCTGTTGTAATAGATATGGCATGAAGGTCAGCAATAAAAAGACAAAGACAATGAAAATAGGCAGAATCATTGAAAATGTCAACTGTGTTGTGAATGGAGAACCTGTGGAACAAGTGAAACATTCAGCTACTTGGGCATGATTTTTACTGAAGATGGTAAATTAAATATAGAAATAGACAACAGAATCAACAAAGCTGGTATGGTGGGAAGTCAATTGAATAAATTCATATGGAATAAGAAAGAAATTAGTCGGTACACTAAATTAGCTGTATACAAGACAGTGTTCAAACCAGTTTTAACTTATGGATCTGAGAGCTGGGTCAGAAGTAAAACACTTAACCAAAGACTAGAGACCTCAAATATGAGAGTCCTGAGAAAGATTAGAGGCGTGAACAGATGGCATCAATGGCAATATCATATTAAAAACGAGGATATTAGGAAAGAACTTGACATTGTCAACATCCAGGAATGCGTTAGCAGAGCTAATCTCAGGTGGTATGGTCACTTAAATAGAATGGGAGAGGAAAGATTAGCAAAACAAGTGTTCTCTGCCAGGTTGTCAGGAAAACGACCCAGAGGAAGACCAAGATATAGGTGGATTGATACGGTACAAAGTGCCTTAGACGATAGAAATATAAGATCTGATAATGTTGGAGTCTTGACAAGTAATAGACTGATTTGGAGGAAAATTGTAGATAGGAAGTTAGTAATGATGTAATTTTTTCATGTTGTACTGTCATATCCTGTACACCCCTTGAGGGTACATGGCAGGAATTTGATGATGATGATTTAATCATCAGCAACGACTCAGAGGAAGACCAAGATATAGGTGGATTGATACGGTACAAAGTGCCTTAGACGATAGAAATATAAGATCTGATAATGTTGGGGTCTTGACAAGTAACAGACTGATTTGGAGGAAAATTGTAGATAGGAAGTTAGTAATGATGTAATTTTTTCATGTTGTACTGTCATATCCTGTACACCCCTTGTAGGGACATGGCAGGAATTTGATGATGATGATGATGATTTAATCATCAGCAAAAAGGAGAGTGTTTAAGTTCATAGTATGAGAAAGTTTAATACCTTGATGGAAGTTTTTATTCCATTTTATTATATTTCATTCAGATAAATATTAAAAGGGGTTGGAGTTGCTGAAAGGGGACATCCCTGTTGGACTTCTTAGTTTATCTCTCTTGGATATGATAGTTCATAATTTAATATTATTTGGTATTTGTCTTTCTTTTAATATGTTAAATGAAATACTTCTTTTAACTTTATCAAATGCTTTTTCAAAGTAAATAAATGTAATATGTGTTTCTAAATTGTATTCTCTTCTTTTCTCTATTATACTTCTTCTTCTCTCTTCCATCATCTATGTGGATGATGATGAGGCTGAATGAACTCTTTCCACTTCTGTCTGTCCCGGGAGAGTCCGATGAATTCTGTCCAGTTTGGTGTCGCTTGTTGTGATTTGGTTTTCAGGTCCTCTTTTATTTTGTCTAGCCATCTAATTCTGGGCCGTCCTTTGGATTTTTTACCTTCCATTGTTGTATTCAGGGCTTTAGAATAGTAGTCTTGGTGGTCTTTCTGTTCCCATTCTGGTCACATGGCCAAACCATCGCAGTCTTCTTTCTTGGATTGTGTTTATTATTGTTATTTCTTGTTTTAGTTTCCTTATGTCTTCGTTTCTTAGTCTATCCAGCAGAGATACTCCAAGTAATCTTTTTAGCGAACCCATTTCAGTAGTTAATAATTTTTCTCTTCAGCCTTTTTGAGATTCCAGCATTCGCTTCCATAGAGGAGTATTGAGAGGACCATTGTTTCATAGATTCTTACTTTTGTTACTTGTTTGATGTCTCTTGACAGATTCGTCTGTTTATATCTTTCATAATTTCACAATTGCACTCAATAACTCCTCCAAGGTAGGTGAAGTTTTCTACCTGCTCTAGATTCTTACTATCAATTTCAGTTTATTTTTAGATTGGTGCTTCTTTTTCCTATTTGTATAATTTTTGTTTTATCTATATTTATGTTTAATCCAAATTTTATACACTTCTCCTTTATTTTATCAGAAATTCGCTGCAGATTTTCTTCTGTGTTTGCAAGTAATGCAATGTCTTGTGCAAATTTTAAATTTGTTACATTTTTCCCATATATTTTGATTCTGGAGTCTTCATTGTTTAAGGCATCACTGGTTGCTTCTTCCAGTGTAAGATTGAACAGGTCTGGTGACAGATTGCATCCCTGTCTTACTTCGCTCTCTGTTGGAACCAGTTGGTTGGTTAAGGTGTCTTCCATTCGTACTGCACTTTTAGATTTCTCATAGAGATTCTTTATTATTCTTATTGTTTTGTTGGGAATTCCAAATTCTTCCATAGTTTTCCATAGTTCTCTTTTACGGATTGAATCAAATGCCTGGCAAAAGTCTATGAAATTTATATAGCAACTTTGGTTGTACTCTAGTGTCTTTTCTTTTAGCTGTCTTAAGGTGAATAATTGATCAATTGTGCTTCGTCCTGGTCTGAAACCTGCTTGTTCTTCTCCTAGTGCTAGTTCTATATATGACTTAATTTGTTTTTGGAGTACTTTCATAAAAAAACCTTACTTGGAATACTGAGAAGGCTAATGCCTTTATAATTATCGCATTCTGTTTTATCTCCTTTTTTGTATATAGGAGTTATAACTGATTTGGTCCAATCAGTAGGCACTGCTTCATTTTTCTAGATCCTTCCAAATAATGTTTTTAATGGTTCCAAAAGTTGTTCCTTTCCAGCTTTTAAGAATTCTGCATGTATTTGATCAATACCAGGTGCTTTCCTAGTTTTAAGTTTTTCTATGCTCTGTGCTATTATTTCTTTGGTAAAGATATTTGTTTCCTCTTCCATTTCAGTGGCTGGAATAGTAATATCCTGGGAGCTGTTTTTATTATATAAATCTCTAAAGTATTCTTCCCATCTGGCCATTCTTTTTGTTTTACTTTCAATTAGTTGTCCGTCTTTGTTTTGATCATTATCGTTTTTGTTGTCTGTGTCTTACTAATTTGGTCTATTTGTTTATATAATCCATGAAGGTTATTTTCTTTTGATAGCTTCTCTGCCATTTTGTATTTTTCTTCTAGCCAGTTATTCTTGTTTAATTTTAACTAGTTTTCTAATTTCTCTGCTTAATCTATTATATTCATTTCTGTTATAGTTCTGTTTTAGTTTCATGCGTTTCCTTTGATCGCTTAACCTTTTTACTTCATTCAAGATCCCATCCTTTTTATTTTCTCTTTCTGTGTAACCTATTGTATTTTCTGCAGATTTTAATATTATTTCCTTTAATTTGCACCAATTTCTTCGATGTTTATATTCTGTTTTGGTAGTTCCTTCAGGTTTTTATCTAGTTCTAGTTGATATTTTCCTAGAATATTATTGTCTTGTAGTTTTTTTACATTCAGTCTCCTTTTGACTCTAAAAGTGCTTTCAGATTTTAATCTTGTTTGCTGATACTAGCTTATGGTCTGAACCACAGTCTGCAGAAACGAATCTGCAATTTAGGATACTTGATTTCCATCTTTGGTTTACAATAATATAGTCTATCATATTCTTGGTTTGTCTGTCTGGTGATATCCATGTCCATTTTCTTTGGGGTTTTGGTTGTTTAAAGAGAGTGTTGGTTATTGTTAGTCTATTATTTGAGCAGACGTTTAGCAGTCTTCTGCCACATTCATTGCTTTCTCCATACCCGAACTTTCCGATTACTCTTGGCCAGGTATCCCAGTCTTTGCCTACTTTTCATTTAAGTCCCCCATTACAATTAGGAGATCTTGACTTGAACTTGATGTCTGCTGTATTGCTTTTTTCAAATCTATATAGAACTCCTCAATGTTTTCTTCTGATGATGTCGAAGTTGGTGAGTATACTTGAATAATAGTCAGTGATCCAATTGATATTTTAAATCTTGCTTTAATTATCCTAGCTGAGATAGGATTGTAAGACAACAGAGTTTTGAGCCTTTGGTTTTAATATAAGTGCTACTCCTTCTTGGTGTTTGTTGTCCTCTGCCTGAAGTTAAGATTTTGTACTGTCCATGGTAGAATTCTCCTTTTTCAGTCCATATGGTTTTGCAGAGTCCAATCACTTCCCATCAATAGTTGTCCAATTCGTGCAGTAGTATTTCCAATGCTCCTTCCTGGTGAAGAGTTCTTACATTCCATGTTCCTATGCTTGTTATGTTTTTCCTGTCGACTAGGTAATGTTTTGCTCCAATAGCATATTTTTGCCTTCACTATCTTGGTTCCCTAATAGTGGGCGCGACCCTTGTTTGACCGGGCGACAGTCGAACCTGCATGTATCTTTAGGTTGGTTTGAGTTCATTCAGTTTCAATGGTTAAGTTTCATCAAGTGTCAACCACCACTCCTTGACCTGAATTCAGCCGCTCCTAACATGGAGTAGAGACACTGTTTGCAGCTGATTCACCGAATACAGTTGCTGCTTGAGATCGCCATATCTGGCTACCCTCACTTAGTTTAGCCTGTGGGTCGACACAGTTTACCAGGGTGTGGCAACTACCAGTTTACAGTAGCTTCTTGGAGCCATAAGTGAGAGTTGGTGTCCAGTGAGAACCAATCCATCTGAACCACAATTACATGCGACCCACCAAGTGGAGAGGTACTATTCCTTGACAGCCCATACGCCCCAATAATAATCTCTATTATTAATTTTAGGCAAAAGGCCAGGTCTATACATAATCAATTTTGTACTTCTAAAATAAAGCTTTCAGAATATTTTATTACTTTGTTATTTAAAATTCTGCATTGTATTTTGTAACAGGAATTAAGAATACTTATACCTCTATAATTTTTAGTCATTTCTAACTGCCTTTTTTTTTTTTTTTTTTTTTTTTTTTTTTTTTTAGATAGGGATCACTATTGCTTTTTTCTATTCTATTTGTGGGTTACTTGTTGAATAGATTTTATTTAAAAATAAGTCTTTCTTTGAACCTTATTCATGCATATTTATTTAATTCTGAACCTAAATTATCTTCTCCATGTGATTTTCCATTTCTTGTTTCTTTCAGGCTGATTTCTAATTCTACTTTAGTTATTTCCTTTTTGTTTTCATTAAATGTTTGCCAGTTATCTTCTTTAAAATATTTATTTGCCCACAATTCTCTATAGAAATTCTTCTAAATAACTTCCAGAGATTAATGGATGGTAATGCTGTATCCAATGAAGTTTTAACTAAGGCTCGGCTGTTGCTGTTACCCTACCAAGACCAGAGCTTATAGTGCAATAACACCCCATCCATACATTTTCTTCTACAGATAAAAGGGAATATGAAAAGCATTCTTGCTTCACCCATCTAGCCAAAAAAAAAAAAAAATAGTGATAACAATAATAATTATAATTTCATCAGTGTTTAATATTTTGCTTTCTATAGTATCTGTATTTAAATGTTTCACAGTCTTATATACATTGGGTCTTATTTTATATAAATCATGTTCTAAATTAGAAACAAATTTGATTCATGTTCTCAGTCTTTTTTTGACTTCTCTTTTGGTTATGCTCTTATTCTTTTCTATTCCATTTCATCTTCTAATCTTTTACTGCTTAACCATTTATTATTATTATTATTATTATTACCACCACCCCAAGACCTCATCTGGGAGGTCCTTTTATCACACACACAGCTCATCATACCATGTTTTAAACACATTCAAACTCTTTGCAGACACCACATTCTCAGGCAACACATTCCAATCATTCACAACTCTGCAAGAAAAACACTTGCCTCTCACTCCCCTACTCACACCCTCTTTATACAGTTTCCAGGGATGACCTCTGGTTCTCCCCGATCTCCCACTATTCTCTGTAAAACTTCTCCGCCATTGATCCTATAACAACCCCTTACCAACTTGTAGGTCTCTATCATATCTCCCCTCTTCCTCCTGTCCACCAGACTCTGCAAATTACATCTTCTCAATCTTTCCTCATACTCGACATTCCAGAGATCAGAAACTACCTTAGTCAGTCTCCTTTGGACCCTTTCCAACATCTCTTCATCCTTCTGAAAACCCGGTGACCAAATCTGGGCACAATAGTCCATGTGTCGCCTAATCAAAGCTTTATACAACGGAACAAGAATCTCTCTACTTCTACACATCAGTGTCCTCTGCATCATTTCCAGAAGCTTTTGTGTGGTCTTCACAATTTTGGCGATGTGTCCCTTAAATTTTAGATCCTTATCCACTATCACCCCCAGATCTCTTATTTCCTCTACCTCCAACAATATATTCTCACCAAGCATAAATTCTGCATCCCATCTTTGTTTTCCAAATTTTAAAAACCATACATTTTGCAACATTGAATTCACATCCCCATTTCCATGCCCAATCACTCAATCTATTCAAGTCTTCCTGTAAGGCCACAACATCTTCACTACACTTCATGGTTCGTCCCAACTTTTCACCATCTGCAAACAACTGAATATCTCCATCCAAATCTTCACCTATATTATTAATATACAAGTTAAACAGTAATGGACCTAAAACAGACCCCTGAGGCACTCCACTAGTGACTTTCCTTTTCCTGGCTATTGCTCACCCATACACAATTTGTTGATACCTATCAGATAGCCAGTCTCCAATCCAATGCACCAATCTAATATCCAACCCCATCTGCTCTAGTTTCACTGTCAACCTATCATGAGGTACTCTATCAAAAGCCTGTGAAATCCAAGTATATTACTGTGTATCCTTTTCCTCTGTCCAAGGAAGCAGTCACTTTATTGTAATAAGTAGATTACTAAAACATGACCTCCCTTTAGCAAATCTATGCTGTCCATCAAAGATAATACCATTGTTATCAACCCAACTCTGGATCCTAGTTGTCACAAGCTTCTGTAACAACTTAACCACAACAACTGACACACAGATAGGCCTATAGTTTGATGCTTGAGTTCGATCACCTCCTTTATGAAGTGGCACAATCTTGCCCTCCTTCCTCCTTAGGAACTTGACTGAATGCAAGACTCATATTAAAAAAATATGTCAAGGCAGGTGTCAACTCCCTGGCACATTCTTTCAGAATACCTGGTGATATATTATGAAGTCCCACAGCCTTATTAACATCTAGTTTACTCAACTCCCCATACACCTCTTGCTCACCTACAGTCAATCTCTCCTCCCCATCATCAACTGCTCTCAATCCTTCTATGAAGTCACATTCACAAGAGTGAAAGATCTTTATGAATTGTTCATTAAGTATCTCCACCACACATTCTGCATCAGATGTCTTTATACCATTTTCTCCAATCAATGTCATCCTTCCATAATTATTCTTTCTTTTGCTGGCTACATATCGAAAGAATTCCTTAGGATTCTTTTTGGCTTCATTAGCCAACTGCTGTTCATTCCTCTCTTTAGCTACCCCTCACCAACCAAGTCACCTTCCTTGCTTGGTCTCTGTAGACCTCATGGAATTGGTTATTTCCACTTCTCTTATGCTGCCTCCACAATGCCCTTTTTCTCTGTATCGCATGCTTAATCTCTTTATTCATCCATCTCACACCCACTTTATTTAACTTTTTCACCCTTGGAATACATTTAGACATTGCATCTTCTAAACAGTTTTTGAAAATCCCCAAGCTGCATTGATCTATTTTCTAGCTAATTCCTCATTCCATGCTACACCCACAAGCTGTCTCCTGATCTCTTCATAATCACCCCCCCCCCCTTGTAGTTCCACATATACCCTTTTCTCACAGAGGTCCCCGCATTGCTGGCAACCACCGAGGTAATCACCTCATGGTCACTCTCACCAATTGGTGGATGATTTGACACCTCATTTATAATTACATCCTCTGATGAGATGACCAAATCCAAGACCCTCAATCCTCGTGTGCCCTCTGTTATACACTGTTTGAGGTAGTTATCCCTCAAAAACTTAAGAAACTCATTTTCTTTACTTCCAGTTGCTATCTCATCATTCCAGTCTATATTGCCATAATTAAAATCACCCTTTTTCTATTTACTTGGCTAATTTGATTGTACGTTTCATTATCACCACCATCCACATTACTTGGTCTATAACAACATCCCACCACGTATTTGATTTCATTCACCTCTATCTCACACCATACTGCCTCAAAATCACTGGCACTATTTCCCTCTTGCATCTCTACTTTATATGGACATAACTCTTTCTCTATCATCAATAGCACCGCCTCTCCCTTTTTACCCCTTCTGTCCTCACGAAACACATCATATCCTTCCATCTCTATTCCTGTCAGGATGTCATCCTCTTCTAACCATGTCTCACTTATTCCAACAATTTTTGGCTGAACAGACGCAATTAGTGCAACCATTTCATCTGCCTTGTTTCTTATACTTCTAGCATTTATATACAAACACAACAGCTCATTTCTGGATCTACAGCGAGTTCCACTGATACCACTCACTCGATGTGATCTCTCCATGCTCAACTGGGGCCATTTCCCTTTCTGCTTCTTCATTTTAAAACCCTTTTCAATTCGAACTGTTTCCTCTTGATCCCTGGTCATCCCATTCCTTTCCTGCCTACACATGCTCAACTCCTCTTGGAACATCCACCTTTCTCATGCTGCATACCCCTGTCCACCTTGAGCCTCCCTGTTTCCCTGCTCCTCTTGCACACCCATTCTCTCATTTTCTATACTCATACCACTCACTTCCCCATTCATAACCACCTCTTCAATCTCTCCTGTCTTACTCTCCTGCTCTTCCACATCACTTCCCACTCGATCTGATTCATTCTCTCTATTCACTTCTCTACCTTCCATCAGCAGTCTCTCCAAGCGACTCACACCATAACCACTCAAATGCAGTCCATCACTCCCATACAGCTCACTGTGTCCCTCAAACTCATTCCACACATTAACAAACTGTACTCCCGTCTCCTCACACATTTCAGCCAGCACATCATTCATAATCCTTGCTCTCTGCCTCATTTCACCACTGTCATACCTTTGCAACACGCTAACTACCCTTCCTGTCACACTATTCTCTTTTATCCTTCTAAGCAGCCTCCTGATATCCATTCTGACACACTCTTTGTCCTCTCTCAAATCATTCGTACCTACCTATTAATACTATTAACTCTTTGCTCGCTCCTGCCTCATATCCAATGCCTCAATCACTCTACTCATTTTAGCGCCTGGAAAACATACCTTGTGCATAACTTAAGTATAAAGAGCTAATAAGCTTCATTTCGGCAATGAAAACATTACTTAAATTAAGGGGATATTAAATCCCACATAGTTTTAAAACCGAATAAGAAACTCACAGATTGGAATCAGAGAGTTTCTTGCCGAATATAGTAAACTATAAAGTATCGGCGACACTAGCGTTAGCCAATGCAAGTGATCCTAGTACATAGTACAATACCGGACGACTCATTGCAAAGGTGGGGGAAGTTCAGATCGCTATTCTTAGGTATTTTCCATAATGTAAAACACATTTCCTAGGAAGTGTATGCTGTTATTACATTATGGAGGGAGGTCACTACCCAGACCGGTTTCAGCCTTTTTTGAGGCTTCATCAGTGAGTAGCTAGACCTAATATCAAAGTGTATAGCGAAAAGAACATCTTTGAGTTGCTTATTCGGTTTTAAAACTATGTGGGATTTAATATCCCCTTAATTTAAGTAATACCTTGTGCATTTTATCCTCCAGCACACCTTTAATAATGGGGTCACCATACAACGCCATTCGCTCATCTTTCGTTAATTCTTTCATGCCATCATTATTTATTTTAATAGTTTTTACCTGAATTTTCTTAATTTCATTCTGCATCCATTTCATTTCTTGCCTCATCCAGTCCATTTCAATATCAATCATATGATATGCTTCTTTTTTCATTTTGATTATTTCTTTGATTGTTTCGTCTGATATCTTCAGTTTTTGTATTTTTATTGATTTTTTTTACCTTTCCTAAGCTTTCATTTCTGCTGTATTTAGTATATTGTTTTGTATATTAAGAAATTCTATTTCTTCATTTTGTTTTATTTTATCTAAATATTGGTTAATTCTTTGTTCATATAGCTATTGTATTTGTAGCCATTTAGATGGTAATCTTAATTTCATTTTAATGAGGAAGTGGTCACTACTTATTTCATATCCTCTAAACGCTAACATCTAAAGAGAAGTTTGATGTCTTTTCATTTTTGATAAAGTAATCTAATAATGATTTTTACCCTCTTGCTGCCCAAGTATATTTATGTAAGTTTTTATGTTTATAGAAAGAATTCATTATTTTAAGGTTATTATAAACTATAAAGTTGATCAATATTTTACCATTCTTGTTTAGAGTATATTCTCCATATACTTCCTGTATTTCTTTAGTATTTCCTAAAATTAATCTGCCTCCCCCCCCCCCCCCAAAAAAAAAAAAAGTTAAGAAAAGTGATATTAAACCTGATGAGAAAATGGAGAATATGAAGTTCAGCTCCTTGCACTATGTAGACGATGTTATCCTCTTAAATTTTCTATAGGTCTTTGAGTCTTTATCATAATTAAGCAGTCTGTGAATGTGAATATTTTAACAGTATTGTCCAAATTCACCTTTTAGTATGCTATAGTGATCATGCAATCACTGCAAGAAAACATTAGTTCTATAGCCATTTGTGTCACTTCTTCTGTCACATGACACAATTTTAATGAACATGGCAAACTAAATATGGAAATAGATACTACAATAAGGAAGGGTTGTATGGTGAGGAGCCATTTGAATAAATACATACTGCACAAGAGAGAAATCAACAAAGCATCAAGTTAGCTCTATACAAAACATACAGTTTTAACATACAGATCTGGGAGTTAGAAACAAAGAAGTTAAATGAAGGAATGGAGATCACAGATAATTCTGAGAAAACTTGAGAGATTTGATGGATGGTATCAATGACAGAATCATATTAAAAATGAAGATATTAAAAAAGAACTTGATATTATTAATATTTAGAAGTGCTGTGAAAGACTAAAATGTGAAAGAAAACAGGTCATGAAGTAGTAATTGTGTCATAATATCTGACATACTCTCTCAAGGGGTATATCAGATATTATGACACAATTACTACTTCATGATTTAATTCCAGTGTTCTCTTGGCTAACATGGCTCTATTCTACTTTTTTTGCTTGTAAATCCATTTCCCATTCTCCAAAAAATGGTTGGGCACTAGATCAACAGATTACTGTGAAAATATCTGTTGACAAATAAATTAATAAATAAATAAATGTTTACTTGCAGGTAATATTATTATTATGGTGATTCAGGCCTCCACTGAGTGAAAAGACTCATTGCAGTAGGCCTATCCTAGAAAACACAAAGGCTGTCATACCACTCCTTGAACTCATTGACCATTCATGCTCTCACCACTGTATCAAGCGATGCATTCCACTGTTCAACCACCCTCCATACAAAGAAACCACTCCTCACCCTCTTTCTCAAAACTTCCTTTTGTAACTTCCAGTGATGGCCCCCCCTTGTCCTTGCTCCTTCCCTCTGTTCCACCAAGCGAAAGAACTCCCCAGTGTCAACCCTGTAACTACCTCTAAAAGTTTAAGTCTCAATCATATCACCTCTCCTTCTATCCACCAAAGTAGTTCACATTCCCTCAGCCTGTCTTCATAACTAACATTGTACAGTCCTGATACCATCTTTGTTATCTGCCTCTGCACCCTTTCCACAGTTAATTTATCCTCTTCAAATCCTGGGGACCAAATTTGAGAACAATAGTCCAAGTGTGGTCTGATTGGAATTATATACAATGGAATTATGGAATTATATATACAATGGAATTATAACTCTTTTATCTCTGCAGGTCAGCATCCTTCTCAGTATTGCAGCAATCCTCTGGGTTACCTTTGCCACCTTTGCAACATGTTCCCTGAATTTCAGGTTTCTATCAATCATCATCATCTCCAGATACCCTTGCCTCCCCCTATCTCCTCCAGTACAGTTCCTCTGGCAGTATGCAGCCTCCCATCGATGTATCCCAGACTTCAAGACGTCACATTTTGCTGCATTAAACCGATATCCCCCATTCATTTGCCCATCTGCCCAGTTTATTGAAATCCTTTTGCAGGCTACTACATCTGCACTATTACTAATAACCCTTCCTAGCTTCATATCATCTGCAAATGACTGAATATCCCCTTTGCAATCCACTGATAATGTCATTGTTATAAAGGTTCAGCAATGGAGGTCCCTATTGCTTAATCTGTGGTTTCATATTTCAGTAGCCTCACTGTAGTAATAATAGAGCTACTGGATAATGCTCCAATCATAGAACCCTGAGAACTTAGCAGTAAAAAGCTGTTTTTGTAATGAAAACAACTGTTGCTTAACTAACCTACTTAATTAAGGCATAATCCACTATAAATATAACAGGTTAAATTTATTGGATGCTACTGTCAAAAAATAAATAAATAATAATAATAATAATCCAGAACTATTGTGCAAGACCTTTAGATTAGCTTTTAACCAGCCATTATTGGTCATGTGCTTTTAGTTTTACAGTTGTGCCAAGCAGGATGATTTCCATGATTATTACTCTTCTTTTTCATTCTGATTATTGTTTCCTCTTTCTTCTGGTCTAGATACCTTGTCTGATGCAGTAACTAAATAATCTCTTTCTCTCTCTCTCGAGTAGCTTTCATTCTATTTCAGTAGATCTCATACAGAGGTAGCAAGGTTTTTTCTCCCAGAAACTCGGATTTTTCATCCCAGATACAGACAAATCGGCCCTTCAGAACACATGCAATTTACAGATAAAAAAATACTAGCTGTGGTGGCAGTGGTTGCGGGCAGTAGATGGCGTTGATGTAGGTGATTGATAGTAGAGGTTCTGTGTAGTAGTGGAGATGGAGAGTTGTACAGTAGGTGTCCTCCTGCGATGAGTCTTAGGACTCCTTGGAGGTGTCACGAATAATAATAATAATATACCCCCTGTAACCCCCCCCCCCCCAACACACACACACCATCCCACTTTTTAGGTTATTGTTCAGCACTTCTTTTGCTACCAAACCAGCCCACTACTGGTCTAGTGCTTTTGGTTTTACAGTAGTGCCAAGTGGGATGATTTCTGTGCTTCCTTTTCATTCCAGTTATTGTTTCCTCTTTCTCCTGGTTAGATGCCTTTTCTGATACAATAAGTAAATAATCTCTCAAGTAGCTTAAATACCCTGCAACTACCCTAACTGGATTCATATATTTCAATATCATTAGCAGCATGCCTCCCCATGTCCTATGTTGTCTAGCCTTCCTAAAAATGCTGTATCCTTTACACGATACTGGTTATTATATCTGCCTCTGAGAGCCATGTGTCACTACTGCCTACAATCTCGGTAGCCCAGTGTATTCAACAAAGCAACAAACTCTATCCCTTCGTTTCTGATACTGTTGGTACAGATGTAATAACTTACCTCTAGACCATTTTGTATACTCACCTCTGCACTCTGTATGACTTAGGTGAATAGCTTGAAAATCTCTATTCATATCTAATGTCTCACTTATGTAGACATCCTTGCATATAGTTAATAAGTCTGAACTAGATGCAGGCACAGTCCTACTTTCCTCATAATCACCTCGGATGATATATCATTAACACAGTTGCATAACTTGGTCGCTCATACATATAGAGTTTTACCATTCCTCCCATCATAATCTAGTTTCTCTGACTATGTGTTATGTCTCATGCCAATAAATAATTTCTCCAGGCACCTGATACCAAAAGCATTCGAATTCTTTGCCATCATATCCCTTCTTCTTAATTCGTTCTGTCATATCTCTCAGTAATATACTAACTATTTTTGCTTTCTCACTCTTCCTTCTTCCAGTAGTCCTTTTATATTCTCTCTCATACTGTGAATTTATTCCAAGTTAAATTGGTTGGTGAATTTAGCGCTCATGTAAAATTGGTGATTTTTGTCTGTTTTATTGTGTTATTTCCTTAGAAAATTAGTGCTTTATTTAGCGCTCATGTAAAATTGGTTATTTTTGTCTGTTTTATTGTGTTATTTCCTTAGAAAATTAGTGCTTTATCGTATATCAGTGTAGATTTTAGTGTATTTAGTATTTTATAACACATATTTATTAAGATATTTCAACAATAAGTATAAGTTTAAAACGGCACCAAAAACGCACAAGAAAAATAGCACCACAGGCAAGAACAAGAAGGCTAACCCTGCTAACGAGGTTATTGGAGATATGGAGGAGGTTAATGACAATGAATTAACCTTCAAAATAGCAAAATTAAAGCAGATCATCAGAGAAATGACATGGGCATTACAAAAAGTCGAGAGGTGTTTAAATGAGCATAGGGAGAAAATGAAAATTAAGCAGCAAAATAAGAAACAACAAAGCACGGAAACACGTAAGTCAGGAAGTAATGGAAATCAGGTAAGTTACATTGTTAGTAAAAAGAAAGAAGTTACTTGGTATGGTGACTCTATAATAAAACATGTTATCCATGTGTGAGTTATAACTTCGAGTTTTCCTGGAGTGAAAATTAAGAACATAAAGGAAGCAATTCAAAAACAGAAAAAAAAAAAGTAAACGAAATCGTAATTGTAGTAGGTACTAATGACTTAACTAGTGATAAGTTCAGTATGAGAGACGACATGAAAGGGACAAGTGAAGAGTGAGAAAGTGAAACTCATCAGTATTTTACCTCAATATGATAAAAATTAATTAAGAAGAAGTGCTATGATGGCAAACGATTCGATGCGTAGGCTGCGTAGAAGGAACGGATGTGAGTTTTTGGATGTGTGTGGAGTGAGTTTGAGGGAAGATTGGATTTGTATAAGAGGGGTCGGCTTATTCCTGAATGCATTTGGTATCAGGAGTCTAGAAAATCTAATAACTGGTATGAGACCTAACACAGAGAGTCAGGGAAACTAAATTATAAAGGGAGGAATGATGAGAATGCGAGTGTAAGAGCAACATTGTTAATGACCGGAATGGGCTTTGTCATGGAAATGTTGACGAGGAGAGAACAATTTCGACTTTGTTTGTCCAGTTCGGACCCATCAAACGTGTGCAAAGATATCTACATGTATAAGGCACTAGAGAAGAATAACAGAGATCTGCAAATTGTCCAACTGCATCCTGCAGACTGCAGGCAAGAGTATACAAAAGAACATGCCGGTAGATTATTATGTCTATACATGAATGCTAGGAGTATCAGAAACAAAAGGGTAGAGTTTGCTGCCTTGGTCAATATGTTGGGACCTCAGATTGTATGCATTAGTTAGACCCAGCTATCAGACATGCTACATCTTTGCTGGATGAAGAAACTCAGGTGTATGAGGTATTAGAGCTGTTGCGCAAACTGAATAAGAATTCAGCAATAGGGATTGATGGAATATCAGCACGTGTGATAAAAGAGTGTTCACCTGAACTGGCTATTCCTTTCACCAGGCTGTTTAATATGAGTCTCAGAACAGGGAAGATTCCGCAGGAATAGAAAGAAGTATGGTAATTCCACTGCACAAAGATGGTGCAAAGACCAATGTATCCAACTATTGACCAATTAGTATCTCAGGAGTGGTCGTGAAGAATTTAGAAAAATTGGTTATTGCTTGCATTCAGAAATGAGTTGACAGTAAATCTCTACTTTGCAATGAGCAACATGGGTTTACTAAGGGAAGGTCATGTTTTAGCAACTTGCTCACATTCTATAACAATTTTACCATTGAACTAGACAAGGGGAATGGATGCACCATAATACTTTTGGATTTTACTAAGGCTTTTGACAGAATACAGCATTAGACTGTTGCATAAATTGGAGAATATCGGTTTGGATTATGGAATATCAGCATGGATAAGAGGATGGTTGACTGACCTAGCATAAGTGGTATATGGGGGTTGTGAGTCTGCAAAATTTAAGGTAACCAGTAGTGTACCACAGGGATCAGTGCTTGGTCCACTGTTATTCAGACTATACACTAATGATATTGGGAAGGATTTGACAAGTGAGATACAGCTATTTGCTGATGATGCAAAGATATGTAGGGTAATCAGGAATGCTGCTGATATGCAGTACTTGCAGAATGATTTGAATAGGCTTGAATTGTGGGCATGGGAAAATGGATATCAGTAAATGTAAAGTCATTCACTTTGGCATGATTAGATATCCAGTGTCATAATATATTGGTGGGATTATGCTTGAACAAATTGCTGAGGCTAGGGATCCTGGAGTGTTAGTAGATACAACAAAAGAGAATTGCAATGCTGAAACAAACGTTCACATATAAAGATAAGGATGTTATTTTGCCTCTTTACAAGGCCTTGATAAGACCTCACTTGAACTATTGTGCACAGGTCTGGTCTCCTGGTTTCTGCAGTGATTCTGATATATTGGAGAGAGTGCAAAGGAGAGTGTTAAAAATGATATCATTTTATGGAATACTAATTATGAAGACAGAATTTGTAGGCTGCAGATACTAGCAAACACAGTAAAAAGGGGTGATGTGATTGAGACTAACAAACTTCTGAAAGGGTCATACAGGATTTCAATTTATGGAGGGTGGGGAAAGGGCAAGAGGACATCTTTGAAAGCTGAGAATGAACGCCATTAAGAAAGGAGTGAGGGCCAGGTTTTTTCTCTCATAGGGTGGTGCGTGATTGGAATGGATTGCCATTGGATATTGTGAGTGCAAGCAGTATGAATGAATTCAAGAATAAGCATGATAACTGGTGCATGTATTATATGTTCTTCCTCGATGAGTCCCTGACTCCCTGGAGGTCTCTCTTAATAATAATAAAAAATATTTTTGTCCCTACAGGAACTATAATCTCATTTACTTTTTTTTCTGTTTTTTAATTGTATTTGTTATATTTTTGCTCTTTGCCTTGGGAAAACTGGTAATAATAACATGATCATCAACAGAAAGGTTTATGAAGGAATCAGCATACCAAATAATATCCTTCCTTTTATAATCAACTTTGCCTATCTGCTTTTTGTTACACAATATCTTACCTGATTCTGTGTTTCATTGTTTCTCATTTTGCTACCAAAGTTGTCCTTCTTATGTTCCTTTAAATGCCTCTCATCTTTTTGTAATTTCTGCATCAGTTCTAATAATTTGTTTTAATCTTGTAATTTTAGAGATTAATTCATCTTCTGTATCATGTTTCCCTTCAGCAATGCAATCCTCCTTGTTCTTAACTCCATATTTCAGATAGTGTTCAGTTCTGCTTTGCTCTTGTGCATTTTTGGTGCCATTTTATGGCATAAGTAATATTGCAGTATGTCAAAAAATATGTTATAAAATACACTAAATACAACATAAAGAATGAAAATATGCAATAATTTTGTTATGAAAGAAGCAGTATAAACATTGTCATTTTATAAGGTTGGAAGTGTGATGGGTATGGAGACAGTGAGCACATTCGAGTAATGGCATGATGAGTTGTATATGTGATGGAGGTTCTCCTGTGATTTGACTTTTGAGGATCTCCTGTGATCTGTCATTTGACTCCATGGAGGTCTGATAATAGTTCACATAATTACTTTCCAAACATGAATGCAACAGTCACTTTTGTCGTGCTGTACAATGAAATTTCAAAATGACAAATTATTTGAACACATTTATATGCTAATTTTATCATCTGAGATAATGTTGTTTATACCTATGTATGAATTTAGTGTGTGTGAGGGGTATTTCTTGTAATATACAAATGTGGTAAAAATAAATAAAAATAACTATATATATATACACACACACAGTTAACCTTGAACAACATGGGTTTGAACTATGTGGGTCCATTTATTATTATTATTATTATTATGCGACACCTCCAGGGAGTCCAAAGACTCATCGAGGGAGAGTGTGCCAACACTATCAAATGATTGATCCCCTTCCAACTACTAACCGCGCTCAAACTTGATTAAGTTTTTGCGAGCAATTAATAGCAGAGGCTCTACCAATCGACCAACTTCGCTGGCTGGGTTTTTTTCAATAAATATATTGGAAAATTTTTTGGAAATATGCGAAAATTTGAAAAAACTCTCAGATGAACCATAGCCTAGAAATATTGAAAAAGTTAGGTATGTCATGAATGCATAAAATATATGTAGATATAGTCTATTTTATCATTTACTACCATAAAATATGCACAAATCTGTTACTGTATAAAAAGTTAAAATTTATCAAAACTTATGCACACAAATATTTACATACAGTACATGGCGCATTCACAGTTGAGAGAAATGTAAACCAATGTAAAGATGCAGTATTCAATCATAACTGCAGAAAATTAACTGTTATAATTAATTTAATTAATTACCATAAAAATTTTATAACAATTCAGTACTAGGACCTATATTGTTTAACCTTTATATCAATGACATTGCCAGTGGATTGCAAGGGGATATTCAGTTGTTTGCAGGTGATGCGAAGCTGGGAAGGATTATTAGTAATAGTGCAGATGTGGTAGCCCTGCAAGAGGATTTGAATAAGCTAGATAGATGGGCAAATGAATGGGGGGTGTCAGTTTAATGCAGCAAAATGTAAGGTTTTGAGGTTTGGGAAACATCGATGGGATGCTGCATACTCTATGGGAGGAGTTATACTGGAGGAAGTTGGGGAGACAAGAGATCTGGGGTTGATGATTGATAGAAACCTGAAGTTTAGGGGGCATATTGCAAAGGTGATGAAGGTAACACAGAGGATTGCTGCAATTATGAGGACACTGACCTGCAGAGATAAGAGGGTTATCATTCCGTTGTATAAGTCTCTGATCAGACCACACTTGGATTATTGTTCTCAGATTTGGTCCCCAGGATTTGAAGGGGATAAATTAACTGTGAAAAAGATACAAAGATGGTCTCAGGACTGTACAAGGATAGTTATGAGGATTGGCTGAGGGAATGTGGACTGCAGAGTTTGGCAGATAGAAGAAGGAGAGGTGATATGATTGAGACTTTTAAACTGTTGAGAGGTGGTTACAGGGTTGACATTGGGGAGTTCTTTTACTTGGTTGAACAGCGGGAAGGAGTGATGACAAGAGGCCATCCCTGGAAGTTACGAAAGGAAACTGTGAGCAAGAGGATGAGGAGTGGTTTCTTTGCATGGAGGGTGGTTGAGCTGTGGAATGCATTGCCTGATAGAGTGGTGAGGGCGAGAACGGTCAATGAGTTTAAGGAGTGGTATGATAGATTTTGTGTTTCTTAGGGGGGAACCTCCCCTTGATGAGTCTCGACAGACTTTATGTTCTTTGGAAGGACCTCCCACGATGAGTCTTTTGACTCCATGGAGGCCTGAATAATAATAATAATAATTCATTCATTGGTGTATAGGCTAGGCTGCCATAAAGCAATCATATTGCTGTTTCTTCATTATCAATGCATGAATCATTATACCTGTAAATAAATATGAATTTCTTTTTCACATCATCTTTTCATTTTTGATGTCTAGTGTTTTGATGTCTACAATATTGATGTAGGTACTGACAGACAATTCATGTTGTAAACAGATGACATAAACTTATGATATTGATAAATATCATATATAACAGGGGTGGCCAGAGTTTTTGCAACACGAGCCCTAGTTGCCTACCAGAAATTGTTAAGTGGGCCACAAATTTACTTTTTGGAACATTTTTAAGGGGAACATCAAAAGCTTCCTTAATATCAACGCCACGAGTACTATCTTTTAATGCAAATAAATCTAATAATTCTTCTCGCATCACTCAGTCTTCAAGAACGAAACGAATAAAAATTGCTAATTGTGGTTGGTCTGTAATGTCAGTTGATTCTTTTGTATCTTTTAATGTATCTTTTTAAATTTTCTGACAAGGTAATATAAATATAACTACATTGCCAAACAGCAATGTAGTTAATTGAAAAATTAAATTAAAAACAATAGAAAATTAAGAAAAATTATAAATATTTTTTATTTGTTAGTTGAGCCGCAATAAAACATAAGAAGAGCCACATACGGCTCGCGAGCTGCAGTTTGGCCACCATGGATATATACTATAGTACAGTACTGTGAATGTATTTTCTCTTCCTTATGATTTTCTTAAGGACATTTTCTTTTCTCTAGCTTGCTTTATTGTAGGAATACAGTATATAATATATGTAACATACAAAATATGTGTTAATTGATTGTTTGTTATCGGTAAGGCTTCCATTCAACAGTAGGCTATTAGTAGTTAAGTTCTTGTGGAATCAAAAGTTATATGTGGATTTTCAACTACGCGAGTGAGGGGGGGGGGGTTGACGCCCCTAAAGCTCAACATTGTTCAAGGGTCAACTGTATAGATATATATATATAGAAATCAATAAAAATAGAAAAGAAAATCCTTAGCTCATCTACAGTACAGAGGCAATACAGGTTCATAAATAAGCCTTTCGTGCACAGGCATAGGGGGGGGGGGAACATCAAAAAAAATTTGAACAGAAGGAAAACACGTACTTAAATCCCACAACACTCCATTCCTCTCCCAGAGTTCCATCACCACAACAGACAGGCAATCATTGTCTTGCTTAGTGGGAACAACCACCTCATATTTATCTCTACTCAGTTTCCCATTATTTAGTGGCAATATGCTATGCAGTCTTCACAGAACTCTGGACCATTCCTTGGATCTCAAATGTCAGCCATCTCCTGAGGCAAATTTCTACCAATATGGTATGTGACTTTAGGACTCTGCATTTCGAGTGTAATACCATCATCCTCCTACTGGCATATATATTTGGGTGGGGGGGGGGGATATTATGATGGTACAACATGAAAAGTTACATCATTACTAACTTCATATCGACAAATTTTCTCCAAATTAATCTGCAATCTGTCAACACTTGAATATTATCAGATCTTATATTTCTGTTTTCTAAGGCACTTTTCTGTTTAAGTGACCATACTGCTTGAGATTTGTTCTCTAAACATATTCCTTTATGCTAACAATGAAAGATTTATTTCCTAATATCCTTGTTTTTAATATGATACTGCAATTTATACCATCTGTTCTTTCTCAGAACTCTATGTGCAGTCTCCACTCTAGTCTTTGATGAAGTGTTTTATTTTTAACTCAGCTCTTAGATCCATAAGGTAAAATTAGTTTGAACACTATCTTGTATGCAGCTAGTTTAGTGTTTTGACTCATTTCTCTCTTATTCCATATAAATTTATTCATGCCAGATTTGCTAATTCTGTTATCTGTTTCCTTAATTAATTTACCATTATCACTAGCAATTGTGCCTAAATATCTGAAATTTTTTACTTGTTCTGTAATTTCTCCCTTCAGAATGCAATTGATATTTTGAATGTTTCTAACTATTTTCATTATCTTTTTTTTTATTATTTATTTATTGTTGATTTCCTGCTAATGTATTATAATAAATGTTATATAATTATAACAGTCATTCAATTTATTCTGGGAATCTTGCAGACTTGTACTGGATTGACGAGTATTTAGAAGTATAACATCATCTGCATAGAGAGCTAAGGTTAATATGTCCAAATTTGATATCAGGTTTAATACCACTTTCTTCTATAATGTGATCCATATAGATATAAATGATGAATAACAAGGGAGATAATGCACATCCTTGTCCCATATCTGATTTGACATTAAACCATCTTCCTGTACTTCCTTCAATTCTAACTGCTGACTTACAATTCAAATAAAGACTAAGTATTGCTTGATGTAATGCCCCACTGATACCATACAACTGTAGCATTTTGAATAGCTTCTCTCTTGGCACCTTATCATATACTTTTTTCCAGATGTACTAAACTTAAATACAGATCATTGTTATATTCCTATGACTTCTCAACTATTTGTTGTAAATTGAAAATCTGATCCTGACAGCCTCTGTTTGGCCTGAATCCAGCTTGTTCTTTACCAGGCTTCTCTTCCACAATCCTTCTCAACTGTTTATCAAATATACTGGCAAAAATCTTACCAGGAACAGTCGGTAGAGAAATACATTTGTAATTCTCACATTCAATTTTGTTTCCCTTTTTATATATGGGTACTATGAGGGCTCTACTCCAAACATCTGGAATTCGTCCCTCAGTCCAGGCCTTCTGAACAGGCTTTTATACCTTCATACTTGAGCATTTCTGGTCAAATATCATCTCCAGCTGCCTTTCCACATTTCCAGCTTTTGATGGCTTTTTCTATATGAGCTTCAAATATGGATATGTATTCCTGATTGCATGCCTGGTCAGTGTTTTTTTTTTACCACTGTGCAATCACTGATTGTTTCATTTAGCAATATTTCAAAGTAATTACTCCATACTTCAAGGATATCTTTTTCTCTAGTAAACAAAACTGAATTTAAGAATTATAGATGAATTTTCTTTCTTCTACAGGTAGTATATATATGCAAGCTTACCTGAGAAGATGCTAAGAAAGAAATTGTGGATGAAAAGCTTGGGGAAAAACAAACTAGGTTTATCATTCTACAGGAATTTTTATCCAAAACATTCTTTATTATTCTTCCAAACTTGGTGTTCTTTGCAGACTGTTGGACTCGTCCTTTCCCATTATCATTAATATACTAATTAAACATCAGTGGTCTTAAGACAGAACCCTTTGATATTCTACTAATGACCTTCAGTCTGTTAGCATTGCCTGTTGCTTAATATCTTAAGCAACAGTTAATATCTTCTCTGCTTTTCAACATACATGCTGTGGATTTGAATCGTACTGTTACATGGATAATTGTGAATGGAAAGGTATATCATAGTGTATCTGTTCCCCTTGTCTAACATGTTTTCACTTTATCATGAAATGTGAACAAATTACTAAAAAGATCTACCCTATACAAAGTCATTCTGACCTCCATAGAGGATCACATCCCCACCACACATTTTTTAACCGGCCTCTCCAGTATCTTAAACATCACTAAAAAAAAAAGATAATGATTGTCTGCACACTGAGCAACAAATTGTTTTGTCTTGAAGCAAAAGTAAGTGCCTCACGAGTCTTATTGATTTCAGTGTGCAGAATTCCTGTATGAACTTGAAATTATGTTATCTTATCCTCCTTTTCAGGAATCAAAATTATGTGTTGACATATTAATTGCATATTATATGAGTCTGTAGCATGCATTTATGCAAATTTATATAAAGTTTAAAAAAGTCTTCCTTGAACTCGTCCACTTATATTTGTCATCAATGATTTCCTTGATTACTGACTACCAAAAATCACAAGCATACTGGAGTTCCACTTATCCAATTGCCATTGTTCCATACAAGAAATCTTGATGGAATTGGTCATCAGTGGCATCACTCAGGTTAGGAAGAAAGAAATCCAAATGAGAAGGCAAAAGATATATCTTTAATGACATTATTTTGTTTTACATACCTGTGGAGCATGTCTTCTACAAGATAAGTCATGAATTGTAACTCTACACCTATTTAAAGTTCTGTTAGTGTGTGGTCACTGCAGATATTCCATCTGTGTTCATCATAATAATGCATCTAAGAATAAAGCTATATTCTTATAGGATTCCTTCATATGAATTGCAGATGCTACTGGAATAAAGAGCTGTTCCTTCTCAATAGCCAACTCTCCCTCCTTTATATATATATAAAATCTGTTCACTTTAAAACTATATAAAAAAAAAAATCATTCATTCATATATCATAATTAACTTTGATATTTAGCCCCGTGTTGCTCAGTGAAAGGTAGCACTTGCATCCTCTACGCGAGGCCGCATGAAGATATATTTATAATTTCGAGTCTAGTCACCAACTGGAGGAACTTTTCTAAGCCTTTCTTTGACCAGTTCCTGAGTTAGTCAATCTCTGGCACAGGCAAGCGGATTTTTTCTCCCAGAAACTCAGGTTTTTCATCTCATAAACTCAAGAAAATCGACCATAGAATCCATGTTATTTCAGACAGTAACATATTCTGTTAGGGTTAGGTACCAAGAGATGGCAGCAGTTGTTTGCTCATCTCTTCACTGGTGCGTCTATAATTAGTGATAGACATGGGCCTGCTATCTCTGATTGGCTACCGGTGGAGATTGAACTGTCCACTCAGTCTCCAAAAAGCTAGATAGGGTTTAAAGGCCACGCCTGCTCCTTATAAGGGAATAAAAAGGTTAGCTTATTTACTTTGATATTATACTTGCATTTAAGTAATATAACTTAAAGTGAAAGAGACTCAGTCTCACTTCTAACCAACATTTTTAAATTATTGAAAGCTGCCATTCATGAGGCTTATTTTCTGTGGAAAGGGAAAATGTACAGATCAGATAACTAACTGGTATTACACTGGATTCCCCATCTCTTGTACAGATTTCTATGTGAGCATCTATAGAATAAAGTCCTCAACACAGCTACATTCAAATATTTAGTGTATTTAAAAAAGCTGGCATCCTAACATACACTTCATTGCAGGGGGGGGGGGAAATAAAACAACACTTTTTCCTTCCTAGATGCATCAGTCACATCTTTCAATTACTTCATCATAATAATGCATTATTTTTCTCTTTAAAGAAAACTGATTCATGCTGGAAGATGTTTACAGAAACTTTTACATCTTTGTCCAGTGCAACAATACAATATCTAAGACACATATCTGAGAGGCTGTTTGTTTCAGTAATACCACTCCATTATCTACACTCCACTTTTCAGTTAGTTTCGACAACTTCCATAATTTAATAAAATACTATATGCCTGAAAGATAGTTTAAGTGTTAAGTAAATATATAATCTTCACCACTTTTAAACCACAAATCAAACTTGCATTTTTTATCCATTCTCCTGATGGAAAACTCCATCCATTAGTTTTGTGCCTGAAACTTAGCCTATTATAGACAGACCAGAAATTTTGTTAACATCCACTTCAAATAACATAAGAAATGCATATACAATCATTAACAAGTTAGGACTGGAAGATCACATGTTGGATATCCCTTCACAAGATTAAATTTTCAGAAACTACCATACTGATAGAAACTGCTTTACATGGTTGAGAAATTTTTGGAATCAGCAATAAATAAGAACAACCAGTTTGGATTTAGACAAGGAGAGTACAGAATAAATATCAGAAGGCTGTTGAGGAGAGTGAAAGATAACCAACTAGTGGGGGAAATGGCCATGTGCTACTCTGGTATGACAGTAATCAGTTGACTGTAAGCAAAGAATGAATGAATGAATGGGATCTGAGCAGAGTGGGGGGGTGTACAGTTTGTGAATATGTGGATACATTTTAATAATCAGTGAAACTCTGTAAAATTGATGGATATGCTTGAATGGAATCAGTATGTCTGTAGAAGCTATTAGTAGAGAGAGTTATGGGAGACTAAGAGGTGAATGAGAAATCTGAGGAAGTATGTAGAGATATGCAAAAACAGGCAAACAAGGAAGGTGAGAATAAATGAGTAGTTGTCAAGAGACAGAATAGCAGTGAATTAATTCACTGAGAATGAGAGAGTTGGTATTCAAGATGAAAGCAAAATTTTTGGAATTACAAATCCAAATGAGCAGGAAGATAAAGTAAAAGAGTAGTATCACTGAAAGCAGGAACCAATGTATGCACGAAAGTGTCTAATGTAAAGAAGGGGATGGGATTGGATGCATGATATCTTGACAAGATAGATTGTGATAAAGCAGAGGAATCACGGTCTGGGATGAGTTATAGGGATATTTAAGAATATGGGAAGATGATGCCACTGACTGAGTTGGTTTATCCAAAAATCATGAAATATGGTTGAGTGAGAATAGTTCACTGAGAGGAATATAAATGATGGTGGTCGGGGATTCCATGAGGATAACACAAAAGCACTCATGCAGGGATGGGTAGCAGCAGTAGTTTTAATGTGAGGTTGAGATAGATGAAATTAGATAGTTTTGAGATGTTATTATAGGTCTGGAAAACCATTATGGGAAGGATATGAGTCTTCCACTCGGACAAGTTCCTGAGGAATGGAAGGAGGGCAAGATTGTACCGCTTCATGAAGGAGGTGATCGAACTGAAGCAACAAACTATAGGCCTATCTGTCTGTCAGGTGTTGTGGTTAAGTTGTTGGAGAAGCTTGTGAGAACTAGGATCCAGAGTTGGGTTGATAACAATGGTATTATCTTTGATGGACAGCATGGATTTGCTAAAGGGAGGTCATGTTTTAGTAATCTACTTATTACAATAAAGTGACTGCTTCCTTGGACAGAGGAAAAGGATACACAGTAATATACTTGGATTTCGCAAAAGCTTTTGATAGAGTACCTCATGATAAGTTGACAGTCAAACTAGAGCAGATGGGGTTGGATATTAGATTGGTGCATTGGATTGGAGACTGGCTATCTGATAGTATCAACAAGTTGTGTATGGAGGAGCGATATCCAGGAAAAGGAAAGTCACTAGTGGAGTGCCTCAGGGATCTGTTTTAGGTCCATTACTGTTTAACTTGTATATTAATGATATAGGTGAAGATTTGGATGGAGATATTCAGTTGTTTGCAGATGATGCAAAGTTGGGACGAACCATGAAGTGTAGTGAAGATGTTGTGGCCTTACAGGAAGACTTGAATAGATTGAGTGGTTGGGCATGGAAATGGGGATGTGAGTTCAATGTTGGAAAATGTAAGGTTTTAAAATTTGGAAAACAAAGATGGGATGCAGAATTTATGCTTAGTGAGAATATATTGTTGGAGGTAGAGGAAATAAAAGATCTGGGAGTGATAGTGGATAAGGATCTAAAATTTAGGGGACACATCGCCAAAATTGTGAAGACAACACAAAGGCTTCTGGGAATGATGCGGAGGATACTGACTTGTAGAAGTAGGGAGATTCTTGTTCCGTTGTATAAAGCTTTGATTAGGCCACACATGGACTGTTGTGTCCAGATTTAGTCACCGGGTTTTTAGAAGGATGAAGAGATGTTGGAAAGGGTCCAAAGAAGACTGACTAAGGTAGTTTCTGACCTCTGGAATGTCGAGTATGAGGAAAGATTGAGAAGGTGTAATTTGCAGAGTCTGATGGACAGGAGGAAGAGGGGGGAGATATGATAGAAACCTACAAGTTGGTAAGAGGTTGTTATAGGATCAATGGTGGAGAAGTTTTACAGAGAATAGCGGGAGAACCAGAGGTTATCCCTGGAAACTGTATAAAGAGGGTGTGAGTAGGGGAGTGAGAGGCAGGTTTTTTTCTTACAGAGTTGTGAATGATTAGAATGCCTTGCCTGAGGATGTAGTGTCTGCAAAGAGTTTGAATGTGTTTAAAGCACGATATGATGAGCTGTGTGTGTGTGTGTGTGTGTGTGTGTGTGTGATAAAAGGACCTCCTAGATGAATCTTTGACTCCATGAGGTCTTAGGGTGGTAATAATAATAATAATATACTCTTCCCATAATAGTTAATTTCTCATATTTGGAGAGGATTGGTGAAGGCTTTGATAAACGTAGCATCTATATAATGGTCAACATGGATTTGTTAAGGGAAGGTCATATATTAGATGAGTTAGAAATATTAAAGCTGTTGCAAGAACCTGACTCAAGTTAAGTAGTTAGACTGGATGGGATAAGTGAGTGTCACAGGTGCCAAGGGAAGCAAAACAGCCAGCATGCTTCTGACTTTGCTGTTCAGCTTAATTCACATGTAAGATTCTTAATGAAGTAGAAGGAGGGCAACATAATTCCATTATGCAGGGTGGAGCTATGACTGATGCAGTAAATTATAGACCATTTAGTATCTCTGGTGTGGTCATTGAAAAGGGTTGGTTAGGAATTGCATCGAGAGGTGAGTTGCATCGTTTTGTTAAAGGTAATTATCTACTGCATAATAGCAGAGTTGGATAAAGGAAATATACCATGGTATGTTGGAATTTTCCCAAGGTATTTAACAGGATTCCACATTGCAGGGTTGTTATACAAACTCAAAAGTATGGGTTAGTAAAATGAACTTGTGATATAGATTGGAAAGTAGCTGACTGACAGGTATCAGAAAGTGATGTGTTGTAGTAACTATCTGTGAGAAGGAGGGTGACCAGCATAATACAAGGGGTTCTGTACACTTGGGCCATCGTTGTATGTATATTAATGATGTTGGAGAGGAGTGTCTTGAGTGTGATATTCAGTATTTGGTGATGATGATAAGTTAGGAAGGGTAATATGCAGTGCAGAATATGCAATAGCCAATAGAGAATATTTGCAGACTGATTTGAACAGATTGTTTACATGGATAAAAGACAATAAATGTTGGTTCAATGTTACTAAGTGTAAGGTTACACTTTAACTTTTGGATGACGGACATTGCAGGTAGATTACCATATTAATGATAATTTATTGGAAGTCAATGAATCTAGAGACTTTGCATCAGATAACATTGCTGTTAAAAAGAACACTAACTTTGGAATAAGGAAATTATTCTCCCACTTTACAAGGCTTTGATAAGACCACATCTGGGTGCAGATATAGTCACTGGGGGAGATGAAGAAACAGTTGAAAAGATTCAGTGGTGAGTAACCAAGATTTAACTGACCTATGGCGAGAGAGTGAGGAAAGGTGGTCATTGAGGAATACATGGGAGAAAGGAAATATGATAGAAACAAGTTAGTAAGGGAATCTTATAGACACAGTTGCGATTTTGCAGATGGTAATGAAATAGAGAGTAATGATAGAACTCAGGGTCATTCCCAGAAGCTGGCTAAGGGTATTGTTAGGAAGCAGATGTTCTGATTCTTGTAATGGTATATGGTGAATATTCAGAACGGGTTACCATTAGATGCTGTGATATGCCTGAGTGTCTAAATGGACCCTCCCACAATGAGTCTTTGGACTTCCTGGAGATGCAGTTATCATAATAATAACTGTGTTCAACATGTGTTGAACACTGAGAGAAGGATGCATATACATTCATATATCAGATTTTCATAAGTCATTGATAGATTGCCATATGACAAGTTAAATCATGTGTCATTCCTATCTTATTAATATTGTTAGATCCTGAATGAAGGAATCTTGGAAAGAAATGATTCATTTAGGGTCTAACATATAAAAATTGCAAACATAGAGAAATACCCGCACATCAGTTGTAATTAAAAGTGAAACTTCCTCACTCTATGTAAAATTTGTATACTTTATTGAAGCACCTTATATTTAAGCTATTGTGATTAATTTAAGATTTTTATTATTATTATTATTATTATTACCACGGGCTACTCCAGGAGTCCTTAGACTCATCGAGGGAGGCCCTAAACATCATGTTCACACAGCTGTTCAACATTCTCACAGTATCTATCATACCTTGCCTTGAACTCGCTCACTGTCATAGCACCCACAACAGACTCTGGCAGCTTATTTCACTCATTTACCACTCTAAAAGTAAAGAACCCAGCTCTAACACCCCTGCTAACCACGCTCTTGCCCAGCTTCCATGGGTGTCCCCTAGTTCTCCCACCACCAGTCCTGATCTCAAAAATATCATCTGAATTAATCCTATAGAATCCTTTTAGCAATTTGAATGTCTCAATCATATCTCCCCTTTTTCGCCTATCAACTAGTTTCTGCAACCCACAAATCTTCAACCTGTTCTCATATGGTTCATTCCATAGACCTGCTATCATCTTAGTCACTCGCCTCTGGATCCTCTCAACCAATTTCATTTTGTATGTCTTTAAAAAGAGAGATAATGTGAATTAAATTTAAGCCTTACTTAAGCTATGTAAAATCTATTGTGAGTTATCATAAAGCTGTTAAGTATTAATTCCTGGAAGTCTTAAGGTTCCTTGCATACAGCATAACGCTGGCAGGTATAGCTTATTCGGAGAATCACGTAGCCATGTATTCCATGAATCCGAGTGCGTTGTAGAAACGAAGGATAAGCCAAAGGGCGAAATTAGTAAGGTTCGTGTGCAAAAAGGGGCTAAATAAAAGAGGGTGCTCGATAGGAGTATAAAAGGGGTTTGAGCCTGGAACAAGGGAGCTTTTTCTTGATCACTTGTTGTATCGTTTTCCTGTTGGGTGGTTCGGAAGTTGGCGGGCAGTTCCGCATAAGGGGGGGGGGGATGAAGTCTGTGATGTTGGGCAGCGAGCGTTCGTAAAGAAATGAAGCTGGATTCTATGCAAAGCTGAAGGAAGAAAATTCCAGTCCTAGCAGAATCAAGCCATCGCTGGAAACCCCATCGAGTTGTTCCTGAAACGCAAGGATTTTGAGTCCGTTTCTGGCAGAAAGAATAAAGATAGCGTAACCCCTACGTTGGCGTATAGACAGCCAAAATAGATGAGAAATATCCAGACAAACACGTGGTGCAGAACGACACGGAGAAAAAAAAGGTCGGTAAGGTGCTATTGTTCTAATTTTGTGTGAATGTTCATTAGAAGAAAGAAGATTGTTTACAATTATGAAATTAAGAACTTTATAATAAGTAACTCTGTGGACAGTCGCTATTTAGAAAGTTAACCTCGTTTGTGAGTAAGAAGAATTGTTTAGGAGAGAATTTTGTAATTTGTATGTGATAGAATTAACTTGATGCAATATGAAAGGTAGAATTTAGAGTCTCAGTAACATTAGAATGGTTGATAGTTTGTTCTTACGAGTAATACTGCAAGAAGTAATTTAGCTTAACTTATTATCATTTGATTTGTATCCCAATGCGTAATTACAGTGTTTAGCATGCCTTGTAAGTTTAATTTGTTCGAATGTGTTAATCTCTTAGTTCGAGTTTATTTAGTATTGAACATAATTAAGTGTATGAATTTTGTATTGTGTTTTAGATATTCCAATAAACATGTCATATTTTCCTGAACCTGAGTCATGCCTGATTATGATTCCAAATTACCACTTATAAAAATAGAACCTGATTTTGGCGGAAGGATTTAGTGAGTAAATATAGATTTAGGTCGCGACTGCAATAATCTAGATCTATAGGGCAGTTAAGTAAGATATTGGGTAAGAAAGCTAAGAATCTAGTATTGTCTCCCTGAGTAAGGATCTTTTCTACTATAGGATACTGGGCTGGTGCAGCAAAATATAAATTCGCCAGTATCCGAAGAGGAAACAATCCTAGATATAAAATTAAGTATAAAGAGATAAATAAATACAGAACATAGATATAATAATAAGAAACAACTTTTAACAATGGCGCAGCCAGTAGGATTTTGATTGAAGAAGCTTTAAGTAAGAAAGGATAGAATTAAGTATAAGTGAAGTATAAAAGGTAACAGATATAAATTACGAGAAAACAACTTTTTAACAATATGTTATGCTTGATAACAGTCCTAAAATAGACCACTGTAGCACATCGCTAGCTACTTTCTGCTTCTGGAATACTGTTCCCTTACACATAACTGGTTGATACCAATTAGATAACCAATCTCCCATTCAATGTATTAATCTGTTTTAGAGCTGTTATTGCTTAAGTTGGTATATTAATAAGATGGGGGAAGTTGAAATGTGGAAATGTAGTTATTTGCATAGTTGGAAATTGCTTTGAGAAGTAAAACTTAATGTTTAGAAAGATTTGAATAAATTAGGAAGCAGATGTTTGAAGCTGCTAATTCAGTGTTGCAAAAGTGTAAGGTTTGAAATTTGACGAAATGTTATTTATTCAGTTAGTAAAGATTTTCTGAAAGAACTAAAGGAGATAAGATCTGTCTGATGATGATGATAGATAGGACTCTGGAATTTAAGGATCACATTGTTAGAACTGTGAGGACAGTACAAGAATTATGGCATGTACAATCAAGAGATTATTGTTCAAGGCTTAGTAATATGCATAACATATTAATAAGCCTTGGTAGACCACATTTGGATTACTGTACACAGATTTGGGCCACTGGTTTTTGAGGTCTGATGAGATTTTGAAACAGATCTAGATATGAATCACTGTAATTGGATATGAGGACAGATTGGGAGAATGCTATCTGTAGAACTGGTGGATAGGAGAAGAAGGAGGGAATAATAAAATTGAAATGTGTACATTGCTAATGGACTTGTACCAAAATGATGCAGAAGAGATTTTTCGTAAGGGAATATTGGACATTGTGTAAAGAGGAAATTGCAAGCAAGTTTTTTTTTTTCTTCTTATAGTTTGAGTATAGTATCTGACAGTTATGGTCTCCCACTGAACCTTTTTTTGACTCCATGGAATTCTAATTTGCTACTTTGTGTTTTCCTGGTTGGTTGAATGAACAACATCTCTGTTCTCCACTCCAGGTTATGGTTTCAAATATTACTTTGGTATGGATGTTTCTGAGGATCTCTTTAGCATAGTGGAAGATGATTTTCATACCTATACTTACTGAAAGCTTGAGGTGGTGGGAAAAAAATTCCGTATGTGGTGTGTAGTGCAGGGCTACTTATTTAAACTTGAGTCCATTGCAAAGTGTGAGTTTATGCATTTTGGACTGAGATTATTGCATGCAGAGTATTATATTAATTTGCTGCAAGTAGTCGGTGACGCTAGAGACCTGTGGTGGGGATAGGCTGAGAGTCAAAGTTTGGATGCCATATTGGTGAGGTTAAGTCATTGAAATTGATAATTACATTGTTGAAGAGAACACTAACTTATAGGAATAAGGAAATTGTTCTTCTGCATGAGATTTTGATAAAACCATATATTGATGTTTTATTATTTTATGTTTATGATGGCTTGTTTTAAAATAAAATACGCTTAATATAATAAAAAAAATATTGAAAATTCATTATTATTTCTTAGCCAAATATTTTAAAACAACTTAAAAATTATCAAAGAATGCAACTTTCAGTATTGGGTGTGTTTCCTTGGTATTGCATTACTTAATAGACGTGAACTTTATCCAGGCACCTGTATATTCATCTTTTATTAGTGCTTTTTGTCAAGTTTCACTGGCCTTTCTGTTTGTTCTCATTAGATGCCAGGCAGAAATTTTACAAGAACAAAAAACTCTCATCTCAGTACTATAGCACTGAATGAAATATAGTGAATAAAATATACCCATATATATATATATATATATATATATATATATTTAACCTTGGACAAATGATAATTCCAAAGGCTTTTTTTCACTTTGTTTATAAATGGAATATACATTGTAAAGAATTAAAATTAAGTAGACAAAAAAAAATTGTTCATATTTGTATCAAGATGTATTCTATCTCGTGAAGAACAAAATAGTTTCTGGAGAGATCTTTAGTCACTAAAAGTAGAACTACATTGTTTACAATGTAAATTATAAAATTGTTTATTTTATTGTAAATGAAACTGCTCCACTCTTTTGGAACCAAGTTATAAATTTGTGATATTAAGTGGAGTTTCTTCACTACACAATTTTAACAGATTTCATCACACCTTGATTGTTTAATGGATTACATGAAAGAGTGGTGATGATATAAAATTTTAATTACCAAATTCCTGAAGTATTTTAGAATCATTTCCTTTTTTAATGCATGTACAATCTTAAGTTATGTTTATTAAAGTTGGCTAGTTACTTAAAATATATTTTTAAGTATTGACAATAAGCAAAGTTTTATTTCTTTTAGATAACAAGAGGTTGTTGCAGTGATCACCTTAATGAAATCATTCCTGATATTGCCATGGCCACCTCACTGATGGAACAGATTCACATTGCAGAATCAAATGCAAGTTCTGATGTGGGAGCAGGATTTTCCCTTCATATGTTTTAATTGATTTTTTTCTTTCACTTTACATTTTGTAACATATATAGGAATTCTGATGGAATTTTAAGTCTTCCATGTCAGCTTTTATAATGTAGATATTTGGTTCCATGTATGTAAATTTCAGTGATGTTAAGTGAAACTTTTAAGAGAATTTTTGAACTTTTTTTATTTTTAAATTTCCCTTGCAGAATGGTTTGGCACAATTCTAACAGTTAATAAATCCTCTTTATTTTATCCCTTAAAAAATGCAGTATAATTACTTATGATGTGTTAGTGTTAAAGTTCAGTGTTTCCCAAACTATGATATGATATGAGAATTTCAACATGAGTTGCTATTTAGACAACAAAAATTACAATTCAATAGTATTCGTTTTCTCACCTGTCATGCTTTAAAATGTCTTACATGAATCAGATTTCTGTTATGAAACTAGCTGATATGAAAATTTGCTGGTGTACAACCACAGCAGTTTGGGAACCACTGTTTAATGGACTGTAAATATTGGTATTTCATTTAAAATGCTGTAAACATTCCATGTTAAGTAAATTTTTAAAATGTGGTGCATTTTTACCATTACTTTTCATGGCTGTCTGGTGAAAAACATAATGTTTTGAAATTCACTATCCTCAAATAGATATCTTTCTATTCTGAATTTTCCTATGAAATTCTGTTATTCCATACCTCTTACTAATATTATTACAGTCCGGTGTAAATTATAATGGTGATATAAGCATAAAATAAAAATTATGCTTTTAAAAATTTCAATGAATTATTTGAATTTTGTAATTAACATTTTAAAATATAAATCAGATGCATAATGATAATGGCAAGAGTTATTATCAGGCTTCTCCCTTTTTTTTTAAATATTACAAAGATGAAGAGTATGCAAAAAAAAAAAAAAAATCATATAATACTCCACTTTGTAATAAACCTTGGACAATTTAAATGTTAAAAATGTGAAATGATTTGCAGGATATATACATGCATTATCATTTTCAGAACTTTTGGTATTTCTTTTTTAATATTATGAAATATTCATACATGGATTCCCAATATTGTGTATAATGCTGTGGCAAAGGTACTCAATATTAGGAACATTTCTGTGACTTCATTATCAATAAGCAGTGATTTATTGACTTTTTTGGAACTTAGTTTAAATCTTAAACACATTGGTGCACAGTAACTTAACTGAACAGGTGTAGTACTTTGTATGTCATTTTTTAAATAGCAAAACGTAATAGAAAAACAATAATAAATCAGTTTTTAAAAATCAGTGTTTACTCATTCTTTTGAGAATGACGTGGGATGAGTATTGGGAATTAAAAAAAAAAAAAAAAATCAACAGTAACACACAAACAGTTCATCATAAATCAATGGCAAATAACAGCTAAGCCTAGCATCATATAGCCAGCTATATGGGATTACATAGAGTACCTCCAGAGGTTTTTTTTTTTTTTTTTTTTCACTTTTAATAAATTTATTAGAGGGGGAGGGTAAATTTTTATTACCATCTTGCTATAGGATTTGCGAAGATTTCCAGTATTTTATGCAGTACAAAAAACGTGCTGTCTTTTTCTTGCAGTGAAATGCACAGAACAATTAAGGGTTAAGGCTTTGCCAAAAGACTTGCTGTAATGTATAAACTGTAACAAAGAATGACAAGAGAGAAATATGTTTTATCATGCATATGTTTTAGTGATTGTTGTAAGCCATGATAGTCTTCATTAATTATATGAATGCTTTTGCAGTGTGTAAATTTGGTGACAAATATGTCTAAATTAACACATGTATGTTATGCAAGAAGTTTTACATAACATAAATATAATTTTTTATATGTGATAAAATTGTTCAGTTGAGAAAATATCTTTTCATTCTGACACACTTGCAAAGAATTCATTACACATTAACTCTAGTTATCTGCTTTAAAGCTGAAGCCAAGCTGATTTACACTTCTGACTAAGATTAATATTTTTATTCAATATCAGTTCTCTTAACTGTTGCAGGAACTAAGTTTTACATGTAATTAACAAAGTTTATTAACTAATAGTTCAGTTGTCTCTTACTCATGCGGACTTATTTTCACTTCGTGATTGCATCTGGTTTGGTGATTGTAGCTGTCAAAATAGTTTTGACAGTTAAAATTACAGGCATTTCTTTGCAAAATTAATTTCATTCAGAGAGAATTCTTTACACCTCTCAAAAATGCTGTTGCTTACTGGAGGCTGGAACCATTAATTGCCTTCCTTTCTTGAATTGTCCTAATTGTAAGACAACCTAGTGGCAGCCTACATTTCTCTATATACAGAAAGAAGACTTGTACTAGTTGATGTATTCATGCTTCTTCCAGTTATTATCCTTGCAAAAAAAAAGTCATCCTTGCATCCTAAATGGAGAACCTGTAGAACAAGTAAGGCATTTCACTTACAATGTTTGGTAAAGATGGCAAATTTAATGTGCCATCTTCACCTAATTAAATTCATAATGGAGTAAGTGAGAAATTTGTCAAAACACTAAAGTAGCAATATAAGACAGTATTCAAACCAATCTTAACTTATGGATGTAAGAGCTGGATTAGAAATAAAGCAATTGATCAAAGACTAGTAACTACAGATATAAGAGTATGAGAAAAGTTAAGTGAATATCTGGCATTAATTGGAGAAGCATATATAAAACTGAAGATATTAAGAAGGATTTGACATTGTTAGCATTCAGGTCTGTGTGAGCAGAGCTAATATCAGGTGGTGTTGTATAGTCATTTAAACAGAATAGGAGAGGATAGATTAGCAAAACAGATGTTTGATGGCAAGAGTAAGATGCAGAGGAAGGACAAAATCTAGGTTGATTGATGCAGCCAGATGCAATGCCTTAGAAGACTGAAATATATGATTTAACAATATTGGAGTCCCTGACATAACAGACTAATTTGGAGTAAAATCAGTGGAAAAGTAATAACGTAATAATTCATGTAGTACTAACATTGCAACTTGTACATCCCTTAAGGGTTTATATATTAGAAATGTGATGATGGTGATGAGTTTCTTGCACATGATAAATCACTACCAAGAGATAAGATATTGTCTGTAGGGGAGAAAAAAATTATTTCTTCAGTGATTATTAGTGAACCAGGTTCAAAGATATTTCAGTTGAATTTCTACAGTTTATAATTTTAGAAGCTCTTGCAGTAAAACAATAATATTAGTTGTTTTTTTTTCCTTCCTCAGCTCTCAAAAATACACATTTTATAAACAAAATTAAAAACATCACATTCAACAACCAAGATATATTAGTCAGCTTTGACATAACTGCCCTTTTCACTAATGTCCCGATCAATGATACTATTATTCTCCTACAGAACATATTTCCGCCTGACATCATGGCCCTCTTTGCCCACGTACTCCACTATAGGTATTTCATATGACAAAGCAATTTTTACCTACAAAAAGAAAGTGCGGTCATGGGCTCGCCACTCTCCCTCCCCCGAGTAGCTAACTTTTACATGGAAGACATTGAGCAATGAGCTCTAGATTCGGCCAGCCTAAAGGCCAAAATCTGGCTCAGATATGTCAATGATATTTTCACCATTTGGCCTCATGGCTGCGAAACATCGAATATATTCCTTAGCCACCTGAACAAACAACACAAACGTATTCAATTCACCACTGAAATCAAAAACTATAACTGTCTTCCTTTTGTAGACACACATCTTCCCTCAGGCTGTCTATCGCAAACCTACACACACACAAGCCAATACATACATACATACATACTCACATACAAAAATTCATACCACCACCCAACATGAAAACTAGGAGTCATAAGCACCCTCAAACACAGAGCACTAACAATTTGCTTGAATGAACAAGCTCTGAACCAAGAATTCGAAATCATTAATTAAAACATTTGTAAAAAATCATCATCAAATTCCTGCCGTGTACCCTCAAGGGGTGTACAGGATATGATAGTACTACATTAAAAAAATTACATCATTATTAATTTCCTATCTACAATTTTCCTCCAAATCAGTCTGTTATTTGTCAAGACTCCAACATTATCAGATCTTATATTTCTATCGTCTAAAGCACTTTGTACTGTATCAATGCACCTATATCTTGGTCTTCCTCTGGGTCGTTTTGCTGCCAACCTGGCAGAGAACATTTGTTTTGCTAATCTTTCCTCACCCATTCTGTTCAAGTGACCATACCACCTGAGATTAGATCTGCTAACGCATTCCTGAATGCTGACAATGTCAGGTTCTTTCCTAATATCCTCGTTTTTAATATGATATTGCCATTGATGCCATCTGTTCACACCTCTAATCTTTCTCAGGACTCTCATATCTGCAGTCTCTAGTCTTTGGTCAAGTGTTTTACTTCTGACCCAGCTCTTAGTTTCCATAAGTTAAAACTGGTTTGAACACTGTCTTGTATAGCTAATTTAGTGTTCCGACTAATTTCTCTCTTATTCCATATGAATTTATTCAATTGACTTCCCACCATACCAGCATTGCTGATTCTGTTGTCTATTTCTATATTAATTTACCATCTTCAGTAAAAATTGTGCCTAAATAGCTGAAATGTTTTACTTGTTCCACAGGTTCTCCATTCACAACACAGTTGACATTTTCAATGATTCTGCCTATTTTCATTGTCTTTGTCTTTTTATTGCTGACCTTCATACCATATCTATTACAACAGCTATTCAATTTAGTCAGAGAATCTTGCAGACTTGTAGCAGATTTATTTAGAAGTATAACATCATCCGCATAAAGCAAAGAGCTGACATTAACATCTCCAATTTTGATATCATGTTTAATACCACTTTCCTTCATAATGTAATCCATATAGATAATGAATAACAGAGAGGATAATGTACATCCTTGTCTCACACCAGATTTAACATTAAACCATCTTCCTGTACTTCCTTCAATTCTAACTGCTGACTTACAACTCAAATAAAGACTAAGTATTGCTTGATATAATGCCCCATTCACACCATATAACTGCAGCGTATTGAATAGCTTCTCTCTTGGCACCTTGTCATATGCCTTTTCCAGATCAACAAAACTTAAATACAGATCTTTGTTATATTCCCATGCTTTCTCGACTATTTGTCATAAAGTGAAGATCTGATCCTGACAGCCTCTATTTGGCCTGAATCCAGCTTGTTCTTCACCAAGCTTTTCTTCCACAATTCTTCTCAACCGTTTCTCAAGTATACTTGTATAGATCTTGCCAGGAACACTAAGTAGGGAAATACCTCTGTAATTCTCACATGCAGTTTTATTTCCCTTTTTATATATGGGTACTATGAGAGCTCTACTCCAATCATCGGGAATTCATCCCTCTGTCCAGGCTTTCTGAACTATGTAGTGCAGCCACTATGAGACTCTTATACTTCATACTTACTTCAGCATTTCTGGTCGAATATCATCTACTCCTGCTGCCTTTCCACATTTCAAGCCTTTGATGGCTTTTTCTACTTCAAGTATGGATATGTATTCCTGACTGCATGCCTGGTCAGTGTTTTTTACCACTGTGCTGTCATCACTGCTTGTTTCATTTAGCAGTTTTTCAAAGTAATTACTCCATACTTCAAGGATATCTTTTTCTCCCATTCTCATGTCACCTTTACCATCTCTAATTCCATTTACAGCACTCTTTCTTCCATTCTTAAGCTTCTTCAACAACCTCCAGAATATTCTACCACCTTCTTGATATTTATTTTCTATATTCTTGCCATAGTCCTCCCATGACTTTTGTTTAGCTAGTTTTACACAGTGTTTAGCATTCTTGCATTTGTCTCTATATTCTATAAGAGCACAAGCTGACTTATTTGACAGGAAATTTTGGTATGCTTTCTTCTTTTCCTTCACTGTCTCTTTAACTTCCTGTGTCCAGCAGGGAGTTCTGATTTTTTTATCCTTACAGACAACCTTACCACATGCCTCTCTGGAAGAATCAATCAATGTTTTCTTCAGAGTTTGCCACTGAATCTCCAAGGTTTGATTCCTGTTCTCAAACTCTCATTTTTTCTTCAATAATCTTTGTGTACTTTAGTCTACAGTTCACATCTGAGAGCTGCTCAACTTTTATTCGCTTTAAAATTTTCTTACATGTTATTCTTTTCAACATGAAATTCAATTTTATCCTGCTCAAGACTAAATAGTGATCACTTCCAATTTCAAATCCTCTGTACACTCTGGTGTCCTGCACCAGGGAGAAAACATCACTATCAACAATAACATAGTCAATGAGACTTTTCTTATTCCTAGCCTCTTCTCTCCATGTGAATTTGTGCACATTTTTATGTTGGAACATCGTATTAGTAATAACCAGTCCATGTCCAGAACAGAAATCCAACAGATATTTGCCATTATTATTAGCTTTGCTCTTTTCTCCAAATTTTCCCAAAATATTTTTGTATGTCTCACAATCATTTCCTACTCTGCTATTTAGATCCCCAACAAGGACCAACTTTTCATTTTTCATTGTGTCAGTTGCTTTTTCTAAAGCATCAACAAATTCCTCCACTTCTACCTTAGTAGAACCTTCTGTGGGACCATAGGCACAAATAAGTCTCATTGTCCAGTTCCCCATTCTCATATTTGCCCACATTATTCTACTTGAGACTGCCTGCCATTCAAGAAGATTAGCCTCGTATTTTGTGTTGAATAGTATGGTAACTCCTTCTTTTCCTTGATTGTCATTGCCTGAATATAACATTTTGTATTTATTGCTCAGAAAGATCTCACCAGTTTTGGTCTTTTTTGTTTCAGTCACCCCTATTATGTCGATCTGGTACTTATCTAATTCCTCAGCTAGCTTCATTTCTTTGCCATTCAGGCTTCTTACGTTGATAGTACCGATCTTTAACTCTGGTGATGTTGAGTTGGGGTTTATTTTCAGATTTGTTCCAGTAGCTGACTTTTCACTGTTCGCCCTGGTTCCCTGACGAAAACAACGGGAGCCTTGTTTAACCGGGTGACGCCCCAGCCGGCATCATTCTATATTTTGGTTTAACCAATAAGAATACAATTGGGTCGGCTAAATCCCAAATTGCCAGCCCATCCTCGTCCGTTCAGTATCAAAGTAGATACCCAACAGGGTGAACCACGAGAAGGGTGAGGATTGGACATTAGGTCAGAAGCCCTGGTCGGTTCTCCGCATTCCATTAAAGGCTATGTGGAGGTCTCCTCTCAGTTATACAGCTTTGACCCTTAAGCACCCCATTTGTAAAAAATGGCTACAATAAAAAAAAACAGTTCACAAAATTCTCCATAAAAATATCACTAAAAAGAAAAAATGATTACCAGAATGCCATAGCCATACCCTGTGTTAGAGGCATTTCAGAAAAAATAGAACACTACATAAATACAACAGGACTACTTTCAAATTCCTGACAAAATTAAGATATTTACTCAGTACTTCCAAAGATCCTCTTCCATACTTGGTCCACCCAGGGGTTTACAAAATCCAGTGTACATGCAACCTACCCTACATAAGGGAAACAGCTCGGACGATCCTAATCAGAAAAGAGAAACACAAACAGCACATTAAATATCTCCATTATGGTAAAACAGGCCTATCAGACCACGCACTCCAAACATACCATAGAATTGACTGGAAAGGCACTAAGTCTACACTGCACCAAAACCTGGGTTTGAGAGAAAATTCAAAGAAGCCTGTGAAATGCTAAAACACTATCCAAACCTAAACGAAAATGACATTAATCATTCCAAGAATGTGGAGGACCCATCTGCAACCCTTATAGCAACTGGAACAAGCCCAAAAGAAAATCTCAATATAAGAGAACTTTAATAGTTCTATTTTTAGTTTATTTATTTTTAAAAAATATTTTGTGTTTATTTTTTATTTATTGTAATATAATTTAAATTTTTAATTTATTTTTATATTTATCAGTTTTTAACTTTTTTTAAAATCTATAATTTTTTTTTTAAATTAATATTATTCATTTAGTTTTTTTCCACAAGAGGTCAGGCTAGTTAAAAGATTAACAAGCAGTTAGATTCATTTTACTTTTGTAAAATGCAGTGATATGTATCTTCTATCTTATACATGTGTATTTTCCTGATGATGACCTCAATACAGAGGTCAAAACGTCGATTGTTACTTTCCTAATTTTAAGTAATTATTTTAACACGTGTTGTGTCTCCATAAATTCCTAACTACTGAATGAAGGAAGAATATTAATTTATTATAAATTTAATGAGTGCACAAATATTTCAGAATAAAAACTAGGTTGGATTTATACAAGGAGTATTTTGTACAGTATTTGTCCAGCTGTTCTTCCTTGGCAAGCTAACCTGGCTACCCATTTTTTATCCTGGAAATAATGGGATAGGTCACTTTTCTTATCAATTAGAAACAGCTCAACTTCCTTTAGATGATTTCTAGCTGCATGCTAGAAATAATCAGTTTCTTGCATGCCAGAAACAATGTGAAAACCTTTTAAACTGGATGTATTTAGTTAGTTAATACAGTTTGAAATTAGATTTTCAAAATTTTACAGTTCTTAATCCCATCATTCCAGTTCACATTTGTTTGATGGGAGAAAAAAAAAAGCCTATAAATTCTCCTTAAATAGTTGTTCATCTCTGAAATTGCTTGCATGAATCAGTTTGTTATTCTAAAGGTTTCTCTGACTGTTTTCAAAGGTATGATACTTATTATGTGGGTAGTTCTGGTCTCCCATGATGAGTCTTCAGACTCAATGGAGTTGCCCGTGCAGTAATAATACTTATTATTATTACTGCACGGGCAACTCCATGGAGTCTTGAAGACTCATCATAGGAGACCAGAACTACCCGCATAATAAGTATCGTACCTCTCCTCAAATTCATTGACAACAAAGCACTCACAACTGACTTTGCCAACCCATTTTACTCATTCACCACTCTCAAAGTTAAAAATTTAGTCCTCACACCCTTGTGAACTACATTCTTACTCAATTTCCAGGGATGTCCCCCCCCCAGCAAGTGCTGGAATATTTCCTTTGCATCAATCCTATAAAATTCTAGTAACTAAAATTCTATTACATCTCTTTTTTCCCTAACAACCAACTTTTGCAACCTACAAACCCTCAATCTTTGCTCATAGCAAACAGTCCACATACTAGTTACTATCTTGGTCACTTGCTTTTAGATCCTGTCTACTACTACTTCATCTCCAAGTGACCAGACCTAAGCACAGTAATCATGTACATGTACATCAAGAGGAATGATATCATCTTATCTCTGCATGTTAGTTGCTCTTCAAAAACCAAGTAATTTTATGAACTACCATGGCAACCTTAGCAATATGCCCTCTGAACTTAAATTCTCTGTAATAAATTTAGTTTAATCCTTTATCCAAGTGTAAGCAAACAAAGTTTGCACCTGAAGTATCTTCAGGACTGAGGCAACTCGTAAAGGTTGACCAAGCTCTCATCACTCTCATCTTAGTATCTCCCATAATGGAAAGCACATCTCCTTGCAGACATGTATAATGCTATGCATTAAGGGAAGGGTCACTACCCAGACTGGTTTTGACCTTTATTGAGGTCTTGTCAGTGGGAGCCAGACCCAGAGGTAGTGATACTAATGCAGAAGCAATGGAGAAGTCATATTTACCTATACAAGTTGCCAAAAGGTGTACCACCTTATTAAATTACTCTGGATTTAGAGAAAGATGTTGGAAGTTTTTTTCCACTTGGTTAGACTATAATAAATTTAGTTTAATCCTTTATCCAAGTGTAAGCAAACAAAGTTTGCACCTGAATTATCTTCAGGACTGAGGCAACTCGTGGTAAAGGTGGAAGCTCTCATCTTAGTATCTCCCATAATGCAAAGCACATCTCCTTGCAGACTTGTATAATGCTATGCATTAAGGGAAGGGCGATTACCCAGACCGATTTTGACCTTTATTGAGGTCTCGTCAGTGGGAGCCAGACCCAGAGGTGGTGATACTAAGAACGTCGCAGAACATTACTGCCTGTAAGGGTGAAGCATAATGCTTTTAATCCCTGCTATCAGATAAGGTTACTGTGTAGGGAAAAATTTATGAGCATGCTCAGCCCGAGTTGGGCAAGTTATAGATCTTGAAAGGGAGCTAGAATGGCCTTAGGTTGCCTATATTTGTATAATTCCGATTCATCATAATTTGCTGCTTGTTGGACTAATTCAATGTGAGGACGATTTTGAGAAGTACTTTACTGTGAGAGATTGCAGGAAAGAGTAGATATAAGGGACATTTGTGTCTTGATGAAGTTGAACATTTCTGATGTACCATGGTGCATTTAAGATCATGCGTAAGCATTTGTTTTGCAGTTTAAGGATATTTGAGCTTGAAGTATGGCTCCAGGCGGGGGATGCATAAGTGATTATGGGACGATCATCAACTGGTAGAGGAGCAATTTGATTTTAATATCTAGTTTGCTGTTCCTATTGATAAGAGGATAAAGCTGTGCTATGACTTTTGATGCCTTTGCACATAAGGATTTTGTATGCGGACTGAAGGTAAGTTTTCTGTCTAGCAGTACACCGAGATATTTGTCTTCTGTTTTCCAGGGAATCCTGATGTTAAATAGAAAGATGTCTTGTTTGGGAGATGTTGAATTTTTTGTGAACAGAAGAACACTGCTTCTTTGAGGGTTTACTTGCAGTCTCAAAATGGAGAACCAGTATTTCAGTTTCAAGTTATCTTGTAGTTTCTTTGTAACAAGATGCAGTTTAAGAGATCTGACCAGTATTGCTGTATCGTCGGCATATAGAATGGAATGCCGGCTAAAATCAGCTTGTATAGGAGTCCAAAGTGCCATAATTTGTCGAAGGCCTTTTCTAAGTCGAGAAAGACTGCTCCGGTGTATTGATGCCAGTTGAAGCTGGTGGTAATGTATTCAACCAGTCTATGGATCTGTTGAGTAGTGCTGTGGAGTTTGCGAAAACTAAACTGCTCTAAAGGTAAGATATTTAGTTTGTTTACAGAAACTTGAATTTTGGAGAGGATGACTTTTTCAGCGATTTTGCCCAAATTGGAAATCAGACTGATGGGGGCGATAACTTTGTGGCAATGTGGATCCTTACCAGGCTTATAAATAGGTACCACATCTGCCAACTTCCAAGCATAGGGAAAGTATTTGAATCTAAGCATGGCATTTATTATTGTTGTAAGATGTATGATGGCCTTACGGGGTAGCAGTTTAATAACTTTATTAGGGATGCTGTGAGCATTTTTAATTTTGTATGATGTCATAGATTTCGGCTGGAGAAGTAGGTGTGAATTGGCTGGTACAGGTATCACACTGTTTTAGTACGTATCTGACATGGTGGTGGATTTTATAAATATGATTGAAGTTCAGGTTATCATATGCAGGGCTGCACTGCTTTTCTAAGTTTTTGACTCTAGTTTCGGCTTTTTCAGCATCTGAGTGAACTATGGCTAAATCCAATTTGAGAGGAGGAAGAGTTTTATTTTTATTTTTGATATTTCTTAACAGTTTCCATTTCACCAAATGGTTTGATCACCGGGTGAAATGGAAGCTAATTTATCTTCCCATAGTTTGTTTCTGTGGGCCTTCAGTGCATCTCTCACTGCACTATTCAACTGGTTGAGTGACTTTTTATCTTGGGGAGCCCTGGTATTAAAGTATCTTTTTCTTGCCTTATTTTTCTCCCTGATCAAGCTCATAATATCTTCTGGAAGTCTTAGGCTAAGAAGCATATTTGAGGTGATAGATGATAAGGCTGCATTGATTTGTTGAGCAAATTTATTGACTGCGGAATCAATTTCTTCTTTAGAGTTAGCATGAGGAACAGGACCAAAGTAGTTTGGAAGCACATTGGATAATTTTTCCCAAGGTATGAGGGTGTGAGGCTGGGAGAACAGTCCCTTCTGATTGCCTAATTGGAGCAGAATAGGGTTGTGGTCAGAGGTTAATTCATTAAGTGAATCCAAGTTGTACTGCAATTTGACATTTTGGAGGACTACTATATCTAGGACGTCAGAGGAGCCAATTGGACTGAGATGAGCTGGTATTGAAGGACCAGCCACAGCTGAGCAATTGGAACTTGAATAGTTAAACAGTATGCGACTATTTTTGTTGGTAGATTTACTGTTCCAAGCAGGATGTTTTGTATTGAAGTCTCCAGCGATGATGACCAGTCCTTTTATGCCAAGGATGGCATATAGATTTGAGGTCAACAATGTTTTTGTTGGAAGGTTTGTTGTAAGCAGCAAAAATTTCTAGGATTCCAACCGAGTTTGTGAGGACATTAATGCCTGTGATTTCGAGGTTGGTTATTGAATGATGGTTTATATAGTTTTTGATAAGGGTGGCTGTACCTCCACCTCTATACCCAAGTCTGTTGTTTCTGTAAACCTGATACCCTCTGATTTTTAGGTTGTCAGAAGGCCTCAGGTGAGTTTCATTGATTAGAAGTATATCTGGCTTATATCTATTATTGAATTCCTGGATTTCCAACACTTTGTTTTTGATATCGTTGGTGTTCCAAGCGATAATCCTAAGCAAATCTGGAGTGATTTTTTTTCCTATGCATCAGAGAGTGCAGATAATATGGATTGAGTTTGCTGTAAAAATCTTTTTGTAACACTTAGTGATGGGTTCGTGTTGCTGAAATCCTGCAACATATTTGCAAGAGAAGAGGTGATAATAGCTGATAGATTTGAATGTGGATTAGCCAGGTTCTGGTTTTGTACTATCTGTTTGGAGCAGGCCACATCGGCATATGTTCTCGTTTGATGTTGAAAATTCATTTTCTTAAGGGGCTCAGTTAATGATAAGCGAACATCTGTTGTCATGTTCTCACTTTTAGAGGACTGAGGAGCTTGAATTTCAGGAACTCTCGCACTATATGACGAGGTAGGTTGACTATTTGGATTGTTCCATCTGTTTTTGGGGTGATGAATACACCCTCTATAATTAGCGGGGTGAGGACCACCACAATTAGCGCACTTAGCCGAGGTGGATTTTGGCTTGGTGCAAGTGTCTGTGGGGTGATTCTCGCCACAATTTAAGCATCTGTACTGAGCTTTTCACAACTTTTGGGCACAGCCAAACCTCTTGCATCTGTGGCACTGCCCAGAAGATGCTCTTTTCCTCAATGGTTCTGGGGTGATTTTAAGTCCACAGATTGACTTTAGATTGTAAATATCCTTGTAAATGTTATGAATCTCTACTAAAACTAGAGGCATAGATGTCTTATTTGATCTGAACATTCTACTGATCTTGACGGGAGGTAGATCCTGTAAGTTGAGATCAGTGGCTATTTCATTTATGTCAATATCCTCGAAGGACCACTTTCAGATTTTTTTTAGAGGTAAGTGAAAATGTATGGTATTATATTCCTCTTGCGTCCAGCTCCTTTGTAAGATTTCTATAATCAGCCTCTGTGGCAAGCTGAATTTTTATGCCCTCATCTACATTTTTGGCCAATCTATAATTTATTTGTAGGTTAGCCATGGTCGTTCTTAGGGTTGTCCATCTATGCTTCTCCCTTAGGATAATCGGTGGAACCTTCTCATTGGGAGAGGTGGAGAAGTCTGAATTCGGAGAGTCTTCATTCATACCAACTTCAGGGAGAGGCGGAGAAGTCTGAATTCGGAGAGTCTTCATCCATACCAACTTCATTTGTTGGTTCAGAAGCGAGAGTTTTTCGCTTCTTACGAGCATGAGTTTCTTCTTGATCAGTGGGATTTGAGGCAGACACCAGAAAATTGAGCTTTTCCTCCATTTGAGGAGAGTCTTCATTTTCTTCATCATCAACTTCAGATGTAAAGAATATAAGTTTAAGTAGCCGGGCCATTCTTATTCAAATTTTTTAAGAAGCTTTTTAATGAAAGTGAGTGCTAGCCCTTTGTCAAGAGAGTCAACAATGATGTCGGGATCAATCAAGTCAGTGACAACGTCCAAGTCAGGCACGATCATATCGATTTAATTGCGTATGAGCACAGATATAAATCCCGTAGGACTAGAGACCTGCCAGCAAAATTTCTGTAGAGAATCTCCAGCAGCCATAGAGAAAGAACTGCCAGCAATGCCAAGCATTGGCTAATGCAATAGTCTACCAGCTAAACAATATAAGTGCAAAAATAGTCGCTTACCTCTAAAAATCATTCGGAATTCCCAAAAAAAATATCACATTAATCAACACGCAGGATTAGTAACAAGTACACGTAAACCCTCTTCATGATAGGCACCATCTTTTTCCATCGCCTCTCGGTGATACTAAGGCAGAGGCAATGGAGAAGTCATATTTACCCTATACGAGTTGTGAAAAGGTGTACCACCTTATTATTAAATTTACTCTGGATTTAGAGAAAGATGTTGGAAGTTTTTTTCCACTTTGTTAGACTATAATAAATTTAGTTTAATCCTTTATCCAAGTGTAAGCAAACAAAGTTTGCACCTGAAGTATCTTCAGGACTGAGGCAACTCGTGGTAAAGGTGGATCAAGTTCTCATCACTCTCATCTTAGTATCTCTCATAATGCAAAGCACATCTCCTTGCAGACATGTATAATGCTATGCATTAAGGGAAGGGCCACTACCCAGACCGGTTACCTATATGAGTTGCCAAAAGGTGTACCACCTTATTATTAAATTACTCTGGATTTAGAGAAAGATGTTGGAAGTTTTTGTTTTCCACTTGTCATCAGTGGGAGCCAGACCCAGCAAGGAGATGTGTTTTGCATTATGGGAGATACTAAGATGAGAGTGATGAGAGCTTGGTCCACCTTTACCATGAGTTGCTGCAGTCTGAAGATACTTCAGGTGCAAACTTTGTTTGCTTACACTTGGATAAAGGTTTAAACTAAATTTACTATAGTCTAACTAAGTGGAAAAAAACTTCCAACATCTTTCTCTAAATCCAGAGTAAATTTAATAATAAGGTGGTACACCTTTTTGCAACTCGTGTAGGTAAATATGACTTCTCCATTGCTTCTGCCTTAGTATCACTACCTCTGGGTCTGGGCAGTGGCCCTTCCCTTAATGAATAGCATTATATATGTCTGCAAGGAGATGTGCTTTGCATTATGAGAGATACTAAGATGAGAGCTTGGTCCACCTTTACAATGAGTTGCCTCAGTCCTGAAGATACTTCATGCGCAAACTTTATTTGCTTACACTTGGATAAAGGATTAAACTAAATTTATTATAGTCTAACCAAGTGGAAAAAAACTTCGAACTTCAATTCTCTGTCTTCTACCACTCCCAAAACTTTCATTTCATCAGTTTCTTGCAGTACAGTTCTCTAAGTGTTGTACACAACTTGTAATCTTTTGTCCGTATCCGTACTTTTTTTTTTAGCCTGTTTAAGTCATTCCACAAACTCTCTATATCACATTGATTAACTATTACTCACTCAATTTTGCATCATTAGCAAACAACTAAATATTTTCCTTCAAATCATTTCCTATATCATTTATGTATAAATTAAACAGTAGTGGTCTAAGCATAGAGCCTCGTAAGCAATTGTTGGTCAACTTCTTTCTCTCAACTCTGCTCCTCCATATGCTTTGTTTTTGGTATTCCTCAAAGCAATTCCCTTTATCCAACTCAGCTGTTACTCTATTATTAAAAAAGTTAGTAAATTACTAAGGCATGAATAACCCCTCACAAAACCATGTCCCCGTCTCCCCAAAACAAGAGTATCATATTCTTATCCTGCTATTCTGGAATTTTGTCTTTCCAGTAATTTTATCACCACCCCTGAGATACTGATTGGTCTATAATCTGATATACTGCAGAATCTTATGCAACAGAATTATTTTGCCCTCCTTCCACTCCCTTGGGACTTTACCAAAGCTGTGACTTAAATTAATCAGCTTGGTCAGAGGCACTGCCAGTTCCTTTGCATATTCTCAAAACATTTTAGCTAATATCCTGTCCTGTCCCACAGTCATATTTGCATTGAGATTCTACAATATCCTGAATACTTCCAAATCAGCAATCTCTACTCTCACATCAGTTGCTATTACATCTGTCATACAGGGGCGAATCCTGGTCTTGAAATTTATGCTTTCTCTTGTTATCATTCAGGGAGGGAGAGTGTGATTAAAATCTGATTAGTGGAATAATGAATTACTGACCATTTAAAACTATATACAGCAATCCCTCGATTAGTGCATCTTTTTTTTTTTTCAATACCCAAATTCGATTAGCATGCCTATATATATATATATATATTAAAAGTAAATGTTACAGATTTAAAATTTTTTTCTCTATACATTTTTTATAGCTAACTATTTTAAAAGATTACTCACTAGGATAAAATAATTTAGTTACCGATTTAAAACATTTTACTAAGTTATTTTTAATGGCATACTACACTGTTTCCATGTATACACTATGTTCCAAATTTACTGCCAACATTTATGTCTCCTGCTAATTACATAGCATTTTGCTGATCATTTCTAGTCTAAGAACTCCTTGGAGTTGTCCATAATAATAATAATAATACTCATACATCGAACTCCTACCTGGTTTTATCATCCTGACTTTGGGTATATAGTCTGATATTGTTTTCTTCAGATAATTATCTCTATGCTATGCTTAACATCCTTCCCTTTCAGATTCTTATGCCATGACGCTGCTTCAAGCTGCCTCCTAAGCATGTCATAATCACCTGCCTTGTAGTTCCACATTACCCCTTCATAACAGAAAATTTCACATTTTGCAACCTCCCAAGTCAAGACCAAATGATAACTCTTCCCAGTCAGATGCAATGTGGCCATCTTGGTTATGAACATACTTCTGATCCTGTGACTTGATCTAACATGCTCATTCCTCGAGTACCCTCCACCACATGCTGCTTATGTTTTTATGTTATGACATTTATTATAATTGTTATTCTATTTTGCCTTGATTATAAGCCTTACAATTTGCAGCATGCATATATAGCATGAAACATGAATGAAAATTTTACTTCTGTTAAACAATTTTATATAAGTGCTTTGTTTCATTTGATTATTTTATAAAACAGAGGTGGGGGGGTCTGTTTACTAAGGAATTCATGCATATGTCTAAACAGTGCAAAATTAAAAGAACAACATAAAAATGATGGCACATGATCATCTGTCACCATTTTAATTTTACTTTAACCATTTCCATAATTTTTTTTTCTGCTGGCATCATCATCATCAAATTCCTGCCATGTACCTTCAAGAGTTGTACAGGATATGATAGTACTACATGAAAAATTTACATCATTACTAACTTCCTAACTACAATTTTCCTCCACATCAGTCTGTTACTTGTAAAGACTCCAACATTATCAGATCATATCTTTCTATCGTCTAAGGCACTTTGTACCGTATCAATCCACCTACATCTTGGTCTTCTTCTGGGTCGTTTTACTGCCAACATGGTAAAGAACGCTTCTTTTACTAATCTTTCGTCGCCCATTTTGTTTAAGTGACCATACCACCTGTGATTAGCTCTGCTAACTCATTCCTGCATGCTGACAGTGTCAAGTTCTTTCCTAATATCCTCGTTTTTAATATGATATTGCCATTGATGCCATCTGTTCACACTTCTAATCTTTCTCAGGACTCTCATATCTGCAGTCTCTAGTCTTTGGTCAAGTGTTTTACTTCTGACCCAGCTCTTAGTTTCCATAAGTTAAAACTGGTTTAAACACTGTCTTGTATACAGCTACTTTAGTGTTCTGACTAATTTCTGTCTTATTCCATATAAATTTATTCATTTGACTTCCTACCATACCAGCTTTGTTGATTCTGTTGTCTATTTCCATATTTAATTTACCATCTTCACTAAAAATCATGCCTAAGTAGCTGAAATGTTTTGCTTGTTCCACAGGTTCTCCGTTCACAACGCAGTTGACAGTTTCCTCCAATGAAAATAGGCAGTGAGTCTGCCTATTTTCATTGTCTTTGTCTTTTTATTGCTGACCTTCATACCATATCTATTACAACAGCTATTCAATTTAGTCAGAGAATCTTGCAGACTTGTAGCGGATTTATTTAGAAGTATAACATCGTCCGCATAAAGCAAAGACCTGACATTAACATCTTGTTATATCTCTGTATTTTTCTCGCTATGTTATTATCTTTAACTTTTAATTTATTCTTTATCCTTTATCTTTTACTATTATCAGTTATTTCGTTTGCCGACAAATTTATAGTTATTTTATGACTGCGCCAGCCTGCAACTGAATTCTGATATACTATTTTAGAATAAAAAGGAGAATGCAGGGATCAAGAGGTTTGCAGTCATGGTCCCGTTTCTTCAATTACTAATGGATTTCCTTCTAATGCACGGTTTGTGATTTTTCAAGCAGTAATTCAATCCACAGAAACATGACAGACTCATTTGGTTTAATCATAAGAAATGCATTTATTTTGGCAAAACATAGAGATACGCTTTAGTCAAAATTTCAATTCTAAAAGAGTCTGAGCCCCCCCCCCCTTTCTTAAATTAACACATCCAAAAGGTTCTACTCTATAATCTCTTATACTATCAAAATCGCACTCTTTCTTATATATCTGTTCTCAGACTCTGTTAATTTCTATTTAGCTGCTCAGTTATCATACATAGAAAATACATATATTTATACAGGCTTATTCTACAATCCTGGCATGGATTATATCAGACGTGTTTCATCTGGCAAATTTCACGAGATAGCAATCCTTCTTGTATTCAACTTTGTCCCCCCCAGAATTTTAGCTAGCATTCAAATCTAAACTCAACATAATAACATTGATTTCCTTCTTCCAATATAAACAGTCCGAAGCCTCGGTTTCCTATTCGGCTCGAGCCTAAGATGCCGCTCGTACACAAAATGTCCAAAGGAAGATGGTTCTTTAAGCACAACACGGAAATTGGCTATTTTCTCAACGTTCAGTTTCTCATTCCTCTCTCTGGTTACTCTATCTTAAAGGTTTCAGCTTACCGTTCTTGCTTTATCTGGTAGATTTAGGACCTTCTTAGTTAGACTCTCGGATCTCCTCACCGTGTTTTCTTCAATGGCATCTCCGCTATTCTTTTGTTCTACTTGAAAAGAACATTCCTTCACTGACTTGTACACTGGCGTTGATTCACCTGTGGCCCTTTCTTCTAGAACTCTGGTTGCATTTTAGCTGCAGCTATGATCCACGTGGCACGTACAGCAAAGAGGAAACTTGCTGCGCATGGCGGCAAGCTTTCACAGCTACACAGCTCTCCGCTCAGGAAACCAGGAACAGACGAAAAAAAGAGTGATTGAATTCCCCGCCAAAACCTATATACCACAAAACAGCGCCCTCACTTGGTGGTGTCGTCATGCATACGGCAGCAGCCGATTGGTTACCGCTGCTCCGAACTGTCTTTGACATGGCCTAATACTTGTATCAACTTACATACATCTTTTTAACAATTTTACATGGATTTCCTATCTTAAATAATTTACAAACATTCTCTGTTCAAGTTATGGGCTTCTCTAACATTAGTTAACATCTACAAAACTGAATATATACATGTTCCAGTTCATAAATAGGCACATTTTCCATCTCGGGGCATAAGTATGTCCTTATCCATTCCTTCTGACGTTACCTTATGTTGGGTCAGAAAAACGATGACTCATCAAAAGTGAATCAGCTCTTTTTCCGACACAACAATCTCCAATTTTGATATCATGTTTAATACCTTCATAATGTGATCCATATAGATAATGAATAACAGAGGAGATAATGTACATCCTTGTCTCACACCAGATTTAACATTAAACCATCTTCCTGTACTTCCTTCAATTCTAACTGCTGACTCACAACTCAAATAAAGACTAAATATTGCTTGATATAATGCCCCATTGACACCATATAACTGCAGCGTATTGAATAGCTTCTCTCTTGGCACCTTGTCATATGCCTTTTCCAAATCGACAAAACTTAAATACAGATCTTTGTTATATTCCCATGCTTTCTCGACTATTTGTTGTAAAGTGAAGATCTGATTCTGACAGCCTCCATTTGGCCTGAGTCCAGCTTGTTCTTCACCAAGCTTTTCTTCCACAATTCTTCTCAACCGTTTCTCAAGTATACTTGCATAGATCTTGCCAGGAACACTCAGTAGGGAAATACCTCTGTAATTCTCACATTCAGTTTTATTTCTCTTTTTATATATGGGTACTATGAGAGCTCTACTCCAATCATCGGGAATTCGTCCCTCTGTCCAGGCCTTTTGAACTATGCAGTGTAGCCACTGTATGACTTTTATACCTCCATACTTGAGCATTTCTGGTCGAATATCATCTACTCCTGCTGCCTTTCCACATTTCAAGCCTTTGATGGCTTTTTCTACTGAATGGATAATATGGATATGTATTCCTGACTGTATGCCTGTTGAGTGTTTTTTTACCACTGTGCTATCACTGCTTGTTTCATTTAGCAATTTTTCGAAGTAATTACTCCATACTTCAAGGATATCTTTTTCTCCCATTTTCAAGTCACCTTTATCATCTTTAACTCCTTTTACAGCACTCTTTCCTTCATTTCTAAGCTTCTTCAACAATCTCTAGAATATTTTGCCGCCACCTTCATATTTATTTCCTATGTACATGCCAAAGTCCTCCCATGACTTCTACTTAGCCAGTTTTACACAGTGTTTAGCTTTCTTACATTTGTCTCTGTATTCTCTAAGAGCACAAGCTGACTTATTTGCCAGGAACTTTTGATATGCTTTCTTCTTTTCCTTTACTGCCTCTTTAACTTCCTGTGTCCACCATGGAGTTCTGATTTTTCTATCCTTGCAGACAACCTCACCACATGCTTCTCGGGCTGAATCAATCAGGGTTTTCTTCAAGGCTTGCCACTGAATCTCCAAGGTTTGGTTCCTGTTCTCAAACTCTTTCATTTTTTCTTCAATAAATTTTGTGTATTTTAGTCTACAGTTCACATATGAGAGCTGCTCAACAATTCGCTTTAAAATTTTCTTACATGTTCTTCTTTTCAATATGAAATTCAATTTTATCCTGCTCAAGACTAAATAGTGATCACTTCCAATTTCAAATCCTTTGTACACTCTGGTGTCCTGCTCCAGAGTGTACAAAGGATTTGAATTACAAAGGGAGAAAATATCACTATCATCAATGAGACTTTTCTTATTCCTTGCCTCTTCTCTTCATGTGAATTTATGCACATTTTTATGTTGGAACATGGTGCTAGTATTAACCAGTCCATGTCCTCAGCAGAAATTCAACAGGTATTTGCCATTATTAGCTTTCCTCTTTTCTCCAAATTTTCCCAAAATATTTTTGTATGTCCGACAATCATTTCCTACTCTGCTATTTAGTTTCCCAACAAGGATGACTTTTCCTTTTTCATTGTGTCAGTTGCTTTCTCTTTTAAAGCTTCAAAAAATTCCTCCACTTCTACCTTAGTAGAATCTTCTGTGGGACCATAGGCACAAATAAGTCTCACTGTCCAGTTTCTCATTCTGATATTTGCCCACATCACTCTACTTGAGACTGCCTGCCATTCAAGAAGATTAGCTTTGTATTTAGTGTTGAATACAATGGCTACTCCTCCTTTTCCTTGATTGTCATTGCCTGAATATAACATTTTGTATTTATTGCTCAGAAAGATCTCACCAGTTTTTGCCTTTTTTGTTTCAGTCATCCCTATAATGTCGATCTGGTACTTATCTAATTTCTCAGCTAGCTCCATTTCTTTGCCATTCAGGCTTCTTATGTTGATAGTACTGATCTTTAACTCTGGTGATGTTGAGTTGGGTTTTTTTTTCCAGATTTGTTCCAGTTGCTGACTTTTCGCTGTTTGCCCTGGTTCCCTGGCAAAAACAACGGGAGCCTTGTTTAACCAGGCGACGCCCCACCTGGCATGAAATTTTGTCATGTTGTACCATCATTTTGTATTTTGGTTTAAGCCAATAAAAATACAAATTTGTCAGGTAAATCCAAAATTGCCAGCCCATCCTCGTCCATTCAGTATCCAGGTGCACCCAACAGGGTGCACCACGAGAAGGTGAGGATTGAACATTAAGTCAGAAGCCCTGGTCGGTTCTCTGTATTCCTTTAAAGGTTATGTGGAGTTATACAGCTTTGACCCTTTCTGCTGGCATTAAAATAAAATTTATCTCACTTTAATATTTGAAATATTTATGATCATGCGTACTGTTTTTGTATTTTGCTTGCAGAGTTATTTTTAATAGAATACTTTGAGGGTAAAAATCATATTTGAGTCATACTGCTCTGAATATATTATCTGTTGGTTAGCAGATGCTTTGTTAAGGACAGGTAATCTTAGCAGTAAATTATATCATTTTTTAATTTAAAAAGCAGTGATAAAATGATTGGTTATCTTATCTTGTAATTGATAATTGGGCTTAAATTGAGGGGGAAGAAAACAAGGAAGTGGAATAAATATAGGAATGAGAATTGGTTGAGACAGAAAAGAGGGATAAGAAGGTGACATAATAGATCACCACTCCTATTCCTCCTTCTTTCTGCACTTCTAATGTTATATATTCTATGTTTTAATGTTATATAAAGTAATTTCAGATCCTCCAAACATATTCATAAACTCTTAATCTAGTAAATAAACTGTTGTATAACATTTTATAACTGAGATATGATAAGCATGTAGAGTAGCAGACTTTGATGAAATTAAGTATTCAAAAAAGGTAGTTTTCCTACTTTAAAAAAATTTAATAAATAAATAAAATAAAATGTAAATATTACCTACAGTTGATACTAATGGTGTGAAATAGCTATTGCAAGGTTAGTAGTTAGGCATGTTTCCTACCATATTCCAGAAGAGAAATATTGTAGGATTGCTGAAATATCCATAAAACAGATGAAGCAGTACTGATACTACATTAGTAGTAGTAGTAACATGCATTTACTAATGTTTATCTTGGCTTGCAACAATAGCTAAAATATATGAATGATAAGCTGTATAATGGGACATATTTCCATAATTTTTTTTGTGTCTGTTTCCATCTTCAGTAATTGTATAGTAACCAAACGTTCTTGGCATTAGAATTGATTTGTTAATATCAAAATCACCTTCTCATACCAATACTACTTTATTTTTCTATTTAATGTTGAAAAAAAAAATGACATTTGCATTTTCTATGTTGATTTTTGTTAGGTATCATTTAGGGTTTGAAGAGAGCTATTTACAGACAGTACAAATGAGAAAGTTAATAGAAAATTCTGGTTAGGCTGGTATTTGGAAAGATGAATGAGGAGTGGTTCATTTCAACATTCTCAAGGGTAAAGTTTTGTACTTTGGCAAAAGGAAATAGAATGCAGTTTGTTGTATATATTGGTTATATTTCATTTGAGAAAGTGAACAAAAAAAACTTGGGGTGATAAAGAGCAGAAGTTTAATAGGATGCACAGCAACAGTTGTGATAGCTACTTAAAGAATTGCTGCATGTTGAAAGAACTCTGAGAGGACCAGAAGGATGCATGTTTTTTCCATGAAGTGTGATCAAGCTATGTATGAACTTCTTTCTTATGTCTGAACTTTGGCATTGCCAGAATCTGGGAAAAAACTGGAGAGTCCAGATGCACATAAACTTAGAATTTTGGGTGGTTCAGCATGATTGGTTGAGGATAAGTGATATGCAGAGCTCTTGGTTAATTTGAACAGGAAAGGTTTTATTATTATTATTGTATATGCACCTCCATGGAGTCCAAAGACAAATCCTGTATGACTCAAACTATTAACACAATCTACTGAATCTTTCCTTGAACCCATTAACAGAGAAAGCACTCACAACTGACTCTGGCAACCCATTCCACTCATTCACAACTCTTCAAGCAAAAAATCTAGACCTCACATTCCTACTAACCACACCTTTATTCAATTTCAAGGGATGACCTCCTGTTCTGGCACCTCTAGCCGAGTGCTGAAACATTTCCCCTGCATTCCACTGACCACTCACCATCTTGGTCACTCACCTCTGAATCTTCTCCACTGCTTCCTCGTCCCTAAACAGTACTGGTCCTATTACTGAACCTTGGAGAACACCACTTTCACCTGATTCTGCTCCCCTCTATGTATCACATTTTGATATCTGTCCAGCAAGCACTCTGTTATCCGCATAACCAGTGTCATTTGTTTTACAATAATTTGCGTAACAGAGTTCCGTGTGGTATTTTGTCAAATGTGTTTAAAATATCCAGCAGAATTATTGTGGAGACATTTCCATTATCCAATTCAGTTGTCACCCCATAATAAATTACTAAGGCATAACCAACTCTTCACAAAGCCATGTTGTCCCCTCATAGAGTATCATATTCCTATCCACCCATTCCTGAATTCTCTTTTTGACTAATATTTCCAGTAGGTTTACACCGCTCTTGAGATACACCGATTGGTCGATAATTTGTTACTGCAGTCTTAGAACCTCCCTTATATGACGGAATTATTTTGCCCTCTTTCCACTCCTTTGGAACTCTACCAGAGTTGAGACTTAAATTAAACAGCCTAATCAGAGATATTGCCAGTTCTCTTGAACATTCTCACAGAACTAGAGCTGATATCCCATCTAATCTATGCTGTGTATACATGTGTATCCCATCTAATCTAAGCTGTGTATACATTGAGATTCAGCAGTATCCTAAGAATCTTCAGTTCATCCACCTCTGATCTCACATCAGTCTGTCACATGTTACAGCAGTAACCTCACTTTGGAAGCTTGAGTGATTGTATCTTGTATATTGGTGAGAAACGCATAACAAGGAAATGCAGGAAGATATTGCATTGGATAATGGAGAATATATCATTCCTAGAAGCATTTTTTTAAGGATGTGGACACTGGGTGAAAAAATATTTGCATGGAGATTTGTGGGTACATGAAATGAGTTGTCAGAGTAGGTAGCATACAGACATTGAATGAGTTCAAGGCAGGATATAAGTATTTATATTAGTATATAATGGAAAGATCTCTTGCAGTGTGGCTTAGTGATTCCATAGAGACCTAGAAATAGTAGCAATATTAATGTTAACCTTCTAAACAACATAATTTCACGCATAAGGAATATGTATGGATCATAGTAATAAAAAGATGGCATAACTAATAATTCCTTTTTAGCTAAATATAGTTAGATCAGCAGCAGCACAACAGATTCTTTTTTGAAGTTTATGGATTGGAATGAACAAAAGTCCCTTACAGCAAAAAAATAATAGTTAGGCTGCTAGATCTTCAAATTACATTTCCTAAGAGATGTTACACAGTTACTGATCTACTATTCAGTGAGCTACATTTATTGTTTTGCTGCTGATTTTGTGCATTTTATTCATAATGCTGGTGATTAGATCTCAGATTATTTTTATCCATTTATGTACATGACTGACTTCACTTCCAGTGATCTCATAGAAAATAAACATATAAATGCTGTCAAGTCAGACCTTTTGAGTTGCCATTTAGTATGCCCACAGCAAGTGGTCTATTCCTGCCAGATATCTTCATCTAATCAATGTCTCTCACTCTCATTTTCTAATGGGTTTTGCCTCATTAAAAATTAATTTCTTTGTAAAGCTAATGGCATCTTATATATGTAATTACTTAATATTTTTGTTTAAAATTCATACCTAAAGGTAATTTTCTCAGCTCCAGTAGTAGTGGTCATGCCTATCAATTATGCCATAAAATGGAAATGTGCCATGTTGTATTTTCATTCTCTTCACAAAATGTCACAGATGCTTTACTTGTTGAATTCTTTTCTAGCATTGTTCTAGAATTTTTAAACTGGCAAAATTTTGTGCAGATGAAATGATCACTCTTTGGTATCCTTGCAACAGACATTGTGTAAATCTCTTCAGATTATTCAGCATTATCTAAGACATAAGCAACTGTTTCATCACCTGTGGTAGTGTGTGCATGACCAGAGGCCTATCTCCATCATCATCATCATCAAATTCCTGCCATGTACCCACAGGGGGTGTACAGGATATGACAGTACTACATGAAAAATTTACATCATTCCTAACTTCCTATCTACAATTTTCCTCCAAATCAGTCTGTTACTTGTCAAGACTCCAACATTATCAGATCTTATATTTCTATCGTCTAAGGCACTTTGTACCGTATCAATCCACCTATCTTGGTCTTCCTCTGGGTCGTTTTCCTGCCAACCTGGCAGAGAACACTTGTTTTGCTAATCTTTCCTCTCCCATTCTATTTAAGTGACCATACCACCTGAGACTAACGCATTCCTGCATGCTGACAATGTCAAGTTCTTTCCTAATATCCTTGTTTTTAATATGATATTGCCATTGATGCCATCTGTTCACGCCTCTAATCTTTCTCAGGACTCTCATATTTGAGGTCTCTAGTCTTTGGTCAAGTGTTTTACTTCTGACCCAGCTCTCAGATCCATAAGTTAAAACTGGTTTGAACACTGTCTTGTATACAGCTAATTTAGTGTACCGACTAATTTCTTTCTTATTCCATATGAATTTATTCAATTGACTTCCCACCATACCAGCTTTGTTGATTCTGTTGTCTATTTCTATATTTAATTTACCATCTTCAGTAAAAATCATGCCTAAGTAGCTGAAATGTTTTACTTGTTCCACAGGTTCTCCATTCACAACACAGTTGACATTTTCAATGATTCTGCCTATTTTCATTGTCTTTGTCTTTTTATTGCTGACCTTCATACCATATCTATTACAACAGCTATTCAATTTAGTCAGAGAATCTTGCAGACTTGTAGCGGATTTATTTAGAGTATAACATCATCTGCATAAAGCAAAGAGCTGACATTAACATCTCCAATTTTGATATCAGGTTTAATACCACATTCCTTCATAATGTAATCCATATAGATAATGAATAACAGAGGGGATAATGTACATCCTTGTCTCACACCAGATTTAACATTAAACCATCTTCCTGTACTTCCTTCAATTCTAACTGCTGACTTACAACTCAAATAAAGACTAAGTATTGCTTGATATAATGCCCCATTGACACCATATAACTGCAGCATATTGAATAGCTTCTCTCTTGGCACCTTGTCATATGCCTTTTCCAAATCAACAAAACTTAAATACAGATCTTTATTATATTCCCATGCTTTCTCGACTATTTGTCGTAAAGTGAAGATCTGATCTGATCCTGACAGCCTCTATTTGGCCTGAATCCAGCTTGTTCTTCACCAAGCTTTTCTTCCACAATTCTTCTCAACCGTTTCTCAAGTATACTTGCATAGATCTTGCCAGGAACACTCAGTAGGGAAATACCTCTGTAATTCTCACATTCAGTTTTATTTCTCTTTTTATATATGGGTACTATGAGAGCTCTACTCCAATCATCGGGAATTCGCTGCATTAATATTCGCTCTAAATCACTGCATTAATATTCTAACCACAAGTGGGTCTCTCAGTTATCCATTCACATTGAAAATCAATTTGTTTACTGGCCAGTAATTGTATATATATATAGTGTGGGTGGGTGTGTATGCAATGTTGCCCATTGAGACAACAATTATTATATCAAAACAAAGAACTATATTTGGAATTGTCAATTACACAGATTCAAAATAAACTCGAACTCACACAATATTTACATCTGTCGCACACTGAAGGCATGATGGAAGTCCTGAACTGGAACCTCCTTCGATCTCTGGGTCACACTGCACTGGATGTCTTCGATATTGCTGAAGCGCTCTCCCCCCCCCCTTTCAAGGCACACTTCATCTTTGGGAAGGGGAAAAACTCTGCTGCAAATGGGGGGGGGGGTTTGATCACACAGATCAACTTCGAAGACAGAAACTGTTTCACAGGTAGCACACGGTGCGTGGGTACATAGTCGTGCAACAAAAGCCAGTTGTTGTGGATCGATTCTTTTCTGACACATTGCATTTGGGCATACAGACATTTCATTACTCCTAAATAATACTGAACATTCACTGTGGTGCCCTCAAGAAAATTCACAGTGGATAATTCCAGCAACGTTTAAAAAAAAAAAATGACCATTGTCTTGACACGTGATTTTTGCAACTGATTTTCTTCTGCTGTGTAGAAGACATTCCATGCCATTCTATGTTCTGTTGTTTCATTTCCAGATCAAACTAAAAACACCAACTTTCATCATTGGTGATAATTATTTGCAATACATCACAATCTTGATCAACTGCATGGATGAAATTTTGACAGCATGCAACCTAGTGCTCTCTCTCTCTCTCTCTGTTCATGTGTCAACATGCGCATCACAAACTTCAAACAAATCTTCCTCTTGTGCAAATCTCTTAGAAACTTTGCACTGTTTTTTAGGTCTTGTACACTTCTACAGAAGTGTACCAAGATTTTTGTTGTAATTTTACTGTAAATTAGGAAAAAAGTTTCCTAATTTACAGTAAAATTTCATCATGGCCTCTTTGCTCCATGATGCAACTTCTGACACGTTCCATTCACACACTCTTACTTCAGTGGTTGCTACACAAAAACCGCTACGTCACCTGACTCAAAAGTTGCACCTGCGATTACAACCCATGTTAGCGGTCAAAATATAAACACATTCATTACTTTTATTTAAAGGACTGTCCTGTAAAAAATCAATCTCATTACTTAACGGGCACATAGATAGTGCTATCTCAGGTCACTTGACATGCTAGCTCATTTAGTGACTGCTTACCATTTTGATATTTGTGGGTTGATAATTTGAGAGATCATTGTAAAATATGACCTGGGTGACATATTAGGAAAGATTCAACGTAGTTTTTCATGTTTCTTTAACCATGATGACCAGCAACATGCAATAGTACCAACTGAGCTTTCTCTTGCATTATGTATAATTCACCATATTAATTCTGTAAGAGAACAGCAGATGAAAAGCTGAGGATATGAGAATCGAGTGGTTGGTACCATTTCCTACTCAAATTCAGAGAATGTAATTCAAGCATTGGTTACAGATTGGTATTTTTGTAATTATTGTAATGAGTTACACATTCTGCTATGATAAGGGACTTTTGTTCCGATCTATGGGTTGAACAATTTGTCCCCCACACACATATACATCATTATCAGCCGTTGTCAATCCACTGCTAGATGAAGGCCTTTCCAAGATTACTCCAGAACTGTCTGTCCATTCTCCTTTCCCATATCACTCCTGCAAATCTGATGATATCATCAATCCACCATGATTTAGGTTTTCGTATGTTGGCCAAAGTCCAAAAATATAAGGATCATGCCAGGTCTGTTTTATCATTTCAGACTCTGGCCAGCCAATTCTAGTAATGGCCAGGGACTTGGCTAAATGAAGTTTTTTTTCCAAAACGGTTTGAAATATTTTGGAGAGAGTTTTATTTGCATTTTGCACAATAAAAATTCTTTTATTTGTATATCAAAATCTAGAAGAGAAATCATCTAATTAATATTGATATAAACAATTAAATTGCCCAAATTTGCTGAATATTTTTACATTAAACTATCTGTACCTATTACAATATGACAATTTTGCTGAATGCTTTTTAAAGCGAAACTACAGTTTCTTTGAAAACGTTTCAAGGAAACTCTCAGTTGGTTCAGTATTTTTAATAGTAAAGTATACTTGCACCCCAGTGTACCACTTGCTTGCATTACTCTGCCCTTCTCCCTCCGAAGTCTAAACTATAACATTATTTTACAAAATTAAAACAGTGTAATTGGTATCACAAAACAGTATGCAATAATACTCTCACACCATTATGAGCTAGATTACACAATCATATTTGGAACCGGCTATGTAGCTTACATGTTTAGACATATTCAGCTGTAGGAAGGTGTGTGCAAGAAAACTGTTGATGTTGAAGTTTGGCTGGGTGTAATTGGCCAAACAAATCCTGAAGAAACAAAATTATAGCATGTGTGTGTGTGTGTGTGTCAGACTTTGACCAATCAGTTTGGCCAGAGTGTAAAGAGGTAAGCCATTTTGCGAAGTGGCAGATTTCGGACTTTAGCCTTGACACACACACACACACACACATATACACTTTATTTTGATATAATATATATTAGAGGCCTGAAGTGGCTTGAAAAAGTTCCATGTTTGGTCTCTAGAGTAGGGTTTCTGGGCTATGTAAAATAAAATTTAAAAAAAATGAAAAAAATCATTCATCATGCATTTGTTCCATCTTAGAACTAAGGCATTTATCTCAACAGATATTAATTCTTTATTCATTAAAATTAATTGAGCGATTGAAATTTTATGTTATAAGAAGAATACATATAAGAAAGCATAACTGGAAATTCCTGAAGGTATAATTGCCATATTTGTCAAAACTTTGAAATTAAGTACATCCTTTTTTATCTTCATGCTAAAAATACTAAACTTACTAAAGGAGCTGAAATAGTACGAGATGGTAAATAATGCAGAAGATGAAGTAGTAATAGATGTACATATAATATAAAAAAGCAGGAATTAAAAAAGGTCAAGAACTACAAAACCTATAAATTAAAGATACCAAAAAATTATATACTTGGTTTAATCCTTTATCCAAGTGTAAGCAAACAAAGTTTCCTGAAGTATTTTCAGGACTGGGGCAACTCGTGGTATGACTTCACATCACTTGCCTTAGTATCCCATAATGCAAAACACATCTCCTTGTGAACATGTATAATGCTATGCATTATGGGAAGGGCCACTACCCAGACCGGTTTCGACCTTTGTTGAGGTCTCAATAATGCGAGCCAGACCCAGAGGTGATACCAAGGTTGAACTAATGCAGAAGTAATATTTTCATATATGAGTTGCCAAAAGATGTGCAAACTTTGTTTGCTTACACTTGGATAAAGAATTAAACCAAGTATATAATTTCTTGGTATCTTTAATTTATAGTATAATCAAGTGGAAAAATTTTCAACAACTATCTATCTCTAATCCAGAATAGTTTAATAATAAGGTATGGCACCTTTTGGCAACTCATATAATCCAGAATAGTTTAATAATAAGGTATGGCACCTTTTGGCAACTCATATATGAAAATATGACTTCTGATTACTTCATCCTTGGTATCACCTCTGGGTAGTGACGCTTGGTTGATTCTTATAGCCACTGCTTATTCTTGGCAACATAATTTGCTTTCATTTTCTTGAAAATCAATAATAGTGACCTTCCTCATTTCATGGATATGTTTAAATCATATGGCTTGAAGCAAAATGAAATAGGGATTTTGTTAATGTTGCTAGTATTCGCTTGTTTGCATTTTTACTTTGGGGTTAGATGTAAATGGTTCTGGTATGGGAATATTGCAGTCACAGTAATGTTCAATTAAATCTAATTTTGAAAAAAAAAAAAAAAAAGTTCTGTTGTAGCAAGTACTGCACCCATGTTGATAACTAAATTTACAAACCGCATTGTGATATGGTAATATGATGGGTGGCATTGTTGTGATTTTGTTTTAGTAAAGTTTGTAGGTTATTACTGGTGATGAAAATGTTGTAATTAGAATATTCTAAAATGCATTTCATAGCCTTGTAGATGTCATTAAATATACAGGTTTTTTTATGAGGTGCCTGTGTTGCTCAGTGGAAATGCTATTTGTTTCCTTAGCTGGGCTGCCTGAAGAAAGACAAGACTATTATAGGATCAATTCTGGTCATTGTCTAGAACTATTTCTAGGTTTTTTCTTCAGCTGGTTCCAGGTTAGTTGGCCTTTTATCTCCACATCTCAAAAAATCAACTGTAGAACTTGCATTATTATGGGCAGTGATACGAGTGTTAGATTTTATGACCATAAGATGGCAGCAGTTGTCTGCTGTACTGTCTCTTCTGTAAGCCTTCATTCATTGAAGGCTTTCAAAGCTATAAATGAATATAGCTTGAATTCATTATCAGTGGAGGCATGAAAGCTGGAGACTGGTGGCCCACCTGTCATCAAAAAGTTAGGACTAAATTAAACATTTACAAGTGTGCCATAGTAAAAAATATTTCATCTTGAGTATTGTAAGACATCATCAGTGAGAGTGAAGAATGATGGTAAAGAATTTGAACAATAAAACAGTGCAGTGCATGTGCCAAATTTGAATCCCTCTGCATAAGTAGTTGTACATTTATTAAGTTAAAACTATTGGATTGAAATGATAACTAATTAATTTAATTATTATAATACCATCTATTTAACACAGTTGAGTATAACAATTTCCCAAAATTTTGAAATGGTAAGGCAGTTGTTACATTTAAGGTTTGGTTTATGAAGTAGAGCTTAAGTACTTCCTTTGAAGCCCTTCATATCTGGACATAGATATGTGTAAAAGCTTTGTGTTTTCCCATTGGCTCCTATGGCTTGCATTCTCAATTCCATGGAGAGTGCCAGGCCAGATGTGGTCTTGATGTTCAGAAATATGTTTATAGACTGAGCTTCCTGTTTGCCCATAGTATGACAGATTGCATGAAAAAGAGACTTGGTATATTTCAGGTAGTATCGTTGTTGAGAGTTTGTCTTTTGGAGTGGATAACAGATTATAAATTTGGTTAATAATTGGTTTTTTATATTCTTTGCTACTCCTTCAGAAATATCTTTGATGTAAGGAAGGAATCCTGTGGAGTAATACTTATTCTCTTGGATGTTTTCTTGGAGTAGTGTTAACATTTTTTTTTTGTTGTTGTTGTTGTTCTTCTTGGGTTGAATCCATTTAGTAGAGCTGCTTGTTTAATGGTTTCCAATTCCTGTATGAGCAACCCTTCAGAACAAATCCTGTGTACTCCGATCTGTAAGGATTTTATGATGCTATATTTCTGAGATGGGTGGTGTGCTGATGTATTGTGAAATGTGATATCCTGTAAAGGTTGGTTTCAGTAGATGGAAATAGAAAGCAATCCATCAGGGTTATGTTGGATTGCTTTCTATTTCCATCTACTGAAACCAACCTTTACAGGAAATCCCACTTGGTGTTTATTTTTCTAATGTAAATTTAATCGAGGATGTAGATTATTGATCAGAGCCAGAGCTCCATTTATTTTCCAGAAAATCAACCTTACCATTGTTCTTTGCTCTCAGTGATGTGTTATGAATGTAAGATGAAATACAGACATACCCTGACTTACGCGAATCCGGAGTTACGCGGTTTCTTATATGTACATATTCCCGTTCCGCTTCACCACTAGTCATATGTTTCCGGCACCGGCTGCATTTGCCAGTGTCGCACATGCTGTGAACAAGTACTGACATGTTTTGTGCGTTCTCCATTCATACATGATTTTTATAGTCTACAAACCTTGCGATTGTTTAATGTTATGTTCTTGATACAAATTTTATCACATAAAAAATAATAATGTTGTCCAAAAGAAGCAAGTCCGATTCTGATAGAGCTAGCAAGAAAAGAAAAACATTGACTTTGGAAACAAAACTCTACATTATTAAGGATTTTGAAGGTAGAATGAAAGTATGTTTTTATATATAAATTACATGCAAAATTATACCCCGAGTTAAGCGAATTCGACTTACATGCTTTTTGTAGGTCCCACCTACCGCGTAACTTCGGGATATGACTGTATTTGTAAAATAAATATTATTTTTTACTGGGCACACATGTGAATGTTTCACCATGAAAAACTCTATACATCTCACTATACAAGTTCTCTGCCTACTCCCTTTGATGAATAAAAAGCATTAAATAAAAGAGAATTATTTATTTTATCGTTAAGTTTTTGATATGTTGCTTTGGAATACATGACATAGTCTATTGTGAATATTGCCAAAGATGGAAAATATCTATAAGACATGATTTCTTGTTCAAGGCTGATAATATGTGTAATAAGTAATTTCACTTGTATGTGGTGTGTGTGTTGGTATTTATGTAATAATCTGCTCTTGCTAGGGTCGAATTTATGAATTTTTCTTTCTTATACTCAATTGCAGTCTGTGGGTATTCAAAGAATTAAATAATTTTATTATGGCATTCTTGTTACCAATACATAAGACATTATCTACATATTTACTATAACAAGAAATCTCTATGGAAAGTAAGGAAGATAGAAGTTGTAATTCTACTTGGGTTGCAAGATATCTGCTAATGCTTTGGCCTGTGGAAGACCACAGACCTCTTCATAAATATTTTCATAGCATTTAAAAAAATTACTGAGATTTTTAAATTAGAGAAAGGATATCCAAACAATAATTATTCATTCTGTTCTGATCATTTACAAGCAGAGAGTCGACAATGTACAGGGAATATCCACATTGGTGTATAGGGAGGACGCATCAAAGGAAGAAAGAATATTGTCAAGCCATATGATTATTTCCTTAATGTGCTTAAAAAGTGCATTTGTGTGTTTTATCATAAATTTTTAATTTTTTTTTTTTAATATTGGTTTTTTGTTATGTGTTTCAAGAAAATTTTGTAAAGGAGCTGTTGTGGTGTTTTTGTATGAGATTTTACCAGTTTCGCTTATCTGCTTCCAGTTAACAGGCTGTAGGTTTGAATCCTACTATGGACATAGATGTTTGTAATTGTCCTTAGGTGAAAGACGGATTTCTTCACATGGTGTTAGACTACTGTCCAACTTATTGGAAGCCTGAAGTGGCTTGAAAAAGTTCTGTGTTTGGTCTCTAGATCAGGATTTTCAGATTATGAGAAAATTTTTTAAAAATACAAAAAAAAAAACCACACACACACGTGCACGCGGATTCTGGTTCATTGGAATAGCATAATTTGACCCAGCTGTACCAATTATATGAAATTGCACATCAAGAGTTTAAAAGGTCTTTATACATAAGAGATACAAGTTTAGACAAGTTTTTCATTTATTGCATAGCAAAGTTACTGACTTATATGTTTTACATAAAAAATAATAAGCATATAAATGAAATGAAATATGCATGCAGTTCTCAGCAGTGAATGGCATCATAGGAATTTTTTTTTTTATTGACTTCAATTAAACAGAATCATCACACATTGGCTCCTTGCACAAAACAGAGTTGTAGTTCAGTAATAAATTTTCTAGTATCCTGGGTAGTCACTCGTTCAAGTACACGAGTGATTCTCATAATTTTTTTCTAATATCCTCTCTAATGTTTTATAATATTGAAGACTACCATCAATGGATGCAAGCTCTTCATAGTTTTCTGATGTGGTTCACGTCTAATGTGATGCCGGTATCACTCCCGTCTGTATCTGGCATCTGTGATTGAATGCTTAAAAATACACTAAGAAAGAGAGTTTTGAATGGCTTGTTGCTCATTCCCTGCCAACTATCAGCCATAAGCTTTATTGCTCATAACTTTTGCACTGACCTCCTTAGCAACTGTCAAAAAACCTCAAAAATGTTTTCTTAATTTCTGTTGCAATTCCATGTTCCAACTTATAAGCCATTTCCTAAAACAATCAGATATCATCCATGCATTTTTGTTATAGTACTGAACTGGGAAACTCTTTATTCTGATCCCTTTAAAGCATTGAGGGAGGCCCCCCCCCCTTTTTTTTTTCAATAACCAATTGTTTACTATTTGTTCCTTACATATTTTGAACAGCATAAACTGTTACACAATACTTTGCTTCCATTGATCAAAAATATGTAGTATGTTTATAACATGGGGAAAACCATCTGATGCAGCTTGATAAAATATCCCTATTTCATCAGTATTGCAGGTATTATTAGCACTAAAGTTTTGATTCAAGATTATGTAATATTTTTAATACTCCATGTGGGAAAGGTTGGGCCAGTTAAATGGCATTGTGTCCCAAATAAACAAAACAAAGTCATGTTATATTATCATTTTGTTTTTGTTCTTTCAGATTTGTTCCAATAAAATGGATGCCCCCCCCCCCCCCCCACACACACACTGGTATTAACTGTAGGTTTACAACTTTCATGGGTTCAGAATCATGTAAAAAAAAGATTGTGTAGCATATGAGATAGCCTAGGTTAAATGTTTAAATTTAAATGGCATTGTTTGCCATTTAAATTTAAACATTTATTTGCATTTATTGCCCAAGGATAACAGGATGGTCTAGTGGGGAGAGTAATTTAAAAAAAAAAAATCAAAAAATACCTGGATTGTTTAAAAACAAAACAGGTATTTTTTGAGCTATGCAGCAAGCTCAAAACTAGATTCATCTTCTATAATCTGAAGAAAAATTTATTAAAACAACTAGTGCACTGTCATACAAACTGCTGACTTGTCATGCAAGTTAGCAGTTTGTTTTTATTTCTTGGCATTTTTTTAAATTCAGAGTCTTTAATTTTATTTGTGTTTTATCCCATCTATTTTATGTTCATATGTATACATTTATTGATTCTTTCCATTGAATATTATTTCCAGTCTTATACTATTTAGACCTCATCATTAAGTCCAGTACTAAAAAATAAGATAAAAATAAAATACTTAATTTGGATTTTTTTTTTCTGTTAATATTATTCTAATGTAAAAGTTTTATCAGTAAATAAATAGTTCATTTCTAACCTTATAGGTTGGCTTATAGGCTATATACAGCTGCCTTACTGAGCAGCTCCATTTCTGCTAAGGTTTTGCTTATACATATGTTAATGAAACAACTTAGAGCTATATGAAATTAGTTTTCAGAAACTAAAACTGCAGCATTTAGTTTCATGCATATAGAGCAACTCAGGAGAAATTAATGTACATACGTTCTATTTTTGAATTTAAAAAAATCTTCATGTGAAAATGGGTCCAGTGCTGAGTAGTTTGAGCTGCTCAGCATTAGACTTTAATCTGTTTGAATTTTAAAATAAATAAATAATGGCTATCCAATTTTCAGTGATGAAAAATGATAAGCAGACATACACCTCATAAGAATTTGCAATTTATGTTTACAACAGGGTCTTAAAAATACCACCTTCAGCCAAAATGCACACTATAGTTTCTTTGTATGGTATGCATAGCTTGTATTAGTTAGAACTGATGTTTATATGAGCTGCTAGCTGCAACATGTGATTGAGCAGTGCTTATTATTTCAGTTTTATCTAGTACTTTCAGCTCTTTTATCGATGTTTACAGGCAAAAATCCAAAGGGCCAAATTTAGGACCAAAAAAATTGGATCATCAATTTTATGGAATATCACAACTGATCATCATCCAGAACAGAAAAAAAAAAAAAAAAAAAAAAAAAAAAAAAGATTGCTATATTGCATTTTAACTGTGTGGAAAAAAATGTGAAGGAGCTCAACTGTATTGAATATACATATGCTGTTATTATTATCAACACCTGACCTTCGTGGAGTCAGAAACTCATCGTGGGAGGTACTCACTATTGCATACAATGCTCATCCAACCGCGTCTTAAACTGATTCAATGTGTCCACATCCACAACACACTCAAGCAATGCATTCCACTCACCAACCACCCTCCATGCAAAGAACCTGCTTCTCACTCCTTTGCTCACACCCTCTTTATATAGGTTCCATCAATGACCTCTTGTTCTACTCCCCTCTCCCATTCTATGAAAAATCTATTCCTTGTCTACCTGATAATAACCCCTGACCAGCTTATATGCCTCAATCATATCCCCCCCCCTCCTCTTATTCAAGAGGCTCTGCAACTTACATTCCCTCAATCTGTCCTTGTATTCCAAAGACCACTGACTACCTTTGGGAATCTTCTCTGTACCCTTTCCAAGATATCCTCGTCATCATGAAAACCCAGCGACCAAATCTGTGCACAATAATCCACATGAGGCCTGATTAAGGCCTTATACAATGGAATCATAACCTCTCTATTTCTGCATGTCAGGGTTCTCTGCATCATTGCCATTATTCGATGTGATGTCTTCACAACTTGTGCAATGTGGCCCTGAATTTCAGGTCCTTGTTCACTATCACACCTAGATCTCTCATCTCTTCCACTTCTGTTAAAGTTTCTCCACCAAGTGTATACTTGGCATCCCATCGTTGCTTACCAAATCTCAAAACCTTACACTTGGCAACACTGAACTGATAGTTCCACTTACCTGCCCATTCATGCAATCTATTCAAGTTTTCTTGTAAGGCATTAACATCAGCCTGACTGTGCATTGCTCTCCCCCAGTTTTGCATCATCTGCAAACAGCTGGATATCACTAGTTAAACCCAATATCGTTAACATACAAATTGAACAACAATGACCCCAAAACTGACCCCTGTGGCACACCACTGGTGACCTTTCTCTTTCGAGATACTGCACCCCCATATACAACTTTCTGATACCTATCTGACAGCCAGTAATTGATCCAACACAGAAGTCTGTTATCCAATCCCATCTCTTTCAATTTAATTAAGAGCTTGTCATGTGGCAGTTTATATAGCCAAAGACACAGATTGACATTAAAATCATTATTATTATTACGTGACACTTCCAGGGAGTCTAAGGACTCATCGTGGGAGGGTACATTACTCTACTTCGCTAAATACATCTCATCCTCTCCACTACTACTAAATTCTCCAACCACAACACTACTACAATCAACGCCATCTATCACCCATCAAGTCATGTTGAAATTACTTTCCACAGTGTCGAAGGGATTTGTTTCTGACCGTACATGTAAATTACAAGTATAGTACAAGATTAAATCAATGAAGTTGACTTTGAGCCAGTTAAAATTTCAGCAGTTGGCCATATTCTGAGGTACTTATTCTATATATGGTATGACTTAGACGCCTTCTTTATGTCATTTCTACATGCTCTTGTAATGCTTTCTCATTCAAGTGTTTTAAAGGAGTGTGTACTAGATATATTTCTAAACATTTACATGGATAATGCATGTAGGAAAAATATAGCATTGATTAAAAATTTCCCATATATTTCATCCAGTGTAATATGGATATCATCAGAGAGAAAAATCAGACTGATAACTACATTCAGAACATGAATTATAAGATATGAGTTACATAGCATGTACTTACTAGCTCATGTTTCAATCACAGCTGAGTTGATAGGAATGCACTACACGTATTAGATTTCAAAGGAACCAATGGAATAGCTTCTGCAACTAAAATTAAAAAACCTAATCACCAGCATGGTTGGCTAAGTGATTATCACACCTGCTGCCCAACTGTCAGGCTGCAGGTTCAAATCCCACCATGGGCATAGGTGTTTGCGATTGTCTTTAGATGGGAGATGAATTTCATTAACCAGTGTGAGACCACCACCCTGCTTATTGGAGGCCTGAAGTGGCTTGAAAATGTTCCATGTGTTTCTCTAGAAAAGGATTTCCAGATAGAAAAAAAAAAAATTCTTAGCCTACCAGTGATACAAAATGTATCATAAGTTGCATATAACCTTTCATTGGTGGAAGCAACATAAAGAAGAAAAAAAATTAATATTGTTAAAAATAAAAAAATAATAAAAATTAAATAACCTAATCAATATTATGAATAATTAATAATATTTACTTTGTAAAACTTTGAAATTGGCATACGATCAGACTAATAATTACAACAAACTACTGTTCAAAAAATTTACACATATGTCAGCTAGATTATAATCTGATGTGAAAAGAATTTCCATACCTTACCATAAAGGAACATCTGAATGGTAACAACGATTCTTTATAAGTACACTCTATACACATTCTTCAAACTAGCTTGGAAGCTTTTCCTATCATCCACAGAGGACAAATTACCTCCTCTGTTCTTACCAGGCATCTATCAAGTGTCTGTTTATGTCATTTTTTGTTACTTTGGACAGATTGGCTGCTCTGCTGAGATTAGAAACCAACTAGTCTGGCCTTGCTTCCCTTCCCATGCTGTTGACACTAGACAGAGTTTTTTGGAACCAGACCAAGATTCTTCATTCCAACAGATCTAGATTTGATTTTTTTTTCTTTCTTGAAACTTGTGAAACACTACAAAATCACCTTAACTGCTCTGACTGTATGCCAGTTTCAAAGTTTTGGGAAGTAATTATGATTAACTGTTCATAATTTTTTTTTTTAATGGCGTTGATTAGGTTATTTAATTTTAGTTGTAGAAACCATTCCATTGCTTCCTTTGAACTCTAATAGTGCATTCCTATCAACTCAGCTCTGACCAAGACACGATCTAGTAAGCACATACTACATGACTCATATCTCATGATTCATGTTTTGAATGTAATTATCGGTCTTCTCTTTTCTCCCTATTATGCCCATGTTGCACTGGGTAAATTATATTGGAGATTTTTAATAAATTCTATATTTTTTCTACATGTGTTAGTCTGTAAACGTTTAGAATTAAGCTTTCTCATTCAGCCACATCTTGTTCACTTGTACACTCCAATAAAACACAAATGCTAGGGAACATTCTGTGGCTTGTGTATTGAAGTATTTTGAGGGTAAATTTGTCATGAACAAGGATGTCGAAAAATAAATGAGCTTCTTGTTAAGCCTTTTGTATATTATTATCATAAATATTCCCATTTCACTTTAAAATTTTAAATCTTATATGCATTTTATTACTCTTTCCCAAAATTGAAGTGAATAATTTACTGTGGTATATGTATAAGAGTTCTTTAACTGTGCAGTCAGAAAAAAAATAAAATAAAATTAATTTAAAAAAAAGCTTTTATCTTTTATGGAACAAAGGATGCTTTATTATTAAAGAAGAAATGCATTAATTATAGGATTACTGTAAAAAATTATTTAATATTATTTATTTATTTGTTTATTTTTTTGGCATTCAATATATCTGCAGCATTCAAGGCAGAACATTGTACTTGGTAATGACTGATTTAAGTTTAGAATTATCTAAACTTAAATTTTATTGATAGAGACAAATCAGTGGTATAGTTGTTAAGAAGTTCTGTCATATTTCCACTTGAGTTTTCATGCAGGGATGTGAAAAAAACATAATTTAAAGTGCAAAAAATGTGACCTAAATTGCTTGAATAATTGAAGTATTAGTGCTCTGGTAATACTTAATATACTTCAGAATGTATGGCTGAAAATCAAATATCAATGTGATGTTTTTTGAGCAACAAATTTCCACCATCTCCTAGAGTCGGTAGATCCATTGGGGAAAGTCTTACACAACCAGCGACATATCTACCATAGTAAACCTTAAATTCTGTTTAAGAATAGAAATATAAGTCATAGAGGAAATAAATGAATTAAAGATAACTTACATAAAAAATAAATAAATTATTTACTGTATTACTACAAAATTTTTGCTCACATTTCACAGGTGTGTGTCCTTACAAAAGTACACATAACAGAAATCATTTTTAAAATATTATGATAAGAAAAGTCAAGTACTATTTCCCACAAAGGGGATAAACATAATCTATCAGGTCTATGAAGATTAGGACTATAATAATGCTAGTCAGCTCAACTTGTGTAGTTCCATTAGAAATCTGCTATTATGCAGGACTTCAGTTTTGTTTCAAAGGATTTTATTACTAGGTTTTTTTCTGTTAGTCACTCTAGTAGAATAATGGTTGATTCAATCATTATCATTTTGGCATACTGTTTGAAATGTAATGTAGCTTGTCTCTGTGTGTGTGTGTGTGTGTGTGTGCGCGCGCGCTCCAGATGATGATCTTAATATGAAGGTCAAAACATCAGAAAATTAAAGTAATTATTCTTAACATGTTAGTAGCCTCCATAATTAATCAAAATGAATGCTAATCACTTTGTAGCATTAAAAGAAAGGAAACAAAGAATTCTGTGTTTAAGATGGCATGCTTTTCAAGGACAGACTACTCAGTTTTATGGTACATTATATAATTTTTATATTCTTCACAATTAACAAGGATAGATTTCCAAATTAGCCAGTATATCTCAAATTTATCTCCATTGTTGATGAAAGAAATTAAGAAATCTTGCAGAAGGAAGAAAAAAAAAGTAATGTAATGATGCCTCACAATTCTCCTTATATAGTTTTAGAGAAAGGCTATTATTTTATTACCCAAGACCCCATAGAGTCAAAGACTCATCTGGGAGGTCCTTTTATCATACACATACACAGCTCGTCATACCGTGCTTTAAACACACTCAAATTCTCTGCAGACACTACACTCTCAAGCAAAGCATTCCAATCATTCACAACTCTGCATGAAAAAAATCTGCTTCTCTATAGAAAGGCTATACAAGGAGAATTGTGAGGCATCATTACATTACTTTTAACAGGTCTAGTGGACTAAGTTTATCTCCTTTAAAAAAAAAAATGCCCTTTGTTTTCTCGTCATGATTTTTTATTTGCATCCTTTTTTATTCTTATGTTATGTGAGAGATAATAAATCATCTCTCACATAACAAGTTTTTTGTTTGGTTATAAAGCTAACTATACTTGACAAATAAATATATTATTGTTTTTATCCTTTACCCAAGCATGAAAAAATAACTAAGTTAACCATCTTGAGTTGGACTTCTCTGTCTCTGAGTGCTCTCCAGTCATTCCTGCATCTGACCTTAAGACCACATTAAACTATGAGGATAGAGCCATTTAAAAAAATCTCTCATAGTAAAAATAGACAGAATTTTATCTCTTCCTTATGAATATTGCATAATGTGGGTGGTATACACCACCTAGTCAGAAAATTGGTATCTCCTAGAATGCTTCTTTCTGAATACAAAAATCATCTGACTAAAACAATAAAATTTCAACAATAAACAATAAAATTTGAAAACTGGTTTCAAAACCATGTTTTTTCTTAACAGTGTTTTAATTCATTAATTTTAAAAATCAAAATTCTATTCCCATTGCTGATAGTGGGAGGTGCTGCAAAAAAAAAAGAACTTGTTCTGTTGGAAGTAATGGAATGCCTAACACACATAATCTCTTCTAAGTAAACAGGGCAAGAGTTTGATGAGGTCTCATCACTGGAAAGCTAAACTTGTGCAGATACCAAGACCAAGAGGTAAATAAAAGGCAGAAGTCACATGTTCCCTATACAAAGGGTAAAATGGTATAGCTCCATATTATTAAAATATGATGGATGAGAGAAAGCTGTAGCAAGTTTTTTTCATTTGGTAAGAAAGTAAATTATCCTTGAAACGAAGTTATATTCTTTTTATTATCCTTTACCTAAGTGTGAGCAAACCAAACCATGCGTGAAATAACTTCTTGATTATTCTACTTACACGCACACAGCTTGGAAAGAATCAATGGGCAGGGTGCATTGTACCATATAACGAGTCACTGTTGGTAGCCAGTATAAATTGGAGCGATATGATGCTCCTAAGTCAGTACAATTGTGTCCAGGTAAAATGACTGTGAGAATGGAACTGAAGGAACGATGCCATGTTGCAAGCCTATCTGTTCTTCAAACTGTTGGCAAATTGGGTCATCCCAGGTCAACACTCAGTGATACCATACTGAGATGGAAACACAGGGAGTCAACTGCAAGTGCTATCTGCAATGGATTACCCACCACACTCACTGAATGTGAAGGGTGCTATGAAGGATAATATGTAAAAATGCCATTTGTCACCTGACACATTGAATGTGCAGTTCCAGGCATCAAATGGAATATGAATCTGCACAAAAGCATTCAGAACCGAGGCTCACAACACGGGTTTCCATGGTAGGAGTGAAATATGCAATTCCCCCCACATTACCCAAACCAACATGCAATGTCGTCTTCAGTAGTACAAAGAGTTTATACCACTGAAGATAACATGTACTACAAAGTGTGCAGAAGCTTGGAAAGCTATGTTATGGAGCAATGAATCGTGCTATACCCTCTACTGAGCAGATGGATGGGTGTGAGTGTGGCGGATGCCCAGTGAATGTCTCTTACCAGAGTGCATAACCCCAACTATGAAATTCTGAGGTTATGGTGTGATGGTATGGTCCTGTTTTTCTTGGTTTGGCCTTGGTCCTCTGTTTGTGGTGTCATGAACATTGAACTCAAAGAAGTATCTGAACATTGTGGACAATGTAGCACTTCCTCCTTTGTGGCGTTTCAACAGAACTGACCATTGTCTCTTTCAGCAAGACAATGCACTGTGTCATAAGGCTGCTGCTGTAACTGCATGTGGTTTGTAGACATAAATGTCACCACACTTGACTGGCCTCCACAGAGTCCTGATCTCAATCCTACTGAACATCTGTGGGATGAACTTGAGCATCAGGAGAGGTCAAAGGACATCCACTCCACAACAGTACAGGACCTTATTACATGCCTACAAGAAAAATAGTTCAAAATTTCCTACCATATGCTTGTGAGAAGTATGTCCCATAGGATTGCTGCAGTTATCACAGTGAAAGGTGGCTCTACATCTTATTAAGGTGGGTGCCATGGCTGTTTATTCCTCACACTATGGTGTCTGTTGACTTCTTTTCAAGGTGTATACACAGATGACTTCAAATTGCCCTGGTATCCTATAATGCACAGAACATTTCATTTCAGATGTGTATATTGCCATAATATGGTAATACACAATTTTGCTGCTTGTATTTGGAAAATATGATTTTCACTATTGATTTAACTTTTGCTATCTTTATGGTTCTTGCTGTCATTGACAAGACCTTAATAAAAGTCAAAACCAGTCTGAGTAGTGACTCTTTCCATAATGCATGGCAACATACATCCAAAAGAAATGCTATGCATACGGGATGGTGAGACAATTTGATGCGAAGTCATCTTCTGTATCCAAGTAGCCTTGTCATGAAGTTACTGCATATACCAAATTGCTCAACCTTGAGTTAAGGATAAAACTAAGACTATAGTTTTATTAATAAAATTAAAATCCAAAGTATTTCAGTAGTATACTGATACTACTTTGTCATGGAAAATATGACTTCTACTATTGGTTTAGCACTCAGCTTCTTTGTGGGTCTAGATCCCACTGATGATAATTCTGTAAACGACAGAACTGAGGCTAGTGACCCTTTTCATAATGCATGGCTATATACATTTGTTCTATGCATTATGGGATAATGTGGCAGTTTGACATGCAGTCATCTGCCTGTATATTCAGATAGCCTAGCTATAAAGTTACTTCACTGTAAACTATTGCTTTGCTTGCACTTGGGTACAAGAAAAAAAAACCAATAATATAATTTGTCAAGTATAATTTTTTGCATAATTTATCTATATCATAAATTTAATTAATCTGAACCTTAAATTAATTTTGACATTCACAACATACTCCTACACCATTCCTCACCCACTTACCCATTGTTCATTAAAAAAAAAAAATTTTTTTTTAAATTATTCCATATGATCATATACAACTTCCAGGGATAGCTTCTTATTTTTCCTTTTTCACCTCCATTCTGTTTATACTTACCTGCATATTATCCAGTAAAAAACCATCTCTAATTTAAAATATCTATATCACCTCTTTCTACCTATCCACCAAACTTTGCAAATTACATTTCCTCAACCTCTCCCTGTAAGCACCATTCCAGAGTTCTATTATTGCCTTAGTTACTTGTCTCTATTTCCTCTACAAATCTCATTCTGTTTCTGAGAGTTTTGCAAGTACAGTAATTACCAATTTTACCAACACAACCTTATGTTTGTGTTGGTAAAACCAGCTTCTTAGATGCATTTGGCAACATTGAATTAATACAGAGGGGATTATAAAAAGAGAAGGACAGTAATGTAAAGGTGTGGTGAAGAACGGTGTGAAGAGCAGATTTTTTATATTATTATACAAATTATGGGTAAGTAGAATACATTATCAGAATTCATTGTAAATGCTGAGATTGTTAAGTACTTTTTAAGGTTCAGTATGATAAATATGTTATTGTTGATTGAGTGAACCTCCACTGAGGAGTCTCTTGACTCCATGGTTGATAAAATGATGATTTGGAGTAAAAAAAAAAGAAAAAAAATACTGAACATAAGGATATTCTGGATAATTGGAGCAATTTCTGTACTTGGAAAAATTATTAAATAATGTAACCAGAAGTTAAGTTGTCCAAGGGTTAAAGCTAGATAAGAAAGGAGATCTCCAAATTGCAAAATAGGAAATGTGGAGAACTGGCTGGTACTAATGTCTAATCCTCACTTCTTGTGGTGTACTGTATACACCACAGAAGAACAGTACAAGTAGATAACTACTGTGTTAGTAGGTACTGAATAAAGAAGGATGGGGATGGGTGAAGGTTTGGAATTTAGCTTGTCAAATTGAATTCTTAGTGGCTTAAACTAAAATGCAAAATGATGCGTGATGGAATTTTATGCTAACTGGGATATTTATTTCGTATCCAAACACAAGTGGTACAACATTATTTATAACAAATTAGGATACATTACAAATGAGAATAGCTTAAATTTTATAGGTGAATTATACAGGGAATAATAAATAAAATATGAAGAAAGAAACTATACATAAGTCATATACAATAAATATGGTCAAATGTCCCTCCAGTATCCTGCACAATCAACTGCTCTTTCTGTGCAGGATATAAGGTCCTCTTTTGTGCAAGGTGATTGAAGAAAGGGACAAGAAAGAATGAGTTTTAAAAGAGGTATACCGTGAGTAGACATATCGATACAAAATAAATAACGAAAAAAAACTCACGTAGAAAGATTGTTTAATAGTATAATTTTTGCCAGTGTGTCACAGCCATCTTCAGTACATTAAGCTCAAAATTAAAAACTAACTGACAATTCCAAAAAGCGCCACCTAAGTAGCTGGTGTAAGATAACTAAAAAGGTCAATAACTTTCCTATAAAAAAAAAATAAAAAAAATCAATACAATAAAAAGTTAGTACTTTACAAATCAGCTAATCTTTCCTATCTCCCATAAAGGGGATAGACGTAAGCCGTCGGATCTGTTTAAGTTAGGAGAATGAAGTAGAGTTTCACATGTTTCTTTATAAAGGTGTTCCATGAGAAACTGACTTTTGTGAAGAACTCTTGTCTTTCTCCAATGAACATGCCATCTAGTGAAGATGGCATGTTCAGAAAGTCCAGACTTTTCAGTTTTGAAGTATTCAATATAAGATTGGTGTTCTTCTAGCCGAATAGAGGCAGATCTTCCCATTTGTCCGAAATAAGATAATCCACAAGAGCACGGAATCTGGTAGACACCTGGATGATTAAGATGTGGAAGCTTGTCCTTAAGAGAAGTGAGAAAGGTGGAGATTTTTCTAAACGGTCGAAAGGCAACAAAAATATTCAGTGGTTTTAAAACTTTTGCTATACGTTCACTGATGCCTGCCTTGTACATAAAGGATAGTAATGCGCGTTATTTCCTTTGTGTTTGAAGAGGAAGACATATTATAAGAATTGCTTAATTAAAAGAACTTTGAGTAGTTTTAATATGTCTTCCTCTTCAAACACAGAGGAAATAACACGCATTACTATCCCTTATGTACAAGGCATCAGTGAACGTATAGCAAAAGTTTTAAAACCACTGAATATTTTTGTTGCCTTTCGACCGTTTAGAAAAATCTCCACCTTTCTCACTTCTCCTAAGGACAAGCTTCCATATCTTAATCATCCAGGTGTCTACCAGATTCTGTGCTCTTGTGGATTATCTTATTTCGGACAAACGGGAAGATCTGCCTCTATTCGGCTAGAAGAACACCAATCTTATATTGAATACTTTAAACCTGAAAAGTCTGGACTTTCTGAACATGCCATCTTCACTAGACACAGAGTTCATTGGAGAAAGACAAGAGTTCTTCACAAAAGTCAGTTTCTCATGGAACGCCTTTATAAAGAAACATGTGAAACTCTACTTCATTCTCCTAACTTAAACAGATCCGACGGCTTACGTCTATCCCCTTTATGGGAGATAGTACTTTACAAATCAGCTAATCTTTCCTAACTTTTTATTGTATTAATTTTTTTTTTTTTTTAGGAAAGTTATTGACCTTTTTAGTTATCTTACACCAGCTACTTAGGTGGTGCTTTTTGGAATTGTCAGTTAGTGTTTAATTTTGAGCTTAATGTACTGAAGATGCCTGTGACACACAGGCGAAAATTATACTATTAAATAATCTTTCTACGTGAGGTTTTTCCGTTATTTATTTTGTATGGACAAGAAAGAAGGTGTTCCATGGACTGGGTTGTCCCACACTCACAATTGTCTGGTCCAGTGAGGTAGCCCCATCTGATGAGGTTTTGTTTGCAGTGTCCCATCATTAGAAGTCTGTTGAGGCTTTTCCAAGTATTCCAGTCCAAGTGGGCACCACGTGGAAGAAGTTCAGCTGTTGAAATGTATTATTATCAGGGTATAGTGTAAGCCTTGTTGCTGGAGGGTTTTTAGGTGATTCAACAGTTGCTAGGAAGCTATGTCGGGTTAGTCTTTGGGGCACTGTGGTCTGGCCGAATAGTGGGTGGCGTTCATCATTCATTTGTCTGCTTCTTTCGTCAGCTGAGAATGCAGATCTTCGAATTGAAGGGAGTGCAGTACCAGCCAAAGTATACAGGTCTTTTAGTAGTGTTGGTTTCAGGCATCCCGTAATTAAGCAGCAGCTTTCATTCAATGCTGGGTCAAGTTTTTCAGCATGGCAGGATCTGGGCCATACCAGGCAGGCATATTCAGCAGAAGAATAGCAAAGGGCCAAGGCAGAAGATCTCAGTGTGCTAGGGTCTGCACCCCATTTGGAGGAGGTAAGCTTTCTTAGTATGTTGTTTCTTGCATTCATTTTTTCTATGTGTGTTTTATATGAACGGTGCGATCGAGGGTCACACCAAGGTAGATTAGGTTCCAGGAATGTTCTAAATTAGAGCCTTCCCAAGAAATCTGCTTCCTGTTGGCTTCCTTATTGTTAAGGTGGAAAATGCCAGTCTGGGTTTTGAAGGGGTTTGGTTTTAATTGATTGCTACTATAATATGTGGTTAGACTATTTAAGGCAAGTGATAGAGTAGTTTCAATGGACTTGAAGTTTTTTTGATTGAGTAGCTATGACAAGGTCATCAGCATAGATAATATTTCTAGTTCCTGGAAAGATGGGGAGATCATTGACGTAAATGTTGAAAAGTAATGATGATAACACACTTCCCTGGGGGAAGCCAGCGGCTCTTCCTACCCCCCCCCCGGTCCACAAACACTTAATCTTGAAAAGTGTCTGTTTTCCAAGAGTGATTAGATCAGGAAAACAAGGTGATAATCTCTAGTTATTCTGTATATTTTATTTCTGAGTGTGAGATGGTTTATTTCTAATAAACAGCTAGTCTTTGCTCATAACCATTTTCTGTATATTGAGTGAGGTTGAGAATTTGTGATGTACAGGATTTGCCTAGTCTAAAACCAGCCTGCTCAGCAATAGAATGGGGATTCAATTAAGGGTTGTAGCCTATTCAAAATTAATTATTCATAGAGTTTGAAGAGATTGCTGAGTAGTGATATAGATCTGTAATTTTTTGCTTTGGTTGGAGTTTTCCCTTGTTTTAGAAAGGCCACCACTTTAGCATGCCTCCAGATAGTTGGTATCCTTAGAGTTTTGAGGCAAGTGTTGTATAGTTTTAATAACCACTCTTTAATCCTGGATCCAAAATGTGTAATTTGTTCGTTACAGATATCATCAAGGCCTGCAGATTTTCTAGGTTTTTTTAATAGGTTTATGGCAGCATTGAGTTCAGTGATGGTGAAATCTGAGTTAATCATATTTTGTTCCTCACTTGGGGTTCTAAATATCTTATTTTTTGGGTGATTTTTTTTAGGGAATTTTCTATTCAGTAGCAGCTGGTGAGCAATTTGATTAGCTGTTGCCTGTGGATGCTCATATGGCCTAGTAAAATCCTTCCTAATTCTGTTGGTATCAACTGGGTTATCACCTGGTTAAACAAAGTCCCTGCTACTATTTTTGTCAAGAAACTAGGGCAAACAGTGAAAAGTCAGCTACTGGAAAAAAAACTCCAAATCACCATCAGCAAAATTCAAGATTTATACCATCAACATAAGAGGTGCCAATGAGGGGGGGGGGGGGGGGTGAAAGTGGAACTAGCAGAAGAACTGGAGAAGGTACCAGGTCAACATAACTGGAGTTACCAAAACAAAAACAGGTGAGATTCTTCTAAATAACCATTGCTGATTGTTATATTCAGGTAATAATGATCAAGGAAAGGAAAGATTTGCTATAGTATTCAATATTAAACAGAAGAATAAGCTTCTTGAATGACAAGCAGTGCTATTATTATCAACAGACCTCCATGGAGTCAAGAGACTCATCATTGGAGATCCCACTCTCACATGCATAGCTCATTATACCTCGACTTAAATGCCTTCATTGTCCCTGCACTCGCCACACTCTCAGGCAATGCATTCCAATCACCTATCACTCTCCGTGGAAAAAATCTCCTCACACCTTATAGAGCTTCCAGGGATGGTCTCTCATTCTTCCCCTGTCTCCAGACATTCTATGAAAAATCTCATCCACGTTAATCTGGTAAATTCCCTTACCAGCTTATACGTCTTGATCATGTCTCTCCTCTTCCTTCTATCCACTAGGCTCTATAATTTGCATTCTCTCAATCTGTTCTCTTATTCCACATTCCAGAGACCAGAAATTAACTTAGTCAATCATCACTGAACCCTCTCCAACATCTCATCATCCTTTTGAAAACCTGGTGACCAAATCTGGGCACAGTAATCCAAATGCAGCCTGACGAGTCTTGTGCAATAGCAAGCAGAGTAATGTGGGAAAACATTTAAATGGCGAATTGGACAGCCATGATCACTTTTGACTGGTCCCACAGAAACTTCTACTAAATAAGAAGTGGAGGAATTTTTTGAGTCACCTTTTAAAGAATTTCACAGGGAGAGAAGACACAAGAAATGAGAAAGTCTCATTGACTCTGTTATTGTTGATATCAATATCTTCATGCTGGTTCAGAATGCAAAGGTGTTTAGAAGATTTGACAAAGGAAGTGATCACCATTTAGTTTTTAGCAGACATATCGTATGTGAAAAAAAATCAGTGTGTAAGGAAGTTGAGCTGTTTCAGAAATGTGCTGTAGACTCAAATATACAAATATTATTCAAGAAAGCATGAAAGAGAGTGAAGACAAGAATCAGGAATCTTTACACATCAGGAAATTTGATGGTGATAATATAGCTAGTGAACTATAACACAAAGGATTCAGGAGGAATAATACAATTGTGAGTACATTATGTGATACATTTCATGCATCTGTCAAGCTTCATGGAAAAGAAAGCACTTCTCATTGTCTTATTTATCACCCCTTATTCAAATTCCAAGGTAGTTCCTTGTCTCTTCCCTTTGTTCTGCTCTTTGAAAAATCTATCAAGTTTTATCTTGTCAATTTGACTTTTATGATATCAATCTGTCTTCTTAAATAATAAATTATATTCTTGATGAAAATGTAAGTTTCTATGGGAAACCTTTGCCATTGAGACCACATTATAATATAATTAAAGAGTTTAATAAAAAAATAAGTAATTATAACTGTATCAGTTTCATAAGTCGTCAGACTTACATTGTCAGGGTAAAGAATCTAAAAGACTTTCTGATTACACTAGCCTGACCTCTTGTGAGAAGAAAAAAATAATAACAAATAGATTTTTTTTTTTAAATGAATAAAATAAAATAATTTATATATTTAAGTTAAGGGATATTATATCCCATATTGTTTCTTAGCTGAATAAGACACTCAAAGAGTTTCATGCCGAATAAGAAACAATATGGGATATAATATCCCTTAACTTAAATAAGTTCATGTCGCCGAATTTAAGCCTTTGGCTCTTCATTATTATTAATAATTTAATAGGACATCTCTTGGCAATTCTCATAGCAGGGATGTAAGTTCTGTTCGCTACAAACTTGGTATTAACTAGGTCTACCTACTCACTGATGAGACCTCAAAAAAGGTCGAAACCGGTCTGGGTAGTGACCTCCTCTCATAATGTTGAACAAAATACAACTCCTAGGAGTTAAGTTCACATTATGGGTAAATAGCAAGAATAGTGATTGGAGCTTGCTCCATCCTTTACATGAGTTGCCTCAGCTTGCACTACCTTCAAGGGGTCAGGTGCTGCACTATCCAGGTATTTGCTTACGCTTGGAATCGCCGAACTTTATATAGTTTCTATATTCAGCATGAAACTCTTTGAGTTTCTTATTCGGCTAAGAAACAATATGGGATATAATATCCCTTAACTTAAATAAGTTCATGTTGCCGAATTGAAGCCTTTGGCTCTTCATTATTATTAATAATTTATATATACTGTAAATAAAGGTGGAATTATCAAATGCACCTCTACAGTTAGGTTTGCTGTGTTGGGGTTCTGCCATCATGTTCTTCTGAATGCTGTATGGGTTGCAGATGGGTCTTTTAGACTCTTGAAATTGCTAATCCATACCGCGCGGTTAGCCTAGTGGCTTTGCACTTCGCAACCATATGCCTGGGGAAGGAGTGTCCCAGGTTCGATTCCCGTTGTAGACGTGAGGAATTTGAGGATCTTCCTCAGGCATAGCCAAGTTAGCCGGTCTTGGGCGCGGTCAGTAGGGTTTTTTCCGCCAGTTTATCTGGCGTTTTTCATCCCGCAAACAGGCAAACCGGCCCTATGAACATACGCCTCTACAGTCAAAAATATATCCCCCCCCCAGCGGCAGACCAGGCGACGGGTCGGTTGGGAGTAGTACTAACAAGAAGTCGCATCTAAAGTAACACGCGGACCCTGCATGGGAAGCGGGAATAACGCGTAGTAGAAGAAGAAATTGTTAATCCATCATTCTTGTTGAGATTAGGATGATGAATCAGCATCTCACAAGCTTCTTGGAATTTTCTTTTAAACCACATTTTGGTGCAGTGTGAAGGGTCTTGTGCCTTTCCAATTAAGTCTCTGACAAGGTTGGATGGAGTATATGGTTGAAAAGGACTGTTTTACAATAGTGAAAGAATTCAATGTGGTGTTTGTCTTTTCTTATTGGACTTGTGTGTCCTATTTCCCCTATGTAGGGTAAGTTGTAGGTGCACTCAATTTTGCAAACACCTGGGTCATCAGATAAGGAAGGGAATCTTTGGATGAGCTGAGTATGCTTTATGATTTTGCAGAGATTTGAATGTTGCTTTAATATTGTATTTATGCAGTGTTCTGTCTGTTTATTCTGATATTCTCATAATGTATGGAATAGCTGTGACATTTTTGTAATCTTTTTTTTACCTTTCATGGCATTATTGTGGAGGATCTTGTGAACTGTTTTTGTTGATGCATCCATTCTTTATAAAGGTAAGGTTTGGCTGATAATTTCATATTCATTCTTCAGCACCTGTTCATCAGAGGAAATTGTTAGGGCTCTATGTTTGAGAGTACTGATGACCCTTAGTTTTTATGTTGGATGGGGGGTATGAATCTTTGTGTATGTATGTATTTGCCTGTGTTTGTAGGTTTGTGGTAAGACTGTGAAGGAAAAACAGCCTGAGGGAAGATGCATGACAAGCAAGTCTAGGAAAGGAGGAGAGTTATTGTTATCAATCTCGACGTTGAATTGGATACATTTGTGTTGTTTGTTCAGGTGGCTTAGGAATGTATTTATTGTTTAGTGGCCTTGGGGACCAAATGGTGATTATATCGTCAATATATCTGAGCTATACTTTCGGCTTTAGACTTGCTGAATCTAGAGCTCATTACTCAAAATCTTCCATGTAAAATTCCAACAGTCTGGAAGACCCATATAGCATTCAGAAGAACATGATGGCAGAACCCCAACACAAGAAAACCTAAAGATAACAGAACTGTAGAGGTGCATTCGATGTAGTTCAAACTTTAATTTATATATATATATATAATTATTATTTTATTCTATTTATTTTATCTGTTATTATTATTTTTTCTTCTCACCAGAGGTCAGGCTAGTATAAAAGGTTAACAAAGCAGTTATGCTATAGCATATTTATGTATGTGTTGTCACGTAGCTTGCATCTTGTTCTATGTGTATTCCTGATGTACAGGTCGAAATACCAAGTATTATTTTTCTTAATTGTGAGTAAAGTAATTGCTCCAACATGTTTTTGTCTCCATAAATTCTACATAATGAATGCTGACCACCTTATCCTTGAAAGAAAAAATACTTGTATATAGAGGCTGTTGACTTCACATCAATTACTTGAGTATCCCATAAAGCAGAGCATATTTTCATTCTGATATGTAAATTACTTTGCATAATGGTAAGGATCAATACTTAGAACTTTATTTGAGGTCTCATCAGTGGGAGAGTGGACTGGATGGCTAATCCAATCCACTAAATTGATATCTACATTCCTTTTTATAACTTAGATATCAACTTGCCATTCAGCAACCTTTTGAAAAATCACAGTATATGCATATACTTTGATTTTTCTAGATCATCTACTCCTCTCAGCAACTACACAAGTAAACTTATTATAAAATGACCAGATAATCTTTATATCAATGACATTATCAGTGGATTGCAGGGGGATATTCAATTGTTTGCAGATGATGTGAAGCTGGGAAGGGTTATCAGTAATAGTGCAGATGTGGTAGTCCTGTAAGAGGATTTGAATAAGCTAGACAGATGGGCAAATGAATGGGGGTGTCGGTTTAATGCAGCAAAATGTAAGGTCTTGAGGTTTGGGACATATCGATGGGATACTGCATACTCTATTGGAGGAGATATACTGGAGGAAGTAGGGGAGACAAGGGATCTGGGGTTGATGATTGATAGAAACCTGAAATTCAGGGGACATATTGCAAAAGTGGCACAGGATTGCTGCAATAATGAGAACAACACTGACCTGCAAAGATAAAAGAATTATCATTCCATTGTATAAGACCCTGATCAGACCACACTTACACTATTGTTCTCAGATTTGGTCCCCAGGATTGGAAGGGGATAAATTAACTGTGGAAAGAGTACAAAGGCAGATAACAAAGACAGTTTCAGGACTGTACAATGTTAGTTATGAGGATTGGCTGAGGGAATGTGGACTGCAGAGTTTGGTAGATAGAAGAAGGAGAGGTGATATGATTGAGACTTTTAAACTGTTGAGAGGCAGTTACAGGGTTGACACTGGGGAGTTCTTTTGCTTGGTTGAACAGCAGGAAGGAGTGATGACAAGGGGTCATCCCTGGAAGTTACAAAAGGAAACTGTGAACAAGAGGGTGAGGAGTGGTTTCTTTGCATGGAGGGTGGTTGAACCGTGAAATGCATTGCCTGATAGAGTTGTGAAAGCGAGAATGGTCAATGAGTTTAAGGAGTGGTATGATAGACTTTGTGTTTCCTAGGAGGGACCTCTCACAATGAGTCTTTTGATTCCTTGGAGGCCTAAATAATAATAATAACAAGAAATCTGTGTTACCTGATGTTGCCATTCCCAACCTGAAATGCTTAAACATGGAGGAATAGCAGTTGTACAGTAGCTCTACCTAAGATGGTCCATGTAATTGAAATGGAGCTCTCATTTTATCAATGATAAAAATAAAACTGATTATGAGAATTCTAGAGAAATTTCTTTATTAAATATTCCAAGAAAATGTTGTACAGACATACACTTGAGAACTGGCCAAAAAAAATCACAGAAGGCAAAACTGGTAAAGAACAAACTGCTTTTATACCAAGAAGAATTGGCAAGACCAAATTTTTATTTTATGACAAAATATAAACAAATGTTAAAAGAAGTACAAAAAGATGGTTTGGTGTTTATTTAACAGAATTGTGCACTTACTCTTCTCATATTTAGAGATTGGATCATGTTATAATGGAATGTGATATTAAACCAAATGTACAGGTGCATTAGCTCAATTCTTTACACTGTGCAGATGATGTTATATCCTTAAATAAATCTTTGTGAGAGCCAATTCAATAAGTTTCTCCCTTGAAGATTTACATATCCATAATGGGACACCTCCCATTATGGAGAGAAGAAAAAAATGGATAAATTGTGAGAATAGGAAAAGAGATAACAGGAAAGTAAAAGGTTCTTTAGGCACAGTTTTAGTGAATATGAGCAAACTAAAAAAAACAAATGGAAATATATTATAGAATAGGAAAGTTGGTGGTATAAAGCCATTTGTATAAATATATACAAAGAACTAAAATTAAATCAGCCAAAGCACTATGCTAACAGCATATAAGACTACATAACCAATTTTAATATATAGATTACAGAATTAGAAATAATTCATCAGAAACTGGTGACCACAGATAATTCATTTTCTGAGAAAAATTAGAGGAGTGAACAGGTGACATCAACATCACAACCATATTAAAAACTGAAGATTTGAAAGAACTTAACATTAATAACATTCAAGGCTCATAAGCAGGGATCATTTAATGTTGATACAGAAGATAAAAGAATAGCAAATCATATCTTTGAAGCAAATATGGCAGAGAAGATAATATACAGAGGAATGGAACAATCCAATTAAAAGTGTTTTTGAAGACACAAGTAAGAGTTTGAATCAGGGGTGAGAAATAATAGTCAAATTTAAAAGCAAATTTTGATAGGAAATAATAAAATAATAATGGTGTTGGACTATTATAATATGCAATATTTCCCTTAAGGTATACACAAAAAAACTGAATCCATTTAAAATAATTAAAAAATGTTATTATTAATGCAGAACTTATTACTGAGATTAACTGGAAAAAAAATGATATTTCTCCTATTGCCACCATTCATTTGCACTCTTACTTGCATCTGTTATCATTATATAATGAGGTTCAATCATATTGTGGGTTAAATTAATTCAGAGACTTGCATTTATCAATCCCTCAGCCACCCACCTTGTAAGGCAGGAAAAAAATCTTCTGACAACGACGTTTTCACAACTTTATATCACTTCCAGGGATGATCCTATATTTTTGCTTGCTCCTTCACCTTGCATATAATTCCATAACAATGAAGCCATTAATTTCTTCTTCTAATTGGTACCTCTCAGTCATTTCACTTTTCCATCTAACTCAGTAATTCACATTTCTGCAATCTGCCTAGCCAAAATTCAATACTGAAGTTATCCATTATGATGAATTTTAAGAACTACCAGAAAACAAAATATTTTTACTTTTTTTTTTTTCTCCTGCTCATTCCTGCATAATAGTGCTATGCAGAAACCTGTGACCCTAGCAAGTTAGTTTCATCACTGAACCTCAGCTGTCATCCTCTGCCACTACATCTTACCTCAGCCTTTCGCATTACTTTGTGCATGATGCCTTTCATAAGAAGGGTGGGATTTGTCAAGTTAGATGTCCCATGAAGTTATCATACCTGGAATTATTATTATCACCAGGCCTCCATGGAGTCAAAGAAGACTCGTCACAGGAAGCCCCCCCCCCACGTCTTATCACACTGTGTCTTAAATAAATTTACATTCTCTGCAGATACTACACCCTAAGGCAATGCATTCATTCACCACTCTCCGTGCAAAAAATCTGCTTCTCGCTCCCTTATTCACACCCTCCTTAAACAGCTTCCAGGGCAGCCTTTTGTTCTTCTTCCTCCCATCATTTTATGAAAAAAAACTCTTCAATGTTAATCCCATAACTCTTACCATCTGGTACATCTCTATCATATCACCCCCCCCTCCTCCTATCCACTAGACTCTGCAAATTGCATCTTCTCGACCTTTCTTCATACTTAATATTCCAGACACCATAAACCACATTAGTCAATTGTCAGTGGACCCTCTCCAACACTACTTCATCCTTTTTGAAACCTAGGTGACAAAATCTGTGCACAGTAGACTGCTTGTCTTTCGACAAGCAGTTGAGACTTATTTCGACTGCTTGTTGAAATAAGGAGACTTATTTCGACAAACAGTCTCCTCTGCATCATTGCCAGAATTCATTGTGTTGTCCTCATAATTTTAGAAATGTTCCTCCAGATTTTAGATCCTTGCTGACTATCACATCCAGATCTCTTAGTTCCTCTACCTCCTCCAATATATCCCTGCCAAGCATATATCATACATCCCATCTATGTTTTCCAAAGTTTAAAACTTTACACTTTGCAACATTGGCCTGGCAATCCTACTACTGTACCCATTCACTCAGTCTATTCAAGTCCTCTTGTAAAGCCACAACATCAACTCTATTTCTCATGTTCTTTCCAATTTTGCACCATCTACAACCAACTGAATATCTCCATTCAAACCTTTCCTAATATCATTAACATACAGATTAAAAAGCAATGGCCCTAAAACAGACCGTTGAGGCACACCAGAGATGACCTATTGTCCCCCTCCCCCAATATTCTGTGAAAAAACCTCTTTGCCATTAATTTAATAAGAATCTCTTACTAACTTATACTCTATCATATTACCCCTCATCCTTCTATCCACTAAACTCTGTAAATTGGATCTTCTCAATATTTCTTCATACTCAACATTCTAGAGACCAGAAACCACATTATTCAATTGCTTCTGGACCTCTGACTTTCCTCTTCTGGGATATTGCTCCTCCCTACACAACTTGCTGATACCTATCAGACAGCCAATCTCTAATCCACTGCACTAATCTAATATCCAACTCCATCCATTCTAGTTTAATTATCAACTTCATCATGTGGCAATCTATCAAGTGCCTTTGTAAAATCTAAGTATACTACTGTGCATCCATCTCCCTTGTCCAATGCACCTGTCATCCTATTGTAATAAGTAAGCAGACTAAAACATGACCTTTCTTTAGCAAATCCATGCTGTCCATCAAAGAAAATACCACAGGATCCAGAATCCAGTTTTGGATCCTGGTTCTCACTAACCTCTCCAACACTTTAACCACAACATCTGACACACAGATTGCATTATAATTTGAAGATTTGCATCTTGTCATCTTCCGTGTGGAATGGTACAATCCTTCCTTCCACTCCTTTGGAACTTGACCCAATGTAAGACTTATATTAAACAAATATTACCAAGACTGATATCAACTCCTTGGAACATTCCCCCAAAATATGTGGTGATATATCATGAAGTCCCACAGCTTATAACATTAAGTTTTCTCAATTCTCCTCATATACCTGTTGTTTACTCACGGTCACTCTCTCCTTCCCTTCCATTTGCTCTCAAATTCTGCATGATGTCATATTCAGAAGGATGAAATATTCTTCCTTCTCATTTAATATCTCAACTATATCCTGTGCAGCATTTTCTTCAGCCAGTTTCATCCTTTCATAATCATTCTTTTTTTTTCTGTTGGCTAATTTTAAAAAAACTCCCTAGAGTTTTTCTTGGCCTCATTAGCTACCTGCTATTCAAAATGCACCTTTGCTGTCCTTACCAACCAAACCACCCCCCCCCTTTTCCTGTTTCTTTGTAATCCCCTATGGAACTGATTATTACCGCACATCTTATGTTATCTCCATAATGCCTTCTTCCTCTGTATTGCATGCTTAATCTCTGCATTTGTCCATTTCACCCCACCTTATTTAACCTTCTGATTCTTGGAATACATTTAGACATTTTTTCAACTAGATAATTCTTGAATATATCATCACCAGACCTCCATGGAGTCAAAGAAGACTCATCACAGGAAGCCCCATCCCCCCCCACACACATCTTATCACACTGTGTCTTAAATACATTTACATTCTTTGCAGATACTACACCCTAAGGCAATGCCCTAAGTCATATGGGCATTGATCAAGAAGCACTGATTTTTCCACCCAACTTCCTATCCCATGTGACAACTGCAAACTATCTCCCAAGCTTTTCATAATCACTCAGCCATGTAGTTCTACATATAACCTTTCCTCACATGACTGGCAGTTACCCAGGTAATTACTTCATGATCACTCTCACCAACCAGAGAGAATTTGGCACCTCATTTATAATGACATCCTCTGATTTAAGACCTTGATCCTTGCATACCTTGTTATATACTGCTTGAAATAGTTGCCTTAAAAATCTTGAGAAATTCACTTTCTTTACTTCCTCTTCTGTTGAATATTCTATCTACTCTTCTCAATCTACATTGCCATAATTAAAATCACTGTTTTACTTGGCTGATTTACTCATACATTTCATGGTGCAGTTTCATTCTATTCATCTCTGCCTCATACCATACTGCCTCAAAATGCCATTGTTTCCCCCTTGTATGGTTATAACTCATTTCTATCAACAGCAATCCTCTGCCATTTTTACCATTTCCGTCCTCATGAAAATATCATACCCTGACATCTCTATTCGTCACAGGATGCCATTCCTCACCCAACCACATCTCATTTATTCCAACAATTTTTGGGTGAATGAACTCAATTAATACAACAATTTCAATTCCCAATTTTTGATATTTCTAACATTCGTATTCAAACGTAAGAGTTTATTTATTTCTGTGGGTTTATTTATTACTGCTTTACTGAGCTGACCATTACTGCCTCTCCAGTTCCTTAAATCATGTATAAACATGAGAAGCTGCTGTTCAAAATCCATATGCAATTCAGCTCCAAATTTATTGAACTAATTTTTGCCCCCCCCCCTCCTTCATTCCTTATACCCCTGCTCTTTAGAGCAGTCTTCCCCATGCCACTTTCCTCAATGATTACAAACTCTTAGCAATTCAAGAAATACGTCAACAAATTATTTTATTCTCTTTAACCACCTGCCCACTCATGGCATAGATCTTGGGACCTCTTGTATGTGGAATTGATATTAAAAAAAAAGAAAAAAAAGTTTACTCCCACTTGGGTGGCTGAGTATTTAACATACCCACTTTCCCAACTGATCGACTATAGGTTCAAATCCCACCAAGAATATGGTTTTTTGTGGTTATCTGTAAGTTTGGAGATCACCACCTGACTTATTAGAGACCTGAAGTAGCTTGAAAAGGTCTCATCTAGAGCAAGGTTTCTGGACTGTGTAAAAATAAATACCTTAGCCTGCAGCATGATACTGATGTACTGTATATAGATTTCTAACCTTTCATGGGTAGGAGGAAAAAATGTTAAGTCTGTGGCTTAACTTACTTAATTATAATAACAATGAGTATGCATTGAATATCCATCAAGTAAAAATTGTTTTAACTGACCTCATATGCATTTGTTTTGTGTCTGATGCCATCAACAATTTAAGCAGTTCTAAAATAAAACCTTCATTTGACATACCAATAATGTTACGATATCCAATCCTGATAATCATAATACATTGTTACTGTGAGGTAGGCAAAAATTTAATATTATGATATGCATGTAACATAATCATATCCCTCTGTTTAATGAAACATATGTTTAAGATGGATAAGCTTATGATTCCATTCACAATAATAGGCTCTGCTTCATAGTAGACTAATCTATCATGCCTATCAGGTGGTAGATTAGTCAATGTACATTTCTGCTCTCAACAGCATGTACCATCATTTTTTTTATCTTACTTTGTTGTGCTCTACCTGCACCGAAGCTCTAGTCTGATTTAATAACTTTTAAATTAAAATTTTGATCACTTGAATAGACTGTTATAATGTTTTTCACCATGGCAAGCTGTAGTGGATCTAATGTGTTAAACATGTAAAATTGACTCATTAAATCCTTAAATGAAAGAATAATTAACACACAAGTGTTATTTTTGGCCAAACAATTTTTTATGCGACTCCCTCTAGCAAAAGAGTGTATACCTATTATATGTACATGGTACATATAATAGGTATACAATCCCTATAGGTATATACATGTACATATAATAGGTATACAATAATATAATATACATGGTACATATAATAGTATATTATATTATTGTATACCTATTATATGTACATGTATATAGCCTGCAGTAAGGATATTTTTTTGTATTATATTTTTTGTATAATTTTTATTATATTATTTACATAATCCAATAACCCTGCTTTGAATCCAAACATGAAACATTTTTCAAGCCACTTCAGGCTTCCAGTAAGTGGGATGCAACTGTATCACACCAGGTGATGCAAGTCTTCTCCCACCAAGTATAATAAAAAAACTTTAAATGTATCAAAAGCAATTGAGAGCTTGTGAAAAGTGAATATAAAAGAATCCTAGATCGAGTTTTTGCCACTTATGCAGTGGAGAGTTAAGGCAATAAATGACAAAGGTTTATATTTTCATAAGCTCTCGGTCACCTTCAAAAATTATAAATTTCAAAAGCAGAACTTATCTGCTTGATTAGAATAAAATAACAAGGGATATTTATCATTTGTTAGTATTGAAGTTTCTGATTAAGAGATCATTTATGCAAAATACATAACTTACAAACATGAGCTATTTCAGAGGATTTCTTCTTTATCTCAAAGAACCAGTAGTTCAAAAGTGTTCAAAAATGGGAAGTAAATTTTTTGGAATCCTGAACCACCTATTTTCCCTTGCATATTAGGCTCAATAGCCTGTCAGAGCCTAGCAACTTGGCTCCTTTTGAAACCTAATTAATATTCTGATAGGGCAGTTAATCTTATCTGCATGCTGTATTATGACTGTTAATTATGTGTTTTACTGGTTGTTGCTTTGCCAGTTTTGTAAGATGAAAAACTTAGATTTCCAGGAGTAAAACTGCCACTTACTTATGAGACTGGTTAACTCACCTTCAGTTGAAAAGTCCTGAAAAAAGGTTCTTCATTTAATAGTCATAGCTAGTCAATTTGTTTGCTGACTGTCTTTGACTTTCAAACTTAACTTCTGAATATCCTGTCAAAAAAGAGCATCAAATTTTGATTATTTTAACTTCTAAATCAAAAGTAAAAAAATAAAATAATAAAAGCGTGAAAAAATTATTATAAATATAGAAGAATAAATAAAAAAATTGCTTGTTTCCATATAGAAAGACAAACCCAGGAATAACCCAAAGCCAGAAAGAGAGATTTGATCTTTACTCTTGGAAAATCTCTACATAACAATGAAATATTCTAATGGCAAATCAAGAGATCACTTATGAAAAATACATATAACTTTTGAACATAAGCTACTACAATATTCAGAGGGAATTTGTCTTGATCTCTGAGAACCAGCAGTTCAGAAATACTCCAAAATAAGTACTACTTTTTCTCTTCCCATCATTCCTCTCAAACCACTTAGTTTAAAAGAAGTATACTATTTGGATCCCCATTTCTGGTTCTCGTCCTTATGATTCTTTCCTCTCTTGCCTTCTACTCTTTTTATAATCCCCTCTGGATTAATCTGATAAAATCCCTCCACTAACTTAAATGTCTCTATCATATCACCTCTTTTCTTCCTGTCCACCAATACTAAGACAATATCCACCTGATATTGTCTTAGTCATTTTTCACTGGACCCTCTCCAATGTTTCCACATCACATTGAAAACCGTGTGACCAAATCTGAGCACAATAGTCCAAGTGTGATCTGACCAGTGCTTTATAATGTTGCAACTACGTACATGTTAGAGTACTTTAATTATAGCAGCACTATGATGTGCAGTCTTTTCAATATTTGCAATATGCCCTCTAAACTTCAATATTCAACCATCACTCCCAAATCTTGAATCTCATCCACTTCCTGCAGTACAGCACCATCAGTATAGTACACAGCCATATATTTCTACACTCCAAAATGCAACATCTTGCACTTATTAATATTAAAACTACAACCCCCACTCCTTTGTCAAAGTCAAAAGTCTATTCAAACCTTCCTTAAGGGAATTAATATCAGCTGTGCTACTTATAATTCTTCCCAACTGTGCACCATCAGCAAACAGCTTAATATACCCAGTCAGTCTACATGATATATATATATATCATTTACAAACAAGTTAAACAGCAAGGGTTCAAGAACAGAACCCTGAGGCACAGCAATGGTTACCTCCTTTTTTTTGAGACACCGCTCCATCATATCATACACAACTTGCTGGTATCATTCAGAGAGCCAATCTCTGATCCATCTAACCAATATACTCTATATTCCCATTGTCTGCAGCTTGTACATTAACTTATCATGTGGTAATCAATCGCTTTTGCAAAGTCCAAGAATATTAATGTATATGATTTTCCCTTATCTAACACACTCATCACCTTGTCATAAAATACTTTCTGGTTAGATTAGAATTATAGTTGCAGTACCCTTCCTGCACAAAATCAAAGGGGGAAAAAATCACATTGCATTGGGGGTCAGGGAGAGATGATATCCTGACCATATCTTTATGTAGTTTCCAGAGATGACTTCTGTTTTTTTGCTCCCTATGCCCTTGAAAAAATTCCCACCAATATCTATTATGGTAAGTCCCTCTCGGCAGCATAATAATCTCACTCATATTAGTCCTTCTGTTTACTAGACTTGGTAAATTACACTCCCTCAATCTTTCCTCATAACTTTCATTACAGAGTATTTAAATAACTCGAAATGGTTTTTGGAATTTCCACATCACCCTGAAATCCAAATGAACCAATATTGTGTACAGTAGACCAGGTGCAGTTGATTATGGCATACAGTGGAATAACTACTATCTCTTTATCAATGCCCTTTTTACCATGTCATCCTCTGTTATGTCTTTACTACCATTGCAATATATTCTCTGAATGTTAATATTTGTTCACCATCATATGGAGATTCTTTGCTCTTTCACTTCATGCAGCACTGATCTGATAGTACAGTATTTGGAGATGAAGCTTTTTATCTCCAAATTCCAAAGCTCAAAACTTACACTTGGGGCATTGAACTAAACTCCTCCACTTATCTGTCCATACTGCCAGTCATTTCTAATTCTTTTGAAAGGCTATCACATCAACATTTCAAATAATTCTTCATAGTTTCATAAACAACAGACTATCTACATCTAAGCTATTCATGACAACAGTATCAGTAATGTATGTGGATAATAAGGGGCTTGAGCATAGAGACTTATGACAACCCACTTGTCACTGTTTTCTTTTAGATACCGCCACTTGATGTACAACTCTCTGATATCTTGCAGTTAAATCAAAAGAAGCACTATTTCATTATTTAATTGCTTAAATGAATTATATGGAGAACACAAAAAATTTCACTGCATTGATCAATGAAATGTGACTTGAGTTTTTTGTACAGATTCAGCTAGATCAGTGGTTGCCAAAGTGGTCGATATAACATTGTTAGGGGTCAATTGGGGGTCAATAGAAAAATATAAGACATCATTGTACGGGTAATATTTAATTTGGTTAACTTGGATTACCTCCATCCTGAATGACAACGCAATTAAGAGTGAATCGTGGGAACAGTGACATGAATAGGACCTGTAAGATGGAGCAAGGTCATGAAAATAGTTACAGAGGCCAAAATAACGTATTTACCAATAAATGGATGTCGATAGTTCCCGCCTGGCCGGCGCGGCGGGAACGAGATTGCAATACGTGTGCAGTTGCTTATTTACTTATACTTACACATATTCGATCCCAGTCTCATTTTTGCACATCAACATACAAGTGAGCATTAATGTTCTAAAATTCATCAACATACATATTATTATTCAATCGTTATTCATTCATGAACTAAACTTCTCTATGTTGAAGAGTTGAGTGGGGCTGGTAGTAATACCAGTGATATTAATACCTGTAGTTTATTAATACCAGGATAATAATATCACTAGTAATACCAGTGATATTACTAGTGATAGTAGTAGTAGTAGTAATAGTAATATAATAATATATACTGTATTATACAATAAACACTGTAACTATAAAACAATCTAAAAACTCACATAAGCGTCTTTTTTTGCTAGTCCTATTGTAATTATGTTATAGTAAAATAGAGGGGGTCGATAAAAAGTCAAGAAACTCTTGAAAGGGGTCGACGGTCAAAGACGTTTGGCGATCCCTGAGCTAGATGAATGGTGAGAAAATAATTACAAATCAACATATCAAGCATTTTTCATTTCAGAGAAGGCTATGCTATTTTTAATAATGGTGCCAAAATGTTGTAACTTCTGTTTTTCAGTGTCTTTGTAATGTTAATTCGCATAATAGAAAATTCTTAAGATCTAAACAAACACTTGGTGATAGTGGAAACTTTGATATAGTAAATTTTATTTAAAACAGAACTGATGCTACGTGACTTTTTTTTTTATACATACTGAGAGAGCCAGTTGCTTTCATCTTTTCATTAATTAACATTTATGGTCTTTCTTGCAGTTATTTTAGCTTCTCTGCAGAAGAAGAAGACAATTCATTATCATTGTTATCTATGATATGGACTTCAGCTACACTGGTCATCTGGCCACTTGCTCCATCCAGCAAGGTCATTTATCTTTCTACTGATTAAATAACAAAATAACTCCTTGGGATTTTCTTTGGATCAGTGCTAATCTCCTCTGTATTATAATAGTTCCTTATTTACTATATTGGTCACTTTCTGTCTTGAACATTATATTCTCCTTGCAATCTCTCTCTCTCTCTCTCCCCCCCCCTCTTATAACCTCCTCTTTTCTTCTGCAGTTCCTATTTGATTTCTCTAGTCATCCATTTAAACTCAGATTATCTATCCTGTTCACTTCAGGTACAATTTGTTAACTTTCTTACTCATTCCCTTTATTACTGATCTCTTCCTGCAAGTTCTTCCATTCATGATATATCTTCAGCATGCTTTCTAAATGTATTATAATCACATCATCCTGCTTTGTAATTTTGCATACATTCCTTTCTTCCTGAGACCGCCTTCATATTCACCACCCAAATCAGGACTGCAGAATCACTCTCACTTGGATCACCATTTTGTTCTCTTTCTACTCCTTTGATATATTCCCTGTCGTAAGTTCATTAAACATCTGGATCACATGTACAAGTAACTCATTTCTAAAAATAGACCACAGTATTAGTCACCTGATCCCATAGACTTATTAACATCTAGTGTACTCAATGCCTCATGTGCAAGAGTTTATTCAACTTGCAATATACAAGGGGAGGTCTCGATAGTTCTGATAAACACCAAGAATAAAAAATGATATTAAAGTGACTAATATAACCACAAGAAAGAACATATCTTAAAACCTTTTAACTCCCATGTTCATCAAATTGTAATAATTTGTTCTTTTTCTCTTAGAATATATAAGAAGACAAAATTAATCAATTCTGTTTTTTTCTAATTTATTCTAGGTGTTTATCAGAACTATCCAGACTCCCCCCTCATAATTCACATCAGTATAGAATATATTGATTTAGCGATCATTAGATAATCCTCTACATTCCACTATTGTGGTTACTTTTGTCACAATTTACCAGTGTCATTCTTATGCTTACCATATAGCAGAAGACCTCCCTTGCATTTCCTTAGGCTTGACTGGTCATTCTTATATTGCTCCTTTGTCTCCTTACTGTACTTGTTACTTTTCTTGCCTGTATTTTATACTTCTAGTTGTTGTATCATATATCTTATATTGTATTCTCCTTTGATTTTATACTCCTTATGCATCATCATTGTATAAAATAACAGTTTCATTTTACACACTATAATAAATTTAGTTTAATCCATTATCCAAGTGTGTGCAAACAAAGTTTGCACCTGAAAGTATCTTCAGGACTTGGGTAAAGTGGTACAACACCAGGCAACTCCTTGCAAAGGTGGAGCAAGCTACCAACACTCCTATCTCAGTATCTCCCATAATGCAAAACACATCTCCTTGCGGATATGTATAATGTTATGCATTAAGGGAAGGGCCACTACCCAGACTAGTTTCGACCTTTATTGAGGTCTCTTCAGTGGGAGCCAGGCCCGAGTGGAGATACCAGGCAGAAGCATTAGCAGGTCATCTCTACCTATAGGAGTTGCCAAATGGTGTGCCACCCTTTTTCAATAAATTACTCTGGATTTAGAGAAAGATGTTGAAAGTTTATTTTTCACTTGGTCAGACTATAATAAATTTAGTTTAATCCTTTATCCAAGTGTGTGCAAACTGAAGAGGCTCCCACTGAAGAGACCTCAATAAAGATCGAAACTAGTCTGGGTAGTGGCCCTTCCCTTAATGCATAACATTATACATATCCGCAAGGAGATGTGTTTTGCACTATGGGAGATACTGAGATAGGAGTGTTGGTAGCTTGCTCCACCTTTGCAAGGAGTCGCCTGGTGTTGTACCACTTTACCCCAGTCCTGAAGATACTTTCAGGCGCAAACTTTATTTGCACACACTTGGATAAAGGATTAAACTAAATTTATTATAGTCTGACCAAGTGAAAAATAAACTTTCAACATCTTTCTCTAAATCCAGAGTAATTTAATAAAAAGGTGGCACACCGTTTGGCAGCTCCTATAGGAGGAGATGACCTTGCTAATGCTTCTGCCTTGGTATCTCCACTTGGGCCTGGCTCCCACTGAAGAGACCTCAATAAAGGTCGAAACTAGTCTGGGTAGTGGCCCTTCCCTTAATGCATAACATTATACATATCCGCAAGGAGATGTGTTTTGCATTATGGGAGATACTGAGATAGGAGTGTTGGTAGCTTGCTCCACATTTGCAAGAAGTCTCCGGGTGTTGTACCACCTTACCCCAGTCCTGAAGATACTTTCAGGCACAAACTTTGTTTTCACACACTTGGATAAAGGATCTGACCAAGTGAAAAATAAACTTTCAACATTTAACACACTGTTTTTGCTGATTGTGCTGTTTGTCTAGTTCACTCCTCCGTTATTGCTTTGTCTGACACAAATATGCATAAGTTTCCTGGTGGAAGACCAGGAAGTAATAATCATAATGAATTCATCATTATCATCATGAAATTCCTGATATGTACTCTAATGGGGGTTATGGGATATTACAATAGTATTACATGAAAAAGTTAGATCATTACTACCTTCCTATCAGTAATTTTCCTCCAAATTTATCTCTTATATGTAAACACTCTAATATTATCATATCTTATATTTCTGTCATAAGGCACTTTTTTTACTGTATCAATCCTCCTAGATCTTGGTCTTTCTCTGGGTCTTTTTTTTGCCATTCTGGCAAAAAGCACTTGTTTTGCTTTCCTCTCTCAATCTGTTTAAGAGACTTTACCAAGTGAGATTAGCTCTAACAACACATTTCTGAATGCCAACAGAGAGTTTATCCTAATATCGTCATGTTTAATATGATATTGCCATTGATGACATCTGTTCATTCCCCTAATCTTTCTTGGAACTCTCACATTTGTGGTCTCCAGTCTTTGACCAAGAGTTTTATTTGTAACCACTTCTCAGATCCATGAGTTAAAATTAGTTTGAACATTGTCTTTTGTATAGCTAATTCAGTGTTTTGACTACTTTTTCTCTTATTTCCATATAAATTTATTCAGTCGACTTTCTATCATACTAGCTTTGCTAATTCTGTTGTCTATTTCCATATTTAATTTGCCATCTTCACTAAAAATTGTACCTAAATAGCTAAAATGCTTTACTTGTTCTATAGGTTCTCCAGTCAGGATGCAGTTGATGCTTTTGATGTTTTTGCCAATTTTAATGATGAATCCTGCAGACTTGTAGTGGATTCATTTAGGAGCATAACTTCATCTGCATAAAGAGCTTGGAGTAACATTGATAATCTTGATAATTTTGATATTCATCATCATATTGTGACCCATATAGATAATGAATAACAGTGAAGATAATGTTCACCCTTGTCACACACTTGATTTAACTTCAAATCATATTCCCATATTTCCTTAAAATGCAGGCAGTCCCCGGCTTACAGATGACCCGACTTATGCTGTTCCATACTTACAAACAGGCTCCCCATAAGAATAATAATTAAATAATGAAATTAATAATTTGGGAAATAGTTTATTTCATGCATGTAAACAAACCCACACTTTGCTACATTGTTAAAGCAGCTCTTCCCATTATTTGGAAGTCAAATTTAAGGGCCTGGGTCATACTTGCCATGTCTGAAGATTGGTTCTTGAACTGTTTTATTCCTGCTGTGGAACGTTATTGTTTGTAAAAGAAAATTCCCTTTAAAATTCTGCTTGTGCTGGACAATGCTCCTGGACATCCAACATCATTAGGTGACCTTCAACCTAATGTAAAGGTCGTATTTTTACCACCCAGCACTACATCGTTACTACAGATAATGGCCAGGGAGTCATTTCTGCATTTAAGGCTTATTACTTACGCCGTACATTCCCACAAGCAGTCAGGGCTATGGAAGATGATGTCATGACATTGAGAGAGTTCTGAAAGAATTATAGCATCCATGATGCCATCAAAAAATTGCTGATTCTTGGGAGGAAGTGAAGCAATCAACAATTAAAGGGGTGTCGAACAAGCTGTGCCCTCAATTCTGTGATGACTTTTGTGGCTTCACAGAAGACACCGCCGAAGTCAGGAAAGCTGTGGTGGATAATGGCATGCACTGCAATTGGACATCAAATGAAAATGATGCCATTCAGTTACTAGAGTCCCATTCATAAGAATTAACCAATGAAGACCTTATGGAAATAGAGAAGCAGCTGATAGAAACATAAGAACATGAAGAATCAGAAGATCCAGACCCAAGAAAATTTACGACAAAAGAATTAGCTGAAGCCTTTTGTCTCATTGAAGCAGGAGGAGCAAGATCCTAGCATTCAACGCTTTACGAAGGTTGACCATGCAGTTAGTGAGAACCAGCTGTTACAAGGCCATTTTGATTCCTGTCCACATCATGGACAGGAATCAAACCCAGATCGTTTCAACCAAAGGGCTTCATCTATATCTTAATCCCTTCCACTCCTTGGGCACCTTTCCCCAGGCCAGACTCTCATTGAAGAGCCAGGTCAACGGAACTCTCAGTTCTTTAGTACATTCTCTCAAAACCCGTGCCAAAATATATCCAGTCTCATTGCTTTATTGACATCAGGAGTACTCAGTATTTGAAACACACTCTCTTCTTAAACTTTGAACCTGCCCTATCCCTTTAGTAGGTATTAAATCCTACTTCTCCAGGATGAAATAACCAATAAACAACCCCCCAATAAACAAATCCACTTTGTCCTTTGCATCAGCCATTCTATTCCTCTTTTTATCCAACAATGTCATTCTTCCACAATCATTTCTCCTCCTACTTGGCCATATAACAAAAGAATTCCTTAGGAATTTCTTTGGATCTCAGGGCTAATCTTTTCTCATATTCCGGTTTTGCCTTCCTTACCATACTGGTCACTCTCCTGGCCTGAGTCTTATGTTATTCATGCATCTGCTCTCCACCCCCTCTCCTTATATCTCTTCCATAATCCCTTTTTACCTGCATTTCCTGCTTGATATTGTTCGTCATCCACTTCACACCAAATAGTGTTCTCTTCACAACCCAAGCACAGATGATATCTTGCCCTTCCAATTCCTCCCTCCATTAAAATTCCCAAACTGATATCTAAGAATAATCATCTGCCTTATAATTCCACATACTCTTTCCCCTTTGATACTCCTGCATGTTTATTCATCTCCATACATCACTCTTACCACTCTGTTCCTTGCTCACCTGTATCTCTCACTGCACTCCTCTGGCACTTTCTCTCCTTCTTCTACCACTTGCCTGCTGTCCTCTCTCCATACCTGATTCCTGCACTCTCTTGCCTTTCTCTCATTCCCTCTCTTTCACTGGTCCTCTTAGTTTCTCCCCTTCTATCACTCCCATAACTCTCTCACACTTCTACTCTGATTCGCTTTGCATTTGTTGTTTCTAGTCTCCCAATTTCTTGTTTCAAGCTTCTCAACTCATTCCTGATTCAGTGCATCTCTCTCTCTCTCTCTCTGCAAGCTACCTACTCTCGCTCATTATTCATCCTCCCAATCAACACCATCTTCCAAATTTACACAATATCTTTCAAACCTACTAAACTGACTGTTTTATATTCTCATTCACATGCTGCTTGTTTTCCTCATCATCGATTATGCTACTGATCTCTCTCTCTCAATCGGTATTCACCCATTTCTGACATAACACTGCCAAGGTCTATTATGCTAATTTCTAAATCACAGAGTTCTTCCCATTTTCTACATTTTACACTGACATGCACTTCCTTCTCTCACACCTGCCACATTTCTAACTGCCAGGATGCCTACATGCTGCAACCACGGCATACTACAAGAAAGCAATGAATCGTGTAGTAGTGTTATGCTGTTCAAGTGTCAGGAACTGATAAATGAAAGCTGTTGGTTATTGGAAAACGGGTAGAAAAAATGAAAGCTGTTAGTTATTAGAAAAAAAGCCTTGATGCTTTAAAGGGATTAGAATGAAGAGTTTATCCATTCCGTACCATGCCAACAAAAATTCATGGATGATATCTGAATTTTTTAAGAATTGCCTTATGAGTTGGGACATGGAATTACAACAGAAAGCAAGAAAAATTTTACTGGTTCTTGATAATTGCTAAGGAGGGAGATCAGTGTAAAATTTTTACAAGCAATACAGTTTATGGTCAATGACTGGTGTTGAATAAGCAACAAGACCATTCAAAACTGTTTTGCTCACTGTGGTTTTAATCATTCATTTGTGCATGTGACAGATCTGGCCAACAGTGAAAATGACATCACATACCAGATACTAGAAAAGTTACTGCTGGATTATGACTTGATTTCATTCAGAAAGCAATGAAGATAGTCCTATATTACTATGTAACACCCAGTGGTGGCCCGTGAAGTTTTAAGTGGGGGGTGCTGTCTATACAAAATAATTTAAAAAAAATTATTTTTTTCCTAATCAGTAACCAATTTATTAATAAATAAATCCACAGATTTATTTATTAATAAATTGGTTACTAATTAGGAAAAAAAAGAATTTTTTTAAAAATTATTTTGTATAGGCAGCACCCCCACTTAAAACTTCATGGGCCGCCACTGGTAACACCTCCAAGGAGTCCAAAGACTCATCACTAGAGGATACTCTACTCTGCTACACGCCGGCAAAGGTTGGTCGATTGGTAGAGCCTCTGCTACTAATGGCTCAGTTAAGTAAGTTTGAGCGCGGTTAGTAGTTGGAAGGGTGCCAATCGTTCGATGCTGTTGGCACACTCTCCCTCGATGAGTCATTGGACTCCCTGGAGGTGTCAAATAATAATAATAATAATAATAATAATAATAATCTCTCTCTCTCTCTGGCTTCTCTATGCCCACTCTCTCTCTCTCTCTATATATATATATATGTGTGTGTGTGTGCACTAGATTATCTGCACTGATTTTGTTCATTCACAAACAATCAGAAAAGCCTAACAAGCTACACTTGATTAATTCCTAGATCACTATTAACTGCTGAGAAATGCATGCATGTTTAACAGATATATAAATTAAATTATTTTTATGGCAATTATTTTACTTGAATTAAAGCCAGTTGTTCACTCAATAAATTTGTTGAAACTTTTATTTTGTCTTATGTACATACATCTTTTTTTTAAACGCTTTACATGTAATTGGGCAGCTGCTTAATTGGGCCAAATTATGCTATTCCCGATGTGGCCTAATTAACCAGAATTCACCATACTCATATTGTTGCTTTAGATAACACTGGACAAATTTTGCTTTATTAAAATTAGATTCTAATTTCCATCAGTTGTTCTTGAAAAAAAATATGGAGTAAGGTAATGTTTTCTCTGAGATTTAAAGAACCCATATAAAAGTCCTTAGGACAGTGGATGCAGCTCATGATTTGAGTATTGTTGCTTTAATCAGTCCTATGAGAACAAAAACAGACTAACAAGTTCTCTGAAACCTGCAAAGATCAGAGATCCAAGTGGAAAACATTTATATAATTCTGAATTCTGATAAAAGTACCTGTGAAATACAACATAATGGAAATCTCTACTGGCACTATATTTTGACTTAGCAAACATTTCAGAATCTCTTTCAATACCATAACATTGCCATTAATTATGATTATACACATCATAACTGTAATGCTGTTTATTTTATTCTAACAACAAATGGTTTTGCATTTCTTAATTCCAGTCCATCAGAAATAACATTCTAAGTAACTCTTTTTCATGTTGATGAGAATTAAAATAATTAAATCTGCTGTAAATATTCTGTCACAATACTCAAGTTACAGTAATTCCTCATTTATCTGAACACATTGGGAGACCAGCTTGCTGACTGAATAACTGAAGGTACATTTACATGGTTCTTTACCAATAGGTCATTTGACATCTCATTTGATCTCTTCAAGAGTTAGTTAACTAAAGATTTGTTCATTTGAAGACTAGATAATTGAGCGAGAGCACTGTATTTGTTTTAATCTCTCAATCAATCACGGTATCTTTTCAGATAGGAATCATTGTTCTTCCGGTATCTAAGAAAGATTTTCTGAACTCGGTAACTACAGATAATCTCTCTCTCTCTTTACAAAATTTCTGAGAAAGTAATTTATAAAAGAATAACTTACTCAAATAGCTTGATAATGTTGGATTTTTCATATATAGTTTCAGCTGCTCATAACATTGGATTATTGTACTGGTTCAATTATCACAGGAGATTTTTAGCAGTTTTTAATTTTTATGGTCAGTGGTTTCAGTTTTTGTTAGGATTAGATTATTATCATATCTGGTGAACTCAAGCACACTTTTTTTTTGCAACATAATGCTTGTTTTGCATTTTGTTGTTGGGTAGGCATAAACTTTGTGAATCGAACTGTAACTTCATTTTATGCAGAATGTACTAATATTTGAAACCTTAGCTATTGTTTACTTTGCCATAACTGCCTCTATGCAGCATTACACCTCCCAGAAACCTAACCCCCCCCCACACACACACATATATATTAAATTGATAAATTGGCTGAAGAACACATGCTATTTACCTGACTTTAACAGCCCATTGAGAATTATATGATAAGGGAAGATGAGAGACTTCCCTTTGTCTGTTCAAAATTACTGATGAAAGCCTCAATGCACTTCAAAAAGATTTGGCATTTTACCTATACCATAGCGTGTGACTGAACTACAGTAATTTAATGAATACAGTTTAAACGGTTCTGTTATTATTTTGACTGTGGTTTGATGTTTATTTGGTATTTCATTTTTTATAAATACATGCAAGTGCATGATGTAGATTTAAAAAAAAAAAAAGTCTCAGAGGAGCAATACAGTATATGTTAACAAAAAAACTTCTAATATATCTGTAATATAAAAATTCTAAGTTCAGTGGTGACTTGGATGTGCATACGGAACTACAAAATGACCAACTAATCCCCACTTATAGTGGTACAGCACTTACATAATGCTTGATCACAAAACATTAAATACTCTCTTCTCTCTTGGCTATAAATATACTATGAGATGACCTACACTAATAAATCCATTAGTTTGCTTTTTTTTATTACCTGATATTATACCATTCTTCCAAGAATGGAGATAAAATGAAATGCTTTGAAAACAGCAATGTGAGTACAAAAAGAAGATAGAGAATGAAACAAAGAAGTCAAGCTGTTTCAGTAAATAACGCTTCTACATCTGTTCTATAAAAATCCCTTCTTTCATAATTCTTCTTTTTTGCTATCAATGAAATTTTACAACCTATAGACCCTTAATTTATTCTCCTAACAGTCATTCCATAGGGCTGTTACCATCTTGGTTACCTGCTTCTGAACCCTTGCCACCACCTCTTCATCTCAATAAAACACAACCAAATCTGAGCAACTTCCATATTCCTACCTGACAATGTGTTTTTCAACTTCCAAAATCCTTTGCACTATTTTGCTCACTTTCACATGTTCCCTGAATGAACTGCAGCAGCTACCCATCTACTATTATTCCCAGTGGAAATAGAGGTAAATTGTTCCACTTCATAGGAGAAGTAATAAGACTTTGAATTATATGCCAATCTGTGTGTTGGAGAGGCTAATGAGGACCAAGATTCAGAATTCGGTTGACAACAGCAGAATTCTCTTTAATAGACAGCATGGGTTTGCTAAAAGAAGATTGTGGTTAGCAATTTACTGTCTTATTATAACAAAATGATAACTGCATTGGACAAGGAAGACACATAGAGATTTTGTGAAGGCATTTGATAGAGTGATGCATGAAAAACTGGTAATTAAACTGGAATAGATGGGGGGGGGTTAATAGATTAGTGTGCTGGATTGAAGAATGGGTGTCTGATAGATATCAGCAAGTCACATCTGGATCTCAAGAATCTGTGTTAGGGTTATTGCTGTTTAATATTATTGGGAAAGGTTTAAATGGTTATATGCAATTGTGTACAGATGATGCAAAGTTGTGAAGAACTATGAGGAGTATGACAGATGTTATGGGGACTTGAATACACTGAGTGAATAGGCAAGTGAGTGGAATTATCAGCTCGATGTTGCAAAGTGCAAGGTTTGGAAAGCAGAGATGGAATGCAGTGTCCTGTTGATGGGAATATCTTAGAATAATAATAATAATTATTATTATTACATATAAAAATATATATAATAAAATATTAATACAGAAATCGTTTCTGTGATATATAATTTTAGTTTTCAATTGTTAGATCTATTAATACGATTTTCACTTCATAGCACGTGGATTTTTAGTAGTATAGCTATCATGTGAATTAGAATTTACAATCATAGCTGCTGTATTTTCTTCATTTTTATTTATTGTAAAGGAACTATAAAATAATGTAAATACGATTTGTAAATAATGACAACTTTTGTAAACTGTGTATGTGAGAGAGAATAATTTGTGATTGCTTTGGCTTTGATATTTTGCAAAGAGAGATAACTTTAATCATCAACTACTCTGTGTAATTTTTGTTTTTTTAAAGGAAAAGAAGAGTATTTTACAAACTGGAATTTTCAAAGTGTCAAAGAATTTGTAATGCTATTTTGATATTCTTCTAAGCATCATATTAATCTTAGCTCATCTTCATAAACATGATGTTCACATTAAATACGCAAAATTCAAAAATGATTTTATATATATTAATCTGTTGTTTGATTAGATAGGCTTGATTTAGGAAGATATGCAAATTGAAATGCCTGTGCAATTTTTTCCACTAACATAGAATTGCAATAGATAATATCATTACTGTTTTCATTAATGCTGTGTGTGTGTGTGTGTGTGTGTGTGTGTGTGAGAGAGAGAGAGAGAGAGAGATTTCAGCAAGGCACACCTGTCTTTAATATCTTAATATAAAGTTTTATTAAAAATATTTTATCTAAATTTCTTCAGCATTTTTCTTTCTAAATAGGATTTTTCTTCATTTAATTTCATTAATAATGACATGGAAGGTTTTAAATAAAATTTCAAATAGTTATACAAAACTGTAGAATGATTAATTTAAAAAAAAAAGAAAATCCATAAAAATTTGTGGATACTGTATCCAATCAATAACACTGCCCGTCCAAGTGCAGAGAATTTTCCAGAATTTCTGAAAGAATTTTTTTCATGTCTTTAATAACCAAATAAATAAACTGTTTTATTAGTTTATTTGTATCAGTATTTTTATTATTTCATTATATGGGACCACACTGCCATAACTGTTTCCAGAACAGTCTTAAAGTGTAAAAAAAAAAAAAAAAAGTATTTGATGTAGTTAGTTTTTTTTTTTTCCCACCAAATAAAGAAGTATTCTAATGAGAAACTTTTCTAAAACGTTTATATGGGCTTGTAGTTGCAGAATTAAAGAAATTTTATTATTTCTATAAAAATTTTATTTTTCCCTTTATTTTAAGAAATTTTGTGAAATTTTAGAATGTAGTTTAATTACTTGTATTGATGTCTCATTATTGTGAATAGAAAGCATTGTGCAACTGTATGTCAGATTACACTGCTTAAGTTTTAATCAGTGATATGGAGATGTAAATTATTCACATAATGATATAGAATTTGTGAATGGACTTTAGAAGCCTTATAAAATGTTTATTTCAATGCTTGAGTTCAGTATTCCTTATCTTTTTCTAGAACACTGCTTACTTTCTGTATTTTGCTTTGTTATTAAAATGAAACTTTCTTTAAAAAAAAAAGCTTACACTGTCTTAATTCTTGGAGTAATGATTATATATTTATCATTAAATAACACAATAACCACAGCAATTAACTTTAATGAATGCACAGATATATATATATATATAAATATTTTACAGGATAACTCCACCTATCAAGAAATTAGTTATAACCCAACAAAAACACATTTATGAATTTTCTATTTAAACAATTAAATAGAAAATTCATAAAGAAGGTTGTCCAGTATGACCCATTGTGAATTGTATTGACTCTCCCATCCACAGAATTACTAAATTTCTTTCATGTTTATTAACTTCCCATATTGGACAATCCAGATCATTTATCAAGAATTCCACACATTTTTTCAAAAAAACAAAGAATACTCAAATACAAGAGTCAGATATGTTAGTCAGCTTTGTCTCACTGTTTACTGGTATCTGCAGTCTGCAAATTCTCAATCTGTCTTCATAATCAGTATTCCACAATCCTGATATCATTTTTAGCCCCCTCCTTTGCCTTCTCTCCACTATAGACAATGTCAGGTAACACTGAGTCCAGTGGAGTCTAGAAGGGATAATGCTGGGTATAGAAACAATGGCATTTATATGCTTTATACTAATGCCAGGAGTATCCGGAATAAGGGAGAGGAATTGATGGTGCAGATAGCATCAGCCTGGCCAAAAATTATTGCAATCACTGAGACGTGGTTGACAGAAGGGAATATAACAACAGGAATAGAAGTCGCTGGGTATAGCATTTTTTGTCAGGATAGGAGGGGAAAGTGTGGTGGTGGGGTGCTGCTTATGATAAGTGATGACCTATGTCCTCTAAGAGTGGAGAATTTGGAAGGAAGTGAGACAAATGATTTTGAGAGCGTATGGTGTGAGGTAGAGGATGGGGACCAGGAGATGTTTAGACAGCTAAGTTTGGCAAGTGCAAGAAGAATGATTGTTATGGGAGATTTTAACTTCAGTAGTATAAATTGGAGAGAGGAAGATGCATGTAGCAATAGGGGAATGGAATTTCTAGAATTCTTGAGGGACAAATGTCTTAGGCAACATGTAACAGAGGGAACAAGAGGTTCAAAAGTTTTGGATTTGGTTATAGCATCAGAAGAGTTGATAATAACTGAGTTGATGTCTCTCCCACCAGTTGGAGAGAGTGACCATATGGTGTTGACTTGGAAAATGAATAGACATGCAGGAGTATCAAAGAGACGGGAACTTATGTGGAATTATAAGGCAGGTGATTATAATAGTCTTAGACGTCAACTTCGGGAAGTTTCATGGAGGGAGGAATTGGAAGGCCGGGATATCACCAGTGCGTGGGAAATCGTGAAAGAATATTTGTTATCAGCAATGGTAAGTTGTATACCACGAGTGAAGAAGAGGACGCAATTTGGAGTAAAGTGGATGACAAACAATATTAAACAGGAATTACATGCGTAAAAGAGGCTATGGAAGAGATATAAGAAGAAGAGATGCATGAGGAATATAAGACACAGGCCAGAAGAGTGACTAGTGTGGTAAGGAAAGTGAAACTGGAATATGAGAGGAGATTGGCCCTAAGATCCAAAGAAAATCCTAGGGAATTTTTTAGCTATGTGGCCAGTAGGAGGAGAAATGACTGTGGAAGAATGATATTGTGGGATAAAAATGGGAATAGAGTGACTGATGCAGAGGACATAGTGGAATTGTTCAATGAACACTTTATTGGAGTATTTCATCCTAGAGGAGTCAGTTTTAATGCTAGAGGGATAGGACTGGTTCGAGGTCTGGAGGTACAGGAGGAGAGTGTGTTTCAGATACTGAGTACTCTGGATGTCAGTAAAGCTGTGGGACTGGATGGTATTTCGCCACGAGTTTTGAGAGAATGTGCTAGGGAATTGACAGTACCTTTAACGTGGCTTTTCAATGAAAGTCTGGCTTTGGCAAAGGTGCCCAGGGAATGGAAGGAAGGTAAGATAGTGCCATTGCATAAGGGTGGTAACAGACTGGAAGTGTCTAATTATAGGCCAGTCTGTGTGTCATCAGTAGTTGTTAAAATCTTGGAGAAAGTAGTGAGGGTAATGTTATCTCTGAGAATCAACATGGATTTGTGAAAGGACGCGCTTGTTTTAGCAATATGCTAGCCTTTTATAATAAAGTTACAAGAACATTAGATGAGGGAAAGGCATATACTGCAATTTTCTTAGACTTGGCGAAGGCATTTGATAGGGTGCCACATGATAAGCTGATATTTAAGTTGCAGCACATGGGTCTGGATGTCAGATTGGTCAGCTGGATTCGGGATTGGCTGTCCGATAGGTATCAGAGAGTTGTGTATGGGGGGAGCAGTTTCCAGGAGGCAGAGGGTTACAAGTGGGGTCCCACAGGGCTCAGTACTAGGACCTATATTGTTTAACCTTTATATCAATGACATAGCCAGTGGATTGCAGGGGGATATTCAGTTGTTTGCAGATGATGTGAAGCTGGGAAGGATTATTAGTGATAGTGCAGATGTGGTAGCCCTGCAAGAGGATTTAAATAAGCTAGATAGATGGGCAAATGAATGGGGGTTTCAGTTTAATGCAGCAAAATGTAAGGTCTTGAGGTTTGGGAAACATCGATGGGATGCTGCATACTCTATGGGAGGAGTTATACTGGAGGAAGTAGGGGAGACAAGAGATCTGGGGTTGATGATTGATAGAAACCTGAAGTTTAGGGGACATATTGCAAAGGTGGTGAAGGTAACACAGAGGATTGCTGCTATTATGAGAAGGACACTGACCTGCAGAGATAAGAGGGTTATCATTCCGTTGTATAAGTCTCTGATCAGACCACACTTGGACTATTGTTCTCAGATTTGGTCCCCAGGATTTGAAGGGAATAAATTAACTGTGGAAAGGATACAAAGACGGATGACAAAGATGGTTTCAGGACTGTACAAGGATAGTTATGAGGATCGGCTGAGAGAATGTGGACTGCAGAGTTTGGTGGATAGAAGAAGGAGAGGTGATATGATTGAGACTTTTAAACTGTTGAGAGGTGGTTACAGGGTTGACACTGGGGAGTTCTTTCGCTTGGTTGATCAGCGGGAAGGAGTGATGACAAGAGGCTATCCCTGGAAGTTACGAAAGGAAACTGTGAGCAAGAGGGTAAGGAGTGGTTTCTTTGTGTGGAGGGTGGTTGAGCCGTGGAATGCATTGCCTGATGGAGTGGTGGGAGCGAGAACGGTTAGTGAGTTTAAAGAGCGGTATGATAGACTTTGTATTTCTCAAGGGGGGGGGATCTCCCCTCGATGAGTCTTGACAGACTTTATGTCTTAGGAAGGACCTCCCTCGAAGAGTCTTTTGACTCCTTGGAGGCCTGAATAATAATAATAATATCAGAATCACAATGGCAACTAGGAGACCAGACCTGCACAACAGTCCAAGTGAGGTCTTATCAAGGCCTTGAATACTCAAATACAAGAGCCAGATATGTTAGTCAGCTTTGACATTGTTTCTATATTTTCCAACATTCCATTATCTGACAATATTAGTTTATTATATGACAATTTCCCTCCTGATGCTGGGAAGATTTTTGAATTTGTCATACATTTGTATCCAAAAGCTAAGGACAAACTACATCGTTACTTATATATTAAAAAAATGGTGATGACTACATCCAAATGCAGACATAAATTTATTGCCAGCATACTAATAAATTATAATACACAAAAAATGTGTTATAAATTTCATACTGATTAAATTGCAATACATTTTTGGCAAAAGTTACAAATTTTCTAAGGATGTAGTTAAGGAATTAATGTACACTGCTTACAGAAACTATTTGGAGAGACATTTCAGTATGGAATATGTCCACCCTAATCTATGATGTAGCTCTCACAACATTGTGATTCACGAGTTCTTGAGGTAAAATGGACCACTCCTCCTCCAGCCAGAGCAAAGGATAAGGCCTTGTTTGTTTTCTGGAGGGGAATTTCGAGCAGCAATCAGTCTCCCTATTATGTCCCAAATGTGTTCTATGGAGGTTAAGATCTGTAAAGTGTGCTGGCTACTCAATTCGATGAATATTCTCAGTCTCCAAAAGTATCGCCACTGCTTGTGTATGATGTGGTGTGGCATTGTCATCCATAAAAATGAATTCTTCACCTACAGCCCCACAGAACAATCAAACATGATGTTGAAGAACATCATTGCAGTTCCACCAGTCATAGTCCATTTTTTTTCAGCACTTCTAGCTCAGTGCAAACATTAAGCATAATGAATAATTCCATTAACTGAAATACTGTATGACCCTTTCAGAAGTTTGTAATTCTCAATCACATCACCCCCTCTTTTTCTTGTTTACTGGTGTCTGCAGCCTGCAAATTCTCAATCTGTCTTCATAATCAGTATTCCACAATCCTGATATCATTTTTAACACTCTCCTTTGCACTCTCTCCACTATATCAGAATCACAATGGCAACCAGGAGACCAGACCTGCACACAACAGTCCAAGTGAGGTCTTATCAAGGCCTTGTATAGAGGCAAAATGACATCCTTATCTTTACATGTCAAATTTGATTTTGACATTGCAATTATTCTCTGAGTTGTGTTTGCAATATTTGCTATCAAACACTTGAACTTCAACTTAGTGTGTATTAAAACTCCAAAATCCCTAACCTGACTAGTTTTTTTTTTTTTTTGAGCATAATCTCACCAATAAATTTTCACATTTGATATCCAATCTGACAAAAGTTGATTTTACATGTACTATTACTATTGAACTGATAGCCAAATTTCCAATGCCCACAATTCCAGCCTATTGAAATTGCAGGCACTGCATCATTCCCGATTACCCTATCTTTGCATCATCAGCAAACAGCTGTATATTACCTGTTCAAATTCTTCTCAATGTCATTAATTAATGTATAGAATGAATAACAATAGTGGTATATATATATATATATCCACTTTTTGATATCTGTCAGTCAGCCATCCCCTTATCCAAGTGCATATTTTATAATTCAATCCTGTATTTTCCAATTTATGCAACAGTCTCTCATTCTGTATTCTGTCCAAAGCCTTAGCAAAATCAAAAAGTATCATGGTGTATCCATTCTCCTTATCTAACTCATTGGTAAAATTATTATACACAGAATGTGAGCAAGTTGCTAAAACATTATTATTATTATTACAGGTATCTCCATGGAGTCAGTAGACTCATTGCAGGAGACCCAAACTATCAAAATAATATCTATCATACCTCTTCTTGAATTCATTTACAGACAAAGAACTCACAACTGAATCAGGCAATGTATTCCACTCATTCACCACCCTCCATGCAAAAAACCTCGTTCTCACACCCTTGTTAACCACACTTTTCCTTAATTTCTAGGGATGACCTCTTGTTCTTCCATCACTATCGCACAGCAGAAATATTTCCCCTGCATCAGTCTTATAAAAATCTTTTTAGTAATTTAAATGTTTCCATCATATCCCCTCTTCTCTTCCTATCAACCAACCTCTGCAATCCACAAGCTCTCAATCTATCAATGTAGGGAGCATTTTTTACATCACTCACCAACTTAGTCACTCTCTTCTGAACCCTCTTCAAAACCTCCTCATCTCCAAGGAATCCAGGTGACCAGACTTGAGCACAGTAATCCAAATGATTTGGTCACCTGGGTTTCTTGGGGATTGGGAGGTGGTAGAGAAGATTCAGAGATGAGTGACTAAGTTGGTGATAGGTCTGCAGAATCCTCCCTATGAGGAATTAAAGGTGCATGGGTTACAAAATTTGATTAATAGGTGGAAAAGAGGTGACATGATAGGAACTTATAAGGTCTTAAAGGGGTTTTATAAAATTGATGCTAAGGAAATTTTAAGTATGTGACAATTAGAGAACTAGAGGGTGGGGTCATCTGTGGAAGAGTGTTGTTAGTAAGGATGTTCAGACTAGATTTTTTGTGTAGAGAGTGGAATGGATTGCCAGAATTAGTTGTGAATTCCCTGACAGTGAATGAATTTAAGGAGAGGTGTGATAGGTTTTGTGTGTATAGAGTGGTTCTCCCGCAGTCAGTCTCCTGATTCCATGGAGATACCATATAATAATAATAATAATAAAAGCTAACACATCGAATGTGATCTCCATTGATCATCCAGATCTCCTTGCAACATGTCAGCTCTGAAATGAGCGAAATAAACATCATCAAATAATTTTATTTATCATCGAGTCTGAATCATTTTAATTGCATACCATCCAGTTCACATTAATGTCATTTTCTCCTGCTCAGAGAGTGCCATATTTCCCCCCTGTAAGTCAATTTTGAACTAATTGTTTTTATTGTCAAAATTCTTTCCTCATGATCTGGTTATGGTATCATCCACCAAGATTGAGGGCATTTCATTTTCTGATTCTCTCTACAAACTTCTCTGAATATGGGTATTTTGATTTGAATCACCCTGTCACCGCTCTCATTTCTGCATGAGATGCTCTCAAAATGGGTCATTCAAAGCTATGAATGACCCATTTTGAGAGCATGCAGAGAAGTCTGATATGTTTTGTGTCTGTGGAAAAAAAAAAAAAAAAACAAGGTGGCAATCAATGAGTTTCAACCTCCTTGTTCTTTCACAAACATTCATAAATAAGTGCTTATAGAAAGTTTTTCTGCTTGGTTATACAAAGTAAATTAACTGAGCAAGAAATTATATTCTTGCCTTAATTCTTTACTTAAGCACAAACAAGCAAACAAAATTGCATGTAAAGTGTCTTCATAACTAGGCTATTTGTACATAGATGATGTTGACTTCACATGAATTGCCTTAATGAATACTGAGGCAATTCATATGAATTTCCTCAATATCCATTAATGCACAGCACACTTCCTTTCAGAAATGCATATTGTTGTGCATTATGGAAAGCATCACTACCCATACTGCTTTTGAACTTTATTGAGTGTTCATCACAGGCCTAGAGTAGTAGGAGGAAAATGAAAAGATGAATAGGAAAGGCTTCAGCTCTTATATAGTTAAAGGATATATTTTTTCTTTTCCACCAGTCTCATGAAGCTGATCAACCAAAAGATCTATTGGCCTTTTTCTAAGTTTCCTTGTCTAAAGGCTTTTCTAAGTTAACCCCCTTCAGTTGATCTCTTCATCCAGAGATTGCTTTCATTATCCCTGCAGCTGACAATGAGACTACCGTGAGCTAAGAGGCTGGAACAGTTGTGAGAACAGTTATGGGAAACCTTCTCATAAGAATAGGCAGAATTTTATCTCCTGCTATGAATACTGGATAACGTGGATGGTCTACACCAGTGTTTCCCAAATTTTTCCTATGACGGAACACTTCACAAATCCTGAAATTTTAATGGAACACCTTGGTTAGAGTCGAGTATCATCGGTCTCGTATTCAATATAAATCTAAGCGCACACTATCGGCACAGCAGACTGTATTGCATCTCAAAAATGCAACAGTGCACACTACTGCTGTGTTGGGCCACATCGCATTGACCTTGCTTGTGGCCGCACGTTTCCTAGAATAGATACCTCCATACTTCACTCATGCTCGGAGGTGTTGACAGCCGCAGGCAGCTGAGTCAAGGCCAGAACATGCTGGCCTTAATAGCACAGTCAACATGCAAAATGAGGAGCGCCTGATTTTTAAACATATTTGAACACTTTGCAGCATTTAAAACCATTCCAAGCTCATATTAAATTTGATAATTTTTCACGGAACACAGTTTGGGAAACCCTGGTCTATGATCCATGATCTAATCTATATATTATTATGGATTATGGAAAGAGTCACTACTCAGATGGGGGATCATCGTCATCAAATTCTGGATATGTACCCTCAGGAGGTGTACAGGATAATCACGATAGCACTTCATGAAAAAGTTATGCCATTACTAACTTCTGTTCAACAATTTTCCCCCAAAGTAATCTATTATCTGTCAAGATTCCAATGTTATCAGATCTTATATTTCTGTCTTTAAGACGTGTTTTTACTGTATCAATCCATCTACATCATGGTCTTCGTCTGGGTCTTTTCCATGTCAACATGGCATGGAACACTTGTTTAGCTAATCTTTCCTCTCCCATTCTATTTAAGTGACCATACCACCTTAGGTTAGCTCTATCAACATATTCCTGAATGCTAACATGTTCATGGCAAGTTCTTACTTAGATACTACAGACTCTGTAGGTGAGATATTAATATTTTACAAAAGTGTGATAGGGTGTTTAGGGAGTAAGAGCACCAAATTTAAGAATGTTTATTTATTTTTGTAATCTTTCACTATTTTTCTATGCACTTTTTACACTCATCCAGATGTGTTTTTTTTTTTTTTTGTCACTGAACTAATTCAGAAGATGAGGCGTCCTATAATTGAAGATGATGTCCTATAATTGAAATTTTTTTGTAACTATTTTGCTTTCAATTATAGGACACCCTTGTGTTTTGGAATTAACCCCACATAGTAAAGACATTTTGAAGGCATTTATTGTTTTACAAGGACACTATAAGACTATAAATGCACCTCTGAGTAATCATATTAAATAAAGTAATAGTGAAATTACATAAATCCTTTCATGGTGTAAATCAACTGTCTAATTACTTACTCAACAATACATTTTATTTCTCAAAAAACTTGATTCAAGATAATTATTTTTGTCAAACTATTATTTTATAAATTAATGAAAATCTGAATCTTAAAAAAAAAAGGGCCCCATATGTTCCAAATTAAGTTTTTCTTATTATTTTTTATTCATAATCATAGTTCTAAGAATAATACTTTACAGATTGTGTGAAGGTCAACACTTTATGATTGTTTTATAGAGAACAAGACAAAAATCTTTAATAATAGCTGGCCTGGTCGGTTGAGTAGTTAGTGTAACCACTTTCCAGACAAAACGCTGTGTTGGGGGGGGGGGGGGGGTTGTGATTGTCTGTGAAAATACTAGTGATGGTAGTGGGCATTAGATGGCGCTGGTGTAAATGATAAGGTTCGTTGCAGTTGTGAATGAGTGGTGAAGACGGAGAGTTGTAGCAAAGGTACCGTGCGACCACAGACGCAAGACCCCTCGACACTTCTGCGCATGTCAGAAGAAGGCGAATCCATTGCAATATTAGGGTAATCAAGGCATTTCGTGGGATGAGTGTTTATTATTATACATCGGAAAATTAGCTTTTCTTTTATGAAAATTGTAATTTTTAAAGTGGTAACTATTTTGCTTGTACAATGGTTGAAATATTTTACGTATAAAGCATGTAATTTCACATGTTGGTGACGAATTCGTACATCACCTTATTCCTTTCTCCCCTTCAACATGAACTGACTCTTCTTGGCAATCTGCCAGCAACTGCTCTCGCTTCTGTGGTCGCGCAGTACCTCCCCTCGATGAGCCATTGGACTCCCTGGAAGTGTCACATAATAATAATAATAATAATGATGAATGTGTAATCTTTTTTTCTTTGCCCTTCAACTTTCTTGATTCCTCTGACTCGCTCATTTCAAATTGAAATAAACAGTTATGAAGTAAAATGCTACATATGCCAGCAAAGGTTGGTTGATAGGTAGAGCCTCTGCTACTAATGGCTCACAAAAAGTTAAGCAAGTTTGAGCGCGGTTAGTAGTTGGACTCAATCATTCGATGCTGTTGGCACACACTCCCTCGATGAGTCTTTGGACTCTCTGGAGGTGTCATATAATAATAATATACAATTGACTCTTGAAGAATGCGGGTTTGAACTTCCGCTTATATGTGTTTTTTTTTTTTTAAATAAATATATCGGAAATTTTTTTGGAGATTTGACAGTTTAAAAAAAATCGCAGCCTAGAAATACTGAAAATATTCAGAAAAAGTTAGGTATATCAAGAATTCATAAAATATATGTAGAAACTAGTACATTTTATCATTTATTACTATAAAGTATACACAAATTTATTATAAAAAGTTAAAATTTATCAAAATTTTCACACACGAATACCTGCAGACCGTGCATGGTCATTAGCATAAAAGAAAAATTTTATAATGACTCATTCACTAGTATATAGGACTAGGCTACCGCCAAGCAATTGTATCGACTGCACTCCTCCTATCCTTCTCGTCCGTCCTAGGACAGATATTAATGCAGCCGGTTCGCCACTCCTCTGCTGCATCTCCTAAGAGCAGTATTCATGATTGTATTCCATAAAGCAATCATATTGCTGCTTCTTCGATATCAATGCATGAATTGTTATACCTGTAAATAAATATGAATTTCTTTTTCACATTATCTTTTCATTTTTGATTTCTAGTGTTAACAATACGTATAACATCTACAGTGTTTTGTATCATATAAGACAATATTGATGTAGATATCGATACTGACAGACATATGATTCATCTTGTAAACAGATGATGTAAACTTACTGTATTGATAAATACTTTTCAACTTTATTGGCTTAAAGGGTGAAGCAGATACTTTTCATATTCCCTGCTGTCGAATGAGGAAAACTGTGAGAGGGAAAATATTAATGAGCCTGTTGCTCACCCTGAAGATTAATCATTGAATTTGCAGTTTAAAATAGCTTTTGGTCTTTTGTACTTGGTGCAATCTGTTGCATTGTAATTTGCAACTAGTTGAATTAGATTATTAGGATGCACAGATGCTATTGAAAATAACTTAGTTGCTATAGTCTGCACGAAGGTATAAATATAGGGGACCTCTGTGTCCCGGTGAAGTTGCACAGTGCATATGAACCATGGTGCGTTCAGGATTATTCTGAGACATTTATTCTGCACACATTGTAGTTTGAGGATATTAGTATTAGCAGTATGACTCCAAGCCAGAGAAGCATAGGACGAATCATCAATTTATATATAAGTAGTTTGATTCTGGCGCTCGATTTGCTGTTTCTGTTTTTTAGAGGATAAAGCTGTGCAATGATTTTTGATGCCTTTAAACACAGAGACTTGATATGGGAGCTGAAAGTCAATTTTCTGTCCAACAATATGACAAGATATTTGATCTCAGACTGCCAAGGGATTTTTGTGTTAAACAAGAGAACGTGTCCAGTAGGAAGCATTGATCTTCTGACGAATAGTACAGCTATGCTTTTCTGGGGATTTATTTTGAGTCACCATTTGGTGAAATATTGTTCAATTATCAGTAGATTTTCCTGCAGTCTTTTGACTGCTCGGTGCAGTTTTAAAGATCTGGCTAATATCGCTGTATCATCTGCATATAAAGCTTTGATAGATGACACTGGGTTGTGCAGAATATCACACACATAAATGGAGAAAAGAGTTGGTGCCAGTAGTGATCCTTGTGGGACACCAGCCAAGATGCATTTTTGTATGGAGAGTGTGCCATTTAACTTAACTTGCATGTGCCTATCATAGAGATATGATCTGATCAGGTGAACCACTTCCAATGGTATTCCAGATGTTATCATTTTATATAACATCTGGAAAGTGTAGTGCCAGACTTTGTTGAATGCACTGGCTATGTCAAGGAAAACAGCCCCAGTGCATTGACGCCAGTTAAATCCCATGGTAACATATTCTATCAATCTGTATACTTGTTGTGTAGTACTGTGAAATTGTCGGAATCTAAATTGCTCCTCAGCAAGAATGTGTAATTTGTGCACTAGTTCTTGGAGTCTAGTGAGAATTACTTTCTCGGCAATTTTGCCTAGGTTGGAGATGAGGCTAATTGGTCTGTAGTTTTGAGGTGATCGCGGGTCTTTTCCTGGTTTATGGATTGGGATTACATCTGCTAGTTTCCGGTGGGAAGGAAAATATTTGTAGTGTAAGATGGAGTTTATAATGTTAGTCAGATGCACAATAGCTGTGTGGGGTAGTAGTTTTATCACCCTGTTTGTGATTCCATTAGGTCCGGGAGCCTTTTTGTTTTTCAGCTTCTTGATTATGTCGTATAATTCTACAGGTGATGTGGGTGCAATTTGACTAGAGCATGTGGCAGAAAGTTTGAGTGACGATCTGACACGTCGATGAACCCTGTATATGTGATTGAAGTCGAGATGGTCAAATGAGGGTTTGCATTGCTTTTCTAGAGATGTTACTATTGCCTCGGCTTTGTCTTCGTTGGTATGGATAAGGCCAGTATCTGTTTGGAGAGGAGGAAGAGGTTTGTTTTTATTCTTGATGTTTTTGATAAGACTCCATATGGAGTGATTGTCAGGAGAGATAGAATTCAATTTTCCTTCCCAAATTTGATTTCTGTGCGCTGTGAGGGTATCTCTAACTGCAGATTTGAATCTGTTCAAGATTCTTTTATCTTGAGGTGCTCGTGTGTTGTGATATCTTTTTCTTGCTCTGTTCTTTTCTCTGATCAAGTTCATAATGTCTTCTGGAAAGTGGTTAGATCTGGGGGTAGTTCTGGAAATAGTTACTGCTGCAATGGCAGTGTTGATTTGTTAGCTCCTTCATAACTGTTTCAATTTCCTCTGTGGATTTAATCAATGGTGTAGGACCAATATATTTTGGGAATACTTTGGATAGCTTATCCCAAGGTATATATGAGTGGGGGGAGACAGGTTATCCTGGTTTCCCAGCTTTAATAGAATGGGATTGTGGTCAGATGAAAGATCATTTAGAGTCACTACACTGTACTGGAGTCTTACATTCTGTAGGATAGTTATGTCTAGTACATCAGCCCGACCGTATGTGTTGTGATGGGTAGGTGCTGTGGGGCCTGCCACAACCACATTGTTGGATCCAGAGTAGTTAGCGAGGATGTGACCATTTTTATTTGTGGAACGGCTATTCCAGATAGGATGATTGGCGTTTAAGTTGCCAGCCATGATGACAGAAACATGATCAGTACAGCGTTCAGATCTGAAAACAGTAACGTTTTTTGCAGAGGATTATATGCTGCGAAAATCTTTAGTTTTCCCACCATGCACGTGGGAATTTCTATGCCTGTAATCTCAAGATTAATGGTGGATGGAATATTTATAGAGTGATGATTGATGTAATTTTTAATGTAAATAGCAGTGCCGCCTCCTCTGCAGGATAATCTGTCAGTTCTGCACATCTGGTATCCATTTATTTTGGGATTATCTGATGGTCGGAGATGGGTTTCATTTATCAAGAGTATATCTGGCTGACACCTTTGGGTGAACTCCCAATGCTCCAAGATTCTACCTCTTAATCCGTTCGCATTCCATGCTATGATATGTAAAGAATCTGGTTTTATTTTATTTCTGTTTATGAGTGAGTGCTGAGATAATGACTTGTGTATCCTTTAGAAATCTATTTGTAGAGCATGGTGAGGGGTTGGATCTGCTAAAATCCAACAACATATTTGCCAAGGAAGAGGTAATGATAGCTGTTAGATTTGGATGTGATGTTGGCTGTTCCTGGGATGTCTGTTTAGGGCGAGTTACATCTGCATATGTCCTAGATTGTTGTTTCTGAGTTGTTCTTTTAGGGGCCTCTGACTTCAGTAGATGGGCTTCTGACCCTTTATGTTGATCTTTAGGAGGCTGTGAAGTAGTCTCTGACGTAGGTGTGCTAAGAGAGGAAGAGTATGTTCCTTCTGGTTTTCTATTTCTTGGATTGTGCGTGCCTCCTCTGTAGTTGGCAATGTGAGGACCACCACAGTTGGCACATTTAGTCGGGGTGGATTTTTGCTTAGATCATGTATTTGTTGGGTGGCTGACCCCACATTTTAAGCATTTAAATTCAGCCTTGCACATTTTCTGGGCGTGACCAAACTTCTGACATCTGTGGCATTGCCCTGTTGAAGCCCTTTTCCTTAATGGTTCTATAGTGATTTTCAGTCCACAGATGGACATCAGATCATATATGTGCTTGTAGGTTTGACTGATCTCTACTAATACCAGTGGCATTGGAATCCTGTCTCTCCTGGTCATTCTGCTGACCTTTACGGGTGGTAAATCTTGCTGATGTAGATCTGCAGTGATTTCTTCGGTAGAAACATCTTCAGATACACATCTAATCACTACCTTGAGGTTTTTTGCTGATCCTAGTGAAAAAGTGTGGTACTGAATACCTCTGGTATTCAATTCAGAAGTTAACCATCGATAATCCATCACTGTCCTGGGTTGGATATTAATACCGTCTGTGACATTCTTCGCTTGGCTGTATGAGATCTGTAAGTTGTACATCGTAGCCCTTAGCGACATCCATTTATTCTTTTCATGCAGAATAATCGGGGGTATCTTTTCCTTTGAGGGGGTAGGAGAGTCCGGGGCAGGGCCATCTTGTTCCATTTCATCCGCATTGGGTGGTTCAGAGGCTGCACTTTTGCGTTTTTTGCGAGCGCAAACCTCCTGATAATCGGTGTGGTCAGTAAGGGGATTATCCTCAGCAGTTGCTGCTATTTCGCTAGCTCTGTCTTGAAGAAGTTCTAAGAGTTGAGAGTCATCTGTATCAACTTCTTTTATTTCATGAACTACAACTTTTCCGGGACATTTTGTGTGAAGCAGATTGCCTACGTATTTAAATATTGCCAGAAGTTGTTTAAAATTAAGTTCTTCGTACGGTGCATCCATGGTTAGACCCAAGCCTTGTTCTGTAGAGCAGGACATGACTTTCCCTTTCCACAATAATAAGTAGACAGTTTCTAATGAAGTAAATGAAACAATGGCGATACAAATGGCAGTAAGCCTAGCGTATCGCCCTTGTTTTGAAATTTGTTGACTTACCTACTTAGCTGATTCTTTGGACCTGTTTGAAAAATAAACCATTGATTATAGTAGTAAAACTATTTACTACTAGTAAATTTACTAGTTAAAATTTTGAATCACATTTCATATCAACTATCAAAATCCTGCACATCAGACATCATCGCTTTCTACCAAATTCGGAAGTGAACTGTTTATTTGTTCTATCTGTTCATCTGTTCCAGAACAAACTGGAAATTACTTACATATATCCCGACACGCGCTACAAAGCGCTCACTCACTTTTATTTTCGTATTGATAAATACAGTACAGTACTGTAAATGTATTTTCACTTCTTTATGATTTTCTTTAATAACGTATTATTTTCTCTAGCTTAGATTATTGTAAGAATACAGTATATATAATATATATATATATATAACATACAAAATATCTGTTAATCGACTGTTTATGTTATCGGTAAGGCTTCCGGTCAACAGTAGGCTATTAGTAATTAAGTTTTTGAGGAGTCAAAACTCATACACGGTTTTCGAAGAACGCGGGGAGTCGGCACCCCCCCTAACTCCTGCGTTGTTCAAGGGTCAAGTGTACTGTATTTTCTGCTAGTTTAGATATTATACAGCAATTTTGAAGTAGAGATACTTTCGCTATAGTTTATCATTCAAAATATAGGTGCATACATCAAAAGTGAAATTTCATTTCCAAATTTTTCACAATAGAATTAAAATTGTATTTCGACTTTGATTGTTAATCGTTCCAGCACACTATCACGCACACATATTCATTGTATGTAATGGAGAATGTGGGAATAAATTACCTCTTGGTGCAGTGGCGTATTTAGGTATTTGCCGCTCCTATGCCCCATAAATTGCCGCCCCTCATGACTTGCCCATAGGCAGGTCATGATCCCAACCTCCAGTGACTGAAGTTGCTAGAATCCCACTTGCTTCACATCACGTAACTTTCTTCTGGTTGGTGTCATTTTCAATTTCGGACAAAGTGGAAATTATTTCCGTCCATCCCTCACGAGGACTACGACAGGCATCGTCACCAGCTGACCAACGAGTAGGCGAAGGACGTTTGATTACGTTTGCAAAAGTTTCCAGGTGCTTTCTTAGAACACTCCGCCGATGTGTTGAAGACGTGAAAAATACGTACAGTTTCTGAAGGACATCAAAAAATGCAGAAGAGTATGTACAGGATTCGGCAGCGCAAGTACCAATTTGAGACAGAGAATATCCAGCGCACGGTATGAATTCTGCCAATGGATTTATTTCACGAATTCTTGCTTGCAGTCCTGTGTACTTGTTACTAGCATTATCATATGCCTGCTTTCTGCAATTTGCTACATCAATTCCAAGCTCGTTTAGTGAAGTCAATACCGCCTCTTGTAACTCTTCAGATTTGTGACTTGCGTTAGGAATGAAATGCAAGAAACGCTCCACAGAAGTTCCATGTTCTTTCACATATCGCACAATGAAGGACAGCTGATCAACATGAGACAAGTCTAGTGTTGAGTCAACACTTATGGAATAGCACTACGCTATTTTAAGTTCTTCCACAATAAATCTGATTACTTTCTCTCCCGTTATTTTAATAAATTCCTCATGCGTGACAAAGGAAAGATAGGAAACAAAACTCCCCTCCCCCCTCCCCCGATTTTGGCAATGTGCTCAGCAAGAAAGGGATCAAATTCACTAATCCCTAGTGCCTTTGTGTCAAGTTACCGACAACAATACAGTAGCTTTCCTTGCATGTGTCTCGGTCTGTATAGTTATGCAGAATCTGATTACATGCCCATGTGCTTGCAGACTAAATTTACAATGAGGAAAAGAAAAATATTTCTCTACTTGTGAGTAGATGCGGCATATAAAGAACATGTTATAACTAAAAAATGAGAGCCTGGAAATTTCCGCCACCCCTCAAAATTTGCTGCTCTAGGCCAGGACTTATACCTAAATACGCCATTGTCCTGGTGGGAGGGAAACACATATGCAAAACATTTGAATGTGTCGTCAATGCGTTGAAAAATAGCGAATGGTAAACGTTCTTAAATTTGGTGCTCTTACTCCCTAACCACACTTATAAAATATTGATAACCGATCTACAGTCTGTAGTACCTAAGTAAGAAGAAAAAAGATTAATATTTTAAAAAATAAACAGAAATCGGAGAATTCACTGAACAGTAACATACAAAATATTAATAGTAATTAATTAATATACTAATATTAATATATATTATATAATATATTAATATTATTAATATTACTGAATTATTACTGAAAATATTACAAAATATTAATTTTACTTTATTCATGTACCGCCTATATTTTCTAAAATATATAAAATAAATCTTGTTTTGCATTAGTTTTTCATATATGCGTATTATTACAATACTATTTAAATTTTCTCGCGATGCGTTTTCCGTGAACCTTGTATTTTTTATCCTGGGGCTGGAAAATTCAATATAATTAGTGCCAGTCCTGAATTAACTATCCTGTAACAGTAAAATGAAGAACAAGAGGTAATCTCTGGAAATTAAGGACTATATTTTTCGCTTGGAGAAAAGGGGGGGAGGTGATGAATGAATGGAATTCGTTGCCCGACTCAGTTGTGAGTGCTTCGTCTGCAAATGAGTTCAAGAAGACGGGGAGGGGGGGGGGGGGGGTATGATAGATATTGTGTGGATAGTTTGGGTCTCCAGCGATGAGTCTTCTGACTCCATGGTGATATCCGTATAATAATAAAAGTATGTTTAGGAAAAATTTACTAGGCCGTGATTGTATTTAAAGGAGACCTACATCGCACTAATACACAGTTATGTCGTCATGGAAAAAAATAAAACTGACCAACTGTTATAAAAATGTCATTGCGTAGTGCCTATTTTGTTGTTGATGACATGAAAGTGATGTATTTAAAATCCGTAAATTTCCTAGGAAGATAATGAAGAACGTACAGATATACAATATACAAGCAGAACCTACTATTTTGCTGCAGCAAGACTATGGAAATTGCATTCACACCTTTATTCGTCAAATCAATTCCGTCCATGAAAAATTAGTAAACTAACCTACTTTGTACAGTAGAAGACCTAAGTGTTGAAAAGTATCCTAGAATCATACTCTAGAAACCAAACACGAAACGCCTTTATCTCACTTCAGGCCTCTAGTAAAAGGGGTTAGGATATGGGGTGACAAAAGTCATGTACCGCCTAATGACACTCATAGACGTCGTCTATATGGCATGAATGTTATTGTTGTTTGTTCATGTGACATAGTTGGTGCTGCGGTTAATCTCTCTCTCTCTGGCGCGCACACACAATATTTCCAATATTTTAAGTGTGTTACCAATGAAATCTGCATTTCATTGGCGGTATTAGTATTTCAGAAATATTATTATTATTATTATTATTCAGGCCTCCATGGAGTCAAGAGACTCATCGTGAAATACATTTTTGTGGGGGGGGGGGGAATGCATTAAAACAAAAAAATAGCTGATTGCCATCGCACTTAAACTTGACATTAACTCATGCAGATAATGCTGGTTCCTGTTTATATATATATATATATATACTGGGGGGGCTCCCCCTGACGCCTACGGCGCCCAACCCCCCGAGTTCCGGACTATTAGGCCGGTTCTCCTTGAACTCTGATGACTCGAAAGGGGGGGGTTCCGCCCCACTGGTGCCCAACCCCCCCGAGTTGCAGACTGGTAGGCCATTTCTCCTTGAATTCTGATGACTCTAATTTTGAACACTCGAAAGGGGGGTTCCGGGCCTAATCCCCCCCCCCTCCCCCGAGTTCCGGACTGGTAGGCCAGTTCTCCTTAAATTCTGATGATTCGACACTCAGGGTAGCCCCTGGGTTTCAAAACTTTTCAACTAACGTGACAAAAAACGTTACAAAAAAGGCTTATCATTTTATATTATAGAATAGATTTATTTATTTGTTTTTATATTTACATGCATATATTATATCTAATGTAATTCCAATTACCATGAGACTATAATAGCACTTAACTGATAAGAGTATTTAAATGTAATTATTTCTGATCGGAAATAAATGAATAAAAGTAATACGAAACATAAAAGACAGTACTATTTCTTGAAATTTGAAATGAAATATAAATGAAACTGAAAATCGAGTGAATAAAAAAAAAACCTCTCTGCCGAAACCCGGGATCGAACCAGGGACCTTTAGATCTTCAGTCTAACGCTCTCCCAACTGAGCTATTTCGGCAACGTGCTTCCTTTCTTTGATATGATAAATATAATTAAACCTGTAGTCCATTTTTCTCATTTTTGAAGAATGATAATAGTGAAATGAAAAACCACAGGTCATCCCCGGAAATTAAGTAGAATGTGCTTAACAAGAGTGTCAGGAATATATTTTTCGCTTGGAGAGAGAGGGCGGGGGGAAGGAATGAATGGAATGCGTTGCCCGACTCAGTTGCGAGTGCTTCGTCTGTAAATAAGTTCAAGAATAGCTTCGATACGATCTTTCTCACGTTTCCTCATGATTTTAAATAATAACAAAAAGTCATTTATGTGAAATTTACTAATGAATTTCAAAAAAATACCTGAGAAAATTAATATATTATTATGAACAAGGAAACTGTACTAATTAATTAGCAGTTTGAGGAATAATGAGAACAAATTTTACATAACTGTCTAATTTACGTACCAACTAGAATCACCTATATTATACAACCATTCCTCATTTGATAATATTTTCAAAATATATATATACAGTATATCAATGATACAATCAACATTAACAAATAAATCTTCAAGAGTTCAATGAAACATTAAATTTTAATATGTAATTGATGAATGTCACAAGATGGCGCCACATATGATTTCGGATTTTCTGGTCAAGTCTCTGAAACAAGAATCATATCGATTAATTTTTGTCCCTATTTTTGTTATTTCGCATTCCGAATTATGATTGATTTCTGTATAATAGAAGTTAAAACAAATATTTGCTTTCATTGTTAGGCACTGAGTGAGAAAAGTCACTTAACTTTACTGTATCGGGTGGGAGGGGATGTTGCACAATCACAGATCACAATAACTATCATGCATTGCCTTGAAGATACAGCAATCCCTCGATTAGTGCGCCTAAAGCGTTCTTTAAAACAAGCACATTAATCGAAAACGCGCTAATCGAATATAATAACCTATGGAAAAATGTATAATTCGTTCCTCAGATTTCTTTTTTGACCCTTAATTTTTTTTATAAAAGAATTAGGCTATGTCTCAGGGTCTCGTTAAAGGAAAAACCATGAAGCTGAAAGACAATAAAACATATTCAGAATATAAATTTATTATTCTACTTCTTAACAAAGAATTGAGCTAACGTAGTTTGGCGGGCATTTTGTTTCTTTCTTCATACAACCGACGGTATGGCCCTATTGCCTCTTCTACTCTTCTGCAAACTTTACTGCTTCTCTCTTCGTCAGGGTCAGCCTTTAAGCATTGCTGCTTAAAAACTTCGATTGTACAAAAAAAAAAAAAAAAACTATTTTCAAATTGTTTCTGTGAAATCTCTTCTGGCTGACTATCAGTGGTTAAATTTTCTTCATATTCTTCGGACCTTCCCGCTGTGCATCTAAATTTAGCAGGTCGGAATCACTCACTTCTTCAGAATGAGATTTAATTAACTCTTCGACGTTATCATTGAAGGGGAGAAAGAAATGAAGGACATACGAATTGGTCGCCAACACGCGAAATCACGTACTTTATAGATAAAATTTTCCAACTGTTATACAAGCAAAATAGTTACCACTTTAAAAACTATAATGATCATAAAAGATAAGTTAATTTTCCGACGTGTAATAATAAATAACTCATCCCATTTGATTGATTACCCTATTATCGGAATGGATTCTCCTTTTTGTGACATGCGCAGAAGTGTCGAAGGGTCTCGAATCTGTGGGTGTACTATAGCAGACAACATAAATTTTGGCGGTAAAAATTTGGAACATAGTGTACATGGAGTAGTAGTGTGGTATGTCCTTAAAAATAACTTGGTAAATTGTTTTAAATCTGTAACTAAATTATTTCATTTAGTTACCGATTTAAATTCTGGTGAGTGATTTTTTTTAATAGTTAGCCATAAAAATGTATAGATAAAAAATTTTTTTAAATCTGTAACATTTATTTTTAAGATGTATATACACATCACACACTTCGGCAAACTGCCATAAGTAACTAATTTTAAACAAGATCAAAGTACTGCTGATTTCTCTCCCCTTCAAATGATCAAGCCACTGCATATCGTCAATTATTTTATTAATATATTATAGTCTGGGCTCTGCAATTCCCAAGACTTTCCAAATAGTCCAGTTTTCTCTGTGACCTGGTGGAAGACTTTCAGATGGTACAAGCCAGTATATAAGGTTTCTTGTCTTCCATGAGGTTAGTCTTGATTTTTGGAGAGTGATTCAATTTCATTGGTATGACACTTTTCCTGAATTTTAATCGTTGATGGACAGGTTTATATCAAATAGAGGATGGTCTGAAGACACGGATATCTTAATCCTCTCATTTTAGCCGTCATCTCAAGTCTAATATCTGGAGATGCTATGCCAGATTTTTTTCGCGAGGTGTCGGTCTCAAACAACCAGTAATGAGTCTACATGTCTCATTTATGGCAACATCCACATGCTTAGCATGGATGAATCTATACCATACATATCACGCGTTTTCTGAAGCCGACTACCATAGAGCCAAGGCAGTGGTCCTTATAGTTTGAGCTTGTGTATCCCAGGTGGCGCTGGATAGTTTCCGGAGTAGTTATATTCCTTGTAGTTATTTTACGATTTTTATTTATACAATGTTTTCAATAAGTGAGAGCACAGTCTAAAGTTATCCTTAAATATTTAGGTGCTGGTTTTCCCTATACGACGGGCTGAGTTCAATTAGTGCTTCAGAGAGCTTATGTTGTACATTCTCAAAATAATCCTCCTGTGGCAATGGCATGATCATCGGCATAGATAAATTGTTTGTATCTTTTGGGAGATGCTGGTCATTTGTATATATGGTCTGCAAACTGCAATAACTCTAGCTCTTCTCCACACTTTGGATATTTTCTAGGTATTAATACAATTGTTGAACAACGTCAGCATTCAGTCTTTGGTCGCAAGACCAAATTCCTGGATTTCCTAAATACAAACTTCGTCCAGACCTGCTGCTTTTCCTTTCTTACGAATTTTAATTGCCCTTAAGTTCTCCCATTAAAAAAGGTTTGGAGAAAATAATTGTTTCTTTTCCATATTCCCTTTTGTTATTTGATTTGCCAAGGCATTAGAATGTGTCGAAGGATTGTGTGGGTCATGGCTCAGGCATCTAAGTAGCTTCCAAACTTTTTGGCTACTCCTTCCCATATCTATTTCATTCATTAACTTTATCCATTGTTAGCGTTTTGCTTCTGATATAAATGTAACAACCTGTTGTCCATTTGCTATAGTTTCGACACTAAACGTATCTCTTTCAAATAAGTAACATTATTCTAAAAGTTGAGCAGATATCTCGGGAGTCAATCCCTGGAAATAGCTAATCTACATCCACTTGGGATGGCTTCTCGGGAACATATCTAGGCAGTTTCAATGAATTGTTCAGAGGCCTCTGGAAACGAGTTAATGTTCTTGATTTTCTCATCTAACAGGTGGGAAAGTTTTCCCAGTTTGCATTTTTTAAATTATATCTTCGTCTAAAGCGAACGATTTGTGATAGAATTGGTGTTAGTAATTGACACATTATAGGTCGATATTGTGAAGTAAGTTGAAATCGGCATACAAACAGCTTTTACGCACTGGTGAGCTATCTTCTCTCTCACAAAGATGAAATCTGGGTTAAATCCCCACTTCCATTTTCTGCTATAAAATGAAGCAGAATGTTTAGTATCGTCGATAAGGGAGCCAACATGATTCAGCCCATTCCAACACAGCCTCTTCATTCCTATCATCTTGCAGGTAACCCCAAACACCACTGCGGCTATTAAAGTCACCAATAAAGAAAGAATGTTTCTGCTTGATATGGTTTCCAGGAGGTTTAAAGGAGAAAGCTACATTTGGGTATTTGTATATGGAATAGATGCCAGAATTACTCAATTCTATGGCGATTATCTCTATGCCATTCTCTCTGTAATAGATGTTGTGAGGATCTGAAGATCTGGTATAATGAAAATAGCACTACCACATTTGCTATGGGGATGCCTCACTGCTAATTTCATTCTTGAAATTTTCAGACGTCGTTGAATATACCCAGTATATCATAGTTTAGTTCTAGACAAAGTTTATGAAAGGGTTCTTTATGTATTGAGAGACCCTCCATATTCACAGAAATTATCGTCATTTTAGGCTCTGATAAAATCTTGTTCAGTCTTCCGAGAGTCATTTTAAATAAATTAGATTTAAAGGTCTAGGCACAATAGATGAGTCAAAGTTGCTTTTGGAGGAAGAATCAGGTATTAACAATGTTGCCCATGGGACGTCCGAATGCATAAATCACTAGGAGTTCTTCATTCTACCAGGAGTCACCTTCTATATCTTCTTGGCCAGTAGTAACAGGCCAATAAAAATCTAAAATTCATGCCTATCGCAACCCCACAATGAACGGCCTCATTATCAGCACCGCGTTTTTTCAAGTTCCATATCGAGAAGGACACAACTCCACTGATATAATCATCAGTACCCAATTCCTGTTTTATATTGATGTACAAGCACATTATCTCATATCTCATTTGGCTTTCATCCCAACAGTTCCTTTCCCAGTCATTATAGCCCATTATTTATCCCATTAAGGCCATCCCTGCATCTTTATATTCCGTCGTACTTTCAACCGTCTCCTTTTCATCCCACTGCTGGCTGCATACTCTCCCCTTTCATGAATAACCTGCACAGTTTCATGCTACTGCCCTCACTCAAATGCAGACCATCTCCATTATTTTTAACTGCTTCAGTGCAACCACCGATCTCCACTGATGTCTTCTCTAATGACTCTGCATACGCTTTAGTCTATTCCTCGACCTTGCGAAATTCCTTTGTAATATCCTCGCACATGTCGTATTTTTCATACTAGCTGTTCTATCATTCTAAGTTTTTCTACCGTTCCACGGTATATCACATTTTCCTCTCTCTCTCTCTCTCTCTCTCTCTCTCTCTCTCTCTCTCTCTCTTACTACTCTACTGTATTGCGTCATTCACCACATTTGTACCATATCGCAATTCCCGAATTTTGCTACGTTCGTATCACTTATGTTATTCACGCCACCATCGATTGCTTCTCTCACAGATACTCCCCGCATTTTCATTTTTTTTTTTGGCGCTCACTTTCTTCTCTTTAACATGATTTTTGTGTGCTGTCACAGAAGTTCTCATTCTTCATGTTAAACTCCCATTGCTCTCACCCTACACATCACCGCAAATCAACACTACATCAAAGTCACATTTCGGACATGCACTCTACATCCATCTGCCTTAAACTTCTATAATGAACATGCAGAACACCTCATATTTTAAAGAAAAAAAATCAAAATTTAATACATGAATAGAGAGCCATCATCTTCTTTTTTGCACACAGAAAAAGATGAGCCTGTGTAGCTCAATGGAAGTGGTATTTGCACTCCTCAACTTTAAATCACCAGAAAATAGATTTATGTTCAAGTTCAGTCGCCAACTAGAGGAACATTTTCGTCCAGCTTCCGAGTTAGTTGATCTATGGCCTGGACAAATGGGTTTTTTCTCTCGTAAACTCAGGTTTTTCGTCGCGTAAACCCAAGAAAATCGACTATAAAACCGACGCTATTTTAGACATTACAAATATTGTGTTGGGGTCAGATCCACTAGAAGGCGGTACTTGTTCAGCCGTCTCTTCACTGAAGGTTGCTTACATTAGCGATAGACTTGGGGCCAGATATCTCTGAATGGCTTCCAATGGAGATTGAACTGCCCACTCACTCTCCAGAAGTTAGGCAAGGCTCAAACTGCCTCGTATACTTCCTATGCGGGAATAAAAAGGCGTTAGCTGATTTTTGTTGTTGTTATTGTTGTAAAAGATACAGAGTGGCCGTGATTAAACTTCTCTTTATGTTGCTCGATCCTCGCTCTAACAACTGAAATGTCAACAAATTTGAGAGGGAGACAAAAGACGACATGGCAAGGATTGCGAGAAAAAAAAAATTGGTTCAAAACGGCTATTGTGGCTCAGGAATATGGTAATACGCACAGAACGAACTTGAAAACCTGTAAAGGTAAAACTTCACAAATGCATTCCTATTGTTAGCTGTGTTCAGCATGGCCCTCATCTAACCTTATCGCGTGTTCCTTTTAAAGTTATTTTACCTTAACGAGTGCAATGCATCAGCCGCTCTTCGTGAGTTTCTAACCGCCAGAAATTATGTAAAGATCATTTGTCAGCTAACGCAGTTATATCGATGATTCGGAAGTTTGAAGAAACAGGATCTTTGAAATTATGGTCTGGCAGAGGACGGGAACAAGCATCACCACGGTAATTGAAAAATCCCACCTGCGATTGTCAGCAGATAACACGAAAAGCCAGCAATTGCGTATGCCTTATATTACGGTATGGTTCCGTAATATTATTGTTATATATTACGTAATATAATATTATATATTACGTAATACCGTAATATAATATTATTATATTACGGTATGGTTCCGCAAAATTATTGATTTTGCAGAACCATACCGTAATAAAATTTTTTCCATTTTATCTGAAATCAGCCGCGTACAGCAGGTGCTATACAATGATTATTGATAAACGATTGACATTGCACCTTTCGACAGTGCACGACCGTACAACTGCTTCAACGGCATCACTGTACAGAAGAGTGATTAGGTTGCATGGCCACCTCGCTTCCATGATATCATTCCGTGCAATGTTTAGTTGTGGGGTTACATGTAGGCCAACGTGTATCGTGGCGATGTCTCGAATTTGGCAGCTTAAAGGACAACGTGTCACCATGGACTGTGGCTGACTTTCTGAGATTTCTGGTCAGATTGGAAGTCGACGATGCTTGGCCTTCGAAAATTCTGTGGGGGAGATGAGGCGCATTTTCATCTAAACGGGACTGTAAACACCAAAATTGTCGAATTTTTGCTTCCGAATCACTCCATGTGCTTCAGGAACTCCTATCACATTCACCGAAAATTACCGTTTCGCGTGGCTTCACAGTAGATTTTATAATTGGATCATTCTTTTTTGACGACATTCTCTGACAGGACCAGTAACTTATTCCAGTACCGCAAGGGAATATCGTGAACAATTTCGTTATTCCGTAACTTCAGCAACGACAATGTCTGGACAAGATCATTTTTATGTAAGATGGAGCACCTTTCGACATTGCACGATGTTACAGCTGCTTCTTTCTTTCTTGCACTGAAGAAAGTGTGATTAGTTACGTCTTTCAAGTTGCATGGATATCCTCTCTCCAATGATATTATTCTGTGCAATTTTTGGTTTTGGGGTTACATGAAGATCAACGCCTATCGTGGGGATGTCTCAAATTTGGCAGATTAAAGGACAACGTATTACCAAAACGGTGGTGCACGTTCTTACAGACTTATTACGTTCTGATGTTGAGGATGCTGTGTACAGGATGCGATTTCTGGTCCACAATAACGGTGGCCACATGAGTGAGCATAGGGCCGCGCCGTGCGGTTGTGCAGATTGTTCCCTGCACAAGGGCGCTTGAAGATGAGGGGCGCCATTTCACCACGGGAAATAAAATATATATATATATATATATATATATATATATATATATATATTACTTATTCTTGAATTATATCGTATAATATAAATTACACAATTACAAATTATAGTTAATGCAATAAAAATAAAATTTAAAATCAGTCACATTATTATGAATTCTTAATAATCGAACAATATTTTTAACTTAATACATCACCAGTTTTATTATAACTTGTTTGGAGTGAAACGTTATCAATATTACCATAGATTTTATTTCACAGAGTAAGCATCTACTCAGCGAAAATTTTTATAAATATTCTCGATTGTTTATTATATTTGTAGTGAAAATTATTAGTTTAAGACAGTGAATTCATTCTTACGCTGTGTTTTGCCCTTTGTGGATGTGTGATTGTGATTGAAACAGTGACATCATTCTACAAATTTGGAAGGTAAGAAACTATAACATAATTGATTTTTTTTTCGACAGTAAGCATTTGGTGAGACTTTAAAATAAAAAGGGCGGTAAAATTTACAGGCCGAAATACAAGATAATTATGAAGAAATAAATGTTAAATGCAAAAATGAAACTAGCCTGACTGGACTGTCTATAGAAGTTGCAGCAGAAGAAATATTGGATTCAGACTCAGCGAAACCCAAAACTTCAAATTTTACTTTAAATTTTAATGTTAATGATCCAGGTAGTTGGCCAAATCATATAACTACCGAAGTTAGAGATTGTTTAGCTGAGCATTGCCCGCGTCTAGTAGTTAATAAAGAATTTCCCAAAGATGAACCGACACGTTTCCGAATACTGAGATTGTAATGCGCATTTATTTAACATTACCAATATCCGTAGTATCAGGAGAAAAAAGTTTTTCAAAATTGAAACTAATAAAAAATTATTTGCTGTCAACAATGTCTGAAGAGCGTCTAACAGATTCACCAATTATACCAATTGAAAATAATATTATGGATTCATCAGACATGAGCCTGTGTAGCTCAGTGGATGTGGCGTTTGCACACCACGGCGCTTGACCGCACGAAGGAAGAATTCTTGGTTTCGAATCTAGTCGGCGACTGGAAGAAATTCTTCTAAGCCTTTTTTCGACCGGTTCCAGAGTTAGTTGATCACGGAGAAGCAGGTTTTTCGTTCCGTAAGCTCAAGAAAATCGACCGTAGAACCCACATTATTTCAGACAGTAAATACGAGTGTTAGGGTTAGGGACTACGAGATGGCGGCACCTGTTGAGCCGTCTGTCCTCACTTAATTAGTGATAGCCTTGGGCCAGCATCTCCACTGGTACCCAATATCTCTGATTGGGTACCAGTGGAGATTGAACTGCCCACTCAATCTCCAAAAGTTAGATAGGGTTAAAAACGGCCTCGCCGACTCCCTATATACGAGATTTTTTTTTTTATTTATTCATATGGAGTTCCTCCCTTTTCTCCCCGTACCTAATGGTGTGAGTTGAGCCCCCACATGGGGGTTAAGTATTTATGGCTGCAGATCCGTGTGTTCACGGGGTCGGTTTGCTTGCTTGCGGGATGAAAAACCCTGCTCTCCATGCCCAAGACAAGCTAAATTAGCTATTGCTGACGATGATCCTTAAGCTCCGGGATTCGAACCCAGGACACTCCTTCCCAAGGCATATGGTTGCGAACGCATAGCCAGTAGGCTAACCGCGTGGACTATATGGGAATAAAAAAGGCGGCGTTAGCTGATTTTTTTTAAAAAGATATTATTAACAATTTTGTAGCCGCAAAAGAGAGACAGAAAAATAAATCTACATTTATCCTAATTGTTCTATAATTAAAAGCATATCTCCAAATTATCTTTGTTATGTAATAATATTTCTTTTATATTAAAATAAAAGTAATTTTGGTTTATATATATATATATTCTGTTGTATTTATATATTAACGAAATAAGCATTTTTGAAATTTTATTATTAAAAATTTCTTATTAATGGATTTTAGTGATTGCAATGTTCTACTATTGTTAAATAAAATTTATTTTTATGTATTTCAAAGCAAAATGTTTTGCAAAAAAATTTCACGGAAACTATTTCATTGTTTCCGTGAAAAAGTTTTGCACAAGGGCACCTCTTACCCATGGCGCAGCACTGAGTGAACTCAATGTGTTCGAGTTGTGCAACAGATTTGGGACAACACTTATGCTCCAGTAATTACAATACCATAATTGCTGTGATAAATTAAATTGATATGAAATTTTTTTTCTGTGTTATCATACATACAATACATAAAATAAAATGTTAATTTTAGTTTAGTCTTTTTTGCTCATTTTTCTATTCATTTTAACACTTTTTTACATTATACAGCGCCATATTCCCTTTATCATAGGCAGACAATATTTCCTTGAGACAAAAACGGGATGGGGGTTATGTAATATTCTGTATTCATGAAAAAGCAAGACGATTAACAAACGTTTAACTTTGCCCAATATGTGTGGTGATAAAAGGTTGGTAATAATTGCTTCTGATTTAGTGCGTGCTGATGAAAATTTTGGTTCATAACTTTTATTGATCAATGTCGACAAATAGTCATTTGCGCGAAAACTTTCGCAGCGACCCATAGTATGATTAGCAAAAGAGCTTCACTTGCTGCAATTTTATCACGTTCGCTATCACCATCACGACTCCACATAAACGAGTAATGTTTTTTAGCTGAAGCCAGACTCTTTTCAGCATCCTTATGTTTCTGGCTAAGTAGATGTCGCTTCTACCTCCATGAGCAATGGAAAAATGGACATTACAATGTTGGCATACCACTTTTGTTCCATCACTACACAGCTTGTCCAGTTTAATAAATTTGAATTCTTTCTGGAGATCGTCATTAAAACTGCAGTTCCGCTCTTTGATATTGCAAGGATAGACTAAAAGCTTTAAAAAAATAAGACTTAAAACTTTAAAGAGTATGAAATTTAAATCACCGGCATTTAATAGCAAAGCCAATGGTTAGCATACAGGCAAAACAAAAACTAACGCTACAGCAGAACACACACCGTGTCTGAAACGCGCAGGAGTTAGCAACATGTATTTTTTTATTTTGTCTGAATAAATTACTGCGGGTATCGATATTTAGTATCGAACAATGCGACTCCATGGTTATACAAATTACTGGTATATTCATGATATTGATATACGATTATAGATTATAAATAAAATTTATTATCGATCAATATTAAAGCATGTTCAGAAAAAAAAAATCAGCTGACGCCTTTTTATTCCCGTATACGGGAGTAGGCGAGGCCATTTAGCCCTATCTAACGTTTGGAGACTGAGTGGGCAGTTCAATCTCCACTGGTACCCAATCAGAGACAGACGGCCCAAAGCTATCACTAATTCAGCGGTACACAGTGAAGAGAGACGGCTCAAATGTGCCGCCATCTCGTTGTCCCTAACACAATATATTTAATGTCTGATATAATGTGGGTTCTACGGTCGATTTTCTTGAGTTTACAGGACGAAAAACCCGAGTTTCCGGGAGGAAAAACCTGCTTGCCCGTGCCAGAGATCGACTAACTCGGGAACCGGTCGAAAAAAGGCTTAGAAAAATTTCCTCTAGTCGCCGACTAGACTCGAAATGAAGTCTTCCTTCGTGCGGCCAAGCGCGGTGGTGTGCAAACGCCACATCCACTAAGCTACACAGGCTCTCAATTAAAGCATGTTTATAAGTTTTATTAAAAACGTGACAAAATTGACATTTTTATTAAAACGACGGGAAGGCAGGGAAATATGAAAAAAAACAAAAAAAAAAAACACGGTACGTATGGTCAACCCACTCTATCAGGAACTTTTCCAACTAAAATCTTGTTTCTCGGAACCCTCTCCAGCTTGATTAGTTTCTCTACCAAATTTGATGATATTCTGGTTCTTAGATCGAGCTACATTAGACTCTTAATATGGGAAATTAAATTATGGCCGCCCTCTATATTCTTAGGAAATATATTCCACCTCCTCTTAATTATTGCTCCTAGTTAAGTGGCGGTAAAAATCTCTCTTTTGAAAATTAGATAACGTACATGTACATATAAAATGTCTGTATATAATAAATTCTAAAAAAGTCAATCAACAACAACCATAGGTTCAACGCCCGTAGGTGTCGAGGCCATCTTGATAAGATTCTTCCACTGCATTGTTTTGTGCAAGATGGCTCAGTTTGTGCATGTAGTTTCCGCACCATCGCCCCATTCTCTGTTTGTTCTTTCTTCAATCATTCCAAACAGCAAAATTTTCTCTCATCGTTAATTCGACATATATGACCAAATAGACGTAGTTTCCTTTTGATTATTTTCTATAGCAGGTTTTCTTTTGGTTTATTCGTCTATAGATTTCCTCATTGTTCACTTTCTGGATCCAGTTCATCCTCAAAATGAGCCTATAGCCTTCTTCTCGAATGCTAATATCCTCCTTTCAGATTCTCGCAGGAGTACCCAGCCCTCACATCCACAGAGCATGCTGCTGAAGATACAGATTTCCACAATGCTCAGTTTAGTGTGAATCTTTATAGCTCTGCGCTTCCATATTTTGTCCATGGCTTTTAAGATAGCTATTGCTCTGGCGATTCAATTTTTACTTCTTTTTTGGGTCCAAGTCATACATCATTTGGCATCCAAGATATGTGAGGTGTTCCACATTTTTCAGTTGAAATTCATTGAATGATTTCAAATGGAAATCCATTGTTCTTATTAACTTTGTTCAGTAACTCCTGCTGTCTGAATATCATTGTTTTAGTTTTTTCAAAATTGATATTTAGTCCATATCTTTTTCCTTCTGTGTATAGCGTTTGCAGTATCCTTTCCAGCCTTGCTGCATCTTCTTCAATCAGGACGATGTCATCTGCAAAGCAGAGATAGTATATTCTCATTCCATTTATTGAGATGCCCCCATCTTCTTCTTTGATCTTATCGAGTGTCCTTCCTAGATGTGTGAAGATGGTGATATTGGGTCCCCTTGCCATGACTAGTAGCAAACCAATCTCCAGTCACACCTCCTATCCTGACTGTTGCTTGTGGTTGGCCGTTTATATCTTTCAACAGGTGGATCAATTTATTGTCCACACGATAGGATTCCAAGACAGCCCATGTTATATTTTGGTCAATATTATCAAATGCTTTTTGGAAGTTCACGAAACAGCAGTATATCATTTTGTTCTTTCTTCTATTAGTCTTAGTGCAAGTATTTGTTGCACTGTACTTCAATCTTTTCGAAATCCGGCTTGCTCATCAGGAAGATGTGCCTCCATATGACCCTTCAGGCATTCTGTTAGTAGTTTCATCAGCACTCTGCTAAGATGACTCATTAGTGCAATAGTTCTGTAATTGGTGCATTCTAAAGCCTTTCTTATGAAGAACAACCAAGATCAATTTTTCCAATCTTCGGGGTATACCCTGATCTCCATATATCATTGCATAGCTTATGCATTTATTTTACAACCCATTCTTCCCATTTTTATATCCTTATTCACCTCCTCTTCCAAGATGTCATTTTCAAAGATCTCTGCTAGTGGAGAGATTGCTTTTAGTCCTTTGATTACTTCTGTAAAAGTATTATTTAGTTGATTTTTATATAGTTCACTACAACATCTTGTAAATCTGTGTATGATTTCAGTCTTGTCCATCAATATTTTACCATCTTCATCTTTGACTGCTACTGATCTTGTTTGCCATTTCCGATTGACATTTCTTATAAGTCTATAGACCTCTTTAGTTTTGTGTTCTCTACAGTACTGTTCCTCAAGGGCTCACTCTAGTGAGTACGGGAATGGCAAACCCAAGGTACCTGATACTGGACCATGCCTTACTTCGTGTAATGTACGTCTGTTATATTATCTGTAGACTGGTCCCTATTTTCTTTCTTTACACTTCCTATCTTCTTCTTGTTCCTTCCCCCCAATGCTATTAGAGTAATTCGAGGGCTAGGGGTGAATCTTTTCTATTTACTTTATTTTCTACCTTTAGTAGTGAGAGGAGTAGCCTATTTTAAGCAGTGGGAGTCTGCTGCTCTCCCAGGTTTGAAACCATACCATAATGGTTTCCTGAGGAAGGCAACGGGAAACCACCTCAGTATTATTTCCAAGAAATTTGGTGAACTCGGCAAATTTAGTTTCCACAACTGGCAAAAATGGGGTCTATCGGCAAATGATGGATGTCATGCCTGGCAGAAGAAGAAATGAGGCTTCTCAGGTCGTTAACCTACGAAATCCTCAAATGGACAATGAGGATGGGATCCCAAGTACTGAGGAAAATGGGAAGAAAATAAGACATCCAAGAGAGAATGAGATAGAAACAATACATGTTGCAACTTGGAATGTAAGAACAATGTTAAGAGCTGGTAAATTAGAGAACTGGAAGAAAGAAATGGAGAAGAATAAATTGGATGTGGTTAGTCTATGTGAAGTCAGATGGGAAGATATAGGAGATTTTGAAAGTGATGGTTATAGAATTATATATTCCTGTAGAACACGGGGGGAAAATGGAGTAGCATTTATTTTGAATGAAAAGGTTAAAAATTCAGTAGAAAAAATAATATATAAAAAGTAACAGGGTGATTATGATTAAACTGAAAGCAAAGCCTGTGGACATAATGATTATAAAGATATAATCATTATGTCCACAAGCGACCATGATGAAAATGAAGTAGAAGAGATATATAATCAAATAGAAGAGATAATGGAAGAAGACAGAAATAAAAGGTGTACCATCTGGATGGGAGACTGGAATGCGATGGTAAGTGAAAAGGTAGATAAGGGAATAACAGGAAGATATGGCCTTGGAAAAAGGAATGAGAGAGGTGAAAGACATAGAGTTTTGTAAAAGACACAAACTAATCATTGGTAATACTTGGTTTAAAACTTCCAAAGAGAAGAAGATATACATGGAAAATGCCAAGTGATATCGCAAGATACCAGATTGATTATATGTTAATGCAAAACAGGTTCAGAAACAGTGTAAAAAGGATATCAACATATCAAGGAGCTGATATTGACTCAGACCATAATTTGCTTGTTATGGAATTAAGAATACGATATAAGAAAATAAACAAGGGTAAAAGCAAGAAAAGGTGGAACCTAGAAAAACTCAAAGGAGATGCAGATAGGAAATTCAGAGAACTGGAAAATAAAATAAGGAACAAAGAGAATATATCTGAAGAAACTATGGATGTTAATGCAAAATAGAATCGACTGAAAAACTTGATATATGAAACAGCTGCTGAAGAAATAGGTTTTGTGGAAGGGAAAAGAATTAAAAAGCAATGGATTACAAATGAAATGATAAGAAAAATGGAAGAAAGAAGATGGAAAAATGTAAACACTGAAGAGGGAAGAAGAAAATACAAAGTATTAAATAATGAATTGAGAAGAGAAACTGATAAAGCAAGAGAGGAATGGTTAAAAACAGAATGTAAAGAAATTGAAGAAATGGAAAAAAGGGGGTGATATGATAAAATGTTTGAAAAAGCAAAAGAAATTACAAATATTAAAAAAGCATAAGAAATCTGCCATTAGAAGATAAGCAAGTAAAACTGATTTATGATATTGAAATACAGGGTGAAAGATGGAAGGAATACATCGAAGAACTTTACGCAAAAAATGAAAGACCAACAAAAATCGAATTAGAAGAGCAAAATGAAATCTCAACAGAAGAAAGAGGTCATGAAATGCTAAAGAGAGAAGTAGAAACAGCAATTAAGGAATTAAAAAGTGGAAAGATGGAGGGAGTGGATGGAATACCTAGTGAAATCCTAAAACAACTGGAGAACAAAGGTATAACAGAAACATGGAAACTCTGCAACCTCATTTACAAAACGGGAGTATGGCCTAAAGATTTCACAGAGTATTCTTATACCAATTGAAAAGAAAAGTGATCCTGCTAAGTGCAGTGACTACAGAACTATAAGCATACTCTCACATGCCTCCAAAGTTCTGCTAAGAATATTAAATCAAAGATTGTATAATAGAGTGGAGTATTTTCTTGGGGATGATCAATTTGGATTTAGAAAAGATAGCGGAACCAGAGATGCAATTGGAGTAATGAGGACCATATGCGAAAGGAATATAGAAGTAAATAAAGAAGTTTATATTTGTTTCATTGACCTTGAAAGAGCATTTTGCATGGTGAAATGGGAAAATCTGATGGAAATATTATACAAAATAGGTTTATATTGGAGAGACCGAAGGTTAATAGCTGAATTATATATGAACCAGACGGCCATAATAAAGACAAAAGTAGGAAAAACTAAAAAATGTGTGATTGGCAGAGGTATAAGACAAGGATGCTGCCTGTCACCGACGCTCTTCAATATATTTGCAGAAGAAATGATAAAAGAAGCCTTTTATGAAGAGGAAAGAGGAATCACTATTGGAGGAAGAACAATACAAAATATTAGATTTGCAGATGATCAAGCAATATTAGCTAATACCGAAGATGAACTACAGCACCTAATGCAAAAATTTGAAAATATATGCAAGAAATATGGTATGAAAATTAACGCAAAGAAAACAAAAGTGATGAGAGTTTCCAGGAAACCAGGAAGCATCAAGGTGATGATGAATGGAGAAAGTGTAGAGCAAGTGAGACAATACAAATACCTTGGTAGTATAATACAAGAAAATGGAAAATGTGACATGGAAATAAAAGAAAGAATTAACAAAGGAAAATATGCCTTTTATAGCAAGAAAAATTTGTTTATTAATAAAATGAATAAAAATCTAAAGAAAAGGCTTATTAAGTGCTATATTTGGAGTATGACCTTATATGGGTCAGAAACATGGACAATTAGGAAGAAAGAAGCTAAAATGTTGGAGGCATTTGAAATGTGGTTATAGAGAAGAATGGAGAAAATAAAGTGGACTGAAAAAATCACCAATGAAGAAGTATTACAGAGTTGAAGAAGAAAGGAATTTACTAAAGACCATACGAAGAAGAAAACATAACTGGATAGGACATGTATTAAGAGGAGACAGCCTACTGAAAAGAATGATAGAAGGAAAAATTGAAGGAAAGCGACCAAGAGGAAGAAGACGACTAACGATGCTTGATGATATAATGGGAACAAGAAGATATCAGGAAATGAAGGAGGAAGCAAGAGACAGAGGAAATTAGGGGAAGAGAATCTGCTGAGTTATACCATTGGACCTGTCAAGAGACAGAACACTAATGATGATGATGATAGTATTGTTCAATGTCTTTGAATTGGTCCTCCAGCCATTTGGCTTTATCAGATCTTGCTGCTTGCCATACTTCATTGCATTTTTGACGGTATAACTGGTCTGCTGCCTCTGAATTCTCTCTTTTAACCTTCCTACCAGCTGAGGTGGATGAAATATCCAGCCTACCATAGCATTCTGCATGGATCAAAACTTCATCGGCATTGTACCTTTCATCATGCCATTACCTCCCTCCGCCATTAATCCCTTTACGGCTATTTTAGAGCCATTAGCGGATTAACTGTTAGTGCCTGACTAACACTTTGTGTCACCTGTCTTTACACACACTGTTTTACTTGGAATTTTCTTTACTGCCCTAAAACATTTGACTTTTTTTGCCTCTAAAATGATTTATTGTGTTTCTTCCCAAAAATTGAAACGAATTTCACATGTGCGAAAATAATAAATCCTGAAATGACCATCGATCAGCCTTTGCAATGAATCTATTTAGTAGTAGCAAATTTGCTGTATTATTCTACTGTATTATAAATTAATTCTTCAAATCACTGCAACGGAACAGTTGCACTGGTTGTTCCAATATAGTAACAACTTTTTTTGCAGATTTTCAGATGTTTGCATTGAACATATTAGGGTCTTCATAAAAATTAATAACTATGACATCAACCATTGGAGACAAGTGGATGAAAGCCAACTTCCTATCGATGTAAGTTTTAAAAGAATTTTGACACCGACTTTGAAGAATAAAAGGCAGTGAAGCATTTTATTTTCCTCCATTTTTTAAAAAATGATATACACACACACACATATACAATAATATATAATTGCGCTAAGACCACGAGATGGCAGCATGTTGACCGAACTCCCTTCCCCTGATCCCTAATAAAATCACTAATAGCCTTCAGCCAGCTATATACATGTTTGGTTGAGTGGAGATTGACTACTAACTTCAGTCTTCAAAAGTGAATTGATGAGGATGATCTTCATTCTCTCTTATGGAAATGAAAAACACCTTAGTCCATTCATTATTAATGATAATATTTATGTCATAATACCTATAAAATAACAGTACATGTTCACTTATGGTGGAGATGATGGAAGGCTATTCTTTGCCTTCAATCTGCCTTAAAAGAAAAATATTCGACAGTTGTATAGTTCACGCTCAACATACTTTAATTACAAACAGACAGGTCCCATAACCCGTGTACACAATCTGAGCAGAAACATCCGGATACCCTTTCATCGTAGTGGATATGGCTCATAAATGTATATAAGAAAGCAAGAAACAGTAAAACGAACCATGCTGAAGGGCTCAGCGAGGTTAGACGCAACGCTGTCATAGGATGCCCCCTTTGCAACACCTTAGTTCAGGAAATTTCTGGCAGCTGTCTTGATCAACTGTAAGTGATATGAGAGTGATGTGGAAGTGCCTAGGAGCAATACCTGGATAATCAGTCACGTATCAAAGAGGGACTGTTGAGTGCTGAAGGGCGTGGCGAGAAAAAGTCACCTGTTCTGTGTCGAAACTTTTCCTACTGACTTACAAAATACATTTGAAAGCTCCCCAACTGTTGTTTGGAACTGAAGGTTTTCAGGGCAATGTAGCAGAAGACAAACCTAACATCAGCAAAGCATGCTGGGTAGAGTTGTCATCTGGAGCAGTGGAAACGTATTCTATGCATTGATGAGTCGGGCTTTGCCATGTGGATCTGATGGACGGGTCTGAGTTTGATGGATGGTAGGAGAATTGCTACTTGCCTGATGGTGTTGCACCAACTGTGAAGGTTGATGCAGAAGCATCAAGATCTGAGGATATTATGGTTTGGGCTGTATCCATAGTGTCAGTGAGAGGGATCCTTAATGCTGAAGCCTATAATGACATTCTACACAATTCTGTGCTTCCAACTTCATAAGTAACAGTTCGCTAAAGAACCTCTCATGAATCAGCAAGGCAATACCCATGTTCACAAAGCAAAGCCTGATAAGGAATGGTTTGGTGAGATGATGGCAGGCTTTCAAATCTAGTCAAAGTCTTCCCAGAAGATGTTCTTTGCCTTCAATCTGCCTTAAAAGAAAAATATTGGACAGTTGTATAGTTCCGGTTATGATATATGAAAGTAAAACATGGATTATTGACTAAAAAAAATTGACCAACAAGTTGAGGACTGCCCAGAGGAAAATGGAAAGATCGTTACTTGGTATTACTGTTTTAGATAGAAAGCACAATACTTGGATCAGAGCTTAGATCTGGTGAGAGACATTATAACAGCCATTAAAATATCCAAATGGCAACGGGCAGCTCATGCTGCAAAAAAGTAAGTCAAAAATTGACAATGTTGATATTAAAATGGCCTAGAGATGAAAAGAGAGCTACAGGAAGATCAAAGAGATGGTAGGAGGTTGAGAGTAAAGAGAATGCAAGAACTCAGTGGCATAGGAAAGGCTCTCAAGAAGATAGGGATGAATGGAAGACTTTGGGAGACGCCTTTGACCAGCAGTTGACAGAAAATGGCTGATGATTACACAGTTGCTATGAGATAACTGGGAGTAGAATTTGCAAATCCTTAGAAATAGCAGTGGATCCATAACAACTAAATAAAAAGACAAGTATTGACCTGTCGACATCCTAGCCATCGTTAACCAAAACGCATGTAAGTAATGCATAAATTAATTAGAAATATATTAATTTATGAGAGCCTGTGTAGCTCAGTGGATGTGGCCTAACATCTCGCCTGTGGTACAAGATACACAACACCCCGTATTACGGAAGGTGGGCCGAAAAAATACACAGCTATGCGCTACATACATCTGGGGCTCTCAGTATGAACCCATGCGCAGATCAACACTCTTTCATGAAGTTGAAGCTGGAGGTTTAGCATTGCTAAACATCCATCTGAAAACTCTCATCGGCAGGCCAATAACAGCAGCCCGAGCACACACAAAAACCTATCATGCCTATGCGGCAACATTCTTACAAAAGTGTTTGCCGCATAGGTTTATAAGCTCACTTCCAGATATAAAAAAAAACCAAGCCCGAGAATGTTCAAAGAAATAGCCGAAGGGTACACATATATAATGAAACACTCAGATACCGAAACCTTACTGACAATTAAACCAAGAAAACTATATAAAACATTAAGTCAAGTGACATTCCCACCTCCCCAACACAGGGAAATAAGAAAAGGAGAAATTAGGCTAAGTCCAGTGCTTAGCAAAGTTTTCCGACTTCCAATATCACCAAAATACAAAACATTCTTCTATAAAGTACACCATGCCTGTCTCCCCACAAAAATGTGGTGTGTAGCAAAAAAAATTCCACTACAAGGCCCAGCAAAGTGTCATTTCTGTCCCGACCCAGAAACAATATATCATATTATGATGTTCTGTAGCAAAACATCCACAGTATGGAACACCATACAGAAATTCCTACATAAGACACAACCATTCTCTGAAAACACATTATTTTGGTTGGAAGACCAAAAAATGAAAAAAAAAAAACAGAACTAATAATCATAATAATAACAATGTATGCAATATGGTCCCACAGATGTGACAAAATACATGGAAGAGACACCAGACCAGACATACTAGCAAAAATTAATAATTATTTAAAGGAAATTATCATAAACACTACACAAACCAAAAGCATAACAACACCGCAATGGAGGAAACTCGGCCTAATTGAAGAAGGAGAAGAAGAAGGAAAAATAAAACTTATACCGATAATGGAACCCTCGTAGTTAGTGGTAGACAATAATGATAACTCACTATCTGAACAAAAAGCATAATCCCAGACAAAGGTGCTGTTAACGTAGGCTCATTAGCCACAACGAGAGGAATAATGACAACAAGATATCAAATCTAATAAAAAAAAAATAATAATAAAAAAAATAAAAAAATTAAAAAAAAAGTATATATGTATATAAAATAATTAAAATAAATAAATAAGTAAAAGTTTAAAAAAATAATAAAAATATTAATAATAATATATAGGTACGCCTATATATAAGGGATAAGAATGTTATATATATATATATATATATATATATATGTTTATCTAATTGTGTAAGAAAAAAAAAATGAAAAGTAAATAGCAAATTACTCCTTAAGATAAGTCAATACTACTCTAGTAATAAATATGTAGATTAAGATATACTACCAGACATATGTATATGTTCTTGTATATACAGACACAAGGACGGTAGAAATGTCAATTGTAAGAAATGCAGATAACATAGTTCATAACATGATAATAACCCAAAATGTTAATAGGATATATTATCCATTTATAGACCTAACTAATTCTGCAATTCAAAAAACTTTGTATATAAGAAACTACAGATTTACCTCTTAAGTTAAGCAAACAATATAATGTTAAAGCAAGATGGAATTCTTTTTGTAAAAATAAGAGTGCCTACAAAAAAATAAAATCTGCATGAGATATAGAGATACTACCAAAATATATGCATATATAAATGTAAATAAAAACATAAGCAATGTATGTATATTATTTCTGGGAAAACTCCCATGTTATTCCTCTTTATAAACTATTATAATTACAGCTATTTTGCCTGCTTCAGTTTAGGAGTACCCCTGTTTAAATGTCATTGGCTATTTACTCATGGATTCTTAGGGCATTATGAGTGTAGATGTACTAAAAAGTATATGTAGCCTAAGGAATAGAAAATTGCACATACCTTTTTCTGGGTGTTGTGGCTTTTCCTCAGTCTGCGATGTCGAAAACTGCAGAGTGTGTGTGTGGGGTAGGCAGTTTGGTAGAATAAGTTAGAAAAACCCGGGTTTTTTTCGTAATATATAGAAACATATACTTTTATATAGGGTGGGGAAAAAAGTGAAAGGGTTAATTTTTTAAAATAGGGAGGGGGAAGGGGAAAGGTGGTTGACGGGGTGGGGACCGTTTCGACTATTCGTGGTCGTCATCTGAACACATTGGGAAAGTGGAAGCTATGTCAGGTCGGGTGGGTGCTTCTGCTTTTGAGGTGTTTGTGTTGTCTCCTATTGGTCGGGGTTGTGACCTCAATTTTATGTTGTGAAGCTTCCAAACCTCGGAGATTATGTAGGGCCTGTGTACGTTGATAGAGTTTGGTTCACACTTTATAACTATTGTTTCCGATATTCTGAGCATTATTTCATTGTCTTGTCTGTCTATTATGATGGCCTTGTCTATCTGCGGGGTGTGTTTTTGTTCAAGGGCGTGAACAGCTATTTCCGTTTTTCCTGTGTTTTGTATACGATTTTTCTTTTTGATGTTGCGTTTTTTAGTGTTTAACTGTTCTGGAATAGGGATGTTACAGTCACGGAAGTGTTCTTGTAGTCTTGCCCATAAAGACCTGATGGTGGAACCTGTGTAGGTGATGTCACAGTCTTTTTGGCAGGGAAATTTATAGACTACATTGTGCTGTTCAAATATTTCTTTTTGTGTGTGAGGTTTGGTGGATTTTAGGAGGTTTGCCAGTTTTTGGCTTGTGGTGAATACCAGTTTGTAGTCAGTATGTTTGAAGATGTATTTATAGGCTTTGTATGTGTTTTGGGTGTATGGTAGTTTGATAATTTTTTGAGTAGGGAAGTTCGTTTTGGTACTTGGGTTGTTTTGGCGGTTTTTTGCCGTCTTGTTTGCGTAGTTAATCAGTTGTGTAGGATAGTTGCGATTTATGAAGATCTGTGTTGGTTTTTTTATTTCAGCGTTTAGACTATTTTGATTGGTTGAAAATTTGTAAGCATTTATGAATTGTGATAAGATGACGGATTTTTTAACAGAATACGGATGGTATGAGTGAAAATGGAGGTAGTTTCCGATGTGTGAGGGTTTGTGGTATATTTTCGTGGCTATTTTGTTGTGTGTTCTGGTTAATGTCAAGTTTAAGAAGTTGATGGATTTGTTCTGTTCGGTTTCTGTGGTGAATTTTAATCTGTTGCTGTAGCTGTTTAGGGATGTTTTTAAGGTGGTGATGTGTGTGGGATTACCAATGCACAGAATATCGTCTACGTATCTGCCATAAAAGGTGATGCCGGGGGGAAGGGAAGGGTGGAGTAGAAGTGATTCTATATGTGCCAGGAATAATTCCGCTAGTTGTCCACTGATGTTTTGGCCCATGGGGAGTCCGAAGATTTGTATGTACATGTTGTTGTTGAACTTGAAGAAGTTTGCCGAGATTACTAGTTTTATTAAGTTAATAATGTCAATGGGCGTTAGTTTAGTACGAGAGTGTAGGGTGTGGTCTTCTGTGAGTAGTGTGTGTACGATGTCTAAAGTTCTGGGGACGTCCACGTTAGTGTATAAAGAGGCCGCATCCAAAGAAGTGAGGATGTCTTCTTGGGATAGGGTTAGGTTTTTTATTTTTTTGAAAAGGTCGTCCGTGTTTTTTATCATGAAGTTAGACGTTGTGGTTAAAGGTTTGAGGAGTTTCGCTACGAATTTTGATAAAGGGGCTGTGGTGGTATTTTTGTAGGAGACTATTGGTCTCATCGGGTACCCGTCTTTGTGGGTTTTTATTTGTCCGAACATACAAAGGGTGCGTGTGGTGCGGGGGATTGTGTTTTTCAGTGTGGTTTTGTCAATTTTATTTTCATTTTTTAGGATGTGTAGGGTATCGTTGATTTGTTTTATGAGGTCGGAGGTGGGGTCAATTTGTATTTTTCGGTAGGTGTGTGGGTCGGTTAAGATGGCTGTTATCTTGTTGTGGTAATCGGCTTGGTTTGTGATGACTACGGTGTCCGCTTTATTGATAATAATGTTCGGGTTCTTCTTTAGGGATAAAAGGGCTTCTTGTAAGTTGGGGGTGATGTTGGATTTAATTATTATTTTACTGTTTATGATGTTGTTAATTTTGTGGAATATTGTTTCTTTGTTAGGGTTATACTCTAATTTCGCTTGCATTTCGGTAATGATGTCTCTGTTTTGTATGTATTTCGGGGAAACACCAAAGTTTAATCCTTTGTTCAGGATGGTGATTTCGTCGGCCGTGAGATTGTGGTGTGATAGATTGATGATGGAATTGTTTTTTGTTGGTTCTAGGGCCGAAATATCCGAAGGGTTGGAAGCAACGCGATTGTTGTATTGGGTGTTTGTTAGTGTGTACCATTTCTTTGGGTGTCGATCTTCTAATAATAGCGTGTAGTCGTTGATGTGCGATTGGGTATTATCCCAAAAAACTGCCCATTCGTTAGTGGTTAGTAGCTTTTTCAATCTGTTTTTTGTTTTGTGAATGTATGAATATGCTTGTTGTTTCTTTTTAAATCTGTTGTTTATGGCTTGTTTTATGAGGGCACGGGATGCTCGGTAGCAGATTTTTTTGTTTCCGTGAATCGTGCTGTTGCCGCGTACCGTCGAGAATTTTGGTATGATGTTGTGATCGAGGCATTTTTTGAGGAAAGTTATGTGTATTTTTTGAGCGGTGTATGTTAGGATGGTTTTTTGGTATGTACTTTTTGTAAAGTTTATGCACTCATTGAACATGTGACGTGCGACCATGATATATGCTTATGTTGGTATGTGCGTTAGGTGAAGGCTATTTTAATGGTGTTTGTGATCGAGGGGGGGGGTTGGTGGGGGAGTTATGAGTAGAGAGCCAATGTTAGGGGTTGTATGGTTATAAGACAAAAGAAAATTATGTATATTATTTCTGGGAAAACTTCCATGTTATTCCTCTTTATAAACTATTATAATTACAGCTATTTTGCCTGCTTCAGTTTAGGAGTACCCCTGTTTAAATGTCATTGGCTATTTACTCATGGATTCTTAGGGCATTATGAGTGTAGATGTACTAAAACGTATATGTAGCCTAAGGAATAGAAAATTGCACATACCTTTTTCTGGGTGTTGTGGCTTTTCCTCAGTCTGCGATGTCGAAAACTGCAGAGTGTGTGTGTGGGGTAGGCAGTTTGGTAGAATAAGTTAGAAAAACCCGGGTTTTTTTTCGTAATATATAGAAACATATACTTTTATATAGGGTGGGGAAAAAAGTGAAAGGGTTAATTTTTTAAAATAGGGAGGGGGAAGGGGAAAGGTGGTTGACGGGGTGTGGACCGTTTCGACTATTCGTGGTCGTCATCTGAACACATTGGGAAAGTGGAAGCTATGTCAGGTCGGGTGGGTGCTTCTGCTTTAGAGGTGTTTGTGTTGTCTCCTATTGGTCGGGGTTGTGACCTCAATTTTATGTTGTGAAGCTTCCAAACCTCGGAGATTATGTAGGCCCTGTAAAAATAGCCTTCACCTAACGCACATACCAACATAAGCATATGTCATTGGTCGCACGTCACATGTTCAATTAGTGCATAAACTTTACAAAAAGTACATACCAAAACCGCAGATAGACAAGGCCATCATAATAGACAGACAAGACAATGAAACAATGCTCAGAATATCGGAAACAATAGCTATAAAGTGTGACGCGAACTCTATCAACGTACACAGGCCCTACATAATCTCCGAGGTTTGGAAGCTTCACAACATAAAATTGAGGTTCTTTAGGCTACATATACTTTTTAGTACATCTACACTCATAATGCCCTAAGAATCCATGAGTAAATAGCCAATGACATTTAAACAGGGGTACTCCTAAACTGAAGCAGGCAAAATAGCTGTAATTATAATAAGCAATGTATGTATTTTAAGAATAAGATGTGCATTTAAATTATGTTAATAAAATAGTCATCCAAAATATGTGAACAAAGATATAAAATGAAGATATATGTAAAACGAATTGTACATATGGAAAATGTCAATTCTAACATATATATGTATGTATATATATATGTGTGTGTGTGGGGGTACATATGTATGTATATGTGTGTGTGGGTGGGTGGGTGGGTGTATATGTAGATATGTATTTATGTGGGTGGGTGGGTGGGTGTATATGTATGTATGTATATATGTATGTATATGTGTGTGTGTGTGTGTATATATGTATATGTATGTATATATGTATGTGTGTGTATATATATATATATATATATATATATATATATATATATAAACGAGAATAGACTGATCTGATAATGGAACTTATAAATAGACTGAAATCACTTTGTAACATATACCAACAAAAATAACAGCTCAAGCAATTCAATAGGACAATAAGGAAAATAGAAATTGAGCATGTGATGTTGTATCTTATTTAAACAATGATTGTAAAACAGGTGTCATAAGTATATTGTAACGAGTAAATGAAAATGCCTAACAGAATTAGCAGCCTATGTACAAATTGTAAATAGCTGTATATATATTTATTTTTAAATGTACACAGCTGCTGTTGTTGATACAAATAACCTCAGTAGAAGTAGCCTCAAGAAATGTAAATCAAAATGTCAATTAGAATAAGCATTCTATGTACAAATGTATATATTGTAAATAGTTGTATATATATTTATTTTGATTGTACATAGATGCTTTAGTGTTAATAAAAATATACTCAGTGGATGTGGCGTTTGTATACCACGGCACTTGACTACACGAAGGAAGACTTTGTTTCGAATCTAGTCGTCGACTAGAGGAAATTTTTGTAAACTTTTTTTTCGACTGGTTCCCGAGTTAGTCGATCTCTGGCAAGGGCAAGCGAGTTTTTTCTCCTAGAAACTCAGGTTTTTCGTCCTGTAAACTCAAGAAAAGTGACCGTAGAATCCCCATTATTTCAGACATTAAATATAGTGTTAAGGTTAGGGACCACGAGATGGTGACACGTGTTGAGCTGTCTCTCTTCACTGCGTGCTGCTTAATTAGTGATAGCCTTGGGCCAGCTATCTCTGATTGGCTGCCAGTGGAGATTGAACTGCCCACTCAGTCTCCAAAAGTTAGATAGGGCTAAACGGCTTCGCTTGCTCCCTATACGGGATTAAAAAGGCGCTAGCTGATTTTTTTTTAATTTATTGACAGCATTCTAATAAATTATATTACAAAAACTCTGCTAAAATTTCATACAAATTCAATTGCAATACGTTTCTGGCAAAAGTTACACATTTGTAAGGAATTAATGTACAGTGCTTACAGAAAACTATGTGGAGAGAAATTTCCGTATGGAATATGTCCATCCCGAACTGTGATGCAGCTCTTACAACATTGTATCATGCTTAGCACCAAGTGATTTAAAAGTTTTTGAGGCAAAACTGGCTCACTCCTCTTTCAGAACCAGGTTATACCTTGTTTTCTGAAGAATTTCATGTTCTACGGAGTTGAGATCTGGGAACGTGCTAGCCCCTCGATTCGATTATCCTCAGTCTCCAGAAGTATTTCCACTGCCCGTGTATGATGTGGTGTCATATTGTCAACCAGAATGTTTGTTACTGAATTGGCTAGGCCTTTCACACATTTGTATAACTTGAGTCTCAGCTCAGGAATGGAAGAAATGTATGATAGTTCCATTGCACAAGGGTCGTGCAAAAACTGATGTGTCTAACTACCGACCTATTAGTATCTCTGGTGTGGAAGTGAAGATTGTAGAGAAGTTGGTAGGAACTTGCATGCAGAAATGGGTAGACAAGCATTCTATACTCTGCAGGGAACAGCATGGGTTTACTAAAGGAAGGTCATGTTTTAGTGATTTCCTCGTATTTTATAACGACGTTACGGCCGAGTTGGATAAAGGGAATGGATATACTATGATAATGTTGGATTTTTCTAAGGCATTTGATAGGATACCACAAGATAGGCTGTTGTGTAAACTGGAGAATATGGGATTGGAACACAATCTATTGACTTGGGTCAGGAGATGGTTGACAGATACCAAAAAGTGGTATAACTGTGGGTGTAAATCTGCCAGATTTAAGGTAACCAGTGGTGTACCTCAAGGTTCAGTCGTTGGGCCATTATTGTTCAATATATACATTAATGACATCAAGCAGGGTCTATCATCAGATTTGCAATTGTTTGCTGATGATGCGAAGATAGGTAGGGCAATCAGGATGCTACTGATATTCAGCAATTACAAAATGATTTGAATAGACTGGAAATCTCGGCAAACGAAAATGGCTGTCAGTTTAATGTTAGTAAGTGTAAAGTTATGAACTTTGGCATGATTAGAGTTCCAGCGGCATATTATATTAGCGGGGTTATGCTACAAGAAACTGAAGAAGCAAGGGATCTTGGTGTGTTGGTGGATAAGAATGCAAGTTCAAAAGTCACATAGCAATAGTTGCAAATACAACTCAGAGGATAAATGCCATGTTGAAGCAAACCTTGACATGTAAGGATAAGGAAGTGATTTTGCCTCTTTATAAGGCTTTGATAAGACCACACTTGGATTACTGTGCACAGATTTGGTTCCCAGGTTCCAAGGGGGATAAAGAAGATGTGGAGAGGGTACAAAGAAGAGTTACAAAGATTATATCTGGATTATGGGATTTAGATTATGAGAACAGATTGCGAGTATGTGGATTACAGACTCTGGTTAATAGGAGTGACATGATAGAGGTCTATAAACTTTTGAATAAGTGTTATAGTATTTCAACTGATGAAATTTTTCGTTATATGGAAGGTGGGGAGAGAACACGGGGGCATCCATGGAAGTTAAATTTATTTGCAGTCAAGAAAGGGGTAAGAGCTAGGTTTTTCTCCCAGAGAGCAGTGAGTGAGTGGAATAACTTGCCCTTATGGGTGGTGAGTGCATCTAGTGTGAATGAATTCAAGGGTAGGTATGATAGCTGGGTTGGGAAATTTACAGCCTCCCTTGATGAGTGCTTGACTCCCTGGAGGTCTCAGATGATAATAATAATAACAATGAATTCTTTACCTACAGCACCACAGAACAATCAAACATGACGTTCAGGAACTTCGTTGCAATTTCATCACTCATAGTCCCTTTTTTTTTCAGGGACTTGTAGCTCAGTGCACACATTAAGCAAATACCTCCTCACACTATGACCTCAGCACCGCCGCATCTATTCCTTTCAAGAATATTCTCGCGATGGTAAGCAGTCACTTTCACGCCAGATCAAGTATCGTCCAGACTAGGGGTAAACTATATAACGACTCTCACCTATAGAGTACATTATCCCAGTGATGTCTTGCTGAATTTTAATGGATATACCACCATTAAAAACATGCTCTACGATGAGCTACTGAAAAAGGGATGCAGACAACAGGCCAACAGGTGTAAAGTCCCTTAGCAGACGTCTTGCCACAGTTTGTCGAGAATATCCATGGCTGTACTTGAATAGAGCTGACCTGTTGTGGTGTGTCGATTATGTTTTGCTCTTATGTAGAAATAAAAAATGTGTCTTTATGTTCCGTGGTAGAGCGAGGGCGACCTCTTAGTAAACATCTGAAACACATTCCATTGATTTGAAACGCTGCCAGAGCCTGGATACAATGCTACGTGAGATTCCAAACTGTCTGACAATATCAGTGATTCTGTGGCCTTCAAGTTTTCCAGCAATTCTTCCCCACGTAAAATCATCTATATAATGTCTTTGAGACATTAGAAGACATCCGAATTTGCAACTTTATATCTTCATGAAAAGTAACGCACTCAGGATTTAATCATGGGGGGGGGGGGTGCGAGTTGAGTAGACGATTTGAGAATAGACACTATGCATTGCCTACGACCTATGACTGAGCATCTGCAGTGATCGCCAATACATGAAACCGGTGATTTCCTCAGGTCAACGAAGTGGGGCTCAGTCCGCCCCAACATTCGCCTTGCGTTCACAACGGCCATACCTTATGTGACCACTAATTCATAAGTAGTATAGAAATAGAAGACATGACACAAATAAACAATTAATTTTAATTAGGAAAGGAGTTTTGGAAAAATTTTCTAAGTTTTTTTTCATTTTTCTTTTTTTTGGAGGGACCCGGGCCCCAGCTTTAAATTCATGTTAAAAAGATAGAAAGAACTGAAGAGAGATCATGAAAACAAATCAATGTTACTCCAAAAGCTAAACACAACTCAGAAAGAATTTTTGATCAACTGCAGTTCCAATTATCCAACCTATTTGAACGAAAACCTGACTATTTGAAAATATCTAAATTTTGAATTATCTTCCTGTGTCAAGTCAAAACTATCAAATGTTGCAGCATTTAGCTTAACCGCCTTACCAGCCATTAAAGATCAAATACGCATCCTCAAAAGCTTCGTATCAATTTCAATGTAATATCATCACTGGTATTACAATTTTAACATGCACTTCGCATCCATAGTAATGTGGACGTATATACAGGGTGTTCGGGATAAATTTGACATATTTATAATTAATTATATTTTTCCGTAAGTTACATGTATTAACACACACTTCTCTTCATTTAAAAGTTTGGACCCTTCTTCATTCATATACAAGATGTCAGAAAGGATGGATAGCTGGAACCCACCTGAATCATGGAAGAGAATAACTTGTATCATGATGATTCGTGCCCGCCATCAAAATAAGGATATTGTAAAAATAATCATATTAAAAATTCTGAATATTTTTACGTATTAATTTTGCTTGTTAGTTTTTTGTTTTCATACACGCAGTGTCTGCACTTGTGATGTGCCTCGTTACGAAAATAATATGTAAAGAAGTAAAAATATTTAAGTACTTACTAAATTGATTATTTGTATTATTTATAAGAAAGTTTGTTGTGTTTTTAAATGTTGAATTTTGTGTTTATGAAAGACTTTCTTCAGCGCTGGTGGATACAGCGAGTCAGCCATATTTTTTACAATGCATAGTTTCTGACGTTGTTGAAGTGCGCATGCTCCCGGAGTGAACTTGATGTTTGATTGACAGCTGACAAGAAAGCGTTGCGTATCCAAGTTACAGTGGTAAACAAGGGAGCGTTCGGAAAGTTTTTTTTTAGAACACTGGCCGAGGAATATTCAAGTTGGGAGGAACTTGATTTTTTGTGTGCGGCAGTTAAAGGAAATTTTATATTGTATTCCGAAAAGGGAATAGTGGAAATAATATGTTTCAAGAAGGAATAAGTAAAGAAGAAGGAAATCTTGAAACTAAGTTTTTATAAACTGGCCGAAGATATATTCAAGTAGGAAGGAACTTGAATTTTTTGTGTGCGGCAGTCAAAAGGAAATTTCATATTGTATTCCGAAAAAGGAATAGTGGAAATAATATGTTTCAAGAAGGAATAAATACAGAAGAAAAAGGAAATCTTGAAACTAAGTTTTTATAAACTGGCCAAGATATATTCAAGTAGGAAGGAACTTGATTTTGTTTTGTGTGAGGCAGTAAAAAAGAATTTTTAAAGGGATCTTGAAAAGAGCCTTAACAGGAAGAGAATAAGACTATGAACATTTTTTTTGTGATTGTAAAGAAAAAGTGTTTTGTCTTAAGAGTAAGTTTGTATTTTTTTAATAAGGCCTTGGATCCATATAATCTGTATTTGTAGTTATGTATTTTACTAGAAGTGTATATATATTGTTTTAAGTTTTATTAAATGTGTTTATTTTGTACTGGGGTTTGAGTCAATGATTAGCTGGATTCTGAAAAAGTGAGTTAAAGTCATTGCACCAATTGGAGTGAACTCTTTGTGCAAATATAATAACATATAGGGACACTCGGAGTCAAAAATAAAAATAATTGTTAGTAAATGAAATATTATTTATAATACACATTATAAATAACTAATGGCGCAGCCTATACAGGATAAATAAATTCATTAAATATTAACAATGGCGCAGTCGACGACAGGATAATTGGTTATGACTAAACTATTTTAGAATCCAAAAGGCAAATCTTGACTCAAATAAAAAAAAATGGCTACAGAAAATAGTAATATTAGTAGTAAAGTTCCTTCAGTTAATGATGAAGAATTTTTTAGGTTAATAAATCCAACCTTAGTAATACCTTCTTTCTCAGGTGATAGTAGTGAAAGCATAGAAACATTTTTTAAGTATGCAGAAAAAATTAAAGATTTAGGAAATTGGTCAGATTTTCACTTGTTAATTATACTTCGTAATAAATTGTTGGGAAAAGCCAAAACATTTTTAAACACATCTCCTTTACTAAGAGATACTGACAATTATGCAACCTTTAAAAGTTTGCTAATATCAGAATTTTCAAATGTAAGAGAATTAGGGCCAAACATTTGGAAAATTCAACAGTGTATCCAAGGTAATAAGGAATCTGTTTCTGAATATTATCATAGATTATGGACCATTGCTCATGGATTTAATATTTCATCTGAAGAGAAATCCTCTTTAGAATGGTTGCTCTTTAATCAATTTAGGCTTGGCCTCAAGGATAATTTAAAAGAAACAGCGTATAAGAAAAAAGTTAGAAATCTTGAACAATGTTTTGAGCTTGTTAAAGAAAAGGAAGAAAGATTAAGAGATATTTTTCATTCCTCAAGCAATAAGCAAGTAAATTCTTTTCAGCATAATCAACCTCATTCTTCTAGCATTGTGGGTACTGATAAAATGAGAGAAGAAAAGCTTCAAAGGGGTAAAGCTGAAAATAAAAAGAAAAAGTCTAAGGAAACTTCTGTGAATTTTACTAAAGATATTCCAGAATCTGATTCCAAGGTAAAATTACATGATTTGGAAAAATATGAGGAACTGAAAACATTTCTGAGTGAAGAAATAGAAAGACAACAGAGACCCATAATACAAGGACAGGAACTTCTGTTTAAGATGATGTCGGATTTAACATTATCCAAAAATCTTACAGATAATCAATCTTTTTCTTGTAAATCTGATGGCATTGATAGGAATAAAGCATCTCATAGAAGATACATTCCAAAATGTTTTAGATGCAATAAACAGGGTCATTTTGCTAAAGATTGTTATGTTAGAGATAGATCTTGTTTTCAAAATAAGAAATCAGAGAATAAAGGTAAATCTGGAATTAGTTATTATTCCAATATTATACTGGCAAGGACAGAAATGTCAAACTATTCACTAAACATGGGTAAAGCCAAAGACAGCTATAACCATAAAAGAAAGTTTGATGTAGCATTAGCTCCTTATGCTAATGAAAGTAATCCTTTAACAGTATTACAAGGATTTATTGAAGATGTACCTTGTGATATCTTACTTGACACAGGTGCACACATTTCACTCATTTCTTATAGCTTATTTAACAAAATTAAATCTCTAATTCCAAATGATATTTCAGTTTTAAGCAATCCAATTAAGTTAAAAGGAATATTTGAATCTGAAATTTCAGCTTATAGGCAAATCAATGTCTTTATTTCAATTCCTTGCTTTCCATTGAAAGTTTCTCATTCATTAATTGTTCTTCCAGAATCTTCAAATCCAAATGTACAAATAATATTTGGAATTGATTTTCTGAAACGTCATGGGTTTGTGTGTAATTTTATTGATAATACAGTATCATTATGTGGAATAGAATGCTGTTTGGATAGGAATTCAGGTGACAGTGGAAAATTAGAGCAGTCTCCTGAAGTTTTTTCTAGATACTAGTGATAGTGATCAAGTATTTAATATTGAAACTCTAAAGAATAAGGATCCTAGTATACAAATTTGGAAAAAGGATAAGATTATCCAAGCTCAAAAGGATGATCCCATACTAAAAACTATTTATGAGGCAGTATTGAAAGAGGAAACTCAACTAGATACATTTTTCAATCTGGATAACTTGTATTTAGATAAAGATGGGTTACTCTTGTCTAGAAAAAATGGAAGATGGAAAATTGAAGGTGAAAATATTGGCACCAACTGAAATGATTCCTTGGATTTATGTATACTTTCCATGATTCTGACTTAGCAGGACACCAAGGGTTTTCTAGAACCTTTGGAAAGAATAAAGGATCGTTACATCTGGAAAGGTATGAAGAGTGATATACTCACGTATGTCAAGTCATGCCATAAGTGCCAAATAAGATCCCCTTTTAGGAGGAAAAGCTCCTTTACAACCATTTCCAATTCCAACTAGACCATTTCAAGCTGTTGCTATTGATGTAGTAGGTCCTCTACCAATTACTAAAAAAGGAAATAGGTATATTCTAGTAGTCATAGACATGCTAACTAGATTTCCTGAAGCAGTATCAATGAAAGACCAATCTGCAAAAACTATTGCAAGAAAGTTTTTGAATATGATAGTTTGTAGATATGGAACTCCTCAGACCTTACTTTCAGATCAAGGAGCAAATTTCACATCTGAACTATTATTACAGTTATGTAAATTGCTTAATGTTAAGAAGATTTTTACAACACCTTATCATCCGCAATGTAATGGTATGTGTGAAAGACTAAATAGAAACATAAAGCAAATACTTTCAAAGTTGGCAAACACCAAAATGAATGATTGGGATACACATATCTCTCAAACATTATTTGCATGTAGGTCTGCTTTTCATTCTGCTATCAAGGAGAAACCATCTTTTGCATTATATGGTTTTGACCCAGTTTTTCCTAATGAACTTGTTTCAGTTATTCCAAATACAGGATACAGTGATATAAATGAATATTTAGAATTAGTAATAGATAAGTTTTCCACTACTCATAGACTAGTAGGTGAGATAAGTAAATTAAGTGCTCAGAAAACTAGACAATATATAAATCGCTTTAGAAATTATAAATCTTTTGTACCAGGTGATTTGGTATTGTTAGATGATAAATCTAGTATATAAAAGAGTTGGGAAATTAGGAAAGAAAGCTTTAGGTCCATTTAGAATTTTAGACAATTTTTTCTCCTGTGAATTTTAGAATTCAAGATGTCAATAATCCTAGTAAAATTTTAAATGTACATTCTGATAGATTAAAAAGGTACTTTTTGGGAAATAAAAATTTAGTTACTTTAGGTGATAATATGAATAAAATATTGAAGGATGAATGTAGTTTTCCTATATACTAATTGTGAATCTTATTCAAAGTTAAATGATAGAAAAGGGAATAGATCTAATATTCATAATTCAAATATGCAGCGAAAGAAAAAATTAAACTTTGGTAAAGTGAACCAAAATACAAGAAATTTTAGAATTCCCAAGACACACGTTTCAGATGATGTACAATGTAGAAAAAAATGATAATCAAATTGATTCTAATATTGATGAAAGTATAGCGGAATTTCATAGGTTGATAAATATAGGATTAAATAAGAAAAGGGAAGTTAAAGATACCTCAAATTTAGTTAGTAAGGATAAGAAATCCCAGAAACTTTTAGAATCACAAAAACCTGTAGAAACTGATTCTGATAGTGATGATTCTCTATAGATTTAGGGACATCATTCAAGTAGTTTAAATGAAGTGTTTGAAAGGTATAAAAATGAAATATTTAAGTATACTAATTTGGAAGAAGAAAGTTCAGAATTATCTCTAGTGTCAGATGATTCTGAAACTAGTGATTCAGAAGATATACATAATGATTAGATAATTAGATTAGAACTTGAAAATATAACAATCTAGAAATAAATATTAAAAGTTTGTTTAGGACGTAGGTTAAATATAAAAAAAAAAAAATTTTTTTTTCACAGAAAAATGAAACTGATGTAATAAATAATCATATTAAAAATTCTGAATATTTGTTACGTATTAATTTTGCTTGTTAGTTTTTGTTTTCATACACGCAGTGTCTGCACTTGGTGATGTGCTCGTTACGAAAATAATATGTAAAGAAGTAAAAATATTTAAGTACTTACTAAATTGATTATTTGTATTATTTATAAGAAAGTTTGTTGTGTTTTTAAATGTTGAATTTTGTGTTTATGAAAGACTTTCTTCAGCGCTGGTGGATACAGCGAGTCAGCCATATTTTTACAATGCATAGTTTCTGACGTTGTTGAAGTGCGCATGCTCCCGGAGTGAACTTGATGTTTGATTGACAGCTGACAAGAAAGCGTTGCGTATCCAAGTTAACAGTGGTAAACAAGGGAGCGTTCGGAAAGTTTTTTTTTAGAACACTGGCCGAGGAATATTCAAGTTGGGAGGAACTTGATTTTTTGTGTGCGGCAGTTAAAGGAAATTTTATATTGTATTCCGAAAAGGGAATAGTGGAAATAATATGTTTCAAGAAGGAATAAGTAAAGAAGAAGGAAATCTTGAAACTAAGTTTTTATAAACTGGCCGAAGATATATTCAAGTAGGAAGGAACTTGAATTTTTTGTGTGCGGCAGTCAAAAGGAAATTTCATATTGTATTCCGAAAAAGGAATAGTGGAAATAATATGTTTCAAGAAGGAATAAATACAGAAGAAAAAGGAAATCTTGAAACTAAGTTTTTATAAACTGGCCAAGATATATTCAAGTAGGAAGGAACTTGATTTTGTTTTGTGTGAGGCAGTAAAAAAGAATTTTTAAAGGGATCTTGAAAAGAGCCTTAACAGGAAGAGAATAAGACTATGAACATTTTTTTTGTGATTGTAAAGAAAAAGTGTTTTGTCTTAAGAGTAAGTTTGTATTTTTTTAATAAGGCCTTGGATCCATATAATCTGTATTTGTAGTTATGTATTTTACTAGAAGTGTATATATATTGTTTTAAGTTTTATTAAATGTGTTTATTTTGTACTGGGGTTTGAGTCAATGATTAGCTGGATTCTGAAAAAGTGAGTTAAAGTCATTGCACCAATTGGAGTGAACTCTTTGTGCAAATATAATAATGTTGGATTCTAATTATGTAGAAAATAGAATAAATGTTGTTTGATTCAGAATCCAACATGATTTTCCGTCATAAGAACTATATTTGTATATATTATTTAATGTAAATAACATAAATTATAATTGATATTATATAACTACCTTAATTATGTCAAATATTTAATTGCTTAATCAAAGAAATGTGTTAATGGTAAATAGATTCTGTATTAAGTGTTATTAAGCTGTTTTATTTATTGTTTTGTCAATATTCTAAGAATTTATATTTGTGATTTAACTACGCATTTATTGAAATGCGATCATTCTATTTATTCCTTTTGTGAAAGCTTAATGCTATGTAATAACTCAATATAGTTGTATAGCGTAATGTAACATTCGCGAGAATGTTTACGTCTATCGGTTGTCATGGAGACGCGTGAAAATAAACGGGCGCGTGTGAAGGGAGCGTTTGTGAAGAAGAGAGAAAATAGAGACGTAGTAGTAAGTAAGAGTCGGAACGGAACTTTGGAACTATAAGGTAGCAAGGAAGTAAACTAAAGAAGTAGATGTAATTAAAAGGTTCTTAGGGAAGAATTGAGTAGATATTTTTTTCATAAGTGAATCTTATAGTTGGCTGAAAGCAAAGTCAGCCGTAGTAATAAAGGAAATTATTGCCGTAATCGGATAATTAGAGAACTGGACATTCAAAGAAGAATTCTGAATAAATCCAGTCAGTCTACAATTACGACTTATTTCTGTACTACGAAAAAAGGAATTGTACGGAGTTAAACTAGTTGATGAATGAAAAATAAGAATAATTAATGTACCTTATAGTTTTTATCTGGAGTTTTGAAGCGCGATTAATAAGGCTCAGTTATAACCTTGGAGAATTTTTATAAATGTGTTTCGCAAGTATGATAAATACAAATTGAAAGTGTGCTCACAAAATATTGGAAGTACTGAAGATTATTTCTGGTAAGGACAGTCACATTAGTTTATTTCAGTGTATGAAGATTTAAGTATTAGTTCCGTTGCGCTGATTGTAACATTAACTGTAGCTTACCATCGAGGCTGAGAGTTGAAACTATAGACATTGAAATGATATCTACCGTGGTTAGTGCCTGTTATGAGTTAGTCGTAGAGTGTAGCTGAGAGACACAAGGAAACTGTTTAAATACGAATTTCTATTGTAATAAGTTGAGTATAGGAACTTTGTGATTCTGAAACTGTGAAATTGTATGTGAAAGTTTGGAAGATTGATTTATTGTGAATGACTTGACCTGATGTACTAGCTTGACTGAGTTATCATATTTAAAAGTGGAATACATGTATTTTGTTATATAACCATATATTAAATGTTTTGTTTGTTAATTTAAATATTGTGTTTGCCTGAATTTCTTTTTACTGCACTGTTCACAAAAATTCGGATCTAGCGGGAATCCCAGAAGGAAAGAAAATAAATACCATCGACCTGAATGAGTGAAAAGACTGCTAACTAATTTTGAATTAATCTTACTAATTCATATAGACTTATCTACGGATAAAGTGGCGCAGTATAATAGAAATTTCTCTACCCTTAGATCAGTGATTAATTTGCAATTAGTTTTCCTTTATTTTATGAAAGTGACTTTTAGCAAGATGGCGGATTTAGAACATAACATGAAAATAGAACGTCACGACAAATGGCGCAGACGACAGGATGTGATTTAATCGATAAGAATTGAATTTAACAACTATAAGTTAAGAAATTGAGTTTAGTTTTAGTGATAACAATCATAGAAATCCTCCCTGAAATTTTAGAAAGTGAAATAAATAAATCACAGTGAACTGGTTATAATCTGGAGTCAGGCAAAGATAAAAGTTTATTTTAAAGTAGAAAGATTGTATTAATAGAATTAGTAATTTATTAATCACTATGGCTGTCACATCAAGCTCTGAAATGAATGACAGTGAATTCTTTCGTACGGTAAACCCGCAACAGGTTTTTCCCCAATATTCAGGTGAAGAATCAGATTTCTACTACATAATTAGAATCCAAATAAAATAAGAATTGAATTTAACAACTATAACTTAAGAAATTGAGTTTAGTTTTAGTGATAACAATCATAGAAATCCTCCCTGAAATTTTAGAAAGTGAAATAAATAAATCACAGTGAACTGGTTATAATCTGGAGTCAGGCAAAGATAAAAGTTTATTTTAAAGTAGAAAGATTGTATTAATAGAATTAGTAATTTATTAATCACTATGGCTGTCACATCAAGCTCTGAAATGAATGACAGTGAATTCTTTCGTACGGTAAACCCGCAACAGGTTTTTCCCCAATATTCAGGTGAAGAATCAGTGTTGGATTCTAATTATGTAGAAAATAGAATAAATGTTGTTTGATTCAGAATCCAACATGATTTTCCGTCATAAGAACTATATTTGTAGATATTATTTAATGTAAATAACATAAATTATAATTGATATTATATAACTACCTTAATTATGTCAAATATTTAATTGCTTAATCAAAGAAATGTGTTAATGGTAAATAGATTCTGTATTAAGTGTTATTAAGCTGTTTTATTTATTGTTTTGTCAATATTCTAAGAATTTATATTTGTGATTTAACTACGCATTTATTGAAATGCGATCATTCTATTTATTCCTTTTGTGAAAGCTTAATGCTATGTAATAACTCAATATAGTTGTATAGCGTAATGTAACATTCGCGAGAATGTTTACGTCTATCGGTTGTCATGGAGACGCGTGAAAATAAACGGGCGCGTGTGAAGGGAGCGTTTGTGAAGAAGAGAGAAAATAGAGACGTAGTAGTAAGTAAGAGTCGGAACGGAACTTTGGAACTATAAGGTAGCAAGGAAGTAAACTAAAGAAGTAGATGTAATTAAAAGGTTCTTAGGGAAGAATTGAGTAGATATTTTTTTCATAAGTGAATCTTATAGTTGGCTGAAAGCAAAGTCAGCCGTAGTAATAAAGGAAATTATTGCCGTAATCGGATAATTAGAGAACTGGACATTCAAAGAAGAATTCTGAATAAATCCAGTCAGTCTACAATTACGACTTATTTCTGTACTACGAAAAAAGGAATTGTACGGAGTTAAACTAGTTGATGAATGAAAAATAAGAATAATTAATGTACCTTATAGTTTTTATCTGGAGTTTTGAAGCGCGATTAATAAGGCTCAGTTATAACCTTGGAGAATTTTTATAAATGTGTTTCGCAAGTATGATAAATACAAATTGAAAGTGTGCTCACAAAATATTGGAAGTACTGAAGATTATTTCTGGTAAGGACAGTCACATTAGTTTATTTCAGTGTATGAAGATTTAAGTATTAGTTCCGTTGCGCTGATTGTAACATTAACTGTAGCTTACCATCGAGGCTGAGAGTTGAAACTATAGACATTGAAATGATATCTACCGTGGTTAGTGCCTGTTATGAGTTAGTCGTAGAGTGTAGCTGAGAGACACAAGGAAACTGTTTAAATACGAATTTCTATTGTAATAAGTTGAGTATAGGAACTTTGTGATTCTGAAACTGTGAAATTGTATGTGAAAGTTTGGAAGATTGATTTATTGTGAATGACTTGACCTGATGTACTAGCTTGACTGAGTTATCATATTTAAAAGTGGAATACATGTATTTTGTTATATAACCATATATTAAATGTTTTGTTTGTTAATTTAAATATTGTGTTTGCCTGAATTTCTTTTTACTGCACTGTTCACAAAAATTCGGATCTAGCGGGAATCCCAGAAGGAAAGAAAATAAATACCATCGACCTGAATGAGTGAAAAGACTGCTAACTAATTTTGAATTAATCTTACTAATTCATATAGACTTATCTACGGATAAAGTGGCGCAGTATAATAGAAATTTCTCTACCCTTAGCAGACGTCTTGCCACAGTTTGTCGAGAATATCCATGGCTGTACTTGAATAGAGCTGACCTGTTGTGGTGTGTCGATTATGTTTTGCTCTTATGTAGAAATAAAAAATGTGTCTTTATGTTCCGTGGTAGAGCGAGGACGACCTCTTAGTAAACATCTGAAACACATTCCATTGATTTGAAACGCTGCCAGAGCCTGGATACAATGCTACGTGAGATTCCAAACTGTCTGACAATATCAGTGATTCTGTGGCCTTCAAGTTTTCCAGCAATTCTTCCCCACGTAAAATCATCTATATAATGTCTTTGAGACATTAGAAGACATCCGAATTTGCAACTTTATATCTTCATGAAAATAGAACGTCACGACAATAACATATAGGGACACTCGGAGTCAAAAATAAACAATTAATTTTAATTAGGAAAGGAGTTTTGGAAAAATTTTCTAATTTTTTTTTCATTTTTCTTTTTTTGGAGGGAACCGGGCCCCAGCTTTAAATTCATGTTAAAAAGATAGAAAGAACTGAAGAGAGATCATGAAAACAAATCAATGTTACTCCAAAAGCTAAACACAACTCAGAAAGAATTTTTGATCAACTGCAGTTCCAATTATCCAACCTATTTGAACGAAAACCTGACTATTTGAAAATATCTAAATTTTGAATTATCTTCCTGTGTCAAGTCAAAACTATCAAATGTTGCAGCATTTAGCTTAACCGCCTTACCAGCCATTAAAGATCAAATACGCATCCTCAAAAGCTTCGTATCAATTTCAATGTAATATCATCACTGGTATTACAATTTTAACATGCACTTCGCATCCATAGTAATGTGGACGTATATACAGGGTGTTAGGGATAAATTTGACATATTTATAATTAATTATATTTTTCCGTAAGTTACATGTATTAACACACACTTCTCTTCATTTAAAAGTTTGGACCCTTCTTCATTCATATACAAGATGTCAGAAAGGATGGATAGCTGGAACCCACCTGAATCATGGAAGAGAATAACTTGTATCATGATGATTCGTGCCCGCCATCAAAATAAGGATATTACGACTGCTGCCCAATGCTCCCTGAATACAGTAAAAACAATCAGGCATGAACTAGAGACTTGCAATGGTGACTACGAGGATGTAGCAAGAAGAAAGATCCCTAGCAGACGATCTGATTGCGTTCGTACAGCAGAATTCCTCGCAAATTTGCAGGAACAGGTGTTGAAGAACCCTGGCATTGGAATTCGGGCTTTGTTCGTGGAGTTGCTAACTGTAGTCAAGCCCTGGATAACAAGGGTAGCCAATGGTAGGCCGTATGTATGGCAGCAGGATTCGGCCCCTTGCCACACCTCTGGGAAAAGTCAAAAATGGTTGTCTGAAAATTTCTACGACTTCACCAGTCCAAATGTTTGGCCTCCAAACTCCCCAGACCTTAACCCCATGGATTATTTTGTATGGGGCGCAGTTGAAAAAGACACCAATCGCACTTCCAGTAATACAAAAGCCCAGTTAATGGATAAAATTAAAACAGTTTTTGCGGCCCTTCCCAAAGAGACTGTAGCATCAGCTTGTTCGAGGTTCCGAAGCAGAATTGAAGCTGTGATCGATGCTAATGGTGGTTATTTTGAGTAAATCTTGTTGATAGTATTGTAATTAACTCTGCCTGTAATGTTTTTTTGTCAATTCATTAAATTTAATAGATACAAAGAAGATTTTCTTTTTCCTTACGAAACTGTCAAATTTATCCCGAACACCCTGTATATGTCCTGGCCAGTAGTGTGGTTAATCATATTAAGTAATCAGAATCATCCAAACATACTACATTGCTAGTGGCTTCCATATTGCAATGTAGTCCTCCCTTGTGGAAAACAACCCTTGAGATTTCTTTATAATGTTACATGAATAGCAACAAGCAAATATTTGCTTACTAATTATTATTATTAGTAATAATAATACTCCAGGGAGTCCAAGGACTCATCGTGGGAGGGCACACTACGCTACTTCGCTAAATACATCTCATCCTCTCTACCACCACTTAATTCTCCAACTATGACATTACTACCATCGCTGCCATCTATCGCCCATCATCACCAACAACAGTAATTTTTGTCTGTAAATTGCACGTGTTCTGAAGGCCGATTTGTCTGTACGTTGGATGAAAAAACCCAAGTTTCTGGGAGAAAAAACTGCTACCACGGTACGAGATCAGCTGACTCACTTTCAACTGAAAAAGCCCATATAAGGATTCCCCTCGTCAAGATGAGGATCAAAGGGCACAATGTTTCACTATTCTTCCAATTGCGCTACGGCAGCTAACTAATGTTTGCATAAGCAGAATTAAAATCATTTTCAAAATTGACATCCTGAGGGCACAACGTATTTTCAACTGACATGTTGCACACATAATAAAACATTGATGGATCCAGCTTTTTATATCTATAATATTTACTTTATACCAGCATTTTTCAAACTTTACATTGCTGGGGACTTTTTTTTTTTTTCAGTGCAAGTTTTTGCAGTCCATTACGTACACACAAGTGCATATGTGGTTTGTCAAATAACAAATTTACTTATTTAAGTAAATTTGTTACACCACTAAAAACATATATTCAGTGGTATCTGATATCAATGAACCCAGACCAAGTGTATATTTTCTGTATACTATTTCTTATTTAAGTTTTATAAGAAATAGTAACAAATTTCTGTCATTTATTTTTATTGTTTATAGCTTGATTTACCGAAGGAAAGCAAACACACAGAACTCACAATATTTCAGACAATAACATATAGTGTTAGAGACCATGAGATGGCAATGTCAACTGTAGTCTGTCATACTCTCTTCCCCAGATGGAAATTAAAATCATCAATAGTCTTCCATGTCCGCACGGTTAGCTTAGTGGCTGTGCGCTTCACAACCATATTCCTGGGGAAGGAGTGTCCTAGGTTCGATTCCCGTCGGTGACGCAAGGAGCTGAAGGATCTTCCTCAGCCATAGCCAAGTTAGCTGGTCTTGGGTGTGGACAGTAGGGTTTTCCCCCAGTTTATCATCCCGCAAAGCAGCCAAACCGGCCTTGAGAACTCAACACTACACGGTTTGAGGTCTGATGATTAATAACCCTCGACACCGCAAGGTAAAAGAGGGAAAAGAAGACAAGATGAGATGAGATAGTCTTCCACCAACTATCCATGAATGGCTAAGCGGTTGGCTACCCCAGTTTCCAAAAGTTAGGGCTAAATGTCCTCACCTACTTCCTTTGTTAGGAATAAAAGTCATTAGCAGATTTATTTATAGCTCGATTATTTAGCACCAACGTGCATATCATTTTCTGAGGACTGTATGAAATGCTCTTTATACGATTTCTGTTCACCTGCAATGTGTATTTAGATATAAGAATATCTAAATGCACATTATATTGAACAGAAATGAATAGTTTTTAATACCTGAAGTTCCATTTATACCGTTTTAAACTGAATGCATTTCAATTATTATGAGAGAGAGAGAGAGAGAAGTGACTTAGTAAAATAATATTTTCTTTGGTATTTCAATATAGCTAACAGTTCACTAGAAAGAAAATCAGTCATATTAAAACATTAATTATAACTGTATTTTAACTTTTAGAAGCTTTTTTTATTTATGCAATTATGAATTACAGTGAATAGAACTGAGTAGCTGCTGATGACTGAAGTTCTATTTGACCCATTTTGAACTGAAGTCGCTGTAGCCACTTGAGAAATGTGGTAGTAAGAGAAATAATCTCTTCTTTTGTGTGCACTGGAGGCTGCCAATTCAATAAAGATTGGAGTCGAACTTGGAGGTGACTTGGGAGCTAGAAGATAAGAAGGGAGAAGTTTTAAAGGAACATATATATATATATCTGACATGTTAAATACTAAGCATCTAACATAGGTGTAGAACTGAGAATACAGAATTTATTATGAACTCCAATATATTTCATCCAATGTGGCATGGACATCATCTGGGAGAGAAGAGATCAGTTGACTACATTTAAAACATGAACTACAAGTTATGAGTCATGCAGCATGTATTTACTAGCTTGTGTCTTGGACACAGATGAGTTGACAGGAGCATGCACTATTAGAGTTCAAAGAAACAACTTGGATAGTTTCTGAAAATTAAATAACCTAAGAAACATCTTCACATAGTTCTTCACCAACAATTATTATTAATATCTGCCCTCCATGGAATCAAAAGACTCCCTGTGGGATGTCTATATTCTCTCATGCCAAAAGATCAAGCCATGCCTTGAACCCATTCACAGTTTCTGCAATTCAACACACTTTCAGGCAATATTCCACTCACCAATCACTCTCCATGCAAAGAACCTACCTCTCACTCCTCTGCTCACACCCTCCTCATACAACTTCCATGGATGGCCTTTTATTCTATGAAATATCTTCTCAACATTAATCTGGTAACAACCCCTCACCAACTTATATGTCTCAACTGTATCTGCTCTTCTTCTTCTATTCATAAGGCTCTGTAAGTTGCATTCCCTCAATCTCTCCTCATATCTGACATTTCATAGACCTGACACTAGCTGAGTAAACTTTCTCCGATACATCCTAGCCCTGAAAAACCAGGTGACAAATCTGTGCATAGTAGTTGGGGGGGGGGGGGTTCTAGGGCAGTTGCCGCTAGAGGGATTCATAGTGTGTAGTGTTCATTGAGAGCTCCTGATAAGATAAGTGTTATTTTAAGTTATCATTGACAGATTTACTTGAATATTACTTAGTTTTGTTTGCTTTGCGTATCTTAGTGTGTCTGTTTGTGTGTGTTTGGTGTTTCAATTATTAATTTGATAAAGTATGATAGAAGTGAGTATGGCTGCCGTAAGAAGGAAAACGGTGGCTAGTAATAATGGTTCACCATCTTTATTCAATAACTGTAATATAAAGGAGATTATTCTGTGTACTATCTGCGAAATGAACGCTTTGCGGAGTGCGGTTGGTGTATGGTTAGATGATAATACAGGAGTGAATGTGTGTAGAAAATGTAAGGAAAATGAGGAATTAAAGTGTATTTCAGGTCGTGAGTGTGATATTTTTGTCAAACTTCAGAATGAAGAAAATAGTGATATGACAGAAATGGTGAGGTTGTACCAGAGAACTGTGAGGGCGTGAATGTAGAAAGTGTGAATGATGGTATTAATACAGAGCAAATTAATGGTTTAACAGAAAATAAAAAAGATGAGATAGATGCTATGAGTGACATCGCGTTGTTGAGCGGAGCAATACAAAGAGCAAAGCGGCAGCTAGAACGTATGAACAAAAGTCTACTGAGTGTACCAGCCAATAATAAAAAGTATGATGGGAAAAATAAGAGTATGAGTGTTAACTTAAACAAAATGAAGGAGAGAGTGCTGTATGGAGATTCGTTAGTACGAGGTGTGTTAGTAGAGGATTTGACAAAATCATACCAACCTGGTGCGACCATCAAGGACATAACTGAGTCTATTAGAGAGCAAAAGGAAAGGGTGAAAGAAACGATTGTTGTTGCAGGTACGAATGATTTTGAAAGGAGATAAAATGGAAATGATAGAGGACCTGAATGAATTGTTTGAGGTAGCAAAAGAAAGGAGTGAGAGAGTTAGGATGATTAGTCTTTTTCTGCGGTATGACAGTGAAGTGTTTAAAAGGAGGGCCATAATTGCAAATGACTTTATGCGTGGGTTATGTATGATGAGTGGTGTAGAATTTGTGGATGTGTGGAGTGAGTTCAATGGGCAAAAGGATCTATATAAGATGGATGGCTTGCATTTGAATGGATTCGGTGTAAGGAGACTTGAAAAAGTGTTGTTGAATGAAGTGGATGTGCAGAATCAGGGAAACTAGATTTATTGGGGGGGGGTAGATATGCAGACCTTAGGGAGACAGTTGAGTGTATGAATGAGTATAATATGCACGAGCGAATAAGGACAACATATCAGAATGGGATAGTTAGTATAAGGCATCAAGGTAGGGATGGGGCTAATGGGGGGTCTGAAATTCATGTACACTAATGCTAGGAGTATTAGGAACAAGAAGGAAGAATTTTTGGCCATGATTGGCACTTCCAGACCACAGGTTATTGGCATTAGTGAAACATGGCTGACTGTAGATGATATAGCTAGTGGGATTGAATGTGATGGGTATAGTGTGTTCAGGAATGACAGGGAGAATAAAATGGGGGGAGGAGTATTGTTGATGATAGCTGATGAGCTGCAGCCAAGGAGAATAGAAGTTGAATTGCAGGATAGAGAAAAGAGCACATTTGAGGCTATTTGGTGTGAGATTGTGGCTAGCAGAACAAAATATACAATTGGGTGCTGCTATAGACCAGGTGATGGAAAAGATGGTGGAGATAGTATGCACAAGCAAATAGAAGAAATGAGTGGAAGGAGGGTAATTATTATGGGAGATTTCAACTATGGTCGCATTGATTGGAGTGAGGAGAGGACACACGAGAGGAAGGAATTGGATTTTATGCAGTTATTAAGGGATAACTATCTGCGACAGCATGTAATGGAAAATACTAGGGGTCAGAGAGTGCTTGACCTAGTAATTGCATCTGAGGATTTGGCTGTAACAAATATGACCACACTGACACCAATTGGTGAGAGTGATCATAGGGTCTTGACTTGGGAGTTGGCTAAAGGTGTGGAATTTACAATTAAGACAGGCTACATGTGGAATTATTAATAAGTTTAGTTTAATCCTTTATCCAAGTGTGAGCAAACAAAGTTTGCGCCTGAAAGTATCTTCAGGACTGGGGTAAGGTAGTGCAACACCAGGAAACTCGTTGCAAAGGTGAAGAAAGCTCTCATCACTCCTATCTCAGTATCTCCCCTAATGCAAAGCACATCTCCTTGCGGATATGTGTAACGCTATGCATTAGGCAAGGGCCACTACCCATACCGGTTTCGACCTTTACTGAGGTCTCGTCAGTGGGAGCCAGGCCCAGTAGTGGAGATACAAAGGCTTTCTTCACCTTTGCAACAAGTTGCCTGGTGTTGCACTACCTTACCCCAGTCCTGATGATACTTTCAGGCACAAACTTTGTTTGCTCACACTTGGATAAAGGATTAAACTAAACTTATTAATGTCTAACCAAGTGAAAAATAAACTCTCAACATCTTTCTCTGAATCTGGAGTAATTTAATAATAAGGTTGCACACCCTTTGGCAACTTCTATAGGTTAGGATGACCTCTCATTGCTTCTGCCTTTGTATCTCCACTACTGGGCCTGGCTCCCACTGACGAGACCTCAATAAAGGTCGAAACTGGTATGGATAGTGGCCCTTGCCTAATGCATAGCATTACACATATCCGCAAGGAGATGTGCTTTGCATTACGGGAGATACTGAGATAGGAGTGATGAGAGCTTTCTTCACCTTTGCAACGAGTTACCTGGTGTTGCGCTACCTTACCCCAGTCCTGAAGATACTTTCAGGCGCAAACTTTGTTTGCTCACACTTGGATAAAGGATTAAACTAAACTTATTAATGTCTAACCAAGTGAAAAATAAACTCTCTACATGTAAAATTATCGGGCTGGTAAGTATGACAAGCTTAGGAGTTTGATTAGTTCAGTGCCATGGCATGTACAACTGCAAGGGCTAGAAGTTGATAGTGCATGGGAGGCAGTTAAGAAGTGTTTGCATGAAGCAATGGCTGTATACCTAGACTGTATACCTAGAGTCCGAATAATAAATCAAGTAGGGGTTAAATGGATGAATAACACCATTAAGCAGTTGCAAAAATAGAAACAACTATGGGGGGAATTTAAGGAGAAAGGTGACCGGCAGGCACATGAACGGTATAGAGTGCAGGCCAGAAGGGTAACGAGTGTGGTAAGAAAAGCAAAAAAGGATTACGAAAGAACATTGGCCATGCAGGCTAAAGAGAATCCTAAACAGTTTTTTCGATATGTTGCAAGTAAAAGAAAAAATGTATATGGCAGAATGATTTTAAAGAATGCCAATGGTAGGGAGGTAACTGAATCAGTTGATATAGTTGAGTTACTGAGTGAGCACTTTGCAAGAATATATCATTCAGGTGGTGACATTGCAGAAATGAATGAACCAACAGCTTATATGGGAATTGTGGTGAATGAAGTGGAGGTGAGTAGTCTATTGCATAACCTCAATGTCAATACATCTGTGGGATTGGATAGTATACCAGCTCATGTCGTACGTGAAGCAGCTAAAGAATTGTCAGTATCCTTGACCATTTTGTTTAATTTGAGTCTTGGGTCTGGGTTAGTCCCAAGGGGATGGAAAGAGGGGGGAGGAATAGTTCCACTGCATAAAGGAGGTTCCAAGATTGCTGTTGTAAATTACCGACCGATTAGCATATCAGGAATCGTTGTCAAGGTCTGGATAAATTAGTCAAGAAAAGAATACAGGAGTGGATAGATGAAAATGGGATATTGTATGGGGGACAACATGGTTTTGTGAAGGGTAGATCATGCCTCAGTAACTTGCTCACGTTTTATAACACAGTGACGGCTGAACTGGATAAGGGTAATGGGTTTACAGTGATTCTACTGGACCTTGCAAAAGCCTTTGACAGGATACCACATGGAACTCTAATCAGTAAACTGGAGCAGATGGGGATGGATATAGGGTTGGTGAGATGGATAGGAGGGTGGTTGATGGCGAGATACCAGAGAGTGGTTTATTCAGGAGTTGAGTCCAAAAGACGACTTGTGACCAGTGGTGTGCCGCAGGGCTCTGTTCTTGAACCACTACTTTTCAATTTGTTCATCAATGATATAGGAAAGGATCTGAGAGGAAGTGTTCACTTGTTTGCTGATGATGCAAAGTTGGGTAGAGCAATTGTGAGTGCACAGGATGTCAAAATTTTACAGGATGATTTGGATAGTTTGGAGGACTGGGGCTAGGGAAAATGGATGTCAATTTAATGTAGCAAAGTGTAAGGTTATGCATTTTGAGGTGGAAAGATTAGCAGCAGTATACCACATTGGTGGAACTGTACTCCAGGAGATTGACGAGGCAAGGGATTTGGGAATGTTGGTGAATAGGGAGTTGAAGTTTAGGGGGAACATTTCAAACGTGGCTAAATCAGCTCATCAAATCACTTGGCTTCTGAAAAATACTTTAACAAGCAGAGACAAACAAGTTATTGTTCCTCTGTATCGAGCCTTGATAAGACCCCATCTAGACTATTGTGCCCAGATATGGGCACCAGGGTTTCTTCTTGATGGGGAGGTGGAGGAGAGGATCCAGAGACGAGTGAACAAGATGATAGCAGGTCTGTGGAATGAACCTTATGAGAACAGGTTGAAGATTTGTGGGTTGCAAAAATTGGTTGATAGGCAGAAAAGGGGTGATATGATTGAGACATTCAAATTACTGAAGGGTTTCTATAAGATTAATCCAGAAGATATTTTTGAGAATAGGACTGGTGGTGAGAGGACTAGGGGCCATAGATGGAAGCTGGACAAGAATGTGGTTAGCAGGTGTGTTAGAGGTAGGTTTTTTACTTGGACAGTGGTGAATAAGTGGAATAAGCTGCCAGAGTCTGTTGTGGGTGCTACGACCATGAATGAGTTCAAGGCGAGGTATGATAGATACTGTGTGAATGTCGAATAGTTGTTCTTGACATGATGTTAGGGCCTCCCTCGATGAGTCCGTAGACTCCTTGGAGTTGCCCAGAATAGTAATAATAGTAGTCCATATGTGGCCTGATCAAAGCCCAATACAGGGGAACCATCGCCATGTAGATTTTGCAAAGGCTTTTAATAGATTGTCACACCACAAGTTGATAACTAAATTGAAGCAGATGGGATTGGGCGAATGTGGGATCTGTTTTGGTGGCATTGTTGTTCAACTTGTATATTAATGACATACAAGGACATTTTGCCGTAATCTGATGTGAAGTCATCACATCAGATTACGGCAATGATACAAGGACTTTAATGTTTAGAAATAAGAAGGTAATATTCCATTATGTAAGGCCTTGATTAGGCCTCATATGGATTACTGTGCACAGATTTGGTCATCTGGTTTTTATAGTGATGAGAATATATTAGAAAGGATCCAAAGAAGATTCACAAATGTGGCAAATGATCTTTGGAATGTGGGAGTATGAAGATAGATTGAGAAAATGCCATTTGCAAAGCCTTGTAAATAGGAAGAAGAAGAGAGGGGATATGATTGAGACATATAAGTTGGTCAGGGTTAATGTAAAGAAACATTTCATAGAATGGAAGAAAGGAGCAGAACAAGGTAACATCTGAAAGTTGTGTGTGTGAGCAAAGGAGTGAGGTAAAGGTTCTTTGCATGTAGAATGGTCACGAGTAGAATGCATTGCCTGAGAGCGTGGTGAATGGTGACACATTGAATAAGTTTTGATGAACTTTGTGTGTGATATTGTACACCTCTCATGATGACTGAGTATGGAGGTCTGGTGTTAGTAATATTGATGATATTGCTTGAAGAAGTTGCAACATTCACTATATATTAATTATCAATTTGTTCATTGTTCCCTGATGATGGTAATTTGACGTGTCCAAAATTCTGGAAATATCGATTAGAATAACTTTTAATCGATATTTCCAGAATTTTAGACATGTCAAATTACCATCATCATCAGGAAACAATGAACAATTGATAATGCACACAGGAACCACACATAGTAAGTATGACTGAAGCAGAACAAATAAGACAAGTCTAAAGTTGTAAATACTGAAATGGATGTTCTTGGCTGTTCAGTTGAAGTTCTAAGAAGTGCTTTTTAGATTTGAGGCAGTTTCATACAACCAAATTTGTTCCAATTTGGGTAGTTTCTTAAGGCTGGGGCACATTCTAAGATAATCTTTCGTATTTAAAGTTGTCTCCTTTGAAGTAAGATATCCTTTTCCACTGTATCTCATGGTGGGTATCCAAGACATAGTCAGTCATACCTGAGTGACTGTAGTCTTTGTTTTCAGCAAATTTGATGTTGGCTGTCCCACTTGTTTGACCATAGTAGGACAGCTTACAACTGCATGATAGCTGGTAGACACCTGGCAAGTCTAGAGACGGTGGCTGGTCTTTGGGAGAATGGATGAGTGATGCCCATTTTTTATATGGTTTGCAATTGGTTACAAGATCATATCTTTTTAGGATTTTTGCTAGTTTTTCAGATGTGCTTTGGATACGTGGGATGGTAATAGATTTGGTGCAGTCTCTGTTCTGGAGGCGTGGAGCAAGAGCATGGTTTTGGAGTTATAATATTTCTTGGATTTGGTGGGAGTATGAAGACATTGCCTGGTTGTATAGTGTTTTAATAATTCCATACGGTTGGTCTCATCACTCTCAGCTCTCTCATCACTAAAGAACACATTAACATTCATGTGTAGGGCCTGTATCAATTTGTTTACTGTTCCCTGATATTTGCAATTTGACTTTGCCAAAATATTGAAAATATTAATTAAATGTTATTCTAGGAAGTTTTTTTTTCCCACTTGGTTAGACTATAATAAATTTAGTTTAATCCTTGATCCAAGTGTAAGCAAACAAAGTTTGTGCCTGAAGTATCTTCAGGACTGAGGCAACTCATGGTAAAGGTGGACCAAGCTCTCTTGTCTCAGCATCTCCCATAATGCAAAGCACGTCTCCTAGCAGACATGTATAATGCTATGCATTAAGGGAAGGGCCACTACCCAGACCAGTTTCAAACTTTATTGAGGTCTCGTCAGTGGGAGCCAGACCCAGAAGTGGTGATACTAAGGCAGAAGCAACGGAGAAGTCATACTTACCTATACGAGTTGCCAAAGGTGTACCACCTTATTATTAAATTACTCTAGATTTAGAGAAAGATGTTGGTTTTTTTTTTTTCCCCACTGGGTTAGACTATAATAAATTTAGTTTAATCCTATATCCAAGTGTAAGCAAACAAAGTTTGGCCTGAAGCATCTTCAGGACTGAGGCACTCATGGTAAAGGTGGACCAAGCACTCATCACTCCTTGTCTCAGAATCTCCCATAATGCAAAGCACATCTCCTTGCGGACATGTATAATGCTATGCATTAAGGGAGGGGCCACTACCCAGACCAGTTTCTTACCAGACCTTTATTGAGGTCTCGTTAGTGGGAGCCAAACCCAGAAGTGGTGAAACTAAGGCAGAAGCAATGGAGAAGTCATATTTACCTATACGAGTTGCCAAAAGGTGTACCACCTAATTATTAAATTATTCTGAATTTAGAGAAAGATGTTGGAAGTTTTTTTTTTTCCTACTTGGTTAAAAAACTTCCAACATCTTTCTCTAAATCCAGAGTAATTTAATAATAAGGTGGTGCACCTTCTAGCAACTTGTATAGGTAAATATGACTTCTCCATTGCTTCTGCCTTAGTATCACCACTTCTGGGTCCGGCTCCCACTGATGAGACCTCAATAAAGGTCGAAACCGGTTGGAAGCTTGAGTGGTGAATGGCAATGCTGTGGCCCATGAAGTTTTTAACTGAGACTCGGCTGTTGCTGTCACCCAGGTCTTAGGTGTGTGTGGGGGGGACGTAATGAATGGAAATGCTGTAGCCCATGAAGTTAACTGAGGCACAGCTGTTACCCCTCAGATGAGATATGAGCAACTGAGTAGCTCTGCTCAGTGGTTGAGTGAGCCTGCCACAGTGTAGAGCCAACCGGTTCTGAGAGTTCTTTTCAGTGGCAAGGTGAGCCTGTTACTGAGGGGAACAACACTGAGTTTTTGGTGTTTGACCTGTACTTGAACATTCAATAAAGGTCGAAACTGGTCTGTGTAGTGGTCCTTCCCATTATGCATTGTATTATACACGTCTGAAAGGGGGTGTACTTTGCATTATGGGACACATACTAAGGCAAGTGATATGAAGTCATTAGCCTCTATATACAAGTAGATCAGATGTGAATATATTTCATGACCAAAACTTTGTTTTGCTTACTAGGGACAAAGGATTGAAACTAAGTATATAAAATATAAAATTTCTTGGTATCTTTAACATATATATATATATATATATATACTGTTACCAGAGTTTATAATAATAACAACAATAATACTAATTTATTATCTTCCAAAATCTGTCAAGGAGAGTTAAAATAGAAATATACAAGACAATCATTAGACCTATTATTTTAAATGCTGCATGGAGAAAAACAGACCAAGATGCAAAAGGTTTTTAGATTTTTAAAAATAAAATTGTCAGAAAAAGTCTTTGAACCTGTAGGAGATAATATAACAGGTGAAGATAATATTGTACAATTAATGTTGATGATAATAATCATCAACATTAATTGTTAAAAATCCTTTTGGCTTCTATGTATGCCTAGAGTTCTAAAATGTTTCACAGATGATTGTCAACCAAGATGAACTTTTATATATAATAGTGCAAAAGGAAGAAGTTAAATGTCATCTTACCTGCCCTTGGTAACTATAAAGTACAGGAATCCACATGGGAAGTAACTGTAAAAATATAAATAATAAATAAAAAAATCAGTTTTTTGGTCAACAAAAACAAATAATGTAGATAGTGAAATATGTTAGACATATATAACTTTGGAAAGTCAGTACATGAAAATCAGTAAACAAATACTTCCTACTGAAAATACATCATCAGTTTGGAACAAAAAGAAATCAAAGTTGCAAAATACAAGACACATACAGTCAGCTTACCTATAACAGCAAGTGCCACTATAAGAAGGGTCATATCAAATAGATAATGAATAATTTTTGATATTACAAATACACGAGAATCTCCCATACTTTTGGCATAAAGAGGCAGTCATTGATTAAGTTAGAATAATGTAACAGGACTGTTGAACTTTTCAAAGCAAGACATTCATGCATTAAACTATTTTTATAAAGAATGCAAGCATCATTCCAAAAGATATTGTATTAATTTTGTGTTGTGCAAGACCCAAATTTTGAGGTTTAGGTATTCAATGTAGTACCAATGTTCACTAATTTTTTTTTTTTTTTAACCCCCCTTCTCTACAGTACAGAACAGTTTATCTGTCCAAAGTTGTTCATAAGGAATCCGGAAAACACTAATAAAACACAGAAGTAAAAAACGTTTTTACCACTTCTGCAGTTGGTAAGAGATAATGTATACAATGTATTTGTCATCTGATCTCTTTCTCATAAAGGAACTAACTACCTTTCATCACCACCACATATTCAAGAAAGGAGAGTTCTGGGAGTTTAATCTTCTTAGACATCTTACTTATCAACCAGTGTACACTGCTTGGAAAGAAGTCAGTGGACATCCCATAGGCAAGGTGCATTGTGTCATGTAATGAGTCACATGTTTGTAGCCAGTATAAATTAGAGGAATATGATGCTCCCCAAGTCAGTGCAACTGCTCAGGTGAAATGGCTGTGAGAAAGGAACTGATACTTTGAAAGAGGTATTGTCATAGGTGCATGTTGCAGGCCTATCTGTTTGGTAAATTTTTGAAAAATTGGGCCACGCCAGGTCAACAGTCAGTGATACCATATTGAGATGGAAGTGCAGGGAGAATGGGGGAAATGCAAGTGCTACTTGCAATAGATGATCCACCACACTCATATAGGGTGCTGTGAAAGATAATATATAAAAACTGCCATTCGTCAACCGACGTGTTGAATGTGGAGTTCTGGGTATCAACTGGAACATGTGTGTGTGTGTGTGTGTGTTTGTGTGTGGATGCTTGGTGAACATCTCTTACCAGAGCATGTAACTCCAATTATGAAAATTCAGAGGTAGTGGTGTGACGGTATGGTGCTGTTTTTTCCTGGTTTGTCCTTGGATCTCTGTTTGTGGTACCATGAACATCGAACTCCGAGAGGTATCTGAACATTGTGGACAATGTAATACTTCCTACTTTGTGGCATTTTGATCATTGTCTCTTTCAGCAAGACAATGCACCATGCCATAAGGCTGCTGCTGTAACTGTGTGATTTGTGGACATGAACATCACCACACTTTGACTCGCTGTAGCTGTTTGTTCCTCACACTATGTGTCTGTTGAAGTCTTTCCAAGAAGTGTATATCAAAATCCTACTTTGACTAGCAGATACATAGAAAGTTCTACTCATCATATATCCTAGAAAACTGGAGTTGTCTGATCCTTAATTGGCAGTGCACAAACATTTGTTCTTCTACTTCAGCCACACAACAGGAGCTTCTCAAAATCAAAACTCCTGTTGTGTGGCTGAAGCAGAAGAACAAATGATTTTTTAAATTAAAATGAAAGATTTTTTCTTAATATTTCTTATTGAGATGAAAAAGTCTATCATCATATTTAAGAAATTAATGAATTGGATGATCTCAAGCAATACGTTTGTAGCTTTTCCAAAGGGCTCTATTAAAAGCCCAGCATACATATAATAGGCCCAGTGCTGTCAGGAACGTTGCTATAGGTCAGTTTTCTGTCGGATGCAACTTCATCTGCTTATATTGTCCTGACAGAACTCATAAAGGTATTTTGTGTTTTCTTTCTACAGGAATATTTTAAAGGAGCCTCCGTAGCTCAGTCGGTATAGATGAAGCCCTTTGGTTGGAAAGACCTGTTCAATTCCCATCAGTGATGTGAGGAACCTTTATCTGGTCTCTTTCGAAAAAAGGTGGGTTAGCCAGTCTCATACAGAGGTATGGTTTTTTTTCCCCCCACCCCCGAAACTCAGTTTTTTTCATCCTCCACAACAGGCGAACTGGCCCCCTGAACACACATCTACAGACATAGGACACACCAGGAGGCATAGAGCTAACCACCTTATCCTTGGGAAGGAAGGGCTGAACAGGCCAATAGGCCTAATACGAAAAAGGAAGAAGTAGAACTTTATATTCAGCAAATAATACTCTTACAACTCTACACTGAAGGATGAAATGCAGTGTTCCAATCCTACACATTTCAGACATTTCTGAAACTATTAGCAGAAAATCTTGAAGAGGTTTCGCCTGATATCCACATATTTTTTAATCAACAAAATTTTTAATCTCTTACCAACTACAAAAACACAAACTTTTATCCCTATCTCTCGCTGCTGTTTACCAAACTTGTACAGAAAGGCTTAGGTGTTGTTCATTATCCATAATAAAGCTTAGCAGTATAACTAATCCAAGTGAAAAAAAATACATTTATTAAACTCACTAATATTTCTCTGGTTTTCTATCCAGCATCATCAGGGCACAATGATAACTGTGACAAGCACACAGCACTAAACCAAGTAATTGTAGAAACAATTTAAATTGTAACTGACACCTAATGTACTTATGTGGTGGCTTCTATGGGTCAGATAAATACAAAGTTAATTCAGAGAAGTTCGGCTATTAGGTCTTAAAATGACAGTCTCCCAGATCTTTGGTAAATTAATACAACCATACTTGTTGAGGTTGGGAGAGTGCTTCATAGTTATGCTATAAAGGTACTTCTCCAGTACCTTGACTACAACTCCTGATATGCTGATTGGTCGATAATTTGCTACATCAGTCTAGGAACCTCCTTTATGCAGTGAAGCTATTTTTCCCCTCTTTCTACCCCTTGGGACTAACTTAGAGCCTAGACTTAAATTACATTTGAGATCATCTGTATGGCTAGTCAGGATTGGCACACCATGCTCTGGATACTCCTTCACATAGGATCAGATGGAGAAAAACTATCACTTTAAATTCTAGTGACAATAAATTATATTCTTGGTCTCATTCTTTATCCAAGAATAAGTTTGGGGTGAAATCACTTCACAACTGAGCCACTTGTATATTTTTATTTTTTTATTTTGTGACACCTCCAAGGAGTCTGAAGACCCATTGAGAGAGGACACCTACTCTACAGCTCTCCATCTCCGCCTCCATCAAACCTCTACTACTATCATCATCATCATCATCATCTACATCAATGCAATTTACTGCCCACCACCAGTATTTTTTTTTGTCTGCAAATTGCATGTGTTCTGAAGGGCCGATTTGTGTGTATGCAGGCTGAAAAACCTGAGTTTTCAGGAATAAAAACCCTACTACCTCTGTACGAGATTGGCTAACTCACCTTCAATTGAAAAATTCCATATAAAGATTCCTCCCGTCAAAATGAGAATCAAACTTAGGCCTTTTCCAATCGAAGGGCACAATGTATTGATGTTCTTCCAATTGTGCTATAGAGGCATTTGATGTAGATATAGAGTCTAATGACTTCACATCAGCTGCCTTAGTATCCCATAATGCAAAACACATATCCTTATGGACATGTATAATGCTAAACATCATGGGAAGGACCAGTACCCAGACATGTTTCAACCACTATTGCGGTTTCATCAGTAGGAGCCAGATCCAGAAGTGATACCAAGGTTGAAGTAACGAAGAAGCCATATTTCCATTATTATTATGGGCTACTACTCCATGAAGTCCTTAGTCTCATCAGAGGGAGGCGCCAAACATCGTGTGAAGCACTATCCAACATTTGCACAGTATCTATCATATTCTGTTTTGAACTCATTCACAATCATGGCACCCACAACAGACTCCTATTCCACTCATTCACCACTCTCTAAGCAAAAAATCTAGTTTCAACACCTTTGCTAAATACATGCTTATTCACTTTCTAAGGATGGCCCCTAGTTCTCCCACCACCAGACCTGTTCTGAAATATTTCCTTTGAATTAATCTTTCAAAAACTCCTCAGTAATTTATATGCTCAATCATATCACCCCTTTTCCACCTGTCAATCAGTTTCTGTAACTCACAACTCTTCAACCTGTCCTCATACGGTTCATTCCATAGACTTACCACCATCTTAGTTATTCGCCTCTGATCCTCTCCACCTTCTCCTCTTCATGGCCAAGAAACCCAGATGACCTAATTTGTGTGCAGTAGTCAAGATGGGTCTTACTGAGACTTGATAAAGAGGTATAATAACCTGCTTGCCAGAGTATTCTTCAGTAACCAAGTAATCCAATGAGCTGCTTTAGCCATTTTGTAATGTGTCCTCTAGTCTTTAACTCCTCATCCACTAACACCTTCAAATCCCTAGATTCATCAGTTTTTTGGAGCACAGTTAAATCAATGTAGTACACAGTAATCTTTTCACCCCAAAATATATAATCTTACACTTTGCCACATTAAACTTACATCGATTCTCCTTTATCAGTATTGCCAGTTTATCCAAATCATCCTACAAAATGTTAACAAATTATTGCTCTACCCAATTTTGCATCATTGGCAAACAACTGAATAATTCCTCTCAGATCCCTTCCTATATTGTTAATGTAGAAATTAAATAGTAGCAGCTCAAGGACTTAGCCCTGTGGCACATTACTATTCACAGGCCTTCTACTGGACTCTACTCCTGAATAAACTAATATTTCTCTATCCCTAATATTTCTCCATCAACCACCCTCTTATTCACTTAACCAACTTTATATCCATCCCCATGTGCTGCAATTTATTGATAAGAATTCTATGTAGTATCCTGTCAAAAGCTTTTGACAGGATCCACACAATGAGGCACAGTCTACCTTTCACAAAACTATGTTGCTCTCCATATAGTATCCCATTTCTGTCTATCCATTTCTGTATTTTGCTATTGACCAACTTCTCCATTTTTGTACAACTCCTAACATGCTGATCGGTCAGTAATTTGCTACATCAGTCTAGGAACTTCTTTATGCAGTGGAACTATTTTCCCCTTCTTCCAACCCCTTTGCGACTAACTCAGAGCTGAGACTTAGATTAAACAATATTGTCAAAGGCATTGCCAATTCCCTAGTACCTTGTCTTACAACTCAAGCTAGTATATCATCTAATCCCATAGCTGCATTCACATCAAGGTTCTGTAATATGCTATGCACTTCCATTTCATTTGAGAGCCAAGTCCTTGCCTCTCTCATTATGCAATATCTCCACCTTGATAATATACTCTTGCAAAGTGTTCACTTAGTAATTCTATTATTTCAACTGATTCAGTTACCTCTCTATCATTGCATTCAATAAAATCATTCTGCCATAAACATGCTTCCTTTTACTTGCAGCATACTGAAAGAACTGGTTGGGATTATCTTTGGCCAGCACTGTTAATTTCCTTTCATATTCTGCTTTTGCCTTTCTTACTATACTGGTTACCCTTCTGCCATGTGTGCTTTGTACAGCTAACGTGACTGGTGGTCACATTTCTTCTTGAATTCTGTCCATAAATTTTTCTTTTTTTGTAGTTCCAGCTTAATGATGATATTCAGTCATTTATCTCCCACTTAATTTACTGAAATGCCAGGATATGCTGTCTGCCATCACTTCTACTCAAACAGTCCTTTACCATTTGTACTGTATTCCAAGCGTGAGAAGGGGTTAAATAAGGTAGGTGTGAGATGGATGAATAAAGAGATTAAGCATGCGATACAGAGAAAAAAGGGCATTGTTGAAGCAGCATAAGAGAAGTGGAAATAACCAATTCCATGAGGTCTACAAAGACCGGGCAAGGAGGGTGACTTGGTAGGTGAGGGTAGCTAAAGAGAGGTATGAACAGCAGTTAGCAAATGATGCCAAAAAGAATCCTAAGGAGTTCTTTCAATATGTAGCCAGCAAAAGAAAGAATGATTATGGAAGGATGATATTGATTGGAGAAAATGGTATAAAGATAGCTGTTGCAGAATGTGTGGTGGAGATACTTAATGAGCAGTTCATAAAGGTCTTTCAATCTTGTGAATGTGACTTCATAGAGAGATTGAGAGCAGTTGATGATGGGGAGGAGAGACAGACTGTAAGGGGAGTTGAGTAAACTAGATGTGGGACTAAATAAGTGTAAACTAAATAAGGCTGTAGGACTTGATAATATATCACCACATATTCTGAAGGAATGTGCCAGGGAGTTGACACCTGCATTGACATATTTTTTTAATAAGAGTCTTGCACTCGGTCAAGTTCCTAAGGAGTGGAAGGAGGGCCAAGATTGTCCAACTTCATAAAGGAGGTGATCAAACTCAAGTATCAAACTATAGGCCTATCTGTGTGTCAGGTGTTGGTTAAGTTGTTGGAGAAGCTGGTGAGAACAAGGATCCAGAGTTGGGGTGACAACAATGGTATTATCTTTGATGGACAGCATGGATTTGCTAAAGAGAGGTCATGTTTTAGTAATCTACTTACTTATTACAATAAAGTGACTGCTTCCTTGGACAGAGGAGAAGGATACACAGTAATATACTTAGATTTTGCAAAGGCTTTTGATAGAGTACCTCATGATAAGTTGACAGTGAAACTAGAGCAGATGGGGTTGGGTATTAGATTAGTGCATTGGATTGGAGACTGGCTATCTGATAGGTATCAACAAGTTGTGTATGGGGGGGGGGGAGTGATATCCAGGAAAAGGAAAGTCACCAGTTGAGTGCCTCAGGGATCTGTTTTAGGGCCATTACTGTTTAACCTCTATATTAATGATATAGGTGAAGATTTGGATGGAGATATTCAGTTGTTTGCAGATGATGCAAAGTTGGGAAGAACCATGAAGAGTAGTGAAGATGTTGTGGCCTTGCAAGAAGACTTGAATAAATTGAGTGATTTGGCACGGAAATGTGAGTTCAATGTTGCAAAATGTAAGGTTTTAAAATTTGAAAAACAAAGATGGGATGCAGAATTTATACTTGGTGAGGATATATTGTTGGAGGTGGAAGAAATAAGAGATCTGGGGATGATAGTGGATAAGGATCTGAAATTTAAGGGACACATAGCCAGAATTGTGAAGACAACACAAAGGCTTCTGGGAATGATGCGGAGGACACGGCTTGTAGAAGTAGGGAGATTCTTGTTCCGTTGTATAAGTCTTTGATTAGGCCACACATGGACTATTGTGCCTAGATTTGGTCACCTGTTTTTCAGAAGGATGAAGAGATGTTGGAAAGGGTCCAAAGGCGACTGACTATGGTAGTTTCTGACCTCTGGAATGTCAAGTATGAGGAAAGATTGAGAAGATGTAATTTGCAGAGTCTGGTGGACAGGAGGAAGAGGGGAAATATAATAGAGACCTACAAGTTGGTAAGAGGTTGTTATAGGATTAATGCTGAAGAAGTTCTACATAAAATAATGGGAGGGGGAGAAACAGAGGTCATCCCTGGAAATTGTATAAAGAGGGTGTGAGAGGCAGATTTTTTTCATGCAGAGTTGTGAATGATTGGAATGCCTTTCCTGAGAGTATGGTGTCTGGAAGGAGTTTAAGACATGGTATGATGAACTGTGTGTGTGATAAAAGGACCTCCCAGATGAGTCTTTGACTCCATGAGGTCTTGGGATAATAATAATTTCCCATGTACTATCAACATAGTACAGTTTTCACATGCAGTTTTCACATGCCATGGTACTGATCCTAGAAATCTCCTAAGTTTGTTGTACATATCAACCCTGTAATTTCTCATATACCTCCACTTAAGTGAAAATTCCACACATTTGGCTGTCTCCCAGGTCAAGACCATATGATCGCTCCTCACGATTTGGTGGCAATGTGGTCATAATGGTTATGAACAAATTCTCTAATACAATTACTAGATCTAGCACTCAAATCCCTAGTAAAATCCATCACATTCCACCAGATAATTATTCCTTAGTAACTGCATAAATTCTATTTCCTTACTCCTATATATGTCCTTTTCCCATTCCAATTTATATTCCCACAGTTGAAATCCCCTCATTATAATTACTCGCCCCTCCACTCATTGAGCTTATTTGTTGATGCATACTATTGCCATCATCTTTTACATCAACTGGCCTATAGGAATGATTGCCTTTCTATCCAAAAAGTTTGTGAGAGTCTTATCCTATGTCAATATAAAAAATTACTGATATTATCTATTTGATGTTATTAGTATTATTAACATCAGACCTCCATGGAGTCAAAAGAGTCATTATGCACGTACACCCTGTTACACACAAAATTCATCAAACTGTGTTTTAAACTTATGCAATGTATATGAATTCATCACACTGTCAAGCAATGAATGCCATTTACAACCACTCCATGCAAAGAACCTTTTCCTCATTCTTTTACTCATACCCTCCTTATACAGTTTCAAGGGATGTCCTCTTTTTCTCTCATTCTATGAAACATTTCTTCTGCATTAACCTGGAAACAATCCCTGACCGACTTATCTCATAATAATATCCCCTTTCCTCCTATTCACAATAAAGCTTTGCAAATTGCATTCCCTCAATCTGTCTTCGTACCCCACATTCCAAGGAACAGTTGTCACTTTTCTGAGTCTTCTCTGTACCCTTTCTAATATATCCTCATCATCATGAAAACCAGGTGACCAAATCTGTGCACAATAATCCATATGAAGCCTGACCAAGGTGTTATTCAATGGAACCATAACCACTATATTTCTAAACATTGCGGTCCTCTGTATCATTGCCCTAATCTGATGTGATGATTTCACAACTCTAAAATGAGGCCATAATCTTCATGTCTTTGTCTGCCATGACATTGTTCACTAACCCAAGTTGCATATATATTTCAGCAGCACTGAAATGTTTATGCAACTTTCCTGTCCTTTCTTCTTCTTTTTTCGTATTAGGCCTATTACGGAGCTATCCTAGGCCCTTCCAAGCCGCACCAATCCTGAGGATAAGGTGGTTAGCCCTATGCCTCCTAGTGTGTTCTGTCTGTAGATGCGCGTGTTCACGGGGTGGTTTGCTGCTGGTGGGAGGAAAACCCCCCAGATAAACTGGGCGAAAAACCTTGCAGTCCAAGCCCAAGACCGGCTAACCTGGCTATGTCTGAGAATGATCCTTACTCTTCATGTCAGCGACAGGAATCGAACCCAGGACATTCCTTTCCCAGGCATATGGTTGCGAAGCACATAGCCACTAGGTTAACAGCACGGACCTGTCCGTTCTATCTTTGTGAAAAACATTTTACTCCTCCATTTCTATTCCCTTCAGAATATCATCCTCGTTCAACCATGTTTCACTTATTGCATCAGTTTTCAGGCAAATTAATTCAACAAGTCCTACCCCAGCCCTTCTGCTGGTGATTTTCACATCACACTTTTCCTTGCCAATCACTTTTATCACTACTTATCTCCTCAGTCTCAACTACCCCCCTCCCTCACATTTTGATCCATTCCATTTTTATGGTGATACTATTCATATGCACATTCACTATGTCCAACATCCACTTTCTCTATGCCATGTCTCCTTGTCCATCCTGATTTCCTCCTCCCTCGTTTCCCTTGCATTACTGTTCTCTCTTCATCTCTTACACTATTACTATTTCCATTCCATTAACAAGCATTTATATCTGATCTGTTGCACTCTCCTGGTCTTTCACTTCACCTCTTACTTCCTCTGATTTCTTGCTCACATCGCTCACTGCACTTTCTTCTAGCACCAGTTTCTCCAGTTCACTCACATCAAGACCATTCAAATGCAATCTGCCACTTTTATCCAAGTTCATTCTTCCCTCTGCCATAGTTTTGCCAGCACACCATTTGTAATTCTCACTCTATCTCAAATTATCATCGTCATGTGTCAGCAACACACTGACAACCATCCTTACATTCTCCTTATGTCCAAACAAATCATTTGTTTCCATAACCACCACTAACTCTCTTGCTCATTTCCTTCTAAAATACAAAGTATAAATTATCACTATGCTTATTCTTCATTGCGTTTTAAACAACTCATTCTTCAAATCTTGCATTCTGGAAATTTTGCTCTCTACCACTTCTGTAGTCTCGTTTCCTCTTTCTTTCATATCTTACTTCTGTTTCTTCATTCATATGCTCTTTCACTACTTCGGTCTCATTTACTTTCATTCCATTATTCACACAGTATTTTGCACCCACATTTATGGTAACTTTCATTCCTTTAGTCTATTTCATATTTGCTGATAACTCATAGTCAATGTTCACTCTAATATGTGCCGTGATTAACATGCTCCCATGCACATTGAATGGTTGTCTTGCAGCTGCATTTACTTGGTTGTTTTTGTTTCTTTTCCTGATGCGTTACTTTTCTAAATAGTTTTTATTTTCTGTTGGATTGGTCGAGCTAAGTTGTGATCTTGGCTGCCTGGCAGTCCTCATTAAGAATGAAATAGGTTTTCCCATTTTCAGATGAATGGGAAAGCAATGATTAACTGGAGAGAATGCTTTACTAAAGTCATCTAGCAGTTGAAATCTGAAGTTATGTGAGATAGATTGAAAGCACTGTACAAATGCGACATCATTAAATGTCATTACAAAAAACTTTAAAGTGCTATGCAGTTGTCAGGTCATGCAAAAATTTTCTTCTTAGAGCAGTAGCAGGTCCATGCAGTTGTAAAAATTATTAGAGGGAATATTGCTCATAGTCTAACAAAATATCACACTTTCTACAAATCCATACCTTCTCTTTGCATTCTGTTCAGTCTCTCTCTCTCTCTCTCTCTCCAAACACATCTTTCACATAGCTAAAGTGGATATTAAATCCAATGCTATTTCTAAGCCAAACGTTTGTAGAAATTATGAAAGTTCATAAGTTGACCTGAGAGCTTACGAGAATACAATCCCTGGCATTCCTGAGTTGCCTTAGCTTGCACTACTTAAAATACACGAGTACTGTCCAAGCACACATATATTAGCCTTTTATTAGTGAATTTGATAAATATTTCACTGCCCTGACAGCTGTTTTGAACTGGTTGGTTCTCTTCAGAGACCACGCGGAAACCTTATGAGTTTCTGCATGGTCTCTTTCTTTCTTTAGTAATTATATCTTTCACATTTTACCACCCATACATGTTGCATTCATGACATTGAACCATTTTCAAAAAGTCTTTATTGCTAATAGCATTTGATCTTCCTGCTGCATTGCATGCAGATCTCATTCATACCATCATTTTGTTTTGTTCAAGGCAAGGTTCAAAATTCAGTAAAAAAAAAAAAAGTCAGTAAAAAATCCATAATATGGTGTTATCAAAACCCTTGTCAACACAGCCTGAACCTCAGTGTGCAGCCTGTACTACCCAGGCTTCCCTTCATGCTGAACTTGCATCTATTCACAAAACCTTCCTAGCTAATGGTTACAATGCCAAAAAAGATCTACAGATTACCTGTCCCTCCATTTCAGAAAAAAATAGCCAGAACTTTAAAGAGATATAATCTCTGCACTGCTTTCAAGCCTCATCTGAAGCTGGCTTCTTTTCTCCACTCTCCTAGCGATCCTCTTTCTCCACTCTCTGTTCCAGGTGTTTACAATTTTCCTTGTTCTTGCAACTTATCATATTATGGTAAAATGGAAGATCTGCTAACATCTGCCTAGATGAATGAACACACACACACACACACATACACCAATCTGTCACTGCTACTATGGTCAGTCAGGCTGTCTAGCTGACCATGCCTTGGATATCTTGCATAGGATCAGATGGAATAAAACTATTATGCTTCATCATAGTAAATACAAACTTCAAAGACTCTTTTTAGAATCAGCAGTAGATTTCAAAAATAGTCTAATTTTAAATACGTATGGATGTATTAAACTTCTCAAGATTTGAGAAACTAATTCTTGGGTCTCACACCCAATGGCTCCCATAAAGGATATCCCTCATAGGCTTTTACAGTCTAATTTCTTCCACTTAGTGTTTTGTGTTTGTTTTTTGTGTGTGCTATTATGATTTTACAAAATATTGGAATGATTAAACCTACTGTTTGATTATTTCTTTTTGTGCTGTATCCATTCCATTCAATTTTAGTATGAGGATAATAAGTAGTTTTTACTATTCATAGCACAGTGTCTCTGATGAAAGCAAGACTTGACTGCAAATATGATAATATATGTCACTTTTGAATGTAGTTTTTATTAATCTTAGTACCCTCTTGCGTGATAAACAATTTCTATATAGATCTCATATAGTTTCTCATATATAAATGACATAAATGATCATTTATGTCATTTGCTCTCTACAAGCCTTCAAAGATGACTGCTGAGCATAAAAACATATTTTAGCTAGCTTTTCTTAAAATCTTTTAAAACATACAGCATTTTATTTGTTCTGGTCTTGTAAATGTTTGTATGTGTGTTTTAAATTCAATGAATTGAAATTATTGACAACTCAGAAACATTTGCAAGTTTGGTTATAGAGAGAAATATTAAAAAACATTACAAATAAAGAGATTATATTACATTAAACATGCATTTATAATAAAATGCATGCCACCAATCATATTACAGTTGACTCTCACTATAGCAAACATCAAATGCACAAACCACTAAAAATTCCCAACTAAATTCCCACAGGCACAATATTGTTTAAAGCAAATCCACAAAAGCAAGCTATTCATATAAAAATCTATTTCTATGGGCTCTATAATTTGCTATAATGAGAGTTAAATGTATTACAAAAATTCTACTATAACAACCAGTATTTAAAAATTCATTAACTTTATTATCTTAATAAGAAAACTTTATTACTAAGTTTTCTTATTTTATTTACCCTTGCAAGAACTGTAGAATTACATTCCATAAGTGCTTCCATAAGGCTCAGAAAATGTAGAATTACCATTTCAGCCAACTGTAATTACAAGAAATCTTTTTAGGATTTTTTCTATTATTTACCATCTATACAATACATATACAGTGATTCTTTTATCATTCAAAAGTTGAATGGTCTAATACAAGAGGAACAAAATGAAAAGTGGTCATAATCGTGCCTCTTTGTATATAGCATTTCTGACTTGCAAGAATTTATAGCTGCATCTCTTCTGCTTTATATGATTTTTATTTGTCTTTAATATCTGTTTAGTTATGAACTAAACCTGTATTTAAAATTTACAAGACAATGATTAAAAATTCAAGGGAATGTTTCAATAAATTAAAAGGGCAGATGAGGTGATTGTGATGGTGGCATGAATGACTTAAGAGGCAGCGTGAATTGGGTGGCAAGAGATTTGAGGATCTTGTATGGAAGAGGGAAGATAGTGTGTTCCCCAGGTATGATAATGTAGAGCTGTAGAGAAGAGTCAATAATGGATGGTATAATAGCCAAATTGTGTCAAAAGAGAAGCTTGAATTATGTGGATGCTTGGAGGGAATTTGAAGACAGAAAGGAATTGTATACGAGATACAGCCCATATTTGAATGAAGAAGGATATAGGCATCTGGAGAGAACTTGTTCTCTGACCATCAGTGTGTCAATATAGGGGAAACTAGAATTATCAGGGTGGATGGTAGTGGGGGAGGGCTCTTGTGGGAATAGTCACTTGGGAGAAGGGGGAATACATCATGTAATGCTGAATCCAGTGGAGTCTGGAGGGGATAATGATAGGTATAGAAACAGTGACAATGCCTTGATTCTTTATACTAATGCCAGTAGCATCTGGAATAAAGGAGATGAACTAGTGGAGCTCATACAATCAACCTGTCCAAAAATTATTGGGCTCTTCAAGACATGGTTGATGATATACTGACAGGAATAGAACTAGTAGGGTATAGCATTTTTCGACAAGATAGGAAGGGAAAATGCAGAGATAGAGTACTGCTTATGATAAGTGATGAGTTATATTCTCACAAGGTGGAGGATTTGGAGAGCAATGGCACTAATGATTTTGAAAATATGTGGTTTGAGGTGGGCAGAGAGCAGGATATTTAGTGGAATGTTGCTATAAGCTAGGGAGAATAGAGGGTGAAGAGCAGGAGATGTTTAGGCAACTGAGCTTTGCAAATGCAAAAACAATGATTGATATGGGAAATTTGAACTACAGCAATATAAATTGGGAAGGGAAAACTGCATGTAGTACTAAGGGAATAGAATATCTGGAATTCTTGAGTGACAAATTCTTAGGCAACATGTGGTAGAAGGAACATGAGGTTCAAGAGTTTTGGATTTGGTCATAGCATCAGAAGATCTGATTATAACTGAGATGGCATCTCTGCCTCCAGTTGGAGAGAGTGATCATGTGATTTTGACTTGGAAGATGAACAGACATGCAGGAGTATCAAAGAGAAAGGAGTATATGTGGAATTACACCTGGTCGTCGACTTACTACCATCTGCACTTACGACCACAAAAAAAAAAAAAATACAAATCAATGAATAAATTAATAATAAATCAGGCAGCTGTGCGTACGATAACTATGGGGTACAATAGCCCGTGTACGATAACTATCTCTCACATACACTCAGTCGCTTTCAAGCATCTGTTGCGTGTTGACGCAACAGATGCTTGAAACGTTCTACGGTATCGACGATACTTAAGGACAAAGAAAGAATTCGGGAAGCTGTGAAATGCTCTGCACCTATGAAGTCTACAATTTTAACCCAACAACGACAGGGACCCATCCATGAAATGGAGAAATTGTTGTTTATGTGGATGGAAGATTTAATACAGAAAAATTCACCCATGAGCCTTTGCACAGTGCAAGCGAAGGCTAGAAGTCAGTTTCAGAGTCTAAAATCATGCACTGGAGATGATTACGCAGAAGATTTTCAGGATAGTACTGGATGGTTTAAGCGTTTTAAAAAAAGATTTGCTTTGCATAATGTACATGTCACAGAAGAAGCAGGAAGTGTAGATGAAGCCCAAAAATTCGTTGACAGTTTCGACTCTTTAATCAAAGAAGAAGGTTATCTACTGGAACAAATATTTAACGTAGATGAAACCGGCTTGCAATGGAAATGCATGCCTAATTGTACATACATACACCAAGAAGCAAAAAGGATGCCAGGATTCAAAGCTTTTAAGGATCAGTTGACTTTGTTGCTTGGTGGGAATGCCGAGGGTTTTAAGCTGAAGCCTTTTCTCATTTATTGTTCAGAAAACCCTCATGCATTTAAGCACATCAACAAGCACACACTGCCCATTTACTACCATTCAAACCCTAAACTGGATGACTCAAGCACTGTTCAAAGACTGGTTCATGAACTGCTTTATTCCCCAGTCTCGGGAATATTGTGCAGAGAGAGGTATCCCCTTTCAAGATTTTATTGATTATGGACAATACCTCTGGCCACCCTCCTCATCTGGATGCCCTTCAACATGATGTAAGAGTGGTTTTTATGCCACCTAACACAACCGCTCTCATTCAACCCATGGACCAGGGTACTATTTCAGCATTCAAGGCTCACTACCTCAGAACGACATTCGCACAAGCCATCGAAGCGATAGATTCTGATGCTGATTTATCTTTGCGAGACTTTTGGAAGCAGTACAACATTCTTCAGTGTATCAAGAATTTTCGACCGCATGGGAATGTGTAATAAAGAATTGTATGCCGGGAATTTGGAAGGTGTCTAAAATGTTATGCAAATACATTTGAAGGATTTGAAAAAGGAGAGGAACTGGAAGTGATTACAGAAAAAATAGTTAAACTTGCAAAAAATCTTAAATTAGAATGTGAAATAGAAGACGTAGAGGAGTTGCTAGATTGTGAAATAAAAGAACTTTCAGATGAAGAGTTGATTGAATTGGAAGCACAGAGAGTGTCAGAAGAGAAAGCGAGAGAGGAAGAAGAGAAAGAAGAAGAAGAGCCAGAAAAGAAATTCACTGCAAAGAGTTTATCAGATTCTTTTTCCCAACTGAATAAAGCTCTCGCCAGTTTTGAAGCAATGGACCCTAATGTCAAACGATTCGCAAAGGTTGAACGTATCATTCAAGATGCTGTGCGTTGTTATCGTGAGATTATATGAAGAAAAAAAGAAACAAACTGTTCAAACAAAGCTCAGCATGTTCCTCATCAAGAGAACATCTCCTACCTCAACCCAGCACAAGCAAAGATTAAAAATTGATTTTGTAAATTTCATTTGTATTAATTTTTACATTAATTTTAGATTGTATTTTTGTGTTTACAGTACAGTAAAATAATACAGTATGTACAGTATTATTTTTCACATTATGTACAATATACATAATTATAAATTTAAAAGATTATAAAAATAAATTATAAAGATGATAAAAAGATTAGAAAGGTTAAAGAATACTGTTAATAAATACATGGCCGACATACAACCAGATCGACTTACGACCTGTCAGCCAGAACAGGTCAGTCGTAAGTCGACGACCAAGTGTATAAGGTAGGTGATTATAATATTCTTAGATATCAGCTTGGGGGACAGTTACATGGATGGAGGAATTGGAAGGGCAATATATCATCAGTGCTTGGGAACTATTGAAGGAATATTTATTAGCAGCAATAGCAAGTTGTATACCGTGAGTGAAGAAAATAACACAATTTGGTGTAAAGTGTATGACAAATAATATCAAGTGGGAACTGCAGGTTAAAAAGGGAGTTATAGAAGTAATATAAGGAGAGGGGTGGAGAGCAGATGCATGAAGAATATAAGACTTAGCCCAGGAGAGTGCCTAGTATGGAAAGGAAGGCAAAACCAGAATATGAGAAAAGATTGGCCCTGAGATCCAAAGAAAATCCTAAGGAATTCTTTTCTTCTATGGTCAGTAGGAGGAGAAAAGGTTGCGGAAGAATGACATTTGGATAAAAATAGGAACAGAATGACTGATGGAAAGGCCATAATGGAGTTGTTAAATTAACACTTGATTGTAGTATTTCATCCTGGAGAATTAGGTTTTAAATAGCTATGGGAGGAATAGGGCAGGTTCAAGGTTTAGAAGTGTAAGAAGAGAGTGTGTTTCAAATACTGAGTACCCTGGATGTCAATAATGCAATGGGACTGGAAGGGATTTTGCCATGGGGTTTTGAGAAAATATGCTAAAGAAGTGACAGCTCTTGTTGACCAGCATTTTCAGTGAAAGTTTCGCTACAGGAAAGGTGCAAAGGTGGTAGCAGAATGAAAGTGTCAAACTATAGATCAGTTTGTAATTATATCAATAGTTGTTAAGATTTTGTAGAAATTAGTGAGGGATCATTTACAGCATTGGGCAGATGAGGATAATGTTATCTGTGAAAGTCAGCATGAATTTGTTAAGGGGGTGCTCTTGTTTTTGGTAATATGATTGCCTTTTATAATAAAGTGACAACAGCAGTTGATGAGGAAATTCAGCTAAATATAAAGTTTTGAAGTTTGGGTTAGATCGATGGGAGGCTGCATACTCTGTTGGAGGAATTGCACTACAGGAGGTGGGAGAGGCAAGGGATCTGGGGGAGGGGTGATGCTTGATAAAAACCTGAAATTCAGGGAACATATTGCAAAAGTGGCCAGACGATTGCTGCAATACTGAGAAGGACCCTGACCTGCAGATTGTCATTCCATTGTATAAAGCCCTGATCAGACCACACCTGGACTACTGTGCTCAAATCTGGTCCTCAGGACAGAGGCAGATTACAAAGGTGGGACTGTACAATGTTAATTATGAGGATAGAATGAGGGAATCTGGATTGCAAGTTTGGTAGATAGAAGGAGAGGTGATATGATTGAGACGTTTAAACTGTTGAGAAGTAGTTACAGGGTTGACATGGGAGGAAGAAGCAAGGACAAGGGGTCCATTGACCCATTGACCATTCGTTCTCTCACCACTCTGTTCATCCAAAGGACAGAGTGGTGAGAGAACGAATGGTCAGTGGGTTCAAGGAGTAGTATGATAGACTTTTCTGTTTTCTAGAGTGGGCCTCTCATGATGAGAGGCCCATTATTGATATTCATACTTCCATTGAGTCACAAGACTCAATGGAGGTGTGAATATCAATAATAATAATAATAACGATAATAAATTAATGGCAGATTTGATAAACCTTTCTAACTTCCCAGAAGAGAAAAGTCACTAGTAGTATGCTATTATTGTTTAATATTTATGTTAATGATATCGGAAGAGGTTTAAATGGGGATATGTAATTGTTTTCAGATAATGCAAAGTTAGAACTATGAGGAGTACAAACTGTTGTGGCCTTACCAGTCTAGTGCTGTGAAGTGTATGTTAAGATTTTGTAGCAAGGATGGGATGCTGAGCATACATCTGATAGGAAAATTTTGAAGGAGGTGAAGGAGATAATGGACCTAGGAGTGATGAAGGGTAGAGACCTGAAGTTTAGAGATTGCATTTCTAAAACTGTTAAGAACCTTGGAATGGTTTTATAGCAATGAAAACAAGGACAATGAAAGAAGTAGGTTATGGTTTTCTGGGGGGGGGATGGATATACTGGATTTGATCCAGAGAATATTCACAAAGGAGCATTAGATCTCAAGACAATGTATAGGATATGCAAAGAGTTGTCAATAAGAGAAGATCCGAGCAAGTTAGAAAGAGGATTGTTACCAGATAAATGTGGAAGAGATTTTTCTTTTTCATAGAATGGAAATGGAAAGAGTTCTAAAACAAGTTCTCCCTGGAAACTACAAAAGCAGTGTCAGCAGGAGAACAAGGATTATGTTCTTTGCATGGAAAGTGGCTGGTGAGTGGAATGCATTATCTGAGTAATGCCAGCTACCAAATGAATTTAAGACATACTTTGATAAGCTTTTTGTGGGATAGTGGAGACTTCTGTGATGAGTTTCATGGTATGAAATACCAAGACAACTTCATGGTATGAAAAATAATAATTTTATTATTCACATTAACAAAATGTGAATAATAATATTATTTAAAAAAAAATCATGCCATAGATTATGTTTATCATATACAATATACCACCACTATTACCTTAATGGAAGTGTGAAGTAATAAAAACAATGTTTGGATTTCTGGTTTACTGAAGCCTTTGCCCAGATCTGCTTATGGAGGAAGTTGTACTACAAGTTTTACAGCCTCACACTGAGATGTAACAAATAACTATTAAAAAAATAATGATGGTTACTTTTTTTCAATACAAAATGCCTGAGTAGATCACTGACTTATGTTGGATCCTACTTCGTCTTAATCTATACCTTGGATCTGACATATTTTTTTACTATGATGTTCTTAAACAAAATAGAAGGTTGCTAGTTGATTTCTAATTCAAATATAAAGAAAATTTATATTTAAAGACTGCGCCACTTTATATCTGAATTAGTTCAAGAATTGAAGATAAACCAACTCACAACTATCTCTCCTTTTAGGTGTTAATATTATATATACACTGGCCGAGTATATTTAACTTATTTATCACTCCCGCTTTGGTTCGAATATTTTATGAATGGTGCAAATATATAAAAAATGTGTAAATATGTAAATGGTGCAAATATGAAAAGAGATTCAGGCAAAATACAACTTTTGATTAACAAAAACAAACATTTAATTTTAAAAATCACAAATTTTACACTTAACTTCAAATCACTAATTAAGGTATTAGAAACACTTCAGCCTTCCTGATAATACAGTCATACAATGGTAATTCTGCTATCTCTATTACAGTTTTCTCACAGTTCCTTAAGTTCCAAATACAATAAAATTGCAGTAACGCCTCTTCACAAACAAACACTTTTAAATTTTCACTTCAGCTAATCTTTGCAATAGTTACTGTTAGTATAAGGAAATTAATGGTTGGAATAATCTTACCGATAATCTTTTTTCTTCATCTACTTATACGTAAACACTTTAAACAGTATACGGCACTCATTAAATAAATCTTCTAAGCAATAACTGAATTAATCGTCGGTCACTATACACATAAACAAACATTCTTGCATGAAATACTACTGATCACTTATGAATTAAGGCAATACACAATAATTCCTTAACTTGAGGTTTTGTATGCACAGCTGTTCATTCTTCCTGCATTCATTTAATTCTTTAGGCAATATATTTCTAAGCACAGCTAATGGTAAACTCCAACTTTACAGGCCTCTACTATTCGCTAATAACTCTGTGCTTTGCTTCAAGGTTCTGTATGTCCTTGAAAGGTCGGCCCTGAAATTGAATCTCAACTCAAATATCGCTAGTCTATTTAGTAGTCACTCAGCTGTCTTCCGTAGCTATAATTGTTATTCTACAATTTATTAGCTAACCGCCACTCGACTAGTAGACTTTATTAGCTGCTTGAGTGACTTGCCAACTCGCTATTATCGCACTGTGATTCCCGAATGCCGAATGCTCCGATTCCAACCTAATGCCAATTCTCTCCTTTCTCCCTCTCTTAATCTATCTAATCTCTATATATATTTTCAGCGTTCTTCCCTTTTTATATCCCTTCTTCCCGCCTAAATTATTCTCGTGATCTAAAACTCTTTTCAATAAACCTTCTCTTCACGTGGTGTTCCAAACGTGCTCGCTCACTTACATACGCCTCCATGACAACCAAACAAAATATAATAAAATTGAGGTATTGCATAATGCTAAACTTCTACAAATAGGAATAAATAAGGAATATTTACAATTCAATTAATGCACAGTTAAATTATCAAATACAAGTTCATATAATATTAATATAGTAATGAATAAAATAGCTTAATAATATTTAATACAGTATTTTCATTATTAATACATATATCTTTGATTAATTAATTAAATATTAGACAAAATTAAAGTAGTTATATGAATATAATAATAATAATAATAATAAGTTATAATAATATTTACAAGTCTAGCCTTTGTGATGGGAGATCATGTTGGATTCTGAAGCAAATAATAATTACTCCAATCTCTATATATTCAGAATCCAACACTTACAAGAAAGGAAAATGGATCAAGATAGTTTTTCACTCGGCAGCAAATTAAATTAAACTTGACAAGAAATTATATTCTGTTTAGTCCTTTATCCAAGTATCTTCATGGCTAGGCTATTTGTATAGAGACTGATGGTTTCACATCAATTGCCTTAATATCCTAGATATTAAGGCAATTGATGTGAAACTGGTAATGAAAATTGACATTGCTAGTATCAGTAAAGTCAAACGGACTAATAGTGAGAAAAATAAACAGAAAGAGTCATTCAATTATATACTCATACAGAAACAGTCATAGGAATGGAGTAGCATTTGTACTAAAAAATAAAATTGCCCAATCCTTACTTGAATTTTGGCCCATAAGTGACAGAGCAATTGCATTAAAAATTGCAGCTCAACTTTTTAATATTTTTATCGTCCAAATATATGCACCTACTTCTGTTTACTCAGATGAAGATGTAGAACTTCTATGAAGACATTCAAAATGCACTTAACAATGCAAAATCAGATGATATAACTATTATTATAGGAGGATCTAAATGCTAAAGTAGGCTCAGAAAAGATCTCTTCTTGTATGGGACACCAAGGTCTGGGATATAGAAATCCAAGAGAAGAAAGTTAACACAGTTCTGTAAAGAAAATGATATAGTAATAACAAATACTTTGTTTAGCCAACCTCCTAGAAGACTTACAGCTCTAGGAACCAGATTGACTATATAATGATTAAAAAAAGATTCTGGAATAACATCTTACAAGCCATAACATCCCCGAGGGCTGATATTGGATCAGACCACAACCCTTTAGTCATTAAAGCAGCAATAAAATTAAAGAAAACAATGAAAATATAAACATAGAAAAATATGATCTTGGCTCCCTTAAAAATCAAGAAATAAAAGATAAATTTTTAAAGTAACTGGCACAATCCACTGCTGCTAACATTCGTGATTCCACCAAGTATCCTTACCCTAAAAATGAGATTGAGGATAGATGGCAGAAATTTAAAGAGGACATAAAACAAGGCAGTAAAACAAACAATTCCCAATTTTGAGAAGATGAGTAAACTCTGGATGAATGACAAGATACTGAAAATGATGGAGGAAAGAAAGAAACACAAAAATCATCCTGATTACAAGAACTTAAACAAGGAAAGAATGTACGATTGCAAAATAATTATGGCTCAACAACAAATGCAAGGAAATTGAGCTTTTGGACAAAAAACACAAAACCAGAGAACTTTATCATGAAAAAGTTAGGGATCTAACTAGCAAATCTTGGAAAAAGGTAGGCTCTCATTGCATTGAAGATGCCAGTGGAAACATCCTAATGGAGAAAGACAAAATAAGAGAAAGATGGGTAGAGTGTTCAAAGGAACTCTATAATCATGATAGAATAGATAAGCCATTGCAAGAAAATTTGGAGGGGCCTACTATTCTTACCTGGGAAGTAACAAATGCCATTAGAAAATTAAAACCAGAAAAAGCTAAAGGAACGGATGGAATTATGGCAGAATATCTAAAGGCGTTAAATGATAAGGATATAAGATCACTGACTGACATATGTAACAAAATATATGAAACTGGACACATGCCAAAAGATTTTAAGCACTCGACATTCCTACCAATACCTAAAAAATCTAAGACAATCAAATGTAAAGAGTACAGAACGATCAGTCTGATAGCAAAAAGTATGTTATATACTATCTAGAAAGAAATAAACATAAAATCAAATTGGCAATTAATGAAACAAAATTGGGTTTTCAGGAAAATAAAGGTACTAGAGAAGGACTCTTCAATGTTAGGACTATTACAGAAAGATATCTACTTATTCATGACTATTTTTAATGGTATTAACAACACTAAACAATTGTTTGGTGTTGTTAATACCGTTAAAAATAAGTCATGAATAACCATCAACACCTAAGCTTATCTGTTAGAAGTCTACTTATGTTTTACTGACTATACAAAGGCCTTTGACAATATAGAACATGAACAACTAATAAAATGCATCAAAAAATTAGGAATAGATGGTAAAGATACCAGATTACTAATAAATCTATATTAGGGGTAAACTGCCTCAATAAAAATATCAGGAGAAACCTCGGAGGAATTCCCAGTAAAGAAGGGTGTCAGACAAGGCTGTGTTCCTTCTCCTATATTGTTTAACATCTATACTGAAAATATCTTCTGGCAATTAGCAGAATTTAAAGGAGTCAGCATAAGAGGCAGAAACATAAACAACTTAAGATATGCAGACGATATGGTACTTGCTGGTCTGAAAATAAAAAAGATCTTCAAAACCTACTAGAAGAGACACTGAAACTAAGTGAAAAATATGGACTTAATTTCAATTTCAAAAAACCCAAAACCATGCTAGTAATAAGAAAAAAAAGGAAAATACCCAATATAAATATTAAGATCAGAGGAAATATATACTTTAGATCAAGTAGAAAGTTATATATATTTGGGTCAACTAATTACAGAAAATGGAAAGTGTGATAAGGAAATATTAAGAAGGATAGAAATTGCAAGATCAACCTTTATTAGCATGAAAAACATTCTGACCTCAAGGGAAATTCACACAAAAACAAGAATTAGGCTGTCCAAATGCTATGTATGGTGAACACTGGTATATGGAGCAAAAACTTGGACAATATCAAAATATTGTGAAAATAAACTGAAAGCCTTTGAAATGTGGATCCTCAGAAGAATCCTTAGAGAAGGATTCTTCTGAGGATTGTCCTTCCAAAAAACTTAATTTAGAAATATTAGAGATGATAGGACTCAGCTGAAAGCCATTAAGAAAAGGAAAACCTACCTACCTTGGTCACATACTAAGGCATGAATCCCTACAAAAGCACTTTTAGAAGGAATGATACAAGGAAAAAGAAGAAGAGGAAGACAAAGAACAGATGGATTGGAAATATTAAGGACTGGACATTTTTGTCTTATTAAGAATGTAAGAGAGAAGCACAAAACCGTACATGATGGAAGCTCATGGCCATCAACCTCCTGGAAGGAGATGACACCTGACAAGACAATTCTCTTACTCATTTGTCTTTGAACTTCTTTAAGTGTACTCAGATCATAATGAAAATCTGAGCAGTCCATGTGTGCTCAATACTAATGATTTATACATAGTAGTAACCACCTCCTCATAGTGGCAGTATAGCCATTGCAATACTCACAATGTGACCTCTAAACTAGTCAATCATTGTCCCAGAACTCGAATTTCAATCTCCCGAAGCACAGTTCCAAACACAGTACACAGCCATATATTTCTGCACTCCCAACTTGTCCAAGTCAAAAGTCTATTCAACTCTCTAAAAGAATTAACATTGGCATCATTCCTTATAATATATTATGATACAGGTATCCCCATTATTAGAAAAGTTACAGGTGTAAGAAGAGGAATTAAATTAAAGAGAAGTTGGAAGATCTAGATTATGCAGATGAAAAGGCTTTAATATCATTAAAGCCTTTTCATCTGCATAAGGCTTTTCACATATTCCTTAAATATACTGATATATATACACACAAAATCAGAAGCATTAAATGAAACAGCAAAAAAGGTTTATCTTAAAATAAATATGACTAAGACAAAGGTTTTTAAATTAAACGGCATATGCCACAAAGAAATTAAAAACATGCAGTAGAAGTTAAGAATTTTACATAGTTGGGCATGTAGTGAGAATGGACAGCAGATATTCCAAAAGTTGCTTTGACATGGATTCCAGAATGGAAAAGGCCTAAATCAACTTGGTAGATAATAACAGAAACAGAAAAGGAAAGAAGAATGACTGATTTGGACAGCTGGAAGAAGCTGAATTAGTAGTGCAAGGCATAGGTATCTGAAAGAAGCAGATCTCGGCCTTATGAGGCATGAAGAAGATAAGTAAGCAAGCAGGGCCGCCCAGTGGGTAAGAGGTGTCTTTGTTCAAAGTTATATTTCAGTGCCCCCATAAAATAGAATTTGCAAATTAAAATGAAATGGCACCCCTCCTGATCAAGGGGCCTTTGTGCAGAGCATCACCTGCATGAGGTGATCCTGTAAAGAAGTAATTTCAAGAAAAAAATCTAGTACACTAACCCTTACTATCTTTGTTACTATCTCTCCCAAGTCTCATATCTCTTGAAGTCTGCATCATTAGTCAATCCACATGAAATATCTTTCACAAATAAGTTAAACAACAGGGTGCCCAATAACAGAACCTTGCTGCATACCATTGGTTACCTTTCTTTTCTGAAAAAGTGCTCACAACTTGCAGGTATCATTCAGACAGTCAATTTTCGATTTATCTAATAAATCCATCATGATCTTCCCTAACTTATATAACAACTTCTCATGGCAATTGATCAAATACCTTTCCAAAGTCCAAGAATATCACAGTATATGAGCCTTCTTTATCCAACACATTCATCACTTTATCATAAAATGCAAGTAGATTACTAAAGAATCAAGACCTAACCTTTGCAAACACCTACCAGCCATTATAAAACAATCCTATCTATCAACCCATTTATTCATGTATTCTATCCCAAAACAAACTCTCCAGTACCTGAACTACAACTGCAAATAAATAGTTATTTACATCATGTGATGTCACTGGATGTTGTATGGTCATTTCCGTACCTGTTTTTTTTTTTGGTTTTTTGGGAGTGACATCTTCTTCTGCTAGAAGAAGTAGGATCACAGACTCCATTTCCACACAGAGTTAGTAGGAAATTCACAAGCATTCATGCACATGGCAGGATTTGAACCCACAACCTCCTGGCTGGAGAGTGAATATGCTAACTACTCAGAACTGGGTCAGAAAGATAAATAGACTGGTCTATAATTGGGAACTTTATTTCCCAGAATCATGCTTGTGCAATGGTACTATTTTGTTTTCTTTCAACACTTTAGGAACTCTTTCCACTGCAAGACATTAAAAAACCAGGACAAGGGTATAAGGCAATTCTTTCACACATTCCTTAAAAATAACATGACTCTCACATCCTTATTAACATCTACAACAATTAAAAACTTGACACATCTCTTATTATTTCTCCTGTAATCCCTATACCATTTGCCTCCCTTCCAATTGTTGCACAGCATCATTTACACCAGTATGATACAAGTAGCATATACAGGACGCCCTCGGTTTACGACAGTTCAATTTACACCGATTCACAATAACGGCAGATGCCGGTGTGTGTTTTCTTACTGTAGTGTGAAACAACGCTAGCAGGCACTCTAGGGTTTGAATGTTTATCGAGCTACTACGACGTATATGTATCAAACCTAGTTTTACTGTTGAATGTACCTAATTGTTCTATTTAATTTTTTTTTTTACATGCATACATACATACATATGAATTTAAATTGACAAAGTACGTAATTACATACCATATCTGATAAAAGAAGTGCAGAAAAGTTAATAGAACTTAATGTTAAGAAGGCATGGAAATCAATCACACTTGAAAAGAAGATGGAGGTGAGTCGAAGAATGGAAGATGGGCAGACACATGCTAAGGTCCGTAGAAGTATGAACTTACTGCCATCGACTGTTACTACAATTATGAAAAATGCAGATAGAATAAAACAGTCTGTGTAACAATCTACAGCAGTACTAAATGCAAAACATGTAAGTTATAGCAGAGGTAAACTTCATGAAAAAATGGAAAAATTATTATCATTATGGGTGGATGACTTGAATCAGAAAAACATAACTGAGAAAGACTGTTATAACTGAGAAAGCAAAAACAATTTTTGAGGATCTTAAAAAGACAGACGGAAGCAAAGAAACATTTTTAGGAAGCAAAGGTTGGTTCATGCGATTTAAGTCTCGAAGTAAGTGCCATAATGTCAAATTATGTGGTGAGGTGGCAAGTGCAGATGTTGCAGCAACGGTTGGTTTTCCTAAAGACTTTCAAGACTGTGTAGAACAAGGAAGTTATCCTCCTGATCTCATTTTTAATGTTGATGAGACTGGACTCTACTGGAAAAAATTGCCATCACGCACCTTCATTTCCTGTGAAGAACGTTCCACTGCAGATTTTAAAGCTGCAAAAGTCTCCGGAACTTTGAAGCTTAAACCAATGTTGGTGTACCAATCACAGATGCCACGTGCCTTCAAGGGTCTAAAAGCCATGCTGCCAGTCTATTGGAAATGGAACAAGAAAGCTTGGGTTACACAAGACATTTTTATAGATTGGTACACAAATTATTTTTGTCCTACCGTACTTTGCTTCTGTAAAGAAAATGACAGCCAAGGCACTGCTTCTCGTGGATAATGCCCCTGGACATCCTCAAAAACCTTGCTGAAGTAAGAACACCATTGGATGTCAAGGTTTTTTTTTTTTTTACATGACCCCATAATGATGGATCAGGGGATTATATCAATCTTCAAAGCCTATTACCTCCGTATAACATTTATGGAAATGATAAGCATCTTGGACACTTCAGGAAAAACTATTAAAGACTATTGGCAGTCATTCGATATTTTGAAGGGCATTAATAACATCAAGGCAGCTTGGAACAAAGTGTCAGCAAAGTGTTTAAAAGGAGCATGATAAAAACTTCTTCCAGCATTTATGCACGAATTATCAAGGAATTAGACCAAGAGGAGAATGTTATCGAAGACATTACCAAGCTTGCACAAGAGGTGGGGTTGGACTATAATACAGCTGAAGATGTGACAGAAGTCTTAGAGAGCCATGATAAACCGCTTTCCAATGAAGACTTAAAAGAATTAGCTGAACAATTAAGTCAACATCCGAAGGAGGAGAAAGAAAAAGGAAGAAGGTCCTCTGAGAGATATAAAAATGGCCGATTTACAGCATATCCTTGCAAGCATAGAGACACTGACTGATGAACTCTGCGAAATGGACCACGATTGGGATAGGAGTGCAAACGTAAAACGGAGTGTAATCGCATCTATTCGACCTTACACTGAACTCCTTAAAGAAAGAAAAAGAAAATATAGGCAGTTAACACTAGATACTTTTTTCAAAAAAAAAAAAAAAAAATGCAGGTGATCCAAAACCAGGAACTTCAATATAGAAATATATATCTTTTCGAAGTTTCATATTTTTTATATAATTTTGTTTTATTTTCATTATTAGTAATTTTATTTTAACAAATATATATGTATGTATTATCAAAGCTTTAAATATAACAATGTTACACATACTTCATGTACATATTTTTTGACTGAGCGGAACATAACTTTGTACCTCCCATTAAAATTGGGTTCATTTTATGCCGATTTGGTTGAAGCCTGTTTTTTCAGGAACAGAAGTGAGGCGTAAACCGAGGGCTGCCTGTACTTGCATAGTTGATGAAGTGCTCATTAAATAATTCCACTACATTCTTTGACGTGGTCATCCTACTACCTTATGTAACCATCCACCAATATCCCCCCCCGCCTCTGTAATTATTCTTCCTTTCACTTGTACATAGCAGAAGAATTCCTTTGAATTTCAGATGGTCATACCAAATTTTCTTTGGTATGACCATCTAATCTCCTTCAATGTTACTTAATCTTTAAAGTTACCCATGGCATAACTATAAATAATAACTTAACTTTAATGAAATAAAGGCACAAATATTTCGTACTGAAATTAACAGTACATCATCAGTGTAGTTAAAATTGTTGCTGAGTGCTAGAAATTAATATTAATGAAATATTATTAAATAATTCTTAAAAACTATTTCTTTGATGGTTACATAAGATAAGAATCTCCAAAACTTTTGGGAGAGAGAGAGAGACAATCATTTCGATTCAAATTTGGCCGATGTAAAAGGGCTTCACACTTTCTTTGAAAAGGCGTTCATATTTGAACTTGCATCTATGGAGAAGACAAGCTTTATCCCACCGGATATTGTGTTTAGTGTCAATACTATGTTGTGCTAGACCAGACTTTTGAGGTTTCATGCATTCGATATAATACTGATGTTGCTTCATTTTTTCCCCCATAGAACGGCCTGTTTGTTCAAAGCATGTCAAATTACATTCACACGGTATCTGGTAAATGCCACCTAATGATAGAGGTGCCAGTTTGTCTTTTGTAGATGGCAACGAGAAATTTTTTTAAGAATTATTTAATAATATTTAATTAATATTAATTATTAATTTCTAGCACGTGGCAACAATTTTTAATTGGTAATCCACTGACTGTTCTGTACTTTGTATTCTATTCCTTTTAACTGTTTGTTCTACACTAATGATGTACTGTTAATTTCAGTACGAAATATTTGCATATTTCATTAAAGTTAATTACTGTGGTTATCGTGTTAAGTTATTATTCAATGTTAATTACTTTTCTTTGCCATGTGTATCACCTTTCTAGTGTACATTTTGGAATCCTCATGCATCTGATCACTACTAACTCTCCTGTACCTCCTGACTTTGAGATATCTAGTGTAATTATTGAAAAATTGTTAAATAAAATATGCACAGACCAGCAGCAGACAATATTCAGAAGGCAATCATGAGTGTATATCTATACTGAGGTAGAAAAGCCATAAAAATGTGGAAATGCAGCTGTAGTAGACAGCATTCAACCAAAATGCTGAAATATGATTGTGGTGGCTGTTGAGTAGTTTGCAATGGTCATAGTCCAAAATGACTGGTCACAATGTTGAAATGTAGATGATTAAAATAAAGCTGTTGTAATTAGAGTACTAAAGAATTGCACTAAATTTATTTATACCATCAATGATGTTATACCCAGAAAACAATATCAGAATGTTACATAATTACAACCTTAATGCCACCTTTAAACATCCTACAAAACTGAAGAACATATTTAACTCCTTCAAGAATCTGCCCTCCCACCATATCAGCCCACCCTAGGGTACACCAAATCAAATGCACCCTTAACTTACCTTATATTAGTAAAACAGGATGTACAATTCCAATCCAGAAAAACAACACATCAAATTGAATAATTTTGGTATATCGGACCTTTCTGATGATGCTCTTAATACTCTACACTGAATCGAGTGGAAAAATAATCTGTTCCTTACATCATACTAAAACTTGGGGTGAGTGCAAAGTTAAGAAAGAGTATGAAATTTTCATCAATAATCCTAATCAAAAACAACCAATGATGGCCTAAAAAATCAATAAAAAATCACAAGAACCCATTTCTATTTCAAGTTCTCAATTCAGGACCCTAGGCAACAATTTTCAGCTCTTTATTTCATATACTGAGTAAAACTCGGACTTGTGATGAGTGGTAAAGCTGGTGAAAGTCTTGATCATTACGCAGAATGAATGCTCGCTTATAAGATACTTTTAGAACACATTCATACGCATTTCACTGATGTTATTTATTTCTGAAAAACTTGACACAAACTTGCTTTACAAGATTCTTGAAACTACAAAATCATTATAATTTGCTTTCAAACACTAATGTTGTACTTATTCTTTCACTTCGGGCACATTTAAAAAAAAATGAATGCCACACACAGCGGAAACTTTGCTAATGAAGTCCTAAGCGTCGTCTGCTTCTGTCACGACTGCAGCACCTCCTCGCCACCAGTACACAGTTTAAAGAGAATTCGCAAGTCTTTGTGACAAAAATCCTTACATACTGACTACCTATTATTGTTTTAATTATCTGTTAGTGATCTCTAGCCAAATATATTACAGGTCTCGAGCTTTGATACAGTTTTTTTTCCACCAAGGTCAGGTGATTAGTGTTAATGATTGTCCAAATTAGTGATACTTTAGTATACTATTATTATTATACAGGTATTTCCATGGAGTCAGAAGACTCATCATTGGAGACCCATACTAACTTTATACACACAATACCTATCATACTTCATATTACAAATATATCCAATAAAGCTCTTAAAAAACTTAATATCATCAAAAGGCTTTGTGGAACAAAGTGGGGTGCAAAACCAATCCTACATATACGGCACTCATACGACCCACTATGGAATATGTCTCATCAATCTGGGCTCCAGCTTTTCTAGCTCAAAAGAAAAACTTGGCAGATTACAATCAAGAGCAGCAAAAATTATCATAGGTGCAGTCTCATCCACAAATAATTTAAAAGCTCAACAACAGTGTGGTCGTCATATACTAGAAGACAGAAGAAAATTCTCCACAGAATACACTAACAGAATCAGGAGCCACTAACAGGATCACATCTTACTCAGGATTTTTGATGCCTGGAAAAGAAAATCTAGACTAAAGAGATCATCTACGTTACAATATGATCACGAAATTAGAAAACAGTTAGAGCACCTATCCAGCGAAATAAGCAAAGAGCCATTCTTTTCCACTATTCTACCAAAAAACAATGATAAACTTAAATCTCCTTGAACCTTGTTTCAAAAAAGGATTCACAGAAAGAAAATAAAACAAAAAGACTTTACACTATGCATCACTTAAACAAGCCAAACCATGTCATTGCCTACACTGATGTATTTTTTTAAAATATTTTTTATTATTATTATCCCATGGTATTATTACACCAGATCATAGAGGTCAAATTCATGTATTTTATACAGCACCTTTTCTGGATTGTTATAAAGTTCACATTTGGAAATATTCATACAATTTAGTAAATGCATTGGTGATGCTTCCTTGATGTTACAGATTTTGCAGATGGGGAAGACTTTTATGCAATTGCTAAACTTGATTGGTCTTGTGTAGCTAGTCTTGAGGCAAGAGATCATGGTAGTGGCACAGCGATTAAACTTGGAGTTGATGGTAGCTCCTGGTTTTTCTGCTGAATACCAATGGTGAATCATGTCCTGGAGAATCATTCTTTTTATGTTTTCTTTTTGAGTGGTTTTTAAAAAGATCGAAATTTGTGGTATCACTTAATCTTGCAGCCATTTTTGCTACTTCATCAGCAGTTTCATTTCTCTTTAATCCCACATGGATGGAATCCATTAGAAAACAATTTTGGAATCCTTATGTAGTTTGTTTATGTTTTTTGCTATGTCTCTAAGTATTTCTTGATGACTGGTGTAGCAGTTCTTAATAGTTTGAAGGGCAGCTAAGGAATCTGTGAAAAATATAAATTCCTTTGGGTTTGGTTTATCGAAATGTTGCAGTGCTGTGTTAATGGCTATTAATTCTGCATGGTATGAGTTGCATCCAATACTGTTAGTTGTTTTTAGTTCTATATTTTGAGAGCCATAGATGAGTACTCGACTCCCAGAATTACCATTTGAATTTTTGGAGCCATCTGTGTAGATCTTTATTGAGTCAGGTCCATATTCCATATTTTTGAAAGAGCTAATGATCTCAAGATTTCAGGGTTTTCTAGGCTTTTTTTCTCATGTTTCCCTATTTCAAAACTGATAATATATTATTCCTGTCTTGATTTGGAAAAAATGCTGGGTAGTTCGCTATTTTGTTTGGACAATCCAAGGTAATTTTATTTTCCATGGTTTCATGCATTGTTGTTTTTTTCTTTATTCTGTTTGTTGGTTGCCAATTTTTAAAAAGTTCACTTGTTATATGATGTGGCAGGCTGGTTCTATTTTCTACAAATTTAGTAAGATTTTGTTAAAGATACCAAGCAATTTTATAAGCTAAGTTTTTTAATCCTTTTTCCCAAGTAAGCAAACAGACAAGTAAGTCAAGTTTGCAGCTGCATGTAGTGCAACACTAGTAAGATTATTTAGTAACATTAGTAAGATTTTCTTGCCACCTAATTTTTAAAGGAACAAGCTTGGATTCGAATTCTGCTGTTTTTCCAGGAGTTGTATTCTTTAGTCCACATATGATTCTAGCTGCATTTTTCTGAATTTTTATAAGCTTGTCTAAACTGGTTTGTGATGTTTGCATCACAAACCAGTTTTGGGTCAGATAATAGAGGTGTATGTGACTTTTAAGATTTTAGCATTGGCTCCCCACTCTTTACCTGAGATACTCTTTATGATATTTAGCCTTCTTTTTGCTCTGTCTGCAACATTGTTGATATGTTTATTGAAGCTTAGTGATGGATCCAGAGTAACTCCAAGGTATTTGGGGTTTCATTAAATGTAATTAGTTGACTGTTTAGCATAATCTTTGGTCTCCACTTTCTGAGGTGGTTATTAATGGTAAATACACAAATTTCTGATTTAGTAGGGTTAATTTTGATTTTTGATGTAGATAAACTTTCAATTGCTGTGTTTAAGTGATCTTCTGTTTCTAGGTTGTTGTGAGCTGAGAATAAGACCAAATCATCAGCAAAAATAGCTATCTTTGTTTCTTTATTTATATTTTTATCTAAGTCATTTAAGTAAAGGAAACAAGGAGTGGACTCAAAATGCTGCCTTGAGGGAGTCCCTGTCTTATTTTCACTTTCTTGGAAAAGGTATTATTTATTCTAACTTGAATTGTTCTATTTCTTAGAAAGTCATAGATCCAGTTTAGAACATTCCTTCTATTCCAATATGACAAAGTTTGGAAAAGAGTTTCTGTCTCCACCATGTCAAAGGCATTGCTAAAATCTATAAAAGCTGTAATGGTGTATTATCTGATGAAGCACTCAAATAACTCTACCTGGAGGCGAGGAAATGCAAATCAAAACCACAGCTGGCAAAATAGCTTCAAACTTCACTTGTGAATTAACAGCCATACAAACAGCTCTCAAATCCAGTAATAAACATTACAGAAGGAATAACCATGTACAGTGATTCAAAATCTTCACCTGAGGCATTAAAAAATGGAAAAACAAATCTCACACAGGAAATTCATGAACTACTACCTACCTTAAATTTGAAAAATAAGAAACTGCACACTGCAATGGATACCAGCTCATGTAAATATTGAAGGCAATGAAAGAGCAGACAGACTAGCCAAAGAAGCAAGATACTTATCTCAAAAATTACACCCACTATCACTAACTGATGCTAACACTGTCGCCAAAATAAAATTAGTAAAACAAACTATCAAGAAGAATGAAATCATTGAAATTAATGAAAATAGAGAAATAACCACAATCGTCACCAGACTAAGGCTGGAACATTTTAAAAGCATGAAAATTCAGCCAGACAGCAGTAGGTGCTATGAAACATGCAAAAACTGTCCAGGAGTTGAACTAACTCCTGTCCATATTTATTCTCATCCAGCAATTGCTGCTGCTCTACCGAAAATTGACAATGACCCTAGAGGAAAAGCTCTAGCCCATCAAAGTTCAACAGATTGCCAAAGCAGTTCTACAGATCCACAGTCATATCTAGAAGCTCTTCAATGGACTCAACAACCAACAACAACCTATCATACCTCTCCTTAAACTCATTTGCTATCAGGGCATTCACAACTAATACTGAAAATCTATTCCATTCATCCACCACTCTCCAATTAAGAAGTCTAGTGCGCACATATACAATCTTACACAACTTCCAAGGGTGACTTCCAGAGAAACCCTTAATAACTTATAAGTTTCTATCATAGCCTCTCTTTTCTGCCTGTCTAATAAACTTTGCAACTGACACACCTTCAACCTATCCTCACACAGAGCATTCCACAGACCTATCAGCTTGGTCACTCATCTCAGAATCTCTCCACCATTACCACCTGTTCAGCAAGAAACACAAGTTACAAAATCTCTGTACAGTAGTCAAGATGTAGCCAAATCATATCCTTATGAAGAGGAATAATAACCCCAGCCCTATCTTTACTTGTTAGTGTGTTTTTCAATATCCAAGTAATTCTTTGAGCTGTTCTACCAACTTTTGCAATATGTTCTCTGAACTTCAACTCTACATCCACCATTACTCCTGAGTCCCTAGCCTCATAAATTTTCTGCAGTGTGATGAATAGTGTGTAACCATTTCATCCCGAAGTGCACCTTACATTTTGCAACATTAAATTGACAACCATTATCCTTTTCCCTGCAATGCCAATTTGTTTAAATCATCCTGCAGGATATCTACATCATCTTTATCAACTATTTCCCTCCACAGTTTTCATCGTCAGCAAACAACTCAATATCCCTCCTTAAATCTTTTCCTATACCATTAATATACAAATTAAAGAGTAGTGTCCCTAGTACAGAACCCTGAGACACTCTGCTAATCATCCTCATTCTCCTAGATTCCATTCAACCATATACTGCTCTCTATTGTCTGTCTGTCTGTCAGCCATCCTCTATCCATGCTAACAGCTTCATATTGTTAGATCCTAAATGAAGGAATCTAGGAAAGAAATCATTCATTTGGAATCTAACATATAAAACTTGCTGACAAAGAGAAATACCTGCACATCAGCTGTAATTAAAAGTGAAACTTCTTAACTTTATGTAAAATTTGTATTCTTTATTTCAAGTATATTTAAGCTGATGTGATTATATTAAGATTTCATTTTTAAGTATGTCTAAAAAGAGAGATAATCTGATTTAAATTTAAGCCTCACTTAAGCTATGTAAAATTTACTGTGAGTCATCTAAAAAGTTGCTAAGTAATAATTCCTGGAAGGCATAAAGCTACATGTGTACAGCGTAACGCTAGCAGCTATAGCTTACTCGGAAAATTATGTTGCCATGTATTCTGTGAATCCAAGCCAGCGTCGTAAAAGCGAAGGATGAGCCCAAAGGGATGTAAAGATAAGGGTAGTGTGCAAAAAGGGGACCGAGAAAAGAGGGCGCTCTATGGAAGAATATAAGGGGATGAGCCGTATCGGAACACACTCTCTTGTCGTATCGTTTCTCTGTTTTGGTGGTTCGGAAGTTAGCGGGCAGTTTCGCAAAGGGGGTGAAGTCTGTGATAAGATGTTGGACTGTGGGCATTCTTAAACTAAAGTAGGATTCTATACAAAGCTGAAGGTAAAAATTCCAGTCCTAGCAGAATCAAGCCGTTGCTGAAAAGTCCCATCGAGTTGTTCCTGAAACGCAAAGATTTTGACTCCGTTTTCGGCAGAAGGAATGAAGATAGTGTAACCCCTACATAGGCGTATGGACAGCCAATAGATGAGAAATATCCAGACATACACATGGTGCAGAACGATGCGGAAAAAGCTCGGTAAGGTGCAATTACTCTAATTTTGTGTGAAAGTTCATTAGAAGAGAGAAGATTGTTTACAAATATGAAATTAAGAACTGTATTCTAAAGAACTCTGTGGACAGTCTCAAATTAGAAAGTTAATCTCCTTTGAGAGTAAGAAGAATTGTTTGGAAGAGATCTTTTGTAAATTTTGTATGTGATAGGATTAATTTAATGCGATAAGAATAGTAGAATTTAGCATCTCAGTGACATTAGAATGTTTGTTAGTTTTCTCTTGCGAGTAATACTACTGAAAGGTATTTAGCTTAACTTCATATCATTTGCTATCTATCCCAATATGCAGTTACTGTGTTTAGCATGCTTTATAAGATTTAATTAATTTAGAAAGTGTTAACCTCTTAATTCGAGTTTTATTTAGTATTGAGCATAATTGAGTGTATGAATTTTGTATTGTGTTTTAGATATTCCAATAAACATGTCATATTTACCTGAACCTGAGTCATGCCTGATTACGATTCCAACTTACCACTTATAAAAAAATAGAACCTATTTTGGCAGAAAGGATTTAGAGAGCGAATATAAATATAGATTTAGGTGATGACTGCAATAATTGAATCTATACGGCAGTTTAAATAAGATATTGTGTAAGAATGCTAAGAATCTAGTATTGTCTCCCTGAGTTAAGGATCTTTTCTACTATAGGATACTTGCTGGCACAGCAAAAATATAAATTCACCAGTATCCGAAGAGGAAACAATCCTAGATATAAGAATAAGATTAAAGTAAGAGAAGAAAGAATAAATAATGAAAGGTAAATATATAACAATAGAGCAGCCGGTAGGATTTTGATTGTATAAGGTTTAGGTAAGAAAGGATAGATTTAAGTAAACAACTAATTAAGCATATAGAAACATCGATATAACAATCCATTCCCATTTGCCCCAAATGGGAATGGATTGTTATATCGATGAAGCAAGGCGAAATGTTGACTTTCGTATTAAGGTCGTCTTTGTCATTATCTGAGTTTATATTAAACTGAAGCTATTATTCTAATATGGGAATTGTCTCCATTATTTTATATAATGAATTCCAAAAGAAACTCTGAATCTCCTCACTATTCTTGAGTGGGGTGAGGATAACCTTGAACTACACTATGAAAGCATGGTTCTGTATAATTTGTTTTAAGAAAGTGCTCACATTACGTCTCTTTATTGTTGATAATACGGTGTGACAATTTAATTCCCAGAATGCACCAATAAAAAAAACTTAAGTTCATAACTATACATTAGTGGCTACTGTCGCCTTTGAAGTAGTCCTCTTGTGCATTTATACACTGGTTTAGACAGTGTTCCCATTTTTGGAAACAGACCTGGAACTCTTTTTCTGGAATACTTTTGAGTTCCTTTATCACATTATGCTGGATATCAGCGATGTCAGAAAATCTTCGTCCTTTTAACACAAAAATTTTAATTTTGAAAAGAGCCAGAAATCACAGGGAACTAAGTTGAGTGAATAAGCAGGATGACCTAATTTGGTAATCGATTTTTTGGCCAGAAACTCTCTCACAATGAGTGTACTATGGCTTGGAACATTGTTGTGATGGATGATTCACTTGTCAGGCCACAATTCAGGTTTTTTCTCCAAACTGAATCTTGTAATCTTTTCAGCACCTCTAAATAGCATTGTTGGTTGACTGTTTCTCCCTGTTCAATGAATTCATAGTGGACAATCCCCTTGTGATAAAAAAAACACACCAGAAGGGTCTTAAACTGTGAACGTGACATGCGTGCCTTTTTTTTTCGGACATGGGAACTCAGAGTCTTCCACTGTGTGCTTTGGTGTTTTGTTTCGGAATCATACTGGAAGCACCAGGTTTCATCACCCATGATTACTCTTGGAAACGTGCTTATTTTCAGAAAGATCAGTTGCAACTTGAAACTGGTGCTACTTCTGTTCGTCTGTCAAGATCTGAGGCATAAACTTTGCAGAAATCTTTCACATACTCAATTCTACAGTTAAAATTATCCTGACTGTTTCTCGATTCATTTGTAATTCATCAGCCATTAATTGTACACTTAATCATCTGTCAGACTGTACCAAATCTCGCACTCTGTTCACATTTGTGTCCATTATTGTTTTTGGCTGTCCACTTCTGGGGTCATCGTTCACATCTTCTCACCTACATTTGTATCTCTTATGCCACTCAAAGACACTTGACTTTTTCAGAGTATCCAACACTATATGCCACTTTCAACAGCTTCAATGTTTCAGTAGCAGTTCTGCTGATTTTCCCACAAAATATGATGCTAACACGCCGCTCCAAATTTCGATCACACATTTTTATGCTGAAGTTTACATGCAGATCTCTATTGTTTTTGCAATAGCCAACTGGCAAATGGCTCTATTGGCTTGAGATTTATGCATGCATTAGTTAAAACATGTAAAAAGATGAGTACTCACATGACTCCAACCAAATTACCACACAGGTGACACTACGTGGCTGTTCTGGGAATTAAATTGTCACACCTGATACTTGGATCTGAAAACATGATCAGATTTCTCTTCTTGGAGTGAATGGCCTTTCTTGAAATTAACCATATCTCAGCAATTGCTTCTGCAGTGGATTTTTTTTTTCACAAAACGTTTTTCACCTATACAACTACTAACATTAAATTAAAGATACCAAGAAATTATATACTTGGTTTAATCCATTATCCAAGTGTAAGCAAACAAAGTTTGCGCCTGAAGTATCTTCAGGACTGTGGCAACTCATGGCAAAGGTATGACTTTGTTTGCTTACACTTGGATAATGGATTAAACCAAGTATATAATTTCTTGGTATCTTTAATTTATAGTATAACAAAGTGAAAAACTTTCAATTAACATTATATGCCCAAACATGGAATATTTATTTATAAGAGGGAAATCATATTAATTGATGATCCTCTCTCACTGAATCATTTGAGTCAGTCCTCTCACAGCCATTCAGTTTCTGCCTCTTCTACAGTAGGTCAATGTGCTGCTTAATTGGCCACTACCATTCCACTACTTCCTTCAAAAACTGTAAGAACAAGAGGAACTACTGGCCAGTGTCCATTTTCCATCCACCTTCAAACTTATTGAACCAATTTCTCCTCTCTCTCTCTCTCTCTTTCATTCCATCTACCACTGTCCTCTGGAACACCCAAAGACTATGTCTTTGAATAAAAAATAAATAAATAAAAATATTAAAAAAAAATCAGAAGATTTCTTCTTTCTTCTTATTTACACCTGTACACCTACTACTTTAGGTCCTGTGACATTTTACTTGTGGGTTAGATAGTACAAAACTTCCAGAATTAAACCTATTGACAAGATTTTTTGAGTTATACAGCATAAATTTCCATATGTGAGGATTTCTAAAGGCTTTTCTACCTCTATTCCTGACTGCTTTTTGAATATTTTCCAGTGCTGTTCTCTGTGTACGTTTCATTTAACAATTTTTCAAGAATTACTCCAGATATCTCAAATATCTGTTTTTATGTGACCTTCAACATCTCTAATTTCTTTTACACTACTTTCTCCTCCTAAGCTACCTTTCAATAGTTTCCAGAATATTTTGTCACTTTCATAATTTTTATCTTCTATATTCTTCAGTCTTCATTTATGACCTGTTTAGTTAGCTACTTTTACACATAAATTAAAGATGCCAAGAAATTATATTCTTGGTTTAATCCTTTATCCAAGTGTAAGCAAACAAAGTTTGCACCTGAAGTATAAAACTTTCAACCTTTACACATAGGTGCTTAGCTTTCTCATATTTTTCTATGTATTTCTGCTAGGACATTTGTTGATTTACTTGCAGAAAACTTTTAGTATATGACTTCTTCTTCTTCTTCTTGGACTGCTTGTTTAACTCCTGACTCTGTCATGAAGTTTTTTTGTTTGTTTTTTCCCCATTTCAGACAACTTCATTTATCGTTTTTTGTTACTTTTTATATACATATATTTACATTTATTTATTTATTTAATTTTTATGTACATATATAATCTGAAAACTGTGCTCCACACACCAAGTGAGGAACTTTTTCAAGCCCCTCTAGCCTTCTAAGTAAGTGGGGCAGTGATCTTGTACTGGGCAAAAACTGCTTCTCTTGCCTAAAGACATTAGTAAACATCAGTGCCCATGGTGGAATTGAAATCCACAGCCTGTTTGCAGAGCTGGCACATTAGCCACTCAGCCAACCAAGATGGCATGTTTCCCCTAATTAAAACAATGAATGCTTTCTTCTGATTTTGCACTGGGTCATCAAGGTTGATCTCATTTCCAAACTTTTTGCTTCCCCCCCCTCCAATACTAATTGTATATTTAATCTACAATTCACCTCTGAAAGTTGTTCAAACATCGACTCTTAAAACTTTTGTAGATATTTTTCTTTTTAATATATTCATTTTCATCCTGCTCAAAACTAAATGGTGATCATCTCTTTCTATTTCAGATTTCCCATATACTCCGGTTTCCTGAACCAGTGTTAAGATATTGCTATCAAAACAACAACAGTCAATGAGACTTTTATTTCTTTGGCTAGCCTATATTCATGCTGAGAAAGGAAATGGAAGACATGAAGAAAGAGTTGAGGAGATTGAATAGAGAGAGAGATTAAGAGACTAATTGGTGGAAGTGGAAACCAGACCAGGAGTCAAAAAAACGCAAGAGAATGAGAGAGAGAGAGAGAGAGAGAGAGAGAAGAGGAAGGTGAGAGAATTTGAGAGACAGGGAAAGGGAAGAAATGAATGGGATTAGAGGAAGGCAAAGAGGGTATAAGTGACAAGAGTTGTGAATACCAAATAGAGATATTCAGAAAAATAATGGAGCTGTGAGCAGCATGATGCATATAGATTTGATGATTTAGGGTGTGCAGAGTAGAGTGTTAGAGGAGGGCATACCTGCAGGAATGTAAAAAGTGTGACAATGGCAAAGGAGTAGAGTGAAAATGTGGACAAAATGAGTGATGGTTTGTATGGATGACCTGCAAGGCAGGGACTGATGTTAGGGATTGTACCAGTGGCAGCTTGTACATTAGCACTGTGATACTACAGCACCCCCAAGGAAAGAACCAAAAAAATTAAATTTTGTTTGTTTTTATAAATAATAACAATGCTTACAACATTATATAAATGTAATACAACATGTTAAAGATTACAGCTTATGTTTCGACATTGAGTGAATAGTTAATAATTGGAATTGTTCGATTAACACTTTAGATTATGAAACAAATGTACAAGTGTTGGAATTACCATGTCCGGTCAGTTATGGCTAGACTCACTGATATTCATTTGCACTTGTCACTGCACGTAACAAGTGAATCCGACACTGCTCATTGAGCAGTGTCGCTACAGATAAATGATATGCTTGCGCGCGTTATTTCTGTAAGATATGAAACTTTTATTATTGGTGTGTGTTCATAGTGAGGGTGAAATATTTTTTGTTAAATCTCACTTTATTCTATTAAAATAACATATAATTATTTATTTATTATAGATACAAGGCTGAATTATGATGAGTGTCACTGTTGAAAATATGAAAAGAATTATATTTTCTCAATTATCGTTACATGAAAAATTATCGTTACACAAAACAAATGCACTGTGATCTAATGCAGCGTTGGAATTATCATTTTCTGTCAGCTGCAGCTAGACTCGCTGATATTCGTTTGCACTTGTCACTGCACGTAACAAGTGAATTCGACACTTCTCATTGAGCAGTGTCGGTACAGATAAATTGTATGCTTGCGTGCAAAAATATTATTAAAATTTTTTATTAATATTAAATTTAATATATAATATTAAAAATATTATTTTCAAATAATATTTTTAATAAAGCAAAATTTTTTAATATGTATACTGATTAATAAATTGATTACTAATTAGGAAAAATTTAATTTTTTTCTTATTTTATATATGCAGCACCCCTACTTAAAATTTTCACTGGCCACCACTGGTTTGTACAGTAGAAAAGTATGAGAGGAAAGGCAGTGTGTTGCTTTGGTGTGATAATACAGCATTGAGGAGAGGAGCAGTGATAGTAAGAAATTGTAAGAAGAGAGAACCTTAATATGTGGATGCTTGGGTGGAACATGGAAGTATGCAGGCGTTTTAGAGGTTGATTTCTGGGCAAGTGAATGTTAGTGCATGAGGATAACTAGAGTTGCTAGGGATGGCCTCATGTAGGGATAGCAGCTTGGAAGATGAGGGATGTATAGCATATTGCAGAACCAACTGGAGAGTGTGGAGAGTAATCACAGTTGCCAAATACAGACAATGAATTGGTTCCTCTATATACAAATGTCAGGCGTATTAGGAATAAAGGGAATGAGATTGTGTTACTGATTGACTCTGCAAAACATGATTACCAGAGAAGGATGATCTATCAAGGATAGAAATTGAAGGTATTTTCGGTGGAACAGGAAGATAAGCAGTAACTGCAGCGCAATCATATAAAATCTCTTTAATAATTTATATACCGGCATCATGCTCCCTCCTATTTGAATGCCTATCAGCTAGTTTTTGAAGCCAATTCCAGACTTCCTTCTGGGTTACTGGTTACTTGCCTCTAGATCGTCTCCAGTTTGTTTATTCCTAAATCCATGTAAGCAGATCTGCACATAGTAGTCCATGTAGCCTCACTGAAGTGTTATAAAGAGGGCTAAAAACCTGTTCATTCCTGCTTGTCAGTGTGTTATTCAACAGCCATGTAATCTTTTAAAAATCAAGATGTAAGAGGAACAAAGCAAAAGTGTTACACAAAAGTTATTTTCTTCTGGAAAGATGGTACAAGGAAAGCTGTGAAGTACATATTCACAACCCAAACCTGAACTAAAACAATTGCCTAAAACTTTTTTTCAAATTTGGGAAGTTATACTCACCAATACTCACCATTCATGTGGTGAGTATTAGTCAGTAATTGTTTTACTTTTAAATTTTATATTTAAAAATAATTTATTAACTAAATTATTTTATTGCAATTAATTTTGAATATCTATTAATGCAGATGTAGCTACTCTTCAGCAGCTGACAGTGCCCACAATATCATGTGAATTTTGAATTCAATTTATTGTCTATTTTAAAGTCAGTTTGAATAAGTTTATATAGAATAACGTAAATTAGCCAAGAAACTAAACTAGCAGTATAAAAGACAGTATTCAAAGCAGTTTTATGTTATGGATCTGAGAGGTATGATATTGATCAAAGACTAGATACACAGATATGAGAGTTCAGAAATATTAGAGGAGTGAACAGATGGTATCAATGGCAGAATCATATTAAAAATGATTATATTAGGAACAAGGTTGACATTGTTAGCCCACCACTCTAGATTAGCACTGATCACAGATTTTTGTGAGCAGTGCTAATCTAGAGGGGAATACAGAACTTATAGTTTGCATTTGAATCCATTCAAATACAAACAATCCATCTTATATAAGTCCTTCAAAAAACAAACTTACTCCATACATTTGCAAACTCTACACCATTCCTCCTGTACAATTGACATACTGACTCAGCTCATCTCTATCATACCAGGCAACAGGCTCGCAATTTTCAGTTTCTTACTCTTATTATTTGTTTCTATCAGCAGCTCTTTCATATCTTCATGCACACATAAACATACATAACTGATATAGAAAATAATTTGAAGGGAGATATTCAGTTGTTTGCTTCTGATGCAGAGTTGGGTAGAGTAATTGCTAATTAAAAGATGCAAAGAGCTTGCAGGATGATTTAAATAGGCTGACAGTATGGACAAAACATACTGGACATCAATTTAATATGCATTTTGGGATACAAAGATTGCAAGCTGTGTATCACGTTGAGGAAACTGTACTCCAAGAAACTGATGCAGCCAGAGATTTTTGGGGGGGGGGGGGCAATCGATAGAGAGCTGAAGTTTAGAGGGCATATTGTTAAAGTAGCCAGGGGTAGCTCACAGGATTAATTGGTTATTGAAGAAGAGCATATTAACAAGAGGAGATGGGGGGGGGGTATTATTCCTCTTTATAAAGCCTTGATATGAATATATCTGGATTACTGTGATCAAGTCTGGTCACTTGGGTTTCTTGGGGAGAATCCAGAGTGATCAAGATGGCGAGCGGAATGCTCCCTATGAGGATAGATTGAGAGTTTGTTGACTGCAAAAGTTCGTTAATAGGCAAAAAAGGGGAGAAACATTAAATACATTTGCTAGAAACATTTAAGCTGCTTAAAGGATTTTATAAGACTGATGCAGAGGAAATATTTCATCATTTTGCTTGGGTGGCAGAACAAGAGGTCATAGGTCATTCCTGGAAGTTGGGTAAGAGTATGGTTTGCAAGGGTGTGAAGACTAGATTTTTCACCCGAAGAGCAATGAATGAATGGAATGGATTGCCTGCGTCAGTTGTGAGTGCGCTGTTTGTTAATGGTTTTGAGGAGAGGTATGATAGTTATTGTGTTGATAGTTTGGGTCACCCACAATGAGTCTTAGGACTCTATGCAGGTGCCTAGGAATATTATTAATAATAATAAAGTGGAATAATTTTTCTCAGTTTTCACTCCTTTGGGATTTGCCCTGTTGCAAGACTTGTGTTAAACAAGTGTACCATTAATCCCCCAGATCATTCCTATTCCTTCAAGACATGCAGCACTATACTGTCAAGTCCTACTGTCTTATTAATATTAAGTTTATTTAATCCCTCACATATCTCTTGCTCATTTGCCATCAATCTCTCTTCCACCATACTCTCTACACTCCAACTTCCCATGATGTTGCATTCATGGGGATGAAATACCCTGATAAACTGCTTACTGAATACTGCAACTAATCCTCCACATCATTTACCAATCTACTAATGTCAACAACTAATACCATCTTCCTATAGTCATTCTTTCCTCTACTTGTCACATATTGAAAGAATTCACTAGTATTTTTCTTGGTTTGATTGGCTAATTTCTGCTCATATTGTATATTTCTGTCTTTACAAACCATGACACCTTAACTGACCTGCTCTTTGTTCTTCAGGCAACTGATTATTATTAACATTCATCTTGTGTTACCCCTTCCTACCAGATTTCACACTTAATCTTTTCATTCATCCATTTACTCCTATGTTATTTAGTCCTTTCACCTCTGGAAGATACTTAGACGTCGCTGCTCTTAAATATCCGTTGATCAATGTCTGAGTAGCATCTATTAACTTTCCACTCAACTCTTTTTTCATGCATTATCTCCTGGTTTTGTCCTAAGATTTTCATAATCACCAGCCCTGTAATTTCACATTTATCCCTTCTTCACATATGTTCTCATATGAGTGGTTACAACCCAAGTAATCACCTCATGGTCACTCTCACCACCTGAGGAAGATTAGACACTCCATTCATACTGATGATACGATCAGATCTAAGACTCTCAACTCTTGTGTGCCCTTTATTACACATTGCCTAAGATAGTTATCCTTTAAAAACTCAATCAATTCATTCTCCTTATTCCATGATGCTATCTCTTCATTCCAATGTTTCCATAATTAATATTAATTCACCTATAATGATTAACTTCTCTTGCTCACTAAAGCAATTTGCCTACACATCTCTTTGTCTCTTCATTCTTCACATTCCCAGCTAACAACACCCAACTGATTATCTTATCCTATCAGCCTCCACCTCACAGCATAGTGCTTCTAAAACCAGTGTCACTATTTTCTCTTTGTATCTCAACCTTGTGCAGATAAAATTCCCCCATTGTTACCAGCTTCATTACCCTCCCTTCTTGTCCTTTCTATCCTCACAAAAAAAAAACACTTTCTTCCATTTCTATTCCCATCAGGATATCACTCTGATGCAATCATGTTTTGCTGATTCTGATTCAGTGAATTCTGACCCAGGGCACTTTGGAGCATCAGTTCTTTTTTCAGTTACATTTTGAATTGTTTATCATCAGTATGAATCAATTATTTACTGCAAATTTACCATACTTGTAATTTGTGCTCTGAAGAGTCTGTTTGGAAATCCAGCAAAGTAAGTAAGTTCAATAAATTATTATTTTTGACAAGTGCTGTTTATGCTGCAGAGCACTGTTATGAATAGCAACACTGATACCTCAGTATATGTATGTGTACTCAAATCCTCATGTTCATTCACTTTTTTCTAAAGCTTATCCTTTGAATTTATGTACATCTAATTATTACCTTCTTCCTTGTATTAATTCACATTAAATTTTAAAAGCTACTTCTTTGTCCACTCTTCCAATCTTATATCCTACAAAGAGCTTATCTATTTTAAAACAGCTGACTATGCCCAGTTTCATATCAGCAGTAGAGAGATATTTAATATTTAAACCTAATCATTTATGAATATATATCAAGGAACAGCGACTGACCTTAACACTGAACCCACTCCTAATAATTTCCAAAGCATTTATTTCTGAAGTTAGCATATGAATTTCATCCCTTGGTGTGAGACTACTGCTCTGCTTATTAGCAGGACTAGTGCTCTGCTTACTAGCAGAGCAGTAGTCTCTTCAGGAAGCCTGAAACGGCTTGAAAAGTTCCATGTTTGGTTTCTAGTGAAAGTTTCTGTAGAAAATAATTATATATATATATATATATAGAATTAATAAAATAAAAAAAAATTGTTATCCCATCTATGGTACAAATATACCATAGATTTACAAAAACCTTGTGTAAGTGAGAGATACATATAAATATTCTTCCCTTAATCTATCTATCAACAGATATCTTACTCATTTGAATAGGTGATCATCATCAACACCTATTTGGAATATTTTAATAAGTGGTTCTCATGTGGATCATTATCTAAGGTCTTGCTAAATTCTAAACAGAATACTTTATAGATATTACTTTGGTCTTTCTCCCCTTGTGATTTTATCATAAAAAAGTAAGCAGATTTAATATAACAGGATTTAATGTAAGCAGATATGCTAACAACTCAGCCTGGTTGGCCAAGTTGTTAGTGTATCTGCTCTCCAATCAACAGGCAACACCTTCTATGGCATCCCTTCAGAGAAGAAAGAGTGATTAGCTCCTTCTTTCCAATGGGATGCCACCTTGCTCTTGATATTACTCCATGCGATTTTTGGTTATGGGGGTTACATGAAGGCTAATGTCTATTGTGGCAGTGTCTCAAACTTGGCAGCCTTAAAGGTTAAAGAATGTTCATCACATATCACAGACTGTGATGAACATTCCTTCAGACATATTACATTCTGTTATTGAGAATGCTGTGTACAGAATGCAATTTATGGTCCACAAGAGTGGTGGAAGCAGAACTCTTTCGGATGGGTGAACTCAATGTGCTGGATTTCTGTTAAGTATAAAAGTAAAAGAAATATGAAAGGTCGGATTATCTGTGTTTTTCTTGACAGCTATAACTTCATACTAATTCAGGACACAAAAGTATATAAACGACTTAAAACATAAAGAGATCACATTTAGTTGTAATCAGAAAACTGAATATCACATAGGAAAGAAAATTTATGTAAGTAAATTTTAAAGAGAATCAAAGTAACTTTGCAGATTTAGGGGCAGACAAAAATAAATAAATAAAATAAAATAACTTATTGACTGATTCAAAAAAAAAAAAAAACATACAAAATAAATATCAGGAGGGTTGCAAAATATTCAGGTGGCTATTAGAAAGCTTAGAAATGAAGGAAAAAGTACTTTAAAAGGAATCAGAGACTACAAAGGTTACATGAAAACTTAAGATAAAGATATTCTAGATGTCTGAAGTAATTAATTTGAAAGATTGCTAAATGAAACAAGCAATGACAGCACAGTGGTGGAAAACAATCAACAGGAATGCAATCAAGAGAATGCATCAATACTTGAGGTAGAAAAACCACCAAAAGCCTGAAGGAGATGATATTCAATCAGAAATGCTCATATATGGAGATATAAAAATTTGATTATGAAATGTATAATCAATTTAGCCAAGCAAATAAGAAAAGGGTGAATATTATGGGCAATTTTAATTATGGCAATACAGACTGGAATGATGAGATAGCAACTGAAAGAAAGAAAATGAGTTTGAGTTTTTTGAGAGACAACTACCTCAGGCAGTATGTAACAGAGGTCACGCGAGGATTGAGGGTCTTGGATTTGGTCATCTCATCAGAGGATGTAATTATAAATGAGGTGTCAAAATCATCCACAAACTGGTGAGAGTGACCGTGAGTTGATTACCTGGGTAGTTGCCAGCAGTCTGAGGACCTCTGTGAGAAAAGGGTATATGTGGAACTACAAGGGGAGGGGGTGATTATGAAGAGCTCAGGAGACAGTTTGCGGGTGTAGCATGGAATGAAGAGTTAGCTGGAAAGGAGATCAATGCAGCTTGGGGATTTTCAAAAATCTAGATGATTTTTGAAAATGGTGAGAAAAGGTTAAATAAGGTAGGTGTGGTAGGTGTGAGATGGATGAATAAAGAGATTAAGCATGCGATACAAAGAAAAACGGTATTGTGGAGGCAGCATAAGAGAAGTGGAAATAACCAATTCCATGAGGTCTACAAAGACCAGGCATGGAGGGTGACTTCATTGGTGAGGGTAGCTAAAGAGAGGTATGAACAACACTTAGCTAATGAAGCCAAAAAGAATCCCAAGGAGATTTTTCGATATGTAGCCAGCAAAAGAAAGAATGATTATGGATGGATGACACTGATAGGAGAACATGGTATAAAGACAGCTGTTGCAGAATGTGTGTTGGAGATACTTAATGAGCAGTTCATAAAGGTCTTTCAATCTTGTGAATATGACTTCATGGAGAGAATGAGAGCAGTAGATGATGGGGAGAAGAGACTGTCTGTAAGTGAGCAAGAGGTGTATGGGAGTTCAGTAAACTAAATGTTAATAAGGCTGTGGGACTTAGTAATATATCATCAGTATTCTGAAGGAATGTGCCAGGGAGTTGACACCTGTCTTGACATATTTTTTTAATACGAGTCTTGCACTCGATCAAGTCCCTAAGGAGTGGAAGGAGGGCAAGATTGTGCCACTTCATAAAGGAGGTGATCAAACTCAAGCATCAAACTATAGGCCTATCTGTGTGTGTCAGGTGTTATTGTTAAGTTGTTGGAGAAGCTTGTGAGAACTAGCATCCACAGTTGGGTTGACAACAATGGTATTATCTTTGATGGACAGCATGGATTTGCTAAAGAGAGGTCATGTTTTAGTAATCTACTTACTTATTACAATAAAGTGACTGCTTCCTTGGATAGAGGAGAAGGATACACAGTAATATACTTAGATTTTGCAAAGGCTTTTGATAGAGTATCTCATGATAAATTGACAGTGAAACTAGAGCAGATGGGATTGGATATTAGATTAGTGCATTGGATTGGAGACTGGCTATCTGATAGGTATCAACAAGTTGTGTATGGGGGGGGGGAGTGATATCCAGGAAAAGGAAAGTCACCAGTGGAGTGCCTCAGGGGTCTATTTTAGGGCCATTACTGTTTAACTTCTATATTAATGATATAGGTGAAGATTTGGATGGAGATATTCAGTTGTTTGCAGATGATGCAAAGTTGGGACGAACCATGAAGAGTAGTGAAGATGTTGTGGCCTTGCAAGAAGACTTGAATAAATTGAGTGATTCGGCATAGAAATGGGGATATGAGCGCAATGTTGCAAAATGTAATGTTTTAAAATTTGAAAAACAAATATGGGATGCAGAATTTATGCCTGGTGAGGATATATTGTTGGAGGTGGAAGAAATAAGAGATCTGGGGATGATAGTGGATAAGGATCTGAAATTTAAGGGACACATCGCCAAAATTGTGAAGACAACACAAAGGCTTCTGGGAATGATGCAGAGAACACTGACGTGTAGAAGTAGAGAGATTCTTGTTCCTTTATATAAGGCTTTGATTAGGCCACACATGGATTATTGCGCCCAGATTTGGTCACCTGGTTTTCAGAAGGATGAAGAGATGTTAGAAAGGGTCCAAAGCGACTGACTAAGGTAGTTTCTGACCTCTGGAATGTCGAGTATGAGAAAAGATTGAGAAGATGCAATTTGCAGAGTCTGGTGGACAGGAGAGATATGATAGAGACCTACAAGTTGGTAAGGGGTTGTTATAGGATCAATGCTGGAGAAGTTCTACAGAAAATAGTGGGAAATCAGGGGGAAAATCAGAGGTCATCCCTGGAAACTGTATAAAGAAGGTGTGAGTAGGGGAGTGAGAGTCAAGTTTTTTTCGTGCAGAGTTGTAAACAATTTGAATGCCTTGTCTGAGAGTGTGGTGTCTGCAAGGAGTTTGAATGTGTTTAAGGCATGGTATGATGAACTGTGTGTGTGTGATAAAATGACCTCCCAGATGAGTCTTTGACTCCATGAGGTTTTGGGGTAATAATAATAATAATTACACATTCAAAGTATTTCCAGTCTATTGTCAAGATTCTCCCTTCTGCATCCCTTTTGATATTAGAAAATGATCCAAAGAAGAGGGGGGGGGGGGCAAGAATAAGAATTCCTACTCTGTTAAATCTTCCAAAGCTCCAATAAGAAAGAAGTGGATATATGAGTGTAGATATAAAGATTTTATATCTGCAGAGGTATGTTTCTTGAAGAAACAAAACCCTGATATTATGGCACAGCATAAGTTTCCACATAGTTTCTTATTTAATTTACCTGTGGAATCCTCGTACGTTTAATGAGGCAATGCAGAAAGGAGAAGTCATGATTAGTGAAGTGTCACTTCACTAATCAAAATCTAGAAGCAAGTCTTTAACTTCTAGATTTTGAATGAACCTGATGAGTTCTTCAATCCTGCTTCTTGTAAACCGTTTTTCATTATTTCAATTTCATACCTATCATTCTTGATTTGGAAGCTAGTTATTTTCTTTTTGTGTAGATGATAGTTGTACTGAGAAAACTTTGAATGAGTAAACTTTATGATTTTTTTTAAACTATATCTCTTGCTTTCACTTTATTAGCATACGATGGTTCTTCATAGGCCATAAACTCTTCTGAGCATGAAGTGTCCTCATTTGATGATCCACAACCCTCTCCATCTTTAGATTTTTTATTACTTCTTTTTCTTTTAGATGTAGTTCCTTTTTTAAACACACCATCATCATCATCATCAAATTCCTGCCATGTACCCTCAAGGGGTGTACAGGATATGATAGTACTACATCATACAAACTTATATCATCATTAACTTCCTATCTACAATTTTCCTCCAAATCAGTCTGTTACTTGTCAAGACTCCAACATTATCAGATCTTATATTTCTATCGTCTAAGGCACTTTGTACCGTATCAATCCACCTATCTTGGTCTTCCTCTGGGTCATTTTCCTGCCAACTTGGCAGAGAACTTGTTTTGCTAATCTTTCTTCGCCCATTCTGTTTAAGTGACCCTACCACCTGAGATTAGCTCTGCTAACGCATTCCTGGATGCTGACAATGTCAACTTCTTTCCTAATATCCTTGTTTTTAATATGAAATTGCCATTGATGCCATCTGTTCACGCCTCTAATCTTTCTCAGGACTCTCATATCTGAGGTCTCTAAACACATTTAAACATTTTTTAAACACATCTTTTAATTTTTTTTTATCCTCAACTGTTTTTTTTAATTTATCTTTCCTTTTTGATGATCTTGTCTGCATAGTAAGCTGTTTGAAATTGTCTTACTTACTTTTCTGGTTCTTCTCCAGTTTCTCCTTGTAGAACAGTTTCATGTGTTTGCATTTCATCTTGTATCTGTTCAGTTGCAAAAGCTAGGTTCATTTCTGGCTGATTTGGTTGTGCCCTTTTTTATGATTTTGCCAAGTGTTGTTTGTTTAAAAGCACCATCTTTACTAGACTAAATTGGAACTCTTCTTTATGCCTCTCTGATACATATGGTGTTCTAATCGGCTCTTTAACAGTGCTCCCACTCTTTCAGTGAACGTTCTGAAAGGACAGGTGTTAATGTTCAGAACTTTCGCATTTCTGACAGGGTTTGAGACATTGATCAGCGATATGTCCAATCATCATGCAGATGAAACATTTAGATTTGGGGAAGTTGCCACCCAAGTGATCAAATGAACCACAATCTGGGATAGTTTATCATAACTCAGGTTGTACTGATGTTGACAAAAATTTAGTACGGGCGTATTCATATCCATTGTGAAAGTGACATCAGTAGAAAACCACTCTGGATCTTTACCTGATTTGTATGTTACTAATCTTACCCCATTTTGAGAATGTCTGTATAAGAATTTCATTACTGTTCTCTATATATTCCATTGGAAATATTTCCCTTTTTACTATTTTTACCTGGCTTCCGACCATTACAGGAATAACTCTGCTGCCTTCAAAATAAAACCCTGTAATAGTGTGTCCCTTGTTTCCACATCTTAACTATAATTAAATATTTCCCTCTGCCATGGGTGAAAGAATAAATCTTACCAGCACCAATTATCTCTTTTAAAACCTTAGTCACCGGTCTCACTTCCTCACATTCTGAAATTTCAATTCCTAAAGTTCGCATCTAAGGAGAAATTGGTACCATTTTCTCAGGTGGGGAAAAAGACTAAAACCTCTGCATTTGATTGCAAGAGGGGAAAAAAAACATTCAGTATTAAGATTGAGAATTAAATAATTCGTGATATAGAAATAATTCTACACCATCAGCAAATGCTCTATTTGAGCTACTATAAAACTGCAGCTATGATACTGCCAAAGGTAATTCTGTAATGCAGATATTAACCCTTTCTGCCCTAGTGATTCCAATTGGAATCACTAACTTTCTTGGCCTTCATAGCCCATATTACGTGGCGAATGATTCCAATTCTAAAATGATTCGTTGAAAATGAATCATTTCATTTTCAATGATTCATTGAAAATGAAATTTCCATGAATCATTGAAAAAAAATACATTTTCATTTTCTGAAAAATGAAAATGTATTTTTCAGAAAAATACTTGATATCCTTGCTTTTTTAAACCTAAAGACAAAATATATAGAAAGAAAAATTTTTTTCACTTGTAAAAAAAAAATTCAGGTCAGAAAGGGTTAACTGCACTATCAGCAATCTTAATATTTACTTTAAAAAGCAGTGCCAGTGGGGGGTGAAATCACCACTAGTACAAGTAAAATAAAATCAAAGTGAAAAACAAATGAAAGAAAACAAGAATTCTAAAGTACTTATCTTACTGAAATCTAATCTGTCATCAGTGGGAGTCAGACCCAAAAGTGATACCAAGGTCAAAGTAATGCAGAAACCATATTTCCATATAAAAGTAGCCAAAAGATGTCACACTTTATTACTAAAATACTCTGGATTAGAGATATATGCTGAAAGTTTTTTCACTTGGTTATATATAAATTAAAGAAGCCAAGAAATTATATTCTTGATTTAATCCTTTATCCAAGTGTAATCACACAAAGTTTGCACGTGAAGTCACTTCACAACTAAGCTACTTGAATATGGAGGCTGATGACTTCACATCAACTGCCTAAGTATTCCATAATGCATTATGGGAAGAGCCGCTACCCAGACCAGTTTTGACCTTTATTGAATCTCATCGCTGGGAGCCAGACCCAGAAGTGATACCAAAGTTGAAGTATGTGGAAATATGACTTCTATATTACTTCAACCTTGGTATCACTTCTGGGTCTGGCTCCCACTAATGAGACCTCAATAAAGGTTGAAACTGGTCTGCATAGTGGCCCTTCCTATAATGCATTGCATTATCCATATCTGTAAGGATATGTGCTTTGCATTATGGGATACTAAAGCAAGTGATGCAAAGTCAACAGCTTCCATATACAAGTAACCCAGACGTGAAGTGATTTCACGTGCACATTTTATTTGCTTACACTTGGATAAAAGATTAAACCTAGAATATAATTTCTTGCCATCTTTAATTTATAGTATAAACCAAGTAAAAAAAAAATTTCGACATCTATCTCTAAAATATTAGAGATAGATGTTGAAAGTTTTACCATAACTGGTAGAGTATTTTAGTAATAATGTTTGACATTTTTTGGCTACTTGTATATGGAAATACGACTTCTGCATTACTTCAACCTTGGTATCACTTCTGAGTCTGGCTCCCACTGATGAGACCTTGATAAAGGTCAGAACCTGTCTGGGTAGTGATCCTTCCCTTAATGCATTAAATTATACATGTCTGAAAGAATATGTGTATTGCATTATGGGATACTAAGGTATTGATGTGATGTCATGTCATCAGCCTCCATATACAAGTAGCCAGCCATGAAGTGACTTCACACCCAAACTTTGTTTGTTTACACTTGGTTAGAGGATTAAACCAAGAATATAATTTCTTGGACTGTTTGGAATTGAATGCAAATGGCAGCTCGCGTATTAGTTCAGTGCGATAGTTTTGAATGATAAATGATATATATAGAGGTAAGCGTTCTTCATTTTCTGAAATTTCATATGATATTGATTTGTGCATTTAGCTAATCGCTCGATATTGCTGGCAATCCTTTTCATCTGCAATATCCTCTACAAAATTTCTGCTGGCAGGTCTCAAGACCTGCGGGATTTCTAATTGAGATCATAAGCAATTTTCCAATCACTACCTACTAGATATAACAACAAATAAAACAGACATGGATAATATTACTGATCTGCTAGAGCATCTAAACAAAGAACAAGCATTAAAATTGTTTAAATTACTGCTTAAAAAATTTGATACTGAATGGCCAGGTTTCCTAAACCTGTACACACAGCTGGAAGAATCCGATGATATGGACGGCGAAGTGGAAGAGATCAATGACACATCCATCTCCCGGCCCAAGAGCCTCAGTCAGAGGGTCTTCACAGGAGAACAGACGGGCAAGAGACGTAGAATCGAGGATGATCAGGTGGAAAACGAAACTCCCTCACAAACAGTCCCGGAAAAAAGGGAAAAGGTCCCCCCGGTAATTCTCCGTGAAAAGGAAAAATGGACCACAGTTGCAAGAAACCTAAGAGAACATCAAATTGGATACTCCTGGGCCAAAAACACCGACGAAGGTGTAAAAATTCAACCAACAACAGTGACAGATTATAGAGGAATAACAAAAATGATGGATAACAACAAACTACAGTACCACACCTTCGCACTAAGCAGCGAAAGAAATCTAAAGGTTGTACTGCGAGGTGTCACCGAAGGCATTACCTCCGAGGAGATCGCGGCTGACCTTACCCAGCAGGGCCTAATACCTATCAAAGTCAGCCGGATGTACAGATCCGATAAACAACCAATGCCATTAGTATTGGTTGAGATACAGAACACTCAAAGACAAATTTATGACATAACTGCGGTCTGTGGACTTAAAATATCAACAGAGCCACTCAGGAAAAGGGCATCAGCAGGGCAATGCCATCGTTGCCAAAAGTTTGGCCATGCCCAAAGACTCTGTAAAGCCGAGTTCAGATGCCTGAAGTGTGGCGAGAAGCATCAAACCATTACATGCACAAAAGCAAGAACCACACCAGCCAAATGTGCCAACTGTGGAGGTCCCCACCCAGCAAACTACAAAGGATGCAGCCACCATCCCAGAAATCACGGAACTACAAGACCCACCCAACCTCCCCCAATCTGGACCACCAATCAAAGCATCTCTGCTGCACAGTCATCAAACCATCAAAACCCAAGCCATAAAAGTCAGGAAAGGGCTCATCCTTCCACCAAGACCTATGCTGAAGCAGCCCGCCCAAAGGACACAATACAAAGCAATCAAATAGGCTCCAACATCACAGCAATACTGACTGCTTCGCTAGCCACTATGCTCCAGGAATTCAGCAGAACAAACCCAACTCCATCCTCCACAAAGAGATTCCTGCAAGGAACCCATTCCATACTCACAGCACTCAACTATGAATAAAACAAAAGTAAAACCTAACTCGCTTCTAATTGCAGCCTGGAATGCCAATGGCCTCACCAACAAAACATTAGAACTACAGGAATTCGCACAAAGACACAACCCGGACATAATGCTGATCAACGAGACCCACCTAAGACCTGCCAACAACCCAAAAGTGAGAGGATACACAATATACCGAATGGATAGACTCAGCTCCAGAGGGGGAGGCACTGCCATCTACATCAAACCATACCTCCACCACAATGTCATATCCAACCCACAGACTACAAACCTGGAAACCACAGGAATACAAGTCCACACAAACAATGCTGGAAGCCTCAAGATATTTGCTGCCTACAACTCACCAAGCAATCCTCTACTGACAACAGACCTGGATGCAGTCCTCGGCACCACAGACCCCACCATCATAGTAGGTGACTTGAACGCCAAACACACAGCATGGTTCAGCACCACCAACAACAGAAGTGGTCGCATACTACACAACTATTCAACACTTAACTCAGTTGTGGTAGCAGGACCCACTGAGCACACTCATTACAGCCCTCATGGCAGATCAGATGTACTTGACATAGCTATCCTTAGAAACATCAGTTATCAATACAAACTAGAGACGCTCAATGAACTATCATCCGATCACAACCCAATCCTGATCAAACTTGGCACACAAGATCAACTGGCCCACCAGCACACCTTCATATCGTGGGATAGGCTAGCTAAAATCCTACCAGAATACATTGGTCCTGTACCAATCATCCACAAAAAAGAAGACATAGATGAAGCAATAAGCAATTTAACAAGCCAAATTAAAAAAGCACTAGAAGCAGTCACCAAAACCACAACCAACCACCCATCCGGTCGGCTCCCAGAAAACATAATGGACCTCATCAGAACAAAAAACAAAGTCAGGAAAAGATACCACAACACAAGAGCCCCACAGGACAAGAAAACTCTGAACAAGTTGAACAACCAAGTCAGAAAAGCACTTCAAATCCACAGGAATCAGGATTGGGACAATAAACTATCATCACTCAACCCAGAAGATCACACAATATGGAAATTTCTGAAGATTCTGCGCACTAAACACAATCCCCTACCGCCCATGCAAACTGCTCATGGAACGGCGCACACTGATAAAGAAAAAGCAAAGCAATAGCAGAAAACCTAGAAAAACAATGCAGCCCGTCATATGATAATATAAACATCACCCACATATATAAAGTTCACCAGCAGGTCAAGCGTACCTTAAATCAGTCCGAAGACAAACCAACCAGCATCACCCCCACTACTCCAGTTGAAATAACCAACATCATAAAGCATCTAAACAACAAAAAAGCTCCAGGGCCAGATGGAATTACTAACAGAATCATCAAATTACTTCCTAGAAAGGCTATTATGCACCTGGTTAACATAACCAATGCAATATTGAGGATACAACACTTCCCCTCTACATGGAAAACAGCAGACATCATACCAATAAAAAAGCCAGGAAACAATCCGCAACTCCCGCAAAGCTACCATCCAATAAGCCTGCTCTCCAACCTGGGAAAGATTGCTGAAAAAATTATCCTTTCAAGACTACAAGAAAAATCAGACCAATTAGGAATAATTCCAAACGAACAATTCGGCTTCCGCGTATGCACAGCACAGTGCAACAAATACACCGACTAGTGGAGCATATCACTCAAGGATACAACTGGAACCTTCACACAGCTGCAGTTTTTCTGGATATTGCCAAGGCCTTTGATAAGGTATGGCATCAAGGATTACTCTATAAACTCATTCAGGCCAACATTCCAACAAACCTTACCCGTCTAATAAAATCATACCTCACTAACAGATCCATGCAGATAAAAATAAATGGCACCATCTCAACTAGGTGCAAAATCCTGGCAGGAGTACCTCAGGGATCTCTTTTGGCTCCTTTACTTTTCACAATCTACGTGGCTGACATTCCACAGAACCTGAGGACTACCATCACAGCCCTATATGCTGATGACACAGCCATAATGACAAGATCTCTCCGCCCACACCTGGCGATCAGTCGTCTCCAGGATACTATCACAAAGCTAGAGAAATGGTTCTCCGACTGAAGGATACAAGTAAACCCCGTCAAAAGCTCAGCTATACTGTTCACCAGACGCAAAGCCTTCATCCAAGATGATATTGAACTTCTCGGAAAAAAGATACCATGGCAGACAGAAGCCAAATACCTTGGAGTGCAGCTAGACAAAAAGCTAAATTTCAACAGCCATATCAAGCTCATAGGCACAAAGACATCCAGAACCATAGCCCAACTCTATCCCCTGATCAATCGCAACAGCAAATTGGATAAACACAACAAGCTGTTATTATATAAGATGGTAATTCGACCAGTAATCACATATGCATCCCCGGCATGGAGTCACACATCCAAATCTAACATCCAGAAACTACAGAGGATACAAAACAAATGCCTGCGGATGATCTTAGATGCCCCATGGTTCGTCAGAAACACGCAGATCCACAGAGAAACCGGAACCCCTGACATCCATTCTCTCCTTCATGACCATGCGGAAAAGTTCTTCAGCAAGGCACATTCTCATCCCAATCCACTAATCAGACAAGCTTCCAGTTATAGTGAACATGACTATCAAAAACACAAAAGACCCAAGGCAATCCTGCTTTCAGCAGAACAGAGCTAACTCCATAGCTCACAAAGTGCGAGCATAAGTCTCACAACCTCCCCCATCAAGCTTCTCCACACAGATAAAGGGGAAAATAAAAAGCATTTTATGCTTCACCCAGCAAGCCAGTAACGTTGTTGTTGTATAATTTCTTGGCATCTTTAAAAATGTTACAATTATATGGTGTAAATGGGACATTATATAAACAATATATAGTTTATATTTGAGTTGTAAGTCAGCAGTTAGAATTGACGGAGATAAAGGAAGACAGTTGGATCTTATATCAGATTGCGAGACAAGGGTTCCACATTATCTCAATGCTATTCAAATATATGGATCACATTATGAAGGAAAGTTGCATCAGGTGATATCAAAACTAGAGATACTCAACTCGGCTCTTTACTTTATGCAAGTATTGTTATGCTGTTAAATAAATTAAATACAATTCTGCAGAGTTGCCTAAATAAACTGAATGATTGCTGTAATAAATTTGGTATGAAAATCAGCAATAAAAAGACAAAGACAATGAAAATAGGCAGAAATTATGAAAATATCAAATGCATTCTGAACTGGAGAACCTACAGAACAATTAAAACATTTCTACTAGTTTAGGCACCACTGTCAGTAAGGATTACAAATTAAATACAGAAAGAGATAACAGAATTAGCAAAGCTGGTATGATAAGAAGTTGAGTGAATAAATTTATATGGAATAAGAGAGAAGTCAGTCAAAACACTAAACTAGCTGTATACAAGACAGTGTTCAAACTCATATTAACTTATAGATCTGATAGCTGGGGTAGAAATAAAACACATGATCAAAGACTGCAGACCAGAGATATGCGAGTTCTGAAAAAGATTTGGAAAGTTAACAAATGGTAGCAGAATCATAGTTAAAAATGGAAGCAACTTGATGTTGCTAGCATTTAAGAATGTGTGAACAGAGTTAATCATAATGGGTATGGTCACTTTAACAGGATAGAAGAGGAAAGATTAGTCAAATAAGTTTTTTCCTCTTTTTTTTTTCAGGCTAGCTGAAAAAAAGACCCAGAGGAAGATCAATATCTAGGTGGACTGATATAGTAAATGTTCCAGAAGAGAAATATAAGATCTGATAATACTAGAGTCCTGACAGATAAGAATTTAATTTAGAGCAAAACTGTCATTAGGAAGTTATTATTTTCCTGACCTCCATTGAGTCACAAGACTCATTATGGGAGGTCAACACAAAGTCTATTGTACCACTCCTTAAAATTATCCACAGGCAAGTTCACCACCCTCTTAGGCAATGCATTTCATGTTCCTACCACTCTCCATGCAAAAAACTTACTTCTTACCCACCACCTACTTTTGAAACTTCCAGTGATGATCCCTTGTCCTTGCTCCTTTTCCTCATTCTACTATATGAAAAATCTTCTCAGTGTTAATATGATAACAACCCATCAACAGCTTAAATGTCTTGATCATATCCTCCATTGTCTTCTATCCACCAAACTCTGCAGTTCACACGTCATCAGTCTATTCTCAGCCTAACCTGCACCCATTCAAAGATTACTTCATCCCCTTCAAATCCCAGTGACCTTCTCAGAAAAACCAGAGATTGAAGCTTTATACAATGGGAACAGCACATTATCTCTCATGGTCAATGTTCTCCTCAACATTGCTGCAATTCTCTGAGATGTCTTCACAACCTTTGCAATATGTTCTCAGAACTTCAAATATCTATCCACAGTCACCCCAAGATTCCCTGCTTCCTCTACTTCTTACAGTATAATTCCACCAAGTGAGTATGAAGCATCCATCTGTGGATCCCAAATTTTAAAACCTTATATTCAGTAATACTAGGTATTATTTCTGGGAAAATTCCCATATTACTCCTCTAAAATAAATTATTATTTTAATGGCTAATATAGCCTATTTTTGTTTAGGAATGTCCCTTTTTTTACAATGTCATGGCTCTTTACTCAAATCTTAGGACATTATGGAAGTCTTATAAAACTAATATATGAAGAATAATATAGGAGGAAAATTTGGATATACCTTTTTTTTGGATGTTGTTTTCTGTCTCCTTATCCTGGCAATATGCATTCATCTGCTGTTTTAAGCTGTTAGGGGAAGGGGGTTTGGGGAAAGAGGGGATAAAGTAATGTGGGAGAATTATTTGAAAAAAACCTGGTTTTTTATAAGTATATTATTATTATTATTATTATTAAGAGTGGGTAGAGAGCGTTTTTTGGGGGAGATAGTTTTGAAACTGGCTATCATTTCCGATATTCTAAGCATTGTTATATGTTTAATACAAGATTATCTCAACACAGAAATAAAGAAATTAACACAAATTTTTCAAAATCAGAATTACCCCACACAGCTAATAAATTATGTCAACAAAACAGCAAAAACCATGCAAAACAACCCAACAACCAAAACAAACTTCCCAACACAAAAAATCATCAAACTGCAATACATCCAGAACACATACAAAGCCTACAATTACATTTTCAAACACACTGATTATAAGCTGGTGTTCGCAAACCAAAAATTGGCAACTCTTCTAAAACCTACAAAATATCACACACACAAAAAAAAATATTAGAACACCACAACACTGTTTACAAATTTCCTAGCCAAAAAGACTGTGATATCACCTACACAGGTTCCACTATCAGGTCTTTTATGGGCAAGACTACAAGAACACTTCCATGACTGTAACATCCCTTTTCCAGAACATTTAAACAATAAAAAAAATGCAAAAAAAAAAAAAAAAAAAACAGGATACAAAATATAGGAAAAACTGTAATAGCAGTCCATGCCCTTGAACAGACACATACCCTGCAAATTGACAAGACCATAATATTAGACATATAAGACAATGAAACAATGCTTAGAATACTGGAAACGATAGCCATAAAATGTGACCAAAACTCAATAAAAGTCCACCGACCCTACATAATCTCCAAGAGTTGGAAGCTCCATAACATCCCTTAACATCCCAACATCCCTTTTCCAGAACATTTAAACAATAAAAAAAATGCAAAAAAAAAAAAAAAACAGGATACAAAATATAGGAAAAACTGTAATAGCAGTCCATGAACAGACACATACCCTGCAAATTGACAAGACCATAATATTAGACATATAAGACAATGAAACAATGCTTAGAATACCGGAAACGATAGCCATAAAATGTGACCAAAACTCAATAAAAGTCCACCGACCCTACATAATCTCCGAGAGTTGGAAGCTCCATAACATAAAAATTAGGTCACGACTCCGACCAATAGGAGACAACACAAGCACACCAAAGACAGAAACACCTCCACACCAAAGACAGAAACACCTCCACTTGCCCAAGTTCCAAAGACGACACACTGTCGAAAGAGATCACACCCATTACTTCCACCCCTGATTTTTTTCCATCAATCCCTCCTCTTCCCCAAAAAATAATTTCTTTCTTCAGATCCTTCTCTCGCTATATATTCTTCTCTCTTCTCGTCTCTCTCTCTCTCTATATATATATATATATTAGCCATTAAAATAATACTTACATTTAGTTGCATTAAACTGAAACTTCCATTTATTTGCTCACTCACCTTTTCAGTTTATTCAAATCCTCTTGAAGAGCCAAAACATTAGCACTAATACTAATAACCCTCCCACGCTTCATATCATCTGCAAAACAACTGAACATCTCCCTGTAGTTCTGTGACAATATTGTTGACCTAAAGATTGAACAGCAATGGTCCCAGGACTGGACCATTGCTGGACTCTGCATGAATCCATCTGTAACCTGCCTACTCCCTGATACTGGTCCTATATATTACTCTGATATCTATCAGAGAGCCAATCCAATTCACTAACCGATATCCAAACCCACTTGATATAACTTAAAAATCAACCTGTCATGTTGCACACCATCAAATGCCTCGGGGGGAAAAAAAAAAAACCAACAATGTATACCTTACCCTCATCCACTGTTCTTGTTACTCTATTGTAAAAGGTAACCAGATTACTAAAACAAGAATGCTCTTTAACAAATCCATGCTGGCCTGCATAAATAATATTACCCTCCTCTGCCCAATTCCATATACAAGTTTCTGTATTCTCACCAATTTCTCCAAAATCTTAACAGCTACAGAAGAGATACAAGCAGGCCAATAGTCTGATACTTCTATTCTCCAGGAACCTGCCTCATTGCAAGGCATTAAACAGCCAAGTTAATGGCACGGTCAGTTCCACAACACACTCCCTTCAAACACGTAGTGAAATATCATTTGACTCCCATGCCTTATTGACATTTGGTGCATTCAGTATTCAGAACACATCCTCTTCATTCGCTTATAACACTTCACTACTAATTATCCTTAATTATCCATTATTAATGATGTAAACTTTTCATGTAGTATTATCATAATATTCTCTATCCCTCCCCTTGAGGATATATATGTATATTTACATCAAAATCATTATGGTATAAAGTAAAGATGATTTTTACCTTCAGTTTTCATATAAAAATAATGTCTTCAAACTGCTTTTATCAAAATATGACATATACCAAGTACTAAAAACTTTTTTTTTAATTTTGTAAGAGTACATCAAATGTAATCATGTGCAAAATGCAGGCAGTGGGAGGAAATAAATGAATTAGATATATCGATAACTGACCTAGTTGCTCCAGGAATGGGAAATGAATATCGGAAGATGAGTAGTGTGATAGGAGAGAATGAAGAAAAAAATATGAACGAGAAAATAATAGTTGATAATGTGGAAAGCGTGAGTGACTGTGCAAGTTTCGGAGATGGTTTTGTTTGGGAGAATGAATTTCGATTAAGAGTAACTGACTTGCAGAGAGAGATAGTAAGCTGAAAGAGGAGGTGAAATGTCTTTTGAATGAGATGAGACGTATGAAAGATGAGATTAGGAGAATAGAGGAGATGAATGCAAGGCAAATCAGAGTAGGGGGGGGGAGAGAGAGAGTTTGGGGAATGAGAGAGGTATGAGAATGCTAGGAGAGAGAGAGAGAGAGAGAGAGGTATGGGAATGCTAGAAGAGGAATAGGAGCAGTAGAGGAGAGGGAATGACAGAGACGTATGGGCATGATAGAAGAGGAGAGAATGGAAATAGTAGAAGAGAGGGAGTGAGAGTTATGGGAATGATAGAGGAGGAAGAGAATGGAAACAGTCAGAGAAAGGAAACGAAAAGAATACGAGGGAGTGCTGGAACCAGGGACAGAGTGATGCGAGGACAGCAGGTAAGTAGGGGAACACAGAGAGAAAAGGTTAGAGGAGAGAGAGAGAGTGAGGGATGCAAGTGAGCAATCAAGGAACAGAGTGGTTATAGGTGTGATGTATGGAGACTCAATGATCTCTGGTGTGCAAGCTAGGATTCCAGAAGTGTGTTTGCCTGGAGGGATGATAGAAAATGTGGCTATGGCAATTAAGAGGGGTGAAAGGATGGATGAAATGATTGTGATGGTGGGCACGAATGACTTGAGAGGCAGTGTAAATCGGGCAGTGAGAGATCTGAGATTCTTGCTTGAATTTGTGCAAAAGAAAATGCAGAGAGGGAAGATTGTGTGGGTGTTGTCCAGGTATGATAGCAACCAGCTGAGCAGAAGAGCAGCAATACTGAATTGAATAATAGCCAGAATGTGTGAGAAGAGAGGATTGGAATAAGTGGATGCTTGGAGGGCGTTTGAGGGCAGAAGGGAACTGTATGCTAGAGACTGCTTGCATTTGAATGAGGGAGGACGAAGGCATCTGGAAAGATTGCTGTTTTCTGAATGAGTCAGTGTGTCAATGCAGGGAAACTAGAATTCCCAGGGTGGATGGTAGCAGTGGTGGCCTCTTGTGGGAATGGGTGCTTGGGGAAAGGGGGATGACATCAGATAACATTGAGCCCTGGGGGGGGGGTCGAGAGGGGACAATGATAGGTATAGAAGCAGTGACATTTTTATGCTCTATACTAATGCCAGGAGTATACCAAATAAAGGAGATGAATTAGTGGCGCTAATAGCATCAACCTGGCCAAAGATTATTGGGATTTCCGAGATGTGGATGATGGATGATGATATAATAACCGGAATTGAAGTGGAAGGATACAGCATTTTTCGGCAGGATAGGAAAGGAAAACGTGGTGGTGGAGTACTGCTTATGATAAGTGATAACTTACGTCCTCTAAGAGTGGAGGCTTTGGAAGGCAGTGACACAAATGGATTTGAAAGCATATGGTCTGAAGTAGAAATGGCCAAGACAGAATATTCAGTGGGGTGTTGCTATAAACCTGAGAGCACAGAGGGTAGGAACCAGGAGATGTTTAGGCAGTTGAGCTTGGCAAGTGCAAGAAGAATGGTTGTTATGGGAGATTTTAAATACAGCAGTATTTAAAATCTTAAAATGGGAAGAGGAAAATGCAAGTAGTAAGAAGGGGATAGAATTTCTGAAATTCTTGAGGGACAAATGTCTTCGGCAGCATGTAATAGAGGGAACAAGAGGTTCAAGAGCTTTAGATTTGGTCATAGCAACAGAAGAGCTGATAATAAGTGAGATGACATCTCTCCCACCAGTTGGAGAGAGTGACCATGTGGTTTTGACTTGGAAGATGAACAGACATGCAGGTGTATCAAAGAAAAGGGAACGTATGTGGAATTATAAAGCGGGTGATTATAATAGTCTTAGGTATCAACTAGAGACGGTTCCATGGAGGGCAGAATTGGAAGGCCAAGATATAATTAGTGCTTGGGAAATTGTGAAGGAATATTTGTTAGCAGCAATAGTAAGCTGTATTCCACGGGTGAAGAAGCAGACACAATTTGGTGGAAAGTGTGACAAACGATATCAAATAGGAACTGCAGTTGAAAAAGAGATTATGGGAGAGATATAAGGAGGGGGGGGGGTGGAGGACAGATATACGAAGAATATAAGACACAGGTCAGGAGAGTGACCAGAATGGTGAGGAACGCAAAACTGGAATATGAGAAGAGATTGGCGCTAAGATCCAAAGAAAATCCTAGGGAATTTTTTAGCTATGTGGCCAGTAGGAGGAGAAACGATTGTGGAAGAATGACATTGCGGGATAAAAATGGGAACAGAGTGACTGATGCAGAGGACATAGTGGAATTGTTCAATGAGCACTTTACTGGAGTATTTCATCCTGGAGGAGGTTTTAATACTAGAGGGATAGGGCAGGTTCAGGGTTCAGAGGTGCAAGAGGAGAGTGTGTTCCAAATACTGAGTACTCTGGATACCAGTAAAGATGTTGGACTGGATGGTATTTCACCACAGGTTTTGAGAGAATGTGCTAAAGAACTGACAGCTCCATTGACCTGGCTTTTCAATAAACGTCTGGCTGAGGGAAAGGTACCCAGGGAATTGAAGGAAGGTAAGATAGTGCCGCTGCATAAGGGCAGTAACAGACTGGAAGTATCTAATTATAGGCCTGTTTACATGTCATCAGTAGTTGTTAAGGTCTTGGAGAAATTAGTGGGGACTATATACAGCGTTAGGCAGATGAGGGTAATGTTATCTGTGAGAATCAACATGGATTTGTTAAGGGGCACTCTTGCTTTAGTAATATGATTGCCTTTTATAATAAAATGACAAGAGCAGTTGATGAGGGAAAGGCATATACTGCCATTTTTTTGGATTTTGCAAAGGTGTTTAACAGGGTGCGACATGATAAGCTGATATTTAAGTTGCAGCATATGGGTTTAAATGTCAGGTTAGTCAAATAGATTCAGGATTGGCTGACTGATAGGTATCAGAGAGTTGTGTATGGTGGGACAATATCAAGGAAGTAGAAGGTTACAAGTGGGGTTCCACAGGGCACAGTACTGGGACCTGTATTGTTCAACCTTTATATCAATGATATTGTCAATGGATTGCAAGGGGACACTCAGTTGTTTGCGGATGATGTGAAGCTGGGAAGGGTTATCAGTAATAGTGCAGTTGTGGCAGTCCTGCAAAAGGATTTGGATAAACTAGACAGATGGGCAAATGAATGGGGTTATCGGTTCAATGCAGCAAAATGTAAAGTCTTGAGGTTTGGGATCCATCGATAGGAGGATGAGTACTTGATTGGAGGAGCTGTACTGTAGGAGGTAGGGGGACAAGAGATCTGAGGGGGGGTGATGATTGATAGAAAACTGAAATTCAGGGAGCATATTGCAAAGGTGGTGAGGGTAACTCAGAGGATTGCTGCAATACTGAGAAGGACACTGACCTGCAGAGATCAAAGAGTTATCATTCCATTGCATAAGACTCTGATTAGACCACACTTAGACTATTGTTCTTAGATTTTGTCCCCAGGATTTGAAGAGGGATAAATTGACTGTGGAAAGAGTACAGAATTGAATAACACAGATGGTTTCAGGACTGTACAATATGAGTTATGAGGATCGACTGAGGGAATGTGGACTGCAGAGTTTGGTGGATAGAAGGAGAGGTGGTATGATTGAGACTTATAAACTGTTGAGAGGCAATTACAGTGTAGACATTGGAAAGTTCTTTCACTTGGTGGAACGGCAGGAAGTAGCGATGACAAGGGACCATCCCTGGAAGTTATGAAAGGAGCCTGTGCGCAACAGGGTGAGGAGTGGTTTCTTTGCATGGCGGATGGGTGAACCTTGGAATGCATTGCCTGAGAGAGTGGTTGGAGTGGGAATGGTCAATGGGTTTGGGAGTGGTATGATAAACTTTGTGTTTCCTAAAAACAACCTCCCACAATGAGTCTTTTGACTCCATGTTGGCCTGGAAAATAATAATAATAATAATAATATTATTTTCCCTATGATAATAGTATTTACCTGCTTTCCATGCAATCTCCCCCTTCAAAGTAGTTACCTTCACCTGGGCCACTAATTATTTTGTCGGCCTGGTTGGCCCAGTGGTTAACATATCTGCTCTACAGCCAAAAGGCTGTAGAGTGGATATGGTAGTTTGATAAGTGGGTTTGAATCCTGCCTTGGGCATGGATGTTTGTGATTGTCTGTGAAAATACTAGTGGTGGTGGTAGTGGGCAGTAGATGGCGTTGGTGTAGATGATGCAGTTTGCTGTAATTGGTGGATGGAGTGGTAGAGACTGAGAGTTGTAGAGTAGGTGTCCTCCCTCGCTGAGTCTTTGGACTCCTTGGAGATGTCACGTAATAATAATAACTTGATTCAGTTACAGTCATTCCAATATTAATGCCATACTGAAAACATCTGGAGAAGCCCTATGCTTGAACTTGACTAGCAGTGTGGGATTTTTTTTTTTTTTGAATTTGATGTGATTCAAGTCATCATATTTTATTCCCATTCAAGAGAAACTTGAGTTATGGAAAGCATGCATGTATGTGTGTGTGTGTGGGGGGGGGAATCACAGTTACCAGATATGTTGAGGTACAAGTGTAGAAAATCGTTTGTACCACTTTCTTTTTTTTTTTTTCTAAACCAAAAATTCTTATATAAGATAGAGTTAAATGAGCAAAAGTATTGTCATTGTGCACACTAATATACATTAGTGTGCACAATCTGCAGAACATCTGATTAGAAATCCTTTCTTTCAATGTGATCTGCATTCATTATTAAAAAATTATAATAACTATAGTAAAACTTCAGCTTAATATAAACCAAATCAATCACCTGACATTTCAACCTTCATATTGTGGTAGATAAACACACTATACAAAGAAACAATCTACACAGTACACTAAAGTCACACTAATCTGGTCAACCTTTAATACTATTGGCCTGACCTCTGGTGGGAAAAAATCTTACTACATCAAAGCGAGATTCTGTTATTTGGTTACAAATCATTAAGAGATATATTAAGCTAGAGAGCAATGTGTTCTCACATAATTACTCACAGTTAAATTAGAACAAACTAGTACAGATGATGGCCAATAAGGACTGAAATTGTTTAGAGTCCTAAAATAAGGGTTTGTTGGAGAACTTGAAAGAAGTTATGTGGGCTGAATGTGTACAATCCAAATTCTTGGGATTTTTATGCCACCATTATTGTTTAGATTAGGATAGTTGATTAGGACAGTTTGGCTTAGATACATTGACGATGTTTTTATTACTGGATCATATGGCCACCAAATTTTAGACACCTTCCTCAGCCACCTGAACAAACAACATGAGTGCATACAACATGAGCCCATACATCATCTTAAATTGAAAATCAAAACTCAATTCCTTTCTTAGAAAGGAATTGAGTTTTGTAAGCCTACACATACTGGCCAAACATATACATGCTAACTCTTACCACCACCCTTCACAAAAACTTACAGTCATTAACATCCTCAAAAACAGAGCTATTACAATTTTCTCTAATGAACAAGCTCTTAAATAAGAGCTTCATATTATTAGCAATACATTCATAAACAATGGCTATAGCAAAAATATCATCAATAAAATTATTCATAAAACTTCACCAAAAAAAAATAATAATACAGATTCCAGTAAAATCATAGCAATTCCTTACACTGAAGGGTTAGCAGATAAAATAAATAGAATTCTACACCATTACAATCTTAATGCTATTTTTAAACTATTTATAAAAGTGATAAACATATTCAACTCCCCCAAGGATCCTCCCCCTTCCTTGGCCCAGCCTGGGGTATACGAAATCCATTACACATGTAACGCCGGCAAAGGTTGGTCGATTGGTAGAGCCTCTGCTACTAATGGCTCAGTTAAGTAAGTTGGAGTGTGGTTAGTAGTTGGAAGGAGGCCAATCGTTCGATGCTGTTGGCACACTCTCCCTCGATGAGTCTTTGGACTCCCTGGAGGTGTCAAATAATAATAATAATAAAAAAACTTACCTTATATTGGTGAAACTGGATGCACAATTCCAATCCGTAAAAAAGAACACAAATGACACATTAAATTTAACAATTTTGGTAAAGCAGCCCTCTCGGATAACACTCTTAACACTATACACCAAACTGACTGCAAAGGTCTCTGTCCCTTACATCGTATACAAACCTGGTATGACAGCAAATTTAAGTAAGCCTGTGAAGTTTTGTTTAACCATCTCAACCTAAATGATCTTGGCATAAAATCCCAAGAATTTGAATTGCACACATTCAGCCCACATAAGTTCTTTCAAGTTCTGAAGCAATAATTTAAGCTCTTATTGTCCACCACCTATGCTGGTTTGTTCTAATTTAATTGTGAGTAATTATGTGAGAACACATTGCTCTCTAGTTTAATATATCTCTTAATGATTTATAACCAAATAACAGAATCTCACTTTGATGTAGTAAGGTTTATATTTTTTTTGTCCACCAGCAGTCAGGCTAGTAGTGTTAAGGGTTGACCAAATTAATTGGATTTTAGCATACTATGTAGATTGTTTCTGTCTATATTCTGCACATACTCCAGATGATGACCATTATATGAAGGTTGAAACATCAGGTGATTAATTTGTTTATATTAAACTGAAGTTTTACTATAACATGGTAGTTGCTTCCATAATTTTTTAATAATGAGTCTGATTAAGTTGGTTCACAAATTGACTGTTGGTAAAAAACTTAGAATGTAGAAGAAGTAATGTTAAAAAACAATGAGCATTATTAACAGGCATCACTCTACTTTTGCATATGAATCAATCAATCAAATTTTTGATCGGTTTTCACTATAGTTGTAGTGTATTTTCTTCTCCAAAAGTAAGTTTTAACATTTCTGAACTTGATGAAAGTGCAATGATAACTGAAGCTGCAATTATTTGATGGGAGAAGAAATCACAAAGGAAGAGCATGCAATATATAATGCTATACTTCCAAAATAAACAATGAATAATCTTGATAGTAGTTACTATCCATAGTGTCAAAGAGAAAATTTTTTTTATCACATCTTGTATAATTTAAATAATAAACCTTGCTTGTTTTGTAAATAAAATTCTATTAGATAATCCTATCCTATCCTAATTTATGCTCATGTGTAGACCTACACATTTTACTGTGTAGGTATTCAGAACCAAAATCTTACGGAATAGGTTGGTTCCTTCTTATTCCTGGAGGTGTCCTATGTCTTTAGAAGCATGTGTTAATGGGACTGGTTTGCTTGTTCTGGGGATGCAAAACCTGAGTTTCTGGATGAAAAAAAACCCCCTATCTCTGTAAGAGACTGGCTGACTCACCTTCTGTCGAAAGAGACCAGATAAAGGTTCCTCACGTCACTAACGAGAATCAAACCCAGGTCTTTCAAACATTCATGCCACTGTTACAAATAACTATCATATACAATTTTTGGTAGTGCAAAGAGATTTCTCATTGTTTATTTGTCAATATTATGAAATCACTTACTTTCCAGATTCGCTTAAGATGAGGAAAAATAAAATTATCACATGGAGCCTTTTCTATTGAGCAGAGTTCACTAGTGTGAAACTGTGGTACCAAAAACTACAACACAGATTGGGCAATGTGTGCAGTTGCATTATCGTGCAGTTTTCATTTGCCAAATGACCACTTTCATGATTGTTTCAGATATACTGAATTGCAGAGACACTTAAAAAGTACAAATGTTGTTATTGATTTAGCAGTGTGGAATCTAATGATATTGTGCAATGGCATGAATGAAGGTAAAGAGACAGCATCACTATAGAGGAAGAATTCATTTTATAAAATAATGAAATCACTTGAAAATTCTTGCACATGGATAATAATAATAAATACTATATACACTGATTCACTGCCACTTATAATTAACATGAAATAATGCACAAACATTGTTCTTGATTTTTAGCTATCAGAAAATGTGATATGAAATAACAACATACTGAATATTATGAATAAATGAAGCAGTACAGTAAGGTCTCACCTTACCTACAAAAATGTAACTTATCTGGACATATCACTGAATAATTATGTAGTATTGTTTAGTTATTATTATTATTTTTAATTTTCAACGCCTTTTGATAAGATTATATATTCTTTCTATGTTTCTGTGTGTGTGTGATTTCTTTCAAAATTCCAAATTTGAAAGCATGCAGAAAAGAAATGAAAGATGGTGAAGAAATAAGAACAAATAAATAACAATTTAGAAAGAAAGAGCCAACCTGAAGCTGCCCTTCCTGAGGGATAGTAGTAGTAGGTGTAGTAGCAGCAGCAGCAGAAAAGGTAAGAAAGAACATGTTATGAAAAACAGTAACAAAAAATCTACTCATTCACTGGCTTATAAATATGTAATACATATTATATTCACTTACAAAATTTCTTCCTTTTTTATTTATTTTGCCCTTAAAAAACAGAAAAAAAAAACGACTATCATAAAGTTTAAATTAAAGATAATTACTTATTATTTCGAACGATCTAAAATATGCAGAAGAGAGGTTGTTGGTTTTCCTTTACACATTTGTAATCTGGTGAAGTCAGTGCCATCCAACTTTGCACGATCTTATCTTTTGATCAAGTGTGTTTGATTTGTTTCAACCTGAATGTTTGCTTATTGTCAAATTTCATTTTTTTTTTAATACATATTTTATTAAATGTCAGAGTACCCAGACTGGGTAGTGACCCTTCCCATAATGCATAGCATTATACATGTCCGCAAGGAGATGTGCTTTGCATCATGGGATACTAAGGCAAGTGATGTGAAGGCTTAGCTTCCTTATATGAGTTCCCCAGTCTTGAAAATACTTCAGGCGCAAACTTTGTTTGCTTACACTTGGATAAAGGATTAAGCCAAGTATATAATTTCTTAGTATCTTTAATTTACAGTATAACCAAGTGAAAAAACTTCCAACTGATAGTTATGTTTTCCACAGATGACGAACAAATATTGAAGTATAATGTATAACTTTTTCAATGTACTGCTGGTAAAAATAGTCATAACAGGCTATCAGTAGCAATCTGTCCACACAGTTAGCCTAGTGGCTTTGCGCTTCGCAACCATATGCCTGGGGAGGGAGTGTCCTAGGTTCGATTACCCGTCGCCAACGTGAGGAGCTTAAGAATCTTCCTCAGCCATAGCCAAGTTAGCTGGTCTTGGACGTGGACAACAGGGTTTTTCCCCCCAGTTTATCTGGGCTTTTTAATCCTGAAAGCAGGCAAACCGGCCCCGTGAACACACATGGATCTACAGCCATAAATACTTAACCCCCTCTTGAGGAGGTTCAACTCGCCCCAATAGGGACGGGGGAGAAAAGGGAGGGACCTCCATATGAATAAATAAATAAAGTAGCAATCTATCAGTATTGAGCAATAAAGGGTGCACTTTTTGCTAGCAAAAATTTGGAAAGAGCAAACAGTTTTGATCGACTTTATGGCAAACTAAGAATGCAAAACTTCATTCTTAGCCACCATCTTCTTAATATGTGTTATCAGGTCTTCCGTCAGTGCTCTTTTGATTCCCATCATCCTCCCAGATGAGTCTTTAACTCCATGAGGTTTTGGGGTAGTAATAATAATAACAACTTCAATACCTCTTCATTAGTTTCCTCCCCCCCCCTCGTTCCAAGAAATCTTCATTGCTGCTCTATTATTGTACCACATCTCCAAGGCCTGCAATTTCTTCATTATGGATTTTGTATATGTCCACGTCTCACATCCATAATTCAATGTGAACCATATGAAGGATTTTATTATTCTTATTTTAGTCTGTTTATTTATTATTCTAAAATGCTGCTTTTGCTTTACCTATTCTTGATTTTATTTCCATAACTGTTGTTCCATCTTCTGTAATCATTATCAGGGTCGTCACCAGATTAGATCATGCCCTGAGGCAAACAATTTAATATCATCCCTGATGGTTATAAAACAAAAATATAAGAAAATCTCCAATTGCTATTTTGTTTTTATTACAAGAAAAACATTAATGCAAAACAATTACATAATAATATTAATTAAATATTTGCTCTACGGGGGATATCACACAATAAAACTATTTATAAGCTCTAAATTTAAATTATAAGCTATGTTCGCCTCTATCGATATAGTTGCTAGACCAATCTTTCTTGGGTCATTGCTGTTCGCAAATAATTTTTAATCAATTTAAGCTTGGAAAACTTTTTTCTGTACTTGTTATGCTAAAAGGAATTGTTAGTGTAGCGCCGGCGCCTACCGCAATATGGCTGAACGAGCACTCTTATTAAGCCGCTTCGTGTGGCAGGCTGCCTCTATGCTACACCCTGTCGATGGTACTGATCATTACCCCTAAATAATTATAAGCCTTTACATTTTGATTGAATCCCATTAATATACTACTTTTAACTTGCGTTTTCTTGCAGTTTTTTGCTCATTACTACATACTTCATTTTAGCTGTATTTAATACTAAGCAATAATTCTGACTCTTTGATTAGTATTCAACCATACTTGTAACTAAGTTTTTGATTTTGGTATGAACACCACATCATCAGCAAATCTAATATTGTTAATTCTATTGCCATTTACTTTTATTCCAATTTCAATTTCTTGATATTCTTTCATTATCATTTCACTGCATATATTGGAAAGTATAGGGGATGTTACAGACCATTGTCTTACTCCTCTTGATATATATTGTTTCATTATTAATTTCGTTTATAATTTGTATCTTCTGCTTCCAGTATAATTCAATTATTATCATGAGGTCTTTTGTATCAATTTGAATGTCCTTTAATATTTCTATTAATTTTTCATTGCTTATTGTGTCAAATGATTTTCGAAAGTCTATAAAGCATAGACATACAGTGCATGCAAAGAAGTCAATAGACACCCCATGGACAAGGTGCATCATGTCATGTAATGAATCATGTGTTTGTAGTAGGTATAAATTGGAGGAACATGATGCTTCCAAGTCAGTGCAACTATACCTGGGTGAAATGGCTGCAAGAAAAGGAACTGATGGAGTTTGAAAGAGGCATTGTGATACGATGTCATGTCAGCCATTATTTATACCTAACTTCTTGCTTACCAGTTTCATGGAGTGTGCATGCTCGTCGAGAAGTTGGATGTGTGATTGACAGCTGACAAAGAAAGCGTTCGGTATCTGAGTAATGGCTGTAAACAAGGATAGCGTTCGGAAGGAATTTAGAACACAGGCCGGCAGATATTTAGATTCAGAGGAACTTAAGTTTTATTGTGACAGTCGGAGGAAAATTAATAGTATATTCCGAAAAAGGATTCTTGGAACTATTAAGTTTTAATGTGGAATAAGTATGTGGATAAATAAAAGGGAAATATTGCTATATGCATTTTAAACGGAATATTGAAGGAAACACTAATCGAAAGATTTATAGTAGATTCCAAAAAAGGAAATCGTAGAACCGTAAGTTTTTTTTTTATTGGAAGAGTTAAGACTGTCAATAAGCATTTAGTGAATAAAAGAAGAATTTGCTATTCACGTTCTAAAGGAATGTTCGAGAAAACTCTGATTAGGAAGTTTCATCTGTATTAAGGATGCCGGATCTGACTATTATTTCTACTGAAGAAAAGAGATAGAATTAACATGTGTTACATAAGTGATGATAAAGGATCCTGTGAAAATGAAGAATAAAGTCATATATCTTCGGAAAAGGGCCTTGACAGAGAAAGAAACTGGCTATCTATGAACATTTTGTGTTTGTGCAAACAAAGTGTTTAGTCTAGTCTTAAGTGTAAGTTTATTTTTAAAAGGGCTTGGATCCAATTAATTTTGTAATTAGTTATGTAATATTTGTTTGAAGTGTATATATATTGTTTTTGTTATATTAAATGTGTTTATTTTGTATTTTGGTCTTCAGTCAGTGATAATTTGGATTCTGAAAGAGTTAAGGTCATTGCACCAATTGGAGTGAACCCTTGTGCATATAATAATATAGAGGTACACTCGGAATTAAAAAAAATAATTGTTAGAAACAGAGATCATCTCTATGGTAGGATTAATATTAAGATAATATCTATGAATATTATATATATAAAAATCCACCAATTATTAACATGTATATATGAACTTCACCATACTTGATTGGCTTCTGCAGAGTCCTGATCTTAACCCTATTGAACATCTATGGAATGAACTGGAGTATTAGGCAAGGTCAAGGGTTGTCCACTCCACAACAGCCCAGGATCTCATTTCATGCCTACATGAAGAATGGTCCAAAATTCCCATTGATTACTATCACAGACTTTTGGAAAGTATGCCCCAGAGAAATGGTGAAGTCATCCATCCTACACCTTATTCAGGTGGGTTGCATGGCACCCACCTTAATAAGTAGGACGGACCAAGCATCCTTTCCTTTATATGTGTATACTACAGATGATAATGACCTTAATATTATTATTAAGAGAGACCTCCAGGCAGTCAGGGACTCATTGAGGGAGGTCACATATTACACACACACACACACACACACACACACACACACACACACACACACACACACACACACACACACACACACACACACACACACAAAAACACACACACACACACACACACACACACACCAGCTATCATACTTATTCTTGAATTCATTCACGATGTTTGCACACACACAACATCCAATGGCAATTCATTCCAATCATTATTATTATTATTATTATTAAACAAGACCTCATGGAGTCAAAGACTGATCTAGGAGGTCCTTTTATCTCACACACATCTCATCATAACACGTCTTAAACACATTCAAACTCCTTGCAGACACCACACTCTCAGGCAAGGCATTCCAATCACTCACAACTCTGCACGAAAAAAAACCTACCTCTCACTCCCCTACTCACACCCTCTTTATACAGTTTCCAGGGATGACCTCTGGTTCTCCCCTGATCTCCCACTATTCTCTGTAGAACTTCTCCACCATTGATCCTATAACAACCCCTTACCAACTTGTAGGTCTCTATCATATCTCCCCTCTTCCTTCTCTCCACTAGACTCTGCAAATTACATCTTTTCAATCTTTCCTCATACTCGACATTCCAGAGGTCAGAAACTACCTTAGTCAGTCGCCTTTGGACCCTTTCCCACATCTCTTCATCCTTCTGAAAACCAGGTGACCAAATCTGGACACAATAGTCCATGTGTGACCTAATCAAAGCCTTATACAATGGAACAAGAATCTCCCTACTTCTACACGTCAGTGTCCTCCGCATCATTCCCAGAAGTCTTTGTGTTGTCTTCACAATTTTGGTGATGTGTCCCCTAAATTTTAGATCCTTATCCACTATCACCCCAAGATCTCTTATTTCCTCTATTTCCAACAATATATTCTCACCAAGCATAAATTCTGCATCCCATCTTTGTTTTCCAAATTTTAAAACCTTACATTTTGCAACATTGAACTCACATCCCCATTTGCTTTCCCAATCACTCAATTTATTCAAGTCTTCTTGCAAGGCCACAACATCTTCACTACTCTTTATGGTTCGTCCCAACTTTGCATCATCTGCAAACAACTGAATATCTCCATCCAAATCTTTGCCAATATCATTAATATACAAGTTAAATAGTAATGGCCCTAAAACAGATCCCTGAGGCACTCCACTAGTGACTTTCCTTTTCCTGGATATTGCACCCCCATACACAACTTGTTGATACCCATCAGATAGCTAGTCTCCAATCCAATACACTAATCTAATATCCAACCCCATCTGCTCTAGTTTGACTGTCAACTTATCATGAGGTACTCTATCAAAAGCTTTTGCGAAATCCAAGTATATTACTGTGTATCCTTCTCCTCTGTCCAAGGAAGCAGCCACTTTATTGTAATAAGTAAGTAGATTACTAAAACATGACCTCTCTTTAGCAAATCCATGCTGTCCATCAAAGAAAATACCATTGTTGTCACCCCAACTCTGGATCCTTGTTCTCACAAGCTTCTCCAACAACTTAACCACAACACCTGACACACAGATAGGCCTATAGTTTGATGCTTGAGTTCGATCACCTCCTTTATGAAGTGGCACAATCTTGCCCTCCTTCCACTCTTTAGAGACTTGACCGAGTGCAAGACTCGTATTAAAAAAATATGTCAACGCAGGTGTCAACTCTCTGGCACATTCCTTCAGAATACGCGGTGATATATTATCAAGTCCCACAGCCTTATTTACATCTAGTTTACTCAACTCCCCAAACACCTCTTGCTCACTTACAGTCAGTCTCTCCTCCCCATCATCAACTGCTCATTAAGTATCTCCACCACACATTCTCATGTTTGGTGGAGATACTTAATGAGCATTTCCTCCAATCAATGTCATCCTTCCATAATCATTCTTTCTTTTGCTGGCTACATATCGAAATAACTCCCTAGGATTCTTTTTAGATTCATTAGCTAACTGCTGTTCATACCTCTCTTTAGCTACTCTCACCAACCAAGTCACCCTCCTTGCCTGGTCTTTGTAGACCTCATGAAATTGGTTACTTCCACTTCTCTTATGCTGTCTCCACAATGCCCTTTTTCTCTGTATTGCATGCTTAATCTCTTTATTCATCCATCTCACACCTACCTTATTTAACCTTCTCACCCATGGTATACATTTAGACATTGCATCTACTAAATATTTTTTGAAAATCCCCCAAGCTGCATTGATCTCTTTTCCAGCTAACTCCTCATTCCATGCTACCCTTGCAAGGTGTCTCCTGAGCTCTTCATAATCAACCCCCTTGTAGTTCCACATATACCCTTTTTTCACAGGGGACCTTGCACTGCTGGCAACCACCCAAGTAATCACCTCATGGTCACTTTCACCAATTGGTGGATGATTTGATACCTCATTGATAATTACATCCTCCGATGAGATGACCAAATCCAAGACCCTTAATCCTCTTGTGCCCTCTGTTACATACTGTCTGAGGTAGTTATCCCTCAAAAACTCAAGAAACTCATTTTCTTTACTTCCAGTTGCTATCTCTTCATTCCAGTCTATATTGCCAATTAAAATCACCCATAATGATCACCCTTTTCTTATTTGCTTGGCTTATTTGACTATACATTTCACTATCACAACCATCCACATTACCAGGTCTATAACAACATCCCACCAAGTATTTGATTCTATTCACCTCTATCTCACACCATACTGCCTCAAAACCATTGGTCCCATTTCCCTCTTGCATCTCTACCTTGTATGGACATAACTCTTTCTCTATCATCAATAGCACTCCCCCTCCCTTTTTACCCCTTCTATCCTCACGAAACACATCATACCTTTCCATCTCTATTCCTGTCAGGATGTCATCCTCATCTAACCATGTCTCACTTATTCCGACAATCTCTGGGTGCACAGATGCAATTAGTGCAACCATTTCATCCGCCTTGTTTCTTATACTTCTAGCATTGGTATACAAACACAACAACTCATTTCTGGATCTACAGCTAGTTCCACGGATACCACTCACTCGATGTGATCTCTCCATGCTGGACTGGGGCATTTCCCTTTCTGCTTCTTCATTTTAGAACCCTTTGCAATTCCATCTGTTTCCTTTTGATCCCTGATCATCCCATTACTTTCCTGCCTACACATGCTCTCACCTCCTCTTGGAGCATCCACCTTTCTCACGCTGTGTATCCCTGTCCACCCTGAGCCTCCCCGTTTCCCTGCTCCTCTTGCACACCCATTCTCTCATTTTCTATACTCATACCACTCACTTCCCAATTCATTTCCACTTCTTCAATCTCTACTGTCTTACTCTCCTGCTCTTCCACATCACTCCCCTCTCGATCTGATTCATTCTCTCTATTCACTTCTCCACTTCCCAGCAGCAGTCTCTCCAAGCGACTCACACCATAACCACTCAAATGCAGTCCATTGCTCCCATACAGCTCACTTCGTCTCTCAAACTCATTCCACACATTAACAAACTGTACTCCCATCTCCTCACACATTTCAGCCAGAATATCATTCATAATCCTTGCTCTCCGCCTCATTTCACCACAATCATACCTAGGCAACACACTGACTACCCTTCCTGTCACACTATTCTCCTTTATCTTTCCAAGCAGTCTCCTGACATTCATTTTGACATGCTCTTTGTTCTCTCTCAAATCATTTGTACCAATTAATACAATTAACTCTTTTGCTCGTTCCCGCCTCATATTCAATGCCTCAATCACTCTACTAATTTTACCGCCTGGAAAACATACCTTGTGCATTTTATCCTCTAGCACACCTTTAATAATGGAGTCGCCATACAATGCCACTCGCTCATCTTTTGTTAACTCTTTCATGCCATCATGATTTATTTTAATAGTTTTGACCTGAATTCTCTTAATTTCATTCTGCATCCATTTCATTTCTTGCTTCATCCAATCCAATTCACCTTCCGAACCTCGCGACACATTCTCTCTATCATTAAATCTTTCTAACTTTCTAACTCTCGACCCCCCTCTTCTCACTTGCCCTCTCATTCATCCTTCTTTGTTTCCGTACTTTCGGTCCAATATACGTCCAACTTTCACTATCATTCTTCTCACTTTCACTCTCACATATCTTTCTTTGTTTCCGTACTTTCGGACTAACATGCGTCCAACTTTCGCTATCATTCTTCTCACTTTTACTGTCATTCATCTTTCTTTGGTTCTGTACTTTCGTTCCAACATGTGTCCAACTTTCGCCATCAGTCATTGTTTTTTCGCTATCATTCATTCTTTAGATTTTTTTTACTTGCGATTTCTGCATCACGCCATTTCTACTTTCATTCGTTCTCTCAATTTCGTTTCTTTCCGCTTCATTTTCATCCCATTTAACATCCGTTACGATTGCCAAATCGCTCTTTTTCTTTTTTCCTGATTTTTTAACATTTTTTCGCCACTCTTTGCTCACCATCCTTCTCTTTCAAACGTGCACTCGCAACACAATCAGTACTAGCACTTTCTGTCATCAACTTCATATTCGCATTCATCAATTCCTCGTTCAGGTCACATTTCGCACACACCCTTCTTCCATTCGCACTAAACCTCCACAAATCATTTATGTAATCGAAGGAATACACATAACAGACCTCACACTTAACGAAACGACTGAAATCCAAATTAAAATCATGGAATGACAATGCCGCCGCCATTTTTTTTTTTTTCTCTGCAGGTTACTAGGTCTAATATTAACGATTTCATATTTAGTTTAAGCAAGAAAAAAAAAACCCACACTAATAATATCGGTAGCGTACAACGTTTACAGCCGCGCTTACTTAAACAATTACGCATATATACTTAATTATTCCTAGTAAAACTTATCTGAATCAGGAGCTCTTCAAAACACGTCCGTACCGCTTGACCCACTAGCATGCATCCCCCCTCCCTTTTCTTAGTGGAATTTGTTCTCAGCTTCCAAGGATGCCCTCTTGTACTTTCCCCACCCTCCATAAAATGAAAAATTCCATCAATTGAAATCCTGTATGACTCTTTCAGAAGTGTGTAAGTCTCAATCATATGACGATGGGAGAATGATGCCAGCTGATAATAGTGCCAGACTGGTAACTAATGCAGATGATATAGTTGAAGTATTTAGTGATCAGTTTATCAGTGTATTTCATCCTCATGAAGGCAACATTAAGAAAAGCCAGAGGCATAGAGGATATGGTGGAAGAGGGACTTGATGGTGAATGAGCAGGAAGCATATGAGGAATTAAATAAACTTGATGTTAATGTGGCAATAGAACTTGATAGTATATCACTACATGTCTTGAGGGAATGCTCTGTGGAATTAACATTTTGGCACACCTATTTAACACATCTTGCAACAGAGCAAATCCAAAGGAATGGAAGGTGGGAAAAATTGTTCTAATTCACAAAGGGGGAGGGAGGGAGATAAAACAGAGGCTACAAATTATAGACCACTATGTCTGTCTGGGGTTGTTGTTAATAGTATTAGAGAAGTTGGTGAGGACTAGAATTCAGAAATGGGTTGATAATAGCAGTACTTTTTATGATGGTCAGCATGGGTTTGTAAGATGGAGGTTGTGTTTCAGCAATTTGTTTATGTATTACAACATAGTGACAAATTCACTTGATAAAAGAGATGCATATAGAGTGGTATACTTGGATTTTCAAAGAACTTTGATAGCCTGCCACATGACATGTTAATAGCTGAATTGAAACAGACAGGATCAGACAACAGATTAGGAAGTTGAATAGCTGATTGACTGTTGGACAGATATCAACAGGTTGTGTATGGAGGAATGGTAACCCAAAAGACAAAGGACACTAGTGGAGCGGCACATCTCTGTGGCACTCCACTAGTGACCTGAATAGGATTTGAATAGATTATGTGAGTGGGAAAATGAGTGGAGCTATCAATTTAATGTTGCAAAGTGATAGTCTTGAAATTTGATAGGGAAGGTTAGAGAAATTCTGAAGGAGGTGGAGGAGATGAGAGATCTGTAAGCAGGGATGGATTAACCATTAAGCAAAATAAGCACGTGCTTAGGGCATCATGGAAAGGGGGGGCACCACAGAATTTCTGCTTTAGTTAGATGACAAATTTAATTTAAATTAACTTTTAATTAGTTTTTCATTGTTTTTATCTTTTCTTACTGTTACCTACTTTGTTTCAATAAATAATGACGTGTAGAAGGCCTAATAAAACTCTAACCACGTGCATGAATGAGATGTAGTGAGAGTGGGGGGGTAAGTAATAGAGAGTTGAGTAATGAAGCTGGGAGAGTCATGCTGAATAGTGTAGAGAATGAGTCCATGAGTGTGGACTTGAATGAAGTTAAGAGTGGTAAAATATATGGTGATTCTATGATTAAGGGTATGGAGAGTGGTATGCATGAGGAGTGCTTGGCTGATGGGACAATAGAAAGAGTGGCTTTAGCAATAAAGAGAGGGCATGAAGCAGACAAGATGATAGTTATGGTGGGTACGAATGACCTGAGAGGTAATATAAATCGGGCAGGAAAAGATTTAAGAACATTATTAGATATTGTGAAGAGGAAAAGTGTCAATGGGAGAACAGTGTGTGTGCTGCCTCGTTTTGACAATTACGAGTTAAGTAGACGAGCAATGATAATGAATGATATGATTGCAAGAATGTGCAGAAAAAGAGGTCTGGAGTTTGTTGATGTTTGGAGTGTGTTTGAAGGAAAAAGGCAGTTGTATGCTAGAGATGGACTGCATCTTAACATGGAAGGACATAAGCAATTGAAGAAGTTATTGTTTTCTGAACAGGTTGAAGTTATTGGGCAGGGAAACTAATATTGAAAAGGTTGAGTGTAAGAGAGAGAAACTTTAGCACTGATTGTGTATTTATTGATCCTTATAGGCAGAATAAATTGCATAAGAGAGGGGATAAAAATCGGCATAGGACTACGGTAGTTAGTGACTTATATATCAGTTCTAAAGCCGGCACAAGATCTAGAGGGAATCTGCAATTTTTGTATACCAATGCTAGAAGCATTCGAAATAAGAGAGAAGAATTTTTGGCATTAGTCAGTGAAATCTCACCAAAAGTTGTAGGCATTAGTGAAACTTGGCTGTCAGCAGAAGATGTGGTCACTGGAATTGAATGTGATGGGTACAGTATTTTCAGGGAGGATAGAGAAGATAGAACAGGAGGAGGAGTACTGTTGATGATAGCTGATGTGTTGCAGCCAAAGAAAGTAGTATATCATGATGATAGACATGTGAATGAGAGTTCATTTGAGGCAGTCTGGTGCGAAATAGTGACCAACGCAACCAAATATACAGTTGGATGCTGCTATAGGCCAGGGAGTACGGGGGGAGATATTGAATTCATGCATCAGCAACTTAGTGCAACGAGTGAAGGCTTAGTGATTATTATGGGGGATTTTAATTATGGTGATATCAATTGGAAGGAGGAAATATCACGTAGCAAAAAGGAAATGGAGTTCATACATCTTCTACGAGATAATTACTTGAAACAGCACGTAACTGAAGGGACACGTGGTGTGAGAGTGTTGGACCTGGTTATTGGTTCAGAGGTTATATGCATAAGTAAGGTGTCCTCGTTACCTCCAGTTGGTGAAAGTGATCATGTGGTATTGACTTGGGAGGTCGCAAAATCTGTAGATTTTTCTATTAAGAAGGGGTATGTACGGAACTACAGGTTAGGCAATTATAACAAGCTTCGGAGTGAGCTTGCAGCCATCCCATGGCAGAACATATTGCAAGGGAAAGATGTTAGCAGTGCTTGGGATAAAATCAACGGGTATCTGAGGAAAGCAATATCAGATTGTGTCCCCATGGTCAGGAGGTCAAACAAGGCAGGCATTAGATGGATGAGCAGTAGTATCAAGCTTGAACTGCAAAAAAAGAAAATGTTATGGAGAATTTACAAGGAGAAAGGCGATCAGGACACCCATGAGCAGTACAAGGCTCAAGCTAGGAAGGTTACCAGCATAGTAAGAAAAGCTAAATCAGATTATGAGAAGACCTTAGCCAAAGAGATCAAGGGTAATCCCAAAGAGTTCTTCCGCTATGTGGCAAGTAAGAGGAAGAATGACTTCGGAAGGATAACCTTAGTGGGTGCTGATGGTATTGAGGTGACAAAATCAGATGTAATAGTCGAGTTACTGAGTGATTACTTTTCAAAAGTCTATCACACAAGTGAGGATATCTCTGTACCTATAGCAATACCTAATGTGAGAATTGAAGCTAAAGAATCAGAGGTATTAAATATATTGCAAAACTTAAATGCAAATACTGCGGTAGGCTTAGATGGAATATCAGCTCGGGTGTTGCGTGAATGTGCAAATGAATTGTCAACCCCTCTCACCTGGATATTTAACTTAAGTTTGAACTCTGGTATGGTCCCTAGGGAGTGGAAGTTAGGCAAAGTGGTTCCTTTGCATAAGGGTGGCTCTAAAACTGCGGTATTGAATTACAGACCAATCACCATCTCAGGAGTAGTGGTAAAAGTATTGGAAAAGTTGGTTAAAGACAAAATTCAAGAATGGGTGGATCAGGATATGATACTCTATAGAGGCCAACATGGTTTTGTTAAAGGTAGATCCTGCCTTAGCAATCTATTAACTATTCATAATAGGATAACATCCGAGTTGGACAAAGGAACTGGCTACACAGTGGTACTTCTGGATTTTGCTAAGGCTTTTGACAGGATACCCCATAGAACACTGTTACGCAAATTGGAGCAGATGGGAATGGATATTAAATTGGTGATATGGATAGGAGAATGGCTCAGGGAGAGATACCATAAGGTGGTGTATGGAGGAGCCGAGTCCAGAATGAGGCAGGTGACCAGTGGTGTGCCTCAGGGCTCTGTGCTTGGGCCAATGTTGTTTAATTTGTATATAAATGATATAGGAAACGGCTTAAAGGGAGATATTCAGTTGTTTGCTGATGATGCAAAGTTGTGTAGTGCAATAAAAAATAAAGCTGATGTTGAAAGTTTGCAGGAGGATTTAAATAAGCTGGTAAAATGGGCAAAAGAAAATGGATGTCAGTTCAATGTGGAAAAGTGTAAAGTCATGCATTTTGGGATTAAAAGATTACCAGCTGTGTATTACATCGATGGAAAGGTACTCCAAGAGATTGATGAGGCTAGGGACTTAGGGGTATTGGTAGATAGGGAGATGAAGTTCAGAGGACACATTGCTAAGGTGTCCAAGATTGCACATAGGATTACTTGGTTGTTGAGGAACACACTGACATCCAGAGATAAAGAGGTTATTATTCCCTTTTATAAAGCATTGATACTTCCACATTTGGATTACTGTGCTCAGGTCTGGTCACCTGGATTCCTTGGAGATGAGGAGGCTGTGGAGAGGGTTCAGAGAAGAGTGACCAAGTTGGTGAGTGATATAAAAAATGCTCCCTACATTGATAGATTGAGAGCTTGTGGATTGCAGAGATTGGTTGATAGGCGAAGAAGAGGGGATATGATAGAAACATTCAAATTACTAAAAGGTTTTTATAGGATTGATGCAGGGGAAATGTTTCAGCTGTGTGATAGTGATGGAAGAACAAGAGGTCATCTCTGGAAATTAAAGAAGAGTATGGTTAACAAAGGTGTCAGAACAAGGTTTTTTGCCTGGAGGGTGGTGAATGAGTGGAATTCATTGCCTGACTTAGTTGTGAGCTCTTCGTCTGTAAATGAATTCAAGAAGAGATATGACAGATATTGTTTTGCTAGTTTGGGTCTCCCACGATGAGTCTACTGACTCCATGGAGTTACCCGTAATAATAATAATAATAATAATAATGACAGTTCGTTTACACCGTATTATCGTTCACGATGCTTTCTGGCACTACCATTGTGTCAAATGAGGTAATTTTTTATAATTAACGTAACCATTTTATTTTTTATTTTCCTGTCTGTTTTAGTCTTGTTTTAATAAATTAAGTCTTATAAAAGACTCCAGAAGCAAATATAAAACAAATCACATGGTTGTCTCAGAAACGTGCCTCCGGTAAAAGGCCTAGCTGTCGCAGAAGTGCGACTCCGGCAAAATAAGAGTTAATTAAAGCACGAAAGCACAAGATTCAGCTGTAAGCCGAAAATTAAATTGTTCGTATGATTTTGCATGTGATATGTGTAACTGTGTTGATTGCCACCTAATATTCAATAAAATAATCTTTTCATTTCTGTATTTAACAGATTCCAAGAACCAAGATGAAACCGGTTTAGTTAAGTGGTGCACAAAAGTGAAAACTATCAAAACAGAAACAAGAGGAGAGTTTGGAATTAGATTCCAAGACTGCAAAGCTGACTGATTTCTTCACACAAGTTCCACAACATTATATACCATTTCCTGATCAGAGCCAATCTTCGTCATCAGAAGTAGACACAAATACCACTTTGATCACTTCAAAATCAAAATATGATGATGTTGGAATCATCAAGGTATCAACAAGCAGGTTCATCTAGTACATGTCTCACTAGTGACCTCACTTTGTCTGTAAATTCTCTCGATATCTTTACTGCAAATGTTGATGCAAGTTGCTCTACAAAACATTCTGAGGTTGAAATAATTGCTGAAAATGAAAGTTTAGTGGGCCATGGTGATGGTGGTGAAATGATTCAGTCTACAAAAGATGAAGTAAATATAGCAAAATATCCATGGTTGTGGCTTGATTTCTCTGCTGATGACGTGGCTTATTGGACTGCTTGTGGACCCAGTGACTGTCAACACCATAACGGGCCATTTGACAAGTCTTACCGACATTTCAGTAGTGGCAAACCAGTGATACTGTTCGCAGAAACTTTTTGTTGGGACAAAAAGCCAATGGTGAGGAATACAAGAGAGTGGTTATTGAATTCACCATCAATGGGATCAGTTTATTGTTTTGTTTGTAAACTGTTTGCTCCTAAAAATTTCTCACATTTTGTTATAAGAGAAGGGTTCAGTGACTGGTGAAATACTATTATAATTGATCAACATGAAAAAAGCACTACTCATCGAGCCTCTATGCTAACATACTTAACTCGCAGACAAGGTGTAGGGTTGGGACAACAGTTGGAAAAACAAATTCAGGAAGAGTGTGATTACTGGGAACATGTCACGAGGCATGTCATAGCTGTTATTGGTACGTTAGATGAAGTGGCTTGGCTTTTCAAGGAACAGAAGAAAAATTTGGTTCATTGCAAAATGGGAACTTTTTAGGGCTGCTTTAGCTCATAAGTCAGTTTGATCCATTTTTAGCAGGTCACATTGCGAAATATGGAAAAGGAAATCCTTCTTATCTGTCCAAAGCCACCTGTGAGGAACTCATTCAACTGATGCCTCAAAAGGTCCACGTGTTTAACTGTTGATGAAGTAAAATCTTCTGGTTATTTTAGTTTGTCAGTTGATTCAACACCAGATCTGTCACATATTGACCAGTTAAGTGTTGTACTTAGGTACTTAAAAGATGGACAGCCTATTGAACGCTTTTTAACCTTTCTGGAAATGAAAAGCCATACGAGTGAGGAAATGGCAAATCAGGTGTTGCAGTACTTACGTGAGGTTTGTCAGCTAAACTTTTCAAAATGTAGGGGTCAGTCTTATGACAAAGCTGCTAACATGTCTGGGTGTTATAAGGGAATGTGGCAAAAAATTTTAGAAACAAACAAGTTTGCTATATATGTGCCCTGTGCAGCATTCACTAAATTCGGTAGGCCGAAGTGCTGTTGACTGCTGTCAAGAGGCGGTTAATTTCTTTTCTACACAGTGCGGTTTCTCTATACCTTTTTTTCAGCCTCAACCAGCCAGTGGACAATTCTTAAAGGTTGAATTGGAAATGAAAATGTCTTAAAATCCCTCTCTGATACCAGATGGGAGGCACATGCTATAGCAACAGCAGCAATTTTGAAATATTTCCTTCAAATTTTAGAAGCGTTAGACTGTATAGCCAAAGACCAGTCACAAAAGGGAGACACTAGAAGAGAAGCAGATAATATTGCAAATAAGATGCAAGCGCTAGAATTCGTTTTTATGCTGAATTTTTGGGATGAGATTTTGCAAAATTTTCATAGAGTAAGCCAAGTTCTACAGAATGAGGATGTCAACTTAAAAACATGTGGAGATCTATATGGATCATTAGCTGATCAATTGTGCACTTCATGAAATGAATTTGAAAGATATGAAGCAGCTACAAAGGAAGTGCTACCAGATGTTGATTACAAGGCAGCTCAAACTCGCAAACATATCAGAAAGAATGTACCCAATGACAGAGATGCTCCAGAAGTATATCCGAATGCCAGAGATAAATTTCGTATCACCACCTTTTACACAATTGTTGACAAACTTGAAACTGAGATGAGAAGAAGAGGAGAGATATACAAAGAAATATCATAGAGATTTTCTTTTCTAAGTGATGTGCCATATAATGCTACTTCAGTGACTTCATCATCTACTGAAATTGAAAGGAATTCTCAGTGTTGTCAAAAGCTGATTGATGCTTACCCAGAGGACTTGAACACTAATTCCTCAGCTGAGTTCAGTGCAACAAAAAATGTAAAAACAAGATTCAGTCATGCTGAACTTTATAAAATAATTGTAGAAGCCAATATTGAGTGTGCCTTTCCAAATATAGACATTGCCTTTCGTATATTTTTAACATTAATGGTCACAAATTGCTCAGCTGAGCGTTCATTTTCTCAGTTGAAGTATATCAAAAATCCCATCAGAACAACTATGCAACAAGGCAGGTTGAATGCCTTATCTCTACTAAGTATAAAAGCAGACGTGTTACGTAAGATTAATTTTCAGGATCTGATCAAAGACTTTGCAATTAAAAAAAGTAGGAGAAAACTTTTCAAATCTAAATAAAGTTGAAGTATACAAAAATAAACATTATTTTCCATCTTACTATAAGTTTTGTTTCATTTTGAAAAATAAAAATTTATTTTATGGTTTATTATTGTTTATATTTTGAATTACATATATATGGGGGCACCAAAATCTTTTAAGTGCTTAGGGCCTCTATGGGTCTTAATCTGGCCCTGTCTGTAAGTGATAGTGAACAGAGATGTAGTTTATAGGTCACACTACTAAAATTGTAAGAAATCACAACGGATTATGTCAATAATGATGAGGACATTGGCATGCAGAAGCAAAGAGCTTATGGTTGCCTTGTATAAGGCTTGATCAGACCACATATGGATTACTGTGCACATATTTGGTCACCTGGTTTTCAATGAAATGAGGATGTATTGGAGAGGGTCCAGAGATGGTTTACTAAGTCAGATCTATGGAATGGAAGATATGAAGAGAGATTGAGGGAATGCAACTTGCATAGCCTTGCAAATGGAAGAAGGAGAGGGGGATATGATTAAGACATAAGTTAGTAAGGGATTGTTACCAAATTAATGTGGAGGAGATATTTATAGAGTAGAGGAAGGAAAGAACAGAAGTACAAGCCATCCCTGGAAGTTGTATAAGGAGGGTGTGAACAGGAGAGTGAGAAGCAGGTTCTTTGCATTGGGAGTAACTGGTGAGTGGTGAATACACTGAAAGTGTAGTGAGCACAGAAATGGTGAATATGTTTAAGGCACAGTTTGATGATATATGTGATGGAATCCATTCCTCAATTGTTATTAACATTAAGTTTACTGAATATCATAAATACTTCACATGGAACAACTTTCACAGTCTTATCTCAGTCTGCTAACAAATATTCATTAAAATATCTTGCAATATGAACTTAGAGAAGAAAAATGGAATATTAATTTGTTGATAATTTATGTATAATGTTTTAGTGAATACTTACCACTTTTGAGTGACAAACAAGTTGCAAGATGCCAGGTGTCACTTTAGCCCAAAAATCATTCAGTGTCAGAGAATACATCTGATTTTGCTCACTTCCAGGTGGGTTCAAAGCAACCATATGTTCACAGTACATGGTCCATAACTATAAAATGGAATACAGTAGCAAATTGAAAACTAATATATTACAATGAAAGTAGTCTTTTATCATTTTTAAAATAAGTACGAGGGTGGTCTGAAAAGTTCTCAGCCTCGACCATAGATGGCAACACTATCAGCAAGATTTTTTTTTTTTTCTAAGTTGGTACATCTGTCATAAGCATCCATGTGAAATTGCAAGTCATTCTATCAAGTAGTTTGTTTTATACAGCTGTCTGAAGCAAAAGTGTTGTCTATATCCCTTGAAATAGATAAAATTAAGTATCGTATGGTTATAAAATTCTTTGTAAAAGAAGGTTTAATGCCCAAAGAAATTCATTCGAATTTCATAAAAGTTTATGGGTACTCTTCTCCTTTGTTTTTGACAATTAAAAAATGGGCTGCCGAGTTTAAACATGGCCTTAGCAGCCTTGAAGATGATCCACGTGAAGGACGTCCAAAAAGTGTAGCAACATCAGAAATCATTGATCAAGTGCACAATATGGTACTGGATGACTGGCAAGTCAAAGTGCATGAAATTGCTGAGCCTATAGACATTTCAAAAGAACGTGTAGGATATATTTTGCATGAAGAATTGCAAAGGAAAAAGCTTTGCGCAAGATGGGTGCTGCGCTTGCTCACAGCAGATCAAAAACAAACTTGGATGAAAATCTCTGAGCAGTGTTTGGAGCATTTTAACAAGAATAAAACTGATTTTGTGTGTTGATTTATTACTATGGATAAGACTTGGATTCACCATTACACACCAGAATCCAAACAGCAGTCAAAGCAGTGGACAGAAGCCAGTTATTCAGTGCCAAAGAAGACAAAGTCGGTTCCATCAACAGGAAAGATCATGGCATTGGTGTTTTGGGATGCTAAAAGCATTTTGTTTATTAATTATCTTGAAAAGGGTAAAACAATAACCGGGTAATATTATTCCAATCTTTAACCAGACTAGATGAAAAAAACTCGTCAGAAAAGACCCGGTTTGCAGAAGAAGAAAATCATCTTTCATCAGGACAATGCACCTGCCTACAAAGGTGTTTTGGCAATGGGAAAATTAAGGGATCTGTACTACGAATTGTTGGAACATACACCCTATTCCCCAGATTTGGCTCCCTCTGACTTCTATCTCTTCCCAAAACTAAAACTCTTCCTTGCTGGTCAGCGTTTTTCTTTGAATCAAGAGATGATTGCAGCTGTAGAGGGGGTATTTTGCAGATCTTACTGAGATCCACTACAGGGACGAGATAGCGGCAATGGAGCATCGATGGAATAAATGTATTAGTCTTAAGGTAGATTATGTTAAAAAATAAAAATAATTTTGAAATTATAAATTTGTTTTTTCATTGTTAGGTAGAGAACTTTTCAGACCACCCTCATATTTAATTCACTCTTTCCTAAAAATAATAACTTAAGAATTTCATTACAAAGTGACAGCCACATTAATGTTACGGCATGAAGCAATTAAGTTTATTAAAAGAGTGAAAAGCTTGTAAATTCAATCTGTGAGCATTATTACAAACTTTTTTTTTCCAGTTTTAACAACAGCCAACAAAGCACTTTTTTTTGCTTAGATTAGAAGTTTTTTTTAATATATCAATCTCACATAGAAGTTATTATTATTATTATTATTACATAAGACCTTTAGGGAGTCCAAACATTCATCGAGGGAGGGTACCTACTATACAACCTCTGCCAATCCACCAGCCGCAACTACCTTCATCATCTACACCAATGCCATCTACCACCAACCACCACCACCACTAGTATCTTCATAAACAAACATCCATGCACAAGGTGGGATTTGAACCCGCAGCCTTTTGGCTTGAGAGCGGATATGCTAACCACTCATCTAACCAGGCCCACAAAAGTTGAAAATCCTTATAGCACATTAGTATCATATGTAGGCAGAGTTTTGGAACACAGGATACTACTGATATTTCTTCTTAAAAAGCTGGAAGATGTAGTTGTTTGGAGATATGTGAGGAACCAATCTTGAACATTTCTGTTCAAGAAATAGAAACAGATAGAATGAAAGATATTTGATGGGTCAGTTCAGTTGGATTTTAACAGGCACATTGCAAAGCAGAGGAATGATGGATATGAGTTCATTGGAAGAAGCTAAAATATATCTGCTAAAGTTGAAACATACTGTCTGTGTGATGTAGACAGCAGTTGAAGAAGTGAGTCAGTGAGAGAGAATTACTGATCAGATCAGATCAGATAATTATCACTTCCAGGTCTCTTACCTCCTTTTATAATTTTGCCTTACTGGTCATTGGGGGGGGGGGGGGGTGGGGGGGGGGGGGGGTGGGGGGGGGGGGGGGTGGGGGGGGGGGGGGGTGGGGGGGGGGGGGGGTGGGGGGGGGGGGGGGTGGGGGGGGGGGGGGGTGGGGGGGGGGGGGGGTGGGGGGGGGGGGGGGTGGGGGGGGGGGGGGGTGGGGGGGGGGGGGGGTGGGGGGGGGGGGGGGTGGGGGGGGGGGGGGGTGGGGGGGGGGGGGGGTGGGGGGGGGGGGGGGTGGGGGGGGGGGGGGGTGGGGGGGGGGGGGGGTGGGGGGGGGGGGGGGTGGGGGGGGGGGGGGGTGGGGGGGGGGGGGGGTGGGGGGGGGGGGGGGTGGGGGGGGGGGGGGGTGGGGGGGGGGGGGGGTGGGGGGGGGGGGGGGTGGGGGGGGGGGGGGGTGGGGGGGGGGGGGGGTGGGGGGGGGGGGGGGTGGGGGGGGGGGGGGGTGGGGGGGGGGGGGGGTGGGGGGGGGGGGGGGTGGGGGGGGGGGGGGGTGGAACACAGGATACTACTGATATTTCTTCTTAAAAAGCTGGAAGATGTAGTTGTTTGGAGATATGTGAGGAACCAATCTTGAACATTTCTGTTCAAGAAATAGAAACAGATAGAATGAAAGATATTTGATGGGTCAGTTCAGTTGGATTTTAACAGGCACATTGCAAAGCAGAGGAATGATGGATATGAGTTCATTGGAAGAAGCTAAAATATATCTGCTAAAGTTGAAACATACTGTCTGTGTGATGTAGACAGCAGTTGAAGAAGTGAGTCAGTGAGAGAGAATTACTGATCAGATCAGATCAGATAATTATCACTTCCAGGTCTCTTACCTCCTTTTATAATTTTGCCTTACTGGTCATAATATGTACAGCCACCAAGACATACAACTAAAGTGCATGACAGTACTGAAATAATAAATGAGAAATATATACTATCATTTATCTCCACTAAAATGGTATGACTTTGTGACAGAGACATTGTTCATGTCTTAAATGAACTTATCAACTCGGTGATTTATATCGCAGAAAATGCAAACAATTCCTTACACAATATATATAAGGTAATTCTAATTGCAGCATGTAAAATATGCTTGACTACAATTCTGGTAACAATTTCTATGTGGCAGCAAGGCGAGTTTAAAGCCATCTGGTGTGAGGTGAAGTCTTACAAGATCAAATACATAGTGGACTGTTGTTATAGATATAGATGACTGGATGCTAGACAATGAAATGCATTACCAAATAATATGATGGGTGCAAAACAAGTAATTACCATGGGTGATTTAATTTTCTAAACATTGATTGGGTAGCAGTAAAATCTCACAAGAAGAATAAAACTAAATTTATACAGCTGTTGGAAGATAACTTGCTCAAGCAGCATGTGATAGAAGGAACTTGAGGTCAAAGAATGTTAGATCTGATTATAGTGTCTTGGGGGAAGTTTCAGTTAAAGACATGGCTATTCTGCCTCCATTTAGTGACAGTGATTACAGGAAGTGGTTAAATTTATGAATGCTCCATTCAGAAAAGGTGACGTGCAGAAATACAAAGAAGGAAATTGGGACCATCTGAGAAGTATACTAGGTTCTGTCCCATGGTATCATATGCTAGATGAAAAGGATATCAGTGGGGCATGGAAGCATTTAAAAAATATTTAAATGACGAAACATGGGAACATGTCCAGAGTTCGAAGAATGAATAGGGTAAAAGTAAAATGGATGTGTAATGTTACAAACAAGAATCTTAAGAAGGAGATTATGTGGAAGTAATACTGTGTGGATTAAAAATGAAATCAGCAATGAAAATTATAAGAAGCAGGCTAGAAGATTTGTAACCGCTGTGTGGAAAGCTAAGTCTGAGTATAAAAAGAAACTGGTTCTGCAAGCTAAAGACAACCCAAAAGAATTCTATTGTTATGTTGCAATTAAAAGAAAGAATGAGTATGAAAGAATAACTCTGCTGAATTTAGGCATGTGACAGATGCAGAAGATACTATTGAACTAATGAGTACTCGTTTTGGTAAAAAATACCAATTTGTTGTATGCAAGATTAAGCTTGCTACTATCTCTTAACTGGATGAAGGAACTTGGGTGTGTGAGTAAGAGGTATTAGAGCTCTTGAACAAACTATATAAGAATTTGGCAATAAGGACCAATGGAATAACAGTACGAAGGTAAAAGAGTGTAGAGCTGAACTGGCTGTTCTTTTTACTAGTCTATATAATTTGAACATCAGAATAGGGAAGATTCCACAGGAGTGGAGAGAAAGTACAATAATCCCACTGCACAAGGATAGAGCAAAAACTCATGTTTCCAACCTGAGCTATCAGTATCTCTGGAATGGTGGTGAATATTTTGGAAAAGTTGGTAAGAAATTGTATACAGAAATGTGTTGATAGAGAATCTATACTTTGTGATGAACAGCATAGATATACTAAGGTAAGGTCATGTTTCAGCAACCTGATCACATTTTATAATAATGTTATGGTTGAGTTAGACAAGGGAAATGGATACACCAACATACTTTTAGACTTTGCTTAGGCTTTTGACAGGATAACAGTGAGGAAAACAGCTGCATAAATTGGAGAATATGGGAATGGATTATAAAATATTAGTGTAAATAGGATAATAGATGACTGACAGATATCAGAAAGTGGTATATGAATGATACGAGTCTGCAAGATTTAAGGTGACCAGTGGTGCACCACAAGGATCAGTCCTTGATCCACTGTTATTCAATCTTACATTAATGGCATTGGGAAGGATGTAACTGGTGACAGGCAGCTGTTTGCTGCTGATGATGATGCAAAGATAGGCAGGGTAATTAGGAATGCAGCTGGTATGCAGTACCTTGAAGAATGATTTGAACAGGCTAGAATTGTAGGCATGTGAAAATTGCTATCAGATCATTATTGACATCAGATCTCCATGAAGTCAGACTCATTGCAGAAGCACACACACACTGTCACACACAAAGGTCATCCAACCAGTTCTTAAACTCATTCAATGTCTGTATACACAACACACTCAGCCATCAACCACTCTCTATACAAAGAACCTTCTCCTCACACCCTTCTCATATAGTTTCTAGGGATGGCCTCTTGTTCAACCCACTTCACCCAATCTCCCAATCTATGAAAAATTTCTTCCATGTTAACCTGGTAACAACCACTAACTTACATGTCTCAGTTATATTTCCTCTTCTCTCCTGTTCATGAGGCTTTGCAAATTACATTCCCTCAATCTGTCTTCATATCCCACATTCCAAAGACCAGTTACTACCTTTGTGATTCTCCTCTGGAACCATAACCTTTTTATTTCTAGATGCCAAGTTCCTCTGCATCATTGCCTTCACAACCTGTTCACTGTGGTCCTCAAACTTTAGTTACTTTGCACCACCACCACTCCCAGGTCACTCAATCTCCTTCAAAGTTTCCCCACTAAGCATATACTTTACATCCCATTATTGTACCAAATTTCAGACCCTTACACTTTGTATCACTGAACTAATGGTTCCATTTCCCCGAACAATTCATACTCTTCAAGTCCTACTGTAAAGCCACAACATGTACTTGACTGCATAATTCTTCTACTCACATCATCTGCAAAGAGTTGCATAATTCTAGTTAAACCAGTCCCAATATCATTAATATACAAGTTGATCAGTGCCGTGCCATGGGTAGGAGGCACCCTTGTGCAAAAAGTTTTCAGCACCCCCAAAAAATAAGTTTCCATCAAAAATTTTTGCAAAAACTTTTGCTTTGTTAAAAGTACCAAACAGTTTATATGCGTACATAAAAATAAATTTTATTTAACAATAGTAGAACATTATAATCACTAAAATTCATTAATAAGGAAATTACAACGTTAACTAGGATATACATTAAAATAAATTTTAATATACTTCAATATTTCGGCGTCACGTTGCCATTTTCAAGAAACTTAAGAACAAGACACATGCACGCAGGCACAACAAACAGTAAGTGAAAAAGAAGCAGGAAGCTATTATTTCTCCTAAAGTCCTGATGATGCCCCCTAGCAGGAAATATTGGTATTCTTGGGCTGAAGGTCTTCTGATGTAGGTTTCCCAAATTTGAGGCAGTCTCATGCAGCCAAATTTGTTGAAGTTTGGATTGTTTCTTAGGGCTGAAGCTGATTCCATGAAAAGCCTTTCATATTTGTATTTACTACGGTGTATTATCATAGCTTTCTTCCACCGTATTCTATGGCAGGTATCCAGCACATGGTCAGCAAGACCAGAGTGGCTGTATTGGTGAAACCGGGTGTAGTCCTTGTGTTCTGAAATTCTGATATTTGCTGTTCTGCCTGTTTGGCCAAAGTAGGACAGCTTACAGCTGCAAGGGACCTGATATACACCAGGTAGGTCTGGGGGGGGGGGTTGGTCTTTAGTAGAGCGGATAAGGGATGCCAATTTTTTATATGGTCAATAACAAGAAGTTAAGTCATGTTTTTTTTTAGGATTTTTGTAATTTTTTCCAAGGTGCCTCGGATATAAGGTATGGTAATGGATTTAGAGTAATCCTTGTTGTGAGGGGGGGGGGGGGGAGGGAGGCTGTGTTTTACTGGTTTCAATATTTTTTGGATTTTTTTTTGGGGGGGGGGTAGCCATTGGCTGAGAAAGTGTTGAGAATGTGGTTTAGTTCTGTGGTTAAGGCATTGTCATTTGAACAGATAAGTTTAGCTCTGGTGTGTAGTGTCTTAAACACTCCATATTGTTGCGAGGAGGGGTGGTGAGATTGTTGGTGAATGTATCTGCCTGTATGGGTGGGTTTTCTATAGGCTGAGATAACCAAGGTTCCATCAGGCTGGCAGGTGACTAGTGTGTCTAAGAAAGGAAGGCAGTTGTTTTTTTCTTCTTCCAGGGTGAATTTGATTCTGGAGTGTTGGTTGTTTAAGTGTGTTAGGAAGGAGAGGGATGCATCGGAGCATGTGGCCAAATAGCAAACACATCATCAACATAGCAAAGCCAAATGGTTGTTTTTTTTTGCGGTAGAGTTTAAGGCTTTCTCTTCAAAAGTCTCCATATAAAAGTTGGCCAAGGGTGGGGAGAGTGGAGCATGGCTGTCCCCTCTATTTGTTTGTAGAATTTTCCTTGCCAAATAAAATATCCTGAGTTCATTGTGAACCGAAATAGGGCTGTGATATTGGGAAGAAATTTAGCTTGGATTAGCTCTAAAATTCTTTGAGTGGGACATTTGTAAATAAGGAGGAGATATCAAAACTGACCATTATGTCAGTGTGTTTGAGTGTGTCAGTTTGTGTGTCAGTGTGTCTGGAATCAGCTTCAGCCCTAAGAAACAATCCAAACCTCAACAAATTTGGCTGCATTGAGACTGCCTCAAATTTGGGAAACCTACATCAGAAGACCTTCAACCCAATCGCCCAAGAATACCAACATTTCCCGGTAGGGGGCACCATCAGGACTTTAGGAGAAATAATAGCTTCCTGCTTCTTTTTCACTTACTGTTTGTTGTGCCTGCGTGCATGTGTCTTGTTCTTAAGTTTCTTGAAAATGGCAACGTGACGTTGCCGAAATATTGAAGTATATTAAAATTTATTTTAATGTATATCCTAGTTGACGTTGTAATTTCCTTAAATTATTTAGTAAAAAATGCATAACCAACGTCTAAGTCTTTCCACGAGTATTTCGTTAATATATAAATACAACAGAATATATATATAAATATATATATATATATATATAAACAAAAATTACTTTTATTTTAATATAAAAAGAAATACTATTAAATAACAAAGATAATTTGGAGATATGCTTTTAACTATATAACAATTAGGATAAATGTAGATTTATTTTACATATTTATCTGTCTCGCTTTAGAGGTTACAAAATTTTTAATAATATCTTTAATGTCTGATGAATCCATAATATTATTTTCAATTGATATAACTGATAAATCCATTAGATGCTCTTTAGACATTGTTGACTGCAAATAATTTTTTATTAGTTTCAGTTTTGAAAAACTTCTTTCCTCTGATGCTACGGATATTGGTAATGTTAAATAAATATGCATTACAATCATAGTATTCGGAAACGTGTCAGTTCATCTTTGGGAAATTCTTTATTAACTACTTGACGCAGGCAATGCTCAGCTAAACAATCTCTAACTTCGGTAGTTATATGATTTGGCCAAGTACCTGGATCATTAACATTAAAATTTAAAGAAAATTTGAAGTTTTGGGTTTCGCTGAGTTGGAATCCAATATTTCTTCTGCTGCAACTTCTATAGACAGTCCAGTCAGGATAGTTTCATTTTCGCATGTAACATTTGTTTCTTTATAGTTATCTTTTATTTTGGCTGGTAAATTTTACCGCCCTTTTTATTTTAAAGTCTTACCAAATGCTTACTGTCGAAAAAAAATCAATTATGTTATAGTTTCTTATCTTCCAAATTTGCAGAACAATGTCACTGTTTCAATCACAATCACACATCCACAAAGGGCAAAGCACAGCGTAAGAATGAATTCAATGTCTTAAACTAATAATTTCCACTAAAAATATAATAAACAATCGAGAATATTTATACAATTTTCACTGAATTGATGCTTACTCTGTGAAATAAAATCTTTGGTAATATTGATAACGTTTCACTTCAAATAAATTATAATAAAACTGGTGATGTATTAAGTTAAAAATATTGTTCGATTATTAAGAATTCATAATAATTTCGACTGATTTTAAATTTCATTTTTATTGCATTAACTATAATTTGTAATTGTGTAATTTATATCATACAATATAATTCAAGAATAAGAAAATTTATATATATATTTTTTATTATTTTCCGTAGTGAAATGGTGCCCCTCATCTTCAAATGCCCTTGTGTGGGGCACAATCTGCATGGCACGGCCCTGTGAACAACAATGCCCCTGATGCAGATCCCTACAGCACATCACTAGTGACATTTCTCTTCTGGGATGCTGCACCTCCATATACAATATGGAGGTGCAGCATCCCAGATACCCATCTGACTGCCAGTCACTGATCCAATTCACTAGTCTGTTATCCAGTCCCATCCAGTTCAATTTATTTAACAGCTTATCATGTGATACTCCATCAAAATATTTTTCAAAATCTAAATATACCTATATGGATCTCCCTTGTCTAACACATTCATTATCTTATTATACTGCATAAGTAAGTTGGTAAAACATGACCTCCCTTTAACATACCCATGTTGATAATTACAGAGTATGCTGCTGTTATCAACTAATTTCTGTATTCTAGTTCTTATTAATCTCTCCACCTGAACCAAAACTTCAGATACACAGAGTAGCTTATAATTGTAGCCACAGCCACACTGTGCAACCTTTATGCAGTGGAACAACCTTCTTTCCACTTCCTTGGGACCTGTGCTGTTGTAAGACTCTTATTAAACAGGCATGCTGATGCTGCTGACAACTCCCTTGAACATTTCCTTAAGATACGAGGTGATATGTTATCAAATCTTATTGTTTTATTGACATCAATCTTATTTAATTATAATATACATTCTGCTTGCCCACAATTAAGCCACTCTCTCCAACTTCCTCTACACTTGAGCTTCTCATGATTTCACCCTGATGAGGATGAAACACCCTAATAAATTGTTCGCTTAATATCTCAATGATATCCTCTGCAGCAGTTCCTATTCCATTATCTTCAACTATTAACATCATCTTTCCATAATCATTCTTCTTTCTACTTGCTAAATATCTTCAAACACTTCTCTACAGTTTTTCTTGACCTGATTTGCTAATTTCTTCCCATACTGCACATTTGCTATACTTACAAACTGATCACTTTCCAGGTCTGAGATAAGTAATGAGATATACAATATCACATTATATTGGTGGGATTATGCTAGAAGAGAACTGGTCAGGCTAAGGATCTTGGAATTTTTGTAAATATGAAGTCGTAAAGGTCCATATGGGAGAATGCAAATACAAGGATGATTGCAATGCTGAAACAAACATTAACATGTTTACGGATAAGGAAGTCATTCTGTCTCATTAAAAGGTGTTAATATAATCATTTGGACTAATGACTGCAGGTCTAGTCTCCTAGGTTTTTTTTATTTTTTATTTATTTATTTTTTTTATGCTGGGCCCATATACAAGAGGTTGGCTGGCCGACCTATAGTACTTTAGTACTGTATATGGGCAGTGGGATGGGAAAGGAGAAACTTGTTGACATTTGATTTAAAAGCCTGTATATTGTATTCCTTGGGAAAAATGGGAAATACAGGTTGTTTCAAAAAGAATGACCTGATTTCAAATAATTATATTTGTACCATGTGAATGAGACATTGTACAAATATAATTCAAATAATTATATTTGTACCATGTGAATAACTAGACTTGTACCATGTGAACGGTGAAGGCTGTTCACATGGTACAAGTCACATTCATTTGTGGTTTGTGGTTGCAGAGATATACAATTTTCAAATTGGGACATTCTTTTTGAAACACCCTGTACATCACGGTGTTTCAAAGTTCCACAGTTCAGCAGTAGAAGGGATGAAGGAGGAGGAAAAGAAACTTGTTCTGTGGATTTCAAGGTGTGCTGTGAAGAGATGTTGGGTGGTGGCTGTAGGTGTTCCAATGGCTTTAGTACAGAGTGGGGAAATTATTGATGCCGTTTCAAATGAGCATTTTCCATGAAAATATTTATAGAATATACAAATTGCAGAGACTAAACGTCTATGTGAAAGTGGGGGGGGGGAGTGAGTTGGTAAGAGATGGATCATTTATCAGTCTAATTGCTCTCCTCTGTATTGAGTCAAGCATTTTAAGGGAGGCTTTTAGGAGCCCCACTCCAAATGTGAGAACAGTATTCGATAGCTGGGCAGATTTGTGATTTGTATAAGGTTAACAGCTGTTTTGAAGTGAAGTAATGTCTTGAGTGAATCTATGCCTAGTAACATAAATGCCAAGAAACATAAAGCCTAGTTTTTTGGAAGCTGAGGATGCAATGGTTGTGATGTGTTTATGCCAGGAGAGGCTTGATGTCACGGTAATTCCAAGAAGAGAGATTTCATCTTGTCTGGAAATTTGAGTGTTATCAAAAATAATACTGGGGGGGGGGGGAAATAGTTCTTTTTTTGTGGAAAATGACAGAACTGGGTTTTACTAGCATTGAAGTTGACGAGGTTATCTGAGCCCCATCGGAGGATGCCTTGGAGGTCTGAATTAAGGGAAGTTGTGGTTGATGTTCTGTGGGTTGAAGTGAGTTGTTTAGGGTAAGGTTTATCAAATGAAAGGGAGGAGTGGAATGTGCTGTCATCTGCAAAACTGTGTATTGGGTTGGAGGTCAACTGAAGTAGGTCATTGATGTATGTCATTGAAGTAGGTCAGAAGGAAGAGGGTCGGTGAGAGAACTGAACCTTGTGGGACCCCAGCATTAGTTGGATGGTGGGAGGATAGGGAGCCATCTACCAATCTACCATCACACAAAGTATGTGGCCAGACAGGAAGCTGGCAATCCATCTGCAGAAGTCTCGAGACAGTCCAAATGATGGAAGTTTGCTTAGTAAGCCTTTGTGCCAGACCAGGTCAAAGGCTTTAGAGATATCAAATGCAACTACTTGGGATTTGCCAAATTTTTCCATGGCATATGTCCAGAGATGGGTGATAAATGAGAGCAGGTCACCTGTCGATCAGCATCGATGGAATCCGTACTGGTGGTGGCTTAATAGCTGGGTACATTCAATGTAGAGAGTAGGAGTTGAGAATTGACAGTTTTCGTATTACCATGGTGATGCTGATATAGTGGAGAGAGTGTGCAAAGAAGAGTGTTTAAAGATAATATTGGGACTGTGGAATACAGATTATGAAGAAATATTGAGTTTGTGGCCTATAGATACTAGAAAAAGAAAAAGGGGGAGTGATATTTTGAGTGACCAAGATGATAGCAGGTCTGTGGAATGAACCGTATGAGAACAGGTTGAGGATTTGTGGGTTGCAAAAATTGGTTGATAGGTGGAGGAGGGGAGATATGATTGAGACATTCAAATTACTGAAGGGTTTCTATAAAATTAATTCAGAAGATATTTTTGAGAACAGGGCTGGTTGTGGGAGGACTAGGGGACATCCATGGAAACTGGGCAAAAGTGTGGTTAGTAAAGGTGTTAGAGCTGGGTTCTTTACTTTTAGAGTAGTGAATGAGTGGAATGCGCTCCCTGAGTCTGTGGTGGATGCTGTGACAGTGAATGAGTTTAAAGCGAGGTATGATAGATACTGTATGAATGTCAAATAGTTGTGATGAATATGATTTGGGGCCTCCCTCGATGAGGTCCAATGACTCCCTGGAGTTGCCCGTAATAATAGTAATAATAATAGTAATATGATTGAGACTAACAAACTTCTTAGAGGGGTCGTACAGGATACCAGTAGATGGAATTTTTCATTTTATGGAGAGTGGTGAATGATTTTAAATTGATTAGCAAATGAGGCCAAAAGGAATCCTAGGGAGTTGTTTTTGAATATGTGGCCAGTACAAGAATGAATGATTATGGAAGGATGATGTTGATCAGTGACAACAGTACTGAGTAAACTTGATGTCAGTAAGGCTGTAGAATGTCATGATATATTACTATGTGTTGTGAGGGAGTGTTCCAGAGAATTACCAACAGCTATAAATTACTCTGTAACAGGAGTCTTTTACCGGCCCAATTTCCAAAGAAGTGGAAAGAGGGCAAATTTTTTCTGCTCGACTAAGGCAGTAGTAATAATAAAGCTTTGAATTATAGTCCGGTCTGCTCGTCTAGAGTTGTGGGTGTTAGAGAGAATACTGAAGACCAGGATTCAGAAATGAGTTGAGAGCAACAGAATTCTCTTTGATGGATAGCATGGATTTGCTAAATGATGATCCATAATCCCCTTACTGATTATAACAAGGTGATAAATGCATTGGACAAGGGAGATACATACACAGTAGTATATTTAGATTTTGCAAAGGCAAAGAAGACTGCGATGGTTTGGCCATGTGACTACAATGGGAACAGAAAGACTACCATCTAAAGTCCTGAATACAACGATGGAAGGTAAAAGATCCAAAGGATGGCCCAGAATTAGATGGATAGACAAAATAAAAGAGGACCTGAAAACCAAATCACAACAAGCGACACCAAACTGGACAGAATTGTTCGGACTCTCCCGGGACAGACGGAAGTGGAAAGAGTTCATTCGGCCTCATCATCATCCACATAGATGATGGAACAGAAAAGAAGAAGAAGAAGAAAGGCATTTGACAGACTGCCACATGACAAGCTGGTAATTAATTGGAGATCAGCTTTAGTTTTATGTAAATGACATTGCAAAGGGCTCAAATGGTAATATACAGTTGTTTGAAGATGATGCAAAGTTCAGGAGAGTTATGAGGAGTTGAATTACTGTTGTAGCCTTGCAAGAGTACTTGAATAGACTGCATGAATGTGAAAGTGGCTTTTAAAATTTTGGAAGCAAAAATTGGGAGCAGAGGATATCTTAGAGGAGGTGGAGAAGATTAAAGATCTGGATGTAATTATTATTATTATTGAGTCAAAGACTCATCTAGGAGGACCCTTTGTCATACACACAGCTCATCATACCACATCTTAAACACATTAAAATTCTCTGCAAACACCACACTCACAGCAAGGCATTCCAATTATTCAAAACTCTGCATGCAAAAAACCTGTTTCTCACTCCATTGTTCACACTCTACTTATACAGTTTCCAGGGATGACCTCATGTTCTTCCCTGATCTCCTACCATGTTAAGAAAAACCTCCTCAACATTGATCCTATAACAACCCCTTACCAACTTGTACATCTCTGTCATATCATATCCAGAGATCACCTTAGCCAGTTACCTCTGGACCCTTTCCAATATCTGTCCTTTTGAAAACAAACCAGGTGACCATTTCTGTGCATAATAGTCCATGTATGGCCTAATCAGAGCTTTATACAATGAAACCAGAATCTCCTTACTTCTCCAAGTCAGCGTCCTCACATTATTCCCAGAATTTGTTGTGTTGTCCTCACAATTTTGGCAATGTGTCCTCTAAATTTTAGATCTTTATCCACCATCATCCCAAGATCTCTCATTTCCTCCACCTCCAACATTTTTTCCCCAACAAGCATAAATTCTACATTCCATCTTTGTTTCCCAAATTTTAAAACCTTTCATTTTATAATATTGAATTGGAATCCCCACTCCCATGCCATGCACTCAATCTATTCAAGTCTGCTTGTAATGCAACAACATCTGCTCTACTCCTCTCATCATAATTCGTCCCAACTTTGCATCATCTGCAAACAACTAAATATCCCCATCCAAATCTTCCCCAATATCATTAACAACAGGTTAAACAGCAGTGGCTCTAACACAGACCCCCGAGACACACCACTAGTGACCTTCCTCTTCCGGGATATTGCTCCCCCATACACAACTTGCTGATATCTATGAGATAGCCAATCTCAATCCAATGCACTAGTCTAATATCCAACCCCATCTGATTAGATTCCTATCCATAATGGAGGACAGGGATCTGAAATTTCAGAGATATTTTGCTCATATTGTAAAGACAACACACAGTGGATTATGGCAATGATGCAGAGAACACTGGCATGTAAAAGTAACAATGCTGATTCCATTCTACAAGGCTTTGATCAGAATGCACATCAATTACTCCATACAGATTTCGATGTCTGGTTTTCAAAAGGATGAAGAGATGTTTGACAGGGTTCAGAGATGACTTACTAAGGCAGTTCTCTGAAACATTGAGTATGAGGACAGATTGTGGAAATGTAAATTGCAGAGCACAGTGGATAGGAGGAGGAGAGACATATTAGTTGGTGTGGGGTAATTACCAGATTAATGTGGATGGGATTTTTTATAGAATGGATCGGGACAGAGGGGAGAATAAGAAGCCATTACTGGAAACTGTATAAGTAGGGTATGATCAAAGGATAGGCAGTAAGTTTTTGTGTGTGGAGAGTGGTGTGTGATTGGAATTTATTTCCTGAAAATGTGGTGAGTACAAAGACAGCAAATGAATTTAAGTCAAGATATATACTGTATGTGTTGAGAGAGTGTGATCTCTTGCAATGAATCCCTTGATGCCATGATGACAGAGATCACCATCATCATCAACAACATCAAATTCCTGACAAATACTCTGTGGAGGAAGGGGGAGTACAGGATATTATGATAGTTTTACATGTAAAACTTACATCATTGCTAACTTTATATCAACAATTTTCCTCCAAATTAATCTGTTATCTGTCAAGACTCCTATATTATCAAATCTCATATTTCTCTCTTCTAAAGCACACTTACTTATCAATCCACGTAGATCTTAGTCTTCCTCTGAGTCTTGTTCCTACCATTCTGGCAAAAAAAAAGACACATTTTTTCCCTTTCCTCTCCCATTCTATTTAAATGACCATACCACCTGAGAATTAGCTCTGCTCCAACATTCCTGAATGCTAACAATGTCAAATGTCAAGTTGCTTCTTAATATTCTCATTTTTAATTATGATTCTTCTACCATCTATTTACTCCCCTAATCTTTCTCGGGACTCTCATATTTATGGTTTCCAGTCTTTGATAATGCATTTTATTTCTAATCGATCTCTCAGATCTATAAGTTAAAATGAATTTTGACACTGTCTTATATATAGCTAGTTTAGTGTCTTGCACTAATTTCTCTCTTATTCCATATAATAGGAAGTCAATTTTTCAGTTGACTTCCTATCATACCAGTTTTGCTAATTCTGTTGTCTATTTCCATATTTAATTTGCCATCTTCACTAACAATGGTGCCTGAAGTAGTAGAAATGTTTTAATTTTCTATAGGTTCTCCATTCAGAAGGCAGTTGATGTTTTCACAATTTCTGCATATTTTCATTGTCTTTTTCTTTTTATTGTGGATTGTCATACCAAATTTATTACAACAGTTATTCAATTTAGTCAAGAAATGTTGTGGACTTGTATTGGATTTATTTAGAATTATAACAACATCAGTATAAAGTAGAGAGCTCAGATTAACATCTCCAATTTTGATATCATGTTTAATACTACTTTTCTTCAAAATGTAATCCATATAGATAATGAATAACAGAGGGGATAATGTACATCCTTGTCTGACATCAGATTTAACACATCAAACCATCTTCCTGTACTTCCTTCAATTCTAACTACTGACTTACAACTCAAATAAAGACTAAGTATTGCTTGATATAATGTCCCATTGACACCATATGTAAAACCAAACTGTACTGATTTAAATACTGTTTTTTTTTTTTTTTTTTTTTTTTTTTTTTTTTACAGTCCATTTTTTTTAAAAACAGCTTTCCATGGCAATCTGATGATGATAATAAATAATAATGATAATAAACATTTGAACTTGAAGCATCATCACTGAATTAGACATATAGGTCAACAAAAGATTAAGATGCAAAGATCAACCTCATCTTCAGAGCAGGAACAGGACATAAAAAAAAGCCTATAACTAAATTGTTTACATGATGATGTAGGTCAAAAGATTTTGTGGCCGATTTCAATCCCATGCTGCACTGGACCAGGAATGATGCAAAATTGGTGTTCATGTAATCTTTTCCCCACAGAAGAACATCTGGTATGTGAGAAATAGGAGAGGTGGTAATAACAGGGAACTTGTTGGATACCAGGTACATAAAGAGAAGAGCATTTATCTTTAGAAGAAGGTAGCTATGAGAAGAGTCTGTTGATCAGAAAAAAAATGTAAGCACAAGGTTTTATTTCTTGTAATTCTTGTAACTTAACCAGAATTCTTGAGAATTCTGGTTAAGAAATACCTGAAAAGGACAGTAAACTGGCTTTCACAGATATACTACTCCTCTGTTCTCCTATAAGTGAATAACCACCTCTACTGCAAATCAGCATAAACTGGTCATTCAGATAAGACCAGATAAGAAAAATGAGGACTTGACAAAGAGAGGAAGAAAAATCAAGGAGCAAGTACTCTACGGCAATTCAATCATAAAAGGTGTGTGATCAATGAGAATTCGACAAAATCTTGCTTTCCTGGTATGAAAATTAATGATTTTAGTTAGGCTATTTGAGCACAGAAGGGGTAGGGTGAAAGAAATTATTGTAGCAGCTGGAATAATTGATTTAAAAGGAGAAAAGTATGGCATGAGAGAGGACATAAAAGAATTACTGGAAGTAGCAAAATAAAAGAGTGAGAGTTAAGATAGTGAGTCTATTGGTGTGGTATAACAGAGTAGAGCTGATAAGGAGGGCCATAAAAGTGAATTACTCGATGTATAGGTTATGCAGGAGAAGTGGTGTGGAGTTTGTGGATGTGTGGAGTGAATTTGATGGGTGAAAGGACTTATACAAGAAGGATGGTTTGCATCTGAATGGATTTGGTGTTCAGAGACTGGGAAAAAAGTGTTGTTGAAGGAAGTGAAAGTGGATGTGCAGAATCAGAGAAACTAGAGTTTTTTTTTTTGGGGGGGGGGGATAAGATGTGGAGTGGATATGCAGACATCAGTGAGAATGTTGAGTGTAATAATGTGCATAACATGCCTAAGTTAGTACCACTGGTAACAAACCAAGATGGGTAATTAGCATAATGGTGGAGTAAGGGCTTTTGCACTTTATGTACACTAATGCCAGGAGCATTCAGAACAAGGAGAAATTTTTGGCAATGGTTGGCATATCCTGGCCAAAGGTTATTTGTATTAGAGAGAGGGATAACAGAAGATAATACAGTTAGTGGGAGAGGTTAAGGGTATAGCGTGGTCAGGGAGGATAGAGAGAGATGGAGGGGGGAGAAGATTGTTATTAATGATAGCCAATGAACTGCAATCACTAATAGTGAAAGTTCAACTGCGGGCCAGTAAAAATACCACATTTGAGGCTATCTGGTGTGAGATTTATGCCAGCAGAACAAGATATACAGTTGGATGCTGCTATAGACCAGAGGATGGAAAAGATAATGGAAATAATATGCATCGAGAAATAAACTCAATGAGTGGAGGACAGGGTAATTACTATGTGGTATTTCAACTATGGGAACATAGATTGGAAGGAGGAAGGAAATGGATTTTATGCAGTTACTAAGATATAATTACCTGAGACAGCATGTAATGGAAAATACTATGGGTTCGAGAGTGCTCAACCTAGTAATTGCATTTGAGAATTTGTCTGTAACTCGACCATGTTGCCACCATTTGGCGAGAGTGATCATATGGTCTTGACCTGGGTGGTCATATGCGTGAAATTTTCAGTTAAGATGGGGTATATATGCAATTACAGACTGTTAAGCATGACAAGATGTGAAGATTTCTTGGATCAGTGCCATGGCATGTAAAACTGCAAAGGCTGGATGTTGATAGTGCATGGGAAGTGGTAAAGAGTGTTGGGGGGGGGTAATGGCAGACTGCATACCTAGAGTCAGGCGAGTAAATCAAGTGGGAGTTAAATGGATGGATATCATCATCAAGCTGGCTGCAAAAAAACACAATTGTGGAGAGAGTTTAAGGATAAAAAGTGAACTGCAGGCACATGAACAGTAGCAGCACATGCATAGGCCAGAAAAGTAACTAGTGTGACAGGAAAAGCAAAAGCAGATTATAAAAGGAAATTAGCGATGCTGGCTAAAGAGAATCCCAAACAGTTCTTTTGACATACTGCAAGTAAAAGAAATTATGTATTTTGCAGAATGATTTTAAGGAATGCCAATGGTAGAGAGATAACCGAATCAGTTGAAATAGTAGAATTACTAAGTGAATCTTTTGAAAATATATATCATCCAGGTGGTGATATTGCAGGAATGAGAGAGCCAAAAGCTTATATGGGAACTGAGGTAAATGAAATAGAGGTGCATAGCATATTACAGAACCTTAATGTGAATTAAGCTGTGGGATTGGATGGTATACCAGCTAGATTTTTAAGTGAAGCATCGAGGGAATTGTCAGTGCCTGTGACCATATTATTTAATCTATGTCTCAGTTCTGGGTTGGTCCCAAGGGAGTGAAAGACCAGAAAATAGTTCCATTGCATAAAGGATGCTCCAAGACTGATGCAGCAAATTATCAACCGATCAGCATGTCAGGAGTGGTCAAAATATTGGAGAAGTTGGTCAAGAGCAAAATACAGGAATGGATAGATGGAAATGGGATATGTGTGGGAGGCAGGATTGTTCTGTGAAGGGTAGCTCATGCCTCAGTAACTTGCTCATGATTTATAATATAGTGACAGCTGTGCTGGATAAAGTAATGGGTTTTTACAGTGATACTCTGGACTTTGCAAAGGTCTTTGACAGGATACCAAATGGAATTCTAATCAGTAAACTGCAGCACATGAAGATGGATAGGAGGGTGGTTGATGGAGAGTTATCAGAGAGTAGTTTATTTAGGAGTAGAGTCCAAAAGAAGGCCTGTGACTAGTGGTGTGCGACAAAGCTCTTGTGGTTCTTGTTCTTGGGCCACCACTATTTAATTTGTACATTAATGATATAGGACAGGATCTGAGAGGAACTGTTTGGTTGTTTGCTTGTGATGCAAAATTGGGTAGAGCAATAGTTAATATAGATGATGATGTGTAAATTTTGCAGGATGATTTGGATAGATTGGCAGACTGGGCAAAGGAGAATGGATATCAGTTTAATGTTGCAAAGTGTAAGGTTATGCATTTTGGGGTGAAAAGATTACCAATACACCACATTGGTGGAAATGTACTCCAGGAATTGATGAAGCCAGAGACTTGGGAGTGTCAGTGGATAGGAAGTTTGGGGGGGGGGGTACATGGCAAAAGCAGCTCATCAGATCACTTGGTTAGTGAAGAATACTTTGACGAGCAGAGACAAGCAAGCTATTGTTTCACTTTATCGAGGCTCGATAAGATCCAATCTTCACAACTGTGTGCAGATCTAAATGCCAGGATTTCTTGGTGATGAAGATTCAGTGGGGAGGATCCAGAAGTGAGTCACCAAGAAGGTAGCAGGTCTATGGAACGAAGCTTACGAGAACAGGTTGAAGATTTCTGGGTTACAGTAGCTGGTTGATAGGTGGAAGAGGGATGATATGATTGAGACACACAAATTATTGGGAGAGGGGGGTTACAAGATTAATTCAGATGAAATTTTTCAGAACAGGTGTGTTGGTGGGAGAACTAGGGGGCCATTCATGGAAACTAAGAAGAGTGCAATTAGCACAGGCGTTAGAACTAGGTTTTTTTTTTGCTTTTGGAGTAGCGAATAAGTGGAATAGATTGCCAAAATCTCTTGTGGATGCATGACTGTGAATGAATTCAAAGAAAAGTATGATAGATACTGTGTAAATGTTGAATAATTCTTGACATGATGTTTAGGGGACTCCTTCGATGAGTCTAGGATTTCTTGGAGTTGCCTCTAATAATAATAATAATGATTACCCCAGGACCCCATGGAGTCATCTCATCTAGGTGGTCCTTTTATTATACACACAGCTTATCATACAGTGTGTTAAACACACTCAAATTCTCTGCAGACACCACACTCCCAGGCAAGGCATTCCAATCATTCACAACTCTGCATGCAAAAACCCTGCTTCTCACTCCCCTGCTCACACTCTCTTTATACAGTTTTCAGGGATGGTTCTCTCCTGATCTCCCACTGTTTTCTTTAAAACCTCTCCAACACTGATCCTATAACAACCCCTTACTAACTTGTAGGTCTCTATCATATCTTTCCTCTTCCTATCTGATAGACTCTGTAAATTGCATCTTCTCAATCTTTCCTCACATTTGACATTTCAGAGGTCAGAAACTACCTTAGTCAGTCGACTCTGGACCCATTCCAACATCTCTTCATCATTTTGAAAACCAGGTGACCAAATCTTGGCACAGTAGTCCATGGGTGGCCTAAATCAAACCCCTTATACAATGGAACAAGAATCTCCCTACTTCCACAAGTCAGTGTCCTCTGCATCATTCCCAGAAGTCTTGGTGTTGTCTTCACAATTTTGCCAATGTGTACCCTAAATTTCAGATCCTTATCCACTATCACCCCAACATCTCTTATTTCCTCAACCTCTGGCAGTTTATCCCCACCAAGCATAAATTCTACATCCCATAATTTTTTCCCAAATTTTAAAACCTTACATTTTGCAACATTGAATTTGCATCCGCATTCCCAATCACTCAATTTATTAGTCTTCCTGTAAGGCCACAACATCTTCTCTGCTCTTCATAGTTCATCCTAACATCATCATCTGCAAACAACTGAATATCCCCTCAATATCATTAACATACAAGTTAAACAGTAATAGCTGTAAAACAGACCCATTAGGTACATCATTATTGACTTTCCTTTTCTGAGATATTGCTCCCCCATACACAACTTGCTGATACCTATCAGATAGCCAGTTTGATTCAATGCACTAATCCAATATCCAACCCCCATCTGCTCTAGTTTGATTATAAACTTATCATGTGGTAATCTATCAAAAGCCCTTGCAAAATCTAAGTATACTACTGTGTATCCCTCTCCTTTGTCCAAGGAAACCGTCACTTAATTGTAATAAGTAAGTAGATTACTGAAACCCTTTAGAAAATCCATTCTGTCCATCAAAGATATACCATTGTTGTCTGCCCAATTCTGGATGCTAGTTCTCACAAGTTTATCCAGCAACTTAACCACAACACCTGATGCACAGATAGGCCTATAATTTGATGATTGAGTTCTATCACCTCCCTTATGAAGCAGCACAATCATGCCCTCCTTCCACTCCTTAGGAACTTGAGACCCAGTGCAAGACTAATATTAAAAAAATATATCAAGTCAGATGTCAACTCCCTGGCCCATTCCTTCAGAACACGTGGTAATATATTACCAAGTTCCACAGCCTTATTAACATCAAGTTTGCTCAACTCCCCACACACCTCTTGCTCACTTACAGTCAGTCAGTCTCTCCTCCCCATCAACAACTGCTCTCAATCTCTCCATGAAGTCACATTCACAAGAATGAAAGACCTTTATGAACTGCTCATTAAGTATCTCCATTATATCTTCTACAAAAGCTGCCCTTATACCATTTTCTCCAATCATTGTCATCCTTCCATAATCATTCTTTTTTTTTTTTTTTTTGGTGGCTATATATAGAAAGAACTCCCTAGGATTCTTTTTGGCTTTATTAGCTAACTGCTGTTCATACTCCACTTTCACTATTATTTGATTATTACCAGGCAAAGCAATCTACCATCACTACCATCCAGGGTGTATTGCATACTTAATCTCTTCATTCATCCATTTCACACCTACCTTATTTAACCTTCTGACCCTTGGAATACATTTAGACATCACTTCTACTAGACAGTTCTTGAATATCCCCCAAGCTGCATTGATCTGTTTTCCAGCTAACTCCTCATTCCATGCTACACCTGCAAGCTGTCTCCTGAGCTCTTCATAATCACCACCCTTGTAGTTCCACATATACCCTTTTCTCACAGAGGTCCTTGTACTGCTGGCAACCACCCAGGTATTCACTTCATGGTCACTCTCCCAATTGGAAGGTGATTGGACACCTCATTTATAATTGCATTCTCTGATGAGATGATCAAATTCAAGACCCCCTCAATCCTCTTGTGCCCTCTGTTGCATGCTGTCTCAGGTAGTTGTTCCCTCAAAAACTCAAGAAGCTCATTCTTTATTTCCAATTGCTATCTCATTATCCCAGTCTATACTGCTATAATTAAAATTTCCAATAATGATCACCCTTTTCTTATTTGCTTATACATTTCATAGTCACTACCATCCATATTACCAGGTGTTAAATTGTGAATGAAGATATTTGAGAATTATAATACTTCATTCACATTTAACATAATCTGCCATAAATTAAGCAACACTTGCAAATATTATTTGTTGTTAGTCTCTTGCTTATAAATTATTATTCATATAATTACTTTGAGCTTGTTTATTATTTTAATTATATAATTTTGGGATTTGTATTGGTAATGAAAGGACTCTGTATCAAAATGTCATTCAATTTATTTTAATTATTCCTGTATTAATACTATAAGAAGCTGTGCATATATATATATTATTAGAATTTGTATTTATCATATTTAAATATATTTATTAAATATAAATATATTTAAATATTAAATATATTTAATATTTTAATATTAAAAAAAATTTATTAAATATCAAATATATGTGAACTGTGGATTATTTCTTTATTTCTGAAAGAGAATGTAAATATGTGGAATTCTGCTGATACGATTTTATGTAATTCTTCTGATTGAATTTGATTGGCTAGTAAAGGAGAAACGAAGTTGCTTTTAGTTAGCGTGTGGTTAGAACGTGATCAGCCATGATATGGAGAGAAGCCTGTAGATGTAAGCTGAACTGGCTAGAACCGGATTTTGGCAGGAAGAATAAACACAGTTAATTGGAAAATGAAAGAAAACAAGGGGAAAGCTTAGGGACAGCGAAGAGACTGGTCGTGTGTAATGAAGGGCGAGTTGAGATATGCGTAAAAATCGACAAGGAAAGGACCGGGAATAAATAGGCATTAAAAACTACCTCTATGGAATTTTGATATTATGATAGATTCCTAATGATTAGAGGAAGAAAGTTGCAGAGCTGAAGTCAATACATAGTGGAAGATAAGGAATTAGTACATGACGTAAATCTAATGTGTCAAGACTTACGTAGCTCAGTGTTTAATATTTCAGTTAACATAGTGAAGATTTCTTTGAATTGTGTTTCCTCACGATAATTAGTTAACAGGAATTTTAAAATGTGCCTAAGTGAATTCAATGTGCTGAAGTTGTAACCCGGTAAGACTTTTCCTTTTTACATCCAGTGTGAAGCAAATGAAAATTAGTTCCGCCTAATATATCTTAACCCTAGCTATGGCCTTTAACTATAAATAGTCGAAAGAATGAAGCACTAAAGTGTTTCCACTTTGAATTGATAACTGCCTTGTGATTCAATTAAGTGTTTATAGACTAGAAGTGAATTAGAGAACTGCAACTATAAAAATATTTATTGGAATTCTGGAACTTTGAATAGTGAGAACTATTTTCTATTAATTGGCAGAATATAGAGAACTGAGAGTTGAAAGTTTGATACTTAATGCATTGTATCTATTCTAAGCACTAGAACTAAATCAATGTGCAGATGTTATGATTTGTCTATCACAACTAGTCTCTATTCTATGAATAGAGACTAGTTGTGATAGAAGTACTTATGCCTTGAATATTAAGATCTAAGATTTGTAGCCTTAATCTTAAGACCTAACTGAATAGCTACCTGTATCTCAGAGATATTTTGGATTTGTTCAATTGCATTAATCTTGTTTAGAAAGTTATACTTAGATGTACATGTTATATAACCCTGCATTAAATGTTTTATTTTATTAAATTCAATTTGACGTTTGCCTCATTTTATTTCATCTGCACTGCTCATAAAAAGTTATCGAACCTAGCGGAAGCCTTAAATGATAATATTAACCTCGGCCTGTAGAAAAGTGAGATTGCAAATGTTAGTTGATGACTGATTCCTCTATATTATATAGACTAATCTGAATATAAAGAATATAAAGCCTGTGTAGCTCAGTGGATGTGGCGTTTGCATACCACTGCGCTTGGCCGCACGAAGGAAGACTTGGTTTCGAGTCTAGAGTCTAGTCGGCGACTAGAGGAAATTTTTCTAAGCCTTTTTTTGACTGGTTCCCGAGTTAGTCGATCTCTGGCACGGGCAAGCGGGTTTTTCCTCCCGGAAACTCGGGTTTTCCTCCCGTAAACTCAAGAAAATCGACCGTAGAACCCACATTATTTCAGACATTAATATATTGTGTTAGGGACCACGAGATGGCAGCACATTTGAGCCATCTCTCTTCACTGTGTACTGCATAATTAGTGATAGCCAGTGGAGATTGAACTGCCCACTCAGTCTCCAAAACTTAGATAGGGCTAGATGGCCTCGCCAACTCCCCGTATACGGAATAAAAAGGCATTAGCTGATGATTTGATCTGAATATAAAGTGGTGCAGGATAATATAAATTTCTTTATATTCGGATCAGTATCAATCAACATCTGATAAATAAAAAACGGAATTTAAAGACGTAAGGATAAGTTCAACTAACCATCATAATTAGATCAGTAAGCAAGATAGGATGACACAACACAGGTCTATAACAACATCCAACTAAGTATTTCATTCTGTTCACCTCTCTCTCACACACCATACTGCCTCAAAACCACTGGTACTATTTCCCACTTGCATCTCTACTTTGTATGGACATCATCAATAGCACTTTCCTTTCCTTTTTGCCCTTTCTATCCTCATGAAACACATCATACCCTTCCATCTCTATTCCTGTCCGGATGTTGTCCTCATCCAGCCATGTCTCACTTATTTCAACAATTTTTGGGTGAACAGACTCAATTAATGCAACCATTTCATCTGCCTTGTTTCTTACACTTCTAGCATTTGTATACAAACACAGCAGTTCATTCCTGGATCTATAGCTAGTTCCACCGATACCACTCATTCGACATGATTTCACCATGCTCAACTAAAGCCATTTCCCTTTCTCCTTATTCATTCTTCAAATCCATTCATTCTTCAAATTCATCTGTTTCCATTCAAATCCATCTGTTTCTTCTTGATCCCAGGTCATTCCCTTCATTTCCTGTCTACACATGTATTCACATCCTCTTGGAGCATCCACCTTTCTTATGCTGTGTTCCCCTGTCCACCCTGAGCTTCCCTGTTTTCCTGTCCATCTTGCACACCCGTTCTCTCAATCTCTATACTCATGTCACTCACATCATTCATAACCACCTCTTCAGTCTCTCCTGCTCTTTCACATCACTTCCCACATGGTCAGATTCATTCTATGTACTCACTTCTCTACCTTCCAGCAGTCTCTCCAAGCGACTCACTCAAACCATTCAGATGCAGTCCATCATTCTTATACAGTTCACTTCGTCCTTCAAACTCATTCCACACATTAACTGCATTTCTCTCTTCTCACACATTTCCGCTAACATCATTCATAATCCTTGCTCTCTGCCTCATCTCATCACTGTCATACCTAGGCAACATGCTTACTACCCTTCCTATCACACTATTCTCTTTTATCCATCTAAGCAACCTGCCATGTTCTTTGTTCACAGTCAAGTCATTTGTACGTATTAAAACTACCAACTCTTTTGCTTGCTTCCTTCTCATATTCAATGCCTCAATCACTCTAATCATTCTATCCCCAGTAAAACATATCTTGTGCATCCTCTTGTCCAGCACACCTTTAATAATTGAATCACCATATAATTCCCCTCACGGGCCTTTCGTTACCTCTTTTATATGAACATTATTTGTTTTCATCATTTTTGCTTTCCCATACATTTCCTGAATTTTCTTAACTTCATTTCATCTCCTGCCTTATCTTAACCAACTCAATTTTTGAATCTTATGTCACATTTTCATTATCATTCATTCTTTCAAATTTTTGAACTCTCTAACCCTGCATCATACTTTGGCTCTCGTTCATCCTTTTGAGTTTTCGTACTTTTGAACCTTGCATCAAACTTTCGCTGTCATTTATTCTATCGATTTTTCGAGCTTTCGAACCTTGCATCACACCTGCTTTCATTCATTCTCTCAGTTTTGTTGCCTTCTGCCACATTCACATCACTTTTGTCTTTCTTACCATTGATTAAATTTTTCAGATCGCTCGTTCTCTTCTTCAAAACTTTTTAAAATTTTTTTCTCTGTTCTTTACACCATCCTTCTCTATCAGACAAGGACTCATTCTCCTTGTGGCATTCTCGCTACTAACATTTTCTGTCATCAACATATTAGCACTCATCAAGTCCTCATTCAGTTCACATATCGCACACACCCTCCTTCCATCTGCCTTAAATATCCACAATTTATCAATGTAAACAAACGAGTATATATAGCACACCTCAAATTAATTTCATGAAACGACTGAAGTCGAAGTTAAATTCCTGCATGTACAAAGCTGCCGTCATCTTTCCTTTGCTGGTTACTATGCTAAGCTCTAATATCAACAAATTTGTAAATAAATTTAAACAAAATATCGTACGCAGTAATAACATTATAAGCACAAAACCTTTATAGCAACTCTTACTAATGAACACACACTTATATACTATTAGTTATTTCAAAAAAACTTATCTGAAGCTGGAGTCCTCTTTACACACTGCTACTTCTTTCACCACATGAGTGCCAGTAGAAACTAAATGTAAATTACGGCCGTGGGATTAAATGGGATACCAGCTTCCATCCTATGAGAATGTGCAAGAGAACTGGCAATATCTCTGACCAGACACTTTAATTTAAGTCTCAACTTTTGCAGAATTCCAATGGAATGGAAAAAGGATAGAATGGAAGCTCTAAGAGTAAAGTAGCAAATTATAGAACAATCAGTCTCTCAGGAGTGGTGATACAGTACTGGAAAATTTAATCAAAAATATGAATTTTGGCAATGGGTGCTCTATGAACATCACTCTGAACTACTAGCTTTTCATAATAGAATGACAGCTGATCTGTATAAAGATAATGCCTACACAATGACTCTGCTGGATTTTAAAATCATCTGACAGAATACCACATGAAACACTATTACACAAATTAAAACAAATCGGGATGGATATGATGCTGATTATATAGATACAATTGGGACTGATGGACAGATACCAAAAAACCAGTACATGGAGGAGCAAAATCCTAGAGAAAGCAGTTGATGAGTTGTGTGCCATAAGATAGGGTGGCTGACAGACAGATACCAAAAAAGTGGTATATGGAAGAGGAGAATCCAGGAGAAATGCTAAGAACTTGGCTGTTTATTTTGTACATACATGATGTAGAAAATAATCTGAGGGGAAATATTCAGTTATTTGTTGATGATGTAAAATTGAGCAGAATAATAGTTAAGGAATAATGAGTGTCAGTTTAATGTTCAGAAATGTAAAGTTATTCATTTTAGGATAAATAAAATACAAATTGTGTACTGCACTGATGATGGAACTGTTCTCTAGGAAATAGATGATGCTAGGGATTTGAAGGTGGTAGTAGATAGAGAGGTGAAATTTAGAAAGCTTTGATGTATCCACATTTGGATTATTGTACTGAGGTTTGCTCCCTTGAGTTTCTTGAGGATGAGGAATTATTGGAGAGGATTCAAAGGAAATTGACCAAGATGGTGAGTGGTCTGTAAAATGCTCTCCATTAGGTTAGATTGAGGGTCTGTGGGTTGTAGAGTTATATGTGTAAAGGATGATATAATGATAGAAACATTTAAGTTACTTAAAGGGTTTTATAGGATTGATGCAGGTGAGGTGTTTCAGCACTTGGCTAGAGTGAGAAGAAAGAGAGGTCATCCCTGAAGTTTAGTAAGGGGCTGTGAGGACTACATTTTTTACTTGAAGAGTAGTGAACGAATGGAAGGAGTTAAGAGAATCAGATGTGAGTGCTATGTATCTTAACAGATTCAAGGAGAGGTATGATAGTTATTGTATGGACAGTTTGTGTCTCTAACAGTGAGTTCTTTGTATTCCATGGAGATCTCCATACAATAATAATAATAATAATAATAATAATAATAATAGTACTGAGCACATACCAGGTGCAGTTGACTCTGCTTTATAAGTAACCACGACAATTAAAAAAATATATCTTAGCATATATTCTAATTAGAATGTCATTTTTTATGGGTTGACAGAAAATGTGTTCTGACAGGAAGAGAAAGGCATATAATTTGGCAGAAAAGGAAGGATAAACAGGGTGGTAGAGCATTACTTAAGATGTCATTATGCCATCTCAGATAGAAAACCAAAGGGAAATGGCATTGATGGCTTTGATTGCATAATATGAGAGAAAACAGAATGTAATGACACTATAGTCAGGGAAAATAAAGTAATGAGCAGGAAATGTTTATGCACATTAGTTGGAAGATTTAAATCAAGTGACTATTATGAAGTATCTTAAGGACAAATGTCAGACAGCTTGTGGTGGATGGCACTTGTGAACTGAGAGTTTGGGATTTGGTCATTGCATCAGAGGATCTGGCTGCTACTGAGATGTCATCCCTGCCCACAGTCAGTGAGAGCAAATCTGTATGTCTTGATATGAAGAATGAGAAGGCATGGGAAGAATCAAGCAAGAAAGGAATTTATGTGGCATTATTTAGAGTAAAAAGTGATGTTTAGAGATTAAGAATAGTTGCATGAAGAATATAAGAATTAAGCAGGGAAAGTGATTAATATACTAAAGAAGGGGAAAAAATAGAATATGAGAGGAAATCTAAGAATGTACTGCAGTCCAAGAAAAATCTCAAGGAGTTCTTTTCACATGTAGAAGATGAATTTCATTATTATTATTATTATCATTATAAGACATGATAATAATATATCATTATATTATTATCATGCAGTCAAAGATGCATCTAAGAGGTCCTTTTTCCATACACACAGCCATCATACCATGCCTTAAACTCATTCAAATTCTCTGCAGACACCACACTCTCAGGTAATGCATTCCAATCATTCACAACTCTTCATGCAAATCACCTGCTTCTCACTCCCCTGCTCACACCTTACTAATATAATATCCCGAAAGAAATGTATCTCCCTGCCAGCTCAATTCCCTCAATAAACTACATAAAGATAACATCATAGTCATCACTAGGTCAGTCAAGGGAAGTGCCACTGTTATCCTCAACACCAGTGAATACAATAATAAAATAGATATCATTCTTAGATGCCATTCCACCTACACACCTTTAGATTATCCAACTAAATTGAAAATCATAAAGAAATTAAAAAGGCTTTCAAAATGGTTTCTTCCTGGCCTCCTGAAATAAAAAAAACAAAAAAAACCCATCAAACCCTTCAGTCCCCCCCCCCAATATATACATTGCCTAAGATATTCATAAACCCAATTCTGCCCCCCTCCCCCAAGACCCATAGTAGATACTATTGATTCTTCCTGCTATCAATTATCCAAACAATTAGCAACTTAACCCCCATTATTGGTCATACCACATCATACATAAAAAATTCTTTCCGTTTTAAAAGCTCCATTGAAAATATAATTGTTAATGATACTGATATCCCAGTGAGCCTTGATATTTTGACATCACCTCACTTTTCACCAACATTCCCTTAAATGACACCTTATTGCTTTTAAAAAAAGTTTATCCCCCTTGATATCATTGATCACTTCTCCTTTGCTATCCATTCTGGTTTCTATTGGAAGAACAAAATTTATAAACAGATAGGTACCTGTATGGCAGGGGTCGGGAACCTTTTTGAACCAAAGAGCCATTCCACCAAAAAAAAATTAATTAAAACAAAATTTTGGGAGCCACAACTTCAATTCGATTTCTCCTGGTGACTCAAAGTTGCAGTTAGTTCAAACTTGGGTAAATTTGTTTTTAATTCAGTACTTCCAGATATCAAATACCACTTTTATGTTTGCATATAAATTTTTTATATGTTCAATAAATAAAACAACATTAAGTTTGATTAAGTTTTCAATCACAAAACATGTTTAAGTAAGTATAATATTGCAAAAAAAAGTCAGAATTTGTATTGCAAAAAGAATTAGTCGAACAAAAATACAATATTATGTATTTTAATAGATATTTGATTGTTTTAATTTAAAATTCACTAATGAGACTTGATTTTGCATCTTCCCAGCCAGTTTACTTAAATCTGGATTGTATGTCATGCACTTTAATAGTAATTCGGATTTCAAACTTTCATCAGTCAATTTGTTCTTATACTTATTTTTAATGTAATTCCTTGAAGAGAAAAATTGTTCGGAATTGTACGTTGAACTGAAAAGAGTCAAAACCTCAAAAGCAAGTTGCCTGGCATTTCAATAATTACTTGGGAAAGAATTGCAACATTTAAATATAATTTCCTGTGGTGTTTCTTCCATACTTTCCTCATTTTCTTCAATTTATGCAGCCATTTCCTGAAGTTTTTGTACCTAGATGCTTTTATTCTGAATTTCCAAAAGCTCCATTTATAGTTCTGCAATTGATATTCTGGGAAAAGTTTCAATATCTATTAATTTTAAATTGCAATTTAACGGATGTAATATAAATTTCATCATCTCCTGATATTTTTTAAAATCCTGAAATCTGCTTGTAAATGAATCTAAAATTACAGTAATCATTTCAGCGAATATTTTGCAATCAACATTTTCTTGATTTAAATTTAATGTATAATTTTTTAGATTAACAAATTTTATAAATTTTTCTTCAGTAACATCTTCGAAAAACACTCTTAGTTTCTGTTCAAAGGTAAGGACTTCCTCTAGTAATTGTAAGGCTGTGTTTCTCTTCTCCTGCAACTTCAAATTTAGCTTATTAAAATGTTCTGTCATATCAAGCAAAAAACAAAAATTTTGTATCCATTCGGGATTACCGAGAAGTTCCATGATTTACATTATAATTTTCAGTGGTTAAGAAAACTATTACTTCTTTTAAGCACTGTAAAAAACGTTTTAATGCTTTTCCTCTTGATAACCATCACACAGATGTAAATGTCACTAAATCTTTATGTTGACTACCTAGTTCCTCTAAAAATGTGTCAAAAAGTCTGTGATTCAACGCCTGAAATTGATCACTGGCACAACAACATCCATCACTCTTTTTAGTTGTGGTAATAATCCCAAAGAATTTGCAACTAAAGCTTCTTGATGCAAAATGCAAAGAAATGAAATAACTTCACGTGAAATATGAGTGGAGAATAATTTAACAAACCCCTTATTTTTCGCAATCATAGAAGGCCACCATCGGTCGCAATGCATACTATATTATTAATATTTATATTTTTATTCTGTAAACTCGTTAGAAGGTTTTTTTTCTGAAATATCTTGACCTGTAGTGTGTCCTTTAAGTGTTAGCAGAGCAAGAAGTTCTCGAATACCGGAAGATGTGATATATTTAACCATCAAGTAGCATTGTGCCATATTGGGAAATATCATTTGATTCATCAACTGCAACAGATATAAAATTGGCAGAATTAATATCAATAATTTGCATATTTGAAACTTCTGCAGAAATTGTTACAATCCGTTCCATGACAGTTCTAGCTGAAAGAGGTAAAACTTTTAATTTTTTTTTACATATCTCATCCTTATTTTTCATTTCCTTAAATAGAATTTCAGAGACTAAAAACTTGCATTATACATCCGATTTTTAGAAATTCATCATCGGTAAAAGGTTTTCCCGCTTTTGCTATTTCAAGGGATAACAAAAAACTTGCTTCAGCAGTATTAGACGAAGATTTCGTCCAAGTTGACAAATTTCTTTTGTAATTCTTCAACAGCTTTTTTTCTATTATCACTCTCAGGATATTTTTTTACTGAAGTCTAAATGCTTTCCTCGAAAATGTCGTTGGACATTACTTGATTTACTTGATTTGTTATTTTGAAGTCGTAGATGGCAAATTAAACATTGCGGATTTCCATTTACTTCTATAAATGTAACTTTCTCTATCCACATTTTATTGAATCCTCTGTTTTCTTCGATTATTTTTCTTTTTTCTTGAACTCATATTAGGAGGATTATTATCACAAATTTACTGCAAGTAAAAACAAAAATTCAACATAATAACATAATAAAAATTAATTTGTGCATAACATTATCTGACACTAAATTAAACACCAGTTTAGTACCACAATAAATAAGTTAACTAACAGATTTTTATTTTGACAGTTAAAATCCGTATGTATCTAAAAACCGTGGTGTTTGACAATACAGCTGATCAATTAGTTAAAATTTTCACCGTGGCGCTAGATATCTTAGGCGGTATTTCAAATGTAACGTAGTTGTCAGTTGTTCATGCATAACACACATCACATGCATAGTACCTAGCACCACAAACAGGGCGTATCAAAAAACAATATTTTCAATATTTTGTTGTTTGTATTAATAATGTATCTTTCAATTCAATATAAGAGAGCCGCACTTTGTTCAGCCAAGAGCCGCATGTGGCTCTGGAGCTGCCGGTTCCCAAAACCTGCTGTATGGGATCTCTCCTCTCACCCCCTCCCGCCGATTATTTTATGGAAAATTTTGAAAAAATAAGCTTTAACTCAGCTTCTCTCAAACCTTCAATCTGGTTGAGATATGGGTCTCATGGCCCAGACATTAGACACTTTTCTATATCACCCCAATAGCCTCCACCCTAGAATCCAATTTACAATAGAAAAGGAAACTAATAATAGTCTGGCCTTTCTAGACATCTTGGTCGCCCACCTGCATAAAGGTAACCCATCCTTTTCAGAATATAGGAAAGTCACTCACACAGATAGATATATTCACTAACTTTCCCATCACCCTATTCTCTCAACAATATGGTGTCATAAAAACACTAACCAACAGAGCTTATAAACTTTGTTCCAATGAGACCTCTTTTGCATCAGAACTCAATCATATACGAGGATAGTCTGAAAAGTTCTCGGCCTAACAATGAAAAAAATAATTTACAATTTCAAAATTATTTTTATTTTTCAACATAATCTCCCTTAAGACTAATACATTTATTCCAGTGGTGCTCCAGTGCCATTATCCCATCCCTGTAGTGGTTCTCAGTAAAATCTGCCAAATACCCCTCTACAACTGTAATCACCTCTTGATTCGAAGAAAAATGCTGACCAGCAAGGAAGAGTTTTAGTTTTGGGAAGAGATAGAAGTCAGAGGGGCACCAAATCTGGGGAATAGGGTGGATGTTCCAACAATTCATAGTTCAGATCCCTTAATTTTTCCATTGCCAAAACACCTTTGTGGGCAGGTGCATTGTCCTGATGAAAGATGATTTTCTTCTTCTGCAAACTGGGTCTTTTCTCATGAATTTTTTTGTCTAGTCTGGTTAAAGATTGGAATAATATTCCCCGGTTACTGTTTTACCCTTTTCAAGATAATTAATAAACAAAATCGCATCCCAAAACCATGACCCTTTTCTGCTGATGGAACCAACTTTATCTTCTTTGGTGCTGAACAACCTGCTTCTGTCCACTATTTTGACTGCTGTTTAGATTCTGGAGTGTAATGGTGAATCCAAGTCAAATCCATGCACAAAATCAGTTTTATTCTTGTTAAAATGCTCCAAGCACTTTTCAGAGATTTTCATGCGAGTGCGTTTTTGATCTGCTGTGAGCAAGCGTGGCACCCATCTTGTGCAAAGCTTTTTCATTTACAATTCCTCATGCAAAATATATCCTACACATTCTTTTGAAATGCCTATAGTCTCAAAAATTTCACACACTTTGACTCGCCAGTCATCCAATACCATATCATGCACTCGATAAATGATTTCTGGTGTTGTTTTCTGGATGTCCTTCACGTGGATAATCTTTGAGGCTGGTACGGCCACATTTAAACTCAGCAGCCCATTCCTTAATTGTCAAACACGAAGGGGAAGAGAGTGCCCATAAACTTTTATGAACTTCGAATGAATTTCTTTTGATATTAAACCTTTTACAAAGAATTTTATAACCACACGATACTCAATTTTATCCATTTCAAGGGATACAGACAGCTGTATAAAACAAACTACTTGATACAGTGACTTGCAATTTGACATGGATGCTTATGGCAGGTGTACCAACTTAGAAAATAAAAATCTTGCCATGTTGCCATCTATGGTTGAGGCCAAGAACTTTTCAGACCACCCTCATACACCAGACTTTTCTATCTAATAGCTGCAGTTCCCACAATATCAAAAAAATAATCAATCCTTCCTCAATACATGACCTTCTCTTCAGAAAGATTTTAGTAATGTTATTACCATCCTTTATGTCCAAGGCACATCAGAAAAAATATCTAGAATCTTAAAGAAATACAATCTTTGCACCACTTTCAAGCCCCATTTAAAAGTAGAGTAGTTTTAAGCCTTTTCTGTCCCACGAAAGACAAGCTCCATCCCCTCTTAGTTACAGGTGTATATAGAGTTCCTTGTTCCTGAAAGTTGGCCTACTATGGACAGACAGGAAGATCAGCTACTATACAAGTGGAAGAACATAAAAAATATATCTGAAGTCATGACTATGGTTAATCTGGCCTTGCAGACCATGCTTTGGATACAGCTCATAGAATCAATTGGAAAAAAAACATCATGCTCTATCACAGTAAATTTAAAAGAGAAAGACTATTTTTAGAATCTGCTGCTGCTATTAAAAATCACCTAATTTGAATGAAAAATGGTTACATAAAACTTCTCAAAATATGGGAAACACTAATACTTCAAGATCCCAGTTTACATCCTAGGCTGTTGACAGCTGTCCATAGAGGGCACCCCCACCTAGTTAGTCTTTCGTCCATGTGTTTCAGTTAGTTTTGTGCTACCTGTGTGTGTGTTTGTATGTGTGTTATATCTCATTTTGTACTCCCTGACGATGTCTCTGTAACTGAGGTGAAATTAAATTAAATACTATTTTTAATAATTTCCTAGTGCTGTTTCACCCCATTAAACTTTTATCATGAGTTTTTCCCAGCACTTAAAACTTAACAACAAGCCAGCCTGGTTGGCAGAGTGGTTTGCATATATCTTCTCTCCAGCCAAAAGGTTGCAGGTTTGAATCCTGCCATGGGCATAGATGTTTGTGATTGTCTGGACTGAGTGGTGGAAATGGAGAGATGTAGAAAAGGTGCCCTCTCTCGATGAGTCTTTGGACTCCTTAGAGGTGTCACATAATAATAATAATTATCATACATACCTTGCAGGAAGACTTAAACATATTATAATTACGGCTATTTAGCCTGCTTCAGTTAACATGAAGCAGGCTAAATAGCCGTAAATCTGGCCTCATCATTTTCCTGAATTTCAGGAAAATGATGAGGCCAGAGACTTTGTGTGTGTGTGTGTGTGTGTGTGTGTGTGTGTGTGGTTAGGAAGTTGAAGTTTAGAGGGCATATTTTGAAGGTGAACTAAAACAGCACATCAGATTACATGGTTGTTGAAGAACACACTAAAACACAGGGGATAGAGATGTTACTGTTCTCCTATATAAAGCTTTAATAAGGTCACATCTGAACTATTGCACACTGATCAGGACTCCCAGATTCCATGGGGATGAGGTTGTAGAGGGTATCCATATATGAGTAACAAAGATTGTGGCAGGTCTCTGGAGTGCTCCCTATGAGAATAGATTGATGGTCTGTGGGTTTCAAAAAATTAGATGATAAGCAAAAGAGAGGAAACATGATAGAAGCATTTAAGTTACTAAAGGGGTTATACAAGATTGACACTGAAGACTTTTTTCTGATATATGACGAGAAGGAGAGAACAAGTGGTCACCAGTGGAAGTTATGTAAGAGTGTTTAGCCAGAGTGTTTTATTACTCGATTTTTTGCTTGGAGGATAGTTAATGGGTTGCCAGAGGTAGTTGTGGGTTCTTCATCAGTGAATGAATTTAAGGAGAGGCATGATAGGTATTGTGTGAATGATCTTGTGTGTGAATAATGGGTCTCCCATGATGAATGTTCTGACTCCATGGAGGTATTAGCATAATAATAATAATAAATGGATTATAACTGATGGCAGACAATAAATCTTATGACCTTGCGTTCTGATTAAGAAATAGCCATTATTAAAATAAAAGTAATTGTTAATAAAGACAACTGATTTTTATTAGAATACAGATTGTTTAAAATTCAAATTATAAGTATTGTAAAGATGTGACTATTCTATGAAGTATTTTAGAAAGGAAACATAAGGCAGTGAAGTGAACATTATTTGTTATTTCAAATTTTGAGAACCATGCTAAAAAAGGTGGAAAAACCTGGAAAGATTGTACTTACTTGACAGAGAATAAATGCATGAAATAATGATGACATATGCACAACGGATAACTGAAATTAAAAATAAAAAAGTTTATCACGGATATATCACACATGAAAATATTACTTATCCATTTAATATTTGTAATGGTCTATATTAATAATAACAACATCATTAATTTCAGTCTTCCGCAAGGAGATAATCGAATAGAAGTAGCATTAACTCTAATTACTTTAAAGTATTCTAAGCCAGAATCATGATTCTGAGGAGAAACCTAAGGCAACCAGAGAAAAACCAACTGCATATAGCAACAATTGAGCTAAAACATGTGATCAGTTTCCTAAATTTGCGAGACTGGGACAGAACAAGAGGTCATCCTTAGAAATTGAGTAAAGAGTGATTAGCAAGGGTCTAAGAACTAGATTTTTCACGTGGAGAGTGAATGAGTAGAATGGGTTGCCAGAGTTAGCTGTCATCTGTATGACAGTTGGCACAAGGAGAAGTATGACAGATATTGTGTGTATAGTTTTGGTCTTCTATGATGCCCATGTAATAATACTAATAATAAATTCCCAGGCTTGAATAGGATAGCATGCACTTTATAATATTCATGAATGTACCTGTTGCTTTCAATCTCCATTTTTCAATTATTATTATTATTACTATTTATTTATTTATAGCTACATATTTTATATGTAGCTATATTTAGTTTATACTTTTAGTCGTACTTTATATTTTAAAATATTTAAAACATTAACATAAAACACAATAACAAATAACATAATTCAACCACTCTTTTTTTTAACATCAATACTTTGCATATAAGTAACTACAGATCTATAAATGTTAATATTGTGTATGGACTAGAAATAGAGAAAAGGGAAGAAACTATATTCCTCTTGAAGAGCCAGTAATTATAGTCTGAGATATATTTGGCAGGCAAATTATTCTGTTCCTTGCTTCCCTCAATTCTTCATACTTACTTGGTGAAGCAGAACTCCTCCAAGTGAGCACGAAACGTCCCATCTGTGGATCCCAAATTTAAAAACCTTATATTTAGCTGTATTAAGCTGATATTCCCTTTCGTTCACCAGCTTATTCAAATCTTCTTGAAAAGCTACAACATCAGTACTATTTACTAATAATGCTCCTGAGCTTCACATTATTTGCAAATGACTGAATATTTTCCTGTAATCCAGGAACAATTTAATTGAAATAAAGACTAAGCAGTAACGATCCCAGTGCTGAATCTTACTCTTAAAGAAATTGTTTTAAAAGGTTTTGAGATGTTCGCATTTGATTAAGAATTGTATTGTACATTTAGTGCAAGTATCATACACATTTCAAAATATGCAATGACATCATCAGTCATTGCTGTTTTGCCACCTTGAAGTTGGTAGTGTTGGAAGTATTCTGCTGCACAGTGTTCTGGTTGGTAGTTATGATAGACAGTGGGAAGTTTTCAGAGAGTGATAGTAATTCATTTCAGTAAAGAGTTGCATACCCTTTTCTCTTCAAAAATGAGCAAAGAAACAAATAAAGCTCACAAGCAAAAATTTAGGGGGGGAGGGAGTGGTTGTAAATGGGAATGTTTAGTAAATGGCCATGTGAAGTTCCTCGTGACACTACAAAAGGCCACTGTAAGTTTTGCAGATGTGATATAGCTGCTAAATATTGTCAGCTTGTAAAGCATAGTGAAACATCTTGCTGCAGTTCCATATAGAGCTGTTCTTCCTATTACAAATATGTTTGCAAAGAAGTCTGATGAGATGGCAAACTTTGAAGGCAGCTTAGCATTATTTCTTTGTTATCACTCACCACTGAACAGTTGCAATCATCTAGTAGATCTTTGCAAAAATATCATCCCAGACAGTCAAATTATGCCAAAGGCAAAAAATGCACTGAATCAAGTGCTCTGCAATTGCAAACAATATTCTAAGTGAGCATTTTGAAGAAGATCTAATTGCAGATATTGAAGATGGAAATTTCAGCTTGCTAATAGACGAATCAAACGATATCACAGATAATAAGATTTCAGGAATTGACATCATTTATTAGAGCAAGAAATTCAACTACATTATGCATACATTTCTGAGCAGAGTGGTTTTAGAAAAGTGTGATGCTAGTGGTATTGCGGCTGAACTGAAAAAATAGCTTTTGACCATTAAAAATCTCATTGCAATTAGTACAGACAATTCCAGTGTTATGGTTGGTGTCAATAATGGCCTTTATGAACAAATGAAGGCATATATTTCCTCCTTAATCTTAATTACATATGTATGCCATTCATTGCAACTGGCAATGCCTCGCATTTGTACAGAATCTCTCTTAAGAAAATTAGAATTTTTAGTTGCGAAAAAGTTAAGTGGTATTCGCATTTTTCTTCAAGACAAGCAGTGTACAAAGAGCTGTATCAAACTATCAACAAAAATTATGCTCCACTGAAAATTATAAGCAACTATGTAATGAGGTGGCTCCATTGAACCTGCAGACAGAATTCTCAGCCAGTGGTTGGAATTAGACACTCACTTTGAAGTCGTGAGTGTGACTGAGAAATGTTGCAAAGCTCAAATTTTGTGGGAGATATACAAAGATGAAATGAATCTGTTGTACCTTTTATTTTTGCATCTTCTTCTAATTCAAGTTCAGCAAGTTAAGACAATTTTTGAATCTAACAGTATGGATAAGACAAGATTATTTGAAGACCTATTTCGTTTGATTCGCTCTATTGCTTATATGTTAGTGCTACTATCATTCAGAGTCAACCCTCTAGAGTCAGAGATTGATGACTATTTGGATCCCAAACCAAATCTTGGTTACAAATTTGAAAAAAAAATTTCAGAGTTGATGATAGAAAAGATAATAACACAAAATGATGAGCACAATCTTAGAAATAGAGCAAGACAGTTTCTTCTTGGTCCCCTTCAAACAGCTTAAGCAAAGGTTACCTGAAAACTTCAATATTTTAAGAATGATCTCTTCTTTTTTGTTGACAATACTCTAAAACATATAAAATAACCTGTTACTCCTGTCTTAGAAATAATGCTGAAAACAGAAAAAGATGTTGCTGCTGATGCTGAATAACAGTACAATACTATCTGCTTAAATAAATGGACAAATAAAAAAAAACACTGAGCTATTCTGGACTTAATTATTATTATCATTATTAAGGCCTCCAAGGAGTCAAAAGACTCATCGAGGGAGGTCCTTCCTAAGACATAAAGTCTGTCAAGACTCATCGAGGGGAGGTCCCCCCCTGAGAAACACAAAGTCTATTATACCACTCTTTAAACTCATTGACCGTTCTTGCTCCCACCACTCCATCAGGCAATGCATTCCACGGCTCAACCACCCTCCACACAAAGAAACCACTCCTTACCCTCTTGCTCACAGTTTCCTTTCGTAACTTCCAGGGATGGCCTCTTGTCATCACTCCTTCCCGCTGATCAACCAAGCGAAAGAACTCCCCAGTGTCAACCCTGTAACCACCTCTCAACAGTTTAAAAGTCTCAATCATATCACCTCTCCTTCTTCTATCCACCAAACTCTGCAGTCCACATTCTCTCAGCCGATCCTCATAACTATCCTTGTACAGTCCTGAAACCATCTTTGTCATCCGTCTTTGTATCCTTCCCACAGTTAATTTATCCCCTTCAAATCCTGGAGACCAAATCTGAGAACAATAGTCCAAGTGTGGTCTGATCAGAGACTTATACAACGTAATGATAACCCTCTTATCTCTGCAGGTCAGTATCCTTCTCATAATAGCAGCAATCCTCTGTGTTACCTTCACCACCTTTGCAATATGTCCCCTAAACTTCAGGTTTCTATCAATCATCAACCCCAGATCTCTTGTCTCCCCTACTTCCTCCAGTATAACTCCTCCCATAGAGTATGCAGCATCCCATCGATGTTTCCCAAACCTCAAGACCTTACATTTTTCTGCATTAAACTGACACCCCCATTCATTTGCACATCTATCTAGCTTATTTAAATCCTCTTGCAGGGCTACTACATCTGCACTATTACTAATAATCCTTCCCAGCTTTGCAACATCTGCAAACAACTGAATATCCCCCTGCAATCCACTGGCTATGTCATTGATATAAAGGTTAAACAATATAGGTCCTAGTACTGAGCTTTGTGGGATCCCACTTGTAACCCTCTGCCTCCTGGAAATTGCTCCACCATACACAACTCTCTGATACCTATCAGTCAGCCAATCCTGAATCCAGTTGACCAATCTGACATCCAGACCCATGTGCTGCAACTTAAATATCAGCTTATCATGTGGCACCCTGTCAAATGCCTTCGCCAAGTCTAAGAAAATTGCAGTATATGCCTTTCCCTCATCTAATGTTCTTGAAACTTTATTATAAAAGGCTAGCATATTGCTAAAACAAGAGCGTCCTTTCACAAATCCATGTTGATTCTCACAGATAACATTACCCTCATCTGCCCAATGCTGTATACGGTCCCTCACTACTTTCTCCAAGATCTTAACAACTACTGATGACACACAGACTGGCCTATAATTAGACACTTCCAGTCTGTTACCACCCTTATGCAATGGCACTATCTTACCTTCCTTCCATTCCCTGGGCACCTTTGCCAAAGCCAGACTTTCATTGAAAAGCCATGTTAAAGGCACTGTCAATTCCCTAGCACATTCTCTCAAAACTCGTGGTGAAATACCATCCAGTCCCACAGCTTTACTGACATCCAGAGTACTCAGTATCTGAAACACACTCTCCTCCTGTACCTCCAGACCTCGAACCTGTCCTATCCCTCTAGCATTAAAACTGACTCCTCTAGGATGAAATACTCCAATAAAGTGTTCATTGAACAATTCCACTATGTCCTCTGCATCAGTCACTCTATTCCCATTTTTATCCCACAATATCATTCTTCCACAGTCATTTCTCCTCCTACTGGCCACATAGCTAAAAATTTCCCTAGGATTTTCTTTGGATCTTAGGGCCAATCTCCTCTCATATTCCAGTTTCACTTTCCTTACCACACTAGTCACTCTTCAGGCCTGTGTCTTATATTCCTCATAAATCTCTTCATGAGGAATATAATTCACCTGTCTTCTCCTTATATCTCTTCCATAGCCTCTTTTTCGCATGCAATTCCTGTTTAATATTGTTTGTCATCCACTTTACTCCAAATTGGGTCCTCTTCTTCACTTGTGGTATACAGCTTACCATTGCTGATAACAAATATTCTTTCACAATTTCCCACGCACTAGTGATATCCCGGCCTTCCAATTCCTGCCTCCATGAAACTTCCCGAAGTTGACGTCTAAGACTATTATAATCACCTGCCTTATAATTCCACATAAGTTCCCGTCTCTTTGATACTCCTGCATGTCTATTCATTTTCCAAGTCAACACCATATGGTCACTCTCTCCAACTGGTGGGAGAGACATCAACTCAGTTATTATCAACTCTTCTGATGCTATAACCAAATCCAAAACTTTTGAACCTCTTGTTCCCTCTGTTACATGTTGCCTAAGACATTTGTCCCTCAAGAATTCTAGAAATTCCATTCCCCTATTGCTACATGCATCTTCCTCTCTCCAATTTATACTACTGAAGTTAAAATCTCCCATAACAATCATACTTCTTGCACTTGCCAAACTTAGCTGTCTAAACATCTCCTGGTCCCCATCCTCTGTGCTCCTGGGTCTGTAGCAACACCCCACTAAATATCCTGTCTTGCCTACCTCTACCTCACACCATACGCTCTCAAAATCATTTGTCTCACTTCCTTCCAAATTCTCCACTCTTAGAGGACATAGGTCATCACTTATCATAAGCAGCACCCCACCACCACGCTTTCCCCTCCTATCCTGACAAAAAATGCTATACCCAGCGACTTCTATTCCTGTTGTTATATCCCCTTCTGTCAACCACGTCTCAGAGATCGCAATAATTTTTGGCCAGGCTGATGCTATCTGTGCCACCAATTCCTCTCCCTTATTCCGGATACTCCTGGCATTAGTATACAGCATATAAATGCCATTGTTTCTATACCCAGCATTATCCCTTCTAGACTCCACTGGGCTCAGTGTTACCTGACATTGTCTCCCTTCTCCCAAGTATCCATTCCCACAAGAGGCCACCCCTGCTATCATCCTCCCTGGGACACACTGACTCGTTCAGAACAGCAATCTCTCCAGATGCCTAAGTCCTTCCTCATTCAAATGTAAACGGTCTCTCGCATACAATTCCTCTCTTTCCTCAAACGCACTCCAAGCATCCACATATACCAGTCCTCTCTTGTCACACATTCTCGCTATTATGCCATTCAATATCACCGCTCTTCTGCTCAGCTCATCATTATCATACCTAGGCAACACGCACACTATTTTTCCTCTCTCTGTCTTCTTCCGTACAGTCTCAAGCAAAAATCTCATATTTCTCGCTGCCCGACTTACATTACCACTCAAGTCATTCGTTCCTACCATCACAATCATCTCATCCACCCTTTCACCTCTCTTAATTGCCATAGCCACCCTATGTACGAGTATACAAAGTACGAGAATACAAAGATGTATCTGGAATGAATCCATTTAAAGAAATTGCTAGATGTGCAATAAATTTAATAATACTGCCAAATTCTAATGTGGAAATTGAAAGAATTTTTAGTTCCATGAATGTAGTTAAAATTTAATTAAGAAACAAGATGGAATTGTCAATGCTGACAGCTATTTTTGTCAGTCAAGTATGGCCTCAGGCATAACAAGTGCTGTAAAGACTATCATGTATCAGCATCTACACTGAGTAATATTGGAATGATGGCCACATATAATAAAACTAAAAATCTAAGTGAAAATATGTGAATTAAGCACAGAAGACCAATTGAAAGATGTCTCTAGCTTAAATGCAAGTACCACTACATCTTGAGTCAAGTAAGTAACTGAAAAGTATCTGCTACTACTTCTAAAATTTTAGCTTCAAATTTCTATTTTCAAATCCTTTTTAGCTCTTTAAGATTTAGCTATTTTTAGTAATTTTCCTTTGGCAACATTGCCCACCATATACCACCCTCTGATATCTATCAGAAAAACCCGTTTCCAATCCAGTACACATATGTTACAGCTTAAATTTCAATCTGTCATGTGGCACCCTATGAAATGCAGAATCCAGAAAACATTATGCTGTCTATGCCTTTCCTTAATCTGCTGCTCTTGTTACTCTATTATAAAAGACAACCAGATTACTAAAACAAGATCATCTCTTAACAAATCCATTCTGGCCTTTATAAATAATACTGCAAACCTCTGCCCGCAATTATATATATATATATATATATATATATATATATATATATATGAGCTCTTAGTATTCTCCAAAATCTTAACAATCACAGGAGAAATATAAACTGGTCTACAGTCTGATATAGTCATTCTACCACTGCCACCACCCCTTATGCGATGGCACTATCTTATCCCCCTCCATCCATTTCTCAGGAACTTATCCCAGTGCAAGATTTTCATTGAACATCTATGTCAGTCACTTAGTCAGTTCCTTAGCATATTCCCTTAAAACAAATGGCAAAATTTTATATAGTCCTGCTTTACTGACATCTAGAGTGTGAGTATTTAGAATATATCCTCTTCATTCACTTCTTATTTCTCTGGGAATACAGCCTGATTTACCAGGATGAAACACCCTAATAAGTGATCATTAATTAGCTCTATTACATCTGCATTGGTCACCTGACTAATATCTCCATTGAACAAGGTCATCTGTTCATAATCATTCTCCTCCTAAGACTAGTTACACATATACACAACCACGGGAGAAATAATTAAAGTAATCAACTTTAATTGCCAAATATTTCAATGTGAAATTTACATGTCATAATCAGTGGCTAGAAGGCTAATAAGTATAAGGAAGAAAAATGACAGTGATTTATTTAAAACAGTGGTACACCAGGTGTCAGGTGTATCAGAATGCAGGTGTTGGTTTTGTCTTTCATCCAACCTTATATTTGCAAGTTGTTGGTTGACCCCACATTCAAACATAAAGAAAATTTTTATTATACTGCACCACTCTATGTTTGAAATCACACAATTATTGTGAAGGAGTCAAGCATCAAATAGCACAACAGCAACGTGAACTTACTACAGGCCGAAATTTTCTTGCTTATAAATAGGGTTTCCCGCAAGATTCGTATTTTAATGAGCGGTGCAATGAAACTGAAATTAGGCAAGCACGAGGATCAAGTTAAACAAGATATTTAATTCTCTCACAAAATTATTCTTACATAAGAAACAAGAATTCTATTAAGATCAATGCAATTAGATTAAGATCAATGCAATTAGATAATTTATGCATTCTATAAAGTATTTAGATTCTACTCAGATGAGTGCATCATTTACTGCTAGAACATGTATATAAGGCTTTCACAATTCTCATCCGTTAGGATTTCAACTTAGTTTCACCTTAAACAACACCAATATTCAGCAAAACACTTAAAAAAGTAATTCTTTTTAGTCTCATAGAATAATCACAAACTTCAATTTTATCAAACACTTAGCTGGCATCATCAATATCTATCAGAGGATTAATATAGTTCTTAAAAGGCTCAGTCTTGCATTTACATATACATTGCGAGATAACACATTCAAACACAAACTAATTCTTCAATGAAGTTTCTCACATTAGTTTCACAAGGAAAATGTTTTATAATATCACTCATTCAAGCTTGACTAGCTAGCTCCAGCAACATGAAATTTGACCAAGTTCTCCGGACACAAGCAACACTATCACACGTTAGTTATAGAATAGATATTCTTACCAGTATGATCATCATAGCTTGCACATTATGGAAATCTCCTACAACACTTCTAGGCACTCAATAATCTTCCGCTATAGGCAACACAAACCTTATAGTATCCCTGAGTTCGATAACTTATTTGTTAAGACTGGAAAATGTATTTTCTTGCTCGTAATAACTTATCTTACGATAAATCTCGATCATATTATTATCCTTTCACTCGGGTAAATTCCTTTACAAGGTGACAGGAAACTATAAATAAAAATGAGTTCGAAGTAAGATTCATTAAAATCGGAACAAGTTTCCAAATCTTTGTTACGTCGTACGATCCCAGGTTAGATCACATCTCACAACCTTCCCACACTCTCCAATTTCCTTCTGGTTCCTTCTTCCTATATCTCATAAATCATCTCTCTCTTTCCCACCCAAACTTGTTTTTCTCCGCTCTTTCAGTTTACAATGAAATTCCCACATGATCATTGTACAGTTCCCAACGCTAAGGCACACGCTATCTCAAAATAACATAGTTTTCTGAGAGTGGCCATTAGCAGAGTCCCTTAGCAATACTTTCAGTAACAACTAATAAAATGCATATATTACAGTTCGCTTAGGATACATTTACAAGATAATATAAAGAATTTATATAAGATAAATAACTAAAAAAAATTTACAATTATTATTTCAATGAACAAATAACAGTAAGTGTTTAAATTACAATTTACTTAGGAGCAAACTTAGCTCAGAAAATGCAATTCATGTTAAATCATGAATGAAGTATTAATAATCATAAAATTCTTCATTCACAATTTAACACAGGATTCCTGATAACAGCCATTTAAGAATAATGCACAGATGAAGTTTCAAGGACAAATCCTGCAGGAACTTTTGAAACAGATGAGATCACCACCTTCAACTAAATAGAAAATGTTAATTCCAACATGGAATGTTAGAATAATTTTTCAAATTGGAAAGACACAAGACACTTCTTGTGTCTTTCCAAAAGAAGTGTCTATAAAGGAAATGGGAAAGTATGCAGTAGATATTTCAGGAATAAGGGAGTTGAGATGACAGGCTTTGTAGGAGTGAGAACTGTGGGTGGATATCAAATATGGTATTCAGGATCAGATGAAAGTCAGTCATGAAAGAGGTGTTGCACTTTAGTGCAGTGACAAATAAAGGCTAGATTATATTCAAGATGTATCAAATTAACCATAACACAGGTTTATGCACCAACAAATGAGAAGGAGAATATTTAAGATAAGTTACAGAGATGTATAGAACAAGTACCAATGCATGATATGATTATTCTTATGGGTGACATGAATGCTAAAGTTGACAAAAGAAATAAGTAGCATTCATTTCACAAAATGCCACCTACTGGTAACATTTTGTGAAATGATAATCTTGGGACAGGAGGAATCAACAGATGGTAAAACCAAAACTCAAATTGATCATATTGCAATCAAGGGTAATTTTAGGAGTTCATTCTTGGATGTTAAAGTATCTGATTATTACGTTGTAATAGTCAAAATTAAATTCAAACTGCATGGGATTAAAATAATTAGAAATCAAAATAGAAGGATAAAATATGATATGTCTAAATTAAAAATGAGTGAAATTAAGAAAAATTTTTTTGTTATTATAAAAAAAAATGATTTCCTATTTTGGAAAATGATAAACTAGAAGATGTGAAAATAGGAACCACAGAAGACAACATGGTTGAAAAGCGATGGAAAGATTTTAAAATGGTATATACAGTGGTATTTCGCTAATCTGAACTAATAAAAATGTGCTCGTTCGGATTAGCAAGTTTTCCTCCAAGAGACAACAATAACTAGCGTTTAAGACAAAAATAATCAGATTCTACTGGTACTTCAATTTAATTCTGTAAATAAATTAACTGATAGAAAAAGGATACTATAATGTAAAACAAAAAAATAATACAGTATACAAGTTTATTTTAGGAAAAATTTAATATGTTATGTACCTGTATTTTGAGGATTCTGATTTAATAAAATTGCATAGTTCAGTACAATACTTAATTTGCATAAAATATATCACTTTCTTGTACAAAACACAAAAAAAAACGTTTCACAAAATAACACAGAAAAAAAAAAGTTTTTTTATTTCTTTGTAAAAAAGTCACTGATTTTCTTTTGCTTCTTGGAAGTTGAACTTTTTTTGAATGCTTCTTCTCGGAGCTGCATTAGCAATGAAATTTTGTGGAATAGCATATCATTCTGCTTAGCCCATTCTATACACATATTAAAACTGTCAACTGCCTCTTCATGTTTTACTTTTTTTTCTTCGAGTTCTTTATCGCCATCATCATATTCTAATTCATTCTGTAGTGTTATATTTATAATTTCAGCATCTGATTTGATTTCAAATTCACTTTCGGTTCTATCTGTAATCCATTCCGTAACAGCTATTTAATTTTGAAATTTCAACATCTGGATTTATATTTTTAACCAAATTATGCACGTTTTGAATTTCCTCTTTTTGTATATATTTGTGATTCATACCGACAATACAGTACATACTGTACAGTATAAAAAAAGCAAACGTGAACAGAATAAATCAAAATAGGCCTCCATTATAACCGTACAATCGACAGGATGGAAAAAAATTCTCTGTAATAATAATAAAATAAATAATAATAGTTAAAATAATAATTATTAAATAAAAACAATAGTACACAAAATAATAATACATAATAAATAAAACTTTTTTTCTTTCAAACCACAGTTCGGATTACTGGAGGGTTCAAACTAAAGAGGTTTGGATTAGCGAGATACCACTGTAATGAGTTTTCATGAGACTGTCTGAATGCTAAGAAAGGGGAAAAGAACAAGGATTGGTTATCAGACAATACCTGGAAACTACAGAAGAAAGGCATAAAGTTAAAATGATGCTTGAAAATGCTAAATCCCAGAGAACTAAAGAAATCATTTTAGCAATTATAGAGAGAAAGATAAAATAATTAAAAGATCTGCCAGAAAATATGAAAGCAATTATGTGGAAAGTTTGGCAGCAGCACAAAAGGCTGCAACATTAGGTCACATTGGAAGACTGTATGAGATAACAAAGAAAATATCCTTTGAAGAAAAGAAGCAAGTAAATGATATAAGAGATAAAGATGGTTTGTTGTTAACTGGAGATGACAAGATTGTTAGAAGATGGAAAGAACATTTTGAGATTTTTAAATGTAGAAAACAATATAATTGATATAATTAGAAGTTCAATAATGGAAGAATCTCCTGTAAGTGTAGATTTAAATATTACACCAGAACCTATATCTAAAAATGAAATAATTAATGTAATAGAGAAAATGAAAAGTGGAAAGGCTCCAGGCAATGATAATATAGCAATATAAATAGAATAAGACAACTAAAGAAACTGCTGCTGATAAACTGCAACTAACCTTCAACAATATGCTACAGACTGAAAAGATATTTAAACAGTAGAAAGAAGCAATGATAATTGTAATCCCTAAAAAAGGAGATCTCCCTAGATGTAAGGATTGGAGGGAAATTAGTCTACTGTCAGTACCTTCAAAAATTTCTGCAATTTATTGATCAATAGGATTAAAAATGAAATAGTGAAGATATTAAGGCATGAACAAGCTTGTTTTAGAATATGATGCATAGCGGGAGTACTATGCATCACATGAGGAGGTGTTTTGTTGAAATGTTTGTGTGAAGAAGGCTCCTGTTTCAGATAAATGTTATTTTTTTTTTTGAATAATTAATTGTAAATAAGTGTTTATGAGTAACAGTTGCTGTAAAAGTTGTGCGCTTGCAGTGTTTCTAGAGTGTGAGTTTGTTAGTTTAAGTTTGCAAAATCACTAAACTAAGAGCTTCGTATTGCAACCGGGCAAAAGGAAGGATGACAGTGGCTTTATCTTTTCAGGTATTTAATTTTTATTTCGGGCTGTTTCGTGAAATGCAAGATGTGCTATATGTATTCGTTTGATTATGTAGATAAATTATGGACATTTAAGGTGGATGGAAGGAGGGTGTGTGTGCAAAGTGTGATCTGAATGAGGACTTGATGCATGGTAACGTATTGGCAACTGAAAATGTTAGTAGCAAGAATGCCACAAGGCGGATGAATGAGCATCTAATTGAAAAAAAGGACAGTGTAAAGAACAGCGAAAAAAATGGTAAAAAAGTTTTGAAAAAGCAAATGAGCGATCTGATGACAAGAAAGACAATAGTGATAAATGTAGCAGAAATGAAAAACAGAGTGCAATTAAAGGTAAAGTGGAAAGTGGTGAACAAGCGTGTATGGCTGGCAATAAAATTGAGAAAGCGAATGAGAGCGAAAATGTGATGAAAGCTGAGTTGGTGAAGATGAGGCAAAAGATGAAATGGATGTGGAGTAAAATTAAGAGAATTCGAGATATGTATGTAAGAGTGAAAATGATGAAATTATATCAGTTTGAAAGAGGTAATGAAAGATCTGTGAGTGGCATTGTATGGGGATTCTCATTATCACACTTTTCCTGGAGGTAAAATGAATAGAGTGATTGAGGCATTGGATACGAGGAGTAAGTGAGCAAAATAGTTGGTAGTGGTAAGAGGGACAAACGACTTGATTTGGAGCAAGGGGATATGTAAGGTAAGATTGGATATTAGGAGGTTGTTGACAAGTATAAAAGATAATAATGTGAGTATGTTGTCCAGGTATGACAGTGATGAAATGAGGCAGAGAGCTGAGATTGTGAATGATATGTTAGTGGAAAAGGATTGCAGTTTGTTAATGTGCAGAATGAGTTTGAAGGACAAACTGAACTGTACACGAGTGATGGACCGTATCTGAATGGTTTTGGTGTCAGTCATTTGGAGAAACTGCTGCTGGAAGGTACTGAAATGAGTGCAAAGAATGAATGTGATCAAGTAAGAAGTGATGTGAAAGAGCAGGAGAGTAAAAAAAAGAAGAGATTGAAGTGGTGGTTATGAATGAAGAAGTGGGAAGCACGAGTATAAAGAATGAGACAACAAGTGTGCAAGAACAGGGAAATGAGGAACACATAGTGGAAAGGGGAACACAAAGTGAGAAAGGTTCATGCCCCAAGATGACGAGAATGTTGGAAAGGGTCCAGAGGCAACTGAGTAAGGTAGTCTCTGATCTCTGGAATGTTGAATATGTGGAAAGGTTGAGAAGATGCAATTTACAGAGTCTAAGGAAGGGGATGACCTGGGATCAAGGGAAAACAGTTGGATTTGAAGAGGTTCTAAGATGTAAAAATGGAAAAAGAAATGCTTGAGTTAAGTATGGATAAATCACATCTAATAACTGGTATCAGTGAAACTTGGTATAGATCCAGGAATGAGCTGTTATGTTTGTATACAAACGCTAGAGGCATAGTTGCATTACTTGAGTCTGTTCACCCAAGAATTGTTGGAAAAAGTGAGACATGGTTGGATGCAGAGATGAAGGGTATGATGTGTTTCATGAAGAATGAAAGGGTAAAACAGGAGGGATAGTGCTTTGATGACAGAGAACGAGTTATGTCCATACAAGGTAGAGATGTAAGAGAGAAATAGTGGCAGTGGTTTTGATACAGTATGGTGTGGAATAGAGGTGAATAGAATGAAATACTTTGTTGGATGTTGCTATAGACCTCGTAATGTGGAGGGTGACGAGGAAATGTATAAGCAAATTAGCCAAACCAATGGAAAAAGGATGATCATTATGGGTGATTTAAATTATAGCAATACAGACTGGGATGATGAGATACCTACCAACTGGAAGTGAAGAAATGAGTTTCTTGAGTTTTTCAGGGTCAACTACAGGCAGTAGGTAACAGAGGGCACACGAGGGCTGAGGGTCTTGGATTTGATCATCTCATCAGAGGATGGTATTATAAATGAGGTGTAAAATCACTCTTCAGTTGGTGAGAGTGACCATGAAGTGATTACCTGGGTGGTTGCCAGCAGTGTGAGGACCTCTGAGAGAAAATGGTATATGTGAAACTACAAGGCTGGTGTTTTTGAAGAGCTCAGGAGACAGCTTGCATGTATAGCATGGGATGAGGAGTTAATCGGAAAAGAGATCAATGCAGCTTGGGGAATATTCAAGAACTATTTAGTAGAAGCAGAGTCTAAATGTATTCCAAGAGTTAGAAGGTTAAATAAAGTAGGTGTGAAATGGATGAATGAAGAGATTAAGCATACGATATAGAGAAGAAAAAAAAAAAGGCACTATTATTATTTTTATTTGTAACACATCCAAGGAGTCTGAAGGCTCATCGTGGGAGGACACCTATTGTACAACCCTCCATCTCCACCACTACACTGAACCTCTCCTATCAATCCTCTACATCAGCGGCATCTATCCGCCCACCACCACCACAACTAGTATTTTTTGTCTGTAAATTGCGTGTTCTGAAGGGGCAATTTGTCTGTATGCGTAATGAAAAACCCAAGTTTCCGGGAGAAAAAACCCTGCTACCTCCATATGAGATCGGCTAACTAACCTTCAATTGAAAAAGTCCATATAAAGATTCCTCATGTCATGACGCGACTCGAACTTAGGCCTTTTCCAATTGAAGGGTGCAACGTACCATCGTTCTTCCAATTGCGCTACAGAGGTGCTTATGGAGGCAGCATAAGTAGTGGCAATAATCAATTCCATGAGGATTACAAAAAACATGCAACGAGAGTAACCTTAGTTGGTAAGGGTTGCAAAAGTGAAGTATAAGCAGTAGTCAGCTGATTCAGTCAAAAAGAATCTTAAGGAGTTGAAAATTTATTTATCACTAGGTTAGACTATAATAGATTTAGTTTAATCCTTTATCCCAGTGAGAGCAAACAAAGTTTGCGCCTGAAAATATCTTCAGGACTAAATATATATAGTGTTGTACTATCTTATCCAGTAAGTAGTGCAACACCAAGGCAACTCGTGGCAAAGGTGGAGCAAGCTACCAGGCACTTCTAACCCAGTATCTCCCATAATGCAAAACACATTTCCTATGTGGATATGTATACTGTTATGCATTAAAGGGATTGGCCATCTACCCAGACTAGTTTCGACCTTTATTGAGGTCTCTTCAGTGGGAGCCAGGCCCAGAGCTGGAGATACCAGGCAGAAGCAGTAGCAAGTCATCTGTGCCTATGGAAGTTGCCAAAAGGTTTATCACCTTTTTTAAAAATTACTCTGGATTTAGAGAAAGCTGTTGAAAATTTATTTATCACTAGGTTAGACTATAATAGATTTAGTTTAATCCTTTATCCCAGTGAGAGCAAACAAAGTTTGCGCCTGAAAATATCTTCAGGACTAAATATATATAGTGTTGTACTATCTTATCCAGTAAGTAGTGCAACACCAAGGCAACTCGTGGCAAAGTCTAACCTAGTGATAAATAAATTTTCAACAGCTTTCTCTAAATCCAGAGTAATTTTTAAAAAAGGTGATAAACCTTTTGGCAACTCCCATAGGCACAGATGACTTGCTACTGCTTCTGCCTGGTATCTCCAGCTCTGGGCCTGGCTCCCACTGAAGAGACCTCAATAAAGGTCGAAACTAGTCTGGGTAGATGGCCAATCCCTTTAATGCATAACAGTATACATATCCACATAGGAAATGTGTTTTGCATTATGGGAGATACTGGGTTAGAAGTGCCTGGTAGCTTGCTCCACCTTTGCCACGAGTTGCCTTGGTGTTGCACTACTTACTGGATAAGATAGTACAACACTATATATATTTAGTCCTGAAGATATTTTCAGGCGCAAACTTTGTTTGCTCTCACTGGGATAAAGGATTAAACTAAATCTATTATAGAATCTTAAGGAGTTATTTTGATATGTAGCTATCAAAAAAAACAAAAAAACAGAATGATTATGGAAGGATGATATTTATTGGAGAAAATAGTCATCAAATTATAGCATCAAATCATAGACCTATCTGTATGTCAATTATGGTTAAACTATTGGAGAGGCTGGTGAGAACCAGAATCAGGTTGACAACAATGGTATTTTCTTTGATAGACAGCATGGATTTGCTAAAGGGAGGTCATGTTTTAGTAATATACTTACTTCAATGGACAAAGGAGACAGTGGTATACTTTGATTTTGCAAAGGTTTTTGATAGATTATCGCATGTTAAGTTGATAGTCAAACTAGAGTGGACGGGATTGGATATTAGACTAGTGCATTGGATTGGAGATTGGCTATCTGATAGGTAACAGCAAGTTGTGTATGGGGGAGCAAAACTCTAGAAGAGGAAAGTCACTAGTGGTGTTAATAGAAAGGGGGATGGAAAATCCCTTTATAGCCTTTCGGCTTATTAAATTAGTCAGTAGTGGTGTGTTTCGGGGATTTGTGTTAGAGTCATTGTTGTTTAATCTGTATGTTAATGATATTGGGGAAGATTTGGATGGGGATATTCAGTTGTTTTGCAGATGATACAAAGTTGGGATGAACTATGAGGAGTAGAGCAGATGTTTGGCATTACAAGCAGACTTGAATAGATTCAGTGAATGGGTACTGGAGTGGGAATACCAGTTAATGTTGCAAAATGTAAGGTTTTAAAATTTGGGAAACAAAGATGGGATGTAGAATTTAACACTTGTTGGAGATATGTTTTTGGAGGTGGAGAAAATAATTGACTTTGGAGTGATGGTAAATAAGGATCTAAAATTTAGAGGATACATTTCCAGAAATGCGAGAACAATACAATGAATTCTGGGAATGATGCGGAATACACTTTGTAGAAGTAAGGAGATTCTTGTTACATTGTATAAGGCTTTGATTAGGCCACACATGGACTACTGTGCACAGATTTGTTCAACTGGTTTTCAAAAAGATGAAGAGATGTTGGAAAGGGTCCAGAGGTGGCTGAGTAAGGTAGTTGCTGATCTCTGGAATGTTTGAATATGTAGAAAGGTTGAGAAGATGTAATTTACAGAGTTTAGTGGATAAGAGAAAGATGGGTGATATGATGGAGATGTGCAAGTTGGTAAAGGGTTGTTATAGGATCAATGTAGAAGAGGCTTTTCATAAAATCAGGGGAGAACAAGGGGTCATCCCTGGAAGCTGTATAAGGATGTTGTAAACAGAGGAGTGAGAAGCAGGTTTTTTGCATGCAGAGTTATTATTATTATTATTATTATTATTATTATGGGCGACTCCAAGGAGTCCTTAGACTCATCGAGGGAGGCCCTAAACATCATGTCCACACAACTATACGACATTCTCACAGTATCTATCATACCTTGCCTTGAACTCACTCACCATCATAGCACCCACAACAGACTCTGGCAGCTTATTCCACTCATTTACCACTCTAAAAGTAAAGAACCCAGCTCTAACACCCCTTGCTAACCACATTCTTGCCCAGCTTCCATAGGTGTCCCCTAGTTCTCCCACCACCAGTCCTGATCTCAAAAATATCCTCTGAATTAATCCTATAGAAACCCTTTAGCAATTTGAATGTCTCAATCATATTACCCCTTTTCCCGCCTATCAACTAATTTCTGCAACCCACAAATCTTCAACCTGTTCTCATAAAGTTCATTCCATAGACCTGCTATCATCTTGGTCACTCGCCTCTGGATCCTCTCCACCCCATCAAGAAGAAACCTAGGTGACCAAATCTGGGCACAGTAGTCGAGATGAGGTCTTATCAAGGCTCACTACAGAGGTACAATAACTTGCTTGTCTCTGCTCGTCAAAGTATTTTTCAACAACCAAGTGAGTTGATGAGCTGATTTAGCCACTTTTGCAATGTGCCCCCTAAGCTTCATCTCCCTATCCAACAACACTCCCAAGTCCCTGGCCTCATCAATCTCCTGGAGTACAGTTCCACCAATGTGGTATACTGCTGCTAATCTTTTCACCCCAAAATGCATAACCTTACATTTTGTCACATTAAATGACATCCATTCTCCTTAGCCCAGAACTCCAATTTATCCAAGTCTTCCTGCAAGATTTTGACATCTTCTGCATTCACTATTGCCCTAGCTAACTTGGCATCACCAGCGAACAAATGAACTGTTCCTCTTAGATCCTTCCCTATATCGTTAATGAACAAATTAAATAGCAGTGGTCCAAGAACAGAACCCTGCGGCACACTGGGTTATGAATAATTGGAAAGCCTTGCCTGAGAGTGTGGCGACTGCAGAGAATTTGAATGTTTAAGCAGCGGTATGATGTATGACAAAGGGACCTCATGAGTCTTTGAATTCATGGGATCTTAGAGTAATAATAATAATAAAAATTTTTTACTTTAAGGAACAGACTGAAGAAACCATAGAACTTAGAAACCTATCATATCTAAATTTTATAGATTTTGCTAATGCATTTGACATTACTGATAGAGAAACATGGCTAATTATTAAAAGTCATGGAATTCCTGAAAAATGTGTGAGAATAATCAAAGAAATATGTAAGGGAAGTAAAAGTTGTGTTGTTGCACAGCAAACAACATCTAAATGGTTTGAGATAAGATTTTTGTGTAAGGCAGGATTGTGTAATGTCTGATTTATTTTGATATCAAAATACAATGATATAACACAAAATCAGAAGACTTGTATAAAAAAGCTGAAATGGTTGGTGATAAAATAAATATGACTAAAATAAAAGTTCTTAAACTAAGAGCAAATGTCACAACGAAATCAAAATCAATCAGCATCAATGACCTGAAGAAGTCAGAAATGTTTACATACTCAGTAGAAAATGTAGATACTGAAGGTGGAGCTGACAGGGATACAATACAAAGCCTGTCAAAAGCTATTACTGCTTTTGGAAAATTAAATAATATATGGAAATCTTCATAATAATAAAACAGAAAATAAAGCTCTTCTACAGCAATGTTCTTCTTCTTCTTCTTCAACCTTCTGGTTCTATCCACTGTTGGACGGTCTCCTCCATGATTTTCCAGATCACTCAGTTTTCTGCTTCTCCCATCCATCTCACTCTGGCAATTTGTTCCAGTTCATCTTTCCACCTTCTTCTCGGTCTTCCTCTTTTCTTGCTCCATCCATTGGTCTCCACTCTGTTGTTTTTCTAGTCCGTCTCCCGTCACTGCATCTGGCCAGCCCATCTCCACTTAGCCTGTTTAATGTATTTTACAATATTCATGACACCTGTTTGGGATCTTATCCAGATATTTGTCTTCCTATCTCTTAATGTTATTTTTAGCATACTTCTTTCCATGCAATGTTGTGTTGTTCTCAGCTTTTTGTTTAGGGCTTCTGTTAAAGTCCATGTTTCTCCTCCATATGTTAGGACAGGAAGTATGCACTGGTCGAAAACTTTCCTTTTTAGACTTATAGGGATGTCACTTCTGAATATGTCTCTCATTTTCCCATAAGCCATCCATCCAAAGCGAATTCTTCGTTCAATCTCTTTTCTTTGGCACTCATCAAAGGATAACAATTGGCCCAAATATACATATGAAGTAACTTGTTCTATTTCGTGGTTTTCAACCTTCATAGTTCTATGGTTTATGTATTTATTCATTATTATTTTTGTTTTTTCTCTATTTATTTTTAATCCAATTTCTCTGGAGGCTTCATTTAGCTGATTTAGCTTTTCTTCCAGATCTTCAAGATTATCTGCTATTAGGACAATATCATCTGCAAATTTCAGATGATACAGCCGCCTTTCTCCATTTATGTTTATTCCTTTTGTTTCCCAATCAAGGCTTCTAAAGACTTCCTCTAGTGCAACTGTAAATAATTTGGGAGATATTGTTTCTCCTCCATATGTTAGGACAGGAAGTATGCCCTGGTCGAAAGCTTTCCTTTTTAGACTCATAGGGATGTCACTTCTGAATATGTCTCTCATTTCCCATAAGCCATCCATCTAAGGTGAATTCTTTGTTCAAACTCCTCAAAGGATAACAATTTTCCCAAATATACATATGAATTAACTTGTTCTATTTCATGGTTTTCAACTTTGACAGTTCTATGGTTAATATATTTATTCATAATTATTATTATTTTTTCTCTATTTATTTTTAATCCAATTACTCTGGAGGCTTCATTTAGCTGATTTAACCTTTCTTCTAGATCTTCAAGATTATCTGCTATTAGGACAATATCATCTGCAAATTTCAGAAAATTCAATCAAGACTTCTAAAGACTTCCTCTAGTGCAGCTGTAAATAATTTGGGAGATATGGTGTCGCCTTGTCGGATGCCTTTTTGTATTGGGAACTTTTCACTGTTTTTATACAATTTAATTACAGAAGTTGCATTATAGTAAATATGTTTTAGTGTTTCAATATATGGTTTCTCAGTTCCCTGAGTTTCAAGTGCTTTTAGTGTTGCAGATGTTTTAACTGAATCAAATGCTTTTTCATAGTCTATATAGGCCAGACATAAGGGTTTATTGTATTCAATTGATTTTTCAGTGAGCTGTCTTAATGTGTGAATATGGTCCAAAGTATTGTAATTCTTTCTAAAGCCAGCTTGTTCACAGGATTGCATTCCCTCTAGTTTAGATTTTATTCTATTATTTATAATTTTTGCGAAAACTTTATATATGGTGGGGAGTAGGCTTATAGGTCTGTAGTTTTTAATTTCTTCCTTATTGCCCTTTTTAAAAATTAATATTAGAAGTGAATTGTTCCAATTTTTTGGAATTTTTCTCTGTTTTAGGCATTTATTGAAGAGTTTACTCAACTGTTTGATGACAGGGCTTCCTCCCAGTTTAATTCCATCTTCTCCTAGGGCCTTTGCATTCTTCATTTCCTGCAGTGCCATTTCCACTTCACCTTGTAAGATCTCAGGGGCATCATGTTCTTCTTCACTCAAGTAATCCATAGATGATTCTTGGATGTCCTGGTCTTTATCTTCATAGAGTTCAGTATAAAATTCCTGAATTCTTTTGATTATTGCATCTCTATTTTTTATCATTTCTCCATTTTTTCTCTCTTACAGCAGCTATTTCCTTTGTTCCAACTGATAATGTTCGTCTTAGGACCTTCATATTACTATTGTTTTCTATTGTTTCTTTAATTTTCCTAGTATTATACGATCTAAGTTCATGTTTCATCCTTTTACATATAGTTTTACAAATTTCCGTATATTCTATTTTATTGGTGTCATTCAAATCTCTTTTCATATCTCTTCTTTTCTTAATCAGATCTAAAGTTTCCTGTCTTAGTTTTTCCACTCCTTGGTGCCTTTTTACACCTATTTCTAGTGCACAATTCAAGATAGATTTTGTTAATATTTCATTAACATCATCGATGGTAGTAGTTGTATTTAATTTTTTTAGTTCATTTTTGAGTGATTCTCTATAACAGCTTTTATTGTGGTAGAGGTTTAGTAGATTCACTAAATTGGACTTTTTTCTTATGAGCTTATTCCGTTCCCATTTTTTGTTGATCCATACTTTTGCCCTTACTAGTCTGTGGTCACTTCCTGTGTTAAATCTATTAAGCACTTCAGTATTATTTATTATATATCTTCTGTTGGAGAGGATGAAGTCTATTTCATTGTAAGTTTGTCCATTTGGGCTTCTCCAAGTCCATTTTCGGTTGATTTTCTTATTGAAAAAGTTGTTCATAATAAAGAGGTTATTTTCTTCTGCAAATTCAATAAGTCTTTCTCCTCTTTCATTCCTCTGTCCAAATCCAAATTTACTGATGGAGTTCAGATGGTCATCTCTGCTTCCAATTTTGGCATTAAAATCATCCATTATAATTATGTAGAATTCTTTAGAATTATTGAATGTGGATTCTAATGTTTCATAGAAATCTTCTATCTCTTCTTCTGGATGGTCCATAGTTGGGGCATATACTTGTATAATTTTCACTTGGTATCTTTTATTTATGAAGAGACTTAGTTCAGCTATTCTTGATGTTATTTTATTTACAAACAGGACATTGTCCTTGATTGTTTTATTTATTAGGAATCCTACATCACCAGACCAGTTGAGTTTCTGTCACATTCACAGTGGTAGAGTAGATGTCCACCTTTTAATCGCATGAGAGTTTCTTCTTTCCTTCTTATCTCTGAAAGGTCCACAACGTCCCATTTTATATGTTCCAATTTCTTCATCAGTTCTTCCAATCTATCATCATCCTGTAGAGATCTGCAGTTATATGTTCCTACTAATATCCTGCTATCATTGTGCACTGTAGGTGGACTCATTGTAGTTAGTGGAGACTGTAGTATATTTTTCGACCTAGACCCTCTGCCTAAGTCCAGGGCGCATCCCTTTTTATGCTGGGCGACGGACAAGCCAGTATGCCAGTATGTAATTTTCCTATTTTATTCATTCATTCATGGGGAGATATTTGGCCTTATAGCACCACGCTGGCCAGACGGGTTGGTGCCTCACAATAGTGCATAAGATGAAATGACACAGCAAAATAGGAAAGATTCACCCCCTAGCCCTCGAATACTCTAATAGCATTGGGGTAAGGAGCAAGAAGAGAAGAAAGAAGCAAGGAAGGAAGAGGAGGGACCAGTCTACAGATAATATAACAGATGTATATTACATGAAGTAAGGCATGGTCCAGCATCAGGTACCTCGGGTTTGCCATGCCTATACTCACTTAAGTGAGTACTTAAATAGAAATGTTAAGGTCATGTTATTATACAGATCAGAGAAGTAGAAACTGATGAAAAAACAATTTAAATTAAATAGTTTCAAATAAAATATCTATGTAAAATATAAAATATATTTTAGCCTCAATATATAACAAATGGTGACCTATATAAGCTGAGCAAAAAAAAACATCATTGATGAGAATAATAATAAAATAAAAAAATACAGGAAATTGATTAGATACATACTGAGAATGAATAACAGAGAAAGAGATTCTGAATGGCTTTGACATGGATCCCAGAAGAAAAACAAAAAAAAAGGAAGGACTAAATCAACTTGGCAGATAATGACAGAAAAGGATAGAAGAATGGCTAGCTGGAAGAAATGGAGAAAAGCATCTGGAAGAAACGAATTGTGACCCTACATGCCATGAGGCATGAAAGAGGATAAATAAATAAGTAGTAATCTTCCATTTTATTCATGTTTTATGTCTGCTATTTGATATATACAGAACAAAATATATAATTGGATGCTTCTATAGACAAGAAGATGGAAAGAATGATGGGGTTAGGATTGCACTGGCAAATAAGCTCAATGAGTGGAGAGCAAGTAATTATTATTATGGGGGAGGGGAGATTTCAACTATGGGAACATAGATTGGAAGAAGAAGAGGACACATGGGGGGGGGGTCTGAGTAGTCTGCTAGATCTAGTAACTGAATCTGGGAATGTCTATAACCAATATGACCATGTTGTTGCTAATTGGTGAGAGTGATCATCGTCTTGACCTGGGAGATGGCTAAATTTGTGGAATTTTCAGTTGAGAGGAGATGGGTGTAGAATTACATGGCTGGTAAGTATGACAAGCTGTAGAGATTGCTTGGATTAGTGCCAAGGCATGTGAAACCGCAAAGGTTAGATGTTGATATGCATGGGAAGCGGTAAAGAAGAGTTTGAGAGAAGTGATGGCAGACAGCATATCCTAGTCAGGATAGTAAATTAAGTGGGAGTTAAATGGATGAATATCATCAAGCTGGAACTACAAAAAAAAGAAAAATTTATGGACAGAATTCAAGAAGAAAGGTGACCACCAGTCACGTGAGCAGTACAAAGCACATGGCAGAAGGGTAACCAGTGTGGTAAGAAAGGCAAAAGCAGAGTATGAAAGGAAATTAGCAGTGCTGGTCAAAGATAATCCCAACCAGTTTTTTTCAGTATGCTGCAAGTAAAAGGAAGCATGTTTATGGCAGAATGATTTTAATGAATGCCGATGATAGAGAGGTAACTGAATCAGTCAAAATAGTAAAATTACTAAGTGAACACTTTTGAGGTGGAGATACTGCAGTAATGAGAGAGGCAAAGACTTATATGGGAACTGAGGTAAATGAAGTGGAGGTGTATAGCATATTACAGAACCTTGATGTGAATACAGCTATTTGATTATATTGTGTACGAGCTGAATTTCTGGTGCTAGGGAATTGTCTGTGTCATTGACCAAACTGTTTAATCTAAGTCTTGGTTCTGAGTTAGTCCCAGGGAATGGAAAGAGGTAGAAATTAGTTCCATTACATACAGGAAGCTCCAAGACTGATGTATCAAATTGCCGGCTGATCAGCATATCAGGAGTTATTGTCAGGGTGATAGAGAAGTTGGTTAAGAGCAAAATACAGGAATGGATAGGGGATACTGTATTGGCAGGGGCAACTTTTTTTTGTGAGGGTAGGCTGTGCTTCAGTAACTTTCTTACGTTGTATAATACAGCAACAACTGAGCTGAAAAAAGTTAATGGGTTTACTTTATGTTACTGGACTTTGCAAAGAACTTTAAAAGGATACCACATGGAATTCTAATCAGTAAACTGCAGCATACATGGATGGTTATAGGGTTGGTGAGATGGATAGGAGGGTGGTTGATGGAGAGATATCAGAGAGTAGTGTATTTAGGAGTAGAGTCCAAACGAAGGCCTGTGACTAGTGATGTGCCACAAGGCTCTGTTCTTGGGATTCTACTATTTAATTTGTACATTAATGATATAGGAAAGGATCTGAGAGGAACTGTTCAGTTGTTTGCATCATAGGCAATAGTTATTTTTTTTTGCAGGATGATTTGGACAGACCGGAATTCTGGGCAAAGGAGAATGGATTATTATTATTATTTATCATTACGGGCAACTCCAAGGAGTCCTTAGACTCATCGAGGGAGGCCCTAAACATCATGTCAAGAACTATCCAACATTTATGCAGTATCTATTATTATTATTATACGGGGAACTGCATACAGTCCGAAGACTCACAGCAGGAGATCCAATCTATCCACATAATCTATCATACCTCTCCTTGAACACATTAACAGAAAAAAGGACTCACACCTGCTCTCACATCACCTTGATTAACTATTATTCTACCCAATTTCACCACATATTCAGCAAACAACTGAATATTTCATTTCATGTTATTTCCTATATCATTTATGTGCAGACAAAACAGCAATAGTCTCAGCACTGAACCTTGCAGCACACCACTAGTCACCTGTTTTTGCCTCGATTCTGCAGCTCCATATAACACTTTTTAATATATCTGTCCGGCAGCCACCCTCTTATCCACTTAGCCTGTGTTATATCCATCCCCATTTGTTGTAATTTGCATAACAGAGTTTTATGTATTCCATCAAATGCCTTTGCAAAATCCAGCAAAATCATTATGTAGCCATTTCCTTTATCCAACTCAGCTGCTACTCTATTATAAAAAGTTAGTAAATTACTAGGGCATGACCACCTTCACAAAGCCATGTTGACCCTCATACAGTATCATATTTTTATATACCCATTCTTGAATTCTCTTTTTTACCAATTTTTCTAGTACTTTTACCACCTCGCCTTAGATACTGATTGGTCAATAATTTGCTACTGAAGTCTTAGAACCTCCCTTATGCAAAGGAATTATTTTGCCTTCTTTCCACTCCACTGGAACTCTACCAGAGCTTAGACTTAAACAGCTTAGTTTAAAGGCATTGCCAGTTCCCTTGTACATTCTTGCAAAACCCTAGCTGATATCCCATCTAATCCCACAGCTGTATTTACATTGAGATTCTGCAATGCCCTAAGAACCTCCAATTCATTCGCCTCTGTTCCCACATTAGTGTTTGTCACATAAGTTAAAGCAGTAACCTCACTAGGAGGATGATATATGCTTGCCAAGTAGTCATTTGGTTTATAAGTATTTTATCTGTTTCTGTCTCCTCATGCCCATCATCACTCATTAAGGTTAATCTTCCATAGTCATTCTTCCTCTTACTTGCCACATAATGAAAGAACTCTTTGGATTTCCTTTGGTCTATGTGGCTAAATTCTTCTCATAATCTGATCTTGTCTTCCTTGCCATGCTGATCGCTTTTCTCTTTATATACCCTCCACAGAATTTTTCCTTCTGTAGCTCATGCTTAATAATATTATTCATTCATCTAACTCCTACTCGATTAACTCTCTTTACCCTAGGTATACAATTTAATACTGCTTCCTCTAGATCAGCACTTCCCAAACTATGGGCCATAGATTTTGTTGAGGGGGGGCATGAAATAATGAAAACAAATTGAAAATGTTTTAAGACTAAGTAGATTTTTTTTATCTTAAAAGAAATGTATTTATTATTTATTTTTTGTTATTTTTTTATATTTTAATGGGGAAAAAATCACACATTGGTGCAGGTTAACAAATTTTGCTTCCTGCGTATATTCATATGCTTCATTTCAAAGCAGAAATCTAAGAATTGCAGTTTCAAATATTTCACCTGATACTGACTTTTTGTGTAGCATATTGAAACACAACCATCACATTAAATTGTTATTAAAACTTCTTTTATGCTTAAATATAAAGTGCCAACAGGCTTCATTTCAGCGATATAAACACTATTTCAATTAAGGGGATATTAAATCCCACATTGTTTTAAAACCGAATAAGAAACTCAGAGATTGGTATCAGAGAGTTTCATGCCGAATATGGTATTAAAAAACTATAAAAGTATCTTCGAATACTAGCATGAGCTGAATGCAAGTAGTCCTAGAACGTAGTACAAACACGGGCAACTCATTGCAAAGGTGGGGAAAGTTCTGATCACTATTCCTTGGTATTTATTATTATTATTATTATTATTCAGGCCTCCAAGGAGTCAAAAGACTCATCGAGGGAGGTCCTTCCTAAGACATAAAGTCTGTCAAGACTCATCGAGGGGAGGTCCCCCCCCTGAGAAACACAAAGTTTATCATACCGCTCTTTAAACTCACTGACCGTTCTCACTCCCACCACTCCATCAGGCAATGCATTCCACGGCTCAACCACCCTCCACACAAAGAAACCACTCCTTACCCTCTTGCTCACAGTTTCCGTTCGTAACTTCCAGGGATGGCCTCTTGTCATCACTCCTTCCCGCTGATCAACCAAGCGAAAGAACTCCCCAGTGTCAACCCTGTAACCACCTCTCAACAGTTTAAAAGTCTCAATCATATCACCTCTCCTTCTTCTATCCACCAAACTCTGCAGTCCACATTCTCTCAGCCGATCCTCATAACTATCCTTGTACAGTCCTGAAACCATCTTTGTCATCCGTCTTTGTATCCTTCCCACAGTTAATTTATCCCCTTCAAATCCTGGAGACCATGAGGTTTTACCATAATGTAAAATAAAAACACATTTCCTAGAAAATGTATGCTGTTATTACATTATGGTAGGGAGGTCACTACCCAGACCGGTTTCAGCCTTTACTGAGGCTTCATCAGTGAGTAGCTAGACCAAATTATGTGTTTTTATTTTACATTATGGTAAATACCAAGGAATAGTGATCAGAACTTTCCCCGCTTCTTTTATGTTTTTTAATTCTTTCTTTATTACTAATTGTTTTATGTTTCATGTGCTTGTACTGCAAATGTACAAAAACAATATATCTATCTATATAAAAATCTGAGATAAGATTAAGATAAGATAAGATAGATATTACGATTTTTTTTCGGGGGGGGGGGTTCAAATATTTTAATTTTTCCAAAGGGAGCCCTGACATCCAGAAGTTTGGGAAGCACTGCTTTAGATGACCCTTAACTATATCCCATGCACTACTAACATCCTTGCCCTGCAATGTTTTATGTCATGGTACAGATTTAAGCTTTTTCCTAAGCATGTGATTATCACCTGCCTTGTAATTCCACAAATATCCCTTCTTGATAGAATATTCCTCATGTTTTACAATTTCCCAAGTCAAGACTGCATGTCATTTTCACCAACTGGTTATGAATAGCTCTTCTGATCCTATGACCAGGTCCAATACTCTCCCATCCCTAGTTCCCTCCATCACGTGCTACCTTAAGTAATTATCTCTCAGCAGGTGTATAAAATGTAGTTCCTTTCTGACATATGATCTTTCTTTCTTCCTTCCAGTCTATATCTCTATAGTTTAAGTCCCCCCACAATAATCACTAGACCTATACTCATTGTACTAATTTAGCGATGCATGTCTTCCAGATCATCTGTGGAACTTGCTGGCCTATAGCAACAACCAACTGTATATTTTGTTTTATTAGTCTTAATCTCACGCAATATTGCTTCAAATGAACAGCCACCCTCCCACTTGTCTCCTATTCTTTTTGGCTGCAATTCATCTGCTATCATCAGTACTCCTCCCTCCATCCTATCTTCCCTGAAAATACTAACCCTTCACATTCAATCCCTGTAACTACATCATCTGATGTTAGCCAAGTCTCATTAATGCCTATAAATTTTGGCAAGGTTGCACTGACCAATGCCAAAAACTCCTCCCTCTTGTTCCTGAAACTTCTAGCATTAGTACATAGAAACAGCAACATCCGTTTATTTCCTTACCCATCTTTACTTTCTGAATTGACTACCCTATTCAATATTTGCTTGAGAAACTAGATTCCTCACTTGGTCATTTTCACACTCACTCGCTTCATGGGTGCCTTAGCACAAACTCAACTACTTCCACCCTAATTGCTTAAGTTTTCCCTGAAGTTGCACGTCAGCATGCTCAATGAACAAAGCTCTCTCTCTCTCTCCAGACATCTAACACCAAAACCATTTCAGATGCAGTCCATCTGCATTGTACAAATTCTTCTTCTTTCCATCAAACAGAGACCAGAGATCTACAAATTTTACATCATTCCTTTTGCACAATCGATGTATAGAATCATTGGCTATCAATACCCTCCTCTTCAGTTTGCCTCTGTCATAGCAGAGGCAAACTGAAGTATTAGAGAATACTTCAGTTTGAAGTATGGTGTATTAGAGACCAGAGACTTACAGTCTTCACCTTCTCATTCATCAGTTTTTTTCCTCTTCTAACAACTTATTTACATCCTCCCCTCATAGAATACTTACTCAAATCTTTCCACTCAAAATCATTTGTACCAACCAACAAAATCATTTCCTTCGACTTACCTTTTTGCATCCGGATAGCATGGCTGATATCATGAATTTTTGCTGTCAGGAAACACAATTTTGTCATACTTTCGTTAAGTACTTCCCACAATTATTGAATCTCCATACATAATTTTCTCATTAACTTGTTTATCTTGTTTGTTCGGTCAGTGCTTATTATTCTTTTGGATAACCTGCTTCTTTCTTTTTTCAGTCCTGCTTAACTCTTGCCACTTCTGCAGTTTTTCAGTTTCACACTTTGTCCTATGAAGGATAACATAATGCACTATTTCTTTATTGATATCCATTTCGTTCTCCTCTATTTCCACGGCTGCATGTTCAACATTATTAACATCATTTTCCATTTTGCTGTCGGTATTTGTTGCTTTCTCGTCACCTAACAGATACTCGTTTTTAAAACACTTAATGCATACTCTCTCTCCAGTTCCAATTTCCTTCTACATATTCCTTAATTTTCTCGACACATATATTTGACATACACTGCAATGAATAATATTCCACAAATTCAAATTGCCGGACAACCTAGTCTTTGCTGCCATGTTCATTGTGTTGGTGCCATGCCGACAATATCACAAAAATGTTATATATATATATATATATACATATATATATACACACTAATACTCTAAAAACACAAAAATCGATACTAATACACTACAATTCTCTAATTTTCTGATGAATAAACACAACAAAACAGATAAAAATCACTAATTTCACCTGAGCACTAAATTACTTTCCTTTTAATTCATTCACGACTTTCCAAGCAAAAAACCTAGTTCTAACATCATTACTAACTACACTCTTCCTCAGTTTCCATGGATGATCTTTAGTTCTCCTACCAACACACCTGTTCTGAAAAATTTCCTCTGAATTAATCTTGTAAAAACCCCCTTAATAATTTGTATATCTCAATCATATCACCCATTTTCTGCCTATCAACCAGTTTCTGTAACCCACAAATCTTCAACCTGTTCTCATAAAGTTCATTCCATAGACCTGACCATCTTTGTCACTTGCCTCTTGATCCTCTCCACCTCCTTCACCCTGGCCCAAGAAACCCTGCCACTCAGATCTGCATGCAGTAGTCAAGATCAAGGCTTGATAAAGAGGAACAATAACCTGCTTGTCTCTGTTCGTCAAAGTATTCTTCAGCGACCAAGTGATCTGATGAGCTGTTTTAGTCACTTTTGCTATGTGCCCCCTAAACTTTAACTCCCTGTCCACTAACACTCACAAGTCTTTGACTTCATCAATTTCCTAGAGTAAGTACAGTTCCACTGTAATAAGTGTTGCTATTACTTCTTATTTAAAAAAGTCTGCTTATTTACTGTGCCTTTGAAATACCGTTATTCTAATTAGCAGTGCGTGCTTTCTCTCCTGTAACCTTTCTTGCTTACTATTGCTTACTGTGTTTATCTACCTTTTGCACTACGAGTCTTATGCCTATGGATACTAGAAAATTTATTTTTATTGAGACTGCGCCACTAATATCTTTAAATTGGCATAAAACTCGGTAATACAGCCGGTTGATTTCTCTCTCTCTTTCGCTAACACAAATTCCTTCAGTAAAACTTTACACAAACAGTCATGGTCTATTTGCATTTAACTATATGCTTCGGCTAACTCACTTGGTTTCCTGCTCACAAGTCCGATTTTTTTAGGAAAAAATAAAGTACAGTATATTTTTTTATAAAAAACTTTTTTTTTATTAAAAAAATTCTGTTACTTCTCTGCTTAAGAAAACCAAATTGCAAAGACTAATTTACTCATAAAGAGATTAGCTAGCTATGGCAAGTTATCTTACAATTTACATTCCAGTTAACGACAATTCAGAGGACTCTCTTATAGATATTTCTTATTTACTATTTCTTATCAGTCCATCTATGATATATCTTCTAGATTACAAAAAGAATGTACATTAAAGGTTGGACACACTTACGAAGGCTCTTTGTCATGACACCTTCCTGCATCAAAGTCTCTATGGATTTTCCTTCATCTCAGGCCTTGCTTCAGGGGGCGTTTCATAGGTGTATTAGTGGTTCTTGGACTGCAATTTTCCCGGTACTCAAAAGCTCAGGCAAGAAGTTTCAGCATACAGGCTTGAAGATCGTTTTGCGGCTTTTAGCTTCGGTTGACTTCCCAATTTTTTCCTCTGGCGTGGGTTAGCCGTAAAGTCTGTTTCTCTGGGTCAGTATGCTCCTGGTTCCCTGCCGACTGCCTCTGGCTTTCTTCAGTAATAGCGCTTCGCCACTCCTGCTATCAGCAACTGGACCTCGCCTCCTCTCAACTGCCTCTGGTTCTCTGCTGATACTGCCCTAGTTCTCTGCTGGAAACTGCCTCCCCCCCCCGATGTTCAGCTCAGTCCTCTTTTATTTTCGCCTTCTCGGGACCTTGCACCAAGGGTTGTAAACCTCTGAAGAAATTAGCAGTTCTCCTTGATCCTTTTGTTAAGGTCGGCCTGTTCTTTTTTCTCCTCTGTGCACTCTTTTTTTCTTTGTCTTGTCGGGCAGTGGAAACTCTGAAACTAGCGGACCTCTTTAATACTAGCTTTGAAGGTGTTCATGCGCAGAGCATACAAACAACTTTCTCACATACTTAATCGTAAACAACTTTCTTGTGCTCTTATACATAGCTATTATATATTATACAAAGTTCCAATGGCAAAGCACTGCCTTTGTTTTTGACATTCTAGAAACTTTAGTTAAAACTGTGAATACAATCAATTCCCATAGGGTTATTTACATTATATTTAACATACAATACATAGAGACAAACAAGGTTATTTTTGTAACAGTTCTCATGAGACTTGACCTCTGTAAAAATTGATGTAAAGTGCTTTGGCATTTTTAAGCTACATCGAGTTTTACACCACCAATGTGGTATGCAGCTGGTAATCTTTTCACCCCAAAATGCATAACCTTACACTTTGCAACATTAAACTGATATCCATTCTCTTTTTCCCAGACTGCCAATTTATCCAAATCATCCTGCAAAATGTTGACATCATCTGTATTAACTACTGTTCTACCCAACTTTGCATCATTGGTAAATAACTGAACAGTTCCTCTCAGATCCTTTCCTATGTCATTAATAAACAAATTAAACAGTAGCGGTCCAAGAAGAGAACCCTGCAGCATGCTACTAGTCACGGGTCTTCTTTTGGACTCAACTTTGGATGTCAGTTTAATGTGGCAAAGTGTGAAGTTATGCATTTAGGGTGAAAAATTACCAGCTGTATAATGTACTGATGGAAATGTACTCCAGGAAATTGATGAAGCCAGAGATTGTGGAGTGTTAGTGGATAGGGAGTTAAAGTTTAGAGGGCACATTACAAAAGTAGCTAAAGCAGCTCATCGGATTACTTGGTTTCTGAAGAATACTCTGACTAGCAGAGACAAGCAGGTTATTGTACCTCTTTATCGAGTCTTGTTAATACCCCATCTTGACTACTGCACTCAGATCTGGTCACCTGGATTTCTTGGCAATGTGGAAGAGGTGAAGAGGATCCAGAGGTGTGAGACTAAAATGGTATTAGGTCTATGGATTGAACCTTATGAGAACAGGTTGAAGATCTGTGGCTTACAGAAATTGGTTGATAGGCAGAAAAGGGGTGATATGATTGAGACATACAAATTATCAAAGGATTTTTACAAGACTAATACAGAGACAATTTTTCATTCACCACATATTATTCACTATGTGGTGAATAATATCATTTATTTCTGGTGGTGGAAAAACTAGGGCCATTCTTGGAAACTGCAGAAGAATGTAGTTAGCAAGGGTGTTAGAACTACTTAAATATAAAGAGCTAATAAGCTTCATTTTGGCGATATAAACAATATTTTAAATTAAGGGGATATAAAATCTTTGAGTTTCTTATTCGGTTTTGAAACAATGTGGATTTTAAATCCCCTTAATTTAAAATAGTGTTAGAACTAGATTTTTTGCTTGGAGAGTGGTGAATGACTGGAATAGTTTGCCAGAGTCTGTTGTGGGTGCCATCACCATGAATGAGTTCACATCAAAGTATGATAGATATCGTGCAAATGTTGGATAGTACTTTGCATGATGTTGAGGGGGGGGTCTCTCTCACTAAGGACTCCATGGAGTACCCTGTAATAATAACAATAATAATATACATTTCTATGCTCACTACTGGCTCTTCACTTTCAGCATTTTAACAAGTCTCATACTTTTTCTGCTTAATCATCCGTGTTCTTTGCTAAATACTATGTCATCTCTATATTCTAAAAATACATATCCATATATGTCAAATGAATATTCTAATATAATAAATTTTTAATTAGTAAAACTTAATTTTTTTGACTATAGGTTGGAATACAAGAGTAGCTCTATTATCACAAAAGGCTTACTATCTTCTATTTATCCAATATTATAAGCTACATGTTTGAAAATCCTTCACATTAAGAAATTTTATGCACAAGGCATAGAATCTGAGCACAGATTTTTACTCTCACACTTGGATAAAAAGAAGATGAAAAAAAAAATCTCTAGCATGGGCTAGCGGATTTTTTCTCCCGGAAACTTGGGTTTTTCGTCCCGTAAACTCAAGAAAATCGACCGTCGAACCCACACTATTTTCAGACATTAAAAATATTGTGTTAGGGTTAGGGACCACGAGATGGCGGCACTAGCTTGCTGCCTTCTTCACTGCATACCGATGATTCAGTGATAGCCTTGGGCCAGCTATCTCTCTGATTGGCTACCAGTGGAGATTGAACTGCCCACTCAGTCTCCAAAATTAGTTAGGGTAAATGGCCCTGCCTACTCCCTATACAGGAACAAATAGGCGTTAGCTGATTATTTTGAAAAAAAAAATTCTTGCTTACTAAATTGTTCAGTTGAGATGTCTGTTTTCAGAACTAGAAGAACCTGACCATTAGTCACTTTAATATTAGGTATATTAAGCATCACTTTCAAAGAAGTTTAAAAATATGTCAAAATTTCAAATTTGGTATAATGTATAATAACCAGAGATGCTGATGTGCCATAAAAAATGAACACAGAACAATAATAATAAACTATTGATGAGTAATTAAACAGATTATATAATTATAGAGGTTTTACTATGCAATTAATCTGATGTCATAGATTCTATATACAACAGACTAGTCATGAGGTTACTTTATGCACAAACGCTGTTTGCTTACACTTGGATACGAGATTAAACAAGAATATAATTTCTCGGCAAGTTTAATTTAGAATATAGAGTTGTTCACGCTTGATTTTTTCCAAAGGAATTAACTATAAATTGATGCTAACAGAGAAATAGTTACTTCACTACAAAAATGTTACATTAACACAACATTTATGCTGAAAGTTTCAAGCTAGCTCAAATAAAAAACCTTATGTGAAATGAAAGTAGTTATCAGAAAAAAACCAAACTTCTCTGGAGAACATTAGAGAAGATTTGGTCCTGCAATAAAGGATTGAATGTGGGGAGAAATACTGCTCATAATAGAAGATGAATTGCAGCCAAAAAAGAATAGGACATAGGCAGAGGGGTGGCTGTTCATTTGAAACAGTCTGGTTTGAGATCAAGGATAATAAGACAAAATATATATCTGGTTACTGCTATAAGGCAGGGGGTTCCATGAATAATCTGGAAGACATGCATCAGCAAATTAGTACAATGAATGCAGGTTGAGCGAGTATTATGGGGACATCAACTATGGCAATATAGATTGGAAGGATAAGGGATTACATGGCAGGAAGGAAACAGAATTATACTCCTACGTAGAAATAATTACTTGAATCAGCATATGGAGGGGACTAGGCATGTGAGAGTATTGGATCTGGTCATAAGATCAGAAGAGCTATCCATAACTAAGATGACCACATTGCCAGTGATCATGCAGTCTTAACTTGGGGGATTGCAAAAAATGAGGAATATTCTGTCAAGAAGGAGTATATACTTGGGACTACAAAGCAAGTGATGATGACAAACTTAAGAGAAACTTTCAATCTGTGACATGGCATAAACACTGCAAGGGAAGGATGTTAGTACTGTTTGAGAGATAGTTAAGGGGCACTTACAGGAAGCAATATTAAATTGTATACTTAAAATAAGAGGTAAAGAAGATTAATCAGGTAGGAGTTAGATGGATGAATAATATCATTAAGCAGTTTAGCTTCAGGAAAAGAAAATGCTGTAGAAGGTATATAAGGAGAAAGGTGACCAAAATCAGATTATGAGAAGAAATTGGTTGAGCAGGTCAAAGGAAATCCCAAAGAGTTCTTTCACTATGTGGTGAGTAAGTGGAAGAATAACCTTAATAGGTGCTGATGATCACGAGGTTACAGGAGAAGATAAAATCACCGAGATACTGAGTGACCACTTTGCAAGGGTATATCATCCAAGTGAGGTTAATGCTGTGACATATGTGACAGAGACTTACATGAGTACAGAGGTGGATGAATTAGAGGCTCTTAGGGTATTCAGAATCTCAATGTAAAGATTCCCTTGCACATTCCCTCGATTATTTCGAGAGAATGTGCAAGGGAACTAGCAATGTGTAATAGCAATATGCTCTGGTAGAGTTCGAAGGGAGTGAAAAGAGGGCAAAATAATAATAATAATTATTATTATTATTATTATTATTAAACAAGACCTCATGGAGTCAAAGACTCATCTAGGAGGTCCTTTTATCTCACACACATCTCATCATACCGGGTCTTAAACACATTCAAACTCCTTGCAGACACCACACTCTCAGGCAAGGCATTCCAATCATTCACAACTCTGCACGAAAAAAACCTGCCTCTCACTCCCCTACTCACATCCTCTTTATACAGTTTCCAGGGATGACCTCTGGTTCTCCCCTGATCTCCCACTATTCTCTGTAGAACTTCTCCACCATTGATCCTATAACAACCCCTTACCAACTTGTAGGTCTCTATCATATCTCCCCTCTTCCTTCTCTCCACTAGACTCTGCAAATTACATCTTTTCAATCTTTCCTCATACTCGACATTCCAGAGGTCAGAAACTACCTTAGTCAGTCGCCTTTGGACCCTTTCCAACATCTCTTCATCCTGCATAAGGGAGGTTCTAAGTTTGCAGTAGCAAATTATAGACAAATCCCTATCTTAGGAGTGGTGGTATTCACAACTGAATGCTCCAGTTGTGATTCTAATTGCTTGTGAATAGGATCTAACCACTGAAACACACTGTCTTGGGCAGAAGCACAGACTTGGGACTCACAATGGTCAGTACACTAGTAGGTGGTAGACAGTGCAAAGGATGTTGTTTACTGCTCTCTTGCACTTATCTCACAATCTGACTAATGTAATAAAGGTTGTAAACCTGTAGTACATTATTAGTACTGTGGTTGGACTAGGAATTTTTTCCCCTATATTTTTAATTCATTTTATATTAATTCTTGTATTTTTATGTAGTTTTTATAATAATCAGGAAACCCTTCTAACACTGGGCAGTGAAATTCACATCCTACCTAAAGACAATCATAAACATCAATGCCAAAAGTGATTTAAACCCACAAAATTGTTGGCTAGAGCATGTATACACTAACTACCCAAGTTAGCATGTAGGGTGGGAATGTTAGTTTTTTTTTTTTTTTGTAGCATATGAGTACTCAGAACTCTGTCACAATTGTTTACACAAACAATTTTCTATAGTGAAAATGTGAATATATTTATAGTGCCCAGGGTGCAAAGGCTTTTACACCCGAGCACCAGAAATGGTCCAGTGGCTTACTGCAACTTCTTCTATGACCCTCATATTGTAAGAACGATAACAGATGGTAAATATATCTACACAGAAGAGCCCACTGCTTTGGTAGGGAGAAGTTATTGAGGTTACTCTCATTGTATATGGCTTTTAGTATAATATATGTCTCAATCATATCACTCCCCCTCTTCCACCAGAATCTGGAAATTGCATATTATGCAAAATGTAATATAGCTTGTCTCTGTGTGTATATGTATGTATATATATATATATATATTTTTTTTTTTTTTATGAAATATATATATATATATATATATATATATATATATATGTATACTCCAGATGATGACCTTAATATGAAGGTTGAAACATTGGGAAATTAAAATACAGGTAACCCTCATATAATGGTACTTATACAATGCGGTCTACAAATTGTAGTAACCTTTGTTGAATCCGGTACTTATAAAATGCAGTTTCGATATAAGACGGTCTACAAACTGTAGTAGCTCCTTATCTTTTCATATATTTTTCAACGCACGACTTAAAAATCAAATTTTATCTTTGTTAAATTTGCGTCTGCCCGTATCGCGCATGTAGTCAAAAGTAGCGAATTTATATTAGGGGAAATATCCTTTAGCACGCATGTATGTCAATTGTTTACCGTATAAAGTATTTGAAAATTGTCTTTGTTTTCTGCCGGGAAAGCGCATTAAAAATCATAAGTGTGTTAATCTCAAGCTGAGCACTTTATTTTTTGGTGAGTTACATACAATATGTAATGCTTTTTTTTATGTAAAAAAATTATTTTTATAGTAATGACCACTTAGAGTGCTTTTGCGATATATGCGTTTGTTAATAGGGATAAACCCACCCACTGTAAACTGCCAAGACTGAAGATACATTCGGTTTCGATCAGCACATGAGACTCAACCTTTGTGAATTTCATAAGTGCTTCAATCTCTTCAATAGTGAATTAATTGAGGAAATGGATTTAAACGAGGAGGAACTGGTACAATTAATAGATGAGGTCAAACCAAATGGCGGGGAAAGTGCTACCAAACATTCTGATTGTGATGAATCCATTAAAGAATTCAGTTTAAAGAAATAAGCAGAAGGATTGGACTTGGCAAGAAAGTTATTTTATGGATAACTATCTCTCAATGGAGCGCTCCATAAAATTCACGAGACAACTGGATATTTGTTTAGCTCCGTATTATGAACTTAATAAAAAATTGCAGCGTAGTGTAAGCAAGGTGCTTATTACTGACTTCTTGATAACTAAACCAGCCGAAGTATGCAATGAGAATTATACTAATGATGTCCAACAGATTTCAAGTGATGATAACGTCCGGCCACTCGTAAATAAAGAACATCTACGAAATGTTAGTTCTGAAGAGAGTGATGATGATTAAAATATACACTTTATTTTATTTTGCCTAAAACATTTATGTATTATGTGCAATGAAGTTTACGTACAATTCGTAATTTTTTACAATTTTATACTATGTATTTGTTTCATAGTTTATATGTTTTCTTAACTTACATGAATTACCTGAATTAAATAAAAATATTTTTTTTGTTGGATATGTCATTGTTTATATAATCTTAAAAAAAAAAAAATTTCGGAACCTAACCCTACTTTTTCTATGTGATCTGAGTCTCGCATAACGCGGCATTTTTGTGGAACCTAACATCCACATTATACGAGGGTTACCTGTAATTATTTCTAATATGGTTGTAGTGTCTATAATTTGTCTCAAAAGAAAAAAAAATAATGGGGTTGGCAGGGGGCTGACATGCAGACACCAGAAAGTGTACTGTATGGTGGAGTGGAATCTAAGACAATGAGGGTGACTAGTGAAGCACCTCAGGGTTCTGTACTATGATCACTACTCTTTAATTTGTATATCAGTGTGTTATAGGGAAAGATTTAAGATGGAGAATATTTATTTGTTTGCTGATGATGCTGCAAAACTTGGGAGAGCAACAGTTGGTAAAGGTTATGTAGATATTCTGCAGGTTCATTTAAATAAATTGACATTGTGGGGGAATTAAAGTGGTTGCAAAATGTAAGATTATGCACTTGGGTTGAAAAGGTTTGCATATGTGTATCATATTGATGGTACTAGATTACAGGAAATTTATGAGGCTAGGGACTTTGGAATAATGGTGGACAGAGTGTTGAAGTTCAGAGGGCATATTGCAAAAGTTGGTAAAATAGCTCAAAGGATTACTTGGATGTTGAAAAACATGCTAATAAGTAAAGACAGGGAACTTATTATCCCTCTTTATTAGGCTGTGATTAAGCCACATCTTGACTACTATGCACAGATTTGGTCACTGCATTTCTGGGAGACCAGATGGTGGTAGAGAAAATTCAGAGACAAGTGCCTAAGCTGGTGTAGGTCTGTAGATTGCTTCCTATAAGGATAGAGCGAAGGTGTGTAGGTTACATAGTTTTAGTTAATAGGCAGAAAAGATGGAAATGATAGAAATTTTTAAGATATTGAAGGGAATTTATAAAATTTATTCAAAAGAAATTTTTTAATATATGACAAATATTCACAGAAGTATCTGTGACAGTTGTATGATTAGTGGGATGTGCATATTAGATTTTGTGTGTGGAAAGTGTCAAATGAGTGGAATGGATTGCCAGAATTAGTGGTGAGTTCTCTTATAGTAAATGAGTTTAAGAAGTAATATAGGTTTGTGTGTAAAATAGTCAGTTTGGTCTCCAACGATGAGTCTCCAGACTCCATGGAGACTACTGTATAATAATAATAATAATAAAATCCTAAAATTCATTACACTTCCAATTATTATTCAAAACAGCACTTATCTTTCTGGAGTTCTTTCTGACACAAGTTTTTCAAGCAAAAATTAAATATATATTCATAAATGTTATCACTAAATGCCAAATATATAGCCAAAGTAGGTGCTGGATGTATTCATTAAATGGTCAAAAAAAAAATAAAATTAAATAAAAATAAATAAAATAAAAATGTAACAAGTACTCATATTTTAATAATATTTCAAAAACAATCAGATCAAATAACATCAACAAAATCACAAGCAATAGGATTCCAGATCCTTTCTATAAAAGCCATCATCTGGCTTTTATAGAACAACAGAAGGTGAAAACTATTGCCAGATTATCAAGAATTATTAAAAGATCAAAAATTACCAGGAAAAAGATACTGATAAAAAATGGGTTGTTCTATATAATTCAATGCTATTATGCATGCTTGCTTCTGAGCAGTTCTGAATATTGTGGTTTTGTTATATCCATTAAATACATATAAAAAATAAGGAAGATGTTTTTATTTATTTTTATTTTTTAAATTCAATTCATTTCCCTTAAAATAGTTGGAATAAGTGAAATATGGTTAGAAAAAAATGAATTGATATCCTAACAGGAATTGGAATGAAAGAAAATAAAAATGATGTTTTTCATGAGGATAGGAAGAGAGAGAGAGAAGAGTGCTGCTTATTATTATTATTAATTATTATTATTAAACAAGACCTCATGGAGTCAAAGACTCATCTAGGAGATCCTTTTATCTCACACACATCTCATCATACAGCGCCTTAGACACATTCAAACTCCTTGCAGACTCTACACTCTCAGGCAAGGCATTCCAATCACTCACAACTCTGCACGAAAAAAACCTGCCTCTCACTCCCCTACTCACACCCTCTTTATACAGTTTCCAGGGATGACCTCTGGTTCTCCCCTGATCTCCCACTATTCTCTGTAGAACTTCCCCACCATTGATCCTATAACAACCCCTTACCAACTTGTAGGTCTCTATCATATCTCCCCTCTTCCTTCTCTCCACTAGACTCTGCAAATTACATCTTTTCAATCATTCCTCATACTCGACATTACAGAGGTCAGAAACTACCTTAGTCAGTCGCCTTTGGACCCTTTCCAACATCTCTTCATCCTTCTGAAAACCAGGTGACCAAATCTGGGCACAATAGTTCATGTGTGGCCTAATCAAAGCCTTATACAATGGAACAAGAATCTCCCTACTTCTACACGTCAGTGTCCTCCGCATCATTCCCAGAAGTCTTTGTGTTGTCTTCACAATTTTGGCGATGTGTCCCCTAAATTTTAGATCCTTATCCACTATCAACCCCAGATCTCTTATTTCCTCTACTTCCAACAATATATTCTCACCAAGCATAAATTCTGCATCCCATCTTTGTTTTCCAAATTTTAAAACCTTACATTTTGCAACATTGAACTCACATCCCCATTTTCTTGCCCAATCACTCAATTTATTAAAGTCTTCTTGCAAGGCCACAACATCTTCCCTACTCTTTATGGTTTGTCCCAACTTTGCATCATCTGCAAACAACTGAATATCTCCATCCAAATCTTCGCTAATATCATTAATATATAAGTTAAATAGTAATGGCCCTAAAACAGACCCCTGAGGCACTCCACTAGTGACTTTCCTTTTCCTGGCTATTGCTCATCCATACACAACTTGTTGATACCTATCAGATAGCCAGTCTCCAATCCAATGCACTAATCTAATATCCAACCCCATCTGCTCTAGTTTGACTGTCAACTTATCATGAGGTACTCTATCAAAAGCTTTTGCAAAATCCAGGTATATTACTGTGTATCCTTCTCCTCTGTCCAAGGAAGCAGTCACTTTATTGTAATAAGTAAGTAGATTACTAAAACACGACCTCCCTTTAGCAAATCCATGCTGTCCATCAAAGATTATACCATTGCTGTCAACCAAACTCTGGATCCTAGTTCTCACAAGCTTCTCCAACAACTTAACCACAACACCTGACACACAGATAGGCCTATAGTTTGATGCTTGAGTTCGATCACCTCCTTTATGAAGTGGCACAATCTTGCCCTCCTTCCACTCTTTAGGGACTTGACCGAGTGCAAGACTCGTATTAAAAAAATATGTCAAGGCAGGTGTAAACTCTCTGGCACATTCCTTCAGAATACGCGGTGATATATTATTAAGTCCCACAGCCTTATTTACATCTAGTTTACTCAACTCCCCAAACAACTCTTGCTCGCTTACAGTCAGTCTCTCCTCCCCATCATCAACTGCTCTTAATCTCTCCATGAAGTCACATTCACAAGATTGAAAGATCTTTATGAACTGCTCATTAAGTATCTCCACCACACATTCTGCAACAGCTGTCTTTATACCATTTCCTCCAATCAATGTCATCCTTCCATAATCATTCTTTCTTTTGCTGGCTACATATCGAAAGAACTCCCTAGGATTCTTTTTAGCTTCATTATCTAACTGCTGTTCATACCTCTCCTTAGCTACTCTCACCAACCAAGTCACCCTCCTTGCCTGGTCTTTGTAGACCTCATGAAATTGGTTACTTCCACTTCTCTTATGCTGCCTCCACAATGCCCTTTTTCTCTGTATTGCATGCTTAATCTCTTTATTCATCCATCTCACACCTACCTTATTTAACCTTCTCACCCATGGTATACATTTAGACATTGCATCTACTAAATATTTTTTGAAAATCCCCCAAGCTGCATTGATCTCTTTTCCAGCTAACTCCTCATTCCATGCTACACCTGCAAGCTGTCTCCTGAGCTCTTCATAATCTCCCCCCTTGTAGTTCCACATATACCCTTTTTTCACAGGGGTCCTTGCACTGCTGGCAACCACCCAAGTAATCACCTCATGGTCACTTTCATCAATTGGTGGATGATTTGATACCTCATTGATAATTACATCCTCTGATGAGATGACCAAATCCAAGACCCTTAATCCTCTTGTGCCCTCTGTTACATACTGTCTGAGGTAGTTATCCCTCAAAAATTCAAGAAACTCATTTTCTTTACTTCCAGTTGCTATCTCTTCATTCCAGTCTATATTGCCATAATTAAAATCACCCATAATGATCACCCTTTTCTTATTTGCTTGGCTTATTTGACTATACATTTCACTATCACCATCATCTACATTACCAGGTCTATAACAACATCCCACCAAGTATTTGATTCTATTTACCTCTATCTCGTACCATACTGCCTCAAAACCACTGGCCCCATTTCCCTCTTGCATCTCTACCTTGTATGGACATAACTCTTTCTCTATCATCAATAGCACTCCCCCCTCCCTTTTTACCCCTTCTATCCTCACAAAACACATCATACCTTTCCATCTCTATTCCTGTCAGGATGTCATCCTCATCTAACCATGTCTCACTTATTCCGATAATCTCTGGGTGCACAGATGCAATTAGTGCAACCATTTCATCCGCCTTGTTTCTTATACTTCTAGCATTGGTATACAAACACAACAACTCATTTCTGGATCTACAGCTAGTTCCACTGATACCACTCACTCGATTATGATAGCTGAGCAATTATATATCGACACAAGGTTGAGAAGGGAAAAATAGTGGTAATGGTTTCGAAGCAGTATGGTGTGAGGTAGAGGTTGATAGGAATGTGAAGAGTGAAAAACAAAGAAATGTAGAGGAAAACTAATTAAGTGAAATATTATTATTATTATTATTAATTATTATTATTAAACAAGACCTCATGGAGTCAAAGACTCATCTAGGAGATCCTTTTATCTCACACACATCTCATCATACAGCGCCTTAGACACATTCAAACTCCTTGCAGACTCTACACTCTCAGGCAAGGCATTCCAATCACTCACAACTCTGCACGAAAAAAACCTGCCTCTCACTCCCCTACTCACACCCTCTTTATACAGTTTCCAGGGATGACCTCTGGTTCTCCCCTGATCTCCCACTATTCTCTGTAGAACTTCCCCACCATTGATCCTATAACAACCCCTTACCAACTTGTAGGTCTCTATCATATCTCCCCTCTTCCTTCTCTCCACTAGACTCTGCAAATTACATCTTTTCAATCATTCCTCATACTCGACATTACAGAGGTCAGAAACTACCTTAGTCAGTCGCCTTTGGACCCTTTCCAACATCTCTTCATCCTTCTGAAAACCAGGTGACCAAATCTGGGCACAATAGTTCATGTGTGGCCTAATCAAAGCCTTATACAATGGAACAAGAATCTCCCTACTTCTACACGTCAGTGTCCTCCGCATCATTCCCAGAAGTCTTTGTGTTGTCTTCACAATTTTGGCGATGTGTCCCCTAAATTTTAGATCCTTATCCACTATCAACCCCAGATCTCTTATTTCCTCTACTTCCAACAATATATTCTCACCAAGCATAAATTCTGCATCCCATCTTTGTTTTCCAAATTTTAAAACCTTACATTTTGCAACATTGAACTCACATCCCCATTTTCTTGCCCAATCACTCAATTTATTAAAGTCTTCTTGCAAGGCCACAACATCTTCCCTACTGTTTATGGTTTGTCCCAACTTTGCATCATCTGCAAACAACTGAATATCTCCATCCAAATCTTCGCTAATATCATTAATATATAAGTTAAATAGTAATGGCCCTAAAACAGACCCCTGAGGCACTCCACTAGTGACTTTCCTTTTCCTGGCTATTGCTCACCCATACACAACTTGTTGATACCTATCAGATAGCCAGTCTCCAATCCAATGCACTAATCTAATATCCAACCCCATCTGCTCTAGTTTGACTGTCAACTTATCATGAGGTACTCTATCAAAAGCTTTTGCAAAATCCAGGTATATTACTGTGTATCCTTCTCCTCTGTCCAAGGAAGCAGTCACTTTATTGTAATAAGTAAGTAGATTACTAAAACACGACCTCCCTTTAGCAAATCCATGCTGTCCATCAAAGATTATACCATTGCTGTCAACCAAACTCTGGATCCTAGTTCTCACAAGCTTCTCCAACAACTTAACCACAACACCTGACACACAGATAGGCCTATAGTTTGATGCTTGAGTTCGATCACCTCCTTTATGAAGTGGCACAATCTTGCCCTCCTTCCACTCTTTAGGGACTTGACCGAGTGCAAGACTCGTATTAAAAAAATATGTCAAGGCAGGTGTAAACTCTCTGGCACATTCCTTCAGAATACGCGGTGATATATTATTAAGTCCCACAGCCTTATTTACATCTAGTTTACTCAACTCCCCAAACAACTCTTGCTCGCTTACAGTCAGTCTCTCCTCCCCATCATCAACTGCTCTTAATCTCTCCATGAAGTCACATTCACAAGATTGAAAGATCTTTATGAACTGCTCATTAAGTATCTCCACCACACATTCTGCAACAGCTGTCTTTATACCATTTCCTCCAATCAATGTCATCCTTCCATAATCATTCTTTCTTTTGCTGGCTACATATCGAAAGAACTCCCTAGGATTCTTTTTAGCTTCATTATCTAACTGCTGTTCATACCTCTCCTTAGCTACTCTCACCAACCAAGTCACCCTCCTTGCCTGGTCTTTGTAGACCTCATGAAATTGGTTACTTCCACTTCTCTTATGCTGCCTCCACAATGCCCTTTTTCTCTGTATTGCATGCTTAATCTCTTTATTCATCCATCTCACACCTACCTTATTTAACCTTCTCACCCATGGTATACATTTAGACATTGCATCTACTAAATATTTTTTGAAAATCCCCCAAGCTGCATTGATCTCTTTTCCAGCTAACTCCTCATTCCATGCTACACCTGCAAGCTGTCTCCTGAGCTCTTCATAATCTCCCCCCTTGTAGTTCCACATATACCCTTTTTTCACAGGGGTCCTTGCACTGCTGGCAACCACCCAAGTAATCACCTCATGGTCACTTTCATCAATTGGTGGATGATTTGATACCTCATTGATAATTACATCCTCTGATGAGATGACCAAATCCAAGACCCTTAATCCTCTTGTGCCCTCTGTTACATACTGTCTGAGGTAGTTATCCCTCAAAAATTCAAGAAACTCATTTTCTTTACTTCCAGTTGCTATCTCTTCATTCCAGTCTATATTGCCATAATTAAAATCACCCATAATGATCACCCTTTTCTTATTTGCTTGGCTTATTTGACTATACATTTCACTATCACCATCATCTACATTACCAGGTCTATAACAACATCCCACCAAGTATTTGATTCTATTTACCTCTATCTCGTACCATACTGCCTCAAAACCACTGGCCCCATTTCCCTCTTGCATCTCTACCTTGTATGGACATAACTCTTTCTCTATCATCAATAGCACTCCCCCCTCCCTTTTTACCCCTTCTATCCTCACAAAACACATCATACCTTTCCATCTCTATTCCTGTCAGGATGTCATCCTCATCTAACCATGTCTCACTTATTCCGATAATCTCTGGGTGCACAGATGCAATTAGTGCAACCATTTCATCCGCCTTGTTTCTTATACTTCTAGCATTGGTATACAAACACAACAACTCATTTCTGGATCTACAGCTAGTTCCACTGATACCACTCACTCGATTATGATAGCTGAGCAATTATATATCGACACAAGGTTGAGAAGGGAAAAATAGTGGTAATGGTTTCGAAGCAGTATGGTGTGAGGTAGAGGTTGATAGGAATGTGAAGAGTGAAAAACAAAGAAATGTAGAGGAAAACTAATTAAGTGAAATATTATTATTATTATTATTATTATTATTATTAAACAAGACCTCATGGAGTCAAAGACTCATCTAGGAGGTCCTTTTATCTCACACACATCTCATCATACCGGGTCTTAAACACATTCAAACTCCCTGCAGACTCTACACTCTCAGGCAAGGCATTCCAATCATTCACAACTCTGCACGAAAAAAACCTGCCTCTCACTCCCCTACTCACACCCTCTTTATACAGTTTCCAGGGATGACCTCTGGTTCTCCCCTGATCTCCCACTATTCGCTGTAGAACTTCTCCACCATTGATCCTATAGCAACCCCTTACCAACTTGTAGGTCTCTATCATATCTCCCCTCTTCCTTCTCTCCACTAGTCTCTGCAAATTACATCTTTTCAATCTTTCCTCATACTCGACATTCCAGAGGTCAGAAACTACCTTAGTCAGTCGCCTTTGGACCCTTTCCAACATCTCTTCATCCTTCTGAAAACCAGGTGACCAAATCTGGGCACAATAGTCCATGTGTGGCCTAATCAAAGCCTTATACAATGGAACAAGAATCTCCCTACTTCTACATGTCAGTGTCCTCCTCATCATTCCCAGAAGTCTTTGTGTTGTCTTCACAATTTTGGCGATGTGACCCCTAAATTTTAGATCCTTATCCACTATCACTCCCAGATCTCTTATTTCCTCTACTTCCAACAATATATTTTCACCAAGCATAAATTCTGCATCCCATCTTTGTTTTCCAAATTTTAAAACCTTACATTTTGCAACATTGAACTCACATCCCCATTTGCTTGCCCAATCACTCAATTTATTCAAGTCTTCTTGCAAGGCCACAACATCTTCACTACTCTTTATGGTTCGTCCCAACTTTGCATCATCTGCAAACAACTGAATATCTCCATCCAAATCTTCGCCAATATCATTAATATACAAGTTAAATAGTAATGGCCCTAAAACAGATCCCTGAGGCACTCCACTAGTGACTTTCCTTTTCCTGGATATTGCACCCCCATACACAACTTGTTGATACCTATCAGATAGCCAGTCTCCAATCCAATGCACTAATCTAATATCCAACCCCATCTGCTCTAGTTTGACTGTCAACTTATCATGAGGCACTCTATCAAAAGCTTTTGCGAAATCCAAGTATATTACTGTGTATCCTTCTCCTCTGTCCAAGGAAGCAGTCACTTTATTGTAATAAGTAAGTAGATTACTAAAACACGACCTCCCTTTAGCAAATCCATGCTGTCCATCAAAGATTATACCATTGTTGTCAACCCAACTCTGGATCCTAGTTCTCACAAGCTTCTCCAACAACTTAACCACAACACCTGACACACAGATAGGCCTATAGTTTGATGCTTGAGTTCGATCACCTCCTTTATGAAGTGGCACAATCTTGCCCTCCTTCCACTCTTTAGGGACTTGACCAAGTGCAAGACTCGTATTAAAAAAATATGTCAAGGCAGGTGTCAACTCTCTGGCACATTCCTTCAGAATACGCGGTGATATATTATCAAGTCCCACAGCCTTATTTACATCTAGTTTACTCAACTCCCCAAACACCTCTTGCTCACTTACAGTCAGTCTCTCCTCCCCATCATCAACTGCTCTTAATCTCTCCATGAAGTCACATTCACAAGATTGAAAGATCTTTATGAACTGCTCATTAAGTATCTCCACCACACATTCTGCAACAGCTGTCTTTATACCATTTCCTCCAATCAATGTCATCCTTCCATAATCATTCTTTCTTTTGCTGGCTACATATCGAAAGAACTCCCTAGGATTCTTTTTAGCTTCATTAGCTAACTGCTGTTCATACCTCTCTTTAGCTACTCTCACCAACCAAGTCACTCTCCTTGCCTGGTCTTTGTAGAACTCATGAAATTGGTTACTTCCACTTCTCTTATGCTGCCTCCACAATGCCCTTTTTCTCTGTATTGCATGCTTAATCTCTTTATTCATCCATCTCACACCTAACTTATTTAACCTTCTCACCCGTGGTATACATTTAGACATTGCATCCACTAAATATTTTTTGAAAATCCCCCAAGCTGCATTGATCTCTTTTCCAGCTAACTCCTCATTCCATGCTACACCTGCAAGCTGTCTCCTGAGCTCTTCATAATCACCCCCCTTGTAGTTCCACATATACCCTTTTTTCACAGGGGTCCTTGCACTGCTGGCAACCACCCAAGTAATCACCTCATGGTCACTTTCGCCAATTGGTGGATGATTTGATACCTCATTGATAATTACATCCTCCGATGAGATGACCAAATCCAAGACCCTTAATCCTCTTGTGCCCTCTGTTACATACTGTCTGAGGTAGTTATCCCTCAAAAACTCAAGAAACTCATTTTCTTTACTTCCAGTTGCTATCTCTTCATTCCAATCTATATTGCCATAATTAAAATCACCCATAATGATCATCCTTTTCTTATTTGCTTGGCTTATTTGACTATACATTTCACTATCACCACCATCCACATTACCAGGTCTATAACAACATCCCACCAAGTATTTGAATCTATTCACCTCTATCTCACACCATACTGCCTCAAAACCACTGGCCCCATTTCCCCCTTCCATCTCTACCTTGTATGGACATAACTCTTTCTCTATCATCAATAGCACTCCCCCTCCCTTTTTACCCCTTCTATCCTCACGAAACACATCATACCTTTCCATCTCTATTCCTGTCAGGATGTCATCCTCATCTAACCATGTCTCACTTATTCCGACAATCTCTGGGTGCACAGACGCAATTAGTGCAACCATTTCATCCGCCTTGTTTCTTATACTTCTAGCATTGGTATACAAACACAACAACTCATTTCTGGATCTACAGATCTAAATAGAAGGGTGATCATTATGAGTGGAATGAAGAGATAATGTCAGAGAATAACAAGAATGAATTTGAGTTCTTGTAGGATAAATGTCTTAGGTAATATGTAATTTAAGCCTCTCACACAAGCAGTGAGTCTTAAATCTGATTACATCATCATAAGTGATCACCTGAGTTGCAGCCTGTCATACGAGAACTTCTATGAAGAAGCTATGTGTGTATATGGAATGACATGGCTAGCAATTATGAAAAGCTCACGAAACAACTGGAACTACAGAATGAAAGAGGAGTTCATAGGAAAGGAGACACATGCTACTTGGACACTGATCAAGAGCTATTTAACAGTAGCAATGCTCAAGTGTATTCCAAAGGTGAAAAGGCTAAATAAGTAGGACTAAAATTAATGACTAAAGCATGAAATCTGGAAGAAGAGAGTGACAAAAGATGAATGTTGATAATAATCAGTAGGATGAAGAATATGAAGAGCAGCCCAGCCCAAGACAGTGTTTCAGTTGGTAAAGACAGCAAAAGTGCAGTATTATGAGCAGAAATTAGCCAATTAAGCCAAGAAAAATCTTAGTAATTGGAAATTGATGCATATAATATAGTTGAGGTATGAAGTGAGCAGTTTATCAGGGTATTTCATCCTTGTGAAGGCAACATTATTGGCATAGTCCTTTGGGAGGATCTGAATAACCTGGACAGATTATTATTATATGACACCTCCAAGGAGTCTGAAGACTCATCATGGGAGAGCACACTGCTCCACTACAACTCACTGTCTGCCTTACTTAATCCTCCAACCACATGGCAATTCTACCATTAGTACAGAATACCATCTACTGCTTACCATCACCACCACTAATATATATTGCCTGTAAATTGTGTGTTCTCATGGGCTAATTTGCCTGTATGTGGGATGAAAAGTCCAAGTTTATGGGAGAGAAAACTCTGCTACCTCTGTTTGAGATTGGCTAATTCACCTTCAATTGAAAAAGCCCATATAAAGATTCCTCTACTCATGATGAGAATCGAACTTGGTTCTTTTCAAATCAAAGGGCACAATGTCCAATCACTCTTCCAATTATGCTATAGAACATCAGTTTAATGCAAATAAACATAAGGTTCCGAAATGTGGAATCCACTGATGGGAGACTGTATACTCTACTGATGGAACTATACTGGAGGAAGTGGAGAAGGCAGAGGATCTTGAGATAATGGTCAAAAGAAATTTGAAGTTTAGGGGACATGCTGGAAAGGGATGAAGGCAACTTAGAGGTTGTAGCAATACTGAAAAGGACATTGATTAGCAGAATAAAAATATAGTGGTTCCATTGTATAAATTCCTGATCAGACTACATCTCAATAATTGTGCTTAGATCTGGTTGCCCAGATATGAAATGAGTGATGAAGTAATCTCAGAACAAGTATAGAAGTAAAATAAGAAAAATGATATCAGGAGCATATGCTGTTGGTTATGAGGATAGAATGAGGACATTCAAACTGGAAAATTTCATGGGTAGAAGACAAAAGGATGATACAGCTGAGACATTTAAGCTATTGAGAGATATTTACTGGACTGACATTTGGAAACTTTTTTTCATATCGTAAATAAGGGGAAGGGACAAGGACAAGAGGTCATCCCTGGCAGTTGCCAAAGGAAGTGGTGAGTAAGATGGTGTGAAGTGATTTTTTTTATGAGGCGTGGGTAGATCATGGAATGCACTGCTTGAGAGGCTGGTGAGAGTGCAGAAAATGAATGAGTTACAAGGAGTGGTATGACAGACTTTGTGTTTTTTAAGATGGGCATCTCACGAGGAGTTTGGGACTTCATGGATGTCCTGAATAACAATGATAAGGGAAGTATGATAGATAGCAAAAATTAGATGACTGTTTATGATGTTACTCTAGCTATAACCTTTCTAATCCAAAGAACACAGAAGTTTTATTAAAACAGCATTACAAAACATATTCAACAGGCACAATGAGAAAATCCAGTATTTGAAATTGATTTCAATGAAGACATGTTTAATCAAGTTATAATTATTTAGCTTTGAAGACAGATTATAATTATTTAGCTTTGAAGACAGAAGGCTGCAAATTTCAAGACAGTATAGAAGAAGAAGAAGAAGAAGATGGTATTCAAAGTCTTAATACAAATGCTCAAACTAGAATATAAACACACTCAGAGACACCAATTGCAACATTCATTAAAACATGGTATACGTAACGTTTTAATGATAAAAGAGTTGCCTACGATACTAAGCAAAACTGAAAGCAATATAGGAAAAATATTTTTCCTTGTTTAATCTAGTGGTATGGGAAGAGCATTTGTTATCAATTTATAGTTAATTAAAAAAGAAAAATTCGAAAACTGCACTTAGCATGACATTTTCTAGAATAGCAAGAGCTTTAGTTGCAGGAGTATGTATTACTTACCCTAAAGTTGTAAAAACGATGAGATGAATGAGAGAGGAGAGGACTTGATTAATTTTTGCAAAATAAATCAACTGTTAATCACAATCTACCACAGGCCACAACAGAAATACACCAGGACATCACCATTCACAAAACAATGAAATCAAAAACTGTATAGACTATATAATCGTTAATAAGAAATGGAAACATTTGTTCAAAATGTCAAAATATTAAAAAAAAGATTGACATGGATACAGACCATGAACTATCAGCCAAACTAAAAATCAGTTTCAAAAGAAAGAGAATAAACACCAAAAACAAAAGATGATAGATAACTCAATGATAGCTTGACCAGATCTAACTATCAGAGAACACTGAAAGAAAAATTAAATAATCTTGCTTCAGATACAGTCTCGGAGTTTTGCGAAAAGGTAAAGAAATTATTAAAGAAACAGTAACAAAACATCTGAGCTATCTAAAATTAACCTCTCAAAAGAAGATAATGAAGAAAATAGAATATTATATAAAAATTTGAAAAAAGAAATAGAAAAAAAAATGCAGATTAACAAAAATCTCATATTTAGAAGAATAAGCAGAAATGTGTGAAGAAGCATACAAAAATCATGACTCTAAGACTACTTATGAAATAGTTAAAGAGATAACTAGAACATACTCACCCAACCCAGTTTCAATATTGCAAAAAGATGGAACCATAGCAAGTAGCAGTGAAACAATAAAAAAAATATGGACTAATTATTTTAAAGAAACATTTGCAGCTGAAGAAAACATAGATCAAGATGCCTTCAACACAGAAGAAACTTCTGAAAAAGATATCCTAAATGAAGAAATACATAGAGCAATCAAACAAATGAAAAATGATAAAACACCAGGCATAGACAACATGTGAAGAAATAGAGTTCCAGATGAGAAGGCATAATTATAAAAGGATGTTTTATTTAGTTCGTGACTTAAAGCACAAGTTGAAGCCTAAATTGAATGTCATCAAAGACAGGAATGGATCATTACTAACCGAAGAGTTGGAAATCAAAAACAGATGGAAAGAATACTGCGAGGAACTGTACAGCAGAGTGGATAAAGAAAATGTGGAGTCCTCTCACCAAGAAAATTTTGATTTGGAACCTTCTCCACTTAGGCATGAAGTTGAAAGAGCAGTTAAGCAGCTCAACAGCAATAAGGCCCCAGGTGCAGATGAAATCCCAGCAGAGTTAATTAAGGCCACAGGAGATGGAGGGATAAGAGTGTTTCATAGATTGATTACAAGGATATGGGAGACAGGATCATGGCCTAGAGATCATGGCCCAACCTAGAGACTGGAAGAAGTCAGTTTTCATACCACTACACAAGAAAGGTGATACGAAGGCATGCAAGAATTATAGAACTATTAGTTTGATATCTCATGCAAGCAAAATTTTATTAAAGATCATGCTAAATAGGATTGAGGCCAAAGTTGAGACAGAGATGCCCGAGGAACAAGCAGGTTTTAGGAAAGGTAGGGGCACCAGAGATCAGATCCTTTGCCTTAGACAGATCATAGAAAAATATAAAGAATTCAGACTCCCTCTGGTAATGTGTTTCTTAGACTACTCTAAAGCTTTTGACTGTGCTGAGCATGTGAAACTGTGGGAAGTAATGAAAAGAATGGGTTTTCCTCAACACACTATCAGGTTGATAGCCAACTTGTATAAGGAGCAAGAAGCCACAGTAAGAACAGGTGTTGGATTGACTGACTGGCTTCAAGTTGGAAAAGGAGTTAGGCAAGGATGTTTACTTTCTCCTCACTTGTTTAGTATATATGCAGAGGACATCATGCGTGAAGTATTGGATGAGCTCAAGACAGGAATTACGATAGGAGGTAGATTGATCAGTAATCTGAGGTACGCTGATGATACAGTACTCCTTTGTAATGACATGGAAGAATTAGGACTAATTCTTGACAGAAGAAAATTAAAATATTTTGGACACATAGAAAGGATGGAAGGAGGACTTCTCAGAACAGTAATAGAAGGTAAAGTTCCTGGAAAAAGTTAACAAGATCAGTAATAACAGAGAACTTCAACTCAATTCTAGCAAGACAAAGATCATGGTTCTCAAAGGAAAAACAAACAGAGAAGCTCTTAAGAAACAAATGTATCTTAATGGAGAAAGAATTGAGGAAGTCAGCAAGTTTGAGTACCTGGGATCCATTATTAATGTGAAGAATTGCTGTTCAGAAGATGTCAGAAAAAGCTTAGGAATGGCTAAAACAACAGTCAGAGACCTGTCTAAAATCTGGAAGGATGGATCTATCTCCATGGGAACAAAGTTGAGGATTTTGGATGCAGTTGTTTTTCCAACAGCAACTTATGGATGCGAGACTTTGAACCTAAAGAAGTCAGATAAGAAACGGATATCTGCTTTTGAGATGTGGTGTTACAGAAGGTTGTTGAGGATATCATACACTGAAAGGTGTACAAATGAATGGGTGTTAGAAAAGATTAGTAGAACTTTAAGGCTCCTTAAGGATATTGACAGAAGAAAATTAAAATATTTTGGACACATAGAAAGGATGGAAGGAGGACTTCTCAGAACAGTAATAGAAGGTAAAGTTCCTGGAAAAAGAGGCAGGGGTAGACCATCAATGAGATGGATGGATGGCATGTGTGGAGTGACTGATCTTCAGAGAGTTGAGGCTGCTAGAAGGGCAAACAACAGGACTACATGGCGAGGCCTAATGTGGAACATCATCAAGCATCGGAGTGACCATATGGCATCTGTAGATGCCCAGTGAACACATAGACAACATTAAAAAAAAACTTCTAGAAAAAGGGGGAGAAAGCATAATAAATTAACTAAGGCAGCTATTCAACAAAATACTAAAGAAAGGAAATTTACCAACAGAATGGGGAACAGACCAGATCATACCCATCACAAAAAAAGGAGATGACAGATCCTGCACTAACTATACACCTGCCACCCTTCTAAGCCACTGCTATAAAATATTCATCAGGATTCTTCAAAACAGAGCTAAACATTTCTATGAAGAACAGATGGAAGAAGAGCAAATGGGATTTAGAAATAGAAGCACAACAGATGCAATTTTCATATTAAACAGATTAGCAGATCTTCTGAGAGATAAAAAAAAAAAATCTACTGCTATTTTATCGACTTCAAACAAGCTTTTGACTCGATAAAACTCATTAAAATTCTAGAAAACAGAGGTTTGACAAATACCTATTAAATTGTACCAAGAATTACTATTCAGAAACACAAGCAATAGTGAAATACAAAAACATAGAAACAGATCAAATAGCAATTAAAAAAGGAGTTATGCAAGGCTGCCCATTGTCACCATATTTATTCAACCTGTACCTAAAACACGTAGTAGACGAAGGACTACAGATGTGTGTGAAGGCATCACAGTAAATGGAAGAAATGCAATGCATTTAAAGTATGCTGACAACATAGTTATCACTACAGACAGCCAAGAAAAATTAGAAAATATCCTGACCAAGCTACATCAAACAAGTAACAAATATGACATGAAAATCAATTTTAGTAAAACAAATCTAATGGTAATAGGAAGAAAAAGGGAAGCAATCCAAAAAAAAAAAAAGAAACAATAATATAGAACAAGTAAAGCAATTCAATTACCTAGGATCAATGATCACTGAAGATCTAGACCGGTGTTTTTCATCCTTTCTAAGCCCAAGGACCAGTAAACTCTCTGAAACAATTCTACGGACCATTAAGTTATGTAATTTTTTTAAAAACCTATGTGGGGATTACCAACATTTGGAAAAAACTGTGCCAGTTATAACAATAAATCTAAAAGCATGTTTTGAATACATATGGAAACATAATTAATTAAACTAGAAGTAAACGATTACAAGTGTATCATTATTGAATAAGGTTTTAATTTTTATTAAACAAATAAATAATTATGTTACTACTTACTTTAATGAGATGGTTGAGCTTCTCGGCCCTTGCAGAGTTGCTGGATATCTGGCTCAATACTGGTAAACTTCAGTCGAAGATTGGCACACACACTAAGACGATTTCTGTATTCTGTTTTTATTTGAAGGAGCAATGAAAATCCTTTCTCATAAAGATAGGTCATAGAAAACTGCATGACAACTTTTAATGCTTCTTCAGATAATTCACAAAATTCACTTTTCACTAAAGGGTTTTGAGGTAGTCACAAATCCTTTCCAGAAACTCAGAATCAACAAAAATATAATTTTCCACTAAAAAGGTACAAATTGTCTGTCTTTTACATAACTAATCCATAACATCAGTTTTTTCTCGAATGCCTTTATTTTGTTGCAGGCATCAAGAACAGTTAAAGAATTTCCCTGAAGGGAGAGATTTAGTTAATTTAATTTCGAAAAAATGTCTGAAAGATAGGATAGTGTTGATAACATGCTTCATCAATGAGGAGTGATGCAAAATCAGAATTATCATTTACAAACAATAAAACTTCGTGGCTTAATTGAAATAACCTTGTTAGTACCTTGCCCCTAGAAAGCCAACGAATTTCAGAATGAAGCAAAAGTTGTATATATTCACTGCCCATTTCATCGCAGAGTACTGAAAATTACCTGTTATTTAACGGTCAAGCCTTAATAAAATTGACTAGCTTTACAGTGTTGTATAGCACAGTTTTAAATTCTGGTGGCATTCCTTTGGAGGCTAACATTTCCCTATGTATGAAACAATGTAACCAATTCATATCAGGAGCTACTTCCTTGACCTCTTTCAAATGACACTGTGACTGACAGTGTCATATGAAAGAGGAATTAAATCAACATCTTTTAGTAAGTTGTTGCCAAACATAGTTTTTACCACATCTTTTATAGCTGGAAGTAGTAAATTTTCCCCGATAGAATGAAGTTTCCCTGTTTTCGCTATGCGCAAACTTAAGAGATAGGATGCTTCCAGTGCCTTGCTATTATTCGAACCTATGGCAAAACCTATATCTTTCCCATGATTTAATATCCCTATGCATCATTAAAAAAAGTCAATTGGCTTATTTTTCACATCACAATGTTTAGTTTCTAAATGTCGTCAGAGTTTCGCAGGTTTCATACACTCGTTCGACAACACTTCATAACACAAAACACATTGAGGTTTCTATTCACTTTCATCTCCACACCAAGTAAACCTGAATTCCAAATATGAACTGTTATATTTCCTATCGTATTTTTTCTTTGAACTGTTGTTTCTTCAACTTTAATAATATCAGATTTACTTGCCGTTACAGTACATGTATCACAATTAGGGTTAGCATCACCTGTTTCATTTTCTTTTCTTTTCAGAGTGGTAGTTCTAAGCCATTTTTCCATTATTAAAAAATGTTTCCGAAAAATATATAAATACTGAGGTTAACTCACGACACACTTTGTCCAAGTATCACTTAGCACTTCTGAAAACATACTGAGCCTTGGTTGAAGGAGGAAAACCATTTTCAATAATAAAAATCAATAAACAACAAGCAATTCATTGAAATGTGGATAACACGTTTACTTCAAAACTGACAAAACAGCAAGGGGAAGGCAGAAGCACTAAAACCATATTGTTGTTCACTTCACCCTCTTTTATTAGTCATTCTACTGCTACTTGTTGGTTTTTTAAGCCTCCATTTATTTCAATAATTTTTACTTACTTATTCAATTTGTTTTGATAATTAAAAAAAAAATATATATATTTATTTATTTTAAATCTGCCCGAAGACTACTTGTCCCATGGCAAAAATTCGTCTTTGAGGAACTCAACTTGCCATGAGCAGAAGAAAAGAAGCAGAAAGTTGTAATTAGATCAATAATGAAATGAAAATTCAACGTGTGGTATAGGAAAAAGGCTTCACTACTACCTCCTTTTAGTAACTTTGATAAATCCAGTATCTTTGAGCTAAAGCAATGCTTTTATGATAAGAGTGCAAATTAATAGCATGGGATGGGTACCTATGCTGATTCATAAACATACTTCGGAAGCACTCAAAACTCCTGCGGCCGGCACTGGACTTTATGTATTACTATGAACATACCTGCCAGAGTTATTTTACAAAAATTTTTTCTTATAGCAGAATGTATGTCAGTAAATCTTATGCTTCATAAGTTGCCTTTTCATAAAGCAAACATGCTTTATTAACACAAATTCCATTATATCAAATATGGACAACACAAAGTTCTAGTTAATATTTTATTATTATTATTATTATTAATAATTATAACAAATGCGTAGTAATACAACTGATTACAAGATATAAACAGAGCAATCTGTTTAATTGAAGAAAAAACAGAAAAAGTTTAAAGAAAAAAGAATTCTGAAAATCTCACCTTGGATTGCTCAGCAAAGCCAGCTAGAATAACTTGTATGTGTTCTACTATATGGCCATTAGCTTCTAAAGGTATAGGGTGACATATAAAATTAGCTATGTTGTGTAGGAGGGTGCTGTGCATTAGTGCTCCCAAGAGAAGCCATGAAAGTAAACGAATGTGGGCTACACAATCAATAAACTCTTTGGGACTATAAGAAGGGAAAAAAAAAGATCAGAATTAATGGAATGGTAAACGAGAGAGAGAGAGAAATGACATTGAAGAAATTAAGCAAAAATCAATAAGAATTTAAACTAACACTTAATGGTAATTAATTTTGCATACTTGACTTCCTCCCACAAAAACATTAAATTAAGAAAATATAAGGCAATTTTAACTCAGATACACATTCTTAAGCACCATTATGGTACAGCCAGAATGATAAGCTGATCAATAGTGGATAAGGATCTGAAATTTAGGGGACACATAGCCAAAATTGTGAAGACAACAAAAAGGCTTCTGGGAATGATGCAGAGCACACTGACGTATAGAAGTAGGGAGATTCTTGTTCCATTGTATAAGGCTTTGATTAGGCCACACATGGACTATTGTGCCCAGATTTGGTCACCTGGTTTTCAGAAGGATGAAGAGATGTTGGAAAGCGTCCAAAGGCGACTGACTAAGGTAGTTTCTGACCTCTGGAATGTCGAGTATGAGGAAAGATTGAGAAGATGTAATTTGCAGAGTCTGGTGGACAGGAGGAAGAGGGGAGATATGATAGAGACCTACAAGTTGGTAAGGGGTTGTTATAGGATCAATGCTGGAGAAGTTCTACAGAAAATAGTGGAAGATCAGGGAGAACCAGAGGTCATCCCCGGAAACTGTATAAAGATGGTGTGAGTAGGGGAGTGAGAGGCAGGTTTTTTTCATGCAGAGTTGTAAATGATTGGAATGCCTTGCCTGAGAGCGCGGTGTCTGCAAGGAGTTTGAATGTGTTCAAGGCACAGTATGATGAGCTGTGTGTGTGTGATAAAAGGACCTCCCAGATGAGTCTTTGACCCCATGAGGTCTTGGGATAATAATAATAATAAAACCTTTGATTGCAGTCCTAATCTAAGTGTTAGGCACATTTATAAAGTCTTTTCATATAAAAGTGAATCAAACTGGTTCCTATGCAGTTGCTGGAATTGTCCACCTGGAAAACAAACTAGCAGAAGACACAACCATAAGAAGAATATAGAGAAATGATTAATAACAACTGCATCTCAGTAAAATTAGTTTAAAGTCTGGTTACTTGGCATAACTGGCCAATGGGCATAATATATATAACAGAAGACAGGATGGGATACACATCATGTTTAATTCTGTATAATTAGCAGACTACTATGGTAACCAGTTTCTAGCAGAACTTTAAGTTGTAGCCATAATAACCAAGTCAGCTACAGCTATACAATTTACACAGCATAATTTCTTGCATTGAAATTTATGCACGAGTCCATGTAATGTGTACATTGGAGTCCAGACATTCCATGTCAGAGTATATCACACCCAGAATACTCTCTTGTTGAACTTTATTAACTCATTCTATCACCATTCTGTTGTATTTATTTGCTGTCTTCATCACAATCCAAATTCTGACAATTACTCTGCCATCTTCAGATATTTTTATCTCAAAACTTGGATTTTCTGCAGTCCATTAAACCACAGTGAGGTCATCTTGACGTTCACCATTCCTGTTAGATTCCCTTTTACACTTTTATGAGCAACCTAAAATAAATACCAAATTATTTACTCCTAGCAATGACCTATCACAAATTGTCCACTTTGGTCTCCATGGAGTCTTCTGACTCCATACAGATACCTAAGGAATACATTATTCACAAACCAGCCACTATTCACACAATACTTAAACTTATTCACTGATGAAGCACTCACAACCACCTCTGGCAACCCATTCTATTTATTCACCACCTTCCAAGCAAGAAATCTAGTCCTAACACCCTTGCTAACCACACTCTTACACAATCTTTGAGTGACCCCTCTCGTTCTCTGTGTTTCTGCCACGTACTGAGAAATATGTTCAGTGTCAATCCTATATTATTAAAGGGGTTTATAAATTTATATAAGTTATTAAAGGGTTTTTATAAAACTCCATTAATAACTTATATGCTTCTAACATGTCTCTTTTTTTTCACCTATCAGCTAGTTTTTGAAGCTCAGAGACCATCAATCTATTCTCATAGGGAGCATTCCATAGAGACCTTCCACAATCTTTGTAACTCACTTATGGATCTTCGCCCGACTTCTTGATCCCCACAGAATCTGGGTGTCCAGATCTCCCCCCCCCCACAACACGAGTCCAGATATGGCCTTATTAAAGCCTTATATAGGGAAACAATAACCTGCTTGTTAGTGTGTTCTTCAATAACTGCATAATCTGATGTGTTGTTTTGGCTGCCTTTGCAATTATGCTCTCTAAACTTTAACTTCCTGTCTTCAATAGCCCCAAATCCCTGGCCTCATTAATTTCAGCCAGATTTTATTGTGTGAGATAAGGTATCCAATGCTAGTCCTGACTTGTCATAATGATAGTGCTGAATGTCTTTTTTATGTTCTCCAAGGCAGATATCAGTAGTTCTTCCTGTCTGCTTTAGAGAATGTAAAAAAGGCACTATTGTTATGGCAAGTTGGGACTTGCCTTGGATACCTTATCCCACAGGATAAAATCTGGCCATAGTATTATGGCCAAACAGGCACGACAGCCAATATCAGGATATCCAAACAAGGACTACATCCAGTTCCACCAATACAGACACTCAGAACTTGCTGACCATGCATTAGACATCCACCACAGAATATGCTTGAAGAAGGCCACTTTCACTGCAGCAAGTATAAGTATGAAAGATTATTACTTGGTCACTGAAGAATACTTTGATGAGCAGAGACAAGCAACTTATTGTTTCTCTGTATCGAGCCTTGATAAGACCCCATCTTGACTACTGCGCCAGATCTGGGTGCCAAGGTTTCTTTTTGATGGGGAGGAGGTGGAGAGGATCCAGAGGCGAGTGAACAAGATGATAGCAGGTCTATGGAATGAACCTTATGAGAACAGGTTGAAGATTTGTGGGTTGCAGAAATTGGTTGATAGGCAGAAAAGGGGGGTGATATGATTGAGACATTCAAATTACTGAATATTTTCTATAAAATTTAATTCAGAGGATATTTTTCAGAACAGGACTGGTGGTGGGAGGACTAGGGGCCCATCCATGGAAACTGGGCAAGAGTGTGGTTAGCAAGGGTGTTAGAACTAGGATTTTTACTTGGAGAATGGTGAATGAGTGGAATAAGCAGCCAGAGTCTGTTGTGGGTGCCATGACTGTGAATAAGTTCAAGGCAAAGTATGATAGATACTGTGTGGATGTTGAATAGTTGTTCTTAACATGATGTTTAGGGCCTCCCTCGATGAGTCTAAGGACTCCTTGGAGTTGCCCATAATAATAATAATAATAATAATTGTTATTATTCCTTGAATCGGCCTCAGCTATGGAAAACTTTCCAAGCCTCAACAAATTTGGAGGTATGTTAGTGTCCCAAATTTGGGAAACATACATTCTAAGATTGTCAGCCCAATGGCCAAGACAACCCAATTTAGCCAACTTGGGGGGGGGGGGGCACCTTTTAGGACTCTAGGACTGACTTCAGTTGCCTTTCTTGAGCCTCATTGCTTAGTGTGAGTGCCTATGTGCACATATAATTGTTTTGTGATCTATGAAGATGTCAATGTAATACTGCTGAAGTACAGGTAGTTATCAAGTAAAGGTTTTATAATTAATAATTTAATTTATGTTGTCATTTCCTAAAAAATTAGAAGCATGTCTAACCAACATATAAGGTTATCTACAAAAACAGACTGTTGTTGTTGTTGGTATGATATATATATATATATATATATATATATATAGGCTGGCAGACTTATGGCTCAACTCTAGTCGCTGACTGGAGGAACTTTTTCTAAGTCTTTCTTCGACCAGTTCCTGAGTTAGTCAATCTCTGGCATGAGCAAGCAGGTTTTTTTTTTTTCTCCTGGAAACTCAGGTTTTTCACCTCGTAAACTCAAGAAAATTGACCATAGAACCCACATTATTTCAGACAGTAATATATCCTGTTAGGATTATGTACCAAGAGATGGCAGCACTTGCTTTCCAGTCTCTTCATCAGTGGCTGCCTATAATTAGTGATAGACATGGGCCAGCTATTTCTGATTGTCTAGTAGTGGAGATTGAACTGCTCACTCAGTCTCCAAAAGCTACATAGGGTTTAAAGACTATGTATTGCAGCCTTGGGGAATAAACTGAACTGGTTGCGGTATCGGCATCCTCATTTCCCTTAATCTCAATATGGCTTGGGATCCAATACAGGCAAATGTCTAGAAGAGCTTCCTTGTTTGAAAGAACCAATGTTTGATCTGAAAGAGCACTGAACATTGCTGGTATACCAGACACCTCCATGCTTGCAGAAGGCTTTGTGAATGGGTATAAATAATGAAACTTTGATTTTCAGTTTTTATGTAATTTAATGAACGTGCTATTGCATGCAACTGAGCAGTATAGTTGGTATCTTCTGGCAGAATCTGATTAGCTACTATGCTGTCTGGTAAGACAGCTGCAGACCTCAGACTTCGATTTTGAGCCATCTCTACAGACAGGTGTCTCCACCATATTCCTGACAATGAAAGCAGTGCAAGCAGTTCGGGATGTAGAGCCTGACAGGGCAGTTTGGAAACCCTACTTTTACAATATCAGGGTTTTTTGACATGTTAAATATAAGGATGATATTTTTAGTGTTCGCCAGTATACCATCTCTATTATAAAAACTTTTCTTATGGCTGTCACTTCTTGATCGTTTAATTCAGAGAAAATCTTCACATCATAAACATCGAGAAGGTCTCAGTCCAGTATCACTCTCTCAAAAAATTTAAAGCTTTTGTGGAGGTTGCCCTAACTGATATTCCCTCAACAGGATGCATAAAAGAGTTGCTCTGTTTCTAGGATATTTTAATGAGAATGTCTCATGAATGGAGTTTTTAAATGGACTTTGGGGATCTTGCCAACTCTTCCAAACTCTTCAGGACAAAGACCAGTAATGTTTTCATGATCAGATGCTGAGCTGTTTAATGTAAAATGAGGAAAGATGGTATATTTATGTCTCTGGTGTCTTCTGTTTCTTATTTTTATCTGTTGATGTTTCAAGGGTTTCTTGGATCTGATTTGTTGTGGGGTTCTGATAAACATTAATATGCAAGATTCCCAGAAAGGAAATTTAACACCAGAGTTCCCCCACTACACACTCACCCACAATGAAATTAATATGGAATGCCCATAACCCAGAAAGCAATTACTGCAATTAGAAGTGGAACATCAGAGCTATTTTATGTGCCATATAAACACCACAGCAATCTTAAAACCCTATCAACCACTAGGAAGAAGACTTTTGTGAACAACATTGATTCTTGCAGACTTTCCAACTAGTGGAGTGATCATGGCCAGGACATCCATCTTGCCAAAGCAGTGCAAGACTCTCAGACCCTGCCCCCCCCCTCCCATTGCTGGATGTCCATGGTTTACACCACACAGCAAATACAGGCATTAGAAGGGCCATTAACATACCATACCATAACTGGTAGGCCCCCATACACTACAAATGGGAGAATTACATTGACAAGCTATTGCAGAGAAATCACAGGACAAGTTCGGGTGAACTTCACAGTTGCTTTCAATATGCCCAAGTCATCAGACTGGGATTAGAATAAGATCTACTTAAAAACTGTTATCATAGTCTGACTCCCACCCTCTGTAATTGGGTGAGCAGTTTTGTCTCTTGCCATTTGACTACATGTTGTCTGCTCTTCTGTTTTATCCACCAATGCCAAAGAGGAGTTCTTTTGGTGTTCAAACATTGAAAACTTTGAGATTATAATGAATGTTTTAGTGTTAAACATTGATTGCTTTGCTATTCCCCACTCAAGATGAAGAACAGAAGAGTAATCTTAACTCTGTCTTATTTCTCACGAGAAAGGTATCACATTTGTCCTTGCTTCTGATAATACCCAATGTTTGTACAAAATAAGATTTTTCTCTTAGACTAATTCACACTTCAAACCTTGGTTGTCATACGTTATATCCATAACCTCTTCTTTACTGTCCTTGCACCAATAAACCACAAATTAATCAACCATAGCTTCTTCAGCCTTAAAAAAAAAAAAAAAAAAGTGTCCCTTTCTGCTCCTTTTCAATGGTTCTTTTTTGCAAGCAAGTTCTCCCATCATCTCCCCTTAATGCTGATAATATTAAGATCTTTGGAGAGGATCAGGTTTTTCTTTCCTCAAACAAATATATCACATCCACAGCCTCCTCAGCCTTCAACAAACATGATGTGTGTGTGTGTGTGTGTGTGTGTGTGTGTGTTCTTTCTGCTAAAGACAATGCACTTTCACTGTACTCATCTTTAATACTGCTAATTCTATACACATTCAAATATACCCAACCTTAGAATGCAGTTCTCAAATTTGGGGGAAGTGTTTCAAATCATTTAAAATTCTTGAAGTTACAGAGGACGGCAATCTAATTAAACGATGACTCCTTTCACAGGTTTGCTCTAATTGCTTTGTCATGGATATTCTGTTTCTAACTTATGATATATGTCTCTTCTATTGATACTTTCTTGAGCACTGTTCTGTTGAACTAGCTTCCATCATTCCTCCAGTTTCTTCTAAGCACATAAAAACGTGATCAGCTGCTGATCACTAATCATGTTTTTGTCCACATACAGCACTGATGTGGTAATGGTTTTGCAACCTGTCATGCATTAAAAAGTTACAAAGCCAAAATACGATACAAAGTAATACTGAATGATTCAGTACAAAGCAATAATGGCCATATTTATTTTATTTATTTATTTTTTTTTTTAAGGAAATTGCAATGTAGACTACTATATAACTAAAAAAATGTAATTAATACCTCCTATATTTCATCAAAATTGAATCGCCATCATCAGGAAATAAAAAACATAAGATACATGCATGCAGGCAGGCACTATACTAAGTAATGAAGATGAAGCATGTCAACTGAGAAAAGATCTAAAACCCTACATTGTGCTGTCTAGTGGACTAAATTGGGCATCCTTGGCTGTCGGGCTGAAATGCAGAGAAAGAGAGCTTCCCAAATTTGGGGCAGCTTCATGCAACCAGATTTGTTAGGATAGTTTTGTAAGGCAGAAGTGGATTCAAGGAAAAGTCTTTCATATTTATATTTGCTGTGATGGAGTAAAGTGGCTTTTGTCCAGGGTATTCTATGGCAAGTGTCAAAAGCAGATCAGCAAGTCCAGAGCACTATAGAGAGCAGCTATGGTGATGGAAACAAATATAGTCCTTATGTTCAGCAATTCTGATGCTGGCTGTCCTCTCTGTTTGGCCATAGAAGGATAGTTTACAACTACAAGGGGCAGGGCCTGGCAAACACCTGGTAGGTCTAAAGACTGTGGCTGGTCATTGGTGGAGCAATAAGGGATGCTAAATTTTTTAAATGGTCTATAAGTAGTTGAAAGGCTGTATTTTTTAAAAATTTTTCTTAGTTTTTCAGATGTGCCTTGGATATATGGAATAGCGATAGCTTTAGCATAGTCTCTGTTCTGGAGAGGGTGTGGTGTGTGGATTTGGGTTTAATATTTTTTGGATATGATAGGAATCGCAGCCATTGGCCAAGAAGGTTCTGTGAAGATGGTTAAGTTCAGTACAGAGGGAATTGTTATGCGAACTAATTAATTTAGCCCTATTATATAATGTTTTTATAATTCCATACTGTGGGGAGGGGGTGGGTGGGTTTTCTGTCAACAGAAAATGTCAGGGATCCATCAGGCTGGAGTGTAATTAAAGTATCTAGGAAGAGGAGACTGTTGTCACTTTTTTTTTATAATGTGAACTGGATCCTGGGATGTTGATTGTTCCCTTTCTCAGTTGTCCCTTAGGATGGGTTGAGTCCTCTAATGATGGGTTTATGACAAATTAATGCAGCTGGCTCGTCACCCCCTCTGCTGCATTCCCTAAGGGGAAGCATTTATGACTGTAATCCATGAGTGTTCAAGGTGCTGGTTTGCCTGTTCTGAGGGACAAAAAACCAGCGTTTCCAGGTGAAAAAAAACTCTCCACTTCCATATGAGACCAGCTAAACTCATCTTTAATCGAAAGAAACCAGATAAAGGTTCCTGACATCATGGATGGGAATCAAACCCAGGTCTCTTTCTGATAAAAGGGCTTCATCAATACTGATTGAGCTATGGAGGCTCCACTGATTGTTTAGGTGTGTTAAAATATGTTGAGATCATCCAGGTCAAATCAAAAATGAATATGTGAAAGGAGGACAAACCAGGAGATTTTTTTTTTTTTAAATCCTGCTGATTTCTATGAAGCAGCTGCTATTTATGCAAATCCACTTGATACTATTTTAAACTGGCTGATACCTCTTTGGGCAAAGAAAACATTGTGATATTCATCCTTCTAATGGAATACAATGGGATTAAATCCTAGTCATATCATGACATGGAGAATCTTTATGTGCTTTTTTTTTTTTTTTTTTTTTTTTTTAACTGAAGGGAAATTAGCTGGTCATACAGAAGTAGCAGAATTATTTTTTCTGATGGAAACTCAGGTTTTCATCCGAAAAAAATTAAATAGGTTTAGCCATTTCAATATTTCATCTCAATCACAGAGACATCTTTAGGCATGCAATGTTAAAATTGTAATAATACCCACTTAAAAACATACAAAACATGGAAGAAATGAGATAGAATAAATTAAGACTAAAGTCCTATGAGGGATGCCCTCAATGAGTGCTGTTGGCTAGCCTTAGATATTGAGTGCAAGGCCTAAGAATTAAAGTTTCCCATTTGGGAAGTTTAATACAACCATATTTATCATATTTATTAAGATTAATTTTTTATTTTTATTTTTTTTAAAGTCTGCTACTGATTCTAAAAAGTCTCTCTCAAGTTTGTATTTGTACAATGAAGCATGGTGGTTTTCTTCCATCTGATTCAGTGAAAGGTGTCCAAGGCATGATCTGCTAGACTGAATGACCATAGTTGTGGTGGCAGATGTATTTTTTTGTGTCCTTCTTGGTGAATGTTAACAGATCTCCCAGTATGACCATAATATGATAAGCTGTAAGATAAAGGACCCTTGTACACACCTAGAATAGAGAGGAGAGGAAGTGAATCCTTAAGAGAGCAGAGGAGGGAAGCCAGCTTCAAATGAGGTTTTAAAGCAGTGCAAATATTATATTTCTTCAAAGTTCTGGCTATTTTTTTTCTAAATGTCCCAGATATAAATACTACAGTAATATAATACTATTTCATTATTGTAGTATTTATATTGAGAGGGATCTGAGGAGGTTGAAGGGACAGATAATTTGTAGTTTTTTTGGTATTGTAACGATTGAACAAGAAGGTTTATAGTAGTGAATAAAGGCAAGTTCCACTTCAGAGTGGAACAGAGGTTGAAGGCTCTGTTCCACTCTGAAGACAATGGTTTTAATAACCCCATATTGTTGATAAGGGGGGGGGATTTATGTATGTATCTACCTGTGTCTTGTGTGGGTGGGTTTTCTGTAAACGGAGAAAAAAAGGGTACCATTGCCAGATGTGTTCATTAGATTATCTAAAAAGGACAAACTGTTTTTTTTTTTTTTTTCTTTTTCAACAGCGAACAGGATTCTGGGGGTGTTGGCTGTTGAGGTGGAGAAGGAAGGAGTCTAATGTGTCTGAGCCATATTGCCAAACAGAGAACTCATCATCTATGAATACTATAAGAGTACTACATGAAGAAATTTGCATTTACTAGCAAATTTCTTCCTATTAAAATTTTCTTCTGAATCGATCTATTAATTATCAGATCTTCAATACTGTCAAGATCTTATATTTTGCACTATAAGCACTATTATAATGCTTATAGTGCAAAATCTAGATCCAATCTTGATTTTCTGCATTTATACTTAATCCATGTTTCCTTTTTAATGGAATGCCATTTATTTTGCCATTTTCAGTCTTTATAATGGTGGAAAATGGAATAATTTCCATTTCTTGCTAGAAATTCTTGCCTTCACTCCTAATTCTACTCAAAATCTCAATTTATGGTTTCACTTAAACTTTGGTTTCCAGCAAATATGCAATGCATTCCAAGCAAAAATTTAACATATCCCCAAGTGACTTGAAACAAACTCCAGCTTCACACAGCTTATAAAGTAGCTTAACAACATTGTAAGCTACTTTATTGCAAAAAGACCCATTATTATATCCAAATCTGACTTTTAAAGTCCAGAAAAATATTCTCCTGCTCACACAGTAGTTGTGCCTAATGATCCTTCAGCATGGCTACAGGATGTGCACTGCCCAAAGATCTCCTAACATCGTTCTCCTTCAATGCTTGTTGGACATGTTATATTCTTGTAAATCCACTCTGTTTGCTTCTGCAAACAGCTTTCTCCCAATTCAAATTTGCATAATTAAAATCCCCCCCCCTTAGATTCCCTTTTTTTTCCCTTTTCTTTACCTAACCAATTCCAATTCATTTGTTTGTCTATACTACAAAGCCTCCAACAACATATTATTAGGTGTATTATTTTATTTATTTCAACCTTACAACAAACAGGTGCAAAGCTGGCACATTATGAACATGGATGTTCAGCTGTGTCTGATTGTTTTGAATTACTGCATCTTGAGATCAGCCTTCTATGTCTATTATGCATGTGTTCGTCTGGCAAGAGTGCCTGCTTCACAGAATAAAACATTCAAGTGATTGGTGAGAATCATTCTGCCATCTCTTTGTTAACACTAGGTAACTTGCCTTCAGCTGGAAGGCAAGTTATAAAGGTGAATAGGAATGAACAAATCTGAGGAAGTAGATGGAAGAGTAGGGAAGTAGTGTAGCAGACTTTGTGAACAGAGTAGTCAGTAGTGTAAGCAGTGGTAAGCTATGGAAATTTTAACAAAGGGCTCGCATCGTCGAGCAAAAAAAAAAAAAAGCCTAACTTAGCCCTTATAATACTTATATTGCGACTTGGATATCAATCATTAATGCTAGATCTTTTAAAAATTCCAAATTGAGAAGTCGGTTTAAAAAGCCCTTCCCATTTATCATTCGATGCAAAATGCTTGCATAAAGCTGGGTAATTTCTCCACAAAGCAAGAGCCGTTCGTAAACTGCCCATCGTGTTCCAAACACACGGCCAATCTTTAAAATTTCGATACCAAGGTCTTTTTGCAATCATATTTAATTCTCGTTGATTTTTTGGTGATTGAAGATAAAAAACATGTAATTTATCCATAAACATTTCAAAATGATTTATTTCTTTAATATTTTTTATCGAATTGCTAAGCGTAAACGATGAGCGCAATGCCAAATCAGAACGTTTGGAAATTTTTGTAGAAGTTTGATTGCAACACCTGATTTGTTCCCTGACATTACACTAGCTCCATCAGAACAAAATGCAATGAAATGATTTTTTATATAGTTATCAGAAAATCCACATGAATTTAAAGTAGCAATTATAGTAGCATGTATACATTCCACGGTGATATTTTCTAATTCTACAAGATTATTAAACAAGAACAAGAGGCTCGCAAATTTGAGAAAAATTTAACAAAGGGCCCCCACGAGCCCCTTATAGCTCACCACTGAGTGTAAGTGATAGTAATAAGAGAGAAGGAACACAAACAAGGAAAGGGGAGTCGGGGGGGGGAGACACTGTATGAGAAGAGTGTAAGATTGGTAGTTTTTTTTTTTTTAATTATCCTATGGTATTATTACACCAGATCATAGAGGTCAAATTCATGTATTTTATACAGCACCTTTTCTGGATTATAAAGTTCACATTTGGAAATATTTATTCAATTTAGTAAATGCATTGGTGATGCTTCCTCGATGTTACAGATGGGGAAGACTTTTATGCCACTGCTAAACTTGATTGGTCTTGTGTGGCTGGTCTTGAGGCGAGAGATCATGGTAGTGGCACAGCGATTAAACTAGGAGTTGATGATAGCTCCTGGTTTTTCTGCTGAATACCAGTGGTGAGTCATGTCCTGGAGAATTGTTCTTTTTATGTTTTCTTTTCAGTTTTAAAAAGATCGAAATTTGTGGTATCACTTAATGTTGCAGCCATTTTTTCTACTTCATCTGCAGTTTCATTTCTCTTTAATCCCACATGGGATGGAATCAATTTTAAAATTATTTCAGAATCCTTATGTAGTTTGTTTTATGTTTTTTGCTATGTCTCTAAGTATTTCTTGATGGCTGGTGTAGAAGTTCTTAATAGTTTGAAGGGCTGCTAAGGAATCTGTGAAAAATATAAATTCCTTTGGGTTTTGTTTATCCAAATGTTGCAGTGCTATGTTAATGGCTATTAATTCTGCATGGTATGAGTTGTATCCAATACTGTTAGTTGTTTTTAGTTCTATATTTTGAGAGCCATAGATGAGTACTCCACTCCCAGAATTGCCATTTGGATTTTTGGAGCCATCTGTGTGTAGATCTTTATTGAGTCAGGTCCATATTCCATTATTTTTAAAAGAGTTAATGCTCTCAAGATTTCAGGGTTTTCTAGGCTTTTTTTCTCATGTTTCCCTATTTCAAAATTGATAACTATATTTTTCCTGTCTTGATTTGGAGGAAATGCTGGGTAGTTGGCTATTTTGGTAGTGATAGACAAGAATTGTCAGGGGAGGGTATGGAAGAATTACATCTGATGAGTGGTGTCAGTGAGACTTGGACTCTCTCTTTTGGAGCAAGAACTGAGAAGAATGATTCTCATGTGGACTTGGAAGATTCAATCAGGTAGAAAATTTCAATAAATATAGGTGATTCTCTCAAAGACCAAAGTTGTATAGGTCTTTCGTTATAATGAACCTCCAAGCTGTGGCATATGCTTTTATCCATATCAAAAACTGATAGCAAGTGCTCTTTTTTGAGGAAAGCATCTATAATATAATGGATGTTTCCAGTCTGATTAAATGATCTAATATTGAATGATATTTTCAGAAGCTAGATACTCTAGGAAAAGATCATTACTCTTCAGAAACTATAAAAATTAGAGTTAACCATTTCTTTTTTCTTTACTTCTTTTTTCAATCTTTCAAAAACAGTAGGTCAGAACTATTGTACAATGATTTGTTTTTTAGATCTTTCTGCCCTTGGGTCAGGTATCCAAAAATCAGTGTGCTCAGAAAATTTTATTAAAAAGGTAGAGCAGTTTATTTATTTCACGTGATGATACAACTAAGGGGAATGGCACCATCTCAACCCCCCCCCCATTTTATCTGTGCTTGGGACTGGCATAGCTAATGAATCAGGCCTATGGCTGGAAAGGACCATTTCTTAAGTATTCCTGACTGTAATCTGTGTATGTTCATGGGCTGGTTTGCCTGTTCTGAAGGAAGAAAACCCACTACCTCTGTATGAGGATGGCTCATCTTTCATCACAAGAGACTAGATAAAGGTTCGTCACATCACGGATGAGAATTGAACCCAGGTCTTTCTGACCAAAGGGCCTCGGGCAGAGCAGTTAATTTATGTAAGATGATGTAAGATGTATAACCACTAATAATGGATGTCACCAGTTTCTACAGCTGATAGTTAACACTGAATCAAAGCAGCTTTCATTCTTTCTTTCTTGAATTTATTGTACAACGAAACCTGTGGAGAATTCATGACTAAACTGATGATGTTCTATGATACTTAGGATGAAATACTGAATTAACTGTACTGATGATGTCCTATGATACTTAGGATGAAATATTTATTTATTAAAACTTATTACTGTTGTTATGAGTGTTTGTTTAGTCATTCTTTCTTGCATGGCCTTTTGTAAACATCAAACATTTGAAGTGAAGAGTACTTGATGTTTTTCGATTTATATTTCAGCACAAAAATTTAGCAGAGTCGAGTTACTAAAAAAAAAGAAAAGAAGGTAAAATGGTACCACCTACAAGCATGGTTCTAGGACAGAAGTTGACTATGATATACTAGTTCTCTATAACTGCAGTTAAAAGTCAAGGTATTGAATTGGATAAGGAATAGAATACAGGATTGGGTTGATCGGCATAGCATTCTTTACAATGGTCAGCATGTATTTGTGAAGAGTCAGTCCTGTTTTAGCAATTTACTTACATTTTATGATAAGATAATGCATGTGCTATATTATTATTATTATTATCATCAACATCATCCCAAGACCCCCCATGGTGTCACAGACTCATCTAGGATATCCCTTTTGTCATATACATAGCTCATCATACCACACACTTTAAACACATTTAAATTCTATGAAGGCACCACACTCTCAGGCAATACATTCCAATCTTTCACAACTCTCCATGCAAAAAATCTGCTTCTCATAAACCTGCTCACACCCTCCTTACACAGCCTCTTGTTCTCTCCCAATCTCCTATCATTTTATGAAAAACTTCTTCAACATTAATCCTATAACAACCCCTTACTACCTTGTACATCTCTATCATAATACTCCTTTTGCTCCTATCGACTAGATTCTGCAAATTGCATCATCTTAATCTTTCTTCATATTCGACATACCAGAAATCAGAAACAAATTTGTCAAACACTTCTGAACCCTTTGCAACCACTCCACATCCTTTTTGAAAACCAGTGTGACACTGTAAGTCACATATGGACTAACACAGTAGTCCATATGTGATCAAATCAGAGTCTTATACTATGGAACCAGAATCTCCTTATTTCTACAAGTCAGTGTCTTCTGCATCATTCCCAGAATTCATTGCGTTGCCCTCAAAATTTTGGCAATATGTCCTCTAAATTTCAGATCCTTATCCACCATCATCCAAAGATCTCTTATTTCCTCTGCCTCCAACAATATATTCCCACCAAGAGTAAATTCTACATTCCATCTCTGTTTTCCCAAATTTTAATACATCACATTTTGCAACATTGAACCAGTACCCCCACTCCCATGCTCATTCACTCAGTCTATTCAAGTCTTCATGTAAAGCCAGAACATCTGCTCTACTCCTCATAGTTTATTCCAATGAGCACTTCATAAATCACTGGCCCTAAAACAGACCCCAAGGCACAACACTAGTGACTTTCCTCTTCTGGGATATTGCTCCTCCATACACAACTTGTTGATACCTATCAGAGAGCCAATCTTCAATCCAATGCACTAGTCTGACATCCAACCCCCATCTCTTCTAATTTGACTATCAACTTACAAAGTCTAAGTATACTACTGTGTATCCATCACCTGCATCCAATGTCACTGTCACTTTATTGTAATAAGTAAGTATATTACTAAAACATGACCTCCCTTTAGCAAATCCATGCTGTCCATCAAAGAAAATACCATTGTTGTAAACTCAATTCTGGATCCTGGTTCTCACCAGCCTTTCAACACTCTAACCACAACACCTGACACATAGATTGGCCTATAATTTGATGATGGACTTCTGTTACCTTCTTTATGAAGCAGTATGATCATCTTGTCTTCCTTCCATTTCTTTGGAACTTGACCCAATGTAAAACTCATATTAAACAAATACGTGAAGGCAGATGTCAACTCCCTGGCATATTCCTTTAAAATACATGGTGATATATCATCAAGTCCCACAACCTTATTAATGTCAAGTTTGTTTAATTCCCCATATACTTCTTCCTCACTCACAGTCAGTCTCTCCTCCTCATCATCCACTGCTCTCAAACTCTCCATGATATCACATTCACAAGGATGAAAGACGTTTATGAAGTGCTTTAAATGTCTGAAATATATCCTTCGCAGCAGTTGTCCTTATACCATTTTCTCCAATCATTGCCAACCTTCATAATGATTATTTTTGCTGGCTACATATCGAATGAACTTCCTGCGATATATATATATTTTTTTGGCTTCATTAGCTAACTGCTGCTCATGCAAAGTAAACTTTTGCCATCCTAACCTAGTCGCTCTCCTTTCCTGTTCTTTGTATTTCTCATGGAATTGATTCTTACCAGTCCTCTTGTAGGTGTGAAAAGGATCCAGGATCCATTTCACAACTACATTATTTAATCTTCTGACCTTTGGAATACATATAGACATTACTTCTACTATAGAGTATCACCCAAGCAGCATTGATCTCCTTTTCACCCAACTCCTCATTCCATGCTACAGCTGCAAGCTGTTGCCCGAGCTTCTCATAATCACCAGCCTTGTATTTTCACATATACCCTTTCCTCACATGATTGGCAACCACCCAAGTAATCACTTCATGATCTATCAACCATCCTTTTATCAAACCACCAATATCATATCTAACCCCATTTGCTCCAATTTATGCAACAGAGTTTCATGCAGAATCCTGTTGAATGCCTTCAAAAAGTCTAGCAGCAGCATTAGTGAGCAGCCATTTCCTTTATCCAACTCAATTGTCACTTGATTATAAAAAAGTAAGCAAATTACTAAAACAAGATATTCTTTTCACAAAACCATTTATGTGTTTCTTCCTCTTCAGGAAAAATTATCCAATATGTCATGAAATTCAAGTCTGTCCAGAACACTGAGTATTTACAGGGTGTTCGGGATAAATTTGACATATTTATAATTAATTATATTTTTCCGTAAGTTACATGTATTAACACACACTTCTCTTCATTTAAAAGTTTGGACCCTTCTTCATTCATATACAAGATGTCAGAAAGGATGGATAGCTGGAACCCACCTGAATCATGGAAGAGAATAACTTGTATCATGATGATTCGTGCCCGCCATCAAAATAAGGATATTACGACTGCTGCCCAATGCTCCCTGAATACAGTAAAAACAATCAGGCATGAACTAGAGACTTGCAATGGTGACTACGAGGATGTAGCAAGAAGAAAGATCCCTAGCAGACGATCTGATTGCGTTCGTACAGCAGAATTCCTCGCAAATCTGCAGGAACAGGTGTTGAAGAACCCTGGCATTGGAATTCGGGCTTTGTTCGTGGAGTTGCTAACTGTAGTCAAGCCCTGGATAACAAGGGTAGCCAATGGTAGGCCGTATGTATGGCAGCAGGATTCGGCCCCTTGCCACACCTCTGGGAAAAGTCAAAAATGGTTGTCTCAAAATTTCTACGACTTCACCAGTCCAAATGTTTGGCCTCCAAACTCCCCAGACCTTAACCCCATGGATTATTTTGTATGGGGCGCAGTTGAAAAAGACACCAATCGCACTTCCAGTAATACAAAAGCCCAGTTAATGGATAAAATTAAAACAGTTTTTGCGGCCCTTCCCAGGGAGACTGTAGCATCAGCTTGTTCGAGGTTCCGAAGCAGAATTGAAGCTGTGATCGATGCTAATGGTGGTTATTTTGAGTAAATCTTATTGATAGTATTGTAATTAACTCTGCCTGTAATGTTTTTTTGTCAATTCATTAAATTTAATAGATACAAAGAAGATTTTCTTTTTCCTTACGAAACTGTCAAATTTATCCCGAACACCCTGTATATGGTTTTATTTTCTTCTGTACAATATGTCAAAAACAGCTCCAGTGATGGGGTCAGGTGACTATATCTGATATTTTACCTAAAATAGTACTAGAGAGTTTGACTTCTGGTAAAAAACACCAGGAACGATCTTGAATGACTTGGATAGATAATATTAGAAAATGGACTAATTCTTTAGTCTGCATCTTGTTAAGGAGATCCCAAGACAGAAATACCTGAAGAGACTATGTTGGGACTGTTACCTTTACAGTGCCCCAATGGTTTACAAATACGATGAGTGAAGATTTTCCTCTGTACATACAGAGATATACATTTTATTTATTAGCATGTTTAGAGGATTTTCTTACCTCTATGAGATGCTTATTCCATTATTTTTGTTATTTAGTTAAAGCCTTTTGGTATGTTTTCACAAGTGAGGCATATTAATTTTTTTTTTCTTTTAACCACTTTAGATGAAAGATAGAGAGTAAACTATAGCATTTAGGGATGATGTATTTGTATTAAGATGCAATGCTCATGTGCATTAATGTTTCTCTAATGTATTTTCTTTTAGTGTTACCTTCTCAGGGTAAGAGTTTTCCACTAGATGGTTGTTGTGGTATCTTTATCTCTTGATATGGAATATTCTGCTCTCTTGATCTTTGAAATGTCTCTATCCCCCCCCCCCCCCCCCGAGCATGATCTGGAAATATCAGATGAAACAAGTGTTTTATACATGCAGTCTTTGTTTTGATGGTTCTTATTGTTACACTGGGCATAGAAAAATAGCATGACTAGATTTCACTTGAAGCAGCTCAAAGGATTTTGGATGCAGACACTGATAGACACTTGCTTTCACTGATAGTTATGGCTTCAGACACTGATAGACACCTGCTTTCACTGATGGTTGTGGCTACCAGGCCATCATCCCTACAGTTGAGACTTCTTTGTATGGCTGTCACTCCTTGAGCTTTTAATTCAGAGAAAAATCTCCTTGTTAGGAACAAGGAGATTTGCTCTGAATAGCAATATTACATTCTAATATTACTCTCCTGGAAAAGTTCAAGTGTTGTGTGCGTGTGTGTGTGTGTGTGTGTGTGTGTGTGTGTGTGTGTGTGGAGGGAGTTATTGTGATTGGCATTCTCTGGACTGATGATGATGAATGGCAGAGTTTAATCAGAATGTGTATAGCAAGACAAACAGGAAAGCTTCTGTTAAGTTAAGAAGCTTTATTCAGAAAAATAAAGCTTCTTAACAGATTTTAGGGATATCCTGCTAAATCTTCTAAACACTCCTGGATAAAGAAGGTTGAGATATGGTCAAAAGGATGTTTACCAATGTAATGTATAATGAGAAAAGATGGTTTAATAGCACGTATATTAGATGTTTTCTGCTTTTTATATATTTTTGCAGTTGGTTGACATGAAAACGGATTTTTGACTTGGTTGGGACTTGCTGAGGGCTCATAGAATACTTGATGATAAATGACTCATACTCAAAAGGAGGAGGGTTCAGCAACAGAACTCCCTACTAATTACAGAGCCACACATGGATGCTCACTATGAGATAAACAATGATGCTCGGACATGAAATACCATTGCTAACCTGAATTCCATACCAGTGCCACAAGAAGCCTTAGATCCTATCTCAGGACCATGGGTGAAGGAGACTATCTGTAACACCACTTACCATTATAAGCACTGATCCTGGCAGGGCCATTCAGGACTGCCTTTAACCTTTGTGACTGGATGGATCTGAATCCCTTGGATTATAATCCCTTCATCTCTATGAAAAATGGCTTAAATTAATGAGAATTTACCGAGCACCTGGCTCACCCATTTTAGGGCAGTGTGGGAGCGTCTGTACCGATGAGTAGAGCCGCTTTCGGACGCTTGTGTTTCCATCTATCGTTTTCATTGTAGTTAGATGACTCCTGAATGAGTTGATTGGGATGACTAGCTGCTTTAGTGAAATATGTAATGGCAGTATCATGGATAAACACGTGAATATTAGGAATGTCAGTGTCTCGGTGGAGGAGAGTACAAACCATGGAGCATTGAATATCATATGGAGACATTTGTTCTGGATGACCTGTAGCTTTTTGATGTTGATTTTGATGGGGCCACACTTGAGGTGTGGGCCCCCCCAAGTCGGTGATCCATAGGTCAATGTGGGTCTAATGATTGCTTTATAGATTCGTAGTTTGTTTTCAGTGCTGACACGACTTCTTCGGTTGAGAAGAGAGTAAAGTTGCATAGTTGTGGAGTTTGCCTTGCTGCAGGCATAATCGATGTGAGAGTTAAAGTTAAGGCGGTTATCTAGTTAAATACCTCAATATTTGGTGCTGGATTTCCATGGAATAGTTGTGTTGAAAAGTTTGACTTCTCCGTAGTGGGATGCCTTCCGTCTTGTGAAGAGAATGGCAGTACTTTTGTCGGCATTCACAGCTATTCTCCATTTCCTGAGCCATTTTTCTAGGTTTGTTGCTGCGGTTTGTAAGTGCTGCGTAGCTAAGTTTGGCCTGAGAGATCTACTCAAAATTGCCATGTCATCCGCATAGCAAGCTGTGGTGGTTGATGTTGTGTTAGGGACGTCAGCAACGAAGATGTTAAAAAGCAGCGGAGAGAGCAACGAGCCTTGAGGAACACCTGCAGTGATTCTTTTCAAAGAGGATTTGAGTCCTCTCAACTTGACCTGAAATTTCAGTTTTTTTTAAAAAGGAGTCAATAAGTTTGATAATGTAGAGCGGAACGTTGCCCATAAATAATTTATAGATGAGGCCTTTGTGCCAAACCTTATCAAAGGCTTTTGCTACATCCAGAAAAACAGCTCCTGTATGTTGTCGCCAATTGAATCCAGTAATGATGAATTCGACCAGTCTGTGAACTCAGTACTGTGCCTGGTTCGAAACCCAAACTGCTCTTTCGGTATTGTGTTGTTTTTGTTCACCACATCTTGAGGTCGATCGAGGATGATTTTTTCCTGCAATTTTTCCCAAGCATGAAAAGAGACTGATGGGTCTGTAACTTTGCGGTAACTGAGGTGCTTTTCCCGGCTTATGAATGAGGATTATATCTGCTTGTTTCCATCGGGTTGGAAAATAGTTTAGTCTGAGTATTGCATTTATAATTGCTACCAAATGCATGACAGCTTTGTGCGGAAGGGCCTTGATTGTTTTGTTGTTAATTTCATCTGGGCCAGGGGCATTTTTGTTGTTAAGCTTCCTAATGATTGAGTAGACCTCTTTAGGCGAGGTGTTTTCATGGTTATGGCTGCCGGAGCGCAGTACGGACTCGACAGTGAATTTTCTCTATGAAGACCAAATCTGCATGATTAGGACTGCACTGAAGTTGAAGAACTTCAGTGAGGGCTTCTGCCTTTTCATCGTCCCTATAAACTATACCTCTTTCTCTGTGAATGGACTGGATATTGGAACGGTCTGTATGGAGAGTTTTTGCCAATTTCCATAAGGAGTTATCTTCAGTTTTCAGGGAACAAAGTTTTCTTTCCCATTGTTGATTTCTGTGAGCTTTTAGTGCATAGCGAAGTAAGTTTGATGCTCTGTTCAGCTCTTGGCAGTCTTGAGGAGACAGCGTGTTATGAAAGCGACATCTGATTTTATTTTTGTTTCTGATTAGAGCAAGTATTTCTTCTGGGAGTAGGTTTACTTGAGCTGGGGTGGAAATAGAAGAGGCTGCAGTTAAGCTAGTTTGAATTTTGCTTTCCACGTTGTTGACTGCTGTGTCAATTTCTTCACAGGAGGAGATATTCAGCACTGAATCCATGATAGTTGATTGTAGCCATGAATTTTGTGAAATTAGTAAATGACTGACTGGGAATAAGTTCTGGATCCTCTCCCAGTTTTAGAAGTACTGGGTTGTGGTCCGAACTGAGGTTGTTAACTACTTGCAGCTGGAATTGATGAGATGTGTTTTTGAATATGGCTATATCTAATACATCGGGCCTGCTGTGTGTTCCATAATGTGTTGGTTCAATCGGACCTGCGATGATAATATTTCTCAGCTTAGCAAAATTGTGAAGGATTTTTCTGTTGTAATTGGCACACATGCTATTCCATAAGGGATGTTTTGAGTTTAGATCTCCTGCTACTATTGTTGCTTCTGCCGTGTCAAGCAACTGAGAAAGATCAGAGGATAGCAGAGTTCTGCCTGGAGGGTTATAAACAGAATATATTTTTAAGATGCCTGCATTTCAGGATTGCCCATTCTGTAATGCAGAAGTCATATTTTCCTATATTAGTTGCCAAAAGGTATCACACCTTATTATTAAATTACTCTGGATTAGAGAAATGTTGTTGGAAGTATTTTCACTTGGTTATACTATAAATTAAAGATACCAAGAAATTATATAGTTGGTTTAATCCTTTATCCAAGTATAAGCAAACAAATGATTTCTGCATTACTTCATCCTTAGTATCCCCTCTGGGTCTGGCTCCCACTGAAGAGACCCCAATAAAGGTCGAAACCGTTCTGGGTAGTGACCTTCCCTTAATGCATAGCATTATACATGTCTGCAAGGAGATGTGCTTTGCATTATGGGATACTAAGGCAAGTGATGTGAGGTCATACCATCTTTACCACGAGTTGCCCCAGCCCTGAAAATACTTCAGGCGCAAACTTTGTTTGCTTACACTTGGATAAAGGATTAAACCAAGTACATAATTGCTTGGTATCTTTAATTTATAATATGATTTTGCCTTCTTTACCATGTTGCTCAGCTTTCTTGGTTAAGCCTTGTACTGTTCATGAGTTTGCTGGTATTACCCATTGATATTACCCATTCATCTACCTGATTAATCCTCTTTATCTTAGGTATACAATTTAATATTGTTTCCTCCAGATGATCCTTAATTATCTCCCATGCACTACTAACATCCATCCCTTGCAGTGTTTTATGCAATTGTCACAGATTTAAACTTCCTTCTAAGTTTGTCATAATCACTTGCCTTGTAGTTCCACATATGCCCCTTCTTGACAGAATATTCTTCATGTTTTACAATATCCCAAGTCAAGACTGCATAGTCACTTTCCCCAATCAGAGACAATGTAGTCACATTAGTTATGGATAGCTCTTCTGATTCTATGACAGTTTCAATACTCTTGTATCCCTAGTGCCCTTCATCACATGCTGTCTCCAGTAATTATTTCTCAGTAGGCGTATAAATCCCATTTCCTTTTTGCCATGTGATCTTTCTTCCTTCCAGTCTATAATTACATAGTTGAAGTTCCCCATGATAATCACTCAACCTGTACTCATTGTACTAATTTGCCAATGCATATCTTCCAGATCATCCCTGGAATCCACATGCCCATAGCAATAATGAACAGTATATTTTGTCTTACTGGCTGTGACTTAACACACCAGACTGTTTCAAATGAACAGCCACTCTCCCATTTATCTATATTCCTTTTGGCTGCAATTCATCTGCTATCATTAGAAACATTCCCCCCCACATCCTATTTTCTATTAACCCTCTATTTTCCCTGAAAATACTAAACCTTTCACATTCCATTCTTGTACTTATATCATCTGCTGTTAGCCAAGTCTCACTAATGCCTATAATGTTTGGTGAGGTTGCACTAACCAATGCCAAAAACTCCCCCCCCCCTCTTGTTCCTGATACTTCTAGAATTAGTATATAGAAACTGCTGCATCCCTTTAGGACCTAATCACCCTAACTTCCTGAATTGAATACCTATTCAATATTTTTGCTTGAGAGACTAGATTCTGCACTTGGTCATTCTCACACTACTCACTCGGTTGCCTCATTGGTGCCTTCACACAAACTCACCTGCTTCCACTCTAATTGCTTCAGTTTTCCTGAATTTGTGCTTCAGCATGCTTGGTGAACAAAGTTCTCTTGCTCTAGACACCTAACACAAAACCATTTGGATGTAGTCCATCAGCATTATACAAAGAAGCATTTGTATAATGCAGTCTGGAGTATACACATATACAAAGACGAGCTGAATTACATTTCACACAGTATGCTAAAGAGACAATGATTTGATCAACAGTTATTTTATGGCATGTCCTCTAGTGAAAATAAAATAAAGAAACATAAAATAAAATAAATTAATTAAAAAAAATACATCAAAGCTATATTCTATTTAAGATCAGAGAAGCATTCTTCCATATATAGTTTTATTACAGTAACAATGATCCTAATTTAACATGACAATTATTATATTGGATTTAAGATCTTGGATTACCTATGATCCTATTCATAGTTAACTCTTAGGGAGAAAGGTTAAGTGGGTAGAATATGTGCTTTCTATATTCATGGGATTTTTAGACCATCATTATTGTTAAGAATCAGGTAGTTGATAAGAATCTCCAGGCTTCCTTAAATTTACGTTCATACAATGTTTTGGTGTGATGTAAACAACAGGTGGGTGCTTTTCCACTCAATTCTATGTAAAGTGTTCAGGTCATGAACAGAAAGGCCAGCTTCACCATAGTTATATTTGATGTGTCGTTTATGTTCTTTTTTGTCTAATAGGAATTGTGCATCGTCTTTTCCCTATATAGGATAGATTACAGGTGTAATAAATATTGTATACTCCAGGGTGGGTCAGCAGAGGGAGTGGATCTTTGGATGAGTTGAGTAAGCTCTTTAATTTTGTAGGAGGTTTAAAGGTTGCTTTAAGGTTGTATTTCTGTCGTATTCTTTATTTTATCTGAAAGTGTTATTGTTGTCTAGTTTATCTTTCCTTTCTTTTCGGCTTGCACGGTGATCCGAATGCATTTTTGGAAATTATGGAGACAACTACCGTGTTTGAATAAAAACTTTAGTTTAATATTACTAAAATTTTACAATTCGACGTTTCGACCTTTATGTCAAGGTCATCTTCTGGAGCGTACAAATATACACAAGAAACAAGCTATACTACAATCATACTGGTTCGTTAAAGACACTGACTAACCGCTACCACAATTGTTGGCCTGACCTCTGGTGGGAAAAAAAAATAAAAAATTAAAATTAAAATTAAAATAAAAAAAATAAAATAAAAAAATAAAATAAAAAAAAAATAATAAAAAAATTATACATCAACGCTAGAGTCCTATTATTTGTGTTGTCTACTATATGCATATATTAACATCATTCCATCCAGTTGGAGTGGAATGGTTTCTAATACTAGCGGATTGGCTAGAGTCCTGACTTATGTTGAATCTTTCATATTAGGTTGGCTGAATGTGTGCCATCCAGATCCTTGGAATTTTCATACCATCTTTATTGTTGATATTTGGGTGGTTTATCAGGATTTTGCAGGATTCTTTAAATTTTCTTTCGTACCATGTTTTTGTGCAGTGTAAGGAGCAGGTGCTTTTCCAGTTGATTTGGTGTAAGGTGTTAAGTGCATGGTCTGAGAGGCCTCCTTCACCATAATGGTCATATTTAATGTGTCTAATGTGTTCTTTCTTGCGTATAGGGATTATCCGTCCTGTTTCACCAATGTACGGTAAGTTACATGTGCAGCGGATGCAATAGACTCCAGGATGTGCTAATGGGAGGAGAGGATCCTTAGAGGAGCTGAATATGGTTTTAAGTTTAGTGGGTGGTTTAAATGTGGCATTGAGGTTATAATGTTGTAGGATTCTGTTGATTTTTTCTGATAACCCTTTAATGTATGGGATGGCTATGGTTTTACTGTAATCTAGATTCGTTTTTGTTGTGGTTTTATAGAGTATTTTATTGACAGTATTTTTGTTATAGCCATTGTTTATGAATGTGTCACTAATGATTTTTAGTTCTTGTTTCAGGGCTTGCTGGTTAGAGCAAATAGTTGTGGCTCTGTTTTTAAGGGTGTTTATGACTCCATATTTTTGTGCTGGGTGGTGGTATGAATTCGCATGTATGTATTGGCCCGTGTGTGTCGGTTTTCGGTAGACCGTGAAGGATAGACTGCCTGAAGGAAGACGTGTAACTAGTGTGTCTAGGAACGAGAGCGAATTTTGGTTTTCGATTTTGATGGTAAATTGTATGCGTTCGTGTTGTTTGTTTAGGTGGCTGAGGAATGTGTTTAGCGTTTGTCGCCCGTGCGGCCAGATCGCGAACACGTCGTCAACGTATCTGAGCCAGATTGTCGGTCGAAGCATGGCGGAATCAAGAGCCCTTTGCTCAAAGGTTTCCATGTAGAAGTTTGCGATTGGGGGGGGGATAATGGTGAGCCCATGGCTGTACCTTCCTTTTGTTGGTAGAATTTGTTTTGCCACACGAAGTAACTGGACTTTCGTACGTGGGCAAAGAGGGCCGTAATGTCGGGCGGAAATTTGTTCTGTAGTAGGAGAATTGTGTCATTGATGGGGACATTAGTGAAAAGTGCAGAAACGTCAAAACTGACTAATAAGTCGTCTTTGTCGAGTGTTATGTTTTTGATTTTGTTTATAAAGTGTTGTGTGTTTTTTATGTAGGAGGGGGAATGACCTACCAACTCCTTGAGTGTTGCCGCTAATTTCTTGGCTAGGTGGTAATTGGGACTGTCTATTCCTTCCACTATTGGTCGAAGGGGCACATTTTGTTTGTGTATTTTCGGAACCCCCTTTATAAACAAAATCAAAAACATAACACTCGACAAAGACGACTTATTAGTCAGTTTTGACGTTTCTGCCCTTTTCACTAATGTCCCCATCAATTCTCCTACTACAGAACAAATTTCCGCCTGACATTACGGCCCTCTTTGCCCATGTACTAAAGTCCGGTTACTTCGTGTGGCAAAACAAATTCTACCTACAAAAGGAAGGTACAGCCATGGACTCACCATTATCCCCCCCCCAATCGCAAACTTCTACATGGAAACCTTTGAGCAAAGGGCTCTTGATTCCGCCACGCTTCGACCGACAATCTGGCTCAGATACGTTGACGACGTGTTCGCGATCTGGCCGCACGGGCGACAAACGCTAAACACATTCCTCAGCCACCTAAACAAACAACACGAACGCATACAATTTACCATCAAAATCGAAAACCAAAATTCGCTCCCGTTCCTAGACACACTAGTTACACGTCTTCCTTCAGGCAGTCTATCCTTCACGGTCTACCGAAAACCAACACGCACGGGCCAATACATACATGCGAATTCATACCACCACCCAGCACAAAAATATGGAGTCATAAACACCCTTAAAAACAGAGCCACAACTATTTGCTCTAACCAGCAAGCCCTGAAACAAGAACTAAAAATCATTAGTGACACATTCATAAACAATGGCTATAACAAAAATACTGTCAATAAAATACTCTATAAAACCACAACAAAAACGAATCTAGATTACAGTAAAACCATAGCCATCCCATACATTAAAGGGTTATCAGAAAAAATCAACAGAATCCTACAATATTATAACCTCAATGCCACATTTAAACCACCCACTAAACTTAAAACCATATTCAGCTCCTCTAAGGATCCTCTCCTCCCATTAGCACATCCTGGAGTCTATTGTATCTGCTGCACCTGTAATTCACTGTACATTGGTGAAACAGGATGGACAATCCCTATACGCAAGAAAGAACACATTAGACACATTAAATATAACCATTATGGTGAAGCAGGCCTCTCAGACCATGCACTTAACACCTTACACCAAATCAACTGGAAAAGCACCTGCTCCTTACACCGCACAAAAACATGGTACGAAAGAAAATTTAAAGAATCCTGCGAAATCCTGATAAACCACCCAAATATCAACAATAAAGATGGTATGAAAATTCCAAGGATCTGGATGGCACACATTCAGCCAACCTAATATGAAAGATTCAACATAAGTCAGGACTCTAGCCAATCCGCTAGTATTAGAAACCATTCCACTCCAACTGGATGGAATGATGTTAATATATGCATATAGTAGACAACACAAATAATAGGACTCTAGCGTTGATGTATAATTTTTTTATTATTATTTTTTTATTTTATTTTATTTTTTTTTAATTTTTTATTTTATTTTTTATTTTATTTTTTTCCACCAGAGGTCAAGCCAACAATTGTGGTAGCGGTTAGTCAGTGTCTTTAACGAACCAGTATGATTGTAGTATAGCTTGTTTCTTGTGTATATTTGTACGCTCCAGAAGATGACCTTGACATAAAGGTCGAAACGTCGAATTGTAAAATTTTAGTAATATTAAACTAAAGTTTTTATTCAAACACAGTAGTTGTCTCCATAATTTCCAAAATTGCATTGGATCTGGATGGCACACATTCAGCCAACCTAATATGAAAGATTCAACATAAGTCAGGACTCTAGCCAATCCGCTAGTATTAGAAACCATTCCACTCCAACTGGATGGAATGATGTTAATATATGCATATAGTAGACAACACAAATAATAGGACTCTAGCGTTGATGTATAATTTTTTTATTATTTTTTATTTTATTTTATTTTTTTATTTTATTTTATTTTTTTATTTTATTTTTTTAATTTTAATTTTAATTTTTATTTTTTATTTTTTTTTCCCACCAGAGGTCAGGCCAACAATTGTGGTAGCGGTTAGTCAGTGTCTTTAACGAACCAGTATGATTGTAGTATAGCTTGTTTCTTGTGTATATTTGTACGCTCCAGAAGATGACCTTGACAAAGGTCGAAACGTCGAATTGTAAAATTTTAGTAATATTAAACTAAAGTTTTTATTCAAACACGGTAGTTGTCTCCATAATTTCCAAAAATGCATTCGGATCACCGTGCAAGCCGAAAAGAAAGGAAAGATAAACTAGACAACAATAACACTTTCAGATAAAATAAAGAATACGACAGAAATACAACCTTAAAGCAACCTTTAAACTTTAGGACTCTAACCAATCCGCTAGTATTAGAAACCATTCCACTCCAACTGGATGGAATGATGTTAATATATGCATATAGTAGACAACACAAATAATAGGACTCCAGCGTTGATGTATAATTTTTTTATTATTTATTTTTTTATTTTATTTTTTTATTTTTATTTTTTATTTTAATTTTAATTTTTATTTTTTATTTTTTTTTCCCACCAGAGGTCAGGCCAACAATTGTGGTAGCGGTTAGTCAGTGTCTTTAACGAACCAGTATGATTGTAGTATAGCTTGTTTCTTGTGTATATTTGTACGCTCCAGAAGATGACCTTGACATAAAGGTCGAAACGTCGAATTGTAAAATTTTAGTAATATTAAACTAAAGTTTTTATTCAAACACGGTAGTTGTCTCCATAATTTCCAAAAATGCACTAGTTTATCTTTGTTTTTTTAAGTGAGGTCTTGTAGGGAATTTTGTTGATAGTGTTTTGGGTACAACCATTTTTTTTTTTTTTTTTAGGAAAGTATTACTGATAACTTTAAATTCATTTTTAAGTGTTTGTTCATTGGAGCAAATCTTCAAAGCCATGTTTTTTTAGATTATTAATGACATCTAGTTTTTGTGTTTTGTGTTAGGTGGTGGTAGGAGTTTGTGTGTATATATTGGCCAGTATGTATCAACTTCTGGTAAACAATGAAGATAGGTCACATGTCTTCCTTCTGGTAAATTGCCAGAAGGAAGAAATGTGACAAGTGTATCTAGAAATGGAAGTGTGTTCTGCTTTTTAATCTCAATTGTGAACTGTATGTGTTTGTGTTGTTTGTTTAGGTGGCTGCAGAAAGTGTCTAATGTCTAGCAGCCATGGGGCCAGTTATAACTATAATATTATAACCATGGTGAAGCTGGCCTTTCTGCTCATGCCCTGAACACATTACTTAGAACTGACTGGGAAAGTACCTGTTGTTTACATCACACCAAAATATGGTATGAACATCAATTTAAGGAAGCCTGTGAGATTCTTATCAACCACACTAATCTTAACAATAATGATGATGATAATGGTCTAAAAATCCCAAGAAATATGGCAGGCACATATTCTACCCACTTAACCTTTCTCCCTAAGAGTTAACTATAAATAGGACGATAGGTAATCCAAGATCTTAAATCTAATATAACAATTGTCATGTTAAATTAGGACATCATTGTAACTGTAATAAAACTATCTATATGAAAGTATGTTTCTCTGATGTTATCTTAAATAGAATATAGCTCTGATGTAGTTTAATTAATTAATTTTATTTTATTTTCACTAGAGGTCATGCCAGTAGAATAACTGTTGATCAAATCATAGTCTCTTTAGCATACTGTGAGAAATGTATTTCAGCTTGTCTTTGTATATATATATGTGTATACTCCTACACCAGATGACCTTAATATGAAGGTCGAAACGTTGGGAAATTAAAATAGTTATTTATAACACAGTTGTAGAGTCCATAATTTGTCTAAAATGAATGCTGATTACCATGTAACACTGAAGGAAAGGAATACCCATTTCGACCTTTATTGATGTGAAAAAGTAAAGGTGTGCTCGTCATGGACCTAGAATAGTTAGTAAAAGTATGCAAGAGAGCCTGATAGTATTAGGAGAAAGAAAAGTGGATAGTATGAGAGATAGAGAAAAGGCTCTTCAGCTCTTTTATATCATCATACAGCTAAAGGCTATCAGATTTCCTTTTTACCAATGTCATGCAGATGAACAACCAAAAGACTAATTGAAACTAAAGTGAAAAGTGACTGATATACCCAGGTGGTTAGCCTTATCTGAGTTAACTACCTTGAGTTAGCCTTCTCTCCTAGAATTGCTTTCCAATCTTCCCTGCAACTGACCATTTAAAAAACTTCTAATAGCAAAAATAGACAGAATTTTATCTCTCCCTGATAAATACTGCATAATGTGGGTGGTCTACACTACTTAGTCAAAAGTTTGATATCTCCTAGAATGCTTCTTTCTAAATACAAAAATCGTCTGAACAATCAAATTTCCACAATACAACATTATAAAGCATTTGGATGTCATGTTGCTGGTTTTTGGATCCATGTTTCTTTCTAACCTTCCATAAATGGTATTTTAATTCATTAATTATAAGAATCAAAATTCTTTTTCTATTGCTAAGAGGTGGTGGGTACTGCAAAAAAAATGGAATGCCCAACATATTACATAATCTGTTCCAAATATGCAGGGCAAGAGGGCAGCTGTAGAATGCATGTTCTACTCTTTCCAATCTTCTTTTTCTGCAGCTTGTCCCACTTAAGTAGAGTCGCTGTTTGTAGTGAGTCTTCTCCACAACTTCCTGTCTTGGGCTGCAACCACATCAAGTTATTGATACTCAAGTCCTCCTCCACCATCTCTTCTTTGGCAGCCCACGCTTCCTCCTCCCCTACACATCCAACTGCATGACCTTTCTTCCCACATACTCATCCTCCCTCCTCATCACATGACCAAACCATCTCAACTTTGCCTCCTGTATCTTTGCTCCTAAGTTTGTAACTTTCACCATTCCCCTTACATAGTCATTTCTCAGACAATCCTTTCCGGTCACACTGCACATCCACCTAAGCATTCTCATCTCTGCTACCTCCATCCTGCTGATGTTATTTTTCCTCAGGGCCATAGTTTCCATAGCATACATCATAGCTGGTCTCACTACTGTCCTGTAGATTTTGCCTTTTAGAATGATTGGCACCCTCTTACTGCATAGCACTCCAGCCATCTCTCTCCGGTTCCTCCATCCTGCTTGTATCCTGAAGCATCTCACTTCCATCTCAGCCTCACCATCCTCTTTCATTGTCTTACTTCTGCTCAGTCTCATACCTCTCTCTCTTCCAGTACTTTCCTCCAACTTTCCAGTTTAGCCACCACTTCTTCTCTCGATTCTGCACACACACACACACACACACACACACACACACACACACACACACACACACACACACACACACACACATAGCACGATGTCATCTGTATACAACATAGTCCAAGGTGCATCTTCTCTCACCTCCTTGTCACCACCTCCATCACAATATTAAACAGGAATGGACATAATGCTGACCCTTGATGCAAGCCAACTGTCAGTGGAAAACTTTCTGTCTCTCCCAGGCAGGTCTGAACTCTTGTCTTCATATTTCATCTCCTTCACCAGCCTGACATATTTCTCTGGTACCTTCTTCTCCCTCAGACACCTCCAGACTTCTTGCCTTGGCACTCTATCATACACTTTTTCCAGATCAATAAATACCAGATGTAGCTCCCGTTGCTTCTCTCGAAACCTTTCCATCATCTGCCATAGTCCAAAGATATCACTGTCATCAATCGACCAGGCATGAAGCCAAATTGCTCCTTTGCAATCTCCACCTCCTTCCTCAGTCCTCCATCAAGAACCCTTTCTAGGATTTTCATTGTACATCCCCCTTTACTCTTGTAGATGGGGGACAAGAGTACTTTCCCTCCAATCCGTGGATATATTTTCCTGTTGTCAAACTTTTATTAACAGGTCCCACAGCAGTTCAATTCCTTTTCCCCCCAGGGCCTTCCATGTCTTCACTGGGATCCTGTCAGGGCCCACCGATTTTCCATTCTTCATCCTCTTTATGGCCTCCTTCACTTCCACTGTACTAATGTTCTGCACCATCCCCATCTTCTCTGTGAGTCCTTGCATTTTCTTTATTCAAAAGCCCTTCAAAGTATATTCTCCATCTGTTTCTTATATCCACATCCCTCCTTAATATACTCTTCCTCCAGAGTTTTTGATCTGCCTCACATGTAAGATGTCCTTTGATGCCTTATTTCTACATTCTGCCAATCGATAAATCTTTCTCTTTCCTTCCTTTGTTTCTAATTAATCATAAAGATCTTGATATGCCATGGTCTTTGCCTGCACAACAACTCTCTTGGCTTCTCGCTTTTTCTCTCTGTCCTCTTCCACCTTTACTCGTCCCACTTCTGCTCAGCCTTCCTCTTAGCCATCACTACTTCTTGTACATTATTATTCCACCACCAATGTTAAAGTACCTCCATTTTGGTATTGACTGAAAGGTGACCATAATCAATTCTCCAAGCAAAATCCTTCCTGTTAGGGTATCCTTGGAACTTCAATAAGTTATGAAACAAAGTGTTGTTGTCAGTACCAACTGCGGAAGTTCACAGCAAAAGAGATTAAAGATTTCTTTATAGCAATGTTTACTTTTTTAAGTGAAAGAATGTTAATGACGGAATGTTTTAGAAGTCTTAGAGCTAAGCACAAAATGTTGTAGTATTCAGGAACAATCTCAGCTTTTGGACCTTTATAATCATTCACTTGAACTGGGGAAGATGAAAACCTAGGTATTACTAGAGAAAATATGCACATGTGTGATTAGTCTACATAATTTTACAATTTCAAGCTGTATTGCTTAAATAGCATAATCTTAAGAGTGGAAGCCAAAAATCCTCCATGCTTCTTGATAATGGAAGAAATTCCTTTTTATCTCTTTGGTATTGGCTGGACTAAAAAAAATTGCACACGCTTTACTATATAATTGCCTTTATTCAGCTTCTGTGATGTCTGTAATATTTATTATGTATAACTGAGCAGGGAAGTCTAAGATTTCAGAATTCTTGTATATAACTTCTTGAACAGGTAATATTGGGTAAGTGGAGAAGAGAATTCCAAATATAATGAGGGGTTCTCTCTTAGGGGTTAGTCTAAAGGAATGCCTCGAAGTTCCCACTTTCCTAAACCATTTAATTTTGTCATCTGCATTAGCAGTTAATCCACTGAGCTTGCTGAATTTTTCCAAAATACCAAAAAAGATGTATATGGAATCATCATAATCAAAAATTCCTGACATGTACCCTCAAGGGGGGGGGGGTACAGACAGGATATGATAGTACTACAAGAAAAATTTACATCACCATGAATTTCCTATATATACAATTTTCCTCCAAATCAATCTTTTACCTGTCAAGACTTCAACATTATCAGACCTTATATCTCTCTCTTCTAAGGCACATTTTACTGTATTAATCTACCTATACCTTGGTCTTTCTCTATGGGTCTTTTTCCTGCCAACCCAGCAGAGAAGGCTTGATTTGTTAATCTTTCCTCTCGCATTCTGTTTAAGTGACCATATGAGATTAACTCTACTAACACATTCCTGGGTGCTAAGAATGTCAAGTTCTTTCCTAATATTCTCGTTTTTAATATGATATTGCCATTGATGCAATCTGTGCATGCCCCTAATCTTTCTCAGGAATCTCATATATGTAGTCTCTAGTCATTGGTCAAGTGTTTTATTTCTAACATGGTTTGAACATCGTCTGGTACATGGCAAATTTAGTGTTTTGACTAATTTCACTCCTATTCCATATAAATTTCTTCATTTGACTTCCTACCATACCAACTTTGTTGATTCTGTTGTCTATTTCCATATTTAATTTACCATCTTCACTAAAAATCATGGCTAAGTAGTTGAAATGTTTTACTTGTTCTATAGGTTCTCCATTCATAATGCAGTTTATATTTTCAATGCCTCTGCCTATTTTGATTGTAATTGGCTTGTTATTGCTGACCTTCATACCATAATTTATTTAGAAATATAATACCATCTACATAAAGTAAAGAGCTGAGATTTACATCTCCAATTTTGATCAGGTTCAATACCACTTTCCTTCATAATGTAACCCATATAGACAATGAATAACAGAGGGGATAATGTACATCCTTGTCTGACATCAGATTTAACATCAAACCATCTTCCTGTACTTTCTTTAATTCTAACTACTGACTTACAACTCAAATAAAGACTAAGTATTATTTGATATAATGCCCCATTGACACCATATAACTGTAGCGTTTTGAATAGATTTTCTCTTGGCACCTTATCATATGCCTTTTCCATATCTTCAAAACTTAAATATATATCATTGTTATATTCCCATGATTTATCAACTATTTCTTGTAAAGTGAAAATCTGATCCTAAGAGCCTCTATTTGGCCTGAAACCAGCTTGCTCTTACCAAGCTTTCCTTTCACAATCCTTCTCAACAGTTTCTCAAGTATACTTGCATAAATCTTATCAGGAACACTCAGTAGGGAAATACCTCTGTAATTCTCACATTCAGTTTTACTTCCCTTTTTATATATGTGTGCTATGAGGGGTAAGGTCTACTGATAGCATTGCCATTGACTGCTTTTTAATATTAAGTAAGCATAGTAGATCACGTAGCAGAAACAGATTAAATTTTACAGTTCAGCCTGGAATTCCATACATGTGCTTTTAATAATGTACCTCATTTCCACTTTGAGCCTGTCATTAATAATGCGGTAAAATATCTGGTAGTCAGTATTAGAGAGAGAGAGAAATAGGTCTCCAGCTGCTGATTAAGTTGTGATTTCTGCTAGAGTTTGGAATGATGATGGTATGGCTGGCTTACTACAAATTCACTTGGTATGTGTCCTGATAAGATTAAAGAATTAAACAGTATAATTAGAATGAGATGAATAAAATCCCAGCCCTTGCAGTAAAGTTCTTTCTTTAGACCATCAGGTCCTGGGGGATTTTCTTGTTTGGCATTCTAATAGGCTGTGGCAACTTCAGATGCTGTAATGGGTCTGTCAGACCCATCCTGGATATGAACAAGAAAGCCATGAAACCAATCTGTGTAGTTTCCCTTCCTTTCCCATCCCTCTTCCAAGAGGGACGGGTCAGCACTACTCAGATTAGTTTCAACCTTTAATGAGGTCTAATCAGTTGGAGCTACACCCAGGATGATACCATGGGTAAATCAGTACAAAAGTCATATATTAGTCAATAGCTGCTAGATTATTATTGGTATACAGTTATCTCTATGGAATCAAAACTTTCATCATGGGAGATCCACACTATATACTCGTAGTCTAGTTGTAAAGATACTTCACTTGTAAACATTGATTGCTTATACTTGGGTAAAGTATTAAATCAAGAATATAACTTTGTCAAGTATAAATGTAGTTGTAATCCATCTAAAACTATCTCTGATCTGGAGTATTTAAAAATATGGTAATATACTATTTTATTATTTGTATATACAATATATATGAAATTTGTACTGAGTTAATTTGGTATCTTCCTGGATCTATATCTCGCTGTAAACAGACCTGAATAAAGGTGAAAACCAGTCTGGGAAGTCCTTCCCATAATGCCTTTGCATTATAGAAAACTGAGGCAGTGGATGTGAAATTAACAGCCTCTACATACAAGTAGACTAGATGAAGACTAGATACTTCATGTGCAAACTTTATTTGCTTATGCTTGAGCAAAAGATTAAAACAGATTTAAATGTCAAGTATAATATACTTTGTAACCCAGCAAAAATAGTTTCTAGAGGAGTGACCAGATGACGAATCATTAAAATAAAGACAGAAAGAAACCTGATATTGATGTCACTCAATAAGGTGTGAGCAGAGATAATTTGAAGTGATGTGGTCAGTTAAAACAGAATTAGAGAAAAACTTAGCAAAACAACTGTTTGATCCAGAATGGGGGGGGGAACAGACCTAGAGCAAGATCAAGATGAACTGATGAAGTTAATAGTACCTTTGAAGAATGAGACATATAATAATAGAGTTAGTGAGTGACCAGTTTTCAAAAGTCTATCACCTAAGTGAGGATATCTCTGTACTTGTAGCAATAACTGATGTGAGAATTATTATTATTATTATTACGGGTATCTCCATGGAGTCAGTAGACTCATCGCGGGAGACCCAAACTAGCAAAACAATATCTGCCATATCTCTTCTTGAATTAATTTACAGACGAAGAGCTCACAACTAAGTCGGGCAATGAATTCCACTCATTCACCACCCTCCAGGCAAAAACCTTGTTCTGACACTTTTGTTAACCACACTCTTCTTTAATTTCCAGAGATGACCTCTTGTTCTTCCATCACTATCACACAGCTGAAACATTTCCCCTGCATCAATCCTATAAAAACCTTTTAGTAATTTGAATGTTTCTATCATATCCCCTCTTCTTCGCCTATCAACCAATCTCTGCAATCCACAAGCTCTCAATCTATCAATGTAGGGAGCATTTTTTATATCACTCACCAACTTGGTCACTCTTCTCTGAACCCTCTCCACAGCCTCCTCATCTCCAAGGAATCCAGGTGACCAGACCTGAGCACAGTAATCCGAATGTGGAAGTATCAATGCTTTATAAAGGGGAATAATAACCTCTTTATCTCTGGATGTCAGTGTGTTCCTCAACAACCAAGTAATCCTATGTGCAATCTTGGACACCTTAGCAATGTGTCCTCTGAACTTCATCTCCCTATCTACCAATACCCCTAAGTCCCTAGCCTCATCAATCTCTTGGAGTACCTTTCCATCGATGTAGTACACAGCTGGTAATCTTTTAATCCCAAAATGCATGACTTTACACTTTTCCACATTGAACTGACATCCATTTTCTTTTGCCCATTTTACCAGCTTATTTAAATCCTCCTGCAAACTTTCAACATCAGCTTGATTTTTTATTGCACTACACAACTTTGCATCATCAGCAAACAACTGAATATCTCCCTTTAAGCCGTTACCTATATCATTTATATACAAATTAAACAACATTGGCCCAAGCACAGAGCCCTGAAGAATTGAAGTTAATGAATCAGAGGTACTTAGTATATGCAGAATTTAAATGCAAAAACTGCAGTAGGTTTAGCTGGAATATCAGCTCGAGTGTTACATGAATGTGCAAAAGAATTGTCAACACCTCTTACTTTATTATTTAACTTAAGTTTGAACTCTGGTATGGTCCCTAGGGAGTGAAGGAAGGCAAAATAGTTCCTTTGCATAAAGGTGGCTCTAAGACTGCAGTAGTAAATTACAGACCAATCACCATCTCGGGAGTGGTGGTAAAAGTATTGGAAAAGTTGGTTAAGGACAGAATTCAAGAATGGGTGGATCAGAATATGATATTCTATAGGGACCAACATGCTTTTGTTAAAGGTCGGTTCTGCCTTAGCAATTTATTAACTTTTTATAATAGAATGATATCTGAGTTGGACAAGGGGAATGGACTACACAGTAATACTTCTGGATTTTGATAAGGCTTTTGACAGGATATCCCATGGAATACTGTTGCACAAATTAGAACAGATGGAGATGGATACTAAACTGGTGATATGGATAAGAGAATGGCTCAAGGAGAGATACCAGAAAGTAGTGTATGGAGGAGCACAGTCCAGGATGAAGCAGGTGGTGTGCCTCAGGGCTCTGTGCTCTGGCCATTATTGTTTAATTTGTACATAAATGATATAGAAAATGACCTGAAGGGAGCTATTCAGTTGTTTGCTGCTGATGCAAAGTTGGGTAGTGTAATAAAAAATCAAACTGATGTTGAGAGTTTGCAGGAGGATTTAAATAAGATGACAATATGGGCAAAAGATAATGGATGTCAGTTCAATGTGGAAAAGTGGAAAGTCATGCATTTTGGGATTAAGATTACCAGCTGTGTAACACATTGATGGAACAGTACTCCAGGAGATTGATAAGGCTAGGAACTTGGGTGTGTTGGTGGATAGGGAGTTAAAATTCAGAGGGCACATTGCTAAGGTGTCCAAGATAGCACATAGGATTACTTGGTTATTGAAGAGCACTAACACCCAGAGATAAAGAGGTTATTATTCCTCTTTATAAGACTTTTCATACTTCCACATCTGGATTATTGTGCTCAAGTCTGGTCGCCTGGATTCCTTGGAGATGAGGAAGTGGTGGAGCGGGTTCAGAGGAGAGTGACTAAGCTGGTGAGTGTGATAAAAAATGCTCTCTACACTAATAGATTGAGAATTTGTGGATTACAGAGGTTGGCTGATAGGAGGAGAAGAGGGGGGATATGATAGAAACATTTAAATTACTAAAAGATTTTTATATTCAGGGGAAATATTTCAGCTGTGTGATAGTGATGGAAGAACAAGAGGTCATCCCTGGAAATTAAGGAAGAGTGTGGTTAACAAAGGTGTGAGAACTAGATTTTTTGCTTGGAGGGTGGTGAATGAGTGAAAAGTATTGCATGACTCAGTTGTGAGTGCTTCGTCTGTTAATGAATTCAAGAAGAGATATGATAGATACTGTTTTGATAGTTTGGGTTTCCTATGATAATTCTTCTGACTCCATGGAGATACCTGTATAATAATAATAAGATTTGATCATAATTGGGACAAAGATTAATGCAGAAGAACAGTAAAGAAGTCAAGATTTTAGATTTTGTTATCCAAGTGAAATACATTCAGAATAACCACAATACATACATTAAAAAAAAAAAAAAAATATATATATATATTCTATTAATTTCTTTTATTGTGCTGTGCTTCATAAAATATAAACTAACATTAATGGAATCATTGTTGAATGATAATTCATGTTGTGTTAAGGAGTCACATACACTGCTTATTTGTGATGCATAATGACCATTATAAACAAGTTCGATGAATTTTGAGGTTTTTTTTTTATGTAGGCTGACTAAAGATAATTTACAAGGGTGGTCTGAAAAGTTAGTTCTTGGCCTCGACCATAGATGGCAAAACTATCAGTAAGATTTTTTTTTTCTAAGCTGGTACATCTGTCAACTTGAAATAGATAAAATTGAGTAACATGCAGTTATAAAATTCTTTGTAAAAGAAAGTTTAATGGCAAAAGAAATTCATTCGAAGTTCATAAAAGTTTATGGATGCTCTTCTCCTTGGTTTTTGACAATTAAGAAATGGGCTGCTGAGTTTAAACATGGCCATACCAGCCTTGAAGATGATCCATGTGAAAGACATCCAAAAAGTGTAACAACACCAGAAATCATTGATCAAGTGCACAATATGGCATTGGATGACTAGCAAATCAAAGTGAGTGAAACTGCTGAGAATATAGGCATTTCAGAACATGTAGGATATATTTTGCATGAAGAATTGCAAATGAAAAAGCTTTGTGCAAGATGGGTGCCACGCTTGATCACAGCAGATCAAAAGCGCACTCACATGAAAATCTCTGAACAGTGCTTGGAGCATTTTAACAAGAATAAAACTGATTTTGTGCATTGATCTACTACTATCAATGAGACTTGGATTCACCATTACACTCCAGAATCAAAACTGCAGTCAAAACAGTGGACAGAAGCCGGCTGTTCAGCGCCAAAGAAGACAAAGTCAGTTCCATCAGCAGAAAAGGTCATCATGGCATCAGTGTTTTGGGATGCTAAAGGCATTTTGTTTATTAATTATCTTGAAAAGGGTAAAACAATAACCGGGGAATATTATTCTGATCTTTTAACCAGACTAGACGAAAAAATTCGTGAGAAACGACCCGGTTTGCAGAAGAAAAATATCATCTTTCATCAGGACAATGTTGGAACATCCACCCTATTCCCCAGATTTGGCTCCCTATGACTTCTATCTCTTTTCAAAACTAAAACTCTTCCTTGTTGGTTAGCATTTTTCTTCAAATCAAGAGATGATTGCAGCTGTAGAGGGGTATCTTGCAGATCTTACTGAGAACCACTATAGGGATGGAATAATGGTGCTGGAGCACTGCTGGAATAAATGTATTAGTCTTAAGGGAGATTATGTTGAAAAATAAAAATAATTTTGAAATTATAAATTCATTTTCTCAAAACTTTTTAACACTTTCACCATTATTCTAATATACAAATCAGTCAATAGTTTCTACACTTTTCAGACTGTGCATCTTGTAGAACAAAAGTCAAGGGCACTTTCACATCTCTGAATATTCTATTAATATACATGGTGATATCCCATCTAGTCTGGGAGCCTTATAAACATCAATAACAAAATACCTTGAGTTGGCATAATGAAAAGAAACATAAAAACAGAGGAAAACTCATCTCATGCAAAAAAACTTCTATTAATGTAGAATTTTCAACTGCTATTATTATTACTAATCTACAGGCACCTCTATGTAGTCTGAAGATTGATCATATCATGGGAGATCCAAACTATCCACACAATCTACTGTACTTCTCCTTGACCCTATTAACACACAAAGCACTCACAGTTGACTCTGGCAGTCCATTACACTCATTCACAACTCTCCAAGCAAAAAATCTAGTCCTCACACCCCTTCTAACCACACCTTTATTCAACTTTTAGGGATGACCCCTTGTTCTGACCAATCTAGCCAAATGCTGAAACACTTCCCTTACATCAATCCTATAAACCCTTTAAGTAACTTGAGTGTTTCTATCATATCCCATCTTTTTCTCGTATCAATTAACTTCTGCAATCCACATACCCTCAATCTTTCCTCATAGGAAACATTCCATACACTACTTAACATCTCGGTTGTGCACCTCTGAATCTTCTCCATTGCATTCTCATCCTGAAGGTGCAAGAAGTATTCTATGAGGGAGGATGTAAAGGAATTGTTAGAAGAAGTAAAATTGAAGAATGAGAAGATGAAGATTGTAACTCTCCTGCCATGTTATGATAGCGGTGAGCTGAGGAAGAGAGCATTGGTAGCAAATGAAAATCATTTGCTACCAACAATCAATTGATGATTTATTTGCTACAAACAAATAAATCATCAATAAGTAGGTTATGGAAGGAGTGATGTAGGATTTGTGGATCTGTGTTTGATGGAAAGAAGAATTTGTATAATTCTGGACTGCATCTTAAGTATCTAGATTAATTATTACTAAGGCCAACAAGTGAAAGACTGTTGTTGTTCAAGATAGAAGAGAATATGAGAGAAAAATGTATTAAGTCCATTATAGATTGAATTCAGTTATTTGTGCAAATGAGATGCTTGCTGCCATCATTCAGCAAATATAATCCAAAAGGAAGAGCAGTACATTTATTTTATGCATGAAGTATTTTTTATGGTAATCTCAAAACTAGTCCCTTAAGTATAAATCAATGCATTGCTCCTGATAATCTTCCACTCTTCCCTTAAGAAAAGCACATAACTTTCAGCACATCAAAATAATGAAGGTGCATTATTATTAGGATTTTGGTAAATTTCTGTACTGTCTTACAGAATTTATGTTTCTTAATTAATAGCATACTAGCAGATAATAATACAAAGAAATAATGTTTTATAAAAGTTAGACCTTCTCTATCCACTTCAAAAAACTTATGCATTTGTTATGATCAGCCTTTAGCAATGAAGACAGATTAAGAGATCTCATAGAAAGAGTCACATATTAACATTAACAGATGTCTCCTATGGAAAAATGATGGGACATGTGCACCTTGACTGGAAAAGCCATAAGTTTAATTTTCTTTTTAATTAGAGGATTATATATGGGGTTTTCAAACTGGAGGTTGGAGTTAGTTAGCATGTCTCATATAGAAGTAGCTGGGTTTTCTTTCTTAAGAGCAGAGGCCAGAGAACACACAGTTAACAGACACAGTCTTGCCATAAATACTGTTACAACTTCCATACAGTCCCATGTTGCCCACAGAACTGCACAAGCTTGGGTCAATTAGTGGTGTTGTGCACAGTCAACTGTGTTTAACAGTACAGAGAGTTATTTAGCTGTATGGGTTAACATGCAGTGGGGAGATTACGAGAACTGTGTAGCTGTAATAGCACCTCACAAGGTTGGAATGCAGCCACCTGTTATTTTCAACATGCTAAAAACACTTCAGATCAGTAAGATGCTTGTGTATTGGACTATTAATCATTATAATGATACAGAAGACATATCTGACCACCAAAGAATAGATCAACCATGCTGTGCTAGGATGCAACAACTTGTTAGGGCTGTGAAGTACACTGCTGTAATCCTGTGAGAATATAGAAAGTGATGTTGCAAGAGATGAATGTTTAACAGAGAAAACTGTCATGTGCACTAACTGATGATCTGGAGATAAGAGCCTATTGTCGTTCTACTGGACGCTTACTAAACCACAACTTATGTGGCACAGGGTAATAATATCAAAGGTACTTCTCTAGAAGCAGGCAAACAGACATAGAGATATTCTCTTTACAGATGAGAAGATTTTACATTGAGAAGTTTAAATGCTAAAACGATCGGATATATGCCACAGATGGTTGCATAGTATGTGCCATAGCACCCAAGATTCAGAGATGTCATCACCCCCACATCAATGGTGTGTTGGTGTGTGTGTGTGGGGGGGGGAATTGACATATCAAGGGGGTATCCAAGTTGTATTCCTGCAAGAAAGGGAACAAAACCTCCACCAAAGTGTATCAGAACACTGTGCTGGAATCAGCAGTGCTGTCCTGAACAACACCTTACTTTATGGTAGGCAGTGGACCTTCCAACAAGACTCAGCCCCCTGCACACAAGAGAAGGATTACACAACAGTTGTTGGAAGAATGTGCCCAACCATATATCATTATCTGATTGGCTATCTGGAAGTTCCAATATGAATCCACTGGACTTCAAATTATGGTCAAAGCTTGAGAGAGTGGCCTGTAAGATGTGACATCCCAGCATCATCAGCTTGAATGTGGATGTGGAGTGAGCAGTGGCAGCATTTCCATTGGATATTGTGTGTGCCACCAATATGTGGCCTCATAGACTTCAGGTTTGTGTGTGTGTGTGTGTGTGAAGGCAAAAGGGGTACATTTTGAACATTGAATGCTGCTATATGCACATTATACATGTGGTCTGTATGCATTGAAAGCCATAAATGATTTACCAATAGATTCAAACTTTATGTGCTGTTCAACTTGTAACAGTAGTTTATGGCTAGACTAGGTACTATGTAGTATATAACAGATAGTGTAACATAGAGATGGTGGATTGTGTAATGTAGATATACAGTTGACTGAAAAAAAAAAAGGATCATGCATAGGAGGCTGCTGTACAGTAGCCTCTCATGAGGAGTCCTGGGTCTTTATAAAAATGTAATCTTGAACATCCATAAATGCAACATCATGAAAACAACTGAGGTGACACTGGCTGAAAATGATTACAATATGTAATGCATCTGTGGCTGAAAAACTATCAATGACAGTGGCATTTTAGGGATGTAAATCATATGGACTTGGAAATCTACAGTCTAGGACTTGAACGGTATTTAGTTCAGGAGAAAACTCAGGAATATTCCTGCAAATTTAATAAAGTTTTTTTTGTGTGTGTGTGTGAGAGAGAGAGAGAGAGAGAGAGAGAAAACAAGCATTCAGCAAGAGAAATATGAAAGCAATTATGAAAATGAACTATTTAGAAGAATTTTACCAGTTGTTTTGATCTTATCTTTGATTAACCCCCCCCCACCCCACTTATCTGTAACAATTCATATATCTATTTGTTGAATTATCTGCAAACAAATGAAAAGTTATTAGTTCACATTTTCTGCTTAAGAATATACATTTTATTATTATTATTATTATTATTATTATTAAACAAGACCTCATGGAGTCAAAGACTCATCTAGGAGGTCCTTTTATCTTACACACACATCTCATCATACCGTGTCTTAAACACATTCAAACTACTTGCAGACACCACGCTCTCAGGCAAGGCATTCCAATCACTCACAACTCTGCACGAAAAAAACCTGCCTCTCACTCCCTTACTCACACCCTCCTTATACAGTTTCCAGGGATGACCTCTGGTTCTCCCCTGATCTCCCACTATTCTCTGTAGAACTTCTCCACCATTGATCCTATAACAACCCCTTACCAACTTGTAGGTCTCTATCATATCTCCCCTCTTCCTTCTCTCCACGAGACTCTGCAAATTACATCTTTTCAATTTTTCCTCATACTCAACATTCCAGAGGTCAGAAACTACCTTAGTCAGTCGCCTTTGGACCCTTTCCAACATCTCTTCATCCTTCTGAAAACCCGGTGACCAAATCTGGGCACAATAGTCCAAGTGTGGCCTAATCAAAGCCTTATACATTGGAACAAGTATCTCCCTACTTCTACATGTCAGTGTCCTCCGAATCATTCCCAGAAGTCTTTGTGTTGTCTTCACAATTTTGGCGATGTGTCCCCTAAATTTTAGATCCTTATCCACTATCACCCCCAGATCTCTTATTTCCTCTACTTCCAACAATATATTCTCACCAAGCATAAATTCTGCATCCCATCTTTGTTTTCAAAATTTTAAAACTTTACATTTTGCAACATTGAACTCACATCCCCATTTGCTTGCCCAATCACGCAATTTATTCAAGTCTTCTTGCAAGGCCACAACATCTTCACTACTCTTTATGGTTCGTCCCAACTTTGCATCATCTGCAAACAACTGAATATCTCCATCCAAATCTTCACCAATATCATTAATATATAAGTTAAATAGTAATGGCCCTAAAACAGACCCCTGAGGCACTCCACTAGTGACTTTCCTTTTCCTGGATATTGCACCCCCATACACAACTTGTTGATACCTATCAGATAGCCAGTCTCCAATCCAATGCACTAATCTAATATCCAACCCCATCTGCTCTAGTTTGACTGTCAACTTATCATGAGGTACTCTATCAAAAGCCTTTGCGAAATCCAAGTATATTACTGTGTATCCTTCTCCTCTGTCCAAGGAAGCAGTCACTTTATTGTAATAAGTAAGTAGATTACTAAAACATGACCTCCCTTTAGCAAATCCATGCTGTCCATCAAAGATTATACCATTATTGTCAACCCAACTGTGGATCCTAGTTCTCACAAGCTTCTCCAACAACTTAACCACAACACCTGACACACAGATAGGCCTATAGTTTGATGCTTGAGTTCGATCACCTCCTTTATGAAGTGGCACAATCTTGCCCTCCTTCCACTCTTTAGGAACTTGACCAAGTGCAAGACTCGTATTAAAAAAATATGTCAAGGCAGGTGTCAACTCTCTGGCACACTCCTTCAGAATACGTGGTGATATATTATCAAGTCCCACAGCCTTATTTACATCTAGTTTACTCAACTCCCCAAACACCTCTTGCTCACTTACAGTCAGTCTCTCCTCCCCATCATCAACTGCTCTTAATCTCTCCATGAAGTCACATTCACAAGATTGAAAGATCTTTATGAATTGCTCATTAAGTATCTCCACAACACATTCTGCAACAGCTGTCTTTATACCATTTCCTCCAATCAATGTCATCCTTCCATAATCACTCTTTCTTTTGCTGGCTACATATCGAAAGAACTCCCTAGGATTCTTTTTGGCTTCATTAGCTAACTGCTGTTCATACCTCTCTTTAGCTACTCTCACCAAATCACCAAGTCACCCTCCTTGCCTGGTCTTTGTAGACCTCATGAAATTGGTTACTTCCACTTCTCTTATGCTGTCTCCACAATGCCTTTTTTTTCTGTATTGCATGCTTAATCTCTTTATTCATCCATCTCACACCTACCTTATTTAACCTTCTCACCCGTGGTATACATTTAGACATTGCATCTACTAAATAGTTTTTGAAAATCCCCCAAGCTGCATTGATCTCTTTTCCAGCTAACTCCTCATTCCATGCTACATCTGCAAGCTCTCTCCTGAGCTCTTCATAATCACCCCCCTTGTAGTTCCACATATACCCTTTTTTCACAGGGGTCCTTGCACTGCTGGCAACCACCCAGGTAATCACCTCATGGTCACTTTCACCAATTGGTGGATGATTTGACACCTCATTTATAATTACATCCTCCGATGAGATGACCAAATCCAAGACCCTTAATCCTCGTGTGCCCTCTGTTACATACTGTCTGAGGTAGTTATCCCTCAAAAACTCAAGAAACTCATTTTCTTTACTTCCAGTCGCTATCTCTTCAATCCAGTCTATATTGCCATAATTAAAATCACCCATAATGATCACCCTTTTCTTATTTGCTTGGCTTATTTGACTATACATTTCACTATCACCACCATCCACATTACCAGGTCTATAACAACATCCCACCAAGTATTTTATTCTATTCACCTCTATCTCACACCATACTGCCTCAAAACCACTGGCCCTATTTCCCTCTTGCATCTCTACCTTGTATGGACATAACTCTTTCTCTATCATCAATAGCACTATTTTAAATACTATCTAAAACATTTTCAGCTTAGCATATTTTGTTAGGTAAGAAGACAAAACTTTTAGAATAACTTTGGACATCTGACAATATTTAGTTATACTACCCTTGTTGTACTGAAGAGGGAGGATGATATAACCATGGAAGATATCGACCAATAGCTCGATTATCTCGCCCATTTCCTTTGGAGATTTCAATGGCAAGATATTGAGCTATTCCTGCCTTCATGTGTCCCTCTAGAGTTTCTTCATTAAGATGGCTGGAAGCACCATATAAAACATTCTAAGGAAGAAAAAGTTCTAATATTAAAGATGACTTTTTTTAGATATCATTTTTAAATCTTATACCATAACAAATCTTGTGGAACAAAGAAAACAAGAAAGAATAAATTATATAAATTATTAAAATATATTTCATTTTAATAATTTATATTTTATTACATAATTTATCTATTTTATTACACTTATTTTATTTTATTACACAATTTTATTATATAATTTATCTATTTTATTACACCGATTTTCATCTCAGTCCCATAAAAGTTGAAGACCTATAGCAATTTATGTAGAAGATTGCTATCTTGATTTTTATTTTATTTTATTTGTATGAGGTTCTTTCCATTCCTCCACCTTCCCTTAGGACAAGAGCTTTCCTAATGAGGGATTAGGTACGTATTTCATGATTGTAGATCCATGTGTGTGCTCATAGGCTGGTTTGCCTGTTCTAAGGGACAAAAAAAAAAACCTGAGTTTCCAGGTGAAAAAAAAAACCCTCTACCTCTGTATGAGACTGGCTAATTCACCTTAGTTGAAAGAGACCAGATAAAGGTTCCTCACGTCATGGATAGGAATCGAACCCAGGTCTTTCCGACCAAAGGGCTTGGTTTATACCAACTGAGCTATGGAGGCTTTTTTTTTTTTTTTTTAATGAGGGATCTTCAGTTATTTTCTGATGATGCAAAGTTGGGAAGAATTATAAGTAGCAGTGTGCTGATGTTGAATCCCTTCAGGAAGATTTGAATAGTTTTTACTTGGACAAAACACTGGGAGGTTGTAGTTTTAATATCAATAAGTGCAAGGTGTTGCATTTTGGAGTGCAGAAATATAAGGCTGTATACTATATGATGGTGCCGTACTGCAGGAAGTGAATGAGATTAGAGATTTGGGAGTGATGGTTGACAGTAAACTGGTGTCAACCATCACTCCCAAAAAAGCCCTATGATGTGCAACCTTGACAACACTAGCATATTGCTAGTGTTGTCAAGGTTGCACATCATAGTGCTGCTATGATAAGTACTCTAACATGCAAGGATAAGGAAATGGTTGTGCCACTGTATAAGGCACTGGTCAGACCACACTTGGACTATTGTGCTCAGATCTGGTCACCTAGTTTTTAATGTGATGTGGAGACACAGGAGAGGGTCCAGACATGAGTGACTAAGACAATATCAGGACTTTGGAATGCTGGCTGTGGAGAGAGAGAGAGAGAGAGGTTGAAGAAATGTGGAGTGCAGAGTTTTGGTGGATAGGAGGAATAGAGGAAATATGACAAAGACATTTAAGTTAGTGAGAGAATTTTTCAGATTACTCCAGAGGGGATTATAAAAAGAGGCGAAGGTGACAGAGGTCATTCCTGGAAGTTATGTAAAAGTGGTGAAGCAGGATGCGAAGAGTAGATTTTTTATATGGAGAATTGTTAGTGAATGGAACGCATTACCAGAATGTGTTGTTATGCAAGGAGTGTTAAGGATTTTAAGATTCTATATGATAAACATGTTGTCAGTTGAATGAACCTACGACGATGAGTCTGTCAACTTCATGGAGGGTGTAATAATAATATAATGAAGAAATGATGTTAAAATGACAATGCTAAATAAGTAATATCAGTCATCTTAGTACAAGAGTTAAATCTCACTCTCTCTCCCCCTCTCTCACTTGGGGGGGGGGTGAAATGGGAAAGAAAAAAAAAACATGAATTCTTTACTATTATGTCTGCCACTCATACAAAAGAATTCCAAGTGATTCAACAGCAAGATAATAAATTAAAAAACATTATGAAGGGTAAACATAGTTTTAAGCCACTTTAGGCAAAGTAAGGGTGTCATGCTGAGCAAGTAAGCTATGTTATCCATTGGTCATCTGAATCCCATCTTCATCTAGCAAGGTAATCCTTTCCACATTCATTTTTCATCGTATTTGCAACATAATGAAAAAACAGTTTAAGATTCTTTAAGAGGATATTACAACAGATCAATAGCCTTCACCCAAGCATTCAGTTCACCATGGAAAAAGAAAAGGCTGGTAGTTTATCATTCTTGGACATTCCCCTTACACGCACATCCTCTGATACTTTATCAACCAGTGTCTATCGAAAGCCTACCTTTACTGGCAGATACATTCATCAAAAGTCTGCTCATCACACTCAACAAAAATTGGTGTTATTAAGTCCTTAATTAATAGAGCACATATCAAGCTTACAACAAGAACTTTTCACTATAGAAAAGGTAATAGAATTTAATGGTTACAACCCTAATCAAATCCAGCAGATAATTGGCTCCTATATTGTTCCAACACCTCAGGATTCTTCAGCAGACCGCAAGGTTCTAATCCCTTATATTTCACGCATCTCAGAACCTATTGGCAGAATTTTGAAGAAGTATCATCTCATTCCCACATATTTTCTTATCAACAAAATTTCTCATTTCTTGCCATCTACAAAAGACAAACTGACACCTCTGTCATTAGCTAGCGTTTACCAGATACCATGTGAATGTAATTTATCATACTTTGGACAAATAGGACATTTTGTGGAAAAAAGAATGAAGGAACATCAGTATTATATCAAATACATGAAACCTCAAAAGTCTATCTGGCACAACAGAGTACTGACACTAAACACAATATCCAGAGGGATAAAGCTTGTCTTCTCCACAGATGCAAGTTTAAATAAATATGAATGCCCTTTTACATTGACAAAATTTGAATCTAAACGATTGTCTCTCTCTCTCTCTCTCCCAAAAGTTTGGGAGATTAGATTCTTATCTTATTTAACCATCAAAGAAATAGTTTTTAAGAATTATTTAATAATATTTTAATATTAATTTCTAGCACACGGCAACAATTTTAATTGGTAATTCACCGACTGTTCTGTACTTTGTATTCCATTCCTTTTAACTGTTTGTTCTACGTTGTGATGTACTGTTAATTTCAGTATGAAATATTTGTACCTTTATTTCATTAAAGTTAATTACTGTGGCAATCGTGTTAAGTTATTATTATTTATAAACATCTTTTTCACACCATACACTTTCATCAAAGCCATTAGTGTTATTTCCACTATGATTCTCCACCCTGAGATGGCACAATTCATCTCTTATCATGAGTAACACTCCAGCAATATGGTTACCTTCCCTAAGATGCTGAAATATTATTATTATTTATTAAAATCTGACCTCCATGGAGTCAAAGACTCGTCATGGGAGTTATATACTATTGAATACAAAGCTCATCCAACCATGCCTTAAACTCATTCAATGTGTCTACATTCACAACACACTCAGGCAATACATTCCACTCACCAACCACTCTCCATGCAAAGAACCTTCTACTCACTCCTCTGCTCACACACTCCTTACACAGTATCCAGAGATGGCCTCTTTTTCTATCCCTCTCTCCCATTCTATGAAAAATCTCTTCCATGTTAACCTGATAACAACCCCTGACTAGCTTATATGTCTCAATCATATCCCCTCCCTCTTCTCTTCCTCCCATTCATGAAGCTCTGCAATTTACATTCTCTCAATTTGTCCTTGTACTTCACAAATATGCTATACTCTTCGATTTCTATCCCTGTTAGAAAATCCTCCTTAGTTAACCATGTTTCACTGATGCCAGTAATCTTTGGAGAGGCTGAATTCAATGCCACAAACTCATTTCTAATGCTTGTAGCATTTGTAAACAAAAAAAGCTAATGCATTGCTAATATTCTTATAGCCATTATTACTTTCCACATACTTCACCTGGTTCAGTAATATAGTGAACACCCTCTCATTTCTCAAGCCACTATCCACACATGGGGCAACCCCTGCTACATTCCACCTAGTTTCCCTGACCTGACATTCACTTGCCCAGAAAGCAATATCTCTCCATTAAACCTGCATTATTCTGAATTCAAATGTAATCCATTTCTTGCATAAGTTCTCTTCTATCTTCAAATGTACTCCACACATCACATATTTCAGACCTTTCTTCTTCTTCTTACAAATTCTCGCTATCATCTTATTTGTTATCATTACTCTTCTCTTCCACTCTGCATTATTATACCAGGGCAACTCACTATCTTTCCTCAGACACATTTCTGCTGCACCATCTAATTTTAACATTATCTATAACACATGCATTCATATGAATACTGAGACACTCTAATGATTCAACATAAAGTGGCATGGAGAAAAAATATTAAAAAAAAAAATTGTCACTCTTCCATATGATCAGATCACTTTACAGGTAATTACTTGATTTTTGACTTTCAAATATTTCATGTAAATCAGTACATGATGTAAAGCAATGTTACATACACAAACAGTTTTTTTTTTTTAACGCTATTCATCTATCATAGGCTATTAGCATATAACACGTTAGCATTAATTCAAACTAAATTATAATTTATAACTTAATTGCACATTTTGACATTAGTTTCAGTACAGTGGATGAACTAAGGGTTGGATAATCTGGAAATCCTGCTCTAGACCAAACATGGAACTTGTGGATGGACTAAGGGTTGGATAATCTGGAAATCCTGCTCTAGACCAAACATGGAACTTTTCAAATTCAGAAAATTTCAAATTTTCTGAATCATTCCTTTCATTTCTATCTCTGTGTAGAATGGTATAATATGGTATAAAATGTCAGTGCATTTTAAACCACGATGTTGATTTGCTATGAACTAGCTTCTCTCTTAATATAGATTTTTAACTTTTTTTTTTTAAGAAAAGGATGCTCCTTTACAGTGGCGGCAGGTGAAAATTTTAAGTGGGGATGCTGCATATAAAAAAAAAAAACTTTTTTTTTCCTAATCAGTAACGAATTTATTAATAAATAAATTAACACATTAAAAATTGCTTTATTAAAAATATTTCATCCTCACCACGAACAAACACCAATAATAAAAGTTTCGTATCAATAGCAATGACAAGTGCAAACAAGTATTGGCGTTAGGTCGCAGTGCATTTGTTTCGTGTAACGATAATTGAAAAAATATAATTCTTTTCATATTTTCAACAATGACACTTGTCATAATTCAGCCTTGTATCTATTATAAATAAATAATTATATGCTATTTTAACAAAATAAAATAAGATTTACAAAAAAATAGTTCACCACGAACACGTGCCAATAATAAACGTTTCATATCTCACAGAAATAATGAGTACAGGCATAAGATACACTGCCCAAGCGGCAGTGTATCTAATGACGTAACGTGCAACGACAAGCGCAAATGAATATCAGCGGTAGATTGCAGTTTGTTTTGTGTAACGATAATTGAAAAAATATTATTCTTTTCATATTTTCAAGTGACACTTGTCATAATTCAGCCATGTATCTATAATAAATAAATAATTATATGTTATTTTAACAAAATAAAATAAGATTTACAAAAAATAGTTCACCATGCACACGCACCAATAATAAACGTTTCATATCTCACAGAAATAAAGCGCGTAAGCATACTAAAAATACACGGCCGTTTGAGCAGTGTGGGAATGACGTAACGTGCAATGACAAGAAGCGCAAACGAATAGCGGCATTAGATTGCAGTGCATTTGTTTCGTAATCTAAAGTGTAAATCGAACAATTCCAATTATTAACTATTTAATCAATGTCAAAACACAAGCTGTAACCTTTAACATGTTGTACTTCATTTGTATAATGTTGTAAGCATTGTTATTATTTATAAATGCAAACAAAATTTCATTTTTTCCTTGGGGTGCTGCAGTGTCGCAGTGCTTATGTACTGGCCGCCGCTGTTCCTTTCCCCCTCATTCAATCATGTTCTGTTTTATTACTTCTTTGAATTCCAATCATATACATCAGTTCAAAGTAACATTATTCTAATCTGAACAGAATGGCATGAGTTTGGGTGAAAAGATCAATGAGAAATCTAGCAGAAATCTCCATGGTCTGAAACTGATTGTTAGTTATTCCATGCAATGGAATTTATGATTTGACATTGATTATGATCTGATATGTTGATGTCAAGATGTTTGATCTGAATTATGTTGCTTATAAAAGAGGAGGAGATATAAATCAAATCAAACCAGGAACACCTTGATTCGTGTAAATGTAAGGAAGAATTATTTTAATTTACTGAAGTTTTGACCTTCATATTAAGGTCATCATCTGGAGTATACACAGATGATGACCTTAATATCTTTTCATCAGGAAATTAAAATAATCTTCCTTACAGAGACAAGCTATATTACATTTCACATAGTATGCTAAAGAAAAAATGCTAAAGAGATCAAAGGTTATTCTACTGGCCTGACCTCTACTGAAAAAAAAAAATAATAAAAAAAATAAATAAATGAAATAAAATAAAATGGTTACATCAAAGCTATATTTTGTTTATGACAACATCAGAGAAAAAATTATTAAATTATTAAAAAATTATATTAAAAAATTCATATAGATAGTTTTATTACAGCAAACATGATGTCCTAATTTAACATGAGAATTGCTATATTAGATTTAAGATCCTGGATTACCTATAGTCCTATTCATAATTAACTCTTTAGGGAGAAAGGTTACGTGGGTAGAAAGTGTGCCTTCCATATTCTTGGGATTTTAAGATCATCGTTATTGTTAAGATGATCTAAAGGTGGTTGATAAGAATTTCAGAGGCCTCCTTAAATTTACGTTCATACCACGTTTTGGAGTGATGTAAACAACAGATGCTTTTCCAGTCAATTCTGTGTTGAGTATTCAGGGCATGATCAGAAAGGCCAGCATTACCATAGTTATTAAATTTACTGTGCTGCTTATGTTCCTTTTTTCTGATAGGAATTGTGCATCCTGTTTGCCCTATATAGGACAAATTACAGGTACAACGAATATGGTATACTCCAGGGTGGGCCAGCAAAGGTAGTGGATCCTTGGATGAGTTGAGTAAGTTCTTTAATTTTGCAGGCGGTTTAAAGATGATGACCTTAATATGACAATTGAAACATTGGGAAATTAAAATAGTTATTTCTGACATGGTTGTAGTCTCCATAATTTGTCTGAAATGAATGCTGATCACCGTGTAACACTAAAGGAAAGCATGTAAATGTAAGTCTGGAGTTCAATTGCAAATTCTCCCTATGTCTGTTAGTTAAGTTTTATTAAGACTTACTTTTAATTGTGCATATTCTGCTTTTCTACTTCTGGGATTGCCTCCAATTCTATCTAATGTGAGGTTTTAATACAGTTCCAATCTCCAGTTGATATGATGTAGTGGGCACCATATAAATATGGCTCAACTCCTGGAAGAATCATCATATAACTGTTCTGAGTGATGATTTACAAATCTTAGTACACATCCATGCTATTTACAGTCTGTTGTAAAGATTATTTGCCCTTCTATTTGCCTTTAGATATTATAGAAAGATTAAAAGGGGGAAGGCAAGAATAAAAACCCCTACTTCAGCCCTGTTAAAATTTTATTGAGATCTCATCAGGAGAGCTATACCAAGAAGATACTAAGGTTAAATGATGTAGAAGTCATATATTTTCTGTATACAAGTAGGAAAGTGCTGTATAACCACAATATTAAATACATATTAAATACTCTGAATCAGAGACAGTTATAGAAAACATTACGAAAATTATGGATACAACTACTGTGTTAGAATAAAACTTTAGTTTAATATAAACCAAAATATATGCAATCGACGTTTCGACCTTCACATTAAGGTCATCTTCTGGAGTATATGTATACAAACAAAGAAACAAGCTGCACTACAATCTACATGGCATGCTAAAATTACCGATCAACTGTTAAAACTATTTGCCTGACCTCTGGTGCTTAAAAAAAAAAACCTCACTACATCAAAGCTAGTCCTGTTATTATTATTATCTATTAGGTTACAAAGTTAAATTACGCTGGAGAGTAACATGTTCATACAGAAAATAATAGATAAATACATAAACAGAAATTACTTATATAAGTATACATATAAATTGCAACTGGTATGGATAGTGGCCAATAAAAAATGAAAGTTGCTTAGAGTACAGTCTTTTCAATGACTACTACAACAACAACCAGCTCTTCACAAAATACATCAGCAGAGTCCTTCTTTCTCTCTAATCATTGTCATATAAGTCACTTTTGCATTATAGATCTTGCAAGATCTAGTGTGTGAGGTTTATAAGAGCACTGTAGGTGAAATATTTGCAGTGATTGCAATTTCTGAATTCCTTTAAACATGATGCTCTTTTTAAATGTGATTTTTAAAAATTTTTTACAATAGTTCTTTTTTACACACAAACACATATGTAATTTCTGTTTTGTACATTTCATCCTTTGTTAAGTGCTGTTTATTTTGTGGCAATATACTCTGCAATTCAAACATTATAAGCATTTGACTAGGTGTCAAATTTGTTGGAAAGACAAGATAAGATGCACAGCTATAGGCATGCTTGACCTAGACACAAATCTGATCTATCTGAACATCTTGAGTTCTGTGTTATATTATAGCATTGGTGTAGATGTAGACAAGATAAGATGCACAGCTATAGACATACTTGACCTAGACTGAGTCTTCAGACTCCTTGGAGATGTCAGGAAATAATAATAATAATAAATAATAATAAACTTCAGTCAGTGGAAATCCCGTCTATTACAATCTCACAGTTCTCTCCGGCTCATTAAATAGTAATTTTCATTAGAATTTCGATGATTGTTAATTGCTGAATATTATCTTTACAGTTAACTTTGTTGCTTTTTTTTCCTCGTAATAAACATTAGGTACAAGAATCTATAGTCCAGTGCGTGCATACACACACACATTGCTTGGAAGGAAGTTAACGGACCCCATAGTACGAAGAACAAACAACAATGGCACATAACTTAATAAGATGTAGGATCTCCTTTCACTGCAGTGACTGCAGCAATCCTACAGGGCATACTTTCCACAAGTATAATAACAATCAATGGGAACTTTGGACCATTCTTCCTGTAGATATGTAATGAGGTCCTGGACTATTGTGGGGTAGACATCCCGTGACCTTAACCCGATGTTCTAATTCATCTCACAAATGTTCAGTAGAGTTGAACTATTGCTCACTAGGGATCTGTGGAGGCTAGTCAAGTGTGGTGATGCACATGTCGTCAAATCACCCAGTTGCAGCAGCATTATGACACAGTGCATTGTCTTTCTAAAGGAGACAATGGTCAGTTCCATTGAAATGCCCAAAGTAGGGAGCATTTCATTGTTCAGAATGTTCACATACCTCTCAGAGTTCAGTGTTCTTGGCACTGCAAACAGAAGTCTGAGGACAAACCAGAAAAAACAGGACCATACCATTACACCACCTTCGAATTTTGTAGTTTGGGTTACACACTCTGGTAAGAGATATTCACCAAGCATCCACTACACCCACAGTCATCCATTTGCTTTGTAGAGGGTATAGCTGATTCATTGCTCCATAACACAGATTTCCAAGCTTCCATGCCACACTGTACATGCTCTTTGCACCACTGAAGATGATGCTGCATGGTGGTTCGAGTAATGCGGGGCATGCATATTGTGGTCTTACCATGGAAACCCATGTTGTGAGCCTCGGTTCTGAAGGTTTTTGTGCAGATGTTCCAGTTGAACATCTGGTGTTTAAGGGTCAAAGCTGTATAACTGAGAGGAGACCTCCACATAGCCTTTAAAGGAATGCAGAGAACCAACCAGGGCTTCTGACCTAATGTCCAATCCTCACCAACTCGTGGTGCACCCTGTTGGGTATCCAACAGGATACTAAACGAACGAGGATGGGCTGGCAATTTGGGATTTAGCAGACCAAATTGTATTCTTATTGGCTTAAACCAAAATACAAAATGATGGTACAACATAACAAAATTTCATGACGGCTGGGGTGTCGCCTAGTTAAACAAGGCCCCAGTTGTTTTCGCCAGGGAACCAGTGCAAACAGCGAAAAGTCAGCTACTGGAACAAATCTGAAACACACCCCAACTCAACATATCCAGAGTTAAAGATCGATACTATCAACATAAGAAGCCTGAATGGCAAAGAAATGGAGCTAGCTGAGGAATTAGATAAGTACCAGATTGGCATAATAGGGGTGACTGAAACAATACCAGCCAAAGTATACAGGTCTTTTAGAGGTATTGGTTTCAGGCATCCTGTAATTAAGCGGCAGCTTTCATTCAATGCTGGATCAAGTTTTTCAGCATGGCAGGATCTGGACCATACTGGGCAGGCGTATTCAGCAGAAGAATAGTAAAGGGCCAAGGTAGAAGATCTCAGTGTGTTAGGGTCTGCATCCCCATTTGGAGGAGGTAAGCTTTAATAGTGTTGGATCCTACTTCTTCTCAATCTATACTTTGGATCTGACATGATTACTATTTCGATGTTCTTAACTAATTGATAAGTTGTAAGTTGATTTCTAATTCAAATATAAAGAAAATTTATATTTAAAGACTGCGCCACTTTATATCTGAATTAGTTCAAGAACTGAAGATAAACCAACTTTCAACTACCCTTCCTTTATATGTTGTTATTATATATACTGGCCGAGTATATTTAACTTACTTATTTTACCCGCTTTGGTTCGAATATTTTATGAACGGTGCAGTAAAAGAGATTCAGGCAAAATACAACCTTGATTAACAAAAACAAACATTTAATCTTAGAATCACAAATTTTACACTTAAGTTCAAATCACTAATTAAGTTATTATAAACACTTCAGCCTTTCTGATAATACTGTCATACAAACTCAGACAATGGTAAATTTGTTATCTCTAATTCAGTCTTCTCACAGTTCCTTAAGTTCCAAATACAATAAAATCGCAGTAACACCTCTTTACAAGCAAACACTTATAAATTTACACTTCAGCTAATCTTCACAATAGTTACTGTTAACATAAGGAAATTCTAGGATGAAACACACTCACATCTCTGCATAGGAATATTAATGGTTGGAATGTTCTTACTGATAATCTTCTTTCTTCATCAACTTACACACAAACACTTTTTATAACTGTAAACACTTTATACAATAAACGGCACTCATTGAAATAAATCTTCTAAGCAATAACTGAATTAATCAACGGTTACAATGCACATAATCAAACGTTCTTGCATGAAGTACTACTGATCACTTATGAATTAAGGTAACACACAATAATTCCTTGACTTGAAGTTTTATATGCACAGCTGTCCATCCCACCGGCATTCAATTAATTCTTTAGGCACTATAATTCTAAACACAGCTATTGTTAAACTTCAACTTTACAGCCTCTACTATTCTCTAGTAACATCGTGCTTTGCTTTAAGGTTCCGTATGTCCTTGAAAGGTCGGCGCTGAAATTAAATCTCAACTCAAGTATCGCTAGTCTATTTAATAGTCTCTCAGCTGTTTTCCGTAGCTATAATTGTTATTCTACAACTTATTAGCTAACTGCTTCTCGACTAGTAGACTTAAATTAGCTGCTTGAGTGAATTGCCGACTCTCTAATATTGCACTCTGATTCCCCAAATGCTGAATACTCCGATTCCAACCGAATGCCAATTCTCTCTCTCTCTCTCTCTCTCTCTCTCTATGTATCCTATCTATCTCCTTCTCTCTCTTACCTTCTCTCAATATTTTCAGCGTTCCTCGCTTATATATCCATTCTTCCCACCTAAATTGGGAAACGGGGAGGCCCAGGGTGGACAGGGATACACAGCGTGAGAAAGGTGGATGCTCCAAGAGGAGGTGAGAGCATGTGTAGGCAGGAAAGTAATGGGATGACCAGGGATCAAGAGGAAACAGATGTTGTTGCAAAGGGTTCTAAAATGAAGAAGCAGAAAGAGAAATGGCCCCAGTCCAGCATGGAGAGAGCACATCGAGTGAATGGTATCAGTGGAACTAGCTGTAGATCCAGAAATGAGTTGTTGTGTTTGTATACCAATGCTAGAAGCATAAGAAACAAGGCGGATGAAATGGTTGCACTAATTGTGTCTGTGTACCCAGAGATTGTTGGAATAAGTGAGACATGGTTAGATGAGGATGACATCCTGACAGGAATAGAGATGGAAAGGTATGATGTGTTTCGTGAGGATAGAAGGGATAAAAAGGGAGGGGGAGTGCTATTGATGATAGAGAAAGAGTTATGTCCATACAAGGTAGAGATGCAAGAGGGAAATAGGGCCAGTGGTTTTGAGGCAGTATGGTGTGAGATAGAGGTGAATAGAATCAAATATTTGGTGGGATGTTGTTATAGACCTGGTAATGTGGATGGTGGTGATAGTGAAATGTATAGTCAAATAAGCCAAGCAAATAAGAAAAGGGTGATCATTATGGGTGATTTTAATTATGGCAATATAGACTGGATTGAAGAGATAGCGACTGGAAGTAAAGAAAATGAGTTTCTTGAGTTTTTGAGGGATAACTACCTCAGACAGTATGTAACAGAGGGCACACGAGGATTAAGGGTCTTGGATTTGGTCATCTCATCGGAGGATGTAATTATAAATGAGGTGTCAAATCATCCACCAATTGGTGAAAGTGACCATGAGGTGATTACCTGGGTGGTTGCCAGCAGTGCAAGGACCCCTGTGAAAAAAGGGTATATGTGGAACTACAAGGGGGGTGATTATGAAGAGCTCAGGAGACAGCTTGCAGATGTAGCATGGAATGAGGAGTTAGCTGGAAAAGAGATCAATGCAGCTTGGGGGATTTTCAAAAACTATTTAGTAGATGCAATGTCTAAATGTATACCACGGGTGAGAAGGTTAAATAAGGTAGGTGTGAGATGGATGAATAAAGAGATTAAGTATGCAATACAGAAAAAAAAGGCATTGTGGAGACAGCATAAGAGAAGTGGAAGTAACCAATTTCATGAGGTCTACAAAGACCAGGCAAGGAGGGTGACTTGGTTGGTGAGAGTAGCTAAAGAGAGGTATGAACAGCAGTTAGCTAATGAAGCCAAAAAGAATCCTAGGGAGTTCTTTTGATATGTAGCCAGCAAAAGAAAGAATGATTATGGAAGGATGACATTGATTGGAGGAAATGGTATAAAGACAGCTGTTGCAGAATGTGTTGTGGAGATACTTAATGAGCAATTCATAAAGATCTTTCAATCTTGTGAATGTGACTTCATGGAGAGATTAAGAGCAGTTGATGATGGGGAGGAGAGACTGACTGTAAGTGAGCAAGAGGTGTTTGGGGAGTTGAGTAAACTAGATGTAAATAAGGCTGTGGGACTTGATAATATATCACCACGTATTCTGAAGGAGTGTGCCAGAGAGTTGACACCTGCCTTGACATATTTTTTTAATACGAGTCTTGCACTTGGTCAAGTTCCTAAAGAGTGGAAGGAGGGCAAGATTGTGCCACTTCATAAAGGAGGTGATCGAACTCAAGCATCAAACTATAGGCCTATCTGTGTGTCAGGTGTTGTGGTTAAGTTGTTGGAGAAGCTTGTGAGAACTAGGATCCACAGTTGGGTTGACAACAATGGTATAATCTTTGATGGACAGCATGGATTTGCTAAAGGGAGGTCATGTTTTAGTAATCTACTTACTTATTACAATAAAGTGACTGCTTCCTTGGACAGAGGAGAAGGATACACAGTAATATACTTGGATTTCGCAAAGGCTTTTGATAGAGTACCTCATGATAAGTTGACAGTCAAACTAGAGCAGATGGGGTTGGATATTAGATTAGTGCATTGGATTGGAGACTGGCTATCTGATAGGTATCAACAAGTTGTGTATGGGGGTGCAATATCCAGGAAAAGGAAAGTCACTAGTGGAGTGCCTCAGGGGTCTGTTTTAGGGCCATTACTATTTAACTTATATATTAATGATATTGGTGAAGATTTGGATGGAGATATTCAGTTGTTTGCAGATGATGCAAAGTTGGGACGAACCATAAAGAGTAGTGAAGATGTTGTGGCCTTGCAAGAAGACTTGAATAAATTGAGTGATTGGGTAAGCAAATGGGGATGTGAGTTCAATGTTGCAAAATGTAAAGTTTTAAAATTTGGAAAACAAAGATGGGATGCAGAATTTATGCTTGGTGAGAATATATTGTTGGAAGTAGAGGAAATAAGAGATCTGGGGTGATAGTGGATAAGGATCTAAAATTTAGGGGACACATCGCCAAAATTGTGAAGACAACACAAAGACTTCTGGGAATGATGCGGAAGACACTGACATGTAGAAGTAGGGAGATACTTGTTCCAATGTATAAGGCTTTGATTAGGCCACGCTTGGACTATTGTGCCCAGATTTGGTCACCGGGTTTTCAGAAGGATGAAGAGATGTTGGAAAGGGTCCAAAGGCGACTGACTAAGGTAGTTTCTGACCTCTGGAATGTTGAGTATGAGGAAAGATTGAAAAGATGTAATTTGCAGAGTCTCGTGGAGAGAAGGAAGAGGGGAGATATGATAGAGACCTACAAGTTGGTAAGGGGTTGTTATAGGATCAATGGTGGAGAAGTTCTACAGAGAATAGTGGGAGATCAGGGGAGAACCAGAGGTCATCCCTGGAAACTGTATAAGGAGGGTGTGAGTAAGGGAGTGAGAGGCATGTTTTTTTTCGTGCAGAGTTGTGAGTGATTGGAATGCCTTGCCTGAGAGTGTGGTGTCTGCAAGTAGTTTGAATGTGTTTAAGACACGGTATGATGAGATGTGTGTGTAAGATAAAAGGACCTCCTAGATGAGTCTTTGACTCCATGAGGTCTTGTTTAATAATAATAATAATAATAAATTGCTCTCGTGATCTCTTTAACTAAAACTCTTTTCAATAAATTTTCAACATTCTCCTCACGCACTGTTCCAAACTCGCACTTGCTCACTTACATACGTCTCCATGACAACAAAACAAAACATAATAAAATTGAGCTATTGCATAATGTTAAACTTCTACAAATAGGAATAAATAGAGAACATTTACATTTCAATTATTGCGCAGTTAAATTATCAAATACAAGTTCTTATAATATTAATATAGTAATAAATAAAATAGCTTAATAATATTTAATACAATCTTATTACTATTAACACACATCTTTGATTAAATAATTAAATATTAAATAAAGTTAAAGGTAGTTACATGAATATCAATTATAACAAGTGATTTACATTAATTATTAATTACAAGTCTAGCCTATGTAATGGAAGATCATGTTGGATTCTGAAGCAAATAACAATTACTCCAATCTCTATATATTCAGAATCCAACAATAGTATATTGTTTCTTGCATTCACTTTTGCCTTTCTTTTTTCTATGTGGGTTTTATATGAGAGGGTGTGATCTAGAGTCACACCAAGGTAGATTGGGTCCCAGGAATGTTCTATTTTAGAGCCAAGATATCTGTAGCTTCCTGTTGGCCTCCTTATTGTTAAGGGGGAAAAGGCCAGTCTGAGATACCAAGGGGATTTGGTTTTAGCTGATTGCTGGTATAGTATGTGGTTAGACTATTTAAGGCAAGTGATAGAGTAGTTTCAACAGACTTGAAATTTTTTGATTGAGTAGCTATGGCAAGGTCGTCAGCATAGATAAAATTTCTAGTACCTGTGTAGATATTGAAAAGTAATGGTGATAACACACTTCCCTGGGAGGACATTTTTTTGGAGGTGCCAGCAGCTCTTCCTAACCCTACATGTCCACGTAAAAGAATCTGTTTTCCAAGAGTGACTGGATCAGGATGACAATGTGATAGTCTCTAGTTCATCATCATCATCATCAAATTCCTGCCATGTACCCTCAAGGGGTGTACAGGATATGATAGTACTACATGAAAAATTTACATCATTACTAACTTCTTATCTACAATTTTCCTCCAACTCAGTCTGTTACTTGTCAAGACTCCAACATTACCAGATCTTATATTTCTATCGTCTAAGGCACTTTGTACCGTATTAATCCACCTATATCTTGGTCTTCCTCTGGGTCGTTTTCCTGCCAACTTGGCAGAGAACACTTGTTTTGCTAATCTTTCCTCGCCCATTCTGTTTAAGTGACCATACCACCTGAGATTAGCTTTGCTAACGCATTCCTGGATGCTGACAATGTCAAGTTCTTTCCTAATATAATCGTTTTTAATATGATATTACCATTGATGCCATCTGTTCACTCCTCTAATCTTTCTCAGGACTCTCATATCTGCGGTCTCTAATCTTTGGTCAAGTGTTTTACTTCTGACCCAGCTCTCAGCTGTATACAAGACAGCTGACTCAGCTGTTTTGTATACAGCTAATTTAGTGTTCTGACTAATTTCTCTCTTATTCCATATGAGAATATATAGAAAATGGTCATAACCATTTTCTATATATTGAGTGAGGTTGAGAATTTGTGATGTGCAGGATTTGCCTGGTCTAAAGCCCGCCTGCTCAGCAATAAGATGGGGTTCGATTAGGAGTTGTAGCCTAGTCAATATTAATTGTTCATAGAGTTTAAAGAGGTTGCTGAGTAGTGATATAGGTCTGTAATTTTTTGCTTCTGTTGGAGTTTTCCCTGGTTTCAGAAAGGCCACCACTTTGGCATGCCTCCAGATAGTTGGTATCCTTAGGGTTCTGAGTCAAGTGTTGTATAGGTTTAATAACCACTCTTTAGTCCTGTTTCCAAAATGTTTAATCTGTTCATTACAGACATCACCAAGGCCTGCAGATTTTCTGGGTTTTAATAGGTTTATGACAGCGTTGAGTTCAGTGATGGTGAAATCTGAGTTAATCGTATTTTGTTTCTCACTTGGGGTTCTAAGTATCTTCTTTTTTGTGTGCTTTTTAGGGAATGTTTCATTCAGCAGCAGCTGGTGAGCAATTTGGTTAGCTGTTACCTGCAGATGCTCATATGGCTTAGTGAAATCCTTCCTAATTCTGTTGATGAAGTTCCATGCCTTTCTGCTGCTATGGGTCATATCAAGGGCTTCTATTTCTTTTTTCCCATGAGGAATGGCTTTCCTCTGCCATCTTGGAGCATAATTTTTCTCCTGCTTGGATAGTCTCTTCTGAGAAGGGGGTTGGTGTTGTAAAGTTGTAAGTAATCAGCATACTGGGCTTGTATGTCACTGGAAAGGCCTGGAATGTAGTTTGTGCGGTATCCTCGGGGGATATGTTTGGTGGAGATTTTCCTCAGTATTTTTATGAATTCAGTTAGGATACTCTTGAGGGTTTGGAGGGACTTGTTCTATGGAGCAGTTGAGATCTTCCATGAAACCCTTCCAATTAGCTTTTTGGAAATTAAATAATCTGTAAGGGACTGTTTTAGACAATTGCTGGGTTAAATTGAAGCATTATAGGCAGTGGTGAGCCATGGAAATTTTAACAAAGGGCTCGCATTGTCGAGAAAAAAAAAAGAAAAAAAAAGAGCCATATTTCACACAAAAACTTTTATCAATACAGCTTATGTACAAATTCCAATCAAGAAGTATTAGAGGACAATGAACCTCTAAAGGCTATCATTTTTAAACAAGTATTTCATGATCTAAACATGAAATATTTGCACACAATCAACTGTGTAAATTTATCTTACATAAGAAAAACATTTTTAACTATCAAAACATAATAAGAATGAAATCTTTTATAAAACATTTGATTGGCTACTGGTTTTACCATACGAATGGCTACCAGAAGGGAGAAGGGTAAAGATAACACATGCGCTTATTTTATTTTCAAAATTGGGTGCATTCGTTATAAAGGAGTTGAAACCATAATTCCAAATAATCTATACACTGCCGAATAGACTAATTTTTGTCGCTTAATATGTTTCAAAAAAAGATTTTTTTTTTAAATAAAAAAGTAAACAAGAAGAACAAGGGGCTCGCAAATTTGAGAAAAATTTAACAAAGGGCCCTGCGAGCCCCTTATAGCTCACCACTGATTATAGGTCTATGTTGAGTATGTGGAATCGGATTTAAGACCTTTTTAACACAAATGTTGGATATTTTTGAGCTAACAAATATGAGGTCAGGTTTATAATCTCGCTTCCATCTGCCACTGTTGAAAGAAGCACAGAGTTTTGGATTATCAGGTATGTATCAGGTTTAGAGAAAGGTTTTCAGCCCATTTTTCAACAAATTCTCCATCTTCGTTGGACTTTGTGTAACCCCAGTTAACACTATGGCTGTTAAACTCACCTAATACAACATTAGTCATGTATGCATTATTATTGAGGAGGATGTCCGGGAAGGAAAAAGCTTCTTCTGGTGGTTTATAGACTGAGGTGATTGAGCTATTTTTAAATGTGATTGTAATAATCTCAATGTTTCTGTTGTTCGTTGAGTCAATGGACGATGGGATCAAGTTCTCTTTTGTAAATATTGCACTACCATATTTATCGTGAGGTATTTCTTTGATGAGTTTCATGCCATGGATGTAAGGTCTTACAGCACCTTCTCCTCTGTGAGTTTCTTGCAGGCAGAGCACATCACAGTCATTATCTCTGCAAATATTTGCAATGAGATCTTGCTTGACACTGGAGAAACCTTCAATATTAAATGATATTATTTTTAGGCCTAGCCCCAGGTAGGATCCTTCAGGGCAGATATTTGGGAGCATTTTAGTTCAATCATTTGCGTTTGGTTGATAGCAGCTATAGCTTCCCCTAATGGGTGCAGGAACGAGAACCTAGCTGCCGCGCACCCTGATCAGTGGGTGAGAGTTCCATAATGTGAGATTGAAGCAGCTCATTAACACCCCTTTCCAAAACTTTCATTTGCAACTGGTTAGTCATTCCTAAGATCACTTGAGTTTCAGAATTCACAATCTTTGTTGGGTCTTCAAAGCCTTCAAAATTATTATTAAATTAAGGACACAGTTTATGCCATATTCCTTTCATAGTTTTGTTTGGAAACTTTATGCCAGGCACTCTGCATTTCCCAAATTGGGTCTAAAATGTTGAATCTCTTCCAAAACTCTTAGACAGAGAAGTTTCCATCTTTATCAGTTGCTTGTATTACCATTTCAAAAGTCTCTTTGAGATAATGTGCTTTAAACATTGCAATAATTTCATATTTTTTTCTCTAACGTAATTGCTTTTCTTTGTTTCTTTTGCTCATTTTTGTCTTGCACTGTTGCTTCATTTTGACATCGTTGGAAAAGTGAAAGAGCTATAGTTAAAAAGAAAACAAAATAAAAAAAAATCAGGTGCAACTGAAGAAAACTACGAATAACACACTTGTATCGGCAAGGCTCGTGAGTGACTGAAGCTCGTTCTAACTGATTATTATGTCATTACATACTGTGTAATTCCCTGTACATGCCCCTAATTGGTTTCGCTGTGCACAATTTTAAATAAAAATTCCAATCTGAAAAATTCGTAAAGTGAGAACTACCTGTATATACAGAAATATAAATTTATATATAAGAAGCAAGAATGAAGAGTGAGAAAGTGAAAATCCTAAGTATATTATCTAGATATGATAGAAATAAATTAAGAAGAAGAGCTATGATGGCAAACAATTTGATGCGTAAGCTGTGTAGAAGGAATGGATATGTGAAGTGAGTTTGAGGGAAGAATGGATTTGTATAATAGGGACAGCCTACACTTGAATGCATTTGGTATCAGGAGTCTTGAAGAAGTATTAACTGGTATGAGATCTAACCCAGAGAGTCAGAGAAACTAAATTACAATAGGTGGAATGGTGAGAATGCGTGTAAGAGTAACTGTGTTAATGATGGGCATTATCATGGAAATGATTACAAGTAGAGAACAATGTTGTGTTTATCTGGTTTGGCCCCATCAAACATGTGCAAAGATGTCTGCATAAATAAGATGTTAGATAACAACAAAGAGCTGTTAAGTTGTCCAGATGTGTCACACAGGCTACAGACAAGAGTATACAAAAACGGATGAAAGTAGCTCATTATGTAAATGAATGCTAAGAGTATGAGAAACAAAGGGGTAGAAGTTGTTGCCTTCATCAATATGTCGGGACCAGAGATTGTAGTCATTAGTGAGACAGGCTATCACAAGCAGACATACTGATATTAAGTGTAAAGGATACATTATTTTCAGAAAGGGCAGAGAGAGTTGAAGAGGAGTAGTGTGCTGCTAATGATAGTAGATAACTTGAATTTAGTTAGTGCTGAGACCTGTGACTAATATTAGTATCAGTTTTTTTTCATGTGGAATCAAATAGAACAAATACATATTGGGGTGTTACAGACTTAGTGGATTGGCTGCTAGTGATGAAGAAATGCATCACCAAATAAAGATGATGGGAGCAAAAAGAATAATCATAATGAGTGGACTTTAATAATCCAAATAGTGATTTTTGTAGCAGTATCAAATCTAATGAAAAGAATGAAAATGAATTTATTGAGTTTTTGAGAGACGTCTTCAAGCAGTGACAGAAGGAACTCAAGGTCAAAGAGCATTACATTTGATTATGGTGTCAGAGAGGTTTCAGTTAAAGATGTAACTATTCTGTTGTGGATGGCGACAGCGATCATATGGTACTCACTTGGGAAATAGCAAAGTTTAGGAATGTTCAACTCAGACAAGGTTAAATGCTGAACTACAAAGCAGGAAATTATGACAAAGTGTAGAGTATGCTGAATTCTATTCACTGATACTGGTTTGGGATAGGAAGAATATCAACAGAGCATGGGAAGCATTTAAAAAAATACCTAAATCATACAATATCATAAAGTTTGAAGAATAATTTGTGAAATGGATGTGTAATCTTGGGGTGCTTATGAGTCAAAGCTGTATAACTGAGAAAAGACATCCACATAGCCTTTAAAGAAATGCAGAAACTGAACAGGATTTCTGACCTAATGTGAAGAGGGGTGATATGATAGAGATCAACAAGTTAGTAAAGGGTTGTTATAGGATCAATATTGAAGAGCTTTTACAGCAAATGATGAGAGAATAGGGGAGAACCAGAGGTCATCCCTGGAATCTGTACAAGGAGGGGAGTGAGAAGCAGGTTTTTTTGCATGCAGAGTTGTGAGTGATTGGAATGTCATGCCTGAGAGTGTGGTGTCTGCAGAGAATTTGAGTGTGTTTAAGGTATGATATGATGAGCTGTGTCTATGAGAGGACCTCCTAGATGAATTTTTGACTCCATGGGAATCTTGGGATGATAATAATAATAGTAATGTTCAATTCTCACTTTCTCATGGTGCATCCTGTTAAGAATCAACCTGGACACTGAACAAACGAGAAGGGGGCTGGCCATTTGGAATTTAGCCAACCAAATTGTATTCTTATTGGCTTAAACCAAATTGTAAAATGATGATACAAGCAGAATTTCATTCCAGCTAGGGTGTCGCCCAGATAACAAGCCTCCCATTGTTTACGTCAGGTAACCAGGGCAAAAGCAAAAAGTCACCTACTGTAACAAATTCTGGAACACATCCCAACTCAACATCAACAGACTTCAAGATCAGTACTATCAACATAAGAAGCGTGAATGGCAAAGAAATGGAGTAGGCTGAGGAATCAGATATGTACCAGATTGACATAATAACATTTTGTTTCATGACTGAAACAAAACAAAACAAAACAAAACAAAAGACAAAAACTGGTGAGATCATTCTAAGCAATAAATACCAAATGTTATATTCAGGCAATAACAATCAGGGGAAAAGAAGGAGTAGCTACAGTATTCAACACTAAATATGAGGATAATCTTCTTGAATGTAGGCAATATCAAGTAAAGTAATGTGTGCAAATATCAGAATGGGGGAACTGGACAATGAGACTTATTTGTGCCTATAGTCACACAGAAAGTTCTACTAAGGTAGAAGTGGAGGAATTTGTTGATTCTTTAGAGAAAGCAAATGACCAATTGAGAAAGGAAAATTTGGTCCTTGGTGGGGATCTAAATAGCAGAGTAGGAAATGATTTTCAGACATACAAAACTATTTTAGAAAAATTAGGAGAAAAGAGCAAAGCTAATAATAATGGCAAATACCTGTTGGATTTCTTCTCAAGACATGGAATGGGTATTACTAACACAATGTTCCAACATAAAAATGTACACAAATTCACATGGAGAGAAGAGGCAAGGAATAAGAGAAGTTCTCATAGACTACGTTATTGTTGATAGTGACGTTTTTTCCACTGGTGCAGGACACTAATGAGTACAGAGTATTTGAAATTGGAAGTGATCACAATTTAGTCTTGAGCAGGATAAAAGTGAATTTCATATTGAAAAGAAGAACATGTAAGAAAGTCTTAAAGTGAATAAAAGTTGAGCAGCTCTCAGATGTGAAATGTAGACAAAAATACACAAACATGATTAAGTAAAAATAAGAGAGTTTGGGAACAGGAACTAAACCTTGGAGATTCAGTGGCAAGCACCGAAGAAAACATTGATTGATTCAGTCAGAGAGGCATGTGGTGAGGTGCTTTTCAAGGATAGAAAAATCTGAACTCCATGGTGGACACAGGAAGTTAAAGAGGCAGTGAAGGAAAAGAAGAAAACATATCGATAGTTCCTGGCATATAAGTCAGAGAATAAAGAGACAAATGTAAGAATGTTTGAACATCGTAAGAATGCTGGCCAGGTTGACTGAATGGTTAGCATATCTGCCATGGGCATGGATGTTTGTGATTGTCTGTGAAAATACTAGTGGGATGGTAGATGCTGTTGGTGTAGCTGCAGAGTAGATCACTGTAGTTGGTGGATGAGTGACAGAGGGTTGTAGAGCAGGTGCCCTCCCTCGATGAGTCTTTGGACTTCCTGGAGGTGTCACATAATAATAATAATAAAGAAAGCTAAACAATTGAACACAAGTCATGGGAAGACTTTGGCAAAACAAAGAAAATAAATATCAGGAAGGTGGCAAAATATTCTGGAGGCTGTTGAAAAAGCTCAGAAATGGAGGAAAGAGTGCTGTAAAAGGAATTAGAGATGATAAAGGTGACATGAAAACTGGAGAAAAAGATATCCTTGATGTATGGAGTAATTATTTTAAAAAATGCTAATGAAACAATCAGTGACAGCACAGTGGTAAAAAATACTCAAAAGGCTTGCAATCTGGAATACATATCCACACTTGAAGTAGAAAAAGCTAACAAAAGCCTGAAATGTGGAAAGGCAGTTGGAGTAGATGATATTTGACCAGAAATGCTCAAGTATGGAGTTATAAAAGTCTTACAGTGGTTGCACTGCATACTTCAGAAGGCCTGGATGGAGTAACGAATTCCAGATGATTGGAGGAGAGCTCTCATCATGCACATATATAAAAAGGGAAATAAAACTGAATCCTTTCTTTTAAACTTACACGGTGATCTGAATGCATTTTTGAAAATTATGGAGATAACTACCGTGCTTGAATAAAAACTTTAGTTTAATATAACTAAAATCTACATTCAACGTTTCGACCTTTATGTCTAGGTCATATTCTGGAGCATACAATTATACACAGAAAACAAGCTACACTACAATCAAACTGGTTTGTTAAAGACACTGACCAACTGCTACAACAATTGTTGGCCTGACCTCTGGTTAAAAAAAAAAAAAAAAAAAAAAAAAAAAAAAAAAAAAATTATCAACGCTAGAGTCCTATTATTGGTGTTATCTGTTGGTTGTAGAAATACATTGGGCACAACAACAAGTATCTATCTATATACATATATTAACATCATGTACATTCCAGCCAGTTGGTATGGAATGGTTTCTAATACTAGCTGAAGACTGGCTAGAGTCCTGACTAGGTAGGCTGAATGTGTGCCATCCAGATCCTTGGAATTTTCATGCCATCTTTATTGTTGATATTTGGGTGGTTTATCAGGATTTCGCAGGCTTCCTTGAATTTCCTTTCATACCAGGTTTTTGTGCGGTGTAAAGAGCAGGTGCTTTTCCAGTTGATTTGGTGTAAGGTGTTGAGTGCGTGGTCTGAGAGGCCTGCTTCACCATAATGGGTATATTTAATGTGTCTAATGTGTTCTTTCTTGCGTATAGGAATTGTTCGTCCTGTTTCCCCAATGTATGGCAAGTTACAGGTGCAGCGGATGCAATAGACTCCAGGATGTGCTAATGGGAGGAGAGGATCCTTAGAGGAGTTGAATATGGTTTTAAGTTTAGTGGGTGGTTTAAAGGTGGCATTGCAGTTATAATGTTGTAGGATTCTGTTGATTTTTTCCTGATAACCCTTTAATGTGTGGGATGGCTATGGTTTTACTGTAATCTAGATTCGTTTTTGTTGTTGTTTTATGGAGTATTTTATTAATAGTATTTTTGTTATAGCCATTATTTATGAATGTACCCCTTTGACCAATAGTGGAAGGAATAGACAGTGACTCTGACATCTTATATAACGTGTTTTGACTTGAGCACGTTTGAAAGCTATTAAGTTTGATATGGTGAGGTATCTACGAAATATGCCCCAAGCTCTGTGTTGATCTCTTTTGGCTGTCTGACACTCTGGGTTCCACCAAGGCTTTGGATAGATTGGAAACTGAGATGATGTTTTTGGAATGGAGGCTGTTGCTGCCTGGACAATGCATTCTGTTATATATTTTACCGCTTCATTGATAGGTGTTTGACACCTATCAATGAAGCGGTAAATGACAATGAAAATGACACCTAAGTTGGTTGTACAGTAGAGGAAAAAGATGAGTTCTGGAACGTGTTAGATGAAGAAATGAGGGAATTGGAAGAAAATGAGATGGTGATTGTCGGAGAAGACTTGAACGGGCACATAGGAAGACAGAATAGAGACTGTGAAAGGGTGCATGGTGGCCACGGAGTGGGAATGATGAACCAGGAAGGAGAGAGGGTTGTGGACTTTGCAGTAGCGTTTGATCTGGCAATTGTGAACTCGTTTTTTTTCAAGAGGGAAGAACATTTGATAACATTTAGAAGTGGTAACAGCAGCTCACAAATTGACTACATTTCGACTAGAAGAAAACATCTTAAGGTTGTGACAAATTGTAAAGTAATTCCAACAGATCAAGTAGCACAACAACACCGACTGCTGTGCGCAGACTTTAAAATAAGATCGAAGATAAGAACTTCTGGTTGCCATGGGATGAAGACAATTAAGTGGTTTCGCTTAAAAGAGGAGAGTGTGAGGAATCGTTTTAGGGGGAGAGTGTTAGAGAGGATTTCGGATGGACTGCAAAGTGTACAAGATTGGTGGAAACATAATTCAAAAGTAATCCTGAGCTGTGCAATCGAGGTGCTTGGTGAGACATCTGGAAAGATTAGAGAGCAGAAGGAGGGTTGGTGGTGGAATAATGATGTACAAGTGGCAGTGACAGCTAAGAGGAAGGCAAAGCAGAAGTGGGATGAGTCAAGAGTGGAAGAGGACAGATAGGTGTACAAAGAGAGAAAGCAAGAAGCCAAGAGAGTTGTGGCACAGGCGAAGGCCATGGCATATCAAGATCTGTATGATCAATTAGAAACAAAGGAAGGACAGAGAAAAATTTACCAACTAGCGAAATGTAGAAATAAAGCAGCTAAGGACATCTTACATGTGAGGCAGATCAAAGATGCTGAAGGAAGAGTATTATGGAGGGATGTGGACATAAGAAACAGATGGAAAATATACTTTGAGGGACTTCTGAATGAGGAAAATGCAAGGACTCACAGAGGAGATGGTGCAGAACATCAGTAGAATGGAAGTGACGGAGGCCATGAAGAGGATGAGGAATGGAAAAGCAGTGAGCCTCGACAGAATTCCAGTGGAGGCATGGAAGGCACTAGGGGAAGAGGGAATTGACCTGCTGTGGGACCTGTTCATGAAAGTTTGCCAACAGGAAAATATACCTGAGGAATGGAGGGAAAGTACTCTTGTTCCCATCTACAAGGGTAAAGGGGATGCACAAGACTGTAAAAATTACAGAGGAATAAAGATGATGTCCCACACAATGAAGATCCTAGAAAGGGTTCTTGATGGTAGATTGAGGGAGGAGGTGGAGATTGCAAAGGAACAATTTGGCTTCATGCCTGGTAGATCAACAACAGATGCTATCTTTGGGTTACGACAGATGATGGAAAAATATCGAGAGAAACAAAGGGAGCTACATCTGGTATTTATTGATCTGGAGAAAGCATACGATAGAGTGCCAAGGCAAGAAGTCTGGAGGTGTCTGAGGGAGAAGAAGGTGCTGGAGAAATATGTCAGGTTGGTGCGGGAAATGTACAGAAATGTGAAGACAAGTGTTTGGACCTGTTTGGGACAGACAGAAAGTTTTCAAGTAACAGTTGGCTTGCATCAAGGGTCAGCATTAAGTCCATTTCTGTTTAATATTGTGATGGAGGTGGTAATAGAGGAGGTGAGAGAAGATGCACCTTGGACAATGTTGTATGCAGATGACATCTTGCTGTGTGTAGATTCAAGCGGAAACTAAACTGGAAAGATGGAGAAAAGTACTGGAAGAGAGAGGCATGAGACTGAGCAGAAGTAAGACAGAGTATATGTGTTGTGCAGTGGGCGGTGGCCAGGAGACAGATCGTGAGCTGGAAGGAAATGTCATTAGGAAGGTGAGAGACTTTAGATACTTAGGTTCAACAGTGGAAGAAGATGGAGGAGCTGAGAAGGAAGTGGGATGCAGGATACAAGCGGGTTGGAGGAACTGGAGGGAGATGGCTGGAGTGTTATGCGATAAGAGGGTGCCGATCAATCTGAAAGGCAAACTTTATAGGACAGTAGTGAGGCCAGCTATGACATATGCTATAGAAACTGTGGCCCTGAAGAAAAATAACATTAGCAGGATGGAAGTAGCAGAGATGAGAATGCTTAGGTGGATGTGCGGTGTGACCAGAAAGGATCATCTGAGAAATGACTATGTCAGGGGAACAGTGAAAGTTATGAACTTAGGAGCGAAAATGGTTTAGTCATGTGATGAGGAGGGAGGACGAATATGTGGGAAGAAGGGTCATGCAGATGGATGTGCAAGGAAGGCGGAAGCGTGGGCGGCCAAAGAAGAGATGGAGGGAGCTGGTAGAAGAGGACTTGAAGATGAAGAACTTGGATGTGGTGACAGCCCAAGACAGGAAGGTGTGGAGGAGACTCATAACAAACAGTGACCCCACTTAAGTGGGAGAAGCTGCAGAAGAAGAAGAAGAAGATTGATAGGTGTTTGACAGATGGCAACAGCATTAAATTTGATTGCAAGATGAGAGAAAGTGTTCCAGTCAGCCTGGTCAATTTTCCATATATGTTCTCTTTCTCTTTAATGTCCCACGTGAGTAGTGGAAGAATGGAAGGGGAGTAGATTGTAAGATCAATTGCAGAATATGAACGGGAAGGCATATGGAAGAAAGTATTGAGCTTATTATTTAAAAGTGAGAGGTTATTATTATCAAGAATTCTTACGATGATTCGACCTTGTCTATTAGTGTTGGCACTACCACATAGGGTATTGTGACCATTAAAGTCACCCATCAAAAGTATGGGTTCATGCAGTTGCAAGATAAGGTTATCAAGATTAATTTCACTTAACTCGGCATTTGGTGGTAAATAAATTGAACATACTGTAATAAGAAATCCCACAGAGAAGCGAATCGTTACTGCTTCCAGAGAAGTATTAAGTTGGACCTGATGGAAAGGAATATGACTGCCTACTAGGATAGCTACTCCTTCATGAGCAGAACCACCTCCAGTTCTGTCCTTTCGTACAACAGTGAAATTTCTAAAGGTACGGTCCTCATTGCGTCTTAAGTACGTTTCAAGTAGACAGAAACAGAAAGGTTTGTGTTTCTGCAACAACATCTTGATATCGTCAATATTCTGGTGAATCCCACGACAGTTCCATTGTAAAAATTTTCCTATTGTCTTGATTTTATTGACTTGTCTTTCGGGAGGTTGAGGGCTTACCTTTGTCAGATTTATATTTATCCACTGTTTTAGGGAAGTATGGATAGCCAGTGTCCATCTCTTCCTCTGGTAGAGTGTTCAAAACATTAAATGTGTTAGGATCAGTTGGTATGTTTAGTTTGCTTTCAGTGGGTACCGAGGAATCTATTTTTTCTGTGCAAGTGTCTGGTGGTTTTTCTTTAAGTGATGTCTCCGCCATAATTTTTTGACAGGTGAGTTTTCATCGAATGGGACCATTTTTGAAGAAGTCTCTGGAGTAAGGCCATAGGTCCTGTGATTAATGTGCTCAACAGAGAAGCACTTACGATAATAAAGTTCAGGTATGGTGAAATTATCAGATGGTGGAATAGACATACATGTTTGAGTTGCTGTTGGCACTTTTTTAATTGTTACTTTTTCAGCATAAGAGGATTGCAGAACAGGTGTAATGATGGCCAGCTTTCTTTTTGCATCCTGATATGTTATGTTTTGTTCAGTTTTAATTTTTTGTATCTCTTTTTCATCTTTCCATTTCTGACATGCACAATAGTAAGCTGGATAATCTCCCTGACGGTTGGCACATTTAGCTTTTATTTCATAGCAAGATTTATTATCATGTTCTTTACTACCACATTGGGCACAGGTAGTAGAACCATGACAGGCAGTTTGAGTATATCCATATCTTTGACATTTAAAGCATCTCAGCAGGTTAGGGATGTACATTCTAACAGGACAGCTGAGATACCCTGCTTTTACAGATGTCGGAGGCCTGGGTGTATCAAAAGTAAGGATGATGTTCTTGGTTGAGACTAGGCGACCATCCCTACGTATCAGGATGTGCCTCACACTCATCACTCCTTGATCTTTAAGCTCTGAACATATCTCCTCATCAGGAACATCAAGGAGATCCCATTCTGATATCACTCCTCTACTGGAATTGAGTGTTCTGTGAGGTGTTACTGCAATTTATATTCCACCCATTGTCGTTGCTCTCAATAGTTTCTTGGAATGTTGTTTACACATTGTTTCCACGAGGATATCACCAGAACGCAATTTCTTGACAGTTTTCGGAGGTCCTGTCAGTCTTCCTAAACCTTTTTGGATAAAGAAGGGTGACATTTTCCCAATTGTTTTTTTCACTGTTGCATGAATGACTAAAAAAGGTCGGTACATTTATGTTAGTATCCAATATCTTTTGTTTCTTGCTTCTGTTTCCATATGCTGTATCTAGAGTATCAGTACTAGATTGGGACTTTGTTAGGGTCCCTGAAACATTTGAGGATGAAGGATTCACACTTGAGGAGTTTTAAGTTCGGTGCCAGAGCTCCCCACCCACCACGGAGCCACACATGGATGCCCATTACCTGGCAAGCAAAGACTGCATGCAGGAGCAGAACGCAGGGCCATTCTGGACACCGGCACTGCAGGAGGTCTAGGATCCTGACCCTAGACCATGGGGGTTAGAGACTTACTGCAACACCGATGACCCTTGCAAGCAAGTACACTAGCCGATTGATTTTGGCTGGGCCATCCAGGACCACCCGTCTTGCCGAAGCAGGGGCCAAAGTAGTGCAAGACTACCAGGATTCCCCCTTTCCGGATGTCCACGGGTCGCACCGCACGGCAAACATGGCAGGGCATTGGATCCAAGTGATGGTGGTCTGGAAAAAGACTCAGGAGAAGTAGAGCAAAGAATATAGGAAGAAAAGCAAAGAAAAAGAAGAAGAATGAAGAGGGCCAGTACCATCACTGGGAGGCTCCCTCCACCACAAACAGGTGCCCCACATGGAGGGGATATTTTAAGAAGGAGGCGAGATATTTAGATAAGTTCTATGTGGGCGAGTCGATGCCTTCAACTATGGGTCTTAAGAGAGTATTTATTTTGTGAATCTTAGGAAGGCCATACAACCGTGGGATAGGAAGATGAACGGATCTGAGCGAAAGGCGGATATTCCTTGGTAATTCCAACGTTGATTTTAGAAGATTGTTGGTCGTATTATGTAGCTCTCTTGTAACTCGCCCACATAAAATTTATCTAAATATCTCACCTCCTTCTTAAAACATCTCACAGCTAAATGTACCAACTCAGGAGATTCCCACTCTTCTCAAGAACAAATTATCAAAGAAGCTTTTCACTTTACTTACTCATTGTGTCAACTTAGGCTACTTCAGATTCGAAGTAGCTACAAAATACCAGTCTAACCATGAGTATTCCGCTTTCCCCAGTGCTAGCAAACATATTTCTCGAAGACTTGGAAGTAAAAAGCAATTTGTTTGGCCACACTGAAACCCAAAATCTAGCTCCGTTATATTGATGATGTTTTTCTTTATTGACCATGTTCTATATGGGAACATGGCCCTCCTCAAAGTTTTCTTAGATCATCTAAATAACTTTCATCACAACATCAAATTCACCTCAGAGCTATAAGTTAACAATTGTCTTTCTTTTTTATACATAAAACTAACCAGGAGTAATGATAATATTAAAATTTCAATCTTCAGGAAACCGACACATACAGATAGATATTTTCACGCACCCTCTCACTACTTCCCTTGACATCCTAAATCATCTAAATAACTTTCATCACAACATCAAATTCACCTCTGAGCTAGAAGTTAACAATTGTCTTTCTTTTTTAGACATAAAGTTAACCAGGAGTAGTGATAAAATTAAAATTTCAATCTTCAGGAAACTAACACCACGCATTCTCTCACTACTTTCCTCGATAGAAATATGGAATTATATCTACTCTTGCACATCGGCCAGATCCTTATTATCAGACGACGAAGAGTTTCAAAATGAACTTAATTTCCTCAAAAAGACCTTTGTCAATAATGGATTCATGCCAAAAAGTATTGAGAAACTTCTTTTTTACCATCATCAACAAACTAATGAAGATTCTATTACCACCAGAGATTACATCTCCTTGCCTTACATTAGTTCCCTCTCATCCAAACTGGCTAGAATTTTAAAAAAGTTTGACATCAAAATGTGCTTCTCTGCTTTACCTAAACTCTGATCTATCTTTATTCAGCCAAAAGAAAAATATCACCGTCTTCAGTTCCCAGGAGTATACAGAATTATTTATAATTGTGGTAAACCTTACTATGGACAAACTGAAAAATTAACCTTTCTCTATCTTGAAGAGCACAAAAGAGACATCTCTTATAATAGAATCCTAGTCAGTACGCTTGCCAGCCATGTCTTGTTCTCTGTAATCTCTGATGAAGGCCACCAACACCAAATAGACTGGAATCAAACTTCTAATATTCACAAATGTTACGATGAATTTGAAAGACGTATCCTGGAGTCAAAAGAAATCACCCTTGATTCTACCCACATGAATAACAACCTAAGCTACAATTTGCAAGATTCACATAGTTCTGCTGTTCAGTGCTGGCGTTCTCGCGAGATGCGTATAACACGAATGCATATAAATGTAGCTAGAACTGAAGCGCGGACTCCAATTTGAACTTAACTGTAGTTTTTTTGATAGTTCTGTTGTTGTAGTGTGTAATGTTTCTGTCAGTCTTTTTTGTATATATCTTTGTTCTTTGACACCTGACGAAGTTGGCTTATCAACGAAACTAGTTGTGTCTGTATTAAACTTTTTATTCTTCATTATCTCAGGGTTTAAGTCATTAAAATTATTGAACATGTTCATAAACCGAGTCAATCTTCATACAAATAATACACACACACACACGCACATACATACATCAAGTAATCCCTGAATTATCTGACTACAGCAGGAAAGCAATTTGCCAATCAGTCAAATAACTGAAGGCACAATTATATAGTGCAGTACTAGAAGTTAATTGGCACATTACTAGAATTCCAGGGTCAGTTAATTGACCCTGGAATTCTAGTAATGTGCCAGTCATTGGAAAAGTCAGATAATTTAGAGATCACTGTGTTTTTTATGATAATTCTGCCCATGAAAGATTATAAACCTACAGAACAATAATGCTGTGGATTATATAATACTTAACTAATCAGCAAATGTTATCACAGATTAAACAGTAATTTTTATTATTATTTTATTATTATTCCTGATACCTCCATTATTATTATTATTATTATTATTATTATTAAGTGACACCTCCAGGGAGTCCAAGGACTCATCAAGGAAGTGCACCTACTCTACAGCTCTCTGTCTCCACCACTCAAATCTCCAACTACACCAACGGCATCTACTGACCCACCACCACCACCACCATCATCACTAGTATTTTCCACAGACAATCACAAACATGCATATCCATGGTGGGATTCGAACCCACATCCTTTTGGTTGAAAAGCAGATATGCTAACCAATCAGGCACTCTTTGGGCCTTCTATGAGTTGAGTGGTGGTTTCATGCTAAACAAAGTGAAAATCATCATTCATCAAAGGTCTTATTATATATATCAACAATGTCTTGTGATATATATATATATATGTGACAATGTCTTGTGAAATTAAACAGAATGGGCGAGGAAAGATTAGCAAAACAAGTGTTCTCTGCCAGGTTGGCAGCAAAACGACCCAGAGGAAGACCAAGATATAGGTGGATTGATACGGTACAAAGTGCCTTAGACGATAGAAATATAAGATCTGATAATGTTGGAGTCTTGACAAGTAACAGACTGATTTGGAGGAAAATTGTAGATAGGAAATTAATAATGATGTAATTTTTTTCATGTAGTACTATCATATCCTGTACACCCCTTGAGGATACATGGCAGGAATTTGATGATGATGATGACAATGTCTTGTGATATATATATATATATATATATATATATATATATATTCTGTATGTACATATATATATATATACAGGTAGTTCCCACCTTTACGAATTAATTGGTTCTTGGCAACCATTTGTAAATCAGGAATTCATAAAGCAGGAGTTTATTTGCTTTAGAAATAATACTATAATTGAGAGTTAGGTTTGTAAGAAAGAATTTATAAATATAAAAAATTAATAAATAAATATAAAATGAATATTAAATCATAAGAAAATCTTTACTGGCGAAAGATTTGCATATTTAAAAAATAACATAAGAAAAATTTAAATTTAAAAAGATTCTTCAAAAAATTCTGACCCCCCCCCCCACAAAAAAATTGCAAAGCAGGAATTCGTAAAGTGAGAACTACCTGTGTGTGTGTGTATATATATATATATATATATATATATATATATATATAACGCTTATAAAGAATAAAGAAAAGCATACCTTCATTTTGCTCAGTGTGTGAACATCTGCTACGAATTCAAGGGCATCATTCAAATACTGTCTCATGCACTCACTGGCAGCAGTAGTATACTGTAGGCAAAAGTATCTTTTATTAATTGATATATCACAGTCACCTTTTATATTATATAAATAAAATACTAAATCATTTAAAGGACATATGAGAACTCTCCAAATACACTGAGGATGTATAATGAAAATGCATTAAGTTGGTAAAAAATGTAACTCTGCGTGTGTGCGTGTTGGGGGGGGAAATTAAGGAAGAAAGTTTTAGGTAGTTATTCCTATTTAAATTTGGTTGAAGAGTAAGCCTTTCATGGCCTTTGTTATACAGTCTTTCTAACAACAACAACAACAACGATTGTCTGGAACTAATGGACTGAATGGTAACACCTGATTTATCAGGTGTTACCATTCAGTCCATTAGTTCCAGACAATCTACTTTTCTAAATGTACTTATCCATTAGTTCCAGACAAATATATTTTTCTAAATGTACTTATCAGACTACTCGATTGCTAATGATTTAAAAAGCCACAATAGTGAGAAACCCTGTAAAGAAGATGGAGTATATTGCAACGTGGGTGGAGAAGTGGAGACTGAGCAGGTATATGTGGTAAGTGGTGATAAAGGTGATTTGGCAGGTGTAGTGGGGATCCAAGCCATATGTTGATCACAACCAGCATATGGCTTGGATAGGACTGGCTATAGACCTAAAAATGAACTGTTGTGTTTGTTTACAATGCCAGAAGTATCAGAAATAAAGGAGATGAAATGGTTTCAGTGATTGAGTTTATTCACTCCGAAATCATTGGAATAAGTGAAACATGGTTGAATGAAGATGATATCATAACGGAATAGAAATGGAAGGGAACAGTATTTTTCATGAGGATAGAAAGGACAGGAAGGCGGGAGAGTGCTGCTGATGATAGCAGGGGAATTAAGTCCACATAAGGTAGACATGAAAGGGGGAAATAGTTTAGCAATAGTTATGAGGCAGTGTGGTGTAACGTGGAGGTTGAGAGGAAGACATATTTAGTTGGATGTTGCTATAGGCCTGGGAATGTGGAAGGTGGTGATGAAGAAATGTATAAACAACTTGGATTAGTGAATAAAGGAAGGGTAATTATTATAGGTGATTTTAATTATAGTAGTAGAGATTGGAATGAAGAGATAGCATGTGGGAATAAGGAAAATGAATTTCTAGAGTTCTTGAGAGATAACTATCCCAGGCAGCACATAAAGAAAGGTACACGAAGATCAAGAGTTCTAGATCTCATCATTTCATCAGAGGATGCAATTGTTAGAGGGGGGGGGGGGGGGTTCACATTTTCCTCCAGTTGGTGAAAGTGATCATGAAGTAATCATCTGTGTTGTGGCTAGTCATATACAGACTTTTGCAAGGAAAGGATATATGTGGAATTATAAGGCTGGTGATTATGACATGCTTAGGAGGCAACTTTGAGCTACAACATGGAACGAGGAGTTGAGCAGTAAGGAAATAAATGCTGCATGGGAACTTACAAAGAAATACATAACAGCATCAATGTACAGTATCCCAAAGGCCAAAAGGCTGAATAAGGCAGGTGTAAAATGGATGAATGTGGAGCTTAAGTATGAAATCTGGAAAAAGTAATTTGAAGGAAGTACAAGATGAATAATGGTAATCAGTCACATGAAGAATATAAAGAACAAGTCAGGAGAGTGACTCATTTAGTAAGGAAAACAAAAGTAGAGAATGAACAGAAATTGGCAAATTAGGCTAAGAAAAACAATAGAGAGTTTTTTTAGACATGTGGCAAGTAAAAGGAAGAATGATAATGGAAAGGTGAAGTTAAGGGATGAAAGTGGTAGAATGGTAACTGCTGCAGAAGACACTGTTGAGGTATTCAGTGATCAATTTATAAGCGTGTTCATCCTGATCAGGGTGGAATCATGAAGAACTTAAGTGTAGAGGTCATAGGAGAGGATAGCTTAATTGTGAGTGAGCAGGAGGTATTTGAGGAAATAAATAACCTTCATGTTAATAAGGCAATGGGATTTGATGACATATCGCCATGCATTTTAAGGGAATGTTCTAGAGAACTGACAGTGGCATTGGCATGCCTGTTTAATAAGAGTTTTGCAACAGCACAGGTTCCAAGGGAGTTGAAGGATGGCAAAACTGTTCCAGTGCATAAAGATTGTGATAAGGCTGTAGCTTCAAATTATAGGCCAATCTGTGTATCTGGAGTTGTGGTGAAGGTCCTGGAGAGATTAGTGAGAAGTAGGATACAGAAATGGATTGATATCAGCAGTATTCTCTGTGGTTATCAGCATAGGTTTGTTAAGAGGAGATCATGTTTCACTAACTATACTATAACAAGGTGACAAATACCTTGGACAAGGAAGATGAATATATACAGTGGTGTACTTGGATTTTGCAAAGGCTTTTGATAGACTGCCACATGATAAGCTCTTAAATTGATAAATTGAAGCAGATGGGATTGGATAACAGACTTGTGTGCAGGATCAGTGACTGGCTGTCAGATAGGTATCAGAAAGTTGTATATGGGAGTGCAGTATCTCGAAAGAGGAAGGTCACCAGTGGTGTGTCACAGGGTTCAGTTTTGGGGGCCATTGTTGCTCAATTTGTATGTTAATGATATTGGGTTGGGTTTAACTAGTGATATCCAACTCTTTGTGAATGATGCAAAAACTGAAGAGAGCAATGCACAGTCAGGCTGATGTTAATGCCTTACAAGTGGACTTGAATAGATTGCATGAATGGGCAGGTAAGTGGAACTGTCAATTCAATGTTGCTAAGTGTAAGGTCTTGAGATTTGGTAAACAACGATGGGATGCAAAGTATACACTTGGTGGGGAAACTTTAACAGAAGTAGAGGATATGAGAGATCTAGGAGTGATGGTGGACAAGGACCTGAAATTCAGGAGCAACATTGCACAAGTTGTGAAGACATCACATTAAATAATGGCAATGATGTGGAGAACCCTGACAGGCAGAAATAGGGAGGTTATAATTCCATTGTATAAGACCTTGATCAGGACTCATATGGATTATCGTGCACAGATTTGGTTGCCAGGTTTTCATGGTGATGAGGTTATGTTGGAAAGAGTACAAAAATATTCACAAAGGTAGTCAGTGGTCTTTGGAATGTGGAGTACGAGGACAGATTGAGAGAATGTAAGTTGCAGAGCCTCTTGAATAAGAGGAGGGGGGGGATATGATTGAGACATATAAGCTGGTCAGGGGTTATTATCAGGTAGACAAGGAATAGATTTTTCATAGAATGGGAGAGGGGAGTAGAACAAGAGGTCATTGATGGAACCTATATAAAGAGGGTGTGAGCAAAGGAGTGAGAAGCGGGTTCTTTGCATGGAGGGTGGTTGGTGAGCGGAATGCATTGCCTGAGTGTGTTGTGGATGTGGATACAGTGAATCAGTTTAAGAAGCGGTTAGATGAGCACTGTATGCAATAGTGAGTACTTCCCACGATGAGTCTCTGACTCTGTGGAGGTCAAATGTTAATAATAACTCTTGGATGGGAAAGGGAAAGAAGTTTTGGGTTTTACATAAACAGAAGAGATAGGAAGGTATACTTATAAAAGCAAATCACCACCATTCATCTCAACAGCATGGCATCCTTAAAACATTCACATGCAGAGTCAAGATGATTTGTTCAAATGACATTCATGGAAACTGACTACTGTATTTAAGGAGAAGAGATCATGATTATCAGGAGGAAAAATATTTTTAAAAGGTTTCATTCAAGAGAATATCTGTAAAGAGTGAGGTGATGTCAAAGATAAGCAATATATCAGGATTATTTATAATTAAATTTGCAAGATAAGTGGTAATAAGAATACTTTTTTATATAAGCAGTATGGTGGGAAGAGATTTTGCTAATTACTTGAATAATTTACAGGAGGGGGAATAGTAGAATTATATAGATCTCAGAAGATAATTAAGTTTGTAGATTTTAGGTAAATCATATAGTCGGGGGAGGGGGGAGAACTAAAGGGGCTAACTTTTTTTTTTAGTAATTTCAGGAGGTCAAGATGATACTTTTTCTGAGTTAAGTTTTTAATGTCTTAATCTGAAATTTAGTCAGATATAATCTAATGGAACATGACTTGAACAGTCTGTAAGAACACTATCAATTTTTTTCTTATTATATTGACTGATATAGAGGATTTTGACACTACTATCTTCTCTGGTGATGGCTGTGTGATTTTATTCATAGACTCCTGAGGGCATTAAGCTGTCCATGTGAAAGATTAATTTTGGTAAAAAGTTCTAGAAAGAATATTGGTGACATCAAGCCTGATGTTAGCTATTTCCAGAGCCAAGTTAAAGATGCTGCATTCAATGTAAAACATTAGGTCCACTTTAAAACGCCTCCATGGCACAATTGGAAGAACGACGGTACGCTGCACCCTTCAATTGGAAAAGGCCTAAGATCGATTCTCGTCGTGACGGGAGGAATCTTTATGTGGACGTTTTCAATCGAAGGTGAGTTAGCCGATCTCATACAGAGGTAGCAGGATTTTTCTCCCAGAAACTCGGGTTTTTCATCCCACATACAGACAAATCAGCCCTTCAGAACACATGCAATTTACAGACAAAAAATACTAGTTGTGGTGGGTGGGCGGTAGATGGTGTTGATGGAGATGATTGGTAGTAGAGGATCGGTGTAGTAGTGGAGACAGTTGCATAGTAGGTGTCCTCCCGCGATGAGTCTTCGGACTCCTTTCGGATTCGTGACCTGGAGGTATCACGAATAATTTTTTTTTATTTATTTTTTATTTTTTTTTATTTCTCAGATAAATTACATACATTATATGAAGACAGTTATGCATAACAAATACTTTATTGTACATAGTTTTTTTAAAATAATAATAACAACAATAACTGTTTACAGCATATATTATTATAATATTCATAATGATGATTATTACAGATGTTTCTTTGCAATTTTACACTCTATATATACAATATCAATGGATATAATCACTCTATATTGCATACTTTTGTTACAGTAATTACATACATTTGATTACATATGATGCATTACTTACATTTGTTTACATATGATACTTACATTACATACATTTGTTTACATATAATACATACATTACATACTTTGGTTTACATGTGATACATCTTGGATGAGAACTAATTTCTCTGCTTTCATCCTCGAAGCTTATATGTAAGCTTATCTGAGGATGACACCAGTTAGTTATTATTTATTGTTTTTTTTTTTTTGCTGTGTTGGGAAGCTACGAAATCTATGATTGAGAAATTCGCACGCGCGCACTCTCTCTCTCTCTCTCTCTCTCTCTCTCTCACACACACACACACACACACACACACACACACACACACACACACACACACACACACACACACACACACACACAATAACTTGGAATGTATTAATGTGTCGCTGAACTGGAAGCCTGAACAAATATATTGTGTTTCATTAAGTTTGTATGGTATTTTTGGGTGCGTGTTTCTTGTTCATAGTATGTCCTTCGAGCTCTTTTCAGGCTATTGTAGTTTGTAAGGTTTTTGTATTCAAAAGGTAATTTGTTTATCATGTCTGAGATGTAGAAGTTTCGCGTGGCCTTTCCGTAGTGATTATTGTATTTATATGTGATATAATTAGTAGTCTGAGGTCTTGTTATATGGAATGTATTTCTGACTGTCCTGTAGTTGGCATCGAAATAATGTTTTAGCAAAGCTGCATAATGACATAAATGTTTTGCTGTCAGTATTTTGTGTTCTGACATTGCAATGTATATAAGGTCGTTATTTTCTCTTTGTTCCCAAAAGATTAGTTTTATCATTTTGTACTATAGCGACATTAATCTATTTAATTTGTAGGGTGTACAGAAAGCATACGTTGTTATAGCATATCTTAGTATATTTTGGCATAGTGCTTTGTATATTAGTGTTTTTAGGCATATGGGAACTATGTCTTTTAACCTGTAGAGTTCGCCACTTATTGTTCGGAGTTTGTTGTGTAGATGATTTATGTGGCTATTCCAGTTCATATCTGCATCGAAGTAAATTCCAAGGTATCGTATTGTTTCAACCTGAGTGATTGTAGTGGTTTTGCTGTTCTGTGTGTTTTTTATGTTGGAAAGTGAATGTTGGATGGTTATATATTTGTTATCAACTGGTCGAGTCAGTGGATTTCTGAATATCATTAATTTTGTCTTTTCTGAGTTTAGGTGTATGGAGTTTTTCGTGAGCCAGTCTATGATCAGATTTATGTCATGTTGCATATTTGTTTGGGCTATGCTTGCATTATTATGGATAGATATTATTGCTGTATCGTCTGCGTATTGGAATATCTTACCTTTGAGTGGTAGCTGATTAATATCGTGCATGTAAATGTTGAATAGAGTTGGGGAGAGTACAGCTCCCTGTGGTACTCCACAGGTTACTGGTAGCTCTCTGCTTCAGTTTGACCCAATACGTGTGATATGCTTTCTATTTTGAAGGTAGTTTGTAAACCACCTGTGAAGAGGCCAATCTATTCCAACATGCCTCAGCTTTTTAACAAGATTTGACGTGTAAGTGTATCGAATGCTTTAATTAGATCAATAAAGACTACCATGGCAATTTTGTTTTTGTCTAAGGCAGTATTAATTACGTCTGTAAAGTCTTCCAAGAGAGATGTTGTTCCCTTATTTTTTTGAAAACCATATTGTGTTTTGGGGATAATATGAAAGATCTCAGTGTATGCTGTGAGTTTCTTCAGTATAATCTGCTCCATAATTTGATTGATAATTGGTAATGTTGCTATGGGTCTGTAATTGCTGATTAAATTTCTTTTTCTGGTTTATATATGGGTGTGATTATGGCGGTCTTTAGCATACTTGGTATCTGTCCTGTTTTAAATATTTTATTTATTAATTTTAGTAGGATAGGACTTAAACTAGTTGCATGTTGCTTTATATCTTTAGGTCTGATACCATCAATTCCTTTGTTTGGTTTGATTTGATGTATTGCAGAGAGAAGCTCTGCTTCTTTTATGGTTGGGTTAAAGTCATCTGCTAGTTGTTGGATAGGTTTTGCGTCTTTCATGAAGCTGTGTTTTATGGTTTCGGAGGCGCCGGTGGTGTTGGGAACAAAATCTAGCATCTCATTGATCAGATGCCAGGTTTGTTTCGTGTTGTTTTGTGCAGAGGTTAGTTTGTCTCTGTAGTAGCTTCTTTTTGCATTTCTGATTTGTGTTGTAAGGCGATTCCTTGTTATCTTATATTCAGTTTTTAAAGCTGTGTTATTTGGATATTGCTTTAATTCTTTCCATAAAGTGTTCTTTCTGTGTATTTCTAGGATTAAGTTTTGTGTTATCCAAGGATTTCGTGTTGTTTTTGAAGAATTCTGACTTTCTTTGTAGCTTTCTTATATATTTCCTCCAGTGTGAGTTTAATGTTGTTGTATAAGATATCTGCTGAATCTGATGCCAGGTGTTCCCAGTCTGCTTTTCTTATTTCGTGGTTGACTATTTCTTCGTCTATTATTGTTTTCTGTCGCTTTTCTTCTGTGGGACATTGCATGGATATTGTCTTGGTGTGCAGGTTTAGAGCGGTGAAGTAATGGTCTGCTACTTTGCACTTTATGACTGATGCAGTGTAACTGTTTGGTGGTGCTCGGATGTTTATGTGATCTAGACAGGAGGCAGTGATAGTATTTCCAAATATTTCTTCTCTAGTACATGATGTTATTGTTGGTATTAGATTATACATGGATAGCATGTCTAGGTATTGTACAGTGTTGTTCTGGTTTTCATTTGCAATATTTATGTTTATGTCACCAATTATCATTAGGTATTTGGATGAGCATATTTCTTGGCTTGAAAGCCAGCAATTGAGTTCGTGCAAAAATTTTATCGTGTTTAGGTTTGGTGGCCTGTAAATAGCATTTAGTATTATGGGATGCTGTCTATTGGTGGTATTAGTGATTTCGAGGCAAAGGGTTTCAGCATGCTCAAACTGATAGGCCGTTTCTTTTGCTATTAATTTTTGTTTGATAAATATTAATATTCCACCCCCTCTTTTTGTTTGGCGGCATGATCTATGTTGTTGGAAGCCTGGAATTTGGAAAGCAGTCGCTTCGTCATTAGTTATGGATACTTCTGTAAGAATCAATATATCAATAATATCAGTGTAATTCCTCAGATAAGCCTGTAACAATAACCAATGTTTTCGGATGCTTCTGATGTTAATATGCAAGATTGAGAGACCTCTTGCTTGTACTGTGTGTTGTTTCCATGCATCAAGCGATTCGAGAGTACAATTACTGATGTATTCTGGTGTAATTACATCTATCTGATTGTTCACATTCATTTTTGTTGTGTTGAGATCTTCTTATTGAACTAAGTTGGAGTCTTTTGTTTCACTCTGGCAACCTGTCTATATCTTCCGAGCTTTTTATTTGTATAGACTTTGAAGTCTGTGACTTTCTCAAGAATATTTTGCTGTCTTTTATCCATAAAAATTGATACTTTTTTCTGTTTTTTCTTTTCTTGCTTGGGTCAAAAGATTCTGATTGAAAGGTGTTAAATACTCAGATAGAAAGATTGCCGTATTCTCTTGTGATGCAATTAAATTCTTGACTACTGGTTTTTTCAGTCTGCTGGCTTTTATGAGATTGTCTCTTGTAGCCTTGCTTGTCAGACGAACTATGACTGGTGCAGGTCGTGGCGAGCCTTGTTTTCTGTTCTTCCTGGGAAACCGATTTATGGTCTGAATATCATTATGCTGTAGGGGGATGTCAATTGCATGGCCTAACTTTAAAACTATGTCTATGAGATTTTCTGTGCATTCGGTTTCTGGAAGACCATTTATGACAAGGTCTTCTTTATGCTGTTGTTGGTTTAAAACTTCGTATTGTAGTTTCAGGGAATTAAATTCTTGACGGAGTTCCGATGTGTCTTATCAATTTGTGCTGCCTATCAGTTAATGCGTTAATGCTGGTTTTAATGTCTTTTACTATTTGTAAGACTTCTTCGACTTTTGAATTATTAAATTTAACAAACTCATCATATTCCCTAATTTTTTTTGTTATTTCTTTATTCTGTTTATCAAATAGTTCTTGGACAAGATCTACCAAGCTGGTTTTTATATTTTCTAAACCTTTTTCTAGTAATAAATTTACGGAACTCAAATTATAAGATTAACGGTATTCTGTTGTCTGTTCAGTTCATCATCCGATTCTGCCTCCAGCGTAATCAGTTGCGCCGTTTCTTTATTCTCTCTACAGTTTAGGCAGTTCCATTCTTCTCGTTTGGCACTGGATTTGAGTTGCCATGTTGTTTCTGAAAGTCCGGAACATGTAAAGTGATGATTCCTATGGCATTTCCTGCAGGTTATAGGACATCTGTCAGACGGTAATTCCTTCAGGCACTTGTTGCACTTCATGACTCACCTTTCTTCCTTTGGACAGCTGCAAAGATGGTGACGTCCTTTGTTCCATGCTTGTTAGCAACCGCGGTGTACACTTCAATTTTTAGCACACTCAGATTTTGGATTCCACTTGGCCGATTTCAATGAATTATATGTTACTGTCTTCAGCGTGACCAGTAGAGTTACTTTATGACACTTTTAAATTAGAAACAGGAGTTAGAACCACATTAAAAGCCACATTGAACCACATTAGAACCACATTATAAAAAAACGGGACCAGTGATACAACCATGCAACCGTTCGTATGCCTACACAGACCCTCTGTCCAATAATAATAATAATGGTGCTTGCACTGGTATGATAGCAAAATTATAGCTCATACTGGGTGATGGCAGCTTCATTAAGCATTTTTGATGAATGGGTTAACTAGAATATGGAGAGGCTGAACTTGAGTTTGGGCTTTAAGCTCAATGGTCCATTATGAGCAAGTAACATGGTTTATTTGAAACCTAATTAATGCTCTATAGGGAAGTTAATCCTATTGGCATAGCCTGCATGTCCAATTTGCCTGTTTTGTGGGATCAAAAACCAGACTTCCCAGGAGAGGGAACTCTGTTCCCTCAGTATGAGACTGGCTAACTTATCTTTAGTTGAAAAACTCTGATTAAGGTTCTAATGTCCTCGATGGGATTCAGGCAAATGTCTTTCCAACCAAAGGGCATCACTGATACCAAATGAGCAACTTCTTTGTGGGACCCAATTGTGAAGATATATCATCCAAGATCCACGAGGTTGACGTTTGAATTAAGAAAAGTCTATTTTTAATTTTTTTTTTTTTCAAATTTTTTATGAGTAAAAGTTTCTGAAATGGAGAGTGTGATCTAGAGTTTGGGCTGAGTATTGCTGAAATATCAGATTTTAATGAACTGATGGCTGAGTAGTAGAAATCAGTCTGCTGCTCGTCTGGTCACCTTCGACAACTGTATGGCCAGATTCTCAGCAGGAAGGGCGATATGGCTCAGGAGCTTAGCCAGAAGGACGGCATCTACTTGGTTTTTCCGTCTCATGATATAGCATAGCTATCCTAGTCCAAGGAAATAGCTAGCCCTATTCCTTACGCTGCGGCAGACGACTCATACCTTCCATGGCCAGCCTGGAACTTCTCCGTAGGTGCGGACTAGACCAACATCCGAGAGGTCAGGAAACAGGAACCAAAAAAAGCTTCGAGTGGGGGTTGCTTGACCTTTTTGTTTTCATGCTCTTCCCGGCATTTCTCGTATATCACGATGCCCGCCAACGTGGTCACGTAGGTTTTCGTCATGGCGTCCAGCTCCTTCCACTACATCGCACGTGCTCTTGGCATGTTTTCTTAGAAAGCGCTCTAACATAATTTCTCCCCTCCCCCCAGCACACGTAACACTGGATGATCAAAAGGAGACCCTTGGACTCTGGCTTACAGATTTTGCTATCTCATGACACATAAAATGGGGTTCTTAAATTAATTCAATACATTAAATAATTTCTCTATCAGACCCTTATACATAACAGGTTAGGTCTTACAATTTTCTTTCATTTGTTATATAATTTCTTACTCCTATCTTAGTGTTATATACATATATACATTTCCAGTTTATAGCCAACACACCACATTCTCTGCCTATTTTCAAAGAAAGTTGTTCCTGAATAAATAAAACAAATGCTAATTCTTTTTCTTGGGTTATTCAGGACACAACATAGGTCCCTCCTATCTAAGAAAAAATTTTTAATCTGAAAAATTCTTTTACAGCTTTCTTCTTCCTGCTTTCTGTACATATACACGCCATTCATACATTACCCAGAGGCAAACATGTCTTCCTTCCTATTTGATGGGAATTCCAAGTTGGACCGTTTTTTTTTTTTAATTTTTTTTTTTTTTTTATATAGAAGCACCTTGATTCTTGTCCCCCTCCACACCTTCTTTAATTCGAGAATTCTCTTCCTTTCTATGCAAACTCTCAGAGTTGTCCTGTCTGCTAAAATAATCCCTTGTGAACTGGAGGCAGCGGATCCTGCCAAGTTCTCTGTCATGATGGGGCTTAGATTTTCTTAATCTTCTCCCCTTTCTCTTCTCATCCCCATTTAGACGGACTTCTGAGATGTTATGTTGCGTCTTCTCCACTCTTAGATTCCTTGTGTCAATAGAGTTTTCTTGGGGTCTCCCATGTTCAAAGAAAACATGATTCACCTGAGGGCTTGCCTCTGCAATCAAAGAGTGCCCCTTTTTGCATGTGCGCATTATTTCACCGGAAAGTTCACCTTTATTGGTGGGCCTTGGTCTTAGATTATATCTGGATTGTTTGGATTCATCTGTTCCATTTTCACTGCAGTGTCCTTCTCCTCTCAACATTGGTGATGCTTGGTTGTTCAGGCCAGCCTTCCTTTTGTTTGTCCAGTGGCGATTATATCTATTTGACGAGATAGTAGAAGTGTGATCCTCTTCTTCCCTAGGATGAGTATCAATAATATTCCTTCCCTTGATGGGCTTTGTGCTATTCCTCTCCCTTTTTTGATGAATATTTCCACTTCCTTTTCCGTACACACTCTCCAGTGAGTCTCCTTGACACACCAGTCTACTTGGTTTGGTCCTATAAAGTTTTAGTCGGTTTGAGTGGACTATTAAGGTGTTTGCTCGTTTGGATCGTTCCATGATCTTCAAGGTCACTGGGGATAATTTTTCTAGGATCTCATAGGGGCCTGCAGCACTTCTCCCAAGCTTGCCACATCTTTTGTTTATGGATCCTTGCTCTAGTAAGACAAGATTCCCTGGATTCAAGTCCTTAAACCTTCTTAACTTGTTCGCATAGTTTCTAGCCCGTTGGGAACAGTCCTCACTAGAGCTGACTACCATTTTGTAGGCCATCTTATTTTCACAAATTAAGTTGTTCAAATAATCGTCGATGTCTGGGAAACCGGAATCCATTCGGGAATCTCTGAAATCACTCGGAAAGCTGGGCTCAAACCCATAAAGAACCACAGCAGGGGTCTCTTTAATGGCGGTGTGCAAAGCTGTCCTGCATGCAAATAAAGTGTGTGCCAGATAGGTATCCCAATTCGAGATGTGATCATTAGCTAACTTCGAAAGGGTGAGCTTCAATGTTCAGTTCATTCGTTCACACATCCCATTACCTTGGGGGATGATAAGGGGTGGTGAACAGCTTCTTTATTTTCAACAGCTTGCATAGCTGTAGCATGACTTCGGCAGTAAAGTTGGAACCTTGATCGGAGAGGAGAGTTTCGGGTGTCCCATATCTAGTAATAATGAGCTTGAAGAATTTTTCTGCAACAGTTAGAGCAGATTGATTTTTAATAGCCACAGCCTCTAGATATCGTGAGAACATATCTATGATTACAAGTATATACTTGTTTCCTTTCTTGGTGACAGGAAGAGGACCGACTATATTCATGGCTATGGCTTGGAAGGGACGCCTGGGGATTGGAATCAGTTGTGGGGGGGGGGGCCTTACCTAAAACACAATTTTTTCTGGCACAAGTGGCAAGAGGCCACGTATGCCTCAATATCCCTTCTCATTCCCTTCCAAAGATATCTGTCTCGAATCCTGCTCCATGTTCTAAACACCCCTTGATGACCCGCCAGATCAGCATCATTGAAAGTATGGAGTATCCAGGGGATCATGATGGCTGGGACTATGATTCTATCCTTCCATCTTCCTGTAACATTGTGTTTGGATAGTAGTAGACCATCCTGGTCAATGTGTAGGGTGTGATCGAAAGATTCTGTGTCAAGGGACGTCTTTTGTTTTAAAATTTTCTCATACACCTTTCCCCATAATGGATCTCTTCTTTGCTCTTTTACTATGTGGTGCTTTTCCTAAACTTGATGCTCAAGAGGGATGACCCTTCTCTTGTCAGACACATCCGTCTATAGCACTGAAATAGAAGCATTATCCCCTGAACCATCATTTTCCTTAGACTTGGGGTCCAATGATCTGGACAGATAATCTGCAACCACGTTAGTCAATCCAGGAATATACTCCACTCTCAAGCTGAATTCCTGCATCTCCAACGCCCACCTGATTATCCTCTGGTTTTTGTCTTTCATCGAGGAAATAAACGACAGAGGTTTGTGATTGGATTGCAGGACATATTGTTGGCCTAGGAGCATGTACTTAAATTTTCGTAAGGCGTAAATGATGGCTAACGCCTCCTTCTCTATCACCGAGTAGTTTAATTCAGAAAGGGAGAGCTTCCTGCTGATGAAGGCAATGGGCTTGAATCACTCCCCTTCTTCTACTACAGAGGCTATCATATCAAAGGAGGCATCCACCAAAAGATAGAATGTCTGCCCTAGTTTAGGATAGGTCAGCACCAGAGATTGTGTTAAAGCAATGTTTAAAAGGCAATGCACTTGCTGTTGTTCCCTTCCCCATTCAAATCTTTTTCCCTTTTTCGTTAGCCTGACTATGGGCTCCATTAATTTCAAACAATAGGGGATGAACTTTTGGTAAAAATTTACCATGCCCAGATATCTCCTGACTTGTCTTACGGTGTTGGGAATCTTGGCCATTAGGATGGCAGTAACATTACTATCAGTGGGTTTTATCCCATTCCTGCTAACTCTATGATCAAGATACTCCACTTCCTTAAGGAAGAACTTGCACTTCGAATACTTTAAAGAAAGTTGGGCTTCATTCAACCTGCTCATAACATCAGTCAGCAATCTACAGTGTTCCTTAATACTGGATGAGTAGACCAGGAGATCGTCCTGGAAACATATTACTCCCTCTCCTAACATGTCATGCAGAACAGAGTTCATCAAGCATTGGAAACTCATGGCTGAGTTCCTAGCTCCCTGAGGAAGGCGGCACATTTGGTACTTTTGCCACCTGGTGGTGAAAGCAAAGTACTTCCTGTCTTCCTCCCTCAGAGGGATTTGGAAATAGCCAGAGTTTAGGTCCAATTTTGAAAAATATTCAGCTCCTTCCAATCCAATCAACAGGTCCTCAATCTTGCAAACAGGGAAGTCAATGAGTTTTGTTACTTTATTTACTTCCCTTAAATCCAAGACAAACCTCAAACCCCCATCAAGTTTTTCTACCAATATAAAGGGGCTGTTCCACCGGGAGCTTGATTTCTCTATAATTCCAGCCTTTTCATAATCCACTAACGACTTCTTGAGGTTGTCCATGTGTTTGAGGGGTGTCTGATATTGCCTTACATATACAGGTGCATCAGAAGTGACCGCGACTGCGTGTTGGATTCTTTTCGTGCAAGAAAGTGAACTAATCTCCTCAGTAAATAACTTGGGATACCGATGGAAGACTACAACAAAGAATTCCACGATGAGAACCCTGTCCTGCTCAGAGCTCGAGAGCCAAAAGGCGTCTGAGATTAACTTCTTTTTCCACATATTGGCATTTTCACGACTATGGTTTGTTTCAATTTCCATTGTCATGCCTATCTCATCATCAGACTTCATTAGGCATTTTGGCCTATACTTCTTCCCACACAAGGCTAGTGTCTTACTGGAGAAGTCACACATGAATTGATTCTCCTCCAGAAAGTCGAGGCCCAGTATTACTTGACTGCTGGTGTCTGCCACTTCCGGAAGCACAACCAATTCATGTGTGGATTCAAATGGAAAACAAGGCATGGAGATCTTAGAGCTGACTTTTAACTTTGAGGAGAGCTCAACTTTAGCAATACCAATGATTTTGATGGGTTCGGATATCTCAGTGAGGTTATCAGTGCTACCGTTTTGGAATTCTCTAACTAATTGTATTGGCACCACTGATATGTTAGCTCCAGTATCAAGGAGAAATTTATAAGGGACACCTCCAATTGTACCCTCTACTAGGGACAGAGATCTTTCCTTTCCCGCTTTTGCTATTGAGACTGATTGCATTTTGTGTCCCCCTTTTATGTTGCTTCTATTCTTTGTCGTTAACTTGTTTTCAGTTTTCTCTAATTTTATTTCGCACATATTGGAACCCAATAAACCAGAACTCCACTTTTGAACAATGGTTTGTTCTGGCCCATTAATTGTTTTTCTTTAATTTTTGTCCTTAAGAGTGAGGCCTGAGTCATTTCCTCTACTAATTTTTCTTGTTTTATGGCTAGAGCCAAACATCCATCTAATTACTGGGCCCTTTTCTTAATTATCACCTTCCTTAGGTTGTCACATAGACCGACCTTAAACTGTTGGAGAGCTAGCCATCTCAGATGGGGATTCCTCTTCTGGGGAAGACATTCTCATTGTTTTGGTAATGGATACTATTCTGTCTAGAAATTCAATTACTCCTTCACCATCCTTTTGTATGCAGTGGTATAGTTCCCATAAAACTTCGGGGCCTTCTTTCCTCCGAGAGTACTTGGATATTAGTAGTTGCTTAAATTCCAGGTACTCTGTGGTTTTTCTAATCATGGGGGAGGAGGACAGGTAGGCTTCAGCCTCACCTACTAAATTGCTACAAGCCAAAGCCAGTAGTTGGAGGTCATTCCAGCCCCCTTTTTCCTTTAGCTTTTCTATATAATAAAAAAACGTGATCACGTCATCATCCTTCTCCCCCGAAAATTTTGGAAACACTTGATGGGAATTCATGCACCTGACGGACTCATTAATTTTCATTATTCAACTATTAGGTGGGTTTGACATGTTTGCCTCTTGGTTTACAATAAATGTTACTGAAGTATTCTAATATACTATTTTTCTCACTAGTCTTTTGCCTGCCTGATATGAATTCAAAGACCAACTCACTGTGATCGATCTATTTACTAACTTTTGTTTTCGGGATCGAATCACATCCTGTCGGCTGACTGCACCATTTGTTATATCCTCTAATTTTATAATTTGTCCCTTTTAGCCTTTAAGGTTAGTCTACACTTAACTCGTTGTTCTCTTAAACCTTTCCCCTTTTTAAACAAACAAAATCTTTGGCCGCTCTTAAGTTTAATCACGTGTAGGATACTTAATGATTAGGGCTTTGTCCTAGATTGAGACGCGGCCATTAAACATATCTTCTGAGACAGTCCACCTGATAAGCATTGACAAATTTATTTTTTAACTGCGCCAGCCAATGCCGAGGATAGATGAGACTCTTATCCAGGATGGCTCTCTCAGAGTGACACACAGTAACTACAGTAAATTTCTAACTTCTGTTCACTATATGCTTGCATGCAGTCATGGTCCGCTTTGTTAAATTACACATGTGGGTTCTTCTCGCTAAGTTCGATAATAATTTTATGAGTGGCTGTTTGAATTCATATACTAAACCAGATCAGGCAGGTACTAAGAAACATATTTATTAATTAAAGAAATGATACATGAAAGTCTTAATTCTAGGTAATCTGAATCAAATTTTAGTAAGATCTCTGGTTCATTACTACTAATGAAATACATGAACAAATTTACTTGGACCACCTCTATGTGTAACCTAACATTATCGCATCACAAGTTATCACACATTCTACACTCACGTAGTCACCAGTTATATCACTTAACACAGCACAATTAATTCATACAAATTAAATAGGCCCTTCTAGGCAGACAGTTCTCAAACAAAGATGGGTCTATGCCAAGTTGGAGGCAGTTCCTAAAGTTCCATATAATAAGTCCACTACACAAAATGTTCTTTGGAAAACACACAATTCCTTAACTGTGAATACATAATACAAGAGTCTACATTACCGTCTTTGAAATGATACTCGTTCCTGCCTTGATTTCTCTATAATCTGGGCATCAAGGCTTCTTTTCAGTCTGCTGTTCGTCTGGTCACCTTCGACAACTGTATGGCCAGATTCTCAGCAGGAAGGGCGATAGGGCTCAGGAGCTTAGCCAGAAGGACGGCATCTACTTGGTTTTTCCGTCTCACGATATAGCATAGCTATCCTAGTCCAAGGAAATAGCTAGCCCTATTCCTTACGCTGCGGCAGACGACTCATACCTTCCATGGCCAGCCTGGAACTTCTCTGTAGGTGCGGACTGGACCAACATCCGAGAGGTCAGGAAACAGGAACCAAAAAAAGCCGGGAGTGGGGGTTGCTTGACCTTTTTGTTTTCATGCTCTTCCCGGGGTTTCTCGTATATCGCAATGCCTGCCAATGCGGTCACGTGGGTTTTCGTCACGCCGTCCAGCTCCTTCCACTACATCGCACATGCTCTTGGCATGTTTTCTTAGAAAGCGCTCTAGTTTCTCTTTCTCATAATCCCCCCCCCGGCACATGTAACATTGGACGATCAAAAGGTGACCCTTGGACTCTGGCTTACAGATTTTGCTATCTCATGACACATAAAATGGGGTTCTTAAATTAATTCAATGCATTAAATAATTTTTCTATCAGACCCTTATACATAACAGGTTAGGTCTTACAATTTTCTTTCATTTGTTATATAATTTCTTACTCCTATCTTAGTGTTATATACATATATATACATTTCCAGTTTATAGCCAACACACCACATTCTCTGCCTATTTTCAAAGAAAGTTGTTCCTGAATAAATAAAAAAAAATGGTAATTCTTTTTCTTTAGTTATTCACAACACTTACATCATCAGGATCATTGGTGTAAAAGAAAAGTTAAACACAACTAAAAACGATTAAATTCATAGTCCATTAGATGTTTCTAACTGTAACATTGAAAAAAATTGAAACATTCGTTACTGAATGTTTGTTGGAACATTGTTATTTGTTGTCACATTCTGTGCTTCATGTGTGTTATCTCCGAGATCTGAGGAAGTTAGATTTTTTATGAATGCTGATCACACTTGGTGTAATATCAAACCTTGGTTTTTGTTGCACTGTGTAGAAATTCTAAGCATTTTTGCCACTTCCTTGAATTTCCTTGTGAAACAGTTTTTATCAATATATAACATGATCATTTTTTTCCCAAAGTACAGCCAGTGGAAGTTGTGTGGAAAGCTAGGCTTGATATGTGTTCTCTTTTTTTTTTTCTATGTCTTTTTTATGTTCTGCCATACGGATTTCTCCTGATCTTCCCATCTTTCCTACATAACAAATGCCACAAGATCAACAGATTTGATAGACCCTCTGGTTTCTTTATGGAATGGTGCGAGGGTTTCGGTGGATGTAGGAATCTTGATATTTTTCTAAAGGGAGAAAAGCTACTTTTAAGTTGTGCTTGTGGAGCAATGTCGGTAATCTGTTTATGACATTTTTGATGTATAATAGTGAGAGTGCGTTCTTGAAATCTTGTTTTTCTACGTTGGTTGTGGGAGCTGTGTTCAGGATTTTCTTGATTATTTTTGGCTCAAATCCATTAAGTGTGAGGTTCTGTGTTAAGTAGTGTAAATTCTTCTCATTTGGCTTTTTTTCCGTGTTGGATATCTTATATGCTCTGTCTCTCAAGGTTTTTATTATACCTATTTTTTGTGAGGGGTGGTGGTGTGGGGCTGCTTTAAGAAATCTTCCTGTAGTTGTTGATTTTCTGTAAACGGAAAAGTTTAAACTTTTTTCTTCTTCATTTTTTTCTATGAGGATATCCAGGAAAGGTAATTTTTATGTTCTTCTGTTTCCAAAGTGAAATTTATATCCTGGTGTATTCTGTTAAGATATTCTTTAAAAACAATCAGGCCTGGCCAAATGACAAAAATGTCATCCACATATCGCAGCCATCTCTTAGGTTTCTTTTGATAGTTTTTAGAGCATTAGTTTCACTGATATAATTTTTGTTATTCACTTCCCTCACCATTGTAATCTCCAAACTTAATTCATCATTATTATTAACATCTGACCTCACACGATGAGTCAGACTCATTGTGTGAGGTACATACACACTACTGCACACAATGCTCATACAACCATGCCTTATACTGATCCAATGTGACAACACACTCAAGCAATGCTTTTTACTCACCAACAACTATGTATGCAAAGAACCTACTCCTCACTCCTCTGCTCACACCCACCTTATAGTTTCCAGCGATAGCCTCTTGTTCTCTCCTCCTCTCCCATTCTATGAAAAATCTTCCATGTGAACCTGATAACAACCCCTGACTAACTTATATGTTTCAATCATATCGCCGCCTTCCCCCTCAACCTCCTATTCATGAGGCTTCGCAACTTACATTCTCTCAATCTGTCCTTGTACTCCACATTCCAAAGACCAGTGACCACCTTTGTGAACCTTCTCTGGATGCTTTCTAAAATATCCTCACATCACCATGAAAACCTGGCAATCAAATCTGTGCCCAATAATCCATATGAAGCCTGATCAAGGCTTTATAACCTCACCACTTCAGAAAATCAGGGTCCTCTGAATCATTGCCATTATCCGATATGATATCTTCACAACTTGTGCAATGTAGTTCCTGAATTTCAGGTCCCTGTCCACCACCTATCCTAGATCTCTCATGTCCTCCACTTCCTTTAAAGTTTCCCCATGAAGTGTATGCGTTGCATCACATCGTTGCTTACCAAATCTCAAAACTTTACACACTTTGCAACATTGAACTGGCAGTTTCACTTACTGACCCATCATGCAATCTATTCAAGTCCTCCTGTAAGGCCATAACATCTGTTTGACTGTGCATTGCTCTCCCAATTTTGCATCATCTGCAAACAGCTGCAGATCACTAGTTAAACCTATCTCACTATTATTAACACACAAATTGAACAACAATGGTCCCAAAACTGCTCACTACACTACACCACTAATGAGCTTCCTCTTTAGGGATACTGCACTTCCATATACAACTTTCTGATACCCATCTGACAGCCAGTCATTGATCCAACACACAAGTCTGTTATCCAATCCAATCTGTTTCAATTTATTTAAGAGCTTGTCATGTGGCAGTCTATCAAAAGCCAATGCAAAATCCAAGTACACCACTGCATATATGCATCTCCCTTGTCCAAGGTATTTGTCACCTTGTTATAGTATATAAGTAAGTTAGTAAAACATGATCTCCCTTTAACAAACCCATGCTGAAAACCATAAAGAACACTGCTGTTATGAACCCTTTTCTGCATCCTACTTCTCACCAATCTCTAGTACCTTCACCACAACTCCAGACATACAGATTGGCCTATAATTTGAAGCCACAGCCTTATCACCATCTTTATGCAGTGGAACAATTTTACCTTCTTTCCACTCCCTTGGAATCTGTGCTGCTGTTGTAAGACTTTTATTAAACAGGAATGCTAATGCAACTGTCAATTTCCTGGAACATTCCCTTAAGACGTATGGTGATAGGACATCAAATCCTATTGCCTTATTGACATCAAGGTAGGTTATTTATTTCCTCAAATACCTCCTGCTCACTCACAATTAAGCCATCCTCTCCTATGTCCTCTACACTTAAGTTGCTCATGATTCCACCCTGAATAGGAAGAAACACCTTTATAAATTGATCACTGAATACCTCAACAATGTCTACTGCAGCAGTTACCATTCTACCATTTTTATTCATCAACATCATCTTACCATGATCATTCTTCCTTCTACTTGCCACATATCTAAAATAACTCTTGGTTTTTCTTTATCTGATTTGCCAATTACTGCTCATACTGCACTTTCATTTTCCTTACTAAGTCACTCTCCTGGCTTGTTCTTTATACTCTTCATGAAACTGATTATTACCATTATTAATCTTGTACTTCCTCCAAAAGTGCTTTCTTTTTCCAGATTTCATGCTTAAGCTCCACATTCATCCATTTTACACCTATCTTATTCAGCATTTTGGCCTTCAGAATACATTCTCACATTGATGCTGTTATGTAATTCTTTGTCAGTTTCCAAGCAGCTTTTATTTTTTTACTGCTCAACTCCTCATTCTACGCTATAGCTCCAAGCTGTCTCTCCTAAGCTTGTCATAATCACTACCCTTATAATTTCACATATACACTTTCCTCACAGAAGTCTGCAAATGGCTAGCCACAACCGAGATGAAACCTGGTGAAAAAAAATCTCAGAGCAGTGATCTAGATGTAAATCAATTGGGGCTTTATACAGTGGAATCACCACTCTTCTATCTTTGTTGATCAGCATTTTTTTAGTATTGTAGCAATCACCTGAGTTACTTTCACCACCTTTGTGATATGTCCCCCAAACTCCAAGTTTCTATCAATTGTCATCCAAATATCTCTTGCCTCCTCCCCCTACAGTTCTTCTAAACCAGTATAAATTAAAGATACCAAGAAATTATATAATTGGTTTAATCCTTTATATAAGTGTAAGCAAACAAAGTTTGCACCTGAAGTATTTTCAGGACTGGGGCAACTCGTGTATAGAAGCTAATGACTTCACATCACTTGCCTTAGTATCCCATAATGCAAAGCATCATGGAGTACTCATTATTATTATTAATATTAATAATATTAATATAATATTATCAATATATTATTAATATTATCATTCATCTGTTAGGTACTAAATTCATCTAAAAAATGATCACAGTAAATGATAACAGATAAAAAAACCCAAAACCTCTCAAACTGACTACTGTACTAGTGGTCAGTTTGCCCATTTAAAAATACAATCATCTGCTCAAGACATTAGTTTCATTTTGTCTAGCTATTTCTTCTCTCCCATAGTCCTAAATGGACCGTTGGGTCACTCATGGCTGGTAGGCCATGAGTGATATTCTTTGTTAGCCTCCACCAATCATCTCGGTCTCTTGTTCTTGATGTCAGTTGAGAAAGGGAGGAATTTGTCCATTTTTTTGATGTTATCAGTCCATTTTAATCGAGGTCGGCCCTAACCCTTGATCCCAGAATGATTCTTTCTAGTGCTTGCTTTGGAATGCCATTAGCCCTCTCCACATGTCCAAACCATTTCCTCTGTCTTCTTCTGATGACTGTCAGAATATTTTCCCTTTTTTCTCCCGTCTATTGAATCAATCAGTTTTTGGACATTTTCATTGGTTTCATGAGCAGTATAGGTAATTCTCAGAAGTCTTCTGTAATTTGTTTTCATTTCAAAAGACAGGAGTCTCCTCTCATCTTCCCTCATCTTCTCCAGGCTTCCTAACCATACAAGAGGATAGAATTCACCAACGTCAATTAGTCTTAGTCGTTGTGATTGCAATTCTGTTATCTCCCCACAATGGTTTTAACTTCTGTAGGGCCACAGTTGCCTTAGCAATTCGGTATTTAATGTCAGTTTTTCAGTGACCATCTTGACCCAATGTGCTTCCAAGATAAGTGAAGTTGTTTACATTCTCAATTCGTTTATTGCCAATTTGTATCTTTAAGAATTCAATGTCTGATTTTGAGGTTATCATTGTTTTTGTTTTTTGTAGGTTTATGTATAATCCATATTTTTTTAATGTTCCGAAAACGTGGCTGGTTATCTCTTGTAATTCTTCTTCACTTTCTACCAGAAGATTGATATCGTCTGCAAAATGTAAGTTATTTATTCTTAATACGCTAACTACTATTCCAGTGTCATATTCATGAAGGGCTTCATCTATGACGTATTCCAGAAAACCATTAAAAAGAAGAGGGGGACAAGATGCATACCTGTCTTAACCCCCCCCCGTTCTGCCTGGAACAGTTCACTGCTGTAATTTTTAATTTCAATTCTCATATCAGATAAGGAGTAAAGAGATTTAATAATCCTGATGATTTTGTTGTCAATACCATAATGTTCTAAAATTTTCCATAATGCTTCGTGCCATATTGAGTCAAAAGCTTATTGAAGGTCTAAAAAGTTGTGACAGATTATTTTGTTATGTTCAATGTATTTTTCGCCTATTATGTGTATTGTAAAAATATGGTCGATTGTACTTCTGGAAACCTGCTTGTTCATTTGATAGTTTGCTTTCTATTTTCTTTTCAATTCTTGACAATAGTATTTTTAACAGGATTTTGCTTGGATGACTAATAAGGCTTATTATGCTGTAATTGCTACATTTATTGCTGTTTCCCTTTTTAGGAATAGGTACAAGGACAGAAGTCTGCCAATCAGAAGCCAAGTCTCTGTGTTCCATGCATCCTGGAATAAATTTAGCAAGGTATCTATGATGATGTCACCTCCTTCGCATATCAGTTCCATTGCAACACCATCAATTCCCAGTGATTTTCCTCTTTTTGAGGAGCTAACTGCTGCAATGACTCCTTCTTTTAATATCAGGTAATATCCTTCCTCCGAACCTCATGGCAAAATTCCATCCAAAATATCGTCAATCAATTGAGGGTCCTTTTGAAAATGCTTGGTTATTTTTAGAAATTATGGACTTTATAACTGTGTTATAAATAACTCTTTTAATATCCCGAAGTTTCGATCTTCATATTAAGATCATCATCTGGAGCATATACAAATATACAGGACAAGCTAAGTTACATTACATACAGTAAGCTAAAGAAACAATGAATTGAACACAAATTATTCTACTGGCATGACCTCTAGTGAAAAAAAAAAAAATAATAATTATTTATAAACTACATCAAGCTAAATTCTATTTATGATAACATGAATAAACATTCTTTCTTACAGATAGTTTTCTTTCAGTAACAATGATGTCCTATTTTTAGCATTACAATTGTTATTTTTGATTTAGGATTCTGGATTTACTACAGTCCTGTTTATAGTTGCTCTTAGACAGGAAGGTTCCATGAGTCGAATATATGCCTTCTATATGTTTGGGATTTTTAGACCATCATTATTGTTCAGATTAGGGTGGTTGGTAATAATCTCACAGGCTTCCTTAAATTTGTGTTCATACCATGTTTTGGTGTGATGTAGACAACTAGTGCTTTTCCAGTCAATTTTATGTAAGGTGTTCAAGGGCATGATCAGAAAAACCAGCTTCACCATAATTCTTATATTAATGTGTTGTTTATGTTCTTTATGTCTGATAGGAATTGTGCGTCCTGTTTCTCCTATGTATTGTATGTTTTACAGGTGCAAAAAATACGGTATACTCCAAAGACCCACTCCCTCCGCTGGCCCACCCTGGAGTATACTGTATTTATTGCACCTGTAACATACCATATATAGGAGAAACAGGATGCACAATTCCTATCAGACAAAAAGAACATAAACAACACATTAAATATAATAATTATGGTGAAGCTGGCCTTTCTGATCATGTCCTGAACACCTTACATAGAATTGACTGGAAAAGCACAAGTTTTCTACATCACACCAAAACATGTATGAACGCAAATTTAAAGAAGTCTGTCAGATTATTACCAACCACCCCAATCTGAACAATAACGATGGTCTAAAAATCCCAAATACAGGGTGTTCGGGATAAATTTGACATATTTATAATTAATTATATTTTTCCGTAAGTTACATGTATTAACACACACTTCTCTTCATTTAAAAGTTTGGACCCTTCTTCATTCATATACAAGATGTCAGAAAGGATGGATAGCTGGAACCCACCTGAATCATGGAAGAGAATAACTTGTATCATGATGATTCGTGCCCGCCATCAAAATAAGGATATTACGACTGCTGCCCAATGCTCCCTGAATACAGTAAAAACAATCAGGCATGAACTAGAGACTTGCAATGGTGACTACGAGGATGTAGCAAGAAGAAAGATCCCTAGCAGACGATCTGATTGCGTTCGTACAGCAGAATTCCTCGCAAATCTGCAGGAACAGGTGTTGAAGAACCCTGGCATTGGAATTCGGGCTTTGTTCGTGGAGTTGCTAACTGTAGTCAAGCCCTGGATAACAAGGGTAGCCAATGGTAGGCCGTATGTATGGCAGCAGGATTCGGCCCCTTGCCACACCTCTGGGAAAAGTCAAAAATGGTTGTCTGAAAATTTCTACGACTTCACCAGTCCAAATGTTTGGCCTCCAAACTCCCCAGACCTTAACCCCATGGATTATTTTGTATGGGGCGCAGTTGAAAAAGACACCAATCGCACTTCCAGTAATACAAAAGCCCAGTTAATGGATAAAATTAAAACAGTTTTTGCGGCCCTTCCCAGGGAGACTGTAGCATCAGCTTGTTCGAGGTTCCGAAGCAGAATTGAAGCTGTGATCGATGCTAATGGTGGTTATTTTCAGTAAATCTTGTTGATAGTATTGTAATTAACTCTGCCTGTAATGTTTTTTTGTCAATTCATTAAATTTAATAGATACAAAGAAGATTTTCTTTTTCCTTACGAAACTGTCAAATTTATCCCGAACACCCTGTATATGGAAGGCATATATTCACTAACGGAAGCTCCCTCTCTAAGAGAGGAAGATTCCGTTAGTGAAACAGGACTGTAGAAAAATCCAGGATCCTAAATCAAAAATTACAATTGTAATGCTAAAAATAGGACATCATTGTTACTGAAAGAAAACTATCTGTAAGAAAAAACGTTTTCATGCTATCATATATTAAATCACTTAAGGAATTGAACAACGTAGATATGAATATAAATTAAATTACACTTTAATAAATATTTCCAATATTTCAGCAACATCATGTTGCCAACTTCAAAAGGAACTTACAAAAAAGGCATGTGCACGTAGGCACTACAACACAGTAACTGAGAATGAAGAGATGCAGCTATTGTTCTCCTAAAAGTCCTGATGGTGCCCTCTAGGGGGTAAGTAGGTGTTCTTGGCCGTTGGGCTGAAGGTCTGCTGATGTAAGCTTCCCAAATTTGGGGAAGTCGCATACAACCAAATTTGTTTAGGTTTGGAGAATTTCTTAGGGCTGAGGCTGACTGCATAAATAGTCTTTCGAAGTTGTATTTGCTATGGTGTATTACTGTAGCGTTCTTCCACTGTATTCTGTGGAGTGTATCCAGAGCATGGTCTGCAAGACCAGAATGGCTGTACTTGTGAAAACGGATGTAGTCCTTGTGTTCAGAAATTCTGATATTCGCTGTCCTGCCTGTTTGGCCAAAGTAAGACAGTTTACAGCTGCAAGGGACCTGGTATACACTAGGTAGGTCTAGGGAAAGTGGTTGGTCTTTAGTGGAGCAGATAAGGGATGCCAATTTTCTGTATGGCCTGTAACAGGAGGTCAGGTCATGTCTTTTTAAGATTTTGGTAATTTTTTCCGAGGTGCCTCGGGTGTAGGGAATGGTGATGGATATAGAGTAATCCTTGTTGTGGAGGAGGGAAGGGGGGCTGTGGTTTGTAGGTTTTAATATTTTTTGGATTTTTTTGGGGGGGGGGGGATAGCCATTGGCTGAGAAAGTGTTGAGGATGTGATTTAGTTCAGTGTTTAGGGCCATGTCGTTAGAACAGATTAGTTTAGCCCTGTTGTATAGTGTTTTCACCACTCCATATTGTTGTGGGGGGGGGGGATTGTTGGTGAATGTATCTGCCTGTATGGGTGGGTTTTCTATAAACTGAGAAAACCAAGGTTCCTCCAGGCTGGCAGGCGACTAGTGTGTCTAGGAAAGGGAGGCTGTTGTTTTCCTCTTTTTCCAGGGTGAACTTGATTCTGGGGTGTTGGTTGTTTAAGTGTGTTAAGGAGAGGAGTGTTTCAGAGACATGTGGCCAAATAGCGAACACATCATCAACCTCACAAGGACTACATCCGTTTTCACAAGTACAGTCATTCTGGCCTTGCAGACCATGCTCTGGATACACGCCACAGAATATGGTAGAAGAAAGTTACAGTAATACACCATAGCAAATACAACTTCGAAAGACTATTTATGGAATCAGCCTCAGCCCTAAGAAACTCTCCAAACCTCAACAAATTTGGTTGTATGCAACGGCCCCAAATTTGAGAGGCTTACATCAGCAGACCTTCAGCCCAACGGCCAAGAACACCTACTTAGCCCACTAGACGGCACCATCAGGACTTTTAGGAGAACAATAGCTTCATCTCTTCATTCTCAGTTACTGTGTTGTAGTGCCTACGTGCACATGCCTTTTTTTTTTGTAAGTTCCTTTTGAAGTTGGCAAAATTACGGAAATATTTATTAAAGTGTAATTTAATTTATATTCGTTATCTACATTGTTCAATTCCTTAAGTGATTTAATAATGCATAACCAACGTATAAGCCTGTCTATGAGGATCATGCTATCATAAATAGAATTTAGCTTGATGTAGTTTATAAATAATTAATTATTATATTTTTTTTTCCACCAGAGGTCATGCCAGTAGAATAACTTGTGATCAATTCATTGTTTCTTTAGCTTACTGTATGTAATGTAACTTAGCTTGTCCTGTATATTTGTATATGCTCCAGATGATGATCTTAATATGAAGACTGAAACATCGGGATATTAAAAGATTATTTATAACACGGTTATAAAGTCCATAATTTCTAAAATGAATGCTGATCACCGTGTACACTAAAAGAAAGGAAAAAGCTTAGTTATGTAACATTTCCATCTATCAACAACTATTCTCTGCAATTAAGTGCAGTAAAAGGTTAACCAAACCTTTTACTGCAATTAATTGCAGTAAAAGGTTTGGTTAACTTATTGATAATTTGAAAAGCATTTTTAGGATTATTTAAGTCCTCTTCTATATTTTTGCATTCATCTAGTATCTATAAGTTTCTAGCATGTTTGATTTCTTTTTTAATAATCTTAGTAATATTTTTATACTGTTCTCTATTATCACCACTATTAATATGAGATTTCAAATATCTTCTTTAATTGCATAGGTCCAAAATATTTTTGGTTATCCATGGTTTATTGATTTTCCTTCTGTATAGAAGAATTTCTTCAGCTGTCTCAGTTATCTTTTGTGAGAAGTATTTGGTTTTAGATTTGATATTATTATATTTCTTGAAGCTTGTGTCAAAATTTTGTTTTAATTTGTATTTATATAGTGTATTTATTTGGGAATCTTTTAATTTTTCTATATTATATCTTTTATGAGTTGATTTTGTAGGTAATATTTCCCCTCATTTTCATATTCACAGTTGTGATGACCATATTGTGGTCGCTGCCAATGTCAGCTCCAGGAAATGATCTGGTTCTTGTGAGGTTGATGGAGTTTTTAAATTTTGTGATTATAAGAATAAAGTCAATTTGGTTGTGTGTTTTTCCATTAGGGGAATCCATGTCCATCTTCTGGAAGGTTTATGGGGAAAAAGTGTTAGTAATGGTGAGTTCATTTTGTGAGGTAAAATTGATCAATTCAAAACCTCTTTCGTTTGTCTCCCCCATAGCCATACGGTCTGATAAATGGGAGAAAATCCTTGCCGATGTTTGTTTCAATTTTGGCATTCCAATCGCCTTGTACAATCAAAAGGTCTTTTCTATTCGCTCTGGTGACTGTTGCATTAAGTTGACCATAAAACTCCTCTACCTCAGAGTACTCGTGGCCTGTGGTTGGGGCATAGACTTGTGTGATGGTGATATTGAGTGGTTTTCCTCCTAGATGGACTAGAGCAATTCTACTATTGATATGATTGAATTCCATGACAGAATTTCGTGATGATTTGTGTATCAAAAACCCGACACCTTTTTTTGCTGCAGTCACACACAGAGTAAAGAAGCAAATGTCCTTCATCTGTTGTTAGCTCTCCTGTTTTGGGCCATCGAATTTCACAAAGTCCCATAATGTTCCATTCATATCTTTTTAGTTCGTGCTGTAGTAATTTGAGTTGACCTGATTGTAGTACAGTTCTAATATTCCAAGTTCCGGTCATTAAATGGTTGCAGAGTCTGAACCTGGATCCAGTTTTTTCATTATTTTTGTCAGTGATAGTACTGGTGGCAGCGCCACTCACTAACTTCTCATTGCCAGCCCTGGAGGTGCTACCAAATGGCAATGCGGACCTTGCTGAACCGGGCGACGTCCGAGCCGGCATGGTGTGCTGTGTTGAATCCTTCACCATGAATGTCTAAGGGGGCAGTAAATTAAGACAGATGGTGCCAATCTCCTCTTCTGTCTTCGCCTGCTAGCATTTTGCTGGGCATAGTGGGATGGCCTTCACACCTTGGGAGGTCCCTACCAGGAGTAATGGGACTCCTGACGTGCTTCGTCCATCCTGTCCAGGGCCCATTAGTCCTGGGCGGGATGTCTAGCTATTAGCTCTGAACAAATTGCAATCTGCCTAACCTTGGAGCACTGCTCTCGCATTTTTGATGAGCACTTAAACCTCTAAAAATTGTGGATGCTGTTCAGAAGAGTACATTTTAATATTTTTAAATCCCCCCCCCCCCTCCTATATCTCACAAAATCACACATGTGGTTCATAGATAGAAACTATGTTTTTTCCTCTACTGATAATTGCATGGATGCTGTTTTGCATAACTGGCATCCATCATATTCATTTCTGATAAATCTATAGTAACATGAATAATAGTGGCTCAACATCCTTTTACAATTGACTTTCTGACTTACTAAACCTACTCTACAAAAAAGAATCAAAGATCAGTGAGAGTAGCAGGTTTGCTCTTCAAAAAGACTATTAACAGATAACTTCTCTCTTGATTCTTGCTCCCACATGACATTGATTTGCTGTGTGTTCTGCAGTTTCTCATGTGTGGGAGATTAAAAAGTATAGCATTTAGTGATATTTTGCTTCCCATATTCCTTTTCAATATTCCTTTTCAACTTCTATATCTGTTTCTTTTCTACTAGTACAATTAAGTTTACAAGGGTTTACTTTAGTTTCTGATCCTACTGCAATGATACATTCAGTTCAACTAATGACAGTGCTCATAACAATGTCTTAAAAACATTCCCTATACAAATTAGTCTGCATGGTTAGCCAAAAACTGGTCATGATGGTAGTATCCTGATATGGAGATTGTTCTCGTGTACATCACCGAGTCCTATCATCCCCCACTTAACACCCCTTGACTGATTATTATCTGGGGATTGTTTCAGACCAGGTACTGCCCTACATAGTGCAGCACCAATGGATCTGGATCTTCCAGCAAGAAAACACTTCACTGGACTGTGCAAGCATGGTTTGAAAAGTATATCCAAGCAATCGGTGTGCCACCTAATTCTCCTAATAATAGGAATCCCATCATACATTTATGGGATTATTAGAACACAGCATCCATTGGTGATGCCAGTGCTTTGCTTGGTCACTGATCTCCAGGACGTTATTCTGTTTAGTAGGACTACCTCAGACACCTTCCTATAGTCTAGTAGACTCAATGCCAAAATAGGTGAATCAGTTATTTGGGCCATAGGAGGTCCATGTTTTGGCTCATGAATGTATGACAGTGGATCTGAGATTACAAAAAAAAAAAAAAAAAAAAAGCATAACAATGTTAAATTACCATGTTACTGTATATAAAAATGTAACACATACTATGCTGACATGGCTGCATGAAATTATCAATGCTAAATAAAAAAAAGGCACAAAAAAAAAATAAATGTCTTAAAATTTTTTAACACTTTTAATGAGACCTGTAAGTTTTTCTTAATCTAAGTGTAAGTATGCAACTAGGAAGACTTCTCACCATTGTCTGCATATCTGTTGCTGTAGGAAGACCTTCAACAATAACACTGGGTCCTAATGTGCCACCTGCATCTTCTAAAATAAACTGAAAGGAATGACCATGATATTAAATACTGCCACTAAGTGAGTACTTTTATATGCAAATGATGCAAACTGAAAAGAATACTAGTTAGTCATCGAAACATAAAAAAAGCAATATATGACAATGCTGATTTATATTTTTTAAAGGAAGGACAATCAATATCCACTACTGTTAACACCAAGTAAACAAATCACAGATGAATTTCATCACCTGGTGTGATCCCTGCTTAAAGATAGCTGAAAGTGTTATGAAAAAGTTCCATGTTTGGTATGTAGAGGAAGGATTCAGATTATCTAATCCTTATTCAACTTATGGTAGCCAAAATGTACCATAGGTTTATAATAGGTTTTGGATGAGGATGACACAAAATGTTTGCCTTCGAACTTATAAATGTTTCGAAAATAGTCAAGAGCTTATAAAAATATAAATTTTTTTGCATGAATTGTCTTGATACTTTATTGTTTAAAAGATACAAATTCTGTCTAACTGAACATACATTTGCTCTTTTTGTCAATGCTTCTGATTAATTGTTTCTTACTTTCAGAAACTCATGTGGCAAAATCCTGTTTTCACTAGAGACCAGGCAGAAACTCAAAATAGCATAGTGAACTCATGCTAGTAGGTTATAAGTTTTTAGTGAGTCTTCAAAGCTTCAGTAGTATTAAACCTAATATCAAAATTGGAGATGTTAATCTCAGCTCTTTATTTTACGTAGATGTTGTTGTTGTTATTATTATTATTATTAACATCTGACCTCCATGGAGTCAGAGACTCATCGTGTGAGGTACACACTATATTGCACACAATGCTCATCCACCATGCCTTATACTGATTCAATGTGACCACACCTATCAACCACTCTCCATGCAAAAAACTTTCTCCTCACTCCTCTGCTCACCCCCTCCTTACACAGTTTCCAGCAATGGCCTCTTTCTATGTCCCCCTCTCTCTCCCTCTCCCATGCTATGGAAAATCTCTTCCATGTCAACCTGATAACAACCCCTGATTAGCTTATGTGTCTCAATCATATCCTACTTCTTCCTCCTATTCACGAGGTTTTGCAACTTACATTCTCTCAATCTGTCCTCATACTCCACATTCCAAAAACCACTGACCACCTAAAATTTCAGGCTCCACTGAGATTTGAACTCAGATCACTGATTCAAAGTTCAGAGTGCTAACCATTACACCATGGCACCTCATGTAAAAAACTTTTGTCAGACGTGGGATTCGAACTCTCACCCTCTTGCAAAGACCAGATAAAACCTTTTAAATAAATCCAGCACATGACTGCAAGTTTCCCTCACTAAATTGAATAACTGTTGTAATAAATTTGGTATGAAAATCAGGTTCCACTTGGATTTGAACTCAGATCGCTGGATTCAAAGTTCAGAGTGCTAACCATTATACCATGGCACCTGATGTAAAAAAAAGCTTTTGTCAGAAGTGGGATTCGAACCCTCGCCCTCTTGTGAAGACCAGATTTTAAGTCTGGTGCCTTAGACAACTTGGCCATTCTAACTTCTCTACTTCTAAATAAATCCAGTACAAGTCTGTAAGATTCCTGACTAAATTGAATAACTGTTGTAATAAATTTGGTATGAAAATTAGCAATAACAAGACAAAGACAATAAAAATATCAACTGCATCGTGAATGAACCTAAGCACAATTTTTAGTGATGGTAAATTAAATATGGAAATAGACAATAGAATTAACAAAGCTGGTATGATAGTAAGTCAAATGAATAAATTTATATGGAATAAGAAAGAAATTAGTCAACATACTAAATCAGCTGTATACAGTGTTTAAATCAATTTTAACTTATGGATCTGAGAGCTGGGTCAGAAGTAAAACACTTGACCAAAGACCTGAGACCACAGGTGTAAGAGTCCTGAGAAAAAACATTTTTTTTTTTTTAAATAAATATATTGGAAAATTTTTTGGAGATTTGCAACAATTTAAAAAAAAAAACTCACATACGAACTGCACAGCCTAGAAACATTGAAAAAATTAAGAAAAAGTTAGGTATGTCATGAATGCATAAATTATAGTAGACGCTAGTCTATTTTATCATTTACTACCATAAAGTATGCACAAATCTATTATAAAAAGTAAAAATATAATTAATAAAAACCTACGCACACAAACACTTCCAGGCCATACATGGTCATTTGCAGTTGACAAAAATGTAAATGTAATGATGCAGTATTAAATCATAACTGCATAAAATTAACTGTTATTAATTAGTTAAGTTAATTAGCATAAAATAAAAATTTTATAACAACTCATTTATTAGTGTATAGGATAGGCTACTGCAGAGCAATTGTATTAATTGCACTAGACTTTATTGTACAAAGAAACCTGTGGAGAATTCATGACTAAACAAACACACGTAATAACCACAGTAATAAGTTTTAATGAATAAATATTTCATTCTAAGTATCTTAGGACATCGTCAGTACAGTTAATTCAAACAATACTAGGAATAACATACAGTTATGGTGCATGATTACAATGGAATCCCAATATGCGTGCAGTAGCGTGTTATAGAATTAAATTTAAATATATCTGGAGGGGAAAAAAAAAATTATATTAAGCCAGATTTCTGCGGTTTGATGAGACGGAAGTGGTCTTGGTGTTCCGAAATGCGTTTATGAACAGATCTGTCCATAGTAAGACTATTTACAGGAGCATGGAACCTCGTACATGCTAGGTAGCATCAGAAAATTGGAAATAATCAAAAATACAACCATACTAAATGGATATAATCTTAAAACAACTCAAAAAATCATCAGTCACTTCCCTACACATCAACCTAGACAGGAACAAGTCCACAGGATTCCCATACCTTATGTCAAAGGCATCTCTGAACATCTTTCAAAAAATTATGAAGAAATACAAACTTGCTACTACCTACAAACCAATCAACCAGATCTATAACTTGTTATGTTCTCCTAAAGACAAACTCTCACCTCTGATGATACCTGGCATATATGAGGTTCCATGCTCTTGTAAATTGTTTTACTATGGACAGACAGGTAGATCTGTTCATAAAAGCATTTCAGAACATCAAGACCATATCTGTCTCATCAAACCGCAGAAATCTGGCCTCACACAACACGGAGTTGAAAACCCAAACCATAGGATCCATTGGGAAAAGACAAAACTTCTATATAGATCTTTATATAAACATGAACATTTATATAAAGAAAGTGCTGAAGCCCTACTTCACAGACCAAATCTAAACCGTAATGACGTTCTTGCTATTCCTAAAGTATGGGAAATTGTCATACAAAATTGTGTAAAATTTTTTTATATTTTTTTATATACGTTATCTTATTTTAATGTAATTCCCCCCCCCCCCCTCCAGATATATTTTAATTTAATTCTATAACACGCTACTGCACGCATATTGGGATTCCATTGTAATCATGCACCCTAACTGTATGTTATTCCTAGCATTGTTTGAATTAACTGTACTGACGATGTCGTAAGATACTTAGGATGAAATATTTACTCATTAAAACTTATTACTGTGGTTATTATGTGTATTTGTTTAGTTATTAATTGCACTAGGTTACCATAAAGCAATCATATTGTTGCTTCTTCGTTATCAATGCATGAATCGTTAATATATGTAAATAAATATGAATTTCTTTTTCACATTATCTTTTCATTTTTGATGTCTACTATTAGTAATACGTAATAACATCTACAGTGTTTTGTATCTATTAAGACAATATTGATGTTGGTACTGAGAGAAATACGATTCATCTTATAAACAGAAGACGTAAGCTTATGGTATTGATAAATACAGTACAGTATTTATACATTTACATTTATGTAAATGTATTTTCAATTCCTTGTGATTTTCTTTAATAACATTTTCTTTTCTTTAGCTTACTTTATTGTAAGAATATAGTATACAATACATATAACATATAAAATATGTGTTAATCGACTGGGTAAGGCCTTTGGCCAACAGTAGGCTATCAGTAGTTAAGTTTTTTTTTGGAGTCAAAAGTTATATGCGGATTTTCGAACAATGAGGGCATCGGTGCCCCTAATTTCCACATTGTTCAAGGGTCAACTGTGTACACACACAGAATATATACAGTATACATACATACATACATATATGTATATTGAATAAATATATAACATATAAATATACTTTTAATTTAGCAACCTACCAAATAATTAGCACTTAATGATACATATGTCAAAAATTAATGTGAACATGTAGGAATTATGTAACCTCACATTAATTAAAGAGTAATAAATTAATGTAAATTTTTATTTCATTCCACAACTTGATAATAGCAATTTTGCAACAGATCAATTGATTTTGATGGATTGCTTACAAGCAAATTGGCCATGAGAATACATGCAATTTATATGCAAAATATATTCTTGTTGGTGGTGATGGGCAGTAGGTAGCTTGATGGCAATAGTTATCGTTTTGTGTATTTAGAGAATTAAGTAGTAGGAGAGGGTCAGATGTAAGTAGCGGAGTAGAGTAAAGTAGGGTGCCCTCCTGCAATGAGTCCTTGGACTTCTTGGAAGTGTCACTTATTATAATAATATTTTCAGGCAGTATTTTTTTTTATGATGTCAGTTGTAGATTCATTCAACATTTATTTAAAAAAAAAAAAAACACTGTATACATGTACTTTAAAGTGGATAAACAATTTCCTTTGTTTCTTTTCAGCAGCAAGTCATACTTAAATATGGATGTCATCCTAAGAAAAAGAAAAGTCACCATTGAATAAATGGAATAAGAACACCAAAATCATGTCAAACATAAGGAACTATGACTATCATCTAAATCAGCATTTCCCAAACTTTTCCTACAATGGAACACTTCACAAATCCTGAAATTTTAACGGAACACCTTGGTTATTTTGTAATGTATTAATTAATAATTAATAATTAATTATTAACACATTACAATATTAATACTTAATTATGGCATAATCATAAAGATTATTAGTGCACCACTTATGTATACGGTGTGACACGTTGACAAATCAAATATTATTATTATTATTATTATTTCGGGCGACTCCAGGAGTCCTTAGACTCATCGAGGGAGGCCCTAAACATCATGTCCACACAACTATGCGATTACATTCTCACAGTATCTATCATACCTTGTCTTGAACTCGTTCACCGTCATAGCACCCACAACAGACTCTGCCAGCTTATTCCACTCATTTACCACTCTAAAAGTAAAGAACCCAGCTCTAACACCCCTGCTAACCACACTCTTGCCCAGCTTCCATAGGTGTCCCCTAGTTCTCCCACCACCAGTCCTGATCTCAAAAATATCCTCTGAATTAATCCTATAGAATCCCTTTAGCAATTTGAATGTCTCAATCATATCTCCCCTCCTCCGCCTATCAACTAGTTTCTGCAACCCACAAATCTTCAACCTGTTCTCATATGGTTCATTCCATAGACCTGTTATCATCTTAGTCACTCGCCTCTGGATCCTCTCCACCTCCTCCCCATCAAGAAGGAAATGAAGTGACCAAATCTGGGCACAGTAGTCGAGATGAGGTCTTATCAAGGCTCGGTACAGAGGTACAATAACTTGCTTGTCTCTGCTCGTCAAGGTATTTTTCAACAACCAAGAGAGTTGATGAGCTGATTTGGCTACTTTTGCAGTGTGCCCCCTAAACTTCATCTCCCTATCCACCAACACTCCCAAGTCCCTGGCCTCATCAATCTCTTGGAGTACAGTTCCACCAATGTGGTATACTGCTGCTAATCTTTTCACTCCAAAATGCATAACCTTACATTTTGTCACATTAAATTGACATCCATTCTCCTTAGCCCAGAACTCCAATCTATCTAAGTCATCCTGAAAGACTTTGACATCTTCAGCATTCACTATTGCCCTACCCGACTTTGCATCATCAGCGAACAAATGAATTGTTCCACTTAGATCCTTCCCTATATCGTTAATGAACAGATTAAACAGCAGTGGTCCAAGAACAGAACCCTGCGGCACACCACTAGTCACAGGCCGTCTTTTGGACTCTACTCCTGAATAAACTACTCTTTGATATCTCTCCATCAACCAACCACCTATCCACCTCACCAACCCTATAGCCATTCCCATATGTTGTAGTTTACGGATTAGTATTCCATGTGGTATCCTGTCAAATGCCTTTGCCAGGTCCAGCAGTATCACTGTAAACCCATTTCCCTTATCCAGTTCAGCCGTCACCTTGTTATAAAACTTGAGCAAGTTACTGAAGCATGATCTACCCTTCACAAAGCCATGCTGTCCCCTGTACAGTATCTCGTTTTCATCAATCCATTCCTGTATTTTTCCCTTGACTACTTTCTCTAAGACCTTGACAACGACTCCTGATATGCTGATTGGTCGGTAATTTGCAACCGTAGTCTTGGATCCTCCTTTATGCAGTGAAACTATTTTCCCCTCTTCCCACACCTTCGGGACTAAGCCAGATCTGAGACTCAGATTAAACAACATGGTCAAGGGCACTGATAATTCTTTAGCCTCTTCACGCAAGACCTGTGCCGGTATACCATCCAATCCCACAGATGTGTTCACATTAAGGTTCTGTAATAGACTAGTCACCTCCACTTCATTCATCACTATTCCCGTATAAACTTATGGTTCCTTCATTTTTTCAATGTCACCACCTGGATGATATGCTTTTGCAAAGTGCATGCTCAGTAACTCCACTATATCGACTGATTCAGTGACCTCCTTACCATCGTCATTCCTTAAAATCATTTTACCGTGTATAGTTTTTTTCTTGCTTGCAGCATATTGAAAGAACTGTTTTGGATTCTCTTTTGCTTGCAAAGCTAGTTTCCTTTCATAATCCGCTTTTGCTTTTTTTTTACCACACTCGTTACCTTTCTGGCCTGCACTTTATACCGTTCGTGTGCCTGCAGGTCACCCCTTTCTTTAAATTCCCTCCACAGTTGTTTCTTTTTTTGCAGCTCAAGCTTAATGGTGTTATTCATCCATTTAACCCCTACTTGTTTTACTATTCGGACCCTAGGTATACAATCAGCCATTACCTCCTGCAAATGCTCCTTGACCACTTCCCATGCTCTATCGACGTCCAGCCCTTGCAGTTGTACATGCCATGGCACTGATCCAAGCAATCTCCTAAGCTTGTCATACTTGCCAGCACGGTAATTCCACATATACCCTGTCTTAATCGAAAATTCCACACCTTTAGCCACCTCCCAGGTCAAGACCTTATGATCACTCTCACCAATAGGTGGCAACATGGTCATATTCATTACAGTCAAATTCTCAAATGCTATTACCAGGTCAAGCACTCTCACACACCTAGTATTTTCAATTACATGCTGTCTCAGATAGTTATCCCTTAATAATTGAATAAAATCCTTTTCCTTCCTCACATGTGTCCTCTCCACATAAAATATAAAATTCTCCCCATATAAAATTACATTTAAATCAGTTATCAATCACTCATCATCATCATCATGCGTATCAAGGATTTTGGCCTAGCGTGGCCTGTTCCGGCCTTAGAAGTCATCGTTGAATCTTTAAAGAGGACGTCCTGATTTTTTTTTCCCTAATGGTTTGTACTTTAAGGCTTGTTTTGGTAATCTTTCTATTTTCATGTTATCAATCACTGGACTAATGAAATCTTGTAGCATATTGTAGTTTCCAAGGCTAACATCATTAAATTAATTTGTGCTGATTTTCATTGACATATCCCATTCTGATCACCAAAAATTTATAATATTATAAATACTTACGAGTGAATGCAGACTTTTTCTCCTGTGTGCTGGTAGTTTTCCCCCTCCTTTTGTACATCCTGGAGATCGCTTTGTAGGCTGGTGGTGGATGACTCACTATCTGTTCCATCACAAACACCTTCAATAAGAGATTTCTTAATACCAAAATTAAAAAAAGTCCCTTGTCTCTTATTCATATTAAAATTTAAATCTGGAGGCCTTTTAAAAAATCTTTTAAAAAGACTTTTAAAAAATCACAGCACTATGGTTTTGAAACTTTCACCCTACAATATGAACTTGAGAAGAAAGTATTCAGTATTACTAGATTTGAGAACCAGATACAGACTACCTTGATCTTCAATTTTAGTGGAAAAATTTTCTTTATACTTACTTGCTGAATGTCACTAAAATATGCAACACAGATGTTATTTCTTTCAGTTTTGAATACAGAGGATACACCGCCCCTTTGTTATAATCCGCTTGCAGGCAATTTTTATGACTGGTCATAAACAGCGGTATTCCCTTTCCCAAATGTGTTAAAATTAATGATACACAGATTTTATTAGGCATTCTGGATCTGAGCTTTTCGACATATTCACGAATATTATTCTCTTCAGAATATTTCCACTATAAAATATTTATTCATGAAAAATGCTTAGAAAACTAAAATGACAAATTCCAGGAGAACTTCTCGTGGAACACTTATTCACCTTTCACAGAATACTGGTGTTCTGCGGAACATAGTTTGGGAAATCCTGTTCTAAATAATAATCAACTAAAAACATGAGTTGATTTGTAGAGAAAAAGAGCGCTCAAATATAAAGCCAAGGAATGCCATAAAATGAATTTCAGATCGATCAGGAACATTTGGCAGAGAAATAATGTTAATGAATCAACAATAATTTTGTCCAAGTTTAATTATGTACAATCACCCAAGACTGACTAAGGTAATTTCTGATCTCCGGAATGTCAAATATGAGGAAAGGTCAAGAAGATGCAATTTACAGAGTCTAGTGGATAGCAGGAAGAGAGGTGATATGATAGAGACCTACAAGTTATTAAATGGTTGTTATAAGATCAATGTTGGAGAGGTTTTAAAGCAAACGGTGGGAGATCAGGGGAGAACCAGAGGACATCTCTGGAAGCTATATAAGGAGTGTGTGAACAGGGATGTAAGAAGTAGGTTTTTTTTTTTTGCATGCAGAGTTGTGAATGATTGGAATGCCTTGCCTGAGAGTGTGGTGTCTGCAGAGAATATGAGTGTGTTTAAGGCACAGTTTGATGAGCTGTGTGTGTGTATGACAAAAGGACCTCCTAGATAAGTTTTTGACTCCAATGGGTTTTGTGATAACGATAATAATAAAAAGATATGGCATGACTGCTGCTTTACTTGCACAAAAGAAGACCACCAAACCACAACTAAAACCAAATCAGTTTTTACCTTAGTGATTGATTTGGCCTTATTATTATTATTTCATGAAAACTTCCATGGTGTCTACAGGAGACCCACACTATCCACACAATACTGAATGTACCTCTCCTTGAATTGAACATATTGACCATTAAAGTACTCACAAGTGACTCTGGCAACCCATTCCACTCATTCATCACTCACCAAGTGAAAAATCTAGTCTTCGTATCTCTGCTAATCACTTTGTTACTTGATCTTCAAGGATGACTCCTTGTTCTACCACCTCTAGCTGAATACTGAAATATTTTGTCAGTATCAATTCTATAAAGCCCTTATAGCAACTTGAATGTTTCTATCATATCCCTTCTTTTTCCATCTAATCAACCAACTCTTGAAACCTACAAACCCTAATTTATAAATACGGAGATCACTCATAATATTACTCACTTGCTTCTGGATCCTCTCCACCACTTCCTCATTTAATAAACCCATATGACCAAATCTGAGTACATTAATCCAGATAAAGCTACATAAAGGTCTTATAAAAAAGAATCATAATTTCTTTATCTCTTCTTGTTAGAGTGTTAATCAATAAACAAGTTAATTTGTTAATCCTATGAGTTCCCTTGGCTACCTTTGTGATGTGTCCTCTGAATTTCAATTTTATATCCACTAACATTCTTAAATCCCTAGTTTCAAAAATTTCCTGGAGTGCAAAGACAGGATAAGAATACGTACAGAGTACACATACCATCTTATTCTACACCATGACGTCACCTCTAGCATCCTGAGTTGTGTTTACAAAGCAAGTTGGGTTCATTGCTTCATGGGATCTAGCCAAACTCTCTGCTGAATGTCAGTACAGAACAAGGTGCACCATGACTCGGAACACAACTTTTTTTTCAGTCTTTTAGTGTCCGGTCATGGTGTTCCCCAATACCATTATAGATGAACTTTCCAGCTCTTTGTCGAAATCAGTGGTTTCTGTATAGGCATGCGACTGCCAATATTGACCGCCTTCAAATTCCCTGTGCATAGTTCAGTGAGATATGGATAGGGAACAGCCTTCATTGATCTAAGAATGTTAGTGGATATAGAACTGAAGTTCAGAGAACACATCACAAATGTAGCCAAGGTAACTCATAGGATTACTTGTTTATTGATTAACACACTAACAAAAAAAGAGATAAAGAAATGATCATTCTTTTTTTATAAGACCTTTTATCTGATTAGAATTTTTCCATTTGGTTATACTATAAATTAAAGATACCAAGAAATTATATACTTGGTTTAATCCTTTAACCAAGTGTAAGCAAACAAATTTGTGCCTAAGTATTTTCAGGACTGGGGCAGCTCGTATATAGAAGCTAATGACTTCACATCACTTGCCCATAATGCTGTGCATTATGCATGTCTGTAAGGATATTTGCTTTGCATTATGAGATACAGGCAAGTGATGTGAAGTCATTAGCTTCTATATACGAGTTGCCTCAGTCCTGAAAATAATTCAGGAGCATATTTTGTTTGCTTACAGTTGGATAAAGAATTAAACCAAGTATACAATTTCTTGGTATCTTTAATTTACCTTTTATCAGGATTAATGTACACAGATTTGGTCATCAATGAAAGCTGTTGATGCTTTGATCAATTGCTGCACACAGGAAGTTCTGTTTGTCTGTACAAGCCTTCTCAGACGATGATGGTGATCTCATTCCTAACAGATTGACTTCGGACCACAGTTATGCCTCTTAAACAAGCAATGAATTATTTTCCCATTAATTAAACACCTGGGATACCTTACCTTTGAGAAAGTAATCAGCTTTTGCTGTTTTCGAAATCGTGATCCCAGTCAGATGGCCATCCACAATAAATATCAAGCTCGGAAAGATCCTTTGTTTTTTCCATTATGATCAATATTACTGACAATTACTGACAAGCAGCATTCTTAAATAGTTGCCTAGAACAAGTGGTGATGCACATGACCAAGCATTTTGCATGCAGGCTACTTAAGTGATGTTTACATATATCTGCACAAAGGTTTCTAATTCAGTGGCCGGTAGGTGTGTGTATGTGTGTGTGTACTAGAATATTTTTTATTGTGGAAAAAGTTTGAAAAACAGTGGTCTATAAGCTTATATCTCAGTCTTTATATAATGGAACTGTTTTTATTTACTTCCACTTCCTTAGGATTTTAGTCAGAGACAATGCTAAATATAGTCATAGGATTAGATGGGACATTAATATGTGAACTAATGTCCCCTATGACTATATTTGCATTCAGATACTTCAATATTCTAAGTATTTCCAATTTATAAACCTCATTCTCACATCAGTTCCTATCACATCTTTCATGACAACATCCTTAATTGGATGATAGACCCTCGCAAAGTGCCACTAAGTACTCATATTTTGTCTGCTTTCATCACCTCACTACTATTATCACTTGTTCAAGTTATCCTTAGATAATCATTCTTCCTTTTACTTGCTGCATAGAAAAACGTTAGGATTTCCTTGGCCTGATTGGCCAATTCTTCTCATAATTTGATTTTGCATACCTTACCATGCTGGTCACCTTTCTTGTCAGAGCCCCATGTTGCTCATGATCTTGCTGATCACATTTCTCCTTATATACCTTCCACAACATTTTCTCTTTTTTGCAGCTCCTGTTTAATACTACTCCTACTCACCCATCTAACTCCTACCTGATTTAATTTCCTAATCTTAAATATATAGTCTGATATTGCTTCCTTCATATACCCTTTGACAATCTCCTTGCAGTATCTTATGCCTAACAGTATCTAACCTTCCCTTGCAGTATCTTATGCCATGATACTGCCTCCTAAGCATGTCATATCATAATCACCAGCCTGCAGTTTCACAAATACTGCTTCTTAACTGAAAATTTCACATTTGGAAACCTCTGAAGTTAATATTGCACAACTGCAATCCTCCAGTCAGAGACAACTTGTTTAACATAGTTATTTACAGATCCAGCACTCATTCAAGTAATTATCTCTTAGCAGGTGAATAAATTCTATTTCCTTCCCACCATGTGATATTTCCTCCTTCCGTTCCTGAGGACATAGGTTGTCCTCAAAGACAAATTATTATACAGCAAAGTCTCTTAAAATAATTATTCAACTTCATTTGTCCTTTCTCTATGCATTTCTTTGTTAAGCTCCCTTATTGTTATTAACCTATAGACTGTTACGATGGCAATAAAAGTTATTGCTATCACCCTATTGCCACCATTGTAATGAAACAATATAAATAAACAGGGTTTATTTTTTTTAAATGTTAATTTTGTTTTTGTTAATGTTTTTTTAACGTTAATTTTTTTATGGTGTGGGTTTGAATGCAAACTAGCAAAATCCACAGATTATGCATGTTTTTGAAACTATTTTCAGTTTTGAAAAATTATTGAAGTTGTCAAAATCGTAGTAATATTATTTTTAATTGGTAGCTATCATTTTTATTTCCTGGTTTGATACTATCACATTTCATGGATAGAGCTAGCATAAAGCATTTTAAATAGTAAAACAAAAATCATTATTGAATACAACTGCCACTATAGTATAACAGCATGTCAAAAGTAAACTACTTATAATAAAATATGAAAAAAAAAAAATTACCTGAATTAGCATAAGCAGGTTGGCATCAGGAACAGATGTTTTGAATTTGAGTGCCTGAACAAGTTCAAAGACCACAGTACGTGATAAAATTAATTTGTCACGTTCCTAAAGAAAAGAAAAAAAAGAGAAAGGGAAAGATTTTTACAATAAAGAAAAAAAATGGACTTGGAACTCAACTTTAATATCATCTGCAAAAAATAATACATAAATAAATATAATAATCAGATAGAGAAAGAAAGCTACGATAATGGCAACATGAGAAGATGATGTAGTTTTGGATGATCTCAAGTGCAAAGTTTCAAAATTCAGAAAGCAAAAATCATTTTTTTCCCCACAAGTCGTGAACTTCAAAGTTTACAACTCGTGGGAATATCTTCTAGGAGGAAGTGGAAGAGATGAGTGATCTGGAGGTGATTATTATTATTATTATTCAGGCCTCCAAGGAGTCAAAAGACTCATCGAGGGAGGTCCTTCCTAAGACATAAAGTCTATCAAGACTCACTGAGGGGAGGTCCCCCCCTGAGAAACACAAAGTCTATCATACCACTCTTTAAACTCACTGACCGTTCTCGTTCCCACCACTCCATCAGGCAATGCATTCCACGGCTCAACCACCCTCCACACTTGTGGATAAAGACTTCAAATTTTGGGTACACATAGCTAAAATTGTAGAGATAGCACATCAGAGGACAATGACATGCAGAAGTAAGGATATTATGGTTCTATTGTTTAAAGAAATTATAATGATAATAATAATCTAATAGATAGGAGGTGGAGGGGAAGAATGACTGAAATATAAGTTGATGAAGGATTATTACCAGATTAATGAGAATGAGATTTTTTGCTAAATGGGGGAAAACAAGAGGCCATCTCTGGCAACTTGTAAGGAGGATGTAAGCAGGAGAGTTGAAGAATAGATCTTTTGAATGCAGGTAATTGGGATTATCTGAGAGTGTGGAAAGTGCAGAGACAGTGAATGCATTTAAGGTACAGTATGATATGTATGATAGTGGGACCCCCCCACCATGAGTCTGACTTCATAAAGGTCTGAGGATGATGGTAATAATAATAATCCCTCATTTACAGTAGAGGATTATTTTATGCAATATATATGATGTTTACAAACTGGTTAATTAGTAACTTAGATCAGGAGACCTGATCAAATCAGAGAACTAACAAATAACAGCCTAATTTGGAAGAAAGTTGTTGACCATAAACTAATAATGAAATTTTAATTTTGTTAGCTGTCATAATATCTAGTACCACCAGAAGATTATGATGATTTTAAAACTATAAAAGTTTTAAATGGAAAACTTTTCAGAGCTCACAAAAATACCTCCATCATGAGTTGCTCTATATTCCTTGGCTTAAAAGACACTCTTTTTTACATGCTTATTAAATAATTTAAGGAATTTACAATGTACACAGGATATAAATTAAATTAAACTTTAATCTATATTTCTTCTTTACAAGTGCATACATTCACCTTTTCTTATGTTACTATTTACAAGAGTATCTGAGACAAAGAGTCAAAGACTCATTGTGGGAGGCTTACATGCCCATTAATTACACAATAGTTATATTTCTAATTGAACTGATTCCTCTATGAAGCACTTGCAAACACCTCTGGCAACCCAATCCATGATCCTACTGGATCATTTAAATAATCTGGTAGGATTTCTCTATCACTTTGATTAACTCTTGCTCTTCCAGTTTTATAGTATCATCACACAACTGAATATTTTTTTTAAAATAATTTCTTATATTACTGATGATAAAATTAAATAGCAATAGCTCAAGTACAGAGCCATGTATTGCACTACTAGTCATCCACTTTCTTCTTATATCAGCCAAAGTTATCCATACACCAGTTTCAAATCCATAGTAATTGCCTTAGTAATTTATTATATTTTAAAATTAATCAAGGTGATGTGGAGAGCTTACAGGACGATTTAAATAGGGTGTCAGTATAGGCAAAAGGTAATAGGTGTCAGTTCAATATGGAGAAATCTAAAGTTATGCATTTTGGGATAAATAGATTACAAGCTGTGTACCACAGGTGGTGGACAGAGAGTTAAAAGTTTAGAGGACATACTGCTAAGTTTGCTTCCTTATCTCTACTTGTTAACGAGTTCTTCAATAGCCAAGTAATTTTATGGACTAACTTAGTAAATTTAGCAATATATAGACGTATCAAGGACTTTATATGTCCTTGATATGTCCACATCTGAATTACTGTGCCCAGGTCAGGTCCTCTGGATTTCCGAAGACGAGGAAGCAGTGGAGAAGATTCAGAGATGAGCAATCAAGATCGTGAGTGGTCTGTGGAATGTTCCTATGAGGATAGATTGAGGGTGTAAGGACTGTAGAAGATGGTTGATAAGAGAAAAAGAGGGGATATGATAGAAACATTTAAGTTGCTTAAAGAGTTTTATAGGATTGGTGCAGGAGAAATGTTTCAGCACTTTGCTAGAGGGACTTGGCTAGAGAATAAGGGATCATTCCTGGAAGTCGAATAAAGGTGTGGTTAGTAGAAGTGCGAGGAGAACATTTTTTGCTTGGAGAGTTGTGAATGAGTGTAATGGGTTGCCAGAGTCAGTTGTGAGTGCTTTGTCTGTTAATGGGTTCATAGTTTGGGTTTCCTGCGATGAGTCTTCAGACTCCATGGAGGTGCTTGTACAATAATAATAATTATTATTATTTTAATTTTATTATTATGTTGCTGCTTATGTCTCAATTTCTAAATATGATAGTGATGAGTTCAGAAAGAGGGCTGTGATAACAAATGATTCAATGTACAGGCTGTGTAGAAGCAGCAGCTATGAGGTTTTGAATGTGTAGAGTGAGTTTGATGGTAGAAAGGACTTATATAAGATGAATGGCATACACTTGAATGGAATTGACATCAAGAGTCTGGAGAAATTATTTACTGGGATGAAACCTAATGCAGAGAGTTAGAGAAAGCAGACCATTGTGGAAAGAATGGTGAGAATGTGCGGGTGTTTCAGTATGTGTTGTTGAGTTGTTGGCAATGTCGCGAGAGAAGTAACAGTGTGTAAAGAGGGCTCCTTTTTCAGATAAGTTTTTTGAAATAATTAATAATATAAGTGTGTGTTCATGAGTAAGAGTTGCTGTGAAGGTTGTGTGCTTGCAGTGTAATTAGTGTGCAGGATATTTTGTTTATGTTTATTTAGGAATTAGTTGAAATTAGAGCTCAGTATAGTAAACCAGCGAAGGAATGATGGCAGTTGCTTTGTCCATGCACGAATTCAATTTTGATTTCAGTCGTTTCATGAAAAGTGAGGTGTGTTATATGTACTTGTTTGATTATATAGATAAATTATGGATATTAAGACAGATGGAAGGAGGTTGCATGCAAAGTGTGAGCTGAATGAGGACTTGATGAGTGCTAATATGTTAATAACTAAAAGTGTTAGTAGTGAGAATGCCATGAGGAGGATGAGTGCTCCTCTGATAGAAAAGCACGGTGTAAAAGAGCAGTGAAAAACTGTTAAAAAAAGTTTTGAAATAGAGAAAGAGCGATCTGAGACACTTAACAATAGATGGCAAGAAAATGATATGAAGGCAGCAGAAGTTAAAAACAAAAGGTGTAGTTAAAGATAATGTGGTGAGTGGCATTGACTACTGTGTAGCTGGCAACAAAACTAAGAGTTTTGTTGCCAGAATAAATGAGAGCGAAAGTGTGACGCAAGGTTCGAAAGATGAATTGGTTAAGATGAGGCAAGAGATGAAACGAATGCGGAATGAAGTTAAGAGAATTCGAGATATGTACAGAAGAGTGAAAATAATGAAAGCAAATAATGTTGGTACAAAAGAGGTAACAAAATATACATGAGTGGCATTGTATGGTGATCCAATTATTAAAGATGTGCTGGATGAGAGGATGTACAAAGTATGTTTTACTGGCGGTAGATGAGTAGAGTGACTGAGACATTAGATATGAGAAGTAAGCAAGCAAAGGCATTGGTAGTTGCAATAGGTACAAATTCCTCGACTATGAACAAAGAACACATCAGATTGGATATCAGGAGGTTGTTGAGATGGATAAAAAAAAAGTGTGATAGGAAAGGTAGTAAAAGTGTGTTGCCCATGTATGACAGTGGTGAGATGAGGCTGAGAGCAAGGATTATAAATGATATGTTAGCAGAAATGTGTGAGTAGAAAGGAGTGCAGTTTGTTAATGTGTGGAGTGAATTTGAAGGACAAAGTGAACTGTATAGGTGCGATGGACTGCTTTTGAGTGGCTTTGGTGTGAGTTGCTTGGAGAGACTGCTGCTGGAAGGCAGAGAAGTGAGTGCAGAGAATGAATCTGATCAAGTGGTAAGCGATGTGGAAGAATGAAGATTAAGACAGGAGAGATTGAAGAGGTGGTTATGAATGAAGAGGTGAGCAGCAGGAGTATGGAGAATGAGTGAACAGGTGTGCAAGACATGCAAGCAAATGGGGAGGCTCAGGGTGGACAGATGAACACAGCGAAAACTGTGTTAGACAGTTAGAAAGATAGATGCTCCAAGAGGATGTGTAGACAAAAATGGAAGGGGATGACCTAGAATTAAGGGAAACAGTTGGATCTGAAGAAGGTTCAAAGATGAATAAGGAGAAAAGAAATTATTATTATTATTATTATTATTATTCAAGCCTCCATAGAGTCAAAAGACTCATCGTAGGAGGTCATTCCTAAGAAACACAAAGTCTATCAAGACTCATTGAGGGGAGGTCCCCCCCCCTAAGAAATACAAAGTCTATCATACCACTCCTTAAACTCATTAACCGTTCTCACTCTCACCACTTCATCAGGCAATGCATTCCATGGTTCAACCCCCCTCCATGCAAAGAAACCACTCCTCACCCTCTTGCTCACGGTTTCCTTTCATAACTTCCAGGGATGACCTCTTGTCATCACTCCTTCCTGCTGTTCAACCAAGTGAAAGAAATCCCCAGTGTCAACCCTGTAACCACCTCTCAACAGTTTAAAAGTCTCAATAATATCACCTCTCCTTTTTCTATCCACCATACTCTGCAGTCCATATTCCCTCAGCTGATCCTCATAACTATCAGTGCACAGTCCTGAAACCATCTTTGTTATCCACCTTTGTACCCTTTCCACTGTTAATTTGGCTCAAATCTAATTAATTCTCTCAGTCCAACAGAACTACAGTATGCAAATAATCATATTACACATTTGCATGTAACACGTGCTCATGATACTTAGTAGAAAGTCACGATTCATACAGACATGTCATACGAAAGTGTTACCTTAGCTACCTAGCAGGTACTAACGTTTTTTGTATTCTTAAACCTTTTTTGCATTTACCATTTTTTTTGTACTGTGCAAGCCTTGAGAAAGCTAGTCAGTTACTAGCGAAACCGGTAGGCAATATTGTATGAACATACATACGAATTAAATATCTATGGTCAGTTTATCGATAAGTCTTATATTTTTTGAAATGGCTCAAGTTAAGCATGGAGAAGTCACATCAAATAAGTAGTGTCAGTGGAACTAGCTAAAGATCCAGGAATAAGCTTCTGTGTTTGTATACAAATGCTAGAAGTGTAAGAAACAAGGCAAATGAAATGGTTGCATTAATTGAGTCTGTTCACCCAAACTTTTTGGAACAAGTGAGACATTTTTGGATGAGGACGACAACATCCTGACAGGAATAGAGATGGGAGGGTATGATGTGTTTCGTGAGGATAGAAAGGGTAAAAAGGGGAGGGGGGGGAGTGCTATTGATGATAGAGAAGAATTATGTCCATATGAAGTACAGATGCAAGAGGGGAAATAGTGCCAGTGCCTTTGAGACAGTATGGTGTGAGATAGAGGGTGGACAGAATGAAATACATAGTTGGATGTTGTTATAGACCTGGTGATGTTGATGGTACTGACTATGAAAGGTATTATCAATTTAGCCAAACAAATAAGAAAAGGGTGAATATTATGGGCGATTTTAATTATGGCAATACAGACTGGAATGATGAGATAGCAACTGGAAGTAAAGAAAATGAGTTTCTTGAGTTTTTTGAGGGACAACTACCTCAGGCAGTATGTAACAGAGGGCACATGAGGATTGAGAGTTTTGGATTTGATCATCTCATCAGAGGATGGAATTATAAATGAGGTTTCAAATAACCCTCCAGTTTGTAAGAGTGACCATGAAGTAATTACCAGAGTGGTTGCCAGCAGCATGAGGACCTCAGTGAGAAAAGGGTATATGTGGAACTACAAGGCTGGTGATTATGAAGCGTTCTGGAGACAGCTGGCAGGTGTAGCATGGAATGAGTAGTTTGTTGGAAAAATGATCAATGCAGCTTGGGGGATAGTTCTTGAATATCCACCAAGCTGCATCTGGACTACCATGCACAGATTGGATCTTCTGAATTCCATGTGAATAAAGTAGCTGTGGAAAGCTGTAAAGACAAGTTACAAAGATTATATCAGGATTATGGAATGTAAATTACAAGGACATAATGCAGACACTGGTGAACATAAGAAAGAGGGGTGGAGATCATATGACAGAGAACTATAAACTTTTGAAAGAGTGTCAGAGGATATTGAGCGATGAAAATTTTCATCATATAGAAGGTGGAGAGAGGTCAAATGGGTATCCTTGGAAGCTAAGTTTGTGCATGGTTAAGAAAGGAGTGAGATCTAGGTTTTTCTTTTTCTTTCAAAGAGCAGTGAATAGAACTGTTTGAGTGGAACAGTCTGCCTCTTGAAGTAGTGAGTGCATCTAGTGTGAATGAGTTTAAGAGAAGGTGTGAGAGCTGATGTGGGTAATGTCTGGCCTTGCTTGATGTGCTGTTAACTTATAGGAGGCCTCAGATAATAATAATAATAAAAATGAACTTTCTAAGATCAAACTTTATTGCAAAACAATAATACTAACTAAATGTCTGATTTTCTGTTTTGTGATAAGGAAATCTCTAATAATTGCATATGACAGTTATATATCAATCATATGTAACATAACCATTTTTCGTTGAGTTTGACCACTGTTTATACACACACACCTTTTATATATTTATATACACATAAACACAGCTGACTCTGTAGCAAATTCACTCATTATGACAAAGTTCCATAGGTGTAATGCTTTATTTAAAAAAAATTCACTATAAGGTGAATAAGATTTGCTATAGAGAAAGTCAGTTGTATGTACAAATGAATACACACAAATATAAATCTAATCTTTTTAGAATATTCAATCTAAATACAAAAGAACATAAATGAAATCACTTTTTTTTTTTTTTTTTTGATATTTGCATATTGATAAAGGATACCAAAAAGTTATTACCCTAGATAGATTCCGGTAACAATAATGGCACAAATCAGATAAATTTTGATAATCAAGTGGAGAGTGCTGGATGACATATGCCAGGACTTTACAAAATGGATCTAAAATGGACTGAAGAATAAGAAATTAAATAAATATATAATATTATTTTCCTTTTGATAAAATATTAATTATTTGTAATGAGTGTCTATCCAATAATTTAAAATTATGTAACATGGTTATTTTATTATTATTATTTTTGTACTTACAGAATATAGGAAAACAGTAGCCAAATTTTATGTGATCTATTATTAGAAATTATAATACATAACACAGAAATATGAAGGACATTTAAAACAATACATGGCAGTAGGCATTATTATTATTATCATCATCCCAAGACCTCATGGAGTCAATGACTCATTTAAGCGGCCCCTTTGTCATATACACAGCTCATCACACCATGCCTTAAACACATTCAAATTCTCTGCAGACACCACACTCTCAGGCAAGGGATTCCACTCATTCACAACTATGCATGCAAAATCCTACTTCTCACTCCCTTGTTCACACTCTGTGAACAAGGGAGTGAGAAGTAGGGATGACCTCTTGTTCTCCCATAATCTCCTACCATTTTATGAAGAACCTCTTCAACACAGATCTTATAACAACCCCTTACCAACTTGTACATCTCTATCATATCACCACATTTTCCTCCTATCCATTAGACTCTGCAAACTGTATTTTCTCAACCTTTTCTTATATTCAACATTCCAGAGATCAGAAACTATCCTAGTTAGTTGCCTCTGGACACTTTCCAACATCTCTTTGTCCTTTTGAAAACCAGTTGACCAAATTTGTGAACAGTGTTCACATGTGTAACCTAATTAGAGCCTTATACAATGGAACAAGAATCTTATTGCTTCTGCAAAACAGTGTCCTCTGTCATCCCCAGAATTCATTGTGTTGTCCTCACGATTTTGGCAATGTACCCTCTAAATTTTAGATCCTTATCCACCATCACCCTAAGATCTCTTATTTCCTCCACCTCCAACAATACATCCCAAACAAGCATAAATTCTACATCCCTTCTTTGTTTCCCAAATTTTAAAGTCTTATATTTTGCAACATTGAACTGGCATACCCACTCCTGTGCCCATTCACTCAATCTATTCAAGTCTTTGCAAGGCCAAAACTATGCTCTACTCCTTATAGTTTGTCCCAACTTTGCATCATCTGCAAACAACTGAATATCCCCATCCAAAACTTCCCCAATATCATTAATACAGGTTAAACAACAATGGCCCTAAAACAGACCTCAGAGGCATACACTAGTGACTTCCACCTTCTGGGATATTGCTTCCCTATACACATGCTTATCAAATAATTTAAGGAAATTATAACATACAAAGGATATAAATTAAATTAAAATTAATCTATATTTCCAATATTTCGGCATCATCACGTTGCCATCTTCTCATGAACTTAAAATAAAGACACATGCATGCGGGCACTACACACAGTAAATGAGGACGAAGCAGGAAGCTATTGTTTCTCCTAAAAGTCCTGATGGTGTCCCCTAGCAGGCTATGTAGGTATTCGTGGCCTTTGGGCTGAAGGTCTTCTGATGTAAGTCTCCCAAATTTTGGGCAGTCTCATGCAACCAAATTTGTTGAGGTTTGGCATGTTTCTTAGGGCTGAGGCTGATTCCATGAAGAGCCTTTCAAATTTGAATTTACTATGGTGTATTATCGCGGCTTTCTTCCACCGTATTCTGTGGTGTATCCAGACTCTGGTCTTGCAGACCATGCTCTAGTGGCTGTACTGGTGAAACCGGATGTAATCCTTGTGTTCTGAAATTCTGATATTCGCTGTCCTGCTTGTTTGGCCAAAGTAGGACAGCTTACAGCTTCAAGGGACCTGGTATACACTAGGTAGGTCTAGGGGAAGTGGTTGGTCTTTAGTGGAGCAGATAAGGGATGCCAATTTTCTATATAGTCTATAACACGAGGTCGTCATGTTTTTTTAGGATTTTGGTAATTTTTTCCGAGGTACCGTGGATGTAGGCAATGGTGATTGATTTAGAGTAATCCTTGTTGTGAAGGAAGGGGGGGGGGTTGTGGTTTACTGGTTTCAATATTTTTTGGATTTTTTATTTGGGGGGGGGTAGCCATTGGTTGAGAAAGTGTTGAGGATGTGGTTTAGTTCTATGGTTAGGGAATTGTCATTTGAACAGATAAGTTTAGCCCTGTTGTGTAATGTCTTAACTCCATACTGTTGCGAGGGGGGGGGGGAATGTTGGTGAATGTATCTGCCTGTATGGATGGGTTTTCTATAAACTGAGAAAACCAAGGTTCCATCAGGCTGGCGGGTGACTAGTGTGTCTAAGAAAGACACACTAGTCGTTTTTCTCTTTTTCCAGGGTGAACTTGATTCTGGGGTGTTGGTTGTTTAAGTGTGTTAGGAAGGAGAGGAGTGCATCGGAACCATGTGGCCAAATAACGAACACATCATCAACATAGCGAAGCCATATGGTTGGTTTTTGTGGGGCAGAGTTTAAGGCTTTCTTTTCAAAAGTCTCCATAAAGAAGTTGGCCAAGGGTGGGGAGAGTGGTGAACCCATGGCTGTCCCCCCCCCCTCGATTTTTTTGTAGAAATTTCCTTGCCAAACGAAATAGCCTGAGTTCATTGTGAACTGAAATAGGGCTGAGATATTGGGAGGAAATTTAGCTTTGATTAGCTCTAAATTTTCCTTGAATGGGACATTTGTGAATAAGGAGGAGACGTCAAAACTGACCATTATGTCAGTATGTTGGAGTGTAAGGTTTTCTACACTGGCTTTGATGTGGGCCGAGTTTTTTATGTGTGATGGTGTGTTGCCAGTATAGTGTGCGAGTGCTTTGGCCAAATGTTTAGCTAATTTGTATGTGGAGGAATCTATGCAATCCACTATGGGAAGTAATGGCACATTTTCTTTATGTATTTTTGGGAGTTCATATTTACGGGAGGGTATGGAGTTAGACGGTTTTAATTTGTTAGTGACTTCTAGAGGCCAAGAAGTAATTTTCTTAAGAAGCCTGTGAAGTTTTCTAAATTGTGAGTTAGTGGGATTGTATTCAATAGGAGGTAAGTAGCCTGATCTAATAACAGAGCATTAAGCTTACCTGTGTAATCTGTTTGGTTAAGTACTACTGTGGCGTTACCTTTATCTGCTTTGCTGTTTACTATCTCTTTGTTTTTCTTCAATTCCTGCAGAGATTTATATTCCTTATTGGATATATTGGTTTTTGGTAGTCTTGCTTTGGTGAGAACACAAGCTACATCCAGTCTAATATTGTTAGCGACGTGGTTTGGAAGGTGGCAGATCCCACATTCAATTTGGATCATTATATCCTCGGCTGGTAATTTTCTGGGAGCAATGGCTAAGTTGTGGCCATGTGAGAGCGCATTGAGTGCTTTAGGCTTCAAATTAACTGAAGAAAGGTTGATTACAGTGTCGGTAGAAAGTTTTGGTTTGAGTTCTTTTTTAAATTCTCAAATTTCTTGATATGTCGACTTCGTATTTTTTAAAATTCTTTATCTGCAGAAGTGCACGAGATGTTGTATAAAATTGACCAAAACTCGTGGTTTAATGTGCTGGAAAGCTGTTCTTCGAGTGCCCAAATAGCTAAGCTTGCATCAGCTAGGAGAAAGCAAGTGGCAGCAATTTGTTCTTGTAGTAGTAGAGCTTGGCTAGAGCGGATATAAATTCGGAGAGCCTTTTGTGAAAAGAAACGGTACTTGAATTTAACCCAATTTGGGATTACCTGATTATCCTGGCAGCAATTTAGGAAGGTCAGACAGTTCAGTTGTCTTGATAGCTTCAGCTTCATTTTATCATAAAGGCGGGCCTTGCGTGCGATGGAATGTCTGTGGATGATAGTAATTCTCGTAGAAAGGCTTAGATGTTGGTTATTTATTAAATAACTTAAGGAAATTACAACGTATAAAGGATATAAATTAAATTAAGCTTTAATCTATATTTCCAATATTTCGGCAACGTCACATTGCCATCTTCACAGGAACTTACAATAAAGACATGTGCACGCAGGCACTATACACAGTAAATGAGGATGAAGCAAGAAGCTATTGTTTCTCCTAAAAGTCCTGATGGTGCCCCCTAGCAGACTATGTAGGTATTCCTGGCCATTGTGCTGAAGGCCTTCTGATGCAAGTCTCCCAAATTTGGGGCAGTCTCATGCAACCAAATTTGTTGAGGTAGGGCTGAGGCTGATTCCATGAATAGCCTTTCAAATTTGAATTTACTATGGTTTATTACCGTGGCATTCTTCCACTGTATTCTGTGGTGTGTATCCAGAGCATGGTCTGCAAGCTCCTGTGGTCCTGCATGGCCAAACAGGCAGGACAGCGAATATCAGAATTTCAGAACACAAGGACTACATCCAGTTTCACCAGTACAGTCACTCTGGTCTTGCAGACCATGCTCTGTATATACGCCACAGAATACGGTGGAAGAAAGCCATGGTAATACACCATAGTAAATTCAAATTTGAAACGCTTTTCATAGAATCAGCCTCAGCCCTATGAAACATGCCAAAACTCAACAAATTTGGTTGCATGAGACTGCCCAAAATTTGGGAGACTTACATCAGAAGACCTTCAGCCCAAAGGCCACGAATACCTACATAGCCTGCTAGGGGACACCATCAGGACTTTTAGGAGAAACAATAGCGTCCTGCTTCGTCCTCATTTACTGTGTGTAGTGCCTGCGTGCATATGTCTTTATTTTAAGTTCCTGTGATGATGGCAATGTGACATTGCCGAAATATTGGAAATATATATTAAAGTTTAATTTAATTTATATCCTTCGTATGTTGTAATTTCCTTAAGTTATTTAATAAGCATGTATAACCAACGTCTAAGCCTTTCTACAAGAATTCCCTATACACAACTTGCTGATACCTGTCAAATAGTCAATCTCCAATGCAATGCACTAGTGTAATATCCAATCCCACCTTTTCTAGTTTGACTATCAACTTATCATGTGGTAATCTATCAAAAGCCTTTGCAAAATCTAAGTATACTACTGTGTATCCATCTCTTTTATCCAATGAAGCTGTCACCTTATTGTAACAAGTAAGTAGATTATTAAACATGACCTCCCTTTAGCAAATCCATGCAATGCATCAAAGATAATACCATCTTTGTCGACCCAATTCTGAATCCTAGTTCTCCCTAGCCCCTCCAACAATTTAACCATAGCAACTGACACACAGATAGGCCTATAATTTGATACTCAAGTTCTGTTACCTTCCTTATGAAGTGGTACAATCTTGCCTTCCTTTGGAACTTGACCAAATGTAAGACTCATATTAAACAAATATGTCAAGACAGATGTCAACTCCCTGGTACATTCCTCCAAAATATATGGTGATATATCATGAAGTCCCACAGCCTTATTAGCATTAGTTTGCTCGATACTCCATATACCTCTTGCTCACTTACATGCAGTCTTCCATCCTCATCAACTGCTCTCAAACTCTCTATGATGTTACATTCACAAGAATGAAAGACCCTTTATGAACTTTATGCTACAGGATCTTTCAGGTACCTTCTCTCTTTTTGCATCACCGAAGTCTACAAAGTAGGTCTGATATATTGATAGTTTAGATATCTGAAAATATTTTATATTTGTGTTAGAGGGCTTTGTAAACGAGAATTCATCCATGAAAGGATGTTAGTCTATTCACAAAAGGTTTCTGAAAAGTAAAGCAACACATTTTTTTTCTGTATCTTGAAGTGACTGAACAAATGGAAGTCAAAAGGTACTAACTCTGTGCTGTGTGTGTGTGTGTGGGGGGAGATGTGTCAGAGTTTCCCCCAATGATTACAGTGCAATCTTACATGAGTGGTGTAAGTGTGCACAATGTGTGAATTAGTGTTCTTACGTACTAAAATCACGCCACTTGTTAGGAGTCCTTCATTTGCTTCAAATGTTGGCTTTCAGTTTGTCCAGTGTTGCACAGTAAAGTTCTGCATTGATTGTTCTCCCTTGCCAAGAAGTCCACCAACAGAACACTTTAGCAATCCCAAAACACTGTAACCATGAATTTTCAGACAGAAGGAACAGTTCTGAATTTTTTGCACACAGCATATTGTGGATGTTTCCAGGTCATGGGGCCTTCTTTGCTCTCTGGAGTAAAGTGATGAGCCCACGTTTCATCTCCTGTGACTAGGCAAACTACAAAATTCTCACATTTTTTGCAGTATTGCAACAGATTCTTCAGACACATCCCCCATTTATGTTGCCTCATACTCCTCGGATAATTGTCCGGGTATCCACCGGGAACACACCTTTCAAAAGCTAATGACATCATAAACAATTTCCTAAACAGTGGACTTACTCAAGTTTACTACGTGTTTAATTTCACACAGTTTCACTAGCTGGTCTTCAAGAACACTATCTTAATGCTTGTCTTCTGTCTTGCTTCATGAGGGACTGCCTGCCTTGTCAATTTTCTGATGTCACTATGGCCTGCTTTAAATTCTTTGTACCAAAAAACAAATGCTTCTTTGACACACCTTTATGCCCTACACAGCAACCAGTTCATGGTGAATGTCACTTGGTGAAGCTCTTTTTGCTTGTAAAAAATGGATAACTTCACAGACACCTATTTTGGACTGCATTTACATAGTAGCCACCATCTTGCAACTGGAATTACGGTTAGGAGAGCCACACTGCAATGATGATCTTTTTAAACATTATTAATAAGTCTATCTGTTCAATGTGTTTTATCTCATTCCCTTTCACTGTTATCAAGAAAAAAAAGTGTTACCTTACTTTTTGGAAATCCCTCGTAGTAACAATACCACAGGTAGGTTAAGAGTTAATAGACAGGAATCTGGATACTAGGGAATCTAGATAATCTGGAAATCCTACTGCACAAACCAAACATGGAACTTTTTCAAGTCACTTAAGGCCTCCAGTATGAAGAGTGGTTGGTCTCATACTTCATGATGAAATTCATCTCCTACTTAAAGATATTCACTAAACATCTGCCCACATTTGGACTTTGAATCCACAGCCATGGCTGGACAGCTGATATATCAACCACTCAGCCAACCAGATGAGCAAATCTGAACAGAAATCTGAAACACACAGCCTTCTATATTAACTGAAAACGTGAGATTAATGATGCACTGCCATTTATTGATGTGTTTGCTCGTTATATTAAAATTCAGAAACCAGCACAAGTTTGATACCTGTAGTAAGTTTGCTAACCTTGAAAAATATTTCAGGGATAACAAGTTTACTATTAGGTATTAATTCTCTAGAGTTTTTGTTATTTTAAGTCTAAAGAACACTACTTATTGGCCCTACTTAGTAGCAATAATGAGTTCTAGTCTTGCACAAAACTGTTGGAAATCTCTAGTCCTGTTCTTTTATCACCCTTGTCATCAGATATTGTGCAGGTTGCAGAGGACATCCCTATCTTTAATACTCATAGAACATCATTCTTAATGAGATCTGAGTGATGGATTATCACTAATGCCAGGTTTTGGTATGACATAAAAAATGAAATGGGGTGCTTTCTGAGCCAATGTTGGCATGTTCCAAGTGCATGGTTATGTTCCTTACATAAAAAATAGCAGGACTCTAGAGAATTAATCTCCAGCTAATTTTTTTTCTTCATGTGTTTCCCACCCATGAAAGGTTTTTAGTAAACCTATAGTACATCTGTACTGTGGGTGGACTAAGAATTTTTCCCTCCATTTTTTATCAATTATACATATATATATATACAGGGTGTTCGGGATAAATTTGACAGTTTCGTAAGGAAAAAGACAATCTTCTTTGTATCTATTAAATTTAATGAATTGACAAAAAAACATTACAGGCAGAGTTAATTACAATACTATCAACAAGATTTACTCAAAATAACCACCATTAGCATCGATCACAGCTTCAATTCTGCTTCGGAACCTCGAACAAGCTGATGCTACAGTCTCCCTGGGAAGGGCCGCAAAAACTGTTTTAATTTTATCCATTAACTGGGCTTTTGTATTACTGGAAGTGCGATTGGTGTCTTTTTAAACTGTGCCCCATACAAAATAATCCATGGGGTTAAGGTCTGGGGAGTTTGGAGGCCAAACATTTGGACTGGTGAAGTCGTAGAAATTTTTAGACAACCATTTTTGACTTTTCCCAGAGGTGTGGCAAGTGGCCGAATTCTGCTGCCATACATACGGCCTACCATTGGCTACCCTTGTTATCCAGGGCTTGACTACAGTTAGCAACTCCACGAACAAAGCCCGAATTCCAATGCCAGGGTTCTTCAACACCTGTTCCTGCAGATTTGCGAGGAATTCTGCTGTACGAACGCAATCAGATCGTCTGCTAGGGATCTTTCTTCTTGCTACATCCTCGTAGTCACCATTGCAAGTCTCTAGTTCATGCCTGATTGTTTTTACTGTATTCAGGGAGCATTGGGCAGCAGTCGTAATATCCTTATTTTGATGGCGGGCACGAATCATCATGATACAAGTTATTCTCTTCCATGATTCAGGTGGGTTCCAGCTATCCATCCTTTCTGACATCTTGTATATGAATGAAGAAGGGTCCAAACTTTTAAATGAAGAGAAGTGTGTGTTAATACATGTAACTTACCGAAAAATATAATTAATTATAAATATGTCAAATTTATCCCGAACACCCTGTATATATATATATACAGGGTGTTTGGGATAAATTTGACAGTTTCGTAAGGAAAAAGAAAATCTTCTTTGTATCTATTAAATTTAATGAATTGACAAAAAAACATTACAGGCAGAGTTAATTACAATACTATCAACAAGATTTACTCAAAATAACCACCATTAGCATCGATCACAGCTTCAATTCTGCTTCGGAACCTCAAACAAGCTGATGCTACAGTCTCCCTGGGAAGGGCCGCAAAAACTGTTTTAATTTTATCCATTAACTGGGCTTTTGTATTACTGGAAGTGCGATTGGTGTCTTTTTCAACTGCGCCCCATACAAAATAATCCATGGGGTTAAGGTCTGGGGAGTTTGGAGGCCAAACATTTGGACTGGTGAAGTCGTAGAAATTTTCAGACAACCATTTTTGACTTTTCCCAGAGGTGTGGCAAGGGGCCGAATCCTGCTGCCATACATACGGCCTACCATTGGCTACCCTTGTTATCCAGGGCTTGACTACAGTTAGCAACTCCACGAACAAAGCCCGAATTCCAATGCCAGGGTTCTTCAACACCTGTTCCTGCAGATTTGCGAGGAATTCTGCTGTACGAACGCAATCAGATCGTCTGCTAGGGATCTTTCTTCTTGCTACATCCTCGTAGTCACCATTGCAAGTCTCTAGTTCATGCCTGATTGTTTTTACTGTATTCAGGGAGCATTGGGCAGCAGTCGTAATATCCTTATTTTGATGGCGGGCACGAATCATCATGATACAAGTTATTCTCTTCCATGATTCAGGTGGGTTCCAGCTATCCATCCTTTCTGACATCTTGTATATGAATGAAGAAGGGTCCAAACTTTTAAATGAAGAGAAGTGTGTGTTAATACATGTAACTTACGGAAAAATATAATTAATTATAAATATGTCAAATTTATCCCGAACACCCTGTATATATATATATATATACATACATATATATATATATATATATTTTTTTTTTTTTTGTAATTTTTTTTTTTTTTTGGATAGTCTGGAAACCCTGCTCTCTTAGAGGCCACACATGGAACTTTTCTAGCCACTTCAGGCCTCCAATAAGCAGGGAAGTGGTCTTATCAGTATATCTCTACCATATATCAGCTCCATTTCACAAAATTAAGCTAAAATTCTCAAAAAATTTAAAATTCACACTTTTTTTTTTTTAACTTCTTCCAAACTCTGTCCCTTACTCAGTACACCTGAACTGAAATATGACAACCTAATCCAGGAATTTATCATCTTTGGTGTAACTGCAGTGTGTCCTATTTTGGTCATATGGAGAAATCCATTGAGTTGCATATGGGAAGAACATGTGAAAGACATTACGTATAGTAGAACTAGAGAGCCAATGCACTATCTAATCACGTTATTAATTTTGCTTATCCTAACGATGAAGACTCTGTCATTCATCCAGTGATCTGAAAAAATCAAAAAACATTTTTAGAAGTTATGATGAACTAGAGAGAAGAACTGTACAATCAAAAGAAACTGTCCTCAATCCAGTCCATCTTAATACTAACCTTAACTATAACCTATCTGATTATCACTCTTAAGCTATTTAGCTTTGGCATTCACAAGATCATGCCTTTGCAAATGTGTCAAACAACACTATTACAATCAGATTGCCTTTAAATGTCATCAATACATTTGCAAGTTAATTTATAGCTGCTGTTTCTCTTGTAATTTTGTAATTTTATATTTTTAGACTTCTGTTTTCATGTTATGAACCTGATGAAGTTTTCTAAGAAGATGAAACTAGTTCTACACTCAAATCATAAATAATTTTTTCTATTTTGGTATCGCTTAGTTTCTAGTAATTAAATTTATTTAATATATATAACACTATGGTGACAGTGCCAACTATTGGCGAGAAAAATCAGTTTTTTTGACATATTTCATATAGTCAGTTGCTACGCCATCATATAATGAATGGGAATACAAACATATATTCCTTGAAGAAGTTTCAGCGAATGAAGCTAGGAATCACTTACTAAAATGATGGCTTAAATTTAAAGTGAATCTAGTTGTCTTTGGGCCTATTGCAGAATGAAGAATATTCAACATACAAGATTCATCATAGGGACATATCCTAGAAAACACAAAATCTATCATACCATTCCTTAAACTCTTCTTCCCTTTTACCACTCAATAACTGGTCAATTACCGAAATCCAATTTACCTAGGTGTTACACTAGATAGGCCTCTAAATTATAAGTGACACATAGAAAAGACAGCAGCTAAAACTCAAACACGTAATAATATTCTGCTCCGATTAACATCATCTCAGTAGGGTGCAAATTCACAAGTACTGCGCACCTCTGCACTGGCACTCTGCTTTTCGATAGCCGAGTAGGCTAGTCATGCTTAGGAAAGATCATTACATGTCAAAATTATTATTATTATTATTATTATTCAGGCCTCCAAGGAGTCAAAAGACTCTCGAGGGAGGTCCTTCCTAAGACATAAAGTCTGTCAAGACTCATCGAGGGGAGGTCCCTCCCGTGAGAAACACAAAGTCTATCATACCACTCTTTAAACTCACTGACCATTCTCACTCCCAACACTCCATAAGGCAATGCATTCCACGGCTCAACCACCCTCCACACAAAGAAGCCACTCCTTACCCTCTTGCTCACAGTTTCCTTTCGTAACTTCCAGGGATGGCCTCTTATCATCACTCCTTCCCGCTGATCAACCAAGCGAAAGAACTCCCCAGTGTCAACCCTGTAACCACCTCTCAACAGTTTAAAAGTCTCAATCATATCACCTCTCCTTCTTCTATCCACCAAACTCTGCAGTCCACATTCCCTCAGCCGATCCTCATAACCAAAATTATGCAGTCCTAAAACCATCTTTGTATCCTTTCCACAGTTAATTTATCCCCTTCAAATCCTGGGGACCAAATCTGAGAACAATAGTCCAAGTGTGGTCTGATCAGAGACTTATACAACGGAATGATAGCCCTCTTATCTCTGCAGGTCAGTGTCCTTCTCATAATAGCAGCAATCCTCTGTGTTACCTTCACCACCTTTGCAATATGTCCCCTAAACTTCAGGTTTCTATCAATCATCAACCCCAGATCTCTTGTCTCCCCTACTTCCTCCAGTATAACTCCTCCCATAAAGTATGCAGCATCCCATCGATGTTTCCCAAACCTCAAGACCTTACATTTTGCTGCATTAAACTGACACCCCCATTCATTTGCACATCTATCTAGCTTATTTAAATCCTCTTGCAGGGCTACCACATCTGCACTATTACTAATAATCCTTCCCAGCTTCGCATCATCCGCAAACAACTGAATATCCCTCTGCAATCCACTGGCTATGTCATTGATATAAAGGTTAAACAATATAGGTCCTAGTACTGAGCCCTGTGGGACCCCACTTGTAACCCTCTGCCTCCTGGAAACTGCTCCACCATACACAACTCTCTGATACCTATCAGACAGCCAATCCTGAATCCAGTTGACCAATCTGACATCCAGACCCATGTGCTGCAACTAATATCAGCTTATCATGTGGCACCCTGTCAAATGCCTTCGCCAAGTCTAAGAAAATTGCAGTATATGCCTTTCCCTCATCTAATGTTCTTGTAACTTTATTATAAAAGGGTAGCATATTGCTAAAACAAGAGCATCCTTTCACAAATCCATGTTGATTCTCACAGATAACATTACCCTCATCTGCCCAATGCTGTACACGGTCCCTCACTACTTTCTCCAAGATCTTTACTACTGATGACACACAGACCGGCCTATAATTAGACACTTCCAGTCTGTTACCACCCTTATGCAATGGCACTATCTTACCTTCCTTCCATTCCCTGGGCACCTTTGCCAAAGCCAGACTTTCATTGAAAAGCCACGTTAAAGGTACTGTCAATTCCCTAGCACATTCTCTCAAAACTCGTGGTGAAATACCATCCAGTCCCACAGCTTTATTGACATCCAGAGTACTCAGTATCTGAAACACACTCTCCTCCTGTACCTCCAGACCTCGTACCAGTCCTATCCCTCTAACATTAAAACTGACTCCTCTAGGATGAAATACTCCAATAAAGTGTTCATTGAACAATTCCACTATGTCCTCTGCATCAGTCACTCTATTCCCATTTTTATCCCACAATATCATTCTTCCACAGTCATTTCTCCTCCTACTGGCCACATAGCTAAAAAATTCTCTAGGATTTTCTTTGGATCTTAGGGCCAATCTCCTCTCATATTCCAGTTTCGCTTTCCTTATCACACTAGTCACTCTTCTGGCCTGTGTCTTATATTCCTCATGCATCTCTTCACCTGTCTCCTTATATCTCTTCCATAGCCTCTTTTTCGCATGCAATTCCTGTTTAATATTGTTTGTCATCCACTTTACTCCAAATTGCGTCCTCTTCTTCACTCATGGTATACAACTTACCATTGCTGATAACAAATATTCTTTCACAATTTCCCACGCACTGGTGATATCCCGGCCTTCCAATTCCTCCCTCCATGAAACTTCCCGAAGTTGACGTCTAAGACTATTATAATCACCTGCCTTATAATTCCACATAAGTTCCCGTCTCTTTGATACTCCTGCATGTCTATTCATTTTCCAAGTCAACACCATATGGTCACTCTCTCCAACTGGTGGGAGAGACGTCAACTCAGTTATTATCAACTCTTCTGATGCTATAACCAAATCCAAAACTCTTGAACCTCTTGTTCCCTCTGTTACATGTTGCCTAAGACATTTGTCCCTCAAGAATTCTAGAAATTCCATTCCCCTATTGCTACATGCATCTTCCTCTCTCCAATTTATACTACTAAAGTTAAAATCTCCCATAACAATCATTCTTCTTGCACTTGCCAAACTTAGCTGTCTAAACATCTCCTGGTCCCCATCCTTTGTGCTCCTCGGTCTGTAGCAACACCCCACTAAATATCCTGTCTTGCCTACCTCTACCTCACACCATACGCTCTCAAAATCGTTTGTCTCACTTCCTTCCAAATTCTCCACTCTTAGAGGACATAGGTCATCACTTATCATAAGCAGCACCCCACCACCACGCTTTCCCCTCCTATCCTGACGAAAAATGCTATACCCAGCGACTTCTATTCCTGTTGTTATATCTCCTTCTGTCAACCACGTCTGAGTGATCACAATAATTTTTGGCCAGGCTGATGCTATCTGCGCCACCAATTCCTCTCCCTTATTCCGGATACTCCTGGCATTAGTATACAGCATATAAATGCCATTGTTTCTATACCCAGCATTATCCCTTCTAGACTCCACTGGGCTCAGTGTTACCTGACATTGTCTCCCTTCTCCCAAGTCAAGTATCCATTCCCACAAGAGGCCACCCCTGCTATCATCCTCCCTGGGACACACTGACTCGTTCAGAACAGCAATCTCTCCAGATGCCTACGTCCTTCCTCATTCAAATGTAAACAGTCTCTCGCATACAATTCCTCTCTTTCCTCAAACGCACTCCAAGCATCCACATATACCAGTCCTCTCTTGTCACACATTCTCGCTATTATGCCATTCAATATCACCGCTCTTCTGCTCATCTCATCATTATCATACCTAGGCAAAACGCACACTATTTTTCTTCTCTCTGTCTTCTTCCGTACAGTCTCAAGCAAAAATCTCATATATCTCGCTGCCCGACTTACATTACCACTCAAGTCATTCGTTCCTACCATCACAATCATCTCATCCACCCTTTCACCTCTCTTAATTGCCATAGCCACCCTTTCTATTGTTCCTCCTGGCAAATACTCCTCACGCATCCTATCTTGAACACCACGGATTATTGAGTAGCCATACATTATACCTCTTACCATTCCCTCGCTCCTATTGTTTCCATTCTCTCCTCTTCTTTCATTCCCATACCTCTCTCTTCTACTGTTTCCATTCTCTCCTCTTCTAGCACTTCCATACATCTCTCTCATTCCCTCTCTCCTACTGTTTCCATTTTCTCCACTTCTAGCACTTCCATATCCCTCTCTCATTCTGTCTCTCCTACTACTGTTTCCATCCGCTCGTCTTCTAGCATTCCCATACCTCTCTCTCATTCCATCTCTCCTACCGTTTCCATTCTCTCCTCTTCTAGCACCCCCATACCTCTCACTCATACTCCCTAAATTCTCTCTCTCTCCTACTCTGATTCGCCTTGCATTTATCTCTTCCATTCTCCTAATCTTATCTTTCATACTTCTGCTCTCATTCACAAGACATTCCACCTCCTCTTTCAACTCATCTATCTCCCTCTGTAGGTCAGTCACTCTTAATCTAAATTCACTCTCCCAAACAAAACCATCTCCTAAACTTCCACAGTCACTCACACCTTTCACACTATCAACTATTATTTTCTCATTCTCTCCTATCATACTACTTGTCTTCCTACATTCATTCCCCGTTCCTGGAGCAACAAAGTCGGATATCGATCTAACTAATGTACTTATTTCCTCCAACTTCATGCATTTTGCGCATATACGCTCTTCACTCTCTTTAACAAGCCACATATGTAATTCCCGAGACGTATACATGCCGCAAGTACTGCATGCCACAAAGTCCCTTATGATATTGCTAATAATTGATTTCTTAAATGGCGGAGGACTTGGCGTTACGCCACTTGCGACTGCTGCTGAATCCACCATCATTCCTTACTGCCGAGTAGCGTAATCTTTAATAATTATTCAATTAATAAATAAGAGGAAAAAAAAGTACAAACATCAGAACATTTAAGTACTAAATATAATTAAATAAAATGAAATATAACTAAATACAGTAACTTAGCTTTGTTTTGTCTTCCACCGTTACACGTTCGATTCCAACGGTACCAAAATATATTATATCGCGACAGCAACTAACTTCCAAAAAACAACCACTGAAGTACACTCGTATTCAGAGAAACAATTTAGCACTCAAAAACGTAGAAAAATGGGGAAGAAAAAAAAAAAAATTATTGATAAAGTTCTTAATGAAAGATGTCGGCACATTACCGGCTGCCTTAAGCCTACAAAAATTGACCACCTATACTCACTATCTGGTATTGCACCACCTCACATCAGAAGGACTACACAGAGTAGATATGAATGGAAACAACAACTAAATGATGAACGGTATCCTTTATATGGACATGTTGCAGTACATAAGAGGCTAAGATCAAGGAAAAGTTTTATTCACTCGGTGGAACCGTTGGTTGATTATATAAAATCAACAATGTGGCAAGAACAATCTCCAGAGGCTCTGAACTTAAACGAATCTCTTCCTTCTGCCTTACATCTTGACTGGAAAAGATGGAAGACACTGAATAGACTTCGTTCTGGAATGGGCTATACAGACAATGACAGCTGCTCATGTGGTGAAACACAAACCATGGATCATCTTCTGCAATGCTGCTTAATAGACATCAACAATATATGTACCCAAGAAGATTTAATGCAATGTAATGAAACAGCTTTAAAGTATATTAGTCACTGGATGAGTGAAATTTGACATTTTATGTTTTTGCTTAATATTTCATGCAAGTGGCATTTTTGTCTTTTAATGTACGTTTTTAATCCTTATTCTTTTAATGCCTATTTCTTTAAATGTATGCTTTTAATCATTTATATGCATGCTCTTACATTTTCTGTAGTTCGCACACGAAATAAATAAACCACTCAATCAGGCAATGCATCCCATAGTCCATGTTTTATATTTTAAAAATGCACATTATAAATTACTACATAAATTCTAGAAAGGAAAAATTCTTCAGAATCAGGTACTATATTGTACCACAATAATTGTAATGAAACTGAACAGGATGATATTAACAATTCAAAATTTACAAGCCGATACATTTACACAAGTTTAACTCTGGGAAACTCATACTTTGAATGTCATTATCACCATTATCATTATTATTCTGGACCTCCATGGAGTTACAAGACTCACTGTGGGAATTTTGCACAATTTTACACAACACAAAATTTCATACTATTTTTTAAATCTTTTTCAGTGTTTATGCTTTCACCACCACACCAGTCAATGCATTCCCCAGTCCAACTGCCCTCCATTCAAAAAAGGAATTTCTGACCCTCTAACTCACTATTTCAATTCACAACTTCAGGGATGGCCCTCTTATAATTTACTTCTTCCTCATGTTCTACCATATGAAAGATCACCCGAGCATCATTCCTGTAACTACCTCAATAGTTTAAATGTCTCAATCATATCACCTCTTCATCTTCTATCCACCAAACTCTACAGTCTGCATGCCCTCAATCTATCCTCATAAATAACATTGCACAGTCCTGATATGTCACTGACATAAAGGTTAAATACAGAATATGCCAGTATCGAGCAATGTGTAACTCCACTTGTGATCTTCTTCCTACTGCCCCCCCCCATATACAACTCTCTCATATCTATCAGTCAGCCAATCTCCAATCTAATTCACTAACTGATATGTAAATCCATATGATACAACTTAAATATCAGCTTATCATGTGGTACCTTGCCAAGTACCTTTGTAAAATAAAAAAAAAAGATTGTAGTATATGCATTTCCCTCATTAATAGCTGTTATAACTTTATTTTAAAAGGCAGTTGGATTGCTGAAATAAGAGCACTCCTTAACAAATCCATGCTGAACCGCACAGACAACATTACCCTCATTTGTCCAATGCTGAACGCGATCTCTCACTAATATCTCCATAACCTTGTCAACAAAAGAAAAATATAAACTGGCCAATACTTTGACACTACCTTATCCACTGACTCCATGTCAATGGAGCTATTAGTTCCTTAGCATATTCTTTAAAACATATAGTGATATCCCATCTGGTCATAAAGGCCTTACTGACATTCAGAGTACTCAGCATCAAAAACAGTTTGAGTACCTTTCAAATGTCAAGATAATACTAACTTGAGCCAAATAAAATGATGGCCACTATCATCGTAACACAACAGTTAAACAATCAAGATAACTTGAACCCTTAGCCCACCCAAGTACTAATGTACTATAGGATTACAATTTGCAACCATTTGTAAGAGGGGAATTCACATTGAAAATAAAATGAAGTTGAAATCTATGATACATTTTAGTACTGCAGGTAGGTTGAGATTAGCTAAACTGGGACCCTCTCCTGAAGAGGGGGGGGGGGAAGAATTTGTATTTCAAGAAGCCTTTAATAAAAAAAAAAGTGGTGGCCTCAAGCATCAAGCAGTAAAAATAATTACCAAGAAATCCAAGGACTTATCATGGGAGAGAGCACTCTAAACCACACATTATCTACACCCATGCCATTTACAACCTGCTAATAGTAATTTTTTTTTCTTTATTTGCAAGTGTTTTTTTTTATATATTAATAATTTTTTAATAAATATTTTATATTTTAATACAGTGAAATACAGCTGATTTCACTGTATTTCACAAGCATATATGTGGGATCAATGCTTGTTGATTGCAAAGTGTAGATGCTCTTCACTTCACTTGGCCACAAGAACATATACAATGATAACAAATATCTTATGTGTATACACCATCAGTTAAAATGCTGAATAAAAATGTTTGGCTCTGAATTTTTCACTTTCAGAAGTCTGGTAAATATTGTCGCTGTTGTTGTTATTATTATTATTATGTGACACCTCTAAGGAGTCAAAGACTCATTGAGGGAGAGCACTCTACTACTCTCTGTTGCTACCATCTAATCTACAAATTAAACAGAACCCACTGATTTCCCACCACTAGTAATTTTTGTCTGTAAATTGTGTGATATAGTCCCTAAAAATTAGAGAAGAGGAGGAATTAAACAAGAGGAAATATACATTGCTGAAATAAATTTATTAAATAATGTTGCTAAATTTTCTTAAAAATATGGTTTCTCACCTTGGAACTGTTGATCACAGGCATCTTAAGAGATGCTAGCATGATTTTAATCATACATGTCAAGTTGCATGGGCCACTAGGTAAAGCCAGAAGGAATTTTCTCAAAAATAATTCTAACTGTTGAAGAAACAGACACCATGGAGGAAGGCTACTTTCAAGTGGTAGGCATTCTAAATACATGACAACATTATCCAGAACATGGAAGACAATGTCATAATGAAGATGCTTTCTGTCATTTAAATTCTAGAAAATAACGTTATAACAATTTTGCTAAATAACTCTGAAAATCATATATTATTATTGATTTCACTTAAAAATGAGAAACAAGAAAAAAATCTTTGTTGATTAAAAAAAAAAAAAAGACCAAATGTCTTAACATTTCCAAATGATAATGAATGTCAGATCAATTTTGCTTAGTGCAAGGTTATACATTTTGCAATTAATATTATAATTCAGGTACTCCATGGAGTCAGAAGACTCATTGCAGGAAATCCACACTATCGTAACACAATACCTATCATACATCTTATCGACTGTTGAAGCATTCACAACCACTTCTGATAATCAATTCCACTCATTCACCACTTTCCAAGTAAAGAACCTAGTCCCCCCCCCCCCCCCACACACACACTCTTAGACAACTTCCAAGTGTGACCACTTGTTTCCCCTTACTCCCCATGTATTGTTGAAAAAATTTCTTGTGTGTTAATCTTAAAAACCCCTTTTTATAAGTTTCTACCATATCCCCTCTCCTTCACTTTTCAGTCAAACTCTGCAACTCACACACCCTCAGTCTATCCTCATAGGGAACATTCCACAGACCAGTCACAAACTTGATCAATCGTCTCTGAATCCTCTCCGCCACCTCCAGGTCCTCTAGAAATGCAAGTGACCAAATCTGTTCATAACAGTCAAAATGTGGCCAAATCACAGCCTTATAAAGAGGGATAATAATCTCCCTACTTTACTTGTCATTGTGTTCTTCAACATCCAAGTAATCCTCTGAGCTGTTTTGCCAACTCTTGCAATATGTCCTCTGAATTTCAAATCTCTATCCATTATCAATCAGCCCAGATTCCTAGCCTCATCAATTTCCTGTAAGCTAGTACCATGAATATGATACGAAGTACGTAATCTTTCCATCTTAAGTGAATTATCTTACATTTTATATGACTGAATTGATAACCATTGTCCTTTGCTCACATTGCCAATTTACTTAAATCATCCTGTAAGATATTTGTATCACCTTTATCAACTATTGTCCTCCCCAGTTTTGCTAATCAGCAAACAACTGAATATCCCCTTGTAATCCACTGACAATGTCATTGATATAAAGGTTAAACAATACAGGTCCCAGTACTGAGCTCTGTGGAATCCGACTTGTAACCTTCTGCTTCCTCAATATTGTCCCACCATACACAACTCTCTGATACCTATCAGATAGCCAATCCTGAATTCAGTTGACTAACCCACATCTAAACTCATGTGCTGCAACTTAAGTATCAGCTTATCATGTAGAACCCTGTCAAATGCCTTTGCAAAATCCAAAAAAATGGCAGTATATGCCTACCCTCATCAACTGCTCTACAGTACAGCATAGTGCAATACAGTCTTCTATAGTTTTCTATAGTTGTATAGTGCGACTAGCATCTTCTTTATCAGAGACACATTGACTAAAACTTAATGGCCCTTATGGGAACCAACCCTGACAATCATCTCACACAATACAGAGAGCCTCTCCTCTATAAAAGATCTTATTGCAAAAATGTGTAAAGAACAAAAATATGATATTTTATGTCTACAGAAGACACATAAAGGACCTCAACAAGCCAGACCTAAATTGCTGGAATGAAGTTCATAAAAGAAATACCACATGAAAAGTATGGAAGTGCTATCTTCACTAGACAGGAGCTCCAGGTTACAGGATATAAATTCTTGTAATAGATCTGGGTAGCATCACTGTTTTCTCAGTATATAAACCACATAGTATAAACTTTGCTTCTGAAATGTCCCAGTACTTGACACAAAAGAAATCTGCTATCATTATAGGAGACTTCAACAGTCATAGTACACAGTGGGGTTACACTGAAACAAATGAGAATGGAGAGTTAGTTGAACAGTGGGCTGAAAGTAATCAAATGAATCTTATACACGATCCTAAACAGCCATCATCATTTAACAGTGGAAGAGGGAAAAGAGGTTATAACCCAGACCTCGGATTTGTTAGTAATAGAATAGCTTATCTGTGCACTAAACAGGTATTTGCACCAATCCCAAATTCACAATATAGACCAATACTGCAGCACGTTTTCCCACCAGTCCGACTTAAGGAGATTCCACTTAGGAGACACTTTAATTTTAAAAAAGCTAACTGGGAACAGTTCTCAAGAGAATTAGACATAAACCTGACCAACATTTCACCCAGACCAGAAAATTATGGAAAGTTCATCAAAGCTATCAGATGGTCTGCTACCAGGCACATTCCAAGAGGTGTAGAACATGTTACATTCCAGGTTTTACAGAGCACAATGTGGAAATATATGAAAGATATTGTGACCTATATGATAAAGATCCATTTTCATCAGAAACAATTGATGCAGGAGAGGAACTTACAGCAGCACTGTCTGAAAAAAGAAGTCAACAATGGGCAGAGAAAATTAAAAGCTTAGATATGTAGCACAGTAGCAGGAAAGTCTGACTCTTACTCAAAAACTTATCTGGTGACCCAACAACAGCAGCAACCAAAGTTAATATAAATGCAAACCAAATTGCAAGTCAGCTATCTCTGAATGGTAAACCAAGTACCAAAGGAAAAATACCTAAAGAATATATTAAAAAGTTAGGGATTCTAAGCACCATTTATTAAAGAGGAACTAGAAAATGCCCTAGAAGCCTTAAAACCAGGAAAAGTTCTGGTATAGATGATATCAGAAATGAGATACTAAGGAATCTGGGAAAAAAGGCAACAGAGTAGTTGTTAGAATTTTTCAACTTTTGTTGGAAATTTTTCCCACATACCCAGCATATGGAGACAAACGAAAATAATACCTATCCTGAAACCAGGTAAACCTGCTGAGGATCCAAAGAGCTACAGGCCTATAGCTCTCCTAATCACAACACTGAAGTGGATGAGAGGTTAATCTTGAATAGATAAGTCCAGAGAAAGTGCTGATAAAAGAACAGGCAGGATTTAGACCAGGAAGATCATACACTGGACAAGTATTAAACCTAACAGTTTATTGAGGGCTGCTTTGAAAGGGGGAGGGGGTTAGCAACAGGAACTGTATTTATAGATTTGACAGCAGCATATGACACATTAAATCTTAGAAAGCTTATAGTTTATATATTATCTCCTTTACAACATGATAAACAGGCTATCAGTTAGTGGAGATATTTAGGTTGCTGCCATTCAGCAGGAGATTATTTGTTGATTTTCAAGGAAAAAAGAGCAGATGGCGTATCCAGAAAAATGTCTACCTCAAGGAAGTGTTCGATCTCCCCTCCTCTTCAATATAATGACCAACTTATAAACCCACGGTCAAGAACCTTCTTATATGCAGATTAATGGGCAATAGCTTATCATGCAAAATCCTTTGATGACATTGAGAAGCAGCTCACACAAGAGCTAGAAACCCTTACAGTTTACTATAAGGAAAAACCAACTGAAACCAAATCCAAGCAAAACCCAAATGTGTCTTTTCCATCTCAATAACAGGGAGGTCAGGAGAGAGTTGAATATAGAATGGAATGGAGTGAAACTGGTCAATTATCTAAATCCAATTTACCTAGGTGTTACACTAGATAGAAGACCCTAAATTACAAGTGACACATAGAGAAGACAGCAGCTAAAACTCAAACAACACGTAATAATATTCTGTGCCGATTAAGGAACTCTCCTCTTGGAACAAGTATGCTAGTCCTGTTTGGGAAAGATCATCACATGTCAAAATTATTGATAAGGTTCTTAATGAAACATGTCGGCACATTACCGGCTGCCTTAAGCCTACAAAAATTGACCATCTATACTCACTGTCTGGTATTGCATCTCCTCACATCAGAAGGACTACACAGAGTAGATATCAGCAGAAACAACAACTAAATGATAAACGGCATCCTTTGTATGGACATGTTGCAGTACATAAGAGGCTAAGATCAAGGAAAAGTTTCATTCACTCAGTGGAACCACTGGTTAATTCCAAAAAAGCTACAAGGTCAACAATGAGGCAAGAACAATCTCTAGAGGCTCTGAACTTAAACGAATCTCTTTCTTCTGGCTTACATCTTGACTGGCAAAGAAGGAAGACACTGAATAGACTTCATTCTGGAATGGGCAGATCAAAGCAGAATATGGTCAGATGGGGCTACACAGACAATGACAGCTGCTCATGTGGTGAAACACAAACCATGGATCATCTTCTTCAATGCTGCTTAATAGACATTAATAATATATGCACCCAAGAAGATTTAATGCAGTGTAATGAAACAGCTTTAAAGTATATTAGCCACTGGATGAGTGAAATTTGACATTTTATGATTTTGCATAATATTTTATACAAGTGGAAAATTTTGTCTTTTAATGTATGCTTTTAATCCCTATTCTTTTAATGTCTATTTCTTTAAATATATGCATTTAATCATTTATATGCATGCTCTTACATTTTTTGCAGTTCGCACATGAAATAAATAAAATCAAATCAACTGCTCTTGTCACTTTATTATAAAAGGCAATCATATTACTAAACCAAGAGCGTCCCCTTACAAATCCATGTTGATTCTCACAGATAACATTACCCTCATCTGCCCAACACTGTATATGGTCCCTCACTAATTTCTCCATGACTTTAAAACTACTGATGACACACAAACTGGCTTATAATTAGACACTTCCAGTCTACTACTGCCCTTGTGCAATGGCAATATCTTACCTTCCTTCCATTCCCTGGGCACCTTTCCCATAGCCAGACTTTCATTGAAAAACCAGGTCAATGGAGCTATCAGTTCTTTAGCAATTCTCTCAAAACCTGCGGTGAAATACCATCCATTCCCACAGCTTTACTGACATCCAGAGTACTCAGTATTTGGAACACACTTTCCTCTTGTACCTCTAAACCTCGAACCTGCCCTACCCCCCTCTAGTATTAAATCCTTCTTCTCCAGGATGATATACTCCAATAAAGTGCTCATTGAACAACTCCACTATGTCCTCTGCATCAATCACTCGATTCCCATTTTTATCCCACAAAGTTATTCTTCCACAATCATTTCTCCTCCTACTGGCCACATAGCTAAAAAATTTTCTAGGATTTTCTTTGGATCTTAGGGCCAATCTCTTCTCATATTCCAGTTTTGCCTTCCTGACCATACTAGTCACTCTCCTGGCCTGAGTCTTATATTCTTCATGCATCTGCTTCCCCCCCCTCTCCTTAAATCTCGTCCATAAACTCTTTTTCACCTGCAGTTCCTGTTTTATATTGTCTATCATCCACTTTACACCAAATTCTGTTCTCTTCTTCACTTGTGGAATACAGCTTACTATTGCTGCTAACAAATTTTTCTTCACCATTTCCCAAGCACTAATGATATCCTGGCCTTCCAATTCCACCCTACATGGAACTGCCCCAAGTAGATATTTACGACTATTATAATCACCCACGTTATAATTCCACATATGTTCCATTTTTTTGATATTCCTGCATGTCTATTCGTCTTCCATGTCAAAACCACATGGTCAATCTCTCCAACTGGGGGAGAGATGTCATCTCAGTTATAATCAGCTCTTCTGATGCTTTAGTGTTGTGCGTCAACACTAAATCTCTACGCAACAAATTCTCGCTATCAATCGCTTCAAAACTTCAATATAAAATTCACCATTGACTGTTTGGCCAGGTGGAATGAATTCTTTGTGGATAATGCCCTTGGAATGGTAGAAACAAATCAGCATTGTCTTTACTTTTGACTTCTCCAAGCGGCTTTTTTTCGGATGCCCCTCTTCTGGTGGTCTCCACTCAGCACTCTGTTTCAGGTTCATACTCAAAACATTTTTTTTTCCATTTCGTCACCAGTAACGATTGTTTCAAGGAAGTTTGAGTCCTTACGACTGTCTTTAATGAGGTCCTTGCAATTTGATACATTTTTTGGTTGTTGGTCAACTTGTGAGGAACAAATCATGAATTAAATTTACGAAGGCCCAAACTCTCGATCAAAATGTTGTGCACAGTTGATTTTGGAAAATCCGCAATTCATCTTAAATCAATCACACAGATGATTTTGTGTTTCCTTTGATGAAATCACACACTTTTTGGATGTTAACTTGCAGTCCAGTTTTTGGACGGCCCGGCTTTTCGTCGTCCTCAAGCATCTCACGACCACTTTGAAATCACTTAAACCATCGTAAACTTGAGTACAGGATAAGCATTCATCACCATATGCTTTTTGAAGCATTTGATGCGTTTCAGTAAAACGTTTATCAAGTTTAACACAAATGTCAATCGCAACTCTCTGTTTGAAACTCATTTTCCGACTGTTCGTCAAAACACACTGTCACTCTTGGCACTATAACTCGGTTTCTAATGAAACAAATGTAATAAATAGTTGACACAACACTAATGAAGATTGCTGCTTTTGACAACAAAAAGATACAACATTTGATGCCACTAGTTTCTTTTATTTTCGAAAAGTTCGGTTTCTTTTTGGACAAAGGGTGTATATGCTGCCATGTGCAAGTTTCCATCACTGTGAACATATATAGAGCTCAAAATTAAGTTTATGTATATATACTTCTCTTCATCAACAATTTTCATTTGTAATAAATGTCAGTGAACATCTTCAGAAATTTGATCACACTGTTTTATCTGTACTAAAAACATCTATTCCCTATCGTTCCATTTTCATTGATTCAGAGACCTCTGGAAGAAAAGAACGAAGTTACACCAAAATGTGCAAACAAGTGTAAAATGAATGCAGTTTATTATTATTTTAATGGCTAATATAACCTACTTTCATTTAGGAGTGCCTCTTTTTTTATAATGTCATTGGCTCCTTACCAAAGTAAAAGGTACTCCTAAACGAAAGTAGGCTAAATTAGTCATTAAAATAATACTTCTTGTAGAGAGGCTTATACGCTGGTTAAACATGATAATTAATAATTAAGGAATTGACAGCGTATACTAGAAATATAAATTAAATAAACTTTAATATATACTTTCCGATAGTTCGGCAAATGTCACGTTGCCATCTTCTTGGGACCTTAATACAAAGACACGTGCACACAAGTACTACATAACAGCAAATGAGAACCGAAGCTAGGAAGCTAACATTTTCCTGAAGTCCTGATAGTGCCCCCTGGTGGGCTATATTGGTAGTTCTTGGCTTTTGGGCTGAAGTTCTTCTGATAAATGTTTCCCAAATTTGGGGCAGTCTCATGCATCCAAATTTGTTGAGGTTTGGATTGTTCGAAGGCAGGATATCAGAATCTCAGAACACAAGGATTACATCCGATTTCACCAGTACAGCCACTATGGGCTTGCAGACCACGCTCTGGATACTTGCCACAGAATAAGATGGAAGAAAGCGAGTATCCAGAGAATGGTCTGCAAGCCCAGAGTGGCTGTACTGGTGAAATCGGATGTAATCCTTTTGTTCTGAGATTCTGATATTTGCTGTCCTGCCTTCGTCTCACAGAAAGCTCTCTGTATCTACAACTGGTCGAGCCAGGCTTTACTTCGGGAGCTATTTACCCCTACACGTGGTTCCCTAGCCGACATAAATAGAGCTATTTCAGCGCTAGAAAATGAGCTTTCACATACGATTAATCACGAGCTTTGGTCATTCCTACATGACGTTTCGGGTACAGCGGCTAATAAAGAATTCGAACGAATATGGAACCGACATATCAAGAAGTTTGAAAAATTAATAAAGAAATTGGCGTCTAAACCAAAACTACAAACCAACACTGTAGTTAACCTTTCTTCAGTTATCTTGAAGCCTGAAGCACTCAACGCTCTATCACGTGGTCACAACTTCGCCATTGCTCCTAAGAAATTACTGGCCGAGGAATTAATGATCCAAATTGAACGCAGGATTCACCACCTTCCAAACCACATTGCAAACGATATTAGATTGGATGTAGTCTGTGTTCTCACAAAAGCAAAACCTCCAAAATCCAACATATCCATTAGTGAATACAAGTCACTACAAGAATTAAAGAAAAACAAAGAAATAGTGATCACCAAAGCGGATAAGGGGAACGCCACTGTGGAACTCAATCTTAATGACTACACAGGTAAGCTCAAGGCTTTACTATTAGATCAATCCACTTACCTCCCTATTGAATACAATCCCACCAACTCTCAAATTAGAAAACTCCATAGGCTCCTTAAGAAGGTCACTTCTTGGCCTGTGGAGATTACCAACAGACTGAAACCATATAACTCTAGACCCCCCCCCCCGGCATATATGGGCTCTCAAAAATACATAAAGAAAATGTGTGATTATGTCCCATAGTGGATGGCACTGATTCCCCCACTTACAAACTAGCCAAAGCGCTCTCACACTATACTGGCAACACACCATCACACATAAAAAACTCGGCCCACTTCAAAGCCAGTATAGAAAACCTTACACTCCAACATAATGACATAATGGTCAGTTTTGACGTCTCCTCCTTATTCACAAATGTCCCCCTTAAAGAAACCTTGGAGCTAATCCAAGCTAAATTTCCTCCCGATATCTCAGCCCTATTTCAGTTTACAATGAACTCAGGCTATTTCGTTTGGCAGGAAAAATTCTATAAACAGATAGAGGGGACAGCCATGGGTTCACCACTTTTCCCACCCTTGGCCAACTTCTTTATGGAGACTTTTGAAGAGAAAGCCTTAAACTCAGCCCCACAAAAACCTACCATATGGCTTCGGTACGTTGATGATGTGTTCGCTATTTGGCCACATGGCCCGGATTCACTCCTCTCCTTCCTAACACATTTAAACAACCAACACTCTAGAATCAAGTTCACCCTGGAAAAAGAGAAAAACAATAACCTGACCTTCCTAGACACACTAGTCACCCGCCAACCTGATGGAACCTTGGTTTTCTCAGTTTATAGAAACCCACCCATACAGGCAGATACATTCACCAACAATCCCATCACCCTCCCCTCACAACAATATGGAGTAATTAAGACACTATTCAACAGGGCAAAAATAATCTGTTCAAATGATCAAGCCCTGACCACTGAACTAAATCAGATCCGTGACACTTTCTCAGCCAATGGCTACCCCCGTCCCCAAAAAGAATCCAAAAAATACTTAAACCAGTTACCCCCTCCCCCCTCCCCCCTTCACAAAAGAGATTACTCTAAATCCATCACTATTCCCTACGTCCGAGGCACCTCGGAAAAAATCAACAAAATCTTAAAAAAACGTGACTTGACCACTTGTTACAGACCGCACAGAAAATTGGCATCCCTTATCCAGTCCACTAAAGACCAACCACTTCCCCTAGACCTACCTGGTGTATACCAGGTCCCTTGCAGCTGTAAATTGTCCTACTTTGGCCAAACAGGCAGGACAGCAAATATCAGAATCTCAGAACACAAGGATTACATCCGATTTCACCAGTACAGCTACTCTGGGCTTGCAGACCATGCTCTGGATGCTCGCCACAGAATAAGATGGAAGAAAGCCACAGTAATACACCGCAGCAAGTTCAAATATGAAAGACTATTCATGGAATCAGCCTCAGCCCTTAGGAACAATCCAAACTTCAACAAATTTGGATGCATGAGACTGCCCCAAATTTGGGAAACATTTATCAGAAGAACTTCAGCCGAAAGGCCAAGAACTACCAATATAGCCCGCCGGGGGGCGCCATCAGGACTTCAGGAAAATGTTAGCTTCCTAGCTTTGGTTCTCATTTGTTGTTATGTAGTACTTGTGTGCACGTGTCTTTGTATTAAGTTCCCAAGAAGATGGCAACGTGACGTTTGCCGAATTATCGGAAAGTATATATTAAAGTTTATTTAATTTATATTTCTAGTATACACTGTCAATTCCTTAATTATTAGTTATCATTAAAATAATAGTTTATTTTAGAGGAGTAACATGGGAATTTTCCAAGAAATAATACCTAGAATGCAGTTTAATTCAACTCTGCAATGTTTTTTTTTTTTTTAATAAATAAATATATATATATTCTGGATATATTATGTTTCAGTTTGTACAGCTGTTTTCACAAGTGCAATTTTTTTTATTCTATACCTGTATGAAAATATCAAGAAAAAATTTCAACATTAGATTCCAGCTATATGTGACATATTAAATGTAAGGAGTTCTTAGTTCTCACCTCAAAGAGCATCAGAAGAGGAGATACCTGATTAAGTTCATTGAAGTCTGCCAAGGCCAAAGCCATTGCTTTAAAGAATTCTGAATCTAAGAGATATAAAAAAAAAGACTTGTGTAGATAAAAAAAAAAATACTTTCTCTATATAATGAATGGTTCAATTTCCCTTGTAAATGGTTCAAAGATCACACTACTAATTGAAAGAATGTATCAAAGATTATATTCTCTCAAGATGGTAGTGTAATCTACAAATCAATTACAATAAATAAAGTACTTCGTGATTTTATGAGTTGCAGAAATTTTGCCAAATCAGTAATTAGAATGATTTATTATGTGCAATTAAATATACATTTAATTGCACATAAGAAATAACTTATTTAATTAACAGCTATAAATCTCATTATAACGACAACTGATAAATTAACTATTTTTATTTATCTTGATAAAAATGATATTTAAAAAGAAAAGTAATTATCTAACTTTTAGCACAATATGAATTAATATATACAAAAATAAACTTTATAAAAAACAACTTTAATCTCATCATTGAAAAGTTTCTATAAATATAAAAGAAGTAACATTTTATCATTATTAATTAATGTTTAATAATGTCAAACTACTTTCTTATTCCAGATTTCATTCTTAAGCTTCTCATTCATCCATTTTATTCCTACCTTATCCAACCTTTTGGCCTTTGGAATACATTCACATATTGATGCTGTTATGTATTTGTTTGTCAGTTTCAAAGCAGTATTTATTTCTTTACTGCTCAACTCCTCATTCCATGCTAAAGCTCCAAACTGCCTCCTAAGTGTTTCATAATCACCAACCAGCCTTATAATTCCACATACATCCTTTCTTCACAAAACTTGGCACATGGCTAGCCACAACTCAGGTGATCACTTCATGATCACCTGGGTTGTGATCATTTCCCTCCAATTAGAGGGAAGTGTTGGGAACACTTTCAACAGTTCAATTAGAGGGAACTGTTGAAAAGGGTAAAGGCTCAGATTATTCTCACTGCTGTTGAGGAAAGAATACTTCCCCTAAAGTCACACTAAAGAACCTCAAGCAGTAGTGGAGTATTCATCAGCAATGTTTTCATTTTCAACTATTCAATCGATTAGTGACATCCTAAATGGAAATACTGATATTTCTTTTACAAGCTGATAGAGTATCTATGTCAAAATAGTTTCTTAATTGTCGGCCTGGTTGGCTGAGTAGTTAGCATATCCACTCTCCAGCCAAAAGGCTGGGGTTCAAATCCCACTATGGGCATGGATGTTTGTGATTGTTTCTGGAAATACTAGTGGTGGTGCTGGTGGGCAGTAGATAGAGTTGGTGGAATGAGTGGGGGAGACAGAGCTGTAGAGTAGGTGCCCTCCCTTGATGAGTCTTTGGACTCCCTGGAGGTGTCATGTAATAATAATAACAATTTAAAAAAAAAAAAAGTGCTTATGTGTTACACAGTTATTCACATTTTTTGAAGGGGAGATTACTCATATATTCAATCTTCATATATTTGAAATTATAACTTATTTTCAAAACTAGTCACAAGACAACTAAAAACAAAAATCACTTGCCAAGTATGTTTTTCCCCCCTCCCAAACTTTAACTCCCTATCCACTAATACTCCTAAGTCTATAGTTTCAATTTACTGGAGTACAGTTCCACCAATGTGGTATACAGCTGGCAATCTTTTCACTCCAAAATGCATACCCTTATACTTTGCCATATTAAAATGAAATCCATTCTCCTTTGCGAAGTCTGCAAATCTATACAAATCATCCCACAAAATGTTGACATCATATCTATTAACTATTGCTTTACACAACTTTGCATCACCAGCAAATAATTGTCCCGTTCCTCTCAGATCCTTTCCTATACCATTAAGGAACAAATTAAATAGTAATAGTCCAAAAAAGAACCTTGTAGCATGCCACTAGACTTCTTTTGGACTCTAATCCTGAATAAACAACTCTTTCATATCTCTCCATCAACCTCCCTCCTAATCCCTATATCCATCCCCATGTACTGCAGTTTACTGATTAGAAATTCATGTGGTATCCTGTCAAAGGCCTTTGCAAAGTCCAGCAGTATCATTATAAACCCATTACCTTCATCCAACTCAGCTGTCACTGTATTATAAAATGTGATCACAAAACTATGCTGCCCCCTAAACAGCATCCCATTTTCATCTATCCATTCCTGTATTTTGCTCTTGACCAACTTCTCCAATACTTTGACAACAGCACCTGATATGCTGATCAATTGGTTTGGTACATCAGTCGTGGAGCTTCCTTTATGCAATAGAACTATTTTCTCCTCTTTCCATACCCTCGGGTCTAGATCAGAGCTGAGACTTAGATTAAACAATATGGTTAAGAGCACTGACAGTTTCCACAGCTTCACATAAAACTTGAGCTTGTATACTATCCAATCCCACAGCTGTATTCTCATTAAGATTCTGTAATATGCTATGCACATCCACTTCATTTACATCAGTTCCCGTATAAGTCTTTGGCTCTCTCTCATTCTTGCAATATCATCACCTGGATGATATACTCTTGCACTTCGTAATCTGGATGATATACTCTTGCACTTCGTAATTCTACAATTTCAAATGATTCAGTTACCTCCCTACCTTCGGCATTCTTTAAAATCATTCTTTCTTTTACTTGCAGTATTGAAGAACTGTTTGGAATTCTTTTTAGCCTGCATTACTAACTTCCTTTCATAATTTGTTTTTGCCTTTCTTACCACACTAGTTACCCTTGTGGTCTATGCCTTGACTGTTCATGTGCCTGCAGGTCACCTTAAATTCCCTCAACAACTGTTTCTTTTTTTTTGCAGCTCCAGCTTGATGATGATATTCATCCATTGAACTCCCCCTCAATTTACTCTCCTGACTGTAGGTATGCAGTCTACTATTACTGCCCTCAAACACATCTTTACCACTTCCCATGCAATATCAACATATTCCATGGGAAGTGGTATGGGAAGTGGCATCCCCACATGCATGACACATAAAACCTGCGCTTGCAGTTTTACGTGTCATGGTACTGATCTAAGCAATCTCCTAAGCTTGTAATATTTACTAGTCCTATAATTTCACATATACCTTCCCATTTTAACCGAACATGGTCATATTCGTTATAGACAAATTCTCAGATACAATTACTAGATCGAGCACTCTTGAACCCCTAGTATATTCCATTACATGTTGTCTCAGGTAATTATCCCTTAGTAACTGCATAAAATCCATTTTCTTCCTCTCATGTGTCCTCTCATCCTTTCAACCTATGCTCCCATAGTTGAAATCCCCCATAATAATTACCTCTCCTCCACTCATTGAGCTATTTGCCAATGCATATTATCTCCATCATTTTTCCATCCTCTGGTGTATAGCAGCATCCAACTGTATATTTTGTTCTGCTGGCCTCAGTCTCACACCAGATAGCCTCAAATATGCTATTTTCACTGGCCTTTAGTTGATCTTCTATTCTCTTTGGTTGCAGTTCATCATCAATATCACTCCCCCCAATTCTTTTCTTTCTATCCTGTCTGAATATACTATACCCTTCACAATCTATCCCACTAACCATCTCATCTTCTGTTAGCCATGTCTCACTAATGCCAATAACCTTTGGCCAGTATGAGCCAACCATTGCCAAAAATTTCTCCTGCTTGTTCCAAATGCTCCTGGCATTAGTGTACATAAAGTGCAAAAGCCCCTTAGGCCCACCACAATCCTAATGTTTTATACTAACCATCCCATTCCGGTCTGTTACCAGTGGTATTAACTTATGCATATTACATACATCTTACATTCAACTGCCTCAATGATGTCTGCATATCCACTCGGCACATTCCCGCCCCCCCCCCCCATCCCCAGAAACTCTAATTTCCCTGATTCTGCACATCCACTTTCATTTCATTCAACAACACTTTTTCCAGTCTATGAACACCAAATCCATTCACATGCAAACTATCCTCCTCCCCGCCTCAAACTCACTCCACACATCCACAAACTCCAGCATAACCTATACATCAAGTCATTCACTTTTATGGCATCCTTCTCAGCTCTATTCTATCATACCACAGCAACAGACTCACTATCTTAACTCTCTCACTCTTTTCTTTTGCTACTTCCAGTAATTCCTTCATGTCCTCTCTCATGCCATACTTTTCTCCTTTAGTTCCAGTCACTATGATCATTTCTTTAACCCTACCATTTTCTGCTCTAATAACCTCACTTACATCATTAATTTTCACAACAGGAAAGCAGGCTTTTGTCAAACTCTCATCGAACACACCTTTTATTATTTAATCACTGCACAAAGCTCGCTCCTTGATTTTTCTTTCTCTGTTGGTCAATACCTCATTTTTCTTTTTGCATTAGCTTAATATTATATACAGAGAGCTCAGTAAATATGCAATATGTTTTGTAACTCATTTTAATTCATAATGCATGAACCTAAGAAATGGGATAGCAAAAGGGGAGGGGGTTACTTGGCTGCAAATACTCTAGAAAACATACATTATTATAAATGTCATGATTTGTTTTCTGTAAATCAAGCAATACAAGTGCAGTAACTGTAAACATTCTCTGAAGCGATTTATAAATCTACCCTATATATATAAAATGATAAGCCTTTTTATGTCAAATTTTTTGAAAGTTTTGAAACTCAGGGGCTACTTGAGGGTCGGGGGGGGGGGGGGGGGGGGAACAGAACCAAGATATAGGTGGATTGATACAGTAAAAAAGAGCTGGTAGAAATAGAGCAGCTATGAAGATGTGCATATGATTGGTGCAGTATTAACAAAAGATGATGTGACTCAATGACAAGGTAAGCTGACAATTGTTGAGTTGAAATGCTGATTCTCTTCAACCAAATTCCAAAATATCTGAAACTGCCTTAACAACATTCACTATATATTTTTTTAGTTTTAACATGTTTATGTCGGCATGGTGTTTTGCCAATTTATCGTTCCAACAGGACTTCTCATTACTATTTGCTTACCACTTCCGTGTCACACAGGCAGGTTCAACTGACACAAAGTTTCAACTCTTCAGTCGAATTTTATTATGGCTTGTTTGTATGCCGTTTCAATGTCAGGTTGGTGGACAGACTCACATGCACATTACACAGCATATTACTTCAATTAGAAGTTTATTTGAAGTTGGCCTTTGTGATTTGCCTTAATGACATTGAAAATTTCAAACACTTATTTCATGTAATTCAAAATTTGGACAAATGTTTGGACAGTAGTTTTTAGTTAGATACTGTGTTTGCACTACAACATAAGGTTTTGCTTGAGTCTATACAGCATAGTTTCTGTGGGAGGGGACATGTGATTCAGTAGTTAATGCCGTTTTTATCCCAGTTGTCTCTAATTGCACTGTTTGTCAACAAATGTGTTACACAGACTGCAAATGTTCTGTATCTTGTTCAGTGATACAATAAAACTACTTGTTTTTCTTGTATAGTTGTCTGCAGAATAGTGGTTGTTGGGGAGGGTGTGTTGTTCACCCCGGAAAGTGAGTAACTACTGCCTGGATTTGAATGTGTTTAAATGTTTTTTCATGTGCGAGGTAAATGCAAATCTTTTTAATTTCTTTTTTTCGTAGAGTAAAATCAGGGGTGCGAGTTATATTTGAGTAATTATGGTATAGGAATGCAGGATTTTAAGGGTCAAAGCTGTATCACTGAGAAGAGACCTCCACATAGCCTTTAAAGAAATGCGGAGACCAGGGCTTCTGACCTAATGTCCAATTCTCACTTTCTCGTGGTGCACCCTGTTGGGTATCTGCCTGGATACTGAATGAACGAGGATGGGCTGGCAATTTGGGATTTAGCTGACCAAATTGTATTCTTATTGGCTTAAACCAAGATATGAAATGATGGTACAACATGACAAAATTTCATGCCGTCTGGGGCTTCACCCAGTTGAACAAGTCCCCCCACCGTTGTTTTCGCCAGGGAACCAGGGCGAACAGCGAAAAGTCAGCTACTGGAACAAATCTGAAAACACACCCCAACTCAACATCACCAGAGTTAAAGATCGGTACTATCAACATAAGAAGCCTGAATGGCAAATAAATGGAGCTAGCTGAGGAATTAGATAAGTACCATAATAGGGGTGACCGAAACAAAAAAGACAAAAACTGGTGAAATCTTTCTGAGCAATAAATACAAAATGTTATATTCAGGCAATGACAGTCAAGGAAAAGAAGGAGTAGCCAGGGTATTCAACACAAAATATGAGGCTAATCTTCTTGAATGGCAGGCAGTCTCAAGTAGAGTGATGTGGGCAAATATGAGAATGGGAAACTTGACAATGAGACTTATTTGTGCCTATGGTCTCACAGAAGGTTCTACTAAGGAAGAAGTGGAGGAATTTTTTGATGCTTTAGAAAAAGAAACTGACACAATGAAAAATGAAAAGTTATTCCTTGTTGGGGATCTAAATAGCAGAGTAAGAAATGATTATCAGACATACAAAAATGTTCTGGGAAAATTTGGAGAAAAGAGCAAAGCTAATAATAATGGCAAATACCTGTTGGATTTCTGCTCAGGACATGGACTGGTTATTACTAACACCATGTTCCAACATAAAATGTGCACAAATTCACATGGAGAGAAGAGGCAAGTAATAAGAAAAGTCTCATTGACTATGATATTGTTGATGGTGATGTTTTCTCCCTGGTGCAGGACACCAGAGTGTACAGAGGATTTGAAATTGGAAGTGACCACTATTTAGCCTTGAGCAGGATAGAATTGAATTTCATATTGAAAAGAATAATATGTAAGAAAGTTTTAAAGCAAATAAAAGTCAAGCAGCTCTCAGATGTGAACTGTAGACTAAAATACACAAAGATTATCGAAGAAAAAAATGAAAGAGTTTGAGAACAGGAACCAAACATTGGAGATTCAGTGGCAAGCCTTGAAGACAAACCTGATTGATTTAGTCAGAGAGGCATTTGGTTAGGTTGTCTACAAGGATAGAAAAATCAGAACTCCATGGTGGACAGAGGAAATTAAAGAGGCAGTGAAGGAAAAGAAGAATGCATATCAAAAGTTCGTGGCAAATAAGTCAGATTGTGCTCTTAGAGAATACAGAGACAAATGTAAGAAAGCTAAATAGTGTGTAAAACTGGCTAAACAGAAGTCATGGGAGGCCTTTGGAAAGAACATAGAAAATAAATACCAAGAAGGTGGCAAAATATTCTGGAGGTTGTTGAAGAAGCTTAGAAATGGAGGAAAGAGTGCTGTAAAAGGAGTTAGAGATGATAGAGGTGACATGAAAACGGAAGAAAAAAGATATCCTTGAAGTATATGGAGTAATTACACAGTCCAACACAATTTTTGCTGACTTTTATATGAGACTTGTTTTTTACTAATTTGGGTGCGCTGATTTCAAATATCAAACCCATTTTTCTCTATCACGTCAGGGTTTTTCCTCTATGGCATTTTCTTTTTGCTAATTTGTAAGTTTTTGATAGTTTTAAGGAGGCAGTACTATTTAAAGGATCAAAAAAATCGATTTTTTAATATTATTTTCTGAAATTATGTACTTTTAAAAATCAGTTCCCTAACTTTTTATCAAGAAATTCGAAAAATTCCCCAAAATACAGCCTATTATTCAAAGTGGTGCACAGATCAGAATCGGAGCACTCACCGCTCTCGCTTGTTAGTAAACGAATAAATGCGTAAGAACCTACACGGCACGTACTGGTGCTTTGAATGCGAGAGAGGTCGATAATTAGATACATAACTACTTAACAATATTCATTAAAAATTACAAGAATATTTATAAAAAAAATAACAATTTTACTTACACATGAGTTTCAGGGAATAAATTTTTGTTTGTAGCAATTTCTGCTGTGTGTTCTGTTTTGGCAATCCCTTTGAATACTTCAACAGTAGTCGGCCATCATGTGAGAATCCCATCTTCCTTGGTACCGATCTTCCATAGTTTTTAAGTCTTGATGAAATTTTTCGCCTTGTTCATCACTTACAGCACCTAAATTCTCGGGAAATCTATCAAGATGACTGTACAGGAAATGAAGCTTTATGCTCATGTTGCAACCTAGGCGCTGGAAATTTTCAAGCATTGTTTCCACTAGATCTTTGTAATTGCATGCTTTTTTTTTTTTCCAAGAAAATTATTCGCAACCATCGTAAATGAAGTCCAGGCCTCTTTCTCAATTTCGTTCATAGAGTTGATGAACTTTGGGTCTCTCATTAAAGTTCTAATTTGCGGTCCATCAAATACACCTGCTTTAATTTTTTCATAACTAAGTCGTGGAAATTTTTCACATATGTATTGGAAACAGTCACCTTGTAAATCTAAAGCTTTAACATACTGCTTCATAAGACCTAGTTTGATGTGTAGAGGTGGAAAAAATGATTTTTTCTCTGTCGATTAAAGGTTGATTTATAACATTCTGTTCTCCAACATTTAAGGATATTCTAAGAGGCCAATGTTTCTGACTCCAGTGTTGGTTTCTATCAACTATCCCAGAAGCATAGAAAACATGGAAACTTTGTATATCCTCTTTGAAAGCCAAGTAAAAAGTTCACCATTTTAAGATCCACACAGATGATCCAGTTATGGTCTGTATATTTTAATAACTTCAGAACCTTTTTAATGTCCTCATATGTTTCCTTTAAGTGGACTGAATAGCCAACAGGAATTGAGCCATATACATTCCCATTGTGTAGTAAGACACACTTGAGACTTCTGCTTGAACTGTCGATAAATAAACGCCACTCATTTGGATGATATCGTACAACACTCATTTCAGTTAGTAAACCTGACACATTGTTACAGTAAACAAACCCACACTTGTGTTTAAAATATTGTTCAAGATTACTTTCCTTGCTATGATAAAAAGTTATCTTTGTAACTTGCTCCAGTAAGTTTTTTTCATTTAATCTTGAAGCTAACAATTCCGATGATTCCTTTGATAGGCCCAAATTTCTTACTAAGTCATTCAATTCCACTTGAGTAAACCGTTGCGGTCCAGAACTAGAAATTAAATTTTCATTGTCTAAATCAACATCCAGGTCTTGCTCCTCAAGAACATAACAGAGACAAATGTCATCATCATCATCATCATCAAATTCCTGCCATGTACCCTCAAGGGGTGTACAGGATATGATAGTACTACAAAAAAAAATTACATCATTATTAATTTCCTATCTACAATTTTCCTCCAAATCAGTTTGTTATTTGTCAAGACTCCAACATTATCAGATCTTATATTTCTATCGTCTAAAGCACTTTGTACCATATCAATCCACCTATATCTTAGTCTTTTTCTCAAGTAAAGGAAGTCCTTTATAAATTGGCACGGCTATTTCATTGGAATGAGCAACTGGCCGAATTGCTGAGTCGAGATTTGGACACACAATTTTTTTTCTTATTCTTCTTATTATAACCAGAAGTCTGAACTAAACAAAAATAGCAATCATCTACGTGATTTTTTGGTTCACGCCAAATCATTGGAATGCCAAAAGCTAATATTTGGCATTTTCCCTTGCTCCACTATCGTAAATTTTCTACAGATGACTTACACACTTTATTTAGAGCCCATGACTTGTCCTGATCTGCAATTTTTATGTCAAAGTATGCAAAGTACACTTTCTTAACAAAATCGGTGATATTTGTCCTTTGACTGGGAACAGTAAAGCTGCCACAAATGTAGCAGAAGGAATCTACACTAATGCCACAACTTTGGGTAGTAAACATGATGTATTTTCTTCACTGTCGACTAACATGCAATTAACAAGACAAAAAAAACAGAGACTTTATTGAAATGTTATAAGCGCTCATCACACTTTCACGATCGATTAGGAATTGACAGATTTCGATCGTTCTTTGTCCTATGACTCATACAGCATTCATTTATTTTAGGCAGTTGTCATCACCTACTTTTCATCACCTAAATGTATTAGGTCGGTTATCGGCCTCTCTCACATTCAAAACGCTAGTACATGCCGTTGCAGGTTCTTATGCATTTATTCATTTACTAACAAGCGAGAGCGGTGAGCGCTCCGATTCTGATCTGCGCCCCACTTTGAATAATAGGCTATATCTTCGGGAATTTTTCGAATTTCTTGATAAAAAGTTAGGAACAGATTTTTAAAAGTACATACTATCAGAAAATAATATTAAAAAATCGATTTTTTTGATCCTCTAAATAGTACTGCCTCCTTAAAACTATCAAAAACTTACAAATTAGTAAAAATAAAATGCCATAGAGGAAAAACCTGATGTGAAAAAGAAAAATGGGTTTGATATTTGAAATCAGCGCACCCAAATTAGTAAAAAACAAATGTCAGATCATAATCAGCAGAAAAAAAATTTTTTTTTTTGTTGGCCAGTGTTATTATTATTATTCAGGCCTAGATCGAGTCAAAAGACTCATCTTGGGAGGTCCTTCCTAACAAACACAAAGTCTACGAAGACTCATCTTGGGAGGTCCTTCCTAACAAACACAAAGTCTACGAAGACTCATCGAGGGGAGGCCCCCCCCCCTAAGAAACACAAAGTCTATCATACCACTCCTTAAACTGATTGACCGTTCTCGCTCTCACCACTGCATCAGGCAATGCATTCCACGGTTCAACCACCCTCCACGCAAAGAAACCACTCCTCACCCTCTTTCTCACAGTTTCCTTTCGTAACTTCCAGGGATGGCCTCTTGTCATCACTCCTTCCTGCTGTTCAACCAAGTGAAAGAACTCCCCAATGTCAACCCTGTAACCACCTCTCAACAGTCTAAAAGTCTCAATCATATCACCTCTCCTTCTTCTATCCACCAAACTCTGCAGTCCACATTCCCTCAGCCGATCCTCATAACTATCATTGTACAGTCCTGAAATTATCTTTGTTATCAGTCTTTGTACCCTTTCCACAGTTAATTTATCCCCTTCAAATCCTGGACCAAATCTGAAAACAATAGTCCAAGTGTGATATCATCAGGGTCTTATACAACGGAATGTTAACTGTTTTATCTCTGCAGGTCAGTGTCCTTCTCATTATTGGAGTAATCCTCCGTGTTACCTTCACCACCTTTGCAATTTGTCCCCTAAATTTCAGGTTTCTATCAATCATCAACTCCAGATCTCTTGTCTCTCCTACTTCCTCCCATAGAGTATGCAGTGTCCCATCGATGTTTCCCAAACCTCAAGACCTTACATTTTGCTGCATTAAACTGACACCCCCCCATTCATTTGCACATCTATCTAGCTTATTCAAATCCTCTTGCAGGGCTGCCGCATTTGCACTATTACTAATAATTCTTTCCAGCTTCACATCATCAGCAAACAACTGAATATCCCCTTGTAATCCACTGACAATGTCATTGATATAAAGGTTAAACAATATAGGTCCCAGTACTGAGCCCTGTGGGACCGCACTTGTAACCCTCTGCTTCCTTGAAACTGCCCCACCATACACAACTCTCTGATACCTATTGGACAGCCAATTCTGAATCCAGTTGACCAATCTGACATCCAGACCCATATGCTGCAACTTAAATATCAGCTTATCATGTGGCACCCTGTCAAATGCCTTCACTAAGTCTAAGAAAATGGCAGTATATGCCTTTCCCTCATCTAATGCTCTTGTAACGTTATCATAAAAGGCTAGCATATTGCTAAAACAAGAGCGCCCCTTCACAAATCCATGTTGACTCATACAGATAACATTATCCTCATATGCCCAATGCTGTATACGGTTCTTCACTACTTCCTCCAAGATCTTACTAACTACTGATGACACACAAACTGGTCTATAATTAGACACTTCCAGTCTGCTACCACCCTTATACAATGGCACTATCTTACCTTCCTTCCATTCCATGCGCACCTTTCCCGCAGCCAGACTTGTGTTGAAAAGCCAGGTCAAAGGCACTGTCAGTTCCCTAGCACATTCTCTCAGGACCTGTGGTGAAATACCATCCAGTCCCACAGCTTTACTCACATCCAGAGTACTCAGTATTTGAAACACACTCTCCTCCTGTACCAATAAACCTCGAACCTGCCCTATCCCTCTAGCATTAAAACTGACTCCTCCAGGATGAAATACTCCAATAAAGTGTTCATTGAACAATTCTACTATATCCTCTGCATCAGTCACTCTATTCCCATTTTTATCCCACAATATCATTCTTCCACAGTCATTTCTCCTCCTACTGGCCACATAGCTAAAAAATTCCCTAGGATTTTCTTTGGATCTGAGGGCTGATCTCCTCTCATATTCCAGTTTCGTCTTCCTTACCATACTAGTCACTCTTCTGGCCTGTGGATTATACTCTTCATGCATCTTCTCTTCACCTGTCTCCTTATCTCTTCCACAGCCTCTTTTTCGCATGCAATTCCTGTTTAATATTGTTTGTCATCCACTTTACTCCAAATTGTGTCCTCTTGTTGACTCGTGGTATACAACTTACCACTGCTGCTAACAAATATTCTTTTATAATTTCCCACGCAATAATGATATCCCGGCCTTCCAATTCCTCCCTCCATGAAACTTCCCCAAGTTGACGTCTTAGGACTATTATAATCACCTGCCTTATAATTCAACATACGTTCCCTTCTCTTTGATACTCCTGCATGTCTATTCATTTTCCAAGTCAAAACCATATGGTCACTCTCTCCAACTGGTGGGAGAGATGTCATCTCAGTTATTATCAACTCTTCTGATGCTATAACCAAATCCAAAACTCTTGAACCTCTTGTTCCCTCTATTACATGTTGCCTAAGAGATTTGTCCCTCAAGAATTCTAGAAATTCCATTCCCTTATTGCTACATGCATCTTCCTCTCCCCAATTTATACTACTGTAGTTAAAATCTCCCATAACAATCATTCTTCTTGCACTTGCCAAACTCAACTGTCTAAACATTTTCTGGACCCACGCTCTGTACTCTTGGGTCTGTAGCAACACCTCACTAAATATCCTGTCTAGCCCACCTCTACCTCACACCATATGCTTTCAAAATTTCAAAATCATTAGTGTCACTGCCTTCCAAAGTCTCCGCTCTTAGAGGACATAAGTCATCACTTATCATAAGCAGTACTCCACCACCACGCTTTCCCTTCCTACACTGCCGAAAAATGCTGTACCCAGTGACTTCTATTCCTGTTATTATATCCTCTTCTGTCAACCACACCTCAGTTATAATTACTTCGAAAAATTACTAAATGAAACAAGCAATGATAGCACAGTGGTAAAAAACACTCAACAGGCATACAGTCAGGAATACATATCCATACTTGAAGTAGAAAAAGCCATCAATATCTTGAAATTTGGAAAGGCAGCAGGAGTAGATGATATTCGACCAGACATGCTGAAGTATGGTGGTATAAAAGTGTTACAGTGGCTGCACTGCATAGTTCAGAAGGCGTGGGTAGAGGGACGAATTCCTGATTAGTGGAGTAGAGCTCTCATAGTACCCATATATAAAAAGGGAAATAAAACTGAATGTAAGAATTACAGAGGTATTTCCCTACTGAGTGTTCTTGGTAAAATCTATGTAAGTATACTTGAGAAACGGTTGAGAAGAATTGTGGAAGAAAAGCTTGGTGAAGAACAAGCTGGATTCAGGCCAAATAGAGGCTGTCAGGATCAGTTCTTCACTTTACGACAAATAGTTGAGAAAACATGGGAATATAACAAAGATCTGTATTTAAGTTTTGTTGATCTGGAAAAGGCATATGACAAGGTGCCAAGAGAGAGGCTATTCAAAACTGCAGTTATATGGTGTTAATGGGGCATTATATCAAGCAATACTTAGTCTTTATTTGAGTTGTAAGTCAGCAGTTAGAATTGAAGAAAGTACAGGAAGATGGTTTAATGTTGAATCTGGTGTGAGACAAGGATGTACATTATCCTCTCTGTTATTCATTATCTATATGGATCACATTATGAAGGAAAGTGTTATTAAACCTGATATCAAAATTGGAGATGTTAATGTCAGCTCTTTGCTTTATGCGGACGATATTATACTTATAAATAGATCCACTACAAGTCTGCAAGATTCTCTGACTAAATTGAATAACTGTTGTAATAGATATGGTATGAAGGTCAGCAATAAATAGACAAAGACAGTGAAAATAGGCAGAATCATTGAAAATGTCAACTGCATTGTGAACGGAGAACCAGTGGAATAAGTAAAACGTTTCAGCTACTTAGGCACGATTTTTACTGAAGATGGTAAATTAAATATGGAAGTAGACAACAGAATCAGTAAAGCTGGAATGGTAGGAAGTCAATTGAATAGATTCATATGGAATAAGAGAGAAATTAGTCGGAACACTAAATTAGCTGTATACAAGACAGTGTTCAAACCAGTTTTAACTTATGGATCTGAGAGCTGGGTCAGAAGTAAAACACTCGATCAAAGACTAGAGACCGCAGATATGAGAGTCCTGAGAAAGATTAGATGCGTGAACAGATGCTATCAATGGCAATATCATATTAAAAACGAGGATATTAGGAAAGAACTTGACATTGTCAGCATCCAGGAATGTGTTAGCAGAGCTAATCTCAGGTGGTATGGTCACTTAAACAGAATGGGCGAGGAAAGATTAGCAAAATAAGTGTTCTCTGCCAGGTCGGTAGGAAAACAACCCAGAGTAAGACCAAGATATAGGTGGATTGATGCGGTACAAAGTGCCTTAGACGACAGAAATATAAGATCTGATAATGTTGGAGTCTTGACAAGTAACAGACTGATTTAGAGGAAAATTGTAGATAGGAAGTTAGTAATGATGTAAATTTTTCATGTAGTACTATCATATCCTGTACACCCCTTGAGGGTACTTGGCAGGAATTTGATGATGATTACAATGGAAAGAATGCATTTATACCTGTAACAAAAATTCAAGAGGCATCTTAATTGCCTCGTTAGCCTTTCCAAAAAGAATAGCTAAGGCAAAGAAACCATTCTTTGATGGAAATTTAATTACAAATTGTGCTTTTGACATGGGTAAAGCTTTTGGTGAAGATAAACCAGCTAAAAGTTCAAAAGTGTTTCACTTTCACATTAAATTATAGGTCACTATGTTGCAGAGATGAACAAACATGTTACTTTTCCAACTAGAAAAGGTGTTTCAGGACAGCTGTTATCTTTCTATGACAGCGGTTCTCAACCTTTTTCCACTTGTGTACCCCTTTTAAACCCATTTTTATAAATTATACCCATTGTTTTTAAATACTGACACTTTTGTTCAGTGCCTATCTTAACCCTCATATGAGGACACATAAAAATGAATTTTTAACATATACAGGGCACAAATTTAGCAAAATTAATGAATTCATGGTAATGCTGTAAGATTAAATGGTACTGTATCATCATTATAATTTTTTATAAATGAATATAAAAATTCATGCATGAGAGGGTTAATATAAAATAGTGGAAATGAGGCCATTTCCACCATTACTGATTATTTTTCATGTACCCCTGAACGGCCCAGCATACCACCAATTGGGAATCAATGTTCTATGCCAATAAAAATGTGTCTGATACCAGTCAAATGCTAATATTTATTAGAATACTAGATAACAACTTTAATTTTCTGAGCAGCATTTAAAACTTAGCAAATATCTCTATAGCTTTGCACTTTGCAACAAAGAGTTCACCAAATTTGCAAAGAAAGGTTCTTACCAAAATCTTCATGGATGGTAAAGCCATGATCATCACATGAGACATCCTAGACTCCTCTCAGAAACACTGTGAACATCTGTTTGAAGACTAGTACCATGAAAAATTATTAGTCTTGGAACATTAAAGCCTTTCCTATTGATGTGCAAGATAGGCTCTACAGGCCCATTATAGCAGCTGAAGTTGCTAAAGCATATAAAGAATGACAGACAAGGAAAGCCTCATTTCCAGACAGTCTAGGAACATAAGTTTACCCACAAGACAATGGGATTTTGTTCTTCTCATTTTAGTTATACTGTTTAATCCCTTTCTTGGTAGAGGTCATGCATACCATCCTCATTTATCAACAACTGGATGCCTGGTTCTCTGTCTGATATTGATTAAAACATCCATTTCATATTATCAATAACAGGCTCAAATCAGAATTAGATGCATAACTAAAAGCATGCAGGTGGATTATATTATTTATATCACAGTAGGTGATACAAATGTAAAAAGGAATTTCTTCAACTATGAAAGAAGCAGACTTCTGATAGTTGAAGAAATTATTTCAACCATGAAAGAAGTTTTCTGATGGTGTCATTTTAGGCTTCTACTAAAATTCACCAATTTAAGCAATCCAGCTAGAAAAATCCATAAAATATTACAGACAAATTGCACATGTACAGAAGTTCTCTGGTAGTGCCTAGATTTAATTTCCCACTATTTGGAATAAATGATTATGATGTCTAAATCATTCCTGAATACTGCCTTGCTTGGCACTTAACCCTGCTGTATCATTCTGGCACTAACACTTTTTTTCCATTCATAACAGCAAAACATAATGTACAGAAATATTTAACCACTTCTGCCACAAATGCCCAAATTCAAAATGTTGAATAACAACAACAACATTTTTTTAATAACTTAATTAAGTTCTAAGGATACTCCAACAGGAGGATTCGTGCTTGGAGAACTGCATATGGTTGCCCCCAGTAAATGACATTGAAAGGATGAAGATCCAGTCTGTTACATCTTTTACAGATTGGAAACATTAGAACTTGCATTCTCTAGAATATGCATCCTGCATATTTGGAACAGAATATGTAATGTCTTGTTTTAATAACTAAGGAGTTAAAATATCATTTATGGAATGTTACAAAAAAAAACATAGTCTTCAAAATCAATGACATGAATTACAAATGCTTTACAATCATATTAAAGAAATTTTATCGTTCAGTTCAAAAGTCTGTTGTTTGGTCTGTTCTTGAGGTGGTGCAGATCACCTATGTTATAGATCAGTGAAAGTTACATTCTATCTATTTTATTATGAGAAGTTTTCCACACTGGTCCATCTTCTTGGATCACTGTGGTTTTATGGTCAGCTTCATGGTTGACAAGAGAGCAATCCCAGTCAGTGAAGAATAATTCAAGGCAGTTAACTCAGAAAAGGCCAGCCATGTATGCATTCATCTCTGGATTTAGTTTCATTTGGTCTTTTCGTTGTTCTATTGCATAGGTGACCAACAACAGCAGGCCTGCAGGCCACAAGCAGCCTGTAATGTGATTTTGTGCAGGATAATATCAGTTTTTATCCTGCAGCCCACAGCAGGATAAAAACTGATATTACATATATTAAATTATATGTAATATCAATTTAGCTATTAGTTTCGACCGCAGATTTTCTGATTGATATACTAGTTATATTCATTATTTCTGATGACAGAAATAATTTATATACTCAACACGGAATCAAAATTGCTTTAAAAAGATTACTCAATTTATAAAATCTACTGCTTCTCTGTGCTAGTTGTAGTAGTGGTAGATTTCTATGCGCTCCAGAGTAAAGCATCATTGAAAGTCACTTGCTCTGCTCTGGCTACACTGATCAGTTTCAAAGACTCAGTTTCACAGTTAACAGTGTTATTGTTGCAGTTTGTGTCCCTGGTCAGTTACTTCGGCCTTTGTGTACTATGAGTAAGAAAGGCCGAAGTAATTGACCGGGGACAAGTGAAGAAAACAGGTCATTTCAGGAGAAAGATCTTGAAGAAAACAGGTCATTCAAGGAGAAATGGGAAAATGAATTTCTGTTTATAAACAATAACGACAACAAACCACAGTGCCTTGTGTGTTTGCAAGTATTGTCTGTGCACAAGGAATATAACTTCAAATGCCACTACATACAGCACCATGCCACTAAATACCAAGAATACGTTGGACAAGTAGATACTAAAATTGTACGTAATTTGAAGAGAAAGGTTAGTGCCTCAGAAATCTATTTTTACTAAACCAACATCAATACAAAAAAGCAAAAAAGCAAAAAAAAATCATTATGTGATGGTGAATTTGAATTTGTAAAACACTGTTCTGTGAAAATGGAACGTGCATTTGGGGAGAAGATAAAATTGCCAGTGAGTTTAAAAGCATCTCACTGTCAAAAGAAACTGTAACAAAAAGAATTGAGGAAATAGGTTCTCACTTATTAAATAAATTAAAAAGTGTTATTACAGATTCAGCTTACTTCTCATTGGCTCTGGATGAATCAACTGACATAACAGATACAGCTCAACGTCTAATTTTCATTTGAACTGTTTCCAAAGACTTTGTTATTAATGAAGCGCTACTAGCATTAGTCATTGCATAACACAGCCAAAGGTCAAGATATTTATGATGCAGTTTTGAAGGTTGTAAATGGTACTGGTGACATAAACAATCTCACAGCTGTTGTGACAGATGGTGCCAAATTAATGCGTGGTACTCAAACAGGCTTAGTTGGCTTACTAAGGAAGGCTGGAATCAATTGCCCTGTATTGCACTGCATTATACATCAGGAGGCTCTGTGTGGTAAAATTCTGCAGATAGAGGATATTATGAAAATTGTAATGAAGTGTGTGAATCTAATTAAGGGCAGAAATCGGGCCTTGACACACAGCAAGTTTCTTTCTTTTCTAACAGAAATGAAGGCAGAATATGACAATTTAGTGTTGTACACAGAAGTATGTTGGCTAAGCAGAGGGAACTGTTTGAAACGATTTTTTGCTTTGAGAAAGTAAATAAAACAGTTTTCAGAGGAGCACAAGAAGAAAGAACTAATTACAAAACTTGTAATCCTCATTTTAACAGCTTACTCGCCTTTCTAACAGACATCACACACCACATGAATGAACTCAACGTGAAGTAACAGGGACGTAACCAAACAATCTCAGATTTAGTAGGACACCTAGATGGGTTCATAAGTTGACTGAAGGTTTTTAAATTCACGCTAATCAGAGGAAACTTGGTACATTTCCCTTCCTGTAGGGAGTTGATGGAGGAGAGCCATGACATTGACTTCAAGTTTTCTGTGCCAGTGTTAGACCAACTTTTGGAACAATTCTGTAAGTGATTTTCTGACTTCAGTGACATGTGGTCACAACTGAGATGGAGAGCAAAGATTATGAATGATATGCTGGCTGAAATGTGTGAGGAGACGGGAGTGCAGTTTGTTAATGTGTGGAATGAGTTTGAGGGAAGAAGTGAACTGTATGGGAGCGATGGACTGCATTTGAGTGGTTATGGTGTGAGTTGCTTGGAGAGACTGCTGCTGGAAGGTAGAAAAGTGAGTAGAGTGAGAGAGAATGAATCAGATTAAGTGAGAAGTGATGTGGAAGAGCAGGAGAATAAGACAAGAGAGATTGAAGAGGTGGTCATGAATGAGGAAGTGAGTGGTATGAGTATAGAAAATGAGAGAATGGGTGTGCAAGAGGAGCAGGGAAACGGGGAGGCTCAAGGAGGACTGGGGTCAACAGCGTGAGAAAGGTGGATGCTCGGAGAAGAGGTGAGAGCACGTGTAGAGAGCAAGGAATGGGATGACCTGGGATCAAGAGGAAACAGTTGGAATTGAAAAGGGTTTTAAAATGAATAAGTAGAAAGGGAAATGGCCACGGTCGAGCATGGAGAGATCATATCGAGTGGGTAGTATCAGTGGAACTAGCTGTAGATCCAGAAATGAGCTCTTGTGTATGTATAGAAATGCTAGAAGTATAAGAAACAAGGCAGATGAAATGGTTGCATTAATTGCATCTGTTCACCCAAAGATTGTCGGAATAAGTGAGACATGGTTGGAAAAGGACGACATCCTGACAGGAATAGAGATGGAAGGTATGATGTGTTTCGTGAGGATAGAAGAGGTAAAAAGGGAGGGTGGGGAGTGCTATTGATGATAGAGAAAGAGTTATGTCCTTACAAAGTAGAGATGCAAGAGGGAAATAGTGCCAGTGGTTTTGAGGCAGTATGGTGTGAGATAGAGGTGAATGGAATCAAATACTTGTTGGATGTTGTTATAGACCAGGTAATGTGGATGGTGGTGATAATGTAATGAATTGTATAATAAAATTAGCCAAGCAAATAAGAAAAGGGTGATCATTATGGGCGATTTTAATTATGATAATATATACTGGAATGATGAAATAGCAACTGGAAGTAAAGAAAATGAGTTTCTTGAGGGATAATTATCTCAGACAGTATGTAACAGAGGGCACGCGAGGATTGAGGGTCTTGGATTTGGTCATCTCATCAGAGGATGTAATTATAAATGAGGTGTCAAATCATCCACCAATTGGTGAGAGTGACCATGAGGTGATTACCTGGGTGGTTGCCAGCACTGCTTGCACTGCTGGGTGGTTGCCAGCAGTGCAAGGACCTCTGTGAGAAAAGAGGTCCTCGCACTGCTGGCAACCACCCAGGAACTACAAGGGGATTTATTATGAAGAGCTCAGGAGACAGCTTTTGGATGTAGCATGGAATGAGGAGTTAGCTGGAAAAGAGATCAATGCAGCTTGGGGGATTTTCAAAAACTATCTAGTAGATGCAATATCTAAATGTATTCTAAGGGTGAGAAGGTTAAATAAGGTATGTGTGAGACGGATGAATAAAGAGATTAAGCATGCAATACGGAGAAAAAGTGTATTATAGAGGCAGCATAAGAGAAGTTGAAATAACCAAGTCCACAAAGACCAGGCATGGTGGGTGACTTGATTGGTGAGCGTAGCTAAAGTGAGGTATGAACAGCAGTTAGCTAATGAAGCCAAAAAGAATCCAAAGGAGTTCTTTTGATATGTAGTCAGCAAAAGAAAGAATGATAATTGGAAGGATGACATTGATTGAAGAAAATGGTATAAAGACAGCCGTTGTGGAATATGTGGTGGAGATACTTAATGAGCTGTTCATAAAGGTCTTTCAATCTTGTGAATGACTTCATGGAGAGATTGAGAGCAGTTGATGATGGGGAGGAGAGACTGACTGTAAGTGAGCAAGAGGTGCATAAGGAATTGAGCAAACTAGATGTTAATAAGGCTGTGTGACTTGATAATATATCAGCACATATTCTGAAGGAATGTGCCAGAGAGTTGACACCTGCCTTGACATATTTTTTTTAAAATGAGTCTTGCACTCAGTTAATTTCCTAAGGAGTGGAAGGAGGGCAAAAATGTGCCATTTCATAAAGGAGATGATCGAACTCAAGCATCAAACTATAGGCCTCTCTGTGTGTCAGGTGTTGTGGTTAAGTTGTTGGAGAAGCTTGTGAGAACTACGATCCAGAATTGGGTTGACAACAATGGTATTATCTTTGATGGACAGCATGGATTTGCTAAAGTGATGTCATGTTTTAGTAATCTATTTACTTATTACAATAAAGTGACTGATTCCTTGGACAGATGAGAAGGATACACAGTAATATACTTGGATTTCACAAAGGCTTTTGATAGATTACCTCATGATAAATTGACAATCAAACTAGAGTAGAAGCGATTGTATATTAGATTAGTGCATTGGATTGGAGACCGGCTATCTGATAGGTATCTCAAAAAGTTGTGTATGGGGGAGCGATATCGAGGAAAAGGAAAGTTACTAGTGGAGTGCCTCAGGAGTATCTGTTTTAGGGCCATTACTGTTTAAATATAAATGATATTGGTTGGTGAAGATTTGGATGGAGATATTCAGTTGTTTGCGGATGATGCAAAGTTGGGACGAACCATGAAGAGCAGAGAAGATGTTGTGGCTTTACAAGAAGACTTGAATAAATTGAGTGATTGGGCACAGAAATGGGGATGTGAGTTTAATGTTGCAAAATGTAAGGTTTTAAAATTTGGAAAACAAAGATGGGATGCAGAATTTATGCTTGGTGAGGATATATTGTTGGAGGTGGAGGAAATAAGAGATTTGGGGGTGATAGTGGATAAGGATTTGAAATTTAGGGGACACGTATCGAAAATTGTGAAGACAACACAAAGACTTCTGGGAATGATGCAGAAGACACTGACTTGTAGAAGTTGGAAGATTCTTGTTCCATTGCATAAGGCTTTGATTAGGCCATACATGGATTATTGTGCCCAGAATTGGTCACCTGATTTTCAGAAGGACAAAGAGATGTTGGAAAGGGTTCAAATGTGACTGACTAAGGTAGTTTCTAATCTCTAGAATGCCGAGTATGAGAAAAGATTGAGAAAATGTAAATTGCAGAGTCTGGTGGACAGGAGGAAGAGGGAAGATATGATAGAGACCTACAAGTTAGTAAGGGGTTTTTATAGGATCAATGCTGGAGAAGTTCTACAGAAAATAGTGGGAGATCAGGGGGAGAACCAGAGGTCATCCCTGGAAACTGTATAAAGAGGGTGTGAGTAGGGGAGTGAGAATCAGGTTTTTTTCGTGTAGAGTTGTAAATGATTGGAATGCGTTGCCTGAGAGTGTGGTGTCTGCAAGGAGTTTGAGTGTGTTTAAGACACAGTATGATGAGCTGTGTGTGTGATAAAAGGACCTCCCAGATGAGTCTTTGACTCCATGAGGTCTTGGGGTAATAATAATAATAATAATAATTTGTTTGGGAGAAGGAACCACAAACTTTTATGTATTTTGAAGAAATTAAGAATTATGGAAATTAACACAAACATTTACAAGCCAACTTTCATCAACACGTACATAAGGTACTTAATGTTCAAAAAGCAGGTTCACATCAGCTTGTGTGGATGGTTGCTAGATTTTCCAGATAAAAACCAACACATACACTAGGTTTCAATATAAATTATAATTAATTTAAGTAAAGAATTTTAAGTTAATAATGTGAATTTATTAAGTTAATTAAAAAAATTTATCAATGCAAATATAACCCTTCTTTTGTTTGTATGAAAGTTTGTGTTTTGTTTATAATAAATGCATCATAAGAGCATATCATGAACAGTCATTCATAGCCAAAGAAGACAAAGTCGGCTCCATCAGCAGGAAAGTCAAAACAGTGGAGAAAAGCCGGTTGTTTAGCATCAAAGAAGACAAAGTCAGCTCCATCAGCAGGAAAGGTCATGGCATTGGTGTTTTGGGATGCTAAGGGTATTTTGTTTATTAATTATCTAGAAAAGGGTAAAACAATAACCTGGGAATATTGTTCGGATCTTTTAACCAGACTAGACGAAAAAAATTCGTGAGAAAAGTCCCGGTTTGCATAAGAAAAAAAATCATCTTTCATAAGGACAATGCACCTGCCCACAAAGGTATTTTGGCAATGGGAAAATTAAGGTATCTGCACTATGAATTGTTGGAACATCCACCCTATTCCCCAGATTTGGCATCCTCTGACATCTATATCTTCCCAAAACTAAAACTCTTCCTCGATGGTCAGCATTTTTCTTCGAATCAAGAGGCGATTGCAGCTGTAGAGGGGCATTTTGCAGATCTTACTGAGAACTACTACAGGGATGGGATAATGGCGGTGGAGCATCGCTGGAATAAATATATTAATCTCAAGGGAGATTATGTTGAAAAAAAAAATTTTTGAAATTATAAATTCATTTTTTCATTGTTAGGCCAAGAACTTTTCAGACCATCCTTATACTGCAGATTTATAACATTTCATGTGAAGGAGTAATAAAACAATATTAATTAATTTACTGAATGATGTAAAGCCTATTAATATTTGATATGTGATTTTTCAATAGCATTAATAGTTTTATCTTTTTTTTTTTTTTTTTGGCCAGGTAGCAAAGTTTACTACCAGTTCTTATTCTTCATCATTTAAAGCTGTTGTTCAATGTCCCCCCCCCCCTCTCTCTCTCTCTCTTTTTCTGTGTGTGTGTGTGTGTGTGTGTCAAATCTTATTATTTTTTTTTTTTTAAGTGGTGATTTTTTTTTTTTTAAATCCACTGAGAATGATGTTATCAGCATATTTAAAATATAATGTTTACTCCACTCATCAATATTCTCTTCAGGTTTTGTAGAAAATATTAAAAGTATAAATTAAAAATAACTCAATTTTAATAATTCTATATAAAGTTCACAACACAAATAACTGTTAACTAATTTCACTACATTACACAACTTTTTGAATAATATTTGTAGCAATGGAAATGAGTAGCAAAAAATAACTCAACACTAGTAAGTACCCAAAGTTATCAGCCAAGCATGATTCATAGTGACAGACAAACATACAAAGTAGTTGTATGATGACTATGTATGGAAAATTTATTATTCATTTACATTACTTACCACTGAAATGGGATTGAAATATCTGGACAAAAATTCCATTTGGGGCCAGCTGATGAAGAGTACAGCGCAAAAACTGCCTTGCTACACTTCCTACACCTCCAGGAAGGTGAATATTGCTAAAAAATGCAATTTTATAAACCAAATGATTAACAAAAATATTAAATAGTTATTAGTCCTTAATTAAGGATACAGCATACAGAGTGACAGATCATGAGTGTGCGTGTGTGTGTGGGGGGAAGAATTACAGTAAGAAGAATGACTTTATCATGCCTTTCTTTAGTGCAGAAATTTTAGGAATAAGAAAATTAAGTAGATATTGTTATAGTTTAAGTGATAATAGAGCATATTATTTTTGGAATAGTTGTGCATTTTTTGTGTAATTTTTGATCACTTATATTCATAACCTGGAATAATTAGTAATAAAAATGAATGATACAATCAATATTCTGAGATGGTGGCTAGTTCCAGAATTTAAATTCATCTAGATGCTTAGCAGTAGTGCTGCATGTATTTACTTTGATCTTGAGTGAGCTTTGGAATTTGTTATAAGAGGGTTGCCAAGTATTGCTATTTTCAGAGATGAGACTATAAACAGATAAAGCAATAACCAAAACTGCAAAGCTTATTCCATGGAGCATCCAATAATACCAAATGTTCTTTTGCTACAACGTTTTTAAATTAGGAAGATATTAAAGAGCATTAATGAAGGCAATCATAAATTAGTATCATTCCCTACCTTTTCTGTATTGGCAGTAAAATCTTTAGATAAATTCCTACAGGTTGAGATTTTTCAAAATGGATATAAAAGACGATGGAATAAAATAAATCAACAATAAACAAGTGCAATGATGATGAATGAATATGATACCAATTAAATAAATAAATCAATAATGAACAAGTATGATATAAGTAAAAAGTGAGGAGAGAAACTGAAAAAAATGAAATAAAAGTGAATAAAACTAAAACGGTGCATTAAAAGTCTAAGAAATCTAAAAACTTGAAATATAAAAAAGAGAGAAATTTAAAAGACCTACGAACTTCAAAAACATAACAAAATATATGATTAACAATGCAAATAAGTGGGAACAAATCAATTTACAGGATGAGATAAAACTATTTCAGAATAACCCTCTTCAGAATATGGAAAGGTTGAAATGCACTCTGAGTTGAAAAAGAAAATGTTATGGAGGATGTACAACACAGTTGGTGGTGATTGGATCCATGAAGAGTATAAAGTGCAGACTAGAAAGACGCTAGAAAGGTAAAGAAAGCAAAGGTGCAGTATGAGAGGAGATTGGCTGGTCAAGCCAAGATTAATTCAAGCGAATTTTTCCTCTATGACAAGCAAGAGAAAGAATAATTATGGCAGGTTGACAGTGGATAGTCATGGAAGCAGAATAACAGTTACAAAGGATATAGTGAAATTATTGAACGAGCACTTTATTAGTATATATCAGTGTTTTTCAAAGTGGTATTTTTTGGCTATGCACCATTAATGCATGGAATCATTATTAAGAAAAAAAAGAATTGCTTTAAACGTATATATTTCTCAATAAATTGTATATTATGTATGAATTCTCGTACTCAAATTGTGATTACTTCATTTGAATAGTTTGCAAATTCGCAGGCGATCACTTGTGAAGTGTATATGAACGTATACTGTGAGCCTGCAACAACGTGAAGAATGTACTATAGCGACTGATAAAAAATGTAATTATATGAATCATTAGCAGATGTAATTATTATTATTATTATTATTATTATTATTATTACAGGTGACTCCAAGGAGTCCTTAGACTCATTGAGGGAGGCCCTAAACATCATGTCCATCACAACTATTTGACATTCACACAGTATCTATCACATACTTTGTCATGAACTCATTCACTGTCATAGCATCCACAACAGACTCAGGCAGCTTATTCCACTCATTCACTCTAAAAGTAAAAAAACCCAGCTCTAACACCCTTACTAACCACACTCTTGCCCAGCCTCCATGGATGTCCCCCTAGTCCTCCCGCCACCAGTCCTGTTCTCAAAAATATCCTCTGAATTAATCCTATAGAAATTCTTCAGTAATTTGAATGTCTCAATCATATCTCCCCTTTTCCGCCTATCAACCAATTTCTGCAAATCTTCAACCTGTTTTCATAAGGTTCATTCCACAGACCTGCTATCATCTTGGTCACTCGCCTCTGGATCCTCGCTACCTCCTCCCCCATCAAGAAGAAACCTAGGTGACCATATCTGGGCACAGTAATCAAGATGCGGTCTTATCAAGGCTCGATACAGAGGAACAATAACTTGTTTATCTCTGCTCATCAAAGTATTCTTCAGCATCCAAGTGATTTGATGAGCTGATTTAGCCACTTTTGCAATGTGCCCTCTAAACTTCGACTCCCTACCCACCAACACTCCCAAGTCCCTGGCCTCATCAATCTCCTGGAGTGCAGTTCCACCAATGTGATATACTGCTGCTAATCTTTTCACCCCAAAATGCATAACCTTACACTTTGCCACATTAAATTGACATCCATTTTCCTTAGCCCAGACCTCCAATCTATCCAAATCATCCTGCAAAATTTTGACATCTTCTGCATTCACTATTGCCCTACCCAACTTAGCAACATCAGCGAACAAATGAACCGTTCCTCTCAGATCCTTCCCTATATCGTTAGTGAACAAATTAAAGCGGTTCAAGAACAGAACCTTGCGGAACACCACTAATCACAGGCCGTCTTTTGGACTCTACTCCTGAGTAAACTACTCTCTCTGGTATCTCTCCATCAACCACCCTCCTATCCATCTCACCAACCCTATATCCATTCCCATATATTGCAGTTTACAGATTAGACTTCCATGTGGTATCCTGTCGAAGGCCTTAGCCAGGTCCAGCAGTATAACTGTAAACCCATTACCCTTATCCAGTTCAGCCGTCACTGTGTTATAAAACTTGAGCAAGTTACTGAGGCATGATCTATCCTTCACAGAACCATGCTGTCCCCCATACAGTATCTCATTGTCATCAATCCATTCCTGTATTTTTCCCTTGACTACTTTCTCCAAGACCTTGACAATGACTCCTGATATGCTGATTGGTTGGTAATTTGCAACAGTAGTCTTGGATCCTCCTTTATGCACTGGAACTATTTTCCCTCTTTCTACCACTTCGGGACTAAACCAGACCCCAGATTCAGATTAAACAATAAGATCAAGGTCACTGACAATTCTTTAGCCGTTTCATGTAAGACCCGTGCTGATATACCATCCAATCCCACAGATGTATTCACATTAAGGTTCTGTAATAGACTATTCAGAGATGACCATCTGAACTAGAAATAGGAGGTGTAAAAAGGCACCAAAGAGTGGAAAAACTATGACAGGAAACCTTAGATCTGATGAAGAAAAGAAGAGATATGAAAAGAGATTTGAATGACACCAATAAAATAGAATACGGAAATTTGTAAAACTATACATAAAAGGATGAAACATGAACTTAGATCGTATAATACTAGGAAAATTAAAGAAACAATAGAAAACAATAGTAATATGAAGGTCCTAAGACGAACATTATCAGTTGGAACAAAGGAAATAGCTGCTGTAAGAGGAAAAAATGGTGAACTGATAAAAAATAGAGATGCAATAATCAAAAGAATTCAGGAATTTTATACTGAACTCTATGAAGACAAAGACCAGGATATCCAAGAATCATCTATGGATTACTCGAATGAGTAAAACATGATGCCCCTGAGATCTTACAAGGTGAAGTGGAAATGGCACTGCAGGAAATGAAGAATGGAAGGCCCTAGGAGAAGATGGAATTATGGTAGACTTCTTAAAACTGGGAGGAAGCCCTGTCATCAAACAGTTGAGTAAACTCTTCAATAAATGCATAAAACAGAGAAAAATTCCAAAAAATTGGAACAATTCACTTCTAATATTAATTTTTAAAAAGGGCAATTAGGAAGAAATAAAAAACTACAGACCTAAAGCCTACTCCCCACCATATATAAAGTTTTCACAAAAATTATAAATAATAGAATAAAATCTAAACTAGAGGGAATGCAATCCTGTGAACAAGCTGGATTTAGAAAGAATTACAATACTTTGGACCATATTCACACATTAAGACAGCTCACTGAAAAATCAATTGAATACAATAAACCCTTATGGCTGGCCTATATAGACTATGAAAAAGCATTTGATTCAGTTAAAACATCTGCAACACTAAAAGCACTTGAAACCCAGGGAACCGAGAAACCATATATTGAAACACTAAAGCATATTTACTATAATGCAACTTCTGTAATTAAATTGTATAAAAACAGTGAAAAGTTCCCAATACAAAAAGGCATCCGACAAGGCGACACCATATCTCCCAAATTATTTACAGCTGCACTAGAGAAAGTCTTTAGAAGTCTTGATTGAATTTTCTGAAATTTGCAGATGATATTGTCCTAATAGCAGATAATCTTGAAGATCTAGAAGAAAGGTTAAATCAGCTAAATGAAGCCTCCAGAGTAATTGGATTAAAAATAAATAGAGAAAAAACAAAAATAATGATGAATAAATATATTAACCATAGAACTGTCAAAGTTGAAAACCATGAAATAGAACAAATTAATTCATATGTATATTTGAAATATATTAACCATAGAACTGTCAAAGTTGAAAACCATGAAATAGAACAAGTTAATTCATGTATATATTTGAAATATATTAACCATAGAACTGTCAAAGTTGAAAACCATGAAATAGAACACGTTAATTCATATGTATATTTGGTAAAATTGTTATCCTTTGAGAAGTTTGAACGAAGAATTCACCTTGGATGGGTGGCTTATGGGAAATGAGAGACATATTCAGAAGTGACATCCCTATGAGTCTAAAAAGGAAAGCTTTCGACCAGTGCATACTTCCTGTCCTAACATATGGAGGAGAAACACAACTTTAACAGAAGCCCTAAACAAAAAGCTGAGAACAACACAACATCGCATGGAAAGAAGTATGCTAAAAATAACATTAAGAGATAGGAAGACAAATACCTGGATAAGATCTCAAATAGGTGTCATGGATATTGTAAAATACATTAAACAGGCTAAGTGGAGATGGGCTGGCCATATGGCCAGATGCAGTGATGGGAGATGGACTAGAAAAACAACAGAGTGGAGACCAATGGATGGAGCAAGACAAAGAGGAAGACCGAGAAGAAGGTGGAGGGATGAACTGGAACAAATTGCAGGAGTGAGATGGATGGGAGAGGCAGAAACTGAGTGATCTGGAAAATCATGGGGGAGACCTTCATCCAGCAGTGGACAGAACCAAAAGGTTGAAGAAGGAGAATAGACTATTCACCTCCACTTCATTCACCACAATTCCCATATAAACTAATGGTTCCTTCATTCCTTCAACATCATCACCTGGCTGATATACGCTTGTAAAGAGCTCACTCAGTAATTCCACTATATCGACTGATCCAGTGACCTCCCTACCATCGGTGTTCCTTAAAATCATTCTGTTGTGTACAGTTTTTCTTTTACTAGCAGCATATCGAAAATTGTTTGGGATTCTCTTTAGCTTGCATGACTAATTTCCTTTCATAATCCATTTTTGCTTTTCTCACCACACTCGTTACCCTTCTGGCCTGAGCTTTATGCCGTTCATGTGCCCGCAGGTGACCTTTCTCCTTAAATTCCTTCTGCAGTTGTTTCTTTTTCTGCAACTCAAAGTTTAATGGTGTTATTCATCCATTTAATCCCTACTTGATTTACTATTCAGACTGTAGGTATATAGTCAGCCATAACCTCCTGTAAATGCTTCCTGACCACTTCCCATGCCCTATCAACATTCAGCCCTTGCAGTTTTACATGCCATGGCACTGAACCAAGCAATCTCCTAAGCTTGTCATACTTGCCAGCATGGTAATTCCATATGTACCCTGTCTTAATTGAAAATTTCACACATTTAGCCACCTCCCAGTCAAGACTCTATGATCACTCTCACCAATAGGTGGCAACATGGTCATATTCATTACAGTCAAATTCTCAGATGCTATTACTAGGTCAAGCACTCTCAAACCCCCTAGTATTTTCCAACATGCTGTCTCAGATAGTTATCCCACACTAATTGGATCAAATCCAGTTCCTTCCTCACATGTGTCCTCTCCTCCTTCCAATCAATGTTACCATAGTTGACCCCCATAATAATTACCCTCCTTCCACTCATTACATCAATTTGCCTATGAATACTATCTCCACCATCTATTCCATCACCTGGTCTATAGCAGCACCCAACTGAACATTTCATTCCGTTAGTCTCAATCTCACACCAAATAGCCTCAAATGATCTCTTTTCACTATCCTGCAATACAACTTCTATTCTCCTTGGTTGGTATCATCAATAACACTCCTCCCCCCATTTTATTCTCTGTCCCTCCTGAACACACTATACCATTCTATTCCACTAATAAGATCTGTTACTCTGTATACTGTATCCTTAATTAAGGACTAATAACTATTTAATATTTTTGTTAATCATTTGGTTTATTATTTAAGACAGTTCAGCAGATATTAATCAACGTGCTTCATATTTGATCATATTACAAATTTGTTATTAAAATAATGATTAATAGGCTTGTACTACTTTTACAGTGATATAATTGCTTTAATAATGTACAGAAGTTATAACATCTATAATAAATGTTATAAATTTTTTTTAGCTTTCAAATTTCAAGTATGAATGATTGGTTAAAGATTGGATAAATGAAATGCTGAAAAGAGAGCAATATAGCAGATACAAGTAGCTGTAAGCAAGCAACAAGAAAACGTTGATTATTGTTTCTGGATCAAATGAAACTGATAAGGGTGTAGGTGATATCTAATGAACCAACTAGGAAGAAGATGAAAAAACTTCGTAAGTTCAATATGAATTACTTGAAATGTTCATGGACAGGAAATGAAGAGAACCTATTCCATTATGTGTCATTTGTAGTGAAACTATCTAATTTAAATCACCATTTTAAATTGAAACATAATAGCCAGCAAAGGTTGGTCGATTGGTAGAGCCTCTGCTACTAATGGCTCGCAAAAAGTTAAGAAAGTTTGAGCGTGGTTAGTAGTTGGAAGAGGCCCAATTGTTCGACGCTGTTGGCACACTCTCCCTCGATGAGTCTTTGGACTCTCTGGAGGTGTATAATAATAATAATAATAATGAATACAAGAACAAGCCTGTAGAACTGTTTTGAAAATAAACTAAATAATTTAAAAGAATCTGACATGATTGACATCATTTAAAAAATGATGTCAATCATGACAGGAGGTGAAAATAAGAAGGCTTTATTATTATTATTATTATTATTATTACCACAAGACCTCATGGAGTCAAAGACTCATCTGGGAGGTCCTTTTATCACACACACATCTCATCATACTGTGTCTTAAACACACTCAAACTCCTTGCAGACACCACACTCTCAGGCAAGGCATTCCAATCATTCACAATTCTGCACGAAAAAAAACTGCCTCTCACTCCCCTACTCACACTCTCTTTATACAGTTTCCAGGGATGACCTCTGGTTCTCCCCTGATCTCAAATTATTCTCTGTAGAATTTCTCCACCATTGATCCTATAACAACCCCTTACCAACTTGTAGGTCTCTATCATATCTCCCCCTCTTCCTCCTCTCCACCAGACTCTGCAAACTACATCTTCTCAATCTTTTCTCATACTCAACATTCCAGAGGTCAGAAGCTACCTTAGTCACTCACCTATGGACCCTTTCCAACATCTCTACATCCTTCTGAAAACCAGGTAACCAAATCTGGGCCCAATAGTCCATGTGTGGCCTAATCAAACAAAAAAATACAACAGAACAAGAATCTCCCTACTTCTACATGTCAGTGTTCTCCGCATCATTCCCAGAAGACTTTGTGTTTGTCTTCACAATATTGACGATGTGTCCCCTAAATTTTAGATCCTTTTCCACTATCACCCCCAGATCTCTTATTTCCTCTACCTCCAACAATATATTCTCACCAAGCATAAATTCAGCATCCCATCTTTCTTTTCCAAATTTTAAAACCTTACATTTTGCAACATTGAACTCACATCCCCATTTACGTGCCCAAACACCCAATTTATTCAAGTTTTCTTGTAAGGCCAAAATATCTTCACTACTCTTTATCGTTCATCCCAACTTTGCATCATCTGCAAACAACTGAATATCTCCATCCAAATCTTTGCTAATATCATTAATATACAAGATAAACAGTAATGGCCTCAAAACAGACCCCCTAAAGCACTCCACTAGTGACTTTCCTTTTCCTGGATATCACACCCCCATACACAACTTGTTGATACCTATCAGATAGCCAGTCTCCAATCCAATGCACTAATCTAATATCCAACCACATCTACTCTAGTTTGATTGTCAATTTATCATGAGGTACTCTATCAAAAGCCTTTGTGAAATCGAAGTATATTACTGTGTATCCTTCTCCTCTGTACAAGGAATCAGAAGGAATCAGTCACTTTATTGTAATAAGTAAGTAGATTACTAAAACATGACATCACTATAGCCAATCCATGCTGTCCATCAAAGAAAATACCATTGCTATCAAACCAATTCTGGATCCTAGTTCTCACAAGCTTCTCCAACAACTTAACCACAACACCTGACACACAGATAGGCCTATAGTTTGATGCTTGAGTTTGATCACCACCTTTATGAAGTGGCACAATCTTGCCCTCCTTCCACTCCTTAGGAACTTCACTGAGTGCAAGACTCATTTTAAAAAAAATATGTCAAGGCAGGTGTCAACTCCCTGGCACATTCCTTTAGAATACGTGGTGATATATTATCAAGTCCCACAGTCTTATTTACATCTATTTTACTCAACTCCCCAAACACCTCTTGCTCACTTATAGTCAGTGTCTCCTCCCCATCGTCAACTGCTCTCAATCTCTCCATGAAGTCACATTCACAAGATTGAAAGATCTTTATGAACTGCTCATTAAGCATCTCCACCACACATTCTGCAACAGCTGTCTTTATACCATTTTCTCCAATCAATGTCATCCTTCCATAATCATTCTTTCTTTTGCTGGCTACATATCGAAAAAACTCCCTAGGATTCTTTGTGGCTTCATTAGCTAACTGCTGTTCATACCTCTCTTTAGCTACTCTCACCAACCAAGTCGCCCTCCTTGTCTGGTATTTGTAGACTTCATGAAATTGGTTATTTCCACTTCTCTTATGCTGCCTCCACAATGACCTTTTTCTCTGTATCCCATGCTTGATTTCTTTATTCATCCATCACACACCTACCTTATTTAACTTTCTCGCCCTTGGAATACATTTAGACATTGCATCTGCTAAATATTTTTTGAAAATCCCCCAAGCTGCATTGATCTCTTTTCCAGCTAACTCCTCATTGCATGCTACACACGCAAGCTGTCTCTTGAGCTCTTCATAATCACCCTCCCCTTGTAGTTTCCCATATACTACCCCTTTTCTCACAGGGGTCCTCGCATTGCTGGCAACCACCCAGGTAATCACCTCATGGTCACTCTCACCAATTGGTGGATGATTTTGACACTTCATTTATAATTACATTCTCTGATGAGATGACCAAATCCAAGACCCTTAATCCTTGTGTGCCCTCTGTGACATACTGTCTGAGGTAGTTATCCCTCAAAAACTCAAGAAACTCATTTTCTTTACTTCCAGTTGCTATCTCTTCATTCCAGTCTATATTGCCATAATTAAAATCACCATAATGATCACCGTTTTCTTATTTGCTTGGCTAATTTGACTATACATTTCACTATCACCACCATCCACATTACCTGGTCTATAACAACATCCTACTAAGTATTTGATTCCATTCACCTCTATCTCACACCATACTGCCTCAAAACCACTGGCACTATTTCCATCTTGCATCTCTACTTTGTATGGACATAACGCTTTCTCTATCATCAATAGCACCCCCCCTCCCTTTTTACCCCTTCTATCCTTACAAAACACATCATACCCTTCCATCTCTATTCTTGTCAGGATGTCGTCCTCTTCCAACCATGTCTCACTTATTCCGACAATCTTTGGGTGAACAGACACAATTAGTGCAACCATTTCATCTTCTTTGTTTCTTATGAAGCTTGCTATCGTGTGTCGCTATTAATAGCAAAAGGTGGTGCAGTGGAAACAACAGGTGAAACTTTGGTCAAGCCTGCAGCAAAAATAATAGCAGAAATTATGATCAAAAAGGTCTTTTTGATCGGATTTGTATTTCAAATAGTACTGTTAATCGAAGAATCACTGAAATGGCTGAAAATATAAAACAAACATTGTAAGAGTCGGTATTATGCATTGCAGGTCGATGAATCCACTGACATTACAAATTTTGCAAATCTTCTAGTGTTCATTAGGTATGAAAAAAATCAAAAACTTCAACACGACCTTTTATTTTGCCAACTCTTGCCAGAACATACAACATGAGAAATTCAACAACATAAATACATTTATGCATCAAAACAAGCTTGATTGGAAAAATTGTGTTGGAATAAGCATGGACAGAGCAAAATCCATGGTGGGATCTAAAAAAGGACTTGTCTCAAGGATCCAAGCTGTTGTACCAGATGCCAAGTCGACACACTGCTGCATACACAGGGAGGCTTTGGCTACACATATGATGTCTACAGACCTAAGAAAAGTTCTGGATGAAGCTGTAAAAATCATAAATTGTATTCAAGGCCATCCTCTAAATGCCAGACTTTTCTCTCAACTTTGCGAAGAAATGGGAAATAATCACACACAACTTCTTATCCATGCTGATGCTCGTTGGCTTTCTCGTGGAGAAAAGTCCTTACTTGTTTATAAACTTCAGAATGAACTACAAGTTTTTCTTGATGAAAATTTTGAATTGAAAAATCATTTACATAATTGGAAATGGATCAGTCAATTAGCATACCAGGTAGATATATTTACTGTATTAAATAATCTTAATTTGTCTTTACAAGCCAAGGAAATGTCTATATTTCATGTTCAAGATTAAGTGAATGCCATATTGGCAAAGACAAAGTTATGCAAAAGAGGGTTCTCGTAATGGAGAATTTGATGCATTTTTTCCATCTCTTCATGAATTGCTTGCAAGTTCAAATGAACAAACTGATGATGATGTGAAAATTACTATGTAGCCTTTACAAAGCTTGCAAATGAATCTAGAAAAGTATTTCCCTGAATTGGATATTAATATTAAGTGCCTAAGATACCCTTTCAATATTAACAAATCTATGCCAAAGGGTCTGTCACCAATAGAAGAATAACTTTTAGAACTAGACTCTGATGGTTTCCTAAAAACAAATACGAGAATACGTTATGATCATTTTGGCTACAAATACAGAATGAATTTCCTGAATTAACAGATAAAGCTCTAAGGTTCACTTTTCCATTTCCAAGCTCATATCTGTGCAAAGTTGGATTTTTGGCCCTTGTAGATATTAAAACAAAGAAAGAATGGCATTATAGATGTCGAACCGCATCTGAGATTGAAATTAACAACTATAGAGCCAAATTTTGCTAAACTTTTATCCCGCCATAAGCAATTTCACTCCTCTCCTTGATAATAAATTATTTAAATTAAGTCAAAATTTATAGTATCTTCATAAATTTTGTTCTATTAAAAATAAATCATATTTTTTGTTTACATTTACATCTAAATTGAAATAAAATAGACATTTACAATGAAATATACTTTTTTTTTATTATTATTTGTTACTTATTATTATTTTGATAAGGGGCACTTGGTAATAATTAAAATTTAAGAAGGGGTACATGGATATCTGAAGTTTGGGAAACATTGGTATATCACACTGGTGTAAGGGAGGCAATTGAAAGGAGAATTGGAAGTGAAAGAATCGGAATACAATCAACTCCTGTATCAGGAGTTGGTTGTATTAGATGTTAATAAGGTTGTGGGAATGGATGACATACCAACATGTATTCTTAAGGAATGTTCACCACAATTGGCTATGCCCTTGACCTGGTTATTTAATGAGAGTCTTGGGGGTTCCTAAGGAGTGGAAAAAAGGCAAAACAGTACCACTCCACAAGCATGGTTCTAGGAAAAAAGTTTCCAATTATAGACCAGTCCGTATAACTACAGTTGTGGTCAAGGTGTTGAAGAGATTGGATAGGAATAGAATACAAGATTGGATTGATGGATATAGCATTCTTTATGATGATCAGCATGAATTTGTAAAGAGTAGGTCCTGTTTTAGCAATTTATTTGCATTTTATGATAGGGTAATGAGCATGTTAGATAAGGGAGAATCATATTATTATTATTATTATTACATGACACCTCCAAGGAGTCCAAAGACTCATTGAGGGAGGACACCAACTCTACATCTCTCTGTCTCTGCCAACTATACCAATGCAATCTACCGCCTGTCGCCGCCACCACCACTGTCTGTCGAAATACCACTAGTATTTCCACACAATCACAAACATCCATGCTCATGGCAGGATTTGAACTAGCAGCCTTTTGGCTGGAGAGCAGATATGCTAACCGCTCAGCCAACCAGGCCGGCAGGAAGATTGGATTTTGCAAAAGCATTTGATTACTACATGATTACATTATTGTACAAGCTCCAGAGGATGGGAATAGATGTATATTGGTTAGATGGATCAGAGATTTGGCTCACTGAATGATACCAGCAGGTTGTGTATGATGAAGCAATGTCTCAAAAAAGAAGAGTAACCAGTGGTGGCCCAAAGTTTCTGTTCTTGGGTACCTACTCTTTAAACTTGTTTGTAAATGATGTATCAGGTAAACTGACCGGGGATCCTCACTTGTTTGCTGATAAAGCAAAGTTGCTTGTATAAGTAGCACTGCTGATATTATTCTCTTCAGGAAGATTTGAATACTTTGACAAAGGAGTGGGGTTGCAGTTTTAATATTAATAAGTGCAAGGTGTTGCTTTTTTTGGAGTAAGGCTGTGTACTATATTGATGGTGCCATACTTCAGGAAGTAGATGAGATTTAAGATTTGGGAGTAATGATTGACAGCAGACTGAAGTTTAGAGGACATACTGCCAGTGTCGCAAAGGATGCACATTGTAATGCTGCTATGATAAGAAATACTCTAACATGTAGGAATAAGGCAATGGTTGTGCCACTGTATAAAGAATTGGTCAGACACCGCACTTTAATATTCGTGATCAAATCTGGTCATCTGGTTTTCATATCATATCTCCTCTTTTCCTCCTATCCACCAACCATATTCTCTCAAACGCTCTTCATAGCCAACAATCCAGAGTCCTGATATCACTTTCTTTATTTGTCTTTGAACTCACTCTAGTGTTTCCATATCACAATGAAAGCTAAGTGACCAAATCCAAGCAAAATTATCCATATGTCGTCTAACCCAGTGGTTCTGAAAGTGTACGCTGTGGCTTCCTCCCAGGGGCACCGCGATTACAAAATTTTCATAATGTTATTTCCATTTTCAATTCAATGTGATAGGACGCAACATCTAGCAGACCTGGTGTAAACCAGTAACTCACTTCGTAACAACTGTTTGCAGAAGCCTCTACAAATGGTTACTAGATGGCACTCTACAATAATTAAGTTTCTCTATTGTTTTAGTAGTTTCTTGAACTTTCTCGGTACTTTGTGTTCATATATAAATAGCTGTCGGTTTTGCATTTTTACTAAATAGCTTAAGGAAATTACAACATATACTAGGCTATACATTAAAATAAATTTTAATACACTTCCAATATTTTGGCAATGTCACATTGCCATTTTCACAGGAACTTAAAAACAAGATACTTGCATGCAAGCATAACAAACAGTAAATGAGGACGAAGCAGGAAGCTATTCTTTCTCCTAAAAGTCCTGATGGTGCTTCCTAACAGGCAATGTTGGTATTCTTGGGCAATTGGGCTGAAGGTCTTCTGATGTAGGTTTCCCAAATTTGGGGCAGTCTCATGCAACCAAATTTGTTGAAATTTGGATTGTTTCTTAGGGCTGAGGCTGATTCCATGAAAAGCCTTTCGTATTTGAAACAGTGTATTATCGTGGCTTTCTTCCACCGTATTCTATGGCGGGTATCCAGCACATGGTCTGCAAGACTAGAGTGGCTGTTTTGGCGAAACCGGAGGTAGTCCTTGTGTTCTGCAATTCTGATGTTAGCTGTCCTACCTGTTTGGCCAAAGTAGGACAGCTTACAGCTGCAAGGGATCTGGTATACACCAGGTTGATCTGGGGGAGAGGTTGGTCTTTAGTAGAGCAGATAAGAGGAATCAGCCTCAGCTTTAAGAAACAATCCAAACCTCAACAAATTTGGTTGCATGAGACTGCCCCAAATTTGGGAAACCTACATCAGAAGATCTTCAGCTCAATCGCCCAAGAATACCAACATTGCCCACTGGGGGGTGCCATCAGGACTTTTAGGAGAAAGAATAGCTTCCTGCTTCATCCTCATTTGCTGTTTGTTGTGCTTGCATGCACGTCTTGTTTTTAAGTTCCTGTGAAAATGGTAATGTGACGTTGCCGAAATATTGGAAGTGTATTAAAATTTATTTTAATGTACATCTTAGTATACATTGTAATTTCCTTAAGCTATTTAGTAAAAATGCATAACCAACGTCTAAGCCTTTTCATGAGAATGTCTCAACTGAATATTGTTGTGATTTAGTCAAGTGAAGTTTTTGAAGTATTTCTTCTCGTATGTATTTTTAAAAATGGATCGGGTTTTACTAAACAGTAATAAACGTAGTGAGAGAGAAAATAAAGAGGGCACACACCATCAAATAGTGGAAAGAGTGTGAAGAAGCATAAATATAAAATATGATGACAGTTATTTGGACTTTGGTTTTATGTCGACAGAAGTCAATGGCAAAGAGGCCGCAGTGTGTCCTGTGCATGACAGTTTTTGGCACCAGAGTGCATGCTACGAAGTAAGTTGAAATGCCATTTAGAAACCAATCATCTCAGCATGGTTAGTACATCTCATGACTACTTTACCAGAAAGTTAAAAGAGTTAAATCAACAAAAAAAGTAGTTATTATAAGCAGGCGTCAATACTAAGCAATGCTTTGCTAGCATCTTACAAGGTGGCACATAGAATCGCAAAATATAAGAAGCCTCATACCATCGCAGAAGAAGTCAATGTACCACCTGGTTTGAGAAATATTTTCAAAATGATAATATCGATAAATTTGCATGTATTCAAGATCCATTTAATGCCAGTGCTCCATCTGAATTTCCTGCTGCAGAAGAAGAGAATCTTATCTGTTGTCTTGCGACAATATGTTGAAAACAAAATTTAGCAGCATGGAAATAACTGAATTTTGGATATCAGTAAAAGATGAATATCCCCTTCTGAGTGAAAAAGCTCAGAGAATTATAATTCCATTTGCGACTTCTTATTTGTGTGAATCTGGATTTTCAGCGGTCATTGTGATAGAAACTTAGCATCAAGCGAAAATCAATGTGGAGAAGGAAATGAGGGCAGCTGTGTCCAGTTTGATTCCAAGATTTGAGAAAATGTGCGGTGATCAACAGGCTCATCCATCCCACTAACGATAATTAGTTGAATTTGTTCAATTACTTTTTTTTGTGATCTTAAATACGTGTTTTATTTATTTTTACCTAACCCTTTAATTAAAAAAAAATTATTTGCTATTTCGCAAAGTGTACTTGTTAGAATTTGACATATGGCGCCTTGGGAAAACCTGGATTCAGCAAGGGCACCGAGAATTGAAAAAGTTTGGGAACCACTGGTATAACCAATGCCTTATAGAGATGCACCATCAACTCCTTATCCTTACATGTCAATGTACTTTTTATCAAAGCAGCAATACGATGTGCAGTCTTTGCAACATGTATGATGTGCCCTAGGAACTTCAGTACACTGTCCACCATCATTACAAGATCCTGAATCTCATCTACTTTCTGAAGTATAGTTCCATCAATACAGTCTGCAGCATTATATTGCTGTATTCCAATTGCATTTATTAACATTAAAACTGCAATGCCGCTTATTTGTCCAAGCTATAAGTCTATTCAAATCTTCTCGTAGAGAATTAACATCAGCACTACTCCTGATAATTCTACTTAACTTTGCATTATTGGCAAATGTTTGAAGATTCTCAGTCAATCCACATGAAATATCATTAACAAGCAAGTTAAGCAGTACGGGGACAAAGAACAGAACTCTGAGGCACGCCACTGGTCACCTTCCTTTTCTGAGACACAGTTCCATCCCACCCAACTTGCTGTTATCATTCAGAGAGCCAATCTACGATCCATCTAACTAATATACTATCTATTCCTATCTCCAACTTATTATGTGGTAATCTATTGAATGTTTTTGCAAAGTCCAAGACTATTACTGTATATGATTCTCCCTTATCCAACACATTCGTCACCTTATCAATAAGCATAAGCAGATTGCTAAGACAAGACTTGCGATTCACAAACCCATGCTGGCCATCATAGAGAATCTTATGTTCATCACCCCAATCCTGTATTCTATTTCTAATCAATTTTTCCAACACTTTGATCAAAACTGCAGAATACAGACCAGGCTATTATTGGAAATTTCTGTTCTTGAAACATGCTTGTGGAGAGGTATTATTTTGCCTTCTTTCCACACCTTACAAACCTTAGTCACTGCAAGACTCTCATTAAATAACCAGGACAAGGGCATTGGTAACTCTTTTGCACATTTTTAAAAATACATGGTAATATGTCATCTATTCCCACAGCCTTATCTAACCCAAGCAACACTTGATACACCTCTGATTCTTTCACCTTTAATTCCCCTAGTTCTTGCCTCTCTTCTAAATGTTATGCAGCATCATTCATAACAATATGATATGCCCTGATGAAGTGTTCATTAAATAATTCCATTATATCGTGCGAAAAGGTTTATGTGTTCAGAGTACATGTTAATTTATTTTTAACAGTATTAATGAGAACACAGGCTAATAAGAAAATAATAACTATTTATTAACTTATTGCTGATATTTCACTGGTATTATATCCATCATCTTCAGAGCACAAAAACAGTTTGTCATAATACGTGAAACAACAACAATCTGGTGTAACAATGGGACTAGTTTAAACAAATTGCAGTGGATAACACAAAGACTAAAGTCCTAATTAGGTGTCATCAATGTTGGGGAAAAAAAACAGAGAGAAAGTAGGTATTAATTAGGTCTTAAGATGACTGCCTCCCAAATTTTTGGTAAATTTATACAGCCATACTTGTTCAGGTTTGGAGAATGTTTCAATGCTTCTGTTGATTCCAAAAATAATCTCTTTGACTTGCGACTCCTGTGTAGCACTTTTTTCCAATTGATCCTGTGTGCAAGGGATATCTAAAGCATGGTCTGCTAGACCCGACTTGTCATAACGACAGTGCGGGATGCATTTTTTTATGGTCACTGAAGCAGATGTTTGCAGTTCTTCCTGTCTGTCCATAGTAAGCTCAATTACATGAACAGGGCACTTCATAGACTCCTAGTTGTGATAAAGAAGAGATTGTGTGCTTTGGTGAAGGAATGAGAGTTGCCAATTTGACATAAGGTTTAAATACAGTGCATAGCTGATGTTTATTAAGCACTCTAGATATCTTTTCGGTGTGTCTTGAATGTATGGGATGGTGACAGTTTTATTGTAGTATTCTGTGGTAGACAAAGTGGGGGATTCTGGGGGGGGGATTTAGTATTTTTTCTATCCTATGGGGATTATAGCCATTGGCTAAGAAGGTGTGACATAAGTGAGTGTTCAGCAGTGAGAGCATTGTCAGGGGGAACAAATTGCTCTAGCTCTGTGGGTTAGTGTTTTTAGGACACCATACTGTCGAGATGGGTGACGGTGTGACTGTTTATGCAAATATTTCTCTGTATGTGTGGAAAACCCACACTATTAATTGTAATTAATGGTGTGGGTTTTCAGTCCATAAACTGAAAAAGATAAGGAACCATCTGGGAAATGATGTGAGATTAGTGTATCCAGGAAGGGCAGACATTCATTGGTTTCCAGTTCTATTGTAAAGTTGATTTTTGGGTGTCATCTATTTAAATGTGCTAAAAATGTATCCGATGTGTCTGGACCATGTGGCCAAAAAGCAAACACATCATCAACATAGCCAAAGCACTGGTTTAAGAATGACTGCATTGATAGCTAGCTTTTCTAAGTGTTCTATGTAGAAATTGGCTAAAGGGGAGGCCATTACTGTCCCCATCAAATTGTTTGTATACTTTTCCTTTTCATGTAAAATAACCTGTATTTACTGTGAATTTAAATAGTTCTCATATATAATGAGGAAAATGTGACTTTAGTAAATCAAGGGTTCAATTAATGGTACATGGTTTGCTAAAATACTTTTTAGGTGGACAGAATTTTTTTACAAAGGAGGGAGAATTGATTCTGAGAGTGGCTAGTAGTTTAGCACATTTGTATGTGGGACTGTTTATGCTATCCACAATAGGACATAGGGGGTGTACCTTGTTTGTGAATTTTGGATGCTCCATATATTCTGGGTGTTTAACATGGATGGGATTGAGTTTATTAACTGTTTCTTCAGGCCAGGATGTGACTTTTTTTCAATAATTTGCACACTTTATTCTTTTGAGAGTTGGTGGGATCCCGATCTATAATTTGGTCTGTTGACTGATTCTAATGTATTCTTGGTGAAGAATTCAACAGAATATGAAAGCAGAATGAACATGGTGATGAATTCAGAATATTTATCACAATGACAATTTTATTTCACTTTTCTGAAAGTTGAGAATTGCCATTTTTTTCTATTTGGTGGATATGATTAGATTTTCATCTGCATGTGCAGCTATTTCTGTGGTTGCTGGTTTAGAAGTTTAGTTAGTCTGTTTTTTACTTTTTTTATGTGGAAAATTTTGGGGATAAGCACATAGCAATTGCAGTAATGTTCACATAAGCAAGAATTTAGAGATCTAATTGTAGAACCTATTATAGATAGTGTTGCAGATGGATTGTCAGGGGAAGCAATAAACAACACTGAAACACCGTAGAACTTCATGGATTGTTTCCTTTTCTATATTTTTTTAGATGGTTTCATAATTTTGAATGACTTGGGAAGACAACCTTATAATCAGAATATTTATTAGAAAATATTTAAAATAAATATAGAGAATATTAATTTTATCAAGGGGTGGCAGCTCTTATCTTGATCATCAAGTTGACATATTTTATTAATTATTGAACGTAGGGTCAGATTAAGAAAATCTGCTTCAAATAGGTAAATGCCCAATTTAAATCTTTGGGAACTGTCACATATTTATATATATTAAAGAATTGAGAAAGTGCAATTGATGTTTTTATAGTACAAAGATTTTTTTCATACTGCAGTGCAGTAAAGAGAGTTTCTGTGTTCCTCCAGACACAAAATGGCAGTTCTTCCTGTTTATCCAAAATAGAAAAGTTTGTAGGAGCAAGGGATGTTATAGATGTCAGAATGGTCTAAATCAGGACTATCCAAGGTAATCCGAGGGCCACATTAGAAAAAAAAATTTATCTAAGGGCTGCATCACAATGCGTATCTAGTCATTTGGTGAGCAGTAGCGACACAACCACAAAAGCTGAACAACAATAATTGCGCACTAATTGCATGCTCATGTTCCCCATGAGTGCCCAGAGCATGCACGTTGGAACAAAACAGCGTAAGAATACTTCTTTGACACATCTAATATTTGAAAAACATGTGGGTATATAGTGATGTAAAAACACCAAATAAAATTATCAACATCAAGATTATCGATTAGTGATAGAATTAAAATATCTAATATGCATTCGATTCAAACTGATATTTTATTTTTTCGCTCGTGAAAGTCAAAACCTACAGGCGGACGACATAAAATCGCACAGTGGGCAGTGCTTAGGACAGCCCTGGTCTAATAAATTGGAAAAGATCTTTTGGTTAGCAAATAAGGGTAGCTAATTTTTGGTATGGATTAAAGTCTGTATGCTGTACCTTTTAAAAACTAGTTTTTTTTGTGTGTGTGTTCTGCATTTAAGGGGGAAGGGACAATCTCATGTTGATTTTTTGAAGAGGAGTAAGAAAGTAACTAAAAAAAGTGTCATGGATGTCATCCTATTCTGTGGATAGTCTGGTGTGGTGTGAGCAAATAGCTTTAGCTCAGTTAGCTAAGGTTCTGATAATACTATGTTCCTGGGGGGGGGAGTGATGAAGTGACAGATGATGCATCTTCCAGTGCTACATTGTATCCCCTCCCACAATATGGTGCTATCAAACCCTTAGGTAATTCAGCTAGAACTGTTTGCTCAGACTACGCTCCACTCTATTCACAGAGATCAATCATATTGCAACCTGCAACCGTTTTTTTAAGCCTATGGCTTTGCTCTTCACAAAATCAACAAAACACTCCCCCTCAAAGCCATACAAAAAATGAGCTAATCTTATCTGCTCACCAAAAAAATCCTGCATCATCTGGTGAGCACTGGTGCCGAAAAATTATATCTTCCCTAGTTGGAGGAAATGGGATGTCTTTCATTATCTTTTTCACCACTACCTTGCTTATTACAGACCTGAAGTGGCTACAGTTATGATGTTTGGTCGCTAGTGCAAGAGTTCAGGTTATGTCTCCCCCCCCCCCCCCCGACTCTTCTCACATGAAGTGAGAGTGAGTCGAGGGGGGGGGAGTTGAGTGAGCAGACCAGGACTCTTCCCATTCAAGGGTACATGTAAAATGGTTCCGCAGGTCAGCTACTGGATAGTACATGGGACTGAACCAGTCAGCAATGAATCTGGAGGCTTCCCAATCAGCCAGTATCAACTCATGCAACCATATATTTTGCTAGTTAGTGACTAGAGGGAAACCAAATACTGTTACTGGGAGAATCATTGAGGCCACATATGGACAGAAAACTGAATTCCCTCTGTGAGGGTGGTATGTTTGTGAGTCTGCCACCTCTCACTGTATGCTGACTTCCTCACAAAATACAAATGAACAACAACAACCCAAAGAAATGCAATTTTACTGTGGATCACAAAAATTCTCCCACGAAATTAGTTCAAAAAAAAATCAAAAAACAAAGAACCCACTCACAAGAAACATCAAAAATCGAACCAAACAACCTGCCAACATTAATTCTTACGAAAAAAAAAAAAAATTTCCACATTCACTTCACCAACATCCATGGTCTAAACAGCAATATGAACAATGTGCACTACCACCTACAGTTATCTAAACAACAACTGACAACCTCAACAGCCAATCACCTCAACTGCCCAAACTACACATTACTGTACATCCACAGATGCAAGACCCTTCGACACTTGTGAGCATGTCAGAAGAAGGAGAATTCATTCCGATAATAGGGTAATCAATCCGTCTTATGGTATGTGTTTTTTATTATTACACATTGGAAAATTAACTTTTCTTTTATGAACATTGTAGTTTTTATAGTGGTAACTCATATTTTGCTTGTATAACAGTTGGAAAATTTTACATACAAAGCATGTGATTTTGCGTGTTGGCGACCAATTCATACATCCTTTATTTCTTTGTCCCCTTCAGCATGAACTGACTATTCTTGGCAGTCTGCCAGACCTGGTCTTATAAACTGTGGGCATACAATACATAGCTCTTTCTGCCAAAAGGGCAGAACTTGTGCATTCATTAGTCCAGAGTCTGCACATCCTTGAACTCCCAATGTTTGATCTGCTTTGGCTCAAAATTTCTCTATCAAACGAACATGTCCTATTCATATGCTCTATGTATCACTCTCCAAACTTTGTCAACCCCTCTGACCTCTTGAATCATTTCTTTAAAGACAAAGATTAACTTTCTGCAGTTGAAATACTCCAATAGTGAGGTTATCCTTCTTGGGGACTTCAATGTCCACAACTCGCATTGGCTCCTCTTCTCCAGTTTCACTGATCAAGCAAGCAGGCAGGTAGACATAAGTTGTAGGGCAGGTTGCCATTACAGTGAAACCCTTTCTCATATTGCCCAATGTTGTTTTCAAACTCACGGTAACCGGGTGAAGTGGTATGATGCCTTTCTCCATATTAAATAACCGTTTGAAAAACAAAGATTTGGAGACTGTGGTTGAATTACACTATAGGACTGCAGCTGGCATTAGAGAGTGCAATTTAATTGCAAAGAAGGGTGAAAGAGTTTAGGTTATTGATGCACAGATAGTGAGTACTGGCACTCAAGTGTTGTCAGTCATAGGGACAAGGTCTCATATTATGGGTAGAATATAAATCTTGCTCGATAGAGTGAAGAGGAGTTTGGGGCAGCTTCTTATTTCACTAGTGCTACCATCTCCATTCATGGTGTATGGTGCAATAAGAGTTACAAAGACTTGACTACTATAGGCATTACTTCAGCAGACATTAAAATTATTATTATTATTATTACTCCAAGACCTCATGGAGTCAAAGACTCATCTGGGAGGTCCTTTTATCACACACACATCTCATCATACCGAGCCTTAAACACACTCAAACTCCTTGCAGATGCCACACTTTTAGGCAAGGCATTCCAATCATTCACATCTCTGAATGAAAAAGACCTGCCTCTCACTCCCCTACTCACACCCTCTTTATATAGTTTCCAGGGATGACCTCTGATTCTCCCCTGATCTCCCACTATTCTCTGTAAAACTTCTCCACCATTGATCTTATAACAACCCCTTACCAACTTGTAGGTCTCTATCATATCTCCCCTCTTCCTCCTCTCCACCAGACTCTGCAAATTACATCTTCTCAATCTTTTCTCATACTCAACATTCCAGAGGTCAGAAACTACCTTAGTCAGTCGCCTTTGGACCCTTTCCAACATCGCTTCATTCTTCTGAAAACTAGGTAACCAAATCTGGGCACAATAGTCCATGTGTGGCCTAATCAAAGCCTTATGCAACGGAACAAGAATCTCCCTACTTCTACACGTCAGTGTCCTCCGCATCATTCCCAGAAGCCTTTGTGTTCTCTTCACAATTTTGGTGATGTGTCCCCTAAATTTTAGATCCTTATCCCTTATCACCCCAGATCTCTTATTTCCTCTACCTCCAACAATATATTCTCACCAAGCATAAATTCTGCATCCCATCTTTGTTTTCCAAATTTTAAAACCTTACATTTCGCAACATTGAACTCACATCCCCATTTCCGTGCCCAATCACTCAAATTTATTCAAGTCTTCTTGCAAGGCCACAACATCTTCACTATTCTTTATGGTTCGTCCCAACTTTGCATCATCTGCAAACAACTGAATATCTCCATCAAAATCTTCACCAATATCATTAATATACAAATTAAATAGTAATGGCCCTAAAATAGACCCCTGAGGCACTCCACTAGTGACTTTCCTTTTCCTGGATATCGCACCCCCATACACAACTTGTTGATACCTATCAGATAGCCAGTCTCCAATCCACTGCACTAATCTAATATCCAATCCCATCTGCTCTAGTTTCACTGTCAATTTATCATGAGGTACTCTATCAAAAGCTTTTGCAAAATCCAAGTATATTACTGTGTATCCTTCTCCTCTGTACAAGGAAGCAGTCACTTTATTGTAATAAGTAAGTAGATTACTATAACATGCCCTCCCTTTAGCAAATCCATGCTGTCCATCAAAGATTATACCATTATTGTCTACCCAACTGTGGATCCTAGTTCTCACAAGCTTCTCCAACAACTTAACCACAACACCTGACACACAGATAGGCCTATAGTTTGATGCTTGAGTTCGATCACCTCCTTTATGAAGTGGCACAATCTTGCCCTCCTTCCACTTCTTAGGAACTTGACCAAGTGCAAGATTCGTATTAAAAAAAATGTCAAGGCAGGTGTTAACTCTCTGGCACTTTCCTTCAGAATGTGCAGTGATATATTATCAAGTCTCACAGCTTTATTTATTTCTAGTTTACTCAACTCCCCAAACACCTCTTGCTCACTTACAGTCAGTGTCTCCTCCCCATCGTTAACTGCTTTCAATCTCTCCATGAAGTCACATTCACAAGACTGAAAGATCTTTATGAACTGCTCATTAAGTATCTCCACCACACATTCTGCAACAGCTGTCTTTATACCATTTTCTCCAATCAATGTCATCCTTCCATAATCATTCTTTCTTTTGCTGGCTACATATCGAAAGAACTCCCTAGGATTCTTTTTGGCTTCATTAGCTAACTGCTGTTCATACCTCTCTTTAGCTACTCTGACCAACCAAGTCGCCCTCCTTGTCTGGTATTTGTAGACTTCATGAAATTGGTTATTTCCACTTCTCTTATGCTGCCTCCACAATGCCCTTTTTCTCTGTATCGCATGCTTGATCTCTTTATTCATCCATCTCACACCTACCTTATTTAACCTTCTCACCCTTGGAATACATTTAGACATTGCTTCTGCTAAATAGTTTTTGAAAATCCCCCAAGCTGCATTCATCTCTTTTCCAGCTAACTCCTCATTCCATGCTACACCTGCAAGCTGTCTCCTGAGCTCTTCATAATCAATCCTCTTGTAATTCCACATATGCCCTTTTCTCACGGGGGGGGGGGGGTCCTCACAATGCTGGCAACCACCCAGGTAATCACCTCATGGTCACTCTCACCAATTGGTGGATGATATGACACCTCATTGATAATTACATCCTCCGATGAGATGACCAAATCCAAGACCCTTAATCCTCGTGTGCCCTCTGTTACATACTGTCTGAGGTAGTTATCCCTCAAAAACTCAAGAAACTCATTTTCTTTACTTCCAGTTGCTATCTCATCATTCCAGTCTATATTTCCATAATTAAAATCACCCATAATGATCACCCTTTTCTTATTTGCTTGGCTAATTTGACTATACATTTCACTATCACCACCATCCACATTACATGGTCTATAACACCATCCCACCATGTATTTGATTCCATTCACCTGAAAAATACTGGCACTATTTCCATCTTGCATCTCCACTTTGAATGGACATAGCTCTTTCTCTATCATCAATAGCACTCCCCCTCCCTTTTTATCCCTTCTATCCTCACGAAACACATCATACCCTTCCATCTCTGTATTCCTATCAGTTGAAATAAGTGAGACCGTGTCTCACTTATTCCGACAATCTTTGGGTGAACAGAAGCAATCAGTGCAACCATATCATCTGCCTTGTTTCTTATACTTCTAGCATTGGTATACAAACACAACAGCTCATTTCTGGATCTACAGCTAGGTCCACTGATACCACTCACTCGATGTGATCTCTCCATGCTAGACTGGGGCGATTTCCCTTTCTGCGTCTTCATTTTAGAACCCTTTTCAATTCGAACTGTTTCCTCTTGATCCCTGGTCATCCCATTCCTTTCCTGCCTACACATGCTCTCACCTCCTCTTGGAGCATCGACCTTTCTCACACTGTGTACCCCTGTCCACTCTGAGCCTCCCCGTTTCCCTGCTCCTCTTGCACACCCATTCTCTAATTTTCTATACTCATACCACTCACTTCCCCATTCATATCCACTTCTTCAATCTCTCTCTCGTCTTACTCTCCTGCTCTTCCACATCACTCCCCTCTCGATCTGATTCATTCTCTCTACCTTCCAATAGCAGTCTCTCCAAGCGACTCACACCATAATCACTCAAATGCAGTCCATCGTTCCCATACAGCTCACTTCGTGCTTCAAACTCGTTCCACACATTAACAAACTGTACTCCCATCTCCTCACAAATTTCAGCCAGCATATCATTCATAATCCTTGCTCTCTGCCTCATTTCACCACAGTCATACTTAGACAACACACTGACTACCCTTCCTGTCACACTATTTTCTCTTAAAATCTTGTCACTTAGAGTTTTGCAGGGCACACTGGTGGCTTAGCTTACCAACAAATGACTTCTAGAATGCCTTGTACCGGCATGGGATAGATCTTGATGTATTTTGACTTCAGCATTCGCTCTGGTAGACCATAGTATGCATTTCAGTGCGAAGATTTTTTAAATAAAATAAAATATTCAACGTGTCTGCATTTTCCACATACTCAGGCAATGCATCCACTCATCCATGTAAAGAAAGTGCTCTTCACACTTTTGCTAATACCCTCCTTATACAGTTTACACAGTTTACAGGGATGATCTCTTTTCTACCTCTTCCCCACCACCACCATTCTATGAAAAATGTCTTCTGCCTTAACCAACTGCTATGCTTCAATCACATCCCCTCTTCTCCTCCTATTCGCAAGATTTTGCAAATCATACTCCCTAAATTTGTCTTTATATCTATCTAAAGAGTAGTTTCTACATTTCTGAATTATCTTAGAACCCTTTCTAAAATAGTCTCATCAACCTGTAAATCAGGTGATGAAATCTGTGCACAATAATTCATATAAGGCCTGATCAAGATCTCATACAATATAACCATAACCTCTTTATTTGTACATGATTATGGTCCTCCACATCATTGTCATAATTCAATGTGATGACTTCACAACTTTTGCAATGTGATCGCTGTTCTACATGCCCACCACCACTCTCATCTCTTCTAACCCCTCACAGCCCATCATGGCATAACAAATTTCAGAATCTTACACTTCACAACATTGAACCAATAGTTTTCCTCACTTGTGCACTCATACAATCTATTGAAGTTCTGTAATATCCCAACATCTGCTTGACTCCTCATCATTTTCTACCATTTTGATAATCTCAGAACTGTTGCATATCTGCAGTGAAATCAGTCCCAATATCATTAATAAATAAGTAGAACAAATGGCCCAAACGCAGACTCCTGTATCATACTACTGACTTCCTCTTTTGAGAAAGCACACCCTATAACTTGCTGGTACCTATCTAATACTCTCAGTCTTTCTATACCCTCTCTTTCATACTACCTAAGATAGCTGTCTCTCAAAAATTCAAGAAATTCATTTTCCTTATACCCAAATGCTATCTTTTCATTCCAATCTGTCTACCATAATTGAAATAACCCATAATGATTACTCTTCTCTTGTTTTCTAATTCAAGTTGCTTGTACATTTCTTCATCGCCACTCTCCATGTGTGGCCAATAGCAACATCTGACAAAATATCTCTTTCTGTCAATTTCCACCTCAGAGGTGGAGACCAAAAGGAATATAATTAGTAATATCATACAGATATCTGTATGATATTAATAATATAATATATATTAATAATAAGATATCTGTATAATATCTGTATTATCATACAGACATTTCCATAGAGTCAGAAAACTCAGTGTGAGAGATTCATTATTCATGCAATACCTATCAACGTCTCCTTTAATTCATTCAATGAAGAAGCACTCACAACTACCTCTTGCAACCCATTACACCAATAAGGAAAAAAATATAGTCTTAACACCTTTAATACCATACTTTTATGCAATTTCCATGGGTAACTCCTTGTTCTCTCTTCTTGCCAAGTACTGGACAAAGTATTCAGCATCAATCTTATAAAACTCCTTTAATAATTTATATGTTTCTATCATGTTTTTCACTTATGAGCTAGTTTTGAAGCCCACAGATCTTCAATCTATTCTCATAGGAAGCATTCCAGAGACCTGCCACAATCTTTGTCGCTCACCTCAGGATTTTACGTCTTCATTCCCAAGGAATCTAGGTGAGCAAACAATTAGGGGAGTCTTCACAATTATGCAATTAAAACATGTATTTAAAAGTTAATCAGGGAATTTATGTAATTTTCAATTTCTGTAAACAGCCAAAAGGAAACAAAGAGATAGTAATGATGAATATACCTGGCATTACTATAACCTCAACTACAACTTCCATCTTGATCTTGGTTGCACTACAATGCAAGATCAAGGTGGAACTAAGCATGAAATGATAACTATTGTTATTTTTTCTCTTCTCAACAGCTTCTGTGTCATTCATCTATTTACTTATCTTGAAAATGCTATAATTCAGTATTAATAATAGCGTTTGTTATTAGATAAAGGTGGAGTCCGATACATTTTCTAAAAATGTTATTTAAAATCATACCTTTCACACTGCCAAGGATATGATGGAGTAGATGCAATCCTGTAATTAAAAAAGTAAGGTGAAAAACTAATAAATACAACACACACACACACAATGATGAATACATTTTAGAAATTCAGAATATCAAGAATTCAGCTTTTAATCACGTTTCCTTTTAATGTAATATGCTAGCCTTCATACAAAATAATGTCTATAATGCATATCCATATACACATCTTACACATATAGGAAATGTGTAAGGAATAAAGGAAGGGTGTTTTGCATTATGAGATATTAAGGCAATTGATGTGAAGTCAACAATCTCTATATACAAGTAGTCCAGTCATGAAGATACTCCATAAACTTTGTTTGCTCACACTTGTAAGAAAACAAACTTTGAACGAGCATTTATGAATGAGTATAACATGAAAGTTATATAACACCAAAGCAGAAAGGCACCAGAGGGTAAGGAGAGAGAGAGAGAGATAGGTGAGAGAATGGAAGAGACAGTGGAAGAGAAGAAATTGCAGAAAGATGAGAGAGTGTGAAAGTAAAGGATAGAGAGGTGAGAGGGAGAGAGTCGAAGAGAAAAACAAGAGAGGGATTGGAAGCTGTAAGAGTAAGGGAATGCCAGTGAGAGAAGGATGAATGAATCTGTTTGGAGTGTCATGTATGGAGATTCGATGATGCAGGGCATAGAGAGTAGAGTGCTCACCAGGTGGAATAGTGTGTGGCAATGGCAGTGAAGAGGGATGAAAGTGAGGAGGAGTGGGACAAATGTCCTGAGAGGTTAGTGTGAATCTTGTAGCATAAGATTTGAGGATGATGTAAGAGCTAGTGCTGCGTAAATGTGTCCAAGGAAAGATAATAAGCATATTGTCCCGATATGATAATGTAGAGTGGAAGAGAAGATACCACTAATGACAAATGAGATGATAGCAAGAATGTGCAGAAAAAGAGGTCTGGAATATGTGGATGCATGAAGTACATTTGAGGATAGAAGAGAGCTGTGTGCAAGAGATGAATTACATTTGAATGCAAAAGGACACAGGCAATTGAAGAGACTGTTGCTTTCCTAGTTCTAGTTTCCCCTAAGTATACTTAGGGAAACTAGAACTGCACAGATGGATTTTGCAGGGATGGCCTCATGTAGAGATAGCAGCTTGAGAAATGAGGGGATGTACACTATAATACACAGCAAAGTGGAGTATGAGAAGAGTAATAATAGCTACAAGAATACTGGTGATACACTGGTTTTTCTATATACAAAAGCTAGGAGCATTAGGAATAACAGCATTGTGGCAGTGATTGACTCAGTCTCTCTAAAGATTGTTGGTATCAGTGAAACTTGGTTAACTGAGGGGGGGGGGTGTTCTAACAGCAATAGAAATCGAAGGGTATAGCATATTTCACCAGCATAGGGAAGGTAACCATTTTGCTGAAGTGTTACTCATGATAAGAGATCAATTGTGGCCTCTTAGGGTGGAGAATCTCAGTGGGAAAACACTAATGGTTTTGAGAGTATATGGTGTGAGACAGATGTTTATAAGACAAGATATTTAGTGGGATGATAATACAGATCAAGGAATACAGATGGTGACAAGCAGGAAATGTTTAGGCAAATTAATTTGACAAGTGCAAAGTGAGCAATCATTATGGTGAATTCAGCTATAATTAATATAAACTGGGCAGAACAGACAATGATTTTAGACAGCATGTGGTGGAAGAAACATGAGGATAAAGAATTTTGGATTTGGTCACACAATCAGAGGATCTGATTTTGACTGACATGACATGCTTTTCTCCAGTTGGGGAGAGTGACCATGTAGTCTTGACTTGGAGGATGAATAGGCACGTGAAGATATCAAAACAGATGGAAGTTATGTGGAATTATAAAGCAGGTGACTATCATAGACTTGGAAACCAGCTTGCAGTACTACAATAGATAAAAGTATATGAAGGAAGAGGAGTCATTAATGCATGGGAGATACTTAAGAAAAAAATTTTGACAGCAATTACAGATTGTATAGCACGAGTAAAGAAGACAAAGCAATTTAGAGTCAAATGGATGAATAAAAGGAATAAAAGAAGAAAAAGAGATTATGGAAGGCATACAAAGAGAGAGAGAGGGAGAGAGAGGTGGAGTACAGTTGCATGAAGAATATAAAGTTCAAGCTAGGAAAGTGACTAGTATCGTAAGGAGAGAAAAATTAGAATATAAGAGGAGATTTATGCAGTATTCCAAGGAGATACCAAGGAGTTATTTTCACTATGTGGCAAAGTAGGAGGAAAATTGATAGTGGACAGCTTATCTTTCTGGGTGGAAACAGGAATTGGGTGACCAAACCAGATGACATAGTTGAGCTATTTAATGATCACTTTATTAGTAATACATCCTGGTATACTTCAGGTTTTATTACTATAATGATAATGAGTGGTGAAGTGTTAGAAGTGAATGAAGAGGGTGTATTCCAAATACTGAGTACACTAAATGTCAATAAGGCAGAGGGAGTAGATTGAATTTCATCACGTTTTAAGGGAATGTGCTATGGAACTGACTATGCCATTAACTTGTCTGTTCAATGAAAGTCTTGCAATGGGACAAGTTCCTGGAGAGTAGAAGTAGGGTAAGGTTTCTTTTGTAGTTAGGATTTTAGAGAAACTGGAAACTCGTATACAGAATTGGGCAGATAAGGGTAATATTTATGCAGGCCATCATGGATTTGTTAAAGAATGCAACTTATTTTACTAACCTGGATACCTTTTATAATAGAGTAACAAGAGCAGTGGATGAGAGTGCATACACTGTCATAATTATTTTTTTTAATTAATTAATTTTTACCCAAGGCATTTGACAGGGTGCCACAAAGATGAGATTTAAGTTACATCATATTAGTTTAGATATCAAGTTAGTGGATTGGATTGGTGATTAGCTTTCTGATGGAAATCTAACATCAGAGAGTTGTATAAGGGAGAGCAGTCGAGTAGGGAGCCTACACGTGGAGTTCCATAGGATTCAGTCCTTGAATCATTGCTGTTCAATCTTTATGTCAATGATATAGTCCATAGGACTACAGAGAGAGAGAGAGAGAGAGAGAGAGAGAGAGAGGTTCAGTTGTTTGCAGATGATGTGAAGCTTGGGAGGGTTATTAGTAATGTGGATGTTTTGGTTCTTCAAGAGCATTTGAATATGCATTTGGATAAAGGATTAAACAAGTTATATAATTTCTCAGTATCTTTAATTTATAGTATAATCAAGTGAAAAACTTCCAAAAACTATCTCTAATCCAGAGAATTTTAATAACAAGGTGTGACACCTTTTGAACACTCGTATATGAAAATATATTATTATTATTACGGGCAGCTCCAAGGAGTCCTTAGACTCATCGAGGGAGGCCCAACATCATGTCAAGAACTATTCAACATTCACACAGTATCTATCATACTTCACCTTGAACTCATTTACAGTCATGGCACCCACAACAGACTCAGGCAGCTGATTCCACTCATTTACCACTTTCCAAGTAAAAAACCTAGCTCTAACACCCTTGCTAACCACACTCTTACGAAGCTTCCATGGATGGCCCCTGGTCCTCCCACTACCAGTCCTATTCTCAAAAATATCTTCTGAATTAATCTTATAGAAACCCTTCAGTAATTTGAATGTCTTAATCATATCACCCCTTTTCGCCTATCAACCAATTTCTGCAGCCCACAAATCTTTAACCTGTTCTTGTAAGGTTCATTCCATAGTCCTGCTATTATCTTGGTCACTCGTCCTCTGGATACTCTCCACCTCCTCCCCATCGAAAAGAAACCCTGGCACCCATATCTGGGCACAGTAGTCTAGATGGGGTCTTATCAAGGAACATGATACAGAGGAACGATACAGAGGAACAATAACCTGTTTGTTTCTGCTTGTTAAAGTATTTTTTAGCAACCAAGTGATTTGATGAGCTGATTTAGCCACTTTTGCAATGTGACCTCTAAACTTCAACTCCTTATCGACCAACACTTCCAAATCCCTAGCCTCATCAATCTCCTGGAGTACGGTTCCACCAATGTGATATACTGCTGCTAATCTTTTCAGCCCAAAATGCATAACCTTACACTTTGCCACATTAAATTGCCATCCATTTTTCTTAGCCCAGTCCTCCAAACTATCCAAATCATCTTGCAAAATTTTGATATCCTGTGCACTCACTATTGCTCTACCCAACTTTGCATCATCAGCAAACAAGTGAACACTTCCTCTCAGATCCTTTCCTATATCGTTAATGAACAAATTGAAAAGTAGTGGTCCAAGAACAGAACCCTGCAGCACACCACTAGTCACAGGCTTTTGGACTCTACTCCTGAATAAACCACTCTCTGATATCTCTCCATCAACCACCCTCCTATCCATCTCACCAACCCTATATCCATTCCCATATATTGCAGTTTACGGATTAGACTTCCATGTGGTATCCTGTCAAAGGCCTTAGCAAGGTCCAGTAGAATCACTGTAAACCCATTACCCTTATCCAGTTCAGCGGTCACTGTGTTATAAAATGTGAGCAAGTTACTGAGGCATGATCTACCCTTCACAAAACCATGCTGTCCCCCATACAGTATCCCATTTTCATCTATCCAATCTTGTATTTTTTTTTGACTATTTTCTCCAAGACCTTGACAACAATTCCTGATACGCTGATCGGCCGGTAGTTTTCAACAGCAGTCTTGGAACCTCCTTTATGCAGTGGAACTATCCCCCCCCCCCCGAGACTAACCCAGACCAGAGACTCAAATTAAACAAAATGGTCAAAGGCACTGACAATTCTTTAGCCACTTCTCGTACGACACGAGCTGGTATACCATCCAATCCCGCAGGTGAATTGACATTGAGGTTTTGTAATACACTATTCACCTCCATTTCATTCACCACAATTCCCGTATAAGCTGTTGGTTCTTCCATTTCTGCAATGTCACCACCAGGATGATATACTCTTGCAAAGTGCTCACTCAGTAATTCTACTATATCAACTGATTCAGTTACCTCCCTACCATCAGCATTCTTTAAAATCATTCTGCCATATACATTTTTTCTTTTACTTGCAACATATCAAAAAAACTGTTTGAGATTCTCTTTAGCCTGCATGGCTAATATTTTTCATAATCCGTTTTTGCTTTTCTTACCACACTTGTTACCCTTCTGGCCTGGGCTTTATATCGTTCATGTGCCTGCAGGTCACCTTTCTCCTTAGATTCAGTTACCTCCCTACCATCAGCATTCTTTATAATCATTCTGCCATATACATTTTTTCTTTTACTTGCAACATATCAAAAAAACTGTTTGAGATTCTCTTTAGCCTGCATGGCTAATATTTTTCATAATCCGTTTTTGCTTTTCTTACCACACTTGTTACCCTTCTGGCCTGGGCTTTATATCGTTCATGTGCCTGCAGGTCACCTTTCTCCTTAAATTCCCTCAACAGTTGTTTCTTTTTTTGAAGCTCAAGCTTAATGGTGTTATTCATCCATTTCTGCCATATACATTTTTTCTTTTACTTGCAACATATCAAAAAAACTGTTTGAGATTCTCTTTAGCCTGCATGGCTAATATTTTTCATAATCCGTTTTTGCTTTTCTTACCACACTTGTTACCCTTCTGGCCTGGGCTTTATATCGTTCATGTGCCTGCAGGTCACCTTTCTCCTTAGATTCAGTTACCTCCCTACCATCAGCATTCTTTATAATCATTCTGCCATATACATTTTTTCTTTTACTTGCAACATATCAAAAAAACTGTTTGAGATTCTCTTTAGCCTGCATGGCTAATATTTTTCATAATCCGTTTTTGCTTTTCTTACCACACTTGTTACCCTTCTGGCCTGGGCTTTATATCGTTCATGTGCCTGCAGGTCACCTTTCTCCTTAAATTCCCTCAACAGTTGTTTCTTTTTTTGAAGCTCAAGCTTAATGGTGTTATTCATCCATTTAATTTCTACTTGATTTATTATTCGGACTCTAGGTATACAGTCAACCATTGCATCCTGCAAACACTTCTTAACCGTCTCCCATGCACTATCAACCTCAAGCCCTTGCAGTTTTACATGCCATGGCACTGAACCAATCAAACTCATAAGCTTGTCATACTTACCAGCCTGATAATTCCACATGTACCCTGTCTTAATTGTAAATTCCACACCTTTAGCCACCTCCCAAGTTAAGACCCTATGATCACTCTCACCAATTGGTGGCAATGTGGTCATATTCGTCACAGTCAGATCCTCAGATGTAATTACTAGGTCAAGCACTCTCTGACCCCTAGTATTTTCCATTACATGCTGTCGCAGAAAGTTATCCCTTAATAACCACATAAAATCCAATTCCTTCCTCCCGTGTATCCTCTCCTCCCTCCAATCAATGCTACCATAGTTGAAATCTCCCATAATAATTACCCTCCTTCCACTCATTTCTTCTATTTGCTTATGCATACTATCTCCATCATCTTTTCCATCACCTGGTCTATAGCAGCACCCAATTGTATATTTTATTCTGCTAGCCTCAATCTCACACCAAATGGCCTCAAATGTGCTCTTTTCTCTATCCTGCAATTCACCTTCTATTTTCCTTGGCTGCAGCTCATCAGCTATCATCAATAACACCCCCCCATTTTATTCTCCGTCATTCCTGAACACACCATACCCCTCACATTCAATCCCACTAGCTATATCATCTTCAGTTAGCCATGTTTCACTAATGCCAATAACCTGTGGTCTGGAACTGCCAACCAAGGCCAAAATTTCTTCCTTCTTGTTCCTAATACTCCTAGCATTAGTATACATGAATTGCAGACCTCCATTGGTCCCATTCCTACCTTGATGCCTTATACTAACTATCCCATTCTGATTTGTTGTTCTTATTCGCTCAAGCATATTATACTCATTCATACACTCAACTGCCTCCCTAAGTTCTGCATATCTACTTCCCCCACCCCTTAATAAATCTAGTTTCCCTGATTCTGCACATCCACTTCATTCAACAACACTTTTTCAAGTCTCCTTACACCAAATCCATTCAAATGCAAACCATCCATCTTATATAGATTCTTTCGCCCATCTAACTCACTCCACGCGTCCACAAATTCCACGCCACTCACCGCATATGACTTCTGCATTACTTCAACCTTTGTACCACTTGCTGAATCTGGCTCCCACTGATGAGACATTGATAAAGGTTGAATTTAAAAGTCACTTCACAAAATTTCACAAAGAAAGGACTATCACTCAAATCTGTGTTGATGGAGAAGACATGTCCACCACTCTGTTTGAAGACTATAGTACTGTTGGAAATTATAATTCTTGGAACATTAATGGCTTTCGTGTTCATAACCAAGATGGGCTTGACAAAACCATTACAGCATCTGAAGTTACAACAGCCTATAAAGAATGCCAGACAAGGAAATCACCAGGACCTGATGGTCTAGAGATAGAACTTAATTGTGAGGCCTGGGATTTTATTCTTCCCATTCTATTTACATTATTTAATTCTTTTCTCTCATGAGGACACATACCAAGTGAATTTGTAGCATGCCATACTATCCTCATTCCGAAACCTAACAGAGATCACACTTTAGTCAGCAGATGGAGACCTATTTCTCTATCTAATACTGATTACAAGATATTTTTCTGCATTATCAATAACAGGCTCAAAGTGGGAATGAGATACATAATTAAAAGCACACACCCGGGAGTACCAAGTCGAGCAATAGAATTTAATCTATTTCTGCTATGTGATCTAATCCACTTAGTTAACATGAAAAAGCAGTCAATGGCAGTGCTATTAGTAGACCTTACTCAAGCATTTGATAATGTCTGGCATCCCTTTCTATTCTACATCCTCCAGCAAACTGGTGTAGGTAAAAAACTACTATCTGTTATGAAAGGGTCCTTGCCAATTCAACCACCCACCTCCTAGTTAATGGGTTCTTGACAGACCCAGTAAAAATTCAAAAAGGAGTCAAGCAAGGTTGCCCTTTAAGTTCACTGCTCTTTGCATTGGTTCTTGAACCTTTCTTACAGGAAGTAAACAATACATATGCTGTGGGAGGAATAACAGTTCCTTCAACTATAAAGGAAAATAAGGTATTAGCATATGCCGATGATGTAGTAGGAACTTTGAAGGATAATGATTCCATTATATATATATATATATATATATATATATATACATAAGATGATCTGGGATGACTGCAGAGCAATCCCAGATAGAGAAGGCCAACTCAAAACAGTTAACCCATATGTGGTTAACCACCTGGATATCAGCCATCTTTGTGCTTTAGTTTCAATTGGTCTTTTGGTTGTTCATCTATATGAGATTGGTGAAAAAGGAAAACTGATAGCCTTTGGCTATATGATGATATAAAATAGCTGAGGCCTTTTCTCTATCTATCTTTCTTTCTATTCTACATCTTCAGCAAATTGGTGTAGGTTAAAAATACCATCAGGCTCTCTTGCATCCTATATTAACTACTCCAGGCCTATGATGACAACCCTTTACTTTTTCACCTCGATAAAGGGCAAAACCTGTCTGGGTAGTGACCCTTCCCACAATGTCTACAAGGATATGTGCATTGCATTATGGAACACCATGGCAAGTGATGTGAAGTCATTAACTTCTATATTTTGAAGTATTTTGGTGGTAATCCAGCCATTTTATTTGCACTGTATATTAAGAAATAAATTTTAACACCTTTCAATGCCCTAAGGCATATCCTATCACCAACAGCTTATATCTGTGCATGCCTGCCACAGATATAAGCACTCTAGGAGTTACTCTCCTAGAGTGCTCAAATGAGCACTCTAGGAGAGTAACTCCATCCTCAGATTGCCCGAATCCTATGAGTTCTTCTTCTTTCTTTCTTTTCTGCTGTGAATGTTCTCTGCAGTGTGCATATCCAATATAATAGTTTTATCAATGAATTAATGAAATAAAGAGCCAAAAGGCTTCACCTTTTGGCTCTTTACAATCCTGTGCACCTTTTTGACAACTCATACTGTAAAGTATTAAAGCTATTATCACTATAATCTTGGTATTATTTGGTCTACCTACTCACTGATGAGACCTCAATAAAGGTTGAAACTGGTCTGGGTAGTGACCTATCCCCCCTTAATGTAAAACAACATACATCTCCTAGGGGATGAGTTTTACATTAGGGCAAATACTAAGAATAGCGATCCTAGCTTTATCCACCTTTACAACGAGTTGCCCGGTATTGTACCACCCAGGTGTTTGCTCACGCTTGGACTTGCTGAACTTTTATAGTTTGCTATATTCGGCATGAAACTCTTTGATTTCTATCTTAGAGTTTTCTTATTCGGCTTTGAAATAATGTGGGATTAAATATCCTCTTAATTTAAATAGTTTTATCAACATTATATATCTGTTCCAGACTGAGGAGCTCATTGACAACTAGATTAACAAATGTGTCCAGATATTTGAAAATTTCTTTGTGATCTCTGGACCATTTTTCACAAGAAACAATGTAGATAGAAATTTCAAGAAGCATCTTAAACCTTTGATATTTTCATCATTATTATTATTCAGGCCTCCATGGAGTCAAAAGACTCACTGTGGGAGGTCCTTAGGAAACAAAGTCTATCATACCACTCCTTGAACTCACTGACCATTCTTGCTCTCACCACTCTATCAGGCATTCTACGGTTCAACCACCCTCCATGCAAAGAAACTACTCCTTATCCTCTTGCTCACAGCTTTCTTTCATAACTTCCAGGGATGCCACCCCTTGGCATCACTCCTTCCCTCTGTTCCACCAAGTGAAAGAACTCCCCCAGTGTCAATCCTGTAACTATCTCTCAACAGTTTAAAAGTCTCAATCATATCACCTCTCCTTCTTCTATCTATCAAACTCTGCAGTCCACATTCCCTCAGCCAACCCTCATAACTAACATTGTACAGCCCTGAAACGATCCTTGTTATCCATCTTTGTACCCTATCCACAGTTAATTTATCTCCTTCAAATCCTGAGGACCAAATTTGAGAACAATAGTCTAAGTGTGGTCTGAGCAAGGGCTTATATAATGGAATGCTAACTCTTTTATTGCTGCTTGTCAGTATCCTTCTCAGTACTGCAGCAATCCTCTGAGTTACCTTCACCACCTTTGCAATATGTTCCCTGAATTTCAGCATTCTATCAATCACCCCCCCCCCCCCCAGATCTCTCGTCTCCTACTTCTTCCAGTACATTTCCTCCAATCGAGTATGCAGCCTCTCATTGATGTATCCCAAGCTTCAAGACTTTATATTTTGATTCATTAAACCAACACCCCCAATTCAAATCCTCTTGCATGGTTGCCACATCTGCACTATTACTAATAACTCTTCCCAGATGGACTTCGCATCATCTGCAAACAACTGAATATCCCCCTGCAATCCATTGACAATGTCATTGATATAAAGATTAAACAATACAGATCCCAGTACCCTGTGGGACCCCACTTCTAACCCTCTGCCTGCTTAATATTGCCCCACCATACATAACTCTCTGATACCTATAATGACAGCCAATCCCAAATCCAGACTAACCCGACATCTAAACCCATGTGCTGCAACTTAAATATCAGCTGATCATGTGGCATTCTGTCAAATGCCTTTGCAAAAAAAAATAAAGGTAGTATATGCCTTTCCCTCATCAACCACTCTTGTCACTTTATTATAAAAGGCAATCATATTACTAAAGCAACAGCACTGCTTAATAAATCCATGTTGACCCTCACAGATGACATTACCCTCATCTGTCCAAAGCTGTATATGGTCCCTCACTAATTTCTCCAAGATTTTAACAACTACTGATGAAACACTATCCTTCAACTATAGTCTCACTCATATTCTAATTAAGTTTTTTTTTAAGGAATAACTTAGCCTGCTCCATTAACAAGCTACCAGGCAAGTCAACCCCATCACAACTATAATATTAAAACAAATTCCATTATCACTTGATCCTGTTCTCTTACCACTTTCACTGAGTCTCCAGATAATTTTCTCCATAACTTGTTTTTCTTGGTTGTTCGGTGGTCTTTATTATTCCTTCAGATCACCTGCTGCTTTCTTTTTTCAGCCTTGCTTAACTCTTGCATTCTGCAATATTTCAATTTTGTGCTTTATACTATAAAGGATAACATTTAAGTGTGCTATTTCTTTATCAATGTCTATTTTGTTCTCTATTTATATGGCTGCATTTTCAAAAGATTTGTATGTACTTGCTCTTGACATTTGAAAAGCATTTGATTTTTTCTGGTGAGACAGATGCCTATTTAGAAAACTATCAATAATTTATGCTGTGAACTGGAAGCTTATAAGCCCTAGCCAGGGTAAAATATAAGCAAAATGAAGAGATTGCAGGCACACTTAATTATTTACAGATAAATAATTAAGCACGTGTGCATGTGTGTGTGCCACATGCAATGCCATCTGTGATGGTCTACTGAACTAGTCAGGTGGTTCCAGAAATTTCATGTTCTCTTTCATAATTTATTCACACTAAAAGAAGGTGCTGGATTATCCATTGCTAGAAAATTAATGCTGTACCTGTACCTGTATTAAGCTAAATGACCATTTTCTTGAAGAAGTAGAATATTTTCAGTATCTTGGTTCCTATAATAATGCTATAAATGATATTGAAAAAAAAAGCACAAAGCTCTTCAGTTTTATAAAAGCCTAACTAATATCTAGAAATCCAAACTCATTACCACAACACACAAATTTATCCTTACAAAACCACTTAACTACATTTATATATGATTCTGGATAGGTATTAGCTATAGAACAAACAAAGTGTTTATTCCGTAACTTTTTTTTTTTTTTTATGTTGGACCCATATACGAGAGGTTGGCTGGTCAACCTATAGTACGTTAGTACCATATATGGGAAATGGGTAACATGGGTACATGCGTATATAGGTAACACTTGCATACTCATGTAGATAGGTCATCAGTGCAGAAGCAAATTAATATTTAGATAATTTGAAGAAGAAGAAGAAAAAAAACTGAAATAAAAGCTTCTCATTACTTCATAAATGATTACTTCGCTGCCCTTATCTCAGTTCTCTCATAAATAATAGAGAAGGTATCAACAGCTAATTTATGCACCATTTAGAAGTCTACCAACTAATGAGTGACCAACAGTATAGATGTTGATATTCATCACAGCCAATCTATTGGCTCAAAATAAACTTCTTAACACAAAGACCTAGAAAAATTTGGAAACTTTTATGTAATTGCTCTTGACATTTCAAAGGCATTTGATTGGTTCTGATGAGATGGAGGCTTATTTAGTAAACTATCACCTAGTTTACTTTCCACTCTTTGCAAATGGATTGTCCGGTTCTTCTGTGGTTGTTAACTCTACATGTCATTGTAGCTGCTTCCTCTCTCTTCAGATTTAATGAAGTAATTATCAAAAATGGTATAAAATCTTAATTATCAACACTAGGTTTGGATGAGTATAATTCCTCTGTTACCAACAACAGCACTTTTCCTTTTCAGCCCTATCTGTCTTCTCAAAAAATATCATATCCCTCCATCTATCTCATTTCCTATCAGGATGCGATCCTCATCTGACCATATCTCTCGTATACTGACAATTTTTGTATAAATTAACTCAATGCAACAACTTAGATACAAAAAAAATATTTATTAAACTCACTAATATTTTGCTGGTTTTCTAACCAGCATCATCAGAGCACAATTCTAACTATGATAGCAAAATGTTAGTGAATTTAGTAATCCCCCCCCCCCTCTCTCTTTTCCTTGATATCATCGGTTCAATCCTCTGTGAAATACTTAAAATGTGGAAAGCAGTTGGAGGAGATGAATTTGATATTTCTACATGACATTTGACCAGAAATGCTTAAGCATTTCTGGTCAAATGTTATGTAGAAACCATTGTAAAACTTTAAGGTGTAAAAGTTTTTTACAATGGTTAATAGACTACAATGATGTTCAGAAAGATTAATCAGAAGGATGAAGAGTGAATTCTGGATGAGTAGACTCAAACTGTTATAATGCCATTTATAAAAAAAAAAAAAGAGGGATGATGGAATAACTAAAAGTTAGACTTATTGAATTAGTCTAACTCAGGGAGACACTCATCAAAGAGTCCCCATCGCATGATTCATGCAAGTATTCTTGAGAAAAGTCTAAGAGAAACAGCAGGAAAGAAATAACTAGAGTTAATAACAAACATGTTGGAAGTTTTTTCACTTGGTTAGACTATAAATTATATATTTAATTTAATCCTTTATCCAAGTGTAAGCAAACAAAGTTTGTGCTGAAGTATCTTCAGGACTGGGGCAACTCCTGGTATAACATGTCCACAAGGAGATGTGCTTTGCATTATGGGAGATACTAAGGCAAGTGATGAGAATTTATACCACCTTTACCAGGAGTTGCCCCAGTCCTGAAGATATTTCAGACATGAACTTTGTTTGCTTACACTTGGATAAAGGATTAAACTAAATATATAATTTAATAACAAACAGGAATTCTCAGAACCAAATTTTTACTTTACAACAAATTATTGAGAAATTGTGAGAAGACAACAGGAATCTGTATTTGAGTTTTGTATATCTGAAAAAGTGTAAAATCAGGGGTAAGACAAGGATGCACATTATCTCTGCTCTTAATCATCATCTATATGGATCACATTATGAAAGAAAGTGGTATCAAGCCTGATATTAGAACTGGAGATGCCAAACTTAGCTCTTTGCTTTATGCTGATGATGTTGTACTCCTAAACATATCTAGTCAAGTCTCCAGGATTCACTAACTAAACTCAATAACAGCTGTAACAAATTTGGCATCAAAAAGACCAAAACTATGAAAATAGGCAGAAGCATAGAATTTCAGAACTTCAGCTACATTCTGAATGGAGATCCTAGAGCAAGTAAAATATATCAGCTATTTAGGCACTAGTGAAGATTGATAGGTTAAATCTGGAAATAGACAACAGGATAAGCAAAGCTGATATGGTAGGTAGCCAGCTGAATAAATTTATATGGAATAAGAGAGAAATTAGCCAAAACACTAAACTAATAGCATACCAGACAGTGTTAAACCAGTTTTAAGTTATTATTATAATTATTTTTTTTATTATTATTAAACAAGACCTCATGGAGTCAAAGACTCATCTAGGAGGTCCTTTTATCTTACACACACATCTCATCATACCGTGTCTTAAACACATTCAAACTACTTGCAGACACCACGCTCTCAGGCAAGGAATTCCAATCACTCACAACTCTGCACGAAAAAAATCTGCCTCTCACTCCCTTACTCACACCCTCCTTATACAGTTTCCAGGGATGACCTCTGGTTCTCCCCTGATCTCCCACTATTCTCTGTAGAACTTCTCCACCATTGATCCTATAACAACCCCTTACCAACTTGTAGGTCTCTATCATATCTCCCCTCTTCCTTCTCTCCACGAGACTCTGCAAATTACATCTTTTCAATCTTTCCTCATACTCAACATTCCAGAGGTCAGAAACTACCTTAGTCAGTCACCTTTGGACCCTTTCCAACATCTCTTCATCCTTCTGAAAACCCGGTGACCAAATCTGGGCACAATAGTCCAAGTGTGGCCTAATCAAAGCCTTATACATTGGAACAAGTATCTCCCTACTTCTACATGTCAGTGTCCTCCGCATCATTCCCAGAAGTCTTTGTGTTGTCTTCACAATTTTGGCGATGTGTCCCCTAAATTTTAGATCCTTATCCACTATCACCCCCAGATCTCTTATTTCCTCTACTTCCAACAATATATTCTCACCAAGCATAAATTCTGCATCCCATCTTTGTTTTCCAAATTTTAAAACTTTACATTTTGCAACATTGAACTCACATCCCCATTTACGTGCCCAAACACCCAATTTATTCAAGTTTTCTTGTAAGGCCAAAATATCTTCACTACTCTTTATCGTTCATCCCAACTTTGCATCATCTGCAAACAACTGAATATCTCCATCCAAATCTTTGCTAATATCATTAATATACAAGATAAACAGTAATGGCCTCAAAACAGACCCCTGAGGCACTCCACTAGTGACTTTCCTTTTCCTGGATATCACACCCCCATACACAACTTGTTGATACCTATCAGATAGCCAGTCTCCAATCCAATGCACTAATCTAATATCCAACCCCATCTGCTCTAGTTTGACTGTCAACTTATCATGAGGTACTCTATCAAAAGCTTTTGCGAAATCCAAGTATATTACTGTGTATCCTTCTCCTCTGTCCAAGGAAGCAGTCACTTTATTGTAATAAATAAGTAGATTACTAAAACATGACCTCCCTTTAGCAAATCCATGCTGTCCATCAAAGATTATACCATTGTTGTCAACCCAACTGTGGATCCTAGTTCTCACAAGCTTCTCCAACAACTTAACCACAACACCTGACACACAGATAGGCCTATAGTTTGATGCTTGAGTTCGATCACCTCCTTTATGAAGTGGCGCAATCTTGCCCTCCTTCCACTCTTTAGGAACTTGACCAAGTGCAAGACTCGTATTAAAAAAATATGTCAAGGCAGGTGTCAACTCTCTGGCACACTCCTTCAGAATACGTGGTGATATATTATCAAGTCCCACAGCCTTATTTACATCTAGTTTACTCAACTCCCCAAACACCTCTTGCTCACTTACAGTCAGTCTCTCCTCCCCATCATCAACTGCTCTTAATCTCTCCATGAAGTCACATTCACAAGATTGAAAGATCTTTATGAATTGCTCATTAAGTATCTCCACAACACATTCTGCAACAGCTGTCTTTATACCATTTCCTCCAATCAATGTCATCCTTCCATAATCATTCTTTCTTTTGCTGGCTACATATCGAAAGAACTCCCTAGGATTCTTTTTGGCTTCATTAGCTAACTGCTGTTCATACCTCTCTTTAGCTACTCTCACCAACCAAGTCACCCTCCTTGCCTGGTCTTTGTAGACCTCATGAAATTGGTTACTTCTACTTCTCTTATGCTATAATAATAATAAAATTAGTTTAATCCTTTATCCAAGTGTGAGCAAACAAAGTTTGCGCCTGAAGTATCTTCAGGACTAGGGTAAGGTGATACAACACCAGGGCAACTCGTTGCAAAGGTGGAGAAAGCTACCAACACTCCTATCTCAGTATCTCCTCAATAAAGGTCGAAACTAGTCTGGGTAGTGGCCCTTCCCTTAATGCATAACATTAGAAATATCCGCATGGAGATGTGTTTTGCATTATAGGAGATACTGAGATAGGAGTGTTGGTAGCTTTCTCCACCTTTGCAACAAGTTGCCCTGGTGTTGTATCACCTTACCCTAGTCCTGAAGATACTGCAGGCGCAAACTTTGTTTGCTCACACTTGGATAAAGGATTAAACTAATTTTATTATACTCTAACCAAGTGAAAAATAAACTTTCAACTTCTCTTATGCTGTCTCCACAATGCCTTTTTTTTCTGTATTGCATGCTTAATCTCTTTATTCATCCATCTCACACCTACCTTATTTAACCTTCTCACCCGTGGTATACATGGATCTGAGAGTTGGGGTAGAAAAAAAGTACTTGAACAAATAGAGACCACAGATATGAGGGTTCTGAGAATAATTAGGAGAGCAAACCAATGGTATCAATGGCAGAATCATATTAACAATGAAGATATTGGAAAGGAACTTGACATGATTATCATTCAAGAATGTGTCAGCAGAGCTAATCTAAGGTGGTATGCCCAGTTAAATAGAAAAGTTAAGAAGAAAGGTTAGCAAAACAGGTGTCTGATGCCAAGATGGCAGGAAAGAGACCCAGAGGAATACAAGGTCTAGGTGGATTGATTCGGTCAGAACTGCCTTAGAAGCACAAAATGTTAGGTATGACAATAGTGAAGTGCTCACAAGTAATAGATTGATTTGGAGGAAAATTGTTAATAGGAGATTAATAACAATAAGTTTACATTGTTATTTTACTGTATCAGGTAGCGCTGTCATAGTAACCTGAACACTCCTCGGGGGTACAAATCAGGATATTGATGGAAAAGGCTTCTGATAAGGTGCCAGCTAAAGAACTCTTCAAAACTATATAACTGTGTAATATGAATGGATCATTATGCAGAGCAATATATAGTCTACACTTAAATTATAAGTCAGTAATTAGAATTGAAGTCAGAACTGGAAAATGATTTGAGGTAGAATCAAGGTGTACATCCAATCTAATCCTACTATAATATTTATTCTACATGGATCATAACATCATTATTGTCAAATTCCCTCTTTGACAGAGACAAAAAATACTAGTAAACTTATATTTTATTTCTTCTATGCTGTATTCTTTCCATTAAACCTTATAATGAGCTTAAACTAGCACATAAGCCCAAATTCTATAATGACAATATTCACTTGTAATATAATAATGTTTTACAGTATAAACAACACCAAAATAGGAAAAAATATATATTTATTAAGCTCACTAATATTTCACTAGTTTTCTAACTAGCATCATTAGAGCACAATTAAACTGTGATAGGCTCACAGCACTAAACTACATAAATGGAGAAAACAATTTCAATTGTAACTGACAACAGAACTAATATCCTTACATGGCAATTAACCTTGTGATTATCCGACCCACTATGGGTCAGATAATCACAAGGTTAATTTAGAGAAGTCAGACTATCAGATCTTAAAATGAGAGTCTCCCAGATCTTTGTAAAATTAATGGAACCATACTTGTTGAGGTTAGGCGAATGCTTCATAGATGATACTGATTCTAAAAATATTCTCTCAGGCTGTAGTCGGAGAGACTATTTTGCCAAAGTTCTCTGTAAATATGATCTCCATACCATTTTCAAACCTTTCATTCAGCTAGCTACCTTCATATGCTCTCCTAAAGATCAAATGCATCCTCATGAATGTCCCAGACTGTATAAAGTTCGTGCCTATAGGTTGACCTATTTTGGACCGACTGGTAGATCAGTTAACATCCACCATGAAGAACACAAAAATACATCTGTGACCATCTGAATGGCAAGTCAGGATTTGCACCTATGCTATAGATACTCCTTCACAATAGAATTAGATGGAAGAAACATCGTTATTACACAGAAGTCATTATAAGTCTGAGAGACGATTTTTAGAATTGGCATCAGTTATGAAGCACTCTGCTAACTTCAATAAGTATGGTTGCATTAATTTACCAAAGATCTGGGAGAGTGTCATTTTAAGATGATTTTAAGCCTGGCTTCTCTAAATTAAGTTTGTGGTTATTTAGAGGGCACAATGTAAGGTCATTAGTTCTGTTGTCAGTTCCAATTAAAATTTTTTTTTATCAGTTATGTAGTTTAGTACTGTGTACCTGTCATAGTTATAATCAGGTCTGATGATGCTGGTTAGAAAACCAGCAAAATAAGTGAGTTTAATAAATATATATTTTTTCCTCTCTTGATGTTGTTTATACCATAAAACATTATCATGAATCAGCAGTGACACCTAAGCCCTTATATATATAATTGAAATTCTGCATAGAGAAGAAATTGCAAAGTTCAACAACAGAACAATAATTCTGTGGTCAGTTGCAATTTAAATTGTTGTCCTCAATCACACAGTTATCGCCATGTACCTATCACAATTATAATTGTGCTCTGATGATGCTGGTTAGAAAACAGAGAAATATTAATGAGTTTCATAAAATATATATTTTCCTCTCTTGGTGTTGTTTATACTATTAAACATCATTTTGAATTATCAATGACACCTAAGTCTTTCTATACCTATTCACTTGTAATAGTTAAATATGATATGTGAAAAACTTGAAATAAAATTGAATTTTATATCAATTTCCTTTCTCTACAATGATCTTTTACCTGCCAACTACAAATAACATTTCTGGTAGTAGATGTGCAGCCATACTAGGTTCTCGATGCACAAAAGTAGCCAGGATCACGATGCACAACCCTAATTCTTCATCACTGTACTCTTCCAAGAAAGCTCCACAGTCACTGCAGCGGTCCATTATGACAGTTTCTGATCGAGTAGCAGCTGAATGACCCATACTAGATCTTTTTGGTGTAAGACCAATTGGACCTCCCAGCTCTGCTTTACGCAGTCTTCTAGAATTAAAAAAAGAAAGAAAGAAAGACTCAATCTGTATATATATACCTTACATATTGATGTTTTTATCTATCAGTGATATCAGATTCAAAAAAGGTTGATAAAAAACAGTTTAGTTGAACAGAAAGCACGGTTTTCAGAATAGAGTTAATATTCAAATATTTGTGTAAACAAACATTGCATGCTAATTTATATGAATCAGTGTTTTTTTGGGTTCTATACCACCATAATTAAAATCTGGTGACACATCTTTATAAAACAGTATGAAAGGAAAGAGGTGAAGTAATTTTTTGAAATATGCATATTGTGCTCGATAACTGAGAAATGGTGTGGTTATTAGGAACATGAGATCCAAGGTTTTTCTCTTGGTATGTGATGAGTGTGTCAAATGGAATACCACTCGATGATGTGAATGCATCTTCAATCATTTAGACATTGTGCAATCTGGAACTCTCTTCCATAAAAAAATTTAATGAATTTATACATGAGGATAACATCATCTGCATAAAGTAAAAAAGGAGCAATGTTCAATATAATTTGAGATCAGATTTAAAGGCACTTTCCTTCATAATGTGATCTACATAAACGATGAATAAGAGTGGATATAGAGAGCACCCTTGTCATACATATGATTTCAAAACTTCAATTCTAAATGCTGACTTAAAACTAAATATAGACAAGGTATTGTTCTGTATAATGTTCCAAATCTTGGGAAATATAGGTTAATACCTATATTTCCCAAGATTTTTCAACTACCTGTCTTATAGTGAACATCTGATAATGACAACCCTATGAGGTCTGAACCACAGCTTGTTTTTTCTTAAGTTTCTCTTCCATAATTTCCCTTACCCACTTCTTAAGTATGCTTGCCTAGGTCATAAGCAGGAAATGTTTAGGAAAATTACTTGGGCAAGTGATTATTATGGGGACTTCAACCATAGAAACATAAATTGGGCAGAGGAGACAGCATACAGTAATAAGGAAAGTGAATTTTTGGATTTCTTCAGGGGCAACTGTGTTAGGTAGCATGTAGATCAAGAGTTTTGAATTTGGTCATACCATCAGAGATCTGATTGTGACTGAGATAACATACTTTCTCCCAGTTGGTAAGAGTGGCCATGTAGTCCTGACTTGGAGGATGAATAGGCATGTGAAGGTATCAAAACAGAAGGATGTTATGGGAAATTATAAGGCAGGCGATTATCAGAGACTTAGAAACCAGCTTGCAGCACTACAATAAATGAAAGAATAAGAAAGAAGAGGAGTCATTAGTGCATGGGAAATACTTAAGAAAAAATTGTTGACAGCAATGGCAGATATTACACCTCAAGTGAAAAAGATAAGGCAATCTGGAATCAAATAGATGACAAGACAAATAAAAGAGATTATGGAAGACATAAAGAGAGAGGTCGAGATATTATTAATAATATTATGCTCTTGTTTTAATATCCTTAGAGAACAGTTACATCCTATGGTTTTGGATATCAGGTTAGAGGGTTGGATTGAGAACTGGTATTCTGATACATATCAAGAGTTGTATAAAGGGCAGCAGTATCAGAGAGTAGGAAGGTTACAAGTGGAGTTTCACAGGGTTCAGTACTGGATATCATTAGTGTTCAATTTTTATATCAATGATATTGTAAAAGGCCTACAGGAGATATTCAATTCTTTACAGACACTGTTTTAACTTATGTTTAGACTCTTCAAGAGGATTTGAATAAGCTAGAATGAGGATGCCAGTTTAATGCAACTAAACATAAGGTTTTGAAATTTGGGAATCACAGATGAGATGCTTCATTCTCACTCAGTAGATTATACCGAAAGAAGTGTGGGAAGAAAGGAATCTTGGAATAATTGTAGATAAAAAAAAATTGAAGTTGAGAGGATATATTGCAATGGTTGTGAAGACATCTCAGAAAATGGCAATGACCATGAGAAATAAAAGTGTGGTGGTCCATGCGTAAACCTTTGATCAGACCACATCTGGATTTCTGTGATCTCAGAAATGGTCACAGGGATTTGAAGGGGATGAAGTATCCTTGAAGAATCCTATCTGTCATTTCTGTCAAAATTTTTTTCTTAAGTATCTCCCATGCATTAATGACTCCTCTTCCATACATTATGGTGCTGCATGCTGCTTTCTAAGTCTATGATAATCGCCTGCCTTTAGTATCCTCATAAACAACACTACTATCGAGTACTAATAACAGAAATGATATCAGGACTTTACAGTAGTGTTGTTTAGAGAGGGGTGACATGCAGTTGCATGAGGAATATAAGGCTCAGGCTAGGAAAGTGACTAGTATTGTAAGGAGAGAAAAATTAGAATATAAGAGGAGTTTAATGTTGTATTCCAAGGAATTTTTTTCACTTTGTAGTGAATAGGAAAAAAATTGATAGCGAACAGATTATCTTTCTGGGTGGAGATGGAAATTGGGTGACCAAAGCAGATGACATACTTGAGCTGTTTAATGATCACTTATTAGTGTTACATCCTGATATACTTCAAGCTTTATTACTATAATGATAATGAGTGGAGAAGTGTTAGAAGTGAATGAAGAGGATGTATTCCGAATAGTGAGTACACTAAATGTCAATAAGGCAGGGGGAGTAGATTGAATTTCACCACATGTTTTAAGGGTGGTGAAATTCAATTCCAATGTGCTATGGAATTGACTATGCCATTAATTTGTCTCTTTAATGAAAGTCTTGCAATGCGACAGATTCCTGGAGAGTGGAAGGAAGGTAGGGTAGGGATGATGGTAGAATGGAGGTATCAAACTATAGGCCTGTTTGTTTTTCTTCTAGTTGTTAAGATTTTGGAGAAATTGATAAGAACTTGTATACAGAATTGGGCAGATGGGATAATATTATTTATGTGGGACAGCATGGATCTGTTAGTGTTCTTGTTTTACTAATCTGGTTACCTTTTACAATACAGTAATAATTGCAGAAGTATGGCATGCATTGCATTTTTTTTTCTTTCCCCAAGGCGTTTGACAGGGTGCCACAGAGATGAGTTTTAAGTTGCATAGTATCGGTTTGGATATCAGGTTAATGGATTGGATTGGTGACTGACTTTCTGATAGATATCAGTGAATCGTATAAGGAAGAGCAGTATCACTGAGTAGGAAGGCTACATGGAGTTCCACAGGATTTTTAGTCCTGGAACCATTGCTGTTCAATCTTTATGTCAATGATATTGTCCACAGGACTACAAGGAGATGTTCAGTTGTTTGCAGATGAAAGCTTTGGAGAGTTATTAGTAATAGTGTTGATATTTTGGCTCTTCAAGAGCATTTGAATAGGTTGGAAAGGTGGGAAAATGAATGGCAATGCCAATTTAATGCAACTAAATGTAAGGTTTTAAAATTTAGGATCCACAGATGGGATACTTCATACTCACTTGGTGGAGTTATACTGAAAGTCGAGGTAGCAGGGACTCTTGGGATAATTGGGAATAGAGATTTGAAGTTCCAAGGACTCAATAAAATGTCTGTGAAGATATCTCAGAGAATTGTGGCAATGTTGAGGAAAACATTGACTATGAGAGATAAAAGTAGGGTGGTCATATTGTATAAAGCTTTGATCAGACCATTTCTGTGCTGAGAAGTGGTCATCAGGATTTGAAGGGGATGAAGTAACCTTGGAGAGAATGCAGAGACAGATAACAAAAATGATGTTAGGACTGTACAGTGTTGATTATTAGGATAGGCTGAAGCCATGAGGACTGCAGAGTTTGGAGAATAGGTTTGGTGGTAGGGTTATTATTGTATCAACGCTGAGGGGATTTTTCATATGGCAGAATGACGGTAAGGACAGAGGATCATCCCTGGAAGGCAGAAAAGGAAATAGTGAGTAAAAGGTGAGTAAGAAGTAAGATTTTTGCATGGAGAGTGGTATGGGTATAGAATGCATTGCCTGAGAGGGTGGCAAAAGTGCAAGCAGTGGATGAGTTTAAGGAGTAGTACAACAGACTCTGTATTAACTAGAGTTGACCTCTTACAACAAGTCTTATGACTTCATGGAGATCAAGAAGATAAAAAAAAATTACCTGGAACATTCACAGAGTAAGAAAATTCTGCAGTCTTTTTTTAAATTCAATTTCCCTTTCTTATACTTGGGTATATGAGAGCTTCTTAATTCCTGTCCTCTGGAATTCAACCTTCTCACCAGTACTTCTAAGTTATTCTGTAGTGATTGTGAAGCTTTTATACCTTCACAGTTGAGCATTTACGACTGAATATCAACTACATCTTGCGTTTCCAATGTCTCTTTATTTTTTTTTTTTTGTCATCTCAAATATGACATGTATTCCTAACTGCATTGGGATATTTTCTACCTCTTGAATATTTTCTACCAACATTCTGTCACTGCATGATATTTCAAAGTAACTACTACAGACATTTCCAATATCTTTATCTTCAGTTTTTATATTACATTTATAATTTTGATTCCTTTTACAGTACACTTTATTTAGATTTCTAATCTTTTTCAACAGCATCCAGACTGGTATTTATCTTCTGCATTTTCAACCAAGTCTTCCCATTATTTTTGTTTAGTTACTTTTATACATAACTTTCTTACATTTTTTTTTTTTTGTGTATTGTCTCAGGGCATCTGCTAACTTACTTACTCGGAACTTATAATATGCTGTTTTTCTTCTTTTCCAGGATAGTGTCTTTAACTTCCCAAGTTCACCAAGAAATTTAGATTTTCTCTAATCTTGCAAATGTCATCACATCTAACCATATAAAAGCAATGAATGTTTTCTTCAGAGTTTGATATTGAAGATCTAAGGTTTGGATTTTATTTTCAAATTCTTTCATTTTTTTTTTTTTTGAGTAATATTTGGTAGTAATTGCATAATATTTGCATAATAATAATAATACTCGTAGACAGGCTTATATTGGTTATGCATTATTAAATTACTTGAGGAATTGAACAACGTAGATACGAATATAAATTAAATTACACTTTAATAAATATTTCCGATATTTCGGCAACGTCACGTTGCCATCTTCAAAAGGAACTTACAAAAAAAGTCATGTGCACGTAGGCACTACAACACAGTAACTGAGAATGAAGAGATGAAGCTATTGTTCTCTTAAAAGTCCTGATGGTGCCCTCTAGGGGGTAAGTAGGTGTTCTTGGCCATTGGGCTGAAGGTCTGCTGATGTAAGCCTCCCAAATTTGGGGCAGTCGCATACAACCAAATTTGTTGAGGTTTGGATAGTTTCTTAGGACTGAGGCTGATTCCATAAATAGTCTTTCGAATTTGTATTTGCTATGGTGTATTACTGTAGCTTTCTTCCACCGTATTCTGTGGAGTGTATCCAAAGCATGGTCTGCAAGACCAGAATGGCTGTACTTGTGAAAACGGATGTAGTCCTTGTGTTCAGAAATTCTGATATTCGCTGTCCTGCCTGTTTGGCCAAAGTAAGACAGTTTACAGCTGCAAGGGACCTGGAATACACAAGGTAGGTCTAGGGAAAGTGGTTGGTCTTTAGTGGAGCAGATAAGGGATGCCAATTTTCTGTATGGCCTGTAACAGGAAGTCAGGTCATGTCTTTTTAAGATTTTGGTAATTTTTTCTGAGGTGCCTCGGATGTAGGGAATGGTGATGGATTTAGAGTAATCCTTGTTGTGGAGCGGGGGAGGGAGTCTGTGGTTTGTAGGTATTTAATATTTCTTGGATTTTTTTTTTTTTTTGGGGGGGGGGGTAGCCATTGGCTGAGAAAGTGTCACGGATCTGATTTAGTTCAGTGGTTAGGGCTTGATCATTTGAACAGATTATTTTTGCCCTGTTGAATAGTGTCTTAATTACTCCATATTGTTGTGAGGGGAGGTGATGGGATTGTTGGTGAATGTATCTGCCTGTATGGGTGGGTTTCTATAAACTGAGAAAACCAAGGTTCCATCAGGTTGGTGGGTGACTAGTGTGTCTAGGAAGGTCAGGTTATTGTTTTCCTCTTTTTCCAGGGTGAACTTGATTCTAGAGTGTTGGTTGTTTAAATGTGTTAGGAAGGAGAGGAGTGAATCCGGGCCATGTGGCCAAATAGCGAACACATCATCAACGTACCGAAGCCATATGGTAGGTTTTTGTGGGGCTGAGTTTAAGGCTTTCTCTTCAAAAGTCTCCATAAAGAAGTTGGCCAAGGGTGGGAAAAGTGGTGAACCCATGGCTGTCCCCTCTATCTGTTTATAGAATTTTTCCTGCCAAACGAAATAGCCTGAGTTCATTGTAAACTGAAATAGGGCTGAGATATCGGGAGGAAATTTAGCTTGGATTAGCTCTAAGGTTTCTTTAAGGGGGACATTCGTGAATAAGGAGGAGACGTCAAAACTGACCATTATGTCATTATGTTGGAGTGTAAGGTTTTCTATACTGGTTTTGAAGTGGGCTGAGTTTTTTTATGTGTGATGGTGTGTTGCCAGCATTTATTTTTACTTTATAATTACTAATAATATTATGTTCTTGTTTTAATATCCTTAATGTACATAAAAGCAATTTTTCTGATAAATATAGAAAATAATTACTTTCATCCTTCACAAAAAAGATAAATATGTATTACATCACTTATCCAAAACATTTTATTATCAAACTAAATTAACTTTTTAAGAAATTATGTTCTTGTTTAAATCCTTTATTGAAATGTAAGTAAACAAAGTCTGCACATGCAGTATGTTCATGACTAGGCTACTTGTATATAGAGGTTTAATGCCTTCACATTAATTGCCTTAGTATTCCATAATGCATAGTATTATGCATCACCCAGATCAGTTTCTACCTTTAGAAAAAGTCGTGGATTGGAGGAAGGATTGATTATTATTTTATTTTATTTTCAATATTGTAGAAACTGCAGCCATTAGACAGAAAAGTGTACTGCATATGATTGAGTTCTGTTGCAAGAGAGGTCTCATTGGAACGAAAGTTATATGCTCTATGGGTTAGTGTTTTTATGACACCATATTGTCCTCAAACATATATTCACGAACTTTCCCATCCTCTTAACAATATGGTGTCATAAAAAATTAACCCATAGAGCTTGTAATCGTTGTTCCAACGAGACCTCTCATGCAACAGAACTCAATCATATACAGGACACTTTTCTATCTAATGGCTACAGTTCCTACAATATCAAAAATAAAATAATAATCAATTCTTCCCCCAATCCAGGATTTTCTCTCCAGAGACATTTTAGTATTGCTATCACCAAACCCTATGTCCAAGGCACATCAGAGAAAATATCCAGAATCTTAAAGAAATACAATCATTGCACCACATTTAAGCCCCACTTAAAACTAGCCACTCTTATCCACTCCACTAAAGACAAACTCCCTTCTCTCTTAGTTCCAGGTGTATATATTATTATTATTATTCCTGACACCTCCAAGGAGTCTGAAGACTCATCGCGGGAGGACACCTACAGCTGTCACAACCACTACACTGAACCTCTACTACGAATCATCTTCATCAATGGCATCTACAGTCCACCACAACTAATATTTTTTGTCTGTAAATTGCGTGTGTTTTGAAGGGCCGATTTGTCTATATGCAGGATGAAAAACCTGATTTTCCAGGAGAAAAAATCCTGCTACCTCCGTATGAGATCAGCTAACTCACCTTCAATTGAAATCATCCAGATAAAGATCCTCCCGTCGCGACGAGAATCGAACTTAGGCCTATTCCAATAAAAGGGCACAATGTTATATCGTTCTTCCAATTGCACTACGGAGGCACTTAATATCTCCAGTATCTTAACCAGAACTCCAGAAATAAAAATTTCTCTCGTCGACGACTAGACTTGAACTTAAGTCTAACTTCAAGGTACCAAGCACAGAGAACGCAAGCGCCACTTCCATTGAGACACACAGGCCTGTATATAGAATTCCTTGTTTCTGAAAGTTGGCTTACTTTGGGCAGAGAGGAAGATCAGTTACCATCCAAATGGAAGAACATAAAAAATATATCTGCAGTCATGACTGTGTTCAATCTGGCCTTGAAGACCATGCTTTGGATAGAGCACATGGATCAATTGGAAAAAGACCATCATGCTCCATCCTAGTAAATTTAGAAGAGAAATTAGAATCTTCTGCTGCTCTTAAAAATCAGCCTAATTTAAATAATTTAAATAATAAATAAGTAGTAACTTACCAAAATATGGGAAACACTAAAATTTTGAGATTCAGTTTACATCCTTGGCTGCTGACAGGTGTCCATATAGGGCATCCCACCTAGTTAGGACTCTAATCTTTTGCCTACGTGTTTCAGTTGATTTTATGCTGCTTTTGTGCTGACTTGTAATACAAGTCTCACTTTGTACTCCCTCTCTGTAACTGATATGAAATATCGGAAGCATTCAATACTATTTTTAATTGTATTGTATTGTAGCTGTTTCACTCCATTAAATTCTTATCATGAGTTTTTCCAAGCACTTAAGCCTTGAAACACAGTGAGATATTCAGCTGTGTGTGTGTGTGTGTGTGTACAGATGATGTAAAACTTTGTAGAGCTATAAGTAATAGTGCTGATGTTTTGGCTCTTCAAGAGGATTTGAATAAGGTTGGCAAATGAACGGGGGGGGGGTTAAGATTAATACAGCTAAATATAATTTTGGAAGATGTGATTCATGATGGGATGTTTCAAACTTACTTAATGGAGTTATAATGAACAAAGTGGAGGAAGCAAGGGATCAGAAAGTGATTGTATATAGAAAGTTAAAGTTCAGAGGACATATTGCAAAGATTCTGAAGACAACTCAGAGAACTGCTGCAATATTGAGGAGGGCACTGATCAGCAGAAATTAAAAAAGTTGTAGTTTCATCTTTCATCATATAAAGTTCTAATTAGACCACATCTAGGTTATAACTGCTCATATCTGAATAAAGGGCTTGAATGGAATGAAATAAACATGGAAAGGGTGCAGAGGCAGATAACAAAAATGATATCAGGTCAATATACAATGTTGGTTATAAGGACAGACTAAAGACATGCAAACTAGATAGTTTGGTGGACAGAAGATGGGAGAAGGAATGTTGAGACATTTAACCTATTGAAAAGGTATTTGCTGGATTGACAATGAGGAGATTTTTTAATATATTAGTTGAGAAGGAACAAGGACAAGGACCATCCTTAATAGCTGCAAAAGAAAGTAGCAAGTAAAATTAGATGAGCAATAGATTTCATCATCTGGTGTGAGACCACTGCCCTGGTTATTAGAGGCCTGAAATGGCCTTGAACAAGTTCCATGTTTGGTCTCTAGAGCAAGGTTTCCAGACCAGGTAGAAAATAAATAAAAATACAAAAAAAAAAGTATATATTATTAACATCTAACATCCATAGAGTTAAAGGACCGATTGCAAGAGATTTATATTCTCTCATGACAAAAGTAATAATGTCTCATGACATTATTAACATCTGACATCCACAGAGTTAAAGGACTGATCACAAGAGATTTATACTCTCTCATGACAAAAGATCATCGAACCATGTCTTGAACTCATTCTCAATTTCTGCACTCACCACACTTTTAGGCAATGCATTCCACTCACCAATCTGTCTTCATGCAAAGAACCTACTTCTCATTCCCTGTTGTTCACATCCTCCTTATACAGCTTTCACGGATGGCTTCTTATTCTACCCTTGCCTCCCTCTATCCTATGAAATATATTCTCCACATTAATCTGATAACAATCCCTCACCAACTTATATGTCTCAATCATATTCCTATTCTTTTATCCATAAAGCTTTGTAAATTGCATTCCCTAAATCACTCCTTGTATCTGACATTCCATAAACATAACACTAACTTAGTAAACCTTCTTTAGACCTCCTCCAATACATCCTCATCCCCCTGAAAACCAGGTATCCAAATCTGTGCACAGTAGTGCATATGTGGCCTGATCAAAGCCTTATACAATGGAACTATAACCTCTTTGCGTCTGCATGTCAATGTCCTCCTCATTATTGTCATAATCCATTGGGATGTTCTTACAATTTTAGCAATGCAACTCCTAAATTTCAAGTCTCTGCTCACCATCACTCTCAACTCTTCCACCTCCTTCAAAATTTCTCCTCTAGATGTATACTCTGCATCTCAACCTTGCCTACCATATTTCAAGACCTTGCACTTTGCAATTAAATCAATAGCTCCACTAATTTGCCTGCTCAACATAGTCTGTTTTGATCCTCCTGCAAGGCTGTAATAACAATAAAGTAAAACAATAATGGTCCTAAAACATATCCCTAAAACACTAGTAGCACTGCACTAGTGTCCTTGCTCTTTTGGGATACCACACCTCCATATACAACCTGAGGATGCCTGTCAACTATTCAACTTACTAGTCTGTTATCTAATCTCATCCATTTCAATTTAGCTACTAACTTGTGGCAGTCCATTAAAGGCCTTTGAAAAATTCAAGTACACCAACTTCTATGCATCTCCTTTATGGAGTGAATTTGTTACCTTGTGGTAATACACAACAGACTGTTGAAATATGACCTCCTGCTAAAAAAAAAACCTGTGCTGACTGACCATCATAAAGAATTCTGCTATTATCAATCCACTTCTGAATCCTAGTCCTACAAATTATAGATTGGTCTATAATTTGTAGACTTAGTCTCATCCCCCCCCCATCAAGTGGAACATTTTTCTCACCTTCCATTCCTTTGAGACTAACCCTGTTGCAAGACTCATGTTAAATAGTTTTGCCAAAGGTACCATAAATTCCATAGAGCATTACCTCAAGAAGTGACAATAAACTGTCAAGTCCTATTGTCTTATTAACATCATATTTACTTAATTTCTCATAAACTTGCTGCTCATTCACCACCAGTCTCTCCTCTGCCATACTCTCTACATTACAGCTTTACCTGAGGTTGCCATTATGACAATGAAATACACTGATAAATTGATCATTGAATAATTCAACTATATCCTCCATGCTGGTTCTCCCATAGTCATCATCTTCCTATAGTCTGTTTTCCTTCCACTTGCCACATATCAAAAAATCACTAGGATTTTTCTTAGCTTGATTGGCAAACTTCTTTTCATACTGCACTTTTGCTGCCTTTACCAACCAAGTTACCTTCCTGGCCCTTCGTAATCTAAATACAACTGATCATTATCAACATTCATCTTGGGTTGCCTTCACAGTTCTTCTTCCAGATTTCATAATTAATCTCTTCATTCATTTTTACTCCTATTTTCATTTTCGAAATTATGGATTTTACAACCGTGCTATAACTAACTCTTTTTATTATCCCGATGTTTCGATCTTCGTATCAAGATCATCATCTGGAGCATACACAAATATAAAAGACAAGCTGAGTTACATTACAAACGATAACTAGAGAAATAACGATAACCAGTAGAATAACATGCGATGAAATCGCATGTTATTCTACTGGCATGACCTCTAGTGAAAAAAAAATGAAAAAAATTTATTCACAAATTACACCAAGCTAGATTTAATTTAAGATAACATGAATAAACATTTTTTCTTATAGATGGTTTTCTTTCAGTAACAGTGATATCCTATTTTTAGTATTACAATTGTTATTTTTGATTTAGGATCCTGGATTTACTCCTGTTTATAGTTGTTCATAGAGAGGAAGGTTCCGTGGGTCGAATATATGCCTTGCGTAAGTATGGGATTTTTAGATCTTCATTATTGTTCAGATTGGGGTGGTTGATAATGATCTCACAGGCTTCCTTAAATTTGCGTTCCTACTATGTTTTGGTGTGATGTAGACAACTAGTGCTTTTCCAGTCAATTCTATGTAAGGTATTCAAGGTATGATCAGAAAGGCCAGTTTCACCACAATTATTACGTTTAATGTGTCGTTTATGTTCTTTTTGTCTGATAGGAATTGTGCGTCCTGTTTCTCCTATATATGGTATGTTACAGGTGCAATGAATACAGTATACTCCAGGGTGGGCCAGCAATGGGGGGGGGGTCTTTGGATGAGTTGAGTAAGCTTTTTAATTTTGCAGGGGGTTTAAAGGTGGCTTTGAGGTTGTATTTTTGTAGTACTCTGATGTCCCTTTAAAGTAGGGAATGGTTATAGTTTTATTGTAGTCTGGTTTGTCTTTGTTTTTTATTGAGGTCTTGTAGAGAATTTTGTTAATAGTGTTTTGGCTGTACCCATTGTTTTGAAAGTATTGCTGATTATTTTAAATTTGTCATTCAGTGCCTGTTCACTGGAGCAGATTTTCAGAGCTCTGTTTTTTAGTGTATTGATGATACCTAGTTTTTGTGTTGGGTGGTGGTAGGAGTTTATGTGTGTATATATTGGCCAGTGTGTCAGTTTTCGGTAAACCATGAAAGAAAGATTGCAGAAGGAAGATGTGACAAGCATCTAGAAACGGAAGTGTGTTCTAAACTATAACACTTTTTATGAATCTCAGTCAAGTGAGTTTAATTTTTCGTCATACTAGTTTCACCGATTTTTGCTATTGGCATCTTCAGGGATACAATTGGTAAGCGATATGAAAGTAACAGACTAGGTTTTAACTGACAGTTACAAAATTAGTATTGTGCGAGACAATGCACATGTCTCGGGAACATGATTTGTTTGTTACGAGACATAATGTAATTGTCGTGAAAGTTAATTTCTTTAATGTTTAGTGATTTAATTAAAGTTTTCCAAATTTCCGGTAGGATTAGACCTTGATTCTTATTTAGGTTTCCTGTTGAACGGGTGACCATAGCAGCCTCCTTGAAGGTTCTGTAATGGTAGTTCTCTATTATATAGGCATATGACTCTTATCCCGCTCAATACGATGGTTGGTAGAAGCAAAGTGGAAAGATAGGCCTGAAATATCTTGTCTGTTGTTCCTAACATAGCCTATGTGCTCCTTCTGTCTCGTTTCGAAGCTTCTAGAGGTCTGAACAATGTAACTAACACCACAGGAGCATGGTATATTATATACTCCAGAGTACTTGTAGAAAGAATGAGGGGGTCTTTCGGTGATCTTAAGAATTTCCGAATAGTATTGACCGGCTTGCATGTAACTCTAATATTGTGTGGTTTTAGAAGGATAGTCAATTTTTTGGAAATGCTGCTGACAAATGGAATACTTATAGTACTGATGTATTGGTTGTCATCACGTTGTCTTTGTGTTATATCCGAAAAGAGAATCTTGTTGCAGAGTCTTTTAGGATAACCATTTAAGGATAGCTCTCTGGATACTGTAGTAAATTCTTTTTGTAAGTCATCCTGGTCTGTGGTGTACTGTATAGCTCTTTTCTTAAACCAAAGACACCTCAAAGAAACCTAAATAAGAATCAGGGTCTAATCCTACCGGAAATTTGGAAAACTTTAACTAGATCACTAAACATCAAAGAAATGAACTTTCATGACAATTACATTATGTTTTGTAACAAATAAATCATGTTCCCGAGACATGCATTAGTATTGTGCGAGACATTGTCTCGCACAATACTAATTTTGTATGAATTAGAACTGTCAGTTAAAACTAGTCTCTTACCTTCGTATCACTTACCAATTGTATCCCTGATGATGCAGATAGCAAAAATTGGTGAAACTAGGATGAAAAATTAAACTCACTTGACTAACATTCATAAAAAGTGTTATAGTTTATTATACAAGTAGTCAAGAAAAGAAAATCACACTAGGAAGTGTGTTCTGTTTTTCAATCTCAATTGTGAACTGTATACATTTGTGTTGTTTGTTTAGGTGGCTAAGGAATGTGTCTAGTGTCTGGCAACCATAGGACCAGATCGCAAAAAATCGTCAAAGTATCTAAGCCAGACTTTGGGTTTTAAAGGGGAAGAACCTAAAGCAAGTTGCTCAAAATGTTCCATGTAAAAGTTAGCAATAGGGAGGGATAATGGGAAGCCCATGGCTGTGCCTTCTTTTTGTAGGTAGGTATGGCAAAACACTTTCTACCTACAAAAAAAGTGTATTCTGTTTTTCAGATTGAAAAACAGAACACACTTCTGTTTTTCAATCTGCTCCAGTGAACAGGCACTGAAAGACAAATTTAAAATAATCAGCAATACTTTCCAAAACAATGGGTACAGCCAAAACATTATTAACAAAATTCTCTACAAGACCTCAATAAAAATCAAAGACAAACCAGACTACAATAAAAATATAACCATTCCCTACATTAAATGGACATCAGAGTAATACAAAAATACAACCTCAAAGACACCTTTAAACCTCTGCAAAATTAAAAAGCTTACTCATCCAAAGACCCACTCCCCGATTCATAAACAAACATAACAATTCATTTCTTGGTCTATAACCAGTTCTACTTATGCTGTCTCCCATCTGTGACTTCTCCTATCTTCTCCTGTCTGCTTATCTTATGTCCCATATAGCCCCCAAATACCAACCCACAATGTATTCCTGACCATTCACATAACAGTAATGACCATTCATTATCTCTTTCAGAATCCACTCTCATTACACTATGTCTCCCTGACCCGCCTTGTTTCCCTGTCCAACTTGCATTCCTGTTCTCACATTGTCTTCTCTATTCACAAACACCTCAGTCTCATCTAGTCCACTCCCCTGATCATTCATATTATCTTTGATTTCCACTGATATCTTGTCTGCATCGCTCATTATACTACCTTTCAGAAGCAACCTTCCCAAATAACTCACTCCAAAACTATTCAGATGCAGTCCATCACTCCTATGCAGTTCCATTTATCCCTCCATATCACTCATGTTGTGTCACTGTTGGAAGTTTTTCAACTTGGTTATAATAATTAAGATACCAAAAAATTATATACTTGGTTTAATCCTTTATCCAAGTGTAAGCAAACAAAGTTTGCACCTGAAGTATTCTCAGACTGGGGCAACTCATATGTAGAAGCTAATGACTTCAGATCACTTGCCTTAGTATCCCACAATGCAAAACACGTATCTGAATCCTGACATGCGCTTTGCAATGAGTGAATAGGCACATGTCTGCACATGTACCCATTCACTCAATCTCTTCAAGTCTTTGAAAGGCCACAACACTGCTCTACTCTTTACAGTTCGTACCAGCTTTGTATCATCTTCAAACAACTGAATATCCCCATCTAAGTTCTATATCATTAACATACAGATTAAACAGCAATGTCCCTAAAAAACAGATCCCTGAAGCACACCACTAGTGACTTTCCTCTTCTGGGATATTACTTCCAATAAACAACTTACTGATACCTATGAGATAGCTAATCTCTGATTCAATGCACTAATCTAATATCCAACCCCATCCACTCTAGTTTGACTATCAACTTATTATATGGTAATACATTAAAAGCCTTTGCAAAATCTAAGTATACTACTGCATATCTACCTCCATTGTTCAATGAAGTCATCACCGTATTGTAATAAGTAAGCAGACTACTAAAGCATGATCTCCTTTTAGCAAATCCATGCTACCCATCAAAGATAATATCATTTTTTCAATCCAATTCTGGATTGCTGGTTCTCACCAGCCTCTCCAACACTTTAACCATAACAATCGACACACAGATAGGCCTAAAATTTGATGCTTGAGTAGTTCTATCACCTCCCTTATGAAGTGGCACAATCTAGTCCTCCTTCCACTCCTTTGGAACTTGATCCGTTGCAAGACTCATATTAAACAAATATGTCAAGGCAGATGCCAACTCCCTGGTACATTCCTGCAAAATATGTGGTGATTTAGATAGGTATAGAAGCAATGACGTTTTTATGCTCTATACTAATGCCAAGAGTATCCGAAATAAAGGAAATGAATTGGTGGCACTAACAGCATCAACCTGTTCAAAGATTATTGGGATTTCTGAGAAGTGGTTGACGTAAGATGATATAATAACTGGAATTGAAGTGGCAGGGAACAGCATTTTTCGGAAGGATAGGAAAGGAAAAAGTGTGGAGTACTGCTTATGATAAGTGATGACTTATGTCCTCTTAGAGTAGAGGCTTTGGAAGGCAGTGACACAAATGGTTTTGAAAGCATATCGTGTGAGGTAGAAGTGGCCAAGAAAGGATATTTATTGGGGTGTTGCTATAAACCAGGGAGCACAGAGGGTGGGGACCAGGAGATGTTTAGGCAGTTGAGCTTGGCAAGTGCAAGAAGAATGATTGTTATGGGAGATTTTAACTACAGCAGTATAAGCTGGGAAGAGGAAATTGCAAGTAGTAAGAAGGGGATAGAATTTCTGGAATTCTTGAGGGACAAATGTCTTCGGCAGCATGTGATGGAGGGAACAAGAGGGTCAAGAGTTTTGGATTTGGTCATAGCATCAGAAGAGCTGATAATAAGTGAGATGACATCTCTCCCACCAGATGGAGAGAGAGTGACCATGTGGTTTTGACTTGGAAGATGAACAGACATGCAAGTGTATCAAAGAAAAGGGAACATGTGTGGAATTATAAGACGGGTGATTATAGTAGTCTTAGGTATCAACTAGGGGCAGTTCCATGAAGGGCAGAATTGGAAGGCCAGGATATCATTAGTGCTTGGGAAATTGTGAAAGAATATTTGTTAGCAGCAATAGTAAGCTGTATTCCTTGGGTGAAGAAGCAGACACAATTTGGTGTAAAGTGGATGACAAATGATATCAAACAGGAACTGCAGTTGAAAAAGAGATTATGGAAGATATACAAGGAGAGGGGTGGAGGACAGATACACGAAGAATATAAGATGCAGGCCAGGAGAGGGACCAGAATGGTCACTCTCCTGGAATATGAGAGGAAGGCAAAACTGGAATATGAGAAGAGATTGGCACTAAGATCCAAAGAAAATCCTAGGGAATTTTTTAGCTATGTGGCCAGTAGGCGGAGAAACGACTGTGGAAGAATGACACTGCAGGATAAAAATGGGAATAGAGTGACTGATGCAGAGGACATAGTGGAATTGTTCAATGAGCACTTTATTGGAGTATTTCATCCTAGAGGAGGTTTTAATACTAGAGGGATAGGGAAGGATCAGGATTTAAATGTGCAAGAGGAGAGTGTGTTCCAAATACTGAGTACTCTGGATACCAATAAAGCTGTTAGACTGGATGGTATTTCACCACAGGTCCTGACAGAATGTGCTAAAGAACTGACAGCTCCACTGACCTGGCTTTTCAATAAATGTCTGGCTGAAGGAAAGATACCCAGGGAATGGAAGGAAGGTAAGAGAGTGCCGCTGCATAAAGGCGGTAGCAGACTGGAAGTGTCTAATTATAGGCCTGTTTGTGTGTCATCATTAGTTGTTATGGTCTTGGAGAAATTAGTGAGGGACTATATACAGCGTTGGTAGATGATGGTAATGTTATCTGTGAGAATCAACATGGATTTGAGAGGATGCATAAAGGCGGTAGCAGACTGGAAGTATCTAATTATATGCCTGTTTGTGTGTCACCAGTAGTTATTAAGATCTTGGAGAATTTAGTGAGGGACTATATACAGCGTTGGTAGTTTATGGTAATGTTATCTGTGAGAATCAACATAGATTTGTTAAGGGGGGTGCTCTTGCTTTAGTAATATGATTGTCTTTTATAATAAAGTGACAAGGGCAGTTGATGAGGAAAAGGCATATACTGCCATTTTTTTTGGATTTTGCAATGGCTTTAACAGGGTGCCACATGATAAGCTGATATTTAAGTTGCAGCACATGGATTTAAATGTCGGGTTAGTCAAATGGATTCAGGATTGGCTGACTGATAGGTATCAGAGAGTTGTATATGATCAGGCAATATCAAGGAAGCAGAAGGTTACAAGTGGAGTTCCACAGGGCTCAGTACTGGGATCTGTATTGTTCAATCTTTATATCAATGATATTGTCAATGGATTGCAAGGGACATTCAGTTGTTTGCAGATGATGTGAAGTTGGGAAGGGTTATCAATAATAGTGCAGATGTGGCAGCCCTGCAAGAGGATTTGAATAAACTAGACAGATGGGCAAATAAATAGGGTTATCGGTTCAATGCAGCAAAATGTAAAGTCTTGAGGTTTGGGATCCATCGATGAGAGGATGCATACTCAATTGGGGGAGTTGTACTGGAGGGGAGACAAGAGATCTGGGGGTGATGATTGATAGAAAACTGAAATTCAGGGAGCATATTGCAAAAGTGGTGAGGGTAACTCAGAGGATTGCTGCAATACTGAGAAGGATGCTGACCTGCAGAGATAAAAGAGTTACCATTCTGTTGTATAAGGCCCTGATCATATACCACATTTAGACTATTGTTTTCAGATTTGGTCCCCAGGATTTGAAGTGGATAAATTGACTGTGGAAAGGGTACAGAGGAGGATAATAAAGATGGTTTCAGGACTGTACAATATGAATTATGAGGGTCGACTAAAGGAATGTGAACTGCAGAGTTTGGTGGATAGAAGAAGGAGAGGTGATATGATCGAGACTTTTAAACTGTTGAGAGGCAGTTACAGGGTAGACATTGGAGAGTTCTTTCACTTGGTGGAATGGCAGGAAGGAGCGATGACAAGGGGTCATTCCTGGAAGTTACGAAAGGAGGCTTCCAGAATCTTGAACCCTGGAATGCATTGCCTGAGAGAGTGGTTGGAGTGGGGACGGTGAATGGGTTCAAGGAGTGGTATGACAGACTTTGTATTTCCTAAAAATGACCTCCCACGATGAGTCCTTTGACTCCATGGGGCCTGGATAATAATAATAATATTATTATTATTATCAAGTCCCACAGCCCATTAACATCAAGTATGCTCCAATCCCCATATACCTCTTGCTCACACTTACAGTCAGTCTCTTCTCATCATCAACTGCTCTTAAACTCTTCATGATATCATATTCACAAGAATGAAAGATGTTTATGAAATTCTTATTAAGTATCTCAACTATATCCTTCAAATTTGTTCTTCTACCATTATCTCTAATCAATGAATAATAATAATAGTAATAATTTTAAAATTATTTTCAAAAATTTAAAATAATCATAAATAACACTGGCTGTAATACCAGATGCATTGCAAAATTTTTTGCTATTGAATGCGACTTGATGTATATAACACATTCATTGTATCCAGCATGTGAATGTTTGATGGCATTACTCTACATAAGCATGTTTTTTATTTTCCTTCAGCAAGTGATCAAAAATGGCATGTTAGTCATTAATGTGATGCAAAGGTAGCAACAAGCCTTTTATTATTGTCTACTGTCATCTGAGTTTATGTAGAATATATTTGCTACGTTTATGCACCTTTTCCAGATGATGCAAATGCAGACAAACGTATATATTTTGTTGCTGATAATGAATCTTTCTGCAAGTACTTGGCATGACTGTATTGAATCTGACTCAATGATGACCATCATTACACAGGTGGTTGGCAATAACTTAAACACTACATCATTCCAGTTACTCATCACCTGACAATTTTTTTAAAATGCTTTTGAACTTGTACTTTAATTCATTGTATTTTCTCCAAATAGCTTGTTGATTCCTTGTGTATAATATGAGCCTGGTTTAAATTAATGAAGTAAACATGCATGAAAAATGGGATCTGTCCATTTTTATCCATTCTTTTCAAGGGTGAAAACAATGGAAAGATAAGTAGATATTTGTTTTTTTATCTCCCCTTTTTTGAAAACAGCTGAATACAGTCTTGATTTTATGATGCAGAGCAAATGCAAGATGAACATGACAGACTGTTTATAAAGTTGGAAGCAAGACAGTGTAGTGGTAAATGATAATGTCAGGAATCAAAATACTAGTGTAGACAGTGAAATGTGAATAATGGGATTCTGAGTTAGAAAAAAAAAGCAGGAATTGAAAAAGAAAAATGGTGAGGTAGCAGTAATGAAAGAAACATCCACAATCAGTGGTATATCTATTATGAGAATGTGAAGAAATCAAGTTTTTCTGGAGTAAAGATTTATTAGATGTGAGTGATGCTATTAGAATATAAAGAGAGAAAGTGAAGAGGTGATAGTTTGTCAGGTATGGATGATTTTAAAAGTGACATAATGATATTATTTAAGGAAATTACAACATACTCTATATTAATTAGAATAACCTATAATTCATATATCCAATATTTCAGAAGAGTCACACTATTATCATCAGGGCACAATGAACAAATTGATATGCATATGCAGGCACTATGGTAAGTATGACTGAAGCAGAACAACAAAGCATGTTTAAAATCCTAAACAGTGACCCCCCCCCCCCCAGTGGCTTGGGATGGGTGTTCTTGGTTGTTGGACTGAAGTTCTAAGACAAGTACTTTCAAGATTTGAGGTAGTTTCATATAACTGTTTGTTCAGGTTTGGATAGTTTCTCAACACTCTGAGGCAGATTCTAGGAAAAGTCTTTCAGATTTAAATATGCTCCTGTTATTTAAATATGGCCTTTTTTCAATCATATCTTATGGTGGTTGTCTAAGACATGGTCAGCAAATCTTGAGTAGCTGTAGGGCAAAGAGTGGTGGAACTGGTTCTGCAGAGGGGAGGTAATATTTTTTTGGATTGTGGGAGATTGTAGTCATTGGCTAAGATGTTGTGAATGTGTTCAAGTTTAGTTATGAGGGCACTGTTATTGAAGCTAATCAATTTTTCCCTGTTGTAGAGGGTTTTTATAATTCCATAAGTCCTCAGTAAAGGACACCCAGGAGATCAGAGTTCAAGGTATTGGTTTGAAAGAACTCAAAGTTTCAAATGACTGTGCTCCTCTATAACATATTTCAGAATGGAGCTTAGGTTAAGGTAACTGACAAAATTATGGATGAAATTCAATGCCAGAGAGAGAGAGAGAGAGAGAGGGGGGTCATTTATGCAGGAGGAGAACAGGTGAAAATACACAGGCATGGAATTCTCCAGCATTAGTGGGAAAATCTGAGGAGAGGAAGCACATGAAATAAACTACCACAGAGGAAGCTGAAAATCCTTAAGGGTAGAAGAGGATCATGAGATGGTAGTCTGCTGAGCAGCTGACCTCTGTGCCAGACTTAATCAAATGCAATAAAGAATGACCATGTGAGTGTCTCCAATGAGATTAGCTGTGAACCTAGAGTGGCAAAACCCACACTGCTGGAAGCCACCAGTTGGGAAAGAAGTTGCTGATGTGCTTCTCCTTAATTTTTGAAAGAACTGTAGTAAGAGTACAACTGGATGATAGTATGTTCTGACTTTCATCACCATTTTTTGGAATGGGTTGAAGATCAGCCTTGTTTCCATGCTGTAGGACAGAAGTTGAGTAGGAATTATTGAAAATGTGATAACAGGATAGGTGTTAAGTTTTAAGCATAAGGTTTCAGCAAGAGGAGAAATACCATCATGACCAGAAGGTGCTGATGGTATTCCTCCTCCTGTCACAATGGTGGGAGGAAAGAAAGGAGAAGAGAGAAGAAAGAGAAATACTGTTAAGATGAGATGATTTGATGGAGTGTGAGCTAATTAGTATTCTTCTGATTTCTTTCTGACAAATGACTACAAGTATCATGGAGTGAGCAATTATTTATATTGTAGATAATTTGATATGGTTATCCTTGCAGGAGTCAGATAATCAGAGAAGGAGAATGATTCCAGGAGATCTGTCTTATTTTCAGTTGGTAATAATATGAGCATACCATCAGGACATCAGTGAGCATAACATCAGTGTCAGTATGGAAGGATAAAAGTGGCACCCAGTAGCTCTGACAAGGAACCAGAAGGCCTGACTGACTGATATTTGAACAAAGGCAAATTTTTTTAATAAGTTATGGTCACTAGTTCCAGAAACAAAGCCTATGTGCAGTAGAAATGGATGGACTAAGAAGGAGTTGTCATATCTCTAGGATCCAGCAAATTTGGAAATGAATTATTAGAGAATGCATGCACTAATGAGAGTCTGTGCAACAAAGAATAGAAGGAAAATCTTTGCAGTGATTAGGTCATATCAGAAAGATTTCATGCCAGATAAACGATGATCATAAAATAAGTTTTTAATTATTATTATTATTTGGTAACCTCTATGGAATCAACAGACTCATTGTGAGAGGCCAACTCAACTAGCAACATGTTGAGCTTTGAAGTTATTTACACTACCTGCACTAACAAATGCACTTAGGCAATGCATTACACTCACCAAGAACTCTCCATGTAAAAAATCTACTCCTCACACCCTTCTTCATGACATCTTTATACAACTCCCAGGGATGGCCACTTGTTCTTTCCATCTTAATATTCCACTCTTTTTACAATTTTTTCTGTATTAATTGAGAGAATCCCTTAACTAACTTGAAAGTCTATCGTATCCCCTCTTTTTCTTCTATCCACCAACCTCTGCAATCCACATTCTCTCAAATGCTCTTGATAACCAACACTCCAGAGTCCCGATATCACTTTTGTTATTTGCCTTTGGACTCTCTCTCTCTATCTAGTGTTTCTGCATCACAATGAAAACTAGGTGACCAAATCTGAGCACAATAATCCATATGTGGTTGGTCTGACTAATGCTTTATATAGATTCACCATTACCTCCTTATCCCTACATGCCAATCTAATTTTTATCAAAGCAGCAACACGATGTACAGTCTGTGCAACACATGTGATGCGCCCTCAGAACTTCAGTCCACTATCCACCATCACTCCAAGATCCTGAATCTCATCTACTTCCTGAAGTACAGCACCATCAATATAGTACACAGTCTTATACTTATGCACTCAAAAATGCAACACCTTGCACTTATTAATATTAAAAGTACAACCCCATTCATATGTCCAAGATAAAAGTCTGTTAAAATCGTCTTGTAGAGAATTAACATCAGCACTACTCCTGATAATTCTACTTAACTTTGTGTTATTGGCAAATGTTTCAAGATTCCCAGTATCCACAAGAAATATCATTAACAAACAAGCTAAACAGTAGGGGGGGGGGGCCTAAGAACAGAATCCACGCCACTGGTCACCTTCCTTTTCTGAGACACAGCTCCATCATGCACAGCTTGCTAGTATCATTCAGATAGCAAATATCTGATCCATCTAACCAATATACTATCTATTATTATTCTGTACAGCATGTACACCAATTTATTATGTGGTAATCTATTGAATTTTTTGCAAAGTCCAAGAATATCACTGTATATGATTGTCCCTTATCCGACACACTCGTCACCTTATCATAAACATAAGCAGACTGCTAAAACAAGACCTGCCCCTTCACTGACTATCATAGAGAATCCTTAGTTCATCCCCCCCCCCCAATCCTGTATTTTATTTCTAACCAATTTTTCCAACACTTTGATCAAAACTACGGATATACAGACCAGGTTATTATTGGAAATTTCTGTTCTTGAAACATGCTTGTGGAAAGGTATTATTTTGCCTTCTTTCCACACCTTACAAACCTTAGTCACTGCAAGACTTTCATTAAATAACCAGGACAAGGGCATGGCTAACTCTTTGGCACATTCTTTAAAAACACGTGGTGATATGTCATCCATTCATCTAACGGTCTTATTAACATCTAATCCAAGCAACACTTGATGCGCCTCCAATTCTTACACCTTTAATTTCTCTAATTCTTGCCTCTGTTCTACGTATTAAACAGCATCATTCACACCACTATAATATATCCTGACGAAGTGTTCATTAAATACTTCCACTATATATTTGCTATGGTTACTCTGCTACCATAACTATTCACCAGTATCAACCTACAGTAATTATTTTTCCTCTCACTTGCTGCATAGCAGAAAAATTCCCTTTTATTATCTTTGACCTGACTGGCTAATCACCTCTCATATTCTACTTCTATTTTAACCATACTTCACTTTTCTGGTCTGCACTTTATATTCTTCATGCATCTCTTCAGCACTGCAAACTATCTTGCACTTCCTCCTTTATGGAGGAAAGTGCAAGACAGTTTGCACTTATTTTGACTGTTCATCCATCTAACTCCTCCTCCTCTACTTATTTGCTTAACTCATGGTATGCAGTAATGCATTACTTATGTCAGATACTGTCTTATCACTTCCCATGCACTGTCAACATCTTTTCTACACAATTCATCAATCCAATGTATTGATGCTAGTTGAGTATGGAGCTTCTGATAATCATCCACCTTATAGTTCCACATACATACATTGATAACTACTTTCTCCTTTTTGACTACCTTCTAAAGCAATACATTATGATCAATTTCATCAACAGGTGGCAGTGTTGATACCTCATTCACAACCATATCACCAAATCTAACACTGATAAACTTCTTGTTTATCAGTGTTAGATTTGGTTTGCTGCAGAAACTCAACAAATTCACTCTCCTGGTTACTATAGACTATCACCTCTTTCCAATCCACATTCCCATAATTAAAATCTCTCATTAGGATCATTTTCCTTTTACTTGCCCAACTAATTTGTCTAAACATTTCACAATCAATACTCATCACATTCCCTGGCCTATAACAGCATCCTATTAGATATACTATTCTAGTGATCTCAACTTCACACCAAACAGCTTCAAAATCTTTACATGTACTACTATTTTCCACTTTGACTTTTGAAGGACACAATTCCTCTGCTAACATTAACAATAATACCCCTCCTCTCTTGAACTTCCTATCCTTTCAGAAAATTCTATATCCTACCATTTCAAGTCCTGATAGTATATCATCCTCAGTCAACCAATTTGACTTATGCCAATTATCTTTGGGCATACTGATTTGAGCACTGCTACAAACTCAGCCCCTTTATTTCTGATACTCCATACATTAGAATACAAGCATAACAATTCTCCACTGTTTGAGGTCATTCCATCAACACAATTACTCTTTACTCTCTCTCTCTCTCTCTCTCTGCTACAATGCACTTCTCTTTGTTCTGAGCATTCCCGTTTCCTGATCCTGACTCTGATTTTCATTTATAATCTTATGATCCTCACTATTTTGCACTGCATCACTTTGCTCTGCTATAATCACTTCATCCCCTTTGTATCCATCCTCTTCCTGTCCTTCCACAACCTGCTTCTCAACCTCTCTCTGACTCTTAGTAATACTAATTTTGTATGGACTCTGTGCACTGTTATTAAATAGCAATCGCTTCAAATGATCAATCAAACTCATTCAAATTCAAATGCATTCCATCAGCTTTGAACCATTCTCACTTCCCTTTGAATTCATTCCATACATGTGACAGCAGTGAACTGAGAAGGAGAGCAATTATACTGAATGACAAATTGGCTTAAATTGTGTTGGGCAGAGAGTGTTCAATTTGTGAATGTATGGAATGAATTCAAAGGGAAGTGAGAATGGTTCAAAGCTGATGGAATGAGTTTGATTGATCATTTGAAGCGATTGCTATTTAATAACAGTTTTATTAAATAAAACTGTTATTAAATAGCAATCGCTTCAATGACAATTATAATTCTTCTACAACAATTTCTTCAAATCCTTTTCCACATTCTTTGGTCCAATATGCAAGTCATTTGTGCCCACCACTACCATTAATTCTAATGCCTGTTCCTTCTTTTCTTCCTTCTATGCAAAGCATCTGGTATTCATTTTTTTTTATTGTATCACTTGTAAAACAGGTCTTGTGCACTTTATCTTTTACTACACCTTTAATGATTAAGTCACCATATAAATCCTTAGATATTTGCTTTTTCTTATTAATTATTGTCGTTTACACCAGTCATGCTCTTCTGTAAACATTCGATTTCCTCCTCCTCCATACATTTAACTTGACTTCATTTTCATTAATTCTAGCCTATACACCTCCAAGTCACTTCTATTATTACCATTGCAAGCACTCCCATCCATTTCCTGATTATACTTGGCAACTACAAGGGGGGTGATTATGAAGAGCTCAGGAGACAGCTTGCAGGTGTAGCATGGAATGAGGAGTTAGCTGGAAAAGAGATCAATGCAGCTTGGGGGATTTTCAAAAAATATTTAGTGGATGCAATGTCTAAATGTATACCACGGGTGAGAAGGTTAAATAAGTTAGGTGTGAGATGGATGAATAAAGAGATTAAGCATGCAATACAGAGAAAAAGGGCATTGTGGAGGCAGCATAAGAGAAGTGGAAGTAACCAATTTCATGAGTTCTACAAAGACCAGGCAAGGAGAGTGACTTGGTTGATGAGAGTAGCTAAAGAGACGTATGAACAGCAGTTAGCTAATGAAGCTAAAAAGAATCCTAGGGAGTTCTTTCGATATGTAGCCAACAAAAGAAAGAATGATTATGGAAGGATGACAATGAAATGGTATAAAGACAGCTGTTGCAGAATGTGTGGTGGAGATACTTAATGAGCAGTTCATAAAGATCTTTCAATCTTGTGAATGTGACTTCATGGAGAGATTAAGAGCAGTTGATGATGGGGAGGAGAGACTGACTGTAAGTGAGCAAGAGGTGTTTGGGGAGTTGAGTAAACTAGATGTAAATAAGGCTGTGGGACTTGATAATATATCACCGCATATTCTGAAGGAATGTGCCAGAGTGTTGACACCTGCCTTGACATATTTTTTTAATACGAGTCTTGCACTTGGTCAAGTCCCTAAAGAGTGGAAGGAGGGCAAGATTGTGCCACTTCATAAAGGAGGTGATCGAACTCAAGCATCAAACTATAGGCCTATTTGTGTGTCAGGTGTTGTGGTTAAGTTGTTGGAGAAGCTTGTGAGAACTAGGATCCAGAGTTGGGTTGACAACAATGGTATAATCTTTGATGGACAGCATGGATTTGCTAAAGGGAGGTCGTGTTTTAGTAATCTACTTACTTATTACAATAAAGTGACTGCTTCCTTGGACAGAGGAGAAGGATACACAGTAATATACTTGGATTTTGCAAAAGCTTTTGATAGAGTACCTCATGATAAGTTGACAGTCAAACTAGAGCAGATGGGGTTGGATATTAGATTAGTGCATTGGATTGGAGACTGGCTATCTGATAGGTATCAACAAGTTGTGTATGGGGGTGCAATATCCAGGAAAAGGAAAGTCACTAGTGGAGTGCCTCAGGGATCTGTTTTAGGGCCATTACTATTTAACTTGTATATTAATGATATTGGCGAAGATTTGGATGGAGATATTCAGTTGTTTGCAGATGATGCAAAGTTGGGACGAACCATAAAGAGTAGTGAAGATGTTGTGGCCTTGCAAGAAGACTTGAATAAATTGAGTGATTGGGCAAGCAAATGGGGATGCGAGTTCAATGTTGCAAAATGTAAGGTTTTAAAATTTGGAAAACAAAGATGGGATACAGAATTTATGCTTGGTGAGAATATATTGTTGGAAGTAGAGGAAATAAGAGATCTGGGAGTGATAGTGGATAAGGATCTAAAATTTAGGGGACACATCGCCAAAATTGTGAAGACAACACAAAGACTTCTGGGAATGATGAGGAAGACACTGACGTGTAGAAGTAGGGAGATTCTTGTTCCATTGTATAAGGCTTTGATTAGGCCATACATGGACTATTGTGCCCAGATTTGGTCACCTGGTTTTCAGAAGGATAAAGAGATGTTGGAAAGGGTGCAAAGGCGACTGACTAAGGTAGTTTCTGACCTCTGGAATGTCGAGTATGAGGAAAGATTGAAAAGATGTAATTTGCAGAGTCTAGTGGAGAGAAGGAAGAGGGGAGATATGATAGAGACCTACAAGTTGGTGAGGGGTTGTTATAGGATCAATGGTGGAGAAGTTCTACATAGAATAGTGGGAGATCAGGGGAGAACCAGAGGTCATACCTGGAAACTGTATAAAGAGGGTGTGAGTAGGGGAGTGAGAGGCAGGTTTTTTTCGTGCAGAGTTGTGAATGATTGGAATGCCTTGCCTGAGAGTGTGGTGTCTGCAAGGAGTTTGAATGTGTTTAAGACCCGGTATGATGAGATGTGTGTGAGATAAAAGGACCTCCTAGATGAGTCTTTGACTCCATGAGGTCTTGTTTTAATAATAATAATAATAACACCATTCTCATTTTGGAACATCCGAGCCTTTTATTGCATTTCTCCTACATTTCTTTTTATCATTCCATCTAACACTCCATTATCTTTTAACATTTTTGGATGCATACATGAAAACAATTGTCACATTCTTTTCCACTACAAAAAGCCCAGGGAAAAACTCGATCTTCAAGTTGAGACATTCTGCGCTGTGCACTGTTTTTTTTTTTTTTGCTGCCACTGCTGCCATTTTTGTAGCGCTAACAAGCTTTTTCATGTTAACCAAAAACCAAAGCAAACACTTTTAGAACCACAATAGCACAGTACAATGATTATCCAGTCTGGTTATCACACAAAAGCACTATTATACAAATCTACACAATATAATTTAGGCAAAAAACCCACTTTTAGTAACACCATTCAAATTGACTGCTATTTCTCGTAGCAACATAAGAGACATTAATTGGTCTCCTCCCAGTAGAAGAAACCTGGGAAACCTCAAGTAACTTGGAGAAGAGGACTAGTACAAACATGAGAGAAAAGAATTTAGTTCACAAGTTATGAGTAAGTAGGAAGACTTGGCATCAAGTAGTAAAAAGCAAGTGCTAAATCCTGTAAAAGTGGGGGGGGGTGGTATTCCACTTCAATAAAGTAATAACCAGTCTGAGTAGTGATCACTATCCAGTCCAAAAAGAGGTATTGTGCTTAAGATCCAGAACAATGTTAGATATGAAGAAAAAGTGTGTATGGCAGGGGGGGGGAATAGTGAAACATAGGTTACATACTTCAGAACTCCATGTTTTATGTCACTTTAAAATACCCAGCTTAACTATCCTATCCTAAGTATAGTATAACCTTATGATATAGCTGTAGTAATAGTATTTTATATTATTGAACCATCTAAGCAAGAAGTACAAAAAAACAAACATGACATAAAAGAAGAAATGAAAAACTTACTTTGAGGCTCCATTTTGCTGGTCAAATATCTTTTGTATTTCAGAAGTAATTAAGCCAGATTTTCTATGTTTTTTCTGACGATAGTGTAGTTTCACTTTTGTTTCGTCATCCGATTGTATGTCACTTGGTAAAGGACCTGAAGTGAGAGCATTTAGCAGATGAAATTTCAACAGATAATTTAAACATATATGTATATATGTAGTCCATACTCAATTTATCATATATGTCACTTATGACCACTAGAACTTATAACAAGTCATCCCTTTAACATGTTCACCAAAAACCACTTCACTTCTGCAACCCATGGATGAGGGTATTATTGCTGCTTTCAAGGTATATTTAAGAAATACTCTCACTCAGTAATTGCTGATATCGAGGGTTAGAAAATCCTCAATTTTTTGGAAGGAATATGATAGCTTGCATAAAAATGCAGGAACAAGATTCAAAAAAAGACTCTTATTATTTTTAAATAAAATTTATTCAACTGGTATCCTCCCAATAGAATGGAAAAAAGCAATTGTGATTTCTATCTTTAAAACAAGGTAATAGAGACCCTAAAAACTATAGAGGTATCAGTATACTAAATTCCTGTTACAAAATATATAGCAGAATCTTAAATAGCAAACTAATCAAATATTCCGAAAACTTTATTTTAGAAGTACAGAATGGATTTAGAAAACGATGATCATGTATAGACCCGGCCTTTTGCCTAAAATTAATAATAGAGAAAAGAAGAGAATACAATTTAGAAATGCATATTGCATTTATTGACTTTGAAAAAGCATTTGACAAAGTTAAAGGAAATATATTATTTAACATATTAAAAGAAAGACAAATACCAAATAATATCCTAAAAGCTATCACAAGTATATATGAAAATAATCAAATACAAATAAGATTAAATCACGAGCTATCGTATACGAGAGAGATAAACCAAGGGGTCTGACAGGGATGTCCCCTCTCAGACAACTCCTTTTAATATTTATTTAAATGAAATAATAATAAAATGGAATAAAAATTTACATCAAGGAATTAAACTTTCTCCTACAGTGAACTTAAACACTCTCCTTTTTGCCGATGACCAAATAATAATTACAAATTCTGAAGATAACTTACAGAAAGCTATTTTAGATCTAAATGGGATAACCAAAAATTATGGTATGATAATATCAACAGAAAAATCAAAAACTACGGCCTTTAAAGGACAAGATCCAGCAAGAACTAAAATAGTAATAGATAACAAGATCTTAGAATAGGTGAATTCATTTAACTACCTAGGATTTATGATCACACATGAAAATGAAAAAGATATAAATGTAAAAATTGCAAAATATTTAAAAATAACAGGTATGATTAACTCTATATTTAAACCAAACCTAGTTCAAAAACAAACCAGACTTAAAGTATACAATACTTTAGCCCTACCAGTCTTAATGTATAGAAGCGAAATCTGGACAATAAAACAAAAAGAGAAATAAAGATTAATAACAGCAGAAATGAAGTTTATGAGAAAAACTGCAAAGTATACCCTATTTGATCACAAAAGAAATGAAGAAATTATGAAAGAATTAAACCAAGAACTAGTAATAGAAAAAATTAAAAAATATAAACATAAATGGATGGAACACGTTCAAAGAATGAAAACAGAAAAATTACCAAAACAAGCCTTAAAGTACAAGCCATTAGGAAAAAGAAAACCAGGACATCCTCTTAAATGATGACTTCTAAGGCCAGAACAGGCCATGCTAGGCCTAAATCCTTGATATGCATGATGATGATGATGATGTATATAGAAAAAAGATACAGAATGGAGTGAGGTGACAGATGAGGTGTATGAAGAGAGTTCAGCAGAAGCTGCTGAAAATATATGTTCATACCTTGTTGCACAGGCTTCTGTATGGATAGGACATTTTTAGAACCATTTTTTCCAGCATAAAATCACAAAGAAAGATGTCGAATAGAAACAATGTTTTTATTTTGACTAGTTTCATCAAATATTTTGTTTCACTTCATCAGGAAATAATATGAATAAACTAAAAACGAGAAAACAAGTAATAACAGTTAGTTAAATGGTAGTTAAATGATTTCTATTGAAAAATATCTGAAAACATTTACACAATGAAAAGCATATCGTTGCTATTATGCTGGTTCATGGGTTTCTGTAATATATTACTGGTAGATACAAGTGTGTGTTGTGATGGATTAAGGCCACACTTGATGAAAATCATCCCTTGTTTTTTGTTACACTGCACAGGATGTTTCATCGTTTCGATATTCTTTGAATGCTCTTGAGTAAAAATGGTAATCATTATGGAGCATTTCAGTTTGTTGCCTGTTCAATTCTACTTGGTGTTTTAATTGGTGTCTTAAAATTGCAACAGATGGTTTTTAAACTTTTTTTAGGCTGCACATTCTTTATGATATTCTACACTTAAAACCACTGTAGATAGGATCTGGTGGAAATATATGAAACATATCATGTACAGACTGATTCGAAATGCACAGTTTGAAGATTTCCAATTGCATCCCTTGCTCCCTCTCCCCCTCCTAGAACTGAATTATAACTAAATACGCTGTCTAATTTTCTACTGGTTTGAAAGTTTTCAGAGTCAGTATTCAATCTCTATTACTTCATTTTATCATTTTGACAAATCTATCTGTCAAAGCAGGAACTTCTAATCTTTATAATCTACAGTCAATTGTTCAGCTGCATGCTGAAATTATTCTAAGTTTTACAAATACATTTCGTGCTATATTTTGGCCATCTGAAAATTGTTTATATTTATGCCACAAAAAAGAAAGTTTAGTGTTTTTTTTGTTTTTTTAATTGAAAAAAATCCAAATATTACTACTTCTACTGATGTGGGTTGTTATTTCTGGAATAAGCTGTCTCAGAAATACTGGATAATAATCCTCTCAGCTTGAGGAAAAGCTAAAAGCTTACATTATTCTCAATGCTACTGAGAAAGAACACTTCCCCAGAAGTTGTACCAAAGAGTCTCAAGCAACAGTGCAATCAAACAGTTGGAAATGAATCAACACATTACCAACTGTTTAATTAGCTGACATCCTAAATAGAAATACTGATATTTCTTTTACAGGCCAAGTATTTATATCAAATTAGATTTCTTAATTTACAATAATCACAGTTTCAGTTTTATTATCAAAAATTTATTACTTATCTGATACAATTATCTTGGAAAGAAAAAAGGATCTGAAATTATTCTAATTGCTGAAATTATTTGGGAGGTATACCCACCTATTCAATTTAGATATTTCAGATCATAATTTATTTTCAAAACTGTTGACAAAACAACTGAGAACATGTGCTCATACATTTTTAGTGTTGAATTAGTTGACACCTCATCTCAAAGTATCAGGGTTAAGTGAAGATGGCCAAGCTTTATTTCATCTCTATACTTCCTGAGTTTTTCTACATCCACTCAGATTACTCATAATACTTTTGATGGTTCTCTGCATCATGATGATATGATGTATGGAAGATACACCTAGGATGCCGGTTATCATGGATTAGAAATTCCCAAGGTGCCTTATAAGGATATTCCTTCTCTGAATCTGGACATGAAAGCTGAGATGATGAAGATGAGGCAAGCAATGAAGCATATGCATATCGAAATGAACAGAATTGCAGTATGCATAGAAGAATGAAGAACGGAAAAAAAGATAGTCATCTGGAAGTGGTAATAAATTATTTGAGATTAGCTCTATATGGAGATTCAGTTATTAGCAATATGATGAATGAGGTGCAGCATAAGGTTTGTGAAGAATGTGCAGTGACTGAGGCATTGAATAGGAGGAATAAGACACCAAATGAGTTGGTGTTAGTGGAGACGAATGATTTCGATGAGAACAAGGAGAATGTAAGACTGGATATAAGGAGATCATTGAAAACAGTCAAGAACAACAGTGTGATAGGGAAGGTAGTCAGTGTGTTTCCCAGGTATGAATGGTGATGAGATGAGGTGGCAAGCAAAGATTGTGAATGCTAGCACAGTTGTTATGTTACTATGTTAGCACAGTTATATGAGGAGAAAGGACTGCATTTTGTAAATCTGTGGGATGAATTTGAGTGATAAATGGAACCGTATAAGGATGATGGATTGCATTTAAATGGTTTTGTTGTGAGTCATCTTGAGAGACTATTGCTGGAAGGAAGGGTAGTGAATAAAAAATCTTATGTAGTGTGCAAGGTAATGTGAAAGAGTAGGGGAGCTTGTGAATGTAGAAGTGAGTAGCAAGAGTAAAGATGAGAAGGCAGGGAAACAGGGAAAGTCAGGGTGGAGGGAGGGTTACTGTATGAAAAATGTGGATGCTGGATTTAGAAGTAAATGTGTGAGCTGGTAAGAGAGGACAGAAATGGTCTTGGATGGAAGGGAGCATTTGGAGTGAGTTATAGGATCAGTGGTTGTATAGAAGAAGAGAACTAGGAGGGTACTGAGGATAAACATCTTCCAAGTGGTGTAAGCAAGACTTGTTATAAAGTCAGAAATAGTCTATTATGTTTTTACACCAATGTGAGAAGTATCTGAAATAAAGGAAGTGAAGTTGTTGAATTGATCAGGTCTATCCCCTCTCCCCCTCAAATCATTTGACTAAGTGAAACTTGGTTAAATTAGGATGATATCCAGACAGGAATAGAGATGGTAGGGGAGGTATGATATTTTTCATGAAGACAGGCAGGGAAAAGAGGAGGAGGAGGAGTGCTGTTAATGGTAGCAGAGGAGTCATGCCCATTTAAAGTGGAGATACAAGGGCCAAACAATGGGAGTAGTTTTGAGGTAGTATGATGCAAGGTTGAGGTGGACAGGATGAAATATTTAATTGGGTGATGGTGTAGACATTGTGAAGTGAAAAGGAAATGTATAGTCAAATAAGCCTGGTAAATAAGAAAAGCATGATCATTATGGGCAATTTAAATTATGGTAACATAGACTGGAATGAAGAGATTGTGGGTGGGAGTAAAAAGAATGGATTTTTGAGAGACAACTATCTTAGGCAGTATGCAACAGATGATGCACAGGGATCAAGGGTATTGGATCTGATCATCTCATCAGATGATGTTATTATAAATGAGATATCGAATCTTCCACCAGTTGGTGAGAGTAACCATGACATGATCACCTAAAGAGTGACTAACCTTATGAAGACTTAGAAAGGGATATGTGCAGAACTATAAGGCTGGTAATTATGAGAAGCTCAGGAGACTGCTTGCAGCAATAATATGGAATGAGGAACTGGATAGATAGTATATCAATGCTGCTTGGACCTTAGTCAAGAGCTATCTAGTGGAGGCAATTATCAAAAAAAAAAAAAAATAATAATAAATATATATATATATACATATATACACACACACACCAAAAATTAAAAGGATAAATAGAGCAGATGTGAAATGGATGAATGAAGAGGTAAGACAACCCATCTGGAAGGAGATTGGATTTTATGGAAACAGAATAAGATGAGTGGTAATAACCAGTTGCATGAGGTGTATAAAAAGCAGACAAGAGAGGCAACTCACTTGGCAAGGATGGCAAAAGGGCAGTATGAGTGATAGTAAGCTCATGAGGCTAAAAAGAAAACCATGAAGTTTTTTCAATACGCAGCCAGTAGAAGAAAGAATGATTATGGAAAGATGATACTAGTTAGTGAAAATGGTAGAATGATAACAATTGCAGAGGATCTAGTCAAGATGTCTAATGAGCAGCATTTTGTAAAGGTATTTAATTCTTGTGAATGTGACATCATGTAGATGGATATAGTGGGAAGGATGGAGGAGGAGGAGGTACTCATGGTAAGTAAAAAGAAGGTATATGAGGAATTGAGTAAACTTGAGGTTAATAAGGCAGCAGGACTTGATAATATCACAACATGACTTGAAGGAATATTCCAGAGTTAACAACACATCTTTGACATACCTACTTAACATCAGTCTCATACTGGGCCAAGTTCCAAAGAGGATAAAGTTGTTTTGCTTCATAAGAGTGGTGATAAGACTAAAGCTTCGTATTATAGACTAATCTGTGTGTATGGAGTTGTGGTTCAAGTATTGGAGAAGTTAGTCAGGACCACCATTAAGAACTTGGTTGTTAACAGCAGCATTCTCTTTGATGGTCATCATGGGTTTACTAAAGGAAAATTGTGTTTTGGTAATATGCTTACTTATTATAACAAGGTGACCAATGCATTGGATAAAGGTGATGCATATGCAGTGGTATATTTAGATTATGCAAAGGCCTTTGATAGATTGTCACATGATAAGCTGGTGATTAAACTGGAAAGCATGGGATTTGATATTAAGTTAGTACATTGGATAAGGGATTGGCTGTCTGATAGGTATCAGCAAGTTGTGTATGGAGAAGTGATATCCCAGAAGAGGAAAGCTACTAGTGGTGTACTCCAGGAGGGTCTGTTTTAGGGTCATTCCTATTCAACTTTTATGTTAATGATACTGGGAGGGATCTGAATGGTGATATTCAGTTGTTTGCAGATAATGCAAAGTTAGGAGAACAATCAGAAATGAAACTGATGTTGTGGCTTTGTAAGAGGTCTTGAATGCACTGGATAAATGGGCAAGTAATTGGTGACACTTTGCAACAGTACCAGTCATACTGTTGCGAAGTGTCAAGTTTTAAAATGTGTGATACAGAGTATACAATTGATGGCAATACTTAGAGAAAATGGTGGCAATGAGAGATAAGGGAGTGATTGTGGATAAGGACCTAACATTTCAGGGACACATTGATAGAATTGTGAAGACAGGATAATAGATTATGGCAATGATGCGAAGAACACTAATGTGTAGAATCAGGATGTTATGGTGCCACTATGTAAGGCTTTGATTGGGCCACATGTGGACTACTGCACACAAATTTGGACACCTGGTTATTAAAAGGATGAGGAGATATTGGAAAAGGTCCAGATATGATTGACTTAGGTGGTGTCTGGTCTCTATTTGTTAAATATGAAGACAGATTGAGGAAATGTAAATTCCAGAGATTAGTGGATAGGAGAAGGGGGGGGGGAATATGATTTAGATATAAGTTATTAAGAGGTTGTTACTAGATTAACGTTGATGATGTTTTACATTAGAATTGGGAAGAAAAAAGGGAAAACAAAAGGTCAATCATGGAAGCTGTATAAGGAAAGGGTTGGGAACAGATTTTTTGCACAGAGATTAGTGGGTGATTGGGATGGACGGCCTGTGAGTGTTGTGAATGTGGAGACAGTGAATATATTTAAGGCACAGTGTGATAAACTGTGTGTAATAGTGGGACCTCTGATGATGAGTCACTTGACTCTATGGAGGTCTGATGATGATGATAATGATAATAATCATAATAATAATATAGTAGTAGTAGTAAAGGAATAGCTACTTCAAAAATGCCACAGCGAAGTGACAGCAAAGTGCCCAGTAGCCAGTATCAGGAGAGTCCAAACTGCTGATGACTAGCCATTGCGATAGTGATCCTGCTCAGTTCGAGAGGAACCACAGGTTCGGGCACTTGGTACATGTGCTTTGTCAAGTGAGTAGTGGTGCAAAGCTACCATCCATGGGATTATGACTGAATGCCACTAAGTCAGAATCCCATTTCGCCACTACAATGACACTATTCATAGCTTAAAAGGTAGCGCTAGCAGGAGTTGGTTTCGTACTGTTATGGTGTGATCACTCTGGTGATGAGGCCACTAGAATGGAAGAATCAAGGCGGCTGTTGAGACTATGCAGCTTTTGCTTCCTATGCTGCACTTTGAAGATACCCATAAAACAGTTGTTTTATCACATCCCCCCCCATTCACTCTTCTGTACTCTTCTGCACTTCTGTACCCTTAGTGCACAATGTGCACTAAGGGTACAGAAGTGCACAAACATTGTATAAGGACTTCACTGCATTATAATAACTGGTGAATCATCCCCAATAGCTATGATAGAGACTGTCCCCAGACAGTTTCTCCAAATTATATTTTCCTCATTCACTGAATTCCCCCCCCCCACCCTTGGAAGGTACATATAATAAAGTTATAAATGTTTGTATGCTCTTTATAATCTCTATAAACACAAAAAACTCACAGGGAACACCTGCATGTTTTTGCAGAACCCTAGATTTTTGCAAAACACAGCTAAAGAAACACTTGCCTAAAGAAGAGTTGGAGAAAAAGATAGATACTAGGGTTTGCCTAGTGGTGATATAAGATCAGGATATGAGAGAGAGAGAGATGGGAACAAGAAACAGCAAAAGTTTCTTTCACCCTACAGCCTTGATGAGGAACCAGAAGATTCAACTGCCAGATGAGCAGAAGGCAAACTTATTGTATTTGCCTTTACTCTGAATTTGTTGATAATTTTTTTGCATTTGTTTTGGGCTACAGTGTAAACTGAGTGAGAAGTTGGAGTTTTTGACTTGAGCTATGGAACATATGATGTGTTATCATGAACTGTAGATGAACAATTTTTCTGCATAGGAGGTGCAGAAATCCTAGAAGTCATCCCAACTGGCATGATTGTAGTGCCATAAGATAAAAGGCTGAGCTTGACTGGGAAGAGATCAATCCATAAAAAAAGGAGAGATATGAATAAGATTGTCAGAGTTGCCAGGAGAAAAGCAGATATCTACAGTTATTTGGAGACAGAGTTGGTTAAGAAAAGATCCAAAGTTTTGGAAGAATGATGAGGACTGTCTTGTATTCTGGTTGGTAGGTCAACTATTTGTGTCAGATCATGACTGGTAACAAATGACTTGGCTTCCCTTTCGGCTTATGTGAAGTTAAAGAAGAGGAGCCAGTTTATGCTATGAATGCTAAAGTTTTCTAGCATTCATAACATAAACTGGCTCCCCTTCTTTAACTTCACATAAGCTTTCAGAACATATCATGCAAGACAGTCATGATAGCTGAGGTAGACTGTAATATAAAAGGATGCCAATTGAAGTTTGATTAGGAATAGCATATTGGGTTTTGATGGCTGTAATTGGTGGTGTATATCACTGATGTTTATATTGATGCTGTGGATGTTGAAGAAATGGATGTGGAAATGTTTTTTAGTGGATGAAATTTGGGTATTTTCGATTCTATAGGATATAATTTTGTTAGATATAATTTTTGGTATTTTACATATTACAGTCAACAGAGATGGGAATAAAAAAAAATCTGAAGACCTTGTACTGTGAAAAGTTGGTAAATTACATAGTTGAAGCAAGTGAAGAAATCTACTGACATCTTCAGCAGCTAAGGAGGTTAATACAAAAGTTATTCTTTTACATGCATTGCAATTTCTTGCCAAAAGCAGATAAGGAAATAGCAACAAGAACTTTCAAAACTGCTTTGTTGTGGTTTTAAGCATTCAATCATGAATATGTCAGATATTACAGGAAGTGATGTTCCATCAGAAGTGAACCACATTAGAAACTATGAAAAGTTTACATCCATTGATGATAGTTGTGAATGATATAATGAAAATAAACATTTTCAGGATGAAATTGTGGACAAAATTGCAGCAAATAATCAAAGGACATTAGAAGAACATGAAAGGGATAAGAATGACACTTTCAAGCTTGAATGAATGACTAAAGAAAACATCAGAAAATTTCATGCTAGATTATAAGCCTCTCATTGTATAAGGAGATTTGCTAAAGGGAAGTCAAGTTTTAGTAATCTATTTATTAATAAGATGACAGCTATATTGTATGAACAAGATAGATACTTTTTTTTTTTTTTTTTTACATTTTGATACACAGATAGATACATAGTAGCATACTTAGATTCATCATCATCATCAAATTCCTGCCATGTACCCTCAAGGGGTGTACAGGATATGACAGTACTACACGAAAAAAAATTACATCATTACTAGCTTCCTATCTACAATTTTCCTCCAAATCAGTCTGTTACTTGTCAAGACTCCAACATTATCAGATCTTATATTTCTATCATCTAAGGCACTTTGTATCGTATCAATCCACCTATATCTTGGTCTTCCTCTGGGTCGTTTTGCTAATCTTTCTTTGCCCATTCTGTTTAAATGACCATACCACTTGAGATTAGCTCTGCTAACGCATTCCTGGATGCTGACAATGTCAAGTTCTTTCCTAATATCCTCGTTTTTAATATGAAATTGCCATTGATGCCATCTGTTCATGCCTATAATCTTTCTCAGGACTCTCATATCTGCAGTCTCTAGTCTTTGGTCAAGTGTTTTACTTCTGACCCAGCTCTCAGATCCATAAGTTAAAACTGGTTTGACACTGTCTTGTATACAGCAAATTTAGTGTTAAGACTAATTTCTCTCTTATTTCATATGAATTTATTCAATTGACTTCCCACCATACCAGCTTTACTGATTCTGTTGTCTATTTCTATATTTAATTTACCATCTTCAGTAAAAATTGTGCCTAAGTAACTGAAATGTTTTACTTGTTCCACAGATTCTCCATTCACAACACAGTTGATATTTTCAATGATTCTGCCTATTTTCATTGTCTTTGTCTTTTTATTGCTGACCTTCATAAAATATCTATTACAACAGCTATTCAATTTAGTCAGAGAATCTTGCAGACTTGTAGCGGATTTATTTAGAAGTATAACATCATCTGCATAAAGCAAAGAGCTGACATTAACATCTCCAATTTTGATATCATGTTTAATACCACTTTCCTTCATAATGTGATCCATATAGATAATGAATAACAGAGGGGATAATGTACATCCTTGTCTCTTCCTTCAATTCTAACTGCTGACTTACAACTCAAATAAAGACTAAGTATTGCTTGATATAATGCCCCATTGACACCATATAACTGTAGGGTATTGAATAGCTTCTCTCTTGGCACCTTGTCATATGCCTTTTCTTAGATTTTGCAAAGGTTATTGATAGATTACTACTTGATAAGTTGATAGTCAAACTAGAGTGGATGGGACTGGATATTAAATTGGCTATCTGATGGATATTATTATTATTATTATTATTACCCAAGACCCCATGGAGTAAATGACTCATCTAGGAGGCTTTTATCATACACACAGTTCACCATACCATGCTTTAAGCACACTAAAATTCTCTGCAGACACCACACTCTCAGGCAAGGCATTCCAATCATTCACAACTCTGCATGAAAAAAAAACCTGCTTCTCACTCTCCTACTCACACCCTCTTTATACAGTTTCCAGGGATGACCTCTGGTTCTCCCCTGATCTCCCACTATTTTCTGTAGAACCTCTCCAGCATTAATCCTATAACAACCCCTTAATAACTTGTAGGTCTCTATCATATCTCCCCTATTCCTCCTGTCCACCAGACTCTGCAAGTTGCATCTTCTCAATCTTTCCTCATACTCAACATTCCAGAGGCTAGAAACTATCTTAGTCAGTCGCCTTTGGACCATTTCCAACATCTCTTCATCCTTCTGAAAACCAGTTGACCCAATCTAGGCACAATAGTAAATGTGTGGCCTAATCAAAGCCATATACAATGGAACACGAATCTCCCTACTTCTAAAAGTCAGCATCCTCCACATCATTCCCAGAAGCCTTTGTGTTGTCTTCACAATTTTCAATATGTGACCCCTAAATTTCAGATCCTTATCCACTATCACCCCCAGATCTCTTATTTCCTCCACCACACCAAGCATAAATTCTGCATTGCATTTTTGTTTTCCAAATTTTAAAACCTTACATTTTGCAACATTGAACTCAATCCCCATTCCATGTGTCCTCTAAAATTTAGATCTTGATCTACCATCATCCCAAGATCTCTTCTTTCTTTCACTTCCAACAACATATATCCCCATATATATCAGTAAGTTGTGTATGGGGAAGCAAAATGCAAAAGAGGAAAAGTCACTACACGTGTGCCTCAGGTGTCTGTTTTAAGGCCATTGCAGTTTAACCTGTATGTTAATGATACTGTGGAAGATTTGGATGAGGATATTCAGTTGTTTGAAGATAATGCAAAGGTCGAACGAACTATGAGTAGGGAAGAGATTGTGGCCTTATAAAAAGACTTGAATTGACTGAGTGAATGGGTACAAGAAAGAGGATGAAAGTTCAATGTTGAGACATGTAAGTTTTTTTATTATTATTATTATTATTATTATTAGGTGACACCTCCAGGGAGTCCAAGGACTCATCAAGGGAGGGCACCTACTCTACAGCTGTCTCCACTACTCAATCCACCAACTGCAACTATACTAACACCATCTACTGCCCACCACCACCACCACCACCACGACTAGTATTTCCACAGACAATCACAAACATTGATGTCCATGGTGGGATTCAAACCTGCAGCCTTTTGGCTGAAGAGTGGATATACTAACCACTCAGCCAACCAGGTTGACAGTTTCAAAATTTGGAAAACAAAGATAGGATGTAGAATTTACTCTTGGTGGGGATATATATTGTTGGAAGTGGAGGAAATAAGAGATCTTGGGATGATTGTGGATCAAGATCTAAATTTTAGAGGACACATTGCCAAAACTGTGATGACAATACAACAAATTCTGGCAATGATACAGAGGGTGCTGGCTTATAGAAGTAAGAAGATTCTTGTTTCATTGTATAAGGCTCTAATTAAATCACATGGACTACTGTGCACAAATATTTGGTCATCGGGTTTACAAAAGGATGAAGAGATGTTGGAGAAGGTTCAGAGGTGATTGACCAAAATAGTTTCTGATCTCTGAAATATTGAATTTGTAAGCAAGGTTGGGACAATGCAATTTGCAGAGTCCAGTGGACAGGAGGAAGAGGAGTGATACAATAGAGATGCACAAATTAGTAAAGGGTTGTTACAGAATTAACATTGAAGAGGTTTTTCATAAAATGGTGGCATATTGAGAGATAGAGCAAGAGGTCATCCCTGGAAGCTGTATAAAGGGATGGATGAGTGTGTGAAAAAACAATACTCCCCATATGAGCCTGACTCCATGGTGTCATTATCATTATCCTAAGATAATATGATAATCATAATAATAATAATAATTACAACTCCATTTCATGCAGTAAGGCAATCTGTTCAATTGCAGTTAATCAAAAAAACTGTAATCTTGGTATCTATCTTGCTACTCAATAAACCAAAAACTTGTCTTTTTGTCTTATGTACATATACATTTTAAACTATTTATGTTCAACATTGCACAACTGGACCAATTTATGTATTCCTGATGTGGTCCAGTTAACTGAAATCCACTGTATGTGGAACTACTAGATTGGTAATTATGAAACATTCGGAAGACAGCTTGGTAGTAAAGCACAGAATAAGAAGTGAAATGAAAAGGACATCAATTCTGCATCAGCACTACTGAAGAACTATAGGAAGACCTTACTTTATGATGGGTTAGGTTGTTATCCCACTGTTCATAAAGCGAACTATTTATAAATTGAGGTAAAATTATGATGTATTTAAATCAGACTGGTTCCTACAGTATGTAAACTGACCTCTAATACTTTTGCAATTTTATAGAGAACTATGGTTATTTTATAATTATTTTACATAAAAATGTATATAAATAACAGTAAGACAATAAATTATAAATTAAGGTAAAAATATTGTACAAAGGAATAATGAAGAATATGTAACCTTAATGTAACGTATCTGGTTGAGGATCATCTGGATTGACAGGCTTCGTGGTTATGATGCGAACACTCTTCTGCAAGCTGTGTTCAGGCTTTAATTTTTGTCTTTTATTGTTTGTTAATTTAAATCTTCATAAATAGAGAGACTGTAAAATGAGAACTTCCTGTATTTTAATAGCAATTTCTGAATGTACTCGAAAGAGCAGGAAGAGGTTAAATAAAGTAGGTGTGAAATGAAGAAATGAGGAGATTAAGCATGAAGTTTGTAAGAAATATTATGAAACAGCATAAGTTGAGTGGTAATGATCAGTTAGATGAGAAATACAAAGAAGAAAAACAGTCCAGGAAACTTTTGTTATCCTTGAGAAGGGTTGCAAAAGTGCAATGTTGAGCAGTAATTAATCAATATTGCCAAGGAAATTCCCAGAGAGTTATTTGGATATATGTAACTGGTAGAAGAAACAATGATTATAAGATGATGATATCGGTGGAAATAGTAAAATGGTAGCTATTGTAAAGCCAATAAGCATTTATAAAGGTATTTTATCCTAGTAAGTGTGACAACACATAGAGCTCAGGTGTAGTGGAAACGGTTTTTTAAACCATGTACCATATGGTTTATAAAGTACATGGGTAATTAAGTAAGCTGAATGTTAATAAGATGGTAGGTTTTTTTGATAACATATTATCATGTGTTTTAAGAAAATAATCCAGAGAGTTAATGACAGCTAAAGGAGCTGAAAGAAGGCAAAAGTGTTCTACTTCACAAAGGAGGCAACTGTGTTTTCGTCGTTAAGGTGCTGGAAATGTTAGTGAAAGCTGGGTTGATAACAATAGCATCCTCTTTGATGGGCAGCACAAGTTTGCTAAAGGGGGAGATCATATTTTAGCAACATACTTATGCATTTCAACAAGATGATCACTCACTCACTCACACACACACACACACACACACACACACACACCAGACAAGTGAGAAAGAAGCACATACATGGCATATTTGCATTTTTAAAAGCCTTTGACAGATTACCACATTCAACTGAAATGAGATTATGTAATGGATTAGTGCACTACATAACAGACTGGCTGTCTGACAAGTACTGGCAAGATGTAGAGCATGGGGAGCAGCTTCTTGCAAGAATGGTGTGTGCCAAAGTATGTTTGGTGCATAAAGTATGCACAAAATACACATGATGCCATCTCGCTCATTATTGTAACATGTTAGTTGCTGTTTAATGATACTTGGAGAGAGAGACTTAAATCAGGATACGTAGTTAATTTACAAAGTACACCTTTATGCCCTAATGTAGATAGTATAAACAGTCCTACATATAAATTTGCTAAACATTTAGCCAAACTACTAGCCACTTTTCCCAAACAATTCTCCCTCTTTTGTTAAAAATTTTACAAATATTAATCACATGTCTTCCGGAAGGTTCCTTATCATACTTGGTTTATAGAAAACCCACACATACAGGGAGATATTTACACAAACAATCACACCATCACCCTTCTCAACAATATAGTATCTTAAAAACATTAAGCCATAGAGTTAGAGCAATTTGTTCCAATGACATTGCTCTCATTGCTGAACTTTCTCACCTGTGTCACACCTTCATGACCAATGGCTATAATCCCCATAAGATAGATAAAATACTAAATGCTCCCCAAAAATCCCCCCCCCCCACTATCTACCACAGAAGACTGCAACAAAACTATCACCATCCCATACATTAAAAGTACATCTGAAAAGATATCTAGGGTGCTTAACAAACATCAGCTATGCTCTGTAATTAAACCTTATGTGAAATTGGCAACTCTCATCCATTCACCTAAGGACAGATTCTCTCCTTTATCGCATCCAGGAGTCTATGAAGTGGCCTGTTTATGTCATAGAGCCTACTATGGACAGACAGGAAGAACTGTGGACATCTGCCTCAGTGAACACACAAAATATATCTGGCACTTTCGCTATGGCAAGTCCGGTCCAACAGACCATGCTTTAGCCCTGCACACAGGATCAACTGGAAAAAAACAAAAGTGCTGCACAGAAACTTTTACAAGTCAGAGAGGTTGTTCCTGGAATCAACAGAAGCCTTGAAACATACTCCAAACCTCAACAAGTATGGCTGTATAAATCTACTGAAGATTTGGGAGACAGTCATCCTAAGAACAAATTAATACCTGCTTTCTTCTCTCGTTTTTTTTTTTCTCCTCCCAACTTAGATGGTATCTAATTAGGACTTAAGTCTTTGTGTTGCAGGCTATAATTGCTCATACTAGTCCCACTATTACACCCGATTGTGGTTGTCTCGCTACTGTTACAAACTTTGTGTGCTCTGAAGATGCTGGATAGAACACCAGCAAAATATTAGCAATTAAGTCAATAAATAGTTATTTTCTTATCAATCTGTGTTCGCATCTATACCGTTAAAATCCAATCAACAGGATATATAGTTGCTTGTAGATATGCAAAATTGGGGAAAATTATGAGCATTATAGCAGACATTATGGTTTAACAGGATGGATTTGAATAGAATATGTGAGTGGACAGGTGAGTGAAGCTAGTTGAATGTTGCAAAGCATAAGGTTTAAAGAAACAGTGGATATTAAAGATCCAACATTATTTGAAAGTTGAATATATGCAAAAACTTCAGAAGGTTCTACATTTATTTAGCTTTCAAATAATGTTGGATCATTAATATTCACTATTTCTATATAATTTACATTGATGAAATGAAGCTATATGGCTCTTTGATAATAACGTTTAAAACTTCGTAAAGTAAAGATAGGATGTAGAATATGCTACTTGTATAGATATCTTCATCTCCTCTATGAGATGACTTCTGGGAACTTCTTGTAACTTCTGGGATGTCCTCAGAAGTTAGAGGAGATGAAGGATCCAGAAACAATGGTGGATAAGAACCCAAAATTTAGATGAAGCTTATATTCAGACATGACAATAGATCAGTGCTGATGCAGAAGACACTGATATGTAGAAGTAAGAAAGATGTTGTTCTCTTGTATAAAGCTTTAATCAGGAATATAAGGAATTAGTATGAACAGTTATAATCTAGATGAGGATATAATGTAAAAAGTCCAGAGATGAATGACTAAGCTGGTTTCTGGAATTTTATGTATGAAGAAAGACGAGGAAATGTAATTTGCAGGAATCTGCAATACAAAACAGATTTTTCATAGAACAGGAAGAAAAAGAAGAAAAATGTACTACTCATAAAGATGGAATGAGGAGTAGGTTTGAGCAAAAAAAAAAAAAAAAAGCATTGCCTAGAAACAGTAAACAAGTTTAAGGCACAGTTTGTTGAAGTGTACATTGCTGAAATTTATACTTTGTCTGACAGTGAGGCCTCCCATGATGAATCTCTTGATTCTATGGAGGCCTGATGTTAATAAATTTTTCCTTTAATAATATTGCAATAACTCACAGCCATGCAACAGATAATAAAGGGCAGAGAATACATTTCTCTCTCTCTCTCTCTCTCTCTGTGTGTGTGTGTGCGTGTGTGTGAGAGAGAGAGAGAGAGACTTTCATTCAGTGATATAATCATTAGTGTTGATTTTCACTATAGCAAATAATATAGAGCAAATGTTATAAAAAAAATTACTGAACTGTTCCAACTTAGCTTCATAAGCACAAGAATTCAAAAGTCAGTTTATTCTCTATAAGAAGCAATTACTGTAATTCCTGAGTTTGTTATGGTGAATGCTATTATTATCTCATGACACCCCCAAGGAGTCCAAAGACTGATGAAGGGTGGGGCAACTACTCTACAACTCTCCATTTCTAACACGTAATCCACCAACTACACCTAACTGCCCACTACCACTAGTATTTTTTTGTTTTTCGCCACTTTATAGATATTACACAATTTGTTTGTATGCAAAAAAATGTTATTTAAATAATTGCATGATATCATTTAGTAGCCAAGCAGAAATGTGGACTGAAAGTAATTTTGCACTCATATTATTATTGTTCCTTTGTTTTGAAATAATGGAAAAATATATTGTAGTTACTTTATGCATGTGATAGAGAGTTATTTTATATATATGTTTTAAGACAGAAAAGTAACTTTCTTTAAAGGATTTTACACACACAGACTTAGCTTTGCATTTGGAACACACACACACACCTGATTTACATATTCGATGCAATAACGAAGTACCATGTGATATCAATGTCACATGCGGCTACTATAAATAGGCACACTTATCCTCGGTACATAATCAGTAAACATTTGCCAGTAATGGGGAAATGTGGTGATATAAGTCAATTTGGCTGCAGGCAGATAGTTGGGATCTGGAGGGAAGGTGCCAGTATTTTGGAAACAGCTGCACATGTTGGTTGCTCCCATACTAACGTGTCAAGGGTGTACCAGGACTGGATTAACCATGAACAGCCATTCCAGCAAAAGGGCTCATATTGGTCAGGCACACATGATTGATCCTAGAGGTGAGCATCAGGTGTCACAACCAGTGTCAATCACAATCATTGTTTCAGCAATGACATGCAACAGTCACATTACTCACTCACTCACCAGTACAACAGACGGGCAATTCAACCCATTTCCACATGCACCATGCTCTGTACCTTGCTTCACCTGGGGATTCCACAGTCAGAGACCAACAAGGGTACCCATGATGACAGCCAGGCATCACAAACAGTGTCTCACATGGGCCAAGGAACATCGGCAATGGACCCTCCACAGATGGAAAAAGATCGTCTGGAGTGATGCGTCTCATTTCCTGCTGTACCACGCTGATGGCCAGGTTCACATTTGGCATAAACAGCATGAAGCACTATCTGCCGATTGCACAGCTGGGGTCCAACAGGTCAGTGGAGGTGGTGTTATGGTCTGTTGAGCTTTTTTTTGCTGGCATACCCTAGGTTAGTTGGTTGGTTATGATCCCACAAACACTGAATGGTGAACTCCGCAGGACCTGTTAGTCGATCATCTGCATCCACATCTGTGGTCTACCACAACCGCAGTGCCATCTTTCAACAGGACAACACACCTTGCCATCCGGCTCATTTGACAACAAATTCACCACACTGCCTTGGCCCTCCAATTGTAACCCAATTGAATGGGATATGCTAGAACAGGGTGTGAGAACTGGTGATCCTTCTCCTCCTCCATGGAATGAGTGTGAAGTATGTAGGAATGAGATGATACTTCTTCAAAATTCTACCAATCGGTTCTGAGATGCCAGAAATATAAGAGATTGGAACCTTGCAGTCTGTTGAAGAATCCTAAGGTGCTGGAACATAGGAGCCAATTATCTGCTGGATTTGATTAGATCTCATTTCCACATATTTTCTGATGAACAAAATTTCTCACCTATTGCCATCTAAAAAAGACAAACTGGCACCTCTATCATTAGCTGCTGTTTACCAGATACCATGTGAATGTAATCTACAGTAGCATACTTTGGACAAACAGGCCATTCTGTAGAAAAAGGAATTAATGAACCTCAATATTATATTAATATATGTAATACAAATAATTACAATAATACAAATAATCATATCAAAAACTTCAAAGTATGGTCTGATACAACATAGTATATACTAAACACAATATCCAGTGGGATAAAGCTCGTCTTCTCCATAGATGCAGGTTTAAATATGAATGCCTTTTCAAAGAAAGTTGTGAAGCCCTTTTACATTGGCTAAATCTGAAACAGAACAATTGTCTCTCTCCCCCCCAAAAGTTTGAGAGATTCTTATCTTATATAACCATCAAAAATAGTTGTTTAATAATATTTTTAATAATATTATTTATTAATACTAATTTCTTGCACATGGCAACAATTTTTAATTGGAAAACCACCAACTGCTGTATATACTTTGTAATCCGATTCCTTTGTTTGTTTCTACACACTGATGATGTACTGTTAGTTTTAGTACGAAATATCTGTCCTTTTATTTCATTAAAGTTAATTACTGTGGTTATTGTGTAATTTATTATTTATTAGCCTTCGAACTATCATCATAGGACATATTTCAAAGACTTCTCACCATATGGATCACTCACCTCTCATTCTTATCCACCGCTTCCTTATCTTCATGAAACCTAACTAAATGAACTAATCCCATGCAGAGCAATCTGAATGTAGTCATATCAGTATAATAAAAATAAGTTCTTCATCTTTATTGTCAGTGTGTTCTTCAATGTCTAAGTAATCCTCTGTTGTAGAAACATCAGTGATTCAGAATATTTTAATAATACAATCATCATCATCATCAGGCAGTTAAGCCCACGACCTTCCAAATATTTTTGGATTTCACAACCGTAACTATAACTTGAGGATAAGGTAGTTAGCCTTATGCATCCCAGGGTGTCCAATGTCTGTAGATGCGTGTGTTCATGGAGCCAGTTTGCCTGTTCTGGGGATATAAAAAACCAAGTTTCTGGGTGAAAAACCCCCTCCCTCCGTATGAGAATGGGGATAGGGTTTTTTTCTAACAGGTCCTCACCTTTTGTCGAAAGAGACCAGATAAAGGTACCTCACATCACTGATGGGAATCGAACCCCGGTCTTTCCGACCAAAGGGCTTCGTCTATATCGACTAAGCTACAGAAGCTCTAATAGTACAGTCACATACCATTTATCTTGTATTCAGCAATGATTTAACCTCAATATCTTCCTTGCTCTAGTTTTCACTGATGAGACCTCAATAAAGATTGTAACTAGTTTGGGTAGTGACTGGTCTTATAATGCATAGCAATATAAATGTCCAAAGAAAGTGTTTGCATTATGGGATACAGAGGCAATTGATGTACAGTCAATGGCCTCCATATACAAATCATGGAGGTATCATGAACAAACTGTTTACTTATGATTTCACAGGCTTGTCATTCACCTTTCAATCCTATCCACAACTTCATGAAACCTAGACGAACTAAATTCATGCAGTAGCAGATACACCAGATGTGCAGTGATTTGAAATATATTGAATAGTGATTTGTGGATAAACAGGTCCACAAAGGGATATCAACTGGATAGCAAGAAAAGTTGCTATCTCCTGGTTCTCTAGCTGGGTTTGGTCTCTTCTTCCTGAGTCAGACGCCTTTCTTTTATCTGTGCTATTTGGTCTCTCTCTCAACCAATTCGTTTTTTTTCTGACACCGATGCTATTAGAGTATTCAAAGGTTGGGGGGGGGGGCTTTCTTTTCTTACTTAATTTCTGTATCTGATAGGCATGACTCTATAGCCTTGGTTAGCAATATACCTAAGAGAAGGCAACTTTGAAATCAAGCCCTAGTCCAACTGGTTGGAGATTCCATAAAAGGCTAGCCCCCTGTCTGAGTAAAAATAATATTGCTGCAAATCAGAGTAAGGAAAGAAATACCAATGGATCTTTTCAGCAATGACTCTGGAAGAAACAGACAATGTATGTAGTCTATATACTAAATATCCTGAGATAATTCAGGAAGATGAAAAATAAAAAGTAGTTGTTATGGTCCCAACAGAAAAAAAAAGAAAAGAAAGATAAAGGGTTTGAAATTAATGGATAAATATCTACATATATAGCATATAAGGAGTGGAGTGGATAAGAACAGAAGGGCTGAAGCTGGTGTATCTATCCTCATAAAAAGTAGATGGAAGAACCAAGTAGGAAGTTAGGAAGAAATAAATGAAAGGTCTATAAAAGTAATTCTTAAAGTACATGGGCTGAAATTTTTCATTATTGGAATTTACATCCCATGTAATGATACCCCACTTGACGAAAAGGAAGAATACTTTGAAGATCTTAGAGAAAGCACTGAATCAGCAGGTGGACACAAGGAATTCTTAGTGTTAGGAGGCTTTAATAATAAAGTTGGGTGGAGTGATAATCATTGTGTGTGTGTGTGTGTGTGTGTGGTGGGATGTTATGGAGAAAATCATATCAATGACAATGGACATAGGCTGATAAGTACATAGGTACTTATCAGCCTATAGGCACTTATGACATAGGTATGTAAAAATGAAAAGTACAGGTACTAAACGAATATTATCAACATAAAGATATACATAAGTTTGCATGAACCCAATCAACTAGAGGTATGAAGTCAATAATGGATCTAGTGAAAGCAACATAGGGTCAAATAACAGTAGTGCAAGATGTGAGCATGTTCCATGGAGCTGAGGGTCGGGCAGATCATTATATGGTTATAAGTAAGACTGTGCACCCATTACATCAAGGAAACCAAATACTTCGCATGATGATGGTAGAGTTATTAAGATCCCCAGATACAAAATAGGACTGTTACAAAATGATAACATATGAGATTTATGTATATATATATATATATATATATATATATATATATATACACAACATCTTGAGCAGAGATCAGATTTAACCGGAGCAGGATCTGAATCTGAGGTGTATAATCATTTAAATTCATGACTTATTTTTCACGGTATTAACAACACCACACACACTTTTATCACAAAGATGTTTTATTAACGCTTATATTTCGCTGGTTTTCAACTCGGCATCATCAGAGCACAACACACTTGTATACACGACAGTGAGTGAGTGAAACAATATAATAGCAAAAGACAAAAGATCTAAAGTCCTATTTTTGGCGCCCTCTAACGGAAAAAAAAAAGAAAAAAAAAGCAGCAGCTATCCAGGAGTTTTTCTTAGGGCAGACCACGTTTTGGACACTCCTTCACACAGGATTAGATGGAGGAAAATGAATCTATTTAGGAGTCGTTATAGATCTGAAAGATTATTTTTTGAGTCAGCAATGGCTTTGAAGAATTCTCCCAACCTTAACAAATATGGTTGCATTAATTTGCCAAAAATTTGGGAGACGGTTATCCTAAGAAAAACTCCTGGATAGCTGCTTTTTTTTTTTTTTTGTTAGAGGCCACCAAAAATAGGACTTTATATCTTTTGTCTTTTGCAATTATATTGTTTCACTCACTCATTGTCGCGTATACAAGTGTGTTGTGCTCTGATGATGCTGAGTTGAAAATCAGCAAAATATAAGCGTTAATAAAACATCTTTGTGATAAAAGTGTGTGTGGTGTTGTTAATACTGTGAAAAATAACTCATGAATAACATCAACACCTAAACTTATCTGTTAGAATAATCATTTAAAGAAATGCAAACCTGAGACTGCTAAAGATGCTCTTGGAAGGGAAGAGAAGAAGAGAGAAAACATAGAATGGATGAATCAACAGGTGAAGGAGAAGATAGAAGAAAAGAAGAGAGCAGTAACACTATTCAGAAAAGGGAGGAAAACAACAATATTAAGAGACAAGTGAAAAGAATGGTAATTAACTAAAGAAGAAGTGGGAAAGAAGGTGCAGTGAAATCAAACACCTGCTGGGATATAATCACTCTTCTGAGGCCTAGTGATCCATGCAATAGGAAGTCCCTGATACGTCTTGAGGGTGATATTAAGTCCCTCGAAGATTTTAATTTTAATTTTATTGCCGGCCTTGTTGGCCGAGTGGTTAGCATATCTGCTCCCAGCCAAAAGTGTGCAGGTTCGAATCCCGCCATGGGCATGGATGTTTGTGATTGTCTGTGAAAATACTAGTAGTGGGCAGTAGATGGAGTTGGTGTAGATGATGAGGTTCATTGTAGTTGGTAGATTGAGTGGTGGAGACAGAGAGAGTTGTAGAGTAGGTGCCCTCCTTCGATGAGTCTTTGGAGGTGTCATGCAATAATAATAATAATAATCATGAAGGTCTATTATACAAAGATAAGGTGGAATATTAAGAAGATGAGGCTATTGTTGGGAGAAAGAACATTTGAAACGAGATTGGAGGAGATGAGGCAGGCTGTTCAAGCAACAAAAAAATGGAAAGCAATAAAATTAGTGGATGCCTTCAAATATCTTGACTCCATCATGGAGTCAAGATATTTGAAGAGGTATAAGTCCAGTCCAGTGTGATGTGGACATAACATTTAGAACAGGACAGGCATGAGCAGCTATTAGAACAATGAGTGGTATTTTATGGAGTCAAGGGCTCAAGGAAAACTAAAAAGATGTTATACCATGCGATAATAGAGAGTATAATGACCTACTGATGTGAGTGTCGGACACTCACTAACAGCCAGAGAAGATGAGTAAAAGTTGTGGAAATGGATTACTTCAGATGAAGTATGAGAGCTACCTATATGGATCATCTGAGAAATACATGCATTCGAACAGAGTGAAAGATGAACATCCTATTATGGAGAGGATAGAGGTATATGCTCTGAAATGGTATGAATTTATCCAGAGAATAACAGAAGAACAATGGCTATTGAGAAATTGCTCTATTTAAATCATCTTATAGAATTTTGACCACTTTTGTTAACCTAGTTCAGCATCATTGGTAAACAATGGATATTTCTTTTGAAATTCTTTCCTATATAATTAATTTCATTTTTATATATGAATTCCATGCAGTGGAAGACTGTCAATTAATAAACATATTATTAGTATAGTAACATTGGTGGAAACATAATTCAAAAGTAATCCTGAGCTGTGCAATCGAGGTGCTTGGTGAGACATCTGGAAAGATTAGAGAGCAGAAGGAGGGTTGGTGGTGGAATAATGATGTACAAGTGGCAGTGACAGCTAAGAGGAAGGCAAAGCAGAAGTGGGATGAGTCAAGAGTGGAAGAGGACAGAGAGGTGTACAAAGAGAGAAAGCAAGAAGCCAAGAGAGTTGTGGCACAGGCAAAGGCCATGGCATATCAAGATCTGTATGATCAATTAGAAACAAAGGAAGGTCAGAGAAAAATTTACCAACTAGCGAAATGTAGAAATAAAGCAGCTAAGGACATCTTACATGTGAGGCAGATCAGAGATGCTGAAGGAAGAGTATTATGGAGGGATGTGGACATAAGAAACAGATGGAAAATATACTTTGAGGGACTTCTGAATGAGGAAAATGTAAGGACTCACAGAGGAGATGGGCAGCCTTCTGAGGGGATGGTGCAGAACATCAGTAGAATGGAAGTGACGGAGGCCATGAAGAGGATGAGGAATGGAAAAGCGGTGGGCCCCGACAGAATTCCAGTGGAGGCATGGAAGGCACTGGGGGAAGAGGGAATTGACCTGCTGTGGGACCTGTTCATGAAAGTTTGCCAACAGGAAAATATACCCGAGGAATGGAGGGAGAGTACTCTTGTTCCCATCTACAAGGGTAAAGGGGATGCACAAGACTGTAAAAATTACAGAGGAATAAAGTTGATGTCCCACACAATGAAGATCCTAGAAAGGGTTCTTGATGGTAGATTGAGGGAGGAGGTGGAGATTGCAAAGGAACAATTTGGCTTCATGCCTGGTAGATCAACAACAGATGCTATCTTTGGGTTACGACAGATGATGGAAAAATATCGAGAGAAACAAAGGGAGCTACATCTGGTATTTATTGATCTGGAGAAAGCATACGATAGAGTGCCAAGGCAAGAAGTCTGGAGGTGTCTGAGGGAGAAGAAGGTGCCGGAGAAATATGTCAGGTTGGTGCAGGAAATGTACAGAAATGTGAAGACAAGTGTTCGGACCTGTTTGGGACAGACAGAAAGTTTTCAAGTAACAGTTGGCTTGCATCAAGGGTCAGCATTAAGTCCGTTTCTGTTTAATATTGTGATGGAGGTGGTAACAGAGGAGGTGAGAGAAGATGCACCTTGGACAATGTTGTATGCAGATGACATCTTGCTGTGTGTAGATTCAAGAGAAGAAGCAGAAACTAAACTGGAAAGATGGAGAAAAGTACTGGAAGAGAGAGGTATGAGACTGAGCAGAAGTAAGACAGAGTATATGTGTTGCGCAGTGGGCGGTGGCCAGGAGTCAGACCTGGAGCTGGAAGGAAATGTCATCAGGAAGGTGAGAGACTTTAGATACTTAGGTTCGACAGTGGAAGAAGATGGAGGAGGTGAGAAGGAAGTGGGATGCAGGATACAAGCAGGTTGGAGGAACTGGAGGGAGATGGCTGGAGTGTTATGTGATAAGAGGGTGCCGATCAATCTGAAAGGCAAAATTTATAGGACAGTAGTGAGGCCAGCTATGACATATGCTATAGAAACTGTGGCCCTGAGGAAAAATAACATTAGCAGGATGGAAGTAGCAGAGATGAGAATGCTTAGGTGGATGTGCGGTGTGACCAGAAAGGATCATATGAGAAATGACTATGTCAGGGGAACAGTGAACGTTACGAACTTAGGAGCGAAAATACAGGAGGCAAGGTTGAGATGGTTTGGTCATGTGATGAGGAGGGAGGACGAATATGTGGGAAGAAGGGTCATGCAGATGGATGTGCAAGGAAGGCGGAAGCGTGGGCGGCCAAAGAAGAGATGGAGGGAGCTGGTAGAAGAGGACTTGAAGATGAAGAACTTGGATGTGGTGACAGCCCAAGACAGGAAGGTGTGGAGGAGACTCATAAGAAACAGTGACCCCCACTTAAGTGGGAGAAGCTGCAGAAGAAGAAGAAGAAGAAGAAGATTATTAGTATAGTAAGCTAGCTGGCTATGAGTCAGATAAACTAGAAATCCCTGTTCTAGAGACCAAACTTGGAGCAATTTCAAGGAATTTTAATTTCTAATTTATTCTTAATTTAATTGTTGTAATTTCATATGTATTACAGAAAGTGAGTAAAAAGAACATGTTGCTAGTCACAAAATAGTGTATTCTATTCACCTATTTCTGAATTCTTTCGTTAACCTTTTTAATACCTTAACCACCATTCAAGCTACTGACAGGTCTATAATTTACTACTTGTCTTGGGGCTTTCTTCATGTAATGGAATTATCTTGTCATCTTTTCACTTTCTTGGATTCCTGGACAAGGTAGAGAATTAAATTAAATATGTTGGTCAGAGGAACTATCATAATGCCCTGTCACATCATTCAGTGCATTATCTCCACCCAGATGAACTATTCTTGTAAAGTAATAATTCAGTAATTTAACTGTTTCTTCCGTTTGCCACCTCCATTCATTAATGTTATCCTTCCATAATCATTCTTCCTTTTCACCACCTAGCAAAATAATTCTTTTGGATTTCCTTTATCCTGTTCGGTTCATTTTCTCTCATGATGTAATATTTTGATGTGCTCTTCAATTTGCTTCTACTCACAACATTATATTTTCTTTTTCGTATCTCCTGCCAAATGATGTTACTCATCAATTTTATTTCTATCCATCTATCCTCCTGATCCTTGATATGCAGCAAGATAATGCTTTCCTCAAACATATCTCGATTATTTCCCCATGCGCTACTAATATCCTTTCTTTGCATTTTTTTATGCCAGCATGCCACTATTCCAAGCAGCTTTCTGAGTTTTTTCATAACCACTGGGTCTGCTATTTTATACACACCCTCTTTAACTGAATATTTCAGATGTTTAGACATCTCCTAGAATTTTGACTGGAAAATGAGAAGAATGTGGAATCACTAGATGGCTAACATTTTATCCCCTTCCCATATACTATTCATTCATGTCTGTCCATCAATTTCTTATCCATGTTACTATCTTTATTTCTATCCTCTATTTGCTCCAGTTTACATAGTAGTTCTTCATATAATTATTTTCAAATACCTCCAAAGTCAAGCAATATCACACCCTAGCCATTCTATTAATAATAATGTTAACTTCAAATCATATTAAATAAATAATCTTTTATGTTTTAACTAAATAATATGCAAAAGTCATTTTTAAAATTAAGAGCATTCTTAAAAATTCATTTAAACATTAAAAAAATAGTACTCACTTTTTTCAGCAGGTACTTCAGGAAACTCATCATCTATTTTTATTTCTAAATTTCCACTTTTTATGACTTTTTCTGCAATATTTGTAACTACTTCATTTAATTTTGTCTGCATTTTATTATTTATCTTTATCTCAGAGGAATCTTCAATAAATGGAAGTTCTTTTGTTGGTGTTTTAACTGGTTGCTGATCTGCTTCTTCTAAATGAACTTCCATTTGCTGAAGAGAAAGTTTACTATTTTCTGCTTGTGTCTCTTCTTTCTGTTGAGAAGAAATTAATGTTACTTCCATTTTTTCATTTATTTTTGAGCTATAAAGGTTTTCAGCTGTTGGTTTTGAGCCTGTCTGAAAGAGGGGAAGCTTAAATTGCTGAGATTCTATCACTTTGCTTTCTTTTTCATCTAAACTCTTCTTTTTAACAATTTTATCTTTGAATTCTTTAGAAAATTCCATGTTATCTGAAAAATGAGTCGTGTCATATGCAATATCAGTCACTTTAATAGCTTGTCTCTTTTGGTGATCCAAATCTTTGTCAGGAATACTTATGGTCTCAAAAAACTGCAGCAATGATTCCTTTTTCACAGTTTTGTATGATGCTTTTGGGTCTCTACTTTCTAATACATGCTGCTTAGGAGTATCCTGGCTTAAATTCTTTAAAGTACCTGTAGAGTATGGGAATGTTTTAGAATCCAACTCCTTTCTTGAAGGTACTGGCCCTACTGGTAGCAAACGTTCAAGGGCTGGAATTTCAAAATCACGTTCTTGGACACCAGTCTGAACACCTTTATCTTCTGTGAGTTCATGCTGAGATGTTGTATATGAACTAACTGTAGTATGAGAGACTTGTCTATCTACAGCTGTCTTGGTCTGCTCTGCTCCAGTTGATGCTTTAATTTGCTGCAATGCATCTTGAATGCCACTTGCAGTGCTACTAATGGTGCTATCTACAGATTTTTGCTCTCTTCTTTCCACAGTGCTATCCAACTTTCTAACGACGGAATCTTTATCAGGAAGACCAATTGGTAGTAACCTTTCTGGGACAGGTTTAACTAATGGTTCCAGATTAATGTTAGAGTGTACACTCATTTTCCATGGAAATTTAGCAATCTCTTTTTTAATAGCTTTAGATGTCTTCTCATCTACTGAGTGCACTTGGACAAACTGGTGAGATAGTCTATCATATTTATCTTTCATTTTCAGATCCATGTGGGAATTGTCAGATGAATATGAACAGTGGGCATGGGTGGTAGAATCTTTGTTTATTTGAAAGCCCTGTTGTTGTTTCAAAGTTAGGTTTAGGGGAGTGTGATCAAATGTACTTTCCAGTAATATTTCACCAGAATGTACTTTGCCTTTCTGATAAATCTCATGATCTTCCTCTTGTTTCTTTTGTAAAACCATGCTTTTCTCTTTTTCTTTCTGATGAGCTAACTGCAGACTATCTTGATGAATAAAGGAACTTTTAATAGTAATATTCTGGGCAAGCTGAGAGTTATCAGCTGAATCAGAAATATCATGCTTAGCAGTAACACTAGTTTTAAGGCCTTCAGATCTCATGTCAGTAGTAGTTAGAGGACTGGTAGATGCTACAGAGAATTTTTCCAGGTGAACAGCCTTAACACTTTTCAGAGGTGAGGCAAGTGAAGTTTCATATTTGGATACTGGTTCCTGAACTCTTTCTTTGCTTTCTAATTTTGATGCCATAGTTTTGGAGATTATGCTCTGCTGTTGAGGAAGGGAATGAAAAAGCTTAATAGTTTCTTTTTTCCCCACATGTAAATTATCACTTAAATGTATTGAAGGGATGATTCTGCTTTGAAGATTTTCCTGTTTATTGTAGCTACTATAAGAAGACTCTTCTTGAGATCCTTTTAAACTTTCAAAGTCCTCCTCCCTGTCAGGATCTGTTTTTGTGAAAGAGCTGGATATTACAAGATGGCTTGATTTCACATCTACACTCTTCTCCATTGCTTCATGCAGAGATTTTTCTATTACTAAAGAATCTTCAGCCATTTGAAAATTTATACTTTCTTTTACTAAAAATTCAGGTATTAAGGAATTCATATCAGATTTTGCTTGTTTGGCTGGCTTCTGCAATATAGATATCTTAGAAGCAGCAACATTACATTGTGTGTCTGAGTCGGCAGACTCTTCTATTTTTAATAATGCCTTTTGATTTTGTACTTCCTTAGAAAGAGCCTTCTGAATACCATTATCAGTGATTATCATAGCTTTGCTAGAAACTGCAACTGTTGGATCAATTACAGTGACTTTTTCTTCTCCTGGCAAAGTATCTTTAACTAATCTTACTTTGGCTTGCTCTGCAATACTTCCTATTTTAAGACAAGGAAGTTCCCCAACAGAGCCAGACAAAGCTTTTTCTTGTTCCGAATCCTCAGATTTTGGACTTTCAGGAATGGCTTCTAATTCTGGTTCAGCATCATCTCCATCGCTAGAACAACTAAATTCAGGCAGTTTCCAGTTTTTCCATTGCTGGCGATCTAATCTTTCTTTAGAGGATTTAAGAATGTGCTCAGCAAACATATCACTTTCTAAATTTTCAGCAATTCTGCCATGAGATTTTGTGTTATAAACTTTAGTTTTGAATACTCCAAAGGAACTTGATTTGATTGTTTCATCATGCATTATTAAAGGTTCTGTGAGTAACAGCTCTTTATCACATGTGTTATCTACATCAGCTGAAGCAGCACTTAAATCTGAAAAAGAAACACAACTGATTACACTAAAAAACTTCAAAGCTATAGTAATGGTTATATATCATTATTACGACATAGTAATAAATAAAATACAATCAGATGAGATGAGATACTGCTTTCTCTCCTATTTAGCAAGCTCTGTAATTTAATTTAAATTAGTCACATAATTTTATTATGACATTCATCTTGAAGTAAAGGGGATTTTAAACAGGAAGTGACCAACATTTAAGTAAAACAAAAAAGAATATCCAACAGAAATGAAAAATGTGTACTAAAGATGACAACAGAATCAAAGTCAAACAACTTTCAGATGTAAAATGTAGAATCAAATATAAAATGACCAAGGAACAAATGAAGGAGTTTCAAAAGAAGAACCAGATCTTGCAGAATGAGAAAACAGTGAGTAACTCAGTCAGTGATATATATATGAACTTATCTGCAAGTAGAGGGGAGGAAAATAAAGATACCAATAGTTTGGATACAGGGAAATAAATAAAAAAGAAATCATACAAAAAAGTTCCTGGTTGGTCTTTTGGCCACTAGGTGGAAAGTTTTAAACATCAGACATTGTGTGGGCTGTGACAAGATAAGTTAATTTTATATTTATTAATTATGTGACAATATTGTCTAATATTTAGATTGAGCATTAATGTGCGATATTTGAGTGTGGAACACAGTGTTTAATTTAATTTCTTAGGTGGTATTACTTTAAATTCATTGTTTCTTGTTAGCACTCTGGTACAAAATGGTGGTGAAAGGTAGATAGTTGTGTTGGAAGTTTATTTTGCACTTGGTTAGGCTATAATAAATTTAGTTTAATCTTTTATCCAAGTGTAAGCAAACAACTTTGGGCCTGAAAATATCTTCATGACTAAGGTAAGGTGGTACAACACCAGGCAACTTAGAGCAAGGAGTGATGAGCGTTTGGTCCACCTTTGCTCCGAGTTGCCTGGTGTTGTACCACTTACCTTGGTTCCTGAAGATATTTTCAGGTGCAAACTTTGTTTGCTTACACTTGAATAAAGGATTAAACTAAATTTATTATAGTCTAACCAAGTGCAAAATAAACTTCCAACATTTTTCTCTAAATCCAGAGTAATTCAATAATAAGATGGTACACCTGTTGGCAACTCGTATAGGTAAATATGACCTCTCCTATTGCTTCTGCCTTAGTATCTCCATGTTTGGATCTGCCTCCCACTGACAAGACCTCAATAAAGGTCGAAACCAGTCTGGGTAGTGGCCCTTAATGCATAGCAATATACATGTCTGCAAGGAGATGTGCTTTGCATTATGGGAGATACTGAGACAAGGAGTGATGAGAGCTTGATCCACCTTTACTCCGAGTTTCCTGGTGTTGTACCACCTTACTTCAGTCCTGAAGAGATATTTTCAGGTGCAAACTTTGTTTGCTTAAACTTGGATAAAGGATTACACTAAATTTATTATGGTAGATTGCTGTGTAGGTAATACAAAAACAAAGTTTGGATTTTTCAAAAATAGTACAGTGCCTGTGTAATGCACTATGTATACAAAAGAGGATGTTGCAGATGTTTATATGGAGAGAATGAATAAGGGGAAAGTGTGGGCATGCAGGAAATGCAATATTCTAATGAAACACAAGGCTTGTTTAAATTAGAGTAGGGTAACATGGATTCATTACTGAAATGTTCTTGAGGAAGATTATGCAAACATTACAAAAGTGTGTGGATGTGATAGCAAAGAAAAGACTGCAACTGACAATAAATATGTGATATTGAAAAAGAGTGCAATTACTAGTAAGAAGGAGAGTGGTGCAGTTAATGGCAAACAAGCCTGTGTGTAAGATAGCAAAAAAAAAAAAAAAAAAAAAAAAAAAAAAAAAAAAAAAAAAGTGACACAAGATTAGAAAGCTGAGTTGGTGAAGATAACATAAGAGATGAAACAGATGTAGAGTGAAATGAAGATATTTGTAGATATGTATGGAAGAATGAAGAAGACAGAAACAAATGATGTTAGTACAAAAGAAGTAATGAAACACTTGCGAGTGGCATTGGGATTCAATTATTAGAGGTGTGATAAAGTTAAATCCCAATAACTGGAACAAATTTCATTCTTAATGCATCAAAACAGAAATATAACTGAATGTAAGAATTACCCAATAACTTCCCACTGAGTGCTGCAGGAAATTTATGTAATAATATTTTGCATGTAAGTAAAGGTTCATAAAAATTGTTTAAGCTATACTTATTCCAAATAGGGTTTATCAAAAATGTGAAGAGTTTTCTGTTTATCAACTATAGTACGTAACCCACAAACTTCTCATTAGCTTTGTTATTTACCTCTGGATTTTCTCCGCCATTTCCATCCCACTAAGAATCCAGGCAACCAGAGCTCTGCACACACACTAGTACAGATGTTAATATATCAAAGCATTATAATGGATAAGCCTCCTCATTTCTGCTTATTACTGTTTTCCTTGGCATCTTAGTCTGATGAGCTATTTTGACAACTTTTGAAATATGCTCTGTAAATTTTCCTTGTGCATAACCATCCCCAAATCCCTGGCATCAATTTCTGCAGTTCTTTTCCCTAATGACAAATAATCAAGACATGTGTGAACATAATAAGAATTTCAAATACAGCTTTATTGATCTCAAAAAAAAAAAAAAAAAAAAAAAAGTGATAAAGTGCCAAGGGAAAATTTGTACAATACCCAAAATTTTTGAATGGACTAAACTGAATGTAATATACAGAGCAATACTTGAGTTGCAAATGAGCAATAAAAGTGATGGATAAAAGGGAAAATAGTTTTGTTTGATGTTAAATCAGATTAAATCTATATAAACAAATTACATTCTTAAGGTAAGTGATTGGTTATTTATTAAGATGATATTGAAAGTTTATTTTTCACTTGGTGAGACTATAATAAAGCAAGCCTCTAGCACTCCTATCTCAGTATCTCCCATAATGCAAAGTACATCTCCTTGCGGATATGTATAATGTTATGCATTAAGGGAAGGGCCACTACCCAGACTAGTTTCGACCTTTATTGAGGTCTCTTCAGTGGGAGCCAGGCCTAAGTGGAGATACCAGGCAGAAGCATTAGCAAGGTCATCTCCTCCTATAGGAGCTGCCAAACAGTGTGCCACCTTTTTATTAAATTACTCTGGATTTAGAGAAAGATGTTGAAAGTTTATTTTTCACTTGGTGAGACTATAATAAATTTATTTTGATCCTTTATTCAAGTGTGTGCAAACAAAGTTTGCACCTGAAAGTATCTTCAGGACTGGGGTGGAGTGTTAGAGGCTTGCTCCACCTTTGCAAGGAGTTGCCCGGTGTTGTACCACTTTACCCCAGTCCTGAAGATACTTTCAGGTGCAAACTTTGTTTGCACACATTTGGATAAAGGATTAAACTAAATTTATTATAAGATGATATTGTCTTCTTATATATCAATTTGATTCGAATCTTCAAGACTAAGAAAAATTGATTTATTATACAATTAATATGCAATTTATTTCCCATCCTCTGCAGCCTGTACACCAACTAGTCACGTGGTTATCTATCAAATGCGTTCGCACAGTCCAAGAATACCATCTCCTTTATCTAACAGACTTGTTACCTTATCATAAAATGCAAATAAATTGCTAAAACAAGACCTACCTTTACCATCATAAAGAATACCATGTTCATCAACCCAATCTCGTATTCTATTCCTAACCAATCTCTCCAACAGTGACTTGACTACAACTGCAGTTATGGAGAGTGGTCTATAACTGGAAACTTCTGTCCTAGAACCATGCTTATGGAGTGGTATATTTTGCCTACTTTCCACTCCTTGGGAATCCTACCCACTGCAAGACTTTCATTAAATAACCAAGTCAAGGTAATAACTAACTGTTGTGCACATTCCTTAAAAATACATGGTGATATATCATCCATTCCCACAACCTTATTAACATCTCACCCAATCAACACTTGACACACCTCTGATTCTTTCACTTCCAATCTTCCTAATACTTGTCTCCCTTCTACATGTTGCACAGAATCATTTACACCATTATGATATGTGCTGATAAAATAGTCATTTAATAATTCCACTATATCCTTTGCAACAGTCTCTCTCTCTGCTGCCATAACTATCTGTCAGCATCAACTTGGCATAATTATTTTTCCTCTTGCTTGCCATATAGTAGAAGAATTCTCTTGAATTAATCTTGGCTGGATCAGTCAATCTCCTCTTATACTGCACCTTTTACTTCTTTACCATTCATGTCACTTTCCTAGCCTTCAGTTTATACTCTTCATAGATCTGATTGCCACCAACTATTTTGTTATCTACTCCATAAACTTTTCTTTTCCAACTCAGCTTGGTTGATTTCACTGTTCATATTCTATTATATTCACAAGAATACAAAATTGTTAAACACACACACACACACACACACACACACACACACACACACACACACACACACACACACACACACACACACACACACACACACACACATTTAAAAATGCTTATAAGTATTTTCTATTCTACTTTAAGTGTATTTGAATATCTCACTTTGAAAATAATTAGGAATAGTTTTTTCCATTAGAAAAGTATATTTTTCCTGAGATCATTGCTTTATTACTATGATGTCTTGGTGGAACTGTTCATTCTCTTTGCTTACCTGCATCAAAATTTTCAGATTGAAAATGAAGATAGTGGTTCTTATATTATTACTGCTGTTATTATTATTATTACTTGAGCATCTCCAGGGAGGCCTAGGACCAATTATCTGAAGCCCACTATCCATTATCACAGCGGCTATGATAATTTTGCCTGAAATGAATCACTGATAAAGCACTCACAAGCATTATTCAAGTCCACAAGCACTTGCTAATCAAACTCTCAAAAATTCCAGGGATTACCCTTTGTGCTCTCTCAGTCATGTATTAAATTTAAAAAAAAATTCATCTACATCAATCCCATAAAATTCCTTTAGTAATTTATAAGTTTTTGTGGTACCTTTCTTTTCTGCTTATCAACTATAGTACGTAACCCACAAACTTCTCATTATCTTTGTTATTTATCTCTGGATTTTCTCCACCATTTCCATCCCACTAAGAATCCAGGCAACCAGAGCTCTGCACACACTAGTACAGATGTTAATATATCAAAGCGTTACGAATAAGCCTCCTCATTTCTGCTTATTACTGTTTTCCTGGGCATCTTAGTCTGATGAGCTATTTTGACAACTTTTGCAATATGCTCTGTAAATTTTCCTTGTGCATAACCATCCCCAAATCCCTGGCATCAATTTCTGCAGAAATTGATGCCAGGGATTTGGGGATGGTTATGCAAGTTCCCAAAAGCATGTACTCTTTTCATTCCAAAGTGCATTATCTTACTGACTATGTCAAATTAAATTGGTAATAATTATCTTTTGCCCATGTAGGTAGCCTATTTAAACCATCCAGCAGGATCTCTATATCAACTATTGCTACAGCCAGTTTTGCCATCAGCAAATAATGCACTAAATTATTTCCCTATATATCACTGAAGTACACATTAAATAGGAGCAGCAAAGTACAGAGTCCTATGGCACAGTACTAGTCGTTCACCTTCTCCTAAATTCCACTCTCCCATTTTCCATAAAATACTCTATGTTGCCTGTCTATATCAGATGCTTCATATCCATCCCTTTTGCTCCAATTCAGGTAAAAAGAGTTCTATGTATCCTATCGAATGCTTTTAGTGTAGCAGTATCACTTATGTAGCCATGGATGGCTACATAAGTGATACTTATATAGCCATGGATACTTAACTGTCACCTTATTATAAGCGGTGGGTAAGGTACTAAGGCAAGATAAATCTATCACTTTGTTTATACACAAGATAATGATAGGTATATAATTTGCTACCTTTCTGTCTTGGAGCATCCTGTATGCAACAGAACTAAGCTTCTCTCTCAACCAGGATCCTACTAGAGCTGAGACAGACTTTAAACAGTCTGGTCAGAAGCACTGCCAATTCCTTTGCACATTCTTATAATACACAGGAGTCATGCTTCCTTTTACTCACCACATAGTGAAAGAAAAAACCACTGGCATTTCCTTTTGACACATTAGCTAATTTCCTCTCATATTCTAATTTTGCCTTCCTTACAATACTGTCCATCCTTCTTGCCTGTTTTTTGTACTGCAGAAGTAGCAGGTGATCAGCAAGAAATCTCCGTATAAGGAGAAGACTTACTGATCACCTTTCTCCTTATGTAACCTACACAATATTTTCTTTTTTTTTGTAGCTCTGTTTAATGATACTCGCACCTAGCTAACTTTACCTAATTTATCCTTCTGAGCCACGGATGTACACAGTCTGCTTCCCTCAAACATCCAATGACATCTCCCATAGATTGTTAACAGTTTTCCCTTTCAGATTCTTATACAAGTCAATGCTGCACATTGTCTCTTTAGATTGTCATAAATCACATGAAGTTCGACATGTGCTTCCTCTAAAATGAAAACTGCATATGTCTAGCAACTTGCCAGGTCAAGAATACACGATCACTCTCTCAGAGGCAAAGTGACATCCTCAATGTTACTATTTTCATTTTATATGGCTCACCAGCTCCTATAGCTAAAATATATCAAGTCAGTGTTTTTGTAAATATAAACTTGACGTTATTAAAATATTGACTTGATATATTTTAATTCTATCATTTCAGACTTAATTTGGTATAGTCTGCTGCTCTTCCCTTTATGCCATGATATTTGCTACAGGAATATTGATTTTTGTCTTATTATTTGCCTGTAAGCTGTGTAGGGAAGGCAGAAATGGTATCTTACAGAACAAGCTGACTTAGTGGCAGTGTGTGTGTGTGGAGTCTCATTTTCCTTGATCTTAAGATGGTTCGGATGTTCATCTATGTTGAATCCCAATATGGGTGAATTGGAAGGAAGAGCTATCAGATCCAAGAGAGCACAGATGTGAATTAATATTCTTCACATCTGTGCTCATTCACATCTGATGATATATTCCTAACATCTGGTGCTTTCAACATTTGAATAGTATATCACATCTACACTCTTTTGTGAGTGGGAACTGCATTAAAAAAAAAAAACTAAGCTTTTAAAAACCTGTAGAGAATTTAATGAGTGTGTAAACAATGTACTTATGGTACAATTTCATTATTCTATTAAATAACATGAGCACCATAACATACAACCCAACTGTATAACTGCTACATTCTAGTGATCTCCAAACAGATATTATGCTGCCTAGGAAGGAGGGGGCTAGAATGTTTTTCCTACCATGCACAAAGTATATTATATTTGATAAGAAATTACATTCCTGTTAAGCATAATATATTATTATTATTATCCTAAGAACCCATGGAGTCAAAGACTCATGTAGGAGGACCCTTTGTCATACACACGCAGCTCATCATACTGTGCTTTAAACCCATTTAAAATCTCTGCGGACACCACACTCTCAGACATGGCATTCCAATCATTCACAACTCTGCATGCAAAAACCAGCTTCTCACTCCCTTGTTCACACCCTCTTTATACAACTTCCAGGGATGATCTCTTGTTCTACCCTGATCTCCCACCATTTTATGAAAATCTCTTCAACAATGATCCTATAGCAACCCCTTACCAACTTGTATGTCTCATCATATCACACCTCTTCCTCCTATCCACTAGACTCTGTAGTGGATAGGAGGAAGAGGTGCATCTTCTCAACATTTCTTCACATTCAACATTCCAAAGATAAAAAAGTACCTTAGTCAGTTGCCTCCGGATGCTTTCCAACATCTCTTCATCCTTTTGAAAACCAGGTGAACAAATGTGTGGCCTAATCAGAGCTTTATACAATGCAACAAGAATCTCCATATTTCTACAAATCAGTGTCCTCACATCATTCCCATAATTCGTTGTGCTGTCCTCACAACTTGTGAGGGCAATGTGTCATCTAAATTTTGGATCTTTATTCACCATTGCCCCAAGATCTCTTATTTCCTCCACCTCCAACAATATATCCCTATCAAGCATAAATTCTACATCCCACCTTTGTTTCCCAAATTTTAAAACCTTACATTTTGCAACATTGAACTGGCATCCCCCCCCCCTCATGTGCACATTCACTCAATCTGTTCCGTTATCCGGACAGTTTATTGCCAACAATTCATCATGGGAAAATTTATCGGCGACAATTCATCGCTGGAAATTTAATCGTAGGGGAAAATTAATAACACGAAAATTCATCATGGATATATGTGAAAAAATAAATAAATAAAAAGTAAAAAATAAAGAAAACAATTTGTAACAGAAGGAGGCTGTATTTATTTTAAGATTCAGATTTTTATGAATTTATAAAATTGTTTGACAAAAATAATTATCTTGAATCAAGTTCTGGGAGAATAAAATGTATTGGCGACTAAGATAATTAGCAAAAAAAAATGATAGTGGATTGTTCTCCAGAGTGATACAATCTTAAGTGAAGAAATATGAAAGGATCACTTATTTACACTGGCATTAAAAACTATAATTATACAAATAAAATAAGTAGCAAAAATAAACATAACTTGTAGGTAATATAATTTAGATTCCAGTTACCATGCAAACGGCAAGCAACTGCATTTCTGGCAATAGGTAACTGAATGTAGCTACATACACGAGGTAATCTAGTTAAGTGTTCTCGTCAGCGTGAAGGATTATCGCACCTTCTAATGATAGATATAACAGTCAGCACTTGATATCCATGTTTTTTCAACAGGTGGTCTGACTCGTATCCAGAATTTGCTGGACATATATACAAGTCCTGGCCGGTTGGGAGGTTAACCCTGCGGAGGTCACGATCGAAAAAAATTGCAGCTTAGGTCACATGTATCAGAGAGATACATTCATTACTAGAATGTGCTGAAATGCAATAAAATAAATAAAAAAAAAACACTACAAATATAACACATGATGGTTTATTTATTTTCAGTTACAATATAGAAATTATTGAAAAAAGAAACAAATAAAAAAACTCAACTAAACCAATACTATACGGACATTGGAGTTTGCGGTATCTCTCGGATACAATTTACTATCAAATATCACTTTCACTTTTGCATTTGACTCTATCATTCTCATCATCGGACTCAAGTAACATTCATTGAATCTCTTCAACATCTGATGGATTATCCTGTCGATATATTTTTCCAGCCATTTTCAATGGTAAATAAAAAAAAAACAACTAAACCAATACTATACTGACATCGGAGTTCACAGTATCTCTCAGATACAATTTACTATCAAATATCACACACCTCTTCAATTTTCTAGCGAATAACACTTTCAGCGAATTTTTTCTGTGATGATTTTTTCTATAATGAATTTTCCTGGTGATAAATTTTCTTCTCGATGAATTTTCCCCTGTGATGAGTTTCCCTGCGATAATTTTCCCCCTGCAATGAATTTTCCTCTTGATGAATTTTCCTGAGATTAATTTTCCCCACGATGAATTGTCTGTGAACTAATCTGTTCAAGTCCTCTTGCAAGGCCAAAACATCTGCTCTACTTCTTATTGACCATCCCAACTTCGCATCCTCGGCAAACAACTGAATATCCCCATCCAAATATGCCCCAATATCATTAACATACAGGTTAAACAGCAATGGCCCTGAAACACACCATCAGTGACTTTCTTCTTTTGAAACATTGCTTTTCCATACACAACCTGCTGACACCTATCACAGAGTAAATCTCCAATCCAATGCACTGATCTAATATACGACCCCACCTGCTCCAGTTTGAATATAAACTTATTATTATTATTATTATTATTACATAACACCTCCAGGGAGTCCAAAGACCAATCAAGGGAGAGATTCTACACACTACAGGTTTTCATCTCCACCACTCCATCAACAGCAACTACCTTCATCATCTACACCAATGCCATCTACCACCAGCCACCACCACTAGTATATTCACAATCACAAACATCCATGCCCACAGCAAGATTCGAGCCAGCAGCCTTTTGACTGGAGAACAGATATGCTAACCACTTGGCTAACCAGGCCGGTGACTTATCATGCAGTAATCTAAGTCCAATGAAGCCGTCACCTTATTGTAATAAGCAAGTAGATTAATAAAACATGATCTCCCTTTTGCAAATCCATGCTGTCATAACCGCTCGTTCCTGGATCTATAACAAGTTTCTCTGATACCACTTATTAGATATGTCTTCTCCATACTTTCCTCAAGTCATTTCTTTTTTCTCCTTATTCATCCCATAACCTTCTTTAAATCCAACTGTTTTCTCTTGATTCCATGTCATCCCCTTCCCTTTTTTGTCTAAACACACACACACACACACACACACACACACACACACACACACACACACACACACACACACACACCCTTGAAGCATCAACCTTTCACACACTGCATTTCCCTGTCCACCCTGAGCCTTCTCATTTCCATGTTTGTCTTGCACACTTGTTCTCTTATTCTCTACATTCATGCTACCCACTTCTTCATTCATAAGCACCACTTCAATCTCTCCTTCCTGACTCTCCTGCTCTTTCTTATCACTTCTTAGTTGATGAGATTCATTCTCATCACTCATTTGAATTTCTGTACCTTTCAGCAGCAGTCCATCTAAATGACTCACACCAAAATCATTCAAATGCAAACTATCATTGAACTTATACAGTTCAATTTGTCCTTCAAACTCATTTCACACATTAACAAACTACACTCCTTTCTCCTCACACATTTCCCCTAACGTATCATTCACAACCTTTCCTATCACACTATTATCTTTTATCCTTCTCAAAACCTCCTGATATCCAATCTTACATTTTCCTTGTTCCCAGTCAAGTCATTTGTCCCTGTTACCAACCACTACCAACTCTTTTGCTCACTTACTCCTTATATCCAATGCCTCAATCACTCTATTCATTTTCTCTCCAGGAAAACAAATTTTGTGCATCTTTTCATTCATCACTCTAATAATTGAATCCCCCATACAAAGCCACTTGCAGGTCTTTCATTATCTCTTTCAAACTGATATATTGGCTGATTAATTGTAATCATTATTTGATCAGTCTACATTGTGTTTAGTAATTTGTAGCAAACAAGCATCACTATACTGGCATATGCATAATTTATAGAAATGCAGAAATTACCAAAAAAAAAGTATTGATTATAATGAAATAGCAACCTTATTATAACAAAAGAAAAAAGAAAAGAAAAAAATACATTTGACAATTGCATTAAATGTGCATACAAGAGCATTCATCAAATACAGACTTGAAAGTGCTTAATGAGAGAGAGAGAGAGAGAGAGAGAGAATGAAACAATGGCAATGTGAAGTAACAAATTTTTTAAGGCTTCTTCTCTTCCATCCTCAAGACAGGTTAAGTCTCTTGTGATAAGAGACTTTCACCCTCCTCTGTTTAAAGCAAGCTGTGTTTAAAGCTAAAATACAGAAATTACAAGCTAAGCATAACTATATATAAATAAAAATAATCTTACAAAAGATATTTGTTTTACCTCTAGAACGGGAAGGAACAGGACTCAGGAGAGATTCGTGGGTATGTTTGCAGCGATGATGCTGAGCTTCCAACGTATTAAGAACAATACTGATTAGCATGTGAACTTGTTTGTTGAGTGGTTGGTTTTCATAATGATACTATAAAAAAAAAAACTATTTAATCACAAAAAAATTTATGCTTGTTAGATAAATTTTTTCTACGCTTGGAGAAAAACTTCAGAAAATTGTAAGTGTGATATTTTTAAAAATATTAATTATTATTTATTCATTTAACTAGGCTACTGAAAAACAGCTAGAAAGTATTTCAATTTTTTTTTCAGCATATGCTTACCTGTTTAGAAACAAGTATTATAAATCAGGTGAAGCTTTATGAAAAAGGTAATCTGAGAAAAGATGTTTCAAAGAATAAAGGTTAAATAAAGGTTAAAAGAGAAAATGAGAAGCCAACTTGAAAACCAAAACTGTGTGTGAAGGGTGACCAGCCAGCAGCCACTTGTGTTTTCATGGCTTTAGTGGAAAAGTGGAAGAATGAAAGCTGGTCAAGAGAATAGATTATTATTTATTTATTATTTTTTTTATGCATAGTCTTCCATGTAATCCTTTGTATACATTTGTTACCAAAATATAAGTATTTTGCCTTATGAGTATTGCTCATTATCGGAAGAATGTGAAGATTCAGAACACCATGCAATTACTCGTAAGCCCTCCTTATTTGTCTCTAGTGATTATTTCTAAAATACCAATAAAACTTTCATGTTTTATTTAATCCTTTCATGAAATTAGTATTATTATTAACACCAGACCTTGGAGTCAAAAAAATACTCGAGGAAGATACATGTCATACAAAGTTTATTAAATGTGTTTTAAACTCATTCTATGTGCCTTGCATTCAACACACTCTCAGGCATACACTCAGCTCACCAACTACTCTCTACGGAAAGAATCTGCTCTTTACACCTTGATAAATACTTTCTATATACAGTTTCCAGGGATGGCCTCTTCTATCTATCTCTCATTCTATGAAAAATGCTTCCACGTTAACATCCACTTATCAACTTATGTCTTACTCATACCCCCCCCCTCTCTCTCTCTCTCTCTATTTATGACCATGCAAACTGCATTCTCTCAATCTGTCCAAAGTCTTCTTTGGACTTTCTAATTTATCCTCATTCCTGTGAAAATCAGGTGGGAATATGTACACAATAATCCACAAGAGAACTAATCAGGGCCATCCATATTACTGGAGGCAGGGGCCCTCCAGTAATATGGAGTTTACTCAATTCCTCCAATAGCTTCTGCTCCAATCCATCCTCTCTGATTCCCTGCACACTTGAGTTTCTCATGATGTCACACTGATGAGGAGGCAATATTGCTAACCAGATACTTCAACCATGTCTTCTATCATGTTCATCCATTAGCATTATTTCTTCTCATCATTTTTTCTTCTACTTGCCACATATTGAAAGAACTATCTAGGATTTTTCTTGGCATGATTTGCTAATTTCTGCTGATATTGCACTTCTGCTGTCCTTACCAAATAAGTCAACTTCCTTTGTTTTTTGAACTCTTTATGCAACTGAGTATTATGTATTATCATTAATCATCATGTTGCCTTCACAATGCATTCTTCCAGCATCATGCTTAATTGCTTCATTCATCCATTACACCCCTACTTTATTCAGTCTTCTGACTTTTGAAATACAATAGCACACTGATGCCATTAAATATGAGGCCCATCCAGAAAGTGAGGTCCATTTATAATTTGTTGTCAGCCTGATTGGCCGAGTGGTTAGCGTATCTGCTCTCCAGCCAAAAGGCTGCAGGCTCGAATCCCGCCATGGACATGGATGTTTGTGATTGTATTGTGAAAATACTAGTGGTGATTGTCGGCAGTAGATGGCATTGGTGTAGATGATGAAGGTAGTTGTGGTTGGTGGAGCGGTGAAGACGGAGAGTTGTAGAGTAGGTGCCCTCCCTCGTTGAGTCTTTGAACTCCCTGGAGGTGTTACATAATAATAATAATAATAATAATAATAATAATAATGTATGGGAGAGGGATTGTGCATGCATGATAGCATAGAATAACTTATTAGCTAGCTGTTGACTATTTTACTTTCATTCTGATATAGTTTGTTATCTTCTACAAATAACATATAATGAGTGCTGTGATAAAAAATCCCACCAGTTGAGAGGTTTGTCGTATGATATAGTTTTTGTTGCCAGGGAAACAACAGTGCTGCAGAAATTCACCAACAAAAGAGTGAACATGAAAATTAATTGTGGTTCCTCACTGAAGGAAAGTGATGAGCAAGATCCTTTTCGGTTCCAGAAGACGGTGGCCATAATTTTTTTGACTGACTGCCTGTTTGAATTTTTTTGCTTTTGGAGATGATGAATGCCACCATTGCATTGACTGTTGTGTTAACTCAACTTTTGTACATGAAATCCACATTTCCATAATTTTAATGATGTAAAATTTTAACCTTAGTATCTTTGCACAATGACAATGTAACATAATTAAAATATAAATAACAGAAGAATTGTATGCTATGGGGGGGGGGTCCTTTTTTTAAAATGCTTCTGTTTATTTGTATTTTAACTGTGTTCTTGTTGTCTGTTGTCATTTTACTGAAGAATGCAATACTAAGGCAAAATTTTACATCCTTAAAATAGGTTTCATGTAAGCTTTTATTTCTCTAATTTTATAGAACTGACAAGTTAAATACCTATTCTAAGACAAATTCCATTATTTTCCCCCACATTTCCACTAATGCACTATTGATATTCAATAGTACCCATAGCCAATAATAATTCTCAGTATACATTAAAACCATAATCTTGAACTTCCCTGTCTACATCACATGTCATAGGACAATGGCTTTTAATGCACGAGCATATGCACATCCATGCTTGTATTTATTTGGACAACAAAGTACAAAAAATAATTTAATGGAGCATTGCACTTTAGGTCTAGTATAGGATGCATAAAATAGTTTAGTATTTTATATTTTAACAGTCTTTTCTCTGCAGAGGTTTTCATCGCTACTTTTTTTTTTTTTTTGCAGTTATATTCTATTCTGGTTATTTCAGCCTTTAGACTTTCCTATAATTTTACTTCTTATTGCTCAGGACAATGTTTTTTATTTTTTTTTTAATTTTTCATTCAAATTAAAGAATGATTCTAAATTTACATGTAATGTGGTTTGATGTCAGAATTACACTGGTGTTCTTGTTAAACAAAATAAATAATTCCAAATGCAATATTAAGTAGTTAATTGCTAATTAATCAGAATAATCAAATATTTTTAGTAGGATACATGTCAGATATACAAATTAAAAAATTGGCAACATTGGAAATATTTATGATTTATGCATGCATAAAATGCAACATGCTATAATCAAAATTAAGCAGTTCATTTAAGGTATATATATGAAATTGTCAATTTGTATGTTTTAATACAAACCTTATAAAGAAACACAAGTGTTGCCATAAGCCAAGAATGACGTAAGTGAGCATTCAGTAACCACAGTGAATAACTCGGAGAATAGTGTTCATGTATAAATCTTTGAGGAGAAGGACAGTAAATCAGTAAAGGAAGACAAACTGAGAGCAGGATATTACCCATACCAAAATTGTAGTCCAATATCTAAAAAAATAAAAATAAATAATAAATAATAATAATAAAAAAAAGGAGAGAGGGAGATTTCTACAGCAAAATAATATATAATTTAAATCTGATACTGTAATAAAAAGTTTAAAAGGCTTCATTCTGGCATATTAAAGGTATTATGAAAAGGATATTATATAACCACTTATTTATTATAGCCAGATTCAAATTTACCAGAGAGCTTATGAGAATATAACCATCAGCAATGAAAATTCATTGGTTTGCTCTATTTAAAAAACACAAACACAAACATAATATTAATATCCTTTAACATCCTTTTTATAATAACTAGCAAATATATAGGCAGAGTTCATGTCTTTTTGTTAATGTACCTTATGTTATGAAGCTTTAAATTTATACCCTTTTTTATTATAGAATTTTATGTATGCACCTACTGAGAGTTCATTTACGATAAATATAACTTTTTGACATGGGACTGCTATGGCTGAATAGAGGGTTTTGTTCTCTTGAAGGGTTTTGTTCTCTTGAAATTTCTTTCTGATCTCTGATGAGAACCAACAAACTGAAATAGCTGTCACACCAGTGAAGCCCCTAAAGGCACTAATAAAAGGTGAATACATGTGCTCCTGTACAGAGTTCATGTCTTAACTAGTATAAATCAAGGCAACTACAATGAAAAACTTTATATTCTCATGATTATATAAATAAAATTATATTAAATAAATGGATACATAATATCCAGTTTTATAACAATTAAACTTAGTAGTTTCATTTGTACTATATATATATATTTTTACTGGCATGTCAATTAAGCACTTTTTTTATGAGAGACAAATGATAAGCAAGTATGTATGTATATAAGTATTATTAAAGCATCAGACTTCTATGGAGTCAAACAATGAAAAGAGAAACAAGTCAAACTTGTTTCTCTTTTCAGGACTTCTAATATCTTCATCTCTTTGAAAATCAGGTAACTAAATCTCTACACAGTAAACCATATGATCAAGGCCTTGTACAGTGGAACCATAACCATTTGAATCCATTCCAAATGTTGAGGACCTTGTTTCTTAACAAACTGGTAAGTCAATTTTTAGTCTATTATGTCTTCCTCTACTCTACTCTATGAAAACACTCTTTCACATTAACCTGATAAAAAACATTTGCCAACTTATATATCTAAATCATATCCTCGCCACTGCACTTCCTATCCATCAGGATATGAAAATTGAACGTATTCAATCAGCAATCATGCTCTATATTTTAAAAACTTTACATGATCTTAGTTTCTCTTTTTGGAACTTCTAATATCTTCAACTACTCTTTGAAAATCAGGTAACTAAATCTCTACACAGTAACCCATATGATCAAGGCCTTGTACAGTGGAACTATAACCATTTGAATCCATTCCAAATGTTGATGTCCTCTTTATCACTGTGTTGAATTCAAAATTCTGTAATGTGTAGCCTAAATTTCAGGTCCTTGTCTGCCTTCATTCCCAGGTCTCTTATCTCATCTCCACCTCCTTCAAGATTTTTCCCACCAAGAGAATGCATATATCACTGCCTTCCAAATTTCAAAATCTTACACTTTGCAATACTGAAGTGTCAGATGAATGTATATATCCACACAGCCAGTCTATTTAAATCCTCCTCCTGTACAGACAAATAGCAAAAAAAGAGAAAGTTAAAAAGAGCTATGAGAATTGAAGTCTTTAGGTTTTGCTCCTGATTTCTTTGCAAGTCTGCATCATCAACTATATATTTACATTTTTGCTTCTTATAATACTAATCCCAACTACCATCAAAATTAACTTAAACCAAAATATACACAAGATTACTAGTCATTCTCATCTTTAGGTTTAATGGAATGAAAACATCACAATTTAAATACAATAATCTACTGTTTATCCAACCATATCAGGAAGACAGTCTGCCATTCTGATAACCGAGTTGGATAACTGAAGTGCAGTTATATGGGTGCTGTAACAGAAGCCAATTGACATACAAGGGTTGATTAATTTTAGGATTGCTGTTTTGTTGAAGGTCAGATAAACAGTAGATTACTGTAATGAAAAGTTTTAATAGTTCCAATATTTCATATCTCTCTCTCTCTAACAGAGATGAAATATTTAATAGTGTCAATATTTCATCTCTGTTAGAGGCATCATCTGGGATATAGCATAAAAATTGTGATAATACACACAAACAAAAAGTGGAAGATGCTAGAGACTAGAAGCCTAAACTAATAAGAGGGATACCCTCTATGGGTGCTGATAGCTTACCGTGGATGTTGAGCAGGTCTACGAATTACTGTTTTCCAAATCTTGGGAAGTTTCACACAATTATATTTATTTAGATTTAGTTGGTTTTGTAAATCTGCCACTGATTCCAAAGTTTCAAATTTGTATTTGCTGTGGTGAAACATAGTAGTTTTTTTTTTTTTTTCCCTCATTGGATACTTTTCAAGGCATATTCAGTAAGATCTGGCTGACCATAGTTGTGGTGGCAGATATATTTCCTGTTTTCTTCAAAGCAAATGTCAGTAGATCTCCCAGTTTGACCATAATACGACATGTTGCAAGAGCAAGGGATCTTGTACACACATGGAACAAAGAGAGGGAAGGCAGCTGACCATTAGGAGAGTGGATAATGTCAGCCAGATTCATATGAGGTTTGAAAGCACTTTAAAGAAATCAGAGATTTCTTTCAAGTGCTGGATATTTTTCTGAGTTATTCCAGATAAAGTAAGAGCATCACTATAATCTATAAGTTGAGAGGAGGAAAAATTATTTTGTTAATCACTTTGATATTATAGCCATTGGATAGAAAGGTGTGCAAATACAGGAGAGTTCAGTCGTGAGGGAAGTCTAATTGGAACAGAGCTTGGAGGTATTCTTAAGAAGTGTTTTTATGTTATCATGCTGTTGAGGAAGGGATGTTAAAGTTTGTGTATGTTTATAGAAAATATAAATTTTCTATAAACTTTCTCAGTTTATAGAAAACTTACCCATGTGGGTAAGTTTTCTATAAACTGAGAAAGGAAGAATGCCATTGGGAAGATGTGCAATTAATCTAGAAAAGTTAACTATTGGTATTTCATTCCCCCCCCCCCCCCCCCCCACACACACAGTTAACTGGATTCTAAGGTAATGGCTGTTGAAGTGGAGGAAAAAGGAGCCTGGTGTCTGATCTATGTGGCCCATATCATCAATGTATCTTAGAACCTTAGAACAGAAAGGTTTGAGAAAAGCAGAATCAAGAACATGTTTTTCAAAATGCTTCATATTGAAATTGGTTAAGGAAGAAAATAAATAGTATGGGAGTGATTGGGAGTCAACATAATAAAACCACAAGTGGCCTAGAAGAAATGAGATGTAGTGAGAGTGGGGGGTAAGTAATAGAGAGTTGAGTAATGAAGCTGGGAGAGTCATGCTGAATAGTGTAGAGAATGAGTTCATGAGTGTGGACTTGAATGAAGTTAAGAGTGGTAAAATATATGGTGATTCTATGATTAAGGGTATGGAGAGTGGTATGCATGAGGAGTGCTTGGCTGATGGGACAATAGAAAGAGTGGCTTTAGCAATAAAGAGAGGGCATGAAGCAGACAAGATGATAGTTATGGTGGGTACGAATGACCTGAGAGGTAATATAAATCGGGTAGGAAAAGATTTAAGAACATTATTAGATACTGTGAAGAGGAAAAGTGTCAATGGGAGAATAGTGTGTGTGCTGCATCGTTTTGACAATTACGAGTTAAGTAGACGAGCAATGATAATGAATGATATGATTGCAAGAATGTGCAGAAAAAGAGGTCTGGAGTTTGTTGATGTTTGGAGTGTGTTTGATGGAAAAAGGCAGTTGTATGCTAGAGATGGACTGCATCTTAACATGGAAGGACATAAGCGATTGAAGAAGTTATTGTTTTCTGAACAGGTTGAAGTTATTGGGCAGGGAAACTAATATTGAAAAGGTTGAGTGTAAGAGAGAGAAACTTTAGCACTGATTGTGTATTTATTGATCCTTATAGGCTGAATAAATTGCAGAAGAGAGGGGATAAAAATCGGCATAGGACTACGGTAGTTAGTGACTTATATATCAGTTCTAAAGCCAGTACAAGATCTAGAGGGAATCTGCAATTTTTGTATACCAATGCTAGAAGCATTCGAAATAAGAGAGAAGAATTTTTGGCATTAGTCAGTGAAATCTCACCAAAAGTTGTAGGCATTAGTGAAACTTGGCTGTCAGCAGAAGATGTGGTCACTGGAATTGAATGTGATGGGTACAGTATTTTCAGGGAGGATAGAGAAGATAGAACAGGAGGAGGAGTACTGTTGATGATAGCTGATGTGTTGCAGCCAAAGAAAGTAGTATATCATGATGATAGACATGTGAATGAGAGTTCATTTGAGGCAGTCTGGTGCGAAATAGTGACCAATGCAACCAAATATACAGTTGGATGCTGCTATAGGCCAGGGAGTACGGGGGGAGATATTGAATTCATGCATCAGCAACTTAGTGCAATGAGTGAAGGCTTGGTGATTATTATGGGGGATTTTAATTACGGTGATATCAATTGGAAGGAGGAAATATCACGTAGCAAAAAGGAAATGGAATTCATACATCTTCTACGAGATAATTACTTGAAACAGCACGTAACTGAAGGGACACGTGGTGTGAGAGTGTTGGACCTGGTCATTGGTTCAGAGGTTATATGCATAAGTAAGGTGTCCTCGTTACCTCCAGTTGGTGAAAGCGATCATGTGGTATTGACTTGGGAGGTTGCAAAATCTGTGGATTTTTCTATTAAGAAGGGGTATGTACGGAACTACAGGTTAGGCAATTATAACAAGCTTCGGAGTGAGCTTGCAGCCATCCCATGGCAGAACATATTGCAAGGGAAAGATGTTAGCAGTGCTTGGGATAAAATCAGCGGGTATCTGAGGAAAGCAATATCAGATTGTGTCCCCATGGTTAGGAGGTCAAACAAGGCAGGAATTAGATGGATGAGCAGTAGTATCAAGCTTGAACTGCAAAAAAAGAAAATGTTATGGAGAATTTACAAGGAGAAAGGCGATCAGGACACCCATGAGCAGTACAAGGCTCAAGCTAGGAAGGTTACCAGCATAGTAAGAAAAGCTAAATCAGATTATGAGAAGACCTTAGCCAAAGAGATCAAGGGTAATCCCAAAGAGTTCTTCCGCTATGTGGCAAGTAAGAGGAAGAATGACTTCGGAAGGATAACCTTAGTGGGTGCTGATGGTATTGAGGTGACAAAATCAGATGTAATAGTCGAGTTACTGAGTGATCACTTTTCAAAAGTCTATCACCCAAGTGAGGATATCTCTATACCTACAGCAATACCAAATGTGAGAATTGAAGCTAAAGAATCAGAGGTATTAAATATATTGCAAAACTTAAATGCAAACACTGCGGTAGGCTTAGATGGAATATCAGCTCGGGTGTTGCGTGAATGTGCAAATGAATTGTCAACCCCTCTCACCTGGATATTTAACTTAAGTTTGAACTCTGGTATGGTCCCTAGGGAGTGGAAGTTAGGCAAAGTGGTTCCTTTGCATAAGGGTGGCTCTAAAACTGCGGTATTGAATTACAGACCAATCACCATCTCAGGAGTAGTGGTAAAAGTATTGGAAAAGTTGGTTAAAGACAAAATTCAAGAATGGGTGGATCAGGATATGATACTCTATAGAGGCCAACATGGTTTTGTTAAAGGTAGATCCTGCCTTAGCAATCTATTAACTATTCATAATAGAATAACATCTGAGTTGGACAAAGGAACTGGCTACACAGTGGTACTTCTGGATTTTGCTAAGGCTTTTGACAGGATACCCCATAGAACACTGTTACGCAAATTGGAGCAGATGGGAATGGATATTAAATTGGTGATATGGATAGGAGAATGGCTCAGGGAGAGATACCATAAGGTGGTGTATGGAGGAGCAGAGTCCAGAATGAGGCAGGTGACCAGTGGTGGGCCTCAGGGCTCTGTGCTTGGGCCAATGTTGTTTAATTTGTATATAAATGATATAGGAAATGGCTTAAAGGGAGATATTCAGTTGTTTGCTGATGATGCAAAGTTGTGTAGTGCAATAAAAAATCAAGCTGATGTTGAAAGTTTGCAGGAGGATTTAAATAAGCTGGTAAAATGGGCAAAAGAAAATGGATGTCAGTTCAATGTGGAAAAGTGTAAAGTCATGCATTTTGGGATTAAAAGATTACCAGCTGTGTACTACATCGATGGAAAGGTACTCCAAGAGATTGATGAGGCTAGGGACTTAGGGGTATTGGTAGATAGGGAAATGAAGTTCAGAGGACACATTGCTAAGGTGTCCAAGATTGCACATAGGATTACTTGGTTGTTGAGGAACACACTGACATCCAGAGATAAAGAGGTTATTATTCCCCTTTACAAAGCATTGATACTTCCACATTTGGATTACTGTGCTCAGGTCTGGTCACCTGGATTCCTTGGAGATGAGGAGGCTGTGGAGAGGGTTCAGAGAAGAGTGACCAAGTTGGTGAGTGATATAAAAAATGCTCCCTACATTGATAGATTGAGAGCTTGTGGATTGCAGAGATTGGTTGATAGGCGAAGAAGAGGGGATATGATAGAAACATTCAAACTAAAAGGTTTTTATAGGATTGATGCAGGGGAAATGTTTCAGCTGTGTGATAGTGATGGAAGAACAAGAGGTCATCTCTGGAAATTAAAGAAGAGTGTGGTTAACAAAGGTGTCAGAACAAGGTTTTTTGCCTGGAGGGTGGTGAATGAGTGGAATTCATTGCCTGACTTAGTTGTGAGCTCTTCATCTGTAAATGAATTCAAGAAGAGATATGACAGATATTGTTTTGCTAGTTTGGGTCTCCCGCGATGAGTCTACTGACTCCATGGAGATACCCGTAATAATAATAATAATAATAAGAACCTAAGGTATTTAAAAATGCTTCCCCCCCACCCCAAAAGCCACCAAATATAAACAGAAGATTCAGTAATGGAAAAACATGCTCTAGCATCACACACCTGATTTAATAAACTCAATGAAGATTAATTCTTAATATCTTAATTTTTAATATGATTCCACCACAGATGTCACCTGTTCTCTCTCTCCTGTAATTTTTCTCAGAACGTTTATATCAGGGATCCATAAGTTAAAACTGCTTTGAATACTGTCTTGAATACAGCTAGTTTAGCATTTTGATTAATTTCTCTGTTATTTCATATAAATTAATTTAGCTAGCTTCTTATCATACCAGCTTCGCTCAGTCTGCATCTATTTCCATATTTAATCTGCTATCTTCATTAGAAATTGTGCTAAATAGCTAAAATATTTTATTACTTTTGTAGATCTTCATACCAAATTTGTTCAGCAATTAATCAATTTAGTTAGGGAATCCTGGTGACTCGTACCAGATTTATTTAGCAGTAACACCAGTTGCTTAAAGAGCTGAGATTAATATCTCCAATTTTGATGTCAAGTTTAATGCTACTTTTGCTTCATAATATGACCCATATAGTTGATAAATAATTACCATTATTACGGGCAACTCCGAGGAGTCCTTACTCATCGAGGGAGGCCCTAAACATCATGTCAACAACTATTCAGCTTCCACACAGTATCTATCATACATTGCCTTGAACCCATTCACAGTCATGACACCCACAACACACACTGGCAATTTATTCCACTCATTCACCACTCTCCATGCAAAAAACCTAGCTCTAACACCTTTGCTAACCACACACTTGCCCAGTTTCCATGGATGTCCACTAGTCCTCCCACCACCAGACCTGTTCTGAAAAATATCTTCTGGATTAATCTTATAGTAACCCTTCAGTAATTTGAATGTCTCAATCATATCACTCCTTTTCTGCCTATCAACCAATTTCTGCAACCCACAAATCTTCAACCTCTTCTCATAAGGTTCATTCCATAGACCTGCTATCATCTTGGTCACTTGTCTCTGGATCCTCTCCACCTCTTCCCCATCGAGAAGAAACCCTGGCACCCATATCTGGGCACAGATGGGGTCTTATTAAGGCTCGATACAGAGGAACAATAACCCGTTTGTCTCTTCTTGTTAAAGAATTTTTCAGCAACCAAGTGATTTGATGAGCTGATTTAGCCACTTTTGCAGTGTGTCCCCTAAACTTCATCTCCCTATCCACCAAAATTCCCAAGACCCTGGCCTCATCAATCTCCTGGAGTACAGTTCTACTAATGTGATATACTGCTGCTAATCTTAAAAAAAAAAAAAAAAAAAAAAAAAAAAAAAAAAAAAAAATCAGCTAACGCCTTTTTATTCCCGTATACGGGAGTAGGCGAGGCCATTTAGCCCTATCTAACTTTTGGAGACTGAGTGGGCAGTTCAATCTCCACTGGTACCCAATCAGAGACAGATGGCCCAAGGCTATCACTAATTAAGCGGTATTCAGTGAAGAGAGACGGCTCAAATGTGCCGCCATCTCGTGGTCGCTAACCCTAACACAATATATTTAATGTCTGAAATAATGTGGGTTCTACGGTCGATTTTCTTGAGTTTACAGGACGAAAAACCCGAGTTTCCGGGAGGAAAAACCTGCTTGCCCGTGCCAGAGATCGACTAACTCGGGAACCGGTCGAAAAAAGGCTTAGAAAAATTTCCTCTAGTCGCCGACTAGACTCGAAACCAAGACTTCCTTCGTGCGGCCAAGCGCGATGGTGTGCAAACGCCACATCCACTGAGCTACACAGGCTCTAATCTTTTCACCCCAAAATGCATAACCTTACACATTGCCACATTAAATTGACATCCATTCTCCTTAGCCCAGTCCCCCAATCCATCCAAATCATCTTGCAAAATTTTGACATCATGTGCATTCACTATTGCTCTACCCAACTTTGCATCATCAGCAAACAAATGAATAGTTCCTCTCAGATCCTTTTTGATATCATTAATGAACAAATTAAATAGTAGTGGTCCAAGAACAGAATCATGCGGCACACCATTAGTCACAGGTCGTCTTTTGGACTCTATTCCTGAATAAAATACTCTCTGATATCTCTCTCTCTCTCTCCGTCAATCATCCTCCTATCCATCTCACCAACCCTATATCCATCCCCATATGCTGCAGTTTGCTGATTAGAATTCCATGTGGTATCCTGTCAAAGGCCTCAGCAAGGTCCAGCAGTATGACTGTAAAGTCATTACCCTTATCCAGCTCAGCCGTCACTGTGTTATAAAATGTGAACAAGTTAGTGAGGCATGATCTACCCCTTCACAAAACCATGCTGTCCCAAATACAGTATTCCGTTATCATCTATCCATTCCTGTATTCTTCTCTTGACTACTTTCTCCAAAACCTTGACAGCGACTCCTGATATGCTGATCTGTTGATAATTTGCAACAGCAGTCTTGGAACCTCCCTTATGCAGTGGTACTATTTTCCCCCTCTTTCCACCCCCTCGGGACTAACCCAGACCCAAGACTCAAATTAAACAAAATGGTCAAGGGCACTGACAATTCATTTGCCACTTTACGTAAGACCAGCGCTAGTATAACATCCAAACCCACAGATGTATTCACATTAAGGTTTTGTAATATACTATTCACCTCCATTTCATTCACCTCAATTCCCATATAACCTGTTGGATCTTTCATTCCTGCAATATCACCACCCGAATGATATACTCTTGCAAAGTACTCGCTCAGTAATTCCACTATATCAACTAATTCAGTTAATCCCTACCATCGGCATTCCTTAAAATCATTCTGCCATATATATTTTTTCTTTTACTTGAGCATATCGAAAAAACTGTTTGGGATTCTCATTAGCTTGCATGACTAATTTCCTTTCATAATCAGCTTTTGCTTTCCTTACCACACTCGTTACCTTAATGGCCTGTGCTTTATACTGTTCGTGTGCCTGCAGGTCACCTTTCTCCTTAAATTCCCTCCACAGTTGTTTCTTTTTTTGCAGCTCAAGCTTAATGCTGTTATTCATCCATTTAACCCATACTTGATTTATTATCCGGACTCTAGGTATACAGTCAGCCATTACCTCCTTCAAACACTCCTTTACCATTTCCCATGCAGTATCAACCTCCAGCCCTTGCAGTTTTACATGCATGGCACTGAACCAAGCAATCTCCTTGAAATACTCACCAGCCCATTACTTCCACATGTACCCTTTCTTAATTGAAAATTCCACACATCTGGCCACCTTATGGTCACTCTCACCAATTGGTGATAAAGTGTCATATTCATTACAGTCAAATTCTCAGATGCAATACTAGATCAAGCACTCTTGAACTCCTAGTATATTCCATTACATGCTGTCTCAGGTAGTTATCCCTTAATAACTGCATAAAATCCAATTCCTTCCTCCCATGTGTCCTCTCCTCCTTCCAATCAATGTTACCATAGTTGAAATTCTCCATAATAATTACCCCCCTTCCACTCATTGCATCTATTTGTCTATGCATACTATCTCCACCATCTATTCCATCACCTGGTCTATAGCAGCACCCAACTGCATATTTTGTTCTGCTTGTCTCAATCTCACACCAAATCGCCTCAAATGTGCTCTCTTCACTATCCTGCAGTTCAACTTCAATTCTCCTTGGCTGCATTTCATCAGCTATCATTAATAACACTCCCCCCTCATTTTTTTCTCTCTGTCCCTCATGAACACAATATACCCTTCATATTCTATCCCACTAGCTATGTCATCTTCTGTTAACCATGTCTCACTAATGCCAATAACCTGTGGCCAGGAAGTGCCAACCAAGGCCAAAAATTCTTCCTTCTTGTTCCTCTTTCATACTAGCTCAGGCATATTATTCACATTGTTACACTCAACTGCCTCACTGATGTCTGCATATGCCCCCCCCCCCACTTAACAGCTCTAGTCTCCCTGATTCTGCACATCCACTTTCACTTCATTCAGCAACACTTTTTCCAGTCTCTGCATACTAAATCCATTCAGATGCAATCCATCCATCTTATATAAGTCCTTTCGCCCATCAAACTCACTCTACACGTTCACAAACTCCACACCACTCCTCATACATAACCTGCGCATGAAGTCATTTGCAAGTATGGCCATTCTTCTCAACGCTTCTCTGTCATACACTGACAACAGACTCATTATCTTAACTCTCTCACTCTTTTCTTTTGCTACCTTTAGTAATTCCTTCAAGTCTTCTCTCATAGCAAATTTATCTCCTTTCAAATTATTCGTTCCTGCCACTACTATCACTTCTTTCACCCTCTGCTTTTGCACTCTAATAGCCTCACTTACATCCTTAATTTTTGCACCCGGCATGTACGATTTTATTGAATCCTCATCTATTACACCTCTTACATGTGAATCACCATACAACACTCATTCCTTAATTTTCCTTTCACTACCAATCATGCTCTCATTTTTCTTATCACACACTCGCTTCCTTCCATTAGCTGACGCACTAAATAAGCAATTTTGTAATCCCTCGAGCTACCGCTTTGCCCTATGTATCACTCCGTGCAACTGTGTGATCTCCCTCATTGCAATTAACTCCTCATTTTTTTTATCACTCAAACTATTCTCACGCTCTGTACTTTTACTTTCACTCTCAACCTCAACACCGTTTTCAATACTATCTGGCACTACATCGCAAATTTCTATCCTATCACATTATGGCTTTCATCCATTAAATCAATCTCGCGACCTGAGACACACTTCAAATCCTCACATTCCTGACATTTTTGGCACACTTTCCCACCACTATCATTTTCGAACCAAACTCCCGCCGCTCACAGGAAAGCATACATCCTGCAGATGTTACATTGAACAAAATCCCTTGGGTTAAATTTATTCAACAAAGAAGGCAATCTGGAAGCCAATGTTTTTTTCCTTATTGGCACCATGTGCTACACTATGTATGTATCTTATCGAAATACTAATTAACACTAATTTAAAACAAACATTTTATGCTAAACAGATTAACTCCGCAATATTATTATTATTATTATTATTATTAAACAAGACCTCATGGAGTCAAAGACTCATCTAGGAGGTCCTTTTATCTCACACACATCTCATCATACCGGGTCTTAAACACATTCAAACTCCTTGCAGACACCACACTCTCAGGCAAGGCATTCCAATCATTCACAACTCTGCACGAAAAAAACCTGCCTCTCACTCCCCTACTCACACCCTCTTTATACAGTTTCCAGGGATGACCTCTGGTTCTCCCCTGATCTCCCACTATTCGCTGTAGAACTTCTCCACCATTGATCCTATAGCAACCCCTTACCAACTTGTAGGTCTCTATCATATCTCCCCTCTTCCTTCTCTCCACTAGTCTCTGCAAATTACATCTTTTCAATCTTTCCTCATACTCGACATTCCAGAGGTCAGAAACTACCTTAGTCAGTCGCCTTTGGACCCTTTCCAACATCTCCTCATCCTTCTGAAAACCAGGTGACCAAATCTGGGCACAATAGTCCATGTGTGGCCTAATCAAAGCCTTATACAATGGAACAAGAATCTCCCTACTTCTACACGTCAGTGTCCTCCTCATCATTCCCAGAAGTCTTTGTGTTGTCTTCACAATTTTGGCGATGTGACCCCTAAATTTTAGATCCTTATCCACTATCACTCCCAGATCTCTTATTTCCTCTACTTCCAACAATATATTCTTACCAAGCATAAATTCTGCATCCCATCTTTGTTTTCCAAATTTTAAAACCTTACATTTTGCAACATTGAACTCACACCCCCATTTGCTTGCCCAATCACTCAATTTATTCAAGTCTTCTTGCAAGGCCACAACATCTTCACTACTCTTTATGGTTCTTCCCAACTTTGCATCATCTGCAAACAACTGAATATCTCCATCCAAATCTTCGCCAATATCATTAATATACAAGTTAAATAGTAATGGCCCTAAAACAGATCCCTGAGGCACTCCACTAGTGACTTTCCTTTTCCTGGATATTGCACCCCCATACACAACTTGTTGATACCTATCAGATAGCCAGTCTCCAATCCAATGCACTAATCTAATATCCAACCCCATCTGCTCTAGTTTGACTGTCAACTTATCATGAGGCACTCTATCAAAAGCTTTTGCGAAATCCAAGTATATTACTGTGTATCCTTCTCCTCTGTCCAAGGAAGCAGTCACTTTATTGTAATAAGTAAGTAGATTACTAAAACACGACCTCCCTTTAGCAAATCCATGCTGTCCATCAAAGATTATACCATTATATACTATAATGCTATATACTATATACTATATACTATAATTATACATATACTATAATTCTAGCACAGTTGTTAATTAATAATGCTATTTTTTTAAAATATAGTGCAGATAGTGTGCATCCTTGTCTAACACCTGATTTTACAATAGACCACTGACTCTATTTTCTTCAATAGTAGCTCCTGACTTAAAGCAGCAAATAAATTAATATGAACAAGCCAAATTTTCATCAATTTTTTGGTTTTGGTTTTTGTTTTGCTTTACCATTTTCAGTTTTGGTTTTAGTTCACTATTTTGATTGAGTACTGTGTGTTTTAACTGTCTCTACAAAGTTTATTAATAGTGTTGTGAGTTTTTAACAGTGTAAACAAGTTGGCATTCGTAGTGCTTTATTAATTTTGTGTAGTCATAAAATGGATATATCTCAAAAAAATATGTATTCTTTCTCAGCCCACATCCATGGCTCAAAGACAAATTGCTAATGACTGTGATATCAGTTTGGGTACTGTTAATGTGATTTTAAAGCGGTTTAGGGAGATGGATACCTTTTCACCTGACAGAATAGAATGGAAGAATGTCATATTCTCAGATGAGAGCCATTTCTTTGTTCCAAGGAGAGCAGGTATCCTATGTTGACAAATCAGCAGCTGAGAAGACTTCTCCACGTGAAATGGAGTGCCATTTGAAATGCCATGTGAAAATCTCCGCATATTTATCTAGCTTTAACCCTTAAGTGACCTATTTTAATACATTCATGCTGAGCACCTGATGAATTATGTTATCATGTTGTACTTGTCCCATGGATGATACGTGACAAATCATTTTTATTCATTTTTTTTATTCCTTTTTCTAAAAACAATATTCATAGGAATATCACTACCCTAACAGCTGCCCCCGCCACACACATTACTTCACAGCAAAACAAAAATACAGTAGCCCTTAGTATAATATAGGATTTTAACAAACTATTTCAAAATAACAGAAATGAGAAATTTATTCTAAGAATTTTCAAAAATTATCCTATTTTTTTTACCCCAGGAAAGAACTTTTTAATGTTTCCCTAGATTACTTCCAAGAAAAGGCTTATTCGTCCTTTAATCTATTTTATTTTTTTGGTATTTACCATGATTAAAAAAAGGTGGAAATAAAAAGATTTATGTAAAATCTGTATTTTGAAACCTACTGATGTGTCAATAACTATGTGATGCAGAATTTGTGACATATCATATTACCTGATATATAATTTTCTTTTGGTATATGAAATCAAAGAAAGTATACAATTATATCATAAAAGTAACAATGACTGTGATGTATTTGTGCATTTTATGTAATGTTTGGCATTCTTTTCGGATGTCATCAACATGTAGCACATGTTGATGACATCCGACTGTGGGAGGAAGCTGTTCAGCAACTGAATTGACTATAACAACAAAGAGTGTCACAGTTATGACAGAGCCTTGGGAAACATCCTCTTCTTGATGATATGGTTAAGATAATATCCCACTGAAGACTTGTCTAGACAGAAAGTTTTAAATAAAAATAGGAAAGTATCTCTTAGACCTACATTATAGAGGTCTATTAATACGCCGTATCTCCAGACTAACTTTGTTTGCTCACACTTTGATAAAGGATTAAACTAAATTTATTATAGTCTAACCAAGTGAAAAATAAACTTTCAACATCTTTCTCTAAATCCAGAGTAATTTAATAATAAGGTGGCACACCTTTTGGCAACTCCTATAGGTAAGGATGACCTCTCCTATTGCTTCTGCCTTTGTATCTCCACTCTGGGCCTGGCTCCCACTGATGAGACCTCAATAAAGGTCGAAACCAGTATGGGTAGTGCCCCATCCCTTAATGCACAGCAGTATACATGTCCGCAAGGAGATGTGCTGTGCATTATGGAAGATACTGAGACAAGGAGTTGAGAGCTTGATCCACCTTTGCTGCGAGTTGCCTGGTGTTGTACTTCCTTACCTCAGTCCTGAAAATATATTCAGATGCAAACTTTGTTTGCTCACACTTGGATCAAGGATTAAACTAAATTGATTATACTTATATTGCAAGTGAGGCAAATGAGGGAAGAAACTGAGTTTCTTGTCAAATTTGAGTCCCAAGAACTTGGCCTCTGGTGCAATTGGGATTATTGTGTGTCCTAATAAGTTCTGGATCAGTATGAAGACCATGTACACAGCAAAATTGCACACATTGTATTCTACAGTAAAAATCTGAACCCATTTGCAAGTGCCCATTTCAAAAGATGTTCAATAGCTTGCTGCAGCTGTCTTTCTATGAACTTATATGAATGATGAGATAGTAAAAATCATTTACACAGAGGGATATTACACATAGTTGGAAGAAGATGTAAGGTTATAGAGTAAACTTTGATTGCAAAAAAAAACATGACACTTAAAACTGAACCTTGAGCAATTTCCTCCTCTTATGTAGAGTGAGGAGGGAGGGAGGGAGGGAGGGAGGGAGGGAGAGAGAGAGAGAGAGAGAGCAGCTTTTGCTTGCAATTGGATGATACTGGATAAAAAGAGGAAGCTTCCCTCTGAGACCAAAATTGTGTAGGACTTTCAATATTCCAAATTTTCAAGCAAATTCATATGCTTTTTCTATATCAAAGAAAACTGATATTAGGTGCTTATATTTTTGGATGCATCTGCAATATATACTGCTAGCCAGATTAGGTGATCAGTTTTAGAATGATACTTGCAGAAGCCAAATTGTGTATTTTTCTGTACATGTGAAAAAGAGATTGTTTCTCTGCAGAAACCATAAGAGACAAGAGTTATCAATCTTTTTCAGAATCTTGAACAGGCAGCTGGTCAGAGAACAAATGGGCGATAGTTTACTGAGGATTTTGTTCTTTCCCCTGGCTTAGAAAAGGCAATAACATTTCTCACAGAAGATTCTGTTGAAAAATTCAGCACTTGATCTGTGGCCGATGGCAACAGGTATTTTACCATCTTCTAATGGATGTTATCTGATCAAATAACAATTGGGAGACATTTAAGCAAAGTAACAAAGCATTTCTTCTTTCATGAAGGGCCTATTCTTCAGTTCCATTCAAAGAAAACAGAAATTGTTGTTTTCTGCTTGTTACTTTTAGGCAAGGAACTCAGGGAGATAAGATACTGCTGATGTTCTGATGTTCGTAGATTCGAATCCCAGTGAGAGAATGGATGTTTGAGAGTGTCTTTAGTTGGGAGATGAATTTCATCACCTAGTGTGAGATCACTGTTCCACTTCTTGATGGCCTGAAGTGACTTGAAAAAAGTTCCATGCTTGGTCTCTACAGCAAAATTGTTGGACTATGTAAAAAATAAATAAAAACCACAAAACAATTAAAAGTAATAGAAAGTGGAAAAAAAATCCTTAGCCCACAAACGGTACAAATTTACTATAGATTTGCAAATAACTTTTCATAGGTGGGAAGCAAATAAAACAAAAAAAAGGTATCACCCAGAGTGTGTTAGCAAACTGCTGTTGGGTCAGTGACTATATATGGGATGATGGATATATGTGTGAGATGGATGAATAAAGAGATTAAGCATGCAATACAGAGAAAAAGGGCATTGTGGAGGCAGCATAAGAGAAGTGGAAGTAACCAATTTCATGAGGTCTACAAAGACCAGACAAGGAGGGGGTGACTTGGTTGGTGAGAGTAGCTAAAGAGAGGTATGAACAGCAGTATGAAGCCAAAAAGAATCCCAGGGAGTTCTTTCGATATATAGCCAGCAAAAGAAAGAATGATTATGGAAGGATGACATTGATTGGAGGAAATGGTATAAAGACAGCTGTTGCAGAATGTGTGGTGGAGATACTTAATGAGCAGTTCATAAAGATCTTTCAATCTTGTGAATGTGACTTCATGGAGAGATTGAGAGCAGTTGATGATGGGGAGGAGAGACTGACTGTAAGTGAGCAAGAGGTGTTTGGGGAGTTGAGTAAACTAGATGTAAATAAGGCTGTGGGACTTGATAATATATCACCGCGTATTCTGAAGGAATGCACCAGAGAGTTGACACCTACCTTGACATATTTTTTTAATACGAGTCTTGCACTTGGTCAAGTTCTTAAAGAGTGTAAGGAGGGCAAGATTGTGCCACTTCATAAAGGAGGTGATCGAACTCAAGCATCAAACTATAGGCATATCTCTGTGTCAGGTGTTGTGGTTAAGTTGTTGGAGAAACTTGTGAGAACTAGGATCCAGAGTTGGGTTGACAACAATGGTATAATCTTTGATGGACAGCATGGATTTGCTAAAGGGAAGGCATGTTTTAGTAATCTACTTACTTATTACAACAAAGTGACTGCTTCCTTGGACAGAGGAGAAGGATACACAGTAATATACTTGGATTTTGCAAAGGCTTTTGATAGAGTACCTCATGATAAGTTGACAGTCAAACTAGAGCAGATGGGGTTGGATATTAGATTAGTGCATTGGATTGGAGACTGGCTATCTGATAGGTATCAACAAGTTGTGTATGGGGGTGCGATATCCAGGAAAAGGAAAGTCACTAGTGGAGTGCCTCAGGGATCTGTTTTAGGGTCATTACTATTTAACTTGTATATTAATGATATTGGCAAAGATTTGGATGGAGATATTCAGTTGTTTGCAGATGATGCAAAGTTGGGACGAACCATAAAGAGTAGTGAAGATGTTGTGGCCTTACAGGAAGACTTGAATAGATTGAGTGATTGGGCACGGAAATGGGGATGTGAGTTCAATGTTGCAAAATGTAAGGTTTTAAAATTTGGAAAACAAAGAGGGGATGCAGAATTTATGCTTGGTGAGAATATATTGTTGGAGGTAGAGGAAATAAGAGATCTGGGGGTGATAGTGGATAAGGATCTAAAATTTAGGGGACACATCGTCAAAACTGTGAAGACAACACAAAGGCTTCTGGGAATGATGCGGGGGACACTGACGTGTTGAAGTAGGGAAATTCTTGTTCCATTGTATAAGGCTTTGATTAGGCCACACATGGACTATTGTGCCCAGATTTGGTCACCGGGTTTTTCAGAAGGATGAAGAGATGTTGGAAAGGGTCCAAAGGCAACTGACTAAGGTAGTTTCTGACCTCTGGAATGTTGAGTATGAGGAAAGATTGAGAAGATGTAATTTGCAGAGTATGGTGGAGAGAAGGAAGAGGGGAGATATGATAGAGACCTACAAGTTGGTAAGGGGTTGTTATAAGATCAATGGTGGAGAAGTTCTATAGAGAATAATGGGAGATCAGGGGAGAACCAGAGGTCATCCCTGGAAACTGTATAAAGAGAGTGTGAGTAGAGGAGTGAGAGGCAGGTTTTTTTCGTGCAGAGTTGTGAATGATTGGAATGCCTTGCCTGAGAGTGTGGTGTCTGCAAGGAGTTTGAGTGTGTTTAAGACATGGTATGATGAGATGTGTGTGTGTGTGTGTGTGTGATAAAAGGACCTCCCAGATGAGTCTTTGACTCCATGAGGTCTTGGGAAATAATAATAATAATAATAATATCCTTTATGTTCAAGGACAAAAAACTCATGAGCAGTGTATCTGCCTCTCATTTTCTGAATTTTAACCTTCTTTGCTCTTGGTTGATCTTGTTAGAGAAGATGTGTATTGAATCTAAGATTCTTTCTGGCTCTGACAACAAATGTTTCTTGCTAGCCTTTGAGTTCATTTGAAAGCATATGAAGACTGTCGATGTGGAATAACTGTGAAAGATAATACATGCGTTCTTCTGAGCTTCCCTCAGTTGTTGAAGCTTGTGTAATACACTTTGCCATGTGGTTCATTGCACCACTGTAGGAAATGAGCTGCCTGTTGCAGAATTGAATTCTGCTAAAGTGGAGAAGGTGAAGTGAGCCAGTCAACTTACTCAATTTTACATTGTTATACCCATGATACAGTGTATGGCTGCCAAAGTAAAAATGTCAATATCACAAGGAAATGGTAACTTCCAAAAAAGTTATCTTCGCTTTCCCACTTGGAACAACATATGTTCAACAACTCTTCCTATGATGTTTGTTTAGGCACTATCCCATAGAGGGTTGTGTTTGTTTAAATCATCATTAAAAAATGGAGGGGTGGACTGCAAAATGAAATCATCAAGATCATCCTGAGAGATATTTGATGCAGGAGAAAAGTAGATATAGCATTCAGTTATGAGAGTTCCAGTTGAGAGTCAGATGTCAGCTACCTCTGCATTACTATTAAGTGGGACTTACTGGAAAGAAGTGTGGGTGCCACTAAGATATCAACTCCTCCATAGGCAGGCCCATCCCTGTTCTTGTCCTTATGAATGATAGTTATGTTTCATAATGCCAGATCGGCAATGGGCTTTAGGTATGTTTCCTGCAGGCAGAAGCATACTGTACGCTTCTGCATGAGAGCATTGATGCTGTTGATATTTTGTCAACAGCATCAATGAAATAATGAAAACACTTCTACAATTCCATTGTAGAAGTGTTTTCATTATTTCTTTTTGATGGTATCATCTAACTTCCTATGTTGAGAGGTTTTGTTTTTATTAGTCTTGGATGAAAAGTTTTCAGTGTTTTGCTCTTACAGTCTTTATTCTCATGATCTTTACTGCCACATCAGGGAAAAATGGCACAGCCGTGAAATGCAGTTTGAGAATGACCATATTTCTGAAAATTAAAACAATGCAAAGGATTTGGGATATAGAGCCTTATGGGAATAGTTGATATAACCTGCTTTGACAGATGTTAGTGGTTTGGGTTTATTGAAGGTAAGGATGATGTTTCTAGTGGCAACCATGTGCCCAGCCCTAGATACGAGGATTCTACTTATGGTTGTCACTCATTGATCCTTCATTTCAGAGCAGATCTCCTCTTTGGGAACATCAAGGAAGTCCCACTATAATATTAAGTCTCTAGAAAAATTTAAGGTTTTTCTGGGGGAAATGGTAATTGGTATTCCCCCCCCCCAAAAGATGTTGAACAAAGTAATTTTTCCAATTATACGAATTTACAGATTTTGAAAATCCTGACAACATTTCCAAGCCTTTTTGGATGAAGAAGGGCAGCCCTTTTCCTGGACATTCCTTTGTTGAATACAGGATTAAGAACAGTGGTATATTTATTGCAGCTTCTGATGTGGTTTTTTTTTTTTGTTTCTTATAATGGTTTTCTGTTGATGGCTCTAAGGTTTCTGAATCTGATTAGGGCTGGTTGAATAATCTTTTTCATCCTCTTAATAAACAAGAGGATGAAAAATTATTCATTCACTGATGCAGGCAGTCAAACCCACTAGCTGATTGATTCACTACCACCTGTCATGCTGAAGAGAAACTAAAATGGTGCAATGCTACCAGGATCCCGCTTTCCAGATTCCCATTAATCACACTGCACAGCAAACATGGATGCAGGGCATATGCTCCCAGTGAAGATGGTCTGGAAGTTTATTAAAAAAAGACTCAGGAGAAATCGAGCAAAGAATATGAGAAGAAAAGCATAAGAACAAAAAGGTCCATACTGGCTCTTTTTTTTTTTGTTCTTATGCTTTTCTTCCCATATTATTATTGTGCATTCAGTTACCCAACATGCAAATTGATTTCCTAAATCAAATGGATTGAAAGATTACTGTGTACATATATTCATTTTTTCTTTATTTCCTCAGTAGAGGTCATGCTAAGATCAGTAGTTGTTCAAATCAGTTCTGCTTCGATGTAGTGTGTTGTAGTTTGTGCCTGTGGTGTGTGTGTGTGTAGGTATACCAGATGGTGATTTTAATACGAAGACTGAAATGTCAAGTAATTTATTTATTTTATTTTAAATTAAAGTTAATTTTAATGTTTAAAGTTACTACTCCAACACATTAAAGCCCCCAAAATTTTATTAAAATGAATGATAATCACCAAGTAACATAGGAAATGGATAAATAAATTAATTTTTAAAATCATAATGCGAACCTTTGGTAATGATCCCAGAAAAGCAGTGAAGACGGGCAAAATTCTGAAATGTAAAAAAGTTGAAATTGAAGTAAATGATTGACATTAAATAAATAGATGAAAAAAAAAAAGCATTAAACCAGAATTTTTTTTTTTTTTTCATTACCTCAGCTTTGAAGGAGATATGAGAAATCCTTTTTCCGTAGGACTGTATCCCAGAAAAATACTCAGATGCCGCAGAACAATATGCTACACAGAATACAAACATTTAACAACCCTACATTAATTAAATAATAATATGAATACTATATTATTACTATAACTACTATCACTGATCATTCATAGAGGCATTCTTGGTTGGAATTACAGCCAAAGCAACTTCATGAGCACTGTATTGTGTCTATTAATTGGTGTATGTTCTTCTGAACAATGTTTTGCTGGATGAAAATTAAAAAGTGCAATACACAGTGCAAGAAGTCCTCACGTTATCACCATGATTATCATACCGTACCTTAAACTCATTCACTCCTTCTCCTTACTGCATTCTCACGTTTCACTTAGCAAGCAAAAAGTTGACCCTTCACTTATTGCTCTTGTGTTATATACACTTAGATGCCTCTTCCTTCTTCAACTCACTGAATAATTCTCTCTCTCTCTCTCTCTCTCTCAATGAATTTATTCCTCTAACCAATCATTTTAACATTTCTATCATTACTTTTCTTTCACAAGCCCCTGAAGATTCATACTAAACATTCCACAGTTCAATATTATCTTAGTAAATACTTCCTGGACTCTGCAGAAATCACAGTGGTGGAGCAGATGAAGTGTTCTATTAAAAAACAAGTATTCTGATGATATCCATTTATTCAGATGTATGATGTCTACAGGTCTTGCTTATGTACTGGTCTGTTAAATTAAAGATGCCAAGAAATTATATTCTTGGTTTAATCCTTTATCCAAGTAAGCAAACAAGGTGTAACTTCTTTTGGCTACTCGTATAAGGAAATATGACTTCTGCATTACTTCAACCTTGGTATCAACCTCTGGGTCTGGCTCCCACCGATGAGACCTCAATAAAGGTCAAAACCAGTTCGAGTAGTGACCCTTCCCATAATGCATAGTATTATACATGTCTGCAAGGATATGTACTTTGCATTATGGGATACTAAGGCAAAAGTGATATGAAGTCATTAGCTTCTTTATACAAGTTGCCTAGTCCTGAAAATGGCTCAGCTGCAAACTTTGTTTGCTTACACTTGGATAAAGGATTAAACCAAGAATATAATTTCTTGGAATCTTTAATTTATAGTATAACCAAGTGGAAAAACTTCCAACAAGTACTGGTCTATTATGGTAGATTTACAATACAGTGAAGTTGTCAATAAGCCCGAAGGAGAGGAGAACGTCTAGGAAAGCTAATTTTCTATCCTTTTTCATTCTGTAAAAAGGACCCAATTGTCTAAAATCTCTTTGACCTGGATTTCTCTCTCTCTCTTTTGACATAAACATATTCCAGTTATTTCTTCTTAGCATCCAAAATGTTAGATTGCATCTTTCAATCAAAGCATTAATTTATTTCTAACTAGCTATTAATTCTATACAAATAATAGTCCAACCATTGAATACTATTCTGACATTTGGAAAGTTCCCTAAAATTTCCTTGAAAAGGTTTGACTCAGTTGAAAAAAGCAATTAAGATGATAAATGAATCATCACTCACAAATCATCCTTTCACACAGATATTCATTTTCTGCTGTTACCATTTTCTACAAATATTTCTATGGATTCTGTTTATTAAAATTAGCAAATGATAATTTCCCACTTTACTATGAATCTGATAAAATGTACAGTTGCTGTTCAAGCACCTGTTCACAGTTCAATTTCACACTCGAATAGCAAATTTTTCTTCCTCTTCATTCATTCCTTTCACTTGCATATTTTGGAAAAGTCATCCCTCTTATGTACTTCTTGAAGAGCACAATCTACATGTCTTCAAATGCCATGCTAACAATTTTCTTCTTTTTCCTCACCTTTTTTCTGTCTATTCAGTATTAAATAGGATGAAAAATCTCTCATAGATGGAATTACCATATAAAAACCTTGTCATTTTGCAATGGTGATGTCTGATGACATCACCATTGCAAAACAGTGATTAAACAGATCCAAGTAATACAAGGTCTAACAAAAAAAAGTAATGAGATTAATAAATTAAAGACGTAATTCTGTATGTTAGTCAAGTAAATAATAGTTTAATATCCGACATTTCACTGACTAATATCTGTCAGCATTTTCAAAGGATACACTGGTAAGCAATAGAAAGTAACAAAAAAGTAGGAAACTAAGCGATAATTCTAAAAATTATATAAAGTTATCACTGTGCGTGATAACAATACGACACGTGACACAGTATGCGTGTCGCAAGTACAACGTTTTATTTGTTGAGATATTTGCGACACGCATATTGTATCACGTGTCGTACTGTTATCACGTACAGTGATAACTTTATATAATTTTTAGAATTGTCCGTTAGTTTCCTACTTTTTTGTTACTTTCTATTGCTTACCAGTGTATCCTTTGAAAATGCTGACAGATATTAGTCAGTGAAACGTCGGATATTAAACTATTATTTACTTGACTAACATAAAGAATTAAGTCTTTAATTTATTAATACTAGTGGTCAAGAAAAAGGTCATAAAAAGTAATGAGATTATTTTTATCATAACGATTGGCAGCACTGTTGAACCAATGATGACATTGTATGTTTGAGTAAATCCTGTTCTTCCTGTCAGTAAGAGTTTCACATCAGCAGGGTAAACACCCACTGAGTTATTGTATTTACAAATGCCATGCGAACAATTTTCTTCTTTTTACTCACCTTTTTTCTGTCTATTCACAGTATTAAATAGGATAAAAAAATCTCTCATAGATGGAATTACCATATAAAAACCTAGACATCAGACATGACCATTGCAAAACAGTGTGTTTGTTACAAAAATGGAGAAACAAAATCTCGAACAATGTTATGCGATTAAATTTTCTGTTAAACTGAATGGCAGTGAAACATTCGATAAAATTAAGCAGGTGTATGGTAATGATACCTTATCATGTACTCAAGTGTTTAAATAGCACAAGATGTTTTTGGAGGGGAGAGAAAACATGGGTATGTCCAAAATTAAACCCATGATTGTTATCTTTTTCGATAGCCACAGTGTGGTCTGGTGAGAATTTGTACCTTGTGGAGCAAGTGTTAATCAAATTTACTAAAAAGAAATCCTTGAAAGGTTGCAAAAATGAGTCATCGATGTATCCAAGAATTGTGACTGATTGGATCCTGTATCACGATAATACACCTCATTCCGTATTGTCAATTCATGAGTATTGAGCCAAAAATAATGCATTACAGCATTACAGTGTTGGGACAGTCATTGCCCGATTTGTCTCATTGTGACATCCCCCCCCCCCCCCCCCCCCAATTCAAGAAAGATGAAAGGTATCCATTTTGAGAATGTAGAAAACATCCAAAGAGCAATAAAAGGGACGATTATAAACAAGCTAACAAAAGAGGACTTCCAATCCTATTATCGCACATGGAGGGAAATTGGAACCAGTTCGTTTCATGCAGGGGAAGTTACTGTATTTTTTGGACCATAAGACACCTTTTTACATAGAAAAATCGACTTAAAATTGGGGTGCATCATATGGTCCGAAGGCAACATTAAAATATGAATCTTTACACTGTACCGAAGCTGCTAGCGAAGTTCAATTACTGGCGCAATATGTTAATAAAATTAGTAAGTACGCCACTGAAGGTAGGTACCTACGTTATCTCGCTACATGTGGGTGAATCACCGATTTAGAGCGTCAGTAGTCATTGGTGTGTAAACATAGGTGCTTTTGTACGGTTCATTTGAATTATTTTTTATAAGTCGTTAAAATTTTAATCTTAAAATTAGAAAAAATGAGTGCAAAACAAAAAAGACTTTCATATAACGTGAGTTATAAATTAAATGTGATAAATTATGCAAAACAACATGAAAACAGAGCAGCAGAAAGACATTTTGGTCCACCACCAACAGAAAAAATGATTCGCGAGTGGAGAAAACAAGAGGAACAATTAAAACTGCTATGTAAACACAAGAAAACATTCTGTTCGCACCTAGAAAAATGGCCAGAATTAGAAGTACAAATGAAAAATTGGGTAACAAATCATTGAAACATGGGAATATCTGTTTCTACGAAAATGATAATTTTTGAAAAGAAACGATGGGCAACTGCTAATGGAATATTAGATTTTACCGGATCACCATCTTGGTGCTTTAGATTTATGAAAAGGCACGGGTTATGCATGCTTACAAAAACCACTCTAGCCCAAAAATGCCAGCTGACTATGAAGCTAAAATTATAGAAATCCATAGATTTGTCATATCAGCGAGAAGGAAATTTAACTTTGAGCTTAATCAATTGCGAACATGGATGAAGTGCCTCTAACTTTTGATGTTCCTTCAAATCAGATTCAAATGGCACCAAATCAATAGTGATCAAAACAACAGGTCACGAAAAAACTCACTACACTGTAGTTTTAGCTTGTTGCATGGACGGAACAAAACTACCTTGTGTTAATCTTCAAGAAAAAAACGTTACCGAGAGATGAAATTCCTCGTGACATTATTATCCACGTTCAAGATAAAGGCCGGATGGATGAAACAGGAATGAAATTATGGATACAAAAGATATGAGCAAAATGTCCAGGTGCGTTGCTTAAAAAGCCTGCGGTGTTAGTGTAGGATCAATTCAAAGCACATAAAACAGAATCAACCAAGAAACTTCTAAAAGAAATTAATACAGAATTAGCTGTCATTCCTGGAGGCCTTAAAGTCAATTGCAACCCTTGGATGGATCTATTAATAAACCATTCAAAAATTTTATGCAGGAAGAGTGGAACAAATGGATGGCAAAGCCAAATCACGATGTTACAGTAACAGGACGTATGAAACAGCCAACAATTTCAGAAGTATGTACCTGGGTGAAAAATTCATGGGAAGCTGTGAAAGAAGAGACGATTATAAAGTCATTTAAGAAATGCGGGATAAGTAATGCGATGGATGGTACCGAAGATGACGCAGTTTTTGAAGGGAGTGACAACAGTAGTTCAGATGAAAGTAATACGAACAGTGACATTAACGAGACCAGTGATAGTAGCGAGAGTGAAGATGAACTGAATATTGCTAACAAATTATTGTAACAATAAATAAAAATTAAGCAGGAATTTGTAAATATCTTTATATAATAAAATATTTTTTTCTAAAAATCGTCTCATAAATTAGGGGTGTCTTATCATCCGAAAAACACGGTACTTTGAAGGTGACCACGATGCATCAGATGATTAATTGAATACATGATTTTATATAAATATCTAATTATTATTACTACATGAGACCTACAGAGTCAAGGACTGACTGGGGGAGGCTAAGCATCAAATGATAAGGTATCACCCAAATGATATCTTATGTACTCACATGATAAGGTATCGCTGTCATATCTTCCCTTAACTTCACACACACACACACACACACACACACACACACACACACACACACACACACACACACACACACACACACACACACACACACAAGATGCACTTGATGTCCCCTAAAGCCAACTTTTCCACTCACTCACTGCTCTGTGAGAGAAAAACCTAGCTCTTATCCCTTTCTTGACTGCAAACAAACTTAACTTCCATGGATGCCCCATGTTCTCTCCCCACCTTCCATATAATAAAAATTTTCATCAGATGATATCCTATAACACCCATTCAGAAGTTTATAGACCTCTATAATATCACCCCTCTTACTCCTGTTAACTAGAGTCTGTAATCCACATACGTGCAATTTGCCCTCATAATCACACACACACACATCCTATGTGTATATCCTATAATTAGATTATAAATTATTATTATAAATAGATTATAAATCCTATAATCTGGATATAATATTTGTAACTCTTCTTTGCACCCCTTTCTACAGCTTCTTTATCCCCTGGAACCCATGAGATCAAATTTGCACACCATAATCCAGGTGCAATCTTCTCAAGGCTTTATATAGAGGCAAAATTACTTCCTTATCCTTACATGACAAGGTTCATTTCAAGATTGCAAGTATTCTCCAAGTTGTATTTGTAACTTCCACTATGTGACCTTTGAATTTTAAATTCTACACACCATTACACCAAGATCCCTTGATTCAACAATTTCTTGTAGCATAACTTGGTTAATATAATATGCTACTTACTAACATTAAACTTATCAGTTTAATGTTAGTAAGCAATTTTCGTTTGCCCAAATTTCCAGCCTGTTCAAATCATTTTGTAAATGTTGGATATCAGTAACATCCCTGATTGCCCTGCCTATCTTCGCATCATTGGCAAACAATTGCACATATCCTGTTAGACCTTTCCTGATATCATTAATGTATCGACTGAACAAGAATGGCCCAAGGGCTGAAAACCTGAAGTACACTGCTGGTAACCATAAATCTGGCAGATTCATACCTAACATATACTGCTTTTTGATACCTCTCTGACAACCATCCACAGATCCAAGTCAAGAGTTTATATTCCAATTCCATATTCTCCAGTTTATGTAACAGCCTTTTGTGTGGTATCCTATCAAATTGTGTTAGAAAAATCCAATATTACTATAGTGTGTCCATTCCCTTTATCCAAATCGGCAGTAACACTGTTATAAAATCTGAGGAAATTGCTAAAACATGACCTTCCTTTAGTAAACCCATGCTACTCCTTGCAGAGTATAGCTTGTTAGTCTTCCCATTTCTGTATGTGAGTTCTTGCCAACTTCTTTAAAAACTTCCTTACCACATCAGAGATAGTGATAGGTCGTAGCTAGTTGTCTATGGGGGTACAGTATCCCAAAAGAGAACGGTCACTAGTGGTGTTCTGCAGGGATCAGTTTTGGGGCCACTATTGTTCAATTTGTATGCTAATGATATTGGGATGAGTTTAACTAGTGATATGCAGATGATGCAAAATTGGGGAGAACAATGCAGAGTCAAGCAAATGTTATGGCCTTACAAGAGGACTTGAATAGATTACATGAATGGGCAGGTAAGTGGAATTATCAGTTCAATGTTGCAAACTGTAAGGTTTAGAGATCTGGTAAGAAATGATGGGATGCAAAGTATACACTTGGTGAGGAAACTTTAATAGAAGTAGAGGAGATGAGAGATCTAGGAGTGATGGTGGACAAGGACCTAAAATTCAGGGTTCACACTGCACAAGTTATGAAGATGTAATGCAGATAATGACAATGATACAGAGGATGCTGACATGCACGAATAGAAATAGAAAAATTATGATGCCATTATATAACGTCATGATCAGGCCTCATGTGGATTATCGTGCACAGATTTGTTGCCAGGTTTTCATGGTGAAGAGGATATGGTGGAAAGATCCGGAGAAGATTCAAAAAGGTGGTCAGTGGTTGGAATGTGGAGTACGAGAACAGACTGACAGAATGCAAGTTGCAGAGCCTTGTGAATAGGAAGAAGAAGAGGGGGGGGGGAATATGTTTGAGACATATAAGCTAGTCAGGGGTTGTTATTGGGTTTAACATGGAAGAGTTTTTCATAGAATGGGAGAAGGGGTAGAACAAGAGGCCATCACTGGAAACAAGGAGGGTGTGAGCAGAGAAATGAGGATTAGGTTCTTTGCATGGAGAGTGGAATGTATTGCCTGAGTGTGTTGTGGGTGTAGGCATATTGAATCAGTTTAAAGCATGGTTGGATGAGCATTGTGTGAAATACTGTGTACCTCCTGTGATGAGTCTCTGACTCCATGGAAGTCAAATGTTAATAATAATAATTCTTTTTTTACTTTCCATATAAGGAAAGAACTTTGGGAATGCCTTCGGTCTGTGCTGCTAATTTCTTCTTGTGCTTTGATTTTGCTTTTCTTACCATACTGTCACCCTTCTGGTCTGTGCTTTGTAAAGCTCATGTGCCTGCTGGTCACCTCTCTTTGAATTCCGTCCAGAATTTTTTTTTTGTTGTTTGTTTTGTAGCTCCTGCTTAATGATGGCATTCATCCATTTAACTCCCTTGATTTATCCTTCTGACTCTAGGTATGTAGTTTGCTATTACTTTTCTCAAACACTCCATTACTACCTCCCATGCATTATCAACATCCAACCCTTGCAGTTTTTCATGCCGCTGCAGTGCTCCAAGCAATCTCCTGAGTTTGTCATACTTACCAACACAGAATGTGATCACCTGTTTCCACATATACACCCTCTTTAACTGAAAATTCTACACATTTAGCCACTACTTCCTATGTCAAAATCACATGATCACTCTTACCAATTGGTGTAATGTGATCATCTTGCAGACAAATCTTCTGATGTAATTACTATATCTAATACTCTCAAACCCTTGTACATTTCCTTAATTATAACTTAATCACTTGCCCTCCACTCATGGAGCTTATTTGCTGATGTATACTATTTTCACCATCCTTCACATCTCCTGGGCTATAGCAGCAACCAACTGTATATTTTTTCCTGCTGGCTTCTATCTCACACCAGATGGCCCTGAATGCAATATTTTCACTGACCTCCAGTAGAACTCCTGTTCTCTTTGGTTGCAATTCATCAGCTATCATGAATAATTAATGCCCCATCCACATTGATGGACCTGGACTGCACTGATCGGGATGAGGATTTGGGAAAGATTGTAGAAGTTCAGAGAGAGCATATTGTAAAAGTAGACAAAAATAGCTCAAAGGTTCACTTGGATGTTAAGAACAAAATGACAAGTAAAAATAAGAAGGTTATTATCCCTCTTTATAAGGCTCCTGCTCAACTAACACTACTATACATGTCTGGATTCTTGGGGATGGAGAACTGATGGAGAGGATGTAGAAACAAGTGACCAAGATGGGGAAAGGTCTGTGGAATGCTTTGTATGAAAACTGATTGAAAGTTTGTAGGATGCACAATATAACTGATAAAAAGGAAAGGATAAGATAGAATCATAAAAGTTACTAATGGGGTTTTATAGGAAACAAAATTTTCAGTAAATGAAAAGAGAGCAGAGAACTAGGGATCTACTCTGGAAATTGTATGATGGGTGTGAGGACTCTGCTGCAAAGTGCTGAATAAGGGGAATAGCTGCTATAGGCACTAAAGAGAGGTATGGACTTTGTGCAATGAATGTCTTTGGACTCCACAATGATGCCCATATAATAATATATTAATGGCAAAATCATATTAAAAAAATATGACTTTGCATTGATGCCATTTATCTCTCATAATATTTTCTTTGGCTTTTCTTATATCTGTTTCTACTTTTTGATCAAATGTTTTAATTCTAATACAAGTCTCAGATCTGTAAGTTAAAACTAGTTTGAATACTGTCTTATAAATTGCTGGTTTAGAGTTTCCATACAAATTTATTCAACTGACTTGAGTTACCAGCTTTAACTATTCTGTTATATATTTGAAGATCTCATTTTCCATCTAAAATCTCACAAACATTTGCCTAAATAGCTGCAATTTTTTACTTGCACTATAGGTTTACTATTATGAAAAGTGGATAGCTGAGCAAGCCACAGAAATTCCAAAGAATTCTTTTTTGCTAAGTGATAAGTAAAAGGAAAAACAGCTATGGTAGGATAACTTTAATGAGTACTGATGCCGAGGAGATAACAGAAACACAAAAAATAGCTGAATCAATAAGTGATCATTTTGCAATGGTGTGACATCCAGGTGAAGATACTGCAATGTCAAATGTGACAATTGGCTGATGTAAGAATAGCATTAGATGAATCTGAGGTGCTTTGGATATTGCAGAACCTTAATGCAAACAGGGTCATAAGATCAGATGGGATGTACAGGAGTAATGGCGCAGCTCCTCTGACCAAGATGTTTAAGTATTTAAGACAAAATTGGCAAATAGAAGACGAATCAGTATCTTGGGAGTGGTGATTAAGATGTTGTATAAGTCGTTAAAAGGCAGAATTCAGAAATGGTAGGGCAGAAATATCATAATTCATGAGGCAACAACATGGTTTTATGAAAGTTAGGTCTTGCCTAAGCAATTTACTCACATTTTATAAGAGTGAAGGATTAGTTGCATAAAGGGAATGGCCACAGTGATACTGTTGGATATGGAAAGGAAGTTAAACAGTTTACCACAAACTGTTATAGAAATTAGAGCAAATAGGGGTGGATTAAAAACTGGTGATATGGATACTAGGGTAGCTGATAGATACCAACGATTATTATATCCAGCAATAAACTAAGCTGTTAGCAGACCTGCTCTCCAACCAACAGATTGCAGGTTTAAATCCCACGGCAGGCATGGATGTCTGATATTGTCTTTAGATGGGAGATGAATTTCATCACCTGGTGTGAGACCACTACCCGGCTTATTGGAGGCATGAAATGGCTTGAAAAAAGTTCCATGTTTGGTCTCTAGAGCAGGGTTCTGAACTATGTAAAAATAAATAATCAAATAAAATTTACACAAAAAAAATAAAATAAATAAAAACTAATAAAAATGGGGAAAAATCCTTAGCTTACCCATGGTACAAATGTACTACTGATTCCCTAATAACCTTTTGTGGATGGGAACCACATAAAAAGAGTGGAATTCAGAAGAAATAAAGTGACTAGTAGTGTGCTGAGACTGTGCTTGGATCACTGCTGTTTATTTTGTACATAAATAATACAGAAATGATTTGAAAAGAAATATCCAGTTGTTTGCTGATAATGCAAAACTATGCAGTGTAATATTAACTAAACTGATGAAGACGGCTTATGGAATGATTTAGAAAGTGTGATGGCATGAGCAAAAGTTGACAGTTGCAAGTTTAATGTGGAAAAGTGGAAAATTATCTTGGGATGAAACTCCAGAAAACTGATGAAGGTATACATTTGAGGATGTTGGTGGAAAGGAAGTTTAAGTTTAGCGCACAAGAAGTTCAAGGGTCATATACCAAAAATTGCAAAATCCAACTCAGAGGATTTGCAATCATTTTGTTTCTTGACACAATCTCACTTGGACTAGGTGATCACATGTCATGTCTCCTGATTTCCATGGTGATGCTGATACAGTAGAGAGGACATAAAGAGAGTGTTAAAGATGATATGGAGATTGAAAATACAGATTATGAAGACAGATTAGGCAGGCATTTCTGGATGCACACTAGCAAACAAGAGAAAGAAGGGTGATATGACTGAGACAAACAAATTGAAGTTTAGCGCACAAGAAGTTCAAGGGTCATATACCAAAAATTGCAAAATCCAACTCAGAGGATTTGCAATCATTTTGTTTCTTGACACAATCTCACTTGGACTAGGTGATCACATGTCATGTCTCCTGATTTCCATGGTGATGCTGATACAGTAGAGAGGACATAAAGAGAGTGTTAAAGATGATATGGAGATTGAAAATACAGATTATGAAGACAGATTAGGCAGGCATTTCTGGATGCACACTAGCAAACAAGAGAAAGAAGGGTGATATGACTGAGACAAACAAATTCCTGAAAGAGTCATACAGGACATGAGTAGATGGAATGTTTCATTCTGAGGAGAACAAGGAAAGGATGAGATTCTTTTCTCACAGACTGGTCATGATTGGAATGGATTGCCTCCCTCACTGGGACTCTGACCTCCTGGAGGTCTCTTTAATAATAATAATAATAATAATAATATTGCATAAGTGGCTAAGGTAGTTCATAAGATTAGTTGGTTATGGAAGACCACACCAACAAGCAGAGCAATGAAGTTTATCATTCATCTTTATAACATTTTGATACAGCCATAACTGGATTGCTGTGTGCAGGTCTGATCACTTAGGTTTCTTTGCCATGAGAAAGTGGTGGAGAAGATGAGTATTCTGCAGAATGCTATCTATGACAGTAGACAGAAAGTTTGTGGATTATGGATGTCTGATAATAGGTGGAAAATAGGGAATATGATGGAAACATTTATGTCACTAAAAAGGTTTATAGGATTGATCATCATCATCATTATTATTATTAACATCTGACCTTCATGAAGTCAGATACTCCTCGTGGGAGGTACATGCTATCACAGACAAAGCTCATCCAATCGTGCCATAAACTGATTAGATGTGTTTACATTCACAACATGCTCAGACAATGCATTCCATTCACCAACCAATCTACATGTAAAGAACCTGCTCCACATTCCTCTGCTCACATCCTCTTTATTCAGTTTCCAGGAATGGCCTCTGTTTGTTCTACTCCCTCCCCTCCCATTCAATGAAAAATCTCTTCCATGTCAACCTCATAACAACCCCTGACTCACTTATATGTCTCAATCATATCTCTGCTCCTAGTCACAAGGCTTTGCAATTTATATTCTCTCAATAAGTCCTCATACTACACATTTCAAAGACCACAGACCACTTTTGTACTTCTCTGGATCCTTTCTAACATATTCTCATCATGAAAACCCAGTGACAAAATTTGCCCAATAATCCATATGATGCCTGATCGAGGCCTTATAAAATGGGATCATAATGTCAGGGTGCTCTGCATCACTGTCATTATTTGATGTGGCATCTTCAAAATTTGTGCAATATGGCCCCTGAATTTCAGGTCCTTGTCTGGCACCGCTCCTAGATCTCTCATCTCCTTTACCTCCCTTAAAGCTTTTCCACAAAGTGTATACTTTGCATCCCATAGTTGCTTACCAAACTTCCACCCTTTACTTTGCTAAACTTTGAGTTTAACTGGCAATATCAGCAGCACACACACTAGTGACCTTCCTCTTTCAGGATACTGCACATCCATATACAATTTTCTGTGATCTATCTGACAGCCAGTCACCGATCCACCTCAGAAGTCTGTTATCCGATCCCTTCTGTTTCAATTTATTTAACAGTTTGTTGTGTGGCAGTATAATAAAAGATTTTGCAAAATGCAAGTACAACACTGTATATACATCTCCCTTGTCCAAGACATTTGTAACCTTGTTATAGTACATAAGTAAGTTAAGTAAAACATGATTTTCCTTTAACAAATCCATGCTGACAACTATAGAGAATACTACTATTATCAACCCATTTTAGTATCCTAGTTCTTAACAATCTCTGTACTACCTTTTTTTTTTTTACAACTCCAGATATACAGATTGGCTGTAGCCACAGCCTTATCACCACCTTTATGCAGAGGAACAATTTTACCTTTGAAGTGAGTGCAGTCACTCACAATTACATCCTCTGATTAAATGTTGAGATCTAAACCTCTCAATCCTGTGAAGGTGGCGTGCCCACCTTCACATGCTCCCTGAGATAGTTGTCCCTCTAGAAATTTTCATTCATTTTCATGTATTCATTTTCCTTATTTGAAAATGTTATCACTTCACTTCAATCTATCCTGCCATAATTAAAATCATTCATAATAATTACCCTTTCTTTGTTCACTAACCCAAGTTGTTTATATTTATACATTTTCTCATCACCACATTCCATATACCCTGACCTATAGTAACAACCAACTAAATATGTCTTCCTATCAACCTTCACCTCGCACCACACTACCTCATAACCACTATTTCCCTCTTTCATGTCTACCTTACATGGACATAATTCTCCTGCTATCATCAAGCAGCATTCCCCTTCCCTTTTTGTCCTTTTTATCCTCATACTGTACCCTTCCATTTCTATTCCTATTAGGATATCATCTTCATTCAACCATATTTCACTTATTCCAATGATTTTGGTGCAAATAAATTCAATCAGTAAAACCATTTCATCTCCCTTATTTTTGATACTTCTGGCATTTGTAAATAAACACAGCAGTTCACTTCTCATTCTATAACCAGTCATACCCAAGCCACTTTTTGGTTGCAATTTCCTGACCACACCTGCCCTTGACCAATCACCATTATCACTGCTTTCCACATATATCTGCTCAGTCTCAACTACCCCATTCACATCCTGATCTATTCCATTCCTGTAATTGTTGGCATCAAACACTCTATTTTTTAACTCATCTTCCATTTTTGTGTACATGACCATATGACTTAGATCAGCTCATCTCTACAATTGTAAATGCTAAGTATGTTGCATCCTTCATAATATCTTCATTTCTAATATGATTTTACCACAGCTATCATCTGTTTGCTCTCATAATTTTCTTCAGAACTCACATATCAACAGTGTCTAATTTTGAATAAGTGTTTATTTTTTACTCGAATGGTTTCAAAAAATTGTCTTGTATAGTTCTAGCTCGGTATTTCACATATTAATCTGTTGTTCCATATATTGATTCAACTCTCTGTACCATACCATCCACTTATGCTGATTTATTCTTATTATATTTACATTTAATTACCCATCTTCACTAAAAAATTGTTTCTGAATAGCTGAAATATTTTAGCTTGTTGGTTGTGATTTCTTCATCACACCTGCCCTTGACCAATCACCTTTATCACCGCTTACCACATATCTGCCCAGTCTCAACTCCCCCGTCCACATCCCGATGTATTCTATTTTTATGATGATCATTTCCATACATATATTTGCTACTACTTCCAACATCCAATCTCCCTAGCCATGTCTCCCTATCCAACTGAGCTTTCCCCATTTCCCTATTCCTCCTGCATTCCCATTCTCTGTTCATTTCTCACACTAATACTTTCTCCATGCCAAGCACTTCTGTCTCTTCAATACCACACTCCTGATCTTTCACTTCATCTCTTACTTCTGATCTCTTGCTTACATCACACGCTGCACTTCCATCTAGCAACAGTTTCTCCAGTGCACTCATTCCCCAGCCATTCAAATGCAATCCATCACATCTATATAATTCCTTTCTTTACTCAAATATATGCCATACATCCATAAACTGCACTCCATTCTCCTCACACAGCTCGGCTAGCATACCATTCATGATTCTGGCTCTTAATCTGAATTCATCGTCATACCTCGGCAACACATTGACAACCTTTCGATTATACTACCCATATACTTTCCATTATATGCAGACTAGGGAGACAGTAGAGTGTATGAATGTGTGTAATATGCCCGAGCGAGTAAGAAGGACAACAAATCAGAATGGGATGGTTAGTATAAGGCATCAAAATAGCGATGGGACAAATGGGCTTCTGAAATTCATGTATACTAATGCCATCAGTATTATGAACAAGAAGGAAGAATTTCTGGCCTTGGTTGGCACTTCCAGGCCATAGGTTATTGGCATTAGTGAAACATGGCTGACAGAAGATGATATAGCTAGTGGGATTGAATGTGAGGGGTATGGTGTGTTCAGGAGTGACAGGAGAATAAAATGGGAGGAGGAGTGTTACTGATGATAGCTGATGAGCTGCAGCCAAGGAGAATAGAAATGGAACTGCAGGATAGAGAAAAAGAGCACGTTTCAGATGTGAGATTGAGACTAGCAGAATAAAATATACAGTTGGGTGCTGCTATAGACCAGGTGATGGAATAGATGGTGGAGATACTATGTCCACCTTCTATTTGCTTATGCATAGTATGCATAAGCAAATAGAAGAAATGAGCGGAAGGAGGGTAATTATTATGGAAGATTTCAACTATGGTAACATTGATTGGAAGGAGGAGAGGACACATGGGAGGAAGGAATTGGATTTTATGCGGTTATTAAGGGATAACTATCTGCGACAGCATGTAATGGAAAAAAGAAACAACTGTGGAGAGAATTTAAGGAGAAAGGTGACCGACAGGCACATGAACGGCATAAAGTGCATGCCAGAAGGGTAACGAGTGTGGTAAGAAAAGCAAAAGTGGATTATGAAAGAGCATTAGCCATGCAGGCTAAAGAGAATCCCAAACAGTTTTTTCGATATGTTGCAAGTAAAAGAAAAAATGTATATGGCAGAATGATTTTAAAGAATGCCGATGGTAGGGAGGTAACCGAATCAGTTGATATAGTTGAATTACTGAGCGAGCACTTTGCAAGAATATATCATCCAGGTGGTGACATTGCAGGAATGAATGAACCAATAGATTATACGGGAATTGTGGCGAATGAAGTGGAGGTGAGTAGTCTATTACAAAACCTCAATGTCAATACATCTGTGGAATTGGATGGTACACCAGCTCGTGTCGTACGTGAAGTGGCTAAAGCGTTGTCAGTGCCCTTGACCATTTTGTTTAATTTGAGTCTCGGGTCTGGGTTAGTCCCAAGAGGGTGGAAAGAGGGGAAAATAGTTCCACTGCATAAAGGAGGTTCCAAGACTGCTGTTGTAAATTCCCAACCGATCAGCAAATCAGGAATCGTTGTCAAGGTCTTGGAGAAAATAGTAAAGAGGAAAATACAAGATAGGATAGATGAAAATGGGATACTGTATGGGGGGACAGCATGGTTTTGTCAAGGATAGATCATGCCTCAGTAACTTGCTCACGTTTTATAACACAGTGACAGGCTCAACTGGATAAGGGTAATGGGTTTACAGTGATTCTACTGGACCTTGCTAAGGCCTTTGACAGGATACCACATGGAATTCTAATAAGTAAACTGTAGCATATGGATAGGAGGGTGGTTGATGGAGAGATATCAGAGAGCGGTTTATTCAGGAGTAGAGTCCAAAAGACGGCCTGTGACTAGTGGTGTGCCGCAGGGTTTTCTGTTCTTGGACCACTACTGTTCAATTTATTCATTAACGATATAGGAAAGGATCTGAGAGGAAGTGTTCATTTGTTTGCTGATGATGCAAAGTTGGGTAAAGCAATAGTGAGTGCACAGGATGTCAAAATTTTGCAGAATGATTTGGATAGTTTGGAGGACTGGGCTAAGCCGAATGGATGTCAATTTAATGTGGCAAAGTGTAAGGTTATGCATTTTGGGATGAAGAGATTAGCAGAAGTATATCACATTGGTGGAACTGTACTCCAGGAGATTGATGAGGCCAGGGTCTTGGGAATGTTGGTGGATAGGAAGATGAAGTTTAGGGGACACATTGCAAAAGTGGCTAAATCAGCTCATCAAATCACTTGGTTGCTGAAAAATAATTTAACAAGAAGAGACAAACAGGTTATTGTTCTCTGTATCGAGCCTTGATAAGACCCCATCTAGACTACGGGTGCCAGGGTTTCTTTTGATTGGGAGGAGGTGGAGAGGATCCAGAGACAAGTGACCAAGATGATAGCAGGTCTATGGAATGAAACTTATGAAAACAGGTTGAAGATCTGTGGGTTGCAGAAATTGGTTGATAGGCAGAAAAGGGGGGTGATATGATTGAGACATTCAAATTACTGAAGGGTTTCTATAAGATTAATCCAGAAGATATTTTTGAGAATAGGACTGATGGTGGGAGGACTAGGGGCCACACATGGAAGCTGGGCAAGAGTGTGGTTAGCAAGGGTGTTAGAGCTAGGTTTTTTACTTGGAGAGTGGTGAATGAGTGGAATAAGCTGCCAGAGTCTGTTGTGGGTGCTATGACTGTGAATGAGTTCAAGGTGAGGTATGATAGATACTTTGTGAATGTCGAATAGTTGTTCTTGACATGATGTTAGGGCCTCCTTCAATGAGTCTATCGACTCCTTGGAGTTGCCCGTAATAATAATAATGATACTGTTATTTTTCACTCTCCTCAGTAACCTCCTGATATTTGCTCTTATATTTTCCTTATTTCCAATTAAATCATTTATCTAATAATAGAATCTCCACTGTTACAGGATTGATGCAGCTGAAATTTTTCGGTACTTGGCTTGAGAGGCATGATGGTAGAACAAAGAATAATCCTTAGAAACTGAGGAAGGGTATGGTTGGCAAGGGTGTGTGAGGAAGCAACTTCTTTCCCAGCTGGTGGCTATCAGCAGTATGGATTTTGCCACTCTAGGTTCGCAGCTAATCTCAGTGATAGAAAGGTTTGAAAAAAACTCACATGGTCGCTTGATATTTCTATTGCATTTGATTAAGTCTGGCACAGAGGTCAGCTCAGCAGATTACCATCTTATGATCTTCTTCTACCCTTAAGGATTTTCAGCTTCCTCTCCTCAGATTTTCCCACTAATACTAGAGTATTCCATGCCTGTGTATTTTCACCCACTCTCTTCCTTCAGCATAAATGATTCCCCCCCCTCTCTCTCTGACGTTGAATTTCATCCATAATTTTGTCAGTGACCTTACCTAAGCTCCATTCTGAAATATGTTATAGAGGAGCACAGTCATTTGAAACTTTGAGTTCTTTCAACCAATACCTTGAACTCTGATCTCCTGGATGTCCTTTACTGAGGTGAGGAGAACATTGTGAGAAGTAAGAGGACTGTATTTTGATATCAATCAGTCCTGTTTTATTTCTCAAAAGAAAAATTTCCCTACCCTTATGCTTCATAATATACAGATTGCCAAATGTGATCAGATTTCTCTTCTTGAACGGACTTTCACATCTAGCCTTTCTCGCACACACATATGTCACAACCATGACTTCTTCAGCTTCTAAACAATTAAATGTACTTTGCTGCTCATGATGATACTTCTCACCTACAACTATTGATGGTTTGTGTGTGTGTGCGTGTGTGTGTGTGTGTGTGTGTGTGTGTGTACAAGGGTTGTTTGAAAAGTTTGGTAAAAAAATAAGTTTTTATTTCTCAACATAGTCTCCATCAAGGTCTACACATTTGGTCCAGCGAGTTTCCCATCCCATCTAAAAAGTAGGATTTGTCAAATCATACAAAATAGTCATTGAAAGCCTTGATGACATCCTCGTTCGAAGAAATTTTTTCCCACTGAACCAAATTTTTAAGTTTGGGAACAAGAAGTCACACGGGGTCAAGTCCAGAGAATACGGTGGGTGTGGAACCAATTCGAACCTCAATTTGTGCAATTTTGTAACTGTGACGGCCAATGTGTGAGACAGTGCATTGTCTTGATAAAAGAGCAATTTTTTGTGAGCCAATCTTGGCCATTTTTTCTTCAGTTCTTCTTTTAAACAGTCCAACAATGATGCATAATAGATTCCTGTTATTGTCTTATCTTTTTCCAAATAGTCTATCATGATAATTCATTGGGAATCCCCCAAAAAAAAGTGCCCATCACCTTCCCAGCTGACAAAACGATCTTTGCTTTTTTCGGAGTTCTTTCACCAGGCATTGTCCACAGTTTTGATTGCTGCTTGGACTCAGGTGTGTATTGGTGGATCCAAGTTTTGTCTACAGTCACGAATCGACACAAAAAATCCTGCAAATTGCAATTAAACATCACCAAACACTGAGTTGAAATGTCTTTTTGGCTGTGTTTTTGATAGGCAGTCAACAATCGCGGCACCCATCACACACACACACACAGCTTTTCCATGTGCAATTTTTTGTGCAGGATATTATACACTCATTCAGTTGAGATGCCTACAATTTCAGCAATCTCACACACTTTCACTCAGCAGTCTTCCATAACAATTCCATGGAATTTGTAAATCATTTCCTTCACAGTGACCTCAGTCGGGCTCCGGAGTGCATTTCATCTTTGATGAACTTACGACCATGTTTAAACTCATCTATCCCAAATACAGTGAAGGAAAAGAAGAAAGCATATCAAAAGTTCCTGGCAAATAAGTCAGCTTGTGCTCTTAGAGAATATAGAGACAAATGCAAGAATGCTAAACACTATGTAAAACTAGCTAAACAAAAGTCATGGGAGGACTTTGGCAAGAATATAGAAAATAAATATCAAGAAGGTGGCAAAATATTCTGGAGGTTGTTGAAGAAGCTTAGGAATGGAGAAAAGAGTGCTGTAAAAGGAGTTAGAGATGATAAAGGTGACATGAAAACTGGAGAAAAAGATATCCTTGAAGTATGGAGTAATTACTTTGAAAAACTGCTAAATGAAATAAGCAGTGATGACAGCACAGTGGTAAAAAACACTAGAAAAAGCCATCAAAGGCTTGAAATGTGGAAAGGCAGCAGGAGTAGATGATATTCGACCAGAAATGCTGAAGTATGGTGGTATAAGAGTCTTACAGTGGCTGCACTGCATAGTTCAAAAAGCCTGGACAGAGGGATGAATTCCCGATGATTGGAGTAGAGCTCTCATAGTACCCATATATAAAAAGGGAAATAAAACTGAATGTGAGAATTACAGAGGTATTTCCCTACTGAGTGTTCCTGGCAAGATCTATGCAAGTATACTTGAGAAACGGTTGAGAAGAATTGTGGAAGAAAAGCTTGGTGAAAATCAAGCTGGATTCAGGCCAAACAGAGGCTGTCAGGATCAGATCTTCACTTTATGACAAATAGTTGAGAAAGCGAGGGAATATAACAAAGATCTGTATTTAAGTTTTGTCGATTTGGAAAAGGCATATGATAAGGTGCCAAGAGAGAAGCTATTCAATACGCTGCAGTTATATGGTGTCAATGGGGCATTATATCAAGCAATACTTAGTCTTTATTTGAGTTGTAAGTCAGCAGTTAGAATTGAAGGAAGTACAGGAAGATGGTTTAATGTTAAATGTGGTGTGAGACAAGGATGTACATTATCCCCTCTGTTATTCATTATCTATATGGATCACATTATGAAGGAAAGTGGTATTAAACATGATATCAAAATTGGAGATGTTAATCTCAGCTCTTTGCTTTATGCGGATGATGTTATACTTCTAAATAAATCCGCTACAAGTCTGAAAGATTCTCTGACAAAATTGAATAGCTGTTGTAATAGATATGGTATGAAGGTCAGCAATAAAAAGACAAAGATAATGAAAATAGGCAGAATCATTGAAAATGTCAACTGTGTTGTGAATGGAGAACCTGTGGAACAAGTAAAACATTTCAGCTACTTAGGCACGATTTTTACTGAAGATGGTAAATTAAATATAGAAATAGACAACAGAATCAGCAAAGCTGGTATGGAGGGAAGTCAATTGAATAAATTCATATGGAATAAGAGAGAAATTAGTCAGAACACTAAATTAGCTGTATACAAGACAGTGTTCAAACCAGTTTTAACATATGGATCTGAGAGCTGGGTCAGAAGTAAAACACATGACCAAAGACAGAGACCGCAGATATGAGAGTTCTGAAAAAGATTAGAGGCATGAACAGATGGCATCAATGGCAATATCATATTAAAAACGAGGATATTAGGAAAGAAGTTGATATTGTCAGCATCCAGGAATGCGATAGCAGAGCTAATCTCAGGTGGTATGGTCACCTAAGCAGAATGGGCGAGGAAAGATTAGCAAAACAAGTGTTCTCTGTCAGGTTGGCAGCAAAACGACCCAGAGAAAGACCGAGATATAGGTGGATTGATACGGTACAAAGTGCCTTAGACGATAGAAATATAAGATCTGATAATGTTGGCGTCTTGACAAGTAACAGACTGATTTGGAGGAAAATTGTAGATAGGAAGTTAGTATTGATATAATTTTTTTTATGTAGTACTATCATATCCTGTACACCCCTTGTGGGTACATGGCAGGAATTTGATGATGATGATGAAAATTGTAGAGTAGGTGCCCTCCCTTGATGAGTTCTTGGACTCCCTGGAGGTGTCATATAATAATAATAATAGTAATAACAACAACAACATTTGGGCCTCCTCTAGAAATAAACACCAGAACATCTTCAATAGCTTAAGATCTCAGGTTAAGTTTTTCAAAAACTGTAGAGAGTTGTATTTTATTTTTGTCTGTAATAAATTAGGAATAATCTGGTGCTATTCCTTATCAATGGAACTAGTACACAAGATTGCATAAGAATGCACTGTGATCAGATAAATTAATGACCAACACAAGATTTCTGCTGCCTACATTTTTTTGAATGAATTATGAACTAGTTTTCTTGTAAAAGATGTTGTAAACTGGCATGAAGAACTAAATGAAATTCTTACCTTGAAATATGTTTTTCAATTAATCCCACAGAAAAACTATGGGATTAATGACCTTTCCAAAAGCTCATAAAAACAAATATGTTTCGATACCTGATTGATGGAATCAATTCGCTGATATTATTTGGTGAGTACAGTAGAGAGGAACTTTTTCAATATATCCTTTTTTTTTAATTTAAAGAGAAAAATATAGTTTTCACAGGAGAAGAAGACACAGGGAGTGTACCCTTTCTAGATGTATTGGTGAACAGAAAAGTAGAAAAGAGGGTATCATTCACAGTTTACAAAAAAAAAAACAGCCACACAGATAGAGGCCTGTCTTTTACAATTTTTTATACTTATGAACAAATTAAAATCAGGTTCATAAAGACACTAAGGAAATGCTATTCTATTTTTAAGAAGAATGGACACAGAGAATAATGAATAAATTTCTCTCTGAGACATCATAATCCAAGGCCATCATACAATGAGTAATTTCTTTCCTGTATCTATAATTACTCTCACAAGGTTGGGACTATATTAAATAAACATAAAATAAAGGTAGCATTCAATCTGGTTAACCTATCAATAACCAAAATTTTCTCCTCACTGATTCTTTTTTTTTATAAACATCCTGGAGTACTGGTGAGAGAGAGAGAGAGTGGTGTCAGACAGATTGATTCATCATTGATTCAAGAGAAAAATAACATCACAGCAACATTCACAATAACAGAGAAAATAACTCAACTCAATAAACTTTTGACAACACAGAATCTATTATTCAATCTACTAGGGTAACACTGCTTGCCATTCTTCTGGACACCACTTCATAATATCAATTCATTGAATCCATATAGCCCTTAAGAACCCAAAACAATGCATATCTCAAGGATAGCATATTACATCCAATTGCTGTGACTAATCTGGTTCACTGTGAGATATGAGAGAATATTGCAGTGCAGAATTTGTTTGACAAAAAATAACTATACATCTCTATAATAAACTTGTTTCATATTGATGTGTGTGTGTGTGTGTGTGTGTGTGTGTGTGTGTGTGTGTGTGTGTGTGTGTGTGTGTGTGTGTGTGTGTGTGTGTGTTTAGGTTTTTATGCATTAGACAACAAAAAAAAACAAAAAAAAACATGAATTTTGTCATTATAAACAATGGACTAATAATTGTCAATACTATTGAAAGTATATGAATGAACATATATACAGTTCTTTGCACACTATACTAAACACAAAATAAATCCTACCTGGTTTCTTGCCATATTTTTTCCATCAGATGGATGTGATTGGTCAGGCCTAGATAGAAACTAAAAGTGGTAGAAAACAAAAGAAACCAACAAAACAAAACAAAAAAAGAAGAAGAAACAGAAAGAAAACACAAAAAGAAATTATTAATAACAAACGAACTCCAACTTTTGTTTTTACACTAATTTTAAAATTACAATTTGCATCAGAGAAGCCAAAAAAAAAAGTTTGAAAAACAGTGACATTCTCTCATTAATTGGCTTCTGATTATCATCAGACTACAGCACTTTTCCATTTCAAAATTATGTATTTACATTATTTTACCTCCTTTTTCAGTAATACTCTTCTGAGACATCTCACAGAGGGTAGAATTGTTTCACTTCTGTGTCAGAGCCACATTTAAGTGTCAAAGGGAAAGAACTGCGGGATGCATATTTCAATCCCTGTTATCATGTATCGTATAAAGCCATGCATTAGAATGGCTGTATACAACTCATTTGCAGTACATTTGCACCTCCAACTGTGCAAATGTACTGCAAATAAGTGTTTTAATACACACCAGTGAATTACTGGAGCCCATCTTAATCTGTAATGAATCTTTCCAATGAAACAAAATGGCAGACAATTTTTATACAATCATCAACACTCAGGTTGATGATTGAAATAAAAGAGACGAAGTATCAATTATCAATGAGGCTTGAACTAAAATTTCAATTTTATTTCAATTTTAACACTGTTGCTCTATAAATTGTTTCTGGTTCACAGACATTCCATAACATCTTTAAAATCTCTTACATCACATTTTTTTTATATCTACCCTATATATATATATAAAATGATAAGCCTTTTTATGTCACGTGTTTTGAAACTCAGGGGCTACCGTGAGTGTTGAGTCATCAGAATTCAAGGAGAACCGGCCTACCAGTCCAGAACATGGGGGGGGGGGGCATAGACACCTCCCTAGTATATATATTTATTTATTTATTTATATATATATATATATATATATATATATATATATATATATATATTCTTTTTTGTCTTATTTATTGATTTATTACCTGGTCCAGAATAGAAAACCCTGCTCTAGAAACCAAACATGAAACTTTTTTCAAGCCATCTCAGGCCTCTAATAATCAGAGCTGTGATCTCATACTGGAAGATGAATTTCATCTCCCACCTAAAGAAAATCATAAGCATCTGTGCCCACAGTGGGATTCAGACCCATATCCTTTGCTTGGAGAGTTGATAACCTAACCTATTGGCTGAGCAGATATACTCAGCCAACCAGGATAGAAAATTTAAATATTAGGCATTAGACATTTCTGCTGGGAAGGACAAATTAATAATGAATGTCAGTCTAGTTTCACCAGCAGAAAAAATGATATAAAACAATAAATAATTTCATCAATACTTCAATAACATTCTTATGGCATACAGGAGCTTGACCAGCAATTGCATGCAACTTTTACAGGCTTATAGGAAAGTGGAATATTGGTGGAAGGTATCAGTTAAATAATGCTCATGTAAATACCTACAGAAAATGCATAAGACAGAAAGAGAACATCTGCAAGACAGGGATTATTATTATTATTATCTATTATGTGACTCTACAATTCTCTGTCTCCACCACTCAATCCACCAACTACAGTGAACCCCATCATTTACAACCAATGCCATCTACTGCCCACCACCACCACTGGCATTTTCACAGACAATCACAAACATCCATGCATGTGGTGGGATTCAAACTCATAGCCTTTTGGCTGGAGAGCAGATACACTAACCACTCTGTCAACCAGACCAGGATTTCCCTCTGGGAATTTGGAATTTACAAAGGGTTAGCAGATGTCCATGTTAAAAGTGCAGTCTTAAGTCAAAAAGGATATCAAGTTTCTTGGAGGCCTATATGGATGTAATCTGACTGTAATGAGAAAGGCTAGAGGTGTAAGTCAGTCAAAGAAGAGAAATGTCATCTTCCTGCAGATATAGGTACTATCAAAAGGAAGGGGAAATGAAGTGAGGTGAAGTGAAATCTTTTTTGCAAGAAATAAGGAAAGACTATGTGCTAGTAGTCTTAAAGTTGAAAAGACTATCCTCACCTTTCTGCAGACTGGCATCAAGATCAGCATTTAAAAACCAATCATGGAAAATCTTAAAGCATGGGATGATTGGGCATTGCATAGCTTGCTCAAAGAAGAGATATGGAGTGTACTGTCATCAGCAAAAACTATGGATAGAGTTTGAAATCATATATATCTACAGGAATAAGAGTAAGGATAAAAGTACAGAGCCACTGAATATTCTACAACTGACAGGAAAATCTGAAGAAGAAACCATCCATCATGATTTTTAATAATCAGAGAGGATGGTTGGTCACCCAATTACAAAGGATGGAAGGTAGACAGCAAAATGTAGTACTTTGGTAAACAGAAATATACTGTATACCAGACTTGATCAAATGTCAAGAAAATTTCTAGGACTACCATGTTTTTCTCTAAACCTTTTTATAGTTTGTACCCAAAAGTAATTAATGATAATAGAAGATCCACTGGGAATAGAGAGTGATAGAATTCATACTGAAGATCACTTATTACTTGGTAGACTTCCAGATAGTGAAGAGAATGGTTAAAGAACGTCTCCATTACTGTTGATAACCTCTCACTATCATTTGAGGCTACCTGGTGTGAGACACAGGCTAACGTGAGAAACTATATAGTCAGTTACTGCTATAGGGCAGAAAAGGTAAAGAAAGATGTGGATAGTATGCATCAGCAAATAGGCTAAATGAGTGCAGCATGAGAAATGGGGGGAAAAGTGTAAGTAAACAAAGTTCAACCTTGGTATCACATCTGGGTCTGGCTCCTGCTAATGAGACCTCAATAAAGGTCAAAATCGGTCTGGGTAGTGAACTTTCCCATTATGCATACATTATACCTACCTGTAAGGATATGTGCTTTGCATTAGATCCTGCCGACTGCGCCATTTGTCGTGACGACTCTTCTCTGTCGTGTTCTAAATCTATCTAGTTTCAAGTCACTTTTATGAATAATACAACTAATTACGAATTGATCACCGATCTAAAAGTAGGGAAATTTATATTTATACTGCGCCACCCTATTCTTAGATTAGTCTATATAAATAGTAGGATCAGTTCTAAATTAAGTTAACAGTCATCTCATTAGGCCGAATCATCTATTATCATTTTTACTTGGGGTTCCCGCAAGATTCGAATATTTATGAACGGTGCAATAATAAGGAATTCAGGCAAACACAATATTTAGATCAACAAAATAAAACATTTAATATATGATATGGTTAACAAATACAAGAACTCTATTTTAAAATGGAACTATACAATTAACTTAACACTTCTTCTTAGGTCACTGATGCTAATTCAATGTTCTAACTTTCATATACTATTCACAGTCTCAAAAACACAAATCTTCTTATCTCAAGTTAATATAACAATTTCACATCTTATTCAGTCTTCACAAATCTATCAGCTCAATGTTTATATTCACAGCAGGCAATAAACTACATAAGCTATATTCCAAGCAAATATATTCCCGGACCTTGAGCATCGGAGGTATATTACAGTTAATGCTAGAATAGAGAAACTTATACAACTACTCTTACCAGACAGATTCTTCAATACATCAAATTATTGAGAGAGCACTTATGAATTAACTTAATTAACATTAGCGGAACACACATAACAAATATTCTCCATAGTTTAAACTGTATTATTGTAAGTCGCACTTCACTATTCCAAACAACAGTAATTAGGTACTAATATCTTTTCCTGTTCACTTTTCTCCAAGTAACCAATATAACCTTTTCCTAGGGGAACATAGAATTTAATCGTAATCCAGATTAACTAGAACTAATCAGAATTTTCGCATTGACTGTCCAGTTTCCTTTTATCTGATTACGGCATCAACCTTTCTTCATAACAACAGCAATTTTAGCTTATAACATTAAACTTTATGTTTCACTACTTATAGGTTCACTTCCGAACACTATACTCATAAATCTCTGCCCTGAGGATTATATAATCTTGGTTCCGCAAAACTCTCTCCTCCTTCTTAATAATAATTCTTCTCTATACTTTTTTCTATGACCTTCCCTCTTCTCTATATATCTCTCTCTATATCTATATGACCTTCACTCCTACCTTACGTTCGAACGCCACGCTCTACTCCACTCGTGGTTGTTTACGCGTGCGTCTCCATGACAACAGACTGCACGTAAACATTTCGCTAATGTAATGTATGGTCTAATATTATTCATGAGTGATTACATAACATTAAATATTTCACAAATAAAAACAACAGAATATTTAAGCTACTTCTTTAACTTTTTGATTACGTATACAGTTAAATATAAATTAAAACTTTACGTTACACCATATATATTTAGTTACACAAAATTCTAAACATATTATTATTTTATAAGTTAATAGCAGGTCAGATTTTGAGTAAATATTTAATTAGTAATTCTTAATTAAGGAATAATAAACAATTTTATATAAACCATGATTAATATTTAATAAGCCATGTTAAATGTGAATGAAAAATAATAAATTACATAACATAGCTTCATTCACAATTTAACATAGGCTCACCCTTTCTTTGAAAAATTTTTATTATAAGAAAAATTTTTCCTTTTACACTAGGCTCCTTTAAAAAAAAACTTGATTACATATTTCCTTTTCGATTTTTCAAGTAATAGCCAGTTTTACTGAAACTTGGTTCCTTATTATGTTTTGTGCCTTTATTCTCTTTCACTTTATCATCATTTCTCTTATTACTATTATTATCACTTTCTGCATGTCTTTCAAGTTTGTAGTATAGGATTCTCTTCTTTGAAATAAATTCACGTTCTCCATTATTAGAATTAAGTCTTTGTTGTCTCACAACCTGGCGGTTTGTTCTACGACATAGATTAGACATTTTACCAAAATTGACTTCAACCTTTAGTTTACTATCAGTGGTAAGTTCTGATTTGGGCTTTGTCACTACTACTTTTTGTTCATCAGTAAGAAGAGGAGTATCAGATTGAATATGTACATAAGAGTTATCACCACTATCTCTATTAGATGATTGATTCACAGCTGATTTTTCTACAGTAGATGGTCCTGATTCAAGTGGCAATCTAAGCTGTTTTGTTTGATATTTAGACTTATCATAATTATGAATTTCATTTCTTCTAGCACATCTCCTTTTGTTCATCAGGGTTATTTCCTCCTTAGAAAAGTCACAAGAAAATGTATATCTTGCTAAGAAGTTTGTTCCCAAGATAATGTGAGAACTTAGATTGGAAGTAGTGGGGACAACAAGTAGGTCTTGCCATACGTACAGTCCAAATTCTGGCAGGTATATTCTTGCTCGAAGCTTTTCATATGCCACAAAGTTTGAGTCTGAGAGAGAAGTAATCCTTACAGGTTGTCTCAGCTTGGCAGTGCTCTTCCACAGTTTGTTTTTTAATGTTAGGAAATAATCCATCCTGATGGTAGAGGCATTGCATCCTGTATCTAATAAGATGTCACATTTAGAACCCAGGATTTCTCCTCTAACTGTCATCATTCTTTCATTAGGTGCCTGGTGTTTCTGAATTCCATTATTTCTTCTGTGGTTCACATATCCAAATTTTGAATTCCATCTGTTGTTATAGTAGTTTTCTTTGTTATGGAAGCAGTTCCTGGCATAATGTCCAACTTTGTTGCAATTGTAACACCTAAGAGGATTTCCTTGCTTTATCTCTGTCTTGGATTGAGGAATAGCAGACATTTGTTGTCTAACATCATTTAATCCTCGCATTACCCTATCTAGACTACTTAAAATAGGTTGACTTTGTTGTTCAACTTGATGTCTGATCATCTCATCAATTTTATTTGTAGTGGGATTTTGATTTTCTAGAGATTTCAGAGTAATAGCTGATAACTGTCTCACAACTTCATTAAGACTATCCATTATAGGCTGATTTAACTTATTCACTTCCTGGTGAATTAAAGTTTTTACTTCTGTCATCAGTTTCCTGTCCAATTGCTCTTTACTCTCTGTCACGTAGTTTACACTATTTGAATTTTCTCCAGTATTCTTTGCTTTTTCCTTTTCAACTTTACTTCTCCTTTCTATTTCTGATTGGTTGAATGAACTATCAGTTTTATTCACGACATTCACAAGACTTGCATTGGTTGAGGGATAAAGGTCACCTAGTATTTGTTCTTTTTCCTTAACACTTTTGAGACACTCTTCTAAAGTAGAAATTTTCTTCTTGTAGGCTGTTTCTCTTAATTCTTGCCTAATACCTTGTCTAAATTGTTGGAACACAGCCCAATCTAAGTGAGGTTTATCTTCACCAGTAACATTCAAACTGTTGGCCAATGTTAATAACCGATTGTGAAAATCAGTAACAGTCTCTTTATCCTTTTGAACAATTTTCTGCAATTTCCACAAGTTAGGACCTACACTTCTAAGTTTACAAAATTGAGACAATAAGGTGTCTTTAAATTTGGAATACTCAAAAGTTTCTCGAAGTATTGGAGAAGAATGCAAAAATATTTTTGCTTTACCTACCAATTTACTTCTAATCAGAACTAGCAATTGAAAATCAGTCCAACCTGCAATTTCTCTAAGTTTTTCAACATAGGTAAAGAAAAACAGTACATCATCTGATTCTTCACCTGAATATTGGGGAAAAACCTGTTGCGGGTTTACCGTACGAAAGAATTCACTGTCATTCATTTCTGAGCTTGATGTGACAGCCATAGTGATTAATAAATTACTATCTCAATTAATTCAATCTTTTTACTTTAAAATTAACTTATATCTTTGCCTGAATCCAAATTATAACCAGTTCACTGTGATTTAATTATTTCACTTTCTAAAATTTCAGGGAGTAATTCTACGATTATTATCACTAAACTTAAATTCAATTTCTTATCTTATAGTTGTTAAATTTAATTCCTACCTATTAAATCACATCCTGTTGACTGCTGCGCCATTTGTCGTGACGACTCTTTTCTGTCGTGTTCTAATTCTATCTAGTTTCGAGTCACTTTTATGAATAATACAACTAATTACGAAATGATCACCGATCCAAAAGTAGGGAAATTTATATTTATACTGCGCCACCCTATTCTTAGATTAGTCTATATAAATAGTAGGATCAGTTCTAAATTAAGTTAACAGTCATCTCATTAGGCCGAATCATCTATTATCATTTTTACTTGGGGTTCCCGCAAGATTCGAATATTTATGAACGGTGCAATAATAAGGAATTCAGGCAAACACAATATTTAGATCAACAAAATAAAACATTTAATATATGATATGGTTAACAAATACAAGAACTCTATTTTAAAATGGAACTATACAATTAACTTAACACATCTTCTTAGGTCACTGATGCTAATTCAATGTTCTGACTTTCATATACTATTCACAGCCTCAAAAACACAAATCTTCTTATCTCAAGTTAATATAACAATTTCACATTTTTATTCAGTCTTCACAAATCTTTCAGCTCAATGTCTATATTCACAGCAGGCAATAAATTACGTAAGCTATATTCCAAGCAAATATATTCCCGGACCTTGAGCATCGGAGGTATATTACAGTTAATGCTAGAATAGAGAAACTTATACAACTACTCTTACCAAACAAATTATTCAATACATCAAATTATTGAGAGAGCACCTATGAATTAACTTAATTAACATTAGCGGAACACACATAACAAATATTCTCCATAGTTTAAACTGTATTACTGTAAGTCGCACTTCACTATTCCAAACAACAGTAATTAGGTACTAATATCTTTTCCTGTTCACTTTTCTCCAAGTAACCAATATAACTTTTTCCTAGGGCAACATAGAATTTAATCGTAATCCAGATTAACTAGAACTAATCAGAATTTTCGCATTGACTGTCCAGTTTCCTTTTATCTGATTACGGCATCAACCTTTCTTCATAACAACAGCAGTCTTCGCTTATAACATTAAACTTTATGTTTCACTACTTATAGGTTCACTTCCGAACACTATACTCATAAATCTCTGCCCTGAGGATTATATAATCTTGGTTCCGCAAAACTCTCTCCTCACTCTTAATAATAATTCTTCTCTATATCTTATTTCTATGACCTTCCCTCTTCTCTATATATCTCTCTCTCCTATCTATGACCTTCACTCCCACCTTACGTTCGAACGCCACGCTCTACTCCACTCGTGGTTGTTTACGCGTGCGTCTCCATGACAACAGACTGCACGTAAACATTTCGCTAATGTAATGTATGGTCTATTATTATTCATGAGTGATTACATAACATTAAATACTTCACAAATAAAAACAACAGAATATTTAAGCTACTTCTTTAACTTTTTGATTACGTATACAGTTAAATATAAATTAACACTTTACGTTACACCATATATATTTAGTTACACAAAATTCTAAACATATTATTATTTTATAAGTTAATAGCAGGTCAGATTTTGAGTAAATATTTAATTAGTAATTCTTATTTAAGGAATAACAAACAATTTTATATAAACCATGATTAATATTTAATAAGCCATGTTAAATGTGAATGAAAAGTAATAAATTACATAACATAGCTTCATTCACAATTTAACAATACTAAGGCAGGTGATGTGAAGTCTTTAGCTTCTATATACGAGTTGCTCTAATCCATATTATATTTCAGGTGCAAACTTTGTTTGCTCACACATGGATAAAGGATTAAACCAAGTATATAATTTCTTGGTATCTTTAATGTTATGAAAGGAATTTATAAAGAAGGCAAAATCTTAGGAAATTACCCAAGTCGGCCAAAGGAAATCTGAAAAAGATATTAGGAAAAGGTCATGGCTGTTGGAAGAATGGTCAGCTAAAATTAGATCAGAAATTTTCTGATGGGTAAGTGAACAATTTGCATTAAATCAGTGATAACAATAAATTCCTCAGCATCTCTTGCATGTTGCTATATGAACTTGTAAAGAAAAAGCTAGTTTCAGTTGACTGTTTGGTTATCTGAACTGAAGAAAATCAAAGTTCAGAGACAAATATTACTATCATTACACAGGTAATGTTGGAGTCTAAGTATTCATCATAAGAGGCCTACACCAATCATTATTCACACAATAGCCAATAATACCTTTCTTTAAATAACCAATTTACTCACAAAACACTCATGACCACCACTGAAAACCCATTCATCACTTTCCAAGTAAAAATATATCTAGTCTATTGTATACCTTTGCTAACCACACTCTTGCACGACTTCCAGGAAAAATCTGTATACATATAGATTAGCTTAGGTGCTAGTGGTTGTTCATAACAGTGCTTCACAGTATACACGAATTGGCCACTTTATTAGGAAAAGCATTTAATGAGTGGGAACCCCCCCCCTTTTGCCTTAAGACCGACCTGTATTTTCCCTGTGGCATCGATTCAATTAAGTGTCTAAAATGTTCCTCTAGGACAGTGTTTCTCAAACTTCAGATATCCGCATACCCCTTCTTAAATTTTCATTATTACCAAGTATCCCCTAATTAATTAATTTAAAAATAAATTCATTAATTAATTAAAAAATAGTTAAATTAATTAATTAAAATGAATAAATTAATTTAAAATATTAATTAAAATTAAATATTTATTTTATTTGAATTTATATGTTCATGCAAACAAAAAATATGATTTATTTTTAAATTTTGGTTCTCTAGAGATGTCAGACGACAAATTCATCAATTTCATTTGATCCAGATGCAATATCAACATTTTCTTGTTGCTTTTGGGGTTTTATAAATCCAATCTTTAACCAATGATCCATACGTAAGAATTTGAAAGCTAAAAAAAAAATACTGCATTCACACGAATATAACTAACTTTTTTCCCAAAATTAAAGCAAAAAAATTGTGTTGCGAGATACTATTATTATTCAGACCTCCATAGAGTCAAAAGACTCATCATGGGAGGTCCTTCCTAAGAAACACACAGTCTATCAGGCCTCATCGAGGGGAGGCCCCCCCCACCCAAAGAAACACAAAGTCTATCATACCACTCCTTAAACTCATTGACCATTCTCGCTCTCACCACTCCATCAGGCAATGCATTCAATGGTTCAACCACCCTCCATGCAAAGAAACCACTCCTCACCCTCTTGCTCACAGTTTCCTTTCTTAACTTCCAGGGATGGCCTCTTGTCATCACTCCTACCTGCTGTTCAACCAAGCAAAAGAACTCCCCAACGTCAACCCTGCAACCACTGCTCAACAGTTTAAAAGTCTCAATCATATCACCTCTCCTTCTTCTATCCACCAAACTCTGCAGTCCACATTCCCTCAGCCGATCCTCATAACTATTATTGTACAGTCCTGAAACCATCTTTGCTATCTGCCTTTGTACCCTTTACACAGTTAATTTACCCCTTCAAATCCTAGGGACCAAATCTGAGAACAATAGTCCAATTGTGATCTGATCAGGGTCTTATACAACAGAATGATAACTGTTTTATCTCTGCAGGTCAGCATCCTTCTCATTATTGCAGCAATCCTCGATGTTACCTTCACCACCTTTGCAATATGTCCCCTAAATTTCAGGTTTCTATCAATCATCAACCCCCAGATCTCTTGTCTCCCCTACTTCCTCCAATATAACTCCTCCCATACGTGCGAGAATTTTCAGAAACTAAAGTTTTCAGAAAAAAAACTGAAAATGGTGGGACTTACCAAGAAGCTCCTACTCGCTATCACTACTTTTGGCATCGATAACAGTTTCTTTGTATGCATCGCCAAAGTCATCTACCCAAATAGCGTCATCTTCTTTTCCACTATTTCAAGCAAAAATTACCAATAATTTACAAGACTTGAGATAATACATGGAGCAGTGAAGAACTGCATATGATTGGTGTGGTATTAACAAAAGATCGCGCGAACCAAAAACAAATTAGCATTCCAACAGTTGAGTTGAAATGCTAATTCCCTTCAACCGAATTCCATAACATCTGAAACACATTCACTATATATATCTTAGTTTTAACAGTTAACAATGGTGGTGGTGTCAAGCAAAACCATATGTTCCACCGGCAACATATGGCTTTGCTTGGTCTATACAGCAGTTTCTGTTGGAGAGGGGGATGTGATTCATTAGTTAGTGCCGTTTTATCCCGGTTGTCTCTAATTGCACTGTTTGTTGAAAAATATAATGACACCTTTAATTATGCATAGCCGAAAATTGCCACGTACCCACTAACGACCTTTTGTGTACCCCCAGGGGTATGCGTACCATACTTTGAGAAATACTGCTCTAGGATGTTTGACCATGCTGGAACCGCTTGTTCCACCTCATTCTAGAGATGCTCTATTGGGTTCAGGTATGAGAACTGAGCCAGCCAATGAAGTAAAGGAAACTCACTGTCAGGTTCCTCAAACCACTTCAACATGCTATGTGCTTTGTGGCAAAGCACATTATCTTGCTGGATGTATCCATCTGAAAATGGGTAAACTGAAGCTACCAGAGTGAGCTGTTGCTACTTACAGTGCAAATTGGGACTTGTCAAACCAGGGGACATTTTTCTAGTCATCAACTGTCCAGTGTTGGTGATTATGTGCCCACTGAAGCCACAATTTCCTATTCTTAGATGACAACATTAAGACTCGGGATGGTCATATGCCCTTGCACCCTATGCATGACAGCATGCAACAAACTGTGCATTCTGAGATGATGCTCTGACTATCACTGTTGTATGTGAAATATTGACACCAGAATATCTGACATTAACAATCATACCATGTTCAAAGTCACTTAAAATTATGCATTTTGCCCATTATGATGCATCAAACACACACAAAAAAATGAGACTGCAGCTTAATTTATACAGCAAACTGCAGCCACGTGACAATGTTTTCAAGAATGGTCTATTTTCCTAAATGGTCTGGTAATAATAAAGTGGCCACTCAGTGTAAATAACACACAAAGAAAAATTATTTATTGAACAATTTATAATATTTCACTAGATTTCTAAAGCACCTTAAGAGCACAAATTAAGACTGTGATAAAGCATACAGTACTAAGTCAGATTGTTGTAAATTGAAATTATAACTGAAAAGGAATTCATGTCCTATCAAGATGTTCTTCGAGCAGAATTAAAGTCAAGCTAAATGATTTCTTAGAAGTACTGACTCCTAGTTCTAATGCAACTTAATGCAGCTCTACTTAATGATGTTAGAGTGTTTCAGAGCTGATGTTGATTCCAAAAATAGTCTCTTAGTCCTATAAGCAATGTCTGTGCAGCACAATTGTCTTCTTCCATTTAATTCTTTATGATGGATTATTCTGAGCATGATCTACCAGTCCTGACTTGAACACAGATGACCCTGAATGATAAAATATGATATAAGACCTACCAGTCTATCAAAAGCAGGCTAAGCTGCAAAGAAACTTACTTTAATACACTCTAAACCAGTGTTTCTCAACCTGTGGTCGGAGATGATGGAACAAGTGGTCTGCAGGCAGACTTAAATTAATTAAATAAATATATATTTTTTAATTATCTAAACAAATTAAAATTGAATAAGTAAGCAAAAATTATTGAAATCAAATGGAGACTTAAAAAAAAAAAATCGTCAGAATGTTCAAAGGCGGAAGCAATAAAACTATATTGTTGTTCACTTCATCCTTTTTATTATTTGTCATTCTGCCGCTAAATTTGTAGCGGCAGAATGACAATAATAAAAGAGGGGTGAAGGGAACAATAATATAGTTTTATTGCTTCTGCCTTCCCTTGCTGTTTTGTCAGATTTGAAGTAAACATGTGTTATCCACGTTTCAACCAATGGCTTGTTGTATATTGATTTTTATTATCGAAGGTTTCCCTCTTTCAACCAAGGCTCAGTATATCTTGAAAAGTGTTAAGTGATACTTCAATAAAGTGTGTCCTGAGTTAACCCCACTATTATATATTTTTCAGAACCGTTTTTTAATAATAGAAAAGTGGCTTAGAACTAGGACTTTGAAAAGAAGGGCAAATGAAACAGGTGATGCTAACCCTAATTGTGATACAAGTGTTGTAACTGCGAGTAAATCTGATACTATTAAAGAAGAAGAAACAAGCAGCTCAAAGAAAAAATACAGTAGGAAATATAACAGTTCATATTTGGAATTCGGGTTTACTTGGTGTGGAGATGAAAGTGAACAGAAACCTCAATGTGTTTTGTGTTATGAAGTGTTGTTGAACGAGTGCATGAAACCTGCGAAACTCTGAAGACATTTAGAAACTAAACATTGTGATGTAAAAAATAAGCCAATTGAATTTTTTTCAGCAATGCTTAGGGAAAGATAGAGTTTCGGCCATAGGTTCCATTAATAGCAAGGCACTGGAAGCATCCTATCTCTTAAGTTTGCACATAGCGAAAAGGGAAATTTCATTCTATCGGGGAAAATTTGCTAATTCCAGCTATAAAAGATGGCTTGGCAAACAAATATATGTTTGGCAACAAGTTACTAAAAGATGTTGATTTGATTCCTCTTTCAAATGACACTGTCAGTCGCAGAATTAATGATATGGCAGGTGACGTAGAATCTCAGTTAATCGAAAGAGTTAAAAAGAGCCCTTATTATGCATTACAAATAGACAAGACTACTGATATTACAAGTGATGCACAGTTAATATGCTACGTAAGATGTGTGCATGATAACAACATTTATGATGATATTCTGTTTTGTAGAATTTTGCTGTCCCGAACAACTGGAGAAGAAATATTTCACACTCTCAATAATTACATAATACACAAAGGGATCCAGTGAAAAAAATGTATAGGCTTCTGTTCGGATGGAGCTCACACCCTTACAGGCAGGCATAGTGGAGTTGTTTCTATGGTCAAGGCAGTAGCTTTGGATATGAATTGGGTACATTGTTTCAATACATAGGGAAGCGTTAAATTCCAAAGGAATGCCACCAGAATTTAAAATTTTGCTATATAACACTGTAAAGCTAGTTAATTTTATTAAAGCTCGACCGTTAAATAACAGGTTATTTTCAGTACTCTGCGATGAAATGCAGTGAATATATATACGACTTTTGCTTCATTCTGAAATTTGCTGGCTTTCAAGGGGCAAAGTACTAACAAGATTATTTCAATTAAGGCATGAAGTTTTATTATTTGTAAATAAAGTGGCATTAATGATATAGACTTTTCAAAAATGATTCGATGTCGTGAGTGTAATATGTATGCATGGTGGTGTTTAGTTATTTAGGCCCTTCAGTTATTTTTTTAAAGACAATCCTTATAAACTCAAGGAGCTGTACAAGGAGATATTTAGAGAAGATTTTACAGATCATGTAAAAGCTTTTGGGTGAGCAAGTAGTGGTTTTAACTAACCTACCAAGGCAGGCAAATTTTTGTTTCAATTTATTTTGCTAATCTTTCATCTCTCATTCTGTGTAAGGGATGATCATAACTTCTCTGATTAATTCCAATTATTAACATCCAAGAATGTGTCAAGTTCTTTTTTGATGTCTTCATTTTTAATATAGTTCTGTGAATGATGCCATCTGTTTTATATATCAGTTTTTGTTAGAGCTCTCATATCAGTGGTTTGCATGCTTCAAACAACTTGTTTTATTTCTAACTCTGCTCTCAAATGTCGTATGCAAATTGGTTTGAACAATGTCTTGTTTTTCTTGTTTTATATATAGAGAGAGATATTTAACTAACTTCCCACCAGTGTCAAGTTGCATATTCTATTATCTGTTTTCAAATTTATTCTGAAACTATGCCTACAGATGAAATATGTAACCTGTCTCTTGAAAATCCTACAATTACCCAACCACAATGGGAAAAAAACTTGCAAGTTAGACAAATGAGGAGTTGCATAACTGAAGGTACAATACCTAGTTCTCTAACAGAAGTCAGTTGATATACCAATTTATTCCAGGTTCGGTTAAATGAAGGTTGATCCAATTGAAGATTGGATCAACTCTTATTTCAAATTTATTTAAGAGAATAATGTAGTTAGTGATACCTGCATATTATAAAGAACTGAAATCTAACTGACCACTACTTGCAAATCTGGTGAGTATTGTTTATTATAGATCAACTATCATTTGAGATAAAAACTTTAATAACATTAAAATTCTCCATTATTTCTATGTTAATTACTGTTACCTTCTTGTTAACCCCTTCACAGTTAACAAATTAACATAACATTCGTATTTACAAATTTAAGGACACAAAATACATGTGTTGAAATGATTATTTTACTGATTATTAATAAAATAACACTTGACATTTCGACCCCTGTATTTAGGTCATCATCAGAAAGATACATGTAACGTGTATCTTTCTGATGATGACCTCAGAAAGAAAGAAAGATACATGTGACATGCTCTTGCACTCTATAAAGGTAAATTAAATCTACACTGTTAATTGATCTTTTTCTTAACCTGACCTCTAGTAATAAAATAAATAAATAAATAAATAAATGAAAATTAATAAAAAAAATTAATAAATAAAATAAATAACTACAATAAACTCTGTTAAAGTCCTCCTGTACTAAGATTCTTCTGAATTTGTACAGTTCAAATTGTTATACTATGATTTTCGTCTGGACTTGTACATTTCAAGTTGCTATTGAACGTTAAGGGGAAAAAAAAAAGAAAAAAAACACTTCACCAAGTCTTCTTGTATTGAGATTTTTTCTATGGCTTGTTCTGGTTGCTATTAAAGGTTGCAAATGTCCTCCACATTCTTGGAATGGCTAGATCATCATTTCTGTTCAGATTTGGATTATCTTTGAGCATTTCACATGCTTCTTTAAATTTCCTCTCGAACCAGGTTTTGGTGCAGTGTAGGGATTTGGTACCTTTCCAATCAATTCTGTGATATGTTTGGAGTGCATGGTCAGAAAGGCCGGTTTTTCCAAAATGGAGGTATTTAATGTGTTGTTTGTGTTCGTCCTGTTTCCCCTATGTATGGTAGGTTACATGTGCATTGTATTTTGTAAACCCTTGGGTGGGCTACGTGTGGAAGAGGATCTTTGGAAGAACGGAGTATGTGTCTTCATTTTGTCGGAGGTTTAAAGGTAGTTTTGATGTTGTATTTGTGTAGTGTTCTGTCTATTTTTTCGGAAATGCTTCTAACATAAGGTATGGCAATAGCATTCTTGAAATCTTTTTTGTTTTTAGTGGTATCTTTGTGGAGATTCTTGTGAATATATTTTTTACTGCATCCATTTTTTTATAAATGTAGGGTTGATGATTTCATATTCCTGGTTTAGAGCTTGTTCATTTGAACAAATAGTTTGCGCTCTGTGTTTAAGGATGCTTATGACTCCTAGTTTTTGTGTTGGGTGGTGATAAGAATTTTTGTGTATGTACTGGCCTGTGTGTGTTTGTTGGTTTGCGGTAGACTGAGAAGAAGAGACAGCCTGAGGGAAGACGTGTGACGAGTGTATCTAGGAACAGAAGAGAGTTGTTTTTTTCTATTTCAATGGTGAATTAGATACGTTTGTGTTGTTTTTTTCAGGTGGCTAAGGAATGTATTTAGTGCTTCGCAGCTGTGGAGCCAAATGGGCAAAAATATCGTCGACATATCTGAGCCAAATTTTGGGCTTTAGGCACACTAATTCTGGAGCTCGTTGCTCAAAGTTTTCCATATAAAAGTTAGCTATTGGGAGGAAAGTGGTGAGCCCATGGCTGTACCTCTTTTTTGAAGGTAAAAATTGTTTCGCCACACAAAATATCCAGAACAGAGTATGCGGGCAAAGGGGGTCCATGATGCCATGTGGAAATATATTCTGTAGGAGCAAGACAGTATCACTGATTGGGACACTGGTGAAAAGGGAAGTTATGTCAAAGCTGACTAATAAATCATGGTCGTTGAGTGTAATGTTTATAATTTTGTTTAGGAAATGTGTATTTTTTATGTAGGAAGGGAAATGACTTACTAGTTTTTTAGTTGTTTCTTCTGGCCATGTGTTAACAGATTTAATTAATTCAGTTGTTTTCTTTTTGATGCGTTTTGTAGTTTACCATTTGGTAGGTGTTGTGGTCTGATACCAAATGGTTCATTTTTTCAATGTAAGTTGTCCAATCTAAAATAACAGTGGCATTCCCTTTATCTGCTTTTGTGATTATAATGTCTTGGTTATTTTTCTTTTAGGGATTTGAGGGCCAGTTTTTCCGTTTTGTTTAAGTTGCTCGTTGTTTCTGTTTGAATTTAGTATACAAGATGTTTCCATATGTATTTTGTCAGCTAGATTGGCGGGGAGGGATCTTAAACTTCTCTCGATATGATAAATGATATCAAGTTTGTTTACTAACCTTGATGCAATGGAGTTTAGAAATTTCTCCAGCAGCGAGAGTTCACCTTGGGTGAGATTGTAGTTTGATTTGTTGATAACCAGGCTGTGGTCCGTTGATGGTTGGTTGCACATAACTTCATTTGTGGGTGATTGGCTGCTCCCTGTGATGACGGTTTGTGATTGGCTGCTACTTTCATTATGGCATCCTGATTGTCTTGTGCTTTCATGTTGTTTTAGTGCTTGAAACTTCATTATTCATTTTTCCTTGTTTCTGAGTAATAGATGCTTGGTTGAGTCGTCTGCGATCCTGTCTAAAATATCCCAAATTTCTGAATTAACGTAGCTGGATAGCTATAATTTTAGTTGTAAAACTTAGGCTTGGGTAGATGCTAAGTTTTTTCATGCCTCGTGGATTCCCTTAACAATGCTTTTTCCAACCAGGCATAGATACGGAGCACTTTAGCAGATGTAAACTTCTTCTTCAGTTTAATGCTGTTGGGTATTAACTATCTCTACATCATTTCAAAATGGCTAGTCAATTAATTAACAAGGAAACACGTATTTGTAGCTTACCTATATTTTACCTGTATTTTAGACAGGATCACAGACGACTTGGCAAAGCACTTATTACTCAAAAACAAGGAAAAATTAATAATGAAGTTAAAAGCACTAAAACAACATGAGAGCACAAGACAATCAGGACCCCAAAACAAAAGTCTAAACTACGCCTTTGCACCGAGATCAGTAAACAAACTTAAGGTTTAAGATTCCTCCCTGCCAATCTAGCTGAAAAAATACGTATGGAAACATCTTGTATACTAAATTCAAACAAAAAACTAAGCAGCAATCTAAACAAAATGGAAAAACTGGCCCTCAAATCCCTAAAAAAATAACCAGGACATTATAATCACAAAAGCAGATAAAGGGAATGCACTGTTGTTTTAGATCGGACAACTTACGTTGAAAAATGAACCATTTGGTATCGGACCACAACACCTACCAAATGGTAAACTACAACCCTACAAAACGCATCAAAAAGAAAACAACTGAATTAATTAAATCCGTTAACACATGGCCAGAAGAAATAACTAAAACACTAATACTTCATTATGCCAGCGCACCCAGAATTTATGGCCTCCCAAAAATACACAAAACAGACACACCACTATGCCAGATAGTTGAAGGAATCGACAGCCCGAATTACCACTTAGCCAAAAAATTAGCAGACACAATCAAGGAACTGGTAGATCATTCCCCTTCCTACATAAAAAAAAAATACACATTTCCTAAACAAAATTAAAAAAATTACACTCAACGACCAAGATTTATTAGTCAGCTTTGACATAACTTCCCTTTTCACCAATACAGAACATATTTCCACACGACATCACGGCCCTCTTTGCCCACGTACTCTGCTCTAGATATTTCATGTGGCAAAACAATTTTTACCTTCAAAAAGAGGGTATAGCCATGGGCTCCCCCCCCCCCTCCCAATAGCTAACTTTTATATGGAAGACTTTGAGCAACGAGCTCTAGAGTCAGCGTGCCTAAAGCCCAAAATTTGGCTCAGATACGTTGATGATATTTTTGCCATTTGGCCCCACGCCCGCGAAACATTAAATACATTCCTTAGCCACCTGAACAAGCAACACAAACGTATCCAATTCGCCATTGAAATAGAAAAAAAACAACAACTCTCTTCCGTTCCTGACACACTCGTCACACGCCTTCCCTCAAGCCGTCTCTCCTTCTCAGTCTACCCCAAACTTACACACACACAGGCCAGTACATAACAAAAATTCTTATCACCACCGAACACAAAAATTGGGGAGTCATAAGCACCCTTAAACAGAGAGCTCAATCCATTTGTTCAAATGAACAAGCTCTAAACCAGAAATACGAGATCTTCAACCATACATTTATAAAAAATGGATACAGTAAAAAAGCTATTCACGAGATCCTCCACAGAGATACTAGTAAAAACATAAAAGATTTCAAGAATGCTATTGCCATACCTTATGTTAGAGGCATTTCTGAAAAAAACAGACAGAACACTACACAAATACAACATCAAAACCACCTTTAAACTCCCGACAAAATTAAGGCATCTACTCAGTTCTTCCAAAGATCCTTTTCCACATCTAGCCCACCCAGGGGTTTACAAAATACAATGCACATGTAACCTACCATACATAGAGGAAACAGGGCGAATCAATCCCAATTAGGAAGGATGAACACAAACAACACATTAAATACCTCCATTTTGGAAAAACTGGCCTTTCTGACCATGCACTCCAAACATACCACAGAATTGACTGGAAAGGTACCAAGTCCCTACACTGCACCAAAACCTGGTTTGAGAGGAAATTTAAAGAAGCAGGTGAAATGCTCAAACATAATCCAAATCTGAACAAAAATGATGGTCTAATCATTCCAAGAATGTGGAGCACCCATTTGCAACCTTTAATAGCAACCAGAACAAGCCACAGGAAAAAACTCAATACAAGAAGACTTGGTGAAGTGTTTTTTTTTTTTGTCCCCTTAACATTCAATAGCAACTTGAACTGTACAAGGCCAGAAGAAAATCGTAGTATAATAATTTGAACTGTACAAATCCAGCAGAATCTTAGTACAGGAGGACTTTAGCAGAGTTTATTGTAGTTTTTTATTTATTACTTTTTTTTTAAAATTAATTTTTATTTATTTATTTATTCTATCACTAGAGGTCAGGCTAAGAAAAAGATCAATTAACAGTGTAGATTTAATTTACCTTTATAGAGTGCAAGAGCATGTAGCTTGGTTTCCTATACACATGTATCTTCCTGATGATGACTTCAATAAGGGTTACGAAACGTCAAGTGTTATTTTATTAATAATCAGTAAAATAATCATTTCAACAAGTGTTTTGTGTCCCTAAACTCATTAATATGAATGCTGATCATCGTCTAACCTTAAAAGAAAGAGTAACAGAATTAACAGTTAACTTATTGTTAACCACTGATTCTTCACTAAGGAAAAAAACAGTTCAAGTACAGATTGTTGGAAATAAATTTTAACTCATCTTGAAGGGTCTTGTTGTCCGTTGAGATGCAAATAGCTCTTTTCTTTAATATGTGTATAATGCTGAGTTTACTTGAACGGCTATCCAAGAAGACTAGTCAATAAAATCCTTTTCTCTGAACCACCACAAAGAGAACAAGAAGAGATTCAATATATAAAAACGATTGCAATTCCGTATGTAAGTGGCATCTCCAACAAGCTCGCCAATCTCCTCAAACAACACAAAATAAGAGTAGCATTTCAGCCTATAGATACTATTCGTAAATTACTAAGATCTCCAAAAGACAACCATCCTTTCTACAAATATGCTGGAGTCTATAATATTCCATGCTCATGTGGCTCTAATTACATCGGACAGACTTCGAGAAGCCTCGAAATCAGGCAAAAGGAGCACATTGGCTATGTCAAAAACAACAGACAGGACATTTCTGGCCTATCGTCTCATTTCTCCACAACTAACCATGTCATCGAGTGGGACAAAAGCTGTTCCCCTTACTTAGAGGAAGATTACCATTCAAGAATGTTCAAAGAAGCAGCCACAGTCGCCCGTTCTACTGTGAACCTTAACAGAAATCAAGGCCTAATACTGCCAGAGATATGGAAAACCCTAATCAGAGCCTTAAAAACAGAAGAAATGAACTTTAATACAAACTACAGAAGGTAGCTGATCTTGTACACGCGATATGTGTTTCACTCACGTTCGATACTATTTTATTTGTAATTATTCTAGTCAGTTTTTATTCTTGTCAGTTTTGCAGTTACGCATAATTGTGAGAGTGTTTAAACCTATATGTAAGTGCCCTGAAGAAGCCAACAGAAAAGTGTGGCGAAACTAGTTGGTTAAGTTAATTAATAAAATTGATTAACACTTGATCGGTTAACCAAATATTATTATTTACTAATTTATGATCAAGAAAACAACCTTCATGAAGAAGACTTTTTTTTTTTTTGACCATTTTTTGTTAACCATAATCATCAATTTCCATATCAGGAAATTGATGATTATGGTTAACACATATATGACCCTGATAATAATGCTCTCTTTTAGAGTGCACCAAACTATGCAACACTAAATTCTTTTTAAGCAGCAACAGCGGCTAATGTAATCATAGAATTTAGTGTTGCATAGTTTGGTGCACTCTAAAAGAGAGCATTATTATCAGGGTCATATATGTGTTAACCATAATCATCAATTTCCTGATATGTACCTTCAATTGGTATACAGGCTATTATGACAGTACGATATGATTAACTTTTCATTATCATTAATTTCCGATTAACAATTTTCCTCAAAATTATTCTATTACTCATCAGCACTCCAATATTGTAATTTCGAACACTTCCTACTTCTTGGGCACTTCTGACTGAATCAATCCACAACCTTGGTCTTCCTCTGGGTCTTTTTCTACCATCTTGGCATCAAACACTTCTTTTGCTAATCTTTCTGTTCTAAAATTCAAAATGTGTGAGCAGGACCAATTTAAGGTAGTATGTCACTTAAATAGAACCTGCTCACACATTTTGAATGCAAACAATATTAAGTTCCTTCCTAATGTCTTCATTTTTAATATGATTCTACCATTGATGTCATGTGTGTTCAAATTTCCCTAATCTTTCTCAGAACCCTCATATCTGTGGTTTCTAGTCTTTGATCAAGTGCTTTATTTCTAACTCAACCCTCAGATCCATAACTTAAAATAGGTTTGAACACTCTCTCATGGTTAGTGTTTCAGCTAATTTCTCTGTTATTTCATATAAATTTATTCGACTGGCTCCCAACCATACCAACTTAGCTAATTCTCTTGTTTATGTCCATATTTAATTTGCCATCTTGAATAAAAATTGTGCCTAGGTAGCTGAAATATTTTACTTGTTCTATAGGCTCTCCATTCAGAATGCAGCTGAAGTTTTCTATATTCCTGTCTATTTTCAGAGCTTTAGTCTTATTATAGCTGATTTTCATGCCAAAACTGTTACAGCTGTTATTCAATTTAGTCAAAGAATCCTGGAGACCTGCACTTGATGTGTGGAAGACACTGTCTTTTAGAAGTAAGGAGATTCTGGTTCCATTGATATAAGGCTCTGATTAGGCCACATATGGACTATTGTGTACAGATTTGGTCACCTTGTTTTCAAAAGGATGAAGAGATGTTGGAGAGGGGGTCTAGAGGTGATTGACAAAAACAATTTTTGATCTCTAGAATATTGAATATACTAGTGGTGGTGTTCGGCGATAGATGGCATTGGTGCAGTTGTGGTCAGTTGGTGGATTGTAAGTAGTGTAGACAGAGTTGTAGAGTGAATGCCCTCCCTCGATGAGTTTTTGGACTCCTTGGAGGTGATAAATAATAATAATAATAATATGAAGAAAGATTGAGATGATGAAATTTGCAGTCTAGTGGATAGGAGAAAGAGGAGTGATATGATAAAGATGTAAAAGTTGGTAAGCAGGTTATAGGAACAACATTAAAAGATTTCTTATAAAATGGTGGGAGATTGGGGAAGAACAAGAGGTCATCCCTGGAAGCTGTATAAGGAGGGTGTGGGCAAGGGAGTGATAGGCAGGTTTTGTACACAGAGAGTTGTGAATTATTGGAATGCATTTCCTGAGAGAGATGTCTGCAGAGAATTTGAATGTATGACTAAAGTATCCTCCTAGATGAGTCTGTGACTCTATAGGATCTTAGAATAATAATAATAATAATAATAATGATGATGATGATGATGATAATAATAATAATAAAAAGATCATCTGCATATAGCAATGAGCTAAGTTCGATATCTCCAATTCTAATATCAGGTTTAATGCCCTTTCTTTCATAATGCAATCCATATAGATGATGAATAACAATGGGGATAATATGCATCCATTTCTTTACACCTGATTTTACCTCAAACCATTTCCTGTATTTCTAACTACTGGCTTTCAACTTAAATATAGACTATGTATTGCTCTGCAAATGTTCCATTTATAACACCATATAACTGTAGTGCTTTGAAAAGCTTTTCTCTGGGCACATTGTTGTGTGATTTTTCCAGATGTAAAAAACTGAAGTACAGATCCTTGTCATACTCCAATGGCTTCTCAACTATTTTTGATAAAGTGAAAATCTGATCCTGACAACCTGTTAAATTTATACAATATTGTGCCATAATAAAACCAGTCTGAGATACTATGGGTTTATGTTTCATTAAATTTTGTAGTATGTTTCTTGTAGTGAAAGGCAATAGCATTAAAATTCTGAAATAGCCAAATAATAATAAGCAAAACTGGATGCACAGTAGATATCAGAAAAGAAGAGCAAAAACTATATGTGTTAACCAAAGGTTAGAAATTTTGAGATTATCACTCTTGTTTAAAATTGGTTGTTTTATGAAGGTTCCACATGCCTCTCTAAATTTTCTTTTGTACCAAATTCTTGTTTTATTTAACAGTTGTGTGCCTTTCTGGTCAATCCTACAGTATGTTTCCAGAGCATGATCAGAAAAGCCTGTTTTCCTATGGTGAATTGAGCACAAACACGGTTTTTGTGTTCTTCTTTTCTGATATCTACCATGCCTCCAGTTTTGCCTATTGTTATTTGGCTATTTTGGAATTTTAATGTTATTGCCTTTCACTACAAACAACAAACTGCAAAATTTAATAAAACATAAACCCACAATATCTCAGACCAATATTTTACTATGGCACAATGTTGCTATAAGTTTAGCTGCCAATCAGGATGCAATACCCACTACACCGGATCAACTATTCACTGTTTAAAATCTTCCTTAATGGACACATTATTGAAATTGCAATATGCCTATACTAGAATGCTTATATTCCACCAATAAAAAGAAATGCAAACAAACATATCTTCATAATATCAACAGAAATCCCACCACTGAAATATCGTTGAAAGTTTATTTTTTCACTTGGTTAGAGTATAATAAAATTAGTTTAATCCTTTATCCAAGTGTGAGCAAACAAAGTTTGCACCTGAAGTATCTTCAGGACTAGGGTAAAGTGATACAACACCAGGGCAACTCGTTGCAAAGGTGGAGAAAGATACCAACACTCCTAACTCAGTATCTCCTATAATGCAAAACACATCTCCTTGCGGATATGTTTAATGTTATGCATTAAAGGAAGGGCCACTACCCAGACTAGTTTCGACCTTTATTGAGGTCTCTTCAGTGGGAGCCAAGCCCTAGTGGAAATACCAGGCAGAAGCATTAGCAGGTCATATCTGCCTGGTATTTCCACTAGGGCCTGGCTCCCACTGAAGAGACCTCAATAAAGGTCGAAACTAGTCTGGGTAGTGGCCCTTCCTTTAATGCATAACATTAGACATATCCGCAAGGAGATGTGTTTTGCATTATAGGAGATACTGAGTTAGGAGTGTTGGTAGCTTTCTCCACCTTTGCAACGAGTTGCCCTGGTGTTGTATCACTTTACCCTAGTCCTGAAGATACTTCAGGTGCAAACTTTGTTTGCTCACACTTGGATAAAGGATTAAACTAATTTTATTACACTGAAATATCATTGCACATAATACAATCTAAACATATCTCTGAAGTTGATAATGTTACCATCACTGATTTCAAAGACAATGACACCAAATTACACTGTTCTGAATCTCTCTTATGATAAGAACCAAACAGGATGCTATAAACATAAAAAGACCCTATTTAATTTTGATCTCTTGGCAATTAAACAAAATAAATTACCTCCATTATTCTTGAACCACCCGAACTCTCTGTTACTCTCAAACCACTCAAACTCATCTTAATGCATAATCTTAACCATACAGCAGCTTATAGTTGGTTTTGTGCTGTTGATGACAATTCTCATGAAACAACCAGCACTACTGTCATGCTGTTGGTCCAGTATATATTTCACCAGTTTTTTCTTCTTCCATTTTTAGTTTTTAAAAATTTTTAGTTCAAAATTTTCCTTTTGAAAATCTGTAGTCCATCTGATTCAACATTTCCTTTGTTTACTGGTTTTATTTAGGCATCATTATTAATGCCATTCTACTACTGCATGCTCTTGGCTCAATCAAGTTTGACTTCAAATATTTTGCCATCCTTGCCTGACAAAAAAAATACAGTCAGGTATGTCTTTTAAATTACTCTTCGGTATTAATTAAAATTTTATATTAGTCTTTTAACTTAGTCTCTGGTTGGAGATATTCTGTAGCTCCATTATCTACTCTTGCAATTTTTTCTATTATTCTTTTATTTATTTATTTAATTTTATTTTATTTAATTGATTCTAATATAATTAGTGTCGTGTACCATTAAATTATGAATTTAATGGTACACGATGTAATGAAAATTTCATTACACGAATGTAATGAAATGACAACTAGACCCTTCTAAGTGGCAAATGCACTGCAGTGTTACCTTGCTTATCAGCATGAGTGTTGTCACGTTTGTACTTGGGTTTCTTCCCCCCACTACTTCTTACATGAAGTGACAGTTTTCAAGAACATGTCAAACATACTTTTCCCACAGTGTATTTGACATGATCTTGTTACATAATTTCACCTTTCAATGGCATATCAAACACACTGTGGGAAACCAGAACCTCTCCAAACAAAGGTATAGCAGTAAAGTAGTATATAGGATTAGACCCAATGGTAACAAATCAGGAGGCTTCCCATCCACTAGTGAAGACTACTGCAGTATGACTGTTGCCATATTATCTGCCAGATACTTCACAGAGGGAGTTTGGATACTATGGAATCTGAAGTCATTCTCACAGTCATAACCAATAAGCCACTTCATTTTACATTCTTTAGTTCTTGCCAAAGCTTTAGTTGCAGGGAATGATGACATTCACTGCTTTGATAATTCACACGGATCTCAGTTTTCACTAAACATGTACTTGTGATAATGATACTAACCATACCACCACTTCCATAGATGAGATTGTTGACAATTATGATAACAAAACAGAATGCTCTATTAACAGATGATCCTGTTGAAACCTTATGCAGTAATTGCAAACAATAAATTCTAAAGTTTGTAGAAACAATGTTACCTGCATGAGCAAAACTATTAAAAGATGAAGTGTATCTTTATCATGTTCCTCCATATCCATTGCTCGATGTAAAACATTTAAAAAATGACTTTCTTCTTGTGCAAGTTCTTTTAAATGACCATCTGAGAATTGAAAAAAGAAAAATTGTATAAAAACCTTTAAGATATGCTTTAAAATAATAAGAAGAAAAATACAATAGCATATAGATACAAAAAAAAAATTACATTTTAATATAACAGTAAGTGTAATTTAGTAGATTAGTATTAGCATTTTTCCACACTTCCATGGAGTCTGAAGACCAAGCGCTCTACAGAACATAATGCATATGATACCATCATACATCATCTTTTCAAGGTGATGTATGATAGCATGATATGCTTAATTCACTAATGGATCATTCACATCTACTACTCCAACAAAGCATTCTACTCATTTACCACTCACTATGCTAAAAAATCTGCTTTTTTTTCTTGTGCAAGTTCTTTTAAATGACCATCTGAGAATTGAAAAAAGAAAAATTGTAAAAAAAACTTTAAGATATGCTTTAAGATAAGAAGGTGATGTATGATAGCATGATATGCTTAATTCACCAATGGATCATTCATATCTACTACTCCAACAAAGCATTCTACTCATTTACCACTCACTATGCAAAAAAAATCTGCTTTTTTTTTTTTTTTTTTTTTTTTTTTTTTTTTACACAAATTACCCTCATATTCAGGGATGGATTATCATTCTCATACCACATGTTACCCTAAACAGTATTTTTCCTATATGTACTTGATAAGGTCCTCACACTAAATGTCAATTAGCTGTGCAGAACACATTTCCTCAATGACTTCTTCATACTCAAAATTCCAGAGTCCTAAGAGGTCTTGGTAACTGAACTCTGTATGCTTTCTAAAGTGACACTATTTCTCAGTGCCACCAGTACTCTCCTCTCCTCCCTCCCTCTCTCTCTCTCTCTCCAGTCCCACTTTCTTAACAATGAAATCATCTTACTATAAGATTTTAATGTCCACAACTGACTTTTCTCCTTAGTGTTTTTCCCATTATGGCAGCAATTTTTTGAGTAACCCTTCCAACTTTTGCAATGTCTGCCCTACTTCTCTATCCACCAACTTCCCTCAGATCCTTCACCTCTGTTATCTCCTGGAGCAAAGTTCATAACACTAGACACTTTATTCCATCTCCCCTGGCAGAAGTGAATGAATTTAGCAACATTTGGCAAAACTGAACTGAACTAATATCCACATTCATTTGATCCAATCACCTCCCAGTTCAAATCCAATTGTAATGATATCAAACTAGAGTAGTCTGACATTGTTCCCACCAGTCTGGCATCAACAGCAAATAACTGAATATCTCCTCTTACACCTTGAACTTCATTAATGATATATAAATTGATAGTGGCCTCAAAACAGAACCCTATAATACCTTTCAAGATATTGCACTTCATACACAATTTAATGGCTTCTAATCATGCTATCAGCCAGCCATTTGATAAGATCAGTGATAGAACTAAGCTGCCAACTGATTATCCATTTCCATCCTCAACTTTATAGCAGTTTGCCATATGGACTTCTATCAAATAGCTTTGCAAAATCTAGAAAAACGATTGCGTTAACATCTCCTCAGCCAATATGCTTGTCAGCTTATTATAAATGATGATTCCTATTCTCATCAATCCAAATTTAAATTCTATCTTTAACTGGCCTACAGTCTGCACTGATTTGGATTTGTCCATAGAAAGAGAATATGTTATTAATCTGCAAAATCACATCACTTTTCCTAACAGAAAGTCAAATTTCAGTTTCTTTACGTACTCATCTCAGTTTTTCCTGATTACATTCACTCTCACTCTTTTACCTTGATACATCATGAGACATTTGCTATCACAAGCGATATTATGCAAACTGTTCACAAACCTACCAAAATACCCTCTTTTAAGTATACTGTGGATGATGGCAGTCATTTAGGAAATTCAGAACAGAATATAGCATTCGATTTCTTTTCCATGGCGTAATATGCAGCACATCTTATAATTCAACACAGTATGTGTCAAGTTTTAAAAGAGGTATACCGTGAGTAGACATATCGATACAAAATTAATAACGGAAAACTCACGTACAAAAATTATTTAATAGTATAATTTTCACCTGTGTGTCACAGGCATCTTCAGTACATATTAAGCTCAAATTAAACAATAACTGACAATTCCAAAAAGCGCCACCTAAGTAGCTGGTGTAAGATAACTAAAAAGGTCAATAAATTTCCTAACAAAAAAATAAAAAAAATAAAATATATACAATAAAAAGTTAGGAAAGATTAGCTGATTTGTAAAGTACTATCTCCCATAAAGGGGATAGACATAAGCCGTCGGATCTGTTTAAGTTAGGAGAATGAAGTAAAGTTTCACATGTTTCTTTATAAAGGCGTTCCATGAGGAACCGACTTTTGTGAAGGACTCTCGTCTATCTCCAATGAACTCTATGTCTAGTGAAGATGGCATGTTCAGCAAGTCCAGACTTTTCAGGTTTAAAGTATTCAATATAAGATTGGTGTTCTTCTAGCCAAATAGAGGCAGATCTTCCTGTTTGTCCGAAATAAGATAATCCACAAGAGCACGGAATCTGGTAGACACCTGGATAAGTAAGATGTGGAAGCTTGTCCTTAGGAGAAGTGAGAAAGGTGGAGATTTTTCTAAACGGTCGAAACGCGCAACAAAAATATTCAGTGGTTTTAAAACTTTTGCTATATGTTCACTAATGCCTTGTACATAAGGGATAGGAATGTGGGTTATTTCTTCTGTATTTGAAGAGGAAGACATATTAAAACTACTCAAAGCTCTTTTAATGAAGCAATTCTTATAACCATTAGATAGAAAGGAAGAAGTTATATATTGCAGTTCTTTCTGTAAAAGATAAAAGATCGTCTGAAGAACAAAAGGAGTGAGCCCAATGAACCAGTGTTTTAATAGTTCCTGCCTTTTGACTGGGATGATGATGAGATTCAGCATGGATATAATGGCCTGTATGAGTCTTCTTTCTATAAACTGAGAAATGTAGGTTACCATCTGGTTGGCGAAGAATTAGAAGATTTAAAAAGGCTAACTGCTTATTTGATTCTACTTCTAGGGTAAACTTCATCCTAGGATGAAATTCGTTTAACTTAGTGAGAAATTGTTGAAGTTCATCCGAAGAGCCCTTCCATACAGCAAAAATGTCATCGACATATCTGAACCAATGAGTAGGTCTGGGAGAAATGTTCTCAAAGATACGTTGTTCAAAATGTTCCATAAAGAAATTGGAGATAGCAGGAGAAAGAGGATTACCCATTGCTGTTCCTTCAATTTGTTGATACAACTTATTTTTAAAGGAAAAATAACCAGAATGTATTACGAAATCAAATAATTTTACAATGTCTGAAGGAAATTTCTGTTGCAGTAATTCAATGCTTTCAGAAAGAGGCACATTTGTAAATAAAGAAACATCTAAACTGATCCTGATATCAGAAACGTCCAAATGAAGATCTGAAATTTTATTTTTGAAATCTGAAGTATTTTTTATATAAGTATCAGTTCTTCTAGTTGAAAAGGAGAGTAAATTTGATAAACATTTTGAAATTTTGTAAGTGGAGCAACCTATACAATCTACGACTGGTCTTAACGGAATGCCTGGTTTATGAACTTTTGGAAGACCATACAATCTAGGTGGACGACCGAAGAAGGTTTTAAGTTTTTTATTTTGATCTTCATTCCATGTAGATACATTATCTATAAGAGAATTAAGTCTCTTCAATTGACTCCCGGTAGGATCCGATGTAAGAGGCCTATAAGTTGAATAGTCGCGAAGTAATAGAGATATTTTTCTCTCATATTCCTTCCTATCTTGAATCACTACAGCCTTCCCTTTGTCAGCTTTCATAATAATTAAATTATGGTTGTTCTACAGTGATTTCAATGCTTTAAACTCAGAGTAAGAAAGATTAGGACGAAGAGGCTTGGCATTAAAAAGAATTTTCGCACATTCAAAACGTAACCTATTGGCCATATTTTGGGATAAGGATCGAATACCTCTGTCTATGTTATGAAAAAGATCCATAAGCGGCACCTTATTCAGCGCAACAGCGAAATCATGTCCTTTTGATAAAACCAAACAATCTTATATTGAATACTTTAAACCTGAAAAGTCTGGACCCGCAGAACATGCCATCTTCACTACACATAGAGTTCGCTGGAGAAAGACAAGAGTCCTTCACAAAAGTCAGTTCCTCATGGAACGCCTTTATAAAGAAACATGTGAAACTTTACTTCATTCTCCTAACTTAAACAGATTTGATCGGCTTATGTCTATCCCCTTTATGGGAGATAGTACTTTACAAATCAGCTAATCTTTCCTAACTTTTTATTGTATAGATTTTTTTTTTTTTGTTAGGAAATTTATTGACCTTTTTAGTTATCTTACACCAGCTACTTAGGTGGCGCTTTTTTGGAATTGTTAGTTACTGTTTAATTTGAGCTTAATATGTGCTGAAGATGCCTGTGACACACAGGTGAAAATTATACTATTAAATAATCTTTGTACGTGAGTTTTCCGTTATTAATTTTGTACAGTATGTGCCACATCATAAGAATGCCAAGTAGGACAATCTCTTCAAGCCTGATTTTCTTATGGATTATTACTTTGTCTTATTGCATTAAATGCATCACTGACACAATTCTTACTGGTATGAAACATTCATTCCTTATTCTGCCATATTCATCAAAGATACACTCACAACATCTAACAGTAGCCCATTATATTCAACCCAACATGTTATAGAACTTCGAATGCACATGCTTCTAGACCTTTAGTCATTCTCCATGAGATGAACAAGAGTTCTACTCCCACCTGCCATAAGTTGCAAAATCTCACTATTATCTATATTATATTATCCCCTTATAAACTAATATGGTTCTATTAACTCCTCTCCTCAATTTATTCCTTAATTCTTGAAGACTACATTCCCTTAGTCTGTCCTCATGTGTCCAATTCCATGAGCCAGAAATCATCTTAGTTATCCACTGCTGGATCTTTTCAACTGTCTCCCCATCTACTCAGGGAGACAATCATAAGGATTAGGCAGTGGCAGGTTACAAAGATGACTACAGTATATAGATTTCATAACTTGGGTTTCTTGTAATAAAATTTCAATACATGACAAGGAAAAAGAGATCAAATGCTCATACCTAGTTGTATAACAGTGTGAGAATTAGATGAATATTAAATGAATGAAGATTGAATGAATAGAATGGCTTGTTAACAGTTGTAAGTGCCTTGCCAGTGAACAGGTTTAAAGAAGGGTATGATAGTGTCTGTGTGAATAATCTTTGAATTGTGTAACAATAATACATTGCCTAAAGCATATATTCACTATTTACATTTTTTTTCACCTCAACTTTCTGACTATCAACGCTACTAATGTGCCATAATTCAAAACATTGTCATGTATGGGTTTTGCTGTAAGAACAGGTGACTCCCAGCTGATTGGAACAGAGCTTTCATTATACTAATTTGTGAAAATGGAGTGAATGTGAGAATTATAAAGGCATTTTCTTACTGAGCTTTTCAGAAAAGATTTATGCTAGCACACCTGATATATGTGTAATTAAAATGACCAGAAAAATGGTGAAAAACAAGCTGGATTTAGGCCAAATACATTGTTACCAAGACCAGATTTTTACTTTATAGCAAAAAAGGCAAGAAATAAAAGAAGAGATCTTTATTATATAATTATAAATGAAGTGTAAATTGTAAACTGGCAGTAGAAATGAGGATATATAGAAAGATGTTAAATGGGATGGAAAAGCAGGGATGAACAATCTCTACTTTTATTTCTAATCTATAATGACTGCATCAACAAGGAAAGTTGAATTAAACCTAATATTCAAATGGAAGATACTATGTTTAAATGCTTATATTCTATGCAGTGCAGACTATATTATTCTCTTAACAAACTATGCCATGAGAATGCAACACAGTCTTCAGTCAAATTAAATAATTATCCCAATAGCAGTAGTATGAAAATCAGCAATTATTTTGTATATAAATCAGACTAACTATGCAACTTCTCAATTGGAAGTGTTTTTATATTAAATATATATATATATATGAAGAATTGAATGACTAGAACTGAGATTTAAGTAAAAAAGGTTTTAATATAAAAACACTACTAGTTTCGGCCTGTAACAGCCTTCTTCAGGTGACATTATAAAAGAAAGAAAAAATACTAAACATTGAAGGTTAAAAGACTATGAACAACATAGACAGTCTCTATACATAATTAGCATGAAAATGTTGTAGTTGTATTTGAAGCTGTTCTTTCGTTTGTTGCATTGTTGGGAGAGTGCGTGCTTGCAGCATCACGTGAACGCCAGTACATGATTACAGCTGAATGACTATCTGGGAGGTTGTAGCTCAAGTTGTTATTTAGATGAACAGAACTGAAGATGATTTCTCTCGATTCCATGATTTTTCTCTCTAGTTCTTCACTGCAACGGAAGATGTTAGTAGATTTTCCCAGCAGACTTAGTGACTTTGACTGAAGACTGTGTTGCATTCTCATGGCATAGTTTGTTAAGAGAATAATATAGTCTGCGCTGCATATAATAAGTATTTAAACATAGTATCTTCAATTTGAATATTAGGTTTAATTCAACTTTCCTTGTTGATTTTTTAAACATAGTATCTTCCATTCGGTTCTAGTCATTCAATTCTTCATATAAATATGTATGTTAACCGAGTTAATGATCATTCTGTCATATATATATATATATATATATATTACTGACATTCATGTCCACAAACCACATAGTTGCAGCAGCAGCCTTATGACATGAGTATGAGGAACAAACAGCCATGCCACCACCTTAATGAGATGCAAGACCCTCCTTTTGCTACGATGACTGCAGCAATTCTATGGGGCATACTTTCCACAGTCATGATAATGCTTGTGGAAAGTATTATTATGGGCTCTGTGGAAGCCAGTCAAGTGTGGTGATATTCGTGTCCACAAACTACACAGTTACAGCAGCCTTATGACATGGGTGCATTGTCTTGCTGAAAGAGACAATGATCAGCTCTGTAGAAATGTCATGAATTAGGAAGCATTGCACTGTCCAGAATGTTCAGATGCCTCAGAGTTCAACACTTGTGGCACCACAAACAGAGGTCTGAGGCCAGGGCAGGAAAAACAGGACCATACCATCACACAGCCACCTCTGAATTTCATAGTTGGGATTATTCACTCTGGTAAGAGATGTTCACTGGGCATCTGCCACACCCGTCCATCTGCTCAGTAGAGGGTGTAGCGTGATTCATCATTCCATAACACAGCTTTCCAAGGTTCCATGTTCCACTGTACATGGAACATGGAACCTTGTTCCTTGTACCTCTTTGCACCACTGAAGATGACACTGCATGTTGGTTTGGGTAATGTGGGCTAGTATATTGTGGTCCTACCATGGAAACACATGTTGTGAGCCTTGGTTCTGAATGTTTTTGTGCAATATGTTCATAACACAATACACTCTATTCCATTTCCACTGCCAGAAGTAAATGAATTTAGCGCAGCTTGGCAAAGCTGAGCTGAACTAACATCCACAGTCATTTGCCCTAATCATTCCAGTTCAAAACCTCTTGTAATGCCATCAAGCCCAGCCTGTCTGATATTGTTACCATCAGTTCAAGGGAACAATGAGAGCTGAGATTTAGACTGAACAATTTCATTAGTGGCACTGCTAATTCTCTTGCATATTCATGTATCACATAAGCCAACATGCCATCAAGCACAAATTCACATTAATATTTTTCAACATACTGAACATCTCCTTTCATCTACATCAATTACATCAGCAACTGCAAAATCTCCAACTCAATGATACACCTTTGCAAAGTGATCACTCAGCAACTCAACTATTTCTTTCACTTCTATCACCTGTCTAAAATCAAATTGAAGAAAGCCATTCTTCCGCTTACTTGCTACATGATGAAAAAATTCTTACATTTACTTTGGCCTGCTTAGCTAATTTTTTTCTTCATAATCAGATTTGACCTTTCTTACCATACTAGTCACCCTTCTTGACCACACTTTGCACTACTGATAAGTATGCTGATTGCATTTTTCTTTATATTCCCTCCACAATGTTTTTTTTTTTTTTTTGCAGCCATATTTTCACCTATTTCACATGAAATTAGTGAAATCTTGTTACCTTTTTTTGGCAGCCATGTTTTCATCTCTTTCACATGAAATCAGTACCACTGTAACCTCAGTCTTCTTCTCCAACTCTTGAATGGATGGACAAGGCTCATTTTACCAATAATACCTCAGTGATACCTGAGTCCTCTTCTGAACTTCTTCCAGACAGACAGAAAGACAGATAGGATAATTCTCCAGAAACAAGTATCCCAGTCCAGATGGTATCTCTCTCGCTCTGTTGTGTTTCACAATTAACAACAAACCCATGTTGACTGTAAAAGCTGTTGCAATTGTCTCGTGTAACCAACAGCAAGGAAGCATGCATATATATGTATATAGCACATTGCCAAGAAGGATGTTAAAAGTTAGTGAGCAAATTACTGTCTAGTGGTGTTGTCACCAATGGTTAACTTCTTCACTGTCTACATTGCAAATATTAACTAATGATCACTGATATGAATTTTAATAATAAAATTAAAATAACAGATGACACTTATGTTAGGAAAAATATTTAATATTTTTCGTTTTTATATTTTCATATTAATCATCATTTCTTTTTAAGTCTTAACTTTAAAAATTATTTAAAAATTTAAATTATTTAAATTAGTTAAAACTTAATCTCAGTCACAAAAGCTGAGCTATTTTTTGTTAACCACATATAACTCGCCCTCATCTTTTCAACCCAGGAAAAGTTGTAAACATATGTTACATTTTATTATCATGGATGGACTAAGGGTTAGAGCCCTGTGGAAATGGTATTTGCATTTACAGCATCAAACTGCCCAAAGAGGAACATTCTAAGTTCGATTCTAGATACTGATTAGAGGAACTTTTTCTAATCCTATCTTCGACTGGTTGCTGAGATAGTCTATCTCAGTGGGAGGCTAAAGGTTGTATTCTCATAAAGGCACTGGTTGATTTTGAAACTTTTAAAGTTTCAATTCAATTTTTTTGGGCTATCATAAAATGATGGATTATATTATCCTCTGTTTCCATATCTTGAGAAAGGTGTTTTTTTTTTTTCTGCAGATTTTTATTTTATTTTTTCATTATATGTTTATTAATTTTATATTACATTGCGATAAGGTATATATGTGCAGATAAAGAGAGTCATTATAAGACAATCATTATAAAAGATTATAGGAAAAATGTAGTAACATAGGGAGGATGGGCATGATAGGAAGGACAGAGTAGTATTGGTAATGATTGCATATGAATTAAATCCAATCAGAACTGAAGCAACAATCGTAATAGTAGCATAATAATAACAGTTGACACATGTACAGAAAAATAAGAGAAGAATGGTTAAAATATTCAAAATGTGAGTCACAAGATATGAGTAACACAATATGTGTTTACTTGCTCATACCTTGGTCAAGTTAAGTGAACAGGAGAATACACTATTAGAGTTCAAGGGGAAATAACAGGTAATTCCATGGAGTCTAAAGACTAATTGCAGGAGACAAAACTATCCACACAATATCTATCATACTTCTTACACTATTACTCAATTTACAGGATGGTTTCCACTCCCCCTTGTTCTCCCCCTCTAGCCAAATGTCACAAAATATCTCAACTAACTTTTGCAAATCTATTCTCTTAGGAAGCATTCCAGAGACCATTCATCATCCTGGTCACTTGCCTCTGTATCTTCTCCACCACTTCCTCATCCTCAAGAAACCAAGATGATCATGAATATGCAGGTCCCTTTATTTGTCTCTTTATTTATAAACTGGGTTTATAAAACTTCTTTTTTTTTAAAAAAATAAGAATCCCATTTGCAGATTTATCTGAATATTGCCAGCAAAGGTTGGTCGATTGATAGAGTCTCTGCTACTAATGGCTCGCAAAAAGTTAAGCAAGTTTTGAGCGTGGGTTAGTAGTTGGAAGGGGGTCAGTCATTCGATGCTGTTGGCACACTCTCCCTCGATGAGTCTTTGAACTCCCTGGAGGTGTCACATAATAATAATAATAATAATTACAATAAACACTATATTAAGAAGAAACATAAATAATCATTTTAAAAAAATCAATTACCAGGAAAGAAACTATTTGGAAAATGATGAAGAGGAATACTGCTTGATGGTCCTCCCATAAATTTTGAACTTTTGCGTTTGAGAACTGGTGCTGATGACTGACGGCTGTAAATCTTCTCTTTATCTACTAGAATATAGAAAAACAGTAATGATTTAATGAAAGGCTTAACATATAAATTCCATGAAACACTTTATCAATAATTTCGATTAATTCTTATAGTATTCATTATGTTGTCTAAACTAAAAATATTTGTTGAAATAAGACTGATCTTAAAAAAAAAACATATCTAATATTTAGAAACAAATAAATATAGCATACATAAAATAGCTAATGAGGGCAAAAGATAGTGCAAAGAGTGAATTTTTCTGCAGAAAGATAAGTTCTTTTTTGAAAGTATTTAGCAACAATGAAGTCACTCTTTTTTGCATCATTATATTTATGAGTGTTTGTGTAATTAACTGTAAGGATAGTGTGTTTTAATTTTTGAAAGGATTAATACTTGTTTTTTCACATGATGCACACAATACAATGTATTGTGTATCATGGTGCCAATGCACAAAACAATGTTGAGCAAGTTTAACGTGCATGATTACGTTCACTGCAGCATGTGCAAAATGCATTACCTTTGCAGACCATGAGATTTTTGAAGGAAAGTGAAATTGGAGAATGTTTTTTGTGGAAAAAGTTTGCAAACAAATGTCAGAAGTGTGAAGGGAGTAAGAAAAGTGATAGCATGATGAAAGAAGAAATCCATGATAATGTGATTGGCATAGTTAGTGTTGAAAGCAGCATGAGTGACTATGAATGACCATGAAAAATAAAGAGAATGACCAGATAGTAATGGTTAAAAAAAAAAAAAAGCACACTTATGTGGAGTTCACAGAACAAAACATGAGCTTGAGTAGTTGGAGAAATGCCTGGCAGATGGTATAGCACAGAAGCAAAAGAAACAGGAAAAGAAAGCAGAGCACAAAAGAATGAAAACATGAAAATAAGGACTGGATTTTGTATGGTGATTGATTGATATGAGGAGTCCTCAAGGAGAGTGTGAAGAAATCATGTTTTCCTAATGCTAAGATAAAGGATGTCAGTGATGCTGTAATGATGCAAAGAGTTAAGGTGAAAGAGATGTTTATTTTGGCTGATACAAATGACTTAGTAGGTGACAAGTGTGGTGTTCAAGAAAACATGAAAGAGTTGCTAGTGATGAAAAAAAAGTAGAGTGAGAAAGTAAAAGTTGTGAGCTGTTGCCATGGTATGACAGAGGCAAGCTGAGATGGAAAGCCATGATCATGAATGAATCCGTACACAGATCGTGCAGGAAGAATGGTGTGGAGTTTGTTGACTTGTGGAGTGAGTTTGATGGAAGGAAGGATTTATAAGGGCTTGCATCTATATGGATTTTGTGTCTGGAGTTTTGAGAAAGTGTTGTTCAGTGAAAGCCTAGAAATACAAAGTCAGGGAAACTAGAATGTTTACACTGCATCAGGCCAACAATATACAAGTGAGTGTGGGTCCAGGCAACCCAGAGGAAAGTAAGTGGGAGAGTAATCACACGATGCAAAATGTAGCATGCCAGGTTCTTAACTTTAGTGGGCTCAGTAACACAGGGTAGAAGGGAAGTTGTGAAATGAAAGGGATATTGTGGTTTATATATATAATAGTAACGTGAGAAGTATTTGAAAGGAAGTTTTTAGCATTGATTATCACAAGTTGGACAAAAGTTACAAGCATTAGTGAGACATTTTTGAGCAAAGATGATATGATCATAGGAACTGAATGCAAGGAATATGGTATCTTCAATGAGGACAGAAGGAACAGGATGAGAGGAGGAGTTTGGCTAATGGTAGCAGAGGAATTAAAGCCAAAAAGAGTTGAAGTACATCATTGGGATGGAGATTCAGAGGGAAGCTCATCTGAGACTATCTGGTTTAAGATAGAGGCCAACACGACTAAATATGTAATTGGTTTATATAGCTGCTCAGAGATAATTACCTGCAGCAACATGTAATGGAGGGGACATGAGGTTTGAGAGTGCTATCTGATCACTGCATCAGAGAACTTAACACTAATCAATGCAGCTAGGCTGCCTTTGCTTGGAGAAAGTGATCATATAATCTTGACCTGGAAGATTGCTAGATGTGGAATTAAAGCAGGTGATTATGACAAGCTGAGGAGTCAGCTTTCAGCATTACTATTGTATAAGAATTTAGAGGGGAGAGATGGAAGTGGTGCATGAGAGGTGGTCAAGGGGTGTTTGAAGAAACCAGTATCAGAAATGTATACATTAAAGCCAGAAGGATAAATCAGGTAGGAGATAGATGGACTAATAGCTTCATTAAGCAGGAGTTTCACACAAAGAAAAGGTTGTGAAGGGATTATAAAGAAAAAGATGATCAGCATGCCCATGAGCAGTATAAGGCACAGGCAAGGAAAGGTAACCAGTACAATATGGAAGGCCAAAGTTAATTATAAGAGAAAGCTAGCTGATGAGATCAAAAGAGATCCTAAAGAGTTCCTTCACTATGTGGCATGTAAAAGGTAGAATGAACATAAAAGAATGACTTTAAAAAGTGCTGATATTTCATGTAGCCAAGTATAAAGTGATGTGCTTTGGGAAGAGATCAGAAGCTGTGTACTACAAGGACTTTCTGTGTAGTACTGTTACCCCCCCATCCACACACTGCTTACAGAATTGTACAAGCCTGGTTCCATTCATGGTGCTGTGTGCAGCCAACATTCATGTGTTTATCACACAAGAGTTATCTAACTATATGGAATATGCAGTAGGGAGATTATGAGAATCATGTAGCTGTAACAGCAATTCACAAGGTTGGAACGAAACTCCTATTATGTACAACATGCTAAAAACACTCGGGATCAGTAGGATGTTTGTGTATCATACTATTAACTGTTATGACTATACAGAAGGCATATCTGACTGCCAAAGAACAGGCCAGCCACACTGTGTTAGAACATAACAGCTTGTGAGGACTGTGAAGGTGGGCCTTTGCCAAAATCCTGTGATAAAACAGAAGGTGATGTTGGGAGAGATGAACATTTTGCAGAGAACAATGTCACATGTACTGCTAATTGATGATGATGATGATGTGAGAGTCTGTTTTGTTCTACTGGACACTTCTAACACCACAACCTATATGGTTGAGGGTGATAGTTCTCTTGTGGTATGCAAACAACAGACAGAGATATCCTCTTCGAAGACAAGATTTTCACTACTGAAGATTCGTTTAACCACCAAAATGATCAGGTATAAGCCCCAGATGGTCACACAGCACGTGTCATAGCACTCGGGATCAGAGGAAATCCAAATTGCATTTCTGCAAGAAAGGGGTCAAAACATTTGCCAAAGTGTATGAAGACAACATGCTGGAACCTGTAGTTTGGCTCCTGAACAACACCTTTTGTCACAGTAGGAGGAAGTGGACCTTCCAACAGGACTCAGTCCCTACACACAAGGCCAAGACCACATACCTGTAGCTGGAGACAAATGTGCCCAACCACACATCACCATCTCATTGGCTGTCTAGAAGTCCTGATTTGAATCCATTGGACTTCAAATTGTGGTAGGAGATTGAGAGAATAGCCTGCAAAAAAATGGCACCTGAGCATCGCCAGCCTGAAGGTGGATTTGGAGCAAGTAGTGGCAGTGTTTCCATTGGATGTTGCACAAGCTGCCATTGATATGTGGCCACAAAGACTTCAGATGTGTGTGAAGGCAAAAAGGGGACATTTCTAATATTGAATGTGTGTATAAGAGCATTATACATGTGGTTTGTATGTCCTGAAAGCTGTAAGTGATTTATTGATAGATTAAAGGTTTATGCATTGTTCAGGTTGTAACAGTATTTATGGCTAGACTAGGTATATTGATGGAACTAAACTGCAGGAAACTGATGAGGTGACAGACTTGAATGTGACTGTGGACAAGGAGTTGAAATTTAGAGGACATATTGCAAAGGTAACTAAAATAGCACAACAGATTACATGGTTGTTGAAGAACATACTAACAAGCAGGGATAGAGAGGTTATTATTCCCTAATATAAGGCTTTAATAAGGCCACATATGGACTACTGCATACAGATCCAGACTCCTGGATTCAATGGGGAATGAAAAAGTTGTAGAGAAGATCCAGAAGCTAGTGACAAATTGTGGCTGGCAGGTCAGTAGAATGGTCCCTATGAGAATGGATTGATGGTCTATAGGCTTCAAAAATTAGCTGATAGGCAAAAAAGAGGAGACATGATATTATCATTTATGTTATTAAAAGGGTTTTATAATATTGACAATCAAGACTTTTGTTTTCAATACCTCTCAAGAGGGGGGGGAGAGAGAGAGAGAGAACAAGGAGTCGTCACTGGAACTAGCGTAACAGTGTGGTTAGCAAGTGTGTTAGGCCTAAATTTTAGGTTTGGAGGGTGGTGAATAGGTGGAATGAGTTGCCAGAAGTGATGTGGGTGCTTCATTAGTAAATGGGTTTAAGAAGAGGTATGATAGGTATTGTGTGAATGATGGCTGGTTTGTAAATTATGGATCGCCTACAATGAGTCTGCTGACTCCATGGAGATACCTGTATAATAAAAATAATAGAACATACTCTATGGTGAGCAACATGGCATTGTAAAATGCAGGTCCTGCTTTAGTAATGTATTCACATTTTATAATAAAGTGACAGAAGAATTGGATAAAGGAAATGATTGCACCATGATAATGCTGAATTTTTCAAACGTATTTGGCAGACAACTGCCTGGAAAACTATTGCATAAGTTGGAGCAATTTGGAATGGATAGAAAGGTGGTATATGATGGGGGGGGGGCTGACAATAGTGTATGGGGTGGAGCCAAGGCAAATTAGGCAGCTAGTAGAGTGCCTCAAGGTTCTGTACTAGAACCACTACTCTTTAGTTTATATATATTAATGATATAGGGAATGATTTTGGGAGAGGAAATTTTCAGTTATTCATTGATGATGCAAAACTGGGGAGGGCAATAGTTGATAAAGGTGTTGTAGATATCCTGCAGGATGATTTAATTAAATTGGCATTGTGGGAAAAATATTATGGTTATCAATTTGATGTTGCAAAATGTAAGGTTATGCACTTCAAGATGAAAAGATTACATACTTTGTATCATATTGATGGAACTGGATAAATAAATTGAGCAATATTTATTTAATGAAAAGGTATTGAAATTAATGGGAACCAAAAAAGCAATCATAGAAGATTTTTATAAACAGAAAGTGCAAGATGGCACTGTGACATATTAAGAAGATCAGCAGGGAAAACAACTCTGGAAATACAAGAAGAAAATTAGTTCTCGATCCGATCATTTCATCAGAGGATGTCATTGTGAGATGGATTTTACACTTTCCTCTAGTTGGTGAAGTAATCACCTGTATTGTGGCTATAGTGGCTATGCAGACTTTATGAAAAGAATATATGTGAAATTAAAAAGCTGGTGATTATAACAAGCTTAGGAGACAGCTTGGAGCTACAACATGGAACGAGGAGTTGAGCAGTAACGAAATAAATACTGCATGGGAACTGACAAAGAAACACATAACACATCAATGTGAATGTATCCCAAAGGCCAAAAGGCCAAATAAGGTAGGAATAAAATGGATGAATGTGGAGCTTAAGCATGAAATCTGGAAAAAGAAAATACTTTAGAGGAAGTACAAGATGAATAATAGTAATAATCAGATTCATGAAAAGTATAAAGAACAACATCCAGGAGTTACCAGAGCGATTTACTAAGAGACTCTTATAGTAAGGAAAACAAAAATAGATTATGAGCAGAAATTGGCAAATCAGGCAGAGAAAAGCCGTAGAGAGTTTTTAGATATGTGGCAAGTAGAAAGAAGAATGATCATGGTAAGATGATGTTAATGGATGAAAGTGTTAGAATGGTAACTGCTGCAGAGGACATTGTTGAGGTATTTAGTGGTCAATTTTTAAGGGTGTTTCATCCTGATTGGGGTGGAATCATGAGGAAATTAAGTGTAGAGGACACAGGAGAGGATGGCTTAATTGTGAGTAATCAGGAGATATTTGAGGAAATAAAAAAACATGATGTCAATAAGGTGATAGAATTTGATGACATATCACCACGCATCTCAGGGAAATGTTCCAGGGAATCAGTAGCATTGGCATGCCTGTTTAATGAGAGTTTTGCTGGATTCCAGGGAGTAGAAAGACGGTAAAATTGTTCCATTGCATAAATGTGGTGATAAGACTGTAGCTTCAAATTATAGGCTGGTCTGTATATCTGAAGTTGTTGTGGTAAAGGTCCTGGAGAGATTTGTGAGAAGTAGGATACAGAAATGGGTTGATAACAGTGGTATTCTCTGTGGTTATCAGCATGGTTTGTTAAGGGGAGATTATGTTTCACTAACTAACTAACTTATGTACTATAGCAAGGTGACAAATACCTTGGACAGGAGAGATTCATATACAGTGGTGGATTTTGCAAAAGCTTTGAAAGACTGCCACACGACAAGCTGCTAAATAAATTGAAATAGACCGGATAGGATAACAGACTTCTGAGTTGGATCAGTGACTGGCTGTCAGATAGGTATCAGACAGTTGTACATGGGGGTGTGGTATCCCAAAAGAGAAAGTCACAGTGGTGTACTGCAGGGGTCAGTTTTGGGACTACTATTGTTCAATTTGTATGCTAATGATATTGGGATGGGTTTAACTAGTGATACACAGTTGATGCAAAACTTGGGGAGAACAATGCAGAGTCAAGCAGATGTTATGGCCTTACAAGAGGACTTGAATAGATTGCATAAATAGGTAGATAAGTGCAACTTTCAGTTCAATGTTGCAAAGTGTAAGGTTTTGAGATTTGGCAAGCAATGATGGGATGCAAAGTATATACTTGGTGGGGAAACTTTAAAGGAATTAGAGGAGATGAGAGATCTAGGAGTGATGGTGGACAAGGACCTGAAATTCAGAGACCACATTGCACAAGTTGTGAAGATGTCGCATCGGGTGATAATGATGTGGAGGATCCTGACATGCAGAAATACAGAGGTTATGATGCCATTGATGAAAGTGATTGGTGAAAGTGCCATTGGTGATTGTATAATGCCTTGATCAAGCTTCATATGGATTATTGTGCACAGTTTTGGTTGCTGGGTTTTCATGGTGGCGATGAGGATATGTTGGAAAAGGACCAGAGAAGATTCACAAAGGTTGTCAGTGGTCTTTGAAATGTGGAGTACGACAACAGATTGAGAGATGTAAGTTGCAGAGCCTTGTGAATAGGAAGAAGGGGGGGAGATATGATTGAGACATATAAGTTAGTCAGGGGTTGTTATCAGGTGGCAGGGGGAGGAGAACAAGAGGCCATTGCTGGAAACTGTACGAGGAAGGTGTGAGCAGAGGAGTGAGGAGTAGGGTCTTGGCATGGAGAGCATGCAAAGAACTGGGTATTCATAGCCAACCACCATTTCTGATGGCCATTCCCCTATCCACCACCTGGGTACCCGCTTGGTCGCAGTAGCTCTGCTCCAAGATATCTAGAAAGTATAAGGGAAAACTGCAGACTGAAAAGGCCAGAAATTGTAAAATGTAAAATGTTTGGTATAAAAAATGATGTCAAAATTTACATTAATATTAATTATGCCACAGATGTTTATTACACAGATAAATATTTTTCCTTTTGGATACTTTCTATAGGTATAGGGTACGCTTTTTTTTTTTAAATGAGGTGAATTATAGCATGAGAAGTTTAAATTCATATCAAAATCTTAAAAATAAATAAAAGAGGACAGAAAGCAACACACACACACACACACACACAGTGCATAAAATAACCCATGGCTCTAAATAAAACAAGGAAAATGGGGCATCAAATGGTGTGTATGTGGGGGGTGGGGATGAAATTATTTTCACAGACCTAAAATATAGTATTTTGACTACAAAAACTGTTAATGCAAATTGGAGCAAAATTAGGTATTTAAAAAGGTATCTTTGTTCACCTGTTGTGATATTTTAACGTAAAGTAATTGTGCATTTGTAGCAGATATATAAGTAATAATAAGTAAAATTTGATAAATAGCAAATGAAACTGAAAATTAATTTTGCAGTTTTAGCAGTATGTTTCTTGGAATTTTGTTGTGCCTGATTCAGCTGGCCTCATTTATTTTTCTGAAGAGTTTTTTTTTTATGCATAAACTTGATAAAATCACCGACTTCATTATTTAATTATCATTGATTTTACTGTGTCATTATGCAAGCGATTTTTCTCCTTTCTACATAATAAATTCACTAAAGAGAAAAATGTTCTACTGAAGGGATAGTACTGGGCAGTGTCAAAATAAATTCAACAATGGTCTTCATATTCTCAAAAGGAATATTTTCATTATGAAAGTGTTGGAAAACTATCGGTATATGACTTACAAGTTATCATAATATAATAATATTCTGTATTTCTGCAACAGAGTGTGTTTTAAATGTTATGAAAATGTTTCATCTTGGAAATTCTAATCTGATAAATAGAACATATTTGCATCCCAAAAGCAAGTGCAAGGTAGCAAGGACAATCTTCATGAAATTTGTATAGGGATTTTATTATTATTATTCAGGACCTCCATGAAGTCACAAGACTCATCGTGGGAGACCCACTCCAGAAAACACAAAGTTCAGCATACCACTCCTTGAACTTATTCACCGCTCACACCACTCTATAAAGCAATGCATTTCATGGTTTAACTACCCTCCATGCAAAGAAACCACTCCTCACCCTCCTGCTCATGATTTCCTTTTGCAACTTCTAGGGATGGCCCTTTGTCCTTGGTAGTTACAGGGAACTACTTCTCAACAGTTTAAGTGTCTCAATCATATCACCTCTCCTTTTATCATTCAAATTTTGCAGTCCTCATTCCCTTAGTCTATCCTCATAACTAACACTGTACAGTACTGATATTATCTTTGTTATTCACCTCTGCACTCTTTCCAAGGTTAATTTATCCTCTTGAAATCCTAGGGACCAAATTTGAGCATAATAGTGCAGAAATGGTCTGATTAGGACTTCATATAATGAAATGACAACTCTATCTCTGCTGGTCAGCATCCTTTTCAGTATTGCAGTAATCTTCTAGGTTACCTTCACCACTTTCACAATATGTTCTCTGAATTTCAGATTTTCTATTAATCATCACTCCTAAATCCCTTGCCTCCCCCCCATACTGGAGGAAGTATGGGGGGGGGGCATTGATGGGAGACAGAGTATGCAGTCTCCCATCAATGTATCCCCAACTTCAAAGCTTGACATTTAGCTGAATTAAACTGACATCCTCATTGATTTTTCCATCTGTCCATTTTATTCCAATCCTCTTGAAGGGATACTACACCTGCGCTATTACTAATAACCCCTTCTGAGCTTCACATCATCTGCAAACAACTGAATATCCCCCACTGACAATGTCATTGATATACAGGTCCTAGTACTGGGCCCTGTGGGATCAAACTTGTGATCTTCTGCTTCCTTGATACTGCTCCCTCATACAAAATTCTCAATTATCAATCAGATGGATAATTATTTCCAAATTTAATTCCCTCACCTGACATCTAAACCCATGTCCTGCAGTTTAAATATCAGCTTATCATATGGCACCCTGCAAAATCGAAAAAAAAAAAAAAAATGGCAGAGTAAGCATTTCTCCTCATCAACTGCACTTGTCACTTGATAAAGGCAATCAAATTACTAAAACAAGAGCTCCTCTTAACAAATTAATGCTGAATATCACAGATAACATTATCTTCATCTGTCCAATGCAGTAAATGATCCCTCATTAAGTTTTCCAAAATCTTAACAACTACTGATGAAATACAAAAGTTGGCTATGGTTTGACACTTCCATTCTACTACCACCCTTATGCAATGGCATTATCTTATGCTTCTTCTTCCACTCCTTGGGAACATTTCCTGTAGCCAGACTCACTGAAAATCCAAGTCAGCAGTGTTGTCAATTCTTTAGCACATGCTCTCGAAACCCATGATGAAATACCATCCAGTCCCATTGCTTTATTGACATCCAAAGTACTCAGTATTTGAAACACATTCTCTTCTTGCACTTCTAAATCTTGAACTTCCCCATCTCTCTAGTATTAAAACTTACTTCTCCAGGATGAAATATCCCAAGTGTGTTTATCTACTCCAACAATGTTGGATAAAAATGGGAGTAGATTTTCTTTAGATCTCAGGGCCAATCATATTCCAGTTTTGCCTTCCTTACGACACTAGTCACTCTCCTCGCTCAAGTCTTATATTCGTCGTGATTCTGCTTCTCCAACCCCCTCCTTATTTCTCTTCCATAACCCGTCCCAAGCTAATTTCAAAGATTATTATAATCACCTGCCTTATAATTCCACATACTTTCCTTTCTCTTTGATACTCCTACATGTCTATTCATCTTCCAAGTCAAACTCACATGGTCGGAACCATGTGAGTTTGACCATGTAGTTTTGTGACCAAAACTACATGGTCACATGCCCTCTCCAACCAGGGGCAGAGAAGCCATATAGAAAAAAAAACTTCTTAGGATTTTCTTTGGATCTCAGGGCCAATCTCTTCTCATACTCTAGTTTTGCCTTCCTTATCATACTAGTGATGTATGGTAAGGAAGGCAAACTCTTCTGGCTTGAGTCTTATTCTTCATGCATCTGCCTTCCACCCTTCTCCTTATATCTTTTCCATAACCTCTTTTTCACCTGCAGTTCCCAGTTGATATTGTTAATCATCCACTTTACACCAAATTGTATTCTCTTTTTCAATTGTAGTATACAAAAACTTGCCACTGCTGCTAATAAATATTTCATCACCAGTTCCCAAGCACTGACGATATTTTTACCCTTCCAATTCCTCCATCCATGGAACTGTCCAAGCTGATTTCTAAGATTATTATAATCATTTGCCTTATAATTCCACATATGTTCCTTTCTTGTTGATACTCCTGCAAGTCAAAAACATATGGTCACTCTCTCCAAATGGAGACAAAGATGCCATTTCAGTTATAATTAAATCTTTCTTCTGATGCTATGACCAAATACAAAACTCTTGAACCTTATGTTCCCCAAGATATTTGTCCCTCAAGAATTCCAGAAATTCCAATCCTTTAACTACATGTAGTTTCCTCTTCCCAATTTATACTGCTGTACTTAAAATGTCCCATAACAATTATTCTTTTTTGCACTCACCAAGCTCAACTGCCTAAACATCTCCTGCTCTTCATCCACTATGTTTCCTGGTTCATAGCAGCACCTCACTAAATATCATGTCCTGTCCACCTCATACCAATATGCTCTCAAAACCATTAGTGCCATTGCTATTCAAATCTTCCACTCTGAGAGGACACAACTTATCATTTATTATAAGCAGTACTCCACCACTTTGTTTGATCTCCCTATATTGCCAAAAAATGCTATACCTTGCTACTTCTATTCCTGTCAGTATATCATCTTTCATCAACCATGTCTCAGTGATCTCAATACTTTTTGGAGAGGCTGATGCTATCCATACCACAAATTCATACCTTTTATTCCAGATACTCCTGGAGTTTGTATAAAAAATCAAGGCACTGTCACTGTTTCTATACCTATCATTATCCTCTGCAGACTTCAATGGATTCATCATTACACAATGTATTCCAACAAGAGACCACCCCACTACCATCCACCCTTATAATTCTAATTTCTCTGCATCGACACACTGACTAGTTCAGAGAACAACATTCTCACCAAATGCCTACGTCTCATTCAAATGCAAGTCATCTCTTGCACACAGGTCCTTTCTGTCTTTAGATGCCCTCCCTGTATCCACATAATGTAAGCCTCTATTTCGACACATTCTGGCTATCAATACTATCATTTTTGATGCTCTTCTCCATCGCTCTGAATTATCATACCAGGGCAACACACCTCTTCACTCTTCTCAGATCTCTCACCACACTGCCTCTCAGGTCATTTGTACCCACCATCACAATCATCTTATCCACTCTTTCACCTCACTAATTGCCATAGTCACACTATATATCATTCCTAAAGGCAGACATCCTCTCTCTTGCACACCATGGATCATTGAGTCACCATACATCATGCCTCTTGCCACTCTGTTTCTTCCTTGCTCACCTGCATCTGTCAGTCTCTCTCTCTCTATTCCTGGTTCCTACACTGTCTCTCCTTTCATTCCCTCTCCTTCACTGGTTCTCCTAATCTCTCCACTTCTATCATTCTCATAACACTCTGTAACTCCTACTCTGATTTGTTTTGCATTTACTGTTTTCAATCTCCTAATCTCTTCTTTTATATGTGCATGATCAAAAATGTAAAAGATTTATAGACTGTTAGAATGAGCAAAAAGAAGGAAACTATTAGTGTCTGATGATAGGCTAGAGTATCCAAAAAAAAAAAAAAAAAAAAAGTGTCACCAAGAGTTTTTGCAAACAGCTAAAACTAAAAGTGCTAATAATGCTAATAATAGAAATTAAGTGAATGACAAGAGAGTTAAGTCAAGATTTGATGAAAATAATGATAAAATGAACATCTGGAGGATGAAAGAAGCAAACAACATGAATGAAAAGGAAGTTACTACAATGAAGTAAATGTCAAAGGATTATTGCATAGTGTTATATGTGAATTCAGTCATTAGTGTTCAGGTGAATAATAGTGTACATAAAATGTTTTCCAGGTGGCACATGGAGACCAATAATGAATATTTTGTGTGGGAGGAACAAGCATTGGGATTATTGGCAGCTTAGGTACAAACAAGATGACTTGGACAGTGAAAAGGGATTTGAGGAAGTTGTTGTAGAAGATAAGGAATAATGGTGTTATTAGGAAAATGGTAATCTGGGCATATTTGTCCAGATATGATGCGAGTTGAGTAGAAGTATAGAGATAATGAATAGGAAGATGACTGAGTTATGTGAGGCAAAAGGTATTCTTGTGAATCTATGAGTGCATTAGAAGTGAAGTTGGATTAATAAGGTAGATGGATTGCATTTGAATTGAATCATACAGTAATTGTGAAGCAGGAGGATAATGGATGTAAGGATTACGAAGTGATTTTGGCAGGCAGGGTGATGCATGCATAAAGGTTGGGATATGTGAATGAATGGAAATCAGAGGTGGGATCAGGGAAATGGGAGTAGTCAAACTGATAAGGGAAAAAAAAAGAGAGGGAGAGAGAGATCGAGAGAGGATTTATAAAAACAGATAAAAGTAGAGCGTGAAGGTTTTGGAGGGATGGCTTCAGAGAGCATGGAATTGTTCATCCTCAAATTCCTGATGTGCCCAGGATGTTATGATAGTACTACATGAAAATAATATATCTTTGCTAACTTCCTATCACCAATTTTCCTCCAAATTAATCTGTTCTCTCTGGACTCCAATATTGTCAAATCTTATATTTTAGTCTTCAAAGGAACTTCTTAATGTATCAATTCACCTAGATCTTGGTCTTTCTCTGGGTCTTCTTGAAAAGCACTTGTTTTGAACATTTCTTCTCTTTTCCTTTCTTAACTTTTACTTTGCATTCTGATTAATTGATTGCACCACCTGTGATTAACTCTGCTCACACATTCCTGAATACCAGCAATGTCAAGTACCTTCTTAATCAGTTATCTTTCTGATGTCCACATTTTTAATGTGATTCTACATTGATGTTATCTGTTCACTCCCCCACTATTCTCAAAATGCTCAAATCTGGTTTAAAGCCCAACTCTCTGATCCATAAGTTAGAATGGTTTGAATATTGTCTTACATACATCTAATGAGTAGAAAAGATTGTGTTGGCAGTACATGCTGGTTTATTTAATGGTATTGATTCACAACACAGATTGATGGGAGGATGATGTTTATTGGCTTCTTGGCTGGTGTTGTGTTCAGCATCTTTGGAGCACTGGAACAGTTTGTCAGTACACAAAAAAACAGATGGTGTCAATTAGAACTTTAGTTCCTTGTGTAGTCCATTACAATTTTTTAAACAAGTTCCACTGTTATACCAAATTGTTGTTTTATCTACTGTGATGGACTGTTTCAGTGCTCCGAAGGTGGTGGATGTAGTACCAGTAAAATATCAGCTAAATGAGTTGATAAATATTATTTTCTTGTCGTTCTATGATGCGAATCTGTATACCAATACATGAGTTAGCACAAACACATACATTTACTTTAGTGTTTTGAATAATTTCTCTTTTATTCAGTGAGTTCGAAGCCATTTGGTGTGAGGTGGCGTATAGCAAGATTAAATACATAGTGTGGTGTTGTTACAGTCCTGGTGGATCATTGCTAGTGACAAAGAAATGCATCACTAAATAAATAGAATAGATGCAAAAAAGTAATCGATGTGGGACTTTAATTATCTCATTGATTAGGTAGCTAGGAAATTGCATGAGAAGAAAGAAACTGAATTTATTGAGCTGTTGCGTGACAACTTCCTCAATCAGTATGTGACAGAAGGAACTCATGTTCGAAGAGTGTTAGATCTGATTATAGTGTCTGAGTGGGGGGTTTCAGTTAAAGATGCAACTATGCTGTATCACATGATCACTAGAAGCAGCAACTATGCTGCTTCTAATGATCATGTGATACTCAGTTGGAAGTGGCTAAGTTTATGAATGTGCCATTCAGAAAAAAATTGCATGTTGAACTATAAAACAGGAAATTATGACCAGCTGAGGGGATATGCAAAGTTCTGTAGTATGGTATCAGTCGTTGGATGGGAAGGATATCGAAAGTGCATGGAAAGTGTTTAAAAAATACTTAACTGATTCAATATCAGAATGTGTCAATAGAGTCCAAAGAATAAATATAATACAAGTGAAATGGATGTGTAATCTGATTAAGAAAGAGATTCATAAACAAAAGATGATGTGGGAAGAATATCATATGCATAAGGATGATGTCAGTTATGATAATTATAAGAGGATGCCAGAAGAGTCAGTACAGAAAGATAAGTGAGCTACAGAAAGATAAGTGAGCTACAGAAAGATAAGTCTGAGTATGAAAAAAAACTAACTCTGCAAGTTAAAGACAACCCCAAAAGAATTCTATTGTTTTGCTGCAAGTAAAAGAAAGAATTAATTTCAAAGACTGAAAGAAATCACTCTACTAAATGCAGATGGTATTATGCAGGTGACTGATGCAGAAGTGATTGTTCAACTAATGAACAGCCATTTTGTTTTGCTAAAAGCTATCAACCTGGTATATGCAACACTGAGGTATATATACCACTGTATGAGGAACTTATGTGAATGAGGAGGAAGTAATAGAGCTGTTGCACAAACTGATTAGCAATTCTGCAATAGGAACTGATGGGATATCAGCATGGAATAGCCAGTTCAGCTGAACTGGCTATTCTTTTGACTAGGCTATATAATTTGGGTCTCAGAACAGGGAAGATTCTACAGGAGTGGAAAGAATGTATGGTAATCCCATTGCACAAGGGTGGTGCAAAGACTGATGTATCCAACTATCAACCAATCAGTATCTCAGGAGAGGTGGTGAAGATTTTGGAAAAGTTGGCTAGTGCTCGAATTCAGAAGAGGGTCGACAGAGAATCTCTATTTTGCAATGAACAGCACGAGTTTACTAAAGGAAGGTCATGTATTAGCAACTTGCTCACATTCTGTAATAATGTTACCACTGAATTAGACAAAGGGAATAGATTCACTATGATACTTTTGGATTTTGCTAAGGCTTTTGACAGAATACAGCATGGAAGACTGTTACATTAATTGGAGAATATGGAATTGGATTGTGGACTACTGGCATGGATAAGAAGATGGCTGATGACTGACAGATATTATTATTATTACATCACACCTCCAGGGAGTCCAAAGACTCATCGAGGGAGGCCATCTACTCTACAACTCTTCATCTCACTACTCCACCAACCTTCATCATCTAACACCAACGCCATCTACCACCATTAGTACTTTCACAGACAATCACAAACATCCATGCCCATGGTGGGATTCGAACCCGCAGCCTTTTGGGAGCGGATACACTAACCACTCAGTAGACAACCAGATATTGAAAAAAAAAAAAATAACGTATTGGGGGGGGGGGAATCTGCAAGATTCATGGTAACCAGTGGTGTCCCTCAAGGATCAGTCCTTGGTCCATTGTTGCTCAACATGTACATTAATAACATTCAATTGGGCAGGATTTAACATCCGAAATACAGCTATTTGCTAATGATGCAAAGATAGGTAGGGTAATCAGGAATGCTGCTGATATGAAGTACTTGCAGAATGATTTGAATAGGCTGGAATTATGAGCATGTGACAATGGCTGTCATTTCAATGTTAATAAATATAAGATCATTCACATTGGTGTAATTAGATATCCAGTGTTGTATTATATTGGTGGGTTAATGCTTGAAGAAACTGATGAGGCTAGGGATCTTGGATTTTAGTAGACAGGAAGTTGAACTTCAGGGGTCATATAGCAAATATTGTAAATACAACTCAGAGAATAATGGCAATGCTGAAACAAACCTTGACATGTAAAGATAAGGTAGTCATTTTTGCCTCTTTACAAGGCCTTAATAAGACCTCATTAGGACTACTGGGTGCAGGTCTGGTCTCCTGGTTTTCCCTGTGATGATTCTGATACAGTAGAGGGAGTGCAAAGAAAAGTGTCAAAAACAATATCAGGATTGTGGAATACTGATTATGAAGACAGATTGAGAATTTGTAGGCTGCAGACACTAGCAAACAAGAGAAAGAGGGATGGTATCATAGAGGCTTACAAACTTCTGAAAGAGTTGCACAGAATTTCAGTAGATGGAATTTTTCATTTTATGGAGGATGGGAAAAAGACACGAGGGCATCCATGGAAGTTGAGAAGGAATGCCGTCAAGAAATGGTTAGGAGTAGATTTTTCTCTCATAGAGTAGTGCATGACTGGAATGGATTGCCTTTGGATGCTGTTTGTGCAAATAGCGTGAATGAATTCAAGAACAGGTATGACAGCTGGTGCAAATCTCTCTTAATAATAATCTCCCATCCTCAATATTAATGGTTAAAAGCAAGAAGAAATCCATACCAAATCAGTCAATGCCGGGTCATCAAGGACTGCATCAAATGTTGGGGATTCTGGGCATCAGGCAACAAGCGGGCTACATGACCCAGCTCTCCTTGCTAAGCAATCAGAGCAGGAAGCTGAAAAGCAACTGGAAGAAACCAAACATAAAAAATGGACTGTAGAAGGAAATGGAGAAGTTATGAAATGTTTTTACAGATCAACACCAGAAAAATGGAGTTTTAGAAAGCTTATGCATTTAAATTTGGAAACAAAACTTCCCAGAATCTGCAATAACATATCAAAGACTTATGGACCATAAGAATTTAATTTTCCATAACAAAATATTTACTGAACTTGAGCTGCTACAGTTACGTAATAAACCAACAACTCCAGTAACAGCAAATCATCAGGAGGTAGCTATATCTAACTTTGGAATTCAACTCAGTAAGCATCAAGCTGACGACATACCTCAGAAAGTTTTGACAGAAGTACAATGTAAAATTAAGTCAGGGATATTGGAACATATGAACTCCATAAATGACCGTATAAGATTACCACCATTAAAAGCTTTACATAAATCTAAGCTAAACAGCTGCTCTTAGATGCAAATGCTGTGATAAAAACCATCACAACCAACAGTATAAAGGAAACAAATCAGCTCCTATACAAGCACAGCCTATATTATTACAGTGAAGCTTGGTTGCAAACCACAAGAACAGAAGAAGGACGGCTGAAAAATAATAACATCAAAAACCAACTGATTGACACATAATTTGGCTAACAAAACAATTGTTGAAGTTATCAAAGAGCTAAAACAAAGAATTGCACAGAAAATTAAAAGATATGAAGCAAGAATAAACCAATATGTACAAAATATGCAATTTCTGTTGAAATTGCATATATAATGACAAACAACAGAACCAATGTCGATTCTTTCAGTCTCTACAGAGAAATACAAATGCAAACAATCATTCACCAGAAAAAGAAGAAATACTCAAATTTTGGAAGTCAATCTGGAATAATCCTATTGAACATAATGAGAAAAATAGAATCAGAAATGAAACAAAAACAAATGCAAAATGCCATTATCACTAAAGGAATGGTCAGTGCACAAGCTAGAAAATTAAAAAAGAACAACTGGAGTATACCTGGCAAAGACAAACTACATGGATTTTAGTTAAAGAATCTAATCGGTCTACAGATGATCAAATGGTAGACAATTTAATTATTTGTTGCAGTTAGGCTTGGTAGAAGACTGGATGATATCTGGGTATACTTTTCTCTTCATGAAAGATAAGGAAAAGGGTGGGGACCCATGTAACTATTATCCAATAACATGCCTACCAACTATGCTTAAGCTGTTCACTACAATCATAACGAATTCCATATACCACGACTTATCAGATAATCAGATTTATCTGATTGAACCAAAAAGGCAATTTTCAAAAATCTAGAGGAACAAAAGAACAGATCCTTATTAATAAAATAATTCTCAGAAATTCAAAAAGACAAAAAACTAACTTAAACATGGCATGAATAGATTATAAGAAAGTATTCGATTCCCTCCTACACTCCTGGATCTTAAAATCATTACAAATATTTGGAATTAGCAAAAAACATATGTTTGTTTCTGGCTGCTGCTGCTGCAGCTATGAAATCATGGAAAACAACTTTAATAGTCAATAATGAATGATTCGAAGGTATTAGCATTAAACATGGAATTTTCCAAGGTGATCACCATTGCTCTTCATTTCTTTGATACCTTTTATCTATGATTCTGAAAAAAATTAAAACTTGGATACGAAATTCCTAAATATAATGTTAAAATTTCCCATCTATTGTATACTAATGACTTGAAGTTATATGGAAAATCAGCACAGCAAATAGAATCTTTACTGAACACAGTTTGTATTTTCAGTCAGGACATCAAAATGGGATTTGGGTTTAGATAAATTAGCAATTTTATCTATTAAATGAGGAAAAATTAATGACACTAGTAGTTTAATTTTGATCAAGAGAAATATATAAAAGTGATTTCAGCTAACGAACACTATAATTTTTTTTTTTTTTAAATAACAAAACCTGTGGCGAGTTCATAATTAAAAGAAACACACATATTAACCACAGCGAAAATTATTTAATTGTAAATATTTCATCCTAAGTATCTTAGGATGAAATAGTACAGTAGTTTAAACAATAATAGGAATAACATGCAGTTAGAGCACATGATTACAATAGAATCTCATTAAATGTGCATAACATGTTACAGAAGTTAAAAAAAAGATTTAAAAAAAAACAAAAAACTAATAATTATTATTTTACACAATTTTGTACGACAATTTCCCATACTTTAGGAATAGTAAGAACGTTGTTTGCAGTTTAAATTTGGTCTGGGTAGTGGGGCTTCAGAACTTTCTTTATATAAATGTTCGTGTTTATATAAAGAAAGTTTAGACTATGTAAAAGTTTAGACTTTTCCCAATGGATCCTATGGCTTGGATTTTCAATTCCATGTTGAGAGAGGCCAGATTTCTGTGGTTTAAAAAGACAAATGTGGTCTTGATGTTCCGAGATGCATTTCTGAACAGACCTACCTTTTTATTTGTATTTCTTCATAATTTCCAAAAATTTCAACAAAGGGACTTTAGCATGAAAGACTCCCCTTGCTCTCGGCACTCTGTCTATCTCAATAATGATATGCTGGAAGTCACTACTGCAATAAATGCCAATGCAACTGTTGAAGATTTAGGCAAAAGATATTGATTCATCGTCATTGACCATTCACCAACATTTGTAAGAACTTGGAATACTGTCTAAGCTCAGCAAGTAGGTTCCTAACGAACTGACAAACAGCAATAGAAGAGAGCATGTCAACATCTGCACTGCTCTTCATTCTCGAGAGGTTCAATCTCCATTTTTGAGTCATGTAGTCACCAGTGATGAAACGTGGATACTTTACAAGAATGCCAATGCTGAGGCAGTGGGTTCATTGAGGGGAAACAGGCTAAACCTCAGCTAAAATAGGACCTTTACCCTTAAAGGTTTTGTTAAGCATTTGGTGGGATATGGCTGGTATTATATATACACTTTAAACTCTTGCCACAAAACCAAACAATCACACTGAAGTATACTGTGAACAACGTGATTGATTGAATGAAAAACTGAAAGAAAAAAGGTGTTCTCTATCGAAAGGGTGTTGTTGTTGTTGTTGTTGTTTTTCACCATGATAACACACGCCCTCATAGTGCAAGAATCACTTGTATCACTATTAAGGAACTCCACATCCTCCTTATTCTCCTGATCTTTCACCTTCAGATTACCAATTATTTTGAACTTTGCAATATTTCATTAATTAAAAAACAATACAATACAAATACATTAAAGCATTGAAATTAGCCTATGTGACTTCTTTGTCTCGAACCCTCCTGCATTCTATAGAAATGGCATTATGAAGCTTTCACAATGTTGGAAGAGTGTCAATGATTTAAATGAAAATAGAACATAGGTCAATTATAATTATTCAGATCATTTATTTCAATCAATATACTCTCCCTCAGTTTCAATACAGCATTTCGAATTAATTCGTCAATTAATTCGGTAAAGAGTTTTTTATATCGAGTTTTTGGGATACTATTGAGGTCGTGGTTTACTGCCGCTTGGACATTTTGAATGGTGTCATATCGCTTTCCTTTCATCGGCAATTAAGTCGGGAGAAGAGAAAGAAGTCACAGGGTACTAAATCAGGTTAATACGGCGAGTGATCCAAGACACAAACTTGGTTTTTGCTCAAAAACTGTCTCACAGTGTTCGAACGATGAGATGGTGCATTATCGTGCAAAAGTGACCAGCTGCCTGCATCACGATATTCATGCTATACGCGACGAATTCTCACTACCAATCCTTTCAAAATTTCCAGATAAAACTAACCATTGACAATTTGGCCAGGCAGAACGAATTCTTTGTGGATAATGCCCTTGGAACCGTAGAAACAAATCAGCATTGTCTTTACTTTTGACTACTCCAAGCAACTTTTTTTTATTTTCAGATGTCCCTCTTCTGGTGGTCTCCACTCAGCACTCTGGCACTTTGTTTCGAGCTCATACTCAAAACACCACATTTTGTCACCAGTAACAATCGTTTCAAGGAAGTTTGAGTCCTTCTGAGCGGTTTTAATGAGGTCCTTGCAGTGTTCAATTCGATACATTTTTTGGTCATCAGTCAACTTGTGGGGAACAAATCGCGAATCCAATTTACAAAGGCCCAAACTCTCGGTCAAAATGTTGTGCACAGTTGATTTTGGAATCACCAATTCATCTTCAATCAATCTCACGGATAATTTCGATTTTTCTTTGATGAAATCAAACACTTTTTGGATGTTAACTTCACTCAGTCCAGTTTTTGAATGGCACGGCTTTTCGTTGTCCTCAAGCATCTCACCACCACTTTGAAATCGCTTAAACCACTTGTAAATTTGAGTACAGGATAAGCATTCATCACCATATGCTTTTTGAAGCATTTGATGTGTTATGGTAAAACTTTTACCAAGTTTAACACAAAAGTCAATCGCAGCTCTCTGCTTGAAACTCATTTTCCGACCATTCGTCAAAACACACTGTCACTCTTGGCACTATAACTCAGCTTCTAATGAAACAAATGTCATAAACAGTTGACACAACACTAATGAAGGTTGCTGCTTTCAACAACAAAAAAGACACAACAGGTGGTGCCACTAGTTTCTTCTATTTTTGAAAAGTTCAGTTTCTTTTTGGACAGATGGTGTAAAAATGTAATGTCCTATCTACAGAGCATGTAATATCTATGCAAAAAAAGTTAACATTTTAAGAATAAGCAGATAGGGAACTCATCAACCAGTAAAATACAAAATATTAATTTTACATTATACAGATACAGAATAAAAATTAGTGCTCAATTTTCATTTCATGCATTCTTTTTTGGTATTCTTTCTAAATTCTTTCTCGTTATATGTCCAAACCACTTGGTAAGAGTTCACATGCATTTTGTCAACACTTTATAGTCCCAAAACATTTCTAACATACACATTTCTTATTTTATCTTTCCATCTTACCAATATTTTCTTAGAAATTTTCATTTCTATTGCTTGTATTCTACTCATATCTCTTTTCTTAGTCTCCATGTCTTTCTACAATAAGACAAATTCAACAAAAAAAAGTAAACTTTAACAGAAGCATAAAGATTAACTTCTGTTAAAGTTTACACTTAGTGAGAACTTGCTGTCCCAAAGTAGACTAATTCCACAATTTAAAGAAAAGCTTTAGTCCAATGAAATTCTCCTTGTTATCTTCTAATCAATTCCATCACTAGAAAGTACACTCCCCAAATATCCAAATATTTTAAGTTTTTGCTACTATTTGGACTTGACCACTGGCACTTGAAGCTGGCAATGCACATTTTATTTCAGAATCTGATTCAACAGTCAAATCATCTATTCCAGGGGATTTTTTCATTCTTCATTTTCTAAATCTTTATTCACCTCTTCCCGCAATGAGTCTTTGTGCTCCATGAAGGTGCCCATACAATAATGATAATAAAATCCCTTTCAAACACCTCTGTATTCAAAATGAAATCAACTAGTATAAATACAGCAATGAGAGAGAGAGAGAGACAGATCTGATAGAAGTTGAAGCATTAAGAAGAATGAAGAATGGAAAATACCTAACAACAGATGATTTGCTCGTTGTTATATCAATGTTATATTAATGTCAGCTTCTTGTGATTCAACTAGTTATGTGATATCCTCAAACAGATCTGAGAAAGAAAGTGATACTGAGGATCAGACATGGGTATTTTGTTCCAGTATATAAAGGGTGTGTGTGTGTGTGTATTGTGACTAGTATTGACTTGACTTGTAGACATTTTAAAAATTAATAATTATACTAACTAAGAACACTGAGAAAGGTAAGAAAACTTTAATATAACACGACTAGTTTTGTCGGAATGCCGACTTCTTCAGGTGTGTAAATAATAACAAAAAACTGGAAAAATAACAAGGTAAAAAACATAAAAAAACAGTTCAAATATGACTTGCTATTCCTATTTTGTTAATTTGAGAAGTCCATGTTTTTTACCTTGTTATTTTTCCAGTTTTTTGTTATTATTTACACACCTGAAGAAGTCGGCGTTTCAACAAAACCAGTCATTTAAGTTAAGGGATATAATATCCCTTAACTTAAATAAGTTCATGTCATCGAATTGAAGCCTTTGGCTCTTCATTATAATTAAAACAAGTAATGTTATATTAAAGTTTTCTTACCTTTCTCGGTGTTTTTAGTCTATATAATTATTAATTTAAAAAAAAAAAAATATATATATATATATATATATAATACAGATACCTTTTAAAAAACTTAAGGACATATTATATTTAAACTTCACTCAGAAGGTATTTATAACTAAGTCAGCAGCATTCTTAAACTAAAATTAGCATTTTGGAGGCAGTGAAAAGATACATCACAAATAAAATTGAAAAATACAAACATTTGAAACTGTTTTTATTAAGACTGAAGATTCAAGTAAAAACTACATGTCTTTTTATTTGTTGTTTTTTTTTTTCTTTTTAATTCAATGAAAATAACTCACTCAGCTTTTCTTGTTTAGATATCATTCCTCCAGGTGCTGACAAAGCCCTTTTATAAGGCCATTTGGTTCCAAAACTTGCTGTCAGTGAACGAGGTGCATGGAGATGAGCGAGCGCTTCATGTGCTCTATTTATTTTCCGTTGAAATACTTCACTGTTGACATTAGTGTTTCTTAAATCTAACAAAATATAAAATGCATAAATCATGGTATCAATATTAGCATTGAAGTTCACATTTAAATTTTCAACTTTAAAATGAGAAGTTTTGTACTATAAGGCATAACAGAATTATGAAGCTGGCAATGCATATGATAAAAACCTATTTATAAATATGTCACATATGAAAATCTCATGGTGTGTGTGTGCACCAGCCAATCCAAAAGCTAAATAAAAAAAAACAAGGATATGTCTATGTGAAACAGTATAGCAAGTTTAAGCTCATCATTACTACTCGTTATTAAGTACTCATCATTATAATTAAGTTTATTTATAATTTAGTTAATTTTTATAATAAACTTCAACATAAAGAATATCTTTTAATTTTTGGAAATGACAATGTATACTAGAATATTAATTAAAAAACTTTAATCAATACCTTCTTATATTTCAGCACTGTTACATTGATATCATCAGAAATCACACACACAAAAAAAAAATTATATGTGCACGCAGGCAAAAACAATGAGCAAATGAGGCTGAATAAAGACAACAGAAGTTGGGCAAAGAGTCCTAAACCATGCCTACCCCTAGTGAGCTAAATTGGGTTGTATTAACCATTGGTTGATGATCTAAAAATGTAAGCTTCAAAAATTTGGGGGCAATTTCATGCACTCAAATTTATTGAGGTTTGAAGAGCTTTTTTAGAGCTGAGGCAGATTCGATGAATAGTCTTTCATACTTGTATTTTCTGTGGTGTAATAGAGTGGCCTTCCACCAGAGTAGCCTGTTGTAGGTGTCCAAGGCATAGTCAGCTGTTCCTGAGTGGCTGTATTGCTGGAACTCAATGTAGTCCTTGTGTTTGGATATACTGATATTGGCTGTCCTGCCTCTGTGGCCATAATAGGACCGTTTGCAAGTTGCAAGGTACCTGGTGAACTCCTGGTAGGTCTATTGGATGTGTCTGGTTTTTGGTGGAGCAGATAAGAGATGCCAATTTCTTATGTAGTCTAACTATTCGTAAGGTTATATTTCCTCAGGACTTTTGTTAATTTTTCAGATGTGTTCCAGATATATGAAATGGTGATAGATTTTGAGTAATTTCTGCTTTGAGGGGGGGGGGGGGGAGTTGCAGTTACAGGGTTTTAATATTTTTTGGATTTTCTGGGAGTTGTAGCCATTGGCTAAGAAAGTGTTACAGATATGGTCAAGTTTTCAGTAAGCACTTGATCATATCTGTTATCCAAACTGATTAATTCTGTCCTGTTATATAGGGTTTTTATAATCCCATATTGTGAGGACAGTGATGTGACTGCTAGTGAATGTATCTACCTGTATGCACAGATTTTTTGTAAATGGAGAATGCTAGAGATCCATTAGGCTGGTGTGTAATCAGGGTATCTAATTGATTGGATACTGTTGTTGTTTTCCTTTTCCAAGGTAAACTGGATCCTGGGGTGTCGATTGTTTATGTGCATTAAGAAATTGTGGAGACTACCCTATTTCGGTTCACCGTGAACTCAGGCTATTTCATTTGGCAAGGAAAATTCTACAAACGCATATAGGGGACAGCCATGGGTTCTCCACTCTCTCAACCCTTGGCCAACTTCTTTATGGAGGCCTTTGAAGAAAAAGCCTTAAACTCTGCCCCCATATAACCCCGCTGCCTGACTACACTATGTGGTCAAATGGAGAACACGTCATCTACATAGCGTAGCCAGACAGTGGGTTTATGTGGGGGCAGAGTTTAAGGCTTTTTCTTCAAAGGCCTCCATAAAGAAGTTGGCCAAGGGTGGAGAGAGTGGAGAATTGGCTTTTCCATCTATCTGGTTTCTTTTTTGAATTTTTCTTGCCAAATGAAATAGCCTGAGTTCATGGTGAACTGAAATAGGGCTGAGATACTGGAATAAATATGGTTTGGATGAGGTCTATAGTATCTTTGAGTAGGGCATTAGTAAATAAGCAGGAGACATCAAAACTTATCGCTAAGTCAGTGTGTGTTGGAATGAGGTTTTCTATACTGGCTTTAAAGTGGGCTTAGTTTTTTTATGAGTGAAGGTGTGTTGCCAGTATAATGTGTGAGCACTTTGGCTAAATGTTTTGGATAATTTGCATGTGGGTGAATCAATGCCATTCACAATGGGACATAATGGCAATTCTGTTTGTGGATTTTAGATAATCCATAAATCTGGAGAGATCTAGAGTTATAAGGTTTTAGTCTATTTGTAACCTCCACAGGCAAAGAGGTAACCTTTTTAAGGAGCCTATGGAGTGTTCTGTTTTGTGTGCTAATGGGATCACGGGACAGCCAATATCAGGATATCCAAACACAAGGACTACGTATGGTTCCACCAATACAGTCACTCAGGACTTGCTGAACATGCTTGGACACCCACCACAGGATACACTGGAAGAAGGCCACTCTATTACAATGCAGCAAATACAAGTATGAAAGACTATTCATCGAATCTGCCTCAGCTCTAAAAAACTCTCCAAATCTCAACAAATTTAAGTGCATGAGACTGCTCCAAATTTGGGAAGCTTACATTTTAAGAATGTCAGCCCAATACCCAAGATGACCCAATTTTGACCATTAGGGGACATGGTTTAGGACTCTAGGCATGATTTCTGTTACCTTTATTCAGCTTCATTTGTTGATTGTTAGTGCCGTGTGCACACATAATTTTTTGTGATCCCTGATGATGACAATGTCACAATGCTGAAATATTATTATTATTATGTAACACCTCCAGGGAGTCCAAAGACTCATCGAGGGAGGGCACCTACTCTACAGCTCTCTCTCTCTCTCTCTCTCCACCAATCGCAACTATCTTCATCATCTACACCAATGCCATCTACTGCCGACCACCATTCTCACAAACAATCACAAACATCCATTCCGATGGCGGAATTCAAACCCACAGCCTTTTGGCTGAAGAGCGGATACACTAACCACTCGGCCAGTCAGGCCGGCATTATAAGCCAACATATAAGGTGTTGATTAAAGTTTTTTAATTAATTTTCTAGTATACATTGTTATTTCCTTAAAAATGAAAAGCTATGTATTAAGCTTATCTACAAGAACATAAAGAATAACATCCAGTTATATTTTTTTCAAGTAAGCATAGCACAGAAGCACACAAAACTCACAAAAATAGCATATAGAAAACAAGCATTGTCCCAATAATTGCTAGAATGCCTAACTAAAGTATGATGTTGGTGTTCTTCATCCAAAGTCATGGGTTCAAATCTTGCTGTAGGATAGAAGTTTATGAATTTCATTGCCAGATGTGAAACCAAGACCTTGCTGGAGGTACTTTAAAAAGAGTACTATGTTTTGTTGGGTTGGTTGGATATTAGACTAGTGCATTGGATTGGAGATAAGCTATCTGAAAGGTATTAGCAAGTTGTGTATGGAGGGGGGGGAGCTACATCCAAGAAGAGGAGTCACTAGTGGTATGCCTCAGAAGTCTGTTTTAGGGCCATTACTGTTTGACATGTATGTTAATGATATCGGGGAAGATTTGGATGTACATCCCAACTTTGCATCATCTGCAAAGTTGGGATTCACTACGAGTAGAGCAGATGTTCTGTCCTTACAAGAAGACTTGGATAGAAGCACACAAAATTCACAAAAATAGCATATAGAAAACAAGTATTGTCCCAATCATTGCTATAATGCCCAACTGAAATGCCTAAGTGAATGGGGATGCCAGTTCCATGTTGCAAATTGTAAGGTTTTAAAATTTGGGAAACAAAGGGATATAGAATTTATGCTTGATGGTGGATAAGGATCAAAACTTTAGAGGACATGATGCCAAAATTATGAGGACAACACAAGGAATTCTGGGAATGATGCAAAGGACACTGATTTGTAGAAGTAAGGAGATTCTATTGTATAAGGCCTTGATTAGGCCACATATGGACTACTGTGCATAGATTTGGTCACCAAGTTTTCAAAAGAATGAAGAAAGGTTGGAAAGAGTCCACAGATAATTGACTAAGGTAGATTCTGATCACTGGATTGTTGAATATGAAGAAAGGTTGAGAAGATGCAATTTACACAGCCTAGTGGATAGGAGAAAGAAGAGGGATGATATGATAGGGATATATAAGTTGGTAAGGGGTGGCTACAGGTTTAACATTGAAGAGATTTTTCATAAAATGGTGGAGATAGGGAAGAACAAGAGGTCATCCTTGGAAGCTGTATAAGGGGGGGGGGGGAGTAAGGGAGTGAGAAGCAGATTTTTTGCATGTGGCTGTGAATGACTGGAATACATTGCTTGAAAGTGTTGTGTCTGCAGAGAATTTGAATGTGTTTAAGGCATGGTCTGATGAGCTGTATGTATGATAAAGGGATCTCCTAGATGAGTCTTAGACTCCATGGGGGTCTTAGAATACTACTACTAATAACAATAATATTTTAGTCTCTAGAACATGGTTTCCATATTATTTAACTCTTAACACACCCATAATAAAGTATGATAGGTTCACAACCATTCATAGCTGGAATTAGCGTAAAAATGTAATTAATGTATTTCACTAAAATGCTTGCTTTTCACAATGATGATCAAACTGCATTAATGATACCAGTATAAAGTAACCATTAATTGCTTAAACATGTGAAGCAATTCTGCATACTAATAATCACTGTATGAATTACTTTTAAGATGCAAGTAAAGCAGGTATTAATAGTGATATCTAGAAACTAGTCATTAATAAGAATTTGAAGGAGGGAAAAAAAAAATGCTCCATCAGTTGTGCACATGCAGTGTTTCTAGTGTGAGCTTCTTTAAATTTGTTTACAAAATTGGTAAAGTTACAGCAGAGTATAGTAACCAGCGAAGGAAAGATGGCAGGGACTTTGTCTTTACAGAAGTTTAATTTTGATTTTAGTCATTTAATGAAATATGAGGTGTGCTATATATATATTCATTTGATGATGTAGATAAATTATGGATATTTAAGGCAGGTGGAAGTAGGGTGTGCGCAAAGTGTGATCTGCATGAGGACTTGGTATGCAATGACATATTGGTAACTGAAAGCGTTAGAGGTGAGAATGCTATGAGAAGGTTGAGCACTCGTGCGATAGCATGAGCGTTCAACCTTCATTCAATTCAATTTACTGAATTTCTCAAGAGCAGTGAAAAATTAGTAAAAAAAGTCTTGAAAAGCGAATGAGAGATCTGATGAGCTTAATAATCAATGATAAGAATAATGAAAGAAATACAAATGTAGCAGAAATTGAAAAACAGCATGCAATTAACAGTAAAGTGGCGAATGGATTTGAAGGCAAACAAGCATGTACTGCTGGTGATAAAACTGAGAATGAGAACAAAAAAAATGACAAGATATGAAAACTGTGTTGATTAAGATGAGTCAAGAGAGGAAATGGATGGGAGTGAAATGAAGAGAATTAAAGAAGAAGAAATCTGTGGACCATCCTTACATTCTATCAAATTTGGTCAAAAACAATGAGCCCAATCATGTTGACTGACATGACCAACAGTGATCTTTGCACAGGAAGCACCCCCTCCCCCATCATTTTAGTATGATTAGACTGAATTTCTCAGGGAGTCTTTTAAGCAATGTAAGAAACAACTATATTGCATATCTGGTTGAAACTGGCTGAGCAATGCAACCTGTAAAAGATGTTCTGTGTGCAAAACAGGAGAAGAAGAGATCAAAACCAGAGCTTTTTTGGGAGTTTATTTTCAAAATGCTCTGGTTTTGATTGTGTGATATTTAAACAGTTCTGTTGTTCAAATGAATCTGAGAGAACTATTTACTCAACTATTATCAGTATTACATTTAAAAGCAGCATCAACAACTTTTCCCCAGCTTAGCCTATTATCTGTTAGCATTCCAATATTATTAGATCTCATATTTCTGTCTTCTAAGGCATTTTTTACTGTATCAAACCACCTATATCTTGGTCTTCCTCTTGGTCTTTTTCCTGTCATCCTGGCAAAGAACACTTGTTTATCTAATCTATCCTCTTCCATTCTGTTTAAGTGACCATACCACTCTAAGATTAGCTCTGCTAACACATTCCTGAATGCTAACATGTCAAGTTCTTTCCTAATAGCCTTGTTTTTAAAATGATACTGCCAGCGATGCCATCTTCACTCTCCTAATATTTCTCAGGACACTCATACCTGTGGTCTCCAGTCTTTGATCAAGAGTTATTTCTAACCCAGCTCTCAGATCCATAAGTTAAAACTGGACTGAACATTCTTATATACAGCTAGTTTAGTGTTTTGACTAATCCCTCTCTTATTCCATATAAATTTATTCAGTTAAACAGCTGAAATATTTTACTTGTTACATAGGTTCTTCATCCAGGATGCAGTTGATGTTTTCAATGCTTCTGCATTTTCATTGTCTTTATCTTTTTAATGCTGATTTTCATACCAAATTTATTCAATTTATTACAGCAGTTATTCACTTTGGTTAGGGAATCCTGCAAACTTGTGGATTTATTTAGAGTATAACATCATCTGCATAAAGTAAAGAGCTGAGACCAACATCTCCAATCCTTATATCAGATTTGATACCACTTTCCTTCATAACAAACCATCTAGTAGATGGTTCCCTCCACAGTTTCCCTCAGGATAGCTGGTGCTCGAGGGAATCAGTCTCATCCAGTAAAGCAAATGATAAGAGGCCTTGGGGCCTAAATGACCTCAACCTATTCTCAAACTTTAAATGGGTGAGAAGTCCGAGTTGCTTAACTCGAAGCCCAGGCAAAAGGATGAGAGTGCCCAATGGCCACTTTTGGTAAGCAGAACTTGTGCTGTGGGATGAACCAAACTCCAGGTTATGGTGCCCGATGCGAGATGCTTATGAGATCCCATGAAAAGTATTTGTTGCTATAGACAACAGCACAGCTGCCATGGAAGTCGGAATTCACTAAGTTGTGTAACAACTCACCTGCCAAAGCAACTGGTTCTGAACATGGATGGCACTCCGGTGTCAAGCTCATACCCAGCCGCTGTCGAATATCAGCCTGACTCTTATGTGGTAGTGAGAAGGAGGGTTGCAGTGGTGTGCGTGGAAGGTGCTGGTCGTAAGCTTGCCTGGAGCCGCTGTTAGTGCAGATCTTGGTGGTAGTAGCAACTCAAGTGAGAACCTCGAGGACTGTAGAGAAGGGTTCCATGTCAACACAGCAGTTGAACATGGGTCAGTCAGCCCTAAGTGATAGGAGAAATCCGTTCCGAAGCAGGCCATTGCGAGTAAAGTGTTGGCCGCATGGTTAGCATATCTGCTCTCCAGCGAAAAGGCTGCAAGTTCAAATCCTGCCTTGGGCATGGATGTTTGTGATTGTCTGTGAAAATAATAGTGGTAGTAATGGTTGGCGTTAGATGGCATTGGTGTAGTTGCTGTTTGTTGTAGTTGTTGGAGACAGAGTTGTAGAGTAGGTGCCCTCCCTCGATGAGTCTTTGGACCCCTGGAGATGTCATGTAATAATAATAATAATAAATAAATAAAAAATAATAATGTGATCCATATAGATTTATACACAAGCTTCTATAGTTATTATTATTACACCCTCCATGGAGTCAACAGACTCATTGTGGGAGGTTCATTCAAGTAACAACATATTTATCATAGAATCTAAAAATCCTTAACACTCCTTGCATTAACAACACATTCTGGTAATGTGTTCCATTCTCTGATAATTCTCCATGTAAAAAATCTGCTCCTCACACTCTTCGTCACCACACTTTTACATAGCTTCCAGGAATAACCTCTGGTTCTTCCCCTCACACCTTGTACTTTTTTAATAATCCCATTTGGAATCTGATAAAATCCTCTCACTAACTTAAATGTCTCTATCCTATCACCTCTCTTCTTCCTATCCACCAAACTCTGCAATCCACATTTCTTCAACCTCTCTCCATAGCCAGCATTCCAAAGTCCTGATATTGTCTTAGTCACTTGCCTCTGGACCCTATCCAATGTCTCCACATCACAATGAAAACCACGTGACCAGATCTGAGTACAATAGTCCAAGGGTGGTCTGACAAGTGCCTTATACAGTGGCACAACCACTTTCTTATCCTTAGGCAGCATTACGATATGCAGCCTTTGGAACACTAGCAATATTCCCTCTAAAACTTCAGTCTACTCGCAAACATCTCTCCCAAATCTCTAATCTCATCCACTTCCTGTAGTACGACACTATTGATATCATACAAAGCCTTATATTTCTGCACTCCAAAATGCAATATCTTCCACTTATTGATATTAAAACTACAACCCCACTCTTTTGTCCAAGTCAAAAGTCTATTCAAATCTTCCTGAAGGGAATTAACATCAGCAGTGCTCCTTATAATTCTTCCCAACTTTGCATCATCAGAAAATAACTGAAGATCCCCCAGTCAGTACACATGATATATCGTTTACAAACAAGTTAAACAGCAGGGGCCAAAGAACAGAACCCTGGGGCATGCCACTGATTACCCTCCTTTTTTTTTTTTTTTTTTTTTTTTTAGGACACTGCTCTATCATACACAACCTGCTAGTACCGTTCAGATGGCCAATCTCTGATCCATCTAACCAATATAATATCTATTCCCATCCTCTGCAGCTTTTACACCAACTTATCATGTGGTAATAAATTAAAGACTTAATTCTGTATGTTAGTCAAGTAGATAAGAGTTTAATATCTAACGTTTCACTGACTGATATCTGTAAGCATTTTCAAAGGATACACTGGTAAGCAATAGAAAGTAACAAAAACTAGGAAACTAACTGACAATTCTAAAAATTATATAAAGTTATCACTGTGTGTGATACAATGTGTTCCTTCTTTCTTGTTTCAAAACTTCTAGATGTCTGTCCGATGTAACTAATACTGCATGAACAGGGTATGCTATAAACTTCAGAGTATTTGTAGAAAGGATGGCTATCTTTCGGTGATCTTATAAACTTTTGAATGGTCTCCATAGGTTTGAAGGTTACTCTGATATTATATGGTTTTAGAAGAAGAGCTAATTTTTTGGATATGGTACTAACAAATGGAATTGTTATAGAGTTGATGTATTGGGTTTCATCTCGTTGTCTTTGCTGTATGCCACTGAAGAGAATCTTGTTGATGATTCTTGTAGGGTAGCCATTTAGGGATAGATCTCTGGATATTTTCATTAATTCTTCTTGTAAGTCGCCAGGGTCTGTGGTACACTGTATAGCTCTTTTTTTGAGCATATGGATAATGCTGAGTTTCTGGGATATGTGGTGAGACGAGTCGAAATGGAGGTAGCATCCTATGTTAGTAGGTTTTCTATATACCAACAGGTTGATGCTATTGTCAGTTAGTTTCTTAATAAAGGACGTCTAGGAATGGAAGTTTATTATCTTTTTGTAGTTCCAAAGTGAACTTGATAGTGTTGTGAAAGCAATTAATTTTGTTTAGATAATCTATTAGTTCCTCTTTTTTGTGATTCCAAATGATGAAGATGTCGTCAACATACCTAAACCATGTGGTTGGTTTAGGGGTAATTTGGGATAAAATTTGAGTTTCCAGATTTTCTAAGAATAGGTTGACATGAGAAGGAGAGAGAGAGAGGGGCTACCCATGGCTAATCCATTAAGTTGTTTGCAGTATGTTTTTTGCCATGTAAAATAGTTCGAAGTTAAGCAATGCTTGAACAACTTGGTGATGTTTGGTGGGAACAGGTTTTCTAAGATGTCGATGACTTCTGAAACTGGGATATTTGTGAACAGAGATGAGACATCCAGGGTAGCCATAATATTATCTTCAAAGATATGGATGTTTTTTAATTTTTCCAAGAAATGTTGGGAGTTCTTGATATAAGAATCCGTGTTGTGAATGTGTTCTTGTAACGTTTTGGCTAGATATTTTGATAGTGATATGACCAACTGGCCTGCGGCCTTAATCAAAAAACTAAAATCTATGCATCCGTTAACTCCAAGACTATATGGTGTTCCCAAAATCCATAAAGAAGGTACACCATTACGTCCAATAATAGATGGTATCCATTCGACTACTTACAGACTATCAAAATATCTAACCAAAATGTTACACGAACACATTCACAACACGGATTCTTATATCAAGAACTCCCAACATTTCTTGGAAAAATTAAAAAACATCCATATCTCTGAAGATAATATTATGGCTAGCCTGGATGTCACATCTCTGTTCACAAATATCCCAGTTTCAGAAGTCATCGACATCTTAGAAAACCTGTTCCCACCAAACATCACCAAGTTGTTCAAGCATTGCTTAACTTCGAACTATTTTACATGGCAAAAAACATACTACAAACAACTTAATGGATTAGCCATGGGTAGCCCCTCTCTCTCCTTCTCATGTCAACCTATTCTTAGAAAATCTGGAAACTCAAATTTTATCCCAAATTACCCATAAACCAACCACATGGTTTAGGAATGTTGATGACATCTTCATCATTTGGAATCACAAAAAAGAGGAACTAATAGATTATCTGAACAAAATTAATTGCTTTCACAACACTATCAAGTTCACTTTGGAACTACAAAAAGATAATAAACTTCCATTCCTAGACGTCCTTATTACGAAACTAACTGACAAGAGCATCAACCGGGTGGTATATATAGAAAACCTACTAACACAGGACGCTACCTCCATTTTGACTCGTCTCACCACATATCCCAGAAACTCAGCATTATCTATATGCTCAAAAAAAGAGCTATACAGTGTACCACAGACCCTGGCGACTTACAAGAAGAATTAATGAAAATATCCAGAGATCTATCCCTAAATGGCTACCCTACAAGAATCATCAACAAGATTCTCTTCAGTGGCATACAGCAAAGACAACGAGATGAAACCCAATACATCAACTCTATAACAATTCCATTTGTTAGTACCATATCCAAAAAATTAGCTCTTCTAAAACCATATAATATCAGAGTAACCTTCAAACCTATGGAGACCATTCAAAAGTTTATAAGATCACCGAAAGATAGCCATCCTTTCTACAAATACTCTGAAGTTTATAGCATACCCTGTTCATGCGGTATTAGTTACATCAGACAGACATCTAGAAGTTTTGAAACAAGAAAGAAGGAACACATAGGCTATGTAAGGAACAACAGACAGGATATATCAGGCCTTTCTTCCCACTTTGCCTCTACCAACCATAATATTGAATGGGTTATGAGCCATATGCCCTACATAGAAGAGAACTACCATTCCAGAACATTTAAAGAAGCTGCTACAGTCACCCGTTCAACAGGTAACTTAAATAAGAATCAAGGCCTAATCTTACGAGATATATGGAAAACTTTAATCAGATCATTTAACCAAAAAGAAATGAACTTTCATGAAAATTACAATAAATTTCTCAACAAATAAAACGTTGTACGTTGTACTTGCGACATGCGTATTATATCATTGTATCACACACAGTGATAACTTTATATAATTTTTAGAATTGTCGGTTAGTTTCCTAGTTTTTGTTACTTTCTATTGCTTACCAGTGTATCCTTTGAAAATGCTGACAGATATCAGCAGTGAAACATCAGATATTAAACTATTATCTACTTGACTAACATACAGAATTAAGTCTTTAATTTATTAATACTAGTGGTCAAGAAAAAGGTCATAATTATCATGTGGTAATTTATCAAATGCTTTTGCAAAGTCTAAGAATATCACTGTATATGATTCTCCCTTATCTAACACACTTGTCACTTTATCATAAAATGCAAGTAAATTACTAAAATAGGATCTACCCTTTACAAATCCATGCTGACCATCATAAAAAATGCCATGTCCATCAACATAATTCTGTATTCTATTCCTTACCAATATCTCCAACACCTTGACCACAACTACAGTTATACAAACTGGTTTATAGTTGGAGCCTTCAGTCTTAGAACCATGCTTGTGGAGTGGTACAATTTTGCATTCCTCTTTCCATTCCTTAGGAACTCTACCCACTGCAAGACTTCATTAAATAACCAGGTCAAGGGCATAACCACTGTGATGCATATTCCTTAAGCATACGTTGTGATATGTCATCCATTCCCACAGCCTTATTCACATCTAAACCAACCAACATCTGATACAGCTCTGTTTCTTTCACTTCCAATTTTCCTAATACTCCTCTCTTCTATATATTGTACTGGATCATTTATACCAGTATGATATACGCTGATCAAGTGCTCATTCAATAATTCCACTATATCCTTTGCAACTGTTAGTCTGCTGCAATGACTATCTATGAATGTTAATCTGCCATAATTACTATTCTTCTTGCTTACCACATAGTGGAAAAATTCCCTTGAATTAACCTTGGCATGACAGCCAATCTCCTCTCATACTGCACCTTTTCTTTCTTTACTATGCTCGTCACCTTTCTAGCCTGCACTTTATTTCTCTGATCCTGACTGTGATTTCCATTCTACCTGTCTCGTCCTCACCTTTATGCATTCCATCATCTTGTGCTGCTGCACCTACATCTTCAACCTCATGTCCATCTTCCTTCTGCCGTACAATTTTGTGCTATTCTGTTTCACAAGTAGACTTGGATCATTTGCTACATTAACTACTTGATTTTGTGTCTTCTCAGAAAATAATAGCCTTCAGAAATGCCCAATATCAAACCAATTCAAATGTAATCCATCAGCTTATACCATTCCGACTTCTCTTCAAATTCACTCCAGAGATTTACAAATTGAACACCTTTTGCCTCACTCAACTCAGCTACTATTCATTCTAAATTTTGAAAACCCCACAAAGCTTCATCCTATGAATATAGAAAACATTTCACAGATCTATCACAATCTTGGTCATCTACCTCTGGATAAGTTCCACAATTAATCCAAGGAACTCAGGTAACCAAATCTGAGACTAGTAATCCTAATATGTCACACCAAAGCTTCATAAAGAGGAAATTATAATAACCTCTTTACTCACATTGTCCACATCTTCTTTGAAATCCAAGTGATCCTTTAAGATATTCTGCCATTTTTATAGTGCCCTATAAATTTCATATCGTGTCTACCATCAGACTAATCCTAGCCTCATTAATTTCATACCTTCCTGTCAATTGTAATATATTTCTTGTAATCTTTCATCCAAATGTGTATAACTTTACACTTCTCCTAGGATACTTTTGACTGAATCAGTCCACCTAGACCTTGGTCTTCCACTAGGTCATTTTTCTACCATCTTGGCATCAGACATCTATTTGACTAACCTTTTCTCTCCCATTCTACCACCGTAGATTAGCCCTCATTGCACATTCATGAATGCAAACTAATATCTTCATTTTTAAGATTCTGCCATTGATGCCTTCTGTTCAGACCCCTAATTTTTCTCAGAATCGCTATATCTCTGGTCTCTAGTCTTTGATCAAGTGCTTTATTTTTAATCCAACTCTCAGATCCAGAACTTAAACTGTCTTGTATACTGATAGTTTAATGTTTTGGCTAATTTTCTCTTATTCCATGTAAATTTATTCAGCTGGCTACCCACCATACCAGCTTTACCTATTCTGTTGTCTATTTCCAGATTTAATGTGCCATCTTCACTAAAAACTCTGCCTAAATAGCTGAAATATTTTACATGTTCTATATGTGCTCCATTCAGAATGCAGTTGATGTATTCAAAGTTTTTGCCTATTTTCGTAGTTTTGGTCTTTTTATTGCTGATTTTCATGCCAAATTTGTTGCAACTGTTATTCAATTTAGTTAGAGAAGCCTGAAGAATTGCACTGGATGTGTGTTTAGGAGTGCAACATCATCTGCATACAGCAAAGAACTAAGTTTGACATTCCATTGTAATATCAGGCCTAATGTCGCTTTCTTTCATAATTTGATGATTATTATAGATGATGAATAAGTGTGGAGATAATATGCATCCTTGTCTTACCCCTGATTTTATATCAAACCATCTTACTGTATTACCTTCAATTCTGTCTGCTAACTTACACTTAAATATAGACTATATATTGCTCTGTATAATGTTCCATTTCAGCCCATATAAAATTTATTCGAAAACACTCGGCCTTGATCTTTGGACGATATTTTATGACGTCTCATGTGCATCGGCAAGAAAAGAGTTAAAAAAAATACGAAGTTGGCACTTGAAAAAATACGAAAACCTGATAAAGAATTCTACCTCCTTACCACAGCCACCACTCAACACTGTAGTCAACCTCTCGTCGGTAGTTTTAAAGCCTGAAGCACTCACCGCACTTGCACATGGTCACAATTTCGCCCTAGCTCCTAAAAGAATACCTGCCGAGGAAATCATGATCCAAATAGAACGAGGGATTTGCAACCTTCCTAACCATATCGCCAACAACGTCAGACTGGATGTAGTCAGTGTTCTCACTAAAGCCAAACCTCCAAAAACCAACTTATCCAAAGACGAATATGCAGCCCTACAAGAAATGAAGAATAGCAAAAAAATAGTAATCACCAAAGCGGATAAGGGAAATACCACTGTGGTGCTAAATCAAAAGGACTACAAAGGTAAGCTTAATGCTTTAGTACTAGACCGTACTACTTACCTCCCTACTGAATATAATCCTACCAGCTCTCAGTGGTAGGATTATATTCAATAGGGAACTCTCCACAGACTCCTTAAGAAAGTCACTTCTTGGCCTGTGGAAGTCACGAACAAACTAAAACCTTATAACTCTAGACCCCCCCCCGATTATATGGACTCCCAAAAATACATAAACAATATGTGCCATTACGTCCCATAGTGGATGGCATTCATTTCCCCCACATATAAATTAGCCAAACATTTAGCCCCAAAGTGCTCACACACTATACTGGCAACACACCATCACACATAAAAAACTCAGCCCACTTTAAAGCCAGTATAGAAAACCTCTCACTCCAACACACTAACATAATGATCGGTTTTGACGTCTCCTCCCTATTCACTAATGTCCCACTCAACGAAACCCTAGAGCTCATCCAAGCCAAGTTTCCTCCCGATATCTCAGCCCTATTTCAGTTCACAATGAACTTAGGCTATTTTGTTTGGCAAGGAAAGTTCTACAAACAGATAGAGGGGACAGCCATGGGTTCACCACTTTCCCCACCCTTGGCCAATTTCTTTATGGAGACCTTTGAAGAGAAAGCCTTAAACTCCGTCCCCACAAAAACCCACTATTTGGCTTAGTTACGTGGATGATGTGTTTGCTATTTGGCCACATGGCTCAGACTCACTCCACTCCTTCCTAACACACTTAAACAACCAACACCCCAGAGTCCAGTTCACCTTAGAAAAAGAGGAAAACAACACCCTCATCTTCCTAGACACTTTAATCACCTACCAGCTTGATGGATCTTTGGTTTTCTCTGTTTACAGAAAACCCACCTATACTGACAGATACATTCACCAGCAATTCCCCCCCCCCCCCTCACAACAATATGAGATTATAAAAACACTATATAACAGGGCAAAATTAATCTGCTCAGATGACAAGGCCCTAACTACTGAACTAAACCACATCCACAACACTTTCTTAGCCAATGGCTATAACCCCAAAAAAATCCAAAAAATACTAAAACCAATAAACCACAACCCCCCCCCTCCACAATAAAGATTACACCAAATCTATCAAAATCCCCTACATCCAGGACACCTCTGAGAAAATAATCAATATCCTCAGAAAATATGACCTTACTTCTTGTTACAGACCATATAAAAAGTTGGCATCCCTTATCCGCTCTTCCAAAGACCAACCACTTCCCCTAGACCTACCTGGTGTATACCAGGTCCCTTGCAGCTGCAAAGTGTCCTACTTTAGCCAAACAGGCAGAATAACAAATCAGGATTTCAGAACAAAAAGACTATAAACGGTTTCACCAGTACAGCCGCTCTGGGCTGGCAGACCATGCCTTAGATACCCACCATAGAATTCGTTGGAAGAAAACAAAAATAATACACCGTAGCAAGTTTAAATACGAAAGATTATTCAAGGAATCATCATCAGCTCTAAAAAACGTTCCTAACCTCAACAAATTTGGGTGCATGACACAACCCCAAAATTGGGAGACTTACATTTTGAGAACTTCAGCCCAACTGCCAAGACAACCAAATTAGCCTGCCAGAGGGCACCATTAGGACTTTAGGAACAATATTAGTTTCTTGCTTTCTTCCTCATTTGCTTTTGTTAGTGCCTGCGTGCACATACCATATCTTTATGTTCCTGAAGATGGCAACGTGATGTTGCCGAAATATAGAAGTTATTTATTAAAGTTACCTTTAATTAATATACTTTATATGCGTTGTTAATTCCGTAAACTAATTACCAGTTATGTATGACCAGCGTATAAGCCTTGCTACTACATATAAAATTTAAGATATTCTGCCATTTTTATAAGGCCCTATACATTTCATATCGTGTCTACCATCAGACTAATCTTAGCCTCATTAATTTCATACCTTCCTGTCAATTGTAATATATTTCTTGGAATCTTTCATCCAAATGTGTATAACTTTACACTTTTCCACAGTGTAGTAGTGATCATTATACTTCTGCCCACCCTTTCAATCAATTTAAATGATTCTGCATGATCCCTACATTATCTTCTTGTAAAATTGTTATTCCCTCTCAAATTATTCCAATGTCATTAATGCAGATAATTGCAGACATTGCACCTAATGATCTGCATTTTGTGCCAACAAATATAACTAATAAACTTCCTTTTATGTAACATACTTCTGTATTATGATAGCAAATAATTTTCTCACAACTAGTCATCATATCCAATGAATCCAGTAAAGAATGGAAAATATGTTTTATTGGCCTGGTTGGCTGAGTGGTTAGCGTATCTGCTCTCCAACCAAAAGGATGTGGGTTCAAATCCCACCATGGGCATGGATGTTTGTGATTGTCTGTGAAAATATTTTATTATTAATTTTTTTTGGTATATTCAAATGTGTTGAAAAAAATTCCATTCATAATCTCTGAATATGAGGGGTCAGGATGGTCCAAAATGTTATAGTATTCATACTCTCATATTTAAACTTCAGGAGCATGTGAAATTTCTTTGCAATATAGACCTTGCCTATAGGATATTTCAACCACTATAATAATGAAAGATAAAAATTTGGAACTTAAAGAAATGTTTTTTTTTCTTTTCTTTTTGAAGCATAGTAACAGATTTTACTTACCTCTAATATAAGAGATTTCACCTGTTTTTTCCAAATGAATCTGTGCTTCTAGAAACAAGGCATCAAATCGGTTTAAAAAGAAATCCCATGTTAGAAAGCGACGGCTACTCAAAATATTAAAAAGCTGGAAAACAGTCTGGAGAATCATCGGGCGATCTACTATTACTGAATCAAATTGAAGTTCCAAACACCATAAAAGCAGCTATAAATAAACCTCAGTTAGATACGTAAAATATTTATTTTACTTGGTAAGAATATTTTAATAAGCACCAACTCTATGAAAATAAAAAATAAGCTTACTTTTAAAAAGTTTAATAGAATTTAATTTTGGTATAAATGTGTACACACACACACACACACAAGCATGATTTATCATCAGAAAAAAAAACAACAAAAATGTAGTTTTTTTTTTATCATCATTTTATTCTCAAAACTGACATTTTAATGCAACATCAATGAATTCAAAGTACTGCATTTCTGTCTCATGTACATACATATATTATTTCAAATTAACTTTGAGAAAGATTAAACTAATTTAAACATAGTTTTGTATACTGTTAATATGTATTTCTTTAATTTTTGTTTTCTGTAAAATTAGTTCATTTTTTTTGTATTCTGTATAAATGTATTATTTTTCTGTATTCTGTATAAATGTATTATTTTTCTATATTCTGTATAAATGTATTATTTATTCTATTATTCATTTTCATGTATTATTATTATTATTATTATTATTATTATTATTATTATTATTATTAAGTGAGACCTCCAGGGAGTCAAGAACCTATCAAGGGAGGCCAATACCCAGCTGTCATACCTGTTCTGGAATTCATTCAGGCTACTTGCACATTCAATGGCAATCCATTCCAATCACACACCACTCTGAGAGAAAAATCTACTTATCATTCCCTTCTTAACAGAATTCATTCTCAACTTTCAAGGATGCCTGTCATTCCTTTCCCCACCTGCCATAAAATGAAAAATTTCATCTACTGAAATTCTGTATAACCCTTTCAGAAGTTTGTATTTCTGAATCATGACGCCCATTCTTTCTCCTGTTTGCAAGTATCTGCAGCCTATAAATACTCAATATGTCTTCATAATCAGTATTCCAGAATCCCGATTTCATTTCTAACACTCTCCTTTGCACTATTTCCACTGTATCAGAATCACCATGTAAAACAGGAGACTAGACCTGCACACAATAGTACAGGTGAGTTCTTATCAAGGCCTTGTGAAGAGGTAAAATGACTTCCTTATCTTTACACGTCAAAGTTCGTTTCAGCATTACAATGATTCTCTGAACTGTATTTGCAATCTTTGTTAATATGGCTCTTGAACTCCCACTTTCTATCTACTAACCCTCCAAGATCCCTAGATTGATCAGTTTCTTCTAGCATAATCCCACAATATAATATGACTTAGGATATCTCATTATATCAAACTGTATGACTTCACATTTACTAACAATGAACTGACAGCTATCTTCACAGGTCCACAATTTCAGCCTATTCAAATTATTCTACAAGTTATATAAGTAAAGTGAATATTAAATCCAGCATTATTTCAAAGCCAAATGTAGAAACTATGAAAGTTTTGTAAAAATAAGTTGGCCAGAGAGCTTACAGGAATACACTCACTGACATTCACGGGTAGTCTTAGCATAGACTACTTAGAAAACATAAATGCTGCTTAAGTGTCTATGTATGAGCTTTCTATTAGTCCATTTTGATAAGATTTCACTGGCCTAACAGCTGTTTTGAACTGGTTGGTTCTCCTCAGAGACCAGGCAGAAACCTTAAGAGAGCAAAAACTCTCGTTCAGTACCAAGGAACCTAAAATGTCGGAGAGATGTAAGAAAATAATGCTGGATTTAATATTCACTTTACTTATACAATTTTGCATTGCCAAACTAAAGCCTTTTGGCTCTTTCTTTTAGTAAATATTTTATAAGTACCCCATATCACACAAATAGCTGTATGTCACATGTCAAATCCTTTCCAATGTCATTAATGTACAGGCTGAATAACAATGGACCAAGGACTAATCCTTAAGGCACACCACTGGTTACCTTGAATCTTGTAGATTCACACCTCTACCCCCCAACATACCACTTTTTGATATCTGTCAGTCAGCCATCCTCTTATCCATGCTAATATTTTATAATCCAAACCCACATTCTCCAATTTATGCAACAGTCTTCCATGTTGTATTCTGTCAAAAGCCTAAGCAAAATCCAAAAGTATCATGATGTATCCATTCATGTTGTCTAGCTCAATGGTAACATTATTATAGAATGTGAACAAGTTTCTAAAACATGATCTTCCTCCTTAGTAAACCCATGATGTTCATTGCAAAGTAGAGATTCTTTGTCAATTCTCTTCAGAATGCGAGCCCTAACCAACCTTTCCAAAATCTTCACCACCAATCTTGAGATACTGATTGGTCAATAGTTGAATAACATCAGGCACTGTCTGATGGGATATCAGTATCCATGATGATATCCCATCAGTCCCCTATTCCAGAATTCTTATTCTGTTTGTGTGAAAGCTCTAGTACTTCCTTCTCATACACAAGGATTTTCTCATTCAGTGAAGAGGTAGTGGTGAGTTCAATGTTCAATATACCTGGCTGATAGCTTTTAGCAAAATGGCTCATTAGTTGAACAATCACTCCTGCATGAGTCACCTACATAGCATCTACATTCAGTAGATTTATTCTTTCAAATTGATTCTTTCTTTTACTTACACCATAACAACAGAATTCGTTTAGGTCTTTAACTTGCAGAGTTAGTTATAGTGCATACTTAGACAGCTTTCTGTAGATCACTCGACTCTTCTGGTGAGCTACTTATAATTATCATAACTGACATCATCCTTACACACAATATTCCTCCATCATCTTTTGCTTACGAATCTCTTCCTTAATCAGATTGCACATCCATTTCACTCCTACTATATTTATTCTTAAGACTCTATTGACACATTATGATATCACATCATTTAAGTATTTTTTTAAACACTTTCTATGCACTGTCAATATCCTTCCCATCCAATAACTGATACCATGGTACAGAACACAGTATAACCCTCAGATGGTCATAATTTTCTGTTTTGTAAGTCAACATGCAACTTTTTCTGAATGGAATATTCATAAACTTAGCCACTTCCTCTTCTGTCTATCCTTCCTAAAAATACTTCACCCTTTGCACTGGATACCAGTTAATATGTCTGTTTCTGATAGCCAAGTCTCACTCCTACAACACAAGGTCCAAATACATTAACCAAGGAAACAAACTCTATTCCTTTGTTTTTGATACTCCTAGCATTCGTGTACAGACATAATAAATTACCTGCATGCTTTATTCCATACAGTTGTCGATTGGGTATGCATGACACAGTTTGACAACTTGCTTGCAGATCTCTGTTCTTATCCAATTCCTTACTTATGCAGACATTTTTACACATGCTTGATAGGCCCAAACTGGACGAACGCAGCATCATTCTCTCTTCATAATCATTTCCATAAATAATAACCATTCACATCATTAATACAGTTATTTAATGTTATCGCTTGCTTTTACATACAAGATTCTTGCAATTCCTCTGATCAGAATTCAGTTTCCCTGAATACCAGTCTTATATCAATTATATAAAGCTGATTTTCTCCAGATGCTCCAGTTTCATATACAAACATACAAACTTGAACATGAGTGGTTACTATCACTGTAAAGGTATAAAACATAAATTTGAGTAATTTGTGGCTTTATGCCATTATCTTAGATCTACTTCAGTCTCATGGTGGGAGATTAATTAACGGTTTAACTAGTAATTAACTTAAGGAAATTACAACGCATAAAAGATATTAATTAAAGGAAACCTTAATGAATATTTTCTTTATTTCGGCTACATCACGTTGCCATCTTCAGGAACATACAAACATGGTATGCGTACGCAGGCACTAACAAAAGCAAATGAAGAAGAGGGCAAGAAACTAATATTGTTCCTAAAGTCCTAATGGTGCTTCCTAGCGGGCTAATTGGGTTGTCTTGGCTGTTGGGCTGAAGTTCTCCTGACATAAGTCTCCCAAATTTGGGGCAGTCTCATGCACCCAAATTTGTTGAGGTTTGTTGGAATGTTTTTTAGAGCTGCTGATGATTCCTTGAATAATCTTTCGTACTTCAATTTGCTGCGGTGTATTATTTTAGTTTTCTTCCAATGAATTCTATGGCAGGTATCTATAGCATGGTCTGCAAGCCCAGAGTGGCTGTACTGGTGAAACCGGATGTAGTCTTTGTGTTCTGAAATCCTGATATTAGCTGTCCTGCCTGTTTGGCCAAAGTAGGACAACTTACAGATGCAAGGGACCTGGTATACACCAGGTAGGTCTAGGGGAAGTGGTTCGTCTTTGATGGAGCAGATAAGGGATGTCAACTTTTTATATGGTCTATAATAACAAGAAGTTAGGTCATATTTTTTGAGGATGTTGGTTATTTTCTCAGAGGTGCCCTGGATGTAGGGGATGGTGATAGATTTAGTGTAATCTTTATTGTGAAGGGGGGGTGAAGGGGTTGTGGTTTACTGGTTTTAGTATTTTTTGGAATTTTTTGGGGTTGTAGCCATTGGCTAAGAAAGTGTTGAGGATGTGGTTTAGTTCAGTGGTTAGAGCATCGTCATCTGAGCACATTAATTTGGCCCTGTTACATAGTTAAAAAACTATATTATATAGTTATATAGTGTAAAAAAAGTTCCAAACCTCAACAAATTTGGGTGCATGAAACTGCCCCAAATTTGGGAGACTTACGTGAGGAGAACTTCAGCCCAACGGCCAAGACAATTAGCCCGCTAATAAGCACCATTAGGACTTTGGGAACAATATTAGTTTCTTGCCTTCTTCCTCATTTGCTTTTGTTAGTGTCTGCGTGTACATACCATATTTGTATGTTGCGGAAGATGGTAACGTGATGTTGTTGAAATATTGAAGGTATTCATTAAAGTTTCCTTTAATTAATATCCGTTTTATGTGTTGTGATTTCCTTAAGTTAATTACCAGTTATGTATGACCAATGTATAAGCCTTGTTACTAGAATTACTATCATCCACGGAGATTCCATTGTACGGAAGGCCTGACAATATGCCAAAATGAGGTTGAAGATATAGAGAACTAAATCGGTTGACCTTCCTAAAACGCTGCCAGGATAACAAGGTAATCCTAAAATGTGTTAAATTTAAGCACTGTTTTACTTCACAGAAAGCTCTCTGTATTTATAACTGCACCAGCTTCCCCCTAATACGAGAACAAATTACCAAGACATGTGATCTCCTTGGTAATCCCAAATTGTGTTAAATTTAAGCACTGTTTTACTTCACAGAAAGCTCTCTGTATTTATAACTGCACCAGCTTCGCCCTACTACGAGAACAAATTACCACGACACGTGTTCCCCTTGCCGATGAAAACAAAACCTTACGGGTGCTAGAGGAAGAGCTTTCAGATATGCTCGGCCATGACCTTTGGACGATTCTTTATGATGTCTCATGCGCTTCGGCAACAAAAGAATTCGAAAAAATACGTAGTCGGAACATGAAAAAATATGATAACTTGATAAAGAATTCTACTTCCGCACCACAACTACCACTCAACACGGTAGTCAACCTCTCTTCCATAGTTTTGAAGCCTGAAGCACTCATTGCACTTTCACATGGCCACACTTTCACCCTAGCCCCTAAAAGAATATCTGCCGAGGAAATAATGATCCAAATAGAATGTGGGATTTGTAACCTTCCTAACCATATCGCCAACAACATCAGACTAGATGTAGCCGGTGTTCTCACCAAAGCAAGACCTCCAAAAACCAACTTATCCAAAGACGAATATGCAGCTCTACTAGAAATGAAGAAAAACAAAAAAAAGTAATCACCAAAGTGGATAAGGGAAAACGCCACGGTAGTTCTCAACCAAAAGGACTACACAGGTAAGCTTAATGCTTTATTATTAGACTGTACTACCTACCTACCTCCCTATTGATTATAATCCTACCAGCTCTCAGATTAGAACTCTCCAGAGACTCCTTAAGAAGGTCACTTCTTGGTCTGTGGAAGTTACTAACAAACTAAAACCTTTTAACTCTAGCCCCCCCCCCCCCCCGATTATATGGACTTCCAAAAATACATAAACAAAATGTGCCGTTACGTCCCATAGTGGATGGCATTGATTCCCCCACATATAAATTAGCCAAACATTTAGTCCCAAAGTGCTCACACTATACTGGCAACACACCATCACACATAAAAAACTCAGCCCACTTCAAAGCCAGTATAGAAAACCTCTCACTCCAACACACTGACATAATGGTCAGTTTTGACGTCTTCTCCCTATTCACAAATGTCCCACTCAAGGAAACCCTACAGCTCATCCAAGCCAAATTTCCACCCAATATCTCAGCCATTTCAGTTCACAACAAACTCAGGCTATTTTAGCCTGAGTTTGTTGTGAAAAAAAAAATTCTTGGCAAAGAAAATTCTACAAACAGATAGAGGGGATATCCATGGGTTCACCACTTTCCCCACCCTTGGCCAACTTCTTTATGGAGACCTTTGAAGAGAAAGCCTTAAACTCTGCCACACAAATCCCCACTATTTTGCTTTGGTACATGGATGTTTGCTATTTGGCCACATGGCTCAGATACACTCCACTCTCTAACATATTTAAACAACCAACATGCCACGGTCCAGTTCACCTTGGAAAAAGAGGAAACAATACCCTCCCCTTCCTAGACACTCTAATCACTCACCAGCCTGATGGATCTTTGGTTGTTCTCTGTTTATAGAAAACCCACCCATACAGACAGATACATTCACCAGCAATTCCCCCCCCACACACACACAACAATATGGGGTTATTAAAACACTATATAACAGGGCCAAATTAATCTGCTCGGATGGCGATGCCCTAATCACTGAAAACTAAACCACATCCTCAACACTTTCTTAGTCAATGGCTACAACCCCCAAAAAAATCCAAAAAATACTAAAACCAGTAACCTCCCCCCTTCACAATAAAGATTACACCAAATCTATCACCATCCCCTACATCCGGGACACCTCTGAGAAAATAACCAATATTGTCAGAAAATATGACCTTACTTCTTGTTACAGACCATATAAAAAGTTGGCATCCCTTATCCGCTCCATCAAAGACCAACCACTTCCCCTAGACCTACCTGGTGTATACCAGGTCCCTTGCAGCTGTAAGTTGTCCTACTTTGGCCAAACAGGCAGGACAGCTAATATCAGGATTTCAGAACACAAAGACTACATCTGGTTTCACCAGCACAGCCGCTCTGGGGCTTGCAGACCATGCCATAGATACCCGCCATAGAATTTGTTGGAAGAAAACTAAAATAATACACTGCAGCAAATTCAAGTATGAAAGATTATTCATAGAATCATCAGCAGCTCTAAAAACGTTCGAAACCTCAGCAAATTTAGGTGCATGAGACTGCCCCAAATTTGGGAGATTTGCATCATGAGAACTTCAGCCCAAGGGCCAAGACAACCCAATTAGCTCGCTAGGGGACACCATTAGGACTTTAGGAACAATATTAGTTTCTTGCCTTCTTCCTCATTTGCTTTTGTTAGTGCCTCCGTGCACATACCATATTTGTATGTTCCTAAAGATGGCAATGTGACATTGCCGAAATATTGAAGATATTCATTAAAGTTTCCTTTAATCAATATCCGTTTTATGCATTGTAATTTCCTTCAGTTAATTACGAGTTATGTATGACCAACGTATAAGCCTTGCTACTAGAATTAGATTAGAACAGTTTAGATTATCTATACCACACGCAAATGACCACCTTATCATAGTAAACAAAAAAAGCTGATGATTAAATTGTACTGAAATGTTCTTACATTTAAATATACTCAAATTCTTCATAAAAACTTATGTAATTATATTTTATATAATGTTGGATTCAAATAGAAATTCTTGTACAATCCCTCTGATGTAATAAATATATAACTTATTTCTTAACTTTACAGCACTTTTCAAGTTAGGAAACTAATATTTAACAACTGCACAGCTTCCTAATACATGCCACTTATGTTTTAAGGAAAAGAACAAGGGAGGATAAGAGAGAAAGAGCAAGAAAGGAAATGAGAGAAAGGAGGGTGGGGAGAGTAGAAGAAAGGAAAAGGTGAAAGCAGACTAGAGGCTAGGAAAAACAAAATCAGATATGGGATTATACTGACAATGCAATACATGTTTCATATATAAATGCCAGAAGTATCAGGAAAAAGGGTCAGTCAATGCAAAGATGGTTAATTAGTGAAATGTGGCAAACAGAAGAAAACATTGTGACAGGAACAGAAGATGAAGATAGCATATTGAGTGTATGTGGGTTGAAGGATGGTGTTAAACAGATTGGTGAAGTATTAAAGTGCAGATTGTGTGAATAGATAAGATGTGCTCTCTGGGGGAAAAGTAGAGACATGGAAAGGAAATGGAAAAGACAGCTTTGAGAGCAAATGGTATGAGGTGGCAGAGCAGAATATTGAGTGGGATGTTGTTAATAGGTGAGGAACATATGTTGGCAGGATGATGAGAAGGAAATGTTTAACAAAATTAGCTTAGACAATGAGAAATGAATGATTAGATGATTTGAATTAAATTTCAGTTACATTTGCAATTAGGCATTTTACAAAGGTAGTTATTTAAACATGTATCTTTTTGTATGTCACAAGCAAGACAATTTGCAATGTTATTCTTATCTTTATCTACTGATGTCTTGCACAGAAGAGAAATAAATTTATTTCAACTAGATATTACAGAAACGTGGGGAAAGGCTTATGTGTTTGTCACACATGTTGACTGAAATTTTAACGGTATAGATGAGAACACAGATTGATATGAAAATAACTATTTCTTAACATAAATGCTAATATTTCACTGGTATTATATCCAGCATCTTCAGAGCATACAAACAAAGTTTGTTACAGTAGCGAGACAACCGCAATCCGGTGTAACAGTGGGACTAGTATGAGTAATTGTAGCGTGCAACACAAAGACTAAAGTCCTAATTAGGCATCATCTAAGTTAAAACAATTCAAAAAAAAAAAAAAAAAGATATTAATCTGGCCTTAGGATGACTGTCTCCCAGGGCTTCTGTTGATTCCAGGAACAACCTCTTTGACTTGCAAAAGCTTCTGTGCAGTACTTTTGTTTTTTTCCAATTGATCCTGTGTGCAGGGATATCCGAAGCATGGTCTGCCAGACCCAACTTCCCATAGCGAAAGTGCCGGATATATTTTTTGTGTTCACCGAGGTGGATGTCCACAGTTCTTCTCATCTGTCTATAGTAGGCTCTATGACATGAACAGGGCACTTCATGGACTCCTGGATGCGATAAAGGAGAGAATCTGTCCTTATGTGAATGGATGAGAGTTGCCAATTTCACGTAAAGTTTAATTATAGTGCATAGTTGGTGTTTGTTAAGCACCCTAGATATGTTTTCAGATGTGCCTTTAATGTATGGGATGGTGATAGTTTTGTTGTAGTCTTCTGTGGTAGATAATGGGGGGATTTTTGAGGAGCATTTAGTATTTTATCTATCTTATGGGGATTATAGCCATTGGTCATGAAGGTGTGACGCAGGTGAGAAAGTTCAGCAGTGAGAGCAATGTCATTGGAACAAATTGCTCTAGCTCTATGGCTTAGTGTTTTTAAGATACCATATTGTTGAGAAAGGTGATGGTGTGATTGTTTGTGTAAATATCTCCCTGTATGTGTGTGTGTGTGGGTTTTATTATTATGCACAGATTTGGTCATACCTATCAGATAGCCAATCTCCAATCAAATGCACTAACATAACATCCAACCCTAATCAGAGCTTTATACAATGCAACAAGAATCTCCATACTTCTACAAGTCAGTGTCCTCACATCGTTCCAAGAATTTGTTGTGTTGTTCTCACAATTTTGGCAATATGTCTTTCAAATTTCAGATCCTTATCCATCATCACTTCAAGATCTCTTATTTCCCTCACCTTCAACTTTATTATTATCATCATATATATTATCATAGGCTATGCTCTATTCTTCATAGTTTGTTCCAACTTTGTGTCATCAGCAAAAACAGCTGTATATCCCCATATCCCTCTATTCAAATCTTCCCCAATATCATTAACATAGATCTTAAACATCAATGGCTCTAAAACAGACCCCTGAGGCACACCACTCATGACTTTCCTATTCAGGGATATTGTTCCCCCCATACATAACTTGTTCATACCTATCAAACAGCCAATCTCCAATCCAATGCATTAATATAACATCCAACTCCCACCCTCTAGTTTGACTATCAACTTATCATACGGTAATCAAAAGTTTTTCAAAGTCTAAGTATGAGGTGTGACAATTAAATTCCCGGAATGCACTATAAAAAAATCACATTCAGAATTAAACATTAGTGGCTATTGATACCTTTGAAGTAGTCCGCTTGTGCATTTATACGCTGGTTTAGATGGTGTTCCCATTTTTGGAAACAGGCCTGGAACTCTTTTTCCGGAATACTTTTGAGTTCCTTCATCACATTATGCTGGATATCAGTGATGTCAGAAAATTTTGTCCTTTTAGTACAGTCTTTAATTTTAAAAACAGCTAGAAATCACAAGAAGCTAAGTCAGGTGAATAAGTAGGATGACCTAATTCAGTAATCGATTTTTTGGGGGGCAGAAATTCTCTGACAATGAGCGCACTATGGCTTAGCGCATTGTTGTGATGGATGATCCACTTGTCAGTTCACAATTCGGGTCTTTTTCCCAGAATAGAATCTCGTAATCTTTTTCAGCACCTCTAAATAGCATTTTTGGTTGACTGTTGTTGTTCAATGAATTCATAGTGGACTTTTCCTTTGTTATCAAAGAAACAGATCAGTATTGTCTTGAACTGTGAACGTGACTGACGTGTGCTTTTTTTGGATGTAATGAACTCAATGTTTTCCATTGCATGCTCTGGCATTTTGTTTCGGGATCGTACTGGAAGCACCAGGTTACATCATCCATAATTACTCTCAGAAACGTGCTTATTTGCAGAAAGATCAGTCACAATTTGAAGCCATCACCGCTGCTTCTGTTCATTTGTCAAGATCTGAGGCACAAACTTCACAGAAATCTTTTGCATACCCAATTCTTCAGTTAAAATTACACTGACTGTTTCTTGATTCATTTGCAATTCATTAGCCATTAATTGCACTGAATCGTCTGTCAGACTGTACCAAATCTCACACTCTGTTCACATTTGCATTCATCATTTTTGTTTTGGGCTGCACACTTCTGGGGTCGTCATTCACATCATCTTGCCCACCTCTGAATCTCTTATGCCGCTCAAAGACACTTGACTTTTTTCAGAGCATCCACACCATATGCTACTTTCAACAGCTCCAATGTTTTAGTAGAAGTTTTGCCGATTTTCACACAAAATTTGATGTTAACACGCTGCTCCAAATTTCGATCACACATTTTTATACAAAAGTTTACACACAGATCTCGATTGTTTTTGCAATTGCCAACTAGAAAATGGCTCTATTGGCTTGAGGTTTATGCACACATTAGTTAAAGGATGTACAAACACGATTACTCACGTGACTAACCAAATCACCACACAGACAACACTACATGGTTATTCTGGGAATTAAATTGTCACACCTTGTATACCACTGTGTATCCATCACCCACATCCAATGTTGTTGTTACCTTATTGTAGTAAGTACATGGATTACTAAAATATGACCTCCCTTGCGCAAATCCATGCTTACCATTAGATAACACAATTGTTGTCAACCCAATTCTGGATCCTGATTCTCACCAGTCTTTCCAACACTTTTACTACAACACCTGACAAACAAATTGGCCTATAATTTGATGCTTTAATTCTATCACTTCCTTTATGAAGTGGTAGAATCTCGCCTTCCTTCCACTCCTTCAAAACATGACCCAACATAAGAGTCATATTAAACGAATATGCAAGGCAGGTGTCGACTCCCTGACACATTCCTTCAAAATACACGGTGATATATCATCAAGTCCTACAGCCTTATTAATATCATGCTTGCTTAACACCAGATATATCTCTTCCATACTCACTCAGTCTCCTTCTCCTCAACCACTGCAATCCAACTTTCCATGATGTCACATTTGAGGATGAAAGTGCTATATGCATTAATCATTAAATATCGCAACAATATTCTCGACAGCAGTTGTCCTTATACAATTTTCTCCAATCAATGGCATCCTACCATATTCATTCTTATTTTTGCTGGTTGCATATCAAAAGAACTCCCTAGGATTTTTTTTTTGGCTTCATTAGCTAACTGCTGCTCATACTTCATTTTTGCTACCATTACCAACTAAGTCACACTCCTTGCCTGTTCTTTGTATTTCTCATGGAATTGATTATTACCACTCCTCTTGTGTTGCCTTTATAATGCCTTTTTTCTCTGTATTGAATGCTTAATCTCTTCATTCATTCATTTCACACCTACTTTATTTAACCTATTGAACTTTAGAATACAGTAAATATAGATATTGCTTCCACTAGATAGTTCTTAACTATCATACAAGTATCACTGATCTTCTTTCCACCTAAATCCTCATTCCATGCTACACCTGTAACCTGTCTCCTGAGCTTTTCATAATCATCAACCTTGTAATTCCACATATACCCATTACTCGCAGAGGTCCTGACATGGCTGGCAACCACCCAAGTAATAACTTCATGGTCACTCTCACCAAATGGAGGGAGATTTGACACCTTATTTATAATAACTTCCACCGATGAGGTGATTAAATCCAAGACCCTCAAATCCTCATGTGCCCTTTGTTACATGCTGCCTGAGGTAGCAGTCCCCCCAAAAATTTACACTAATTTTCTTTACTTCCAGTTGCCATCTCATCATCCTAATCTATATTGCAGTAATTAAAATCATCCATAATGACCCCCATTTTCTAATATCTCTTCCACACGTCTATAGCAACATCCAAAGTATTTCATTCTATTCACCTCTATCTCACACCATACTGCCTCAAAACCATTTCCATTATTTCCCTTATGCATCTCTACCTTGTATGGTCATAACTCTTTTTCTATCATCAATAGCACTCCACCTCCCTTTTTTACCTTTTCTGTCTTCATGAAAAATATCATATCCTTCCATCTCTATTCCTGTCATTCCTCCCCCCCCCCATCAAACCATGTCACTTATTCCAACAATTTTTGGGTGAAAAAACTCAATCAATGCAACCAGTGGCACACCCAGAGGGGGGGAGGCCCCCCCCTAAAGAAAAAGGAAAAGAACACTAGAAAATTTTCAAAAATCTTTTCCTAATTAATAAAATTCATTTTTTTATTTATGTTGTGTCGTGTCTTCTATTTCTATACTACTTATGAATTAGCAATCATTGTAGATACTCAGTTATAGGTCGTATGCAATGCATAGCATGTATTCTCAAATCGCCTGCTCAACTCGGGCCCCCCCAAAGATTAAACCTCGAGTGCACTACTGAATGCAACCATTTAATTTTCCTTGTTTCTGATACTTCTAGCATTTGTATTATTATTATTATTATTATTATTATTATTTCGGGCGACTCCAGGAGTCCTTAGACTCATCGAGGGAGGCCTTAAACATCATGTCCACACAACTATGCGATTACATTCTCACAGTATCTATCATACCTTGTCTTGAACTCGTTCACCGTCATAGCACCCACAACAGACTCTGGCAGCTTATTCCACTCATTTACCACTCTAAAAGTAAAGAACCCAGCTCTAACACCCCTGCTAACCACACTCTTGCCCAGCTTCCATAGGTGTCCCCTAGTTCTCCCACCACCAGTCCTGATCTCAAAAATATCCTCTGAATTAATCCTATAGAATCCCTTTAGCAATTTGAATGTCTCAATCATATCTCCCCTCCTCCGCCTATCAACTAGTTTCTGCAACCCACAAATCTTCAACCTGTTCTCATATGGTTCATTCCATAGACCTGTTATCATCTTAGTCACTCGCCTCTGGATCCTCTCCACCTCCTCCCCATCAAGAAGGAACCGAGGTGACCAAATCTGGGCACAAACCAGGAATGCACTGTTATGTTTGTATACAAACATAACAGTGCATTCCTGGATATAACAAGTTTCACTGATACCACTTATAAGGTGCGACTTCTACATACTTTCCTTGAACTATTTCTTTTTTCTCCTTCTTCAAATCCAACTGTTTTCTCTAGATCCCAAGTCATCCCCTTACTTTTTTGTCTACATACATTCACATCCTCTTAGAGCATCAGCCTTTCTCACACTGTGTTCTCCTGGCCATCCTGGGTCTCTCATTTCCTTGTTTGTTTTACTCACTTGTTCTCTCATTCACTACACTCATGCTACTCACTTCTTCATTCATAAGCACCACTTCAATCTCTCCTTCTTTACTCTGCAACTCTTTCACATCACTTCTTACTTGCTCAGATTCGTTCTCTGACTCATTACTCTCCATTCCAGCAGCAGCAGTTTCTCCAAATGACTTACAACAAAATCATCGAAATGCAGTCAATCATTCTTATTCAGTTCAATTCATCCTTCAAACTCATTCCACACATTAGCAAACTGCACTTCTTTCTCCTCGCACATTTCTGCTAATGTATCATTCACAATCTTTATTCTTCGCCTCATCTCATCACTGTTATACCTGGACAAAACACTGACTACCTTTCTTATCACACTATTATCTTGCATCCTTCTGAACAACCTCCTGATACCAATCTTATGTTTTCCTTGTACCCAGTGAAATCATTTGTCCCTATTACCACTACCAAATCTTTTGCTCACATACTCATCATGTCCAATGCCTCAGTCATTCTATTCATTTTACCATCAGGAAAACAAACCTTGTGCATCTTCTCATTTGTTTACCACGCTATCATTTCCTCACACTCTCTGAACATTTGCACAATCTTTAACTGCAATGTTAGTTATGACAAATGTTCATTAATTGTATTAAAACTTATATTTAAGCAAGCCTCGTGGTCCATCAGAATATTGCATTTTCTACGTACCCATACTTGTTTTTTTCTCTTATTCAGCCTCTACATAAATAACCATGACCTTTCCATGCATACGTTTTACAATCATGGCACCATACCATTTTTGATCTACTTTATTTGTCTTTCATGCAGACCTACACAATGATTTCCCTTTAACCATCATTTTGTATCAGTATTCTAAGTTTAACAATTTTGTAAACAAACTTAAACAAGCGCGCGCGCACACACACACACACACACACACACACACTACAGAAACTACAAGTGCACAACTGTACCAAAACTCTTACATATAAACACATGCTTATTTACAATTCATTATTAAAAAATAAAAATAAAAATTCACATTGCATGAATAATCAAATGAACTTACCTAGTGCACAAGAATGTGCAATCAAGAACTGGTATAATTTCCATTACTTTGATTTTGAAATTATAATTAAATAAGTTTTTCTGCACTATGAAGAAAGAGAAGTTTGTTACTTCAAGCCAAACACTGGAAAGCAGTAATGGTAGTGCACAATGATGGACTTGAAAATTTCTAGAGTTGCATTCTCGAGCATGAGCGAAAGTAAAAAAAAAAAAAAAAGAAGTCATTTTACCTCTTTATAAGGCTTTGATAAGACCACACCTGGATTATTGTTAACAGATTTGGTCTCCCTGGTTCCAAGGGGATAAAGAAGCTGTAGAAAGGATACAAAGAAGAGTTACAGAGTTATATCAGGATTATGGGATTTAGATTTTGAGGACAGATTGCGAGTATGTAGACTGCAGACTCTAGTTAACAGGAGAAAGAGGAGAGATATGATAGAGGTCTATAAACTTTTGAATGGGTGTTATAGAATATCAACTGAAGAAATTTTTCGCTATATGGAAGATGGGGAGAGAACATGAGGGCATCCATGGAAGTTAAGTTTGTTCACAGTCAAGAAAGGGGAAAGAGCTAGGTTTTTCTCCCAGAGAGCAGTTAGTGAGTGGAATCATTTACTGTTAAGGGTACTGAGTGAATCTAGTGTGAATGAATTTAAGGGAAAGTATGATAGCTGATTTGGGTAATTTATGGCCTCCTTCGATGAGTCCTCGACTCCCTGGAGGTCTCAGAAGATAATAATAATAATTTGCCAGTCACTCCCAAGTGTTCAGCAGTTTGGAGAGTAAGAAAGGAGCATGGCAGAGAAAAAACTGTGAAGTTTCTGTGTCTTCAATATATGAAGACAAGACAGAAATTAGAAGAAAAGTTAGAAATGGAAGACTGAAGTTTTTAGTGATCATTAATCCATATAAGATTTATTTCAATTAATGCTGAATGGAACTTTCATTCAGCTTTAACGTTTTTGATTTCCAGTTCATACAGATAAGGGGCTCAGTAAAGTTTATTTTATATAGGATTCTCAACTTAACAGGTGACTTCTAACAGTTCATATGGTTTTAATTATTTCTTCAGATCTTTCATATAGAAGGTAGAGTGGTAATTCTAAAGTATTAAAACTTTTAATAAAATTTTAAGAGAAAATGGACACTTTCATATAGGAAGTTAATTAATTCTAAAGTGATGATATGTTTGATGTGAAATTTGGTAGTTATTGAATGGAGCTTCCTGTTACTTTCATATAGAAAATGAAGTAACAAATGTCCTGGATTAAGACAAGATGTTTTCTTCAGTGTTCTGTAACTTTAAAATGAAAGAAGAGATTTCACTTGCATTGCTGTCATATGGAGAACACTTTTGTTTTGCGTTAATCTTTCTCCTGTATGAACCAAAGAAAGAATAAAAGTTCTGTAGGAGGCAAGAGACTAAGGTTCCAAGAGTTTTATCCATATAGGATAATAACTGTGAGCCTCCACAGCTCAGTCAGTACACACAAAGCCCTTTGATCAGAAAGACCTGTGTTCAATTCCCATTAGTAATGTGAGGAACCTTTATCTGGTCTGTCTCTTTCAACGAAAGGTGAGCAAGATGATCTCATATGGGGGGGGGGTCACCTGGAAACTCGAGTTTTTCATCTCCCAGAATAGACAAACTGGCCCTGTGAACACATGCATCTACAGACAAAGGATACACTGGGAGGCACAGGGCTAACCACCTCATCCTCAAGTTACGGCTGCGAAGTCCAAGAATACTTGGAAAGGGAGTGGGCGCTTAATTGCCTATTAGGGCCACTAATAGGAATAATAGGATAGGATAATAACTGTAGGTTTATGTGACTGAAAGTAAACATTGCACATTGGTACTTGCACAAATAAGTAGTGTTGATTTGATGTCATATATATTTGTGCATTTTGTAAATTAAAGATTTTTATTTCGGTTAAAAAATTGTTTGAAGACTCAATCTCTTAATTATAAATTAAAGATCCCAAGAAATTATATTCTTGGTTTCAAAGGATATGTCCTTTGTCCAAATGTAAGCAAACAAAGTGTGCGCATGAAGTCATTTCTTCTGCTGGGATACTTGTATATAAGGCTAATGACTTCATCAATTGCCTTAGTATCTCATAATGAAATGCACATAATCTTACAGACATGTACCATGCTATGCATTATGGGAAGGGCCACTGCCTGGTCCAGTTTCGACCTTTATTGAGGTAGTGTGTTTAAGTGTAAGGATACTTCTCCAAAAATATTAAGTGATCTACCAGATCACTCTTCATTACTCCTGACCTGAATCACTCCTGGACAGGAAACTCAGCAGTGATTCCACCTAGTGATGGGTAAAAACCCACCACTCTACTTCCCAGGAAGTAAGCAAACCCAATGATGAGCATTAATAAATGTCATCAGTAGGAGCCATACCCAGAAGTGATACCAAGGTTAAAATTATGCAGAAATCATATTTCCACATAGAAGTAAGCCAAAGATGTCACATCTTATTACTGAAATACTCTGGATTAGAGATTAAATGTTGAAAGTTTTTCCACTTGTTATACTATAAAAAAGAGATGCCAAGAAATTATATTCTTGGTTTCATCCATTGTCCAAGGGTAAGCAAACAAAGTTTGTGCATTAAGTCACTTCACAACTGGACTACTAATTCAGTTGATGTGAAGTTGTTAACTTCTATACAAGAGGTTAACAACTTCACTTCAACTGAATTAGTATCCCATAAAATTTTTGAAAGTTTTGTGAAGTGACTTCACATACAAACTTTGTTTGCTTACACTTGGGCACAGGATGAAACATCTATCTCAAATTCAGAGTATTTCAGTAATATGGTGTGACACCTTCTGGCTACTTGTATATGGAAATATGACTTGTGCATTACTTCAAAACCTTGGTATCACTTCTGGGTCTGGCTCCCACTGATGAGACCTCAATAGAGGTTGAAACAAGTCTGGGTAGTGGCCCTTCCCATGCACAGCATTATATATGTCTGTAAAGATATGTGCATTGCTGAAATAAAGAACCAAAAGGCTTCAGTTCAGTGATGCAAAATTACATAAGCAAAGTGGATATTAGATCCAGCATTATTTCAAAGTCTATTTCCAAAAGTTTTGTGAGCTGACCAGAGAGCTTGCAAGAATACATTCCTCGGCATTCACGAGTTACCTTAATGTGGGCCTACTTAAAAGACATAGGCACTGACCAAGAGTCTATATATTCACCTTTTATGAGCCCATTTTGATAAAATGTCCATTTTATCAAAGTTGTTGCTTAGTACTTAGTATGCAGATGACAAGGCATTATTATCAAATGCTGAAACAAGACTACAACACCTGTTGAACAGATTACTGGAATCCTGTATCAATTATGGAATGAAAATTAACATCACAAAAACAAAGGTAATGAGAATAGCAAGGAAAGAAGCAAATATGGATATCTGAATAAATGGGGAGAAATTGAATCAACTAAAGACATTTAAATATCTAGGAAGTATTATTAGCAGTGATGGAAGATGTAAAAGTGACATAAAAGTAATTACAGCAATGGGAAGAGATGCCTTTAATAGAAAATGGAATTTATTCAGAAGTAAAATGGATAGAATCCTAAAGAAAAGAGTAATAAAATGTTATGTGTGGAGTTTTGCCCTCTATGCAGCTGAAACTTGGACATTGAAGAAAGAAGAAGTTAAGATTTTGGAAAGCTTTGAGATGTGGATTTGGAGAAGGATGGAAAAAATCAAATGGACATCTATAAAATAACTAATGAAAAAGAGTAGCAGAAGAAAGAAATAGGCTAAAGAGGATAAAAAAGAAGAAAAGGAAACTGGATCGGACATATTCTGAGGGAATGGAATCATCAGAGATGCCATCAAAGGAAAAATAGACGGAAAAAGACCCAGAGGAAGAGTAAGGAAAACAATGCTAGGTGACATGCTGAAGGGAGACAGGTACACAACCTTGAAAGAGAAGGCTCAGAACAGAAGAGAGTGAAAGGAAAGTTTCTGCTACTAAAAGAAGAACCTGCTCAATTGCAGAATACTCAAGAAGAAGAAGAAGAGTATTGAAGGAGAGTTTTTGCTCTTTTAAGGTTTTTGCCTGGTCTCTGAAGAGAACCAACTAGTTCAAAACAGCTGCAAGGCCAGTGAAACCTTATCGAAATGGACTAATAAAAGGCAAATATATAGATGCTTGGGTAGTGCCTATGTCTTTTAAGTAGTCCACACTAAGATAACACGGAATGTCGAGAAATGTATTCCCGCAAGCTCTCTGGTAACATACAAAACTTTCATAGTTTCTATATGCAGCTTTGAAATAATGCTGGATCTAATATCCACTATCCACTTTTCTTATGTAATATGAGCCAATGAGCTTGTATAGAGATGCAGTGTGCCAAAAAAGGAAGATGTATATTGATATGCCAGAGGATTCTGTTCTGCGACCACTGTTGTTTAATTGTATATCAATAATATTAGTTCATGGTGGGAAAGGAGATATTCAGCTGTTTGTTGGGGTTGCTCAATTAGGAAGAGCAATGTCAGGAAGTTCTGATATGTTGTTATTACAAGAGTATTTGAATTGAGTCAAAAAATGGGGATATCATTTCAATATTGCATAGTGTAAAGTTAAGCACTTTGTGATAAACCTCCAATAAGGTGGATAGGGAACTGAAGTTCAGAGGACACTTCACATAAGTTGTAAGGGTTACACAAAAATTGCTGCTATAATGTGAAGAACTCTGACATCTATAGATAAAGTGAGAGTTCCATTCTATAAGGTGCTAATTGGCCTCATTTGAATTTCTGTGCACAGATAACCTGGCTATATTGATGATAATGTAACATTAGAGAGCATGCAGAGGCAAATAACTCTCATGACTCTGGAATAGTGAGTATGAGGATAGTTTGAGGGATGTGGTCTTTGCAGCTTGGTGGATAGGTAGAGGAGGAGGGGTGATATGATTGAGATGTATAAAATATGTATATAAGCTGGTGAGAGGAGCCTACCAAATAGATATGGGGGAATTTTTGCATTGGATATTGGAAGATACAAGAACAAGAGGTCATCCCTGGAAACTGTACAAAGGTCATGTTAGTAAAGAGATGAAAAAGATATTTTTTACTTGACGAGTGGAATGCATTGCCAGAACGGGTAGTGAGTGCTCCAACATGAAATGTGTTCAAGGCAAGATATGATAGATACTGTGGTCTGTGAGTGTTTGACTTTCTGTGATGAGTCGTCGAATTCTATGGAGGCTTGAAAGTAATACTAATACTAAAGAACAATGGTCCCAAAACAGACCTCTATGTCATATCACTAGTGATTTTCCTCTTCCTGGATACTACACCTGTACACGCAGCTTGCTGATACCTATATGACAGCCAGTCACCTATCCAACTCACTAATCTCATTAAGAATATATTTTACTTCATGAGTCTGATAAGTCTTGTTCAGCTAGCCATGCCTTGGCAACTAGACACAGAATTCATTGGAATAAAACTGCCAGCCTGGTTGGCTGAATGATTAGCATATACGCTCTCCAGCCAAAATGCTGCAGGTTGGAATCCTGCATTGGGCATGGATGTTTCTGATTGTGAAAATACTAGCAGTGGGCAGTAGATGGCATTGGTGTAGATAATGATGATGGTTGCTGCAGTTCATTGTAGTTGGCAGATTGAGTGGTGGAGACAGAGTTGTAGAGTAGGTGCCCTCCCTCAATGAGTCTTTGGACTCCCTGGAAGTGTCACATTAATAATAATGATGCTGATAATAATATGTGTATTGTATTATGGGATACTAAGGCAACTGATGTGAAGTCATTAGTCTCTATATACAAGTAACACAGTCGTGAAGTGACTTCACATGGAGAGTTTGTTTACACTTGGACAAAGAAGGATGAAACCAAGAATATCATTTCTTGGCATCTTTAATTTATAGTATAATCAAGTGGAAAAACTTTCAAAATCTCTAATTAGTTAAACGAGTTTAAAAAAGGTTAGCTACGAATATGAGATATTCTGAGATATGAACCTGTGTACAAGGATAATCAGAATTTCAGTTTTATCCTTCCCTACACACACACACATGAATTATTATTATGGGAGATTTCAACTATGGTAATACATGTTGGACAGAGTTCTCGTGGAAAGGCTTAGACATTGGTTACGCATTTTCACTATATAATTTAAGGAAATTACAATGTACTAGGATATACATTAAAATAAATTTTAATATATTTCAATATTTCGGCAACGTCACATTGCCATTTTCAAGAACTTAAGTACAAGACACGTGCACGCAGGCACAACAAAACAGTAAGTGAGGAAGAAGTAGGAAGCTATTATTTCTCCTAAAGTCCTGATTGTGCCCTCTAGCGGGCAATGTTTGGGCGATTGGGCTGAAGGTCTTCTCCTCAAATTTGGGAAACCTACATCAGAAGACCTTCAGCCCAATCGCCCAAGAATACCAACATTGCCCGCTAGAGGGCACAATCAGGACTTTAGGAGAAATAATAGCTTCCTACTTCTTCCTCACTTACTGTTTTGTTGTGCCTGCGTGCATGTGTCTTGTACTTAAGTTCTTGAAAATGGCAAAGTGACGTTGCTGAAATATTGAAATATATTAAAATTTATGTTAATGTATATCCCAGTACGTTGTAATTTCTTTAAATTATATAGTGAAAATGCTGGACAGAGAAAATAACAAATGGTAATAAGTGAATTCAATTTCTGAACTTCTTGATGGGCAATTAACTTATGAGCACATGATGGAAGACACATGAGGATAAAATGTTTCGACTTGGTCAGGTGATCTGATTATGAATGAGATGACATCCTTGCCCCTGGTTGGCAACAGTGAGTTCATGGATGAGAAACTTTAAAGGAAGAGAGAGATTAGTAGCAAAGCTAGAAATATTTGTTATCAACAGTAGTAGCAAACTGCATACCTCAAATGAAAAGATAATGATATTTGGGATGACCAGAGGAAATCAGGCAATGCATTCCACTCACCAACCACTCTCCATGCAAAGAACCTGCTCCTCATTCCTTTGCTCACACCCTCCTTATACAGTTTCCAGTGATGGCCTCTCCCATTCTATGAAAAATCTCTTTCATGTCAACCTGATAACAACCTCTGACTAGCTTATATGTCTCAATCATACTCCTATTCACAAGGCTCTGCAACTTACATTCTCTCAATCTGTCCTCATATTCCACATTCCAAAGACCGCTGACCACCTTTGTGAATCTTTTCTGGACCCTATCCCCATATCCTCGTCAACAGGGAAAACCCGGTGGCCAAATCTGTGCACAATAGTCTATATGAGGCCTGATCAAAGCCTTATACAATGGCATCATAACCTCTCTATTTCTGCATGTTAGGATCGTCTACATCATTACCATTATCCAGTGTGGTGTCCACAACTCGTGCAATGCAGCCCCTAATTTCAGGTCCTTGGCCACACCACTCCTAGATCTCTCATCTCCTCCCCTTCCTTTAAAGTTTCCCCAACAAGTATATACTTTGTGTCCTATCATTGCTTACCAAATCTCAAAACTTATGCTTTGCAACAATAAACTGATAGTTCCACTTACCTGCCCATTCATATAATCTATTCAAGTTCTCTTGTAAGGCCATAACATCTGCTTGACTCTGCATTGCTCTCCCAGTTTTGCATCATCTGCAAATGGCTGCATATCACTAGTTAAACCCATCCCAATATCACTAACATACAAATTGAACAACAATGGCCCTAAAACTGACCCCCGCAGCACACCACTAGTGACCTTTCTCTTTCAAGATACTGCACCCCCCCCCCATACACAACTTTCTGATACCTATCTGATACAGCCAGTCAATGATCCAACTCAGAGGTCTGTAATCCAATCCAATCAGTTTCAATTTATTTAGCAGCTTGTCATGTGGCAGTTTATCAAAGCTTTTGCAAAATCCAAGTACACCATTGCATATTCATCTCTACTGTCCAAGGTATTTGCCACCTTGCTATAGTACATAAGTAAGTTAGTAAAACATTACCTACCCTTAACACAACATGCCGATAACCACAGAGAATACCAATGTTATCAACCCATTTCTGTACCCTACCTCTCACCAATCTCTCCAGCAGTACGTTCACCACCAATCTAGATATATACAGACCTATAATTTGAAACTACAACCTTATCACCACTTTAACACAGCAGAACAATTTTACCCTCTTTCCACTCCCTTGGAAGCTGCCATTTGCAGGTTCCAAGTCTTGCAAATGGCAATTGTAAGACTTTTATTAAACAGACATGCCAATGCTACTGCCAATTCCCTGGAACATTCCATTAAGATGCATGGTGATATGTCATCAAATCATATCACCTTATTGACATCAAGTTTATTTATTTCCTCAAATACCTCCTGCTCAGTCACAATTAAGCTACCCTCTCCTATGTCTGTTTAATAAAATTTTATAAAATTTAATAAAATTTGTTGAAATTGGCAAATCATTCTTCCTTCTACTTGCCACATATCTAAAAAACTCTCTAGGGTTTTTCTTTGCCTGATTTGCCAATTTCTACTCATACTCTACTTTTGTTTTCCTTACCAACTGAGTCATCCTCCTGGCTTGTTCTTTTACTATTCATGTAACTGATTATTATCATTATTCACCTTGTACTTCCTCCAAAAGTACTTTCTTTTTCCAGATTTCATGCTTAAGCTCCATGTTCATCCATTTTACACTTTATTTGGCCTTCGGAATACTTTCATATGTTGATGCTGTTATGTGTTTCTTTGTCAGTTCCCATGCAGCATTTATTTCATTACTGCTCAACTCCTCATTCCATGTTATAGCTCCAAGCTGTCTCCTAAGTTTGTCATAATCACGAGACTTATAATTCCACATATATCCTCACAAGAGTCTGCATATAACTAGCCACAATGCAGGTGATCACTTCATGATCACTTTACCAACAGGAGGAAAGTGTGAAACCCCTCTCACAATTACATCCTCTGATGAAAGCTGGTAGAAAATATCTGGAAAAACTTTCTTGAACAAATTAAGTGTGTCCTCAAAAAGTATGATGGCTAATAATAAAACAACATCCACTCAGAGTAACATAAAATGGATTTAACTTACATATGTTTATTTTTAAAAGTATAAAATTTTTGCCTAATTGTCAAGGGCAGCTTCAGTATGACTATCAAATTAAATAACAAGAAAAGAAATTAGTATATTCAACAATGAAGCATGTAAATTGCACATATGACAAGAAACATCTCTGTAGCACAGTTGGAAGAACAGGGAACATTGCGTCCTTTGACTGAAAAAGACTTGTTCAATTTTGCAGAGAGGATTCATTATATGAGCTTTTTCAATTGGAGGTGAGTTAGCCAATCTCATAAATGAAGGTAGCAGGGTTTTTTCCTTCTAGAAACTCAAGTTTTTCATACAGTTACATGAGAATACATGCAATTTACATACAAAAAAATACTGGTGTTGGTGGTGATGGGTGGTAGATGGCATTGATGGTAGTAGTGGTGTCACTGTTTGTGTGTTTGGAAAATTAAGTTGCAGCAGGAGAGATGTTTGTAACAGAGACAGCAAAGTGTCCTCCTGTGATGAGACCTCCGACTCCTTAGAGGTGTCAGAAATTAATAATAATAAAATAATTACAGAGCATCATGGTCTATAATAAGGTTCTAGTAAATTAAACAAAAAGATTAAAGAAAAACTTTATCAAGATTACAATTTAAAAAATAATAATAATAAAAAGAATAAATAAATTTAAAATAATTCTGGAATTTTTGAAGAAGAAATACAAGGTGTGGCTATTAAATAATGAGAAGGGGTGCAAAAATGTAGTTTATTATTACAATTGTACAACTTAATTGTTATCCCCCTGCAATATACTCCCCTCCTTCTCTCTATACAGTATTGCATACAAATTTTCCATTGTTGGAAGCAGTGCTGCAAGCCCTCAGGTGTTATCTGCTTCAGTAGTGCTGCTGTTTTCTCCTTTACCACATCCACTGACCGAAAATGGGAAACAGCAGAGCCAGACTTGCAGGAGAAGATCATCACATGTGATGAGATATGGATTTTCCAGTATGATCCAGAAACAAAGAGACAATCGATGCACTGGAAAACTCCCATGTCACCGAGAATGAAAAAAGCAAGAATGAGCAAGTCAAAACTGAAGGCAATGCTGATTGTTTATTTTGATATCAATGGTGTGGTAATGGTTGAATGGGTACCAGAGGGTCAGACAGTTAACCAACATTATTACCTTGAGGCTCTGGCCAAGCTGAGAGAACAAGTGAGGAAATAGAGACCTGATGTGTGGAAGAACAACACTTGGATTCTCCATCAGGACAATGCTCCTGCCCACAGTGCACTGTCTGCAAAGCAGTATTTGGCTGATAAGATCTCTAGTGTTGGACCATCCACCTTACTCATCTGACTTAACTTCATGCAAGTTTTACCTTTTTCCAAAGTTGAAATCCGCACTGAATGACACCCATTTTCAGTCAGTGGATGAGGTAAAGGATAAACGGCAGCAATACTGAAGCAGATAACACCTGATGACTTGCAGTACTGCTTCAAACAATGGAAAATTCACATGCAACAGTGTATAGATAGAGGGGGGAAAAGTATGTTGAAGGGGATAACAATTAAGTTGTACAATTGTAATAATAAACCCACATTTTTGCATTGAATGTTTGCATGAATTAATATGAATGTATTAATATTAATACACTGATATTAATTCATACAGATCACTGGCAACAAAATATTGAACAAATAGCTTCTCATGGTACATAATGCTTACAATTCTGTAATTTCTTTATTGTAATTCTTACATTTACAGTAAAAGATTAGACATTTGCCTGTTCCAACTTCACTGGACTTTCAATCTTATCACCAGTCTTTTTCTCTCTCTCTCTCTCTCTCTTTCATCTAGGTTGGTCGATTGGTAGAGCCTCTGATACTAATGGCTCAGTTAAGTAAGTTTGAGCGCGGTTAGTAGTTGGAAGGAGATCAATAGTTCGATGCTGTTGGCACACTCCCTCGATGAGTCTTTGGACTCCCTGGAGGTGTCAAATAATAATAAAAAATCTATATCTATTGACCTCTTTTGGTAGTCAATATCTTTTAGAGAGAAATGAAAATGTTCTTTTCATTTCTCTCTAAATTTCTTAACTTTTTTCATAATGTTATATAAATATCTAGTACTTTCCTGATGTCTTCATTTCTTATATGGTCCAATTTTGGGCATCCTTTAACTGTTCTTAACAATTTCATCTCTGCATCTTGTATTTTACTTTCGTCTTTCTTTTTAACCATCCATGTTTCTGAATCACATAACAGAGTGGGAATGGCCATTAATTTGTAAAATTTTAATTGAGTTTCTTGTCTAGTTGTTTTTATTCAGTGTCGTTTCAATTGTTCCATTGTTCCACAGATTTTCTGAAATTTCTTTACTTTTTCATCTATATCTTTATCTTTTAGATATGTTATTATGCAGCCTACATAATTAAACTGTGTGATCTGTTCTATTATTTTATTTTCCATAACAATTTTTGATCTTACATAATCTAGACTATTAAATGCCATGGCTTTTGTTTTCTTTTGGGAAATTTTTAAATTGCATTGTTGGCGTATTCTGTTTAATTCATAAACTGATTTTTGAAGGTCATCATCATTGTTTTGTAATATAATTTGATCATCTGCATACAACATTGTACGAGGGTGGTCTGAAAAGTTCTCAGCCTAACAATGAAAAAACAAATTTATAATTTCAAAATTAATTTTATTTTTCACCATAATCTCCCTTAAGACTAATATATTTATTCCAGTGATAATATATCGGCAAGATTTTTTTTTCTAAGTTAGTACATCTGTCATAATCATCCATGTGAAATTGCAAGTTATTCTATTAAGTAGTTTGTTTTATATAGCTGTCTGAAGCAAAAGTGTTGTCTGTATCCCTTGAAAAATGGATAAAATCGAGTATCGTGCAGTTATGAAATTCTTTGTAAAAGAAGGTTTAATGGCAAAAGAAATTCATTTGAAGTTCATGAAACTTTATGGGCACTCTTCTCCTTCGTTTTCGACAATTAAGAAATGGACTGCCGAGTTTAAACGTGCTCGTACCAACCTTGAAGATGATCCACGTGAAGGACGTCCAAAAAGTGTAACAACACCAGAAATCATTGAAAAAGTGCACGATATGGTATTGGATGACTGGCGAGTCAAAGTGCATGAAATTGCTGAGACTATAGGCATTTCAAAAGAACATATAGAATATATTTTGCATAAAGAATTGCAAATGAAAAAACTTTTCACAAGATGGGTGGCATGCTTGCTCACTGCAGATCAAAAACACACTCGCATGAAAAAATCTCTGAACTGTGCTTGGAGAGTTTTAACAAGAATAAAAGTGATTTTGTGTGTTGATTTATTACTATAAATGAGGCTTGGATTCACCATTACACACCAGAATCCAAAAGCAGTCAAAACAGTGGATAGAAGCCAGTTTTTAGCGCCAAAGAAGACAAAGTCAGTTCCATCAGCAGAAAAGGTCATGACATCTGTGTTTTGGGATGCTAAAGGCATTTTGTTCATTAATTATCTTGAAAAGGGTAAAACAATAACTGGGGAATATTATTCCAATCTTTTAATCAGACTAGGAGAAAAAATTTGTGAGAAAAGATCCGGTTTGCAAAAGAAAAAAATCATCTTTCATCAGGACAATGCACCTGCCCACAAAGGTGTTTTTGCAATGGGAAAATTAAGGGATCTGCACTACGAATTGTTGGAACATTCACCCTATTCCCCAGATTTGGCTCCCTCTGACTTCTATCTCTTCCCAAAACTAAAACTCTTCCTTGATGGTCAAGCATTTTTCTTTGAATCAAGAGGTGATTGCAGGTGTAGAAGGGTATTTTGCAGATCTTACTGAGATCCACTACAGAGATGTGATAATGGTGCTGGAGCATCGGTGAAATAAATGTATTAGTCTTAAGGGAGATTATGTTGAAAAATAAAAAAAAAAATTGAAATTATAAATTCGTTTTTTCGTTGTTAGGCCGAGAACTTTTCACACCACCCTCGTGCGTGTGTGCGTGCGTGCGTGTGTGTGTGCAGTCATACCCCGACTTACGCGAATCTGGAGTTACACGGTTTCTTATATGTACGTATTCCCGTCCCGCCTCACCACTAGTCGTATCTTTCAGGTGCCAGCTGCATTCGCCAGTGTCGCACATGCTGTGAACAAGCACTGACGTGATTCGTGCAGTCTCCATTCATACACGATTTTTATAGTCTACATACCTTGTGATTATTTAATGCTATGTTCTTGATAAAAAATTTTATCACATAAAAAATAATAATGTCATCCAAAAGAATCAAGTCCAATTTTTCTACTGCTAGCAAGAAAAGAAAAACATTGACTTTGGAAACACACGCAACATTATTAAGGATTTTGAAGGCAGAATGAAAATTTGTGAGCTAGCAAAGAAGTTCGATCTACAGGAATCCACAGTAAGAACAATCATAAAAGAAAGGTTTACAGATTTTGGAGGACATAGATTCTAATGAGGAACGAATTGTAGCCACAAGGCAAGGAATAAAAAAATCATTGGCTTGCTATGAAGAAATTTTGCGTGACAAGAAAAAGACATTATGCCATCAGATGAATCTATTAGATTTTATGAAACCCATCGACATCGAAATAACTTTCTTTTTTTTTATGTACGAAAAACTACAATTATGATTATATTTCTTAAAATAGATAGGTGTTTTTATAAACCTTTGGTCCCAATTGTATGTTTGTATATATAAATTACATGCAAAATTATACCCCGAGTTATGCGAATTCGACTTATGCGCTTTTTGTTGGTCCCACCTATCACGTAACTTTGGGGTTTTACTGCATATATACATATATATATATATGCAGAGGACACTGACTTGTAGAAGTAAGGAGATTCTTGTTCCATTGCATAAGTCTCTGATTAGGCCACACAGACACATGGAGTACTGTGCACATATTTGTTCACCTGGTTTTTGAAAGGATGAAGAGATGTTGAAAAGGCTCCAGTGGTGACTGATTAAGATAGTTTCTGATCTCAGGAATGTTGAATATGAGGAAAGGTTTAGAAGATGCAATTTACAGAGCCTAGTGGACAGGAGGAAGCAAGGTGATATGATAGAAACCTATAAGTTAGTACGGGGTTGTTAGAGGATCAATGTTGGAGAGGTTTTACAGAAAATGTAGAGTCTGGTGGACAGGAGGAGGAGGGGGAGATATGATAGAGACCTACAAGTTGGTAAGGGGTTGTTATAGGATCAATGCTGGAGAGGTTCTACAGAAAATAGTGGGAGATCAGGGGAGAACCAGAGGTCATCCCTGGAAACTGTATAAAGAAGGTGTGAGTAGGGGAGTGAGAGGCAGGTTTTTTTCGTGCAGAGTTGTAAATGATTGGAATGCCTTGCCTGCGAGTGTGGTGTCTGCAGGGAGTTTGAATGTGTTCAAAGAACGGTATGATAAGCTGTGTGTTTGATAAAAGGACCTCCCAGATGAGTCTTTGACTCCATGAGGTCTTGGGTAATAATAATAATAATAATATTTTGTAGGCTATGTCTTGTCTTCCATGTATATCTTCTATTTTATTAATAAATCTGTCGCAAGAATCTTGGTGAGCTTTCTATACTTTGGTTTTAGCTATATTTCTTTTATTTTTGTTTATTTCTTCTATTTCCTTTGTATATTTTTGAAGGAGTGATTTGTATGCTATTTGTTTTTTCTTTTATTGCATTTTGTATATTGTGTTCCAGATTTTTAATGTTTTTCATTTTAATATTTAATTTTCTCTCCAAGTACTTCAGAGGCTGCTTTATGGATTATCTTTATTAAAGTTTCTATTCTTCTTCTTCTATATCTTCAGTGATTTGGGCTTCTTTTAAGTAATCTGTTAGTCATGATTGATATAGGATCCTAATGCTTTCTTCTTGTAATAGATATACTTTGTATACTTGTTATATTTCTTGTTTTTTTCTTATTTACTTCGTTTCTCCATTTTGCTAGTATTTCTATTTTAGAGACTACTAAGAAATTATCTGAAAAAAATTTCACGTTTACAGAGAAACGTGTACATCTCTCACTCGTGGAGCTTGTTTCTCATTAGTAATGATATAATCAATTATAGATTTTGTTCCTCTGCCATTCATAGTATATTTATTTATATTCTTTTTTTGAAAAAAAGTATTGGTTATTTTAAAATTATTGAAAGTACAGAAGTCTAATAGTTCTTGACCACTGTTATTCGTGTAAATTTCTGCATATTTTCCTAAGACTGGATTATTTCCAACTCTAGCATTAAGATCTCCTGCTATTAATATATAGTCATTTTATTACATTTATTTAATTGTTTTTTTTTTGTAGAATCTCATAAAATTGTTTGGGATCCTCTTTCGTACCTTCTTCAGGGGCAAATACTCCTATGATATTTAAGTAGTTTCTATTTGCTTTAACTGTTATAATTTGATCATTTACAAAATTGTACTTTCATACTTTATGGTCTGTAATTCTTGCAAACTCATAAAACTCCTTTACATCTCCTTTATTTTCGTTGAAAATATTTGTCTGGAACGTTACACCTACCACACTCAACCTTTTCCACAGTTCAGCTAGAATATCACCAGATCCTGTGTTTTTGTTGTTTGCCATCAATCTGGCAAACAAAATTGTTCTCTTGCTTGTTTCACTTCTGATTCTGTGATCTATGGCACAGGGCATTCTGTTGTTGTTGGTAGGTTTTTTTAGCAGGTGATTGTAATACTCTACTCTTTCCATCACTGTCTTATGTTCTCATTCTTTGTCACTAACATCCCTACTAATTTTTCATGTATATCTGACTAACTTGAATGTCTTTTGAGCAATGGTTTTGTTCTGCGATCCTGAAGATTTCTTTATCATTTTTGGTCATTTCAAGTTGTGCATTAAAAATCATTCATGCTACTAGCTTTTGCTTGTGGTTCTTTTCATATTGTTCTTTGCTGCCTAATATGTGGGTTTCTTCAGTTTTAGTTTGCTGCCATTGTTTGAAAAGGAGTTTCTTATCACAAAGCTTGTCCTTTGCCTCTTCCTTCCACCATCCAGTTTCTTTGTCACCATTTATGGGCCCCTTCGATAAGCCTAAATGGCATGCTGCCTGTTTAGTGCAGTAATATTGGAAGTCATCCAATATTTTATTCACTAAAAATCCAAGTCTTTCTTCATGCAGGTAATCAACAAGATCTTCACACAGATTTCATTCCTCCTGCTGGTTGAGTTTATGCCATCAGATTTTAAAGATCTTTCCTCTATGATCCATCAGTGGATTTGGCATCAGAAGCTCTGCAACCAACAGTCTGTGTGTAATAAGTGGTTGTTCTCCTGGTATTACCTTACAGTCTTTGAAGATCTTGAGAGACAGGTGGTCTGCCATAGCATAATCAGAACTCGAATCATGGCTTTTATATGTTCTGAACATTTGGTGAAGAAGGTATTAATAATTCTTAAATCATATGTTGATGCAAAGCACAGTATGCCTTCATCCTGTGGGTTTAGAGACCCATAACTTTAGTTGCGATGAACTCTTTGGTAGGTTTCGCTCATCCTTCCAACATGGCTGTTAAAATCCCCATCTATATATTTTATCTGATTTCATATATTTTAGCAAATTTGGTAAGAAAAAAATGGCAGTAAAAAAAAAACATGCAAATAAAGGAGGCAGGAATAAGATATATCAATTGTGTTCTTAAGAGAATTCACAGAACGAGTAAAACATTTCTGCTATTTTAATAACATTTTTGGCAAATGTTTTGAATATGGAAGTAGGTAATAGAATGAGCAAAGCCGGCATGATAGAGAGACAATTGAATAAATTTATGGAAAAATAGAGAGAAAGAAAGAGAGAGAGAGAGAGAGAGAGAGAGAGAACTCAGCTAAAACACTAAACTAGTAGTGTTTTAGCTATGCTCTTTCTTATAAAAACAACATTTAAAGCAATTTTAATTTATAGATCTGGACCACAATATGAGGGTTTTGAGGAAAATCAGAGGAGAAAATATGGCATTAATATCAGAATCATATCAAGCACAATGTTATTAGAAAGGACCTTGCCATCATTAGCATTCAATAATGGTAAAGCTAATCTAAGATGGTTATGATTATTTAAAGAGAACAAGGGAAGAAAGGGTAGAAAATGAGAAATTTGACACAAGAATGCAAGGATTAGAAATAAAACAATTACCTGAAGACTGCAGATCACAGTATGAGAATTATGAAGAAAATCAGGGGATTGAACAGATGGCATCAACAACTGAATCATTAAAAATTAAGTTATTGGAAAGGAGAATTGTCACCAATACCATTCAAGGATGTGTCAGCAGAGTTGATATCCTTAGTTATGATGAACTCTTTGGTAGGTTTCACTCATCCTTTCAACGTGGCTGTTAAAATCCCCATCTATATACTTAATCCCATTTCATATATTTTATCAAATTTGTAACCATTACCATTCAAGGATGTGTCGGCAGAGCTGATCTAAGATGGTAAGGTCATTTAAACAGAACATGGGAGGAAAAGAAAATAAGAAGAGTTTGATACCAAGATGACAGAAAAAAATAAATAAAAAAATTAGCCAAGATCTAGGTGGACTAATGGGATTATTGGTGTCCTGGAAGATGGAAATGGGAGACAGACTTATAGTGGGGACCTGACAAGTAACAGATTAATGAATAAAAAAAAAACAACTGATAAGAATTCAATACAAATCTAATTATGCAGTATTATTATAATACTATCTTGTTCACAATACATATGAGGAAATGATGATGAAAGCTGTCTTTGGAAAGGCAAGAATAATTACCTTTACCAAAAATCCAGAAAATGATCCTTATGGCAGGCTTTATTATAAAAGCATATAAGACTGACTAATGCAGCTCAAATTTCCTTGTTTGAATCAAATTGTTATCCCTAAGAGCAAGAATGCACTTTATGGTTATCACTCCATCTTGCAGTTCAGAGCATATCTTACTTGGCACACCAAGGATGCCCCCATACTGATATGACACCTCTAGAATAATTTAGAGATTTACAGAAAACTGTAGTAATTGGTATTTGATCCTACGTATGTTGCTAAGAAAAATTTCTGAGTGTTGCAGGAATGATGTTTCCATCAACCTGTCACATGAACAGATCTAGAAATTAGAAAGAAAGAACATGTAGGAGATGTTAATCACAACAGAACAGACACCTCAGGTTTGGCACATCATTTCTCAACTTCAAACCACGCAATAGATTGGGATAACAGCTCCATGCCATATATATAGAAGAGGATTACAGTTGTCGATCTTTTAAAGAAGCTGCAGTAGTTCTACGAACAGAATGTAACCTTAATCGTAACCAAGGGGTTATATTAAAGGATATGTGGAAAAATATCATTAACTCATTAAGTTTAGCAGCGCTACACTATGCCAAAAATTATGTAACACTACTTTGTAAAAATGACTGACTTTTCACGCTTCATGCGTATCATGTCATGCAAACCTTTCCAATTTTGTCTAACTGTTGTTAACCGTTTCTGCATTCCTTTGTTTTTTTGCATTTACTAGTAGTTTTTTTACCTGCTCGTCTTGATAAAGCTAGTCAGTTACATCTAGCGAAACTAGTAGACGTTTTTGTATATATATGTATTAAAACCTATGGTCTTGTAATCCAAATAGTATGTGTTAATCTTAAAAAAAAAAAAAAATATTTTATATATGTTGGTGGATCTCACAACTTCCATTTAAACCCATCTGCTTTAAAAAAGAACAACATTTTTCTAATTAGATATTTATCTGTTTCATTCATATGACAATAGATGTTGATATATTTGTATATGTATCAAGAGAGGTTTCTCTAAGTGTTTCAGGAATGATGTTTCTACTAGCATGTCACCTAAACAGAATTTTATTTTTTTACAAATTTTGGGGATCATACCTGCCCCTTCTCCTTGAAACACCTTGTATAAAAAAGGGCAACATTTGTTTGTTATGAAAAATGATGGTATATTTATATCTATCTTATGTTCTTGTTGTTTCTTGGCTTTACCACCATTTAATGATAATAAATGATGCATCACCCTTTATGGGGTCCTTTTAATTTATTATTATTATTTTGGATCTCCATGGAGCCATAAGATTCCTCATGGGAGCCCAATCTTAGACATCACAAAGTCTATCATACCACTCCTTAAATCCACTCACCATTCACCGCTCAGACGAATTCCATGATTCAACCACCTTCCATGCAAAAAAAAAGCCACTTCTGACCCTTCTACTCACCACCTCCTTTTGCAATATCCAGGAATGGCATTTTGTTCTTGTTCTTCCCCCTTGTTCTACTATATGAAAAATCTCCCCAATGTTAATCCTGTAAATAGCCCCCAACAGTTTAAATATTGCAATCATGCCACCCTCTTCATCTTCTATCCACCAAACTCTGCAGTCTGCATGCCCTTGATCTATCCTCATTACTATCATTGAAGAGTCCTGATTTTGTTTTGATATTTGTCACTGTATCTTCTCCAGTTAATTTATCCTCTTCAAATCCTAGTGATCAGAACTGGGGACAACAGTCCAGATATGGCCTGATTAGGATTTTATACAATGGAATCTTCACTCTTATCTCTATTGGTCAAAGTCTGTCTTAGTATAGCATCAATCATCTTCGTTGATCTCACCACTTTTGCAACATGTACTCTTTAAATTTTTATCAACAACCACCCCAAAATCTCTTGCCCCATCCACTTCCTCTAGTAGAGATCCATCAAAAGAGTATTCATAATAATGTTTTACAGTATAAACAACAGTGGAAAAAAATATTTATTAAACTCACTAATATTTTTCTAGTTTTCTAACCAGCATCATCAGAATACAATTATAACTATGATAGGCACAATTAAACTACTTAATTGAAGGAAACAATTTAAATTTTAACTGACAACAGAACTAATGTCTTTACATGGCACCCATGTAAAGACATTATTACATGGGTCAGATAACCATAAAGTTAATTTTGAAAAATTACACTATCAGGTCTAGTCTTCCAGATCTTTGGTAATTAATGCAACCATACTTGTTGATGTTGGGAGAGAGTGCTTCATTTTTGACAATGATTCTAAAAATAGTCTCTCAGTAAAGGAGAATCTGGTGCATTGTCTGGTAACTTGAGATACAGATAGAATTTTTGTGTTCTTCAAGGTGAATGTTAATGGATCTACAAGTCTGTCCAAAGTAGGCTGAACTGCAAGCACAAGGAACTTTATGCACTTCAGGATGTTCAAGATGATGCAGTTGATCTTTAGGAGGATGTATGAAGGTTGAATGAAAAGTTTGGAAGTGGCATGGAGATCATATTTGCAGAGAACTTTGACTATTTTTTAAATCAACTTTAAGATTATCGAACCCATAGGGGAGGGGGCAAGGGAGCATGTAAGGACATTAGTTCTGTTGTCAATTACAATTTAAATTTTCTCAGCTACATAGTTTAGTGCCATATGCCTATTACAGTTATGATTGTGTTCTGATGATGATGTTGGTTAGAAAACACCAGAAAATATTAGTGAGCTTCATAAACATTCAACCCCCCCCCCTCTTGGTACTGTTTATACTGTCAAACATCAGCACTATTACTAATAACCCTCCCAAGCTTCAGATCATCTGCAAAGAACTGAATATCTCACTGAAACCCAGTGACAACATCATTGATATAAAGGTTAAAAAACAAAAACATCTAGGTAAAAAACAAGATAGGTAATCAGGAACCTCAAGCACGTAAATGCTCACAGAAGTTAATGCTAAAACAGCATTATATTATTATTATTATTACGTGACACCTCCAAGGAGTCCAAAGACTCATCACAGAGGATACCTACTCTACAACTCTCCATCTCCACCACTAAATCCACCAACTATAGCAGTGATGGCGAACCTTTTTACCCAGGTGTGTCAAACTTTTTTTTTTTTTTAAATATTGACGTTGTTGATGTGCCATTTGCATACATGCATTATAAATGTAACTACATAATCATAGATAGTGACTTATACATATCATATTATGCTATTTATTTAATAGGATAGTGATATAAAATTTATGAGTTCATATTATACAATTAATTTAATAAACTGAAATTACAAACTTACATTACATTTAATGACTTTTCTGTTGCTGACTACTGGTAGAAAGTTCTTTCAACGAACAAACCTACCTTCGCCTTAACTGAGAGTGATCTTACATGATTTATCGCAGTTTTTCCATCAGAATACCAATATTTTTCAGCATCCAAGGTGTGTCAGTGCTGACACACGTGTCATAGGTTCGCCATCACTGAACTATAGCAAACTGCAACTACCACCATCATCATCTACACCAATGTCATCTACTGCCTGCCACCACCACTAGTATTTTTGTCTATAAATTGAATGTGTTCTCAAGGTCGATTTGTCTGTATATGAGATGAAAAACCAAAGTTTCTGGGAGAAAAAACCTTGCTACCTCCATATGATATCAGTTAACTCACCTTCAATTGAAAAATCCCACATAAACATTCCTCTTGTCACTATGACAATCAAACTTAGGCCTTTTCCAATTGACGGGCACAATGTACCATCATTCTTCAAATTGTGCTACAGAGGCACTTACAGCAAGCTTTGATCCCTGTTGCTACTGTAGCACCACCATATATCCTCACATAAAGTTTACAGAACTGTTATCTTGCCAAACAGCGTAGTGCTATTAGGAACCCCCCCACACACTTCCTCTTACCAGATGTTTATAGATCTCCATAATCACTGTTGACATCAGCATCAACATGCACAGAAGATCGGAAACAAGAAGTAATCACTATCTAGTACCAAGTGAGCAAAATAAAATTCAGTATCATACAGAAAAGATAAAAGCATTGAAAAGAATAAAAATCGAATGGCTGCCTAAAAATCGAAAGATTCAAATATACAAATACTGCTGAGGAAAAAAGGGTAAGAGTCGGAAAGCGAGGGATAAACCTCAGACATAATTATTATTATTATTAAACAAGACCTCATGGAGTCAAAGACTCATCTAGGAGGTCCTTTTATCTCACACACATCTCATCATACCGGGTCTTAAACACATTCAAACTCCTTGCAGACACCACACTCTCAGGCAAGGCATTCCAATCATTCACAACTCTGCACGAAAAAAACCTGCCTCTCACTCCCCTACTCACACCCTCTTTATACAGTTTCCAGGGATGACCTCTGGTTCTCCCCTGATCTCCCACTATTCTATGTAGAACCTCTCCACCATTGATCCTATAACAACCCCTTACCAACTTGTAGGTCTCTATCATATCTCCCCTCTTCCTTCTCTCCACTAGACTCTGCAAATTACATCTTTTCAATCTTTCCTCATACTCGACATTCCAGAGGTCAGAAACTACCTTAGTCAGTCGCCTTTGGACCCTTTCCAACATCTCTTCATCCTTCTGAAAACCAGGTGACCAAATCTGGGCACAATAGTCCATGTGTGGCCTAATCAAAGCCTTATACAATGGAACAAGAATCTCCCTACTTCTACACGTCAGTGTCCTCCTCATCATTCCCAGAAGTCTTTGTGTTGTCTTCACAATTTTGGCGATGTGTCCCCTAAATTTTAGATCCTTATCCACTATCACTCCCAGATCTCTTATTTCCTCTACTTCCAACAATATATTCTCACCAAGCATAAATTCTGCATCCCATCTTTGTTTTCCAAATTTTAAAACCTTACATTTTGCAACATTGAACTCGCATCCCCATTTGCTTGCCCAATCACTCAATTAATTCAAGTCTTCTTGCAAGGCCACAACATCTTCACTACTCTTTATGGTTCGTCCCAACTTTGCATCATCTGCAAACAACTGAATATCTCCATCCAAATCTTCGCCAATATCATTAATATACAAGTTAAATAGTAATGGCCCTAAAACAGATCCCTGAGGCACTCCACTAGTGACTTTCGTTTTCCTGTATATTGCACCCCCATACACAACTTGTTGATACCTATCAGATAGCCAGTCTCCAATCCAATGCACTAATCTAATATCCAATCCCATCTGCTCTAGTTTGACTGTCAACTTATCATGAGGTACTCTATCAAAAGCTTTTGTGAAATCCAAGTATATTACTGTGTATCCTTCTCCTCTGTCCAAGGAAGCAGTCACTTTATTGTAATAAGTAAGTAGATTACTAAAACACGACCTCCCATTAGCAAATCCATGCTGTCCATCAAAGATTATACCATTGTTGTCAACCCAACTCTGGATCCTAGTTCTCACAAGCTTCTCCAACAACTTAACCACAACACCTGACACACAGATAGGCCTATAGTTTCATGCTTGAATTCGATCACCTCCTTTATGAAGTGGCACAATCTTGCCCTCCTTCCACTCTTTAGGGACTTGACCAAGTGCAAGACTCGTATTAAAAAAATATGTCAAGGCAGGTGTCAACTCTCTGGCACATTCCTTCAGAATACGCGGTGATATATTATCAAGTCCCACAGCCTTATTTACATCTAGTTTACTCAACTCCCCAAACACCTCTTGCTCACTTACAGTCAGTCTCTCCTCCCCATCATCAACTGCTCTTAATCTCTCCATGAAGTCACATTCACAAGATTGAAAGATCTTTATGAACTGCTCATTAAGTATCTCCACAACACATTCTGCAACAGCTGTCTTTATACCATTTCCTCCAATCAATGTCATCCTTCCATAATCATTCTTTCTTTTGCTGGCTACATATCTAAAGAACTCCCTAGGATTCTTTTTAGCTTCATTAGCTAACTGCTGTTTATACCTCTCTTTAGCTACTCTCACCAACCAAGTCACCCTCCTTGCCTGGTCTTTGTAGACCTCATGAAATTGGTTACTTCCACTTCTCTTATGCTGCCTCCACAATGACCTTTTTCTCTGTATTGGGGCTCAAGATAATAAGATGATAAACATGAGAAAAACAATGATAAATTCAGCCAGAAGAATATGTTATGATAGCAAATAACCATGTTCAAGTCAACTTTAAAGAACAGTTATGTCAATTTGCACTATGCAGAAACCATAATAATGAACTCATCAACTTAAATCTTCCTCTGCTAGTCATTTCATTTATTGAGATGATATATGCTTCATGAAGAAAACAGCTCAAAAAAACTTATGGCATACTGTTTATGCAGCACAATATATATATATATATATATATATATATATACACTAGTGACCAAAATTACAGAAACCTTTTGGAAAAAGTGTGTTTCTGAGGTTTCATGGCTCATAAACCACTTTTTTTTTAGTAATACCATAAAATTATATATCAATGGAAAGATAATTTAATCAAGAATGTAATGCAATTACTTTTATGAAGGATTTTTTATTAGAACAGCAGTTATAAAGAAGAAAAGTGAAACACATAAAAAAATGAGATATACAAAAATTCTCACAATGCGAGTTAATACTTAGTTGGGTAACCTTTAGCGTTAATTACGACCTTACAACGCCCTCACATAGAGTGAACCAAGTTTTTTAGTTCTGCAACTGTTATAATGTGAAACCAAGATTGAATTATTGCTTCTATTAATTGGGTTTTATTGGTAGGTTGCTTCTGACTAACAAGTTTCTTTAGTCGGCTCCATAGATTTTTGATTGGGTTAAGGTCTGGGCTATTCCCAAGGCATTTCAGCAGTGGAATATGATTATCTTGAAACCACTTTTTGCACACAGCAGCAACATGACATGGAGCTGAATCCTGTTGAAATATAAATGTTTCATTATCTTGGAAAAGATCACGTGCGGAAGGCTTCAGTTTGGGGCTCAAGTATTTCATTTATGTATTTTTGGGCATTTAAATTCCCATTAATCATGCAAATTCTGCCCACACCTTTTGATGTCATACAACCCCAGATCATAACACTAAGTGGGTGTTTCACGGTAGGTGTAATGCAATCAGGATGAAAATCTTCTCCAATTCTTCTCCTTACGTATTTTATGCCATCACTACCAAACAGGGAGATTTTGGGCTTATCACTCCGAATAACACTATTCCATTGTTCTGCTGTCCAGTTTACATGGGTTTTAGCCCAGTTTAATCTTTTCAACTTTTGTCTGAGAGTTAAAAATGGCTTTTTTCGTGGAATTCTAGCATTTAGACCAAATTCCTGCAGTCTGTGCCGAACAATCCTCGCACTCAACTTCACATTGCATTGCATTGCGCCATTTCATCTTGTATACACCCAGATGATTTTCTTCTGTCACGTAGGCACGGTCTCTCAATTCTTCTATCATCAAATTGGTGGTTAAGTTTCCACCAATTTTTCTTCTAATTTCTTCATAACTGTAGCCTTGTTCACTTAATAGTACTATTTTACATCGCTTTATGGGTGACCAGTCAACTCTTTGCACCATTTCTTTAATTTTATTACATTTTACAAGCTCACTAAATGAAAGAACACAAAAAAAAACCAACCAACTTGATAGGAATTGAATAACACACTGACAAATGTCCTCTCAGCTCCAATACATGACATCAATAGCTGAATCCTACTGTGACCTTATTGGAGCATTGCCAAAACAAGATGACACCTGATTGGCTCTCTAAACACTCATGTTCATTGGCTACATTCAAATGAAGGAAAGCTACTTCATATCAACCTATGCAAGTTGTGCTTCTTTTTTCTGGTTATTTGGCTATAACTTTTCATAAAATACAGATAATTGAATAAACTTTGTTGCATTACATTCTTGATTAAATTATCTTTCCATTGATATATAATTTTATTGTATTACACCAAAAAAAGTGGTATATTATGAGCCATCAAATCTGAAAAATACACTTTTTCCAAATGGTCTCCACAATTTTGGCCACTAGTGTATATCCACTCTCTATATATAAAAAGATAAGCTGAAATTTGAAACTTTTTTTGTCTTACCAGTCTGGAACTTGGGGGGTGCTGTAGGCGCCAGAGCCCCCCCCCCAATATATATATATATATATATATATTTTTTTTTTTTTTTTTTTTTTTCACTTGTATAAGTATTATTAAAAGTTTTAATATTGAAGAAAATTGATTGCTGAAAGAATTCTGCTATATAAAAAAGATGGTATCACAGTGCTGTCATGATATCTGAATGTTGTCATCCTGTTATATTCAAATTTTATTCACTATGAGAAGACATGATATTGAAGTTATATTAGAAAAATTAAAAACAAAAGGAAAAAAATTAGTAATTGGAACCAACCTTTAGTGATGAGGTTTTAATAGTATCCAATAAGAGTAATGCTCTCTGTGAAACAGTAGTCTGTATATCATCCAGTGAGTGCACTAAATAGCAAAATGCATTAGCCAAGGATGATTGTAAAAGCGGACTATTTTTCACCATTGCAGAATCAAGAAAGTGGGCAATCATTGTCACCTTTTCAACTAGAAATTAAAAAAAAGTAAATAAATATTAATACTGATATTTATAATATCTTATCAAATAGGTTTCAAAAAAAGTTACAAGATTGGTAACTAATTCCATTTGACTGACTAGGCATAGTGCAGAACAATGCACTCTGCTTAAAAAGTGCTGAATCATAATCGGTTTTATATTTAACCTTCCTTTCATGCTTACACGGTGATCAGAATACATTATGAAAATTATGAATACAACTACCGTGTTAGAGTAAAATTTTAGTTTAATATAAACCAAAATATACACTTGACATTTCGACCTTCACATTAAGGTCATCTTCTGGAGTATACGTGTATATATACAAAGAAAAGAATCAAGCTGCACTACAATCTACATGGCATGCTAAAGTTACTGATCAACCATTAAAACTATTTGCCTAGTATTAAAAAAAAAACATAAAAAAATCTCACTACATCAAAGCGATAGTCCTGTAATTATTATTATCTATTAGATTACACAGTTAATTAAGCTGGAGAGTGACATTTTCATACAGAAAATAAAATTACTTATATAAGTATACATATACTAATTATATATTGGGTTTTATCCTTTATCCAAGTGTAAGCAAACAAAGTTTGCACCTGAAGTACTTTCAGGACTGGGGCAACTCGTGGTAAAGGTGGTATAAGTTCTCATCACTTGGTATAAGCTCTCATCACTTAAGGGAAAAGCCACTACCCAGACCGGTTTCAATCTTTATTGAGGTGCTGTTTAAGTAAAGACATCTCTAAAAATTAGGTGGTCCCCCAGACCACTCACTAAGAGTGACCATTCAACTCAGTGATAGGCTCACCCCACCACCAAGCAGAGCCATAATCTCAGCAGTGGCCTCACTTAGACAGGCACAAACCTATTCCCCCCCCCCTCCCCCCCCCGAGCAGCGCCATAATCTCAGCAGTAGCTTCACTCAGAGACAGGCAAAAACCTACCCCCCCCCCGAGCAGAGCCATAATCTCAGCAGTAACCTCACTCAGAGACAGGCAAAAACCTACCCCCAAGCAGAGCCTCTCACATCTCAGGGAAAGCAACCACTTCTGTGCAAAAGCACATCAGTGGGAGCCAGACCCAGAGGTGGTGATACCAAGGTAGAAGTAATGGAGAAGTCATATTTACCTATACGAGTTGCCAAACAGTGTCACACCCTGTTAGTAAAATTCTCTGAATTAGAGATAAGTTTATGGAATGTTTTCACTTGGCTATGCTACTAATTATATATTGGGTTTTATCCTTTATCCAAGTGTAAGCAAACAAAGTTTGCACCTGAAGTACTTTCAGGACTGGAAAAACTCGTGGTAAAGGTAGTATAAGTTCTCATCACTTGCCTTAGTATCTCCCATAATGCAAAGCACATCTCCTTGCAGACAGGTATAATGCTATGCATTAAGGGAATGGCCACTACCCAGACTGGTTTCGACATTTATTGAGGTCTCATCAGTGAGAGCCAGATCCAGAGGTAGTGTTTGCTTACACTTGGATAAAGGATAAAACTCAATATATAATTAGTAGCATAGCTACTAATTAATCCAGAGAATTTTAATAATAGGGTGTGACACCCTTTGGCAACTTGTATAGGTAAATATGACTTCTCCATTAATTCCACCTTGGTGTCACCACCTCTGGGTGTGGTCCCACTCTTAAAAAATGAATATTCCATTATGTCCGTTCTCCCAGAATATATGGCATTCTCAAGGTACACAAACATAATGGAATATTCGGCCAATATTTGAAGGAATAGACAGCCCTAATTATCACCTAGCCAAGAAATTAGTGTCAATACTCAAGGAGTTGGTTGGTCATTCCCCCTCCTATATAAAGAACACACAACACTTTATCAACAAAATTAAAAACATAACACTTGTCAAAGATGATTTATTAGTCAGTTTTGACATTTCTGCCTTTTCACAAAATGTCCTGATCAATGATTGGGACACTTGTGAAAATAATCCAATTCTTCTTCTACAGAACAAATTCTGCCTGATATTATAGATTTCTTTGTCCACATACTACATTCTGGTTACTTTGTGTGGCAAAATAAATTTTACTTTAGTAATTTGCCTTAGTATCTCCCATAATGCAAAGCACATCTCCTTGCAGACATGTATAATGCTATGCATTAAGGGAAGGGCCACTACCCAGACTTTCGACCTTTATTGAGGTCTCATCAGTGGGAGCCAGACCCACTGACAATTTATAAGGAAGACAATTTACAAAAAAGAACAATATATAATTTAAACATTATAGTAGAACAGTTTGAATGAAAAAACTAAAACAATGGTTATTTATAATAGTTATTAATAATAAAATAATAGAACAGATAAATACTTTCAGTTATCTTGGATGTGAAATATCATAAGGAGAAAAAGACGAAATTAAAAACTTCAAAATGTTTACAGATTATAGGCCTGATAAATAGAACACTCAACCCAAATATAGTACAAAAAGAAACATGCTTGAAAATATACAATACTTTAGCAGTGCCCACATTATTATATGACAGTGAAATTTGGGCAATAAACAAACAAGATAAACAAAGAATAAAAAGAAGTGAAATGAGATTTATGAGAAGAATTGCAAAATACACATTATTAGATCAAAAAAGGAACGAAGACATTTTAAAAGAACTAAAAACAAAATCAACAGATGAAAAACTAAACAATTATGAACAAAAATGGATAGAACATGTAAACTGAATGGACAATACCCGATATCCTAAACAAATACTAAAATATAAGCCAATTGGAAAGAGAAGGCAGGGTAGACCTCAAAAAAGGATATTGGATGGATAATGAGACCGGAAAACTAAATACTTAGTGTTATGATGATGAATAAATTTTACCTACAAAAAGAAGGTACAGTCATGGGCTCACCACTATGTCTGCCCAATTGCTAATTTTTATATGGAAGCTTTTGGGCAACATGCTCTTGATTCCTTTACTCTAAAACCTACAGTTTGGCTTAGATACGTTGATGATGTTTTCGTTATCTGGCCATACGGCTGCCAAACATTAAACATATTCCTTAGACACCTGAACGAAAAACATGAGCACATACAATTTACTATTGAAATTGAAAATCAGAACTCACTGCCATTCCTAGATATACTAGTCACACATCTTTCCTCAGGCAGTCTATCCTTCACTGTTTACCATAAGCCTACACACATCAGCCAATATATACATGCTAACTCATATCACCACCCTTCGCAAAAATTTGGAGTCAACAACACCCTTAAAAACAGAGCTGTAACAATTTGTTCCAAAGAACAAGCTCTTAAACAAGAATTAAAAATGATTAGCAGTACATTTATAAATAACAGATATAGCAAAAATACTATTAATAAAATTCTTCATAAAACTTCATCAAAAAGTAATATAGATTACAGTAAAACCATAACACTCCCATACATTAAAGGGTTATCAGAAAAAATTAATAGAATCCTACATCATTATAATCTTAATGCCACTTTTAAACCACCTTTAAAATTAAAAAACATATTCAAGACCTCTAAGGATTCTCCCCCTCATTGGCACAGCCTGGAGTTTATTGCATCTGTAATTTACCTTATATAGGGGAAACTGGACGTACAATCCCTATCCATAAAAAAGAAGATAAATGACACATTAAATATAATTTTAGTGAAGCAGGCCTCTCAGATCATGCTCTTAACACCCTACATCGAATTGATTGGAAAAGTACTTGTTCTTTGCATACAAAAACTTGGTATGAACAGAAATTTCAAGATGCCTATGAAATTTTGATTAACCACCCTAATTTTAATAATAATGGGGGCTTAAAAATCCAAAGAATTTGGATGGCACACATTCAACCCATTTAGTTTCCAGCAAACCCTCACTTTAGGACTCTAAGCAATTTTCATTTTTTATTGGCCACTATCCGTACCACTTGCAATTTATATGTACAGTTATATAAGTAATTTTATTTTCTGTTTATTTATTATATATTATTTTTTGTATGAACATGTTACGCTCCAGCTTAATTAACTTTGTAACCTAATAGACAATAATAATAATAACAGGACTCTCACTTTGATGTAGCGAGTTTTTTGTTTTTTTTTTAATACCAGGCAAATAGTTTTAATGGTTGATCAGTAACTTTAGCATGCCATGTAGATTGTAGTGCAGCTTGTTTCTTTTCTTTGTATATATATATATATATATATACTCCAGAAGATGACCTTAATGTGAAGGTCAAAGTGTCGAATGTATATTTTGGATTATATTAAACTAAAGTTTTACTCTAACATGGTAGTTGTATCCATAATTTTCATAATGCAGTTTTATATTTAAACCTAGTAAGATAATGCATATCATCAGATGAAGAACCTACCAGAGAATAAATGTCATAGTGTGAACAATGTGTCAATGTAAAATCCTCTGAAAACTCAAAATTCTCCTTTAATTATATAAGCTGTAATCCTTAATGGAAAGGATACAAGAAACTACCTGCAAGTATTAGCTTGGCATAGACAGTTTTCTCAAGTTGATTCAATTACTGGAGAATAATAGCAAAACAGGAATTACTGAAATTACGTATTAGACATTAAAGCTTTAAATATTTTTATCATTTCAATAATATATACACTAACATTTCTTAGTTTAAATATAAATGCACAAATGCAAAGAATAAAGGAAATGAAGTGATGACATTTGAAGTCATCAACACCCTTAAAAACAGAGCTATAACAATTTGCTCCAAAGAACAAGCTCTTAAACAAGAATTCAAAATTATTAGCAGTACATTTATAAATAACGGATATAGCAAAAATACTATTAATAAAATTCTTCATAAAACTTCATCAAAAAGTAATATAGATAGCTATGACAAGTTGAGGCTATAATAACATAGCCTCAGCTTGTCAAAGATTCTCAGAATCAGTGAAATGTAGTTAACAGAAGATGATATCCTGAAAGGAATAGAAGAGTATGGCATGTTTTGGCAGGATGGGAAGAGTAAATGTGGTGGTGGACTTATGATAACCTGAATCTGCTCAGAGTGGAGAATTTTAAGAGCAATGGTACTAATGGTTGAGATTGTATGGTGTGAGGTGGAAGGAGAATGGAATTTCTGGAATTCTTGAGGAATAAATATTTTAGGCAAATCTAGGTAGAGAGAATATGAGGTTAAAGAGTTTTGAATTTATTTCTATCATCAAGGAAAAAGGATCTATGTGAAATTATAAGGCAGATGATTATAATAATCTTAAAAATAAGTTGAAGCAGTTTCACAGATGGAAGAATTGGAATATTTCCAGTAAATGAGAGATAGTGAAGAAATATTTATCAGCAGCAATGACAAGTTGCCTACCTTAAATGAAAAAGCCTGGTTGCTGGCTTGGTTGGTCAAGTGGTTAGCGTATCAGCTCTCCAGCCAAAAGGCTATGGTTTGAGTCCCACCGTGCCATGAATGTTTGCGATTGTCTGTGAAAATACTAAGGGGGGAGTAGTCAGTGGTAGATAGCATTGGTGTAGATGATGAGGGTAGTTATGGTTGGTGGAGACGGACAATTGTAAAGTAGGTGCTCTCCCTTGTTGAGTCTTTGGACTCCCTGGAGGTGTTACTACATAATAATAATAATAATAATAATTTATCAGAATTCTCATTTTGATATAAAATGGATCACTAATGAAATCAAAGAGGAATTGCAAGTAAAAAAGTAGAGTAGTGAAGAGTATTTGCATAAAAAATATAGAATCAGACCAGGCAAGTAACTAGTATAGTAAGGAAGACAACTGAAATTTGAGAAGAGATTAGCTCTGCAATCCCAGGCAAATCATATGGACTTCTTTCATTATATGGCTAGTAGCAGGAGAAATTATTGTGAATGACAGTGTTAGATGAAAATTGAATTCCAGTGAATAATGCATGTGATATAGTTGGTTGTATAATGATCAGTTTATTGGGTATCTTATTCTGGAAAAGCAGGTTTTATTAGCAGGGAGATGGAGAGAGTTAAAGGTCAAAGTTCATAAGGTGAAACTGTTTCAAATACAAAGTGCTCTGGAAGTCAATAAGGTAGTGTAGACTAGATGGGATTTTGCCATATGTTTTAAGGGAATATATGCAAGGGAACTGATAGCTTTGTTAACCTGGCTATTCATTTAAAGTGCAGCTGCACGAGAGGTGCCTAAGGAGGAGGGAGTAAGATAGTGCCTTTGCATAAGGGTGGTGTTAGCATGAAGGTGCAGTTGTCAAGATCTTAGGGAAATTAGTGAGAGATCATATACAAAACTGAGCAGAAAAGGGTAATCTTGAATGATAAATACCAGGCTTTAAGTAGTTTAAATTTTTGTATTTATACTAGATATATTTGATCTACATGTTTTGCTATCTATATGGCTAACAGCATCATCATCATCAGTGGATTGCTTAACATAAGCAAAAATTAAATATTTTCAAATAGCAGTTAATATCTATAAGTTGAAAAGACTGGAATGATAGTTTAATCTCAAGTATCATTAGGCATGTTACATGCAGTATCTGCATTGTTGTGTAAACTCCGCATGTGATTGTTGGCATAGGAGAGGTCTTTAATGTTACACATGTTAATGATTTCCAGATGTCATGAAGGATCATTCCTTGATTTCTATTTAGTGTCCCTTATGGGCAAATGACCTTGGAGGACTCCTTGAAAAACCTGTCTAATTAATTCTCCTCTAAGTGGGGCAGAGAGATGCTTGCCAATTTACTGTGTAATGTTCTTTGAGGATGTTGGAAGTTTATTTTGCACTTGTTAGACTATAATAAATTTAGTTTAATCCTTTATCCAAGTGTAAGCAAACAAAGTTTGCACCTGAAAATATCTTCAGGACTGAGGTAAGGGTGGTACATTCCTTGGCAACTTGGAGAAAAGGTGGACCAAGCTCTAATCACCTCCTTGTCTCAGTATCTCCCATAATGAAAAGCACATCTCCTTGCGGACATGTATACTGCCATGCATTAAGGGAAGGGTCACTACCCAGACCGGTTTCGACCTTTATTGAGGTCTCATCAGTGGGAGGCAGACCCAGGATGGTAATACTAGGGTAAAAGCAATGGAGAGGTTATATTTATCTATACGAGTTGCCAACCGGTGTACCACCTTATTACTAAATTACTCTGGATTTAGAGAAATATGTTGGAAGTTTATTGTGCACTTGGGTTAGATTATAATAAATTTAGTTTAGTGTAAGCAAACAAAGTTTGCACCTGAAAATATTTTCAGGCTGAGGTAAGGTGTACATCCCTTGGCAACTTGGAGCAAAGGTGGTTCTTTGAGGATGTGCACTATGAGTCTGGTTTTTTCTTCCCTTTTGTTTTCAACATTGACTATAATGTTCTTAGTTGAAGATTTCAAAACTTCCGAGTCTGACCTACATATATCTTTCAGAAAAGAAGACAGAATCTTGTATACATCTGGATATTTATAAAATGAAACTTTGTCTTCAGAAAAGCATAGAAGAACCCCAACTGCCCAAAATACACATTACACAACTCTTTCTGTCACAAGGGGCAGCACTTGTGCATTCATCAGAAACCGACATACCATGTCAGAGAATGCAATATTTTGAATCCCCACTGTTCGATCTGATTTGGCTCAAAATTTCTATACCGAATCAACCTGCCCTTTTAATGTACTCTATCACTCTCCAAATGACATCAACCACTCCGACCTCTTCAACTATCTTTCTTTAAAGCTTAACTTTCTGCAATCAAAATACTCAAATAATGAGGTCATTCTTCCAAAACTCACACTGGCTCCCCCTTCCCTAGTTTCACTGACCAAGCAGGCAGGGATGCTGAGGTGTTTGGCATTAGCAATGATCTATCTCAGATCATCAAACTTCCTACCAGAATATATGACCACTCCCCTCTAATTTGCCAACATATTTGACCTCTTCCTAACAAGCTCCCCTTCTGGGTATACTGTTGTTGCCAATTTTCCTCTTGGTAATTCGGAACACAACATTACACAAGTCTCTTCTGCAAGGAACAACCTCCACCCACAAGTTCACAGTCTCGTGTCCTTTGGCACTACAAGGATGCCACTGGGAGGACCTCCACAGCTTCTATTCCTCCTTCCTATGACCCGACTACTGCTTCAGTCCTTCCGATATTATATTTTTGCATTTATTCCCATTAAAGACTCCCCTAATTGTTTCCAGACTTCAAGTGATTCCTAAAAGTAAACACAATATACTAATGTTTCACGAAGAGGACACTTTTCAAAGTGTAAACATTGCATCACATTCACGTTAATTGCCTGGGTATGAGTTCAAAATATATACACCTTCGATGTCTTTGAAAACAAGATGTGCAGATGGCGCAGTGAGTCAAATTATTAGCATTTTAGTAGTTTTAAACCATGCAGAAGGCAAGACAGGGTGAGCTCTGAGACAATAGCACTTAGAGGCTGTGATTGGTTATTGTGTCAACCAATCCAACTGAACAGTCATCTGTCATGAGTTGCTGTTTTTGTTTTCTGAGTTTCATCTGTTTTGCATGAGTGAAGTGTGAACTGATAAGGTAACAAGTTTTTATATATAATATAGACAGGTTTTTATATATAATATAGTCATCGTCGTCATCCTGTAGCATCCTCTAGCAAGAGGGTTGCAGCAGATGAGCAGCTCTTCTCATTTCTTTTCCATTTCTCTCTGTCTGTCCCCTCCGTCATTCTTAAACCAGTCCATTTCACGATGTCATTGAACCACTCTCTAGTTGGTCTTCCATGTCTTCTCTTCCCCTCAACTTTCCCTTGTAATATAGTTCTTGTCAGACGTCCCGAAGAACCTCAGAAGATGTCCTGCAAATCTGGTCTTTCTTTGCATAATATTCTTGAGCAGTGTTCTTTCCATCCCAACTCTTCTTAAAACTTCTTGATTTGATATTCTCTCTGTATAGCTAATCTTTTCCATCTTTCTATAACACCACATTTCCAATGCATTAATTCTTTCCATATCTCTCTTTCTGAGTGTCCATGACTCACTTCCATAACTTGTAATACTCCAAACTGTTGCTTTAACTATTCCAACTCTAACACCTATTTCAATATTCTTGTTTATTAAAATTCTCTTCATTTCCATAAATGCCGATTTAGCTTTGTCTAATCTATTTCTAGTGTCCAACTCGGAAGTTCCTTTCTCTGAGATCCAGCTACCTATATATTGAAATCTATCCACGTCTTCTAAAATCTTTCCTCCACATCTTATCTTTACATTGTGCCTATATTCTAGCACTTCAGACAATTTGAATAAGCAGGAAAGGTGGGAAAATAAATTGGGGGGATACCAGTTTACCACAATTAATGTAAGTTCTTGAAATTTAGAATTTAATGATTGGAATCTGCATATTCCACAGGTGAAAGCAAGAGATCATTTGAGGAAAGTCGATAGAAATTTAGAAGAAATATCACAAAGGTGGTTAAGGTAATCCAGAGGATTGCTACCATACTAAGGACATTGATCAGCAGAGATAAAAGTAGTGAGATTCCATTGCTTCAAGTCCTGATAAGCATCAGGATTACAGTGCTCAGATATGGTCATTGAGATCTGAAGGGGATAATTAACCTCAGATGGGATACAGAGAAAGAATAAAAAAAAAATAACACAAGGTTAGTTATGGTGATAAATTGAGGGTATACAAACTACAGAAAATAGTGGCTAGAAGAAGAAGGAGTGATATCATTGAGAAATTTAAATTGTTAAGGGGTAATTTAAAATTGACACTGTGAAGAGTTTTCCTATAGCAGAACAAAGACAAGGGGGCCTTTTCTGGAGGCTGTGAATGGACATGGTGAGTAAGAGAGTTAGAAGAGGCTTTCATTATGAAAGGTGGTTGGCCATGGAATGCATGAGATTGAGAATAGTCAAGGTGTTTAAGGACTAGCACAAGACAGACTATGTTGTCTCAGATGGGTCATCAAAACGAGTAATGACTCCATGGAAGTTCTGAGTAATAATAACTTGGCATATAGGAATGTAAGACATGATAATTAATAAATAATATAAAAGGGATTTACATTATGTGTGTGTGTGTGTGTGTGCATATATATATATATTTAATAGTATAAAATTTTCATCCTAGTATCAAGGTCTTCAAGTATGACCTTCAACTTAAACAACAAGAACAAAAATCAGTATATTCAACAACGAAACATGCAGTTTGCACATACATGACAGACCATCATGGTCTATAACAAAGCTCTAGCAAAAATAACTTTAAGATTTAATTAGGAAATAAAAACATAAATAATAAAGTAAATAAATTTAAGTTAATTCTGGAATTTGTGAAGAAGAACTGTTTTCCATAAGAAGGACAATTTAAGTATAGTAAGTAATAATAAAAAGAACAAAAAAAAAAAAAAAGGAAAAAAAAAAAGCAGACTGCATTATAGCAGTCTGCTCTTGGTGCTACCCAAGCAATGAATTTAGACAATTCACCTTTCATCAAAAGAGACTAGATAAAGGTTCCTCACGTCACTGATGGGAATAGAATCCATGTCTTTCTGACTAAAGGCTTCTTCTAAACAGAACTGAGCTACTGAGCTACAGAGGCTCTGTTGCTAGCTATTGCCCAACCTAAATAAACAATGCTACTATTCAGAGAAGTCACAAAGGAAATACAAAGAGAAAAATATGCTAACAATGTTCTAAGTGAAACTTCTTTATATGTACATTGCCCCACAAACACACACACACACACACAAAAAAAAAAAAAAAATCAAAAGAAATAAACTCACGGTGTGTGTGTTACAAATCAGGTGATGGATGGAAGTAACTACATCACGTCCATTGAGACAGCCTATATCAGTCTCTGTCTAATACTGCTTCAGCATAGAGAGATTAGTTGGTGCCACCTCATTTTGAAAAATTTCAAGCATAGTGATTTTCTTTCATCATTCTGGGTCTGGGCGAGAAGAATGTAAAGAGCAAGTGCTTGAGGTCAGTTAAATGCTTCTAAATGGAAGAAAATTCAGAATTCAAAAGGAGAACTGAATGAATTATGTTTCATGACTAAAGAAGAAGCTAACAGACTTTGTCCTGATGTATGGACTTCATTATCCATCATTCTATGAACTGCATACTACAGGATTTTGTGGTATGTGGTGCATGCAGCATGTATGCATCCCATTAGTTAGAAATGTGAGAGGTGAGAGAACAAGGAGTCCATGTATGTGTAAAGTGTAGAAAATGGGAAGAACTTAATGTTTTAGAAATTAGCACACAGACTTTGGCAGTGTTACATCAGAAACAGGTGAACAGCGACTGAGAGAAGTGAGCAGCATGATCCAGGTTGAGGAAAACAATTGGCATGTGAATGAGAATATAAAATTAAGGAGTGTGGTAAGTTTCAAAGATGGTGCAGTTTTGAAGGATGAATGCTGAGTGACAATAGGTAGCCTGCAGAGAGAGAGAGAGAAAGAGAGATACATGCACTGAAAGAAGAAGTGGAATGTATGAGGAATGAGTTAAGAAGTGTGAAAGAAGAAAAAATTAGGAGACAGAAAACAATGAATGTGAAGTGAATCAGAGTAGGAATGACAAAGTTATGGGAATGATAGAAGGAGAGCGAATAGGAGAAACAGTAGAACAGAGGAAGGCAAGACAGTGCAGGAACGAGGGATGGAGAGATGACAGGATGGCAGGTGAGTGGGAGAACATGGAGAGAAAGTGCCAGAGGAAAGAGTAAGGAATGCAGGTGAGCATGGAGAAACCTGCATTCCTTTTAACATGGTGACTCAATTTTAAAATTTGTGCTTGCCGAGGGAGTCACGACTTCTAGTTTCCCGGGAGCGAAAATTAAAAATATGATAAACATAATTGAAAACAAAAAAAGAAAAGTAAAATAGATGGTAGTTCTGGCAGGTGCTAATAATTTAAGTAGTGACAAATATAGTATGAGAGAAGATATAAAAGGTCTGTTGAAAGAAACGAGAAAGAAATGTGAGAGAGTAAAAATTATAGGATTACTACCAGATATGACAGTACTGGGTTAAAAAGGAGGGCAATGATAGCAAATGATTTCACATGCAGGCTATGTAGAAGATATGGATGAGAGTTTTTAGATGTGTGGAGTGTGTTTGATGACAGAAAAAATTTGTATAAGAAGGATGGCCTGCACTTGAATTCATTTGGCATCAGAAGCCTGGAGACTTCTCATACTTCTTGGTATGAGACCTAAATCAGAGTGAGTCAAGGAAACTAGACCATGTGTTTGAAAGTTCAGCTATGATATGCAAACATGATAAAGGTAAGAATGTCTTCGAATATATGTGTGGCGAAGGGGTAGAAAAATATACTTTGGGTTCGGACCTTTTAAGTATGTTTGGGGAGGGAAAAGAGAAAATTCTAGAACAAGACCAAATAGACTGCATATCTAATTATAAGAATAGGCAAGGTGGTAATTTATTATGTCTATACATAAATGCCAGGAGCATTAGAAACAAAGGGGTTGAGTTCATTGCTTTATTGAATACGATGTGGCCTAAGATTTGTTGGCATTAGTGAAACCTGGCAATCAGAATCAGATATGGTAAGTGGGATTGACTGTAATGGGTATACTATTTTTAGGAATGACAGAAGAGATAGGAGAGGAAGAGGAATGCTACTAATGATATCACATGACATAAGTCCAGTTAGGGTAGAAACACAAGAAAATAATGATGATAACAATATTCCATGTAGCAGTGATTTTGAGTCTGGAGGTTAACAGAATGAAATATATCGTGGGGTGTTGCTACAGACCTGGAAGCTCAGTTGCAGGGGTACGAAGTAATGTATTGCCAATTTAGCCTTATGGGTACCAAACGAATGATCATTATGGATGACTTTAATTTTCCAAACATTGATTGGGTAGAAGAGAAATCGCATGATAAGAAAGAAGAGGAATATATTGAATTATTGCAAGAGAACTTTCTCAAGCAAACATGTGAAAGAAGAAAGGAACTCAAGGTCAAAAAGTGTTAGATTGGCTCATCGTGTCAGAATGGTCTCTGTCAAGAATATGGCTATTTTACCACTAATTGGTGACAGTGATCGTGCAGCTTTCTTGGGAAGTATCTAATTATGTCTATGCTTTGATAAGATTAAAACAGGTTGCATGCTGAACTACAAAGCTGGAAATTATGATCAACTTAGGAGAACACTATCTTTGGTTCGATGATGTCAGTTACTGAATGGGAAAAATGTTAGCAATGGATGAGAATCTTTAAAAGTGCTTAAATGAGGTGATATCTGAATGTATCCCTAAAGGCAATCCAAAAGAATTTTATTGTTATGTTGCAAGCAAAAGAAAGATTGAACGTGGAAGAATAACTTCCAGTCTCAGCTCAGGAATGATACCACAGGAATGGAAGGAATGTATGATAGTTCCATTGTACAAGGGGTGGTGCAAAACCTGATGTGTCTAACTACCGAGCTATCAGTATCTCTGGTGTGGTAGTGAAGATTTTTAGAGAAGTTGGTAAGAACTCGCATACAGAAATGGCTAGACAAACATGCTATACACCACAAAGAACAGCATGGGTTTACTAAAGGTAGGTCATGTTTTAGCAATTTGCTCATATTTTATAGCAATGTAATGGCCGAGTTAAATAAAGGGAATGGATACACTATGATAATGTTGGATTTTTCAAAGACATTTGATAGAATACCGCACGAAAGGCTGTCGTATAAATTGGAGAATATGGGATTGGACTATAAACTCTTGACATGGATCAGGGAATAGTTGATAGACAGATATCAAAAAGTGGTATACAGTGGGTGTATAGCAAATTTTAGCAAAATTTAGCAATTTGCTAATATTTTATAGCAATGTCATGAATGTTATGGCCAAGTTGGATAAAGGGAATGGATACGCTATGATAATGTTGGATTTTTCTATGGCATTTGATAGGATACCACATGAAAGGCTGTTGCATAAAATGGAGAATATGGGATTGGAATATAAACTCTTGAGTTGGATCAGGGGATGGTTGATAGACAGATATCAAGAAGTGATATACAGTGGGTGTGAATCTGCCAGATTTAAGGTGACCAGTAGTGTATCTTAGGGTCCAGTCCTTGGGCCATTATTGTTCAACCTATGCATTAATGACATCAGGCAGGATTTAACATCAGATGTGCAATTGTTTACCGATGATGCAAAGATAGGCAGGACAATCAGGGATGCTACTTATATTCAGCAATTACAAAATGATTTGAAGTGACTGGAAATTTGGGCAAACGATAATGTCTATCAGTTTAATGCTCGCAAGTGTTAAGTTATGCACTCTGGCGTGATTAGTGTTCCAGCAGCATATTATATCAGCAGGGTTATGCTAGAAACTGAGGAGGTAAAGGATCTTGACATATTGATGGATAGGAATTTGAAGTTTAAAAGTCACATAGCAAAAGTTGCAAATAACAACTCAGAGGATAATTGCGAAGTTGAAGCAAATCTTGACATGTAAGGATAAGGAAGTCATTTTGCTTCTTTATAAAGCTTTGATAAGACCACACCTGGATTATTATTATTATTATTATTTGTCACCTCAAGGGAGTCCAAAGACTTATTGAAGGAGGGCATCTACTCTACAACTCTGCTTCCACCACTCACAATCCACCAACTCACCGCAACTACACCAATGCCATCTACCACTGACCACCACTATTGGTATTTCCACAGACAATCACAAACATCCATGCCCACGATGGGATTCGAACCAGCAGCCTCTTGACTGGAGAGCAGACATGCTAATCACTCGTCTAGCCAGGCTGGCTCGTACGCATTATTATACGCATTTGGTCTCCTGGGTTCTAAGGGGATAAAGAAGCAGTGGAAAGGGTGCAAAGATGAGTTACAAAGATCATATCCAGATTATGGGATTTAGATTATGAGGACGGATTGCAAGTATGTGGATTGAAGACTCTGGTTAATAGGAGAAAGAAAGGTGATATGATCTTCTTCTTCAACCTTTTGGTTCTGTCTACTGCTGGACGAAGGTCTCCCCCATGGTTTTACCAGACCACTTGGTTTTCTGCCTATCCCATCCATCTCACTCCTGCAATTTGTTCCATTTCATCCTTCTACCTTCTTCTTCTTGGTCTTCTTTGTCTTGCTCTATCCATTGGTCTGCACTCTGTTTTTATAGTCCATCTCTCGTCATCGCATCTGGCAATATGGCCAGCCCATCTCCACTTAGCCTGTTTAACGTATCTGACAATATCCGTGACACCTGTTTGAGATATTATCCAGGTCTTCCTATCTCTTAATGTTATTTTTAGCATACTTCTCTCCATGCGACGTTATGTTGTTCTCAGCTTTTTATTTAGGGCTTCTGTTCAAGTCCATGTTTCTTTCCCGTATGTTAGGATAGGAAGTATGCACTGGTCGAAAGCTTTCCTTTTTAGACTCATAGGGATGTCACTTCTAAATATGACTCATTTTCCCATAAGCCATCCATCCAAGGTGAATTCTTCCTTCAATCTCTTTTCTTTGGCAATTCTGAAAGGATAACAAATCGGCCCAAATATACATATAAGGTAACTTGTTCTATTTCACAGTTTTCATGCTTATTAAATTACTTAAGGAATTTACAACGTACAAATGACATAAATTAAAATTAAACTTTAATCTATATTCCAATATTTCGGCAACATCACGCTGCCATTTTCACAGGAACTTAAAATAGAGACACGTGCAGGCAGGCACTACACGCAGTAACTGAGGACGAAGCAGGAAGCTGTTGTTTCTCCTAAAAGTCCTGATAGTGCCCCTAGCGGGCTATGTAAGTATTCTCGGCCATTGGGCTGAAGGTCTTCTGATGCAAGCCTCCCAAATTTGGGGCAGTCTCATAAAACCAAATTTGTTGAGGTTTGGCATGTTTCTTAGGGTTGAGGCTGATTCCATGAATAGCCTTTCAAATTTGAATTTACTATGGTGTATAACCATGGCTTTCTTCCACTGTATTCTGTGGCGAATCCAGAGCATGGTCTGCAAGACCAGAGTGGCTGTACTGGTGAAAACGGATGTAGTCCTTGTGTTCTGAAATTCTGATATTCGCTGTCCTGCCTGTTTGGCCAAAGTAGGACAGCTTACAGCTGCAAGGGACCTGGTATACACCAGTTTGGTCTAAGGAAGGTGGTTGGTCTTTAGTGGAGCGGATAAAGGATGCCAATTTTTTATATGGTCTGTAACAAGAGGTCAAGTTTTTTTTTTTTTAGGATTTTGGTAATTTTTTCCGAGGTGCCCCGGTGTAGGGAATGGTGATGGATTTAGAATAATCCTTGTTGTGAAGGTGGGGAGGGGTTGTGGTTAACTGGTGTAAATATTTTTTGGAATTTTTTTTTGGGGGGTAGCCATTGGCTGAGAAAGTGTTGAGGATGTGGTTTAGTTCCATGGTTAGGGCATTGTCATTTGAACAGATAAGTTTAGCCCTGTTGTGTAGTGTCTTAATAACTCCATATTGTTGTGAGGGGGTGGGGGGATTGTTGGTGAATGTATCTGCCTGTATGGGTGGGTTTTTTCTATAAACTGAGAAACCAAAGTTCCATCAGGCTGGTGGGTGAGTAGTGTGTCTAAGAAAGGGAGGCTGCTGTTTTTTTCCTTTTCCAGAGTGAACTTGATTCTGGGGGTGTTGGTTGTTTAAGTGTGTTAGGAAGGAGAGGAGTGTATCAGAGCCATGTGGCCAAATAGCGAACACATCATCAACGTAGCGAAGCCATATAGTTAGTTTCTGTGGGGTAGAGTTTAAGGCTTTCTCTTCAAAAGTCTCCATAAAAAAGTTGGCCAAGGGTGGGGAGAGTGGTGAACCCATGGCTGTCCCCTCCATTTGTTTGTAGAATTTTCCTTGCCAAACAAAATAGCCTGAGTTCATAGTGAACTGAAATAGGGCTGATATCGGGAGGAAATTTAGCTTGGATTATCTCTAAGGTTTCTTTGAGTGGGACATTTGTGAATAAAGAGGAGACGTCAAAACTGACCATTATGTCAGTATGTTGGAGTGTAAGGTTTTCTATGCTGGCTTTGTCCACGTGGTTAGCCTAGTGGCTGTGCACTTCACAACCATATGTCTGGGGAAGGAGTGTCCCAGGTTTGATTCCCGTCGAAGACATGAGGAATTTGAGGATCTTCCTCAGCCATAGCCAAGTTAGCCGGTCTTGGGTGCTGGCAGTAGGATATTTCCGCTTATCTGGCGTTTTTCATCTCGCAAGCAGGCAAACCGGCCCCATGAACACACACGGATCTACAGCCATAAATACTTAACCCCCCATGAGGGGGCTCAACTCACCCCAAGAGGGACGGGGGAGAAAAAGGGAGGAAACTCCATACGAAAAAATAAATAAATATGCTGGCTTTGAAATGGGCTGAGTTTTTATGTGTGATGGTGTGTTGCCAGTATAGTGTGTGAATGCTTTGGCCAAATGTTTAGTTAATTTGTATGTGGGGGGAATCAATCCCCATCCACTATGGGACGTAATGGCACATTTTTTTAATGTATTTTTGGGAGTCCATATATATGGGGGGGGGGATGTTATGGAGTTGAATGGTTTTAATTTGTTAGTGACGTCTACAGGCCAAAAAGTGACCTTCTTAAGGAGCCTGTGGAGTTTTCTAATTTGTGTAGTGCCTGCATGCACGTGTCTTTATTTTAAGTTCCTGTGAAAATGGCAACGAGACGTTGCCAAAATATTGGAACATAGATTAAAGTTTAATTTTAATTTATTCCTTAGTACTACGAGAATTACTATTATGGTTTTCAACTTTGACAGTTCTTTGGTTTATGTATTTATTCATCATTATTTTTGTTTTTTCTCTATTTATTTTTAATCCAATTACTCTGGAGGCTTCATTTTGCTAATTTAGCCTTTCTTTCAGATCTTCAGATTATCTGCTATTAGGACATCATCATCTACAAATTTCAGATGATGGAGCCTTTCTCCATTTATGTTTAGTGCTTTTGTTTCCCAATCAAGGCTTCTAAAGAACTTCTTCTAATGCAGCTGTAAATAGTTTGGGAGATATAGTATCACCTTTCCAGATACCTTTTTTGTAAAAGTTTTAACTGTTTTTATATAATTTAATTACAGAAGTTGCATTATTTTAAATATGTTTTAGTGTTTCAATATATGGTTTCTCAGTTCCCTGGGTTTCAAGAACTTTTAGTGTTGCAGATGTTTTAATGAATAAAATGCTTTTTCGTAATCTATGTAGGCCAGACATAAGGGTTTATTGTATTCAATTGATTTTTCAATGAGCTGTCTTAATGTGTGAATATGGTCCAAAGTATTGTAATTCTTCCTAAATACAGCTTGCATTCTCTCAAGTCTAGATTTCATTCTATTATTTATCATTTTTGTGAAGACTTTATATATGGTGGGGAATAGGCTTATAGGTCTGTAGTTTTTAATTTCTTCCTTATTGCCCTTTTTAAAAATTAATATTAGAAGTGAATTGTTTGAATTTTTTTGGAATTTTTCTCTGTTTTAGGCATTTATTGAAAGAGTAGGCAGCTGCTTGTGATGACAGGGCTTCCTCCCAGTTTTAAGAAGTCTACCATAATTCCATTTTCTCCTGGGGCGTTTCCATCCTTTGTTTCCTGCAGTGCCATTTCCACCTCACCTTGTAAGATCTCAGGGGCATCATGTTCTTTCTCACTCGAGTTATCCATGGTTGATTCTTGGATGTCTCGGTCCTCGTCTTCATAGAGTTCAGTATAAAATTCCTGCATTCTTTTGATTATTGCTCTCTACTTTTTATAAGTTCACCATTTTTTCCTCTTACAGCAGCTACTTCCTTTGTTCCAAGGGTGATATGATAGAGGTCTATCTTTTGAATAGGTGTTATAGGATATCAACTGATGAAATTGTTCATTATATGGAAGTGAAAGGTGGGGGGGAGAAACATGGGGGGTGGGGCATCCATGGAAGTTAAGTTTGTTCACAGTCAAGAAAGGGGTAAGAGCTAGGTTTTTCTCCCAGAGAGCAGTGAGTGAGTGGAATAATTTGCCCTTAGAGGTAGTGAGTGCATCCAGTGTGAATGGATTTAAGGGAAGGTATGATAGCTGGTTTGGGTGATTTATAGCCTCCCTTGATGAGTATTTGACTCCCTGGAGGTCTCAGATGATAATAATAATATTCTTAATAATAAATTTAGAAGTTCATGATAATGGTTTTAATAGGTTTGAAACAAATTCTGATAAAGGAGACATTGTGGAATTTTTATAAGATATAATAGGCCATATAGGGTAACCTTCTTTATAGACCTATATTTGGTATAGTCAGAGAGCATTTATTTCGAGACAAAAGTTATTTCATAGTTAGTTTATCTATTTATCTATGAAGAAAACTGATACAAATGAAGTGATCACCTGGGTTACAGCCAGTCACATAAGAACTTCTGTTTAAAAAAGTATGTTGAAATACAAGGCTGATGATCATGGAAAGGTTAGAAGACAAGTGGGAGCTATAGCATGAAAAGAAGAGGTGAGTGGGAAGGATACAAATACTGCATGGGCATTGACAAAGAGCTATTTAACAGTAGCAACGTCTGAGTATATCCCAAAGGTAAAAAGACTAAACAAGGTAGGGGTAAAATGAATGGGTGAAAAGTTTAAGCATGAAATCTGGAAGAAAGTACTGTGGAAGCAACAAAGATGAATGTTGGTAATGATCCTATCTATTCTTTTAATATGTAGAAAGTAGAAGGGAAAATGACTAAGAGAGGATGCTAGTTGATGACATTGGCAGATTGGTAACCAATTGGATAATATAGTTGAATTATTCAATGACATGTTGCCTGATGGAGAAGCTGGAGTGTAGAAGGTATGGTGGAGAAGGGACTGATCGTGAATGAACAGAAAGTATATGAGGAATTAAGTAAACTTGATATTAATAAGGCAATGGAATTTGACAGTATATTGCCACGTGTCTTTAGGGAATACTCTATGGAACACCTTTAGCACAACTATTTCACAAGAGTCTTGCAACAGAGTGATTCCCAAAGGAATAGAAGGTGGGAAAAATTGTTCTACTTCACAAAGGTGAGGAGAGGGGATGAGATAAGATTAAGGCTACAAATTATAGGCCAATCTGTGTGTCTGGAACTGTTGTTAAGGTATGCATTAGAGAAATTAGTGAAAACTAGAATTTAGAAGTGGATTGATAATGCCAGCATTCATTATAATGGTCAGCATGGGTCCTAGCCGAGTGGCTATGCGCTTTGCAACCATTTGCCTGGGAAAGGAGTGTCCCCGGTTCAATTCCCGTCGCCTATGTGAGAAGCTTAGGATCTTTCTCAGACATAGCCAAGTTAGCCGGTCTTCGGTGTGTGTGTGTACCGCAGTTTTTCTCTCCCCAGTTTATCTGGGGGTTTTCATCTCATAAGCAGGCAAACCAGCTCTGTGAACACATGGATTACAGTCAGAAATACTGCCTGTAATGCAGCAAGGAGTGACGACCCGGCTGCATTAATTAGTCGTAAGTCCCCCTCATTATGGGGGGGTTGGGATCAACCCATCCTAAGATGGACAGATGAGTAGGATAGGATAGACGGGTTTGTTAGCAGGTGGTCATGTTTCAGCAATCTGCTTACATATTACAACAAAGTGACAAATTCAGTAGATAACTGAAATGCATATAGTTTTGTACTTGGATTTTTCAAAGGCCTTTGATAGACTGCCATATGACAAACTAATAGTTAAACTGAAACAGATGAGATCAGATAACAGACTAATAAGTTGGATAGCAGATTGGCTGTCGAATAGGTATCAGCAGGTTGTATATAGAGGAGTGGTATCCCAAAATAGGAAGGTCACTAGTGGAGTGCCACAAGGATCTGTTTTGGGACCATTATTGTTTAACTTGTACATTAATGATACGAAGAGCTGGAGACTTAACTGTCTGGCAATGTTGCAAAGTTGGTAAAGGCTCTTAGAAGTGGAACAGACATTTTGGCCTTGCTGGAGGATCTAAATGGACTATGTGAATGGGCAAATCGGTAAAACTCTGAATTTAATGTTACTAACTGAAAGGTCTTAAAATCTTGTCTTGGTAGACAAGAGATGCAGAGTATATAATTAAAGAAATTTTGGGAGAGGCAGAGGAAATGAGAGATCTGGGAGTGATGGTGGACAGAGACTTGAATGAAGTTTAGGGGTCAAATTGCTAAAATTATAAGCATATCTCAATGGATTATGGCATTAATGAAGAGGACATTGAATTGCAGAAGCAAAGATGTTATGGTTCTCTTACATAAGGCTTTCATTAGGCCACATATGAACTACTGTGCACATATCTGATTACCTGGTTTTCAGAGGGGGGGAGGGGATGAGGGAGTATTGGAGAAGGTCCAAAGAACATTTACATTAGTGTCAAGTTTATGGAACGTGAGAAACAAGAAGAGTTTGAAGGAATGCAGTTTACAGAGCCCTGTGAATAGAAGGAGTGGATATAATTGAGACAATAATTTGGTGAGGGGTTGTCATCTGATTAACATGGAGAAGATATTTCATAGAGTAGAGGGAGGCAAGGATAGAACTAGAGGCATTTCATGGAAGCTGTACAAGGGTGTAAGCAAGGGAGTGAGAAGCAGGTTCTTTGTATGGCGAGTGTTTGATGAGTAGAATGCATTGCCTGAATGCGGTGAGTGTAGAAACAATGAATGGGTTCAAGACACAGTTCAATGATCTTTTGTCACGAGAGAGTATAGATCTCTTGCAATGAGTCCTTTGACTCCAAGGAGTCAGATGTTAATAATAATAATAATATATGAGTTTTGAAGAAATTTATACAGTTAACAGATGGCATCACTGACAAAACCATGCTAAAAATGAATATACCAGAAAAGAACTTCAGATTATTAATAAGATTTATGTAAGCAGAATGAATCTATGATGAAATATTTGCTTAAACAGAATGGCAGGTGATAGATTAGCTAAAAAGATGCAAGCAAAAATGATGGTAAGAAATGCATCCAGAAGTAGATGACATGATACAACTAAGTGTGCTTTAGAAGACTGAAATATAAGAAATGATCAAATCACTAACCTGATAAATAATATATTAATTTTGAGGGGGGGGGAATTGATCAGAAACTAATCAAGAAATATTATATTAGGCTGTCATAATGTCTGGCACAATCAAATGAAAGTATAGACCAGAATTTCAATGTGAACTATTTTAGTGATATGTGATCAGTAACAGGATCGAGAACTAAAAACAATTGTTTATCCAGAAAAGTTGAAATTAGAACTCAGGTGAAGTCATATACAGCATATCTCAAAGCAAACTGAAATATGAAAGTATATAGATATTATCTCTTTCTCATTTAATGTGACTCCCACCCACAAAAGGCTGTGTAACCTATAGTATATTAGTAATCGGGGATAGGCTAAGGATTTTTTTTTTTTAAATTAATTTTTTAATATAATCCAGAAATTCTACTCTGAATTGGGTTGAGAAGGTTTCTCAACCCAATTCAGGTTCCTAAAATATCTAGCCTAATATTGTGATAATGCTACAACAGGAAGTGAACTGCGAGAAAGGCCCACAGAAAAGAAAAGCAAAATCAAATTGCGATCTTCCTTAGTTAGTATACAATTAATATCTGAAATACAAAAGTTACCAGTCAGTAAAATATTAAGTGATTGGAAGTATGTAGTTTTTGTTACACATATGTAAATTTATGTGATGTGTTGTGAATCACTGGTAACAGAAACTACAGCCAAGTAATTTGCAATTGAAGGCCACTATGTTAAACTAATCAACATAATTACCAGCTGAAAATCGTGATCTCCAATCCTCATTATGAAAGTCTTCTCTGACTACTTTCCAAAACATGTCTGCTCCACAAGGAAGAGTAATACAATGTGATAAAAGGGCTGAAGCTAGCTGAGCAATATGGGAAAATTCTGCTTGCATAAGTTTCCAAAAACTGAAATGAAAAAATTATGAACATGAATATTTAAATACTTTCTTCTTTTTCAGATACATTTCTATAGAAATTTTCTAAAAAAAAACAAAACTGAATGGGTTTAGAATAATAATATAAAATTTATAACCATATGTATCAGCTAATATTTAGTGGGAAAGGAGATGCTTCTATATAGCTAATCCACATGGGTAGAAATTGTTTCTTTACAGATTAAAATTTTATATTACAAAAATAATGACAAGAAAGCATACCTGAAAATTCTTGAAAGGAAAGACGATTGCCATATTTTTAATAACATTCAAATTAGTTACATCACTTTTACCTTATTTTTTCTGCCTTACTGTTTTACAAATTCATTATTAACCACTACCTATGAAATCATATCAAAGATACTTTCAACAATATCTGCAACAGTTAGATGACTAAGCTATCCATTTAGCTCAAAAGTGTTATTCCTCATTCCAAAATTGCATATTAAAAACTTTTACCATCTTAAAATTCCAACATATTTATTACATCTACAATGGCATCAAATACATCTTCAAATTTCATCATCATCACATTGCCGAAAACCACTCGCAAGGGGTGTACAGGATATGATAGTACTACATGAAAAACTTACATCACCACTAACCTCCTATCTACAATTTTCCTCCAAATCAATTTGTTACCTGTCAAAATTCCAACATTATCAGATCTTATGTTTCTATCTTCTAAGGCACTTTTTACCATATCAAACAAGCTATATCTTGGTCTTTCTCTGGATCTTTTTTCTGCCATCCTGGCAGAGAACTCTTGTTTTGCTAATCTTTCCTTTCCCATTTTGTTTAAATGACGATACCACCTGAGATTAGCTCTGGTAACACATTCCTGGATGATAACGATGTTAAGTTCTTTCCTAATATCTTCATTTTTACTATGATATTGCCATTGATGACATATGTTCATGCCTCTAATCTTTCTCAGGACTCTCATATCTGTGGTCTCTAGTCTTTGATAAGTGTTTTATTTCTAACCCAATTCTCAGATCCATAAGTTAAAATTGGTTTGAACACTCTTGTATACAGCTTTGTTTAGTGTTTTGACTAATTTTTCTCTTATTCCATATAAATTTATTCAGTTGACTTCCTACCATACCAGCTGTATTGATTCTGTTGTCTATTCCCATACTTAATTTACCATTTTCACTAAAAATCGCCCTGAAGTAGTTGAAATGTTTTACTTATTCTATAGGTTCTCCATTCAAAATGCAGTTGATATTTTCAATGCTTCTGCCTATTTTCATTGTTTTTGCTTTGTTATTGCTGACCTTCATACCAAATCTATTACAACAGTTATTCAATTGTCAAGGAATATTGCAGACTGGTAGTGAATTTATTTAGAAGTATAACATCATCTGCATAAAGCAAAGTGCTGACCTGACATTACCATCTCCAATTTGAATATCAAGTTTAATATCACTTTCTTTTAGGCTTGCACGGTGATCCTAATGCATTTTTGAAAATTATGGAGACAACTACCGTGTTTGAATGAAAACTTTAGCTTAATATAACTAAAATCTACAATTCGACGTTTCGACGTTTATGTCAAGGTCATCTTCTGGAGCATGCAACTATACACAGAAAACAAGCTACACTACAATCAAACTGGTTTGTCAAATATACTGACCAACCGCTACAACAATTGTTGGCCTGACCTATGGTGAAAAAAAAAAAAAAAAAAAAAAAATTATACCTCAACGCTAGAGTCCTGTTATTAGTGTTATCTGTTGGTTGTAGAAATACATTGGGCGCAACAACAAGTAACTATCTATATACATATAATAACAACATGTTATACCTGTACATTCCAGCCAGTTGGTATGGAATGGCTTCTAATAATAGTTGTAGACTGGCTACAGTCCTGACTTATGCTGGATCTTATATATTAGGTAGACTGAATGTGTGCCATCCAGATCCTTGGAATTTTCATGCCTTCTTTGTTGTTGATATTTGGATGGTTTATCAAGATTTCGCAGGCTTCCTTGAATTTCCTTTCATACCAGGTTTTTGTGTGGTGTAAAGAGCGGGTGCTTTTCCAGTTGATTTGCTGTAAGGTGTTGAGCACGTGGTCTGAGAGGCCTGCTTCACCATAATGGTTATATTTAATGTGTCTAATGTGTTCTTTCTGGCGTCTGTCCAGTTTCACCAATGTATGCTAAGTTACAGGTGCAGCAGATGCTATAGACTCCAGGATGTGCTAATGGGAGGAGAGGATCCTTAGAGGAGTTGAATATGGTTTTAAGTTTGGTGGGTGGTTTAAAGGTGGCATTGAGGTTATAATGTTGTAGGATTCTATTGATTTTTTCTGATAACCCTTTAATGTATGGGATGGCTATGGTTTTACTGTAATCTAGATTCATTTTTGTTGTTGCTTTATGGAGTATTTTATTAATAGAATTTTTGTTATAGCCATTATTTATGAATGTGTCGCTGATGATTTTTAGTTCTTGTTTCAGGGCTTGCTGGTTAGAGCCAATTGTTGTAACTCTGTTTTTAAGGGTGTTAATGACTCCATATTTTTGTGATGGGTGGTGGTATGAATTTGCATGTATATATTGGCCAGTGTGTGTCGGTTTTCGGTAGACTGTGAAGGAAAGACTGCCTGAAGGAAGACGTGTGACTAGTGGGTCTAGGCACGGGACCAAATTTTAATTTTCTATTTCGATGGTAAATTGTATGCGTTCGTGTTGTTTGTTTAGGTGGCTAAGGAATGTGTTTAGCGTTTGTCGCCCGTGCGACCAGATCGCAAACACGTCGTCAACGTATCTGAGCCAGGCTGTTGGTCTTAGCGTGGCGGAATCAAGCGCCCTTTGCTCAAAGGTTTCCATGTAGACGTTAGCGATTGGGGGAGGATAGTGGTGAGCCCATGGCTGTACCTTCTTTCTGTAGGTAGAATTTGTTTTGCCACACAAAGTACCCGGACTTTAGTACGTGGGCAAAGAGGACCGTAATGTCGGGCAGAAATTTGTTCTGCAGTAGGAGAATTGTGTCATTGATGGGGACATTAGTGAAAAGGGCAGAAATGTCAAAACTGACTAATAAGTCGTCTTTGTCGAGTGTTATGTTTTTTAATTTTGTTTATAAAGTGTTGTGTGTTTTTTATGTAGGAGGGGGAATGACCTACCAACTCCTTGAGTGTTGCAGCTAATTTCTTGGCTAAGTGGTAATTGGGACTGTCTATTCCTTCCACGATTGGTCGAAGGGGCACATTTTGTTTGTGTATTTTAGGGACCCCGTATATTCTGGGGGAGCGGGCGTAGTGGGGTTTGAGTTTTTTAACTGTATCTGGGGGCCAAGAAGTGACGGACTTGAGTAGTTTCTCTGTTTTATCCTTTTTGTTGGGTTATAATTTACAAGCTTATATGTGTTGTTATCGGCTAGTAGTTGATTCATTCGAAGTATGTATGTTGACCTGTCAAGGACAACAGTGGCATTGCCTTTATCTGATTTCGTTATTATTATGTTTTGTTTGGCTTTTAATGACTTAATTGCTGCTAATTCTGTTTTTGTGAGATTGTTCTGTATGGTTTTCTTAGTGTTTAGGACATTACTAGTTTCTAGTCATATTTTATCTGCTATGTTGTTAGGTAGGGACCTGATGCCTCTTTCTATGTGGTAGATAAAATCCAATTTGTTTACCTTTTTAGGTGCTATTGTGTAGTTCAGTCCTTTATTCAGTAGCATAAGTTCACCGTTGTTCAGGGTGTGGCTTGATAGGTTGATCACGTGGTTCTTGCTTGTCGGTGGTTAGTCGCTCCTTGTCTCCCTTGTTTGTTGTTCATTGTTGGTGTTCTGATTGGATGGATTCCTGTGATTGGCCGCCATATTTTGCCGTTGTTTCAAACTGTGGAATTTGGTCTTGAGTTTTTCTTTATTCTTTTCCAGGGTATATTTGGCCGAATTGTCTGTAATTCTTTCAAGTACTTGTAGAATATCTGGATTAATATAGTTCGATAGTTCGGATTGCATTTTTGAAACCAGATTCTGTGTTGTAGCTAGGTTTTGGCGGGCTTTTTGAATCTGTTCTCTGAGCATTGCTTTTTCTGTGCGGTCATAAATACGAAGTGCCTTAGCGGATGTAAATTTCTTTTTTAGCCTGATGTAGATAGGAATGAGTTTACTGTCTCTGCATCTCTTTAAAAAGGCCAGCCGATTGATCAGGAGGGAAATACGAATCTTTAACTTACCATAGTGATTGCAGCACTTGTGGGTATCATTTCCATGGATGATCTGAATCCTTTCTTTTAGGCTTGCACGGTGATCCAAAAGCATTTTTGAAAATTATGGAGACAACTACCATGTTTGAATGAAAACTTTAACTTAATATAACTAAAATCTACAATTCGACGTTTCGACCTTTATGTCAAGGCCATCTTCTGGAGCATACAACTATACACAGAAAACAAGCTACACTACAATCAAACTGGTTTGTCAAAGATACTGACCAACCGCTACAACGATTGTTGGCCTGACCTCTGGACCAATCGTGGAAGGAATAGACAGTCCCAATTACCACTTAGCCAAGAAATTAGCTGCAACACTCAAGGAGTTGGTGGGTCATTCCCCCTCCTACATAAAAAACACACAACACTTTATAAACAAAATTAAAAACATAACACTCGACAAAGACGAGTTATTAGTCAGTTTTGACGTTTCTGCCCTTTTCACTAATGTCCCCATCAATGACACAATTCTCCTACTACAGAACAAATTTCCGCCCGACATTACGGCCCTCTTTGCCCACGTACTAAAGTCCGGGTACTTTGTGTGGCAAAACAAATTCTACCTACAGAAAGAAGGTACAGCCATGGGCTCACCACTATCCTCCCCCAATCGCTAACTTCTACATGGAAACCTTTGAGCAAAGGGCGCTTGATTCTGCCATGCTAAGACCAACAGCCTGGCTCAGATACGTTGACGACGTGTTCGCGATCTGGCCGCATGGGCGACAAACGCTAAACACATTCCTTAGCCACCTAAACAAACAACACGAACACATATAATTTACCATCGAAATAGAAAATCAAAATTCTTTCCCGTTCCTAGACACACTAGTTACACGTCTTCCTTCAGGCAGTCTTTTCTTCACAGTCTACTGAAAACCGACACACACTGGCCAATACATACATGCGAATTCATACCACCACCCATCACAAAAATATGGAGTCATTAACACCCTTAAAAACAAAGCTACAACAATTTGCTCTAACCAGCAAGCCCTGAAACAAGAACTAAAAATCATCAGTGACACATTCATAAATAATGGCTATAACAAAAATACTATTAATAAAATACTCCATAAAACAACAACAAAAATGAATCTAGATTACAGTAAAACCATAGCCATCCCATACATTAAAGGGTTATCAGAAAAAATCAATAGAATCCTACAACATTATAACCTCAATGCCACCTTTAAACCACCCACCAAACTTAAAACCATATTCAGCTCCTCTAAGGATCCTCTCCTCCCATTAGCACATCCTGGAGTCTATAGCATCCGCTGCACCTGTAACTTACCGTACATTAGTGAAACAGGACGGACGCCAGAAAGAACACATTAGACACATTAAATATAACCATTATGGTGAAGCAGGCCACTCAGACCACGCGCTCAACACCTTACACCAAATCAACTGGAAAAGCACCCGCTCTTTACACCACACAAAAACCTGGTATGAAAGGAAATTCAAGGAAGCCTGCGAAATCTTGATAAACCATCCAAATATCAACAACAAAGAAGGCATGAAAATTCCAAGGAGCTGGATGGCACACATTCAGCCTACCTAATATATAAGATCCAGCATAAGTCAGGACTGTAGCCAGTCTACAACTATTATTAGAAGCCATTCCATACCAACTGGCTGGAATGTACAGGTATAACATGTTGTTATTATATGTATATAGATAGTTACTTGTTGTTGCGCCCAATGTATTTCTACAACCAACAGATAACACTAATAATAGGACTTTAGTTGATGTATAATTTTTTTTTTTTTTTTTTCATCAGAGGTCAGGCCAACAATTGTTGTAGCGGTTGGTCAGTATCTTTAACAAACCAGTTTGATTGTAGTGTAGCTTGTTTTCTGTGTATAGTTGTATGCTCGAGAAGATGACCTTGACATAAAGGTCGAAACGTCGAATTGTAGATTTTAGTTATATTAAGCTAAAGTTTTCATTCAAACACGGTAGTTGTCTCCATAATTTTCAAAAATGCATTAATACCACTTTCCTTTATAATGCGATCTACATAGATAATATTCATTATCTATGTAGAAGGGATAATGTACATCCTTGTCTGACACCAGATTTAATATTAAACCATCTTCCTGCACTTCCTCCAATTCTAACTGCTAACTTAAACTCAAATAAAGATTAAGTATTGCTTGATATAATGCCCTATTGACACAATACAACTGTAGTGTTTTGAATAGCTTTTCTCTTGGCACCTTGTCATATGCCTTTCACAGATCTACAAAACTTAAAAACAGATCTTTGTTATTATTATTACACAAGACCTGATGGAGTCAAAGACTCATCTAGGAGGTCCATTTATCATACACACAGCTCATCATACCGTGCTTTAAACACACTCAAATTCTCTGCAGACACCACAATTTCAGGCAAGACATTCCAATCATTCACAACTCTGCATGAAAAAAAAACTGCTTCTCACTCCCATACTCACACCCTCTTTATACAGTTTCCAGGGACAACCTCTGATCTCCCACTGTTTTCTGAAGAAACTCTCCAACATTGATCCTATAACAACCCCTTACTGACTTGTACGTCTCTATCACATCTCCCCTCTTCCTCCTATCCACTAGACTCTACAAACTGCATCTTCTGCATCTTCTCAATCTTTCTTCATATTCAACACTCCAGAGGTCAGAAACTACCTTAGTCAGTTGTCTCTGGACCCTTTCCAGCATCTCTTCATCCTTTTGAAAACCAGCTGACCAAACCATTTTTTACAGCACTCTTTCTTCCATTTCTGAGCTTATTCAACAACCTCCAGAATTTGCCACCTTCTTGATATTTATTTTCTATTTTCTTGCCAAAGTCCTCCTATGACTTTTGTTTAGCTAGTTTTACACAGTGTTTAGCTTTCTTACATTTCTGTCTCTGTATTCTCTAGAGCATTTCTGTCTCTGTATTCTCTAGAGCATTTTTGTCTCTGTATTCTCTGTGTCCACCATTGAGTTCTAATTTTTCTGTCCTTGCTGACAACTTCACCACATGCCTCTCTGGCTGAATCAATTAGGGTTTACTTCAAGGCTTGCCAATGAATCTTCAGGGTTTGGTTCCTGTTCTCAAACTCTTATATTTTTTATTCATTAATCTTTGTGTATTTTAGTCTACAGTTCACATCTGAGAGTTGCTCAACTTTTATTTGTTTTAAAATTTTCTTACATGTTCTTCTTTTCGATATGAAATTTAATTTTATCCTGCTCAAGCCTAAATGGTGATCACTTCCAGTTTCAAATCTTCAGTACACTCTGGTGTCCTTCACCAGGGAGAAAACATCACTATCAATAATAACATAGTCCTCTTCTCTCCATGTAAATTTGTGCATATTTTTATGTTGGAACATTGTGTTAGTAATACTCAGTCCATGTCTTGAACAGAAATCCAAAAAGGTATTTGCCATTATTATTAGCTTTGCTATTTTCTCCAAATTTTCCCCAAATATTTTTGTATGTCTGACAATCATTTCTCACTCTGCTATTTAGATCCCCAACAAGGACCAACTTTTCCTTTTTCATTATATCACTTGCTTTCTCTAAAGCCTCAAAAAATTCTTCTACTAAAAGTAGAAGTTCTACTAAAACTTCTACTTTTAGTAGAACCTTCAGTGGGACCATAGGCACAAATAAGTCTCGTCCAAATCCCCATTCTGATATTTGCCCACATTACTACTTGAGACTGCCTGCCATTCAAGATTATCCTCGTATTTAGTGTTGAATACTATAGCTGCTACTCTTTTCCCTTGATTGTCATTGCCTGAATATAACATTTTGTGTTTATTGCTCAGAAAGATCTGACCAATTTTTGTCTTTTTTGTTTCAGTCATCCCTATTATGTCGATTTGGTACTTATCTAATTCCTCAGCTAATTCCTCTTTACCATTCAAGCTTCTTCTGTTGATAGTAGTACCAATCTTGAACTCTGGTGATGTTGAGTTGGGGTGAGTTTCAGGATTTGTTCCAGTAGTTGACTTTTTGCAGTTAGTCTTGTTTCCCTGGCAAAAAAAAACAACAGGGGCCTTGTTTAACTGGGTGATGATGCCCCAGCCGGGATGAAATTCTGTCATGTTGTACCATCATTTTATATTTTGATATAAGCCAATAAGAATACAATTTGGTCAGCTAAATCCCAAATTGCCAGCTCATCCTCTGTTCAGTATCCATTTAGATACCTAACATGGTGCACCAAGAAAAGGTGAGGATTGGAAATGAGGTCAGAAGCCCTGGTCGATTCTCTGCATTCCTTTAAAGACTATGTGGGGTTCTCCTCTCAGTTTATACAGCTTTGACCCTTAAGCAACCATCAAATATTCATATTAATAAATTGTGTTCACCATCATAAATAAACTACAAAACTTACTAAAACATAACAAAACCATAATAATACCATGCAATATATATATAGCTGGCCTGGTTTTCCAAGTGGTTAGCTTATCTGTGGGTTCGAATCCCACTGTGGGCACGAATGTTTGTGATTGTCTCTGAAAATACTAGTGGTGGTGGCATTGGTGTTGCTGCAGTTCATTGTAGTTGATGGATTGAGTGGTGGAGACAGAGCTGTAGAGTAGAGTAGATGCCCTCCCTCGATGAGTATTTTTACTCCCTGGAGGTGTCACGTAATAATAATAATATATTACTAACTCATAATGTGATTTACCAATTTAACTATCAATCCAGATGCAATGTCTGTTACATACGATCCACTATTCATTACTTAAAATGTTTAACTGAGCATTGCTGTGATTGCAGTATTCCCACATCAGACTATGTACATCTAACCACAAAGGGAAAAAAAAAAAAAGACAAAAACACTAGAATTATCAATAATAATCCTACTACTGAAATAGCATCACATGCCATACAATTTAAACCACACTCCTGCAATTAAGACAGTTCACTGTTATTGATTTTTAAGTAATCAAAAGGAAATTAAATTGTTCGGAGTTTCTTGCTATCAGAAACTACCAATTCACAATAAACATACAAAGACCCTGCAAAATCTTGCACATATGGCAATTATATAAGATTAATCACTCTCCATACTCTCAAACAAACCATTTAATATCTAATTTTATGAATCATTCAGCATGTAACAAACTTAACAGTAATTTCTCTTTTTGTAATCATGACACATTTATGGAATAGCCAGCACACTGTCATTCATGTACTGCTTGCTATGTATATTACAGGTTTTATTAGTTCGTAGCCTGTTATACTTCATAATCTCTTTTTTAAAAAATTCATATTCTTTTTATTTTATTTGCATTTTTATTTCTGCTTTATTTACATTCCTATGTGCATTTATTGATTCTCCAGTATGTCATTCCCATTATTAAGTTTAGTACTCAAAATAAGGTAAAAGTAGTGTACTTAATTTAAAAATTTTCCCAAATATGCCACATCTCTATCTTCAAGAATTTACACATATGCATTCTTATCAGCATTTTTCTAATATAAAATTTCAATTTGGAAATTAATAATTAAATTCTAGGCTTACAGACTAGCTAATGGGGTTATCTCCACAGCTTACGTTAAAGATACCAAGAAATTATATACTTGGTTTTTAATCCTTTACCCAAGGAAGCAAAACAATGTTATGCACGTGAAATATATTCATGTCTGAGCTACTTGTATATAGAGGCTAATGATTTCATATCGCTTGTCTTAGTACGTATCCCATAATGCAAAGCACCCCCCCCCTTTCAGATTTGTAAAATGCTATGCACAATGGGAAGGGCTACTATCCAAAGATATTAAATAGTTGAGTAGTGGCCCTTCCCATTATACATAGCATTTTACACATCCAAAAGGGATGGGGGCTTTGCTTTATAGGATACAGGCCCAGCTGGTGGCGTGTGCAAAGTGTACAATATACACAGGTGCTGCAGAAGAAAAGGCACCTAAAAGATGTCAAAAAATATGAGATAAGAGTTTAAATGAACAACGAATAGTACATATAATTATGAATGTACGTCGTCTTCCATTCGGGTCCCCTTCAGATCTTCCCGGAAACGAACAAATAAATTCTGAAATTGTATCCTGGACCCGATTATATCACTGTAATTTTTTATTAAAATTTACGAAAATATACCTAAAATAGTTCTTTATTTTTTGATGTATTATTACAATCCGACCTCCATGGAGTCAGAGACTCATCTTGGGAGTCAGAGACTCATCGTGAGAGTCAGAGACTCTTCGCACATGCCACCAGTATCATAAATAAACTTATGATTAATTGTTGAGTTCCGTGTAAGGGCCGTATCCTAATTTTAATCGGATCGGATGCATGTGGTCCGGCCCTAAAAGTCGGCTTACTACTGATAACTCATTCTTCTTGACATTCGAGCCTGTTATATTAGCGGGCTGTTAGGGCGGCGTCAGCGACACAAAATAATCGGCGAATCGGATTTATAACAACAACCTTGAAGAACTCTTTGCAAATTCACTGATTGCATTGAGAATACTATTGACTTTGCCCATTTCATTTGCTAAGGGAGAGAGAACATTTTCTAAATTACAATTAATAAAGAACTACCTGCGATCAAGCATGATTTGGGACACTAATTTCAAATAGAAAATAATATTGCTCAGTCTATCAACATTGATGTACTGTGACAGGATTTCGCTAAAATGAAAGCCAGACGAGTCCCTTTTAGTAAAATTAATGTAAAGAATATTTGAATAAATCTCTTAACTTTATATTACTATTTTATATTATTTTGAAAATTTATATAACTTGAAAAAATTTGTATAAGCAGGACTAATCCATAGGTAACATTATACTATAAAGCAGTTTTCATTTGTTTTTCATTTCCTATTCGTTTTATTCACACTATTCAACAAAAATGGTACCGAACATTAATCGCACCCACAAGAAAAATACCATGCACCAGTCCTGATAGGATACATACTAAGGCAAGTGATGTGAAGTCATTAGCCTCTATATACAAATAGCTCGGACATGAATATACTTCACATGCAAAACATGGTTTTGCTTTCTTGGGTAAGGGATTAAATTAAACCAAGGATATAATTTCTTGGTATCTTTAATGTATAATAAACTCAAGGTAAAAAATTTCAACATCCACAGCTTAAGATTAAGCTGTAGAGATACCCCCTTTATTCTCCACTATGATTAAGCTAATACATATGGTGATGAAACAACTGGAGTTTCATGGAATCTGAGTTATAAGAAATTAAAGTATCAAAATATATACTTTTTCTTTCAGTGCAATATTCAAATGATATTTCCATAAGCTATAATATTCATCTATCTATACAACAGATGATAAGCTAGTTTCTTGATGAGAAATTAGATGGAGCCAAACAAAAAACAAATGCAGTACAGTAAGTGCCACATATCACATACTAAAAACTTCTTTACCTAATATTACTTTGCTGTTCAGGTATCCCATGTAGTTACAGGACTTATCATAAGAAGATCACTAATTCAAACAAGACTTCTAACACATCTCTTTAAACTCATTAAACAATGCACTCACAATTTACCTTGGCAATTCATTACATTCAGCTGCTACTAAGAAAAAAATCCACTTACTTCATTTTTCTATCAATGCTCTTATTTAGCTTCCAGGGAAGTACTTTCTTTAAAGGTACCTGAGGCATAACTATAAATAATAAATTACACGATAACTACAGTAATTAACTTTAATGAAATAAAAGTACAAATATTTTGTACTGAAATTAACAGTACATCATCAGTGTAGACAACAAGCAGTTCAAAGGAATGGAATGCAAAGTACATAACAGTCGGTGGATTACCAATTAAAAACTGTTGCCGCGTGCTAGAAATTAATATTAATAAAATATTATTAAATAATTCTTAAAAACTATTTCAGTGATGGTTACATAAGAATCTCCCAAACTTTTGGGAGAGAGAGAGAGAATCATTTCGATTCAGATTTGGCCGATATAAAAGAGCTTTTGCAACTTTCTTTGGAAAGGCATTCATATTTATTATTATTATTATTATTAAACAAGACCTCATGGAGTCAAAGACTCATCTAGGAGGTCCTTTTATCTCACACACATCTCATCATACCGGGTCTTAAACACATTCAAACTCCTTGCAGACACCACACTCTCAGGCAAGGCATTCCAATCATTCACAACTCTGCACGAAAAAAACCTGCCTCTCACTCCCCTACTCACACCCTCTTTATACAGTTTCCAGGTATGACCTCTGGTTCTCCCCTGATCTCCCACTATTCTCTGTAGAACTTCTCCACCATTGATCCTATAACAACCCCTTACCAACTTGTAGGTCTCTATCATATCTCCCCTCTTCCTTCTCTCCACTAGACTCTGCAAATTACATCTTTTCAATCTTTCCTCATACTCGACATTCCAGAGGTCAGAGACTACCTTAGTCAGTCGCCTTTGGACCCTTTCCAACATCTCTTCATCCTTCTGAAAACCAGGTGACCAAATCTGGGCACAATAGTCCATGTGTGGCCTAATCAAAGCCTTATACAATGGAACAAGAATCTCCCTACTTCTAAACGTCAGTGTCCTCCTCATCATTCCCAGAAGTCTTTGTGTTGTCTTCACAATTTTGGCGATGTGTCCCCTAAATTTTAGATCCTTATCCACTATCACTCCCAGATCTCTTATTTCCTCTACTTCCAACAATATATTCTCACCAAGCATAAATTCTGCATCCCATCTTTGTTTTCCAAATTTTAAAACCTTACATTTTGCAACATTGAACTCACATCCCCATTTGCTTGCCCAATCACTCAATTTATTCAAGTCTTCTTGCAAGGCCACAACATCTTCACTACTCTTTATGATTCGTCCCAACTTTGCATCATCTGCAAACAACTGAATATCTCCATCCAAATCTTTGCCAATATCATTAATATACAAGTTAAATAGTAATGGCCCTAAAACAGATCCCTGAGGCACTCCATTAGTGACTTTCCTTTTCCTGGATATTGCACCCCCATACACAACTTGTTGATACCTATCAGATAGCCAGTCTCCAATCCAATGCACTAATCTAATATCCAAAACCAAAAATGCTCTAGTTTGACTGTCAACTTATCATGAGGTACTCTATCAAAAGCTTTTGCAAAATCCAAGTATATTACTGTGTATCCTTCTCCTCTGTCCAAGGAAGCAGTCACTTTATTGTAATAAGTAAGTAGATTACTAAAACACGATCTCCCTTTAGCAAATCCATGCTGTCCATCAAAGATTATACCATTGTTGTCAACCCAACTCTGGATCCTAGTTCTCACAAGCTTCTCCAACAACTTAACCACAACACCTGACACACAAATAGGCCTATAGTTTGATGCTTGAATTCGATCACCTCCTTTATGAAGTGGCACAATCTTGCACTCCTTCCACTCTTTAGGGAGTTGACCAAGCGCAAGACTCGTATTAAAAAAATATGTCAAGGCAGGTGTCAACTCTCTGGCACATTCCTTCAGAATACGCGGTGATATATTATCAAGTCCCACAGCCTTATTTACATCTAGTTTACTCAACTCCCCAAACACTTCTTGCTCACTTACAGTCAGTCTCTCCTCCCCATCATCAACTGCTCTTAATCTCTCCATGAAGTCACATTCACAAGATTGAAAGATCTTTATGAACTGCTCATTAAGTATCTCCACCACACATTCTGCAACAGCTGTCTTTATACCATTTCCTCCAATCAATGTCATCCTTCCATAATCATTCCCTCTTTTGCTGGCCACATATCGAAAGAACTCCCTAGGATTCTTTTTAGCTTCTTTAGCTAACTGCTGTTCATACCTCTCTTTAGCTACTCTCACCAACCAAGTCACTCTCCTTGCCTGGTCTTTGTAGAACTCATGAAATTGGTTACTTCCACTTCTCTTATGCTGCCTCCACAATGCCCTTTTTCTCTGTATTGCATGCTTAATCTCTTTATTCATCCATCTCACACCTAACTTATTTAACCTTCTCACCCGTGGTATACATTTAGACATTGCATCCACTAAATATTTTTTGAAAATCCCCCAAGCTGCATTGATCTCTTTTCCAGCTAACTCCTCATTCCATGCTACACCTGCAAGCTGTCTCCTGAGCTCTTCATAATCACCCCCCTTGTAGTTCCACATATACCCTTTTTTCACAGGGGTCCTTGCACTGCTGGCAACCACCCAAGTAATCACCTCATGGTCACTTTCGCCAATTGGTGGATGATTTGATACCTCATTGATAATTACATCCTCCGATGAGATGACCAAATCCAAGACCCTTAATCCTCTTGTGCCCTCTGTTACATACTGTCTGAGGTAGTTATCCCTCAAAAACTCAAGAAACTCATTTTCTTTACTTCCAGTTGCTATCTCTTCATTCCAGTCAATATTGCCATAATTAAAATCACCAATAATAATCACCCTTTTCTTATTTGCTTGGCTTATTTGACTATACATTTCACTATCACCATCATCCACATTACCAGGTCTATAACAACATCCCACCAAGCATTTGATTCTATTCACCTCTATCTCACACCATACTGCCTCAAAACCACTGGCCCCATTTCCCTCTTGCATCTCTACCTTGTATGGACATAACTCTTTCTCTATCATCAATAGCACTCCCCCTCCCTTTTTACCCCTTCTATCCTCACGAAACACATCATACCTTTCCATCTCTATTCCTGTCAGGATGTTATCCTCATCTAACCATGTCTCACTTATTCCGACAATCTCTGGGTGCACAGACGCAATTAGTGCAACCATTTCATCCGCCTTGTTTCTTATACTTCTAGCATTGGTATACAAACACAACAACTCATTTCTGGATCTACAGCTAGTTCCATTGATACCACTCACTCGATGTGATCTCTCCATGCTGGACTGGGGCCATTTCCCTTTCTGCTTCTTCATTTTAGAACCCTTTGCAATTCCATCTGTTTCCTTTTGATCCCTGATCATCCCATTACTTTCCTGCCTACACATTCTCTCACCTCCTCTTGGAGCATCCACCTTTCTCACGCTGTGTATCCCTGTCCACCCTGAGCCTCCCCGTTTCCCTGCTCCTCTTGCACACCCATTCTCTCATTTTCTATACTCATACCACTCACTTTCACATTCATTTCCACTCCTTCAATCTCTCCTGTCTTACTCTCCTGCTCTTCCACATCACTCCCCTCTCGATCTGATTCATTCTCTCTATTCACTTCTCTACCTTCCAGCAGCAGTCTCTCCAAGCGACTCACACCATAACCACTCAAATGCAGTCCATCGCTCCCATACAGCTCACTTCGTCCCTCAAACTCATTCCACACATTAACAAACTGTACTCCCATCTCCTCACACATTTCAGCCAGAATATCATTCATAATCCTTGCTCTCCGCCTCATTTCACCACAATCATACCTAGGCAACACACTGACCACCCTTCCTGTCACACTATTCTCCTTTATCTTTCCAAGCAGTCTCCTGACATTCATTTTGACATGCTCTTTGTTCTCTCTCAAATCATTCGTACCAATTAATACAATTAACTCTTTTGCTCGTTCCCGCCTCATATTCAATGCCTCAATCACTCTACTCATTTTACCGCCTGGAAAACATACCTTGTGCATTTTATCCTCTAGCACACCTTTAATAATGGAGTCGCCATACAACGCCACTCGCTCATCTTTTGTTATCTCTTTCATGCCATCATGATTTATTTTAATAGTTTTGACCTGAATTCTCTTAATTTCATTCCGCATCCATTTCATTTCTTGCTTCATCCAATCCAATTCACCTTCTGAACCTCGCGACGCATTCACTCTATCATTAAATCTTTCTAACTTTCTAACTCTCGACCCCCTCTTCTCACTTTCCCTCTCATTCATCCTTCTTTGTTTCCGTACTTTCGGTCCAACATACGTCCAACTTTCACTATCATTCTTCTCACTTTCACTCTCACATATCTTTCTTTGTTTCCGTACTTTCGGACTAACATGCGTCCAACTTTCGCTATCATTCTTCTCACTTTTACTGTCATTCATCTTTCTTTGGTTCAGTACTTTCGTTCCAACATGCGTCCAACTTTCGCCATCAGTCATTCTTTTTTCGCTATCATTCATTCTTTCGATTTTTTTTACTTGCGATTTCTGCACCACGTCATTTCTACTTTCATTCGTTCTCTCAATTTCGTTTCTTTCCGCCTCACTTTCGTCCCTTTTAACATCCGTTACGGTTGTCAAATCGCTCTTTTTCTTTTTTCCTGATTTTTTAACATTTTTTCGCCTGTCTTTCTCGCCATCCTCTTTCAAAAGTGCACTCGCGACACAATCGGTACTAGCACTTTCTGTCATCAACTTCATATTCGCATTCATCAATTCCTTGTTCAGGTCACATTTCGCACACACCCTTCTTCCATCCGCACTAAACATCCACAAATCATTTATGTAGTCGAAGGAATACATATAACAGACCTCACACTTAACGAACCGACTGAAATCCAAATTAAAATCATGGAATGACAATGCCGCCGCCATTTTTTTTTCTCTGCAGGTTACTAGGTCTAATATTAACGTTTTCGTATTTAGTTTAAGCAAGAAAAAAAACCCACACTAATAATATCGGTAGCGTACAACGTTTACAGCCGCTCTTACTTAAACAATTACGCATATATACTTAATTATTCCTAGTAAAACTTATCTGAATCAGGAGCTCTTCAAAACACGTTCGTAGCGCTTGACCCACTAGCACCCCCTCCAAAAATTTTCCTTTTCATGATGGGGTTCGAGCTCAGGTCTTATCTTACGAACAGTGTAAGTATTCTGCTAATTGCGCTACCGAAGTACCACAAAAAATAAATATTATTACTTAACACCTCCAGGGAATCCAAAGGCTCATCGAGGGAGGGCACCTACTCTACAAGACCACAACTACTTCCATCATCTACACCCACGCCGTCTACCGCCAACCACTAGTAGTATTTTCACAGGACACTCACAAACATCCATGCCCATGGTGGGATTAGATCCCACAGCCTTTTGGCTGGAGAGCAGATACGCTAACCACTCGGCCAACCAGGCCGGCATTTAAACTTGCATTTATGGAGAAGACAAGCTTTATCCCACTGGATATTGTGTTTAGTGTCAATACTATGTTGTGCCAGAACAGACTTTTAGGTTTCAATAACATAATCTACTAATAAATGGATTGTGAATATTTCTGGACGCCTGTTATAAGATGCTGAAACTAGTGCATTAGCCTTGACTTTTCCATTGTACCAAAATGCATCCCGTATCTTGATTTTTTGCATAACCTTGAATGCAATCTGTCAGGAATTTCTAGCAAAAATGCTAATAAACTAAGCTTTAAAGTTGCTGCTTCACTTTTTAAAAGCAAATTATCTCCATGTAATTTATCGAGTGCTGAAACCCATGTGCTAACCTCATTAAGAAAAAATAGTGATATATCTATTTCAAAAGCTGATAAAGGAAAAGTGGAAATGGTAATGGACAAGGCCTTTTGCAAGATACCTCCACCTATCAAGAACCCACTCATAACCCTAGAAAATCGCAAATTAAACAATTAAATAACATTTTCTTGAACAAATCAAGGATGTTCAAATACAAGTCAGACTTGTTAGTCAGCTTTGATATTGTTTCCCTCTTTACCAATATTCCATTATCTGACACTGTTAATTTACTATATGATGATTACCCTCCGGATATTGCAAAGATTTTTGAATTTGTTATTCTTCTCTCCCGTAGTCCTAAATGGACTGTTGGGTCACTCATGGCTGGTAGGTGATATTCTTTGTTAGTCTCCTCTTCGAATTTGTTATATATTCAGGATATTTCAGCTGGAAAAACAAGATCTATAAACAAGTTGAAGGTACTTCCATGGGTAGCCCTCTGTCTCCACCTTTGGCAAAATATTTTTTGAACCATCTGGAAGACACCTTGTTCTCATCCATTCATCCCCAACCCTCTCTTTGGTTTCATTATGTTGATGATGTCTTTGCTATTTGGTTCTGAAGAGGAACTTACTACATTCCTACAACAGACTTCACCTACACATTCAGTTCACCATAGAAAAAGAAAAGGCTGGTAGTTTACCATTCTTGGACATCTTTCTTACACACACATCCTCTGGTAATTTATCAACCAGTGTTTATCGAAAACCTACCTTTACTGGCAGATACATTCATCAAAAGTCTGCTCATCACACCTCTCAAAAAATTGGTGTTATCAAGTCTTTAATTAATAGAGCACATAAAGCATGCTCCTCTCCATCAAGCTTACAACAAGAACATTTCACTATAAAAAAGTTAATAGAGCCTAATGGTTACAACTCTAATCAAATCCAGCATATAATTGACTCCTATGTTCCAACAACCTTAGGATTCTTCAACAGACCGCAGGGCTCCAATCCCTTATATTTCTGGCATCTCAGAACCGATTGGCAGAATTATGAAGAAGTATCATCTCATTCCCGCATATTTTCCTATCAACAAAATTTCTCACCTGTTGCTATCTACAAAAGACAAACTTGCACCTCTATCATTAGCTGCCGTTTACCAGATACCGTATGAATGTAATTTAACATACTTTGGACAAACAGGCCATTCTGTGTGTGTGTGTGGGGGGGATGAATGAATGAACATCAATATTATATCGCATGCATGAAACCTCAAAAGTCTGGTCTGGCACAACATAGCATTGACACTAAACACAATATCCAGTGGGATAAAGCTCGTCTTCTCCATAGATGCAAGTTTAAATCCGAACGCCTTTTCAAAGAAAGTTGCGAAGCCTTTTACACTGGCTAAATCTGAATCGAAATTATTGTCTCTCTCTCCCAAAAGTTTGAGAGATTCTTATCTTATGTAACCATCAAAGAAATAGTTTTTAAGAATTATTTAATAATATTTTATTAATATTTTATTCTAGCATGCAGCAACAGCTTTTAATTGGTAATCCACCATCTATTATGTACTTTGTATTCCATTCCTTTGAACTGCTTGTTGTCTACACTGATGAGGCATTTTGTTTATTAATTATCTTGTAAAGGGTAAAACAATAACCAGGAATATTATTCTGATCTTTTAACCAGACCAGACGAAAACCTGTCACCTGCTGATCAAAGAGTAGATACACTAACCACTTAGCCAACCAGGCCAGCATTATATCAAACTGACATAATGTTTCATCAAAGTATTACATATTATTATTATTATTATTATTAAACAAGACCTCATGGAGTCAAAGACTCATCTAGGAGGTCCTTTTATCTCACACACATCTCATCATACCGGGTCTTAAACACATTCAAACTCCTTGCAGACACCACACTTTCAGGCAAGGCATTCCAATCATTCACAACTCTGCACGAAAAAAACCTGCCTCTCACTCCCCTACTCACACCCTCTTTATACAGTTTCCAGGGATGACCTCTGGTTCTCCCCTGATCTCCCACTATTCTCTGTAGAACTTCTCCAGCATTGATCCTATAACAACCCCTTACCAACTTGTAGGTCTCTATCATATCTCCCCTCTTCCTTCTCTCCACTAGACTCTGCAAATTACATCTTTTCAATCTTTCCTCATACTCGACATTCATATGGCACATCTTTATCTTCAAATTTGGACATCACATCTGTGTTCATCAATGTTTCACTTAAAAATACCTTGGAATTCATCCAAGCCAAATTTTCGCCATGTCTCATCTCTGTTTCAAGCTATTTCCTTTGGGAAGCAAAATTCTCTAAATAAACAGACAAGACAGCCACTGGTTTGCTGCCCCCCCCCCTCCAGTGGCTAACTACCTCATTGAAGAGAAAGCTCTAATTCCATTCCACACAGCCATTTAATTGTGTAGTAGTAATTCATTATCCTGTATGGCCTTTTAGGATACATATCAGGTAAATGATGATGATTATGATAAAGCAACTATATGACTATTTTCTGGAATAGCTATGAAAGAATTCATAGTGAAGAATTTATGGAGACACAACACACATTAGAATAATTACTTTACTTAAACTTTAGGAAAGTAACATTCGACATTTTAACCTTTGTATTGAGATCATCATGAAGAAAAATACATAAGATACAAGCTACATGACACTGCACTATACAAAAGTAAGACGAATCTAAATGCTTGTCAATTATTTAACCTAGCCTGACCTCTTCTGGAAAAATAAAATAAAATAAATTTAAATAAAAAAATAAAAAATGTATTTTTTTATTTTATAATATATTAAATTATATATATATTATATAAATAAAAACAAAATATAAATGGAACTACATTGAACATTTCTAAAGTCCTTTCGTATTGAGATCTTCTCCTCTTCGGGCTTGTTCTTGTTACTATATGAATTGCAGATGGGTCCTCTACATTTTTGGAATGATTAATCCATTTTTGTTCAGGTTTGGATAATGTCTCTGGATAATGGTGTGGTGTAGGGACTTGGTGCCTTTACACTAATTGGTAATCCACTGACTGTTGTGTACTTTGTATTCCATTCCTTTGAACTGCTTGTTGTCTACACTGATGATTCCAGTCAATTCTGTGGCATGTTTTGAGTATGTAGTCTGATAGGACTGTTTTGCAATAGTGGAGGTATTTAATGTGTCGTTTGTGTTCATCTTTTCTGATTGGGATGGTGTGTCCTGTTTCCCCTATGTAAGGCAGGTTACAGGTACACTGAATTTTGTAAACTCCTGGGTGGGCCAGGTATGGAAGAGGATCTTTGGAAGCGCTAAATAAATTTCTTAATTTTGTCAGGGGGTTTGAAGGTAGTCTTAATGTTGTACCTAAGTAGTGTTCTATCTATTTTTTCTGAAATGCCCCCTAATGTAGGGTATAACTATGGCATTCTTGTAATCTTTTTTTTTTGTTTTTAGTGACATTTTTATGGAGGATCTTGTGAACCATTTTTTTTTATTGTATCCATTTTTTATAAATGTTCAGCTAATAATTTCTAATTCTTGGTTCAGAGCCTATTCATTAGAGCAACACTGGAAAGATGAACCAAGAATTAGAAATTATTAGCCAAACATTTATAAAAAATGGATATAATAAAAAAACAGTTCACAAGATCCTCCATAAAAATTCCATTAAAAACAAAAAAGATTACAAGATTGCCATACCATACCCTACATTAGGGGCATTTCAGAAAAAAAATAGATAGAACACTACTTAAATACAACATTAAGACTACCTTCAAACCCCCTGACAAAATTAAGAAATTTACTTAGCTCTTTCAAAGATCCTCTTCCATACCTGGCCCACCCAGGAGTTTACAAAATTCAATGTACCTGTGTGTGTCCTGTTTTCCCTTACATAGGGGAAACAGGATGCACCATCAGAAAAGATGAACACAAATGGCATATTAAATACCTCCAATATGACAAAACAGGCCTATCAGACCATGCCTCAAAACGTGCCACACTTGGAAAGGCACCAAGTCCCTAGTTCAAAGAAGCTTGTGAAATGCTGAAACATTATCCAAACCTGAACAAAAATGATGGATTAATCATTCCAAATACATGGAGGACCTATCAGCAATCCGTATAGTAACAAGAACAAGCCCAAACAGAAGCTCTCAGTACAAAAGGACTTTAGAAATGTTTAATGTAGTTCCATTTATATTTTGTTTTTATTTAAATTTTTAAAAATTTAATTTCTTATTTTTTTTTTTTCCACAAAAGGTCAGGCTAGGTTAAATAATTAACAAGCATTCAGATTCATCTTACTTTTGTACAGTGCAGTGTTATGTAGCTTGTATCTTATACATATGTATTTTTCCTAATGATGACCTCAATACAGAGGCGAAGTGAATGTTACTTTCCTAAAGTTTAAGTAAAGTAATTATTCTAACACGTGTGTTGTATCTCCATAAATTCTTCACTATGAATGCTGAACGCTGTGTAACCTTAAAAGAAAGATCTATGAAAGAATGACTGATGAGTGCTATCGGTAGGGATGTAACAGAAGAAGAGATGAAATCCGAGTGAATATTATGCAAGGGCATATTATATACATGCCAGATGTAATATTACCTAATGGTAAAATAGGGACAAATGAAAAAAAGAGGGGCCTAGAGTTTCAGAAAAACCCTCAATAAAAAAAAGCAGTCATGAAATCAGATGGGATTAATGTCCCATGTATTATGAGAATGAGCAAATTAATTGGCACTCCACCAAGCCATTTAAGTTGCACATTTCGGCTTAAATGCTGATTTAAGCTAATATTATGGTTTAACAGCTCCAATATTTCATGATCATCATCATCTAAGACTTCAATATAAGAAATGTACTAACACACACACAAACTACACAAAAAATATATGGAAGATGTTAAGACTAGAAGACCAAGACCTAAGAGAGGACTCCAGTATAGTCTTAACATCCATCTACAGGAGCTAGCTGGTAGTCTTGGCTGTCTGTTGGGAGGTCTACGAATTACTACTTCCCCAGTCTTGGGAACTTTCATACAACCATATACTTACTGAGAGTTAGATGGTTTTTCAAATCTTCTGTTGATTCAAAAGAAAGTCTTTCATGTTTGTATTACTGTGGTTAAGCACTGTAGTTTTTTTGTTGTTTTTTTTCATTTGATTCTGTGCAAGATGTCGAAGGTGGTCAGCTGGATCTGACTAACCAGAAACAATTGTAGGAGAAATATATTTCTTATGTTCAAGATAGATGTTGGCAAATCCAATCTGTCCATAATAAGACAAATTGCAATAATAAGGAAACTTCTCCTTATGTTTGAAAGTATATACAAAGATTATATTTCTTGAAAGTACTAACTATCCATTCTGAGTCACCCTATATACATGGAACAGCAATAGCTGAGAGGTAAAAGATGCGAAATAGTTGTTAATTTTTTTGATGCAGTAATGGGAGAGGAAGATGCCACAAAAAAAGGCAAGTTCAGTTGTGAAGGAAGTCAGTTGCAACAGAGATTGGTGGCTCTGTCAGGAAGAATTTTACAATATCATACTGTTGACAGGGAGGATGATGAAAAAGTTTGACAAAGCATCTACTCTGCAAGTAAATTTCCTGTAAACTGAGAAAGAAAATAGTACTATTCAAAAAACATGATTAAAGTACCTGAAGAGAAAGACTGTTGTTATTTTTTTTTCCCTATAGAAAACTAGATTCATTCATAGGTAATAGCTGTTAAGCAAATGGAAAATGCATTACCAACATATCTTAGAGAGATATAGAAAGTATCAAGAACATGTAATCATTGAATTTTTTATCTTGCTCCCACCCACAAAAGGTTTTCTGCAAACCTATAGTACATGTGGTACAGTTTTTTCTCTTTTTCTCTATTTCTTTTCTCTTTTTCATTTTTTTTATCAATTATATATTTTTTTTGTATTTTTATTTATTTATTTTACATAGTCCAGAAATCCTGCACTAGAGACCAAACATGGAACTTTTCTCAAGCCACTCCAGGCTTCCAAATAAATGGAGGAAGTGGTCTCACACCAAGTGATGAGATTCATCTTCCACCTAAAGAGAATCACAAACATCCATGTTCACAATGCCATCCAAAACCTGCAGCATGTTGGCTAAAGAGCGGGTATGCTAACCATTCAATCGACCATGCCAGATAAACAATAAACAATCCAGAAAACAACTATTTAATGAATGGAAAGAAGAGAAGAGGAATTTATTGCATTGTTGCGAGACAACTTTCTCCAGCAGCATGTGAAAGAAGGAACTCGAAGTCGAAGAGTGTTAGATTTGCTAATAGCGTGAGAAGGGATCTCTGTCAAGAATACAGTGCTATTTTTAGCAACAGTTGGTGAGAGTGATCTGTACTTTCTTGGGAAGTATCTTATCATGCTGATGCTCTGATTAGAACAGGTTACATGCTGAACTACAAAGCTGGAAATTACGATCAACTTAGGAGAATATACTATTTTGGTCCTATGATATCAGTTACTGAATGGGAAAAATGTCAGCATTGCATGGGAATCTTTGAAAGTTTAAATGATGTGGTATTTGAATGTATCCCTAGTGTTCGAAGAATAAATAGGTTGGGAGTGAAATGGATGTGCAACCATATTAAGCAAAGGATCCACAAGAAGAATATGATGCAAAAAGAACATTGTGAGAATAAAAGTGAGAGGAGTTATGAAATATATAAAGCTCAGGCCAGAAAAGTAACAATATTCTGAGGAAAGCTAAAATGGAGTATGAAAAGAAATTGGCCATGCAAGCTAAAGGCAATCCAAAAGAATGTTATTTTTATGCTATAAGCAAAAGAAAGAATGAATGTGGAAGAATAGCTTTATTGAATGCAGATGGTACTCGAGTGTTGAAGGTAATGAGATTGTTCAGTTAATCAGTGCTCACTTTGCTAAGATATATCAACCAGGTGTATGTAACATAGTGCAGAGTGCTACTGCTACATTGGATGAAGAGTTACAGGTTCATGAAAATGATGTTGAAGAGCTATTGCATAACCTGGATAAGAATTTGACTTTAGGGAGAGATGAAATATCAGCCCATTTATTAAAGGAATGTTCCGCAGAAATGGCTATGCCTTTCACGTGTTCGTATAACTTCAGTCTCAGCTCAGGAGAGATACCACAGGAATGGAAGGAATGTATGATAGTTCCATTGTACAACAGTGCCGTGGTAGTGTGAACTATAATGTGTCTAACTATAATGTGTCTGATGTGTCTAACTACCAACCTATCAGTATCTCTAGTGTGGTAGTGAAGATTTTAGAGAAGTTGGTAAGAACTCGCATACAGAAATGGCTAGATAAAGATGCTATGCACTGCAAGGAACAGCATGGGTTTACTAAAGGTAGGTCATGTTTTAGCAATTTGCTCATATTTAATAACAATGTTATGGATAAAGGGAATGGATACACCATGATAAGTTGGATTTTCTAAGGCATTTAATAGGATACCACAAGAAAGGCTGTTGCATAAACTGGAGAATATGGGATTGGAATATAAACTCTTGACTTGGATCAGGGGATGGTTGACAGACAGATATCAAAAAGTGGTATACAGTTGGTGTGAATCTGCCAGATTTAAGGTAACCAGTGGTGTATTTCAGGTTTCAGTCCTTGCATTTCAACTGTTGTTCAATCTATATGTTAATGACATTAGGAAGGCTCTTACACGAGATGTGCATTTGTTTGCCGGTGATGCAAAGATAGGCAGGGCAATCAGGGATGCTACTTATATCCAGCAATTTCGAAATGATTTGAATAGACTGGAAATTTGGGCAAACGATAATGGCTATCAGTTTAATGTTAGTAAGTGTTAAGTTATGAACTTTGGCATGATTAGAGTTCCAGCAGCATATTATATTAGCGTGTTATGCTACAAGAAACTGAAGAGGAAAAGATCTTGGCATATTGGTGGATAGGAATTTGAAGTTTAAAAGTCGCAAATACAACTCAGAGGATAATTGCAATGTTGAAGCAAACTTTGATTATGTAAGAATAAGGAAGTCATTTTGCTTCTTTATAAGGCTTTGATAAGACCACACATGGATTATTGTGCACAAAGGTCTCAGATAATAATAATAATATTCAGAGACCAGCCCCCATGTGCCACCAGGGGGTTGAGTTCTCTAAACATCAGGGTTCTCTGAGAGATTATAGAATAATGTGTACTTATCGTGGAAAGGCTTAGACGTTGGTTATGCATTTTTTACTAAATAATTTAAGGAAATTACAACGTCAACTAGGATATACATTAAAATAAATTTTAATATACTTCAATATTTCAGGAAGAAGCAGGAAGCTATTATTTCTCCTAAAGTCCTGATGGTGCCCACTAGCAGGCAATTTGGTATTTGTGGTATTAATGTGTACTTAATTATGTACTTGATGTGCACTGAAGTACACATTATTATAAAATAATGTAAACTTAATGACCTATAGAACATTATAGAACCACATTATAGAATAAGGTGTTCTATAATGCCTATAATATGTATAATGATAGATGGTTATACACTGTGTGAAACACTGATATGTGGTTTTGATTTATGCACTCTGCACACTAAACTTAGTTTTGCCTAATTTTTCTACACATCAAATGATTTGAATGAAAGACAAATTTTAATCGGGATTAAAAAAAATAGAAAAATTCATCAAATTCTATCCAGCTAGAATGAAATATCAATATCAATTTGAATTTTTCTCCATACAATTGAAATGACTGTAACCAGAATTGGCGATGCAGAACTCGTCATTCCATAAATCCCAAAGATTCTTAATTATTGCAAAGTCCGTGCAATGTTATTCCAATATATATTTTTAAAATATTGTCTAGTTGTTGCCTTGAAAATAGTCCAATTTAAAATTGGAATGGCTTGACAATTTTTATAATAACAGTGATTCACAGTGTAAACAAAACCAGTAGGGAAAATTGCAGAAAAAATAATTCAAATTATAACTGTAAAAGAGCTACTATCCTCTAGGAGATGGATAATAATGAGGTTAATTGTTAGTAAAGTCAGGCTAAATGTAGTCTTGTAGTGACTGTCTCTCAGATCATTATCAAATTACCAACCATACTTATTGAGATTAGGCGAGTGTTTAATAGCCAATTTTAAAAATAGTCTCTCAGACCTATAGCAAATTCTTAGCAATATGGATGTTTTCTTCAATTTAATTTTGTACAAAGGAATACCCAGAGCATGGTCTACAAGTGCAGACTCTCCACAGACATGACTGGATGAAGTCATGTCTGTGGAGAGTCTGATGTGGAGAGTTGATGAGGGCGCTAGTGGGTGAAGCGCTACGAACATGTTTTGAAGAGCTCCTGATTCAGATAAGTTTTACTAGGAATAATTAAGTATATATGCGTAATTGTTTAAGTAAGAGCGGCTGTAAACGTTGTACGCTACCGATATTATTAGTGTGGGTTTTTTTTTCTTGCTTAAACTAAATACGAAAACGTTAATATTAGACCTAGTAACCTGCAGAGAAAAAAAAAAAAAAAAATGGCGGCGGCATTGTCATTCCATGATTTTAATTTGGATTTCAGTCGGTTCGTTAAGTGTGAGGTCTGTTATATGTATTTCTTCGATTACATAAATGATTTGTGGATGTTTAGTGCGGATGGAAGAAGGGTGTGCGCGAAATGTGACCTGAACGAGGAATTGATGAATGCGAATATGAAGTTGATGACAGAAAGTGCTAGTACCGATTGTGTCGCGAGTGCACTTTTGAAAGAGGATGGCGAGAAAGACAGGCGAAAAAATGTTAAAAAAATCAGGAAAAAAGAAAAAGAGCAATTTGACAACCGTAACGGATGTTAAAAGGGACGAAAGTGAGGCGGAAAGAAACGAAATTGAGAGAACGAATGAAAGTAGAAATGGCGTGGTGCAGAAATCTCAAGTAAAAAAAATCGAAAGAATGAATGATAGCGAAAAAAGAATGACTGATCACGACAGTTGGATGCATGTTGGAACGAAAGTACTGAACCAAAGAAAGATGAATGACAGTAAAAGTGAGAAGAATGATAGCGAAAGTTGGACGCATGTTAGTCCGAAATTACGGAAACAAAGAAAGATATGTGAGAGTGAAAGTGAGAAGAATGATAGAGAAAGTTGGACGTATGTTGGACCGAAAGTACGGAAACAAAGAAGGATGAATGAGAGGGAAAGTGAGAAGAGGGGGTCGAGAGTTAGAAAGTTAGAAAGATTTAATGATAGAGTGAATGTGTCGCGAGGTTCAGAAGGTGAATTGGATTGGATGAAGCAAGAAATGAAATGGATGCGGAATGAAATTAAGAGAATTCAGGTCAAAACTATTAAAATAAATCATGATGGCATGAAAGAGTTAACAAAAGATGAGCGAGTGGCGTTGTATGGCGACTCCATTATTAAAGGTGTGCTAGAGGATAAAATGCACAAGGTATGTTTTCCAGGCGGTAAAATGAGTAGAGTGATTGAGGCATTGAATATGAGGCGGGAACGAGCAAAAGAGTTAATTGTATTAATTGGTACGAATGATTTGAGAGAGAACAAAGAGCATGTCAAAATGAATGTCAGGAGACTGCTTGGAAAGATAAAGGAGAATAGTATGACAGGAAGGGTGGTCAGTGTGTTGCCTAGGTATGATTGCGGTGAAATGAGGCGGAGAGCAAGGATTATGAATGATATTCTGGCTGAAATGTGTGAGGAGATGGGAGTACAGTTTGTTAATGTGTGAAATGAGATTGAGGGACGAAGTGAGCTGTATGGGAGCGATGGACTGCATTTCAGTGGTTATGGTGTGAGTCGCTTGGAGAGACTGCTGCTGGAAGGTAGAGAAGTGAATAGAGAGAATGAATCAGATCGAGAGGGGAGTGATGTGGAAGAGCAGGAGAGTAAGACAGGAGAGATTGAAGGAGTGGAAATGAATGTGGAAGTGAGTGGTATGAGTATAGAAAATGAGAGAATGGGTGTGCAAGAGGAGCAGGGAAACGGGGAGGCTCAGGGTGGACAGGGATACACAGCGTGAGAAAGGTGGATGCTCCAAGAGGAGGTGAGAGAATGTGTAGGCAGGAAAGTAATGGGATGATCAGGGATCAAAAGGAAACAGATGGAATTGCAAAGGGTTCTAAAATGAAGAAGCAGAAAGGGAAATGGCCCCAGTCCAGCATGGGGATATCACATCGAGTGAGTGGTATCAGTGGAACTAGCTGTAGATCCAGAAATGAGTTGTTGTGTTTGTATACCAATGCTAGAAGTATAAGAAACAAGGCGGATGAAATGGTTGCACTAATTGCGTCTGTGCACCCAGAGATTGTCGGAATAAGTGAGACATGGTTAGATGAGGATGACATCCTGACAGGAATAGAGATGGAAAGGTATGATGTGTTTCATGAGGATAGAAGGGGTAAAAAGGGAGGGGGAGTGCTATTGATGATAGAGAAAGAGTTAAGTCCATACAAGGTAGAGATGCAAGAGGGAAATGGGGCCAGTGGTTTTGAGGCAGTATGGTGTGAGATAGAGGTGAATAGAATCAAATACTTGGTGGGATGTTGTTATAGACCTGGTAATGTGGATGGTGGTGATAATGAAATGTATAGTCAAATAAGCCAAGCAAATAAGAAAAGGGTGATCATTATGGGTGATTTTAATTATGGCAATATAGGCTGGAATGAAGAGATAGCAACTGGAAGTAAAGAAAATGAGTTTCTTGAGTTTTTGAGGGATAACTACCTCAGACAGTATGTAACAGAGGGCACAAGAGGATTAAGGGTCTTGGATTTGGTCATCTCATCGGAGGATGTAATTATCAATGAGGTATCAAATCATCCACCAATTGGTGAAAGTGACCATGAGGTGATTACTTGGGTGGTTGCCAGCAGTGCAAGGACCCCTGTGAAAAAAGGGTATATGTGGAACTACAAGGGGGGTGATTATGAAGAGCTCAGGAGACAGCTTGCAGGTGTAGCATGGAATGAGGAGTTAGCTGGAAAAGAGATCAATGCAGCTTGGGGGATTTTCAAAAAATATTTAGGGGATGCAATGTCTAAATGTATACCACGGGTGAGAAGGTTAAATAAGTTAGGTGTGAGATGGATGAATAAAGAGATTAAGCATACAATACAGAGAAAAAGGGCATTGTGGAGGCAGCATAAGAGAAGTGGAAGTAACCAATTTCATGAGTTCTACAAAGACCAGGCAAGGAGAGTGACTTGGTTGGTGAGAGTAGCTAAAGAGAGGTATGAACAGCAGTTAGCTAATGAAGCTAAAAAGAATCCTAGGGAGTTCTTTCGATATGTAGCCAGCAAAAGAAAGAATGATTATGGAAGGATGACATTGATTGGAGGAAATGGTATAAAGACAGCTGTTGCAGAATGTGTGGTGGAGATACTTAATGAGCAGTTCATAAAGATCTTTCAATCTTGTGAATGTGACTTCATGGAGAGATTAAGAGCAGTTGATCATGGGGAGGAGAGACTGACTGTAAGTGAGCAAGAGGTGTTTGGGGAGTTGAGTAAACTAGATGTAAATAAGGCTGTGGGACTTGATAATATATCACCGCGTATTCTGAAGGAATGTGCCAGAGAGTTGACACCTGCCTTGACATATTTTTTTAATACGAGTCTTGCACTTGGTCATGTCCCTAAAGAGTGGAAGGAGGGCAAGATTGTGCCACTTCATAAAGGAGGTGATCGAACTCAAGCATCAAACTATAGGCCTATCTGTGTGTCAGGTGTTGTGGTTAAGTTGTTGGAGAAGCTTGTGAGAACTAGGATCCAGAGTTGGGTTGACAACAATGGTATAATCTTTGATGGACAGCATGGATTTGCTAAAGGGAGGTCGTGTTTTAGTAATCTACTTACTTATTACAATAAAGTGACTGCTTCCTTGGACAGAGGAGAAGGATACACAGTAATATACTTGGATTTCGCAAAAGCTTTTGATAGAGTACCTCATGATAAGTTGACAGTCAAACTAGAGCAGATGGGGTTGGATATTAGATTAGTGCATTGGATTGGAGACTGACTATCTGATAGGTATCAACAAGTTGTGTATGGGGGTGCAATATCCAGGAAAAGGAAAGTCACTAGTGGAGTGCCTCAGGGATCTGTTTTAGGGCCATTACTATTTAACTTGTATATTAATGATATTGGCAAAGATTTGGATGGAGATATTCAGTTGTTTGCAGATGATGCAAAGTTGGGACGAACCATAAAGAGTAGTGAAGATGTTGTGGCCTTGCAAGAAGACTTGAATAAATTGAGTGATTGGGCAAGCAAATGGTGATGTGAGTTCAATGTTGCAAAATGTAAGGTTTTAAAATTTGGAAAACAAAGATGGGATGCAGAATTTATGCTTGGTGAGAATATATTGTTGGAAGTAGAGGAAATAAGAGATCTGGGAGTGATAGTGGATAAGGATCTAAAATTTAGGAGACACATCGCCAAAATTGTGAAGACAACACAAAGACTTCTGGGAATGATGAGGAGGACACTGACGTGTAGAAGCAGGGAGATTCTTGTTCCATTGTATAAGGCTTTGATTAGGCCACACATAGACTATTGTGCCCAGATTTGGTCACCTGGTTTTCAGAAGGATGAAGAGATGTTGGAAAGGGTCCAAAGGCGACTGACTAAGGTAGTTTCTGACCTCTGGAATGTCGAGTATGAGGAAAGATTGAAAAGATGTAATTTGCAGAGTCTAGCGGAGAGAAGGAAGAGGGGAGATATGATAGAGACCTACAAGTTGGTAAGGGGTTGTTATAGGATCAGTGGTGGAGAAGTTCTACAGCGAATAGTGGGAGATCAGGGGAGAACCAGAGGTCATCCCTGGAAACTGTATAAAGAGGGTGTGAGTAGGGGAGTGAGAGGCAGGTTTTTTTCGTGCAGAGTTGTGAATGATTGGAATGCCTTGCCTGAAAGTGTGGTGTCTGCAAGGAGTTTGAATGTGTTTAAGACCCGGTATGATGAGATGTGTGTGAGATAAAAGGACCTCCTAGATGAGTCTTTGACTCCATGAGGTCTTGTTTAATAATAATAATAATAATAATAAGTCTTTGTCTTCTTTAAGATAGATGTTAACAGATCTACTAGTCTGTCCAAAGTGAGCTGATCCTTAGGAGAATAAATAAACATAATTAGCTGAATGAAAGTGTGGTTTGAGTGGCATGACGTTCATATTTGAGAAACTATTTAGCTATATATTCAGATGTACTTGAATATAAAGAAAGGGAATAGTTTTGCTGGATGCAAAAAGGATTAGGGCACATGCAGTAATCTATTTTACAGAGGTTGCCATTTGCTAAAAAGAAGTATTGCAATGGTACTTTGCATATTCTCATAAACACTCAGATAGATATCCTTACTTTTATCTTCACCTGGTTAATAGGCCCTTGCAAAATAATCAATCAGCAACTTAACTATGTAATCTACTTCTCTTACCTTTCTACTATCAGCACATTGTTATCCTTCCATAATTATCCTTCATTTTACTTGCTGCATAGCAAAAGAAAAAAGCAAGCAAGGGAAAGAAAACCCCTTTCTAAGCGGTTTCCTTTGCCTTACTTGGCTAATTTCCTCCTATAATCTGATTTTGCCTTCTTTCCCATACTCATGCACTTTCTTGCCTGTATGCTGCCCATGAGCTTAATGATTACCTTTCTCTTCATATACTCTGTTCAACATATATTGAACAGTTCTATAAACTCCATAACATTCTCTCTGCACAACCTACACATTGTCTCATTTGTAATCATGGCCCTCTTCTGCATCTCACCTCTCACAGTACAGTAGCAAACTCACAGTCTTTATTTTCTCAATTCCCCCCCCCACCACCACCACCTAAGTTAGTGCTTAATGATACCACACATCCATCTAATTCCTAAATCACCTCCCTTGTAGTTCCACAGATATACCTCTTTTTAACTGAAAATTCCACATTTGGCAAACTTTCAAGATCACTCTTCCCAATCCAAGATAATGTGGCTAACTTGATTACAGACAGATCGTCTGATGTTATCACTACATCAAAACCCTTAAACCCAACTCTCCTTCATTACATGTTGTTTCAAGTGCTTAGTACATGAATAAGTTCCATTTCCTAACCACTATGTTATCTTTCTTCCTTCCAATCTAAATATCCATAGTTGAAGTCTCCATAATAATTACTTGGTCTACAATCTTTGTGCTAATTAGCCAAAGCATTTCATCAATATCATCATTTGCACCACCACCACCACCTAAGGCAACAACCAACTGTATATTTTTTCCTGCTGGCTTCAATTTCATTCACACGAGACTGCCTCAAATGCATTGCCTTCCATGTCTATCTTCATGATGAGCTTCTAATCTTTCTGGCTGCAATTTCATCTGTTATCATCAGCAATATTTCTCCCCTCATCCTACTCTTTCTCTCTCTCCATCCTTCTTGTAAATACTAAACTCCTCTCATTCTATTCCTGTAGCCGACATCTATAACTTTTGGAGAAATGGCACCAACCAATGACCCAAACTCTTTCCTCTTATTCCAGATGCCATTAGTATATATAAACTGCAAAATTCCTTTAGGTCCACAATCACCTTTGCACATTGTGCTGACTATCCCATTCAAGACTTATCTAAGAGACAATAATCCATATCCATTGGTCATCCTACACTCACTTGCTCATGGCCACATGCATACACTCATCTGAATTCCCCTTAATAGCTCTAGCTTCCCTGATTACAGTTTCAAGTGCAATCAGGGAAGCTAGGCATCTCGAGAAAACATACACATCAAGAAGAGTTTTCTTGAGATGCCTAACAAGAAACCCAATACATTAGCCTTAATTAAGTCCTTCAATCCATCAAATACAGTCCAAAGTTCTATAAACTCCATACCATTCTCTCTGCACAACCTCACATTGTCTCATTTGTAATCATGACCCTCTTCTGCATCCCACCTCTCACAGCACAGTAGCAAACTCAGTCTTTATTTTCTCAAGCTTCTCTTTCACTTCTTCCAATAACTCTTTCATATATTCTCTCATACTACACTTTTCACCTTTCAAGTCACCTGCCACACTAATTAACTTTTCTCATTACATCTTTGCATTATGATATCCCTTACTGATATCATTAATTTTCACATCAGGAAAATAAGGTTTAGTCACACTCTCATTAAGTACTCCTCTGATCATAGAATCACCATAAAAACTTTTCTTCTTCATTATTTTCTCTCATTTTGCCATAGATTCATTTTCTTACCTCACAACTTTTCTTTCTTACTCTTTTCAGTTCCACCACTTCCAGACATTTCTGCAATGATTTTGGCGATTTGTTCTATGAATGACTACCACTGTACTTGCATCAACAATCTTGCTGACACATGTTCCTGCTTTTCGTCAATATTCTCCACTCTGCTATCATGCATTTTACTTATCCCCACATAACTGGCATTCAGTCTCAAAACACTTTCTACATATTCACTCAACAATCTCTCTTTCCTTCTACAAATCATTCACTTTTCACCTTTTGTAACAAATACATTTTACACAAACTACACTGAAAAAACTCTCCTATTAAAATAAACATATATTGGTCGCTATCACCATTATTCTATTAGCACTAGACTGACTACTGAACAATTATCATACTGTATGCTAAAATTTTAGTTGATATCTAAATCTCAACTAATCTAAGGTGAACTAAATCTAACTAATATGAAATAGAAGTCGATATCACAATTTTTTCAATAAAATAGGCTTGTCAGAGCAACTTTGCTACAATGATCTTCTTTTACATCTTACCTAGTGGCTCAATCATATATCATCCTAATGGCAGGTACTCTTCCTTTCTCACTTTGTAGAAAACTACCCACAAAAGGTAGACACATTCACAAAATTTTGCACCATCCTCCCTCCCAACAGTATGGTATCATAAAAACTCTTGTTAACAGGGCCATTAATCTATCTCTCAACCAGACTTACAGCTGAACTTTACTCATTGTATCATTTTATCTAATGACTATAATGTCAATAAAATTAACAAAATTGTTCTCCCCAAATTCCTCATCCATATCAACATACAGATTATAGTAATGCTAATACTATTCCCTATATCCAGGGTGCCTAAGAAAAAAATAGCTAAAACTTTAAAGAAATATGATCTCTGAATTGATTTCAAACCACATATGAACTGGCTGTCTCCATCTCTTTATGCTAAAAACCAACTCCCTCCCCTCTCTAATCCAGGTGTATACATAATTCCTTGTTCTTGTAGCTTGCATTATTATGGACAAACTGGCAGATCTTTCAATATCTCTCTTGAAGACCATGAAATATATTCACCACTATAATTAGTCAGTCTAGTTTAGCTGACCATGTCTTATACAACTTCTTAGAGATAAGTGGAAATAACATTTTTGGAATCAACAGCAGATCTGAAAAATAGACCAACTCTCAATCAATATAGTTATATGAAAATTACGAAGATTTAACAAAACAGTAAATTGTAGGCTTCCCATATTAAAGTGATATGTGGATTAATGTGCAGAGATCTCGTTGCCTGGATCTGTTGGGGATGAGGATACAATGTAAGGACAGGCAACCAAGATTGTGACAAGTCCAGAGAATATTCCCTGTGAGGATATTGTAGGTCTGTGGGTCACAAAGGCAATCATTACAAAGGGGGATACGATAGAAAAATATAAATTATTAAAGGGTTTTATAGAATTGATGCAGAACACAATACAAAGCAGGAAGGGAGAAAACAAAGGATCATTCCCTGGAAATTGTGTATATACGAGAGTTGTTTGAAAAGTTTGGTAAAAAAATAAGTTAAACATAAGACTATTACACTTTTTTTATAATCTTTGTCAAGTAGCTTTATTTTATCCTCCTACATGTTTCGCCAATCTTTTTCTATTGGCATCCTCAGGGAATACAAACTAGTAAGCTAAAATGAAGGTTACAGACTAGGTTATAACTGATGGTTCTAATTCATACAAAAAATTAGTATTGTGCATGACAATGTGTGTGTCTCGTTAACGTGATTTATTCGTTATGGCTCATGACGTAATTGTTATGATAAACTTTTATCAGATCATTAAACATCAAAGAAATGAACTTTCATAACAATTACGTCATGAGCCATAACGAATAAATCACGTTAACGAGACACGCACATTGTCGCTACTTGACAAAGATTATAAAAAAAGTGTAATAGTCTTATGAATAATTGTCAAGAAAAAAATTCAATATAAGTTAAACATGTTTTTTTGGAAAAAATCACCTTTATTTCTCAATATAGTCTCCATCGAGGTCTACACAATTGGTCCAGCGAGTTTCCAATTTTTTTCATTCCATCTAAAAAGTAGGATTTGCCAAATTGTGCAAAATATTCATTCACAGCCTTGATGACATCCTCATTCTAAGAAAATTTTTTTCTCACCGAGCCAAATTTTTAAGTTTGGAATAAGAAGTCAAATGGGGCCAAGTCTGGAGAATATAGTGCATGTGGAACCAATTCAAACCTCAATTTGTGCAATTTTGCCATTTAAACGGCCGATGTATGGGACGATGCATTGTCTTGATGAAAGAGCACTTGGCCATTTTTTTTTCAGTTCTTCTTTTAAACAGTTTAACAATGATACATTAATAGACTCCTGTTATTGTCTTACACTTTTCCAAATAGTCTATCATGATAATTCCTTGGGAATCCCAAAAACAGTGCCATCATCTTCCCAGCTGACAAAACGGTCTTCGCTCTTTTCGATGCTCTTTCACTGGGCATTGTCCACTGTTTGGACCATTGTTTGGACTCAGGCATGTAGTGGTGGATCCAAGTTTCATCTACAGTCATGAATTGATGCAAAAAATCCTGTGAATTGCGATTAAACATTGCCAAACTCTGCATTGAAATGTCTCTTTGAATGCGTTTTTGAGTCAACAATCGCGGCATCCATCGTGCATACAGCTTTTTCTGTGCAATTTTACATGCAGGATATTATACACCCATTCAGTTGAGATGTCTACAATCTCAGCAATCTCACGCACTTTCACTCGGCGATCTTCCATAACGATACCGTGGATTTTGTCAATCATTTCCTTTGTAATGACCTCAGTCAGTCATTTGGAGCAAGCTTCATCTTTGAAGGACTTACGACCACGTTTAAACTCATTTATCCAAAAATAAATAGTCTTTAATGCTGGTGCAGAGTCACCATGAACTGCATCTAACTTGGCTTTGATCTGCATGGCCATCCACTTCTTCAAATAAAAGTGTTTATTACTGCACCAAACTCGTCTTTCTCCATTTTTATGAAAAATGCAAAGACGGTCATTTTAAATGTTTGCCAAACAAGAACTACATGTTGCACGTGGCAAAAATTTTGCAAGGGGTCATGAAAAAGATGATGTGCCAACACTGGTATGAATGAATGAATGAATTGTGTCGCCATCTATGGGAAATTTAGCAAACTTTTCAATAACCCTCGTAAGAGTAAACATAGGCATGTGGACTAGATTTTTTGTTTAGATGGTAATAAACATGTGAAACAGGTTACCAGAGGTGACTTTGAATTCTTAGTCAGTGAATGAGTTCAAGAATTAGTATGATAGGTATTGTGCAAATAGTGATTAGCACAAGTTTGAGTCTTTGACTATGAAGATGCTTGAGAAATTTGCTCGAGTGACATTCAGTATCCTAATATTAATCTTAGAAGTAACCAATACTTAATGTTCCTGAAAACCTTAGTTATGAGGATGTCAGATAGTACTTAATATTTCACTAATTATATAAACTACCCGCATTAACAGCTATATTCATAAAAACCACACACAAACTCAAATGTAAAGTTAATTAAAGCCATAACGAATAATAATGAACAAGGCTAGGACAATATGCTCAAATAGCATAGTATCAAAATAAAACTTTAAAAAAGCAGGTTCAGAGCTAAAGTTATATCTCCAAGCATAAACAATTTTTATAGATCGGGGAATAGGGAATCAAAGGGATGGTATGTGGTTTAGGGTACACATCTTTCCGATAAATATGTAATATTGGCAAGATGTGTAAAGAAAAAAAAAATTCCTGATGCTCTCAAAGTGATGCTCACATTGCATGCTTACAAGAAACGAAACTAAATCAAAATCTGAAATCAAAGGCTATTCAACATTAAGGAAAGACAGACCTGATCATTCTGGCAGAGGTCTAGCTATACTCTTCAGATCAAACACACTAAATATAAAGAAATCTTATCAATTACAAACAGCAATATAAATAGTAACACAGAGGCTCAAGCAGTCAAGATATTTCTATCAAAATGCATTATTACAATAGTCGATGCATATCACCTGATAACACAAATATAAATACAAAACTACTTAAGCAACTAAGTCAAACAATATTAGTTAGAAAGATCCTTTTAGGAGATCTAAATGCCAAAAGCACAAATTGGGGCTCCCCACAACTAGATCAGAAAGGAAAACAAATAGAAGACATAATTGATGATCTAAACCTTGAAATCATAAACAATTATTATTATTATTGACTAAATTTAACACACGTGAACAACAGTAGTAGATTTTTTATTACGTAAATATTTCGTCCTAGGTATCTTAGGACATCATCAGTACAGTAGAACAATACCAGAAATGACACAAAGGATAGGGCACATACATACAATGGAATCCAAACTGCGTGCAGTGGCGCATTGCAACCTGAACTTAAATTAGATTAAATTGAAATAAATTAAATTACAATTAAGTTATTTTTATACAATTTTGTATGACAATTTTCCATACTGTGTAAAAATAACTTAATTTATATTTAGTTTTAATTTAATTAATTTATTTCAATTTAATAATTTAAGTTCAGGCCGCAACGCGCCACTGCATGCAATTTGGATTCCACTGTATGTACGCACTCTATTCTTTGTGTCATTCCTAGTATTGTTCTACTGTACTGATGATGTCCTAAGATACCTAGGATGAAATATTTACGTAATAAAAAACCTACTACTGTGGTTCACGTGTGTTAAATTTAGTCATGAATTCTCCACAGGTTTCTCTATATATTATTATTATTACCCAAGACCCTCTTATCATACACACAGCTCATCACACCATGCTTTAAACATACTCAAATTCTCTGCAGACACCACACTCTCAGGCAAGGAATTCCAATCATTCACAACTCTGAAAGCAAAAAAACCTGATTCTCACTCCCCTGTTCACATCCTCTTTATACAGTTTGCAACATTGAACCAGGGATGACCTCTGGTTCTACCCTGATCTCCCACAATTTTCTGTAGAACCTCTACAGCACTGATCCTATAACAACCCCTTACTGACTTGTAGGTCTCTTTCACATCTCCCCTCTTCCTCTTATCCACTAGACTCTGCAAGTTGCATCTTCTCAATCTTTCCTCATACTTGACATTCCAGAGGTTAGAAACTACCTTAGTCAGTCATCTCTGGACCTTTCCAGCATTTCTTCATCCTTCTGAAAACCAGGTGACCAAATCTGGGCACAATAGTCCATGTGTGGCCTAATCAAAGCCTTATACAATGGAACAAGAATCTCCCTACTTCTACACATCAGTGTCCTCCACATCATTCCCTTGTGAATTCTTTGTGTTATCTTCACAATTTTGGCAATGTGTCCCATAAATTTCAGATCCTTATCCACTATCACTCCAAGATCTCTTATTTCCTCCACCTCTGGCAATATATCCTCACCAAACATAAATTCTGCATCCCATCTTTGTTTTCCAAATTTTAAAACCTTATATTTTGCAACATTGAACTCGCATCCCCATTCCTGTGCCCAACTCAATTTATTCAAGTCTTCTTGTAATGCCACAATATGTTCTCTACTCTTCATAGTTCATCCCAACTTTGCATCATCTGCAAAAAAACTGAATATCTCCATCCAAATCTTCGTCAATATCATTAATATACAAGTTAAACAGCAATGGCCCTAAAACAGACTCTTGAAGCACACCGCTAGTGACTTTCCTTTTCCAGGATATTGCTCCCCCGTACACAACTTGCTGATACCTATTAGATAGCCAGTCTCCGATCCAATGCACTAATCTAATATCCAACCCCATCCACTCTAGTTTGACTATTAACTTATCATGTGACAATCTATCAAAAGCTTTTGCAAAATCTAAGTATATTACTTAGATGTATCCCTCCCCTCCATCCAAGGAAGCAGTCACATTATTGTAATAAGTAAGTAGATTACTAAAACATGACCTCCCTTTAGCAAATCCTTTCTGTCCATCATTGTTGTTAACCCAATTCTGGATCCTAGTTCTCACAAACTTCTCCAACCACTTAACCACACACACCTGACATACAAATAGGCCTATAATTTGATGCTTGAGTTCTATCACCTCCCTTATGAAGTAGCACAATCTCGCCCTACTTCCACTCCTTAGGAACTTGACCCAGTGCAAGACTCACTAAAAAAATATGTCAAGGCAGGTGTCAACTCCCTGGCACATTCTTTCAGAGTACGTGGTGATATATTATCAAGTTCCACAACTTTATTAACATCTAGTTTGATTAACTTCCCATGCCTCTTGCCCATCATCAGCTGCTCTCAATTTCTCCACGAAGTCACATTCACAAGATTGAAAGACCTTTATGAACTGCTCGTTAAATATCTCCACTATATCTTCTGCAACAGCTGTCTTTATACCATTTTCTCCAATCAATGTCATCCTTCCATAATCATTTTTTTTTTTTTTTTGCTGGCTGCATATCAAAAGAACTCCTTAGGATTCTTTTCGGCTTCATCAGCTAACTGCTGCTCATACCTCACTTTTTCTACCCCTTACCAACCAAGTTTTGCCTTGGTTGATACCACCTTGCCTGATCTTTGTAATCCTCGTGGAATTGGTTATTACCACTTCTCTTATGCTGCCTCCATAATGCCCTTTTTCTCTGTATCACATTCTTAATGAATAAAGAGATTCATCCATTTCTCACTTCCTTATTTAACCCCTCTGACCCTTGGAATACATTTAGACATTGTTTCTACTAGATAGTTCTTCAAAATCCCCCAAACCGCACTGATCGCTTTTCCAGTTAACTCCTCATTCCATGCTACACCTGCAAGTTGTCTCCTGAGCTCTTCATAATCACCCCCAAGCAATAAGAAAATACATATCTGTCAAAAAACAACAGGCATAGAATCAGCATTAGACATCACAACAGTAGATTATGAAATTGTGAGTCATACCAGTGGAAAATACTAAAGAATGCCATCAGTGATCATAGACCTATTATCAAAACCACTGATTTGCAGTTAGACCAAAAACCACGGAAAAAGACATCTTGGAACTTCAGAAAAGCAAATTGGCCTAAATACACACAACTATTAAAAACATATTGCACTAGCACACCCACTAATAAAGAACTTGATCAGGAACTACTAGAATTAACTAACAACATACAGAGAGCTGCAAAAAATTCAATTCCCAGAGGACTCAGGAAAAACGATTGGGTTCCATTTTGGAAAGATCATAATATCAATGCTACGATCACCGAAAAAGATTTTATCAATGAACAGTTAACACAAAATAATACAGAAGACAACAGAAAGAAGTTAATAGAATAAACTCAAAACAGAGAAAACAAAATTTCTAACTGCAAAAAAAAAAAAAGTGGGAAGAATTCTGCAATAGACTAGATCCAAGAAGAGACTCACAACACTGAAATATCATCAGATTATTAAATAACTCAACACTTCCAGATACTGATTACTCTTTGAACATAGTCTCTTCAGAATTAATAAAGCAGCAAAAAACAAACAGATGGGAAATATACTAGCCACATGTTACTCTAAAGTAAGCAAACTGCAATACAACAAAGAAGACAAAAAGTGCAGGAAAATTGCAAAACATTTACTAATACAATCCAGAATCTATCCCTCTGAAGACATCTTTACTCAGGCTCTCACAATGATGGAATTAGAAACAGCAATTAGTCAAACTGACCCTGACAAATCACCTGGAATTGATCTTATCTTTGGACATATGATTAAAAACAATGGAAAAAAGCCAAAAACTGCCTTCCTGGAATACAGGTAAACTACCAAAAATCTGAAAAACATCAGCCATTATACCCTTACTAAAACCTAACAAAAACCATAGTGACTGTAAAAGCTACAAACCAATAGCTTTGACTAGCACTTTCTGTAAACTAAACGAAGGAATAATACATACCAGACTTATGAATTGGCTCTTAGAAAATAAAGATCAACTTATACCAAACTGCATACAGGTCTCGGCACAGTACAGAAGATCAATTATTTTATCTTTGGCAATCAGTCAAAGGAGGTGATCGAACTCAAGCATCAAATTATAGGCCAATCTGCATGTCAGGTGTTGCGGTTAAGTTATTGGAGAAGCTTGTGAGAACTAGCATCCACAGTTGGGTTGACAACAATGGTATTATCTTTGATGGACAGCATGGATTTGCTAAAGGGAGGTCATGTTTCAGTAATCAACTTACTTATTACAATAAAGTGACTGCTTCCTTGGGCAGAGGAGAAGGATACCACAGTAATATACTTGGAATTTGCGAAGGCTTTTGATAGAGTACCTCATGATAAGTTGACAATCAAACTAGAGCAGATGAGGTTGGATATCAGATTAGATTGGATTGGAGACTGACTATCTGATAGGTATCAACAAGTTGTGTATGGGTGAGCGATATCCAGGAAAAGGAAAGTCACTAGTGGAGTGCCTCAGGGGTCTGTTTTAGGGCCATTACTGTTTAACTTGTATATTAATGATATTGGTGAAGATTTGGGTGGAGGTATTCAGTTGTTTACAGATGATGCAAAGTTAGGACAAACCATGAAGAGTAGTAAAGATGTTGTGGCCTTACAAGAAGACTTGAATAAATTGAGTGATTGGGCAAGCAAATGGGGATGTGAGTTCAATGTTGCAAAATGTAAGGTTTTAACATTTGGAAAACAAAGATGTGATGCAGAATTTATGCTTGGTGAGGATATATTGTTGGAGGTGGAGGAAATAAGAGATCTGGGGGTGATAGTGGATAAGGATCTGAAATTTAGGGGGACACATAGCCAAATTGTGAAGAAAACACAAAGGCTTCTGGGAATGATGCAGAAGACACAGTTGTGTAGGGAGATTCTTGTCCCATTGTATAAGGCTTTGATTAGGACACACATGGACTACTGTGCCCAGATTTGGTCACCTGGTTTTCAGAAGGATGAAGAGATGTTGAAAAGGGTCCAAAGGCAACTGACTAAGGTAGTTTCTGACCTCTGGAATGTCGAGTATGAGGAAAGATTGAGAAGATGTAATTTGCAGAGTCTGGTGGACAGGAGGAAGAGGGGAGATATGATAGAGACCTACAAGTTGGTAAGGGGGGTTGTTATAGGATCAATGGTGGAGAAGTTCTACAGAGAATAGTGGGAGATCAGGGAGAACCACAGATCATCCCTGGAAACTGTATAAAGAGGGTGTCAGTAGGGGAGTGAGACAGGTTTTTTTTTGCGCAGAGTTGTAAATGATTGCCTGAGAATGTGGTGTCTGCGAGGAATTTGAGTGTGTTTAAGACACAGTATAATGAGCTGTATGCGTGATAAAAGAACCTCCCAAATGAGTCTTTGACTCCATGAGGTCTTGGGGTAATAATAATAATAACAATAGACGGCTTTCAAGAAAACCACTAAAGAAGACAACAGCAATATTCTTGGATCTCACAGCAGCCTTTGATTGTGTTTGGAGGCAAAAGTTAATAAAAAACTGCATACGATACTGGAATAAGGGGGGAACAGATTAATTTGGATTTCATGAAAGGGAGAAAAATGAAAGTAAAAGTTAATGGAATTTATTCTAACATGCATCAAACTTGGACTGCAGTCCCACAAGGTTCTGTTTTAAGCCCACTCCTTTTTCTCATCTATTTGAAAAATATCCATCCACACATAATAAATGAAACAAAAATAGCATGTTATGCAGATGATATAGCAATCTAGCACAAAAGCAGTAATTAATCCTCAACAATCTGAAAAAGTCCTAAATAATTCAATAGAAGGCTTAGAAAGATGAGAAAAGGAACATAAATTACAGATAAACCCAGAAAACAAAACTGAGCATCTTCTCTACTGATAAAAAAAACAGACACAGTTACAACCCCCAAATCAAAATATATAATATCAAAATAGAAACAGACACAGTTACAACCCCCAAATCAAAATATATAATATCAAAATAGAAAAAACAGTCTCCAAATTACTTAGGTCTAACCCTAGATATTGAAATGAGATTTACAAATCATATTACAAATATATCTAATAAAGCTCTTAAAAAGTTTAATATCATCAACAGGCTTTGTGGAGCAAAGTGGTGAGCAAAACCAAACACACTCAAAACTAAATATATGGCATTCATATGATCCACTGTGGAATATGCCTCATCAATCTGGGCTCCAGCTTCTACTAGCTCAAAAGAAAAGAAATTGACAGAGTACAATCAACAGCAGCAAAATTTATTACATGTGTAGTCACATCCACGCATAATTTAAAAGCTCAACATGAGTGTGGGCTTCACATACTAGAAGACAGAAGAAAACTCTCCACAGTTAACTTCACTAACAAAATCAGGAGCCAACAACAGGATCACATCTCATTCAGGACTTTCGATGCCTGGACAAGAAAATCTAGACTAAAGATATTTGTTAGCAGCAATAGTAAGTTGTATTCCACGAGTGAAGAAGAGGACACAATATGGAGTAAAGTGGATGACAAATAATATTAAACAGCAACTGCATGCGAAAAAGAGGCTATGGAAGATATATAAGGAGACAGGTGAGGAGAAGATGCATGAAGAATATAAGACACAAGCCAGGAGAGTGACTAGTATGGTAAGGAAGATGAAACTGGAATATGAGAAGAGATTGTCCCTAAGATCCAAAGAAAATCCTAGGGAATTTTTTAGCTATGTGGCCAGTAGGAGGAGAAATGACTATTGCATTGCAGGATAAAAATGGGAACAGAGTGATTGATGCAGAGGACAGTGGAATTGTTCGATGAACACTTTATTGGAGTATTTCATCCTGGAGAAGAAGGTTTTAATACTTGAGGGGTAGGGCAAGTTCGAGGTTTAGAGGTGCAAGAGGAAAGTGTGTTCCAAATACTGAGTACTCTGGATGTCAGTAAAGCTGTGGGACTGGATGGTATTTCACCACGGGTTTTGAGAGAAATGTGCTAAAGAACTGACAGCTCCATTGACCTGGTTTTTCAATGAAAGTCTGGCTATGGGAAAGGTACCCAGGGAATGGAAGGAAGGTAAGATAGTGCGATTGCATAAGGGTGGTAGCAGACTGGAAGTGTCTAATTATAGACCAGTTTGTGTGTCATCAGTAGTTGTTAAGATCTTGGAGAAATTAGTGAGGGACTATATACAGCATTGGGCAGATGAGGGTAATGTTATCTGTGAGGGTCAACATGGATTTGTGAAGGGGGCACTCTTGTTTTAGTAATATGCTAGCTATTTATAATAAACTTACAAGAGCAGTTGATGAGTGAAAGGCATATACTTCCATTTTCTTGGACTTAGCGAAAGCATTTGACAGGGTGCCACATGATAAGCTGATGTTTAAGTTGCTGCACAACTTAAACATCAGCTTATTCAGGATTGGCTGTCCAATAGGTATCAGAGAGTTGTGTATGGTGGGGCAGTTTCAAGGAGGCAGAGGGTTATAAATGGGGTCCCACAGGGCTTAGTACTGGGACCTATATTGTTTAACCTTTATATCAATGACATTGTCAGTGGATTGCAGGGGGGGGGGATATTCAGTTGTTTGCAGATGATGAGAAGCTGGGAAGGGTTATTAGTAATTGTGCAGATGTGGTAGCCCTGCAAGAGGATTTGAATAAGCTAGACAGATGGGCAAATAATTCAGGGTATCGGTTTAATGCAGCAAAATGTAAGATCTTGAGGTTTGGGACACATTGATGGGAAGCTGCGTACTCTATTGGAGGAGCTATACTGGAGGAAGTAGGAGGAGACAAGAGATTTGAGGTTGATGATTGATAGAAACCTAAAATTTTTGCAATAGAGGACATATTGCAAAGGTGGTGAAGGTAACACAGAGGATTGCTGCAATAATGAGAAGGACACTGACCTGCAGAGATAAAAGAGTTATCATTTGATTGTATAAGACTCTGATCAGATCACACTTAGACTATTGTTTTAAGATTTGATCCCCAGGATTTGAAGGGGATAAATTAACTGTGGAAAGGGTACAAAGGCGGATAACAAATATGGTTTCAGGACTGTACAATGTTAGTTATGAGAAACGGCTGAGGGAATGTGGACTGCAGAGTTTGGTGGATAGAAGAAGGAGAGGTGATATGATTGAGACTTTTAAACTGTTGAGAGGTGATTACTGGATTGATACTGGGGAGTTTTCGCTTGGTTGAACAGAGGGAAGGAGTTATAACACGGGGGCCATCCCTGGAAGTTATGAAAGGAAACTGTGAGCAAGAGGGTGAGGAATGGTTTCTTTGCATGGAGGGTGGTTGAACCATGGAAAGCATTACCTGATAGTGGTGAGAGCGAGAACGGTCAATGAGTTTATGAGTGGTATGATAGACTTTGTGTTTCCTAGGAGATACCTTCCACGATGAGTCTTGATAGACTTTGTGTTTCTTAGGAAGGACCTCTCGCGATGAGTCTTTTGACTCCATGTAGGCCTGATTAATAATAATAAAATAATAATAATCTACTGTACAATACGATCATGAAGTTAGAAAACAGATTGACTTAGAGCACCTGTCCAAGAAAATAAAAGAAAAGGACTTGACACTATACATCACTTAAATAATCTAAACCATGTCACTGTCTACACCGATGGATCATCTCGTGAAGCACTTAACCAATGAGGTTCAGGAGTTTTTCTAACTCTACCTGGAGGAAAGGAAAAGCAAATCAAAAGCACAGCTGGCAAAATAGCTTCAAACTTCATTTGTGAATTAACAGCCATACAAACAGCTCTCAAGTTTTCTCTCAAATCCAGTAATTAACATTACAGAAAGAATAATCATCTACAGCAACTCAAAATCTGCACTTGAGGCATTAAAAAATGGAAAAACAAAACAAAACTGAAAAATAAGAATTGTACACCGCAATGGATACCAGCCCATGTAAATATTGAAGGCAATGAAAGAGCAGGCAGACTAGCCAAAGAAGCAAGATTCCTACTTCAAAAATTACACCCACTATCACTAACTGATGCTAACTCTGTTGCTAAAATAAGATTGATAAAACAAACTATCAAGAAGAAGAATGAAATCAGTGAGATTAATGAAAATAGAGAAATAACCACAATCATCACCAGACTAAGAATGGAACATTTTAAAGGCATGAAAATACAGCCAGACGGTACTAGGAGCTATGAAACATGCAAGAACTGTCCAGGAATTGAACTAACACCTCCTCATATCTATTCTTGTCCAGCAATTGCTGCTGCTCTACAGAAAATTGACAATAACCCTATTCCATCAAAGTTCTATATATCCAAGGTCATATCTAGAAGCTCTCCAATGGACTTGACAACAACAACAACCTCCATGGAGTCAAAAGACTCATCGTCAGATGCATGCTTTAAACTCATTCAATGTATCTGCATTTACCACAATGTCAGGCAATGCATTTCACTCGTCTACCACTTTCCATGAAGAACCTAATCATTATGCCTTTGCTCACACCTTCAAGGTATGTCTCCCTTGTTCTACCACATTTTCTCATTCCATGAAAAATTTCTTCGATATTAATCTGGTAAAAACCTTTAGCAGCTTAAATGTCTTAATCATGATCCCTATATTCCTCCTATTCAGAGTGCTTTGCAAACTACACTCCTTCAATCAGTCCTCATATCCTGTATCCCCAAGACCAGTTACGACCTTAGACAGTCTTCTCTGAATGGTTTCCAATATATCTTCATCACCATGAAAACTAGGGGAAGCAAAACTAGGGTGTCGCTAGTGTCACAATGAGAAGTAGCAGTGTTTTTGAAGTTACACAAAGTTTTTTTTGTCATCATCATCATCATAATACTAATTACAGATATAGACCATACTGATCCGTTCCAGTCTCATTATCCATCTAATACCCTTTTTTTGAGGTCTACCTGGCCTTCTCTTTCCAATTGGATTACATTTTATTATTTGTTTAGGATATCAGGTGTTGGCCATTCAGTTTACAGGTTCTGTCCATTTTTGTTTATAATTGTTTAGTTTTTCTTCTATTGATTTTGTTTTTAGTTCTTTTAAAATATCTTTGTTCTTTTTCTTTTTTTGGTCTAATAATGTGTATTTTGCAGTTTTTCTCATAAATCTCATTTCACTTGTTTTTATTCTTTGTTTATCTTGTTTGTTTAGTGCCCAAATTTCACTGCCATATAATAATGTGGGCACTGCTAAAGTAGTGTATATTTTCAAGTGTGTGTTTCTTTTTGAACTTTTGTACTATATTTGACTTGAGTGTTCTATTCATCAGGCCTATAATCTAAAAATTTTTAAATTTTTAATTTCATGACTTTTTCTCCTTCATATATTTCACATTCAAGATAACTGAAAGTATTTATCTGTTCTATTATTTTATTATTAATAACTGTTTTACTTCTAACTGGAGTTTGTCCACAAAATGGCATTGTTTTAGTTTTATCTATGAATATTTTCATTCCCAACTGTTCTACTACAACATTTAAATTATATATTGCCCTTTGTAAATTGTCTTCCTTATCTGATATTATTAACTGATCATGTGTCTTTTGTGCTACATTATATTGTGTACATTTGTATAATGGTGCTTTTCTGTGATAGTCACACTGAATACAATCATTGTACTGTGGTATTGTGGTGATTCGAAAAGCATTTGCTTTGGTTTTTATCTTGATTAATGTGGAAGTGCTCATTAATGTTACAAAAATGGTGGCAATGGCAGAAAAGAAGCATATATACCAGCAGTATAGGTCTCAACTCAGAGATCAAGTTTTTCTCTGGACTTTTCACAGTGGACAAGATGCAATAATCGTTTCATGTATGCATCCAAAAACATTAGATTTATGGAATGTTACATGGAATGATGAAATGGAACATATTAGAGTATGTGAGAAGTGCAATGAAAGGCTAGAATGTTCCAAAAAATGAGAACGGTATTACTGTGCATAATCAGGAAATGGATGGGTGTGCTTGCAATGGTAATAATAAAAGTGACGTGGAAGAGCTTAGGCAAGAGTTAATGAAAATGAAGAGTCAAGATAAATATATGGAGGAGGAAATTGAGAGTTTAAAAAAAGAGCATAACTGGTAAATGACAAGGAAGTTTAAAGAAGCAGCAAAGATCTAAGGATAATAGAGTTGCTTTGCATGGTGACTCAATCATTAAAGATGTGGTAAAAGATAAAGTGCACAAGACATGTTTTACAGGTGGTACAATAAAATAAATATCAGATGCTATGCATAGAAGGAAGAAACGGAGATAAGAATTAGTGGTAGTTGTCTTGAATAATGGAAAAAAAGAAGAATGTGGAGAAAAGTATTTGAAGAGGTTGTTGCAGGAAGTGAAGGATAATAGTGTTATATCGTGGTATTTCTTTTATTGATATTTTATTGTGTTCTCCTACTTATATCCCTTATCTCATTCACAGTTTAATCTATCCACACAATTTGGCCGATTCTTAGAAAGATTAAGTATATTAAATAAATTGACAAAGGGTAGACTTCTGAATAGAGTCCGATCCTCAGCAATGACGGTCTAGAGTTACCTCCTATTCAGGTTCTGGCAATATTTATTTGATCAAGCTGCACCAGCCAGATCCCTAGGTCAGAAAATCCTTTTAACCAAGGAGTAACCCTTAGAAAATATACTAAGTAAATCAATCTATTAGTTATTCTTTATCTCAATCTTATCTATCTCTCTTAAAATACTTTAGTTTGCAGTCGTGGTCTCTGTCATATAATTCACTCCCGCTCAGATTCAAATGTTAGCAAGCGGTGCATTGGATTCAAATCAAGGCACAAAACAGGTTAAGATAATCAAGATACATTTATTAGATTCTAAAGATTACACATTTACAATAAAAAACACTCAATAGGAATGGAGTTATCCCAAGTTATAAGGTTAGACATAGCAACTGTAATTCACATATCACATCTAAGAATAGGCTCATTTCACTACACAAAATTCTAGCTAGCATCCTTTAAATATCTTTACTATCTTACACATATTCTTAAAATACTCACATCGATAACTCTATAGATCATTTCTTATAGCAAATTAACTACTACCCATTCACACAAATACTAAGGAAACAGCCTTTAGATTCTAGACATTGGTATCGAAATCTCACTATAGTCCTTCTTCCTACAAGTTTAGAGTTTTATAACCTAACATCTCGTTTCTTCCATAACACAATATTCCATTCTTTCTTAACAAAGGAATTATAAAAGGGTTTTACATTACCACATTCCTGTAACTTATTCTGTCTATCCTTTCTTTATAATTTCCCTCCGAATGTTCGATCTCGTCCTTGGTGATTAACTCACGTGCTAGGTTTGGCCTTCATTGTTTTGTCCTTTCATCGCATTCTTGACTGGAAACAGCATAGATTGAATCGATCCACGAGGACGTATGTGGCGGCCAGTTTTTTCAGGCTTACTCGGAAGAGTACCTAATATTTCTTCGCCTATTCTTTCTGCCCGACATCGCGAACTGACAGCAGAAAATAGCTGTCTGCTATTGACTAGATCTCAAACTTGAACTCTCCCCGACTCTACCAGAAATTCTCCAGCAAATCCAGATGAAAAAACCTAAAAGCCTTGAACGGGGGGGAGGGGAGGCAAACCCGTTTTATACCTCGTATCTTTAGCACCCTCTTTCACCCAAAACTTTCTGCCTGATACTTTCTTTTTTGTGCCCAGCTCCTATTTTCATTCCTGTCTTCCTGGAATACTTCGTACGCATGCCGCGTCTTGCGAACGGCACTGTGCATGTGCCATTTGCATGTAAGCAATTTGCCGTCAGTTACACAATTTATCCGAAGTTGTTGTTAATGTACTTTTTGTCGTTAATGGATTTTGATCCTTTGTTACTATGCTCTACCATATCTTATAGAGAAACTTCTTACATTATAATATTTTACACATAAATGACATCTTTCACCTTTAATTAATATTACAAAATTTGTATTAGTATAATTCTTTAAACAAAATTAGTATCTTCACTTATTTACAAGCATTTTCGTTATTGTTTTAGCAAAATTTGTTGGATCTTGAAAATAATTTTCCAAGGAAATCCTTTAATTCAAAATCCAAAGATGGTGTCATTGGGAAAGTGGTTAGTTTATTGTCCAGATATGACAGCATGAACTGAGAAGGAGAGAGCAATGATACTGAATGACAAAATGGCTGAATTGTATGATGGGGAGAATGTTCAATTTTTGAATGTATGGAATGAATTCAAAGGTGAGTTAAAATGGTTCAAAGCTGACAGAATGCATTTGAATGGCTTTGATGTTGGTCATTTGGAGCGATTGTTGTTTACTGAGAGTACACAGAGTTCATACAAAATTAGTACCATTAAGAGTAAGAAAGAGTTTGAGAAGCAGATTGTGGAAGAGAATGGATATAAAGGAGAGGAAGTGATTAAAGCAGGGAAAGTGATGCCGTGCAAAACGGTGGGGATCACAAGAATATAAATGAAAAAAAATCACAATCAGGGAAACAATGATGGTCAGAACAAAGAGTGAAGTGCAAAATATCAGAGAGATTAAAGAGTGATTGTAATGGGATGGTTTCAAAGACTGGAGAATTGTTATGCTTGTATACTAATATAATACAGAGTATCAGAAAAAAAAAAAGGGGCTGAGTTTGTAGCATTGATCAAATCAGTATGCCCAAAGATAATTGGCATAAGTGAAACTTGGTTGACTAAGGATGATATACTGTCAGGAGTTGAAATGGTAGGATATAGAATTTTCCAAAAGGATAAGAAGATCAAGAGAGGAGGAGGAGGAGTATTACTAATGGTAACAGAGGAATTATGTTATTCAAGAGACAAAGTGGAAAATAACAGCAAGTGTGAAGATTCTGGAACTGTTTGGTGTGAAATTGAGATCAATAGAATAGTATATGTAATAGGATACTGTTATAGGCAAGAAAATGTGGAGAGTATTGATTGTGAAATACTTAGACAAATTAGTTGGACAGGCAAAAGGAAGATGGTTTTGTAAAGAATGGGAGATTTTAATTATAGGAATGTGGATCGAAAGAAGCGATAGTGCATAATAACAAGAAGAGTGAATTTGTTGAGTTTCTGTGGGATAACTATGAAAAGCAGCATGTGCTGGAAACAACACAAGATTTATCAGTTTGAATGAGGTATCAACACTGCCACCTGTTGGTGAAAGTGATCATGAGATATTGGCTTGGAAGGTAATCAAAAAGGAGAAAGTAGTTATCAAGAAGGTCTATATGTGGAAATATAAGGTGGGTGATTATCAGAAGCTCTGTAGTCAAACTAGCATCAATATATTGGGTTGATGAATTGTGTAGAAAAGATGTTGACAGTGCATGAGAAATAATAAGGCAGTATCTAACATAAGCAATGCATAACTGCATACCAAGAGTTAAGCGAATAAATAGGAGTGAGATGGTTGAACAGCAAAATCAATCAAGCAGTGTTAGTAAAGAAGTTGTAATGGAGGAGGTGCAAGACAGTTTGCAGTGCAGAGATGCATGAAGAATATAAAGTGTAGGCCAGAAAAGTGACAAGCATGGTTAAAAAAGAAAAAGTAGAATATAAGAGGAGATTGGCCAGTCAGGTCAGAACTAATCCAAAGGACTTTTTCTGCTATGTGGCAAAAAAAGAAAAAATAATTAGCAGGTCAATTCTGGTGGATAGCTATGATAGCAGAGTAACTATAGCAAATGATATAATGGAATTATTTAATGAACACTTCGTTAGTATATATCATGGTGGTGTGAATGATGCTGTGCAACATGTAGAAGGGAGGCAAAAATTAAAGCTGAAAGAATCAGAGGTGTATCAAATGTTGCTCGAATTAGATGTTAATAACTGTGGGAATGGATGATATATGACCTCATATTTTTAAACAAAAAAGTTAGTCATTCTCTTATCCTGGTTATTTAATGAGAGTGTTGCAGTGGGTAAGGTTCCTAAGATGTGGAAACAAGGCAAAATAATACCTCTCTACGAGCATGATTTGAGAACAGAAGTTTCCAATTATAGACCGGTCTGTATATCTGCAGTTGTGATCAAAGTGTCGGAAAAACTGGTTAGAAATGGAATATAGGATTGGGTTGATGAACATAGGATTCTATATGATGGTCAGCATGGGTTTGTAAAGGATAGGCACCTTGTTTTAACAATCTGCTTATGATAAGGTGACAAATGTGTTGGATGAGGGAGAATCATATACAGTGATATTCTTGGACTTTACAAAAGCATTCAATAGATTAACACATGAAACATTGGTGTACAAGCTGCAGAGGATGAGAATAGATAGTATACTGGCTAGATGGATTGGAGATTGGCTCTGAACAACATCAGCAAGTTGTGTATGATGGGGTTGTGTCTCAGAAAAGGAAGGTGACTAGTGGTGTGACTCAGGTTTCTGTTCTTAGGCCCCTACTGTTTAACTAATTTGTTGATGATATTTCATGTGGATGGACTGTAGATCTTCAAATGTTTGCTGATGATGCAAAGTTAGGTAGAATTATCAGGAGTAGTGCAGATGTTAATTCTCTACAGGAAGATTTGAATAACTTTTCGCTTGAACAAATGAGTGGGGTTGAAGTTTTGATGTGAATAAATGCAAGGTGTTACATTTCGGGATACAGAGATAAGGCTACATTGTATTGGTGGAGCTATACCTCAGGAAGTGGATGAAATTAGGGATTTTGGAGTGATGGTGTACAGTTTCACAACTGAAGTTGTGAAGCTGCATCGCACATGTTGCAAAGACTGAACATCGTATTGCTGCTATGATAAAAAGTACATTGACATGTAGATAATAAAGAGGTGGTGGTGTGCATCTACATACAGCATTGGTTAGACCGCATATGGAATATAGTGCTCAGATTTGGTCACCTAGTTTTCATTGTAATCTGGAAACATTAGAGAGGATCCAAAGACAAATAAAGAAAGTGATATCAGGACTCTGGAGTGTTGGTTATGAAGAGCGATTGAGAGAATGTGGCTTACAGAGGTTGTTGGATAGGTGAAAACGTTATGATATGATATAGACCTTTAAGTTAATTAAGGGATTCTATCAGATTAATACAGAAGAAATTAAAAAGAGCAGATGTTAAGATGGAAAGAATGAGAGGCCATCCCTGGAAGTTATATAGAGATGTCATGAAGAAGGGTATGAGGAGTAGATTTTTTATGTGGAGAGTTGTTAGTGAGTGAAATGTATTATCGAGTGTGTCTTGAGCGTAGGTAGTTTAAATAACTTTAAAGCTCTCTATGATAGGCACGTTGCTGGTTGAGTGGATCTCTCAGATGAGTCTGTTGATTCCATAGATGTTGCCAAGGATGATGATAATAAATCTGCGTACAATAACACAGTCCTGCAAAATGTGAGGCATGAAAAGTTGTCTGGAAACTATTACCTGTTTCTGATTTATTTTTGACTAGTCAAAAAAAAATGTAGTGCAAAAAAAAAAATGTAGTGCAGTCTGACAAATGAACTTCCAGTATTCATCTAGTAAATACGGAAGGTGGATAATCATAGTACGCAGTAGAGTAAATGAGAAAGGATAAGAGAGAAAAAAAGCACATTAAAGTAAAGCTATAAAGAATCAGGAATAGAATAAAGATAGAAGAGAGTAAAGATAAAGAGATATTACATATATAGGCAGAAAAAATAATATATGTTTACAATGCCGCAGACAGCAGAAGATATTACAATGGTACAGTCGGCAGGATAAAATCTACAGTAATTAGAATAAGAATAGTGGATTAGAACAGTTTTGTAAATAAAGAACAAGCAAATAAATAGAAAGTGTATATACATATATATTTAGTGTAAGAAAATATTTTAAGAACCATGAATGAAAACAGCGGTAACTTGGAAACCAGTAGTACTAACAAGATGGGATGTTGAATTTTTTAGAACTGTAAATCCTCACCTCATAATCCCCCAATTCTCTGGAGAGGACCACGATGATGTCTTTCTTCAAGTTTGTAGAGGAGCTAAGGAACATCAGAAATTGGTTGGACTTCCAACTTCTAATAACACTTACGAATAAACTGATTAGAAGGGCCAAGAATTTTTTGTATTCCTCTCCCATCTTGAGAGACACTTTGGAATACAATAAATTCAAGGATACCATGATATTCCAGTTTTCCAAAGTTAAAAGCATGGGTCCGAACCTGTGGAGGCTTCAAAAAGGTAAACAAGAGAAGAAAGAATCCATCACAGATTATTATAATAGACTGCACACTTTAGCTAAGAGCTTGGACGTATCTAGTGAGGAGAAGAGTAACTTTGATTGGGCTGTCTTCAACCAATTCAGGCTAGGAGTGAGAGAAGAATTCAAAGAGATAGCGTACAAAAGGAAGATAAACACCTTGGAAGAATGCTATCAGGCAATTAAAGAAAAAGTGGAAAGGCTAGGCGATCTGCACCCCCCGAATCTAGTTCCAGCCAGATACACAACATTATTGAAGTGTTAGATCAAAAGAGAGAGAGTTTAAAAAAGAAAAAAATCTAGGGAATTCTAAAGAAAAAAGTAAAGACCAACAGAAGGGAGGAAAAGAGGAAATTAAGGCCACAGAAGTGAATAAAATAGACCACAACAGATTGACGGTTGCAAAGTCTATTAATATGGAGGAAGTACGCACTTTAATTACACAAGAGGTTGATTGGCTACAACAGCCCATTATGGACTGTCTTGAAGCTGTACTGAAGCAGATGGCGGCAGTAACAGAAGTGACCTCTGAATCAACTATACCTAAATCAGAAAGGACTAATGGAATAAAAGACAGGAGGGAACCTCCCAGATGTTTTAGTTGCAATAAGATTGGGCACCTAGCTCACAAGTGCTTTAAAAATAAAAGACCCTCCAACAGAAATATTATTAATATTATTAAACAAGACCTCATGGAGTCAAAGACTCATCTAGGACGTTCTTTTATCTCACACACATCTCATCATAACGTGTCTTAAACACATTCAAACTCCTTGCAGACACCACACTCTCAGGCAAGGCTTTCCAATCGCTCACAACTCTGCACGAAAAAAACCTGCCTCTCACTCCCCTACTCACACCCTCTTTATACAGTTTCCAGGAATGACCTTTGGTTCTCCCCTGATCTCCCACTATTCTCTGTAGAACTTCTCACCATTAATCCTATAATAACCCCTTACCAACTTGTAGGTCTCTATCATATCTCCCCTCTTCCTTCTCTCCACTAGACTCTGGAAATTACATCTTTTCAATCTTTCCTCATACTTGCCATTCCAGAGGTCAGAAACTACCTTAGTCAGTTGCCTTTGGACCCTTTTCAACATCTCTACATCCTTCTGAAAACCAGGTGACCAAATCTGGGCACAATAGTCCATGTGTGTCCTAATCAAAGCCTTATACAATGGGACAAGAATCTCCCTACAGATCTGTGTCTTCTGCATCATTCCCAGAAGCCTTTGTGTTTTCTTAACAATTTCGCTGTGTTCCCCTAAATTTCAGATCCTTATCCACTATCACCCCCAGATCTCTCATTTCCTCCACCTCCAACAATATATTCTCACCAAGCATAAATTCTGCATCGCATCTTTGTTTTCCAAATTTTAAAACCTTACATTTTGCAACATTGAACTCACATCCCCATTTGCTTGCCCAATCACTCAATTTATTCAAGTCTTCTTGCAAGGCCACAACATCTTCACTACTCTTTATGGTTCGTCCCAACTTTGCATCATCTGCAAACAACCGAATATCTCCATCCAAATCTTCGCCAATATCATTAATATACAAGTTAAATAGTAATGGCCCTAAAACAGACCCCTGAGGCACACCATTAGTGACTTTCCTTTTCCTGGATATTGCACCCCCATACACAACTTGTTGATACCTCTCAGATAGCCAGTCTCCAATCCAATGCACTAATCTAATATCCAATCCCATCTGCTCTAGTTTGACTGTCAACTTATCATGAGGTACTCTATCAAAAGCTTTTGCAAAATCCAAGTATATCACTGTGTATCCTTCTCCTCTGTCCAAGGAAGCAGTCACTTTATTGTAATAAGTAAGTAGATTACTAAAACACGACCTCCCTTTAGCAAATCCATGCTGTCCATCAAAGATTATACCATTGTTGTCAACCCAACTCTGGATCCTAGTTCTCACAAGCTTCTCCAACAACTTAACCACAACACCTGACACACAGATAGGCCTATAGTTTGATGCTTGAGTTCGATCACCTCCTTTATGAAGTGGCACAATCTTGCCCTCCTTCCACTCTTTAGGGACATGACCAAGTGCAAGACTCGTATTAAAAAAATATGTCAAGGCAGGTGTCAACTCTCTGGCACATTCCTTCAGAATACGCAGTGATATATTATCAAGGTCCACAGCCTTATTTACATCTAGTTTACTCAACTCCCCAAACACCACTTGCTCACTTACAGTCAGTCTCTCCTCCCCATCATCAACTGCTCTTAATCTCTCCATGAAGTCACATTCACAAGATTGAAAGATCTTTATGAACTGCTCATTAAGTATCTCCACCATACGTTCTGCAACAGCTGTCTTTATGCCATTTCCTCCAATCAATGACATCCTTCCGTAATCATTCTTTCTTTTGCTGGCTACATATCGAAAGAACTCCCTAGGATTCTTTTTGGCTTCATACTGCTGTTCATACCTCTCTTTAGCTACTCTCACCAACCAAGTCACCCTCCTTGCCTGGTCTTTGTAGACCTCATGAAATTGGTTACTTCCACTTCTCTTATGCTGCCTCCACAATGCCCTTTTTCTCTGTATTGCATGCTTGATCTCTTTATTCATCCATCTCACACCTACCTTATTTAACCTTCTCACCCATGGTATAGATTTAGACATTGCATCTACTAAATAGTTTTTAAAAATCCCCCAAGCTGCATTGATCTCTTTTCCAGCTAACTCCTCATTCCATGCTACACCTGCAAGCAGTCTCCTGAGCTCTTCATAATCACCCCCCCCCTTGTGGTTCCACATATATCCTTTTTTCACAGGGGTCCTTGCACTGCTGGCAACTACCCAGGTAATCTCCTCATGGTCACTTTCACCAATTGGTGGATGATTTGGCATCTCATTGATAATTACATCCTCCGATGAGATGACCAAATCCAAGACCCTTAATCCTCGTGTGCCCTCTGTTACATACTGTCTGAGGTAGTTATCCCTCCAAAACTCAAGAAACTCATTTTCTTTACTTCCAGTTGCTATCTCTTCATTCCAGTCTATATTGCCATAATTAAAATCACCCATAATGATCACCCTTTTCTTATTTGCTTGGCTTATTTGACTATACATTTCACTATCACCACCATCCACATTCCACCTCCTCCCCATCAAGAAGAAACCCTGGCACCCATATCTGGCACAGTAGTTTAAATAGGGTCTTATCAAGGCTCGACATAGAGGAACAATAACTTGTTTGTCTCTGCTTTTTAAAGTATTTTTCAGCAACCAAGTGATTTGATGAGCTGATTTAGCCACTTTTGCAATGTGCCCCCTAAAGTTCAACTCCCTATTCATCAACACTCCCAAATCCTTGGCCTCATCAATCTCCTTGAGTACAGTGCCACCAATGTGATATACTGATGCTAATCTTTTCACTCCAAAATGCATAACCTTACACTTTGCCACATTAAATTGACATCCATTTTCCCTAGCCCAGTCCTCCAAACTATCCAAATCATCCTGCAAAATTTTGACATCCTGTGCACTCACAATTGCTCTACTCAACTTTGCATCAGCAAACAAATGAACACATCCTCTCAGATCCTTTCCTATATCGTTAATGAACAAATTGAAAAGTAGTGGTCCAAGAACAGAACCCTGCGGCATACCACTAGTCACAAGCCATCTTTTGGACTCCACTCCTGAATAAACCACTCTCTGGTATCTCTCCATCAATCACCCTCCTATCCATTTCACTAACCCAATATCCATCCCCATCTGCTCCAGTTTACTGATTAAAGTTCCATGTGGTATCCTGTCAAAGGCCTTGGCAAGGTCCAGTAGAATCACTGTAAACCCATTACCCTTATCCAGTTCAGCGTCACTGTGTTATAAAACGTGAGCAAGTTACTGAAGCATGATCTACCCTTCACAAAACCATGTTGTCCCCCATACAATATCCCATTTTCATCTATCCAATCCTGTATTCTTTTCTTCACTAATTTCTCCAAGACCTTGACAACGATTCCGGATATGCTAATCGGTCGGTAATTTACAACAGCAGTCTTGGAACCACCTTTATGCAGTGGAACTCTTTTCCCCTCTTTCCACCCCCTTGGGACTAACCCAGACCCAAGACTCAAATTAAAAAATATGGTCAAGGGTACTGACAATTCTTTAGCCGCTTCACGTATGACATGAGCTGGTATACCATCCAATCCCACAGATGTATTGACATTGAGGTTTTGCAATAGACTACTCACCTGCACTTCATTCACCACAATTCCCGTTTAATCTATTGGTTCATTCATTTCTGCAATGTCACCACCTGGAAGATATATTCTTGCAAAGTGCTCGCTCAGTAATTCAACTATATCAACTGATTCGGTTACCTCCCTACCATGGGCATTCTTTAAAATCATTCTGCCATATACGTTTTTTTTCTTTTACTTGCAACATATTGAAAAAGCTGTTTAGGTTTCTCTTTAGCCTGCATGGCCAATGTTCTTTCATAATCCTTTTTTGCTTTTCTTACCACACTCGTTACCCTTCTGGCCTGCGCTTTATAATGTTCATGTGCCTGCCGGTCACCTTTCTCCTTAAATTCCCTCCATAGTTGTTTCTTTTTTTGCAGCTCAAGCTTAATGGTGTTATTCATCCATTTAACTCCTACCTGATTTATTATTTGGACTCTAGGTCAGCCATTGCATCCTGCAAACACGTCTTAACCGTCTCCCATGCACTATCAACCTCCAGCCTTTGCAGTTGTATATGCCATGGCACTGAACCAATCAATCTCCAAAGCTTGTCATACTTATCAGCCCGATTATTCCACATGTACCCTGTCTTAATTGTAAATTCCACACCTTTAGCCACCTCCCAAGTCAAGACCCTATGATCACTCTCACCAATTGGTGGCAACATGGTCATATTCGTGTCAGCCAAATTCTCAGATGGAATTACTAGGTCAAGCACTCTCTGATCCCAAGTATTTTCCTTTACATGCTGTCGCAGATAGTTATCCGTTAATAACTGCATAAAATCCAATTCCTTCCTCCCACGTATCCTCTCCTCCTTCCAATCAATGTTACCATAGTTGAAATCTCCCATAATAATTACCCTCCTTCCACTCATTTCTTCTATTTGCTTATGCATACTATCTCCATCATCTATTCCATCACCTGGTCTATAGCAGCACCCAACTGTATATTTTGTTCTGCTAGTTGCAATCTCACACCAAATAGCCTCAAATGTGCTCTTTTCTCTACCCAGTTCCACTTCTATTCTTCTTGGCTGTAGCTCATCAGCTATCATCAATAACACTCCTCCCCCCATTTTATTCTCCCTGTCACTCCTGAACACACCATACCCATCACATTCAATCCCACTAGCTGTGTCATCTTCTGTCAGCCATGTTTCACTCATGCCAATAACTTGTGGTCTGGAAGTGCCAACCAAGGCCAAAAATTCTTCCTTCTTGTTTCTAAAACTTCTGGCATTTGTATACATGAATTACAGAAGCCGATTTGTCCCATCCCTATTTTGATGATTTTTATACTAACTATCCCATTCTGATTCGTGGTCTTTCCTACTCGCTTGGGCATATTACACACATTCACATACTCAACTGTCTCCCTAAAGCATATCTACCCCCCCCCCCCCTTAATAACTCTAGTTTCCCTGATTCTGCACATTCACTTCTACTACATTCGACAACACCTTTTCAAGTCTCCGTACACCGAATCCATTCAAACATAAGCCATCCATTTTATATAAATCCTTTTGCCCATCGAACTCATTCCACACCACTCATCAAACATAATTCATGCATAAAGTCATTTACAATTATGGCCCTCCTATACTCTTCACTGTCATACCCCGGACACAGACACACCATCCTAACTCTCTCACTCTTCTCTTTTGCTACCTCAAGCAATTCCTTCACATCCTCACTCATAGCCTTTTTGTTTCCTTTTAAATCATTTGTACCTGCTACCACTATTAATTCTTTCACCCGCTGCTTTTGCATTCTAATTGACTCGCTTACATTCTTAACGTTCGCACCGGGTTGGTATGATTTTTTTAAACTCTCAATTAACACACCTCTTACAAAGGAATCTCCATACAACACACGCTCTTTCATTTTGTTTACACTCACTATCGTACCGTTATTTTTTATATCATACTTTTGCCTATTATTAGTCAGTACACTTGGTAAACATTTTTGCCAATGCTCCAGCTGTCGATTTGCCCTATGTATCACTCCACATAATAAAGCGATCTCACTCATTGCGTCAGTGTCATAATTTTTATTCTCCAATGATTCATTCAATCATTCTGTATGTTTATCTTCATTCTATCTTTCAACGCCACTCTCATAGATATCAGGTACTACCTCGCAATTATCACCATTCATACCTCGAATATCACTGTTATCTAGATTCTCACTTTCATTAACGATATCATTCACACGACCTGAAGCACTCTTTAAATCCTCACATTCTTTACACTTTTTGCACACATTCACTCCACTATTGTTTTTTAACTAGACTCCAACCGCTCTCCTCAATGCATACATTTCGCAAATGGTACACTGAATCAAATCCTTTAAGTTAAGATTTTTAGACAAATATGGTGACCTGGATGCCATCTTCGTATTCCTGTTTATGGGAGCCATTATTAGATTCTGGTTCCCATGTCTCCACCATTACTGAAGATTTTTTTTCAGGGAATAAAATCCAACATATGGAGAGGCATTACTTAGCCAAAAAGACCAATCAGATTATCGGGACTTTCATCTTCTGTGTTTTTTGTAACCAAGAAGGTTAGGGTAAAAATATACTTAACAGAATTTAATTTGTGTGTTTGGCAAGAGTTGTTGGTCCTTCCCAGGACAACTCGCAAAAGAGCACAGATTATCCTAGGAACTAACTTTCTAGAGAAATACAGGTTGGCATGAGACTTCTCTAGAAATGAAATATTCCTAATGGGTAATAAAATGTCTAGAAAAGGGAACTGTAAATTTAAAAATAGAGTCAAGAAATCTTGTGAAATGAGAAAGCAGAATGAAAGAAATGTCGGACCGACTGAAAGAGGTAATGAAATGTCTCAAAATAATCATACTGATCCTTCAATAGCTTCTACATCTGAAAGTAACAGTCAATCTAAGACTTACCTCATCTCAAGTGTAAAATTAGTTAATGATCAGAGCATAAAGAAAAAGGAATTAAGGGAGGGTAATCAAAAGGTAGTAGAAGAAGTTTTAGAGAGAAGCAGTAAGGAAATTCACCGTCCAGGCAACGGGAGAAATAGAAAGAGAGCAAGAGGTCAGAAGGGAATTAGACGCCCGAGGGATAATAACAAACATAAGTCACAGCATCAGTTGTGCCAAGAAGAGCCCACAGGTCAGGCTGACGACGTTCCCTGCTCAAATTTAGATGACAAAACTGAGAATTGTCTGACCAAGAAAAAGCATGAGACACAATACAGAGACAGATTTAAGAAAAATTTTTCAAAGGGCCTTTGTAAAAACTCGATGTAGCTTAAAATTATCAAAGTGCTTTACATCGATTTTTTACATAGGTCAAGTCCCATGAGAACTGTAAATAACCTTGTTTGTTTCTATGTATATTTTGCAAAATATTAATGTAGTTAACGTCAAAAACAAAGGCAATGCTTTCCCATTGGGGAACTTTGTATATAGTTATGTGTAAGAGTTCAGGAAAAGTTATTTACTAAATTTGTATATAAGAGTTGCTTACTGCACTAACACCTTTAAAGATAGTATCTAAGAGTGATAATTTCGCTAGGTTTAGAGAAATTTCCGTGGCCCCAAAAGGAGAAGCAAAGTATCAAAGAGGTCCGCTAGTTTTAGAGAAAAGTTTCTGTGCCCGGCAAAATACGATCAAAAGATTGCACGGAGGAGAACAAAGAGTGGGTTAAACTTAAAAGAAGATAAAAGAGTCATGCCGAATTCTTTGGGGTTTACTACCCTTAGTGCAAGGTCGCAAGATCGCAAAATAAAAGGAGACTGAGCAGAGCATAAGGGGCTTCCCGGTTCCAGGAAGCCTGACAAATAAATTTCCAGTATTCATAGGCATTCGACTAGTAAATACGGAAGGGTGGATAATCATAGTACGCAGTAGAGTAAATGAGAAAGGATAAGAGAGAAAAAAAGCACATTAAAGTAAAGCTATAAAGAATCAGGAATAGAATAAAGATAGAAGAGAGTAAAGATAAAGAGATATTACATATATAGGCAGAAAAAATAATATATGTTTACAATGGCGCAGACAGCAGAAGATATTACAGTGTGACTCTTGATTGTACTCTTTCATATAAAACACACAAAGAAAAAAATGGAGGCAAAAGTTCATGCAAGAAACAATATACTAAGAAAGCTTACTTCCTCCAATTGGGGTGCAGACCTGAGATCTTCTTAGCCCTTTGCTATTCAGCTGCTGAATATGCCTGCCACATATGGGGCAGATCCTGCTGTGCTGAAAAACGGGACCTAGAATTGAATGAGAGCTGCTGCCGCTTAATAACAGAATGCCTGAAACCAACACCAAGAGACCTGTATACTTTGGCAGTATTGTTCCCCCTTCAACCCGAAGATATGCATTCTCAGTTGATGAAAGAAGCGCATAAATGAATGATGAGCCCACCCACTATTTGGCCAGACTCCAGTACAGCGTATACAATGGTATACACTGTATCCTGAGAGTAATACTGGTTTTCCAATAGCTGAATATCTTCCACCTGGTGTGCATTTGGACTGGAACCATTAGTAAAGCTTAAGACTACAAATGATAGGACGTTGCAAACAAATTCTCATCAAATGGAGCTTCCTCACTGGACCTGATAACTGTGAGTGTGGGTCAATGCAGTCCATAGAACACCTTCTTTCTTTCTTGTCCCCTTCTTCAGTCACTTTGAACCAAAGAGGACTTCACATTTTACACAGAAAGAGCAGTTGATTGTGCAAGTATTGGAGGAACATTTGATTATATTTATTGTCAATAGCTTGTATACAGTTTTCCATTTCCTTTATATTTTCTCTATTAAATTTAAGCTGTTCTCATTTGTAATATATCCTAATTAGTTGAAATAATATTGTACCAATCATTTAATACTGTTCCACTTGTGTTTGGATATTAAATATAATTGCTTAACCTAATTTAGACATTTACAATACTTAACACTGCTTCTGAAAAAGTGATAGGTCTATAAATGACTACCCATTCTCTCAACCTTTCTTGTAATGCAGTGAATTTTTCTCTAGTTGACAAGTTTAGGTGTTGGATGTTATTACAACACCAAACAAAACTAAATTATAAAAGGATGTTTGTTAACTGGCTTATATTTCAATGAATTTCAAACCAGTATCTTCAGAGCAAAAAAACATATTACAGTTTACATGCGACAATGAGCAAGTTAAACAATTGAAACTGTAACATAAAAAAGATTTCAAGCCCTAATTTGGCACCTTCTGATGTTATATAAAAGAAGTATTACAGTCATGCAGGAGTTAATCTTAGAATGTCCTTAAATTTTTGGCATATTAATGTAGCCATAGTTGTTAAGGTTAGGAGAATGCTTCATAGCCATTGCTGACACTAAAAGTTTTTTCGACGTAATGACTTCTATGTAGCACATTGTACATGCTACCCAAATACTGGATGGTGTATATATGGGTGACAGATGCAGAAGAGATTGTTCAACTAATGACTGCTTATTTTGCTAAGAGACATATCAACCTAGTGTGTGCAATGAGTTTAATGTTGCCTATGAGGTACTAGAGCCGTTGCCTAAATTGAATAAGAATTTGACAATAGAAATTAATGGGATATCAGCATGGATGCTAAAAGTGTGTTCGGCTGAATTGGCTATGCCTTTGACTACAATGTATAATTTGAGTCACAAAAAAGAAATTCCCACAGAGCCCAAAAGAACGTACAATAATCTGTTGGCACAAGGGAGATGCAAAGACCGAGATCTAATTATTGATCTATCATTAAGGAGAATAGTGTGACAGGAAGGGTGGTCAGTGTGTTGCCTAGGTATGATTGTGGTGAAATGAGGCGGAGAGCAAGGATTATGAATGATATTCTGGCTGAAATGTGTGAGGAGATGGGAGTACAGTTTGTTAATGTGTGGAATGAGTTTGAGGGACGAAGTGAGCTGTATGGGAGCGATGGACTGCATTTGAGTGGTTATGGTGTGAGTCGCTTGGAGAGACTGCTGCTGGAAGGTAGAGAAGTGAATAGAGAGAATGAATCAGATCGAGAGGGGAGTGATGTGGAAGAGCAGGAGAGTAAGACAGGAGAGATTGAAGGAGTGGAAATGAATGTGGAAGTGAGTGGTATGAGTATAGAAAATGAGAGAATGGGTGTGCAAGAGGAGCAGGGAAACGGCGAGGCTCAGGGTGGACAGGGATACACAGCGTGAGAAAGGTGGATGCTCCAAGAGGAGGTGAGAGAATGTGTAGGCAGGAAAGTAATGGGATGATCAGGGATCAAAAGGAAACAGATGGAATTGCAAAGGGTTCTAAAATGAAGAAGCAGAAAGGGAAATGGCCCCAGTCCAGCATGGGGCTATCACATCGAGTGAGTGGTATCAGTGGAACTAGCTGTAGATCCAGAAATGAGTTGTTGTGTTTGTATACCAATGCTAGAAGTATAAGAAACAAGGCGGATGAAATGGTTGCACTAATTGCGTCTGTGCACCCAGAGATTGTCGGAATAAGTGAGACATGGTTAGATGAGGATAACATCCTGACAGGAATAGAGATGGAAAGGTATGATGTGTTTCATGAGGATAGAAGGGGTAAAAAGGGAGGGGGAGTGCTATTGATGATAGAGAAAGAGTTAAGTCCATACAAGGTAGAGATGCAAGAGGGAAATGGGGCCAGTGGTTTTGAGGCAGTATGGTGTGAGATAGAGGTGAATAGAATCAAATACTTGGTGGGATGTTGTTATAGACCTGGTAATGTGGATGGTGGTGATAGTGAAATGTATAGTCAAATAAGCCAAGCAAATAAGAAAAGGGTGATCATTATGGGTGATTTTAATTATGGCAATATAGACTGGAATGAAGAGATAGCAACTGGAAGTAAAGAAAATGAGTTTCTTGAGTTTTTGAGGGATAACTACCTCAGACAGTATGTAACAGAGGGCACACGAGGATTAAGGGTCTTGGATTTGGTCATCTCATCGGAGGATGTAATTATCAATGAGGTATCAAATCATCCACCAATTGGCGAAAGTGACCATGAGGTGATTACTTGGGTGGTTGCCAGCAGTGCAAGGGACCCCTGTGAAAAAAGGGTATATGTGGAACTACAAGGGGGGGTGATTATGAAGAGCTCAGGAGACAGCTTGCAGGTGTAGCATGGAATGAGGAGTTAGCTGGAAAAGAGATCAATGCAGCTTGGGGGATTTTCAAAAAATATTTAGTGAATGCAATGTCTAAATGTATACCACGGGTGAGAAGGTTAAATAAGTTAGGTGTGAGATGGATGAATAAAGAGATTAAGCATGCAATACAGAGAAAAAGGGCATTGTGGAGGCAGCATAAGAGAAGTGGAAGTAACCAATTTCATGAGTTCTACAAAGACCAGGCAAGGAGAGCGACTTGGTTGGTGAGAGTAGCTAAAGAGAGGTATGAACAGCACTTAGCTAATGAAGCTAAAAAGAATCCTAGGGAGTTCTTTCGATATGTAGCCAGCAAAAGAAAGAATGATTATGGAAGGATGACATTGATTGGAGGAAATGGTATAAAGACAGCTGTTGCAGAATGTGTGGTGGAGATACTTAATATGCAGTTCATAAAGATCTTTCAATCTTGTGAATGTGACTTCATGGAGAGATTAAGAGCAGTTGATGATGGGGAGGAGAGACTGACTGTAAGTGAGCAAGAGGTGTTTGGGGAGTTGAGTAAACTAGATGTAAATAAGGCTGTGGGACTTGATAATATATCACCGCGTATTCTGAAGGAATGTGCCAGAGTGTTGACACCTGCCTTGACATATTTTTTTAATACGAGTCTTGCACTTGGTCAAGTCCCTAAAGAGTGGAAGGAGGGCAAGATTGTGCCACTTCATAAAGGAGGTGATCGAACTCAAGCATCAAACTATAGGCCTATCTGTGTGTCAGGTGTTGTGGTTAAGTTGTTGGAGAAGCTTGTGAGAACTAGGATCCAGAGTTGGGTTGACAACAATGGTATAATCTTTGATGGACAGCATGGATTTGCTAAAGGGAGGTCGTGTTTTAGTAATCTACTTACTTATTACAATAAAGTGACTGCTTCCTTGGACAGAGGAGAAGGATACACAGTGATATACTTGGATTTTGCAAAAGCTTTTGATAGAGTACCTCATGATAAGTTGACAGTCAAACTAGAGCAGATGGGGTTGGATATTAGATTAGTGCATTGGATTGGAGACTGGCTATCTGATAGGTATCAACAAGTTGTGTATGGGGGTGCAATATCCAGGAAAAGGAAAGTCACTAGTGGAGTGCCTCAGGGATCTGTTTTAGGGCCATTACTATTTAACTTGTATATTAATGATATTGGCGAAGATTCGGATGGAGATATTCAGTTGTTTGCAGATGATGCAAAGTTGGGACGAACCATAAAGAGTAGTGAAGATGTTGTGGCCTTGCAAGAAGACTTGAATAAATTGAGTGATTGGGCAAGCAAATGGGGATGCGAGTTCAATGTTGCAAAATGTAAGGTTTTAAAATTTGGAAAACAAAGATGGGATGCAGAATTTATTCTTGGTGAGAATATATTGTTGGAAGTAGAGGAAATAAGAGATCTGGGAGTGATAGTGGATAAGGATCTAAAATTTAGGGGACACATCGCCAAAATTGTGAAGACAACACAAAGACTTCTGGGAATGATGAGGAAGACACTGACGTGTAGAAGCAGGGAGATTCTTGTTCCTTTGTATAAGGCTTTGATTAGGCCACACATGGACTATTGTGCCCAGATTTGGTCACCTGGTTTTCAGAAGGATGAAGAGATGTTGGAAAGGGTGCAAAGGCGACTGACTAAGGTAGTTTCTGACCTCTGGAATGTCGAGTATGAGGAAAGATTGAAAAGATGTAATTTCCAGAGTCTAGTGGAGAGAAGGAAGAGGGGAGATATGATAGAGACCTACAAGTTGGTGAGGGGTTGTTATAGGATCAATGGTGGAGAAGTTCTACATAGAATAGTGGGAGATCAGGGGAGAACCAGAGGTCATACCTGGAAACTGTATAAAGAGGGTGTGAGTAGGGGAGTGAGAGGCAGGTTTTTTTCGTGCAGACTTGTGAATGATTGGAATGCCTTGCCTGAGAGTGTGGTGTCTGCAAGGAGTTTGAATGTGTTTAAGTATGATGAGATGTGTGTGAGATAAAAGGACCTCCTAGATGAGTCTTTGACTCCATGAGGTCTTGTTTTAATAATAATAATAATAATAATTATCTCTAGAATTGTAGCGATGATTATGGAAAATCTTGCAATACATAAATAGGTTGACAGAGTATTTATACTTGGCAATGAACAGCAATGGTTTATTTACTAAGGAATGGTCATGTTTGAGTAATTTGTTCACATTTTATAATAATGTTATGGATGAGTTAGACAATGGGGAATGGTTACACGATGATACTTTTGGACTTTGCTAAAGCTTTGGACAGAATGCAGCATGGAAGGCTGTTGCAGAAGTTGGAGGGTATGCGATGGATTAAAAACCATTAGCTTGGGAAAAAGGATGGCTGACTGACAAATATCAATAAATGGTGTAATGGTGTTCTCTGCAAGATTTAAAGTGACAAATGATGTACCTCAGGGATCAGTCTTTGGTCCATTGTTATTTAATCTTTGCATTACTGAGACTGAAAACAATTTTACACACAGCTATTTGTTAATAATGCAAAGATTGGCACACTAATCAAAAATGTAACTAACATGCAAGACTTGTAGAATGATTTGAATAAGCTAGAATTGTGGGCACGTGAAAATGACTATCAATTAAATGTTAGTAAATGTAAACTTATGCATGTACTTATGTATTTTGGTGTGATGAGATATCCAATGGCATATTATATTGAGGAGATTATGCTGGAAGAAATTGATAAGGCAAGGATTAATATATCTCAGAGATGTATTAGATAAGATGAGGTTCAGGAATGCTGTAGCAAAGATTGCAAATATATCTTAGCGAATAAATGCATGGCTAAAATGAATATTGTATCTGCATCACTTGGTTTCCGAGAAGATATAGATACAGTGGAGAGGGCATTAATGACGATATCAACACTTTGGAATTAAGATTATGAGGACACATTGTAAATTTGTGGACTGCAGGCACTAGTTCTTGATAGTAATCTTGCAATTCTATCATTTAATAATTGCATTTTTTTTTTTTTTTTTTTTGTATAATCAGTCCAGTTTAAAATTTGCAACAGTAAGACCTACATGGAAGTTTAATTTTGTAAATAATTATTATTATTAAATAATTTTTATTTCACATGCAGTGTAAACAACGTTATATATCTCCACATTAGTATTATTACATCATTTAATATAATGACAATATTACTTTAGAATCACAATGAAAAATGTACTTGCTTTGTTATCAGGATATTTTCTTGGCACCAAATTAAAAAACCCCTATGATTATGAGCAGCCTTATTTAATACCTCAGCATGAAGTGACATGACTTTCAAGCATGATAGTGTATGATAAAGTACATCAGCATCTTTGTGGGTGGTAAGTTCCTGATCAGAAGAAAGAAAATATTTCTTTTAATAAGTAGAGTATGGTAAGGTTTTACAGTTTAATGTAACATAAGTTACAAGAGTAGAAATGCTATATTCTGTTAACCATGTTCTATACTAAGTAATCTATACCTTATGATACAGAGAGCATGCGTATGTATGTGGAATTATAAAGCAGGTGATTATAATAGTCTTAGACATCAACTTGGAGAAGTTTCGTGGAGGGAGGAATTGGAAGGCCGGAATATCATTAGTGCTTGGGAAATTGTGAAGGAATATTTGTTAGCAGCAATGGTAAGCTGTATTCCACGAGTGAAGAAGAGGACACAATTTGGAGTAAAGTGGATGACAAACAATATTAAACAGGAACTGCATGCAAAAAAGAGGCAATGGAAGATATATAAGGAGACAGGTGAAGAGAAGATGCATGAAGAATATAAGACACAGGCCAGGAGAGTGACTAGTATGGTAAGGAAGGCGAAACTGGAATATGAGAAAAGATTGGCTCTTAGATCCAAGGAAAATCCTAGGGAATTTTTTAGCTATGTGGCCAGTAGGAGGAGAAATGACTGGGAAGAATGACATTATGGGATAAAAATGGGAATAGAGTAACTGATGCAGAGGACATAGTGGAATTGTTCAATGAACACATTGGAGTATTTCATCTTGAAGGAATCAATTTGAATACTAGAGGGATAGGGCAGGTTCGAGGTTTAGAGGCGCAGGAGGAGATTGTTCAAAATACTGAGTACTTTGGATGTCAGTAAAGCTGTAGGACTGGAGGTATTTCACCACGAGTTTTGAGAAAATGTGCTAGGGAACTGACAGTGCCTTTGACCTGGCTTTTTAATGAAAGTCTGGCTGCAGGAAAGGTGCCCATGGAATGGAAAGAAGGTAAGATAGTGCCATTGCATAAGGGCAGTAGCAGACTGGAAGTGTCTAATTATAGGCCAGTTTGTGTATCATCAGTAGTTAGTAAGATTTTGGAGAAAGTAGTGAGGGACCGTATACAGCATTGAGCAGATGAGAGTAATGTTATCTGTGAGAGTCAACATGGATTTGTGAACGGGGGCTCTTGTTTTAGCAATATGCTAGCCTTTTATAATAAAGTTACAAGAGCATTAGATGAGGGAAAGGCATATACTGCCATTTTCCTAGACTTAGCAAAGGCATGTGACAGGGTGCCACATGATAAGCTGATATTTAAGTTGCAGCACATGGGTCTGGATGTCAGATTGGTCAACTGGATTCAGGATTGGCTGTCCAATAGGTATCAGAGTTGTGTATGGTGGAGCAATATTAAAGAGGCAGAAGATTACAAGTGGGGTTCCATATATTGTTTAACCTTTATATTAATGACATTGTCCGTGGATTGCAAGGGGATATTCAGTTGTTTGCGGATGATGCGAAGCTGGGAAGGATTATTAGTAATAGTGCAGATGTGGTAGCCCTGCAAGAGGAGATGAATAAGCTAGATAGATGAGCAAATGAATGGGGGTGTCAGTTTAATGCAGCAAAATGAAAGGTCTTGAAGTTTGGGACGCATCGATGGGACTCTGCATATTCTATGGGAGAAGTTAAACTGGAGGAAGTAGGGGAGACAAGAGATCTGGGGTTGATTACTGATAGAAACCTGAAATTTAGGGGACATATTACAAAGGTATCGAAAGTAACACAGAGGATTGCTGCAATAATGAGAAGGACACTGACCTGCAGAGATAAAAGGGTTATCATTCGTTTTTGTATAAGACTCTGATCAGACCACACTTAAACTACTGTTCTCAGATCTGGTCCCCAGGATTTGAAGGGGATAAATTAACTGTGGAAAGGGTACAAAGGCAGATAACAAAGATGATGTCATGACTGTACAATGTTAGTTATGAGGATCGGCTGAGGGAGTGTGGACTGCAGAGTTTGGTGGATAGAAGATGGAGAGGTGATATGATTGAGACTTTTAAACTGTTGAGAGGTGGTTACAGGGTTGACACTGGGGAGTTCTTTCGCTTGATTGAACAGAGGGAAGGAGTCATGACAAGGGGCCATCCCTGGAAGTTACGAAAGGAAACTGTGAGAAAGAGAGTGAGGAGTGGTTTCTCTGCATGGAGGATGGTTGAACGATGGAATGAATTGCCTGATAGAGGGTGAGAGAGAGCGAGAATGGTCAATGCGTTTAAGGAGTGGTATGATAGACTTTGTGTTTCCTAGGAGGGACCTCCCTCGATGAGTCTCGATAGACTTGTGTCTTAGAAAGGACCTCCCTCGATGAGTCTCGATAGACTTGTGTCTTAGAAAGGACCTCCCATGATGTGTCTTTTGACTCCATGGAGGCCTGAATAATAATAATAATAAAAATGTATTTTATATATAAACAATATTTATGAATACACTGCCTGGGCAATTAAATGAGCAGTATCTTTATTTTGTTAGCAATAAGAGTATACAGTTCAAATCTAACTGTGATATTGATGTTAGTGAAAATTGTTAGGTAGCAGATGATTCTCATTATCATTGTGATACCAGCTTATTGAAAGCCTAACATGACTTCGAATGAACAGGTTTAACATCACAAACAATAAAAAAAGGTTTGTTTCAACATAAGTTGGATTTTCTATACTAGCTGACCATGGCACTAATGATAAATAAATTAAACTAGTTTAATTTGTATTAATGCTTGAATACTTTTTATTACATCATTTACTATACATTAATGAGTTAATTTTAATGATAAATAAATTATGTATAGGTTAAATTGGTTTATCTATTGTCTTTACATGACTATCTGATAACAATGACTGAGGTGAAGCATGTCCACTCTCCAACCAATAAGTGGTGGGTTCAAGTCACTGACAGTGATGTTTCTAACCTTTCTTTGGTAAGGTCATTAAAAACAAATACTATGCATCATATCTATGTATTTTATTGTAATTATATTCATGTAAAAGTCCATTCACAGATCAGCCAACTTTTGCTTAAGTATGGGAAATAGTAAAGACTATGAAAGATGCATACGCCATGTAAGTAAAAATTTACTGAATAATCCAACACTTTATGTCGTTTTCAATATTGCATATAAATTAATATCCTTTGAATAGGATATTTAATGCATGAATTACTAATTAGCAAATTTGCTTCATTAAAATAATTCTGAATGCTTATTCAGGAATATTTTATATGTCATGTTTTACATTAACTAGAATAACAGCAATAAAACTGCATCTTATCATTAATGTATTCTTGCACCTCAGTGAACAGAAAGATTTTAAACATTACATTTGCACACACAATCACGAACATCAGACAAACCATCTCCATCCACTACACTGCTCAAAGATAAATCCAGGTTTATTTTTTTAATATTCTACCTGCACTCAAACAACTACTGGTATTCACAAACTGACTCTTCTTCTCAGTCTACCACAAACCTACACACACAGGCCAGTACATACACAAAAATTCTTATCACCATCCAACACAAAAACTAGGTGTCATAAGCACCCTTAAACACAGAGCTCAAACTATTTGTTCAAATGAACAAGCTCTAAACAAGAATATGGTTGATGATCGGAATACAAGATCATCAACCATACATTTATAAAAAATGGATACAGTAATAAAAAAACTATTCACAAGATCCTCCACAGAGATACTAGTAAAAACAAAAAAGATTTCAAGCATGCTATTGCCATACCTTATGTCAGAGGCATTTCCAAAAAAATAGACAGAACACTACATAAATACAACATCAAAACTACCTTTAAACCTCCGAAAAAATTAAGACACCTACTCCATTCTTCCAAAGATCCTCTTCCGCACCTATCCCATCCAGGGGTTTACAAAATACAATGCACATGTAACCTACCATACATAGGGGGAAACAGGGCGAACCATCCCAATTACGAAGGACAAACACAAATGACATTAAATACCTCCATTTTGGAAAAACCAGCCTTTATGACCATGCATTCCAAACATACCATAGAACTGATTTGAAAAATATCAAGTCCCTACACCTGGTTCGAGAGGAAATTTAAAGAAGCATGTGAAATGCTCAAACATAATCCAAATCTGAACAAAAATGATAGCCTTACCATTCCAAGTTTGTGGAGGACATATTTGCTATCTTTATAGCAACCAGAACAAGCCAAAGAAAAATCCCATTACAAGAAGACTTGAAGTGTTTTTTTTTTCTTTTTTTCCCTCCCTTAACATTCAATAGCAAGTTGAACTGTACAAGTCCTGAAGAAAATTGTAGTATAACAATCACAATCCAATTCACAATACAATTGATATATTTGGATAGAATACTGAGACAATAAAATCCTAACAAAATATCACATAAACATCAAAAGCATGAATTTGTGTAGCACAAAAACTTAAAATCCAGTATTGGCAGCAAAATAAGCATAATACTATCTTTCCTTACTATTAATTTGTTCACAAGATCGCCAAGAGTCGAAAACAATTGGATGGCACATAAGAAAAACAAACTATTAATACTTATCTTTTTTTAACAGCTCATGACATGTGTTGCCTCTATCTTTGCATACTAACAGCAACCCCAATGTCTTACACTTTAATCAGATTGTCTAATGATCCTAATTTCATTAAAACTTACAAGGCATTTAGAAAAAAAAAAACATCTTCAGAATATGTCAACTGGTTTCTTTAAAAGAAAACAACTTAAAATCACAGACAGGCCATACTGCATAATGCAACAAAAATGAGTTAGCTCTTAAAGCATAATTTTTGATATCACTTCATAGTCGGAATTAAAAATATATATATATTATAGGAAAAAATTCGTTAATACACGTTAAAGATACCAAGCAATTTTATAAGCTAGGTTTTAATCTTTTTTCCCAAGTAAGCAAACAGACAAGTAAGTTTGCGCCTGAACGTAGTTCAAGCCTGAGGCAACCCGTGGTAAAGGTGGAGTAAGCTCCGATCACTTTCCTTAGTATTTCTCCCTAATGCAAAGCACATCCCCTTAAGGAGATGTATGATGCTATGCATTAAAGGCAATGGCCACTACCTAGACCGGTTTCGACCTTTATTGAGATCTCGTCAGTGGGAGCCAGACCATAAAATTCCAAGGTTGAAGTAATGCAGAGCTTATAAATTTTACCTAAACAACTTTCTACATAATTCGTTAATACACTGCATGCTGTGCAATCAAGCAATAAGTTTGTTAATAATCAAACAAATAGTACCAAATATAGAAAGTATACATTGAATGGCACACTAAAAAAAAGGTTCATCATCTTCAAATTCCTGCCATGTACCCTCAAGTTGGTGTACAGGATATGATAGTACTACATGAAAAATTTATATCATAACTAACTTCCTATCTAAAATTTTCCTCCAAATCAGTCTGTTATCATTCAAGATTCCAACATTGTCAGATCTTATATTTCTATCTTCTAAGGTACTTTGTACTGTATCAATCCACCTATACCTTGGTCTTCCTCTGGGTTGTTTTCCTTCCAACCTGGCAGAAAACACTTGTTTTGCTAATCTTTCCTCGCCCATTCTGTTTAAGTGACCATATCACCTGAGATTAGCTCTGCTAACACATTCCTGCATGCCGACAGATGTCAAGTTCTTTCCAAATATCCTCATTTTTAACATGATATTGCCATTGATGCCATCTGATCATGTCCCTAATCTTTCTCAGGACCCTCATATCCATGGTCTCTAGTCTTTGGTCAAGTTTACTTCTGACCCTGCTCTCAGATTCATAAATTAAAATTGGTTTTGAACAATTTAGTGTTTTGACTAATTTCTCTCTTATTCCATATAAATTTATTCAGTTGACTTCCTAACATACCAGCTTTGTTGATTCTGTTGTCTACTTCCATATTTAATTTACCATCTTCACTAATAATCATGCCTAAGTAGCTGAAATGTTTTACTTGTTCTATAGGTTATAATAAATTTAGTTTAATCCTTTATCCAAGTGTAAGCAAACAAAGTTTGTGCCTGAAAATATCTACAGGACTGAGGTAAGGTAGTGCAACACCAGACAACTCCAAGCAAAGGTGGACCAAGCTCTCATCACGCCTTGTCTCAGTATCTCCAATAATGCAAAGCACATCTCCTTGCGGACATGTATACTGCTATGCATTAAGCAAAGGGTCACTACCCAGACCGGTTTCAACCTTTATTGAGGTTTCGTCAGTGGGAGGCAGACCCAAATGTGGAGATACTAGGCAGAAGCAATAGGAGAGGTCATATTTACCTATAGGAGTTGCCAACAGGTGTACCACCTTATTATTGAATTACTCTGGATTTAGAGAAAGATGTTGGAAGTTTATTTTTCAGTTGGTTAAACTATAATAAATTTAGTTTAATCTTTTATCCAAGTGTAAGCAAACAAAGTTTGCACCTGAAAATATCTTCAGGACTGAGGTAAGGTAGTGCAACACCAAAAAAAAAAAAAAAAAAAAAATGTTCCATAGGTTCTCCATTCACAATGCAGTTGATATTTTCGATGCTTCTGCCTATTTTCTTTGCCATGTTATTGCTGACCTTCATACCATATCTACTACAACAGTTATTCAATTTAGTCAGGGAATCTTGCAAACTTGTAGCGGATTTATTTAGAAGTATAACATCATCCACATAAAGCAAAGAGCTGACATTAACATCTACAATTTTGATATCTGGTTTAATACTCTTTCCTTCATAATGTGATCATATAGATAATGAATAAGATAGAGGATAATGTACATCCTTGTCTGGCACCAGATTTAACATTAAACCATTTTCCTGTACTTTCTTCAGTTCTAACTGCTGACTTACAACTCAAACAAAGACTAAGTATTGCTTGATATAATGCCCCATTGACACCATATAACTGTAGCATTTTGAATAGCTTCTCTCTCAGCTCCTTGTCATATGCCTTTTGCAAGTCTACAAAATTTGAATACAGATTTTTGTTATATCATCATCATGCAAATCAAGGATTTAGGTCTAGTGTGGCCTGTTCCGGCCTTAGAAGTCATCGTTTAAGAGAACATCCTGGTTTTCTATTTCCTAATGGCTGTACTTTAAGGATTGTTTTGGTAATCTTTGTTATATTCCCATGATTTCTCAACTATTTGTCATAAAGTGAAAATCTGATTCTGACAGCCTCTATTTGGTCTGAATCCAGCTTCTTCGCCAAGCTTTTCTTCCACAATCCTTCTCAACCGTTTCTCAAGTATGCTTGCATAAATCTTACCAGGAATACTCAACAGAAAAATACCTCTGTAATTCTCACATTCAGTTTTATTTCCCTTTTTATATATGGGTACAATGAGAGCTCTACTCCAATCATCTGGAATTTGTCCCTCTGTCCAGGCCTTCTGAACTATGTAGTTCATCCACTGTAAGATTTTTCTTCTTATTATTATTATTATTACATAACATCTCCTCCAGGGAGTCCAAAGACTCATCGAGGGAGGGCACATACTCTACGACTAACCACAACTATACCAACACCATCTACAACCACCACTTATACCTCCATACTTGAGTATTTCTGGTTGAATATCATCTACTCCTGCTGCCTTTCCACATTTCAGGCCTTTCATGGCTTTTTCTACTTTAAGTATGGATATGTATTCCTGACAGGCATGAATGCCTTGTTGAGTGTTTTTACCACTGTGCTATCACTGTTTGTTTCATTTAACAATTTTTCAAAGTAATTACTCCATACTTCAAGGATATCTTCTTCTCTAGTTTTCATGTCACCTTTATTTCTACTTCCTTTTACAGCACTCTTTCCTCCATTTCTGAGCTTCTTCAACAACTTCCTGAATATTTTGCCACCTTCTTGATATTTATTTTCTATGTTCTTACCAAAATCATTCCATGACTTTTGTTTAGATAGTTTTACACAGTGTTTAGCTTTCTTACATTTATTCTCTGTATTCTATAAGAGCACAAGCTGACTTATTTGCCAGGAACTTTTGATATGCCTTCTTCTTTTCCTTCATTGCCTCTTTAACCTGTGTTTACCATGGAATTCTGATTTTTCTACCTTTGCAGACAACCTCACCACATGTTTCTCTGGCTGAATCAATCAGTGTTTTTCGTCAGGGCTTGCCACTGAATCCTCAAGGTTTGGTTCCTGTTCTCAAACTCTTTCATCTCATCTCATATCTTCCTTATCGTTCTTTTACCTTGCGTTGAGGGTTAGTTAATCATCGGACCTCAAACCATTCAAAGGATAAGGTGGTCATCCTTACGCCCCGGTGTATCCTATGTCCATAATGTTGAGCTCTCAAGGCCGGTTTGCTTGCTTTGCGGGATGAAAAACCCCAGGATAAACTGGGGAAAAAACCCTACCGTCTATGCCCAAGGAGAATCCTTGCTCCTCATGTCACCGACGGGAATTGAACTAGGAAACTCCTTCCCCAAGCATATGGTTGCGAAGCACACAGCCAATAGGCTAACTGCACTTTTTTTTCTTAATAATGTTTGTGTATTTTAGTCTACAGTTCAGATCTGAGAGCTGCTCAACTTTTATTCGCTTTTAAAACTTTCTTATATGTTCTTCTTTTCATTATGAAATTCAATTTTATCCTGATCAAGACTAAATAATGATCACTTCCAATTTCAAATCCTCTGTGCACTCTGGTGTCCTGCACCAGGGAGGAAACATCACTAACAACAATAGCATAGTCAATGAGACTTTTCTTATTCCTTGCCACTTCTCTCCATGTGAATTTGTGAAAAGGTCAAGTGATGAGTTGAATCATGCATTAACACAACTGTTAAAAAAATAAAAATTTTAAATTCCAGCTCTCTGCATTCAAGTTTATATACAATATTATATGATAAAAAGGACTCTTCTCATAAAATGTTATTACAACACATGGAAGTCTGCTGGCTTTCACAAGGTGAAACATAAAAACGCTGTGTGAGTCAGGAGAAGAAATAATTATATTTCTATCAAACAAAAATGGTGATCTTGTGCAGTTCTTCAAAAAAGATTGGAACATTAAATTATGTTATTCTATAGATATATTTTATCTTTTGATGAGTTTCTATCTTTAAGTAATGCAGAAAATGATATTGAACTAGGAAACTCCTTCCCCAAGCATATGGTTGCGAAGCACACAGCCAATAGGCTAACTGCACCTTTTTTTTCTTAATAATGTTTGTGTATTTTAGTCTACAGTTCAGATCTGAGAGCTGCTCAACTTTTATTTGCTTTTAAAACTTTCTTATATGTTCTTCTTTTCATTATGAAATTCAATTTTATCCTGATCAAGACTAAATAATGATCACTTCCAATTTCAAATCCTCTGTGCACTCTGGTGTCCTGCACCAGGGAGGAAACATCACTAACAACAATAGCATAGTCAATGAGACTTTTCTTATTCCTTGCCACTTCTCTCCATGTGAATTTGTGAAAAGGTCAAGTGATGAGTTGAATCATGCATTAACACAGCTGTTAAAAAAAATAAAAATTTTAAATTCCAGCTCTCTGCATTCAAGTTTATATACAATATTATATGATAAAAAGGACTCTTCTCATAAAATGTTATTACAACACATGGAAGTCTGCTGGCTTTCACAAGGTGAAACATAAAAACGCTGTGTGAGTCAGGAGAAGAAATAATTATATTTCTATCAAACAAAAATGGTGACCTTGTGCAGTTCTTCAAAAAAGATTGGAACATTAAATTATGTTATTCTATAGTTACTTAAATATAAAGAGCTAATAAGCTTCATTTCGGCAATGAAAACATTACTTAAATTAAGGGGATATTAAATCCCACATAGTTTTAAAACCGAATAAGAAACTCAAAGATTGGAATCAGAGAGTTTCTTGCCGAATATAGTAAACTATAAAGTATCAGCGACACTAGTGTTAGCAAATGCAAGTGATCCTAGTACGTAGTACAATACCAGGCAACTCGTTGCAAAGGTGGGGAAGTTCAGATCGCTATTCTTAGGTATTTTCCATAATGTAAAAACACATTTCCTAGGAAATGTATGCTGTTATTACATTATGGAGGGAGGTCACTACCCAGACCGGTTTCAGCCTTTTTTAGGCTTCATCAGTGAGTAGCTAGACCTAATCTCATTAGGTCTAGCTACTCCAATCTTTGAATTTCTTATTCGGTTTTAAAACTATGTGGGATTTAATATCCCCTTAATTTAAGTTATTCTATAGATATATTTTATCTTTTGATGAGTTTCTATCTTTAAGTAATGCAGAAAATGATATTGGACAGTTATTTGAGCTTGACAATGGTCATATGGAGCTAATGTTGTTTAACAAGACTGCACAGGATCCATACGAAATTAGTATCACTAAGAGTCAGAGAGAGAGAGAGAGAGAGTTTTAGAGCAGGTTGTGAAAGGACGGGATACAAAGGTGAGACAGGGATTATAGCAGGACAAAGTGATGGAGTACAAAATGGTGGGGATCATAAGAATATAAAAGAAATTCAGAGTCAGGATCAGGGAAAGGGGATGGTAAGAATGAAGAAAGAAGCGCAATATAAAAGAGAGAGAGAGAGAGAGAGAGAGAGAGAGAGTAGAGTGATTGTGTTGATAGGATGGCCTCAAAGAATGAAGTATTGTTTTGCTTGTATAGTAATGTACAGAGTATCAGAAATAAAGGGACTGAGTTTGTAGCATTGATTGAATAAGTATGTCCAAAGTTAACTGGCATAAGAGAATCTTGGTTGACTGAGGACGATATACTGTCAGGACTTGAAATGGTAGTTTATAGAATTTTCTGAAAGGATGGGAAGATCAAGAGTCAAAATGGAAAGTAGTAGTATATGTGAATATTTTGAAGCTGTTTGGTGTGAAATTGGGATCAATACAATATTATATCTGATAGGATGCTGTTATAGGCCAGGGAATGTGGAGAGTATTGATTGTGAAATGCCTAGACAAATTAATTGGGCAAAGAAAAGGAAGATGATCCTAATAGAAAATTTTAATTATAGGAATATGGATTGGAAAGAAGATATAGTGCATAGTAACAAGTTGAGTTTCTGTGGGATAATTATCAAAAGTAGCATGTGCTGGAAGCAACAGGAGGCTTATCGGTGTTAGATTTGGTGATATCCTCACAGAATGTGGTTGTGAATGAGGTATCAACACTGATACTTGTTGGTGAAAGTGATCATGAGATATTGGCTTGGAAGGCAGTCAAAAAGGAGAAAGTAGTTAGCAAGAAGGTCTATGGAAATATAAGATGGATAATTACCAGAAGCTCCGTAGTCAACTAGCATCAATAATATATTGGATTGATGTATTGCACAGAAAAGATGTTGACAGTGCATGAGAAATAATAAGGTGGTAACTAACATAAGCATTGCATAACTGCATACCATGAGTTAAGGGAATAAATAGAGTAGGAGTGAGATGGATGAACAGCAAAACAAGCAAGCAATGTTACAAAAAAAGTTATTAGACTAGACAGTTTGCAGTGCACAGATGCATGAAGAATATAAAGTGCAGACCAGAAAAGTGACAAGTATGGTTAAAAAAGAAAAAGAATATTAGAAGATATTGGCCAGTCAGGTCAAAGCTAATCCAAGGGAATTTTTCTGCTATGTGGAAGCAAGAGGGAAAATAATTATGGCAGGTTGATGCTGGTGGATAGCTATGATAACAGAATAACCATAGCAAATGATTTAGCGGAATTATTTAATGAACACTTCATTAGTTTATATATCATGGTGGTGTGAATGATGCTGTGCAATATGTAGAAGGGAGGCAAGAATTAGAGAATTAAAAGTGAAAGAATTGCAAGTGTATCAAGTGTTGCTTGGATTAGATGTTAATAACTGTGGGAATGGATGACATATCACCTCATATTTTTAAAGAATGTACAAAAGAGTTAGTCATTCCCTTGTCCTGGTTTTTTAATGAGAGTGTTGCAGTGTTCAAGAAAGAATGTAGGATTGCAAAAGAACTATGGCTCAACAACAAATGCAAGGAAATTGAACTTCTGGATAAAAAGCACAAAACCAGAGAACTTCATGAAAAAGTTAGGGAGCTAACTAACAAATCTTGCAAAAGGGTAGGCTCTCATTGCATTGAAGATACCAGTGGAAACATCTTAATGGAGAAAGACAAAATAAGGGATAGATGGGATAGAGCATTCAAAGGAACTCTGCAATCATGATAGAATAGATAAGCCAATGCAAGAAGATTTGGAGGGCCTACTATTCTTACCTGGGAAGTAACAATGCCATTAGGAAACTGAAACCAGGAAAAGCTCCAGAAATGGATGGAATTATGGCAGAATATCTAAAGACTTTAGATGATAAGGCTATAAGATCACTGACTGACATATGTAACAAAATATACGAAACTGGACACCTGCCAAAAGATTTAAGCACTCAACGTTCCTACTAATACCTAAAAAATCGAAGACAATCAAATGTGAAGAGTACAGAACAATCAGTCTGATCAGTCAGATAGCAAAAATTATGTTATATCATCCTAGAAAGAAATAAGCATAAAATCAAAATGGAAATTAATGAAACACAATCTGGTTTCCAGGAAAATAAAGGAACTAGAGAAGGACTCTTCAACATTAGAACTATTATAGAAAGATACCTGGAGAAGCAGAAAGAAGTCTACTTATGTTTTATTGACTACACAAAGGCCTTGGACAATATACACCATGAACAACTAATCAAATACATCAGAAATTTAGGAATAGATGGTAAAGATACAGATTACCGATAAATCTATATTGGGAGCAAACTGCCTCAATAAAAATATCAGGAGAAATTGCAGAGGAATTCCCAGTAAAGAAGGTTGTCAGACAAGGCTGTGTTCTTTCTCCTATATTGTTTAACCTCTATACTGAAAATATCATCCAGCAATTAGAAGAATTTAAAGGAGTCAGCATAGGAGGCAGGAATATAATCAACTTAAGATATGCAAATGATACAGTACTGCTAGCTGAAAATAAAAAAGATCTTCAAAACCTACTAGAAGAGACGCTGAAGCTAAGTGAAAAATATGGGCTTAATTTCAACTTCAAAAAAAACCAAAACCATGCTGGTAAAGTACGCCCACAGATTCGAGATCTTCAACACTTCTGCGCATGTCAACAGAAGGAGAATCCATTCATATAATAGGGTAATCAATCTGTATTGTGGGATGAGTGTTTATTATTAAACGACAGAAAATTAACTTCTCTTTTATGATCGTTGTAGTTAACTATGTTGCTTGTATAACAGTTGGAAAATTTTACCTATAAAGCATGTGATTTCACGTGTTGGCGACCAATTCGTACGTCCTTCACTCTTCAGTATGAATCGACTATTCTTGGCAAGTGTCCAAGCAAAGATCTCTAAAGCATGGATATACTATAACAAGAGGAAAAAGGGAAAATACCCAATATAAATATTAAGATCAGAGGAAATACTTTAGATCAAGTAGAGAGTTATATATATTTGGTTCAACTAATTACAGAGAATGGAAAGTTTGATAAGGAAATACTAAGAATAGAAATTGCTAGATCAACCTTCATTAGCATGAAAAACATTCTGACCTCAAGGGAAATTCACACAAAAACAAGAATTAGGCTGTCCAAATGCTATGTATGGTCAACACTGCTATATTGAGCAGAAACCTGGACAATATCAAAATATTGTGAAAATAAACTAAAAGCCTTTGAGATGTGGATCTTCAGAAGAATTCTTAGTCCCATGGACTGCCAAAAAACTAATTTAGAAATATTAGAGATGATTGGAGAAGATAGGAATCTGTTGAAAACCATTAAGAAAAGGAAAACCACCTACCTTGGTCACATACTAAGGCATGAATCCCCACAAAAAACACTTCTAGAAGGAATGATACAAAGAAAAAGAGGAAGACAAAGAACAGATTGGATGGAAAATATTAAGGACTGGACCTTTTTTGTCCTATGAAGAATGCCAAAGAGAAGTGCAAACTATACATGGTGGAAGCTCATGGTAGTCAACCTCCTGGAAGGGGATGACATCTGACAAGACAAGAGGATCGTATATTGGCCGAATGATTTTAATAATTGATACAAAGTAAAAAACACCAACAAGTTTCGGCAACTTAGCTGTCTGGCTTCGTCAGGGTGTATAAAAGAGATACAAAACAACTTAAATTATTTGTGAAGGAATGAACTGAATACAATTGTATTTTTTTACAAATACAGAACACGTACATCAAACGCATGGAGTGTGTATGATATTGTTAGATTTTGAATGAGGACTCTTTCAAGAAAAGAATCATTTATTCAAGAATTAACTAAAACACAATACTAAGTAACAAAATACCTGTACTGTTGGCAAAGTAAGCATATTATATGAGAGATCATGTCACATTTTCTTTAGAAAATTAAAATTAGAAAAAAATTGCATGTCTAAACATAAATATATTGTTTAAAGCTTTAATGTTAAATTGTGTTCTATACAAGAACATGTATCTAAGTGCTAACAAAAGTCCAAAGGTTGCTTGCTGACCTCCGCCGATGATGTAAACCCCCGAGGCAGAGGCGTTTGTGGAAAGCAAACCGAATTCAGGTTCCATGAAAAGAGCGCTCATCGAGGAGCAGAAATGTGACGCCACTTCGTAAGAGCAAATAGGGAGGCACTGTGAATAAGATTCGAAAGCAGAAAGAGGGTACTATGAAGGAGGATTAAAAGCAAGTTCAGGTGTGTTTGAAGCTCTCTCTCTCTCTCTCTCGTTTTTTTTTTTTTGCCTTCTTATTGTTGCCTGTTCCTGTTTTCTCGTGCGGACCAACGATGCCGATGATCGGAAGGAAGCTTGACAACGACGAGCTGCAACCTTTCCCCGTTGCTGACTGACGCGAGTCGGACAAGGCAATAAGCGAGATGACGGCAGTTTTCCAATTCGGGCCATCAGTAAAGGTTTTACCAATGTGAGATAGCAAAGGATTCCCTTTGATGGCAGGCGAGCTAACAACAGCAAACCATGAGATGAGCATGCGTCCAGCAAAGAAAAATGCCCAATTTGTGACTAGCACGTGACTTCCACGTGGAGGCAACTTACCGTAGCAGAAAGATATCCCCAAACAAAGGACGGATGAAAGAATCACGATATCATCATGTAAAGGTGGTAAAGTACTAAAACCTTTTCTTTTACCTATGTAATAATTAGTTTTAGATGAAAGAAGAAACAAGAATTTTGACTAGGAGGAAAGAGAACTTTATAGTGACCATGTGCAACGATTTATTGACTGTATCAGACTGGTAGTCTGAGAACTTACGATTATGCAGTTCCTAATCTAATTAAAGGAGTAAAATGACAGAAAATTTAGTTTAGAAGTTGACTTATGTTTTTTGCTATGTGTGGATTTAATTTACCCATGGCTTGAACATTCCTTATTTGTTCAACCAACTAGTGATTTAGTAATGATAAAAATGTGATTAGCTTTTGACATGTTAACTTAATTGTAATCTCTTTGACCACTTAATAAACATGTTTTTCTATGTAAGCCTGAGTTTTATTTGAGCATGAGACTGATTTTACCACTCATAAAACCATGGATCTATGCATAAGGGGAATATAAAGGAAGCTAAGAGCATTTAGGCCATGACTGTATGCTAAGATTACTTTAAGCTACTTAATTCTTTTAATAAGGTTAGGTAACACTTGACCTCCAGGAAGGTTTCTTTGAGCAAGAATTTTCTGTCCTAAAGCCTCTGACTGGTGCAGCTAAGACAAAAAAATATCATCAGAGCTTGAAAAGGGAAACGGGTCCCAGAGAGATTGTTTAGAGATTTATTCTTACTTGGCACAGGAAAGATAATAGTAACAAATTTATAGAAAACCAACGACGTAACAATATCAACTGTTGTTATGCAGGAACGTTCTGTAATTAGCAACGAAAGATCATTAAGTACGGCAGATCTTATGAGGATCTTCCAAATAGAAATTTCTGAAGTATAAAGCCCAAACTTTTCTGAGACAAAAATAATTGCAATAATTTTTAAATATCATTGCATAAATAATTTATATCCATGATATGTCTTATGAACTATAATTCATTCTCATGCTTGAACACTATTAAAAGATTATTATATATGATAAATAACTACGTACTTTTAGAAGAACATAAACAAATTGTAAATGTATGGGTAATTCTTCTATTGTAAATTTGAATTTTCCTTGACTTGTTTGCCAAAAAATGGAGTCTTCTTGAGATTGAAGAACAGCCTGGTCATTTTCATCTACTAAAACAGGTGCAGCTACTGTGCATTTTGCTACAGCTAAAAACAGAGATAAAAACATTATTTAAAACCTTCAATGATGGTTTTTTTTTTATAGTTTTCCTATCTTACAAACATTAAAATGTACACAATGCATCAACACCGATATGGTGGTGGCTCTTGACAACATTAGTGGTAAAAATGACTATGCAAGTATACTTGAGAAACGGTTGAGAAGAATTGTGGAAGAAAAGCTTGGTGAAGAACAAGCTGGATTCAGGCCAAATAGAGGCTGTCAGGATCAGATCTTCACTTTACGACAAATAGTCGAGAAAGCATGGGAATATAACAAAGATCTGTATTTAAGTTGTGTCGATCTGGAAAAGGCATATGACAAGGTGCCAAGAGAGAAGCTATTCAATACGCTGCAGTTATATGGTGTCAATGGGACATTATATCAAGCAATACTTAGTCTTTATTTGAGTTGTAAGTCAGCAGTTAGAATTGAAGGAAGTACAGGAAGATGGTTTAATGTTAAATCTGGTGTGAGACAAGGATGTACATTATCCCCTCTGTTATTCATTATCTATATGGATCGCATTATGAAGGAAAGTGGTATTAAACATGATATCGAAATTGGAGATGTTAATGTCAGCTCTTTGCTTTATGCAGATGATGTTATACTTCTAAATAAATCCACTACAAGTCAGCAAGATTCCCTGACTAAATTGAATAACTGTTGTAATAGATATGATATGAAGGTCAGCATTAAAAAGACAAAGACAATGAAAATAGGTAGAATCGTTGAAAATGTCAACTGCGTTTTGAACGCAGAACCTGTGGAACAAGTAAAACATTTCAGCTACTTAGGCACGATTTTTACTGAAGATGGTAAATTAAATATAGAAATAGACAACAGAATCAGCAAAGCTGGTATGGTGGGAAGTCAATTGAATAAATTCATATGGAATAAAAGAGAAATTAGTCGCAACACTAAATTAGCTGTATACAAGACAGTGTTCAAACCAGTTTTAACTTATGGATCTGAGAGCTGGGTCAGAAGTAAAACACTTGACCAAAGACTAGAGACTTCAGATATGAGAGTCCTGAGAAAGATTATAGGCGTGAACAGGTGGCATCAATGGCAGTATCATATTTAAAACGAGGATATTAGGAAAGAACTTGACATTGTCAGCATCCAGGAATGCGTTAGCAGAGCTAATCTCAGGTGGTATGGTCACTTAAACAGAATGGGCAAGGAAAGATTAGCAAAACAAGTGTTCTCTGCCAGGTTGGCAGGAAAACGACCGAGAGGAAGACCAAGATATAGGTGGATTGATACGGTACAAAGTGCTTTAGACGATAGAAATATAAGAGCTGATAATATTGGAGTGTTGACAAGTAACAGACTGATTTGGAGGAAAATTGTAGATAGGAAATTAATAATGATGTAATTTTTTTCATGTAGTACTATCATATCCTGTACACCCTTGAGGGTACATGGCAGGAATTTGATGATGATGATGATGACAATGCATCAACATCGATATGGTGGCTCTTGACAACATTAGTGGTAAAAATGTGTTTTAGTTATACTGATAAAGATAAATTTGTGTTTTTATTAATTGCAACTTTAGATTTATATACTATGGTACAGTTTAGTCTGGGTGTGTTTTAATTAAATAATGTAGCTATATTTTAATTCTACATTTTATTGCTAAATTAATTAATTAGTGCATGCATACAATGGAGGCAGTAAACCCTTTGTTTAACACTGACTTGAAAACAATTTATGATGTAGTATGTGCAAGACAGAATTGTGTAGAGATATCAGTTGTTTGTGGGAAAAAGGAAATTATGAAGTAAAAAATTTGTAAAACATGTGTTTTGATTAAACCGATAGCATAGCAGAACAGGATATTATGATTGCATGTAAATCAAAAAAGGAAGAAATGAACAGATATGGCAGGTGGTTATGCAAGAAGGAAAGCATTAAACTCATTAACTATCAGAGAACTCAAAACCATCCCTATCAATCCATTCCAGTCATTCATTTCCCAAGCAAAAAAATCTAGTCACTACACCCCATTCTCATCATAGTCTTACACAACTTCCAGAGGTAACTTCTAGTTCTCTCCCTACTTGTCATGTATCGAAAATTTATATCTTTTTCAATTGAAATTTTCTATTGAAAATCTGCATTGAAAATGCCCACCTCTTTAATAACTTATAAGTTATTATAAGAGGTGGGCACCTTTCAATTAAACTTTGCACACACACCCCCCCCACACACACTTTCAATCTATTCTCATAGGGAGCATATCACATACCTGTCATCAACTTGACAACCATCTCTGGATCCTTTGTAGCACCTCCTGATATCCCAAGGAAATCTGTGGAGAGTAGTTAAGATGTGACCAAATCATAGCCTTATAAAGATATATAATAACTGTCCTATCTTTACTCTAGTTTTTTTTTTTTTTTTTCAAGTAATCCTCTGAACCATTTTGCCAACTTTGCAACATGCCAACTGAACTTCAACTCTGTCCACCATTACTCTCAAATCCCTAGCATCATCAATTTCTAGCAATCCAATACCATTAACGTAATATGCAGTATGTAATCTTTTCACTTCAAAGTGTATAACCTAACATTTTGCCACATTAAACTGATAACAATTATCCTTTGCCCAGAACAATGACAATTTATTTATTAACAACTTTATTAACAATTGTCATCCCAGTTTTGCATCATTAGTAAACAACTGAATTCATCTTAACATATTAATAACTGAACCACTTACATTAATTTAAATGTCATTATTTATAAAATGTTTGGCTAGGTTACACAGCAACTGTCAATACAATTATAGGAAAAAAACAAAAAAAGAGAACAACAATTCATCGAGAGCATGTGATATTATGTGCACTATTGGCTGGAGAATAGCTCCATCTACATTAATAGATATTATTATTATTATTATTCAGGCCTCCATGGAGTCAAGAGACTCATCATGGGAGGTCCTTCCTAGGAAATACAAAGTCTATCAAACTACTACTTGAACCCAATGACTGTTCTTGCTCTCACCACTCTATCAGGCAATGCATTCTACGGTTCAACCACCCTACATGCAAAGAAACCACCTCACCCTCTTGCTCACAGCTTCCTTTTGTAACTTCCAGGGATGGCCACTTATCATCGCTCCTTCCTGCTGTTTCACCAAGTGAAAGAACTCCCCAGTGTCAAACCCAGAAGCCTGGTTTTCTTTCACAACATAAGAACCTCCAAGTCCTATCTTAGTGTATACAGACTACTCATTTGTTTTGATTAGTTTCCCTAATTATAATTGTAAAATTATAAATAAACAATGATGATGATGATTCCAGATACTCCTGGGATTAGTATAAAGCATAAAAATGTCACTGCTTCTACCTTTGCCCAGAACAATGGCAATTATTATTATCCCCTCCAGACCCCACTGGACTCTGTGTTACGTGATGTTATCCCCCTTCCTACAAGAGGCCACCCTCTGCTATCATCTGCCCTGGGAATTCTAGTTTCCCTGCATTGACACACTGACTCGTTCAGAAAATAGCAATCTCTCCAGATGCTTACATCCTTCCTCATTCAAATGAAAGCAGTCTCTTGCACAATTCCTTTCTGTCCTCAAATGCCTTCCAAGCATCCACATATTCCAATCCTCTCTTCTGACACATTCTGGCTATTATGCTATTCATTATTACTGCTCTTCTGCTCAGCTCGTCACTATCATACCTGGGCAACATACACACAATCTTTCCTCTCTGTATTTTCTTTTGTACAACCTCAAGCAAGAATCTCAGATCTCTCACCACTCGATTTACATTGCTCTCAAGTCATTTGTTCCCACCATCGCAATCATCTCATCCCCTTTCACCCCCACTTAATTGCCATAGCCACACTTTCTATCGTTCCTCCAGGCAAACACTCCTCTTTCATCCTATCTTGAACACCACGGATCACCGAGTCTCCTTACATCACAGCTCTTACCACTCTGTTCCTTGATTACTCATCTGCATCCCTCACTTTCTCTCCTCTAACTCTTTCACTCTGTGTTCCCCTACTTACCTGCTGTCCTGGCATCACTCTGTCCCTGGTTCCAGCTTTCCTTCGCATTCTTCTCATTCCCTCTCTCTGACTGTTTCTATTCTCTCCTCTTCTATCATTCCCACTCTTCTACTGTTTCTATTCTCTTATAATAAAATGATTTAGTGAATAAATTATTTTTAAATATAAACAATAAATTAATTACAAATTAAGGAACATGTGAATGGTGAGCATTAGTCAGTATAACTTTCCAAAACAACTGAGAAAGTTTTAGGCAATAATTTTTATTCAGGTTTGGGTTGTGAATGTGTGCTTCACAGCTTTCTTTGTACACTCTTTCCAGAAGGAGGGGGGGGGGGGGGGCTCTTGATTTTGTTCCATTGAATCCCATGTTTTATAGATACAATGCCTGGCTTGCTAAACCGAATTTTTTGGGTTCTTTAAGTGAAATATAATCTGATGTTCTTCAAGATGAATTTGTGCAGAACGATCAGTCTATCCATAATAACAAAAGCCACAAGAACAGGGGATTATGTAAACTCCAGGATAAGAAAGAGGATATTTATCTTTAGGAAAGAGAGAGAGATAAGGAAAGTATTAAATTGGCAAACTGGATGGAAAGAGACTTGTAAGTCAATCTGTTGAAGTAGTCTTGCTATCTCGATAGTACATCGATAGTTTTTATTATAACCATTAGAGATAAAGGTAATTCTGATAATAAACAGTTTTTTTGTTTAGAAGAAAATCTGTAGAATATATATTTTATGAGCTTTGTCAACTAAAGATTTGATTATACCATATTTCTGACAAGGGTGATGAGGTTGCAAGTTAGAATCGATGTATTCACTAATATGAGTCAGTTTTCTATATACTAAGAACTGTATATTTGTACTGTACCATTTGGTTGATGTAGAACATCCAGAAAAGGATGATAATTGTTATCTTCTACTTCCAGGAAAGTAGAAAATAAATTTGATTCTTGGGTTTATTGAATTATTTTTTTTCAAGAAATTCATGAAGATTGGACAAGGAGGAGTTTTATCCAGCAAAAACATCAACATATCTGTACCAAATCTATGGTTTAGGTGAGAAAATGTCGTTTGAAATGTTCCATAAAGTAATTAGCTAGAGTTGGGGAAAAGGGAAGATACCATAGCTGTGATGTTCCCTCTACCTGTTTGTTCTGGCAGCTAAAGTATCCTGAATTATCAACAAAAGTAAATAATTTTACAATATCAGGAGGAAAGTCATTATGAAGTAATTCAATCATATCTCTCAGATGGATATTTGTAAAGAGCGAGACCACATCAAAACTTACTAGAAGATTTGTGGTTTGTAAGGATAATCTTGAAATTTTATTCTTAAAATCTATTAAAATTTTTTACAAAGGAAGTAGAATTTCCTGTAAAGGGCAGATTAGATAGGTATTCTGAGAGTTTATAAGTTGGACACTTGGACACCTGATGTAGTTTCTTCTTCTTCTTCTCTCATCTATGCAGAAGATGATGAGGCCAAATGAACTCTTTCCACTTCTGTCTGTCCCTGGAGAGTGCGAACAGTTCTGTCCAGTTTGGTGTTGTGATTTGGTTTTCAGGTCCTCTTTTATTTTGTCCATAAATCTAATTCTGGGCCACCCTTTGGATCTTTTACCTTCCATCGTTGTATACAGGGCTCTGTTCCCATTCTGGTCACATGGCCAAACTATCACAGTTCTCTTTTTTGGATTCTGTCTATTATTGTTATTTCTTGTTTTAGTTGTTTCTTTATGTCTTTGTTTCTTAATCTATCCAGCAGAGATACTCCAAGTACTCTTCTTAGCCAACCCATTTCAGTAGTTAAATTTTTTTCTCTTCAGCTTTTTTGAGATTCCAGCATTCACTTCCATAGAACAGTATTGGGAGGACCATTGTCTCATAGATTCTTACTTTTGTTACTTATTTGATGTCTCTTGACTTCCATATTTTATTTAGTTGTCCAAAATGTTGGGATGCTTGGCTAATTCATCTGTTTATATCTTTTGTAATTTCACCATTGTACTCAATTACTCCTCGGAGGTAGGCGAAATTTTCTACGTGCTCTAGATTCTTACCATCAATTTCAATTTTCAGATTGCTGTTTCTTTTTCCTATCTGCATAATTTTTGTTTTGTCTATATTTAGGTTTAATCCAAATTTAATACATTCTTCCTTTATTGTATCAGAAATTTGTTGAAGATCTTCCGTGCTTGCAAGTAATGCACTGTCACCTACACATTTTAAGTTTGTTATATTTTTCCCATATATTTTGATTCCAGAGTCTTCTTTATTTAAGGCCTTACTGGTTGCTTCTTCAAGAGTAAGCTTGAACAGATCCAGTGACAGATTGCATCTCTGTTTTACTCCACTCTCTGTGTGGAACCAGTTGGTTAAAGGGTCCTCCACTCATACTGGACTTTCAGATTTCTCATATAGATTCTTTATTATTCTTATAGTTTTGTTGGGAATTCCAAATTCTTTCATAATTTCCCATAGTTCTATTCTACAAATTGAATTAAATGCCTGATGAAAGTCTATGAAATTTATGTAGCAACTTTGGTTGTACTCTACTGTCTTTTCTATTAGCTGTCTTAAGGTGAAGAGTTGATCAATTGTGCTTCGTCCTGGTCTGAAACCTCCTTGTTTTTCTCCTAAGGCTAGTTTGTATATAACTTAATCTTTTTTTTTTTTTTGGAGTGCTTTCATAAAAACCTTACTTGGAATACTGAGGAGGCTAATGCCTCTGTAATTATTGCATTCTGTTTTATCTCCTTTTTTGTATGTATGAGTTATAATTGATTTGGTCCAATCAGTAGGTACTGCTTCATTTTTGTAGATCCTTTCAAATAATGTTTATAAGTTCCAGAAGTTGTTCCTTTCCTGCTTTTAAGAATTCTGCACGTATCTGATCAATACCAGATGCTCCCTTAGTTTTATGTTTATTTATGCTGTGTGCTATTCTTTCTTTGGTAAAGATATTTACTTCCATTTCAGTGGCTAGAATAATAATTTCCCGAGAGCTGTTTTTATTATACATCTCTAAAGGATTCTCCCCATCTGGCCATTCTTTTTGTTTTACTTTCAATTAGTTGTCCCTCTTAGTTTTTGATCATTATCATTTTTATTGTCTGTGTCTTACTAATTTGATCTAGTTGTTTATATAATCCATGGAGATTATTGTCTTTTGATAGCTTCTCTGCCATTTTGCATTTTTCTTCTAACCAGTTATTCTTGTCTCTATTAACTAGTTTTCTAATTTCTCTGGTTAATCTACTATATTCATTTCTGTTATAGTTCTGTTCTAATTTCATGCTTTTCCTTTAGTCATTTAACCTTTTTACTTCATTTGAGATCCAATCCTTTTTACTTTCTCTTTCTGTGTAACTTATTGTATTTTCTGCTGATTTTAATATTATTTCCTTTAATTTGCACCTATGTTCTTCAATGCTTATATTCTGTTTTGGTAGTTACTTAAGGTTTTTACCTAGTTCTAGTTGATATTTTCTTAGAATATTTTTGTCTTGTAGTTTATTTACATTCAGTCTCCTTTTGACTCTAAAACTCCTTTCAATTTTAAATTTATTCATAGGTTTGCTAGTACTAGCTAATGGTCTCTGATCCACAGTCTGCAGCAAAGGATCTGCAATTTATGATACTTGATTTCCATCTTTGATTTACAATAATATAGTCGATCATATTCTTGGTTTGTCAGTCTAGTGATATCCATGTCCATTTTCTTTGGGGTTTAGGCTGTTTAAAGAGAGTGATGGTTATTGTTAGTCTATTCATATTTAAGAATGTAGGGACACAAAACACACATGTTGAAATGATTATTTTACTAATTATTAATAAAATAACACAAGGTTTCGACCCCTGTATTGAGGTCATCATCAGAAAGATACATGTGTGTAGGGAACCAAGCTACATGCTCTTGCACACTATACTGGTAAATAAAATCTACGCTGTTACTTAATCTTTTTCTTAGCCTGACCTCTAGCAATAATTAAATAAAAGAAAAATTGAAAAGAAAAAAAAATTAAAAACAAAAAATTAAATAAATAATCAATGAAATAAAAAATAAAACAAAAAAATTAATAATTAATAAATAAAATAAATAAAAAACTACAATAAACTCTGCTAAAGTCCTCATGTACTAACATTCTTCTTCAGGACTTGTACAGTTCAATGTGCTATTGAATATTAAGGGGGAAAAAAAACGCCACTTCACCAAGTCTTCTTGTAGTGGGATTTTTCTTCGGCTTGTTCTGGTTGCTATAAAGGTTGCAAATGGGTCCTCCACATTCTTGGAATGGTTAGGCCATCATTTTCGTTCAGATTTGGGTTATGTTTGAGCATTTCACATGCTTCTTTCAATTTCCTCATCAGGTTTTGGGGCAGTGTAGGGAGTTGGTATTTTTCCAATCAATTCTGTGGTATGTTTGGAGTACATGGTTAGAAAGGCAGGTTTTTACAAAATGGAGGTATTTAATGTGTCGTTTGTGTTCGTCCTTCGTAATTGGGATGGTTTGCCTTGTTTCCCCTATTTATTTTGGAAAAACCGGCCTTTCTGACCAAGCACTCCAAACATACCACAGAATTGATTGGAAAAATACCAAGTCCCTATACCGCACCCAAACCTGGTTCGGGAGGAAATTTAAAGAAGCATGTGAAATGCTCAAACATAACCCAAATCTGAACAAAAATGATGGCCTAGCCATTCCAAGAATGTGGAGGACCCATTCGCAACCTTTATAGCAACCAGAACAAGCCGAAGAAAAATCCCACTACAAGAAGACTTGGTGAAGTGGTGTTTTTTTTTCCCTTAACATTCAATAACAAATTGAACTGTACAAGTCCTGAAGAAAATCATAGTATAACAATCTGAACTGTACATGAGGACTTCAGCAGAGTTTATTGTAGTTTTTTATTTATTTTATTTATTAATTATTTTTATGTTTTATTTTTTATTATTTTTATTTCATTGATTATTTATTTATTTAATTTTATTAACTTTTTTTTTCAATTTTTATTTTATTTTATTTAATTATCGCTAGAAGTCAGGCTAAGAAAAAGATTAAGCAGGGGAGGACAACAAACACCAAGAGGGAGTAGCATTTATATTAAAATCAAAGGCTCAAAACTCTCTATTGTCTTACAATCCTATCTCACCTAGGATAATTAAAGCAAGATTTAAAACATCAGTTGGATCACTGACTAGTTTGTGTGTCATCAGTAGTTAGTAAGATCTTGGAGAAAGTAGTGAGGGACCGTATACAGCATTGGACAGATGAGGGTAATGTTATCTGTGACAGTCAACATGGATTTGTGAAGGGGACCTCTTGTTTTAGCAATATGCTAGCCTTTTATAACAAAGTTACAAGAGCATTAGATGAGGGAAAGGCATATACTGCCATTTTCCTAGACTTAGCAAAGGCATTTGACAGGGTACCACATGATAAGCTGATATTAAAGTTGCAGCACTTGGGTCTGGATGCCAGATTTTTCAACTGGATTCAGGATTGGCTGAATCCAGTTGAAATGGATCCAATAGGTATCAGAGAGTTGTGTATGGTGGAGCAATATTAAAGAGGCAGACGGTTACAAGTGGGGTTCCACAGGACTCGGTACTGGGACCTATATTGTTTAACCTTTATATCAATGATATTGTCTGTGGATTGCAAGGGGATATTCAGTTGTTTGCAGATGATGCGAAGCTGGGAAGGGTTATTAGTAATAGTGCAGATGTAGTAGCCCTGCAAGAGGATTTGAATAAGCTAGATAGATGTGCAAATGAATTGGGGGTATCAGTTTAATGCAGCAAAATGTAAGGTCTTGAGGTTTGGGACACATCAATGGGACTCTGCATATTCTATGGGAGGAGTTAAACTGGAGGAAGTAGGGGAGACAAGAGATCTGGAGTTGATTATTGATAGAAACCTGAAATTTAGGGGACATATTGCAAAGATAGTGAAGGTAACACAGAGGATTGCTGCAATAATGAAAAGGACACTGACCTGCAGAGATAAAAGGGTTATCATTCCGTTGTATAAGACTCTCATCAAACCACTCTTAGACTATTGTTCTCAGATCTGGTCCCCAGGATTTGAAGGGGATAAATTAACAGTGGAAAAGGTACAAAGGCGGATAACAAAGATAGTGTCAGGACTGTACAATGTTAGTTACGAGGATCAGCTGAGGGAGTGTGGGCTGCAGAGTTTGGTAGATAGAAGAATGAGAGGTGATATGATTGAGACTTTTTAACTGTTGAGCGGTGGTTACAGGGTTGACACTGGGGAGTTCTTACGCTTGGTTGAACAGAGGGAAGGAGTCATGACAAGGGGCCATCCCTTTAAGTTATGAAAGGAAACTGTGAGAAAGAGGGTGAGGAGTGGTTTCTTTGCATGGAGGATGGTTGAACCGTGGAATACATTGCCTGATTGAGTGGTGAGAGCGAGAATGGTCAATGCATTTAAGGAGTGGTATGATAGACTTTGTGTTTCCTAGGAAGGACCTCCCTCGATGAGTCTTCTGACTCCATGGAGGCCTGAATAATAATTATTATTATTATTATTATTCAAGTATACTCACCAACTTCAACATCATCCGAAGAAGACATTGAGGAGTTCTGCCTGAAGTTAAAATTTTGTACTGTCCATGGTGAAATTCTCCTTTTCCAGTCCATCTGGTTTGTAGAATCCAATCACTTTCCATCTGTAGTTGTCTAATTCATGCAGTAATATTTCCATTACTCCTTCCTGGTAAAGGATTCTTATATTCCATGTTTGACCCTTGTCTGACCAGGTGACAGTCAAATTGGCATTCGTCTTTAGGTTGGTTTGAGTTTATAATAGTTCTTAATGACAGATTTTTTTTATGCAATTTATCAAGTCATACAGTCTTGGAGCAAAAGCATGATGAACTTCAGCCTTTTTACTGTTTCTTCATCCAAAGAATGAACCTCTTCCAAGATGCTGTTAAATTTATTGGTTTGTGATTGAGTTGGGTATCTATCCATGCTTCTATATGTAGCATGATCTCAAAGTAGAAGATTAAGTTTTCTAAAATAATTGTTCTTATCATGAACTTTAACTGCACAACCTTTGTTGGCCTTATTAATAACTATGTTCTTATTATATTTTAGAGAAACTAAAGCTTGAGATTCTTTTTGAGAGATTTTTTTTCAGGAGATACTGATTTAAATTATATATATACTGCTTGAAATCTGATTTTAATCACTAAATTATATGATCGGTTACCAAGGCCTTTATCTATATTATACATGAAGTCAATAATTGGAATGGTGTTTAGAGCTACTGCATAGACTAATCTTCTGTATAATACTGATATTTCATCAACATTTCAGGCCATCCTCTATCTAATGACAGCTTTTGATGAGTCAAACTGGTTATTAATACATGTGTTTTTTTCTTATTCAGCAGACTTTGAAGCTTCAAATATAATGCCATTTAACTGACAGAAAAACTTTATTAGCTGAGTCCAAAGATATCTTGAAAACAGTATCAAATTCTTCAACAGATAATATATTATATAATTCATTCATAATAAAATCAATATTATAACTGATAAAAAAAAAGCTTCTTTCTTTCCTTCTAGGATCTGGTTAATTAGCAATGAAAAACTTACACATTTGTAAATGAAATGTGCTTGAAGTGAATGATATTTAAATCAATATCACCTGAAAAAAAACTCTAAAAAAGAAACAAAGGCTTTGCAGTTGTAGTTCAGGATAAAAACAATTATTTTAGAAAATTTAATCTTCTACTTCGAGATCATTCTATTATACATACAGAAGTACTGACAGAGATTCAACTAATCCTCCTCTTTCTTATCCTGTAATTTACAGAATCCGCTACTCTTGCAACTTATATTATTATGGACAGATTGGTCATTCTGCACAAATTCGTCTTGAATTTGATGAATGTCAGGAATCCATTTCACTTAAAGAACCTAACAAATCCAGCTTAGCAAGCTAGCTATTATCTACTAAACATGGGATTCAGTGAAACAAAACCAAAGTGTACACCAGAGTTTTTTCCCCCTTCTGGAAAGAGTTCACAAAGAAAGCTGTGAAGCACACATTCACAACCCAAACCTGAACAAAAATGATTGCCTTAAACCTTTCTAAATTTTGGAAAGTTATTATTATTATTATTATTTCGGGCTACTCCAGGGAGTCCTTAGACTCATCGAGGGAGGCCCTAAACATCATGTCCACACAACTATTCGACATTCTCACAGTATCTATCATACCTTGCCTTGAACTCACTCACTGTCATAGCACCCACAACAGACTCTGGCAGCTTATTTCACTCATTTACCACTCTAAAAGTAAAGAACCCAGCTCTAACACCCCTGCTAACCACACTCCTGCCCAGCTTCCATAGGTGTCCCCTAGTTCTCCCACCACCAGTCCTGATCTCAAAAATATCCTCTGAATTAATCCTATAGAATCCTTTTAGCAATTTGAATGTCTCAATCATATCTCCCCTTTTCCACCTATCAACTAGTTTCTGCAACCCACAAATCTTCAACCTGTTCTCATATGGTTCATTCCATAAACCCTGCTATCATCTTAGTCACTCGCCTCTGGATCCTCTCCACCTCCTCCCCATCAAGAAGGAACCGAGGTGACCAAATCTGGGCACAGTAGTCGAGATGAGGTCTTATCAGGGCTCAGTACAGAGGTACAATAACTTGTTTGTCTCTGCTCGTCAAGGTATTTTTCAACAACCAAGTGAGTTGATGAGCTGATTTAGCTACTTTTGCAATGTGCCCCCTAAACTTCATCTCCCTATCCACCAGTTATACTGGCTAAATACTCACCGTTCATGTGTTCCTTAATTTGTAATTAATTTATTGTTTATATTTAAAAATAATTTATTCACTCAATTATTTTATTATCATTTATTTTGTATATCCATTAATGCAGATGGAACTATTCTCCTGCAGCCAATAGCACATACGTTCAACTGAATTATTGTTCTCTTTTTTGTGTTTTCCTATAATTGTATTAACAATAGCTATGAAACTTAACTGAAAATTTTACAAATTAAAAACATTTAAATTAACATAAGTAGTTCCATTATCTTCCTCTTACATATCGATTTTTGGAGCAAAATCCTGTCAGATGCATTTGCAATATTCAACAATATCATGGTATAGCCATTTGCCCAATCTAGCTTAGGTGTCACTATAATCAAATATAAATAAATTACTAAGACAAGATCTACCTACAAAGCCATGCTGTCTACCATAGAGTATTATCCACCCAGTCCAGCATTCTACCTTTAATCAACTTTTCCAATACTTTAACATTTGGTGACAACTTCACTGGACAAAGGAGATGGATACAACACATTAGTATACTTAGAATTTGCAAAGGCATTTGAAAGATTACTGCATAATAAGTTGATAGTCAAAACTAGAGTGATGGGGCTGGATATTAGATTAGTGCATGGGATTGGAGATTTGGCTATCTGAGAGGTATCAGCAAGTTGTGTATTGGGGGAGAGCAATATCCCAGAAGAGGAACGTCACTAGTGGTGCCTTAGGGGTCTATTTTAGGGCCATTGCAGTTTAACATGTATGATAATGATATTGGGCAAGATTTGGTTGAGAATATTCTGTTGTTTGCAGATGATGCAAAGCTGGGATGAACTATGAAGAGTATAGTAGATGTTTTGGCCTTGAATAGATTCAGTGAATAGGCATGGGAGTGGGGATACCAGTTTCAATGTTGCAAAATGTGAGGTTTTAAAATCTAGAAACAAAGATGGGATGTAGAATTTATGCTTGATGAGAATATATTGTTGGAGGTAGAGGAAATAAGAGATCTTGGGGTGATGGTGGATAAAGACCTAAAATTTAGAGGGTACATGACCAAAATTGTGTAAACAACACAACGAATTCTCGGAATGATGAAGGGGACACTGACTTGTTGAAGTAAGGAGATTCTGATTCCATTGTATAAGGCCTTGATTTGGCCACATATGGATTACTGTGAAAAGGTTTGGTCACAAATCTGTGCACAGATTTGAATCTGGTTTTCAAAAGGACAAAAAGATGTTGGAAAGGGTCCAAAGGCAATTGACTAAGGTTGTTTCTGATCTCTGGATTGCTGAATATGAGGAAAGGTTGAGAAGATGCAATTTACAGAGGCTAGTGGATAGGAGAAAGAGGGGTGATATGATAGAGACACACAAGTTGTTAAGGGGTTGCCATAGGATTAACCAAGAGGTAATCCTTAGAAGCTGTATAAAGCAGATGTGAGCAAAGGAGTGAGAAGCAGCTTCTTGCATGCAGAGTTGTGAATGACTGGAATGCCCTTCCTGAGAGTAGTGTCTGCAGAGAATTTGAATGTGTTTAAAGCAAGGTATGATGAGCTGTGTGTATGACAAAGGGACCTCCTAGATGAGTCTTTGACTGAATGGGGTTTTAGGATAATAATAATAAAATAAAAAACACCTTAGTCCACACACAGTACTAATGGACTCTTGTGGACTATAGGTTTCATGCATTCCTAGGTGTGACTAAAAAAAAAAAAATATTGAGTCTTAATGCAAATATAGGCATGGGATATTGGTTTGTGTATTTACAGGAGAATATATAACAGAACTCACAGTGTGTCGAATCAGGATGTTTAAGTCTCAGCACTAGTAAGGTCTCAAGGGATTGGAAAAAGAGTAAAATACTTCATGAAGGAAGCTCTAAGACAGAGGTAGCAAATTACAGGCCAATCAACATCTCAGCAGTAGCAGTTAAGGTAGTGAAGAAGTAGGTTAATAACAAAATTCAGGAATGTATGAATGGATGGAAATATGATCAAGGAGAAGGGCAATACCATATTTTTTTAATAATGGCTTGACACATGTAAGAAAAAACTAAAATAATTTATTATTCCTACATATTTCACTCAATATGTCATGAGCTTCTCTCAGGGAGAAGACAGAAAAAAATGGTAACAGCATTTAAATTCTGTATACAAGAACAAGTTATAGAGCATGCGTATAATATCATGTGTCTCAGCTGCAACTATCCAGTAGGAGGAAATGCTAATAGAGTTCAAAGATATGAGGATAGATGTATATTTAATTAATTAATTAAAAAATAATTAATAAATAAAAATATAAAAAAATTATAAACAATTAATAGCAATCACTTCCCAAAACTTAGAAATAGGCATACAGTCTGATTAAGATTAGGATGGTGGTGGTGTAGGACTTCACATGATTCAAAAATGCAATCAAATTTGAACCTACTGTAGTGTGGCATTTTTTTTTTACAGTTTCAGTGAACTCTTGTGCCTAGTGTTGATGGCATGAGAAGCAAGGCAATACACCTTCAAATTCCAAAAATCTTATATAATCTTAATGTCTTCGATTCAAATAGTAGCAGAATGGCCAGTCTATCGAAAGTATCAGGGAAGACAAGAACAGAGTATTTGATAAACAACAGGCAATGATAAAGGTGATAATGTATCATTGATGGGTGATAAGAAAGATTAAAACTTTTGGGATGGTTTGAAAGTGGTGTATAAATTATATCTCTGAAGGGTCCTTGCTATTTGTTCAGATGTTCCTTTAAGCTAGGGTATGCTGATCCTATTAACATCAGATTGCAATCTGGAAGAGGGATGATAATTATCAAATATTTTCGGTATCATGGTCTTGCCGTAACAGACAACAAAGAACAAAGTGTGTGCGTTCAGTATACAAGGCTTTTGATATTATCTTTTTTTTTTTTTTTTTGAAGGGTGATGATGTGATGATATATCAGCCTGTAAATGATGGCTTCCTGTAAAAAGAAAATTTAATATTACCAGCAGAGGTAAGATGCATTAAAGTATCCAAAAAGGGAAGATTGTTGTTAGATTCACATTCAATAATGAACTTGATGCAAGTATATAAGGAGATAATTTTATCCAGAAACTGAAGTAATTCTGCTTCAGAGTGTGACCAAATTGTAAAGATGTCATCCACATGTAACCAAATGCAAATTCAAGGAGAAATGGTGTTAGAAATCTGATCCTCCAAATGCTCCATAAAAATAATCAGCCAAAGCAGGTGATATAGGACTACTTATCACAGTATCTTTGACCTGAGTTGGGAAAAATGATCTCTTTTATAAAAAAATAGTTTCACTTCAAAGAAAAAAAATTAAAGATCTTCACCTTTAAGAGTCTGAAATGATGTTTCCTTTTCATTGTTTATTTACAAATACCACTTCAAGAAACTCTACAGCTTTTACAGGTAGATTTCTCTGTTGACATTATCAATTAATTCAAGTTCACTATCAACACCAGCAACAGATGTCCCTGCATTTGAGTGCAGAGCCATCTGTAGTATAAAGTGGTAGTGTAAAGATGGATTGATTGTTGATGAGAGAGAGAAGGAGAACATGTAGTAGCTAGTCAGGGAAACGAAAACTAGATGGTGGGACAGTAAGTCAGCGTAAAATACCAAAGTTGGTGTAAGATAAGGGACAAAGTTAGGACAAGATAAATATGCTGGGATGACCTCAATGAAACCAACCAAGTCAAATTACTTGAATGATGAGATAAGGAATTGTGGGAAAGAAGGAGGAACTAGGATAAACTACTGTGCTTATACACCAATGCAAGGAGTACTAGGAATAAAGGTGCAGAGCTTGTGGCCTTGATACAGTTAGTCAGCCCACAAATCATTTGTGTAAGTGAGACATAGTTAACAGAGGATGACATGCTCATGGGAACAGAATGTGATGGTTATAGCATTTTCAAAAAGACAGAAAAAATAAAAGAGGAGAAGTATTACTAATGATTTCAGAAGAGTTACATCCTTTCAATGTGGAACTTGAAGAAAGCAATAATGATAATGGCTTTGAGGCCATTTGGTGTGAGGTTAAGAGTTAGCACAAATTTTAGATATTTAGTGGGATGTTGCTACAGGCCAAGGAATGCAGAGGGAAATGATTCCGAAGTGTTCAGACAGATGAGAGTGGCAAGCAACAGGAGGATGATAATAGTGGGTGACTTCAACTATGGAAGTATTGACTGGAAGCAGGAAATATCATGCATGAGTAAAGAGATTGAATTTCAGGGACAATTATCTTATGTGCCATGTAGTTGAAGCAACAATATGGGACTCGAGTGCTAAATTTAATTTCATCATCTCATACAGTGACGATAGAAGATGTCACCATGATAATACCATTGGGGAGAGTGATCATGTGGTATTGATTTAGGGAGTGGCTAGCCAGGCATGAACTTCATGGAATAAGATGTGCAGAACTACAAAACAGGGGACTATGATAAATTAATGGAACAGATTGGTGATGTGTAGTGACTTGATGAGTTGAAAGGGAGAGAAATCAGTAGTGCATGGGATTTTGTCAGAAACAATTACTTATGGCAATGTTAAAGTATATTCCTAAGTTTTGGAGGATAGATGAAGTAGGATGTTATGGAGGAGATATGAAGATCATGGTGCCCATCACTAGCATGAGGAGATTTAAAGCGCAAGCTAGGAAGGTGATAAGTGTAGTAAGGAAAAATAAAATTGACTTATGAAAAGAGATTGGCTGAAGCAGTAAAGCAAAAGTAAAGCTAAAATGTTTAATGAATATTTTGTTAGTTCAAGAATGGAGCGTTTAGGATACTAAGTAATCTTGATGTTAATAAGATTGCAGGAATTAATGGGATATCACCACGTATATTAAGTTAATGCTAAAAGAGCTGGCAGTGTCCTTGACAGAAATCGGGCAGCTACAGAAACAGTCCAAAAGAGAAAGAAAGAAAAAGTGCCATTGAATATGGGAGAATCCAAGTCAGTAATGTTAACTATAGGCTAGTGTATATATCAAGTGTAGTGGTGAAGGTGTAAGAGAGGCTTGGTTAGAGGCAATACAAACCTAAATAGATGAAATGAAAATCTTTCAAAAGAGAGTAACTTTAGTTGCTCTTTAGTAACTTAGTTACATTTTATAATAGGGTGACCAGCTTATTGGATGGGGAGATGCTTATACAGTGATTTATTTAGATTTTGCAAAAGAATTTGATTGAGCACCACATGATAAACTACTGTTGAAGTTGGGCAGAATGAAGATGGATAGTCATTTAGTAGCTTAAAAAAAAAAGAGGAAGGTGACAAATGAGGTGCGATACCAGATGGTTCTGTTGTTTTTGGAACCAGTATTGTTTAACTTATTAACTTAGATATCAATGATACAGTTCACAGTGTGAAAGGAGATATTCATCCTTAGCGTCATTAGCAAACAACTATATAGTTGTTTGCTAATGATGCTAAATTAGTAAGAACAATGTCAGGGAGTTCTGATGTGATGTGATGTGATGAGATGAGATGTTGCTACAACAGTATTTGAATAGGCTGGTGCTTTGTGCTGAAGAATGGATTACAAACTTTGGCCAGACAAGAAGAAATGAAATTTACCACATTGGAGGAACTTTGCTTTAGGAAGGGGGAGGAAGGTAAGCATCTGAACATCTAGGTGGATAAGGAACAGTAGTTAGTTCAGAGGACACAATGTGAAAGTTGTAAGAATTACCCAAAAAATTGCTGCTATAATACAAAGATTGTTAACATATAATGGATAAGGAGGTGATAGTTCCACTCTATAGGTTGCTAATTAGGCCTCAACTGGATTTCTGTGAACAAATCTTGTCATTTGGTTATTCTGGTGATAGAGAAACATTAGAGGGGGGGGGAGTAAGTACAGAGGCAAATAACAGACTGTCTCAGGACTGTGGAATATTGGGTATAAGGAAAGAATGAGGGAATGTAATCTTCGTAGCTTGTAGATAGGAGGAGTGGTTTGATTAGATAATTAAGACATAAGCTGATGAGATGAGCCTACCAAACAGATACAAGAGAATTATTGTATAGGAGATAATGGATGATGCAAGAATAGGGTGTTATCCATGGAAACTGTACAAAGGTCCTGTAAGTAAAGAGGCGAAAAAGAGATTTTTTGCTTAGTGGGTGGGGAATGAATGGAACACATTGCCAGAGTAGGTAGTGACTGCTCCAACACTGAATTTGTTCAAGACAAGGTATGATAGTTATTGTAGACTGTGAGTGTTTGACCTCCCCATGATGAGTGCTCGGAAGTAATACTACTACTACTAATAATAACCAAATAGCCTTTTTAGGAAAAAGGAAAAAGGAAAAACTCATACAGGCTGTTATATCCATGCTGAATGTCACCACCCTACTTGTAAAGGCTGGGACTATTAAGACCTTATTACATTGTGCTCATTCTTTATATTCTTCTGATGAACTTTTACAGAAAGAATTACAACATATTCAATGGTTTTAATGATTCTTCATCAAAAAAATATTCGACACTTTTGGAATCTCTGCCTCTTCTAATCCAAACGAAATAACTTGCATTCCTATTCCTTATGTGCAAGGCATTTCTGAATGCATTTTAAGACCACTAAACAGTTTTGTTGCCTTTCGCCCTATTAGAAAAATCTCCATCTTTCTTGCTTCTCCTAAGGATAGCTTCCACCTCTTGGTTTTCCAGGTGTCTACCAGATTCTTTGCTCTTGCAGCTTACATTATTTTGGACAAAATGGAGGATCTGCTTTTATTCGCCTTCAAGAAAAAGTCTTATATTAAATTTCTGGACTTGCTGAACATGCTGTATGCATTAAACATAGAGTTTATTAGAACCAGAAAAAATCCTTCATAAAAGTCCTTTCCTCAACATGGCTCCACTGTCCTAACTTAAACAGATCCAATGGTCTATGTCTATCCCCTTTATAGAAGATAGGAAAGATTAGCAGATTTAAAAGTACTAACTTCATAGATTTATATTTAAATTTATTTTAGTTAAGAAATTGACTGCTTCAGTTGTCTTAGATTAGCTGCCTAGGCGGTGCTTTTTAGAGTTTTCTGTTATTGTTTGATTGCTATTCTGTAATTTTGTAGTCAAGATGCCTAAGAAACGTAAGCAAAAATTCTACAAATAAATAAATATTAACATGAGTTTTCCTCCTTTCTTATAGTTTGTTATTATTATGTCAACTCATGGTATTCCAATATTGAAACAAATATCTATCTACACACAGACACATTGAGGCAAACAAAATCTCTCATATTAAATTGACCTGCCCTTAAACATTTTCAAGCAACCAACTTTTTTTAAAAGCACTAAACTAGAAGATTCAATCACATTGAATTTTTTGCCATTTTGTTTTCACATAAAAACAAAGTGGCACGGATTTCTTCAGCTATTGAAAAAGGTGCCTTCTATCAGCTAAAAAAAAAATCTGAGAGTTTCATTAACAATAAAACAATTGATCATAAAAGTGGAGTGAGTTTGGAAGAACATTAGGGGAATGATTGGATAGCATAACTGTCAGAAGCTTATTAAAAAAAAAAAAAAATTTTTCCCCACTACTAGGAGCATCAGTAGAAAGCTGTATACCACAAGTGAAGAACAGGACACAATTTGGAGTAAGTGGATGACAAACAATATCAAACAGGAACTGAAGGTTAATGGAAGGAAAGAAAAACTGGAATATGAAAAGAGATTGGCTCCGAGATCCAAAGAAAATCCTAAAGAATTTTTTAGTTATGTGGCCAGTAGGAGAAATGATTATAGACAAATGACACTGCTGGATAAAAATGGGAATAGAGTGATTGATGCAAAGGATATAGAGGAGTTGTTCAATGAACATTTTATCGGGGTATTTCATTATGGAGAAATAGGTTTTAATACTAATAAGGCAGGCTTGAGGTCTAGAAGTGCAAGAGGAGAGTGTGTTTCAAATACTAAGTACTCTGGATGTCAAATAAAGCAGTGGGACTGGATGGAATTTTGCCACAAGTTTTGAGAGAATGTACTAAAGAATTCCATTGATCTGGCTTTTCAATGAAAGTCTGGTCATGGGGGAAGGTACCCAAGGAGTAGAAAGAGGGTAACATAGTGCCATTACATAAGAGTGGTAGGAGGCTGGAAGTGTCAAATTATATATCAGTTTGTGTATCATCAATAGTTGTTAAGATCTTAGGGAAATTAGTGAGGGACCACATGCAGCGTTGGGCAGATGAGAGTAATGTTATATGTCAGAGTCAACATGGATTTGTTAAAGGGTGCTCTTGCTTTAGTAATATGATTGCCTTTTATAATAAAGTGACAGGAGTGATAGATAAGGGAAAGGCATATTCTGCCTTTTTTTGTATTTTACAAAGGCATTTGACAGGCTACCACATAATAAGCTGATATTTAAGTTGCAGCACATGGGTTTAGATGTCAGGTTAGAGAACTGGATTCAGGATGGGCTATCTGACAGGTATCAGAGAGTTATGTATTAGGGGATGATTTCAAGGAGGCAGAAGGTTACAAATAGAGTCCCACAGGACTCAGTACTGACACCTGTATTGTTTAACCTTTATATCAATGATATTTTCAGTGGATTTCAGGGGGGATATTTGGTTGTTTGCAGATGATGTGAAGATGTGAAGGGTTATCAGTAATAGTGCAGATGTGGTAGCCCTGCAAGAGGATTTGAATAAACTGGATAGATGGGCAAATGAATGGGGTATCAGTTTAATGCAGCAAAATGTTGTCTTGAAGTTTGGGATACATCGATGGGAGGCTGCATACTCTGTTGGAGTAACTGTACTGGAGAAAGTAGGAGAGGTAGGTATCTGGGGGTGATGATTGATAGAAACGAGGGAATATATTGCAAAGGTAGTGAAGGTAATCCAGAGGATTGCTGCAATGCTGTGAAGGATGATGACCTGCAGTGATAAAAAAGAGCTATCATTCAATTGTATAAAGTCCTGATCAGACTACACTTGGACTATTGTTCTCAAATTTGGTCCCCATGATTTGAAGGGGATAAATTAACTGTGGAAATGGTGCAGAGGAGGATAACAATGATGGTATCAAAACTGTACAATGTTAGTTATGAAGACAAACTCCACGACTGCAGATTTGAAATAAAAGAAGGAGAAGTGATATGATTGAGACTTTTAAACTGTTGAGAGGCAGTTATAGGGCTGACAAAGGGTAGTTCTTTTGTTTGGCAGAACAGGAAGAAAGGGAGAGGATAGGGGTGCATCCCTGGAAGTTACAAAAGGAGGCTGTGAGCAAGAGAGTGAGGAGGGAGTGGTTTCTTTGCATGGAGGGTGGTTGAAGTGGAATGCATTGCCTGATAGAGTGATCAGAGCACTGGCAGTCAATGACTTCAAGGAGTTGTATGACAGACTGTGTTTTATAGGATGAACCTCCCGTGATGAGTCTTTTGACTACATCGAGGCATGAATAATAATAATAATATGTCACAAAATATCAAATGCCATTAATATATGGTAAATGTAATGATAGAAAACCCTAGAAAATGATGAGGATCAATAAATTAAGATTGTTCTCCACACCACTTGGAAAAAACATAAGTGAGATGTTTTGCCTTTTTTTTCCTTTTTTTTTTTTTTTTTTACAACAAAACAGAGAAATTCAAAGAAGCAGCTTAAAAATGAAAAGTAGTACATCAATCAAGTCAACACCTGCCAGCCTAGTGGACCAAATAGATAGGACTTACACTTTCCAATCAACAGGTTGTGAGTTTAAATCCCATCATAGACAGAGATGTTTGTGAGTGTCTTCAGGTTGTAGTTGAATTTCAATGCAAGGTCTGAGATCACCAACATGCTAATATACAATAAGCTTACAGCCTTTTGTTGATGGGTAAATTAAAAAAAAAAAAAAAAAAAAAAGCATGCGATGACATCGGCTCCAACCCAGTACTATTTAATGACTATCTTTTTGTAATTTAACGTTAAATCATCCTGTTTATTTCTGTAACTGTTGTTAACATTCTTGTAATGCTGAAGAAGCTGACCATAGAGTCAGTTAAACCAGTGGATTTAAATAAGCAGATTTACTGTGGATATTCCAAGTAGTTTTTAAAAATAAATCTTCAGTTTTATTTTATTTCATAACTTATTTCACTGTAAGTCTATAAGTAAATCTTCACATTTCACTTCAAAAAATGGAAATTAGTTTTGTCCTAACAATTTTAAAAATTCTATTAATTTTATTAAATAATTATAAGATTTCAAAAGAGAATTTTTACTTATTTTGAATTTTCTATTATTATGTCCATCCACAGTATTAGTACTGTTAGTATTGCAGATGTAACTAAAGGCTAGATAATTGAAAAGTTCTGATATATGGAGATCAAACATGGAACTTTTTTCAGTCCTATGTTAGGATGAAAGTAAGTTATATTAAGTTATTTTCTGAACCTTTCATCAGTTTTGTTATGTCTGATTTTGAATTGGCATGCCTGTTTTTGCATGAACACAAAACCTCCTTCTTCTGCTTTAAGAATGACCATGCTAGCAAAAGGTCTATTATTATTATTATTATTATTCAGGCCTCCAAGGAGTCAAAAGACTCATCGAGGGAGGTCCTTCCTAAGACATAAAGTCTGTCAAGACTAATCGAGGGGAGGTACCCCCCTGAGAAACACAAAGTCTATCATACCACTCTTTAAACTCACTGACCGTTCTCGCTCTCACCACTCCATCAGGCAATGCATTCCACGGCTCAACCGCCCTCCACACAAAGAAACCACTCTTTACCCTCTTGCTCACGGTTTCCTTTCGTAACTTCCAGGGATGGCCTCTTGTCATCACTCCTTCCCGCTGTTCAACCAAGCAAAAGAACTCCCCAGTGTCAACCCTGTAACCACCTCTCAACAGTTTAAAAGTCTCAATCATATCACCTCTCCTTCTTCTATCCACCAAACTCTGCAGTCCACATTCTCTCAGCCGATCCTCATAACTATCCTTGTACAGTCCTGAAACCATCTTTGTCATCCGTCTTTGTATCCTTCCCACAGTTAATTTATCCCCTTCAAATCCTGGGAACCAAATCTGAGAACAATAGTCCAAGTGTGGTCTGATCAGAGACTTATACAACGGAATGATAACCCTCTTATCTCTGCAGGTCAGTGTCCTTCTCATAATAGCAGCAATCCTCTGTGTTACCTTCACCACCTTTGCAATATGTCCCCTAAATTTCAGGTTTCTATCAATCATCAACCCCGGATCTCTTGTCTCCCCTACTTCCTCCAGTATAACTCCTCCCATAGAGTATGCAGCATCCCATCGATGTTTCCCAAACCTCAAGACCTTACATTTTTCTGCATTAAACTGAAACCCCCATTCATTTGCCCATCTATCTAGCTTATTTAAATCCTCTTGCAAGGCTACCAAATCTGCACTATTACTAATAATCCTTCCCAGCTTCGCATCATCTGCAAACAACTGAATATCCCCCTGCAATCCACTGGCTATGTCATTGATATAAAGGTTAAACAATATAGGTCCTAGTACTGAGCCCTGTGGGACCCCACTTGAAACCCTTTGCCTTCTTGAAACTGCTCCACCATACATAACACTCTGATACCTATCAGACAGCCAATCCTGAATCCAGTTGACCAATCTGACATCCAGACTCATGTGCTGCAACTTAAATATCAGCTTATCATGTGGCACCCTGTCAAATGCCTTTGCTAAGTCTAAGAAAATTGCAGTATATGCCTTTCCCTCATCTAATGTTCTTGTAACTTTATTATAAAAGGCTAGCATATTGCTAAAACAAGAGCACCCTTTCACAAATCCATGTTGACTCTCACAGATAACATTACCCTCATCTGCCCAATGTTGTATATGGTCCCTCACTACTTTCTCCAAGATCTTAACAACTACTGATGACACACAGACTGGCCTATAATTAGACACTTCCAGTCTGTTACCACCCTTATGCAATGGCACTATCTTACCTTCCTTCAATTCCCTGGGCACATTTGCTAAAGCCAGACTTCCATTGAAAAGCCACGTTAAAGGAACTGTCAATTCCCTAGCACATTCTCTCAAAACTCGTGGTGAAATACTATACAGTCTCACAGCTTTACTGACATCCAGAGTACTCAGTATCTGAAACACACTCTCCTCCTGTATCTCCAGACCTCGAACCAGTCCTATCCCTCTAGCATTAAAACTGACTCCTCTAGGATGAAATACTCCAATAAAGTGTTCATTGAACAATTCCACTATGTCCTCTGCATCAGTCACTCTATTCCCATTTTTATCCCACAATATCATTCTTCCACAGTCATTTCTCCTCCTACTGTCCACATAGCTAAAAAATTCCCTAGAATTTTCTTTGGATCTTAGGACCAATCTCCTCACATATTCCAGTTTCGCTTTCCTTACCACACTAGTCACTCTTCTGGCCTGTGTCTTATATTCCTCATGCATCTCTTCACCTGTCTCCTTATAACTCTTCCATAGCCTCTTTTTCACATGCAATTCCTGTTTAATATTGTTTGTCATCCACTTTACTCCAAATTGCATCCTCTTCTTCACTCGTGGTATACAACTTACCATTGCTGATAACAAATATTCTTTCACAATTTCCCACGCACTAGTGATATCCCGGCCTTCCAATTCCTCCCTCCATGAAACTTCCCGAAGTTGACGTCTAAGACTATTATAATCACCTGCCTTATAATTCCACATAAGTTCCCATCTCTTTGATACTCCTGCATGTCTATTCATTTTCCAAGTCAACACCATATGGTCACTCTCTCCAACTGGTGGGAGAGGCGTCAACTCAGTTATTATCAACTCTTCTGATGCTATAACCAAATCCAAAACTTTTGAACCTCTTGTTCCCTCTGTTACATGTTGCCTAAGACATTTGTCCCTCAAGAATTCTAGAAATTCCATTCCCCTATTGCTACATGCATCTTCCTTTCTCCAATTTATACTACTGAAGTTAAAATCTCCCATAACAATCATTCTTCATGCACTTGCCAAACTTAGCTGTCTAAACATCTCCTGGTCCCCATCCTCTGTGCTCCTGGGTCTGTAGCAACACCCCATTAAATATCCTGTCTTGCTTACCTCTACCTCACACCATATGCTCTCAAAATCATTTGTCTCACTTCCTTCCAAATTCTCCACTCTTAGAGGACATAGGTCATCACTTATCATAAGCAGCACCCCACCACCACGCTTTCCCCTCCTATCCTGACGAAAAATGCTATACCCAGCGACTTCTATTGCTGTTGTTATATCCCCTTCTGTCAACCACGTCTCAGTGATCGCAATAATTTTTGGCCAGGCTGATGCTATCTGTGCCACCAATTCCTCTCCCTTATTCCGGATACTCCTGGCATTAGTATACAGCATATAAATGCCATTGTTTCTATACCCAGCATTATCCCTTCTAGACTCCACTGGGCTCAGTGTTACCTGACATTGTCTCCCTTCTCCCAAGTATCCATTCCCACAAGAAGCCATCCCTGCTCTCATCCTCCCTGGGACACACTGATTCGTTCAGAACAGCAATCTATCCAGATGCCTACGTCCTTCCTCATTCAAATGTAAACGGTCTCTCGCATACAATTCCTCTCTTTCCTCTTCTCATCCAGATATGATTTCAACCTTGTTCTCTATCTCAGAAATGCAAAAAAACACCACCCAACAAGGAAGGTTTGAATATATATTTTTCCAACAAAAAGTATTATTATTAAAGATATTTAATGATTTTTTTTCCATCAAGCAAATCTTAACTGTATACAAGTGTTTATGCATATAATGACAATTTATAAATACTGTAACATAACTTAATAATGGAAAAAACTCACGTACAAAGATTATTTAATAGTATAATTTTTGCCTGTTATGTTTAAGATACCAAGCAATTTTAAACCTGGTTTTACTCCATTTTTTCCAAGTAAGCAAACAGACAAAATGTCAAGTTTGCGCCTGCAATTTATGCAAGACTAGCTGATCCCACAGGTAGTACAAGACCAAGGCAACTCGTGGTAAAGGTGGAGCAAGCTCTGATCACTAATCTTAATATTTACCCTTAATGCCAAAACACATCTCCAAGAAGGGGATGTATGATGTTTTGTATTAAAGGCAAGGGGCCACTACCCAGACTGGTTTTGACCTTTATTGAGGTCTCTGTTTGCTTACTTGGAAAAAATGGAGTAAAACCAGGTTTAAAATTGCTTGGTATCTTTAACATAACTATACCCAAGTTAAAAATACTTTCTACAATTTTCGCCTGTGTGTCACAGGCATCTTCGGCACATTAAGCTTAAATTAAACAATAACTGACAATTCCAAAAAGCACTACCGAAGTAGCTGGTGTAAGATAACTAAAAAAGGTCAATAACTTTCCTAAAAATAAAAAATAAAAATAAATAAAAATAAATTAATACAATAAAAAGTTAGGAAAGATTAGCCGATTTGTAAAGTACTATCTGCCATAAAGGGGATAGACGTAAGCCGTCGGATCTGTTTAAGTTTGGAGAATGGAGTAGAGTTTCACATGTTTCTTTATAAAGGCATTCCATGAGAAACTGACTTTTGTGAAGAACTCCTGTCTTTCTCCAATGAACTCTGTGTCTAGTGAAGATGGCATGTTCTGCAAGTCCAGACTTTTCAGGTTTAAAGTATTCAACATAAGATTGGTGTTCTTCTAGCCGAATAGAGGCAGATCTTCCCGTTTGTCCGAAATAAGATAATCCACAAGAGCATGGAATCTGGTAGACACCTGGATGATTAAGATGTGGAAGCTTGTCCTTAGGAGAAGTGAGAAAGGTGGAGATTTTTCTAAATGGTCGAAAGGCAACAAAAATATTTAGTGATTTTAAAACTTTTGCTATAAGTTCACTGATGCCTTGTACATAAGGGATAGTAATGCGCGTTATTTCTTCTGTGTTTGAAGAGAAAGACATATTAAAACTACTCAAAGTTCTTTTAATGAAGCAATTCTTATAACCATTATATAGAATGGAAGAAGTTATATATTGCAGTTCATTCTATAAAAAATCGTCTCAAGAACAAAAGGAGTGGGCCTGATGAACCAGTGTTTTAATAGTTCCTGCCTTTTGACTGGGATGGTGATGAGATTCCGCATGGATATAATGGCCTGTATGAGTCTTCTTTCTATAAACTGAGAAATGTAGGTTACCATCTGGTTGGCGAAGAATTAGAAGATCTAAAAAGGCTAACTGCTTATTTGATTCTACTTCTAGGGTAAACTGATCCTAGGATGAAATGCGTTTAACTTAGTGAGAAATTGTTGAAGTTCATCCAAAGAGCTCTTCCATACAGCAAAAATGTCATTGGCATATCTGAACCAATGAGTAGGTCTGGGAGAAATGTTGTCAAAGATACGTTGTTCAAAATGTTCCATAAAAAATTGGAAATAGCAGGAGAAAGAGGATTACCCATTGCTGTTCCTTCAATTTGTTAATACAACTGATTTTTAAAGGAAAAATAACCATCAGATCTACTTCAAAGCTAGTAAGTCTCTTTTAAATAATCAGCTACATGAAGCTAAAAAATCTCTTGCCCTCTTAAATAGAGAAATTATGGATATAAAAAATGCTCTGGAATCTGTTTTAGCGGTTGAAACTTTTACTACTGTAATGCGCATATCATTCTCATGACAAGCTAAAATGCAAATTTGAATCACTGGTCAGCATACCTAGATCCAGTAATAATACTATTGATATAGATAAAGTATTTATAAATGTTTCCGGACGTCCACTAACAGACTGTGAATGTTTTGTTTTATCAAAAGAACATGATTTTGTTGTTATGCCGAATAAGGTGCCAATTATGGATTTTTTTCTTAACATAGACAGGGGGTATTCGATCCTTATCCCAAAAGACAGCCAACAGATTACGTTTTGAATGTGCACAAATTCTTTTTCATGCCAAGCCTCCTCGTCCTAATCTTTCTTACTCTGAGTTTAAAGCATTGAAATCACTGAAGAATAACAATAATTTAATTATTACGAAAGCTGATAAGGGGAAGGCTGTAGTGATTCAAGATAGGAAGGAATACGAGAGAAAAATGTCTCTTTTACTTCGCGACTATTCAACTTATAGGCCTCTTACATCGGATCCTACCCGGAGTCAATTGAAGAAATTATGGAATGAAGATCAAAAGAAAAAACTTAAAACCTTCTTCAGTCGTCCACCTAGATTGTATGGTCTTCCAAAAGTTCATAAACCAGGCATTCCATTAAGACCAGTCGTAGATTGTATAGGTTGCCCCACTTACAAAATCTCAAAATTTTTATCAAATTTACTCTCCTCTTCAACTAGAAGAACTGATACTTATATAAAAAATACTTTGGATTTCCAAAATAAAATTTCAGATCTTCATTTGGACGTTTCTGATATCATGATCAGTTTAGATGTTGTTTCTTTATTTACAAATGTGCCTCTTTTGGAAAGTATTGAATTACTACAACAGGAATTTCCTTCCGACATTGTAAACATATTTGATTTTGTAATAAATTCTGGTTATTTTTCCTTTAAAAATAAGTTGTATCAACAAATTGAAGGAACAGCAATGGGTAATCCTCTTTCTCCTGCTATCTCCAATTTCTTTATGGAACATTTTGAACAACATATCTTTGAGAACATTTCTCCCAGACCTACTCATTGGTTCAGATATGTCGATGACATTTTTGCTGTATGGAAGGGCTCTTCGGATGAACTTCAACAATTTCTCACTAAGTTAAACGAATTTCATCCTAGGATCAAGTTTACCCTAGAAGTAGAATCAAATAAGCAGTTAGCCTTTTTAGATCTTCTAATTCTTCGCCAACCAGATGGTAACCTACATTTCTCAGTTTATAGAAAGAAGACTCATACAGGCCATTATATCCATGCGGAATCTCATCACCATCCCAATCAAAAGGCAGGAACTATTAAAACACTGGTTCATCGGGCCCACTCCTTTTGTTCTTCAGACGATCTTTTACAGAAAGAACTACAATATATAACTTCTTCCTTTCTATCTAATGGTTATAAGAATTGCTTCATTAAAAGAACTTTGAGTAGTTTTAATATGTCATCCTCTTCTAACTCAGAAGAAATAACACGCATCACTATCCCTTATGTACAAGGCATCGGTGAACGTATAGCAAACGTTTTAAAACCACTGAATATTTTTGTTGCCTTTCGACCGTTTAGAAAAATCTCCACCTTTCTCACTTCTCCTAAGGACAAGCTTCCACATCTTAATCATCCAGGTGTCTACCAGATTCCATGCTCTTGTGGATTATCTTATTTCGGACAAACGGGAAGATCTGCCTCTATTCGGCTAGAAGAACACCAATCTTATGTTGAATACTTTAAACCTGAAAAGTCTGGACTTGCAGAACATGCCATCTTCACTAGACACAGAGTTTGTTGGAGAAAGACAAGAGTTCTTCACAAAAGTCAGTTTCTCATGGAACGCCTTTATAAAGAAACATGTGAAATGCTACTTCATTCTCCTAACTTAAACAGATCCGACGGCTTAAGTCTATCCTCTTTATGGGAGATAGTACTTTACAAATCAGCTAATCTTTCCTAACTTTTTATTGTATTGATTTTTTTTTTTTTTTTTTTTTTTTTTTTTAAGAAAGTTATTGACCTTTTTAGTTATCTTACACCAGCTACTTAGGTGGCGCTTTTTTGGAATTGTCAGTTATTGTTTAATTTGAGCTTAAGATGCCTGTGACACACAGGCAAAAATTATACTATTAAATAATCTTTGTACGTGGGTTTTTTCCGTTATTAATTTTGTATTGATGTCTACTCACAGTATACCTCTTTTAAAACTTATTGTAACATAACTTATACCTACCTACATCATCTTCTGTAAGAGTCACTGCACGGGCAAACGCTGTAACAACATGTTCTGTAGGCATGATTGCTACAGTATCCATCTCTGCTATGCATTCCTCAACTGTAGCTGTCTGTATTGGTATAAGAGTGTCACTATGTGCTATATCAAGTGATGTGGTCCTTTCAATATCTTTAATTTCAGGCTTTTGTTGATGAAGTTCAACTAAAGACAGAGAGATTTCTCTTGCAGTCGACAATTCTTTTAGGTGTCCTGATGGTTGCAAATTCTTCCCATGATCACTAAACGGTTCTGATATGCACTTATTTTTTGCAAATGGTTCATAGACAATTTGAGAATGGGGTGTGTCTGAGGGAATCTGTTGCAAGAAAGAACAAAGTGCAGTTAAACTATACACTAAATAATCAGGTATTACTACATATGCTGATACCGATATGAAACTAACATACCTAATAATAAACAACAAGACTCCTGAATGTTTTTGATTGTTCATCATAATTTCTGGCATTATATCCCATTGGAGATCCTGGCCTACTCAAGCAGATTCTGCCACTTACCTTGTTCCAATGTACTCTCCAGTTGCAGATTCCTAGCATCACTGCTTATGCAATCCACCAATCTCATTCTTGGCCATCCTATTTCTCTGAATCCTTCTAATTTTGCGAGGAAGACCTTCTTGGTTATGTTACTGTACTATCCTCCATCCATCGCAATCTCATCAGTTTTATATATCTCACAATATCCAAATCCCACATTCTCTAGAACTGCTTTTTTTTTGGAATTGGGATGAATATTGATGTTTTCCAATCTCTAGGCCAGTATATTTTCTTCAAACCTGTTGAAGAATTTCAGTTAATACAGTTAATTCCATCAGCTTTAGGGGGCTTTTCCTTTTAGCAGCCATCCCATTGCTGATATCACTTCACTTTTCATCCTCATGGGTTCCTCAACAAATGCTCTCCTTTCAAATTCTCCTTAAATGTTATTTATTATTATTTTTTTTTTTTTGTATAAATCCTCTACATAGTCTTTCCATCCTTCTTCCACTTCTTCAATCATACTTTTTTCAAAATTACACTTTTTACAATTCCTAATCTATGGATAAACTTCCCTACAACTTTATTTATCTTTCTAAACAGATCTCATTTTACTTGTAATGTTACTTTCGTCAATTTCCTTGCACCTTTGTTTAGATGCTTTTCCTTATCTTTCCTAGCCTCTCTCTCTCTGGAAATCTGCACTTAGCTGTCTAACCCTTTCTTTGTTTCTCTAAAGTTTCATTTTCCTTCTTTCTTCTTCTTTGCTTCTTCTATTACTGTAAGTTTTGTTTCTTCTCAAAGTTCATCTAATTCTTTTCCTGTTTTCAACTTTTTAATTTCTTTCCAACTTCTTCTTCAAATTTTCTTTCTAAATGCTTCATTTACATGATTCAAATCACATATGATACTCCATAATAAAGCTTAATGATATAACTAACACCAAGAGAGAAAAAAAAAATTACTAAAATCACTATTTTGATGGTTTTCTAGTTAGCATCAACAGAGTACAATGAAACTGACAGGCACACAGCATGAACCAAGTACAAGGAGTTTCCACAAAGCAACATAAATTTTTTTTTCTTAACAATGGTGAAAAAGAATGAGATAAAACACAGATAAAACAACATTCAGAAAGATGGTCATTGCAGCATGGCACTACTGTTGCCTCATAGCTAATTGCAATTACAAGATGGCAGCTACCATGAGAGTGTGGTCCAAAACAGATGTCTGTGAAGTTATTTGTTTTTTTTGCAAGCAAAATGGGCTTCACCAAATGACATTCATCATGAACTGGTTGTTGCATATGGTGAAAGGTGATGTCAAAGAAGAAAGTGTGTTTTTGGTGCAAAAGTGGGCCATGGTGACAATGAGGCTGAACATTGGGCAGGCAAGACTTCATTGAGCAAGACAAAAGAAAACATTTCAAGAATTAAGGGCATTGTTCTTGAAGAGTGGTGAATGAAATTGCATGAAATTGTACAACTGGTGAACTTGAATAAGTCCACTGTCTAGGAAACTGTTCACAATCTTTGGCTTTTGAAAAGTGTGCTCCCACTGGGTGCCCTGGCAATTGTCAGAGGAGCATAAGGCAACATGTATGGGGATATGTCTGGAGAATCTGTTGTTATACAGCAATAAAGGTGAGAATTTTCTTGCTCACTTAGCCACAGGAGATGAAATATGAGTTCATGACTTTACTCAAGATCAAACTAGACTCCATGACATGGAAGCATCCACAATCTCCTGTGCACAAAAAAATTCGAAATTGTTCCCACTGTCTGAAAAGTCATGGCCACAGTATTCTGGTATCACCAAGGTGTTTTGTCGGTGGACTTCTTACTGAAATGAGAAACAATCAATGCAGAGCTTTACTGTGTAATGTTGGACAAACTGAAAGCCAACATTCGATGCTAACAACCAGGACTCCAGACAAGCAACATGATCTTGGTGCATGACAACTCTACTCCACACACTGCAAACACCACTTGTGAGTGGTTGTGCTGTAATCATTGGGAAACTATGCTGCCGCTACCCCACCCACCCACCCAACAGCCCAGACCTGGTACCTCAGACTTACATTTGTTTAATCCCCTCAAGAAACATCTTTCTGGGAGGCATTTCACTACAGATGAGTAAGTTTTCATCATCAAGTCATCAAGTTTTTCATGCTGCAAGAAAAGTACACAACTGAGATTCATCAAACTTTGTGTGAGACTTTCAGGAACTGTACTCCAGCATATCAAACAATTGCCAGATGGGTGGTCTAGTTTAAAATTTGGTGTCCTGAGACAACAGATTCCCCAGGTCAGGAAGACCTTCCACAGTGATCACACCTGAAAATATTGAAGAAGTGCATGCCATGATCCTTGATAACAGACAAATTCCAGCCAAAAAATTGCAAAAACTCTGGTGATATCCAGGAAATGAGTTGGGTTCATTATCCACCAATATCTGAACATGCAAAAGTCTCAGTAAAGTGGTCCCCAAATGTTTGAATGCTGACCAAAAGAGAGAACATGTGCTATTATCTGAAGGGGTCATTTTGAGAAATCAAGTGTAAATGTTTGGCTCATATTGTGACTATTGATGAAACATGGCTTCATTGCTATGACCCAGAGACCAAACAACAGTGAATGGAGTGGAGACACAAAGGTTCTCTATGGCCAAAGAAGTTCCGAATCCAAAAGTCAGCAGGGAAGATTCTTGGCATTGTATTTTGGGATATGGATGATGTTATCCTTACCAAGTACCTCAAAAAAAAAAGGTGAAACTGTTATAGCAGCAGTTTATTCAACAGCTCTGAAGAAATTGAAGGACGTACTGAAGGAAAAAACACTGCAAGAAATTGGCAGAGACATGTTGCTTTTGTAGGACAATGCACTGCTCATGAAACCCAACAGACAATACACAACTTGTTCTTTCAATGTCTGTCTCACCCACCATATTTGGCAGACCTGGTGCCATCTGACTATTTCCTATTCCCAAATTTAAAGAAACACTTGAAAGGAACAAAATTTATCACAGATGACAAAGTCATATCTGCAGCTGAGGACTAATCAAGCAAAACTGCATCACTTGCAATCTCAGAGGATTGCAAGTGATGCAGCAGCACTGTAACAAGTGTATAACACTTTGTGGAGAATATGTAGAATAACGTGTAAATTACATAGTTCTACCTCAATTCCTTCATGGTGATTATCACAACTTTTCAGCACACCTTCGCATATGACAGCATTAATAGAAGAAAATTATATGAGATTATGATACACTATGGAATATCAGATAAAATAGTAAGGCTTACAAGGTTAACAATGGAAAATTCAGAAACACGGGTTAAAATACAAAATGATTTAACAGACCCTTCTCCAATAATTCAAGGATTAAAACAAGTTGATTGTCTGGCTCCGATGCTTTTTAACTTAGCTTTGAGATACACTATTCAGTCACTGGAAACTTAGATACAGTCAATAAATTAAAGATACCAAGAAATTATATATTTGGTTTAATCCTTTAACCAAGTGTAAGTAAACAAAGTTTGCACCTGAAGTATTTTCAGGAATGGGACAACTCGAATACAGAGTCTAATGACTTCACATTCATTGCCTTAGTATTCCATAATGCAAAGCTCATATCCTTGCAGACATGCATAATGCTATACATTATGGGAAGGGTCATCACCCAGACTAGTTTTGATCTTTATTGAGGTCTCATCAGTGGGAGCCAGACCCAGAGATGATACTAAGTTTGAAGTAATGCAGAAGTCATTTTCATATAAGAGTAGCCAAAATATGTTACACCTTATTATTAAAATACTCTAGATTAGAGATAGTTTTTGGAAGTATTTTACTAATAAGGTGTGATACTTTTTGGCTACTTGTATATGAAAATATGACTTCTGCATTAATTCAACCTTAATATCATGTATGATTCTGGCTTCCACTGATGAGACCTCAATAAAGGTCAAAACCGGTCTGGGTGGTGACCCTTCCCATAATGCATAGTATTATATATGACCACAAAGATATGTGCTTTGCATTATGGGATACTAAAGCAAGTAATGTGAAGTCATTAGCTTCTATATACGAGTTGCCCAGTCCTGAAAATATTTCAGGGGCGAACTTTGTTTACTTACACTTGGATAAAGGATTAAGCTAAGTATATAATTTCTTGGTATCTTTAATTTATAGTATAATCAAGTGAAAAACTTCCAACAACTATCTTTAGATACAGTCAGTCTTAGATACTAAGGACACTCTACTAAATCAGTGCAGATTGTAGCACATGCAGATGACATTAAGATCATGTTAATAACCAAACAGAAAGCACAAGAAACGTATTTGGAACTAGAAAAATCAGCCCAAGAGATAAGACTAAAAATTAATCAACAAAAAAAACCAAAATATCGATTAATACCAGGCAGAATCCATTAACTGATATGTGTGAAAACTGGGACCATTGAAATTGAAAAAGTGGAATGATTTAAATATTTAGGAATAATAATCACTAGCCAACTGGAAGAAATGGTGAATGTGCAGAATTGAATAGAGAGAGAGAGAGAACTTTCCATTCTCTCTCATGTGTACTCAGCTCAAAGGATATTCATTGAAAGATTAAAGAAAAAATATATAAATCGATAATTCTTCCAGTTGTTACCTATAGGTGGGAAACTTGGATATTATTATCATGTTATTATTATTATATATTATTATTATTGTTATGTGACACCTCCAGGGAGTCCAAGGACTCATCAAGGGAGGACAGCTACTCTACAGCTCTCTGTCTCCACATTCAATCCACCAACTACAATGAACCGCAACTACCATCATCATCATCATCTACACCAATGCCATCTACCACCCAGGACTAGTATTTTCACAGACAATCACAAACATCTATGCCCATGGCAGGATTCAAATCCGCAGCCTTTTGGCTAGAGAGCAGATATGCTAACCACTAGGCCAACCAGTCCGGCATATTTACAGCAAAAGTAGAGAATTTGATTTCAGATATAGATGGAAAGGGGGGGGGGTCATGTGACTGATGCAGATGACATAGTGAAGCTGTTTAATTATCACTTTGTGGGAGTACTTTACCTTGGAAAAGCACATTTTATTCCTGGAGGTATTGGCAAGGAGTGAAAGTTTAAAGTGCATGAGAAGAATATATTTCAATTATTAAGTATTCCGGAAGTCAATAAGGCAGTGAGAGTGGATGGTATTTTGCCATGTGTTTTAAAAGAATGTGTAGAACTGACATCTCCAATGAACTGGTGTATTTGCCTATATACTACAAGACAAATGCAGTTAGTTTAAATCTTAGCACAGTGGCTATCTCCCAAGGCTAGCCACTGGGCTATTTGAAAAGGGCAAGATAAAGGTGGCTTGAAGATTGAGGTAGCAAATGAATACTATTAGGAGTCCAAGGGAAAGGGAAAAATTTCACTATTCCCAATATTTTAAAAAATTACTAGAAATAATAAGTCCATCATTGCAATTAATATTTAGATAGTGTAACAAAGCTTCAGATCTTTCTTAAAATAAAGATTCATATTTAAAACTGCTTCAATGAAGCAATCTGTTATCGACACTAAAGATTCTATATGCTAGTGTCACCTCCACATATACTGGATCAATCCAGAATTAGATTTTATCTGTCAAATAAACCAGTAATTTTCTGAGATTTGTTTCTCAGTTGAACAGTGTCTGACCAAAGTAAGACATGGTGCAAGAGCAACATATCTTACTTTGGTTGAGAATTAGCTTAAACTTCCTGAGAACTCTCACAAACCATTCACAGTTACCTCTTAGGTATGGAATAAGAATCCTGCTGAGACTCATCGATGAGAGAAAGATGTATTTTATCCTAAAGAGTACCATATTTCTATCCATTCTTATTTATGCCCTTAATGAAATATTTCATGACCTTAATCACAACTCCAGAGAGACACTGCTCAGTCTACAATTTGATACCTCAATATCCAAGCCACCTTTATGTAATGGAACAATCTTCTCCTCTTTCAAGTACCTTGGCAGCTAGCCAGTGTGCTAAGATTTAAACTAACTGCATTTGTCTTCTAATATGCAGGCAAATACTTGGTCTAATCCTGTAACTGTATCTACATTGCAATTTCATAATATCCTAAATACTTCCATTTATCAGTCCATTAATCCCTATTTTCACATCTGTCACTATCATATCTCCACATAAATTATATATCCTTGCAAAGTTATATATTAACTCAGTAATTTATTTCTTCTGCTTCTGTCATGTCATCTCTATCATCTGGAGTCATTAAAGTTATTCTTACATAATCATTCTTCCTTTTACTCACCACACAGCTAAAAACTCTTTAGGATTTTCTTTGGCCTTCTTGGTTAATTTCTTCTCATAATCTGTTTTTGCCTTCCTCACTATGCTGTTCACACTCTCTCTTTTTATATTACCTCCACAACATTTTCTCTTTTTGCAGCTCATCCAGCTAACTCCCACTTGAATTATCCTTGCAACACTGGGCATGAAGTTTAATACTATTTCCTTCAAATAAATCTTGACCATTTTCCATGAATTGTTAAGATCCTTTTCCTGCAGTTTCTTATGCCATGGAATTATTCCAGGCAAACTTCTAAGTTCATCATAATCACCAGCTCTGTTATTCCACATAAACTCCATAGCTGGGTATTCTATGCGCTAAGTGAACTCCCAGATTAAGATTGCATAATCTTAATCTGGTGAAGACCTAAATGTCCTGGTGAAGACCTAATTCACACAGAATTAATTAAATGGGGAGGAAATAATATCATTCACCATGTCACAAACTTACTAAATTTATGCCTAGAAAACTGGAAAAATGCTACTCTGATACTGTTATTTAAAAAAAAAAGGAGACAAAGAAGAAGTAAAGAACTATAGACCAATTAGTATTCTCTCCAATCTGTACAAAATTCTCACAAAAGTAATAACAAACAGGTTAACCTCTCTTCTAGACTCAAATCCTGCTTGTTCTACTGGTTGATTTGAGTCTAGAAGAGAGGTTAACCTGTTTGTTATTACTTTTGTGAGAATTTTTTACAGATTGGAGAGAATACTAATTCTGTAAAGGCTTTAAAACAATTGATCATATTCATGCAGTAAACAAATAATAGAAAAACCAATTGCCTCTCTATTTAGCCTTTATTGATTATGAAAAAGCATTCGATTCCATCAAAATTAATGCAATAATCAAAGCACTCCAGAATCAGAGAGTTCCTGGAGAATATATGGACCTCCTCCAGGAAATATACCACACTGCAACCATCCAACTTCACACAAGTAGCAATAAAATATCAATTGAAAAAGGTGTCCGACAAGGAGGCTCTATCATCCAAAATCTTTAAAGCAGTCCTTCAAGAAATATTTAATAATATAAACCAGATAAACCTTGGTATAAAAATTAATAACAGAAACTTAACATACCTAAGATATGCAGATGATATCATAATTTTTTGCAAACACTCCAGAAGACCTTAATATAATGATAGAAGACCTATATCATGAAAGCAGAAAAGTCAGTCTAAAAATAAGCAGAGAAAAAAAACTAAAACCATGTTTAATCACTTTGTAACAGCAAAAAAAACATAATAATAGAAAACAACTTCTTGGAAAGAGTCTCTTCATATACATATTTAGGTCATCTCATTGATCTAAACTATGGACTCCAAAAGGAAATAAATAGGAGAGTTCAACTTGCCTGGGATGCATTCAGAAAACTGAAAAGCATTGTTCAAAAAAATTATGTCCCACTCTGTTTAAAAAGGAAGACATTTAACCAGTGTATACTTCCAGTCATCATATATGGTTGTGAAACTTGGTCACTAACAAAAGCACTGGCAAATAAACTAACAACAACTCAAAGAAAAATGGAGAGGTTAATGCTAGGCATCACATTAAAAGATAAGAAGTGAAACACCTGGATAAGAAGCCAGACTCACATCATTCTTCACCATAGGCGACTAAAATGGAAATGGGCTGGACATCTATCCAGGAGAAAGGATGAGCAATGTACTACTATACTAACGAACTGGATTCCAAAAGAAGGAAAACGAGGCTGAGGACATCCTAAAAGAAGGTGGAGTGATGAATTGTCAAAATTTGTTGGGAAAAATTGTTCAACCATTGCCAAGAACAGAGAAAGGTGGAAAGAACTGGAGGAGGCCTTCGTCCAGCAGTGGACAGAAAATGGCTGAAAAGAAGAAGAAGAATCACTATTGGAAAGTGACTAAATTGGTTGTGGACAAATTTTCTTACACCATCTCTAGAACTTCCACACTATGGATACCTTCCGTCACATTTCAGGTAATTCTTTCTGTCTCTTAGTTGCTGTTCTATTTCTAATCCTACACACACACACTCAATTCCTGCCACACGGTTTTTCCTCCTTCCAGTCTATATTTCTATAGTTGATGCCCTGCATAATAATTACTCACCCTGCACCCACTGAGCTAATTTCCTGATGCATGCCATCTACATATTATTCTATACGATTCCTGGACTATAACAGAAATGACTATTTGGTCATGCTGGTTTCTTCTCAAAATCAGATAGACTCAAATGTAGTGCCTTCCATAAGCCTATCATCCTGAACGTTTTACTCTTCCTTGTTGCAGTTCAGCTATCATCAGCAATACATTGTTCCTGCTGTTCATTCTATTCTCCCTGAAAAGGCAATACCTTTTATAACCCTGTAACTATACAATCCACTCTCACCAAGCAAACACCTATTATAAAACTTGCTCACTATAACAAACTACTGTCTTACAGATAAGCTTAGGATGCTGAAGGTTATTCATAACTGATTTTTAATGCCATTAAAAACACACCAAACGAATTATTTTAGACAAAATATGTTTTATTAACTTGCTTATATTTCATGCTATTTCATTTCATATCATGTATACATGCTGTGCTGTGCTCTGATGATGCTGATCTGAAATTCAGCAAAATATAAGCAAGTTAATAAAACATCGTTTTTATAAAATAGTTTGTTTGGTGTTGCTAATACCATTAAAAATAAGTCATGAATAACAAACTACTGAAAAGTCAGAACCAAAATTCCATAACTACAATGCTATTCTAAAAGAAACTGAAAATAGCAAACAATCCACTAAAACTGTTCCATCTTGTCATATTCAGTCTTGCCTTTTCTCTCACAAAAAAAAAAAAAGAGATCTCAGCTCGCCTACTCTTACCCTCAGTAAGATACAAATCACCAAGATTAGCTCTTCCTGCTTTGACTAACATTTATCTCCAGTCTCTCCTGGCATCCTCAATAGCTTCCTCAGAATCCAAAAAAAGTAAACATTCTCTTTCATTCAAGAAGCTATTTTCCACCCAACCAACTCTTAACTATATAAATCCACCCATGTTTAGAATACTGTTCACATTTTTGAGTTAGTGCACCTAAATCTACCCTGACAATTGGTTTCCAGAGGAGAACAATTCAGCTCACAGATGACACCTCTCTTACAGATTCACTTCAACCTCTGTCTCACACATGCAGTGTTTTGGCACTATGTCTATTCTATAGGTACTTCAATGGTCATTGGTCTACTGAACAGTATCCCTATATTGTGCAACTGTAAACATAACTTGCTTCTCCTCTTCTTCTTTTGTTGTCCACCTCTGTCCTCTGAAATAGCCTTACTCAAAAAGTATTCCCAAGTAACTACAATCTAGAACTAAAAATTAAAAAAAAAAAAAAAAAAAAAAAAAATCTATAAGTTTTTATTGCAGTCCTCAACTGCTCTCCATGCAACCCTGATGTGCTTATTGGTCATTCAACCTCTTGTGTACGAGATCAATATATAAATTCCCCTTCAGCTCACATCCCTGTATCTTTACATAATGGTGTTTGATATAATGAAGGCAAGTGGTGCATCTGGAAATCATCATGATTAACTCATTATATTCGATTTATGGAGTCAACTGTCATTTGAGATAAAAAAAATTTTAATAATAAAATTCGATATTTCAATCTTTATGTTGAGGCCATCTTCAGGAATATATACATCTAAATACATGACTACATTACAGTATCTAGCAACATACAGTAAGTTACATCACATTAAAAACTACTTGCTAGTTACTGTAATGTAGTCATGTGTATGTGTGTGTATATGTATATATATAAATCTATATATTCCTGAAGATGACTTTAACATAAAGGTTAAAAAGTAGAATTTAATTATTAAAGATTTTATCTCAAATGGTAGTTGACTCCATAAATCGAATATAATGAATAGTGTTCACCATTTAATTTCAATGAATGAAAGGATTACAATTAACTTTATTTAGGATGGCCAGAGAGTTCTACTTTGTTGACGTTCAAAGGCCTCCCTTAAGTTTGCATCAAAAACCATATCTTGGTACACTATAAGGACCAGACACCTTTCTAATCAATTCTATGAACTTCTAAGGTATAATCAGAAAGGCCTGATTTCCTGTTATTCATGAATTTGATGAGTTTCATTTATTATTAATTGGGGGAGGAAAGTATACAAAATCAGGTGCATCTATAATCTATGTAATATGATGTAATGCAGGTTATAGATACACTTGATTTTATACACCCTCCCAACAATATCTATCTGAAAAGATAGATTCTACCTACAGACAAACCTTTTGGCATATCACATTTATTATTTAAGAGAAATTGGTTTCTATGAATGTACCTTAGAAACTTTCCACAGAAGAATTTGAAAAGGTACCCAATTCTTACTTTGTAATAAATGCTTTGGGGGAGGCTTGCAAGATCCTAATCAATTATCAATAAAAAGAATGAGTACCAGAATACCAAAAAATTACCAGAATACACAAAGTATGACTGAGGAGAACAGCTTTTCAAATAGGACTCTGGGTCACTAGTATATTATAAAGTTTTAAAAAGGATCAATCAAAAGAAAATTATAAATATAGGTGAGCAACTATCAACCCTAGATTACCAACAAGCTCTCAATATCTAGAAGAGATTGAATTCCTTTATGTTCAACCCTAAAAAGAAAAAAAAACTGGAGTATAGGCCATTCCAACAAGTTCACTACACCTATATGTGTATTCAAGGTGTAGAACATCCAGTATAGGTATAGTTATCTAGGAATGACTAAGTATTCAATTTGCTCATCAAATGAGTTGATACAAATCAGTCTTATTTAATTATTTTTTCCACAGAGGTTGGACTAGAATCAATGGCTGGAAAAAATCAGTCTGTACATTACCAGAGTGAAATATAGTGTAGCTGGATGATGACTGATGTGAAGGTGGCAAAATCTCAATTAAGTTTACATTTTAATTAAAGCTGTTATCAAACAAACTAGCAGTCTCCAGAAGTTTCTCATAATGAATGCTGAACATGTAATAATAGAGGTAAAATTGCCAAAATGGCACAATGTGCTACAGTTACACAATAGTTACTTTTTCTTCTGCTAATAACCACAATACTTTCATACTGAATGCTTGTCCAACATAAATATTAATGGTATTACTTAATGAAATTAACAATGTATGCTATAATTAATAAAAAAAAACTTTTACTTAATACTTCCAATATTTCAGGAAATTGTGAAATTGTCATCATCAGGGAACCAACAAACCGATATATGCATGCAGGCAGCCTAAAGTCCTAAACAGTGCTCCTCTAGGGAACTGGGATGAGTGTTCTTGGTTGTTGGGCTGAAGTTCTCAGATGAGTGCTTCCCAGATTTGAGGCAGTTTCATACAACAATATTTACTGTTGGGGTAGTTTTTTAAAGCTGAGGCATAATTCCAGGAAGTCTTTTTAATTTGAATTTACTTCTGTGAAGTAAGGCTGCCTTTTTCCATCGCATCTTGTGGTGGAACAAGATCCAGTCTTTGTGTTCAATGATTCTGATGTTGGCTGTACTGCATATTTGACTATAATAGGACAGCTTACAACTGCATGGAACATGGCAGACATCTGGTGGATCTAGGGACTGTGGATGATCTTTAGGAGAACAAATAAGGGAATGCATTCTTTTTATATGGTTTGTAAGTGGTTATAAAGTTGTATCTTTTTAGAATTTTTGTCAGTTTTATCAGGTGTGTCTCAGATATATAAAGGAGGGTAGCAGATTTGGTGCAGTCTGTTTGGAAAGGGGAGGGCATGTAGTTTTGTTGTTTTAATATTCTTTGGATTTGATTGGGGATTGCAGCAATCGATTAAGAATTTGTGAATGTGTTCAGGTTCAGTGGTGATGGCATTATAATCATAGCTTATAATCCCATAGTGTTGGGAGAGATGGTGGTGTAACTGTTGGTGAATGGATCTGCCTGTGTAGAGTTTTCTGTAAACTGAGAATGCTAAACATCCAGCAGGTTTGCATGTAATTAACCTCTCTACCAGCCAAGGTGAAATAGTGACACCAACTTGCACTTCTTATCCATGTTATTCAATAGGTGTTAAGAATCGTATCCAGATTTATCTGGACGTATATATATGTGTTGGCCGGTTGGGGGGGTGTTAATGTGCCTAGGACGGGGGGGGGGGGGCTATTTTTCTCTTTTGCCAAGGTGAACTGGATCATGGGTGATGGTTATTAAGATGTTTCAGGAAGATGTTAAGAGACTCAGAGCCATATGACAAAATGGATAATACATCATATACACAGTGATGCAAACTGTAGGTCTATGTGGGGCAGAGGTTAAGGGCTCTTTCTCAAAGGTTTCAATGAAGTAGTTTGCTGGGGAGAAAACCAGGTCTGCCAAATTTGTAGAAAAAATTCTACAAACAAATAGAGAGGACAGCCATGGCAGCTGTCCTCTCTATTTGTTTGTAGAATTTTCCTTTCCAAGCAAAATAGCCCTAGGAACTTAAACAAGGCTGATATATTGGGAGGAAATAGTGCTTGGATAAGAACTAAGGTGTCCTTCAGAGGCACATTAATGAATAGAGAAGATATATCAAAACAGTGTGTTGGGGGTGTTGGCTTTTCTATACTGGCTTCTTAAAGTGGGCAGAGTTTGTAATTTGTAAAGAGGGGTTGCCAGTAAAGGTAAGTACTTTGGCTATATGTTTGGTTAGTTTGCATGTGGGTGAATCAAAACCATCCGCAATAAGGCATAGTGGCAAATTCTGTTTGTGGATTTTATGCATTCCATATATCAGGGAAAGGGGGAGAGAAGTCTGGAATTATATGGTTTAGGTTTGATTAAACAAACCACGATTTGATTAATAACCACAGTAATAAGTTTTAATAAGTAAATATTTCAACCTAAGCATCTTAGGGCATCATCAGTACAGTTAATACAAACAATACTAAGAATAACACACAGTTAAGGCGCATGATTACAATAGAATCCCAATATGCATGCAGTGGTGTGTTATAGAATTAAAATATATCTGGAGGGAAGAACAAGATTATAAGATAACCTTTTTATAAGATAACCTTTAAGATAGTCTCAAGTCCGAAGGTTTGGCATCACAGATTATTTTGGCTATTTCGAAACGAAGTCTGTTGGCTTCAATACTGGAAAGATGGCCAATGTTTCTTTCAATGTTGTGTATAAAATCTAAATATGGAAAGCATTTAGGTGAAATGGCAAACTTATGACCTCTTGCTATGACCTTCGGCCTTCAGACTTGAATATCCCACCATCAGAATTGAAAGCTCTTACCTCCTTAAAACGTAATAAAAACATAATCATCACCAGAGCCGAAAAGGGAAATACCACTGTTGTTCTAGATACCATATCATATAACCGAAAAATGAATTTACTACTCCGAGATTGAAATACATACGCCAAACTTGATTATGATCCTACAAAAAGACAGCTCAAGAAACTCTACAAGTTATTGATGAAACGGCTTCCTTAGATGAAGAAATAATAAAAAAAATTCAGGACATACCATGCTAGGCCTCCTAGAATATACGGTTTACTTAAGCTTCACAAGAATAACGTTCCACTTAGACTTGTCGTGGCTTCTATGAGTTACAATTTATCAAGATTTTTATCTAGCCTTCTCCATCCTCACATAGGCCACTCAGCCTCATCAATTAAAAATTCAACAGAGTTTCATACAACAATAAAAGACATTCAACTGTTGGAAACTGACATGCTAATTAGTTTCGACATTGTCTCCCTCTTCACTAATATTCCCCATAAAGAAATGGTAGATTCGTTAACTCAAAAACTCCCATCTGATATTGTTGAATTATTTAAATTTGTTATTACATCTGGTTACTTCGCTTGGTAAGAGAAAATTTACAAGCAAGAGGAAGGAACAGCAATGGGATCTCCCTTATCACCAAACTTAGCCAACTTGTTTCTAGAATACCTTGAAAAAAATAAAAAATAAAAAAATTTCACGTTTAAACCCAAACCAAAAATTTGGCTATGATATGTTGATGATGTCTTTGCTGTCTGAGGTCATTCCGAAAAAGAACTACGCCTGTTTCTAGATAAAATAAACCTTCTTCATCGTCGCATCAAATTCAGCTAGAAAAAGAATCTCCACAGGGTATCTACTTTCTGGATTTACACATCCAAAGAAAAGAAGATGGTTCCATCCCCACTTCTGTCTATCGCAAGCTGAGATTTTCAGGTTGCCACATTCACAATTCTTCTGCTCATCATCCATCTCAAAAAAATTTGGTATCATTAAATCATTAGTAACCAGAGCACACAGAAAGTCTGCTCCTCTGAAGAATCTCTAAACCAAGAATTGAAAATAATCAAAAATACAGCCATACTAAATGGATATAATCTTAAAACAATTCAAAAAATCATCAGTCACTTCCCCACACATCAACCCAGACAAGAACAAGCCCGTAGGATTTCCATAGCTTATGTCAAAGGCATCTCCGAACGTCTTTCAAAAATTATGAAGAAATACAAACTTGCTACTACCTACAAACCAATCAACCAGATCTATAACTTGTTACCTTCTCCTAAAGACAAATTCTCACCTTTGATGCTACCTGGCATGTACAAGGTTCCATGCTCCTGTAAATTGTCTTACTATGGACAGATAGGTAGATCTTTCATAAACGCATTTCAGAACATCAAGACCATATCCGTCTTATCAAACCACAGAAATCTGGCTGTGCACAACATGGAGTTGAAAACTCAAACCATAGCATCCATTGGAAAAAGACCAAACTTCTGCATAGATCTTTATATAAACACGAACGTTTATATAAAGAAAGTGCTGAAGTAGGACTTCAGCACTTTATATTTTTTTATTTTTTATTATATTTCCAAATCTAAACCGTAATGACATTCTTGCTATTCCTAAAGTATGGGAGAGTGTCATATAAAATTGTGTAAAATATTTTTTTTTTAATATATATGTTATCTTATAATCTTTTTCCCCCTCCCTCCAGATATATTTTAATTTAATTCTATAACACGCTGCTGCTGCTGCATGCATATTAGGATTCCATTGTAATCATGCACCCTAACTATATGTTATTCATAGTATTGTTTGAATTAACTGTACTGATGATGTCCTAAGATACTTAGGATTTAATATTTACTTATTAAAACTTATAACTGTGGTTATTACGTGTGTTTGTTTAGTCATGAATTCTCCACAGGTTTCATTGTACAATAAAATGGTTTAGGTTTATTTGTAATTACAGGCCAACCTTAGCATTCCCAGTTTACAGAAAACCTATGCACGCACACACACGCACACACACACACAGATATACTCACCATTATTCCCTCTCCAGTACAAGATTATTAAAAACACCCTATACAACAGGGCAAAACTAGTTTTGACAATAATGCCCTCACCACTGAACTTGAAGACATCCCCAACACCATCTTAGCAAATGGCTACAATCTTCACCAAATCTGAAGAATATTAAAACCCTGCAAACTACATTTCTCCTCTCCCCCTCCGGGACAGAGACTACACCAAATTTATTATTATCCCATATATCTGAGGCACATTTTAAAAACTGATAAAAATTCTAAAAATATACACCCTCTAACCACTTACAGACAACATAAAAAATTGGCATCCATGCTTTGTTCTCCCAAAGACCAGTCACAGTCCCTAGACCTGCCAGCTTTCTAACAGGCTCCATGCAATTGTAAGCTGTCCCATTATGGCCAAACTGTCAAGGACAGCCAACAAGACTCACTGAACAAAGGACACATTCAGTTCCACTACCACATTCACTCAGGGCTTGCAGACCATGCAATGGACACCAAGCACAAGATATAATAGTAAAAGGCTATCTTACTCACAGGAGCAATTTAAAATACAAAAGAGTTTTCCTAAATTTACAACCGTGTTAAAAAAACTATTTTTATTATCCCGACGTTTCAATCTTCACATCAAGATTATCATCTGGAGGGTACATAAATATAGGACAAGCTGAGTTACATCATTAACTGTAAGCTAGAGAAACAATGATTTGATCACATGTTATTCTACTGGCCTCTGGTGAAAAAAAAATTAAAAAAATTAAAAAAATAATAATAATAAATAAATTTTTACATCAAGCTAGATTCTATTTTTACAATGACAGGAATAAACATTCTTTTAGTTGGTTTTCTTTCAGAAACAATTGGTGTCCTATTTTTAGTATTACAATTCTTATTTTTGATTTACAATACTGGATTTTTCTACAGTCCTGTTTATAGTTGTTCTTGGTGAGGAAGGTCGAATATATACCTTCCACCTTCCATATGTTTGGGATTTTTAAACCATCATTGTTGTTCAGATTGGGGTGGTTGCTGATAATCTCACAGGCAGGCTTTCAGCAACCACCCCCAATCTGAACAACAATGATGGTTTAAAAATCCCAAACATATGGAAGGTATATATTCGACCTTCCTCACCAAGAACAACTATAAACAGGACTGTAGAAAAATCCAGTATTGTAAATCAAAAATAAGAATTGTAATACTAAAAATAGGACACCAATTATAGAATTTAGCTTGATGTAAAAATTAATTAATTTATTTTTTAAAAAATTTTTTTTATTTTATTATTTTTTTTCACCAGAGGTCACGGCAATAGAATAACATGCGATCAAATCATTATTTCTCTAGCTTACAGTTAATGATGTAACTCAGCTTGTCCTGTATGTTTATGTACGCTCCAGATGATGATTTTGATGTGAAGATCGAAATGTCGGGATAATAAAAAAAGTTTTTTTAACACGATTGTAAATTCCATAAAATTTTTTAAATGAATGCTGATCACCGTGTAACCCTAAAAGAAAAGTTTTCCTGAAATCTGCCTCAGCCATAAGGAACCCAAACCTTAGTAAATTTGATTGTGTGAAATCACCTCAAATCTGGGAAGAAGCACTTATTCTGAGAACTTCATCCAAACAGCCAATAAAGCCATTCAGCTATAAAATCATAATGTCTGGATGATCTCAAATCAGTATATCAGATTACCAGTTCTATGATGTATCTCAACTTAAAGATTGCAGTGTGTACATGTGTATATCTCACTCACAAAAGGCTGTAAACCTATGGTTATATAATCTGATTCTGCTCCAGAGACCAAACATGGTACTTTTCAAACCTTTGGGCTTCCATTAAGCAAGGTGGTGATTTAATGCTGATCAGAAGAAAAAAAAATCTGCCACAAAATGATATTCCCAAACAACCTTGCCAAATTGGAATCTGAAATCATAGATTGTTGGTTGGCAAGCAGTGATACCATCATGGTCACCCAGATTAGTAACTTTCATGCACACTTGTCAAACATGGAATTTTTGCACAGGATTGTCAAACACTGAAATTAATGCTATGGCACAATAATTCCATGATATGACATGAGAGTAAAATTATCGTCAACATGTGACCCCCATGAAGTCAAAGGACTCATCACAGGAGGTCTATACTCTCTCATGACAAAAAGATCATGCCTTGAATCCATTCATGGTTTCCACACCCACATTTTCAAGCAATGCATTCCACTCACCAATCGCTCTCCATGCAAAAAAACTCTGCTTCTCATTCCCTTGCTCACATCCTCCTTACACAGCTTCCAAAGATGGTCTCCAGTTCTACTTTTACCTCCCTCATTCTATGAAAAATCTTCTCCATTTTAATCAAGTAACAACCACTCACCAAATTATATGTCTCACTCATATCCTCTCTTCTTCTATTCATAAGGCTCTGTAAATTGCATTCTCTCAATTGTTCCTCATATTTGATATTCCATAAAGCTGACACTGACTTTAAACTTTCTCTGGACCTGCTCCAAAACATCCTCATCCCCCTGAAAACCAGGCAATCAAATCTATGCACAGTAGTCCATATGTAATCTACTGTGCACAGATCAAAGCCTTATACAAAGGAACCACAACCTCTTTGCTTCTGAATGTTAATGTCCTCCTCATTATCACCATAATCTGTTGAGATGTTCTTACAATTTTAGCAATGTGATCCCCTAAACTTCAAGTCTCTGTCCACCATCACTCCTAGATCTCTCATCTCCACCACTTCCTTCAAAATTTCTCCATTCTGCATCCCAATCTTGCCTAAAAAATTTCAATACTTTGCAATATTAAATTGACAGTTCCACTCATTTACCTACTCACATAGTCTATTCAGATCCTCCTGCATGGCCACAATATCTGAGATTTGCATCATCATCAAACAACTACACATTTCCAATTAAGCCAATCTAATTGTCTTCAATGTACAAGTTATACAATAATGGTCCCAAAACAGATCCCTGCAGCATTCCACTAGTGACTTTCCTCTTTTGAGATACCATTCCTCCATATGCAATCTGCTAATACCTGTCCAACAGCCAATTAAGCTATCAAACTAACTAGTCCGTTATCTAATCCTATTTGTTTCAGTTTAGCTACTAGCTTGTCACGGCAGTCTATCAAAAGTCTTTGAAAAATCCAAGTGCTTTGAATATGCATCTCCTCTATTGAGTGAATTTGTCACCTTGTTGTAATATGTAAGCAGGATGATGAAACATGGCCTCCCACTAACAAACCCATGCTGATCATCTTAAGGAATACTACCATTATCAACCCACTTCTGAATCCTAGTTCTCACCAACTTCTAATACCTTAACAACCCAGACACACACAAGCCTGTAGTTCATAGCTTTAGTGTTATTTCTCCCCTTGTGAAATAAAATAACAATTTATTAAGCTGCTATTATTACAATGAACTGAAAAGCAACATCTTCAGAGCATAAAATAACTTAAAACCTTAAGCAGGGTAGAGGAATGTGAAATATATATTTTACAGGTATTATTTTATATTTTACTTATGTAGGCAAGGTTATTACTGGCTAATTAAGTATGGCATAGTCAGTTTAGCAGCAAGAGCTGTGTCACTGGAACGCAGTCCTGACACTGTGTACCAATCAGAACAAACAGTCATATATATTATGATATAATAACTGAACCAATAACTTATATGAAAAAAGTAAATTTATTAACAAAATTTTCACAGGATTTCTGAAGTAAGAGCCTCCACTGCTCAGTTGGTATAAACAAGCCCTTTGGTTGGAAAGACTTGGGTTCGAATCCCATTTAGTGAAGAACCTTCATAAGGGCTTTTCAACAGAAAGTGAGATTAGCCAGCCTCATATGGAGGTGGCAGGGATCCACTCTTGGAAACTAGAGTTTTTCATCCTGCAAAACCAGAAAAACACATGCAATTTGCATACAATGCAGATAGGATTAATTACCCTATGATAAATAGCATCAATTTCATAATAAGCCAGGTTACTTGGCCTTGACAGGCCACTGGATCTGATACAAAAGAGAAGATGGTACGGGAAGGTTTCAGAAGTATCTTCGATATGAATTGATTGGAATACAAGTGCAAGAATATATTGCAGAAAATGAATGAATCAATGTATATGAACATGCATGCTTTCACATCCACTTTTCTGTTATGTAATGCTAAAAAAAAAATTATGTTAATAAATAAAACAATTATTTTTTATAAGTTATGTTTTCAGTTTAATCCAACCCAATAATATAGTATCCTTAAAATACTAACATTTGGTATAAGAATTATTAAGATATTTTATTACTAAAATATATAGTGTGTTCTAATGGCCAGTTTGCAGGATAAAAAAACTGAGTTTCTGAGAGGAAAAGTCCTGCTGTAACCTCTGTATGAGACTGGATAACTCACCTTCAATTGAAAAATGTGTGAACAGTGTGTGTGTGTGTGTGTGTGTGTGTGTGTGTGAGAGAGAGAGAGAGAGAGAGAGAGAGAGAGAGAGAGAGAGAGAGAGAGAGCATGCTTGCATATGCATTGGCTTTGTATAAACAAAAAAGAGTGGACCATATGAAAATGTCTGGTTAATGTGACTAACAATGGAAGGCACATTAGTTACATGCCTAATGTATGACTAAAGTTTTTGACCAAAAATTCATTTAGCTTAATTTTAAATTGCTGGCTGCATAAATGCTTATAAAATGTACTGAATGTGTCTAGGCATTGGAATCAAGAAGCAGCCATCATGCACAAGATATTATGATAGTACCACACAAAAAAAAAGTTGCATCATTACTAACTTCTGCCTGACAATTTTCCTCCAAACTGATCTGTTATCAACAATAAATTACTCAATAATCACAGTAATTAACTTTAATGAAATGAAAGTACCGATATTTTGTACTGAAAATAACAGTACATAATCAGTGCATAGATGAGCAAATCAAAGAAACGAGAGTGGTTTACCAATTAAAAACTGTTGCTGCATGCTAGAAATGAATATTAATAAATAATATTATTAAAAACTATTTTCGATGGTTACATAAAAGAAGAGAGAGAGAGAGAGACAATCGTTCCAATTCAGATTTGATCAATGTAAAAAGGACTTCACTATTTTCTTTGAAAAGGCGTTCATATTTAAACATACTTCTATGGAGAAAACGAGCTTCATCCCGCTGGATACCATGTTTAGTGTCAATACTATGTTATGCCAGACCAGACTTTTGAGGTATCATGTATTCGATATAACATTGATGTTCGTTAATTCTTTTTTCCACAGGCAGGCCGTTCTGTGCCTATAAATTTTGGCCAAGTTGTGTTAACCACTGCCAAGAACTCCTCAACCTTATTTTGAATACTTTTGTCATTAGTATATATAAACTACAATAACCCTCCTCATCCCACAACCTCACTTACACCTTGTGCTACTTAGTCCACTAAAGTTAACCTTGGATGCTACATTTTGCATCATGTTATCACTATCTCAGTCACTAACCTCTAGGTTGCCTAGACTCACATTCACCTGCATCCCCTGTAAACATATATCCTAGTTTCCATGCCTCAGTACTTCCAAACTTTCAGTTTCAGTGAACAACACTTTGTCAAAACTTCTAACACCAAATCCATTCAAATGCAAGTCATCTGCCTTGTATAAATCCTTCATTCCATCAAACTCATTCCACAAGTCTACAAACGTCACACTCTCCTGCACAAATCTGCACGCTGAGTCATTCATGACCACAGTTTTCCATCTCAGCTCATCTCTATCACACCATTTCAACAGAATCAAAAATTTAACTTTATCACTCTTCTTTTTCGTATGCACTAGCAACGCTTTCATGTCTTCTCACATACCACACTTGTCACCTGCTAAATCACTTGAACCAGCCAAAATAAACATCTCTTTCACCTAACTCTCCGCAACCTTACAGCATAACTGATATCCTTTATCTTAGCTCTAAGAAAGTATGATTTCCTCACACTCTCCTCAAGAACTCTTCATATTAATGAATAACCATATAAAATCAGATTCTAATTTTCATCTTTTCACTCTTTCATGCTCCGCTTTCTCTCCCCTTTCTTCCTCATCAGCATCAAACCATTTGCCAGGCATTTCTCCAACCACTCAATCTCACATTTTGTTGTGTGAAGAACTTCACGTAAGTAAACTATCTTTTCCATTATCTTCTGGAAATTCTCTTCATTTTCCACTACCTCATTTATACAGTAACTCTTACTGCTTGCAACACTATGTCATTCATGTTATCGTGTATTTCGTCTTTCAACTCACCATTACTCTTACTCTCCACACTTCTGGTATTCGCTCATGGAAAAATTTCAACAAACACATTCTCCACTTTCATTCTCCTTCCAAAAAGCTCTCCTCCTGTAAAGGCCATACTTTTCACACATGCTACAGTGAACATAATCACACATGTTAAAATTGCCTGCCATAGTTTTGCTCATTGGTACCCTGCTGCCCAATACAGTATACAAGAAAACAAATATTATATTAAATACTTAAGGAATTGACAGCATATACTAGAAATACAAATTAAATAAAACTTTAATATACACTTTCCAATATTTCGGCAACGTCATGTTGCCATCTTCATGGAAACTTTAGATATAGACACGTGCATGCAAGTACTACAGAACAGCACATGAGAAACGAAGCAAGGAAGCTACCGTTCTCCTAAAGTCCTGATGGTGCCCCCCCCAGCAAGCTATATTAGGTGTTCTCGGCCTTTGGGCTGAAGTTCTCCTGATGTATGTTCCCAAATTTGGGGCAGTCTCATGCATCCAAATTTGTTGAGGTTTGTCATGTTCTTAAGGGCTGAGGCTGATTCCATGAATAGTCTTTCAAACAGGCAGGACAGCAAATATCAGAATCTCAGAGCACAAAGACTACATCCGATTTCACCAATACAGCCACTCTGGGCTTGCAGACCATGCTCTGGATACTCACTACAGAATTAGGTGGAAGAAAGTCACAGTAATACACCGCACGAAGTTCAAATATGAAAGACTATTCATAGAATCAGCCTCAGCCCTTAGGAACATGCCAAACTTCAACAAATTTGGATGCATGAGACTGCCCCAAATTTGGGAAACATACATCAGGAGAACTTCAGCCCAAAGGCAGAGAACACCTAATATAGCCCGCTAGGGGGCACCATCAGGACTTGAGGAAAACGGTAGTTTCCTCATTTGCTGTTGTGTAGTACTTTGCATGCACATGTCTTTATCTTAAGTTCCCATAAAGATTGCAACGTGACGTTGCCAAAATATTGGAAAGTATATATTAAAGTTTTATTTAATTTATATTTCTAGTATACGCTGTCAATACCTTAAGTATTTAATATCATGTTTAAGCATATAAGCCTTTCTACAAGAAAAACAAATATTAATCCTTTAAAAATCAGAAAATTAAACACATTGTCCTTACAATTAATCACACAGGCACTCATAAATACACATTCTTGCAATAAAAATACTGTTACAACTTCTGCACACCCATACACTGCCCACAGAATTGCATGAGCCTGGTTCCGTTAGTAATGCTCTACACAGCCAACATTCATGTGTTTATCAGTAAAGAGAGAGAGTTGTCTAGCTGTATGGGTTTGCATGCAGTGAGGAAATTATCAGAACAATGTAGCTGCAATAGCACTTCACAAGGTTAGAATGCAGCCATCTGTTATTTCCAACATACCTAAAACACTTGAGATTAGTAGGATGTTTCTGTATTGGACTACTAACTGTTATAATGATAAAAGACGTATCTGACCACCAAAGAACAGGTTGACCATGCTGTGTTAGGACACAACAGCTTGTGAAGGCCGTAAAGGCATGCCTCCACCATAATCTGTGAGAATGTAGAAAGTGCTGTCACAAGAGATGAACATTTTGCAGAGAATGATGTTATGTGTACTAACTGATGACCTATCATCATTCTCCTGGACACTTCCTAACACCACAACTTATGCAGCAGAGGGTGATAAAATTAAAGGCACTTTTCTGGTGGTAAAACAACAGAGCTATCCTCTTTACAGATGAGATTTTCATTTAACTGCCAAAACGATCAGGTATATATCCCAGATGGCTGCACACATACACATACTATAGCACCCAGTAATCAGAAAGGTCATCATCATTACCCTGCATCAGTGATGGTTTAGTGTGTGGGGAGGAGGAGTCTTCAGGAATTTCCCAAACTGCAATTCTGCAAGAAAGGGGTCAAGGGCTCTGCCAAAGTGTATCAAGACACTGTACTGAAATCTATGGTATGGCTCCTGAACAACACCTTATTTCATGGTAGGCATAGACCTTCCAACAGGACTCAGCCCCTGCACACAGCAGTGGTTGGAGTTGAATATGCCCAACCACATATCACCATCTGAATGGCCATCTGGAAGTTCCAATCTAAATCCACTGGACTTCAAATTGTGAGCATAGTTTGAGAATAGCCTGCAAGAAATGGCACCCCAGCCAGACGGTGTGTTTGGGAAGAGCAGTGGCAACGTTTTGCATGTTGCCATCAATATGATGCCTCACAAACTTTGGGCATGCATTAAGGCCCAAGGGTGACATTTCAAACATTAAGTACTGCTATATGCACGTTATACATGTGGTTTGTATGTGCTGAAAGCTATAAATCATTTACTGACAGATTAAAGTTTTATGTGTTGTTCAAATTGTAAATATTTATGGCTAGACTAGGTATAATGATGGAAAAAAAAATTATTTAACCGATGCTAAAGATTTTGAAAAATAAGTTCTCTTTTAGCACCAAATTTCACCATTTGCACTATCTTCCATCCTCTCATATCAAAAAAACTTTTCTAAAGGTTCTTTCCTAATATCCTCATTTTTAATAAGACACTACCACTGATGCCATCTGTTCACTCCCCTAATCTTTCTCAGAACTCTTATTTGTGGTTGTATGGTATCTGTGGTTGCCAATCTTTGATCAAGTGTTTTTATTTCTAACCCAGCTCTCAGATTCATAAATTAAAACTGGTTTGAATGTTGTCTTGTATACAGCTAATTTATTGTAACTAATTTCTTTCTTATTCCATATAAATTTATTCAGCTGATTTCTTACCATACTAGCTTTACTAATTCTGTTGACCATTTCCATATTTGCCATCTTCACTAAAAATTGTACCTAAATAGCTGAAATGTTTTACTGTCTATAGGTTCCCCATTCAGGTTACAGTTAATTTTTCAATGTTTCTGCCTATTTTCATACCAAATTTATTACAACAGTTATTCAATTTACTTGGGGAATCTTGTAGGCTTTATTCATAATTTACTGAATTTATTCAGAAATATAGCATCATCTGCATAAATTAAAGAGCTGAAATTAGCATCACTAATTTTGATATAAGGTTTAATAAATAGTACTTGTCATCATAATGTGATTCATACAGATAATGAATAAAAGTGGAGATAATGTGCACCCCATTTACACCATACAGCTGTAGCATCTTGAAATGCTTTATCCTTGCCATATGACTTTTCCAGATCTATGAAATTTAAATGCATATCCTTTAATAAGGATATTGTCAAGATTTGTCAAATATTTGTCTGAAAATAAACTGGATCTTGACAACTGCTATTAGGTCTGAATTCAGCTTGTTTCTCACCAAGCTTTCCTTCCATAATTTTTTTTAACTGTTTCTCGAGTATACTTGCATAAATCTTACCAGGAACACCCAGTAGGAATATACCTCTGTAATTCTCACATTCAGTTTCATTTCCCTTTTACAGATTAGTACTATGAGAGCTCTACTCCAATCACCCAGAAGTCAACTCTGACTATGCATTAAGAATTATGGAGTCCATATTAGAGAATTTTAGATGAATATTATCCACTCCAGCTACCTTTCCACATTTCAGGTTTTTGGTGGCTTTTTCTACTTCAAGTCTTAATATGTATTTCTAATTGCCTTCTTGTGGAGTATTTTCTATCATAATGCTGTCACTGCTTGTTTCATTTAGCAACCTTCCAAAGCCATTACTCCAGACATCTAGAACATATTTATCTTGTTTTTCATGACACCTTTGTCATTTGAATCCTTTTACAGTACTGTTTCCTCAATTTCTAAGCTTTTCAATAGCCAGAATATTTTGTCACCTTCCAGATATTTATTTTCTATGTTCTTACCAGAATCTTTCCATGACATACTTTTAGCTAGTTTTATACAGTGTTTCACTTTCTTACATTTTTCTCTGTATTCTCTAAGATCACAAGCTGAGGTTACTTGCTAGTAACTTTAAATATGCTTTCTTCTTTTTCTTGACTGCCTCTTTAACTTCCCAAGTCTACCATGGAGTGATTTTTCTATCCTTGCAGACTTCACCACATGCCTCTCTGGCTGAATCAATCAATGTTTTCTTTGGGGATTTTCCATTGAATCACTAAGGCTTGGTTTTTGTATTCAATTTCTTTCATTTTTTCTTGAATGATGTTTGTGTATTTTAGTCTATATCATTAACACAATTCAGCCAAATTAAAGGTTTGACTGTGTTAAGAAATTCCAGAATATTTTATTTTAGAAACTTCACACAGTGACTCAATAAGAATTCTCTACAGAAATAGAGGTGAAAGAATAGAAACCCAATGTAGATTATCTAGTCACTTGCATATTCTTGCAGTCATTTTTTTTTTATGTAATAGATTCTTCTCTCTCTGAAACTGTTGGTTAAAAAAAAAAAAAAAAAAAAAATTTTCACATTACTTGTTTAAAAAAAATTAAATACATAGTTTTATCATACTTTCAATATTGTATTATTTATAAATAATAACAGTAAATAATATTAATTTCAGAACTTGAGAATTAAAAGCTTACATCAGCCATGGTCACTTCCATTACTGGGCAAAAGTATTCTACTAACATAAGACTCAACTGAAACCAGATAGCACTCATTTCACAGAAAAGACATTGGGTACTTTCACCTCCTCCTCCTAATCCACTTGTTGCTACACCACTTGCATTTCCTTCCACGCAAGTATGGATTCCTATCCAAGGAGCTTTTAAAATATCTCTCAGTAATAGCATGACCTGCTGGGCATCTTTCTGGTCAAGTCCTTTGTGAGCAGGTACTTCCTGTAGTTCTAACTACACACATATCAACAAAAATAAGCAGTTAATAATATCAAAATTAGTCATACACAATTGCTAATATTCATGTAATAAGTCAAAAGAAATGATGATAATTACAGTAAACTTGACTATTCTGATTAAGGATTATATATTATTATTATTATTACATGACACCTCCAAGGAGTCCTAGGACTCATCACAGAAGGGCACTCTACAGGGTGGCATTATTAAAGAGGAGGTGTTCAGAGCCATGTAGCAAAAAATATATTGGACAAAATTAATCAAACTTGGTGTAAGAACACTGTGGAATATGAGGTTTTTATTTACAGAAGATAAAAAAACAGTACAAAATTCTGCTGCCTGGGGATATTTGGGAACGATAAGAGCACGGTTTGGGATAAATTAAACAATAATGGCTAGAAGAGACAAAACAAATCAATTTTCATGTTCGTATAACGTACAGATGTGGTTCAATATTTCCTCCTTTCAGATGTTTCAAGAATTGCATTCTGTGAATGACATTTTCTATAATGGAATGCAACAGACCTGCACTGATTTGCCTCACATTATTATTATTATTATTACATAACACCTCCAGGGAGTCCAAAGACTCATCGAGGGAGGGTACCTACTCTACAACTCTCCATCTCCACCAACTGCAACTACTTTCATCATCTACACCAACGCCATCTACTGCCGACCACCACCACGACCACCACTCAGCCAACCAGGCTGGCCTGGTTGGCTGAGTGCCACATTATTCTGTCTTTCAAGGTTGCTAAATCAAGAACATGTCCTTCATACACCATGCATTTCAGATGGCTCCACAACCAAAAGTCACAGGAGTTGAGATCAGGTGAACGAGGTGGCCATGCTGTGGGAATTGCATGACTAATCATTCTGTGTTCTATGAAGTGTTTTCGTAATATCCACTGCACTGGCAATACGTGAGGTGGTGCTACATTCTGCATGAATATGGTGGAGTCAAGGCATTTTTGCTGCAGCAGTTGAACAGTATCTCTTGATACCTAACAGCAAAGATGGTACAAGTCACTGGTCCTATCAGGTGAAGTTCTTCGAAAAAGTACAGACCAATAATGAATGATGCAATGAAACCACACCACACTGAGAGTTTTGGTGAGAGTAAATGGGTCTGATGGAATACATTAGGGGTATTTGCAGCCCAAATGTAGGAACTGTGTGAGGCACTACTGTTCAGATAAAAATGTACCTTATCTTTAACCACAAGATCTTTAACAGCCATGCATCATCCACCTCCATTCGAGCTAGGAATTTCAGGGCAAACTGTAGTCGAGTTTCTTCACCATGAAGCAAAGCTTGGGTATGGGATATCTTGTAAGGGAAAAACCTCAAAATTGGACAGAGGATTTTCTAAGCAATTGAGTATGGCACATTCAGTTGCCTTGGAATTGCTCAAGCACTACTGGACCCCTTGTGCATTATTCATTCCATGTTTCATGACAGCAGTTGCAACTTTATCCACTTGTTGAGGACTAATCTGTTTACCAACAAGTTGACCAACCCACATTCTGTATATGTGCACAACATGAAAAATTGCCTTTAAATTGTTTTAAGGTTTTTGTAATATTTATTACGTACAGCAGACCTGAAAATATCATTGTTTTAAATACTATAGCTTAAAAGAAAAGAAAAGTGGCCTTTCTAAGAATGCAATTTTCAGGTAGTACTGGACAGGTGGAGAAGACAATTCAAAGTACAGTAATCCCTCGATTAATGCGCCCCCCAATTAGTATGTTTTTGATTAGTGCATCTCTAAAATTCGATTAGTGCACCCATATACATCTTAAAAATAAATGTTACAGATTTTAAAAATTTTCTATCTATACATTTTTATGGAAACTATTTTAAAAAATCACTCACCAAAATGAAATAATTTAGTTACCGATTTAAAACATTTTACAAAGTTATTTTTAATGGCATACTATACTACTTCCATGTACACTATGTATACTATGTTCCAAATTTTTACTGCCAAAATTTATGTCGTCTGCTATAGTATGCCCACAGATTCGAGACCCTTCAACACTTCTGCGTATGTCACAAAAAGAAGAATCCATTCCGATCATAGGGTAATCAATCCTTCTTCTGGGATGACGGATTGATTACACGGATTATTATTACACGTCGGAAAATTAACTTCTCTTTAATGATCATTGTAGTTTTTAAAGTGGTAACTGTTTTGCTTGTATAACAGTTGGGTAATTTTATCTATAAAGCACATGATTTCATGTGTTGGCGACCAATTCATACATCCTTCATTTCTTTCTCTCCTTCAGCATGAATTGACTATTCTTGGCACCAAGCCAAGTGAAGCTCTACAAAGTGTGGAACAAATTATACTTTTTCCCATAAGTTATTACATTCGATTAGTGCGTTTTCAGAACACATTAGGTGCATTAATCGAGGGATTGCTGTAATGGTGAGATGCTCTTTTTTTTCCTTCTCTCTCTCTTATAGAATAAACATGTAAAAAGGGGCTTATATGTTTGTCATACATGTCGATTAATTTTTAAAAGGTATAGATAAGAACACAGACTGATAAGAAAATAACTATTTATTATTATTACAGGTATCTCCATGGAGTCAGTAGACTTATCGTGGGAGACCCAAACTATCAAAACAATATCTATCATATCTCTTCTTGAATTCATTTACAAATGAAGAACACACAACTGAGACAGGCAATGCATTCCACTCATTTACCACTCTCCAGGTGAAAAACCTCGTTCTCACACCCTTGTTAACCATACTTTTCCTTAATTTCCAGGGATGACCTCTTGTTCTTCCATCACTATCACACAGCTGAAACATTTCCCCTGCGTCAATCTTATAAAAATCATTTAGTAATTTAAATGTTTCTATCATATCCCCTCTTCTCCACCTATCAACCAACCTCAGCAATCCACAAGCTCTCAATCTTTCAATGTAGGGAGCATTTTTTACATCACTCACCAAATTAGTCGCTCTCCTCTGAACCTTCTCCACAACTTCCTCATCTCCAAGGAATCCAGGTGACCAGACCTGAGCATAGTAATGTGGAAGTATCAATGCTTTATAAAGGGGAATAATAATCTCTTTATCTCTGATGTTAGTGTGTTCTTCAATAACCAAGTAATCCTATGTGCAATCTTGGACACTTTAGCAATGTGTCCCCTGAACTTCATCTCCCTATCCACCAATACCCCCTAAGTCTCTAGTCTCATCAATCTCTTGGAGTACCGTTCCATCAATGTAGTACACAGCTGGTAATCTTTTAATCCCAAAATGCATAACTTTACACTTTTCCACATTGAACTAACATCCATTACCTTTTGCCCATTTTGCCAGCTTATTTAAATCATCCTGCAAACTCTCAACATCAGCTTGATTTTTACTGCAGTTGCATCATTGGCAAACAACTCAATATCTCCCTTTAAGCCATTTCCTATATCATTTATGTATAAATTAAACAATAATGGCTCAAGGACAGAGCCCTGAGGCACACCACTGGTCACCTGCCTCATCCTGGACTCTGCTCCTCCATACACCACCTTCTGGTATCTCTCTCTCTGAGCCATTCTCTTATCCATATACCAGTTTAGTATCCATCCACTCCAATTTGCACAACAGTATTCCATGCAGTATCCTGTCAAACACCTTAGCAAAATCCAGAAGTACCACTGTGTAGCAATTTCCTTTGTCCAACCCAGATGTCATTCTATTATAAAAAGTTAATAAATTGCTAAGGCAGGATCGACCTTTAACAAAACCATGTTGGCCTCTATAGAGTATCATATCCTGCTCCACCCATTCTTGAATTTTGTCTTTAACCAACTTTTCCAATACTTTTACCACCACTCCCGAGATGGTGATTAGTCTGTAATTAACATAAAGGCAGCTCTAAAACCACAGTTTTAGAGCCGCCTTTATGCAAAGGAACTTTATTTATTAACTTATTGCTGATATTTCGCTGGTATTTTATCTAGCATCTTCAGAGCACAAAAATAGTTTGTTGCAGTATGCAAAAAAACAACAATTCGGTATAACAATGTGACTAGTTTGAAGAAACTGTAATGTACAACACAAAGACTTAAGTCCTAATTAGGTGTCATCTATGTTGAAGAGAAAAAAAAAAAAACAGAGAGAGAGAAAGCAGGTATTAATTAGGTCTAAGGTGACTGTCTCCCAAATCTTTGGCAATTTATATAGCCATATACTCGAAGTTTGGAGTGTGTTTCACGGCTTGTGTTGATTCCAAGAACAATCTCTCTAACGACTTCTGTGTAGCACTTTTTTCCAATTGATCCTGCATGCAAGGAGTATCTAAGGCATGGTCTGTTAATCCCAACTAGCCATAACGACAGTGTGGGATGTATTTTTTATGTTCACTGAGGCAGATACCCACGGTTCTTACTGTCTGTCCATAGTAAGCTCGATCACACGAACATGCCACTTCATAGACTCCTGGATGTGATAAAGAAGAGATTCTGTCCTTGGGTGAATGGATGAGAGTTGCCAATTTGACATACAGTTTGAATATGGTGCATAGATGATGTTTATTAAGCACTCTGGATATCAGATATCAGATATGCCCTGTGATGGTGACAGTTCTGTTGTAGTCTTCTGTGGCAGACCAGTGGGGGGGGGGGGGGGAGTTGTGGAGCATTTCACATTTTGTCTATCTTATGGAGATAATAGGTGACTTCTGCAGCGAGACAATTGTCATTGGAACAAATTGCTCTAACTTTGTGGGTTAGTGTTTTTAGGATACCATACTGTTGAGATGGGTGATGGTGTGATTATTTGTGCAAATACTTCCCTGTATGTGTAGATTTTGTATAAACTGAAAATTATAAGGAATCATCTAGAAGACGTGTAATTAGTGTATCCAGGAAGGGCAGAAAGTCATTAGCTTCCAGTTTCATTGTAAAGTGGATTTTTGGGTGTTGTCTACTTAAATGCGGTAAGAATGTATCCATTTTGTGAAACGGCCTCGCCTACTCCCTATACGGGAACAAAAAGGCATTAGCTGATTTTTTTTTTTTTTGAAGAATGTATCCAATGTGTCTGGGCCATGTGGCCAAATAGCCAGCACATCATCAACACAGAATAGCCAAAAGTGGCTATATCCATAACTAGCTTTTCCAATGGGTGGGGAAAAAAGGGGAGAGTCCATTGCTGTCCCATCTAATTTTTTGTATATTTTCACTTTTCATGTAAAATAACCTGCCTGTACTGTGAATTTAAATAGTTCAAATATATCAGGGGGGAAAGTGTGACTTTAGTAAATCAAGGGTTTCGATTATCAGTACATTTGTGAATAGTGAGGTGATATCAAAACTCACCATTATGTCTGAACTTTTTAAGGTATGGTTTTCTAAAATACTTTTTAGGTGGGAAGAATTTTTAACAAAGGAGGGAGAATTGTTTATGAGGATGACTAGTAGCTTAGCTAAATGTCTAGCAAGTTTGTATGTGGGACTGTTTATACTATCCACAATAGGGTGTAGGAGTGTACCTTGTTTGTGAATTTTTGGTGCTCCATTTATCCTGGGTGTTTTAACATGGAAGGGCTTGAGTTTGTTAACTGTTTCTTTAGCCCAGGAAGTGTCTTTTTTCAATAATTTGCACACCTTATTCATTTGTGAGTTGGTGGGATCCCAATCTATAATTTGGTATGTTGACTGATCTTGAAGACGTGTGTGCATTTTATTATTATTATTATTCAGGCCTCCATGGAGTCAAAAGACTCATCGCGAGAGCTCCTTAATAGGAAACACAAAGTCTATCAAGACTCAACATGGGAGATCCCCTCTTAGGAAACATAAAGTCTATCATACCACTCCTTAAACTCATTGACCATTCTATCTCTTGCTACTCTATCAGGCAATGCACTCCACGGTTCAACTGCCCTCCATGCAAAGAAACCACTCCTCACTTGCTCACAGTTTCCATTCGTAACTTCCAGGGATGGCCCCTTGTCATCACTCCACGCTGTTCAACCAAGCGAAAGAACTCCCCAGTGTCAACCCTGTAACCACCTCTCAACAGCTTAAAAGTCTCAATCATATCACCTCTCCTTCTATCTACCAAACTCTGCAGTACACATTCCCTCAGCCGATCCTCATAGCTAGCATTGTAGAGTTCTGAACTATCTTTGTTATACACCTTTATACCCTTTCCACAGTTAATTTATCCCCTTCAAATCCTGGGGAACCAAATAGTCTAAGTGTGGTCTGATCAGAATCTTATATAATAGAATGATAACTCTTTTATCTCTGCTGGTTAGTGTCCTTCTCATTATTGCAGCAATCCTCTGTATTACCTTCACCACCTTTGCAATATGTACCCTTAAATTTCAGGTTTCTATCAATCATCAACCCCAGATCTCTTATCTCCCCTACTCTCTCCAGTATAGCTCCACCAACAGAGTATGAAGCTTCCCATCGATGTGTCCCAAACCTCAAGACTGTACATTTTGCTGTATTAAACCGACATCCCCATTCATTTGCCCATCTGTCAAGCTTATTCAAATCCTCTTGCAAGGTTGCCGCATCTGCACTATTACTAATAACCTTTCCCAGGTTCACATTATCCACAAACAACTGACTATCCCCTTGCAATCCACTGACAATGTCATTGATATAAAAGTTAAACAGTACACGTCCCAGTACTGAGCCCTTTGAGACCCCACTTGTAACACTCTGCCTCCTTGAAACTGCCTCCCACCATACACAACTCTCTGATACCTATCGGAGAGCCAATGCTGAATCCAATTGACCAACTTGCACCTTACACAATTTGCACCTTAAATATCAGCTTATCATGTGGCGTCCTGTCAAACGTCTTCGCTAAATCCAAGAAAATAGCAGTATATGCCTTTCCCTCATCTACTGCTCTTGGAACTTTATTATAAAAGGCTAGCATATTACTAAAACAGGAGCACCCCTTCACAAATCCATGTTGACTCTCACAGATAAAGTTACCCTCATCTGCCCAATGCTGTATACGGTCTCTCACTAATTTCTCCATGATCTTAACAACTACTGATGACACACAAACTGGCCTATAATTAGACACTTCCAGTCTGCTTCTACACTTTTGCAATGGCACTATCTTATCTTCCTTCCATTCCCTGGGCACCTTTCCCGTAGCCAGACTTTCATTGAAAATCCAGGTCAAAGGAGCTGTGAGTTTTAGCACATTCTCTCAAAACTCGTGGTGAAATACCATACAGTCCCACAGCTTTACTGACATCCAGAGTTCTCAGTATTTGGAACATATTCTCCTCCTGCACCTCTAAACCTCGAACCTGTCCTATCCCTCTAGTATTCAAACTGACTCCTCCAGGATGAAATACTCCAATAAAGTGTTCATTGAACAATTCCTCTATGTCCTCTGCATCAGTCATTCTATTCCTATTTTTATCCCACAATGTCAATCTTCCACAGTCATTTTTCCTCCTACTGGCCACATAGCTAAAAAATTCCCTAAGATTTTCTTTGGATCTTAGCCAATCTCTTCCCATATTCCAGTTTCGCCTCCCTTGTCACTCTCCTGACCTGTGTCTTATATTCTTTATGCATCTGCTCTTCACCTGTCTCCTTATATGTCTTCCATAGCCTCTTTTTCGCATGCAGTTCCTGTTTCATATTGTTTGCCATCCACATTCCTCCAAATTGTGTCCTCTTCTTCACTTGTGGAATACAGCTTTCTATTACCGCTAAGAAATATTCCTTCACAATTTCCCAAGCACTAATGATATCCCATCCCTCTAATTCCTCCCTCCATGAAACTTCCCCAAGTTGATGTCTAAGACTATTATAATCACCTGCCTTATAATTCCATATATGTTCCCGTCTTTTTGATACTCCTGCATGTGTATTCATCTTCCAAGTCAAAACCACATGGTCACTCGCTCTCCAACTGGTGGGAGAGATGTCATCTCAGTTATTATCAACTCTTCTGATGCTATGACCAAATCCAAAACTCTTGAACCTCTTGTTCCCTCTATTACATTTTGCCTAAGACATTTGTCCCTCAAGAATTCTAGAAATTCCATTCCCTTATTGCTACATGCAACTTCCTCTCCCTAATTTATACTGCTGCAGTTAAAATCTCCCATAACAATCATTCTTCTTGCACTTGCCAAGCTCAACTGCCTAAACATCTCCTGGTCCCCACCCTCTGTGCTCTTTGGTATGTAGCAACACCCCACTAAATATCCTCTTCTGCCAACCTTTACCTCACTCCATATGCTTTCAAAATTCTTAATGTCACTGCCTTCCAAAGCCTCCACTCTTAGAGGACATAAGTCATCACTTATCATAAGCAGTACTCCACCACCACGCTTTCCCTTCCTATCCTACCAAAAAATATTGTACCCTGCTACTTCTATTCCTATTATTATATCCTCTTCTGTCAACCATGTCTCAGTGATCCCAATAATCTTTGGCCAGGCTGATGCTATCAGTGCCATCAATTCCTCTCCTTTATTCCAGATACACCTGGCAATGGTGTAAAGCATAAAAATGCCATTGTTTCTATACCCAGCATTATCCCCTCTAGACTCTACTGGGCTCAGCGTTACCTGATGTCATCTCCCTTCTCCTAAGTATCCATTCCCACAAGAGGCCACCCCTGCTAACATCCACCCTGGGACACACCGACTCATTCAGAACAGCAATCTCTCCAGATGCCTACATCCTTCCTCGTTCAAATGCAAGCGGTCTCTCACATACCTCACATTCCTCTCTGTCCTCAAATGCCCTCCAAGCATCTACATATTACAATCCTCTCTTCTGACACATTCTAGCTATTATGTTATTCAATATTACAGCTCTTCACTATCATACCTAGGCAACACACACACACTATCTTTCCTCTCTCTGTCTTTTTTCGCACAACCTCAAGCAAGAATCTCATATCTCTCGCTGTCCAATTTACATTACCTGTCAAGTCATTTGTTCCTACCATCACAATCATCTCATCCACCCTTTCACCCTTCTTAATTGCCATAGCCACACTTTCTATCGTTCCTCCAGGCAAACACTCCTCACACATCCTATCTTGAACACAATGGATCATTGAGTACCCCATACATTACACTTCTTACCACCCTGTTCCTCGATTGCTCTCATGCATCTCTCACTCTCTCTCTCTCCTCTAATACTTTCTCTATGTGTTTCTCTATTACCTGCCTTCCTGACGTCACTCTATCCCTGGTGCCAGTGCTCTCTTGCATTCCTCTCTTTCCCAATCTCCTACTGTTTTCATTCTCTCATTCACTCTCTTCCATCATTCACATAACTCTCTCTCGTTCCCTCTTTTCTACTGTTCCCATTCTCTCCTCTTCTAACAATCCCATAACTCTCTGTCATTCCATCTCTTCTACTGTTCCTATTCTCTCCTCTTCTACCATTCTCATAGCTCTCTCTCATTTCCTCTCTTCTACTGTTCCTATTCTCTCTTCTATCATTCCCATAACTCTCTCTCATTCCCTCTCTTATACTGTTTATTCTCTCCTCTTCTATCATTCCCATAACTCTTTTTCATTCCCTCTCTTCTACTGTTCCTATTCTCTCCTCTTCCATCATTCCCTAATGATGTTCCATCATAACTCTCTCTCACTCCTACTCTGATTCGCCTTATATTCGTCTCTTCCATTCACCTAATCTCTTCTTTCACCCTTCTCATCTCATTCCCTAAACATTCCACCTGCTCTTTCAGCTCATCTCTCTCTCTCTCTCTCTGCAAGTGATATTCTGTTGAATTCATCACCCCACAGTGCATTCCATTTGTCTGATTTGGTTATAGCAATGTGGTTATTATTGTGTAGCTCTTTCAGAGCAATGATTTACTTATGTGGGATATTATTTTTGGGAGGCCTAGAATGAATTAGGATGTTGGCCATATCTAAACGAATGTTATTGGCTGTTGCTGGAGGCAGGTCATATATTCTCCATTCAATGGAAGCCATTATTTTGGCTTTTAGAACTTGCTTGGGAATAACTGCAAAATTGTGTCCTCGACTTAATGTACTAGTGGCTTCTTCGGTTAGGGTTAATGATGGTAAATTCACAATGATGCGATCGTGTTGTAATCGTTGTCATTTCATAGTAATATGTTGTTGGAGAATTTCAAATGTTTTCTAGTGTCGGTTTTTAACTTTCATGAATTCTTTTTTAGGTGTTGCATCGGAGATGTTCTTAAGGATATCCCACAGTTCCGTGTTTAATATATCAAATAGTTTGTTATGTAGAGCTCTGATGATTGAATTTATTTCTAGCTCCAGCAAGTATCGTTTATCTGTTTCTGTGATAGTGCTAAACTCGCTGGTTTGTAAATGCACCTGGGCTATGGACTAGTGAAACTTGTTTTTGATTTTGACACAGTTTGGCATTGTATTGGTGTCTCAGAACCTCTTTAAGAAGGCTAATATGTTCAGATACCACGGCAATTTAACTTCTGCCTTATCGTATTGTCATGTCTTGCATACGATATCGTCTCCGTGAAGAATCCTCAAATGTGTAGAAAGGCTTATGTGTTCGTCATACATGTTTTAACTTTAACAGTATAGACGAGAACACAGACTGATAAGAAAATAACTATTTATTAACTTATTGCTGATATTTTGCTGGTATTCTATCCAGCATCTTCAGAGCATAAAAACAGTTTGTTACAGTACACGAAATAACAACAATCAGGTATAACAATGGGGCTAGTTTGAACAACTGTAACATACAATACAAAGACTAAAGTCCTAATTAGGCACCATTTACATTGAAAAGAGAGAAAGCAGATATTAATTAGATAACTGTCTCCCAAATACCAGCAATATTTCTTTCTGACTCATAACAACTTAAAGCCAAAACAAAATATCGATGATATTTTGAAATACTGATGGTATTTGGGATACAGTTATCTTAAGATCTAATTAATACCTGCTTTCTTTCTCTCTCTCTTAATGTAGATGGTGCCTAATTAGGACTTTTATTATTTTCTTATCAGTCTGTGTTCTCATCTGTACTGTTCAAATTAATCAACTCTTATAGAGTAGTTCAAAGGAAATACCACCAAGATTTCCTTCTTCAAAAGAAATTGTAATTTCAACTTGTAGCACTGGCAGTTTCCAAAGTCCATAGACTCTGCTCAATTTTTCCAAAATTTCAAAAAAGATATGTATATCGAATCATTATCCCTCAAAATGCCCAACATGTCATCCACATCTGTGGATGATGTAGTGAGCATTTCATCATTTACTACATCACAGTAAATTTAAATGAGAAAGACTGTTTTTAAAATCTGCTGCTGCTCTTAAAAATCAGCCCGATTTAAATAAATCTGGTTACATAAAACTTCCCAAATAATAATATATGGTGGATGGGAAACTGATAATCCGAGTTTCCAATTAACTTCCAACAATTATTATTATCCTCCCTAATACTAAAAAGAAGTCAGCTGCATCACAAGACATCCATATCTTAAGTAAAAAAAAAAAAATTATTCTGAAATATCTTCCTGGTAACCTCAGCTGCCTTGTAGTAATGATAGTAATGATATTATTGCCTTGGCTTTATATATACCATATACTTGAAGGTCACTGGGAAAATAGTATATTTTCCCCTGCGACCTTCTAACAAGTGATGGTTCCACAAATGTTGAAGCGTAATTAACTGCAGGATAAATTATCATTAGAATTTACCATTAGCTTCTAACAGATATTTCTATCCTCCCCAATACTCTAAAAGAGGTCAGCTCCATCCTGCAATACATCTCATATTTCTCTTAAGGAAAATATCATTTTGAAATCCCTTCCTAGTAATATTTGATCCTAGGTGCCTTGAAAGATAACTGGCTAACTCTTTCTAAGTGGGTGGTCCCACAAATGCTCAAGCACAGTGAACTCCACGAAAAAATTATCAGTTTCCCATTAACTTCCAACAGATATTATTCTGGTGGAATTGTTGGCTCTGTCCTACAAGACTGCTCATATTTCTCTTAGCTTAACTTAAAAATCATCCTGAAATATCTTTCAAGTAGCCAGTGAAAATGCCTAGCCTCATTAAAAGTGTTAGGCAATAAAATCGCAACATCAACTATCATGGCAGTTGACTACAGCGTGCTGATGCAATACATAGCTAAATAACCATCACGCACTATACAAGGCCTCATTATGAAAAGTAATAATACGTTAGAAATTAATTTCTGATAAGGGAATAATACCTCCCCTCATCAAAAGCATGTCTGTAGCAAAATCATCACATTACCTACTATGTGACCTCAAACATACACAGTTCAGCAACACAAGGGTACAGCCTGAGGATAGCGCTCGGCTTGGCCCTATCAATACATCTCATATTTCTCTTAGTAGGCCTCTAGCAGTTAACTAAGGTATGATCTCTATTAGGCTTTGGAATGAGAATGGTACAACCAGCTAAAAAAAATCAGTTGGTATGTGATCCGTAGAGAGAGAGAGAGAGAGAAAGAAAGGAATTAAAAAATATAACTAGAATGTGAAGAATAAATTTTGGGCTTCGCAATATTGCTCTATCCCTAGACTACCTGGTCATGGGGATTTCCTTGCCTGGTATTCTTTATAGGCTGTGGTAACTTCAGCTGCTGTAATAGGTCTGGAAAGCCAGTCTTGAATGTAAATAGGAAAGTCACTAATGTTCTAAGTGTTGTAGCTTCCCATAGTGCTACTGTCTTAAAACATGTGCATATATATATAATATTGTTTCTGAAAGGTGTCAAGGATGTCTTGTATGGTGGAAATGTCTTTAACCATCCACACAGATTTCGGTGAGTCCTCTCTTTGTAGAATTTGGTGAGCTATGTGTTGAAGAAACTAAGTGACAAGGCAATTATTAATACATCTTTTGAAATAATTACTTACAGAGATATTACAATTAACATGACAAATTTACCTGTTTCACTAAAATGTCCAACATAAGAATGTAACATGCCAAATTTATTTCAGCACAGGACTTATACTCAGGATCTGGAGGACAAGTAGCATCAGACTGTTCTTGGGCACTTCTTGATGGGGACCATGTCTGCTTAGTTTTAACACCAGTTGGTATCTGTTGTGGATGTTCAGCAGGTTCTGCTTTTCCAGTTCTTATATCACTTTTATTTGCAGTCATTTCATAGCCAGTAATCATTGAATGAACTCCCATTATGAACATTTTGAACAATAAATCCAGAGGGACCGGTACTTCCAAAAGAGTTAAAATCTAAAATAAACCTCTATTAATTATCTATAAATTATGTTGGCTGATAAGATATAAATGATAAGTATATAAGATATATATATATAAATGATAAGTATAAAAATTAAGCGGATACATGATTGGGTATATAAAAATATATTTTACAAAAATATAGCAGCGTTTTTAAAAAAGGTATATAAAATATAAACTATAAAATGATAGACACAAATATAAAAATGAAATTGGGTGTATTAATGTCTAAACCAATTTTTATTGATGGCTTAAACCCATTCAAAATATGATGGGTATGAGAAACAAACAGCAACAACAACAAATAAATAAATAAATCCCTCATATTTGTAGATTTAGGGACTCAAAAACACACGTGTTGAACAGATTATTTTATTAATTACAAATAAAATAAAACTTGACGTTTCGACCTCTATATCGAGGTCATCATCGGAAGAATACAACTGTATACAGAACCAAGCTACATGCTCATGCTTTCTATACCAGTAAACTAAATCTACATAGTTAATAAATCTTTTTTCTAGCCTGACCTCTAGTGATAGAAAAGAAAAACAAAAATAAAGAAATAAAATTATTAAAAAAATAAAATAAAAAATAAAAATAAAAAAAAAAATAATAATAATAATAATAATAATAAATAATAAAAAATAAATAAAAATAAAAAATATATATTATATATATATATATATATATATATATATATATATATATATATATTATAAATAGATAAATGCAACTACAATAAACTGTTAGAGTCCTCATGTATTAATATTCTGGATGGTTACAAAATGATTTCTTTCAGTTGCTATTGAATGTTCTAAACACTTCAAGTCACCAGGTTGTCTTCTTGTAGTGGGAATTTTTCTGACGCTGGTTTAGGATGTTATACAGGTTGTAGATGGGTCCTCCACATTCTTGAAATGGTGAGGCCATCATTTTTGTTCAGATTTGGGTTGTGTTTGAGCATTTCATGAAATGCTCATTTCATTTCATGAAATGCTCAAACACAACCCAAATCTGAACAAAATGATGGCCTCACCATTTCAAGGTTTAGGATGTTATACAGGTTTGAGCATTTCATGAAATGCTCATTTCATTTCATGAAATGCTCAAACACAACCCAAATCTGAACAAAAATGATGGCCTCACCATTTCAAGAATGTGGAGGACCCATCTACAACCTGTATAACATCCTAAACCAGCATCAGAAAAATTCCCACTACAAGAAGACAACCTGGTGACTTGAAGTGTTTAGAACATTCAATAGCAACTGAAAGAAATCATTTTGTAACCATCCAGAATATTAATACATGAGGACTCTAACAGTTTATTGTAGTTGCATTTATCGATTTATAATATATATATATATATATATATATATATATAAAACATATATTTTTTATATTTTTTATTTTTATTTATTTATTTTTTTTTATTATTTTTTATTATTATTATTATTATTATTATTATTATTTTTTTTTTTTTTTTATAATTTTATTTCTTTATTTTTGTTTTTCTTTTCTATCACTAGAAAAGGTCAGGCTAGAAAAAAGATTTATTAACTACGTAGATTTAGTTTACTGGTATAGAAAGCATGAGCATGTAGCTTGGTTCTGTATACAGTTGTATTCTTCCGATGATGACCTCGATATAGAGGTCGAAACATCAAGTTTTATTTTATTTGTAATTAATAAAATAATCTGTTCAACACATGCGTTTTTGAGTCCCTAAATCTACAAATATGAGTGCTCATCACCGTGTAACCCTAAAAGAAAGAAATAAATAAATCCATTTTCCTATAAAAATTACTTGCTTTCCACTTCTTTCTTTAGTCATGCTACATATAATATAATATAATATACCAAAAGTGCTGCAACATTATCTAACATTTGTATACTTATAATAAGATGCTTGCAATAATTTGTAAACATATCTATTATTATATTTTTGTTTTATATTTTTCATAGGTTATATAAAATAGTTATAATCTGAAAATGAAAATTTTTTTCAGCAGTTATCAGCCTGGTTAGCCAAGTGGATAGCATACTTGCTGTTCAACCAACAAAGTTGTGAACTGAATTCTCTTGCAAACATCTTCAGGTAGGAAAAAAATTTCTTCACCAATGTGAGACGACTACTCCACTTACTTCACAGGGAACTTTTTCAAGCCACTTTTGAAGAATTTGTCCTCTCTTTGTAGGGAAATAGTTGGAATCCTATTCCAGAAATATCGTTGCAAATCTCACAAAGGAATAAAGAACCACAGGTCCAATCAATCGATCTAGCCAGAACACTTAAGAGTTAACCTTGGTACCTCTTCTGGGTCTGGCTCTCAACATTTAATAAGTTTTGTCTTTGGACTTGATTGCTTCCTAGATTGTAGAGCAATTCTGTTTGCCTTTTTTTTTTTTTTTTTCCTCAGTCTGTCACTGAGTGGAGCCACTGCGGAGTTTCCTGTTCTGGAGTGAGGAGTTTAGTACTGACCTTTTGTAGTGATCTGAATCACTACAAAGGATCCAGATCACTCTAAATATCAGTGATATTTACAGAAATCTGGTAGATCACTGAGGATTTTGGAGAGATACCCCAGCACCTTAACAATATCTCAATAAAGGTTTCTGCTTAATAATCATATGCATTAGGGGGTGCTTAAGGGTCAAAGCTATATAACTGAGAGGAGACCTCCACATAGCCTTAAAAGGAATGCAGACTTCCAATCCTTACTGTCCAATCCTTACCTTCTTGCGGTGCACCCTGTTAGGTATCTACCTGGATACTGAATGGACAAGGATGAGCTGGTAATTTGGGATTTAGCCAACCAAATTCAATTCTTATTGGCTTAAACCAAAATTTCAAATGATGGAACACCATGACAGAATTTCATGCCAGGTGGGGCATCACCCAGATAAACAAGGCCCCGTTGTTTTCGCCAGGGAAACAGGGCAAACAGCAAAAAGTCAGCTACTGGAACAAATTCTAAAACTTGCCCTAACTCAACATTACCAGAGTTCAAGATCAGTACTATCAACATAAGAAACCTGAATAGCAAAGAAATGGAGCTAGCTGAGGAATTGGATAAGTACCAGATCAACATAATAGGGGTCACTGAAACAAAAAACAAAAACTGGTGAGATCATTCTGAGCAATAAATACAAAATGTTATATTGAGACAATGACAATCAAGGAAAAGAAGGGGTAGCCATAGTATTCAACACTAAATATGAGGCTAATCTTCTTGAATGGCAGACAGTCTCAAGTAGAGTGATGTGGGCAAATATGAGATGGGGAAGTGGACAATGAGACTTATTTGTGCCTATGGTCTCACAGAAGGTTCTACTAAAGGTAGAAGTGGAGGAATTTTTGAGGCTTTAGGAAAGCAAATGACAGTAAAAAAGGAAAAGGTGGTCCTTGTTGGAGATCTAAATAGCAGAGTAGGAAATGACTGTCAGACATACAAAAATATTTTGGGAAAATTTGGATAAAAGAGCAAAGCTATTAATAATGGCAAATACATGTTGGATTTAAGCTCAGGATATGGACTGGTTATTACTAACACAATGTTCCAACATGAAAATATGCACAAATTCACATGGAGAGAAGAGGCAACGAGTAAGAAAAGTCTCCTTGACTATGTTATTATCGATAGTGATGTTTCCCACTGGTGCAGGACACCAGAGTGCACAGAGGATTTGAAATTGGAAGTGATCATCATTTAGTCTTGAGCAGGATAAAAACTGAATTTCATATCGAAAAGAAGAACATGTAAGAAAGTTTTAAAGAGAATAAAAGTTGAGCAGCTCTCAGATGTGAACTGTAGACTAAAATACAGAAATATTATTCATGAAAAAATGAAAGAGTTTGAGAGCAGGAACCAAACCTTGGAAATTTAGTGGCAAGACCTGAATAAAACACTGATTGATTCAGTCAGAGAGGCATGTGGTGAGGTTGTGTGCAAGGATAGAAAAATCAGACACAGGAAGTTAAAGAAACAGTGAAGGAAAAGAAGAAAGCATATTAAAAGTTCCTGGCAAATAAGTCAGCTTGTGCTCTTAGAGAATACAGAGAGAAATGTAAGAAAGCTAAACTCTGTGTAAAACTGGCTAAACAAAGTCATGGGAGGACTTTGGCAAGAACATAGAAAATAAATATCAAGAAGGTGGCAAGATATTCTGGAGGTTGTTGAAGAAGTTCAGAAATGGAGGAAAGAGTGCTGTAAAAGAAATTAGAGATGATACAGGTGACATGAAAACAGGAGAAAAAGATATCCTTGAAGTATGGAGTAATTACTTTGAAAAATTGCTAAATGAAACAAGCAGTGATGACAGCACAGTGGTAAAAAACACTGACCAGGCATGCAGTCAGGAATACATATCCATACTTGAAGTAGAAAAAGTCATCAAAAGCCTGAAATGTGGAAAGGCAGCAGGAGCAGATGATATTCAACCAGAAATGCTGGAATATGGAGGTATCAAAGTCGTACAGTGGCTGCACAGGATAGTTCAAAAGGCCTGGACAGAGGGATGAATTCCAGATGATTGGAGTAGAGCTCTCATAGTATCCATATATAAAAAGGGAAATAAAACTGAATGTGAGAATTACAGAGGGCATTTCATCACTGAATCTTCCTGGTAAGATATATGTAAGTATATTTGAGAAACAGTTGAGAAGGATTGTGGAAGAGAAGATTGGTGAAGAACAAGCTGGATTCAGGCCAAATAGAGGCTGTCAGGATCAGATTTTCACTTTATGACAGATAGCTGAGAAATCATAGGAATATAACAAAGATCTGAATTTAAGTTTTGCAGACTTGCAAAAGGCATATGACAAGGTGGCAAGAGAGAAGCTATTCAAAACGCTACAGTTATATGGTGTTAATAGGGCATTATATCAAGCAATATTTAGTTTTTATTTGAGTTGTAAATCAGCAGTTAGAATTGAAGGAAGTACAGGAAAATGGTTTAATGTTAAATTTGGTGTCAGACTTGGATGTACATTATCCCCTGTCTATTTCATTATCTATATGGATCACAATATGAAGGAAAGTGGTATTAAACCTGATATCAAAATTGGAGGTTTTAATCTCAGTTCTTTGCTTTATGCAGATGACATTATACTTCTAAATAAATCCGCTACAAGTCAGCAAGATTCCCTGACTAAATTGAATAACTGTTGTAATAGATATGATATGAAGGTCAGCATTAAAAAGACAAAGACAATGAAAATAGGTAGAATCGTTGAAAATGTCAACTGCGTTTTGAACGCAGAACCTGTGGAACAAGTAAAACATTTCAGCTACTTAGGCATGATTTTTAGTGAAGATGGTAAATTAAATATGGATATAGACAACAGAATCAACAAAGCTGTTATGGTAGGAAGTCAACTGAATAAATTTATATGGAATAAGAGAGAAATTAGCCAAAACACTAAATTAGCTGTATACAAGATAGTGTTTAAACCAATTTTAACTTAATGATCTGAGAGCTGGGTTAGAAGTAAAACACTTGACCAAAGACTAGAGACCGCAGATATGAGAGTCCTGAGAAAGATTAGGGGCATGAACAGATGGCATCAATGGCAGTATCATATTAAAAATGAGGATATTAGGAAAGAATTTTGTATTGTCAGCATCCAGGAATGCATTAGCAGAGCTAATCTCAGGTGGTATGGCCACTTAAATAGAATGGGAGAGGAAATATTAGCAAAACAAATGTTCTCTTCCAGGTTGGCAGGAAAACAACCCAGAGGAAGACCAATATATAGGTGGATTGATACAATAAAAAGTGCCTTAGAACAGCACTTCCCAAATTGTGGGCTGCGGTACCCTTGGGGGCCATAGGTTTTGTTGAGGGGGACTTGAAATAATGAAATCAAATTTAAAATCTTTTAAGACTAAGTAGTATTTAATTTTTATTATTTCTTTTTTGTTATTTTTTATATTTTAATGGGAAAAAAAAATCACACATTGGTGGGGGTTCACAAATTTTGCTTCCTGCATATTTTGGCGCTTAATGAATATTAGTAAATATATGCTTATTCATATAAGTTTCATTTCAAAGCAGAAATCTAAGAATTGCAGTTTCAAATATTTCATCTGATATTGGTGTAGCAGTATTGAAGCACATCGTCCACGCGGTTAGCCTAGTGGCTTTGCGCTTCACAACCATATGCCTGGGGAAGGAGTGTCCCAGGTTCAATTCCCGTCGAAGATGTGAGGAACTTGAGGATCTTCTTCAGGCATAGCCAAGTTAGCCAGTCTTGGGCATGGGCAGTAGGGTTTTTTCCCGCCAGTTTATCTGACGTTTTTCATCCCGCAAACAGGTAAACCGGCCTCGTGAACATATGCTGCTACAGTCAAAAATATATCCCCCCAGCGGCAGGCTAGGCGACAGGTCGGTTGGGAGTGGTACTAACAAGAAGTCGCATCTAAGTAACACGCAGACCCTGCATAGGATGCGGGAATAACGCGCAGTGAAAGAAGAGTACTGAAACACATCCATCACATTAAATTGTTATTAAACTTCTTTTATGTTTTTAATTCTTGTTTTATTACTAAGCGTTTTACATTTCATGTGCTTGTACTGCAAATGTACAATAACAATATATCTATCTACATAAAAATATGAGATAATGTGCCATGTCAAATGTGTATGTAAGATGCTAAAATTGTAACATTTGCATTTGATTTTTGCAATATTCGCTGTGTATGTTTTGTATTGAATATAAATACTGTACAATAAATATTATAATAATTTATGTCTATATTACTATTTTTTTTTTTCGAGGGGGCGGTGAAATATTTTAATTTTTCCAAAGGGAGGCCCTGACATCCAGAAGTTTGGGAAGCACTGCCTTAGAAGACAGAAATATAAGACCTGATAATATTGGAGTCTTGACGTTTAACAGACTGATTTGGAGGAAAATTGTAGATAGGAAGTAAGCAAGTAATGATGTTAATTTTTCATTAGTACTATTATATCTTGTACACCCCCTTGAGAGTATATATCAGGAATTTAATGATGATGATTATATGTATTAGGATCCATATACAAGCAGTCTAGTTGTGAAAATATTTCACATGCAAAACTTTGTTTGCTTATACTTTGATAAAGATTAAACATGAATATAATTTATTGGAATGCTTAATTTAATTTATAACCAAATGAAAAAGAACTTTCTATGGCCTGCATACCAGTAGGGATGCTGGTCAGTATGGTATGCATCCAGTTGTGCTCAAAAGTTATGCTCCAGAATTAACATCTATCCTACATCCCCTCTCTATAATCTTTCATCCATATTCCATCCATTCTAAAAACAAGGAATAAAATCAGCCATTGAACCATCATCCCAATACCCTCAACTCAGTTGCCTCCCCTCTTGCACCACCTACTGGATCACCAATTATTAATAATCTTCAAATTGGATTAAACTATTCTCAATCTATGACACATTACATAGATCACATTACTTACAGCTACACAAAAGCCATAAGGTTTGGATTAATTTATGTGGTCATTCCACATTTCCAGATCATTAGATTAGGTCATGTGTGGTCTACTTGGAAAACTACTAGCTTCCCTTTTGTAACCATATAGCCAGTTTCCTCAACATTCATTTGCTATGTGTCATTTGATTTGTTCCCTTCGGATTTCCTCACCAACATCTGAGAATCCAGGGATCTGTACTTCTCATGTATATAAAAGGCTCTCTCTGACCTCAAATCGTATCCAAAATTTTATTGATTACAATAGTCCATTCCTTCTCTTCATTTGATAAACCTTGTAATGCTCGCATATTCCAGGCTTCAAGAACTTCTTTAACCAATGCCTTAAATACCAATCTCTTTTTCCATTCTCCAGTGGTATGAGAAGCTAAGAAGCTTCTCATTTGTAGCTGCTGACTTTGCACAAATCACAAATTTAGAATGTTGTTCTCACATTTAGAATGATCACCTAAAAATTCTTTATGCTAAGTTTTCATTTTTGAAAATTACTTTCATGTAACCTCAATTTTTGATACAAATATGTAACAGCAAACTTAATGGAAATGGAAAGAAATACCTTATATAACTAATCAACCACAAGTCTAAAAATCGACTCTCATTTTATTAAAATTTATTTAATAAAGAATACTGATAAGACAATCATATCCTGAATATTCATGAATGGAAGATGATTGTCATATTTGTAGAACTTTCAAATTAGTACTTCAAGGATTTTATCATATTTTTTGTTTAGTACTAAACTCAATAATGAAGCAGAAAATAGTATAAGACAAAGTAATATGGAAAGTGAAGTGCCAAGCAATGTACATAAAAACATAAAATAGCAAAAACCTAACAAAATAAAAGATTAACTAACATAAAAAAAAAAAAAATTGCAGTATACAGGCAGCCTTTGGTTTACGCTTCACTTCCTTTCCTGAAAAAACGGGCATAAACCACATCGGCATAAAACGAACCCAATTTTAATGGGAGGTCCAAAGTTATGTTCTGTGCAGTCAAAAAATATGCATATGAAGTATGTGTAACATTATTATATTTAAAGTTTTGATAATACATACATATATATTTGTTAAAATAAAATTATTAATAACGAAAACAAAACAAAATTATATACAAAAAATATGAAACTTCGAAAAGATATTACATATTTCTATGTTGAAGTTCCTGGTTTCGAATCACCTGCATTTTTTTTGAAAAAAAGTATCCAGTGTTAACTGCTTAGATTTTCTTTTTCTTTCTTTAAGGAGTTCAGTGTAAGGTCAAATAGATGCAATTACACTCCTTTTTACGTTCGCACTCCGTTCCCAATCATGGTCCATTTCGCAGAGTTCATCAGTCAATGTCTCTATGCTTGCAAGGATAGGCTGTAAATCGGCCATTTTATATCTCTCAGAGGACCTTCTTCATTTTCTTTCTCCTCTTTTGGATACTGACTTAATTGTTAAGCTAATTCTTTTAAGTCTTCATTGGAAAACGGTTTATCATCTCTCTCTAAGCTTCTGTCACATCTTCAGCTGTAATATCGTCCAATCCCACCTCTCGTGCAAGCTTGGTAACATCTTCAATAACATTCTCCTCTTGCTCTAATTCCTCAAAGTCGTGCATAAATACTGGAAGAAGTTTTCGCTGTGCTCCTTTTAAACACTTTGCTAACACTTCGTTCCAAGCTGCCTTGATGTTGTTAATACCCTTCAAAATATTGAATGACTGCCAATAGTCTTTAATAGTTTTTCCTGGAGTGTCCAAGACTCTTACCATTTCTATAAATGTTATATGGAGGTAATAGGCTTTAATGATTGATATAATCCTCTGATCCATCAGTTGCAAAAGCGATGTTGTGTTTGGAGGCATATAAACAACCTTGACATCCAATGGTGTTCTTACTTCAGCAAGGTTTTGAGGATGTCCAGGAGCATTATCCAAGAGAAGCAATGCCTTAACTGGCAAATAATTTTCTTTACAGAAGCGAAGCACGGTAAGACAAAAATAATTTGTGTCCATTTTCAATAGATTGGCAGCATGGCTTTTAGACCCTTGACAGTGCATGGTGTCTGTGAATGGTACATCAACATTGGTTTAAGCTTCAAAGTTCTGGAGACATTTGCACCCGACAAAAGCGTAAGTCTATCTTTTGCAGCTTTAAAACCTGGAGCGGAATGTTCTTCACAGGAAATGAAGGTGTGTGATGGCAATTTTTTCCAGTAGAACTCAGTCTCATCAACATTAAAAATGAGATCAGGAGGATAATTTCTTTGTTTTACACAGTCTTGAAATTCTTTAGGAAAATTGTTATTTTCTTCGATTTCACATTTACTTCGAGACTTAAATCTCATGAACCAACCTTTGCTTCCTAAAAATGTTTCTTCGCCTCCATCTGTCTTTTTAAGATCCTCAAAAATTATTTTTACTTTCTCAGTTATAACAGCCTGCGTCACTGGAATGTTTTTCTGATTCAAGTCATCCACCCATAATGATAATAATTTTTCCATTTTTTCATGAAGTTTACCCCTGCTATAACTTGCATGTTTTGCATTTAGTACTGCCGTACTAAATGCAAAAGACTGTTTGTGTTGTGCAGACTGTTTTATTCTATCTGCATTTTCATATTTGTAGTAACAGTCGATGGAGGTAAGTTCATACATCTACAGACATAAGCACGTGTCTGCCCATCTTCCATTCTTCGAATCACCTCCATCTTCTTTTCAAGCGTGATTGATTTCAGTGCCTTCTTCACACCAAGTTCTGCTAACTTTTCTGCACTTCTTTTATCAGACATGGTATGTAATTATGTACTTTATCAATTTAAATATGTATGTATGTATGTATGTAAAAAAAATTAAATAGAACAATTAGGTAGATTCAACAGTAAAACATACCTGTATGTCGTAATAGCGTGGGTAAACACTCAAACACTAGAGTGCCTTCTCAGTCAGACCACACTATAGCAAGAAAGCACATGCAGGCATCCGCCATTATTGTAAATCGGGGGTAAATTGAACTGTCGTAAACCGAGAGCTGCCTGTATATGATGCTAGCTTGAGTTTTTGTTCTTAGTCTTCATTAGTTCATAGTCTTTTTATACCAATAAACATTTATTGGTCCTTCACTTTCGGCATTATTTTCAATCATATACTATTTTCAACATCATTATTAAGTTAAGTGCTAAATAAAAAAAAATTATAAAAATTCTTAAATTATTAATTTGAAAGTTCTATAAATATGCCTATTTGCTTTCTCTTCCAGAATATTCAGGTATGTCCTCTAGTGTTAGTATTCTGTAGTCTTAATAGATTTTTAACCTTATAATTCTTATATGGAGACACAGTTCCATTTCCACTCCACTAAGTTCTTCTAACATACAATGATGCTCATGATATCCAGAAAGATACAATTATTCTTATCCAGGAATACCTTAATGCATTGTGCACTTGCATAAAAAGGAACAGGCAAGTTACAATAAATACAGAAATCTTACACATATAATTCACATTGTGTTCAAAACAATTATTACTGTTTAATGGGGAAAATCAAAATAAAATTCATTGTAAAACACATTCATTTCTAAAACATTAATATTTATCCTCATAAAAAATTTGTGATCACTATGTTTTTTAGAGTAACAAAACCAAGAAAAAAAAATCTATACTCACCTGCAACCAGTACAATGATTGTTCTTGCAGAGAAGCTGTAGTTCCATCAAATCTAACACTTAAAAACCTATACATCTGTTCTGTATCAAATCCTAATGGACTTAAATCTGGGTCTAAAACTTTGCTTAAAAAAAAAAAAAAGTCAGCTGTTAGCAATTCTAAATATTTATTTAGAATGAATCTGAGTGAGTTAAAATAAACTCTGAAATTATCTCAATTTTTTTTTTATATATTACAATTTATGGTTTCATACTGATCACATGTGAATTTCCCTTGTATTGCAGCACCAGCTGAAGTAGGCAAGATGACATTTTTTTCTCCAGACAGGCTATAGTATGAGAGGATACTGAACTCATTTGCTCTATTTCTAGCACTGTAAACAGATTATAATCAGGGATGGGAAACCAAATTGAAATAGAATCAATAAACTAATGTTTCTTGGATTTAAATGAGGAAAAAAAAAAACATCAACTGATATTTTTTGAAAAACTTAAATTGAAATTTTGATTGGAATTGAAAAAAATAAAAAAACATGAATCTGAATTTAAATGAATGAAAAATATCAGATTAAACCAACAAAAATCCTATTTCAAGCCATCAAAGAGCAGGATATAATGCTGCATTTTCAGCATTACAATCAAGGCCCCAACTCCACAAAAGTCTGCAACTAATCACCTAGTGAATAGGCAATGCTGGTGCTGTCAAAATAGTCAGCATCATCATGAACCATGGGCTCCAATGCCTGCTTCACTATCTTCTTCCGCTTTTTTTTTTTTTTTTTTTTTTTTTGTCCAGTGGTCAGTGTCGCAGCTTCTGTAAACCCACTCCACACTAGTCCTTTATGTCATCTATCCATTCTCTTTATGGTCTACCACTGCTGTTTACAGCATCCATAATACCAAACATGAATATCTTTATCTCTAAACAAGCAACCTAATATGTCACATAAGAAGACTCCCCCAAACCATCAACGAGCCAGCACCCTTATGACCTGGCACAATAGCATGAGGCCATGGCATCATGCTGTCAATGTAACACCTGCACCCTCCAGTCAGCTCTTTACTGAAACATCCAGTAAAGATCCTAATGAAATTATTAAACAGATATTATTGACAAATATTTCCTTGTTGCAAACTTTTTTTGACCCTGCATCAAGATAATTTTTTGTGACATAATAGATTACAATATGTTAAGATAAATAAAGATGTACAGATAGTTTCAATTTAAACAATAAGGCAAATGACATGATCCATATGATATTACAGATAAGCTGAGAATGCCATTAGAATTCAACAGGATCACCATGAAATTAAGTTTTCATGCTGATCCTTATATCTTTACCGGCCCTGGTTGGCTGAGTGGTTAGCATATCCACTCTCCAGCCAAAAGGCTGCGGATTCGAATCCTGCTATGGGCATGGATGTTTGTGATTGTCTGTGAAAATACTAGTAATGGTCGGCTGTAGATGGCGTTGGTGTAGATGATGAAGGTAGTTGTGGTTGGTTGAGACAGAGAGTTGTAGAGTAGATTCCCTCTCTCGATGAGTCTTTGGACTCCCTGGAGGTGTTACATAATAATAATAAATCTATTTCACTAGTTTTTGTTCCTTTTCAGTCTTTGCGTTTTACTTTTCAAAATTTATAGTCCATTTTATTTGATAATGATATGACTATGTATTAAATGTATAGTTATATCATCATCATCAAATTCCTGATGATTCAAATACCCTCAAGAGATGTATAACATACCATAATAATAATACTACATGATTAAGTTTATATTATTACCGACTTTCTATCAGCAATTTCCCTCCAGATCAGTTTGTTAGTTCTCAGGATTCCATTATTGTCAGATCTTATATTTCCATCTTTTAACAAAGTTCTAACTGCACCAATCCACTCTGGCCTTAGTCTTCCTCTGAATCTTTTTTTCTATCATCAAGCACATAGTTGCTAACCTTTCCTCTCACATTCTGTTTAAGTGATCATAGCTACTCAGTTCATACATTGCTCAAATGCTAACAATGCTTTAACATTGCAAACACTCTTAATTCCCCCCCCCCATGATTCTGACACTACTGCCATCTGTTAATACCCAGAATTTTTCTCAGAACTCTCATATCTGTTATCTTCTTCAGTCTCTGATCACTAGTCTTATTTATAATTTAACTCTCAGATACAAAAGTCAAAATTGGTTTGAGAAGTGTCTTGTAGACCTAGTTTTGTATTTTGGATAATTTCTCTCTTATTCCATATAAATTTTTCCAACTAGAAGCAAACATCTGCCTTCTTTACTGTATTTTCATAACCATATTTAATTTGTCAACTTCACTAAAAATTGTGTTTGACAGTTGAAATGTATTCTATAAGTTATCCCTTGAGGAAGCAGTTAATGTTTTTCATGTTTTTTATTTGAGAATGAAATCTCTATTATAACAATAGTACAACAAAAGCAAGCAAATAAATAAGCAAGGCACCATCACCTTACCACAATGGCTAATGAAACAACAATTTCATGATTTTGTTACAATATTTATTTATTATTATCATCCTAAGACCCCCATTGAACTCCGGCATAGCTGGTCCCAAGCCCAGTTGAGAATGGAGGAGGGTTTAGCAAAGGACTAATCTCCCTTTCCAAGAAAAGCCAAATGATTATGAAACTAAAAACCTGAACAAACCATAACGATGAAAGGAACAGAATACTCTGCAAGACACCAGACAGCAACTATCTCAGCTGGGAAGTAAAAACAGCAAAAATGAAGTCTCAGAGTGAAATCCTTTTGGAAGCTCTAATATGGAAAAAGAGTCAACTGGTGTCACCAAAATGTAACTTGAAATTTGCAACATGGAATGTAAGAACCTTATATGAAATTGGAAAAACAAGACAGATCATCTCAGAAATGGATGCTTATGATATAGACATTCTGGGAATTAGTGAGCTGAGATGGACAAGTTTTGGACAGATGGTAACTGAAGACAAACATACAGTCCATACTCTGGTCATGAAAACAGACACATTAAAACACTTTGAGTCCTGGACCTACTGGGACTTAAAGAACCCTGTTTTCTCTCTATTTGAGAAAACTGCTATGCAGTATTTCTATGGAATATCCAAATAATTATTTTTGTCTTTTAGTTAGCATCTTTGACAATTAATCAGAAGAAAAATTTTAGTTATACATGTGGTATGGGCTCCAGAAATGGGTCGCAAGAAATCAAGGTTTTTGAAAAAAAAAAAAAGTTAATTTTTTATCAGTTTCTACTTATATTTACTTCTTTAGTGTTCAAAATTCAACAAATTCAGTCAAAATATTGCTTAGATGTTACATAAATAATGAAAATTATAAATAAAATATGTGTGTGTTATTATTATGATGAAAATATCATTTTACATAGGGGTGTGCATCACTATAATTATCCACTATTGGCGACAAAAGTTGAGTGGTAAATTATTGAATTAGGCCATTCAGTTTTTGAAATGCCACACCTCACATGCAATCGTGAACCTGACTCTCTGAACAGCCTCAAATTTGATCACCCCCTCGTTCGAAGCTCTGCATCACTGTTGCTTGACTCGGAGCTCACATTTGTGGGGTGATCTGCTTCCTCCTGTTCTGGATCACTGCCTGCCCAATCATCTAATTCAGATCTTCGTTATCGAGTATTTCCTTGAGCATTTTGTTCTAATTTGCATTCAGCCAAGAACAGTTTAACATCCCTGGGTGTAAAACAATTCTCTCACGTCACAAGAAGAGAGTCGTGAATCAATTATATTGTTTAGATTGGAGCAGCCAGAGTTATGAAAGCGTGATGTAATATAAACATGAACAGGTGCGATCGTATGTGATGTAGATGATGGGCAAACGTTACTATATATTAATATAAATTCCCTTTTTTCTTGATAAAAGTCAACCATCCTCATGGATAATGAAGCTGAAGGTTCAAATTTAACTACAGTACAGTCTGATAATGAATTTCAAGCACATATTATTATTTTCGAAATTTTTAATTTAGCAATGTAAATATACATCGATGGGCTTCTAGGTTCACGTGCAATCGATGAATATTTACATTGATAGGACTCAAAGTGTTAAAGGAGTAGCACTAATACTAAATAAAAAGGCTAAAAGCCTTATTGAATGGGAACTAGTAAATGACAGAATCATTACTGCACACTTTAACCCAACATAAGTCAAATGTCAATAATGCAAATCTACATGGCTACAAATGATGCTGATGATGAGAAAAAGGAAAAAATTTATGAACAACTTCAAAAAGTAATAGATAAAATACCTAAACATGACATGACCTAAACAAGATAGCTTTTTTAAACACAAAGATATCCATAACTTACTTGGACTTCTCCCAATAAAAAAACCAGAAACCATATTGATCACATAATAATAAATGGAAAATACAGAAGATCAATTCTGGATGTGAAGGTAAGAAGAGGAGCAGATATTGGGTCAGATCATTTCTCAGTACTAGCCAAACTAAGATTAAAACTTAAAGCAAATAAAACAAATGAGAGAAAGAATAGAAACAGATATGATACAGCAAAGCTAAATAACAAAGAAATAAAAGAACAGTTCATCAAATCAATTAGAAACAGATTCACAAAACTGGAGCAAATGGATGAAGAAAATGACTATCAAAAGAGAGCAAATGATAAATGGAAAACGTTTCAAGAAGCTTATAATGACTGTGCTAAAAAACATTTAAAGATGACTGGAGAAAAAATAAACAAAGAATGGATAACCCAAAATATTTGAAATTTAATCGAGGAAAGGAAAAGAATAAAAATACTACAAGGCAGTCAAAAGTCCAAAAGGCTTTATCTTTATTCTGTTGACAAAAGGCTTTGACAACAGAATAATATAATTCTGTTGACAAAAAAAGTAAAGACATCAGCCAGAACAGACAAAAGGTTTTATATAGAAAATCTGGCAATGGAAGCACAGAGCAGTAGACATGGGACAACTTAATACAGTATATGAAATAATGCAAAAATTGTCTGGAAAGAAAAAAGAAATTGGAAACTTGTATAAAGGATAAAAACAGAAAGTTGTCAACAAAGGAACAGGAAGTAAAAGACCACTGGAAACAGTATTTTAGTGAAACTTTGAATGTAACAGAAAATTATGACAAAGTTAACACAAAGAACTTCTAAAACAGTTAGAACAAGATAAACTAAACATAAGCATTGAAAAAATCACCCTAAGTGAAGTAATAAACACAATAAAGAAACAAAAGTCCATAAAAGCATGTGGAAATGACAACATATATACGTTGAATTACTAAACATAGATAAAGGCACTGCTATGAATGAGTTAACTAAATTATACAATCTGATTCTGGAAACTGAATCAAATGAGAAAATACCAGACCAGTGGAAAGAAGCAGTGATAGTGAAAATACCAAATTAAAAAAAAAAAGGAGATGGGACTTAACAAAATGTGAAAACTGGAGAGGAATTAGCCTTCTATATGTATCAGGAAAGGTATTTATTTTATTTTGGAAAGAATGAAAAATGAAATCCAAGTATCATAATACTGAGGAAGGAACAAGCAGAACTGAAGCTGGGAACAATACAACAGATTTTCATTTTGAAAAACATTATAGAACAAACTTTAGAATTTGATGTCCCCTTGTGCTTGAATTTTACAGACTTTGCCAAAGCCTTCAATTGCATTAACAGAGAAATTCACAGGAAAATTCTAAGCATCTGTGGCATACCAAATAAGATAATTAATATTATCAAATAAATGTATGAAAACAGTAGATCCTGAGTTTTGGTGCAGAACTCTGAGACAGAAGCCTTCCCCATTGTAACTGGAGTTTGACAAGAATGCATACTGTCTGGTCTACTTTTCAACACAGTGACAAATTGGGTTATAACCAAAACCAAGAAAACCAAAGCTGGCTTAAGATAATGTCTTGAAGACCTAGATTATGCAGATGACATTACCTGATTTCTTCTTGTTTCACTGATTTGCAACAGAAAACAGACAGATTAAGACAAAATGCACCTCAGCAGACTTAAAAATAAATAAAGATAAAACAAAAATGATAAGGATTAATAATAAAAGTAAAGAAACTTTAAAGATAGACAACATAGAAGTAAAAGATGTGACAGACTTTCACTGTCTTGGAGCAACAGTCAGCAAAAATGGTGGCACAGATGAAGATATTAAACAGGGAATAAACAAAGCCTGCAAAGCTTTTAAAAGGTTATAGTCAATATGGAAATTTGCAGCATACAAGATTAAAACAAAATTGATCTTTTTAAATAATAAGATGTTAGATCTGTTTTACTCTAAGGAGCAGAAACTTGGAAAGTAAGCAAAGTGCAGGAATAAAAGTTAAACAGTTTCTAAACCAAATGTCTTAGAAAAATTTTAAAAATTGATTGGCCAAACCAAATATCAAATAAAGAATTATATAAAATAACTAACATAAAAAGTATTAAGATGAAATTAAATTGCACAGATGGAGATGGATGGGACATGTACTCAGGATGAACCACGATGACATCCCAAGGGTGGCTCTGACTTGGACCCCTGAAAGAAGGTGTAGGAGAAGAAGACCAAACCTCACATGGTGAAGGATGATGGAGAAGGAAAGAAATGAAGCTGGTTAGAAGCAAGAACATTGACTCTGGACAGAAAGTTGTGCAAAGAAAGGATCTTAGCCTTATGTGCCACTGGGCGTGAAGAGAATAAGTAAGACCCCCCCCCCATGGAGTCAAAGACCCATCACGGGAGGTTCTGCTTCTCATTTCCTAGCTTACATCCTCATTATACAGCTTCCAGGGATGATCTCTGGTTATCTCCCACCATTTTATGAAAAACATCTTCAACATTAATACTACTGTATAACAACACCTTACCAAATTGTACATCTATCATATCATCCCTCTTCCTCCTATTCAGTACACTATGTAAACTGCATCTTATCAAAATCCTTTCTTTTAGTGTTGAACAGTGATCAGCATTCATTTTAGAAATTATGTACTTTATAACCATGTTATAAATAACTATTTTAATTTCTCAATGTTTCGACCTTCATATTAAGGTCATCATCTGGAGTATATACAAATATACAAGGACAAGCTGAGTTACATTTCACACAGTAAGCTAAAGAAACAATGATTTGATCACTGGTTATTCTACTAGCATGACCTCTAGTGAAAAAAAAAAAAAAAAAAAAAAATTATAATTAATTAATTATAAATAAATTAATTAATTACTTAGAAACTACATCAAAGCTAACATGAGAAAAACATTCTTTCTTATGGATAGTTTTCTTACAGTAACAATGATGTCCTATTTTTAAATTATAATTGTTATATTAGATTTAGGATTCTGGATTATCTACATTCCTGTTTATAGTTAACTCTTAAGGAGAAAGGTTCTGTGGATAAAATATGTGCCTTCCATATGTTTGGGATTTTTAGACCATCATTATTGTTCAGATTGGGGTGGTTCATAAGAATCTCACAGGATTCTTTAAATTTGCATTCATACCATGTTCTATTGTGATGTAAACAATAGAACATGGTATATTGTTTACATCACAATAGAACATGGTATGAATGTTCTATTGTGATGTAAACAACTGGTACTTTTCCAGTCAATTCTATGTAAAGTGTTCAGGGCATGATCAGAAAGGCCAGCTTCACCATAGTTATTATATTTAATGTGTCGTTTATGTTCCTTTTGTCTGATAGGAATTGTGCATCCTGTTTTTCCCTATATATATGGTCGATTACAGGTTCAATAAATATGGTATACGTCACGGTGGGCCAATGGAAAGAATGGGTATTTGGATGAGTTCAGTAAGCTTTTTAATTTTGCAAGAGGTTTAAAGGTGTCTTTGAGGTTGTATTTCAGTAGAATTCTATCTGATGTCCCTTTAATGTATGGAATGGTTATAGTTTTATCGTAGTCTGGTTTATCTTCGTTTTTAATTGAGGTCTTGTAGAGAATTTTGTTAATAGTGTTTTGGCTGTAACCATTTTTTAGAAAAGTATTGCTGATAACTTTAAATTTGTCTTTCAGCACTTGTTCATTGGAGAAGATCTTCAAAGCCCTGTTTTTTAGAGTATTAATGACACCTAGTTTTTCTGATGGGTGGTGGTAGGAGTTTATGTGTATATATTAGCCAGTATGTGTCGGTTTCCGGTAAACAGTGAGGGAAAGACTGCCAGAAGGAAGACATGCGACAAGCATATCTAGAAACGGAAGTGTGTTCTGTTTTTCAATCTCAATTGTGAATTGTATGCGATTGTGTTGTTTGTTTGTTTAGGTGGCTAAGGAAAGTGTCTAGTGTCTGGCGGCCATGAGGCCAGATCACAAAAACATTGTCAACGTATCTAAGCCAGCCTTTGGGTTTTAAAGGAGAGGAATCTAGAGCATGTTGCTGAAAATGTTCCATATAAAAGTTAGCAATATGGGGGGGAATAATGGCATGAGCCCATACAAAATAACCAGAACGCAATATATGCGAAAAGAGCACCGTGATATCTGGAAGGAATTTGTTCTGTAAAAGAAGGATTGTGTCATTGATTGGGACATTCCCAAAGAGGGCAGAGATGTCAAAACTGACTAATAAATCATCTTTTTCTAATGTAATGTCTTTGATTATGTTTATGAAGAGTGTTGTGTGTCTGATGTAGGAGGGGGGGGGACGACCCACTAACTCCTTGAGTGTTGCCGCTAATTTCTTGGCTAGGTGATAATTCAGGCTGTCTATACCTTCAACTATCAGATGGAGTTTTGTTTGTGTATTTTGGTAGACCACAAATTCTCAGGAAAGAACGTAGTGCAGAAGTAATTTTTTGACTGTATCTTCGGGCCATGTAATAATTCATTTAAGTAGTTTCTCTGTTTTCTTTTTTATTCTATTGGCTGAGTCGTAGTTAACAAGTTGGTATGTACTATTGTCCGAGACTAGCAGATTCATTTTTTCTAAATATGTGGTTCAGTTTAGAATAACGGTGGCCCATGTATCCCCATGGGACTTACCCAAAGCAGAACTTAGATTAAACAAGTGGTCATCTGCCAATTCTCTTGCACTTTATCGCAAAATATGAGCTGATATATCCACTATTCCTATAGCTCTATTCACATCAAGGTTATCTAATATGGTTTCCACCTCCAGCTCATTTACCTCTGTTTTCATATAAGCCTTTGAATCTCTTGTTACAGTAATGTCTCGCCGCCCCCCCCCCAGATGATGTACTCTTGCAAAGTGTTCATTTAGTAATTTAGTAATGCTGTTTCACATGCCATGGAACTGATCCAAGCTGTCTCCTAAGCTTTGTCATATTTACCTGCCCTGTATTCTACATATACCCCCCCCCCCTCTTATTCCACACATTTAGCCACTTCTCAGGTCATATGATCACTCTCACCAACTGGTATGTAATGCAGCCATATTGGTTATTGAAAAATTCTCTGATTAAATTACTAGATATAGCACTCTTTAACCCCTAGTACATTCCATCACATGCTGCTTCAAATAATTATCCCTTAGTAACCGTGTAAATTCTATTTCAATTCTCCCATGTGTCCTTTCCTCATTCCAAAATATGTTCCCATAGTTTAAGTCCTCCATAATAATTACCTGCCCTTCACTCATTGAGCTTATTTGCTGATGCACACTATTCCCATCATCCTTTACATCCTCTAGTTCCCAAGCTTTTTCCACTTGTGTACCCCTTTTAAACCCATTTCTATAAATTGTACCCCTTGTTTTTAAAATAGCTGTTTTTAAATATTGACACTTTTGTTCAATGCCTATCTTAATGTAAAATAGTGGAAATGAGGTAATGGGTTGGGAAAGGAAAATTACTACACTAAAAGTACAAACCACAGATTTAATTTTACAATATTCGTAACACAGAAATAAGTATAGCTTCAGGTTAAATATTGATAATGATGATCAAGTATCTAACAAACTTTTCATTATATATTTTGATTATAATATTAATATTTGTGTCACCTGTAATAATTGGTATACAGATCACTAGCCGACTGAAACATTGTTAGTGACATCGTTGAGCTTGCTCTGGTGCAGTTAGTTTCTTGAAATCAGGCTCAAAAGATGCAAGATACAGTCTTAAATCCAGACTTGCATTAAGCTAGTTGCACTACTTATTTTTTATGAAGGTGTAAGAAGAAGAAGAAAATGCTCTCTCCACTAGTTCAGTATTAGTAAATGGCAAGAGGTATTTGAGTGCCTTCTCACTGAGCTGTTCGTATTCCTCACTGACATCTACCCAGAAAGTAATAAGATGCTTTCTTTTAAAATCAGAATTTAAAGAAGAATCGGTTGAAAGTTCAATCAACTGCTCTTTTTCATTGAGTGACAGCTTAGCTTCTTTGAAGAATTCTTCATTGAAGGGATCTGCAATCCAATTGTTTTATTATTATTATTATTATTATTATTATTTTGACACCTCCAGGGAGTCCAAAGACTCATCGAGGGAGAGTGTGCCGACAGCATCGAACGATTGGTCCCCTTCCAACTACTAACCGCGCTCAAACTTACTTAACTGAGCGATTAGTAGCAGAGGCTCTACCAATCGATCAACCTTCGCCGGCTTTGAGACCTTCCAAGTGACTAATAAATTCTCTTTCATGTTTTGGGATAGGTGCAAGTCATTCTCAGATAAGAAGTTGTGCAGAGTTTCAAAAACCTCAGGCTGAATTCTTTCAATACAAGCTTTCCAAAAATCCAGTTTTTTAATTATTGAATCAATTTTATCAGTTACTTCGAATATAGTGATTGAGATGTTTTGAAGTCCCAAGAAGTTGAGTTTGTTTATTTCTAGAAAAATATCTGATAAATATGCAAGACTTTGAAGCCAATCACTGTCATGAAACTTTGGAACAAGACGGAAATGATGGTTTTCAAAAAAAACTCTGGACTTCATGTCTAAGTTCAAACAGCCGTGTAAGTACTTTGCCATGAGATAGCCACCTTACCTCTGTATGCAAAAGTAATGTGCTGTGAAGGCTGTTCATTTCTTCACACAACACATTAAACAATCTGAGTTTCACGGGTTTGACTTAATAAAATTTACAAATTTTACAGCCTCATCAAGAACATCTTTCAGTTCACTATGAAGAGGCTTGGATGCAAGAGTTTGTCTATGAATGCAGCAGTGACTCCATGGTACATGGGGAGCTACGTCTTTAACTCGGCCACGTAGGCCTATAAAACAACCTGACATAGACTTGGCTCCATCAGTGCATACACCACAACAATTAGACCAACTAATGTCCTTTTCAATGAAAGAACCATCAATCGCATTAAAAATATCTTTGCCTGTGATATGCTCTGTCAAAGCAACAAAGCAACAGGTTTTCCTCAATTTCATTTTCTGTCAAGTACCTCATGATGACAAGCAAAATAGATAAATCAGCAACATCTACACGTTCATCGACCTGGATGGAAAAGAATTTACTTTTTTTTTAATACTATCTACTACTGCGGCTTCAACATCGTAAGAAATATCCTGAATTCTTCGAGACATTGTATAGTTTGAAAAAGAGATAGTATCGATTTTAAGAACATGTTCTTCCCCAAACATACAAAAAACGGCATCCTTAATACAAAGAGAAATTAAATCTTCAGCTATCGTTTGGCTTTTACCACATTTAGCTATGCAATAAGCAATATGGTAGGAAGCCTCAATTGCATTCTCATTGTCTTTCTTTCCTGACGTCATGTATATGAAGTTACATTTGGATGCTTTTCTAAGTGCTGAAATGAATGCATTTCTTTTTTTTTTTTTTATACATAGGATGTTTAGTTTCTAAATGTCACATGAGTAGAGAGGGTTTCATGCAACGTTGGATAATACTTCCCCGCACACACACACACACACAAAGGGTTAGGACAGTCATCATCCCTACAAATGAAAACCAATATTTAATATACTCTTCAGAGTATTTCCTTTTCTTCTGTGCAGTACCTGAGGCACGCACCTTTTTACTATCTCCCAGTGTGGGTGTACTCGTAGTTGCAGACACGTGTTGAGAAGTACTTGGTGACGGGTTATAATCCATATCAAGTTTTGGTTTTTTAACAGTTCCTGTTTTTAACCACTGATCCATAACTGGCACACTTAAAAATCATTGACAATAATAACAGAAACTATGTTAAACATTAAATAAAATAACTACTTGAAAAGAATCACAATTAAAGACAACGCACTTACTTGTACTCAGTCAATAACTGAACTGATCAAACAGTCTGGCTACAGATGTATATCTATTTTTGGAGAAGTTCTAGAAACGTCGCAAATGGAAGTCAGTGGAAGGTTCGTTATCATAAAGGTCATTTCTTAGTAACACGCGATTGTTCTGGAAAGGAGGATGGGTCACAAAAGTGATGCATGAGCTGTGCATAATGATTGGTAGAAGAGTGGTTTTGGGGAGGGAGCCATGCCCTCATCAATCATCATTTGCTGATGTGAGCTAATTTTGAAGTGTCTCCATTAGCAATGATTCAAACTTAACATTTATTGTTCCATAACTAATGTTTTGCATTTTGTTTACTTTACTTGTTTTTCCGCCATTACTGATTATTTTTCATGTACCCCTGAATGGTCCAGTACGTACCCAAGGAGGTACGCATACCACCGGTTGGGAACTGATACTCTAGTCTATAGAAGCATTAAACCATTTTTTGTTCTGCTGGCTACTATCTTACACCAGATGGCCCTCAAATGTGCTATTTTCATTAACCTGCAATTGAACTTCTACTCTTTGGTTGCAGTTCATCAGCTTCATCAATAATACCCCCCCCATTCTTTTTTCTCTCTATCCGCTCTGAACACACTACATCCTTCATATTCTATGCCACTAACTATATCATCCCTGTCTCACTAATGCCAATAACCTCTGGTGAGGATGAACTAACTAATGCCCAAAACTCCTCCCTCATTTCAAATGCCAGGGACATTCAAAACGTGCAAGTTGTCCTGATGCTTTATACTAACGATCTCATTCTGACTTGTTACCTGCAGTAACAACTTAGGCATTTTATGTGCATTATTACACTCAACTGCCTCACTGTCATTGGTGTATTCACTCAACAACTTCCCCTCTAATAGCTCTAGTTACCCTGACTTGGCACAACCACTTTTACTTCATTCAATAACACTTTTTCCAGACACCAAATTCATTTAGATGCAAACCATCCTTCCTGTACAGGTCCTTTCGTCAGTCAAACTCACTCCACAAATTCCACATCATTCTTCCTGCATAACCTACTCGATGATTCATTCGCTATTATGGCCCTGCTTCTCAGCTCAACTCTGTCATACTGCTGCAACACCCTCACTGTCTTAACTCTCCTTCTTCTCTTTTGCTACTTTCAGCAACTCTTTCATGTCCTCCCTCATGCCATATTCCTCTCTTTTCAGATCATTCATTTCAGCCAAAACAATCAACTCTTTCCCTTTTACCCTTCTGCACTCTAATAGCCTTGCTAACATTGTTAATTTTTGCACTCAGGAAGCACAATTCTCTCAGTCTCTTGTTAATAACACCTTTTATGATAAAATCGCTATACAGGATTCTTTCTCTCCCCCCCCCCCCTTAATATTTCCTTCTCTCTTAGCCAAATATTCCTTTCGCTTTTCTCACATTTCTTTCTTTCTGTTATCAGCTGAACCACTCAAGACTTTTCTGCATTCGCTCCAGCTCACACTTTGTCCTGTGTATCACATCATGTAGCCATGCCATCTCCTTCATTACAGCCAACTCTTCATTTTTTACATCTGTCATAATACTATTCTTTCAATCAGCGCTCTCTCTCTCTTTCAACGTTATCTTCTGTTACACCATCGGCACACATTTTCATGGATATTCTCTGTTCTGTCCACATCACCACCACTTCCAACTCTTGCTCACTTACTCTTTATATCCAATGCCACAATCCCTCTATTCATCTTAGCTCCCAAACTAATTTTGTGCATCTTCTCATTCACCACACCTTTAATAATCGAATCCCTCATATTTCACTTGCGAGTCTTTCATTACTTCTCTCATATCAACATCATTCATTTGTCTTCTTTACTCTTCCACACACACACACACACACACACACACACATCTACAATTCTCTTCATTTTAATCTGCATCCACTTTGTCTCTGGCCTAATCCTCACCAACGCAGCTTTCAAATCTCACACCCTTTTTCCTCTGCCATTCATTCTTGCTATCTTATCATCAGTCACACAAGCTCATTCACTATCAACATGTCTTGATGTTATTTTGATGTTTATCATTCACCACTTGGCAGGCACAGATTTAAACAAGATCCTTATTTTGTGAGCCATATAATACTAGGATGTGGAGTAGATCAACCCTTGGGTTGCAGTTTGCCAACTTTGCAAATAAACGCTTAGCAATTTCTGAGAGAGCACTCCTTGATGAGAGTTGATGATCGCTACATGCTGCTGATGGAATCAAGTGTGCTTAAAAATATCCTGAAGAAAAGGTAATGGAGAATATTATATAGTTCTGAATGTTTTTGTGTGGACTTGTGTCCCAGTCGATGCCCGTAACTCCACATTCATTGGCCAACGAATGTCAGTTTTTACATATTATCCTTCATAGCATCCTACAGTCATGTTCGATGATTGCAGTGGATTGCTCACAGCGAACAGCACTTGACTTTCTGAACTTCTATCTCAGTATGTTTCATTGACTGTTGATCTGGGATGGTCCAATTTGTCAACAATTTGCCAAACAGATAGGCATGCAATATGGCATCCTATCACAATGCCTCTTTCAAACCCCATTCGTTCCTTCACACAGTCATTTCACCCAGATATAGTTCACTGACTTGGGAGCATCATATTCCTAATGCATACTGATTACAAACACGTGACTGGTTACATGGTACGATGCCCCTTGCCCATGAGGATGTCCACTGACTTCATTCTAGGGTGTAACACACACACACACACACAAATTGGCCCATAAGTCAATTAACATTCCATAGAAAGGACCCATCTTTGTGAAACCAAGAATGGAAGGAATTTACGTGCTGTGGTTTTCTCATAACTAATAAAAAAAAAATCTGGTAATGTTGAAAACCTTATGCAGTTGCTTCTCAAAGATAGGCCATTACTATGGCTTGTTCTATGACTTGTGGACCGTTGTCTGTGTGTGTGTGTCTCTCTCTCTCTCTACATATATATATATATATGATCATCATCATCATCATCATCAGCCATTGTCAATCTGCTGCTAGATGAAGGCCTTTCCAAGATTACTCCAAAACTGTCTGTCCATGGTGCTCCTTTCCCATGTCACTCCTGCAAATCTGACGATATCATCAATCCACTGTGATTTAGGTCAGCATCATGGTCATTTTTCCTCTCGTGGAATCCGATCCAGTACTTCTTTTGTCCATCATTGATCTTATCTTCAAGCAATATGCCCATTGCCACTTCAGATATTTCATTTTTCCTATGATGTCAGAGACTTTGGTTTGATTTCTTATCCATGTATTCCTTTTCTGATCCAATTTTGTGACATCAAGCATACTTCTTTCCATACTAAATTGTGTTGTTCTTAATTTTTGAATTTCCTTTGCATTCAGTGTTCATGTTTCACAGCGCCATATGTCAGTACAGAAAGAATACAGTGGTTAAAAACTTTTCTCTTCAGGCATGATGGGAGTTGGGTTTTGAATATTGAATATAATTTTCCAAATGCTTTCCACCCAAGCATCGTGCACCTTTTAATTTCGTCCATGATATTTTGTTCCATTGATATCTGTTGTCCTAAGTATATGTAACGATCTACTTGTTTAATTTCCTCATTATTGATTTTTATTATTTCTGGTTGGACATAGCTGTTGAACATAACTTGGGTCTTCTTTAAGTTTATCTTTAGGCCAAATGTTTTGATAGCAATTTGGAGTTCGTGGATACGAATCTGTAATTCATGCGCAGTTGAAGCAAAGATAACTTTGTTATCTGCAAAGCATAAATGGCTTAAATATTTTCCATTTATCGTAAAACCTTTCCCTTCCCAATCAAGAAGTTTGAATATTTCTTCTAGGCAAGCTGTGAATAATTTTGGAGATATTGTATCACCCTGTCTTATACCTCTCTGTATTCCCACAGCAGAGATGTTTCCATTGAAATGAATTGCTGCTGTGGCATTCGTGTATGCTGATTTGATGGTCCTGATGTATGGCTCCTCCATTTGTTGGTTTCATAATTTGCAATGCTTTAAGTACTGCCAATTTGAGTTAAGTTTTAAGTGAATCAAAGGCTTTCTCATAGTCAATAAAACCAAGACATACGAGGTGGTATCAAAAAGTTTCAAGACTAGCTCTGTTTATGAGAAATTACTTTATTTATCTACATTTACACACTATCACCTTCAAAATAGTCCCCTTGCATAGCAATACAGCGCTCCCAGCGTTCCTGCCACTTCTGGAATGAGTCCTAAGTCTTCTTTTCTGAGAGTGTCAAGCACTTCCTGTGATTCGCGCTGGATCTCCGCAATGGCGTCAAAACAGACCTTTGAGCTGGATTTTCATCTTTTGGGAAGAGGGTGAAGTCTGCAGGAGTCAAATCTGGCGAGTAGGGTGGGTGCAGAAGTGAGATCATGGTATTTCCAGCAAGAAACTCACATGTGAGGAGCTCGGTGACAGGGTGCATTGTCATCGTGGAGCATCCAGTTTTTCGCGTGCCACAGATCCAGTCTCTGTCGTTGAATGTCCTCCCTCGGATGCCTTAAAACCTGCCATTAGAACTCGCTATTGACGGTCTGGCCCCTGGGGACGAATTCTCGATGCACAATGCCACAAATGTTGAAAAAGACGATGAGCATGCACTTGATCGAGCTGCAGACCTGCCTCGCCTTTTTCGGTTGTGGAGATGATGGGCTCTCCCACTGTGAAGACTGTTGCTAAGTTTCATCACCGGTAATGATCCTCGACATGAAGGACAGATCATTCACGGCACGCTGACAGAGTTCTTGGCAGACTTTGACGGGGTGCTCCTTCTGCTCCTGGGTCAGCAGCCTGGGGATGAACTTGGCAGCAACACGCAGCATGTTCAAATCACACGTGAGGATTGCCTGGACTGTTCCGTATGACACACCAACAATGGCAGCGATGTTGTGGAGTGTTCTCCAACGATCCTCATGCACAAGTTGCCGAATGGTTTCGACATTTTCAGGAGTTGAGCTCAACGAAGGTCTTCCTGATCTCTCATCGTCTTCCAGTGATGTTCTTCCGCTCTTGAAGCGCACATGCCACTCAAAACATCTTGAATGACTCACTGCAGCATCGACGTAAACTTGCCGAATCATGTCAAACGTCTCTGTGGCAGATCTGCCCAGTTTTACGCAGAATTTCACATTTGCTCTTTGTTCTAACTTGCTGTTCATGATGAAATCACAGATGTGGTCAGAATAGCACCAGTAGCACAGCTCCCGATGTACACAGGATGATGTCTTTTGGCACACTGACTTATGAAGGTAGGTGCTCCCTGTGACTGTCCATGCAGCCTTGTGCTGCCATCTGTTGGCGTGTTACAAAACTAGTCTCGAAACTTTTTGATACCACCAGTGGTAATTGATATTCATTACACCATTCAATAATCTTCTGTACAATTTGAATATGGTCCATTGTACTAAAGCCCCTTCAAAAGCCTGCCTGTTTGTTTGGTTGTGCTAGGTCTAGAGTTGCACAAAGCCTATGAGCTAAGAATTTTGTGAACACTTTGTAAACTACTGATAGTAGACTGACAGGTTGGTAGTTTGTCAAGTCTTCTATCTCACTTTTTTTATGTATCAGAATTAGGGTAGCCTTCTTCCATGTTGTTGGTAAATCATTTTTCTTAAGGCATAAAGTAAATAGTTTTGCTAAGAGTTTGTAGATTATTTCTCCACCTGTTTTTAGAAGTTCAGCTATAACTCCATCCTCACTTGCAGCTTTCCCATTTTGGATGCTCCACATAACTTCTTCTGGTAGAATCTGTGGTACTTCAGCTGTCGCAGTTGTCTTCTTCTTCATTTAATTCATCATCCTGATATAACATTGAACAATACACACACACACAAGGTGTGGCTATTAAATAACAAGACTGGTTGCAAAAATGTAGTTTATTATTACAATTGTACAACTTAATTGTTGTTATTCCCTTCAACATACTCCTCCTCCTCTATCTATACACTGTTGCATACGAATTTTCCATCGTTAGAAGCAATGCTGCAAGTCATCAGGTGTTATTTGCTTCAGTAGCACTGCTGTTTTCTCCTTTACTCATCCACTGACTAAAAATGGGTGCCCTTCAATGTGGATTTCAACTCTGGAAAAAGGTAAAGTCAGATGAAGCTAAGTCCAGTGAGTAAGGTGGATGATCCAACACTGGGATCTTCTTATCAGCCAGATATTGCTTTACAGACAATGCACTGTGGACTGAAGTGTTGTCCTAATAGACAATCCAAGCATTGTTCTTCCACAGATTAGGTCTCTTTCTTCCTCACTCATTCTCTCTCTCTTCTTGGCCAGAACCTCAAGGTAATAATGTTGGTTAACTGTCTGAGCCTCTGGTACCCATTCAACCATTATCAAGCCATTGATATATATAAAAAACAAACAATCAGCACTGCCTTCAGTTTTGACTTGCTCATTGTTGCTTTTTTTTTTTTTCATTCTCAGTGACCTGGGAGTTTTCCAGTGCATCGACTGACTCTTTATTTCTGGATCATACTGGAAAATCCACATCTCATCACATGTGATGATCTTCTTCTGCAAGTCTGGTTCTGCTGTCAACCGGACTTGCAGTGGATTAGCAGATAATGCCTGATGACTTGCAGCACTGTTTCCAACAATGGAAGATTCATATGCAACAGTGTATAGATAGAGGAGGGGAGTATGTTGAAGGGGATAACAATTAAGTTGTACAATTGTAATAATAAACCACATTTTTGCAACTAATCTTGTTATTTAATAGCCACACCTCACACACACACTTTTTTCTTTCTTTTTTTTATAAACCACACAATTTGTTTTTTAAAAAAAACATTACATATAGAATCACATATTTGTTTGCATGTGGTAAAAATATTTCCCAAACAACTTTGACATGGAAAATAAACAAGGACAAGGGGACCATCCCTGGAAGATGCAAAAGGAAGTGGTAAATGAAGAAGTGGCATTTTTTTTTTTTTTTGGCATAGAAGGTATCTATACCATGGAATGTATTGCCTGGTATGGCAGTGAAGGTGCAGATGCTGAATGGCTTTAAGGATGAGAGACTATTATCTAGGATGGGCCTTAAATTATAATAATAGCAACAGTAATAAATATTCAAAATATCCAATAAAATTAAGATAAAGTTCTATGAAATTATGAGAATTGCATTTGAAAATAAAACACAAAATATTTTAAAACTTGATTGCATAAAACTTTTGTGAAAAAAGAAAAAAGAATACATTTTTATTTTTCTGCTGCCAACTAAAAACAGTTAACAATACCTGAGAAGAATTTTCATTTCTGAAAGTTCCTCTTCTGGAATCTCATGTCTAAATGCTTCCATCCAGTTTGGCATAATATATTCCCACACCTAAAGATAAGTTGACAAGTAACTGTACACAGTTGCATTGTATGAGGTAATTTTGTATTTAATTATTTTATATGATTATATAAAATGAGGATTAGTTTCCAACGACTACTGCCAGAGCTCAATATACTGTTCTGTGACTAAGTGCAGAGAAAGATAGTATATATATGGACAAGAACATGTGGAGTTTCATTCCATTCAGTCCCATTTGAGTTGGGGGAAACAGTGATTGCATTCAACATTAATATGAAGCCCATGGAAGTCACTATGACCAATGTAGCTGCAAGAAGAAAGTACTACAGAAAACGATGTGGGGGGAAACTCTGAAATGTCCTATACTGCAGGCTATATCATTTATACTTACTGCTGGCTATTAAATGGAATGACACAGGAACCCACTGCACATTTGTATAGTCATAATAGTCCCAATAAGTGGGGAGGTAACATTTCTGTCAATAGTGTATTTGAGTGATGAAGCCAGATTTAATTGGGAAAGAATAAAGTAAACAGATCTGTATAAAGTCTATTGACAAAGTAAAAGTAATGTGTTCTAATAAATGCTACTAGCCTATAAATTTAATTGTTCTCAAGATGGATAGCATGTTGCATATTTAGGCCTATGTGCTAGTTAAACCTCATGCTAAGGTTTAATGAATGAAAACAGCACAATAAAAGAATTAAACATGAGTTTAATAGTGCTAATACTTGATTTGTGACTGAGTCATCATCTGGGATACAATATACAAATTGTAATAACAAACAGCAACCTTGGCTGTTGGCTAGGAGGTCAGAGAATCATTGCAAACTTAAGTTTCACACAACTATATTTATTAAGATTTAGCTGGGTGTGCTAAAATCTGCTGCAGTGAAACCGTAGTTTTTCCCATGTGATTATATGCAATCTTTCCAAAGTATGGTGAGTTAGAGCTGACTTACTATAATGTAATGGCAGATATATTTCTTATGTTCAAGATAGATGTTGGCAGGTTTTCAGTTTAGCTAGATCAAGTCTGACATCCTTGGCAACGTCACAACTTGCCTCCAGATGATGGCAACAACATCAGGCTTGATGTAGCCAAAATTATCAAGTGAGTTTGGCTGCCCAGAAGAAATCTCTCCAATGACCAACTACATGCACTCTATAAATTATGCAAAGGAAAAAATATGATTACTAGAGGTGATAAGGGTAATGCCACTGTGAGTCCCAAACACAGGAAATACAATTGTAAAATGAATATCTTGCTCAGAGACTACACTGCACTATTTACAAGCCTTTAAGAAGAAAATATTAATAACATTACATAAAAATGTCACCTTGTGACCGCTCCCTCCCGAATTAACTAAAAAACTAGAACCTTTTAGTCACTCCCCCACCCCAGATATAGCTTACTTACTCAACATTTATAAATCTAATAACTCCTCCATCCTATAGTAGATGTTACTGACTCTCCCTCCTTTAAACTAGCCAAATTTTTAACTCCCTTAACCTCCCAACCGGCCGGTGTGGATGAAATAGTCAACACTCCCTAGCTTTTTTCATGGATCAAAACTTCGTCGGTATTCTGCCTTTTATCATTTCATTACCTTCCTCCACCGTTAATCTCGTTACGGCTATTCTATAGCCATTAGTGGATTATCTGTTGCTGAGTGACCTTTGTGTCCCCTCCCCCTGTCTTTACGTCTATTGTGTTGCTTAGAATTTCATTTATTCTCCTAAGTGATTTGACCTTTCTTGCCTCTAAAATGATTTATTGTGTCTCTTCCCAAAAATTGAAACGAATTTCACATATGCGAAAAAAGTCAATCCTGAAATGACCACTGATCAGCTTTTGCAATGAATCTGTTCAGTGATAGTAACTTTGGTGTATTTTATTCTACGAATCAGTGCGCCGGAAGAGTTGCACTGGTTGTTCTTTCACTTTACGTATAATAATTGAATAATTTTTTTTCGAATTTTCGAATTTTCAAATGTTTGCTTTGAAAATATTATGTCAAATATTTATATTTTTAAATAATATTTATTGAAATAAATATGTCCTTTTGCTTTCGTTTCTAGCCAAATAGCATTATATGGATCATCACATTTCAGATTTAGAAATGATTTTTTGTTATTTAATAAAGACAAAATAAAAAATAAAATGTTAAAATGCAAAATTGCATTACTCGGTTTCCGATTGTGTTTTTTTAGTATCAAAAATTTATATCCAATGATATTTTAGCAGTGATTCTTCGCCTTTGTCATTTATTTATTTATTTGTATTATGCATATTACGATAATATCTAGTGCCTAACCTCATGGATATGTTGAAAATTTAATGTGAAAAATATCATATACAGAATGATTTAAAATTTTTGCTCATTTTGAAGATGTTCTAATGCTTCCCCCCCCCCTCCTTATCCTCTCCTGGAACTCAATTGCATAACTACTCTAAATTTCTATACAGGTTTGAAAGATTTTCTAGACAGCATTCAAAATCAATTACTTCATTTTACCATTTTAACAAAAGATATAGAGCAATCAGATTGTATCGTGAAGCTTCTAATTCTGTTCTATTTATTTGCAATCTAAAACCAGCTGTTCTACTGTCCGCTGAAATTTTGTGAAATTTTAGAAATAATATGCTATATTTTCACCATGCAAAATTGCTTATATGCATACCACACAAAAGAAAGTTCAGTAGTATTATTTCTGTTTGTTTTTCTTTAAAAAAAAATCTAAATATTACTTCTTCTGCTGCTGGAAGCTATTTTTGAAATAATCTATGACTTATAAATACTTGGTAATATCCTCTTAGCTGGAGGAAAAGTTGAAGGCTTATTACTCTCAGTGCTATTGAAAAGAAAGGGGAGAACACTAAAGTGCCTCAGGCTGTAGTGCAGAATATGTCAAGAATGTCTTGTTTCCTTTTCGATTGTTGATTACCTATATCCTAACAGAAATACTGACATTTCGTTTACATGCTTATACATTATTTATGCCCAAATAATTGCTTAATTTATAATGATCAGTTTCACTTTTATTATCAAAAATTAGAAATCAAATCATACAATTATCTTGAAAAAGAGGATTTGAATTATTTTCAAAGAAAAGGTGCATATGCGTTTCATAATCTTTTTTTTTTTTTGGGGGGGGGGGTATATAACCTAATCAATCTGCAGATATTTCAGATAATTTATTTCATAAATTGTTCGCAAGACAGCTGTTACAAACGTAAATCACTTGGGGAACATACCCATTCAGTTTAGTGTAAAATAGTAGTAAAGGTTCAGTTACTTTAGATATCTAATCTAGAAGAAAATGTTATGTCTGCTGAGATTAGAATCTTACGTGAATATTTCTGACATGATTTCTCTATTCATTATAATGTAACCAATTTCCAGATTTTTTCCCTTCTGCAGACTTCATGTTTATGCAGTGATTTCTTCTTTGTACTACAAGAAAAAAAAATCAGATAACAGAAGAAAAATATGTAGTATTTTCTTTTCCACTGGCTGAATTGACAATGTTCTTTCTTTGTGTTTTGAAGAAGAAGTGCAAATGACTTTTTTCTTAATATTTTTGCCATTATAACATCTCATATAATTATAAGAGTGACATTTTACTGTTTTCCTCCCACACAAGAAACAGAAATAAGGTAGTAATAATATTGTTGATTCTGCCAAACTCCATTGTAGCAGAAATTTTTATTACAAAACTTTGTAATATATATATCTCCGAAACAAGAAATTTGGAACCCATATCACATCAATGTTGAGTGTTGGCAAGGTGAAAATGTTCCCGTTATTATTTATATATTTCATTTATTAACTAGGGGGGGGGCTATGCCCAACCGCCTGTGTTCCAGTATGGTAGGCCAGTTCTCCATCAATTGTGATAACTTGAAAGGGGGTACCGCCCCTGAATTCTGATGACTCGAATTTTGAAGACGCGACACTCAGGGTAGCCCCTGACTTTCAAAACGTTTAGAAAAACATGACATAAAATGGCTTATCATTTTATATATATATATATATTAGGATAACCAAGTTATTTTATAAACTTGGTTATTTTTACCAAGTTTATAAAATAACGACTTTCCCTCGCTGATAAGCTCGGATTTCCCCCTTCAATAGCTTTCCTGAAGCCAGATCTGGAGGCATATCTCGCCTTTCCGGTTATTTTGATAACCAAGTTTATAAAATAACTTGGTTATCCTAAAATACAATATCCCCAAGTTAAAAAAAAAAAAAAAAATTATTACATATATATATATATATATATATATATATATATAGGGTAGATTTTATTTCATTATTTTTTATTGTTTTGGTGAAATACTTTACCTGGAATACTCTTTCCAGAGGAACCGGAAAGAGTATTCCAGTTCCTCTTATATTTTATTCCTTCGAAAATATCGTTCTGTGTCATAAAAAGAACTTAAAAATTAGCCTTCAAGATGAAAAAAGAAACAGTACATTCGGGTATCCCTCTATCAATATTTGTAGTCCTGAAAAGGACTGTTTTGATGGCCTTGAAAACAAATATTCTTTATTTCATACTGTTCAGAATTTAAAATTCTTGAACAGTGTGGAGCCATCTTGAAGCAAGGGTAAACACACAAAGCAGTTTTACACTCAGGGCACCCGATTTTTGTTTCCTTTCTGATATTTTTTTTATTACATACATAGCATTTGCATGCAGGTTTTTTTTTATTAGCCGTTGGTGGTAGATTTTCGGGATAATGGTTGGAGTTAGCAGCGTTCAACGTCAGATGTCGGGCAGGATTTCCTGTTTTTCTGCTTGCCGAAGAAGGTGCATGTGCATGCAGCAATGCTTTCGCAATTTCTATTCTGTATTCTAGATATGTTATGGTAGACAAACATTTTTTCTTGTGCAGGAGGAAACTGTTCCAAATAACAAAATCTAATACATGTCCAAACACTTTTTTGTAATATTTTTTATGCTGTTTCCTCATTACAGAGTAGAATGATAGCTGCTGATTGCACCTGTCGACTCCACCCATAGTGTCGTTGTATGCACACACAGCAATGGGTTTTTCTTTCTTCAAACCATGCTTCTCCACGGATTCCGTTGATGGATTGTGCAGGGAAGACAGCAGAAAAACATCTCTTTTGTCTTTCCAACGTAGTGCAAAGACTTTCCCTCACTGATAAGCTCGGATTTCCCCCTTCGATAGCTTTCCTGAAGCCAGATCTGGAGACATATCTCGCCTTTTTGCATTTACAGTACCATAACTATCTGTACGATGCTGTAAAAGCAAATCAGAGAGTTCAGGACACATATAGTAATTATCCATTGTAATGCAGTAACCTTTCCCCAATAAAGGGTCTAGTAACTGCATTACTGCACGCATCGACAAGGGGAGATCCGAATATTTATCATGCTCGATTACAGTTTGCTTTCCCGTATAAGGTTTGAAATCCCAAAGATATCCACTTTCCGATTCGCAAAGCATAAAAAATTTTACTCCATACTTTGCTTTCTTTTTGGGAATATACTGCTTACATTTCAGTCTACCTTTGAATGGCATAAGGCGTTCATCGATACTCAAGTCTCTCTCAGGAATGTAGAGTGATCTACATTTCTGACGGATTTTCATCAGAAAATCATAAATTTTGTTGAGGACTGGGCAAGGATGTGCCTGATCGTATTCCTCATTATTCTGAAAATGCAAATACTTCATGATGAGACTGAATTGTTTTTCAGTCATAACATCACGAAACATTGGCGTGTTCAGAATCCAGTCTGTAGACCAATACATTTCGAGAGCGGGCTTTTTCACGATACCTTGCACAATCAAGAGTGCTATAAATGTAAGGAGCATGTTGATATCTATTGGGCTCCAAAGTTTACTGCGAGAATGCGGACTGTACTCAACTTGCTGATGTTGTTGGCAAGCATAAAGGTTAGTCTGTTCCACTATGAAGGAAAGAATATCATCGTCTAAAAATAGACGGAAAGAGCTTAAAATATTACTGGAGTCAAAGTCTTCAGTAATTCCTGGCTTACCTATGAAGGGAAACCGTGGACAAGCTGGTGTACGTCCAGTGGCGATCACCCATTTTCTGCACGAAGACATATCTAAAGTACAGGCAGAATCGCTATCTTCAGAGCTAGAAAGATTTCTCTCCTCATCGTAGAACAAGAGCTGCTCGAAAGGCGAAGGCTCCAACTTTTCTGCATCCCACGAAGTTTTCTTTTCTTACCATGAGTGTCACTGCTACTGCTTGCCATCTTGTAAATGAATTGTGTCTTGAATATACTTATTAATTATTCTTTTCTGCCCAGTAACTCCTTTCTGCCCAGCTCAAAGCTAATGGAGATTACTAACCCCCCACTGAGAAACAGAACAATAGAACATGCAGCACACTAAAGAGCCTCAAGCAATATCTGAATATTGTACAGGCAGAAATTTCTTGTTTGGTTTTTCACTTTATTCTGATATTGCATTTGAAGGATGACAGTGATTTTAAATATTTATTTCGCCTATATCCGAATATCACATAATTTCCTGATTTATAATAATCAGGAAATAATATGTATATTTTCTGATTTATAATTTGCTAAATTATAATAATCACCACATAGTTTCAGTATCGAAAAATTAAAGTTATGTGGAACAATTACTAGAGAAAAATAACGAATTAAATAAAAACTGTGACTATGTTTCATAACAGTTTTCGAGTGTGTGATAATAATGCAACGGGTGGGGGGATTAAACTATCAGAGGCGAAATAAAGTTCAATTCTATTGTGAAAGGAAATGAAATTTCACATTTGATATACATATTTTGAATGATAAAAATAAGCAAATGTATCACTTACTTTAAAAATTGGAGAATAAAATATCTGAATTATGCAGAAAATATAAATATTAATCATAACTGTTAATTTCATTTTGTAATGACCAATTATACAAGGAAACCAAGATTGTGAAAGTACAAAGAACAGTAAATTACTATACAACATGAAGAAAAAATTTAGTAATTTGATTAAAGAATTTCATGTTATTCTCTATAAAGCAAAGTTGCTCCAGCGTGTCCTAAAGGAAATCTGTGAAGTATTATTCGATTTCGATGGTTTTGTACAAAAATAAAAATTATATAAACTGGAACATCGGCAGCCGGTTTTCTTTTCTTTTTTTTTAAAGAATATTTCAAATAATTATCGTGAATTAATTTCTTCGAGAACAAAGAAAAATCTTTTGACTAGTAAGCGATTAGAAAAAAATTAGCGCAAAAAAAATAAAAAATTAAATTGGTTCTCCAAAGTAAGGCAATATTTAAGTGAAGAAATTATACAAGATCTTTATTTTGTCCAGATATTAAAATTGTATTGTACAATAAAAAGAGAAAACAAAAATATAAATAATTTCTCTATTTTATTCTATCCTATATAACTAAAATCCAGTTACCCAGCATGGAAAAAGGAAGTGCGTTTCTTGTTATAGGCAACTGCAGCTACAAACGCGAGATAATCCGATTAACCGTTCTCTTCAGCGTGAGGGCTTATCACACTTTCTAATGGACATGACAGTCAAATTGCACTTCTTATCCAGGTTCTTTCAACAGGTGGGCTGAATCATATCCATATTTAGCTGGACGTCTATAGACGTCCTGGCCGGTAGGAAGGTTAATTGCCATACTTCATCACACACACACACACACACACACACACACACACACACACACACACACACACACACACACACACACACACACACACACACCGTATTTTTCCATCTATAAGATGATACTTTTTTTCTAAAATTTTTAGACCAAAAATTGGGAGTAATCTTTTACACAGGGGGATAACTGGTTGAGAGACCGCAGTTGCCGTGGCAAAACTGCCGGTACCTTGTCTCCGCAAGGTACCGGTGAAAAGGTTTGTGATTAGCGGAAGCCAATCACAAAGGCTAATGATTGGCTTCTGCCAATCACTCGCCTTTTTAAACTCTGTCTACTGACATCATTAAAGGCTGATTCTGAATAAATCAGAACTCTGAAAGCATTCATATGTCTGCAACTCATTGGCGGGTAAGTTAATGCATTCACAATATTTTGAGCACTATCCCATAAAAATGTCCGAAAATAAAAAACGACTGCCATATTCTTCAAAATTCAAGTTAAAAGCTATCAATTATGCAAAAGAGCATGGAAATAAAACCTTCAGTTTTGTTTGGACAGTTTGGACCTCCTCCCATTGAGTGTATGATTCGACAGTGGAAAAAACAGGAAGAACAACTACTCAAGATGCCAAAAAAGAGCATGCCTTACGAGGAAAACGAGCGAAATGGCCAAACTTGGAGCAGAGGCTTAAGACTTGGATTACGGAGCAGTGCCAGAGTGGGATATGTGTGTCAACCAAGCTTATTCAATATGAGGCAAAAGGTCTGCAAGAGAAATGAACATTGTTGATTTCACAGGAAAGGTAAAATAGTGCTTCAACTTCATGAGGAGAGAAGGGTTGGCCATGAAAGCACGAACCAAGTTAGCCCAAAAAATGCAGCTTAGTATGTATCTTAAAAATATTACCTAATTATTAAATATACTTTGAATATTTAAAAAAATATCAAATGTGTTCTGTTTTATGTTTAAAATATTGATTTCTTAATTTTGGGTTCGAAAAAGTAGAGTTCGTCATATACATGGGGAGGGGAGGGGGTCTTATACATGGAAAAATATGGTGTGTGTGTGTGTGTGTGTGTGTGTGTGTATGTGTATATATATATATATATATATAAATTCCACCTGTGTCAAAATCTTTAATCCAAGTTTCAGTTTTAAGCAGTATTAATTCATGATTAGTTTTGATATCACTTCGTTATTTGCCAATAATCCCCTTTCTCACACACTAATCACTGATATAACTAATGTCTTCAATTTTCCATCTATACCAGTAATTTCTTGGAGCACTATATGTAAACAGATAGAGGATACCACACAATTAGCTCTCCTTCTTTCTCTCTGACCCCTAACCAATTTCTAGATGGATCATTTTGGAAAACTTCTTAATGCTGTCATTCTTAAACCCATCTGCTAAGATACACTAATGATATGCTCTTCATTTGGTCACAAAAACACAGACACATTAGACTCATTCCTCCTCCACCATCTCCATCAACAGCCAGCACCACAGAATCCATATCAGTATAAAAATATCCAAATTAAAGTGTCTTTTTTAGATACTTTAATCACTTGGCTTCCTAATGTTATTCTTTCAGTTTACAGAAAACCTACCATTGCATGTAAATATACTCACAAATTTTCTAATCGCCCCCCCCCCCCATTCCCAACAACATGGTATCATAAAATCTTTGTTAAAAGCCACCAACTGCTGTTTCAAAAAGACTTTCTTCACATCTGAACTCTACTTTGTTCATATCACCTTTCTATCCAATGGTAACAAATAAAAAAAAAATTTAAAAAAATTAACAAAGTAATTGTTCAGCCCTGCATTCGCATCAAATATACAGATTAGTATAAATGTATCCAAGATACTTCATTAAAAATAACTAGAACTTGAAAGAAATATAATCTCTTCATTGCTTTCAAACCACATATAAGGCTGGTTGCTCAATATGCTCTCATCATAATCACGAACAATGGGTTCACTGCCCATTGGTGTCTGATGCCTCCTTCATTATCTTCTTCTTCTTCTTCCACCTTTCTTTGTCTAGTGCACATTGTCACAGTTTCTGTACACCCATTCCACACCAGTCCTTTATGTGGACTATCCATTCTCTGAATGGTCTACATCTTTTGTTTACACCATCCATAATACCAAACATTAATGTCTTTATCTTCCGATCCTCACTCATTCTGCAGATGTGTCCAAATAATTATTGCAGCTTCTGTTGTATACTGTTCTGCATTAGATTCTTCTTTGGTCGTATCTTCTGACAGAGTTCTTCATTTGTAATTTTCTGTGCCCATCCTATTCTAGAATCTTCCTGTAACAAGTTCTTTCAAATGTCAAAATTCTTTTTCTTGATTCTTTATTTATCACCCACATTTCAGATCCATACAGTACACCGCTAAAGATGCATGTTTCCAGCACTCTTAGTTTTTTTTTGCAGGCTGATCACTTTACTTTTCCAGATGTTATCCATGGCCTTCAGATTTGTTCTTCCCTTTAAAATCCTGATCTTTATTTCTTTTTATACAGTTCAAATCATATGTCATTTTACTTCCCAAATATGTGAATTGTTCTACATTTTCTATATCAATTCCATCCACTTGTATCTTTTGTTTCATGTTCTTCTCACCAAATACCATTGTCTTTGTTTTTTCCAAGTTCATAACAAGTCCAAATCTTTTCCCTTCCTCATTTAACATTCTCAATGTTTTTTGTAGTTCTCTTTCGTCATAACAATAATAATAATAACAATATCATCTGAAGTCTTAGGTTGTTAATTCTTATCCCATGTACTGATATACCTTTTGCATCTTCCTTAATTTTATCCATTGCTCTTTCTAAATGTGCGATGAAAATACTTGCCAATATTGGGTCCCCCCCGTTTAATATCTTTGCTTGTTCCAAACCATTTCTCCATATCATCACCTCTTCTAACTGCTGCAACTACATTCTTATACATCTTTTAATATAGCTATTAGTTTTCTATCAATTCCATAGGATTCTAGCACTGCTAATGTCATTTTCTGGTTGATACTGTCAAATGCCTTCTGAAAATCAACAAAGCGAGTACAGTAACCCCCCGACTTATGTAATAAATCTCAAAAATGGACTAGCACGTATGAACATGTTTGCGGCTTTTGCATCTTTGACATCCATTGCAGTATGTAACGACATAATGTTAATTTGACTCGGCATTCACAGCAAATGTAATGAATAGTAACAGGCAGTGACAGGTTACCGGTAAAGGCTGAGAGCAGCAGAGAGCAAGTGTGCAAAAGCTGTAACATTCAAACTGAAAACTACCAATTAGAAATAAAGACTCCGTAAATAATTCCTCCTTTCCCCAACCCGTCAGTAGTCCATGACTTGCGTGGTTAGTTTAGTCACTTGTTTAACACCGTTAGTGCTCGTTGTTTATTTACCCTTAAAATGGATTCGAAACGCAAAACCGAATGCGCTGGTAATAAATCTAAAAAACAAAGGTCTGCAATTACTTTTGAAGAAAAGTTGAAAATATGTATGTTTGAAGACGGGAAAATTATATCAACAATAGCTTGGGATATAAATCGACCTATTTCGACAGTGAATACGATAGTGAAGGATAAAGTTCGCATTTTTCATGCTTTTATAGTTCATATCCGAGTAAATACTACTGCATGATGTGTCATTTATAAAATAATACTGTGTAAATAATATACATATCTGTATATATACATAAATATAATAATAATAAATATTAAGTTAAGGGGATAATAAATCCCGTATTATTTTACAGCCAGGTACGAAACTCAGAGATTGAAATCTAAGAGTTTCATGCTGAAGAACATGAAATCATACATCTCCTAGGAGCTGCATTTTACATTATGAGAAAATATTAAGGATAGTGACTGATCTTGCTCCACCTTTGACACGAGTTGCCATAGTGTTGTACTATCCAAGTGATGACTTACGCTTGGACTCGCCGATAGTTCTTCGACATGAAACTCTTAGATTTCGATCTCTGAGTTTCGTACCCAGCTGTAAAATAATACAGGATTTATTATCCCTTAACTTAATTTATATCGCCAGAAAAATAGTCTCTTGGCTCTTTATAATAATAAATATTGCAGTTTCTTATGAAGTTACACTTAAACAATTTACAAATTCGACTTATGTAAAATTCAAGTTACGTACAGGTTTACGGAACGCATTACTTATGTAACTCGGGGGGGGGGGGGGGTTACTGTATGTTTTTGTTTTTTTCTGTAACCATACTTTCGCCAATATATTAAATCATTTCTCCCGTGATGTTATCATTACCAGAACTCTTATTGTGTTTTAGCCATCCTATTGTTTTTTCTACCTCTCCTCTTAAATGTCCATATTTCCATTCATTATTCGGTGGTGATATCTGCTTCAATTCTTCAATCAGTTTCCCAATGCTATTTAAATCTATCTGCTCTACTAAAGATTAACCTCAATTTTCAGTTTCAGGTGTATACAAGGTTCCTTGTTCTTGCACCTTGTCATATTATTGACAATTCTCGTAGACAGGCTTATACGTTCGTTATGCATTATTAAAACACTTAAGGAAATGAACAACGTAGTTAAGGATATAAATTAAATTAAACTTTAATAAATATTTTCCGATATTTCGGCAACGTCATGTTGCCATCTTCTAAAGGAACTTACAAAAAAAGGCACGTGCACATAGGCACTACAAACACAGTAACTGGGAATGAAGAGATGAAGCTATTGTTCTCCTAAAAGTCCTGATGATGCCCTCTAGTGGGCTAAGTAGGTGTTCTTGGCCATTGGGCTGAAGGTCTGCTGATGTAAGCCTCCCAAATTTGGGGCAGTAGAAATATCGGAAAATATTTATTAAAGTATAATTTAATTTATATCCTTAACTACATTGTTCATTTCCTTAAGTGTTTTAATAATATTATTGACAAATTGGAAAGTCTGCCGACATTAAGATATGTCTTGAAAGCCTGTCTTTTTGAATGTGTATATTTTAAGGTTCTGCTAGCAAACAGCACTGTTTCAACTTTGGTTTTCTTCAAAGGTAAGTAAAGATGATATTACCACCTTGGAAGTTATTAGTGAATGAGAGCAAAACAAAAAGAAGGTATCAGTGACAAAATTCACTGTATTAGCAATTGTTTAGGACTAAACCTTCATAATGGAATAAATAGTGAAACATGTTCCATGCAAGATATTATTATCTGATTTCCTGATTTCTGATTCCCACAGTGGGAATAGATGTTTGTGATTGTCTGTGAAAATACTAGTGGTGGACAGTAGATGGAATTGGTGTAGTTGCGGTTCACCAAAGTTGGTGGGTTGAGTGGTGGAGACAGAGAGTTGTAGAGTAGGTGCCCTCTCTTGATGAGTCTGGACTCCCTGGAGGTGTCATGTAATAATGATAATAATAATATATCTGTGAATATCCCCAGTCATCAATACTTCTCTACTCTGCTAGCAAATGCTTATAACTCAAGTATAAAGAGCTAATAAGCTTCATTTCGGCAATGAAAACATTACTTAAATTAAGGGGATATTAAATCCCACATAGTTTTAAAACCGAATAAGAAACTCAAAGATTGAACTTCCCCCACCTTTGCAACGAGTCATCCGGTATTGTACTACGTACTAGGATCACTTGCATTGGCTAATGCTAGTGTTGCTGATACTTTATAGTTTACTATATTCAGCAAGAAACTCTCTGATTCCAATCTTTGAGTTTCTTATTCGGTTTTAAAACTATGTGGGATTTAATATCCCCTTAATTTAAGTAATGTTTTCATTGCCGAAATGAAGCTTATTAGCTCTTTATACTTAAGTAACTTAATGGTTGCACCTGTTTGGAAAACTCGTTCGCAGAGTATATAAGTTCTTTTCACTATACACTTTGGTATTAGGTCTAGCTACTCACTGATGAAGCCTCAAAAAAAGGCTGAAACCGGTCTGGGTAGTGACCTCCCTCCATAATGTAATAACAGCATACATTTCCTAGGAAATGTGTTTTTACATTATGGAAAATACCTAAGAATAGCGATCTGAACTTCCCCCACCTTTGCAACGAGTCGTCCGGTATTGTACTACGTACTAGGATCACTTGCATTGGCTAACGCTAGTGTCGCCGATACTTTATAGTTTACTATATTCGGCAAGAAACTCTCTGATTCCAATCTTTGAGTTTCTTATTCGGTTTTAAAACTATGTGGGATTTAATATCCCCTTAATTTAAGTAATGCTTATAACTCACATTATGACTATAAAATAAATATCACAGGCACCTACTTATATCTGATTTTAAAAAAATGTATACTTTTTAAAAACTACTTTCAGAATGTTCCTCTGGCAGTGAAAACATAATAAACTTATAAGCCTGCTTATGGTCACTGATGTCATTAGTTTGACATTTTAACTGTGCATGCCGAGAGTTGTAACATTTGTGGCTTCAAGGTTACAAGACTAATGTCATAATTTTACCTCATATGATTTTCTTTAAAGTATTGGGGCACGTCTGTGACTGCAGTAAAATCAATGTCACAATACAAATATGAAAATTATGTAAGTGACCAAAAGAAATCAGAAATTCGCCGAGAAGTCACTTTGATATTGTATACCAACTGGGTATATAGAAACAGTTAATAGCAGGTCAAGGAAGTCATAAAAATATTTTCAGTTGGCTATAAAGTAAATTATATTCCTGTTTTAATCTTTTAACCAAGCATGAGAAACAAAGTTTGCAAGTGAAATATCTTCACAACTAAACAACTTGTACATGAAGGCATGACTTCACATCATATTGCCCTTCTATTTGTACATATTATTATTACAGGCTACTCCATGGAGTCCTTACACTCCATGGAATAGAAATGGGTATAAGAACTCATGGAGTCCTTACACCCATTTCATTCATTCACCATGTGCCAAGCAAAAAAATCTAGTTTTAACACCACTGCTAATTACACTCCTACTCAGTTTCCAAGGATGGCCCCTAGTTCTCCCACCACCAGACCTGCTCTGAAAAAATTTCCTCTGTATTAATCTTGTAAAAACCCTTCAGTAATTGTATTCTCAATCATATCACCCTTTTCCACCTGCCAACCAATTTCTGTAACCCATGAATCATTAACCTGTACTCGTAAGGTTCATTCCAGAGATCTGATATCATCTTGGTCATTTGTCTCTGGATCTTCTCTACCTCATTGCCAAGAAACCCAGGTGACCAGCACTGCATGCAGTAGTCAAAATGGGATCTTATCAGGGCTCTATGTAGAGATATAATAACCTGCTTGTCTCTGCTTATCATGGTATTCTTAAGTAACAAGTAATCTGATAAGTTGCTTCAGCCACTTTTGCAATATGCCTTCTTAACTGTAACTCCCTATCCACTAACACTTCCAAAGCCCTGTCTTCATAATTTCCTGGGGTACAGTTCCATCAATGTCGTATACTGCTGATAATATAATCTCTTCACGTCAAAATGCATACCTCACACTTTGCCATGTTAAACTGACATCCATTTTCCTTTCCCCACCCAGACTGCCAGTCTATCCAAATCATCCTGCAAAATTTTAACATCTGTTTTAACTACTTAACCTGTTTACCCAATTTACCCAATAACTACTTAACCTGTTTACCCAATTTTGTCACTGGCAAACAACTGAACAGTTCCTCTCAGATCCTTTCCTATATTATTAATGTGATGTACAAATTAAATAGTAGTGGTCCAAAAACAGAGCCCTGTGGCATGCCACTAGTCACAGGCATTCTCCTGAACTCTACTCCCAAGTTAACTACTTTCTGATATTTCTCCATCAACCGCCCTCTTATCCACCTCACCTCACCAATCTCACTTCATTTACTTTGACACCATGTGCTGCAGTTTACTGATTAGAATTCCATGTGTATCCTGTTAAAGGCTTTTGCAAAGTCTAGCAGTATCACTGTAAACCTATTACCATTATCCAACTCAGCTCTCACTGTATTATAAAATGTGAGCAAGTTACTGAGGCATGAGCTACCCTTCACAAAACCGTGCTGCCCATAATACAATATCCCATTTCTGTCTACCCATTCGTGAATTTTGTTCTTGACCAAATTCTCCAATACTTTGACACCAACTCATGATATGCTGATTGGTCGGTAATTTGCTACATCAGTCTTGGAGCCTCCTTTATGCAATGGAACTATTTTTTCCTCTTTCTACTCCCTTGGGACTAACCCAGAGCTGAGACCTGGATTACAGAATGTGGTCAAAAGGCACTGACAATTCCCTAGCACCTTCACATAAAACTCGAGCTGGAATACCATCTAATCCCATATAGCTGTATTCACACCAAAGTTCTGTAATATGCTATGCACCTCCATTTCATTTACTTTAGTTCTCATGTAAGTCTTTGCCTCTCTTGTTACTGCAATATTTCCAACTGGATGATATACTCTTGCAAAAGTGTTCACTTAGTATTTTTCTACTATTCTTGCTATTTCAGTTACCTTTCTGCCACTGGCATTAAATAAAATCATTCTGCTATTAACATCCTTCTTTTTACTTGCAACATATCGAAAGAACTGTTTGGGATTATCTTTGGTTTGCACTGCCTAATTTCCCTTTATACTCTGTATTTGCCTTTATTACCACACAAGTTACCCTTCTGGCCTGTGCATTGTACTGCTGATGCACCTGCTAGTCACCTTTGTTTTTGAATTCCTTCCAATTTTTTTTTCTTTTTCGTAGCTCCAGCTTAATGATATTCATCCATTGAACTCTCACTTCATTTACTCTTCTAACTTCAGGTATGCAGTCTACCATTCCTTCCCTCAAACACTCATTTACCACTGGCCATGCACTATCAACATCCAGCCCTTGTAGTTTCACATGCCATGGCACTGATCCAAGCAATTTCCTAAGCTTGTCATACTTACTAGCCCTGTAATTCCACCCCTCCCCCTTAACTGAAAATTCCACACATTTAGCCACCTTCCAGATCAAGTCATATGATCACTCTCACCAATTGGTGGAAAAATGGTCATATCGGTATAGACCAGGGGTGGGAAAACCTTTAAGTGTGCGTGCCAAATGTTTGATGCAAAATTTTTTCACGTGCCAACCAAAATTTTGGGGAACATATTATTTGGTGTCTTTCAAGTATTGGGAAAACCTTTTTAAATAATCAAAAATCACACTAGAGAGGTAAAATCAAAAAATATTGTAAGAGTGATTATTATAAGTCATGAAAGATTGAATAAATATAAAAATTAGTGACAGAACTTTTACTTAAGTCCTTCTAACCTGTTGGTAGCATGGATACTTTTTATTTGCCTTTAAGTGTAATTCTAGCTGCCATATACAGCCACACAATTTAAAGATGCAATTTTTAACATCAGCAAAAGGGTAAAAAATAATTCTGAATTTTTTGTTTTTGCTTTATTTATAAAGATCAATCAGATATAAGTTTTTTCAAGTTTTTCCAATATTCTTTAGGTTTGGAAAATTCTAAATCTCTCATCCCTCTTAAAAACTCCTAGTTTCATTTCAAATGCCTTTATGTCATCACACATAACATGAAAAGTATTACCAGAGCCCTGTAGTTTAAGGTTCAAGTCATTTAATTGTTCACAAAAAAATGCAAAAAAACATCAGTTTACAAACCCACATGATATCATACATTTCTTTATAAGACATTTGTTGATTAGTCAAAAAGAGATTTATCTCATCCAGGCATTCAACAAATCATTTCAGAACAAGACCTCAACTAGGGGAGCCTGTGTAGCTCAGTGGATGTGGCGTTTGCCAACCACCGCGCTTGGCCGCACGAAGGAAGACTTGGTTTCGAGTCTAGTCGGCGAATAGAGAAAATTTTATTTGACAAAATCGTACCAACCTGGTGCGACCATAAAGGACGTAACTGCGTCTATTAGAGAGCAAAAGGAAAGGGTGAAAGAAATGATTGTTGTGGCAGGTACGAATGATTTGAAAGGAGATAAAATGGAAATGATAGAAGACCTGAATGAATTGTTTGAGGTAGCAAAAGAAAAGAGTGAGAGAGTTAGAATGATCAGTCTTTTGCCACGGTATGACAGTGAAATGTTTAAAAGGAAGGCTATAATTGCAAATGACTTTATGCGTAGGTTATGTATGACGAGTGGTGTGGAATTTGTGGATGTGTGGAGTGAGTTTGAAGGGCGAAAGGATCTATATAAGATGGATGGCTTGCATTTGAATGGTTACGGTGTAAGAAGACTTGAGAAAATGTTGCTGAATGTAGTGGATGTGCAAATTCAGGGAAACTAGATTTGTTAGGGGGGGGAGTAGAGATACAATCCTTATGGAGGCAGTTGAATGTAAGAATGAATATAATATGCCAGAGCAAATGAGGACAACAAATCAGAGTGGGATAGTTAATATAAGGCATCAAGGTAGGGTTGGGGCTAATGGGGGTCTTAAATTCATGTACACTAATACTAGGAGTATTAGGAACAAGAAGGAAGAGTTTTTGGCCATGGTTGGCACTTCCAGACCACAGGTTATAGGTATTAGTGAAACATGGCTGACTGTAGATGATATAACTAGTGGGATTGAATGTGATGGGTATAGTGTGTTCAGGAATGACAGAGAGAATAAAATGGGGGGAGGAGTATTGTTGATGATAGCTGATGAGCTCCAGCCAAGGAGAATAGAAGTTGAATTGCAGGATAGAGAAAAGAGCACATTTGAGGCCATTTGGTGTGAGATTGTGGCTAGCAGAACTAAATATACAATTGGGTGCTGCTATAGACCAGGTGATGGAAAAGATGGTGGTGACAGTATGCACAAGCAAATAGAAGAAATGGGTGGAAGGAGGGTGATTATTATGGGAGATTTCAACTATGGTCGCATTGATTGGAGTGAGGAGAGGACACACGGGAGGAAGGAACAGGATTTTATGCGGTTATTAAGGGATAACTATCTGCGACAGCATGTAATGGAAAATACTAGGGGTCAGAGAGTGCTTGACCTAGTAATTACATCTGAGGATTTGGCTGTAACAAATATGACCACATTGCCACCAATCGGTGAGAGTGATCATAGGTTCTTAACTTGGGAGGTGGCTAAAGGTGTAGAATTTTCAATTAAGACAGGGTACATGTGGAATTATCGGGCGGGAAAGTATGACAAGCTTAGGAGTTTGATTGGTTCAGTGCCATGGCATGTACAACTGCAAGGACTAGAAGTTGATAGTGCATGGGAGGTAGTTAAGAAGTGCTTGCAAGAAGCAATGGCTGACTGTATACCTAGAGTCCGAATAATAAATCAAGTAGGGGTTAAATGGATGAATAACACCATTAAGCTTGAGTTGCAAAAAAAGAAACAACTATGGAGGGAATTTAAGGAGAAGGGTGACTGGCAGGCACATGAACGGTATAAAGCGCAGGCCAGAAGGGCGACGAGTGTGGTAAGAAAAGCAAAAAAGGATTACGAAAGAACATTGGCCACGCAGGCTAAAGAGAATCCTAAACAGTTTTTTAGATATGTAGCAAGTAAAAGGAAAAATGTACATGGCAGATTGATTTTAAAGAATGCCGATGGTAGGGAGGTAACTGAATCAGTTGAGATAGTTGAGTTACTGAGTGAGCACTTTGCAAAAGTATATCATCCAGGTGGTGACATTGCAGAAACGAATAAACCAGTAGATTATACGGGAATTGTGGTTAATGAAGTGGAGGTGAGTAGTCTATTGCATAACCTCAATGTCAATACATCTGTGGGATTGGATGGTATACCAGCTCGTGTTGTACGAGAAGCAGCTAAAGAATTGTCAGTACCCTTGACCATTTTGTTTAATTTGAGTCTCGGGTCTGGGTTAGTCCCGAGCGGGTGGAAAGAGGGGAAAATAGTTCCACTGCATAAAGGTGGTTCCAAGACTGCTGTTGTAAATTACCGACCGATTAGCATATCAGGAATCATTGTCAAGGTCTTAGAGAAAATAGTCAAGAGGAAAATACAAGATTGGATAGAAGAAAATGGGATACTGTATCGGGGACAGCATGGTTTTGTGAAGGGTAGGTCATGCCTCAGTAACTTGCTCACGTATTATAACACAGTGACGGCTGAACTGGATAAGGGTAATGGGTTTACGGTGATTCTACTGGACCTTGCGAAGGCCTTTGACAGGATTCCACATGGAATTCTAATCAGTAAATTGCAGCATATGGGAATGGACATAGGGTTAGTGAGATGGATAGGAGGGTGGTTGATGGAGAGATATCAGAGAGTGGTTTACTCGGGAGTAGAGTCCACAAGACGGCCTGTGACTAGTGGTGTGCCACAAGGATCTGTTCTTGGACCACTGCTGTTTAATTTGTTCATAAATGATATAGGAAATGATCTGAGAGGAACAGTTCATTTGTTTGCGGATGATGCGAAGTTGGGTAGGGCAATAGTGAATGCAGATGACGTCAAAATTTTGCAGGATGATTTGGATAGATTGGAGGTCTGGGCTAAGGTGAATGGATGTCAGTTTAATGTGGCAAAATGTAAGGTTATGCATTTTGGGGTGAAAAGATTGGCGGCAGTTTACTGCATTGGTGGAACCCTGCTCCAGGAAATTGATGAGGCACGAGATTTAGGAGTGTTGGTAGATAAGGAATTGAAATTTAGGGGACACATTGCAAAAGTGACCAAAACAGCTCATCAAATCACTTGGTTGCTGAAGAATACGTTGACAAGCAGGTTATTGTTCCTCTCTATCGAGCCTTGATAAGACCCCATCTAGACTACTCTGCTCAGATTTGGTCACCTAGGTTTCTTCTTGATGGGAGGAGGTGGAGAGGATCCAGAGGCGAGTGACCAAGATGATAGCAGGTCTGTGGAATGAACCGTATGAGAACAGGTTGAGGATTTGTGGGTTGCAAAAATTGGTTGATAGGCGGAGGAGGGGAGATATGATTGAGACATTCAAATTACTGAAGGGTTTCTATAAAATTAATTCAGAAGATATTTTTGAGAACAGGGCTGGTTGTGGGAGGACTAGGGGACATCCATGGAAACTGGGCAAAAGTGTGGTTAGTAAAGGTGTTAGAGCTGGGTTCTTTACTTTTAGAGTAGTGAATGAGTGGAATGCGCTCCCTGAGTCTGTAGTGGATGCTGTGACAGTGAATGAGTTTAAGGCGAGGTATGATAGATACTGTATGAATGTCAAATAGTTGTGATGAATATGATTTGGGCCTCCCTCGATGAGTCTAATGACTCCTGGAGTTGCCCGTAATAATAATAATAATAAAAAAACTAAGCCAACTAACATTGTTGTATACATTATTAGTCCTTTGTACACCAAATTCACCTCATTCAATAGATTATTAAATTGTCTTTTATTCAAAACATGTGCAGAAACGTAATTAACAACCTTGGTTACTGTTTGCATCACTTCTTGAAGTTTCTTTAGGCCAACTTTTCACATTTTTCATTTTCATGTTCTTATCACAAAAACATTTGATAGTGTTTGTTTCTTTATTGCATTTTTATTTGGTATCACTCTACTTAATAAAATCGTATTCTTAAGATTAACACATACTATTTAGATTACAAGACCATAGGTTTTAATACACGTATAAACAAAAACACCTACTAGTTTCGCTAGCTGTAACTGACTAGCTTTGTCAAGACGAGCAGGTCATCTTGACAAAGCTAGTCAGTTACAGCTAGCGAAACTAGTAGGTGTTTTTGTTTATGCGTGTATTAAAACCTATGGTCTTGTAATCCAAATAGTATGTGTTAATCTTAAAAAAAAAATCAAATATAACCTCCATCATGAACAAAATTGTATTCTATTAAGTTAAAATATACAACTCAGCGAAGATGTTGGATATGTATTATTTATTTAATTATTTTTTAAGGTGAGCACTGGGTTGCGTGCCAGAATAAAGTTGCTGGCATTCCACGTTTGACACGTCTGCCAAGGGTTCTCCACCCCTGGTACACACAGATTCTCAGATGCAATTACTACATCTGGCACACTCAAACCCCTGGTATATTCCATTATATGCTGTCTCAGTAAATTATTCCTTAGTAACTGCATAAATTCCATTTCCTTCCTCCTATGTTTCCTTCCAATCTATGTTTCCATAGTTCAAATCTCCCATAATAATTAACTTCATTCCACTCATTGAGCTTATTTGTCGATATATGCTATCCCTATCATCCTTTCTATTCTCTTGTCTACAGAAGCATTCAACTGTATGTTTTGTTCTGCTGGCCTCTATCTTGCACCAGATATCCTCAAATGTGCCATTTTCACTGTTCTGCAGTTAAACTTCTATTCTCTTTGGTTGCAGTTCATTGGCTATTGTGAATAACACTCCTGCCACCATTTCTCTCTATCCTCGCTGAACACACTATACCTTTCACACTCTATCCTACTAATTATGAGGGTGGTCAGAAAAGTTCTCGGCCTAACAAATAAAAAACAAATTTATAATTTCAAAATTATTTATTTTTCCACATAATCTCCCTTAAGACTAATACATTTATTCCAGAGAAATGCTCCATTATCCTGTCCCTGTAGTGGTTTCTCAGTAAGATCTGCAAAATACCCCTCCACAGCTGCAATCATCTCTTGATTTAAAGAAAAACGCTGACCAGCAAGGAAGAGTTTTAGTTTTGGGAAGAGATACAAGTCAGAGGGAGCTACATCTCGGGAATAGGGTGAATGTTCCAACAATTCATAGTGCTGATCCCTTAATTTTCCCATTACCAAAACACCTTTGTGGGCAAGTGCATTGTCCTGATGAAAGATGATTTTTTTCCTTCTGCAAACCGGGTCTTTTCTCAAGAATTTTTTTGTCTAGTCTGGTTAAAAGATTGGAATAATATTCCCTGGCTATTGTTTTACCCTTTTCAAGATAAATTAATACATATAATTAATTAATATAAATAATTAATAAACAAAATGCCTTTAGAATCCCAAAACACCAATGCCATGATCTTTCCTGCTGATGGAACCAACTATCTTCTTTGGCAACCGGCTTCTGTCCACTGTTTTGACTGCTGTTTGGATTCTGGCATGTAATGGTAAATCCAACTCTCATTCATAGTCATAAATTGATGCACAAAATCAGTTTTATTCTTATTAAAATGCTCCATGCAAGTTTTTCATGCAAGTGCATTTTTGATCTGATATGAGCAAGCATGGCTCCAATCTTGTGCAAAGCTTTTTCCATTTGCAATTTTTCATGCAAAATATATCCTACACATTCTTTTGAAATGCCTATAGTCTCAGCAATTTCACACTCTGACTCACTGGTCATCCAATACCATATCGTGCACTTAATGATTTCTGGTGTTGTTACACTTTTTGGACGTCCTTCACATGGATCATCTTCAAGGCTGGCACGGCCACATTTAAACTCAGCAGTCCATTTCTTAATTGTCGAAAATGAAGGAGAAGAGTAATTAAAAGAAACACGTATTAACCACAGTGAAAATTATTTAATTGTAATTATTTTAATTATTTAATACGTGTGTTTCTTTTAATTATGAACTCACCACAGGTTTCGTTATTTAAAAAAGGAAGGAGAAGAGTATCTATAAACTTTTATGAACTTTGAATGAATTTCTTTTGGCGTTAAACCTTTTTTTTACAAAGAATTTTATAACTGCATGCATGATACTCAATTTTATCCATTTCAAGGGATACAGACAACACTTTTGCTTCAGACAGCTGATAGAATGACTTGCAATTTCACATGGATGCTTATGACAGATGTACCAACTTAGAAAAAAAAAACCTTGCCGATAGTGTTGCCATCTATGCTCGAAGCCAAGAACTTTTCAGACCACCCTCATATTTTGTGGAATGCTTTGGCAACATCCAGGAAGATTGCCTCCTGTATGTTGTTTCCACTTGAACCCTATGCTAATGTTTTCCATGACTCTGAGAAGTTGTTCTATGGAATCCAAATTTCTCACCACGGATGAGATTTTATTCTTTAGCAACTTTCTGCAATCCAATTACTCTCACAACTATTTTTCCTAAGCAGAAAAGCAGACTGATTGGGCAATAGTTTTGAGGAAGGTGTGCTCCTTTTCCTGGTTTTCAAGTAAGATTACATCTGCTACTTTCACTGTATACAGGGAATAGATACCAAGGTCCTTAAAGTCCGTCTTAAAAGGACTGGCTTAAAAGGGCAAATCAAGAATGCTTTTCATATAGGAAAGCTCTGATCATGGCAGGAGGGTAACAGCAATAGCCGAGCCTCAGTTAGAACTTCATTGGCTACAGCATTGCCATCCATTACCCTCCAAGGGTATTAATCACCGCATCTTACGGTCAAGGTTGAAGTAATGCAGAACCCGTAGTTCTGATATACAGGTAGAGAAAAGGTGTGACCCCATATTATTTAATAACTATAATCCAAAAAACTTTGGATTATAGTTAATTGTGGAAAGTTTTTCACTTGTTTATAAATTAAATTAAAAATACCAAGATTTTATATTATTGCTTAATCCTTTAACAAGTATAAACAAACAAAAAATTTGCACATGAAGTTTCTTCATGACTAGGCAATTGTATATAGAGGCTAATGACTTTGCATTGATTGCCTTAGTATCCCATAATGCATAGCTTAATACAAACCTGAAAGGATGTGTGCTTTGCATTATGGGAGGGGCCACTACCCTCCCATAATGCAAATTTTCAAGGGATACAGACACTTTTGCTTCAGACAGATGTATAAAACAAATTACTTCATAGAATGACTTGATGTCACATGGATGCTTATGACAGATGTACCAACTTGGAAAAAAAAAATCTTGCAATAGTGTTGCCATCTATGGTAAAGGCCGAGAACTTTTCAGACCATCCTCGTATATCACTACACATTACATGGGAAGGGTCACTAAATTATACCATGCAAGAAATTATATTCTTTATTTTGTAATCCTGTGCCCAAGTGGGGCCAATTTTCCATGTGAAATATTTTCCTGACTGGGCTACTAGTAGCAACGTTAAGACTATATTATATATGGATCATACATATGGAAAGTGATCATGCAACAGGAAACTAAATTAAATAGCTTTTCAAAAAAAAGTGTTTGCATAAAACATTTAAAATATTTTTGCATTCATATATAACATATCATAAAGTATATAAATCAGGGATGCACAAACTTGTTAAGGCCAAGGGCCGCATAGTTCCACTGTTACTTATGGGAGGGCTGCCAAAAAAACTTAAAAGTTATCTACCATATATTGTTTATTTTATTTATACCCATCATAATTGTTACAAAAAAGGTAATAAAAAGTAAGTGAATTTGCGTCACATTGCATTGATTTGACAAACTGTTTTGATATTTGGTTCAAGTTTTGTAGTAGCCAACCGCAAAATTGATTCTATCAAGCGGTTCCTATTTTTCAATTTGTTAATATTCATGACTGAAAAAGTTTGTTCACAAGTATATGTTGAGCCAAAGAGGCTTGCACATTTTAATACATTATCTAGCAACCATTTATAATTGTTTTTATCGACACAACGATAGAAGTTTAATAAATTGCCTTCGTTAAATTTATTTCACAGGCTCTCATCGTTTTGAATGTCGATGAGTTCAAGCTGTGCTGATTCGGGTGCATTTTTGGGCAAAATGGCAAAAGGATTGCTAAATAAATCTAGCAATGGTTTCACTTTTTTAAAATCAGAAAACCGATTCTTGAAGGCTGATATAAAGTTATCAATCTTTTCAACATACACAGTTTTGAAGTTGACATTGAACTTTTCAGAAACTTTCTTATAATTAGGAAAATGGATGTAATTCTCTGACTTCAGTTGGATTTGAAATAGATTTAACTTTCACTGAAAAGACAAAATGTGGCCATAAAGTTGAGTAACCAATTGATCTTTGTCCTGAACTTGTGTATTTAACGTATTTAAATGATTAATAATGTCAACCAGAATGGCTAAGTCACATAACCAATCTGGATTTCTTATGTCAGGGACGTTTTTGTTTTTTTCAGTCATGAAGATTTCAATTTCATCAATTAAATTCAAGAACCGCTCCAACGTTTGTCCATGACTTAGCCACTTCACTTCTGTGTAAAAAATTAAGTCACCGTATTCACTTTCAATGTCTTCAAGAAACTTTTTAAATTGTCGGTGATTAAGGCCATGGGATTTTATAAAATTAATCGTTGAAATCACAACTTTCATGACATGTTCAAATCCAAGCCAAGTAATTTGAACAAGTTCAAATTTAAATCCAAGTAATCAACTCATCATCGTGCCGTCCCAAATGCTGTTTCAATAATGTTACCAATCATGGAAGGAGCTCCATCAGTCGTGATACCTGATAATTTTGTCAGATCTAAATCAATTTTGTAACACTGTTCCAAAAGCCCAGTGAACATGTCATTACCTTTCGTTTGATCTGACAATGAACTCATTCCAATCAGCTCCTCACTTACCTCAAATTCTTGCGTTATTCCACGTGCAAATCTGGGCTGTGGAAGTAATGTCAGTTGATTCATCAATAGTAATGAAAAATAGGCAAATTTCTTTGAATAAGATGTTAATTGGTCCTTTACATTTTCCGACATTGCAGTAATTCTTCTTTGCACAGTCATCCTGTTTAATTGAAATTTCTCAAAATTTTTGGCTGATTCAGGACAAATTTTTTTAGCAGCTATCTCAAGGCAATCTTTAACGAAATCTCCGTCTGTAAATGGTCGGCACCTTTTTGCTAGTCCTATCATGTAACTTGTTAAAGTTAAAATAATACACTGTAAAGTGAGGCAGGCTGCCAGCAAATCAACGGAGGGCCACATGTGGCCCACAGTCTGTGCATCCTTAATATAAATGGACTGAGCAAAAAAAGTATCACAGGTGAAATAAAAACAAAAAAACATTGATGGAAATAGATTGAACAAGACCAAGAACGGACAGGAGAGAGATTTCAAGGGTAGCTTTGACATGGATTTCAGAAGGGAAGAGGAAAAGTGGAAATCCTAAACTAACATGGCAGAGAATAATAGAAAAGGAAGTAAGAATGGCTGGTTGAAAGAAGTGAAGAGCAGAATTAGTTGCACAAAGGTAACTGAAGAAAATGGCTCTCAGTCTTATGTGACATGGAGTGGCAGCCTGGTTGGCCAAGTGGTTATCATATCCGCTCGCCAGCCAAGAGGCTGCCTAGGGCATGGATGTTTGCGATTGTCCTTTCAACTCTCTGTGGAAAAGGGAATCTGCAACCCTACCACTTCTACTATCAACTGTAGTTGGTCCCCTGCTGAGGGGGGCATAAAACTAGGCAAGAAACCCATGGACAAGGAGTCCAGTGGCAACCACAGCAGTGAACTAGTCAAGAGAAGGGCCAGCCCTATCCAGGCACCAGCTAAGAGATAAAAAAAAATGTGACATGGGGCACAAAGAGAATAAGTAAGTAGTAGGTTATGGGATACTATAGTAATATGATGTTAAGTCACTCACCTCCATATACAAGTAGACTAGGTGTGAAAATATTTCCCATTCAAACTATTTGCTCATGATAATGCAAAGCACATTTGCAATTATGTAATACAATGGCAATTTGAGATGATGTCATCTACCTCCATATACAAGTAACCTACTCGTGAAGGTATTTTCACATGCAAACTTTGTGGTAACAAAGTTTGCATGTTACTGCTAACCTAACCATACTGAGTAAGGATTGAAACAAGAATATAACACCTTGTTTAGCATAAATTGGTTCAGCATTTCAGGCCTAAGTGACAGAGATACCTGGTGAAAATGTATGTGCATTAGTATGTTGAAAAAATGAATCTCCACAAATGATACCAGACTCATATCCAGCATCTTATATCCACATCCAGCAAATAAGTCAGTAAATTAAGTAGAAATAAGTACTATTGTCCTAGAGAATTACATGTCAGATTTATTGAATTGTCTAGTGTTTATATGTAATGTTTCATGTATGATATTATCAGACTTAATTGTGAGAGTCTGAGGATAGATATATGTACAGAAGTTTAAATGTGTTTAATTAAGTAAGGGGAACCCAGACTCTTTTAAGGTTAAGAATTTAAATAACATGTATACTTGTCTTTGTGAAATAATAAATGTGTTCCTTTTTATATAATCAATTGAGTTTGTCATATCTTCTGCGGATTTGAATTACCGTTTGGAAAATTTCGTACCATGCATTTAAAGGGGAAACCAATAGTAATATGAGAATAGGGACCACGACTGCATACTTCTTGATCCCTACATTTTCTTTTAGTGTTATTGGATAATGTATCAGAATTTAGTTGCCGGCTGGCACACTCTTTGATAAATACAAATTTGTGGGCAACCGAATATCTGAGAATAAGAGATACAAAAGTTTAATGTTGAAAGTTAAGGTAAAGAAAAAGGCAATTAAAGATATTAAAGATAAAACAACAAAAAAAGGGGATATAACACCTGCTTGCGGGATGAAAAACCCCAGATAAACTGGTGGAAAAAACCCTGCTGTCCATGCCAAGACCAGTTAACTTGGCTATGGCTGAGGAAGATCCTTAAGCTCCTCACGTCTCCAACAGGAATTGAACCTAGGACACTCCTTCCCCAGGCATATGGTTGCAAAGCCTAGCCACAACACTAGAAAAAATGTGAAATCTTCCAGCATAATAGTGCTATGAAATTACCACAATTAAAACAAGCTTGTGTCGTTGTGAATGTATCATTGGTAGCCCTAACAGATGAAGCTGTTAATACATTAAGTCGAGGTCATAATTTTTCTGTTACTCCCAGGCAAGTTCCAAAAGCCAAAATAATGGCTTCCATTGAATGAGGAATATACGATTTGACTCCAGCAACAGTCAATAACATTCAATTGGATGTAGCAAACATGCTAATCCATTCCAAGCCTCCCAAAAACAATATCCCACAAAAGGAAATTGGTGCTTTAAAAGAACTATGCAGTAACAACTATATTGTTATAACTAAAGCAAACAAAGGTAACAAAACTTTGGTGATGAATTCGGCTGAATATGGAAGCAAAATCACATACATTTTACAAGACTAGTGTACATACCAAATTATTGATCGTGATCCCACTAACTCTCAAAATAATAAAGTTTGGAAATTATTAAACAAAGTCACTTCCTGGTCATTTCCTACACCTACTATTGTGGATAGTATAAACAGTCCCACATAAAAACTTGTTAAACATTTAGCTAAATTACTAGCCAATGTCAGAAATAATTCGCCCTCCTTTGTTAAAAATTCTGTTCACTTAAAAAGTATTTTAGAAAACCATATCTTAAAAAGTTCAGACAATGATATCACTTCACTATTTACAAATGTACCATTAATTGAAACCTTAATTTACTAGTCACAAATTTCCCCCATGATATATATTTGAGCTATTTAAATAGCCAACATCCTAAAACCCTCTTCACAATGGAACAGGAAGCTAATGACTGTAGACTTGATTATTATCATCATCATACTTTTTGTGGATTTAGGGTTACGATGGCCTGAAAAGTCATCGTTGAATCTCTTTAGAGGACATCCTGGTTTTCTTTTTCCTAATGATTTGTAATTTATACTTATTTTGGTATTCTTTCTGTTTTCATCCTTTCCACTTTAGACCTGATACTTTATAATAATGTATTCACTCGTTGGCTAAGCTATGGTTATTATATTTTTTATTATATATTATGGTTATTTCTTGTAGATAAACTTATATGTTGGTAATACATAACTGTCAGATGTCAGGGAAAGACAACATATACTAGAATATTAATTAAAAACTTTAATACTTCCTATTAAAAGATGGTAATATAACGGTAATGTTATATTACCATCTTCAGGAATCACAAAATAATGATATGTGCACAGGCACTAACACTAAGCAAATATAACTGAAGAAAACAACTGAAGTCAGTCCTAGAGTCCTAAAGGTGCACCCTAGTAGGCTAAATTGGGTTGTATTGGTTGTCGGGTGATGTGAGGGAATTATTTGAAACTAGGGTTTTTTTCAAATAATTCCCCCACATTTTTACCCATACTCCCCCCCACCTTCCTTTAACAGCAGATGAAGCACATCACCGGGATAAGGACTCAGAAAACATCATCCAAAAAAGGTGTGTTCAAATTTTCCTCCTTTTTTTATTCTTCATATATTAGTTTTATAACACTTCAGTAATGTCCTAAGTTTTTGGGTAAAGAGCCAATGACATTGTAAAAAAAAGGGGGCGCTCCTAAACAATAGTAGGCTATATTAGCCATTAAAATAATAATTTATTTTAGAGGAGTAACATGGAAAATTTCCCAGAAATAATACCTTTTTTAGAGCTGATTCCAGGAATAATCTCTCATATTTATACTTTCTGAGGTGTAGTCAAGTGGCTTTCTTCAGCGTATTTTGTGGTGTCCAAAGCATGGTCAGCAAGTCCTGAATGGCTGTATTGGTGGAACAGGATATAGTCCTTATGTTCAGATATCCTTAGCTGGTATACTCTGGGTAGGTCTAGGGGAAGTGGCTGGTCTTTGGTGAAGTGGATAAGAGATGCCAATTTTTTATATGGTTTTTAACAAGTTGTTAGGTCATTTTTTTAGGATTTTTGTTAGCTTTTCAGAAATACTCTGGATATAAGGAGTGGTGATAGATTTAGAGTAATCTCTGTTATGAAGGGGGGAAAGGGGGATTGTGGTTAATTGATTTTAATATTTGGGAGGGGGGTTTAGCCAATGGCTACGAAGTTGTTAAGAATATGGTGTTAAGAGGAGCTTGCACCATGCTGAACGATAATCTTTGGGCTATCCTTTCTGATGCCTTGAATGCTTCAGGAGAAAAGGAATTCCAAAAAATACAATGTCGGCACATCAAAAATTTTGAAAGTTTAAAAAAGAACTCAGCTTGCAAACCTCAATTACCACTCAACACAGTAATAAACCTGTCATCCTTCACCTGAAGCAATCAGCGCACTCAAGCTAGGCCACAACTTCATTGTAGCACCGAAAAAAATCCTTTCTGAAGAAATAATGATACAGGCAGAACGTGGTATCTGCAACCTTCCCAACCATATTGCCAACAATATCAGACTGGATGTAGCTGATGTTCTTACACAAGCTAAACCACCAAAAAGCAACCTATCTAAAGAAGAATTCAAAGCTCTGCAGGAAATAAAAAAACAACAATAAACTAATAATTACTAGAGCAGATAAGGGAAATGTCACTGTAATTCTAAACAAAACTGACTACACAAGTAAGCTTACTTCTTTATTGTTAGATCGGTCTACCTACCTCCCTACTGAATATGATCCTACCAGCTCCCAAATCAGAACACTTCATAGGCTCCTTCAGAAGGTTACTTCTTGGCCTGTGGAAGTGACTAACAAACTAAAACCTAATAACTCTAGACCCCCCCCCTGAATATATGGACTATCAAATATCCATAAGCAGAATGTGCCATTACGTCTCATCGTGGATGACATTGATTCCCCACATACAAATTAGCCAAACATTTAGCCAAAGTGCTCACACAATATACTGTGATGTAGACATGTACACCTTCACACATAAAAAAACTGCCCACTTTAAAGCCAGTATAGAAAAACCTATCACTCCAACACACTGATATAATGGTCAGTTTTGATGTCTCCTCCTTATTCACCAATCCCACTCAAAGATATCTTAGACATCATCCAAGCCAAAATTTCCTCCCGATATCTCAGCCCTATTTCATTTCACCATGAACTCAGGCTATTTCATTTGTCAAGGAAAATTCTACAAACAGATAGAGGAAACAGCCATGGATTCTCCACTCCCCCCCATGGCCAACTTCTTTATGGAGACCTTTGAAGAAAAAGCCTTAAACTCTGCTCCACATAAACCTAAAGTCTGGCTATGCTACATAGATGATGTGTTCACTATTTGGCTGTATGGCTTAGATACACCCTACAATTTCTTAACACATTTAAACAATCAAAACAATCAAATCCAGTTTACCTCGGAAAAGGAAAACAATAACAATCTCCCCTTCCTAGACACTCTGATTACACACACCAGCCTAATGGATCCCTGCTTTCTCTGTTTATTTACAGAACAGCTATACACACAGGGCAGATACATGTACCAGCAATCACCCTCCCCCCTTCCCAACAATATGGGATTACAAAAACCCTATATAACAGGGCAAAATTAATCAGTTCAGATAACAATGCCCTAAGTACTGAGCTTAACCATATTCTTAACATCTTTGTAGCCAATGGCTACAATCCTCCAAAAAATCCAAAAAAAATATTAAAATCCATTAACCACACATCCCCCTTCCCTCTCATAACAGAGATTACTCTAAATCTCTCACCATTCCTTATATCCGGGGTACTACTGAAAAGCTAACAAAAATCCTAAAAAAATATGACCCAACAACTTGTTACAAACCATATAAAAAATTGGCATCTCTTATCTGCTCCACCAAGACTAACCACTTCCCCTAGACCTACCCGGACTGTACCAGGTCCCTTGCAGTTGCAAACTGTCTATACCACAGCAAGTATAAATATGAGAGATTATTCCTGGAATCAGCCTTAGCTCTAAAAAAACTCCCCAAATCTCAACAATTTGGATGCATGAGACTGCCCCAAATATCGGAAGCTTACATTCTAAGAACATCAGCCTAATACAACCCAATTTAGCCACTAGGTGTGCTTCACAACCATATGCCTGGGGAAGGAGTGTCCCAGGTTTGATTCCCGTCGAAGACATGAGGAACTTGAGGATCTTCCTCAGGCATAGCCAAGTTAGCTGGTCTTGGGGCGCAGGAAGTAGGGTTTTTCGTCACGCAAGCAGGCAAACCGGCCCTGTGAACAAATGCTTCTACAGCCAAAAAATATACCCCCCCACACACACACACAGTGGCAGACTAGGCGACAGGTCGGTTGGGAGTGGTACTAACAAGTAGTCGCATCTAAGTAACACACGGACCCTGCATAGGAAGCGGGAATAATGCATAGTGAAAGAAGAATGCCTGATTGCACATATCGTTATTTTGTGATTCCTGAAGATGGTAATGTAACATTACCAAAATATAGGAAGTATTAATTAAAGTTTTAAATTAATATTCTAGTATAAATTGTCTTTCCCTAAAATCTGACAATTATAGTTATTTAATTTAGAGTTCTTAAAACACTGTTCAGACTTTGTCTGGATACAAACAACACAAATGCTTAAAAACTTGATAGGTCATACAAAATTATAATTATACTAATATCTAATTTAGATAAGCAAATACTTCAACAGCGAAAAATAAAAAATTTCATTTCAAAACATCTTGATCACAATGCACAAAGAGGAAACAAACGTTTAAGTAACAACTTGAATAAATAATATCACATTACTAACTTTTTAACTTTAAATTCTTTTTTTTTTAATTTGTGGTATATCTGAATTTTAATACAGATTTCCTACACCATGCAGGACTTGGTAGACCATGCTTGGAATACCCACCACAGGATATGCTAGAAAAAAATCACCTTACTTCACCATAAGAAATACAAATACAAGAGACTATTTCCAAACTCGCCTCTATTTTAAGAAACTATCCAAACCTAATAAATTCGTGTGCATGAAACTGCCTCAAATATAAGAAGCATGCATCCTCATTACATATCAGCCTAGTAGCCAAGAGCACCCAATCTAGCCTACTGTAGGCTTACCTTTGGTTCTACCCTGCTTCAGTCTCACTTACCCAATGTAGTAGTGCCTACATGCACATACCACCAGACTGTACACTGTCCCCTGATGATGGCTATTTGACTTTTCCTTTTTTTCCTGAAATACCAAAGTATTAATTATATTATTCTAATTAATATATATTCTACATTATCCTTGCCTAGAAATTATAATCTTGTTTAATCCTTTGTCCAAGTGTAAAGAAATAAAGTTTGCAAGTGAAGTATCTTCACGACTAAGCTATTTGTACATGGAGGCTGATGACTTCACATCAATTGCTTTAGTATCCCATAATGCAAAGCATAATTCTTTTTAGAAGTGCACAATGTTTTGCATTAAAGGAGGATCCCTACTCAAACCGGTTTTGACCTTTATCAAAGGTCTCATCAGTAGGAGCCAAACCCAGGAAGATACCAAGGCTGAATTAATGCAGAAATCTTACATTTATCATATTATGCACTTTTGAAAGGAAGTATGCTTTGCATTATTGGAATAACAAGGCAACTGACCTAAAGTCATTACCCTCCATATACAAGTAGCCTAGTCAAAGATACTTCATTCACAACCTTTATTTGCTTACACTTGGACAAATGATTAAACAAGAATATAATTTCTTATTTAATCCTTTGAGAAACCAAGCATAATTTACTTTCTAACCAAGTGAAAAAACTTTCTATATGTATTCGACACTGTACTATCCTTCTTAAAAAAATACCAGTATGAATAGTCAAGAAATAAGCCTGACCACCAGAACTATTAGGAGATATGAAGTACTGAATTCATACACAAAACATAATAAGCAAGTTTAGAGTTTATTATTGTGAAGATAATGATAATAATAATAGCAACAATAATGCATACTGCAATCACATTTACTTACCTCTGGAGTAATAATATCATATGGAACTAAGCATAAAAGTCGCTTGAAGCCTTCTTTAATTTGTATAGTTCGTGAAGGCCAAGCATCCCTACAAAATGATACATTAAATGTAATAAAAAATATATGAAATACTAAATATTTCACTATATAATAGTTTGGTTCAAGTAAGATGCGTCAATGCTTTACTGGCAACAATAAGTTACCATTAGAGTAGAGCACAGTAGATAAAGCAGTATATGTTTTGTCAAAATTTCCAAAAGTAAAATAAAATAAGTGATGTTATTTGTTAATAACTATTATTATTCTCTCATATTCTCCTTTTGTGTTAAGACTCAATGGCCTATGACAGCAAAGTAACCTCGCTTCCTACAAATGCAATGCTACTCATGATAGGGTGGTTAATCCTATCTGCACTGTGTATGTGTACCACAATTGTGAATCGGATATGTTCTTCTGGTCACTGACCTGTTTTTGTGAGATGAAAAACTGGGTTTTCAGGATGAAAAAGCTCTGCTACTTCCATATAAGACTGGCTAACTCATCTTCGATTGAAAAGTACTGATAAAGGTTCTTCCTGTCTAGCTGGGATTCCAATCCCAGGTCTTTCCAACCAAAAAACTGCATTTATACTGAGCTATCAAACTCTACTATTATTTCTATTATTATTTTCATGTGACATCTCCATTTAAACCCTTGAATCTCAACCACATTTAGTACTACAGGTGGATTAAGGTTAGAAAGTCTGGTTCTTTTACTATAGAGACCAAAAATGGTACTTTTTTTTAAACCACTTCAGTAGTACCACTAATAAACAGAGTGGTAATGTCACACTGGGTACAGAAAATCTTCCACATCCAAGAGGGGGAAGAAGGAGGAATTCAAACCTAGAGCTTACTGAGCCTACTGGTTGGAGACCAAACACACTTGACTGACAGGCTGCTAGATGAAGTCTTGTAAGTTAGAAACATCTGAGAAATACTGAAAACCAAACAAGAAGCATTTCAAGTAAAGTTAAAAGAATAATTTAAATTTTTAAAAATATGGATCCAATAAAAAATACAGAGAATTTTAACAATATCTTAACAAAAAAAATAAACAAAATAAAGAATGTTGAAAATTTATCTAGAAATTCAAACAGACAAAAACAGAAACAAAAGACCCAAACAGAAAAGAAATAAAAAAAGATGTGCAAAGTATAAGAAACAGAGCACATCAAAATTTGAGAAACTATACAAAAAAGAAAGAAAGAAAGAAGACAGAGAATTTTAATATAAAAATTACTGCAATCACAGAAAATGACAAATGCATAAAGTAAACAAAGGTTTCTTAATACAGGAAATCTACACAACTTTGAAAGACAAAAATGGAATACTTATTATGAATAGAAAGTAAATTATAATGATATATATAATCATTATTATATATTAGAATATTGCAATGTGTATAATTATTATTATTATTATTATTATTATTATATGGGAATCTCCATGGAGTCTGGAGAGTCATCATGGGAGAATCACACTAACTTTTATACACACAAAATCTATCATATCTCCTTAAAAACTCATTCACTGTCAGGGCACTCTCAACTAATTCTGGCAGTCCATTACACTCATTTACTACTCTCCACAGAAAAAATTGAGTCTGCACACCCTTACTAATCACTCTCTTACACAACTTCCACAGATGACCCCTAGTTCTCTGTCATATATTGAAAATTTTTCAATCTTATAAAACCCCTTTAATATCTTATAAGTTTGTATCATGTCTTCTCTTTTCTACCTGTCAACTAACCTTTGCAACCCATACATCTTCAATCAATCCTCATAGGGACTATTCCACGTACCTGTCACTTGTCTCTGAATCCTTTCCACCACCACCTTCTAATTGCCAAAAAGCCAGGTGATAAATCTGGGCACAGTAATCAAGATGCAGCCAAATCATAGCCTTATAAAGAGGGACAATAACTATCCTATCTATACTTGTTAGTATGTTTTTCAATATCCAAGTAATCCTTTGAGCTATTTTACCAACTTTTGCAATATGCTCTCTGAACTTCAACTCTTTGTCCACCATTATCCCTTAGACCCTAGCTTCATCAATTTCCTGCAATCCAGTACCATCAATGTGATACGCAATGCGTAACCTTTTCAACCCAAAGTACATAACCTTATATTTTGCAACGTCAAATTGACATCGTCATCCTTTGTCCACAATGCCAACTTATTTAAATATCTAGCAAGATATCTGCATCACCTTTATCAACTATTGTCCTGCCCAGTTTTTGCATCATCAGCAAACAACTGAATACCCCCCCCCTTAAATCTTTTCTTATATCATTAATATACAAATTAGAGTAATGGCTCTATTATACAGAACCTTGAAGTACTCCACTAGTCACCCTCTTTCCCCTGGATTTCACTCCACCATATACCTACTCTCTGGTGTACATCTACCAGAGAGTAGTATATGGTGCCACTAGCTTCATATCAATTTGCATTTGTTCCAACTTTTGCAATAGTTTTCCATGTGGCATTTTGTCAAATGCTTTTGCAAAGTTCTACAGTATCTTGGTATAGCCATTTCTCTTATCTAATTCTGCTATTGCTCTATTATAAAACATCAGTAATTTACTAAGGCCAGGACCTATCTTTTCAAAGCCATGCTGCCTACCATAGAATACTATATTCCCATCCACTCCTGAGAAATTAATTGGTCAGTATTTGCTACTTCTGTCTTATAGCCACCTTTATATAATGGAACTAATCTTAACCTCTTTCCACTCCCTTGGATCCTTGCTAGAGCTGGGAGAGTTGAACGATTTCATTAGAGCACTGTCAGTTCTCTTGTATTCACATTAGCACATGGACCAACATGCCGCCCAGTCCCAAATCTGTATTCACATTGGTATTTTTCAATATGCTGATCATCTCCTATTTGTCTATCTCAATTCTGAAATCAGATTGTCACATATATATTTGAAACATCTTAAGATATTTCAATTCTGCACTGTGAATGTTATTATTTCACTCCCTGCTTCTTGTACAGGGAATGATATTATGAAAGATACAGCATATGTTATTGTCTTAAAACGCCGAAGCCCTTTGGTCGGAAAGACCTGGGTGCGAATCCTGTCCATGACATGAGGAACCTTTATCTGGTTTCTCAACTAAAGGTGAGTTAGCCAGTCTCATATGAAGGTAGAGGGTTTATTTTTCCACCCAGAAACTTGGGTTTTTCATCCTTCAGAATAGGCAAACTGGCCCATGAACAGACACGGATCTATAGTCATAAAATACATACTTAATCCGTCATTAGGAGGGCTCGACCAGTCCTAAGGGATGATGGAAATATGGGGAATCCCATACATTAAATAAATTATCTTAAAATCCTAGACTTGTCCTCTGTATATTTATTTTTTATTAAATATTTATAAAAATCACCAATCAAGACACTTTTATATGGTCAAAACATTACTAAGTTATTATTGTACATGCCATAAGAACTTTAGGAATTAGCAATTTTATTTTGACACAAGATGCAGTAATATATCTATTGGCTTACTGCCAACTTTGCTTCTACCTTAATAGTGAAAAAAATCCACACAAGAAATGGTTATTAGCTTAGAGTAGTTAGGCTTCATTCATAAGTCTACTAACCATACTTCGTCAGTGATATAATAAAAACAACAATGAGACACTTTCTGCAAAAAAAAAAGAATTTATCATAGTGATGCCCTTTGTGTAGACACTATCTTCTCACCCATCAAAAAGATGCACACTGCTGAAATAAATGTTAGTTTATTTCAGCAGTGTGCAGAAATAAATGTTAGTTTCACAATCCTTATTATTCATTAAGTTTTAAATATAATACTGTGCAAATTATATCACTTCAGCTTTCATTGAAAACAAAAGCAAACAATCAGAAATACTTACCAATGCCCTCCTACCTGGGCATATTCAGGAGGATGAGGAAGAAGGCATGACACAAATACTTCAAAGTGGCTTTTCACAATATCCATTAACCAACCATGGATGTACTACAAAAAATTCAGAAATTCACATATTTTAAAATGCAATTATAAATTACTGAATGTAATAAAGATTATTAAAATACTCTTAATCACTTATCCAAGTGAATAGCTTCAAATTTAAATGAAGTAACCAAGCTAGAAATATTCCACAGAAGTCATCTATGCAAAAAATTGGTTTGCATAGATGACTCTTGATAAACCAAACTCATAATGACCACAAGAAGAATTTGGTATGGTCGATAATTTGCTACAGTGAACTTCCTGCCACCAGTTAAATTCCCTAATTTTTTTTAAAGTTTTCATGCCTGAGTTCACTAGTCTTTGATCAAGTGTTTTATTTCTAGCCTAACTTCTTGATCAGAGAGATGGGATAGAAATAAAGCAGGCCTGAACACTGGTTTTAAATGTTTAAAACTGATGTGAACACTGTCTTGTATATTATTAGTTGACTATCTTGGCTAATTTCTGTTTCATTTCATATGAATTTATTTGGCTGGCTCTACACCATATGAGCTTTGCTTATTCAGTTATCAATTTAAATAGATTTAATATGCTATCTTCACTAAAAATTGTTAAAATAGCTGAAATATTTTACTTGTTCTAGAGGTTTTCTATTGATAATGCAGTTGACGTTTTCTATGTTCCTGTTATTTTTATAGTCCGGTCTTTTTATTAATGTTGGTTTCATGCCAAATTTGCTTGCAAATGTTATTCAATTTAGTCAGAGAATCCTGGAAACTTTCAGTGGATATATTTAGGAGTACAACATCTGAATTAAGAAAAGAGCTAAGTGTGACATCTCTGATTCTAATATCAGGTTTAATGCCATTTCTTTTATGTGATTCATTATTCATAATATGATCCATAAATGATGAATAAGGGCAGAATAGTGTGCACCCTTATTTCACACCTGATTTTACATTAAAAACTCTCATATTTCCTTCAATTCTATTTTCTGACTTCAACTTAAATGCAGACTATGTATTGCTTTGCACAATGATCCACCTAACCCCATATAATATAGCATTTTGAAAAAGTTTTTATTATTATTAAAATCTGACCTCCATTGAGTCAGAGATGCATTGTAGTAAATGCATATTATCACACAGAGCTCATTCAACCATGCTTCAAGCTGATTCAATGTGTCTACATTCACAACACACACACACACACAGGCAATGCATTCCACTCACCAACCACTCTCCAACAAAGAATCTGCTCCTCACACATTTGTTCACACCATGGCATCTTGGTCTATCCCAGTGATGGCGAACCTTTTTACCCAGGTGTGTCAAACATCTTTTTTTTTAAATATCGACGTTGTTGATGTGCCACTTACATACATGCATTATAAATTTAACTACATAATTATAGATGGTGACTTATACATATCATATTAGGCTATTTATTTAATAGGACATTGATATCTATGAATTCATATTATACAATTAATTTAATAAAGTGAAATTACAAACTTACATTACATTTAATGACTTTTCTGTTGCTGAGTACTGGTAGAAAGTTGCTTTATAGAAGGGCTATAGTGTGGACATTTTAATGCTACACAGGCAGCGCTCAAATCATTGCTCAATCTATTTCTCCCTTTCAATTTGATATTATTTAAGGCAGAAAATAGAGTTTCACAAGAGTATGTAGAAGAGAAAATTGTTAGAAGAGCTTTAGCAAAGATTTTAAGAGCATGAAAGTTTTCGGGAAGGCTATTCCACATGCTTAGAATTTCACGGTCTGATTTTTTACACACGGTATCATGCAGACGTTCCCACTCAAGTTCTTCTAATTCATTTCTAAGAGCAATAAACTTTCTTTTACAGACAGGATTACACTGGAAGTTGGCTAGTTGCATTTCTAGATCTTTTAAATCCAACCACTCAAACCCATCTAATTTAAGATCCATGAATTCTGTTTCATCAGTATACTTTTATGAATTGGATTGTTTGTTCCAACATTCGAAATTGCTCAAATCTAGAAGAAAACTGCTCAGTTATTGACTTTAGAACTTCGATAGATTGGTTGATATGTTGTTCGCGATTACTGAGGCTGGTTTCATTAAAAACTTTTTCACTCGTGGGAAATACTTAAAATCGTTACTTTCTAAATCACGTTGAAATATTTTGAGTTTATTCTCAAAGCTCTTGATCATGCCAAACATAACATCGACAGATTTTCCGAAACCTTGCAAATGTATATTAAGTTCATTCAGGTGCAATGAAAAATCTGTGAAAAACATCAGCTTACTGAGGCAAGCAGAATCGTTCAACTGAGAAAATTCGTGCTCCATGCCCTTCGTATTTAAATATAATTTAATTTCATTTAAACATTCGACAAACCATTCAAGTATTAGTCCATGACTTAACCATCGAATATTATTGTATATTAATAGACCATTGTACACTGATTCAACTTCGCTTAAAAGTGAATTAAATTCTCATTTGTTTAAAGCCCTGACAGCAATAAATTTAGTTACCTTTGTCACAATTCTCATCACATCATCCAAATCCTTTAAGCCTGATTTCACACACACTGTCTCCTGATGTATAATACAATGGAAACAAACCAGGGGATGACCAACATAGTCTGTAAATTGTTTGATAAAACCAACATTACGGCCAACCGTATTAGACGTGCCATCAGTTGTAATCGAAAATATTTTCAATAAATCTATCCGTTTCTCATGGAAAACTTTAACAATGCAGTCACATATGTCTTTATCTGTCATGTTTTGAGATAAATTTTCTAACTTTATAAATTCCTTGTGCATAGAATCACCGTGAACCTACCTTGCAATAATAGCCAATAGAGCTGATGACGTAATATCTGTAGTTTCGTCGAAACAAATGGATAAACAATGGCATGAGTTCAAGTCTTGTTGTATTTGATTTTCTATACTAGCATTCATTGATATAACTCTGTCTTTAATAGTATTCCTACTTAATGGTAACTCTTTTATGCACATTACAATAGCTTCCTTATTATGAAAGTCCTCAAATAAAAATGGTGCACGCTTTACGAAAGCTTCTTTAATATAATCACCATCACTAAGTGGTTTCCCATGGCATGTGAAATACTGTAACTTGGGCTACTAAATTTGAAGGTCCTGAAACAAATTTAATTAAAGTCCCTGATTTTGATTCTGCCAGTGTTAGATGTTGCGATATGTATTCTTTGCGTTCTTCAAAAGTTTTTTCTAGGAGCCATTTGTGCTTAATTTCAAAATGTCTTCTTACATTCCAAGTTCGACTCACAGATAGCTCACCACACAATTTACAGAGAACTTTATCACCTCTATCAATAACACCATATTGTTCAGTTCAGGCATCTTGGAAATTTCTTTCACTTCCTTTCTGTGATAATTTTAGTTTTTTATTAGTGCTAGCTGCCATTGTAAAAGGGTTTACAAATTAAAAAAGAGCAGTTATATACAGCAGTAATAATTAATAAGAACTAACAATTACTGGAAATGAATTATACACCAGCAACTCAAATTACTTAAGTGGCAGACCATGCAAGACTACACTACTTCTTTCAGCAGGGTTGCCAGATTTATTACCGATATTTTTGTAGCAACCATTTGTTGCTACAAAATTACGTTTTACTCTCTATCATGCTACTAAATAGCAGCTATTTAGTAGGTTTTGTTGCGACGTCATCGTAAGTTGTTACTATTTGCATTATTTAGCAAAATTTACTGAATTTATTGCAACTATAAAAATGTTTTCATTATTTACTCAGATAAATTCAATATTTAATGCTGCGAATTATATTTTCTGTTAAAGTGGTTTTAAATATGTTTAGAACTTGTATTACTCAGTCGAGAGACTTGGAATGCATGCATGAATGAATTTCACACAGAAGACAAATGAAAACTTTAAGTTTATAATATATAAAGTATGTATTTATAAATTTGTATCGTATAATATTGATAATAATTTTATAAGTTTTTATAATATCACTATGACTATGCAGAAATTATAATGATTAAAAAAGAAAACATAAACTTAAAACGCTCGTTGTTTATAGGCTAGTTATAAAATAAAATAGAAATAAGCTAACTACAAAATAAAATAGAAATAGGCTAACTATAAAATATAATTCTTTCAATGAACCGAAACCTACCTTCGCCTTAACTGAGAGCGATCTTACACGATTTATCGCAGTCTTTTCATCAGAATGCCAATATCTTTCAACATCCAAGGTGTGTCACCTGAAACCCTGAAGTGTGTCAGTGCTGACATGCGTGTCATAGGTTCGCCATCACTGGTTTATCCCCTTCAATTCTATGAAAAATTTCATCCACATTAACCTGGTAAAAAAATGGAAGAGTATAATGTTTTCATGAAGATAGAAAAGATAAAAAGGAAGGTGGAGTACTATTGATGATGGAAAAAGAGTTTAACCTTGTAATTTCAGTGGTTAAATTATTTTCTATATCATCTGCAATATCCTTTTTTTAATGAGGCAAGGTTTCTCGTTCTCAAATTCATTGCTCATGAATTTCTCTCATGTGTTTCAGCACTATTTTATAGCTGTATTTAATATTGCAATATATCAATAGAAGGTAGAGATACAAGGAGGAAAAAGTGAGTGGGTTTGAGGCAGTAATGGTGTGAAATAGAAGTGAAATGAATGATATACTTCATTGGAAGTTGCTATAGACCTGCTAATGTGGATGGTAGTGACCAGGAAATATACATGCAAATTAGCCAAGCAAATAGGAAAAAGGTGATCACTATGGTTTGATTGGGATGACGATATAGCAAATGAAAGTAAAGAAAATTAGTTTGAGTTTTTGAGGGACAACCACCTAGAGGCAATGTCTAATTAAACGTTAGAAGGCTAAATAAGGTAGGTGTTAAATGAATGAAGAGATTAAACATGCAATACAGAGAAGAAAAAAAAAGGCATTATGAAGGCAACATAAGAGGAGTTGTAATAATCAGTTCCATGAGTTATACAAAGAACAGAGAAGGAGGATGATGCGGTTAGTAAAGATAGCAAAAGATCAGTGTGAGCAGCAGTTAGCTAATGAAGCAAAAAAAAAATCCTAGGGAGTTCTTTTGATATGTGCCCAACAAAAATAGATATGATTATGGGATGATGGCACTGATTGGAGAAAATGGTATAAGGACAAGTGCTGCAGAGGATATAGTTAAGATATTTAATGATCAGTTCATAAAGGGCTTTCATCCTTGTGAATGTGACATCATGGAGTTTGAGAGCAGTGGTTGATGAGAAGAAGAGACCAACTATGAGTGAGGAAGAGGTATATGGGGAATTAAGCAAACTTGATATTAATAATGCTGTGGGGACTTGATGATATATCAAGTATTTTGAAGGAATGTGCCAGGGAGTTGACATCTGCCTTGATATATTTGTTTAATGTGAGTATTACACTGGGTCAAGTTCCAAAGGAGTGGAAGGAAGGCAAGATTGTACCCACTTCATAAAAGAGGTGACAGAATTCAAGCATTATAAGCCAATCTGTGTCGGGTGTTGTGGTTAAAGTGTTGGAATGGCTGATGAGAATCAACATCTAGAATTGAGTTGACAACAATGATATTATCATTGTTGTCAACTCAATTGTGGACAGCATGGATTTGCTAAATGGAGGTCATGATTTGGTAATCTAATTACTTATTACAATAAGATGACAGCAGCATTGAACATGGGAGATGGATACCCAGTAGTATACTTACAAATGCTTTTGATAGAGTACCTTGATAAGTTGATAGTCAAACTAGAATGGACAGGGTTGTATGGTAGACTAGTGCACTGGATTGAAGATTGGCTATCTGATAGGTATCAACCAGCCTTAAGAGATCTGTTTTAGGGCACCGTTGCTGTTTAACCTCTATGTTAATGATATTGGGAAAGATTTGAATAGGAATATACAGTTCTTTACAGATGATGCAAAGTTGGGATAAACTATGAGGAGTAGAGCAAATGTTGTGGCCTTAGAAGAAAACTTGAATAGACTGAGTGGATCGTTACGGAAGTGGGGATGCCAGTTCAATATTGTGAAATGTCAGGTTTTAAAATTTGGAAAACAAAGATGAGAGATAGAATTTACTTTTGGTGGGGTTATATTGTTGGAGGTGGAGGAAATAAGAGATCTGGGGGATGATGGTAGATACAGATCTAAAATTTCAAGGACATATTGCCAAAATTGTGAGGACAACACAACGAATTGCAGGAATGTTGCAGAGGTCACTGACTCCTAAAAGTAAGGAGATTCTGGTTCTATTGTATAAGCTGCTGATAAAGCTATATATGGACTACTGTGCCTAGATTTGATTACCTGATTTTCAACAGGGAGTAGAGATGTCGGAGAGGGTCCAGAGGTGATTGATCAAAACGGAGTCTAGTGGAAGAGGGGTGATATGATAGAGATATACTAGTTGGTAAAGGGTTGTTAGAGGATTAACATGGAAGAGGTGTTTCATAAAATAGTAGGAGAACATGAGGTCATCCCTGAAAGCTTTATAAGGAGGGTGTGAACAAGAGACTGTGAGAAGCAGGTCTTTTGCATGCAGAGTTGTGAATGATTAGAATGCCTTGCCTGAGAGTGTAGTGTCTGCAGAGAATTTGAATATGTTTAAGGTAAGGCATGATGAGCTGTGTGCATGACAAAAGCAAAACCTCCTACATAAGTCTGACTGCAAGGGGGTCTTAGAATAATAATAAATGCTGCTAGACTTTCTGGCTGTCTAATAATCATCATTTGTTTAAAAATCTGCTTTAACCTTGCAATTTCAGTGGTTAAATTATTTTCTATATCATCTGCAATATCCTTTATTCTTAATGAGGCAAGGCTTCTTGTTCTCAAATTCACTGTTCGTGAATTTCTCTCATGTGGCACCATTTTATAGCTGTATTTAATATTGCAATATATTAATAAAAATATGTTATAAAATGACTAAATACTATAAAATCAAGAAAGACTATGTTAATATACCATAAACTACTAATGTTATATTGGGAAAAAAATACAATAAAACAGATAAAATGTACCAATTTTACATGGGTGCTAAATACACTTACCACTCACAATAGCCTCAAACCTGAACTCAAACCCAAACAAACCAATATGAGTGCTATTTCACCTTTATACATGGGTGAAGGGAATTTATTTCAAATTCCTCTTTTATTTATAGAAATCACAGTGCTTAATGAGAGAATGAATGTTTTGCATTATGGCTGAAATTCTGTTATTATTGTTTGAGAGTTTAAAATCATTTAGACGTTATACTGAAATTGGGAAAATAGCACTAATGTTTAAAATTCACTGCATTTTAAATATGTTCTAATACATTAATAATTAACTTAGCCTAATTAAAAATAATAATCATAGAGGAGTATTTTAAAGAACAAACAAACAAGCAAAAAACCATATTATCTTACTTCTCCTTTCAAGCGTTCAAGTGCATTTCCTGCCTGATCTAAAAAAAAAAGGAAACATTCAGGTTAATGAACTGTTATATGTATATATAAAGCACTTATTTACATAAGTAATATTTGCATTTGTTTCCTTTATCAAAGGAAAAATAATAAATTTAGTTTAATCCTTTATCCAAGTGTGAGCAAACAAAGTTTGCACCTGAAAGTATCTTCAGGACTAGGGTAAGGTGGTACAACACCGGGCAACTCGTTGCAAAGGTGGAGCAAGCTAACATCACTCCTATCTCAGTATCTCTCATAATGCAAAACACATCTCCTTGCAGATATGTATAATGTTATGCATTAAGGGAAGGGCCACTACCCAGACTAGTTTCGACCTTTATCGAGGTCTCTTCAGTGGGAGCCACGCCTAAGTGAAGATACCAGGCAGAAGCATTAGCAAGATCATCTCTACCTATAGAAGTTGCCAAACGGTGTGCCACCTTTTTATTAAATTACTCTGGATTTAGAGAAAGATGTTGAAAGTTTATTTTTCACTTGGTTAGACTATAATAAATTTAGTTTAATCCTTTATCCAAATATGAGCAAACAAAGTTTGCACCTGACAGTATCTTCAGGACTGGGGTAAGGTGGTACAACACTGGGCAACTCGTTGCAAAGGTGGAGCAAGATAACATCACTCCTATCTCAGTATCTCTCATAATGCAAAACACATCTCCTTGCGGATATGTATAATGTTATGCATTAAGGGAAGGGCCACTACCCAGACTAGTTTCAACCTTTATTGATGTCTCTTCAGTGGGAGCCAGGCCCAAGTGGAGATACCAGGCAGAAGCATTAGCAAGGTCATCTCTACCTATAGGAGTTGCCAAATGGTGCACTTTCAACATCTTTCTCTAAATCCAGAGTAATTTAATAAAATGGTGGCACACCGTTTGGCAACTCCTATAAGTAGAGATGACCTTGCTAATGCTTCTGCCTGGTATCTCCACTTGGGCCTGGCTCCCACTGAAGAGACCTCAATAAAGGTTGAAACTAGTCTGGGTAGTGTCCCTTCCCTTAATGCATAACATTATACATATCCGCAAGGAGATGTGTTTTGCATTATGGGAGATACTGAGATAGGAGTGATGTTAGCTTGCTCCACCTTTGCAGTGAGTTTCCCGGTGTTGTACTACCTTACCCCAGTCCTGAAGACACTTTCAGGCGCAAACTTTGTTTGCTCACAGTTGGATAAAGGATTAAACTAAATTTATTATAGTCTAACCAAGTGAAAAATAAACTTTCAATATCAAAGGAAAAAGATCAGTTAAAAAACTATAAATATGGAGAGTTTAGGGCATACCCATAGAATAATAAGCTGTGTCACAGCAAACACACTCAATGTCATTTTTATTAATTATTTTTTTTGGAGGAGGAGTGATGAGGAAGGAAAGAAACTGAATCTAGAAAAAAAATAATAATAAGGTGTACCATACCAACTAACCAATCATTAGATGTAATATACTGCTAAATGAGATGCTTCTGTATACCATTTTTACTTTAAATCACCATTTATCATTACTGACTACATAGTCACCCTGCTAGTTAACCATTTGTTATGATGTTCATGACAAACATCAGTTATACAACTGTGAAAAGGATTTTAACATTACAGTCAGGACTAGCAGATTATGCTCTAGATATTACTTCACACAGGATTAAATGGACATAAGACAACTGTGCTGCACAGGAGTCACTATTTTTAGAATCAGCATCTGCTATAAAACACTCCCCTGAACTCAACAAGTATGGTTATGCCAAAGATCTGGAAGCTAGTCATTCTAAGCCACTTTAGCCTGACTTTGATGAATTGACTCTTGTTACCTAGTACCTAGAAGATGTCTTGTTAAGACATCAATTCATTTTCAGTTACAAATAATTTCCACTGCTTATAAGAATCCTAATTGATTCTGTATGTGATTATTACAGTTGTAATTTGCACTGCGATGGTGGTTAGAAAAACAGAAATATTACTAAATTCAGTAAATTAATTAGTGATGTTTTACTTTTGGTGTTGTTTATACCATCAAATACTATTATGAATAATCCCAAACATCTAATACCATAATCTAGAAGTGGTTTTTTTTTTTGTGACCTCTGCTCTGGTTATATTTTTTATTTTTTTCTGATCTGCAGCATTACTATTTTTTAACAATATCTTCCATAATTAGTGATGTCAGTTAATTCAGAACAGGGACATGCACTATAAGTGTGACAAGCTCTTAAATAGGTCGCAAACAGGGAGTACTTGGTCTCCTGTTTTGTGCACAGTCTCAACAGTGTCAATGAATGATACTATAATCTGACAGAGTAAGAAGCAGAAAAATAATTCGCTAGTTAATCAGGAAGCATCCTACTGCATCACCATCAGGTTCAATCCCATGTATTATCTAGCAGTCAACCTGCAAAATCACTTGCAATTCAAACTGACTTCCCTTTCTGTAACACCACAAATCACACTGAAGAGATGCTGAAGTAACTGATGTTAGTAATAATCTAACACAAGTTGTTCATCTACTAAACAGAATATCGGACATTTTCATAATTTCCTCAACACCACTGGCCTTTTCTTAACTCTCCACGTAAATACACTGTACGAAGGTGGTCTGAAAAATTCTCGCCCTAACAATGAAAAAACTAATTTATAATTTCGAAATTATTTTTATTTTTCAACATAATCTCCCTTAAGACTAATACATTCATTCCAGTGATGCTCCAGCGCCATTATCCAGTCCCTGTAGTGGTTCTCAGTAAGATCTGCAAAATACCCCTCCACAACTGCAATCACCTCTTGATTTGAAAAAAAAAAACACTGACCAGGAGGAAGAGTTTTAGTTTGGAAAGAGACAGAAGTCAGAGGAAGCCAAATCTGGGGAATAGGTTGGATGTTCCAACTCATAGTGCAAATCCCTTAATTTTCCCATTGCCAAAACACCTTTGTGGGCAGGTGCATAGTCCTGATGAAAGATGATTTTTTTCTTCTACAAACTGGATATTTTCTCATAAATTTTTTCATCTAGTCTGGTTAAAATATTGCAATAATATTCCACGGTTATTGTTTTACCCTTTTCAAGATAATTAATAAACAAAATGCCTTTATCATCCCAAAACACTGATGCCATGACCTTTCCTGCTGATGGAACTGACTTTGTCTTCTTTGGCGCAGAACAACTGGCTTCTGTCCACCGTTTTGACTGCTGTTTGGATTCTGGTGTGTAATGGTGAATCCAAGTCTCATCCATAGTAATAAATCAATGCACAAAATCAGTTCTTTTCTTGTTAAAATGCTCCAGCACTGTTCAGAGATTTTCATGCGAGTGCGCTTTTGATCTGCTGTGAGAAGCACAGCACCCATCTTGTGCAAAGTTTTTTCATTTGCATTTCTTTATGCAAAATATATCCTACACATTCTTTTGAAATGCCTATAGTCTTAGCAATTTCATACACTTTGACTCGCCAGTCATCCAATATCATATCGTGCACTTGATCAATGATTTCTGGTGTTGTTACGCTTTTTGGACGTCCTTCATGTGGATCATCTTTAAGGCTGGTACGGCCACGTTTAAACTCGGCAGCCCAATTCTTATTTGTCGAAAATGAAGGAAAAGAGTGCCCATAAACTTTTACGAACTTCAAATGAATTTCTTTTCCTGTTAAACCTTCTTTTACAAAACATTTTAAAACCACACAATACTCAATTTTATCCATTTCAAGGGATACAGACAACATTTTTGCTTCAGACAGCTGTATAAAACAAACTACTTGATAGAATGACTTGCAACTTCATATGGATGCTTATGACAGATGTACCAACTTAAAAGAAAAATCTTGCCGATAGTGTTGCCATCTATTGTTGAGGCTGAGAACTTTTCAGACCACCCTTGTAAATGCATGACAATATTCCTGTCCATGTTTGTTTTTCTTCGGTCCTTTACTATCCAATCTCAGGCTCCATATTGCTTCCAGTATGAAATGAGATGATCTCTTCTATGTGGTCAGATTAGCATTTCCAACAATCTTTTTTTGACAGAATAACCAAAATAATTCTTACTGGAATGAAGCTTCTCCACTCCACATAAAATACAAAACACTGCACACTCCCATCAATGTGTGCCAAAGCAGTTTCAAGTACAACATATCTCAAATGATTCACATAAAAAACTCCTGCTTCTCACTTATTCTATACTGTAGCTTGTGATATCTATACAAAACCGCTGACAAATACAAATTCTACTTTGAAAGGTTAAGCAAAGAAACTTGCCTCCTGCTCAAATGGCAGTCTAGTCTTCTGGTCCTTGATAAGATCATGATGCACACCTGCCTGATATGCTTACACCTCCCTCACATCTAGATGGCACCATGATAACATCACCCAAACACAAGACTGGACTCCTGTAGACATGATGACCAGCAAAAATTATCTCACACTGTACAATGAACAACCTACTACATGCTTCCTTTGATCTTTCATCAGAAACATATTTATTGTCTGCAGAAAAAAGCAGAAAAAAAGTATTAATATGGAAGACTGACTTTAGTTTGCCAGAGATGATGCATAGGTCATGTCCACAGAATTATAACAGAAATGTGGAATGAGTATTTTGTCAATGTATTTCAAGTTAGGATTGGGAGTTTGAATAACAGAGGAAATGAAGAGAAGATATATGTAGTTCAGGAATGTCAGAAGATGACAGTGCCCTGGACTAGTTGCTTAACAAGTCTGGCAATACAAACAGTTCCAGAAGAATAAAATGATGGGGAGAATCCAAGTTCACGTTTTATAACAGGGCAATAAGTGTACTGGGCAGTGAAGATCCTTTATTTTTATGGTAATTTTCTCTGATTTTACAAAGATATTTAACACAATATCACATGACAAACTACCATCAAAACTGAGCAAAACCAGGATGGATAGTCAGAGAGTAGCCTGGTTACAGGAATGGATACTGAACAGAAGCCTACACATTGCACATTAGGTGTAATGTCTCCAACAGAAAAGGTGACAAGGAGGATACTACAGAGTTCTGTTTTTGGACCATAGTTTTTTAATCTACATGGGTGGTCTGAAAAGTTCTCAGCCTCAACCATAGATGGCAATGGGAAAATTAAGGGATCTGCACTATGAATTGTTATAACATCCACCCTATCCTCCAGATTTGGCTCCCTCTGCCTTCTATCTCTTCCCAAAACTAAAACTCTTCCTCACTGGTCAGCATTTTTCTTCGAATCAAGAGGTGATTGCAGCTTTAGAGGAGTATTTTGCAGATCTTACTGAGAACTCGGATAATGGCGCTGTAGCATCGCTGGAATAAATGTATTAGTCTTAAGGGAGATTAGGTTGAAAATTAAAAATAATTTTGAAATTATAAATTTGTTTTTTCATTATTAGGCTGAGAACTTTTCACACGATCCATGTATATACTGATAATAGAATCTGGTGAGATATTCAATTGTATGCAGATGATGCTAAATAGGAAAGAATAGTCACAGGAATTTCCAGTGAGATACATTTATAGGACAATTTGAATAGGCTCATGCTAGGGGTAGATAAATGAGGATGCCATTGAGCTGGAATCTGCTGCTAAGTGTCCAGTCATGCACTTGATGGTTCAGCTAGGAAAGTTGGAACTAGATGCACAGTGGTGGAAAAATTTTATTCCAGAAAGCAGAGGTGAGATATGGAAGTTTGGTGGATAGGAAGCTGAGTTCGGAGAACACATTGTAAAAGTTGTAAACTTGTACCCCAAAAATTGCATGTTAAGGTTGAAGTGCTGAGTGGGACAACTCATCTAGGCTTAATGGAGTAAAACAGCACTGGGAAAGGATTAAAACCAAGGTGGTACATCTGTTGGCAACTCGCAGCAAAGGTGGACCAACAGATGTACCACCTTGCCTCAGTCCTGAAGATATTTTAAGGTGCAAACTTTGTTTGCCTACACTTGGATAAAGGATTAAACTAAATTTATTATAGTCTAACCAAGTGCAAAATAAACTTCCATAATAGTTCTCTTGTTTCTGTGTTTTTCTTTTTATGTAATCTAGTGAGTTCCAGGAGAGATCTTAGAAACTTCATCTGTGCTGCTTCCAATATTTGTCTGTTTCTTTGTTTTAGAATCCAGGTTTCACTTCCAAATTTGAGAGATGGTTTAGAGGTCATATTATGTAATCTTAATTGAGTTTCTTTAGTCATTTATTTTCCAAAATGTTTTTCATTCTGTTGTAAATTTGTGGTCTTGCTTCCAGGTGTCAATTAGTATTGTATTGTGAGATTATATTTCCTAAGTATTTGAATTCTGTAACTTATTATTTTTTCTATTATTTTGCCAGCCTGGTTGGCTGAGTGGTTAGCGTATCCGCTCTCCAGCCAAAAGGCTGCGGGTTCGAATCCGCCGTGGGCATGGTTGTTTGTGATTGTCTGTGGAAATACTAGTGGTGATGGTAGGCAGTAGATGGCATTGGTGTAGTAGTGGTCAGTTGGAGGATTGAGTGGTGGAGACAGGTGCCCTCCCTGGATGAGGCTTTGGACTCCCTGGAGGTGTCAAATAATAATAATAATATCCCTTAACTTAAATAATAATAATAATTTTATTATTAAGCATAATTTTGACATTTTGAATGGTGTTTCCAAACATTGCCATAGCTTTTGTTTTTGTTTCAGATATTTTCATTTTATATATATTTTTGCTATTTCATTTAGATGGTTAGTTCCAATTTGGAGTTTATCTTCTGAGTTTGAAATTAGTACTTGATCATCTGCATAAAGTATTGTATTTAGCTGTTCATTATTTGTTAGTTTAATTCCATCTTGTACAGTTGTTTTCCATTCTTTTAGGATTCTGTTTACATAAATGTTGAATATGATTGGAAATAAGCAGCAACCTGGTCTTACTCCTTTATTTATAGTTATTGGTTCTGATGTTCCATCTGCAAATTTTTGTTTCTCTGTATAGACTTTTTATTGCTTTAATTAATTTAGGAGGTATTTTATCGTCTGGTAATATTTTCCAGAGTATATTTCTGTTCAAGTTATCATATGCCTCTTCATAGTCAATAAATAGAAGAAAAGTGGAAAGGTTAAATTCTTTTCTTTTTTCTCTGATCTGTTGCATTGTGAAAGAGACATCTGTGTATCCTCTCCCCTCTTCTAAACCACACTATTCTTCTTCTAAATAATTTTCTGTATGTTTAATTAGCCTGTTCTGTAAGATCTTTGCATATATGCCTAAACCTCTTTTTATGCAATTTTTTTTACGCGAATTGGGATGTCAAAAATAATTTTTTTTTACGCGATTTTTATTCACTTTTACGCGACCAACCTAAAGTCTAAGTTAGGAAAAAATCCGTAATTCAAGAAAATTCTGAGAATTTTGTAGAATTGCATTCTCGTTTCAATTAAGAAAATTCTAAATTCTTATGAATTTCATTTATTGGGAATTCCCCAAATTACATAACTGACTGCGCATAAAAAAGCAGTTCGTAGCATTTTGAATTTGGTGTTTGAGTAGACAACACAGTTACCGCATTTTTTGCATTTGCATTTTTTAAGTGAAATCAAAATAAAAATCGCATTATAAAATTAATAATTTTGCCAAGAAATAATAAATGGGAAGCTATATGTGATTTTCAAACTTCCATTTCATTAATCGAAGATTTTAATCCAGACCTCATATGTTGCCGATAACCAAAAAAAAAAAAAAAAAAAGGAAAGCCGTTTCCTCGGATATAAAAATTCTAATTTTAGATCATCTCCAAACTGGGGAAGGTGTGACAGCTGTGAGTAAGCATTTTGGAGTCCGTGAATCAACTGTCAGATCTATAAAGAAAAATGAAGAGGCTAATAGAAAAGCAGTATGTTCTGGTACAAAATCGAGTGTGAAATTATCATCATACGCAAGAGATGTTGTTCTAGAAAAGGCTGAAAAAACTTTAGTGATTTGGATAGAAGATAATGTACAAAAAAGAATGGCAGTTTACGGAAATTCCATCAAGCAATCATCATTGAGATTTTATGAACAGATTAAAAAACTGCAGCCAGATACTTCATCTCAATCGAGGAAAAAATATGAATTTCATGCAAGCAATAGTTGGCTGGCTAAGTTTATTAAAAGACATGCTCTTCATAATATAAAAATTAAAGGTGAAACAGGTTATGCTGATGAAACAGCTGCTAATGCATTTAAATAAAAACTTGCTAAAATAATTGAAGATAGAGGTTACACTCGTGAACAAGTTTTGAATATGGATGAAACCGGACTTTTCTGGGAAAAAATGCCAAACAGAACTTACGTATCAAAAATGCAAAAAACTGTTGGTGGGTTCAAAGCAATGAAAGATCGCATAACACTTCTATTTTGTTTGAACGCTTTAGGAGATCGGATGTTAAAACCACTGCTCATAAATCGATCATTAAGACCACGGCCAATGAAAGGCGTAGATTTTCAAAAATTGCCAGTTCGTTGGATGGCCAACAAAAAAGCTTGGGTGACCATTGATATTTTCACTGAGTGGTTCCACAAACATTTTGTGCCAGAAGTTAGATGCCATTTGAATGACAAGGGTCTCGAATTTAAAGTGCTTTTGATTCTTGATAATGCACCCGGTTGTCCTGCCATAGAACACCCAAATGTGCAATTTTTTTTTCTGCCACCCAATACCACATCATTGCTACAACCTCTAGATCAGGGTATAATGCGACTTTTAAAACATATTATGTCAGACAACATTTCAGTACGTTTTGAACAAGCTAAATGATGATGAAACAGTGTCAGTTATGGATGTGGGGAAAAAATTTTCAATTATGTATTGTATTGATCAGGTTCGATTATCATTATCTGAATTGAGACTAGAAACTATGAATACATGCTGGAAAGCTATTTGGCCCACATGTGTTAAAGAGAATGCTCCTGTTCCCCTCAATCATACTGCAGAATTCCCCAATATAATAAGTTGGCATGTGAAATTGGCAGAGAAGGATTCTATGATCTTATGTCGGCAGATATCGAAGAATTGTTAATTGACAAACCTCTTAGCGAAGACGAAACAGTGGAGATTGTTTCTGAGACTCCTGAAAGCGAAGAAGTTAATGATAATGATCAAGATAATCCTACTTTTACTGCAGATATAATTAAAGAAGGTCTTAAAGTGGCCCAGTAATTTAGGCAATTATTTTGCCCGACATGATCCAAATGAAGAATGTGCTGGGAAGTTTTCACATGAGCTTAAGTTGTTAATGTCTTCATACAGAGAATTACATCGTGACTTATCTAAAGCATCAACATAGCGATTAATAACTGAGTTCATGCTAAAACTACTGAAACAACCAGTGGTACTTTTGTTCAAGACATGACAAGAAGAATTCCACAAGTTGAGGCAGAAGATGATGACGATAATATCTAGTAGTTCTAGTGATATTACAGTCTCACGAAAACAAAAGCTTTCGCATTCATTTTCAGAAAACTGATAGCGAATAACATACTTTTTTTATAGAATCCTTAGCAAACAACTGAAATGAATGTTTTTTTTAAGTTATTAAAATTCATTATATGTATTTGTGTTCTCCATGAAATGTAAATAAAAATCTAATGATCCTAACGAATTTAATGTTTGTTTTTTTCATTAATTTGCTTATATTTCAGGTTTGGAACCAATCTTCAATTTTTCTATGGAGTCAGTAGTTGTTTTTACGCGTAATTTTTAGGAAAATGTCTTTCGCGTAAAAAGAGGTTTAGGTGTAGTTTAAATGCTGTTATTAAGAGAGTAATGCCTCTGTAATTTCCACATTTGTCCTTGGGACATTTTTTGTGAGTATTTATTACTACTCCAGTTTCCCATTTTTTCGGGATCTTTTGATATTTCCAGATATTATTGAAGAGTTTAAGTAGGTTTTCTTTTAAGCTATTGTCTGCATATTTAAAGAGCTCAATGCATATTCCATCCAGGCTAGGCTTTTTCTATTTCTTGAGTTTTTTAATTCTTTTTCTAATTTTTCCATTACTATTTCTTCTGTACTTTCCTGTATATTTGTATCTTTAATTTTGTGAGTTTTGTCATTGTTTTGTATTTCTTGTTTTTCATTCCACAACATTTTATAGTGTTCTATCCAATCCTCTTTGGAAATTAGATTATTTCTTAGTTGGTCATTTTCTGCTGTTTGTAGTTGCCTGAAAATTTTAAAACCTATTCTTTGTGGTCCAGTGATATCCTGCTCTCATAATTTAACATATTTACTCCAATCTTCTCTGTGTATACTTCTGGAAAGCTTTCTGACTTCACCCCATAATTTCTTATATTGTATCTAGTCAGCAGTGTTTTTATTTTGCAGATAGATTTTAAAAGCCTATTTTTTACTTTCGATTTCCTTTAAGTCATCATTTCAAGTTCTGAGCCATTTTTTGTTTTTCCTTGATTTGTATCCTAAACTTTCTTTTTCCAGTCAGTTTCAATATTGTGGTTTGTTTTATTTTATCTTATTCTGCTTTTATATAAGTTTCTAATACTCTCTTGTTCTAGGAAGTGAATTTTAAATTGTTTATTAGATGTTGTTTCGTTATCTTTTTTTCTTTTGAAGTATGTGGTTCTTTTTATGAATTCAAATCTGCTTTCAACTAACATGTGATCGCTATCGATTTTGCATCTTAAAACCCTTGTATCCATGATATTATTATTTCCTTCTTTGTAATTACAAATATATCCCTTCTTAACAGGAAAATCTGCATATCTGCCAATCTCCCAGGTCAAGACTACATGATCACTTTCCCAAAGAAGAGGCAGTGCAACTAGATTGGTTACTGTTAAGTTCTCTGATGCTATGATCAGATCCAGTACTCTCAACCCCTGTGTTTCCTCCATTACTCTCTCAGGTAATTATCTCTCAGCAGCTGTATAAATTCCATTTCCTCCCCTCACTGTGACCAGTCCTTATCTTATAAAATACAGCCATCTTTTAAAATGGTTTCAGGAGCTCATACATTTCTATCCTCTATTTTCTACCTATCAACCTTTTGCAACCCACAAATTATCCTCACAGGATGCATCCCAGAGAATGCTCACAAAATGCCTCTGAATCCCTCTACCACTTCCTCATCCTCCAAGAGACCTAGGTGACCAGATATGCACAGCAATCCAGATAGTGCATATTGAAGCATTAACTTCCTTAGCTATGCTTGTTCAGTGGTATGTGTTATTCAATAATAAGTAATCACATGAGCCATTTTCTGCAGTACAGGTTGATCAATGTAGCATACGGCTTAATCTTTTCATTCTTAGTATAACCTTACCAGATTACACTGACAAACTATTATCTTTTGACCATACTGTCACTATTTAAATCATTCTGCAGGCTTTCAACTTTACACAACTCAATTTTGCATCATCAGCAAACAATTGAATATTTCCCTTCATTTCTTGTGAAGAGAAATAGACGAATTAAATAGTAGTTATCCATCATCTCACTCTCATATCCATATTATCAATTTCATATCCATCCATATTTGCTCTGATTTGTCCCATGCAGTATTCTACTAGGTGCCTTTGCAAAGTCTAGCAGTATTATCATGTAGCTATTTCTTTTATCAAACTCAAATGCCATTTTTTATTATAAAAATAATAAGCGTATATATTATAACAGAATATATAATATAATTATATAATTATAAATAGTAGGTTTTTCAAACCTACTATTTATAAAGCTGTCCAGTAGAGTAGAGTAACATATCACAATCTACCAATTCTGAATTCTCATAAGACCAATCTCTCCTGAGATACTGATTGGTTTATAATTTCCCATCTGTCTCAGCACCTACCTTATGCAATGACACTATTTTGCTCTCTTTCCACTCTCTTGAATCATACAGAGCTTAGACTTAAACTGCATGGCCAGAGACACTACCAATTCCCTCACATTCTTGTAATAAGCACTAATATCCCAACTAATAGCACATAGCAAACAGAAGGCAAACAATAAAAACTGCCTAACAATTAACAGAGGGCAGAACAGAATCAAGAGTTTTAAATTTGATAATAAGACCAGTAGATGCTGACATGAGTGAGTGAGGTGACATGTTGACTTTGGTTGGTGTAAACAGCAATAAGATATTGACTTGGACAATTGACAGCCATACAAGGGCATCAGGATGCAAATTATGTGAAAGTTGGGGATGAATAATTATAAAAAACTAAAGAAGAAATACTGGGAGGATAACATCCTGGAATAAGTATGGAACTGGGTAAGGGGGGGGGGAGAGAAGATTAACATTATATAGGAACTAGCCAAGATGTATTTAACAACAGCAACATCTGATGTTCGATAAAGAAAATGCTATATAATGATACCACTAAATTCTATGAAACTATATTACATAAACAGGAGCAAATTGGGAAGAATACAAAACTGGTAATATGAATGAGAGGGTGGCTGATGAACTGACATCAAAGAGTAGTATATGAGGAAATTAAAGCCAGGAGAAGGCAAGTGAGTAGTACTGTGCTGCAGAGCTCTACACTTTGAAACTGCTATTTAATGTGTAAATTAATTATATCGGAAATTATTTGAAGGGAAATATCCAGTTGTTTGCTGATGAAGCAAAACTGAGTAGAGTAGCAGTTGTTAATCAAGGTGGAATACAGAGATCCTGCAAAATGATTTAAATAGACTGATACGATGGACAAAGTGATAATGGCTGCCAGTATAACATGACAAACTGGAGGGATATACATTTTGCAATGAAAATATTACAAACTGTGTACTACACTGATAGAACTAGAATGCAGGAAAGTGATGAGACTAGGGATTTAAGTGATTACAAACTTCAAATTCCTATCTATAATCACTAATCGATAAGCTATTTTGGCCACTTTTGGCCAAACAAGCTATCAGATTACCTGAATGTTGAAGAACACACTGACAGAGGATGAGCAATTGTTATCTTTCTTGATAAGCTCATATCTGAACAAATGCACACAGATTTAGCCTGGTTTCCTTGAGGATGTAAGTAGTGGGGAAGAACCAGAAGAATCTATTTCATGGTCACTTATTTCTGGTCTACAGAATGTTCTCTCTATGAGGAGTTGAAGCTTTGTGGGTTACAAAAATTAAATGCAAGACAGAAATGAAGAATATAATAGACTTATAAAAGAAGTTTTATAAGACTGATACAGAAGAAGTTTATCAATACATGATACGAATGAAGAGAACACAGGATTAACCATAAAAACTGGGTAAGGGTATGCTTAGCAAGGGAATGAAGATACAATGTCTGGCTTTTAGTGGCGAATAAGTGGAATGTTGTATAAAGGCAGTGCCTGTGCTGTAGTTCATACAATCATTTAGGTGGTAACTGCATCAAATCTAAGTGTTTCAACTGCATGAATATTGGACATGTCGCTAATCAGTGTCTCAAACCCTGTCAGAAATGTGAAAGTTCTGAACACTGCGTTAACACCTGTCCTTTTAGAACTTTTGCTGAGAGAGTGGCAGCACTGGTAGAGCCAATTAGAACACTATATATCTGAGAGGCATAATGAAGAGTTACCAGATCTTCCAATTCAGTCTGGTAAAGATTGTGCTTTTAAACAAACTACACTTGGTAAAATCACAAAAAGTGTGCAACCAAATCAGCTAGAAATTAGTCCAAAATTCCAGATCTGCAGCACCACTTTCCCAGTCAAATATAGATGAAAAAACATCAGTTGAAATTACCAATAATGAATCTAGTATAACAACTGAACAGGCACAAAACAATAATAATAAATTTAGTTTAATCCTTTATCCAAGTGTAAGCAAACAAAGTTTGCTCCTAAAGTATCTTCAGGACTGAGGCAACTTGTGGTAAACGTGGATCAAGCTCTCATCACTCCTTGTCTCAATATCTCCCATAATGCAAAGCACATCTCCTTGTGGACATGTACAATGCTATGCAATAATGGAAGGGCCACATCCGAGACCGGTTTTGACCTTTTTTGAGGTCTTTTCAGTGGGAGTCAGACCCAGAAGTGGTGATACTAAGGCAGAAGCAATGGAGAAGTCATATTTACCTATACGAGTTGACAAAAGGTATACCACCTTATTATTAAGTTACTCTGGATTTAGAGAAAGATGTTGGAAGTTTTTTACACTTGGTTAGACTATAATAAATTTAGTTTAATCCTTTATCCAAGTGTAAGCAAACAAAGTTTGCACCTGAAGTATCTTCAGGACTGAGGCAACTTGTGGTAAAGGTGGAGCTAAATTTATTATAGTCGAACCAAATGGAAAAAACTTCCATCTTTCTCTAAATCTAGAGTAATTTAATAATAAGGTGGCACACCTTTTAGCAACTCGTATAGGTAAATATGATTTCTCCATTGCTTCTACCTTAGTATCACCACTTCTGGGTCTGACTCCCAATGACGAGATCTCAATAAAGGTCGAAACCGGTCTGGGTAGTGGCCCTTTCCTTAATGCATAGCTTATACATGTCTGCAAGGAGATGTGCTTTGCATTCTGGGAGATACTGAGATCAAGGAGTAATGAAAGCTTGGTCCACCTCAGTCCTGAAGATACTTCAGGTGCAAACTTTTGTTTGCTTATACTAAATTTATTATATTATAGTCTAACCAAGTGGGAAAAAACTTCCAACAGGTACAAAACGAAATGCAAAAACATGAGACTGTTCTACAAGGAGAAACTGGAGAAGAAACAGAAAAGTGTGCAAGACAACTGAAAAAAACTTAATATGCAGACAAGATCATCAAAAAGGAAAGATGAATTAATAAAAAAATTGAGGATAAACAAAAAAAATTAAAAAAGGAAATACATCTATAAAAAAGAAGTAATAAAAAATGTAAAAGATAGAGAAGATTGTGGATCATCAAATAAAAACTCTTCAGGCTCACAAGAGTTTATGGACTATAAAGAACCATCTCATGCTAATAAAGGAAAAGCAAGAGATACAGTTAAAGAAAATAGAATCAAGTTTACTGATTCAAAGTTTTCTCAGTACGATTATCATCTATATGAAAAGAAAATAACTATCTTCCAAATCAAGAACGATGGGCATGAAAAAAAAAAAAAAAAAAAAACGGAAAACAGTTAAGAAGACGACTACACAATTGCTTCTTCACAGATTGAAGACCTCATTCCAAAATTTAAAAGTTAAAGACTTACCCATTACACTTCATTAATCATAGCATCTCCTTTCTGCATTGCCTCGTTAAATGTACAAGGATTCCACAAGCAAATTAAACAAGAAACTATATGGAACTATATTCCACCTGATATTATGCTTTGCCATAGTATCAGGTTTTTGTTTCTCCAAGAAAAATACTCCTGCAGATATAAAGCTATTAAAACTTTAACAGATAGATATCTACTTCTTTCTGATTGGAGCTTTGGAAGATTTAACAGGAATGGAGTAGGAGTTCTTATTCTTGACCCCCTCCTTGGGTCATTCTGTAATATCCAAAAAGGATGATGCAAAAAGGGAGAATCTTGACAATAGACTGGAAATAATGTGGATGTGTAATAAGGTTTATAAATGTTTATGCTCCATCCAATGGAACAGTTTGACGAAAATTCTTCCATAAATTGGAGCCATATTTATTTATATGGTGCCCACTACAACACAGCAGCTGGAGACTGGAATTATATTGAAAATCCCACATTAGACAAAATAGGAGGATACCCTAGGAGTGGAAAATGCACAGTTAAGAACATGTCTCGACAATACTCAACTAGTAGATATATGGAGGATTCACAATCCTAATCTCCAGCTTACAGGTACATGAATCAAGGCATTGGTATCCGTTTTGATCGAATTTATATCTCTTCTTCCCTTATAAATAGGATAATTCAGATAAAATATCTTGACATCAACATGGCAGATCATAATCCAGTTAAGTTCCACTAACTAGTAGAGAATAGAACAAGTAGAGATCTATTCTGGACCATGGAGACTTCCACCAAATTTTCCATTCATCTTTTCAACCAAATTCCAGATTTTCTGTTCGAATTGAAATAATGCCTGAAATTGGAATATGTGGTTAAAATTCAAACAAGAAGCAAAACAGAACATGACGGAATGGGGAAAGGAATAGGCTTTCCTCAAAAGGAAAAAGTTGAAAGACCTGTATAAAGAAAAAAGCTGGTTTAACAAACCAACGAATTATATAGAATCTATCAACATCACTAGAAACATTAACATAGAGATAGATGTGGAAGGGCAGAAACAAGTAGAAATTTTAAGATAAGAATACAGTAGCACTTAGCAGATATCCTTTCAGCCACATTCTTCAATATAGACTTCACCCACTCTAGCCACAAGGCTTGGGCCTTATTTCGAAAACTCAGAACTCCATCAGTTTCTTGGCAGAAGTCATGCAGATCACCCCTAAAGACATAGTAACTAGAATCCAGCGAACATCTAACAATGTAAAGATTAGTGCATCCCATTCTAAAGAAATTAGGACCAAATATATCCATGTTTATAGAAGTGTCAAATAAAATAACAGAATATCAATGCCATTCACTGAAAACAAACTGATTCAAGCATTTAAATTACTGAAAAATAACAAAGCAGCAAGCATGGATGGTATATATCCTGAGTTCATTAAACATCTTGGAAGTAATGCTCATAAGTGGCTTTTGTAGTTTTTCTGTAAAATTCTAGAAAGCAGGAACATTCCAAAGGAATTTCTAGAAAAGAGCCTACTGATGCAGCAAACTATTGACCAATATCTTTACTAAGTATTCCCTATAAAAGTTTTTGAATGATTACTCTATAATCGAAAATTTACCCACTGATTAATTATTATTATTACGTAACACCTCCAGGAAGTCCAATGACTCATCGAAGGAGGACCCTCTACAACTCTGTCTCCACTGCTCAATCCACCAACTACCATCATCATCTACACCAGCGGCATCTACCGCCCATCATCATCACTAGTATTTTCACAGACAATCACACACATTCATGCCCACGGCGGGATTTGAACCCGCAGCCTTTTGGCTGGAGAGCGGATACATGAACCACGCGGCCAACCAGGCCAGTGTTAATGTCGTAGTACTAATTGAACAAGCCAGATTCAGAGACTCTTGCAGCTGCTGCGACCAAGTACTTGCCCTTATTACACATATAGAAGCTGGTTTTCAACAAAGCCTTAAAACCTCAGTAGCATTCATAGATCTGTCTGCTGCATAAGACACAGTTTGGAATGGAATCATACTGAAATTTGCAACTGTAATACAAGATCCAAATACGATTAAGATTCTAAAGTGCATGACATCAAAGTGCAAATTCAAGATACAACTGAATGGCAAAAATAAGCTCTTTAAAGTATTAAAAAGAGCTATCACAGGACTCTGCTCCTCTTTAATTTATACATTAGTGACATGCTACAAACCTCCTCTTGAAAGTTTGCATACGCAGATGATCTGGTGTTGGCAACTCAGACTAAATGCCTGAAAGCAGTCAAGACTGTGCTCAGTTTGGAACTTGAAGTTCTGTACAACTGTTCCACCAAATGATGTCTTTGCCCAAATCCTTCTAAGACTGAAGTTTGCACCAACCCAAAATAGCTCTGATGGTAGTAGTAGTTGTAGTAGGAGAATTAAGTAGTAATGGAGCTGGCGAGATGTATTTAGAAAGAGTAGAGTGCCCTCCCCTGATGAGTCCTTAGACTCCCTGGTGGTGTCACGTATTTGTCAATAAAAAATGGAAACATTCATTCCAAAATGTCAAAATATTAAAAAAAATTGACATGGACACAGTCCATGAACTACTATCAGCCAAACTAAAAATCACTCTTAAAAGGAATAAAATAAACTATTAAAAACAAAGAAAAATAGACATCTCAAAACTCAAAGAATAACATTGGAAGAAAACTTAAATAATCTTGCTCTAGATATAAATTCAGAGTCTTGGAAAAAAAGGAAAAGATATTATTAAAGAAAAAGTAGAAAAGCACTTAGGCTACCAGACAAGAACAAATAAAGGTTGGATTACACCAGAGATCATGGATTTATGGGAAAGAAAAAGAACATTGAAGATTAATTCTCGACAGAAAATAATGAAGAAAACAGAATACTATACAAAAATCTGATAAAAGAAACAGACAAAAAATGCAGATTAGCAAAAACCACATATTTAGAAGAAAAAGCAGGAATGTGTGAAGAAGCATACAAAAAAAAAAAAAAACTTGACCATTTATGAAATGGTTAAAGAAATAACTAGAACATACTCACCTAACCCAGTTTCAGTACTGCAAAAAGATGGAATTACAACAGGTAGCAGTGAAACAATAAAAGATATATGGACTAATCACTTTAAAGAGATATTCGCAACTGAAGAAAGTATAGATCAAGATGTCTTTCGCCCAGAAGAAACTTATGACACAAAAGATATCCTGAATGAAGAAATGCATAGAGCAATCAAACAAATGAAAAATGATAAAGCACCAGGCATAGAAGTATTCGAAAAGAACTTCTGGAAAAAAAGAGGGAAAAGCACAATAAATTACTTAAGGAAACTGTTCAATAAAGTACTAAAAGGAAGGAAATATACCAACTGAATGGAAAACATTCAGTTTTTATGAACCTGATAACCTGACTTCACCAAATTAACTTCATGGTTATCTAGCCGTAAAGGATTATGTAAGGGCATGTTCTGTTTTAGTTACAATCTGAATGGCTTTCCACATTATTTAGTTGTGCTGTGTGTTTGTCACAGTTATAACTGTGCTCTGAAGATGCTAGGTAGCATCTTGAGAGCACCAGCAAAATATGAGTTAGTTCAATAAATGTGTTTTTCCTCTCTTTGTTTTAATAATAAATTTAGTTTAATCCTTTATCCAAGTGAGTGCTAACAAAGTTTGCACCTGAAAGTATCTTCAGGACTGGGGTAAAGTGGTACAACACCCAGGTGTTTTAGGTGTTTTACCACTTTACCCCATCCTGAAGATGCTTTCAGGCGCAAACTTTTTTTGCACACACTTGGATAAAGGATTAAACTAAATTTATTATAGTCTGACCAAGTGAAAAATAAACTCTCAACTCTCTTTGCTTTGTTTATACTGTGAAGTGCTATTATGAACAACACTGGACAACAAAATTTTACAAAATTATGCTCCCCAGATTAATTTAGTCATTTCTCTTAGATTTCGAGGTGCTGAACACAAATGTGACAATGAAATTGCCAAATTGGCTATGGTTTGTGGGAGATCTGCAATAATTTCTTATATAATAGAGTAATATGTACTAATCACATATACTGGTAAATGTCTGCTTCTTCGTCCGATGTTGCTTTGCCTGACCCTTGTATAGCTGCTCAGGATCATCTCTAGCGAACATCCAACATCAGTCAGCCAACATGGAAGTGGACTACATTCCCTGGTATTGTTTCTCCATCATTGCAATTCCCTGATAGAAATGTTCTCTGTGTTCATCACTAACCACGTCGCAGTCATCAAGGAAGAAGCCCAAGTGGGAATGGAGCAAGTGTATTTTTAAGGACATATTGGCACCAAGTTTGTGATGCAGAGACAAGGACTTAACCAGTTCCTTGTAGTTTCTGTCCTAACATTTGAAGAAGCTAGTTGATACCAGACGAAACACATCCCAAGCTTTTTTCTCATCACACTATAGTAGGTTGTCAAACATTTCATCAATGAACAGCTCTCGGATCCGAGGACCCAGAAAACTCTCTCTTTAATTTTTGCTTGGTTGAGTTGAGGAAATTTGTCAGCCAGGTACTTGAAAGCAGATCCAGTCCAGTCCATGGCTTTTACTAAGTTTTCTTTTTTACCAGACCAAGTTTAATGTGTAAGGGCAGTAGCAGAATTTTGTGCATTTCTACCAGTGCTGGCTGTTGCACATTCTCCTCTCTGACCTTCAAAAATTTCCTCACAGGCCAGTCTCTCTCTTCACATAGTGCAAAGTCCTTGCACAGTCCTATTCACACAAAAACAGCAGTACTTCATATATCCTAGTTGCAGACCTATCAACATGAACACTGCCTTCAAGTCAAAACAGAAATGCCAGCTGTATTTGCTGTATTGAAGACAGCTGTTTTAGGTTGTTGTAGGTTTCTTTCATGTAGATAGTGTGTCTGACTGGAATGGATGGAAGCTGGTTTCCATTATGCAGCAATACTGCATTGAGACTCAATTTCGATGATTCTATGAATAGTTGCCATTTGTGCGAGTCATGTTTAATTCAATGGGCATTCATCAGGCAATCTACATCACAGCAGAATACAAGGTTATCTTCCTTTCACAAGCACAGTACAAACTAGTCAGGACGAGTGTGAAACAAAATCGCTTGGACATCTTTTCAAGAAAAATTTTCTTGAAAAGATGCTATTGTAAAAGTCTTGATCACTGTAACTCACTTAAGGCCTTAGACAACTCCAGATTGCAAACAAGATCACAAGCTTCTTCTTGTGTGAGAATGTGTGGCACAGATGATGCACCATGGCAAGCATATGGATCCTCATTGGATGCCAAAGATTCAGGAGAACATGACATCGGTTTGCCTCCATCCTCATCATCCTCTGAATCGATGGAAAATTCTTTTGGAAGTTTGGAAACAGAAAGTCCTTCATCATGTGGAACTGGTCGCAGAGGAGATGATATATTCAGGTACGCTATTGTCCACTTCTTTTTCCTCATGATGCCTTCCAAAACAGGCAGTACCATACAGAAGTGGCAGTCATTTGCATGATTGCTTGGTTCCATCCAAACCATAGGAACTGCATTGACACTTTACTGTCTTGCAGCCACTTTGGAAGATTTCTAGCACCCATACCGCAAAATGTGTGTGTGTGTGTGTTGGGGGGGGGGAGGTGCCCAGGCCTTGTCCTGGTCCCTGATCTTACATCCAAAATAAAGCTGATACGACTTTTTCACTAATGGAATGATGACCTTTTTCTGGCTTGCAAACATCACTTCTCAGCAAATGTAACAAAAGTTATTTGCACTATTAACACAAGTACAAGGCATCACTAGTGATGGATTTACACTGCAGGGATCACTTGTGTAGTACTTATGACACAAGAGTAAATGGGAGTGTAGCCCAGAAAGTCACACAAACACTTGCTCACTCTACGAGACTTCATTCTATAATAATGATTGCATCATCTTACGACAGCGATGTCACGACTCAATTGCGGACATGTATGCAATGCAGACTGAGTCTCTCCTAAACAAGAGCCAATCAACAGATTTTATTGTCATTTTCATGTTCAGCACATTAAAATTAGTAAAGAATCACTATTTTCATTTCAGAGGCAAATTGTGTGTTATCAATGACACCTAACCCCTTCCATAAGTAGCTAAGTAGACTAATGAAGTTAGAAGTACTTCAGAAGACCAAAATACAAGATCTGGCAATACTGGAGTTGTGACAGATAACAGAAAACCATATGGAAAGAAATCATTGATAGGATGTTGGCAGAGTAAAACCTCTGCCAACATCACCATTCTGCTCGCTGCAGAATGGCGACAAAAAATTTTGCATAACATAAAATCTTGCATAACATAAAAAAAACATGTTAACTGATTAATCACTCGCTTAAAGTGGGAAATAGTATCGTTTCACTCAATCATGTATACTGATTATCGCACATATTGAATTGGTGTTAAGCTAGGTTTTCCTGTACAGCTGACTCACTATAGTAAACACTATTATAACGAACAGTACAAGAAACTAATGAAAATTCCAGGCCAGCAATCCACTGGTACAACCATATGCTAAATAAATTCACTATAACAATCTTTCTATTACAAGCTATTTCTGTGATTCCCGATGAGTTTGTCACAGCGAGAGTCAGCTGTAATAATTTAAATTTTTCATGAAGTACTATCATATAGTATTTTACACACTCCTTGAGGACAGATATCAGGAATTTAAATATGATGATGTAAAGTTATTACTCTAACACCATAGATTTCTCCATTTTTACATAACGGGTGCATTTTTGATTTGCCTGTTTATTGAACGCCTTGCATAGAATATCATAGAACAGTAGATAGGATAGACTTGTTTTATCTTATTTACTCTTTTATGACAGGATTAAAAAAAAAAAATGGTGTATGAGTACCAAAACTGAGGATTAAAACTACAGGCTACTCTGTAACTAATGGCCTGAAATGGTTGAAACAGTTCCACGTTTTATCTCAAGAGCAAGGTTTCTGGATGAGTTAAAAATAAAAAATAATACAAAAAATAATAATAATAAAAATCAGTGAAAATAGGAAAAAATCCTTAACCCATCCACAGTACTAATGTACTACAGGTCCACAAATCAACCTTTTTTTGAATGGGAGCCACATTAAAAAACTAGAGTAGTAGTAGTAGTAGTGGTTAAGGTGTTGTTGTTGGTAAGGAAAGATCCAGGATTGGGTCTTCTAGGAGAGACCATAATAGATCTCTTAACAGAAGGCTGTATTTTAGAAATTTTATTATGTATTATGTGATTAGATAACAAACTAGTGAGTTGAACAGCTGACTGGCTGGCAGACAGGTATCAGCAGGTTGTGTATGGAGGAGTGATATCCCAGAAGAGAATGCTCACTAGTTGAGTGTCGTAGGGACCCAGTTTGGGACCATTATTGTTCAACTTACCATACACCAAATCACAAGAAGTAGCGATGTGTAAAGAGAGCTCCTGTTTGAGATAAGTTTTTTGAAATAATTAATAGTATATAAGTGTGTGTGTGTGTGTGTGTATGCATGAGTAAGAGTTGCTATAAAAGTTGTGCGCTTGTAGTGTTATTAATGTGTGGGATTTTCTGTTTAAGTTTATTTTAAAATTCTTTTAAATTAGAGGATTTCAAATATTATTTGAAATCCTTAGTATAGTAATTGGCGAAGGAAAGATGGCGACAGCTTTGTCCATGTAGGAATTCAATTTTGATTTCGGTTGTTTTGTGAAATGTAAGGTGGGTTATATGTACTCATTTGATTATATAGATAAGCTGTGAATATTTAAGGCAGATGGAAGGCGGGTGTGTGTGCGAAGTGTGAGCTGAATGAGTACTTGACGAGTGCTAATACGATGATAACTGAAAGTGTTAGTAGCAAGAATGCTGCGAGGAGGATGAGTGCTTGTCTGATAGAAAAGGACGGTGTAAAAGAGCAGAGAAAAAAATTTTTAAAAAAGAAGTTTTGAAAAAGAGAACAAACAATCTGAGAAACTTAACAATTGATGGTAAGAAAGACAAAAGTGATGTGAATGTGGCTGAAGTTACAAACAAAGTGCAGTTAAAGATAAGCTGGCAAGCGGTATTGACTGCCAACAACCATGTATGACACAAGGTTCAAAAGTTCAAACATTTGAAAGAATGAACCAGAGTGAAAATGTGACACAATGTTCGAAAGTTCAAAAGTTCGAAAGAATGAATGACAGAGAAAATGTGATGCAAGATTCGAAAGATGAGTTGGTTAAGATGAGGCAAGAGATGAAATGGATGCTGAATGAAGTTAAGAGAATTCAAGATATGAAAAGTGAAAATGATGAAAACAAATAATGTTGGTATAACATATATTAAATATAAAGTAAAACGAGAAACTTTGTAAAGATCATATAGAGCAGCGTTTCTCAACTTTTCTAAGGCCAAGGACCAGTAAAATGCTGAAAACAATTCTACGGACCACTAAGTTACAGAGGTGTAGCTGGGGAAGGGGGGGGGGGGAGAGATCAGCCCCAGGCGGCACTTTTTTGGGGTTTAAGAAATCTTGCCTTACTGTTCTATAAAACAGCAACTGAGTGATGAAATAGACTTCGACAATGTCATCGACGATTTCGCGAACAGAAAAGCAAGAAAAATAACATTTTAGAATGTTGGAATTAAAGTTTTAATTCAAAAATACACATAGTGTTTTTAATTTATTTCCCTATACGTCATTTTGACTTTTCGTAATTTTTTTTAAAAACCTAAGTAGGAATTACCAACATTTCGGAAAAACTGTGCCATTTATAACATAATAAATATCGAATACCTATGGAAACATAATTAATTAAATTGGACATAATTAGATCATATTATTTATTAAAATAAATAATATGATCTAATTATGTTACTACTTACTTTTAATGAGATGGTTGAGCTTCTCGGCCCTTGCAGAGTTGCTGGATATCTGGCTCAATATTGGTCAACTTCAGTCGAATATCGGCACACACACACACACTAAGACGATTTCTGTATTTTGTTTTTATTTGAAGGAGCGATGAAAATCCTTTATCACAAAGATAGGTTGTACAGAACTGCATGAAGATTTTCAACGCTTCTTCAGATAATTCGGGAAATTCACTTCTCACTGAAGGCGAGATCCAAAATCAAGCCAAACCAAGATCACGGAATTGCATTTTAAGTCCACTGTTACTTGAAAGCTCAATTAACTGTTCTTTTTTTGATAATGAAAGGTCGTTCTCGTGACTGCAAGCCTGAAATGGATCGCGAACCCACAGAAATTTCTTATAAAAGTTATTCGGAAAATATGTTTAAAAATTTGGTTTCAGATTTTTGAGGTGGTCACAAACCCTTTTCAGAAACTTAGAATCAACAAAAATATCATTTTCCACTAAAAAGGATTCCAATGTTGGAAAACGTGCAAATTGTCTGTCTTTTACATAATTAATCCATAAAACCAATTTTTTTCTCAAATGCCTTTATTTTGTCGTAGGTAACAAGAACATTTAAAGAATTTCCCTGAAGGGAGAGATTTAGTTCATTTAATTTCGAAAAAATGTCTGAAAGATAGGATAGTGTTGATAACCATGCTTCGTCAACAAGGAGTGATGCAAAATCAGAATTACGTTCATTTACAAATAATAAAACTTCGTGCTTTAATTGAAATAACCTTGTTAGTACTTTCCCCTGGAAAGTCAGCGAATTTCAGAATGAAGCAAAAGTTGTATACATTCACTGCCCATTTCATCGCAGAGTACTGAAAATAACCTATTATTTAACTGTCGGGCTTTAATAAAATTAACTAGCTTTACAGCATTATATAGCACAGTTTTAAATTCTGGTGGCATTCCTTTTGGAGGTTAACACTTCCCTATGTATGAAACAATGTACCCAATTAATATCCAGAGCTACTTCCTTGACCATAAAAACAACCTCACTATGCCTGCCTGTAAGGGTGTGAGCTCCATCCGAACAGAAGCCTATACATTTTTCCCACTGGATCCCTTTGTGTATTATGTAGTTATTGAGAGTGTGAAATATTTCTTCTCCAGTTGTTCAGGATGGCAAAGTTCTACAAAACAGAATATCATCATGAATGTTGTTATCATGCACATATCTTACGTAGCATATTAACTACGCATCACTTGTAACATCAGTAGTCTCATTTTTTTGTAAATGCATAATAAGGGCTCTTCTTAACTCTTTTGATTAACTGAGATTAACGTCAACTGTTTTGATTAACGTGTTTTGATTAACGTCAACTGTCATATCATTAATTCTGCGACCGACAGTGTCATTTGAAAGAGAAATCAAATCAACATCTTTTAGTAACTTGTTGCCAAACATAGTTTTTATCACATCTTTTATAGCTGGAAGTAGCAAATTTTCCCAGATAGAATGAGGTTTTCCTGTTTTCGCTATCGCAAACTTAAGAGATAGGATGCTTCCAGTGCCTTGCTATTAATGGAATCCATGGCCGATACTATATCTTTCCCATGATTTAATGTCCCTAAGCATTGCTGAAAAAATTGAATTGTCTTTTTTTTTCGCATCACAATCTTTAGTTTCTAAATATCGTCGGAGTTTCGTAGGTTTCATGCACTCATTCGACAACACTTCATAACACAAAACACATTGAGGTTTCTGTTAACTTTCATCTCCACACCAAGTAAATCCAAATTCCAAATATGAATTGCTATATTTCCTACTGTATTTTTTCTTTGAACTGCTTGTTTCTTCTTCTTTAATAGTATCAGATTTACTCGCCGTTACAACACTTAGCATCACCTGTTTCATTTGCCCTTCTTTTCAAAGTCCTAGTTCTAAGCCACTTTTCCATTATTAAAAAAACATTTCTGAAAAATATATAAATACTGGGGTTAACTCAGGACACACTTTGTCCAAATATAACTTAGCACTTTTCAAAATATACTGAGCCTTGGTTGAAGGAGGGAAACCTTCAATAATAAAAATCAATAAACAACAAGCCATTGGTTGAAATGTTTATAACACATGTTCACTTCAAATCTGACAAAACAGCAAGGAAAGGTGGAAGCAATAAAACTATATTATTGTTCACTTCATCCCTCTTTTATTATTGTCATTCTGCTGCTACAAATTTAGCGGCAGAATGACAAATAATAAAAAGTATGAAGTGAACAACAATATAATTTTATTGCTTCCGCCTTTGAACATTTTGATGATATTTATTGTAAGTCTCCATTTGATTTCAATAATTTTTACTTACTTATTCAATTTTAATTTGTTTAGATAATTAAGAAATATATATTTATTTAATTAATTTAAATCTGCCTGCGGACCACTTGTCCCATCGTAATGGACCACAGGTTGAGAAACACTGATATAGAGGAATAACTGAAATATCAGCTTTCTGGAATGCTAACTGTGGGCAAGCTGAAGGAATGTCAACCACAAGCTTGGCAGACAGTAAGGTGGGGTGATGGCCTTATACATTAACATACAAAAGATATTCATACAGAAGATGGAGAGAAGAGGATAGAGCAAGAATTCTATTCCACACCCAATTTTATATATCCTTGGAAGTTGTATAAGGAGGAAGGATTGGCTTTTTTTTTCTTTTTGGTTGGAGAGGGATAGTGAGAAGATTTCATTTCTAGAGTATGTTAATACTCTAGAAATGAATTTTCGAACTTTTCTTCAAACTAATAATATTTGGATAATCCTGCAGAATCTCTACATCATCTTTAATAATTATTGCCTTGCCCTCAGTTTAACATCACTTGCAAACAATTGGATATTCTCACTTAAATTTTTCACAATATCATTAATGTACCAACGGAACAGCAGTGTTCCAAGTATAGAGCCCTGTGGCACCTGATCTCTTGATTCCACTCCACCATATATGATTTGTTTCAGTCCATCAGCCATCCTCTTATCCATATCACCAGATTCACATGCAACCGTATTTGCACTAACTTATGTAATAGGATACCAGCAATATTGTGGTTATATCAAATTACCCAAAGCAATTTGGGTAAATTATGAAACCAGGATCTTTCCTTCACAAAACCATGCAGTTCCCCCATAAAGTATCATCATAGTGCTATCCATCCATCCATTCCTGAATTCTGCCCTTAACTTTTCTAATTCCTTAACCACCACTTCTGAGAGTATTGTTATTATACAGGTATTTCCATGAAGTCAGAAGACTCGTTGTGGAAAAGGCTTAGAAAAAGTTCCTCTAGTCAGCGACTAGAATTGAACTTAGGATTCTCTTTCTTTGGGTGGCCTAGAGCTTTACACACACATGCCACTTCCACTGAGCTACACGGGCTCCTTAAATATTATCTGGTCTATAATTTGCTACCTCAATCTAGGAGCCTCCTTGGTGTAACATAACTATGATTTTGTCTCCTTTGAATTTCCTTAGCACTCTGTCAGTGCTATGACTTAAATGGTCTGATAGAGGCACAGCCATTTCTCTCACCTTCCCACAGGATGACATCTCATTCAACTCACAGCTGTATTCATGATGAAATTTCTTAATGTCCTAAAGAACTTTTATCTATCTTCCTCTATTCCTGTCTCATTCCTGTCATTCATGTATTAATAATAATCTATTCTTACATCTCAGCAGGAGACTCAACCAATGCCATTTCATCTTTAGCATTCTTTCTCCTGCACTGAATATTTTTGCATTAATTTAATATCACTGTCTGAAGATTATCAGAATTCTTTATATTTTGTTTGTATTATATATATCTGCTCCCTAAATCATTATGAAATTATAAGCTGACTGTAAAGTTTTGTTTTATTTTCTGGTCTTATTTTACTGGACAATATTTTCTTTAATTTAAAAGAAGAAAATGTTTCTGGTTTAATCATCCTTTGACTAATAAGACAGAACTTGAAGACTATACCTTCACCATAAATCAAACAATTCTAATAGCGATGAAACAAATATCCACAAAAGCGATTACAAGAGTGAAAGACTATTTCACGAATCCTGCAGCTCAGCAACACTTGGAATCTAAATAGAAAAAGCAGCACATTGATTTCCAAGTTTTGGAAACCCATTCTCTGTATTCAGCCATAACAAGAAATTCTCAAGTCCCAGAGGCAGTAGTTTTGGGCTAATTTAAATGTGTTTTTTTTTTAAAAAACAGTTGCTTTATTTAATCATTTTTTTGCATCATAAGTCTGCCACTTACCAGCCATACTGATGTATGTTCTTTGGGTGCAATTTTTGAGATAGCCAGTAAGATCCAGTGGAAAACTAGATGGCTAGGACTTTTTTGTTATTTTTTTTTTTTTTTCTGATCTCAATACAGCATTAAATCCACACTATTTTTAACTAGTGTATCTGCAGCACAGAAACAAACAAACAAAAAAAATAATAATAATAAATAAAGTCATGAAATAATTGTATGCACTAACATTTATTTGCATATAATATGAAAATGGATGAAAACAAGAATTTCTTTCCATCCTGCATGTCAGGCTCAATGGTTTGTTACGACCAAGCAATTTGGCATATTTTTTAAACTTCATTAATTTTCTGAGAGGGCAGTTAATCCTATCTGCATAGTCTGTTATGACTGTCAACATTGCCATTTTGCCTGCTTTGCAGGATAGAAAACACAAGTTTCTGGGAGGATAAGACCCTGCTACCTCCATATGAGACAAGTTAACTTACCTTTAACTGAAAAGCCCTGACAAAGGTTCTTAGACAGGTTTCAAACCTATGTCTTTCCAACCAAAAGGCATCATTGAAACAAACTGAGTTATAGATGTTCCACAACAATTTCTTGTAAAATAAAAAATTATTATCAATAAAATATCACAAAAATATACTGATAATAATGAATCCAAACACACATGCTGAAAGAGAGAAACTATTTCAACAAGACTTACCATCAGGAAGGCAAGCTGTATAATGAAACCACTGGAACAACATACTGAGCAATCTTCCTAATGTTTCCTACAAAAATACACACTTAAATGTAGTCAGTCAAACTTTCTCATATGATACTATGGCTAATGAAAATTTGTTCAAATTTCATAAGGCAAACTATATCACCGTTCTGAGGGTGCTCTCATGAATACTCTCTCTCTCTTCTCTCTAAGAGTGTGCTATAATGATTTAGATGCTCATTAATGTCATATTTCATTATACTACCATTAATACTACAAAGCTGTTCGTATGTCATAAATTATTTACATTAACACAGCATTTGTATGCAAAATCTTAATAAGGAAAATATATTCAGATTACAGTTAGAATTTTCATATGACAATCATATAAATTATTGTTTTAACATGTATCATTTATATTTAATATTTAGAATTAGAAGAAGCTGAAAAGGCTTCAAATTTGACAAATCAAAATAATTAACTATATTTTAACTAAGGTTGACAAAACCCAGTATTTAACAACTCAGCAGAAGTCAAACAGGAGTTGGTCATTACTTGTGACCACAGTGAGTTAATTTTTTCTTGGTACTTTAAAGTTATTAGCTATAACTGGCTCTTCTCTTTGCCATTCTACAGACATCTGGAAGACATGGTCAGGAATCTGCTTTTGATAGATTACCACATGATCAGATGATAGTCAAACTAGAGTGGATGAGATTGGATTAGACCAGTGACATTGGATTGGGGATTGACTATCTAATAGGTATCAACAAGTTGTGTGTGAGGGAGCAATATTCCAGAAAAGGAAGGTCACTAATGGTGCACTTCAGGGTTCTATTTTGCACAGTCTGTTATGACTGTGCAAAATATAGAGCACCCAATAATGATACCCAATATCATTAACATACTGGTTAATGATATTGGGGTGCATTTGAATGGGGATGTTCAGTTGTTTGCAGATGATGCAAGTTGGAAAGAACTATGAGGACCATAGCAGATATTGGGACTTTACAAGAAGACCTGAACAGACTAAGTAAATGGACATGGAAGTGAAGATATCAGTTCAATGTTGCAAAACATAATGTTTTAAAATTTGGAAAATAAAGATCGAATGTAGAACATATGCTGTGCTCATAGTTCTTCCCATTTGGTGAGTGATGAGAATTCTCATCACTCACCAAAATATATAATAAAATATGATATACTGCTGGAGGTGAAGGAAATCAGAAATCTTGGGGTGATGGTAGAATCACCATCGTATGTTCACAGGGCATTTGCAGATGCCACATGGTCACTATGATGCTTGGTGATGTGCCACACCAGGCCTTGCCATGTAGTCCTGTTGTGTGTTTTTCTGGTGGTTTCAACTCTGAAGATCAGTCACTTCGCGCGCACGCACGCACGCACGCGCGCACGTGCGCACACACACACACACACACACACACAATCCATCTCACTGACAGTCTAACCCTTCCTCTTTTTCCAGGAACTTTACGTTCTTTCACTGTTCTGAGAAATCCTCCTCCCATCCGTTCAATGTGTCCAAAATATTTTAGCTTTCTTTCTCCTTTCTAGAATAGGAATCTCAAATTTAGAGAGCACATTGTTAAAATTGTGAGAACAACACAACAAATTCTTGCAATGAGATGGACGACAGTAACTTGTAGAAGTAGAGAGATTCTGGTTCCATTGTATGAGGGTGGTCTCAAACGTTCTCGGCCGAACAATGAAAAAACAAATTTATAATTTCAAAATTATTTTTATTTTTCAACATAATCTCCCTTAAGATTAATACATTTATTCCAGCAATGCTCCAGTGCCATTATCCCGTCCCTCCAGTGGTTCTCAGCAAGATCTGCAAAATACCCCTCCACAGCTGCAATCACCTCTTGATTCAAAGAAAAACACTGACCAGCAAGGAAGAGTTTTATCTCTTCCTTGTCAAATCTCTATATTTGAGATTCCTATTCTAGAAAGGAGAAAGAAAGTTAAAACGGATTTTGGGAAGAGATAGAAGTTAGAGGGAGCCAAATCTGGGGAACAGGGTGGATGTTACAACAATTCATAGTGCAGATCCCTTAAGTTTTCCATTGCCAAAACACCTTTGTGGGCAGGTGCATTGTCCTAATGAAAGATGATGTTTTTATTCTGCAAACACCAGGTCTTTTCTCATGAATTTTTTCACCTAGTCTGGTTAAACGATCGGAATAATATTCCCCGGTTATTGTTTTACCCTTTTCAAGATAATTAATAAACAAAATGCCTTTAGCATCCCAAAACACTGATGCCATGACCTTTCCTGCTGATGGAACTGACTTTGTCTTCTTTGGTGCTGAACAACAGGCTTCTGTCCATTGTTTCTACTGCTGTTTGGATTCTGGTGTGTAATGGTGAATCCAAGTCTCATCCATAGTAATAAATCGATGCACAAAATCAGTTTTATTCTTCTTAAAACGCTCCAAGCACAGTTCGGAGATTTTCATGCGAGTGCGTTTTTGATCCTGTGAGCAAGCGCAGCACCCATCTTGCACAAAGCTTTTTCATTTGCAATTCTGCATGCAAAATATATCCTATATGTTCTTTTGAAATGCCTATAGTCTCAGCAATTTCACACATTTTGACTCACCAGTCATCCAATGCCTATCATGCTCTAGATCAATGATTTCTGGTGTTGTTACACTTTTTTGAATGTCCTTCACAAGGATCATCTTCAAGGCTGGTACGGCCATGTTTAAATTCGGCAGCCCATTTCTTAATTGTCAAAAATGAAGGAGAAGAGTGCCCATAAACTTTTATGAACTTCGAATGAATTTCTTTTGGCATTAAACCTTCTTTTACAAAGAATTTCATAACTGCACAATACTCAATTTTATCCATTTCAAGGGATACAGACAACACTTCTGCTTTAGACAGCTGTATAAAACAAACTACTTGATAGAATGACTTGTAATTTCACATATGAAATTGCAAGTTGTCATGGATGCTTATGACAGATGTACAACCAACTCAGAAAAAAAATAAAATAAAATCGTGCCAAGAGTGTTGCCATCTATAGTTAAGGCCGAGAACTTTTCAAAACATCCTTGCATAAGACACCCTGATTAGCCTGCTTATCTATGTACTAGGTCACTTGGTTTTCAAAATGATGAAGAGATACTGAAATGTTGAGTATGAAGAAAGGTTGAGCAAATTGTATTGTAGCTGGTGGATAGGAGGAAGGGGGGGTGATATGATAGAGATGCAAGTTGGTAAGAGATTGTTATAGGATTAATGTAAGGGGTTTTTAATAAAATGGTAGGAGATGGGGAGAGAACAAGACATCATCCTTGAAAGCTGTATAAGGAGGGTATGAGCAAGGAAGTGAGAAGCAGGGTTTTTTTTGCATGGAAAGTTGTGAATGATTAGAATGCATTGCCTGAGATTGTGGTGTCTGCAGAGAATTTGAATGTATTTAAGGCACAGTATGATGAGCTGTGTGTATGATAAAGAAACCTCTTCTGATGTGTCATTGACTAATGGGAGTCTTGGGATAATAGTAATAATAATTAGAGAAGCATAATTTAAATTGTTCATTTATTCATCAGAATACCAAACAATTCTCATCACTCCCTAAAATACTTGAGAATTTTCCTTTAACCACTGCTCTCTAACTATGCAGTTGATGGTGCAAAAATTATATTACATTCTAAAATGAAAACCATACATTATACATTTATTTTAGAAATTATGGACTTTACAACTATGCTATAAATAACTCTTTTAATTTCCCGACATTTCGACTTTCATATTAAGGTCATCATCTGGAGTATATACAAATATGTAAGGACAAGCTGAGTAATTTTTGCAAAAGTAATTTTTTGACTGTATCTTCGGGCCATGTAGTAACTGATTCAAGTAGTTTTCTCTGTTTTCTTTTTTATTCTATTGGTTGGGTTGTAGTTAACAAGTTGGTATGTACTATTGTCCAAGACTAGCAGATTAATTTTTTCTAAATTAGTGGTTTGGTTTAGAATAATGGTGGCACTTCCTTTATCGGCTCTAGTTATTACAATGTTCGGATTCAATTTTAATGATTTCACAGCTGATAATTTGTGTTTCATTAAGTTGCTTGTTATTGTTTTCTTATGATTTATATTTAAAATGTTGGCAGTTTCTAAATGTATTTTATCTGCTTATTTGGGATGAATCTTAAGCCTATTTCAATAATACAAATAAAATCCAGTTTGTTAATTGACCTGGGTGCTACGGCAAAATTTAAACCTTTTCCGAGTAGCGAGAGTTCATCTTTGTTTAAGGAGTGGTTGGATAGGTTAACTATGTTACTATTACCTGCAAATATGTCCGTTGGTTTTTATCGATCTTTTAGTCTATGAAATTTGGATATGAGATTTTCTTTCTTAGTTTGAAGAATATGGTTTGCCGTGCTGTCCATAATCTTTTCGAGGATAATCCAAATATCCGCGTTCAAGTAACTTGAAAGTTCATATTTTGCATTTTGTACCTGGTTTTGAGTAATGGCCAAGTTCTTTCTCGTAGTCAAAAAATTACTACCACACTACGCTCGTTCCCTGAGGATTTACGGTCTACCAAAGATACACAAATAAAACACACCACTCCGGCCGATAGTCAAAGGTATAGACAGCCTGAATTATCACCTAGCCAAGAAATTAGTAGCAACACTCAAGGAGTTGGTAGGTCATTCCCCCTCCTATATCAAAAACACACAATAAACATAATCAAAGACATTACATTAAAAAAAGATGATTTATTAGTCAGTTTTGACGTCTCTGCCCTCTTTACGAATGTCCCAATCAATGATACAATCCTTCTTTTACAGAACAAATTCCCTCCAGATATCACAGTGCTCTCTGTGCATGTATTACGTTCTGGTTATTTTGTATGGCAAAACGCTTTCTACCTACAAAAAGAAGGCACAGCCATGGGCTCGCTATTATCCCTCCCACTGCTAACTTTTATATGGAACATTTTAAGCAACATGGTTTAGATTCCTCTCCTTTAAAACCCAAAGTCTGGTTTAGATATGTTGACGATGTTTTTGCAATCTGGCCCCATAGCCACTAGACACTTTCCTTAGCCACCTAAACAAATCTCAATTGTGAACGCATACAGTTCACAATTGAGAGTGAAAAACAGAACACACTTCTGTTTCTGGATACACTTGTCAAACGTCTTCCTTCTGGCAGTCTTTCCTTCACTTTACCGGAAACCGACACATACTGGTCAATATATACACATAAACTCCTACCACCACCCAACACAAAAACTAGGTGTTATCAATACTCTAAAAAACAGGGCTTTGAAGATCTTCTCCAATGAACAAGTGCTGAAAGAAAAATTTAAAGTTATCAGCAGTACTTTTTTAAAAAATGGTTACAACCAAAACACTATTAACAAAATTCTCTAAAAGACCTCAATAAAAAACAAAGATAAACCAGACTACAATAAAACTATAACCATTCCTTACATTAAAGAGACATCAGATAAAATAAACAGAATACTACAGAAATACAACCTCAAAGCCACCTCTAAACCTCCTGCAAAATTAAAAAGCTTACTCAACTTATACATATTTTTGGTCGTAAAATGTTAAAAAATATAAGACTTATTGATAAACTGACCATGGATATTTAATTTGTACGTATGTTTGTACAATACTGCCTACCAGTTTCGCTAGTAACTGATTAGCTTTCTCAAGGCTTGCACAGTACAAAAAAATGGTAAATGCAAAAAAATGGTAAATGTAAAAAATATTCTTATTTTACTTTAAGAATACAAAAAACGTTAGTACCTGTTAGGAAGCTAAGGTAACACTTTCACGTGACATGTCTGTATGAATCGTAACTCTACTAAGTATCATGAACATGCGTTACATGCAAACGCGTAATATGATTATTCGCATACCGTAGTTCTGTTGGACTGAGAGAATTAATTAGATTTTTCAAAGTATCGTTCAGTATGGCCCCTTGATTTCGGTTTAGGTTGCTGCCTGTACGTAGCATTACTGCTGATTCTTTGAATAATCGATGTCTGTAATCATTATCTACGTAGGGCATAAAGCTGTTATCCCAGTCTATAGTGTGGTTCGAAGTTGAAAAGTGATGTGCTAAACCAGAGGTGATCGTTCTGTTGTGATTTATATCACCAACATGTTCTTTCTGTCTTATTTCCAGGCTTCTCGAAGTTTGTCCAATGTAGGAAAGACCGCACATGCATGGAATATTATACACACCTGGATATTTATAAAATGGAACACTGTCCTTAGGAGATCTTAGAACCTGTCTGATGCTAGTAGTTGGTTTAAATACAACCCTGATGTAATGGGCTTTTAACAATTTAATGGAATTTTAAACATCATCAACAAATTTCTATACAAAGATAACCAACAAGAAAGAACAGTCTCCCAGCAAATTTCAACAGCAGTCATCCCCTTTATGGACTCAATTTCCACCAAATTGCAAGATTGTTAAAAGCCCATAACATCAGGGTTGTATTTAAACCAACTACTAGCATCAGACAGGTTCTAAGATCTCCTAAGAACAGTGTTCCATTTTATAAATATCCAGGTGTGTATAATATTCCATGCACGTGCAGTCTTTCCTACATTGGACAAATTTCGAGAAGCCTGGAAATAAGACAGAAAGAACATGTTGGCGATGTAAATCACAACAGAACGATCACCTCCAGTTTAGCACATCACTTTTCAACTTCGAACCACACTATAGACTGGGATAACAGCTTTATGCCCTACATAGATAATGATTACAGACATCGATTATTCAAAGAATCAGCAGTAGTGCTATGTGCAGGCAGCAACCTAAACCGAAATCAAGGGGCCATACTGAACGATACTTTGAAAAATCTAATTAATTCTCTCAGTCCAACAGAACTACACTACGCGAATAATCATATTATGTATTTGCATGTAACGTGTGTTCATGATACTTAGTAGAAAGTCATGATTCATACAGACATGTCACGCGAAAGTGTCACCTTAGCTACCTAACAGGTACAAATGTTTTTTGTATTCTTAAACCTTTTTTTTCATTTACCATTTTTTTTGTATTGTGCAAGCCTTGAGAAAGCTAGTCAGTTACTAGCGAAACTCGTAGGCAATATTGTATGAATACACGTACGAATTAAATATCTATGGTCAGTTTATCAATAAGTCTTATATTTTTTAAAGCTTACTCAACTCATCCAAAGACCCACTCCCTCCGCTGGCCCACTTTGGAGTATACCGTATTTATTGCACATGTAATCTACCATATATAGGGGAAACCGGGCGCACAATTCCTATTCAGACCAAAGGAACATAAACGACACATTAAATATAATAACTATAGTGAAGTTGGCCTTTCCGATCATGCCCTGAACACTTTACATAGAATTAACTGGAAAAGCACCAGTTGTTTACATCACACCAAAACATGGTATGAATGAAAATTTAAGGAAGCCTGTGAGATTCTTATCAACTGCTGCTCCAATCTGAACAATAATGATGGTCTAAAAATCCCAAGCATATGGAAGGCACATATTCTACCCATGAAACCTTTCGCCTTAAGAGTTAACTATAAACAGGACTAGATAATCCGGAATCCTAAATCTAATATAACAATTATAATGTTAAAAATAGGACATCATTGTTACTGTAAGAAAACTATCCATAAGAAAGAATGTTTCTCTCATGTTATATTAAATAGAATTTAGCTTTGATGTAGTTTCTAAATAATTAAATTGTAATTTTATCTGTATTTTTTTTCTCCTTTCACTAGAGGTCATGCCAGTAGAACAATGATTTGAACTGGTGATCAAATCATTGTTTCTTTAGCTTACTGTGCGAAATGTAACTCAGCTTGTCTTTGTATATTTGTATATACTTCAAATGTAAATATGAAGGTCGAAACGTCAGGAAATTAAAATAGTTATTTATGACACAGTTGTAAAGTCCATAATTTCAAAAATGAATGCTGATCACCATGCAACACTAAAAGAAAGGATACCTCATTCTACTCTAAACTTTCATTTTTTTATCCAAAGTTTGGCTTTTCAAAACAATATGAAACTGTTAATCAGACTGTTATTAATGAATAATTAATTATTATCAAGTGACTAGAATGTCATATATGACTGAAGGCAGTATTTTTCATTGAAAGTTTGGAAGTGTCAAGTCAGGAAAATTAGAGCTACTATTGGGGGGTGAGAGACATTAAAGATACATCCTTTTTTAATCATCACTGAATATATATATATCTTCCATAACTAAATCTATATAGAAACTTTGAAAGTTTCAGAAAAATGATCAGAAAGTTTATGAAAGTAACAGATAAGCTAAGGTGTTGATGGTTATTCATGACTTATTTTTCACGGTCTTAACAACACCACACACTTTTTTCACAAAGATGTTTTATTAATGCTTATATTTCACTGATTTTCAACTCAGCATCATCAGAGCTCAACACACTTGTACATGCAACAGTGAGTGAGCGAAACAATACAATTGCAAAAGACAAAAGATCTAAAGTCCTATTTTTGGCGCCCTCTAACGGAAAAAAAAAAAAACAGTTATGCAGGAGTTTTTCTTAGGATAACCGTCTCCCAAATTTTTGGCAAATTAATGCAGCCATATTTGTTAAAGTTGGGAGAATTCCTCAAAGCCATTGCTAACTCAAAAAATAACCTTTCAGATCTATAACGACTCCTAAATAGCACATTCGTTTTCCTCCATCTAACCCTGTGTGAAGGAGTGTCCAAAGCGTGGTCTGCCAGTCCCGACTTGCCACAGTAATAGTACCAAATGTTCACTGATCTTCCTGTTTGCCCATAATAGACAAAGTCACAGTTACAAGGAACTTCATACACTCCTAGGTGTGCTAAAGGGTGAAGTTTATCCTTAGGCGAGCAGATCAGAGTTGCCAGCTTGACATGAGGTTTGAAAGTGGTGCAAAGGCCACGTTTCAACAAAACTTTGGCTATCTTTTCCGATGTACCTCTGATATAGGGAATAGAAATGGTCATGTTGTATTCTTGTGTATTAGGGGGAGGGCAGAGTAATGCCCACCATTTCTTGACACATTAGTCACCCACAGATGGATCACTATCTTTTTCTATTTACAGAAAGCCTACACACACAGGAAGATACCTACATAAACAATCACATCATCATTCAGTCCAATAGTATGGCATTTTAAAAACACTTACACACACAGAGCTAGAGCCATTTGTTCTAACGATACAGCTCTGATCACAGAACTCCAATATCTGCGCTATACGTTCTTAGCCAACGGCTACAATCCCTACAAAATAGATAAAATACTACATAGTCCCATTACTCTGCCTCCCCTAATACACAATACAACATGACCATTTCTATTCCCTATATCAGAGGTACATCGGAAAAGATAGCCAAAGTTTTGTTGAAACATGGCATTCGCACCACTTTCAAACCTCATGTCAATCTGGCAACTCCGATCCGCTCGCCTAAGGATAAACTTCCCCCTTTAGCACACCCAGGAGTGTATGAAGTTCCTTGTGACTGTGACTTGGCCTATTATGGGCAAACAATAAGATCAGTGAACATCCGCCTGGAAGAACATGAAAGATACATTCGCTACTATTACTATGACAAGTCGGGATTGGCAGACCACGCTTTGGATACTCCTTCACACAGGATTAGATGGAGGAAAACGAATGTGCTATTTAGGAGTCATTATAGACCTGAAACGTTATTTTTTTGAATCAGCAATGGCTTTGAAGATTTCTCCCAACCTTAACAAATATGGTTACATTAATTTGCAAAAAATTTGGGAGACGGTTATCCTAAGAAAAACTCCTGCATAGTTGTTTTTTTTTTTTCGTTAGAGAGTGCCAAAAATAGGAGTTTAGATCTTTTGTCTTTTGCATTATATTGTTTCACTCACTCACTGTCGCATGTATAAGTGTGTTGTGCTCTGATGATGCTGAGTTGAAAATCAGCGAAATATAAGTGCCAAAAGTGTGCCAATGTGATAAGAATGCCAAAAATAGGATATAAGTGTATAAGCGTGTTGTGCTCTGACGATGCTGAGTTGAAAATCAGCGAAATATAAGTGTTAATAAAACATCTTTGTGAAAAAAGTTCATGAAAATACAATCCTTAGCACTGGAGTTGTCATAGCTTTGCACTACTTAAAAACTTTGCAACTTTATATATATTTGGTTATGAAATAAAGAGAGTTCTTTCTCTTTTCACATTTTCATGGGGTTACATGGTACACTGAAGTATTATCACACAGATTTTTTTCAATTTGTCCTCATTCTCCAATTTGGTTGAAGCACCAAACATGCAAACATAATGACTTAAATTTTAAACATTCTGAATTGAATTATATAAACAAATGTTTTGAACAAAAATATAAACTCATTAAAAAATTTTATAAATTTTTAGTGAGTATATCTTTTATAAAAAATATTTGTTTATAAAATTTACTTCTGTATGCCTTGGCCAATCAAAATGAACATTACATTTGGTAATTATATTAAGAGCCAAAGGTGATCTTCAATTCGGCGACATGAACTTATTTAAGTTAAGGGATATCCTTTAACTTTAATAAATCACATTTGGTGTTATTATTTATTCAGCCAAATCATGGTTTGGTGAATCTCTAAGTATCTTTTTTTTTTGCATGTCCATTGGATTAGAGATTAGATTAAACTCATCCACCATTTGTGCTTTCACAAATGGTGGATGAGTTTAAGAATGGTACGATAGACTGTTGTCAAGACTGTACAAGGTGGACCTCCAATAATGAGTATTAACTCCATGAAGGTCAGGAATGATAAAATTACAATAAAAAAAAGTCAAATATACATTTTTAAATCTTACAAAATTCATTCAAAAATAAGAACAAAAATTATTCATTTCAGCAGCCTGTGCAATTTATAATGATTTCTTATGCCAATTTTTATAAAGTGAATTACAGAATGTTTTATTTACATAGGAAGAACATTTTACATCCACTTACAACAGGCGTTTCTTCTGAAGGAGTACAAAGGCCAACCAACATCCATATCCCATATCGACTAAGGAGCTGTCTCTCCTCAACTGATGTCATTTCTCTTCCTTCATCATCCTGTAAACCTGCCTGACTATGTCTGTCTGAATTTTCAGAAACATGCTTTTCTCCCAGTGGTTGAGCTTCACACATCAAACTGCAAGAATAAATATGCATCTATCTTTTAACTATACTTTTCTATTATTAATTTTTATCCACAGTTTTATTACTCTATTTTTTTTTATCTGTTATTTAAATTATAATAAACAACAGGTAAACGAATAATTTCTATGGAATGCAATCAATTTTAAATTATACTGGTATATGCTGGGTGGGCATAAAAATTGATGGCAAGTGAGGTGATCTACAGTAGTTTAAAGATACCAAGAAACTATATACTTGGTTTAATCCTTTATCCGAGTATATAATTTATCAGTATATTTAATTTATTTTATAACCAAGTGGAAAAACTTCCAACAACTATATCAAATCCAGAATATTTTAATAATAAGGTGTGACACCTTTTTGGCAACTCGTATATCAAAAAAATATGACTTCTGCATTACTTCAACCTCAGTATCATCTCTGGTTCTGACTCCCACTGATGAGACCTCATAAAGGTCAAAATGGGTCTGGGTAGTGACCCTTCCCATAAGGCATAGCATTCATACATACCCATAAGGATATGTGCTTTGCATTATGGGATACTAAGGCAAGTCATTAGCTTCTGTGACGTCATTAGCTTCTATATACGAGTTGCCCAGCCCTGATTATATTATAGGTGCAAACTTTGTTTGCTTATACTTGGATAAAGAATTAAACCAAGTGTATAATTTCTTGGTATCTTTAATTTATATTATTATTATTATTATGGATATCTCCATGGAGTCAGTAGACTCATTGCAGGAGACCCAAACTAGCAAATCAATATCTGTCATATCTCTTCTTGAATTCATTTACAGACGAAGAGCTAACAAGAATTATGGATATCTCCATGGAGTCAGTAGACTCATTGCAGGAGACCCAAACTAGCAAATCAATATCTGTCATATCTCTTCTTGAATTCATTTATAGACGAAGAGCTAACAACTAAGTCAGGCAATGAATTCCACTCATTCACTACCCTCCAGGCAAAAAAACCTTGTTCTGACACCCTTGTTAACCACACTCTTCTTTAATTTCCAGGGATGACCTCTTGTTCTTCCATCACTATCACACAGCTGAAACATTTCCCCTAAAAACCATTCAGTAATTTAAATGTTTCTATCATATCCCCTCTTCTCCACCTATCAACCAACCTCTGCAATCCACAAGCTCTCAATCTATCAATGTAGGGAGCATTTTTTACATCACTCAACAACTTGGTCACTCTTTTCTGAACCTTCTCCACAGCCTCCTCATCTCCAAGGAATCCAGGTGACCAAACCTGAGCACAGCAATCCAAATGTGGAAGTATCAATGCTTTTTAAAGGGGAATAATAACCTCTTTATCTCTGGATGTCAGTGTGTTCCTCAACAACCAAGTAATCCTATGTGCAATCTTGGACACCTCAGCAATGTGTCCTCTGAACTTCATCTCACTATCTACCAACACCCTTAAGTCCCTAGCCTCATCAATCTCTTGGAGTACTGTTCCATCAATGTAGTACACAGCTGGTAATCTTTTAATCCCAAAATGCATGACTTTACACTTTTCCACACTGAACTGACATCCATTATCTTTTGCCCATTCTACCAGCTTATTTAAATCATCCTGCAAACACTCAACATCAGCTTGATTTTTTATTGCATTACCCAACTTTGCATCATCAGTAAGCAACTGAATATCTCCCTTTAAGCTATTTCCTATATAATTTATGTACAAATTAAACAACAATGGCCCAAGCACAGAGCCCTGAGGCACATCACTGGTCACCTGCCTCATTCTGGACTCTGCTCCTCCATACACCACCTTCTGGTATCTCTCCCTGAGCCATTCTCCTATCCATATCATCAATTTAGTATCCATTCCTATCTGCTCCAATTTGCATAACAGTATTCCATGGGGTATCCCCTCAAAAGCCTTAGCAAAATCCAGAAGTACCACTGTGTAGCCATTTCCTTTGTCCAACTCAGATGTGATTCTATTATAAAGAGCAAATAAATTGCTAAGGCAGGATCGACCTTTAACAAAACCATTTTGTCCCCTATAGAGTATCATATCCTGATCCACCCATTCTTGAATTTTGTCTTTAACCAACTTTTCAAATACTTTTACCACTACTCCTGAGATGGTGATTGGTCTGTAATTCAATACCGCTGTTTTAGAGCCACCCTTATGCAAAGGAACCACTTTGCCTAACTTCCACTCCCTAGATACCACACCAGAGTTCAAACTTAAATTAAATATCCAAGTAAGAGGGGTTGACAATTCATTTGCACATTCACACAACACCCAAGCTGATATTCCATCTAAGCCTACAGGTGTTTGCATTTAAATTTTGCAATATATTAAATACCTCTGATTCTTCAGCTTCAATTCTCACATTAGTTATTGCTACAGGTACAGAGATATCCTCACTTGTTTGATAGACTTTTGAAAAGTGATCACTCAGTAACTCGACTATTACATCTGATTTTGTCACCTCAATACCATCAGCACCCACTAAAGTTATCCTTCCGAAGTGATTCTTCCTTTTACTTGCTACATAGCGGAAGAACTCTTTGGCTAAGGTCTTCTCATAATCTGATTTAGCTTTTCTTACTATGCTGGTAACCTTCCTAGCTTGAGCCTTGTACTGCTCATGGGTGTACCGATCGCCTTTCTCCTTGTAAATTCTCCATAACATTTTCTTTTTTTGCAGATCAAGCTTGATGCTACTGCTCATCCATCTAACACCTGCCTTGTTTAACTTCCTGACCATGAGGACACAATCTGATATTGCTTTCCTCAGATACCTGCTGATTTTATCCAATGCACTGCTAACATCGTTAGGCAATTATAATAAGCTCACTCCGAAGCTTATTATAATTGCCTAACCTGTAGTTCCGTATATACCCCTTCTTAGAAAAATCTTGGGGGGTTGCAAAATCAAAACCAGATTTTGCAACCTCCCAAGTCAATACCACATGATCGCTCTCACCAGTTTAAGGTAACGAAGACACATTACTTATGCATATATCCTCTGAACCAATGACCAGGTCCAACACTCTCACACCACATGTTTCTTCAGTTATGTGCTGTTTCAAGTAATTATCTTGTAGAAGATGTATGAACTCCATTTCCTTTTTGCTAAGTGATATTTCTTCCTTCCAAGTGATATCACCGTAATTAAAATCCCCCATAATAATCACTAAACCTGCACTCATTGCACTAATTTGCTGATGCATGAATTCAATATCTCCCCCTGTACTCCCTGACCTATAGCAGCATCCAACTGTATATTTGGTTGCATTGGTCACTATTTCGCACCAGACTGCCTCAAATGAACTCTCATTCACATGTCTATCATCTTGATATACTACTTTCTTTGGCTGCAACACATCAGCTATCATCAACAGTACTCCTCCCCCTGTTCTATCTTCTCTATCCTCCCTGAAAATACTGTACCCATCACATTCAATTCCAGTGACCACATCTTCTGCCGACAGCCAAGTTTCACTAATGCCTACAACTTTTTTGGCGGGATTGCACTGACTAATGCCAAAAATTCTTCTCTCTTATTTCGAATGCTTCTTGCATTGGTATACAAAAATTGCAGATTCTCTCTAGATCTTGTACCGGCTTTAGACTGATATATAAGTCACTAATTTCAGTAGTCCCATGCAAATTTTTATCCCCTCTCTTCTGCAATTTATTCTACGTATAAGGATCAATAAATATACAATCAGTGCTAAAGTTTCTCTCTCTTACACTCAACCTTTTCAATATTAGTTTCCCTGCCCAATTACTTCAACTTGTTCAGAAAACAGTAACTTCTTCAATCGCTTATGTCCTTCCATGTTCAGATGCAGTCCATCTCTAGCATACAACTGTCTTTCTCCTTCAAACACACTCCAAACCAAGCAGAAAAACTTCCAACAATTTTCAGCAGCTAAAAGACACAACTATTACTACCTACAAATAGGCAACTGCCATCACTATATATCCTGAAGTTTTATCTTTTTTTTACCCTTTGCTAATTGAACTATCAACCTTATTAGTAATAATTAGCACTTTGCAAGTTAGTAAATACATTTAGATGACTCACCAAAAACAATTTGCCAACCTAAGTCCCATATCATCATCAATTTCCTTGTGTGTACATTCAAGGGATTACTATGATAGTACTACATGATTAATTTTATATTATTACTAATCTCCTATTAACAATTTTCCACCAAATTAGTCTATTACTTACCAAAACTCCAATATTGTCATATCTAACATTTCAGTCTTCTAAGGCACTTCTTACTGAAACAATCCACCTAAATCTTGGTCTTTCTCTGAACCACCTTGGCACCAAATGACTGGTCTGCTAACCTTTCCTCGTCTATTTTGTTTAAGTGACCATGCCACCTTAGATCAGCCATGGTCACATACATTTGAATGCTAAAAATGAGGATATTATCTTCTAATATCCTCATTTTTAATATGATTCTGTAATTGATGCCATCTGTTCAGGTGCTTCATTGTTTGGGTAGTCTGAACATATGGCATCAATGGCAGAACTCTCATACCTGTGGTCACTAATCTTATATCAAGTGCTTTACTTCCAACCCAACTCTCAGATCCATAACTTAAAATTGGTTTATACATATATACATGGCATATATGTATAAACATGGATACTGCTAATTTAGTATTTTGACTAATTTCTTTCTTATTCTATATAAATATGTTCGACTGATTCTCACCATATCAGCTTTGCTTATCTGTTGATATTTTAACTTATCTGTGGAAGAATTTTTGCTGATCTGTTGTCTATTTCCAAATAAAATTTGACAACTGCCTAAATAGCTAAAATATTTTATTTGATCTATAGTTTATCCATTGAGAATGCAACTATATATTCCTGCCAATTTTTCAGAGTTTGGGTTGTTGTTGTTGTTTTTTTAATTGTTGATTTTCATACCAAATTTATCATAGCTGTTATTCAATTCAGTTAAAGAATCCTGGAGAACTTGAGCACTTTACGAGAACAACATCTGCACAAAGCAGAGAGCTAAGTTTGATATCTACGATGCTAATATCAGATTTAATACCACTTTCTTTCATAATGCAATCCAAGTAGATGATGAATAAGAGAGGGGATATAAATCGGCAAGTGACTACTGAAATCAGTGACATGTATATCAGTTCTAAAGCTGGTACAAGACCTAAAGGGAATCTGCAATTTTTTGTATACAAATGCAAGAAGCATTTGAAATAAGAGGGAACAATTTTTGGCATTAGTCAGTGCAATCTCACCAAAAGTTGTAGGCATTAGTGAAACTTGGCTGTCAGCAGAAGATGTGGTCACTGGAATTGAACATGATGGGTACAGTATTTTAAGGGAGGATAGAGAAGATAGAACGGGAGGAGGAGTACTGTTGAGGATAGCTGATGAGTTGCAGCCAAAGAAAGTAGTATATATCAAGATGATTAGACATGTGAATGATAGTACATTTGAGGCAGTCTGGTGTGAAATAGTGACCAACACAACCAAATATACAGTTGGTTGCTGCTATAGGCGCCAGAGGGTATAAGGGTGATATTGAATTCATGCATCAGCAAATTAGTGCAATGAGTGCAGGGTTAGTGATTATTATGGGGGATTTTAATTATGGTCATATCAATTGGAAGGAGGAAATATCACATGGCAAAAAGGAAATGGAATTCATACATCTTCTACGAGATAATTACTTGAAACAGCACATAACCGAAGGGACATGTGGTGTGAGAGTGTTGGACCTGGTCATTGGTTCAGAGGATATATGGATAAGTAACGTGTCTTCATACCTTCAACTGGTGAGAGCGATCATGTGATATTGCCTACTTGGGAGGTTGCAAAATTTGTGGATTTCTCCCTTAAGAAGGGGTATATACAGGTTAGGCAATTATAACGAGTGAGCTTGCAGCAGTCCCATGGCAGAACATATGTAGAGAAAGATGTTAGCAGTGCATGGGATAAAATCAGCAGGTATCTGAGGAAGGCAATATCAGATTGCGTCCCCATGGTCAGGAAGACAAACAAGATAGGCGTTAGATGGATGAGCAGTAGTATCAAGCTTGATCTGCAAAAAAAGAAAATGTTATGGAGAACTTACAAGGAGAAAGGCAATCAGTACACCCATGAGCAGTAGAAGGCTCAAGCTAGGAAGGTTATCAGCATAGTAAGATAAGTTAATCAGATTATGAGAAGACCTTAGCCAAGGAGATCAAATGTAATCCCAAAGAGTTGTTCTGCTATGTGGCAAGTAAAAGGAAGAATGGCTTCGGACGGATAACCTTAGTGGGTGCTGATGGTATCAAGGCAACCAATTCAGATGTAAGAGTCGAGTTACTGAGTGATCACTTTTCAAAAGTCTATCACCCAAGTGAGAATATCTCTGTCCCTGTAGCAATAACTAATGTGAGGATTGAAGTTAAGAAATCAGAGGTACTTAGTATATTGTAAAATTTAAATGCGAACACTGCTGTGGGTTTAGATGGAATATCAGCTCAGGAGTTGCATGAACGTGCAAAGGAGTCAATGACTCTTACTTGGTTATTTAACTTAAGTTTGAACTCTGGTATGGTCCCTAGGGAGTGGAAGGAAGGCAAAGTAGTTCCTTTGCATAAAGGTGGCTCTAGAACTGCGGTAGTTAATTACAGACCAATCACCATCTCGGGAGTGGTGGTAAAAGTATTGGAAAAGTTGGTTAAAGACAAAATTCAAGAATTGGTGGATCAGGATATGATACTCTATAGGGGCCAACATGGTTTTGTTAAAGGTCGATCCTGCCTTAGCAATTTATTTGCTCTTTATAATAGAATCACATCTGAGTTGGACAAAGGAAATGGCTACACAGTGGTATGTCTGGATTTTGCTAAGGCTTTTGACAGGATACCCCATGGAATACTGTTGTGCAAATTGGAGCAGATGGGGATGGATACTAAACTGGTGATATGGATAGGAGAATGGCTCAGGGAGAGATACCAGAAGGTGGTGTATGGAGGAGCAGAGTCCAGGTTGAGGCAGGTGACCAGTGGTGTGCCTCAGGGCTCTGTGCTTGGGCCATTGTTGTTTAATTTGTACATAAATTATATAGGAAATAGCTTAAAGGGAGATATTCAGTTGCTTACTGATGATGCAAAGTTGGGTAACGCAATAAAAAATCAAGCTGATGTTGAGTGTTTGCAGGATGATTTAAATAAGCTGGTAAAATGGGGAAAAGAAAATGGATGTCAGTTCAATGTGGAAAAGTGTAAAGTTATGTATTTTGGGATTAAAAGATTATCAGCTGTGTACTACATTGATGGAATGGTACTCCAAGAGACTGATGAGGCTAGGGACTTGGGGGTGTTGGTGGATAGGGAGATGAAGTTCAGGGGACACATTGCTAAGGTGTCCAAGATTGCACATAGGATTACTTGGTTATTGAGGTGCACACTAAGATCCAGAGATAAAGAGGTTATTATTCCCCTTTATAAAGCGTTGATACTTCCTCATTTGGATTACTGTGCTCAGGTCTAGTCACCTGGATTCCTTGGAGATGAAGAGGTTGTGGAAGGGGGTTCAGAGGAGGGTGACTAAGTTGGTGAGTGATGTAAAAAATGCTCCTACATTGAGAGATTGATAGGTGGAGAAGAGGGGATATGATAGAAACATTTAAATTACTAAAAGGTTTTTATAAGATTGATGCAGGGGAAATGTTTCAGCTGTGTGATAGTGATGGAAGAATAAGATGTCATCCCTGGGAATTAAGGAAAAGTGTGGTTAACAAGGGTATGAGAATGAGGTTTTTTGCCTGGAGGGTGGTGAATGAGTGTAATGCATTGCCTGACTCAGTTGTGAGTTCTTCGTCTGTGCCATTGTAAAAATTAATTTAACTGTGTATTTTATTTATTTTATCTTAACTTTTTCTTGACTTACCTTTACTCTACTTTGTTCAACTTCACTAAGATAAAACTATCATCTGCTTTAACATAAACTTCTCAAGGTTAATCCTACCGTGACTAATTTCTGTCCCCCACCCCTTGTTATTAAAGAAACTTTGTGTTCTAAGTTTAATGTATGCAGTCCCCTACTCTCCTACAAATCAGAAAATTTATTTCATTTTTGATTGTGCCATCTGACTGAGTAATTATTGCTTGAAAGTCAGGGTGAGGAAAAACAAACATGGAATTAATCATTAACTATATCCAAACTCTTTACTTGCAAGTCGTGACTATTCGTACTTAAATGTGACTGCAGGTTTGCTATTTTTTTGGAGATAGTGCATTAGCTAAAGAACAGGCCAGGTGGTTACAAAGCAAAAATATTTATTTTAAACTAGACAAGAATTATATTACACGAGATATTGTGAAATTATCTCATTCATCCTTTTTACAAATAGGGAATGCAATTTATATAACCAAACTCACATTGCACACAATTACTTGGTCAACTCATTAGACATAAACCATGCACATAATAGCTCACTGCATAAACAAGTTAGCAAAATCCTTCCCTTAAAGACTGACTTAATAATTACCTAGATGCATACAATTTCTCAATAGCACTGTTCCCTATATTATAACTAAGTACACATTTGTTATTATTAGAATAAACAAGTCGATAAATATCTTCATACAAAAACTTGCGACTTAGTTAGTGCCTGTTTACAAACAATTTCTTGTAAGCACATTTCCGAGATACGCTTCCTTAACAAATAGAAAATTAGTGCCTACTTACATCTTAACCATGAATAAAGAGTCCAAACAAATTACAGTATACTTCCTCAAGATAGTAGCGTCTTCTTTCTGGTCAACTTTCTTGCTGCTTGGACATCACAGGCAGTTTCTTGTAGAACTTTCCTCCATCAGAAATTTCGATATGGAATCAGCCGTAGTTACTGCAAGGTTTGGGTGTAACTGCTCTCACTCTCAAGTCTTAGTGTCCAGATTGAGAGCAGTTACACGCCATCAATGAGGGAAATGGCCTGCTGTGATCTGGAGATGGAGATCCTACAGCGTTCGATGAGTAGAAAACCTGTGACAGGAGAAGATCAAAAGCCTCAGCGATGAGAAAAAAAAGCCTCAACGATGGGAAGATGAAAAGCTCTGAGTCAAAAGCCACAATCTCCTTTTATGCAAAATCTCGCTCTTTGTTCTCTATATAAAGTGTTTTTAGGATTAGCCTTAGCGATGACATCATTGTTGCCCGTTCTGTCAACATCGATGCCCTTGTGACATTTGGTTGATGTTTCATCATCACTAATCTGGCATAATCCCTACTTACAGCTTTACATAAAGTAAATGTTTATGCACTTTTACAGTAACATTCTATTTAGTACATTATATTTTAAATATTGCTAAATATTGAGAAAAAAAAATGGAAAATCAATTGCAAAACGTTAGCAAGGTTACATTTTTCCGTGAGAGATTTTACAACACCTTTCCGACGTTTCAAGTTCCTTAGTATTGAGAGTTTTTGCTCTCTTAAGGTTTGTGCCTGGTCTCTGATGAAAATCAACAAGTTTGAAACAGCTGTCAGGCCAGTGAAACCTTATAAAAATGGACCAATAGGAGGCAAACATATGGACGCTTGGGCATAGCGATTGTGTTTCCTATGCCGGCATGAAATATCATCATGTGAATTGTTTTTGTCATTGTCTGTGGATGAACAGTGAAATGGCAGCTACTAGAACAAACTTCAACTCAACTTCTAGTAGAACAACAACAATAAACCCCAAATCAGAAAAACTGAAGATGGGAACCATTAACATAAGGAGTAATAATGGAAAAGGAATTGAACTTCAAGAAGAACTGGAGAAGTACCATGTGGACATAACTGTCATTACTGAGACAAAGAAGACAAAAAGCAGGTGAGATCTTACTAAATAACAAACACAGGATGTTACATTCAAGCAATACAAATCAAGGAAAAAAAGGAGTGGCAAAGCAATCAACACAAAGATGAAGATAAGCTTCTTAATTGGAAGGCAATTTCAAGTAGAGTTATGTGAACAAACTTCAAATTGGGAAATGAACAATGAAACTTTTCTCTGCCAACGGTTCCACATAAGGTTCTCCTAAGAAATGAAAGAATTTTTGAGTCATTAGAAAATAAAGAAAATGGAAAAAGTGGCCCTAATTGGAGATCTAAACAGCAAGGTAGGAAATGAATCTCAACAGGCATATAGGAATGTTTTGAAAACATTTTGGAGAAAAGGGTCCAGGCTAATAATAATGGTAAATATTTACTGGATTTCTGCCCAGTATATTGAAGAGTCATTACTAACACTACGTTCCAACAAGAAAATATGCACAAGTTCACGTGGAAAGAAGACACAAGAAATAGGAAAAGCCTCATTGACTATGTTTGTTGATAGTGATATCTTCATGGTGGTTCAGGATATAAGAGTGCACAAAGGATGTGAAATTGGAAGTGACCATCAGTTTGTTTTAAGTAGGATAAAACTGAATATTACTTTGAAGAGAATAGTAGTTAAAAAAGGTTGTTTTAGAAAGAATTCAAGTTGAGAAGAGAGAATGAAGCAGTCTCATCTAACCATATTCTGCTTTGATCTGCACATTCCAGAACGAAGTCTATTCAATGTCTTCCATCTTTGCCAGTCTAGATCCAGAACAAAGAGATTCATTTAAGTTCAGAGCATCTGGAGATTGTTCTTGCACACTGTTGACCTTGCAGCTTTTATGGAATTAACAAATGGTTCCACTGAGTGAGTAAAGCTTTTCCTTGATCTTAGCTTCCTATGTATTGCAAAATGTCCATACAAAGGATGCCGTTCATCATTTAGTTGTTGTTGTTTCTGCTCAATCTACTCTGTGTTGTCTTTCTGATGTGAAAAGGTGCAATACCAGACAGTGAGTATAGATGGACAACTTTTGTAGGCTTAAGGCAGCCAATATTTTTCATTAAGAAACTTGTCAATAATTTTGACAATGGCTGTTGAAAAGCAAAATGCCAGTGGAGAGGTGTGCAGTACTTGTGGACTTGCACCCCACCAAGATGGTGTTAATCAGTGCAGAATATTATTACACGTTTGAGTTTTAGCTGCTGTCTTCTCTATGTGTCACTTATAATTTAAGGTCCTATCTAGTGTAACATCTAGGTAAGTTGGACATGAATAATTGACTAATTTGACACTATTCCATTCTATACTCATCTCTCTCTCCTCACCTTCCTATTATTGAGATGGAAAAGACACATTTGGGTTTTACTGGGATTTGGTTTCAGTTGGTTTTCCTTATAGTAAACTGTAAGGGCTTCTAGTTCTTGTATGAGCTGCTTCTCAATGTTATGAAGCATTTTGCTTGATGAGCTATTACCTGGTCATCTGCATATAAGAAGGTTCTTGATTGTAGATTTATAGGTTGGTTATTAGATTCCTTTGATTCTAACTATTTATAATTATATTCCCACTATTTCTCAATTATTTGACATCAAGTGAAAATCTGACACCCTCTTTTGGCTTGAATCCAGGTTGTTCTCCAAAGTTTCTCTTCCACAATTTTTCTCAGCTGTTTTCGAGTATGTATGCTTGCATGAATCTTTCCTAGAACACTGAGTAGAGAAATTCCTCTGTAATTCTCACATTCAGCCTTATTCTAATAGCTGGGAACTACAAAAGTTCCACTCTAATAAACCAAAATTTGAGATTAGGCCCTCAATTATGTAGTGTAGTCACCGCAAAACTTTTATACCGCCAATATTTCAGGATTTCGGGTTGAATATTACTGCAGCTGCCTTTCCACATTTCAAGTTTTTGATAGCTTTTTTTACATCAAGTATTGATATGTACTCCTGACTGCATTTCTCTTGAAAATTTTTTTATTATGGTTGTGTCACTGCTTGTTCTGTCATTGATTGTTTCATTTAACAATCTTTCAAAGTAATTATTATAGGCATCTAGAATATACTTATCTTCAGTTTTCATGTCACCTTTATCATCTTTGATTCCTTTTATACCCTTACCTCCATTTCTAAGCTTTTTCAATAGCCTCGAGAACATTTTGCTGCCTTCTTGATATTAACCTCCTCTATTCTTACTGAAAACTCTCCCCATGACTTCGGGTTAACTGCTTTCACACATAGCTTAGTTCTCTTACATTTTTCTCTGCATTCTTTTCAGGGCATCAGACAACTTATTTGCTAGGAAACTTGTAACATGCTTTCTTCTTTTTAATGACTGGTTCTTTAACTTCTTGTGTCCACCATGGTGTTCTTATTTTTCTATCCTTGCAGACAACTTCATCACATGCACCCTAGTAGAATCTATCAATGTTTTCTTCAGAGTTTGCCAATGAGACTCCACGGTTTGGTTCTTGTTTTCCAACTGCTTCATTCTTTCTTCTCAACTTTAATTCTTTCTAAAACAACCTTTTTTAACTACTATCCTACTTAAAACAAACTGATGGTCACGTCCAATTTCACATCCTTTGTGCACTCTTATATCCTGAACCACCATGAAGATATCACTATCAACAAACATAGTCAATGAGGCTTTTCCTATTTCTTGTGTCTTCTTTCCACGTGAACTTGTGCATATTTTCTTGTTGGAACGTAGTGTTAGTAATGACTCTTCAATATACTGGGCAGAAATCCAGTAAATATTTACCATTATTATTAGCCTGGACCCTTTTCTCCAAAATGTTTTCAAAACATTCCTATATGCCTGTTGAGATTCATTTCCTACCTTGCTGTTTAGATCTCCAATTAGGGCCACTTTTTCCATTTTCTTTATTTTCTAATGACTCAAAAATTCTTTCATTTCTTAGGAGAACCTTATGTGGAACCGTTGGCAGAGAAAAGTTTCATTGTTCATTTCCCAATTTGAAGTTTGTTCACATAACTCTACTTGAAATTGCCTTCCAATTAAGAAGCTTATCTTCATCTTTGTGTTGATTGCTTTGCCACTCCTTTTTTTCCTTGATTTGTATTGCTTGAATGTAACATCCTGTGTTTGTTATTTAGTAAGATCTCACCTGCTTTTTGTCTTCTTTGTCTCAGTAATGACAGTTATGTCCACATGGTACTTCTCCAGTTCTTCTTGAAGTTCAATTCCTTTTCCATTATTACTCCTTATGTTAATGGTTCCCATCTTCAGTTTTTCTGATTTTGGGTTTATTGTTGTTGTTCTACTAGAAGTTGAGTTGAAGTTTGTTCTAGTAGCTGCCATTTCACTGTTCATCCACAGACAATGACAAAAACAATTCACATGATGATATTTCATGCCGGCATGAAATCTCATCATGTTGCATCATCATATAATTTGTGTTTTAAGCCAAAAGAGAGTATAATTTGTTCAGCTAAGTCCCAAATTGCCAGCCCATCCTCATTTGTTTAGTACCTGGTAGATATCTACTAATGGAGTGCACCACATGAAGTTGAGGATTGGACATTAGGTCAGAAGCCTGAGTCGGTTCTCTGCATTGCTGAAAGGCAATGTGCATATCTCCCCCCAGTTTTGAGCTTTGATCCTTAATTTCACACAGGGGAGGACAAAAAATAAATAATAAATAAATAAAATAAATTAAGCTTGTTTACATTTAACCAACCAACCAAACAACACATGGATAAAATATATCAAAAATATATGCTTCATATCCATATTATTTCTATGATAACCAAAGTATATTGACTTCAATGGCCACTCCGCATCCATATAATTACAGTATCTCCAAGCCAGTATGGTGGGTAAAGACCAGCAGAATATCAGCAGAGAGAGAGACAATGAATAAAGAAGATGAAGAACGATATGTTCTTTATGTATGTATGGAAATGAAATGTGACAAGGATGATAACTAGGAGCTGTATGTGTATTAACAGATTTAGAGGAGAGAAAGAAATTAGCGATGTCAATTTTCATGACAGTGACCACAGAAATATCTATCATGAATGCATGCAACATAACTAAATGTCTGTATAAAAGAGTGAATTCGTGAGAGAGATGGATCATTAACACATCTATCAGAATCTGCCTTTTAAATGGTAACTCACAACAACCCCAAGAAAGAAAAAATAAACTATGTACATTTATTTAGACTGCACGGAAGCATTTGTTATAAAGAAACATGGTAAAATCAAGCAAGCAGAGGAAACAATTTAAACTATGATACAAAAACATGAAATGCAAAGTGGCCTATGACCATTGAGCTGAAGATAGTCTTACAATTACAATATCCCATATTTTTATGAACATTTATGCAGTCATCAAAAGTGAATAATCTCTTAAAAGGCCATACACTACTTACTAAATTATAGATAGTGATCCTCACCTAACCTTACTATGCATAACGATTCCAAATATATGGATTCAACAGTTCTCAAATCCAATATACCCTGCTTAAAAAGAGTCCCACTTAAAAACTTGTGTAATAGTTGGCAAAATCACTCTGTATTATCACTCTGTATTACTATGGCCAGACAAGGAAATCTGTTAACAATCCTGCTTGAGAACATATGGTACAATCACTATGTTATGTCAAGACTTGCAAAACTCTAAATTGAACACCTCTCTAAAAAATTAAATGGAAGGATACAGCAGTACTAAAGAAAAGTCATTACAAATATGAGAAGCTGTTTGTCACACAAAAACTGATAAAAACTACTAGAAATAAACTTAATATATTAATAGTTTTCTAAAAATAACTTATCTTTCAATACTTTGAATTTCTTCTGCAGCTGAGTAAACTGCCATTGGCAATTTACTCAGTGTGACATCAATCAGATGTCACACTGATGAGTACTCTGAAGAACAGATAATCATTATAGCTGTTTTCATCAATGCATTTCAAAATACTAAACATCTTATGAAACTTAAGCTAAAAAAAGGATGAATTATTTTCCGACAATGTATGGTTAGCGTTTCCATCAAATAATAATACAATATAATAACAACATCTATATGCAATGATTTGATATCTGCTTCACCTGAGAATTGCTTCTACCATATAAGACTGTGTTTCTGGATCTAAAGTCCAAGGTCGAGGAATGCTCATGTGACAAATATGGTTTCTGCCTTTCTCACTGTTGTGAAAGAACACATTACACTGGGCACAATAGCGGATTGGTCTATGATTATTATAAATGGCACATTCCACAGAAAAGCAGGTAACCACAGCAGCTTTGTCCAGACTTTTGCATTTCTAAAACACCAAAATAAATGTTGAAAATGTTAAAATTTGTGACTAATACATTGAACTTGACATAATTATGTATGCTAAATAAATATTGCATTAAAAGTTATTAAAAAGTCTATATATAATTTGGATGACACCATAATAGATCATCATCATCATTAGTGTTCTGTCTCTTGACAGGTCCAATGGTATAACTCAGCAGATTCTCTTCCCCCGATTTCCTCTGTCTCTTGTTTCCTCCTTCATTTCCTGATATCTTCTTGTTCCCGTTATATCATTAAGCATCGTTAGTCGTCTTCTTCCTCTTGGTCGCTTTCCTTCAATTTTCCCTTCTATCATTCTTTTCAGTAGGCTGTCTCCTCTTAATACATGTCCTATCCAGTTATGCTTTCTTCTTCTTATGGTCTTTAGTAAATTCCCTTCTTCTCCAACTCTTCGTAACACTTCTTCATTGGTGATTTTTTCAGTCCACTTTATTTTCTCCATTCTTCTCCATAACCACATTTAAAATGCCTTGAACATTTTAGCTTCTTTCTTCCTAATTGTCCATGTTTCTGACCCATATAAAGTCATACTCCAAATATAGCACTTAATAAGCCTTTTCTTTAGATTTTTATTCATTTTATTAATAAACAAATTTTGCTTGCTATAAAAGGCATATTTTCCTTTGTTAATTCTTTCTTTTATTTCCATGTCACATTTTCCATTTTCTTGTATTATACTACCAAGGTATTTGTATTGTCTCACTTGCTCTACACTTTCTCCATTCATCATCACCTTGATGCTTCCTGGTTTCCTGAAAACTCTCATCACTTTTGTTTTCTTTGCGTTAATTTTCATACCATATTTCTTGCATATATTTTCAAATTTTTGCATTAGGTGCTGTAGTTCATCTTCGGTATTAGCTAATATTGCTTGATCATCTGCAAATCTAATATTTTGTATTGTTCTTCCTCCAATAGTGATTCCTCTTCATAAAATGCTTCTTTTATCATTTCTTCTGCAAATATATTGAAGAGCGTCGGTGACAGGCAGCATCCTTGTCTTACACCTCTGCCAATCACACATTTTTTAGTTTTTCCTACTTTTGTCTTTATTATGGCCGTCTGGTTCATATATAATTCAGCTATTAACCTTCGGTCTCTCCAATCTAAACCTATTTTGCATAATATTTCCATCAGATTTTACCATTTCACCATGTCAAAATGCTTTTTCAAGGTTTGATGAAACAAATATAAACTTCTTTATTTACTTCTATATTCCTTTTGCATATGGTCCTTATTATTCCAATTGCATCTCTGGTTCCTCTGTCTTTTCTAAATCCAAATTGATCATCCCCCAGAAAATACTCCAATCTATTATACAATTTTTGATTCAATATTTTTAGCAGTACTTTGGAGGCATGTGAGAGTATGGTTATAGTTCTGTAGTCACTGCACTTAGCAGGATTGCTTTTCTTTTCAATTAGTATAAGAATACTCTCTGTGAAATCTTTAGGCCATACTCCTGTTTTGTAAATGAGGTTGCAGAGTTTCCATGTTTCTGTTATACCTTTGTTCTCCAGTTGTTTTAGGATACCATAATGGATATGGATGATTAATTATAATGAGGAAGTCCAAAATTCATCAGATCCCAAGACACACAACAAATTACTTTAATTATACAGATTACCTTTATAATTCCAAAAACATATGTTGGTAGTTGTAGAAAGTTTTTAACTTGGGCATATTATGTATTCAAGATACCAAGTAATTTTATATAAACTTGGTTTTTAATCCTATTTCCCAAGTAAGCAAACAGACAAGTATTTTCCTTAGTATTTTTCCCCTAATGCAAAGCACATCTCCTTGCAGAGATATGACGCTATGCATTAAAGGCAGGGGTCACTACCCAGACTGGTTTCAACCTTTATTGAGATCTCATCAGTGGGAGCCAGACCTGAAATATGAAGGTTGAAATGATGCAGAGCTTATATGAATTTTACCTAAACAAGTTGCACAAGGTGCTTTGACTTTATTAAATAAAATCTCAGGATGAGAGATAGATGTAGAAAGTTTTTAACTTGAGTATATTATGTATTCAAGATACCAAGTAATTTTATATAAACTTGATTCTTGTAGACAGGCTTATACGTTAGTTATACATTATTAAATTACTTAAGGAATTGAACAATGTAACTACGAATATAAATTAAATTATACTTTAATAAATATTTCTGATATTTCGGCAAAGTCACGTTGCCGTCTTCAAAAGGAACTTACAAAAAAGGGGCATGTGCACGTAGGCAATACAACACAGTAACTGAGAATGAAGACACCATTCCCTACATCCGAGGCACCTCGGATGTAGGGAATGGTACCAAAATCTTAAAAAAACATGACCTGACCTCCTGTTACAGGCCTTACAGAAAATTGGCATCCCTTATCCGCTCCACTAAAGACCAACCACTTCCCCTAGTCCTACCTGGTGTATACCAGGTCTCTTGCAGTTGTAAACTGTCTTACTTTGGCCAAACAGGCAGGACAGCGAATATCAGAATTTCTGAACACAAGGACTACATCCGTTTTCACAAGTACAGCCATTCTGGTCTTGCAGACCATGCTCTGGATACATGCCACAGAATACGGTGGAAGAAAGCTACAGTAATACACCGTAGCAAATACAAATTCGAAAGACTATTTATGGAATCAGCCTCAGCCCTAAGAAACTCTCCAAACCTCAACAAATTCGGTTGTATGCGACTGCCTCAAATTTGGGAGGCTTACATCAGCAGACCGTCAGCCCAACGGCCAAGAACACCTATTTAGCCCGTTAGAGAGCACCATCAGGACTGTTAGGAGAACAATAGCTTCATCTCTTCATTCTCAGTTACTGTGTTGTATTGCCTACGTGCACGTGCCCTTTTTTTTGCAAGTTCCTTTTGAAGATGGCAACGTGACGTTGCTGAAATATCGGAAATATTTATTAAAGTATAATTTAATTTATATTCGTAGCTACGTTGTTCAATTCCTTAAGTAATTTAATAAATTATATAAACTTGGTTTTTAATCCTCTTTCCCAAGTAAGCAAACAGAAAAGTATGCACTTGCACGTAGTGCAAGGAAAGTGATCGGAGCTTAATCCATCTTTACCACGAGTTGCCCGGTCCTGCACTACTTGCAGGAGTTGCATCAGTCTTGCACTATGTGCAGGTGCAAACTTGACATACTTGTCTGTTTGCTTACTTGGGAAATAGGATTAAAAACCAAGTTTATATAAAATTACTTGGTATCTTGAATACATAATATACCCAAGTTAAAAACTTTCTACATCTATCTCTCATCCTGAGATTTTATTTAATAAGGTCAAAGCACCTTGTGGCAACTTGTTTAGGTAAAATTCATATATGCTTTGTATCACTTCAACCTTCATATTTCAGGTCGGGCTCCCACTGACGAGACCTCAATAAAGGTTGAAACCGGTCTGGGTAGTGACCCCTGCCTTTAATGCATAGCATCATACATCTCCGCAAGGGGATGTGCTTTGCATTAGGGGAAAAATACTAAGGAAAGTGTTCGGAGCTTAATCCACCTTTACCATGAGTTGCCCAGTCCTGCACTACCTGCAGGAGTTGCCTCAGTCTTGCACTACATGCAGGAGCAAACTTTACATATTTGTCTGTTTTCTTACTTGGGAAATAGGATTAAAAATCAAGTTTATATAAAATTACTTGGTATCTTGAATATATGTTGGTAGTGTCCATTCACTTATTAAGTACTTTTAATCAATCTGCATGTGTGTGCGTGCGTGCGTGCATTAAGGATTATCTTTATATTCAACAATTTAAAATAATATTATAATTAATAACATCTGACCTCCATGTAGTCAGAGACCAGAAAAGCATCATGGGAGGCATACACAATGCATATCCAACTGTGCCTAAAACTGATTCAGTGTATCTACATTCACAAAATACCCAAGCAATGCATTCCACTCACCAACCACTCTCCATGCAAAGAACCTTCTCCTCACTCCTCTGCTCACACCCTCCTTATACAGTGTCCAGCGATGGCTTCTTGTTCTATCTCGCTCTCCCATTCTATGAAAAATCTCTTCCATGTCAACCTGATAACAATCCCCTGACTAGCTTATATGTCTCAATCATATTTTCTCTCCTCCTATTCCTACTCACAAGATTTTGCAATTTACATTCTCCCAATCCTTCCTCATACTCCACATTCCAAAGACCAATGGCCACCTTTGTGATCATCTATGGACACTTTCTAATATATCCTCATCACCATGAAAACCAAGTGACCAAATCAGTGCACAATAATCCATAAGAGGCCTGATCAGGACCTTATACAATAGCATCATAGCCTCTTTAATTCTGTATGTCAAGGTCCTCTGCATCATTCCCATTATACGATGCGATGTCTTCACAACTTGTGAAAATGTGGCCACTGAATTTCAGGTTCTTGTTCACCACCATCATTCCCAGATCTCTCATCTCCTCAACCTCCTTTAAAGTTTCCCCCTCCAAGTGTATACTTTGCATTCCATCATTGCTTACTAAATTTCAAAACCTTACACTTCACAATATTGAATTGACAGTTCCACTAACCTGCCCATTCAAGTCCCTCTGTAAGTCCATAACATCTGCTTGACTCTGAATTGCTCTTCCCAATTTTGCATCATCTGCAAACATCTCCATATCACTAGTTAAACCCACCCCAATATCATTAATATATAAATTGAACAATAATGGTCTCAAAACAAACCTGTGCAGCACTAGTGGCCTTTCTCTTTTGGGATACTGCACTGCCATATACAACTTTCTGATACCTATCTGACAACCAGTCACTGATCCATCTCAGATGTCTGTTATCCAATCCCATCTGTTTCAATTTATTTAACAAATTGTTGTGTGGCAGTCTATCAAAAGCTTTTGCAAAATCAAAGTATACTACTGTATATGCATCTCCATTGTCCAAGGCATTTATTTGTCACTCTGTTATAGCACATAAGTTACTAACACATGATCTCCTTTAACAAACACATGCCGATAACCACAGAGAATACTGCTGTTGTCAATCTAGTTCTGTATCCTACTTCTCACCAATCTCTCTAATACCTTCACCACAACTCCAGATATACAGACTGGCCTATAATTTGAAGCCACAGCCCTATCACCACTTTTATGGAGTGGAATAATTTTACCTTCTTTCCATTCCCTCGGAACCTGTGCTGTTATAAGACTCTTATTAAACAGGCATGCCAATGCTACTGCCAATTCCCTGGAATATTCCCTTAAGATGAGTGGTGATATGTCATCAAATTCTATTGCCTTACTGACATCAAGTTTATTTGTTTCCTCAAATACCTCCTGCTCACTCACATTTAAGCCATCCTCTGCATTTAATAATAAATTTAGTTTAATCCTTTATTCAAGTGTGTGCAAACAAAGTTTGCGCCTGAAAGTATCTTCAGGACTGGGGTAAAGTGGTACAACACTGGGCGACTCCTTGCAAAGGTGGAGCAAGCTACCAACACTCCTATCTCAGTATCTCCCATAATGCAAAACACATCTCCTTGCAGATATGTATAATGTTACGCATTAAAGGAGGGCCACTACACAGACTAGTTTCGACCTTTATTGAAGTCTCTTCAGTAGGAGCCAGGCCCAAGTGGAGATACCAATGCAGAAGCATTAGCAAGGTCATCTCCTCCTATAGGAGCTGCCAAACGGTGTGCCACCATTTTATTAAATTACTCTGGATTTAGAGAAAGATGTTGAAAGTTTATTTTTCACTTGGTTAGACTATAATAAATTTAGTTTAATCCTTTATCCAAGTGTGTGCAAACAAAGTTTGCGCCTGAAAGTATCTTCAGGACTGGGGTAAAGTGGTACAACACCGGGCGACTCCTTGCAAAGGTGGAGCAAGATACCAACACTCCTATTTCAGCATCTATCATAATGCAAAACACATCTCCTTGCGGATATGTATAATGTTATGCATTAAGGGAGGGCCACTACCCAGACTAGTTTCGCTTTATTGAGGTCTCTTCAGTGGGAGCCAGGCCCAAGTGGAGATGCCAAGGCAGAAGCATTAGCAAGGTTTTGCATTATGGGAGATACTAAGATAGCAGTGTTGGTAGCTTGCTCCACCTTTGCAAGGAGTTGCCCGGTGTTGTACCACTTTACCCCAGTCCTGAAGATACTTTCAGGCACAAACTTTGTTTACACACACTTGGATAAAGGATTAAACTAAATTTATTATAGTCTGGCCAAGTGAAAAAGAAACTTTCAGCTCTGCATTTAAGTTTCTCATAATGCACCTTGATGAGGATGAAACACTTATAAATTGATCATATTTATAATCGTTCTTCCTTCTATTTGCCACATATCTAAAAAACTCTCTGGGATTTTATTCACCTGATTTGCCAATTTCTGAGAAGGTGTATGTTTATCACAAAAGGCACTAAAATATGAGTATTATCCCAAAAAATGAAAAGTTGTTTTATTTTTGATGGTATATATCAGAACACAGAATTATAAGTAAATAATTATTTATTGACTTATTGCTGATATTTCGCTGGTGTTATAACCAGCATCTTCAGAGAACAAAAACACAGTTTGTCACAATACACGAGACTACAACAACATGGTGTAATCAACGGACTAGTTTAACAAAATTGTAGCAGCAACACAAAGATTAAAGTCCTAATTAGGTGCCCTGTATCTGAAAAATAAAACTAAAAATTTGCAGCTATTACACAAAGACTAAAGTCTTAAAAAAACAGAGAGAAAATGCCAGTATTAGTTATGTTTTAAGATGACTTTCTCCCAGATCTTACGCAAATTTATACAGCCATATTTGTTGAGATTTGGAATATGGGTCAGGGCTTCTGTTGCTTCTAAGAACAATCTTGTAAGTGTTTCTGTGCAGTACTTTTGTTTTCTTCTAGTTGATCCTGTGTGCAGGGGTATCAAAACCATGGTCTGCTAGGCTTGACTTGCTATAGTGATAATGCCGGATGCATCTTTTATGTTCACTGATGCAGATGGTCACAGGTCTTCCTGTTTGACCATAGTAAGCTTGATCACACGAGCAGGGTACTTCGTAAACTCCTGGATGTGATAAAGGAGGGATACTGTCATTGGGTGTGAATGCATAAGAGTTGCTAATTTGACACACAGTCTGAACACTGTGAATAGTTCATGTTTATTAAGAATTCTAGATATCTTTTCAGATGTGCTTTTAATGTAAGGGATGGTGACTGTTTGGCTGTAGTTCACTGTGGTGGATAGTGGGAGGGGTTCATTAGGAGAATTTAGTATTTTGTTCATCTTATGGGGCCTCTAGCCATTGGTCAAGAAGATGTGGCATAAGTGAGCCAGTTCAGTAGCAAGAGCATTGTCTGTATAAATTTACACAGCCAAATATTATTGTTCTTATTTCTATCCAGGCCTCCATGGAGTCAAAAGACTCATCATGGGAGGTCGTTTTTAGGAAATACAAAGTCCACCATACAACTCCATGAACCCATTAACCGTACCCACTCCATCCACCCTCTATGGAAATACATTTCAAGGTTCAACCACCCTCCATGCAAAGAAACCACTTCTCACCTTCTTGCGCACTGCCTCCTTTCATAACTTCCGGAGATGGCCCCTTGTCATCGCTCCTTCCCACCATTCCACCAAGTGAAAGAACTCTCCAATGTCTACCCTGTAACTGCTTCTCAACAGTTTAAAAATCTCGATCATATCACCTCTCCTTCTTCTATCCACCAAACTCTGCAGTCCACATTCCCTCAGTCGATCCTCATACCTCATATTGTACAGTCCTGAAACCATCTTTGTTATCCGCCTCTGTACCCTTTCCACAGTCAATTTATCCCCTTCAAATTCTTGGGACCAAATCTGAGAACAATAGTCTAAGTGTGGTCCGATCAGGGCCTTATACAACGGAATGATAACTCTTTTATCTCTGCAGGTCAGCATCCTTCTCAGTATTGCAGCAATCTTCTGAGTTACCCTCACCACCTTTCCAATATGGTCCCTGAATTTCAGTTTTCTATCAATCATCACCCCCAGATCTCGTCTCCCCTACCTCCTTCAGTACAGCTCCTCCAATCGAGTACGCATCCTCCCATCGATGGATCCCAAACCTCAAGACTTTTACATGTTACTTCATTGAACCGACAACCCCATTTATTTACCATCTGTCTAGTTTATTCAAATCCTCTTGCAGGGCTGCCACATCTGCATTATTACTGATAACCCTTCCCAACTTCACATCATCTGCAAACAACTGAATGTCCCCTTGCAATCCATTGATAATATCATTGATATAAAGATTGAACAATACAGTTCAGAGTACTGAGCCCTGTGGAAACCCACTTGTAACCTTCTGCTTCCTTGATATTTCCCCATCATACACAACTCTCTGATACCTATCAGTCAGCCAATCCTGAATCCATTTGATTAACCCGACATATAAACCCATGTGCTGCAACTTAAATATCAGCTTATCATGAGGCACCATGTCAAATGCCTTTGCAAAATCCAAAAAAATGGCAGTATATGCATTTCCCTCATCAACTGCTCTTGTCACTTTATTATAAAAGACAATCATATTACTAAAGCAAGAGTGCCCCTTAACAAATCCTTGTTGATTTTCAGAGATAACATTACCTTGATCTACCCAGAAATGTATATCCCTCACTAATTTCTCCAAGATCTTAACAACTACCGATGACACACAAACAGGCCTATAATTAGACACTTCTAGTCTGCTACTGCCCTTATGCAGCAACACTATCTTACCTTCCTTCCATTCCCTGGGTACCTTTCCTATAGCCGAACTTTTATTGAAAAGTCAGGTCAATGGAGCTGTCAGTTCTTTAGCACATTCTCTCAAAACCAGTGGTGAAATACCATCCAGTCCAAAGGTTTATTGGTATCCAGAGTGCTCAGTATTTGGAACACACTCTCCTCTTGCACCTCTAAACCCTGATCATACCCTATCCCTCTAGTATTAAAACCTCCTCCAGGATGAAATACTCCAATAAAGTACTCATTGAACAACTCCACTATGTCCTCTGCATCTGTCACTCTATTCCCATTTTTATCCCGCAACGCCATTCTTCCACAATCGTTTCTCCGCCTACTGGCCACATAGCTAAAAAATTCGCTAGGATTTTCTTTGGATCTTAGTGCCAATCTCTTCTCATATTCCAGTTTTGCCTTCCTCACCATTCTGGTCACTCTCCTGCCCTGTGTCTTATATTCCTCGTGTATCTGTCCTACACCCCTCTCCCTGTATATCTTCCATAATCTCTTTTTTAACTGCAGTTCCTGTTTGATATCGTTTGTCATCCACTTTACATCAAATTGTGCCCGCTTCTTCACCTGTGGAATACAGCTTGCTATTGCTGCTAACAAATATTCTTTCACAATTTCCCAAGCACTAATGATATCCTGGCCTTCCAATTCTGCACTCCATGGAACTGCCCCTAGTTGATACCTAAGACTACTATAATCACCCGCCTTATAATTCCATATACGTTCCCTTTTCTTTGATACACCTGCATGCCTGTTCATCTTTCAAGTCAAAACCATATGGTCACTCTCTCCAGTGGTGGGATAGATGTCATCTCACTTATTATCAGCTCTTCTAATGCTATGATCAAATCCAAAACTGTTGAATTCCCTCCATCACATGCTGCCGAAGACATTTGTCCCTCAAGATTCCAGAAATTCTATTCCCTTCTTACTTCTTGCATTTTCCTCTTCCCAGCTTATACTCTGTAGTTAAAATCTCCCATAACAATCATTCTTCTTGCACTTGCCAAGCTCAACTGCCTAAACATCTCCTGGTCCCCGCCCTCTGTGCTCCCTGGTTCATAGCAACACCACAATAAATATCCTGTCTTGGCCACTTCTACCTCACACCATATGCTTTCAAAACCATTTTTGTCACTGCCTTCCAAAGCCTCTACTCTAAGGGGACATAAGTCATCATTTATCATAAGCAGTACTCCACCACCACATTTTCCTTTCCTCTCCTGTCGAAAAATTGAGTACCTTGCCACTTCAAATCTGGTTATTATATCATCCTCTGTCAGCCACGTCTCATTGATCCCAATAATCTTTGGCCAGGGGTTGATGCTATCAGCACCACCAATTCATTTCCTTTATTTTGGATACTCCTGGCATTAATATAGAGCATAAAAATATCACTGCTTCTATACCTATCTTTGTCCCCTCTCGACCCCCCGCCCAGGCTCAGTTTCCTGACACCATCCCCCCCCTTTCCCCCAAGCACCCATTCCCACAAGAGGCCATCCCCGCTACCATCCACCCTGAGAAGTCTCGTTTCCCTGCATTGACACACTGACTCGTTCAGAAAACAACAATCTTTCCAGATGCCTTCGCCCTTCCTCATTCAGATGCAAGCAGTCTCTAGCATACAGTTCGCTTCTGTCTTCCATCCGCGTATTCCAACCTTCTCTTCTCACACATTCTGGCTATTATGTGATTCAGTATTGCTGCTCTTCTGCTCAGCTCATCACTATCATACCTTGGCAACACACAGACACAATCTTCCCTCTCTGTGTTTTCTTTTGCATAACTTCAAGCAAGAATCTCAGCTCTCTCTCTCCCTGCCTGATTTACGCTGCCTCTCAAGTCATTTGTGCCCACCATCACAATCATCTCATCCATCCTTTCACCCCACTTAATTTCCATATCCACATTCTCTATTGTTCCTCCAGGCAAACACTCCTCACGCATCCTATCTTGCACACCACGGATCATTGAGTCACCATACATTACACCTCTCACCATTCCCTCTCTCCTACTGTTTCCATTCTCTCCTCCTCCATCACTCCCATAACTCTCTCTCATTCCCTCTCTTCTATCATTCCCATACATCTCTCTCATTCCATCTCCTCTACTGCTCCGATGCTCTCCTCTTCTAGCATTCCCATACCGCTCTCTCATTCCCTCTCTCAATCTGTATAAATTTGCCTAAGATCTGGGAGACAGTCGTCTTAAGACATAATTAATACTGGCTTTTTCTCTCTGTTTTTTTAGGACTTTAGTCTTTGTGTTGCTGCTACAATTTTGTTAAACTAGTTCGTTGATTACACCATGTTGTTGTAGTCTTGCGTATTGTGACAAATTGTGTTTTTGTGGTCTGAAAATGCTGGTTATAACACCAGCGAAATATCAGCAATAAGTCAATAAATAATTATTTACTTATAATTCTGTGTTCTGATATATACCGTCAAAAATAAAATAACATGTACGACGAACACATAAGCCTTTCTACAAATTCAAAAAATGAAAGTAGGAGTGAGTGAAGGTCAGCGAAAGTGCAAATGAAGGAAGGGGGAGTTTATCCTCCAGATATTGCAAAGATTTTTGAATTTGTTATATATTCAGGTTATTTCAGCTGGAAAAACAAGATCTACAAACAAGCTGAAGGTACTGCCATGGGTAGCCCTCTATCTCCATCTTTGGCAAACTATTTTTTGAAACATCTGGATGACACCTTGTTCTCATCCATTCATCCCCACCCCTCTCTTTGGTTTCATTATGTCGATGATGTTTTTGCTATTTGGCCACATGCTGAAGAGGAACTTACCACATTTCTACAACAGATAAATAGCCTTCACCTACGCATTCAGTTCACCATGGAAAAAGAAAAGTCTGGTAATTTACCATTATTGGACATCCTCCGTACACGCACATCCTCTTACTTTGTCTACAAGTGTCTATCGAAAACCTACTTTTACTGGCAGATACATTCATCAAAAGTCTGCTCATTACACCACTCAAAAAATTGGCATTATCAAATCTTGAATTAATAGAGCACATAAAGTGTGTTTCTCTCCATCAAGCTTACAACAAGAACTTTTCACTATAAAAAAGTTAATAGAATCTAATGGTTACAACCCTAATCAAATCCAACAGATAATTGACTCCTATGTTCCAACACCTCAGGATTCTTCAACAGACCACAGTTCCAATCCCTTACATTTCAGGCATCTCAGAACCTATAGGCAGAATTTTGAAGAAGTATCATCTTATTCCCACATATTTTCCTATCAACAAAATTTCTCACTTGTTGCCATCTACAAAAGACAAACTATCACCTCTATCATTGGCTGGTGTTTACCAGATACCATGTGAATGCAATTTGTAATATTATGGACAAACAGGCCGTTCTGTGGAAAAATGAATGAAGGAATATCAATATTATATCGAATACATGAAACCTCATAAGTCTGGTCTAGCACAACATAGTATTGACACTAACCATCATATCCAGTGGGATAAAGCTTGTCTTCTCCACAGATGCAGGTTTAAATATGAACACCTTTTTAAAGAAAGTTGCGAAGCCCTCTTACATTGGCTGAATTTAAATCGAAATGACTGTCTCTCTCTCCCAAAAGTTTGGAAGACTTTTATTTTATGAAATAATTATTTTAAAGAATTATTTAATAATATTTTAGTAATTAATCTTCTGGCATGCAGCAACAATTTTATTTGGTGATCCACCGACTGTTCTGTACTTTGTATTCCATTCCTTTAACTGTTTGTTCTACCCTAAGGATGTACTGTTACTTTCAATACGAAATATTTGTACCTTTATTTAATTAAAGTTATCATTGTGGTCTATACGTGTTCCATTATTAATTTATTATGCCACAGGTACCTCTAAAGATTAGAATAATTTTTCTGATTTTCTAGCTATATACCATCTGCATATAGTAAAGTTATTCTTTCACATCTGTTCTTTATTTTACTTGCAACATAACAGAATTCTTTTGGATTGTGTTTAGTTTGCAGAACCAGTTTCTCAGTTTTTTTTCATACCCACACTTTACTTCTCATATAGTAGTTGTAACTTGTCCAGCCTGTGCCTTATAACTGTCATATCTGATCATCCTTATGCACAGAGCATAATATTCCTTCCAAATCATCATTTTCTTAAGAATTTCTTGCTAAATAAGACTGCACATCCATTTTACTCCAACCCTGTTTATTCTTTGAACTTTAGGGACACATTCCAATATTGCATCATTAAGTACTTCCCACACATTACTGATATCCTTCTATCATTCCCATTTAACAACATGGGGTGGAACCTAGTCTTCTCCAGTCAGTTATAATTTCCTGCTATGCAATGATGTTCTATTTAGATCTTTTCTAAATGGAATATCATACACAGCTACTTTCCAGATCAGTGTAGCATGATCACTTACTGTTACCAGCTGGAGGCAGAACAGTCTCATCTTTTGCTGAAGCCCCTCTGATACCATAACCTTGAGTTTATTCTGTCACATGCTACTTAAGAAAGTTGTTTTCTCTCATTTGCTCAATAAATTCAGCTCACTCTTTTTGTGATTTCACTGCTATCCAATCAATGTTCAGATAATGAAAGGTGCACATGATGATTATTTATTTCATACCCATTAGATTTATTTGGAGCAGCATTTCATTATCACTAGCAGCTGATCCATGTCTGTAGCAATGCCTCACCATATATTTGATCTTGTTAGAGTCCATCTCACACCATAGTTTCAAACTCACTGCTTATATGGAAAACTCTTACTAATATGTGAATGATTGGAATGCCTTGCCTGAGATGTGGTGTCTGCAGAGAATTTGAGTGTGTTTAAGGTGCAGTATGATGAGCTGTGTGTATGACAAAAGGACTTCCTAGATGAGTGACTCCATGGGGGTCTTAGGGTAATAATAATAATAATGTTGCAATCATAGCCTTCTATGCTAACTGGACTTTAATAATTCAATATCATTAGCATCACACTCCCACCCTCTCTTCTTTTATTTTATCTATCCTTAAAAATAATGTACCTTTTATATTCAAAGCCAGTGAGTACATTTGCATTACTGATAATCTGATGCCACTACATATTCACTAAGGCAACAAACTTAATTCTTTTGTTCCTTATGCTCTTAGCATTTCTGTACAGACATAATATGTTACTTACATTTGTTTTTGAATACTCTCCTGTGTAACCTGCATGTTGAACAATTTTGAATTCTTGTTTATATCTAATACTTCATTTAAACAGACATCATTACGCATAAGTCAGAACCAGATGAACACACACAATCCTCTTTTCTCCACAGATCCAAAAACTCAACAATTCTTTCTACATAGCCTGCACATTGAATTGTTTTCCACCATAGCCCTTCTTAATTCTGTGTTATCCTATCTAGGTAATATACTATTTTCACTTTCTCACTTCCACCATCAGTCATTTCAGATACATTTGTTAAATTTTCGATTTTTGTACCAAGAAAACTCAAAGCAGTAACATGCAGCCTGCTATTGTTGCTTGGTCATCTGCAAATTTAATAACAGTTACTCTTTTTTGCCATTTATCACAATTCTGTATTCTTTGTTTAAAGCTTCCCTCATCATTTTGTTTGCAACAATGCTAAAAAGGATTGGGGAGAGTAGGCATCCTTGTTTTACACCTCTCTCAATTTTAGCTGGTTCTGACCAACCCTCTTGCAGAGACACTACTGCAGCTAGATGTTCATACAGTTGCCAGATCAACTTTATTATTTGTTCCTCTCTCTCAACAATGCGAAGAGTTTATGACATGAGGCCATGTCAAATGCCTTTTCATAGTCTATAAAGCATACATATACAGGTGTCGTCCTTGTTCTATCATACATTCACCAGGATGTCTTAAGGTCAGAATTGCATCCTGGGTTCCTTGTTCTATTCTGAAATCAAATTGATTTCCTTCAAAATAGGTTTCAGATTTTGATTCTAGTTGATCATTTATTATTTTCAGGAGTATTTTTGACATATAGCTTACTAAGCTTATTATCCTAAAGTAGGTATCATATTGGAGGCTTAATGGATTACATACAGCACTCAGAAAGGATTAAAACAGAATTTAATACTTCCTATATATTACGTCTCAGTAAATGAGACATCATTGGGGTTTACTGCTAGAGGGATTCGTAGTCTGTAGAGTTTGTTGAGAGCTCCTGATAAGATAAATGTAATATTAAGTGATCATTGACATATTTACTTGAATATTACGTAGTTTTGTTTGCTTTGCGTATCTTAGTGTGTCTGTTTGTATGTTTTTGGTGTTTTAATTATTAATTTCATAGAATACAATAGAAGTGAGTATGGCTCCCGTAAGAAAGGAAAATGGCAGGTAGTAATAATGGTTTGCCATCTTTATTCAATAACTATAATATAAAGGAGATTATTCAGTGTACTAACTGCGAAATGTATGCTTTGCAGGGTACGGTTGGTTAGATGATAAAAAGGAGTGAATGTGTGTAGAAAATGTAAGGAAAATGAGGAATTAAAGTGTATTTCAGGTAGTGAGTGTGATATTTTTGTCAAACTTCAGAATGAAGAAAATAGTGATATGACAAGAAATGGCGAGGTTGTACCAGAGAACTGTGAGGGCGTGAATGTAGAAAGTGTGAATGATGGTATCAATTCTGAGCAAATTAATGGTTTTACAGAGAATAAAAAAGATGAGATAGATGCAATGAGTGAGATCATGTTGTTGAGCGGAGCGATACAAAGGGCAAAGTGGCAGCTAGAGCATATGAACAAAAGTCTACTGAGTGTACCAGCCAATAATAAAAAATATGATAGGAAAAATAAGAGTATGAGCATGAACGTAAACAAAATGAAAGAGAGAGTGCTGTATGGAGATTCATTAGTACGAGGTGTGTTAGCAGAGGATTTGACAAAATCATACCAACCTGGGGCGACCATCAAGGACATAACTGAGTCTATTAGAGAGCAAAAGGAAAGGGTGAAAGAAATGATTGTTGTGGCAGGTATGAATGATTTGAAAGGAGATAAAATGGAAATGATAGAGGACCTGAATGAATTGTTTGAGGTAGCAAAAGAAAAGAGTGAGAGAGTTAGGATGATTAGTCTTTTGCTGCGGTATGACAGTGAAGTGTTTAAAATGAAGGCCAAAATTGCAAATGACTTTATGCGTGGATTATGTATGACGAGTGGTGTGGAATTTGCAGACGTGTGGAGTGAGTTCGATGGGCGAAAGGATTTATGTAAGATGGATGGCTTGCATTTGGATGGATTCGGTGCAAGGAGACTTGAAAAAGTGTTGTTGAATGAAGTGGATGTGCAGAATCAGGGAAACTAGATTTATTAAGGGGGTGGGGTAGATATGCAGACCTTAGGGAGGAAGTTGAGTGCATGAATGAGTATAATATGCCCGAGCAAATAAAGACAACAAATCAGAATGGGATAGTTAGTGTAAGGCACCAGGGTAGGGATGGGGTTAATGGTGGTCTGAAATTCATGTACACTAATGCTAGAAGTATTAGGAACAAGAAGGAAGAATATTTGGCCATGGTTGGTACTTCCAGAGCACAGGTTATTGGCATTAGTGAAACATGGCTGACTGTAGATGTTATAGCTAATGGTACTGAATGTGATGGGTATAGTGTGTTCAGGAATGACAGGGAGAATAAAATGGGGGGGAGGAGTATTGTTGATGATAGCTGATGAGCTGCAGGCAAGGAGAATAGAAGTTGAATTGCAGGATAGAGAAATGAGACATTTGAGGCCATTTGGTGTGAGATTGTGGCTAGCAGAACAAAATATACAATTAGGTGCTGCTATAGACCAGGTGATGGAAGATGTGATGGAGATAGTATGCACAAGCAAATAGCAGAAATGAGTGGAAGGAGGGTAATTATTATGGGAGATTTCAACTATGGTCGCATTGATTGGAGTGAGGAGAGGAAACACGAGAAGAAGGAATTGGATTTTATGCGGTTATAAAGGAATAACTATCTGTGACAGCATGTAATGGAAAATACTAGGGGGTCAGAGAGTGCTTAACCTAGTAATTGAATCTGAGGGTTTGGCTATAACAAATATGACCAAATTGTCACCAATTGGTGAGAGTGATCATAGGGTCTTGACTTGGGAGTGGATAAAGGTGTGGAATTTACAATTAAGACAAGGTACGTGTGGAATTATCGGGCTGGTAAGTATGACAAGCTTAGGAGTTTGATTGGTTCAGTGCCATGGCATGTACAACTGCAAGGGCTAGAAGTTGATAGTGCATCGGAGGCAGTTAAGAAGTGTTTGCATGAAGCAATGGCTAACTGTATACCTAGAGTCCAATAATAAATCAGGTAGGGGTTAAATGGAAGAATAGCACCATTAAGCTTGAGCTGCAAAAAAAGAAACAACTATGGAGGGAATTTAAGGAGAAAGGCGACAAGCAGGCACATGAACGATATAAAGCGCAGGCCAGAAGGGTAACGAGTGTGGTAAGAAATGCAAAAAAGATTACGAAAGAACATTGGCCATACAGGCTAAAGAGAATCCTAAACAGTTTTTTCGATATGTTGCAAATAAAAGAAAAAATGTATATGGCAGAATGATTTTAAAGAATGCCGATGGTAGGGAGGTAACTGAATCAGTTGATATAGTTGAGTTACTGAGTGCACACTTTGCAAGAATATATCATCCAGGCGGTGACATTGCAGAAATAAATGAACCAATAGATTATACGGGAATTGTGGTGAATGAAGTGCAGGTGAGTAGTCTATTGCATAACCTCAATGTCAATACATCTGTGGGATTGGATGGTATACCAGCTCGTGTCGTACGTGAAGCAGCTAAAGAATTGTCAGTACCCTTGATCATTTTGTTTAATTTGAGTCTCGAGTCTGGGTTAGTCCCGAGGGGGTGGAAAGAAGGGAAAATAGTTCCACTGCATAAAGGAGGTTCCAAGACTGCTGTTGTAAATTATCGACCGATTAGCATATCAGGAATTGTTGTCAAGGACTAGGAGAAATTAGTCAAGAAAAGAATACAGGATTGGAGAGATGAAAATGGGATATTGTATGGGGGACAGCATGGTTTTGTGAAGGGTAGATCATGCCTCAGTAACTTGCTCATGTTTTATAACACAGTGATGGCTGAACTGGATAAGGATATTGGGTTTACATGGACCTTGCTAAGGCCTTTGACAGGATACCACATGGAACTCTAATCAGTAAACTAGAGCAGATGGGGATGGATATAGGGTTGGTGAGATGGATAGGAGGGTGGTTGATGCAGAGATACCAGAGAGTGGTTTATTCAGGAGTTGAGTCCAAAAGATGGCTTGTGACTAGTGGTGTGCTGCAGGGCTGTGTTCTTGGACCACTACTTTTCAATTTGTTCATCAATGATATAGGAAAGTATCTGAGGGAAAGTGTTCACTTCTTTGCTGATGATGCAAAGTTGGGTAGAGCAATTGTGAGTGCACAGGATGTCAAAATTTTACAGGATGATTTGGATAGTTTGGAGGATTGGGCTAAGGAAAATGGATGTCAATTTAATGTGGCAAAGTGTAAGGTTATGCATTTTGGGATGAAAAGAATAGCAGCAGTATATCACACTGGTGGAACCGTACACCAGGAGATTGATGAGGCCAGGGATTTGGGAGTGTTGGTGGACAGGGAATTCAAGTTTAGGGGGCACATTGCAAAAGTGGCTAAATCAGCTCATCAAATCACTTGGCTTCTGAAAAATACTTTAACAAGCAGAGACAAACAAGTTATTGTTCCTCTGTATTGAGCCTTGATAAGACCCTATCTAGGCTACTGTGCCCAGATATGAGCGCCAGGGTTTCTTCTTCATGGGGAGGAGGTGGAGAGGATCCAGAGACGAATGACCAAGATGATAGCAGGTCTGTGGAATGAACCTTATGAGAACAGGTTGAAGATTTGTGGGTCGCAAAAATTGGTCAATAGGTGGAAAAGGGGTGATATGATTGAGACATTCAAATTACTGAAGGGTTTCTATAAGATTAATCCAGATGATATTTTTGAGAATAGGACTGGTGGTGGGAGGACTAGGGGACATACATGGAAGCTGATCAAGAATGTGGTTAGCAGGTGTTAGAGCTAGGTTTTTTACTTGGAGAGTGATGAATGAGTGGAATAAGCTGCCAGAGTCTGTTGTGGGTGCTACGACCATGAATGAGTTCAAGGCGAGGTATGATAGATACTGTGTGAATGTCGAATAGTTGTTCTTGACATGATGTTAGGGCCTCCCTCGATGAGTCTGTTGACTCCTTGGAGTTGCCCAGAATAATAATAATAATAACCTTCAGGGATTACAAAAAAACTAATGTAACATCAAAAACAAATAACACACAATACTAAGCACAACCACGTGGGTGACACTAAAGTCCTATATAGGTGGAGCGCCCTCTAAGGGCGGTTGTGGCCTGGAATGTAAAGTGGGAACTCTGGTGATAAGCATTTCCCAAATCTTAGGAAGCTTGATGCAACCATATTTGTTGAGATTTGGTTGATTCCTGAGAGCTGCTGCTGATTCTAAGAATAGTCTCTCTTTTTTGAATTTGCTGTGGTGGAGCACGGTGGTTTTTTTTCCATGAGATCCTGTGGGTTGTATCCAAGACATGGTCAGCCAAGCCTGCCTGACCACAGTTGTGTTTGCAGATGAATGACTTATGATCCTCCAGGTGGATAGTGGCTGATCTGCCTGTCTGTCCAAAGTCCGCCAGTTTACATGAACAGGGTACTTTATAGACTCCAGGCATTGAGAGAGGAGGGAGCTGATCTTTTGTAGAGTGGATAAGGGTAGCAAGTTTGCAGTGGGGCTTAAATGCTATGTGCAGGTTGAACTTTTTTAAAATCGTGGCTATTTTTTTCTGATGTGCCACAGATGTAGGGTATGGTGATGGCATTTCTAAACTCTTTCTGAAGAGAAGACCAAGGAGAGGAGGAAGACCTGATTATTTTTTTTAATACTGTGATCACTGTAGCCATTGGAGAGGAAAGTGTTGTGTATGTGGTCAAGCTCAGTTGTAATGGCAGTTCCACTGGAACAAAGATTGTGGGCTCTCTTGGTAAGAGTTTTAATAATGCCATATTGTTGAGCAGGGTGGTGGTGGGAGAGTTTGTGAATGTATCTGCCTCTGTATGTGGGTTTTCTATATACAGTGAAGGAAAGTGTACCATTGGGAAGGTGTGTAACTAAGGTGTCTAGGAAGGGTAAACAATTGTTCATTTCCTTTTCCATTGTAAACTGAATTCTTGGATGTAGGCTGTTAAGGTGATTGAGGAAAGAGTCTAATGTGTCTGGGCCATGAGGCCAAATAGAGAACACATCATCTACATATCTTAGCCAGATAGAAGGTTTGAGAGGGACTGAGTCTATGGCTCGTTTTTCAAATTCTTCCATATAAAAATTGGCAAGAGGAAGTGGGGGGGGGGAGGAAACCCATGGCATTTCCATGGGGTCTACAAGATCTATCTGTTTGTAGATTTTGTTCTTCCAAGAAAAATAACCAGAATTGATGGCAAAGGAAAAAGAGATGTAGGATGTCAGAAGGAAAAACGTTTTTTAAGAGTGTTAACGTATCAATTAAGGGAATATTGGTAAACAATGAGGATATGTCAAAGCTTACTAATATGTCTGTGTTATTTAAGGTTAGATTTTCTGTGAGGGTTTTAAAATGGGTAGAGTTTTTTATATAGGATGTGTAAAATCCAGCGACAGGGGTCAGAGAGCTGGTCAGCTGTTTTGACAGCTTGTAGCAAGGTGCATTACTGGAATCTACTATAGGTGTTAGTGGAGAATTGGGTTTATGGATTTTTGGTAAACCGTATATTCGGAGGGGATGGGAACGGAAAGGTTTGAGTTTTTTTGTGATTTCCAGGGCCAAGAAGACACTTTTTTAAGTAAATTTTTTAATTTTTTAACTTGTGTTTTTGTGGGGGTCATGATCTAGCAGGGTGTAGGTAGAGCGATCTCAGAGGATAATCCCCATTTTTCGATTGTATTCCATAACTCAAACCTTTCTGTTCCCATCCCCCCCCCCCCCCAATATATGGTTTACCAAAAATCCATAAACCCAATTCCCCACTAATACCTATAGTAGATTCCACTAACGCACCTTGCTACAAGCTGTCAAAACAGCTGGCCAGCTCTCTGATCCCCCCCCCTCACTGGACTTTCCACATCCTATATAAAAAGCTCTACCCATTTTAAAACCCTCATAGAAAATCTAACCTTAAATAACACAGACATATTAGTAAGCTTTGACATCTCCTCACTGTTTCCCAATATTCCCTTAATTGATATGTTAACACTCTTAAAAAATGTTTTTCCTTCTGACATCCTACATCTCTTTTTTCTTTGCCATCAATTCTGGTTATTTTTCTTGGAAGAACAAAATCTACAAACAGATAGATCTTGTAGAACCCATGGAAATGCCATGGGTTTCCTCTCCCCCTCACCTCCTCTTGCCAATTTTTATATGGAAGAATTTGAAAAATGAACCATAGACTCAGCCACTCACAAACCTTCTATCTGGCTAAGATATGTAGACGATGTGTTCTCTATTTGGCCTCATGTCCCAGACACATTAGACTCTTTCCTCAGTCACCTCAACAGCCTACATCCAAGAATCCAGTTTACAATGGAAAAGGAAAAAGAACAATTGTTTACCCTTCCTAGACACCTTAGTTACACGCCTTCCCAACGGTACACTTTCCTTCACTCTATATAGAAAACCCACACACACACACACACACACAGGCAGATACATTCACAAACTCTCCCACCACCACTCTGCTCAACATTATGGCATTATTAAAACTCTTACCAAGAGAGCCCACAATCTTTGTTCCAGTGGAACCGCCCTTACAACTGAGCTTGACCACATACACAACACTTTCCTCTCCAATGGCTACAGTGATCACAGTATTAAAAAAATAATCAGGTCCTCCTCCTCCCCTCGGTCTTCTCTTCAGAAAGAGTTTAGAAATGCCATCACCATACCCTACATCCGTGGCACATTAGAAAAAATAGCCAAGATTTTAAAAAAGTACAACCTATACACAGCATTTAAGCCCCACTGCAAACTTGCTACCCTTATCCACTCTAAAAAAGATCAGCTCCCTCCTCTCTCAGTGCCTGGAGTCTATAAAGTACCCTGTTCATGTAAACTGGCATACTTTGGACAGACAGGCAGATTAGCCACTATCCACCTGGAGGAATATAAGTCATACATCCAGAAACACTATGATCAGTCAGGCTTGGCTGACCATGTCTTGGATACAACCCACAGGATCTCATGGAAAAAAAACACCGTGCTCCACCACAGCAAATTCAAAAAAGAGAGACTATTCTTAGTATCAGCAACAGCTCTCAGGAACCAACCAAATCTCAACAAATATGGTTGCATTAAGCTTCCTAAGATTTGGGAAACACTTATCACCAGAGGTCCCACTTTACATTCCAGGCCACCTACAACTGCCCCTAGAGGGCGCTTCACCTATATAGGACTTTAGTGTCGCCCACATGGTTGGGCTTAGTATTGTGTGTTATTTGTTTTTGATGTTACATGTGTTGGTATTTTTTTTTGTAATCCCTGAAGATGTCTCATTTACTGAGACAAAATATATAGGAAGTATTAAATTCTGTTTTAATCCTTTCTGAGTGCTGTATACAATCCATTAAGCCTCCAATATGATATCCTCACAGCAGTTAAGCCTCGACACACGGAACCTACAGTAGGTACATTCTATTGATTTAGTCTTTTTAGGGATGGTACGATCAAAGAGCATAAAATGTCTTCTAGCCATATTCCTTTTTCAGAAATATCAGCAGTCAATTGGTATACCCTGTCTTTTACTTGTTCACTTGCTTACTTAAGTAGTTTGATTGGTATTCAATCTATGCATGGTGCCTTACTCGTTGCAATAGTTGTGAGTGCATTGTTAAATTCATCATGAGTAATTTGCATTGTATTACTTATGACTTTGTCTTTACTTCCTGGAAATTGCAGGAGTGGTTTTGTTTCTTTATACAGCTCCTGTACCTATTCTTGCCATCTTTCCTTCTTTATCTCAGAGTCTGTTATTGGCTACTGTTTGTGTGTAATATTCTTTATCTTCCTGTAGGTTAGATCACTTCTTCCTAGTTTCTCTATTTCTTCTGTTTCCTTGCATTGTTGATTCACTAGTTTTCTTTAGCTTCTCTGCATTCTCTCTACTTTATTTTTGAGTTTTTTATATACGTTTGTCTTTCTGCTCTATTAATATTTTTCCCTTTCCATCTCTCTTCCGTTTTACTCAGCATTTCAGTAGTGATCCATGGCTTCTTCTGTTCCTGTAGTTTTGTTCCTGTGCATTCTTCTTCTTCTGCTCAATTTATTATTGTTTTGATGTCTTTCCAGAGTGTGTTGGTATCTATAGTTCCCAGTTCTTTTTTTTTTTTGTTGAAACTTATGTTTGTTGATGCAATCTCTGAATCTTTGTTTCATTTCCTTTCTTTAAAAATAGTCTGCATTCCATTTCTTTCTAGATTTGGTTTTTTTTTCTGAATTTTCCATTTTAGTTGGCTTTTCATCATTACTAGGTTGTTGACAGATCCTATATCTGCTCCTGGGAAAGCCATAGCTTGATTCCAGTATTGCTGTTTTACAATGATGTAGTCAATTTGAAATCTTTTTTGTTTCCCTGGACTATTCCAGGTGTATTTCTCCTCTTGGGGGCTTCAAACCAGGTGTTAGTGATCATAAGGTTTTATTGTTTAAAGAAGTCTATTAGTCTTTGTCCTCTTTTGTTTCTTGTTCAAAGGCCAAACTTTCCACTGATGTCAGGTGTTTCTTCTTCTCCAACTGAGGCATTTCAGTCTCCCATTACCACATTTTCTTTTGTTTTCCCCTTTCTCAATAGTCCTCCGATTTGTCTCCTAATGATGGCATATATTCTTGTATCATCATCAGATCCACTAGTTTGGCTGATAATCTTGCCATCATGCACCTTTTACTGAATGCCTCTACTTCCATTAGTGCTTTGATTGCCTGTTTATCCATTAAAAATGTAAATCTGCCCTGTCCATTTTTGCTGCCTGTATGAATTACTCTGTATTCATCACATTGAAACCTCTCCTTCATCTTTCCATCTTGTTTCACTTGCTCCTATAATATTTATTTCATTTTTTCCTCATTTCATTTTTCAAATTCTCTAGCTTTCCTACTCATAGTAGACTGCATACATTCCATGTGGCTATGTTGATATAAGGATTTTGCATGCTAACAACCTGAGTATCCTTGCCATCTCTCTCTCTCCTGCAAGGCACAATGCTTGTTGAGGTCACAGCCCCATATCATTTGGAGGCATTCTTCCATATGCTACTTTATTTGGGAATTAGTAGTGAAGTACATTTCCCTTGTCTTCTTCTTCACTCACAATAACCATCCAACTTGGTTATGTTCACCAGCCGTTGTCCTTGCAGAGGTTCTTCCACCTGCTGAGTGGAGATAAGCAATTGGCCTTCTGTCACATATGAGTGCTTTTATGGTGGCAATGGCTCACCATGACATACTGTCCTTGGGCTAGTGTAAGGTTGCGAGTGAGACAACTGTTTCCCCCATGCCCTGTTAGTCCGCAGCTGCTTATTTATCAGATTTCCGTGTATCTTGCAGCTAGCCTTCATGTCTAAAGGTCACTCCTCTATCTGCCACCTGGAGACATGCCTTGTAACAGTCAGCTCTGCTAAAGGTATACAGTTTCAGTGCATCTTAATAGCCAACATCCTAAATAAACTTTGCCATAGAAAAAGTAACATTTGTCTTTCCTTTCTAGATACACTAGTAACACAACTTCCTAATGACTCATTATCTTTTTCCATTTACAGAAAAAACCCACTCAATATAAGAAGATACATAAACAATACATAAACAATCACCACCCTTCACAAACAGTATAGCATCCTCAAAACACTTACTGCAAATTTCTAACACATCCCTTGAAACTGAGCTCAAGGACCTTCGCAACACCTTCTTAGCCAATGGCTACAGCCCATATAAAATGGATAAAGTATTGCATGCACACCCCCACCCCATCCTTCGAACACACAGGGTCACATATGTTAAGGGTACATCAGAAAAAATAGCCAATGTTCTCTGCAAATATCATCTCCATGCCACTTTCAAACCTTTCATTCACATAGCTACCGTCATATGTTTTCCTAAAGATCAACTGCATTTTCTGGCATCCCAGAGTGTATAAAGTTCCTTGTGCCTGCAATTTGGCTCTTTGTACAGATTGGTAGCTCAGTTAACATCTCTTGAAGAACACAAGAAAGTACATCCACTATCATCTGTAAGGCAAGTTAGGATTGACAGACCATACTCTGGATACGCCTTCACATAGGATCAGATGGAGGGAAAACATCTTTATTACACAACTGTTATAGGTCTGAGAGACTATTTTTAGAATTAGCATCAGTATTCTTCTTCTTATTATTATTATTATTCGAAGGGTGCTATAAAACACTCTTCGAACTGAAACAAGTATGGTTGTATTAATTTACAAAAGATCTGGGAGACTGTCATTTTAAGACCTGATAGCTTAATTTCTTTAAATTAACTTATAGTTATCTAACCCATAGAGGGTGCCATGTAAGTCCATTAGTTCTATTGTCAGTTACAATTTAAATTGTTTTCCTCAAATACCTAGTTTAGTGCTTTGTGCCTATCACAGTTATAATTATGCTCTGATGAAACTGGTTAGAAAACCAGAAAAATATTACTCAGTTTAATAAATATATTTTTTCCCTCTCTTGGTGTTGTTTATACCATTAAACATTATTATGAATCATCAATAATGCCTTTCTATATGTACTAGAAAAACACAAAAATTTGCAATAATATATTAAAAAACTACTTATTCTAAGAAAATAACACAATAAAAATCACTGATTTTACAGGAGGAATAAATAAACCAACCTTCACATTCTTCCTGATGATGTTCTAGCAAGAAGATATTAGAGATAATAAATCTTTTTTTACCTGCTAACCATTATACCTTTTTAGTTCTGCAACCTTCTGTGTATGGGACTGACACACACACACAAAACAGATAATCCATACATAAAACTTAAAAGAAATTCAGGTGGCTGGATAAAAGCACACTCAAAAATTTATTTGGAGTGCACTTTATAGTTTTATCATATAAAATGCCATAACAATAAATAGCTGTCTAGAGATATAATGCCATTATTCAGTAACAGCGCATTTAATAGTATATTTTTAATTTAGAAATAAATTATTTCATGGAAACCTGACTTCACTGCAAAGATTCAGGTCGAAGTAACAAGTGGTTTGAAGAAGTGCCTTGTTTCTTCTGTGAAAATGGTGGAGGGAAATTAATGGGAGGGGAGGTTTGAGAATAAATAATAGGAAAGAGTAAAGCAAAGGGAGTTTTATTTTGTTAAAAACCACTATGCTTAGAATTTGCCTATAATGAACATGATAATATATCTTAAGACCAAAGGAGAAATGGTTCAGTCTTTAGCAATTTAAATACAGCATTCAAATTTCATGCAAATATGCAAATTTCTAAACACTGAGGATTGCAGATCATCGCAGTCAAATTCATTCACAATACCCAAAATTTAATACCTATGTAAAGTAAGAAGCAAAGTGAATCAAGAGTTGCCACTGCATTGCAATTCACTGTCCTTTTATGAGGACTCAATTTTATTTCAACAGATTCGTTAGCAAAGACAATCTCCAATTTCTGTAATGCAAAACAGCAACATCAGTTCTATAATAAAAGATAATTATGAACAACTTTCTTCATGATATGAGTTATTGTATAAAGCCATCAGGTTTAACTGGACCATTCTTTTTTAAATAAAACTCCCAATTGCATTACCTGAATATGATTTAAAACAATTTTGTCATTCAAAAAAAAAAAGAAGAAAAAAAAAAAAAAAAAAAAAAAAAGCTGACTTATAAAGATGAAAACCATGGCACACACAAAAATACACACAACACGAAATGTGATGAAGTCCATTTACAATCTCAAGTTGGTAAGCTGGAATCCCAATTAAACACTCAGGTCCATCAATATATAATTTTTTTTATTTAGATAAACACAATTATTTCTGAAGAATCAGCTGATTTAACATTAAAAATATAATTTAGACTTGAAGGCATTTATAATAATGAAAATTACTGCTTTTTTTAAAGAGCTTTTTTATATTATAAACTTTACTCTGTAAACAGACATTTTTAGTATTCATGCTTGGATAATTTTTTTAAGAAAAAAAGAGTAATATTGTAAACAATAGACTGAATTTCTGTTTGTTTATATGAATAACAAATACATACAATTAGATTTTCAATTGCATAACTTACCTTATTTTCACATATAAGAGAAATGTGTTCCATTGGAAGTAATATATCCATCAAGTGTTCTTGCCTATGTTCTCTAATAATTTCTTCTGCACAATTTTCACATACATAAAGTGGTGGAGGTTTCTCACCAGATCCAATTGCAATTGAATGTTCAAAGCACATCTGTATTAAAAATATCAATAAAGACAGATCAAAACTATATCATTTTTTTTCTATTTAAAATATTTAAGAGAAACGTTTATCACATTTCACCTACAATAATAATTTTCACTTACTTTATTTCTATTAATATGCTCATGTTAACAACAATCAATTACATTTTAATAAGTCTTTGAAAGTTTCATGTCTTCTTGCCTGTTTCATTCCTGGAAATAATTCAGTGATATGGTATATCAGTGGATTGAGAAGACATGCAATTTACAGACAAAATATACTAGTGGTGGTGGATTGCACATTTATAAAAACTGAATGTGGGAATTAGAGGAATATCTCTACTGAGTGTTCCAAGTAGGATTCGTGCAAGCCTACTCTGAGAAGAGGTTAAGAAAATTTGGAAGGGAAAGTTGAAGAAGAACAAATATTAAATGAATGTAACTGAAATCAGAAAAGAAAAGTAAAGTAAAGTAAAAGAGATGGTAACAATGGTAGAAGAAAATGATTTGCCTAGCAATAAATACAGTATGAAGAGGATATGAAATATCCTCTTTCATGCTGCATTATGGACTGATTTTGAAGAATGGCTTTCTATAAAACAGCTGACCTGCACTTAAATGCCTTTAGTATCAGAAGTTTGGAGAAATTATTTATTATTATTATTATTTCCTGACACCTCCAAGGAGTCCAAAGAGTCACCGAGGGAGGGCACCTACTATACAACTCTCTGTCTCCATCAACTACATCAATGCCATCTACTTCTCATCACTACCACTATTTTGTAAACTGCAAGTGTCTTGAAGGCCAATTTGTCTGTATGGGAGATGAAAAATCTGAGTTTCCAGGAGAAAAAACTCTGCTACCTCTGCATGAGATCAGCTAACTCAGCTTCAATTGAAAAAACTCATATAAAGATTTGTCCCGTAATGATGAATTGATAATAAATTTAGTTTAATCCTTTATCCAAGTGTGAGCAAACAAAGTTTGTGCCTGAAAATATCTTCAGGACTGGGGAAAGGTAGTATAACACTGGGCAACTCGTAGCAAAGGTGGACCAAGCTAACATCACTCCTATCTCAGTATCTACCATAATGCAAAACACATCTCCTTGCGGATATGTATAATGTTATGCATTAAGGGAAGGGCCACTACCCAGACTAGTTTCGACCTTTATTGAGGTCTCTTCAGTGGGAGTAGGTCCAGAAGTGGAGATACCAGGCAGAAGCAATGGTGTGGTCATTTTCAATGATGAATCGAATTTGGCCTTTTCCAATTGAAGGGTGCAACATACTGTTGTTCTTCCAATTACACTACAGAGGCTCTATTGGTATGAGAAACTTTATTGGTATGAGACCTAATGTGGAGAGTTAGGGAACTAGACTATGATGGGAGGAATGGTGAAAATCTACACTGGTTTCCATACATTAAAGAACAAAGAGGAAAGTTGCAAAATAATTCAAAAACTGGATGATGAATTTTTATGCAATTGATGAAACAAAAATTATACATTAATAGTATAATTCAGTAAGAAATATGTACATGAAGACAATAATCAAAAACAAGAAGTCAAAATAACATGGGTCAAAGTGCCTCAGTAACAAATGTGGTCACACCTCACTGCAATACAGCACTCACAATGATGTTTCATACCGTTAAAAATGGTGTCCAGGAGCTCAGTTAATAACTATTGCTCCCATCAAGGTTTTGGGGTGAGACGTTGAGAGCAGAAACAACTACCTAGAGCACCCCAGACATACTCAATAGGATTAAGGTGAACAGACCTGGCTGACCAGTCCATATGTACAATAGTCTCTTCAAGATATTAGTCGACAAGATTAGCTCAATGAGGATGAGCATTATCATTTTGTAGGATAAATGTCTCTCCTATCGCATCCACATACAGATGAACACAGAGGTCCAGGACCTCATCTTTGTAAGTTGCAGCATTCATGGTTTCGCTAGGAAGTACACAGAGGTCAGTGCATCAACTCAATGAGATGCCTTCCTAAACTATTACAGTTCTCTCCACTATAAGTGTGCTTTTCATGGATATAAGACATGTTTTCATCCTTCTTATATCCATGAAAAGCACACTGATAGTGGAGAGAACTGTGATAGTTTGGGAAGGCATCTCGTTGAGTTGATGCACTGACCTTTATGTTCTCCTCAACGTGATACCAAGAATGCTCTAATCTGAGGAGAACCAGGGATGCATTATCATCCCCTCTTTTCACAGAGCTTCTTCATACACATGCCATTCCTCTATTTTATTTTTCCTGCTAGACACATGAAAAGCTTAGTGCATGACTCAAATCTTTTTTTAACTATCATAAAAAAAAAGATTGCATTAACTGGAAATTTGCATCACATAAGGTAAAAATTAAAAAATAAAAAATGTAATATAATTTTTTCAAATCATAGTAATTGAAAAATGCTTTAATCAAACTCATATGAAGCCTGGCTGTATTAATTTCGAATAAGAGAAGGGCTGGCTGACACATCAAAATATGGTGTACAGGAGATGTGAGTCTGCAATATATAAAGTGACCAGTGGTGTACCACAGAGATCAATCCTTGGTCCATTCTTATTCAATCTTTATATTAATGATATTGGGAAGGATTTGACAGGAGACATACTGCTATTTCCTGATGATGATGCAAAGATAGGTAGGATAATCAGCAATGTGACTGACATTGCTGATTGAATAAGATGCAGTTTTTTCTAACAGAGGCTATATTGCATAATTCAGAAAGCCTGGTCAGAGGATCAAATTCCAGATGACTGGAGTAAAGCTCTCATAGTACTCATCTATAAAAAGGGAAATAAAAATGGGTTTCAGAATTACAGAAGAATTTCCCTATTGAGTGTTCCTGGTAAGATATATAGGTATACTTAAGAAAAAGGTAAGAAAATTTGTGGCAGGAATGCTTGAAGAAGAACAAGCTGGGTTAAGGCCAAATTGAGGTGAGGATCAGATTTTCACTTTAAGGCAAATAGTTGAGAAATCATAAATATATTTCATGAAGATTTCAACTTTTGAGAGGAAAATCCTTAGAAAAATATCTGGACCAGTGAATGATAACAGTCTCTGGAGAATCATATACAACCATGAGTTATATCAACTTTTAAAGAACTCACAATATCGAGTGTAATCAAGTTCAAAAAGTTGCAGTGAGCAGGACGTGTTTTTTTTTTTTTTTTGTATTGAAAATGGCAGGATTCTTATGAAGACAATAAAAGTAAAATTATTGGTAAAAAAACCAAAAGGAAAACCTAGAACAAGATGGATAGTCACCATTAGACAACACAGCAAAATCATATTATAATGTCCAGTTTTGAAGAAATAATATTATTCAGAAATAACAGTTTTGAACAGACAGATTTGGAAGCAAGAACTCCAGGAGGCCAAGGCTCAATTTGAACTGCAGAGCCATAAGTAGAAGTAGTAGTTCTCACACTAATCTTTCCAATACCTTAACCACAAATTCTTATATAATTTATAGCCACAGCCTTATCACCACCATTATGGATTGAAGCAATTTTACCTTCTTTCCACTTGCCTGGGAGGACTGCTGTTGTAAAATTCATTAAACATGCATCGTCATGCTACTCCTAACTCCCTCTAACATTCCATAAAGTGGTGATATCCCATAAAATCCTGCTATTCCTGTTCATAATTCATACCATCAACTTTAATCCTGAGGGTCATCCCCATGAAGTATTTCCCAATGACTACAAACTCCAACTCTTCAAGAAAAATGTCAAAAGATTACTTTGTTATCGACCACATCCCATCATTTATTTGACACAGGCCTTATTACAGCCTTTCATGTAAAAAAGTGATAAAAAAAATTTAAATAAAGCACTCAGTTCATACAATGAAACAAATAACTCACCTTCACTGCTTCGTTATTACTGACACTTGAGCAGTTCTCCCGCTGACATAATAAAGCTTTCCATCCTACAAAAAAAAGGGAAAGTATATATATATATATATATATATATATATACACACATACACACACACACACACACACACAGTTTAGGCTTGGACAAGCCTGAAATCGCTCCTGCTTTTACCTTGATTTTGTGCGATATCAAACAGAAAAACTGGATGAATCTGATATCAACTGATAGCTTGTACAGTGCTCTAACAGTGAGTAATTTACTCTAGTTTTCATAGTTCTAAGCATGTATGAGTGAATTTTATTCTATCTTTATGGATTGAATACCACTGGTCAGATTGTATCTACTGTTCAGCTACCCTCTCAAAGACAACAACCCGCTCATAATAGGATTACGTGTGTAGAGGCTTAAGTGCTGTGAGGACATCATGTTGGAGGCTTAATGGATTTTTTACAACACTCAAAAGGAATTAAAATAGAATTTAATACTTCCTATATTTCGTCCTAGTCACTAGGACAACTACGGGGATTACAAAAACAATTAATATAACATAAACACAAATACCAAACAATACTAAGCCCAACTACGTGGGTGACACTAAAGTCCTATCTAGGTAGAGCGCCCTCTAAGGGCAGTAGTAGGTGGCCTGGAATGTAAGGTGGGAACTCTGGTGATGAGTGTTTCCCAAATCTTCGGAAGCTTAATGCAACCGTATTTATTGAGACTTGGTTGGTTTTTGAGAGCTGCTGCTGCTTCTAAGAAAAGTCTCTCTTTCTTGAATTTGCTGTGGTGGAGCATGGTGGTTTTCTTCCATGATACCCTGTGGGTGGTGTCCAAAACATGGTCAGCCAAGCCTGAATGGTCATAGTTGTGTTTGAAGATGTAAGACTTGTGTTCCTCTAGGCGGATGGATGCTGATCTGCCTGTCTGTCCAAAGTACGCCAGCTTACAGGAACAGGGTACTTTGTAAACTCCAGGCAGAGAGAGAGGAGGGAGCTGATCTTTCGTAGAACGGATAAGGGTAGCAAGTTTGTGGTGGGGCTTATATGCTGTGTGTAGGTTGTACTGTTTTAGTATCTTGGCTATTTTTATGGATGTGCCACGGATGTAGGGTATGGTGATGCCATTTTTAAAATCTTGTTGACGAGAAGGACGGGGAATGGGGGAGGAGTTGATTATTTTTTTGATACTGTGTTCACTGTAGCCATTGGAGAGGAAAGTGCTGTGTATGTGGTTAAGCTCAGTAGTGATGGCGGTTCCACTGGAACAAAGATTGTGGAAGAGTTTTAATAATGCCATATTGTTGAGAGGGGTGGTGGTGGGAGAGTTTGTGAATGTATCTGCCTGTGTGTGTGGATTTTCTGTATACGGTGAAGGTAAGTGTATCATTAGGCAGGCGTGTGACTAAGGTGTCTAGGAAGGGTAAACAATTGTTCTTTTCCTTTTCCATAGTGAACTGGATTCTTGGATGTAGACTATTGAGATGACTGAGGAAGGAGTCTAATGTGTCTGGGACATTAGGCCAAATAGAGAACACATCATCTACATATCTTAGCCAGATAGAAGGTTTGAGTGGGGCTGAGTCTATGGCTAGGAAGTACATAATATGTTACATTAATTGTTTTTGTAATCCCCGTAGATGTCCTAGTGACTAGGATGAAATATAGGAAGTATTAAATTCTATTTTAATTCTTTTTGAGTGTTGTAAAAAATCCATTAAGCCTCCAACATGACATAATAGGATTAGATACTACAGCAAGGGCTAGCACCCCCCCCCTCCCAAATTCTACCACTAGGAGGTACAAAGGTCACAAGAAACAACCATCTGAAGCCTAATTCAGTGGAGTGTCACTTCTAGAAACAAACAGGAAAATTGTAAGTACATTTTTCTTAAATTCTGTACCTTAGAAAACTTAGCAATTCAGTAGGAAGATATAATACTACAACTTTGAGTAATATTAAGATGGCAGCTTCTAAATCACTTAGGAAATTGAAACAACGTAGATCGAATATAAATTAAATAATACTTTAATAGATATTTCGGCAATGTCACATTGCCATTTTCTAAAGGAACTTACAAAAAGGCAGGTGCACACAGGCACTAACAATACAGTAACTGAGCATGAAGATATGAAGCTATCATTCTCCTAGAAGTCCTGATGGTGCCCTCTGGCGGGCTAAGTAGGCGTTCTTGGCCGTTGGGCTGAAGGTCTGCTGATGTATGCCTCCCAAATTTGGGGCAGTCGCATACAACCAAATTTGTTGAGGTTTGGAGAGTTTCTTAGGGCAGAGGCAGATTCCATAAATAATCTTTCGAATTTATATTTGCTCCGGTGTATTATTGTTGCTTTCTTCCACCGTATTCTGTGGCGAGTATCCAGAGCATGGTCTGCAAGACCAGAATGGCTATACTTGTAAAACCGGATGTAGTCCTTGTGTTCAGAAATTCTGATATTCGCTGTCCTGCCTGTTTGGCCAAAGTACGACAGTTAACAACTGCAAGGGACCTGGTATACACCAGGTAGGTCTAGGGGAAGTGGTTGGTCTTTGGTAGAGCGGATAAGGGATGCCAATTTTCTGTAAGGCCTGTAACAGGAGGGGAGGTCATGTTTTTTTAGAATTTTGGTAATTTTTTCCGAGGTGCCTCGGATGTAGGGAATGGTGATGGATTTAGAGTAATCTTTTTTGTGGAGGGGGGGAGGAGGGGGCTGTGGTTTGTAGGTTTTAATATTTTTTGGATTTTTTTTGGGGGGGGGGGTAGCCATTGGCTGAGAAAGTGTTGAGGAAGTGATTTAGTTCAGTGTTAAGGGCTATGTCGTTAGAACAGATTAGTTTAGCCCTGTTGTATAGTGTTTTTACCACTCCATATTGTTGTGAGGGGGGGGGGAATTGTTGATGGATGTATCTGCCTGTATGGGTGGATTTTCTGTAAACTGAGAAAACCAAAGTTCCATCAGGCTGGCGGGTGACTAGTGTGTCTAGGAAAGGGAGGCAGTTGTTTTCCTCTTTTTCCAGGGTGAACTTGATTCTGGCATGTTGGTTGTTTAAGTGTGTAAGGAAGGAGAGGAGTGTTTCAGAGCCATGTGGCCAAATAGCGAACACATCATCAACGTAGCGAAGCCATATGGTTGGTTTTTGTGGGGCAGAGGCTAAGGCTTTTTCCTCAAAGGTCTCCATAAAGAAATTGGCCAAGGGTGGTGAGAGTGGTGAGCCCATGGCTGTCCCCTCTATTTGTTTGTAGAATTTTCCCTGCCAAACGAAATAGCCTGAGTTCATTGTGAACTGAAATAGGGCTGAGATATCGGGGGAAAATTTAGCTTGGATTAGCTCTAAAGTTTCCTTGAGTGGGACATTTGTGAATAAGGAGGAGACGTCGAAGCTGACCATTATGTCAGTATGTTGGAGTGTAAGGTTTTCTATGCTGGCTTTGAAGGGCTGAGATTTTTTATGTGTGATGGTGTGTTGCCAGTATAGTGTGTGAGCTCTTTGGCCAAATGTTTAGCTAATTTGTATGTGGGGGAATCAATGCCATCCGCTATGGGGCGTAATGGCACATTTTCTTTATGTATTTTTGGGAGTCCATAAATACGGGGGGGGGGGGGTATAGAGTTAAACGGTTTTAATCTGTTGGTAACTTCTACAGGCCAAGAAGTGACTTTCTTAAGGAGGCTGTGAAGTTTTCTAATTTGTGAGTTGGTGGGATTGTAATTGATAGGGAGGTAAGTAGCCCGATCTAATAGAAGAGCATTCAGCTTACCTTTGTAGTCCTTTTGGTTAAGTACTACAGTTGCATTTCCTTTATCCGCTTTGGTGATAACTAATTCTTTATTATTTCTCAATTCCTGTAGGGTTTTAAATTCCTTGTTGGATATATTGGTTTTGGGTGGTTTTGCTATGTAAAGGACACAAGCTACATCCAGTCTTACACTGTTGGCGATTTCATGTGGAAGGTGGTGGATTCCTCTTTCAATCTGGATCATAATATCCTCACTTGGTATTTTTTTGGGAGCAATGCCGAAGTTGTGGCCACGTGAAATCACGTTGAGAGCTTCAGGCTTCAGAGTGCCTGAAGAAAGGTTGATTACGGTGTTGGTAGCAAGTTTTGGATTGACGGTAGAATTCTTTTTTAATTTATCGAATTTCTTCATCTGTCGGCCTCGTATCTTTTCAAACTCTTTGTCTGCGGCGGTACACGAGATGACATGTAAAATTTTTTTGGGAGCCATTGCTCCCAAAAAAATACCAAGTGAGGATATTATGATCCAGATTGAAAGAGGAATCCGCCACCTTACACATCAAATCGCCAACAGTGTAAGACTGGATGTAGCTTGTGTCCTTTCCATAGCAAAACCACCCAAAACCAATATATCCAACAAGGAATTTAAAGCCCTACAGGAATTGAGAAATAATAAAGAATTAGTTATCACCAAAGCGGATATAGGAAATGCAACTGTAGTACTTAACCAAAAGGACTACAAAGGTAAGTTGAATGCTCTTCTATTAGATCGGGCTACTTACCTCCCTATCAATTACAATTCCACCAACTCACAAATTAGAAAACTTCACAGCCTCCTTAAGAAAGTCACTTCTTGGCCTGTAGAAGTTACCAACAGATTAAAACCGTTTAACTCTATACCCCCCCCGTATTTACGGACTCCCAAAAATACATAAAGAAAATGTGCCATTACGTCCCATAGTGGATGGCATTGATTCCCCCACATACAAATTAGCTAAACATTTGGCCAAAGAGCTCACACACTATACTGGCAACACTCCATCACACATAAAAAACTCAGCCCACTTCAAAGCCAGCATAGAAAACCTTACACTCCAACACACTGACATAATGGTCAGCTTCGACGTCTCCTCCTTATTCACAAATGTCCCACTCAAGGAAACTTTAGAGCTAATCCAAGCTAAATTATCCCCCGATATCTCAGCCCTATTTCAGTTCACAATGAACTCAGGCTATTTCGTTTGGCAGGGAAAATTCTACAAACAAATAGAGGGGACAGCCATGGGGTCACCATTCTCCCCACCCTTGGCCAATTTCTTTATGGAGACCTTTGAGGAAAAAGCCTTAGCCTCTGCCCCACAAAAACCAACCATATGGCTTCGCTACGTTGATGATGTGTTCGCTATTTGGCCACATGGCTCTGAAACACTGCTCTCCTTCCTTACACACTTAAACAACCAACACGCCAGAATCAAGTTCACCCTGGAAAAAGAGGAAAACAACTGCCTCCCTTTCCTAGACACACTAGTCACCCGCCAGCCTGATGGAACTTTGGTTTTCTCAGTTTACAGAAAACCCACCCATACAGGCAGATATATCCACCAACAATCCCCCCCCCCTCACAACAATATGGAGTGGTAAAAACACTATACAACAGGGCTAAACTAATCTGTTCTAACGACATAGCCCTTAACACTGAACTAAATCACATCCTCAACACTTTCTCAGCCAATGGCTACCCCCCCCCCAAAAAAATCCAAAAAATATTAAAACCTACAAATCACAGCCCCCTCCCCCCCCCTCCCCACAAAAAAGATTACTCTAAATCCATCACCATTCCCTACATCCGAGGCACCTCAGAAAAAATTACCAAAATTCTAAAAAAACATGACCTCACCTCCTGTTACAGGCCTTACAGAAAATTGGCATCCCTTATCCGCTCTACCAAAGACCAACCACTTCCCCTAGACCTACCTGGTGTATACCAGGTCCCTTGCAGTTGTTAACTGTCGTACTTTGGCCAAACAGGCAGGACAACGAATATCAGAATTTCTGAACACAAGGACTACATCCGGTTTTACAAGTATAGCCATTCTGGTCTTGCAGACCATGCTCTGGATACTCGCCACAGAATACGGTGGAAGAAAGCAACAATAATACACCGGAGCAAATATAAATTCGAAAGATTATTTATGGAATCAGCCTCTGCCCTAAGAAACTCTCCAAACCTCAACAAATTTGGTTGTATGCGACTGCCCCAAATTTGGGAGGCATACATCAGCAGACCTTCAGCCCAATGGCCAAGAACGCCTACTTAGCCCACCAGAGGGCACCATCAGGACTTCTAGGAGAATGATAGCTTCATATCTTCATGCTCAGTTACTGTATTGTTAGTGCCTGTGTGCACCTGCCTTTTTGTAAGTTCCTTTAGAAAATGCAATGTGACATTGCCGAAATATCGGAAATATCTATTAAAGTATTATTTAATTTATATTCGGATCTACGTTGTTTCAATTCCCTAAGTGATTTAGAAATGCATAACCAACATATAAGCCTGTCTACGAGAATTAAGATGGCAGCACGGGAAGAATTACAGTTAGAAAAGCCCTCGATTTGTTGCATAACGTTGCCAAAGTAAGCAGTAATTTAAGAAACAATTTAAAAAAGGACATAACTGCAGTGAGCAAACTAACAAAGGCATTCAATAAAATAAAAAATGAAACTAAACTATCAACAGAACTACAGACTACTACAACCAACCAGGAATAGAGGAATTGGCTAACTTAGCTCAGCCTACTCAGCTATACTCGCATGTTGTTAAAAACAATGCTAAAAACAAAGACAAACCTGAAAACAATTTTTGCTATAAATTAATAGTGAAACTGATAGCTCAGCTAAACAGCGAATACACCAAAAATATCATAAAAGAAAAAACAGACTCAAGAAAAATGAAAATCTGAATCACAAACATGAAAAGAATAGATAACGGAGGAGTTTTAATTGAATCCAAAAAAAAGATCGACATATACTTACATAACGGAATCTTTAAGGAATGCAAAAATATGTTAGTAGCAAATCCCAGTAAGAAACATTTTCCAAGGCTAATCATATATGACATTCCCAGTGAAATTGATACGAAACGAAACGAATGAAATTGACTCAATCCACATGCAGAATGAAGAACTATTGAATGGCGATATAAAGATGACACAGAAATTCATCATGAAAAATTTAAAAAAAAAACAAACAAGAGAAAGTTGATTATAGAAGTCGATCCAACGGTGAAGACCAAATTGTTGAGAACTGGTGTTAAAATATTGTGGAGAATTTGCTACTGTGCAGACCATGTAAGCATTATGAGGTGCTTAAACTGCAATAAATTCCACCATGATACACGAGACTGCAGGAGATAAACCAGATGTCCATTCTGCTCTAAAGAACATAAGTTCAGCAAGTGACCACAAAATAAGTCTCAGATGAACTGCATAAATTGCCAAAATCACAACAAGCATGCCAAAACCAAAAACGACTGCAAACACATGGCACTAAGCAAAGACTGTCCGACATACAACTACTATAGACAGCTCAAAATTTCCTGGCATGCCTTCAAATAAATCTCTTCAACTCTCTATAAAGGTTGTAAATAAACAGAACTCATAAATAGAATAAAATATAGGATTAGCATTAATACAAGAACCCTACAACATCAACAACAAAATACGCAGGTTTTCAAGTAATTATAAAATATTTTTCAAAAAATCAGAAAGAAAGAGCTGCAATACTCGTAGTCAACCCTGAAGTCAAGGCAATATTAATTTCTCAGCACAAAGAAATTAACAAAGACTCGGTTCTTATCGAAATTATGTACCTCAGAATTAAAACTTTTGCTGCAAATATGTATCTAAACTATCACGTTGACATAAAATACGACTTACAAAAAATGGACAACATAGATAGCAATGCCCATTCAGTTTTATGTTTAACAAAAGCACAAACAATAGAGGTAAAAATTTGGAAGAGTTCATAGCATCAAACTTCCTACATACTAAATGATGACAGTAACAGTCCATCATTTGAAAATACCAGAGGAAGCAGCTTCATTGATCTGACAATAGCAAACAATGCTATTTTACTCCAGGTTTCTGAATGGAAATGAGAAGAAGAAGAAAGCTGTTCTGACCATCTCATATTAAGTCTCAATATCAGTAACAAAAATTTAAACAGAATACAAAACACAAACCATAGCATTAACATCAAGTAAACCAATAAAACCAACCTAGATATATTTGTAAAAGCATTAAAAAGAGAATTTTCACACCTAATCTCAGATCACTTTAATGCGAACAGTGAACAACAGCTCAGCTTAGATGAAAAACTAGCCATCCAGGCTCCAGTACAAGCTGATACAGATCTCCTTGCTTCTGCACTTTCATCAACATCTGAAAAATTCCAGTGACCAAAAACTCAGAACAACCAAGAAGCTAAACATTGATGGAAGAAAATCAGTACCTTGGTGGAAAGACAAACCAATAGTTCTAAGAAAACGTGTTAACGCACTCAGATGACTACACCAAAGAACACACAATAACCAAGATTTAAGAAAGAGAGTGTAGAACACAGAACTACTATAAAGCCAAACACAGCTACCAGTCCAAAATTACAAATGCGAAAACAGAATCATGGAAAAAATTCTGTACTGTTTCAACCATATCAAATCCTTGGAATTGCATATCTAAATTAGCAGCAAGCAAGAATAAGACAACAGACAGCACCTCCACTAAAAACTTAGCAGAAACTGCAGCTATTATGATAAAGAAGTTTATTCCTGATGACGATAAATCAACATTTGAAGAAATCTGCAAAACTTACAGACGAAGAATGAAAACAGACAGACATTATTTGCAATTAATGAAATTGAGTCAGTATTAAGATCAACAGATCCAAAAAAAAAAAAACTCCAAGAGAAGACGGAATAATCAGCAATATACTCCAAAGAGTGTTTGCCTAATTCCCCAAATTCATAACAATAGTTTACAACAAATGACTAAAAGCGATTTTCTTTAGTATGGAAACACTCTAAAATTATACCAATAATCAAACCAGGAAAAGAAACATCCAATGAAATTAGCAAATATAGACCAATCAGACTCATAAACGTTGCTGGTAAGGTCTAACAGATAAGCTTAGGTGTTGATGGTTATTCATGACTTATTTTTCACGGTATTAACAACACCACAAACACTTTTATCAACAAAGATGTTTTATTAGCACTTATATTTCGCTGATTTTCAACTCAGCATCATCAGAGCACTACTCACATATAAACGTGACAGTGAGTGAGTGAAACAATATAATTGCAAAAGACAAAAGATTTAAAGTCCTATTTTTGGCGCCCTCTAATGGAAAAAAAAAAAAAAAAACTCTCAGTTATCCAGGAGTTTTTCTTAGGATAACCGTCTCCCAAATTTTTGGCAAATTAATGCAACCATATTTGTTAAGGTTGGGAGAATTCTTCAAAGCCATTGCTGACTCAAAAAATAATCTTTCAGATCTATAATGACTCCTAAATAGCACATTCGTTTTCCTCCATCTAATCCTGTGTGAAGGAGTGTCCAAAGCGTGGTCTGCCAGTCCCGACTTGCTATAGTAATAGTAGCGAATGTATCTTTCATGTTCTTCCAGGCAGATGTTCACTGATCTTCCTGTTTGCCCATAATAGGCCAAGTCACAGTCACATGGAACTTCATACACTCCTGGGTGTGCTAAAGGGTGAAGTTTATCCTTAGGCGAGCGGATCAGAGTTGCCAGCTTGACATGAGGTTTGAAGGTGGTGCGAAGGCCATGTTTCAACAATACTTTGGCTATTTTTTCCGATGTACCTCTGATATAGGGAATAGAAATGGTCATGTTGTATTCTTGTGTATTAGGGGAGGGCAGAGTAATGGGCCTATGTAGTATTTTATCTATTTTGTAGGGATTGTAGCCGTTGGCTAAGAACGTATGGCGCAGGTACTGGAGTTCAGTGGTAAGAGCTGTATCGTTAGAACAAATGGCTCTGGTTCTGTGTGTAAGTGTTTTTAAAATGCCGTACTGTTGGACTGGATGATGATGTGATTGTTTATGTAGGTATCTTCCGGTGTGTGTAGGCTTTCTGTAAATAGAAAAAGATAGTGATCCATCTGAAAGGCGGGTGACTAATGTGTCAAGAAATGGTAAACAGTCTTTTGATTATTTTTCTACTGTGAAGTGAATTTTTCACATCATCATCCAGTCCAACAGTACGGCATTTTAAAAACACTTACACACAGAGCCAGAGCCATTTGTTCTAACGATACAGCTCTGACCACTGAACTTCAGTACCTGCGTCATATGTTCTTAGCCAACGGCTACAATCCCTACAAAATAGATAAAATACTACATAGGCCCATTACTCTGCCCTCCCCTAATACACAAGAATACGACATGACCATTTCTATTCCCTATATCAGAGGTACATCGGAAAAAATAGCCAAAGTATTGTTGAAACATGGCCTTCGCACCACCTTCAAACCTCATGTCAAGCTGGCAACTCTGATCCGCTCGCCTAAGGATAAACTTCACCCTTTAGCACACCCAGGAGTGTATGAAGTTCCATGTGACCGTGACTTGGCCTATTATGGGCAAACAGGAAGATCAGTGAACATCCACCTGGAAGAACATGAAAGATACATTCGCTACTATTACTATGGCAAGTCGGGACTGGCAGACCACGCTTTGGACACTCCTTCACACAGGATTAGATGGAGGAAAACGAATATGCTATTTAGGAGTCGTTATAGATCTGAAAGATTATTTTTTGAGTCAGCAATGGCTTTGAAGAATTCTCCCAACCTTAACAAATATGGTTGCATTAATTTGCCAAAAATTTGGGAGACGGTTATCCTAAGAAAAACTCCTGGATAACTGCGAGTTTTTTTTTTTTTTTTTTTCGTTAGAGGGCGCCAAAAATAGGACTGTAGATCTTTTGTCTTTTGCAATTATATTGTTTCACTCACTCACTGTCATGTTTACATGTGTGTTGTGCTCTGATGATGCTGAGTTGAAAATCTGCGAAATATAAACGTTAATAAAACATCTTTGTTGATAAAAGTGTTTGTGGTGTTGTTAATACCATGAAAAATAAGTCATGAGTTGCTGGTAAGGTGCTAGAAAAACTTCTGATAAACTGAATAATGCACTATGTCTACTCAAGAAACCTATTAAGCAGCAATCAGTATGCATTCAGACCTCAATCAAGCACAGCAGATGCAATTATGGAGGTTAAAGAGTTCACAGAAGACAGTCTACAGCAATAAAAAGACATATTACTGATCTAACTCTAAGTACAAGGAGCCTTCAATGCTGTGTGATGGCCAGTCATAATCAATCAATTAAGAGATTTAAAATGTCCAAAAAACTTACTCAATCTTACAAAAAATTATTTTACAGACAGCAAAGCAACCATGACATTAAAAACCACAGTTGTAAAGAAAGAAGTTAAATGAGGCTGCCTGCAAGGCTCCTGCAATATCCAGTACGACTCATTATTAAGACTTCCTTTCACTACTGAAACAAAAGTAATAGCATTCGCCAATGATGTGATGAAAATGCAGGGACACGACGGCTTACAATTAGAAGTAACGGCCAACGAACAACTCAAGAGGTAGTCAGTGAGCTAAAATACCTAGGAGTAATAATACATGAAAAATTTACCTTCCATAAGCACATCTCATATGTTGCCAAAAAAAGCTTACTAATAATAAACCTAACAAAGTCGGCAAGCATTAAGTGAGGATTAGGCCAATGAGCACTAAATATATACTGGAGCTATACTACCACTGATATCTTATGCTGCACCTGTCTGGAAATATTAAAATCAAAGAAAAACCGACAAAAGCTAAACAGAGTTCAATGCCTTATAGCCATACATATAATTAAAGGATACAGGATAATATCTTTCGAGGCAGCTTGCATTATTGCAGTTCTAACACTGATCTGCCTGAAAATACAAGAATTATCTTATATATGAAGTTGCTTCCAGAAGATATAATGAAAATTACAACATCAATCCGAATTGCTACGAATGCCCACATCACCACAGTAGTTGGCCTTACCCAGCAAAGAGAATATATATTAAGGAGAAGGAAAGTTCCGAAAGTGATGATTTCCAAATTTACACTGATGGAAGCAAAACCGAAGTGAACATCAGTTATTCTTTCACTGCATATCACAGACAGTCCACTATACAAGAACGCTTCTCTAGACTGCATCCTCTCTGTTCCAACAACCAAGCAAAACAACTAGCTATAGTTCATTTGGTTCATTCACTTACATATCTCTAGGAATTAGAACTGAACACCTCTCATCAAAAGACAGCAATAATTTACAGTGACAGTAGAAGCACTATAGACAGCATAAAAAGTCAGAATAACCATATAGCATTAATAGAATAGACACAAAATCTGGTTTGGAATCTCACTATCACAACGGGAAATCAAGTTCTGTTAGGTGAATGTGCATACTAGGGTAGCAGGAAATGAGTGAGCGGATCAGATGGCTAAAGCAGTAGCTAAAAACACATTAAAGCATACTTGAAATCTGCTATAAAAATACTTGCAGAAGAAAGAAGCCTAAACTTGTGGGAAGAAGAATGGAAAACATCAAAAAACAGATCAACAACAAAAAAAGTACTTGCCAAGTATCAGAAGCAGACTTCAGCTTCTTCAAAAATATAAATATTAATCAACACTTGTAAGCTACATGTAATATAAGCATTGGCATTAATCCAGGTTTAATCATGCTACTAACGGACATGGAAAACTAAGACACTACTTACAGATTCCATATCCTGGAATCGTCATCATCATGCATTTGTAGTCCACACCTTCAATAGACTGTTGACCACATACTTTACAACTGTCAGCTACTGGACTCCATCCGGATGCCCCTAACATAGGCTTGCAAGATGTCCTGTATATACGGGACTGTCCCATATTTTACATTGAATTTTGCTATCCTGTATTGTACTTGTAGGGACAGCCTAATGTCCCATAATTTAATGAAAAGATAAAATTATAAATATTATGTTAAGTAATTAGAGTATTAGGAACAAGAAGAAAGAATTTTTGGACTTGGTTTGCACCTCCAGACCACAGGTTATTGGCATTAGTGAAACATGGCTGGCTGAAGATGATATAGCTAGTGGGATTGAATGTGAGGGGCATAGTGTGTTCAGGAATCAAAGGGAGAATAAAATGGGGGGGGGAGGAGTATTATTGATGATAGCTGATGAGCTGCAGCCAAGGAGAATAGAAGTTGAATTAAAGGATAGAGAAAAGAGCACATTTGAGGCCATTTGGTGTGAGATTGAGGCTAGCAGAACAAAATATACAATTGGGTGCTGCTATAGACCAGATGATGGAAAAGATGGTGGAGATAGTATGCATAAGCAAATAGAAGAAGGAGAGTAATTATTATGAGAGATTTCAACTATGGTAACATTGATTGGAAAGAGGAGAGAACACATGGGAGGAAGGAATTGGATTTTATGTGGTTATTCAGGGATAACTATCTGCAACATGTAATGGAAAATACTAGAGGTCAGAGAGTGCTTGACCTAGTAATTACATCTGAGGAATTTGGCTATAACGAATATGACCACGTTGCCACCAATTTGTGAGAATGATCATAGGGTCTTGACTTGGGAAGTGGCTAAAGGTGTGGAATTTACAATTAAGACAGGGTACATGTGGAATTATCAGGCTGGTAATTATGACAAGCTTAGGAGTTTGATTGGTTCAGTCCAATGGCATGTAAAACTGCAAGGGTTGGATGTTGATAGTCCATGGGAGGCAGTTAAGAAGTGTTTGCAGGAGGCAATGGCTGACTGTATACCTAGAGTCCGAATAATATATCAAGTAGGGATTAAATGGATGAATAACACCATTAAGACTGAGCTGCAAAAAAGAGAAACAACTGTGGAGGGAGAAAGGTGACCTGCAGGCACATGAATGGCATAAAGCCCAGACAAAATGAGTAACAAGTGTGATAAGAAAAGCAAAAGTGGATTATGAAAGAACATTAGCCATGCAGGCTAAAAAGAATCCCAAACAGTTTTTTCGATATGCTGCAAGTAAAAGAAAAAATGTATATGGCAAAATGATTTTAAAGAATGCCGATGGTAGGGAGGTAACCAAATCAGTTGATATAGTAGAACTATTGAGTGGGCACTTTGTAAGAGCATATCATCCTGGTGGTGACATTGCAGAAATGGAAGAACCAACAGCTCATATGGAATTGTGGTGAATGAAGTGGAGGTGAACAGTCTATTACAAAAGCTCAATGTCAATTCATCTGTGGGATTGGATGGTATACCAGCTCGTGTCGTACAAGAAGCGGCTAAAGAATTGTCAGTGCCTTTGACCATTTTGTTTAATTTGAGTCTCGGGTCTGGGTTAGTTCCAAGGTGGTGGAAAGAGGGGAAAATAGTTCCACTGCATAAGGGAGGTTCCAAGGCTGCTGTTCAAAATTACCGGCTGATCAGCATATCAGGAATTGTTGTCAAGGTCTTGGAGAAAATAGTCAAGAAAAAAATACAGGATTGGATAGATGAAAATTGGATACTATATGGGAGACAACACGGTTTTGTGAAGGGTAGATCATGCCTCAGTAACTTGCTCACGTTTTATAACACAGTGACTACTGACCTGGATAAGGGAAATGGGTTTACGGTGATTCTACTGGACCTTGCTAAGGCCTTTGACAGGATACCACATGGAATTCTAATCAGTAAACTGCAGTATATAGGGATGGATATAGAGTTGGTGAGATGGACAGGAGGGTGGTTGAAGGAGAGATATCAGAGAGTGGTTTATTCAGGAGTAGAGTCCAAAAGACGACCTGTGACCAGTGGTGTGCCATAGGGTTCTGTTCTTGGACCACTACTTTTCAATTTGTTCATTAACGATATATAGAAAGGATCTGAAAGGAAGTGTTCACTTGTTTGCTGATGATGCAAAGTTGGGTAGAGCAATTGTGAGTGAACAGGATGTCAAAATTTTGCAAGGTGATTTGGATAGCTTGGAGGACTGGGCTAAGGAAAATGGATGTCAATTTAAAGTAGCAAAGTGTAAGGTTATGCATTTTGGAGTGAAAAGATTAGTAGCAGTATATCACATTGGTGGAACCATACTCCAGGAGATTGAAGAGGCTAGGGATTTGGGAGTGTTGGTGGATAGGGAGGTGAAGTTTAGGGGAGCACATTGCAAAAGTGGCTAAATCAGCTCATCAAATCACTTGGTTGCTGAAAAATACTTGAACAAGCAGAGACAAACAGGTTATTGTTCCTCTGTATCAAGCCTTGATAAGACCTCATCTAGACTACTGTGCCCAGATATGGGTGCCGGGGTTTCTTCTTGATGGGAAGGAGGTGGAGAGGATCCAGAGACGAGTGCCCAAGATAATAGCAGGACTATGGAATGAATCTTACGAGAACACGTTGAAGATTTGTGGGCTGCAGAAATTGGTTGATAAGCAAAAAAGGGGTGATATGATTGAGACATTCAAATTACTGAAGGGTTTCTATAAGATTAATTCAGAAGATATTTTTGAGAATAGGACTGGTAGTGGGAGGACTAGGGGCCATCCATGGAAGCTTGGTAAGCGTGTGGTTAGCAAGGGTGTTAGAGCTAGGTTTTTTACTTGGAGAGCGGTAAATGAGTGGCATAAGCTGCCAGAGTCTGTTGTGGGTGCCATGACTGTAAATAAGTTCAAGGTGAAGTATGATAGATACTGTGTGAATGTCGAATAGTTGTTCTTTACATGATGTTGAGCCTCCCTCAATGAGTCTAAGGACTCCTTGGAGCTGCCCGTAATAATAATAATAATAATTATGATTTTCAATATTCTTTTTGAATAATCCAACTTAAATTGATTTGTAAACCATAAAAACTGACAATTCGAGGAAATTAATTGTGTTTACAGTACAGTGCCAGCATGGCAGCGACAGTCCCTTTCATTGGTCGCTTTTTATGTAGTAGAAGCATTTTATTTATAACTAGGGGGCTACTCTGCCCAACTCCCCATGTTCCGGACTGGTAGGCCAGTTCTCCTTGAATTCTGATGACTCGAAAGGGGGGTTCCGACCCCACTTTCGAACCCGCAGCCTTTCTGCTAGAGAGCAAATAGACTAACCACTGAGCCAACAAGGCTGGCATTATTTTAATTAAAAAAAACATGTTTCAACCTAATTAAATAGAATTTCTGGACAAACTAATAGATAAACAGTAAAGACTACAAAAGGTGACAATAACTATACAGTTATACAAGAGACTGATGTTTTTTAAGAATATTTCTAATTGTGCATTGTATACACACATTTTATATTCAGCACGTTGTACGCGTTTACACATTGGTTACACCATTTGGCTAACAATGACTAGGACATATTCATTCCAAAAAGTTGACACTTTGTTTATATTTAGATGTTTTGAATCTAATGCAATTTCCAAGGATTTTCAAATTTTTCTCTCAGTTATGTCATAGCAGCACGGTAATAGTTCAGATTTATCCCGTAAAACTGAATGTCTCATCACCAAGCATTTTGTGTGTTGGCTGAAGAGCATACATATAATGTTAAAGCTGAGGCCTCACACTCTGGTATTCAATATATCAGATGTGTTCTTCAATGCATTGCTCAATAGATTTTACTGTCTGTCCATAGTAAGATGGCCTGCATTTACACCATAGCCAATACCAATCTGGATATTTAAGTGGACTATGTTGAGGTTTTAAGGATCAGAATAATGACCTCTTCTTGATTAAAGGGGATGAATACTGTTTTGATTTTATGTATTTTAATTATCTTTGCAGTTTTATGGAAATAGAGCTAATGAAAATATGATGAAGCCTATGTTTTCCTCTTCATTAGAAATATATCTCTAATCTCATGTTGGTTAAGTAACCCAGAGATAATGAACCATATTATCTCTAGTTACTTGTAGCTATTTGAATGGAAATTTTTTTTTTAAATGTTGGAGTTCTTGAACTAGTACATCCTTGTCAGTGATGAGCTGATGCACTCTTGCTCCTAGTGTAAAAATAATACCCAATTTTTGAGGTCTAAAATGATTGGAAGAGGATTGTAGACATCTTTCACAGGGGAGGTTAAGAGGGGACAATGATAGGTATAGAAGCAGTGACATTTTTATGCTCTATACTAATGCCAGGAGTATCCGAAATAAAGGAGATGAATTGCTGGCGCTGATAGCATCAACCTGGCCAAAGATTATTGGGATCTCTGAGACGTGGTTGACAGAGGATGATATAATAACCGGAATTGAAGTGGCAGAGTAGGAAAGGAAAAAGTGGTGGTGGTGGTGGAGTACTGCTTATGATAAGTGATGACTTATGTCCTCTTTGAGTAGAGGCTTTGGAAGGCAGTGACACAAATGGTGTGAGGTAGAAGTGGAAGTGGACAAGACAGGATATTTAGTGGGTTGTTTCTATAAACCAGGGAGCAGAGGGTGGCGACCAGGAGATGTTTAGGCAGTTGAGCTTGGCAAATGCAAGAAGAATGATGGCTATAGGAGATTTTAATTACAGCAGTATAAGCTGGGAAGAGGAAAATGCAAGTAGTAAGAAGGGGATAGAATTTCTGGAATTCTTGAGGGACAAATGTCTTCGGCAGCATGTAATAGAGGGAACAAAAGGTTCAAGAGTTTTGGATTTGGTTATAGCATCAGAAGAGCTGATAATAAGTGAGATGACATCTCTCCCACCACTTGGAGAGAGTGACCATGTGGTTTTGACTTGGAAGATGAACAGACATGCAGGTGTATCGAAGAAAAGGGAATGTATATGGAATTATAAGGCAGGTGATTATAGTAGTCTTAGGTATCAACTAGGGGCAGTTCCATGGAGTGCAGAATTGGAAGGCCAGGATATCATTAGTGCTTGGGAAATTATGAAAGAATATTTGTTAATAGTAATAGTAAGCTGTATTCCACGGGGTGAAGAAGCGGACACAATTTGGTGTAAAGTGGATGACAAACGATATCAAACAGGAACTGCAGTTAAAAAAAGAGATTATGGAAGATATACAGGGAGAGGGGTGTAGGACAGATACACGAAGAATATAAGACGCAGGGCAGGAGAGTGACCAGAATGGTGAGGAAGGCAAAACTGGAATATGAGAAGAGATTGGCACTAAGATCCAAAGAAAATCCTAGCGAAGTTTTTAGCTATGTAGCCAGTAGGCAGAGAAACAATTGTGGAAGAATGACACTGCAGGATAAAAATGGGAATAGAGTGACTGATGCAGAGGACATAGTGGAGTTGTTCATTGAGCACTTTATTGGATTATTTCATCCTGGAGGAGGTTTTAATACCAAAGGGATAGGGCTTGATCAGGGTTTAGAGGTGCAAGAGGAGAGCGTATTCCAAATATTGAGTACTCTGGATACGAGTAAAGCTGTTGGACGGGATGGTATTTCACCACGGGTTTTGAGAGAATGTGCTAAAATACTGACAGCTGCTTTGACCTGGCTTTTCCATGAAAGTCTGGCAATGGGAAAGGTGCCCAGGGAATGGAAGGAAGGTAAGATAGTGCTGCTGCATAAGGGCAGTAGCAGACTAGAAGTGTCTAATAATAGGCCTGTTTGTGTGTCATCAGTAGTTGTTAAGGTCTTGGAGAAATTAGTGAGTGAGACTATATATATACAGCATTGATCAGATGAGGGTAATGTTATCTGTGAGAATCAACACGGATTTGTTAAGGGGCACTCTTGCTTTAGTAATATGATTGCCTTTTATAATAAAGTGACAAGAGCAGTTGATGAGGGAAAGGCATATACTGCCATTTTTTTGGATTTTGCAAAGGCATTTGACAGGGTGCCACATGATAAGCTGATATTTAAGTTGCAGCACATGGGTTTAAATGTCGGGTTAGTCAAATGGATTCGGGATTGGCTGACTGATAGGTCTCAGAGAGTTGTGTGTGGTAGGGCAATATCAAGGAAGCGGAAGGTTACAAGTGGGGTTCCAAGGTCAGTACTAGAACCTGTATTGTTCAACCTTTATATCAATGATATTGTCAATGGATTGCAAGGGGACATTCAGTTGTTTGTAGATGATGTGAAGCTGGGAAGGGTTATCAGTAATAGTGCAGATGTGGCAGCCGTGCAAGAGGATTTGAATAAACTAGACAGATGGGCAAATGAATTGGGGTTGTCGGTTCAATGCAGCAAAATGTAAAGTTTTCAGGTTTGGGATCTGTCGATGGGAGGATGCATACTCAATTGGAGGAGTGATACTGGAGGAGGTAGGGGAGACAAGAGATCTGGGGGTGATGACTGATAAAAAACTGAAATTCAGGGAGCATATTGCAGAGGTGGTGAGGGTAACTCAGAGGATTGCTACAATACTGAGAAGGACGCTGACCTGGAGAGATAAAAGAGTTATCATTCCATTGTATAAGACTGATCAGACCACACTTAGACTATTGTTCTCAGATTTGGTCTGCAGGATTTGAAGGGGATAAATTGACTGTGGAAAGGGTACAGAAGCGGATAACGGAGATGGTTTCAGGATTGTACAATATGAGTTATGAGGATCGACTGAGGGAATATGGACTGCAGAGTTTGGTGGATAGAAGAAGGAGAGGTGATATGATTGAGACTCTTAAACTATTGAGAGACTTACAGGGTAGACATTGGAGAGTTCTTTCACTTGGTGGAATGGTGGGAAGGAACGATGACAAGGGACCATCCCTGGAAGTTACAAAAGGAGGCTGTGCACAAGAAGGTGAGGAATGGTTTCTTTGCGTGGAGGGTGGTTGAACCTTGGAATGCATTGCCTGAGAGAGACTGGTCAGAGCTGGAACGGTCAATAGGTTCAAGGAGTGGTATGATAAACTTTGTTTCTTAAAACCGACCTCCCACGATGAGTCTTTTGACTCCATGGAGGCCTGGATAATAATAATAGTAGTAGTATGTAGGCTTTCAAAATATAGGCTTTTAATTTACCCGATTCCTTGGTTACTGAAAGATCCAGAAATGAGAGTGAACCATTTGATTCTAATTCATAAGTGAATTTCATGTTAGGATTTTGATGATTAAGGTACTCATCATCATCATCATCATACGTATCAAGGATTTAGGCCTAGTATGGCCTGTTCCGGCCTTAGAAGTCATTGTTGAATCGTTTAAGAGGACGTCCTGGTTTTCTTTTTCCTAATGGCTTGTACTTTAAGGCTTGTTTTGGTAATCTTTCTGTTTTCATTCTTTGAACGTGTTCCACCCATTTATGTTTGTATTTTTTAACTTTTTCAATTACTGGTTCTTGGTTTAATTCTTTCATAATATCTTCGTTTCTTTTGTGATCAAATAGGGTATACTTTGCAGTTTTTCTCATAAACTTCATTTCTGCTGTTGTTAATCTTTGTCTTTTTGTTTTATTGTCCAGATTTCGCTTCCATACATTAAGACCGGTAGGGCTAATGTATTGTATACTTTTAGCCTGGTTAGTTTTTGAACTAGGTTTGGTTTAAATATAGAGTTAATTACTCCTGTTATTTTTAAATATTTTGCAATTTTTATGTTTATATCTTTTTCATTTTCATAAGTGATCATACATCCTAGGTAATTAAATGAATTCACCTGTTCTAAGATCTTGTTATCTAATACTATTTTAGTTCTTGCTGGATCTTGTCCTTTAAAGGCCATAGTTTTTGATTTTTCCGTTGATATTATCATACCATAATCATTGGATATCTCATTTAGATTTAAAATAGCTTTCTGTAAGTTATCTTCAGAATTTGTAATTATTATTTGGTCATCTGCAAAGAGGAGAGTGTTTAAGTTAACTGTAGGTGAAAGTTTAATTCCTTGATGTAAATTTTTACTCCATTTTATTATTATTTCATTTAAGTAGATATTAAAAAGAGTTGCTGAGAGGGGACATCCCTGTCGGACCCCTTGGTTTATCTCTCTTGTATATGATAGCTCATGATTTAATCTTATTTGTATTTGATTATTTTCATATATACTTGTGATAGCTTTTAGGATATTATTTGGTATTTGTCTTTCTTTTAATATGTTAAATAATATGTTTCTTTTAACTTTGTCAAATGCTTTTTCAAAGTCAATAAATGCAATATGTGTTTCTAAATTATATTCTCTTCTTTTCTCTATTATTAATTTTAGGCAGAAGGCTGGGTCTATACATGATCGTCCTTTTCTAAATCCATTTTGTACCTCTAGAATAAAGTTTTCGGAATATTTCATTAGTTTGTTATTTAAGATTCTGCTGTATATTTTGTAACATGAATTTAGTATACTGATACCTCTATAGTTTTTAGGGTCATCTCTATTACCTTTCTTAAAGATAGGAATCACAATTGCTTTTCTCCATTCTATTGGGGGGATACCAGTTGAGTAAATTTTATTTAAAAATAATAAGATTCTTCCTTTGAATCTTGTTCCTGCGTATTTATATAGTTCTGAACCTAGCTTATCTTCTCCAGGTGATTTTCTGTTTCTTGTTTCTTTCAGGCTGATTTCTAATTCTTCTTCAGTTATTTCCTTTTCATTTTCGTTAATTGTTTGCCAGTTGTCTTTTTTAAAATATTTGTCTGTCCACAGTTCTGTGTAGTAATTTAGAAATTCTTCTAATTTCAATTCAGTGTTTAATTTTGTTTTCTTTGGTATCTGCATTTAGGTGTTTCGAAATCTTATATACATTGGGTCTTATTTTATATAAATCATGTTCTAAATTAGAAACAAATTTATTCCATGATTCTCTATGTCTTTTTCTGACTTCTCTTTTAGCTATGGCTCTTATTCTTTTATATTCTATTTCATCTTCTAATCTTTTACTGCTTAACCATTTGTGATAGGCTTCTTTTTTCTTTTTGATTATTTCTTTGATTGTATCATCCCAGATCTTCAGTTTTTTTTCTTTTATTGAATTTTTTGGTCTTTCCTAAGCTTTCATTTGCTGCTGCATTTAGTATCGTTTTTATATTAAGCCATTCTATTTCTATTTCTTCATTTTGTTTTATTTTATCTAGATACTGGTTAATTCTTTGTTCATATAGCCATTGTACATTTGTGTCATTCAATAGTCTAGTTTTATAAACGAATGTTTCAAATTTTCTTTCTGTTCATGTTACTTGTAGCCATTTAGGTGGTAATTATTATTATTATTATTATTAAACAAGACCTCATGGAGTCAAAGACTCATCTAGGAGGTCCTTTTATCTTACACACACATCTCGTCATACCGTGTCTTAAACACATTCAAACTACTTGCAGACACCACGCTCTCAGGCAAGGCATTCCAATCACTCACAACTCTGCACGAAAAAAACCTGCCTCTCACTCCCTTACTCACACCCTCCTTATACAGTTTCCAGGGATGACCTCTGGTTCTCCCCTGATCTCCCACTATTCTCTGTAGAACTTCTCCACCATTGATCCTATAACAACCCCTTACCAACTTGTAGGTCTCTATCATATCTCCCCTCTTCCTTCTCTCCACGAGACTCTGCAAATTACATCTTTTCAATCTTTCCTCATACTCAACATTCCAGAGGTCAGAAACTACCTTAGTCAGTCGCCTTTGGACCCTTTCCAACATCTCTTCATCCTTCTGAAAACCCGGTGACCAAATCTGGGCACAATAGTCCAAGTGTGGCCTAATCAAAGCCTTATACATTGGAACAAGTATCTCTCTACTTCTACATGTCAGTGTCCTCCGCATCATTCCCAGAAGTCTTTGTGTTGTCTTCACAATTTTGGCGATGTGTCCCCTAAATTTTAGATCCTTATCCACTATCACCCCCAGATCTCTTATTTCCTCTACTTCCAACAATATATTCTCACCAAGCATAAATTCTGCATCCCATAATCTTAATTTTATGTTAACAAGGAAGTGGTCACTGCTTATTTCATATCCTCTGTGAACTCTAACATCTAGTGAAAATTTTGATGTCTTTTCATTTAATATGAAGTAATCTAATATTGATTTTCATCCTCTTGCTGCCCAAGTATATTTATGTATGTCTTTATGTTTATAGAAGGAATTCATTATTTTTAGGTTATTATAAACTACGAAGTCAATCAATTTTTTACCATTTCTGTTTAGAGTGTATTCTCCATGTATTCCTATATTATTATTAATTTTTGTGTTTCCAATTCTTGCATTTAAGTCTCCTGCTAAAATTATGTAATCATTTTTATTTATTTTATTATATATGTTTTGTAGCTGATTATAAAAATCAATATTATCCTGTTCTCTTCCTTCTTCTGGGGCATATAAACCAAATTAAGGTACTCGTGAAAAAAAAAAGTGGATGTTAAGGTAGACAAGAGTTCCAGACTTAAAATATATTGTCAATATACCTTTTCCATGGACCATTCTTCTAGCACCCCCCCCTTCCAATGTTTCCATAAAGATTTGCTAAAACTTGCAAAAGCGGACTGTCCATGGCTAGACCAGAGTTATTTGAAAACAGATAGACCAGAGTTCTGTTTGTATAATGTATTTTTATATTTGAAAACGGATAGACCAGAATTCTGTTTGTATAATGTATTTTTATATTTGAAAACGGATAGACCAGAGTTCTGTTTGTATAATGTATTTTTATATTTGAAAGCGGATAGACCAGAGTTCTGTTTGTATAATGTATTTTTATATTTGAAAGCGGATAGACCAGAGTTCTGTTTGTATAATGTATTTTTATATTTGAAAATGGATAGACCAGAGTTCTGTTTGTATAATATATTTTTATATTTGAAATATAAGGAGTACCTTCTTTGAGAATTTATCTTGTAGCAGTACAAGGAGATCCTCAGTAGGAAAGTTCAGATTTACTATATCAAAGCTTACTAAAATGTCATGTTTGTCACAGATAATGTTGCTGATGCTCTAAACAAAATGCTCAAAAAAAAAAAAATTTTTAACAAAGGATGGTGAGTGTCCTGTCAGGCCCTTAAATAGTTTAGCTAAACATCTACCAAGAATATGTCAGGGAATCTATCCCTTCTACTATTAGGAATCCTTGGAAATGGTATTAGATCCAAAATATCTAGATATAAACCCAAGTATCAACTTGTCGGAATACATCCTAGTCATCATTAGCAAAATGCATATATGTAAACACGCACATGCTGAACAATACAACGCACAATTAGAAATATTTTTAAAAAACATCAGTCTCTTGTACAACTACATAGTGGTTGTTACCTTTGTTAGTCTTTACTGTTTGTCTACTACAGCCAATGTAATTAGGATTTCTTCAGGTGTAATTGTTAATAACTAATACCTTCTTATTCCAGTTTTCTGCTTTATAAACTCATACATACATATTCATGAATTGGCAAAGTCTACACATACACATAGGTGAGTGGTCTGAAAAGTTCTCAGCCTAACGTTGAAAAAAGAATTTGTAATTTCAAAATTATTTTTATTTTTCCACATAATCTCCCTTAAGACTAATACATTTATTCCAGCAATGCAGCAGCACCATTATCCCATCCCTGTAGTAGTTCTCAGTAAGATCTGCAATCACCTCTTGATTCAAAGAAAAACAGTGACCAGCAAGGAAAATTTTTTAGTTTTGGGAAGAGACAGAAGTCAGATGAAGTCAAATCTGGGGAACAGGGTGGATGTTCCAACAATTCATAGTGCAGATCCCTTAATTTTTCCATTGCCAAAACACCTTTGTGGGCAGGTGCATTTTCCTGATGAAACATGATTTTTTTTCTTCTGCAAACTTGGTCTTTTCTCAGACTAGATGAAATTTTTCATCCAGTCTGGTTAAAAGATTGGAATAATATCCCCCAGTTATTGTTTTACCCTTTTCAAGATAATTAATAAACAAAATGCCTTTAGCATCCCAAAACACCAATGCCATGACCTTGTCTTCTTTGGTGATGACCAACCGGATTCTGTCCACTGTTTTGACTGCTGTTTGAGCTCTGGTGTGTACTGGTGAATCTAAGTCTCATCCATAGTAATAAATCGATGCACAAAATCAGTTTTATCCTTGTTAAAATGCTCCAAGCACTGTTCAGAGATTTTCATGCGAGTGCATTTTTGATCTACGCTGCACCCATCTTGCACACAGCTTTGTCATTTGCAATTCTTTATGCAAAATATATCCTACACGTTCATTTGAAATGCTTATAGGCCAGAAATTTCATGCAGTTTGACTCGCCGGTCATCCAATACCATATCGTGCACTGATCTATGATTTCTAGTGTTGTTAAGCTTTTTGGAATTCCTTCACATGGATCATCTTCAAGGCTGGTACGGCCGGGTTTAAACTTGGCAGCCCATTTCTTAATTATCGAAAATGAAGAAGAAGAGTGTCCATAAACTTTTATGAACTTCGAATGAATTTCTTTTGGCATTAAACCTTCTTTTACAAAGAATTTTATAACCGCATGATACTCAATTTTATCCATTTCAAGGGACAGAGACAATACTTTGGCTTCCGACAGCTGTAGAAAAAACTACTTGATAGAATGACTTGCAATTTCTTATCGATGCTTATGACAGATATACCAACTTAGAAAAAAAAAAAAAAAAATCTTGCTGATAGTGTTGCCATTTATGGTTGAGGCCAAGACCTTTTCAGACCATCCACATATATGTACTATTGGTATAGATGAGTCCTCTGGTTGGAAAGACCAGAGTTCAAATCTCATGTGTGACTTGAGATACCTTTATCAAGTCTTTCCAATCAAATAGTGAGTTAGCTGGTTTCAGATGGAAGTCAAGGATTTTGTCATCCTGGACACTTGGGTTTTTCTGTTCCTGAAAACAGGGAAACTGACCCCATAAACACCTACAGCCATAAATACTTGTCCTTACAGGACGCAGGAGAGGAGCAAGGTGACAGCTGAATTAATTTACGTGATCCTAAGCAGATGATCTGTCCTAAGGGACAGATGAATTAAAGAGAAAGAATAATAATATTAAAGAAAATTGATCCTTAAAAACAAAATTATTACTATACAAACCCCATCTTTTACTTGAAAGACAGTAATGAACTTCCAGAAGTCCAAGTATTCTTTCTGAAATTTGGTGCCATTTCTTCTTCAGTGCAATCACTATTATACCATAATCCAAACTGACCTGAATCTGATCCAGCATTCCAGCTCATGTCTAAACAATTCTATAGAATTGTTCAAAGATCAGGTGGTAATCCAATTCTGAATCTTTGTTTTCTTCAAACCAAATGCTTTAAATGCCATAATCTCTAGAACAAAGCAGCATGCTGTCATATAAAAGACTTGGTCCACAAAATGGAGAGGATAATAGTACCATGGACAATCAACATCTTAATATACAGAACAGCATTGAGGATTTCTCATACTAGGACTATACATCATTTGCATATCTTACATGAATACTATAGCATACGTTATAAGGAACATGCATAACTTTAAGAATGCAGAGAAGTAATTTTAATTTAAAAAAAAAAAAATCCATAAAACTCCAGGTGATATTAGATTCCTTGCTCTTGCGGTTTATCTTCTTTCAGTCAATCAGCTGTCCATCGTGAAGACCATAAATAAAGCACCTCATTGGTGCAACTGGAAGAACGATGGTGCATTGCGCCTTTAGATTGGAAAAGATCTAAGTTTGATTCTCGTTGTGATGGCAGGAATATGGGCTTTATATGGGCTTTTTTCAGTTGAAGGTGAGTTAGCCGATCTCATACAGAGATAGCAGGATTTTTCCTCCTGGAAACTCATGTTTTTCATCCTGCATACAGACAAATCAGCCCTTCAGAATACACACAATTTACAGACAAAAAAAATACTAGAGTGGCGGTGGGCAGCAGATGGCATTGACGTAGATGATAATAGTAGAGGTGTGGTGTAATTGATGGATGGAGTAGTGGAGATGGAGAGTTGTAGAGTAGATGTCCTCCCTTGAGTCCTCTTCAGTCCTCAATGAGTTCTGTCACAAAATAATAATAGTAAGTCTTGTATTCATGGTACTGGATACAAGACTTATTATTATTACTATATATTATTATTTGACATGCTTGTGAAAGAAAACTAAACCCACACACAAGAAAAGATTCCTTATGGAAATCTACATAAAGAGTGTTTCCAGACTTTTTACATCATTCCTGTCTGAATAGAAATTATGGCCTTTGATTATTCCCTCTATGGAAGACATTATTATTATTATTATTCAAGCCTCCATAGAGTCAAAAGACTCATCGTGGGGGGTCCTTTCTAGGAAACACAAAGTCTATCATACCACTCCTTAAACTCATTGACTGTTCTCGCTCTCACCACTCTATCAGGCAATGCATTCCATGGTTCAACCACCCTCCATGCAAAGAAACCACTCCTCACACTCCTGCTCACAGTTTCCTTTTGTAACTTCCAGGGATGGCCCCTTGTCATCACTCCTTCACGCTGTCCAACCAAGAGAAAGAAATCCTCAGTGTCAACCCTGTAACCAACTCTCAACAGCTGATCAGTCCTTTAATAATTCATAATTTTCTTATATACAAGATTACAATCACAAATTCAGATGAATCAGCTTGTGGCAAATTTATATAACTGATGATTTCAAGTAGCAACCAGGTACACATTCAAATTTTCAAATCACGTGCAAAGGGGTTACATGGTAACAAAACAAGATAAAAGGCAAAAGGCTGCACTAAGCAAATTGTGTTTGATTTTTGTGAAGGAATAAAGCTGCAAACTTGGATGAATAAAGGGATACACAGGTCTGTGACAAGCAGGCCAATATGCCTAAAAGGCCTGTAGCCTGCATCCCTTTATCTACAGCTCATCATAGAGCATGTTTTCAGTGGCATTGTATCTATAAAAATTGGACAAGACATCAATGTGCTAATGTACTCTTTACAGATGACAGTTTTAGTTTTTCCTCCAATTCCAGACAACACTTCATCTGGCATGAAGGTAGTACTTAGGGTTTATACAAAAACCGACTTTTGAAAAAACGGTTTTCGAATTCCTTCCAGTATTTCCAAAAAACTGGGTAAAACTGGGCGCGCACACACACACACATATAATTAAAACAGTAAAAAAATATTTATACTTATTTTAAAATTTTTCAGTTTATTTAATATTTATGGAATTAAAAATATATAACAAAATAAAATATACACCACACAAAACCATATAAAAAAAAATAACTAAAATCTGCACAAAATATAAATTATAAATTTTTATTTCATTTAGTATTTTTCTTCAGGAAATATGACTTCAAAAAACATAAAATGTTCACTGAACAATTACTTAATCTTGTTCTTATTCTAGATACAAAATTGACTGAAATAGAAAATACTCTCTTATGGCTACTGAATTTAGTTTTATCGTTTTCAGGGCATCAAATAATAAATCTAAATTCTTTTACTTTTATTGCTTGCCTCAAATACTGAAAATTCAGCCTTCTGTGTCTTTGGATTTGATATTATTTCTTCAGATTCCTCAAGAAAACCTACGGATTGATTTTTCCATGGCTTCTTTTAGAGCATTGCTCTGATTAATAGTTTCTCTGTCTCCAATATATTCTTCAACAGAATCTGTTTCCATACAAGACTTTGGATATATTCTAGACAATATTTTTCCAAATAAGAGAACTTAATAACATTGAGTTCTGAAGCTAATGGAAATACACTAGATTTCTTTGTTGAAATGTTTTGTAGATTTTGCAAACATAGCAAAAGGGTTAACAATCCAACTTGTCTTCTTTCTTGAATTTGCACTTCTAAAGCATTTAATAATATGGAACTAATTTCAGCCTTTAAATTTTTTAGTTCATTTAACAGAAATTCAAATATGCCTTCACTTGTTAATAAATTGACATCTCGCCTCCCTAAGGCCTCAGCTGCTAGACATACTGGTCCCAACACTTTAAGAAGCTCAGTGATTTTAGGATGTTAAGCTACATTCCACATATGAGAAGCACCAATATCATTCAAAGCTAAAACAACACATTCTTTCATCATCATCATCGTCAAATTCCTGACATGTGCCCTCAAGGGGGGGTGTACAGGATATGATAGTACTACATGAAAAATTTACACCATTACTAACTTCCTATCTACAATTTTCCTCCAAACAGTCTATTACTTGTCAAGACTCCAATATTATCATTATCAGATCTTATATTTCTATCGTCTAAGGCACATTGTACTGCATCAATCCACCTGTATCTTGGTCTTCCTCTGGGTCGTTTTCCTACCAACCTGGCAGAGAACACTTGTTTTTGTTAATCTTTCCTGGCCCATTCTGTTTAAGTGACCATACCACCTGAGATTAGCTCTGCTAACGCATGCCTTGACATTGTCGGCATCCAGGCATGCATTAGCTCTGCTAACACATGCCTGGATGCCGACAATGTCAAGTTCTTTCCTAATATCCTAATTTTTAATATGATATTGCCATCTGTTCACGCCTCTCATATCTGCAGTCGCTAGTCTTTGGTCAAGTGTTTTACTTCTGACCCAGCTCTCAGATCCATAAGTTAAAACTGGTTTGAACACTGTCTTGTATACAGCTAATTTAGCGTTCCGACTAATTTCTCTCTTATTCCATATGAATTTATTCAACTGACTTCCTACCATACCAGCTTTGTTGATTCTGTTGTCTATTTCCATATTTAATTTACCATCTTCACTAAAAATCGTGCCTAAGTAGCTGAAATGTGTTACTTGTTCCACAGGTTCCCCGTTCACGACACAGTTGACATTTTCAACAATTCTACCTATTTTCATTGTCTTTATCTTTTTAATGCTGACCTTCAATACTATATCTTTAAAACAGTTATTCAATTTAGACATGAAATCTTGCAAACTTGTAATGGATTTATTTAGAAGTATAACATCGTCTGCATAAAGAAAAGAGCTGGCATTAACATCTCCATTTCTGATATCATGTTTAATACCACTTTCCTTCATAATGTGATCCATATAGATAATGAATAACAGAGGGGATAATGTATATCCTTGTCTCACACCAGATTTAACATTAAACCATCTACCTGTACTTCCTTCAATTCCAACTGCTGACTTACTACTCAAATACAGACTAAGTATTGCTTCATATAATGCTCCATTGACACGATATAACTGTAGTGTATTTGAATAGCTTCTCTCTTGGCACCTTGTCATATGCCTTTTCCAGATCAAAAAAACTTAAATACAGATCTTTGTTATATTCCCATGCTTTCTCAACTATTTGTTGTAAAGTGAAGATCTGATCCTCACAGCCTCTATTTGGCATGAATCCAGCTTGTTCTTCACCAAGCTTTTCTTCCACAATTCTTCTCAACCATTTCTCAAGTATACTGGCATAAATCTTGCCAGGAACACTCAGTATCAAAATACCTCTGTAATTCTCACATTCAGTTTTATTTCCCCTTTTTATATATGGGTACTATGAGAGCTCTACTCCAATCATCGGGAATTCATCCTTCTGTCCAGGCTTTCTGAACTATGCAGTGCAGCCACTGCAAGACTTTTATACCACCATACGTCAGTATTTCTGGTCGAGTATCATCTACTCCTGCTGCCTTTCCACATTTCAAGCCTTTGATGGTTTTTTCTACTTCAAGTATGGATATGTATTCCTGACTGTATGCCTGTTGAGTGTTTTTTTATCACTGTGCTATTGCTGCTTGTTTCATTTAGCAATTTTTCAAAGTAATTACTCCATACTTCAAGGATATCATTTTCTGCTGTATTCATGTGACCTTTATCATCTCTAACTCCTTTGACAGCACTCTTTCCTCCATTTCTAAACTTCTTCAACAACCTCCAGAATATCTTACCACCTTCTTGATATTTATTTTCTATATTCTTGCCGAAGTCCTTCCATGACTTTTGATTAGCTAGTTTTACACAGTGTTTAGCTTTCTTACATTTGTCTCTGTATTCTCTAAGAGCACAAGCTGATTTATTTGCGAGGAACTTTTGATATGCTTTCTTCTTTTCCTTCACTGACTCTTTAACTTCCTGTGTCCACCATGGATTCCTCATTTTTCTATCCTTGCAGACAACCTCACCACATGCCTCTCTGGCTGAAACAATCAGGGATTTCTTCAACGCTTGCCACTGAATCTCCAAGGTTTCGTTCCTGTTCTCAAACCCTTTCATTTTTTCTTCAATAATCTTTGTCTATTTTAGTCTACAGTTCATATCTGACAGCTGCTCAACTTTTATTCGCTTTAAAACTTTCTTACATGTTATTCTTTTCAATATGAAATTCAATTTTATCCTGCTCAAGACTAAATAGTGATCGCTTCCAATTTCAAATTCTCTATACACTCTAGTGTCCTGCACCAGGGAGAAAACATCACTATCAACAATAACATAGTCAATGAGACTTTTCTTATTATTATTATTATTCTGGCAAACTCCAAGGAGTCGACAGACTCATCGAGAGGCCCTAACATCATGTAAAGAACAACTATTCGACATTCACACAGTATCTATCATACCTTGCCTTGAACTCATTCATGGTCGTAGCACCCACAACAGACTCTGGCAGCTTATTCCACTCATTCACCACTCTCCAAGTAAAAAAACCTAGCTCTAACACCCTTGTTAACCACATTTTTGCCCAGCTTCCATGCATGGCCCCTAGACTTCCCACCACCAGTCCTATTCTCAAAAATATCTTCTGGATTAATCTTATAGAAACCCTTCAGTAATTTGAATGTCTCAATCATATCACCCCTTTTCCGCCTATCAACTAATTTTTGCAACCCACAAATCTTCAACCTGTTCTCATAAGATTCATTCCATAGTCCTGCTATTATCTTGGGCACTCGTCTCTGGATCCTCTCCACCTCCTTCCTATCAAGAAGAAACCCCGGCACCCATAACTGGGCACAGTAGTCCAGATGGGGTCTTATCAAGGCTCGATAAAGAAGAACAATAACTTGTTTGTCTCTGCATGTTAAAGTATTTTTCAGCAACCAAGTGATTTGATGAGCTGATTTAGTCACTTTTGCAATGTGCCCCTTAAACTCCAATTCCCTATCCACCAACACTCCCAAATCCTTGGCCTCATCAATCTCCTGGAGTATGGTTCCACCAGTGTGATATACTGCTGCTATTCTTTTCACCCCAAAATGCATAATCTTACACTTTGCCACATTAAATTGACATCCATTTTTCCTAGCCCAGTCCTCCAAACTATCCAAATCATCCTGTAAAATTTTGACATCCTGTGCACTCACAATTGCTCTACCCAACTTTGCATCATCAGCAAACAAGTGAACACTTCCTCTCAGATCCTTTCCTATATCATTGATGAACAAATTGAAAAGTAGTGGTCCAAGAACAGAGCCCTGCGGCACACCACTAGTCACAAGCCGTCTTTTGGACTCAACTCCTGAATAAACCACTCTCTGGTATCTCTCCATCAACCACCCTCCTATCCATCTCACCAACCCTATATCCATCCCCATCTGCTCTAGTTTACTGATTAGACTTCCATGTGGTATCCTGTCAAAGGCCTTAACAAGGTCCAGTAGAATCATTGTAAACCCATTACCCTTATCCAGTTCAGCCATCACTGTGTTATAAAACGTGAGCAAGTTACTGAGGCATGATCTACCCTTCACAAAACAATGTTGTCCCCCATACAATATCCCATTTTCATCTATCCAACCCTGTATTCTTTTCTTGACTAATTTCTCCAAGACCTTGACAATGATTCCTGATATGCTAATAGGTCGGTAATTTACAACAGCAGTCTTGGAACCACCTTTATGCAGTGGAACTATTTTTCCCTTCTTTCCACTCCCTTGGGACTAACCCAGACCCGAGACTCAAATTAAACAAAATGGTGAAGAGTACTGACAATTCTTTAGCCGCTTCTCGTACGACACGAGCTGGTATACCATCCAATCCCACAGATGTATTGACATTGAGGTTATGCAATAGACTACTCACCTCCACTTCATTCACCACAATTCCCGTATAATCTACTGCTTCATTCATTTCTGTAATGTCACCACCTGGATGATATATTTTTGCAAAGTGCTCACTCAGTAACTCAACTATATCAACTGATTCAGTTACCTCCCTACCATCGGCATTCTTTAAAATCATTCTGCCACATACATTTTTCCTTTTACTTGCAACATATCGAAAAAACTGTTTAGGATTCTCTTTAGCCTGCATGGCCAATGTGTTTTTGTAATCCTTTTTTTGCATTTCTTACCACACTCGTTACCCTTCTGGCCTGCGCTTTATACTATTCATGTGCCTGCCGGTCACCTTTCTCCTTAAATTCCCTCCATAGTTGTTTTCTGTTTTGCAGCTCAAACTGAATGATGTTATTCATCCATTTAACCCCTACTTGATTTATTATTTGGACTCTAGGTATACAGTCAGCCATTGCTTCATGCAAACACTTCTTAACTGCCTCCCATGCACTATCAACTTCTAGTCCTTGCAGTTGTACATGCCATGGCACTGAACCAATCAAACTCCTAAGCTTGTCATACTTTCAAGCCCGATAATTCCACATATACCCTGTCTTAATTGTAAATTCCACACCTTTAGCCACCTCCCAAGTCAAGACCCTATGATCACTCTCACAAATTGGTGGCAATGTGGGCATATTTGTTACAGCCAAATTCCTCAGATGTAATTACTAGGTCAAGCACTCTCTGACCCCTAGTATCTTCCATTACATGCTGTCGCAGATAGTTATCCCTTAATAACCACATAAAATCCAATTCCTTCCTCCCCTCACTCCAATCAATACGACCATAGTTGAAATCCCCATAATAATTACCCTCCTTCCGCTCATTTCTTCTATTTGCTTGTGCATACTGTCTCCACCATCACCTGGTCTACAGCAGCACTCAATTGTATATTTTGTTCTGCTAGCCACAATCTCACACCAAATGGCCTCAAATGTGCTCTTTTCTCTATCCTGCAATTCAACTTCTATTCTCCTTGGCTGCAGCTCATCAGCTATCATCAACAATACTCCTCCCCCCATTTTATTCTCCCTGTTATTCCTGAACACACTATACCCATCACATTCAATCCCACTAGCTTTATCATCTACAGTTAGCCATGATTCACTAATGCCAATAACCTGTGGTCTGGAAGTGCCAACCATGGCCAAAAACTCTTCCTTCTTGTTCCTAGTACTCCTAGCATTAGTGCACATGAAATTAGGACCCCCCATTAGCCCCATCCCTACCTTGATGCCTTATATTAACTATCCCATTCTGATTTGTTGTCCTTATTCGCTCGGGTATATTATACTCATTCATACATTCAACTGCCTCCCTAAGGTCTGTATATCTACTCCCCCCCCCCTTAATAAATCTAATTTCCCTGATTTTGCACAACCACTACATTCAGCAACACTTTTTCAAGTCTCCTTACACCGTATCCATTCAAATGCAAGCCATCCATCTTACATAAATCCTTTCGCCCATCGAACTCACTCCACACGTCCGCAAATTCCACACCACTCGTCATACATAACCCACGCATAAAGTCATTTGCAATTATGGCCCTCCTTTTAAACATTTCACTGTCATACCGCAGCAAAAGACTAATCATCCTAACTCTCTCACTCTTTTCTTTTGTTGCTACCTCAAACAATTCATTCAGGTCCTCTATCATTTCCATTTTATCTCCTTTCAAATCATTCATACCTGCCACAACAATCATTTCTTTCACCCTTTCCTTTTGCTCTCTAATAGACTCAGTTATGTCCTTGATGGTCGCACCAGGTTGGTACGATTTTGTCAAATCCTCTACTAACACACCTCGTACTAACGAATCTCCATACAGCACTCTCTCCTTCATTTTGTTTACGTTCAGACTCATATGCTTATTTTTTCCTATCATACTTTTTATTATTGGCTGGTACACTCAGTCGAATTTTGTTCAGACGCTCTAGCTGCCACTTTGTCCTTTGTATCGCTCCGCTCAACAACATGATCTCACTCATTGCATCTATCTCATCTTTTTTATTCTCTGTAAAACCATTAATTTGCTCTGAATTAATACCATCGTTCACATTTTCTACATTTGCCCTCACAGTTCTCTGGTACAACTTCGCCATTTCTTGTCATATCACTGTTTTCTTCTTTCTGAAGTTTGACAAAAATATTACACTCACTACCTGAAATACACTTTAATTCCTCATTCTCCTTACATTTTTTTCTACACACACATTCACTCCTTTATTATCATCTAACCGCACTCCACAAAGCGTACATTTTGCAGATAGTACACTGAAGCATCTCCTTTATATTACTGTTATTGAATAAAGATGGCGAACCATCATTACTGGCCGCCATTTTCCTTCGTACGGGAGCCATACTCACTTAACGTATTTTATCAAATTATAAAATGAAACACCAAAAACACACAAACAGACAGACTAAGATATGCAAGGCAAACAAAACTACGTAATATTCAAGTAAATTTATCAATGATAACTTAAAATAACACTTATCTTATGAGCTCACGACAACACAAATGACTACGAATCCCTCTATCGGCCATCAGTTATTCCTTGCCTCTTCTCTCCATGTGAATTTGTGCACATTTTTATGTTGGAACATGGTGTTAGTAATAACCAGTCCATGTCCTGAGCAGAAATCCAACACGTATTTGGCATTATTATTAGCTTTGCTCTTTTCTCCAAATTTTCCCAAAATATTTTTGTATGTCTGACAATCATTTCCTACTCTGCTATTCAGATCACCAACAAGGACCAACTTTTCCTTTTTCATTGTGTCAGTTGCTTTTTCTAAAGCATCAAAAAATTCCTCCACTTCTAACTTAGTAGAACCTTCTGTGGGACCATAGGCACAAAGTCTCATTGTCCAGTTCCCCATTCTCATATTTGCCCATAGTACTCTACTTGAGACAGCTTGCCATTCAAGAAAATTAGCCTCGTATTTTGTGTTGAATACTATGGCTACTCCTTTTCCTTGATTGTCATTGCCTGAATATAACATTTAGTAACTGCTAAGTGTATGGTTATGTGAATAGCATAGTTGATTAATTATAGATCATAAATGGCCAAATGTTTTCATAACAGCAGCACCATCATTTGTCGCTGCAACTATGTCGGTTACTAGATCCAAGTTAAAAATTTGTAGCCTCTCAGAAACTAATTCTAATATTTTCTTAGCATCGCAGTAACTAGCTATTGGAACTAAGCCCAAATTAAAATCTTCTGCAAAATGGTGTATGTTGATATTCAAATATCTGTGATTTCTTTTGCTTGTCCACTCAATCTAAAGTTATAGAAAATTGTTTCCTATTCTTCTTAATACAATCCAATTCATTTATAGTTTCATATTTGGCATTGTCATAAAACGTATGAATGAGATCCATTACTCAAGAGTTGTTTTGAGAGTGATATTTCAAGTCAAAATGTTAACGTTTTTAATTAAATAATTAATTTTTACATATTAATTCTAGTATCTAAAACTGTGTTTTTAAATTTAAAAACAGGTTTTCAAATTTTACAAATTTATCCAAAAAAATGGTTTTTAAACCAGGTTTTTAAAAACTGACAAACCCTAGTGGTACTGCTTACCATTATGAGAATGTTCTTGAAAGGGATAGATATAGCGGTGTTGGAGTCATGGTGTGGGGAGGAATTATGCTTAATGGATGCACCAAGCTACAAGTGTTGGAAAAAGGGACTATGATTGCTGAACGATATTGCATAGAGGTTCTTAAACTTCATGTTCGATTGTTCCATGGTACTGTAGACAAAGAATTCATTTTTATGGATGACAATGTCATACCACATCATACGTGAGCAGTGGAGATACTTCTAAAGACTGGGGATGTTAATGGAATCGAGTGGCCAATATGCTCCCCAGTTCTCAATTGCATAGCACATGTTTGGGACATGTGCTGATCGAATTTCCCCTTCAGAAAACAAACAAAACTTATCCTTGCTTTGAAGAAGGAGTGAACCACTTTGCCTCAAGAACTCCTGAATCACTTGGTGCTAAGCATGATACAATGCTGTGAGAGCTGCATTGTTGTTCGATGATTGACATACTCCATACTGAAATGTCTCTCACAGCAAAGGTGAGAGACTTGGTCCTTTATTTGTGGCACCACAAATAAAGGACCAAGGCCTAATCAGGAAAACAAGACTGCACTGTCACACAGCCACCTTTGAATTTCATAGTTGGGATTATGCACTCTGGTAAGAGAGGTTCACTGGTCATATAATTAATTTCTTAACTACGTCCTTAGGAAATTTGTAACTTTTGCCAAAAACGTATTGCAATTTAATTTGTACAAAATTTCTAACATATTTTGCATAATATAATTTATTAGTATGCAATAAATTTATATCCACATTTGGCTAGTCATGAACATTTTTTCATATATAGTAAAAATGTAGTTTGTCCTTAGCTGTTGGACATCAGTGTATATACAGGGTGATCCCTGTATATACACTGATAATGAACATCACAGGGTGATGTTTAATTATCAGTGTATATACACTGATAATTGAACCTTAAACAGGTATATGGAAATATCCTTGTTTAAGGTTCTATTAAGTGCCACTCAGTGATTGAAATGCTGCAGAACTTTGCAGGAATACATTGTGCATCATGCAGAAGTTACAAAAATTCACCACAAGACAGGCACTGTGTGATGTATCAAATGTAGATGTAGTAATTTTTCTGTGTGTAAGAAAAAAAAAAAGTTTTTATTCACTTCCATTATGACACAAACTGCAAAGAATGCAGTTTATGTCATAATGGAAGTGAATAAAAAAGTGACTAGCATAAAAACACATTTTTATTCGCTTCCATTATGACACAAACTGCATCCTTTGCACAGTGTGTGTTCAACAGCAGAATGCAGCTGGTCGGGACTGATGTGCACATGCTGCATTATGCTGTCTTTCAGCGATAACAAATTATCAAGATGATCCCGATAAACCCTGTCTTTGAGAAATCTCCAGAGCCAGAAGTCACAAGGGGATCAGATCAGATCAGGAAAACAAGGATACCATGCAGTGGAAAATGCACGGCTAATCACTCTGCTTTCATGAAATGTTCTCAAAGAAACTCCTGTATGGATTGATTAATGTGTGTGTGTGGAGGAGTCTCATCCTGCATGAAAATGACTGAATCCATACACATATGCTGCTGTGGCATAATGAAATTGTTTATCAATAAATAATAAATTACACGATAACCACAGTAATTAACTTTAATGAAATGAAGTACAAATCAAAGTTAATTACTGTGGTTATTGTGTAATTTATTATTTATAGTCATGCCACAGGTACCTTTAAAGATTAAAATTGTTTATCGTATTATGATAACTCTTAGTAGTAACTGAGCAGGTCACAGGACCTGACTAGTGAATGTCCTCAAAGAAGAATGGTGCAACAATAAAGCTGTAAATCTTCACATCAGACAGTAACTTTGGTTGAATGCAAAGGAATTTATTAGACTGCATATGGGTTTTGCATAGCCCAGACCCAGCAATTGTGGGTATTCATAGCTCTTCTCAGGTTGAGTCTCATCTCCACCACAAAATCATCCATGGCCATGCAGCATCCAACTCCACTTGAGCAAGGAATGTTAAAGTGAATGTCAGTCGACTTACAAAGTCCTGTGTCAGAGTTATCTTGAATGGGTAGAAATGCAGAATCTTCCACAGAATTTTCCAAACCACTGTGTAAGGCAAATCCATGTGTGATGATATGCCATATGCACTGCAGGAACCAATGCTGTTATTCATGACCTGCTTTACAACAGCAGTAGCAACTTCATTCACTTGTTGTGAACTGATTGGACTGAAACCTCTGCCAGGTCTAACTCCCAATGATCCCATTTCTTCAAAACGACTAATTTTTCATCATAGAAATTCATAGAGTGTAGCAAACAGCATTGCAATTGGTATAGCTTCATGAGCACAGCATGTTGGGACAGGGTTAGGGCCATCACTGTGGATGGTATTAACAACCAAAAGGAAGAGAAAAATCCTGTGTACATCGTTATAAAACCTCCTAGCATCTGCCAAGTTGCATGATATTGTTGGATCCTGCTTGTTCTTAATCTATACCTTGGATCCGACATGATTACAATTACGATGTTCTTAACTAATTGATAAGTTGTGAGTTGATTTCTAATTCAAATATAGAGAAAATTTATATCTATAGACTGCGCCACTCTATATCTGGATTAGTTCAAGAATTGAAGATAAATCAACCCTCAACTATTACTCCTTAAAATATATACTGGCCGAGTATATTTGACTTACTTAATTTACCCACTTTGGTTCGAATATTTTAAGAATGGTGCAGTAAAAGAGATTCAGGCAAAATACAACTTTAGATAAACAAAACAAACATTTAATTTTAAAATCACAAATTTTACACTTAGGATCAAATCACTAATTAAGTTATTATAAACACTTCAGCCTTTCTGATAATACTGTCATACAAACTCAGACAATGGTAATTCTGTTATCTGTAATACAGTCTTCTCACAGTTCCTTTTAGCTATTTAATAAAGTTCCTTAATACAGTAAAATTTGCAGTAACACCTCTTCACAAACAAACACTTTTAATTTGATACTTCGGCTAATTCTCTGCAATAGTTAATGTTAGTATCAGGGAATTCTAAGATGAAACTCACACACTTCTCTGTACTGTAATATTAAGGTTGGAATAATCTTACCGTTAAGCTTTTCTTCTTCATCTACTTATACTTAAACACTTTTTATAACTGTAAACACTTAAATAGTATACGGCACTCATTAAAATAATTCCTCCAAGCAATAACTGAATTAATCATCGGTCACAATACACATAAACAAACGTTGTTGCATAAAGCACTACTGACCACTCATGAAATAAGGAAACACACAATAATTCCTTAACTTGAGGTTTTATATGCACAGTTGTTCACCCTTCCGGCATTCAATTAATTCTTAGACACTACAATTCTAAACACAGCAATCGGTATACTTCAACTTTACAGCTCTACTATTCTTTAGTAACTTCGTGCCTTGCTTCAAGGTTCTGTGTGTCCTTGAAAGGTCGGCCCTGAAATTAAATCTCAATTCAAGTATTGCTAGTCCATTTAGTAGTCACTCAGCTGTCTTCCGTAGCTATAATTGTTATTCTACAACTTATTAGCTAACCGCCTCTTGACTAGTAGAATTTATTTAGCTGCTCGAGTGACTTGCCGACTCGCTATTATCGCACTGTGATTCCCGAATGCCGAATGCCCGATTCCAACCTAATGCCAATCTCTCTCTAATAAATCTCTAATCTCCTCATAATAATTTCAGCGTTCATCGCTTTTTATATCCGTTGTTCCTGCCTAAATTGTTCTCGTGATCTAAAACTCTTTTCAATAAGCCTTCTCTTCACGTGGTGTTCCAAAACGTGCTCGCTCACTTACATACGTTTCCATGACAACATAACAAAATATAATAAAATTTAGCTATTACATAACGTTAAACTTTACAAACAGGAATAAAAAAGGAATATTTACATTTCAAATAATACGCAGTTAATTTATCAAATACAAATTCTTATAATATTAACATAGTAATAAATAAAATAGCTTAATAATATTTAATACAGTCTTTTCATTATTAATACATATATCTTGATTAAATAATTAAATATTAAATAAAGTTAAAGGTAGTTATATGAATATTAATTTGTAAAATAAGTTGTTTACATTAAATAATATTTAAAAGTCTAGCCTTTGTGATAGAAGATCATGTTGGATTCTAATCTCTACATAATCAGAATCCAACAATATGCAAATTCCATGCATTTGGTGTTTATGCCCCGGTGGTGAATTTTAGAACTACTTTATTTTTTTCTCAGCTATCACTTCCACATAATGCACAGTGCATTCCTAGAAAGTTCTGCCACATTCAGATCATTGAATAACACTTCACAAGCCTTAAACAGGGATACTTTAATTTTGATCACCTTGGAAATAAGTCAATGGACACCACACTGTGAGGAACAAACAGTAACAGTTATGCTCCCCCCCCCCTTTAATAAGAAGTAGAACCTCCTTTTGTTATGACGACTGCAGCAATCCTATGGGGCATACTTTCAACAAGCATGCAATAGCGATCAATGGAAATTTTGGACTATTCTTCTTGTAGGCATGTAATGAAGTCACTGACTGTTGTGGGACAAACATCCCTTAATCTCACCCAAAGCTCTAGTTCATCCCACAAATGTTCAATAGGGTTGAGATCAGGGGCCCTGTGAAGGCCAGTAAAGTGTAGTGATATTCATGTTTACAAGCCAGCCACGCACTTACAGCATAGGCCTTATGACACAGTTCACTGTATCGCTTAAAGAGACAATGGTCAGTTCCATAGAAAAAGCCACAAAGGAGGAAGCATTGTCCAGAATGTTCAGCTACCTCTCTGAGTTCAATGTTTGTGGCACCACAAATAAAGGACCAAGGCCTAACCAGGAAAACAGGACTGCACTGTCACACAGCCACCTTTGAATTTCATAGTTGGGATTATGCACTCTGTTAAGAGAGGTTCACTGGTCATCCAGCACACTCATCCATCTACTCGATAAAGAGTGTAGCAAGATTTGTCACTCCATAACATAGCCTTCTAAGTTTCCATGTCCCACTGTGCATGCTCTTTGCATCACTGAAAATGCTGACATGTTGGTTTGAGTAATATGTGGCTTGGATATTGCAGTCCTATCAGAGAAACTCATGTTGTGAGCCACAGTTTTGCATGTGCAAATTCATGTTCCAGTCAATACTCAGTACTCTGTATTCAATGGGTTGTCTGATGAATGGGGATTTTTACATATTATTCTTTGCAGCACCCTATGGTCATGTTCTGTGAGTGTGCTGGGTCGTCCGCTGCAGGTAGCACTTGCAGTTGACTCCCTGTGCTTCCATCTCAGTACATATTCATGTTGACCTGGAATGGCCCAATTTTTCAACAATTTGCTGAACAGATAGGCCTGAAACATGGCATCCTATCCCAACTCTTTCAATCTCTGTCAGTTCCCTTCTTGAAGCCATTTACCTGGACACAGTTTCACTGACTTGGAAGCATCATATTCCTTCAATTTATGTTATATGGTATATATGGTATGCTGCACCTTGCCAGTGGAGGGGGGGGGTGTCCCCTTGACTTCTTTCCAAGCAGTGTAATATAAAGAAAGTGTTTCAAATATCTCATCTGTCCCCTGAAATGCTGTTTTAACTAATTATCTCTTATCTGTAACTGCATAAATTCCATTTCTTTCTCACTTATGATCGTTCCTCATTCTAATCTATCCCAGCTGAAGCTCTCCATAATAATCTCTCTCTCTCACTATGCTAATTGACCACTTGCCTTAAGTGAACTGTGAAGGTGCTTTTTTAACACTTTGAGTCCTAGACCTACTGGGACTTATATACATATCGATGTATATTTACATCAATAGGACTCAAAGTGTTAAAAAAAGCACCATCACAGTTCAATTAAGACAAGCGGACGAATGATCGAAAGTAAAAATCTAAGAATTGATATATAAACTTAGATACTATATGGTTGTTTGATTAAGTCTTGTCCCAAGAATGTTCATCGAGGTTACTCTGATGTTAATGACTGTTCTCTTTCATTATGTTATGGCTTAGTCTGAACATCTCTCGTTTTGTAGATAAACTTTCTGATGAGAAGAATGATCTAATGTAAAAATATCTGAAATGATATGTAAGCATAGAGACTTCATTTTTCCTTTATTAACTGTTGGTCTAAGGATGTCCTTCCTGGTTGGACTGCTGTTCGTGACTGTTCTCATTCATTATGTCATTGTTTAGTCTGAACGTCTCCCATTCTGCAGGTAAATTTCTGATGAGAAGAATGATCGAAAGCGAAAATCTATGAATTGATATATAAACATAGACAGTTCATGGTTGTTCTTTTAATAAGTGTTGGTCCAAGGATGTTCTTTATGGTTGGACTGCTGTTCGTGACTTTTCTCATTCATTATGTCATGGTTCAGTCTGAATGTCTCCCATTTTGTAGGAAAATTTCTGATGAGAAGAATGATCGAAAGCAAAAGTCTCCGAAATGATATGTAAGCATAGATACTTCATGGTTGTTTGTTTATTAAGTGTTGGTCCAAGGATATTCTTCATGATTTGACTGATGTTCATATATTTTTCATGTTCGTGATATTATGGCTCAGTGTGAATGTCTCTGGTATGATAGATAAACTTTCTGTTGAGAAGAAGAATATGACTCAAAGTGTTAAAATTCTTCTCGTGTACTTTTTTTTTTATTATGTTCTATTATTCAGTTGTACTGATGCCTTCAATACGAAGTTGAAAATATGGCATCTATTTTGCCTTCCTTACCATGCTGTCATCCTTCCCTAAAGAGCATGCTGAACACCTATCTCCATAATATACCTTCCTAAACATTGAATTTTTATTTTTTTTATTTTATATTTTGTAGTTCTTCTCAATGATACTACTCATCCACTTTAACTCCTAACTAATTTAACTTCCTAACTGTCAGTGAAAGTGCACTGCTAATATCCTTTTCCCACAGCTTCTTTTTTTACGATAGTGCTTCAACTTGTCTGAGGTCTGTCAATCACCTCTTCTGTAGTTTCACATAATACCTTCTTCCTTAACTGAAAATTTCACATATTATAAAATCTTGCATGTCAAGACAGCATATTTCACTCTCCCCAGTTGTAAACAACAATACTACATTGCTTACAAACAAATCCTCTGATACTATAACCCAGCAGTTTTCAATAATGGCACTAAAACAAATTACTAAAATTCTACAGCACACCATTCAAGTATTAAGAAACATATCGACTGTTTCAAATAAAGATGAAATCCATCACAACCTCTTTATGAACCAACCGTCTTTTCTGCTTATTTCTATTAGCTCTTCATCTTCTGCAGTTTAAATTTGCCAACTGACACACACACACACACACACACACACACACACACACACACGCTTAAGACAAATGGATCTCTTACCCAATCTAAAGATGATACATCAAGTGAGGGACAATATTTTTCAATATTTTTGCTAGGCAATATTAAACTTTGCAAAATCAGATCGATAAGATTTTTATCCAGTCTGCAATTTTTTGTCAGCTAAAACATTTCTGCTGTGTTTTCTCTTCCGATTGTTGCTTTCCAAAGCATTCGTTTTTCTTTGAAAGTGTTAATTTTGTCAGTGCAAGTAAGAATATTTTTATGCTTTCCTCGCATACTTTTATTAAGTGTTCAAAGCTTGAAAAAAAAAATCAGCAAGGAATGCAACTTTACTGCATCACAGCTCATCGTTAAGAAAATCGGCTAACTCAGATTGTTGAGGTGTCAAAAAAGTTAGAAGCTCCTCTTTTAGTTCATAGAACCTTGAAAGTACTCACCTCGAGATAACACCTCAGTTTTGTATTCATTAGCAGCTGCATGCAAGAAGCTTCCATTGAGGAACATAGTGCTGCAAACAATCTCAATTGTAATTTGTCTACTTTTGATATAATTAACAATTTTCACCATTTTGTCTAGTACTCATCATCTCAGATACCAATGATTTTGAAACTAGTACTTCTCTTTGTAGAAAACAATATGTAAAAACAATTCTGGGGTTCTTTTGTTGAGCTAGTGTGACAAATCCTTTTATACTTCCCAACATACAGTGAGCACCATCTGTACAAACACTAATACATGATTGCCAGGACAAGTTATGAGAACTGAAATAATTATCAACAACATCAAAAATGTCTTGGCCATTCGCTATTTATAGAAGTGGTTGACAAAATAAAAACTGTTCTATGATATCTATATTAATAAACATATCTACTGAATGCTAAAAGTTGAGCTTTTCCAGTGACGTCAGTTGATTCATCTGGCTGAATAGCAAACATATCGACTTCTTTAATGTCAGCTACCACTTGCAGCTCAACATCTTGAGACATATCCTGAATACGTAGACCAATGGTGTTATCTGACATATGGGTTCTTAAAACCACCTTTTCATATTCCTCATCAAACATGATAGTTACAATTTTACAGCATGCCAGTAAAATTACAGTTTCAGCAATTGTGTGAGATTTCATCTTTTTGGCAATTATTTGAGCGACATCGTAACTTGCTTCTTGCACTTTTTTTTTTTTTTTCAACATTGTCAGAAATTTGGTCCATTTATTTTCTTGGAGAGTTTTATTGAGTAACAAGTCTTTTGAAATATTCTGCTGGTTTCTCACAGAAGTGGGAGGTTTTGACTGCAAATGTCTCTTCATTTTGCTAGGAACCATTGCTTGATTTGCCAGTTTTTCACCACATACAAATGCACGTGGGACGTGGTGGATTATCTTCAGCTGAAATAAAGCCAAATAACAATCTTCATTGTATTGGCAGACAATAGTTTTAGATGCACTAATATCACTCACTACTTCACTGTCATCTAATATTAGTTTTTTTAATTAGAAATTTGTCCATGGTGAATGGATCCTTATAAAAAAATTTTAAAAAAAACTAAAAAAAATCAAACAAAGTTGAAAAAAAAATTAATGAATTAACTCTTACCAGTGTTAAAAGAAAATACAGGTATCACTTGAAATTACTGCCTCTTAATATTTTAATAGTGCAGCACTCATAGTTTTCACTAAAATTCAACACTGTTGAAACACAATGAAACAGATCTTAAAGAATTGAGCTGATTCAGTTGTGTCAGCAAGAAAAATGCTGAAAGATTTCAATTGTTCACTGATTAAACCTATCTCATCTTTATACCGCACCAACACAACAGTGTAGGTACAGTGTATGCTATAATTGTTGCACAACTGGAGAAACCTGTAAACACGTATAACAACGCATATCTATAATCTATAATAACAGGTATAATAAATCTATATTATACCAATATAATCATAAATTTTATTCACTCTTAACAATTCCATTCGATGCAATATTAACATTATTACTCCTCATATACTTTGTAGGTAAATGCGCAAAAAAACTTCTTTTACATCAATTTTTATTCCTTCATATAAAAATCTTGTAGTATACCTGTGAACCTTTCATGGCATACTAGTTGAAAATCACTGCTATAACCAGATCCAGTGCTTTCAAATATGTCATCTACTCCTTCAATCAAATGCTGTTTTAGGTAATTATCTCTATTATCTCTTACCTGTAACTGTATAAATTCCATTTGCTTCCCTTTCTTCCCTGTGATCTTTCATCATTCTAATCTATCCTAACTGAAGCTCCATAATAATCTCTCTCTCTCTCTCTCTCTCTCACTGTGCTAATTTGCTGATTTATGTTGTAATATGACTTCCGTTGTATCCCTGATCTACAACAGCAAGTGATTATGTTGTTAATTCCATTGAATCCTATCTCTGAAATTAGATGGCCTCAAATGCACTGCCTGCACCATCTCTATCTACCTGCTGAACAGTCCTTTCTGGTTGCAATTTTCTTTATCATGAATATCCTTCCTCCACCCTGATCTCTCTCTAATATCTCCAAAAATATTATATCCCTTATATTCTTTCCTTATATCAACTTCCATCAACCAAGTCTCACTCCTGTTAAAATACTTTTGAATATCATTCATAATATGATTCTGAAATAGATATCTGATCAATCTCATAATTTTCTATCCTAAATCTGAATGGCTAGCTAAAACATTCTGCAGGTTTACTACTGAGATAACAGTGCATTTTCTGTTGTCTTTCTACTTTATAATTTTTGTTGTCAATTTTCATGCCAAAATTCTGACAGCAGTAATTTAATTTGGCAAAATACACTTAAACACTTTGTAGCAGATTTACTTGTAAGATAATGGTAAAGTGCACATTCTTCTGCTCTAACTACCAGTCTGTAGTGCTTCCTTCATGCACCGTTAACATCTTTTTCTTCAAAGCTACTTTTGTTAAGGTACTGCTTCACTGAAGTGTAACATCACTCTGTTTCCATAGGTTTCCATTTAGAATATATAGAATTAGTGCTTTGTATGGAGTTACATTAAATGAATTAACTAAATTAAAGCCTGTAAGGAATGCAGAGAACCAATTAGAACCATTAAAGCACCCTGCATGGTGCTTCCTGTAATTAGCCAATCTACTTGGATGATTAAATGTCATTAGCTGGCTACCATCATCTCATTAAACAGCTCGCCTACTGATTTCATCAGTGATCTATGGCAAACCACAAAAAGTAAGTAATTGGAACAACCCCACAGAAAGAACAAAATGTAGGTACCATAAATGTAAAAAGCATTAATAGAAAAGATATGGACCTTGCAGAGGAATTACAGAGTGATCAGGTTAAAAAGCTAATGTTACTGAGATGAAGAATATAAAAGCAGATGAAATACTTCTAATTAATAATTGTAAGATATAATATATATATAGAATAGCTCATGTATTCGACACAAAATACACTTCTGAAGTGACAAGCTTTAGAATTTTTCAAGTCATTAGAGAGGAAAGCTGACAAAGAAAACAGGAAAAGTTACTTCTTGTTGTAAATCTAACAGCAGAGCAGGAAATAAATTCCAGATACACAGAAATGTTTTGTAAAATTTGGAGAAAAGAGCAAAGCAAATAATACTTGCTGAAGTTATTTTCAGAACATGAAGCAATCATTACTGAAACCATGTACCACCATAAAGCTGTTCATAATTCACATGGAAAAAAAAACACAAAATAAATTATGATCTTCTTATGATACTATTGTGAGCACTGTCTTCACAGTGGTCCTCATTACTCTTGTATACAGAGGACTTGAAATAGCTACTAATAACTATTTAATTATGAGTGATAAAAATGGATATCTCATTATTATTAACATCTGACTTCCATGGACTTTCGGGGGACCCTGTAATAACCTCCAGAGAGCACCCCTGGGTGGCGGATAGGGGAGCCCACCATTATATATATGTTATGGTTGGGTGGGGTGAATAAGGTGGATAAGAACTCATGGACCAACAGGGCCATAAGGGGCAATCATCTTGTTGTAAGGGAAGTGTCACTCCCATGGTCCCCTAGCTGGATCTATCCTCTTCTTCCTCTACTTTGAGGAAGATCCACTCACTTTAATCTTTCCTATAAATCTTATCAGCAAACTCTTCTTATTTTATGATCCTTATGCTATTAAAGTACTCGAGGGCATTTCTGGCCTTATATCTATGTCCCCTCTATAAACCTCTACTATAATTCTACTCTATTCTAATATAATCTACTCTTTTCCCCTTCAATATACCCTATTCCTCCTATGGGTTTAAATTTGGAAGAAGGCTAGTTCAATAGCCTAAAGGTAGCAGCCCTACCACTGGACTATCCATCGTCAGGCTAGTCACCTGACATGGAGAACATTATTCTACTTTTAAGCCGACAGAAAAAGGTAATCGGAATGAATCTATGGAAAATGACTGTGAAATGGAAAAGGTAAAATGAAAATGGAAACGATAAAATATAATACATACAGCAAACTGGAACGTAAGAGGAATAGCTTATAAAGAAATAGAATTAGACCAAATATTAAATGAAAGAAATTTTCAAATAGCAGTAATCACTGAAACAAAAAAGAAATTAAAAGGCACCATGAAAACCGAAAATTTTGATGTGATATATAGTGGAGTTGACAGAGTCAACTCCACTATATATCACATCAAAACAGAGACCAAAGAGCACACAAGCAGTAGTTATGATTTGGATTCATAACTCCCTTTCAAAACAGTTAAAACATTATAACTTATGGAATGAAAGAACAGGATCATATTGAATTTTATAATCAGTTACAATATACAGGGTGTTCGGGATAAATTTGACATATTTATAATTAATTATATTTTTCCGTAAGTTACATGTATTAACACACACTTCTCTTCATTTAAAAGTTTGGACCCTTCTTCATTCATATACAAGATGTCAGAAAGGATGGATAGCTGGAACCCACCTGAATCATGGAAGAGAATAACTTGTATCATGATGATTCGTGCCCGCCATCAAAATAAGGATATTACGACTGCTGCCCAATGCTCCCTGAATACAGTAAAAACAATCAGGCATGAACTAGAGACTTGCAATGGTGACTACGAGGATGTAGCAAGAAGAAAGATCCCTAGCAGACGATCTGATTGCGTTCGTACAGCAGAATTCCTCGCAAATCTGCAGGAACAGGTGTTGAAGAACCCTGGCATTGGAATTCGGGCTTTGTTCGTGGAGTTGCTAACTGTAGTCAAGCCCTGGATAACAAGGGTAGCCAATGGTAGGCCGTATGTATGGCAGCAGGATTCGGCCCCTTGCCACACCTCTGGGAAAAGTCAAAAATGGTTGTCTGAAAATTTCTACGACTTCACCAGTCCAAATGTTTGGCCTCCAAACTCCCCAGACCTTAACCCCATGGATTATTTTGTATGGGGCGCAGTTGAAAAAGACACCAATCGCACTTCCAGTAATACAAAAGCCCAGTTAATGGATAAAATTAAAACAGTTTTTGCGGCCCTTCCCAGGGAGACTGTAGCATCAGCTTGTTCGAGGTTCCGAAGCAGAATTGAAGCTGTGATCGATGCTAATGGTGGTTATTTTGAGTAAATCTTGTTGATAGTATTGTAATTAACTCTGCCTGTAATGTTTTTTGTCAATTCATTAAATTTAATAGATACAAAGAAGATTTTCTTTTTCCTTACGAAACTGTCAAATTTATCCCGAACACCCTGTATATATATATAATAAAATAAATAAAAATGATTATGTAATATTAGCATGAGACTTAAATGCAAGAATTGGAAATAAATTAATAATAATATAGGAATACATGGAGAGCATACTCTAAACAGGATTGATAAAAAATTGATCGACTTTGTAGTTTATAATAACCTAAAAATAATGAATTCTTTCTATAAACATAAAGACATACATAAATATACTTGGGCAGCAAGAAGATGGAAATCAATATTAGATTATTTTATCTTAAATTAAAAGACATCAAAGTTTTTGTTAGATGTTAGAGTTCACAGAGGATATGAAATAAGCAGTGATCACTTCCTCATTAAAATAAAATTAAGATTACCATCTAAATGACTACAAATAACAAGAACAGAAAGAAAATTTAAAACATTTGTTGATAAAACTAGAATATTAAATGACACAAATATACAATGGCTATATGAACAACGAATTAATCAATATTTAGATAAAATAAAAACAAAATGAAGAAATAGAAATAGAATGGCTTAACATACAAATGATACTAAATACAGAAGCAAATGAAAGCTTAGGAAAGACCAAAAAATTCAATAAAAGAAAAAAACTGAAGATATGGGATGATACAATCAAAGAAATAATCAAAACGAACAAAGAAGCCTATCATAAATGGTTAAGCAGTAAAAGATTAGAAGATGAAATAGAATATAAAAGAATAAGAGCCATAACTAAAAGCGAAGTCAGAAAAAGACAGAGAATCATGGAACAAATTTGTTTCTAATTTAGAACATGGTTTATATAAAATAAGATTCAATGTGTATAAAATTTTGAAATACTTAAATACAGATACTAAAGACATGATAAAATTAAACGCCAAATTAAAATTAGAAAAATTTCTATACAGAATTGTGGACAGATAAATATTTTAAAAAAGATAACTGGCAAACATTTAATGAAAATGAAAAGGAAATAACTAAAGAAGAATTAGAAATTAAAGAATTAGAATTAGAAAGGGGAAAGCGTGGTGGTGGGGTACTGCTTATGATAAGTGATGACCTATGTCCTCTAAGAGTGGAGGCTTTGGGAGGCAGTGAGACAAATGATTTTGAGAGCATATGGTGTGAGGTAGAGGTAGGCAAGACAGGATATTTAGTGGGGTGTTGCTACAGACCCAGGAGCACAGAGGATGGGGACCAGGAGATGTTTAGACAGTTAAGTTTGGCAAGTGCAAGAAGAATGATTGTTATGGGAGATTTTAACTACATAGCATAAATTGGAGAGAGGAAGATGCATGTAGCAATAGGGGAATGGAATTTCTAGAATTGTTGAGGGACAAATGTCTTAGGCAACATGTAACAGAGGGAACAAGAGGTTCAAGAGTTTTGGATTTGGTTATAGTACCAGAAGAGTTGATAATAACTGAGATGACATCTCTCCCACCAGTTGGAGAGAGTGACCATACGGTTTTGACTTGGAAAATGAAAAGACATGCAGGAGTATCAAAGAGACGGGAATTTATGTGGAATTATAAAACAGGTGATTATGATAGTCTTAGATGTCAACTTCGGGAAGTTTCGTGGAGGGAGGAATTGGAAGGCCAGGATATCATTAGTGCATGGGAAATTGTGAAGGACTATTTGTTAGCAGCAATGGTAAGTTGTATACCACGAGTCAAGAAGAGAACACAATTTGGAGTAAAGTTGATGACAAGCAATATTAAACAGGAATTGCATGCAAAAAAGAGGATATGGAAGAGATATAAAGAGACTGGTGAAGAGAAGATGCATGAAGAATATAAGACACAGGCCAGAAGAGTGACTAGTGTGGTAAGGAAAGCGAAACTGGAATATGAGAGGAGATTGGCCCTAAGATCCAAAGAAAATCCTAGGGAATTTTTTAGCTATGTGGCCAGTAGGAGGAGAAATGACTGTGGAAGAATGATATTGTGGGATAAAAATGGGAATAGAGTGACTGATGCAGAGGACATAGTGGAATTGTTCAATGAACACTTTATTGGAGTATTTCATCCTAGAGGAGTCAGTTTTAATGCTAGAGGGATAGGGCTGGTTCGAGGTTTAGATGTACAGGAGGAGAGTGTGTTTCAGATACTGAGTACTCTGGATGTCAGTAAAGCTTTGGGTATTTCACCAAGAGTTTTGAGAGAATGTGCTAGGGAACTGACAGTGCCTTTAACCTGGCTTTTCAATGAAAGTCTGGCTGCGGGAAAGGTGCCCAGGGAATGGAAGGAAGTTAAGATAGTGCCATTGCATAAGGGTGGTAACAGACTGGAAGTGTCTAATTATAGGCCAGTCTGTGTGTCATCAGTAGTTGTTAAGATTTTGGAGAAAGTAGTGAGGGACCGTATACAGCATTGGGCAGATGAGGGTAATGTCATCTGTGAGAGTCAACATGGATTTGTGAAAGGGCGCTCTTGTTTTAGCAATATGCTAGCCTTTTATAATAAAGTTACAAGAACATTAGATGAGGGAAAGGCATATACTGCAATTTTCTTAGACTTAGCGAAGGCATTTGACAGGGTGCCACATGATACGCTGATATTTAAGTTGCATCACATGGGTCTGGATGTCAGATTGGTCAACTGGATTCAGGATTGGCTGTCTGATAGGTATCAGAGAGTTGTGTATAGTGGATCAGTTTCAAGGAGGCAGAGGGTTACAAGTGAGGTCCCACAGGGCTCAGTACTAGGACCTATATTGTTTAACCTTTATATCAATGACATTGCCAGTGGACTGCAAGGGGATATTCAGTTGTTTGCGGATCATGCGAAGCTGGGAAGGATTATTAGTAATAGTGCAGATGTGGTAGCCCTGCAAGTGGATTTGAATAAGCTAGATAGATGGGCAAAATGAATGGGGGTGTCAGTTTAATGCAGCAAAATGTAAGGTCTTGAGGTTTGGGAAACATCGATGGGATGCTGCATACTCTATGGGAGGAGTTATACTGGAGGAAGTAGGGGAGACAAGAGATCATGGGTTGATGATTGATAGAAACCTGAAATTTAGGGGACATATTGCAAAGGTGGTGAAGGTAACACAGAGGATTGCTGCAATTATGAGAAGGACAATGACCTGCAGAGATAAAAGGGTTATCATTCCGTTGTATAAGTCTCTGATCAGAACACACTTAGACTATTGTTCTCAGATTTGGTCCCCAGAATTTGAAGGGGATAAATTAACTGTGGAAAGGATACAAAGACGGATGACAAAGATGGTTTCAGGACTGTACAAGCATAGTTATGAGGATCGGCTGAGGGAATGTGGACTGCAGAGTTTGGTGGATAGAAGAAGGAGAGGTGATATGATTGAGACTTTTAAACTGTTGAGAGGTGGTTACAGGGTTGACACTGGGGAGTTCTTTCGCTTGGTTGAACAGCGGGAAGGAGTGATTACAAGAGGCCATCCCTGGAAGTTACGAAAGAAAACTGTGAGCAAGAGGGCGAGGAGTGGTTTCTTTGCATGGAGGGTGGTTGAACCGTGGAATGCATTGCCTGATGGAGTGATGAGAGCGAGAACGGTCAATGAGTTTAAGGAGTAGTGATAGACTTTGTGTTTCTTAAGGGGGACCACCCCTCAATGAATCTTGACAGATTTCATGTTCTTAGGAAGGATCTCACACGATGAGTCTTTTGACTCCACGGAGGCCTGAATAATAATAATAATAATAAAATCAGCCTGAAGGAAACAAGAAATGGAAAATCACCTGGAGAAGATAAGCTAGGTTCAGAACTATACAAAATGCAGGAACAAGGTTCAAAGAAAGATTCCTATTACACTGGTCAACAAAAAAAAAATTTTTTCTGCTGATTATGATCTGACACTTGTTTTTTACTAATTTGGGTGTGCTGATTTCAAATATCAAACCCATTTTTCTCTATCCCGTCAGGTTTTTCCTCTATGGCATTTTCTTTTTGCTAATTTGTAAGTTTTTGATATTTTTAAGGAGGCAGTACTATTTAGAGGATCAAAAATTTGATTTTTTAATATTATTTTCTGAAAGTATGTACTTTTAAAAATCTGTTCCTAACTTTTTATCAAGAAATTCGAAAAATTCCCGAAGATATAGCCTATTATTCAAAGCGGTGCACAGATCAGAATTGGAGTGCTCACCGCTTTCGCTTGTTAGTAAACGAATAAATGCATAAGAACCTGCAATGGCATGTACTGGCATTTCGAATGCAAGAGAGGCCAATAACCGACCTAATACATTTAGGTGATGAAAAGTAGGTGATGACAACTGCCTAAAACAAACGAATGCTATATGAGTCATAGCAGACAAAGAACGATCGAAATCAATCAATCGTTAATCGATCATGAAAGTATGATGAGCGATTATAACATTTCAATAAAGTCTCTTTTTTTTTGTCTTGTTAATTGCATGCTAGTCGGCAGTAAAGAAAATACATCATGTCTACTACTCAAAGTTGTGTCATTAGTGTAGATTCCTTCTGCTACATTTGTGGCAGCTTTACTGTTCCCAGTCAAAGCACAAATATCACTGATTTTGTTAAGAAAGTGTACTTTGCATACTTTGACATAAAAATTGCAGATCAGGACAAGTCATGGGGCTCCAAATAAAGTGTGTAAGTCATGTGTAGAAAATTTACGACAGTGGAGCAAGGGAAAACACCAAAAATTAGCTTTTGGCATTCCAATGATTTGGCGTGAACCGCAAAAATCATGTAGATGATTGCTATTTTTGTTTAGTTCAGACTTCTGGTTATAATAAGAAGAATAAGAAAAAAATTGTGTATCCAAATCTCAACTCAGCAATTCGGCCAGTTGCTCATTCCAATGAAATAGCCATGCCAATTTATAAAGGACTTCCTTTACTTGAGAACGAGCATGATCGGGATATGCCAATGTTCTTGAGGAGCAAGAACCGGATGTTGATTTAGACAATGAAAATTTAATCTCTAGGTCTGGACCGCAACGTTTTACTCAAGCAGAATTGAATGACATAGCAAGAGATTTGGGCCTATCAAAGGAATCGTCTTAATTGTTAGCTTCAAGATTAAATGAAAAAAACTTACTGGAGCAAGATACGAAGATAACTTTTTATCGTAGCAGGGAAAGTAATCTTGTACAATATTATAAACACGAGTGTGGGTTTGTTTACTGTAACAATGTGTCAGGTTTACTAACTGAAATGAGTGTTGTACAATATCATCCAAATGAGTGGCGTTTATTTATTGACAGTTCAAGAAGAAGTCTCAAGTGTGTCTTATTACACAATGGGAATGTATATGGCTCAATTCCTATTGGCTATTCAGTCCACTTAAAGGAAACATATGAGGGCATTAAAAAGGTTCTGAAGTTATTAAAATATACAGACCATAACTGGATCATCTGTGTGGATCTTAAAATGGTGAACTTTTTACTTGGCTTTCAAAGAGGATATACAAAGTTTCCATGTTTTCTATGCTTCTGGGATAGTCGATAGAAACCAACACTGGAGTCAGAAACATTGGCCTCTTAGAATATCCTTAAATGTTGGAGAACAGAATGTTATAAATCAATCTTTAATCGACAGAGAAAAAATCATTTTTCCATCTCTACACATCAAACTGGGTCTTATGAAGCATTATGTTAAAGCTTTAGATTTACAAGGTGACTGTTTCCAATACATATGTGAAAAATTTCCATGACTTAGTTATGAAAAAATTAAAGCCAGTGTATTTGATGGACTGCAAATTAGAACTTTAATGAGAGACCCAAATTTCATCAACTCTATGAACGAAATTGAGAAAGAGGCCTGGACTTCGTTTACGATAGTTGCGAATTAAATTTTTGTTTCCAAGAATAATTTTCTTGGAAACAAAAAAGCGTGCAATTACAAAGATCTAGTGGAAACAATGCTTGAAAATTTCCAGCGCCTAGGTTGCAACATGAGCATAAAGCTTCATTTCCTATACAGTCATCTTGATAGATTTCCTGAGAATTTAGGTGCTGTAAGCGATGAACAAGGCGAAAGATTTCATCAAGACTTAAAAATTATGGAAAATCAGTACCAAGGAAGATGGGATTCTCACATGATGGCCGACTACTGTTGAAGTATTCAAAGGGATTGCCAAAACAGAACACACAGCAGAAATTGCTACAAACAAAAATTTATTCCCTGAAACTCATGTGTAAGTAAAATTGTTATTTTTTTATAAATATTCTTGTAATTTTTAATGAATATTGTTAAGTAGTTATGTATCTAATTATGGGCCTCTCTCGCATTCAAAGCGCCAGTACGTGCCGTTGCAGGTTCTTACACATTTATTCGTTTACTAACAAGCAAGAGGGTTGAGCGCTCCAATTCTGATCTGCGCACCGCTTTGAATAATAGGTTATATCTTCGGTAATTTTTCGAATTTCTTGATAAAAAGTTAGGAACAGATTTTTAAAAGTACATACTTTCAGAAAATAATATTAAAAAATCGATTTTTTTGATCCTCTAAATAGTACTGCCTCCTTAAAACTATCAAAACCTTGCAAATTAGCAAAAAGAAAATGCCATAGAGGAAAAACGTGACGTGATAGAGAAAAATGGGTTTGATATTTGAAATCAGCACACCCAAATTAGTAAAAAACAAGTCTCATATAAAAGTCAGCAAAAATTGTGTTGGACAGTGTTATTTTTAAATAAAATCTATTCAACTAGTAACTTCCCAATAGAATGGAAAAAATCAATTGTGATTCCAATCTTTAAAAAAGGTAGTAGAGATGACTAGTTACAAAATATATAGCAATTTTAAATAACAAACTAATAAAATATTCTGAAAACTTTATTTTAGAAGTACAGAATAGATTTAGAAAAGGACAATCATGTATAGACATGATTGTCCTAAAATTAATGATAGAGAAAAGAAGAGAATGCCATTTAGAAACACATATGACATTTATTGACTTTGAAAAAGCATTCGACAAAGTTAAAAGAAGCATTTTACTTAACATATTAAAAGAAAGACAAATACCAAATAATATCTTAAAAGCAATCATGAGTATATATGAAAATAATCAAATACAAATAAGATTAAATCATGAGCTATCATATACGAGAGAGATAAACCAAGGAGTCCGACAGGGATGTCCCCTCTCAGCAACTCTTTTTAATATTTACCTAACTGAATAATAATAAAATGGAATAAAAATTCCCATCAGGGTATTAAACTATCTCCTACTGTGAACTTTAAACACTCTCCTTTTTGGCGATGTTTGATAACTTACAGAAAGCTATTTTAAATTTAAATGAGATAGCCAAAGATTATAGAATGATAATATCAACAAAAAAATCAAAAACTATGGCCTTTATGTTAAAGATACCAAGCAATTTTAAACCTGGTTTTACTCCATTTTTTCCAAGTAAAAAAATGGAGTAAAACTAGGTTTAAAATTGCTTGGTATCTTTAACATAACTATACCCAAGTTAAAAATACTTTCTACACTATGGCCTTTAAAGGACAAGATCCAGGAAGAACTAAAATAGTAATAGATAACAAGATTTTAGAACCGGTGAATTCATTTAACTACCAAGGTTGTATAATTACATATGAAAATTAAAAAAGATATAAACCTAAAAATTGCAAAATATTTAAAAATAACAGGTGCAATTAACTCTATTTAAACCAAACCTAGTTCAAAAACAAACCAGACTAAAAGTATACAATACATTAGCCCTACGATTACAATACATTAGCCCTTCCTATTGTATGGAAGTGAAATCTGGACAATAAAACAAAATGACAAACAAAAATTAATAACAGCTGAAATTAAGTTTATGAGAAAAACTGCAAAGTATACTCTATTTGATCACAAAAGAAATGAAGAAATTATGAAAGAATTAAACCAGGAATCAGTAATAGAAAAAATTAAAAAATATAAATGGATGGAACAAGTCCAAAGCACGAAAACAGAAAGATTACCAAAACAAGTCTTAAAGTACAAGCCATTAGGAAAAAGAAAACCTGGATATCCTCTTAAAAGATTCAACGATGACTTCTAAGGCTAGAACAGGCCACTCTAGGCATAAATCTTTGATAGGCATGATGATAATGATGACTTCCATGGAGTTAAAAGACTCATCATGGGAGGTCTATACTCTCTCATGCAAAGAGATTGTCAAATCATGCCTTGAACTCATTCACAGTTTCTGTACTCACCACTTTCAAGGCAATGTATTCATTCTACTCACCAATCACTAGCCATGCAAAGAACCTGTTTCTCACTCCTTTGCTCACACCATCCTTATTTATAAAGCTTCCAGTGATGGCCTCTAGTTCTATATTTGTCTCCCTCTACTCTATGAAAAATCTTCACATTAATCTGGTAGCAATCCCTCACCAACTTATATGTTTCAATCATATCCCCCCCCCCATCGTCTATTCACAAGTCTCTGTTAAGATGCATTTTCTCAATCTCTCCTTATAGGTGACATTCCATATTCTTGAAATTAGTTTAGTAAACCTTCTCTGTACCCTCTCCAATACATCTTCATCCCCTTGAAAACCAAGTGACCAAATCTACACACTGTAGTCAATATCTGGCCTGATCAAAGCCTTATACAAGCCATAACCCCTTTGCTTCTACATGTCAATGTCTTCCTCATTATTGCCATAATCCACTGGGATTTTCTTACAATTCTAGAGGTGTGATCTCTAAACTTTAAGACTCTCTCTGCCATCATGCCTAGATAGATCTCATTTCCTCCACCTCCTTCAAAATTTCTCCATTAATTGTATACTCTACATCCCAACCTTGCATACCAAATTTCTAGACAATGACTGCAATTTGCAACATTCAAATCTGATATCTCCACTCTGCCCACTCACATAGTCTATTTACATCCTCCTGCAAGGCCACAACATTGGCTCTACTTCTCATGGCTTTTCCTAACTTTGCATCATTGGCAAACAGCTGCACATCTCCAGTTATGCCATTTCCAATGTCATTAACATACAAGTTAAACAATAACCCTATCCCTGTGGCTCTCCACTAGTGACCTTGCTCTTTTGGGATACCACTCCTCCATACACAACCTGCTGATACCTGTCTGACACTAATCAGCTATCCAACTCACTAATCTTATCTAATCCCATCTAGTTTAGCTACTAAGCTGTCATGGCAGTCTATCAAAAGCTAAGAAAATAACCAAGTACACCACTATATATACATCTCCTTTATTGAACAAATTTGCTACCTTGTTTTAACATGTAAACAGATTGCTGAAACATGACCTCCTAACAAACACATGCTGACCATCATAAAGAATACTGCTATTATCAACCTACTTCTGAATCCTAGTTCTCACCTACTTCTCTAGCACCTTAACAACAACACTAGACACACAGACTTGCTTATAATCTGCAGCCTCAGTCTTACTCCAACCCCAATTGTGAAGTGGAACAATTTTTCCCACCTTCCATTCCTTTGGGACTCACCCCCCCCCTGTTGTAAGATGCAAGCTAAGCAGCTATGATAAAAGGTGTCATTAATTCCACAGAGCATTTCCTCAAGACGTGGCAATATGCTGTTAAGTCCTCTTGCCTTATTAACATCAAGTTTACTTGATGTTACTTATTTTTTTTATGATGATGTTACTTTTTATGATGATGTTACTTATAACATCATAAGTAACATTTACTTATGATGTTACATCATAAGAAGCTGGACTACAGTCCAGCTTCTTATGATGTTGAATGTAAAAGATTCACCACACTGCTTACCAATCTGCCAGTGTTATCAATTAGCAACATCCTCCCATAGTCATTTTTAATTCATTTTTCTTAGCTCGATTGGCTAATTTCTTCTCATATTGCACCTGTGGTTTTTACCAATTAAGTCATTTTCCTGGCCTATTCTTTGTACTCTTCATGCAACTGATCATTACAACATTCATCTTGTGTTGGCTCCACAGTGGCTTCTTTTTCTTCTTCCAGATTTCATGCTTCATTCATCCATAGCCCAGGTGATCACTTTATGGTCACTGTCACTAACCAGGATAGATAACACACACACATGCACGAACTCCATTCACAATCACTAGATCTATAGCTCTTAAACCTTGTGTGGCCTTCACTATATATATTGCCTAAGATTGTTGCCCCTTAAGAACTCGAGAAATTCATCCTCCTTATTCCCTGATGTTATCTCTTCATTCCAATTAATATTACCATATTTGAAATCACCCATTATGATCACCCTTTGCTTGCTCACTCAGCCAAGCTGCTTATAAATTTCTTTTTCTCCATCTTCCACATTCTCTGGCCGGTAGCAACACCCCACCAAATATCTCATTCCATCCACCTCCACCTCACACCATACTACTTCAAAACAACTGCTAGTTTTTTCTCCCTTGTATCTCAACCTTGTGTGGACACAATTCCATTGCTATCATCAGCACTTCTCCCTTCTTACCTTTCCTATCTCCACAAAAAATATCATATCCCTTCATTCATAATAAGCATAACAATTCATTTCTTGGTTATAACCAGTCCTACTCAAGTTGTTCCAAATATGTGACTTCTCCTCACTTGTTCCTGTCTGGTCACCATCTGACCTACCCCACAGCTGAAACCCCATGTGTTCCAAGCCATTCCATTCCTATGCTGACCATCCACATATATGCATTCATTACTACTTTCATAATCCATTTTCCTTATACCATGTCTCTCCTGATCCACCAGGCCTGCCCCCATTTCTCTGTCCAACTTGTATTCCTGTTATCACATTCTCCTCTCCGTTCACAACCACATCAGTCTCACCTAGCCCACTCCCCTTCTCATTCACATCATCTCTGACTTCCACTATAATTTATTTGGATCACTCATTACACTTCCTTCCTTCCATTTTTAATTAATTAAAAATTTTATATATTTTAAATTAATTTTCTACATTTTTATGTTGCTAAGGATTTTTTTTTCTATTCTATCAATTTTATATATTTTTAATTAATTTTCCACATAATCTGAAAACCTTGCTGTAGAAACCAAACCTAGAACTTTTTTCAAGCTACTTCAGGCCACCAATAAATGGGGTGATGATCTCAGACCAGGCAATAAAATTCATCTCCCACCTAAAGACAATTACAAACATCAATGCCAATGGCAGGATTCAAACCTGTAGCCCATTGGAGAGTGGGTACGCTGATCACTCAGTCAACCATGCCAGTAAGATTGTAGATAAGAATATTGCAGATAGAAATTTGAAGTTCAGAGGACACACTGAAAAAGGTTGTGAAGACCACCCAGAGAATTCTTACGATATTGAGAGGACACCAACCAGCAGAGATAAAAGGATGGTAATTTCATTGTATAAAACTGTGATCAGACCGCACCTAGTCACCCAGATATAAATAGGGGATGAAATAGCCTTGGAGAAAATGCATAGACAGAAAAAAAAATTATATCAGGACTATGCAATGTTGGTTGTGAGGACAGACTGAAGAAGTGCAAACTAAAGAGTTTAGTGGAAAGATGAAGGTGGGGAGGATATCATTATTATAATAAGACTTCCAGGAAGTCAAGGACTCATCAAGGAGACCATACATCACCCACACAAGCTGCCACACTGTTTCTTAAACTCATTCTGACTAGATGCACTCTCTTCAATAGGCAAACTGTTCCACACACTCAAATTTGTATAAGAGAAAAATCTAGCTCTCACCCCCTTTCTTAACTGCACATAAACTTAAATTCAATGAATGCCCCATTGTCCTCTTTCCATTTCATATAATGAAAATTTTCATCAACTGACATCCTATCACATTGGAAGATTTTCCACTTGGTTATACTAAAAATTAAAGATACCAGGAAATTATATACTTGGTTTAATCCTTTGTCCAAGTGTAAGCAAACAAAGTTTGTGCCTGCAATCAGGATTGGGGCAACTCATATATAAAAGCTAATGACATCACTTGCCTTAGTATCCCATAAAGAAAAGCACATATCCTTGCGGGTATGTATAAGGCTATGCATTATGGGAAGGGTCACTACCCAGACCGGTTTTGACCTTTATTGAGGTCTCATCAGTGGGAGCCACATCCAGAGGGGATACCAAGGTCATGTTTTCATATACAAGTAGCCTACTTGGATAAAGGATTACACCAAGTATATAATTTCCTGGTATCTTTAATTTATAGTATAACCAAGTGGGAAAAACTTCCAACAACCATCTCTCTAATCCAGAGTATTTTAATAAAGGGTGACACCTTTGGCTACTCGTATATGAAAATATGACTTTAGTATTACTTCAACTTTGGTATTACCTCTGGTATGAAAGCAACTGATATAACCACAAGAAAGAACATATCTTAAATCCTTTAAATCCCATGTTTCATCAAATTGTAATAATTTGTTCTTTTTCTTTTAGGATATTTAAGAAGACGTGTCAGAGGTTTTAAAGAAATTCAAAGGCATGGAGGTGCTGGCTGTCATCAAGTTTTTCGTGCTGCAAGAAAGTCTGCAACTGACCAAACTTAGTGCGAGACTTTAGGGAACTGTGCCCCAGAATATCCAACAGTTACCAGATGGGTGGCCAAGTTTAAAACTGGGCATTCTGAGACAACAGATGCTCCTAGGTCAGAAAGACCTTCCACAGTCATCAATGGCATGCACTACATCGATGAAAGCATTGATGCAGTGCATGCTATAATCTGCATCAATGTTTTCAGGTGTGATCGCTGTCCAATAGTGATGAAGCCTTATTTCATCAATATGAGCCAAATATTTGCACCTGATTTCTCAAAAATTACCTAAAATCCCTTGTGATGACTGCACATATTCTCTCTTTTGATCGGCATTCATACATTTGGGGACCCACTTAGCTGAGAGCTTCTGTATGTCAAGATGTTGGTGGATAATGGCCCCAATTTGTTTCCTGGATACCCTCAGTCTTTGCAATGTTTTTGGCTGGTATCCTTGTTGATAGATGAATACCAGCCAAAAACATTGCAAAGACTCTGAGGGTATCCAGAAAACATGTTGGGGGCCATTATCCACCAACATCTTGACATGCAGAAGCTCTCAGCTAAGTGGTCCTCAAATGTTTGAATGCCAATCAAAAGAGAGAACATGTGCTGTCACCACAAGGGATTTTAGGTCATTTTTGAGAAATCAGGTGCAAATTTTTGGCTCATATTGATGAAATATGGCTTCATCACTATGACCAGAGACCAAACAACAGTCAATGGAGTAGACACAAAGGTTCTCTACAGCCAAAGAAATTCCGAACCAAAAAGTCAGCAGGGAGGGTTCTTGCCATTGTCTTTTGGTATATGTTTGGTGTAATCCTTACCTAGTACATCAAAAAGGTTAAGCTGTTACAGCAGCAGTTTATTCAACAGCTCTGAAGGAATTATAAGAGGTACTGAAGGAAAAACGCCACAGGAAACACCGCAGAGGCAAGTTGCCTTTGCAGGACAACACCTGCTCACAGTGCTCATGAAACCCAACAGACAATATACAACTTGCTGGAAGTTTTTCCACTTAGTTATACTATAAATTAAAGATACCAAGAAATTATATACCTGGTTTAATCCTTTATCCAAAAGTGTAAGCAAACAAAGTTTGCACCTGAAATATTTTCAGGACTGGGGTAACTCGTATATAGAAGCTGATGACTTCACATTACTTGGCTTATATCCCATAATGCAATATCCTTATAGGTATGTATAATGCTATGCATTGTGGGAACAGTCACTACCCAGACCATTTTCGACCTTTATTGAGGTCTCAGGTTTGAGTCTGGCTCCCACTGATGCTGACCAGAGAATTGCTGTAAGTACTGAGAAGGATGCTTATCTGCAGAGATGAGTTGTCATTCCATTGTATAAAGCCCTGATCAGACCACACCTGGACTATTCTGCTCATATTTCGTCTCCATGATTTTAAGGGAATAAATTAACCATGCAAAGAGTGAAGAGGCAGATAACAAAGATAATATCAGGACTGTACAATGTTAGTTATGAGGACAGGCTGAAGGAAGTGGACTGCAGAGTTTGGTAGATAGAAGGAGAGGTGATATGATTGAGACTTTTAAATTGTTGAGAGGTAGTTAGGGAATTGACACTGGAAAGTTCATCTGTTTGGTGGAACAGGAGGAAGGAGCAAGGATAAGGGGCCATCCCTGTAAGTTACAAAAAGAAGTTGTGAGCAAGAGAGTAAGAAGTGGTTTCTTTGCATGGAGAGTGGTTGAACCACGGAAAGCATTGCCTGATAGTGGTGAGAGCATAAATGGTCAATGGGTTCAAGGAATGGCATGGATAGGAATGGCACAGTTTTTTAGGCTCACCCTAGAAAACTGTGTTTTCTAGGGTGAGCCTCCCATGATGAATCTTGTGACTCCATGGAGGCCTGAATCATAATAATAATATTCACCAGCAAGTGTTTTTGTGCTCTAAAAATGAATACATGAAATAAAATAAAATGAATAGCAGCTTAATAAATTATGTTTATTTTGGAGTTGTGTAGTATTGAGTCATAATATTCTTGTTATTCTTGTTAACTGTAAAAAGTTAACAAGAATAACAGTCAACACAAGGCATTTTGATGTCTTCTTCTATCACAGCAAGCATCTTAAATGGATGAGAAAACTAAAAAGATTAATAACTGCTTGAATGAATTCACTTGAAAAAAAAATGGAGAAAAAAGCAATAAAGGCAGCATGTCATCTGTGTTTTTTTAAGTTGAAGCTATTAATTTTTATTTTTGAAATATCTGAAAAATAACAAAATCAGTAGCCTAAAAGCAATGCATAGAAAGAAATGGATATTTTATTGTCCTTTTAACTGGTAGTTAAAGATAACATCCACTATGTGATGAAAATAAAAAAAAAAGAAAAAGAAAGAAAGAATGCCATAATCTTTAAAACTTATGAAAGTAAAATGCATCTATACAAACCACTTATTTTACTGGCAAGCCCTTTACGATCCACATGTGCTGGATTTAATGCTGGCATATAATGAAATAGTAACTCTGCACAGTGACATCTGGCTTTTGCTGTGCCATGTGCAATAACACATAACAGATCCTGAAAAGATTAATAAGCATGATAATCAGAAAGGTTATCAAAATGTAAGCAAGTTCTAAAAGTTATATATACAAATACAATGCACATTGGTAAATTTATATAGATATTATACATGATATATGATTTTAGCAGGGATTGCTTAAGGTATCAAAGCTACATAACAAGTAGAAGACCACCACAAAGTCTGTAAGGAAAAGAAAGAAATGAATGGGACTTTAACCAAATGTCCAATCTCATCTGGCCACAGTACACTTTGTTTACAAGTGAGACATCAGAATAATGCTGAAAAGACATGGCTGACAATTAGGATTTAGGGAAAAGCAGAAGCACAGAAAAAAAAAATGAACAAAAGAATAAATAACTATGAAATAATTTATTCCGAGAATAATGACAAGGGTAAGAAAGGAATAGCTACAATACTCAATGCTAAACACAAACAAACTTCTTGAATAACAAGGAATAATGTGAGTAAATTTCAAAGTGGAAAATTTTGCGTACCACAGAACTACAGAGAAAAAGTAGAAATGTTGGTACCTGTTGGACAGCAAAAGAACAAAGTAGTAAAGGAATCACATATTCAGAAATATTCTAAAAAAATTTGAAAGAAAAAAAAAAGGTAGAGCTAATAATAATAATAAATACTTACTATATTTCCTGTTTAGGAAAAGTCAATACATTATTATTAATGCCATGATGAGTCCTTGACTCCCTGGAGGTCTCAGATAATAATAATAATTATCATCACAGGACTGCATAAGAACTGCAAAATTTCATCATTGGAGTTCACACATAGCCATCAAACCTAGATTGGAACTCATTCATTGTTTTCACACCCACCAATTTTCTCAAAACAATACATTCTGAACACCAAGCACTCTTCAAAAAAGTTGCTCCTCACTCCTCTGCTGAAATTGACGTCATACAACTTCTAGAAAGGGCCTCTTATCCCCCCCCCCATTTATCCATTTTATGACAAACTTCTTTTATATTAACTTCTTGTGAATGTATACTCTGCTCTTTCTAACCATGCAACTCTACAAAATGTGCACCTGTACAATAAAAAGTAACTACCACCTAGTGTTTAACAATACTAATAAAAAATGTCTGTATCACAGTGATTTAAATGTATGGCTTAATGGTAAAAAACTGAAGGTATCACACAAAGAAGATGGCACCATTACTTTTCAGTCTCATGTTTTATATTATGCATTCATTTTTCCTCTCTCTTTCCTCCTCTTTCATCCATATCTTCAACTTTTCTTTCATTTGTAGTTGTTTGATTAGAATACCAGCCTAGTTGGTTGAGTGGTTAGCATATACACTCACTAAGCAATAGGCTGCAGGTACAAATATTTCAAATGGTCTTTACATGGAAGATAAATTTCATCACTCAGTGAGAGCCATTCCCTCCTACTTATTGGAAGCCTGAAGTGGCTTGAAAAAAGTTCCATGTTTAGTCTCTAGAGCAGGGGTGTTTGTGGGACTATGTAAAAAATAAATACAAAAATATATAAAATTAATAAAAATAGAAAAATAATTCTCAGTAACAAAGGATAACTGACTGTCTATCATACACTTTGACATTTTCACAATACATTCTGAAAATGCTGTAATGAAGGGTGCAATTACATAACAAAAAAAGAATATGGAACACAGTAGCAAAAAGTATTCATTTATTATTTGCAAAGAGTATTTATGTAGTTAGTATAAGCAATAATAAAGAAATTTGAATATAGCATGTGCAACTATGAGCTAACAATTTTGCTAAATGCAAAAAGAATCTCCCACTCTTCAAAACACATCCAAAAGAAATGTTTGGCTCCTGTTCAGTGCTTATTTCACTCGCTCGCTCGCTCACACACACACAGGTTAGTATATGTATGTATAATGCAACTTTGCAGATGCCTTTGCAATATTACTATGTTACTTTATAATGACTTAAAAAATGAAGGAAGATTAATGTAAGATTATATTCACTGCATAAGAATAATATACAGAGTGAGCAATTATAATAATAATCAAGTATGAGCAGTTACTTAATGAACAAAAGAAAATAAGACAGATTATGCTTGCTGGACAGATTAATGCTAAATAGAAAATGCCTAAAACTCACTCAAAGTAATATTGATGGTGTTACTTATAAGTTAAATAATTTAAGATAGAAACTCATCTACACTAGATGTTATTCTTGAAATTTTTAATAATACTTGACTTCACTAATGAAATGCTTCTAACAGCATTATACAAATATAACTCATTTTAAAAAAAATCATTGGGAAATTGTGAAATAAATGCATCTTTTTGCATGCATTAATAAAAATAAATAAATAAATTGCTGTTCATCACAAAGAATAGTCTTTCAAGAATTTTTTTTTTTTAAATATTAAAAACCACCACTGATGTAAAAGAAAATAGTCATCCTGGCACATCATTTCTTATGTATTGTTTTAGGAGGTGGGGATTTTGTTGAAACATATTTCTCAAATTATTAAATAAAATAAACTAGAAATAAATATAACTTTTTGTTTTTACCTTTATGATGTCTCGTTTCAAACTCATAAGACATTCCAAAAGTTGACAATGATGTGCTGAGAAAATAAAAGCATTTAAAAATCACATTTAATTTGTTATAAAAGTTATAAAGTCTAATATATATATATATATATATATATAAAATATTGATCAAAGCTCGATTTGCTTCCTCAGTCTTAAGTAAAAGGCTGGTTATTATTATTATATCCCACTAATTCGAGCCCTACCCAAGGGCCTATGAGTTGTGGAAATACTTTCTGAAAATGAATGCTGTGCCGAACAAAGCGGCCTCTTGCAGCTGCCCAATTTTTAATCCATCTAACTCGAGTGCTTCTAGATGTTTTTCAATGTTTTAGGGATGGCACCTAAAGCAGTTATTATTATGGGAACAACTTTCGTTTTCTTTTGCCAGATTCATTGAACTTTGACTTGCAAATATATATATATATATATATATATATTATCGTTCATATTTACTCGGTAGATAATGTTATAAAAATTAGTTTGAATGACTATATACCGAGAATGAAAAAGAAAAGGTTTAATGTTAAGATACTACTAGTTTTGTTGAATAAATCAACTTCTTCAGATATCACAGGCAAAGAATTATATAAAATAACAGAGACATGATAAAATTACATCAACAGATCTAGTATAAAGTTGATTTATTCAACGAAACTAGTAGTATCTTAACATTAAACCTTTTCTTTTTCTTTCTCGGTATATAGTCATTGAAATTAATTTATATATATATATATATATATATATATATATATTTTTTTTTTTTTTTTTTTTTTTTTTTTTTTTTTTTAATGTCAGATTTCCACCTAGAAAAGGTTGTAAACATTGTGCATTATGTACTGTAGGTGGGCTCAGAATTGTATATCTATTTTTAATTAATTTTATATAATTATTTTGTATTTTTTATTTATTATTTTTATATAATCTAGAAACCAAACATGGAACTTTTGCAAGCTGCGTCATGCCTCCAATAAGTGGAAGAACAGACTCAACATTGGACAATGATTCATATCCTACATAAACACAATCATAAACATCCATGTCTGTAGTGGGATTCAAACTCACAGCTTTTGGTCGGAGAGCAGATATGCTAACCACTCAACCATATACAAACACAACACTAAAAATGAATAAGTAAAAAAATTAGTTGGTCCAGAAACTAACAATCCCAGGACTGCTGCTGAATTTTAGAACTTGACTGGCTATGTTGGACAATACCTATTGGGGGAAAAAAGTGCACTTTAAATAGCTCCCTTATCATATAAGAAATATGACAAGAGCACACTGATCATGAATCCGGTTTTAAAATTAGTTTAATTTCAAACTAGAATTTCCATATTTCAGAAGAGTTTCTCTGGTATTATACAGGATAACAAAGAATTGTGTTAAATTAAACAGCAAAGGTATTAATTTAAACAGAAAACAAGAAAAGCTTTGCATGTGCACAATTATGCTATGGAATTGATGGTGGTTACCCACTTAGCATGGGCTTCTTTTTTTTTTTTAATCTTCCACCGGGAGACACTAGGATGACAACAACATGAACTCCTTGGATTACCCAAATTCATTTTTATAACTATAATGTATATCTACTACTACAAATGTGCTCAGGATTAGTTTCATCTTTGTTAGGGAAAATAAGTGAGTCCACAGGAAACCAATCTCATGATGGGATTGTGAGATTGGTTTCATATTCCAGCAATACTAGAATATAAAATATGAGTAGCAAGGGAATAATATATTGACTAATTATCACAAAGGCCAAATTGAGATGCATGACATAAAATTCACACACACACACACACACACACCTATAGACTATTTTGTGCATATTCCTCCAGCTTATCTTCTCTTTCTCACTGATCTAACTTTTTTTTTTTAGGTTTTATTTGTTTTCCATAATTATTTATGAAAAGACACATAATATGTTCAACTCTGCTAAACTATATAATCATTATACAAAATTTTAATTAACCTATCCACTAGCCATAACTATTTAATTCTACCTTAAAAATCATATAAATTCACCACTTCCATAACCCACTGATGAAGGCCATTAGGCATATTTTTGTTCTAATTGTAAAAAATAACCTGTATTTGTTCTCCCTTTTCCACAATCTCTGAATTATGCCTTCTAGTCAAAACTGGTTCAGCCAAAATGCTGCAAAATCCTACTATCTTATATATGCCCTAACCTAACTTATAAACATCTCCTGTTTAATAAATTCAGATTACAACTAGCTAACTGATTCTCATAACTACCACGATATAATCTCTCCCATCACATATTTAGTCACTCTCCTGTGAATACTTTTGATTTTCTTCGCATCCATCAGGAGTAAAAACCTTCATGACTTAAGATTAGAGTCATAATCCAATACTGCCTAACTAAAGACTTGATGACATATCACTACATGTCTTAAAGAAATGTCTGGGGAAGTTAGCAGCAGCTAGGCCTACCTACCTACTTAAAAAGTCTTGCAGTGGCTGTTTAGGTTGCCAGTTGGGGTTCTGAAGGGATAGTAGTTCTAGTTTAAATGGCTAGGTGGTGGTGGTGCACATCATTCATATTGCTGTTTAGGCCATGAATGTTGATGAAGTGGATGTGGAAACATCCACTTCATTTTTGGTGGATTTTTTTGGATAAAAATTAGTGTTGGTGCATTGTTTGGTTGGATTTCTGTTGTCTTTCATGATTTTTTTTTGGTGGGATTTTTGATGTTTTTTGTGGGTTTTTTTGAATTATTTTGTGTGGAAAAAATTTTGATATCTGCAATAAAACACTTTTCTTTTGGTTGTAGTTCATCGTGTTTGGTGAGGAAGGGATAAAAAAGAAGTAGGGCATACAGTGAGAAGTGTGACAGACTCGCAAACATACTGCCACAAAGAGGGGAGTCTGTCTCCTGTCCATACATTGCCTCAACAGTTCCCCCCTGGAGTCACAGTATTTGGTCTCCCTCCAGTCATGAATTGGCAAAATATGCGATTGCAGGATTTTTTGCTAGCTGATCAGGAAGCCTCCAGGTCACAGGTTTGTTACTACTTGGTTTGGTCCCATGTACTAACCAGCAGCTGGTCTGCAGAACTGTTTTACTGCTGTATCCTCAAATAGGGGATGGTCCAGGCCTCCTACAGTAAGATTGGTATGTCTCTGAGGGTATCACTCTCTCTCACTGCATGTGAGAAGAGTGGAGTGGGAAAAAGCACGAACCCTTTGCCCTAGCAACCAAACATGGCTGCAGTCACTTCAGGTCTCTAATAAGCAAGGTGGTGGTATTTCACTAGGTGATGAAAGACATCTATCACCATATGCATTTTCTTTGTCCAGTGCATTCATTACCTTGTTATAGAACATAAGGAAGTTGGTAAAACATGACCTCCTTTTAATAAAGCCATGTTGTCAAGCACAGAGAATACTGATGTTATCAATCCACTTTTGTGTTCTAGCTCTCACTAACCTCTCTAACACATTAACTACAACTCCAGATATGCAGATTGCCTATGATTTGTAACTTTAGCCTTATTACCATCTTTGTGAAATGGAACAATTTTACCTTCCTTCTACTCCTTTTTATGCTGTTGCAAGACTTCTTAAGTAGGTAGGCCTAGGCTGCTGCTAAATCCCCCAGACATTCTTTTAAGACTCGTAATGATATGTCATCAAGGACATATCATGATATATCCTATTGTCTTATTGGCATCTATCTTACTTAACTACTCATATACCTCTTGCTCACTCACAATTAAGTGTTCTCCCATTTCATTCTGTATTTTGAACTTCTGATTTCACAGTGAGGATGAACTCCTGATGAACTGCATGCTGAACACCTCAACTATGTCCTCTGCAGCAGTTACCAATCTGACACTTAATCCAGACTGCACTTTCATCCAGCAACAATTTCTTCAGTTCACTCACTCCAGAGCCATTTGAATGTAATCTGTCACTTTTGTACAATTCTGAACTTAAATTTCTAAACTTAAATCCCCTATCAACCAAAATACTCAAATCTTCCTATTCTTTAATTTTTTCTAAAGCATACCCATTCCTCTGTCTAATATTTTCTTGCAGAAACAGGTATACGTGCATTTGATTTTTTATTAAATTCTAAATTCCACTTCTCCATTTGCTGTCCACTCTTCTAATATTTTAAAATAATCATGTAAAGAACATCATCTGAACAATTTGACTACTCATCCCAACTTTACATAATCAGCAATGAGAAAAATTTTACTCTTAATATGGTATATGAACCTAACTCATTTACAAATATATTAAACAAAAAAAGGGAGTCATAACACAGAACCTGTAGCCTAGTCCTAACAATATGGCTCACTGAAAACACTTCTCTAAACACTGCTTCCTGTTCTTTATCAGTCAACCAACTTATTGTCTATCTTACTAGGCAATCATCAACATCTATCTGGTATATTTTCATCAGTACTGTCTAACTGAGCCTCAAAGTAGTGCAAAACCAAGGCAACTCTTTGTAAAGTAGAATAAGCTCTGATCACTAATCTTAATATTTACCCTTAATGCAAAGCACATTTCCTAGAGGAGATGTATGTTGTTTTGTATTAAAGGCAAGGGGCCACTACCCAGACCGGTTTCGACCTTTATTGAGGTCTCATCAGTGGGAGCCAGGCTAGAAATAACAAGATTTTTGTAATACAGAGCTTATAAGTATTTTACCAGATCTACTTTTACAAAAAGCTGCCTTGGTCTTGCACTACTTTGAGGCTCAGTTAGACTTCCAATATGTGCAGGCGCAAACTTGACTTGTTTGTCTGTTTGCTTACTTGGGAAATGGAGTAAAACCAGGTTTAAAATAGTTTGGTATTTTTAACATTTATTATACCCAAGGTAAAAATACTTTCTACATTTATATCTCCTCCTGAGATTTTTATTTAATAAGGTTAAAACACTTTATGGTAACTTGTTCTGGTAAAATACTTATAAGCTCTGTATTACAAAAATCTTGGTATTTCTAGCCTGGCTCCAACTGATGAGACCTCAATAAAGGTCGAAACCGGTCTGGGTAGTGGCCCCTTGCCTTTAATACAAAACATCATACATCTCCTCCAGGAGATGTGCTTTGCATTAAGGGGAAATATTAAGATTAGTGATTAGAGCTTAGTCTACTTTTACAAAGAGTTGCCTTGGTCTTGCACTACTTTGAGGCTCAGTTAGACTTCCAATACGTGCAGGTGCAAACTTGACTTGTTTGTCTGTTTGCTTACTTGGGAAATGGAGTAAAACCAGGCTTAAAATAGCTAGTGTAGATTTTAGTGTTTTATAGCGTATTTAGTATTCTATCATATATTTTTATTAAGATATTTTAATATTTAGTATACGTTTAAAATGGCGCCAAAAAAGGGGAAGAAAGGTAATACTTAAAAAAGCACTGCAGGTGAGAACAAGAAGGTTAGCCCTGCCAACGAGGTTATTATGCACATGGAGGTGGTTAACGAAAATGAATTAACTGCCAAAATAGTGAAGTTGAAGCAGATCATCAGAGAGACAACGTGGGAATTGCAAAATGCTGAGAGACGTTTAAATGAGCATAGGGAAAAAAAGAAAAATGAACAGGATAATAAGAAACAACAAAGCAAGGAAACAGATAAGTCAGGAAATAATGAAAATCAGGTAAGTGATGTTGTTAGTAAAAAGAAAGAAGTTATTTGGTATGGTGACTATAATAAAACATGCTATAGATAAAAGAGTTATAATATCAAGTTTTCCTGGAGCGAAAATTAGAAATATAACGCAAATAATTCAAAAACAGAAAAGAAAAGTAAATGAAATCATAGTTGTAGTAGGCACGAACGATTTAGCTGGCGATAAGTTCAGTATGAGAGAGGATATGAAAGAGGTGAAACAGGATATGAAAGCGTTGCTGGAAGAGGTGAGACCGAAGAGTGAGAAACTGAAAATCGTTAGTATTTTACCTCGATATGATAAAAATGAACTAAAAAGAAGGGCTATGATGGCAAACGATTCGACGCGTAGGCTATGCAGACGGAATAGATGCGAGTTTTTGGATACGTGGAGTAAGTTTGAGGGAAGATTGGATTTATAAGGGGGAATGGCCTACACCAGAAGGTGTTTGGTATCAGGAGTCTGGAAAAACTAATAACTGGTATGAGACCTAACACAGTGAGTCAGGGAAACTAAATTATAAAGGGAGGAATGGTGTGAATATGAGTGTAAGAGCGACAATGGTATATAACTATGTTAATGATGGGAATGGGCTTTGTCATGGAAATGTTTACCAGTCGAGAACGATTTCGGGTTTGTGTTCGTCCGGTTCAGACCCATCATATGTGTGCAAAGATGTCTACATGTGTAAGACATCAGAGAAGAATAGAGATCTGCAAGTTGTCCAACTGTGTCAGGCAGACTGCAAACAAGAGTATACAAAAGAACATGCAGGTAGATTATTATGTCTGTATATGAATGCTAGTAATATCAGAAACAAAGGGGTAGAGTTTGCTGCCTTAGTCAATATGTTGTGACCTCAGATTGTAGGCATTAGTGAGACCTGGCTATCAGAAACAGACCTACTAACTGATATCGAGTGTCATGGGTACAATATTTTTAGGAAGGATAGAGTGGATAGGAGAGGAGGGGACATGTTGCTAATGATATTGGATGACTTAAATCCAGTTAGAGTTGAGACCTATGATTGTAGTAATACTACTAACAAAATTTCATGTGGCAGTCAGCAATAGGGACTGATTGAATATCATCATGTGTGCTAAAGGAGTGTTCAGCTGAACTAGCCATTCCTTTGACTAGGATGTTTAATATGAGTCTCAGAACAGGGAAGATTACGCAGGAATGGAAGGAATGCATGGTAATTCCATTGCACAAGGGTGGTGGAGAGACCGATGTATCCAACTATTGACCAATTAGTATCTCAGGAGTGGTGGTGAAGATTTTGGAAAAATTAGTTAGTGCTTGCATTCAGAAATGGGTTGACAGTGAATCTCTACTTTGCAATGAGCAACATGGGTTTACTTAGGGAAGGTCATGTTTTAGCAACTTGCTCACATTCTATAACAATGTTATAGAATTATCATTGAACTAGACAAGGGGAAATCGATACACCATGATACTTTTGGATTTTACTAAGACTTTTGATAGAATACAGCATGGCAGACTGCTGCATAAATTGGAAAAAATGGGTTTGGGTTATACAATATTAGCATGGATAAGAGGATGGCTGACTGACAAATATCAAAAAGTGGTATACGGGGGGGGGGGGGGGGGGATCCAAGTCTGCAAGGTTTCCAAGGTTTGGGAATCTGAAGCGTTGTTGTCTTGGCTTACACATCCCCTGAGACACTTCACAAGTGCGGCAGTAGGCGGCCTCCTAAGTGCGATTCCTGGACACCTTCGGGTTACTGACTGGCTTGCTATGCTATTCCTCCCTTCCAGGATTAGCAGCCCTGGTAGGGTTAAGTTTCCTCGCTTGCAATAAAACTCATCAGATGAAGGCTACGACTCTTATAGGCCGGAGCCAGGAAACCAGTCGAGTGTGAATCCAGATTGTTTCTTGTTTGGAGGTGATCCTGCCACCCATCCCAGCGATGTCCTCAGGAAGAAAGTGAAAAGAAAGCTCTGCAAGGACTGTCATCAACCCATTTCTTCAAGTTCTCATCATGCTTGTTCCGGCAGTCAAGGAGTTCCCAATCTCAGACACTTCATATGTCAGGTCTGCGATTGTGCATTCTATACTACAGTTGGCCTTGGCATGCATCGCACCTCGAAACATCCAGCCAAAGCCAATGCTGCAATTAGAACAGAACGCATCAAAGCACATTGGACTGGCGAAGAAGAAAAGATCCTCACTGCTCATGAGATCGAATTGATGGCTCAAGGGATAAAGAAACCACCTCTTGTGTTCTGCGGGTGCTGAACACAAGAGATGGGCATCTCTGTTGCACTGTTATGTAGATGGTGCTCCTTTAAAAGAGTCATATATGGTGCCTCCCCAGCATGATTGGGTAAGGGATGGCACCAGACTCCTCCCTGGGTTCGAGTATATTGACCTTATCAGGACGAGGATCAATGCCCTGCCTACTCGAGCCTCGCACAGCTTGATGGGGTAGTGACAACTCAAACTGTAGGGCTGGCTGCCACTACAGTGAGACATTGTCTCATATAGCCCAGTGTTGCTTCCACACCCATGGGGGTCCACGTGCGGAGGCATGACGCCGTGGTCTCAATTCTGAACAAACAATTTAAGAACAAAGGTTGGGTGACCGTGGCGGAACCACATTATAGGATCTCTGCAGGTGTGCATAAGCCAGACTTAATGATTAAAAGAGATGGTGACGTTTGGGTAGTTGATGTCCAGGTGGTGGGAACAGGGCACCCACTAGCCTATAGCCATAATAATAAAGTGAACTACTATAAAAATAATCAAGATCTAGTTAGTAAGATACAGGAGGAGCATGGGGCAACTCCGAGGTTTACCAGCACCACCATCTCTTTACATGGCATATGGAGCACAGATAAGGACTTAAAACAACTTGGTCTTATACAGAAGGATATAAAAGTTCTTTCCTTGAGGGGCCCTACAAGGCACACTGGTGGCATAGCGTTGCCACCAGAGAATGACTACAATGATAACTAGAACAGGCATAGGGTAAAACACTTGTAAAGGCTTAGGCCTATATCAAGTCTGGATGAGATGTCTGGACGTGATGTAAGGGTAGTACTGCCCATAACCTGTACAAAGATTAATAAAAAAATAAAAATAAATAAATAAATAAAATAACAAGTGGTGTACCACAAAGATCAGCGCTTGGTCCACTGTTATCCAATCTGTATACATTAATGATATTGGGAAGGATTTGACAAGCGACATACAGTTATTTGCTGATGATGCAAAGATAGGTAGGGTAATCAGGAATGCTGCTGATATGCAGTCTTTGCAGAATGATTTCAATAGGCTGGAATTGTGGGCATGGGAAAATGGGTGTCAGTTCAATGTCAGTAAATGTAAAGTCATTCACTTCTGCATGATTAGATATCCAATGTCGTATTATATTGGTGGCATTAGGATAAAAGAAACTGATGAGGCTAGGGATCTTGGAGTGTTAATACACAGGAAGTTGAAATTTAGGGACCATGTGGCAAAGACTGCAAATACAACTCAAAAAATAACTGCAATGCTGAAATGAACATTCACATATAAAAATAAGGATATTATTTTGCCTCTTTACAAGGACTTGATAAGACCTCACTTGGGCTACTGTGCACAGGTCTGGTCTGCTGGTTTCCACTGTGATTCTGATATATTGGAGAAAGTACAAAGGAGAATGTTAAAAATTATATCAGGATTGTGGAATACTGATTATGAAGATAGATTGAGAATTTGTAGACTGCAGACACTAGCAAACAGTAGAAAGAGGAGTGGTATGATTGAGACTTGCAAACTTCTGAAAGGCTCATACAGGATTTCAATTTGATGGAATTTTTCAATTTATGGAGGGTAGGGAAAGGACGAGAGGGCATCTTTGGAAGCTGAGAATGAAGGCCACCGAGAAGGGTGTGAGGGCTAGATGTTTCTCTCAGAGGGTTGTGCGTGATTGGAATGAATTGCATTGGATGTTGTGAGTGCAATCAGTGTGAATGAATTCAAGAATAAGTATGATAGCTGGTGTGTGTAGTATGTGGCCTCCCTCGATGAGTCTCTGACTTCCTGGAGGTCTCTCTTAATAATAATAATAAAAACTAAAACAATGGCATTTTGTGGACAAACTCCAGGTAGAAGTAAAATAGTTATTAAGAATAAAATAATAGAACAGATAAATACTTTCAGTTATCTTGGATGTGAAATATCATATGAAAGAAAAAAAGACATGAAATTAAAAACTTCAAAATTTTTACAGATTACAGGCATGATGAATAGAACACTCAACCCAAATATAGTACAAGAAGAAATACACACTTGAAATTTACACACTTGAAAATATACAATACTTTAGCAGTGCCCACATTATTATATGGCAGTGAAATTTCGGCAGTAAAAAACAAGATAAACAAAGAATAAAAATAAGTGAAATGAGATTTATGAGAAGAACTGCAAAATACACATTATTAGACCAAAAAAGGAACAAAGATTTTTTAAAACTCAACAAAATCAACAGAAGAAAAACTAAACAATTATAAACAAAAATGGATAGAACATGTAAACCGAATGGCAAACACCCAATATCCTAAACCAGTGATGGCGAACCTATGACACGCGTGTCAGCACTGACACACTTGAGGGTTTCAGGTGACACACCTTGGATGTTAAAAAATATTGGTATTCTGATGAAAAAACTAATTTCAATAATTTCAGTTTATTAAATTAATTGTATAATATGAATTCATAGATTGTATATCAATGTTCTATTAAATAAATAGCCTAATATGATATGTATAAGTCACCATCTATGATTAAGTAGTTAAATTTATAATGCATGTATGCAAGTGGCAAATCAACAATCAATATTTAAAAAAAAAAGATGTTTGACACACCTGGGTAAAAAGGTTCGCCATCACTGTCCTAAACAAATAAAATATAACCCAACCGGAAAGAGAAGGCTGGATAGACCTCAAAAAAAGGATATTAGATGGATAATGAGACCAGAACAGACTAATTATGGTCTATATCTGTTTAGCATTATGATGATGAAACCATGTTGTGCCATACTAAACAAGAAATCCCTATGAAGAATATTGTTGACGCCAGATTTCCAAGAAGTCAAAAGACTCATCACCGGAGGTACACACTGTGACACACAAAACTCATCAAATTGTGTTTAAAGCTCATTGAGCTTTAAACACAATTTGATGAGTAAACTTTCAGGAAATGCATAGCACTCATCAGCCACTCTACATGCAAAGAACTTGTTTTACTCCTTCACTCACGCTGTCCTTATACAGTTTCCAGAGATGGCCACCTTCTATCCCTGTCTACGATTCTATGAAAAGTTTCTTCAACATTAAGGTAGTAACAATCTCTTACCAATTTATATGTCTCAATCACATATCCTTCGTTCTCCTATTTAGAAGGATCTGCAAATTTGAATTCCTTTAATCTGTTTTCATATCCCACATTGCAGAGACAGGATGCCACTTTAATCAATTTTCTCAGTATTTACAAATTTTTTTGTTTTTTTAATAGTGCTAATTTTATATAGTGATTACATGTCAAGGTTTTTGCAGATTTATGTAAACACTATAGCTAGAGTGTTTATGTTAGCACCCCCTCCCAAATCTGTATGCATCAAACAATCTTTTGTTAATTTAGTTAAGCCCAGAAGTCATCTAAACATCTTCCTATCGTAATTCAAAACATCACAATAATTTGTTCACTTTCTTCTACACCTGTGGCAAAAACTAGAAATTTTATTTCACTTATATAAAGTTTATCAAATTGTGGATTTTATCTAAGCAAGAATGCTGAAAAATTAATTTTGCTACAGAATTTTTTTTTTAAATTATCATTGTTAGTATTGTCAGCATATGGGGGAACTATCAATGTTTGTTATGGTGCTGATCGTGACATCAATGTAATGATTATTCAGCATATGGTCAAGCATCTAAGGAAATTCTGTACTTTATTATAGCAAAATTTATAATTGATTAAATTAATGGTATTATCGCATAAAAACACATTACTGTGCACAATGCCAGGAATAACATAAAGGGTATTAATGCAAGATCAATTAGGTAAAAACCAGAACAGTTAACTACATCATATAAGGTAAAAACTTGACTAGAATCTAATGATAAATTACAATAACAGGCAGCATTTGTTCTGTTATCACATGCCTTCTTTTTATTTTTTTTGCAAACTAGGTCTTTCCTCACGAATTTTTTCGTCTAGTCTGGTTAAAAGATCAGAATAATATTTCCCGGTTATTGTTTTATCCTTTTCAAGATAATTAATAATCAAAATGCCTTTAGCATCCCAAAATGCCAATGCCATGGCTTTGTCTTCTTTGGCACTGAACAACCAGCTTCTGTCCACTGTTTTGACTGCCGTTTGGATTCTGGTGTGTAATGGTGAATCCAAGTCTCACCCATAGTAATAAATCGACACACAAAATCAGTTTTATTCTTGTTAAAACATTCCAAGCACTGTTCAGAGATTTTCATGTGAGGGTGTTTCTGATCTGAGCAAGCACTACACCCATCTTGAGCAAAACTTTTTTATTTGCAATTCTTCATGCAAAATATATCCTACACATTAACTAACTGATTTTCAGATAATTCCATGTATATGTTGGCTGATGAAGAAACTTAAAATTCATTACTAAACTTTTTACCAGTGGCAGTCAGTGAAAATTTTAAGTGAGGGTGCTGCATATACCAAAATAAGAAAAATAATTCATTTTTTCCTAATCAGTAACCAATTTATTAATAAGTAAATTTACATATTAAAAATGTCTTTATTAAAAATATTTCACCCTTACCATGAACACACACTAATAATAAAGGTTTTGTACACAGAAATAACACAGTGTCAGTTTCCACATTCCGACACTGCGTTAGATCACAGTGGATTTGTTTCATGTAACGATAAATTTTCATGTAATGAAAATTGAGAAAATATAATTCTTTTCATATTGTCAACAGTGACACTCATCATAATTCAGCCTTGTATCTATAATAAAATAATTATATGTTATATTAACAGAATAAAATAAGATTTACAAAAAATAGTTCACCTTCACCATGAACACACACACCAATAATAAAAGTTTCGTATCTCACAGAAATCACGCGCCTACAATTTATCTGTAGCGACACTGCCACTGCTCAGCGAGCAGTGTCCGTTCACTTGTTACGTGCAGTGACAAGTGTAAATGAATATCGGCGAATCTAGCTGCAATTGGCCGAACGTCATAATTCCAATACTGGGTTAGATTGCAGTGCATTTGTTTTGTAATCTAAAGCATTAATCGAACAATTACAATTATTAACTATTCAATCAATGTCAAAACATAAGCTGTAACCTTTAACATGTATTGCATTTATATAATGTTTTAAGCATTGTTATTATTTATAAATACAAACAAAATTTAATTTTTTCGTTTTTTCCTTGGGAGTTCTGCAGTGTTGCAGTGCTTATGTAGAAGCTGTCACTGCTTTTTACTCATAATAATTGTTATCAAATTAAAATAAAAAAATGTTAGAAGCAATGTTGGACAGACTGATAGTGTCTGTAAGAAATAGGTCTTGTAGTAATAGAAATGTTTCTCTCTAGGAGCATAATGGTAAATAGACTTGCCATACCCAAACTATGTAGAGACAATGGTTTAGAAATTTATGCTGAAATTTAATTATTTGTAACCATTTTATTGGATATCCCATGGTTTGTTCTGATCATTTGCAGTGTGGAAGGAAATTACAATTGTTTCACTTCAAAGTGGGGTGATAAGGCTAAGACTATAAATTATAGGCCAATTTGTATATATGGAGTTCTGATTAAGGTTTTGGAGAGATTGGTGAGAGCTAGGATACAGTAGTAATAGGTTGATAACAGTAACATTCTCTGTGCTTGTCAGCATGGGTTTGTTAAAGGGAGGTCATGCTTTACTAACTTGTCTATGTATTATAACAAGGTGATGAATATAACGGACAAGACAGATTTGACAGATTGCTACAGAACAAGTTGGTAATCAAACCAGACTAGATTAGTAAGATGAATGAGTTACTGGCTGTCAAACAGGTATAAGCAAGTTGTAGTTGTGTATGGGGTGCAGTATCCTGAAAGAGGAAAGTCAGTCACTGGTGTGCCACAAGGGTTTGTTTTGGAGCCATCATTGTTCAACTTATATATTAATGATACTGGGATGAGTTTAACTGGTGATATGCAATTCTTTGCAGATGATACAAAATTGGGAAAAACAATGAGGAGTTAAGCAGATGTGGTCTTACAGGATGACTTGTAATAGACTGTTGTATGCGTAGGCAAATGAGGGGAACTATCAGTTTCATGTTGTAAAGTGTTCTGAAATTTGTTAAACAATTGGTGAAGAAATTCTGAAGGTGGAGGAGATAAGAGATCTGGTGGTGGTGGACAAAGATCTGAAGTTCAGGGTTCACATTCCACAAGTTGTAAAGTTATTACAACAGATTATGGCAATGATGCAAAGACCTTTACATTAGTAAGGGCAACTTAACAAGTTAATGTTCTATTCCCCTAACCAAAAGAATTGAAGGGGGGAGGGAATAGTACAAGAGGCAATCCCTGAAAGCTATAATGAAGGTGCGAGCAAGGAACAGATTATTTGCACAGAGTAGTTGATGAGTGGAATGCATTGCCTAACAGTGTGCTAAATGCATACATGTTGAATGAGTTTAAAGCACAGTTTGAAGCTTTATATGCATCAGTGTGTACCATCTGCAATGAGTCATTTGACTCCATAGAAATCTCATAACAATCAAGCAATTGCAGTCAAAGATTGTTGATTATGCATTCATCTAAACATGAATCAAACATCTGAACTGTCAAGCATTTTCGTGACAATATTTTTCTTTTTTCCATCAGGACTGTATCAGGCAATAGTGCAAAAGCTTCCCAAGTTCAATAATAAATGATCAGTAATCCTAGCCATCCAAAAAGTAATTTTAAAAAGGAACATCAGGAAATGAAACAAAGATCCTATTTCAAATCATTCTATCTGAATCACATAAAAGTTCTTAGATATTGGAAGAGTATTATAACCAGTGGTAATCCTAACTGTTATGAGATAAATAGGTTTCTTCATAAAAGTTCACATAAAAGTTCTTATTATGCAATGGAGAAGAGATCATTTTCTAATTTTCATCTCTTTGAGAGAAAAATTCTACAGAGAAGAACTGCAGCCAATCCCAAAATAAATATTCATTCATATCTTAAATACATTTGAAGACATAAAAAACTGCAAACCAGCATCATGTTCTAAGTGTATAATTATGTAGTCTTGCTTGTCATTTGTTCATTGTATATGATAGCTACTTAATAAATACATTTCCAGCATTGAAGAATGGGAGAATTAAAATAATAATAATAATAATAAAATCTCTTGTGAATAAACATTTCATAATCAACCAATTAAATAAAAACACAAATAAACAAACAAACACAGTGAAGAAGGCATCATACCCTTCTTTTACCTAAACTTTTATATAACCACACATTTCAAGGAAACAAACAAATATATATATATATATATATATATATATAAAGTAATTTCTGTCTTTTTACACCATGTGATAGGTAGTAAAAGTAATAAATGAAAGTTGAAAGAAGTGAGATTGGCTCATCAAAGGTCACAATAAATAACCAATATCTGATTACTTGCATAGATAAATATATTGCATGTAGTTATTTCATAACTACAGTAAAGTAATAAATGAATATGAGATTAGCTTAACAAAGGTTAGAATAAATGAGCTAATATCATTTAATATCTCTTATTTCCAATTATAGCATTGAGCTAACCTGAATTATCTGTATACTGGAAAACCATCATTATGATTGCTGAAGTTGACATTGTAGCATAATTTTCACTTTCTAGATCAGGATACTGCACTGAAAGATAAAAAACTTTAAAAATTAACCTTAAACTTTTTTCCCAGTTATGCGGTCATTAAAAAAAAAAAAAGGAGAATGAAAAAAAGATGAAGCATAATTAAACCATTACATTTCTGAAATACAAAATACAAATGAATATACACTGTAAACCTCATTTAATTTGATCTCGAATAATTGAATATCCTAATTGATCCAAAATGGATTCCATCTTCTTTACCTATAAAATAAAGTTCTGCAGGGTTTACAATATACATTAATTTCTATTTTCTATATGGATCTGAGAGCTGGGTCAGAAGTAAAACACTTGACCAAAGACTAGAGACCACAGGTATGAGAGTCCTGAGAAAGATTATAGGCGTGAACAGATGGCATCAATGGCAGTGTCATATTAAAAACGAGGATATTAGGAAAGAACTTGACATTGTCAGCATCCAGGAATGCGTTAGCAGAGCTAATCTCAGGTGGTATGGTCACTTAAACAGAATGGGCGAAGAAAGACTAGCAAAACAAGTGTTCTCTGCCAGGTTGGCAGCAAAACGACCCAGAGGAAGACCAAGATATAGGTGGATTGATATGGTACAAAGTGCTTTAGACGATAGAAATATAAGATCTGATAATGTTGGAGTGTTGACAAGTAACAGACTGATTTGGAGGAAAATTGTAGATAGGAAATTAATAATGATGTAATTTTTTTCATGTAGTACTATCATATCCTGTACACCCCTTGAGGGTGCATGGCAGGAATTTGATGATGATGAAGTGCAATAGTTAAATTACACTTCTTTTCATTCTTCCTTTTCAGTTCAATCATTTTAAAATACATTTAATTTTCAATTTAGATACAAACTGTACATTATACCTATCTGACAGCCAGTCACTGATTCATCTCAGAAGTCTGTTATTCAGTCCCATTACAAACTTCCAGTTAATTATTCAATTAACTGGGAGTTTATAATATCACGGCTACTGAAAACATTATGTCAGTCCTGAATTTTCCTCCTCCTCTAATAATTATAGGTCAATCTGTATATCTGGAGTTGTGGTGAAGGTACTAAAGAGATGATTGGTGAGAAGTATGATTGAGAAATGGGTTGATAACAGCAGCATGGAGTTGTTAAAGAAAGATCATGTTTTTCTAACTTACGTACTATAACAAGGTAACAAATGTCTTGGAGAAGGAAGATGCATATACAGTAGTATACTTAGATTTTGCAAAAGCTTTAGATAGACTGTGACACAATAAGCTGTTAAATAAATTGAAATGGATGGGACTGAATAACAGACTTCTGAGATGAATCAGTGACTGGCTGTCAGATAGGTATCAGAAAGTTGTATATGGGGGAAAGGGGTTGCAGTATCCCAAAAGAGGAAGGGTCACTATTGGGACCACTGTTGTTCAGTTTGTATATTAATGATATTGGAATGGGTGTAACTGATATGTAACTGTTTGCAGATGATGCAAAACTGGGGAGAGCAATGCAGAGTCAAGCAGATATTATGGCCTTACAGGAGGACTTGAATACATTGCATGAATAGGCAGATAAGTGGAACAGTCAGTTTAATGTTGCAAAGTGTAAGGTTTTGAAATTTAAACTTGTCCTCCACCATTTCCAGATTAAAATTTTTTTAATCTGGAAATGGTGGAGGACAAGGATTTGAAATTCGGGGGGGGGGGGGCATGTTGCACATGTTATGAAGACATCACACTGAATAATGGCAATGAAAAGCACTCTGCATCATTGCCATTATCAAACCTCATATGGATTATTGTGCACAGATTTGATCAACAAGTTTTCGTGGTGACAAGAATATGTTAGGAGTCCAGAGAAGATTCAACAAAGGTGGTCAGTGGTCTTTGGAATGTAGAGTACAAGGACAGATTGATTTGCAATTTAAATTGCAAAGCCTCATGAATAGGAGAAGGGATATGATTCAGATATATAAGTTAGTCAGGGGTTATTATCAGGTTGACATGGAAGAGATTTTTCATAGAATGGGAGAGGGGATAGAATAAGAGGTCATTCCTAGAAACTGTATAAGGAGGGAGAGTTTAGTGAGAATCAAGATGCAAAATTGAGTTGACAACAATGGTATTATCTTTGATGGACAGCACAGATTTGCTAAAGAGAGGTTTTCATTAATCTATTTGCTTATTACAATAAGGTGACAGCTGCACTGGAAGAGGGAGATCGATACACAGTAGTATAATTAGATTTTGCAAAAGATTTTAATAGATTAGATGTTAAATTGATCATCAAACTAAAGCAGATGGAGTTTTTTTTTTTTTTCTTTTTTTAATGTTGGGCTCATATACGAGAAGTTGGCTGATCAACCGATAGCAGCATTTCTCAACCTTTCTCAGCCCGAGGACCAGTAAAATGCCTACAACAATTCTATGGACCACTAAGTTGTGTAATTTTTTTTAAATGTATGTGGGGATTACCAACATTTTTGAAAAACTGTGCCTTTCATAACATTTTAAGTTGGAAGTAAATGATTAAAAGTGTATCATCACTGAACTAAGTTTTAATTTTTATTAAACAAATAAAAGGTATCAGTTTCCGATTTGCTGTGGTCAAACAAATGGGTATGTCAGTGCTGTCCCACTGAAACCCCCATTCATCTGCCCACAGCAACTTTTATATGTTATCACCATTCATCTGCCCACACTCATTAAGCTCACCCCACAACTTTTTTAGCACAGTTGATACCATGGGAAAATGAATGGGGAATGTCAGTGCTGTCCTGCTGATACCATAATTCATCTGCCCACAACAACGTTTATCTTTAAATCCTCATTCATCTACCCACAGCAACTGTTATATTTTATATGTAATCACCATTCATCTGCCCCACAACAACTTTTATCTTCACGCACTCTCTGATTCAACCTGTGACATGTAAAATGTTCTATTTCTTAAGTGCGTTGTGAGACGAGGGAAAAATGTTGTGCTTATCATACTCCATTCATCATAATACTGAATACGAACTTGACATCCATGGATTCCATCATGGATGACATCCCTTGTCCTGTCCAAACCATCCCCTGCATATACCCAAAAATTTCACTCAGAACATCCCAAAGCCATTAATGCCCCCCGCCCCTATCCACACTTCCAGCTGATACGAATCACCATATTTCCCTGAGGAGTTTTCCATGACCAGCAAAAAAATTTAAGACATCCTGTTATGTGAGGTCATTCCCGATATCTATAAACAGTCCAACCCACGATGTCAGTCGCAAAGTGCCATCCACGTAGTCAGGCGCATTTTACCACCAGCAACTGTATGCCATATATACCATACACATGCAATTTGTACTAATCGTGTTATGATGGTGGTTTTAATTATATCTGTCTTGTTTTATACAGAGGCACAACAGTGCTCATCGTAAATCTGGCAGATTCATTAATCGTGTGGTGGTTTTATTTATATCTGTCCTGTATGCTGCTTGTATTCGTTACGTTGTGTTTGTTTCTGTATAATCCATGACTGCATGGATGTTGTTGTCTGCATGTGACGGATTCGGTGTGCTCAGCTGCATATTCCCTCAAGCGACCATACAAGATACGAAACTTCGCTAAATGGGGGCGCTAGCAGCTATCCTCCTCCTCGCCAGCAGAGCTGAGCCTCACTGTGATGTCACTTTGCGTAACTTTTGTTTCATCCCGATTTTGTCTGATTTTGGAAATGGATTAATTCCAAAACCAGTAACAAGAATAATCGGAAACTGTAGTCCAAATAAATAATATGATATAATTATGCTACTACTTACTTTTAATGAGATGGTTCAGCTTCTCAGCCTTTGCAGAGTTGCTGGATATCAGGCTCAATATTGGTCAACTAAAGTCAAAGATCGGCACGCACACTAAGACGATTTCTGTATTTAGTTTTTATTTGAAGGAGCAATGAAAATCCTTTCTCACAAATGAGGTTTGTGAGAAAGAATTTCTGTGTCTCTCGCAAGTTGTTGTTTTAGTTTAATTATTATTATTATCATTGTAACGCACCACATATCCAACTGGAATGAGTGAAGCGGCTGTCGCTTACACCGTCGAAATGTTATTATTCCATTTTATCTGCCTTTAATGTAATTATCCACTTGTTTTCGGCTCTGCCAGTGCCAAAATTTCCCCTATCTTTTGGTGCTAAATTTTTTCAAAGAAATCATCTTCCCATGCCTTCAAAAGTCTCAATATAAAATTTGGTCTAATTCGATTTATTGGTTTTGGCTACAGATGCCTCCAGAGAGGGAAAGTTAATTTATGGCCATCCTGTACTTTAGTACCGTATATGGGTAGTGGGTGAGAAAGGAGAAACTTGTTGACATTCAATTTAAAAGCCTGTATTTTGGGGAAATACATCAGGGAGAAGACTGTTCCACAGTACAGCAGTAGCAGGGATGGATATTAGATTAGTGCACTGATTGGAGATTGGCTATCTGATGGAGATCAGCAAGTTGTGTATGGGGAAGAAATATGAGATAAGTGAAAGTCACTGGGGGTGTGTCTCAGCGGTCTGGTTTAGAGCCACTGCTATTTAACTTATATGTTAATGATATTGGGAAAGATTTGAATTTGAAATTTCAGATGTTTGCATATGATGCAAAGTTGGGAAGAACTATGAAGAACAGAGTAGATGTTGTGTCCTTACAAGAGGACTTGAATACTCTGAGTGAATGGACACAGGAATAGGGATGCCAGTTCCATGTTGAAAAATATAAGGTTTTTTAAATGTAGAAGACAAAGATGGGATGTAGAGTTTACACTTGGTAGAGTAATATTATGGGAGATGAAGGAAATAAGCAACCTTGGGGTGATGGTGGATAAGGATCTAAAATTTAGAGGATACATGGCCATTTTGAAATTGTTACGACAAACACAATGAATTCTAGTAATGATGTGATGGACGCTGACTTTGTAGAATGAGATTCTGGTTGCATTGCATGAAGTCTTGAAGACCACAAATGAATTACTGTGCACAGATTTTGTTACCTGGTTTTCAAAAGGGTGAAGAGATGCTGAAAAGCATCTCTTCACCTTTTTGAAAATTGCAGTTGACTAAGGGAGTTTCTGGTCTCTGGAATGTTGAGTATGAAAATAAAGTTGAGAAGATGCAATTATGCAATTTACTGAGTCTAATGGATAGTAGGAAGAAGGATGATATGATAGAGATGCACAGGTCAGTAAGGGATTATTATAGGATTAATGAAGAAGAGGATTTTCATAAAATGGTGGTACATCTTAGAAGTTGTATAAGGAGAGTGTGAGCAAGGGAGTGAGAAGTAGGTTTTTTGTATGGAGTTTTAAATGACTGGAATGCTTTTCTTGAGAATGTGGTATCTGCAGAGAATTTGAATGTATTTAAAATGGTATAATGAGCTGTGTATATGACAGAAGGACCTAACTATGACGAGTCTGACTCCATGGAGATCTTGGGATGATAAATAATAATAATTTCCATATTCAATTTGCAATCTTAACTGTAAATTTGTAATTTTGCCTAAATAGCTGAAATGTTATTTAGGATGCAATCATATCTTTAATATCCCTGCATGTTTTCATAGTCTTTTTATTGCTGATTTTCATATCAAATTTACTATAGCAGTTATTCAGTTTAGTAAGGGAATTGGAAGAGCTATGATTAACATCTTCAATTCTGTTATGAGATTTAAGGCCATTTTCTTTCAAAATGTCAACCACAAAACTTTTTCAACTATTTGTCTTAAAATGAAGATATGATCATGATACTGAACCAGATTGTTCTTCTCCAAGTTTCCCTGCCACAATTTTTCTTAACCTTTTCTCAAATATACTTGCATAAATCTTGCCAGAAACACTCAGTAAAGGAATTCCTCTTTAATTCTTATATTCAATTTTATTTTGCTTTTCATAGTAAAAGAGCTCTACTACAATCATTTGGAATTTGACTTTCTGGCCATGTCTTCTGAATTATGCAGTGCAGCCACTGTAAAACTTCTATATCTCCATGTTTCAGCATTTTTGGTCTAGCATCATCTTCTCCAAGCTGACCTTCCATATTTCAAGTTTCTGATGGCTTTTTCTACCTCAAGTTATTATATGTATTCCTGACCACATTCCTCTTAAATATTTTCTAATACCATGCTGTCACGGCTTGTTTCCATGAGGCAGTCTTTTAAAGTATTTACTCCAGGCAACTAGAATAACTAGCTTAATTTTTCATGTCATATTTATGGTTTCTGATTGCTTTTACTCTTTCTATGTTCATACTAGTCTTCCCTAGTTTTACACAATTCTTTCATTGTGTAGAATTTGTACAAACAAAAACATGTGTATTTGAGCAATTACTTTAAGTAGTTAGGAAACTAACATTCGACATTTCAAACTCTATATCAAGGTCATCATGAGGAAAACATGATACATATGAATAAGACAAAAGCAACATTACACTATACTACATAAAAGTATGCTAAATCTAACTGCTTTGCTAATTGTTTACACTAGCCTGACCTCTGATGAGAAAAAATATATAAATAATTTTTTTTTTATTTTTTTATAAATAATAAGTATAATAATATATAGAGGATAAAAAAAAATTTCAAAAATTACAGTGCCACTACATTAAATGCATTTCTACAGGCCACGTTGTCCTGTGTTTTTCTTCTGGTTCTGCAATCATGTTCTGGATGCGTATATGGTTTGCAGATGGGTCTTCCAGATTCTTGAAATTACTATTTCATAATTCTTGTTCAGATTATGGAAATGGATTAGCATCTCACACCCTTCCTTGAACGTTCTTTCAAACAAAGTTTTGATGTGGTGTAGGAAATGTTTGGAGTGCATGGTCTGACAGGCCTGTTTTACTATAGTGAAATAGTAAAACAGGCATTTGTTTTCTGAATGTGGCATTTGTGTTCATCTATTCTTATTGGAAGTGCACACATTATTTTCTCTATATGGGGGGTGCATAAGGGTCAAAGCTACATAACTAAGAGGAGACCTACACTTAGCCTTTGCAGAGAACTGATCAGGGCTTGTGACCTACTGTCCAATCCTTACCTGCTCGTGGTGCACCCGTTAGGTATCTACCTGGATGCTGAACAAATGAGGATGGGCTGGCAATTTGGGATTTAGCCAACCAAATTGCATTCTTATTGGCTTAAACCAAAATGATGGTACAACATGACAGAATTTCATGCCGGCTGGGGTGTCACCCGATTAAACAAGAGCCCCCATTGTTTTTGCCAGGGAACCAGGACAAACAGCAAAAAGTCAGCTACTGGAACAAATCCAAAAACCCACCCCCAACTCAACATCACAAGAGTTCAAAATTGGTACTATCAACAAAAGAAACCTGAATGGCAAAGAAATGGTGCTAGCTGAAGAATTGGATAAGTACCAGATCGATATAATAGGGTTGACAAACAAAAAAGGCAAAAACTGGTGAGATCTTTCAAAGCAACAAATACAAAATGTTATATTCAAGCAATAACAATCAAGGAAAAGGAGTAGCCATAGTATTCAACACTAAATACAAGGCTAATATTCTTGAATGGCAGGCAGTCTCAAGCAGAGTGATGTGGGCAAATATGAGAATGGGGAACTGGACAATGAGACTTATTTGTGCCTATAGTCCCACAGAAGGTTCCACTGAGGTAGAAGTGGAGGAAATTTTTGAGGCTTTAGAGAAAGCAACTAACACAATGAAAAATGAAAAGTTGGTCCTTGTTGGGGATCTAAATAGCAGAGTAGGAAATGATTGTCACACATAAAAAATATTTTGGGAAAATTTGGAGAGAAGAGCAAAGCTAATGATAATGGCAAATGCCTGTTGGATTTCTGCTCAGGACATGGACTGGTTATTACTAACACCATGTTCCAACATAAAAATGTGCACAAATTCACATGGAGAGAAGAGGCAAGGAATAAGAAAAGTCTCATTGACTACATTATTGTTGATAGTGATGTTTTCTCCCTGGTGCAGGACACCACAGTATACAGAGGAACTGAAATTGGAAGTGATCACTATTTAGTCTTGAGCAGGATAAAATTGAATTTCATTTTGAAAAGTAGAACATTTAAGAAAGTTTTAAAGCAAATAAAAGTTGAGCAGCTCTCAGATGTGAACTGTAGACTAAAATACACGAAGATTATTGGGAAAAAAATGAAAGAGTTTAAGAACAGTCCTGAAGAAAACACTGATTGATTCAGCCAAAGAGGCATGTGGTGAGGTTGTCTGCAAGGATAGAAAAATCAGAACTCCATGGTGGACACAGGAAGTTAAAGAGGCAGTGAAGGAAAAGAAGAAAGCATATCAAATTTACTGGCAAATAAGTAAGCTTATACTCTTAGAGAATACAGAGACAAAAGTAAGAAAGCTAAAAACTGTGTAAAACTAGCTAAACAAAAGTCATGGGAAGACTTTGGCAAGAACATAGAAAACAAATATGAAGATGGTGGAAAGATATTCTGAAGGTTGTTGAAAAAGCTCAGAAATGGAAGAAAGAGTGCTGTAAAAGGAATTAAAGATGATAAAGGTGGCATGAAAACTGGATAAAAAGATATCTTTGAAGTATGGAGTAATTACTTCGAAAAATTGTTAAATGAAACAAGAAGTGATGATAGCACAGTGGTAAAAAACACTGACCAGGCATGCAGTCAGGAATACATATCCATAGTTGAAGTAGAAAAAGCCATCAAAAGCCTGACTGCATGCCTGGTCAGTGTTTTTTACCACTGTGCTGTCATCACTTCTTGTTTCATTGCAGATACTGTTTAGACTTTTATACCTCCACTGAATAGTTCAGAAGGCCTGGACAGAGGGACGAATTCTAGATGACTGAAGTAGAGCTCTCATAGTACCCATATATAAAAAGGGAAATAAAGCTGAATATGAGAATTTCAGAGGTATTTCATTACTGAGTGTTCCTGGTAAGATGTATGCAAGTATACTTGAAAAACAGTTGAGAAGGATTGTGAAGAACAAGCTGGATTCAGGCCAAATAGAGGCTGTCAGAATCAGATTTTCACTTTATGACAAATAGTTGAGAAATCATGGGACTATAACAAAGATCTGTATTTAATTTTATAGATCTGGAAAAGGTATATGACAAGGTGCCAAGTGAGAAGCTATTCAAAACACTACAGTTCATGGTATTATATCAAGCAACACTTAGTCTTTATTTGAGTTGTAAGTCAGCAGTAAGAATTGAAGGAATTAGAGGACGGTGGTTTAATGTTAAATCTGGTGTCAGACAAGGATGTACATTATCCCCTCTGTTATTCATTATCTATATGGATCACATTATGAAGGAAAGTGGTATTAAACCTGATATCAAAATTGGATATGTTAATGTCAGCTCTTTGCTTTATGTGGATGATGTTATACTTTTAAATAAATCCGCTACAAGTCTGCAAGTTTCCTTGACTAAATTGAATAACTGTTGTAATAGATATGGTATGAAGGTCAGCAATCAAAAGACAAAAACAATGAAAATAGGTAGAATCATTGAAAATGTCAACTGTGTTGTGAATGGAGAACCTGTGGAACAAGTAAAACATTTCAGCTACTCAGGAACGAATTTTAGTGAAGATGGCAAATTAAATATGGAAATAGACAACAGAATCAACAAAACTGGTATGGTAGGAAGTCAATTGAATAAATTCATATGGAATAAGAGAGAAATTAGTCGGAACAATAAATTAGCTGTATACAAGACAGTGTTTGAACTAGTTTTAAGTTATGGATTTCAGAGCTGGGTTAGAAATAAAGCACTTGATCAAAGACTAGAGACCACAGATATGAGAGTTCTGAGAAAGATTATGGGCATGAACAGATGGCATTAATGGCAATATCATATTAAAAATGAGGATATTAGGAAAGAACTTGACATTGTCAGTATCCAGGAATGCATTAGCAGAGCTTATCTCAGATGTATGGTCACTTAAACAGAATGGGAGAGGAAAGATTGGCAAAATAAGTGTTCTCTGCCAGGTTGGCAAGAAAAAGACCCAGAGGAAGACCAAGATATATACAGTAAAAAGTGCCTTAGATGGGAGAAATATGAGATCTGATAATATTGGAGTCTTGACAAGACTAATTTGGAGGAAAATTGTAGATAAGAAGTTAGTAATGATGTAAATTTTTCATGTAGTAATATCATATCCCATACACCCCTTGAGGGTATATACCAGGAATTTGATGATGATGAGGATAAGTTACATTTTGTAAACACCTAAGATGGTCAAGGTGAAGAAGGAGATCTTTTAATGAGCAGAATAGCTTTTAAATTTTGCAGGAGTTTTGAAAGTTACTTTAATATTGTATTTATGTAGTGTTCTATCTATTTTTTCTGATATTTCCCCTAATGTATGGTATGGCTGTGGCATTTTTGCAATTTTTTTTACCTCTGATGGCATTAGTGTGGAGGATCTTGTGAACTGTTTCTTTGTTATAGCCATTTTTATAAAGGTTTGACTAATAATTTCATATTCCTTCTTCAGTGCCTACAGATCACGACAAATTATTAGAGATGTTTGGGAGCAGAATTAAATTTAGTATATTGAATCTTTCTATCCATATTTTATCATGCAGGAGTTCATATATATATATATATATATATATATATATATATATGATATACACGCCCTCCCCTAATATAACCAATCAAATACAGATAGAAATATATACTAAATTATAATAAACAATTAAGTTGCAATTTAACAAAAGCAGAAAAATTAGTCATTAAATCTCTAAGAAATAACAAAGATGTCATTATTATGAAGACAGAAAAAAGCAATGCTACTATCACTCTTGACCAGACAGCTTAAATTGAATCAACTGGTATTTGACTACAACATATATCAATTGGTTAACTACAATCCTACAACCATATCAAAAAGAAAATAACAGAATTAATCAAGTCAGAGATCATTTGGCCAGAGAAAACAATTAAAAAGCTGTTACTGCATCATGCCTGCTCTCCCAGAATTTATGATCAGCCAAAAATACACCAAACAAATGCACCACTATGACCAATCGTTGAAGGAATCGACAGCCCCAATTATCACTTAGCCAAGAAACTAGTAGCCACACTCAAGAAGTTAGTAAATCATTTATCCTCCTACATAAAAATACACATTTCATAAACAAAATTAAAAAACATCACACTCAACAATGAAGATTTATTAGTCAGCTCTGATATAACTGCCCTTTTCATGAATGTCCCAATCAATAACACGATTCTTCTGTGATTATTATTATTATTATTACGGGTATCTCCATGGAGTCAGTAGACTCATCGCGGGAGACCCAAACTAGCAAAACAATATCTGTCATATCTCTTCTTGAATTCATTTACAGATGAAGAGCTCACAACAAAGTCAGGCAATGAATTCCACTCATTCACCACCCTCCAGGCAAAAAACCTTGTTCTGACACCTTTGTTTACCACACTCTTCTTTAATTTCCAGAGATGACCTCTTGTTCTTCCATCACTATCACACAGCTGAAACATTTCCCCTGCATCAATCCTATAAAAACCTTTTAGTAATTTGAATGTTTCTATCATATCCCCTCTTCTTCGCCTATCAACCAATCTCTGCAATCCACAAGCTCTCAATCTATCAATGTAGGGAGCATTTTTTATATCACTCACCAACTTGGTCACTTTTCTCTGAACCCTCTCCACAGCCTCCTCATCTCCAAGGAATCCAGGTGACCAGACCTGAGCACAGTAATCCAAATGTGGAAGTATCAATGCTTTATAAAGGGGAATAATAACCTCTTTATCTCTGGATGTCAGTGTGTTCCTCAACAACCAAGTAATCCTATGTGCAATCTTGGACACCTTAGCAATGTGTCCTCTGAACTTCATCTCCTTATCTACCAATGTCCCTAGCCTCATCAATCTCTTGGAGTACCTTTCCATCTATGTAGTACACAGCTGGTAATCTTTTAATCCCAAAATGCAAGACTTTACACTTTTCCACATTGAACTGACATCCATTTTCTTTTGCCCATTTTACCAGCTTATTTAAATCCTCCTGCAAACTTTCAACATCAGCTTGATTTTTTATTGCACTACACAACTTTGCATCATCAGCAAACAACTGAATATCTCCCTTTAAGCCGTTTCCTATATCATTTATATACAAATTAAACAACATTGGCCCAAGCACAGAGCCCTGAGGCACACCACTGGTCACCTGCCTCATTCTGGACTCGGCTCCTCCATACACCACCTTATGGTATCTCTCCCTGAGCCATTCTCCTATCCATATCACCAATTTAATATCCATTCCCATCTGCTCCAATTTGCGTAACAGTGTTCTATGGGGTGATGTTGGAACAAATTTCTGACCAATATCACAGCCCTCTTTGCCCATGTACTTCCCTCCGGATATTTTGTGTGGCAAAATAATTTCTACCTGCAAAAAAAAAAAAAAAAAAAAAAAAAAGGCATAGATAGAAATATCTGGTATATGATCACCCATGGGCTTCTCACCCCCCCCCCCATAGCTAACTTTTATATAGAAGACTTCAAGCAACATGCTCTAAATTCAACAAGTCTAAAGCCTAAATTTTGGCTTGGATATGTTGATGATATATATGCCATTTTTGCCCCATGGCCACCAAACATTAAATACATTCCTAGGCCACCTGAGCAAACATGAACATATCCAACCATCAAGATTGAAAACAATAACTCTTTTTCTTTTCTAGATTTGCTCCAATGAGCAGATGCTGAAGAAGGAATATGAAATTATTAGCCAAACCTTTATAAAATATGGCTACAAAAACTTTCACAAGATCCTCCATAATAATGTCATGAAAAATAAAAATAAAAAAATTACAAAAATGCCACAGCATACATTAGGGGAATATCAGAAAAAATAGATAGAACACTACATAAATACAATATTAAGGCAACTTTTAAAACATAAATGGATGGAACACGTTCAAAGAATGAAAATAGAACGATTACCAAAACAAGCCTTAAAGTACAAGCCATTAGGAAAAAGAAAATCAGGACGTCCTCTTAAACGATTCAACGATGACTTCTAAGGCCAGCACAGATCACGCTAGGCCTAAATCCTTGATATGCATGATGATGTTAAACCTCTTGCAAAATTTAAAATATACTCTAATCATCCAAAGATCCCTTCCTTACCTTGCCTACCTAAGGTTTACAAAATCCAATACATCTGCAATTTACTCTACATAAGGGAAACAGGGTGTACAATTGAATAAGAAAAAATGAGGACAAATGCCACATTAAATTCCTTCACTGTAGTAAAACAAGCCTGTCAAGCCCATGCACTGCAAACTTGTAACAGAATTAAACTGAAAAGGCATCAAGTCCCCAACACCACACAAAACCTAGTTTGAAAGAAAATTCAAAGAAGTTTGTGAGATGCTGATTCATCATTCTAATCCCAACAAGATTGATGGATTAGTTATTCCAAAAATCTGGAAGACACATCTGCAATCTATATAGCATTCAAAACAAGATTGCAGAACCCTAACAAAAGAAACCTTAAGATAACAAGCCTGTAGGGATACACTTGATGTAGGGCCACTGTAACTTTTTTTTTATCCTCTGTATATTTTTATACTTATGTATAAAAAATTTTATTTTATTTATATATTTTTCCTTACCAGAAGTCAGGTTAATGTAAACGATTAACAAAGCAGTTATATTTAATGTACTTTTGTTTAGGGTAACATAGCTTTGTCTTGTTCATGTATAGTTTTCCTCATGAACACCTTCACAGAGGTTGAAATGTCAAGTGTTATTTTCTTAATTGTAAGTAAAGTAATTGCTAGCCTTGAAAGAAAGAATTACACACTGCATTATTTCTTACATTTTTCTCTGTATTCTCTAAGGGCACAATGCTGACTTACTTGCCAGGAACTTTCGATAGACTTTCTTCTTCTTTTCATAGATTGCCTCTAACTTTCTGAGTCTGCCAAAGAGGAATGATTTTTTTTTTTTTTATCCTTGCAGACAATCTCATCACATGCCTCCTTAGCTGAATGAATCAATGTTTTCTTTAGGGCCTGCCACTGAATCTCCAAGGTGTGTTTCATGTTTTCAAATTCTTTCATTTTTTTCTTGAGTAACATTTCTGTATTTCAGTCTACAGTTCACTTCTGAAAGCTGCTTAACTTTGATTTGTTTTCTCTTCAATGATATTCAATTTTATCTTGCTCAAAATTAAATGATGATCACTTCCAATTTCAAATTCTCTGTATACACTTATGTCCTGAGTCAGGATGAAGGAATCACTATATACAATAATATAGTCATTGAGACTTTTTTTTATTCCTTATATCTTCTCTCCATGCAAATTTGTGCACTTCTTTTCTATATGATCTATATGATTGAGTAGAAAGACGTGTTGGCAGTTCATGTCAATTTTATTTGACAGTATCAATTCACAACAAGTCCAAACACAGATACATTTCTAGTGCATTTAAATAGCCAACACACTAAAATCCATAATGGAACAGGAAGCTAATGACTTTCTGCCCTTCTCAGATACTCTAGTCACACAACTTCCTGACTGTTCATTATCTTTTTCTGTTTATAGAAAACCTATACATACAGGGAGATATTTGCACAAGCAATCACACCATCATCCAGCTTAACAATATGATATCCTAAAAATACTAACTCACAGAGCTCAGAACTACCTGTTCCAATGACAATGCAATCACTTATTTGTGTCACACTTCTTTCAGTGTGACAACTTCTTTTTCAATGGCTACAATCCCTTTCATTGCATAATACTCAAGACCACAGCAAAACTGTTACCATCCCATACATTCTAAGCACATCTGAAAAGATATCTGGAGCACTTAATAAATATTATCTCCATACAACATTTAAACCACATATCAAATTGGCAACTCTCATCCATTCACCAAAGGACATACTCCACCCTTTTTCACGTGCAGGAGTGTATGAAGTGCCCCCCGTCTTTGTGACCTGGGCTACTATGGACAAACATGCTAGTAAAACCCAGTTCGGTCTTATTTCTCAGAAAAAAGAACCATTTTCTCTCACTGTTATTTTTGACAACACTCAAATTTTTAGATAACATGAGATTTCTCTTCTTGGAATTACCCTGACACCAAGCCTCTCCTGGCATGAACACATCACAACCATTGCATCCTCAGCTTCTAAAAAACTAGAATTTCTCTTTCGCTCAAGACATTACTTCACCTCTAAACAGCTGTTGACCTAATACAAATCACAAATTCACCCAGCTATTGAATACTGGGGTGGGGGCCCCTAAGAGCTCCCCCCCCAAAATGCTTGATTCAATACAGAGGAGAGCAATTAGATTGATTAATGATCCATCTCTTACTCTCCTCCCATTTTCGCACAGATGTTTGGTATCTGCAGTATATGTATTCTATAAATATGTCCATGGCAAATGTTGATCTGAAATAAGCATCAATAATTCCCCCACTTAGTACTAAGCCTGTTGGAACAAATGCAGCTGCTACTCAACATCCCTTCACGGTGCATCTTGAAACTCACAGAACAAGTTTCTTTTCCTCCTCCATCATCCCTGCTACATTGTGGAACATCTCCCCCCCCCCCCCCGATACCATATTTAGGTACATTAGTACCCATACAGTACTAACATATTATAGGTTGATCAACCACCTCTCGTGTATCGGCTCAACATTAAAAAACAGGAAGAATTGTTGACATCCACCTTGGAGGATATAAAAAATACATTTAGCACTATCATTATGGCAAGTTGGGACTAGCATACCATCTCTTCGTTATTCCTTCACACAGGATCAAAAGTAAGTTGAAAGTTTTTTCACTTGGTAATGCTATAAATTAAAGATACCAAGAAATTATATATTTGGTTTAATCCTTTATCCAAGCATAAGCAAACAAAGTTTGCGCCTGAAGTATTTTCAGGACTGGGACAACTCGTAGTAAAGGCGGTATGACTTCACATCACTTGGTATCTTTAATTTATAGTATAACTAAGTGGAAAAACTTTCAACAACTATCTATCTCTAATCCAGAGTATTTTAATAATAAAGTGCGACACCTTTTGGCAACTCGTATATGAAAATATGACTTCTGCATTACTTCAACCTTGGTATCACCTCTGGGTCTGGCTCCCACTGATGAGACCTCAGTAAAGGTCAAAACCGGTCTGGGTAGTGACCCTTCCCATAACGCATAGCATTATACATGTCTGCAAGGAGATGTGCTTTGCATTATGGGATACTAAGGCAAGCGATGTGAAGTCGTACCACCTTTACCACGAGTTGCCCCAGTCCTGAAAATACTTTGTTTGCTTACATTTGGATAAACGATTAAACCAAGTATATAATTTCTTGTATCTTTAATTTATAGATCAAAAGTGGTACACATAAGTCAGAGAGATTGTTTTTTTAGAATCAGCAACAGCTTTTAAGCATTCTCTTAACCTCAACAAATATGACTATCAATTTACCAAAAATCTAGCAGATAGTCATTTTTAGATGTAATTAATATTTATTTTTTTCTCTCGCTCTCTCTCTCTCTCTCTTTATCCAACAAAAGATGTCACTAATTAGGGTTTGATTTCCTTGTGTTTGCCATTCAAAAAATTGTAAACTGATCGACACTGTTGGCCAAATTGTTGCTGTCCTTGTACTGTGAGAAATGTTTTTTTGTGTTCTGAAGATGCTGGTATCCAGCATCTTCAAAATACCAGCAAAATATCAGTGCAAATAAGTTAAATAATTATTATTTTCTTATTATTCTGTGTTGTGAATTAATACCTCCAAATAAATTGACATGATCTATATGATCATTTCTGTAGGTCTCCAACAATCAACATTACATTTTTTTTTTCTGTGTCAGCTGCCTTCTCTAATATCCTGAAAAATTCTTCCACTTCTTTTTTAGAACCTTCTGTGGGATCATAACAAGTGTCATTGTCCAATTCTGATATCTGCTCATATCACTACTTGATATTACTCACAATTCAAGAAGATTACCCTTGTATTTAGCACTGAATACCAACAGCTACTCCTTTTCTCTGATCACTACTGCTTCAATATAAACGAATAAATAAATGTATACCATACATATAAAAGGATATGGTGAAATTTTGGAGTAAAGAGCAAACCTAATAATAACATTAAGATACCTGCTGGATTTCTGTTCAGCAAATGGCCTAGTCATTAGTAATAATATGTACCAACATAAATATATACATCAAAACACACATATATAGAAGATACAAGAAATATAAACAGTCTTATTGACTACATTATCAATGAGAGTTGCACCCAATGACCTTGGCAAGGGAACAAAAGGGAGTGCCTGCCATTTGAGTAGAAGGCGAGCTTGCAGCATTTGGCCCTTTCAAAATCTGACTTGGGGATGATTCTCTTTTCCAACCATTGGGAGCTGTAGTGTAGGCAGAGTGGGCAGCTGGAGTTCTGGTCTCGATCCATTCATGGTAAACAGAGGTTTTTTTTCTTTTACAGCATTGGCACACTTTTTTGTTTTTTTGAGAACCAAGGCTTGGATGATGGCTGAGAATTTGGAGCAGAATAAGGGATGAAAGCCTTCATTCCTGTGAGGATGATTTCTGTTATTCAATATGAGCAAGTATTTGGATTCAGAAGAACTGAAGCAGTAGTCAGATCATGGGAAGGAGGAATAGAAGTCACTGAGATCCTCCCAGTTGGCACTCTTGTAGTGCTAGAGGACACGAGACTGTGAACTGGTGGGTGGAGGGTGTTCTTTGCAACATACATTTGTATGAGGTTGTGGTCTGAGTTATCAAGAGTAGAACTGACAACCACAGTATACCTAGAAGGGGAGCCTGTTAGGAAGAGGTCAAGTATGTTGACAAATTGGAGGACGTTGTCAGGTATTCTGGTAGGAAGATTGATGATCTGAGATAGGTCATTGTGGATGGCCAACATCTCAGAGATGCTGAAGCATTTGTCATTGTGGATGGAACATACCTCAGCATCTCTGCCTGCTTGATCGGTGAAACTGGAGATGGGGAGCCAATGTGAGTTGTGGTCATTGAAGTCCCCAAGAAGGATGACCTCACTATTAGGGTATTTCGACTGCAGAAAGTCGAGCTTTAAAAAGAGAGAGAGAAAGATAGTCGAAGAGATCAGGATGATGGTTGACAGAGTTTGGAGAGCAATAGAGGGAGCATACGAACAGGGCATGTAGGTTTGATAGAGAAATTTTCGGCCAAAGCAGATCAAACAGTTGGGAATTCAAAGGTTTGCAGTCTCTGGCATGGTATGTCAGTTCTGATGAATGCACAAATGCTGCCCTTGTGGCAGAAAGAACTGTGTAATGTGTAGTTTGGGCAGTCTGGACTGGCTGTCTTTCTTTCTTTTTAAACTCTGGTGGCCACTCTATATCATAATAAACTACACAGATTTATTAAATCTGAAAAATAAGTTTTGGGATAGCTACATTTATATTACTTTCCTTTTCTAAGTATATGAAAAGATTAAAAACAACAAATTCCTCCTATTCTATGATCAAATTATATGATCAAAAAGTTGTTATCCACTGCCATTGGATAACAACTTTTTGACATTTAACAATTCATAGAAAATAAATTTCATTATTATTATTACATGACACCTCCAGGGAGTCCAGAAACTCATCGAGTGAGGGCACATACTCTACAACTCTCTGTCTCCACCACTCAATCCATTAACTACAGCAAACCTCAACATCTACACTAATGCCATCTACTGCCCACCACAACCACTAGTTTTTTCACAAATAATTACAAACATCCATGCCCATGGTGGGGATTCGAACAACCCACAGCCTTTTGGCTTTACACTAACCATTCAGCCAACCAGGACTGCAATTTTGCTTGAATTAAAATGAATGTACTATCATTCTCAATAATGTTGTTTATATTGCACTTAAAAAATTATTTATATTACTTATTTATACTTACAAAATGTAAATGGAAGAAGATGATTACATAACATATCTGTGATGTCTTTATGAAGAGTACTAGGAAACACTGCCATTGATGATGCTATAATATATGGTAATGTATCCATAAACTCATGTTCTAGAAATGGTAAGAGGCAAGCAAAAGTCTGGAGGATAGTCTGACCAAGAGCTATAAAAAATAAAATAAAAATAAGAGGGAGAAATTAAAAAAAAAAAACACACACACAAATAATCTTGGCAATTAGTGAGTTGGAGAGTGGCTGCTATTAATTTGTTAACTAGTCACTAAATTCAACATTTATCATATACTACATGCACACAATAAAGAATTTAAAAATGTACATGAAAGGATATTAATATTTAAAGAAGTTATTATAACAAAAGAATTGAATTTGAAACCTTAAGTTTCAAACCTGACAGACAGCTTATGAGAATACAACCTTCAGCAATGGAATTGTCTTGCCATTGCACTACTTAAAAGACATGAATTCTATCCAGGAGCCCACATGTTCACCTTTTATTATGGTTTCACTAGCCTGATGGATATTTCGAACTGTTGATTCTCATCAGAAAGAGAAAGAAGACAAGCAGAAACCTTTAGAGGACAAATATTCTCTTTTCAATATTGTAGCAATTCTATGTTGAAATGTTGTATAAGTGAACAATCAATCAGTGCATAAAAAGTAGTAGTTGATGAACAAGCTTAACGGCTTCAATTTGGCATTGTTAAGCTATAAAGATAGAGGGTATTATAAATCCATCATTATTTTATAGCCAAATAACTTATTAACAGATAATAACTGTAATAGTAATAATATGTACACTTCTCATTATATATAATATCTAACTTGTTATTGACAATTTTCCTCCAAATTAGTCTTTATCTATCAGGACTTCAATCTTGTCAGACTGAACATAAGATATGACAATGCTGAAGTCCAGACTGATAACAGAGTGATTTGGAGGAAAACTGTTAATAGGAAGTTAGTAATTATAATAGTAATAATAAGTTGTTAATAGTAATAATAATATTACTAACTTCTAATATTATTATTACTATTATTTTGTGACACCTCCAAGGGGTCCAAAGGCACATCAAAAGAGGGTGCCTACTCAACAACTCTCCGTCTCCACCATTTAATCCACCAACTACGCTGAACCACCACCAACTACACCAAAGCCATCTACTGACTACCACCAGTATTTTTTTTGTCTATAAACTGCATGTGTTCTGAAAGCCGATTTGTCTGCGTGCAGGATGAAAAACCCAAGCTTCCAGGAGAAAAAATCCTGCTACCTCTGTATGAAATCGGCTAACTCAACTTCAACTGGAAAATTCATAAGATCCTCTCGTTACAAGAATCAAACTTAGACCTTTTCCAATGAGCTACACTCCCCATGAAGACAGAGAGAAATTTGATGATGACAAATATTAATAGTATATTTAAAAACCAAATCAGTCAGCTTTGTAACTCATTTAGTAAAGTCGATTAATGCTGAAAACTGCACAAGACATGGATGCTTGGAAAAGACTGTGTAGACAAACTAATAACTTCTTCACATTATAGCAGGGCTTATCGTTTCAAAAAAAAAAAAAAAAACAGTGGAAATGAACGATCGCAAAACAATTATAGAAATCTGGAATCTTCGATGAGTGAGTGAGTGAGTGTGAGTGTGTGCGTGCATGTAGTAAATTATGTCATCCAAATAGCTTAGAAAATCAGTCTTGCCATGATACATGTGTAGTGTGTGTATGAGGGAGTGCATATATTTTTATTTAATTCCTTTCTCACACACTCCAAGTGGTTTAAAACTTGTAAATTCAAAATGAAAAGAAAACTCTGAAACTAGACTGCATGTAGAAAATATATGCTGGCTTCATCCAAGACATTTCTATAACTTCACTATCTCTATGAAATCACCACACAAACTCCATTGAATGAACTACTAAAAAATCATATCACTTTAGAATGAATTAGCTTTCTATATGAAAGTCTCAACATTCTTAAAACATTATTATTATCTTAAAGACCCCATGGAGTCAAAGACATATCTAGGAGATCCCACTGTAATACACACAGCTCATCATACCGTGCCTTAAACACATTCAAATTCTCTGCAAATACCACACTCTCAAGCAATGCATTCCAATCGTTCACAACTCTCCATGCAAAGAACATGCTTCACACTCCCTTGCTCACACCCTCCTTATACAGCTTCTGTGGATAACTTCCTGTTCTCCCCCCCCCCCAACCTCCCAATATTTTATGAAAAACCTCTTCAACATTAATCTTATAAAAAGCCCTTACCATCAACTTGTACATCTCTATCATATCACCCCTCTTCCTCCTATCCAACTCTGCAAATTGCATCTTTTGAACTTTTCTTCATGTTCAACATTCCAAAGATCAGAAACTACTTAGTCAATTGCCTCTGGACACTATCCAACATCCCTTCATCCTTTTTGAAAACCAAGTGACCAAATCTATGCAGTAGTCCATTTGTGGCCTAATCAAATCTTGTTCTACAATTCAGTGTTCACTGCATCATTCCCAGAATTCATTCTGTTGTACTCACAATTTTGGCAATGTGTCCTCTAAATTTTAGATCCTTATCCACCATCGTCACATGTTCACTCATTTTCTCTACCTCCAACGATATAACCCTACCAAATTTTATTTTCCAAATTTTAAAATCTTACATTTCCAATGAAGCTATCACCTTATAGTAACAAGTAAGTAGATTACTAAAACAGGACCTCCCTTTAATAAATCCATGATGTCCAAAGATAATACCACTGTTGTCACCCAAATTTTGGATCCTGATTCTCAACAGCCTCTCCAACACTTTAATCACAACACCTGACACACAGATTGACCTATAATTTGATGCAGTTGTTCTGTCACCTTCCTTATGAAGTAATACAATCTTGCCTTTCTTCCACTCCTTTGGAAGTTGACTCAATGTAAGACTCATAATAAACAAATATGTCAACGCATATGTCAACTTCCTGGCATATTCCCTCAAAATATGTGGTGATATATCATCAAATCCCACAGCCTTATTAACATCTAGCTTATTCAATTCCACTTATACCTATTGTTCAATCATGAGTCTTTTCTCCTCTTCATCAATTGCTCCCAAATACTCCATGATGTCACATACACAAGGATGAAAACTTTATGAACTGCCCATTTAAATATCTCAACTATATCCTTTGCAACAGTTATACTATTTTCTCCAATCAATATCATTCTACCATAATCATTTTTCTTCTTGCTGGCTACACATTGAAAGAACTTCATAGTTTTTTTTTTTTTTTTTAACTTCATTACCTAACTGCTGCTCATACTATACTTTTGCTATCCTTACCAACTAAGTCACCATCCTTGCCTATTCTTTGTATTCTTCATGAAGTGATTATCACAGCCCATCTTATGTTGCCTCCATAACGTCTTCTTTCTTTGTATCGCATGCTTAATCTCTTCATTCATCTCACACCTGCCTTATTTAACCTCCTGACCCCTTGGAATACATTTAAACATTGTCTCTACTAGATAGTTCTTGAATAGCACCCATGCAGCATTGATCTCCTTTCCACCCAATTTCTCAATCTCCATGCTACAACTGCAAGCTATCTTCAGAGTTTCTTATAATCACCAGCCTCATAGTTCCACATATACCTTTTCCTCACTAAAGTCCTCAAATGGCTGGCCAACTACTCAGGTAATCACTTCATGGGCTATCTCACCAATTAAAAGATTTGACACCCATGAGATGATCAAATTCAAGATCCTCGATTCTTGTGTGCCTTCTGTTACAAACTGAGGTAGTTTTTCTTCAAAACTCAAGAAACATTTGATTTTTTTACTTCCAGTTGCTATCTAGTCATCCCAAACTATACTACAACAATTAAAGTCACTGACAATGGGGTTAATACCTTCCACATTACCAGGTCAACATCCAACTAAGTATTTCATTCTACTTATCTCTATCTCACACTATAATGCCTCAAAACCACTATCACTATTTCCCTCTTGCATCGCTATTATGGACATAATCCTTTTTCTATCAACAATAGCACTCCACCTCCACTTGACCATTTCTATCTGAATGAAATACATCATATCCTTCCTACTGTATTCCTGCTAGAATATCATCTTCATCCAACCATGACTCACTTATATCAATAATTTTGGAGTGAATGAACTCAATCAATGCAATTTCTCCTGCTGTTTCTTTTCTACTCCATCGACAGCAGAACACTTAATAACATTTGATAATGTTCATTTTGCTTCCATGCATGCTCAGAAATACAACTGAGAAAATTTTGCTCAAGTCTACCATTGTGTGCTGCCATTACTGCTTTCCAGAGTTGGGTTTGAAATGATGAAGTTCCTTCTTCACGATGTAGAAAAGTTTAATTAATTACAATTTCCTAATGAAACAGCTAAAAATGATAACAGTTCTTTATTTCACAATCTTCTCACACTGAGGTAAGCTCATTTAATCACTTCTGATAATATAGCAGTGAATTTTGCTTTCCTTGCTACTGACATGTAAACAACAATTGTCTACACAAAGACACTTAACAGCTTATACAAATATCACAATTAAGCTCTAATAACTAATTTTAATAAATTTATTTCACATCTATGCGACTTCATTAGTCAAAGATAAAATTAATATCCGAAATAGGCTTGCTCGCAACATATCAAAAGAAAGCATACATTTCACTAACAACTTTACAAAAACAGAATTACTAATTTCTTAACTTTAGTTCATTTAATATATTTTAAACTTGTGAGATATTTGAATTTTAACACGGATATCCTACACTTGAGTGTGTATGCTAAATAAGTGCCATCATGTGTTGGATATATGAATTTTGTTATAATAATACTCCTGTGATAACAGGAGTATTGTGATAACAAAATTATCACAATACTCCTAGTGCTCTCAGTGCATCACAAATTTCATAAAAAAAGCTATTAATTTATAATGCAAACAGAAACAAGAAACTGCTGGCAAAAAAAAAAGAAAGAAAAGAAACAAGCCACCTTAATTATAGTTTTGTCTGGAATATATGTAAATTTTGTCTGGATGCTTACAACATAAAACAAGTATGCATATATATATATTTGTCTGAAGTTGTAAGCATTACTTTTACCGTTACGTATTACTCCCAAGCTTCCATGGAGTCCAATGACTCATTGCAGAAGGCAGAACACTAACATTTTGATATGCTTTTGTACAGTACAGAATTTATGAGATGTATTTGTTGTAAAAATTGAAAGATTTGTGGAAGGAGAGTGAAACTGGTGAGCAAGTGTGTAGTAAGTGTTTTGAGAGTGAGTGCAGAGAGAGAACACATTACATGATAGTAGAGCAGAGAGTATTGATACTGAGTACTGATAGAAGACTGAAAATTATTAATATTGGTGATAATATTGAAAGTGCAGTGGTAGAAGGTCAGGAGAGCACATAATACCTGATTGAGGAAAAGCATGCTCTTACATGTAGTCCTTCACAAGACAAAGTACAAGATTAAAATGCTGCAGAAACATCAAGAGATTAGATGAACTGCGAAAAGAAAAAAGCAAGAGGTTTGAAGTAAAATAAAAGAAGATTGTATGAATAAATGAGAGAAAGAGCATAAGGAGATAATTTTTTACAGTGATTCCCTGATAAGGGGAGTACTTCGCCTTATCAAAGAATCACTGAAAACAAGGCTTTTCTGCCCTCATGCAAAAATTAATATTAGTGATGATGTCAGAATGGAGTGTGAAAGAATTGATTTTTTTGACTGGCACCAATGATTTGAAAGGTGAGAAGTACTGTATGAAGGAAGATGATAAAGAATTATTGGAAGAAGCAAAAAAAAAAAAAAAGAAGAGTGAAAGTTTGAAAGTCTGTACCATGCTATGATAGAGGTGAACTGAGGAGGAGGATGATGATGATAGCTAATACATCAACATACACAGGTTGTGTAAAAGGAGTGATGCATAGTTTGTGGACCTATGGTGTAAGTTCGATGGATGGAAGGATTTGTATAACTGTTTCAATACAGGTATGTAAGCTGTCATTATTTGAAAAATTAAAGACTGAAACTTATATGAAATAAATTTAATGACTATGAAATTTTCATCTAAGAATGAAAGGCATCTTCATTGCAATAACAATAATGAAACACAAAATAAATTACATTACAAAAGATCTGTTTAAGTTTGGTCAGAGTGGAAAGACCTCACAGCTCTCCTTGTATAACTCGCTTTATAAGGAATCTACTTTTATGTAAAAGTAGATTCCTTATAAAGATCTTTTTCAGCAAAGTGGAATTATATTAAATCTGCTTTTATAAAAAATGGCTTTAATGAATCCTTCTTCTAGAAACTGGTGCCATAAAGCTGTTAGACGCTTTCTAGAAGAAGGATTCATTAAAGCCATTTTTTATAAAAGCAGATTTGATATAATTCCACTTTGCTGAAAAAGATCTTCAATGGAACATACACTCAATGGACAAAATATTACAGATAGGAGTGATGGGAAGGACACTGGCATACCCCCATACAGAGTGAAACGTACCCAAACTTCACGCAGATGGTAGTTGGTGCAAGGCAGATGGGTCATTCTATCAACCAAGTGGTAAGAAACTCTGGATCTAGAGGGCAACCGCATCAAGTGTGTACTGCGAATATTCCATCAGATGTACCCAGCAAGCAAGAGGTGGCAAACCACAAGCCATTGATGATGGGGGATGACGTGCACTGTCCAGATTCATACAGACCAGCCACAAGGCAATGGAAGCACAAATCACATCAGTTTCAATGTCAGAGGTCCAAGTTGCATCAGCAAGCAAAATGGTATGGTATACCCTGCATACTGTAGGCTACAGGAGCCGACACCCTAATTGTGTACGATTGTTGACAGCTCATCATCGGGCATTGCACCTCACCTGGTGTCGAAACTCTGGACCTCTGCAGAGTGAACCAGTCGTGTGGTGTGATGAATCCCATTATTAGTTGTACCAAGTTGACAGGAGGGTATGTGTGCCATCATAAGCAAGAGGCCATTGGCCTTGTCATGCAAGGTTGCTTCTGTGCAAGGAGGTGGTGGCTCTGTGATGATTTGTAGAACCTTCCCATGTGACACATTAGGTCCCTTAATGTGTCTGGATAGGTCCTTAAATGCTGCAAGTTACTAGAATGTGCTGTCTGATCACCTACACACTTTCATGGCCGTTGCACATCCTGCAGCTGATAGTCTGTTTCAGAAAGACAATGTGCCACCCTACTGGGCTGCAATCACCCAGGCATGGCTCGACAAGCCCTCATATGAGTTTGGGACCATCCAGTGGTCCCAAGTTCCCTGGATTTAAAATCCATTCAAATCTCTCTGGGATGCCGTAGAGTGTGTGATCGACATCTAAGGTGAACTTGTGAACAATACTGCAATAGACATGGCTGGAATTACCTCTGGCATCTGGTAGAGTCAAAGCCTGAAAAGTACTGGCTGTAATTCACAATACAGAAGGACCAACATGCTATTACATAGGTATCTTTAATGTTTTGTCCATTGAGCATATACAGGATTTTCAAAAAGGTGTATACAACTTTGCAGGAGAATAGAGAATAACTCGGAAGATGTATAAAAGCTGTGTGAGTGTCATAATGTAGTGAAATGCATCAATTTTTGGTCACATAACTTTATTACCAAATGACAACACTAAATGGTATGATATATCACACCATTCGAAAATGGCGACTTTCGATGGTGCAGAGCTAGTATGTGTGTTTTGGTTTGAAAAAACAAAGTCTGCTACAGAAGTTCAGAGGAATTTCTGCAAGCAATTATTAATATTATTAAGAGACCTTCAGGGAGTCAGGGACTCACTGAGGGAGGCCACACTCTATATGCACCAGCTATCATATTCTTAAATTCATTCACACTGCTTACACTCATAATAACCAGTGCAATCCACTCCAATCCAATCATCCACCATCCTAAGAGAGAAAAATCTAGCCATCACCCCCTTCTTAGTGGCATTCATTCTCAGCTTTCATGGATGCCCTCTTGTCCTTTCTCCACAAATTGAAAATTGCCATCAACTGAAATCCTGTATGACCTTTTCGAAAGTTTGTAAATCTCAATCATAATCACCCCTCTTTCACCTGTTTGCTAGTGTCTGCAGTCTAGAAATTCTCAATCTGTCTTCATAATCAATATTCCATAATCCAGATATCACTTTTAACACTCTCCTTTGCACTCTCTCTCTCCAATATATCACAATCACAACTGAAACCAGGAGACGAGACCTACGCACAATATTGCAAGCGAGATCTTATCAACACCTTGTAAAGAGGCAAAATGACATCCTTATCTTTATATGTGAATGTTCGTTTAGGAATTGCAATTATCTTTTGAGTTGTATTTGCAATCTTTGCTACATGGCTCCTGAACCAATTTCCTATCTACTAACATTCCATGATCCCTAGCCTCATCAGTTTCTTCAAGCATAATACCACCAATATAATACAACATTGGATATCTAATCATGCTGAGGTGCATGACTTTACATTTAGTGACACTGAACCGACATCCATTTTCCCATGCCCACAGGTCCAACCTATTCAAATTATTCTGCAAGTACTGCATATAAGCAGCATTTCTGATTACCCAACCTATCTTTGCATCATCAGAAAATACCCGTATGTTGCCTGTCAAATCCCTCCCAATATCATTAATGTATAGATTGAATAACAGTGGACAAAGCACTGGTCCTTGTGATACAAAACTGGTTACCTTAAATCTTGCAGACTCATATCCCCCCATATACCACTTTTTGATATCTTTCAGTCAGCCATCCTCTTATCCATGCTAATATTCTACAATCCAAACTCATATTCTACAATTTATAAGACAGTCTACAATGCTGTATTCTGTCAAAAGCCTTATCAAAATCCAAAAGTATCATGGTGTATTCATTCCCCTTGTCTAGTTCAATGGTAACATTGTTAGAGAATGTGAGCAAGTTGCTAAAACATGACCTTCCCTTAGTAAACCCATGTTGCTCATTGCAAAGTAGAGATTCACTGTCAACCCATTTCTGAATGCAAGCACTAACTAATTTTTCCAAAATCTTCACTAGCACTCCTGAAATACTAATTGGTTGATAGTTGGATACATTGGTCTTTGCACCATCCTTGTGCAATGGAATTACCATAGATTCTTTCCATTCCTGCAGAATCTTTGCTGTTCTGAGGCTCATATTAAACAGCCTGATCAATGGAATAGCCAGTTCACATGAACACTCTTTTAGCACACATGATGATATTCAATCAGTCCCTATTGCTGAATTTTTATTCAGATTGTGCAACAGCTCTAATACATCGTCCTCATACATCTGAGTTTCTTCATCCAGTGAAGAGGCAGCAGTAAGCTAAATGTCATGTACACCAGATTGATAGCTTTTAACAAAATGGGCCTCTCATTAGTTGAACAATGCATCTGTTATTCTCATGCCATTTGCATTTAAGAGTTATTCTTTCATATTCATTCTTTCTTTTACTTGCTGCATATCAATAGAATTTTTGTGGGTTGTCTTCAGCACACAGAGCCAGTTTCTATTGATATGCAGCAAGTAAAAGAAAGAATGAATATGAAAGAATAACTCTTAAATGCAAATGGCATGAGAATAACAGATGCATTGTTCAACTAATGAGAGGCCCATTCTGTTAAAAGCTATCAATCTGGTGTACATGACATTTAGCTTACTGCTGCCTCTTCACTGGATTTCACAGACTTTGCTTTCTGTACAACAGTTGTGCTTCTCTTATGAATCTCTTGCTTAATAAGATTACACATCCATTTGACTCCTACCATATTTATTCTTCGAACTCTCAGGACACACACTCTGATATCACATCATTTAAGTATTGTTTAAATGCTTCCCATGCACTGTCGATATTCTTCCCATTCATCAACTGATTCCATTCTATTGAACTCAGTATACTCATCAGTTGGTCATAATTTCCTACTTTGTAGTTCAGGATGTAACCTTTTCTGAATGGAACATTCATAAACTTAGTCACTTCCCAAGTGAGTAGCGCATGATCACTGCCAACAACTGGTGGCATAATAGTTATGACTTTAACTGAAATGCCCTCTGACACTATAATCAAATCTAACACTCTTTGCCCTCAAGTTCCTTCTGCCACATACTGCTTGAAAAAGTTGTCCCGCAACAGCTCAATAAATACATTTTCATTCTTCTCATGAGATTCTACTACTACCCAATCAATATTTGGATAATTAAATTCTCCCATTATGTTTACTCTTTTCACACTCATCTTGTCTATTTGGTGATGCATTTCATCATCACTAGCAACTGATCCACCAGGTCTGTAACAACACTCCACTATGAAATTGATCTTGTTGGATTCCAACTTATACCAGACGGGTTCAAACTCACTGCCACATGAAATAATGTTAGTAGTAGTAGTACTAAAATCATAGGTCTCAACTAAATGAATTCAAGTCATCTGATATATTAGCAGCACGCCCCAATCTCTCCTATCTTCTCTATCCTTCGTAAAAATAGTGTACCCTTTACACTCGATACCAGTTAGTATGTCTAATTCTGACAGCCAAGTCTCACTAATCCCTATAATCTGAGGTCCCAACATATTGACCAAAGCAACAAACTCTACCCCTTTGTTTCTGATACTCCTAGCATTCATGTACAGACATAATAATCTACCTGCATGTTTGTATACACTTGTCTGCAGTCTGCATGACATGGTTGGACAACTTGCAGATCTGTATTCTTCTCTAGTGTGCCTTATACATATAGACATCTTTGCACACGTTTGATGGGTCCAAACTGAACAAACACAAAGTTGAAATCGTTCTCTTCTCGTCAACATTTCCACAACAAAACCCATTTCCGTCATTAACACAGTTATATAACATTGTCACTCTTACACTCACATTCACACCATTCCTCCCTTTATAATTTACTTTCTCTGACTCACTGTGTTAGGTCTCACACCAGTTATTAGTTTTCCAGACTCCTGATACCAAACGCATTCAAGTGTAGCCGATCCCATTATACAAATCCGATCTTCCCTCAAACTCACTCCACGCATCCATCCCTTCTACACAGCCTATGCATCGAATTGTTTGCCATCACAGCCCTTCTTCTTAATTCATTTTTATCATAGCGATTTAAAATACTGACGATTTTCACATTGTTGCTCTTACCTCTTCCAACAACCCTTTCATGTCCTCTCATACTGAAGCAATAGAGCAAAAAAACCGAGTAGGTACAGGATCTACATGTGGCACAAGAATTTTGTGGAAACAGGCAGTTCTTTGCATCATCCAAAGTCAACAGGAAGGCCGCATGCTGCCAATGCTGTTGTAGAAGAAGTTTTTGGAAAGTTTCAAGAGAAGCACTTGAAAGTCAACTAGATGGACATCTCTCAAATTGGAATCCCACATGTGACTGTGGCATATTTTACAACAGCATCTACATTTAAGGCCCTACAAATTTACCATCGTACAACATTTGAAGAAAGACAATAAGAAGATATGCCAGGATTTGTGTATGGAAATGATCAGTAGGATACAACAAAAAGGGGACTTTTTTTTTTGGACACGATCATTTTCAATGCTGAGTGCACTTTTCATGGAAGTGCGTAAGTAAACACTCAAAACTGCAGAATTTAGGGAAGTGAAAATTCACATGCCATCTTAGAACATGTTCATAGTCCCCAAAAAGACTAACATTTTTTGAGCCATAAGCAAGACCCTTTTCTTCTTGGAATTACCGTGACATCAAACTTCTCCTGGCATAAACACATCACAACCATTGCATCTTCAGCTTCAAAAAAACTAGGATTTTATCTTTCACTCAAAACATTACTTCACCCCTGAACAGCTGTTAACATTATACAAATCACAAATCCACCCAGTTATTGAATACTGCTCTCACATAGGGGAAGGGGGGGGGCTAAAAGCTCTCTTAAAATGCTTGACTCAATATAGAGGAGAGCAATTAGACATTATGACATTAGACTTAGCAAAGGCATTTGACAGGGTGCCACATGATAAGCTGATATTTAAGTTGCAGCACATGGGTCTGGATGTCAGATTGGTCAACTGGATTCAGGATTGGCTGTCTGATAGGTATCAGAGAGTTGTGTATGGTGGAGCAGTTTCAAGGAGGCAGAGGGTTACAAGTGGGGTCCCACAGAGCTCAGTACTAGGACCTATATTGTTTAACCTTTATATCAATGACATTGCCAGTGGATTGCAAGGGGATATTCAGTTGTTTGCGGATGATGCGAAGCTGGGAAGGATTATTAGTAATAGTGCAGATGTGGTAGCCCTGCAAGAGGATTTGAATAAGCTAGATAGATGGGCAAATGAATAGGGGTGTCAGTTTAATGCAGCAAAATGTAAGGTCTTGAGGTTTGGGAAACATTGATGGGATACTGCATACTCTATGGGAGGAGTTATACTGGAGAAAGTAGGGGGAGACAAGAGATCATGGGTTGATGATTGATAGAAACCTGAAATTTAGGGGACATATTGCAAAGGTGGTGAAGGTAACACAGAGGATTGCTGCAATAATGAGAAGGACACTGACCTGCAGAGATAAGAGGGTAATCATTCCGTTGTATAAGTCTCTGATCAGACCACACTTGGATTATTGTTCTCAGATTTGGTCTCCAGGATTTGAAGGGGATAAATTAACTGTGGAAAGGATACAAAGACGGATGACAAAGATGGTTTCAGGACTGTACAAGGATAGTTACGAGGATCAGCTGAGGGAATGTGGACTGCAGAGTTTGGTGGATAGAAGAAGGAGAGGTGATATGATTGAGACTTTTAAACTGTTGAGAGGTGGTTACAGGGTTGACACTGGAGAGTTCTTTCGCTTGGTTGAACAGCGGGAAGGAGTGATGACAAGAGGCCATCCCTGGAAGTTACGAAAGGAAACTGCGAGCAAGAGGGTAAGGAGTGGTTTCTTTGCATGGAGGGTGAACCGTGGAATGCATTGCCTGATGGAGTGGTGAGAATGAGAACGGTCAATGAGTTTAAGGAGTGGCTCCTCTCGATGAGTCTTGACAGACTTTATGTTCTTAGGAAGGACCTCCCACGATGAGTCTTTCGACTCCATGGAGGCCTGAATAATAATAATAAAAAAATAATAATAATTAATGATCCATCTCTTACCAATTCACCCCCACTCCCACTTTCACACACATGATTCAGTCTCCGCACTATGTGTTTTTTTCTAGAAATATTTCCATGGGAAATGTTCATCTGAAATAACATCAATAATTCCCCATTTAGTGCTAAGCTCGTTGGAACATATGAAGCTACTGCTGCTGCTCAACATCCCTTCACAGTGCACCTTGAAACAAACAGAACAAGTTTATTTTCCTCCTCTTTCATCCTTAAAACTGCTGTATTGTGAAACAGTCTTCCCCCTGTTGTGTTTCTCAAGGAATACAATATACAGTCTTTCAAATCAAATGTAAACAAGTTCCTCCTCCCGCAAAACACTACTTATATATGGTACTAATGTACTATAGGCTGATCAACCAACCTCTTGTGTATGGACTCAACATAAAAAAAAAAAAAAAGCGTATGGACCCTTCTTTTTTTTTTTTTTTTTTGGAGTCTACCAGTACTGGTAGTGTGTATCTGGACATATTATTAGGGTACCTAATACCAAAATTAACCAATGATGACCATGACAGATGCTTAAAATTCCAGTAAGAAGGAGCACTTCATCATTACCTAACAAATGTAAGGTCATACCTCAACACCCATTTCCCAGGCAGATGGATTGGTAGAGGGGCACCTATCATGACCGTCACTTTCCTCTGAGCTTACACCGTTAGATTTTTTTCTTGTGGGACTTTGTGAAACAGAGTATTTGTATCACCACTACCAGCCAATTTGGATGAATTGGATTCCAGCTGCCAATGCTGAAGTTACACCAGATATGCTCTCTCATATGTGTATGAAATTGATTACAGATGGGACTTCTGCAGAATTACTAGCGGTAACCATATCAAACTTTAACTATCTGTGTTGAAACTTCAACTGTTTTGCTACATTTGCACAGTAATAAAATTTGTTCGGCTATTGCTATTTATCTTCTATTATCATTTAATAGATGCATACCCACCCCCTCCACTTTTGAAGCACCCCTGTATTATGAATACAATGTAATAATAAGGTGGAGGAATTTTTTGAGGCTTTAGAGAAAGCAACTGACACAATGAAAAATGAAAAGTTGGTCCTTGTTGGGGATCTAAATAGCAGAGTAGGAAATGATTGTCACACATACATAAATATTTTCGGAAAATTTGGAGAAAAGCTAATAATAATATCAAATACCTGTTGGATTTCTGCTCAGGACATGGACTAGTTATTAATAACACAATGTCTCAACATAAAAATGTGCACAAATTCACATGGAGAGAAGAGGCAAGAAATAAGAAAAGTCTCATATAATTGTTGATAGTGATGTTTTTCTCCCTGGTGCAGGACACCAGAGTGTACAGAGGATCTGAAATTGGAAGTGATCATCATTTAGTCTTGAGCAGGATAAAATTGAATTTCATTTTGAAAAGCAGAACTGTAAGAAAGTTTTAAAGCAAATAAAAGTTGAGCAGCTCTCAGATGTGAAATATAGACCAAAATACACAAACATTATTCAAGAAAAAATGAAAGAGTTTGAGAACAGGAACCAAACATAGGAGATTCAGTGGCAAGCCTTGAAGAAAACAATGATTGATTCAGTCAGAGAGGCATGTAAAATCCATGCTGTCCTTCAAAGATAATATCATTGTTGTCAACCCAATTCTGGTTCCTGATTCTCACCACATCTTGAACACAAAAAACCACAACAGCTGACATTTAGGTTGTCTGCAAGGATAGAAAAATCAGAACTCCATGGTGGACACAGGAAGTTAAAGAGGCAGTGAAGGAAAAGAAGAAAGCATATCAAAAGTTCCTCGCAAATAAATCAGCTTGTGCTCTTAGAGAATACAGAGACAAATGTAAGAAAGCTAAACACTGTGTAAAACTAGCTAAACAAAAGTTATGGAACGACTTTGGTAAGAACATAGAAAATAAATATCAAGAAGGTGGCAAGATATTCTGGAAGTTGTTGAAGAAGCTCAGAAATTGAGGAAAGAGTGCTGTAAAAGAAATTAGAGATAAAGGTGACATGAAAACTGGAGAAAAAGATATCCTTGATGTAGAGAGTAATTACTTCGAAAAATTGTTAAATGAAACAATCAATGACAGCACAGTGGTTAAAAAAAAAAAAAAAAGACACTGACCAGGCATGCAATCAGGAATACATATCCATACTTGAAGTAGAAAAACCCATCAAAAGTGTGAAATGTGGAAGGGCAGCTGGAGTAGATGATATGCGACCTAAAATGCTCAAGTATGGAGGTATAAAAGTCTTACAGAGGCTGCACTGCACAGTTCAGGTTTGGACAGAGGGACGAATTCCAGATGATTGGAAAAGCTCTCCTAGTACCCATATATAAAAAGGAAAATAAAACTGAATGTGAGAATTAATATAATTGCATAAATCTTCCCAGTAAGATTTATGAAAGTGTACTTGAGAAACGGTTGAGAAGGATTGTGGAAGGGAAGCTTGGTGAAGAAACAAGCTGGATACAGGCCAAATAGAGGCTGTCAGAATCAGATTTTCACTTTACTACAAATAGTTGAGAAATCACGAGAATATAACAAAAATCTAACTTTGTAGATCTGGAAAAGGCATATGACAAGGTGCCAAGAGAGGAGCTATTCTCAACACTACAGTTACATGGTGTCAATGGGACATTATATCAAGCAATACTGAGTCTTTATTTGAGTTGTATTCATGCCCACCATCACAATCATCTCATCCACCCTTTCATCTTGCTTAAATGCCATAGCTACACTTTATTTTTTTATCATTCCTCCAGGCAAACCTCAATAGGCATTCTATCCTGCACACCACAGATCATCGAGTCTCCATTGCTCACCTACATCCCTCATTCTCTCCTCTAACCATTTCTTTCTTTCTTTGTTCCCCTACTTACCTGTTGTCCTGGCATCTCTCTCCATCCCTGATTCCAGCACACACACTCTCTCTCTCTCTCTCTCTCTCTCTCACACATTTTTCCCATTCCCTCTCTTTTACTGGTTCTTGTATTTTCTCCTCTTCTATCCCATAACTGTCTCTCACTCCTACTCTGATTGGCTTCACATTCAGCATTTACAATCACATTTAATATTAATTAAACTTCATTCTCATAATCTATATTGCTTGATATTTAGGCTGCTATCTCAGCAAACTGAATAACAGAAAACAGATTCACAAAACGTGGTAATAATAACAGACTACATAAGTGAGTTTATAACTGATGTACTATCCAGCTATGCTAGCACAAGAAGCACTATCAGCCCCGTACCAAAATAATTCTTAGTACAAAAAACATAAGCTGAATAATTTCACAAAATTAGGTAATAACAAGACATTAAGGACATCTAAAAATCCATAATTTAAGAATAGTTATATACTAAGTGATAGGGACATAAATTCAGATACATGCAGAAAAAATCTCTAATTTTAGCTTAAAATATCAACATACCATGTGCTCCATACTGGACCAGAGGAACAGCATCAACTGCCTGTACAAGAACATGATATAGGCCTTTATAATCCAAGCTAGGAAACAGTGATGTACGAAAGTGATCCTTCTCAGGGGAACGCATGACTTCCAAAGGAATATTTGGAACATCCTTTAAGACACTGGTGTAGCAAAAAAAAAAAAAATTAATGCATCCCAGTTATAAATCAATAATTCATACTTAAAACATCTTAAAAAGCTGCATATCTGAAAAGATTATATTTGTCAGACAAAAACCACGTAAAACGTAGAACAATATCCAATATGATTAACATACAGGTTAAATAGCAATGGCCCTAAAACAGACCCCCTGAGGCACATCATTAGTGACCTTCCTCTTCTGGCATATTTTTCCTCCATACACAACTTGACATCTATCAGATAGCCAATCTCCAATCCAATGTACTAGTCTAATATCCAACCTCATCTACTGTAGTTTGACTATCAATTTATAAAATGTGTATAGAGTGAGTGCTAGAGGGCACAGAGTGAACGTTTATTGATAAATTTGCTCCTGTCTTATACTTATATGTAAGTAATTGTATTGATATAATCAACTTTAAAATGTGCTCTAATGAACTGTCTCAGTAATATGAAAAAGTAGAGTGTATTAATTATCGAAACTGATTCAGTGGTTCCTGTAAACTAGTTCTTCAAAAAAATTCAAGCCATGTGTTGTGTCAACCGCCATTTTCACCTTGACGTTAACTGTTAATCCTTCTTCAAGGTCAACAGTCAAGATATGTCCAACGCTAATTGTAAAAGCCGTAAAGGTAAGATAGATGAAAATGAAGCACTTCAATGTTCTTTGGAATGTCGCGAATGTTATCATCCTGTATGTATAGGAATAGCAGAATCTAAATTTCGTAAAATGTCTAAGGACAAGAAATTAAAATGGAAATGTCAGATTTGTATTAATAGTTCTCCTAAAAATGACTTTAGTACTCAAACTAAACTAAATAGAAGCAATGATGGCTTGGATTTAACCAAGGCAGCAATCAAAGATGACAGAGAAGCTGATGTTAGGGTTTTCCTAAGAAAATTCAGGGAACAGGTATTGGAAGACCTAAATGCCATCAAAGTAGAAATTAAAGATGATAACTAGGCGATAAGAAAAGAAATTGAAACTCTATTTAAAGCAGAATTAAATGATCTGAAGGCATCATTGAAATATAGTTTTGTATACATTCAAGATCTCAAGAACAAAGCCAAATGCAATGAAAAGCTAATTAATGACCTGTGCACTAAAAACACTGAACTAACAAATGAAAATAAAATACTAAAAGCCCAAATGAATGATCTGAAATGGGAAGTTAATGAAATTCAACAGTGCTCCAGGATGAACAATATCAAAGTAAATGGTCTACCAGAAGCTCAGAATGAAAATTTGCATACTATTACTGAAAGATTGGTAAATCTACTTGGAGTAAAAAAAGAAGGTATCATACACGTCCACAGAATACCCACTAACAGAAAAACCGACATCAAGCCAGTTATTATTCAGTTAGAAAGCAAGATTACTAAAAATAAATGGATGACGGAGGCAAGAAAACTCAAGATTACAGCTCAACAAATTGATGAACAGTTAAAACCCATTTCCGTCTAAATAAATGAACATTTGACTAAACTTAATAAACAACTTTTTATGAAGCAAAACAAATGAGAGCAAGTGGTGCAGTTAAATACGTATGGGTAAGAGATGGCAAACTATTCATGAGAAAGAACGACAACACTAAAGTGATACGGATAAAAACACCGGACGATCTCAACGAACTCAAACAAAGAAGGCAGTAAATCTAAATGTTACCTATGAATAATTGGAGCAATATAAACCTAATGGATTTAGGATTTAACATGAATAATTTAGATTCTTATACACCTGTAAACTGTAAAAATCTATATAATTTAACTTCTGTTAAGAAATTTTTTGATACTACCATAAATTCGTTCAAGAATTTCAATATATATCACATTAATATTAGATCTATGAGGTCAAATTTTGATAATTTAATGCTACTTTTTACAGAGATTTACTTACAAAAAAAGGGAAAAAAGTGGTATGTGACAACATAAATGTTAAAATGTTAAACATTATCATTAGGCATAAATTATAATTCTTTACAAATATCATTAATAAATCCTTTGAAATGGTAAATTTATAGAACACCTAAAGACTGCTTCAGTTGTACTTTTATTTAAAGGAAGAAATAGAAATGAAATCAAAAATTACAGACCAATATCTATACTATCCACAATCTCAAAGGTTATTGAGATTCTGATAAAAAAAAAAAAAAAAACGCTTAAATAGCTATTTAAATACAATATCCTTTTACGCAACTAATCAATATGGGTTCATATCCGGATGCGATACTGAAAAAGCACTATTGGAGTTTCATAAAAAAAGTCTATAGTGGAATAAATGAAGGAATGTACATGGCAGCTGTTTTTCTTGATATATCTAAAGCGTTCGACTGTGTTCATCATGATATATTGCTATTGAAAATGTCCAAATACGGCATTAGGGGAATTACTAATGACTGGTTCAGATCCTATTTGAATAATAGAAAACAACATACCAGCTATACGGAGTCCCACAAGGGTCGGCACTAGGACCCATCCTATTCATAATATATGTTAATGATCTATGTAAATACAAACTTTTTGGCAAATTGATATCCTTTGCTGACGATATGGCTTTAGTATACACCGAAACAACCCTTGAAGATCTAAAAAATCGGATTAATAGCGATATGTTAAAACTAAGTATATGGTTTAGCAACAACAGATTTAACATTAATACCGACAAAATGAGATATATGTACTTTACATTAACAGACAAATTAGATCACAGTATAACTATAAAATGGCATGAAAGGAAATGTAGTGATACTCTAAATTGTATATGTAGCTTAATCAAAAAAACAAAAACTGTCAAGTATTTGGGCCTCCATATCAATAGCAATTTGAAGTGAAACTCCCACACCACTTTCTTAACAAGTTTAGGTTCATAATTAACAGAATATATTATGTTAAAAAATTTGTAAATGCAGCATTCTTAAGATGTTTATACTATTCCTGGGTAAATTCTTCACTGCAATATGGCATTACCTGTTAGGGAGGAGACTATTATAACAATCTGCTTCCATTAATAAGAATACAAAACAGAATAATTAGAGCCATAACTACTACCGACCTCGCACATTCAACCAATGATCTGTATATCGTTCATAATATATTACCATTTCAGAAACTATATCTCTATGGTTGTCTGTTATATGTAAAAAGAAACACTGAAAGTTTCTTGGTATATAATGTAGACTATGGATTGCGCTGCAGTCGAAACACGCTGGAAGTACCTAAGGCTAACAAAGAAATTTTTCATAAATCTTTCAAGTACATTGCGACGAGTAGCTATAATAAACTTCCTTGCCTACTATTTTCCCTTGCACATATTCCTACACTTTCCTACACTTTTCCCTTTCTATCATCAATAGCACCTCACCTCCACCCTTTTTTTTTACCCTTTCTGTCCTTCATGAAAAACATCATACTCTTTCATCTCTATTCCTGTCAGGATGTCCTCTTCATATAACCATGTCTCACTTATTCCAACAATGTTTGGATAAATGAACTCATCTAATGTAACCATTTCATTTTCTTTGTTTCTGATACTTCTAGCATTCATATCAGTGGCTTTGTACATAAACACTGCAACACTGCAGCACCCCTCCAAGGAAAAAACGAAAAAATTAAATTTTATCATCATCATCAAATTCCTGCCATGTATCCTCAAGAGGTGTACAGGATATGATAGTACTACATGAAAAATTTATATCATTACTAACTTCCTATCTACAATTTCCTCCAAATCAGTCTGTTAATTGTCAAGACTCCAACATTATCAGATCTTATATGTCTATCATCTAAGGGACATTTTACAATATCAATCCACCTATATCTTGGTCGTCCTCTAGGTCATTTTCCTGCCAACCTGGCAGAGAACACTTGTTTTGCTAATCTTTCCTCGCCCATTCTGTTTAAGTGACCATACCACCTGAGATTAGCTCTGCTAACGCATTCCTGGATGCCAACAATGTCAAGTTCTTTCCTAATATCCTTGTTTTTAATATGATATTGCCATTGATGCCATCTGTTCACAACTCAAATCTTTCTCAGGACTCTCATATCTGCGGTCTTTAGTCTTTAGTCAAGTGTTTTACTTCTGACCTAGCTCTCAGATCCATAAGTTAAAACTGGTTTGAACACCGTCTTGTATACAGCTAATTTAGTGTTCCTACTAATTTAGGTATAATGTACAGTTTGTATCTAAATTGAAAATTAAATGTATTTTAAAATGATTGAACTGAAAAGGAAGAATGAAAAGAAGTGTAATTTAACTATTGCACTTCATCATCATCATCAAATTCCTGCCATGTACCCTCAAGGGGTGTACAGGATATGATAGTACTACATGAAAAAAATTACATCATTATTAATTTCCTATCTACAATTTTCCTCCAAATCAGTCTGTTACTCGTCAACACTCCAACATTATCAGATCTTATATTTCTATCGTCTAAAGCACTTTGTACCATATCAATCCACCTATATCTTGGTCTTCCTCTGGGTCGTTTTGCTCCCAACCTGGCAGAGAACACTTGTTTTGCTAATCTTTCTTCGCCCATTCTGTTTAAGTGACCATACCACCTGAGATTAGCTCTGCTAATGCATTCCTGGATGCTGACAATGTCAAGTTCTTTCCTAATATCCCCGTTTTTAATATGACATTGCCATTGATGTCATCTGTTTGTGCCCCTAATCTTTCTCAGGACTCTCATATCTGCAGTCTCTGGTCTTAGGTCACAGGGACGAATTCTCCATGCTTGCTGCGCAAGTTCGTTACTTGAGAAAAAAGTAATATTTATTTGTTAATAAATGCATGCATTTATAAGCATAGTCTTTTATTTTTGTAGACAGAAGATGACTTAAGCTTGTGCGGCAATAATTGAGCTTTGCATAGTGTAGCAAAGGCCAATGCTTGTTCATCTAATCAAAGCTACCTTGGCTTGCTCGGTTGTGGGAGCTTCCAGGTCCTCACTACATCAGTGTGATTTCATGTGTGCGCATAGCCATTACCGCTCCCTTCACGTCGTCTTAAACAGAAGCCATACGCAGTCAAAGTAGATCTAGCCAGTGAGCTTCAGCCAGCCTTTACAAGTGTGCATGTTGCTTGGGAAAATTAAGTTACAACCAACTTTTTATGACGATGTTATTAACCAGTTCATAAAGAAGAACCGTAGGGTAGAATTTGTATTCAACTAGCTAAATTGAAAAAAGATAGAATATCATTTGTAAAATAAATGTTGTATTTGTATGATTAAATGTACATAAATTTCTAAATATATAGTTTTAAATGGTCAGTAATTCATTATTCCACTAATCAGACTTCAATCACACCTCTCACTCCCTGAATGATAACAAGAGCAAGCGTGAATTTCAAGACCAGCATTGGCCCCTGTTTGGTCAAGAGTTTTACTTCTAACCCAGATCTCAGATCCATACGTTAAAGCTGGTTTGAACACTATCTTGTATACAGCTAATTTAGTTCTCACTGACTTTTCTCTTATTCCATATGAATTTATTCAATTGACTTCCTACCATAACAGCTTTGTTGATTCTGTTGTCTATTTCCATATTTAATTTACCACTTCATTAAAAATCGTGCCTAAGTAGCTGAAATGTTTTACTTGTTCCACAGGTACTCCATTCACAACGTAGATGATATTTTCAAAGCTTCTGCCTACTTTCATTATCTTTGTCTTGTTATTGCTGACCTTCATACCATATCTATTACAACAGCTATTCAATTTAGTCAGAGAATCTTGCAGACTTGTAGCGGATTTATTTAGAAGTATAACATCATCCGCATAAAGCAAAGAGCTGACATTAACATCTCCAATTTTGATATCAGGTTTAATACCACTTTCCTTCATAATATGATCCATATAGATAATGAATAATAGAGGGGATAATGTACATCCTTGTCTGACACCAGATTTAACACTAAACTATCTTCCTGTACTTCCTTCAATTCAAACTGCTGACTTACAACTCAAATAAAGACCAAGTATTGCTTGATATAATGCCCTTGACACCATATAACTGTAGCATATTGAATAGCTTCTCTCTTGGCATCTTGTCATATGCCTTTTCCAGATCTACAAAACTTAAATACAGATCTTTGTTATATTCCCATGATTTCTCAACTATTTGTTGTAAAGTGAAGATCTGATCCTGACAGCCTCTATTTGGCCTGAATCCAGCTTGTTCTTCACCAAGCTTTTCTTCCACAATTCTTCTCAATCTTTTCTCAAGTATGCTTACATAAATCTTACCAGGAACACTCAGTAGGGAAATACCTATGTAATTCTCATATTCAGCTTTATTTCCGTTTTTATATATGGGTACTATGAGAGCTCTACTCCAATCATCGGGAATTCGTCCCTCTGTCCAGGACTTCTCAACTATGCAGTGCAGCCACTGTAAGACTTTTATACTTCAGCATTTCTGGTCTAATATCATCCTTCAGCATTTCTGGTCTAATATCATCTATTCCTGCTGCCTTTCCATATGTCAAGCCTTTCATGGGTTTTTCTACTTCAAGTATGGATATGTATTCCTGTTGAGATTTTTACACTGTGGTAAACAGTGCACAAATCACTTACTATATTGCTTGTTTCATTTAGTAATTTTTCGAAGTAATTACTCCATACTTCAAGGATATCTTTTTCGCCAGTTTTCATGTCACCTTTATTATCTCCAATTCCTTTTACAACACTCTTACCTCCATTTCTGAGCTTCTTCAACAACCTCCAGAATATCTTGCCACCCTCTTGATATTTATTTTTTATGTTCTTACCAAAGTTTTCTCATGACCTTTGTTTAGCTAGCTTTACACAGTGTTTAGCTTTCTTACATTTGTTTGTGTATTCTCTAAGAGCACAAGCTGACTTATTTGTCAGGAACTTTTGATATGCTTTCTTCTTTTCCTTCGCTGCCTCTTTAACTTCCTGTGTCCACCATGCAGTTCTGATTTTTCTATCCTTGCAAACAACATCACCACATGCCTCTCTAGCTGAATCAATCAATGTTCTTCAAGGGTTGCCACTGAATCCCCAAGGTTTGGTTCCTGTTCTCAAACACTTTCATTTTTTCTTCAATAATCTTTGTGCATTTTAGTCTACAATTCATATTTGAGAGCTGCTCAAATTTTATTCGCTTTAAAACTTTCTTAAATGTTCTGCTTTTCAAAATGAAATTGAATTTTATCCTGTTCAAGACTAAATAGTGATCACTTCGAATTTCAAATCCTCTGCACACACTGGTTTCCTGCACCAGGGAGAAAACATCACTATAGACAATAACATAGTCAAAGAGACTTTTCTTATTCCTTGCCTCTTCTCTCTATATGAATTTGTGCACATTTTTATGTTGGAACATGGTGTTAACAATGAACAGTCCATGTCCTGAGAAGAAATCCAACAGGTATTTACCATTATTATTAGCTTTGTTCTTTTCTCCAAATTTTCCCAAAATATTTTTGTATGTGTGACAATCATTTCTTACCCTGCTATTTAGATCCCCAACAAGGACCAACTTTTCCTTTTTCATTGTGTCAGTTGCTTTCTCTAAAGTCTCAAAAATTTCCTCCACTTCTACCTCAGTGGAACCTTCTGTGGGATCATAGGCACAAAAAAGTCTCACTGTCCAGTTCCCCATTCTTATATTTGCCCATATCACTCTACTTGAGACTGACTGTCATTCAAGAAGATTAGCCTCATATTTAGCATTGAATACTATGGCTACACCTTTTCCTTGATTGTCATTGCCTGAATATAATATTTTGGAATTGTTGCTCAGAAAGATCTCACCAGTTTTTGGCATTTTTGTTTGTCACCCCAATTATATCGATCTGGTACTGATCCAATTCCTCAGCTAGGTCCATTTCTTTGACATTCTGGCATCTTATGTTGATAGTACCGATCTTTAATTCTGGTGATGTTGAGTTGGGGTGTGTTTTCAGATTTGTTCCGGTAGCTGACTTTTTGCTATTTGCCCTGTTCCCTGGTGAAAACAATGGGGACCTTGTTTAACGGGCGACGCCCCAGCCAGCATGAAATTCTGTCATGTTGTACCATCATTTTGTATTTTGGTTTAAGCCAATAAGAATACAATGTGGTCGGATAAATCCCAAATTGAAAGCCCATTCTCATTCGTTCAATATCTAGGTAGATACCTAACAGGGTGCACCATGAGAAGGTGAGGACTGGACATTAGGTCAGAAGCCCTGGTCGGTTCTCTGCATTCCTTTAAAGGCTCTGTGGAAGTCTCCTCTAAGTCAGAGTTTTTCAAACTTTTCCTACGAAGTAACACCTCACAAATCCTGAAATTTTCATGGAACACCTTGGTTATTTTGTAATGTATTAATTAATAATTGTTAATTTAGCTGATTTTTATTATTAATTAATAATTGATTCTTAATTATCATCATCATCATCAAATTCCTGATATGTACCCTCAAGGGGTGTACAGGATATGATAGTACTACATGAAAAATTTACATCATTACTAACTTCCTATCTATAATTTTCCTCCAAATCAGTTTGTTACTTGTCAAGACTCCAACATTATCAGATCTTATATTTCTATCGTCTAAGGCACTTTGTACCATATCAATCCACCTATATCTTGGTCTTCCTCTGGGTTGTTTTTCTGCCAATCTGGCAGAGAACTCTTGCTTTGCTAATCTTTCCTCGCCCATTCTGTTTAAGTGACCATATATCACCTGAGATTAGCTCTGCTAATGCATTCCTTGATGCTGGCAATGTCAAGTTCTTTCCTAATATCCTCATTTTTAATATGATATTGCCATTGATGTCATCTGTTCACACCTCTAATCTTTCTCAGGACTCTCATATCTGTGGTATCTAGTCTTTGGTCAAGTGCTTTACTTCTGACCCAGCTCTCAGATCCAGAAGTTAAAACTGGAAGAATTTGACCACTGTCTTGTATACAGCTAATTTAATGTTCTGACTAATTTTTCTCTTATTCCATATGAATTTATTCAATTAACTTCCTACCATACCAGCATTGTTGATTCTGTTGTCTATTTCCATATTTAATTTACCATCTTCACTAAAAAGCATGCCTAAGTAGCTGAAATGTTTTACTTGTTCCACAGGTTCTCCATTCACAACACAGTTGACATTTTCAATGATTCTACCTATTTTCATTGTCTTTGTCTTTTTATTGCTGACCTTCATACCATATTTATTACAACAGTTATTCAATTTAGTCAGGGAATCTTGCACACTCATAGCAGATTTATTGATAAGTATAACGTCATCCGCATAAAGCAAAGAGCTGCCATTAACATCTCCAATTTTGATATCATGTTTAATACCACTTTCCTTCATAATGTGATCCATATAGATAATGAATAACAGAGGGGATAACGTACATCCCTCACACCAGATTTAACATTAAACCATCTTCCTGTACTTCCTTCAATTCTAACTGCTGACTTGCAACTCAAATAAAGACTAAGTATTGCTTGATATAATGCCCCATTGACACCATATAACTGTAGCGAATTGAATAGCTTCTCTCTTGGCACTTTGTCATATGCCTTTTCCAGATCGACAAAACTTAAATACAAATCTTTGTTATATTCCCATGCTTTCTCAACTATTTGTCGTAAAGTGGAGATCTGATCCTCACAGCCTCTATTTGGCCTGAATCCAGTTTGTTCTTCACCAAGCTTTTCTTCCACAATTCTTCTCAACCATTTCTCAAGTATACTGGCATAAATCTTGCCAGGAATACTCAGTAGGGAAATACCTCTGTAATTCTAACATTCACTTTTATTTCCCTTTTTATATATGGGTACTATTAGAGCTCTACTCCAATCATCAGGAATTCGTCCCTCTGTCCAGGCCTTCTGAACTAGACTTTTATACCACCATACTTCAGCATTTCTGGTCGAATATCATCTACTCCTGCTGCCTTTCCACATTTCAAGACTTTGATGGCTTTTTCTACTTCAAGTATGGATATGTATTTCTGACTCTATGCCTGTTGAGTGTTTTTTACCACTGTGCTATCACTGCTTGTTTCATTTAGCAGTTTTTCAAAGTAATTATTCCATACTTCAAGGATATCTTTTTCTCCTGTTTTCATGTCACCTTTATCATCTCTAACTCCTTTTACAGCACTCTTTCCTCCATTTCTTAGCTTCTTCAACAATCTCCAGAATATCTTACCACCTTCTTGATATTTATTTTCTATGTTCTTGCCAAAGTCGTTCCATAACTTTTGTTTAGCTAGTTTTACACAGTGTTTAGCTTTCTTACATTTGTCTCTGTATTCTCTAAGAGCACAAGCTGATTTATTTGCGAGGAACTTTTGATATGCTTTCTTCTTTTCCTTCACTGCCTCTTTAACTTCCTGTGTCCACCATGGAGTTCTGATTTTTCTATCCTTGCAGACAACCTCACTAGATGCCTCTCTGGCTGAATCAATCAGGGTTTTCTTCAAGGCTTGCCACTAAATCTCCAAAATTTGGTTCCTGTTCTCAAACTCTTTCATTTTTTCTTCAATAATCTTTGTGTATTTTAGTCTATAGGTCACATCTGAGAGCTGCTCACTTTTATTCGCTAAAACTTTCTTACATGTTATTCTTTTCAATACGAAATTCGATTTAACCTGCTCAAGACTAAATAGTGATCACTTCCAATTTTAAATCCTCTGTACACTCTGGTCCTTTTTTTTTCAATGAGACTTTTCTTATTCCTCGCCTCTTCTCTCCATGTGAATTTGTGCACATTTTTATGTTGGAACATGGTGTTAGTAATAAGCAGTCCATGTCCTGAGCAGAAATCCAACATGTATTTGCCATTATTATTAGCTTTGCTCTTTTCTCCAAATTTTCCCAAAATATTTTTGTATGTCTGACAATCATTTCCTACTCTGCTATTCAGTGGTGAGTGGTGGAATCAGAGTTGTAGAGTGGATGTCCTCCCTTGATGAATCTTTGAACTCCCTGTAGGTGACAAATAATAATAATAATTGTGTCAGTTGCTTTCTCTAAAGCATCAAAAAATTCCTCCACTTCTAACTTAGTAGAACCTTCTGTGGGACCATAGGCACAAAGAAGTCTCATTATCCATTTCCCCATTCTGATATTTCCCACATCACTCTACTTGAGACTGCCTGCCATTCAAGAAGATTAGCCTCGTATTTTGTGTTGAATACTATGGCTACTCCTTTTCCTTGATTGTCATTGCCTGATTATAACATTTTCTATTTATTGCTCAGAAAGATCTCACCAGTTTTTGTCTTTTTTGATCATTGTTATAATCACCCCTATTATGTCGATCTGGTACTTATCTAATACTTCAACTAGCTCCATTTCTTTGCCATTCAGGCTTCTTATGTTGATAGTACCGATCTTTAACTCTGGTGATATTGAGTTGGGGTGTGTTTTCAGCACTTTAATTACAGATCATTTTAGATCATTAATTATTAATTAATAATTAATTAGACATCAATTAAACATAATCATTAAATTAATTTGTGCTGAATTTCATTGACATATCCCATTCTAATCACCAAAAATTTATAATATTATTTAAGTACTTACGAACTTGCAAAGAAAGTATTCAATATTACTAGATTTGAGAACCAGATACAGACTACTTTGATCTTCAATTTTAGTGGAAAAATTTTCTTTATACTTTCTTGCTGATTGGTCACTAACATTTGCAACACAGATGTTATTTATTTCAGTTTTGAGAACAGAGGATATGCCACCCATTGTTGTAATCGGCTTGCAGGCAATTTTTATGATCGGTCATAAACAGCAGTATTCTCTTTCCTGATTGTTGAAAGATTTCGATGTGTGAAAATTAATGATAATTCATGAATATTTCAATGTTTAAAAATATGCAGCTTGGTCACTGACATTTGCTACACAGATGTCATTTCCTTCAGTTTTGAGAACAGAGGATATGGCGCCCATTGTTATAATCCACTTGCAGGCAATTTTTATGACTGGTCATAAACGCATTCCCTTTCCCAAATCTTGAAAGGTTTCGACGTGTGAAAATTAACGATAATTCATGAATACTTCCATATTTAAAAATGCACAGCTTGGTCACTAACATTTACTACACAAATAGGCATTTTGGGTCTGAGATTTCGACATATTCATGAATATTATTCTCCTCAGAATATTTCCACTATAAAATATTTATTCATGAAAAATGCTTAGAAAACTAAAATGACAAAATCCAGGAGAATGTTTTGCGGAACACAGTTTGGGAAACCTTGCTCTCATTAAATTTTGTTTGTGTTTATAAATAATAACAATGCTTACAACATTATATATAAATGTAATACAACATGTTAAAGGTTACAGCTTATGTTTTGACATTGACTGAATAGTTAATAATTGGAATTGTTCGATTAACGCTTTAGATTACGAAACAAATGCACTGTGATCTAACACAGTATCGGCGAGTCTAATGCGGCTAGACTCACCGATATTCATTTGCACTTGTCATTACACTTAACAAACGAATCCGACACTGCTCATTGGGCAATTTTATTCTGTGAAAATAACATATAATTATTTATTTATTATAGATACAAGGCTGAATTATTACAAGTGTCACTGTTGAAAATATGAAAAGAATTATTAGCTATATGAAGAGCCAAAGGCTTCAATTCGGCGACATATGACTTGTTTAAGTTAAGGGATATTACATCCCATATCGTTTCTTAGCCGAATAAGAAACTCAAAGAGTTTCATGCCGAATATAGTGGAAACTATATAAAGTTCGGCGATTCCAAGTGTAAGCAAATACCTGGATACTGCAGCAACTGACCCTAAAGGTAGTGCAAGCTGAGGCAACTCATGTCTAAGGTGGAGCAAGCTCTGATCACTATTCTTGATATTCACCCATAATGTGAACTTAGCTCCTAGGAGCTGTATTTCTGTTCCACATTATGAGAGAAGGTCACTACCCAGACCGGTTTCAACCTTTATTGAGGTCTCATCAGTGAGTAGGTAGACCTATTCGGCTAAGAAATGATATGGGATGTAATATCCCTTAACTTAAACAAGTCATATGTCACCGAATTGAAGCCTTTGGCTCTTCATATATCTAATAATTTATTAGGACACCTCTCGGCAATACTCATAGAAGGGTTGTAAGTTCTGTTCGCTACAAACTTGATATTAACTAGGTCTACCTACTCACTGATGAGACCCTAATGAGGGTGGAAACCGGTGCGGGGCGGATCTGGCTTTGAGAGGCTCCACTTGGAGGTAGGTTTTTGCCTGTCTCTGAGTGGGGCCACTGCTGAGATTATGGCTCTGCTTGGTGGTGGGGTGAGCCTGCTACTGGGTAGAGCCAATGCTAAGAAGTTCTTCTCGGTGACGGGGTGAGCCTGTCATCGAGTGGAACAATGCTGAGTTGGGCGATCTTTCAGGATCGTCTTATTTTTAGAGCCTGCTTTACCTATACATAAGGTTGAAACCGGTCTGGGTAGTGACCTTCTCTCATAATGTAGAACAGAAATACAGCTCCTAGGAGCTAAGTTCACATTATGGGTAAATATCAAGAATAGTGATCAGAGCTTGCTCCACCTTAGACATGAGTTGCCTCATCTTGCACTACCTTTAGGGTCAGTTGCTGCAGTATCCAGATATTTGCTTACGCTTGGAATCGCCGAACTTTATATAGTTTCCACTATATTCAGCATGAAACTCTGAGTTTCTTATTCGGCTAAGAAACGATATGGGATGTAATATCCCTTGACTTAAGCAATGAAAAGAATTATATTTTCCGAATTACGGTTACATGAAAAACAGAAATAAAAAATAAAGGTCATCCGACTCCAGATACTATTATTAGTCAGGAAGGAATAAGTAAAAATAAAAAATACATCAGGTCTTTTAACAGTTAGTATCAAAAAATTAAATGGCTTTACGGTTGTGAAAAAATACCGCCAAAAAGCAAAATTTTGTATATGCAGCAGCCCACTTAAAATTTCACTGGCTGCCATTGATTCATATACAAACATAATAGCATATTTCTGGATCTATAAATAACAAACAAGTTTCATTGATACCACTTACTGGATGTGACATCTCCAAGCCTTCCTTGAGCATTTCTTTTTCTCCTTACCCATCCCAGAACCTTCTTGAAATCCAGCTGTTTTTCCTACTTCTCAGGCCACCCCATTCCTTTGTTGATACACACATTTCTCTTTCAGCATCGACCTTTCTTATGCTATGTTCACATGTCACCTCTAAGTCTCCCTATTCCCCCCTGTCTGTCTTGCACACTTATTCTCTCATTCTCTACACTCATGATACCCACTTCTTGATTCCTAAGTACCCCTTCAATTCCTCGTTTCTTATTCTTCTGCTTTTTCATATTGCTTCTTATTACTCAGAATCATTCTCACACTCATTACTTTCCCTTCTAACAGCAATCTGTACAAATGACTTATATCACAGCCATTCAAATGCAGTTGAATTTGTACTTCAAACTCATCCCTTTATCTATAATCTTAACAAATTGCACTCCTTTCTCATCACACATTTTCACTAATATATCATTCATAATCCTTGTTCTTCATGTCATCTCATCACTCTCATGATGAAATGAGGTGGATCAACACAATGACTACCTTTCCTATCACATTATCTTTTATTATTCTCAACAACCTACTGATTTGTTCCTATTACCAATACTTTTTGCTCACTTACTCCTTCAATTATTATATTCGGTTTGCTTCCCAGAAAATGAACTTCATACATCTTGTTCACCACAGATCTAATAATCAAATTCCCATACAACACCATTTGCGAGTCTTTCATTACCTCTTTCTTTCCAACATCAGTCATTCGCATCTTCACTCTTCCATATATTATTATTATTATCTGAGACCTCCAGGGAGTCAAGGACTCATCGAGGGAGGCTATAAATCACCCCAAACCAGCTATCACACCTTCCCTTAAATTCATTCACACTAGATGCACTCACTATCCCTAAGGACAAATAAATTATTCCACTCACTCACTGCTCTCTGGCAGAAAAACCTAGCTCATATCCTTTCTTGCCTGTGAACAACCTTAACTTCCATGGATGCCCCCATGTTCTCTCCCCACCTTCCATATAACAAAAAATTTTATCAGCTGATATTCTATAACACCCATTCAAAAGTTTATAGACCTCTATCATATCATTTCTCTTTCTCCTGTTAACCAGTCTACAATCCACATACTTGCAATCTGTCCTCATAATAAAAATCCCATAACCCAGATAACTTTGTAACTCTCTTTTGCACCCTTTCCACAGCTTCTTTATCTCCCAGGAAATCAAATCTATGCACAATAATCCAGGTGTAGTCTTATCAAAGTCTTATAAAGATGCAAAATGACTTCCTTATCCTTACATGTCAAGGTTCGCTTCAACATAGCAATTATCCTCTGAGTTGTATTTGCAACTTTTGCTATGTGACCTTTGAACTTTAAATTCCTATCCACCAATATACTACGATCCCTTGCGTCTTCAATTTCTTGTAGCATGACCCTGCTAATATAATATGCCTCTGGAACTGTAATCATGCCAAAGTGCATAACTTTACACTTACTAACATTCAACTGACAGCCATTTTCATTTGCCCAAATTTCCAGTCTATTCAAATCATTTTGTAATTGCTGAATATCAGTAGCATCTCTGATTGCCCTGCCTATCTTTGCATCATCGGCATCATCATTTCCACATCTGATGTCAGATCCTGCCTGATGTCATTAATGTATAGATTGAACAATAATGGCCCAAGGACTGAACCCTGAGGTACACTTCCTCTCACCTTAAATCTGGCAGATTCACACACCCACTGTATACCACTTTTTGATATATGCCAACCATCCCCTCATCCAAGTCAAGAGTTTATCTAATCCCATATTCACCAATTTATGCAAAAGCCTTTCATGTGATATCCTATCAAATGCCTTAGAAAAATCCAACATTATCATAATGTATGCATTCCTTTTATCCACTCAGCCATAACATTGTTATAAAATATGAGCAAATTGCTAAAACATGACCTTCCTTTAGTAAATCCATGCACTCTGTTCCTTACAGATTATAGCATATTTGTCTATCCATTTCTGTATGCACTTTGCAACCATATGCCTGGGGAAGGAATGTCCTAGGTTCGATTCCCGTCAATGACATGAGGAGCTTAAGGATCTTCCTCAGCGATAGCCAAGTTAGCAGATCTTGGGCGTGGACAACAGGTTTTTTTTCTGGTTTATCTGGGGTTTTTTATCCTGCAAACAGGCAAACCGGCCCTGAGAACACACACAGATTACAGTCAGGAATACTGACCGAGCCATAGGCCTGATTCGTCAGCTATGCCAGTCACAAGCCCGGATAAAATGTGGGGGGAATTGAGAGGGTGCCATACCTTCCCGTAAAAAGGGACTCAAGACCATTGTATCATCATATGAACTTGCATACAGTAGACACTAACTACTGTATGCGAGTTCTTACCAACTTCTCTAAAATCTTCACAACCACACCAGAGATACTGATAGGTCTAACTACTGCAAAAATGGTGCAAAAACTGATGTGTCTAACTACTGAGGTAGTTAGACACATCAGTTTTTGTACCACCCTTGTAAAATGGAACTATCATAAATTCCTTCCATTCCTGTGGAATCATTCCTGAGCTGAGATTCAAGTCATACTTTTAATGTGAAAAGCGTAGCAATTCGGCTGAACATTCCTTTAGCAAGTGGGCTGAAATTTCATCTGTCCCTATAGACATATTCTTATCCAGGTTATGTAACAGCTCTTCAGCCTCATTTTCACGAACCTCTAACTCTTCATCCAATGTAGCAGTAGAACTGTGCACCATGTTATATACATGGTGCACAGTTGATATGGTTGATATATCTTAGCAAAGCGAGCACTCATTAACTGAACAATCTCATTAGCTTCCAACACTCGAGTACCATCTGCATTCAATAAAGCTATTCTTCCACATACATTCTTTCTTTTGCTTGCGGCATAACGATAAAATTCTTTTGGACTGCCTTGCTTAATAAGGTTGCACATCCATTTCAATTTCAACCTATTTATAATTAGATATGCAATCTATTTGGTCTTGTTCTAGAATTTTCTCTTTTCCCTCCCCAAACATACTTAAAAGGTGCGAACCCAAAGCATATTTTTCCACTCCTTTGCCACATACATCACCATGTTCAAAGACATCCATATCTTTATCACATGTGCACACCATAGCTGAACTTTCACATACATTTTCCCCCCATTCCTTCCTTGATGATCTAGTTTCCCTGACTGTCTGCATTAGGTCTCATACTAAGAAGTAATTTCTCCAGGTTTCTGATGCCAAATGAATTCAAGTGTAGGCGATCCTTCTTACACAAGTCTTTTCTGCCATCAAACGCACCCCCACACACACACATCTAAAAACTTGCATCCATTTCTTCTACACAGTGTGCGGAATCATTTGCTATCCTCACCCTCCTTAACTCGGTACTATCATATCTACATAGCAAACCTACACTTTTTACCCTCTCACATTTCTTTCTTGTTTCTTCCAACAGACCTTTCATATTTTCAATTTTAGCTCTCAGGAAACTAGAAGTGGTGACTCCCTCAGCAAGCGCAAATTTTAAAATTCAGTCATACCATATCACCTTTTTTTTTCTTAGATTTTAACTGACTTACCTTGTTGTTATTAATATTTTGATTACCAAGTTCAGTACTTTCCTGCCTGTTCTTGTTCTGATCCTTTTTTTATCCTAAGTTTAGTCAAATGTTTTTTCCACCTTTTCCAATTCTCTGATTGATTTTCTAATAATTTCTTTTAATTGAGATATATCTAATGTCAACTTATCCTTAGATAAATTATCATCATCACTGCAGCAGTACTTTTGTTCATCAGCACAAATATTCTCCTCAGTAGCAACAACTTGAACGTTCATCAGCACAAACATTCTCCTCAGTAGCAACAACTTGAACGTTCATCAGCACAAACATTCTCCTCAGTAGCAACAACTTGAGCTTTAGACACTGCCTTGTTACGATGGGTTTTCAGTGACATTTTTAAAAGTAGTAAGAACTAATAATATTTCTGCAATTATGTTATAAAATGCTGTAGTACAATAATTACACTAAATGACTACAATAACATACTAAAAATACACAATTAAATCTAAGAAAACACTTAATAAATCAACAAAAATCACAAATCTTTCAGGCACTCTCTAAAAGCACATCTTTTCACCTGATAGCCTCGACACCAATCTACGTATATCTACAATTCTCTTCATTTCACTCCGCATCCACTTCATCTCTTGTCTCATCTTTGCTAAGTCAGCTTTCAAATCTCACATCATTTTTTTGCTATTATTCAATCTCGCTATTTTATTATCGGTCACACAAGCTTGTTTACCATCATCTCTGTTCACCAACTTAAATATAATTCCACTCTGTTTTTCAACATCATCATCATCACTCTCTTTATCGCCAATTGGACTCTTTTGTTCACTAAGGGAAAAAAGGGAATGCTAGCATGATGGAAGACTACTGTTGGATTCTTCAAGGTGAGACATGAGATGGTGCTTATCTCACCTTAAAGAATCCAACAGTAGTCTCCCATCATGCTAGCATTCCCTTTTTCCCTAGCAAAGAAAAGAGTGCAACTGACGATAAAGTGAAACTTGTCATAACAAAGTACCTACGAGCACTTTTAAATCTGTGTGCATTTTAAACACTTTTTTTTTGTTACTTATTGTAAATAGAGTAAAACATGTATCAAAAATTGATCATAATAGCATGTTATTTGTAACTTTGCCAATTATCTGAACATCAAACTCCTAACTTTGAAACAGTCCAAAAACTGATTATTATTATGCTTGTTAACTGCAGTTTTATAAATTATTCAAACAATGGAACATAAATAGTTCAACCTGATCTGCACTGGGCTAAACCCATTTATTCTAATAAATGCATGGGTCAAATAAATGTTTGCATAAATCTTACCTGAAATAACTGGTAATGAAATTCCTTTGCAATTCCTCTTCATTTCTCATATTTACAGACATCACTAGCCTGATCGTTGACTCCCCTTGGAAGGCAATGATCAGGGCAGATATTCCAGTTAGCACTCCATGTGCCACTCAGTTATCTACCTTTGATCCTCAAGTAAAACCCACTTTTTTTCTCATTAAGCTATATTTATTCAAATATAATAATACTCACTATCATTTAATTTAAATTACCTGAGTACTTGTAACTTACCTTAATAATGTCTGTGAAAAATATTTTAATGTATTAGCTACATCCACTCCAGATGGTAGTGGCACAATACCATGTTGGATCCTGTTGTGATAATCCTGCAAGTTATGGATTTTGGCTGTGACTATTTTTAAAAGATATAAAAAAATAATAATATAAACTTCAGTTTCACTAAATTTAACAATTTTTTAAACATTAAAAATAAAATTAGTGCATTCCTGATTTAGATAAAATTTAATGGAATAAAACTATTGAGATATTTTCCTGATCATATTACCAATTACAAAAGGATTTTTCAGTGATATTATACGCTAATTTATTTCAAAGTTCCAAGATCCCCCCCCCCCATGACTAGGTGATATGAAATATCACCTAGTCATGGGGGGTGGGGGGGGGAATCTTGAAATATCACTTAGTCATAAGTGATATTTCATGGCAAATATATGACTAAGTGATATTTCATGGCAAATAACTGTTTCAAGTTATTTTAATGGATTTTATTTTAAATTTATTTTAATCCATGAAATAACTAAATCTGAAAGTTTGTATCACTTGTATAAAATTACCAACTAAAATATATTTTTATTGCTAATTGTAGATATCTCAATATTTGCCTTATGGGTCACAGAAACAGCTACTTATCCACTAGGCATTGCTGGTTTTTGGTATTATTATTATTATTATTAACATCTGGCCTCCATGGAGTTAAAGACTTTTAAAGTTTTCGACAGAATATAACGTGAAAGATTGTTGCATAAATTGGAGAAGATAGGTTGGAATTATAAAATATTAGCATGGATAAGAGGATGGCTGACTGACAGATATCAAAAAGTGATATACAGGAGATGCGAGTCTGCAAGATTTAAGGTAACCAATGGTGTACCACAAGGATCAGCACTTGGTCCACTGTTATTCAATCTCTACATTAATGATATTGGGAGGGATTTTGACAGGCAACATACAGCTATTTGCTGATGATGCAAAGATAGGTAGGGAAATCAAGAATGTTGCTGATATGCAACATTCTTGTTTACCTGGGAAAATGGAAGTCAACTCAATGTCAGTAAATGCAAAGTCATGCACTTTGGTGTGATTAGGTATCAAATGTTGCATTATATTGGTGGGATTATGCTAGAAGAAACTGATCAGGCCAGAGATCTTGTTAGTAAATAGCAATTTGAAGTTCTGGGGGCATGTAACAAAGACTGCAAATACAACTCAAAAGACAATTGCAATGCTGAAACGAACTTTCACATGCAAAGATGAGGATGTCATTTTGCCTTTTTACAAGGTCTTAATAAGATCACTTGGACTATTGCTTGCAGGTCTGGTCTCCTGGTTTCCATTGTAATTCTGATACAGTGAGTGCAAAGGAGAGTTAAAAATGATATCAGGATTGGAGAATACTGATTATGAAGATAGATTATGTAGACTGCAGACATTAGCAAACAGGAGAAAGAGGGGTGATATGATGATTGAAATGTACAAACTTCTGAAAGGGTCAAACAGGATTTCAGTTGATGGAATTTTTCCTTTTATGAAGGGTGGGTAAAGGACAAGAGGGCATCCCTTGGAAGCTGAGAATGAATTCCACTAAGAAGGGGATGAGGGTTAAATTTATATCTCATAGGATGGTGCATGATTGGAATGGACTGCCATTGGATGCTGTGTGTACAAGCAGTGTGAATGAATTAAAGAATAAGTATGATATCTAGTGCGTGTAGTTATGTGACCTAATAGTAATAATAGAATTGTCTTAAACCCATTCACAATTTAACATGCACTGCACTTTCACAGGTTATACTCTCTCTCTCTCTCATGCAAAAAGATCATCAAATCTTATCTTAAACCAATTCACAGTTTCTGCAATCACTACACTTTTAGGCAATGCATTCCATTCAGCACTCACTCCATGCAAAGAACCTGCTTCTCACACCTTCCTGATAGACTCTTCTAGGATTGGCCTCTGGTACTTCCCTTGCCTCCCTCTACTCTATGAAATATCTCTCCACATTAATCTGGTAACAACCCCTCACCAACTTGTGTCTCCATCATATCACCTCTCGTCTATTCACAAGGTTCTGTAAATTGCATGACCTAAATCTCTCTCTCTTCATATCCAACATTCCATAGATCTGACACTGACTTAATAATCCTTTTCTGAATCCTCTGTAATACATGGGAACCATAACCTCTTTACTTCTGCATGTAAATATCGTCCCCATTATTGGTTATTTGATAGGTATCACCAAGTTGCATATGGGGAAACAATATCAGATAAGAGGAAAATCACTAGTGATGTGCCTCAGGAATCTGTTTTAGGGCCATTCCTGTTTAACCTGTATATTAAAGTTATCAGGAAAGACTTGAATGGGGATATTCGGTTGTTGGCAGATGATGCAAAGTTGGGATGAACTATGAAGAGCACAGCAGATGTTGTGAACTTACAAGAAGACTTGAACAGGCTGAGTGAATTGGCATTGTAGTGGAGATACCAGTTCAATGTTGTGAAATGTAAGATTTTAAAATTTGGAAAAGAAGATGCGATGTAGGATTTATTTTTGGTGGGAGTGTGGAAGGAAATAAGAGATCTTGGGCTGATGGTGGATAAGGATCTAAAATTTAGAGGACACATTGCCAAAATTGTTAGGACATAAATTTGGCAATGATGCAGAAGACACTAACTTGTAAAAGTAAGGATTCTGGCTCAATTGTATAAGGCCTTGATTAGGCCACATATGGACTACTGTGCACAGAACTGGTCACTGGGTTTTCAAAAAAGATAAAGAGATGTTGGAAAGGGTCCAGAGGTGATTGACTAAGGTAGTTTCCAATCTCTGGAATGCTGAATATGAGGAAAGGTTGAGCAGATGCATTTTGCAGAGTCTAGTAGATGGCAAGAAGATGCATGATAAGAGTGACAGACAAGTTGGTAAGAAGTTGTTATAGAATTAATGCTGAAGAGATTTTTCATAAAGTGGTGAAAGATGGGGGTAGAACAAGTTGTCATCCCTGGTGTGAGAAAAGGAGTGAAAGCAGGTTTTTTGCATGGAGAGCTACAAATGATTGGAGTGGCTTGCCTGCAGAGAATTTGAGTGTATTTAAAGCACAGTATGAGAGTTATACGTATGACAAAGGGACCTCCCATGATGAGTCTTTGACTACAGGTGGTCTCAGGATAATAATAATCTTTCCTCCTCTCCCATTCTATTTAAGTGGCCATACCATCTTAGATTATCCCTGCTCACACATTCTTGAATACAATGTGAAGATCCTTCCTAATGTATTCTTTAATATGATTCTGCCATTGATGTCATCTGTTGAGGCTCTGTTTTTCTAAGCACTGTCATTTCTCTGGTCTCTAATCTTTGAACAAGTGCTTTATTTCTAACCCAACTCTCTGATTCATAACTTAAAACTAGTTTGAACACTGTCTTGTATACAGTAAGTTTAGTGTTTTGGCTAATTTCTCTCTCTGACTCCATGGAGTGCCCATATAAATAATAATCTTCACTAAAAACTGTGCCTAAATAGCAGAAATGTTTTACTTGTCCTATAGGATCTCCATTCAGAATGTAGCTAAGTTTTCCATGTTCCTGCTTATTTACATAGTTTTGGTCTTTTTTATTGCAAATTTGTTACAGCTGTTATTCAATTTAGTTAGACAATCTTGAAGACCAGCACTGGATGTGTTTAAGAGTACAACATCATCTGCAAAAAAGCATACAGCTAAGATTGATATCTTCAATTCTAATATCAGGTTTAAAATGCCACTTTCTTTCACAATGTGATTCTTACAGGTGATGAATAAGAGTGGAGAAAATGTGTATCATTGTCTTACACCTCATTTTACATCAAACCATCTTCCTGTATTCCCTTCAATTCTAACTGCTGAATTGCAACTTAAATATAGACCATGTATTGCCCTATATAACTGCAGTATTTTGAAGATTTTTGCCTGGGCAGCTTATTTTATGCCTTTTCCAGAACTACAAAACAGATCCTTGTCATACTCCCATAATTTCTCAACTATTTTGCTGTAAAGTGAAAATTTGATCCTGACAACCTCTATTTGGCCTGAATCCAGCTTGTTATTCCCCTTATTTCTCTTCCATAATTTTTCTCACCCTCTTTTTAATCATGTTTGCATAAATCTTATCTGGAACACATTGTAGAGAAATTCTTTTGTAATGCTCACATTCAGCTTTATTCTCTTTTTTTTTTTTTATAGATGGTTAGGTACTATGAGGCTCTACTCCAATTATCTGGAATTCAACCTTTTGACTAGGCCCTCTGAATTATGCAGTCTCACCTCAAATCTGAGAGCAACAGTATTCTAAGGTTAGTGAAAAGAATGTCAATATTTCGGAAGCTGAAGATTCTACAAAAAGCAATGTGATTATACCAGGAAACGATGAGAAATTCATATGGAGAAAACATATGAGGGTGTGCTAAAAAGTAGTTAACCATGAAGAAACTGAGGTAGAACTATGTAACTTGCACATTATTCTACATATTTCCCCATTAAGTGTTATACACTTGTTACAACACAGCTGCATCATTTGCAATCCTCTGAGAAAAAAGTCCTTTCCCTTCTTACACAAACCTTCCTCAGCTGCAGATACGACTTCATCATCTGTGGTAAATTTGTTCCCTTCAAGTGTTTCATTAAATTTGGGAATAGGAAATAGTCAGATGTGGCTAAGGTCTGGTGAATAGGGCAGGTGAGGCAGACGATGAAACACCAAATTGCAAGTTGTATATTGTCTGTTGGGGTTCACGAGCAGTGTGAGCAGGTGCATTGTCCTGCAAAAGCAACACACCTTTGCTTGGTTTCCCATGGCATTTTTCCTTCAGCACCTCCTTCAATTCCTTCAGAGCTTTTGAATAAACTGCTGCTGTAACAGTATCACCTTTTTTGAAATACTTCGTAAGGATTATCCCATCCATATCCCAAAAGACAATGGAAGAACCTTCCCTGCACTCTTGGGTATGGAACTTCTTTGGCTGTGGCGAACCTTTGTGACTCCATTCCACTGTCTGTTGTTTGGTCTCTGGGTCATAGTAATGATGAAGTGATGTTTTATCAACAGTCATAATACAAGTCAAAAAATTTGCACCTGATTTCACAAAATGATCCAAAATCCCTTGAGATGACAGTACATGTTCTCAATTTTGGTTGGCATTCAAACATTTGGGGACCCACTTAGCTGAGAGCTTCTGCATGTTCAGATGTTGGTGGATAATGACCCCAACTTGTTCCTTGGATATCCCCAGTCTTGGTGAAAATTCATCTCCCACAACGATAATCACAGACAGACATCCATGCAGGATTCGAACCACAGCCTGATGATTGGAGAGCTAGTGTGCCAACCCAACTACTCAGCCAACCAAGATGGCAAGTTGGTAAGGGGATTGTTACCAGGTTAATGTGAAAGAAAATTTTCATAGAATGAGAGGGGGGGGGGGATCCAACTGAGAACAAGAGACCATCTCTGGAAACTATTATAAAGAGAATGTGAGCAAGGGAGTAAGGAGAAGGTTCTTTGCATGGAGAGCAGTTGTGAGTGAAGTGCATTGCCTGACAGTGTAGTGAATGCAGACCACACTGAATGAGTTTAAAATAGTTTGATGAGCTTTGTGTGTAACAGTGTGTACCTCCCATGACAAGTGTTTTGACTTCATTGTGGTCTGGTGTTAATAATAATATAAGAATGACTTCTTGGTTTTCTTTCTGCATCAGAAGTCTTATAAAAGCTATAATCATAAATCATAGTGTCACTAAACAAAAACATGCAGATATAATTTTTACTGGGTAAAAAAATCAATTGATACTTCATATCACAATTTTACAAATTTTAAAAGTTCAAAACCGTAAAACTTTTCAAGCCTTGTTCGAATTCATCAAATAAGATCATTTTTATCTGATACTTTTGCTAGGCATCAACACTACTGGGACAGATCAAAACTCATTTTACATGAAAGCTATATAAAAGTTATTAATTATATGAAGAGCCAAAGGCTTCAATTCGGTGACATGAACTTATTTAAGTTAAGGGATATTACATCCCATATTGTTTCATAGCTGAATAAGAAACTCAAAGAGTTTCATGCCGAATATAGAAACTATATAAAGTTCGGCAAGTCCAAGCGTAAGCAAATACCTGGATAGTGCAACATCTGACCCATTTGGTAGTACTACACTGAGGCAACTCATAGTAAGGGTGGAGCAAGCTCCAATCACTATTCTTGGTATTTACCCATAATGTGAAACCTAGCTCCTAGGAGCTGTATTACATTATGTTCTGTTTGCTACAAACCTGGTATTACTAGGTCTACCTACTCACTGATGAGACCTCAATAAAGGTTGAAACCGGTCTGGGTAGTGACCTTCTCTCATAATGTAGAACAGTAATACAGCTCCTAGGAGCTAGGTTTCACATTATGGGTGAATATCAAGAATAGTGATCAGAGCTTGCTCCACCTTAGACATGAGTTTCCTCAGCTTGCACTACCTTTAGGGTCAGTTGCTGCAGTATCCAGGTATTTGCTTACACTTGGAATCGCCGAACTTTATATAGTTTCCACTATATTCGGCATGAAACTCTTTGAGTTTCTTATTCGGCCATGAAACAATATGGGATGCAATATAAAAGGTTTGCAGTTAGCATCTCATAAGTACTGATGAAACTGTAAAGATGGAACTACTCAGCAAAGTAAATATGTAATGTGTGTTCAAGCAACATCCTACTTACACATGCATTGCAGTATATGGTTTGATGTGAATGTGTTAAAATATTTTGTAAACCATTTATAAGGAGCCTCCATATTGGAAGTTTTATTTCTTTTTTTTTTTTTTTTTTTTAATAGCCTCCATAGTTCCATCAGTTTTGACAAAGTCCTCTGATTATAAAGATCTAGGTTCAGTTTCATCTAGGAGCAGGAACCTTAACAGAGCATTTCAAATGAAGGCATGTTAGCCAGTATCATACAGACATGGAAGAGGGAGTTCCCCCCCCTTCCTGGAAACTTGGGATTTTTATCCCATAAGAAGGAAAAGCAGCCAGGCAAAATCATTTACAAGATCATAACATATTTACACACAATATATATATATATTTTTTACCTTGGGTATAATAAAGTATTTTACCTTGGGTATATTATTCTACCATGAGTTACCTTGGTCTTGCACTACCTGCAGGGTCAGCTAGACTTGCATTACGTGCAGGCGCAAACTTGACTTATTTGTCTGTTTGCCTACTTGGGAAATGGAGTAAAACCAGGTTTAAAATAGCTTGGTATCTTTAACACACACACACACACACACACACACACACACACACACACACACACACACATTGGTGTCGCACTGATTAGATCGTCGGCTTGTTGAGAGCTCCTGAAAAGATTAGTAGTATTTTGTGTTAACATTAGATATTTTACTAGAATTTTAAGTAGTATTGTTTGCTTTTGTTTCTTGGTGTGTCTGTGCAATTTTTGCATGTTTTCTGTTATTTTAATTATTATTTTTAAGAAAAGATAGCGTACACATGGCACCGATAAAGAAAAAAATGGCGGCCAGGTCGCCATGTTTGTTTAAGAGTTTCGATGTAAACGAATTTATGCAATGTGCTGTCTGTGAGATGTATGCCTTGCGAAGAGCGGTGGGAGTCTGGTTAGAAAGTGATAGTGGAGTTAATATGTGTAGAAAGTGTAAATGAGAATGAGGACTTAAAGCGTGTTTCGTGTGTCGATAGTGATATCGTTAACGATAGTCAGCATGTAGAAAATGGCGGTGTGCTAGAGAATTGCGTGGTAGTGCCAGATAGGTGTGAGAGCGTCGCTGAAAGTGTAAATGAAGGTAGAAACACAGAAAGAATGGATGATTTGATCGATAATGAAAATGGTGAGATAAATGCGAGTAGCGAAATTGCCCTTTTGAATGGTGCGATAATCGTGGCAGGAATGAATGATTTGAAAGAGGACAAAATGGAAATGATAGAGGATGTGAGGGAGTTGTTTGAGGTGGCAAAAGAGAAGAGTGAGATAGTTAGGATGGTGAGTATCTTACCGCGGTATGACAGTGAAGTGTTTAGAAGGAGGGCCATAATTGCCAATGACTTTATGCGTGGGTTATGCATGGAGAGTGGTGTGGAATTTGTGGATGTGTGGAATGAGTTCGATGGGCGAAAGGACTTATATAAGATGGATGGGTTACATTTAAATGGAATTGGTGTATGGAGACTTGAAAGAGTGTTGATGAATGATGTGGAAGTGGATGTACAGACTCAGGGAAACTAGATTTATTAAGAGGGGGGGTAGATATGCAGACTTTAGGGGGGCAGTTAAGTGTATGAATGAGTATATTATGCCTGAGCGAGTACGACGGACAACAAATCAGAATGGGATAGTTAGTATAAGGCATCAAAGTAGGGATGGGATAAATGGGCTTCTCCCTCAAAAGCCCATTTGTCCCATCATGTACACTAATGCCAAGAGTATTAGGAACAAGAAGGAAAAGTTTTTGGCCATGGTTGGCACTTCAAGGCCACAGGTTGTCGGTATTAGTGAAACATGGCTGACAGAAGATGATAAAGCTAGTGGGATTGAATGCGACGGGTATAGCGTGTTCAGGAGTGACAGGGTGAATAAAAAGGGGGAGGAGTGTTATTGATGATAGCTGATGAGCTTCAGCCAAGGAGTATAGAAGTTGAACTGCAGGATGGGGAAAAAAGCACATTTGAGGCTGTTTGGTGTGAGATAGAATCTAGCACAACAAAATATACAATTGGGTGCTGCTATAGACCGGGTGATGGAGTGGATGGTGGGGATAGTATGCATAAGCAAATAGAAGAAATGAGTGGAAGGAGGGTAATTATTATGGGTGATTTCAATTATGGTAACATTGACTGGAAAGAGGAGCGGGCACATGGGAGGAAGGAATTGGATTTTATGCGGTTATTAAGGGACAACTATTTACGGCAACATGTATTGAAAAATACCAGGGGGCAGAGAGTGCTGGACCTAGTAATTGCAACTGAGAATGTGGCTGTAACGAACATGACCATGTTGCCACCAATTGGTGAGAGTGACCAAAAGGTCATGACTGGGAGGTGGTTAAAGGAGTTGAATTTACAATTAAGACAGGGTACGTGGAATTACCGGGCTGGTAAGTATGACAAGCTTAGGTGTGTGCTTGGCTCAATACCTTGGCATGTAAAACTGCAAGGGCTGGATGTTGATAGTGCATGGGAGTTAAGAACTGCTTGCAGGAGGCAATGGTTGACTGTATACCAAGAGTCCGAATAATAAATCAAGTAGGGGTTAAATGGATGAATAACACTATTAAGCTTGAGCTGCAAAAAAAGAAACAATTGTGGAGGGAATTTAAGGAGAAGGGTGACCATCAGGCGCAGGAACAGTATAAAGCTCAGGCCAGGATGGTAACAAGGGTGGTAAGAAAAGCAAAAGCAGATTACGAAAGGAAATTGGCCACGCAGGCTAAAGAGAATCCCAAACAGTTTTTTCAATATGTTGCAAGTAAAAGGAAAAATGCTCATGGTAGAATGATCTTAAAAAATGCTGAGGGTAGGGAGGTAACCGAATCAGTCGATATTGTGGAATTACTGAGCGAGCACTTTGCAAGAGTATATCATCCATGTGGTGACTTTGCAGGAATGGATGAACCAACAGCTTATACTGGAATTGTGATGAATGAAGTAGAGGTAACTAGTCTATTACAGAACCTCAATGTCAATACATTTGTGGGATTGGATGGTATACCAGCTCATGTCGTACGTGAAGCGGCCAAAGAATTGTCAGTGCCCTTGACCATTTTGTTTAATTTGAGCCTCAGGACTGGGTCAGTCCCAAGGGGGTGGAAAGAGGGGAAAATAGTTCCACTGCACAAAGGTGGTTCCAAGGCTGCTGTTGAAAATTACCGGCCAATCAGCATAACAGGAATCATTATCAAGGTCTTAGAGAAAATAGTCAAGAGGAAAATACAAGATTGGATAGAAGAAAATGGGATACTGTATCGGGGACAGCATGGTTTTGTGAAGGGTAGGTCATGCCTCAGTAACTTGCTCACGCATTATAACACAGTGACGGCTGAGCTGGATAAGGGTAATGGGTTTACAGTGATTCTACTGGACCTTGCTAAGGCCTTTGACAGGATACCACATGGAATTCTAATCAGTAAATTGCAGCATATGGGAATGGACATAGGGTTGGTGAGATGGATAGGAGGGTGGTTGACGGAGAGATATCAGAGAGTGGTTTACTCAGGAGTAGAGTCCACAAGACGGCCTGTGACTAGTGGTGTATCACAAGGATCTGTTCTTGGACCACTGCTGTTTAATTTGGTCATAAATGATATAGGAAAGGATCTGAGAGGAACAGTTCATTTGTTTGCGGATGATGCGAAGTTGGGCAGGGCAATAGTGAATGCAGATGACGTCAAAATTTTGCAGGATGATTTGGATAGATTGGAGGTCTGGGCTAAGGAGAATGGATGTCAATTTAATGTAGCAAAATGTAAGGTTATGCATTTTGGGGTGAAAAGATTGGTGGCAGTTTACTGCATTGGTGGAACCGTGCTCCAGGAAATTGATGAGGCACGAAATTTAGGAGTGTTGGTGGATAAGGAATTGAAATTTAGGGGACACATTGCAAAAGTGGCCAAATCAGCTCATCAAATCACTTGGTTGCTGAAGAATACATTGACAAGCAGAGACAAGCAGGTTATTGTTCCTCTGTATCGAGCCTTGATAAGACCCCCATCTCGACTACTGTGCTCAGATTTGGGCACCTAGGTTTCTTCTTGATGGGGAGGAGGAGGAGAGGATCCAGAGGCGAGTGACCAAGATGATAGCAGGTCTGTGGAATGAACCGTATGAGAACAGGTTGAGGATTTGTGGGTTGCAAAAATTGGTTGATAGGCGGAGGAGGGGAGATATGATTGAGACATTCAAATTACTGAAGGGTTTCTATAAAATTAATTCAGAAGATATTTTTGAGAACAGGGCTGGTTGTGGGAGGACTAGGGGACAACCATGGAAACTGGGCAAAAGTGTGGTTAGTAAAGGTGTTAGAGCTGGGTTCTTTACTTTTAGAGTAGTGAATGAGTGGAATGCGCTCCCTGAGTCTGTGGTGGATGCTGTGACAGTGAATGAGTTTAAGGCGAGGTATGATAGATACTGTAAGAATGTCGAATAGTTGTGATGAATCTGATTTGGGGGCCTCCCTCGATGAGTCTAATGACTCCCTGGAGTTGCCCGTAATAATAGTAATAATAATAGTAATAGTAATATATAAGCATAAGTTACAAAATTAGTTATGAAAGCCAATCTGGGTAAGTCATGGATCTTTAGAGCCTGTAATTACCATGGATTACATTATTAAACTTTTTGACAAGGTGGAATTAATGTCATGCTATATCCTAACTACTATAAAGAACTTCCAGAAGGATGAGAACAGAGACAGGTGGAAACATAACAAAGACCAAACCAGGGAGGGGGAATTAGAATGGTATAACCTTTCCAAGGCTATACCATTCAAAAACACAGTGAATCTGAAATATTTTGAAAATAATGAATGCCAAAATGATAGATGTAATTGCAATGGTTTTAGATTTAGTAGGATACTTACATGCAGCTGCTCTTGTTCCCATTCTGTGATTTGGATATCCACATTAGTACCTACTTGTAAATAAAATGATATATTAAGAAAAATAAAACATAAGAGTTTACATAATACATTATATTAATTAGATTTAACTTAATTAAACTTATTAACACTATATAATTATACATCCAAAATTTTAATTCTATTTCAATCATATATATAATTATTACATTAACAATAATTATAATTCTAGTAGTAAGACTTATACGTTGGTTAGACATAACTGGTAATTAATTTACGGAATTAACAACGCATATGAAGTATTTTAATTAAAGATAACTTTAATGAATCACTTCTATATTTCGGCAATGTCACATTGCCATCTTCGGGAACATAAAGATATGGTATGTGCACTAAGGAACTAACAAAGCAAATGAGGAAGAAAGTAAGAAACTACTTTTGTTCCTAAAGTCCTAATGGTGCCCTCTTGCGGGCTAATTTGGTAGTCTTGGCAGTTGGGCTGAAGTTCTCATAATGAAAGTCTCCCAAATTTGGGGCAGTTTCATGCACCCAAATTTGTTGAGGTTAGGAACGTTTTTTAGAGCTGCTGAAGATTCTTTGAATAATCTTTCATATTTAAACTTGCTGCGATGGATTATTTTTGTTTTCTTCCAAAGAATTTTATGATGGGTATCTAAGGCATGGTCTGCCAACCCAGAGCGGCTGTACTGGTGAAAACGGATGTAGTCTTGGTGTTCTGAAATCCTGATATTTGTTGTTCTGCCTGTTTGTAATTTAAAGTTTTAGGATGCGTGGAGTGAATATGTTGGATGAATATGCTTAATACACTGCACTTGAATGGACTTGGAGTTATATGTCTGGGAAAAATTCTGTTCAGTGAGAGAATGAATGTGCAAAATCACGGACACAAGCTATTAGAGAAAAGCAGGTAGCTAGCATGTGGACAGGCTCCCTTGAGATTAAAAAATCTGAGAAAGGGAATCTCAGATTTATGTATTTATCATAGAATGCTTATCATAGTATTTATGAATGAGACAGTTTGTAATCTTTTAATGAACCAGACATTCATTAAAAGATCAAAACATATCTCTAAGCTCAAGGGGATATTGCAATAATGTGCATTAATGTCAAAAGTATCAGAAACAAGAATGAAGAGATTTTGGCATAGTTTCCTACAATTACCCAAAAATTATAGACATTAGCGAAACCGAGTTGACAGGGTGAGTCAACTATGGGGGGGGGGGGGGGAATCTAGAAAGTTATGCTAAATACCTAGAACAAAAATGATATTAAAGCAACTGATATAACCACAAAAAAAGGATACGTCTTCTTAAAACCCTTTAATCCATATGTTTCATCAAATTATAATAATATTTTCTTTTTCTTTTAGGATATATAAGAAGAGATAAAATTAATTTTTTCTTCTAGGTGTTTATCAGAACATGCCAGACAATGAGTGGGGAAGAAGTATTGCAAAAAAAAAAAAATTACAACTGGTTAAAGTAGTTCACCAACAAAACTATTTGAGGGAGGCAGTGCATTTGAAGCTATTTGCTGTGAGATAAAAACTACTAAAACAAAATATATAGTTAGTTACTGCTACAGGCCAAGCAGAGCAAAGAGCAATGGGAATGACATACATTGGCAAATTAGCTCAATGAGAATAAAGTATTTATCATTATCAGACTTCAACTATGGAGGACATAGACTTAGGGGAAAGGAAATGGTATGAGCTGTTAAGAGATAATTACCTAAAACAGCATGTGATGGAAGGTATATAAGATTCAAAAGTATTGAATCTGGTGATAAGATCAGAGAATTTGTCCAGAATCAAGGAATTTTGTCACCAAGTTGTGAAAGTATTCATGCGGTCTTAACCAGGAAGGTAACTAGGGGGGCGCTAGTGGGTCAAGCGCTACGAACGTGTTTTGAAGAGCTCCTGATTCAGATAAGTTTTACTAGGAATAATTAAGTATATATGCGTAATTGTTTAAGTAAGAGCGGCTGTAAACGTTGTACGCTACCGATATTATTAGTGTGGGGTTTTTTCTAGCTTAAACTAAATACGAAAACGTTAATATTAGACCTAGTAACCTGCAGAGAAAAAAAAAAAAAAAAATGGGGGTGGCATTGTCATTCCATGATTTTAATTTGGATTTCAGTCGGTTCGTTAAGTGTGAGGTCTGTTATATGTATTCCTTCGATTACATAAATGATTTGTGGATGTTTAGTGTGGATGGAAGATGGGTGTGTGCGAAATGTGACCTGAACGAGGAATTGATGAATGCGAATATGAAGTTGATGACAGAAAATGCTAGTACCGATTGTGTCGCGAGTGCACGTTTGAAAGAGAAGGATGGCGAGAAGACAGGCGAAAAAATGTTAAAAAATCAGGAAAAAAGAAAAAGAGCGATTTGACAACCGTAATGGATGTTAAAAGGGACGAAAGTGAGGCGAAAAGAAACGAAATTGAGAGAACGAATGAAAGTAGAAATGGCGTGGTGCAGAAATCGCAAGTAAAAAAAATCGAAAGAATGAATGATAGCGAAAAAAGAATGACTGATGGCGAAAGTTGGACGCATGTTGGAACGAAAGTACTGAACCAAAGAAAGATGAATGACAGTAAAAGTGAGAAGAATGATAGCAAAAGTTGGACGCATGTTAGTCCGAAAGTACGGAAACAAAGAAAGATATGTGAGAGTGAAAGTGAGAAGAATGATAGTGAAAGTTGGACGTATGTTGGACCGAAAGTACGGAAACAAAGAAGGATGAATGAGAGGGAAAGTGAGAAGAGGGGGTCGAGAGTTAGAAAGTTAGAAAGGTTTAATGATAGAGTGAATGTGTCGCGAGGTTCAGAAGGTGAATTGGATTGAAGCAAGAAATGAAATGGATGCGGAATGAAATTAAGAGAATTCAGGTCAAAACTATTAAAATAAATCATGATGGCATGAAAGAGTTAACAAAAGATGAGCGAGTGGCGTTGTATGGCGACTCCATTATTAAAGGTGTGCTAGAGGATAAAATGCACAAGGTATGTTTTCCAGGCAGTAAAATGAGTAGAGTGATTGAGGCATTGAATATGAGGCGGGAACGAGCAAAAGAGTTAATTGTATTAATTGGTACGAATGATTTGAGAGAGAACAAAGAGCATGTCAAAATGAATGTCAGGAGACTGCTTGGAAAGATAAAGGAGAATAGTGTGACAGGAAGGGTGGTCAGTGTGTTGCCTAGGTATGATTGTGGTGAAATGAGGCGGAGAGCAAGGATTATGAATGATATTCTGGCTGAAATGTGTGAGGAGATGGGAGTACAGTTTGTTAATGTGTGGAATGAGTTTGAGGGACGAAGTGAGCTGTATGGGAGCGATGGACTGCATTTGAGTGGTTATGTTGTGAGTCGCTTGGAGAGACTGCTGCTGGAAGGTAGAGAAGTGAATAGAGAGAATGAATCAGATCGAGAGGGGAGTGATGTGGAAGAGCAGGAGAGTAAGACAGGCGAGATTGAAGGAGTGGAAATGAATGTGGAAGTGAGTGGTATGAGTATAGAAAATGAGAGAATGGGTGTGCAAGAGGAGCAGGGAAACAGGGAGGCTCAGGGTGGACAGGGATACACAGCGTGAGAAAGGTGGATGCTCCAAGAGGAGGTGAGAGAATGTGTAGGCAGGAAAGTAATGGGATGATCAGGGATCAAAAGGAAACAGATGGAATTGCAAAGGGTTCTAAAATGAAGAAGCAGAAAGGGAAATGGCCCCAGTCCAGCATGGAGAGATCACATCGAGTGAGTGGTATCAGTGGAACTAGCTGTAGATCCAGAAATGAGTTGTTGTGTTTGTATACCAATGCTAGAAGTATAAGAAACAAGGCGGATGAAATGGTTGCACTAATTGCGTCTGTGCACCCAGAAATTGTCGGAATAAGTGAGACATGGTTAGATGAGGATGACATCCTGACAGGAATGATGGAAAGGTATGATGTGTTTCGTGAGGATAGAAGGGGTAAAAAGGGAGGGGGAGTGCTATTGATGATAGAGAAAGAGTTATGTCCATACAAGGTAGAGATGCAAGAGGGAAATAGGGCCAGTGGTTTTGAGGCAGTATGGTGTGAGATAGAGGTGAATAGAATCAAATACTTGGTGGGATGTTGTTATAGACCTGGTAATGTGGATGGTGGTGATAGTGAAATGTATAGTCAAATAAGCCAAGCAAATAAGAAAAGGGTGATCATTATGGGTGATTTTAATTATGGCAATATAGACTGGAATGAAGAGATAGCAACTGGAAGTAAAGAAAATGAGTTTCTTGAGTTTTTGAGGGATAACTACCTCAGACAGTATGTAACAGAGGGCACAAGAGGATTAAGGGTCTTGGATTTGGTCATCTCATCGGAGGATGTAATTATCAATGAGGTATCAAATCATCCACCAATTGGTGAAAGTGACCATGAGGTGATTACTTGGGTGGTTGCCAGCAGTGCAAGGTCCCCTGTGAAAAAAGAGTATATATGGAACTACAAGGGGGGAGATTATGAAGAGCTCAGGAGACAGCTTGCAGGTGTAGCATGGAATGAGGAGTTAGCTGGAAAAGAGATCAATGCAGCTTGGGGGATTTTCAAAAAATATTTAGTGGATGCAATGTCTAAATGTATACCACGGGTGAGAAGGTTAAATAAGTTAGGTGTGAGATGGATGAATAAAGAGATTAAGCATGCAATACAGAGAAAAAGGGCATTGTGGAGGCAGCATAAGAGAAGTGGAAGTAACCAATTTCATGAGTTCTACAAAGACCAGGCAAGGAGAGTGACTTGGTTGGTGAGAGTAGCTAAAGAGAGGTATGAACAGCAGTTAGCTAATGAAGCTAAAAAGAATCCTAGGGAGTTCTTTCGATATGTAGCCAGCAAAAGAAAGAATGATTATGGAAGGATGACATTGATTGGAGGAAATGGTATAAAGACAGCTGTTGCAGAATGTGTGGTGGAGATACTTAATGAGCAGTTCATAAAGATCTTTCAATCTTGTGAATGTGACTTCATGGAGAGATTGAGAGAAGTTGATGATGGGGAGGAGAGACTGACTGTAAGTGAGCAAGAGGTGTTTGGGGAGTTGAGTAAACTAGATGTAAATAAGGCTGTGGGACTTGATAATATATCACCGCGTATTCTGAAGGAATGTGCCAGAGAGTTGACACCTGCCTTGACATATTTTTTTAATACGAGTTTTGCACTTGGTCAAGTTCCTAAAGAGTGGAAGGAGGGCAAGATTGTGCCACTTCATAAAGGAGGTGATCGAACTCAAGCATCAAACTATAGGCCTATCTGTGTGTCAGGTGTTGTGGTTAAGTTGTTGGAGAAGCTTGTGAGAACTAGGATCCAGAGTTGGGTTGACAACAATGGTATAATCTTTGATGGACAGCATGGATTTGCTAAAGGGAGGTCGTGTTTTAGTAATCAACTTACTTATTACAATAAAGTGACTGCTTCCTTGGACAGAGGAGAAGAATACACAGTAATATACTTGGATTTCGCAAAAGCTTTTGATAGAGTACCTCATGATAAGTTGACAGTCAAACTAAAGCAGACGGGGTTGGATATTAGATTAGTGCATTGGATTGGAGACTGGCTATCTGATAGGTATCAACAAGTTGTGTATGGGGGTGCAATATCCAGGAAAAGGAAAGTCACTAGTGGAGTGCCTCAGGGATCTGTTTTAGGGCCATTACTATTTAACTTGTATATTAATGATATTGGCAAAGATTTGGATGGAGATATTCAGTTGTTTGCAGATGATGCAAAGTTGGGATGAACCATAAAGAGTAGTGAAGATGTTGTGGCCTTGCAAGAAGACTTGAATAAATTGAGTGATTGGGCAAGCAAATGGGGATGTGAGTTCAATGTTGCAAAATGTAAGGTTTTAAAATTTGGAAAACAAAGATGGGATGCAGAATTTATGCTTGGCGAGAATATATTGTTGGAAGTAGAGGAAATAAGAGATCTGGGAGTGATAGTGGATAAGGATCTAAAATTTAGGGGACACACCGCCAAAATTGTGAAGACAACACAAAGACTTCTGGGAATGATGAGGAGGACACTGACGTGTAGAAGTAGGGAGATTCTTGTTCCATTGTATAAGGCTTTGATTAGGCCACACATGGACTATTGTGCCCAGATTTGGTCACCTGGTTTTCAGAAGGATGAAGAGATGTTGGAAAGGGTCCAAAGGCGACTGACTAAGGTAGTTTCTGACCTCTGGAATGTCGAGTATGAGGAAAGATTGAAAAGATGTAATTTGCAGAGTCTAGTGGAGAGAAGGAAGAGGGGGGATATGATAGAGACCTACAAGTTGGTAAGGGGTTGTTATAGGATCAATGATGGAGAAGTTCTACAGCGAATAGTGGGAGATCAGGGGAGAACCAGAGGTCATCCCTGGAAACTGTATAAAGAGGGTGCGAGTAGGGGAGTGAGAGGCAGGTTTTTTTCGTGCAGAGTTGTGAATGATTGGAATGCCTTGCCTGAGAGTGTGGTGTCTGCAAGGAGTTTGAATGTGTTTAAGACCCGGTATGATGAGATGTGTGTGAGATAAAAGGACCTCCTAGATGAGTCTTTGACTCCATGAGGTCTTGTTTAATAATAATAATAATAATAATAACTAAAGGAATTTTCAATTAAAAAGGAATATTATTATTATTATTATTATTCAGGCCTCCATGGAGTCAAAAGACTCATCGTGGGAGATCCTTCCTAAGAACATAAAGTCTGTCAAGACTCATCGAGGGGAAGTCCCCCCCCCTAGGAAACACAAAGCCTATCATACCACTCCTTAAACTCATTGACCATTCTTGCTCTCACCACTCCATCAGGCAATGCATTCCACGGTTCAACCACCCTCCATGCAAAGAAACCACTCCTCACCCTCTTGCTCACAGTTTCCTTTCGTAACTTCCAGGGATGGCCTCTTGTCATCACTCCTTCCCGCTGTTCAACCAAGCGAAAGAACTCCCCAGTGTCAACCCTGTAACTACCTCTCAACAGTTTAAAAGTCTCACTCATATCACCTTTCCTTCTTCTATCCACCAAACTCTGCAGTCCACATTTCCTCAGCTGATCCTCATAACCAAAATTGTACAGTCCTGAAACCATCTTTGTCATCCATCTCTGTATGCTTTCCACAGTTAATTTATCCCCTTCAAATCCTGGAGACCAAATCTGAGAACAATAGTCTAAGTGTGGTCTGATCAGAGACTTATACAATGGAATGATAACCCTTTTATCTCTGCAGGTCAGTGTCCTTCTCATTATTGCGGCAATCCTCTGTGTTACCTTCATCACCTTTGCAATATGTCCCCTAAATTTCAGGTTTCTATCAATCATCAACCCATGATCTCTTGTCTCCTGCTACTTTCTCCAGTATAACTCCTCCCATAGAGTATGCAGTATCCCATCGGTGTTTCCCAACCCTCAAGACCTTACATTTTGCTACATTAAACACCCCCCATTCATTTGACCATCTATCTAGCTTATTCAAATCCTCTTGCAGGGCTACCACATCTGCACTATTACTAATAATCCTTCCCAGCTTCGCATCATCTGCAAACAACTGAATATCCCCTTGCAGTCCACTGGCAATGTCACTGATATAAAGGTTAAACAATATAGGTCCTAGTACTGAGCCCTGTGGGACCCCACTTGTAACCCTCTGCCTCCTTGAAACTGATCCACCATGCACAACTCTCTGATACCTATCAGACAGCCAATCCTAAATCCAGATGACCAATCTGACATCCAGACCCATGTGATGCAACTTAAATATCAGCTTATCATGTGGCACCCTGTCAAATGCCTTTGCTAAGTCTAAGAAAATTGCAGTATATGCCTTTCCCTCATCTAATGTTCTTGTAACTTTATTATAAAATATTATATATTCGGAACTCCGGTAAGAGATTATGACAAATTCAGGTGGCAGCATATTTTGCTATGGCATAGGAAACAGCAAAGGAAGTATATTTGAAATGCATAGGCAACAGTCAAGGGAAAAGCATTATTAGACTGTATACTACCCAGGGTCAGCAGGATAAATCATATAGGTAATAAATGGATGAATGAATAGCACAAAGAAGGACTATATTGTGGAAGCATATAATGAGAAATATGAGCAGCAGCCTCATGAGCAGTACATAGCACAAGAGAAGATTGACTAGCATCGTGAGGAAGGCAAAATCAAATTATGAGAGGAATTAGATGAGCAGGATAATCTCAAAAAAATTCTCACTACATGGCAAGTAAAAGCAGAATGAATATGGAAGGATAACTTTAATGAATGCTGATGACTGAAATGTGACAGAACAAGATATAGTTGAAATCCTGAACAAATCGCTTTGTGAATATGAGAATAGAGTAATATAAACATGACTGGTTTGTGAAGTGCTCCATATGAGAACAGACTAAAGGTATGTTGGTTATAATGTTTAACTGATAGGCAGAAAAGAGGGAGGATATGATAGAAGCATATAAGTTACAAAAGGAGTTTTAAAGTAGAATTTAAAAAATCTTTCAACAAATGGGAGAAAACAAGTGGTCACCCCTGGTAATTATACAACAGTGGTTAGCAAGGATGTGTGTCCCACAATCAGTCTTTGTATTCCATGGAAATGCCTGTAATAATAATAATTCATTTTTATTTAGCGCAGAAGATATCTTCATATAGATTTTTTTAAGTGAATCCTGCCCATGAAAGGTCATGAACCTATTGTACATTATTACTATAGGTGGCCTAAGGTTAGATAATCTTGAAATCCTTCTCCTCCTCTGGAAGGAAAAGGATTAGCCAAGTTAGCCAATATTTGGTGTTATACTAAAAAAATTCTGGAAGAAAGACTTCTCTATTTTGTGTGTGTGTCTCTCTCTCTCTCTCTTTTTTTTGGGGGGGGGGGGAGAATCTGAGTATCTGGAGAGAGAAAAAAATAATCTGTTGCACAGACAAGAGATTAAAACAAAAGTAAAAATCTATTGATGTGTTTCTTGAGCAGCTGAAAGTTCTACTCCTTGGAGAAAACTGTAAGGAAAACGATTCTTTATGAAAGAGGGAGGGAATTAGAATTTTAGTTTAGTAAGTTCAGCTGAATTGTGAATGGATACTGACTAGAAATTGTACACATTTTTCAAGTAGAACAACTCTTGTAAAAATATCTATACAAAGGCATGAGGTGGAAACAAAACATTATTGAAAAGTAACTGGAGTGGGTCAATGAAAGTCACGTATTAACTGAAATATCCTTTGAGTATCCATTTTAACAAGAAATACTACATCTCTTCAGATTTACCAAGATTAAAAGAATATTTTAATAAAAGATAAGATATAAAAGATAAAAATTAAAATATAATTTATAGAATTGTTTAAATAAAAATATGATCAATATATTTTTTCTAAAGAATGTAATATTTAAAAAAATTTGCTTAATAAAAATTAATATTTTTTTGTATTTTATGACTATGAAATCATAAATAGAATATATCTTAAGACCCCATGAAGTCACAGTTGTATCATTTAAAATGCATCCCCAAATATAATATTTTCAAGTTTACAAGTACAAAACAGGTTATTCTACAGTTTTTACCTGTTGAGGAAGAATGTTAAATAAATTATATAAGAGCTTTATAGCAAATATTCAACATCCACCTTCTCAAAGACAAGCATGTTTAACTTTACTGTTTCATGTAACTTTGTAAAGTGCATGATCAATGCTGGATCTATTTCATATTGTATTTTGATTCTTCCAAGCTAAATTCTTAATTTGTTTCTGTCTTTCTTTCTTTTCCTTCCCAACCTCCTACCACTTTTATTAGTTATATATTTTATTTTAATCACAAATTCAAACTGTTTTAAAATATAATAATAATATAGCTCCTGAATAAGTCCATCTTTATAGCAGCAGGATTTTTTTATTTCTTGATCTGAAGTGTTACATACTACTATTTAAAGTACATGCTGGATCATATTAAACCAACTAAAATGAATTTTCTTGAGTTGCTTCAAAATTACAAGTATATAGATATATTTCTATTAAGTCTGTTAAGGAGGATAAAAAGAAGCAAGGGAAACTGGATCAGACATATTCTGAGAGGGAATGGAATCATCAGAGATGCCATCGAAGGAAAAATAGATGGAAAAAGACCCAGAGGAAGAGTAAGGAAAACAATGCTAGATGACATGCTGAATGGAAACAGGTACACAACCTTGAAAGAGAAGGCTCATAACAGAAGAGAGTGGAAGGAAAGTTTCTGCTACTAAAAGAAGAACCTGCTCAATTGCAGAATACTCAAGAAGAAGAAGAGAAGATATATTTCATGCAGGGCCATTGCCAGATTAGATCGAGCCCTGAGGCAAACAATTAAATATCGCCCATACTGGATTATGAGAGAAAAATATAAGAAACCTCCAATTCCTATTTTGTTTTTATTACAAGAGGAACATTAATGCAAAGCAATTACATAATATTAATTAAGTATTTGCTCTACGGGGACATCACACAATAAAACTGTTTATAAGCTCATTTAAATTTCAATTATAAGTTATGTCTGCCTTTATCGATATAGTTACTAGAACAACAAATCTTTCTTGGGCCATTGTTGTTCGTAAATAATTTTTAATCAGCTTAAGCTTGGAAAAATTTTTTCCGCACTTGCTACGTTAACAGGAATTGTTAGCATAGCGATGCCACCTACTGCAATATGGCTGAACGAGCACCCTTATTAAGCCGAGGCATGAGGCAGGCTGCCTCTATGCTACACCCTGTCGATGGTACTGATTTCATGTATGAAAATATATTCGTACCTTTACATCATCATCAAATTCCTGCCATGTACCCTCAAAGGGTGTACAGGATATGACAGTACTACATGAAAGATTTACATCATTACTAACTTCCTATCTACAATTTTCCTCCAAAATCAGACTGTTACTTGTCAAGACTCCAACATTATCAGATCTTATATTTCTATCGTCTGAGGCACTTTGTACTGTATCAAACCACCTATATCTTGGTCTTCCTCTGGGTCATTTTCCTACCAACCTGGCAGAGAACACTTGTTTTGCTAATCAGTTTAAGCTTGGAGGACTTGAAAATATTGTTAAAGGTAGTGAAAGAAAAGAGTGACAGAGTTAGAATGGTGAGTCTGTTGCCATGGTATGACAGAGAGGAGTTTAGAAGGAGGGTCATAATCGCAAATGACATTATGCGCAGGTTATGTAGATGGTGTGGAATTCGTGGACGTGTGGAATGAGTTTGATGGGGGAAAGGATTTATACAAGATGGATGGCCTGCATTTGAATGGATTTGGTATGCGGAGACTGGAAAAAGTGTTGCTGAATGAAGTGAAAATGGATGTACAGAACCAGGGAAACTAGAACTGCCAAGGAGGGGGGGGGGGGGAGTGGATATGCGGACATCAGTGAGACAATTGAGTGTAAGAATGTATATAATGTACCCGAGCCAGTACTAAGGACAAAAAATCGGAATGGGATAGTTAGAATAACACATCAAGATGGAGGTGGGACAAAGGGACCTCTGCATTTCATGAATACTAATTCCAGGAGTATTAGGAACAAGAAGGAAGAATGTTTGGCCTTGATTGGCTCTTCCTGGCCACAGGTTATTGGCATTAGTGAAACATGGCTGACGGAAGATGATATAGTTAGTGGGATAGAATGTGTAGGTTATAGTGTTTAGGAGGGACAGAGAGAGAGAATAAAATGGGGGGAGGGGTGTTATTGATGATAGCTGATGAACTGCAGCCAAAGAGAATTGAAGTTGTATCTCAGGATAGTGAAAAGAGCTCATTTGAGGCTATTTGGAGTGAGATTGAGACTGGCAGAATAAAACATACAGTTGGGTGCTGCTATAGACCAGGTGATGAAATAAATGGTGGAGATAGTATGCATAAACAAATTGATGAAATGAGTGGAAGGAGGGTAATTATTATGGGGGATTTCAATTATGGTAACATTGATTGGAAGGAGGAGAGGACACGTGAGGAAGGAAATGGATTTTATTCAATTATTAAGGAATAACTATCTGAGACAGCATGTAACTGAAAATACTAGGGGTGTGAGAGTGCTTGACCTGGTAATAGCATCTGAGAATTTGACTATAATGAATATGACCATGTTGCCACCTATTGGTGAGAGTGATCATAAGGTCTTGACCTGGAAGGTGGTTAAAGGTGTGGAATTTTCGATTAAGACAGGGTATATGCTGGCAAGTATGAAAAGCTTAGGAGATTGCTTGGATCAGTGCCATGGCATGTACAACTGCAAGGGCTCGATGTCGATAGAGCATGGGAAGTGGTCAAGGAGCATTTACAGGAGGTTATGGCTGATTGTATCCCTAGGGTCCGAACAGTAAAACAAGTAGAGGTTAAATGGATGAATAACACCATTAAGCTTGAGCTGCAAAAAAAGAAACAACTGTGGAGGGAATTTAAAGAAAGAGGTGACCTGCAGGCACACGAACAGTATAAAGTGCAGGCCAGAAGGGTAATGAGTGTGGTAAAAAAAGCAAAAGCGGATTATTAAAGGAAACTAGCTATGCAAGCTAAAGAGAATCCCAAACAGTTCTTTCAATATGCTGCAAGCAAGAAAAACACTGTACATGACAAAATGATTTTAAGGAATGACGATGGTAAGGAGGTCACTGAATCAGTCGATATAGTGGAGTTACTGAGCGAGCACTTTGCAAAAGTATATCATCCAGGTGGTGACATTGAAAAAATGAAGGAACCATTAGTTTATACGGGAATTATGATGAATAAAGTGGGGTGAATAGTCTATTACAGAACCTTAATGTGAATACATCTGTGGGATTGGATGGTATACCAGCACAGGTCTTGCATGAAGCGGCTAAAGAATTATGAGTGCCCTTGACCATGTTGTTTAATCTGAGTCTCGGGTCTGGTTTAGTCCCAAAGGTGTGGAAAGAGGGGAAAATAGTTCCACTGCATAAAGGAGGATCAAAGATTACAGTTGCAAATTACCAACCGATCAGCATATGTGGAGGAGTCGTCAAGGTCTTGGAGAAAGTAGTCAAGGGAAAAATACAGGAATGGATTGATGAAAATGAGATACTGTACGGGGGACAGCATAGCTTTGTGAAGGGTAGATCATGCCTTAGTAACTTGCTCAAGTTTTATAACACAGTGACGGCTGAACTGGATAAGGGTAATGGGTTTACAGTGATACTGTTACACCTGATATCTTAGGAATATAGTATTCTCAGCTATCATGGTGTAACATGAAGAATAAATATCATAAATTAAAACCCCTGCATAAAAAAATGAATTATTTAATGGAAAATTTCTTGCATCCAGTAAATGTATAAAACGTAAGGGTTGTTGTTAAAGTAGCTGATAAAGGAAGGAATGTATTAATATTGTAATATGACTTAAAATAAGGAATTCTAACTAAATAAGTAGCTAACAAAGGGAAGTATAGATTAATATTGTAATACGATTAAAAATGAGAGAGTTAAGTAAATAAGTAGAAATGGGTGAGTCATAAAATACGTTATGTGAGAGATTAAGTTATTAAGTAGAATTCATAGAAAAAGTTTGATAGGGGATTAAGTCAGGCTAGCACAAGAAAAGCAAAGCTATCGCTCAGGGCCGATCCCAGGATTGAAACATTGAGAACGGGCTTGCCGATCAAATGACGTTTGGCGGGAAAACACCACCCTAATTGGTCGATGATAAAAAAATAAGTAGAAGGAGGAGAAAGGAAGTAAGAAAAGGTGCCGTTAGGGAAGCAGCTATAAAAGGGTTGGTAACCCCCCTGGAGAGAAACACTCTTTTTGGATAGTCACTTTTGGCCTTGGAGTTTGGTTTTGGTTCCGGTGGAGTTCACGGGGTTTTCTTGAGTGGCGACAGGGGTGATATCTCCTCGTCACAACACGGAAACGAAAGTGAGCGGGATTTCGATTCCCGTTTTCCCAAGTAGGAAGCAAAGGAAAAATTGCCATAGAGTCCTAGAAAAGGAGGGATCTTCTTCGTTTCGACACTAGTGATAACTACGCAAAGCAGAAAACTGTAAAGAGATCGATGTCCTCGTTGCTGATAGTAGAGCAAATATATGTGTGTTAAAGTATTCCAGAGTTACAAGAAGTTATACCAGAGGTTCGTTTGGAAAAGAATAAAGGCCCATACGAAGAGCTCAAGAAAGGTACTGTAAATCATAACCTATGTTAGCTAGAAATTTGTCTGCAAAAAGTATTGTGATTCCAATACAGAACTATTGAAGTTATACTAGGACTTTAGTATATGATAGAATGTGTTATGTGTAGATTGACTAGTGTTAAAGATTTGTGAATGATTAAGAGTCCTAAGGTATTTTTGCATGTCTATTATATTGCACAAGATATTTAAATGACATAATTGTGTGTTAGTGCAAATAACGGTATAACGGAATAGTGTGAATTAAGTAATTACGTATCCTAAGAATTGAATGCCTAATGTAATGTATAAAATAACTGAAATGTCACGAGTATGTGTTAGCTGTGAATGATTTGTTAATCTACTTCAGTATGAATAATCAGATAGTGTGAATTGATCTAATTTGTTCACATCAGGTGAATTTATGAATTAATGTGTATGGCGGCATAATCACAAATAGCCATATTGATTGTAATGATTTAATGTTAGTCTATAAGTATTTTAGTTTAGTATTTGGATTGTACCATGTTTAGAAACTTAATAAACCTTTTGTTCAATGATAAAAGAGTTGTCTGATGTTGCTAATCCAATGCAACGCTTAAAAATCATCGTACCTAATCACGCGGGAAATTTAATGTTGAGGAAAGAGATTAAGAGTCACGACTGCAATAATATTTAAATACTAAGAGATATATTCGAGATTGACTTTCTCCCTATTTATGACAACATAAATGGTGCAGTTGATAACCACTTGAAAATACTGTACTTAGTCACGCGGATAATTTAAGTTGAGAATCGAGTTAAGTGTCATGACTGCAATAGTTACACTTTCAGATATATTTGAGTTCTTTCTCCTTGTTTATGTATGTAATATCCTAAACTAAATATCCCAAAAGGCGCAGTATAAATACAAATATTAGGGGTAATACGGGGAGCAATAACTTAGATATTGGTATAAGTTTTGGTAAAATCTCGGGCATAGAAGTTAGAAGAATATAGATAAAAGGAATTTGTAAGATTAGAGTAGAAATCGTAAATTGGGACACAACAATACTGCTGGACCTGGCAAAGGTATTTGACAGGATACCACATGGAATTCTAATCCATAAACTACAACATGTGGGAATGGATATAGAGTTGGTGAGAAGGATAGGTGGGTGGTTGATGGAGAGATATCAAAGAGTAGTTTATTCAGGAGTAGAGTCCAAAAGACGGCCTGTGACTAGTGGTGTGCCTCAGGGTTCTGTTGTTGGACTACTACAGTTTAATTTGTTCATTAACGACATAGGGAAGGATCTAAGAGGAACAGTTCATTTGTTCGCTGATGATGCAAAGTTGGGTAGGGCAATAGTGACTGCAGAAGATGTCAAAAATCTTGCAGGACGACTTGGATAGATTGGAGTTCTGGGCTAAGGAGAATGGATGTCATTTAATGTGACAAAATGTAAGGTTATGCATTTTGGGGTGAAAAGATTAGCAGCAGTATACCACATTGGTGGAACTGTACTCCAGGAGATTAACGAAGCCAGGGACTTGGGAGTGTTGGTGGATAGGGAGATGAAGTTTAGGGGGAACATTGCAAAAGTAGCTAAATCAGCTCATCAACTCACTTGGTTGTTGAAAAATACCTTGACAAGCAGAGACAAGCAAGTTATTGTACCTCTGTACTGAGCCTTGATAAGACCGCATCTCGACTACTGTGCCCAGATTTGGTCACCTAGGTTCCTTCTTGATGGAGAGGAGGTGGAGAGGATCCAGAGGCGAGTGACTAAGATGATAGCAGGTCTATGGAATGAACCATATGAGAATAGGTTGAAGATTTGTGGGTTGCAGAAATTGGTTGATAGGCAGAAAAGGGGAGATGTGATGGAGACATTCAAATTGCTAAAGGGTTTCTATAGGATTAATTCAGAGGATATTTTTGAGATCAGGTGGTGGGAGAACTAGGGGACAACTATGGAAGCTGGGAAAGAGTGTGGTTAGCAGGGGTGTTAGAGCTGGGTTCTTTACTTTTAGAGTGGTAAATGAGTGGAATAAGCTGCCAGAGTCTGTTGTGGGTGCTATGACAGTGAGTAAGTTCAAGGCAAGGTATGATAGATACTGTGAGAATGTCGTATAGTTGTGTGAACATGATGTTTAGGGCTTCCCTCGATGAGTCTAAGGACTCCCTGGAGTTGCCCATAATAATAATAATCTTTCCTTGCCCATTCTGTTTAAGTGACCATACCACCTGAGATTAGCTCTGCTAACGCATTCCTGGATGCTGACAATGTCAAGTTCTTTCCTAATATACTCATTTTTAATATGATATTGCCATTGAAATATAGAATATGAAATGTTTTACTTGTTTTATAGGTTCTCCGTTCACAACGCAGTTGACATTTTTAATAGTTCTGCCCATTTTCATTGTCTTTGTCTTTTTATTGCTGACCTTCATATCATATCTATTACAACAGTTATTCAATTTAGTCAAGGAATCTAGCAGACTTGTAGCAGATTTATTTAAAAGTATAACATCATCCACATAAAGCAAAGAGCTGACATTAACATATCCAATTTTGATATCAGGTTTAATACCACTTTCCTTCATAATGTGAACCATATAGATAATGAATAACAGAGGGGATAATGTACATCCTTGTCTGACATCAGATTTAACATTAAGCCACCTTCCTGTAATTCCTTCAATTCTAACTGCTGACTTACAACTCAAATAAAGACTAAGTATTGCTTGATATAATGCCCCATTGACAATAACTGTAGTGTATTGAATAGCTTCTCTCTTGGCACCTTGTCATATGCCGTTTCCAAATCGACAAAACTTAAATACAGATCTTTGTCATATTCCCATGATTTCTCAACTACTTGTTGTAAAGTGAAGATCTGATCCTGACAGCCTCTATTTGGCCTGAATCCACCTTGTTTTTCACCAAACGTTTCTTCCACAATTCTACCTTTTTTTTTTTTCTACCTTGATTCTTTCCTCCACAATTGTACCTTTACAGACTGATACAATATGTATTGCAAATTGTATTTCAGCAAAAACTGTTTCTTGATAATTTTTTTTTTTTTTTTTGTAATGCTTTGAGATTATTATTATTATTCAGAACTTGCCAAGCTTAGTTAACACAGTCTATCAATCATACCACTTAAGGATTTAAACCCATTTACTGTTTGAACATTCACCACCCCCATCAGGCAATGTGTTCCATGGTCCAAATACCCTTCATGCAAAAAATCCGCCTCTTACCTTCCTACTCACCTCCTTTCACAAACTTCCATAGATGGCCTCTTGTTCGTCCTCCTGTTCTACTATATGAAAAATCTCCCCTATGTTAATCCTATAATTACATCTCAACAGTATAAATGTCTTAATCATATCACTCCAATTTCTGTCCATCAAAACTGCAGTTTGCATGCTTTGAAGCCTATCCTCATAACAGACATTGTACAGTCTTGACATTGTTTTTCATACTGTCTCTGTATTTTCCAAGGTTACTTTGGAGAAAAACCATTACATCCCTATATGAGGCAGGCTAACTCACCTTCAGATGCAAAGCATATTCTCATAACAGACAATGTACAGCCGTGATATTGTTTTTGATATCTGTCTCTGTACTCTCTGAGGTTACTTCATCCCCTTCAAATACTAGTGACCACATTTTGATCATAGCAATCTACATGTGGTCTGATCATGGATCAGGCCACAGATTTTATGGCAATTCCATTGAACACTTATCTCTACTGGTCAAAGTTCTCAGTATTTCAGCAATCCACTGGGTAATCCACATACCTTTGCCACCCTTGCAATATGTCCTCTAAACTTAAAATATTTATTGACTATCACCCTAAAATCCTTGTATCCTCTAGTATCTAGAGGATACAAGGTGGGGTGGGAGAGAGGCGCTCCATACAACCCAGTGTCTAGATACTGTATAAGATTAGCTAACCCATCTGCAATAAAAAAAAAGTCCATAAAATATACTTCTTGTTTGTCAAGCTTATTGAAATCCTCCTGAAGGACCGCCACATAGATACTATTACTAATAACCCTTCCAAGCATCACATCTGTAGATAACTGAATATCTCCTTGCAATCCAGTGGCAATAATATTAGCATAAATGTTAAACAGTAAAAAAATGTCATACCTATGGAATGCCATCTTCCTTTTCCTTGATACTGCTCTCGCATACACAGCTCTGATATGTATCAGACAGCCAACTTCCAATCCAATTTATTAACCTAATATCTAACAACATGTGCTGCAACTTAAATATCAACTTATCATGTGGCACCCTGTCAGATGCCTTTGCAAACTCTAAAAAAATGACAGTATATGCCTTTCCCTCATCGACTTCTCTTATTACTTTATTATAAAGGGTAAGCATTACTGAAACAAGTACATCCTTAACAAATCCACATCCACGCTGATCTACACAGAGTTGCATCCCATTGTGCCTAAAAAGGAAAGTAAGTGATCAATGCTTATTACCAGTCATGGCTTATGGTAGTGAGACCTGGAACCTAACAAAAAGACTGGAAAACAAACTAAAGACTGCTCAAAGAAAATTTGAAAGAAACATTCTAGGGATCTCTTTAAAAGATAAAATAAGAAACTCCTGGATTAGAGAGCAAACTAAGATAAATGACATTCTAACTCATATTATTAAGACCATTAAATGGAAGTGGGCAGATCATGTAATGAGAGGAGAGAATGGATGCTGGACCAAGGAGCTTACAAACTGGATACTGGAAGAAGAAACAGAGGAAAGCCAAGGACTTAGATGGAATGATGACCTTAGGAATTTTGACAAGAAGTGGAAGAAGACTGCTGAAGATAGAAAGAAGTGGTCAAAAAAGCCTTTGTCTAGAAGGGGACAGACCAAGGCTGAGAAAGAAGATATCTTGTAGATATAAATTGGAAGTGTGGGCAAAGGACAGGGGGGGGGTATCAATTCAATGTTGTAAAATGTAAGGTAATGCACTTCGGGATGAAACGATTACACACTGTGTATCATATTGATGGTATTAGTTTACAGTGATGAGGCTAGGGATCTTTGGGGGGTGGGGGGGAGTAAAGGTGGATAGAGATTTGAAATTCAGAGGACATATTGCAAGAGTTGATAAAATAGCTCAGAGGATTACTTGGATGCTGAAGAACACATTGAGGTTATTATCCCTCTTTATAAGGCTATGATTCAGTCACATGTTGATTAGTGTGCACAGATTTGGTCACCTGCATTTCTTGGGGACTGGCAGGTGGTGGAGGGGATTCAGAGACAAGTGACCAAGCTGGTAAAACAGCTCTGTGGAATATTCCCAATGAGGATAGATTGAGGGTGTGTGGGTTGCAGAGTTCAGCTGACAGGCAGAGGAGAGGAGAGAGTATATAAACATGAGTTACTAAAGGGATACTGTAAGACTGACACAGAAGAAATTTTTCAATACATGGAGAGTAAGGGAAAAACAAGAGGTCATACTTAGAAGTTGTCTAAGAGTGTGGTTAGTAAGGGTGTGCAGACTCTGGTAATCTTAAGGAGATGTATGACAGGTATTATGTTAATGGATAGAGTGGGTCTCCTGCAGCGAGTCTTTTGACTCCATGGAGTGCCCATATAAATAATAATAACAATAATAACAACAACAGTACTCTCATCTGCACAATTCTGAATACAATCTCTCAGTAGTAAAGATTTACTACAAAAGATTTCTCCAAAATCTTTTGTAGTAAAGATTTTGGAGAAATCTTTACTACAAAAGATATACAAACTGGTCTATAGTTTAATACCTGCATTTTACCACCACCCTTTATGCAATGGCATTATCTTACCTTCTTCCACTCCTCAGATACTTTCCCAGTTACTAAACTTTCATTGAAGCCAGGTTACTGGTGCTATCAGTTTCCTTAGCACATTCTCTTAAAACACATGCCAATATCTCATCTAGTCCCAATGCCTTATTAACTTCTAGAGAACTTAGTATTTAAACTACATTATCTTTGTGCATTTCTATGCTTTCGACATTCATCATCCTTCCAGGAATAAAATCTGGAATATTGTGATCTTTAGGTGGGAGATGAATTTCATTGCCCAGTGTGAGACTGTGACCCAGCTTACCGGAGATGTGTGAAGTGGCTTGAAAAAAGTTCCATGTTTGGTCTCTAGAGCAGGGTTTTTACCAATCTATATATAAAAAAAAAAAATCAATAAAAATACAAAAAAAAAGGTATAAAATTAATTAAAAAACAGAAAAATCCTTAGCCCAATGACAGTATATTAACATACTATACAGATACACAACCTTTTGCGAGTGAGAATCATAAAAACTACCACCCAAATCTGCATACTTAGACAATTGCAGCTTGGTTGGCCATGTAGATAGCATATTAACTCTCCAATCAATCTGCCATGGGTTGAATCCTGAAAGTAATCTGACTGTCCAGTACAAATCCTATACTTGGAGGTGATGGCCTACCTACCAACTCTGAAACACTTTCTGACTGTGCAAAAGAAATTAGTATCACTTCATATACTATTTTACCACAGTAACATAAAATGGTATTAGTGGATCCCTCTCTCTCTCTTTTATTCCAGCAGTTGCTCAGTTAATTTTCCAAAGACTGTGCTAATTTGGCAATGAAAATAAGGAATTATTTTATTATTATTATTATTATTATTATTATTTGACACCTCCAGGGAGTCCAAAGACTCATCGAGGAAGAGTGTGACAACAGCATCGAACGATTGGTCCCCTTTATCATGTAAAACCTTGCTCTAGAGACCAAACATGGAAATTTTTTCAAGCCACTTCACACATCTCCAGTAAGCTGGGTCACAGTCTCACAATGAAATTCATCTCCCACCTATATGCAGGCATTATTGGATTATTTTCTGTTTTCAAAGCACTACATAGCAAAACTTCCTTCCAAATAGAGGCAAAATTCCTCTATTTGGATGAAGAAAGTATTTCCTATCAGAAGTCTCATGTGGGATGATATGTGATTAAGTCACGATGCATCAAATTCCCTCTTCCAGAATAAATAATTATTTGGGAGTCACTATAGGAATAGCGAGTTTCTTGGACCACAGGATGTTCGTGTTGTCCTGGGACGCACAAAGGCAAATGTATTTTGCTCACCAAGTTCGTAAGCACTGTCCATCTCAGCCAGAAACATAAATCTGCCCTGGAGAATCGATGAACTGAAATTTAAAAAATAATAATAATGATAATTTTTATAAAATCTATGAACGTCGGCTCGCACTATTTCATGATTGCGCACGAAAACGTTGGCGCACACACTATGCGGATGTCAACAAACGCACTTCGTTGAAACTACTTATCCTAGCATTAAAGCACATAATACTTGGCAGAGATGAAATACTTGCAGTTGTCAAATATCCATCGGAAGAATATAAAGGCTTTTCTTCATTTTTTTTTTCTTTCTTCAACTTCATCTTCTCTATACAGAAGAACTTTATTTTATAATTTTTGACATATATCTAGCACTGATAATTAACATTCAGGAAAAAATTTCATTAAAATATCGAATGTAGTCAGAAGCGTCGGGTTCATCGTGATTATATATACTGTGGCTGTGTACATACAACCCGAGAAATTAAGAATTAGATCAATGCCATCGTAGAAAATTGCGTGAGATTGTTTCCACTCGCCAAACTTGTAAATTACGGCTCTGGTTGCTGTATGTCAACTTCGCAAGAATATGTGTGTGCTTCAATATATAAGTACGATAAAATAGAAAAGCAATACTTTCATCACAGGTTATTTCACACAGTTCGATTCTGACATTACGATTTTACTTTGCTCTCCTAATAACAAATCATGCTAAAAAATTTTCAAATATTCCCACGTTTATCTTCCAATATACATAACTATCAAAATGCCTCATCAACGCACGAAGTTTTATCCTCGTATGTAAAAATCAAAATATATATCACATATTCAGTAATATAAATATGAAATACCTCTTCAAAAAATTACCACCTTCAGCATTAAACATTTTATTCCAAGTGCTGACACCACATGCCATCTTCAACTGTATCATATTTTCCGCACAATACAGTTAAGCGTTTCATTTTAAAACTTCTAGAGCGCCACCAGTGAAAGATAAAAAAACAGTGATGCAATGACTCTGGATGTAGATCACGATGAGAGCCTTGAGATAAATATGACCAGTACCGTCGACAGGGTGTAGCATAGCGGCAGCTTGCCTCACGGCGCGGCTTAATAAGGGTACTGTACTCGTTCAGCCATTACTTAGCAAGTGCTGAAAGAAGTTTTTCCAAGCTTAAACTGATTAAAAATTATTTGCGAACAGCAATAACCCCCACCAATGAACAGTAAGAAAGATTGGTTGGTTTAGCAAACTATATCGATAGAGATGGACATAGCTTATAATTTAAATTTAGAAGGACTTATAAACAGTTTTTAAACGATATCTCCGTAGAGCAAACATTTAATTAATGTTATTATGTAATCGTTTTTTTACATTAATGTTTCTCTTGTAATAAAAACAAAATAACAATTGGAGATTTTTCTTATTTTTTTGTCTTATAATCCATCAGGAGCGATATTTAATTGTTTGCCTCAGGGGCACGATCTAATATGGCGATGGCCCTGAATATGACGTTTAAGCTCTTTGAGGAATAAAAGGTTTTAGAGGATTTTTTTTTATTTTATTTAGTCTTTTAAATAAATATAAATATTTAAAAATATCAAACCCCAAAAGCCAATGAATTATATTAGGGACGTCCACGGGAAATTTTCAAATTGTGTTTGTAAAAGTAAAAGAATGCAAATGAAGCTAAACGAAGCAAGAACTGAATTCGGTTATTTATGGGGGGGGGGATAAAAAATGCTCAACTATATAATGATATTAAGTTTTCTGGTTATTATAATTAATAATTAAATAGATAAGTCAACTAACGAAAGATTAAAAAATTACATAGATTATGAGAATACCACAATTATCTCACTAATTAGATAATTCAAGAACAATAATGCTGAGACTAATCATGATCTTTTTTCATCCCACTTCAGGCGTGATTTAACAATAGACGATGCAATTCATGAACCACCAAAAGACTGACAAATCGATCCACTGCTATATTTCATTTAGAGTCCACAACACCTGGTAGTGGCAAAACATTGGTACTGTCCACTTGTCCACTCAGATGACCAAGTGAATATGTGCTTGGCAGTTTAACCTTGGCACACCATTTCCTTAGACCATGTTCCCACAATACTTGAGTTTTCCTTGAAGTATCGTAAATTATGCTGCTTATACTGCAATGAACCGTTTCGAAAAAACAGTTAGTGCACACTGTTGTTCTTGACACTGAATTGTCTACTAAAATTCTGTGTCCAGAATAATTTCATGTTTCAGATGGAATAATGTTCTTCTGGCAACTGCGTAACTTAATACATCGATCTGTTCTGAAGATCGGATATCATAATCTGGCACTCCTACCACAGTCTTTCAGAGGTGTTCAAATGATATTCTACACCATGCAGGTCGAATCCAAGCATTTTGGGTGTAATGTTAAGCTTATATGAAGCAATCCTTCCATGAAAACTAAAGCTATGGAATTCGGAATATAATGTTCTGGTAGAGAACTCAGTAGCACTGGACATCCTAAACTCCTGTATGAGAGAATCTGCTGATGGGACAAGAGAAATGAACAGCACTTTTCAATAGGCTTCTATCATTTACTGTCAAGTTATAGTCTACTTGACTGTTTCGTGGATTTCTTTTAATCACTTTCCAACTTTTAAGAACACTGGCTACTAGTGATCCCAAATGCTTTAATTGTTTGTTATTTACATGAACTGAATTGCTTGATGATCAGTACTACAGTCCATATTGGTCATCAAGTCATATTCTTTGCTGTTCTCCTTTTTTTTCCACATTGTTCCGTATCCATTTTTTTCTGGATGCATCTTAAGTCCTTGAGATCTATAAAAGTATTATTAATAATAGATACCACTTTACTGAATGCCACTTAAAATTAGTGATAGCCTTGAGTCAGCTATGTCTGATTGACCAGTGGAGATTGAACTACCCAGTCAGTCTCCAAAACTTAGACAGGGCTCAAGCAGCCTTGCCTACTCCCTATAAGGGAGAAAAGGGTGTTAGCTGATATTTTAAATAATAATCAATAAAATAAATCCTTTAGCGCCTTTTATTTCTCGGAGTAGGTGAGACCGTTTAAATGTAACTTTTGAAGACCAGTGGGCAGCTAACCTCCACTCTTAGCCAATCATAGACCAGCTGCCCTGGACTATTAGTAGCTACAATTTCCACCCTGGGAGGAAAGTATGACAGACAACTACCACCATCTTGTGGTACCTAACACTAATACTATATTATTATTGTCTGATATAGTGTGAAGCCTATGTCGATTTTCTTCAGTTTACCAGATTAAAAAAATGAGTTTCTGGGAAGAAAGAGAAAAAAAACAAACATGCTTTGCCATACATACATACATACATATTCGCCTAACTCGTGAACCGATCAAAGAAAGGCTTATTCCTTATATAGAATCGAACTTAAAAGCCTTTCTTCAGGAGGCCTTGCGCTATCGATGCAAATGCTATTTCCAAAGAGTTACACATGCTCTCTCTCTGCTACTTATTTTATATAATAATAATAATGATTACTACTATTACTGAAAGTTTGTGTATATGAGTCCAAACTCCCGTGTCTATGGCAAAGGAATTTGCATTCATACGCTAGGCCTTCCTATGAAAGCCATTCTCAATTCGAATCTAGTTGCAGACTAGTGGAAGATTTTCTAATCTATTCTTTGACCTGTTCCCGAGTTGATCTTCGGAATGGGCAAGTGGGTTTTTCTATAGGAAACTAGGGTTTTACATCCTGTAATCTGAAGAAAATCGATCGTAGAATCCACACTGTTTCAGACATAAATACTGCATAATCCCTAACACTGTATATTATTGTCTGAAATAATCTACAGTAAACTTTGGTTTTTAATCTTTCAGGCCAAGAAACCCAAGTTTACTGTAGAAGACAACCTTTACCTGCCTGTTACAGAGATCAACCAAGTCTGGAACTGACCGAAAAAAAAGTTCTAGTCAGTTACTAGAATCAAAGTTTGTTTTTAAATGGAGGGTGCAGTATGTACGTTTTGCAAGGTTGTATGTTTGATTTTAATATATCAGTGAATTTCTTAGTAATGATGCTTTTGAGTGAAAGTATCTCAGTTCACAATCCATCTAAGATTAAAAGAATATTGAAAAGGCTTTTCTTCCAAATGTGAGTAGTTAAGTAGGGCTGCTCATTAAGCAGTGAGGATTTTTCAGCCAGGTCAAACGGGAGCCAATCTGGCCAACTGATATTGTTATGGGACCAGAATCGAACCTAAAAAACTTTATTGGTTCGATTCTAGTCATCAACAATAACTGAAATCATGGTCCCTAACACTTTCCTCTTTTCCCTTTTTCACTCATTTCCAAAGTTAGTCAATCTTTGGTGAAAGCAAATAATTTTTTTCTACATTTTAATATCGAATCTCCAGAACTATAGAATACATACATACGCATGCGGGTATAAATACATAAAATAGATAATTTTTTTTTCATCCAGGAATTAACTTCGACTTTTAATCCCTCACCAACAAGATCATAAAACACACACACATACAAATTGCGTTCAAATAAATACTAAGATTTAAGAACATCCTACGTTATCCAGCAGGCCACCACAAGAATATGCTTGATGATGGTAAGAGTTGGAGGAGATTGGCTACCAATTTCCAAAAATCAAACTGAAAGAGACTAACATTATGTAAGTCCTATTGCCTACTTCTTTTAGAGAATAAGAATTTGCAAAATGAATTATTTATTTACTGTCTTCTCTCACATCATCATTTTCTTCTTCCAACTCTTGTCCCAGACCTGTTATGACAATATTTATTGCAATTTGTCTTTCCACCATTTTTGCAGTCTTCGATCTGGTCTTCTAGTATTTGATTTCCATTATACTATTTGAGTTTTTGCATTCTCGTGACATGCTTTTGCCATTTCTTTTTCCTATTTGCTATCCTTTCTATCTCAGTGTGGTATCATCGATTGTTGACCTGTGATGGACCAATTTTCAACAATTTGGCAAACAGATACATGGAACATGGAACAGAAACTGTCACATGGATCCTATTGCAGGGCCTCTTTCAAACTCCGTCAGCTCCGTTTTCTTGCATTTCACACAAACACAGCTGCACTAATTTGGAAGCATCATATTCCTGGATTTGTTTGTACTCGTCTAAAAAGGCAGTACCCATGTCACAAGGCTCGCATTGTGCAATCATGATTGCACCATGACTGCTCGCATTGTGCAGTCACGGTTAGAAGAGTTAGTTATCCAAGCACTCCATGCAGCTCCCTGGACACCTAACTCTCCTATAGGTTCATGTAGAACACAGGAACCGTTAGTCGACCCATCCGCCACTGTGGAACGCAGCATCCATTAGTGCCTCCCTCTGTCACACTAACTACCAGGATATCGTTTTGTCTAGTTACTCTAGAATACTTGTGATCATCTTCCGTGGTCTAGTGGAGTCAATGTCCAGACGAGATGAAAGCGATTATCTAGGCCCAAACACTTCCAAGTTGTGGGTATAATGTTTTGGGTAATGGTGCTTAAAATTCTGGGTTTGCAGTATCGAAATATTTTCATAGTACAAATTGAAACTGCTGGGTCACTTAGAAATGACAATTACCCATGGCAGTTATAGTCACATATTATTAATTCCTATTATTAAATTAAATGTGTACACACACACACACACATATATATATATGTGTGTGTGTGTGTGTGTGTGTGTGTGTGTGTGTGTGTGTGTGTGTGTGTGTGTGTGTGTGTGTGTGTGTGTGTGTGTGTTAAAGATACCAAAAAATTTTATACTGATTTTTTTCCCAAATAAGCAAAATAAAGTTTTGCTCGTGAAATATATTAATGTGTGTGCTACTTGTATATAGAGGCTAATGACTTCATATCACTTGCCTTAGTATGTATCCCATAATGCAAAGCACACACCCTTTCAGGCGTGTATAATGCAATGAATAAAGGGAAGGGCCACTACCCAGACCTGTTTCGACCTTTGTTGAGGTCTCTTCAGTGGGAGCAACACCTGAAGGAGAGAGATATATACCAAGGTTGAAGTAATGCAGAAGTCATATATATATATCTTATATACAAGTAGACAAAAGGTGCTTGACCTTCTTGATAAAAATCTCTGGATGAGAAAAGATGTACAACGTTTTTTACCTTGGGTGTAAAATACGTTAAAGATATCAAAAAATTTGATATTTGGTTTTAATCCTTTTCCCAAGTAAGCAAAACAAAGTTTTTCACGTGAAATATATTCACGTCTGAGCTACTTGTATATATTAATATATTTCACACAGAAGACTTTGTTTTCCTTACGTGGGGAAAAGGATTAAAACCAAATATAAAATTTCTTGGTATATTTAACGTATTTTACACCCAATGTAAAAAACTTTCTACATCTTTCTCTCATCCAGAGATTTTTATTAAGAAAATCAAGCACCTTTTGTCTACTTGTATATGAGATATATATGATTGCTGCATTACTTAATGTTGGTTACTATGTTGGTATCTCTCCCAGGTCTGGCTCCCACTGAAGAGACCTCAATAAAGGTCAAAACCGGTCTGGGTAGTGGCCCTTCACGTTATGCATTGCATTATACACGCCTGAAAGAGGGTGTGCTTTGCATTATGGGTTACATAATAAGGCAAGTAATATGAAGTCATTAGCCTCTATATGTATATATAAGTAGCTCAGACATGAATATATATACAAGTAGCTCAGACATGAATATATACAAGTAGCTCAGACATGAATATATTTCACGCACAAATCTTTTTTTTTTTTGTTCACTTGCGAAAAGGATTAAAACCAATGATAAAATTTCTTGGTATCGTTAACGTATAATAAACCCAAGGTATATATATATATGCTGAAAATAGTACTCAATCCTAATTATATATACAAGTAGCTCAGACATGAAAATATTTCATGTCTATAGTAGCATTTAGTAATAAACTTTGCTCAAAAATAAATAACAAAATACTATTAAGGAAATAATTTTAATATGCGAGTATGAATGGAGTTGACATTAAAATCTCTCACATTGAACAGACACACCTATGTTTATTAGACATGTACGAGTATGTATTTACAACAACAAATAAAAAAATAAAAAACTTTATTGCTCCTCCTCTCTCTTGTAGTTCTCTCCCCACCCTAAATAGTTACCAGTGACTTCCACTTAAGGATTCCCATTTCAAAACATATGCAAGATCAATAAAGAAAAGAAAATTTGATTTATCTATGGATCTGCCTAATGTTTTGGAATTTTAAACGATTAATCCTATAATTCAAACCATTATTACACTTGAACCGAAGATTTCCAGGTCTCATATCCGCTTCTTTTTTTTTCCATCTCAGAAAGAAACAATAGGACGCATTGTCAACGTTTTGGTTTACATAAGTGGCCTAGGTATTCCTACCAAATACTGAATAACATTCATTTAGTCCTCATAACAGTTTCAATTCACAAAGAATACTGGACACGACAAAACTCAATAAACTTTCCACAAAGTTGACTCTGTTTTATTCCAAATTGGTCTAGATTGGATTGCGAATGATCCCTGTCACAAGCTTATTCAATCTCATCCCACAGATCCTCAAATGGATTAAAATTCAGTGTGTGAACAGACAGAAGAATTACGGGTGAAATCATGGTTATTCTTCTGGAATCAACAGGATTCGTATATGCTGTGCTCTCCTTAATATCAGAGCATCTAATAATATGCCTACCAACATGATGATGAAAAAAAAATCTCACACCCGTCATATCACACCATCATAGACATGTAACGTCGTATATGAGGAAACTGTGAATTCCATCAATGATTTGGATGCGCTAAAACCCGAAGAACTAATTTCTCTTCATCTTGTCCAAAAATAATGAATCTGATCAAGATAAATGTATTAGATGAGTCAGAATATTTTGACAAGTTTCTACTCATGAAATGTTAAAGCATGGATAGTGTTAATACCAGTGCCCATTTCGGTTGGATGTGCTGTGGTGGGTTATGCAACCGGCGCTACAAAATTCACGTCATTTGGACCGTATGATTGCATTTTTATCGATGTACAAAATTTTTAAGAGTGTGTAGCACATCGGTGCTCATCTTCATTGGTCTAATATAATTATTATTATTATTATTATTATTATTATTACGGGCAACTCCAGAGAGTCATTAGACTCATCGAGGGAGGTCCCAAATCATATTCATCATAACTATTAGACATTCATACAGTATCTATCATACCTCGCCTTAAACTCATTCACTGTCACAGCATTCACCACAGACTCTGGCAGCCCATTCCACTCATTCACCACTCTAAAAGTGAAGAACCCAGCTCTAACACCTTTAATAACCACACTTTTGCCCAGTTTCCATGGATGTACCATAGTCCTCCCACAACCAGCCCTGTTCTCAAAAATAACTTCTGAATTAATTTTATAGAAACCCTTCAGTAATTTGAATGACTCAATCATATCTCCCCTCCTCCGCCTATCAACCAATTTTTGCAACCCACAAATCCTCAACCTGTTTTCATAAGGTTCATTCCACAGACCTGCTATCATCTTGGTCACTCGCCTCTGGATCCTCTCAACCTCCTCCCAATAATTAATTGTAGGATAACTTTGAATACTTTAATTTACCAGTTTATTGTAAAAAAATCTGTGCAGAGTGGGGTACAATGTGTTTGTTTTAAGATACTGTTGTTTATTAGAAAACAATAATGAAGGAGAAAGCCATATTTAGTTGGCGTATTTGAATTTCTCAAAGGTGTACAATTTGGAAGAGAAGGGCGAGGCATACTTCCTTCGACTACAATACTGTTTCCCATTGTAAATATGGGCAAAAAAGTTATAAATTTATCGAAAATTATATACGAGTATTAAAAACTTGTCTATATTATATATAAAAACTTGCCTATCACATCAGTTCACACTTCACTCACGCAAAACAGATGAAACTCAGAAAACAAAAACAGCAACTCATTGGTTGACACAACTAATCACAGCCTCTAGGTGCTGTTGTCTCAGAGCTCATCAAGCCTCGCCTTCTGAGCAGTTTAAAACTATTTGAACGCTAAGAACATGAGCCGCTGCGCAATCTGTACATCTTTTCAAAGTGTGCAAAGGTGTATGTATTTTGAATGCACACCCGGGCTGTTAACGTGAATGTGATGCAATGTTTACACGTCGAAAAGTGTCCTCTTCATGAAGCATTAGTCTATTTTGTTTACTTTTAGGAATCAGGCAAAGTCTGAAAACAATTAGGGAGCCTTTAACGGGAATAAATGCAAAAAAAAAAAATATATATATATATATATATATATATAATATTGGTGACATTGCGATTCGATGGATGAGCACCGCACACCTGGAATATTCGCCCTGGTTAATGCTATGTGTAGGTTAAGAGATCTTTTAGGAATCAGGCAAAGTCTGAAAACAATTAGGGAGCCTTTAACCGGAATAAATGCAAATATATATACAGTATATATATATAATATTGGTGACGTTGCGATTCGATGGATGAGCGCCGCACACCTGGAATATTCGCCCTGGTTAATACTATGTGTAGGTTAAGGGACAAAGACGATTTTTATTACTACAAGCACCCAGCAAGCAAGGTGGTGATAGTACACTGGTTGATGGAGAGCTTCTAGCACTTGTAGCAACTAAGAGGCCATTATATCTGTTGTGTGTTTTTCTGGCATTTCTGTCTATGTTGCGAGAGGAAATTTAATTTAAGGGAGAAAAACCTCCTACCTCCATATGAAATTGAATAACCCTTCTGCAGTTAATATCCATTATAAAGATTTTTCACTTCTTAGATAAGATTCTAACGCAGGTCTTTCCTACCAACGTTATGTCATTCATCGTTACTGAGTTACGGAGGTTCAAAGAAATTATAATACTGGAATAAACTCGTGTAAATTAATTTTTTTATTAGTATAATTTTCACCTAAGTATCAAAGGCATCTTCAGTACAAAAATGTAAAAGCTAATCGAACAATAACTGACAATTCCAAAAGGCGCCACCAAAGTAGCTAACTGTAAGATAACGAAAAAAAGGTCATTAAATTTCCTAACTTTTATTCAAAAAAATTAATTATGCCTGCTCACAGTATTTCTTTATTGAAACAAACTACGGAGGTTCGTCCCGTGTCACAGCTGAATTAAAACACCCCACTGTCTGTTGGTAGTAAAATAAATGTCAGATAATATAAAATAGTAGTTAATATTGCTGTTTACGAAGTACTATCCAAAAGTTCCATTACGGGCTGAAAAACAAAGTGTAGGCTTAACTTAGAGATAGTTGCTATTTCCTTCAAGATTCCCTTGCAAATTTATAGCTACCAGAACTCCAGCTCCTATTACTGCTGGAACTGCTGCTAGTTCTTCAAGATCATTCAAGCACTTCTTGCTATTAATCTGGAGTTTCGAATCCTCAGACCACCATCTTTTGTAATGCACACAGTATTGGAAGTGAGAACTGCAGCCATGTTTTTCTTAGTAAAAAATCTATTTACTATACGTTGTTGTGTAGTAAGACAGGTTCAGCCACCTCTAATGCACACTGGTTTTCATAAATTAAAGAACAAAGAGGAAAATCACGATGATTCAAAAACTATGTGATGAATTTTATCCAATCAACAAGATCTCTAATCATCTGAAATTTCCTAAACCGCCACATCCGCCACTTAAAAAAACAGGTATCTACAAGATCGGTTTACACTGCACAGGACAGACAGGCAGATAGTTTTGGTTTACACTACACAGGACAGAGCAGATCTTGAGAGGTACGCAGATCAAAATATTTCAAAGACGTTCAAAATGGAAGAAGAAACAAAACTTCAAGTTGCATGGCAACAATCAACAATGCTCCATATAGATTGTCGTTTTTTTCTCAATAGAGTTCTAAAGAATCAGCTGAAATGATGAAACATCCCCCACAGTGCAACAAAAAAAAACAAGAGATGATTTTACATTAAGTTCGGTCTTCTTTAATTCATCACGACACACACCTGTATCTACCAGTAGTATACAGCAACCCATGAGCCAGCAGCCAGGGCAATAGCGCATGCACGCTTCCCATTGTTCAATCATGTTCTAATATTTTGACTACAGTTGTTAACTGTTATTACTTGTTTTCTAGTGTTTTAGTTTATTCATGTAATTATTCTGATGAAGTGAAACAAAATAATTTTCACGCAACTACTCGAGAAAAAAAATCGTTTCTTATTCGATGTGATTTTTTTGTGGAAAAATTCTGGAAAACATTTCCTAGCATGTCCCATCTCCATAGAAAACCTACACAATGTTATAAATGAATAATTTAATTCAGTAACAAATGGGAATATGAAGGCAATAGTAAAAAAAATCTCAAATTAAGATTGTCTTCACAGCAATACAGAGCTCATAATCATGTTTCATGCTGTTTATAATGGTATCTATGAGCTCAGTTGGTAATAAATGCCATTGCTCCTACCAAGCTCCTAATTCCCTCAAGGTTTTGTGGAGAGAGTGAGTGAGAGCAGCAACACATCTACATAGAACATCCCAGAAATGCTGAATAGGATTAACGACATGAGACTTGGATGGCCAGTCCATACATACGATAATCTCTTCTTGAAGATATTGTCCACAAGCTTCGCTCGATAAAGGATAAGTCATTACCATCTTGTAGGATAAATGTCTTCCTTATCGCATGGACATACGAACGAACATAGGGATCAAATATCTCTATAAGTTGACCTTGTCTCTATAAGTTGCAACATTCATGGGTCCTCTAAGAAGCACATGCAGGTCGATGCGTCCACTCAACGAGTTCCATCCCCCAAACCATCACACTACCCACACTATAAGTATCCCTCTCAAGTATATTAAAAGGACGATACCGTGTCCTTAGTTCTATCCAGATCAGAGCAGGCCCGGTATCGGTTTTTAGAACAAATTGGGACTCATGTGTAAACAATATCGACTACCATTGGTCTTGCGTCCAGTTGACGTGGAGCCTAGCTCATGTTAAATGTTCTCTCCTGTGGCTTGGGAATAGAGGCATGCAAACTACCAGTCGCCTAGCAGGCAGAGCAACTTCGTGAAGCATTCTACATACAGTGGAAGTAGATACCAATGTTCCTGTAGCCGAAGTTGGGTCAGATCGTAACTGATTCGAGTAACACTCCTGTTTCGGCGAGTAGATAATCATAGATATCGCTCACTAACTGTAGTTATAGATGCTCTTCATGACTGTTGGAATTAGCTTCATAGTTCTTTGAACCACGGACAATGAGGACAAGACATTTCGTTTTGCTATAACGAAATGTCTTGCCCTCATTCCAGACATGAAATAAAAAACCACTCTAAAACTCTCGCTTTTATGTTGTTGTTTATTTGCATATACCTCTGACAGTGCCACTCATTTGTATATGATAATCAGACTCAGTGTCACTTTTTACATAATGTACTTTGAGTCAGGTACATTGCTTTCCTTTTCCATGCACCTGAGTTATTGAGAATATTGCGATGCTCGGTGATGTGCAACATCAGGCTTCGCCATTTAGTCCTATTGTTTGCTTTTCTGGCGGCTTCAGCTCTCTGAAGATCAGTTATTACACACACACACACACACACACACCATCCATCCATCTCCTTGATGGTCTACCCCCTTCTTCTTTTTCGAGGAGCCTTTACCTTCTATAACTGTTCCGAGAAGTCCCCCCTTCCATCCGTCATCCTTCTTCTGTCAATATCCTTAAGCAGTAATATACCTTAATAAAAGAACGCTTAATAAAGTTCTACTAATCTTTTCTAACACCCATTCATTTGTTCGCCTTTCAGTATATGGCATCCTCAACAGCCTTCTCTAATACCACACCTCAAAAGCAGATATCCGTTTCTTATCTGAAATCTTTAGGTTCGAAGTCTCACATCCATAAGTTGCTGTTGGAAAAACAACTCCATCCAATATCCTCAACTTTGTTCCCATGGAAATAGATCCATCCTTTCAGATTTTATACAGGTTGCTGTTTGTTGTTTAGCCATTCCTAACCTTCTTTTGACATATTCTGAACAGCAATTCCTCACATTAATAATGGATCCCAGGTACTCAAACGATGACTTCCTCAATTCTTTCTTAGTTGTAGAGTGGTCACTTTGAACCAGATGAAGATCAAGATAAGATAAGGATTCGTGACGTCATGAGTATGGAATGTTTGGAATTTCCCTGGGGAACGCATCTGTCTGTGATGTCATTGTGTCTTTTGGTTCGCGTATGGAATTCTAGGTAATTGTTTACAAATAGAATTCTGGGTATGATAAGATCAGTGATGTTATTGTCTGATTAGATAAGTGACGTCATGAGTATGAAATGCTTAGAATTTTGCTGGAGGACACATCTTTCTGTGACGTCACGTTGTGTCTTTTGGTTAGTGTATGGCATTCTGGTAATTGTTCGTATATGGAATTGTTGGTGATGGTTAGAGATAAGATAGAGTATGGAATCCATGGAATTTCCCTGGGTTACACATCCATCAATGATGTCACATTGTGTCTTTGGTTTGAGTGTGGAACTGTGGATATGGTTTTAGTATGGAATTCTGGGATTCTGGTCTTTTGACTCCAGTTGTTGATGCTGTCAAGTTTTGTTCATGTGTGGCATTGTGGGTAATGGTTTTAGTATGGATTCTGGGTGATGTTTAGATTATGGAATATTTGGAATTTCCCTGGGGAGAACCATCTGTCATTGACATCAAGTTGTGTCTTTGGTCTTGCATGGAATTATGGGTAATGATCACAGCCTGGAAAACTGGGATGTGGCGGTTTTGTCAGTGATGTGAGATGAGCTTTTTGTTCGCATGTGGCATTATGGGTAATGATCAGAAATTCGAATTCTAGGAGGATATTTGGTCAAGTGTTGGGGTCATTGGCTCGAGTGCAAAACTATGGTAAAATATTTGTCAATAGATTTGCAGTAGACATTTCCTAAAATAATTAACTACTGGATATCAGTGGAGTTGGTCTCACCCTGCCCCCCCAAAACAAACTTTTTTCTCATATACATAACTCATCCGAATATTTTGATTTGTCTAAAATTTTAAGATCATAAAGTTCATAACTATTTTCAAATTAAATGTTAACTTCATTACAAATTCTAAGGAGAATAACTGAGCAAAAAATAAATAAATCTACTCTATAATATAAAATGATAAGCCTTTTTTGTAACGTTTTTGTGTCACGTTTTTTGTCAAGTTATTTGAAACTTTTTGAAACTCAGGGGCTACCTACTGTCGAGTCTTCAAAATTCGAGTCATCAAAATTCCAGGAGAACCGGGCTACCAGTCCAGAACTTGGGGTGGGTTGGGCGCTGTTGGGGCGGATCCCCCTTTCAAGTTTTCAAAATTCGAGTCATCAAAATTCAAGGAGAATCGGCCTACCAGTCCGGAACTCGAGGGGTTGGGCCCCGTAGGCATCAGAGGTATGGAACTCTCCTAGTAAATAACTAAATTGTGTGTGAATTCACTGTGACTTCAAAAATTATACGTGGTCTTACTTAAATTTGCAGCTCAAACACATGCACATACATTTTTTTCTTCCATGTTCACACTTTCTAAAATAATTAATGACTGGATATCAGTGGTGTCCCCCAAACACACACGCAACACACACAAATACACACTTTTCTTTTACATTTTTCTTGTCAATAGGTGGTAGTTAGAAATTTTCTAAATTAATTAATTGCTGGATATCAGTGGTGTCCCCCAAACACACATGTGCACACACAAACACACTTTTTTTCCTTTCACATTTTTCTTGTCAATCAGTGGTGCCCCCCCCCTCAAACATACACTATCTTTTATTTTCTTTCATGTTCACATTTTCTAAAATAATTAATTATTGGATAACAGTGGTATTCTCCTCACCACCCTTCAAACACACACACACTTTATTTTCTTTTAATGTTTGCATTTTCTGAAACAATTAATTACTGGAATCTCAGTTTTACTGCTTCTATGACATGCTTAACTTCTTAAAAACTTCATTACTTTTCTAATTAATTGTAAACTTTATTACAAATTCTAAGCAGAATAAATATTATTCTTAAATATGGAGAACATGTCAACAACACCTTAATTTATTCATTTAAGTTTACAAATACACATTTATTTGACTGAAATATTATTTACAAGTATATTCACAATGAAAAATTCAAACATGTAATTACCTAGAATTATTTTACAAGATTTGTCTCTTTTGCTATTTTCCCTGAAGAAAGAAAATTTTTTAAATGTTTTGGGTTCATCCTTTTTTTTTTTTACTTTATGGGATACACAAAGCAGTCGAGTATGGTACAACACACACACGCACGCACGCACGCACGCACACGCACGCGCGCACACACACACACACACACACACACACACACACACACACACACACACACACACACACACACACACACACACACACACACACACACACACACACAAAGGACGATCTGTGGCCTTAAAGAACGAAGTGCAGTAAATAATCTGAAAATGCATTTGATTCTTGTTCCTCATAGGTTTCTGTCCATTTCCTTAATATTGCAACATTCGCACTGTGGCTTATGGCGATGTTTTTCCCATGGTTGTGGATGTTCTCTACTTAGTGACATCATCTAGGCAGAGTTTCGTCATTTGTGTGTCCGTAGGAATTAAGATCTTAAAAATAGGCGTTTATTTCTTTAGAACTGCCATATTTATCTTTTGCATAATAGTATGTGTTGACTAAAAGGAAATGAGACAACAAACTAGGATTGGAAGTAAAGTAAAGTCACTGCTACCCTCTTCTGTTAATTTCACACTGTAGTGTGACAGATGGCATTACAAATTTAATGAATTTAGTTTAATACTTTATCCAAGTGTAAGTAAACAAAGTTTGCACCTGAAAATATCTTCAGGACTGAGGTAAGGTAGTGCAACACCAGACAACTCCGAGCAAAGGTGGATCAAGATCTCATCGCTCCTTGTCTCAGTATCTCCCATAATGCAAAGCACATCTCCTTGCAGATATGTATACTGCTATGCATTAAGGAACCTTTGTGCCACACCTTATCGAAAGCTTTTGCAACATCTAAAAAGATAGCTCCTGTGTGTTGTTTCCAGTTAAAGCCTGTAGTGAATTTGCTGTGCAGTGCTATGTCCGGTACGGAAACCAAATTGTTCTTTCGGAATTATGCTGTTTTTATTCACCTCCTCATTAAGTCGGTTGAGAATGATTCTTTCTGCGATTTTTCCCAGGCATGATAAAAGACTGATAGGTCTATAGCTCTGTGGCATTTGAGGTGCCTTACCAGGCCTGAGAAGGAATATATCAGCTTGTTTCCATCGTGAGGGGAAACAATTTAATCTCAGCATTGCATTAATAATGGCTACTAAATGCATGACAGCTTTGTGTGGGAGAGCCTTAATTGTTCTGTTGGTAATTTCATCTGGACCATGGGCTTTTTTGTTGTTAAGCTTCCTAATGATTGAATAGACCTCTTTAGGCGAGGTGGGACAGATATTTTCACGGCTAAAAGGTTGCCGAAGCGCTGAACGTACTCGACGGTGTATTTTCTCTATGAAGACCAAATCCGCATGCGCATAATTAGGATGCCACTGAAGTTGAAGAGCATCAGCGAGAGCTTCTGCTTTTTCATCATCTCTGTAAACAAGGCCTCTTTCAGTTTTGGAATTGTGGTGCGTTTTATTACATTATCTGTCTTGTAGATCAAGCAATTTTTGATTCAGTGCTCTTGCCAAAACAGTCCTGTAGCAGTGCCGATAAGACTACAACTGCACGGTAAGCGGTTTTTTTTTTTTTTAATTTCATATTGATAATCATGGAAAAACAGCTAAATGAGACGATATTCGAAGAGCTATATAAAGAATTTATAAGACTAGGTGAACTACTTAACAACAATTGGTCGGGAAAAGTGAAATTGTACGACACGTTTCTCCCGGAAAGTGTCACAGACGTTGTCGTAATAGATCAATTAGAATCGGTGGCTTCTACTCCTTCAGACTTTGTAGAAGTGTGCGCACGCAAAGAGCGAAGGGCAAAAGAAGAACCGCACAATGACAATAATGAAATGGAACAGGATACTCAGGGTTCAGACGCCGCTATTTCTCCCAAAGAAAAGGTGCCTCCGATCATCCTTAGAGAAAAGCAGAAGTGGGCAGCTTTAAGATCCACAATGTCCAATCTGCATATTGGCTTCATTAAGGCCAGAAACATGGATGAAGGCATAAAGATCCAGCCAGCAACAGTGACAGACTATAGAAGGTTGTCCAAAGAACTGGACGACAGAAGCATCCAGTATCATACCTTTGCGTTCAGCTCCGAAAAACAGTTAAAGTGGTCCTTCGTTTTGTCTGTGAAGACATTGACACAGCAGAAATAGCTGCTGACCTGAATTCTCAAGATCTGCCTCCAGTCAAGGTCAGCAGAATGTACAAAGCAGACAAGACTCCCATGCCATTACTCCTAGTAGAGATTCATAAAATATACAAGGATATCTACAACTTACAAACAGCCTGTGGTCTCATCGTCACACCAGAACCACTCCGGAAAAGATCATCTTCTGGGCAGTGCCACAGGTGCCAGAAGTTTGGCCATGCCCAGAATCTATGTAGAGCAGACTATAGATGTTTAAAATGTGGGGACAGCCACCCAACCAATATCTGCAGTTTGCACATTTGGCCGAGGACCACCTCAGCCAAATGTGCAAACTGCGGTGACCCTCATCCTGCGAACTACAAAGGATGTACTCAGCACCCAAAAAACAGACGGATGGAGGTAGTCAATCAGCCCTCCTCCTACAGTATAAGAACACCAGAGGCCCAGGCATCAAAACCGGAGACTCAGCGGCCAAAATCGGAGACCTCCAAAAATAGAGACACCCAAAAGCAAACAAGAAGTTATGCCGATGTGACCCACACAAATAGACCAATACCAGAACAAAATCAACCAACAGCACCTTAAAATCTAACAGCTGTTATTACGGCCTCACTAGCAAACATGCTACAAAATTTCAGTTTATCAAACCCTATTGAAACCTCCACGAAAAGATTTCTTCGTGAAACTCAGGTCATCCTCACAGCTCTCATAAATGAATAGCAACAAACTCATTCCAGCATCACTTCAGATAGTTGCTTGGAACGCAAATGGCCTCAAAAACAAAATTCTGGAACTCTGAAATTTCACATACAGATATCAACCAGATGTTATATTAATCAGTGAAACTCATTTAAGACCACCAGACAATCCTACAATAAGGGGCTATCACCTATACAAAAATGACAGACTATTCTACAGAGGCGGCGGCACTGCCATCTTTATTAAAAACTACATTAAGCATCACTCTGTGAGCATTCCTTCAACCACTAACCTTGAGATCACAGGCGTGGAAGTTGTCACCAGCTCCACTGGCAAACTGAAAATCTACTCAGCTTACAACCCTCCCCAAAAATATCTACTTCATTCTGACCTAAATGCCATCTTATGCGTCAGAGAGCCCACCATTATAGCAGGGGATTTGAATCCCAAGCACCCTGCGTGGAATTGCACAACCACCAACAAGAATGGTTGTATCCTTTCTAATTACTTAGGATCAAGCAACGCTGTTGTAGCAGGCCCCGCCGAACCAACTGATCTCAGGACGTTTGGCACTGCTGACATCCTGGATATAGCTATCCTGCAGGATATCAAACTTCAATACAGCATCATATCTATGGATGAACTCTCATCCGATCACAATCCAATTCTACTACAGCTGGGAAATCAAGAATACCTGCGTATCTTCCTTCTCACTCCTAAATTGCATGGGAAAGACTGTCAACAGCACTCAAGGATTATATTGGACCTGTTCCTCACATACACACAAAAGAAGTAGAAACTGCAGTTACAAATCTCACACAACAAATTAGTTCTGCTATAAAGGTAGCTACCTCCTACAAATCTGCCCGCAACCCAGAACGTTTGCCTGAAGACATCATGAACTTGATCAGCGACAAAATCAGAGCTAGGAAAAGATTCCGTAACACGTGTGCACCACAAGATAAAACAGCTCTAATCAGGATAAATGGGACAGTAAGAGATGCACTTAAAACTCATAGAAACCAAGTTTGGGATAAAAAGTTATCCTCTATCTCACATATTGATCACTCTATCTGGGGGTTACTGAGAAACATTAGAAATAAAAACAGTTTCCCCCCCCCATAATCTCAAACTAGGGCTTAGTTCACACAAATGTAGATAAGGCAGAGGCCATAGTGAAGAATCTAGAGGAGCAGTGCAAACCCTCTTATAACAACTTAGATTTCAATCACTTGTACAAAATCCATAGACAGGTCAGACATGCTTTAAATCTCCCAGATACCAGCGCTGACCATATTGCACCCACATCACCTGTTGAATTATATAATATTATTAAAAAACTTAAGAACAATAAAACTCCTGGACCAGACGGCATCTCAAACAGGGTGATCAAGCTGCTACCTCGGAAAGCTGTTGTGCACATGACCAGTATAATAAATGCAATCTTAAGATTTCACTATTTTCCTTCTACCTGGAAACTGGCGGATGTAATTCCTATACATAAACCAGGCAAAGACCCATACCTACAGCAAAATTATCGTCCAATCAGTCTTATCTCTAATCTGGGTAAGGTTGCGGAGAATGTCATTCTCTCACGACTCCAAACCTCAGTAAATGACCTAAACATCCTCCCTAAAGAACAGTTTGGTTTTCAGCAACACCATAGCACTACCCAGCAAATCCACAGAATTGTGGAATACATCACCACCAGCTATAACTGGGGCCAGTACACAAGAGCTGTTTTCCTAGACCTATCCAAAGCATTTGACAAAATCTGGCATTTTGGACTCCTACACAAACTTATCTCAGCCGGTACTTCACTAAAAGTGGTTCATCTAATTCATTCATATTTTCAGAATAGATCAATGAAAGTAAAAATCAACGGTTCTACTTCATTCCAGCGCCATATCTTTGCTGGGGAGCCGCAGGGATCCCTACTGGCTCCACTGCTGTTTTCTGTATACATGTCGAACATCCCGCACAATCCGATGTCTTCCATTTTGGCCTTGTATGTGGACGATACAGCAATACTAACCAGATCTCTCTGACCCCATTTCGTTACCAGAAAGCTTCAAGAAAACCTTCTAAAGCTGGAGGGTTGGTTCGCCAAATGGAGATTGGAAGTTAACCCCCAGAAAAGCTCGGCCGTTCTTTTCTCAAAAAGGCCAATGTCTCCTGCAGGAGATGTGTTACTATTCAATACTAAAATTCCCTGGCAGACAGAAACAAATTACCTGGGTGTAAGTTAAGGGGATAAAAATCCCTTATTGTTTTTCAGCCAGTAAGCGAAACTAAGATCGAAAACTACGATCTGAACGTTTCATGCCGACGAACTGTCGGCGGATCCAAGTGTAAGTGACCACTTGGTAGTGCCACACCACGGCAACTCGTTGCAAAGGTGGAGCAAGTTCCCTCACTATTCTTGATATTTTCTCATAATGTAAAAACACACGGCTCTTAGGAGATATAGTACTGTTTTACATTATGAGGAGAGGTCACTACCCAGACCGGTTTCAACTTTTTTTTGAGGTCTCATCAGTGAGTAGCTAGACCTAGAATAACAGAGTTTAAGTGAAAAGAACTTACATACTTTTGCTGTACGATTGCCAGAAAGGTGTGTCACTATATTATATTATATTATAACATATTATAACTAAGATGAAAAGCCAAACGGCTATTTTTTTCTGGCGAGGTTGATAAGTTAAGGGGATAAAAATCCCTTATTGTTTTTCAGCCAGTAAGCGAAACTAAGATCGAAAACTACGATCTGAACGTTTCATGCCGACGAACTGTCTGCGGATCCAAGCGTAAGTGACCACTTGGTAGTGCCACACCACGGCAACTCGTATAGTGACACACCTTTCTGGCAATCGTACAGCAAAAGTATGTAAGTTCTTTTCACTTAAACTCTCATATATTCTAGGTCTAGCTACTCACTGATGAGACCTCAAAAAAGGTTGAAACCGGTCTGAGTAGTGACCTCTCCTCATAATGTAAAACAGTACTACATCTCCTAAGAGCTGTGTGTTTTTACATTATGAGAAAATATCAAGAATAGTGAGGGAGCTTGCTCCACCTTTGCAACGAGTTGCCGTGGTGTGGCACTACCAAGTGGTCTCTTACGCTTGGATCCGCCGACAGTTCGTCGGCATGAAACGTTCAGATCGTAGTTTTCGATCTTAGTTTCGCTTACTGGCTGAAAAACAATAAGGGATTTTTATCCCCTCAACTTATCAACCTCGCCAGAAAAAAATAGCCGTTTGGCTTTTCATCTTACCTGGGTGTAATTCTCTACAAAAAGCTTTCTTTCAACCAACACATCAAGTCTACGTGCGCAAAGGTATCTAAAGTCATAGCTTAGATCTATCCTCTAATTAACAGAAATAGCAAGCTCAGTAACAGAATCAAATTGCAGCTATACCAGATGACGATTCGTCCCATAATCATCTATGCCTTTCCAGCCTGGAGCCACACCTCTAATACTAACATTACCAAGATACAACGAGTGCAGAACAAGTGCTTGAGAATGATTCTGAACGCTCCGTGGTATATTAGAAACAATCAACTTCATAGAGATACAAATATTCCTTATATTTTCTCTTTTCTACAATCCTTAGCATCCAAGTTTTTCCTAAAAGACGTCCACACACCCCAACGATTTGGTTCAGCAAGCTGCAGCATACGAGGCAACGGACATATTCAAATATAGAAGACCAAAAGCTATATTAGCCTCCTTTAGCGATGCATAATCTCCATGTCCATTCAGGGCGAGCAATCTGCTCAAATTTTACCCTCACTGTAACCACAACAGATAGCGGGGAATATGAAAAGCATCTTGCTTCACCCCTAAAGTCATAAATGTCAATTGTCAATTCGGCTGGATGTTAGAGCGATCCATACGGAGAGCTTTAGTGCTGGTTCCTAATGCATAACGGACTAGGTTGGACGATCTATTTGGTTCTCGACGGTCTTGCGGAGATAGCGTGTTGTGATAGTGGCGTCTGAGTCTATTTTTGTTTCTGATTAGAGCAAGGATTTCTTCAGGAAGTAAGTTTACTTGAGCTGGGGTGGAAACAGAACGAGCTGCGGATAAGCCAGAATGGATTTTACATTCAAGATTGCTGACTGCCGCGTCAATTTCTCCACGGGGGGAGATAGTAGGTACTGAGTCTATGATAGTGTTCATTTTAGCCTTGAATTTTGCAAAGTTAGTGTGGGATTGGCTGGGAATGAACTCAGGATCCCCTCCTAAACTTAAAAGTACTGGATTGTGATCTGAACTGAGCTCATCAACCACTCGAAGTTGGAATTGATGAGAAATGTTGTTAAATATAGCAATATCCAAAGCATCTGGTCTGCCAGTCGCTCCGTAATGTGTTGGCTCGATCGGGCCTGCAATAACAATGTTTCTCTTCAAGGCAAAATTGTAGAGGATAATTCCGTTGTTGTTAAAACTCTTGCTGTTCCATAAAGGATGCTTGGAATTGAGATCTCCTGCCACAATTATTGCTTCATTTGTATCTAGTAGCTGAGAGAGATCAGAGGGGAGGGGAGGTTTGCCAGGGGGGTTGTATACGGAATAAATCTTTAAGCTGCCTGCATTGTTGGTATGTATTTCTATGCCTGTCTCCTCGAGGTTAGATGTATTAGTCTTCTTAACAACATTATAGCGGATGTTTCTTCTGACAAAGATGGCAGTGCCTCCACCTCTGGCATTGAGTCTGTCATTTCTAAGTAACGAGTAGTTTCTGAGTTTGGGATTATCGCAGGGACGTAGGTGAGTCTCGTTAATGAGGAGAACATCAATTTGTAAATGATCTGCAAGTTCCTGTAATTCCAAAATTTTGTTGTTGAGACCATTTGCATTCCAGAATACTATCTGCATAGAATTTGATGTTGAAGCCGGATTAGTCATTAATCATGGAGAAGATGACTTGAGTATTCCTAAGGAATTTGTTGGTGTCGGCCTGACTTGGATTTGTTTTGCTAAAGGCCATTAGCATCTCCCCTAGTGAGGCAGCGAGAATTGCTGAGGAGTTTTGACTGCTAGTTGCAGGGAGTACCTCGGTGTTACGCGAGGAAACCACAGAAGCATAAGATTTATCTGGTGTAACTAGCCGCGCTTTGATTTCAGGCGCATATCTCACGATATTTTTCTGAATGGACTAACCCCTGTCTAGACTTTTGAAGGTTGGATGGGTGGAGAGAACAACCCTTGTAATTGGCAGGATATGGGCCGCTGCAGTTCGCACATTTAGCAGGTGTCGTCTTTGGCTTGACGCAAGTGTGCAAGGGATGGTTGCCACCGCACTTTACACACTTGTAATCTGCTCTGCATAACATTTGAGCATGCCCATATTTTTGGCAGCGATGGCATTGACCAGCCGATGCCTTTCTTCTCAGGGGCTCAGTCTTGATGACCAAGTTGCAGACTATTCTAAGATCGTAAATTTCTCTCTGATCTTTACTGATCTCCACTAAGACCAGAGGCATGGGGCGCTTGTCTGCTCGATACATGCGAGAAATCTTGATCGGCTCCAAGCCTTGTAATCTGAGGTCAGTAGCTATCTCTTCTGATGTTATGTTTTCTACCAAACCTCTGATGACTACCTTAAGGTTTTTTTCACTTTTCAGTTGGTATGTGTGATACGGGAATTTCTGTTCATCCATAAGTCTGGTGAGCTGGGGGTAGTCCGTTGCTCCTTCGGGCTGTATGCGGACTCAATCATGTGTGTTTTTGGCTGATGAGAATTTGATGTTATTGTTCTTCATCATCTCTGCAAGTGACGACCATTTTCCCTTAGATCTCAATATTACCTGGTGGAATCCTCTCTTTGGGCTGTGTCAATATATCTGTCTCTGTTCTTGCACCAGATAGTGCTGATGTGTCCATTTGAGGTGCAAATTCTGGTTCTGCAGCAAGAGACTCTTTCTTTCTCTTCTTTCTGCTGACTTCCTGGTAATCATTAGAATCTACGTCGGTTGTTGTAGCGGGGGAAATGACACTGTCATGTGTAAGGTTAAGAGAAAATTCGGAGGCTTGAGGGTCTTCTGTCTCGACCTCCATAATTTGATGGACTTCAACCTTTCCTGGCCATTTCGTGTGTAAAATGTTACCGATGTGCCGAAAAATAGCTACAAGTTCCTTGAAAGGGAGATCCTCATATGGTGAATCCATAATTAAATCTAGACTTGAAGTGGTGGCAGGACCTGCCTAGTCCCTTCAACCACCAAATGCTGCACAAGGCGGGGAACAGGAGAGGACCTGAAAAATTTTTTAGAGATGAAAATAAAAGTCTTACCTGCTCTGCTGATCGAGCATGCTGTTGACGCTACAGGAGAAACATCAAACAATCACTATTTTAATGTAGAAAAGAACTGTGAACTAATCATCAGTATTATATCTCAAAAACTTTTATCACTGCTGCATTAACTATGAAGAGCGCTGAGAAACACGTCTGTACTGAACGAAACCAAAACCAAAACTCTTGACTACATTTTAAGATCAATCGGGATACTAAGGTAGAAGCAATAAGAGAGGTCATATTTACCTATCGGAGTTTGCCAGCAGGTATACCACCTTATTATTGAATTCCGGCATTACAACTTGGTAATTTGCAGTTCTAATTTTTTTTTTTTGCATTCATAAGCGCCTCCGCAGCGCAATTGGAAGAACGACGGTACATTGCGCCCTTCGATTGGAATAGGCCTAAGTTCGATTCTCGTCGCGACGGGAGGAATCTTTATCTGGTCGATTTCAATCGATGGTGAGTTAGCCGATTTCATACGGAGGTAGCAGGGTTTTTTCTCCCGGAAACTCGGGTTTTTCATCCCGCATACATACAAATCGGCCCTTCAGAACACACGCAATTTACAGACAAAAATTACTAGTTGTGGTGGTGTTGGAGGTGGGCGGTAGATGGCGTTGATTCGTAGTAGAGGTAAGGTGTAGAGACAGTTGAAGATGTCCTCCCGCGATGAGTCTTCGGACTCCTTGGAGGAATCAGGAATAATAATAATAATAATAATAACTAAACAGAAATTAAGACTTTAAACTTAACAAGTGTCTGAAGGTAGGGTTACCGTATTTCTTGAAAACAATATATGACATCAATGTCGATCATAAAAAAAATTGTAAAGAAAAATAAAATGTTTACCTTCAAATAAATATTTATCCATTTTAATTATACCTGAAGTAAAGATATGGAATTAAAAAATTCTCAGGATGCATCAACATCTGGCCACTGAAGCTCAAAATCCCGACTTCATTATATTCATGAAAACTGCGCTGTAGCTTTGAGCCTGCTTTCCCACATTTCTTAATAAGAGATACATTTCTCATTAAAATTCAAAATATGCTTTTTACTTTTTGTTTCTCCTTCGTTGACATACAGAAACTACTTTTGCTTGCAAAACTGTGGGGATGAACTTGTTTTCCCTTCTGGCTATTAATTTTACCTTCAATTCCTTGTGCTTCAAAGCTACTTTTTGTGGCTAAAATTTTGATTTTTTTTTTTTTTTTCAAAATGTCGTATTTTTCTTTAGCATTAGTACGTTTTAACTAAAGGAAATGAGACAAACAAGGGTATGGACTCTGCTTAGCATTTTCTTATTAGAAACCCTTCTTTTGCCAGCACAAATAAATAGTTATTTCTTATTATTTCAACTGAATATTAGCTCTAGTATACTTTGTTAATTTCTATCAGTGGCGCACCCAGAGGGAGGGGAGGGGGCAAGGGGCTCGGGCACCCACAAAGGAAAGGAAAAAACACTAGAAAATTTTCCAAAAATCTTTTCCTAATTAAAATTCATTTTTTTTTATTTATGTTGTGTCGTGTCTTCTATTTCTATACTACTTATGAATTAACGATCACTGCAGATGCTCAGTCACTCAGTCATAGGTCGTATGCGATGCGTAGTGTGTATACGCAAATCGTCTACTCAACTCGCCCCCCCCGCCAAAGTTAAATCCTGAGCGCTCGGCCCCCCTCCAAGATTAAATCCTGAGTGCACCACTGATTTGTATGTTACAAAATTCCACGCATTTAAAAATTTAGACTATAGTGTTATGTTTATCAGAGTTTAAAACCAACAGTGTCTAATCATGACTCACGTCCTCCCTTCTGATGTTTATGCATGGTCCTTCTGTGATGCTAAAGACAACAACATTATCAGAACTGATAATCTCTAATTGAGATTATCAGTTTTGGTTTTCGAGTATATGGACAAAATGTTTACTGTAGGGTTAGAAAGTCCCTCATTATCCTATTCTGTTAATTTGACACTGTTGTGCAAATATATGGGCACTACCACTTGTTCATTTGCACTCGTAAATATTTTTCACATGCATAAATAAACAGAAATCTTTATTTCCAATAATCTTTAACCACTTTTTTTTTCCTTTCGTTCCCTGCATTAAATGCCATGTGCTATCACAGTAGTGATAGCACATGGCAGTACGATTTGGTGATTTTAGTGTGTGTGATATTTGATATCTGCATCTGATAAGAACAGGCAGGGATGACAGTGAAATTCCATCCCCTCTCCTTGAGCCTTACTCATATTTGGTTCTTAGTGCCAGAATTGTATTAAGGGATAAAATTATGAATTGATATATCAACTTCTAACCAGAATAAGTGAGTAAAAATCTTAAATTTTTTTGCCATCATAATTAAGCAGAAATCTATGTTTCCAATAATCTTCTTACATATATAACTCAACCAAATGAACTTTCTTTTAAAAAAAAGTGTGTTATTGATATCAGTTCATAGAACTCCGAGCAAATCACAATTGAATTCACTTATTTGAAGGAGATGTTTTTTTTTTTATCTATATTTGAATGGATTTCGATTTTCTTCATATCTGTTAGTGATGTCGCCCAAACTGATAACCACAGAGGTATCAGTTTGAGATAAGTGACATCACTAACAGATATCCGCAAATGGGGAGGTCGCTCATCTCCCCTTGGCTGACCAGACATCTTCTGGAGGAGAGGGGGGGGGGTCATTACTGGGAAGACTGCCATCACCCTCCACCACCTAATGCTATTTTTCCCCATCCAACAATTTCGGACATATGAGTGACAGAACTGTTTACTTGCTCTTTCATCAAAAACGCTGTTTGAGCAAGTAATATTAGTAACTCTCGATGGTGTTTTCAAAAATAAAGAGAAGGTACATTTTCTTTTCTTTTCACACAGTTGTACATGATAAAAGTTTAAAATCATGTGGCTGACAGTCAAAACATATTTCAAAACTTTACGACGCTACTATTCTACAGGCAGAACAAAAAAGACAGAGCTAGCAAATAACGTAATTGTGGATTTTTTAATGGATAAAGCAGAAAATTAATTAAATATTGACAATTTTGTTACTATATTTAGATGTATCCAACAAATTAGAATAGAAAAACCAAAAGAAATTTTTGAGTTTGCAGACAAATCTTGTGAAATTTCTTGCCACAAACTAATCAGAGACTTTTTTGAAAATCCATTCAGTGAATTATTAGTCTTATTTGTTCATGCCAACCTTCAAATTATTATTATTACTTGACACCTTCGGGAGTCCAAGGACTCGTCGAGGGAGGGCACCTACTCTACAGCTCTGTCTCCACCACTGAACCCACCAACTACAACAAGCCGTAACTACACCAACGCCATCTACGGCCAACCACTACCACTACTCTTTTCACAGACAATCACAAACATCCATGCCCATGGTGGGATTCGAACCCACAGCCTTTTCGCTGGACAGCGGATACTCTAACCACTCGGCCAACCAGGCCGAAATAATTCAAGGAACTGTGTCAACTTTTTGGGAAAAAAAACTCAGCAACAGAAGCAGCTTGGAAGCACAAGGAATCGGATTTTAAATTAATAGCCAGAATTTTTAGCGCAGAAGATTTAACATGAAAAGTATAGTATCCGACCTAATGTTCAGTTGAAACAATAATTACTTTATTTGTGTTGAAAAAAAATACTTAACATGATAGGGATAAATAATATAGAAACCTATTCGAGCCTCAGAGGTAAGCTTTGCCCTATGATGTCACAAAGTAAGATAAAATCACATCAACATCATATCCAGCATGCGAAAACATGTCCATGAGTTCTGTGTGTGAACGTCACATTTTGAAGAAACAGTCAGGGTAAACAGTACTATAATGAATAACAATCAAGTCGAGGGACTTTTCAGTTACTGCAATTCGTTCATACAGTGCAGTTATGTGTTGTGGTATTACGTGTCCTGTAAAGAAAAATAATGGGTGAGCAACAAAAGTTTTTGAAATTTTCTTTCTTCAGGAAAATATCATGAAACAAAACTCTCTGCAGAGCTCTAAAAGTATTGAAATCGATTATTATTTTAGAAGATACATACATTGTGATGTGGTTATCTAGGAGCACATGGGAAAAGTTACACAGGAAATCTAATATCCTTGCCTACTTGCAAAGAGTAAACTACAAATTGGACATAGGAGATTGTTATATTCTCAAATGCCAAGATGGTGAACTAATGGTCGATGATACAGGAGATGGTGGAAGTAAAGTTTTCTCTATTAGTTATGAAGAAGCTGAGATTTTCACTAAAAATGTATGACACTGATAATCATTTACTACTTTTGATAATAGCTGATAATTCTATTTTTGGAAACTGAATTACCAGCTATTTGTATCATGGGAAGAATTATTGCAACCCATTTAAATTCATCGATGATTAAATTAGACCTTCAAGACTTAATTCACTTCGATAAAAATTCTTTATTTTGGGATATTTACACTATATGAAGACTGTTTGTATATATCTGGTGATAAAAGAATACATGGAAAGTTTAGGGAGGCACGGTGTCATATCAAGGCTAACACCTTATCAGATGTATAGTGATGGCTTCCTATGGCATATATGAAATATCACACACACACACACACACACACACACACACACACACACACACACACACACACTAAAATCACCAAATCGTACTGCCATGTGTTATCACTACTGTGAATTTAATCACTACTGTGTGTGTGTGTGTGTGTGTGTGTGTGTGTGTGCGTGCGTGCGTGCGTGCGTGCGCATGTGTGTGTGTGCATGTGCATGTGTGTGTGTGTGCATGTGTCTGTGTGTGCGTGTGTGTGTGCATGTGTGTGTGTGTGTTGTGCTGTACTCTACTGTTTTGTGTATCCCATAAAGTAAAGAAAAAGAGTGAACCCAAGACCTTTGAAAATTTTCTTTCTTCAGGAAAATAGTAAAAGAGACAAATCTTGTAAAATATTTATAGGTAATTATTAGTTTGAATTTTTCATTGTGAATATACTTGTAAATAATATTTCAGTCAAATAAATGTGTATTAGTAAACTTAAATGAACAAATTAAGATGTCGTTGACATGTTAGTAGTAGGGTAGGCACTTTTGACCAGATCAAGATCAAGATAAGATAAGGAATCATGACATCTTTGGTTGATAAGAAGATGACGTCATTGTGTGTGTGACGTCACGAGTTTGGAATGTTTGGTAAATCCCCTGGAGGGAGGCATATGTGTCAATGGCTTCACTTCTTGTGTTGTGGTTCATGTATAGAATTATGGGTGATGGTTGAGATAAGGATTCGTATCATGATTGGTGGGGCACTTTGTACAAGATCAAGATCAAGATAAGATAAGGAATCGTATCATGTGTGCATTGTTTTCAGATGTAGATAAGTGATGTTATTTGTTAATTGTAAATAAGTTACGTAATTTGTTGTAAATAAGTAAAGTTATTGTTTTGAATGGAAAAGGGAGATATATTAGTGGATAAGGATTCGTGTCTTGATTGGTGGGACACTTCTGACAAGATCAAGATAAAGACAAGATAAGGAAATGTGACGTGAACGTTTGTTATTATAAGTGACACATTATGTCACTTATAAATAGTGTTTTCATTTAACTGGTGAATATTTATAATCCTCAAGTGAGTTCATTTTGTATGTTGATTGTTGCAGTTCGCAATAAACAAAATGAAATAAAAGAAATAAATTATAGGGTTATTTTATCCACCTGATTAATCGTCCGATTACTTATAATTGTCTAATTATTGTTAATTAAGAATTATTTCCAATCATCCTCCTATTGCTAATTGATCCTGCCTTTCTATTATATTTCAGACTAATTCATTAATCGTGACTGAATTAGATTTTATATACAAGAGCAAGTGAAAGTATCTGCAATGTATACAATACTTTCCTTTACAGTTATCAAAACAACAATACTATACGTTATAAACTCAAACCCGGGGACTCAACCCGTCCTAAGGGACGGATGGTAAGGATAGGATAGATAGGAACACATCACTTAAATATCAAAAAAGATTTCAGTTTTTAGCCTTGAGTAGCAGGAACAAACAAAAAAATAAATTTAAATAAAACAGTATAATCTTTCTGTTTACATTTGTATATACATACCATATTTTAGAAAATTTGTTTTAGGGCTACATATTGGATTAATAACGCCTCCATTTGAGTTTAAACATCTGTTGAAGAGATAGAAAAACTTACGTTGCTACATCGACAGTGAGAAATGGAAAAAATCTAATTGTTTTCATAAAAGTCAGAAAATTAACTAAACATATTTAAAGCTTTAGGTGAATTGATGACGAGAAAGAGCTACATTGTTATTATTAAGAATTCGAATCATGATAACAAATATGTTATTGATTTTTTTCTGAAATAACCTTATTCAGGTTATTTCAGAACTTTGGCTGAATAGATTTTAATTTATCTCATACATTTAATTTTTTCCTTAATGTTAGGTTCAATGCCATGTCATAGCCTAATAATTTGCTTCATATAAACTTAACTGATGTTTATAATAGGGTAGTTAACTGCAGAATCTGTTATGTTTCTGTCAATTAAGTATTTTATTTTGTGTTCACTAACTTTTTGGATTACAAACGGTCCAATTGACGGACTCATGAGTTCAGCTGTGCAGTGGGAACGGAGCATACCGAGTAGGTGCTTTAATTGATTAAAAAAAATCCCCTCTCAAGAGTCTGTGTGTGTGTGTGTGTGTGTGTGTGTGTGTGTGTGTGTGTGTGTGTGTGTGTGTGTGTGTGTGTGTGTGTGTGTGTGTGTGTGTGTGTGTGTGTGTGTGTGTGTGTGTGTGTGTGTGTGAAAATCATATTTTTTTAATATTTGGATTTCGTTTAACAATAACAGATACATTTCAAAATATTAAATACTGTGAAATATTATTACCATCTTAAAGAATCCTACATTTTCATTAAATTCCAGTTAGCCAGAGTTATTCCAATATACAATTTCACTACGCTTTAACCTTTTGTGGCATTGCAAATGGTCTGATTGGAAACAAACTGTGATGGCTTAGCAAATTGTTGTGGAAATTCCAAAGAGCAAATCCATGTGATCTGTATAGCCAGTCCGGAATATTTTGTATTCTGTGAAATGCATTGAAACCCACTCTAAGTTCACGTAGTTTAATAATGAATGATGCCGCTATAATACTAGAATGCTCTTACAAAATGTATCTTTAAAAATTGATTTGTCTGAAAATCGTTTCCTCACATCTTTCAGAAAATAACATTAATAGTGCATTAAAATTATTCACATTATGTGAACAGTTTTAGTGCAAAGAGTGTTATAATTATGTTCGTAAATTGGCCTTAAAGGCCAAGTTACGAACATAATTTTCATCTTTGATGAAAATTATGTTCATAATTTCATCCTGGATGAAAATTTGGAGAATTTTCATCCAGGATATGAGTGTTTCGAATTCATCTCTAAAATATGAATATGAGAAAAAAATTGTTGCCTCTTAATTTAAAAAACGAAACGGAAATTAAATCTCCAAATGAGATTCTCGAAGCACTTTATTATTTGAGTAATAAATTCCCAATGATAACTGAAGTTATTTTTAAGGGCATTTTGTGGTCCCAAAATATGGACAAGTATAAAGTGCACCCTTTTTATGACAAATGATGTCGAAAAATCAGTATGGCTATTCTTTTAATTCGGTTTGGGTTTGAACTGCCTTAGTACATACCTACGAATCTAACCATTGTGCCAATATTGTTTAATGGGATATAAAAAGCGACGTAATTCTCTTAGTATGGATATGTTAAAACAGTGGTTTTCAAACTGTGGGGGCCCCCTAAGGGGGCATAAGAATGATCAGTGTTATTATTTATTTTCGAGCACAACTCCCACATGTACTTAGTATTATATCCACTTATTTCAATATAATGTATCATTAAAAACACTTGCAACACTTGTCATTAATATACTAAGAAATTTACAAGGTAGTAATTTTTAAAATAACTATTTCTGTGTGCTATTTTATTTTTAGTTTGGTGTGAAGCATAATTGTGTCCTATCACAAAAACTGTAAGGATATGTTAGTTTTACTAAAATAAAATACATTAATTATAGGTCAATGTTGTTTTCTAAAACGTGTAGGGGGCGCAAGAATTTTTTTTCCAGAAAAAAAAAGGGGATGTCTCTTTATAAAGCTTGAAACTCTTGTGTTAAGGTGTGCTTCTATAATTCACATCTGAATTTCTTCACCATTAAGTTTGTGTAGTAGACGATGTAAAAGCTCCATCGGAATATTTGAAGAGTGGTTTCAACGAAAATGGAATTCTAGTATATATTGGCTTAGTATTGATGGCTTCCTATCAGGAGCATTCCGGAAAGTACTTACAAACGAAAAACATGGAGAACAAATTGTCCAATTTTGTAATATGTTTTGTTTTATATGAATATTTTATCTATATAACATTTATGTTACTATTTTACTTCCTTGGGAAACTGTGCATTATACAGAAATACTGAATTCGGATTGTCATTTCAGCATCCGAATTTACAAAAAAATGACCACAAAAACTTAAACATTCAAAAATGAAAAATAAAAATAAGTTTTACATTTGTTGTGTCTGTGGTAACAGCAATCAGTTGGTGATTTCTGATAAAAAGGAAAATGATATGCTAGAAATAATTTAATTATTAGGGCCGTAGCTCAGTCGATATGGACGAAGCCTGGGATTCCCGTCAGTGACATGAGGAACCTTTATCTTTTTCGACGAAAGGTCAGTTAGCCGTCTCATACGGAAGTAGGGTTTTTTTTTTTCAGCCGGAAGCTCGTGTTTTTCATCTCCCATAACAGGCAAACCGGCCCCTGAACACATACATCTACAGACATAAGACAATCTGAGAGGCATAGGACTAACCACCTTATCCTCGAGTTACGGTTGCGAAGTCTAAGAATAGTTGAAAGGTCGTGGGCGCCTAAGCGCCTGTTAGGACCACTGATGATGATAATGATGATGGATTTAATTATTGGACCGTATTATATTTGATTATATGATAACATGAATGTTCCAAAAACAACGATTGAAATAAGTTAAGGAAACAAATTATGTTTGGGAAAAGATTTTAGTTGTGGATATCGACTAAATAACAGAAATTGCTGTTAAAAGATTTAATGGAAATAAAGGAAATATTACGGAAGAACAACGATTGAAAATAGTATGTTAATGGAACACAGTTTCTATGCACGACAAATAATTGTTATATCGTCAAAAAGTGATTTAAAACAAGAGGCAAATCTTATGTCTAGTAATTTTTCAATCTTTTTTTTTTTAATATGAATCCTATATCATTACACTAGTAGAAAGGGTGGGTTACGGATTTACTTATATGTAGATAGTTGATTAAGTAAAATAATGTTGTGCAAAACAAATTTATTTCTGTGTATCTCTTTGGATTTCTCTTTTTTTTTCTTTTTTTTTAATCGGCAAGGTATTTTTCATTTTTAAACATCGTATTTCGAGTATCACCTAGTTCTTTTGCTAATTTTCCCTCCATATTTTACTAGTTTATTCTGTATTTTACCTATTCCAGTTGATTTTTTATTTCTTTAATAGTGAAAGAAGAAAAAGGAGAAGAATTATATATAGTCGTTCATTCTCTGGAAGAGGTAACATAATTATACTTGATGTGACGGTAATGACAATTATCAAAAAGAAGAGTTAACTCCTATGCAAGAAAAGACAAAATATTAATGTTCAAGAATATGCTAGTAAAAAGAATATGCTAGAATATGCTAGTAAAAAGAGGTTTATGTGTATACTATTAACCTCTTTTTACGCGATAGATACGTTCCTAAAAATTATGCGTAAATAGAATTCGCGTAAAAAGAACTACTGACTCCATAGAAAAAGTGAAGATTGGTTCCAAACCTGAAATATAAGCAAAATAATGAAAAAAAAACAAACATTAAATTCGTTAGGATCATAAGATTTTTATTTACATTTCATGGAGAACACATACATATAATGAATTTTAATAACTTTAAAAAAAAACATATTCATTTCAGTTGTTTGCTAAGGATTCTATAAAAAAATTATGTTATTCGATATCAGTTTCTGACAATAAAGGCGAAAGCTTTCGTTTTCGTGAGACTGTAATAGTAATGGTATTGTCGTCATCGACTTCTGCCTCAACTTGTGGAATTCTTCTTGTCATGTCTTGAACAAAAGTACCACTGGTTGTTTCAGTAGTTTTAGGCATGAGCTCAGTTATTAATCGCTGTGTTGATGCTTTATATAAGTCGCGATATAATTCTCTCTATGAAGACATTAATAACTTAAGCTCACGTGAAAACTTCCCAGCACGTTCTTCATTTGGACCATGTCGGGCAAAATAATTGCCTAAATTACTGGCCAGTTTAAGACCTTTTTTTTTAATTATATCAGCAGTAAAAGTAGGATTATCTTGATCATTATTATTAACTTCTTCTCTTTCAGGAGTCTTAGAAACAATCTTCACTATTTCGTCTTCGCTAAGAGGTTTATCAATTAACAATTCTTCGATATCTGCCGACGTAAGATCATCGAATCCTTCTCCGCCAATTTCACATGCCAAACTTATTATATGGTGGAATTCTGCAGTATGATTGAGGGGAATAGGAGCATTCTCTTTAACACATGTGGGCCAAATAGCTTTCCAGCATGCATTCATAGTTTCTGGTCTCAATTCAGATAACGATAATAGAACCTGATCAATACAATCCATAATTGAAATTTTTTTTCCACACATCCAAAACTGACAGTGTTTCATCATCATTTAGCTTGTTCAAAACGTACTGAAATGTTTGTCTGACATAATGTTTTAAAAGTTGCAATTATACCCTGATCTAGAGGTTGTAGTAATGATGTGATATTGGGTGGCAGAAAAAAAAATTGCACATTTGGGTGTTCTATGGCAGGATGACGGGGTGCATTATCAAGAATCAAAAGCACTTTAAATTCGAGACCCTTGTCATTCAAATAGCATCTAACTTCTGGCACAAAATGTTTGTGGAACCACTCAGTGAAAATATCAATGGTCACCCAAGCTTTTTGTTGGCCATCCAATGAACTGGCAATTTTTGAAAATCTACGCCTTTCATTGGCCGTGGTCTTAATGACCGATTTATGAGCAGTGTTTTTAACATCCGATCTCCTAAAGCGTTCGAACAAAATAGGAGTGTTATGCGATCCTTTGCTGCTTTGAACCCACCAATGTTTTTTGCATTTTTGATACGTAAGTTCTGTTTGGTATTCTTTTCCAGAAAAGGCCGGTTTCATCCATATTCCAAACTTGTTCACGAGTGTAACCTCCATCTTCAATTATTTTAGCAAGTTTTTGTGGAAATGCTTTAGCAGCTGTTTCATCAGCAGAACCCGTTTCATCTTTAATTTTTATATTATGAAGAGCATGTCTTTTAATAAACTTAACCAGTCAACCATTGCTTGCATGAAATTCATCTTTTATCCTCGATTGAGATGAAGTATCTGGCTGCAGTTTTTTAATCTGTTCATAAAATCTCAATGACGATTGCTTGATGGAATTTCCGTAAACTGGCATTCTTTTTTCTACATTATCTTCTATCCACATCACTAAAGCTTTTTCGGCCCTTTTCTAGAACAACATCTCTTGTGTATGATGATAATTTCACACTCGATTTTGTACCAGAACATACTGCTTTTCTAATAGCCTCTTCATTTTTCTTTATAGATCTGACAGTTGATTCACGGACTCCAAAATGCTTACTCCCAGCCGTCGCACCTTCCCCAGTTTGGAGATGATCTAAAATTAGAATTTTTATATCCAAGGAAACGGCTTTCCTTTTTTTTTTTTTTTTTTTTTTGGTTATTGGCAACATCATGTGAGGTCTGGATTAAAATCTTCGATTAATGAAATGAAAGTTTGAAAATCACATATAGCTTCCCATTCATTATTTCTTGGCAAAATTATTAATTTTATAACGCGATTTTTATTTTGATTTCACTTAAAAAATGCAAATGCAAAAAATATGGTAACTGTGTTGTCTACTCAAACACCAAATTCAAAATGCTAAGAACTGCTTTTTTATGAGCAGTCAGTTATGTAATTTGGGGAATTCCCAATAAATGAAATTCATAAGAATTTAGAATTTTCTTAATTGAAACAAGAATGCAATTCTATAAAATTCTCAGAATTTTCTTAATTGAAACGAGAATGCAATTCTACAAAATTCTCAGAATTTTCTTGAATTACGGATTTTTTCCTAATTTAGACTTTAGGTTGGTCGCGTAAAAGTGAATAAAAAAATTATTTTTGATATCCCAATTCGCGTAAAAAAAATTGCATAAAAAGAGGTTTAGGTGTATATGTTTAATTAAACAGCAGGGAAGATAGCAAAGAGAAGGTAGCAAAGCAGGCATTTGATGCTCGGATGGAAGAAACGGACCAAGAGGTAGATCAAGATGTTTGAGAATTGATAAAGTTAAAAGTGCGTGAAAAGATAGTATTGTCCTGACAAAGGATATAGTAGAGTCCTGACACACACACAGCAGATTTACTTGGAAGAAAAAATTTAATTATATAATAATATCATAATACTACACCCCAGATAGTACATATCAAGTTTTGATAATGATGGTGATGACAATTAGGGGCATCCTGAGTTTACTGGGAAAATGGAAAAGTTAAGCGCTCAAAAAAGTTAGGAAAGTCTTAAGAAATATATCTCTAATGATATATTATTATGTTACTACTTTTATGCAATTTTTTTGCAAAGAAGGAAGAATGATGATTTATTATAACAGTTCATAACAGTCATGTCATTTCTTACAAATTTAAAAGGGTATATAAAAGAGAGACAAATTTTTTTTTTAAAAAAATATAATATTAACTAAAAAGTTTTCTTGGTTATTTTGTTGAAAATCATATATCATACTTCTGAACAAGAAACAGACTTTATTTGTACCATTCAGTTCTTTACTCGACACTTAAATTACGGGAGGCTGGATAATCGAAAAGTGTCTATGTTACTTGACTTACAAAATCAAGATAGGACTTAGATAATACTTGAAAATTTTGTAGGCCTGTGACAAGATTTAAATTCCACATGAAAATTGAAGTTTCTTCGTGCTATAAAAATCGCTGGAAGTGTCAAAACCTTCTCTACATTAGAAATAAAATTTTAATGAAATTAGTATAAATTGAGGATCTCAACAATAATTTACTTATTGTTGAAATCCTACAGACATAGGACACTCTAGGAGGCATAGGACTACCCACCGTATCCTCGAGTTACGGTTGCGAAGTCTAAGAATAGTTGGAAGAATAACTGAGCTTACTAGTAAATTAGTTACTAGTAAGCTCATTTTTAATACTCAAATGTCCAAATTTACTATGCCTACTGTGTTGAAGTCTGAATTAGGAGCGTTAATTTTATCATGTTTTACATAGTATACGAATTATCTGGTTCCCTGACAGAACAAATTGCAAATATTAGTTGAATTGTCTTAACAATTCATTGTTGAATAACATTCTCGTAAAAAAATCCTTGAGGAGGTCCGAAACCGACCTACAGTTCATGATCATAAAATGCAATTGGCACCGCTTTGGTTTATGTGTGTGTGGAAAGGGGTGTGTGTGTGGGGGGGGATGACTTTTCAGCTCAAAACACTGATACAAATACTTTTGTGAATATCCGGGGGGGGGGGAGTTCATTCACTGATATCCAGAGAGCACAGCCACTGAAGCTGAAGCATGGTATTCGCTAATGGAATTAGATCTGACCCTTTTGATATTAAGACAGTATTGAAGAAAGGAGATGCCTTTCGCCCATTCCCTTTTAATTTAGCTTTAGAAAAATGTATTCAAGAAACTGTAAAAGATAGCACAAGAAGAATAAGAATACAGTATTAGAATATGCAGATGACATGCCTAGTTGGAGAAAATGCTGAAAATAGAATAATATTCAGAAAAACTCAAAACTTCTACCAAAACCCTACGATTACAAATCACCCAGAATAAAACTGAGCATTTAAAAGCATGTAGAAATCACAATCAAGAAGGAAATGATCAGTTTACCATCGATAACCTGAAATTTAAAAGTGCTCCTTCCTTCAAATTTCTTCGAACATTGGTTACTCGATATAATAAAATTAGTACAGAAATACAAGTTAGCATTCATGTCTCCAATAGATCTTATTACTCACTACGTCATTTTTACGTCATTCCTAAATTCTATCAAGCAATGCTAAAACAGAAATATACACGGCAATAATTGACCTATTGTCTTATATAAAGCAGAAGCTTGAAGCATACAAGACGAAGATGCAAAAGGGTTGCAGATCGTTCAAAATAAAATCCTCAGCAAAGTCTATGGACCTGTAACAGAAAACACGACATGTGAACGGAGAAGACATAATCAAGAACTATACAAACTCTATAGATCTCCGCTTCTATTTGATCTATAGAGAGTTCTTGATTATGTCTTGGACCTGTGCTATCTGTTATAGGTCCAAGTCATCTCAATGTGGAAAGAATGGGTGAGAAGAGAATGGCTGAAGAAGCATTCAAGATGGAATTTGATGAAAGCGACCTAAAGAAAAGCCTCAGTAGCACTGGGAAAATAACATCCAAAAAGACATAGGTGAGATGGGAATGAAAGAGGACCGAAGTCCTCTTTCATTCTCACACGACAGAAAGGAATGGAAGAACTTGATACTTGCAGCAAAGAACCTTTGAAGTTCAGCCAGCTAAAAAAGAAGAAGCTATCCAGAAAAATATTTGTAGTTCCAAAAAGAATTTATTATTAAATAAACACATTTTATTTCTATCTTATTGTAGTATAAAATACTTTATATATATATATATATATATATATTGTATTTTTATTTATTTTTACACATAATTTGCATATGCAAAATTTATGTTATATATAATTTTATTGTTAATTTACAATAATAAATTGTATGTGCAAAAAAAATATAAATTTTATTTATAAATTTTTTACATATAATTTACATCGGGTTTCATTTAAAATTTTGTCATGAATGTTTCCTTTATGGTGGTAATAAATGGAAATAACTCTGCATAATTACTAAGAATAAAAGTAAATGAAATTAAAATGAATAGGAAACAGTGGAAAATTATGGTAGATATTATTATAGAAATATACATAAATTAAACGCCTTGCAGAGAAGCGCTTTCTACAGGGACCCCAATAAATAAAATTGATCTCGAAGCAAGGAATAAATAAACATGGAGGAAAAGGAACAGTGAAGAAAGGAATGGGAAATAACACACCTGCTTCTAGAAGTTGACAAAACTGAAAAAGTGTTCTAGTTGAACTCTTTGTTTCCTATATCCTAGATAGCAACCTTCAGTTACTATATTTCTTGCTATTATAATCTTTAACTTTTAACATAATTAAATAGGAATATGAATTTTTTGATTCATGGTTTTTGAGTAGTGTCGAATACATTTTAGTGTGCTGAAAGCTTTTTCTCTGACACTGATCACCTGCATGTAATTTCAACATATGCTAAACACTCTCCTATTAATTAAATGTTGGGAAATAAGCGAATATGGCACGTTTTCCTCTTTCTTTTCTTTTTTTTCTTTGTATTTCCTTTGAGATTCCTTCTCTCTGATTATAAAGTTCCCCCAATCAATTCAAATAGTACGTTTGGCCTTCTCAAATGAGTATATTGGTAATTTATATTAGCTCTACTAAATTTAGACAATGTGATCCCATCGTACTGAAATGAGATCGACTTTGTGGTAATAGTGCACGATTTGAAAATTTACAATTCTGCTCCAAATTAGGCAAGAATGTAATGTGCAGTTAGAATCATTAAGTTCTTCTAATGCAATGGACATTATGGGTGTTAAATTATAGCTCAAAGTGCTTGAATATTATTACCCGAAATCATGTATTAAACCGACCAGCGATTACCTTTTAATTTTCAAAATGCAAGTCGTACTCATTTTATTCTCGTCAAACTATTTTGATTTTATCTAATGACTAAAATAATGTGCACATTATAAGAAGTTTCTTTGGTTTTTTCAGAATCTGAGAATTATGAACTTACTGATATTTCAGCATAATTTCTCCTATCTGTTTGTTTTAAATTCCAAAGCTGTTGCTGCTCGAGCATATTTAATAGTTGACCGAACCAGGAGAGGAGGGGTGACTCGGTAGCTACGCTGTTTAGTAGGCCACCAAGGTCGAGTGGCGGGGGTCCTTCTGCAGTAGTTTTTAGTTGGAGGAGCGCCAGTTTGTGTGGTCTGTGCTCAGCGTCGTCTGCCAGCTGTGTTCGGTTTGATCATCAATCAGACTATGGGTTCGGCCAACTGTAGAACTGCACTAGGATAGCAAGAAGCGCCACCTACGTGGTAATACTTTGGACATGAATTTGCGTAATGAAGCACTGAGTGAAACATTAATGCTTATTTTTTGATCTTAGTAGCTAGCCTGTAATTATGATTAGGAAGTCACTTTTGAACTAAAGAAACCATGAAAAGGAGGTAACTCCCTGCTGTTTTTAATGCACTGCTTTCGATATAAAATGCATTTTACGTCATAAGTTTAAGGTTATTCAGCTACTAGAAGATTATTTAATGCAGGTTTAAATACGCTTATGACTCCTAAACATATTATTATTACATAATTTTAAAATAATTTTACCATTTACCTAAGTTACTTGATTCCCTCCCCCCTCCCCCTATGTAAAGCCTCCCGTTTTAGTCAGTGGGTGCCCTTTGGTTAGAAAGACCTAAGTTAAAATTCCGTCTAAAAAACAAAACAAAAAAAACTTTATAAAGGCTTTTCTAATGGAAGTGAATTAATTGATCTCATATGGAGGTAAAAGAGTTTCTACTCACGAAACTTTTTTCCCCTAGGCTAGAAGAAGAACACAGTTCATTGGCTTCATAACCCCGTCACTCCAAAATGTGTAAACAAACAAACAAGCAATTTATATTTCAAAATGTCCCCTTGATATTTACAAATTTCTTTTGCAGAGCCTGGATCTATACAGACCAAGCCACTTGTTCAAGCGAAAAGTTCTGGTAAAAGAAATATTTTCTATCTAATAATGGTACTGTTTAAAAATGAATATATTATTTCTTATTATTCTTTGAATATTTAAATAATTATATAAACTACTATCGAAGTTGATGTATTTTTATGAAATCATAAAAGCTTTGTTATCCCCCGTAAAGTATTAGTACATTGTTTCCGTTAACTTCTTAGAACAAAATCTTTTTTAAAAAAATCCAGAAAAAAAAATTAATTTCCTTTCTTTAAGGCGCTTATATTATGTTTATTGCATAAACAAGCGCAGTAACATAATACAAACTCACCTCTTTCTTTATCTGTATTTTTTAAAGAATTACTTTTCATTTTGAGAGCCTCAGTAACTCAGTCGGTATAGACGAAGACGAACCCAGGTCGGATAGACCTGGGTTCGATTCGCGTCCATGACGTGAGGAACCTTTATCTGGTCTTTTTCGACTAAAGGTGATTTAGTCAGTCGTATACGGAGGTAGAGAGTCTTTTCACCCGGAAACTTGGGTTTTTCATTCCCTGGAACAGGCAAACCGGCCCCCTGAACACACACACACACACACTTAGACAGTATATCGAAGAGATAGGGTCCACACACCACATATCGTAACGCCCGTCGTTAACCCTTAAATTTTTGTCAACTGATGCGCTGATTCTGTAAAATACATAGAATGTTTACAGAGCTTGCCTCAGTCGGTTAGAATTCTCTCCTTTCTCCCCTTTTGGTTGGAAGAATGCAGATTTGAATTTGTTTCAATAACCTATAATGTGTAAGAGATTTTCAACTGAAGTGAGCTAGCTGGTCTCACATAGACGGTTTTATCTGCCTGAAGAATCATGTTTTTCATGGAAAAATCGACTAGAAAATGGAAACGACTGACAGATTTGATAGAATATGCGGATAGGATAGGATAAACCTCTCTATTAGAGCATTAATCAGAGAATATTCGGGTAATACGAAATAGCATTTTAGTTTTGCAACATAAAATGAACTGTTAAAGGAAAACTAAATCTCTGTTTGCTAAGATATAAGCATGTTTAACCTTGTAAACAATTACTAAAGCCTGATTTAAAAAAAGTCACACACATGTTTTTCTCCATATTAAATATTCGATATGAATACCAACTATTTTACAATATCCAACATCCCCCATTTTGAAATTATGCGTGTCGTAGCCAAGAAATGAGAATCAAAAGAAACATGAAAACTGGGCTGAAATGAAATTCAATCTTTGTTCTACACAAGAGCTATTAAGTGGAATACAGTCGTGGATATCAAAGTTGAAAAACTTACCTCTAAAAAGTTACAAAATGCTGAAGATGAGATAAAGAATGTCTACTCAAGACGGAAGCTCCAACAAGACTAATACCTCGCAGGTATGCAGTGTGGGGAGGGTAAAGGAGTTAATGGTTTCACTGCAGTTTTTCCGGTAGACTGCAACACTTTATAGGCGAAAAACCGCGGAATTCCTTATTACCCGACTATTAACCAAAGTTCCTCTTCTAAGTGTATATGAAAGCTAGTTATTACGGTAACAGGCTATTAAGCCTGGCATGTGAATATGGAAAAGAAGAAGAAAAATTATGTTATTTAATTTTTAAATTCAATAAACACTTAGTATTGAATAAACACTTATATATTCAGCAGGGGTGGTGGATTATAGTACTGCTTAATATGGTATAATACTGGTTTTCACACTAAAGATGATACAGAATATTATTTACTTGAACAATATTTCGGTCTTGTTTCATACACATTTATTCATCTGGCTTTCTATTTTACCATACTTTACTTATTTTCATATTCAGTTTGCCATCTTCAGTAAAATGTACCCAAATAGCTACAACATATAATCTGTTCTATAGATTCTCTACTTAAAGTACATTTTCTGCTTTTTCTGCCTATTTTCACTAGGGTTTTGATTTTCAAGCCAAATTCTTTGTGTCTTTTATGTGGAAAGGATTAAATTCCCCATCCTAGTTAGGATTTGCAGGCTATTTAATACAGCTAGCTTGCCCTTCTGCCGCATCCCTAATGAGAGTATTAGCAACTAAAACCAAAATGTATTCCGAGTTGTTTTTATGTTTGTGAGAGAAAACAGCATTCGGATCGAAAAAAATACACAGTCATAGCCTGAGAAGGACGAACTCAATGCTGAAAGAAAAAAATTAACATTGGTGAAAATCATACTGACTAATGACTATAATCGTAATTGCAACTTATAAAATTCTCTGCATTGATCAAAATATTCTTGATGCAAATATTGCATATTAGAAACAGCAATGAGAATTACAACTCGGTTCCAAAAAATCTAAAATATCCGGACACCTTCATCGCTAATACTAAGGGAACCTCTTCATTGCTAGTATCATCTTCATCCCTTTCATTTATGCATTCGTTACCATCACAACAGCATCGCGAGATCATTCTCAGAATTAATAATAATAATAATATTTTTTTAAGATGAACCATTAATTAAAAACACTCACCTCTTCTCATTTTATCAATTATAGAAAAGAAAATCGGATTAACCGGAAAATTCTACTGCGGTGATAGCAAATGTCAGATGATTTTCATCGTCTGGTGTAATACCGCTACCCTAGTTGTAGTTTGATCTCTAGAGAAGAATTCACGAATTACCATCCACAGTACTGTGCTGTATAGGTTTAAATCTTTTGCGGAACGGGACTGTATAAATAAATAAATAAATAAATATATAAACATGAATACACAGCAGATAGAACCAAAGGTTCTATCTGCTGTGTATTCATGTTTCCTTCTTATTCTTTCTTCTTTAGTATTCTGCAATTGAGCAGGTTCTTCTTTTAGTAACAGAAACTTTCCTTCCACTCTCTTCTGTTCTGAGCCTTCTCTTTCAAGGTTGTGTTCCTGTCTCCATTGAGCATGTCATCTAGCATTGTTTTCCTTACTCTTCCTCTGGATCTTTTTCCTTCTATTTTTCCTTCGATGGTATCTCTGATGATTCCATTCCCTCTCAAAATATGTTTCATCCAATTTCCCTTTCTTCTTTTTATCTTCTCTAACAGACTTCTTTCTTCTTCTACTCTTTTTAAGACCTCTTCATTAGTTATTTTATCTGTCCATTCGATTTTTTCCATCCTTCTCAAATCCACATCTCAAAACTTTCCAAAATCTTAATTTCTTCTTTCTTCAATGTCCAAGTTTCAGATGCATAGAGGGCAACACTCCACACATAACATTTTATTAGTCTTTTCTTTAGGTTTCTGTCCATTTTACTTCTGAATAAATTTCATGTTCTAGTAAAGGCATCTCTTCCCATCGCTATTCTTGCTTTTATGTCACTTTTACATCTTCCATCACTGCTAATAATACTTCCTAGATATTTAAATGTCTTAACTTGATTCAATTTTTCTCCATTTATTCTGATATCCATATTTGCCTCTCCTTGCTATTTTCATTACCTTTGTTTTCCTTATGTTAATTTTCATTCCATAATTGATACAGGATTCCAGTAATCTGTTCAACAAATGTTGTAGTCTTGTTTCAGTGTTTGATAGTAATGCCTTGTCATCTGAGTATCTTATTGTAAATATCTGTCTACCTCCAATCTTTATTCCTTCTTCCGCATTCTCCAGTGCTTCTTTTCACATTGCTTCGGAATACATGTTGAACAAAATTGCTGACAGAGAACAGCCCTTGTCTTACTCCTTGTCCAATGATGTCTGGTTCTGTTGTACCATATATGTCTCTAATCATGGCAGTTTGTCCCATATATAGTGAAATAATTAGCCTTCTGTCTTTCCAATCTATACCAATCTTTTCTATTACTTCCACCATCTTATCCCATTTTGCATAGTCAAAAGCTTTCTCAAAATCTATATAACAGAAGTTAACTTCTTTATTCACTTCTAGACTTCTTTCCCGTACTATTCTTAACAGTCCAATCGCATCTCTTGTTCCCCTACTCTTCCTGAAACCAAACTGATCTTCTCCAAGAAATTCTTCCACTTTAGATGCAATTCTTCGTGTTAAGATTCTAATAAGTATTTTTGATGTATGGGAAATGAGGCTTATTTCTAAAATCCTTGCAGTTCACCGCATTATTTTTCTTTGGTACAGGTATAAATATTAAGGTCATAAAATCTTTTGGTAATTCTCCTTTGTTATAAATTAAATTTATTATTTTGGTTATTTCTTCAGTTCCTTTCTTCTGAAGTTGTTTCAGGAATTCTGCAGGCATTTCATCTATTCCTTCTGCCTTTCCACATTTTAGTTCTTTAATGGCCATTTATACTTCTGTCTTCAAAATCTCCGGGCCTAGATCATCTTTATTTACCTTCTTTATATCTTCTAATGGCAACTCATTTGGTCTCTTTTCCTTGTCATATAGATCTTCAATGTATTCTTTCCATCTCATTAAGATTTTATCTTCTTCAGTTATGATTTCTCCATTCTTATTTTCTATGCCTCTAGATCGAATTCCATTTCTCTTGTCATTCATGCTTCTTGCTTTTTCGTACAAAAGATCATACCTTCACACTCTCTCATAATTTTCCAATTCTTCATGTTGTTTTTGAAGCCAATCTTCTCTACTTCTTTTTGCTTTCCTTCTCAATTTGTCATTCAGGGTTCTATATTGTATTTTCCCTTCTGGGGTGCCTTTATTTTTCCATTTTCTTCTTTCATCCATTAGAGAAATCACCTCATTAGTTATCCAAAGTTTTTTTTTATTCTTTTAGCTCTTACATATCCAATTTGTTCATCTGCAATCTTCTTTATTTTCTCTTTAACTTGTTCCCATTTCTTTTTCTGGATCCTCAGTTTTGACAAAACTTGTTTCCTATAATTCTTCCTCAAATATATTTCCAAATTCCTTGGTATTTTTTAATTTCTCTAAGTTCCATTTTTTTTCCTTTTTATAACTTCTTTTATTTTCTTTAGTTTCACATTTATTTCTATGAGCAGTAGGTTGTGGTGAGAGTAAATATCAACTCCAGGATATGTGCATGCATTTTTTACACTATTCTTGTATCTTTGCTTTACTATAATGTAATCAATTTGATACATTTCCGTATCTCCTGGTTTTTTCCACGTGAATAGTCTTCTCTTAGATTTTTTTAAACCAAGTATTTGTAATTATTAGCTTATTTTCTTTACAGAATTACACTAACCTTTCCCCTCTCTCATTTCTATTACCTAATCCGTATCTTCCTAGTACACTCCCATCCTCTTCTTCTCTTACAACTCCATTCCAATCTCCCATTATAATCATATAGTCTTTTCTTTTTTCTTCTTTAATTAGTTCTTGTAACTGTTCGTACATTTCCTCTATTTCCTCATCTGAATGGTTACTTGTATATATATATATATATATATATATATATATATATATACCTGCATTATTGTTATGTCCACTGGTTTAGCCTTCGATTTTACCACCATAATCCTGTCATTGAGACAGTTTTGCTAATGATGCTCTTTGCTGTTCTTTTATTAAAAACTAGTGCAACTCCTTTTTCCTTTTTATCTCCACCTGAGTAAATTACTCTTACTTCGTCACTATAAAAATCACCTATTCTTTCCCATCTAATCTCACAGAGCCCTATGATATCAATTTTTCCTTTGTCTATTTCTTGTTTGAGATTTTCTAATTTTCCACATCTGTTCATTGTTCTCACATTCCATGTTGCAATTTTGATTCTCTGACGTTCTTTTCATGTTTCCTATTATACTATATATTAAACTATTATACTTGAGAAAACTGAGGATGATTTTTATAAATGGATTTAAGGACATAATGGACATTAGGAATGGAATAATGTATATTCAGAGTCATAATCTGCTGTTTCTGAGGAAAGAGTTATTTCCATTGAAAAAGTGTGTCTTCGAATGGTATCCATAAGATCAACTAATACAGGTGATGATTTTGTGAATTGTGTACGTAAGCGAAGATGTCAGACTGCGTGAAAAGATATCACATGAGTAATGTATTTCGAAGTGCTGTTAGTTCATTATTTGCGTCGTAAATAAATGCCTTTTTCTTCACATTTTTTCCATTCTTATAAAAATCCAAGAAAGTGAAAATCATGTTCATTATTTTAGAAATATAAAGATATTTGCTGCCAATATTTTAATATATACTGTAAGTAGTATGGGGGTCACTTCTGACAAGATCAAGAACAAGATAAGATAAGGAATCGTGACGTGATTGGTTGATAAGATGAGGATGTCATTGTGTGCATGACGTCATGAGTTTGGAATTTCCCTGGGGGCATATGTGTCAATGGCCTCAGTTCTTGTGTTTTGTTCGCATATGGAATTATGGGTGATGGCAGAGATAAGGATTCGTGTCGTGATTGGTGGGGCACTTTGAACAAGATCAAGATCAAGATAAGATAAGGAATCGTATCATGTGCATGTGCATTGTTTTCAGATGTAGATAAGTGATGTCATTTGTTAGTTGTGAATAAGTGACATCATTTGTTAGTTGTAAATAAATGACGTTATTGTTTTAAATGGAAAGGGAGATATATTGGTGGATAAGCCTTTGTATCGTGATTGGTGGGACACTTTTAACCAGATCAGGATCAAGATAAGATAAGGAATCGTGACGTGGATATGTGTTGTTTTCAGATGAAGATAGAGTTTGGAATGTTTGGAAATTCGCTGTGGCCCCCCCTTCTGTCAGGGACATCATGTAGTGTGTTGGTTTTGCATATAGCATTGTAGGTGATATTTAGAGATAAGCAATCATGACATTATGTGTTTGGAAATTTCTGGGGAACATATATCTCTCTGTGATATCACATGGTGTTTTGGTTTGCCTATGGAACTGTGGGCAATTTTTTAGATAAGATATCTTGGAATTTTCCCAGGGTGACAAACATCCATCATTGTCGTGATGTTTTGTCTTTGATTGTCTATAGATGACTGTACTAATTTTCCAATACATTTTGGGCTATTTCTTTCCTGTTAAAGGGTAGGAATTCTTAAAGTAGAGTCGTGATAGCAGCAGTGATTAGGCTTTTCTGAATAATTTAATTATATGCTGGTGTCCCTCAAACACACACACACACACATTAGACATGAAAAGTCGCTGATGTATCCATGTTGATATTCTAATATGTACCCAATGATTATTCTTATGAAAAAAAAACTATTCAGTATTAGAATTAAGCTTACCAAAACATACGAACAGTGATTATTGAAATTACAATTATCAATTGTTATGTTTAAGTTAAAAAAAATTAACTTACATTTCTTTCCAGAATGGGAACATCTTGGTACTATCTAGGTTTTCTGAATATTCCAAATTGTTGATTTTTAACATATATTCACAGCACAGAACACAAACACAAGTCTGCAAATGCAGTTGTCTTTTTCATTATAAATTACTGGCCTAATATATATTCACAGCACAAAAACACACAATCCCAGGAGTTGAAAGATATTTCTGTGAATAACCAGAAAGGCTAGTTGACTACTTAATTTAGATTACTATCCGATTGGTTGTCTGTATTAATTCTTTCCCACAGTTCCTCATGGTATGTTTTCCCAAGCTTGGTGGGAAAGTCTATGCGCCGTTTTGTTTAGGGTAAGTGTTATTTCCGGTTTTGAATTCAGAGTGATGTTAGAGTATGGAATTCTGACAAGTAAAATGATTTTTTTTTCAAATTGATTGGTTATTTTTTCTATTTTACTTTTAAAATTCAGTTTAACTCCATATTCTAACCGAATAACTGAGCAAAATTAATAAATAAATAAAATGTATGTGAATTTATTTTCCAGCACTGTAGATTTCTCATTAAGTCTTATCTTAAAGATATCTATCTATCTTATCCGGTCGCAAATTTTGTTGTATGTAGGTGAGAAATCATGTGTTTGGGTTGGAACTCTTTGTTTCCATGGGAAATTATTGCTGTAGTAAATTAATGCTTACATTTATTTTTTTAAACCAATATTGACTATTAATTTTTCCTTCAATTCCTTGTACTGTTAACCTATTTCTGTAACTGAAATTTATTTATTTATTTATTTATTCTTTAGCATTAGTAATTTTAAGTAATGGATATGAGACAAACAAGGTTCTGAACTCTCCACAGCATTTTCTTTTAGAAACTTCTTTTGCCAGCACAACATATAAATAGTTATTTCTTATTATTTCAAATGAATATTAGCTCTGTAATATATACTTTGTTAATTTCTATGTTACCTTTTATTTTCCTGTAATATTATTAACAAATTGTATTTGCTGAATCTAACATACAGAAATTAAATATAGTGAAAAAGACAGTATTTATTTATTTTTCTTATTCTTCTGCTTTAACATTTGTGCTGATGTTCGTAGTGTATGATTTGCTACTGGTGCTTATTCAGAGTGTAATTCATGTGATTATTCTCCATGTGACATTTCAAAACAAGTTGAACTATGGTTTTTACATAGTTCAACTTGTTTTGAACTATGTAAAAACCATAAAACCAAAAACTGAGAGGAAAAATTGACTGTTGTCCTCTCAGCCCGACATTTATTTCACAGTTGGGATATTTATATATATATTTCACCGCAATTACTATATATTAGATATTCTTTCCAATACAAATAAATAATTATTTATTCTTATTTCAAATGAAAATTAGCTCAGAAAGAAAGAAAGAAAGAAAGAAAAATTGTAAAAAAAAAATGTTTACCCTCAAATAAATATTTATGATCACAGCAAACAAGAATTTCATCAGCTTTTTCAAAGTTTTGAAATTCCTACCCATATTGTTTTCATCATTTGGTATCATTTAAAAATTGACTGTTGTCCTCTCAGCCCGACATTTATTTCACAGTTGGGATATTTATATATATATTTCACCGCAATTACTATATATTAGATATTCTTTCCAATACAAATAAATAATTATTTATTCTTATTTCAAATGAAAATTAGCTCAGAAAGAAAGAAAGAAAGAAAGAAAAATTGTAAAAAAAAAATGTTTACCCTCAAATAAATATTTATGATCACAGCAAACAAGAATTTCATCAGCTTTTTCAAAGTTTTGAAATTCCTACCCATATTGTTTTCATCATTTGGTATCATTTAAATGAAGAACGGGTCTGGCTATTGAGTTCGTTAATGTTTTTTTATTTTTCTCTTCCAATGGCGAGTATTTTTGATATATGCATGTTGAATCACTTGTTATCAGTATGCTATGATAACTTTTATTTTTTTGTCACTTTTCATGTGAAATATTCTCCACTAAAATTCTGCCTATTAACTTAATACCCATTTCCTTTTGTTTGCAAGAGTTGACACACTTTCACTGAGTGGATTTTCAAAAAAAAAAGTCTCTGGTTAGTTTGTGGCATGAAATTTCACAAGGGAAAAAATGTTATGGTCTTACTTAAATTTGTATAACATCAACGACACCCAATTTGTTCGTTTAAATTTATTTGAGTGAAATATTATTTACAAATTGTATTTACTGAATCTAAAATACAGAAAATAAATAAAGTGAAAAATACAATCTATTTTTTTTCTTCCTTAATCTTCCTATTGTTAAATTTGCACTGTTGTTCAAAGGTTCTTCCCATGCTTGTGGAATTGCTATCATGTGGTTTTTGACAATTTGACTCTCATCTGAAAGTTAATTTCATTTGGTGATCGTGGAATTTATTACTGTAGTAAAATTAAGGGTTGCATATTTATTTTTTTGAAACCAATGCATATATTTCTGAGCATTATTAAAAGCACAAAATCTTTCGTTATATTTCCAAAAGCATTTAAAAGTACACATTATTTTCACGTTTTGGGCATCCAATTTCATTTAAATCAAGAAATGGTGTTATCCTCGTTAATGTTTTTGATTTTTCTCTTCCTCTGGGGAGTAATATTTGATATTTGCATGTTGATTCTATCATCCAATTTCTTACTTTGTCCAGAGATAGTGAACCAATTTCCCACTTCAGCTGATGGTTATATTTTATTTCAGGTAATTCTTTCCATCTACAAGGTGATTTTGTCAATGCATATCTTTCAGTAATTCCATCAGAAATACAAATTTCTTTAGGAAATAAATTTGAAGTCTTATTCAAAAGAAATTGTACATCAATTATAGCAGTGATAACCGAAAATTCGTATTTTTCACCCACTGTAGATTTTGCATATTCGTTTTCCTTCATTCGTCTTCTTACATTACTACATTTGGCACCACAAATAAATAGTTATTTATTATAATTATTATTATTATTTCACTGATTATTAGCTCTGATCTTATATTTTATGTTAACTTTCTGTTACAAAATTCTGAACAATTAGAACTTTTCACAAAGAAACTTTCAAAGAATCTTGTGGCTCACCCATTATTTTTACATTACCAAACACAAAACCACAACACAAAACAGCAGCTGCAGTTGATGAACGATTACCTTAAGTCCAAAGTCACTCGACTCTATATGTTTTTTCTTATAGTACTGTTTACCCTTACTATGCCCTACCCTGACCATTCCTTCAAAAATGAACCTTTTGCACAGATGACTCAACGACATGTTTTCTCATGCTGTTATATATACTGTTGGTGTGTTTTTATCTTACTTTGTGTGGGGAAAGGTAAAATTTGTATTTGTGTTATCTGGAGAGTACAAATATTTTTTCTATACCAATCTTTAAGAATTTAAGTCACGTTTTTGGGTTAAATATCTGCTGTCTCTCTCTAAAACAACCAAATTCTAACAGTTCGGATTTTCGATTATGTGAACGAATTGTTTCAGATAACTCAAACAATGTCAATAGGTGGCATTAGACAATTTCTAAAATAATCAATTACATGGATATCAATTTTCAACACTTTTCCCCCCCGTTCCTGGCATTAATTTCACAGTAGTTATTTTATAAAATACCTAGGTATTTCATAGATTAACTAGATAAAGAATGAAAATGGCACGTTGGTCCAGTAAATTATTCTGTAGACTGACACTTAATTATATACTTTAGCGGTAGTAAGTACGTGGTGTGTGTGTGTGTGTGTGTGTGTGTGTGTGTGTGTGTGTGTGTGTGTGTGTGTGTGTGTGTGTGTGTGTGTGTGTGTGTGTGTGTGTGTGTGTGTGTGTGTGTGTGTGTGTGTGTGTGTGTGTGTGTGTGCGCGCGTGTGTGTGCCTGCGCATGTGTAAATAACATAATGCGGTTGTGATATGGAGAAAAGATGAACTTAAAAATATATTGATCTACGACGAAAGCTCTTCATTTCGAATACAAAGGTTTAAGTTTACATTAAGCATATTAGTTATACAAGTATTAAAACATTTGTTTATAAGTATGTAAACAGATTACTTTTAGTAGATGCAGGGTATCAAGTAAAGTTGGTCCAGTAAATTAGATTTCAGAGTATTCGGCATGGTATTGAAGACTGCACTGGAAAATTGCGATCATTTTTTTAAGTGACTCTATCCATGAAAGGCCTCAAACTTAAGAATATCGTAAATCACTAAGAATAACTGTTCTTCAAAATTAATTTCATCCACACGCATAGTATACATTTATGGGTGTATTTATCATCCGACAGTCCGCGAACAATATCGCATATCATCTAATAGTTGAAAGTACTGTTTTCAGCAGGAATATGGCGAGCACTGATTTCACTGAGAAATAATTGCCTTTTCCCAACATAATAATGCTACCAGTGACCGCTCTGCTCACTTGATCAGTTGTTTGCGATGTTGTCTTTAAAATGCATCTTTTCGTTGGTCTATTTGCGTTTTTTTTTATTTATTTTTTAGGTGGAAATTTGATTGTCTCCAAGAAAAATAACCATACTACCTATATATAAAAATGACTTATTTGACTTATTGGAGTCCTGAAATGAAACCGATTTTGGATTCAAGCTTTTACAAATCTTTTTTGCCTTTTTCTCTTTTTCGTTTCTCCCCTTCCGCCTGTTGTGGATGTTATTGACTTCCCGTAAAGCTGTGGCAAATGTCCTGAAGGAAACTGGTTTACAGTTTCCAGTGTTTACAGATAGTAAACACTGGAATGTAAACACTATCTGTTTACAGATAGTAAACAGATAGTGTTTAGAGATAATTCCAGTGTTTACAGATAGTAATTGATAATGCTGAAGTGGGAGGATTTGTAATCAGCTGATAAACCGTCTTCCTTTCAGCTGTTGCCACATGTGACCGATCTGAATGCGAGTTAGTAATGTGCAGAAATTGATAACGTCATATTTCATCGGGTCCGATATCTTTATTATACATGGGATTTACAGATTTTTTCGTGCTTCACGTCTCTTCCAATCTTTATTTTCTCTTCAGAAAATATGGAGAGATTTCTCCATATTGCATAAATTGCATTATTTTACCAAACGCAAATCACATTTAAAGTGCAAACAAAGGAAAACGAAAAATACGACTAATTCCAAAAATGCTGACTCTATAGTATAGAATGTATAGTATTCTATACATTCTATACTATACATTCTATACTATACTATACATTCTATATCTATAGTATAGAATGTATAGTATAGGGGAATAGTATAGAATGTGGAAAACCTTCCACATTCTATACTATTCCCCAAAGGGTACATTCCCCAAAATAATCTACTTGACTCCAATTCAAAAAAAAAAAAAAAAAAAAAAAAACCTTACTTTTGTCACATTTCTAGCAAAGAAGAACCTGATCATATACTTGTATTATATAATGTATCATGATCGTATCAAATCGCTCCTCAAATTAAAATTTCTTGCTCGCAATGTCTTCTCCTAATTACTTCTCACCTGAATAACTGCTTATCCTTCAGAAATCACATATTGAGATATATTTGGAATTACAGCCAGATCAAGTAAGGATATGAGGCCAGTGTATTATAATTGCGTATTATAATTACAATCTGCTAAGTGTGTGTGTGTTGTTCCTGTTTGCCTGTTTTACAGGATGAAAAACCCGAGTTTCCGGGAGGAAAACCTTCCACATTCTCAAGAAACAGGCTAACCTCACCTTTCTATGAAAAATATAAAGTTTCTTCACCTGCTAGAAGGGATTCAAGCTCATATCTTTCCGACTAAGCTATGGAGTCTCTAGAAATCACACACCTATCCAACTACTATGAAATATTCTTCCTTTTGGAGACGTATCCAAAACAGGAAAAATTTCTTCAGTTTGTTTAACATACAACCAGATTGATATTAATGACCTCTCTCACTGATTGACTTATTCTGCTTCCTATTTTACAGCCACTCATCTGAACTTGCATTTGTCATGCTTCCATTCTCATCAAAAACCTGCTAGAATACAAGTATCAACCAGTTGCTTCTCAATCCGGTGCAACTTCGAACTCATCATGATACGTTCTCTGCTTCATTTATTTCTTTTATGTTTCATTCTATAGAACATGCTCCTTTCAGAAGTTATTTTCCAGAAACTGAAACCTGTCTTTTTCTAAGGCAAATATCAATAATTTTTCTCCTGATTATTCGATTTTAGGCTCATATTAATATTAATGTATAATATCGATCCTTTGATCTGTTGCAGCAAAAGGGACTTGGTTTTCCAACAACGAAAAATCTTAAAACATTTCTCTAACTGGTATAATCTGGTTTACGTATAGTTTACTTTTCGTTTACCTATGGTTTATTATAGGTGCTTTAAAACCAAGTGTGAACAAATACCTCAGGATTCCATTGCATTAGCCAACTGCGGATCATATAACGTTAAGTTCACATATACAGCTACAATAAAAACTTTTTGTGTGGTTGTTGTTGTTTTCTAATGAAATGTCCATCAATGATGATGATGGACACAGACGTATCAGTAATTTAAAAAAATAATTTTAAAAACCATTTCGACTTCATATTTTTATAAATAGTATATATATATACATATTTTTTTTTTTGGGGGGGTGGACGGTTCGGCATACTGGCACCTTTAGTAACAGTGACACACGGATGCGGTATCGTTTTATTTAACTTTTCCTGCTAGTAAAGAATGCATAACGGCGCCTATTGTTCTACAATAGAAAAAAAAAAAATGCGCTGTATGTGTGTGTGTGTGTGTGTGTGTGTGTGTGTGTGTGTGTGGCGGAAAGATAATATTCAACTTAAAAATGAATTTACACCAGATCAAAAATTTGAACTAATTCGAAGTTCAACTATATATATAGCTGTGCTCTCATCAAAATTTGTAGATGATTTATCTATTGTTGAGGAAGATAGAATTCAAAATTTATCTATTGGAAAAGTCAGAACTAAAGAGAGAGTGAGAGAGAGAGAGAGGGAGAGAGAGAGAGAAAGAGAGAGAGAGAGAGAGAGAGAGAGAGGGTGGGGGGTGGGGGGGGGGAGATCTATTGTTTAGCGTCGGTGAGAGGACAAAACTTTACTAATATTCGTCATTAACAAGAAAAATCAATAAAAATTTTATAATTAGATAATTATTTCATTCCATTTTAGGCCGACTTTCTTTGATAACTGAACAAACAGAATAATAAAAATATAAATAACACCTTTGCCACAAATGGCATCTATGTCGAACTCTCTCTCTCTCTCTCTCGCTCGCTCGCTCGCGTGCTAACTTTTCCAATTAACTTGCAGTAGAAACATCCATAACTGCGTCGTTAGTGTAGCATGAAGAATCTCAAGGTATCCCAATGAATCAGAAAGAACTTAATCACTAAAAATCATTTGGCAAGTGTAAAAAAATCAACGAATTGTAGAGATTTATTCACCATTGATCCAAATGAGCTTCAATGAAACGAAACAAAAATAATTACTTAGCAAATTTTTTTCAAAGTTAAAATTATTTTATTTCAGTTCCAGCTGGGAATACAGTTCAAAGCAAAATGCATACTCTCCGTCTAGGACTCAAAGAATTTTTATAAGGTTTTTTTATCAGAAGGTGACTCAACGAGTCTCATACCAGGTGGAAGGTGTTCTTCCGAAAGCTCGAGTTTTTCACCCTGAAAAATCTGGATTTCAATTTCGTTTGTCTGCAGTCCAAAGACTCTTCATTAGAGCTTTTCAATAGAAGGTAAGTCGGCTTCATACAGAAGTTACAGGGTTTACCCTCCCTGAAATATCGGTTTTACCCCTCTCATAATAGTCGAGCTGGTAGGAAAATATGCAGTTCATAAACAATACCATGGCCTCATGGTCTTAGTTAACTCAAACGCAACCCAAACTGCACGGAATTATTTATATACACACATACATGATTTTCAACCATATCCATACAACGCCATTGTATCGGTCTATTCCTGATAGTGGGAGGAATGCCCTAAAGAAAACATTCAACCAAAATTCCTGTCTGCTTTGGACGGACGAAAGCATGATACCAACTGTCGTCTAAACCCTCATTTCTCATGTTTCCATGGTATTTATGATAGGTCAATTAGTATTTGGAATTTTTCTTGCTTGGAACACCCTAGTCGTAATGATCGCGAGAACGTCTTTTATACGGAACGCTGACCTTCGGTAAGTGCAGCAACTGAAGTTTCTTTGATGACGTAACAGCCTAATTGTGTGTAGCTAAAGGGGAGGGCGCTGCGGTAGGCCAAAGAAACAGTTGTGTAATTCTTGAGTGTTCACATGCACCGCTCTTTCCTGAGACACGTGCGTATTTCGCAGGGAGGGGCAGCAGCTCTACTTACATTGAAACAGAAAGATGTAACTTACAGAAAACCATAAATAGTGCTAATACGCATTCCCGGTGTCCGTCTACTGGAATTATGCGAATGGTCCCTAAGGGAAAGTCCTGGTAGCCGCCATGGAGACCGTGCTTCACGGGTGAGAAATGGGACCACCTCAGTGCTTAAGGCCACCCGATGAGGATCGGCAGATCACTATTGACCTTTGTCCCCAATCACTTTACTGTTCTTAACGGTTCCTGCTCAGCATCAAAAGATTCCAGAGCCACGGGGAGATTATAGAGAATGTTACTTATGAGTGTCCCGTCCATAGAATGGGCCTAGAGCTATTGGGGCGAATCTCTGATGCTCCCACCCATGAATCCATAAACCACTTGAACAGCGAGAAGCCAAACGGAAGTTTTGGAAGAGATACATCACGTTGGTAGATCGAAGCCATGCACTCCTTCAGCATTGTAAGAATATTTGTAAGAATGTTGCAAAATTCTGTCATTTTTTCCAAGAAAGACAATAACATGAGCTTCTCATGGTCTTCAGCTTTTATCATAGAAAGAACGTACACTGCTTTACAATGTTTCTCTCTCTAAGAGCATATTTAATAGAGAAGTTCTATGGAACTTGTCAACAGTCGTTTTACTAATAGAATAAATACTCTTTATGCAGATTTTAAATACGTCTGAATGTTTGGAATTCTTAAATATCAAAATATTTTCTAGAGAATTGATAAATTAATTCGATCGCTCAGTTAGAACAAGAAACATCTATTTGTGCATATAAAATTCCACAGGAAGTAGCCATCAATCAGTCCGTATAAAAGAAATGTACATACTACACTATTAGTGTAGTGTGTACACGCAGGTGGAGGGGAGGATGATAGTCATAAAAAAGGGAATCATTGAAATCTCGCTTTCTCTCTCTGATTATAAAATAAAACACAGTTCGTGAATATGACGGGAATTAACACAGAAATCTTCCTTTTAGTTCGCTGTCAATTTGTTTTTTCCACCGTAGAAAACAGACATCGGTTTACTAATAATATTCCGCTGATTGCAGCAAGAAAAATGCATCTCCTTTAAGCCCAGTTTATCAGTGGCTGATCAAGCTATTTTTATCCTGAATTCTAAGTGCTTTTTTGGTTTTCTACTACTGGTTCAGAAAACAGCAACTAACTTTAATGGAGAGAGAGAGAGAGAGAGAGAGAGAGAGAGAACGATAATATAGTAGAAATTTCATTATAAATGTTTTTCATATGAAAACAGAATTAGTAAATGTCAAAGTGTTTTGCTAGAGCATTGATAAATTAATTCTATCGTCCAGTTAGAAAATCTATTATAAGTGTGTGCGGTGTCGTTCTTATGAAATTTGATAATACACAAATATTAAGAAAAAATATCTTATCTTAAACATGTTTATCGAGTACACTTTTTTCAGACTAACTAGATAAATTTTCAGTATTTCCATTATAATGCTTTGGGGAATATTTTGATGGATATCCCCCTGTTTTCATTCATTCATTTCGTATGGTGATTCAACGGCCGTGAGCCCCTTTTACAGGAAGGTACGGCACCACCTCAATCCCCCTGTTTTTATCCGGGCTCAGGACTGGCATAGCTGACAATTCAGACCTATGATTGAATGGATTGTCTTAAGTATTCCTGACTGTATCCATGTGTGTTCACGGAGCCGGTTTGCCTACTTGCGGGATGAAAAACCCCAGATAAACTGGCAGAAAAAAACCTGCTGTCCACGCCCAAGAACTGGCTAACTTGGCTGAGGAAAATCCTTAAGCTCCTCACGTCGTCGACGAGAATCGAACTTAGGACACTCCTTCCCCAGGCATATGGTTGCGAAGCGCATAGTCACTCGGCTAACCACGCGGACATCCCACTGTTAATCCCACGTATAGTTGGCTATGGACGTGCTGCTGTGATCGCAAAAGCTGGGCATAAAATAAATAAATAAATAAAAACTGCCTTCTTTTTTAAAATAACTGGTATTCTTATCAGTTTTATAGCATACACAGTATTTCTGTCAACTTTCAATAAGAATACTCGAAATGTGACTGTGTTTTGAACATCGGCTTCAAAATACAGTTCTGGATATTTCATTTTGTTCAAATAACTTGAAATTTTGTCGAACTTTAACAAAAATATTTACGAACCCATCCATTGTAGGCTTTTGATTTCTATTCAGATATTGGGCGTGAATATACCTTACTGATCTAGATAAAGCGTATACATTTTATTCGTAGATTTCTGTACTTGTACTGTTGGAATTGGTTAGAATTATAAGCAAAAAACTAAGGGTGGCTTTGCATAATTCTAATCAATCCCAATATCAGTATATTTTGTCTAGTTTACTGTTTTTTCAGGAAATTAATCCGTGTTCTTGAGAAGAAAAATCTTGCCTCCTGCGTACAAGGTCAAAGTCAGCTGCCAACTTTAATTGAAAGACTTCATAAATGTGTTTTCAACTCTAAACTAGATTAGAACCTAGAGAGCATGACCAACACACTAAAGTCACTGGGTTCTGAAATGTTTGTGCTTTTAAATGGGTGCAGATAATATCTAAACTAAGTATTTTTATTTTTACTGAAATAAAGAGCCAAAAGGCTTCACTTCTTCGATGCAAAATTATTCAAATTAAGTGGATATTGAATCCAACATTATTTCAAAGCCGAATAAAGAAACTACAAGGGTTTCGTGCCGAATATAGAAACTATAAAGTTTCGGCGGATCCAAGCGCAAGCAATCCTTTCATGACAGAAGCAACTCGTGGTAAAGGTGCAGTAAGCTCTGATCACTTTCCTTAGTATTTCCCATAATGTAAAGCACATCTCCTTGCGGACATCTATGATGCTATACATTATGGGGGAGTCACTACCCAGACCGGTTTCAACCTTTGTTGAGGTTTCATCAGTGGATAGGTAGACCCAGATGTAAATACTTAGGTTGAAGTGATGCAGAAGTTATACTTTACCATACGAGTTGCCAAAAGGTGTCACATCCAAAAAGCACCAAGAATTACTGACGTAAAGAGCCAAAAGGCTTCACTTCGGCAACTCGTATTCAACCTAAGTATTTACATCTGGGTCTACCTATCCACTGATGAAACCTCAACAAAGGTCAAAACCAGTCTGGGTAGTGACCCCCCCCCCCCATAATGTATAGCATCAGACATGTCCGTAAGGAGATATGTTTTACATTATGGGAAATACTACGGAAAGTGATCAGATCTTACTCCACCTTTACCACGAGTTGACCCTGTCATGAAAGGTTTGCTTGCGCCTGGATCCGTCGAAACTTTTATAGTTTCTATATTCGGCACGAAACCCTTGTAGTTTCTTTATTCGGCTTTGAAATAATGTTGGATTCAATATCCACTTAATTTGAATAATTCTTCTTCTTATTTTTTTTCTTATACTGCTGCGCTCTACGGTACTGCGTCTCGAGATTCTACTAAAACTTCTTAATTATTGGAAGACATACCTTTCCAATAAATAAAGAAAAAATAGTATACAGCGGTGGACAAGATACTGTAGTGAGTTATATGAAGAAAAACTAGATTTAGATAGCGTTGGAAAACTAACTGAAGAATTAAAGCAGATATCACCACCAGGGCAATGAGCATGTTATGGACATTTTAAGAGGAGAGGAAGAAAAAGCAATAGGACGGCTAAAACACAACAAGAGTCCTGGTAACGATAACATCACTGGAGAAATGATTAAATATGGTAGTGAAAGTATGGTTACGGAAATGCACCAACTATGTAACATGGTATGGAAAGAAGGGAAAATGCCAGAGGAGTGGGTGAAATCAATATTAGTGACATTATACAAGAAAGGAAATAAGCTAGAATGTAAACATTATAGAAATTGTCTTGACAAGTCACCTTGGTGAAGTCATGATGATGATGATGATATTGACAGAAAGATTGAGAACACAATTGGAAGCATACCTTGCAGACGAGCAAGCAGGATTTAGGAAGGATAGATCTACAATCCAACAGATTTTGACAATGAGGTTTGACATAGCAGAGAAAGCGAGGAGAAAAAACAAAAACATATATACTTGCTTTGTTGATTTTCAGAAAGCATTTGACAGTATTGACCAAAAAGTGACATTAGCAGTTCTAGAATCCTATGGAATTGATTAAAAAAAAAAAACAGACTAATAGCTATATTAAAAGATGTTTATCAGAATGCAGTTGCAGCAGTTAGAATAGGTGGTAATTTGAGGAACTGGTTTAGAACAAGCAGAGGTACTAGACAGGGGGTGGATCCAATATCACCAAGCATTTTCATCGCACATTTAGAAAGAGCAGTGGATAAAATGAAGGAAGATGCAAAAGGTATATCATTACATGGAATGAGAATTAACAATCTGAGATTTGCAGATGATATTGTTATTATTGAAGAAGGCGAAAGAGAACTACAAAAAACACTGAAACTGTTAAATGAGGAAGGGAAGAGATTTGGACTTGTTATGAACTTGAAAAACAATGACAAAGGTATTTGGTGAGAAGAACATGAAACAAAAGATACAAGTGGATGGAACTGATATAGAAAATGTAGAACAATTCACATATTTGGGGAAGTAAACTGACGTATAATTTAGACTGTAAAAAAGAAATAAAGATCAGGATTGCAAAGGGAAGAACAAATCTGAAGGCCATGGATAACATCTGGAAAAGTAAAGTGATCAGTCTGCAGATAAAACTAAGAGTACTGAAACATACATCTTCAGCGGTGTACTGTACGGATCTGAAACATGGGTATTAAATAAGGAATCAAGAAAAAGAATGTTGGCATTTTGAAAGAATTTGTTACAGGAAGGTTCTAAGAATAGGATGGGTACAGAAAATCACAAATGAAAAGCTCTATCGGAAGATACAACCAAAGAGAATCTAATGCAGAAGATTATAAAACGGAAGCTGCAATTATTTGGATACACTGCAGAATGAGTGAGACATTTATGTTTGGTATTTTGGATGGTTCGTAATGATGATGATGATGATGATGATGCCTTTCCAAAAAAAAAAAAAAAAAAAAAAACATCTCGTTCTTCCAACTATGTGCATTTCAGTAGGCATTCGCGAGGTTGACTTGACAAACTTACAGAAAGCTATTTTAGATCTAAATGAGATATCCAAAGATATGATATGATAATATCAACAGAAAAATCAAAAACTATGGCCTTTAAATTACAAGAAGTAAGAACTAAAATAGTAATAGATAACAAGATCTTAGAACAGGTGAATTCATTTAACTACTCATTTTCATATGTGATCATACATGATCACATATGAAAATGAAAAAGATATGAACCTAAAAATTACAAAAATTTAAAAATAACAGGTGTAACTAACTCTCTATTTAAACCAAACCTAGTTCAAAAACAAACCAGACTAAAAGTATACAATACATTAGCCCTACCAGTCTTATTCTATGGAAGTGAAATCTGGACAGTACAACAAAAAGACAAACGAAGATTAATAACAGCAGAAATGAAGTTTATGAGAAAAACTGCAAAGTATACTCTATTTAATCGCAAAAGAAACGAAGAAATTATGAAAGAATTAAACCAAGAATCAGTAATAGAAAAAATTAAAAAATATAAACATAAATGGATGGAACACGTTCAAAGAATGAAAACAGAAAGATTACCAAAACAAGCCTTAGTACAAGCCATTAGGAAAAAGAAAACCAGGACGTCTTCTTAAAAGATTCAACGATGACTTCTAAGGCCGAAAAAGGCCACGCTAGGCCTAAATTCTTGATATGCATGATGATGATGATGATTTTGGATGGTTTAAACAGAAGAGGTAGACCATACAGAGAATGGATGGACGATATAAAGGACTAGTGTGGAATGGGTGTAGAAACTGCGACACTATGCACTGGACAAAGAAAGGCGGAAGAAGATAGTGAAGGAGGCATCGGACACCAACGGGCAGTGAGCTGATGGTTCGTGATGATGCCTTTCCAAAAAAAAAAAAAAAAAAAAAAAAAACTTCGTTCTTCCAACTATGCGTATTTCAGTAGGCATTGCGAGGTTGACGTGACGAATCGTGTGTAGGACACGAATAATCTTTATAAAGGTTTTGTTAGTTCCCCCCCCCCCTCGGAAAGTCAGGTTTTCTTCCTCCCTCACAAAAAACAAAAACAAAAAACAGATGAATCGGCTTTAGATTTAGAATCGGATTTAGATACCAACGCGGATAACAGACATAATACATTATGCTCATTGCCTTAGTTGCTTTGGCGGTATTTCCAGTTCCGTCAAATATTTTCAACTGAAGAGCACCTTATAGAAGATCCTCTCAGTACAGTGGGAATCAAATCCATATCATTTCACTAACAACTCAGTTTTAGAGTTGCTTCGGATATAATTGTAATCGAATTAATCCAACCGAACTCCTTTGATAGATCTATAGAGGCGCTCTGCATTCTTGGCAGCGAATTATGTTAATACTGTGGAGATTATTTGCTGTATGACACGCATTTTTTATCTATAACCTGTGTTATAAATATAAAATATTAATTTAATTTAATTTGTAAAATAAAATGTAAAGTAAATTAAAAGTAGTGCCTTGGAAGTTCTCATCCCATTAGAATAATCAGGGTCACAGCTTATAAACAGTTTTCCCAATATAAAGAATGATGTATAAAGATATCTATAAAAATAAAATATATTAAAAGCATAAAATACATTTTTGTATTGGAAACTAATAGGAAATTCAATATTAAAATATTGAATTTTTTTCGATGATGCATTTCGATGTAATATATTATCCAGAACGCAAATAATATATTATTCTCCATTCTGATGTATTTATTAGCAGTTAAAACAAATATTTGCTTGTCTTGTAAATCATTATGATCTCATTAATTATTTATATACGATAGACGGACCTCCTTAAATAGAATGCCTTCCCCCCCACCCATTTAATAGATACTTTCAGCGTATCATTAATAGCACCGATGAAATAATAAAATAATAATCCGTAGTACTTACACACTTCTACTATAAGGTGATCATTCGTTCTCGATTTTGGGCGGAAGTCCCTTTTTTTTTTTTTATTTCGCTTTCCGAGATTATATTATATAATCCTGAAGAGGAACGGTATATTACGAGCTCTTATAGTAGTAAAATACTTGCTCATCTGTGAGTTATTCGGTGAGAAACTATTACAATGTTATTGCAATATGATACCTCAATAGCTAGCAACAAATCCTCGTATGATTAAGAAGATATAGTATTTGTAAATTAATTAAGCCACTTAGTTGAGTAAGGAAAGAGAGACCTGTCAGATTGACTTACTTAACCATAACTATAGGATAAGGTAGTTACTCTTTAAGCCTAAATATCCTGTGTATAAACTACGTATGTCCTAACCTGTTTGACTGGCTATAGGATGAGAACCTGGAGTTTGCAGGTAAGAGCCTTTCCACCTTAGTATAAGACTAGCTAACTCATCTTCATTTGAATAACCTTAATGAAATGAGCTTCACATACTAGACGAGAATTACACAAACGTCTTATTATTATTATTATTATTATTATTATTATTATTATTATTATTATTATTATTATTCACTGATAGAACTATTCCATCTTCCACTGTGGTATAGTATAATATCCTGAGAATATCTCAAATCTTTCTCGTTTTACAATGGCCTAATAGGACTGATTAATGCTAAAATTGATGTGCAGTCTTCTCTTCCAACGGAGATATTTCGATGTCTATATATCAGCAGTTTATTTAATTTTATAATAATTAATTTTCAAAAGATAAAATTTTAGTTTTATATTTTCAAAAGAAGGAGGGGGGATTGAAACCTCTAGTTTTGAACCAAAACCAGAGGTTTCAGTGTAGTAGTAGAAGAATAGATTCCTTTCTGACTTAGAAATCGTACAGTAGTTAGAATATAAGTAAAATATAATATTTTTAAATTACTTTTAAGGATTCTATACAGATAGCAAAGTCTACTTAACGCAACTCGTATTTTTGTATTAATTACATCAGTGATTGTGCTATCGTCAAATTAAATTAGAATATATTTTTTTAATCGGAAATAAGTTATGAACTTAAGTTTTTCTCTTTCCATACGGTTACAAATATAACCATTAAGAATATCTGAATGGGAGATTTCGTGTCGCATATTGCTTTATCGCAAGTTAAAAATTAAATTTTGTTTCTGTGACATTTCAGTTAAGTGTATTTGAATGGAACCTGTTTGTTACTTTTAGAAGACTGATGCTCGCGATTGTTTGCATTTCTGCAACTGTGTCCGAAGAGAAAATTAAGGCAGCTCATCTGTGAATGCGAAGAGCATCGTCGATACCGACTGAACTACGGAGAATCGAAAACCGAAAGAAGAGAGACTGGTGTATAATTTTTAAACAATTTTTGCTTCCTTTGTTAAAAATAATATCTAGTAAATTTTGCTAGTGGCGAGTGGCTGAAGATTGGACAAAATAGAATATTTTTATGTAATAAAAATAACTTTCTAAAATTTCTTTAACTTTAAGAAAATACAGAATAATATGCGTAATACAAAAGGGACATTCTGGTAACAAAAATTAATGTGATAAATTCTATTTTTCAAAACAACATGTTAATGTTGTTTTAAGTGTTTTCCTATTCTTATTATTGAATTCTGGAGTTCTGGGAATGGTTATCACACAATTGAAATGTTCTCCGCACAATGATATAGCATTATTAATCCCTTTGTGGAACTCCGATTGAGTTATCGGGAGTACCACCGTTTTGAAATCAGACGGAAGCATGACAAACATCAGCGATAAGTTAAAATGCACAGTAAAACTTTCATTATCTACATCTGGCATTCCTTAACAAAGATGAAACTAATACCCCTGTATCCTAAAAATATAGTAGTAGTAGAAGACAGGCGAGCTATAACATCTTTGACTTCCATTTTCACAAGTGGAGAAAATATAACTAGAATTATCAATTACTTTAGCAGTGTGGTTGACTGGGAATGGTTTAGACATTCCTCAGAAGAGTTTCATTTATCCTGAAAATGATTATTACTGAATTCATCAGCTGATTTGTCTTCTTTACTCCATTCTCATCAATGCCGCGAAGTGTAGGTTAGTTTATGCACATCTTTGTAGTTTAAGTCATTTACTTCCTTTGTTTTCTGAAATTGCTCGAGTATTTTAGAATTCATTGCGGTAATATTTGGTTTTACTCTCTATGTATAAATTTTGTATTGTATTTGAAGCTAAGTGCGTACATAGTTTTAAACGTTTAAATACTTATTTCATCCTAATTTATCTGCTGTATCTTACTTCGTATAAAATCTGAGTTAAATTGATTTTGTCTCTTTGATTTTTGTATTTTATCGGTTCATATTTGAATAATTTCCAGTACCAGCTATCAGTATTAGTTTCCTCTTTCTCAGTTACTTAGAGACAGTGCTTAGGTAACGGGCATTCTCTATAGTCAGGTCTTTGGCTCCATTTCCAATAACTGTTGGGAAAGGATTCGCTAGAGATTGATTTAGGACTTGCTTGAATCTACTCCGAGTTTCGGCAAATGGATGATCCAGACACGATACCTTTTACCAAAGCTCTTGATAAAAGGTGAGGTGCGATCTTCAGACAGCCATTCAACAGAAATTTATAATAATCTCAATGCAGTTTCATTTTCAGCTATCTGGATTTTTTTCCAGATTTTCAGAATCTGGAATAAAGACGATTACTAGTCTAGATTTGTTATACTCTCTCATATTCATCATATTTTTAAAATCTTTTTATATGCACAAATTAACTTCATATTTAAATGATATTTCTGTTATATTAAGATATGGAAGTGATAGTTTCAACTATTTAGAAGTAATTCTATATTCCATTTTCTCCATTGTGCTTTCATAAAAAATGACATCACAAATATTACTATTCACATCAGCAATCATGGAATGTAAAGGAGTTATTTCTCTATTTTAATGCTTAGTTACTTTTTGATGTTTAATCAAAAATAAACCGAGCAATCGTATGACACAAATGATAATATTCATATTATAATTAGCTGTGAATTATAAATATGGGAACATTTTATTCATAATTATGATTATTCCTTATAAAATATTAATAAATTACACACACACACACACACACACACACACACACACACACACACACACACACACACACACACACACACACACACACACACACACAGGGACACATATATGAACTCGCTTGTACAAACACATGTCGATACTAAATATTTTTAAAAGTTTGTGTATCTAAAAATATGTTCGAATGTCAACTATCAAAAGTACTCACATCTGAATCAATAAATAGACGTACCTTTACAACCTGTTAAAAATCTTCCAAATATGTAATAAATTTAGTTTAATCCTTTATCCAAGTGTGAGCAAACAAAGTTTGTGCCTAAAAGTATCTTCAGGACTGGGGTAAGGTGGTACAACACCAGGGCAACTCGTTGCAAAGGTGGACAAAGTTTGCTCACACTTGGATAAAGGATTAAGCTAAATTTATTATATTCCAAATATGGGATAAAAAATGACATGGTTATTTTTGATAGCATGAGTTATTTGTTGAAGAACACTACGTTTTACAAAATCTAAAGAAAATCATCATTGGGATCTTGCAATTCTTCATTGTTGTTGCATAACTTGTCCAAAAAGTGGAGGGGCTCATCAAGGATGGCACTCTGCTCCTCGCATTCACCTTCTACATACAACGCCACTACAAACATCTGTACGCTAAGATATCTACCGTTCACCAATAGTATTTTTGTCTATATATTGTATGTGTGTTCTTTTGGAAGATTTGCCTGTATGGAGGAGGAAAAATCCTAGAAGAAAAACATTACTTGCCGTATTAGATTTTTAACTCATTTTAATCGGAAAAAAGCCATAAAAAGATTCAGCTCGTCATGACGGGAACTTAACTCAGGCCTTTTCTAGTCGAAGGGCCCAATGTCCTGTCGTTCTTCCAATTGCGTTATGGAGGCGTTTGTTTCAGTCCAATAAGATCATTTCCAAATTATTACAATGTCTGTAGTTTTCAGAAAATAGTCAAGAAAAAGCTAGAAGGCGTTTTAATGATTCCTAAAGTTATATAAATTATAAACATGAACGAATGGAGATAGCTTGTGCCACTATATATATAATAACTAAAAATGTATACTTTTATTGTAATAGATTTTATGGTAATGGCTGTTTAAAAAATTAGATATTAAAATAATATATTTTTTAAACAAAAAATAAAATTTTTCTTTTATATGCGTGTATCTATAAGGCCGGTCATGTTGACAATAAGATGACATAGATAAAAAATATTATAAACTACTTAAAAATATTAAGTATATAGCATTTACTGTATTTACCAGTTTATTTCTCGCTCGTCGCATTTCAGTGGTAATTAAATCGATGCGAAGAAGGATTTGCAAAATACCAATTATTAATTGATAATATGATAATTAAGGAATGGTCAATGGGATAATAAACAATATTATCCACCAAAAATAAATATAATTCAGTAAACGATACTAAATATTTTTAGATGATGAATTGGCTCCAGTATGGTTTAAGCAATATTTAGGTCTGTGATGCGATGTGATAAGCCAGAATCATACATTACGAACAATAACTAGCTATGGACCAATGACGAGGGGAGAATTCCATGCTTGCATAAAGCACTTCCCTCCTTTAACCCTTCCTTTTGCTTATTCAACTCCTCATTTTTCCCCCCTTTCATATATGATTTTATATAAACTTAACTGACTAAAAACAAAATTTCTACCGCAAGCTCCGGTTTTTTAATACCCAAATTCACATAGGACGTGCAACCTGCAACATTTTGGAAAAAAATAATAGTAAAAATAAAGCAAACTATGTATAAGGGATGTAAACTAACAAAATGTTAATTCAAGTATTTTTGCTGATAGATCATCTGGATAATACTATTTTTTATTATTGCAATCAACAGCATAACTACAATTTCTTGATCATCCTCGTAACAGACTATCATTATTCATCTGCTGTTGAGTTCTTCATTAGGCCTTTCGAGAGCTTTCAGTTGGTCCTCTCATTGAGGAGTTTCTCAGTGTGATAATTGACTCACAAAAAGTGCTCATAAAACCAGAGACAAACTACTACTAGTTTTGCTTAAAAACTGGGAAAATACAATTAACTGCATTTCTGTCCAAACATAAATATTTATAGTTGTTTCATTAAATCCAATGTACTGTAGATTCAGTTTATTGAAATTCATATTTGTCATAAACACGATGTAAAACGAAGACAAGTTAATAGTACCTAAAAAATACTGATATAAGTAAACAAGGTCTTCAGAAATTTTCAGCAATGTGGATTTTGTCATACAATTTGAAATTATATATATATATATATGAAAATAATTGAGCTAAAGTATTTCTTACTGTCTTCAGAAACTGTGACAACTTCATTCAAAACAGTTTACTTACTTCGAATTGTCATATGGTGTTTGATCGATTCTATATGATATTCAGTCTCCCATTTTGTGTGGATTTGAAAGGATTGTAATCAAAAGACAATTTAGATTCATAAGGTGTATCTCCGCAGTCCCCCTACGGAAATACCTTTTTTTTTTTTTTTCGTAGTCCTTTTTTTATCTCGTCCCTCCCACTAGTTAAATTGTCGATTAGCTCAACATCATCAGCGATGGTGTATAAAATGACGACGAATTTACTACAACCCTGTACGCATAATAATAATCAAAAACGAATGTGTCAAACGTTAAGGTGGCTGCTACGAGATGGTTTTACGATGTCTTCCCAATCATTACGAGTGATTGATTTGTTTAATAATTTCCCTGCCCGCAAAGTAAGCAGCTGCGGTCATCGTACTGTGTGTATTTCCTCCGGAAGTTGTAAAAGTCACAAATTACACATTTTGGTTATCAATGAATGATTTTAGGGCTGTCATTTACTGTCTCGAGCATCTGTTTAAGGCCAATTAACGAACATTAGACCGCTTTTAGATTCTTTATCTCTAATCTGCCTGCTTCGTATGTTTTTATGAACACACACTTGCATTGTTTCCAAGTCGTACGATCTCATGCAGACACGCATACAAAAACCCGCATGCCGGAAGACAGGTTTTTATCCACTGGATAGAGAGAAAGAGAAACCAGTCAAGTCAGCTCACCTTCCTTCTGGAAATGTTCTCCTAGCGGTGACAACAGGACACAACATTGAACCCAAAACTCTTTAACTGCCAACTGGCGCATATGTTCACCCGCGTTAAAACATGCTAGCTATGGGAACCGGCTACGGTGTTCTCTGGGTGATACAGACCTCCCAACTAGCAAAGCTTGAGGCAGAAGGCCAAATTACACGTTCCGGACGGTGTAATGCTCGTAGATCAAAGAGCGAGTTGCTTTCGTGTTCCCCCCTTTCCTAAGCGTGATAGAGGAGTGGTGGGCCGATGCTTGACATTGGTTACATACACGACTATGTCTGTAATATAGATGTCTCAGTCCCGAGTCAGGAAAAGTCAGAAACTGAAGAACTTTAGAAGAGTAAGAAACCTTTTAGTAAGTGTTTGGAAAATAATGGAGAGGGGGAGGGGAAAATATGATCTGCTAATTGTTAACGTCTCGGAACTGTAAGTGGATGAAGGGAAATTCGTAGTTTAAAAGGTGGTAATTTTTTTTTTGGGTTAAACTTGAATTAATATCTAATGTAAGAGTAACTGATTATTCTTTAGTTAGTTTACTTCTCAAATATTTCTGCGAGTGAGAAATTATTGGATAAAGAAATTATCCCGCTCCTCCCCCCTCGGTCAGGTCATAGGTTTCAGGCTTTAATCTGGCCACGATTCCCTGAGATGTGTTCTGTAGCATTTCCCAGATTACTGATTTGGAAAAAAAAAAAAAAGAATATATATACACACACACATATAACATTCAGTTTAGAAAAATCAGTTTTACTTATTTATTATACGGTATTATTAATTTTAATAAAAATATATTGCATGGCATTGAAGTTTATAACGCCCCCTACACCAATTTTGCATTGTTAACAGAAGCTGTCGAAATGAAATGACACCAAAAACAGCTCAGACGCCATCTGTAGAGAATAACTTACCATTTGGAATGAGTGTTTCACCAAGCGAACTGTTACGTTCAAAATTACAAAATGCTATTTTCTCGATTCTAGATTTTCCCCCTCTCCCCCCCTCCTTGCATATTATAAGTCATTTCATATGTCACGTAAAAAATTAGCCTTCCTTATGAAGTAAAAGTTTCCGAAAAAAAAATACATCAAGTACTATTATTTTAACAGTTTTTTTTTGCTTTTTGTCTTTATTCCTTTTTTTTCTTAGTTATTTTATTTTATTAAATCGAATATTATTTTATTTAATAATAGTAGTATTAGTTATCAATGATATTAAATTATTATTGCAATTTGATACTATGATAATATATAAAATGTCAATCTTTTATTGGTAATTCTTTATTTTCTATCTTTATTATTCCTTATTGTGGCCGTAAAAACGTTTACATCTAGACAGCCATTGAATATGCCCCTGTTGGAGGTATTGCATCGTCGCACACTCGTACTTAGTCGCAACGATGAATTCATCAAGGTAAGTTTTGTTTTTGAGAATGACTTTTTGAATAATCCAAGTGAAGTGAAATTTCTACAATATATGTAAATATATGTCTCTGTTACTTGTAATTTCTTTATTAAATTTCCAATTAATATTTCAGTTTTTGTTTGGCATTGCTGTATATTGTTTTAAACTAGGAATATGAACTTGCTAATACCTAATTAAAGATCAATCGGATAATGATAGGAAAGGCCATACTTAAAAATTCACGACAAACTAAACTACACCGATGATGTGAAATTCTAATTAAGCTGGAATCAGTAAACTACAACGGACATCTAACAATGAGCATTTGAATTAAAAGAATAAATACTGAATATACATTTGTAGCCGATATGCGTTTACAGAATGTATTACAACAGCAAAAATCTAATTTTTGCTGTTGTAATAGATTTTGCTATCACAAAACCACACCTAGTGACATAATACACTACCATAATAGACTTGCTTGCTTCATTAGTAATTCCACACGACATCAACAACTTTCGATCCCAATAACAGGCATATGCTGTTCCACTTTCGCACTATCCCCTTAGTACTTAATCAAAAGCTGGTATATGATAACACCGGACCAAAAACACATTCAGTGAATTTCCGAGAAAAGAGTCATGTTTATTAAGCTGACTGCCCTCTTCTGGATATCATCAAGCATTTTTAGGGAGATTTTAGTGCACTACCCTAAATGCCACAACAGTATTCTAAAATTGGACGGATTTGGAATTCACACAGTGTGAGAAGTATTGTATAAGCGACAAATAACGACATTGTTTTAAAGATTGAGGAGACCATGGGTATATGTTTGCTAAGAAGGACTTAGAAATGCAAGTCAGCCCAAGAAGAAAAATCTGTACTTGTTTGTATTATCAAAGGTAAGGAGGAGATGAAGTGAGATCTTTCTTAACTCATTTCGTACAGGAAAATAGTTAAACCGTGTTTTGGTGACATTCACGGTCACAAGGTTGTCTTCGTCCTGTAGAAAAACATTGTGGAGATTAGTGTTTGGCAAGACATTAGTTATGAAAGATTTTAAAGCTCGGGTCATTTGAGCTTTATGAGACTTGCCAAATGAACAAGAAGAATGGGATGTACTGTCATCAGCAAACTATGAATATGATTTTGAATTAATTATAAAGTCATTAATGTGTAGGAGGAAATGGGTGAGAAAATATACAGCTCCCTGGGATAAGCTAGCTTTCTTGAAGAAATCTGAACCGAGAGGAAAGCCGTCGATCGTGACACTTAGTGAACGACCAGAGAAGCAGCTGTCGATCCAGTTGTGAAAGGAGAAAGGTAGACCATACATAACAGCTTGATGAGAAGGCCTTCTATACAAGACCCAATGAGCCTGGAATATCATGGGTTTCCACAAGAGTTTCTCGTAACCTTTCCATGGCTTATGTGAAACGTGAATAATTTATCTTATGCACCTAAATTTAAACAAGCTGTGAAATATTATACAACATAACATTATAGACGTGTTTGCGATATAAAAATGTGTTGCTTAACGACTGTTACTTTTTCTGGCGGTTTTTAATTTCCCGATGAGTGTAAAAGGTACTTTTTCCGTCCTTGCTCTAAAGGAAAAAAATCGGTAGACAGCGTATTCATCTTTCACCATTATTGAGAATGAGTGTATATCTTTGACATGTTAAATAACAGGCGATGTTCCAAATCTTGACTAATATTTATTTGTATTTACGGAGGTTTTCCGAGTTTTCAGTTTCTTCCATGAGGGGATGGGGGAGAACTAACTGTCTGAGCCAAAGATCGAGTAATTCTGGAATGGGCTATATAAAGACATAGAAAAAAAATTCCTGTACCTGATAACTACTAGATTTGAACCTGTAATTTTTTTTTCTGCAGATTTTGCAACACTGAAGTTACCTCAAGGCTACGCAGTTAATGAAAGAAAGAAGGAAGGTTAGTATTATGAGCGCGAGTATTTTCCAGAAGGAACGGTAATCCATAGTGGATTTCAAACGGTACCGAGTGTAACTCCACAGCATACATCATTTGTGACGTGAAATTATTTGACATTCGTGCACTAAAATGCATTTTGGTCTTCATTTTAAGTACTAGCTTTTGTCTGATTTATACAGAATTTAAAACTGATCGAAATTTTTAACTCAAATCCTTGAAAATTAAGTTCGTCAAATCAGTGCATCCGCTCTCAACAGACAGACTTGGCGAATCAAATCGGTGCTGTTTGCTTGTGAATACTTCCTAAATAATAAAAATATTCCGATCTCAGTGAGAGTAAAAAAAAAAAAAAAAAAAAAAAAAAAAAAAAAAAAAAAAAAGCGACCATTTCTCTATGAGGTGGCTTACCTATCATCCATTTACCCACTTGGGTGAGTGAATGTAGGTAGGTTGTAAATAAATTCCTGAAATTGAAAGGTTCACAAATACACCGACTTGTACTCAGTACAGAACTTCAGTGACTGAAATGAATAAAACTGAGTGCAATATGCGTACTCTTCAGTCACCGTCTTTCGATTTTTTTATCTTTTGCATTTTAGTTTTATTTTACTTTTTATTTTTTTGAAAAAATTACTGTTTTTCTTGCGGTAAAAAATCGCTGTTTACATTCTAAATTGGACATCATTCCTTTCGAAGTTCAGTAGTTTCCTCTATGAAGCACTCAACGCATAACAGTGCGCATAACACACACACACACACACACACACACACACACACACACACACACACACACACACACACACACACACACACACACACACACACACAAATAAATTAATTATCACTGGAGAAATAGCATCGCACTCTTTCTCCTTTGGTAACGGTTAAGTATTTGATAGTTTGCCAAGTGGGTGGTACATTATTAAGGAGTACCAAGCTCCTAAATATTTAAAGAAGTGGTTCCAAACCCATGGATGATCATCTAGCTTGAGTTAATTTTACAATTTAAGGAGCAATAAAAGTCTGCTGTCCACAAACGCCTGTGATTCCTCTATAAAACTAGATATAACTTCAAATAGAACATAACGTCATCTTTAAGATGTAGTTAAAAACTCGAGTAACTAAAATTCATCATCTCTTAACAAAACAGTCCATAATATTTATAATATATAATCAGCAATTTATTAGTAATTATAATATTTTGTATATCAAAAATTACGCAAATAGTCATCTAATTAATAACTGAATATTTTTTCCTTGTCAAATAGGTTATTTGACATATTTGTATACAGAAAATGTGGGGTGAGTTAGTTGTAATCAAGGACAGGGCAATAGCTATGAGGCCAGCGTTTTATTTCTGTACATTGTATGTGGCCTTCTGGATTTTTTTTTTTTTTTTTTTAGCCCTTTTGCAGAATGAAGAAACACGCTGCCACCTCCATATGGGATGGGCTAACTCACCTTCAGTTGAAAAATTCTTATAAAGGTTACTGTAGTTCCAGAATGGAATCGAATCCAGGTTTTCTCCAATTGAAGGTGAAATTTTGCGACGGTTTCGTAACTATACAAAAAGTCAACTGTCGCTCTTAGAAAGATGCCAAATAAGATTATGACCACTAGAGTAATAAATACGTAAATCAACTAACAAATAGGAGTATTAACCTCAGATTCCTATCAGTTTTAACTCCCCATCTTCTCTTTGACATTACCTGTTTCGGCAAAAGGAATTCTGGTGAATTCAGAGCATCACCTATTGTCGCTTCTGAAGCATACATTTTCTGCGAAGAAGATACCTGTCCGCTCTCTAGTTAAAAGATGATTTTCGTCGTCCGGTATAAAACTCCATATTCTTATCTGAATGCGGTTTTGGTCCTCAGAATAGTGGTGCCGATATATTTCGAGGTAATGACTTCTTAATTTCTGCTGAAATGTTTTGTTACAGTGTAGTGGATACTAACGAACTAGTGGGCTATCTTCTGGGGTCTCTCAGATGGCGCATAATTTCATATCTGCATCGAGTAATGGTATTGTATATGTATGGGGAACTTTCCTCATATCAGTATAGAGTTAGGAGAATGGTGATAATCATCATAGAGAACAAAAATAAACAAAGAAAAAAAGTAGCTTTGGAAGGAAACCATATATAAGAACACAGTAATAAGAAAAAAAGATGTATGCATATCCATACAGTTCTGATGTCAAAATATATTTTTTCTGCCATAAATATGATACCTGTGCATTTGCCAACCTGTTTGGGCGAGTGTATATATTATCGTTTTCAACTAATACTCTAACTAGATAATGTCTGATTTTAATCAACCGGTGCGAGACTACTTATTACTCATTACTTACTACTATTATTCATGAAAAAGTAGTATGTTAAATTTCCTAAACAGCCTTACCCGATTATCTAACCATTCATACCACTAATATTCGAGTTTTCAACCTTTCATATGCTGGATAGGTACCGACTTTCCTTTCGTCAGAAAGACCTGGGTTCGATTCCTCTCTATGACATGAGGAATCTTTATCAGGTCTTTCCGACTAAAGATGAGTTTTCGACTAAATGTGAGAGGTGGAAGGTTTTTGCTCCCTAAAACTCGGTTTTCATCCATCAAAAGCAGGCAAAATGGCCCCATGAACCCACAGATCTACAGACAGAACACTTCGGGGATTAATGGTAGCCTGCATTGGGCCCCAACTGGGAAGTAGTAACTTCTGGAAAATACCTCATCTTGGATCAAAATGCTAATACTGGTATTCTGGATGCTCCTTACAACAACAGGTGGGATAATCATATCACAACAAAATGTTGTACTTCAGATTAAGCTTCTATTCTTAATCTGAAGTTATTCCTCGGCTTCTTCATCTTCTCTCGCTGAAAATTCCCGTACTTGGTGTTGTACTACTCTCCAAATTATATAAATCACCTTGAAAATTTCGACACTCTATATGAAAGTCGAAATATTCATCACTCAAGTTAATCAAACGGCAAAGTAGTCTTTCTTACATCCATAACTCAAACTGGTTCCTTTTTATTTTCAGTGCTACATATAAAGCTAAGAGAGAGAGAGAGAGAGAGAGAGAGAGAGGGGGGGGGTTGATCTCCTCGCTTTTTTTGAGATTCCTAAAACACTCGACCCTTGGTAATGGCCACAACACCTGAACCTCTTATTATTAAATACTAATAATAATCGGGACATTCTTGAAATCCCTGCTGTCCTAATCTACAGTCCTTTAATCTACTAACAGTCTCAAAACAATTAACATGCGTTATCATATTAGAGACGTTTTGTAAATAAGTGATTAAATATCCGAGACAATTAACAAAAATCAAACGAATATAGCAGCGGCTCTTGTTAACTTTTATTATTAAATTAAATTAAAAGCCCTAGAGAGGAGATTTTCCCCAAAATATACCTGTAAGAATAATATTCTCACCCAACATACACAGTTGGATATCCACTGCAAATTTTTAAGAGTCAAAGAAGTAGAACACAGCATCAGAACACCAAATAAAATCTCCATTTACGAGACTGCCGATAAGAACCTTTTAGTGGTATTAATTTATTATCGAATAACAATTTGTTTTCATTTACTAATAACCTGTTTTCCTTTGCATTTATCTTTTGCATTGATGATTTCTTTCGTTTCGTTTGCAGCCCATCAAAAGAATACAACTTGGATTTTTTTTTAGTAGGGTAGACAAGCATTACCTTCCAGGATATCCTCCCTTGATGACCACTCGGAAAGAAAAACATTTAAGCGATTGCAGTATGACTACCATACTGGAGATTATAAGAAAACTGGAGCCTTACAGACAGTGTAAAAGCTACAAGTCGAAAAGGAGAACGAAGGAGATAATAAAATGGAGCATGCTAATAATTGCTGGCACTAAAGCTAAGACATCGCGAAGTGCGCACACACAATATATAGAGAAATCTGTATTATTCGTTTTAATAGAGCTTAGATGAAATGGTAATTTATTGCAAGGAAACAGCGCCTTCTATGTAAAATATCAATTATCTGATTGTGAAAAGGAAATGGAAACCCGTCCTTCTCCTGAATTTGCCTAACTCAGCAATGCCTGCAGGGACTTAGAAAAAGTTCCACATATCCTTGATGGATTTCCAATGAAGGGGGGGGGGGGTAGTGCCAGCTATCTGTGCTTTCGAAGCGAAATATTTCAGACAGGTGCAAAGATATCCATATTTTCCTATATTAAACCTGCTAGTGGAGAAACATTTGAGTTTGATGAGTGAAACAGCGTCTACATTCTCCACCCAACAGAGTGTGGATTCCAATCCTACTGGCATGAATGTTTGTGGAAGTATTTAAATGGTAGAAGATTACATTTGCTTTGTTTTTGTGTAGCACTCTGCTTATTAGAGGCCTGAAGAGGCTTGGTGGGGAAAAAGAGCATCATGTTTGGTGTGTAGAGAAGAGAAACTGGATTATCTAACCATCAGCATGGCATTAAAAGTACTATAGGTTTAATAATAATATTTTTTATAATGCACATTAAAAGAACTTTGTCCATAATTTATTAAAACATTTCAAGTGAAGGTATGGAGACCTAGCAGCTCTAGTTCAATTTCAAACACGAGTTTCGCTGATCAGATTGATGTAATTATTCAGATATAACAGCAGCAAGGAAACAAACGAATGCATACAGGATAGTTATGATTATCTAAATGATAGATTTATTTTGTTTATATTTAGCTTTTGAAACCGCTATCATTCCAATAATAAATGATGAATGATAAACACAGCATTTTCTTTCATTCTCTCTCTCTCTCTCTCTCTCTCTCTCTCTTTAAAGTTCCAATCCTCTCTGATTTAGGATTGGGGCTTTAGAAATAATTGTTCTCTTGTCATAACACATAAATTACCCGACAGACTTGAAAGAAAAACTGTCTGGGAGGGATGCGGATTCCATGGCAGATCCGAGAGGCGATACATGCAGATCTGTCTTTATAACTCGTGTCTGCCGAATTTCCTCGGTTCCTACTCACCTTTATCGTATTTGCCAGAGTAGGATGCCTATAACGATAGACATTGTAAATCATGTGTTCACACGAGAATAGGCCACCCAGCTTTTCACTCATAGATCTGGTTGGACCACCCGAGTAGGGATTCTACTTTTTCACCTCCCCCCCCTTCATTCCTTCTTTCCCCATACTTTAAGCTTAACAATAAAGACAGCAAAACATAAACAGAACCAAACCGTTGTATAATTTGATATTCTGTGCACGCGCGCACATCGGTAAGGCAGATCGGGTCTGCTCACCATGAAGTGGACTACCTTAAATATACGTATAGCTGTTTCTTGGAAATTTCCTGAGCGTGAAGAAATACTAGATGGGTACAACGTCACAATCATTTATTACCGATGATGGTACTAAATTTTGGTGTTAAATTTAGCGTCAAAAGAAGTGATAGAAATAACAAGGGTGAACACATACGTGTTCACAACGGTGTTCACAGTAAGAAAAAGAGACCATTCGGTTTATTTTTTTTTTTCCATTGAATGAAAAAAAAAAAAAAACTTGGAAAGATTTCACAAGACAGAACAAAATAAAGATGTCATTTCAAACATTATGTTCTCTAAACTTCACTTTAAGTAGACTCACTAAAAATAACAAATCAGATAAACCAAATATCTTTTGGTTTATTTGAATCAACATACGAACGAACTATTTTAGTGCTATCTCAGTAGATGAATATTTTCAAAACTTTTCGCAACTGTTACTACACACTTTTTTTTTGTTTGTTTTTAATCATACTGAGGAAACTGCACGTGTTGTTTCCTCAGTATGATTATCTCCGTGAAAATTAGATTTTCACGGAGATAATCATACTCGGTAATCAAAGATAATCAAACTCGGTACGACTCAGATTTTCACCTCCGTGAAAATCTGAGTCGTACCGAGTTTGTTTCTGGGAATATGAGGACTGGAAACTAATCAAATACAGAGCTTGCATTTCACTGAACTATCATCACCGTTATATGCGGCATGCCGAAGTTTGTAATTTAATATTTTCGACTTCCCCGGGATGTATTAAACATTAAAACACCTTTAAATATAAACTTATTAATTTCCCCATTAAAAGTATCTTCGTATGATTACTCCTGTTCTTTATATGCTTTTTTTTTCTAAATTCCCTTTTTGATGAGAAATAATGAAGTTATAAAAAAAATGGCCTCATTTGTTCATGCAGTTTCTGTTTGAAATCTTCCGTTTTAAAAACAGCATTTTTTTTTTTTCAGAAGAAATTCTATTCATTATAAACCAGAGATTACGACAATGTTCTTCATATCAGTTACATTAGCAATCATTAATACCAAGATATTACTGCAGATTACAAAACTGCAGCAATATCTTGGTATTAATGATTACTAATGTAGCTGATATGAATAATATTGTCGTAATCTTTTGATGTCTACAGACAAAAAATAAATCCTTGAAACACATTCTGAAGCAGCTGTTGTTAAAGACAGATGAAAAAGCCCGAATAGCTAACCACCTGCCAGCTTCCATAACATTCTTTTATATAAATGCTCTGAGCCACATGGTTTAAATATTCTCCTCATGCTTTATAACTATTAGTAAATGTTCGTTTTAGGAAATTCTGAAACTCAAGTGTGGAAGTGTGGCTTTTGAGAATATTATAAATGAGGTGGAAATAATATAAAAGCTATAAACAATTTACGGCAACATCGTCTATCAGTATATGGTATCTCATGTTGGTCTGGAAGGTAATTTTTTTTAAAAAAAGTAAATAATCTTACATAATAGCTAAAACTGCTGGAAATTGTCAGAGCATAGGCGCTTACCAGTGGAGGGGGGGGGAAATACTGACACCCTCCGTGACATATTACATACGAAATGGGTTTTAAAAATAAAAAAATAAAAATTATTATTATGAATTATTAAGGCAAATAATTTACGATTATTTTTATTACTGTACTAAATGGGATTAAAATGTTTACAAAGAGTGGAGGAATTACATTGTTAGCAATACCTTGATTAGAATAATACTCAGTCGAAAAGAAATTCTAGGACCGTCTTGGAAAGAAAAACTACTTCGGTTATTGCGGCAGCGAACAACAAGATCGTCAACTGTGTTTTGTAGCTCAAGAAGTAAATAAAAGAAATACAAAGAAAGAAAAGTCCGATTCTCGAGTCAAGAACACATGTTCGATGTTTGCGATAGCACCGGCAGGCAGGTGTAGAGCCGGAGAACTTTAATCAACATCTCAACCGGCTGTGCTCGTATGAAAAAAAAAAAAAAAAAGTTCGAAAAACGTAGACAGTGTCAGTAGCGGATGCAAGAAGGCACGATGGAGCAATGCTAATGGGTTGTAACCAAGGAAGTAGGGAAGGGCTGGCGGTCGGTTATTAAGTAGGCGCAAGCAATCTGCATGCAACCAGAAGCCAATTTTTTTACCATTAAGTTAAATTACCGAGGTCGTCGTTAAGCTGCCCTTTGACCTCGGCAGAATGATGAATGATATAAATACAGGATTCTGCTAGCCAACACTCACCTCTAGTAGGCGGGAACTTAACCGTATAACTGCTCAGGATGGTCTGAACACTACAAGATAATCGGTTCAACCTACTTGTTTACCTTCGATAAAGTTACTTTCCCTCCGCCTTGACATTCACGGTACACACATCTATCCCTCAAATGATCCTCCCCTCTACAAATGACAGCTTTTCGAGTGTCTTTCTCTAATACGAGAATAAACCTTTCCTACGTCTTCATAATAAAGCTCTTCGTTTCTACGATTACATCTTCAAGGGACTGAATGTCTTTGTGGTGGTTAATAGGTTTGTCGTAGATAAGAGTATCTGAGGTCTTGAACTGCGCGCAGCAGAACTAAAGCAATCTCTAGACAGAAGATTTCGAATTTGTCTAAACTAAGCATAATTTAGTCTTGTGGTTTTATTGTTGTCACGAGCATAACATTGAAGATAAGAGGAGTGGGTTTTTGCCTTTTAATCACGTGTCTATGGCCATTTTAATTGACTCAGGACTAAAGGTTTAAGCTTCTAGAACTATATGAAAGAGTGTTTCCGTAGATTGATGAAGGGGATAAAATCGCACCGAGGGAATAAGTACTGTGAGTCCATCTATCGTACTGGTTATGCGAAAGACATCATCAAGAGCAAAGGAATCCCATCAGTGATTGTATATGATTATAGTGATTGCAGGAATAGTTTGAACTGAACTTCTTCAAAGTTCTTCGTCTACTATTGCAGGTTCAAGCGGTTGAATACGTAATGATGTCTGCCACAAGTTCATTGCAATACAAGTATCGCTTGTGTATTAACTTATTTTTTAATTCATCATGAGTCATATGCGTAGCAATAAAGAAAGGAGTGGGTTTAGAATCTCACACATGCAGTCATGAAATAATGATAACAATAGAAAATATTGCATAGAAAGACTCGTGGGGTCATTCATAAGTTAAATAAAACTTTTTAGGTTTATTTGACAGCAATATTTATCAACTATGGTTTATCAGCAACGTAAAGTGTAGTAAGATAATAGAGCGAAACCTTAGATTTTAAAATGAGGAACCATCAAAATAAATTCATTCTACGAAGATTTAGGATTAGTTGCGTAACGTGACACAGACGCAACCCTCCCCCATCCTTTCAAGCATTATAATGTTTGACTCTCAGAAGCATTTCGCTATGATTCAGAAGAGCCCAGTAAGAGTTTGAATCGTGGATTAGTTGGAATTACTGTCAAAATAACTAAAGCCACGAAGCTAGTATACTATGGATGCCATGTGTGTTCTACGACTTTCCCTGAAGTCTCCCCGAGTTTCAGTAAAGAAAAAACTTGGCTTCTGTGGGGTTTTTATCTAATGCTAACTCACCTCCGATTTAAATGTTCTCGGAAAGATTCTTAAGAGTCCTAGATGAGATTTGAACTGAGGTCTTTAAAACCGAAGGGTTAATCGTGACTACGATGAAGAGGCGTGGGTTTGTCAAGGACAAGTCGAGCGAAACGTACTTAAAGGAATAACATAAACATTAAAAAATTGTAATTTGGATAATCGAATTATTATCATTTCCCGTATCAACATAAAAACGTATAGAACATAGGTCAACTGTAAGGAGAAAACAAGTTCAGCAGAGGAAACCTCCCTACTTTGCAAGATCCTTTAGGTGGGTTTCGTGGAATCCTAGCTGCTTTACTTCTGTTGTCTTTTTTTTTTTTAATTTAACAATACTCTCTCTCTCTCTCTCTCTCTCTCTCTCTCTCTCTCTCTCTCTCTCTCTCTCTCTCTCTGTCTGTCTGTCTCTCGCACACATAGTGAAGTATAAGATCATGAACCATATCGTTTATTGTTTTGTGGTTTAAACAAACAGTTAATTTTTGCTACATTAAATTACAGATAAGATTTGCTAAGTTGACAACACAGTGAATTTATGAGTCTTCTCAAAACAGACCGAGCCTAAACATCACGTTAAAAATGCTCTCTCTATTTTTAAACGAGTACCTGCATAACTATCATTTTTAGACTTTGTTTTCGGTGAAAGTGATGGTAGTAGAACGCGATGTTTAAGCTCAGTTTGAGCATAAATTGGTTTGAATATATATTATATATATTTTTTGTAGGAAATCATTACAAGAAACGACAAAGCTAAATAACTGCTTTCAGACAACTATCGCTTTTTAAAATTCATTGAATACAAGAAGTGTGAGTTATATTTTCCTTTGTCTCATTGTTTAAAGCTACATCAAGCTTCAAATATACGCATCCCTCTAAACCAGTGGTTCCCAACCTTTTTCCACTTGTGCACCCCTTTTAAACCCATTTATATAAATTGTACCCCCTCGTTTTTAAAATAGCTGTTTTTAAATACTAACACTTTTGTTCAGTGCCTATCTTAATGTAAAATAGTATACTTTACTTGTTTTTCCGCCATTACTGATTATTTTTCGTGTACCCCTGAACGGCCCAGCACATACTCCCGGAGATACGCATACCACCGGTTGGGAACCGATGCTCTAAACAAAAAAAGGGTATGGTAATTATAATTCACGAGAAAAACGAGAAGACGAATAATGGCCTCAAAGGGATGAAACTCTATGACAAACTTGACTGCACCTTTTCAGTATCCAAAGACTGTTAGTAAGATTATTAATAATTATAATATAATATTATAATGAAGATCTATTATAATGAAGATACTGAAGATCTCAATCCGAGAAACTCCGGTTGTGATCTTCAGTTACTAAAGCCAAGTTAACAGAGGAAGTTCTCCGTTTTAGCGCATGCCGCAATGAACAATAAGGAGATGTATTGGCAATTCCATTCAGTCATCAATGCCTGCAACCTGAGATTGTTAATATAACATGTAGGCAGCTACGATATGGTTTGCATTAATTAGATTGCATTCTTCTTTCTTCAACTTACAGGGAAAACGGTTTCACTTGTAAGAGGAAGGATGTTACAATATCCTTATGTAAGCCTCTGACCAGGCCACCATTAGACCTCAATCAAAATTTTGATTATTACCTAGAATTTCATTATATGCCGAGAAACTTGGAAGTATTGGGAGAACATTTACTAAATGTGTGAAAGATTATTTTGACCTCCACGAAATCGTTTGATTATGTACATCCTCGGTCCAAAAAGAAACCGTACTTTTCGAAAATAGAAGAAACTATTGACGCCACCCGTTGTATCTTTTTGTCGTCGAAAGCTACAACCTTCATTTGTGTTGTGTCAACTGTTTATAACATTTGTTTCATTAGAAGTCGAGTTATAGAGCGAAGAGTGACAGTGTATTTTGACAAAGGGTCGGAAAATGAGTTTCAAAGAGAGAGAGCTACGATTGACTTTTGTGTTAAACTTGGTAAAAGTTTTACCGAAACGCATCAAATGTTTCAAAAAGCTTACAGTGATGAATGCTTATCCTGTACTCAAGTTTACGAGTGGTTTAAGCGATTTCAAAGTGGTCGTGAGACTCTTGAGGACGACGAAAAGCCTGGTCGTCCAAAAACTGCGCTGAGCGAAGTTAACATCCAAAACTGCGTGATTTCATCAAAGAAACCCACAATTGTCTATGAGATTGATTGAAGATGAATTGGGGATTCCAAAATCAGCTGTGCACAACATTTTGACCGAGAGTTTGGGCCTTCGTAAATTGAATTCGCGATTTGTTCCCCATAAGTTGACCGACGACCAAAAAATCTATCGAATTAAACACTGCAAGGACCTCATTAGGACTCGAACTTCCTTGAAACGGTCGTTACTGGTGACGAAACGTTACTGGGTGTTTTGAGTATGAGCCCGAAACAAAGCGCCAGAGTGCTGAGTGGAGACTACCAGAAGAGGGGCATCCGAAAAAAAGTCGCCTGGAGAAGTCAAAAGTAAAGACAATGCTGATTTGTTTCTACGATTCCAAGAGCATTATCCACAAAAAATTCGTTCCGCCTGGCCAAAGGATCAATGGTGAGTTTTATCTCGAAGTTTTGAAGCGATTGATAGCGAGAATTCGTCGCGTACGGCATGAATATCGTGACGACCAACTGTTCGTCAAAACACACTGTCACTCTTGGCACTATAACTCGGCTTCTAATGAAATAAATGTCATAAACAGTTGACACAACACTAATGAAGATTGCCTGCTTTCGCGAACAAAAAGATACATGTGGCGCCACTAGTTTCTTCTATTTTCGAAAAGTTCGGTTTCCTTTTGGACAGAGGGTGTAGTATTTGTTGAGCTTTTTCATTGGAATCTGGCTATCGGAAACTGTTTCATTTTATACACCATAATTTGCAAAAATGTTAATTTTCCGTTTTCATTGGAATGCCATTAAGAAATTCAGCATTTTAATATCCTCTCGAAATTCGTGTTCTTTTTTTGTATTGAATAAGATTAAGCTTTTCATTGAACTTTTATCTTTCTTTTTATTTCGAACTGTTTTATTGTCCATCTACTGTTGTTGTAAATTCTATTGCTCTTGCATTTCAGCAAAGGTAGCCGACTAGGCACAGCTTTTTTGGCTGCTGATAATCTAAAATATTGTCTGAATATTTTAGATTATCAGAAATTAACGTGAATAAACTTCAGATATTGCAGTTCAAATGTAGTACGCGATCTGTCCATAGTTTGAGCGTTTAGGCGATCCTATGAAAAATGCTTGCATCTAAACTGAAAAGTAGATGCCTTAAGAATAGCTGCGAAGGTTTTTTAAGTTTGCGTCATATAAATGATTTCTTCCGTCATGTGATGAAATATTTGCTTGTGGAAAAGATTTTAATGGTGTTTACGTAAATCAGCAAATCTACTCTAAGTTTAAATCATTAATGTTCATATCATCTGGTGACATGTACTGAGGTAGCAAGTCAAGTTTAACAAAGCAGTCAAACCGGAAGAACACTTACAGTTAAAGACAACATGCACTGATCTCATAGCCTCAGTTCCTTCAGCTGTAATTCTAAACAACAAGATTATCAATTTTCTAGAACCTCACAGAAATAAATAAATACAGTCAATGATTGGGTGTTCATATAATAAGCCTTGTGTAATAAGCTTTATTCATTCTCCATTCTTCAACCAGTAGGTTTGTGAGTTCGAATTCACAATGAAAGAAAACATTCACATGAATGCTTGGATATTTTCACAAACGTGTGGGGGAACTCGAATTTTGTCGATTAGTTTGAGACCATCACCCTACTTAGGGATGGTCTGAAGTAATTGGAAGAACCTTGATTTGTCACAACATTTCCGGATTATCTGACCTTTAGTCCACGTAAAGTATTCATGTACGATAAATTTACAACAGATGGGGGGGGGGGGCGAAAACTGCCATCTACAAATAAATTCTTGATTTATTACTAATTGATAACGCAAGTCCATAAACGGCTATTTACACTCACCCCATGAGCTAATAATTATATCAACTTCTTATTAATAGTTGCAATTAATTAAAGCTTATGTTATGAATAAAATAGCATCCATCTGATTTGAAATGAAAACAGAAAAATGTAAAAATATTTCAGAATTCTTAATATTTATTTTCTTAAGCATGAACTCTACTATTATGTATACTTATTCTCTTTTATAAAAAATTTGGTGGGTGAATTTACAGGGTGAGTAATTTCCGTTTACTAGAGTAGGGTGAGTAGGGTGAGTAATTTCCGTTTACTAGAGTTTAATAAATAAATTATTCCTGCAGATATTTGGACGACTCTTTCCTCAAGGACTTTTAGTCTCATAATGACTGAAGTTAACATGAATCTCTGTAGTCTTCGAAATTTTCTCATTGTTGCAAACATTTTCGTTTGTTTAATGGTTCAATTTCGATAAGTGACGCTTTATAGATTCCTTAAAATAAAAAAAGCGCAAAAGTATATTTCAAAAACCATCAAACATTTTTTTAATTTTCCTTTTTTTTGTTCTTAATTAAAAATGATATTTGCTTGTGGCGATCTGTTTTTTTTTTTTTTCTTCCAACATTTAGATAAGAATTGTGTATTTATGCATCTGATCCACCAAATTAGCTTAAATATATGATCATGGGAAATAAGTGAAGCTTTCTGATAACACACGAAAAGGACTTTAGTTTTCCACAGGCAGAACTTTCTGGAACAATAAGTATTTCTATTATTAAAAATAATGTATTTGAGATATGCATGAACATACATTACCTATTGCACTTTGATAAGTGTGTTATTTCTAGAAACATTTCAAGTATTTTGTTTCGTATATACCTGTTGAAAAAGTCTCTTATTTTTGATGCTACGGAAATTCGAACCTGGGAATGAGATGATCTCTCAACTTAATGGTACCACGGGTATCATTTACTGTACAAGTTGTATTTAATTCTTTAGAGACACTTGTGACAGTAAGATTATAACATAAAGACACGTTTACACAAGAATATTATATTTTAATATTCTTGTTTTTTTTTAACGAGGTGGAATACCAACAACTGATCATTCAAAAGTAGAACGAGCCGCGTGATGTTATATCGCTAAGTGTTAAAGGGAGGAAAACTTTTTTTTATCAGATTAATGATTAAATTAAAGATATTAATCTACAAATTCATACAATAATCTTAATTTATAAATAACATTAGACTAATGTAGGAATTTAAAAATAATAATAATAATGTGTTATCATGATTAAACTTTCCCAAATTTTTGATAAAGATATACAGTCATTTCGATTCAAGTTAGGGCGTTGAAGTAAGGCTTCAGCACTTTCTTTAAATAGACGTTCAAATTTATAGACCGTCTCCTACACAGGTGTAGGAGACGAGTCTTGGACCAAAGGATGTTGTGGCTTGTCTCTATTCCGTGCTGAGATAATCCAAACTTATCGGATTTGTTGTGCTGAATGTATGATTGATGTTCTTGAATTCTTTTTTCTATAGAGCGTCCTGTTTGTCCAAAGTAGGAAAGATTGCAGATACAAGGAACTTGATACACACCAGAACAGAGACATAGTTGTCCGTTTATCTTTAGAAGAGGGGGAAATAGGTGGATATTTTGTTAATAGGTATATAAGTGGCTGTTAAATCATATTTCTTCAGAATTCTTAAAATTAGTTCTGAAATCCCGGAAATATAAGGAATTGGAACTCGACATATTGAATTTTTGCTGTTTTGGATTGGATTGTAGGAATCGAACAGATGTTGTGTACTCTTTTCGGAGAAGCCATTTGTCAATAGAGATAACATTAGTCTAATGTTATTTATATATTAAGATTATTATATGAATTTGTGAATTAATATCTTTAATTTAGTTATTAATCTGATAAAAAATGTTTTCCTCTCTTTAATACTTAGCGATATAGCATCACGTGGCTCTGTTAAAAACTGTTCCTATGTAGCCACTGAAGATAGTCTGTTATTTTCAGACTGAAATATTTGGCAAATGAAAATATAATATTCTTGTGTAAACGTGTCTTTATGTTATAATTGTACAAGTTGTAATTCTATTTCTGTTCCTGAAATATATTTAATCTCTTATGTCACGGATAGGAATATCATACGGAAAAATTGCACACTTTTTTTTATTTCACTTTGGGATAAATATATGAAAATAAATTCCAAGAAAAAGAGAAAAAAATATATGTAAGAACATTGATATTCTATGACTGTTATTATTCTGTTATTACAGAACAATCGATTGCATTCCTTATGGATCTCTCATAATACCTTTTAATTGAGATACATGCTGCTTTGCCATCTTTGATAAAAGTGCTTTAATTTTCATATGCACATAAAATCTAATGATTGATAAAAATAACATAAGAAATCCTCTGTCGCATTTCATTCCCAACGGGAATAGGTGAGCACTTTTAGTTCTAACTCACCCATATATAATATTCACACAAAATTAACTTTTGGAATTCAGTAAACAGAGGAAATGTGTGTGACATATTTCCCTTCGCTAAGCTTTCTTATAGGCCACCTACATTTCGCTAAAAGCAATCTCACATGGCCACAAGAAGAGGTAAAGCAGCTGTCTGGCGAAGCAGGAAAGTTGGCAATAGGAAGATGGTGCCACTCGGAAGCAACATTAATATGCTTATTTCGAATATAGTTAAAAATTTAGTAACTTTTATCACTTTAGAAACTTTTTATTCGTTACAATAAAGTTAAAGAATTACTATAAATTACTGCTAATAAATTATTCTTACATATCACACTTGTCATTGTTATTAATGCCTCGTATAGTGATTTGGAGACCTTATACACAACAGCCAATATCCGAACTGCTTATGGCGATACAATACACAGAATCCTGAGCATTAAAAATCTGAAACACTACATAATGTTACTAAAGAATTACTTCAACAACACCTATCGTAACAACAGAGACACATATCGTATAACACGACTCACAACAACTCTCTATATCCCTACATCCTTCAACAATTCATACGGTTCTTTTGTGAGATCACATCCGATACTCACGCTACTCAAAAACCTACCAAGAAATTTAAAACACGTAGGAACATTAAAACACGAACTCCGAAAACTATACCAACACAGTTGATATAGCATTAACATTAATATACACATCACAAATCACCAGCATCCAACGCCTACATTCTGTCCATAAACAGTACCGAACAACATAAATAGTGAAGGCTAATCCCACTCTCTTCATAAAAGCTAACCGTAGCTTTGAAGAAGGTGGGATTAGCCCGCTTCATTCAACTAATCCTCTTAATCATAGACTGTAAATTATTGTAATGTATATGTCATTGCGGTATAATAATAAATGATGATACCGATATTAAATATATACATATCTGTATTTATATTCAAAGAAAAAATATTAAATAGAAATAAGATACTCTAAACTGTGTATAGGATTTTGTACAGAGCAGAAAATGTAATATGTCTTAATTGTACATATGTAAATACTCTGTATGATGATAATAGAAAAAAAATTATTATTAAAAAAATCTTTATATAAAGAAATTATATCTATTGTTATTGTATATATAGAGTGTAAAAATGCAAAAAAATAGAAATAAAATTTGTAATAATCATCCTTGTTAATATTATAATAATATACGTTGTAAACAATTATTATTATTATTATTTAAAAATTTTATGTAATTTTTAGAAGCACAATTGTGTTCATGTAATGTATTATAAATATTATATATAAATAATATAGTTTGAAAAAAAAAAAGAAAAATTATTATTAATTATTTTTTATTATTATTAAGCTAGGTTTTCGGCATCCTACTACACTTTGAATTCTATTAAATCATAACAAGCATTAATTCGCACTGAATACCTTCTTCCTGTTCATAACTTGAGTGCACTAAAACACAAGCAGTTTCGCGATGCCATTCTCTGTGTTTGTGAAAGTTGTGGCTCATGGAGAGAAAGTTACGTATGTTATATAATTTTTGAGGAAGGATTGTAATGTATAACAGTATGAGTGGAATGGAGGGAAAGATTCTAAAATTATGGAGAGCGAAGTTAGATAATTGAGGTACAGTTTGGCGAGTTTTTAGATATCTTTATTTTGATAGCTGAGGTGGCTTGTTTAGAATTTCATCCGAAGCATCTGAGGCCAAGAGGTCAGTATGATGTCGATTAACTGCATTTTTCCTAGTCCTTTTTGTGATCCTTCCACCTCCGTATGAAACAGTTGACTTACCTTCATTTCATAAGTTCTTATTAAAGGTTTTTTGCGTCCTAGACTGGATTCGATTTAACTTCTAGGATTTTATTTTGAATTGATTTATACGAATTACAAATTAATTACATTTTAAGAAGCTCCAAATAAGACTTTCCTACCAATTCGTAATAGTCTGAGATTATTACAAGGTGAAGTCCATACTTAGAACGACTCTGAGGCAAATATCATACCACAAAACTTCGCGTTTTGTCTCACGGTCCCAACGAATGCTTGAGATGAATGAAGAAGGCAATTATCGGCCCAAGGAAGCATTTTGTGGTTGCAGCCAAAACCATAGCGCCACTCTACGGAACGGATAGCGTTATTGAAATACACCCAAGATGATTCTCACTTCAATCTTATTACTGAAATAAGACAAGGCAGAAAAAGAATCTGTGTATGGACGACCATGAATTGTGTCTTTGAGAAAATAAATTGAAAATGCACTCCAATTTAAGGAAAACTTGAAAGTGATCTTCACATGAATTTCTCAAAGTATTCATTTGTCAAGCTAATGTGCATGTTAAGTGCACGAAAAATCGCAAAAAAAAAAAAATTAAAAAAGTATGGAAAGTAAAGGGATATTTACTATTCTTCCTTAAAAAAAGGGGGGGAAAGAACTTAATGGAAAACGCTTCCAACTTTGTTTCTTTAGATATTCACGCTTTTCCTGATGACCAGGGAGCATGCAGAAATCATCTCAGGTCGGTCGCTGACGGCACTTATGCTTCGGTATATAATACCTGCCAGCCTCCAACCACCTGATTACGGGGTTTGGGCTGCTCCCTTCGGGGTGGTCTATTTTCACTGCCACCGACTTGTTGATCGTGAGCGACCTCTGTGATTTCTTCATTCTCTTTTTGCTGTCGGTCATGCCGGTTGTCCTACTCATTCCGACTTGCCCGACACGGTGTGGAACAAAAGCGGAGATGTCTGAGAAAAGGATGGGGGGAGGGGAGGGGAGGGGGAGGGACGCGGTGGTGTTATATGATGACACAGACATTTCCAGACAGTTTCGTGGGAAATATGCAAATATATTTTCCAACTGAGCCACGTCATCTACTGAACACTAGAGCAGACACTTTTCTAATAAAAGTCGTGGCCGATGTGGGCGTACGGAACTGGAATAGGTTTCAATTGCTTCGAAAATAATATGCAAATTACCGTGCTCCAGAATGATAACAGTGAAATTTCTTTTTAAAAAAAAAACTTTTTTTCTTCAAATATTTTCTTGAAAATATTAAATGTGCGCTGGTTTTATTTTTATTTTATTTCATGTTTTGTACGACATTGCCATATAAGTTATACAGCTAAAGTATTTCAATTAAAAAATGTACAATCACATAAATTGACATTGCTCAATATTAATTCTAATTATATCGTTTGCAAATTGGATAAGCCCTAAGTTCGATCCCTCTCGTCGTGACGAGAAAAATCTTTATATGGACTTTTTCAGTTGAAGGTGAGTTAGCCGATCTTATACGGAGGTAGCAAGTTTTTTTCCCTCCTGGAAACTGGGATTTTTCATCCAGCATACAGGCAAATCGGCCACGAGAACACACACAATTGACAAAAAATAGTAATGGTAGTGGTGGGGAGCAGGTAACGTTGTGAATAGATGTTGGTAGTGCTGTTCTGTGTAGTTGGTGAATTCAGTGGTGGAGACGGGGAGTTGTAGAGTAGAGATCCCTTCCTATCTCGATAAGCTTGGACTCCGGGAGGTGTCACGTACAGTAATTATTTATGACGTATGTTATATTCGAAAGCACTGAGCTATAGAAAGTCGCCTGCTTTCATTCTTGATTATATAAACTGTCCGATGCCACATTGTGGACAGCAGAACTAAAGTTTTTACAACCTGCTTCTTGAAAAAATACTTATAATTCTTTATTGAATTTAGGTCGTTTTAGAAAGCATTTTGTGGTCACACTCGGTAATGAAAATAAAAATAAATAAATAAATAAATAAACGTGTATGTGTGCTCGCGCCAACGAGTTTATACTAAAAATCGGAACTGAACTCATACACGTACACGCTTAGAGATTCAAATGTGTCTGAAAGAAAGTTCATTTATTGTTGTCATCTTCTGCAAATGGTTCTGAATTAAATTAGCACTGAACTAATTAGGATTCTGGACTAAAATAGCACGAAGTGCGGTATTTCTCTTCTACAGAACAAATAGAGATGGGAAGATGTTCCGCTTTTGGATCATAGTATCGATTCACTCGTGTAAAAAATCGCTAATGTGCACATACGCTTAATCATACAACAGAAAAAAAAAAGTTTTGTAGACTCATCGGACGTAAATGCAACACTAGAATATCCGACGTATAATTTTGTAGAAAGCAAAGTGGAAACGCCCAAACCTTTCCCACAAATGGTACAGTCAACATTCCAGACAAGAAGTTAGCATTCCAGTGAAATTCCACATTTTTTTCCTTTCCTCTCTCTCTCTCTCTCTCTCTCTCTCTCTCTCTGATCTTAGCTTAGTCTCTGTATTGCTGGGCTCGAAGTAAATGTGCGAGAACGACCTTGACTAGCAGGTTTTAATTATCATTATTTTGATTTCTATAAAATTACTTATCGACAACTACAATTGCAGAACAACCAAACAGCTATAGTTTACTCATGGACATTAATGTCAGCACAGTTCATGAATTTTTGTTCGATATCAGCCATCATTTTTATGCACTCGAAATTGAGTTGGTTGTACTAATTACAAGAAAATACAGAAGTGAAAGCAAATGTTGTAAGCAGTTTTAAAGTATTAAGGGGGGAAATGAAATACTAAGCATGATCTAGGAAGAAGAACTAGTATTAATTAGTTAGTAAAAAATAAGTAAATTAATTAATAATAAGAAATTATTAGGAAGAATTAATCCGATCACCAAAACACCAAAACTCATATGTTTTGGTGTTTTGGTTTATTAGTGCAGTTTTATGAATTTATTTATTTATTTGCTTTTCCTGGACAGTAAGTTTTCCGTTAATACGAGTAGATAAACGAGTAGAAAATTATATATACAGGGTGTCTCAAAAAATGTATACACACTTTGAATGATCATAAAGTTGATATTTATTATAATACAGTTAACTTCCACATTGTAAAGTACACTACATGAATGTACTTTTCATCCCTGAACGTCTGTATTCAAATTGATAACATGTCCTGGTCCAGGCACTGCTGATAACATGCAGCAATGGAATTGCAAACACTGAGAATCATTTCGACTTGTAGCTGGGCGCATTCTCTTTCGATTGCTGCTTTCAAGTCGTCGACTGTTGCCAGTTTTGAAGTGTAAACTTTATCCTTGATAAATCCCATAAGAAGTCTATTGGCGTGAGGTCTGGTGAACGCGGGGATATTCTACAGAACCTCTTCTTCCAATCCATCTGTTGGGTAGAGTCTCATCAAGATAGACCCTCACATCTCGATGGTAGTGTGAGGGTGCCCCATCTTGTTGAAAATAAAAGTCCTCATCCTCAAAGTCCTCTTGAATACGTGGCATGACAGCTTCATGCAGCAAGTTCAAGTAATTGGCACCAGTTACAGTACCGTAACTGGTGCCAATTACTAAAAAGAATGGTCCAATTAATCCGTGTGCTGATAAGCCACATCACACCATCACTCCTGGTAAATTTGCATGATGTTCCTCCATAACATGCGGATTCTCAGGTGCCCAATGAGTGCAATTGTGCCGGTTAATTGACCCATTGAATTTAAATGTCACCTCATCACTCCACACAATTCGTCTTGGAAATTGTGCGTCCTCTTCACATTTTTCCAAGTACCACTCACAAAACTGCATTCTCCTATCTGGATCATCTTCGTTGAGAGCGTGTACTCATCTTGGAATGTCACTTTTCCAATGACTGCGCTTCAACATGTGGTGGACACTTGATTTTGATACTCCTGTCTCATGAGACGCTTGTCGCACAGATTTTCTTGAACTGACGATACGTTTCAATCAACCTTTCTTCTGTTGCAGGCCTCGTAGGTGTTCGTGGTCTTCCTGAACTTTGCTTATGGACATTTTGAACAGTTCCATCCTCTTCAAATTTATCTCTAATTCGAGTGATAGTAAGACTCGTAGGTGAATCTGTAGGTGAATAAACTTATATATATATGTGTGTGTGTGTGTGTGTGTGTGTGTGTGTGTAAGTTTATTAACCTATGACACGTGATGTAGTACATTTGTAAATTTGTAATATTCAGTAATTTTTTACACATTTGCCTTCTATTCAAATAGTTTAGTTATTTAATGAAATTTGTATTTATCACTGCGTCTACTGTTAAAATATTTGCTCTATGATTTGCTAATCTGTGTTTAGATCAATAAGAAATGTCCATAATCTGCGTCCCTGCTGAATGGTAATGAGCACAAGCAATACAAGTGAGATGTGTTTTCGAGCAGAAATGCTGTACCTAATACTCGAGAGCCAGAGCAACCATTTTAATCGTTTCGAGAATATACATACGCATATTCTAGAAATATTAATATACATTAATACATTATGTAATAAATTTATGCATTATGTAATTAATATGTAATACATTTCAGAGTAAACTTTTATCCCTTTTGGAATTTTACAAATCCACAACTAGAAATAAGATACGAGACTATAATTTTTACTGTTTGTTGCGAATTGGTGGGAATGCGTTTGCAACCCAGTTAAAAAATAGTAAATATAATAACAATAAAGCCATTGGTTTCTATTGATAGGTAGCTGCATTGGTTATTAGCAAAAGTTCTTTATGCTTTTGTGTTCATTTTATTAAGAGCTTTCCTATACTTTCCCACGGTATGGATGATATGGTCTCTAACTTTTCGAAAGTAATGTTCTCCATGTCCTTAAAGGTTTGTTTCTGATGAACTAGATGATATCTTCAGGAGTTGAAGCGATTTAGTTCATTCAGTTGCAACGGAAGGAATGCTGAGGAGAGAGGGAAAAAAAGAATATGATTGCAAACATCTTTAAACGGATTCTGTCCGATCCTTCCCTCAAATGAGAAGCTATTCCACTTGTATTTTCCACCCATCACAATTTTTGCAGTCTAGGTGATAAAGAGCGAACCTCCCTATTAGCGTATTACTACATGACGGCTACTTCATGGTGGCTTGAAAATTGCACCTTATTCTCTCGATGGGGGTTGAACTTCCTTCGCTGCGATGAAAAGAGTGTACCTCCCAATACACGCTTTCATACCAGCCAAAGAAAAATATGCTAATAATTATACTGTACTTCCTTGAAAACAATAGTGGACAACTCCGTCCTTTATATCGGCTGTCACACTACCACACCCTCTCATCATCTTTGTTGTTCAAATCATAGTGATAACAATGCTTCATAACAGATGGCTGAGCTTACTGTCAGTGGCAGGAGCAACGTGTGTTCTACCTTGGATAACAATAACTTGCTTCTTAGTGATAGATCGGACTGTTATACGACGGTTAGAATATTTATATACAGTCCGATCTGTCCCTTTATAATTGTTCTACCGCTTTCATATTATTGGCGCATTGGAATATTTTAAACAGCCTTTTTCGTAGCAAAAAATATCACACTGATATACAGCATAGTGTTCTGGCAGTTCATTATGCAAGGTTCAATTTCCTCTCTAAAATAAAAGGCTCTCTAAAATATTCTAATGCGAACATAATATGAAAGTCGTAGTACAATTATAGAAATTAAACGAGAGAAAGGAAGATTTGGAACAATGGAGAAAGCAATTATCGAAGAATATTAAAACAGAAGCATCCTATTTTAGTTATTATAAATATTTGCTACTTATTAATCTAGAGGTAAGTCGGGAACGTTATTTCAAAACTGAAATCAGGTACTCATTTAACTGCACTTCTAATTCAACATTTATAATCTTAGCAGAAGGTTCACGTATGTTATAGCGCGGGTTAACTCTGCTAAGATAGCATCATGATTTATGGGCAGATTCCTTTTGCGTGCTTAAGGAATTTGAAGGAATCAAAATCAATCTAGATAACGGTTTATCTTGCGATAAAATTTTAAACATATACAAATTCCAATCAAATACTTTCGTATTTTTTTTTAAATCATATTTTATTCCCTACCTTTCATGGGAGTTTTTATGGTTGAAGGAGAAGGTTTGCTGGTAATTCCTCAATATAAATTATTTTACAATATTTAATTTTGTTTAATACTTTACTATTTCGCGCATCTTTCCATTTTTATTCATAATCTCCTCGTAATTTTTTTCCCCATTTTCAAGTAACAAAACTATATGTCGTTGATCGATCGATAAATTTCAATTCAAATCATTTTTTATACTTTATTCTTCCACTGTCCATCTCCATTTTCACCAAAAAATTAATTTAAAAATTAGTCTGTAAAATGTGTGTGTGTGTGCTGCGGCCGATTTGCCTATATGTGAAATGAAAATCCCGAGAATAAGGTTTATTCGGTTAGCACAAGTTTTATTTGCGTTATATATAATTTGTGAAACATAATTTAATTATGTTTCACAGCTTTCGTAGCTCAGTAGGTTTTGTGGTGCCTTCGCCTGGAAAGACCTGGATTTCAATCCAGTCTAGGAGGCCAAGAACCTTTATCAGGAATTTTCGATTGAAGGTGAGTTAGCCGGTTTCATACGGAGGTGGTGGCAAATATATTATGTTTCGCTGTAGTAGTTCTATGGACATTAATAAATTTAGTTTAATCCTTTATTCAAGTGTAAGCAAACAAAGTCTGCGTCTGAAGTATCTTCAGGACTGAAGCAACTCGTGGTAAAGGTGAACTAAGCTCTCATCACTTGTCTTAGTATCTCCCATAATGCAAAGTACATCTCCTTGAACATGTATAATACTATGCATTAAGGGAAGGGCCACTACCCAGACTGGTTTCGACCTTTATTGAGATCTCGTCAGTGGGAGCCAGACCCAGAGGTGGTGAGACTAAGGTGGAAGTAATGAAGAAGTCATATTTACCTATAATAAGGAGTCTCACCTTATTATTAAATTACTCTGGATTAGAGAAAGATGTTGGAGGTTTTTTTCCCCACTTGGTTAGACAACAATAAATTTAGTTTAATCCTTTATCCAAGTGTAAGCAAGCAAAGTTTGCTTCAGGAGTAAACTTTGCTCTCATCAATTGTCTTGGTGCAAAGCCACTTTGCATCAAGTTACACATCTGTATAAAAAAATATCAAGGATGAAAGATTACCATGCAACAAACCGAGTTCAGGTTATCCAATGGAGTCAAAGTCTTCTGTTTAAGCTCTAGACCGTTTATTTCCTTTTAATTTTTTTAACTTGAATACGAAATAATTAATAATTGCGCACATTTTTCTCTTTTTGTTTATTTTATCTGAATTTGACGCTAAATTTTTTCGGATATTTAATTTTGTTTTTCGTACTTGATGAAATATTTTATTTGAAATGTTGGAGGATTATCAAACTGCGTACTTTCTTTGCCTTAAAATGTAACCATTTTTCTAATCCGTTATGAAAATAGCGTCATTTTTGCTTGTTACTGCTTATAATCAAACAATAGTCGTTATTTTAATTACTGACTTTTATTTATTTTTTTTTTTATTGCTGACTACACATGCGCACAAACGCACGGTTACATATTTTATTTCATAGTAATTTTGTTGTAAAGTCTCTCATTCCATTCCTGCTCAATGGTCCACTCAGTTCACTGAGGTCCTTTCGGTATCTTCTTTGTGCCTTGAGGTTTCTTAGATTTTCCACCAACAATTACCGGCTTGCTGCACTTGTCCCCCACCTTCACTTTCTTCACGGGTTGTGGCTTGAACAAATCGTAGGGCTCCCAGTTTTCTTGCAAATCCATAATACGCCCGTATGAGCGGGTGATCCTGGTGTTGGGATCGTTTCCATGCTTTCCTTTCAGGGTGGTCATCAGGGTAGGGCAACCCGGAATGCGATGCTTGTCTGCCTTGCTAAACAGGTCCAAATTGGAGTGGGTGGGCTACAATCGAAACAAAGAAATCATCAGTGCAAAGTGCTAACAAATATCAATAACGGTTAACTGCAAAGGGAAAAACAATTGTTTGAAGCAAGTCAATAACAGTAATTTAATGATGACTGAATTGTTCTTACCGGCAGTCTCTTGAATGGTGTCTGAGATCGCGTTACGACGTGATTCCAACTGGATTTTACCTGCTGCTTTTCTTCTGGTTTTGTGTGGCGTTTTGCTGCTGGTTTTATCTGCTGCTCTTCTGCTGGTTTTTTCTGATGGTTTGATGCTGAGGGCTTCTTTGCAGGTTGAGACATTCTGAAGTGATATCCAACTGTGTATGTGAAATCGAAATAAATTATTCCAGCAGGTGTCTGTAGAGGTCTTTCCTCGAGGACTTTTAATTTAATAATGGCTGAAGATAATCGGAATCATTTCATTTTTAATTTTTAACTCATTGTTACGTGCATCTGTTCGTCTATTTAATTGTTACATTTAGATAATATGTGCAACAATGCTAAAGCACCTATTGAATTATTTGTTTTTAAAGCTACTTTATTCGAATTATGATAACCATCAGCTTGTTATCATTGGCCAAATCAGTGACATTTTAAAGTTATCGTGAACATTCAGTTGATTTTTTTTTTGTTATCTTGATCATTTTAATCATTTATAAATTACTTAAAATAATAAACTATATTAATTTAACATCGCTGTCCGTAGCACATATATTTTATGCTTTCTGTGTTTTCTATGCCTTTGGTAAAAATGTTAAAATTTTTTTTGAATGATATTCACTATTCATCGGTCCATCAATTTGTAATTATTTTTTTTAAATTATTTAATAACTAAACTGTTTTATTGTAATTTATTTTGGATATCTATTAAATCAGACGCAGCTATTCTCCTGCAGCCGATACCTCACATAACATCACGCTCATTCAATTGAATTGTTGTTCTGTTTCGCGTTTTCCTATAATTGTATTGCAATGGCTACGAAACTTCTTCGAAAATTTTAAGAATAAAGGCATTTAAAATAAACGTAAATGATTCCGGTAATAATATTTTATGACCATTTTATTTCGAATCTGGTTCAGAAAGCCTGCATCATACAGTATACCATGCAGGCTACATCTAAGCGTAGACTGATTACAGAAATACACTGAGTTGGAAGGCTATAACTTACATCGTTTAGGAGTGTATTACACATAACATACAATCCATCCTACGTATGGAATGTAACATAAAACGAATCTATTATACTGTTAGTGAGCTATATATATTCGGAGAAGTCTTCCTTAACCCTGTTTCCCCTGGTTAAGACGCAATAACATCAAAGAGTTTACGTGGGATGCAGCGGTTTTGACGGATTAGACGAAAACAAAATCTGAATATTATATATATATATATATATAAAGTTTCTCGGATATGGATCTGGATCTGGGATTTTTAGCTACTTCATCATAAAATTAGAGAAAATCAGAGTTTTTTTTTCCCTTAAAATATTCTTCGCTAAGTTATGTTTGCAATGCAGCATATGTGAAACTACTGCTTGCTTTATATAATTATTATTCGAAAACAAAGTAAAAACAAAAGCATATTTCACAAATGGAATAAAACTTTTAAAAAGATGTTTATATATATAATATTCATCAAAGCTTGAATTGCTTCCTCATTCTTAAGAAAAGGTTGGTTATATTCCATTAATTCGAGCCCTACCCAAAGGCCTATGAGTTGTGGAAATACTTTCTGAAAATGAAAGCTGTGCCGAACAAAGCGGCCTTTTGCAGCCCAATTTTTAATCCATCTAACTCAAGTGCTTCTAGATGTTTTTTCAATGTTTTAGGGATGGCGCCTAAAGCACCTATTATTATGGGAACAACTTTCGTTTTCTTTTGCCAGATTCGTTGAACATCGATTTGCAAATCGCGATATTTTGTAATTTTTTCATTTTCTTTGTTGTCAATCCGACTATCTCCTGGTAACTGATATTTCGATAAACACCCTTCATAATCATTTTATTTTAAAGTAAAAATGATTTCTTGTTGAGTTTTGTTTGAAAAAGCTTGACCAATTGACATTCCTAAAGCCTTTTTACACCGAGTTAGAAATCTCTTTCGTGCGCGAAATTAGTAATAAATTCCCAACGATCACCAAATGAAAAATTAACTTTCAGATGAGAGTCACATTGTCAAAAACCACATGATGGCAATTCCACCAGCATGGGAAGAACCTTTGATGTATTTTTCAATTTATTTATTTTCTGTATGTTAGATTCAGTAAATACAATTTGTAAATAATATTTCATCCAAATAAAATGTGTAAATTTAAATGAACAAATTGGGTGTCGTTGATATGTAATGTAAATTAAATTATAAAGGGAGGAATAATGAGAATGTGAGTTTAAGAGTGACAATGTTATAAAACTGTGTTAATGACGGGAATGGGCATTATCGTGAAAATGATTAGGAGGAAAGAACGATGTTGACTTTGTGTTCGTCCGGTTCAAATCCAACAAATGTGTGCAAAGATGTCTACATGTATAAGACACTAGAGAAGAATAGAGATCTGCAAGTTGTCCAACTGTGTCATGCAGACTACAAACAAGCGTATACAAAAGAACATGCAGGTAGATTATTATATCTGTACACGAATGCTAGGCATATCAGAAACAAAGGGATAGAGTTTGTTGCCTCAGTCAATATGTTGGAACCTCAGATTGTAGGAATTAGTGAGACCTGACTATCAGAATCAGACCTACTAATTGGTATCGAGTGTCATGGGTACAGTATTTTTAGGAAGGATAGAGCGGGAGAGGAAGGGGCGTGCTGCTAATGATATCGGATGACTTAAATCCAGTTAGAGTTGAGACCTATGATTGTAGTAATACTACTAACAATATTTCATGTGGCAGTGAGTTTGAAGCCATATACTAGGTGGAATGGTGGAATTCCACCTCACAGTCTGGTGTGAGTTGGAATCTAACAAGACAAATTACATAGTGGGGTGTTGTTTCAGACCTGGTGGATCGGTTGCTGATGATGAAGAAATACATCGTCAAATTGAAAAGGTGAGCGTGAAAAGAGTAATCAAAATGGGAGACTTTTATTATCCAAATATTGATTAGGTAGCAGTAGAATCTCATGAGAAGAATGCAAATGCCTTTATTGAGCTATTGCTGGACAACCTCCTCAAGCAGCATGTGAGAGAAGCAACTCGAGGCCAAAGAATGTTAGATTTGATTATAGTGTCAGAGGGCGTTTCATTTAAAGACGTAACTATTCTGCCTCCAATTAGTGACATGCGGTACTCACTTGGGAAGTGACTAAATTTATCAATGTTCCATTCAGAAAAGGTTCCATGCTGAACTACAAAGCATGAAATTAAGGGCAAATGAGGAGTATACTGAGTTCAGTGGAATAGTATCGGTTACTGGATGGGAAGAATATCGACAGTGCATGGGAAGGAATCATTTAAAAAATATTTAAATGATGCAATATCAGAATGTGTCCCGAGAGTTCGAAGAATAAATAGGGTAGGGGTCAAAAGCATCTTATTAAACAAGAGATTGGTAAGAAACGAATGATGTGGAAGCAATACCATGTGCACAAACGTCCGTTATGAAAATTATAAGCAGCTTGCTAGAACAGTCACAACTGCTGTACGGAAAGCTAAGTCTGTGTATTAAAAAAAAAAAAAAACTGGCTCTGCAAGCTAAAGACAACCCACAAGAATTCTATCGATATGCTACAAATAAAAGAAAGAATGAATATGAAAGAATAACTGTTGTAAATGCAGATGGCATGAGGGTTACAAATGCAGAAGAGATTGTTCAACTGAGTGCCCATTTTGCTAAAGCTATCAACCTAGTGTATACAACATTGAGCTCACTGCTACCTCTTCTGAAGAAGCCAGGTATATGAAGGGGAGGTATTATAGCTGTTGCGCAAACTGAATAAGAATTCCGCAATGGGACTGATGGGATATCAGCACGGGTGCTAAACGAGTGTTCAGCTGAACTGGCTATTTCTTTGACCAGGCTATATAATTTGAGTCTCAGAACAGGGAAGATTTTGCAGAAATGGAAAGAATGGTTGGTAATCCCATTGCACAAGGGTGGTGTAAAGACCGATGTATCTAACTAGCCACCAATCAGTATCTAAAGAGTGGTGGTGGTGGTGGTGGTGGTGGTGAAGATTTTGGAAAAATTGGTTACGGCTCGCATTCAGAAATGGGTTGACAGTGAATCTTTACTTTGCAATGAACAACATGGGTTTACTAAGGAAAGATGATGTTTTAGCAACTTGCTCACATTCTATTATAATGTTACCATTTAACTAGACAGGTGAAATGGATACACCGTGATACTTTGGGATTTTTCTAAGGCTTTTGACAGAATACAGCATGGAAGACTGTTGCAGAAATTGGAGAATATGGGTTTGGATAATAAAATATTAGCATGAATAAGATGACTGACTGACAGATATCAAAAAAGTGGTATACAGGGTATATAAGTCTGCAAGATTTAAGGTAACTAGTGATGTACCTCAAGGATCAGTCCTTGATCCACTGTTATTCAATCTGTACATTAATGATATTGGAGGGATTTCACAGGCGACGTACAGCTATTTGCTGATGATGCAATGATAGGTAGGGTAATCAGAAACGATTACCCTATCTATCTTTGCGGCTAATATGCAGTACTTGCAGAATAATTTGAATAGGCTTCAATTACGGCATGAGAAAATGGATGTCAATAAATGCAAAGTCATTCACTTCGGCGTGATTCAATATCCAATATCGTATTATATTCGTGGCCTTATGCAAAAAAAAAACTGATGAAGCTAGGGATCTTGGAGTGTTAGTAGATATGAAGTTGAAGTTCAGGGGCCATTTAGCAAAGATTGCAAATACAACTCAAAATATAATTGCAATGCTGTAACGAACGTTCATATGTAAAGATAAGTATGTCATTTTGCCTCTCTACATGGCCTTGATAAGATTAATACTTGGACTTGCGAGCAGGTCTGGTCTCCTAGTTTCCGTTGAGATCCTGATACAGTGGAGGGAGAGTGATTAGAATGATATCAGGATTGTGGAATACTGATTATGAAGACAGATTGAGAATTTGTAGACTGCAAACAGGAGAACGAGGGTGATATGATTGAGACTTACAAACTTCTGAAAGAGTCATACAGGATTTCAGTTGATGGAATTTTTTACTTTATGTTGGGTGGGGATAGGACTAGAGGGTATCCTTGGAAGCTGAGAATGAATGCCACTAAGAAAGGGGATAGGGCTAGGGTGGTGCATGATTGGAATGGAGTGACATTGGATGTTGTGTGCTCAAGTGTGAACGAATTCAAGAATAAGTATGATAGCTGGTGCCTGTAGTATGTGGCCTCCCTCGATGAGCCCCCGACTCCCTGGAGGTCTCTCTTAATAATAATAAGAAGAAGAATAAATAGTTTGAATTTAGGATATTTATCTCCCAAATATTGATAAAGTGTTTTATGTCTACTTTTGAAAACTTATCCTTAAGAGCTAAATCGCATTTCATATCTATTACTGCAAGTTGAAGTTCTTCAGGCACAATGTGTCTATGTCAACAGAAAATGGATCCAAGAAAATGAAGAGTGTTTGCTTCATTTCTTGTAAATTTAAGAACCTTTCTTAAGTTTCTTCTCAGATCAAAATTACATAGCTGTACTTTTCAAAGGATATTTCTTCATAATTGGGAGAATATTCAAGTGATTTCAAAGTAGCAAAGTGAAATAAATTCCCTTTGAACGTTTGATCAGCCCAGAGCTCACGTTTGATCTCAAATGCTTCAATGCATGAAAAAAGTTCAGTCACTAACTTAGTGCTTCCTTGCATTTTAAAACTAAATCTTGAATCCATTTAGTATGTTCAAATTCAGGCACATTTTTTCTTTCATGTCCATGAAAACTTTTATTTCACCAAACAATTCATAGCAGCGATTCAGTACAATACCCTTAGTCAGCGAACTGTGATAGGGCGGTCCATGTAGAATACCGATCTCATTTAAGAAATTATGAAATTGTCAGTGATTTAAGCCACGTGCACGTATAAAATTAATTGCTTTTACCATGACATCAATGACATGGTCCCTTTTGAGGGCTTTGCACTATAGAACTTCGCGATGTATAATGCAATGCACACAGTAGAGATGATGATCTTTACTGCAAGTTTGATTTTGATTTCGACACTCCACCTGAATCACTGCCTACCATTTGCAGTGCTCCATCTATGGTCAACTCACCATCTGTTTCCAGTCCATGTTTAATTTATCTAAAGAAATAACTAAACACTGAAATATATCTTCCTTTGTTGTTTGGCCTTTCAGAGGTACAAGCTCCAAAAATTCTTCTATGATGTGCATATCTTCACCCACCTCGAATAAAAATACAAAGCTGGCCATTATCAGTAATATCAGTGCTTTCATCGATGGCAATGGAAAATGAAAGAAACTAGTGAGCTTTATATTTAAGTTGCAAGATTAAGTTTTCAGAGATATCCATAATACGTTCTGCAGTAGTATTTCTTGACATATCTGAAAGTACTTGCCGTCTTTCAGAACAAAGAAACTAACTCTGAAGCCTTCATCATGCATGTTTTAACAAATTCTTCTTCTGAAAATTATTTGGACGAAATGGTTATTTTTTAACAATTTTTTTTCGCGAATCTTTCCACTATAATCTTTAAATTTCTTTTCATGATTAGTTTTATAACGTCGATGCACATCGTAATCTTTAACAACAGAAATTTGTTTATTGCAAATCTAGCAGATCGGTTTAAGGTCCAATTCGACAAAAAATAAATCTGTCAATTTTTTTTACACTATTCTACATTCGGTATCAACTTTTCTTTGCTTTGGCACAATGGAGTTAGGTAGATATAAAATTTTTGCGTTAAAAAATTTGTAAAAAAACTAAAATTATCTTTAGCGAAAGCAGTACACTATCACTGACGCGCGTGTGTGTGTGTGTGTGTGTGTGTGTGTGTGTGTGTGTGTGTGTGTGTGTGTGTGTGTGTGTGTGTGTGTGTGTGTGTGTGTGTGTGTGTGTGTGTGTGTGTGTGTGTGTGTGTGTGCGTGTGTGTGTGTGTGTGTGTGTGCGCGCGCGTGCATTTTAACGCAGCTTTGTTAGCGTATTCGTTCTGTGGAGTAAACATAGCTCTGTAGCGAAAGGTTAAGCCTTAAACACTTTATCTTTAACCCTTATTAAGGGTTAAAGATAAACTGTTTCGTAACCTCTATAAGTATATATTAACAGATTAGTTTAAAATTAAAATGTAATAATAATAATATATATATATTTATAGCCATTAATAATATATAGCCATTAGGAAAAACAAAACCAGGACGTCCTCTTAAAGATTCAACAATAACTTCTAAGGCCGGAACAGGCCATGCTAGTCCTAAATCTTTGATACGCATGATGATGATGATGATGATGATGATGTGTGTATATATATATATATATATATATATATTATCAAAATGAGTCACGGCCCAGATTGAACACTACCGTGGGTCGGTTTCCACTCCTCGGGCCATATGTTTGACACCCATGCTCTAGAGTCTGGACCCTTTACTTCTTTTAATTTTTTACTTGAAATCGAACACGAAATAATTAATAATTGCGCACATTTTCTGTGTTTGTTTATTTTATCTGAATTTGACTCTAAATGTTTTCGGATATTTAATTTTGTTTTTCGTACTTGATGAAATATTTTATTTGAAATGTTGGAGGATTATCAAACTGCGTACTTTATTTGCCTTAAAATGTAACCATTTTTCTAATCCGTTATGAAAATAGCGTCATTTTTGCTTGTTACTGCTTATAATCAAACAATAGTCGTTATTTTACTGATTATTTTTTATTGCTGACTACACATGCGCACAAACGCACGGTTACATATTTTATTTCATAGTAATTTTGTTGTAAAGTCTCTCATTCTGTTCCTGCTCAATGGTCCGCTCAATTCAATGAGGTCTTTTTCGGTATCTTCTTTGTGCCTTGAGGTTTCTTAGATTTTCCACCAGCCATTATCGGCTTGTTCCACTTCTGCGTCTCCTTCACTTTCTTCAAGGCGTCTGGCTTGAACGTCTTGTAGGGCTCCAACTTTTCTTGCAACTTCCAGGACTCTTTCAGAGCACGCCCGGATGAGCGACTGATCCTGGTGTTGGGATCGTTTCCATGCTTTCCTTTCAGGGTGGTCATCAGGGGAGGATATCCCGGAATGTGATGCTTCTCCGCCTTGCTAAACAGGTTCAAGTTGGAGTAGGTGGGCTGCAACCGAAACAAAGAAATCATCATTGAAAGTGCTAAGAAATATCAATAACGGTTAACTGCAAAGGGGAAACAATTATTTGAAGCAAGTCAATAACAGTAATTTAATGCTGACTGAATTGTTCTTACCGGCAGTCTCTTGAATGGCGACTGAGATCGCGTTACTGTATGTTTCCAACTGGATTTTATCTGCTGCTTTGCTTCTGGTTTTGTGTGGTGGTGTTCTGCTGGTTTTATCTGCTGGTTTGCTGCTAGTTTTTTCGGCTGGTTTGCTTTTGGTTTTATTTGCCGAGTTACTGCTGGTTTTCTCTGATGGTTTGCTGTTGACTTTTTCTGTTGATTTACTGCTGGTTTTATCTGGCGGTTTGCTAATGAGGGCTTCTTTGATGCTTTATGCATTTTGGAGTTGATATCGAATTGTGTACGTGAAATGGAAATAAATTATTTCTGCAGATGTTTCAGCAGATCCGTCCTCGAGGCCTTTTAATTTAACAATGGCTGAAGTTAATCGAAGTCTGTTTTTTGAGTTTTCACTCATTGTTACTTCCTTCTGTTCGTGTTAGATTGTTGCATTTAAATAATATATGTGCAACAATGCTAAAGCCATAATTTAATTTCTTGTTTTAAAAATTACTTTATTTGAATTTAATAAAATAACATTTTAGTAAAGAATAAAAGAACATTTTAGTAAAGAATAAATATTATATCCACATGCGGGTATTATGAATATCATAATTACTAATGATAACCATCAGTTTGTTATCATTGGCCAACTCATTGACATTTTAAAGTTGTCGCGAACGGTGCAGGGGAATAGGAACTAAAGATTGCTAAAGGAAACGTACACCTAAGAATTGTGTTATTCAGCGGTGTCTCACTCAGTTGTTTAAATATATTTTCATTTCTTTTGTGGTCCCATGACATATAATTCACAGCTCTCATAAATATCATTTCACTTGATTCTATTGTGTGTTATCTTGTTTAGCTAAAGCCCATAATTTCCTTCCGTGTAGTGCGAGTACTGCTAAAACATTAGAAGTATTTATTTTTGTACAAAATTGGAATTAAGAGTTCTGATTGTAACTAGTAAATATCTGGAATTATATATATATTTTTTCATATAATATTTCTTATCCATTCATATAACTTATTGTTGATATAATATTACCATTTTTTTTCGGTATTATTGTATCAATAGTAAGTTATTTGAAGTAGCTAACCCGAAACATTAGTGTTGTCTAAATAGCAATGTGTTCTCATTATAATGATTTATCAATTACTTAAAATAAGGAACTATATTATTAGTGATTAACATCGCTGTCAATAGTAGCACATGCCATATTTTATGCTTTCTATACCTTCAGTTAAAATGTTAAAACTTTCTTATCATACTTAAGAAAATGTTGTTGTTGTTGTTGTTGTTGTTGTTGTTGTTGTTGTTTTCTACATTAGCCAAATGGTCGACTGATAAATACTGAAAAGTCTGTATAAATTCTAGGGCTCCTAGTTTATCTTGAAGGAATCGAACAACGACTTGAACAACGACAATCAAACACTTGAACAACGACAGTCGAATACTTGAACAACGACTTAATGTTATAATGATGAAAACGTAGTTGATCCTAAAGTAATCTCTGTCGCTTCACTTCTATATTCACTTTCGCCTGATAGCTTATGCTCTTTTTTTTTTTTTTTTTTTACATATATATTTCTCAATTGTAGACACTAGCAAACTGCACAAATGGGACAAATTTGGATGACATTTCGTGGATTTTACTGAAATTCACTCAACTTTTCAAATTTGTTTGTACAGTCGCAAGTTGGTAAGGAATCACATACAGAAATGGTTTCAAAGAGCATCTTTGCTATGCTATGAGCATGACTTGAGTAATGAGGAGTCATGTGTGAGCAACTTGCTCACATTCTGTAATACTTTTATAGAGAAGGAGAATGGATACACTAAAGTATTTTTAGATTTTGTTATGGCTTTTGACAGAATACAGCATGGAAGACTGTTGCAATTTGAGAATATATGTTTGGGTGTATAAATTGTTAGGGTGAACAAGAATATGGCTGACTGACTCACAGGTATCAAAAAAAAAAAAGTGGTGTATGAAGGATATGAGTCTGCAAGATTTAAAGTAGGTGATTGGCTGGCGGTGTACCAGGGATCAGTTCTTCGTCGAATTGTTATTCAATCCTTACATTAATGCTTGGAGACATGCAGCTGTTTGCTGCTGATATAAAGATAGGCAGGTTGTCAGGAATGTGACTGAAATGCAGCACTACAGTATGATTTGCATAAGCTGGAAATGTGGGAATGTTGGAAATGGGGATTTGTTTTCAATGTTAATAATTGTAAATTTATGCACTTTGGTGTGGTGAGATATACGTTGGTGAATTATATTGGTGGGATTATGCTAGAAGAAACTACTGACCAGGCTAGGAATCTTGGAGTTTTTAGTAGATAGAAAGTTTAAATTCAGGGTGCCATAGTACAAAATTAGAGGACAGTGCAATATTGAAACGAACATTGACATGTAAGGATAAGGAAGTCATTTTTCCTCTTTACAAGGCCTCGATACGACTTCATCGGGACTGTTGTGGTCTACTGATGATATCGTATCATGGTGCAGATTAGTCTCCTATGTGATCCAGATATAATGGGGAGGATGCAAATGAGAGTTAAAGATGATAATCAGGACTATGGGATATATATTATGAGAAGAGATTGAGAATTTGCAGACATTAGCAAACCGGGGAAACAGCGGTGATATGGCAGTGACCTAAAAACTTCTGAACGGGGTCATATAGAATGCCATCGATGGAATTTTTCATTTATGTAGGATGGAGAGAGGACGAGACGGCATCCATGGAAGCTGAAAATGAATACAGTCAAGAAAGGCGTGAGGTGGGTTTTTCTCTCATAGAGCGATAGAGTAAGTGGAATGGATTATCTTTGGAGGTGGTGAGTAGAGATAGTGTGGACGAATTCGAGAATACATATGACAGCTGATGAGGTTGATATGTTTTCGAACTGCCTGTCGTTGTTTAAATAATAACTTTAATACACACTGCACAGCAGTATTCTCTAACCCTCTCGGATGACAAAAAAATAAAATAAATCAATAATTTTTCAAGATTTTCTCTTTATTGTCAAGATTTTCAGTAATTTCAAGATTTTCCCGTCTGTGAGGAACCTTTTAGTCGAAAGAGAACAGAAGGTTCCTCACGTCATGGACGGGTATCGAACTCAGGTCTTTCCGGTCTTATAAGTGGAGATGGAGGGTTTTTCTCCCGGAAACTCAGGTTTGCCGTTCCTCATAACAGGCAAACAGCCCCGTGAACACACGCTTCTACACACAAAAAATACCTCTTCCCCCAACGTCAAGATCTGCGACAAGTCGGTTGGGATCGCGCACGTAAGGTCACATCATGTAAAAAGGCAGACCCCAAATAAATGGGATAAGGCACACGAGGAAGAAGAAGAAGAAGAACGTATAGGTCTAACTACCATAATCTATATGTAGTAAAAGTTTGGAATATTTATGTAACATAAAAGTGACTATAAATATATGAAACAGATGAATCGAACTGGCCCTATATTGGTATAAAGAATCAAAGCAGGTGTTCGGGATTCGAACAAATTATATATAATGTGCCCTTAGTGAGCACAGTGCTCAATATCGCTTATTTCATTCTTTTTTCTTTTTTGTTTTCAGTGACAAAGAATATGTCTAGTATAAATTAGACCCCAATGCAGAACATTGTAGAATTGGAGATCTTAGCACTCAACTAATAAATACTGAACCTAGAACTTCACCGTTAATAATAATGAATTGCGACAGAAGAAGATATCACAATGTTTTCTGTCATTGCTCAGAAAGCTAATTGGGAATTATAGCATTCATTTCGTTAAAAAAAAAAAAAAAAAAAAAAAAAAAAAAAAAAAAAAAACCGATGCATTGAATGCATAACGCCTAGCATTACGTGAGATCCGCTGCCTTTAATAAAGAACTTAAAAAACAAACAAACTTAAAACTTCATAATTCCATCCGTTACCTCCAGCTTTAAAGAACTCAGTTTGGTAGTAAGTTTATAGTTATATCATATGTAATGATTTAAAAGGTTATGCAGTATTTGTAAAAATTTTGAAGATAGTTTAAATTATTTATAATATTTATTTATAAATTATAATTAAATTATAAGTTACATTATTATTTCATAAATTTAAAATTATATATTTTGGCAAAGCATTTGGTAAAGTGGCACTCATGATGTCACATCCTTCTTAAAGTAACAAACAAACTCGTTCATATAGAGAGAGAGATGGCTCTCTGTTATAGTAAAAAGGGACTGTGGCAGAAGACAAGGCAATATCCGAAAACAATGTGGCGCAATATTTTCGGACCGCTTTGAGGATCAGTTTGCATTATACTACTTATTTCATAAAGAAGACGGGCAGGGAAATGGAAATCCGCAGAATAAGCAAACTTCTTAGAGATTTCTTATATACACAATGCAAAAAAAACCATGTTTTTCCATGTGTGCAACATCTCGCTACCTGACAATCGAAAACTTACATCTGCCACTCAAGCTGATAAGATCGCCATTAACCGCCAGTCTGTCCCCGGCGCGTGAACTCCGGCCTGTACATTAGTCTTCCCTAATAGCTCGACGTGTGTGGTCGCTGCACGTTCTGCAGTTAATGAAGAAACCCCCCGACCTCACGCCCCAACTCCAAAACAAACAGATCCGAATATAATGAAGATTTAAGCTTGGCAGTGGGAGGAGTGATGCGATAAGAATATCTTCGGAGTCGAGATTTATCTCGAGAAATGTAAACGGTCTGTTTGTGTGTAGGCAGTGAATCGGTAATTATCTACATTCACAGTATCTCGAGGAATCTCAACGACATGCGGCTTGTATGTGATGTCAGTTTTAAGGCATGCGTCGTGCCTTATATGTCTTAATCAATGTAACAATCATTGAAGGCTAACAATTCCACTTTGTTTTTTTTTTTCCCATTTGAATTTCTTATGTCGTAGCCACGTTTTACCTACACGATTCATCTGCTCGGTATTGGATATTCTCGGGATAATATTGTAGTTTACGAGTAATCTAAATGTAGCATATAAGACTACAATTCTCTCGTTTTTTTTTTTTTCCAAACAAACATTCACTCATACTGTTTACAGAGTTTGTATATTGTTATTAGGAATATCGAACATTTCAATGGTTATCTCACTGAAGGGATTTTTTAAAATCTAACTATGCTTTACCACGTTTTTTTTTTTTAAATTCAAAATGTACATTTTTTTTACGAAATAAATTTTCTTATTATAACAAACACTTTGAACATATACAAATGAAACTTGAACAGAAAGCAAACGCTGACATTGTCCATCACAATTTAATGCACTTTATTCAGAAAACTATTACTGTGAAGTAGGGGGGGGGGGTGATCTCTGTCTAGTTATAGCATGCGGTTGAAAGTTCCAAATGATGCGCAAATGACTGCCACACAACTCATCACAGGATTGCTACTTGTATCCTTATAAGCCTAAAAAAATAGCTCCATCTAGTTCTGAAATTTTAAACTGTAACAGTTTTATTGAGTTGCAGTTTCTAAATAAACCACACGCTAAATATGCCACCAAACACAGCATATCCGTCCATGGGTATGAAGATTGACACTCACTCGGTTGTTGAGTGATAGCTTACTCGCCTTTTCAAGAATAGCGAAGTTCAAATGTTTAACGGATCTCTAAGACTGTCTGAATTTTATTCTAAGTGAGATAGCTCGAAATGGCCGTTTGAATAAGTTCTTGAACAGGTATCAAAAGTCTCTTTAAGTGCAACTAATCGCAGGTTATTATCGAATTGAATCTCTGTGACATCATCGGCGAAGTTGCCGCTGCCGTCACCAGACCTGAACTTCGAGAACTGCCGTTGACATTTTCTATTATTTAGAGCTGAACGGTTTTTTTTTTTTTTTTTTTTTTTTTTTTTTTACTGTAAAGCGGTATACGCCTAAGGCAGTGCTCTGACACCTTAATCTCTTTTGGAATGTCTAGAAAAAATATAAATTAAAAAAAAAAAAAAGCTGAGCACTGATAAATCATTAAAAACCGACACTTAGAACGATGACTAACGTCTATACACATTCCATTTTTATCTGCGGGATAAAACACAAGTGACGAAGCGGGAAACGTGTCGTGAGTAAAATGAACAATGCATTTTTCCGTATCGTCTATCAATCATTTTTCAGCATTAATTTCCCTAGTGAATAAGAATGCTTAAACTTTTTTTCTTCTTCTTAACTGACAACGCTTTCCACGCATAACTCAAGGCGAACGTAATCAACATCGGTGTTTACTCGTTCTGCAAAACTCGTCTAAATCTTCAAAAATTCACGCTTTATTACACGCTTTAAATATCACGCTTTATTACTCAACGTACTGAAACTTTATTTCCATTTTTTTCCCTTTTTTTGATGATATTTATTTTCAGGGACAATGCAAATGTCTTTCTTAATAATGGAAACGCTATTCTGATTCACATATCTTACTATGCCACCCAAGATCCATGTAGGGGATACGATAAGAGGATGCATTTTGTATTAGGAGAATATTCAGAATATTTTTAAAGGTTAAGACAATTCGTTATCTACTTTAGAATAGTTTCCAACAGAATATTATTCTGTTTTGAGTGCTCGTTTCAAATAATAGTCCAAAGTGGTAATATGTAATTCCTTACTTGCTGAGAACTAGGACATACGCACATTTCTCGACATGTTATGGGGATTAATGGTAAGGCATATTCTTAAATTAAATTATTAGTAATAGTATTTATTTAAGCATTTTGTAGTTGATAAAAAAAACACATCAAAAACTGTTGTTGGAAACAAATAGAGACAGTTATAAAAAATACTAATTAGAAGAACTGTAGTAGAATTCTTGTATAGCGGCCTCATCATTATCAAAACAACTGAACTCAAGCCGTGTTTTGACTTGATGTAGTGTAGACATATTTTCTTATGTTTATTTGGGCTAAAATGATCTGATTGAAACCAAAATTGAGATGATAAAACTGATTTCAGCACAGATTTTAAATCAAGGTTCGATAAAATTCAAGGTACGGGTGATTTTATGCGTACGGTTGCACAAGACAGGCCGTATTTATGTGATAGATATTTGGGACACTCGGTGGAACACGTCTACAGCAATTCACTTAAACTAATATCGCTACGGATTCATAACCGTAGCCAATTAAGATATACTAATTAGGAGCCGTTGCGTTCATCATTCCCGTACACTCATTCGCAGTCTTTTTTTATTCTTTCTTTCCTGAGTAGCGAGAGAGAGAGAGAGAGAGAGAGACGTCTCCTATAGGTTATTACAGTACTCAAAAATTTCTTACCTAGACAAGATGAATTAAGGATTTTAACTCTCCACGAGAAAAAACCTGAAAGGATGCTGCTTGCATCTTTAATTACCTCTTTTTTTTTTTTTACTTTTTCGATACAAGACATGCATAGATGCTCACTACTAATGTAGTGTGTGTGTGCGTGTGTGTGTGTTTCTCTTACTTTTCTCGTTTAATATGCACACTGGGATGAGAAGATAAAAAAAAATATGACCAACATGTCAAAGGAATCGCGGTTGGAATATTTCATATAAATAATTTATTTACTTAATATAACATGCCAGAGATAATGACTAAAGCAGAATGTCATGAACGTAGAAGTTAACGGATTCTTTGTACCTGCGATTATACAAACGGAATAAAAATCACAAACACCGAAGACACAATAACAGTATTTGTCTTTCCACTATACACAAAACGAACAGAAGACTTTAAACCAGTGCAGAATGAGTTTTTATTAATGTCATTTAATGAAAAGTGACAAAAATTAATGAGGCATGGACATCCCGAGGGAAGGGAAATATCACATGATGTCCGGCGGATATAAACAATTCAAAATGGAATTCATGCTTCATAAGCAATTGTACACCATTTTCCGGTTTTCTGTCCGTTGCTTGCGAACAAAACAATAAAAACGTTCTTGGCGACTGGTAGACTTGGTCGTATGGTGATTTACAGCTGCGCACAGCACAAATGCCATGTCGACAAGATCATCGTTGTCCACAACTATAAAGTTGTAGTTTCGGTAAGCACGTTCATAGTAATCTTCTGTCACCATCTCCGCTGTCTATCCTGTTCGTCCCCACGATGGAGTGAGTGCTGTGGTTATAAAGTCCTTGCGCCATCAACTGCAACGCCAATGGATTCCGCTGACCACTCGCCTTTTTCAGCTTCGCCCGTTTGTTTTGGAACCAAATCTTGATTTGGGATTCGTTGAGGCCAAGTTCGTACGCCAACTCTTGTCGCCGCTGTTCCGTCAGATATCGACTCGTCTGGAATTCTTGCTTTAAGCGGCCCAGTTGTTCCCCAGTGAACGCAGTACGGGGACGTTTATCGTCCACTGTCTTCTCCCTTTTCTGCAGCCGCCGAGAACGAGGACCTGAAATGAAATTTAAAAAAAATTCGGTTTAAAATTTTACTCATTTGATCCCTGACTATATTCAAGAATGTTTTATAAAATATTTAATTTCTTTCATACAAATAGTGTTGAGTGTCCTCTATATATATATATATATATACACTGTTGTCCTTGAAGGATCAGGATTTCAGACTCACACAAAATCAGATAAACAGCTTTGCATTATTGCAGAGGAGTGCTTAGAATTTTTGGACAAAAAAATATAATGTAAGGATTAATGATCTGATCTTCAGATAAAAACCGGGCTTAATGACATTATTAATAAAAGGGGCTCTTAAAATACGTTGAATACGTAAATTAGAACAAGGAATGACAATATAGAAAAAATGTCAAAGTTGAAAGGTCTGTTTCTATGTCACTGGAAGTGTAGGGAGCTAATGTAACCTTCGTACTACAGGGCGAAAAGGGAAAAAAAAAGGTCACATTAGTTCCGTAGAATTCCAGTAACATGGAAACAGATACTTCACAGCCCAGAGAAGATTCATCAGAAATCGACCAACAGGGCAAGGCAACGTTGCTCATGAGAAAAGTCAAACTTGAAGAAAAAAAAATGAACCAAAAAGGCTAACTTCAAAATCGGCAACATCCAAAATTCTAAAAGAAAAATATGACTATAAACATCAATGCCATTAAGCATATTTTCCCATGAAACTACACAAAAAAATCATCTCGGGAAGTGCATGCAAACAGCAGCTTTCCAAAAGGATAACATAAAAAAAAAAACGAGAAATAACCCAAAACAACACTTGTAAACTGAATCGAATCTTCTGCTAACTCAGAACTGCAGCCAAACTAAGATAATACTCTGGCGGTTGGTTCATTTTCAGTGAACCCTTCAATGAAGTAAATCTAGAAATTCGAAATGATCAAGAGGAAATAATACTTGTCCATGAAGACGTAGAAAATTAGGAGATTAAGAGTTAAGAGTGAACTCCCTCCCACTGAGGGAGGGAGTTCACTCTTAACCACCAAACCACCTTCACACTTAACCACCAAACAACTGTTGTCCTTCGCACAGAAAGCACGAGGATCTCCTTGCAAACCAGCACTAACCCACAGTACATCGCAAAAATTCCTGAGTCCATATAAAGTCCATTTGTCCAAAATGAATTACGAATATGTCATCATTGCTAGAGACTTCAAGTGCACTCTTGACCGAAAAATGGACAGGCTAAACTGTACTGAACATCGCACCTTCTTTATAAAACTTGCTGCAGAAAATGATAAACAACAATGAACTGGTTGACGTCTTTCAGTATCAACACCTGGAAAGAAGTCCTATACAATAAGTCAATAGAGTGAGCATCAGACAACACGAACAGCAGATCCAGCACCTCTTTAAAGAAAGCATTGCATATCAATCAGTCATCCACGCCATACAAGCAGAATTAGAATTGTCTGCTAAAGACCCAATACTTACATCATTTCACAGCGTCCCCACAAAGTAATATATCTCTAGAAAAGAAAAAAGAAAAAATAGCAGACGGCAACTGGAATCTCGGCCATCATACTACATGATGGCAGCAGTACAGAAGATCAAACTAAAATCATTTCAGAAATTGAAATATCACAAAATCGACACACCTCTATAGGGACCTCTGAAACATTTTCACGAAATTCTCGGAGGAATAAACAGCACAAAAACAGTCCGGTAAATCTATCAGCTCGAAAGAACTAAAACCAGTGTGCAAATCTCTACACAAGAACAAATTCCCCAAGCCTAGATGGGCTCACATCAGAGTGCTCCCCAAGTCTTCTGGGATCAACTCGGATTATTCCTCCCTGTCTCATTTCTAAGAAGGGGAGACCACACCTTCGAAAGTGGTGTTCAATCTCATTAATTAACATACACGGTAAAATCATTTCCAAAGTAATTGTAAACCGACCGAAACCCACGTTTGTTGCCTCATGCTATTGGACTCTATCAAACATTCTCGGTACTGGGAAAATCAGTACATGATTATCTACGCTTAATCAGAACATACCTCATTAATATCGCTAACACTCAAAACGAAAATAATTAACATTAATCATCCTTGGCCAAGAAAAAGTCTTTGATAGGATAGAATTACGAATAGAACATAAACATCCTTTCGAAGTCCTGAGGGCATTTTGATATGGATCTCTCATTATCCAAACAGTTTCAAGATTTCCGATAGTTTTTAGAAGAGATAGTTTGGTGACTAGTATATATTAGTATACAAGAAATTGCAATGGGATTTTCATTGATATTATGAGATCTAATAATTTTAGCTATTCTTTAGCATACGTCTCTTCCTGCCGATGTAATTTGCAGGATTTGTCGCTGAAATAAAATGTTAATAAGGTTATTCATAAAACTTTTATGGATGAATGCAATCGTACACGGTTACAAGATCTCAAAACTTTTACGATATTGAGGATGACTTTCCGAAGCTATTCAGCGGAAATAATGTTTTAGAAATAAATGTGATCCATACACAGCACGATACTTCTAATTTTCAGCAAGTCTCTAGCTTCTTAAAAAGAGAAAAAAAACATCGTGTGATGTCATTATTATTTGTAATTTTTATGTTTTTTACACAGTCCGGAAACACTAAAACCATTTATAGATCATGGAACATTTTTACGACACTTCAGGAATCCAATGAGGACAGTGGTGTCAGATACAAGGCAAAAAAATTAAGTCTGTTGGTTGAAGAGCGGGTACGTTAACCATTCGTCCAATCAGGAAGGCGAATTTACACTTTGAAGATTCAATATAACTATTCCTCATGATGATCTTTATTTTTCTAACTTTGCCCCTCACACAGAGAGATTTTTTTTTTTTTTTGTAAGCCTATGATACATTTATACCGCGGGTTGAGTAAGGATTTTCTTTTCTATATTTAATTTTTTTTTTTTCGAATCTGGTAACCTTGCTCTAGAAAACAAACATGGAACCTTTTTCAAGCCACTTAGATCTCCAATAATCAAGGCGGTAGTCTCACAATGGACGATGAAATTCATCCCCAATTATTCAAAAATGTATACCTAAAACTGACAGCAGTGTAATTCTACTTCATTCCTACATTAGAATAATTCTATAAATGAATAACGGACTGTTCAATAGATAATCTACTTTAACTGAAACCCCTCAATAGATAACACATTACATCGATAATACTATCGTTTGCTCATTTTTTAAATCAAATCACTTATTTTTTTTCTCGTTTTCATACCATCTCCACTTCTACTGATTCAAAGATTTGTTTCAAAGATTTCTAAGTCACGCTCTAATAGTTATTAAACAATTTTCTTTGATCATAAACTGGTTTCTTCAATATTCACTTTGAATTCTAAATTCAATTGAGGACGTTTAATGACGACTACTACTCAGGTCATAAACAACGTCCCGTAGCTTATAAACAGACTAACTTCTTGCATACTAACAACTTGGAAACGCAACCGGTTTAAACTAAAGAATGACATCATCCAGGTGTGATGTCATCGCAGATGACAAGAATGTACTAAGATGACAAGAAGGAAGAGGAGGACAGTAAACTTTTAGACACCTGAAGGTGCCAAGTACAAAGAAAGAAATTAAGAGAGAGAGAGAGATTCAAGCAGGAAAACATAGAAAATTGTTTTTTTAAAGATTACTGTCTGTTGATAACAGTCATTCAGAATTATTTTCGGCGTACATTAAAAAAGCATTTAAAGATAAAACTAAGTCCCACTTCCTGACGAATTCATCTCTGAAAAAATAAATAAAATAAAAAGGTCAAATAAAGCCCTGATGTCTGTTCATAATAATCCGTTGCACATCTCGGCCTATCTGATATCGCGCAGTAGCAGCAAACTGCGTATACAAATTTCCTGTATAATTTTCCGTTGCAATGCTCGCACGCACGCACGCACCCACATAAGACAGGACTATAGATGTATTGATGAACGTGTGTGGTCTGAGAAACAGCAGGAAGAATAGTTGATGTGGAACCATCTGTCCGTCTCGAGCCACTCTGTCTCCCCGGCAATAAGCATCAGAGATGTAATTGGCTGTTTCCTCAAGGGTTGGGTCAATTAGCGAGCAAGATTAATTGATGGAGAATTGAGAGATTTGGTTCAGAATTGCTCCGGGACTTTGATAATCGAAAGAATTAAAATAATTCTCATAACCAGACTGTCGTTTCTCATTCTCTTTCCTCCTCCGGGAATAAAGTGATCCACGCGAAGAAAAATGATTGATATTTAATGTTCGGAGTACTTACATAAAGGTTAGATATCTAAATGCAGTTGTGGAAGTATAACATCGCAATCGTTTTGCATGATATTTACTTAGTGAATGACTGTTAGATTAAGACGGCTGAATATCAATGTTTTTTTTTTATCCCAACATTGCCATTATCCTTCTAATTGTATAGAAATATTCTAAATCCTACTAGCAAAAATGTTGTTCTAGATAGAATACCTGGCTAGATCAAGTACAGACTATTTTTATCATTTTGCGCACATTGTATTTGTCTGTTGTAGTTTTGCTATTTCTATTGTTGTTTCGAACACATGCAAATATTAAACTAGATCAAACACAGACATTTTTATCATTTTCCCAAATCTACAAGAATACTCTCTACCCCCCCCCCCACATCCATTTCCAATCGAACGTTAACAAAGAAACTGAAGTAGTACAATTTTGAAAACATTTTCTAAGTTATTTAAATCTCAGATTGCAAAAAAATAAATAAAGCACTTTTCTAAAATGTTTGGCTGCTTAATTTTCAACGATTTACGTACTAAAACTAGAAAGCCAAATTTCCAGCTGACACAATCATAATCTTTTCTTTAGATAAAATAGACAAAATGATAATTCTGAATACTTATCTTAAAAAATAGATAAAAATAATATTTTTATTTACAAAATCAACTTTCCTCTTTCTGTATTTCTAAGTGAGAGCATTTGTTAGTAAGAGAGAGAGAGAGAGAGAGAGAGAGAGAGAGAGAGAACTCAAATTATAATTGCACAGGGATTGAACCAGCGAGAGCATCTCACGTTAGCAACCGCATAGCCATGACGTAATAAAAATCTAAGGTTTGTTATTTCTATATTATTTATTAATATTTATTATTCGTTTATTAATTTTATTTATTCAAATAAATACTATTTACGAAGATTCTTAAACAGTTCAACATTATATATGCAAATGCAATACAAAATCGTGAGTTGAGGCGGAACCCATAGCAACAGACCGAAACTTGTGCACAATAAATTAATATTAGATATGAAGTATTGATAACTGTGCGACGAAGAATGAAGTGAGAGATTGATTTTTCTCTCATAGAGAGGAGAGTGAGTGGAATAGTTTGCCTATCAGTGTGAATGTATTTAAGAGAAGGTATAACAGTTGGTAGGAGTAATATGTGGCCTCCCTCGATGAGAGGCCACAGTCTTTGATTTCCTGGAAGTCTCTGATAATAATAATAATAATAATGAACTAAATCATTAGTCTAGATAATGAATTGTGCATGCCTAGGAATAACTGTGAAAGCAATGAAAATATACTACATACAAAAGCAAAAGAACAGTTTAAATACAACAATATGAAAAAATAACGATCTAACAAAAGAAAAAAATAATTAAAAAAATCTCTAAATCCGTAACCCTACCAATATTAATGTTTACAAGTGTTCGATACAAGAATAGAAACAACAGAACTACAACAGATAAATCCAATGCGTGAAATGAAAACCAAGAAAAATAGAAAATAAAATAAAATCTAATAGAATCAGTTAGAACCAATAAATAAATGGAGAAAAAGAAGATCGAACGAATGAGCCTGTTAATATAATGGACTCCAAAAGACTAATTAAATTAAAAGAAACTGGAAAACGAATACAAAAAACAGAAATTGGCAGACCGAGGAGGGGAAAGGACAATCTTGTCTTTTTGTTTGATGATGGACGAAGCAATGTAAGTGGAACAAGCTTAAGCTGAAAGCAAAAGAACAAAGAATTTTTCACACCAAAAGCTGTTTTCCATCTCAAGGATGCAACTGAGCCAATCAAGTTACTGCTCCGATATAAAATTCAGAAAGAAAGAAAATACTAAGTACACTGCACTACAACGAACTGAATTTAAATGATTTTATTGCACGATATTTTTACGATTAATACAATCACACATTCTATGTTAATATCAAAGTTTGTGTCTCGTCTCAACTCTTGTCTTCTTTAATGTATCCGATGATCTGTCACTGACAAGTAAACTTGGATTTCATAAATTTACCAGATTGTTGCTAGATGGGATCGGATTCACCATTTCTCTCTAACAATATACAGATGCTATTGTTTATCAGTCCGTTGTTTATTCTGGCTGGTTTGTCTATTATGCAAGAATAAAAAATAATAAATAAATGAGCAAAATGAAATAAATTACAAAAAAAAAAAAAACTAAACTGCCAAAGAGACTGATTATCTCACATCTCGAAAAGCCTTATAAAAACATTTCCAGCCTGGATTCGAAACCTTTCAGTACTATTTTTTTTCCCTAACGCATGTAAATATCCAAATCATAGAAGACTGTTTTTTTTTTTTATCTCGGCCTTCACTCCTCACTCATCACACATCCTTGTCATCTTGTCATCCTTATTCATGCGACACCCACCAACGATGACAGTTTGTTGTCACTGTCATCTATCAGCATGCATCAGCTCAATAATTTGTTTTTAAGCTGTGGAAAGCCATCCTATACATTTGTAAATTTTTTTCAACTAATCTTAAAAAAATCAATATCATTAGATTGACATTCCTTGATGCGTGTTTTTTTTTTTCATAATTTTTCATGTTTAATCCAAAATATCAATGCAGATATCGTACATCGTAACTCGTGTGCGAATTATGGTATACGACATCTGTATTGACACTCGTTCATCACGTGTAACAGTTAAGCAACCCATCCTATCCTCTCCCATAGTCCTTAATGGACCGTTGGGTCACTCATGGCTGAGCCATGAATGTCTATTGGGCGATGAATTAAGACAGATGGCGTCCATCTCCTCTTCTGTCTTCGTCTATATGTCCTATGGCTGTATCCTGTATGTTCACGGGTCCGGTTTGCCTGTTTGCGGGATGAAAAACCCCAGGATAAACTGGAGAAAAAACCCTGCTGTCCACGGCCAAGACCGTCTAACTTGGCTATGGCTGAGGAAAATCCTTAAGCTCCTCACGTCTCCGACGAGAATCGAACGTAGGACACTCCTTACCCAAACATATGGTTGCGAAGCGCACAGCCACTAGACTAACTGCGCGGACAACCAACCCATAGGATATAAATATTATACTATTCCTGTACGTAAAATGTTACAACTTGGAACTTTTGGTAGTAGAATAAAGTGTGAATTCCTATATTAGAAGTAAAAGAAGGAATCTGAATTGCGTGCGCAAACTAAAAATCATTTAAAATGAACAAATTGGATAAATACTTTGAATTGCTGAAATGTCACATCTACGATTTCACCAAAAGTAGCAAAAAAAAAAAAAAAAAACTTTTAGTAGACGAGTGTGTCAGATAAGACTCGCTGAATTAGGTTAGACTTTAGAAAACTAGGACTATTGTAATGTTCATGATCTTCAGGAATAAATACACACTAAAAACGCTACTGTTCTGGATGTACTAAATCATCAGGAATCAGTATTCTTGTAAATTAATTTTTCTATTCATCCATTTGGCGCAGTTGCGTGCGTGATGTCTTGTAGCAGTAGATAATTAACATCACATAACTTAGTACCTCTTGAAACTCTAGAAGCCAATCTAAATCCTATTATTTATTGGCTGAAGCAGTTTTCCAGAAATCATAATGTATCTATTTAGTTTAAATTGCTATTAGCTGATTACCCGCTTTCTACTCTCTTACTTTAATCAATAAAGGAAACGATTAAATCCAGTGTGCATAGAATTAACTTGTAATTTACTTACTGTTCTTATACTTTGTACATTCCACAAAAAAAATCATTTTCTAAAATTATTACCATGGAGTTTATTTGGAAGAAACTTTTAAAAAGTTACACCAGGTGGCTTTTCCCTTTCACTCCTCAACAACTGATGCCTTGACACCACATGATTTGCCACAAATAATACGAACACATTCAAGTTTACTAACATGGCCAACTCTAATAATCCAAGTTCATGCTTGTTTTATTTTAAACTTTTTTTTTTATCCTCTGAAGAATTCAACTATTTGTTTGCGATGAAGAAACTAGTGGACTTTAGAATACTTCCTTTCTTTTATTATTCTCGCCCTTCCTTAGGCAAATTAAGTCCCCCACTTAGTGGTTTTGGGCAATATAATGCAGCCAGCTTGCCATTCCTCTGCTGTCTCTCCTAAGGGCAAGTATTTTATGTCTGTAAATATGTGCGTTCACTGGGCCACTATGCCTGTTCAGGAATGAAAAAACCCAAATTTCCAGGACGAAAAAAACCTCCACCTCTGTATAAGACTGGCCACCTAACCTTCAGTTGAAAAAGCTATTATAAATGTTCTTTGTTCATCAGACGGGAATCGAACTTAGGACTTTCCAACCAAAGGGCATGGATAGCAACTGAGAGCCACGGAGAAGGAAATGAAAGTCAAAATGATAAGAGCTTAAGACCGAAAAGAACAAGTCCCAACAATTAATAAGAATAAAAAAAACACGAAGCATACGAATAAAGAGTATGCAAATTATAAGTGGTGACCAGTTTGCTGTAACTGTATCGTGTACATATCGTGTACATATTATTATGGTGTAATAATACGTATCGGTGAATTACATTGATATGTCGCATTGATAATGTATAACATCATTACAATAAAATGCATCATCTAGCTGACATAAACAATTAAGAAATAAGTAAATTTCGGGACTAAAAATCACATATCTGAAAGTGACTTATGTGTAAAAATTAAGAATGAGAAAGAAAAGTTTAAAATTAACAATGTGTTATATTTTAAGCGACTTCATTGAGGTAGAAATTTTACTTCAAAGAGGAAATGATGGAACTTCTGGATAGATTAGAAATGAAAGTTTTCTCACCTTCAGTATTGGGGAAAAAAAACGGAAATGAGATTTATGATTTCAGAGGATTTCTCTCTGGTAAAGGAGAATTCCTAGTAAAGTAAAGCGAATCAGTTCCTGCTGTGTATAAGAGTTCTCTGAATGGCTGAAGTGTTAATAAGCATCATATAGCACCGGATAAATTTAGTCCGTTCACTAAGAGGGGAAAACTTTCTTGAATAATGAAGTGCTTATTTCGGTCAGTTTCTTCTGATCAGTTGTTTGGTTGAATTAAGTGACTAAGACTATGAGACGATGCATTTATAATCTGGGCCGACTTCATGTTATGTGGAGTGAAAAATCCTAAACTCTGGGAGGAAAACCTTGCTAACATTATGTGTGTGTGTGTGTGTGTGTGTGTTGGACTAACTCACCTGGTTAAAATTCACTTTAAAGTTCCTCTCGTGTCATGATGATGACCGGAATCGAACTAAGATCTATCCGACCAAAGAACGTCGACGCTATCAACTGCGCTACTGAGGAGCTCCTTTCTCCTCTTCCTCCACTTTCATGTGGATTCCGTAGCAGTAAACGACTCTCTTAAACTTTATTCTTCTGTCCATTAAATGATTCGTTTTGGAAAAAATAACTGGCCACACCATCTGCATATTAAGACCTTTTAGATCCTGAGATGAAGCCATTCAAGTGTTCATTTTCGTTTTTATTTTCCAAGCATTATTTGGGAGATCTTACTTATTCTAGTCAGGAGAGCGCACTTCGATACCAACTTCTTTAGTCTTTTCAAATCCTTTCTGCCCTACATTTTCGGCAAATATCACATTTAAGGGAAAAAAATCACAAAGCTCCACATAAACATTTCCCGAGTTCGCAATAAACTTTGCTAGCGCATTACTATAAACTCTGGGATTCACTTAATTGTTTTCGTTTCTCAGTCAATACTTATTGTATAATTAAAACTTAAGCATTATGCAAGAATAGCAGCTTTAATCTTGTTATTAACTGTCCATCTAACGAATTCAGTAATATTTGGAGTAAATATTTCAGTAATATGTGTTAGTCTATTCAAGATAAACCAATTTCGACGCCCTTGTAGAAGTAAACATTTTAGATATTTTACCACTTTAAAATTAAAATAAATCCTTCAGCAGCTTACAGCGATCATTTTGATTTAAAATTTTGTACACTTCCATTCCATTCCCTAATTTCATTTCAATCCCATTCCCTCCCCTAAGCACAGCTCGTCTTAGTTTATTAACATTTAAGGGGAAATGTCCATATGCATAAAATAAAATTAAAAATTAAAAAAAAAAAACATCATGAAATAATGTACACTAATATTATTATTTATTCTTAGACAGAGGGTGGTGATAAATAAATATATCTGAGTTTTTGTTTTTAAATATGAATTCGGTCCCTACCAAGAGATAGATAATCTGGGAACCATACTCTAAAACCAAACATGGTACTTTTTGAAGCCACTTGAGGCCTCCGGTAAGCAGGGTAATCGTCTTCATATCTGGAGATAAAATTCATGTACCATGTGGGATTCGATCACGTAGCTTGTTGGTTTGAGATGCTACCTACTTGGCCAACCCAATCAGGGCAGTATTAACAGTAGATTCATTTCATCTTCAGCTAATTGACATCTAGTACTGAAGAATAAGATTTAGATATGAATGTTTTATTACTACGAAATGCATTCCGTAAGGGTAATAAAACATTAATATACAGCTTGTGTTCTTTATTACAATACAATATTACAATAAGAATACAGCTTGTGTTCTTTACTATAAAATTTTTGTTCTCCCTTCACTAAATCTGAGCACATCTGCATTAGTATGTCATACAGAGCCCGAAATTATATTGAATATTGAGTCTTCTTTTATATAAATCTAAAGTGTGCTCCTATAGACAAATTCGCTTCCATAGCTTAGTCGGAAGAACTTCGTATCCTTTCGAAACCCTGGGTTCAAATTCTGTCTAGGACGTGAAAAGCATTATAAAGCCTTTTTCAACTGAATATGGGCTAACTGGTCACATATGAAGATCGCCGAGTGTTTTGTTCTGCAGAAAACTCAGATTTTTCCTATTGCAAACCAGGCAAACTGCCAAGGGAATGTACACATTGCTATACTCGCTTTGTAGCCATGGTTGCTATGGTAAAACGACAATACCATCCTACTATTAGAATGTCGTTGTCGATTATGCCAAAACTAATCTTGATCAATCCGCTGATCTACCGAAAAATAAACTCCTAAAATTTCCTTCATGTTTCACATAAATGCTATTGATATTCAAAGGACACAAACTTCATTTCAAGTAATAATGCACTTGTATCACCCAACATTTTCAGTAATCTTTATATTATTTTTAATATATTTAAACATATCTTTTTTTTTGTTGTTGTTCTCACCTTGTCTAAAAAAAGTTGGCGATCACTGGGAAGAAAATATTTACATAAATTAGGACACTTCACAGTTGACTATCTGGTATCACAGAAAGGTTATTCAGAGGCCTGAAAATCAACACGCGCCTCGACGCTCTTAGTTGTTTTGTGCTAAGTTTAGACAGTTTTAATATAATTCTTTGATGCTTAATGTCATTTTTCTAATAGTCAAAAATACACCTCACTTAACCCTAAAAAAAAAATAAAAAACGATGCAGGAGACCAAACAGAGAAAATGATGAAAATAAAAATAAATAGAAATAAATAATAATAATAAACTTCAACCATAATGAAAGCAAATCATAAATGATTGAAACTAAGCAACGGGATTTTTTAATCAATCCGCCAAAAGATAATTTCGCTGAATGAATTAACCTTGTCGCAGATATGCTGATTCATCTATCTTTCAATTACCAAAATATTCTGCTTGGTGAATAACTTAATATAAAAAAGAAGGCAGCTTATTAGTCCTCAAACTCGTTGAATCGTTTTATCCATTCTAGATCTACAAGTACATATCATTTTGTTCTATAAATGATTACAAGCACATTTCCAATCACACTTCTATGCAGACACAGGCTGTAATCTGTACTAGAAGTATATTATAGTTACATGTTTACCACGAAGTCAGCGCATGATTTGGTGGAACATTCATATGATCCTTAATTAGTGAGATGTCGCAAGAGTAGCCATTTGGTCAGTTATGGTCCGATTGTAATTAAAAACAACAGCAGCGACAATAACAGCAAAAAGTTCTTGTGTTGGGTCAGATGAAGTGGTGCAGCGTCCCTGTGATAGCCTAATTACGTAATGACAAACATATCATATACGTTCGAATAAAATTTAAAAAAAAAGCAATTAATATAATGTAACAATGAATGTCGGGTGAGTGGGTGTTTTCTTTGCAACAGACTTTCATTGAACTCGAAGGCTTCTCCCAGTTACGCTGAGTACTCGTTCCCCACTCCATACTGAAGAGTTTTGTGGTATGATAATCACACAAATGAGGAGTATGATTCTAATGAGAACTTACGTCTCTGGAGAATACTGAGAAATTACTTTGATTTTTTTGAAGTCACTTAATTCATCAGATGATACCTTTTTTTTTTCTGAAATCAAATTGATGTTGATCCTAAAACCCACCGATACAACGATGATGCTAAACTTGGGTACTAAATTACTTTTTGTCTAAGACAGATCGGAATCCCAATAGTCAACGATATCAAAGTATCAACTTAACACCGAAGAGATAAGCTACCATCATTTATCAAACTATGGAACCCCAAAGTATCCTCTCTTTGAAACAAAATACTTCAGTTTACTACCGACCTTCATATTCAATACAATCCACGAGTCCACCAACCACAAATTGTCCTGGAAATGAGCTTCGAAAAAAAAAAAAAAAAAAAAAAATAGTCATGACTCACTCCCCCCTCTTCCTAAGAGGGGGGAAGAAGAGAGTTGAGTGGGTGACGCGAATCATATTTGATAATATGTTGCTCTCTTTGTCCTTACAGGTCATGCAGGTCACAAGACTTACGGTAATTTATGGCTGTTGCCGCTTCTATACCATCTGTTAAAGTATGCCCTCTCCTTGACATCCGTTTCTAATTGGCGTTCGGTGCCTCTTCATTAGTTTTCCAATACAAGGGGAAGAGGACACCGAAAGAAAATATTTCCGTATGGCGATTTTACAACCTCGCGAACGTTAGGTCATCGCGATTCGATACAGGAGCAGACGATTGCATCTTCGGCATTTCAGGGTGCTCGAATTCGAGACAGTGTTGTTGACCTTTAAGGACACCAAATCCACGTAAATGGTACTTTCGGAGACAGTCATGCGGCATCAGTTCGGCCTATGAAATGACAAGCCAGTTTGGCTGTTAGGAACGGTTACCTGACATATTCTACTTGCACTGAATAGACCTTGTGGGTGGTCCAACGGCCGCGAGACACATGGCTGGGAACTTCCTCTACCTATCGGACCGTTTCCTCACGCTACCGATAAGGTTTTATCTAACTGTATCCTCAGTATACTCTCTCTCGACTTTTTTTTTTTTAATATTTTTCTTGGAAACGTCTCTTTTCAGGAGTTTAATTAAAAATTTTCCAACTCCTCCCATTTACCATTTTTCAAATCCGCTTTCTCTTTTGTGATTTCTCATATCTACAATTTTTCTTTTTTCTATTCCAATTCTGCTTGTCTTCATTTTGGAAAAGTATCTTTCTTCACCTATCGTGCTTTCAAATTCACTCTTTTATTATTTTTCTTTTCGATTTTTTTTTTCATAGAGCATTAATTTTCTTTCATGTTTTCTATTTTGTCTTTGTATTTATTTATTGTTTCCACTGAATACCTTGGATTTTATTCTAAAATCTTTAAGAGCGCAAGAATATCCTAGATGTCTTTTGGTTATTCAAGATTTACTGAATGTAATTTATGCTCATTAATCCTTGGAATAAATATCTGTCGTCCATTCACTATTCGTGTAATTAAGTTCCGCTGATCCCTTTACAAATAAATTTTCATGGTATCTAATCCTATTTCCATAGTTTGCCATGTGTACGAATGCCGCACGTTTATGTTCTCTGTGAGCGTATCTGATTTGCGAAGGAAAATAGGAAACTACAATTGTAAGGGAATAATAATAATAATAATAACAATAATAATAATCATAATAACAATAACAAAAAAGAAAGAAAGGGGAAAAAAAAGATTTATAAGACCGGCTAATTCGTCTTAGATGGTATTCGAACTCAGGTCAGCCAGAGAATGTATGGCGTTCAAATTAGGCAAGAGAGGAGCTTGGAATAAATTATTATTATTATTATAGTGACTTAATATTGAATTACCTTACATGGGTTTTTATTTTATTTTCCCATTACTCTCTTCATTGCTATTATATCTTATGAGCTGTGTAATAACGATCTCCTCATGAACTCAAGCACAATTGTACACGCAACAATACTGAAGGGTTTTTACAAGATTAATTCAGAGAAAATTTTTCAGAACAGGTCTGGTGGTGCGAGAACTAGGGACCATCATAGGAATCGAGCAAGAGTGCAGTTATCGAGGATGTTAGAACTAGGTTGTTTTTTTTTCTTGGAGAGTGGTGAATGAGTGGAATAAGCTGCCAGATTGGCTGTTCTGGGTGCCATGACTGTGAATGAGTTCAAAGCAAAGTATGATAGATACTTTGTGCGAATGCTGAATAGTTCTTGACATGATATTTAGGGCCTCTCTCGATGAGTCTAAGGACTCCTTGGAGTTGCCCGCAATAACAAATAATAATAATATTACTAATACAGCTGGACATCCACTTATTGTCAAAAACTCTTCTAAGTGAAATAAATACGGCTGCATCACCAGAGACTGGATCCTCTTCCAAACTCTAGTTGTTGTCTATGACTTAAATGCAATCTCAGACCGGTTTGTTTGTTTGAGAATGGACGATCATTTTTCCTTCACCTAAGACCGATTAACTTAGCCTTTACTAAAAAAAAAAAAATTATCAAAATGTCAGTGAATGACGAGATTCGGATCCAATATGCATACAGTTCAGTCCATTATGGTTCAACGTAATGAAATGAGTTTGTTTTCTTTGCGGTGCCGCTTAAACTCAAATAGGAGCAAATTAACAACCTCTGTAAAACTTAAAATGCAAAAGTCGCAGAGCACAACAAATATATCTAAAGGAATAATTATTTTTATACTAAAAACGCTAAGAGAAGTGGCTACTAGATTTTTCGCTTTGAAAAGGATATTCTACTTTTCTGATTGGTTTAGTTTGTATTAATCTTCAGTATTTCAATAATAGAGCCTCCGTAGCTCAGTCGGTATAGATGAAGTCCTTTCGTTGGAAATACCTGGGTTCGATTCCCGTCTATGACGTGAGGACTTTTATCTGGTCTCTTTCGACTAAAGATGAGTTAGCCAGTCTCATACGGAGGTAGAGGGTTTTTCACACTGACACTTGGATTTTCGTCCCCCCCCCCCGGCAAGCCTGCCCATGAACACACATTTACAGACATAAGACAATCCTGGAATAAGGATTAACCAACCTATTTCGTAGGATTTTTGGCTTCGAATGCCTACACGCTGACGTGTGGGTCTACGCGTGAGAGTAAATCAATAGTTTATTATTTTACTTTCCCTTGTTATCTTACTTTCTTTACAAAAAGAACAATGGCCTCTAAGATTTTTTTAATCTTGATACAACCATCGAAGACGTACAGATATCTTTTTCTCTCATTATGAATATGGCCCTATGTGTTGTGACATGGTCAGCCTTAAAATTGTTTCCGTCGGCACTAGTTTGTCCTTCCCCTTTCTCTCATTCGGTAAATGATTTGAGATGATTTTTCTAAGTATCAGTTCTCTGTAAAACCAAGGAGAACTGCGAATCGCAGTTCTCCTTGGTCTTTTACAGAGAATGTTGATCCGTTAGACAAAAAGAGTAAAGGTCGCGAAGAAGTTGAGGAAGGTCTTTTGAGCACATAGATCGTTGTGGACATGGCGCTTTATATTTGAGCAGAAAGGATGGAATGAGTATAACGTTTGGTGAATGTAATGGTTACACAAACGCCAGTCTTGTGATACCGAATGGTACAGTCTTAAAACGGCCGTGGTCTCATATGAATGTTTCACTGATTTTTCTTGAAAGTTAGAACATGCTTTTGCGTCGAATCTACTGGAAGAAATTTTATTATATACGCTGCTTTAGAAGAAAAAAAAAACCCTTGTGTTCTCTAACCATTTCTCAGATTTTTTTTTTCGAAGATTCTTCTAAATATTGTTAATTAACCATACCATTCACCATTTTGTTTCTCTCCAAATTTAAGCTAATTTTTTATTGCATTTCTAAGCTTTCGCAGGTAATTCTCCGTTTGTGTGAAACGAAAAGTTACGTTTTAAGACTTTAGCATCTTTTTATCAAATAAGATCTACTAATATATATTTTCTTTGTGCTTTGCCACTAATTTTTTTTCCCTCACAGTTTAGGCGTACACACACACCTGCATACACATAGTATAGTACTCCAGTACACTGATAAGAGCAGAATTTAGTTCATGTGGTTAACCTAGTAATGGATAACCAGGATGTCATCCTTGAAATCGAACAGAGTGTGCCTATCATAGTGTGTGTGTGTGTGTGTGTGTGTGTGTGTGTGTGTGTGTGTGTGTGTGTGTGTGTGTGTGTGTGTGTGTGTGTGTGTGTGTGTGTGTGTGTGTGTGTGTGTGTGTGTGTGTGTGTGAATCCGCACAGAAAATGCTCTCAAGGCTCACGAAAGATTCCAAACAAAGCTATGCTCGAATGCATGAAATAGGCCAGCAATCAATCATAAGAATCGCAATTTTTGAATTGTCTTCATACTCTGGATGTAATCTCATTATGAAACTGCATAAACAGGTTCATATAGTTTGATCTTATACTACTGCTTAAGATATGACGTCATGTGCTAATGTCCAATTATACCTGAACAGCATCTTAAGTTAAGAGTGAATTAAACGAGAAGAACAAAATTTTTAAGGTTCAGATTTTGCTTCTCTTGATATAGAAATTACTAACTAGAAGAAGAAGAAGAAGAGCAGCCAATCATTTGGTAGCCGGAGGTACTCCTTGTAGATGGAATAGTAAGGTTTGTTTTACTCTCTTCGAACACTTCTGTTCGAAGAGAGTAAAACAAAATGAGATTCGCATATATGCATTGGCATTAGACTTGAACATATGACAAACAGACCTTTCTATCTACATCCAGTGCCGCGCCGTGGGTAGGAGGCGCTCTTGTGCAAAACATTTTCAGCGCCCCAATAAAATAAGTTTCCATGAAATATTTTTGCGAAAATTTTTACTTTGTTAAAAGTACAAAACAGTTTATACGCATACATAAAAATAAATTTTATTTAATAGTAGTAGAACATTGTAATCACTAAAATTCATTAATAAGGAATTTTTAATAATAAAAATTTTCAAAAATGTTTATTTCGTTAATATATAAATACAACAGAACATATCGTATAACAAAAATTACTTTTATAAGACTATTACACTTTTTTATAAAAATTACAAAAATTACTTTTATTTTAATATAAAAGAAATATTATTACATAAAAAAGATAATTTGGAGATATGCTTTTAGCTATATAACAATTAGGATAAATGCAGATTTATTTTACATATTTATCCGTCTTGCTTTAGCCGCCACAAAACTTTTAATAATATCTTTAATGTCTAATGAATCCATAATATTATTTTCAATTGATATAATTGATAAATCCGTATATCAATATGAAGGAATAAGATCTAAAGTGAGCTCGTATTAGTTTTAAACAAAATTTACTCAAGAGGAAACGCGTCAGAAGAAATGGAAAAGAGCAAAAATAAAGAATATTTTATTGTGGCATAGAATATAAGCAGAGAATGGTTTTTGAAAGGAACGTTCATGTGTATATATATGCATCTTTTTGTCTAAAATGAATGATTAAAAAATAAATAAATAAATATAGTCTAGGGAAACATGGAAACTCTCATACTTCTTGATTTAAAAGCATTCGATGAAGTAAAGAGAGGCATTTTCTATTTAACAATATTACAAGAAAGAAAAATGCCAAATAGCATTTTAAGAACTATTATACACATGCAGAAAGATAATGAAATACAGATATGATTGAACTGTGAATTATCCTCATCTTAGATAGAAATAAACTAAAATAAAGAAAAAACATCAACTATTTAATTATCCTCTAAATGAATTAGAAGATAGTTAAATCCTCTAATTATTTCAAGAATCTGTAATTATCAGGTGAAGTTTTTGGAAGATAAGCTTCCAAAAACTGTTCTCAACACTTAAAAGAAATTGCCGAAGATTTCGGAATAATAACCTCAACAGAAATCTCAAAACAATAGCTTTTAAATTTCAAGACGATTCAACTGGAAGTAAAATAGTTAGTAAAAATATTGGAACAAGTTAATTCTTTTACTTACTTAAGATGCATGCTTTCGTATGAAGATCAAAAACACATAAATATGAAAATTACAAAATACCTAAATATAGCAGGTGGAATAAATTCTGTGCATAAACCCAACCTTGTAGGTTTAATTCATTAGCCAACCAACACTACTACTATATGGAAGTGAAATTTGGATAATAAAACAAAAATATGAGCAAAGATTTATAGCAGCTGAAGTGAAATTTATGAAGAAAACAGCAAAATGTACTCCTATTTGATCATGAAAGAAATAATTAAACCAAGAACGAGTATTAAAGGGAAGAAACGATTTGATGATGAAGTATATTAAAATAATGCAAATAGAAAGAATGCCCGAACAAGTAATCCAGTATAAATCATTGTGGGAGAAGGGGGGGGGGTATTATGTCGACATTGACGAGATCTAATGATTTTGAGGCCAGAAAAAGGCTTAATAGTATAGTAATTCTTAATAGTTCCTTAATAATAGGCCTACCTTGAAATGCATTATGGTGATGATATTTATAACAAAACGAATTTACTCAGAATTGTGTACTGTGAATATAAAAATGCAATAATCTTTTAACTTACTTATTAAATGCTCTACATAATAATAAACTGTCATACGTCTGCCTTCGTTAATACTGTTTAACGAAAAATACTATTGTTCAATATTTAGAATATTCTGAAAGATAATTTTCATGTAGCTCTCCATGTAAGACAATAGAACAAAAACAGAGAATCCTAAATCTTCAAATAATCAAATGAACGATCCTTTAAATAATCCCTTAATGTTAAGCCTCCTCCTCTTACGTATATTAGGCCTAGTGACCCGTTACGTTCGTATTAGGCATGGCTTATTAAGATTTAAAACCTCAACCGCCTCGAGGATATGGTGGTTATCCCCCTATGCCTCCCGGTGTGTCTGTAGATGCCCGTGTTCAAGGGGCCGGTTTGCCTGTTGTGGGGGACGAAAAACCCAAGTTTCAGGATGAAAAAATCCTCTACCTACGTATGAGACTGGCTACCTCATCTTTAGTCGAAAGAGAGCAGATAAAGGTTCCTTACATCACTGACGGGAATCGAACCCAGGTCTTTCCGGGTAAAGGGCTTCGTCTGAGCTACGGAGACTCACTTAATATTAAGCCTAAGATTGGTAAAAAGAAGGGGGGGCTCCATTATGAAAAGAGCTTAGGGTTTTTTTTTGAGGGGGAATATTGTACTATTGTTCAATTTATTAACCAGTTGGTTTAATATGTCAATATTAACTGCCCAATTTCCAATTCAAATGTCAAAATATTAATAGCAATATCTATGCAAATATTATTGTGGATCTTCAAATGCTATACTGATGCTTATGTTAATATACTTTTATTGAATGTTCCTTAATTGAATTTTAAGTATTATCGAAGATCAAAATAAAAATTTATTATTATTATTATTATTATTATTATTATTATCGGACTTAAGTCCATATAGGGCGACAGTGGCATAAACTTCACGAATTTCCCAATTTCATATGTATAAATATGAATCTGGTAGCCATTAGATGGAGTATATGTAACTACTAACAAATGTGATGAAGGTCGGTTTCATATCTAAATCAAATATTGTTAGAATTTTAAGTAATTTCTATTACTTCAAATTAGAAGTAATTATGGTGATGATATTACTTCAAATTACTTCAAATTCTATTACTTCGTCTATTAGAAGTAATTTCAAAAATTGTTTCATAACATAACATAACTGGGTAAACTTTATAGGAAAATTTTATAGCTGCCTCAAAATAACCAAGAGATGCATACATAGGAAAATGGATACATACGGTTATGATATCGATTTATAGAATGCTTAACAAGTTTATTATAATCTTTGTCTCTGTTAATGCATATTTGATAAGGACGATATCGTTCATCTAGATTATAATAATAGCTTAGCAAAAAGCCTTACATTTTTTCGTTTGTTTTTATCAAAGTATCTTCAATTTCTTTGTACGTATATAAGTGGGAGGAGTGTGTTCAGATATGCGGTAAAAACTTCTGGGGGGGGGGGGGGGGGCTATTTGAATTTAAGTTTAAATGGATCAATTGAAATCGAAGTCGGAACGAGCCATCCTTTGATGCTCAGATTATTTTTGTATTTGCAACTAAAATAAATAAGGAGTAGAAACCTTTTACAAATCTGAATTTATTTTTATGAATACACAAAGTAATTTCTTTCTTTCTTTTTTTCAGAATACGTAAATAATAGTTTGATATTTATTTTAAAATAATCAAGTAGATGTTTTATGTTATACATAAAATATTTCTTGAAGGAAATGAATTTTATGTATTAATATTTATAATATTAATTTATTATAAATACATAATAACAATAACACAAAACATAAAGTTAGCTGAAAATTCTGTTTAACTAATGGATGGATTGCATTTGCAATCGAGAATGAGGGACGCTCAAAATCCAATTGCGAAATAGTGTTTCAAGTGGTTAAAAATGCCCAAGAAAGAGGTGCTGTGAGTGTAGAATATTATTACAAAATGTCTCACGAGATAAAGTGTATCAAATGATGACAAATCAACTGTGGAAGGTTATCTACTTATTTTTATTCATTATAGTTCCGTGGACTAGTCGATTAGGATTACTCCACGTAAACAGCTTAGCTTCGAAAAACGTGCGAGTGATTGGCTGTTGACACTATTTTGAAGAAAACTGATGAATGGGGTTTCCACATTGTTCTGAAGAGAATTTGAACACCATATTGTAGAAGAGTAGGAAAATGGCATAGCCTGGGTTGATCTATCTGGACCTTATTATATAAATTTCCCATTTACATAGAATGTCTGAGAGAATGAAACATCAGCCTTTTTTTATATATAAAAATCATGACTGATTCCATAAAAAGAGAAGAAATAAACATAAACGTTAAACACTAACTCGCAAGTGACAGTCGGTTACAAGACAGTCTACTTCATGGAAGGACAACATTGTTTATGTTCAGTGTCGCTCCCTTAGGGAAAAAAACTGGGGGGGGTGCCATCAAACGTGCTTTGAACTGTGCAGTCTTGGTGGTGGTTAATGCTCGTAAGTCGTTATGAATTTAAGATTTCTTGTCTCGACCATTGTAGTGATAATCTCCTCAAGTCATCCGTCTGGTATGCTGTCTTACTTTACATCGGGGACATTATCTGCGAACTGCAATGATATGTGTGCTCCTTAAACTGTCACATCAAGAACATCGCGCCTTTTCACCCCACCCTTCGACTGCCACTATATGGGAAGGGTGTGCAAGACGCCCCTTTGGTCCTGTTAAAGACATACAATGTGGGTGGCCGACTAGCTCGAGATTAAGAATGTAGCACACAGGACGTCCGCCCGTGACTGCGAGATGTGACAAGCCCACCCACAGACCGCTAAATATTCCGTTTTATACGGCATCACAACCAGAGAAGCCGCCGACACGCGCGACTGCAAGTAACCTGGAGGCCTGCTGATGCTTCATCTTTCATTCCGATGGGTTTGCAGTGCATGAAAAGTATTGAATCTTTAGTTCAGGGCAGCTGTAAAATTCAAATAAAGATGGCACGTTACCCATAAACTTCCAATGAATAAAACGCCAGGCATTATCTTTCAGGATGTAACAGTGTCTAATGGTATATTTTTAATATACGAATCTTCATCCGCGAGTTGTTTTGGTCTACTTCTAGTTCCGTATGGCATTTATTAAACACTAACCAACAGTCAAAATCAGTGTGATCCCATCATTTCGAACACCTCAATGACCAACATGAATTCAATGTCACCTGATTCATACCTTAAAAAAAATCGAATTCAGAAATAAAACTTAAGATTGTTCTTTCAATTTGTTAGAATATTTTAGTGTCATATCCAATAATAAAGTATTCAATTTAACTAAAGCGAGAAGAAAGCTAAAATTTACTTCTGTTGGTACTTCAGATTGAAATCTGTACTTAATCCACTAAATGGAAAGCGTGCTGCGTGTGTGTGTGTGTGTGTGTGTGTGTGTGTGTGTGTGTGTGTGTGTGTGTGTGTGTGTGTGTGTGTGTGTGTGTGTGTGTGTGTGTGTGTGTGTGTGTGTGTGTGTGTGAATAGAGTCACTGTTAGCATAGTTTTCTGTGAACTTTATCAGAAATAAGAAAGATATCCCAGAATTAGCTAACGTTTGCTAGTAGAAGACATCCGCATCAGTATATAATTTAATCTGCGAGTTTATTTGTATTTCTGTTCATGTAAACAACACCAGCTTGAATCTGATGTAAAAACTGTGTTTTTGTGTTATTTTATCCCTTCTGGAAACTGGGGTCTTTCTTCCCCCCCCCCCAAAAAAGGCAGTCTTTGCTCGAAAATGAAATGAGGATGACTTGCCATTCGATATTTGAAAAGAAAGAAGAATTGACTACAAGATTCTCAAACTTTGAAATACTTCAACCTCCTGGAGAAGTAGTGTTCAAGCGAGAAATTATATTTTTCACTGTACTTCAGTTTAAACTTAGACTAGAATTTAAAAAAAGGAAAGCAATACTTGTAAATTATATGATTCTATTGATTTAACAGAAAAGAATTTCAAAAACCATCTATAATTGTAGAACTTAATCAGAAAAGTTAATAAACTATTTAATTTTTTTAGATGTTGAAAGATGATTTCGGCCATTAATAGCAGATCACAGTGTATATTCACAGACAGTGTTAATTGGATGAAACCACTTATTCATATCAATTATGAAGAAAATTATGTACGATAAGTAGCACTTTACATTCTAATTAGGTTTCGCACTTTCAGTTGGAAATTTGAAATCCCGCGTCTATCGATTTGAATGAAAGAAAATGTTCCAATAAGTACTAGCAGATTTAAGGTGGGGTATCTCTATCATATTGAATAAAACCCTTTGAAATGAAACACAAATTTGTTCCTTATCTTCTTGTTAATTCCGTAGTAATCTATGTCTTCTTTATTTTACTCCTGATATAATCACCAGTTTTTCAATAAAAATCTGACATTAAGCAGAAATCCCACAATTTCACGCGCTGAACAGCAGAATGTGTATGGCTGCTCTACAGTGCTGTCCACCTACCTAATGAACTTGCAGTTGGAGACCGAATACTATACTTGAGTGCACTTGCTATGTAGAATATAAGGCGCTGATCAGAATGTTGAAGTACGGGGGGGGGGGGATATTTGTGCTAGATTGAACTTCAGGTGTCAGTATCGGGTTTTTGCCATATGAGTCATACCTGTCTGCTTTTCTTATCTTTTTTTTCAGTTTTTTTGTTTTGTTTTGTTTTCTCTACTTCAGCAGTCCCAAATTAAGGACGAATATAGCTCAAATGCTCGTGATCGCCCTTCAGTTGGTAAAACGCTTCTAATCTCATCTACGATGCGAAGAGCCTTTATAAAGACTTTTCAACTGAAGGGGAGTTATTCGGTCTCGTAGAGAGGTGGAAAGCATCCCTTCTGGAAACTGGGGTCTTTCTTCCCCCAAGAGGCAGTCCTTGCTCGTAAATGAAATGAGGATGACTCGCCATTAGCTATTTGAAAAGAAGGAAAAATTGACTACAAGATTCTCAAACTCTGAAATACTTCAACCTCCTGGAGGAGTAGAGTGGCTGTTCGCGACCGAATAAATAATAATAAAATGCAGTTTTATAGAAGTGGTGTTGCGAAGTTATGTGCATTAGGTAATAACCAGGATAATAAACAGGTTCGTTACCATCTCTGTAAGGATCTCAGAATCCTTTGATCCTAGAAGATCTTCTAGCATTAAAATAAAATTGTAATATTACAATTTTTAAATGACCCATTTCAAATAAACACATTAAATCAATAAACAAACAAATAAATTTATTATTTGGTCTTTACTCTGCATAACTGTATGTTGAAGTATTAATTTAAAAAATATATTTAAGAAGTATAGACTTCTTAAGAATTTTAAGAATTATTAAGAAGTCTACAACTGTTCTTCTTGGATCTCATTACGAACCAACTAAATTAAACGGGCATTAAATTAAACTAAGCATTTAAGACAAAGATTGAATCGTGAAGGTGTCTTCATTGTTTTTATTATTTTTTTGGTTCTAAGAAGTGCACTGTTTATTTCTACAAGTGCAAGAACGCACTATATAATATGATTGGAATGGCTGTACAATGGCTGTTGTTGTTGTTGTTGTTATTACATGGATGTCCATGGAGCTTCGGATTCATCTCACGACGAGTCTGAGATCCACCTGTCACGCGTATTTTTCTTTGTTACATGCACGTGTTCCCTGCCCGGATTGCTTGTTTTGCTACAGAAAACTCAAGTTTCCGGATAAAACACTGATATCTCCTTATCTAACTAACTCACCTACGCAATTAAAGAAGTTCATTAAAGATTCCTTTCTTCACGACGTAAATTGAATTCGCTTTTCTTTTCTTTTCTTTTTTTTTTCCAACCAATATGGAAATTTTTTTCAGTATTCTTCTAAATACTGTTCGCAAAGAAAATTGGACATTCTGCGGAATTTCAAGAACCAGTTTTGGACATCCGGTGAAATTTCTCATAATGAACTTTGTTTACATATCGTTTATGTAAATTTGTCAATTTCATAAAGGTTTTCATAAAGGTCCAAACTGTATCTTTTTGTTCAGTGTACAAATGTCGATTGTTTTCCTCCTACTGACTGCAGATGCTATCAACTATTCTCAAGATAAGTTCTGTATATTTCTTTTTCATGTGACGGACTTTGCGCGCACACACACACACGCGCACACACACACACACACACACACACACACACACACACACACACACACACACACACACACACACACACACACACACACACACACACACACACAAACCTAGATTACGCAGCTTAAATACACCTTCAGTGACTTTCCAATAATACTGGATAACCAAGTTTATTATATGTTAATCATTATTTTTATTAGCATTTTAATTTTCGGACATGACAGGAACGAATTTCTAAAGCCACATATTTTGCCATTTATCTTGAAATTTTCAATAACAAAAATTCGACTTAACTCATCACTTTCCACTTCTGTGTATAACGACTCAAAGAAAAAAAAATCCAAACACTACAACAATATTTCAAAGGGATTTTAATATCCTCAGATACCTGATATGCAACTACAAATCTACCAGTGAGATATCAGTTATGTTTACCGGTTGCTCATGTGCTTGCTCTAGTTTCGATAATGAGAGTTTAAAGGGGAGTTTAATGAAATGAAAGTAAAGTATCGTTTATGAAAAATTTCAGAATATTTATATTATCAGTGAAACAACGAAAATCCCTACTAAAGGCTTTAGTCCACAATCACAACTACGAAACACTAATTTTATCTAGTAAAAAATCAAATACGCCTCTTGCAGAAAATTTTGTAAATTACTGAGAGACCTTTTTTTTTTATTAGATTTTAACAAAATAATACAGTAAAACTTCTCAAAATGGCAGTATGGAGACCAAATAGTTTCTGATTAACAGAAACTGAAAACGAAACAAAACATGTTTGGCATACTTAAATGACAAATATAACAAGGCAAAAAAAGAAATTAAAGCGAAGACCCTTATAAAATGCTATATAAGTTAATGTGTCCAAAAGTGATCTATTTTCGAGGCTTGATATGCACGATATTCTCAAGATTTGAGAAAGAATGGTTAAATTAAGTGATATGAAAATAAGAGATTGTAAAATTCGTTTTAAGACGATTATTTGAAGAGCAAAAAAAACCCCCTTGATTACATGAAAAACCACCTGGATATTTATTCCGTTTAATTAGTATATATATATATATATATATATATATATATATACTGTATATATATATATATATATTGAAACCTAATCTAATCTAATCCACTCGAAATAACTTTATATTACCGGCATAGAAAACATAATTTCAGTACGTATCGTTATAAATGCTGACCATGAACAGCGGAATGGGAAAGAACCTGCTGGGGACACTTAATCAGCAGAAAATTAAAAGTAGCGATAATTAAATATTTATCAATAATAAGAACTAGTAGATACACTTCCAGACAATGACTCATAGTGGAATATATCATAAGAATAATAAATTGTAGCCTTTAAAGCGAAAAAAAGAAACAGTGGCGCGCCAATAGAGCGATGCCATGAAATCGGAACAGATCACGACGCCTACTCCGTGATGACGATAATGATGAATGATGATATATATGCAGTTTACAAAGCAATTAGACTATTCTGAAAGCGAACCTTTCACAAGACAAACTAAATTCCGAAAGAAACAATAGTTCGTTCCAGACAGTTTGTTACACTTGCAAGCAAAAGACTGGGGGTTGGGTCGTTGTACAATTAATGACTCTGAAGTGTCGCTATACTGGATACCAATCGTGTGTGTGTGTGTGTGTGTGTGTGTGTGTGTGTGTGTGTGTGTGTGTGTGTGTGTGTGTGTGTGTGTGTGTGTGTGTGTGTGTGTGTGTGTGTGTGTGTGTGTGTGAGATTCGTCTTTTTCATAGGAAGAAAAAAACCCTTTGTTGAAAGAACTCTTTCAACACGGTCCACGATCGAATAACGTAGCCTCATTTGATAATTCTTGGATTTTTTTTTTCCTCGCGACCCTAAGATTCGAACCCAAATATTCAACAGAAGATCCAAGGTCCAATCTGACTGAAATGTTCAGAGTTCACTTTTCGACTCAGTATTTCGTTGTTATAGGGAGAATTATCATGTCTGTAAGAAACTGGCATTATTCAAAGATCTTTTGTCCTGTGAATGGTAGTTTTCAAAACATATAAAACGGCAACTGAGGTTTGACCATGAATTTTAGACGTATAATTTGTTTTTGTCTAATTTTTGTCTAATTTTCCCTCTACAAATGCTCGCATAGAAATCATTCGATAAATTATTTTAATTCACATTCTAAATATCCAATTGCATTATATTTCATTCAACAAGTGCAAATCATTAATACGAGTTCGAATTACCATTTTTTCCATAAAAAATGATTCCATCCATTGAAACCTAAACGGATACACACATAGGCATTTTCTTATGTCCATTCTGAATCCCGAATTTATTAAAACCATTCGAGCCAGGAGTTATTGCAACGTAGTTAATTTCCATACTTTTTATCCATTTTTGTGCCTTTCTAAATGGTCTTCGAACGGAACAAAAATGGAATGAAAAATGTTTGTAATTAATCCAAATACAGAATTTCAACACGATCCAGCCAGCCAGAGTATTGAAATAACTTATGAACAAATAAAATGAAGCTAATAGTATTAAATACGTGCATACACATTCTGAGAAAGGCACATGAAATATTAATGAATCTGGGAAGAATTATCTTCGAAAGTTTAGGGCTAAGACCTGATGTTATCTGGCAGTCGTTACTACACCAACAAATAAAATAAAATATAAATAAATTAATTAAGCATGACGATAATCGTCAGGCTGACAAATTGCAAGGAATGTTTTACCTTTAGGGGGAGGTCCTTTTAAACTCTGTGACCATGCCCTATTCGACAAGACAGTAATAGATGGAAAATGGGTTCAATAAAATAAAGAAAGATTTTGTAAACGATTATTATGAAAGATTTTGAAATGTTGTTATTCAAAAATGTGGAGGAAAGATATTAAAATCAGATAGTAGAAATGGAGGTTAAAGTTGAATTAATGATGAGAAAGAAACTTTTCGTAAGTTAGAAGTGGAACGGTGAAAGGATCTTGGATATGCACCATCACTACAAGACGTGTTTTCTAGTAGATTTATCATAATACGACATAATAATAGACGATAGTCCAATGAATTGCTTGTATGCAATAGAAATTAAACTTTTATATAACAGAGAGAGAGAGAGAGAGAGAGAGAGAGAGATCCCCTGAATCAATGAGAAAAATTAATTGTTATGTTTATAGATTAATCGTCGATTAACCTATAAACACCATTTTCAATTAGCTATGTTGTGCATGTTAATTTTCTAGAAAAGAAGTTAAGAAATTATGCATACATTTGATATGCATAAACGTTTTCTATATTTACGAATACATGCAATAGATGCAGTTCTCTGTATAAAACTACTTATAGAAAAAAGAAGAGAATTTAATTTAGAAACTTATCTTTTGTTTATAGATTACGAAAAAGCATTTGACAAAGTAAAAAGATATTTACTGTTTGATATATTACAGAGAATAAATATACCGAATATTTTACTACACATAATATTGAATATATACAAAGATAATGAAATAAAAAAAAAATAAATGAAAAAATGTCTGAAAAAAAATCTATGAACCAAGGAAATGGTTCATAGTAAGACAGGGATGTCCTCTGTCTCCAACACTTTTCAATATTTACTTTAATGAAATATTAATACAGTGGAACACCTTAAACAATCCAGGTATAGAAATTTCTCGGAATATCAAAATAAATACGCTATTATTTGCAGATGATCAGGTAATAATATCAGATAAGGAAGACAATTTGCAAAGAGCAATACATAATTTGAACGTTATAGTAGAACATTTTGGAATGAAAATTTCCATAGATAAAACTAAAGCAATGGCATTTTGTGGACAAACTCCAGTTAGAAGTAAAATAGTTATTAATAATAAAATAATAGAACAGATATAATAGAACAGATAAATAATTTCAGTTTCAATTCCTTGGATATGAAATATGATATGAAGGAGAAAAAGACAAAATTAAAAACTTCAAAATAGGCCTGATAAACAGAACACTCAACCCAAATAGAGCGCAAAAAGAAACACGCTTGAAAATATACAATACTTTAGCAGTACCCCCATTATTATATGGCAGTGAAATTTGGGCAATAAACAAACAAGATAAACAAAGAATAAAAACCAAGTGAAATGAGATTTATGAGAAGAACTGCAAAATACACATTATGAGATCAAAAAAGGAACGAAGACATTTTAAAAGAACTGAAAACCAAATCAATAGAGAAAAACTAAACAATTATAAACAAAAATGGATAGAACATGTAAACCGAATGGCCAACACTCGACATCCTAAACAAATACTAAAATATAAGCCAATTGGAAAGAGAAGGCAGGGTAGACCTCAAGAAAGGATTTTGGATGGATAATGAGACCGGAACAGAACAATACGGTCTATACTCGTAATTAGCGTTATGATGATGATGACGAATACATGTTCGAAGCGTACTTTCGTAAAAGTACTTTCTAGATATTCGAAAGGGCTTTTTTCTCATTTGCCAAATAAAAATATCTATTATAAGAAATACCGTAGATGAAGTGGCATCCAAAGCAGAAGGAAATTGATATATGGAAAGAAAATTGCATATGGCAAAACAAAATCTTTGAGGTAATTTTGGAAACCATGAGAAGTTAAGAGCCGCTCAGCATCGCATCTCGTGAGAGTCGCTGTAGATACAACTTTTCTTTCAATTATTAATATAAAATATGATTATATAAGAAGATTAAATGCATAATCCCTTGTAATACTTGAAATATGCTTATATTTTATGAAGAAAGTTTGTGAAATATGTCTTTCATTCTATTGTTTGCTTCACTTTTGATTAAAATCCGTTTTAATACTTTCACACCAAGGTCGAACTTAAGGATCCCTAAGCTAGAACTTTTAAGTGATCCCTCTATTGGATAAATTTTAGGTTATCTATCCTGAGGTGGAGGTCCCTATAATGTGAGGCCCTAAGCTGTAGCTTATCTAATTTATGCATAAATCATGCACTGTTTCATACGATAAAAGCAAACATTCTTTGCATATTAATTTGCAACGAATTTTAATTTTAGTTGCATTAAAAATATTCTCTTTCTTCAAAGTAGAAATGACTCCATATCAATGAACAATAAACTGCGTTAGAGTATCTTTTTACCACATAAAATTAAATCATGTGACCAGGGTCTATTATTTCAGTTGAATTCTGGGAATCAACTACTTTCTTTTCAATATCAAGGGATACAACAGTCTATCTTTTTGGGGGAATAAATAAGAACCATTCCATGTATTTGAAAGTTGCCTAGTATACTCCACTAGGATTGCTTCTCCACTAGAATATTCTGTTTCGTTGTAGATATTTCAAGTTCGGAAGCAATCTAATGAACTTGAAAACCTTCTGTCGTTTAGAGCCGGATTCATAGTAGAAGACTCCTTCCAGTGTAACTTTTAAAATATTCAATTGCTTCGTAATGGTTCCTTGCACAGATATAGCTTCCATTTCAAACCAAGTATACAAAACAAAGACAGGTAATTTCTTCGTAGTCGAAAAAAAAAAAAAAAGTTAATACACGAAAGAAAAATGCGAATCTTTGGATATAAGATTGCCTGAAAACTTTGCAATTAAGTTTACATTGATAACATCAGCAGTCACTTGATTGGTCGAGAGAGAGACGTTATCATCTCCAGCAACATTGGCAATTTGAAATCATGAATAAAATTATCTTACACTTGAGATATGCAGGATTATAAAGCTTCCTTTAAACTTCTCATCTCGGCCTACTCGGTGTATAAACGGAAGATACGGTATCAAAGTCTCCTGTATTCCCAGTCAATATTTCATCTCTGTTTTCCTGCTGCGTCTGACATTTCGCCGACCATGACTAATGTGATACCTGCAATTCGCATGCGTGCACCTCTTCCTTTGATCCTATCTCTTTCTCGCAAAATTAATGATACCGTGCTTGTCTCTTCATTTGTATTACCTTTATTTAAAAAAATAAAACAAAAACGTATTCCACATTAGTTAGACCCAGCACGTACATGTGCCGCATAAAATAATCACATGAAAGCTTTATGACTTCTTGTATGCATATAACTACTTGATTTAACAAGAATAAAATCTGCGCAAAAATAATATTGAAGGACAACTTGCACAAAATCTGAAGGTTTACATCTGCCTCATTGGTAGCGCTAAAATAGTGCTTGTGTTATCCCTCTCGGAAATGCTGGAAGGTAGACTGGCTTTTATTCCCTTTTCCCCCCACCTCTTTTTTAATCAAATGTCCTTTAGGCAGCAGGTGGAACGTATCGCGGGTATTTATAAAACGCAACACAGTTATACAAGCTCCTTGTGGTTCGTTTTCTAAGAACTAACATTTATATGGTAGGAGCACTAAAGAGTCAAAACACTTAATCGCTAATGTGCTGTTTTTATTTTAAATCATTTTTAACAAATTAAAAATAATCATCCTGCTAATGTCGATATACACAGATTTGAAATCTTTATGAGAGTACATAAATATTATATTTAATTTCAAACAATACATTAACCCTTACATCAGCAATTGTCATAAAAAGTGTGGACATAATTTTGATTGCTAATTTTGCCATTAAAACGATTCCAACTGAAACGACAAATTCTGAATGGAGATACTAAATTTCATAAAAGTCACTCAAGCCACGGAGGAATTACTTTTATCATTACGAATCGTTTTTCCAATAAAAATGAAATCCAACTGGATGGAGAGAGGGGTCATCGTTCGTCAGGAATGTCTTGAATCTAGGAAATGGTTTAACAGCTACAAAAATAGGTTGCCTCATTTGCATTCGATCCAATGGTATTACGTTCAGTGGGTTCTCCTAATTAATTATTCACATGCAGTGACCATCGTGAGCGATAAACTTATGTATTCAAGGAATTCTAGCCAGTAGTAGTACTTTTTTTAAAAAATCCTACTGGTGTGAGAAAAGTTGGTGTGCTTTTATAATCCTTCCTTCCTGATTTATGCTTACACCCACAAACCAAATCCTGTTTTCACGAACGAAAAAAAATCCGAGTTTCTGGGAGGAAAAACCTCCATTTCCGTGTGAGATCTACTAACTCACCACTTCATTGAAAATGATCTGATAAAGGCTCCTAACGTCATGGGATTCGAACCCGAGTCTTTCCAACCAAAGAGATCCTCTAAACTAGATGAGCAAAGGCTCGCTTTTATAATACGACTCATTTTATGTGCATTTCGCAAAACGTGTAAGCACCGACAAGAGTTGCTTTTTCCCTTTTTTTTTCTCTCATAAGTTATTCCTCGGCTCCAACCAAACAGATTTTAGTCCAATTTTGTATTTGTAAATTGCATGGATTCCAAATTTTGTTTCTTTTGGACTATTTATGGAAGTACAAATGGACAAAACGTTAAACATAGTGCAGCAAAAAAAATAAATAAATAAAAATAAAAGAATAATAATAATAATAATAATAATAATAATAATTAAAATAAGATATATACATTATTTGGTTCTCGTTATATATATGAAAACCGAATTTTTTTACAAAAAATATATCTATCTATCTCGTTTACTGCTTCTTAGGAGGTACTTCAGAAACAGAAATGCAACCTTTACACTCCTGCCGATTGGCTTTAAGCTGTTTTTTTTTTTTTTTTTGCTTCTTCTTCTTTCTTTCATGAACGTTCTTTGTCCATTATATGTAATATTGCCGACTGAAACAAAAGATTGGAACAACCAATCAAATATAGGGATGAGGCTGTCTATGTACAAACATTTCGATGGTTTAAGCGTTTAAAAGAGGGCACAGTGGATGTAGCAGGTGACCTTCAATGGTGCACTAAGCGTGCAATTTTTGCGCAAAATTTGTTAAACACTATTTGCCTGATGAAAAAAATACTCAGACGATTGAATGCTTGTGATGATTTCGTTCAATAGCTGAGATTAGACGTGGTTTCCTAAGTATTATTATTCTTGAAACAACAGTTGATACTTCCAGTATGATCCTAGCATCAAAAAACAAAGCATACAATGGTGATCACCAAACTCACCTTATTTATGGAAACGAATTCCTCCCCCCTTGTCAATAACCTCAAAAAAAAAAAAAAAAAAAGGCCATTTCGAGAAATGTGTATCAAATCATACTGACTTTCAAACCATTGTTTGCATATTTTCCCAACCTTTAAGATTATAAATTATGTATTGCTTAGCAACGTTCTAACTTGATAGAATTTAATAATAATTGGGATTTAGGATAAACACTTGAAGATATTCGTGGGATTCTTTTTTGTGTGTGTGTGTGTGTGTGTGTGTGTGTTCCAACCTGCACATTTTTATTGGCAAAATTTAGTAACTTATTCACAACAATATTAATAATTCCGTACTGCTTTCGGTGCAATTTAATGAAATTTGGTATTTGCTACGCATTTAAAATTTATGGAATCGCTTCGGTTTTGGTTTCAATTAGATTAGACAGTTTGGTGCGGCAAAATTAGCAAAACTTAATATGTCTAGCGTACATTAAGCCAATACAAGTTGGAGTTTAACAGAGCCTATTAATACTTTTGGCACACGTCAGATTTTTGTCCATACTGAAGAGAACTCTCCGAATAAAATAACTTTGTCACCGTCATATAATAGTTCTCGCGGCAACAGTGGAAATATCGGCAATCGAAAATTCAGCTGTGATCAAGGATTTCAGGAAGGATTTTTAGTTTCGTTATTAATTGCGAAACAATTTTAAATATTTTTTAATATAAAGAAGCTCTTAATTGAAAATTTAGGTAAAACAAAATTATGTCTACAGTACATATATACCAAAAACGGCTCCATGTTCAATGGGTTCAAAATTAGGGAAGGAACTAGTGACGTCATAATAAAATGATATCACTCTTTACATAAGAATGCAATTACAAAATACTCGTTTCAGTGCGTTATTTGTTGGCTCATGCAGCTGTGTTTCGTTAATTATGTCGATTAACGCTATAAACGATTCGACTGAATTTAATGCAGAATTTCATTAAAGTCCGCTTAGCAAGTGTAGATTTATTAACGTTAAGTTCGAATAATTTTTACAATGAAAATAATCCTGCTGAGACCAAATTGATCCAACACAGACAGGACGTTATGTCTTTCCTAAATTTCATCGAACCACATCGAAGTTATTGCAATATATAATTTCAACACTTTTATGTCTCTTTACGCCTCTTACGATGGTTGGACTGGAGCAAAATTAGAAATGGCTCGGCAGATTTTTGTATTGATTCCAAACAAATTAACCAGTTAGCAATTTAGAAACATGTAATAGAAGTGCCATAGTGCGAACCACATCAAGAAAGCCAACAGATGAGATGAATGAACGAATGGTCTTAGAAACCCAATGAAATTTAACAAGAATCCGATGAAAATTCTGGGAAGGGAGGAATAAGAAAGAAAGTATTTTGCTTGCCGAAGATCAAAATTTGCATTTACAGTACTGTATTAGCAGCCGTGTTATGCAATACATCAAAGGGGAAGAAAGGAAAAGTGTAACTTAAAAATCAAGCGGGATTCATTTTATTACGTACACTTCACAAAATTCATAGTTTCTGTTAAAGCAGGTTGTCTGTCTGTGAGTATGCATAATAGTAGAGCCCTCTATCTGGGATGATTTTAATTAAAAATGTACTTGGAATTTCAGCTAGAAATAAAACTTTCAATTCCTGTGATTCCAAACCTGGAAATTCTTAAAATTTTCGTAATGATTAAAATCCAGACAGATTATATCAATTATAATTGCTTCCTATAAAATGTCCTGGCTCCTATTTGTGCACGTAATAGCAAAGGACTAACCAGTCACTCGTATTATACGCGGACCACATTTTTGGCAGCAGCACAACGCCAGCTCCAACCTGCAACTTTCAATTATTTCGTTACTTTCAAAACATATTGCGGTTCTCACCAAGTGTGTTGTTCTGGAAGCATTTATGATTTCAGAGGGGGGGGGGGAGTGAGGAACGGAGACAGACAGATAGGGAGTGTGGAAAGCTATTGCTTCCCTCTCTTTCGTGACACCCTGGTACGCCTCTAGTAAATAGTCGAGTGATGAATATCGCTGAGCTAAGGGGGGAGAGACGCCACAGTTTAAAACATTGTTTTATATTTGTGTGTGGATTATATCACGATATTTCTTAGAGAGATAATCGGATAAAAAAATACAGCTGTCGTACTATGATATTACTACGGAAACAGCCATCTTACATTCATTTATACTAATTACGTAGAAGAAAAAAGAAAAGGCGTTATTATTTTAATTTGAAGCACATTCACACATTAATTTTTCGTATTATAAGTAAACAAAAATACGTTTTCTTTTAAATTATTAGTTTTCTCGTTATAAATAAATAAATAAAACTAAGCTTCAGTGTGCACGTGCTTTAAAATCTTGCTTATTTAGTTCTCAAAAAGCACGAGCCACATATTCAAGGTATAAGCTGAACCTCAAAAACGCAAAACATTCAAAGATCTTCTCATTGAGCTATGTAAGATTGCATATTTCACAATTAGCAACTAAAACTGGAGGTTCAAGCAGAATCCGCACGGTTTTGACAGACGCAAGCAAAACCTATTGTTGGCACAAAGGAACAAGAAATATGTTACATCCGGTATTAGTTAAGTAAACAAATGGAACTGTATTATCTCTCTCTCGTATGAAGAGATTTGTCTACGCAAATATATGGAATACATTTAAATAAAGTCATAAAAAGTATAAAATATATTATGAATATTGTGATATCTTCTAACAGGAGACTTAATTTCATCTAGTATGTCAACAACAAGAACACAAACGTACTACTGTCAAGTGACTGACATCGTTGCATTTCCAAATACTTTTTTTTTTCTTTCACGGACGCAGATATCATAATTGTCCATCAGCCAGTAAATGTACATTGAGCCGGGGCACTGTTGTGAGCCAAACATAGTTTTGAGGCAGTATGCATATATGAACTATAACCAGGTTATGTTAAAAAAAAAAACATCGAGAAATTAGAAGTTATGTCTTTATAGTGCAATATTTTTACTGATGCGAAACAAAATAGCTATAACGAATATTGTAAAAAAATTAACAAAGACGCGAATTTTTATGAAATATTACAAAACTTCACAGATCACATTTAAAAATTGATTCACAGATAAATCACACGCACAAAATATTTAATAATAAAACAGAAGCTTCTCATTGTACATAAAACTTCTTTAAATTGTTTTTAATTATTAAGTTTGGGGTTGGCTCACGTGTAAATATTTTAGAACTGAAATGCTATTTCAGTACTCGGCAGGGTATTAGGTGCGATGTACACGTTAGTATATGCAGTGCAGAGATTCGTGCGGATTTGCAAATACAGGTCAGACAAATGTATATTAAAATCCTCCGATGCACATTAAAAGAAGTTCAGACTCTTGATTTTTTTTCTTTTACTCGTCATTGCAATTAGCTGCCACAATCCAAAGTGTGCCGTGACAGAAGTCGTCATAGAGCTTTCCAGGTAAAATGGAGTTGTCATATGTGTAATGGGCTAATCAACCAAATCAGACAAGGGAAAATATGTAGGTTCGCGTGTCCAACCAATGGGCGTTTCGTTGTCAGGCCAACAGATGTGGCGATATCAACAATTATAATATGTGTCACAGTGTGTTCCTGATATTTCTATTAGTTCAAGAGATTTGTGTGTGTGTGTGTGTGTGTGTGTGTGTGTGTGTGTGTGTGTGTGTGTGTGTGTGTGTGTGTGTGTGTGTGTGTTTCGAAGAATATAGACAGAGATATCAGGGTTTAAGAATCCTCAATTTTTAATATATGTAGATTATAGCTTAGAAAGATATTCTGACAAAGAAATGTTATTTTTATTTTTCGATTATTAGAATATAGGCCTAAATGGGCAGAATATCCCGAGGTTCTCATAAAGGTTGTTGTTGTTGTTTGACAACAACCTTTATGAGAACGGGTTTTTAATAAAAGGTAAACGGGTTTTTTCATAGAAGAGAGATGACAGATGATGCCTTAAACAAGCATCTATACATAATCTGAGTTTGAATTAAAAAATGAAATATTCCGGGATTTTTTCATTAATGCTGAAGAATGATTTAAAGAACTCTGTTTTTAGCGAGGAATTGTTTTAATGGGAAATGAGTTGATTTACAACCACTTCAGACGTTGTTGCCTTCGCTCTGTACATATTCAGGAAAATCTGTTTAAATAAAGTACTGTAATTAATTAAATATATTAATATAATTAACAATAAATGGCTTTTGAAGGACAGCACTTGGGAGCAGGACTTCTAAAGTCTTGTCTTTAGGCATTTTTCCATTTTACCATGAAAGAATTTCCTCCATACAAAGAGTATTTTCATAACAAAAAACCACATTAGCTGTTCATTGACTTTTTTCTTTCTTTTTTTCAACATGCGATATTTCTGTACGCTTGATTCCGTCACGCTATTACACATAAAAAGACCAAATATCGATACAAAAATGCAATGGTAGCCAAAAACTCCCTCGTTTAAGACCATCACTGTATTTTTACGTGGGCATTCTATATCCTTCCCATTCTTCCCATTCTATAATTGACACACATCATTTATTTCATTTTATTTATTATCATTATAATTATATTTTTATGTTTCGCTATTTTTGGATTGAATACTTTCGTAAGCTGCTAGGGTTCATACAAGTCTTGACATATAATAGTTCGGATGCGAAACCGATCATATAGATAGCGAGTGGCATTTGTAAGGGACTATCTTACAAAAAGATAGTCCCTTACAAATCACAGCAGCTTCTTGGGAGAAAATGGATCCCTCAATATGATAAATGACTAATATCGTCTATAAGAGAGCATAACCATCAGTATCCAGTTTGCAAAAACCCAACAACTTTTTGCAATTTTTATAAAGTTCTATAGAAGTTCTACACCTGATCTATAAAGTTCGTTTATGGATCAGTAAATGCTAATCGTTGCAGCCTCTGTAGCTCAGTGGGTTTGTTTCGACGATGTCCTTTGTTGGAAAGATCTAAGCTTAAATCTTGTCGAGGACGCGAAGAACTTTTATCAGGGCTTTTCAACTGAACGTGAAATAACCAGACTTATACGGGATGGCAGGATATTCCCCTCCCGGAAAATGGAATTTTTCATCCTGCATACAGGAAAACCAGCCAAGAGAGCACACGCAGTTTACATACAAAAAATACTGACATAGTGCTAACCATCTGATCCTGGAATCATGATTACGAAATCATGTATTTTGGAGGTTATGGACGCTTAAGAGCCCGTTAAGAACCGTAAAAGAAGAAGGAAAGCTAATATCTTTTAATAAGACATTTTTGACAGTTCCTGTTGCATCACCTTCCAGAAAATGTTTTAAATCTGTGTATTCAAATAAACTTTAAAAAAATACACAATTCGATACGTCAAGACAAGCGAGTATCAGAAACTATTTAATCCCAGGCAGTTACGCCATCTACAAAAATACCACACTAAAACGCGAGGCTAAAAGCGGCAGTAAATACATAAGCTGTCCTTTTGACGAAGCCATTGCAAGAGCCATAAATAAACTTCCGGTGAGAATTGGTTCAGAGCTTATTGCGGAATTAGTATTAAATAAGGCGCATGTGTGTGTGTGTTCTCTGGCCGGTCTTGCCATGTGAAAAACCTGAGACCAGAAGAAAGAACTGTGCTGCCTTCTTTAAAGATTAACTAAATCATCTTTAGAAACTCCTCATGGCAGTAGCGCACTCAGGATTAATCTTTGGGGGGGGGGGGGGGGGGGCGAGTTGAATAGACGATTTGAGAATACACACTACGCATCGCATACGACCTATGACTGAGCATCTGCAATGATCGTCAATACACAAGAAGTAGTATAGTAATACAAGACACGACACAACATTAAACAAAATGAATTTTATTCATTAGGAAAAGATTTTTGGAAAATTTTCTAGTGAGTATTTTTTTCCCTTTTTCTTTGGCGGCTGCCCAGGCCCTTGCCCCCCCCCCTGGGTACGCTACTGCCTCATGGTGGTTCTTCTCATACTGCAACGGGAGTTATATCGAGGATTTATAACGGAAAGCCATTTGTGCTTCTCATGATATTTCTTTTTTTTTTTTTTCATGATGGTGCATCTTGGAAAGAACCTTGTGACTATTTTTTATGGCTTTATTTAAAAAAAAAAAAAATCCAAAACATTAAAATAAAAAATAACCAAATTTTATTCTTCATCAAGTGTGCTTATAAAATTGTAAATGTTGTGTTGAATAAATAAGAAATAGCAGTTTCTTGATGCTAATAACAAATAAATAAAATAGACATAACGAGACAAACGATACTAATAATAATTATTGATATCATTGATGAAAATTTTATTTCACGCATGGACTAAAATTGTGGGAGGAATGCGTTTAATATCTGATTGTTTAGAAAATTAATAACTAGAATACGATAGATTCCATTTGTAAGTATTTTAATATTTATTAAATAAAGCATGTGACAAAAAAAAATTTTTTTAAAAAATCCAGGAGTAAAAAATGTGTCGAATCAATCCCTCGTAATCCCACTGAATTTTCTTTCTTACTGCAATTCCTTTCAAGCTTGGACTCATGAAAAATTGTTAAGGCAATGAACAAAGTGGCGTGTTTATTTATTTATTTATTCGAGGATTAATATTCCCTGCCAATGCCAATATAATCAAAGACGGCATTTTACCGATATTGTGAAATCAGAAAAGATGAAAATTCGGAAAGGACATCGAACTATGTGAAGCAAATAGCGTGGAAGACAACTGTACGTTGAGAATCTTAGGCGATGAAAAACTCGAAAGTGATATTGATCGGACTAACTAGGCCTCGTTAACTCTGTCGGTTTCGACGAGGTCCTTAGTTGGAAACAACGACTCCCTTCCTGGACACGAAGAACCTTTATCAGAACTTCTAAAGTGAATGCAAGTTAGCCAGTCTCACACAGCAACGAAGGATTTTTCCTTCCGGAACTCGGGTTTTTCATTTTCCGAATAACCGGCCACAGGAACGTATGAATTTGCAGATATAATGCACTCTACCGATAGGATTAATCAGTTAGCCACCCTATTAGAAGAAGAGCTGGCGGGATTTTTTCTCTCAGAAACTCGAGTTTCTGGCAGAAAAAATCCCGTTGCGTCATATGAGACAGGTTTCTTCAGGTGAAACCCTTATATAAGATTCTTATAAAGAAATCCTTATAAAAATTCTTAACAGATGGGAAGTTTGGTATCTGAAGCACTTTTTGAAAACGAAAGCTTAATTTAGAGCACCTTTCTATATAGCTTATCGTTGCTAATCGGATACCAGAAAAATTTTTGAAGGTCGCTTTCAATGGAAAAAAAAAAAAAATTAAAACGATTTCAAAATTGAACATTTCGAATGTATATTTACGATATATATATTAAAATGAAAAGTGCGTACTAAAGGACAGAAGGTGTTACTGTTGTTTATGCGAGCTTAATAACATGCACGTAAGCACATAGCAAATACGCGCACACACACACACACGGAAATTACTCCTGGTCCGTTGCATAACCTGGTATCAGATACAGCTGATATGTTTCCTGGATTACATATACTTATTTAATTCGGCAAACAACATATGCATGAATAAGTGATGAGCCGCAAAAAATTATACTTAAAAAAAAAAAAAAAAAAAACTATCCACAGAAGTTTGAGAACAGCTACTATAGATTGTAAGTACGGGGTAAAGAAAAGATATGATGCCGTAATCGGCTTTCTACCCGATTAACAGGAAACTATCTCCCTATATACTTTCTTTTCCGATTTAACTGCCGATTTTTAATTAACTTATGAAATATTCATCACTCTTTTATAAGGTTTTATATTTGCATCTTGAATTATAGCACTTTGAATAGTTTTTCCATTGTGTACCTTGTCATATCCTTCCTTCTGGAGCTCAAAAAGAATATAGCGTGAATTATGGGAATATACGTCTTGTTATATTCCTATAATTTCTCAACCATTTATTATAAGTAATCTCTTAGCAACCCTGATTTGCCTTAAATCCAGCTTGTTCTCGAGTATGTTTGCATAAATCATTACTGGAATATTCATTAAGGAAATTCTTCTCAATTCTCACGTTCATTTTCCTTTCGTTATTATTATTATTATTATTATTATTATTATTATTATTATTATTATTATTAGCATTATAGTGATAATCCATTCATTTCGGATTTGAACTTGCAACTATGATTTTTGGATTGCATAGTGAAGCCAGTGAAAAACATCTATACCAGCGTATTTTAGCATTTCACGTAGAATATCATCTAAGTATGTTGCCTTTATCAGTATTTAGGGGATTTTTGAATTGTGTTTTCTATTATGTTATCGCTTATAGTTTGATTTTCTTCTTTTAATGACGCCTCACGCATCATCTTTAAATGTTTATATTTTCGGAGGACCTTTTCGGAAGACATCTTGATAGTAAGGAAAGAGTTCCCCTGGTGGTCATTTCCCTTCTTCTACTACTTTCTTTAAGTTAGATCTCCTTCTTTTATCTATTCTATGGTGACCTCTCTTGGCCAACTTTTGTTTACTTCTGACTAACGACAAAACTTATCGACTAACGATAAGTATTTCTGAGGTTAATAAGGGTCTATTTCCTTTCTTATACACCTTTCTTTTAAAATATACACATTTCTTTTTAAATACACCTTTCTTTTCAAGAAAAAGGATTTCACATATATATATGTGTGAAATCATATATATATATATATATATATATATATATTAAACAAACATACATATCTTACAGTGATCGATGTTAATGCTCCTAGATGATTTCCCAGTAGTAGAGAAGAATGGCTTTTGAACATCCAAACAAAAGTAATGATGGATACTTTTTAAAAGCAAAACTTTCAGTTATGCAGAATTTTATTGGTCGAGTTGGGAATAAACAGGTAAATAACGTTATTGGAGTATTTGGAGAAACTGTAGAAAATGATAATGAAAGGAGATTAACAGGATTAAGCAAAGGACAAACTGTTCACTTGGCGGCTGCCTACTAAAAAAATTATGTTGATAATAGACTATATTTTAATTTGAAGAAACATAATATTTATTCAGGATATCAAAGTGTACAGGGAAGCAAAATGCAATACTGATCATCCCTTTGTTTAAAACATGTGTAACTAGCAGGATGATAGTATTTTTATGAACTACTGTATATAAACGAAATTTAAGACAATAAAAAATATATGAGGATTGGACTGCTTCTAAATTATATCAAAATATGAACGTGTGACTTCATGAAGCAGCCAGGGAAGGGGGGGGGGGAATTGGAAAAGAAAGAAATGTAAAGGAAATGTAGGGTGGATGAAGAAAGAAAAGTAGAATTGCAATATTAAAAAAGGGAAAAAAAAGTACATCAGATTGGTTAAGTTCTACAGGAAAGAGGATTTCGAACGTAACAAGATCCTCAAATGGGATGCAAAACAGGTTGTAAGATGTAAAGAAAGGATCTATAGTATGGTATGGAATTGAAAAAATGGAAAAGCTAGATAGGTTTGCAGAGCAATTATAACTTCTGTTCCAGAGATTTCTAAATCGAAAAAGAATCGATGACATTGCAGTGCTAGAAAAATATTTTTAGGAATTGTTTATTTACAAAAAAGAGACGAGTATTCAAAGAGGAATTGGAAATGTTGTTTAGGAAGTTATTGCAAAATATTGATGGAAGTGATTCTTGAAGAAGAATCACTTAGAATGCTCTTAGAACATCTCAAAATGGTAAGGTAGGAGGAATGAGAGAAATACCAGTGGAATTATGGAAAATGGTGGCATGACATAGAGTCGAAACAAAATTAGATCATCAAGTTTTTGAAGAAGACGACATCTCTGATGACTGGACTCTATCTTATACTTTTGACATTCACAAAACGGGGGGGAGGGTCATCAATATTATTAAAGCCCGTGAAAATAAAATTACAGCAGAACCTCTACAAATTGGAGGAACACCCTTAACAACTGATACTGTATTTATGAACTCATTCAAAACTGATATGGCAAAACGAAGAAATCCAGTTGATTGGAATATGGCTATATTGTGCTCTATTTTTTAAAAAAGGGAGACACATGATAAGTCTCTCTCTCTCTCTCTCTCTCTCTCTCTCTCTCTCTCTCTCTCTCTCTCTCTCTCAGACACTTGCTACAAAATATTGTCTACATTGATCTAGAAAAGAATTGCTTCAAACATTAACAGTATGGCTTCTGCAAGGAAAAATCGACGACAGATCATATTGTGACTCGTCGACAATTGCTAGAAAGACATTAAGAATTATGAAAAGAGTTACATCTAATATTTGTGGACTATAAAGAAGCGTATGACAGTATACATCGAAATGCACTATGGGATGCAATGAGACTTTTTAAAATAAGTATATAAAAATGATAAGACTTTGTAATCACCACATCCTTCCCGAGGTTGGTTTTCTTCAGGAAAATTCGTCAAGTTTCGAAATAAAATCTGGACTCCGCCAAGGCGATGCTCTCTCCCTCACCAACCTTCTTCAATCTAGCGCTGGAAAAAGTCATTATAGACCTAAATGAACAAAAAGGATGGAAATAAATAGAAACAGTATACTATAGGCTTTTGCCGATGACATTGTTATCCTTGAAGACTCTGGTGACGTTATATCCGTTGTCTAATTTAATGAAGACAAGCAAGACTATGGGGGTCTTGTCATAAAGGAGGAAAAGATTAAATATATGTGCATTTCAAGGACCTGTCAAAGTCGTCCAAGTTGGTTGCTGGTAATAATATCTTTGATCAAGTGGATAACTTTAAGTATCTAGTATTCAACATTAACTATAACGATACGATATGCATCAAGAGATAGAGGAGAGAATTGAGAGGGCCAATAATATATATTTTGCAATTTTACAACTCCTGGAGTCTAGAATATTATCAAGAAAATCAAAAGAAAAACTCTATTTGCGAAGACATAATGAAGAACTATGAAACCCATTTCAAAGATGCAAAATACGAGTACTATCATTAATAAAAAAAAAAAAGAGAATTGAGTGGTTTGGTCATGACTGGAAAGAAGATGACGTTAATCAAACAAGTCCTTAAAAATAAAATTGACAAGAAAAAGACTCACAGGAAGACCCCAATCATGGTGAATCGATGCGGTAATGAGACACTTAAGATGAACACTTTACACTAAATGAACTTATGACAGAGACCGATGGCGAAACCTAGTGATGGCAGCATTAGATCAAAAATAGTCCATTAAGCTGAGGAAGAAGAGAAGGAGAAGAACAGGAGGAAAAAAATCATTATGGCATCCATTAGCAGACTCTTGAGCAGATTAATAAAACATCGACTGAAGGTCCTGGTTCATATGAACATTTTGTAACAGCAGGATGGAGTGAAGTATGGATAACATATTTATAATTCACAAGATGTCAGAGAAGATGGGTGCTAAAGAACGAGAACTCCATCTGGTGTTTATAGATCTAGAAAAGGCATATGATTCGGTACAAGTTACCCAACTGTAAAAGACCCTTAGGAAACATTAGGTGAATGAATCCAGCTGATAAAGATCTATGACACAGCATGGACAACGGTCAAAGTCGGAAGAAAGATTTCAGAATTCTGAACAACAAAAAGACTGAGATAAGGATGTGGAATGTTCCAATCCTTTTTTAAATGTATTTAAATGAAGTGTTTAAAGAATGCGATACGTTTTGCCTACAGATAAATGTTCCAGTGGAGGAAAATTCTTTACTTTTCACAAACAATCAGGTAATAATAGTCTAAGATAGTAAGGTAGCATGACCATGTACATAGGACAGCATGGACGACGATTAATTTTCTGAAATTTTAATTAATTAAATATTGTTATCTGAAAATTAATCTTAATGTTCAGAAAATGTTTTTTTTTAATTAAAATTAATTTTCAGAAAACAGAATATCTGATGGTAAGAGGATGGGTATGATTTGCATATACCAGAAGTCGTGAAAATAAAAGTGGTTGAATACACTAAATATCTAGGGACAATATTGCATAAGTTTGGCACTTGTGAAAAATAGAAAAAGAAGCATTGGATATGATAAATGGAATCCTAAGAAGACTGTTATGAGAATCATCATTGAAAGTATATGATATGGGGAAGTGAAGAAGTATGGTCACTAACACAGTGCCACAGACAAAGACAATATACAGTAGAAATCGATGACCTAAGAAGGAGTGTCGAATTTTTAGGATCCAGAGAATGTGGAATAAAATCATCGGGGAAAATGGATGCAGTAATAACTTTATATGTTAGTCAAGTCAGAATGATGCCAGATGCGAGGTGTCCAAAAAGGTATGTAGTCTCCTCTAGGTAAAAGAAAACGTGAGAAACCTCGAGTAACTTGGATAAGAGGAACAGTGCACGCCAGGAAAAGAAATAATTTGAATGAAAACTTATGAGTGGATAGGAAACCTCCTGGCAATAGATAATACAAGACAACCGCCGAAAATTGGTAAAGTCTGAAAATGATGATAGCGGTAAACCTGACATTCAAATTGGAGATATCACTTTGTGCAGCTGCCATTATTCTCTTAAATATTCTATTACACATATTCGAGTACTGAAATTAAATCATTACACTTATATATCACATTTTATCTATTTAGCAGTAACTTTTATTAACCATCATAAATTAAATACAGAAATGAGTAATATAATAAGTAAGACTGGTTTAGGTGGAATCTAATTGGATACTTTTATATGGAACAAAAGAAAAAATTCGGAAGAACAAAATAGCACTATGCTATTTTGTTCTTACGATTTCTAACTAATGTTAATATACTCATCAGAGATTGGGTAAATATAAGGTTGATCGAAGACTAGAGACCAAGATGTGAACGTTTGGAGAAAATTGTGGGAGTGTACAGACTAGCATCAATGGCAAAATCATATTAAATAATCAGACATCAGAAAATAGCTTGATAATGTCAATATTTAAAATGAGTTAAGTAGAGCTAATCTAATGGATATCAGAATGGGTGATAAAAAGATGGAAAAAAAAAGTTCGCAAGTAAAATCAGCAGGACAAGACCAAGGCAGTAATGACAGGACCCAGAGGACGACCATAACGTAGTGGACTGATGTAGTTTGGATAGGTTTTAGACTAAAATAGAATCTGAACAAATCTGACAAACGAAAATGATGGTGAGTAAAAATGAAAAAAAAATTCTTTTTGGTGAGTTATATAGCTGCTTATCCCAGAAGTCGAAATCCATGAAAACAGTAAGTTGTAGGCGGATCTCAGACAAGTGCCAATGCTTAAAACAGAAGTGCGCTTCCTTGATATGATCATTCATGTAGGACGAATAATTAGAAACTTTGCATGTAGGACGAATAATTAAAAAAGAAGCCAGCTAAAATGCGAAGAAAACCAAATTAGAGCTAAGTTCTTGGAGGAATTAAAAAAGATGGAGTGTTTTCTCTCGAGTTAGTAGAAGTAATTTTCTTCGGAGTATGAAGAAATCTATCCAAAAGGTTAAACACGTGTGCACTTCGCTATTCGCTTCAGATAACTCAAGAAATTGTCCATAAAACATAACTTTAGAATATCTTAAGAATTAATGGACAAAATATTCGTATGCACGTTTAAGGAGGAGAGAACTCCATCAGAGTATTTATAGCCAAACAAATTATCTTATTAGCGATGGGACATAATCTTGTAGCACCTTCTGTTGCACAGTCGTTGACGAGGAGATCCTTTTGCTGAAAACACGTGTGGGTTGTAATACGGAGTGAATATTTATGAGTTTTTCAGCAAAAGTTGAGTTAGCTGGACTTATAACAAAACTTGAGTTAGCTGGGGGTTACAAGCTGAAAACTTTGGTTCTTCATCCTGTCTTTTCTTGCAGCTAACCGGACCAACAACACAAGGTAATAATTTACATAACATACTCGCTTTAGAGCGTTATATTCTTTAGAATAAGCATTAGATGCTTAGGCATAATCTAAACAACAAAACAAACCGCTAAAATGATAAAATAATGATAGAAGTTCTGCGTTCATATTGCACTGAAATTCTATTATTTGATCATAGAAGGGAAAGTCCGCGCGGACTTTCCCTTCTATGATCAAATTTCCCTTGTATGATCAGATTTCCCTAGCCTAGTGGCTTTGCGCTTCGCAACCATATGCCTGGGGAAGGAGTGTCCTAGGTTCGATTTCCGTCGACGACGTGAGAGCTCAAGGATCTTCCTCAGCCATAGCCAAGTTAGCCGGTCTTGGGAGTGGACAACAGGGTCCCCCCCCCCCAGTTTATCTCGGGTTTTTTATCCCGCAAGCAGGCAAACTGGCCCCGTGAACACACACACACAGGCTACACTCATAGGATACCTCCAGGAATAAGGAATAACCAACCTATTCCGTAGGATTTCGGTTCCGAATGCCTACACGGTATAAAAAGTGTAGGTCTACGCGTGAGCGTAAACCTACACTTTAGGTTTAGGTTTACGCTTTAGGTTAATCCGAAGCAACTCAGATTGTGCCGACACTGTGTTATGCCTATTAACTAAGCATAACCTGAGGCCGGTTTGTCAGTTTTTCTGGATGAGAATTCCGAGGTTACGGGAAGAGAAACTTTTCCACATCAGTGAAATAGCTACCTCAACTTCAGATGACAAAATTTTCTATTACACGTAAATGTAAGTACACACACACACACACACACACACACACACACACAAAAAAAAAAAAAAACACAAATGGTAGGATATTCATTCTAAACATAACCAGTCTAAGGGATTGTTCTGTTTTTACGTTCTATCATTTCTTAATTGTTTTAACATTGTTCTATCATTTCTTAAAATGTTAGTTGCTATTCTGATCATGTGAAGGAAGCAATTTCAGAATGCGCACCCACACCCACAGTAGTAAATATTATACAATCATCCCCATTTTTCTAGTTCATAACATGCCAGTTTGATTGGCTTGGTTTGATTGAAATCACAGCCAACGTGACTCAAGTTCTTATGGTCCGTTAATTGTCTGCGCATTCTTCTGTCAAGTTTGTTTGATTTGCAGCATGAAAAACCAGAGCAACCGGGAGACAATGCTCTTCTATTCCATCTTAGATCGGCTAATCATCTTCAGCCGAAAATCCATTCTAACATTTCAATCGATAAATGATAGAAAAGCTTAAAGTTTGTAACATAACTATTCTGACAATTTGTTGGATCAAAAAAGCTTTAAAAAACTTCGCCCTCTATCAGTGAACATTATCTTTAATCAAGTACATCATTCCGCATTTGCTCTGTTATTTTAACCGCGACAACAATGGGAGTATTCGATCACAAATACATTACGTCAAGAATGCACTAAAACCATCTGTTCATCAATAAGCAACATTACGTCGATATCTTCTGCTCCCATTCAGATGGAATAGGAAAGAACTGGCAATTATGGAGCACTTAGTAAGAAAGAAAGACATTAAATGATCATTATTCAATATAATGATTCTACCATGCTAAAAAACAAGATTCCCCGTGTCTGTAATTAGGTTCACGTGGTGTGGTAGCACCCTAGAAACCACCTAATATGGGGGATCTGCATTTGTCTTTCTCTCCCTCTCATGCATGTTATATCAGAAATAAAAGAAAGTTAGAATGAAAAAATGGCTGAAAACTCGCCATAGAATTACTGGAATGGAGCGTGGAGATAATTAGTGGTAAAAAGGTGTAAAATGACTTCTGATGAATGAAAAAAATTACTTCAGGCAGACCGGAAAGCAATGAAATGGCTATAGAAAAGTATAGTTTAAAAGACGATTTGGCGCTAAAGAATATTACAGGACTCAGAATGAAAGAGCAGTGCTTTGATGACACGCGAATCAGAGCTCCAATCTTTTCGTCATTTGTCACTGGCGTTATCATTTTCAGGATCTTGCTCCTTTTCTGATCGCCCATATAATCATCTTCCCTACTCTCATTAGCAGTGCTACGAGCAATATTAAGATACGGCGACCGTAGTATACGACCCAAGTTTGGAAAATAAAATCAAGCCAACTTCTCCTCCCCCTTTAATCGTTAAGGGACGGACTGCTGTCAGACCATATAATAACCAAGAAAAGCCTGTCAGCTAGATAAGTTTCGTTACAAAATTAATATCTTCTCTTAGTAATCGATAACCTTGAACAGACTGTCATCAACAAGTACCTACCTTAATGTCCCCCCCAAAATAACGACACCCAGCTAGTGCCACTGGTTGGGTGTCGTTTAAGCGACCCGTTTTCTTTAGGAAATGTGTTTAAAATAAACGAAAAAGTTACTGAGCAAAGCCAAACGAATGACTCACACGGATTTTTTTTTCCTCTTCTTTTTTGATTGAAATAAATAAATCAAATTGACAGCCGTAATAAACTACAAAAAAACAGCTGGTAACTCATTATCAGGAAATATAATAGGATGCTGCCAGACATTTGTCGAGATGGAAACTTTCTACGCTCAAAAAATGATAACATAAAAAAGTACTACACTAAATAATGAGATTTTATTATTGATCGCATTTTTGCCATGCAGTAATTCGTGGGGATGGATTGAGTGAAAACTATAAAACCATTCGCATTATATGAACTAACTTTCTATTTTATTCTATGAGTCGCTTTATAATGAAGAGGCAACAACTGATTAACATATCCTGAATCGACTTTTAAATGTCTTTCTGTCTGTCTGCAGCAGTTTTAAAAAAGGACGGATACTTAGTCAAGTTATGTACTAGTATGCGGAAATATAAACCAAGTAACTTAAAAAGTGGAGCTTCTTAGAATTGAAACCATGAAGGCCAGAGATGATAATATCCGGTTGCAGTGATTCTTTTATATGCATATAAAAGAAGTATACGCCAATCTGAGAATACACGCAGATAGGAATCCTTAAATTTTATTTTTATCCTTGAAGTATGTATCCTTAAACAGTATATGTTACCTTTACATTATTATTATTATTATCGGAAGGCCGATAACTATTATTATATTTTATTAATTTTATTTTATATAATTTTATTATTTTATTTTTAATAATTTTCTTACGTTTATTAATAAAATCATTAATCATAATTATCATTCAATAATTATCAATAAGTATTAATTATCATTAATTAAGAATACCAATGTTAATTTTAATGATCGGTAAATAATATTAATTATTAATTAATGTTAATTATTAATATTAATTATTGATAATATTAATTTTATTAATTCATTTTCAATAAAAATTAATTAAATAAACAAATGTCTTCTTCACCATTCCATGAAAGTCGTATCTCGCTTAAAATGAAAGCATAAATGCATTTATTAACTTTTATTAACCTTCTCCCTAAAATTGATAAATTATCTCATTTTATATTTAAATATTCTCTTCAATGGGCATGCGCATGGATTTTGTCATGAATTTTAATCTATGGTGCCTACCGTGAAGAAAATTATTTAAATCATTTTTTAACATTTATATCTATTTTCATTTACAGAATGCTCGAGAGAGAGAGAGAGAGAGACTAAATATGAACTTTTTTCAAGTCTAAAGGCATTCGTTGACATCCAAGTCAATCTTGGGCTGACCTTTGTAAAATTCACGCCATCTTTCAAAATTTCTGGCAACATAGTTTTTTTTTTTTTTTTTTTAACTTTTAAACATTTCAGCCAGGAAAGCTTTTTTTCTCAATTATGAGTGAGAAATGCCACTCACACATAAGAGGATCTCGATCTCGTTTACGAATCATAACAAAAATTTTGAATTGATGAAAAAAGGAAGGGATACTGTATGAGTATAATAACGCGAGTATAATATGTATGAGTATGTTGTTGTTGTTGTCTTGTCCTTAAGAGTCTTAGATGTTTCCGTGCGCTCTTTGTACTGCTTTGGCTATGTCTGTGATTTTGTTTGTATAGAGCTGTTGTTCAGGATTAGGATCTATTTCTTGCAAGGCTGCTGTAATTGCTGGACAGGTAAAGATGTGAGTGGGTGTCAGTTCCGTATTGGGGCAGTTGTTGCAGTTTCTATATGTTCTCGTATCATCTGTATTGATCTTCATTCCTCTATAATGTCCTGTTCGTAGTCTTGCTATCGTAGTGGAGGTCCTTCTGTCAGCATTGATCTCGGGAATTTGATGTTGTATCACTGATTTCAATGGAATTAGTTTAGCTTTTGCTAGTGCATTGGCATCAGCAAGAGTTATCATATGAGTTTCTTGGTTGAGTTCTCTGGCCTCTTTTGCTAATTTATCAGCTGCTTCGTTGTGATCAATGCCTACATGAGCAGGAATCCATTGTAGAATGCAACTTTTGCCTAAACACTTTAGATGATTTAAGAGTTTATGGATGTCTTGTGTGAGCTTGGTATTGCCATTTTTGATTGCCTCCATAGCTGATCTTGAGTCACTGTAAATTATAATTCCTTCAGATTGTTGAGATGATGATAGATTTAAGTAGGCTTCTAGTGCTTTAATTATTGCGTAGAGTTCGCTGGTAAAATTGGAAGCGATTCTCCCATGTATGAGTATAATAACGCGATAACATTAGAACTTTTGAATGGCATATAAAGATATGATTTATCGTGTGCGTAAGAAAACACAGTGGACATTATTCATGTAACGAATACTTCGGACTATGAAATTCAGGTAAAAAAATTACATGAAAATAATTCAGTCAACATTTTACGAACAGAACAGAACAGAACAGATATGGAACCTATTAATTTTGCTAGGTAAAGGGTTCAATGTATACTCAACAAACCAATATCGAAATGAATATTAACATGATTATTACACTCTCAAGCCTTCATAGCTCAGTCGTTAACGACAATGCCCTTTGATTCGAAAGACCTGCGTTTGAAATTGTTATATAAGGGTTTTGTTCATCGGAGTAGAGTAAGCCAGTCTCACACGGATCACTATTTTGCCTCTGATGTAGTTGCCCATCAATTAATTAGTGATCGCCAATATGCATTAGTGATCTCGTTCTACAGTAGTTCTCTTAGCCGCCCTTATTCACCTTTGAACACAAGCCGTGTTGAGGTCTATAAATACTCGTGTTTGCTCTTCACATTAGGAGAGCATTTCATCAGGTCGGACATAGAAGGCCAACTTACTATGATACCATCTTACGGTATGCCTCCTCCCCAATTGCTAATCATCACCAGTTCCCATTCTGCTTGTTCCTATGTATCCTGATCAATGGTTCCCAGATTTCTCTATCAATGCCAGGGTACCTGCCCAGGATCCTGCGCTTTTGTCCACGTTCTTCCTCTCACATTAATGACGATCCTTCACTAACCTTAAATTCTACTCATAGTTTAACTGATTATAAGACATTCTACTTCTTAGATTCATTCAACAAACGCTTTAGTGTTCATATTCAAACTTAAAGTTTTTCATAAGGAAATGTTGTACACACTGATCTTCTTGTCATTTTCTAATCTATCTAAGAGAATAGTCTATAAATAGAATAATCTATCTAACTTTAATGGTACCAAATGACAGTCCTATTTATCAGTTCGCTCTCCATTACTTCTGATGATGTTCAAATGTCCAATTAAGATCGTACTTCTCTTCTTCGGCGCACCTACAGATCAGGTCATCACTGACAAAACATATTACATGTCATACCCTATTCAGACTCAAAAACTTTGTGTCTCCTGAAGCAGGCAAGAAGTCGTTCAAAATACGACTTCTCGCCTGCATACTTCCTAATCCAAAATCCGACATAACCGAGAATACCCTTCTCGTATTTGAGTGATGCACCAAATCCTCCCTCCCCCCGCTCAAAAAAATAAAAAATAAAATAAATTAAACAAATAAATAAAATAAAACAAATACTTGATGCTTCCAGAAGAGGCAACCTGCTAATTTATAGATGATCTCTCTCTCTCTCTCTCTCTCTCTAATTACTTTCTCTAGAGTCGTCTTATTTCTGCATTTTTTCATGATTTTTTAATATTTTATGAGTGCTGTTCTACCGAAATGGCTCTTACCATCCACAAATCCTAAGTGCAAAAACATGGGTAAGTACAGGTTAACATTCATACGCAGCTCAGTTTCATGCTTATCATAATTCTTTCATTCTGTCTATTTTCTGTTCATTGAAAAAGTCTTCTCCATACTTCCTCAAGGACAAAACAGTTCAAGAAACACATTCTTACTGCCCACCCACCCACACACACACACACACACACACAGGCCGTCATTTATAGGTTTTAAGTCTTCTGGTGTGGCAGCCTCGGTAGTCAGTCGATAACAAATGGCTTTTGCTAGGGAAAAAAAAAACAGATTCGGATTCCGTTTAAGAACTTTTCAAGGACTCTTTCAAATGAAGGTGACTTAGCTGACCTAATACAGATACCGGCCTCATAGTCCTAGTTACCGCAATTCAAAAACAACCACAACTTAAATTCTGTATGGGCTCTGAAGGGGAATTAGCAGATCTACTGGTGGAGTTGGACTCAAACTGGTTTCAAGCTTTTATCCCTTAGATCTGGTTGGAATCCTGTGATCGGGCTCATTGATTTTAGGCTTGGCCTGTTCAGGTCTCATTCTATCGCTTTCTTGGTCTTCCAGTCGTTCATTTATTTGTATCGGTATAATAGTTTTGTCTCTAGAGTCTCAATAAGAATATATCAATAACAATACTGGCGAGATATGAATTAATATCTCACCAATTTATATATTCACATTCTGTCGGGAGAGACCTTATCACACCAGCCCTTCTCACGTTTGTTTCTTTTCCATAAAAATCATATTAACGAACAAAAGATGAACTTTGCAAAAATGATGTTTTGCTTTCCATGTGGAATACGTAATTCCGGTTTACAAGAATTGGACGCTGCTTCTCTTTTCAGAAGTGCATGACTGATCCACAAGGCTACAATACTAATTAGTGGTATTACTATTATTCGTAGTAACATAGCTTTTTTTTTTCTTTTCGTGGAAATAGAGCAAGGAGCGGAAATCGCTTTGTTCGCTGTGACGTGTACATTACTTTCTCTTTAGTTAGGGTGGAGTAAGAAATGAGGTGTGTCCAAGAAAGGCGATCGATGTCAAAAATATAATGTGCATTTAATATAGTTGGAGAAGAGTTTAAATCATTAAATAGACAGGAAAGTAAGAAATCATTCCGAAGGCAGACTTTGGGAAATGCGACAATCAGTAAACGCCCTCCCACTCATCACTTTTCCTTTGATGTCAGGTGTTCAGCCACTCATTCCGTGTTTCGCTACTCCGTATTTGATTACAACGAGTTTGGATACGTCAGTCAAAAAAAAAAAAAAATCTTTGTCCAGACCGAAGCTTCTCAGACTTCTTCCCCCTTTCCTGTCGGAACCCTGACAACCCCTTCCTTTACCCACCTGCGCGCGGAAGAGTGATGGAACTGTCACTCTATCCACGGAAATGCGCTTCACAACGAAGTGTCCGACGCTGCCTTAATTTGCATTAAATGGGTGTTTCTAACCTGCGATGGCTTCGCTCCGGTACGAGATTAACTCAAAACTTTTACTTAAGTTTATGGCTCGTCGACGGTAAGCTGCGACGAGAGGCAGCAAATGTCATTAGCTGTCGGGAAGTTATTGCATATGTTCACCTGAAGTCGTTGTCATCTGTCGCGGCTCCGGTGGAAACAAGGTGATATCTTATTTCGCTGCCGAATCGAAATATGGGCGTGACCAGCATACTAACAGCGTCTTTGTTCTTGCTCCCCATTGGATATGGTTGTGTGTCGGGTCGCATTCGGCGTCATTTCCAATGATACGAACACACAACTTAAGCGACAGCCTTGCCGCCTAGATCTATTGTCACATCGCAGTCACGCACCGAGAGATTTGATCGGAAACTTATCCAATTGAAGTGAAATGTCAACAAGATACTTGTGTATGTGCTTTGAAAGACCGGTAATAAAGTTCAGCGTCTGGTGGACGGGAAGGGAGGGGGGGGGGATGTTCATGACAACGTCTCCTCACTTTACGTTTCACCGCTCTCATAACGACACCTCTCTTAAACGTAATGCGGCAATTTTATATCCATATTGTAAGAGCATAGGAAGGGACACAAGTCTTGCCAGTACTCATTCTAGAAGATCGTATTACATTTAATACGATCATTTACAATTAAGTCTACCTGTAGAGAAGATTGCGAATTACATTTTTGTAATGATGCTCCATGTTAAGAATAATGCTTTCATTCCCTGCGATGACGTCATTGGCGTTTTTGTGCAAGACTATATCTCAGCATCGAAATCTGCTGAGAAATACGTATTTACAAATATTATTGCTGTTCTCAGTAAGGGCCACATCTACTCAAAATTGTCTCTGTGAAAAGTCTCAAACCTTGTACCCATAGTATGAATTTTCAGGCACCTGCATCTTTAATTGCAGGTGACGCCAATGTTCAACTGCGTTCCACCGGATTCGTTGGAGGCACGTCCGGAGTTGTGCGACTACCACAAGTGGAGTATTTTCCTTATAATAATCCATCACATTTCGTTGATATCTTTTGTTCCTCCTTCGAAAAGGGAGGGGAAGAGGAATAATTAGAATTTTTAACCACTCTTTCGAACAGGTCGATTAGAATCCTGTCCAGAAAGACAAATATTTTCTTCAGCTTTCCAGTGAAAGTTGAATTAGCCATCCTTAACTCAGATGGTGCAGATATGTTTGTTTTGTTTCACAAAATATAAAATGGCAGAAGAACACATTCAAAGGACAGACAATACATTCATCACATGGTCGCAGCATCCTCGTCGTTAACGCTGAAAGCTAGTCTGTAGCCCAGGCCCGGCAGTAAGCACGTGTTGTAGTGGTGAGTATAGTTCACCAACTATAACATTTGTCTGTCTATTCATAATAAATCGACTTCAAAGTCAACATTTATCCAAATAAAAAATATCATTACTGACAAAAAATATTGAAACTGAAATTAGTCACACTACTTTTTTTTAATTAATTTTTAATACTGTGTGTCATGAAATATATTAAAGTAATTGATTTCAACGTAAAATTGCGTCTGCTGATATTCTGGAACAACTTTAATAGTCCACCTTTGCGAAAAGCAAGCCTCGGGTTCAAGGTTATTTAGGATAGCCTAGTTTTGCAATACAGTCTTTGGCATTTCAACAATCTTTACTGAACCTCGGTTCTGGGAACAACGTTGCCTCTAAGCCAGAGAAACAAATACTCTAGTCATGTCTTATGAGTAGCAATTGAGCTGGGAGACAGGGATTTTCGGTGGAGGGGGATGTGCATAACACACTTCATTTATAAGCTCCCACAAAAAAAGTTCCATATTTTTATTCAAATGAAAATATAAATGTAGACATAAAATATAAGTATACATATCATAATTTCAAATGCATTGGATGCAACTAACCACAATAACTTAATTTCCTGCACCTTTAAGTTTCTTAATGCCATCGTGATTGTTTTGCACCGATCTTTGTAGTATACGTTTGAGAATCTTAGCGGAATGATACTTAAAAAGCAGACACCGCTTATCTGTGTGCTTTGATGACAATAACGCACTTCGTTGAGACATCGACAGTAAGACTGAGCATGCTGTGCGCTGGCCGCAGAGCTAGCGTGTAACATAGAAGGAACATTGCCTAGGAAAGTTGTATTTTGAAGAAAGAATACGTTACCACATATTCTGCGAAATAAAATAAGGAAATATGACGTTAATTAAAATGCCATTTTCGCAATTATTTTTTGTGCAGATGACTTGACTTGTACAGTTTTCAAAGTATATTTATGCTATGCAAAAAAAAAAAAATTACAAAAACTGCTTCGTTTCAGAGGAGTATACAATACGAACACATGAATTCCAGGGCAAAAAGCGAAATTGTAGGCTCTACCTATAGTTGACTCTTCTTGTAGGCATGTAATATAGATCATGAACATTTTAAGCTGTGCTGTGCTATGCTATGGATATTTTATGTTACATACCAGACGGTCAAGTTAGGCTAGCCTCAATTTTTTACACCACCTAATGTAACAACTATCTGATTCTGATAAAATCCCTACTTATATAATCACAAGTATTTCCTTCTTATATATATATATATATATATTCTGTTCAATATAATAGTGACCCCCCCCCCCTTACCAACGCATCAAAGCTCACTTGTGACAGAAGCAAGAGGAATCATCTGTAAAAATTTCAGGAATGGTTGTTGCTAAGTCATGAACAATGCTTAATTAGTATCACAAGATTTTATTGTGGATAAACTGCTTGCTATACTTGGAAATATTTTTCAACTGCAACACCTTACACTAGTGAAACGATATATAGGTGCTGGCGCCCTTGACATTGCTTGTTTATTTAAAGTCAAGTTTAGATTCTGTTGACTTGGTACGGTGAATTCCTCAGTAAATAAGACGAGTATTCCATGTCTATTCAGGGATCTTGTCGAACTCAGAATTCGGATCCAGTCTTTCCGTCCAAAGATCGTAGCATTGCCGACTATGCCACATCGAATTATGGCCGGAGTACCTATGAAGGGTAACACGGCTCTTAACTGCATTCCGAATTGCTGAGATGAGAAGACTCCACTATATCCGTATGAAATTGGCTAACTTACCTTCAGGTGAAATGTCCTTAACATTGTTCACCTGAAAGCCAGAGGAGATTTTGCTGCACCAAATAAAAACATTATAATGAGACTGTCTGAGTAAACGTACAATCTTTACCATTTTGATTTAATTTTTATTATATATTTTCTTTCTAATATTGTATTTATTATTTTCATAGTCTAGAAATGGTTTTGTTTTCGTTTCTGTGTGTGCTGAGCTCGGAGTTTCTTTAATGCATTTTTTTTGGGGGGGGGGGGGTGCAGTACACATTATCTATGCAAGGAACTGATAAGACATTATTTCGTGGATCCATCGTTATGAAGTCAGACATTCTGGAGTTTTACAGGTTCTGATATGTAAACGAACACTTCTGTTGGTGACATACGAGTAATTTGCAAAAGCTGTTCGGAATTAAATGTAAAGAATGGCAAATGCAAATAGCTTCTAAGTTTTAAAATCATATTCGGGTATATTTGTTCTGTTATATATGATTGCAGGGAGCAATTGCTTTAGCAAAACCATTCGCTTAGTCTTCGCTATGGAACTTAGTTTCCCCTTGATGCCGACGGCAGCAAAGGAAAAAAAGTTACAAATTGAATCACGTGATAGCACCTCTTCCGCTTTTTTTTTTTTTCTCCTGCAAACTGGATGTTGTCCTTGGTGGCTAAGAACAAAGGGTGTTCCTTTTATAAAGAAGCTGCTCTGAGTTAAGACTAAAGGCGGCCACGTACACTCGAGAGCTTTTTTATTTAGATTTGTCTGTACAGAAAAATCTCGATTTTGTTAGACATTCACTAAGTTTAGTTTTTGGTTCTTAAAAAGTATTTACGTCTGTCGGTTTGCTATCATAGATGACAATTCAGTGGATAAAACTTTTTTTAATAATAATAATAAAGGATTAACCAGATTCTGCCATGACTTTTAATTTATAGTGCAATCCAGTTGTTTGGAGACAGTGAAGTCGAGAAGATAGAATAGCGGTATCTAAAGGAGTATGAGCACAAAACGGATTCATAAAATGAAAGATGTGGATCGAAATTTCAGTTGCTGTGCATAAAACAATCTCCTAAACACTTTTCGAAGAGAAATCAGAAGCAAATGTTGATGATATACATCTTCCGTGTCACTTCAAGTGTATAAACAACCGAACTGAAGTGCAGTTCTGCACTAAATCTGTATAGTGCAGGTCAATTCACTTTATAAGGATTCTATTTTTCAAGTTTAATAATTTAATGACTTTATTAAAGATGCATAAATAAAAGCTACGTTAATGCAAAAAAAAATTTTAAAAAAAAACACATATTTTGAATAATATAAAAATGTTATTGTAAGATTTCGTATTAGCATCATGGAGAAAGATTTAATGTAACGATGGGCTTGCTTTCAGGGTGCATTATAAGAAATCTACGCTGTGCCAAACACCATTTTGTTGTTCCGGTATTGGTCTAGATACCGGAAGTCACACATCCGAAATATTTTGTTCTCTTATTATTGTGGTTCGATGCAATATTCAATCTTGTATTGGCTGCCTTAGTCTTATTCTTTCTTCTTTTCAGTGCACTGAATTCTAATATTTTATTAAACATGTGATAATAGTTTTTCTTTCTTTTTTTTTATATCACATTCAACCAAAGAAGTCGACATGTAAATCATTTTTAATTATTATTTTTATCACTTTGCAGTATTAATTAAAAAAAAACAAACTGGAACAATTTCTTAGTGTTTGCTCACCTTGATGCGTTTCAAATATTTCATGAAGTATTACCATAAGATTACGCAGGAAGTTATTACTATAATATTACGGAGAAAAGAAACCCACGGGAGCAATATTTGGAATAATAAATGCCATACTATAGTCCAGTTATATTTGATTATTATTTAGAATTTTTTCCCAATTGATATTTCTTGGATAACCAAAGCTACTAAAACAGAGAGAGAGAGATGAGAGGGAGAGAGAGCTATCCGTAAGGTTTCATAAATTAGTACAATTTAAATTCATTATTTAAATAATACAAAAGGGTGTCAAATTAGTTCCGTGCTTGCCCAACCTTACTTCTGTCGACAGCCAATTGGCTAGTCGCTACCACAAAGATCTGCGTGTTCTTCCCTTAGGGCCTGTTGGGATATAACATTTTATTTTAAATGCAAGGGGAGGGGGAGAATCAAAATTAATTTATGACAAAATGCTTGTTTAAAGTTTGTAAGTTGATTTAATTAAGCCAGCTTGACTATAGGGATGGGATTATCTATCTCTCGAAACTTGTTCCCATGTTTATTAAGATGCTTAGAAAATGAACATGTTTTTCAAGGTATCTCGGTAACTGTGGTGATCTTTATTTTATTTACTCGATATTTATTCATAAATGCCAACACAGGAAAAATAAATAAAATGATCAAAAGCTTTCCAAGGAGACAAGTGGCCATTGTTCAAAATCGAAACAGACTTGCTCGGGAGAAATTATGAAGTCAATGGATGCAGTTAGAGCACAATGGCGACCATTGATTTGAAGGACGAATTCCGCTTTTCACGATGTTTAGAGCTGAAAGGTTACGTCAATCAAAGAGAGTGCTACAGTCACCGACCCTGACAGCAAACCTGTCTTAATAAACAGGTTGCGTTTCTCTGCTAAGAGGGGAGATTCGACACTCTGCCCTGCTCAACGTCCGATAAAAGAAAAAATATCGGAAATCATTCTTGCCGGATTAAGTGCTTAAGATTTCTCAATGTGGTAAAATAGTGGCAGTCACTGGTTATTAGTGGAAACAATAAATAAAAATAAATAAATAAATAAACTTGGTCCTTGTAAGTCATAAATGAGTCATGTGATTTAAACTGATATGAACTTTTTTTTCCCTTCCGGGCCGAACAACTAACCTCATTATTTTTCATTAACAGAATTTACGAATAAACCCTGAATGTTAAAACATCATTCCCATACGCGAGGGATCAAAAAATTGCTCTGTGAGCGAGTGATTAGAGAAAAAGAATGGATCTGTTGATGAGCTCATTCACAGCCAAAGGCTGCATTAAGCGAGGAAAATAAAGAGAAAACTGTTCGAGATGGTTCGATAAGTTTCGAATTTATCAGCGGCTATTCTTGTTCTTATATGATTAGAGGAATGCGGAGGAATAGTAGTTGTAAGTCCGTGGAGCACCACCTATGAAAGCATCTCGTAAATAAGAGCCATATTGCAGATATGGCTCTTATTTACGAGATCACATTATTTGTGTGTGTGTGTGTGTGTGTGTGTGTGTGTGTGTGTGTGTGTGTGTGTGTGTGTGAGAGAGAGAGAGAGAGAGAACGGGAGTCTTCTATTAAGCCGATTGCACTCGTTTGTATACAGTCAAAAATTCTTAGTGAGGTTTTGGGTGCACAACCCCAAATGTGAAAACAGTATTCTGAGATTGCTTTGATTTCGTATTTGTAAACTATTAGTTGTACATGCCGAAAGTAATGTTTTCAACAAAAAAAAAAAAACGACATCACATTTCTTAAAGCTAAGGATATGATATTGTTTGTGTCAAGTCAAGACAGATATAGAGAGGCAATCTAAGAAACGAAAACTGATTTTGACTGAAGATTCGAACATTGTCAGAAGCAAGATCTTTGGTCCAAGAAATAAGAATTATATTTTGGTAGTACTTAAATCCACTAGATTATCTTCGTTCCACTTGAGAATTGTGAGAAGATAAGTTTTTAAGACATTCATTATAGAAAATCTTGAAGCTTAAATCACTGGAGCGTTACAAAGCTTGTAAAATGAATAAGAAAAATGAGTATACCGTCATCAGCATGGGAATTTTAAATCGGTGAGAGAATATCATTAATGTGAGAGAAGATCTGTACGGAGTCCCCAGGGGTACTGTACTCAAGTTCGGATGAGAGGAAAATTCCAAATGATGATAAATGAGCGATCAGAGAAGAAACTGCAACCCATTCGTAAAGGGCGGAAGGAAGACCATAAGGTATTAGTTCAGTAGGAAGTCCTCTGTGCTGGAATCGATCAAATGCCTTGAAGATAACAAAAGCGATCACATCAGATTCTTTAAACTTCACCGCGGCTTGTCTCTAAAGGTCGGTAAGATTGGTAATTAATACTCGTAATTAATTGTTTGGACCTTAGTGGGTGAAGAAGTTGTCTGTTAATGACTCGCCCCAATACGTTTGAGAGTATTGAGGACAATGGGACAATATGGTATATTCCGGTAATTGGACCACGTTTTTTTTTAATAAGCTATATAAAACACAATGAATTAATAAAAGACCCGACAAGTTTCGTAAGTCGTTTGACTTACATCTTCAGGGGTAAGTAACAGTTAACTTAAAGTTTGAAACACAAAGAAAAGAGAAATTGTTAGTAATAGTTCATGCTATACAGTTGTAGCCGTCTGACTATTCATAAAATTAAAAATCAGAAAGCAGATTCAAAGCAGTGCTAAATTTAAACAATGCTGGATGATGCCACGTTCTGTTGTTCACGTTCATAATGTCCGAGGTCTGATTGAGGTATATTTTTTATTGACCAAACTTGGAGGAGAATTAATCCTTGATTTTTACTGTATTGTGTTGGTTCATTTATTAATTCGTTGTGTTTTATATAGCTTATTAAAAAAATGTGGTCCAATTACCGGAATATGCTATATAAACTTCTAAACCACAGAAACCTCCACTTACAAATGGGACAATAGTCTTAGGGCTGACTTTCGTCTCCCTTTTTATGGACAGGCAGATGCCAGATATGTATATAGGCGACACAGGATGGTATTAATTAAACAGCGCAAGTGTTTAGTACAACGGAAAGGGTACTATATCTAAGAGTCCTGTTAGTACCTAGATTACCGAGAATTTCAGAATGTTTTTCTGGTGAAAGATCAGGGGAATCATGCGGAAAGTCGTTTGTGTGATTTAAATTTATGTAATTTAATGCGATACCTTCAGGATGTGAGGAGAGGTAAAAAACAGAAGCTGCGCAACAACTTTAAAGAGATCAAAGGCTAGATTGCAATTTAAGAGAAAGTAAATTTTTGGCATTTGGCCCTTACAAATCCGCTTTGGATTTGTTGATTTTTAAGACGACTAAATTAGTCTAATTTACTCTTCTTTATTTTCCGCGGTTATCTGATTAATATAAATAACCAAGCTATAAATGCAATTGCATCAATATATACAATCTAAGAAACCATTCAATATGAAGTTTTGTTTATCCAAGAGAAGAATTCCTATCCTTATGTCATCGTATTACTCATTTTATTAACTTAATCTCAGACGTCGCTGATACTAACTGATCTACAGATACAAAATATCAGTGCGCTTACAATTCTGTATCGTAATTCTGTTTCGACAGTCTGCATAAAAACAAACCAGTTCTTGTAAATGCTGTTCACATCCAAAATCTTTCTGTTCACAAAACGATTGTGAACACAAATGTCGTTTTTTTTAACTTTTTTTTTTGCTTCCTTGAATTAAAAAAATAGATCTTACGATAAAAGATAAAAAAACCGGAAGAAGCTAGAACTAAGAATTCTTTAAATCAAATCATTAAAAGAAATTCAGAGTAGTTGAATATCTTTAAAAGGCCAGTGTAAAAATGCAACAGTGTAAGACAAAAAAAAGTGCCTTCATTCCTGTGTGATTGATATTTTCAAATAAACAATATTAGTCGGATACTGACAGCTATTTCAGGTATCAAATGCACTTCCAGATTTGCTGAAAACCTGACAATGATTGGAAAAAACGTGGGTTCAAATCCCGTCTAGGATGCGAAGGCGAGTGTTGATCTCATATGGAGGTAGCCGGATAATTATTCCCGGAGAGTTGGGTTTTTTATCGCACAAAAACAAACAAACACTGGTCAGAAGAACACGTTCAATATCCAGACACAATACCCGAGCCTTGTTATCCTTTGTTGCTTCAGACGATTTCAACAACCATCAAAATCCCATAAAAGCAATTCCACAGTTCCCTCAGCACTCTCAGTAGAGAATTGTTCAGATTTGCAATATGTTCGGGTAAATGTGTTCAGACAACCTCGGTTAGTAAATGGAGATTACCTGAACACATTTTATTTCCTTCACAGAATGATTTTCTTTCGCTCCCAGTGACAACAATAAACGGGAACAAAAACAGATAAAAGTTAGCGACTGCACAAAGAAGTTACGCTTCTTGAACATTTAAGAGGATTTTTGGTTTATTTAAAAACTGATTTTTTAAAGCTTATAACAACCTTCTGGTCGCACGGTTTGCCAGACAGATTTACTTCTTTCTTAGCAAATATTCTGACAAAATATTAGTTACAAGCATTGCAAAATAAAACCGAAGGACAGTATAATTAACATATGCTAATTTTATTAATAGTGAGCTGCATAATATCGGCCTTCATCATAACCACGTCATTTTAAAATCAACCGTTAAAAAGAATGCATGACAGGAAGTTTGGCACAGAAGCTTTCTGCCGGAGAGCCTCGAGGCCACAACAGAGCAAAGCAACGTTGTACAATAAAATGGACGCTGCCCAAAAATAGACAGCACTTTCACTAAAGCAATATTGAAAAAAAAAAAAAAAAAAAAAAAAAAAAATATATATATATATATCCCTTTTTATATATATATAAGTAAAAAGAAAGTAATCTATGCAGAAGCTAATATCGAGGGTGCTGCAGTAATCCTTAAATTCTTAAGCTCGCTAAAAATTATGTATCATTGAGAAAATTCATGAAAATGCAAAATATAAATGCTGAATATGTTGGTTAAACAATAAACGAAGTAACGAGATATTTTAAGACTGAACTGGTAACTATGGTAAACATTCGGGAAATTAATATTCAGCTGCTGGTCAATAGCTGTACGTAATGACTAAAGTCAGAAATTATGCAATACTGTATTTAAATTTCAAGCTGATTTGCTCTTGCGCAATTGGCATAAAGTTAAAAAGCAGATGATTTAATAATAAGAAGTTGTCTTAAAATTGCTACAAAGAGTGATACGCCGACTGAAAAAAAACATCCATTAATAAGATTTCATACTCACAAAAATTAATTCGTCACCTATAATATTAATTTCACGGCGGCTTTCATAGGTGATTCACCATTTTCTGTTGTCATTAATTTGCCAAACGATTTTTACCATTGTAGTTTACAGCGCCTCCTGCGAGATTTTTAGAAAATGCAAAAATGAATCAAATTATTCATGCCATTATTCTGAACTTAACCTACTCTCTCTCTCTCTCTCTCTCTCTCTCTCTCTCTCTCTCTCTCCCTACCTGAGGGAGAAATCTATTCTCCACTTATTTGCTTCACTCAGTGCTTCGATGGTATCTCTCTCCACTCATCTGTTTCCGACTTATCCCAGTCACGTCTTTCCTGAATGGGTTTCAGCCAGCTGGTCTCAGCAGAACGAGATAATTGAATTATTCAACTCCTTTATGGAAATATTTCTTTTAACCATGCCACAAGTGTTAGGAAGCGACTCTTGTTTTTGACGCAAAACCAGTTAGAGAGAGAATCTATTATGATACTTTTTCTGACCTTGCCAACTACGCTATCATTCACTGCATTTTCGTGTGTTCTTGTTTTATAGGTTATCCCGTAGTTTGCCTACGGGCACGGTTTTATTGCTGCATCGTTGAATAAGAAAATAGGAGCCCATCTTCTTTCTTTCTAATGCCATTTTACGAGCTTTTCAGTTATCTGATACAATGCATTATTAGAGGACACTTGAGGGAAGACAAGAAACGAACATAAAGTTGCTGAAGGGATGAAAGAAAAGAGAATCATAACACAGAATCATTAACACCGTCCCGAATAACGAAGGGGGTGAATGAAAAACTCCCGGATCGTTTGACATTCATATATGTGCCTACCACCCGCGAAAGGTTGTACATGTCGAAGTACAATTAAGTACCGTGGGTGGGCTAATGAGGAAACCCTGCTCTAGGGACCAAACATGGAACTTTTCAAGCCACTTCAATCCTCTCGTAATCTAGGTCGTTAGTCTCACAGTAAGCGAAGAAAACCATCACTACCTAATGACAATAATCAACCTCTATTCTACAAATGGATTCGAACCAGTCGGACAGCATTTGACCCCACCCAGCCAGGACACAAGGTGGGTTTATGTTTGTTTGTTTATCGTACAAAAACGTTTTGTGACTGAAGTATTGATATATCGGTACTGAGTACAATAGAAGTATCGATAAGTACTTCTATGGTAATCTTTTTCAAGCAAAGCCATTAACATAAAAAAATTGTCATTACTGCAATATATTATTTTCATTTTGAATCTGACAATTACATTCATTGATTTCATTATTTTTATTCAAGTTTTAATATTTTTAAATAATTGTCATTTATGTCATTTTATTCAGCAATATATTTAAATTATTTTATCTCCGGATGCATTTCCAACAAAATTGGTACGTTAAATTTTCAGTTTTGGAGATGAAGACCTGTCTGCAGATGCATCGGCTCCAGAATCAATGAATTCCAAAAGGGTATCATGGATGGTGGAAAAGTTCAGAATTTTTTTTTCGAACTCTACCGGAACTGACACTTATTTACATGTATTGGACAATTTGTAGATGTTTTGTCTCAGTTGGTTTGTTAAGCAGACAAACTGCGACAATCAAACTGAGCAGTTTGATTTTAATGCTTGCTTTGCTGACCATAACAATCATACATGTAGTTACGGCATTACTTAAAAAGATACGAACCGAGAAAATTGGCCTTTGATTAATGCTTTTCATTAAGCATTTCGAAACATTAAAAAAATAAATAAACAGACCCTCTGAACGTGAGTTATTATTGCAGTATTTCGAGGATTTCTGTCCAATCTCTGACGTAATTGAAAGTCCAACACTTCGAACAACTGTTGGACTTTAAATTGAGGGCACTAATAAAAGGCGAATATAGAAAGACTCGTTAAGATTTTCCTTTCTTTTAATAGTTTCTGATATCAAGAGGAAGCATTTGGGTTCTTTTTTACATAATAATTATTAGGTTTTGCTAGTTCTAGTTAATTTCGTTCTAATAAAACTCTCCGCTCTTAGTCGAAAATAAAAATTAACGTAAAATAAATCTTTCCTACGGTTGGAAAAACGAAGATATTTCTCAATGGTTTTCGCTTATTAGTGAACAATAATTAACATCCTCTTATGGATTGGACATCCCACCAACAGGAGGGAAGCAAACTTGGATTAGTTGTGAGAATCGGAGATTATGCATGCGTCTCGTCCTATAGAACTTGCTAGCTTCATAAGTCTTTCTTCAAGCAATAAAACGTTTACGCAAAGGAGACAAACCCCTTAGGCTCGTGTTGAAGAAACAGGAACTGAAGTATAGATTGAAGCTTTTTTTTTAAGCGGGAGAGCAAGTTTTTTTTTTCATTTTTTTCCTTTTCGATAACCCTAATTTGGATTTGCCTCAGGTGTGGTCATACTTCCGGTTTTGATGCATATGAATGAAGTCTTAAGGATACTGTATAAAAATGAACATCATTCTTCTTAGAGATCTAGAAGAGGGGGGGGGGAAGGGGGAGTAAGATGAACGTATCTCGTGAGTTATTTATCTCAACGATCCAGACTAATGTTGATAAGAGCGTTTTTTTTTTCTTTCTTCTTCTTCTGTGAGATGCCTCGGACTGCTTCTCCCTAAAGTGATTATTTAATATGCGCAGTGCTTCATGAAGTCTTTCCAACCCTCTGGTCATCTCACGATTTCCCCTTAAGGTTTGCCACCCACAATTTGAGATGCTAAAGTAACTGATGTTTTCTTTTCGTGTAGGTTCGTTCGTTAAATATATATATATGCAGTAATCCATTATGTCTTCCCTTAAAAACTTAAAGAATAAAGAATCTGCCACTTAATCTTATTGCTTTAGATGACAGGAATGCCTTTAAAAAATCATGCGTGTGTGTGTGTGTGTGCTATGAACTATTTCGAGTCAAATAACATCAATGACATTGAAGTGGTTTACCTAGTGGTTAGCGAATCCGCTCTTCAATCAATAGGTTATGGGCATGAATGTCTTTTGTGAGTACATGATTTTCATCTCCCGATGTAAAACCTCCTCCCCTTCCTGCTTATTGAAGCATGGAGTGTCTTAAATAAAAGTTTCATTTGTGGTCTCGAGAGCAGAATTCCGACTTATTTTCCGATTATTTAATCCTTAGTCCATCTATCCCAGGTCGCACTAATGTACAACTTACACGCAAAGTTTTACTTTGAACTAAAACTACACACATGCCAAAATCATATGCTAAACATAGATTAATTTTCCAATAAGGCTAAAAAAGTACCCATTTGGAGAGTGTAATACGCTGAGAGAATTTACTCAATATTTATCTTGGGGGGGGGGGGGGATGACATTAGCTTTAATGCCATTATTGTTGAATTTTATTGTATTAAAAATATGATAAATTTAAAAATAGTTCTCTTATTGGACACTCTTTTATTTAACAATGTTTTTCACGTAATGTCAGATATAAATTATATCTAACATTACATATAAATGTTAGATATAGTTTTTTTTTTCCTTTTCGCAATTTTGATTTCGACAAGATAGCAGAAAAACTAACACTAGAAAAAAGATTTGCCATGTTTTTGACAGATTCGGACATCTCATGTTGCTATTGCAGAGGAATTTAATCAGCTCTCGAACAGCACGAGATTAGAAATATTATTATGTGGATATGTGGAATTTTTCATAAAATTCCACACATCCACTAAAAGTTGTAAACCGACCACATATTAGCATAAGAGATGTGTTAAAGTTAGATATCCCCACTTTTTTTTTCAGTGTACATTTTTTCAAGCCACCTTAGGCCCCTACATAAGGAGGATCTCACAGCGGCCGAAGAAATTCATTTCCCTCGACTAAAACAATTCACAAACATCCCTGCCCACGGTGGGATGTGAGCCCATAGCTTGTTGAATGGAAGGTGGAGAACGTTATGCATTCGGCCAACTGTGGTAGAACAATTGAGAATTAGCTGGCATTTGATAACAATAAACAATCTTATTTGCATGTTATATTAATAAAACTAAAAACATTTCACCTGCGATGTGTCTCTTTTAGGATCTCCTCCCCCGTATTATATATCTGCTAATGCACAATTACAATGGGGTAAAACGCCATCAATTTTTATAAAAATATCAGACCGATATTTATTCAAATTGCAGTAAATCAAGCCATTTCTATTCTATGAATAGAAATGGTCTGATTTATTTTGTAGTCATCCAAAAAATTACGGCGAAAATGTTTTCACATTTTAGCCACATTTTTTTTTTTAACTAGATGAAAAATCAACTCAAAATGCTCTACAAAAAATACATCTTCGTGTGCATGTGTGTGTGTGTGTGTGTGTGTGTGTGTGTGTGTGTGTGTGTGTGTGTGTGTGTGTCAGTGCAATGCCTATTAAACGGCGTTCAAATAAAAGTTATTTCATTTAAATACGGTTTAAAAATACTAAGTTAAAGCAGTTTCCTCTAATTAAAGTAGAATTTTATTTTCTTCTACCGACAACAGCAGAAAGACAACACTGAAAATAATAATAATAATAATAAACTTATATGTGCGAGCGAGAGAGAGAGAGAGAGAAGAAGAAGAAGAAGAAGAAGAAGAAGAAGAAGAAGAGCGAGAAAACGCAAAATTCACTCGGAAATATGGAAATTTTAAGCGGGCGTTATTAGAAAGCAAGTCAATCTAACCCAGATTATCTCGCGATGAAGAATCTAAAATAAATTTAACCCTATCCACTGAAACATTTAAAGGAATACTTTTTGTATCAACAGCAATAAATTAAGAAAATAAATAATGCATTTTCCATGCGATATTTAATCAGTCTGTCCCTTAATATGCTCTGTTGTCTATGCACTTCCCCCCACACACACTCTCTAGAAATGACGTTGACATTTATGATGAATACTTAAAATATTTTAATGAATTTGTACTGTAGGTAATTTGAATAAACAGAACTGGATAATTATTCTTCCTTAAAAGCTCAATAATATAAATTTAGATTTACATTATTTAGCATTGTTTGCAACAAGTAAACAAACGAACAAATGGTTGCAACAATGAGATAAAATTCACTGAATACAATAATTCTGTTAAGTTCGGTCCTTATTAAATTAAAAGTCATCGAGGGAGGACCTGCCCAAAACACTCGCAGGAATATTTTATCTCCATTTCACATACACACTTGGATATCAACTCCAGAATGTCTAAACCATCAAAGAAGAACTCAGCAGCAAACCACCAGAGAAAAGCAATAGTGAATCAGCAGATAAAAGTAGCAGCAAATAACCGGAGAAAACCAGCAGTGAATCAACAGATAAAAGCAGCAGCAAATCACCAGAGAAAACTAGCAGTGAATCAAAAGATAAAAGCAGCAGCAAATCACCAGAGCAAACCAACAGTGAATCAGCAGATAAAAGAAGCAGCAAATCACCAGAGCAAACCAACAGTGAATCAGCAGATAAAAGAAGCAGCAAATCATCACAGAAAACCAGCAGGAAACCAGCAGATAAAATCCAGTTGGAATCACACAGTAACGCGGTCCCAGTCGCCATTTAAAAGACTGCCGGTAAGAATGTTTCATTCACCATTAGTTAATATTTGGTTGTTTTAATTTAATAATAATCGTTTTCCTTTATAGTAGTTACAAACGTTAATATTTGTTAGCATAGTGCACTGACAATTTCTTTATTTCGATTACAGCCCACCTACTCCAACCTGAACCTGTTTAGCAAGGCGGAGAAGCATCACATTCCGGGATACCCTCCCCTGATGACCACCCTGAAAGGAAAGCATGGAAACGATCCCAACACCAGGATCAGTCGCTCATCAGGGCGTGTTCTGAAAGAGTCCTGGAAGTTGCAAGAAAAGTTGGAGCCCTACAAGACGTTCAAGCCACAACCCTTGAAGAAAGTTAAGGAGACGCAGAAGTGGAGCAAGCCGATAATGGCTGGTGGAAGATCTAAGAAACCTCAAGGCATAAAAAAATACTGAAGGAATGTCTGTTATTGATTCAATGAGCGGAATTTATAAAATAACAAAGAAAATCTCTGTTTGAAGAATGAACACATGATGTGAGTGTTTCGAGTGACAATAAAGAAAAACCAATAAAACCACAATTAGTTTGTGATTAATTAAAATTATAATAGTACTACATTCTTCATATTCTTGGATAAATTTAAAGGATAGATTTGTTAGGCGTTTCAATGTAGATGATTTAATACGTATTCAGAGAAATGAGTGTTTCTTCCTTTAATACTGAATTTCGGCTTGGAGAATTTATTTGAATTATTTATTTCTGGTGGTTGGTTGTTTACACTACGTTTAGACGGAATTATGGTGGTAGATATTTCATTCAGAAATATCTGCCACCTCCATATGAGATGGATAACACTATTAGTTGAAAAGCATTGGAAAACTTCCTCGTCTTGGAATTCGAACCTTTCCAATGAACTATGATAGTAACTAACCAACGAAATATTATGCTTTCAACATTTCTGTGTAAAATTCAATACATTAAATAAGTCATTCGAGTGTAATAGAAAATGAGAATTTTTGTTGTAAGGAAAAAATTCCTAGAGAGAAAGAGAGAATTCTTAACGTAGTAATTAATTATTAAATTCAATAATTAACAAACGTTTATTATACTTGTTTTGACTTTTCCACGCAAAAGTTAATTTCCAATTTCTTTAGGCTACATACTTTCCTTTAGGAGACTTCTTGAGAAATATTCAAACTTGTGAATAATAAATTAAAAAAAAAAAAAGAACATCCTGAAATATATTCACTTTTTTTTTCTTCATATAATTTTTCCTCACTATGAAATCTTAAATTTAGCTGATCTTCAAATCAAATATTTACTACTCCCACGTGAGACTCTTGAAAATATCTGCAAATCTGTTGACCGTCTAAATGAATGTCTTTTCATTGGGGAGACATAATTTGTGTGTGTGTGTGTGTGTGTGTGTGTGTGTGTGTGTGTGTGTGTGTGTGTGTGTGTGTGTGTGTGTGTGTGTGTGTGTGTGTGTGTGTGTGTGTGTGTGTGTGTGTGTGTACTGATTGATTTATTGATGTATTGGTCATTGATATATATATATATCGGAAGCAATAAATATTCAGATTTTAAGAGACAACAAATCTAAAGCAATCAATGGTTCTGCTCATCTATTCTTGTATATCAAAATAGCCTGATAAAAGTGAATGTTTCCCGATGGTGTTTCCAACATTCCATAAATTTAGAGCTATGGTGTCCTTTTCTTCGCACGTGACTAGAGAGGTATAACCATGAAAATTTCCTCTAAGACAGGAGGGGAAAGAAGAAAAAGAGAGGGGGGGTTTCAAATCCCTCTTACGTCCTTGTTCTTAGACATCGGGGCTGGGGGAAGGTTCTGCCACAGCCGACATTTGCCTTGGGCACTGAGCAGAATCTCAAATTAATGACCTCCTGGCCCAACGTGTGGGGCCTGACAAGTAACGGAGGTTAGATTACGTCACAAGAATCCAGGCTTCGAAGAAGTGTTGTTGTTATTATTTTTTTGCTTCGATAGGTTCGAAGTGTGTTGAAATGGTAATGAGTCAACGTCTTAGATGCTGGATTACTGTCAGCATCTGCAAGAGTCGGTTATTCGAGAGTTATTGTCTGATTATAAGTTTCCTTTCGATTCTGTTGTCAATTTCTTATGTCGTGATGAAATTGCAAGAAGACGAATCGCAAGTGAGGTAAGTGAAATAACTCAGTGTAAACATTTTTTGTGGTATCTATTTGAAAGGATATTAAATTTGAAGGGATGTGTGTGTGTGTGTGTGTGTGTGTGTGTGTGTGTGTGTGTGTGTGTGTGTGTGTGTGTGTGTGTGTGTGTGTGTGTGTGTGTGTGTGTGTGTGTGTGTGTTATAAACTACTCCTGAGTTTAGGAAATACATTCACAGATTTTTTAAAAAATTTATTTATCCTTCAGAGCTTCCCAAACTTTTCATATTCAATAATTTGAGGCCGAATTTATTTCAGTATTTTTGCAATTAGATATTTAATTAAGTCAAGGGATTCGGGGTATGGTGCATTATTTATTGCTGTGAATTATATTTATAAAGGCACAGTTATTTCAGCTTAGATTACAAAGTGGAAGAGAGTCATTTCAGCTAAATGTGAGTGGATGCTTATACAGCGAATGAGTTCCCTGAAGTGACATCAGTGAGATTCCAGTATATTTTTTGTCAACTTCGAGAATAAATAAATAAAGTAAAACAAAATACTCTCTGTCATCCACCTTCACATATGATACGAAAAAATACACTAAACAATTGTACAAGCTGCAATGAGCGTATTCCTTCAAATCTTCTACAGACAAATCAACGAACTCGCAATGTAGAATCTGAAGAATAAAAAGTTTAGTAAAAATCTAAAATCTGTTATTTACTATCATTTTGATGATTAACACACATATTTAGTTAGCATATGGAATGACAGAGGGCGTTAAAGCAATCGAAAGAGAATATTCAAAGACTTTGTGGGGTCATAAACTAATAAAAAAATATTGCTTAGTTTTAGTATTAGGTGATAGCAAGTGATTCGTGGCAATCACAATTCAAGATGCGTTCCTCGACAGCATTCTTGCATGCTATCGTCATTCATTATCACAGCAGTTGAATCTGGGGTATAATTTCATCCCGTTATGGCAAATTTAATTTCAGTTAAGATCGTAAATATCTAATTTTGCATTTATTTGCGCATAGATGGACAAAACGAGTCTAATAAATCTTTAATTATACGATCACACGTGTACCACAGTAGATACGTAAATTGTATAATTAAATATGCGATTGTATAATTATGGAAGCTCCACAGACTTCATTATATAGGAAATAATAGATGATTAATTTTGATAAGTAATTCTTTAAAAGATCAAGCAGTGACTTTCAAATCAATCGGTTGCCATAGGCTAAAAGTAAAAGAAAACATTAAACATCTGTGGAGGAAGTAGATCCTTCGGTTCGCATATTAGCTGAGCTTAATTCCTACAATCAACTGCATTATGAGTACGCCGGCGTGAAGAAGATAGAAGGTAAAATAATTGGGAATGCATATTCCGTCATGGGCGCAAAATGTTTTTTTTTTTTTTTCACTCGGCCAACAGGAGGATCAGTTGGCTAGTATTAGCAGGGGGCCGGTTCATTTCTGCCTTTTTTTTTTCCCTCTCGCAACAGAACATACCGGAGAAGATCAGAATGCTTAATAGAAAAGCAGGCCAAACAACTTTTTTCTGAGATGAGAAGGGGAGAAAGAGGATGTTTTTATAAAAATATGATCGAAAATTTCCCCAATATTGTAGTTATCGTGGTGTGATGTACAAGTAAAAAAGTAGTCTCTCTTCGAAGTAAAATTTGTAATTTATTATTTTGATTCAATCAATAATATCTCATGTTCGACTGTCAGGATTTTTAACGATGACAGTGATGTTAAGAGAGAGAGAGAGAGAGAGAGAAGAAAGAATAATAAAAATAAATAAATGCATCAGTAGTACCAAATACTTTTGAATAGAGGTACAGTACTTTTCAGTGGAGAGCTCCCATAGCGGGCGGTTAACGACAATTTCCATTGGTTGGAAAGACCAGGATTGGATTCAAATTCCTTCTAGGAAACAAAGAGCCTTTTAAGGACTTTTCAACTAAAGGCGAAGTGTCAGGAGTTTTCCTTCCAAAAATTAGGGCTTCTCATCTCTCAAAAAAGGTAAATTGCCCAGCAGAACAAACACAATTAACAGGGGAAAAAAAAGTGGGTTCACAGTCTTAGTAACTTCGGCCCAGTTCCAAACAACTCAACCCAAATATTCGCCTTAAAAAAATAATAAAATAATAAAAAATAAAAAGGTACACGAGATTATTAGTGTTTAATAGAAAAAAAAAATCAGTTTAAAGTAGACGACTGACTTTTATTCATGTTAAAGAAATCCCTCTTTGTTGACCAAGCAGAGAAAAAAAGCAATTTGTTGCTAAATCGAAATGGAAACAGTAATTGCCCAAAATTGTTTGTGATGTCACGTAGATAACTGGAAACGTCTGTATTTCGTTTTTCAGAGTTTTTATTTATTTATTTTATTTTGTGTGTTAAAAATATAAGCGGCGTACAAGTGGCATGCGTGCTGCAGCACTTTGGCATTTCCCTAGCTCTTCCGTGATTATGTTCCTTGATGAGCTCGAAATAATTCGTTTGTTTCGAGTTTAATTATGCTTATAATTTTGTATGCCTTTGCCTATTTATTTTCTTTACTATAAAATCAAATTTATTGTGGAATTTTCAAATATGTTGCCTTCAAAATGCAGGCAACACAAGATATTTAAAACATACTGAAAAGGGAAAAAAATAATACTTTGGGAAATTGGAGCACCGGTGTTTTCTTTCCGTCCCTCTCAGCTAAGTGGTTACGACAAAACAACTAAGGCTATGAATATTCCCACTAATTCCAAACCCAACGTGCTACGATGAAAACGCCCTTCTTAACTTTTTTTTATTTCTCCCATCTTTCTTCTCTCTCCCCCTTTCATAAAACTCCACCGTCTTATAGATGATTTTCATAGTCATTACTGGTGTTATAGGGCAGGTACGATCCCTGCCCTATAACTAAATGGTAAGTTGCTCATTGCCAAAGTGAAATGACATTATAAGAGATGCCATGTTGTGCGTACATTAGAGTTTAGAATCCAAACTGTCTCATTTCCCTACATTTTTTTTTTTTTAATATCATTTCGTTTTTTGCCAAACATCCTTCTTTCAGTATCGGAGAAAATCTTCTGCTTTTTCTGCTTCGGAGAAGCTCATATCTTCATTTATCCTTTACAGGAATGCTTCGACATTCTTTCATTACAAAGAATACATCTTAAACATTTCGTTTTTTTCCCCTTCCCTTAATTGCGAATGTGTAATAAAATCTGACAACACTGCCATTTTACAGTGCAGTTGCTTGTTTGTCTAATCACACACGCCGAAAGTTAGTATGCCCTAGAAGATATGAAATTATCACATATTTTCAAGCGATATTATTATCGCATTTTTTCATGTTTATTAATATCGGGAATTGAAGCATTTGATAGGACATTTTGAATGCCTACATATATCCAACCTTTCTTAAAACAGACACCTTATTCCATGTATTTTATTAGCAAGATTATGGCAAATTAAAAAACTGACAGTACAAAATTTGATTTTCCACATGCACTGATTATTTATCTTGAACAGCACTTTTAGCTGCGCAATATTTCGAAACAGCAGAGTCAAAAATCTTGAAGATAATTTTATTCTATTGACAATAGGAATAGCCAACCAAAACTGACTATTATTCTAAGCAAACCCGTTTATAATGGACTCAGTTAGCTAAAAATATCTATTTGAGATTCGATAAAGACCAAATTGAGATAAGCTGAAGTAGATGGGCAGCCATCATACAAATTTTATGGAGATTCCCTGAAACTTCATAAATATTAACTAATAATATTAATAAAATATTGTGAAATAAAAGAATTTCATATTAATGATGCCAAAAATGAATAGTTATCAATAAGGTAAAGCCTAAAATCATTTGTGGCCAAATTAAAAGATTGAAGTTGCAAACAAATCCTCAATTTCCGCATGAGATAGTTCGCCAATTATATGTTTTTCGACAGCTAGAGCGCGTTTTTCGCAAACAACAAATAACAAAGAGAAATCCAGAAAACACCTGTCTTGAACAAACTTGGATATCGCAATGTTTGGAGAATTAATATAACTTTTCCTCTTCCGAAGTCAGGCATTGAATTTCTTTTCCTAAATAGAATGTCTTTCCATTAATTTCAGTCAGTATTAATGAAATAGTGTAATTATAAGGTAATAATAAATTTATAAAGTTCATGTTTACACCTCTAAGAGTAATTACAACGGACAATCGTATTGATTTAAGTGGTTATTTGTTATTTTTAGCAAAGTAAGCGTTACAAAAGATTCATAGATGAAACTAGAAATTGGCAAGATTATATCTGAAAGGAAGAGGAATTGTTTTTGCCCAGTGGTCAGTAAGGTTATCGCTCCTTGTTCAGAGCGTACCTTCTGAACTGAGCAAGTATTATTCGGTTACACATTATAAGTACATAAAATGAATTCCATGCATTGTACTTGATATTTGTTGAATTTCAGACTTAATTAATAAATTTAGATACTCAATAGACTATCTGTACAACATCATTAGTGGACTGAAGAATATAAAAGGTCGTCCCAGACACCGAAATGGATTATTCATAATTTTCAATATTATTACACTTCTCACAAGCAGTGATGGAACAAAGGTCCGTTAAAAGATTTGTGTGTGACCTTTTTCCTTCCATACATAACAGTTACAGATGGCTTGCTATAGTCAGATGTTTGTCCTTAAAAAAGATGGAAATAACGTGCTTTAATGTTTTTAAAAAAATGGATCTGTGTAAACTTTCTGAAGAGGTATAAAGAAATCCAGTTTTTCTCCTTTGTACAGTACTCGAGATAGTAGAGACTTAACGTGCCAATATCAAGGATATTTTCTAGGTCCGGCATTTGATGTATAAGCATTATTATAATATTTTATTTATGTGCTGATTTTCATCTCTCATCACTTTTTTTTTCTATTTTGGCAGCACAGAAATATGTCAATTATTTGCACAATCATTTCTCTACGTAGATATTGAGTAATGGTTATTTGTGAGATTCAGGTTTTTCGTTTCAATTTATAGATTATAATATTGGGATTCGAGGTGGGAGTTTTTTTAAATTATTAATCATTTCTTTTAAGGATTATGATTTGCTTTAGTTTATATTTCCATGTTGGTAGTATCCATAAATATGATGGCTTTCTTTAGTAAAATATATTAACGTTGCTATATATCAGGTTTATGCGTGAGTATTCATTTCATCTGTTAAAACTTCTGCTTCCAGTCAGAATTTTGAATATATATTACTCATTTATGATGGAGCTCTTAACTATAATGCCTAATTATTAATTCATCAAATGCTGTTTTAAGACAAGCCACTAAAATTATTATTGAAGTTAAAAGCAAGTGATTTTGTAGAAAGAAATTCTGTCATGTTGTACCATCATTTGATATTATGTAGTATTATCATATCCTGTACACCCCTAGAGGGTACATGTCAGAAATTTGATGATGATGACTTCTTTGTACAAATAATGAATTAAGAATAAATAATACGTAAAGATAGAAATTACTCAAAATAAAAAAAAAATTCATTGATGTATGAGTTTTTTTGACGATATTAGCACTTGAAAGATAAAATTAGAAAATACATTAAAAAAACAAATTAAAATACAAAGAACTATTTCAAGATGAAAATATTAAGATGCTTAATCTTAATTAGATAATGTACAAACAATAAAAGGCAAACACAAACAATAGAAGAAAAATGGAAGTATTTATAATAAAGATACAATAAAGTAGCAAAAAAAACTTGGAAGGACAAAAAAAATTAATTCAAAAAATTAGTACAAAAACTAATCAAAGATGGACAACATAGTATAAATAAGCGTTACAAAACTTTAAAAAAAATACTGCACTGAATTTTATAGAATAATACAAACTTCAAAAAAATAAAAATAAAATACATGAATGTACAAAATTAATGAAAACATTGGATTACATAAACTGCAAAGATACTTTCACGATTTATATAAAGACAAAAAAATATAATATAACCAAAAATATGTGACTCTGAAGAGGATAGTTTAGCATTTGAAATAACAAAGTTATTGAAAAGGCTCTTGAGTAACTAAAAATAAATCAAATAAAATAAAAATCATGCAAGGAATTCATTCATTAACAGCGAACATGATAATTATGTGATGTTTAAATAAATTATTTAAAGAAAGAAAAATACCAAATGAATGCAGAGAGAAAGAGAGAATAAATCCGAGGAATTATAGGGTGGGCTATATGTCCCGAGACTATTATGACAATAACTTTTGAATGGCTTCAAATATTTTTGTTTTATATTTTTAGATGAGCAACCCTTTATAACCCTTCATTAATATAAAGGAATAAATAGGTTTTACACAAAAATAAGTGGACATAAAATAAATAATTCGAATTCATCCGAGGAGCAACAAGGATTCAGGAAAATATGCCAACAATGTTTATATTAAAGAAATAATAAAAAATCATTCGAATACATCCACAATGCATGTGCTTTATACACTTAACTAATTATTTCATGGAATACAATTAAAAGATATAATAAACGCATTCAAAATAGAAAATATGCAAAAACAAATAAATAACGGTGCTAAATACATATGAAAAATTATTTTACTAGGTGAAAATTATCGTACACAACAGAAACAAATTATGACTCTGGTGGATAAGTTAAAAGATGTGAATTAAAAATCCAAGGGAAAGTAGTAAGTTTTTAAGTATTTAGGAATGAAAGCTAAATAATTACCTTTTAGTACCCTGCATGATGTCTAGTAGAGGCTAGTAGAATACCTAATGTCTTAATAGTGATGTGAAAGAAGATGAAAGAAGCAAAAATAAGAATTAATAAAGAGTTGTCAGACCAGTATTAACATATGCAGCAGATGTACGTGCAGAAACTACGAACATGAGACAAATTAATTAAAAACACTGACGATATGACAATATTAAATAAAATTAGGACTGAACAAATCAGATAACAAAAAACGAAAAAAAATCAAAAAAGAAAAATTAGTTAATTTTTCCCCAAGAAATAAGTTATGAGTTAGTGTGCCAATGCAAGAAATTATTTACTGCTATTCATAATTCGAGGCATATAGCAGTTGTTCTACTTAGCCATTTTGTAGCATTGAGCTTGGTTATAGATTTGCTTTAAGATATTTTCTGTAAAAAGTTTAACGTGACTTGAGTTATTAGCTAGAAACGTAGTATTACAATGCAGTAAGTGGTTGAGATATTTCTATCTTTTATATTGTTTGCGATGCTGACTTGAACCACTATGAAGTGGTCGTAAAGCGACGTATCATGGTTGTTTGTATTGCTCGTTTATTATTATTTTTTCTTTTAAGAAATATGCGATCAGGACACTTGCCTATTTGATAAACTATTAAATGATTACAATCCGTGATAAGATAGCACAGACATTTATTATCCAATGTCAGATTAAACTGCATATCTCTACTCATATCTCCAGCAATAATAAGTGTTTGTATTTTTCAGTACTGCATCCAGCTGTGCCATAAATTCACTCGGTGGATGTGTCACGTGACTCTGGCAATTAAAGCATGATACAGTTATAGGCAGGTGTTTGGTTTTCGTTGCCATTTAACAGAATGGCTTTTGGGGAATGTTTAATGCATGAAATAATCCACCAGATTTATTGTATTCTTGCAGTAATTAAAAAAAAAAAAATTCTTTGTATGTCGAAGTTTTTTCCCTTCCCTTTGAGTTAACACTGTACCATCCAAACTAATTTATTTATTTTTAGTACTGCGAATATTTGTATATTTATAGTTAACATATTTCCCACATATTAATTTGGGAGATTATCAATTCTATTGTTTATATATCCAGTTTCATATGCGATTGCTAGTTATGTGTAAACTTCATAATTTTGCCTGCATGTCAAAGTTTGCTGAATATTGTGGATTAAGATACTGAGGCAGCATTACAACAACAAAAGTTCTACAAACATGTTATATGAACAAAGGATGGTCGAATTATGGACAGTCCAATGCTGTGCCGTTTCAAAGAAAAATGTCAAGGTTCATACATATCTCTAGTTTAGCGGTCTGGACCTGAACAGCACCCGTTGGCCAAATGATCACGATAACAAATTAGAAGATCCACGTTTTGCTGATGTTACAACCACTGATCAGAAGGACTGCAACCAACCAGTTAGCAGCAGAACTGCCAATCACATACACTACCTTTTGCAGATCGAATAGCAGGGTTGATTATTCACTCTAATTATAATTAGCGCATTTGTTACGTTAATTATTTCATCAGATATGATGCTTGGGCTTCTATATTATTTTACTGTAGAGGAGGGTGAAGGCACAACGCCTCGCTACATAATTAATAAAGGCTCCCACAGCCAGACTACAGAATGTCTCGCTAATGAAGAAATAGGGCTGTCGAAAAGTCTTCTCATTAGGATTTGCATACTACTTCAACCCGGAGAAAGAGTCCCCCTAACTTATTCGTTTCCATAAGCTGGCTACACGTCGAAATTTCATTCTGAAATGCGTTTATTTGAGTGTTAATCTACATCCACTTTTCCCTTTTAAATGCAGTTCATTGAGATGGATTGCACCGTGATATACTGGAAATTTTCACCAAGCAGTCAGAATCCTTTTCATTTTGCAATATTTTGATTTTCATTTCAAACTGCATTTCTCTTTGTAAAATTATTACCTCATATTTCATCAATAACATTGAGCTAAGTCTGTAATAAAAATACATATTATTATATTGTTTAGTGTGTGTAATAAAAATCACCAATAAATCAGAAAGTCTACTGAAGTATTAGAATAAACTATGCGCGCGCGCGCACACACACGCACCAAGGAATACGTCAACTTCGGTGTATTTTTCCTATCACTCTTTGTCATTCCTTAGCTTATCTGTTAGAATCAAATCAAAAATATGTGAATTTGAAGAAAAAAAAAAAAAAAAACGTTTGGCTATTCATTTTTTGCACGAGAACATGTGAGTTAGCCAGTCTCTCATAGAGTTGGCAGGATTTATCAGACAAACACACAAACCTACGAGAATAACACACGCGATTAACAGACGCATTGCAAAGCCAACCGCAAATCAAGTGGCGTTCAGTACAGACCACTAAACTAAAGATAAGTAGTACTCGATTTTTCTTTAAAGTATTTAAGGTCTCATAGTATTACTTGACTGGGCAGTAATCCCAAAATAACATGAGAAACTTGACCTAAATAGCTTGATCTTCCAGGCTTCAGAAAAGTTCACTCCATCTCATAAGAAAATGAAAGTAAGTGCTATGGAAATTTTTAAAAAAATTGAAAAATAAAATAAATAAAAATTCAAACAAATCCAGGAATTCATTTTAAAACTGTTATGAAGAAAACGTGTTTTTTTCTTATGTGTCCGTTCAAGATTCACATAAACAAAATCATCAAAATCGATCAGTCAACCTTTTGGTAAAATCATGATCCATCATTAAAATCATGTTAAAAATGCCACAATTAAATCTTTACTCATGTAAGTGAAAATATAAATAAAGCCTTCTCTACAAGATATAAGAGCAAGGAGTTTAACTACAATTCGAAGGACCAAGTTATTTAACCAATTCAGAATTGGCTGCTCGTGATTTTTAGTTCATTTTTTTGCTCCATTTTTTTTTCTCTCTTTTTTTTTTTTTACAGAATTTTGTTTTATAATTCACGTCTTCAAAATACGATTAAATACGCCTCCTTATATAATGTTGTTTAATATTAGGACTACCAAGCATCCATATCTATATACATCCAGGACTCAGTAGGAGGAGGAAGAGGAGGAGGAGGAGGCAGTTCTAGAGAGCCTCGACATTGCTCCACCCCAACCATTCATTAGTTTTCTGTCAGTTAACTGCACATATTCTCAGCCACAATTTGAAGAAGGAAAATTTTTGTCGCCGTATGAGACCGACTTGTTCACCTTCAGTTGAAAAGTCCTTAACAAAAAAAAAAAAAAAAAAAAAAAATCTAATGAGATTCAAACGCAGATCTTTTCCAGACCAAAAGGTGTATATCTCAACGTTCTTCGACTACGCTGAAAAGGTGCTACATTTATAAAAGAACGCGATGGTTTCAAGAAGATTTGTCAATTCATTTCGTATTCGACTCTTTCGCTTAAAGTATGACCAGAACAGTTACATGAATACTTTTTTCGTAACTTCTCTATTCATTGCATTGAACTGAATGTCGATACAATTTCCAGTTTCACATCATTTCTATTCTTTTCTGATACTATTATTATTTAGACAAAAATTTGTGGCTTTAATTGCGACTGGGATGATTCTTCAGTTGAAATTTAAGCGATGGATTGTTTTATGATGTCACTTTTTTTTCGGAACTTTTTTGTGCTTGCTTCTCTTGATTGCAAAATTTCAAAGCTTTCCCTATTTCACAATTCAAAATCGCATTTATAAAATAACGAGGTCAACAGATGAAGTTTTGCTTTTAGAACTATCCCAGTTAATTTATTTCGGTTTGTATAACGTCAACAGTTAATAATACTATCAATGCCATCATATTGGAAATCATAGTAGAAACGAATAACTGGATTTTGCTTGTATTCAGCAATTTTCTATTTTTTAAAAATAATTTTTAAGGATTTTAATCTGAAAAATTCAGAATCTTTTTTATTTTACCTTCTGATGTAACACAGCTGTAAAGAAAACTGACTCCCATCTCACGAGATTTCAATCCTGGCATGACTTCATTTACGTCATAATTGAGTATTTTACTCGCTTGGTGCATCAAAAGTGTCATTTCTGTGCATTAGGTAAGTTTATCACATTGCAAGTTTAGCCAACTCACTCCCTTCCCAAAGGCAAGATTTTCACTGGCCTGTTATCTCACCACGTCTTATTTCCATCTTGATAGCCACATCAGATAGAGAAGTTCCCTTACTTCATCTAACAGTATCGTTTGGTGTTAATATTTGTTTTGATAGTGGTGTTAGTCATGGGACTTTATTAAATGGATACTGCACGAAGTTCTTTTATGGTACCATTTGGAAAGAGTTGCTAAAATAAGTAAAACTTGATCTGCAATAATTAATTATGGGAAGCCGGAAGTGGGGGGGGGTGAAGGCTTAATTCACATAATTTTCTTTCCAAGTAATTTGGAAAGAACACCTCACACGATATAAAAAATTAATTTTAATTTAATTTAATTAATTTAAATTTAAAAAAATTTTAAAAGTGTTATTGCAAATCAAACAAAAAATAAATAAATAAAAATAGTAAAAAAATCCTAACATAACATTTGCAAAGCAGAAGCCTTTCATAAGATGACTTACAAAATTCATAGTTTTTATTTTATTTTATTTTTATTTTTTATTTTTTTCGCATTGTAAACACGTTGCAACAGTGTTTAATGCTTGACAATCTTCCTGAGTGCGGTTAAGGTTTACATTAAGTTGAATGTGCAGCCATGACACTTACTTTAATAATTTCTGAAAATGGAGAAGCAACTTCCATATGAAAGAGTCAGACTGGTGACAGTTCGAATTTTTAAATATCCAACTCCTCCCCTATACAAGATGTGCCGTGACCGGTTAAAGAACGCAAGCTTTAACCTATTCAGCCATTCCGATAACCAACTTAAACAATGCATTCACCTGTCCACTAGTTACACGAGTTTTCGAAGGTACATATTGTTACGGAAGCGTCCAACAACGAAGTTTGCACTAGAAATACGGTGATAAGAAGTTACAGCCGTTGCGAAATACCCAAGAGAAAGTCCTATGATTGCAGTATCAAAAGATTAAGTAAATAAATTACTGTTCTTGATTTTTTTTTTCACTGTTATTTTCACAGTTTCGGAAAACGCGCACAAATAACTTTTTAAAAAATCGTATAATTCTTACGAACACAACACTACTTCTAAAACTTTGAAAAAAGTAATACCCTACCTCAACTCGCAATATTCTTTGATAGCAATTTTCTCTCATCATTCGCTCACTGAAATTCGGAACAATATCATAAACTTCTTAAGATAGGTTATGTACCTGGGTATTTCTCATAAGTACTTTCGGCGTAAGATTTGGAAGTTTATTATCGTAAACGTAAAACTAATGTAATTGTTACACATATTAATATAATTACCTATTGCAACGCCATCTAGTGAAGAAATGTTGCTTCAGACACCGAATTTATAAAATTCCCCTTGAGTAATTTCTTATTCGAGTAAATTTCTTGGAGTTCATCACAGAAGTAACCGACCGATTATAAAATAATTGAAGAAGCACATATTGGAGAAAGTATACCATTATTTTAATATCCAGAACACCCAGAAATTTTAAATAAATATAGTTCTAACAGAAAAGCTTTTTTTTGGTGTGTGTTTGAAATCTTGCCCACATAAATGACTTCGATGTCGCTTATGTCCGTTCCGTATAGAAAGATTTTAACTCCACACACGTCAACTAAGAATGTTGCTCTTATTCTTTCTTTCTGTTACTTTTGTTCCATATTTTTCCTGATTTTTAATTCATTTATAAAAGATGTTATCATTAATTATTTAATAAAATAAAACGCCGTTTAATGAATGTCTAGAATATTAAAAATGTCATTGATTAACTAAAGTCTTCTTTTCTTGATTTAAGCGTCAGTTGGTTGCGTTTCATTACTTCAGCGCAAGCAGTCCGTCCATTCTTTTGGTCCCCCAACCAGTCTTTTCGTATTTGGTTTCCAGTCACCGGCTAATTCTTAACTATCATTTTGAGTCCAACCTATTAACATGTTGATTCTTCCGATTTTCTCTTTTTTATTCATTTCTTCATGGGTTATATCTGGCATTCTTTATAAATTTCTTTCATTTTTTTTTTCTCTATGAAATTTTGTTTTGTTAACTTAATGTTTTAATTTCGCATATTGTATTTATCTGTTGTATTTTTCATGTTTCCATTTTTTTTCACATGCAGTATTGGTCGGATAACTGATTTATAGATTTTACTTTTGCTAAATCTTTATTTTTCCATATATATATAATTGAGTTTAGACATTCCGATATTTTCTTAGCCTTCAAGGATTATGCTTTTCTTCATCCTTATTTTCACTCTTCACAGTTATTCTTAAGTATTTAAATTTCATTATTACTTGTTCCACTATTTTCCCATTTAGTTCTAATTTCCATCTGATCGGTTCTTTTGCAATTCGAGTTTGTTTTGATTTTTCTGTTGATATTTGTATGATTTGAACTGCTGAAGTTTGAATAATTCCTTTTGGGGAAATAACGTAACTCCATCATCTGCATATCCAACCAAATTTAAATTTTCTTTTTTTTACCCTTTTTTATTCCATTTAATTTCCGTTATTATTTCGCCCATGATTATGTTAAATAAACGGTCTTAAAGAATCACCTTGTCTCATCCCTTTCCTTATAGGGATTTTCTGTGTATTTTTGTTCTGATATCTTATTACACGTTCATTTTTTTGCGTGTATATTGTTGATCATTTCGATGATGTGCAGTGGTATCTTTCTTAAAATGTGGTATCTTTCTTAATATCAGCATTTTTAGGATCCTGTAATCCGATTCCGTCGAAAACCTTCTCTAAGTTAATGAAACACAAATCTTGGTTTGTTAAATTCTTTTTCTTTATAAGAAATATGGTATCAGTGCATGATCTTCCCGTATGGAACCTTGTTGTTCATCATTATAATTTAGTCGTAATTCCAATTCTTCTTTGATAATTCTTGTACATAGCTTTAGAGTGGGTCACAGTAAGTTTATTCCTCGGTAGTTTTTGGGTTCAGATTTTGTTCCCTTTTCAAATATTCGTGTTGTAATATCTCCATTCATTGGAAATCTATCTCTTCAAAAAGAAATGTTTAATTAGATTTCTCATGTTTTCAGTCATTTCTTTCTTCCCATATTATAGCATTTCATTATAAAGTCCATCGGATTCAGATGACTTTTTCTATTTCCCAATTTTGAGATGACCGAGTCTATTAAATTATTGTTTATTTCAATTGCATCTGTTAACTAAAAGTACTTTTTAATTTATTGTGATGCATTTCACAATAACATTTTCCTGGTTTGCGCCTTCCCTCGACTTCCTCTTTAAAATCCTTCGTTTTCCCTCAAGGTAAAGGTCACACATCTAAAGAAAGCTGTGAGATAAGCAAGTGCTCATGGAGGGAGATGCGCCCTTGGCCTGTCAAATGATGGAATCAGCTGAAGGGAATGCTAAGCTTCTATTTGCACTTCCCGACTAAATATTACGACGAGAATCACTAACTGGTCTCGACTATCGTTTCGAAACCATTGCCTTAAGCTAGAATTAACTATAGCAATCAGAGTGCTTAAAGTGAATTAATTATGTTTAGTAGAACTGTTATACATATTCGAGGACGTGTGTGTGTGTGTGTGTGTGTGTGTGTGTGTGTGTGTGTGTGTGTGTGTGTGTGTGTGTGTGTGTGTGTGTGTGTGTGTGTGTGTGTGTGTGTGTGTGTGTCGGTTAGTAAACTGGTTGTAGATATCATTTATAAGAATAATAATGAAAATTTAAATAACAGAGAAAAGTATAAACTAGAAGCTCAATAGTGAATTAAATATGATTTTTCAGATATGAAGTTCAGGAGTTTTAAAAACAGAAGCTTGTGTCAGTTATAAGAACTACAAGTCGACTAATTTTTATGCACCGAAAAGATAGTGACAGAGAGAGAAAGAGAGAGAGAGAATTCCTAATGATCCTAATCAGTTTTGTGAGGAATTAAGGGATTATTCTTAAATGAAAAAAAAAAAAAAAAAATGCGGTGGATGATGGGAATTTGAACAATGTGATCGTTATAGAAAGTTTTTTACCTTGGGTTTAATGGAATGCGATCGTTAGTTTATCCTGTTAGTTTATCTGATGTTTTCAGGGGAAAAACTCCCTCAATCCTCATATGACATCGACTAATTCACTTTCAGATGAAAACACTATTTCTTTCATTCTAGACCGGATTTGAACCCACGTTTCGAACAAAAATTAGCATTTTTTTTCCTACAGCGCTGCTGGAGGCACTTTATCATGATAAGTCCCCATAAAGAAAGTGCTCGAGGGCGTGTTACACCGACCCGAAGACTATTTAAACTTTGGACACAACAGCCAAATAACTAGACTTTATACAGACATGGTTTTAAACGTATAATATGGCCGTTAGTAATGCATAGGCTCTTATGTAAAAATTAACCAATGAACGGGGGAGAACTTCCATAGACTGCAGAATACAGCACACTAGTGTTGGGGGAGAGAAGAACTAAAGAAACGAACACACTCACGTGCAAACAGTGGAGAAAATTGTACAGAGTTGGCAAGAATAGATTAAAAGTTGAATCTTGAGAGAAAAAAAAACACACACAAAGTTGTAGTTTTTTTTTTTTTTCATCTTCTCTGGAGGCTGATGAGAAAGCTACTGAGATGATGTATTTCTGTCAGGAAAGACCAAAAGGTAGAACTCAATCCAGCAAGAGAGAAATTCAATCCTATCGTGGTTTGTTTATTATCAAAGATAGGAGAAGTGAGATTTTTGTGTGTGTGTGTGTGTGTGTGTGTGTGTGTGTGAGAGAGAGAGAGAGAGAGAGAGAGAGAGAGAAACATGGCGGTACTGTATTTTGGTTGCATTGAGGATAACAAAGTTATGCTCACCCCATTGGAAAATAGCATAGAGGTGTTTAAGTACAGGTTGTGGAAGTTTTCAAGTTTGGGCTGTTTTGGTACTGAGAGGAAAACGAATATAGTGGACTGTTATCAGCAAAAGTAGGAATTCTAGTCAGTGAGAGGTCATTTATGCATAAGAAAAAAAAAAAGTACGTGATAAATAAAGAGAGCCCTGGGACACTCTTGCATTCTGAAGTGAACGCAGTGATCGACTAGAGAAAACTGGTTATTTGGTTACAAAGAGTGGAAGATACACCGAACGATGACAATTTGCTGAGCAGGCCTCAGTGTCATATACCATCAAATACGCCACAAATGAAAAGATTAATTACACAGGATATGCTGGAGTGTGGATTGAACTATTAGTGATTATTTAAAATTTCAAAACAACATTTATATAAAAATTTTCACTTCCCAATAAATTTACAGGCTATGTCGTTTACATGAAATTTCACGTAATTTAGATAAAAATTTCTAATTTAATTAATTTTTTAAGAATTTAATTTTTTAAATAAAACTTTTATTTTTTTAAAAAAATTGATTGTTATGACATGAAAAAAGGAAAGCTGGAAAATTAACAAACACTTTATAGAGAAAGGATCATAAAATACAGTTAGCCTTTTTGGGAACATAACAAACCGCTTTAAAGTAAACAAAAAAAACACCCAAATGAATCAAAACGTAAAATATTTTTCTTGAATTCTGTAATCTTATCCAGCAAGAATGCATAAACACATTCCCATCTTTTATGAAATTCAAAATCCCACTACTTAAGAAAAAAAAAATGTAAGAATAGTCTGTATGGTGGCCATTCCCCAGAGTAGTCAACTACATCGAAAATTCCGAAAGCGAAACCTCCAAGTTATTATTCTATTAGCAAACTCTACATCTTACGTTTCTATCCCTCAGTTTATGAATTAGATAAAAGAAAACATTGGTCGGAAAATGATCTCAATATATTTACATGTAAGTCAGGTGAATGCAAATACAGCAGCACCACAGAATTACAGTATAATGATTTTGCAGTATCAAAAATAGTATTTAAATTCTTTTGGAATGACTAAGATCAACGGAATCATTGTTTGCAAGGTATCGGTAATCAGCAAACTCAACCCCAGTTACTCATTTGTACTTCGATGTTGAGAGTTTACGAAAAAAAAAAAAAAATTAACAGCAGTTACAGTAAAAATTTTAAGAGCAAAAATAGCAAAATTGTTTGGAAAATCCAAATCATTTTCTTTGAAGCAAATCGATTCATGATGTCAGCGAACTAGTGATGGGAGTGTTTAACCATAAACCTTAAAAAAGACTTGGAAATGGGAATAAAAAAAATCTAACATATCGAAATGTAATATTTTCTTTTAATTTCATGATTTTAGTATATTTAAAGCTTTATTTTTTAAAGTTTTGATGATACCTCTTTTTTGTTGAGGATGATGGAACGTGCTAGTTCATAGGTACCTGCTTGTGTGGATTTCTTTCCTAGTGACATTAAAAGACAAAATAAGAAGGACAGTTCCTCCAAAATGGCTACTGAGAAAAAAAAAAGTACTAAAGAAATTTTCATTTTCTCATGAATCCAGAAATTAATTACAAAAGGCACAGTTCCGTTCCATACGTTGCCAATGCATCAAAAAAAAAAAAGTAGAAATATTAAAAGGCAGCCAACATCAGAACAGCCTTCAAAGCAGTCAACCTTACGAAGCTTTCTATTCTCTCTCTCTCTCTCTCTCTCTCTCTCTCTCTCTCTCTCTCTCTCTCTCTCTCTCTCTCTCTCTCTCTCTCTCTCTCTCTCCTAAAGACAAAAGTTCCATTTTATAAATATGCGGGTGTATACAAGATTCCGTGTCTTGTGGAAAGATGTACGTAGGTCAAACTGGGAGAAGTTTCTAAATGTCACCAAAAACATAAGCGATGTTGAAAACAAAAGGGAAGAAAAAAAAAAAAGCGAACCCACAGCGCACACTCTCGCAAAGAACTTCACACGGTAAATTGGCAAGTATCCTCCGTGTCTTACTTAGAAGAGAATTACTTCGATAGGTTGGTCAAGGAGTCCTCCGAGGTCATTCGCTCAAAAGCACGCTAAATAGAAATCAAGGAATGATCCTTCAACATGTGGAAGATATTAATTAATTAATTAATGTGTAACATTCAAAGCCTTTCCTATGCTAGCAATCACATACAAAACTTAATGTAGAGACTGCACGTAGTATGCGTTCGTGATTAAACTATCATTCCAGGCTTCTCAACTTATAGATATTAACTGATGATGGAAAACGTTTATTTATTTATTTATTTATTTATGTTAAACACACTCTCCTGAAGATGCTGTCAGCCATATAGACATAACGAAGAAATACATCTAATATTAATACTACTACTACTAATAATAATAATGTCTATGAGTAAAAACTTGGTTATTTATTAATTTTTTATTTTTTATTGAAGACGACCGGGAAAACATTACGAACGTTCAAGCAACAGACCAGTATAATAATTCTTTTATGAGAATTTTCCTTCTAAATCAATGTAGCCCAGAGGTATTTCAACGATAACACTAGAATAATCCTTGTCTGAAATGCTGGGGGAAAAAAATGTTATCCTTTAACACAATGCCAAGAACTTTCAGATGAGTCTTTAAATGCATGTCAGCTATTTTCAGTATTATGTGACAACCCGAGTGAGATCTTGTTTGAGAGATAACAGTGTCCCCCTTAACACATGACCGCAGGGAAGTTGTGTGGCACGATAGTACGACTGTCAAAAGATAAGAAATGAGACTTGAAATATTACTCAATTAACTAGTTTAGAGATACTTTGTTAGCAGTCAGCTGATAACCCTGCACCAAATGTAATTGGCTATACAAGTCTCAATTTCGAATCCGAATATTCAAACTCAATAATAGCAAGAAGAGAAAAGAGAAAATGAATTCCTAATAATTGACTCCAATCTTTATCTGGTTATAATTCTCAAAAAATAAATAAATAACAAAATTAGTTAATCATCAATAACAAGGAGTTCTTATAAACATTGTGATTTTAACTATAAAGTTCCAATCGCGAATTAGGAAAAAAAAAAAAAAAAAAAGTCAGTCATGAATACTGACCAAAAATAAGTTCAATCAAACTAATTCAAAGTTTATTTAAAAAGCAAACAAAGTGTCGCATGGTCCATTGTTTCAATTTATGAAAAATCTCGGTGTTACGCAATACGTCACACCGAGCAGAAGATGTTTGCAAGATTACACTTCAATTAAGTGATAAAACAATAAAATCATAAAGTAACATTTTTAAAGTGGTAAAATGAATTTTCATTCGTTAAAAATCGTAGTAAGTGATAGTTTATTTCTTTCTTTTCTTTCATTTTTTTAAATAAATGCAAAGTAATATTTGGTAATCCAATCTGTTATGGCTTCGTGATTTGATGGCAAGTTCAGTATCAAAGATGCATTAAGACGTTTTATTTAAATGTTGTGTTAAGTACGGTTCCGTTAATATCTAAAATCATCTCTTCATTCATATGCAGAAAATAATACAAAGGCCAGCAGTATATTGTAAGCATCTTCACTTTTAACTGTAGCTCCTCTCCACATAAAAATAACTGGGATTACCACTTATAGACAAGCCTTTCTTAACCTTTATTTGCTCAGGCAACAGTAGATGAATAATTTTAAATAATTGCGCTACCATCTATGTTTGTTAAGAAAAATGCCTTTGGGAAATGAAAAGGGCATTTGAAAGAATGAAAGCGTTCCTGAACCCATTCAAAAAAGGAAGTGATGTTTTAAAATTAATTGTCCTCGTTAGATCAGCATACGTAAGTTGGCGCAGCGAGTTTTCCTTATTTGCTCTGTTACAATAAATTAAGTTCAAAACCTGCTCTTCAGGCTTATGTGAGTTATTAGTAAAAAAAAAAAAAAAAGTGTCCGGTTAACAAAGAGACTGATTATTACTTTTAAAGTTGGGGTGCGGGGGAGAGAAAGAAACGGAAACACAGAATAAATATTTCAGGATATCGTAAAGCGATTAAAATTATATTTCTAGACAGAATAAATAGATGTTCAAAAAAAAAGTAAAACTTTAGTTAAGTTAAGGGATATTACAACCCATACTGTTTCATAGCCGAATAAGAAACTCAAAGAGTTTCATGCCGATTATTAGGACACCTTCTTGGCTATTCTCATAGTAGGGTATGTAAGTTCTGTTTGCTACAAACTTGGTATTACTAGGTCTACCTACTCACTGATAAGACCTCAATAAAGGTTGAAACCGGTCTGGGTAGTGACCTTCTCTCATAATGTAGAACAGTAATACAGCTCCTAGGAGCTAAGCTCACATTATGGAGAAATACCAAGATAGTGATCGGAGCTTGCTCCACCCTTACTATGAGTTGCCTCAGTGTAGCACTACCAAATGGATCACATGTTGCACTATCCAGGTATTTGCTTACGCTTGGACTTGCCGAACTTTATATAGTTTCTATATTCGGCATGAAACTCTTTGATTTTCTTATTCGGCTACGAAACAATATGGGATGAAATATCCCTTAACTTAAATAAGTTCATGTCGCCGAATTGAAGCCTTTGGCTCTTCATATAATTAGTAAAACTTTAGACTTCCGTAGTATCTTGTAATCGGTGGGGATTTGGTCTCCGATATTCCACTTTGTTTACTGAACAACAGAATTCGTTTTTTGTTCAGTTTCACATGAATTGCAAAGGATATAAATAAAAACACCATTAAACTGAAGTAAATTATGAATTAAGAACTTTTGAATGTTTCTACGAAAAAGTAATTTTAGTGTAGTCATGTTACTAGTCAATTCCTCTCTGAAAATATCAACTGGATTTTCCCTGTCTTAATGCCATGTGTGTTTCCGATCATCATTCTGTTAGATAGGAACTTAGAATGTGCAGTCTGGACACTCTCCATTATGGGATGGAAGGGAGTGTTCATTTCTGTGTAACATCCAATTCAAGTGACACTTGTCACACCAACATTCCACAGCAGTACACACACAAGTACGATGTTTGCCCTTCGTGGTTTGCATCGAAACTACAGTATTTTGACAATAATTATATCAAATAAAATCACTTTTAGCACTTGCCAAGTTAACAATGGAAATAAAGGCTCAATAATGAAAGGAAATATTGCTCAATCATCTTTTTATTATTTTCAATGTCAGGATAGCAACCAAAGCAACTGTTAGCATTTTTTTCGATATGTTTATAACAGTAAAAAAATATATTATTCAGTTCTGTGATAAACTGTTCATCGCATGGAAAATAATCAAAATCAGTTTGTACAGCAATTCAAACTATAGATACTCGATTTAAAGACTGGAAGGCATATACTCGAATAAGCCAGTACTCTCTCTCTCTCTCTCTCTCTCTCTCTCTCTCTCTCTCTCTCTCTCTCTAGAGAAATATTATACGTATCATTTTACAGCTAAGGCATTTTAAAAAATTAATATTTAATAATTCTACCGCTGCATGTGTTTCGGTTGCAAATTGCATTCATTGATAGGACAACAAAAAGAACGGACTGTTTATACACTCTACTGCGAATGAAAGAAGTTAATTAACTCAAAAAAAGTAAACAAGACCAAGGAAAGAATAAATTTGATAATTCGACACGCTAGATTACTGTGATGATGATGAAGATGATGACAGGGATTATCCTATAAATCCTCTTGGAGAGGACACTAATCACACTACGCTATGATTAGTGCACGTTAATTGCCTTATGGGAACAACTTGGGCTCTACCGTGCGTATGTGATTGTTTGGTATTGACTGCTACTGCAAAGAGGTGCTCTGAGAAAAATGATAATAATAATAAAGCCTGTGTTTATTTTTATAATAATAATAAAGCCTGGATCAGAAAAAGCGTTTATTTTCAGTGGTCTTTCTCTTCAAGAATGCACATGTTTCATTTTTTTTTTTTTTTTACTCCTTGGAAATTTAGGACGTAATATTACTCATAAATAAAAAAGGTGTAATAATTTTATTTATACATCGAGGATTTTCAAGTTTAAATTTTTCTTTGTTAGTTTTTCTTCATTTCTTGGTTGAGAGAAAAGAATCAATCACCAATTTGTAATTACCGCAATGATATTATTCTATAAGTCTTTTACCACTTTACCGAAGCAAAATGTATCTTATTAGCTGTGAACGATATCCAGATGGAAGTTCAACAATCTTTAAGACCTTTCATTGTTGCATTTCCCACGAGGATGTTGCGTTCTCATTGTTATATTTGCACAATGGTAATAAGAAAACCTCAATTCAAACTAATAAACCAATTGGATCGCACATTAGTAGTTTCGTATTAATGAAAAAATGCTAATGTATTCACCAAAGCGTAAAGACAATTCTTATTATCTTAATATAATGCATTTCGCCTGACAGCTGAATAACAGCGCACACTTCATTCGGTGGTAATTTTAAATCCTTTACTTTAGCTGCTGTGTCAAATCAAACGGAATTATCATTGGAAAACAATATAAAATAGTTTCATTTCCACCCACACACGAAATTACCAGTTTAGTGTATTGTTTTCCAATGATGATGATGCGGCTTGATGTATGATGCATAGTTTAAAGCTTTACTTATTTTGAATTGAGGCTTCCCCGTTGCCAGTGTGTATGACGATAACAACAAAATATCCTTGTGACAAACTACAATGAAATTAACAAAACGTAAAATTCATAGCATAAAGTTAACAATTTTAATGCATGTGGTATTTTTATGCAGTTAACATATAGTGGGTGGACACAAAAAGTGTGCATATTGGGAAGATATGACCACGTTCATAATAAGTGAATTAGGTCAGGTTTACGTTGTGATAGTAAAGGGAAGATGACTCTACAGGCCACAGATTGTTCATATAGCCAAGGCCCTCATTAAAAGTAGCTCTTCCACGCGATTAAAAACTAAAATAATCTGAAATGAACCGAGTTGTAAGCGAATTGAGCTATAAAATACAATTTGCACCGATCCCTATAGTATAAAATAATGCATCAGATCATGACCGAAGTTCACAGATTTAAATAGTTTAATTCTAATCGAAATTAATGAATTAAAACTGAATTATTCCTCGCATTTTCTCACCACTCTATAGAGATGATAATTCACTCCACAAAACTACGAAAGGGGGGATCTGGAAAGTTCTGATAAACATCTAGAACAATAATCTTAAACAAGTGATCTAACCACAAGAAAGAACATACGAGGATGTAAGAACATGAGTTACCTTCATAACTCTGCTACTAAAATTTCTTTCTTGTGCTTATATCAGTTGCTTTAATATCATGTTTGTTCAAGGTGTTTATCAGAACTTTCCAGGATCCCCCCCCCCTCGTATTATTACATATCACCCGGGCTGAAGGAGAAGGTCTATAAGTTATTTTCTCTATAATTTAATTTAAGATAAAATAAGGCATGTTCTTTTCCTATCAAATGAATATTAAATAGTGCTTTAGTTAGTAATTGCCTGCACCTACTGCCTAGAAACATAAAAAATAAGCTTAGTTTTTCTAAATCGTACGTGAACTAATAGAATGGTATTTTAAAAATAGAACTTCCATGATTTATTCCCACAAAGGTAATCCACGTCAATTGATCTAACCAAGTATTATTGCAGTCCAAATGAATTTAGCAGACCTGCTTACCAATCTCCTGAAGACTACATATTATGCATAGCTGATGGAGTTGTTTTTGTAAGATCTTAACAGATGTCTAAGTGTTGTAATTTTATACCCAGGTTTAAAATATAGCCAATGTAAAATTGGGTATTGATATTGACTTATTCAGACCTGATGACCAAACATTCTCTGCAAATCGATTTTTCGGGGTTTTATTCACCATGAGTATTTCTATTAGTCCCATACGATTGGATAAGCACTATTTCCGTGCAAAAGATAGTTTTCCCTATATTAAATGTATTCTTGTGATTGGTCTAAAAAACACACTTATACATGTAATATTCTTTTGCACGGAAATAGTGCTTATCCAATCGTATGGGACTAATAGAAATACTCATGGTGAATAAAACCACAAAAAATCGGTTTGTTTAGAGAATGTTTGGTCATTAGTCTTTTGATATTGTTTGGTCAATATCAAAAGACTTTACTTCTTTTCCCTGTTTGTAGTTTCACATGTAACAATAATCTTCGTGCAATTCCTGTATGTCTGGTTCACGACACAATATCTGATTATATTCTGCAGTTCCCATAAACTTGTCACGATCTTGTTATAATGATTCTCCTTTGTCAGTGAACGACATTAGCGGATATATACAGATAGAATCAGTTTCATTCGTTTTGGCAACAATGAAGTCAAATCAAGCCATGCATTTATGGTTTTGATTTTCATTGTTGCCAATGCCATCGTATTTATAATTATTATTACTGAAGCATGTTAGTTATACGGGGACATTTCATTTTATAAATTAATGCTACTTATTGAATTGTTTCTACTGTTCGTGAAGCGTTTTCTCGTTAGCTTTCAGCGCTGCTAAGTGTCGAATTTCCATACACATTATCCTAAACCTTAGCATAACTACGAAATGTTATTTTCAAAATAACTTTTTTTTCTTTTGTAGCAGGAGCAGGGGATCGCTATTATTTGAAATGTGACAATCGTGTCATTGATCCTAGGATGGCGTTATATCATTGCGCGGTTTATAATTATCACTTAAAATTAACTCCCAATAAAATTAAGCAATCTCGAAGAAGACTCCGATTTTTTTCTGCTAGTTTAACTTGGCACTGTTTTTTTCTTTTTCTTTTAAATCTTTGTTTCTGCATTTTAGTTAAAAAATGTGATACTAAATTTGAATTTGGCAAGATCCCCATCCCCCAAACCAACGATTAGATTATTAGTTACATTACAATCATAATGACGTCACCTCTTTGTAAACTGCACACAAATAGCAAATAAAATAAATACATCCTGCTTGGCGAAGAGTATTGAACGTTACCTGCTCTCCAATCAACAGGCTCCGGGTTCGAATCGCTACTTGGGCGTTAATGTTTGTGATTGTCTTCAGGTAGGGGATGAACTATGTGAGATGTGAGATTACAACCCTGCCTATTTGGAAGCCTGAAATGGCTTTAAAAAGTTCCATGCTTGCTCTCTACAGCAGGGTTTCCGGATTATGTGAAAAAATAAATAATATCAACAAATATTACTCGCCCACCCACGATACTAATTTACTCCTTTCGAAGCCACGAAAAACGTTTTGTAAATCAAAATAGGAAATATATTGGAAAACTCTGTCAAATCAATTCTGCAATTTTACATTTCTAGCTATTTATGCACATTTATGCGAATGGTTTGTATTTCTTATTTTGAAACCTCGCACGTATATTTATCATCCTCTTTCTTATTTTCAGATAGGCTGTCCTTAAGCTGAATGCAAAGAACAAAAATATTACTGAAAGACTGCTTAGAAAATTGCAGTCATTATCAGTGGGGATTGAAAACAGAAAACTAAACAAAACACACGCAACAATAAATTCCGATTACTACGAAGAATGCTATGATTAGTCACAAAATAATTTAATTTCGTTGAAGTTTTACCATAAAGACAACATTTGGGTGTTCAAAGAGTTAAACGGCCGATCCCATACTTGATATCTTGCCTACTTTTGTATTTGCTTGTAAGGAGATCTTACTATTCGTAATAACTAATTACCGATCAGAAGACGATCACCCAATCTCCCCCCCCCCCCAATTAGTCACCCCTTACGCCTCCGAACGAAGGCTACAACCCTTTCTCCTTCTCAGGATTAATTACTCATTTCAGGGCTCCGTTAAGGGGAAACCCCGCTGACAAAACGATTGCTTTAGCAACCTCCGCAATTTCTATTCAGTTGTTCGTAAGTCTTTAAAAAGATGACGTGCTTTTGTCTCTTTTAGAAAACGTGTTTCGAGCTTTACCTACTGAACGGGGGGGGGGGGTATGTCTCCATGCTCTCGTCCCTAGTGGTTCGAACGCACCTAGGAAATTATTTATAGACTACAGCGTGATCAGCAATAGTGCGGAGTTCGCCGTTTTAAGGTGGACAGTTATGGGGCGTTTGCGTGTGTCAGCGGCTTTCTCTTCTCTTTATACGCCACGCACACATCATTGTTCTTACGAAGCAGTTTTTATTCGGTGTCTCCCGAACCCTCACTAAGATATAATGGGGTGTACCTTACCTGAAGACGGTCGGTCCGAATACCTAGTGCAATACACCCAGGCTGGCCACAAAAACGAACTTTTCTCGTCCACACAACGATCTCCCTCAGCAGTATCCTGACTTCCGTCCACGCCCTGTTCGCTGTCCTTCGCCGACCGACCAAAGTCGGGCGACAAGATCCTCTCGATAGAGAACTTTAACCCAGATCCTGTCAGCCGTAAGGGAGACGCAAGTTCTGTGTCAGTTACTTGCGGGCCGTCTCTGGACGCACTGCCGTTTGGGCAGGTGATTGAGATGGGCCCCTGGCGCTTAGGCTGGCGTCTATTGGATGGCGGGAGTTCCTCTGTACCCGGGGCCATGGCCGTGTACGCCAATGCACAGCGGGCGGGAACACTGAGGCTGGCTTACCGTTTCGATGATGCTCTGCTTTCTCGGAGCCTACACAAAAATCACGCTAACTATGGAATATCGGCGAGTTGCTTGACGGCACACCTCTTTACTTGCCGCTACTATTTCTGATGGTGAGCGTTTTACTAATCTGCTCTAGTATGTTGCACTGCACTTCAACCGCCGATTTTTAGTTGGCGGACTAGCCGTACGACGACAAAGGTAACATCTGAAGTCCTATGTGGCGGCAAAGTACAAGGGCATTCTTGTGGTTTTTATTTACTGATTTCACCGGTATCTAGGGAGTAAACCTCCACCATAACTACCTTCGACAATCGTGCCATCCCTGCATTTAAAGGCCAAACACGACCCTCCAATCAGCGAGCTGGAATCACGCCACCATAGCAACCACAGTCGCTATATTTCCGTTGGCGGGCAGGCGACAAGTGGACTTCACGCAGGAGATAAACACGTTCTGGGACGGATTCCCCACATCACTTCGAAGCCAGGTATTGTTGGAATGTCCGCTGGGCGGTCTCCAGCCGTGGGAGGTCTTACATTAATACCATCCCATTTGCGGGCGGGCTAGTAATATAGGGTTTAGGACACATAACGTACCGGGAGGTTGCTACGAAGCCGTAAGGCGTTGGGCACCCCTTACTTCCATTACGCGACGCGCAGCATGGGGAACGTGTAATAGTTCCAAAATGGTTATTACTATACCTCCCCTTTCTCCCCAGATGAAGTGGCAAAGGGAAAATAGAAGGGGGAGAATAAGCCTAAATGAAAATGTGTTGCTTTAAACCAGGGGTTCTCAACCTTTTCCAGTGGCGTACCACTATATTTAATTCAAGATATTAGATGTACCCAGTGGTGAGCTATAAGGGGCTCGCGCGAGCCCTTTGTTAAATTTTTCTCAAATTTGCGAGCCCCTTGTTCTTCTTGTTTAATAATCTTGTAGAACTAGAAAATACCGCCGTGGAATGTATACATGATACTATAATTGCTACTTTAAATTCATATGGATTTTCTGATAATTATATAAAAAATCATTTGATTGCATTTTGTTCTGATGGAGCTAGTTAATGTTAGGAAACAAATCAGGTGTTGCAATCAAATTTCTACAAAGATTTCCCAACGTTGTGATTTGGCATTGCGCTCATCGTTTACACTTAGCATTAGACGATTCGATAAAAAAAAAAACATTAAAGAAATAAATCAATTTGAAATATTTATGGATAAATTATATACTTTTTATCATCAATCTTCAAAAAATCAACGAGAATTAAATACGATTGCAAACGACCTTGGTATCGAAATTTTAAAGATCGGCTGTGTGTTTGGACCACGATGGGAAGCTTGCAGTTTACGAACGGCTCTTGCTGTGTGGAGAAATTACCCAGCTTTATGCAAGAATTTTGCATCGAACGATAAATATAAGGGCTTTTTAAACCGACTTCTCAATTTGGAATTTTTCAAAAAATCTAGCATTAATGATTGATATCCTACAGGAATTATCATATCTGTCGGAAGCTCTACAAAGTCGCAATATAAGTATTATAATATTATAAGAGCTAAGTTAGGCCTTTTTTTTTTTTTTTCTTTCTTTTGCTCGACAATGCGAGCCTTTTGTTAAAATTTCCATAGTTCACCACTGGATGTACCAGTAAGGCAGTGACTCACGTACCACCAGTGGTACGCGTACCATAGGCTGAGAATCCCTGCTCTAAACAATCAACGGGAGAAAACGTGAAGTTGTTCTGGCAATGAAAATTACAGTCCATTTGAATGGCATCGAAATTTGCATATGTCTATAAGACCGGTTTTGAACAACTTCTTCAAATGCTGAATCGGGTTCTGCACTGATCCCCTTTTGTTGTCCAAGTTTAGGTTATCTCTTGAAATAATGTAAATAATGGTAATAAATTGCGATTAACTACTCCTTCCTTTTTTATATTCCGAATCGGCCTACGAATGTCTAGCTTTCAGTCGAAAAGGCTTGAACTTGTGTTGTAAAAAGAAACGAAACCAAATTATATTAAATTCATTTTTCATGCGATAGTTTTTCTATTTCTTAGTCATGAATTTAACTACTGAGTATTGCAGAACTAAACACTGCATTAAACACAAGAATGAAAAAGAAATTCAACTTTCACTTATCTGACGATAATCTCCATTCGCAATCCATAAGAAGTGAGCAAAGTAGAAATAGATAGCGATGTAAAATCCAAGAGGTGAACTCGGTTGTTTGTAGATAAAACTCCATTCGATAAATCTCCGGACGATACGGGGGCGGGGGGGGATAGTTTTACCGTAAGAGCATCCATTTCAATCCTTCAAAGTTCCGATCAGAAATAATTACGACATTATATACTCTCCCACTCAGTTACAACTTCTCTGAAAAACTGAGTAACACAACCCCCCCCCTCCCACTTAAAATAACTTTAGTTAATATAAAACTTGTTTTCTTTTAAATGGCATAACTGTTTATAAAATTCTTTACTTTATTATTCCTTGTTCCTCTGTCCAGGCTGGAAAAGTATCAAAGCCGTTGAATATATGCGTATCGCTTTTAAACACTCTTTCCATCCCTATTACCATAATTTACCTCCTCTTTCAGCACTACACAAAATTTTGATTTGGGGATTTGTTGTACCGATCATTTTAAGAAAATGCATTTTGACACTTCAGCAGTAAGTGAAGCTTAGTTGACGCCCATCGGGATATTAACTTCATCTACCACATCCATGAATATTCGCAGTTGGATTCGAACCAATAATTCGTTGACTGGAAGTGCCATCTACTCAGTTTTATTTATTGCAAGGAATGTTGGCCGAGTAGATACACTATCCACTCCCCAACTAACAGGTTGTGGAATCCCTGCGTGGATGTTTGTAAAAGACTGTTCTGGACGAGCTTGTATAGCTCCTTAAAAAAAAAAAAAAAAAAAAAAAGAGCTCATCTAGATCCAAAAATATCAAATTCCTGGACCTGACAGCTCGTTAAACTGCAGTCAAGGTTAAGTCATTTGAATAAATCGGTCTTCATTTATTCAAAAGAGAGAAAGCAGAGGATCATCGACTAGCTAAAGTAAATTGCACTGCGTTGCACATAAATTGTTCTACAAACATAAAAAAAAAAAAAGAAATGTTATATTTTGAAAAAATTAAAGAATAAGTTCCTCTTCACGTATGTTATTGCTTAATCCTTTGTTTTCAGATTTCGCAGCAGCACGATTTATAGCGATGATGTTCTTTGTCAAAAAGGAGAGATTTTAATTCGATTTCTGTTGTATTGCGAGAACATTTATAAGATATTTTCAGCTGAAAGTCAGTTTGTTGATCCATATGAAAAAAAAAATAAATAAATAAAACCATTTACCCCGCCTTAAATCTCGTGTTTTTTCATCCTTCAGAACATTCCAAGTCTGAGAACAGCAATTTGCTGATATAAGAAACTCTTCGCATAGTTGGTTTGGTAATCCAAACAACTAAACCGCGCCTTTTGATTGTAAACTCTTTTAAAAGTATATATCATTCCCAAGAGCTAAACGCAATTTCTGAAATGAATCTTACCAGAAAAATTAAATAAATCCTAAATTTATTAGCTTTTAATTTCATAAACTTTAGTATAAATGTTTGCAGCTGTATTATCGAACGTGTATGTTGGTTATGAATGCATTTAGATTGTCCAATGCTGAATCAATCCATTTATGTAATTGGATTGAAACATACTTCAAACCATTGCAGATGCTGCTTATTTAGGATGGTGCAATAGCTTGAAACCAACCAAGACATTTTTTGGGAGGGAGAAATCAGTCGAGTTCTAGCTCTTCCACGCCACTTCAAATAAACAGAGAAGCAGCAAGTTTAAATTAGAACTTATACCCCCCCCCCCTCTAGCAGTACTTATACTCTTTATATTTTTTCTTTCTTTATTTTGTGCTTAAATAAACACACCGTTCTGCTATGTTAATTCAGTCGTAGCAGAAAATATGTGGCGTGTGTTGTCATATATTCTGTACTCCAAACCCGATTGTTCTAGAACTCTTATGTGGCTTCAGCATCCGCATTCATGAATTTAAGACGAGTTTTCTGAAAATGTAGTTGCCACGCATGTTTGTCTGACAGAGTAAGTTTTATTTGAGTAAAGAAAAAAAGGTAATGAATGACCAGTCTATTTTTTTCTTGATATAAACATATCTACGTGATTAACTGGAATGAAATGGATTGAAGATCCCTCGTACAAAGGTACATAAAAATAATATTTTTGTACTTACAAACAAACATTCGTATTCTAGAATTGTTGATAACATTTTAAATGAACAAATTCCGCTCATCCCAACACAATTTCATAACTTGATATTTACAGTATCAGTTGTGATTTTTTGAAAACGAAGCGATGTTTGGGTTTATGCAATTAAATGGATCTCAGTTTCAATAGGGAATAACCATTGCCTACATTGAATACGAAGCCATTTAAAATAAAAGAAAGAATCATTTACTTAGGATATTTATGACCGAACTCTTGTATTAATGAAACTTAACAACAAACTGACATTTTCTTTTTCATCAATGCAAAATATAATAAAGATAGGTGAGGCATTCAGTTGCTATCGCTATTCTGAAGAACGTCACAGCCTAACAAGCGGATGTGGTTTCTTATCGGGAAAACACAGAATGCGTCGATATAATTTATTAATGAATAGATCAAAAACAGTCGTTTCATTCATTCATCAGATAAATGTAATTCATTTTCATCGGATGACTTCCTTTCAGACAACCTCAGTTTCAATTTCCGTATGCCGAAGCTGCATCTGTTACTATCGCCATACTGCCTCACTCACTCACTCACCGAAGGTCAAGGCGCACTAAACGATGGATGAAAACATCCACAGCTTACGCCACAATTTATCTGTGTTTAATTGTGAAACTGTGTTCAATTTAATAAATTTAAAACGTTGCAATTCCAGCAATCGTTTCTGGAAGATATATTTTAAATTGAGTACACATTTTAATATTTCGTCCTCAGAAAAAGCGAAAAGCAAAAAGACTATTAATAATAGTAAATTATTAAAATTAATTGTACAAAAATAATCAAATTCAAATGAATTGCACTCATTTTTTTGCTGGAAGGATATGAAACTAATTTATTTATTACCAAAATTGAAATTAAGTACTGAAATATCAACTATTAGGCATAGCATTGTAAACAACAGCTTCGCAATTAAAATAAATCACAATATCTAATAGAATAATACTTCTTCCCATCGGTTCTTAGTAGTGTAATGTACAGACGAGTCTCCATTCATTGGTTGTAAGGATAATTATTTGCTAGGAGAAATATTTTGTATCACGTGGTGCAAGATCTTCAAGTCCAGAATTATTTAACTAACATATGGATAAAGCTTATTCAACGTTCACAAGTTGCTTTGGCGATTATATTTTATATTTTAGTTAAATTTTTGCTGCTGTTAATTACCAGTCTATTAGAATATTTATCAGATTTTAATTATTAAAAAATCATTAAGTAATAATTTCTCCTTATAAGGAAAACATTGGGTGAATTCAACAGTTTTAAAGGTAAAAAAGGCAACTCGTATCGAAAACTGTGCCATTTTTGAGTCACCCATAGAAAACGTTCTCACTCAAAGAACACAACCTTTAATTATGTGAGTTCTGCTCATAGTTCATACTTATGATTAAACAATAATCTTACGCCTGGCGCCACTTTGTTGATAATATTCTACAAAAATGTTCTATAATACTTTTTTCATTGCAAGCCTCTGCCTATACAGACAGCGTAGAATTTGAGAGCACAGTCTGACTTCATTTGAATATGTGGGGTTATTGTCCCCTCCATAGTTGTTGAACCATGTCGGGACACTTTCCAGGCGTTAATTAATTGGAAACTTTTACAATAAACAATGCGACGTCAAGCGTATCGAAAAACTGTACACACACACACACACACACACACACACACACACAGTAAAAAAAAAGAGAGAGAAAGAGAGATAAGACTACTTCTTTTCCTACTGGTTAGTGCTGATTGACAAAAATAGGTCGATTTAAATTAGACGAATTACGCACAGCCATTAACTTAAATATAATATAATGAATACACAATATATAATGCGCTAATTATGACAGAACATAAACTCAACAAATTCTGGGTTAAGCAGCTCTGCAAATTCTGTGTTTATTAGTTTAAACAGCTTCCAAATTTTACCTCTCAGTTTTCGAAAGATTTGCTTAAAGAACCTCAGGACATCCCTTTGTGCTTCAAACTCGAATTGCGCATGATCAAATGCCGATTATTTCTTTTATATCTGAGCGTGCGGTATTATCCATGAGGTCTGGAAGAGAGTGACGTCATCAGAATCACTTGGCAATTCTCTAACTTCAGCTGGATTCTACCAAATTTTCTTCATAATAAATCCTTTAATATTCTTTAGGTGATTCCCCACCCCTATTTTCACAAGTCCTACCTAACCATCCACATCATGCAATAAAAGTTTCATCGGCAGATGTTCTTGCTGTTACTAATTTCACATATAGGAAATTGTGGAGCTTGCATTTTCATTAACAGTTCACTGAAAAGAAACGTGTAACGCCATAGAACACGATAAAGAAGAATTTATACAATGCAATGAGATATTGATCGGTTTGGTAGATAGATATACACTCCATGCTTGGAAAATATAACAGAATAAATTTGCAGATAATTGACAGAAATTATCATCACTTGTCTTGGGACAATAAATTCATCTGTTGTGTATAGTGTGCACATCATGAGAGAAATTCCAATGGGTGGCTGACCTACATTGTATTCTTCATCAGAGTGCAATGGGAGCCTCCGTAGCTCAACAGGCCATTGTTGGAGAGATTCGAGTTCGATTGCTTCTATGACGTTTGGAACTTTTATCAGACCTTTTAATTCAAATAGCGAGTAGCCATTCGCATACGGCGGTGGATTGTTTTTTCTCCGGGAAACTCAGGTTTTTCATCCTTCAAAATAGGCAAACTGGATTTGCCTATTTTGAAGGATAAACACATAGATTATGAATAAACAATCATAAATACTTGTTTTTCGGGGATGCAACAGAGGATAGCGTACCGGCTTCATTAATCGCTGTGACCTCTAATCAGGGGACTCTGTCCCTCCAAAGGGACGGAAGGGTTGAAGAAGAAGACAATGCAATGAGATTAGTTTAGCCTGTCATCTGCATTTTGCATTATGTGAAGTAAAAACTCTTAAGAGCAGTAGAAATTAAAATACGGGGAGGTGTGTGTGTGGGGGGGGGGAATATGTATATATTGAATCTTCCATTTTACAGAATATGGGGATGGGAAGCTTTTTTTTTTTTTTTTTTTTTTTGTATGAAAAGAGCACTGAAGAACTACTGGAACATTTGAAAACCATAAAAATAAATAATACAAAAATAAGAATAGGTTTATTCTTCGCAAGAATTCTATTGGATTTTTTTCCTATCACACATATTCTTTTTTTCTTTCTTACAAAAAAAAAAAAAAAATTAAGTTAAGCATAACGTTCATATCACAGGAATAGTTTCGGTGCAAACACAACCATTATGGTCATGAAGACGGCTCTGATGCTCCCGGATTTAAAAAAAAAAAAAATTCAGATAAGCCTCTAGTAAATAAATAAATAAATAAAAGTCCATTTCATACTAAGCCAGAGTTGATTTAAAAAAAAAAAAAATGTTCATCTCTAAATAAGCATTTATTTGAAATATAAATGTCCAAGAATAACCTAAGCTATATAAAAGAACGCATTTCTATTACGAAACATCACTTTCTAGAACGAACTGAATTCTAAAAATCAGTATGGTTGACCAAAATGTATAAGTTAGTTTGTTTGAACTTCCTTGTAATATCAAGTCTCGCGCGATTGTAATAATATTTTGAATGAGATGTTAAGAATGTTGTAAATCTATGAATAAGAATAAGGCATGGATATCGCTGGTCACAGGCAATCCAAGTGGTGCTTACAAACGAAAAACACGCAACAAAAAAAGAGCCTAATTTATAATTATTACATTGAACTTGTTTTTAAAAATAAGGTTTTATTCTATTACTCTAAATAAGCATTTATTTGAAATATAAATGTCCTTAGACGGTGGGCGAGCAAAAATTCTGAAATCATATTTGAATTTCGCTCGCTCCGGTTTATAAAAATGGACACATTTTTCTAAAATCACATATTCAATAATTAATTATTAATTTAAATATGGTAGGGTTGGGTAATTTGGGTTGTTGTTTGAAATAGTTCATACTTCAGTCATTCTACTAAATATGATAAACTCATATTTAGTAGAATGACCGAAGTAATTTGAATATGAATTTAAAGCGAAATCGCAAACATAAAATAACATTTGAGGAATGCATGAGAATAACTAAAAATTAAGACTCGGAAATTATGACTCGGCACTCTCTTAGAGTGCCGAGTCATTTTGAAACTGAAAATAACTACGCAGTCAAAGCATCTTATGGAATAAGAAGAATTGGCGAAGAGAACTGAGTTTCTGTGCGATCACCGAAGAAGGGAGAGTGCAGGCTACGTTTCTAATAATCCGATTGGCTGCTATCTTTTCGCGAGAATCTACATTTTTTTTTGTTGGAACTTTGGGTTTGAGGATCTGACTATTATGAAAGAGAGGCTTGAGTTGTACTTCTACTAAGGCCAGAAACATGCAAAGTTTACACTGAAGGCATTTTTAGCGTCAGTTTCACTCGCTCAGAAATGTTATATTTGTGTGTGTGTGTGTGTGTGTGTGTGTGTGTGTGTGTGTGTGTGTGTGTGTGTGTGTGTGTGTGTGTGTGTGTGTGTGTGTACTCAATGGGGAAACAACTAATGGCATGGAAAATAGCAATGTATATTTTAGTGTTTATTTATTTATAATTGTTACTGTCTGAGAAGTCCGCGAGTACTGTGCGCTTCGCAACCATATGCCAGGGGAAGGAGTGTCCTGGGCTCGATTCCCGTCGACGACGTGAGGCGCTTAAGGATCTTTCTCAGACATAGCCAAATTAGCCGGTCTTGGACGTAGATTGCAGGGTTTTTCTCCCCAGTTTATCTGGGTTTTTTCCTCCCACAAGCAGGCAAACCGGTCCCGTGAACACACGCAGCTACAAACATAGGACACACCGGAAGACATAGGCCTAGCCACCTTATCCTCGGGACGGGTACGGCCTAGAAGCGCTAAAGATAGCTCCGCAACAGGCCATTAGGCCTAATATTTGAACGGAAGAAGAAGACTGTCTGAGAAGGATCTCTCCATTCTTCAAAAGGTAATCATCCTCTTACAGAAGTGCCAGAAATTCCAGATATAATTTGTTACATATAATCATTAAAGAAGTCTCTAGTTCTTTAATGTTTTTCCCTAAAAACTCATAAATTATCAGATGATAAAAATTTAATCCTGTGGAAAAATAAATAACAAAAAGAAACAAAACAAAGCAAAACAAAATAATAAATAAAAAAATAAAAAAAAAAAAATATATATATATATATATATATAAATAAATCAGTAGTGCCCAATATAAACATATTCACATTATGTGAAACAAGAATAAAAATATCAAACAATAAATAAATCCAACGAGTGAAATCAAAACATTCAGAAAAATTTGCAGTCAATAAAAAATTATATAAGAAAAAAAATGAAATAAAAACATAAAGAGTATAAGTTTCTACAGATAAATGGATGGGGGAGGAGAAAAGATAATATCAGAATAGAATGAACATATAAAATGCAATGGACGCAAAAAATAATAGTTAAATTACTGAACTGGAAACAAAACAAATAAAGAAAACATTGTCTACAATGAACATTGAAATCTTGTTCACGCAAGACTTAATTTAAAAGGAGACGAACATAGGCAAAACACACACAATAAATGTGCCCAAGGAAGCAGTTTTGTCTCTTAACAACAGAGGCCGAACAAAAATATTAAAAATATATTATAAAATAAATAACCTTGGCGCAACTGGAAATGCCGAATTTTTTTCTTCCTCTTTCCACACTGAGTACGCTAAATAAATATAGTAAAGGAAAGAGTAGTTCTGCTATTTGAAAGAAACGAAATGTTCTGTCATGTAAAGATCAAATTACAACTTTAATGTTATTTTCGTAATACTAAGTTTAGAAATATAAAATTATTTGCATATGAATGATGACCACTATTGTATCGGCTCCATTACCTAAGAATATGCAGAGCCTATTACCAAAATCTTTTGGAATAAAGACGTAGTTTCGAGCCAAATACTGAAACATTAATATTCCAAGACTCATCTGGCTAGAAAAAATTAAAATAAAATACAATAAATAAAACTTCCGGTTTCTATAGAACGTTTTTTGATAACTGATTTACTTAATCTAGTTTTACCACATCGGTTCTTTATAATTCATATACCATCCATGGTGAAATTATAATATAAAAAATATAATTTATTTCTCTCAGAATATCCCTTAAATGCAAAAAGAAAATTAACATTAAAAGCAAACAATCAATTTTTGATTTATTTGCATAAATTTGTTTAAAGTATTAAAGAATTAAACAAACGACAAAATGTATGTAACAATGAGCAGTTTCCAAGAATACAGCTCTAATTGATAACTTCAGTCATTATTAAAGTAAAAGTCCTCGAGACAAGACCTGCAGGAATGGTTTATTTCCATTTCACATACATAGTTGGATATCAACTAAAGAATGTCTAAAGCATCAAAGAAGACCTCAGCAGAAAACAACCAAAGAAAAACAGCTGCAAACCAGCAGATAAAAGCCAGTTGGAATCACACAGTAACGCAGTCCCAATCGCCATTTAAGAGGCTGCCGATAAGAACGTTTCATTCATCATTGATTCATAGTAGCCTGTTTTTATTTAGTAATAATCGTTTTCCTTTATAGCTGCAAATGCTTGATATTTGTTAGCATAGTGCACTGACAATTTCTTTGTTTTGATTGCAGCCCACCTTCTCCAATTTGAACGTGTTTAGCAAGGCGGAGAAGCATCACATCCCGGGATACCCTCCCCTGATGACTACCTTGAAAGGAAAGCATGGAAACAATCCCAACACGAGGATTAGCCGCTCATCAGGGCGTGCTCTGACGGAGTCCTGGAAGTTACAAGAAAAGTTGGAGCTCTACAAGACGTTCGGGCCGAAGCAATACGAGAGCCACACGAAACAATCTCGGCAGAATGAGGTCCGAGCAAACAAGACAAGGTTATCACCTACCTGGGGAACATCTAAGAAATCTCGAGGCACAAAAAAATTCTGAAAGGATGACTGTGATGCGATTGATTCAATGAACCGAAGGCACGAACGTGAACCGAATGAAATACTTCAACTGAGTGCATTTGTAGACAAATGATGTAACTGCGCGTGAGTAGGTTTCGGTGAAAATAAAAACAGAACAATGAAATGATGTGTGATTCTGGTTTTTCTTTAATAACTCTAAGTTGAACACGCAAGTGCGAAAGAAATAAACTCTTTAAATATTTTATAGCATGAATAATTTTATTTCTTTTTTAAACAGAATATGCAAGACAGGAATAAACAAGAGAGCATCCAGAGAATTATCTGGATGCTCTCACACGTGCCGACTTTCCATACAGATAATCGTGAATGTCTTTTTTATGTTATTTAAAATAGATGTTCAAGATCTACTTGAACATCTATGTTAAATGGAAGGCACAAGAACCTTATGCACCCTTGGACTTGCAAGATGAGGTTGATACTTCGGAGGATGATGAAGGCTGCTAGCTAGATTTATGGTTTTGAAAGTGGCACGAACATTATATTTACCAAGAACTTTAACTGTTCTTTTCAAATGTACCAAGAGTATAGAGGATTGTGTGTCAAATATGGAAGGAATAGCAAGACCGCCGTATTTGCTGTTTTATGAGGACTGTGGTCATTGGCTAAACAAAGGCGTCGAGATAGTTGAGTTCTCTGCCAATAGATGTGTCATAAGAACAAATAGACCCTGACTAGTGAGGATGGATGACATACTGATGGACGGCTGGTGGTATGATTCTTTATGTAAGTACCTTCTAGCGTACATAGGCGTCCTATAAAGAGAAAATTATAATGATGAACTATTTGGAAGTTGTAACTCCAGTATCTAGAACGAGAACTCAGGTTTGTTTCTTTTTCTCTAGTAGTGATGTACATTTTTTAATAGCGGAAAAATGTATCTAATGCATCTAGGCCATGAGGCTCAATAGCAAACACACTATCTATAAAATATAGAAATTGGATTGAGGGCATCGAAGGAAAGAACCACTGCAATCCCAACTATCTTGTATATTTTTCCTTTCCTTGAAAAATAACCTGAGTGTATGGTGAATTTGAATAATTCAGATATGTCACCTGAGAAATGGTGCTTAATAAGGTCAAGGGTTAAAGGTCCCTCTCAAGAAAAATGCATTTAGCGCAGGGGGTCGGAAACCTAATTGGATTAAAAACCGTAACGAAAATTTAAAAAAAAAAAGAAAAGAAAACATGTATGCTAAACATTATATTTTATTAAGGAAACAAAAATAAAATCATATTTGTATTAGTTTAAAACTTGGCATATCCCAATGAATATGATAAAAATATTTTTTCAAATAATGATAGAAGTGGCACTGCGTACAGTAAAGCGAATTTCATTTGAAAAATAACAATACGAGAGGCATTCCGAATATGATGCGTCCATTATGATAGGTGCTCCCAAAGAAGATGTGTCAGGGAAATATATACGGTATATATAATGAAATAATTAGAAATCCAATAGAGTTGTAATAAGGTTGTAATCGGGTTGTAATAAGGATGTTCCACAACTTGAAATCGGATTTCTTTGATAGCCGTTGAAATGAACACTCTCGTCAGATGCCGCATGTTGTCATGTTGCAAAAGCAGTAGCTGATTCTCAGTATGAATTCGTTTTTTCACTTTACGCAAACTCTGTGTGTGTGTGTGTGTGTGTATATATAGTTTTGTAAATTTACACTGTGAATGACACTCTTTTCTATCTCAGCGATCGCTTTTTTCCACGAAAAGTTGGATTTAGGACGGAGTTATTCCATATTTCGACTGAAGTTGAACGTTTAGTAATAATGATGGATAGATGAATCCGACTTTGGTTTCTCATTCACGATTTTCTGAAGAAAGCATCGCCTTCCCTTTGGTAACGGTGAAGCAATCGGTGACAACTTCCAGAGTGGTGTTTTTCGGTAATCGGCATCCTAACGTGTGCATTATAGTCTAATTCAGTAAATAATCTGCTTGACTCGTGTTAATCCAATGTTCGATATAAACGGCAGTGATTTTTGACGTCTTTACTTTGACGATTTTTTTTTCCTTCTGATTTACTACTCAGTGTTCTGCTTACGGATATCATTAGTTGCGGTTTTCGGCTGTCCATTTCATGTTCAGTCATTAATGTCAACTCCGTCATCACTGTTTCCTGTTCTTCGCACCCGACGACGTGCAGTCATCCCATCTAAAGTTTCTTTAAAAAAAAAAAAAAAATCAGTATTGTAATCGGTGGTGCATTTCAACAATAGTGAAATTCGCCGCCAGTTACAACGACGGCCTTATTCAATTGACCAACCTTTACAAGTTTGTCTAACTTGTAAAGCATCTAAAAAAGACAGTCGACTGTGTGCACTATAACACGAGAAATACAGTGGCGATTGTACATAACTGTGTACTGAACTTACTAGAGGGTCACATGAAGGAACAAAACAAGGCTAGACACACTTCAATAGCACTCCCGCACCGACTGCACAGAAAATACTAGAGTGATTATTATTATTATTATTAATTTCTTGTATTCGCTACAAAATAATTTGACAAAAAGGTTATGCGAAGGTTCTATAATATTTCTTCATTTATGATTTAAAAAATTTTTTTTGTCTACGAAATAAAACTCATAAACGAGCTCGGAGCTGCTGGTTCTCGTCATCTGATTTAGCATCACATTCCACAAGCCTTGTAGAATTTGTTGGATATTATTTCTGAGTCAAATTTTGCATAAATTCTCCCACTACAGATATTGATGGGGAAAGAAACAAACTTCTGATCGGTCCAAGACAATTTCAATTGTTTTTCAGATGAACGTAGAAGTGACTGCACTTCCTGAAACTCAAATCCCCCCCCCTCCCGCACACCTCCCAAAATACAGAAAACTGCTAGTGCCAGACATAAAACACCCTCTTTATAGTCTTATCTGCTTTGACACTAACAGCATTTGACAATAACATAAACAGTGTCTATACTTCCTTATTACATTTGCAGGTTGAACAGCAGCCGTGCCATCTGGTGACGAATAATATTAGGAATCTAGAACGCTATTGTTCAAATGCTAAATTTCAAAACATGGAAATGTTATAAATATGTATGATAACTAAACCTATTGGACAATTTTTAGTTTTTAAAGTAGTTTGGGTTTCTGCTTTTTTTTTCTTTTTTGAAAACAAAAGCAGAAACCCAAAGTAATTTGGATTCCTGCTTTTGTTTTTACAAGCAAATTATAGCTATCTAGTTATTCAAGAGTTACAATTCCATCACTAACCTTTAATTAGTAGAAGGAAGTATGAAAAAATGTTCCAAATTCATTAGAAATGACGGCAATTGCAGTTAGCAAACAATTACACGTTTGACTCGTGCCGTAGGTTTCCTCTAATACTTCATCGAAACAACTAAAATAAAAATAAATAAATAAAAAAGTGTCTTCGTTAACTCTACTTTCCCCTCAAGTGCTGTTCATAGTTTCCTGTAATCCGCGTAACTATCCCAAGCACTTGGGCTTCGAAAGTACTGGTTTGAACTGCTCACGCCAGAAGCAAGTTCCACCCACTGATAGAAGCGGGGCAATCTGTTAACAGTACTCTTTAGATTGATCTCCGAATTATGCGTCAACGGTGCTATTATACTAGCGAGCATAGGGGGGTCATCGATCACGTTACAAATCTCGCACGCGCTCTTCGAAAGCGGGACAAGCATGCGAAGAATTTAACTACCGATGTAGACCAGTTGGTATAATTAAATCTTCTGTCCCGATCTGAAAGATGAATTACAAGTTTTTAGAGACACAACGATAAGGCTTAATAGCTGTCACCTACGAAGTGTGGCAGCGCTAGACCGATCTCGGTCTATAGCCGGTGAGGAGTGATTGACAAGCCGAACACTTTTAATTTAAACAGCGTAACAAGTATGCACCCAGGAAAAAGGGAAATTATCGAACTCTATATTTTTTTTTCCTTCCAAAAGGTAAAAATTAAGCTGATTACTGTAACATGGGTGTTCTTTTAAAGCATGTTCTGTATCGATGCTTTTTGTATACAAAGTGTATCCAGCAATAGAAAAACCTGTACAAGTAATATAAGTGTTTTCGCTTATATTGCTTGTACAATAATATGTGCCAATAGTTGTTTAAACGCTTATGCTAGTATTGCCTGATTAGCGATAATATAAGATGCCATAATTGTATTCATGTTACCCAATGAGAAGCAGATCAGAAAAAGAAAAAAAAAATCAGCCAGAATGAGCTCAGTAGAACAGAAGTATTAATTATATGAAGAGCCAAAGGCTTCATTTCGGCGACATGAACTTATTTTAGTTAAGGGATATTACATCCCATATTGTTTCATAGCCGAATATAGAAACTATATAAAGTTCGGCGAGTCCAAGCGTAAGCAAATACCTGGATAGTGTTATCACCTGACCCATTTGGTAGTGCAACACTGAGGCAACTCATAGTAAAGGTGGAGCAAGCTCCGATCACTATTCTTGGTATTTACCCATAATGTGAAACCCAGCTCCTAGGAGCTGTTCTACATTATGAGAGAAGGTCACTACCCAGACCGGTTTCAACCTTTATTGAGGTCTCATCAGTGAGTAGGTAGACTTAGTAATACCTAGTTTATAGCGAACAGAATTTACATACTCTACTATGAGAATTGCCAAGAAGGTGTCTATGAGTTGCCTCAGTGTTGCACTACCAAATGGGTCAGGTGTTACACTATCCACATATTTGCTTACTCTTGGACTCGCCGAACTTTATATAGTTTCTATATTCGGCATGAAACTCTTTGAGTTTCTTATTCGGCTATGAAACAATCATCATCATCATCATCAAATTCCTGCCATGTACCCTCAAGGGGTGTACAGGATATGACAGTACTACATGAAAAAATTACATCATTACTAACTTCCTATCTACAATTTTCCTCCAAATCAGTCTGTTACTTGTCAAGACTCCAACATTATCAGATCTTATATTTCTATCGTCTAAGGCACTTTGTACCGTATCAATCCACCTATATCTTGGTCTTCCTCTGGGTCGTTTTCCTGCCAACCTGGCAGAGAACACTTGTTTTGCTAATCTTTCCTCTCCCATTCTATTTAAGTGACCGTACCATCTGAGATTAGCTCTGCTAACGCATTCCTGGATGCTGACAATGTCAAGTTCTTTCCTAATATCCTCATTTTTAATATGATATTGCCATTGATGCCATCTGTTCACGAGTCTAATCTTTCTCAGGACTCTCATATCGGCGGTCTCTAGTCTTTGGTCAAGTGTTTTACTTCTGACCCAGCTCTCAGATCCATAAGTTAAAATTGGTTTGAACACAGTCTTGTATACAGCTAATTTAGTGTTCAGACTAATTTCTTTCTTATTCCATATGAATTTATTCAATTGACTTCCCACGATACCAGCTTTGCTGATTCTGTTGTCTATTTCTATATTTAGTTTACCATCTTCAGTAAAAATTGTGCCTAAGTAGCTGAAATCTTTTACTTGTTCCACAGGTTCTCCATTCACAACACAGTTGACATTTTCAATGATTCTGCCTATTTTCATTGTCTTTGTCTTTTTATTGCTGACCTTCATACCATATCTATTACAACAGCTATTCAATTTAGTCAGAGAATCTTGCAGACTTGTAGCGGATTTATTTAGAAGTATAACATCATCCGCATAAAGCAAAGAGCTGACATTAGCATCTCCAATTTTGATATCAGGTTTAATACCACATTCCTTCATAATGTGATCCATATAGATAATGAATAACAGAGGGGATAATGTACATCCTTGTCTCACACCAGATTTAACATTAAACCATCTTCCTGTACTTCATTCAATTCTAATTGCTGACTCACAACTCAAATAAAGACTAAGTATTGCTTGATATAATGCCCCATTGACACCATATAACTGCAGCGTATTGAATAGCTTCTCTCTTGGCACCTTGTCATATGCCTTTTCCAAATCGACAAAACTTAAATACAGATCTTTGTTATATTCCCATGCTTTCTCGACTATTTGTCGTAAAGTGAAGATCTGATCCTGACAGCCTCTATTTGGCCTGAATCCAGCTTGTTCTTCACCAAGCTTTTCTTCCACAATTCTTCTCAACCGTTTCTCAAGTATACTTGCATAGATCTTGCCAGGAACACTCAGTAGGGAAATACCTCTGTAATTCTCACATTCAGTTTTATTTCCCTTTTTATATATGGGTACTATGTATGGGTACTATGAGAGCTCTACTCCAATCATCGGGAATTCGTCCCTCTGTCCAGGCTTTCTGAACTATGCAGTGCAGCCACTGTAAGACTCTTATACCACCATACTTCAGCATTTCTGGTCGAATATCATCTACTCCTGCTGCCTTTCCACATTTCAAGCCTTTGATGGCTTTTTCTACTTCAAGTATGGATATGTATTCCTGACTGCATGCCTGGTCAGTGTTTTTTTATCACTGTGCTGTCATCACTGCTTGTTTCATTTAGCAGTTTTTCAAAGTAATTACTCCATACTTCAAGGATATCTTTTTCTCCTGTTTTCATTTCACCTTTATCATCTCTAATTCCTTTTACAGCACTCTTTCCTCCATTCCTAAGCTTCTTCAACAACCTCCAGAATATTTTGCCACCTTCTTGATATTTATTTTCTATATTCTTGCCAAAGTCCTCCCATGACTTTTGTTTAGCTAGTTTTACACACTGTTTAGCTTTCTTACATTTGTCTCTGTATTCTGTAAGAGTAAAAGCTGACTTATTTGCCAGGAACTTTTGATATGCTTTCTTCTTTTCCTTCACTGCCTCTTTAACTTCCTGTGTCCACCAGGGAGTTCTGATTTTTTTATCTTTGCACACAACCTCACCACATGCCTCTCTGGCAGAATCAATCAATGTTTCCTTCAGAGTTTGCCACTGAATCTCCAAGGTTTGATTCCTGTTCTCAAACTCTTTCATTTTCTTTTCAATAATATTTCTGTATTTTAGTCTACAGTTTACATCTGAGAGCTGCTCAACTTTTATTCGCTTTAAAACTTTCCTACATGTTATTCTTTTCAATATGAAATTCAATTTTATCCTGCTCAAGACTAAATAGTGATCACTTCCAATTTCAAATCCTCTGTACACTCTGGTGTCCTGCACCAGGGAGAAAACATCACTATCAACAATAACATAGTCAATGAGACTTTTCTTATTCCTAGCCTCTTCTCTCCATGTGAATTTGTGCACATTTTTATGTTGGAACATGGTGTTAGTAATAACCAGTCCATGTCCTGAGCAGAAATCCAACAGATATTTGCCATTATTATTAGCTTTGCTCTTTTCTCCAAATTTTCCCAAAATATTTTTGTATGTCTCACAATAATTTCCTACTCTACTATTTAGATCCCCAACAAGGACCAACTTTTCCTTTTTCATTGTGTCAGTTGCTTTTTCTAAAGCCTCAAAAAATTCCTCCACTTCTACCTTAGTAGAACCTTCTGTGGGACCATAGGCACAAATAAGTCTCATTGTCCAGTTCCCCATTCTCATATTTGCTCACATTACTCTACTTGAGACTGACTGCCATTCAAGAAGATTAGCCTCGTATTTTGTGTTGAATACTATGGCTACTCCTTCTTTTCCTTGTTTTTTGGTTTCTTTATATTCTGTTATATTCAGGTTATTGCCTGAATATAACATTTTGTATTTATTGCTCAGAAAGATCTCACCAGTTTTGGTCTTTTTTGTTTCAGTCACCCCTATTATGTCGATCTGGTACTTATCTAATTCCTCAGCTAGCTCCATTTCTTTGCCATTCAGGCTTCTTACGTTGATAGTACCGATCTTTAACTCTGGTGATGTTGAGTTGGGGTTTGTTTTCAGATTTGTTCCAGTAGCTGACTTTTCGCTGTTCGCCCTGGTTCCCTGGCGAAAATAACGGGGGCCTTGTTTAACCGGGCGACGCCCCAGCCGGCATGAAATTTTGTCATGTTGTACCATCATTTTTTATTTTGGTTTAACCAATAAGAATACAATTTGGTCGGCTAAATCCCAAATTGCCAGCCCATCCTCGTTCGTTCAGTATCAAAGTAGATACCCAACAGGGTGCACCACGAGAAGGTGAGGATTGGACATTAGGTCAGAAGCCCTGGTCGGTTCTCCGCATTCCTTTAAAGGCTATGTGGAGGTCTCCTCTCAGTTATACAGCTTTGACCCTTAAGCACCCCGTATGAAACAATATGGGATGAAATATCCCTTAACTAAAATAAGTTCATGTTGCCGAATTGAAGCCTTTGGCTCTTCATATAATTAATAATTTATTAGGACACCTTCTTGGCAATTCTCATAGTAGGGTATATGTAAGTTCTGTTTGCTACAAACTTGGTATTACTAGGTCTACCTACTCACTGATGAGACCCCAATGAGGGTGGAAACCGGTGCTGGCCGGATCTGGCTTTGAGAGGCTCTGCTTGGAGGTAGGTTTTTGCCTGTCTCTCAGTGGGGCCACCGCTGAGATTATGGCTCTGCTTGGTGGTGGGGTGAGCCTGCCACTGGGTAGAGCCAATGCTGAGAAGTTCTTCTCGGTGATAGGGTGAGCCTGAGTTGAACAACGTTGATTTGGGCGATCTTTCGGGATCGTCTTATTTTTAGAGCCCGCTTCACCTATACATAAAGGTTGAAACCGGTCTGGGTAGTGACCTTCTCTCATAATGTAGAACAGTAATACAGCTCCTAAGAACTAGGTTTCACATTATGGGTAAATACCAAGAATAGTGATCGGAGCTTGCTCCACCCTTACTATGAGTTGCTCAGTGTTGCACTATCAAATGGGTCAGGTGTTACACTATTCAGGTATTTGCATACGCTTGGACTCGCCGAACTTTATATAGTTTCTATATTCGACATGAAACTCTGAGTTTCTTATTCGGCTATGAAACAAATGGGATGTAAGATCCCTTAACTAAAATAAGAACAGAAGTATGTTCTATCCCTTGACTTTAGACGTGTTCCTAAATAAACCTGTTTATTCTTTAATACAGTCCAAAGAACTTATTGATGATTTGACTTCAAAAGATTCTTTCATTCCAGAATGAACTCAACTGCTTTACAACTCCTACTGACTGTTTTCATTTGTATTCATCAGGGGCTCAGTACTACTGGAAACTGTAAGATATTTATATTTATTTACAAGTAAAACCATCTTCACATTTGGAAAGCTCAAAAATTTCTGACGTCTTAAACGGAATTCACATTAAAAAAAAAAAACGACACGTTATTCTTTTGATTGTACTAGAAAGGTGCGAAGCAAAGAAAAGTGGAATTAATATAGGGGAAAAAAAAGAGCTATGTATATAGATTGTTGCTGTCTGCAAGCGAAGTAAAGCTATCCGACAGCTCTCTTTCTCTCCCCTGTATGTGTAATAAATAAATTAATAATAAGAAAATAAGAAAATCATCTTATTTGTCTGAAAATTTCCACGAAAGCATTTATCAAGACAGTCAGATGTATTTTACACATAATCAGAAATCGGATCAAATATTGAAGTAAGAAATCCTGAGAGATGCAATACTTCAATCTTGTTTATTATCTCATTCGGTAAACCTGAATGGAATACAAAATAAACTTTCTATCCAGTTCGGTGAAATGATTCCAGAGCTAAGTGTTCTACAATAGTGTAAACATAGATATTTTGCCTCTAATTGAGCAGCAAACCTCAGTTATGTGGACACCAATCAGATACCGAATTCTGATATTATTTGACAGAAGTTACGACTATCTTTGGCACTCTTGACAGATTAAATATTTTCATCCACGAAATGATGATGATGAACGTTTTCATCTAGTGCGAGGGGGGAGGGTCTTTCATATGGGTGGCTCCGTTCATGTAGGAATGTTGTCATCAGTGATGGAAAGGAATACCCGATCTCCTTGAATGTTTTCAAAAAGTATGTCGGACACGACTAGTCTCGGGGCAGTTTTAGCGTGATGTGTTGACCTCATCCAAAGATGTCATTAGATGGTATCAGATGACTGTCCGTGGGACCACCTAAGTGTCGTTATCACTATCTCTAAGGCAAAAATCGAAGTTTTCCCCCCTATTTTTTTTCTATGGCTTACCACATCCCTGTTTTCACTTCCCTTATTAACTCGACCAATCAGTATTTTCTCTCCTTAGTTAACACAAAATAATCAGCTTTGAAATGTTGTTTTGGCGTTGGCATAATTAAAATTGCTTTGAAGAAAGTACGCATTTACATATCGAAAAAAGATATAGAGATAATCCAGGGATTTATATTAAAAAATGAAGGATCATCCTTGAAAATTCGGAATATAAACTAAACCTATTCATCTAAAGATGAAAACAGGGGAGTGGAATTCATTGTTGTTCGTTTTTAAGCCCACAAATATAAAAAACTACATTCTGAAAGACATTTTTGTAATACACATTTAACTGCATATTTATTTATTTTTCCCACTATCTCTACGGTTACAGAACCGAGTAGAACTTTATCATTATTATGTTACACTAATTAGCTTACAATATAAGAAAAGCACAACACAAATACTCTATTATTTCTTTAATTTTATTAATATTCTTATATATTCTACAGCCTTCTCTTTCTGTCACTCCTTTGGCATCTTGGTCTAACTTGGTAGATTATTAGAGGTAAAGTGATTTTTGTTAACAGAACCGGATTAACATTCCTAACTACGGACGGTAGGTCAAACCTTATGAAGTTGAACTTTCGGCTGATGTTGACGTTACCTTTGGCACGGATGTAGGATTGGGTTGTGGGAATGCCAACGGATAGTTCGGAGACACGCATGGGACCATCATGGGATGGTTATAAAGGGCATTAGAAGGCACATTTTCGGTTGGATAGCTGAACAACCAGAGTCTGTCTCCTATGAACATTGGCCTCGCTGCATACAGACCGAGGGAGTGATAATACTGTTGGGCCAACAACTCTAAGTCCGTCGTGTACTTTCTTTTCCACTTGGTACGGCGATTCTGAAACCATATCTTGATCTGAAATTATATATTAAGAAATTGAGAAAACTATTACATTATTTCATTCTATTTTTACATTATGGGAAACTAATAGCATTAAAAATAATTAATGTTATCTTCCCCTTACCGTTAGGCTTACATAACTAAATATGCTTTGCTTCAGAGAAAACTAATTATTGCTATTCACAACTAACTCAGATTCAGATGAAAGTCCAAGATGAAATGCTTTCCAGCCAAAGGACACCGCAGTTATTGAATATGCCGAGGCATTCATTAAAAATATTTATTTGAATTATTAATATTATTTGCACATTATCTCGATTCTTAAGGGAATTGTACAAACACATAGGAAAATTGCTTCGTGGATCAATTTTAATTAATGGTTTTGGAGATTATTATTATTATTATTATTATTATTATTATCATCATCATCATCATCATCATGCGTATCAAGGATTTAGGCCTAGCATGGCCTGTTCCGGCCTTAGAAGTCATCTTTCAATCGTTTAAGAGGACGTCCTGGATTTCTTTTTCCTAATGGCTTGTACTTAAGGCTTGTTTTGGTAATCTCTATTTTCATTCTTTGAACGTGTTCCATCCATTCATCCATTTATGTTTATATTTTTTTAATTTTTTCTATTACTGGTTCTTGGTTTAATTCTTTCATAATTTCTTCATTTCTTTTGTGATCAAATAGAGTATACTTTGCAGTTTTTCTCATAAACTTCATTTCTGCTGTTGTTAATCTTTGTTTGTTTTTTTGTTTTATTGTCCAGATTTCGCTTCCATACATTAAGACTGGTAGGGCTAATGTATTGTATACTTTTAGCCTGATTTGTTTTTGAACTAGGCTTGGTTTAAATATAGAGTTAATTACACCTGTTATTTTTAAATATTTTGCAATTTTTACGTTTATATCTTTTTCGTTTTCATATGTGATCATACATCCTAGGTAGTTAAATGAATTCACCTGTTCTAAGATCTTGTTATCTATTACTATTTTAGTTCTTTCTGGATCTTGTCCTTTAAAGGCCATAGTTTTTGATTTTTCTGTTCATACCATAATCTTTGGCTATCTCATTTAGATCTAAAATAGTTTTCTGTAACTTATCTTCAGAATTTGTAATTATTATTTGGTCGTCGGCAAAGAGTGCTTAAGTTTACTGTAGAAGAAAGTTTAATTCCTTTATGTAAATTTTTATTCCATTTTATTATTATTTCATTTAAGTAGATATTAAAAAGAGTTGCTGAGAGGTGACATCCCTGTCGGACCCTCTTGATTTATCTCTCTCGTATATGATAGCTCGTGATTTAATTTTATTTGTATTTGATTATTTTCATATATACTTTTGATAGCTTTTAGGATATTATTTGGTATTTGTCTTTCTTTTAATATGTTAAATAATATGTTTCTTTTAACTTTGTCAAATGCTTTTTCGGAGTCAATAAATGAAATATGTGTTTCTAAATTTTATTAATTTTAAGCAAAAGGCCAGGTCTATACATGATTTCTATTATTATTATTATTATTATTATTATTATTATTATTACGTGACACCTGCATAATATTAAAAAATACACGGAATAATTGCAGAATAATCTCAGAACGTTCTGAATACAAAAGCTGTTGTATATCAAAAGATGAGTTTTTCATATCTTTTGATATTACTCATATCAAAAGATATGAGTTCTGAATACAAAAGCTGTTGATTTTTTAATTCTGACTACCAGCTCAGAATTTCTCGATAACAAATTCGTTTTGTTATCGAGAAATATATCTTAACTTGATTTATGCATTATTTGATATTCCATCTGTGTCTAATAGATATAGAATCCCTAAATTTTAAGAGATAAAAATAAGCAATTCTTAGATCATTAAAATAAAGGATGTAATTATTTATTTCATATCTTAATCAGAATTAAGAAGATTTGGGTTCGAATCCCGTCTATGAGAACGAGAACCGTATAAAACTACTTTTCAGCGGAAGGCGAGTTAGTCTAAGTGGGAGGAAAGTTGTCCGCTCTCCAAAACTTAAAATGTAGAAAGAAAAAAAAAAAGGGGGGGGGGGTTTCTTTCTACATAACAAAAAACCGAGAGGAGAACACATAGTCACGCATTAGCTTACATAACAGATTACAGAGACAGGATTAACTCCTATAATACAGCATAAATTAAGTTCATAAAAATCCAAGTTACTTGTCCGTAATAGGCCATTAGACGTAATATGTTAAGAGAAAAGGAGAGACGAGAAAAAATAATCTCAGAACTGAAATGTATCATTCATTGTAGCATCTGTGTAGATCTTAAAATTTTAATTTAAAACATTAATTTAACAATTTTAATTACATGATTTTTATAATTTAATAAAATATATGATTTTATATAATAATAATAATAATAATTTAATTTTAATAATGTAGTAATTTAAAATAAATAAAACCAACCTTTCTTTTCTATTCTGTGTTTCATTTGCATGCAATCGCTACGACTATTTTAGAACTTGTTTTTCGAGAATCTTTTTCTCAAGTTTCATTGTCCAGTGAGTCATGTAAATATTTTAGATAGAAAATGTAAATAATGTAATGAAGTTTATTAAGCAAACACGCACGCACACTAAAGCGTGAAAAAACTCTTCGACCAACAAGCTATTAAGTTTGTTCACATTTTATGTTGCCTAAAATGCACTTCAAATACGTAACCTCTGAGCCATCTGTATTATCTGTTTCTTTGAGCCATCGCAGCTTGAAGAACGAGAATAAAATTGTGCCGTTATCAAAAATAGCAACAAAAGTGAAGATGGACAATCACCGTTGGCATTTCTGTTAAATATTTACGCCGTTACAAGACGATTAGCCCCTTCTAAGATAAGGACAAAAGGGGAGCAACGGTGATATATCGGTAAACAAATAATTAAACAAACCGAGTACACTTACGGAGAGAAATTAGCAAATGTCATCATCATCATCATCATTATTATGCCTATCAAGGATTTAGGCCTAGCATGGCCTGTTCCGGTCTTAGAAGTCATCGTTGAATCTCTTTAGACGACATCCTGGTTTTCTTTTTCCTAATGGCTTGTACTTTAAGGCTTGTTTTGGTAATCTTTCTGTTTTCATTCTTTCAACGTGTTCCATCCATTTATGTTTATATTTTTTAATTTTTTCTATTACTGATTCTTGGTTTAATTCTTTCATAATTTCTTCGTTTCTTTTGCGATTAAATAGAGTATACTTTGCAGTTTTTCTCATAAATTTCATTTCTGCTGTTGTTAATCTTCGTTTGTCTTTTTGTTTTATTGTCCAGAATTCGCTTCCATACAATAAGACTGGTAGGGCTAATGTATTGTCTACTTTTAGCCTGGTTTGTTTTTGAACTAGGTTTGGTTTAAATAGAGTTAATTACACCTGTTATTTTTAAATACTTTGTAATTTTTACGTTTATATCTTTTTCATTTTCATATGTAGTCATACAACCTAGGTAGTTAAATGAATTTTCATTTGTTCTAAAATCTTGTTATCTAATACTATCTTAGTTCTTTCTGGATCTTGTCCTTTAAAGGTCATAGTTTTTGATTTTTCTGTTGATATTATCATACCATAATCTTTGGCTATCTCATTTAAATTTAAAATATATTTCTGTAAGTTATCTTCAGAATTTGTAATTATTATTTGGTCATCGGCAAAAAGGAGAGTGTTTAAGTTTACTGTAGGAGAAAGTTTAATACCTTGATGGAAATTTTTATTCCATTTTATTATTATTTTATTTAGGTAGATATTAAAAAGAGATGTCGAGAGGGGGCATCCCTGTCGGATTCCTTGGTGCAAATGTTTAGGGTAATATTATCACACACACACACATACACACACTCGCGTTTCGGCAAACACTCGGACAGATTGGCTGACTGCAGATTGCACAACCTTCAGAAATATAGACTTCGGAGATAAAACTGCAGCAGCCAGCACATTTCACATAAAGAAAAGTGCACACCACTTAGGAGTGGTCTGCATGCCGTTTTGTGGACTGTGGAGCAGGAAACTAATGACGCATGAACTCTGAGGGCTAGATGATGGTGTTTAGGTTTTGAGAATAGCTGAATAACGTTCGTTGCTACAAGATCATATCCCAACAACGATGAAATTTGGAGAAGGTGTCATGATATGGAACTAGTTCACGTGACGATTCTAATTTTTGGTAATTGCCACCGCGTCATACAATTTTCTACTTGCACTCGTTCGGAAGGATAGAATGAGTGGAAAATCCATCAGGATAAGCAACGTCACGGACGTTACGATTTATACAAAACAGTTTTACAAAAAAAAAAATTTTTTTTTTTTTTTTTGTCTGTATTAGTGCATTGTTTTTGAAGAAATTATCTTCTGTAAGAAAGGAGGGAGTGCATAATTAGTATTTTTCCCCTAGCAAAAAATACTAATTACTGCACAACTTCAGGCTGTTTGAATATCTTAGTTTAATGAAAATAAACTTGAAAACTTACAATGCTGTGATCGGTACAAAAGTCAATCATTAAATTTACTTTTCTTGGGATCATCCTTTTGTGCTGAGTGAAAACGAAAAACATTACTTCAGTAAGCCTGACAATATCCTGTTATTAACGTGTTGTTTCTCGATGGCTTGCATTTAATGCTTGGTCCTTTCTCACTTTTGCTTTTACAGCGAAAGTATTTTTACAGCGATGAACTCGTCAGCAAAGTTTTTTTTTTTTTATCAACATACAGAAAAATGCCACAAAGAACACACAAATCTTGAAAAATGCACGTGTATGCTTATCAAAAATTATAAGAATGACAGCAAGAAGTCGCATACATTGCTACTTTTTCACTGTTCAGCACACAAATTTGCCAACATTAGCAGTCAAGTACACTCATGCTGGACGATAATTTCGTAAGCGAAATAGTTCTTATTATGATATTTGCCCTCAAATATTTTAAGTAAATGTTCAGAATTCATCGGTTAATATAATGATAAACAATGTATTAGAATAAGGATGGTCCTATCAACACAGAAATCCCAAAGTAGCAAAAGATCGCACAGCAAAAGCAATGATCCTTAATCGTAATCTAGAAATGATAGGCGTCGTCAATAAACATCGACTACTGATTTCGAGTTTTACTAGACTATTTAGACTTTTAAATGAAAATTAAGGAAATGTTTTTCTAGGGTGGGATGAAGTGGAAGGCAGTTATGATAATTTATCTTCTCATGTTCCTCATAAAATATCATTTGATTGCGGCATCTCAACGAAATGACAACCGAAAGAGACTGAATCTTAAATGCGACGCATTATACTGCTTTCAGATGACTTCTCGATGGTATCCAATTAATGAATTTTCTCCATTTATGTCATAAACAAAACACAATTTTCTATATAAGCAGAAGTTTACTTTTTTGTAAAGCATTCTGTCTTAAGGTAAACCAGTCCCGTGAACACACACACACACACACACACGGATTTACAACCATGAATACTTACGACCGGCCATAGACCTGATTCGTCATCTATATGCTGGTCCCAAGCCCGGATAAAACGGGTTGGAGTTGGGAAAAGCAATGGTGAACACTCCAGTAAAAACTCACCAAAAACACTGTGTGGCAAGAACAATTGCCTACAAATTACCAAGTTGGACACGACTGAAGGGTTAAATCATCATCATCTGTCTGCAAACTTATATATTAAGACTCTATCTTTGTAGGAGTTTTAGAAAGTGTTTCACGTGGTTATCAAGTAAATTATAATAGTGGACAAGATCTAAACCAGGTTAAAGCTTTCTTTTAACAAACTTTCTAACAAGATAAAAACATTAAAAAAAAATTGATAGGCTCAGTTTTTGATCTCACCTGTGTCTCCGTCAATTTCAAAATTTTCGATAGCTGCATCCGCTTGGACACCGATAAATATTTGTTCCTTTCAAATTCCGTTTCCAAAGCCTTGATCTGAGCTGCCGTAAATGCGGTACGGGGTCGCTTTTTTCTGTCTTCATTGAGCAGATCATTTGCCGTGAGCTCTATTGAGAAAAATAAAAGAAATTAACGCATTGATGGTCACAACTGATATTTTGATGCTTTCATTACAAAAAAAAAAAAAAAGAATTCAAAGTTTAACAAATACACAACTAATACAGCTTGAATGGGATGTAAATCATCTCGAGAATTCGAAATGTACCCAGTTGAATTTATCTCAGGCGAACCCAAATACATTGAATCATATACATAAATTTTCATTGGTTATTCATAATGCTATGAATTAAGAATTTTGAAATTAAATTCTAATAAGACAAAATGAATGATATTCAGAAACCAGGGCTCATCCAACTGAAATGACTCCACGACGATCTGATATCCGGTCTTTTACATACAAGACGCATATATTAGTAAAACTCCCACCATCACTCAGGAAACAATATGATTCCTTGGAATTTACCTTGATGTGGATACGGAAAAAAAAAATCAGCATCTGCATACATAAATGCAATCCTACACAAAACATTATGTGAAAACATATTAAATCTACTCTATAATATAAAATGATAAACTTTTTTGTCACGTTTTTTGTCAAGTTATTTGAAACGTTTTGAAACTCAGGGCTACCCTGAGTGTGGAGTCTTCAAAATTCGAGTCATCAGAATTCAAGGAGAACAGGCCTACCAGTCCGGAACTCGAGGGGATTGGGCACCGTATGCGCCAGGGGGGGACGGATCCCCCTTTCGAGTCTTCAAAATTCGAGTCATCAGAATTCAAAGAGAACCGGCCTACCTGTCCGGAACTCGGGGGTGGAGGGGCGCCGTAGGCGTCAGTTGGGGGAGAGCCCCCCCCCTAGTTACTCTATAACAACGTAAACATTCTCTGCAGGTTATATAACTAAATAGGTCAGTATCATTACGGTATAAAATGATAAAGGTGATTTTTGGGAGCAGACATATGATGCCAACTTTATTTGCATCGCAATGACAACAAAAAAATACTACCAGTCAGACACCAATGTCATTGCCAAAACATTATTTTGATGATAATTACAGAAGTCAGACCCAAATATCGTATAACACGATCGTAGACAATCAACTATATTATGTATAAATATACCAATCACAGTGAAAAGCCACTCAGAGCTTTTTCATTCTAGTTATGTTAAACAGTGGTATTTGAATGCAGAAACCTTGCAAACTATAATGTCTTTAAATAGACTTTCTAGGACACTTAGGACTATGCACTCTACACACCTTACCTAATGAAATACATTATACGAATTCCAAAAATGACGTCAGATCACTTTCACTATAGAGGGGTGGGAAAAGGGAAGGCAGAGGATTGAATAATGACTTCACAGATAGCCTGGAGTAGAGTATTAACTGGTAAGTGGAGATTGAACTGATGGCGTTTCGATAGCGGCACCATTGGAAAGGGGTTCAGTTGATATTGTGAGAAATTTTAGGACTCCATTTTTTTGAAGTGTGGAATTCTGAGAAGTGCAGTGAGGCATTGTGGGTGGAGAAGCCAATCAGAGGGAGACCAGGCTGTTTGGAATAAGAACCAAATTATAGCTTCGGGGAACCAGCTGTTGGTGATGTCATTCTAATGGTTTGAGTGGAGAATTATGAATAATTGTTGAAGCGAGGCATTTTGGATGAGAAGTCTATTGGAGGTGGGGGGAGGATAGTTGGTGTGGTTTTCAATAGTGCTAGCAAAAATTTGACCCAATATCTCCCAAAACTATTAACAGTGTGTTCGAAGAGGTGTTCAATCTTCTTGATTGGAAAGAGAAACGTCTGAAGATAAACAAAAGACATTTCAGCCATTTTGGGCTTCATGCATAGCTTCATACATAATTATCATTATTTCAAATCCAGGTGATTCACAAACTCGCATCTGTGAACTCCAAATTGCTGGCAAAACAGCTGGTTTAAAGATAAACCCAAAGAAGATCCAAGTTATGTTCAATATTCTGTGCAACCAGAAATAATAAAAATCAGTGACGATGATATTGAACAAGGGAATCACTATATCTACTTAGTACAAAGGATCGAATACTATGGTGGAAGTTAAAAGATCATGCGTGTCTTTGGAAAGCATTGGAAAACTGCAATCGATATTCACAAACCAAATACCAGTATGCCTTTAAAGAAGAGTTTTTAAACAGAATATTCTTCCTATACTGATATGCAAAGGAAATTCAAAAAATAAGAATAATGCAATACAGTATGGAAAGATAGAGGCTTGTTATCACAAGACACTGAATAATAAGACGAAATACTTGGATGAGAAAACACGTTTCGTTATGAATCACAGATTTTGACTTTAAGTTTATAACATTTGCAGTTATAAATCGAGCTAAATGGACTAAATTTATGTATTTTCTATGATTACTTGAAAAAAGAACCCAAACAACACAATTTCTTTGACAATCTTCCAATGATTACGAATCTGCAGGTCTCATCCTTCTCAACTGAAGTGAATTGGAGATGCGCACAAGACAATCCCGAATTTCCAACTACAAACGTGTTGAGATGTTCGTCCGAATGTACTCGAATATTATGCATAAAGATGGCTAATGATACAATGTTTCTTTTCGTTTTGATCACTTGTTTCGTGCGGCACTTATTGTGTTTGTTTTGATTTAATCCAGGGGCAGATAGTTGGGGATCCTTGTGTACCACTGTTAAGAGTTGTTCCGTGCAACACCAAATATTCCTTTGTTTTTGATCATCGAGATTATGATCTTGCAGGCATGAGGGCTTTAAAGATTTGATGAGTCTTCAATTAGGCGTAGTTGTGAAACTAATCAGCATTTTCAGGAGTGCTTTCTCATTTTTAAGTCCGCTTATTAATCCGGCGGCTCAATTTGTTGGTCATCGACATTAAAAGCAGGTCATCAGATGATGGAAGATGTACCGGAAGGGGTATCTACGTTGTGCTTTTATAAACAGAGCATCAGAAGGCTAGGAAAAACCATTGCTTAAAATAACAGCACGGAGTTGCTTATTTCAACAACACCGGAAAGAAGACAGAGACAAAAACGAGTAAGAAAGAAAGAAATAATATATTTAGACAGATCTATTTTCTCTCCCTCGTACTTGTGTGTGTGAATAACACCTGAATTTAGGAAGATTATACCTGTGTTACTGATAATTTGGCAAACCTATTGATGACTCATCTGTTATTGTCACGAACAATTTTCTCCATTCTCTTAGCCAAATAGATTTCTTCCATCAAGATAAGTTAGTGAATGTACAATCACACACAATGGCATATATTCGAAAACTGCTACATTATGGCAGAGATGCTAAAGTCACTCCACTCACAAATGACAGGTTGTTACAGTTGCCATGGTAGCGATATATTTACCAAACGTGAATTGGATATGCGCACACGTCAATCCCGAATTTCCAACTACAAACGTGTTGAAATGCTCGTCCGAATGTACTCTAATATTATGCATAAAGATGGCTTATGATACAATGTTTCTTTTCGTGTTGATCACGGTCCTTCCGAATTCTGTTTACCCGCTACACTTGCGAATGCTAAGGACACATTCAAGAGGTTACTCTTTTAAAATAATTCAATTTAAATTTGCTCATTTCAGTTTTAACTATCTAATGGTTACTGATGATACTGGATTATGAACACTCAATCACTAGTAAGCATCACTGAGCTGGAATCCAGCACAAAAACTGATCCAACATTGATGGCTGGAGATTGTTGCATTGGGTGGCTATCTATATCAAAGCAAAAGTGCAGATTTTTTTTTTTTATAACTTTGGTTTTCTACCTGAAACTGACATTCAAAACTGCGAATTTTAATGCTAATTTATGGGATTACAATATTGTAACTGTACAAGCTAAGGGATCTGTTGCATGTGGTTTGCAATGTATAATATCCGTTAACGTTGAGTCTTTCAATACAAAATATTATCGCAGTTGTTATTCTGATGATGTACGTTTCAATAATATTGTTGCCACCTATTCTGACACAGATGTTTTACTGAAAAAAAAAAAAAAAAAGCTTTCACTTACCATTTTTAATACACCAGGATCTTTAACCTCTCCTATAGATAAGATTGGACTAGCACCTCTACCTCTGGAAGCAGATGCGAGTTAGAGGGGTTATTTGTTCTCTCCTGCAAGAGCCAGCTGGTTTTTCGGACCTAGTTCTACAGAACACTTGTCTATGCTTTCTTCTTTTCACCAGGATTGTCGCTTGACAGTTTTAAAATGGTATGCACTTCATCAACGAAATTGTATAACTCTTGTTGTTGAGGTGGTTGGAAAAGGGTACATTTTTTAAACGTATGATTCATATCCTAATATACTCTGAATAAAGAACCAATGATACTGCCTAATAATGAAAACAGAGCGCCACTGTACTGCAAATCCAGTTTTTTTCGACTAGTGAATGGAACTGAATTTCTACTTAGGGCTGTTAATTTTTTTTTTCTTTGCTCAGAAGAGCCTTCTTGCGATTAAGTATTGAAATAATGTCACAAATGATGCTTTGCAGATTTCACTGAGACTCGTGATTTGGCTAGAGATACAGTGCTTCGGCATTAGTCCCATTTAGGAGAGAAACGTGAGGAGTACTTGATGAGGTAAATATATCGTTTGAGTCGATTGACCATTGTGTTACATAAATAAATTTGTTTCTCTCCAAGCAAGATACGGGAACACAGGAGTAACTTCTGTAGTGATTTCTTTTTTCGAAGCCTAACATGAAGTATGAGTGCGTTTCTGAATAGCATTTTTCGTGATATTTATTAGCCCACAATCTCGACTTCGGAACACTTGAGAAGCAAGATAAGAAATTTGTAATGAGTTTAGGGAATTTTTTTAAGCAATCGCGTAAAGAGATCACTATTCCTATTGTATAATAGGAATAGTGATCTCTGCAAGATACGTAAATCACAAATTTATGTCGGTACTTAATGTGAAAGCGCCGACAACCAGTCGAACGTGTGTAAAATTTCGGAGTAGACAAACGATCGATTACCTCATGAATTATATCACGAAATACGTCGAAAAATGGTTGTGATAGGAGAAGGTCAAGGTCAGGAAATGTTATATGATATTCTATTTGGTGAATTTGATATTTCTGAGAGAACAGTGACCAACCTACCGACATTACATAACAGAAAAAAAAGAAGAAAACAAAAAGAAGCTGTAGGGCGAAGAGAGGAGAACAAGAGATATTATTGCCATACCAGAAAGTGGAGATAAAATTGTGTGTGCGTGTGTGGGTGGGTGGGTGGGTGTGTGGGTGTGAGGGGACCCTCCAGCCATACCAAGAACGTTTATAGATCTAAACTCGCCAGTATTGGGCGTTGTACTTTTTCCATCTTCTGTCAGGTCTATGACTTCTGAGTTCGGTACCCAGATCGACTTCCCCAAGTACGACGAGCGCATGATTATAATCGAATTATCGATGATCTCTAATAAAAAAAAAATTTTAAAACAATTAAATTACCGTCTCATTTTAGGCGCTCTCTTTTAGAAAATAAATATGAATGTCACAAAAGGTGCTTTTCGTAATCTCATATAGAACTGAAGATCCGTTTTTATCGCGAGTGTCATCATATTAGCAATTGCACATTAAAAACTAAGTCGTATAGTAATATGATGATTGCGAAACGCACAGAACGGCGCAACTTAGTCGACTTTCATGTTTAAAACAACAAAAATTGCTAATGTGCTGCCCTTCTAAATATTCCGAACGAAAGTCTATCCATTATCAGAATTACGCTTGATTAATATCATATTAACAACAGCCAGTTGAACTTCTTATATCATCAAATAAGCGCATTCGGAAAATATTCGTTTTGTTGGGTGGGTGCGTAAGAAACTATCATTGTAAAGTAAAGGGAAATTCACATTAAACCTAAATGAATCTTTATCAACTGACCATCGCCATGATATGTTCTAAATTTATGCGGTAAAAATAAAGCACAACTTACACTAACTCCGTAACGACTCATTTTCTAGCTAAAATTGAACGATACGAAGACCACAAGATGTAAATAAATTAGAAGCAAGCAAAAGGGGTATTATGCAGTTCCAACAATTGCTTAGAAAGGATTTAATGACAACCGACTGTCCAATCAGCTCAGGAGTCATATGACCACTCCTTCTTCGAGTTTAGTACATATATCCAATGATAAGAAAATTGGCCATCTACACTAAACCCGGTATTTGGTGATCTCAAATCAATGATAAAGATGGACATTTCAAAAAAACCCTGCAGCTATATGAATGCCCATTTTAATACTGGGGAGGGGAGCATATCCTCAGAAGGAACTGTAGGTGTATAAACATAATGCATGGATATTAGAATATCCATGGCTGATGTCCCCGGGGAAGTTGTTTCTTTACAACTACAATAAAGGGAACACTGTCATAATGCCTGAATATACCAGAAGAAATATCAAAGAGACAGAACATCTTTGTGATGACTCGTTGCCCCGAGGAAAAGATTATAGTTATAGACTAATATTAAGTCGAATAATCAAAAGCAGTAGATTTAAAGATCAAAGCAAAGGAGAAAAAAAAAAACAGAATTATTGGTTAATTAAACCACCAGCTGAAATTAGAAATTTATTGTCTTCCTTTTGACAAAAGAGGGATTTGATAACACAGGCAACAACTTTTATCAACTTCTGTTCGCTACCCCCCCCCCCAAAAAAAAGTACTATTATCAAAATTCCTAAGCTGACCTATTCTTGATTTATAGGCTGTCATAAATGGGAAGATGTAAATCTGCGTACTACTAATATCATTGAAATCATATTCAAATTCAAATTCAGTTCAAATTGTAACTAAAAAGAACAAATATCGTATCAAGGCACCTTTTAGAAGACAAATGATTAATCGTTTTATTGAGCTACTTTCATTGGATTTCTAACTAGCGCCTTCTAACTAGAGCACTGTGGTAAGACACTGAATTCAACTAAATTTTGGCAGAAACAGTTCAGATTAACTAAAAAGAACTAATGGCTTATCAAGGAACCCTCTAGATCAGCGTTTCTCAAACTATGTTCCGCGGAGCACCAGTGTTCTGCGGAAAGTGAATAAGTGTTCCGTGAAAAATTATCAAAATTGATATGAGCCTGGAATGGTTTTAAATGCTGCGAACAAGTTCAAACATGTTTGAAAATCAGGCGCTCCTCATTTTGCGTGTGGATTGTGCTATTAAGGCCAGCGCGCGCTGGTCTTCACTCAGCCGCCAGCGGATGTCGACACTTCCGAGCGTGAGTGAAGTACGGAGGTATCTATTTTAGAAAACGTGCGGCCACGAGCAAGGTCAGTGCGCTGCGGCCCGGCACGCCTGTAGTGTGCGCTGTCGCATTTTGGCGATGCAATGGAGCGATAGTGTGCACTTAGCTTTACATTGAATACGAGACTGATTACACTCGACTTTAACCAAGGTGTTCCGAAATTTTCAGGATTTGTGGAGTGTTCTATTACAGGAAAAGTTTGAGAAACGGTGCTCTAGGTACTGGATAAAAAATGAAGTTAATTCAGAGAAGGCAAGCTGCTGTCTTGCAATGACCACAGCTTGCATTCTCTGATTAATGCAGGCATACTTGTTGAACTTAGGAGAGAGTTTAATAGCTGATGCTGATTCTTAAATCTCCCGGATGTATATCATTGGAATCATAGCAGTGGTTGAATTCAGCCAGAGCTAGTGCCCGGAACTATTATTGCACCGGACCCAGAACATTTTTCTGTTTTGTGACTTTTCCCCCCTTTACGGTAGTTTTGCCTACATTATTGCGTTATTATTCAATATTTGTTTATAGTTTTGAATGTGTGTATATAAAGTCAATATCAACAGTCGCCTGATTGCGAACGCGTGACGAAAGGAATGGAGAGGTTTGGAGCTTCCTGCAATACGTTATCTTGCAGGGATTGACAAGCAAACATTATTGCAGCGTAGTGTAGCGGAATTTTGATAGGGTAGCGGTTGACAACAGTCAGTAACCAACAATAGAACAGCAGATTAGCAGTTATTTATCACAGCTCGTGATTGCGAGAAGCACAAAGAAAATTGTGTAATTTTTTTGTGTTTATGTAGGCCTACTATTTCAACAAGTGGCGCACTCAGGATTTAATATTGGGAGAGGGGGGCCCCGTGTTGAGTAGACGATTTGAGAATACACACTACGCATCGCATACGACCTATGACTGAGCAGTGATCGCCAATACATGATACCCGTGATCTCCTCTGGCCCGGTTTGGGCAAACGAAGTAGCGCTCGGTCCGCCCGAGCACTACGTTCACAGCGGCCGTGATTCTCGAGAGCTATAGGGTATTCGCACCTTATGTGACCGCTAATTTATAAGTAGTATAGAAATAGAAGACACGGCACAACATAAATAAAAAAAAAAAAAATGAATTTAATTAGCAAAATATTTCTGGAAAATTTTCTAGTGTTTTCTTTTTTCTTTTTCTTTGGGGGGGGGTGCCATCCCCCCATCCCCCCCGGGTACACCACTGATTTCAACTATGGATAAGTACATTGGTATCTTCTTTAAACAGAAAAATTGCCCTGATGACAGTGATAATACAAAACGAGTTTGTAATAACACTTTGTGTGTAGTTTCTGAAGAGAAAGAAGTCTGTAACTAATTCACAGAAACACAGGATTCCCATTAGTTGCAATGCGATAATATTAATGCGTTGAACGAAAGGAAAGATTTGCCTAATATTACCTTAAATTAAATTATCTTTTAATACGTTAGAAGTAATATAATAATTTGTAATTTTGTATTTGTGTCTGTATCTGCATTTGCATTTGGATTTGGATTTTATGTTTCTGATGGTGTGGAAAAGAAAGCCTGATGACTTTAACCCCATCAGAATAAATAAATAAATAAAATTTTTAAAAAATGTTGCGACAATCTAGCAATAGCCTCACATTTATGATTGTAACTTTTAAGGGCCAGGGAGCCCATTCGTCTAGAATTTAACCACTGAACCATAGTCAAAGATTCTGCTTATATCAATGCTCAAAAATATCTATAATGATTTAAAAAATATAAATATTAATAGTATACGATCAATAAAAACTCCTATCAATTAAAGCTTTATACACAAGGAAAAATATTTGTTCTTTGACGACATAACAAAGAGTAACAGCATAGTGATATCTGGAGATGAAAAGCATGGGGAAAATATCCATAGCATTGGTGTAATATTTTACGAAAAAATAAACTGAATGAACATTAAAGGATAGTCAGACTTGCATGTACGTTCACTTCAGTTCAGATTAACTTGTGTTGCATTCAGAAAGGTAAGACACTACAAAAGCAATTGATTTTTTTTAGAAAAATATCAAAAAACCCACACTTCACTTAGCTATAAAAGGATGGTAGCCAGCTGTTATTTCGGAAGACAAAATGTATTGTGATTACCAAGGAGCAACTGAGAAAATTTGCAACAACAGTACCCTGAGCTAGCTTACAATGTAAGGTAGATCACAAAGTTAACATCAGAAATTATTCTACTCAAATTCCAAGATGGTCAAAGCTATCTGCATTATTTGATGGGTTGTCGCTACGCATCGGAATACTTCTATGGAAAAAAAAATTAGAATGACGGCTTTATTCTGTCTGATAAAGTTCATCATTTTGGGACATTTCTAAGTATACAAAAACCGCATATATTTATTCGATGACTTAGGAATGTTCTGAATCTTTAGCCGGGCATCATGTTTCAAGACACAACTCTAAGTTATTCTTCAAATGGCCATGGCCTCGAAGATTCTCTTTGCAGTTATTTTGATCTATTCTCACTAAGATCCTTGAGTTATGATATTCTTTTTGAAGTGTTGTAGGGTATGAGTTTGTAAATTAAATTTCCATAAAATAAAATGCACATTTGTAAACTTAAATAAACAAATTGGGATGTTCTTAATGTGTCCTGAATATTTAAATTGAGTCACATCTTAATTAATTATTGTGGTAAGAATTCTTTTATTTTAAATTCTCATAAAAGAAAACTTTTACCATATTTTTACCATAATTAATGAGAATTGTGTGTTTCGATTAGATCTTGGGAAAGATAAAATTATGGGTCTCAGAATAAGTAAGTAAAGAAAATTTTTTTGTTTACTTAACTATGAAATTATAAAAGAATTAAACCAAGAATCAGTAATAGAAAAAATTAAAAAAGATAAACATAAATGGATGGAACACGTTCAAAGAATGAAAACAGAAAGATTACCAAAACAAGCCTTAAAGTACACGCCATTAGAAAAAAGAAAACCAGGACGTCCTTTTAAAAGATTCAACGATGCTTCTAAGGCCGGAACAGGCCATGCTAGGCCTAAATCCTTGATACGCATGGTGATGATGATGATGATGATCACAGTCCTTCTTAATTTAAAATATTCTAATAGGGAATTTATTTTAAAAGATTATTTAGATATTATCAAAAATTTTGATGACATCTGTTGACTCCAAAGTGAAATTGATTTGGGGGAAAAAATAAATAAATGGATCAGAATCACAAAGCCATTAAAATGATTTTTAAAAAATGTGTGTTGCCAGCTATGGACAAGAGAATTTGAACACTAGAAAAAACCTGTGGTGCCATCTGCTGACACTAGACTAAACTTAATGTAGGAAAAAATTGGGAACATAAATTAATACTGACTTAAACTAGTCAAATTATGTCAGAAAAAAATTGTGCTGCCACCTATTGATAACCACACAAACTGTCTCTTACCCTAATAGCCTGCTGACCCAAAATGTCTCACTTCAGCCATTACCTATAATTCCCCACTCAAACCTGACATCTCCAACAGCTATTCCCAAAGGCTATTTGATGATATCAGCAAAAAAGTTGGTGCCCAATGCAAGTTCTCCCTCTGACATCATCCACAATGTATTACTGCAATTTCCAGAATTCCATACTTCAAAACGGCCTATAATATTCCGCTCAAACTTACGGTACTCACGGCCTTCATTTTGTGATACTACCAGCTGTTGTTGTAAATGTCTTAGGGTTTTTTTTTTTTTCTTTCAGAACAGTGCATCAAAGAACTAAAATATCAGGCAACACTATTAATATTTAAACAACAAAATTTTAATTCACATAAGACAAATTTTACACTGCATTTTCAATAATAAAAAGAAACATCACAATTCAAATCTGCATAAATAGACTAGTTAGGTTCCTGCATTTTCTCACACAAATCATATCACATATTTAACTAATTTTCTTAATATCACATAAATCATTTATACTGAGCAATGGTACTTATTACTTAAATGTTAACTCTTACTCATCGAACACATAAACAATATCTTTTACACACAATTGCTCTTTCCTTTCTATGCTGGGAATATTCTATAGGCAAATTTCACCAATTCAGCAAACAGTTATACTATGACTTAATTCAAACTACAAACTCCTGACCCTTAATTACTTTATAATCTTTAACTGTTAGATATGCCTATTTAGATCAGCCTCTTCTTACAGTCCATTAATAAGTGTTCTCTTAAAAGCTCAAGGAAATTTAACAAACGGGTCAACTCACTTTATAGCTGCAACCCTCTATGTACTTGGCTTCGAACTGGACTTCTGTTCCGTGTCAGGTTTTTCAATCCCTCTTTACGCCGTCAATAGGTCTACTGATGTTTCTAGGATACTCTGTCCTGCCGCACTTCAGGCGAAGATTATCTGCTTCTGGAATGCTTGCATGCGCATTGGATTAATGGAGCAATTTCTTCCCTCTGACAACAGCTCCCGGCGAAGACTCGTCAATGCGTCGTCAACTATCAGCTTTTCCTGGCGGATCGGCTCATCGTCATCTTTCTTTTAGATCACGGGCATGATTTCTCCTGAAGTGGCGTACTCGATGGTCTACATCTGCCGGACAACCGTTGGCGACTTCTCGATCACGACTTCTGGATCACTGACGAAAATTTTTCGAACCGATAATGCGATCTTTTCGCCCATGCCTTTTATTCGGTCACTTCCGAATCCTTGTGCGGAGATATGTAAATGTGAACCCCGAACATTTCGGCGAAATCCCTTGATCCTTTTCTTTGACTGACCCTTCCTTTGTTTTTCTCCTACACTCGCTAAATCCTATTCGTTCTGGCAGCGGACATTCGTTTGAAGCTTTTGTCGGTCCACCTAGCACTGACCTTGAGCTTCCCATGTAGAACATGCACAAAGTTTGACGTCTTTACAAAGCTCTAAAATTATACTGTTTACTAATGGCAAGGTATTGCCTTAACACTACACCTTCTAGAATATTCCCTTATTTGGCATAAAGCAATATACAAATTCCCATTGGGATTATTTACATATAACATACATCTATTTTCAAGTCACAATTCTTACTGGGCTTGACCTTGGTAAACTTTATGTAAAAATATTTAGACTTCTTATAGCTACATAAATATTTTTACATTGCCTCAGGATGTCACTATCTGATACCCCCCACCGGCTATCACCACTTCAGTTCATAATCTCAACCCACCAGCTGATACTCCACCCCCCCCCAGGATATCAGTGATACACTAAAGAAAGCAGAGCTTCCATGCCTAATTGGTTCATAGTGATCTAACATCAGCTCTCAATCTTTCTAATTCAGTGAAGCATCATTTTATTTAATATATTTAATTCTGCTTTGGATTACTATTTTCGGTCGTAATTTTAGTTTATATTTTGGTTTAGTGCTGCATGTTTCAACTGTCTCTACGATGTTCATTAACAGTGTTGTGAGTTTTTAGTAGTGTAAACAATTTGAGATTCGTAGTATTTTATTCATGTTGTGTACTATAAAATGGATACATTGTCAAGAAATCGTTCAAAAATATGCACTCTTTCTCAGAACACATCCATGACTCAAAGACAAATTGCCAATGGGTGTGATGTTGGTTTAGGAACTGTTAATGCGATTTTAAGTTTAGGGAGACAGGTACTTTTTCTCCTGAGAGAAAAGGAAAATCTGGGCGAAAAAAGAAAACTACAGTTACTCAGGATCGTGTACTAGTTAGCAAAAGCAAAATGAATCCAAGATTGTCTGCTGTAGACTTAAATAGAGACTTGGCAGCTAGTGGAATTAATGTTTCTCACATGACAGTCCGATGAAGATTGTTAAAAGCAGGGAAGACTGCCCACAGACTAAAAAAAAAAAAAAAAAGAAACAAAAAGTCTATGCGGGAAAAGAAGCTCCAGTGGCCAAAGGTGTACAAAGATCTCGGGTGTTAAGAAGTGGAAGAAGGTCATATAGATGAGAGTCATTTCTTTGTCCAAGGAAAGCGAGTACCCTATGTTCGCAAATCGCCGATTTGCGAACCTCTTACCTTTAACAAGCTCCTAAACACCCAGCTAAAAAGATGTTCTGAGGTTGTTTTACACATGACAATCCAGGATCACTTTTGTCTGTCGACGGTTTGATGAAAATGATAAACTCGTAAAAATATCAGGAAAAAGATTGGTCCAGAAAGAAGTCCAGAGATTCAGAAAGAAGACAAAGAATTCATCTTCCAATAGAATCTCACTCCATGCCACACTTGAAAAAAATTGAAAGACTTCCTTAAAAATCCCAACATCCAATTGTTTTAGTGGCCAGGTAACTGACATGTGGATCATAGTGAAAAAGAGACTTGGAAAATTAAATTGTGATACGAAGGATAACTTAATACAGTCCATTATAAAAGTATGGTTTCGAGATGTAGAAATAAGAAAAATGTGTTCTACTTTGGTCCATGCCTAAGCGAATTAATGAACTTATTAGGAAAGTTGGAGTTTAATTGTTGTACTTATTTCCTTGCGAAATTAAGATTTTTCTTTAAAATGTGTGTGTTCGGATTAATTTGTTTGCTACTGAAGTTAAAAGATAATGAGAAAAGAATTAGCAGAAGCACAGAAGGCTGCAAAATCAGGCCGCACTGAAAAAATGTAACAAAGAAATGTTCTGAAAGAAGGAAGGAAGTAATTATAAGGGATGAAAATGGTGGGATGCTAACTGAAGAAAATTAGATTGCTAAAAGATGGAGAGAAAGCACTTTAATGAGATTTTAAATGTAGAAAACCATATAACTGAAATAAATAATTTAACAACGGAGGAACATTATATTAGAACCACAATATTTAAAAACGAAATAAGGAATATAGAGAAGAACGTAATAAAAAGAAGATGAGGAGTGGAGAGGCATGTGGTAATGATAATATAGCAACAAAAATGTTTAAGACAACTAAAGAGATTGCAAAGTAATCTTCAATAACGTACTAGAGATTAAAAAGATACCGTGACAACAGAAAGCCGTAATGATAAACGTAAGAAAAGAAAAAGATCGCAGGAAATATGAAAATTGGAAGAGAATTAGTCTATTGTCAGGATCTACTTTTTTGTTTGTTTGTTTTTACGTAATGTTTTGACAACTGGGATTAAAAGTGAAATAGAAAAGATATTAAGGCATGAATAATACTGGACATGAGATTTTCACTTTAAGGAATATCACTGAACAAAGCACGGAATTTAGAAAATTTAGATCCTTTTTAGATTTGAATTTTTAGATTGTTCAACGGTTTTGATATTGACAGAGAGTACCTAATAATTATAGATAATTATTATAAGCATTGGAATTCCTTACAAATACGTGAGAATAATACCAGAAATGTATAAAGAAAGTAAAAGTTGGTTGCATTATTGCACAGCCAACAACATTAGAATGGTTTGAGATGTGGACTGGATTGTTATGTAATCTGGATTACTTTTTTTTTAACGTCTGGATTATATCACAGCTGCAAGATCTATATTAAGCAGACAGAATATTTTGGATATCAAAATGCACTAATATATATACAAGCAAAATCGGATGCATTGTATAAAACAGCTGCAAACGTTTGACTTAAAATAACTATGAATAAAACAAAAGTTTTTTAAGTTAAACAGCAAATGTCAGAAAGAAATGAAAACTGACAAACATACAGTGCAAGTTAAGAATTTTATACACTTAGGAGTTAATGTTGATCTCCGAAGGTAGAACTGACAAGACATGATAAAAGCAATGCTTTCAGAAAGTTGAATAATGTATGGAAATCGTCCAAATATTAGAATAAAACCTAAATAAACGTCTTTAATGTCAAGACCATATTATTATTATTTGGGTAGGAGACGTAGGAAATGGCAAAGGACGTGTGTAAATAAACAAAGTTCAAGCGAAGTGTTTGCATAAAAATATTTGGCTCTGCGTGTGACATATAATGAATTATACACAAACAGTGCAAAAATTATCGCCAATGAAGTAAAAAGACGCAGGTGGAAATGGATTGGACACGCAATGAGAATGGAAGGAGAGAGATATTCCAAGAATAGTCTTGACAAGTGAAAGAAAAATGGCTCGTTTGGAGCACAGAAGAATTAGTTGGAAAAAAAAAAAGTAACTGGAGAAGACGGCTTTTGGCCTTTTGTGCTAGGTCGGTAAGTAGCAGGAATGTCGGCGAGAGGTCAGGTCCCGAATTTCTGTGTTGTGAGAAGTGTATACACACACACTGGTAGGGGTAGCAATGTAAGCCAATTACTCGTAAGAAGAAGTATGGTTACAAATCGAGCAACTCATCCATTGTCCAAATTAATCAAAATTTAACTGGGAAATTGCATAACTCAACTTGGTTTAAATAATTTGAGTATAATGAACAGGAAATGAACCAGGAAAATCGCCGGTATTCTTTTGAAATGGAATATAAATAATAGCCACCAAAACACGTATGTTATGTTACCTATTATAAGCTAATGTAGTATTATGTAAATTATTACTATTGATGTTAAAAAAAAACTGCCCATGGCATGGACTTAGTTCTCAAAACATCGAAATCCTGTTTGGTGGCTATTATTTATATTCCATTTCAAAAGAATACCGGCGATGTTAGTTGGACTCAAAGCAAGATTTCTGTAAGTAATACGCTATGTTGACAAAAGTATTTGGACACCTTACGTGATTCTACCACATGCAAATATTCAAGGAGTGTCTTCATAAATCTGATAATGAAAGGTGGGTAGTGTTGCATATTTTGCACTGTACTCAATGTCAAGATGCCATGTTCAGCTGAGCTGACAGACTTTCAACGTGGGATGGTATTTGGGCGTCACATCAGTGATCTTTCTGTTCACTACAGTGACGCCCAAATACCATCCCACGTTGAAAGTCTGTCAGCTCATCTCAGTATTCCGAAATCCATCGTTGCTTATGTCATTCGTAGATGGAAAGTTGATTGTGCTATCACAGCAGGAAAACGCCCGGGATGCCACCGACGCTCACTGATCGAAATCGATGGATCTATCTCGAAATGTTCTAGCATCCCGCACGTCATCAGCAGGGGACCTCGAAGTCAACCTGGAAAATGCTTCGGAGACTTCTGTCAGCATTGGAACTGTCTGCAGAAGTTGCATACCTTAGGTTAGCACGACAGAGTTCCTGCGAACAAATCTCCCCTCAACGACAAACGATGTTTGGACTGGTGTTTTCACACGGTTCATGATTGATGTAGATGATAGATGATCATAGATGATTGAAAAGGATTCTGTGGAGCGACGAATCAGCTTCAAAATGTTTCACTCTAATGATCATGTTTAGATCTGGAGATTACCTTGGGTGCGGTTCTGGCAGGACTGCATGATTTCAACTGTCAAGTTAGGTGGGGCTTGATCCGTTGGCGGACGTGTCCAAAACCAAGATGTCTGAGCTACACGGACATCTTGGACAACTTCATGCTTCCAATGCTGTGGAAGTACTTCTACAGTGACCCTTGCATGTTTCAGCATGACAGTGTTCTACGCAATATTGCACTGAACGTCCGAGACTGGTTTCCACACAAAACAACGATGAAGTGTTCGACTGGCTGGCTCAGAGTTCAGACCTAAACTCCCATCGAACATTTTTAGGACGAATTAGAACTATAATTCTTGCCAGACCACAGCACTCATGGGCATCAGATGGGGGGGGGGTAGTTTTGCGCAAGGAACGAAAGAATATTTCTGTTGCGACGTATCAGAAATTGGTTGAAAGCTTTCCCCAGAGGATAGTTGCTATCATTCTTGCCAAAGGTGGTCGTCACACTAAGTACTAGAAATAAAATTAAAACATTTTTTTTACAAGAACTAGGTGTCCCAATCCTTTTGTCAACATAGTGCATTTTACTACTGAACTACTTGAAGCACAGTCCTTTTTTTTTATGACAAGATTGCCCGAAGAATAATTTATCGTACAGACGTACAGTAAACGAATAAAGGTTAGATAATCCGGTGATGTTGCTCTAGAAATTAAACATGGAACTTTATTTCACGCTATTAGAGGCTTCCTCCAGCAAACAGAGTGATGGATCTCACGTCGGATGATTGAAAATCATCTACTATCCTGAACACATTCGTAGCTCGGTATCGATGATGATCCCGTCTAGGACGCAAGAATGAGAACTGTTCAAGGTGAGTTAGCCGGTCTCATCCGGAGACAGAAGGGTATTTCCTCCTAGAAACTCGGGTTTTTCATTCCTCAAAACAAGGGAAACCAGCCAGAAGAACACATGCAATCTACAGCCATTGCAGACAGGATTAAGTGCCCTATCATAAGCAGTAATCAGTTGTTTTTTTTCTACAAGCCAAGTTTCTTGGTCGTGACAGCATGTTGTGCCTAACACTACAAAATAAGATGGGATGGGAACTTTATTATTATTTCCATAAACTTTAAGTTAAGGGGATAAAAATCCCTTATTGTTTTCAGCCAGTAAGCGAAACTAAGATCGAAAACTACGATCTGAATGTTTCATGCCGACGACCTGTCGGCGGATCCAAGCGTAAGTGACCACTTGGTAGTGCCACACCCAGGCAACTCGTTGCAAAGGTGGAGCAAGATTCCCCACTATTCTTTTTCTCATAATGTAAAAACACACAGCTCCTAGGAGATGTAGTACTGCTTTTCATTATGAGGAGATTTCATTATGATTTCATTATTTCCTCATAATGAAAAGCAGTACTACATCTCCTAGGAGCTGTGTGTTTTTACATTATGAGAAAATATCAAGAATAGTGAGGGATCTTGCTCCACCTTTGCAACGAGTTGCCGTGGTGTGGCACTACCAAGTGGTCACTTACGCTTGGATCCGCCGACAGGTCGTCGGCATGAAACATTCAGATCGTAGTTTTCGATCTTAGTTTCGCTTACTGGCTGAAAAACAATAAGGGATTTTTATCCCCTTAACTTATCAACCTCGCCAGAAAAATAGCCGTTTGGTTTTTTTCATCTTAGTTCCATAAACTTTCTAGCGACCAGGGACTCATTGAGCGAGATTACATATCACCCACACCAGCTATCATACCTTTTCTTCAGTTCACAATGCGATTACAGTGCAGTTCATTAAGGGGATATTAGCATCATTAAATAATTTTTGTGGAGAACTTAAACAGTTTGGATTAAAAAGGAAGCTGGGTGTCTAAAGATCAGAAAAATGTAGACTTTTCTGGATTTTGCATAATTTATGGACGAGTCCTGACGAGAAGGTAAAAACTGCGTAAATTTATGTTAAAAATAATACTTAAAATAAAGTTAAATGATGGTATTTTCGCATTTTTTACTGAAAGAACAAGAAAAAAATATTTATTGCACAATATTATGCAATCAAAGTCAGTTTGATTTTGCATGAAGATTTACTTCTTAAAATAAAATGAAAGATTAATCTTACATGGTCATCTTGCTCACTAGGATTTACCAAACCAAATCTGAACATATCTGATCGTCTGTGATCCCTGAAGTAGTGGCGCACTGAAAAAAGCGAGAATGCGAAGGCCTAAGATAGCAGGCTCTCCCCCCCCCCCCAAAAAAAAAAAATGTAACGAGTACAATACAATTTTAAAAAAATACAAAAATCTTTGTTTCGCTATGCACAAAAGAAAACAAATCTCGGGTAGAAATAAAGGAACAATAAAAGATTAAATATAGAGAATTCTGTTTACTTTATAAGTGAAAGACTGTTTTATTTGATTTTTTGTTTAACTGTTCTTTACTTTTAATTTTTTTAATTCCTAAAAGCTGATCTAAGTCATCGACCCTCCTGTGAGTTAGCCTGAAATTCGGACTGCTTGTGATTAAGGTAGAGGCAACCAGGCCTTGAGGTAAGGCTATCATTTCTACGAGTATTAATTGCGTGCATTTTTCCTGACTTGATTGCTTTTCAAGAGAAAATCAAAGTTCAGAATATTAGTGAACGAACCCATTTTGAATGCAATTGATTTGGACTGAAGTATTTGTCACTATCGTACAATTCTAGTGTTATTACTTGTTCCTGCTACTACAATGAATATTATTTCTACATAATGGAGTAATGTGTTTTAAAGTATAACAACTGATTTAGTCTAAATATATGTAAAAGTTCTCTTTTGAATTAATTAATAACATAAACAATCATCAATTTTGAGCCTGATAGCTGATATTATTTTCACTTCCACTGTCCCCAATACGTTTTAGCTTCTTCTTTACCAACTGCATTTATGTGTCATTAACGTTTGAAGATGATCATCCCCCCCCCCATCCCACAACACTCCATACCTTTTTTTTTTTTACAAAGAATGTATCATCACATATTTTATCATTGATATCAGTGAAAAATATAACGCATTGTCGTTAGATGGCAGCACTTACTGGCCTTTCCTAATGTTTCGTCACAAGAAGTGTAAACACCTGAATACCATAAAATTCTTAGTGAAGATGGAATTTTATTTATTTGTTTTGTTTAGAAGTAGATGGGTGTAGTGGCGTAGCTAGAGAGTTTGCCACCCGGGGCGATCCCTGAGTTTGCCGCCCCTCTCAATAGACACTAAAAATACTACAAAAAGTCAAAACCACGTAGGGAAAGAAATTAAAATACTATCTTCTTCTTTCACTACGCGTTATTCCCGCTTCCTATGCAGGGTCCGCGTGTTGCTTAGATACGACTTCTTGTTAGTACCACTCCCAACCGACCTGTCGCCTAGTCTGCTGCTGCTGCGGGGGGGGGGGGGGGGGGAATTAAAACACTATGTTTATGTTTATTTTAGTTGTAAGTATAGTTGTTGAAAATTAATTATTAATTAAGTAATAAAATTACTAAGTTAACATAAATAGAATAATCGTAGAAAACTAAAATTGTCTCACGTGAAAAGTGCCGCCCGGTGGGTGGGTGCGTAGCTAGGGGGGGTGGGGTGCGGAGGGGAGACCTCCCCCTCCTAGCTACTCCACTGGATGGGTGGCAAAATATTTTAAAAGAGATGCTTAAATCTTCACATAATATTATTAGAATTAAAAGGATAAAAATGATAAGAAACAACTGAGTCCGTTGTTTCATATAATTTCTTTCATTTATAAAATTTCATGTTTCAGTTTCGTAAAGTTTTTACGAAGTCTCCATCATAAGAAGAGGAAATTTTAAAACTATATCCTAATAATAATAATAATAATAATAACAACAACAACAATAATAATAAAGACATTTTTTTTTCTGCATCTTATTGCGCTACTTTTTCCTGTTAACTATCTCCCTTATGATGTTTTAAAATATTTTAAACAATTTATTATGCTTACTAACCTCCTATCACAGGTGATCTAAGATTTTCCCCTCGTTGTTTGATATATGCTACTAGTATTGTATTTCTAAAATCAAGATCTAAATCATATCCGAAGTGAATAAAATGAAAAAAATCCTCTAAGCATTTCTATTTCCCAAAAGAAGGGCTACAATCATAATCATAACGTTTTTGGAAATCAGTAGCGGTCTTCATATTCATCTGCACCAAAAGATTAGTGCTGGCGACAGAGAGCAGACAACGATTTTCATATTGTATTCCTAATCCCAGTTAGTATTATTGTGTTGGTTTTATGGTTAATTTTTTTTTTTTTTTTAGTTGTGAAATTTAAGAACACTGGATTGACAAACTAGTAAATCAGCTGAAAGGAAAACAGACTAAAAAAGATTTTTTTTTTTTTCCTAGTCGGTGATTAGAAACGAACCTATAACTGTTTTTCTTTTGCTTACTCCGAAAAAGTCAGCAGCTTTCAAAAGTTTGGAGTCGGGCTTCCCTCAGTCTGCTTGCACCAGGCATTTCGATAAAAGATTGGATTGTGGTATAAATCCAATAAATAATATAAATTTGCAACACACACACACACACACACAAACACACACACACACACACACACAAGCGAGTGTGTGTGTGTACTTCGTTCGTACTTCGTTGAGCCATCCTGATGTCATTCTCCAGTTAAATGTGGTTGACAAGAAAGGAGCAAATTTCTTAGCTATCTTATAGTCTAGAACAACGTTACACCCTTAGAGGGTATTTATTTATTTTTTTTTTTCCCAATTCAATGTGTCTATGACAAGTGACTTCATTATAAGAATTATAAAAAAGGCATAATTAGAAACACTGTAACTACACTTATTCCGGAACTGTTGAAGAGCACATTACAATTGCCTAACTACAGTCTAGATGTAAGCCGAGTTACTGCACAAGGAACTCAGAATGAGCATGTTCACTCCATTTAATAAATAAATAAAAAGTTTACACTGCAAACTGTCTTTCGCAATATTTGTCACTGCACTATCTTAATTCTTTCCAGTAAATATTCTCAATTAAAATACCATCATGCTTTGTTTTGGTGGTAAGAGGTCATTGAAATTACATATTCAGACCATCATCTTGTAAAATAATAATAATAATAATAATAATAATAATAATAATAATAATAATAATAATAATAATAATAATAATAATAATAAACAAGGATAACAACACGAGTTCCATTCACGGGATAGGTAGCACTCGCTGAGGTGTTTTATATGACCGATTTTTTGTTTAGAAATTACAGTATGTTGAACATTAGCGGGCAGCAGGAATTAGCGTTAATCTTACTGAGAGAATCATCGTCATAAATGTGATCAACTATGCTTATGAAGATGACGCGACGTGTCGTTGAATTGGTGGTTTTCTCATGTCAGAAATTTAGCAATAACAAGTGGTTTGGACGTCTACCTATATCATATTGCAAATAAACATTTGAGAAGGTTTATTTGCAATATTTAAAATTATAGGCGTGTCACTGTTAAAACTAATAAGCAAAGAAATAAATATTGGACGGAAAGTCTGTAATATTAAATCTGAATGAACGGATATTCGTATATTCATCCAGTCAATGGTAGGTTGACACGAAGTTCTGATTTAACAGGTCCTAATTTTTTGGGAACTCTCTCGCCTATAGTCTATAGTTAAAATGACGAAAATAAAATAAAGAAAGCAATCGATATTAATAAGTAGGAATTGATATTAATTAGTATTATTCTCTATGGTTTAGTTTTAACACAGAATAAAATATTTCTTCAAATTCTTTGCTATTCAAAAACATTACTATGTTTTTGAATAGCAAAGCATAAACATTTTATGATAATTAATAAACAACAATAACAACAGGTAAATAGATTATTTTAAACTGTTTAAATTTTGTGAATTACTTTGTCTACAAAAAGTGTTACATGATTTCCAAAGAACGATCGCGCTTTGGAAATCATGTAACACTTTCTTATCTTCTTTTTTTACAGTTTTTAAACATTTTTTTAAAAATAACTACATCGCTTTTTTTAAGAATATTCAATCATGAAATTATGAACCTTTTACATTTTATAAACATTTACTCTTAACTGGTGGGCAAAGGAATGAAACAAATCGTCGATTAACGAGTGGGTTGCTTCTGTTAAGTTTAACATGAAAAACGTGGCATGGGAACAACTCATGCCTCAAGGATGTACGAGTTTCCTGAGATAATTTTCCTACACTCTCCATCTATGTCTAAAAACAGTAGATTAAAATCACTAGGTGCTCTAAACAGCTACCATATAGATGCCGTGCACCTCTGGTTGATACGCCCCTCATTTGATGATTACACATTTCAGAAGGGGGAAAAAAAAGTCAATCTTTAAACCTTAAAGATTGATTCGTCTGATAAGTATAATTAAACTGTTTCTGTCACCTTTTTTAAAATAATTATGTTTCGTAATTTCATAGCGTACATTTTTAAGAGTATTTATAACAAATTAAAATTCCATGCTTTATCTATTAATATTATTTAATACTAAATTAATGTGTTAAAATAAAATGTTTAATTTCGTGTATGTTCCGATTGTAAAAGATATATTTAATTACAGATTATTTGATGGGTATTCTTGTCCCATTTCTCCTCACTTTTCGTTAATCATATTGTAAATAGGCGAAGTTTGGTAGGTGATTGTTATGAAGTATTAGCAGAATTATGCGTGCTTTGTTATTTTATTAATAATAAATAAATAAGAATCGCAAAAATAAAAGATATTTCTAAGTAAACTTACTCAAAATAAAGATAATGAAATAAAAGATGACTCCATCCAAAATTGAATGGATGGTGCTATCTTTCGAGTTGTTAATTAAAAATTATATCGAATTAAATAAATTTAAAACAATAACTTTACACACTTTTTAAGTATCTATTGGATTACACGTTTATAAAAAAACAAGACTTTTTTTTAAATGAGAGAAAAATAAAATTGTTTTCTCAGTGGGGAAAAAAACTAACCCATAGGGAAAATAAGTAAGTAAATCATCCGAAAAAAAAAAAAAAAACTGCAAAGGGCATCTTCAAAAAAAAAGTCTGAAATGTTCCTTTTCTAGGTCAAGGTCCCCGTACTTGAATCATTCTAGGTTTGGCGCCCTACTTACTTATAAAGTCCCGCAATGGATGCCAGTTTACTCCTCCCTCGCTCGTACTTTAAGATAATAAAAATTCACAATCGCCTGTTATCAATTACCAAAAACTCAGAAGGAGAACGTCTGAATTAGCAAAAAATAAATGTTTTATTTCACGAAAAGAACTGCCTATGGTGAAATGAACAAACTCCACTTTATTCCGATAAAAGGAACAAGAGCATGCGCAAATGCTGACTACAAATAATAACAGTAGCCAAAATAAATAATAAACTACGGGATTTGAAAAGTGCTTCAAACACGAACATTCTTAAAGCTTTTTTTAAGTGCACTGTTGAATCGACAATTTATAAAAACCATTTCCTGATTGTCTATAAAAAAATTAAATATAAATTTTTAAAAAAAACGTAATATGAGTTTTCATCCCAACCAAATATGCACTGAAAATTTCTTTCTCTTAAATTTACTTTGAAAAATACAAACAAACAGATACAAGTTTTTCACATGATTAAAAATTTGGTAATTTGCCCAGAGTGGTCCAAAATTACTTCGATGGCCATCCTTTGGCGATCCCTATTTCTGAAGACATTACAATTTGGTTCCATTCAATTTCCCTTCGACTGAAGGAACAAAGAATATCGAAGAAATCACGTGTCGGACTCCTACCATTGATGAAACGAAAATTCCTAAGTCCACCCGTTGCGCGTGGTGACGCGGCATCGAAATCTGAAATTTCTGATAATTTGATCGATGTGCAATAAAATCAAAAGCCAAATTCGAGACTGCTGGTGAATTTAAGTTAAAATTTGTTTAATTAATCTTGATCTTTAATGAAAAAATCAGCATTTTCCATATTGACAAGTTAAGTGTCATGTTTAGTAAACTCTTAATTGGCAACCATAGTCTCCTTCAACTTGGAGACTATTACAGAATTTTAAATAATTAGGGAGAAAAAAAAAATGACTTCAGCATGTATTCTAGTAATACACAGCACATCCTTAAATAATATCTGGAATGTAACATTATTACTGCCTGAAAAGCCTACTTTTCCAGTGGGAGGAAATGCCAACTAGATCATGTTTTGTCTTTAGATTAGGAGTTCTAGTTTCTATCCCCTACCCTATTTTCCTACGTGTAGTGCGGATGGTGGCCTTACTATTCATTCTGTCCACACTGTAATTATACAAATAGGAAGCAGCATCTCCTCCATTCAACGGCACAGTAGTAAAATTTCTGCAGACCGACTTCTGGACAGTACACAGGTCCGGACCTGTTAGAAACATTCAGGAGGCTTCTCGATCAGCAATATGCTGCTTTACTCTTCCAGGTTATGCCTGGAGGAAGTCCGAGTGGAGCAGCTTGGAGGAGGCACTGTGGAGACCAGGCTTAGATTGGAGTTTGGAGTCCACAAGTTCTTCATTCCTATTGCATGCACTATTCGATTCATATTTCTAACATATATGAAAAGCATTATAAAAAGTAGTGTTACTCCGGTTAAAAATTGTATTAACCTAGATTGCATCCATCTGGTTGTACTAAGAGTTCGTGCTTCAGAATTAGTGCACATGTTGTATCACCTTTACACACTGTCCTAGTCATCTGGCATCTATCCAACCTTTGGAACCAAGCCCTTATCAAGCCTGTTCTAAATAAGGAGACAAAAAGTCAACTATCAAGCTATGGTCTCATTGCCCTCATCCCACTGGAGGTCTCGAGGTGCAGAATAAGCTGGATATAATGGAGGATATCATCACCAATCCGCTTCTTCCCTATTTGGAAACATATTATTTAATTAGTGATCACTAATATAAATTCCACCATTCTGGAAATAAAACATACTACCTGATTACCATATCCACCTTTCTGCACAGGCCACGAAAAGTTTTGAAGCATCTCTTGTGATTGCCCTTGATATTTCCAAGAGATTTAATCGATTCTGGCACTGTGGCCTTCTTTCTATGCTGCCATCCAATGATCTCCCTCCAACCCGTGGTGAGCGGATTATTAACTTCCCCTCTGGTCGTTCATTGCGTGTCTCTGATTTTTCCATCAGTGCCAGAGCACACAAAGCTCTGTGCTTTCACGTACACTCTTTCCCTTATATATCAAAGGTCTTCCAATAACAGTCAATCCCATTCACTTTGCTGATTAGGGCACACTCCATTCCTCTTCCTCACTGACAAAACCTTGTAATATCTAGAGGACTCAGACTTCAAGATCTTCTATGGCTGCCGCCCTAAATATTGATCTTTCAGCAATTCCCAAATGGGATAAAGATAATTTAGTGAATTTTAATGCAACCAAAATTATAACCATGCCTCACTCTCCTTCACTTTTGATAACAGTCTAATGAACAACCAAGATCATTTTTCTCTTCTTTGGCTGACTTTCACATCTAGCCTATCTTGGCATAAAAAAAAAAAAAAAAATCAGCTAACGCCTTTTTATTCCCTTATAGGGAGTCGGCGAGGCCGTTTAGCCCTATCTAACTTTTGGAGACTGAGTGGGCAGTTCAATCTCCACTAGCAGCCAATCAGAGATAGCTGGCCCAAGGCTGTCACTAATTAAGCAGCAAGTGAAGAGGCGGCTCAACAAGTACCGCCATCTCGTGTTCCCTAATCCTCACACAATATTTTTAATGTCTAAAATAGTGCGGGTTATACGGTCGATTTTCTTGAGTTTACGGGACAAAAGACCCACGTTTCCGGGAGAAAAAAAATCCCGCTTGCCCGTGCCAGAGATCGAGTAACTCGGGAACCGGTCGAAAAAAGGCTTAGAAAAATTTCCTCTAGTCGCCGACTAGATTCGAAAACAAGTCTTCCTTTGTGCGGTCAAGCGCCGTGATATGCAAACTCCACATCCACTGAGCTAAGCCCATCACGTCCATAACTTCTGTAGCCACCAACAATCTTGGGCTTCTTTGTCTTTCTAAACATTTCTGATCGACTCATATCACTTTATGAATCCCAAATCTGCTAAACCTTAGAATATTGCGCTCACATCTGGGTGATGCATGTAAAGTCTCCCCAAGAATACCTGACTGTATCCTTATCTTCCTGTTTCAGCACTGTGTCCTTTCTACAGGTATTTGGTTGACGCTACTCTACTCTACTCTACTATCCAGTTCAGTAGAGTAGCTTTTATTTCATAAACGCCACACTATCTAACTGGACACCACCATTCCAGGCACACTCAATAACGTAAGAACATGGCCAGCTGCTGATCATTATCCATATACCGTGCAGACTCCAGATTTACTGGGTGAACTTCTTATCGTCTTCGTACATTCCCTATATATCGCTGTCCTTTGGAACAATCTTTCTAATACCTTTAGCCAACGTCTACAACCTCCATTTCTTCAAGGAAACACATTACATAGTTCTTTATTCTCTCTCACTTGCCCACACACTGCATTGTCATGTTACAGGTGTTGCGATCTCTCTTTTTTTTCTTGTTAAAAAAAGTACATTCTCCCCGAGAATTACAGGTGAAATTGGAATGTCCATACATATGATTGGTGACATTAAGTACCATTAGCTGCATTAAGACATGAATTTATTTTCTTGCCTTAAAGTATAACTACGATAAAAACATTACTGGGAGGACTTACAGATCTTTAAGGAATATTGCTTTCTTCCCTCCCCCTGATGTGGATTCAAGACCGTTAGAAAGACACCGTAGATAAATCTCGTGTGGATGTGGCGTGATTTGTAACTAGCAGAGCAGTTTTCATAGAAATAAGTGCTGCCACATAGGAATGTGTATATTTATATCTTTTGGAAAATGCCATCTCTTAAAAGCACTTGATGAAATGGCTAATTGCTACAATTTAAACCTTTGGTTGTGTTTATACAATTTCTCTCTGTCGTCTTTGTTTATGCTTTCGTTTGCCAAAGGATTTGCTTGGGAAAAGAGGAATTCTAACGTAGTTTGAAGACAATAAATGGCGCTGACGAATCCTGTAACTTAAACGAGTTATTTGCAGGATTTGTGTACGATTGGCTAACTATCAGACGTATAAATGGTGACAGAAGTGGACATTTTTCACACTGTGACTAAGTAAGTCAGGAACCCCTTTAGAGAGCGACGATTTAAGGTTTATTTTAAGGGCGAATTTATTACTTTTGCTTTGACAACCAACTCCGCAGAGCATAAAACTGGTGCGCTGTTGTGAAAAATGTTACTTAGTTCCTTTCAAGAACTTCGCTAAAATGTTTATCTTTCACGTTTACCTCGATGTTTTCTTGCGTGTTTGTTTTCTTTACACTTAGTAGTTTTAAGAGAGTCGAGTGACGCTATCTTAGTGAAGTTATATATGCAATTGGTGTAGTAAAAGGATGTCTGTTTGCTAACCGGTAAATTTGTTCAATAAATTGTTATACTGTCGACTATACTGATCTCTGTTCATCATTGCCGACGTTACCTGAATAACTTGTTGGGAACGCTTATGGTAGAAACCTAAACGGGAAAATTATACATCGTATTATTAAAATGGCTCACAATTTAGCATATAAATATCCAATGAGTTGCAGATCGTCAGAAATTCGTTGGAGTTTTTATCTTTTAAAAATTATAAACGGAAATCAGTTGCATTTAGGGTTTAGGAATATAAAATGTGTACAGTCTAAAAAAGTTATTTTTTAATTACTGACTTCAGTGATTTTAAATCGAACCCCCCCACCCCCCTCCGTGGATATAGACGTCTCCCACCTGTCTTTAGGTGGGAGATTAATTTCATTTCCCGGTGTGAGACCACCTCTCCGCTTAGTAGAGGCCTGAAGTGACTTGATAAAAAGTCCCATGTTTGGTTTCTAGAGAAGGGTTTCCGGTCTAGGTAAAAATCAATTAAGAATATAAAAAAATATAAATAAAGAATATAAAGAAAAATGAAGAATATTAAAAGAAATATCCGCGCGGTTAGCCTAGTGGGTATGCGCTTCCCAACTATATGCCTGGGAAAGGAGTGTCCTGGGTTCGATTCTCATCGCCGACGTCAGGAGCTTAAGGATCTTTCTCAGACGTAGCCAAATTAGCCGGTCTTGGGCGTGGACAGCAGGGTTTTTCTCCCCAGTTTATCTGGGGTTTTCCTCCCACAAGCAGGCAAACCGGCTCCGTGAACATACGTATCTACAGACATAGTATACACCTGGAGGCATAGGGTTAGCCACCTTATCCTCGGGACAGGTACGACTTAGAAGGACTTAAGGAAAGATCTGTAACAGGCCAGTAGGCCTAATACATAGCAGGGAGAAGAAGAAAGAAAAAAATAAAAAATAAATTTTAAAAAATAGAAAAAAGCCATAGTCCACTGACGGTAGTAATGTACTATAGGCTTACAACTGTCCGTGAGGGAAAGTTACATAAAAAAAAAAAATAATAATAATCAATTTTCTTTCCTACAAGTGTATGACGAATATTCAAAGTCAACTTTGATCGTCAAATAAACCTCGGTTATACTGACAGTTTTCTCCATTCGAATCGGAACATGTAATCAGCGGGGAGTCTGAGAATGAAAAATAAGGGTGTTTCACAAAATATAGAAATCTTCCATATTTCTTAGATGGGTCGAAGATGATTATATAGACGATGATCTTTGACCCACAGGCTTCGCTAATCAAAACTAAGCTGTTGAAATAATCACTTCCTTTCTCTGCAATGTGTAACAGTGCAGGTCTGGAAATAGTCAAATGGTCATCTCTTGAGGCCAATTCTCAAGAGCCCCGCAGAACATTCTTTACTAAAATTTCGTCTAACAAGTAAGATGAAACCAACAGAGGGAGCTTGTTAATTGACCTCTAATAGTGGGGTTTCCAAATTACTTATACACTTACCCGAATTTCTCATCTGTAAACCGTAGAAGAAAACAATTTTTTTTTCCCTTATTTTCATAGACCTTTTGTTACCAAGGGCTGCATTGAAATAATTTTGTAGTTTGCATTTTTCTATTCACATTTCGTTTTTTTTTTTGAGTAAAATGCTACCTTTATTTTTATGTTTCATGTTCTCACTGTTTATTTATCTAAAGCTGATGATCCGAAGTTGGTTTATTCACTGTTAATTCTAGTAGTTTCGTTTAATTGGTGATGATATTGCTGATAAGATACAAGATTTTATCTGAAAAGACTGAAAAGGCTGTTTCAATGGTAATAAAGTGTTCAACTTCAACTCTCTTAATTAACCTACGGAACTGTCTAATATGGTCATTTGACACACACACACACACACAGAGAGAGAGAGAGAGAGAGAGAGAGAGCGTGTGTATTTGCATTATCTGTTGTCGGCTTCCGTTAGACTTAAGTAATACGCGTCTGTATTACGTCAAGAAAAGAGGAAATAGTGGTAATTTGGAGTGTGCGCTTACACATTATAGCAGCAGATGTCTACTCTGTGTGCGCGATCAAATAACAAATTAATAAAGTGCCGGATCTACTTTGTGGGTAGTAACTAAAAATAAAAGCTTTTTAATTACACATCCGACTCCATTTAATAAATGTAAACTAGCTCTGACCTTCTCTCTCTCTCTCTCTCTCTCTCTCTCTCTCATCGAAATAATTCGTTTGACACTCTCTACAAATATGTACATTTGAGGACTCAAAAGAAATCCAAGATATAAATCAAGTATTTTGAAATACCTGATTTATTTTGAGATCGATGTCATTGTTTTCAGAGATAAAAGGAATAGGCCTAATTTAAAATGAATTTGTAACCTGGAAAACAGTTCTTTAAAAGAAAAAGTAATTACCGTTCGGGAAAAGAAAAAAATATATAATTTATTATTTTTAATTTTATATGAAAATTTATTTAATAAGAATTATTATAATTATAATATTTTTAAAATTCTTTTAATAACTTTATTGATCTCTCAAATATTTACATATCGTAGAGCAATATTATTATTTTTGTCTGTGATTTATTATTTATTTAATTAAATTACAATTAAGTTCAAATATCTGTAAATATAGTAATCAAATACAATCGATAATAATAATAATAATAATAATAATAATAATAATAATAATAATAATAATAATAGGTTTTAACTGCTTCCAAGAATATGTCAAGGCCAAGGTTCAGCATGTGTTACGGGGTATGATTTCAAAGCATTGACAACCGTTTTTCTTAATGCAGTGCTATGTGGCCTCCAATAAGGGTGGTCTCATACTAGATCATTAAGCTCCGTAGCTCACTCGATATTGACGATGCTTTTCGAAAAACCTGAGTTTGAACACGTCTGGGATGCGAAGAACTTTTGTGAGGGCTTTTCAAATGAAGATGAGTTTATCGGTTTCATACGAATATAACAGCGTTTTATATCCCGGAAACTAGGGTTTTTTTCACTTGGCAAAACAACAACGACAACAACAAAACATTCATATTCATATCACGCAGTTGTCAGATATGATACACTGACTTTCGGACTGTAATTTAAAACAAACCGAACCAAACTTACAAATAAAATTCATTTTCCACCTAGTAGACATTCACAAAACGTCCATGCTCATTTTGGGATTCAAATAGATAGCCTATTAGTCGAAGAGCAAATAAGTTAACGACACCTTATTTGTTTCCTGTTCAAAACAAGTCTTCAATAAAATTAACTTGGAGAATTATACATTTTCACTGAATGTAACTGAAAAGTAGAAGACATAGTTGATAAAAATTTGCCGAATACAAAGGATCAACAAGACCGCTTAAATGTTCGACAACAATAACTGAAAACTGATTATGGAACAAATGCAGAGCATAAAAACAAGACAGCGATTACCGACGATGAAGGAATTAGGCAAAATATTAAGTAACCTCAACTTGGCAGTAGAAATGATTCCTACCAACACTTGAAGCTGATATGCAGTGCTTCACTTGTATTCACAAAAGAATTTGTAGTGAAGAATTTGTGGATGCAAAAACACACGTGTTGGAATAATTACTTTACTTAGAATTATGACAATAACATTCGACATTTCGACCTGTGTATTGAGGTCATCATCAGGAAAACATGCATATGCATAGGACACAAGCTACGTGACACTGCACAAAAAGTAAGATAAATCTAAAAGCTTTGTTAATCGTTTATACTAGCCTGACCTCTGGTGGAAAAAAGAAAAAACTCTAAATAAATATATTATTAAATAAAATATATACAAAATTAAAAATTGATTCACAAAATAAAATATACTTTTTATACATATCAGTATAATAATATACATATGATTGAAAAAAATTACAGCGGGAACTACATTCAACTATTTCTATAGTCCTCCCATATTAAGATTTTCTTCTGTTTGGGGATCATTCTGAATGCTATATGGGTTGAAGATGGATCCTCCAGAGTCTTGGAATTATTAATCCATCATTCTTGTTTAGATTTGGATGATGTTTCAGCATGTCACAGGCTTTTTTGAACTTTCTTTCAAACCAGGTTTTGGTGTGATGTAGGGATTTGGAGCATTTCCAGTTGATTCTGTGACATGTTTGAAGTGTGTGTTCTGACAGGCCTGTTTTACCATAGTTGAGGAATTTAATGTAGTGTTTATGCTATAAATGTGGCGTTTACAACATTTATGTCATAAACGCTATATTATATTGAATTCCTCCACTATGGAAAAACAGGCCCGTGTGCGTGTTCTTTGACTCTCAGCTCTATTAATTGAATATGGAAATTAATTATTTAAATTAAGGGAATATTTAATCCCACATTATTTCAAAGCCGAATAAGAAACTCTAAGATAGAAATCGAATATAGCAAACTATAAAAGTTAGGCGAGTCCAAGCGTAAGCAAATAGGTCACTACCCAGACCGATTTCAACCTTTATTGAGGTCAGTGAGCAGGTAAACCAATAAATACCAAGATCATAGTGATAATAGCTTTAATACTATACAGTGCGATTTGTTAAAGAGGTGCACAAATAAATTAATAAAATAAAGAGCCAAAAGGCTCCACTTAGGCGATGTAAAAATTATTTAAATTAAGGGGATATTTAATCCCACATTATTTCAAAGCCAATCTTGGTATTTGTTGGTCTGCCTACTCACTGATGAGACCTCAATAAAGGTTGAAACCGGTCTGGGTGGTGACCTATCATCCCTTAATGTAAAACAACATACATCTCCTAGGGGATGAGTTTTACATTAGGGTTAATACTAAGAATAGCGATCCTAGCTTTTTCCACCTTTACTACGAGTTGCCCGGTATTGTACTACCCTGGTATTTGCTTACGCTTGGACTCGCCGAATTTTTATAGTTTTTTGTATTCGGCATGAAACTCTTTGATTTCTATCTTAGAGGTTCTTATTCGGCTTTGAAACAATGCGAGATTAAATATCCTCTTAATTTAAATAATTTTTACATCGCCAAAGTGAAGCCTTTTGGCTCTTTATTTCATTAATGGAAATTAATAATAATAATAATAATTATTATTATTATTATTATTATTATTATTATTATCATCATCATCATCATCATCATCCTCCTTTAGTGTCCTCTCTCTCTCTCTCTCCCTTGTTTAGTGGTTATAACGATTAAACACCAAATCAATTTTTGAAATGTTGTTAATCTGTGAAATGGATAAACTGAAAATTAACAACATCGCATTTATTTTATGTATTATATAACTTATTAATTACAATGTAATAATAATAATAATTAAAATAATAAAATGTTTTGATACAGCCATCTTCGTTGTTAGCATATAATCCGCTAAAATTACGAGGAAAAAATGTAATTGAATTTTTCGTAAATGCTAAGACTAGCTCCTCACTTTGTATTCATTTCGACTAGAACAAATGTCCCAATTCTCTACTATATTCATATATTTCAGCATCTTATTTTGCAATAAACCTTCTCACTAAACCAAATAATTCCTGATAAAGACGAAGATAAAATAAGCTCGTGAACACAGTTGTTCTTGGCAAACTGACTTGATCTGGTTTATGTTCAGCTTACTTTGAACAGCCTACTTCGGTAGCTGAGTTCGTAAAAACCACTGAATTGTTTACCGCAAAGGAATTTGAATTCCAAATAGGGCGTAAACATTTGTAAAGTCTATTCTGGAAGGCTAATGTAGCTTCTTGAGATTATACGAATTCTCTTTGTTAACATAATAACAGTGAAAGAACCATCTTAGTTTACATAGTTTTTTCCAACTGCGAAAGTGCTTATAAAAATTAGGATTATTCACTTAAGCATTGCGAGAACAAAAGTGAGCAACAGATGCCTTAATTTATAAATAATATTAATGTGATCATATTAATATATATCATAAGTTATATTAATTCACATATATATTATAAAAATATTGTAACTGTTCTCAAAGACCGATAAAAATTATGATTATTATTTTAAAAATATTACATTACTATTTATCATGATTATATCACTATTGTCATGTTTTGAAAATAATGATAATAAAATTTAAGGATCGTTATAAGAGGTTTTTTTTTTTTTTTTAATTAAAGATAAGTTAGCCGATCTTATACGGAGATAGTAATTTTCTTAATGAAATAAAGAGCCAAAAGGCTTCACTTCGGCGATGTTAAAATTATTTAAATTAAGGGGATATTTAATCCCACATTTCTTTCTTCCTGGAAACGCTGGTTTTTACCCCCCCCCCCTTCCAAAGCAGGCAAACTGGACAGAGAACATCCAAAAAAATTGAGAAAATTTCTGTACAATGGGTAGTGTAGTGCAATCAGTGATCGTGCAGTGTAGTGCCGTGTTGTAATGTAGAGTGACTTCTCGATGCGCTGTGGAACTCCATGGTGGTATAAAGTACGAGTATTAATAATAATTATTATTACAATACGAAAACGCTAATCTAGTCGACAATCTCTAAAACGTTCACAAACATCTATACTAACAGTGGAATGTGGGCTCACACGTAGGACTTGTTGTTAGCATATGGGAAAAGCCAGGATACCAGTACTAGCATTTGGATCCGAGATGAGGTATTGGCCAGAAGTCACCACTCTCTAGCCGAGTACCATTGTAGGCTATCATCATTCCCTGAAGGGTTCAATGTCTGTAGATCTGTGTATTCACGGGACAGGTGTGCCTGTTTTGAAGAATGAAAAACCCGGGTTTCGGGGAGAAAAAACCTCCACCTCAGTACAAGACTGGCTAACTCATTTATAGTCGGAAAATACCTAATAAAGGTTTCTCACGTCATAAACGGAAATCGAACCCAGCTGTTTCTGACCCAAGGACTCCGTCCATACCGACTGAACTACAGAGGCTCCACGTATGCTTGAATATACCTGGTTTTCCTTTTCAGTCGTTTCCGACGTAGGTGACTTTGTAGGCATTGCTCACAAAGTGTTCCTGGTAAGATTTTTACAGAGTTGTTCGCCATTCCCCCCCCCAACCCCCCCAAGTTTTATCCGGTCTCGGGACAGGCATATGGCTGGGACGTATTAATGACTGTAATCCACGTGTGTGTTCACGGGGCCGGTTTGCCTGTTCTGGGGGACGAAAAACGCGAGTTTCTGGGTGAAAAAACTCTACCTCTGTATTAGACCGGCTAACTCACCTTTAGTCGAAAGTGATCAGATAAAGGTTCCTCAATTCACTGACGGGAATCGAACCCAGGTCTTTCCGACCAAAGGGCTTCGTCTATACTGACTGAGCTACGGAGGCTCTTGAATATACTAATTACCATTTTTTTTTCGTTTTATTTTTCAAATGAATATCACATCTGCTATTCCGAATACTTCTCGAAAAAAAGAATGTTGCAGGTAAAAATTTCTTTGCTATTTATCACAACAAATACTATTTATCTTGCAATTATTAAGGTGAAGTTTATTTTTTATTTTTAATAACTGTAGAAAGAAATGGTTATTTTAGTTGAAAATTTATAGAATTAAGTCAAGTTTTATTCACTGAGTATTATTACTATTAAAGTAAATTAATTATTATTATCAGTAGATTTTTTTTTTTTTTTTTTTTGTGAAGCAAAACTATATTGAGCTAGAACGAATCACCTTAAGACGTGTACGAAATGAAATAAATTCGAGTCGACAGATATACAAAATTATAATAGATATTACTGTTGTTATCATAATTATTGAATAGTAATAATCAAATATTAAAAATTAAAAAATTGATGTAAGATGATGTCTTAGCAAAAGAAAAAGAACTGAAAATTTTAAACATTTTTAGCTTCAAAGAAAATCATACTAACATTTTATCCACTTTATCCATTTACCATCGTCAGAAGCCTTCGTGTAGTCGTCACATTACTGACACGGATATGGTTACTCTTTTTTTGAAGTCTGACAGATTGAAGTGTTTTTGTTACGATATTTTAAAGTTTAAGCCAGTGGGGAAATCCTCTACAGCTAAACTTTTACCATGATTATTTAAAATGTCTTAATATAATTTATTACACTTCGTGAATCTGACGTCTTTCACCACAAATTTTAGCTGCCATATTTTCAATATTGTTATTACTCGTGTACGTATTGCCATAATGTGTGAATACTCACTCGTGTTAGAGAATTGAACGTTTTTTATTTGGTAAAAGGAAACACTAATCAGAGTTCTTTTCTTGATTAAAAGATTTTCGTTGCATCACTAAGAATTTGGTTTACACATCTTCACGACAGAGGGAGAATTGCAATACTCAGTGACACTCATGGGTCTACTTGAAATTGAAGATGACAAGAAATTATATTCTTCGTTTAATCCTTTATCCAAGTGTAAGCAAACAAAGTTTGCGCCCGAAGTAATTTCAGGACTGGACAATTCGTACACAGAAGCTAATGACTTGAGTTGTCCAGTCCTGAAAATACTTGGATAAAGGATTAAACGAAGAATATAATTTCTTGGCATCTTTAATTTATAGTATAACCAAATGGAAAAACTTCCAAAATCATGGGTCTACTGTTTTTTCAGACTTTTACAGCATTCTTTGCCATACTTAAAATCATGACTTACTTTATTTTATTTCACACGCTTCATTTAACTTTAATCAATAAAATACTATTTAATCCCCCCCCGCTTAATTTTCAAAGCAACGGTTTACAATATTCAGCATAAAACCAGAAACGTACTTGGAGGAATCTTACATAAACATTGAAAGTACACTAACAGGAGTGCATCATCTTAAAATTACCTGTAAATATAAACATAAAACAAAATCTGGTTATTTTATGACATATATTTGATATGTCAAAGAGTCTACCGAAAATCGATGAAACATTCCGAATAAATACGAACTGTAGTAATCGTGGAAGTTGATAGAAATTGGAATAACATAAATTGTCAATTCATTGTAATAAAACATGAACTTTCGAAAAGAGGTTGGATGAATAATCCGGAAAAATAATAAAGGAAGAAGTTATTTTCTTTTCAAAAAAAACCAAATTTCAAGACTAAGCAGCCATGTACTGTTATAAATTCTAAAAATATATTTTCCATTTAATATTAATAAATAGATAATTTGGTCGCCATCTCTCCAAAGACATTTATGTTGAGTTTAACATAAATGTTTTTATTAGTAAATAATATACGATAAACATGCAAAAATGTTTAACATATATTATTTACTAGTTATTAACAAGGTAATTTAAATATTTGGGAGAATTTAGATATTTCGTGTTTCAACCAATTCGGTTCATTTATGATATTGCAGCTAAAATGCAGCTGACAGTTAAATCATCCTTCAAAAAAAAAAAAAAAAAGGTAATGGAAAGATATTAGAGAAATTTATTCAGTAAGGTGAACTTACTGAAAACGGAATAAATTGTAATGATATTTCTATAGATAACTTGTAGAAATGACTTCTTTTTTTCTTGACAGTTATTAATTCATAATATTACTTTCCCAATGTTTCAGTATTACTCGTATTACTTTGCATCTATCCTGAACGCATCCAGAAAGGCAAACGATTTCAGTATACCACAAACTTATACAATTGACACAGCGTTATTAGGCTATTTCCAAAACAGGCCTCATGGGCATCGAATTCTACGTACAGTTAAGAGGATAGTACTTTGAAGGAGATAAACGCAAATCAACTTACGAGGGGATCTCGAAAGTTCTGATGAACACCTAGAACAAAAATTAATTCATTTTATGTCTTTTTATATACCCTAAAAGAAAATATATTCCTTAAAAAAAAAAAAAAACGAAAAAACATTTTTGTTCTAAATGTCAGAACTTTCCACCCCCCCCCCTCGTAATTGACACAGTTTTTAAAATTTTTAACAAGCGATTACTGAGATTTGAAGGGAATCAAAGGGGGGGGGGGTGTGTGGGAAGGGGTATTATTATTTTTAGAAGGCTTATGGACTGCATTATTTGCATTCTGTTGTTGTACCATTGTGCCCTCATGTTTTATGTTCTAGCCAAACAAAACGAAATACTTTTCCTAAAAGTTCTATTTTAAATATGCATTACCGAAAAAAGCAACACTTTCCATTTTCTTCTTTGGGATTTTTATACTTGTAAACATTAAAGTCACAGCAATCTGTGACTTTAATGAACACCGCGAACACAAAGAACAACTGCTTACCTGAATAAGCTGAATCCATGACCAATCGAGTTTGAAAAAACTGATTGAAAAATGTTAAGCTGCGATAAAATAATTTTAATAAAAATAATATAGCGACTGTACTATAATAATTAAAAAAAAAACACTCTTTAAAGCATTTTATTTTATTTTATTTTATTTGGAGAATTTCAAAATCCAGCACATTGTCACATTGATAAATTCGATTGGACACTCAAATGCTAAAAATCAGATGGATAATTTAATTAGGAAGAACAATATTTGCAGAGAAAGTATGAACAGATAATTACATAATGCTTAACATTTCCATCTGAAGAACAGGTTTCAGTTTTCTGAAGAAATCCTAGAAGAAAGACACATTCCAATGTTATTTCTCAGAGCCTCATATAGATAGATACTTGGGATTTATTTCGGCAAGACTTTCTTGCCCTATTTGTCAATGCTCCAGTGTAAACAGCAATGATACCTTATTTGGCATGGAATTTAGAATTTTGGTTAGCGAATTGTTAAAAATAAATAAATAAAATAAGTAAAACTTTCTTTTTCTTTTGGCGTAATTTCTTTTCCAAACCTGAAAGATTGATTTAAAAGCGGCGATTTAATTTGTTTGTATAACGGTAGTAAAAGTCAAATCATTTGATGCAAGAGTGACAATAAGAAATATTTCACTTTTAAAATAACAAAACACAATGTTGAAACCATTATCCTATTTGGAAATAAACAACGCTTTACAACATATGCGAGTGTTAACTGTTTTTACGCACAGCAAAAATATAAAATGTAACTGTATTATGCTGTTTTTGAAGTGCTTTTATTTATTAATATTAAATTTATTTATTAGCAGTTAGAGGAAATTTTCATTGTCTGATAACCTTTGTAAATTATTTCGTTTTTCATGGTAAAATGAATACGCTTGTGAACTTGCTATGTCTAGCAGACTATACGAAACCATTCAAAGAAATCTTTTAATTGTCGGAAAAATAGAGGGCGTAATTTCTTAAGTGATGAATGATAACACTGAGAATAAAGAAACCGCTTTGAGGGAAGCACTTCGATAGGTATACCGAAATGTTTCCGACTATAATTTGAATAAAGCACAGGGAATATGAATTCGAAAAGAAAAAAAGAAAAAAAAATGAGGACAGACTAAGACATTATAACGTAATACGGGGGTATGTTAGCAGACACAAGACAAGTTTTAAAAGAAACGGTATCTGGGATTTATGAAATGGGAGCGGGAAAGATGATAAAGGCAAAGTAGATCAATATGTCGAAAGATATTACAATTATTGAAGTTCAGAAACACATTGATGTCAGGAAAAAAATTATATACAAGATTCTGGTGTGCGGTGCAAATCGATTGGGATGAAGAACGAGAACTGTGAGAAAATGAAATGATAAATCACGAAATGAAAGTTATGGACACATATGGAAATAAAATTGATAAAGAGAACCAAAGATGTTCAATGTAGAGAGAGAGAGAGGGGGGGGATGAGAATAAGTGCGGAAGTACTAAAAAAATGAGAAATTACATTGTGACATGGACATTGATATTAACGAAAAATATGGAAAGTTGATTGGAAAGTCCAAAACAAATCGAGAAACAACTAAAAAGTGATTACAAAAAGAGGGAAAGAAAAGAAAGAGCCAAAGATTCTTTAGAACACCGTAGGTTACAGAACTTAGAGTAAGCACATCAGTGCCGTGGGTGAGGGTGGTGGAGGTGGTATTAAAAGAATAATAAACCTATTGATATTCTTTTGAATAGCTGTAGGTTTTTGTCATTGGAGAATACTATGTCAGGAAGGCTGTTCCAGAGCATAGAGGCAGATGTCATGAAATAATACAATGGATAAATATCGAGAAAAGTGTGAAACAAAGCAGAGTCGCAATATCATTTACATTACAGCGATTTCTGAATGATTTGGAATGTTTTTTTTTTAAATGAGGAATGGCTATGATCATCGTGTTGTATTTAAAAATGGTATGTGTTGTCTGGTTGGATTGCATGTTGCACAGGAAAGAAATCGAAACAATATAGTTGTATCGTCTGTTTTCTTTCCCATCTGAAATTGGATAAATCATCTTCAAATTACCATGATAAAATCTGAACTTATAATAAATTTTAAAAAATTATAATCTGAAGGATTACTAAACAGTATATGCAGTAAGTCTTCTATTCATTTCTAATCTAACTGAACTCGTGAATAAAAATAGCAGAATTCTTAAACTATCCCCCCCCCCAAAAAAAACTGTATCCAGTACACATTATTCTACATTCAAATATTGCCGACTGAGCTATTTCTTTGCATCATTTCCCTCCTCATTTCTGAGAATGTTGCATCCTCTGACAGATCAGTACTATTCCCTGAACTCAGCACTGACTTTGAATCATTCCTCCTCTAACACACACTTCTCGTATCATTTATTTGGCTATTCTTCTGACATCACAAGTAAATAAAACACATTTGGCTATCCATTATTTTTAGATATCCATGGAAGGCAGAGTTCTTTTCCTATTCTTATTTCTATTGATATTGGTTCAGGTTACTAACAATGCTCATTTTTCAAATTAAATGATCGTAATTAATTAGTTGGCATTAGACTGGTTGAAATGTCAGTAGTTGTGTAGATATTTCAGTTATGCAAGTACTTTTCGACCTATAAATACCTCGAGGTGTAATTATACAGAGTTTACAGTTCTTGCTTCTAATATTGTGTTAACTTGCATTAACTGTTCGTTCTTATCAAAGATCTTTCAATGTAGTTCATCTAACTGTTCGGTTATTTTATTTCTTCAAGCAGACATTGCCAAGTATGGGAAGGAATAAATGAGTTGCTCTCTCTTTGGACGATGAATTCAAACTGAATTCTTCACATAAAAATCGTACTTGTGCTTCCGACGTAGTTTGAGACGAATTTTCAAACCTAAATACAGTTTTAACATTACACGCGAATGCAGTTACTACAGCTTTTAATGATAAAAGCTTTCATTCATTACACATATTTCACGTGAGCAACTAATACAGTACCGGAACTTACCTTCTTCAGCACAGTGATCGGTTTCTTCGTCATGGCTACAGTCTTCCGCTCTCAACGCCAGGTGTGCATGACATCCTGATAACGCTTCTGGACGGTCCCCTCTTGTTAATGGAGCGCGCATCGCTTGACTGTCGTCTTCCAGAAGAACAGGAGGAGGAAAGAGATACCTTGTCACCGGACTACCACTGTTGGATGACCCTGGAAAGGTCAACTCTCCACGTGCGTTTCTCTCTAAACAGCGCGTATTTGGCCAAGAGTTCTGTACTACGCCATCCTTAACAGGTCTGTGAGGACTACTGAGAAGACTTTCTATACAAAAGTCAGTTGACTTGAAAGGTTTAGCAGGGGTCTGCATGACGTTCTTTTCCTCAGCGGGTGGTCTTAATGACCACTGGACGTTCGCTCTGTACAAATCCTAAGAGCCATTTGTCGCTTTCCCCTTGCAAGTTGATCGCCAGGAGTGTTCGCCTTCCGACATTAACACCTCGTAACGCATCCGGAGCTAATCTAAGGAAACATCGCATTCATGTGCTGATGTCAAAAGCTCCTCCTTCCGCCAGGGGACGGCCCTACTGTCGGCAAGTCCCGGTCTTGGTATATGTGGTAGCACTTGGCCTATTTGCCGTAAGTTGCGGACACTCCGACTGCCGACATGTCCCGCCTGATAAATCGCCTTTAAGCGGTGATTAAGGACTGTCAGAAATATGAAATGGGCAATTAAACTCGGCTAGTCACTCCCCTAACTCGTTAGCAACGCTGTGGCTTCAGCGTTTCGTAACCTTTTAAACGAATGTTAATAAACAGGATTTTTTTTAATCCTTCCCGCCACATCGTACATCATTAGGCAGCTATTTTGGCCCGTGAGGAGGCTCCTCGCGGTTCCAGTCTGTCAGCAATTTAAAACCGCTTACAGTCGGTAATTAATCACTGTTGTCGACCTGCCTGAAACTGTAGCTTCCTTGTTAGTGCGTTCTTAATTGGCCTGTCCCTCGTTCTTTACTCGATCTAGGTTCATCCTCTCCCCCCCCCTCGCTCTCCTTTTTCCTTCGCCTTTTCACCGCCGTTCTGACTTTCTCCTTCTGCCGTCACCAAATGAAAACCGTGCCGACATCATCGAAGTGCGAAAAAGCATCTGCTTTAGAAGGAGAGGGGAAAAAATTGGAGTTACTATGACAACGGATGTCTCTGCTAAAGAGCAGATCAAATATTGGGGGTCAGACGAATGGCATTGAAACATTAAGTCAGGCAGAGTTTGCCTATTCTTCGAATTTCTTTGGTTTTTGGTAATGTTTATCAGCTGGATATCATCGAGGCTATAAAATATTCAATTCCGAAAACCAAAAATCTAATGGCGTAAATATTTCAACCGTCAGTATCACATCTAAAAATTCGAAATTTCGGGGGAGTAAAGCAGAGAGAGAACGAAACATTTGATTCACGTGATGACCAAATATTGAACGTGATCTAGATCAGTGGTTCTTAAACTGTGTTCCGTGCAACCCGAAAGCTTGAAGTGGTTCGTTTGCTAGAGCACAGTCATTTATAACTCGCACTAGATCTGAAGATCCTCCACTGATTGTCATAATTTCTTTCCGATAATTTTTTAGGAAAATTTTTGTATGGGTTCCGCGCAAAAGAAATATTTTTACGTAAGGTTCCACAGCCTCGAAAAGTTTAAGAAACGCTGTTCGAAACTATTTATGCTAATTTAAAATTCGAAAGTAAAATTATAAACCAGATTTTATTTCTTATTTCAGTTTTTAATATTTTTATGCATTATAAAATTAAGTATTAAAAAGAGAAAATTATTATTTGAAGATAATCAAATTATATTAGCTACATCAGAAGATGATTTACAAAGATCAATAAAATCATTAAATGAAATTTCAGACCAACATAATATGAGAATATCAAAAGTAAAGACAAAAATGATGACATTCAAAGGAATACCTTCAAATATCTAGGAAGTGATCCATCATATGATGATAAATAAATAAATATATATATATATATATATATTAAAATAGCAAATTATGTTAAAGTAAACGACATAATAAATAACATATTATTATTATTATTATTATTATTATAAGGCCATCTCCATGGAATCAGTAAACTCATCGCGGGAGACCCAAACTCTCCACCAATATCTCTCATACCTTTTCTTGAACTCATTGACAGACGAAGCACTCACAACTGATCAGGCAAAGCATTCCATTCATTTACCACTCCCCAAGCGAAAAAATCTAGTCCTCACACCCTTGTTAATCACACTCTTCCTTAATTTCCAGGGATGATCTCTTGTTCTTCCACCACTATCCTACTGCTAAAATATTTCCCCTGCATCAATCTGATAAAAATCTTTTAGTAACTTAAATATTTCTATCATATCCCCCTTTTCTCCATCTATCAACCAACTTCTGTAACCCACAAATTCTCAATCTCTCTCAATGTAGGGAGCATTCCTTACACCACTCACAAACTTGGTCACTCGCCTGTGAATCTTTTCTACCATTTCCTCATCTCCAAGGAATCCATAGGACCAGACCTGGGCACAGTACTTTAAATGTGGACGTATCAACGCCGTATAAAGAGGAATAATAACTTTTTATCTCTGCATGTTAGTGTGTTCTTCAATAGCCACGTAAACCTATGCGCTATCTTGGACAACTTAGCAATATGCGCTCTGAACTTCAACTCTCTATCCACCAACACTACCAAGTCCCTAGCCTCATTACTCTCTTGGATTACAGTTCCATCAATCACCCCTAGCACAAAAACAAACTTTATTAAACCAACCGTTCTTAGCTATAATTCCAATTATAAACCAACTTTATTATATGGAAGTGAAACATGGACCATAAAAGAAGAAGAATAAAAAACAAATTCAAACAGCAGAAGTGAAATTTCTCAGAAAAATAAAAAAATAGAAAAACAGTTCAATATACCAAGTGTGACCATAAAGCAAATGATGAAATTTTACAATCCTTGAATATAAAACCAATTAGTTATTATATAAGCAAATATAAACAAAAATGGCTAAAAACATCTAAATCGAATGGACAACAGCAAACTGCCAAAAATACTATATGGATATAAAATAAATGGGAAAAAAGAACTGGAATACCAAGAAAGCGATGGCATGAGACTGGAACAAGCCACTTGGCCTAAAATATGTGATGGAAAAAAGAAGAAGAAAAAATAACAAACTGAATTTTGAGTTTATAGTAAATTCTTACTCCTAACCATTCATTAAGGAAGCCGGTGCCGTGAATTACTTCTATATATGCTGAATAGTTTCGATGAAGCTATTTTCAGATTAGTACAGCGTACCAAAGTCCTTAGTTTTGCTTTCAAGTCGTAAACAAAATGTTATCAAGTCGTAAACAAAATGAAAGAGATCTGTTTTTCAAGAAAAGAAGACAGATAATATCCTAGGTTTCTTAGAATTTCCAATACACAAACTGAGTTCTAGAAACAAAATTTAAAAACACCATTTTCCCAAACCAACTTTCAAATATGTTGTCAAGCTGCGATTTATTGCCAACCGTTCTTGGCTATAGTTCCAATTATAAAAAAATAATAAAGTAGCGAATAAGCTGGATATCAAAAAATGACATCCTGAGTAAAAACGTTTGTGCAACTAATGCACTATTTATCTATTTATTGAAAAATGTTAAAGAGATATTAAGCAACATCTCTGCACACCTGCATAAGACCAGTAGTTGTATACAAGGTTGGTAGTCGGGTCCCTTAAGTGGAACTCCAACAGCATAAAAGAGGCCACTCAAAAGTATTTAATATTCAATAAAAGTAGTCGTGGGGAGAAGGGGAAACAACAGCAGTTAGGCCACTTTTGGAGTTTTTATAGTTCAGTTTGATTTCATTTGCCTGTCACTGAAAATCTTAATATCAGTGTACGAAATAACAGAACTAAACAAGGCAACAAGATTGAGATTGGATTTTTTTTTTAATTTTTTTTCACCATTGATCCACTCAGTCATACATAACTTTCGATGCGCATGATTCAGAGGAAAGTTTGAAACTCAGAGAGAGAGAGAGCAAAATGATTTGTATTTCTTAAAAAAAAATGTCGCATTTGAACTGGAATGAAAACATGAGAACTTTTGTTTCATGGCAGCAGTTTGATTCCTTTCTTTTTAAGTAAATAATAACAATCAAATGGCAAAGATGAATTAGTCGGTTTTACTGAGATAGCAGTATTTTTTCTTCCTGTGGAATGTAAAAACATCCCACAAAACATGTCAACCGGCGAGAACACCACACGCAATTTAACAGACAAAAGACACTTGTCTCCATCGCCTTAGTTGCTTTGATCGTCATTACAGACCAACTCGACTCTATCCAATTGTTCACAATTTGATTGAATTGCTCTGGCATTGACACTGGTAAGTCTTGCTTTAAAAGAAATTGATTATGTATGTTTAAATGATGCATACATCTTAACAGAAGTCCATGTACTTACAATGAATGTTACAATGAATCCATGAAGAATATAAATATATAGAATTTCTAGGATTTGATATCGTCTCTGATACAAAACAGCTAGTCTGATACGTATACGTTAGGGTTCCTCTCTGAGAAATTTATGTTTGCATCTTGCAAACATGAAACTGGTCGCAGCATTAGCTGTTTCGGCCGTAATTCTAAATAACAACTCCCATAGGTACATTGCCGCATGTAGCTCCGTTTCTTTTTTTCTCAAATATAAGAGTTAATACATTTTTTTAAAAATATTCTTGCCAGTGTAACTGCGGTTTGTAGGAACACTATTGCAAGTTCTCAGGGGATCTTCTCTAGAACTTTAAGTAGGATTTCCCCCTTAGAGTTTTCATAGGCCATTTCGTATTTTCAATAGTAATACCATTTTTTGGAGTTTTGTGACTAGATAGTAACCTCAACACCATTTCGATGTTCTTGTAAAAGGACAATACAGCGATGTGATTTCCTCCATTTTTACAATATTCAAATATCGCACAAACTCGATTAAAATAGAAATATTAAAATGTCCATAGACTTTTCCAATATCATTCTGTTCGTTGTAGTGATGGTTAGATTGCAAATTTCAATGTTTGCATTCAAGTTTTGTCATTAGAAGCTGATTTAAAAAATCATTGCCTTTTAATTGTTTTTAAGTTTTCTGTTCAAAAGAAATCTGTAGGTTTTTTTTTTTTTGTTTTGTTTTGTTTCAAATAGAAAACTGAAGTGCTTTGTTTCCACATAACGAAACATAAAACAGGACATCACGCTCAAGTTGTAGATCTTTTTCTCAAGAAAATAAAAATCCGAATATGATATAATCACGATATATTACTATTTTTAAAGACGCTGGGACATTTTCTTAATCATATTCCACTTAATACGATTTCAAAAACGATAATTACAATTGACACGTTTTATAAAAATATGCTGAAGAAATTTAAAAGAATTCAATTCACTTATGGTTATAAATGAAGCAACTTACAGTTCACGTATTTTACTAACATTGCGAGAAAACAATGCGTTTTCACACGAGTCATGATGACAATGTTACAGACCTTGTGACACTGTATTTCTCATCTTGTATTTCACGGTCAGTTATTCTAGTATGTCCAGTTTTCAACCAATCCAAGCTAAATAAGAAAGCAAACAATTTATACTGAAGATGGGTCAGTGGCGCACCCAGAGGGGGGAAAGGGGCCCTGCCCCCCCCCCCCCAAAAAAAAAGAAAAAGGAGAAAAAACACTAGAAAATTTTCAAAAATCTTTTCCTAATTAAAATTCATTTTTTTTATTTATGTTGTGTTGTGTCTTCTATTTCTATACTACTAATGAATTAGGCGATCATTGTAGATGCTCAGTCACAGGTCATATGCGATGCGTAGTATGTATTCTCAAATCGTCTACTCAACTCGGATTATTTCAATAGATCCAATATGATTAAACTTTTCTATTTTTAAACTTCAGATTTATATTCAGAATGCCAATCGTAGATTTAAAATTTAAATCACTTATTTCTACTCTTGAATAGCAAGCAGCAGTTGCTGAGATTGAGTCCAAAATGGGGTCTTAAAAAACACTTTAGATTCCCAATCTTAGGTAAGAATAATTCGATAATATTCACCTATAAAACGGGAAAAAAAATTATAATTTTTATATTTCTCGTTGGATATTCTAAAATTTACCTATATGTATATTTTTTTTTTAAAAAAGAACATAATTTCTCTATCTCTTTTTTATCATTTTTAGAAAAAAGAACCTTACTGCGCAAGTCAATATTTTCTTTTCTTTAAAAGTTTCTTGGTCTTTGAGAACCTTAGGTCCTAAGAAAGTTCTAATCTATAAATACCAATTCCCATCCCACTTTCTTTTCAACTTTGTTTACTTGATTTCGTTGAAGTGCCTTCAATTGCATTGATTTCAAAAAAGATTTACATAGCAGTATTTACAGAACGGCAAACTTCCTGTTTTCCTGCCTCCAATTCAAAATAACTGATTCCAAATGAAATGAAGCTGAAGATTTGCTTATAACTAGAGTGTAGTAGAAAAGGTTTTTTTTTTTCATTTTTTTTATCTCAAGCAGCTCATGTATCATCATTCATGGAAACCATAGAAACAGCATAACTGCTAACAGCAGTAAAGTGATTAATCGACTGTATGTACCCTTATGACATAATAAGAGCTCTTCAGCGTCTTTCCATCACTTGAAATTGTTTGAGTGGATGCTAACTGCATTTTTTACAAATCTGAGATGACGTAATTACTGAATTTAATAAGTTAATATAATATGATATAAAAGATCACAGCTCAACTGTCGCCTTCCTTTTCTGAGGGAGGGGGGGGATTGGATGGGGACGACGATATAAACTACTTGTCGACTGCAAAGTAAAGAACCAATAGCAACAGTAGCAAGAAGTGATATCTCTCACGACACGAACACCCTGTTATTGCGTATTGAAAGGGATAAAAGGTCACCGGAAACTAAATGTCACCCAGCCACAGATGGCATTCTGTAAGTAACACTCTGGATTGCTGGGAAGGGAAGTTTGGAACGAAATGCGTTATCTCATTATGTCATCTAAAGTTGTCCATTTGTCACTCCCAGACATGTCATCGTTCTCATTCCTCTCATCTACATTTTTCTTTCGAAGTCGCGTGTGTATGGTGGTTTTTTTAGCACCTACCGAGCCACTAAAAGGTATGCAAAAAAAAAAAGCTGGTGAGCTGTAACAGAAACACAAATAAAATGGAGTATTCAAATATCATTCCATAATACGTGGAAGTGGTGGTTCGATGTAGTAGAACAAATCGTGATGTGATTAGCATTCGCAGAGTTTAATAAACTGATAAAGCCAGATTTGATGTAATATTCTTAATCAGAAGGTTGTTTATCACTCGAAAGCAGGAGTTCTGTGGGCCCAAAAAAACGTTTTTGAGATCTCAAGTGGCCAATTGAAAGTTTATTAAGAAAGTTCAAAAAGTCAGTTACACCAGAATATACTTTCTGTAAGAAATGTTAATCTCAGAAATAGGTTTTGAGATCCCCTAACACATTTTCAATGGACCACTTGAGATTTCGAGATTTTCCCCCCCACTTGAACCCACCTAAGCTCTTGAATCTTCTACATTAAGGAATTTTATGCAGCAAGCACAATTTGATGTTATATTTCTCGACTGACGTTATTTCTAGCATGTGAAAATAAGATAATTCAAGCTAGAAGTATATAAGCAGGGCCGGCGGAAGCGGGCATGCGGTGCATGCGGGCGTCGCTACGAAGGGGGCGCCGCCGCCGGAGCACGGTTCATAAGTTCCTTTGTAAGAAACAAAATTTTTATCATAAAAACAAAAAATTCTTAGAATAATCAATATTAAAATAAATACCGAATAAAAATTTTTAAAAAATTGTATATTGCCGCCTCTTTGATCAGCCGGCTGTTTACAATTTTGCGAAAACAGGGCTAAATGCTTGCCTGCAGATGTTGTGTCTGTCTAAAGTGAAACGGTGAACGGTTTTTATACGCAGAAACGAATTTTTGTAGAAAACATTTGTTGCTAGTTAACCATTCATGTGGTACGCATCTCAGTAGGCTACTGACAGTAGCGCAGTACGGACTATTATTTCGTCTCTGTGTCGTGTTGTGTAATAATTTCTTGTGGGTATAAAATAGAAATGGAATCAAAAATTAAAAAAAAAGTTATCCGGTGTACAAAATCGTAAGTGTCATGCTGCGAAAGAAGCAGATGTTAAGAAACAAACTGGGGCTCAATAAATTTGTTAAAATATTAAAATATTCTGATGCAGATTGTAACCAACTCGATACATCAGAAATCAGAGTTGAAGAACCGTGCACATCATCCAGTTTTCATGAAAGTACTATTGCAACTATTGAACAAGATAACAAGACGCATGATTTAAGTGAAAAACAGTTAGGAGAAGATTTAGTTGCAGTTGACCATGAAACTGACACATTGTTAGTCTCTGTAAATTTAGAATATCCAGGTGAATGGGGAAATATTGATGAAAATTACGAGTTGGGGCCTGTTCAAAAGAAAAATATAATATATCCCAGAGATACATATGGTCGTAAATTTGGCGACACGTATTATAATAGAAAAATGGAAAACGGGGAGCTCGTGTCAAGAACACGGCTCATTTATTCCGAAACTTTAAATTCTGTTTTTTGCTTTTGTAACAAACTTTTCGCACCTACTGAATCAAGTAGTCTTGTAGTAGGTTATAACGACTGGAGAAATGTAAGTACAACTTTGCATAGATATGAGACTAGTTTAACTCACATGAAAAATTTCTTAAAATGGAAGGAACTTGATAAAAATTAAAAAAAAAAAAAAAAACTACTATTGATTACCAGACTCAAAGCATATATGAAATGGAAAAGAAACATTGGACGAGTGTTTTAGAACGCTTGATTGAAATTATAAAATTCCTTGGTAGCCAAAATTTAGCTTTTCGCGGATCACCTGATAAATTATATGAAAGGAATAACGGCCATTTTTTAAAATTACTCGAACTGTTTGCGAAGTTTGATCCCGTTATGGAAAATCATGTTGAAAAGGCCCTACAACGAAACAATAGAGTACACTATTTGAGTAAAGACAGTCAAAATGAAATATTGGAAACTTTAAGTAACGCAATCAGGGATACAATTTTATTATCAATTCGAAAATCTAAATATTATTCCCTAATTTTAGACTGCACACCTGATGCAAGTAAAACAGAAACAAATGACCATTATTATTCGCTTTGTTTCCTGTGACAATGGAATTGTCAAGATCAGGGAAAACTTTTTAGGTTTTGCAGATATATCAGATTCCACAGGACGTGGTTTAAGTGCAACAATAATGGAACAACTGGAAAAATAGAACATTCCCATTGAAGACATGCGAGGTCAAGGGTATGACAATGGGGAAAATATGAAAGGAAAAAATATGGGCTCCAAAATTTGCTTTTGAACAAAAATATTCGAGATTTTTACGTGGCATGCGCTGCTCATACTTTAAATTTAATCATTAACGATGCAGCCAAAGTGAATGCAGATACAATTAGTTTCTTTGCAATTATTCAAGAAATATACAATTTCTTTTCATTCTCTCACAAACATTGGGCAATCCTTTTAAAGTTAGTAAAAAATTTAACATTGAAACAGCCATCAGAAACGAGATAGGAAAGTAAAATTAATGCAATCCGTCCTCTACGATTTCAGTTAGGAGAAATTTACGATGCACTTTTTGAAATTTTAAATAATGAAAATTTTAATAAAGAAACTCAGCATGAAGCACAAACATTATGTGCTAAAACAAAGTACTACAAATTTATTTGCTCTCTTATAACTTGGCATGATTTACTTAACAGAATAAACCCTGTGAGGAGTAAAATACTTCAAGACAAAAATATGAACATTACACTTGCTTTAGAATCTATCGAAAACTTAAAAATATTCTTACAAGAGTATCGATCAGATACAAATTTAAAGAAGTTCTAAAAACGGCAAAAGAACTGAGTGAAGAGGTGGATGGAGAACAAGAATTTAAAACTGGTACGGAAGTTCGACGACGAAAGAAGACACGACAATTTGACTACGAGTATCATGACGAAACGCCACAATCGCCAGAAGTAAATTTAGAGTGAATGTGTTTTATACACTTCTAGAAGTTGCAATGTGTTCGTTAATAGAACGTTTTGAACAACTAAAAACAGATTATGATAATTTCAATTTCTTGTACAGATTACTACAAATTAATAACGAAGATTTACGAAAAAATTGTGAAGATTTAGAGATTCTCTTGAAGGACGGCGACAATAATGACGTAAATGCAAACTATATGACGAGTTATGTGCTTTCCGGGATATTTTTCGGAAGGATAATTTAAATATTCAAAACCATTTCGATATTCTTAATTTTATTGTGTCCAATAATTTATCTTTCCCTAACTTTTCAATTGCTTCAAGAATACTATTAACCTTACCTGTTAGTGTAGCGAGCGGTGAACGTTCCTTTTCCAAGTTGAAATTGATTAAAATCTACTTAAGAACAAGTATGTCACAAAAAAAAAGTTGTTAGTTTGGCGTTAATAGCTATTGAAAATGATGTATGTGCGGAATTAGACGTTAATACCATTATTTCTAATTTTGTGAATATGAAATCAAAAACCCTAAAATTTTAATTTAAAAAATTTCAAGTATATTTATGCAATTTAATTTATTTTCTGTTATTCTGTAAAGGCGTTTTTTTTTTAATACTTGTATTAAATGTTCTAATTATTTCTGAATTCTTTTCTTATTTTCTCATCTATCTTGAGTTTCTTTTATTTTCCTAAAAGATAGTTCCACTTATAAAAATTATTAAACAATTTTTACAAGTTACTAAGAATTTAGTAACTTGTAAAATGCAAGAATTTTTAAAACTTTAGTTCAAATAAATTCTAACTTTAATTAAAATTCATTTTAATTTTGTTAGCGATTCGGGTCGGTGAGAGGGCTATAATCCCTGTATCATTATATTCAACGATTAAAGTGAAGTGGCTTTATCAAAATTTGCTTTAACTTTTGAGAATTTTTTGAATATTCGGGTTTTTTAACGATTATTCTGCCTAGTCAACACCCCCGGTACATTACATTTAACGAACCAGCGTGTGGCTGTTCTGTCAAAATTTACTTAAGAAATCTCAAATAATTTAAATTTTTATTATTGTAAAAGAGCCAGTCCGCGTGGTTAGCCTGGTGGCTTTGCGCTTGGCAACCATTCCTGGGGAAGGAGTGTCCCAGGTTCGATTCCCGTTGAAGATGTGAGGAATTTTGAGGATCTGCCATAGCCAAGTTAGCCGGTCTTGGGCGCGGGAAGTAGGATTTTTTCCGCTAGTTTATCTGGCGTTTTTCATCCCGCAAGTAGACAAACCGGCCCCGTGAACATACGCTTCTACAGTCAAAAATATCTCCCCCCACACCAGGCAACCGGTCAGTTGGGAGTGGTACTAACATGATAGTGAAAAAAAAAAAATAAATAAATAATAACGCATAGTGAAAGAAGAAGATTATCGTAAAAGAACCACACACGCCCGGATCGTTACAGGGGAGTCTAAATAGAAATTGCATGCGGGCGGCAAAGACCCTAGCGCCGGCTCTGTATATAAGATTATCTTATAATAGAAAAAAACTTATATTTTCAAGTATAAAGTTGCTGTCGTTTTTTTTTAATTGAAATACTTATACTTCTATGAACACTCATCAAAATACTTATATTTTCACGAGATAATCAGTAACATTTACGCCAAATTTTACGTTATAGGTACTGAAAGGTAATTTGAGCTACATTCACTGCTGCCACGACCACAAGATTTTCACAAAACATGATTTACAATTTTTTGATAAGACGTCTCTAGTTTTCCTTATTAAATCAATGTGTTTTATTTTTATTTTGATTAAATTAATGTGTAAATCAATGTGTTTTTTTCACTAAAAGTTTCGCTAAATACCTAAAAGTTGCTTATCAAAATCATCATGTGATTAGCATTCGAATATTGGAGCTCCAAAGGGGTGCAGCTCAGATAAGCCTGAATTTGTTTTTGAAAAAAAAATGTGGTCGTGGCAGCAGTTAATGTAAGCTCAAATTACCTTTCAGTACCTATAACGTAAAATTTGGCGTAAATGTACTGATTATCTCGCGAAAATATAAGTATTTTGATGAGTGTTCATAGAAGTACAAGTATTTCAATTAAAAAAAAAAAAAAAGACAACAACTTTATACTTGAAAATATAAGTTTTTTTCTCATCTCCAAGAATAGACATAACCATCTATTCCTAAGTTTTTCGTTGGTTTGTCAACCAAATACAAGAGAGAAAGTATCGAAGTTCTCAGCCCAATAAACAAGTTGAAGATGCTCTTTTTTTGTCATCTTTATTTGAAAAAGAGAATGCAGGATATGCTAAATTAAGTGGAGCCAAAATGGATCATGTGTCATCTTAATCTCATTACAGTCAGTTTAAGACTAAGCTAAAAAAAAAGGGGGGGGGGAGAAAGAAAGAAAAATCAAGTGATAACTAGACACTGACGTAATGAGTTTATTTACACTTGATCATATTTCAGGTATGCAGTGCTTAAATTTCTCGATTTGAGATATGATTTCAGATAAGATCTAAGATATACTATCTAAGACAGTATCAGCCAAGACGTGCAAAAATGTAATTGTGGGGAGTGGAAGTTTCCTTCGAGAAAAACTTTCGCACATTTTGTCTGAGAATCTTTTTTTTTTTTTTTTAATTTTTAAGAAGAATCTTGGACAAAATGACTGGAAGTAATAAAAATTGTAATAAAATTGTGATAAAAACATAGCCTACTAATATCAGTTCGTATAGACCATGACCTTCGTTTGGAAAGACCTAAGTTTGAATCTCTTCTAGGACGCGAAGTACCTTTGTCAAGAAGGTTTGCAGCTGAAGATGAGTCACCCGGTCACATACAGAAATGGAGAAGTTTTTCTTCTCACAAAATAAACACTCAATTTACCATAGCAGACATTAGATAAGATAGTATTAACTTTCCTCTCAGTATCAAGTTTTTTTTTTTTTTTTTTAGAGTATCAAGTTTGTAAGAAGCTAGTTACTTCGCTGCAAACAGTGTAGTATTTGATTTAGCATAAGCATTTTTCATCTATTTCATTATGATGGATTTAAATCAAACAAGGGGAGGAAAAGAAAAAAATCTGGAAGAACTTATTTATGTGTAATACCTTATATAGGACATGCTGCAGTTCAAATCCCGCTTTAGGCATGCATGTTTGTGAAGTTATCTCGCTTAATGGAGGCATGAGTGCGCTTATTTCGGTGTTGATTGGATTGTTCGAAAAATAATATACAGTATATATAATTTTCAGTATATATATATATTCCTTTCATCATTGGCCTTTAGAGCATAAAAATGGAGCCGACATTCAGCAGAGAGTTTCAGAGGAAGAAATACAGAGTGAGATAGAAAAATAGGAAAAAAAGAGGCTTCCGATTACCTCCCCCTCCCGTACTTCTAAAACGGTCGTCTGACTTTTTATTCTTTAAAAGAAATGTTCAAAAATATAAATAAAAATAATAAAAATAGTAAAAATACCTAAAACCAGTGTAAGCGGAATTCAAATGAAAAGAACGTTAAGAACTGTCTAAAAATCAATATAGAATAAAAGTCTGTAAAAAATAAATAAAACAAAATAAATCTGAAGAGACTTCCCTTGCAACAACTGTTACTTTATACATTACAAATGTTGATAGTATAGAGCAGGGTTTCTCAAACTTTTCCTATGACGGAACACTTCACAAATCCTGAAATTTTAACGGAACGCCTTGGTCAGAGTTGAATATCATCGGTCTCGTATTCAATGTAAAGCTAAGCGCGCACTATCACCGCAGCAGGCTGTATCGCATCACAAAAATGTGACGGCGCACACTACAGGCGTACCAGGACGCATCGCATCGCATTGGCCTTGCTTGTGACCGCACGTTTTCTAGAATTGATACCTCCATACTTCACTAGCGCTCGGAGGTGTCGACAACCGCGAGCGGCTGACTCAAAATCAGCGTGCGCTGTGCTATTGCACAATCCACACGCAAATTGAGGGGCGCCTGATTTTCAAACTTGTTTGAACTTGTCGCAGCATTTAAAACCATTCCAGGCTCATATTAATTTTGATAATTTTTCATGGAACACTTATTCACTTTCCGCGGAACATAGTTTGGGAGACGCAATTTTTTAAGTGGATCTACAGTGATGAGTGGGTTTACTTTCATAGCTTCGCTGAGATTTTTGTAATAATAATAATAATAATAATAATAATAATAATAATAATAATAATATATGTACCGTGTGTGTGTGTGTGTGTGTGTGTGTGTGTGTGTGTGTGTGTGTGTGTGTGTGTGTGTGTGTGTGTGCCTTACAAAACAAAAAAAAAACACAATAAACCCAGCTGATTTTTACTTTTCCAATGGTGTGTTAAAAACTCACATTAGAAACGAAAAATAAATTATTACAATGCGTTACTTTCAAAGAGGAAGGAATTTAATATTACATCCCTCCTTTATCTATCCTTTGGTCTACACAATGTGATTTGCTATTTAAATGTAAAGCAGTTTTAGTTTTCGTGCTACAATAAAGGACGATTTAAGTTAATAACACCTTTAGTATTTTTCAATTTTTATATATATGTAGATTTATTAATAAATAACGAAGTAGTTGTATGTACATGATAAAACTCTGACTTGTTTTTCCCTCATCAACAAATTTACATTGGACTAATATTTTCCCCTGTGAACACTTTCGTTTGATACTGTGTTCTGTTTTCATCGTCCCACCATATATTTCAGAGTTTCCAAGTATGGTAGCTATCCACCAGTATCATAGCGCTCAAAATCATATTTGGCTGGCTATCTATTTTGTCAAAAGATTAGTACAAGATGAACAATAGCTCTGTTTGCTTTAGTAAGGGAGAAATGTGTCACCTTCTTGACTAACTAGTCTAACAATAAGTTATAAAATCAAGTGCATTTGAAATGAGTGTTAATAAAAAAAAAACGCTATAGGGATTGAGATGACCTGTTTCTTTTAATCCATTATGCTGCATATTTTAAATGATATTAGATTATCTTCCACAAAAATAATTATTTAATTAGGTGTTGAACACAAATGTACAGTGTAAGTACAGCATGTACATTAGGAGTCTAGTATGTAAATTATGGAAGTCATATATGGAGTTACTTATTTACTACTTTGTGTGCGCGTGTGTGTGTGTGTGTGTGTGTGTGTGTGTGTGTGTGTGTGTGTGTGTGTGTGTGTGTGTGTGTGTGTGTGTGTGTGTGTGTGTGAGAGAGAGAGAGAGAGAGAGAGAGAGAAATCAAGTTACTGTACCAGAGAGATGGACGAGGCAGCAGCAGCGTAATGAATTACGGCGGCGACGCTGGTGACAGTATAGTGTCGTAAGAAGCCCACTCTGTTGGCGTTATTGATGGGTTTTGAAGATGAAGAAAATGAGGTTTCACCACACAGAAAACTGAGGAAACTAATGAGCGGAAACGCCAGCCCATTATCAGCCGACTATGCTGCCGTATTACTGACAGCTCGTGTGTCACCAGGTCATCTAAACATCCCAAGTAATGTGGAGTTTACATTTCTGCATGTGTTAAAAGGACAACTATTTATAAAGTAGCGAAGATAAACAGGGATTTCCCGCTGATGAACTGTGGAAACGACAGCCAGCTCACAATACACAATGGAGTGCAGTTGTAGTCATTGTTTGCTGGGGACAACTCGGAATTTTTGTTCGGGTGATTAATGCATATGGTCTGGAATCTTGGCGTTCCTTGGCATACACGTGCACCAATGTGTGCGGTCATTTTGGGACATGAAGGTGCTGTGTGACAATCTCATTAAACTCATAGCAGTTATTTTAGTCCTAAGAAATTTGATATTAATCAAGTAATGGAATGGAAAAACTACATACCGTGGTTTGTTTGTCAAGACGACGATTAGGATTTCTCACATCCCTTATGTCAAGTAATGCTCGATCTTGTGAGCTCACCAAGTGATCTAACATTTTACATTAAAGCTAGCTTCTGTCTTCTTTCTGATGAGAGAGAGAGAGAGAGAGAGAGAGAGAGACTGTTCTAGATTAGCCAAAAGGTTTTACAATCGTGATAGAATATTACATTTTAGTGTGGGCATAAAGAAAAATGAGAATTACTCTCTTAAACAACTCTAACACTTGTTTTTAATTAAACATTCAACAAGAATCTTCAGCACTCTTTTTAGTTTATATTTGAACTTTTCGGAGGTCAAATAGATGAACAATTGTCGAATAACCTGATACTACTAACTTCATCACTCGGTCCAAAGAGATTTACTTTTTACTAATCATTTATAAAACCACTGTTTTCTTTTGCAAATGTTTTTAGTTGGCATCATGCGGAAACCATCTTTCCTAAATGCAGTTACTGAATAACTACGATGTCTAAGTCCTTTTAAGCTCCTAAAACTGAAATGGCTCAAAGTGTTATACTGTATTCGTTATGGTTTATTATTATCAAATATTTTCATGTTTTAAAGTGCAGTAGGTTCTCAAATAGTCTTATGTCTCGAACCCGAAAATTTGGAAGATGGAACTACATCATAACTTACTCTTTCCATTATGGCCCAGTTCTGCAACTTCACTAATTAATGGTCACGTGTGGTTTTTGCTAGTTCGTAAGCTGACGTAATGACAAACGCATCTTGAATAGACTATAAAAATGCCACTGTCTGTATTAGAATTATGAAGCTATAGCGTGAATTGTCCGGTGAATTGTTGCAGTTTCCGCGCAGATGCAATACTCTTTGGTGTGTATGTATGGGGAAGGGATTTTTGTATTGGTATTTTCTCCACCGTTGCCAGTGAAATTCGTTTTAAATGTATACGTGACTTCGTACTTTAAACAAAGTACGGTCATCCCTCGACTTACGTCAGGGTTCCGTTCCATCTGGCAGGACGTAAGTCGGTCGGATGTAAGTCGATGCATTTAATCAACAGTGTTATAGAGTTAGGGACTTAACCGTAATAAGTATACTATCATTTTAATTTTTAAACCTTATAAAACTGTACTGTGCGTTACTGCCACCATAAAACAGGAGAATAATCACCCAAATCTTTCTCCACAATCACATCATTACCTTCCCAATATGAAGGACCGGCTGCAGCTCTTCTGGTATAATCTTCTGTTTTTTGATGAAAATGTCCAATGTGTTTTGTTTATTCTTCTTCTTCTTTTCATCATAAATTTGTTCATAGCAAACAAACGCATCATGTAATTTCTTTTCTACTAATAAGTCTTTGGTCTACACAATAGTTTTTGTGTAGTAACGTTCCACATTGGGGGTCCTTATCTTCTGTCATTTTGAGAATATGAGAACTGCAGAAAACATTTCTGCAACACCTTTCACTGTGAATTGTTTAACTACCTCTTCTTGTTTCTTTATTCGCTCTTCCTTTTCTCGTTCTTCCTCTTCTGCAACACGTTCTTCCTCCAGTTCGAGCAATTCATCGTTGCTCAACTCTTCAGGGGCACTTTCTATGACTTGAAATATGTCGTCATCATTCGCTTCGAGATTCAGATTTTTGGATAGACCCACTATTTCTTCACTCAATTTACAAAAGTCTTCATTTTTTCCCCATAACTTTCAAAATCGTGCACAGACCTTTTTAATGTCTTTTCCATATGCCACTCATACATTGAGAGGTCACTTCGTCCCAAGCCACAGCAATATTTTTAATAGCATGATAAATATTCAATGTTTTCCCGAATTGCATGAGAGTATGGTCATTTCCTTTAGTAGCAGAAATGGCTTGTGAAAAAATTCTCCGTGTATAAATAATCCTTAAACACCACAAGAACTCCTTGGTCCATCGGTTGGTTCAGTGAAGTAGCGTTTGGAGGGAGAAACAAGCCCTTCATCTTGGGGTGAAGATCACCGATGTAAGGTGGATGACCTGGAGCATTATCTAGAATTAATAAAATTTTAAATTCTATATTTTCTTTCATACAGTCACTTTCATTTCACTTGCATAAGAGTTGATTAAGGCATCCTCAAACAATTTTTGAGTCATCCACGACTTCTTATTGCTCCGATAATGAACTGGAAGAGTATGCTTACTAATGTTTTGGAAAGCTCATGAATTCGCACTGGATATAATCTGAAACCATCACAAATGGATTCAGATCATATCCAGCCACATTACCCCCTAACAGAATCTTAATACGGCCTTTAAGAGCTTTGAAACCAGGCATAGATTTTAGCTTTTTGTGGATGAATGTCTTCCCGGGCATTTTTTTCCAAAACAAGGGGGTCTGTCTCATCCATATTAAATATTTGCTGTGGCAAATAATCCCCTCCCCCCCACGTAATAATTTTATCTAATTTCTCCACAAACTCCTTGGCAGCCTTCTCAGCACTTGCAGATTCCCATACATTTTCACATTATGAAGCGCAAAACACTGCTTGAATCTCATGAACCAACCGAAAGAATCGTTGAATTCGTAGTCATAATCTGCTTTCTCCTTCAACATGTTGAAAAGACTTAGTGCATTAGCTGTTATGGTCATAGTGCTAAGGGGTATGCGCTTTTGGTTCAGGTCCTCTATCCATGATGCAAGTAGATTTCCCATATCACCGATAGGACCTTGTCTTTGCTTCGTCACTATCGTCGATTTAATGGAAGCAGATCCTCTCACAGACTCTACTATTTTATCCTTATTTTTCGAAATGGCCGTCTCTAGAATAAGACCATCCGAAGTCATGTGCGAGCACATTGACGGGCTTACCAGCTTCATGTTTGATTTATAACTTGCAACTTCGTTTCAAGATCAATCGCTCGCCCCTTTTTCTATAATTCTTCACTAGATTTTTTGAATGAGTGTGTAAGTGGGGGGGGGGGAGATGTTGCACAAATTTGAATTTGTGCAACATTTTCAAATAACCTATTTGAAATAGGTTATTTGAATATAGGTTAATTCAAATAACCTATTTCTCAAACACAAAATCAATAGAGGAACTGTTGAAGTTTCTTGCCGATTGCCGACTGAACTTGTCGCTGAATGCGCTGTTGTCACTGCGCATGATGCATTGTTGCTAAATAGAACCCTTTTTACGCTCTTGCGTCTTGTTCGAAAGTATAGTCGAAAATGTTATTTATTCCCTTATGGGATCACGGACGTATCTTCGAACGGACTTAAGTCGAGGGATGACTGTATACTATTTGGGATACGGTTTCCATTTTCGGTAGAAGTGGTTGTGGCAGAAACAAAATAGGGTACTATAGGAGAGGGAATAAACAATTTTGAAGAAAACTGAATATTAGTTCTACTATCTAGTAGTGGCAAATAACTTTAACTTATCAACCGATACGGATTCAACCATAACCAGATTGAATAGAAAATATGATACTAGTTCTTATGATAATCATAAACCAGGTTTTGGATTGAAATGCAAAACAGAATCTTTAATAATATCAGTAGTAACAAGATTGAAGTTAAGGTTTGGAAGATAGTATGGTAAGATAAACCCAAATTTAAATTCATCTGTACAGTCATCAGATTGCATTTGGAGACAACCATGCATTGAGAATTGTTACCCATGTTTCGTCGACTCCACTATACAGGCTGCAAGAAGTGGAATAATGGCATGCAATGTAATGTATAAATAGCATGAATCGGATCCACCGATATTTCTGAAGAGATAGAAAAATGCTGTCGTGAATTTCAATAATATTTTGGGTTACGCTTCTTATAATGTGACTTTATAAATAGCATGAATCGGATCCACCGATATTTCTGAAGAGATAGAAAATGCTGCCGTGAATTTCAATAATATTTTGGGTTACGCTTCTTATAATGTGACTTTAACTGGCTCCCTTAATCTCCATGTTTAAACCGACATCAATACTTTCGTGTACTGGCATCAGTTTTTATATCATAATACCTCACTTGCTGTATGTGAGATATATTAGAATGCGGTATGAAGATGAGAAGTTCAGTGTTGTTGCCACTGAACGATCAAGAGACAATAGTACTATAGCAATGGATTCACGATACTAGTATAATCCACTTACGCAGAATTTAAGCATTAATATACGCTCACAGATACCTACCTAATCGGTCCTCCTCTAGCGCGAATAACAGCCTGTACTCTCCAAGGCATTGACTCCACCAGTGGAGTCAATGCCTTGGAGAGTACAGCCTAATTTCTAATACAGACAGTGGCAAACCGAACGGTTCCTGGAGGTAATTCCAGACATGCCTGTTGCAGCATTGTCCACAAGTGCGGCTTAGACGTCGGTCCCGGATGCACGGATTTGATGTCTCGCTCTACAGCATCCCAGTGAGATTCGATCAGACTTAAATCCGAGGGGAACTGGATGGTCTCAAACTCAGATGACTGTTCCTCGAGCCATGTTTGGGTGGTTGCGGCCTGGTGGGGCGGCACGTTGTCCTGCTGAAACAGACCTTCGGCTGTAGGATGCGCGAAGGCCATGAAAGCGTGTAGGTGATTTGTGCTGCCCATGGTACGCAGGTAACGCATTCTGGTAGCTCGCAGCGTTTAAGGACCTTGCTAGACATACCAAGGGGGACCTAACATGTCACATGAAAGGCTCCCCAAACCATCACAGAGCCGCCACCACCTCCTGGAACAGAGTTCACTGGCACGACGGGGCCATGGCCTCATGCTGTCGACGCCACACCTTCCCATAATCTCGACACAACTAATAACGGGATTCACTCTAGTCCACTCTGCCGAGGTCCAGTCTTGATGGTCCCGACACTAGGCGAGGCGCAATGCCCGATGACGAGCTACCTACAATGGTACACGATTAGGGTGTCGGCTTCAGTACCGTTCACTTGATGACGCTGCTTGGACCTCCGACATTGAAACTGGGTGTGATTTGTGCCGCCGTTCCCTGCAGATGGTCTATACGAGCCTGGACAGTCTACGTCGACCCTGGTCACCAATGAACGTGTGGTCGGCCACCACTTGTTCGCTGGGCCAAGATAAGCCCCTTGATGGCATATTTGCGGTAGACTCTCGATACAATTCGCCACATTTACCTGTGTTCGTTGATTGCGATACACTGTTGGGAAGCCCCGATGCCTATTTACCCTCTGCGTTCAGTTTCGGTACGTTTCACTCTGCGTCGGGGATGCCAGTGTCAAATTCCAATCACCATATCTCTAATGTTTTGTCCGTTGAGTGGACATGGAAACTATTAATACAATTAAACGATACTGAGGTGGGATTTCTAATTTTTTTAGCACAAAATTGTATACATTTAAGCTTAGCATGAATGAAAATTCTTCACTGACAAAAAATAAAAAATAATAAAATAAAATAATAATAATAACAGAAGGTAACACATGAAAAGTAAGCTGATGATAGTTTGAAACAATGGTGTTCCAAAGAACAGAGATAGATGGAGTCAATGAGGAAAATATGAGGGTTGTTTTGATAACTTTGACGCTGAACTGTGTCTATATGTAGATGGGTGGATGGTTATGTTCCTATAGTGACCAGTTCAGTGGCGCATCACTGAGCTATCACAGAGACGACGAGATGGAGCCAATTTTCTGCGTTACTCCTTTCTCTCTGGATCATTGATAGCTAAGGGCTGCCCTTAGCTATCAATGTATATATATATATATATATATATATATATGGGAATTAATAAGGTTTGAATAACTAAACACCGAGAATAACTGAGAGTTGACAATGGCGGAAAAGCAATTTTTCAATATTTTTTAGAGAGAAACCATTTTTGAGAAATGAAATGTTGAAACATTTCTTTTCCGCCATCGTCAACCTACTACGGAAGACTCTTCCTCCACAATAGCGCATATCTCTTTGCCTTTTATCAGTTCCCCTCTCTCCCAAACTGGCTAAAGTTCTTAAGGAATTCAACATCAAAACATATTTCACTACGTTTCCTAAACTCCGGTCCATCCTCAGTCGACCTAAAGGAAAACATCATTTCCTTCAGTACCGAGGAGTTTACAAGATAACGTGTAATTGTAGAAAGCCTTACTTTTCTCAGACGGATAAATCTATCCTTTTCCGTGTTGAGGAACATCAAAGAGATATTTCCTACAACAGAACCCGAGCTAGCCCTCTCTCCAACCACATACTATCTTTATAAACTCAGACGAAGGCCGCCAACATCTTATAGACTGGTCTCAAACTTCAAACATACATAAGTGTTATAAAGAACTTAGAGACGCATTCTCGAATCTAAAGAAATTTCACTTGATTCAATCCACTTGAATAATAGTCTCAGCTACAATTTATCTGATACGCACATTTCTACTGTTCAGTACTGGCGTTCTCGTGATATCTCTCGCACGCAGTTACATACAGATGGAACTGTAGCATTTAATCCAAGTTTAAACTATACCACAGCTTATACTAGATCTGTTGTCGTTATTATGTAATTTTTCTGTAGTTTTTTGTGTATATAATTCTTTGTAGTTAGACACCTGAAGATGTTGTTTATCAACGAAACTAGCAGTGTTCCTATTAAACCCCATTCTTTATTATTCTCGGTGTTTAGTCATTCAAACCATATTAATTTCCATATGATTTTCACCGAGTAAATGAATTCGAATATATATACAGGTCTGTATATGCTCCTGTCTATATATATGTAGATAGGAGCATAGCCTGTCGATATATATATATATATAAACATGTCGATATAAAATACATATATATAAATACATATATATATATATATATATATATATATATATATATATATATATATATATATATATATATATATGTATGTATTTTAGCTTGGGTATAATAAATGTTAAAGATACCAAGCTATTTTATTATTATTATTATTCCTGGCACCTCCAAGGAGTCCGAAGACTCATCGCGGGAAGATACAACTGTCTCAACCACTACATCGAACTTCTACTACGAATCATCTCCATCAACGCCATCTATCTCCCACCACAACTAGAGTTTTTTGTCTGTAAAGTGCGTGTGTTATGAAGGGCCGATTTGTCTGTATGCGGGATGAAGAACTCGAGTTTCAGGAAGAAAAAACCCTGCAACCTCCGTATGAGATCGGCTAACTCACCTTCGATTGAAATCGTTCAGATAAAGATTCCTCCCGTCGCGACGAGAATCGAACTTAGGCCTATTCCAATCGAAGGGCGCAATGTACTGTCATACTTTCAATTGCGTTACGGAGGCGACTTAATATTCACTAATCACTAATCTTAATATTTACCCTTAATGAAAAGCACATCTCCTGGAGGAGATGTACGTTGTATTAAAGGCAAGGGGGCAACTACCCAGACAGGTTTCGACCTTTATTGAGGTCTCATCAGTGGAAGCCAAGCTAGAAATACCAAGATTTTAGTAATACAGAGCTTATAAGTATTTTACCAGAACAAGTTACCATAAGGTGTTTTATCCTTATTAAATAAAAATATCAGGAGGAGATATAAATGTAGAAAGTATTTTACCTTAGATATAAATGTTAAGATTAGTGATCAGAGCTTATTTTACTTTTACCATGAGTTGCCTTGGTCTTACACTACGTGCAGGGTCAGCTAGACTTGCAACACTTGCAGACGCAAACTTGACTTGTTTGTCTGTTTGCTTACTTGGGAAATGGAGTAAAACCAGGTTTAAAATAGCTAGGTATCTTTAACATTTATTATACCCAAGGTAAAATACTTTCTACATTTATATCTCCTCCTGAGATTTTTATTTAATAAGGTTAAAACACCTTATGGTAACTTGTTCTGGTAAAATACTTATAAGCTCTAGATTACAAAACTCTTGGTATTTCTAGCCTGGCTCCCACTGATGAGACCTCAATAAAGGTCGAAACCGGTGAGATTGCTAATATGAGTTCGCTGTCTTAAGGTTTTTGCCTTAAGGGAGCAATTTGTGTCTCCGGGGAAAGTTTCCGGCACGGCCCGGTGAGGGGCTTTGTCGGTGAATGCTTTTCTTCGGATTATGAGCGGTTCTGCTGGGTGGTGGTGGTTGGAAGGCCATCACTGAGTGGAGCCAACGCTGAGATGGACGGTCTTTCGCCCACAATTGAGTGGCCTAGGGATCGTCCGAATTTTTAGAGATGGCTTTACTTATAAGGTCGAAACCGGTCTGGGTAGTGGTCCCTTGCCTTTAATACAAAGCATCATACATCTCCTCCAGGAGATGTGCCTTGCATTAAGGGTAAATATTAAGATTAGTGATCAGAGCTTAGTCAACTTTTACCATGAGTTGCCTTGGTCTTGCACTACGTGCAGGGTCAGCTAGACTTGCAACACTTGCAGGCGCAAACTTGACTTGTTTGTCTGTTTGCTTACTTGAGAAATGGAGTAAAACCAAGTTTAAAATAGCTTGGTATCTTTTATTATTATTATTATTATTATTATTATTATTATTATTATTATTATTCCTGATACCTCCAAGGAGTCCGAAGACTCATCGCGGGAGGACATCTACAACTGTCTCTACACCTAACCGCTACTACGAATCATCTCCATCAACGCCATCTACCGCCCACCTCCAACACCACCACATCTAGTAATTTTTGTCTGTAAATTGCGTGTGTTCTGAAGGGCCGATTTGTATGTATGCGGGATGAAAAACCCGAGTTTCCGGGAGAAAAAACCCTGCTACCTCCGTATGAGATCGGCTAACTCACCTTCGAATTGAAATAGACCAGATAAAGATTCCTCCCGTCGCGACGAGAATCGAACTTAGGGCTATTCCAATCGAAGGGCGCAATGTACCGTCGTTCTTCCAATTGCGCTACGGAGGCGCTTTAACAGGTATTTATATATATATATACACACCTGCATATCTGTATATATATATACATACAGATATGCTCCTGTCATACGACACGTTTGATTCCATACCACTATCATATAGCGAATTACTCCTTTTTTTTTTTTTTTAACTTGTTGATGCATGTAATGGTTTAATAACATTTTTAAGCAGTCATACATGTGCTTAAATGGCATGAATAAACCATTTATTTACATCAGATACGCAAATGTAAAATTTAGAATAATTTTCGCAAACGAAAAAAGTTATTTTTAATAGCTTGGCTTAAGGGAACATGCCATACAATTAGGTCATCAATCTACACTATTAAAACTTTGTCAGGTTTTCTGATAACTGGAGTATTAACTAATGTAGCACTTTTCACCTCACTTAGAACTTTATCTTTGTTTTAAAGAACTGTAAAAACAGTAGTGCGAGGTAAGTTTGTTCTGTGACCTATCTCAGTGTCGATCCACCATCTTCACTAAATTTAATTAGTTTAATCTTAATATCTATGTTTCCACTGGAAACAACAACACCCTTTGAATTTTATCTGCCAATATTAACAACAATAAAATAAAATAATAAAACAATTAATAAGTCGCAGCAAAACACAAAAAGAAGTAGCCAGTAACGACGTCGTACATAAAAGGAGTTCACGAATACTGCAATTTAAGACTCTAAATAGAAGGTACGCTTACACGCGCCACCTTGGATCCAAAGTCGCCCACAGTTGCATTTGTTCGAGCTCTTGATTTTTTTTTAGAATTATTTAACCGATTGGATAATTATTAAACTATTTCATTTTTTCACTAGGTTTATAATTCTCGTTATATGCTCAATTCAATACTCACTTCACAAAGTCTAAAACAATCTGTTGACTTTTATTCATCCAGCACTGACAATTCTGTAGCCATATTGCCCTGCTATCCTGATATCTTGGAAATCAATGGACACTGAATCCCTTAGAATGCCTGTTTGTACAATTTGGAGCAGAACAACCTCCCCATTTCGCTATAAATCAAGAAAATTAAGAGCTCGAACGAATGCGACTGTGGCCGACTTTCGATCCAATATGGCGGCAAGTTGGCTACCTTCCATTTAGAGCAGTGGTCGCCAAAGGGGTCGATATGACATTCTTAGGGGTCGATTTGGCTCAGGAGTCGACAGAAAAATATAATAAGACATCATTGTATGGGTAATATTTAATTCGGTTAACTTGGATTACCTCCATGACAAAAGACATGGAGGTAATGACAACGCAATTAAGAGTGAATCGTGGGATCAGTACCTCCATCTTACAGGTCCATGAATAGGACCTGTAAGATGGAGTAAGGTTATGAAAATAGTTACTGAGGCCAATCAAGTAGGCCAAAATGACGTATTTACCAATAAACAGATGTTGGTGGTTCCTGCCGGCCGGCGCAGTGGGAGTGAGATTGCAACACGTGCATAGTTCTTATTTACTGATACAAGTATTCGATCCCAGTCTCATTTTTGCGCATCGACGTACAAGTGAGCGTTAATGTTCTAAAATTCATCAACATACATATTATAATTCAATCGTTATTCATTCACGAACTAAACTTCTCTATGTTGAAGAGTTGAGCAGCGCTGGTAGTAATACCAGTGATATTACTAGTGATAGTAATAGTAGTAGTAATAGTAATATAATAATATATACTATATTATGCATACAATAAACATTGTAACTATAAAATAAACAATCTAAAAACTCACATAAGCATCTTTTTTGCTTGTCCTATTATAATTACGTAATAGTAAAATATAGTGGGTCGATAAAAAAGTCAAGCAACTCTTGAAAGGGTCGACGGGCAAATAACTTTGGCGACCCCTGATTTAGAGCCTTACTGCAATTCGATTAATTCACTTCATCATCATGTCGCTAAAATCGTCGTATGAACGAATGTTGTGTGGTATAAATGGGCATTGGTCATAAATGTAAAGCGTCATCGAATGGGTGGTTCTCGTAAAGCGAAACGTCGTAAGGGGTTGTGGGTGGGGTGGGGGGAGAAGAGTTACACCACCGATTTTCCGGCACTCTTTGTTTTAAGCTTTGCTAGATTAGCCGTTTTGCCAAACCGACGAAGGCTACATAATATAATAATAATAATTCATCAGAACACCTACGATCCCATAATTATACTACTTCCATGTCTCATAAAATACGATGGACGGCTAGAAACTCAAATATTAAATGTGAATTAAGTGATTAAATAAAATCAAAAATTAGCAAAAATGATATAAGTTTAATAAATAATTCTGTTTATTTATAAGTTTAATAAATAATTCTGTTTCATTTAGTAATTATAATTATTATTATAAAAAATCTATGGAGGAAAAGACTCATCGTAGGAGGTCTCACTCACCACTCTCCATGCAAAAAACCTGCTCCTCACTCCCTTGTTTACACTCTCCTTATATACAGCTTCCAGGAATGACCCCTTGTTCTCTTCCTCTTGTCATCATCCATTTTGTGCAAAACCTCCCCCAACATTAAGCTAATAATAATCTCTTAATAGCTTGTATGTCTAGTTCATATCCCCTCTCCTCCTTCTATCCACCAATTTCTGTAAATTGCATTTTGTCAATCTGTCTTCATACTCAACATTTCAGAGAGCAGAAACCAACTTAGTCAATCGTCTCTGAACCTCTTCCAATACATCTTTTTGAAAACCAGATGACTAAATCTGTGCACAGTAATCCACATATGGATTACTGTGCATATCACCCTTATACAAGGGGGGACCCATCACATCCTTACTTCTAAAAGAAAAACCTCTACAACCTAGGTCTCAAAGAACACAGGAACGTGTCCTTTGAGACCTAAGTTGTAGAGGTCTTTTAATATGCCATATCTCCAGGCTGTGTCATAAGCTTTTTCCCATGTCAAAGAAAACTGAAACAAGGTTGCTTCAGAAGTGCATCTTTTATAGAAGTTTCTAAATGAACCAAATGGTCTAAAGTTGAACGATATCTATGGAAACCATATTGTGTATTGGAGAGAAGATTGTTGCTTTCTAAATACCAGAAAAGTTAGTAGCATATCCACGAAATTTTAGGTCCTTGTTTACAATCATTCCCAGATCTCCTCTACCACTTCCAAGATATTTCCACCGATTGTGTACTCTACATCCATCTCTGCTTCCCAAATTTCAAAACCTTACTCTTTGTAACATTGAATTGACATCCCCACGCATTTACCCATTTAGCCAGTGTATTCAAGTCCTCTTGCAAAGCTACAGCATCCGCTCTACTCCTGATAGTTCTCCCCAACTTTGCAGCGTCTACAAACAACTGCACATCACCATTCAGGCATCTCCAAATATTATTTTCATACAAATTAAACAATTTGTATGAAAATAATAATGTATGAAAGTAATGAACCGAAAACAGACCCTTGGGGTACACCACCAGTAACTTTCCTCTTCTGGAATATCGCTCCTTTATAGACATAGACAACTCGCTGATACCTAGCAGACAGCCAATCTTCAATCCAACAAACTAATATAATGTTCAGCCCCATCGGTTCCAATTTAATTACCAGCTTGTCATGTGGCAATTTATCAAAAGCCTTTGCAAAATCTGAATATACTACTGTATATGTAACACCCTTATCCAACGCATTTGTCACTTTATTATAAAAAAAGTAAGCAGATTGCTAAAGTACGATCTTCCTTTAGTAAATCCATGCTGGCCTCCAAAGAATATTTTTCTGTTGTCAACCCAATTCTGAATCTTGGTCCTAACTAACTTCTCTAAACCACAACTCCTGACACACAGACTGGTCTATAATTCAAACCACTACTCATGAATTGGTCATGCAATCTGCTTGAGCATATATGGCTTGGTTAGGTACGTAAAAATTTTATTCCTCTCTCGTGTAAAGTGCTGGCACTCCACCAGAATATGACAAATATAGTGAGATGTGTATTGCATTTTTCACATATGGGAGGGTCATCAGCCATCAGTAAATAAGAATGTGTAAGATGACTGTGACCTATGCGGAGCCTAGCAAGAAAAACCTTCTTGCTGCTCTTTCAGCAGCAAGAGAAACAATGGCTTTTTAACAATCTTATTAAAAATTCAGGTGGGATCACAATAACACTTCCATATGGTCTAAGGTAGACAAACAATGTGTACTATATCTACCTTTCATTTTCAGGATTTTATCCCATACAATTTTTGGACTAGTCATTTGATTAATTGATGTAGTAAATTGGTTCCATGATTGTTTTTGATTTGGCTCGAGCACGCTTGAAAGCTATTAAGTTTGATATGATGGGGCATCTACAATATAAACCCCATGCTCTGTGTTGATCTTTTTTTTTTTTTTTTTGGCTGTCTGACATTCTGGGTTCCACCAAGGCTTTGGATACAATGGAAACCGAGATGATGTTTTCGGGATGGAGGCTGTTGCTGTTTAGACACTCTGTACACAATGCACTCTGTATATACATTACCGCTTCACTGATAGACGTTTGACTGACAGTATCAGCATTAAATTTTGCTAGATGAGAAAAAAATGTTCTAGTCAGCCTGGTCCATTTTCCATATAGGTAGTCGAGTGGATGAACATGGTTCCTGTGAGAACATTGTACAAAGAACAGGGAAGAACAAAGAACTTTTCCATATATGTTCTCTTCAATGTCCCATGTGATCAGGAGAAGAATGGAAGGGGAGCAGATTGTATGATCAATTGCAGAATATGAACGGATAGGCATATGGAAGAAAGTATTGAGTTTATTATATTTAAAAGGGAGAGGTTATTATTATCATCATCAAGGATTCTTTCGATGATTCGACCTCGTCTGTTAGTGATGGCACTACTCCCACAGTATTGTGACCATTAAAGTCACCCATTAAAAATATGGGTTCAGGCAGTTGCAAGATAAGATTATCAAGATCAATTTCATTTAACTCAGCGCTCGGTGATAAATCAATTGAACATACTATAATAAGAAATCCCACAGAGAGCCGAATCGCTACTGCTTCCAGAGCAGTATTAAGTTGGACATGATGGAAAAGAATATGACTGCACACTATTATAGCTACTCCTCCATGAGCAGGACCACCTCCAGTTCTGTCCTTGCATAGAATAGTGAAATTCCTAAAGGTCGGGTCCTTTGGGTCTTAAGTACGTTTCCTGTAGACAGAAACGTTTGTGTTTCTGCAACATCTTGATACCATCGATATTATGGCGAAGTCCACGACAGTTCCATTGTAAAAATTTTCGTATTGTTTTGTTTTTATACACTTGTCTGGTTTTGGGAGGTTGAGGGCTTACCTTTGTCAGATTTATATTTATTAATTGTTTTGGAGAAGTATGAACGGTCAGTGTCCATCTCTTCCTCTGGCAGAGTGTTCAATACATGTAATGTGTCAGGATCAGTTAGTAAGTTTAGTTTATTTTCAGTGGGTATCGAAGTATCCATTTTTTTCGTGCAAGTCTGGTGGTTTATCTTTGCCATATTTTTTTGACAAATAGGTTTCCATCGGGTGGGACCATTTTTGAAGTTGTCTCTGGAGTAAGGCCACAGATCATGTGATTGATGCGCTCAACAGAGAAGCACTCGCGAGCATAAGGTGCAGGTATGGCGAAATTATCAGATTGCAGAACAGACATAGCTTTGAGTTGCTGTTGGCACTTTAATTGTTACCTTCTCAGCATAAGAGGATCTCAGAATCTCAGAACAGGTGTGATAGTAGTTAGCTTTCCTTTAGCATCCTGATATGTTATGGTCTGCTCTGTTTTCATTTTTTATATTTCTTTTTCATGTTTCCACCTCTGACATGCACAAGAGTAAGCTGGATGATCTCCCTGACAGTAGACACTTTTTTCTTTTTTTTTTGCACAGCAAGATTTGTTATCATGTTCTTTACTACCACATCGGGCACAGGTAGTAGAACCATGATAGGCATTTTGGGCATGTCCATATCTCTGACATTTAAAGCATCTCAGCAGGTTAGGGATGTACATTCTAACAGGACAGCTGCGATACCCTGCTTTTACAGATGTTGGAGGCTTAGGTGCATCAAAATAAGGATGATGTTCATGGATGAAACCAGGCGACCATCCCTACGTATCAGGATGCACTGCACACACACCAGTCACTGCTTGATCTTTAAGCTCTGAACATATCTCATCAGGAACATCAAGGAGATCCCATTCTGATATCACTCCTCTACTGGAATTGAGTGTTTTATGAGGTGTTACTGTGATTTGTATTCCACTACATTGTTGTTGCTTTCAGTAGTTTCTCTGAATGTTGCTGACATAGTGTTTCCACAAGGATATCACCATCACCAGAACGCAATTTCTTAACAGTTTTGGGAGGTCCTGCCAGTCCTTCTAAACGCTTTTGAATAAAGAACGATGACATTTTCCCGAATTTGTTTTACACCTGTTGAATGAATAAATAAAAATGATACATTTATACTAGTATCATATATCTTTTGTTTCTTATTTCTGTTTCCATATGCTATATCTATGCTATCAGTACTTGGTTAGGGCTCCCCTGTAATATTTCAGATGGATTCATGCTCAAGGAGATTTTGGTTCGGAGCTACACATGGACGCCCACTGATGGCAAGCAAAAACTGTGCTCAGAAGTTGAATAATGCCAGGGCTACCCTGGACGCTATACCAGCACTACAGCAAGCCTCGAATCCTGACCCCAGACTATGGGGTGAGAGACACTGCAACATCATTGACCCTTACAGACAAGCCCACTAGCCAATTGATCCTGGCTGGGAGGATCAATTGGCTAGTGGATCCCCTGCTTCGCCCGTCTTACCGAAGCAGGGGTCAAAGTAGTGCAAGACTACCACGATTTCCCCTCCCCTCCTTTCCAGATGTTTCACGGGTCGCACCGCATGGCAAACATGCCGTTGGATCCCCGTGTCCCTTTGATAATGTCCAGCTTTTAACTCAGCAGCTCAAAAATCATAGGATTTGCGCTGTTTCAAATACCATATATAATATAACTGTCAGGATTTAGGAATAATACGTTAAGGGGAGAAATTAAGAAAGTACTTATCTGCCTTAATCACTCAACTGAAATTGACACTTTTGGCCCATCAGCGATTACAGAAAAGCTGATTAGTTGCCCATTGATCTTCAAAAAAAAAAAAAAAACTGGAACTTCGCCTCCCTCCCTTTGCTATAAAGAGCATTACAGAATTTGATTTTCGCTTTGGACGGTAATGGCATTACGGATCCGGTTTTCCTGATGATTGTCACACACACACCACATAATTTAAAATACACTTTGTAATAAGCGCGTTTATGGTGTTACCATTTTAGATGATAACACCATATAAGATACAGGCACCGTGATGACAACATTGTGACATCTAAAGATAAAGTGATGTTCTGTCTTCACTTTTCTTCTTCGACTTCTGCAGATGATGTAGGCAAATAATTCTCTGTAGAATGAAGTTCACAAGATGCTTATCATGTAAGTGGCTGTATCCTAATTGTGATCCTGAACATACATATTAACCTCAAGTAGTTTCTATTCATTCATGCTCAGCATGCATTTATTCACATTAAAAATTCTGTGCTCTCACTGAAATAATAGAAGATAGATCATAATTACAAGTAGTAAAAAAAAAAACATTAGCTTCCTTCCTTTTGGATGTTCGGTTAATGTCGAAATATTATATTACAGGACCCTGCTCCTTCCACTCAAAAGTTCTGTTGATATTACTTCTGATTTCTTAATTGAGAAATCAGAAGTAATATTAAGTGGCATAAAAATTTTGAAGTCACCAAACTGGTACTTGTTAGAATTACAGCTAAAGCATCAAGACTAATCTGCAAATGCACTTTTTACTGTTTCGCAGGAGGGAACCCTAACACCTCAGTATAAGACCAACAGACTAATCCAAATTTATTCTAAAAGCCATTATAAAGGTTCTTTCCATTTTCAATGGGATTTGGACCAATATCATTTCAGACAAAGGATAAATATCACATCATGCCACCAAACCATATTTAGACTTCCTTAAAATGAAAGATCTTACTTCACTTGCTTTTTCCCTTTCATAATGTTCAAATTCCCAAATCAGAAATTTCTCGGTCGGAAGTCATTCGCTATTGAGACCATGTCATGATATGAATAAAGAGTTTAATAAAAATAAGCAATTAAAACAGGGCAACTCTCATAAGTCTTACATCATTACGAGTACTAGTACAAAAAAAGTTTTACGCAACAAAATACTATAAACAATTAATTACACATAATAGATGTTATGATAACTACACAATCGTTACATACAAACGAAAAACCAGAATGAAACGGTAAATTCATTACTGTATGCGTGTTGGAACATTGCGAGTTGTTATCACGTTCTGTGGCATCATACGTGATGCCATAGAAAAAACTTCCCACAAAAACCTACGATTTCAACAAGAAATTTCTCTTTTTGCCCACGCATCTGCTCCCCCACCCCTTGTTTTAAGCACAAAAACATCAATATCTCTAGCCTAAAAAGTCGTTCTTATTTTATCCATCCTACTACATGTATCATTAACAGATTACAAATCTGAAATAAGCCTACGATTAATACGGTATTCAGGCTGGTGCAAAATACTTCATAGGAGGACTTCATCCGTGGTACTTTAAATTACTTTCAAAGCAACCAAAGATATGAGGCCAAAGTAATGTCATAATTACTTTGCTAGATGAAAAACTTGTGTTTCCATATCCAAAGACAATTCATTTACCTGACAATCCCTGCCTCATAGACACATTTCAACAACTGTCTCAGACGTTTTTGTCGCATGACTTTCCTATAGTTATTTCCATTGGTATTTCACTGAACTGGCAACAATCATTTCTAACAATTTTTTAACACTGGATGTATTTCTTTGACATGTTTCAATGTTTCAAGATGCTGTATACCTGACAGCATCTTCAGGAGATTTTTTTTTTTTTTTTTACTTTTTTATGTTAAAACCTGATGAAGATGCTGTCAGCCATATACACAGCAAAACATGTTGAAGAAATACATCAGTTAATTAAAAAAAAAAGTCCACAAATTAAAACCTGGGTTTTATTATTCATGCAAATCTACTCATAGTGAGTTACTTAAACTAGTTGCTATATATCAGGCCTGCACAACATACGGCCCTCAATGTTATTTATTTTGGCCCATCTGCCTTGATTAAAATTATTTAATCATACGGGGAAATATGAAATTAGACAATTTTTTCTTATTGAATTAAATTTTTACTAAGACTCTGCATGTTTACGTTCATGCGATTAATGTCACAATCATGTTTCTTTCAGCTCGACAATAAATTGCATTCGGAGTTATTCCCACTGTCGTATTTAATAAAAAAATTGGTTCTTATTAAGTTTGAATCATTCCTCTTTAAATACCAAACGTAGCATATTAGACAATTTCTTACCTATCGCTGTGCCCAAAGAGTACAATCTGAGATGTCATTTTGAATCGAAACATCCTAACCTTGACAAGTTGGATGCAAGTGAAAAGCAAATAAAAGCAGCATCGCTGTGCCCAAAGAGTACAATCTGAGATGTCATTTTGAATCGAAACATCCTAACCTTGACAAGTTGGATGCAAGTGAAAAGCAAATAAAAGCAGCAAAGTTATTGAAAGCCCTTAGCAGTGAGCAACAAGCCTTTAAAAAAAGTGACATCTGCAAATGAAGTTGCCACAAAGGTAAGCTTAAAAATATCACAAGAAATAGTTTTTGCTGGTAAATCATTTGCTGAGGGGGGAGAGTTGATAAAAAAAGTGTCTGAAAAAGATTCACGGTCCGAAATGATCTGGCCCTTGATCAGGTGGTCCAAGTTAGGTTTGGCCCTCAAAGACAATTAAGTTGTGCAGGCCTGCTATATATATCTACTTTGGAAAAACCTACTCAAAGATTCCCAACCTCCAACTGTTATTAAAAAAAAAAAAAAAAAAAAAAAAAAAAAAAAAAAAAAAAAACAAAAAAAAACACCAGCTTGTCTTTCCTCAATATCTCACAAGTGACATTTTGCCACTGGTCCTGGAACATCTTGTATCTTTTAAAACCTTTCCTTCTCCAAAGAGAGCAAAGATAGATCTTTAATCTATTATTTTATTTGGAAATCAGTAAAAATCTGCCTGCCTGCGTTTTTGCACTATTGTGATAGCTGAGTTCATTCTTTGCTAACATTCTATGTCAGAGTTTATGAGAATATGATAAACAAATGCTACAGTTCTATAGCCATAACTCATACTATCCTAGCTCAAGTCATAGTACATGGCTGCATGCACCAATAGCTCAGGCTGGACAGACAGGTTCAAAGCCAGGGGGAAAAAACACTGAATGGAAAGTGTGTTAGCCAGTCTCATACATATGGTGGAAGAGCTTTTCCTCCCAGAAAAGCTAGGCTTTTCATCTTGTAAAACAGGCAGACTGGAAAAAAGAAACCACACAAATAACATAACAGACAAAGCACTGGTCTTCTAGCATGAGTTTCTTCCGTCATGAATCTAAACCTCCAATTGCAGAAATAAATTATGAGTAAAATATTTAAAAATTTTAGAAACTATATAAGATCAGGGTTGGCTTGAAGTCATTTCCATCTTGCCTGTCACAATACCAAAATCCTATTTTCAGTGTATAATATACAGTAAAAGGCAACAGTTTAAGAAAAATGTCATTTGAAGAAAATGCACCATTCAGTGTCAAAACATTTCAAAGTCTACAGTTAGCAATATGCTAATTGTAGATAAGCAACAGTGAACCATAGATACAAAGATTGGCACAGAATACTAACTAAAACACTCTTTGATAACATTAATCGTCTGATCTTGTCATCAGACCTCAGGAATATGAGACAAGAACAGTCATAAGTAATCCAATAAGTGTCTCCACAACACAGAAAGCTTAATGCCATGAATATGAATTTTCATGGACAACAATGAATGCACAATTTTGATGGGAATAAACAAAGGTGCAGAGAATCTGGATCATGAAAATCTGTCCATTTAAAGACATTCAAATGGAAAGATTTTCCATTTAAATTTACGGAGGAGCCCTGAGAACAAGTTTTACATGAGTGTTGTCTTCAGTGGTTATAATGGGTTAGAGCTGTTGGTGGTATGAACCATACAAAACTGCTATGATTTACATGTTCTGGATAATTCTGCATGCCCTACATTGTGTCAACTTTATGGAACTGATCCATACACCTGACAGCAGGAAACGCATATTTACAATCATATCATAATGATTGTAAATATGCGGTGCAAATAGAATAACATTAGAACACTGAACCAAAGGACAATAAGTTCATGATCCAAATATAAAAAGAAAATTGTAGAGAAAAACTGATCTCTTCATTAGACTTCATCACATACTGAAGTGCTTATTGCTTTCAATAAGGCAGAATAAATTATTAATTTTTGTCAATAAGGACCTCATCTTCATATGTCCCAAGACATTTGACAGGATAATGTATGCATTTGTCTTCTCATGTTGGGCAACCAGTTTTTCTCAGGTGTTACCTATGCTAAAGATTAATTCAGAAGTGTCCATTAACAAGTCCTAGAAAAGTTCCTATAAGCCAGTAGTGTTGACAAGTTGATCTCAACTTACTTGATTCCTGCTATACCATTGGTCATAATTGACATTACAGCTGATATACTTAAAAACAAAATGACAGTCTATGGCCAGATGGCACAGAAAAGGTCAACATGGCTGGCCAAGTGGTTAGCAGACTCGCTCGCCAACAGGTTGAGGTTTGAATCCCATAGGCATGTATGTTTGTAATTGTCTTACCTTGTATACTGCTATAATCTTTCATATGGTGCAGTATGCCTTTTGCTATCCTTACACCAAACAGAGCTGGTCAACTGAAAAGATTGCGAGAGGAAGGGTTAGTAAAAACAGATGTTTGATGCCAGGATAGCAGGAAAAGACCCAGAGGAAACAAAGATCTAGGTGAATTTATGTAGTTAGAAGTACTTGGGAAGACAATATCTGACAACACTGAAGACTAGACATAAACTAACCTGGAGGAAATAAGCAGGAGGATGAGGAGATAAGCAGCAGCTAGTAATAATGTAATCTTAATCATGTATTGATACTGTGCACTCATTTCTTGTACTGTCCAGGATATCATAGTTTGCATTTGGACCCCAAAGGGTGAGGTATTAATCAGAAGTTGCTACTTCCTAGCCAGGGGCCAGTGCAGGTTATCATCAAAATCCCCAAAACAGAGGTATTCCTGACATGAAGAAGATGCCTGTGCAACCACACCTTATCTGATGGACAGTTGTGATTTTTTTTCAGATACCTCCTCAGGGGGCATGCTTATTTAATTAGGCATAGCATGCCATATCACATTCTGTGGCATTTTAGTTTGAAAGGCCTTGCCAAAGGACACTCCACAATTCCTGATGGCAATGCTGCTGCTGTTGGCCTGGGACTGATTATTCGTCAGGTTATCCTGCTTATCTTGTAGCTGCCCTAAGTTAAAGATGCCAGGAACATCATAAACAAGCTGACAGGTACAACTTGGGATTGTAATGCTTCAACTCTTAGAACTGCAGCTCTAGTCTTCTCTGTTGCAGAGTATCGTTCATCTGTTCTTTACCACATCACTCCTCCATGCTTCAGAAGAGATATCATCAAAGAAGTAAAGAAAATCAGAAATGACATGTATCTTCCTATTCATTAAGATATCTCTTCACCTCCAGATCTCCAATATGGCTTGTGAAATTACCAGATGATGGTCCCCAAGACTAGTGTGGAGAAGACTGTAATAAACTACAAACAAATACCTGATCACAGATCCAACTATCAAACTACCAGGATTCAATCTACCTCAAAACCTCTGGAGTTGACTAAACAGATTCAGGACTGGACAAGGTTGCTGTGCCCACTTATTATACAAAATAAGTCTGTGGGGAATTTCAGTCACCCTTTCCTGGAAGTTTCAGGAACTTGCATTTACTCTCAGACAGTGCTATCAACTGGTTAACTGAACTGTCAGTATGTATATAGTTTTACTCAATAATTGTATTTTCCCCATACACTAAATAAATAAATCATGGATTCTGTAATTTCATTCATATATATGCTATTTAATGCTGAATAATAAAGGGTTTTCCAAACATGTGTCACACAGGAATTTGAATACACTGCCTATTCGGATAATATGATGCTATTTACCAAATATACCGAGCTTCTGTTTTTTTTGACAAATAGGAATGTAATACTGCTAGACAACATTTAACAGCAACAGTAACAACAATGAAATGGATCAGAATAAGTCAATTCAACATTAGCAAATAAAGTAAATTTTCAGTTTCATACTTTCTGGTCTTGTACAGCAACACTTATTAATCAAAATTACAAAACAGCAAAAAAAATGACATCAAAAGTAAATAAACCAGTTTTTAATGTTTCTTTTGGACAAAGTCATCATCATCTTCAAATTCCTGACATGTACCCTCAAGGGGTGTACAGGATATGATAGTACTAAATGAAAAACTTACATCATTACTACTTCCTATTTACAATTTTCCTCCAAATCAATCTATTACCTGTCAAGACTCCAACATTATCAGACATTATATTTCTATCTTCTAAGGCACTTTTTACTGTATCAATCCATCTATATCTTGGTCTTCCTCTGGGTCTTTTCCTGCCAACCTGGCAAAGAACATCTCTTATGCTAATCTTTCGTCTCCTATTCTGTTTAAGTGATTATACCACCTGAGATTAGCTCTGCTAACACATTCCTGGATGATACTGCCACAGATGCCATCTGTTCATGCCACTAATCTTTCTCAGGACTTTCTCTAGTCTTTAGTCTTTGATCAAAGACTAGAAACTCTCATATCTACAGTCTCTAGTCTTTGGTCAAGTGTTTTATTTCTAACCTACCTCTCAGATCCATAGGTTAAACCTCGTTTGAACACTGTCTTGCATAGAGCTAATTTAGTTTTGACTAATTTCTCTGTTATTCCATATAAATTTATTCATTTGACTTCCTACCATACCAGCTTTGTTATTCTGTTATTTATTTCATTATTTAATTTGTCATCTTCACTAAAAATTATGCCTAAGTAGCTGAAATCTTTTATTTGTATTATTGGTTCCCCATTCACTATGCAGTTGATATTTTCAACGCTCCTGCAAATTTTCATTGTTTTTGTCTTGTTATTGCTGATTTTCACACCAAATTTATTACAACAATTATTCAATTTGGTCAGGAAATCTTGCAGACATGTACTGGATTTATTTAGAAGTATAACATCGTCTGCATAAAGCAAAGAGCTGACATTAACATCTTCAATTTTGATATCAGGTTTAATACCACTTTTCTTCATAATGTGATCCATATAGATGATGAATAACAGAAGGGATAATGTACATCCTTGTCTGACACCAGATCTAACATTAAATCATCTTCCTGTACTTCCTTCAATTCTAACTGCTGACTTCAGCTCAAATAAAGACCAAGTTGCTTGATATAATCCCCCATTGGCACTATATAACTGTAGCAGCTTGAATAGCTTTTCTGTTGGCACCTTGTCATATGCTTTTTTTCTAGATCTACAAAACTTAAATACAGATCTTTAATATTCAAATTATTTCTTACCTATTTGTGATAAGTGAAAATCTGATCCCAACAACCTCTATCTGGTCTGAATCCAGCTTGTTCTTCACCAAGCTTCCCTTCCACAATCCTTCTCAACCATTTCTCAAGTATACTTGCATAAATCTTACCAGGAACACTCAGTAGGGAGATACCTCTGTAATTATCACATTCAGTTTTATTTCCCTATTTATATATGGGTACTATGAGAGCTCTACTCCAATCATCTGAAATTCAACCTTCTGAATTATCCAATGCAGACATTGTAAAACTCTTACACCTCCATACTTCAGCATTTATTATTATTATTACATAACAACTCCAAGGACTCATCGAGGAGAGCACCCACTCCAAAACTCAATCCTACAGCTACTCAGAACCACAGTTACCATCATCATCTCCACCAAATGGCATCTACTGCCCACTGCCAGCACTAGTATTTTCTACTTCAAGTATTGAAGTAGAAAAAGATGTCACTACTTGTTTCATTTAGCAATTTTCAAAGTAATTACTCCATACATCAAGGATATCTCTATCTTTTTCTCCAGTTTTCATGTCAGCTTTATCATCTCTAATTAATTTTACAGTACTCCTTCCACCATTTCTAAATTTGTCAATAGCCACCAGAATATTTTGCCACCTTGATATTTATTTTCTGTGTTCTTACCAAACCTTCCCATGACTTTTGTTTAGCTAGTTTTACACAGTGTTTAGCTTTCTTACATTTATTTCTGTATTATCTGAAAGCACAAGCTGACTTATTTCTCAGGAACTTTCAAAATGCTTTCTGATCTTCCTTCAATGCCTCTAACTTCCTGAGTTCTGATTTTTCTATCCTTGCAGACAACCACCACATGTCTCTCTCTGGCTGAATCAGTGTTTTCTTCAGGGATCAAAAATGAATCTACAAGGTTTGGTTCCTTTTCTCAAACTCTTTCATTTTTATTATTTTTACAGCCATTTAACCTGCCTTCGTTTAGGAGTCCCCCACCCTTCCACTCAAGAACCTCCTAGGACACCACAGACACATTTTAGAGACAAATATATGCAGACCAATAGAAGAAAACTTGCAAATACCCCCTCCTGGACAGGCGTCCAGGAGGGGAGGGGGTATGTGTGAGTCCCACTCTGCAATGTGCACATTGCAGAGTTCTGCCACCTCCCCCTCTGCAGTTATGGTGCCAACAAGGGATGTGGGAGAAATTAATTTGAAGAAACCAGTTTTTTTTTATATAATATATACATATATTATTTTTAACGGTGTGCGGAGTGTTCCTTTTGTAGTATAAGAAAGAGGCTGAAAATAGAAATTTTTTTTGGGGAAGGGTTTATGGGAAAAAGGGCTGGTGAGAGGGTTAATGGGTTGTGATCCATTTCGACCATGTGTGTCGTCATCTGAACTCATGAAGGTTTCCTCCATGAGTCTTCCTCCTTTCTTCTCTTTCCCACCCTACAAAAAAAGCACTCCACCCACCCCCCAAAAATAATATATGCATATTATATATATATATATATATATATATATATAAAAAACTGGTTTTTTCAAATTAACCTCTTCCACATTGCCCACCCCGCCAACACCATAACAGCAGAAATACGCACATTGCAGAAAGAAGACAGGCAACAACACCCAAGAAAAGGTATGTGCGAACCTTCCTCCACCACTCCACATATATCCGTCTCCAAAACACATTTGCAATCCCCCAAGAATTTCTGAGCAAAAAGCCAATGACACTAAAAAAGGGGCACTCCTAAATGAAAGCAGGCAAAATAGCAGTAAAAATAATAGTTTTTAAGAGGAGTAACATGGGAGTTTTCCCAGAAATAATACCTATCTTTCATTTTTTCTTATAAAATGTTTGTGTATTTTAGTCTATAGTTCACATATGAGAGCTGCTCAACTTTTATTCACTTTAAAACTTTCTTAAATGCTCTTCATTTCAATATGAAATTCAATTTTATTCTGTTCAAGACTAAATGGTGATCATTTCCAATTTCAAATCCTCTGTACACTCTGGTGTCCTGCACCAGGGAGAAAACATCACTATCAACAATAACATAGTTGATAGTGATGCTTTTTCAATAACTTTTATTTCTTGCATCTTCTCTCCATGTGAATTTATACACATTTTTATGTTATAACATTGTATTAATAATAATCAGTCCATGTCCCGAGTAGAAATCTAACAGATATTTGCCATTATTATTAGCTTCGCTCTTTTCTCCAAATTTTTCAAAAACATTTCTGGATGTTTGGTAATCATTTGCTACTCTGTTGTTTAGATCTCCAACAAGGACCAACTTTTTCTTTTTCATTGTGTCAGTTGCTTTCTCTAAAGCCTCAAAAAATTCCTCCACTTTCATCTCAGTAGAACCTTCATTGAGACCATAGGCACAAATAAGTTTCATTGTCTATTTCCTTATTCTAATATTTTCCCACACCACTCTACTTGATATTGCCTGCCGTTGATGAAGATTATCCTTGTATTTAGTGTTGAATACCATAGCTACACCTTTTCCTTGATTGTTATTGCCTGAATATAGCATTTTGTATTTCTCACTCAGAAAGGTCCTGTCAGTTTTTTGTTTTAGTCACCTCTATTATATTGATCTGGTACTTATCCAATTCCTCTGCGAACTCTGTTTCCTTGCCATTCAAGCCTCTTATGTTGATAGTACTGATCTTCAAATGTTGAGTTGCGGGGCATTCCAGGGTTTGTTCTAGTAGCTGACTTTTCACTGTTCGCCCTGGTTCCCTGGCAAAAACAAAGGGACCCCCCCCCCCCTTGGTTAACCTGATGGCACTCCAGACAGCATGAAATTCTGTCATGTTGTACCATCATTTTGCACTATTATTTGAGCCAATACAATAAGAATAATAATAAGAAAAAGAATAAAATTTGGTCGGCTAAATCCCAAATTGCCAGCCCATCCTCGTTTGTTCAGTATCCAGATAGATACCTAATAAAGTGTACCAAAAGAAGGTGAGGATTTGACATTAGGTCAGAAGCTCTGGCCAGTTCTCTGCATTCTTTTAAAGGCTACCTGGAGGTCTCCTCAGTTATACAGCTTTGAACCCACTGTACAGATGAAACTCAGAAAATAAAAACTGCAACTCAGGACAACGTTCAATTGAATTGGTTAACACAATAACCAATCACAGCCAATAATTTCTAGTGCCATGGTCTCATTGCGCACCCTGCCTCGCCTTCTGGATGGTTTAAAACCATTGCAACGCAAAGAATTTGACCCTCTGTGCAATTCAAAGGGATCAAAGATGTATGCATTTGTGACCGCACACCTGGGATATTAACACTAATGTGATGCAATGTTTACTCGTAGAAAAGTCACATCTTGCAAAAAAATCTTTCTAGTAGCTCTTCCTATAAAAATTTAAAATCATTGGAAATATAACAAGTATTATAAATGACTAGTGCCATTCTAATACAAGTATCCCTTGACATATGTGGCTTTGATTAGTGTAGAAAAAATTATTGTGACCATAAACTTGATATATGCAGTATCAAATTTGATTAGTGTGGCCCAAAAAAGTTTGAAAATAAGCAAAGCATTAGGCTTGGTCAATGAAACCAATCAGATCATGTGGTACGCGTCATGCTCCAACATTAGTAACCCAGTCTCAGTGCTTCAATTTATCAGCAGAGCGTGGCGCGTACAGACATATATGTGTATGTATTACAGTGTACGCTTACAGCCTATCCCCATATCATGTAATTTTCAAATTATGTAAAGCATTACCCTTCGTAACCATGGCCTCGAAAAAGAGTAATAAACGAAAGCTTATTACTTTGGATACTAAAATTGACATTATTAAAAGTTTTGATAAAGAAGAAGGCAAAGCAAAAATCGGAAGAACTCTAGGCTTTGGTGAATCAACTATACGAGCCATTTTAAATAAAGTGACAGTACTGCGAACAAGGCAAAGTGGCATCTGCATCTTTGAGTATGCAGTGTACTAGGAATAGAAGCCCATTAGTGATCAAAATGGAAGATTTGCTATTTCTTTGGCTAGAAGATTGTAATCAGAAGCGGTATTCCCATCGACAGCAATAATTTAGGCTCAAGGTTTTAAGCCTTTTTTCTACCCTTAAAGAAAACAAATATCAAGATGTGACTGCAACATTTTCTGCAAGCAAAGGCTGGTTAGAAAATTTCAAATCTCGATCCAGAATGAAAAATGTAAAATTAACAGGCGAAGCAGCAAGTGCTAATAAAGATGTTGCAGCCTGATATCCAGCTGAACTAAAGAAAATAATCGAAGAAAATGGGTACGACGATCGTCAAATATTCAAAGTAGATGAAACTGGCCTGTTTTGGAAGAAAATGCCAACAAAAACATTTTTAGCAAGAAAAGAACGAACCATACCTGGTTATAAAGCATCCAAAGATCGCTTAACACTTTTACTTGGAGGTAATGCTGAAGGTGATTTCAAATTAAAGTCAATGCTAATTTATCGAACAATGAACCCAAGGGCTTTTAAAGGCTGTAAAAAACAATCCCTTCAAGTAATATGGGCTTACCAAACAGTTGGTTGAAGAATGGTTTCACTTCGCATTTTTGTCCTGCAGTTGAAAAATACTGCAATGAAAATAATTTAGCTTTCAAAGTTCTTTTAGTACTGGATAATCCCCCTGGACATTCCACCTCACTTAATGATTTAAAAAGTAATGTGCAGGTTGTATTTTTACCACCGAATATGACATCTTTGATACAGCCTATGGACCAGGGAGTCATTTCTGCATTCAAGGCTTACTATATTAGAAGAACTTTCGCCCAGGCAATTCAAGCTACAACTGGAGACGATCCAATTGCTCTAGAGGAATTTTGGAAAAAATACGATATTAAACAAGCAGTTATAAACATTCACGAGTCTTGGGAAGAAGTGACAGCCAACTGTATGAGAGCAGTCTGGAAGAATCTTTTGCCTGAATCTGCAAATAATTTTGGTAGTTCTATTAATCCCGTTCAATGAAGTTATCGATAATATTGTTTTCATTGGAAGTGCTCTTGGCTTTGAGAATGTCGATTCAGAAAATATTCGGGAATTACTGGAATCACATTCAAAAGATTGAAGTAACGAAGATCTTCTTGTAATCGAACATTAACAGGCATACGAAGAGGAAGAAGAAAAGGAAACTGAAAAAATGGAAGATGTATCTAAAGAAATCACTATCAAAGAACTTATACTAGAAATAGATCCAAATGTAGAGAGAAGCATGAACGTTAGTCACGGTTTAGATAAACAAATCGATTGTTATCACAAAATCATGGAGGAGAAAAAAAAAGCTACTACTGTTCAATTTACGTTAGATAAGTTTTTTTATAAAACATAAATACATGTCACCTTAAAAAATAAATGATGTTTAAATTTTTATATTTTGCAGGATTCATTATAATTATTTCCATTAATTCTTAACATTGAATAATGCCGTTTTGATATATGCGGTGTCCATCGAGGATTAATTAACTGCATATATCAAGGGATATCTGTATATGCACAGAATTAAAATCTATCTAAATTAATCCTAACAATGAAATCTAATTGCAATTTTTGTAAAAAATTTATTGAAAGCAAAAAAGAAAAAAGAATACAAACAACTTTTCATAGGAATATATCAGAACTAGTTTCATTTATCAGGATTTATTTAAGTATGTTCTATTCAAGTGTAATAACTTTTAAAAAGCATAACAATTAAAATTCTCATTTTTCTCATCACTTCTACCTTATAGCAATTTTAAAATAATTTCTAATACTCAATACTTTTGACAACAGTCATGTTTAAGAATAAAAACAACCTTTATTTTGAATTAATTATACTAAATCAATCTTAGAGTTACTAAAAGTTTTAATTAAGGAGTCATATATTTAATGGCTATGTTTGTTTATAGTTGATTAATCAAATAATTAGCCAATTAGGTCTGAAAATTATAAATGACTAACAATACAATATGCTGTAAAGCCTGAATATCGTATAATGTATTTAAGATTGCCATTGTTAAAACTGAAGGTTTCAATCTCTATGATCCAAGGAAGATCACTTTATATTAAGAACCAATTAAAAAGTACTTTATTTCCATACTCCATAAAGCCTATTAGTTTTCATACTCAAATTATAACAGGTAAACTGTAAATATTCCAAGAATTCAGAAAAGTGGAAAAGGTTATAAATTTCACATAAACTCAAAAATACTTGGATATGATACATTCAATATCAAGATGAATTATAGCTCATATTTCAAAATAAATTATGAGTAGTTTTTGCAGAATCAGCTACAATTTTTCACATAAACTCAAAAATGCTTGGATACAATACATTCAATATCAAGATGAATTATAGCTCATATTTCAAAATAAATGAGTACAGTTTTCACAAAATCAGCTACAATTTTTTCCCCTTTAAAAGATGGGTACTGTGCAGTTAATTATTTAGAACAGCATTTCCCAGCTGTCAGCCTGTGGCAAATTTTTACCAGTATGCAAAACCACTACTTTACAGATGCCAAGAAATTATATTCTTGGTTTAATCCAAGTATAAGCAAAGAAAATTTAAATGTGAAGTATCTTTGCGACTGGACTACTTATATATAGAGGATAATGGCTTCACATCAATTGCCTTAGTACTTCACAATGTCAAGCACACACCCTTTCTGATGTGTATAATGTTATGCATTATAGGATACTAAGGCAACTGATGTGAAGTTATTAGCCTCTATATACAAGAAGCCCAGTCATGAAGATACTTCACAAACAAACCGTTTGCTTACACTTGGATAAGGTATTAAACCAAATAACATAATTTCTTGCCATCTTTAATTTATAGTATAATCAAGTGACAAAACTTTCAACAAAAAACCACTACGTATGGTGCTTACTTCTTAAATCCTAAAAAATGTAAAAACTCTTGATGGTGATTCATGTGGCCAAGTACCAAAACAATCACTGACTATCTTCATCTTTTTATTATTATAAGTTACATAAACTTTACATAGTAGATTTTTTACTATAGATTTGAGTTTTAAGTGATAAAACAATTAATACAGATTTCTTAAAATCTTTTTACTAAGATTTAAAAATATATTATATAACTATAAAATTTTGATGGTTTACCTGTCCACAGTATAGTTCAGGTTGGGAAACACTGATTTAAATTATAGACTTACTGGTCATGTTCATCCATATCATAATTAGACAAGAAACAAGAGCATAAAAATTGAACCAGCATTTGAAAAATCAGTACATAAAACTGGTGTAATATACAATTCATCCCACACATAATACACCCAAGCAGAAGTTGCATGTGAAATTATTCATGAGAGAATTTTTGTATCTTGACAGTAAGCAAACCCCTATCCCTATAGAGTGCATATACTGATTTCTATTATAGTAGAGGAATTCACTATCCCCTTAGATTAACTTTTGGTATATTAAGTGCACACAATGCACAGTCAAATACAATTTCATGCACAAGATGCTTGGCAATAATACATATGTTTAAAATAAAATAATATATATATTTCTGGTGTATAAGATGCACTTTTTTACCTTAAAAATTCATCTTAAAAATGGGGTGTGTCTTATATAATGAAGGTAAAGATTGTTTCCTCTTTTCAGTCATACGCACTCCCTTTTATGTTCCAAGATCTTTGTAGGCGGTTAATGGTGCAATCAAATTGATGCGTGACCTTCACATGACTTCTAGTACATCATCGGCTAAGAACGGGGAGTCCCTATTCAAGTTTCATAATATCTTATCCGAGTAATCAGTTATCGATGTTTATCAGTATTGAGTTGATGTGTTGAGGTTTTTTCCAGAAAATTGTATTAAATTTTTTGGGTGCGTCTTATACACCGGAAAATACGGTATATATATTATTTTATTCTTTCTGATATGATTTCTATGACGTCTACTGTGGATTATCTTTGGAAATGTATAACTTCTATTACTTATGAAATTTAAAACATTTTAATAATTTTCATTACAAAAATAGCTCCTTTCTAATAAAAACAATTGATTAAATTTATTTTTAATGAACTAGTTTAACAGAAAAATGTTAATGAAATCAATAATTGCACTCAATTATGATTAGAAATGTTAAGATGAGCAATCAAGTCATTTTATTTTTTCTTTCTTCAATTTAAGCACTGGATTACACATAAAAGAAGGTCAATTGAAATGTGGAATTTTGAAACCTGTTATCTATATGAATATGTAGAAATGATATAAATTTTAACAATTAAAAACAAAAATTTCAGATTACTTTTTGTTAAAACATTACAGTGCATTATACTGATATTGCTTAGGAGATACCCAAATTTTAAATTTAGTAACTAATTCTGTCTTTTAAATTAGAACAAAATATTACAATACCTATCTTGTAATACATATCCATATATTTTAATGCGTTTTATCTCCCGAGGAACAATCAGTGTCCAGAGGCTTTTCAACAGCAGCAGAAGGTTTTAAACCACGTATGGACAAGTCATAAACTACTTCTTCAATTTTCTTTAAATCATATTTTAGTCCATCAAATCTTTTTCGAACAGAGTCATTCTTCAAATTTAGAAGGCGAAATCCCAAATTAAGGTCAGTTACAAACTGTGATATCTGGGCAGGACGTCCATAATCACCACATGTGACACTGTTCACTGCAAAACGAGACTGAAAATAGAGAAAAAATTAACAGATGCTAATTTTTTATTTAAAATTTAAATATTTTGCTACAATTTAATTGTAGCAAGTTTTTCCACTTGGTTATACTATAAATTAAAGATGCCAAGAAATTATATTCTTGGTTTAATCCTTTATCCAAGTGTAAGCAAAAACAAAGTTTGTGCCTAAAGTATTTTCAGAACAGGTCAATTCATATACAGAGGCTAATGACTTCACATCAGTTGCCTTAGTACACCATGATGCAAAGCACATATCTGTATAATAATACATATTTTGAACTTTATTGAGGGCTTATCAGTAGGAGCCAGACCCAGGTGATACCACGGTTGAAGTAATGCAGAAGTCATATTTCCACATATGAGTAGCCAAAAGGTGTCACATCTTATTATTAAAATACTCTGGATTAGAGATAGTCGTTGAATGTTTCTCCACTTGGTTATACTATAAATTAAAGATGCCAAGAAATTATATTCTTGGTTTAATCCTTTATCAAAGTGTAAGCAAACAAAGTTTGCGCCTGAACTTGCCATCTTTAATTTATAATATAACCAAGTGGAAAAACTTCCAGTGTTGCCTCCCAACTCACACTCTCTCATGACTGGTTTTTCAAATTACTTGAGAGTCTGGTCATCAATCTGCTCTGAATATTGGATTCTTATTTTCTTTTAATGCAGCACTTGCTTCAGATTTTATTCATCCCTTTAACTTCCATGCAGTTTATACTCATAACTCTGGAAATGTTTCAGTCATCCTATGACTAATTCCCACATTGTTGATTCCTCTATCAAATAGTTTCTCATACAAAGGCAAGACTTCAAGGTAGTTATCCCTCAGTAACTCAATAAATTCTATTTCCCTCTCTTGCATCCTTTCTCCTCATTCAGTCTACATCCACATAGTTAAAACCCATGATAGTCCTTGTATCCATAAGGTTTAATGCAATTCTCAGTCCCTCTTCAGATGACCCTGGTCTGTAGCATCACCCACCTACCCATCTATATTTGACACAACAGAAATAGTTTGTTATAGCGAATTTCTTTCAGCATAACATTGTACCTATGAGGCTTTGGTAGGGACTTTTCAGTAGTTTCTTATAATGAGTGAATTTGTTATTAATGGGGTTTACTATGGTGAGTCGACTGCACATGTTCTATCATGTTAACCTCCATCTCACAATCCCAAATTCATTGCAGTATTATTTTACTACCATCAGCCAATCAACTCTGACTTTAATTCCTCTACAATTATTAGAAATACTTCCCTGTCCTTTCTATCCTTCCTATATGCACTGTAACCATCACATTCTCTTCCTGTTAACCATATCTTCTTGCACACTGTATCACAAAATCACAGCTTTTCTTCTTAGCTAGTTCTTGTTATAACTCAGCAACAGACTTATAACTTCGACACTATTGCTTTACTTTTGTCTTTCACCTCATTGAACTCTTTCATACAGTCTCTCACCAACCACACATAGGGAAGCAGAAATGTGATATCATAACAAGTTAGGCATCAGTTGCAGACTGGCACAGTTAATTGGGTTCCAAATGAATTTGTTTTTCTGTCAATTTGTAAGATGGTAAAAATCACACTCAAGGCTGTATGAATTCAGAAAATTTTTCTGTCTATGAACAGTTTACAGAAAATCATAAGTTGATTGCATATGTGCTACATAAATCTGAAAGAATGAATGAAATGAAAGAGTAAGAACAGTAGCTTACTGTTCCAGTGATACCAAACAAACTACCTACATTTGAAGACTGAAATTTCTGACTTACAAAAGACTAAAGTTTTTCAAAAAAAAAAAAAAAAAAAAACATCAATTTCCTGCCATGTACCCTCAAGGGATGTACAGGATATGATAGTACTACATGAAGAATTTACATCATTACTAACTTCCTATCTACAATTTTCCCAAATGAGTCTGTTACTTGTCAAGACTCCAACATTATCAGATTTTACATTTCTATCGTCTAAGGCACTTTGTACCATATCAATCCACCTATATCGTGGTCTTCCTCTGGGTCGTTTTGCTGCCAACCTGGCAGAGAACACTTGTTTTGCTAATCTTTCCTCGCCCATTCTGTTTAAGTGACCATATCACCTGAGATTAGCTCTGCTAATGCATTCCTGGATGCTGACAATGTCAAGTTCTTTCCTAATATCTTCATTTTTAATATGATATTGCCATCGATGCCATCTGTTCACGCCTATAATCTTTCTCAGACTCTCATATCAGCGGTCTCTAGTCTTTGGTCAAGTGTTTTACTTCTGCCCTAGCTCTCAGATTCATGTGTTAAAATTGGTTTGAACACTGTCTTATATACAGCTAATTTAGTGTTCCGACTAATTTCTCTCTTATTCCATATGAATTTATTCAATTGACTTCCTACCATACCAGCTTTGTTGATTCTGTTGTATATTTCTATATTTGATTTACCATCTTCACTAAAAATTGTGCCTAAGTAGCTGAAATGTTTTACTTGTTCCACAGGTTCTCCATTCACAACACAGTTGACATTTGCAATGGTTCTGCCTATTTTCATTGTCTTTGTCTTTTTACTGCTGACCTTCATACCATATCTATTACAACAGTTATTCAATTTAGCCAGAGAATCTTGCAGACTTGTAGCGGATTTATTTAGAAGTATAACATCATCCACATAAAGCAAAGAGCTGACATTAACATCTCCAATTTTGATATCATGTTTAATACCACTTTCCTTCATAATGTGATCCATATAGATAATGAATAACAGAGGGGATAACGTACATCCCTCACACCAGATTTAACATTAAACCATCTTCCTGTACTACCTTCAATTCTAATTGCTGACTTACAACTCAAATAAAGACTAAGTATTGCCTTGATATAATGCCCCATTCACACCATATAACTGTAGCGTATTGGATAGCTTCTCTCTTGGCACCTTGTTATATGCCTTTTCCAAATCGAAAAAACTTAAATACAGATCTTTGTTATATTCCCATGATTTCTCCACTATTTGTTGTAAAGTGAAAATAAGATCTGATCCTAACAGCCTCTATTTGACCTGAATCTAGCTTGTTCTTCCACAATTCTTCTCAACTGTTTCTCAAGTATACTTGAATATATCTTACTAGGAACACTCAATAATGAAATGCCTCTGTAATTCTCACTTCAGTTTTATTTCCCTTTTTATATATGGGTACTATGAGAGCTCTACTCTAATCATCGGGAATTCATCTCTCTGTCCAGGCATTCCGACCTATGCAGTACAGCCACTATAAGACTTTTATACCACCATACTTCAGCATTTCTGGTCAAATATCATCTACTTCTGCTGCCTTTCCACATTTCAAGGCTTTGATAGATTTTTCTACTTCAAATATGGATATGTATTCCTGACTGCATGCCTGGTCAGTGTTTTTTTTTTTATCACTGTGTTGTCATCACTGCTTGTTTCATTAGCAGTTTTTCAAAGTAATTACTCCATACTTCAAGGATATCTTTTTCTCCAGTTTTCATGTCACCTTTATCATCTCTAACTCCTTTTACAGCACTCTTTCCTCCATTTCTAAGCTTCTTTAACAACCTCCAGAATATTTTGCCACCTTTCCTGATATTTATTTATTACGTTCTTGCCAAAGTCCTCCCATGGCTTTTGTTTAGCTAGTTTTACACAGTGCTTAGCTTTCTTACATTTATCTCTGTATTCTCTAAGAGCAAAAGCTGACTTATTTGCCAGGAACTTTTGATATGCTTTCTTCTTTTCCTTCACTGCCTCTTTAACTTCCTGTGTCCACCATGGAGTTCTGATTTTTATTATCTTTGCACACAACCTCACCACATGCCTCTCTAGCTGAATCAATCAATGTTTCCTTCAGAGTTTGCCACTGAATCTCCAAGGTTTGGTTCCTGTTCTCAAACTCTTTCATTTTTTCTTCAATAATCTTTGTGTATTTTAGTCTACAGTTCACATCTGAGAAATGCTCAACTTTAATTCGCTTTAAAAGTTTCTTACATGTCATTCTTTTCAATATGAAATTCAATTTTATCCTGCTCAAGACTAAATAGTGATCACTTCCAATTTTAAATTCTCTGTATACTCTGGTGTCCTGCACGAGGGAGAAAACATCACTATCAACAATAACATAGTCAATGAGACTTTTCTTATTCCTTGTCTCTTCTCTCCATGTGAATTTGTGCACATTTTTATGTTGGAACATGGTGTTAGTAATAACCAATCCATGTCCTGAGCAAAAATCCAACAGGTATTTGCCATCATTATTAGCTTTGCTCTTTTCTCCAAATGTTCCCAAAATATTTTTGTATGTCTGACAATCATTTCCTACTCTGTTATTTAGATCCACAATAAGGACTAACTTTTTCTCTTCCTATCTATTGTGTCAGTTGCTTTTTCTAAAGCATCCAAAAATTCCCCCACTTCTACCTTACTAGAACCTTCTGTGGGACCATAGGCACAAATGAGTCTCATTGTCCAGTTCCCCATTCTCATATTTGCCCACATTACTCTACTTGAGACTGCCTGTCAAAGTCCTGCCATTCAAGATTAGCCTCATATTTTGTGTTGAATACTATGGCTACTCCTTCTTTTCCTTGATTGTCATTGCCTGAATATAACATTTTGTATTTACTGCTCAGAAAGATCTCACCAGTTTTGGTCTTTTTTGTTTCAGTCACCCGTATTATGTCGATCTGGTACTTATCTATTTCCTCAGCTAGCTCCATTTCTTTGCCATTCAGGCTTCTTATGTTGATCTTTAACTCCGATCTTTAACTACCGATCTTTAACTCTGGTGATGTTGAGTTGGGGTGTGTTTTCAGATTTGTTCCAGTAGCTGACTTTTCGATGTTTGCCCTGGTTCCCTGGCGAAAACAACGGGGGGCCTTGTTTAACCGGGCGACGCCCCAGCCGGCATGAAATTTTGTCGTGTTGTACCATCATTTTGTATTTTGGTTTAACCAATAAGAATACAATTTGGTCAGCTAAATCCCAAATTGCCAGATCATCCTCGTTCGTTTTCAGTATCCAGGTAGATATCCAACAGGGTGCACCATGAGAAGGTGAGGATTGGACATTAGGTCAGAAGCCCTGGTCGGTTCTCCTCATTCCTTTAAAGGCTATGTGGAGGTCTCCTCTTAGTTATACTGCTTTGACCCTTAAGCACCCCCCCCCCAATATATATATATATATATATATATATATATATATATATGAAGTAACCAAATACTGTCTGGAGTGAAGTCGATGCTACAAAGATCTTCCTAATCCTGTTTCACCATCTTAGCAGAAGAAAGTCATTATTCTTCTATCCAAAGAAATAAAAGATGGGCAAAGTATGGATAATTCACCAATATCTAATCCAAGTTACATTTGACAGAATAGAAATGTAAACTTGCCTATCATGCAAAGTGAGCATAATAACTGAATATTTAGACTTAGGTGCTGGTTTACACTTATGATACAATTTAATGGAATAATTAAAAGTATATTTATTATTATACTTCGACTACAATATGCAATGGAATACATATGCACAAAAAACTGTTCCCTATGAGGATAGATTGTGGGTGTGTGGGATGCAGAGTTTATCTGACAGGGGGGAGTAGAGAGAATATGATAGAAACTTATAAATTACTAAAGGGATTCTATAAGATTGATATAGAATAAATTTTTTAATACATGGGGAGTAAAGGGAAAACAAGGGATCAATCTTGGAAGCTGTCTTAGAGTGTGGTTAGTAAAGGTGTTCTAGGTTCTTTACTTGGAAGGGGGAGGGTGGTGAATAAGTGGAACAGATTGCCAGAGGTGGTTATGAACACCCCAACAGTGAGTAGGTTTAAGATGTGTGATAGGTATTCTAAAAAAGGTAAAGTTTATCTGTTGATGTCTAACAGATAAGCTTTAGGTTTGACAGTTATTCATGACTTAATTTTAACAGTATTAACAACACCAAATGCACTATTTTATAAAAAGATGTTTTATTAACTAGCTTATATTTTGATGAATTTCAAATCAGCATTATCAGAGCACAACACAGCATGTATACATGACAGTGAGTAAGTGAAACAATACAACTGTTGTGCTTATGGCAAGTAAGTGAAACAATACAATTATAGTGGACAAAAGATCTAAAATCCTAATTTGGCACCCTCTAATGTTGTTGTAGGGAAGAAAAAAAAAATTACAGCTATGTGGTAGTTGCTCTTAAGATAGTCTCCCAAATTTTTGGCAAATTAATGCAGCCATATTTGTTCACGTTAGGAGAATTATATTAATAATTCAACTAGTTTGTGTGCTTCAGTCACTTCTCTATCGTATGCATTCTTCAAAACCATTCTACTGTGGTCATTCTTTCTTTTGGTTGCCAAATACTGAAAGAACTCTGACAGATTACTCTTGGCTCATTCGGCTAATCTCCTCTCATACTTCCATTTTGCCTTCCTTACCATACCAGTCACTTTTCATGAGTTTGCTGGTCGCCTAAATCTATGAGTCACTTCAACATGCTTCTCTCTTTTTAACTCCTGCTTAATGCTGTACCTCATCTATTTAACTCCTATTTTATAATTCTCTTAATTCTTGATATGCAGTTAGCTATTTGGTCCTTCACACATCCACTTAAACCACAACTATGGTCAGTAAGGTCTAGCAGACCATGCCTGGGATACCTTGCACAGAATCAGATGATAGTTTTCTTTCATCTGATTCTGTGCAAGTAAATACAAACTTGAAAGACTTTTTAGAATCAGTAGCAGATTTAAAAAATCAGCCTAATCTTAATAAATATGGTTGTATTAAACTTTCCCAGATTTGGGAAACTTTAGGCAGGGCCTAACATCTAGAGGATTCCCCCAACCCCCCCTCTTATAAGACTTTAGTCTTCATTTAATCTAATTTCATTTCTTTCACTTATTGTTTCTTGTGTGTTTTTGTATGTGTTATTACAATTTTAACATTGTATTCCTGGCAATGTCTCTGTGACTGAGACAAGAGCTAAGGCTTCCTTTTGAGGTCTGGAAGAAAGGTTGTTGTAGTGACAAATTCTAATACTTTAGCTATCTAGGATGCATGGAATGCAGAAAAGTATTACTGATATCAGATGTGTGTAGCCTAAAAGAGTGCTATAATACAGGAATTCAGTAAAATATAAAATGGTACTTTTGAGGCTGTCTAGCGTGAGATACAAGTTAACATGACAAAGTGTTGTTTGGTTGACTGCTACTATAGGCTAGGAAATGCAAAGGATGATGCAGGCAATATGTATCAGCAAATAAATTCAGTAAGTAGAGGGAGAGTGATTATTATGAGTGGTGACTTTAATTATGGGGATATATATTTTGGAGGAGGAAAGGTCATATGGGCAGAAGGAAATGGAATTCATGCATCTTCTTAGGGATAATTACCTAAGGTACAAGGGGCTGCCTTCCATTACATCTGAGGATTTGTGTATAACTAAGATGGATATATTGCCTACAACAGTGAGAGCAATCATTCAGTTTTGACCCAGGAGGAGGCTAAGTGGCTAAGCTTGTGGAATTTTTAGCAAAGATGTGTTTGGCTTGAAATTATAAAGCTAGGAGCTATGAGAAACTTAGAAAATTGCTTGGACTGATACCATGGGAGGATAAACTTCAGGGAAAAAATGTTAATAGTGCATAGGGGATTTATTTTTGTGTTCTTCTAGGCAGATGTCAGCAGATCTCCCAGTCTGATCATAATATAAGCTGCAAGAAAAAGAAACCTTGAAAAAACAGAAAGGGGAGAGAAAAGGATCCTTAAGAAAGCAAAGAAGGGAAGCCAGCTTCAAATAAGGTTAGGAAGCAGTGCAGTGATTATATTTTTTTAAAGATCTGGCTATTTTTTCTGAAGCACCCTGAATATAAAGAATGGTAATGGCATTACTATAGTCTTTATACTGAGAGGGGGGATGTGAGGAGATGGGACAGATAATTTGTAGATCTTTTTGGCACTGTAACCATTAGAGACAGGAAGGTTTGGAAAATAAAGGCAAGTTCTGCTGTATGAGAAGCTTGAGTGGAACAAGGTTGGAGGCTCTGTTGACAAGGGTTTTGATGACACCATACTGTTGAGAAGGGGGATGATAAGAAAGTTTATGTACATATCTACTCGTGTGGGTGGGATTTTTGTAAACTGCAAAAGAAAGGATGCCATTGGATAGATGTGTGATTAGAGTATCTAAAAAGGGAAAGCTGTTGTTATTTTCTTTTTCAATAGCAAGCTGGATTCTAGAATGCTGACTGCTAAGGTGGAGAAGGAAAAAGTCTAATGTATTGGAGTCATGTTGCCAAAAAAGAGAATACATAATATATCTTAACCAAATAGAAAGTTTGAGACTGGCAATATGAAGATCATGTTTTCAAAATGCTCCATATAGAAACTGGGCAGAAGGGGGGGGGGGAGAGCCCAATGTTTTACATAGCTGTAAAACTTTTTCTTCCCCTTTTAATATTAGAGCGTTCCAAATTAGGCCTTTAGATCTTTTGTCCATTGCAATTTGAATTGCTTCACTTATTTATTGTCACGTGTAACCTATAACATGCTGTTTGTGCTCTGAAGATGCTGGTTTGAAATCCAGCGAAATATAAACCAGTTAATAAACATCTTTTTTATAAGATAGTGTGTTTAGTGTTGTTAATACCATTAAAATAAGTTATGTATTTATACTAAGCACCAAATAAAATCATAAAATAGCACTTTTGAGAGGGATTTAAAAAAGATATAATAACCTATTATCTCTTTTTACCTCCTAAAACTCAGAGCTAGTCATTAAGTCTCCATTATGAAGTTGAACATAAATATACATGAGGGGGGGGGATGACAATCCACAGCCAGAGTACAAAATTATCTCAGTATACACAAGATTAACGGTGAAGATCAAGAGCTTGGAGAGCAGTTACACTGTCTTGAACTATACTGAAATTAATCAAATATCTTATAAAAAAAATAAAATGAAAAGATGAACAATGTGTGTAAGATCATTAGTGATATGATTCAGCATCTCCATCTGCTGCATGCAGTCAGAAAATGGAAGCCAATTCAAGTTATGAACATCAAAAATTTTTGAGGATAATGAATTCACCGATATGAAAAATAACATTTAAAGAAAGAAAATCAAAGATCCAAAATACCTGATCACCAGAGAATCAATATAATGTTTGAAAGAATAAGATATTGTTTAGCTAAAGAAGTTCAAAAGAGGAGATTCTAAGTTCAAACATCAGATGGCAAAGAAAACATTTGCAAATGCTATCTCAGAGATGAAAAGGATCAAATGAACAAGATGTACAATTTGGACAAGAGAGAGAGAAGTTGTCAAACTGATATATAAGTGTGTAAGGTAAAATGAGTAGTTTAGAAGACCAGAAAATGAAATCAGCATCACTGAATACATGACAATCTTAATATTAAAGAGCATATCTGTTCTTAGAGTTCTTTCATCCCACTTTGATCCTCTTTATGTTAAGAATTTAAATGAAAGCATATATTCTGAATGAAAATAAACTTGTGATACTGGAAATATCTTTGAAGAATCAGATATTACCAATCGTGCTATGTTTTTTGTGGCAAAGGTTTGTGAAACCTTTCAATTTTGGCAATAGAAGATATAAAAATGAGTAAAATGAAAAATAAAAAAAAAAATATAAAAAAAAATAAAAAAAAAGGCAAAGGCGTAACTGCCTTTAAAGAATGCCATTTAGAATTGAAGGATAAATAACCATGTTTGACTTCACGTGCCCAAACAAATACATAATTTTACTTTTGTGCCTATCAGGATTTAATTATTACATCAATATAATAAATATACTGATTTTACCTCAATGACCAAGGTAAAATATTGGTGAATAATAATTAGCATTTAATCAACATCATCATCAAATTCCTGACATGTACCCTCAAAGAGTGTACAGGATATGATAGTACTACATGAAAAACTTGCATCATTACTACTTCCTATTTACAATTTTCCTCCAAATCAATCTATTACCTGTCAAGACTCCAACATTATCAGATCTTATATTTCTATCTTCTAAGGCACTTTTTTTACTGTATCAATCCATCTATATCTTGGTCTTTTCCTGCCAACCTGGCAAAGAACACCTCTTATGCTAATCTTTCATCCCCCATTCTGTTTAAGTGACTATGCCACCTGAGATTAGCTCTGCTAACAATGCTAAGTTCTTTCCTAATATCCTCATTTTTAATATGATATTGCCACTGATGCCATCTGTTCATGCCTCTAATCTTTCTCAGGACTTTCATATCTGCAGTCTCTAGTCTTTGGTCAAGTGTTTTATTCCTAACCTAGCTCTCAGATCCATAGGTTAAAACTGGTTTGAAAGCTGTCTTGCATACAGCTAATTTAGTTTTGACCAATTTCTCACTTATTCCATATAAATTTATTCATTTGACTTCCTACCATACCAGCTTGTTAATTCTATTGTTTATTTCCATATTTAATTTGTTATCTTCACTAAAAATTATGCCTAAGTAGCCGAAATCTTTTATTTGTACTATTGGTTCTGCATCCACCATGCATCAATTTAGTCAGGAAATCTTGCAGACCTGTACTAGATTTATTTAGAAGTATAACATCGTCTGCATAAAGCAAAGAGCTGACATTAACATATCCAATTTTGATATCAAGTTTAATACCACTTTTCTTCATAATGTGATCCATGTAGATGATGAATAACAGAAGGGATAATGTACATCCATGTCTGACACCAGATTTAACATCAAACCATCTTCCCATACTTCCTTCAATTCTTCAAATATCAAGCAACTTGGTCTTTATATAATCTCCCATTGGCACTATATAACTGTAACAGCTTGAATAGCTTTTCTGTTGGCACCTTGTCATATGCTTTTTTCCAGATCTACAAAATTTAAATACAGATCTTTAATATTCCCATTATTTCTTAACTATTTGTCATAAGTGAAAATCTGATCCTGACAACCTCTATTTGGTTCCAAATCCAGCTTGTTCTTCACCAAGCTTCCCTTCCACAATCCTTCTCAACCATTTCTCAAGTATTCTTGCATAAATCTTACCAGGAACACTCAGTAGGGAGATACCTCTGTAATTCTCACATTCAGTTTTATTTCCCTATTTATATATGGGTACTATAAGAGCTCTACTTCAGTCATCTGAAATTCAACCCTCTGAATTATCCACTGCAGCCACTGTAAAACTTTTTCACCTCCGTACTTGAGCATTTATTATTATTATTATTACGTAACACCTCCAAGGAGTCCAAGAATTCATCGAGGAGAGCCCCACTCCAAAACTCAATCCTACAGCTACACAGAATCGCAGTTACCATCATCATCTCCACCAATGGCATCTACTGCCCACGGCCAGCACTAGTATTTCACAGACAATTGCAAACATTCATGCTCACAGAGTGATTGGAACCCAGAGATTTTTGACTGGAGAATGGATACGCTAACCACTCAGTGAAGCCGCCTTTCCACATTTCAGGCTTTTAATAGCTTTTCTACTTCAAATATTGATGTAGAAAAAGCTGTCACTACTTGTTTCATTTAACAATTTTTCAAAGTAATTACTCCATACATCAAGGATATCTCTATCTTTTTTTCCAGTTTTCATGTCAGCTTTATCATCTTTAATTCCTTTTACAGTACACCTCCCTCCATTTCTAAATTTGTCAATAGCCACCAGAATATTTTGCAACCTTAATGATATTTATTTTCTGTGTTCTTATTCTTACCAAAGCCTTCCCATGACTTTTGTTTAGCTAGTTTTACACAGTGTTTAGCTTTCTTACATATATTTCTATATTATCTGAAAGCACAAGCTGACTTATTTGAAAGGAACTTTCAAAATGCTTTCTTCTCTTCCTTCAATGCCTCTTTAACTTCCTGAGTCTACCATGGAGTTCTGATTTTTCTATCCTTGCAGACAACTGCCACATGTCTCTCTGGCTGAATCAGTGTTTTCTTCAGGGCTCACCAAGGTTTGGTTCCTGTTCTCAAACTCTTTCATTTGTATTATTTTTACAGCTATTTTACTTGCTTTTGTTTAGGAGTGCCCCTTTTTTAATGTCATTGGCTTTTTACTCAAGAATTCTTAGGACATTGCAGATGTATTTTAGAGATAAATATATGTAGAATAGAAGAAAATTTGCACATACCTTTTCCTGGATGTTGTTGCCTGTTCTTTCTGCGATGTGTATATTTCTGCTGTTATGGTGTTAACAGGGGAGTGGAGGTTAGGCAATGTGGGAGAAATTAATTTGAAGAAACCCGTTTTTTTTTTTTTTTTTTAATATAATATATACATATTATTTTTAAGGGTGGGGGGAGCACCACTTTTGTGGGGTGGGAAAGGGAAGAAAGAGGCTGAAAATAGAAACTGTTTTTTTGGGAAGAATTTATGGAGAAAGGGGGAGTTGGGAGAGGGTTAACGGATTGCAATCCGTTTCGACTATGTGTGTCGTCATCTGAATTCATGAAGGCTTCCTTCATGAAGGCTTCCTCCATGAGTCTTCCTCCTTTCTTCTCTTTTCCACCCTACAAAAAAAGTGCTCCACTCACCCTTAAAAATAACACATATATATATATATATCAAAAAAAAAAAAAAAAAAGCCTGTGTAGCTCAGTGGATGTTGCGTTTGCACACCATGGCGCTTGGCCGCACGAAGGAAGACTTGGTTTCGAGTCTAGTCGGTAACTAGAGGAAATTTTTCTAAGCTTTTTTCGGCCGGTTCCCGAGTTAGTCGATCTCTGGCACAGGCAAGCGGGTTTTTCCTCCCGGAAACTCGGGTTTTTCGTCCCGTAAACTCAAGAAAATCGACCGTAGAACCCACATTATTTCAGACATTAAAAATATATTGTGTTAGGGTTAGGGACCATGAGATGGCGGCACATTTGAGCTGTCTCTCTTCACTGCGTACCGTTTAATTAGTGATAGTCTTGGGCCATCTATCTCTGATTGGTACCAGTGGAGATTGAACTGCCCACTCAGTCTCCAAAAGTTAGATAGGGCTAAATGGCCTCGCCTACTCCCGTATACGGGAATAAAAAGGCGTTAGCTGATTTTTATATATATATATATATATATATATATATATATATAGCAATTTGTAGTATTAACTAGGTATTGGGATATGTTCATATTTATATATACTAACTATAACCGAGTCATGTTGCGTTTTGAATAAATTTAATTGTTATTCTAGTCTCGGTTATAGTCAGTATATATAAATATGAATATATATATATATATATATAAAAATGGGTTTTTTAAAATTAATTTCGCTCACATTGCCTACCCCCCCACTCTCCTATTAACATCATAACAGCAGAAATATGCACATCACAGAAAGAACAGGCAACAACATCCAGGAAAAAGGTATGTGCGAATTTTCTTCTATTATTCTACATATATTTGTCTCTAAAATACATATGTAATGCCCTAAGAATTTTTGAGTAAAAAGTCAATAACATTAAAAAAAGGGGCACTCCTAAACGAAAGCAGGCAAAATAGCAGTAAAAATAATAGTTTTTAAGAGTAACATGGGAGTTTTCTCAGAAATAACACCTATCTTTCATAAGCTATTAAAAGTAGCTGCGCAACTTTTAATCGCTTTAAAACTTTCTTACATGCACTTCATTTCAATATGAAATTCAATTTTATTCTGCTCAAGACTAAATGGTGATCACTTCTAATTTCAAATCCTCTGTACACTCTGATGTCCTGCACCAGGGAGAAAACATCACCATCGACAATAAAATAGTCAATGAGACTTTTATTTCTTGCATCTTCTCTCCATGTGAATTTATGCATACTTTTATGTTATAACATTGTGTTAATTATAATAATCAGTCCATGTCCTGAGTAGAAATCTAACAGATATTTGCCATTATTATTAGCTTTGCTCTTTTCTCCAAATTTTTCAAAAACATTTCTGGATGTTTGGTAATTATTTGCTACTCTGCTGTTTAGATCGCCAACAAAAAATTCTTCCACTTTCACCTTAGTAGAAACTTCGTTTGGACCATAGGCACAAATAAGTTTCATTGTCTATTTCCCTATTCTAATATTTTCCCACATCACTCTACTTGATATTGCCTGCCGTTCATGAAGATTATCCCTGTATTTAGTGTTGAATACTATAGCTACACCTTTTCCTTGATTGTTATTGCCTGAATATAGCATTTTTTAGTCACCCCTATTATATCGATCTGGTACTTATCCAATTCCTCTGCCAACTCTGTGTCCTTGCCATTGAAGCATCTTATGTTGATAGTACTGATCTTCAAATGTTGAGTTCTAGGGCATTCCAGTAGCTGACTTTTCATTGTTCACCCTGGTTCCCTGACAAAAACAAAGGGGGGCCCCCATGTTTAACCAGACGGTACTCCAGACAGCATGAAATTCTGTCATGTTGTACCATCATTTTGCACTATTATTTAAGCCAATACAATAAGAATAATAATAATAAGAAGAATAAATTTGGTCGGCTAAATCCCAAATTGCCAGCCCATCCTCGTTTGTTCAGTATCCAGATAGATACCTAACAAGGTGCATCACAAGAAGGTGAGGATTTGACATTAGGTCAGAAGCTCTGGTCAGTTCTCTGCATTCCTTTAAAGGCTACCTGGAGGTCTCCTGTCAGTTATACAGCTTTGAACCCATTGGACAGATGAAACTCAGAAAATAAAAACAGCAACTCAGGACAACGTTCAACTGAATTGGTTAACACAATAATCAATCGCAGCCAATAATTTCTAGGTGCCAATGTCACAGCGCTCACACTGCCTTGCCTTCTGGACGGTTTAAAACTGCTGCAACGCAAAGAATTTGACCCTCTGTGCAATCTATATGTCTGTTCAAAGGGATCAAAGATGTATGCATTTGTGACTGCACACCTGGGCTATTAATCCGCGAATGTGATGCAATGTTTACACGTTGAAAAAATGTCCTCTGCATTAAGCATTAGTATATTGTTTTAATTTTAGGAATCATGTGAAGCCAGGAAACAATTAGGGGAATAAATGCAAAAATATAATATCAGTGACATTGCTATTACATGGCTGTGCATCACACACCCTAAACATTCGCCACTGATCTAATGACATTATGACCACTGATCCCTTTTTAGTGTTGATAATATAATAATTTTTTATTATTGTAAATGAGTGTGACGATAATAATAGTAAATGAGTGTAATAATAAAACTCCAGTAATATTTATTGGAGCATTATTATTATTACACTTTTTTGAACCATAAGAGAACATGTGTATGTATATATACAGGTAACCCTCATATAATGCGGATGTTAGGTTCCACAGAAATGCCACGTTATGAAATCGTGTTATGTGAGACTCATATCACATAGAAAAATTAGGGTTATGTTCCGAAATCATTTTTTTTTTTAAATTATATAAACAACAATGACATATCCAACAAAAAATATTTTTATTTAATTCAGGTAATTCATGTAAGTTAAGAAAACATATAAACTATGAAACAAAATACATAGTATAAACTTACATAAACTTTATTGCCCATAATGCATAATTAATCGTAATCACAGTCTTCAAAACAAAGATTTCTTAGATGCTATTTATTTACAAGTGGCCGGACATTGTCATAACTTGAAATCTCTTGGATGTCATTTGTATAATTCTCATTGTATACTTCGGCTGTTTTTAGTTATCAAGAAGTCAGTAATAAGACCTTACTTACCACTATGCTGCAATTTTTTTTATTACGTTCATAATATGGAGCTAAACAAATAACCAATTGTCTCGTGAATTTTCCAGAGTGCTCCATTGAGGGATCATTATCCATAAAATAACTTCCTAACTTTCTTGCAAAGTCCAATCCTTCTGCTAATTTCTTTAAACTGAATTCTTTAATGGATTCATCACATTCAGAATCTCTGGCAGAACTTTTCCTGCCATTGGGTTCAACGTCATCTATTAATTGTACCAGTTCCTCCTGATTTAAATCTATTTCCCCATCAATTAATTCACTAATTTCGTTTTCAACGATGTCGCAAAAACCTTCTATGTGGCCATTACTATAAAAATTGCAGTAACCATTTATATGGTAAACAGTTGATGAACATGTGTGCTAAAGGGTATTTTCCCTAATATGAATTTGCTATTTATAACTACATGCACGACACGGGCAAACGCAAATTTAATGAAGATAAAATTTGATTTTTGAGTCACGCGGCGAAAAATATATGAAAACATAAAGGGTTACTACAATTTCTAGACCATGTTATAGGAGGTTTACCTGTATGTGTGTGTGTGTGTGTATATATGTATATATATATATTAAGGATACCAAGTAATTTTATAAACTTGGTGTTTTACTCCTTCTCCCAAGTAAGCAAAACAGTTAAGTTTGCGCCCGAATGTAGTTCAAGTTTAAAGGTAGTGCAACTCGTTGTAAAGGTGGATAAAGCTCTGATCACTATTCTTAGTATTTCCCATAATGTAAAGCACTTCTCACTAGGAGATGTATACTGTTATACATTATGGGTGAGGGGAGGTCACTACCCAGACCGGTTTCAACCTTTTTTGAGGTCTCCTCAGTGAGTAGCTAAACCCTGAAATACCAAGGTTTTTAGTAATACAGAGCCTTATCAACTTTACCTATACAAGTTGCCCTAGTGTTGCACTACCTTTAGACCTGAACTACGTTCAGGCGCAAACTTAACTGTTTTGCTTACTTGGGGAGAAGGAGTAAAAAATCAAGTTTATAAAATTACTTGGTATCCTTAATATATATTATCCCCAAGGTAAAAAACTTTTCACACACACACACATATATATATATAATATATATATATATATTTTTTTTTACCCTAGAAAAATGGAAGAAAACACAATGCACTTTCTTTCCACTGTTATGTGGTCCAAATGCACATAAGGTTACCATATATATCTGCATAAAGTAAGATCACCCCCCCTATTCTCATGGACTCTATGAGGCACTGAACGTGTTGTCCATCAAACTCGATCACATTTCAGCTGATAAGATTGGACTAAAATGAATCCTTGTCATGAATAGCTTTCTATTCCATCCCACAATTATTCAACTGGGTTGGTTGATTTTTCACTGATTAGGCCAATAAAGTGAGCTGAAGTTATCCACTTTTACCTGGAAGCATTACTATTGTTCTAGTAATCTAGGGCATATAGAAGTGGGTGCTCTACTTGTATGCAAACACAAAACCCAAATAATGGTGGTGGTGGTGGTGGTGGTGTGCTTGTGGGGAAAGGAGGCCCAAAAGCACTTCCCCAGAATACTAGCCTCATGTTGCAACCTGGCATGAGGGGGGGGGTTCAGTGAGTCATGCTGCTGTTTCCACCCTGGCAGTGTTGTCAGCAGAACTCATTGAAAAAAGAAATGTTCAAGTATCTATTATCATGTTCCTGTGTCCAACTGTACCTGAAAATGTTTGTTTTTAGATGAAAGCATAGAATATGAGATCATTTATATGAGATCCCTATTCATAATCCGATGCATTATGAATTCCAATATGTTCCTCTGCAGACTACTGTTGTGGTCATTATGCCATGCGGATGACAGTGACCTTTCTATAGCGCTGCAAGTTTCCTGTAATCCTCTGATAGCCTCTGAATAAAATTACTGCCCACATGACTGCTGATATATTCTTGGTACACTGTGGACAATGCTGAGAATAAATATGTCAGCAAGAGAAGATTTCTGAAATATCTATATGAATACATCTGGCACCAACTATCATACCTTACCAAAGTCACTGCTGGCCTCTTTTTGCAGTGAACTGCATGAGCAAATACAAACAATCCTCCAGTATTGCCGACTTGCTTTATACAGATCAGATATATGACTGTTTTTGGAGAAGTACGAATTCTTTGGGTGGGTGACAGAAGGGTACTTCATAAACTCACTACTGAGCATACATGAATATGTATATATGATTAGATCTAACATACCAATTCGTCAGCCAAATTCAGGAGTCCTAACAAGAAATCTTCTAAATCTATATGGAATCCCTCTTCACGGTTCATTTTTACTAAAAGAAAGAAAGAAGGGGAGGAAAAAATTATTACAGTTAGCAATTTAATTGATATTTTTATAAATCCCACCCACATTTAATACTATGGATAAGCTAAGGATAAACAGAGTTCCTGACTAAATAATCTAGAAACTTGCTCTACTAACCATGGCATGTATTCATGCCATTTCAGGCTCCAATAAGCAGGGCAGTGTCTCATACTGGATGATGAAAATTATCTACCACATAAAACTTTCACAAAACATACATGTCACAGTAGGATTCAAACACACAACTAGATCAGACAGCAGAGAAACTACCCATTTGGCTGGCATATTAACAGAATTAATATTAATGAAAATATAATTTATAGCTATTGGGATATAAAATTTTAATTTACAATATCATACATGTTGGATGTTTACTAGCTAGGTTGAACAGACAGAACCTCTGCATTTCAATCCCACCATTGTATCGATGTTTGCAAAAGTCTGCAGGTTTCAGATAACTTCCATCTGGTGTGAGAAAATCCATCCAGCGTGTTGGATTCTAAGTGGCTCAAAAAAAAAGAAGTGTTAAGTTCCTAGAAAAGTGGAACTGAATGAATCTTTAGCATGCTTATCCATGGTATTAAATGTGCTACAGGTTTATAGTCATAATAATAATAGATGAGATTCAAAAAAAACTTTTAATTCAAACATAGATATAAGTATTTTAAAAAATGCATTTATGATTTTTTCAACAAATCAAGAAATCGCAGATTAAAAAAAAAAAAAAAATTCTATATTTAAAAGTTTTGTATTTTGAAGAGAAGAACAATGTTCAAAATGCTGCAATTATGCACTACTTGGAAAGAAGTAATGAATGCCATAGTTTTAAGAACAAACAGCCATGGCATCCACCTCAATAAGAATAAGATGTAGGACCTGTTTTGTTGCGATGACTGCAGCAATCCTACAGGACATACTTTCTACAAGCATACGATAGAAATCAATGGGAATTTTGGAACATTCTTCCAGTAAGCATGTAATGAGATCATGGACTGTTGTGGGCAGACGTCCCTTGACCTCCTCTGCTGCTCCAGCTCATCACACATAAATAGGGTTGAGATCAGAGTTCTGTGGAGGCCAGTCAAGTGGGGGTGACATTCATATCCACAAACCATGCAGTTACAGCAGCAGCCTTATAACACAATGCATTGTCTTCCTGAAAGAGACAATGGTCAGTTCTGTAAAAACACTACAATGTAAGAAGCATTGTATTGATGATGAAAGAAAGTTTATTTTTCACTTGGTTAGACTATAATAAATTTAGTTTAATCCTTTATCCAAGTGTGAGCAAATAAAGTTTGCGCCTGAAAATATCTTCAGGACTGGGGTAAGGTAGTAACAACACGGGCAACTCGCAGCAAAGGTGGATAGTGGCCCTTCCCTTAATGCATAACATTATACATATCTGCAATGAGATGTGTTTTGCATTATGGGAGATACTGAGATAGGAGTGATGTTAGCTTGGTCCACCTTTGCTGCGAGTTGCTCGGTGTTGTACTACCTTACCCCAGTCCTGAAGATATTTTCAGGTGCAAACTTTGTTTGCTCACACTTGGATAAAGGATTAAACTAAATTTATTATAGTCTAACTAAGTGAAAAATAAACTTTCAACATCTTTCTCTAAATCCAGAGTAATTTAATAAAAAAAAGGTGGCACACCATTTGGCAACTCCTATAGGTAAAGATGATCTGCCATTGCTTCCGCCTGGTATCTCCACCTCTGGGCCTGGCTCCCACTGAAGAGACCTCAATAAAGATCAAAACTAGTCTGGATAGTGGCCTTTCCCTTAATGCATAACATTATACATATCTGCAAGGAGATGTGTTTTGCATTATGGGAGATACTGAGATAGGAGTGATGTTAGCTTGGTCCACCTTTGCTGCGAGTTGCCTGGTGTTGTACTGCCTTACCCCAGTCCTGAAGATATTTTCAGGTGCAAACTTTGTTTGCTCACACTTGGATAAAGGATTAAACTAAATTTATTATATATTAAAGCATTGAATCGTCCAGAATGTTCAGATACCTCTTGGAGTTCAATGTTTGTGGCACCACAAACAGAGATCCGAGAGAAAACCACGAAAAACAGGATAATACCATCACAACACCACCTTCAAATTTCATAGTTGGGGTTATTACATACTGTGGTAAGAAATGATTGCATGCATCCACCACACCCATGTGGTGGATGCGTGCAATCATTTCTTACCACAGTATGTAATAACTCTCTGCTCTGTAGAGGGTAAAATGCGATTTCTTGCTACATAACAGCTTTCCAAGCTTCCACCATACATGCTCTTTGCACCACCGAAGGTTATGCTGCATGTTGGTTCCAGTAATGTAGGGCTTGCATGTTGCAGTCCTACCATGGAAGCCCATGTTGCGAGCCTCAGTTCTGAATGTTTTGGTGCAGATTCATGTTCCAGTCGATGCCCACAGCTCTACATTAAACTGTTGGTTTTTACATATTATCTTTCGTGGCACCATATGGTCATGTTTGGTGAGTATGGCAGGTTGTTCACTGCAGGTAGTACTTGCAGTTGAGTCCCTGTGCTTCCATCTTAGTATGGAATCACTGATTGTTAACTGGAATGGCCAAATTTGTCAATCATCTGCAAAACATATAAGACTGCAACATGGCATCCTATCACAACGCCTCTTTGAAACTCCATCAATTCCCTTCTCGTAGCCATTTAACCTGGACACAGTTGCATTGACTTGGGAGTATAACATTCCTCCAATTTATACTGGCAAAAAAAAAAAAATACATGACTCATTGCATGGCACGATGCACCTTGCCCATAAGGCCATCCATCGACTTTTTCCAAGCAGTGTATGAGGCAAATGGTACAGTATTACATAGAGCACTATATACGGAGGCTGTTCAATAAGTTATAAGACTATATTTATACAGAAAACAGATTACCTTTAATCGTCATCATTTACATGGTCTTTTTCGAAGTAACTACCATGAAACACGATGCATTTGTCCCAACGTTGCGTCCACTTCTTAAACACACGTGAAAGTCCGTTTTTTGAGAGTTATTTCAAAACCGTCTCCGCAGATTTTACACATGCTTTGTTGCTTTCGAAATGGCGGCCTCTTAGTAGTTTCTTGAGCTGAGGAAACAGCCAGAAATCACATGGTTTGAGATCAGGACTGTAGGGAGGGTGTGGTAGGATATCTATGTTGTTCTTCTGCAAAACGTCCACTACACAACCAGCAATATGTGGCCTTGCATTATCGTGGTGCAATAAGAAGCCATTCTTCAGCAATGGATGCTTCCTTTTGATGTGCTGTACCATTGTCCATAAAACATCCGCATAGTATGAGCCGTTTACAGTACTCCCGGGTTCTACAGCGTGTTGATAAACAATGCCTTCGTAGTCAAAAAACATTATGGTCATAACTTTACCAGCCGATTTTACAGTTTTTGCTTTCTTGGGGGTAGGCGAAGACGGATGCTTCCATTCACTGCTTTGTTGTTTCATTGTAGGGTCATAGTGATATAACCAAGCTTCATCTGCTGTAATGATGCATTTTAAGAAGTTGCCGCCTTCTTGTTCCAGTCTTTCTTTCCATTTTGTGCACACATCTACTCGATGCTGCATTTGCTCCAGTGTCAAGAGTTTGGGAATCCATCGGGCGCAAACAAATCATGGCTGAACATTTCAGTCCCAAATGTTCAGCCATGATTGAGTGAACACCTCCCACAGAAATATTCAGGACAACATGCAGCTGGCATGCTGTAATTCTGCGATCCTCCTTGATGATAATCGCTGCTGTGTTGATCATTGTCTCTGTGATGGACGTTGAAGGTCTTCCCTCACGTTCAAGATCTTACACATTTTGCCTTCCTTCCTTAAAAGTTTTATGCCAGCGAAAAACACTTGCCCTCAACATTGCTTCATCGTGGAAAGCTTCGCATATCATGTTAAAAGTGTCTGATGCTGATTTTTGCAAACGCACACAAAATTTAATTGCATAACGCTGTTCCAAGGACACTTCCATTTCGACGACTGGTCACGGCTCATAGGCACGCTGAAAACAAGCTTGCGTTTAGTCACGCGACACTCTGGCACATCAGCCCGTATACGCCATCTATCAACCTCTTTTGTTAATACAGACAGCAACATTTCTTTATTCCACAGAATTAATATTGAGATGAGTGGTTTCACGACAGTAAAATTAGTCTTATTACTTATTGAACAGCCCTCGTACATCTAAGAAGATCATATCATAAAGGAAAGTGACATTAAACTTGATATGAAAACTGAAGACATTCAATCAAAGACATCATCTACTCTAAGCAGAATGATGTTAGACTCTTAAATCTAGTACAAGTCTTCATGATGTTTTGTTTAACCTGAAAATTTAGTTAAAAAATCTGAACTGAAAATCAGCTAACAAGAAAAACAAACAAACAAAAAAAAAAAGAAAATAGGCTGACAAATGGAAAACACTAACTGCATTCTCAATGGAAAACCTACATCATGAAATTCATGATGTAGCCCCCCCCCCCACACCAAGAGGTATACAGGATGCTCATGAGAGTACTACATGAATAGTTTACACTATTATTATTATTATTATTATTGACAATTTTCCTGTGAATTAATCTTATTTATGACTCCAATACTGTCAGATATAAAATTATGATCTTCTAAGACACTTGAAGACTAAGATCTAAATCCACTTAGATCTTTGTCTTCCTCTAGGTCTTTTTTTCTGCCACTATGTAATCAAATATCTATTTCACTAAATATTTCATTTCCCACTGTGTTTAAGAAACTATACTACCTGAGGTTAGCTCTAATCACACATTTCTGAATGATTACAATGGACATTAATGAGCAATTAAGTTCCTTAACTGCTTATTAACGTCTTCATTTTCATATGATTCTGCCATTGATACCATCAGTTCACACACTTGCTTACTTTTGCAAGTGTGTGAACAGATGAATCAACATTTTACTCTAAATCAGCTCTTAGATCCAAAAGTTAAAATTGGTTTGAATAGCCAGCGTTCTGGCTAATTTCTCTGTTACTCCATTTACATTTGACTCTCCACTATACCAGCTTTACTTATTCTATTATATATTTCCATATTTAATTTGTCACCTTCACTAAAAATTGTACCTAAATAGCTAAAGTATAAATATTTCTTGTTTTATAGGTTTTTTTTCATTCCAATTAATGATGTTTTTCACCTACTTTCACAGGAGGCAGAACACATCATTACTTGTAGTGGATTGATTTAAGAGTATAGCAGGGTATAAAATTGCTGAGATTAAAATCTCCAATTTTGATATAGATTAATGCTACTTTCCTTCATGTGGTCCATACAAATGATGAATAATAGTAGAGATAGTGTGCACCCTTATCTTAAATCTGATTTTACATCAGGTCATCTTCTGTACTTCCTTCAATTCTAACTGCTTACTTACAACTCAAATACAGATCAGGTGTTCCTCGATACAATGTCCTATTCATATTATATGATTGAACATTTTGAACAGCTCTTCTATTGGTGCCCTGTTACATGCCTTTTCCAGATCTACAAAACTTGACAGACCCTCATTATTCTCCCATTTCTCAACAATTTGCCTTCAAGTGAAAATTTGATCCTGAGAACCTCTATTTGGCCAAACTCAGCTTGTTCTTTCCTAAGTTACACTTCTGAAATTTTTATAGCCTCTTCTCAAGTATGTATATATAAATCTTAACTGGAATGCTCAGTAGGGAAAAAATCCTCTAATTCTCATACTCAGTTTTATTTTATTTATTTTATTGATGTAATATTTTTATATCAGGATAAGCTGGATGTGAAACTCAGCCAAGAAGGATGCAATCAATCTTGAAAGGATATGAGAACATTATCAAAAGAGGGAGTGAAGTAGAATCTTTCTTGAGGATAATAGATAGGACTGTTTTAAAATGTCTTCTCTCCACTTCATTCAGAATGGTGAGGAGATCAGTATTTGAGACAATGGTTATGGCAGATCTTCAGGCTATGAACATTTGAGTATGATAGAGTTGTGAAGAACATAAATGTAGAGCACTGTCAGGAAAATCTGAAGTCTGAGAAAGGTCACTGATGTCAAGGTGAAAGAGCATGAGTGAGAGAGTACAGAACACTGGAGTAACCCAGCACTGATAAAGAAATCTGATGAGAGGAAGCCGTTCAACTGTGACACACACGATTGGCCAGAGAGGAAACTGGCAATCCAATTAAAGGACAAGAAGGACAGCATAAGAAGGTAGCTTGTTGAGAAGGCCTCAATGTCAGACACAACCAAATCCGGCAGTAATGTATAGTAAGTCTAGCTTAACAGAAACTAATCTAGCTAGGCTGCCTCTACTTAGGGAAAGTGATCATGTAGTCTTGACCTGAGAGATTGCTAAACATGAAAAGAATTTTATGTTAAGAATGGACTATGTGGAATTACAAAGCAGGTGATTACAACAAGCTGGGGAATCAGCTTTCAGCAGTTCCATGGCATAAGAATTTGGAGGCGAGAAATGTTGGTAATCCATGAGAAGTAGTCAAAAGGTGGTTGAAGAAAGCAGTATCAAACTGTACACCTAAAGTCAGAAGGATAAATCAGGTTGAAGTGAGATGGATGAATAGCATCATTAAGCAAGAATTGCAGACAAAGAAAAATTTATGAAGGGAATATAAAGAAAAAGGTGATCAGCATGGCTAGGAGCAGTACAAGCCAAAGACAAGAAAGGTGATGTAAGGAAGGCTAATTATGAGAGAAAGCTAGCTAATGATGCCAAAATAAACCTAACAAGTCTTTTGCTATGTGTAAGTAAAAAGAAGAATGACTAATATGATGATGGTGGGGAGATAACAAAAGCAAACCAAATAGTTGAATTACTGAGTGATCATGTTGCATGGATATACCATTTTGAATGGTGATACTGAAATGCCAGATGTGACAAACTGATGAGAGAAAACAGGATGAAGAAATAGAGGTAGAATAATGCTGAACCTCAATGCAAACACAGCCATGGGATCAGATGCCATATAGATCCACATATTATGAGAACCTGCAAGGGAATTAAGTTAAATTATCAGCACCTCTCATCATCATCATCAAATTCCTGCAATGTACCCTCAAGGGGTGTACAGGATATGACAGTACTAAATGAAAAATTTACATCATTACTAACATCCTATCTACAATTTTCCTCCAAATCAGTCTGTTGCTTGTCAAGACTCCAACATTATCAGATCTTATATTTCTATCGTCTAAGACACTTTGTACCGTATCAATCCACCTATATCTTGGTCTTCCTCTGGGTCGTTTTCCTGCCAACCTGGCAGATAACACTTGTTTTGCTAATCTTTCCTCTCCCATTCTATTTAAGTGACCATACCACCTGAGATTAGCTCTGCTAATGCATTCCTGGATGCTGACAATGTCAAGTTCTTTCCTAATATCCTCATTTTTAATATGATATTGCCATTGATGCCATCTATTCACGCCTATAATGTTTCTCAGGACTCTCATATCTGCGGACTCTAGTCTTTGGTCAAGTGTTTTACTTCTGACCCAGCTCTCAGATCCATAAGTTAAAACTGGTTTGAACACTATCTTGTATATAGCTAATTTAGTGTTCAGACTAATTTCTTTCTTATTCCATATGAATTTATTCAATTGACTTCCCACCATACCAGCTTTGCTGATTCTGTTGTCTATTTCTATATTTAATTTACCATCTTCAGTAAAAATCGTACCTAAGTAGCTGAAATGCTTCACTTGTTCCACAGGTTCTCCATTCACAACACAGTTGACATTTTCAATGATTCTGCCTATTTTCATTGTCTTTGTCTTTTTATTGCTGACCTTCATACCATATCCATTACCACAGCTATTCAATTTAGTCAGAGAATCTTGCAGACTTGTAGTGGATTTATTTAGAAGTATAACATCATCCGCATAAAGCAAAGAGCTGACATTAACATCTCCGATTTTGATATCAGGTTTAATACCACTTTCCTTCATAATGTGATCCATATAGATAATGAATAGCAGAGGGGATAATGTACATCCTTGTCTCACACCAGATTTAACATTAAACCATCTTCCTGCACTTCCTTCAATTCTAACTGCTGCCTCACAACTCAAATAAAGACTAAGTATTGCTTGATATAATGCCCCATTGACACCATATAATTGCAGCGTTTTGAATAGCTTCTCTCTTGGCACCTTGTCATATGCCTTTTCTAAATTGACAAAACTTAAATACAGATCTTTGTTATATTCCAATGCTTTCTCGACCATTTGTCGTAAAGTGAAGATTTGATCCTGACAGCCTCTATTTGGCCTGAATCCAGCTTGTTCTTCACCAAGCTTTTCTTCCACAATTCTTCTCAACCGTTTCTCAAGTATACTTGCATAGATCTGGCCAGGAACACTCAGAAGGGAAATACCTCTGTAATTCTCACATTCAGTTTTATTTCCCTTTTTATATATGGGTACTATTAGAGCGCTACTCCAATCATCGGGAATTCGTCCCTCTGTCCAGGCTTTCTGAACTATGCCGTGCAGCCACTGTAAGACTTTTATACCACCATACTTCAGCATTTCTGGTCGAATATCATCTACTCCTGCTGCCTTTCCACATTTCAAGCCTTTGATGGCTTTTTCTACTTCAAGTACGGATATGTATTTCTGACTGCATGCCAGGTCAGTGTTTTTTATCACTGTGCTGTCATCACTGCTTGTTTCATTTAGCAGTTTTTCAAAGTAATTACTCCATACTTCAAGGATTTCTTTTCTCCCATTTTCCTGTCACCTTTATCATCTCTAACTCCTTTTAAAGCACTCTTTCCTCCATTTCAAAGCTTCTTCAACAACCTCCAGAATATTTTGCCACCTTCTTGATATTTATTTTCTATATTCTTGCCAAAGTCCTCCCATGACTTTTGTTTAATTAGTTTTACACACTGTTTAGCTTTCTTACATTTGTCTCTGTATTCTGTAAGAGTAAAAGCTGACTTATTTGCCAGGAACTTTTGATATGCTTTCTTCTTTTCCTTCACTGCCTCTTTAACTTCCTGTGTCCACCAGGGAGTTCTGATTTTTTTATCCTTGCATACAACCTCACCACATGCCTCTCTGGCAGAATCAATCAATGTTTTCTTCAGAGTTTGCCACTGAATCTCCAAGGTTTGATTCCTGTTCTCAAACTCTTTCATTTTCTTTTCAATAATCTTTGTGTATTTTACTCTACAGTTCACATCTGAGAGTTGCTCAACTTTTATTCGCTTTAAAACTTTCTTACATGTTATTCTTTTCAATATGAAATTCAATTTTATCCTGCTCAAGACTAAATAGTGATCACTTCCAATTTCAAATCCTCTGTACACTCTGGTGTCCTGCACCAGGGAGAAAACATCACTATCAACAATAACATAGTCAATGAGCCTTTTCTTATTCCTTGTCTCTTCTCTCCATGTGAATTTGTGCACATTTTTATGTTGGAACATGGTGTTAGTAATAACCAGTCCATGTCCTGAGCAGAAATCCAACAGATATTTGCCATTATTATTAGCTTTGCTCTTTTTTCCAAATTTTCCCAAAATATTTTTGTATGTCTCACAATCATTTCCTACTCTGCTATTTAGATCCCCAACAAGGACCAACTTTTCCTTTTTCATTGTGTCAGTTGCTTTTTCTAAAGCCTCAAAAAATTCCTCCACTTCTACCTTAGTAGAACCTTCTGTGGGACCATAGGCACAAATAAGTCTCATTGTCCAGTTCCCCATTCTCATATTTGCCCACATTACTCTACTTGAGACTGCCTGCCATTCAAGAAGATTAGCCTTGTATTTTGTGTTGAATACTATGGCTACTCCTTCTTTTCCTTGATAGTCATTGCCTGAATATAACATTTTGTATTTATTGCTCAGAAAGATCTCACCAGTTTTGGTCTTTTTTGTTTCAGTCACCCCTATTATGTCGATCTGGTACTTATCTAATTCCTCAGCTAGCTCCATTTCTTTGCCATTCAGGCTTCTTACGTTGATAGTATCGATCTTTAACTCTGGTGATGTTGAGTTGGGGTTTGTTTTCAGATTTGTTCCAGTAGCTGACTTTTCGCTGTTCGCCCTAGTTCCCTGGCGAAAAAAACGGGGGCCTTGTTTAACCGGGCGACGCTCCAGCCGGCATGAAATTTTGTCATGTTGTACCATCATTTTTTTTATTTTGGTTTAACCAATAAGAATACAATTTGGTCAGCTAAATCCCAAATTGCCAGCCCATCCTCGTTCGTTCAGTATCAAAGTAGATACCCAACAGGGTGCACCACGAGAAGGTGAGGATTGGACATTAGGTTAGAAGCCCTGGTCGGTTCTCTGCATTCCTTTAAAGGCTATGTGGAGGTCTCCTCTCAGTTATACAGCTTTGACCCTTAAGCATCCCACACCTCTGATCAAGCTGTTTAATTTAAACCTCAGTACTGAGAAGGTGACAATGGAGTGGAAAGAGATTGCAATATAGTCCCACTACATAAGGGAGGCTCCAAGACAGAAGTAGTAAATTATAGGCCAATCAGTATCTCAGGAGTAGTCATTAAGGTACAGGAGAAATTGGTACCCTTCACAATTCAGGACTAGATTGATAGGAATATGATGTGTCATAAAGAGCAAGCACGGTTTTGTGAAGGGAGGTCTTGCCTTAGTAATTTGTTTATCTTTTATAATAAGTGACATAGATAAGAAAAATGGCTATTCAATGATACTGCTAGACACTGCAAAAACAACTGACAGGATTCCATATAGAACTCTGCTGCATAAACTGGAACAAATGGAGATGGATATGAATCTGGTGATGTGGATTAAAGGGTGGCCGATGGACAGAGTGGTTTATAGAGGAGGCAAGTCTAAGAGAGGGTGTGTGACTAGTGACGCACCACAGAGCTCAGTACTTGATCCTCTGTTGTTTAATTTGTGTACTGATGTTTAGAAAATGAGTTGACAGGAAATAACCAGCTGTTTGCTGATAATGTAAAATTGGGATAGGAAGAACGATAGTAAATGAAGGTGATGTAAAAATCCTGCAGGATGAATTAATTAATAAACTAGCAATATAGGTAAACAAGCAGTAAAGTAAATGGCTGACAGTTTAATGTGGTCAAGTTTAAGGAGATGTACTTTTTTGGAAGAGATCACAGGATGCATACTATAACTGATGGAACTGAACTGCAGGAAACTAATTAGGCCAGAGATTTGAGGGTGATTATGGACAGGGAAATGAAGTTTAGAAGATATAATGCAAAGGTAGTCAAAATCAGAACATCAGATTATGTGGTTGTTGAACAACACAATAACAAGAAGGGATAGATAAGTTATTGTTCCCCCTTTATAAGGTTTTAATAAAGCCACATCTGGTCACCTGGATTCCGAGAAGACAAAGACTGCGGCAGGTCTACAGAATGCTCCCTATGATAACAGATTGTAGGTCTGTGGACTTCAAAAACTAGCTGATAGGCAAAAAAGAGACATGATAGAACACATGTTATTAGAGGGGTTTTATATACGGGGGATTGCCACTGAAGACTTTTTCAGTATATAGCAGGAAGGGAGAGAATGGTGGGAGAGAGGGGGGGGGGTCTCATCCATGGAAATGGTGTAAGAGTGAGCGTAGCAAGGATGTTAGGACTAGAAAAACTGGAAAGATACCATCTGGAACAGAAAACTTATTAGTATCAACATTAATGAGGATTTTTCTGATATTTTGGTGAAAGATTAGCAGAAGCAAGCAGTGGTCAGTTTGTTGTATTGCAGAAGATGATTTGTCTTGGTCACTGAAACAAGAATTGAAGAAAAGATCAATGTCAACACATCTGCCTTATCTTTTGGTGATGTTACCATGGTCTCATCAGGATGAGTGAGAGAGAGAGAGAGAGAGAGAGAGAGAGATGAAAACAAGGAAGGGCAGAAGCTATGCCCATAGTCTTAGCAAGGGACCAGAAGGCTCAAATGCCAGATGAAGAGAGGGAGGCAATGCTGTTGCATTTTGCACTTATGAAGTATACTTTAGATTAGTTGATATATTTTACAAGGGCAGTGCTTCCCAAACTGTGGACTGTGACACTTGGGTTTGTTGACGGGGGCCATGAAATAATGAAAATAAATGTAAAATGTTTTATGACCATGTCAAATGTGTCTGTAAGATGTTAAAAATGTAATATTTGCATTTGAGTTTTGCAATATTCGCTGTGTATGTTTTGTATTGAATATAAAACCAATAAATATTATAATAATATATGTCTGCATTATAAATTTTTTTTTTCGATGCCCATATTTAAAAAAAATTTTAAATATTAAAATATTTTAATTTTTCGAAAGAGGCCTTTACATCCATAAGTTTGGTCAGCACTGTGCTAGGGAATTATAGTGTAAGCTGGCTCGAGTTTTTCAGATGAAATTGCAATCACTTCTTATTTCAAATCTTCTGCATACTCATGCATCCTGAATGAGTGTGAAATATTCACTATTAACTGTAATAGTCAGTAACTCTTTTTCTTAATAAGAAAAGAAGTCTTTCTAACTAACTATGTGTCTTTTTTTCCATATGAATTTGTGCACATTTTTATGCTGGACCATAGTGTTACTAATGGTCCAGCATAAAACTAGTCCATGTACAGAAATCCAGCAGGTACTTACCATTATTATTAGCTCTGCACATTTCATAAATGTTCTCAAAACATTTCTATGTGGCTCATCATTTCCTAGTCTACTGTTTAGATCTCCAATCAGGACCAAATTTTCCTTATGTCAGCTGGCTTCACTAATGACTCAAAAAACTCCTCTACTCCTTCCTCAGTAGAAACCTTCTGTGACACCATAAGTGCAACCAAGTTTCATTGTCCAATTACCCACAAAATTGCATACAATTCAACAGAGAATGCTACAGCTACTTCATTTCCCAGATCCCTACTGCCTGAATATAACATCTTGTAGTTATTATTTAGAAGACTTTCATCTATTTTTAACTTCTTTATTTCAGTTCCAATATTGTTGATGTGGTACTTCTCTAAACGATCTGTGTCAACTCCACTTCTTTTCTGTTGGCAATTCTTAGGCCAATGGTGCCTATCTTAAATTCTGCCAATGTTGAGTCTGAGTTTGTCCCAGTGATTGACTTTTCACTGTCTGCCGTAGTTACATGACAGAAAGAGCAGGCATTTAACCAGGTGCTACACCAGTAAGCATGACATTGTAATGTCACACCATTATTTTCTTTTGGTTTGGCCAAACTCCTAAGTTGTTAGCTCTTCCTTGTTCATTCAGTATCCATATGAATATCTACTAAATGTTGTAAAAGAAGCTGAAGAGCCTTGATCAGTTCTCTGTGTTCCATAGAACACAGATTTAGCTTTGATCCTTATAGTTTTTATTTATAAATATTTCACTTGTTTGTGTCTTTATGTCTCTCTAACAACAATTATGTTGACACGTTATTTCTGTAATTCTGCTAGTTCTACCTCATTTCACTTTTTGCAATGATAGCACCTATCTTCAATTCCGTTCAGCAGCTGACCTCCTACAGTTCTTCCTTGCTCCCTGATAAAAACAGCTGGGACTTTGTTTAACCACAAGATGTCCAAAGCCAGCATGGCATCTTAACACTGCATGAATGTATTTATCTGCACTTTAAAGCCTATACATCATCTGGTTGGCTTGTCCTAAAAGTTGCTAGTCCAACCTTATTCCTTCAATATCCAAGGAAACCTAATAACTGAGCATACCACAAGAAGGCAGGGAGAGAATGAGTCAAAAGCTCTAGTCAGTTCTCTGCATTCTTTATAGGCAATGTGGGAGAATCTTCACAGTTATCTAGCTTTGACTTAAGCCACTCCTCAGTGAAATTTAATTTCGGCAAAATATAAATGACAATGTTAGACTGTGCAACATGACAATGCCATGTTGCACAATCCAAAGATCAGTATAGATAACAAATATATTACTTCTATAAAAAGATAAATTTAAAAAAAAAATTAAAGACATTTTTCATTGGATACAGAAATTGAAAATATACAAACATTTTGCACTATTTTTCAATGTAGTTAATTTGTTGTTTCAAATCCTTGTTAAATCAGTCCATAAGTTTCTTGTAGCCAACAGAAAAGAATGTTTTATTTGTTCTTTCAGCTAGGTATGGATAACAATTTTTACTTCAACATCTACACAATACATTTTTAAAGAAGACTGTGGAGTAAGATTTAGACTCTAGGGTGAAGAAGAATTTTAAGTTCTTGAATTAATGTATGAATGGTTGAACCAGTTGAATGAGGCTGAGTACTGTCATGATGCAAAAGAACACATTTTGGCAGAAAACCTAATGCATTATTCACCACACTGTGTTAATTTTATCCTATGAATGTCATGATCTTGGTGGCTCCTGACTCCTAACACACAAAAGTTTGATGACAGCATGTGGTCGCTACTGGAAAGTAGGGCTAATTTGTTTACCCTGTGATGCAAAAGGCATAAAAATACTAGTAAAACATTCATCATAAATATTATTACTGGAATCACTTACGTTTAATTTAGATGTCTTTATTTGTAAAATATTTAATTTAATAGCCATTGTCAATACAATTATAGGAAAACACAAAAAAGAGAACAATTCAATTGAAAGCATGTGATATTATGTGCACTATTGGCTGCAGGAGAATAGCTCTATCTGCATTTCTGAATAAAATAATTTAGTTAATAAACTACTTATCAACTAAATTATTTTATTCAGAAATGCAGATGGAACTATTCTCCTGCAGCCTATGGTGCACATAATATCACATGCTTCCAATTGAATTGTTGGCTGACAGTGCACATAATATCACATGCTTTCAAATGAATTGTTGTTCTCTTTTTTTGTGTTTTCCTATAATTGTATTGACAATGGATATGAAAATTAGCTGAAAATTTTACAAATAAAAACATTTAAATTAAACCCAAGTGATTCTGGTAATAATATTTTATGATGAATTCTTCTTCTGTCTTGATATTTAAAACATGTAGTAAAACATTTAGATTTGAATCTAAACATTTTACTACATGAAACATGCAATACCGAATGGGATTTCACAGGTTTCCGATTTGAATGGGTTGGTAATGACATTACACAAGGGTAAGTAACTATGAGTACAAAGGGATGTTGAAATGCATGTACTGTCTGAACACAGATGCAAGACCCCTCGCCATGTGCAGAAGAAGGCGAATCCATTCCGATAATAGGGTAATCAATGATGAGTGCTTATTATTATTATACAATGGAAAATTAGCTTTTCTTTTGTGAAAATTCTAGTTTTTAAAGTGGTAACTATTTTGCTTATACAAGAGTTGGAAAATTTTACATATAAAGTACATGATTTCACATGTTGGTGACGAATTCATACATTGCCTTATTCCTTTCTCTCCTTCAACATGAATTGACTCTTCTTGGCACTGTGCTAGCCAGGATTCTCACACATGTCGTTGGGCAATACATGAATGCAAGAAGTATCAGGAATAAGGATGAAAAGTTTTGGGCAATGGCCAGCTCAACTTGGCCAAAAATTATAGGCATCAGCAAGACTTGGTTGACTGAAAATAATAGTTACAGGGATAGAATGTAAAGGATATTGTATTTTCAGGGAGGATAGGGAGAACAGGACAGGAGGTGGGGTTGCTGATGATAGCTGAAGAATTAAAACAGCAAATAAGGTCAAAGAGAGAAAACTACTGTTTTTCCTCAAGTCCTGATGGTGTCCCTTAGCGGGCTATATTAGGTATTCTTGGTCGTTGGGCTGAAGTTCTCAAGATGTACGTCTCCCAAATTTGGGGCAGTCTCATGCATCCAAATTTGTTGAGGTTGGCTTGTTTCTTAGGTAACCCCCCCCTCACAATAAAGATTACTCTAAATCCATCACCATTCCCTACATCCAGGGCACCTCGGAAAAAATTACCAAAATCCTAAAAAAACATGACCTGACCTCTTGTTACAGACCATATAGAAATTTGGCATCCCTTATCCACTCCACTAAAGACCAACCACTTTTCCTAGACCTACCTGGTGCATACCAGGTCCCTTGCAGTTGTAAGCTGTCCTACTTTGGCCAAACAAGCAGGATTCTTGGTCTTTGGACAGAACTTCAGCCCAACGACCAAGAATACCTAATATAGCCATCTAGGACACACCATCGGGACTTTTAGGAAAAACAGTACTTTTCGCTCTTCGACTCATTTGCTGTTTTTAGTGCCTGCATGCACGTCTTAATCTTATGTTCCCATGAAGATGGCAACGTGACGTTGCCGAAATATAGGAAGTATATATTAAACTTTATTTTAATTTATATTCCAGTATACATTGTGAATTCCTTAGGTTATTTAATAATCATGTGCAACCAACGTATAAGCCTTTCTACGAGAATCAGCAGATTAACATAATGAGTGTAGGCCAAACAATTATTACAGGAGACTTTAACTATGCGAGACATCGACTGGAGGTAGGAAAGGGGACATGGCAAGTTGGAAGTGGGATTTATACAGTTGCTAAGGGATGATTACATGAAACAACATGTTATAGAGGGAACAAGGGATTCGAGAGTGCTGGATCTGATAATAGCATAAGAAGACATATCCATAACCAAGGTAGACACCCCAACCCCCATAACTGGGGAGAGTGACTATGCAGTCTTGTTTTGGGAAGCTGCCAAATGTGGAATTCTCTGTCAAGAAGGGCTTTATGTTCAACTATAAGGCTGGTGATTATGAGAGGCTCAGGAGTCATCCTGGAACAGTGCAATGGCTTGAGAAGCTACAAGGAAAGAATGCCAGCAGTGCATGGCAAGTGGTCAGTGATTGCTTGAGATTAATAGTATCAGACTGCAAACCCAAGGTCAGGAGGAAGAAAAACCAAGTTGGAATTAAGTGGATGAGTAGGGATATAAAGCAAGAAAAAAAAAAAAAAATTGTCGAAGAAATATAACGAAAAAGAAAGGCCAAATCAGACAGAGAGAATTGGCTAAACAAGTCAAAGTAAACCCAAAAGAGTTTTTTTTGTTATTTCATTTTTTATTATTAACAAGAGAAAAAATAACTATGGTAGGATGACTTTAAACAATGCTCATGGTAGGAAGGTGACTAAGCCAAAAGAAATAGTTGAATTGCTGAGTGATCATTTTGCAAAGTGTATCATCCAGGTGGAGATTTTACAGTTGCATGTTACAGAGATATGTATCAAAATTGAGGTAGATAAACAGAAGGTGTTCACAGCATACTAAAAAAATATGAAAGTGAACATAGCAGTAAGACTGGATAACATATCAGCCCATGTACTAAGTGAATGTGCAAGACAATTGACATCGCCTCTGACAAAGTCGTTCAATCCAAGTCTCAGCTCTGGCAGGGTTCCAAGAGGAGTGGAAAGAGGGTAAGTTAGTGCCATTATATGAAGGTGGCTCCAAGACAGAGGTAGCAAACTACAGACCAATTGGAAAAGTTGGTGAAAGGTAAAATACAACAGTGGGTGGATAGGGATGCAATACTGGTGGACAGCATGGCTTTGTAAAGGGTAGGTCCTATCTTAATAACTTATTCACATTTTATAATAAAGTAACAAGAGAGTTGGATAAAGGTAATGGCTACACCATGATACTGCTCGACTTTGCCAAGGCATTTGACAGAAAACCACATGAAAAACTATTACAAAAGCTGGAGCAAATGGGAATGGATTGAGACTAGTAGTATGAACAGAGGGGGGGGGGGGAAGCTAATGGACAGGCACCAGTGAGTAGTATATGGTGGAGTGGAATCTAAGAGAATGATGGTGACAAGTGGAGTATCTCAGGGTTCAAAACACTAGATCAATGACAGAGAGAAAGATTTAAGAGAGGATATTCAGTTGTTTGCTGATGATGCAAAACTGGAGAGAGCAATAGTTGATAAAGGTGATGTAAATATACTGCAGGATGGTTTAAATAAATTGGCATTGTGGGCAAAGGATAATGATTATCAATTAATGTTACAAAATGTAAAGTTATGCATGCTGGGTTGAAAAGGTTGCATATGGTGTATCATATTGATGGTATTGGATTGCAGGAAATTGATGAGGCTAGGGACTTGGGGATAATGGTGGACAAAGACAAAGAGTTGAAGTTCAGAGAGCATATTACAAAAGTTGGTAAAATAGTTCAAAGGATTACTTGGTTGTTGAAAAACATGCTAACAAGTAAAGAAGTTATCCCTCTTTATAATGCTTTGATTTGACCACACCTTGACTACTGCACACAGATTTGATCAACTGGGTTTCTTGGGAATCAGAAGGTAGTAGAGAGGATTCAGAGATGAGTTACCAGATGACAGGTCTGTGGAATACTCCCTAATAGGATAGGTTGAAGGTTTGTGGGTTACAAAGTTTAACTGATAGGAAGAAAAGAGGGGACATGATAGAAACTTTTACAATATTAAAGGGGTTTTATAAAATTGATGCAAGTGAAATTTTTCCATATATGACAAATAATCAGAGAACTAGGGGCCATCCATGTGTGAGGACCAGATTTTTTTGTGTGGAAAGCGGTGGGTGAATGGAATGGTTAGCCAGAATTGGTTACGAATTCCTTGATAGTGAATGGATTCAAGGAGAGGTATGATAGGATTTGTGTGTATATAATAGCTAATTTGGGTATCCCACGATAAGTCTCCAAACTCCATGGAAATGCCATAAAATAATAATAATTACACTTATGGTTAATTCCATTACATGCATGTATGTACAAGCAAGTGTATAATGAAACCAGTGTGATGATTTCATATAATGATGAAATAAAATTTGTATGTAAATAAATACACACACAAAAGTAAAAACTAACCTCCCAAAAACTCTGCAACTTCTTCTTTATTGATCAGTTTTTCTGATTCAAGATAGACTATAAATGCAGATAGAAATACTAATCTTTGGGTGACAAACCGCCAGTGATCATGGAATCTATGTACAATTAAATTTAATTTGAAAGTTTGTTAAAACATACAAAGAGTCAAGACATACTGAATTAAATTTGAAAAATCAAATCAATACAAATGATCATCAAAGTATTATTTTCAAATGTTTATTATCATTATCTAGATAACACAAACAAAATGACATGCACCTGTATTTATAATATAACATCTAGGTTTATTTCTAGAAATAAAGTAAGCAATTTCTAATGAAAATGATGATAACCATAATGGATATATTATCTTAACAAATTTATTTGTTAAATATTAATTACATGCTTGTAGAAAAATGATATATATCACTGCATTTTGGTGCAGAGGAAAATTCTTCTGGTAAGTAAGTACAGGGGGTTCTCGAGTTACGTCGGAGATCTGTTCCTATGGACAGACGTAAGGCGATTTTCGATGCAAGTCGGAATTACCATAGCCTAAGTTACTTACCTGACCTAAAACATCCCTAAAGTCATACGTATATATAAGAAACAGAACTAGGCCATAGGAAAATGAAAGGGATAACATAATTACTGTATAGTACAGAAAAATGACAAAAATGAAACTGTAATAAAAAAACAAACATAAAAATGAGAACAATCCCCAAAATGACAAATGAAACTGTACATTCTGTACAGGTGATTAAAAAAATAAAAACAAAAATGAAAACAATTCTTTACCTTTTATCCTGTGGTTGGAGAGACAGTTGAGGTACCAGCACCTGCTGCAGGCCTCTCTACCTTTGTGAAAAAATGTTCCACGCTAGTCTGGAATGATACCATCCTCTTCTCCTCGTATATCTGCCTATAACACTGCCGGCAACCCATAACCCCTCAGAAGACCTTTGTGTACCTAGCAGTGTTGGGATCCTCGGCCTCAAAGTTGGCCAGCCCATCCTCAATGAGGCAAAACCTCCTGCCAAGCCCTTGGTGGTGAATCTCCTGGGTTCAGGGGTTGGAACCATTTCCTCCTCCTCAATCAGCTGCTTCTCTAACTGAATGAGGTCTTCTGCTGACAACTCCACCCCATGAGATGCCAGAAGCTCTGTGACATCTTCGGCCTCCACTTCCAAATTCATCTGCTTCCCCACGGCAACAACCCCTTCTCTGTGACAGCCTCAACTGTCTCCTCATAGAAATGGAAATCATTCACAAACTGGGGACACAGTTTTTTTTCAATACACCATTCAAATTTGTTTGTTTCACTTCATCGCAAGCATGCTCAATGTTTTGTATGGCATTATAAGTGCTATACAATTTCCAAAAGTCTTTGAGGGTTAAGTTCTTGTCTTTTTCAGTTGCCCTGAAAGTCATAGCAAATGTCCTGCGAAGGTAGTAGGCCTTAAAGGAAGCAATAACACCCTGGTCCATAGGCTGCAAAAGGGCTGTGGTGTTTGGTGGAAGGTAAACCACCTTAACATTAGGATGAAAGTCATTCAACTGGGCAGGGTGGGGGGGGGGACCAGGGGTATTGTCTAACACTAACAATGCCTTAAAGGGCAGACCCTTGGCTGTACAGTACCTCTGAACTTCTGGCACTAATGGTTGGTAAACCAGTCCTCGAAGATTTGAAGCATCACCCATGCCTTCTTATTAGACCTCCAGATGATAGGCAGTTGACCCTTCTAAATGCCCTTCAGTGCCCTTGGATTTTCAGCCTGATAGACCAACAAGGGTTTCAGTTTTAAGTTGCCAGCAGCATTAGCCCCAAGAAGCAAAGTCAGCCTCTCCTTACCAGCTTTATGGCCTAGTGCTGCCTTCTCCTCGTTGGCGATATAGGTACGATTAGGTATACGTTTCCAAAACAGGTCTGTCTTCCACATTAAACACTTGTTGAGCACTGTAGCCCCCCCCCCCCTTATCTCAGCCAACCCCCCCCCCCTCAGGACACTCGCCAGCTGCTTTAGCATCACCACTAGCAGCTTCACCTTGCATCTTAAGGTTATGTAAATTGCCCCGAGCCTTAAACCGCATAAACCAACCTTTACTAACATTAAACTCTTCAAAAGCTTTTATTGGGATTATATTGATCAAGTGTATATAATAAACAACTAAGTTATACCAACTAGTTTCACCAACTAAGTCTGTTGGCATCTTCAGGGTACATAACTGATGTAAGGCACTAAAAAGTAAAAAAACTGTTACAAACTAAAATCAACCGATTCCAATTATATTAAACAAAGAACAGAGCACATACAATACATTCATAGAGCGTGGATGATCTCACTTGTTATTTAGGAACGTTCTATAGTTGGCACTATAATTCAGTTCTGGCGAGTTGAACGTTCCTAAATAACAACAAGTGAGATCATCCACGCTCTATGAATGTATTGTACACGCTCTGTTCTTTGTTTAATATAATTGGAATTGGTTGATTTTAGTTTGTAACAGTTTTTTTACTTTTTAGTGCCTTACATCAGTTATGTACCCTGAAGATGCCAACAGACTTAGTTGGTGAAACTAGTTGGTATAACTTAGTTGTTTATTATATACACTTGATCAATATAATCCCAATAAAAGTTTTTCCAGAGCTTTTTTGGTCAAGAAAATTAAACGTTTTTTAACATTAAACTCTTCACCTGCACTAGTTTCCCCCTTTCACTTTTCAATGTCTCAAACAATCTTTTCGCCTTTTCTTGAATTAACATGAGGCTAACTGGAATACGGCTTTGATGCTGGTCTTCCAGCCAAAGAACAAGAAGCCTTTCCATCTCAATCATGAGCCTACTACGTTTTTTCGTAATCACAATTGATTTCATGGGCGCCAATCCTTTCACATGTTCAAGGATGCGAACTTTATCCTTGATAATAGTCCCGACTGTGGTACAACTTAAGTTCAATGAGTGGCCGATGTTCATTGGCATTTCTCCCTTTTTTGTCCTTTTAATAATGTCTAATTTCACTTCTAATGTAATGGCTTTCCTTTTCTTCGACACACTGCCATCGGAAGAGTCTGCCTTACGTTTGAGAGCCATATTGAAGGGTAAAAAGTCACAAAAAAACACAAACACAAAAGTGAGAGAGTGGATGTAAACAAAGCACGTGGTACCTAAAGAGTGTATGCTTTGACCCAAGCGACGCCACCTCTCCCAAACAAACGCCGCATAACGGCATATTCTTCCGCCACGCTCACAAACAAGTTTGCCCCCGATGTTTGAATTTTATGTTGCGCTGCTTCGAGTCGAAATTTATTTTTTAAATTATTTGTGGGATTACCGCCATAAAGTCGAAACGACGCATGTCGAGGACGAGATAGGTCAAGAACCCCCTGTAAACGACAAAGAACTTCCCACATATAATAAACACACCACCACCACATCTCTTACCCCTCCATTCCACATCTCTATCTTCTTTCCTATTCTTATCTCTTTTTTTTAATACCTGATTCACAAAATTGAAAACAATATAGCAGCAGTGAACTAGTTGACACTCCTGTTTATGTCACGTACACTTTAAAATAACATTAAAAAGATACTTTAAATCAGACAGGCAAACTCTCAAGCTTGCTAGCAACATTCCATCTTAATAAAATCAAATAATTACTTTAAATTATACTTGCTACATATAATTAAATATCTTTAATTATTACTTCTTTATGAGACACTTCTCTGATCTGAAGATATGGTTCTGTTTGCCTTCCAGTGTTTTTCAAATAATATCTAAGACTTTTTGTACAGTACTGTTACTTCATAGCACAGTTTATAATGAAGATGTCCTTTGCCTGGAAAGACCTTGATTGCTGTTGCAGCGCAAAAGAAACCGCTAAAGGTCTCTTCAATTAATGGTGGGGGGTTAGTTGATCTATTATGCAGGGACAGGTTATTTCTAATAAAACCTTGGGATTTTCATTCTAAGTGACATGCAAACTGGCCAGAGAACACATGCAATGGTATAAAAGTAATGGCTATTTTTTTCCCTCAGAAAATATAATTTATTTATTAATGGCTTTAACACAGATTAATCTGCTGTCTTTCACAAGCGTTTTGCCATTTTTCAACAATCTTTGCAAACATTCTGTCATTTTCCATCATTCTCTATACACTTTTGCCATCATTAAGTGAGACAATATATACACCAACCTCCATAAATCTTTACTCCAACAATGAAGCTCTTCATGAACAATTTGTTTCAGTTGATGGTTAAGTTAGGGCAAAAGTGCATAGAGAATGATGATGGAAAATGACAATGTTTGCAAAGATTGTTGAAAAATGGCAAAAGCAGATTAATCTGTGTTAAAGCCATTTGATCATTTGCAAACAGCATCCCGAGTGTATCCTTCAGACAGCCAAATGGATGGTAAACGTCAGGCACCAGTCTGGGCTAGTGGCAGGATGGATGCTGTGATGGAGAAGGAAGACCTCACTGTAATAACATTAACTGCAGCTAAGCGCACTGTGATAACATTAACTGCAGCTAAGCGCACTGTAATAGCATTAATTAGGTTTCAATAAAGCGATGATAGCTGGCCATAACTTTACAGGTCACTGGGGTTAACATGTTACAAGAAAAAATATAGTTCAATTGTTACCTAGAAAATTAAGTATGCATAAATTGAAAAAATCACAAAGATTATATTATAAAATATGCCATTATTGAACTAAAATAGAATTTTGAAACATAACGGTAACAGAGTATAATTCAACAAACTGAAATTTATATCCATTGGAACTGTACTATATTTCCACAATATAATAGCATGTTGTCAAGTAAGCAGTTCAAAGAACAGATTTTTTTTTAAATAAAATATTACTAGCACATCACTTTTCAAGTAAAGTATTACAACTTACTGTGTATTAATGTGTTAATTTACATGTTAAGCTAACAATACAGATTATTTCCCAAGTATAATCCTGCAATGATTACCTAAAGTACTGATCTCTTGGAACCTTTGTACTCAAAATGGCATAGTGCTGTCTCACTGTTACAAATATCTGCCGTGCTTGAGAGCATATTTCTGGAACTGAAAAAGAGCAACACCATCAGATATTTCTGCAAATTTCTTTAGAACAATTTAATATTTATAAAAAACTTTTATAATGACTATTGTCTGTTTAACAGTTAATACAAGATTTGGATTGCTGCTTTTTTAAACTAATAAACCAAATGGATGCCATGTTTTTTATTTATTAAATTTTTAACTATATTTTATTAAATATTTAACTATAGCTGTGCACAGCCAATGCATTTAGTATGTTGGGCTCACGTGTGAGAGGTTGACTAGTCAACCAACTCTAATGTATCAAAACTCAAATCTTTCATATATCAAAAATGTTTTCCCATACAGCGTATGTTAGTGGAATGTTTGGGAAAACATTTTGATACATTACAGACTAGTCACAAAGCGCATGATTTCATATGAGAAGAGAAGAGCAATGTTTATGAGTGTGCTTATGTAGTTGGGAATTTTTGCGGCAAATATTCTTACATATGAGTAATTTCATGTTTTAATTCTCAATAGGGAACCACTTCTTTTACTTCAAAAAAAAAAATAAACCACTAAGTTTGGTGTACCCAGAAGTTTTCAATACTGAAGGACCAAATTTTCTTATTAGATCTCCAAGCCTCACAACAGGATCCTACTAACACCATGTGAATTATAATTTGTCTTTAATGCTTTCGCTTTCAGACACTTCAGTAGCACAATCTGTTTACCTCCCACTTTCTAAGCAAAAATAAAACATTCTCATCCATTTACATGCACCTTTATATAAATTCCAAAGATTAACTTAGTTTCTTCCATACGAACAATCTCTTCTTTATTAAACTGGGATGAACCCTCTCAATCAACTTTACCTGATGGATGTTTCTTTATCATGCAGTGTAAGACCACCAACTCACTTATTGGTGTCCTGAACTTATAACTTTTTATTAGGAAGGGCAGGAGTTATTATCATTACAAAAATTAAATTGGCGAATGGTAACATCACATTTTACATGGAACACAGAAGATTTGTATTCTTTTAGCTTTGTAAGTTCTTGTATTCTGGAGTATGAAGTATGCCATTTAAAAAAATGCACATAGTGTACTAAAGATAATCATCAAAATAAAATAACTACCGGGTTTTGAGGAAAATTACTACTAGAAAAAAGTGCCACATTATCTATGAAATTTAGATATTACAAACACAATGTAAAGATTCGACAAAATTATCACATAACACCTTTGTGGTCAAGTGCATTGTCCTGATGAAAGATGATTTTTTTCTCCTGCAAACCGGATCTTTTCTCACGAATTTTTTCCATCTAGTCTGGTTAAAAGATCGGAATAATATTCCCTGGTTATTGTTTTACCCTTTTCAAGATAAAAATAAACAAAATTCCATGACCTTTCCTACTGATGGAACCGACTTTGTCTTCTTTGGCGTTAAACAATCGGCTTCTGTGCACTGTTTTGACTACTTGATTCTGGTGTGTAATAGTGAAACCAAGTCTCATCCATAGTAATAAATCGATGCACAAAATCAGTTTTATTCTTGTTAAAATGCTTAGATCTGCTGTGAGCAAACATGGCACCCATCTTGCGCAAAGCTTTGTCATTTGCAATTCTTCCTGCAAAATATATCCTACACGTTCTTTTGAAATGCCTATAGTCTCAGCAATTTCACGCACTTTGACTCGCCGGTCATCCAATACCATATCGTGCACTTGATTCAATGATTTTTGTTACACTTTTTGGATATCCTTCATGTGGATCATCTTCAAGGCTGATATGGCCACGCTTAAACTGGGCAGCCCATTTCTTAATTGTCAAGAACAAAGGAGAAGAGTGCCCATAAACTTTTATGAACTTCAAATGAATCTTTTGCTGTAAACCTTCTTTTACAAAGAATTTTATAACACACGGTACTCAATTTCATCCATTTCAAGGGATACAGACAATACTTTTGCTTCAAACAGTTGTATAAAACAAACTACTTGATAGAATGACTTGCAATTTCAGATGGATGCTTATGACAGATGTACCAACTTAGAAAAGAAAAAAAAATCTAACCGATTGTGTTGTCATCTATGACCAAGGCCGAGAACTTTTCAGATCACCCTCGTATACATATACATTATATACACAGCGGACTCCAGAAATACCACTTAAACCTACTGATCACAAAAAAATTTTATTTACCCATAGTATGAATTGTGGTAAAAGGTGTCCTCTATTCAATTTAGCAAAATTCAAATTATGTGCAATAATTTATAGATCTGGCATGTTACTCTTTAATTTTGCCACTAGTCCATTGTTTTTTTCATCATGTTACATGCTGCTTCTGTTCCAATGCCTGCTAACTAATTACCAGTCTTCTGGAAAAGTTTGTTCATTTCACTTTCAAATCTATCTATTTCTATTTCAAACCTAAGTTAGATAGAGCTAAAAACTGCCTCGTCTACCCCCTATATATACGGGAATAAAAAGGCGTTAGCTGATTTTTTTTTTTTTTTTTTTTTTGGATCTATCAAAGTACATTGCAACCGAGTTTTAGAGAGGAATTATGTAAATAAATGCCTCCTCCAACTTTTATCTATGCATTCATATAAGTTTCTCCTCATCTGAAATATATGCACAAGAAATATCTGTTTAAAGACTTGAGCAACTGACAATTCTTTACATTTCATTTCATTTTGAAACTGTTCTCCTACTACTAACTGAGCCTATGAAGTTTTTGAAGTCAGTAAATGGTTTATTGAACTTAGTAATAAATAGGCAATATTAAAAAAGCATTTCTAAATATCTCCACTTCAAAAGGGCCTTACAGTCTAGAGTTTCTGTCTGCAGCTCCAGGATATTTTTTTATACATTACAGAATGCAACTTCATCTTCATATCACATCTGCACTTGATTTCTTTGAGCCATTTGTCTTGGAAAGCAAGTCTTAATTGTTTTTAGTTGATAGCACAACAGAAGTTTATTATTATTATTATTATTATATGACACTTCCAGGGAGTCCAAAGACTAATCAAGGGAGGGCACCTACTCTACAACTTATCTCCACCACTCAATCCACCAACTACAATCTCCACCACTCAATCCACCAACTACAATGAACCACAATTACACTAATGCCATCTACTGCCCACCACCACTACTAGTATTTTCACAGAAAATCACAAACATCCATGCCCATGGTGGGATTCGAACCCACAGTCTTTCAGCTGGCAGATATGCTAACCACTCAGCCAACCAGGTGGCATTTTCTCCAGTGTTTTAACTTCATGGCCAGTCCAGTTCTGCACTGTTTTACAAAACTGAAAAGTGTAGTTTGCTTTCATTTGTTGAAAGTTTTTCCACTTGGTTATAATATAAATTAAAGATGTCAAGAAATTATATTCTTGGTAGTGTTCCTCAACCTTCTTTTATGTGTACCCCGTTTTTTAATATTAGTTTTTGTGGCACCCCCTTCCCCACCGTTGCAATTCTTGTGTTGAGACACTGACAAAACCCATAAAAATTAGCAAAACAACAACAAAAAAAAACAACAACTAGGAATTAATTAAAATTTTTAAATATTCATATAAATTTAAATACACCATCAAATCTTTCATAAATTGTATATATCTGGCATCACTGCACAGACTGTTGAATCATTTGAAGCCTTTCAGAAACATTCATGATTTCATCACGGGAAGTCTCGAATTTTCGGGAAATGTTTCTGCGATTATAAATAAGGCTTGAAATGACAAGACAGCACTAACACTGCAACAGTGACCAACAGCGAGAAGTCAACGGTTGGCATTATTTTACTCTATTCACAACAACTGTGATACACGGCATAAAAACAATCTTTTCCAGTGTAGAAAAATGGATAAATTTTTAATTGGATGTAAGTGAGCATCTGATGACTGTCGAGAGTCAACGTCAAATTCAGGTTTACAGAATATCATTCCAAAAGTAAAATCAAGAAAGCATGCAGCAGAATATTTAGATTTCGGTTTTTACATAGACTGAAGTAAATGATGAAGAAAGACCACTGTGTGTATTATTTGCTCAAAAATTTTGGCGGCTGTTAGTATGAAACTGAATAAACTTAAAAGACATTTGGAAACACTTCATAAGGAGTATTAACAAACCTCAAGAAGTATTTGCTGCCAAACTGAAATGTTTTGAAAAGCAAAAATCTAGCATTAAAAAAAGCTTTGACTGAAAAAAAAAAAAAACTTTACTAGCTTCTTAAAAAGTTGCATATAAAATATGCTAAGTACAAAAAGCCCCAGACTATCGGAGAAGACCTAATTCTGCTAGCTGTCATTGATACTGTGGAAACCATGCCTGGAGAAAGTTTTACTAAACAACTACAGCGCATACTTCTATCAAATGATACTGTTGCTTGGCGAATTGGTGATTTATGTGAAGATATGCAGCAACAACTTTTGTTAACGCTTTGTGACCAATTATTCTCAATTCAGCTTGACGAGGCAACAGATAGCAACAACAATTGTCATTTCATTGCTTATGTTCGATATCGCGATAGGTTATCAGCAGTTGAAGAGTTATTGTTTTGTAAACCAACAGAAAGAAGAGCCACAGCACCAGAATTGTTCAAAATATTTGACAATTTTATATGCTAGGCAAACATACATTGGAAAAACTGTGTTGGAATTTGCACCGATGGTGCTCGAGTTACGTCTGGAAGGTTTAAACGTTTACAAGCCCCTGTGAAGGAAAGATCCCCACAATGTATTGGACACATTGCATGATTCATAGAGAAGCTCTTGCTGCAAAGGAAATGAGTCCTGGTCTATACATTGTGTTAACAATAGTTATAACCATAGTGAATTATATAAAAATTAGACCCTTAAAATCAAGACTGTTTTCTGAACTTTGCAAAGACATGGCTGGAGCGGAACATTGAGCATTACTATTTTACTACGAGACAAGATGGTTATCACAAGGAAAATGTTTACAACATGTTTATGAATTAAGAGACAAAATAGCAATCTTCTTGGAAGAGGAAAATCACAAAGAAGCAGAGAAGTTTAGAGACCACTTATTTGTAATGAAATTGAGCAATTTGGTGGATATATTCGAGAAACTAAATATATAAAACCTGCAACTCCAAGGAAAAAATACATACCTTAGAGATGAGTGACAATGTTAATGCTTTTTGTAGAAAACTAGAGTTATGGAACAAAAAAGTAAAGCAACAAAGATTAGAAATGTTTGCAAATGTAGATGAATTTATCAAAACCTACAAGGCAGAAGAGCAACACATCAGTTTTATTTGCAACTGTTGAAAGTCATTTAACAATGTTGACAAAGAACTTTAGAAACTATTTTATAACTGACGACTACATAATCGCAATGTAAGAGTGGGTTAGAAACCCATTTCAAATTATCCCTGAAGATTTCTCAATTGAAGAAGAGGAACAATTTATAGACTTCACATAAAGCAGCGAAATCAAAAGACAATTTTCATCTAAATCGACGTCTGAATTTTGGGCAGGTGTTGATAATGAATTTTTTTCTGCACTAAAGTCAAAAGCTTTTCGTGCACTTTTGCTTTCCAACATCTTATCTTTGTGAAATCGGGTTTTCTGCAGTGGCTGCAGAAAAACAAAATATAGATCTCAGTCAAATATAGAAAGAGAACTAAGAGTGTCAATTTCCAATGTATCACCATCGTATGAAAAGCTTTGCTCTACAACAGGAACAAGGAAGCCATTAATTTTTAGATCCATTGTTTAGTTTTAATTAGTTGCTCAGTATATTTTGCAATATTGATATGTTCCCATCGGCATAACTAGTTTATTCAATACAGTGGATTTTAAACATTTTATTATTTTATTTTCAGAGTACATTTTATATTTTTGTTTTTATATTGTTTTGGTGTCAATAAATAGTTTCATTAAATGCTTTTGTTTCAATAAAGTAGTTTTTCAGTTTTTTTTCCCCTTTGATTTCCACTTTCTTCGCACCCCCAAAGGGAGGGGGGGGGGCATGACATAGGTTAAGAATCACTGGTTTAATCCTTTATTCAAGTGTAGGCAAACAAAGTTTACCCGTGAAGTAACTTCGCAACTGGGCAACTCGTATATAGAGGCTAATGACTTCACATCACTTGTCTTAGTCCATAATGCAAAGCACATATCCTTACAGACATGTATAATGCTATGCATTATGGGAAGGGTCACTACCCAGACCAGTTTCAACCTTTCTTGAGGTCTCATCAGTGGCAGCCAGACCCAGAAGTAGAAGTCATATTTCCATATAGAAGTAGCCAAAAGGTGTCGTGCCTTATTACTAAAATACTCTGGATGGATGCTGAAAGTTTTTCCACTTGGTTATAACATAAATTAAAGATGCCAAGAAATTATATTCTTGGTTTAATTCTTTTCTTTAAGTGTAAGCAAAACAAAGTTTGCATGTGAAGTAATTTTGCGACTGGGCAACTCGTATATAGATGCTAATGACTTCACATCACTTGTCTTACTTCAACATTACTTTGAATTTTTACTTTGCATTACATTGCATTATGGAATACTAAGACAAGTGATTCATTAGCCTCTATATACATGTTGCCCAGTCGTGAAGTTACTTCACATGCAAACTTTGTTTGCTTACACTTGGATAAAGGATTAAACCAAAAATATAATTTCTTGGCACCTTTCATTTGTTGTCCATAACGAAGAGTGAATTTATATAAAATGGCCATAAAAATAATTCAATTAGGAAGACAAATTATAAAAACAACAGAAATTGGTCAACATTAGCAATGGAGCCAGATAACTATTCACAATGCCATGTCAATAACCTGATCCAGTTTCTGACTCGTCTTTTCAATATATATATACATGTTTTTTAAGTAATACTATTAAAAAGCCTATTCATCATCATGTAAAGTGCTCAAATAAGTTTATGCCAATACTACATTGCAAATGCATACCTACTTAAAGAGGACTGGGAGAAGAAGAATATAAATTTGTCTTATTTTGTATTATGAAGTATTACAGCTGGCAGTGAAACAAATGAAAATTGGTTTTCTTAAATTAATTTCTTTTGTTATTCAGTGGTATCTCTGATTTCTATAAGAATGGTAATACAAAAGTAATTTTTAGCAGGGTCAAACAGTTCACATAAAGGAATTAATTACATAAGACACTATCTCCTGGCTGAAAATAAAACTTCTTCATTATATTCCTTGGAGGAAGCCATGATCAAATAACTTGATAGTGAATAAAATGTTTAAAATGAAAACAAAAAAAAAAGTTTTTTATGTGAAGAAAATAGGTCAATATGTTTTGAAAGCATTTAGAATGATGCTGAAAATTCACTTGCCACTTTTTGCTAATAGCTTGACTGTGGTGAGAGGATTTCTGGAGCCCTATATGGGTGGGTGCACACAACACAACACAACACAAACACAACACAACACATATAAGCAATTTTCTTCTAAATTAAGCTCCAGGTAAGTAAGAATGCTAAGATATGTGTAAAGCAGATATACAAAAATTACAGAAGTTTTGCTCTGAGACAAAATGTTCAAGAAGCCATCCTTGAAAAATGGTGATAGTGGGGGAATTTCTGGGTAGCATTTAGTATTTTATCTATCTTATGGGGATTATACCCATTGGTTAGGAAGGTGTGGTGCAGGTGAGAAAATTCAGCAGTGAGAGCAACGTCATTGGAACAGATTGCTCTAGCTGTATGGGTTAGTGTTTTTAAGATACCACACCTTTCTCACCTGCACCACACCTTCCTAACCAATGGCTATAATCCCCATAAGATAGATAAAATACTAAATGCTACCCAGAAATCCCCCCCCCACTATCTACCACAGAAGACTACAACAAAACTATCACCATCCCGTACATTAAAGGCACACCTGAAAAGATATCTAGGGTAATTAACAAACACCAACTGCACACTGTATTTAAACCTTATGTGAAATTGGCAACTCTCATCCGTTCACCTAAGGACAGATTCACTCCTTTATCAGATCCAGGAGTCTATGAAATGCCCTGTTCCTGTCATCAAGCCTACTACGGACAGACAAGAAGAACTGTGGACATCCGCCTCAGTGAACACAAAAAATATATGGCACTTTCGTTATGGCAAGTCAAGTCTGGCAGACCATGCTTTGGATACCCCAGCACACAGGATCAATTGGAAAAAAAACAAAAGTACTGCACAGAAGCTTCTACAAGTCAGAGCAGTTGTTCCTGGAATCAACAGAAGCCAAAACATACTCCAAACTTTAACAAGTATGGCTGTATAAATCTACCAAAGATTTGGGAGACAGTCATCCTAAGACCAAAATTAATATTTATTTTTATTTTATTTTTTTCAAACTTTGGACTACTATTTTTCAAAACTTTCAAGGACTATATATATATATATATATATATATATATATATATTAGGATAACCAAGTAATTTTATAAACTTGGTTATTTTAACTCCTAATCCCAAGTATGCAAACAATTAAGTTTGCGCCTGAAACAAAGTTCAAGTCTAAAGATGGTATAACACTAGGGCAACTCATTGTAAAGCTCTGATCACTATTCTTAGTATTTTCCCATAATGTAAATCTACTCACTGAGGAGACCTCGAAAAAGGTTGAAACCGGTCTGGGTAGTGACCCCACCCATAATGCATTGCAGTATACATCTTCTAGTGAGATGTGCTTTACATTATGAGAAAATACTAAGAATAGTGATCAGAGCTTTACCCACCTTTACAATGAGTTGCCCTGGTGTTATACCATCTTTAGACTTGAACTTTGTTTCAGGCACAAACTTAATTGTTTGCATACTTGGGATTAGGAGTTAAAATAACCAAGTTTATAAAATTACTTGGTTATCCTAATATACAATATCCCCAAGTTAAAAAATTTATTACATCTATATCTCCTCCAGAGATTTTTAGTAAAAATAAAAACACCTTGTTGCAACTTCTATAGGTAAAGTTGATAAGGCTCCGTATTATTAAAACCTTGGTATTTAGGGTCTAGCTACTCACTGAGGAGACCTCAAAAAAGGTTGAAACCGGTCTTGGTAGTGACCCCACCCATAATGCATTGCAGTATACATCGTCTAGTGAGATGTCTTTACATTACGGGAAAAGTTGCCCTGGTGTTATACCATCTTTAGACTTGAACTTTGTTTCAGGCACAAATTTAATTGTTTGCATACTTGGGATTAGGATTTAAAATAACCAAGTTTATAAAATTACTTGTTTATCCTAATATATATATATATATATTTTTTTTTTTAAACTTTGGACTACTGTTTTTTTTTTTTTTTTTAACTTAGATGTTGACATATTAGGACTTTAGTCTTGTGTTGCACGCTGCAATTACTTATACTAGCCCCACTGTTACACTGAATTGTGGTTATCTCGCATTTGTAACGAATTTTGTTTGTGTACTCTGAAGATGCTGGATATAATACCAGCAAAATATTAGCTTTTAAGTTAACAAATAGTTATTTTCTTATCAATCTGTGTTCACATCAGTATACCGTTTAAATCCAATTCAACATGTGTGATGAACACATAAGCCTATCCACGCATTTAAAAATTAGATTATGGCTGGAGGACAGCTTAATTCAAATTTATGTATAATGTTTATCTAATCTGGCAGCATTGAACATGTCAGTATTGTTACATGCCTGCGTATAAATATTTATAAATAATCTCCAGTCAAAATAAGTTTTCTTTTCTTGGCTGAGTTGCATCTGTAGTCTTTCCTGGAACAAACAAATCATATCCATAGCCTCCTCAGTCTTGAAAAACCATCTTCTTCAATTCAAGACACTACTACTTATCTGTACAACTGTTAATTATTATAAAAATCCAAAATTTGCCTAACCTTAGAATACTTCTCATATTTGGGGTGGTGTGCTAAAAACTTTCTTAAAAATTTCTGATATTAACTAGAAAGGATAGTACGTATTCTTCCTTACCTTCTTTCAGTGAATACTACCAACAAAATGTTACTAACCTATCATTCATTTGCTCTGAGGGTGGGATGAGGGTTACATAATTCCAAAAGCTCTAGAGACCAAACATAGAATCTTTTCAAGCTGGTTCAGCTATCAACATCAAGCAGCAAAGTTCAGATACCACCTAAAACATATAGTTTATAATCGCTTACAAGATGATCTCCTCTCAGACTACTCCCAATCACTTTCTCAACATTTTGTTTCTGCATTATAACTTTGCTACTAATATTTTTCATGGGCACTGATCACCATCATTCCTCACTATCCACCATATGTAAAAACACAATCAGCTGCTGATCAACATCCATAATAGTTCTACTTCAAACTTAGCAACTCAACTTCTCACCTTGCTCTTACACTTCATCTACCTCAGTTCTTTGGAATAGCTTTCTCACACTTTTCCTCCAAAAACTACACCTTAACTCCAGTTGTTCACGAAACTCTTCAACAGTTTCCTTCTTTCTTCTTAACATTTGCCCATACATGGTTAAGGCATTACAGGTATTACTTTAACCTTAGTTGTCATAAAAAAAAGAATAACATTTTTTATAAGAAACCAAAATGATTACACCTAGGTTAAGAACAAAAGCAAATGTCTCTGTAGGACATACTCTTTCTTATTCCTGATGGTTGATGAACTCCCTGGAGTACTGTTAAGATTTCTCTAGCTGTCTGTTCCAAGTCTCTCACCACAAGCCTAATTTCCTTGAAAGACAAAAATTAAATTATTAGCTTCTAACACATAAAAGTAGGATTTCATAAGTTTCAATATAAGTAATAAGATGTTAAGAGAAGGTTTAGATATTTAGTGGAACAAAAGTGCAAAGAAAGTTATACTTCACAAAATGTCCAATTTTACAAAATTTTCTTAAAACATTTAATTTTTTCTAGATAATTTTCTCAGCCAGTTCCAGAGTTAGTCAATCTTTGGTACATATATGGTCCCCCCCCCCCCACCCGGAAACTCTGGTTTCTAATCCTGCAACTCAAAAAAACTAGCACCAGAACACACATTACTTAAGACAATTATAGTGTTAGCACCCACAAGATGGTGGCAGATGTCTACTGTACTCTGTCTCTCTCTCTCCCCCCCCCCCCAAGACTATAAAATCATTCATAGACTTGGGCCAGCTATTAGTGATGGCTAAAGATGAAGATCCATAGAACACCTTTCATTCCACAAAGGAAGCAGGTGAGGTTGTTTAGTCCTAACGTCAAAAAGTTAGGGCTGAACAACCTCACCTCCTTCCTTTGGGGAATGAAAGATGTCAGCAGATTTTTTTTTTAATATTAAAATTTAGTTATTACAAAAAAAATTTAATTTAATTAATTTAAGAATTTAAAGTGCATCAATAGGATTGGTGCACTTTTTCTCCAAAAGGGAGAGAGAGAGAGAGAGAGAGAGAGAGAGAGAGAGAGTGACATTTTCTATTTCCAGAAAGTTTACTGCAGGCTCCACACATCTAGTAACTCCTGTAAAAATATTTAAGAGTACTTATAAATAAAAATGATGATGACGAAGATGATGATGGTAGTAATGGTTCTGTGTAGTTGGTGAATTAAATGGTAGAGACATAGAGTTGAAGAGTAGAGTGCCCTTCCTCGACTAGTCCTTGGAGGTGTCACATAATAATAATAAAAAATGTGCAACAAAAGCATATTTTAATAAAAAACCTATAATTAATATTTCATTTTTTTATGTTATGAAGGAATCACATCAAGCTGCATTACACTTAAAGGATTAATATTATTTTGCATTATTAATTCTAATATAAGAATATAACTGAAACTAGTGGATGAGAGCAACTATCTTTGAATGAAATATAAGACTTATAGTTTACCATGTATAAAATTTACAAGGACCAAACGGTTTAGCGGTGTTAAAAGCTTAACTTAAAAGTGATTTGTGAACTCATTTTTTTTATAAAAAAATTATTTTTTTTTATAATGAATGAATGAATGAATGTAATGAATATTCTAAACTGAGTTTCATTTTAGAATGCCAAAAATTTACATTTATTTTCTGAAATTTGAAACATGTGAAAAATGTAAAGTGGTGATATATATTGCTCTATAATCTTTTATAATTTTTATGCATCACATTACAATAATAATAAATTTCATTACTGTCATAACCAGGACTCAACAAATGCAAAATACTACTTGCTACATAAAATATCTGCTCTAACCAAAAATACCGTTTTTTTTATTTTTATTTTTAGGAGTTCCACAGAGTGACCACTGGTGCAGGATCTACATTTTTTAAAGTTAATAAATGACTTTTCTGGAAAGTTATTTTTTATTAAACAAAAAACAAATCTATTTTGTTTAGTCTGCAGCTATTCACAGGCTGGCAAAATCTACTTGCCATGAGCAGAGTGAATGAGCATATTTGTCAAGCCCTAGTCATAACAAATATAATGAAGTTATTAAAAATCCCTGACTTGTTATTATTATTATTACGGGCAACTCCAGGGAGTCCTTAGATTCATCGAGGGAGGCCCGAAATCATATTCATCACAACTATTCAACATTCATATAGTGTCCATCATACCTCGCCTTAAACGCATTCACTGTCACAGCATCCACCACAGACTCTGGCAGCCCATTCCATTCATTCACCACTCTAAAAGTAAAGAATCCAGCTCTAACGCCCGTACTAACCACACTTTTGCCCAGTTTCCATGGATGTCCCCTAGTCCTCCCACAACCAGCCCTGTTCTCAAAAATATCATCTGAATTAATTTTATAGAAACCCTTCAGTAATTTGAATGTCTCAATCATATCTCCCCTCCTCTGCCTATCAACCAATTTTTGCAACCCACAAATCCTAAACCTGTTCTCATAAGGTTCATTCCACAGATCTGCTATCATCTTGGTCACTCGCCTCTGGATCCTCTCAACCTCCTCCTCCCCATCAAGAAGAAACCTAGGTGACCAAATCTGGGCACAGTAGTCGAGATGGGGTCTTATCAAGGCTCAATACAGAGGAACAATAACCTGCTTGTCTCTGCTTGTCAACGTATTCTTCAGCAACCAAGTGATTTGATGAGCTGATTTGGCCACTTTTGCAATGTGCCCCCTTAACTTCAACTCCTTATCCACCAACACTCCTAAATCTCGTGCCTCATCAACTTCCTGGAGTACAGTTCCACCAATGTAATAAACTGCTGCTAATCTTTTCACCCCAAAATTTATAACCTTACATTTTGCCATATTAAATTGACATCCATTCTCCTTAGCCCAGACCTCCAATCTATCCAAATCATCTTGCAAAATTTTGACATCATCTGCATTCACTATTGCCCTACCCAACTTTGCATTATCCGCAAACAAATGAACTGTTCCTCTCAGATCCTTTCCTATATCATTAATGAACAAATTAAACAGCAGTGGTCCAAGAACAGATCCTTGTGGGATACCACTAGTCACAGGCTCACAGGCCGTCTTGTGGACTCTACTCCTGAATAAACTACTCTCTGATATCTCTCCGTCAACCACCCTCCTATCCATCTCACCTACCCTATATCCATCCCCATATGCTGCAATTTACTGATTAGAATTCCATGTGGTATCCTGTCAAAGGCCTTAGCAAGGTCCAGTAGAATCACTGCAAACCCATTACCCTTATCCAGTTCAGCCGTCACTGTGTTATAATACGTGAGCAAGTTACTGAGGCATGACCTACCCTTCACAAAACCATGCTGTCTCCGATACAGTATTCCATTTTCATCTATCCAATCTTGTATTTTCCTCTCGACTATTTTCTCCAAGACCTTGATAATGATTCCTGTTATGCTGATTGGCCGGTAATTTTCAACAGCAGCCTTGGAACCACCTTTATGCAGCAGAGTTATTTTCCCCTCTTTCCACCCCCTTGGGACTGAACCAGACCCGAGGCTCAAATTAAACAAAATGGTCAAGGGCACTGACAATTCTTTAGCCACTTCATGTATGACACGAGCTGGTATACCATCCAATCCCACAGATGTACTGACATTGAGGTTCTGTAATAGACTAGTTACCTCTACTTCATTCATCACAATTCCAGTATAAGCTGTTGGTTCTTCCGTTCCTGCAATGTCACCACCTGGATGATATACTCTTGCAACATGTTCGCTCAGTAATTCCGCTATATCGACTGATTTGGTTACCTCCCTAACCTCAGCATTTTTTAAAATCATTCTGCCATGAACATTTTTCCTTTTACTTGCAACATATTGAAAAAACTGTTTGGGATTCTCTTTAGCCTGCATGGCCAATTTTCTTTTGTAATCTGCTTTTGCTTTTCTTACCACCCTTGTTACCATCCTGGCCTGAGCTTTATACTGTTCCTGCACCTGCTGGTCACCTTTCTCCTTAAATTCCCTCCACAATTGTTTCTTTTTTTGCAGCTCAAGCTTAATGGTGTTATTCATCCATTTAACCCCTACTTGATTTATTATTTGGACTCTTGGTATACAGTCAACCACTGCCTCCTGCAAACACTTCTTAACCACCTGCCATGCACTATCAACATCCAGCCCTTGCAGTTTTCCATGCCATGGCACTGAGCCAAACATACTCCTAAGCTTGTCATACTTACCAGCCCGGTAATTCCACATGAACCCTGTCTTAATTGTAAATTCCACTCCTTTAGCCACCTCCCAAGTCATGACCTTATGATCACGCTCACCAATTGGTAGCAACATGGTCAAGTTCGTTACAGCCACATTCTCAGATGCAATTACTAGGTCAAGCACTCTCTGCCCCTGGTATTTTCTACTACATGCTGTCGCAGATAGTTGTCTCTTAATAACCACATAAAATCCAATTCCTTCCTCCCATGTGCTCTCTCCTCTTTCCAGTCAATGTTACCATAATTGAAATCACCCATAATAATTACCCTCCTTCCACTCATTTCTTCTATTTGCCTATGCATACTATCCCCACCATCTATTCCATCACCTGGTCTATAGCAGCATCCAATTGTATATTTTGTTCTGCTAGACTCTATCTCACACCAAACAGCCTCAAATGTGCTCTTTTCTCTATCCTGCAGTTCAACTTCTATACCCCTTGGCTGCAACTCATCAGCTATCATCAATAACACTTCTCCCCCCTTTTTATTCTCCCTGTCACTCCTGAACACGCTATACCCATTGCATTCAATCCCACTAGCTTTATCATCTTCTGTCAGCCATGTTTCACTAATACCAATTTTATTTTAGAACACAATTTTGCAAAATATAGCTGAAAGTCTATTAGGGAAACATGTTTCAGTTTACTGTCCATTTCACTTCAAAAAGTGAAAAGTTTCATGTGTGGGTGTACACTCCAAAAATGACGACCAGTACAACACATTCCCAAATCTTGCATCAGCAAGACCTGGCTGTCAGTAAATAATGTAGTTACAGCAAGAATAGAATGTAATGAATATTGTATTTTCAGAGAAGACAGAGAAAATACGGCAGGAGAGCAATATTACTAATGAAAGCTGAAGCATTTCAACCAACAAAAATAGAAGTTAAGGAAGATTGCAGATCTGAGGGAAATGGTTCATTTGAGACTGTCTCGAGAGAGGCCAACAGGATAAAACATACAGGGTGTCCCTGAATTCATAACCCAAACGTGAGGGGATAGTGGTACACATCGAAACCACCAATATTTGTCATAGAATATGCGGCCACAAATGCAGCCCAATGCTGATAGGGGGCACTGACGAGGCAGCACGGCTTAAAAGCACTGGATCGGCCAAACCCCAGCATTCTCAGCGTCGACCGGAAATGAGATGGAGCAGCTTATGAACGCAGAGAAAGCCGATATGCACTGATGTACGGGCATAGCCAAGGCAATGGTAGTGAGGCGCAAAGACTGTATTGTGAGCGATATCCTATACGACGTGTGCCCAATCATAAAATGTTTGCACGACTGCATCGTCAGCTGTGTGAGGCAGGCACCTTCCACATCAGTCGACATGTTGCTGGATGAGCACGGATGGTCAGAACGCCATCTACGAGCAAGGATATCTTGTGTATGGTGATAGATAACCCAGGTACAAGCATGCGATCTGCCGCCCGGAGTCAGGATGTGCATCGGAACAGTGTCTGGCGAATACTGCATGAAGAAGGGCTATATCCCTATCACTTGCAGCAAGTGCAGCCATTGACAACTGTTGATTATCCCCTGCGCATGGATTTTGCTCAGTGGTTCTTGCAGCAAAGTGTTGAACAGCCCGATTTCCCTGCTCATGTGCTCTTTACAGATGAATCAACCATCAACGTCAGGGCAGGGATCATGCACGACTACTTAATTGGACCCTACCTACTGCCGGGTCGCCTTGATGGGCGAACGTACCGTATTTTTCTGCAACAGGTTTGGCTGGAATTGCTTCAGGATGTTCAAGTCTCCATTCGCTCCCATATGTGGTTCCAGCACGATGGGGCACCCGCCCATTTCAGCATGGACGTGCATCAACATCTTATTGCCACATTTGGGAACCGATGGATTGGGTGCGGTGGTCCCATCCCGTGGCCCCCAGATCGCCTGATCTTTCTTGTCTCGATTTCTTTCTGTGGGGGACATTTGAAGAGTGTCGCATATGAGACGCCCGTGCAGCCTGCAGCGGATCTGGTGGCACGACTGTCCGTCACAGTCGGCGATGTGTGAGACAATCCCGATGTTTATAAGCAGGTACCAATTACTACTCCACCATTGTGCTGCATGTATCGACGTTGGTGGGCGAACATTTGAGCATTTGTTGTAATGATCTCCAATAAATGTCTCTGGAAACCTGTCTCTCTCCTTCATTTCCAACTCCTCACCGCGTTTGCAGCCGCATATTTTATGACGAATATTGGTAGTTTCGGTGTGTACTACCATCCCCTCATGTTTGGGCTATGAATTCAGGGACACCCTGTATTGTTGGTAACTGCTATAGACCTAGCAGTCCAAAAGTAGATGACATGTATCAGCAGATTAACATGAGTGCAGGCAGAGAAATTATCATGGGAGAATTCAACTACAGGAATGTAGATTAGAAGGAGAAAAAAGCACATAGAAATGGAATTTATACAGTTACTCACGGATAATTACCTGAAACAGTTTATGATGGAAAGGACTAGGGATTTGAGTATGTTGGATCTGGTAAGAGCATCAGATCTATTTATAACTACAGTAGCAAACCTACCTTCAATCAAGGAAAGTGACCAACATATTGTCTTGTCCTGTGGGGTTGCTCAACATGTGGAAATTTCAGTCAAGATAGGGTTTATGCAGAACTACGAAGTTGGCAATTATGACAAACTTAGGAGGCAACTTGGAGGCAACTGAGCAGTGCCATGGTGTAATATACCATGGCACTGCTCAGTCTTATAGAAATGGGTAAGGGCAGCCAGTTTCAAGTGAGTCCTGAAAGTGCAAAGATTGTAACTTTTTTAAAAAAAATTCTGGCTAGTTTTTCTGATGTATCCTGGATATAAGGCTCAAAAATCAGAAGTCCATAGCAGTGACTTTTTTTTTTCTTTCAGAAACCATGGCTTGGATATTGGGCACGCATTTCAAATGGAGCACAGAATGAAGGCCTTCATTCCAATTCTGTAACAAGATCACAGCAAGTATCCAGATCTAGAAAGCAGAAACCGTAGTCTAACCACAGAAACAGGTGGTCTTGGAGGTATTCCTCCAACAATTCCTCCTGTAATGTCAAAGGACATGAGGTTGAGAATGGATGAGGGAAGGGAAGGGGAAATGCCACTAGAGACAAAACTTGTATAAGATTATGGTCTGACTACAAAGAGGATAGGTGACAGAGTATCGGGAAAAAGATCAAGTGTTGATCGAGTAAACATGACTGCCTGTTATTCTTGTTAACAGATATACAATTTGCTTGCTTACAGCAGATATTTCAGATTCTTCCCAAGCATGTCAGCTGGACTGGGAAAATGGAGCTAAATAGATTTGTGAACATTAAAGTAACCATGAATGATGACTTAATTGACAACTGTTAGTGTAATCAGACTGTAGAAAATCAAAGTTTCAAGGATAAGTGGTGAAAGAGATCAGAATGATTTTCAGAATAGGGAGAATGGCAGAGACTGCAGATGACTGATACAATGGGACAAAAAAAAAATATATTAAACCAAAAAGAAGAAGATTCAAGATTTAGCATAAGAATATCCAACTGCACCAAAAGCACAGGGGAAGACTTGTAAAAATTAATAGAGCAAATAACAAATTAAAAAATATATCCTTAGGTTAAATTCCAAACAAACTAATGTGATAGCAGTAAGCAGATTTCCAACAATGATGTGAAAAGTATGAAAACGGAATGCAACAGGACTCTCGCTGTGTTTTTTTTTTAAAACTCTTTTTGAGTTCAGAAAGTTAATTTAAGCAGCAAATAAATGGATGAAAAACAGAAGTTGCAGAAGAAAAAATGGAAGAACATAGGAGCATTTAGGATAAACCTACAATAAGGAATTGATTCCACTGTATGTATCATTGCAATATTCTAGGCAGCAAACTTGCAATGCCAGGTGAACACCAGAAGTCTGAAGTTTTTTGCTATATTTGGTGTTCTGCTTTCCCCTCCCATTATAGTCTACAAAGCTCAGTATTCAACCAAAGGATTGGATATCAAAATAAATTGGTTGAAAAATCTGGATATGGATCCCATGGAATTATAGCCTGAGGCATCTAAGACTACGAGGGTAGGATTATGCCTACTAATTGTTTTTGTTCTAATGGCCAGTTTATCTGCTTCATTTGATGAAAAATCAAAGTTTCCAAAAAAAAAAAAACCTGCCACCTCCACATGAGACTGGCTAACACTTTCATTTCAGAAGCATTGTGAAGAACTTTTATAATGGTTTCTCAAATGAAAGTGAGTAGCCAGTCTCATGTGGAGGCAGCAGGTTTTCCCCTTTCGGAAACTGATTTTTCATCAAATGAAACAGATAAACTGGCCATTAGAACATAAACAATTAGTAGGCATAATTCTAGAATCATTGCTTTAGATGCCGCAGCTATAATTCCAAATAAGGGACTCCCCCATTTGAAGTAGGTACATCATGACCGAGATTCTGCAAGCCAGTTAAAACATAGTAAATAAGTCAATAATGCAAAAGGTTTATTCCTGTGGCTTTCAAGAGAAATTAGCAAATAATATTGCTGCTATCTACTCTACGAAACTATGCACAGAGAGAGAGAGAGAGAGGAGAGTTCATATATGGTGATGCTGATGAAGAAAATTTGAAGAACATGCATGCATACAGAAGAGAACATGGCTCTGTGTAGAAGGGCATTTCACAAGCAGATCACTCTTGTAGTGATCTGCTTGCAATGAATCAGAAAAAAAAAAATCTAAAAACTTACAATATCAAAAAAACATTAAAAACAATAATGCAAACAATTTTGAAAAACAAAAAATCCCCTTCCACTACTATTCCATAATTGCATGTACATTTGTGGCTTTAACACAATATACACCGCCTTGCAAAAACCTGAGGAGCAGGTTCTTGCAAGAACTTTGAATTCTTTGTGCAAAAACTCTCCTTACACAGCTTCAAGGATGGCCTCTTGTTATTATTATTATTGACACCTCCAGGGAATCGAAAGACTCATCGAGGGAGGGCACCCACTCCACAACTCTCCGTCTCCACCACTCAACCACCAACTTCAACTACACCAAAGCCATCTACCGCTGACCACCACTACTAGTATTTCCACAGACACAAACATCCATGCTCATGACGGGTTAGCGTATCCGCTCTCCAGCCATTTGGCTGGAGAGCGGATACACTAACCACTCAGGCAATCAAGCCGGTAGAGCATTCGCTTTTTTTGGTATTGTAAGATTTTAGATTTTTTTTCTGATTCTTTGCAAGCATATCACTACAAGAGTGATCTGCTTGCAAAATGCCCTTAAGGCAATGTGTTGTTCTAGCTCTGATTCCCTTTACTTGGTGAAAAATCTGCTCCACGTTAATCTAGTAATGCTAACCAACTTATATGTCTTGATCATGTCCTCTCTCTCTCTCCTTCTATTCAAAATGCCCTGCAAGTTTGCATTCCTTCAGTCACATCCCAGATTCCACAGACCTGACAAAGTTTTCTGGAACCTCTTTAAGATTCTCATCCCCCTTTGAAACCAGGCAACCAAATCTATGCACAGCAGCTGTATGTTGTCTGATCAAGGCCTTATACAAGTAAACCATCCATCACCTGTCTGCTTCTGCATGTCAATGTCCTCTTCTTCATTGCCATAATCTGTTGTGATAATCATCATCCTCCTTTCAGGGATTTAGGCTCAGTGGCCTGTTCCAGTCTCTCTCCATCTTTTCCATGGTCGTCCATGACTTCTATATCCTCCAACTTGGTGGTATCGGAATATTTTTTGGGGTTGTCTTGAACTGTCCATTCTTTCAATATGATCAATCCACTTCTTTTGGTATTCATATACTTTGTCTAATATTAAGTCTATTTTTAGTTCTTTACTTATTTCCATGCTTCTTCTTTTATCCCAGAGAGTATAGTCTGCTGTCCTTCGCAGGAATTTCATTTCTCCAGTTTCTATTATTTTTTCTTCTATGGTTTTTATGGTCCATAATTCATTTCCATACAGTAGACAAGGTCTTGTCAAAACTTCATACTCTTATTCATGTCAGGAGTGTTAACCACAAAAATCAAGATCTAGACAAAATCCTGTTGTGATAATATCCTTTTAAAATAATGGTTTCACACACACACACATAAAGGAAACTAGAATTTAATAAATACTTCTATATATTTTGCACCATGTAACATGCGCACCATAGATACAACAACAGACGTGTATACTTTCATATGTTTCAGTCACAGCTGAGCGAGTAGAAGGAAACACTTTTCAAGTTCCAGGGAAACAAGTATAGTTACACAATTTAAAATATATGGAAAGTACTTCCCTAAACAGTCTGTTTGATTAAGAAAGCTTATATAATCTTGATGTTCTTGGATTTTGATCTCAACAAGAATGGCCAGTCTGTTCAAAGTAGCAAAATAAACAGAAAAGGTATTTGTTTCTGTTGACTGATAATGATCAGATTCTGAGATAAGAATCCAAGAACATCAAAATTATATAAGATATCTGGAATTAGAAGATTTAGGTTTGCTTCTCATGTTGTCAATGTTAGACACAGAGTTCAATGAAATCAAGCAAAGATGCTGCACTACAATAGGTTTAAATATGATCATCTACTTTTTGAATTTTGTGAAGCCCTGTGCCACCTAACTGAACTGACTGTATAACCTTAATCTTAACTGAACTGATTGTATGCTTATCTCGAAGTTTTGGGAAGTGATTGCCATTAATTAACAACACTACTGTGTGCAGATTTATTCTCCTGGGTTTCTGCAGAGGATAAATAAGCTGGGGAAAGGATGCAAAGAAGAGCAACAAAGACAATATCAGAATTATGAATAACAGACTGACAGTATGTGAACTGTAGGTTGGTGAACAGGAGAAACAGGAGTGAATGATAGAGGTCTATAAACTTCTGAAAAGGTGTTATAGGTTATCAAGTGATGAAATTTTTGTTATACGGAAAGTCTGGAGAGATAAGGGGGCAACATGGAAGTTACGTTTGTGCATGGTTAAGAAAGGGCTGGGAGCTAGATTGATGATAATAATAATAATAATAAAATCACGAGTTTCACAAGGATACGCTCAGTAATATTTTAGCTAGAGAAAATTTCTATACCAATAGTATAAATAAATGATTATTTTATAAAAATTGGCAGTGGAAATTATATAAAAAGGGCATCAGAGTTATTGATAAGATAGTAACTGATTTATGCCATTGCTATGAAATTTTTGGAGAGTTAATAAACTCTTGATAACATTTTGTTATCATAACTGTGTAAAAATTTTATATCCATTATTTCAAAAGTCCACGCAGTTAGCCTAGTGACTATGCACTTCGCAACCATATGATGGAATCGAATTCCCGTCGACGACATAAGGAGCTCAAGGATCATCCTCAGCCATAGCCAAGTTAGCCGGTCTTGGGCATGGATAGCAGGATTCCCCCCCACACCAACCCCAGTTTATCTGGGATTTTTTATCCCGCAAGCAGGCAAACCGGCCCCGTGAACACACAGGCTATAGTCATAGGATACCTCCAGGAATAAGGAGTAACCAACCTATTCCGTAGGATTTTGGTTCCGAATGCCTACACAGTAAAAAGTGTAGGTCTGCGCATGAGAGTAAATTAGGAATAGGATTCTCAAAAGAATCAAGATTTCTGGATGAACACAGCCATATGTTATTCATATGAAGGCTTCAGAGCAAGATTCTCTACAATACATTATATATACACATACTATTACTCAATAAAATAAAAGGCAAGAATATCATCTTCCTTCATATTCAGTGTTTGTATATTTTGAGAATGTTTAGTCTTTGATTCTTTATATCAATCAGACAGAAATCATATAGAGCTTAAAATAACATGCCAACCCAGCAAGTATATAGAACATCAGGAAAGGGAATTTGGCATTAAAAGAGGACTCAGACAAGGAGATCCAATATCACCCAAGTTGTTTCCTGCTACATCAGAAAAAGTCTTCAGGAATATATCATGGGAAAACTATGAAATTAATATCAATGGAAAAATTTTAAATCGTTTCAATTTTGCAGTGATATTATTCTGTTAGAAAAATAAATAAAAATAAAGAAGCTCAAAAATGCTAAATGATCTTGACAGAGTAAGCAGGAAATTTTTTTTTTTTTTTTTAAATTAACATAACCAATGACAAATTCATTAATCTGAACTTAGCAGATAATCCTATTGAAATTGTGGACAACTACTGAAAGTTTATTTTTCACTTAGTCAGACCATAATAAATTTAGTTTAATCCTTTTATCCAAGTGTGTGCAAACAAAGTTTGCGCCTGAAAGTATCTTCAGGACTGGGGTAAAGTGGTACAACACCGGGCAACTCCTTGCAAAGAAGTTGCGCCTGAAGATACTTTTGGTTCCGAATGCCTACACAGTAAAAAGTGTAGGTCTGCGCATGAGAGTAAAAGTTTATTTTTCACTTAGTCAGACCATAATAAATTTAGTTTAATCCTTTTATCCAAGTGTGTGCAAACAAAGTTTGCACCTGAAAGTATCTTCAGGACTGGGGTAAAGTGGTACAACACCGGGCAACTCCTTGCAAAGAAGTTGCGCCTGAAGATACTTTCAGGCGCAAACTTTGTTTGCACACACTTGAATAAAGGATTAAACTAAATTTATTGTGGACAACTATATTTACTTTGGACTATTAGTTAGCTTTAAGCAAAAACAAGATGAAGAAATAAACATTACAATAAGAAACAAAGCATTCAGCTGCATGAAGATTATCTGATTTACCTAGAAGTTTTAAAAAAAAGAAACTATTTAGTATGAATATTATTCCAGTGTTTACTTATTAAAGCGAGACATGGGCAACATCTAGAAATCAGGAAGAAGACAGGTTGTGTGTGGCCCCAAAAAAAAGCCTCCGAGAGAAAAATGCTACACATAATAAAAAGGGACAGAATTAGAAATAATAAAATTAGAGAGATGATTGATGTAGAGGTTATTGTGAAGTATTATAAAGAATGTAAATGGAGATGTGCCACCCATATTTGCAGATAAACAGATGAAATATGGACAAATAAGCTGGGTGGATACCAAAAAAAGGAAGTCACCAAAAAAGATGAAGGGATGATCCACAATGATTTGACACGAGATGGTAGACATTAGCTAATGATAGAAACTGGATATTTATGGAGGTCAACATCCAGCTATGGATGGAAAGAGTCTGAAGATGATCCAGTTGTTTGCTGATGATAGAAAACTGGATAGAGTAATTAATTAATGAATCAAGAAGATGTAAGGAGCTTACAGAATGATTTAAATAGGCGACATGGGCAAAAGATAATGATTACCAGTTCAATGTGAAAAAGTGTAAAGTTATGCATTTAGAGATGAAAAGATTAAGAGGTGTATACTACAATAATGGAGCTGTTTGTCAATTTCCTTGTTTCTAGGAAACTGATAATGCTAGGGATCTGGAGGTATTTTGTGAACAGAGTTGAAGCTCAGAGAGCATACTGCAAAGGAGGGCAAGGTAGCTCATTAAATTTCTTGATAACAATATAACAGTTGAATAACAGTTTTATATTACTAAATATGGATTACTGGGTGCTCAGGTTTGGTCACCAGGGTTTCTTGGGGACAAAGTGGTGGAGAGGATCCAGATGCAAGTAATCAAGATGGAGTAGTCTGTAGAATGATCTCTATAATGAAAGAATGAGGATCTGTGAGTTGCAGAGAAGAGGGGGAAGATGAGAAAAATGGTTGTAAAGTAAAATGATTCTATAGGGAAGTTGTAAAGAAATTTTTCGGCACTTAACTGGAGGAGGAAGAACAAACAGTCATTCCTGGAAATTGAGTAATTGCTTGGTAAGTGATGAATGAGTGAAATGGATTACCAGAATATGTTACAAATACTTTGTAAGTTAATGCATTCAGAGAGAAGTACAACAGATACTGTGTGGATAGCACGAGATCTCCTGTGAGAGGTCCTCATGCAAATAATAATCATAATAATTTGAGTATTAGCTATCCATTTCACAGTTTAACGGCAAACCCAGCAAATCTGCTTTCTCTCCCCCATTTAATTTTGTCCTCTTATGCTCTGTGAAGCAAAAGCACTCTTCCTCAAAGCATTTATGAAGGATTATAACAAGTAATTCAAAAAGAATATCACTAGATTCTTTCTTAATCTCTCCATACACAGCATAAACATGCCATAGGTTTTGAAACCATTTTCCTGTGTAGAAATTATACATATCAGTGTCATTCATATGTTACTGAACTAAACGCTAGCACAAAATCAAGAATTTTCCTCTCTCTATCTCCTATATGTTGCTTCAGAGACATCCTTTCCAAAATCCTATGCAGCAACATTTTATTATATTTGTATTTATTGTATTATATGTATTTATACAATTATAAATACACAATATGCTGCAAATTTTGAACGCATATAGGGAAAAATGAAACTGGTTAGAAAATAAAATCAGTGCAGCAGTGTAGCTGGTTTCGTGGAACACATCTGTGTGGAAATGTTTAAGTGGCATATTTTTGTTCCCTGGTGTGACAACTTTGCTTCTTAGAGGCCTGAAATAACTTGAAAAGCATTCCACCTCTGGTCTCCAAGAAATGCTAAATGTGCAACACATTTCTACCATTCGTGAGAAGGAATGACATTAAATTAATAATATCAACTTTCTGCATACATATGCAATTTATTTTTGATTGGACTATTTCAAATATATAGAACACAAACGAAGGAACAAAAGCCACTAACTTTAGTCCAATAAATAAATAAGCTTATTATTCTTTCAATATAAGACATTCAATTATCATAAGTACTCCATTAAATTCATACCTCGCGAAGATCCTGCTCTGTATCTAGATGTTTTTGAAAAGCAGAAAATATTTCTGCAACTGAATGAGTCATTTTAAGAAGATTCTTCTCCGATTTAAAATAGCATAAACGTGCTTGATTCAAATCGCAACATTAACACAGCTACCGCCGATTTCCAAACAAATATACCACGCTACCGAAAACAAAACTCAGACTTTGTGACAAAGCTATTAAGAAAAGCGCCACCAACTAGACGTACAACTGGCTTCTTTTTGTTTTTTTTTTAATCTTCTCTAAATCTGAAATCCAGGATTCAAATTTTAGAAATGGTTAAAAATACAGTATGTTGAATACATGCATGCTGTCCATAAGTGAAGAAGTTAGTGATTAATTATCGACAACTACAATAATAATGTTTTCAATTAATCAACTTTTTTATTCATACATCATATAACAATGTACATATCACATCATCATCATCATAGTTTATTCACAATATGATACAACGTGAAAAGAGATTTATATTAAAAATTAAAGATTACAAATTATGGTCTTCCAAGTCTTTCTATCTTGAACTAATTGGTAGATGTCAGATGGAGTTTTACCATCCTATTGAGGGTTTCACATATGTATTGCCAAAATTGTTTGCATGATCTTCCTCTACTGTGATTACGATCTTCTGGTTTGTACAGGATGAGGGATTCCAAAAAAGGGTGAGACTTCAGGATATCTGAATTGATGTCCAAGCCATCTGAGTTGTAGTTTTTTTACTATATTGACAAGAAGTTCTTGCTTAGTCAGATTTGGCAAGGCAGAGTTAGTGACAAGTTCCATCCAAGTATATCCAAGGATCAGTCCGAGACATGTAGTTCCAAAGGAGTTAATTAGATCTGTAGTTTTTAGTGCTTGTTGTCCAGGTTTGAGAACCATACAAGAAGATGAATGTACTGATTGCATGGCATAGTCTTAATATTATCTTTAATGATATCTCCAGATGGGGTGGAGTTTGTTATGGAAGACTAGATACAGCTGTTTACGTTTTCTAATATCATTTTCTGTATTGCTAATGTACGATCCAAGATATCGAAAGTCATTTGCACTTTCAAAGGGTTTATTGTTGATATGAAGTATAAAGTTTTCATAACCTATTGAGAATACTTTGGACTTTTGGATATTGATCTGCAGACCAATAAGTTTAGCTGGTGCCTCTAGTAGACTGATATGTTTTCGTATAATCGTTGGTTCTGTATCAATAAGTACAACGTACTCAGCAAAGCTAAGATCCGTTATTTGCTTAGCGTGTGTGGATGTTCTAATGTTAAAACCAAGATCTTCTACGTTGATGGTCTAGAAGATGTAGTTCAAGCATACCAAGAACAAACAAGATGCTAGTACATCACCTTGCAGGACTCCTGTTGTCACAGGAAAGGATTCAGATGTTTCTGTTTTAAAGATTACTGTAACATGCTAATCTATATATGGTGCAGATTGCTTGTATGATTTTTGAGAGTAGACCATAGAAGCTGAATATTTTAAACATTGCTTCTCTATTAATGGAGTCAAAGGCTTTTTTTGAAGTCCATAAAGGTTTAAATGTACATATTGTTAATAAACGGTTAAAATGTAACCAGGTTATTATATGTATTTACGTGTGTGTGTGTGTGTGTGTGTGTGTGTGTGTGTGTGTGTGCGTGCGTGCGTGCGTGCGTGCGTGCGTGTGTGTGTGTGTGTGTGTGTGTGTGTGTGTGTGTGTGTGTGTGTGTGTGTGTGTGTGTGTGTGTGTGTGTGTGTGTGTGTGTGTGTGTGTGTGTGTGTGTGTGTGTGTGTGTGTGTGTGTGTGTGTGTGTGTGTGTGTGTGTGTGTGTGTGTGTGTGTGTGTGTGTGTGTGTGTGTGTGTGTGTGTGTAAATAATAAATAAATAAATCCTTTGATTTCTTTTATTAAGCAGAGGAATCGGCGAAACTCTTTTAGTCTTAATTGATTTCGACAATTTGAAAATCCGAGGGCTAGATTTTAAAAAATATATATATAATAAAATACCAGGAACGACTCTTTAGTCGAGCTACTATAATCCAATCTATTAAGATCATTCTTCAAGCATTCCAGCATTATAATATGTATGGAAGCTTTTCCACACAGCTACAGTGGCACCTTCATTTTCAGTGATAGAATTATTAAATTTCTAAGTATTTCGGCTTTTAGATCAGATTCTATACCATTCGATTTCATTATTGATGAAACGGTTTGACCCATTTATGAAACTGCGTTTGATAGATTCAAAACTGTAACTATCTTACTAACTGCAATCTGTTATTTCCAGTTACAATAATGTGCAACGCTCACTTTATTATTATTATTTTTTTTAAGATGCATGGACCTGCTCCTGTACTCTGCTCTGCGTTGAAAAAAAAATTACAAAACGTGACAACCGCGCAGCACTTCAAAAGCATTTTGTAATATACTTAGGACCTCTGTAGAGCAATTGGTAGGACGGTGGTGCTTTGCAACCTGCGATTGGAAAAGGCCAATGTTCTATTCTCATCGTGACGGGAGGAATCTTTATAGCTTTTTTTTCCCCTCTCAATTGAAGGCGAGTTACTCATATTGTTGTAGCAGGATTTTTTCTCCAGGAAACCCGGGTTTTTCATCCCGCATGCAGACAAATCGGCCTTCAGGACACATCTACAGATAGAAAATACTAGTGGTGGTGGACAGTATATTGTGTTGGTGTGGATTATGGAGAGGGAGAGTTGTAGAGTAGTATCCTCCTTCGATGAGTCTTTGGACTTCTTGGAGATGCCACGAAATAATAATTTCGTGGCCATAGCTGTGTGGCCACGCAGCATAACTGGACATATTGCTAACAAGCAGGGCTGCCCCTAGGAGTTTTGCCGCCCCTTCTCTCTTATTTTTCGAATGGTTTATGCCAACTTTGCTGCCCAATGCAAATGCACGTCTTGCACCGTCGGTAAAGCCGGCCCTGCTAACAAGATATATTAGTTTCTTTGATAGATTCGGCTGGCTGTCATTTAGCGTTAAAAATGTTTTTAGCATTTCTTACAGTATTTAAGACTTTTTATTAAGACTTATTCTGCTTCAAAATTGTTATAGAAACTGTGTAATCCAGGCCACCCGAACAAACAGCTTTTGAAGTTCGATTTTAGTCACCGACTACTGGAACTTTATTCGAACTCTATATTCCACCTGTTCCTAATTCATTCGCTCTCTACCTTTTGTGCTCACTAAAACAGGTACTGTATTAGGCTTAGGTAGATAGTAACATTTGTCAGCCATCCTGATGCCGTTTAAAACATCTGGCTGATAGTCTTCAGCCAGCTATCTCTGATAGGTTAACAGTGCAGACTAACTTCCTATTGAATGTCCAAAAGTTAAAAAGGCTACGTCTACTTCTTATGGGGCATAAAAGGCACTAGCATACAGACGTAAGAACTGATAAATATGCATTAAAGGTAACTGAAATAATAAATAATAATAAGCCAACGTCTTTTCTTATAGGGAGTAGGCGAGGACTTTAAACCTTATCTAGTTTTTGGAGACTTAGTGGGAAGTTCAATCACCACCGGTAGCCAATGAGAGATAAACTGGCCCATGTCTATCATTAATCATAGGCAGCCAGCGATGAAGTGACCGGCAAATAAGTGCTGCCATCTCTTCGCACCTAACCCTGACAGGATATGTAACTGTCTGCAATAATGTGGGGTCTACTGTCGACTTTGTTAAGTTTATGGAAAAAAAAAAAAAACTCGCTTTCTCATACCATAGATCGACTAACTCGGGAACCGATCGAAGAAAGGCTTCCTCCAGTTGGCGACTAGACTCGACCTATAAATCTATCTCGTGCGGCCTAGCGCAGAAGATGCAAACTGCACTTCCACTGAGCTACACAGGCCTTCATTAAAGGTAACTAAACTTACTTAACTGTATCACCATGTTTTATTTTAAACTCTTAATTTTTCTAAGGCTTTTACTTAGTAATATTTATAATTTCCAATTTATTTAGATTTTTTATATTTAGACATTTAACAATAAAAATTGCAAATTATAGCACTATGCAATTTCTATGTGGAATAAGGCACTTTATTTCATAGAGCCTTTAGAAACGCGCCCTTGGTTTATTGTCAAACTTATTAGAACACGGGATGCTTCTATAGGCCAGGAAATGTACGAGAACATTTGTAGAGAATACTGATTGTGAACTGTCTAGGTAAATTAGTTTAGCATGTAAAATGAAGCCGAAGCTGATGAAAGATTTTAATTACAGGAATGTAGAATGGAAGGAGGAAATAGTTTATGGGAACAAGGAGAATGTGTTTGAAACTTTCTGAGAGATGAATATCTTAAGCAGCATCTGACCAAAGCAACTAGAAGCTTTAGTGTTTTGGATTTGGTGATAACTTCACAGTGTTGATATCTCATTGTTAATGAGATATCAACACTGCCGCGATGATGGTGAGAGTGATCATGAGGCATTTGTTTGATTGAGAAGTGGTGAAACAAGAAACGATTACTGCCAAAAACGGATACACGTGGAAGTATAAGGTGGTTCACTATGGGGAAATTCTCTAGTCACCTAGCATCAGTATGATGAGTAGAGAAGCTGTGCAGATAAGATGTTGACAGTGAGTGGAAATTCAAAGGCAGTATCTGACACAAGTAATGTATAACTGTATACAAAGGGTTAAGCAGGTAAATAGAATAGATGAAATAAATGAACAGTGAAATCAAGTATGTTGTGTTGAAAAAGAAAATCATATGGAGAAGGTAAACGACAGTTGCTGGTGATCAGACCCATGAACAGTATAAATTGCAGCAAATGAAAGTATCAAAGTGCGAAATGTAGTGATTGGTTTAGATGTTAATGAGGTTGTGGAAATGAATGACATATCACTGCGTATTCATAAAGAATGTGCACGATATAGTTATGCCCTTGACTTGGCTTTCAATGAAAGTTTTGTAGTGGTAAGATTCATAAGGAGTGGAAAGAAGGCAAAATAATACTATCCCCACAAACGCGTATTAAAACAGACCTTTCCGGTTATAGGCCAGCCAGTCTGTATAAATGCAGTTGTAGACAAGGTATTGGAGAAATAGATTAGGAAGAAAATACAAATTGTGTTGATAGACATAGTGTTCTTTATAATAGTCAGCACAGATTTGTAAAAGTCTAATTTTAGCAATAAACTAACATTTTATGATAAAAAAATAAGTGTTTTAGATAAGGGAGAGTGATACACAGTAATATTGTTGGACATTGCAAACGCATTCAAAAGTTTATCACATGATAAATTGGTGTGCACATGCAGAGGATAGCAATAGATAGTATATTGATTAGATAGATTGGTCATTTGATCTCTGCACGATAACATCAAGTAGTGAAGCAGTGTCTCAAAACAGGAAGGTATCTAGTGGCGTGCCTCAGGATTCTGATCTGGGATCCCTATGTTGCGTTAATTTAGTTCCCTGTTTATTATTATTGTTGTTATTATTATTATACGGGCACCTGAATGGAGTCCGAGGACTCGTCGTGGAAGACCCAGTCTATCTACACAATCTATCATATCTCTCTCTTTGTACCTATTAACAAACAAAGCACTCAGAACTGACTCTGGCAACCCATTCCACTCATTCACAACTCTCCAAGCAAAAAATCTAGTCCCCATACCCCAATTAACTACACCTTTATTCGAATTCCAATGATGACTCCTTGTTCTGGTCCCTCTAGCCATGTGCTCAAACATATCCCCTGCATCCCTCCAACAAAACTATTTAAGTAACTAAATGTTTCTCTCATATCCCCTTTTTTTCTCCTATCAACCAAATTCTGCAGTCAATACACATTCAATCTATCCTCACAGGGAACATTTCATGAGCCACTCACACGCTTGGGCAATCGCCTCTGAATCCTTTACAAGGCTTCCTCATCCCCAAGAAACCCAGAGGACCAAACTTCAGCATGGTCCAGATTTAGATGCATCAATGCCTTATAAAGAGGAATAATAACGTCCGAGCCTGTGTAGCTCAGTGGATGTGGCGTTTGCCAACCACGGCGCTTGGCCGCACGAAGGAAGTCTTGGTTTTGAGTCTAGTCGGCGACTAGAGGAAATTTTTCTAAGCCTTTTTTCGACCGGTTCCCGAGTTAGTCGATCTCTGGCACGGGCAAGCAGGTTTTTCCTCCCGGAAACTCGGGTTTTTCGTCCTGTAAATTCAAGAAAATCGACCGTAGAACCCACGTTATTTCAGACATTAAATATATTGTGTTAGGGTTAGCGACCACGAGATGGCGGCACATTTGAGCCGTCTCTCTTCACTGCGTACCGCTTAATTAGTGATAGCTTTGGGCCATCTGTCTCTGATTGGGTACCAGTGAAGATTGAACTGCCCACTCAGTCTCCAAAAGTTAGATAGGGCTAAATGGCCTCGCCTACTCCCCGTATACGGGAATAAAAAGGCGTTAGCTGATTTTTTTTTTTTTTTTTTTTAATAACGTCCTTAACCCTGCTTGTTAAGGTGTTCTTCAATAGCCAAGTAATACTATGGGCTACCTCAGCAACCTTAGCAACATATTATCTGAACTTTAACTCTCTGTCTACCACCGCCACCCATAAATCTCTAGCTTCATCTCATTTCCTGGAGTACAGTGCCATCAATGAGATGCACAGCTTCTAATCTGTTTATTCCAAAATGCATAACTTTCCATTTCCCGACATTAAAATGACACCCATTACGTTTTGCCAACACTGACGCCTATTTAAATCGTCTTGTAAGCTCTCTACATTGTTTTGATTAACTATTACTGTACCTAATTTCGGATCATCAATAATGTGGTATACAAGGCAGGTGATTATGACATGCTTAGGAAGAAGCTTACATCTGTAAAATGGAATAAAACACTGCAGGATTAGGATATTAGTAGTGCATGGGAAAGAATTAAGGGTCATCTACAGGAAGCAGTTTTAAATTTTCAGGTCATTTCCAATATCATTTATGTAAAAATTACAAAACTTATTGGTCCCAGCAGCACTGAACCTTGCACCAGATTTCGTCACCTGATTTCCCTTCGATTTTGTCCCTTCATATACCACTTTTTGATATCTCTTCAGCATCCATCCCCTTATCCACTTAACTAGTTACATCCATCCCCATTTTTTCTAATATCTGTAAGAGAGTTCCATGTGGTATTCTGTCAAATGCCTTTGCAAAATCATCGTATAGCCATTTACTCTATCGAACTAACGTGTGACTCTATTATAAAAAGTTAATAAATGCCAATTTTCTAGTACTTTTACCACCACGCCTGTGACACTGATTAGTCTATAATTTTCTACTGCAGACTTAGAACCTCCCTTATTCAAAGGAATAATTTTATCCTCTTTCCAATTCCTTGGAACTCTTCCAGAGCTGAGACTTAAATTAAAGAGCGTAGTCAAAGGCATTGCCAATTCCCTTGCACATTCTCGCAAGACCCAGCTGATATGCAGTCTAATCCCACAGTTGTATCTACATTGAGGTTCTCAATATCCTAAGAACCTCCAATTCACCCAGTTGTGTTTCCACTTTAGCGTCTGTCACATAGGTTAAAGCAGTAACCTCACTAGGAAGATATATGCTTGCAAAGTAGTCACTCAGTAACTGACCTATTTTATCCACTTCTATCTCCTCTTGACCATCATCACTCATTAAGGTTAATCTTTGGTAGTTATTCTTCTTCTCACTTGCCAAAAAACGAAAGTACTCTTTGGGATTTCCTCTGGCCTCCTTGGCTGAACTATTCTCATCATCTGATTTTGCTTTCCTTGCCTTGCTGGTCACCTTTCTGTTTATATACCGTTCACCCCATTTTCTTCTTCTTAAGCTCGTTCTTAATGATATTACTCATCCATCTAACACCTACCCGATTGAGTCTCCTTACCCATGCACTATTAGTATCCTAATTCCGCAGTGTTTTATGCCATTTTACAGATTTAAGCTTCTTCCTAAGCATGTCATAATCACCTGCCTTGTATACCACATTATCCCACATGAAGAGCGAGGAGGTGAAAATTGCAAGTCTACTATATCCTCTGTCCACGATATGATAAAGGAGAACCCAGGAGGGCATTGATAGCCAATGAGTCTATACATAAATTGTGCAAAAGAAATTATGTTGAATTTGTGACCCACAAATTCAACATAATTTCTTTTGCACAATTTCTTTTGCTCAAATATTGTTTGAGGGAAAGAAGAATTTTTACAGTGCTGATGGATTGGATTTAAACGGTTTTGGCATCTGGAGTGATCTGTGTTCACGGAGCATGCTGAAGTGCAAATTCATCCAAATATAAGCAATTAACGTGGATGCAATTGAGTTCCTTTGCAGCCCCCCATGAAGCGAGTGAGATTGAAAATGACCAAGTGAGGAATCTAGTCTCCCAAGAAAAAATATTGAATAGGTTAGTCAATTCAGAAAATAAAGATGGGTGGAGGACTAAAGGGACGCTCCCATTTCTATATACTAATGCCAGAAGTATCAGGAATATGAATGAGGAGTTTTTAGCATTGATTATTGTAACCACGTCAAAAGTGATAGGTATTAGTGCGACTTGCCTAACAGGATATGTAGTTACTGGGATTAGTATTTTCATGGAAGATAGAGAAAATAGAATGGTGGAGGAGTTCTGCTCATAATAGCATGTGAATTGCAGCCAAAGAGAACAGGAGTTCAGGGGCAGGGCGGCTGTTATTAAGGTCATAAAAGAAATACAGCATTGTTGTTGATATAGACAATGGAGTTCCACAGATGATTTGAAAAATTTGCATTGTGAAATTGGTACAATGAGTACAGGTTTAGTGATTATAATGGAGATTACATGGCTAAAAGGAAATATAATGGAGATTACATGGCTAAAAGGAAATATAATTATACACCTGTGAAGAGATAATTATGTGGAATGTAATTATATCTATAATAATTATGTCTTTAGTTTCTATTATATCATTAACTTGCTTGTGTAAATGATATATCATGTGGACTAAACTGGGAATCAGTTCTTTGGTCATTATTCAAAGTTGGGGAATTATATGTAGCACCCTGCTGTTGATTCCTTTGAGAAAAATCAGAACAGACTTTTGACTTTAACAAAGTAGTGGGGTTATAGTTTTAATATTACTAGAACTGCTTAGAAATAATTCGACAGACCATAGTGTGAGGGATAAACAGCCATGGCGTCCACCTTAATAATATGTAGGACCATTTCTGCTGCGATGACTGCAGCAATCTTACGGTGCATAATTTCCATATGCGTACGATAGCTAACCATTGGGAATTTTGGACCATATTTCCTCTGGGCATGTAATGAGGTTTTCTACTGTTTTGGGGGAGGACGCCCCTGGACTTCACCCCCCGGCGCTTTCAAAACCAGTCAAGTGTTGCGACGTTCATGTTCACAAATAATTCAGTTACTTATGACATGGTGCATTGTCTTACGAACTAGACAGTAGTCAATTCTGTAGAAACAAAACAAAGTACGAAGCATTACATTTTCCCAGAAATCTCTCGCAGTTCCATATTCGTGGCACCACAAACAGAGTTCCGAAGCAATTCCAGGAAATACAGACCCATACTCCTTACGCTATCTCTGAGTTTTATAGTTGTGGTTACACGTCTGGTAAAACACGTTCACCGGGCATTCGCCACATATACACCCAACCATCTGCTCTATAGAAGATTTATTGCTCCATGATATAACTTTCCAAACTTCTACATCCCACTGTACATGCTCTTTGCACCACTGAAGCTGTCGGTTCCGGTAATATGGGCTTGCATATTGCGGTCCTACCATTGAAACCCATGTTGTGAACCACAGTTCTGAATGTTTTTGTGCAGATGTATGTTCAAGTCGATGCCTAGATCTCTGCATGTCGGCCACCTAATGGCTGTTTTTGCACAGTATCCTTCGTAGCACGCTGAGGTCAAGTTCAGTGAGTGTCGTGGGTTATCTACTGCGGGTAGCACTTGCAGTTGACTTCCCGATTCCATCACAGTATAGTGTCACTGATTGTTTAGATCAGTGATCGCCAAAGTGGTCGATGTCGGCCCCCCAGGGGTCGATATAACATTGTTGGGGTCGATTCGCACTCAGGGGTCGATAGAAAAATATGACATCATTGTACGGGTAATATTTAATTCGGTTAACTTGGATTACCTCCATCCTGAATGACAACGGAATTAAGATAGAATCGCGGGAACAGTGAAATGAATACGACCTGTAAGATGGAGCAAGGGCATGAAAATGGTTACGGAGGCCAATCAACTAGGCCAAAATGACGTGTTTACCAATAAACGGATGTCGGTGGTTCCCGCCTGGCAACGAAGCACACCCTTCACATTGACAACGTTAGTAAATTGTATACTAAGTTAATAAAAGTCTTATTTTCATATATATACAGGGAGTCCCAAAATTCACGCAAGTAATTTTGATAGAAAACACAGGTTTTTAATTAAAAATTGTAATTGCTTATTGATTCATAAAGTATACAGTATAGGGTTATGCATGGAATAGCATGTCGGGTAAATGACCCCCACGGCTTTGCTGGCACATACGCACTCTTTTGTCGAAATTTTCCATGACCATTTAGAATAAACGTGGCTAAATTTCGTTGATACAGCGCTCAATTTCCTCCTTCAAGGTGTGGGTGGTCGTGGGCTTGCTGGCATAAACCTTAGACTTCAAAAAACTCCAAAGAGAAAAGTCCAACGGCGTTAAGTCACATGATCTGGGCGGCCAATTCAGACTCATGCAGTAATTGAATTGTTTCTCCGGCTGTATGGCATGTGGCACCGTCCCGTTGAAACCACATGTCGTCCACATCCATATCTTGCAATTTAGGCACAAAAAACTGGATTATCATGTCGCGATAGCGAGCACCATTAACTGTTATTGCCTTACCAGGCGCATTTTCGAAGAAGAATGGACCGATGATGCCTCTAGCCCAAAATCCGCACCAAACAGTGACACGTTGTGGATGTATTTGTTTCTCAACAATCACTCTTCGATTTTCTGAACCGCAAATGCGACAATTTTGTCGATTAACGAAGCCATCAAGATGAAAATGAGCCTCATCGCTGAAGATGATTTTGTTCGAAAAATAAGCATCCACTTGTTGTTGTTGTTGTTGTTCCATAATCCATTCAACGAACTCTCTTCGCTGTGTGTGGTCATTTTTAATAACTCTGAACTGTCAGCTGTTACGCTGTCTTTTTTTTTTCTCGTTGGCAACACTTTACCGCACAAATGGCGCTAAAGTTAAATCTTGCGTGAATTTTGGGACACCCTGTATATATATAAGGAAGATTGTATTATTTTTATTTTGTTATCTAAATTAAATTTTATATTTTATATATTATTTATCCCGCCTATCAAATATGTAATGTTAAGAAGGATGTCAAAAAGAATCATTTTGATGTTAAGCCAATATAATAATACACTATATTATAGATACAATAAACACTGTAACTATAAAATAAACAATCTAAAAACTCATATAAGCGTCTTTTTTGCTTGTCCTATTATAATTACGTAATAGTAAAATAGACGGGGGGTCGATAAAGAGTCAAGAAACTCTTGAACGTGTAGACGGTCAAAGAAGTTTGGCGACCCCTGGTTTAGCTCCTCCTTATACGTATATTAGGTCTAGTTGCCTTTTACGCTCGTATTAGGTGTGGCCTATTACGATTTGAAACTGCGATCGCCTCAAGAAGGTGGTTAGACCTATGCCTTGCGGCGCGTCCTATGTCTGTAGATGCATGTGTTCACGGAGCAAGTTTGCCTGTACAAGGGGGCGAAAAACCGGTGTCTCCAGGTGAAAGAAAACCCTATCTCCCTATGAGACTGGCTAACTCACCTTTAGTCGAAAGAGTCTAGATAAAGGTTCCTACCGACTTGGGCGGAAATCGAACCCAGGTCTTTCCGACCAAAGGGCTTCATCTATTCTTACTGAGCTACGGAGGCTCCGATTGTTTAGCTAGGATGGCGTAATTTGTCAACAATTTGCAAAAGAGATAGGTCTGCAAAATGACATCCTATCTCAACTCCTCTTTTAAACTTCATCTTTTACCATCTCGCAGTTATTTCAACCGGACCCAGCTAACTGACTTGGGAGCATCGTATTACTCCAAATTTTACCGGTACAAACACGTGACTCGTTAGATTGGGTGTCTAGTTACTTTCCCATTGGGATGACTATTGACTTCTCTCCAAGCAGTATAAGTGCAATGTGTTGTTGCAATTTAGATTGGAAATATATCGCTTTGTACTGTATAGACGGTGCTCTACCGTAAAAAGTGGATGAGGTCGAGGTATGGGAGTGATGGGTGACAGTAGACTGAAGTTTTTTTTTTATTATTATTATTGTTCCGGGAAACTCCATGGCTGTGCAGCTATGATAAGAAATACCTCCAATGGAGGAATAATGAGGTGCTTGTGCTACTGTATGAAGCACTGGTCAACTTACACTTAGACTATTGTGTTGAGGCTTGGTCACCTGGAATGACTAATATAATATAATATGGGGGATCTAGAATGCTGAATATGGATATAGATTGAAGCAATGTGGATTGCAGAATTTTGTGGATAGGAGGAAAAGAGATGAGAAGATTAGATGTTTAATCAGTTAGCGAGGAAATTATCATGAGGGAATTGTGAAAAGAGTGGAAGGCGAGAGGGGGAATGCAAGAGTGGTAAAGAGGGTTATGAGGAGTAAATTTCGTCTAAAAATCAAAACGTAAGCGAAATAATTCCTCATAAAATATTAATACCGGAATCACTTACGTTTAATATATTATCCGTAAAACTTTCGGCTAAGTTTAATAGCCATTGTCAATACAGTTATAGGAAAACTCTAAAAAAGCAACAATTCATTTGAAAGCACGTGATATTATGTGCACTATATTCTGCAGGAGAAGAGTTTCATCTGCATTAATAGATATTCAAAATAAATTGAAATAAGCTAATTTATTTAATTAATTATTTTTAAATATAAGCAAAATTTAATTACAATTAAGGAACACACGAAAGTTGAGTATTAGTTAATACAACTTCCCAAAATTGGGAAAGTTTTACGCAATCGCTTTTGTTCAGGTTCGCGTTGTGAGTGTGCGCTTCACAGCTTTCTTCACAGGTTCTTTCCAGAAGAATGTAACTTTTTGTAACATTTTGGTTTTGTTCCACTGAATCCTATGTTTTGTAAACGGATTTATGAGGTTCTTGACGAATTTTTGCAGATCGACCAGTTTGTCCATAATGACATGAGCCACAAGAGCAGCGGATTCTGTAAACTCCATGAAAAGATAGAGGAGGATATTTGTCTTTTGGAGAGATAAGGAATGTGTGAAGTCTGTGAACTGGATGGAAAACGACTTGGACGTTAATCTTTCGAAATAATCTTGCTGTTTTTTTTTTTTTAAGTCTCTTAACATATGGAATACAAATTCTGGTAATTTCTTCTTGAGGTGGGTTAAGACGATGGCCAAAATTATTGATTGTATTTTTATAAGTTTTGAATTACAACAATTAGAGATAAAGGGAGTCTGATAATAAACAGTTCTTTGTTTAGAAGATAATCTGTATAACAAATTTTATAAGGAAGCTCTGTCAACTAAGGATTTCATTACACAATATTTCAGTCAATGGTGATGATAAGAGTTAGAAACAATGTATTTACCAGTATGACTTGCTCTATATACCGAGAACTGTAAATTACCATTTGGTTGACATAGAATGAGAACATCTTGAAAAGGAACACAATTGTTGTGTTCTACTTCCAGAGTAAATTTAATTCTTGGGTCTATTGAATTAATATTTTCAAGAAATTCTTAAAGCTAGGGTAAGAAGGAGTTCCAAACATCAAACACATCATCAATGTACCTGTACCCAAGTGATGGTTTGGGTGAAAAAGCGTGCGGAATATGTGTCGAAATGTTCCATAAAGTAATTGGCTAGAGTTGAAGGAAAGGGGGGATCCGAATAGCTATTTCCTCTATCTGTTTATTCAGTTTGTTCTGACATCTGAAATATCCTGCATTAATGACAAAGTTGAATAATTTTACTATGTCAGGAGGAAAGGCTTTGTAAAGCAATTCAATCGTATCCGTCAAAGGGTTAGTTGCAAAGATTGAGATTACTTCAAAACTTACTAGAAGATCGGTGGATTGTAAAGATAATCCTGAAAATTAATTCTTAAAATCCATTGAAATTTAAATGAAGGAAGCAGAATTTCTAGTAAATGTAGAAAGGAGTATAGATAAGTATTTTGAGCGATATACGTAGGACATCCTATGCAGTTCAGAATAGGTCTTAACGGCATATCTACTTTATGCAATTTAGGAAGGCCATATAGTCTAGGAACAAAAGCATCATGAACGTTTAGCCTTTTTACTGTTTCTTCATCCAAAGAATGAACTTCGTCCAAGAGGCTATTAAGTTTATTGATTTGTCATTGAGTAGGGTCTCTATTCTATGTAGAATGATCTCGAAGTAGAACACTAAGGTTTCTAAAATAATTATTCTTATCATGAATTAAAACTGCCCTACCCTTGTCGCCTTAAATTTTGTAAAAATTAGATTATTATTACATTTTAGATCACATAAAGCTTGAAATTCTTTTCTAGATAGATTACATTCAGGAGGTATTGATTTAAATAAAACAAACGCTAATTGAAATCTAATTTTACTCGCTAATTTATATGAACAGTCACCAAGGCTTTATCTATATTATACATGAAGTCAGTGATCGGAATAATCTAATTCTTTGCATAATACTGAAATTTCGTCTTAGATAAAGGACGACCTAAGATATTAATGGCCGTTTTTGAGGAGTCAAACTGATTATTAATATACATATTTTCTTTTTCACTAGACCTTCAAACTTCCAAATATGACCTTGTTTAACTGCCGAAAAAATTTATTGGCTGAATACGAAAAAAAAATTTTGTAAAGTATCAAATTCTTCAGTAGATAATATATTACATAATTCAATCAATGAAATCAATATCGCGATTGATAACAAATAAGAGTGGCATATCTGATTAATTAGCAATCAAAAACTTGCACGTCTGTAAATACGATGTGCCTGAGGAGAATAAAAAAAAACTTCTTTAATTTTGAAGCAAGTTGGAATGAAAAAATCTTTAACGAGGCACATTTTTCTGTAGTATAAATATGTATCAATCTTGTCTTATAGACTGATATGTGAGAAGCCTTTCTCAAAACTAAAATATATTTTAAACAGACTGAGAATTTCTCTCTGAGAGTCACATCATGAATGATCATGCTGATTAATGCAATGCGAAAAGGATCCCTCAGTAACATAAAGTTTATTAAAAGCTATCAACCTGGTGTATCCAACATATAATTCACTGTTACCCCTTCACATGAAAAAACTCAGGTATATGAAGAGGAGGTATTCAAAATTGTTCACATTCTATAAAAATTTACAATGTTATCATTGAACTAGACAACGGGAACGGATACAAATGATACTTTTGGATTTTGCTAAGGCTTTTGACAGAATAAAGCATGGTAGACTGTTGCATAAATTGGAAAATATGGGTTTGGATTATAGAATATTAGTGGATAAGAGGATGGCTGACTTACAGATAACAAAATGTGGTATATGGGGAGGATGTGAGCCTGCAAGATATAAGGTAACCAGTTGGGCACCTGAAGGATCAGTTCTTGGTTTACTTTTATTTAATCTGTACATTAATGATAACAGTGAACAAGTTTCTAAAACATGAACTTCCTTAGTAAACTATGTTGTTCATTTCAATATATAGATTCGCTGTCAATCCATTCCGAATGAGAACCCTAACCATTTCCAAAATCTTCACCACCACTCCTGAGATTGTGACTGGTCAATAGTTGGATGCATCTGTCTTTGCCTCACCCTTGTGCAATGGGAATTACAAAATATTAGAGGCGATCTACAGCTATTAGCTGATGATGCATTAGAAGTAGGTTAATCAATGAAGCGGTTGATATGCAATACTTCCATAATTATTTGAATAGGATGGAATTGTGGGCATGGGAAAATGGATATCAGTAAAATGTAAAATTATGTACTTTGGCATGATTAGATATCCAATGTCTTATTATAATGATGGGGTTATGCTAGAATAAATTGATGAGGCTTGGGATCTTGGAGTGTTAGTAGATAGGAAGTTGAAGTTCAGGGGCCATGTAGCAAAGATTGCAAATACAACTCTAATTGCAATGCTGAAACGAATTTTAACATGAAAATATATGATATCATTTTTCCTCTTTCCAGTGCCGTGACACGACCTCAGTTGGACTATTGTGCAGAGGTCTGGTCTCCTGGTTTCCGTTGTGATTCCGATACAGCGGAGAGAGTGGAAAGGAGAGTTTTAAATATGATATCAGGATTGTGGAATACCGATTATGAAGACAGATTGAAAATTTGTACAATGCAGACACTAGCAAACAGGAGAATGAGTTGTGATATCATTGGATGCTGAGAATGAACGCTGATAAGAAGGGGGTGAGATCTAGATTTTTCTCGGGTGGTGCGAGATTGGAATGGATTGCCATTGGATATTGTGTGTGCAAGCAGTGTGGATGAATTCAGGAACAAGTACGATTGCTGGCTCATGTAGTATGTGGCCTTCCTCACTGAGAGAGAGGTCACATACTACATGAACCACTAGACTCTACTTCTGAATAAACAACTCTCTGATATCTCTTTATCGACCACCCTATTATCCACGTTACCAACTTTGTTTTCATTCCCATGTGCTGCAATTTACTGATTACGATTCCATGTGGTATTTTGTCAAGAGCTTTTGCAAAGTCCTGCAGTATCACTGTAAACCCATTAACTCTATCCAACTCAGTTCATTGCATTATTAAACATGAGCAAGTTCACAAAGCCCATGTTGTTCCAATTCCCATATCCCCGTCATCAAGCATCTCATCTCTGTCTATCCATTCGTCAAATAGAGATTATTTAGTATCGACTACATATACATACGATCATTTTTTTTTTCTTAGAGTATTTTTGAACATAAGAATCTGTGATGTCCGTCTATTTTTTTTATTTTTCATATTTATTTATTTATTGCACGTATAGAAAAGTACACTAAAATTAAATCTAAAATACTCTAGTCTATTATATAGTGCAAACTGTGGAGTATTCATAACTAAAACTTCACACGTATACCACAGTAATTAATTTTAGAAAATAGAAAATTTCATAGAAAATTTCTATTTCTTCTTCTGAATGGTTACTGTCTGGTGCATATATTTTGGATTATTTTAATTGTTTGACTTTTTTCTTTTGCTTCAAATTTGACTATGATTATTCTGGGAGACACTGGTTGTATTTCAATTACTGAGTGTGTAAATTTCATCTCAATTAATAATGCAACTCCTTCTCGGTGTATGTTATATTTTCTTCCTGAGAAGTGTAGTCTTCCTTCTGGTAAATCCATGAATCCATCTCCGCACCAATGTGTCTCTGATAAACGTAAAATACTATATTTCAGTCTTTTTAAATTTTCCTGGACTAATTACAGTTTTACAGCCCGGTAGTCGTCCTTGGCTGACCACATTACTGATTTTTCACCTATCTATGTTGTCTTCGAGTAGGCACGTCGGCTGTCCCGTACGCAGTAGCACTATATCAGTTTGTAGACTTTCCCTGGCTCCTGAACGTTACTGGCCTAATAATGTAGCCAGCTTGCCATGCCTCTGCTACATCCTTTGGTCCATGGCTCTTTATTCTTTATTCGGTGCAACCAAATAAAAGGTTGCACTGAATAAAGGGCTTCCCCTATCCGTCACCCAGGGGACGCACCTGGTAGGAGTGTGGTCTCCCCCCAAGAGACTTTCTTTAGTTTACGGGATGAAAAACCTGAGTTTCAGGGAGAAAAAACTCGCTTTCCCGTGCCAGAGATTGACTAACTCGGGAACCGGTCGAAGAAAGGCTTAGAAAAAGTTTCTGCAGTCGGAATCAAATTATAAGTCGAACGACTTGCGGCCAAGCACAGAGGTTGCAAGAGTCACTTCCACTGAGTATATTTTATTAAAAGGATAACAAGTAAATACATAGTAGTAAAATATTTACATCATAAATAGATATATACATACAGATTACATTCAGGTTTAACTCTTTATATCTTTGTGCTACTGTTATCAGATCAATAACAAATAAATACATAGCATTAAAAATAAATATATCATAAATAGATATGTACCTCATATATTTACATTTGTTCTAACCTCCTTAGGGATACTGTATTACTATTTGTTACACGTAATTCATTTTGTGAATTTACTTCTCATTGTCTTTAACAGGGATCAGTTACATTACATTTCAAACAGTTACATTCAGGATTAACTCTTAATTATTATTATTATTATTATTATTATTATTTCGGGCGACTCCAGGAGTCCTTAGATTCATCGAGGGAGGCCCTAAACATCATGTCCACACAACTATGCAATTACATTCTCACAGTATCTATCATACCTTGTCTTGAACTCGTTCACCGTCATAGCACCCACAACAGATTCTGGCAGCTTATTCCACTAATTTACCACTCTAAAAGTAAAGAACACAGCTCTAACACCCCTGCTAACCACACTCTTGCCCAGCTTCCATAGGTGTCCCCTAGTTCTCCCACCACCAGTCCTGATCTCAAAAATATCCTCTGAATTAATCCTATAGAATCCCTTTAGCAATTTGAATGTCTCGATCATATCTCCCCTCCTCCGCCTATCAACTAGTTTCTGCAACCCACAAATCTTCAACCTGTTCTCATATGGTTCATTCCATAGACCTGTTATCATCTTAGTCACTCGCCTCTGGATCCTCTCCAACTCCTCCCGATCAAGAAGGAACCGAGGTGACCAAATCTGGGCACAGTAGTCGAGATGAGGTCTTATCAAGGCTCGGTACAGAGGTACAATAACTTGCTTGTCTCTGCTCGCCAAGGTATTTTTCAACAACCAAGTGAGTTGATGAGATGATTTAGCTACTTTTGCAGTGTGCCCCCTAAACTTCATCTCCCTATCCACCAACACTCCCAAGTCCCTGGCCTCATCAATCTCTTGGAGTACAGTTCCACCAATGTGGTATACTGCTGCTAATCTTTTCACCCCAAAATGCATAACCTTACATTTTGTCACATTAAATTGACATCCATTCTCCTTAGCCCAGAACTCCAATCTATCTAAGTCATCCTTCAAGACTTTGACATCTTCTGCATTCACTATTGCCCTACCCAACTTTGCATCATCAGCGAACAAATGAATTGTTCCACTTAGATCCTTCCCTATATCGTTAATGAACAGATTAAACAGCAGTGGTCTAAGAACAGTACCCTGTAGCACACCACTAGTCACAGGCCGTCTTTTGGATTCTACTCCTGAATAAACTACTCTTTGATATCTCTCCATCAACCAACCACCTACCCACCTCACCAACCCTATATCCATTCCCATATGTTGTAGTTTACGGATTAGTATTCCATGTGGTATCCTGTCAAACGCCTTTGCCAGGTCCAGCAGTATCACTGTAAACCCATTTCCCTTATCCAGTTCAGCCGTCACCTTGTTATAAAACTTGAGCAAGTTACTGAAGCATGATCTACCCTTCACAAAGCCATGCTGTCCCCTGTACAGTATCTCGTTTTCATCAATCCATTCCTGTATTTTTCCCTTGACTGCTTTCTCTAAGACCTTGACAACGACTCCTGCTATGCTGATCGGTCGGTAATTTGCAACCGTAGTCTTCGATCCTCCTTTATGCAGTGAAACTATTTTCCCCTCTTTCCACACCTTCGGGACTAAGCCAGACCTGAGACTCAGATTAAACAACATGGTCAAGGGCACTGATAACTCTTTAGCCGCTTCACGCAAGACCCGTACCGGTATATCATCCAATCCCACAGATGTGTTCACATTAAGGTTGTGTAATAGACTAGTCACCTCCACTTCATTCATCACTATTCCCGTATAAAATAATGGTTCCTTCATTGTTTCGATGTCACCACCTGGATGATATGCTTTAGCAAAGTGCGCGCTCAGTAACTCCACTATTTCGAGTGATTCAGTGACCTCCTTACCATCGTCATTCCTTAAAATCATTTTACCGTGTACAGTTTTTTTCTTGCTAGCAGCATATTGAAAGAACTGTTTTGGATTCTCTTTTGCTTGCAAAGCTAGTTTCCTTTCATAGTCCGCTTTTGCTTTTTTTACCACACTCGTTACCTTTCTGGCCTGCACTTTATACCGTTCGTATGCCTGCAGGTCACCCCTTTCTTTAAATTCCCTCCACAGTTGTTTCTTTTTTTGCAGCTCAAGCTTAATGGTGTTATTCATCCATTTAACCCCTACTTGTGTTACTATTCGGACCCTAGGTATACAATCAGCCATTACTTCCTGTAAATGCTCCTTGACCACTTCCCATGCTCTATCGACGTCCAGCCCTTGCAGCTGTACATGCCATGGCACTGATCCAAGCAATCTCCTAAGCTTGTCATACTTGCCAGCACGGTAATTCCACATATACCCTGTCTTAATCGAAAATTCCACACCTTTAGCCACCTCCCAGGTCAAGACCTTATGATCACTCTCACGAACAGGTGGCAACATGGTCATATTCATTACAGTCAAATTCTGAGATGCTATTACCAGGTCAAGCACTCTCACACCCCTAGTATTTTCAATTACATGCTGTCTCAGATAGTTATCCCTTAATAATTGAATAAAATCCTTTTCCTTCCTCACATGTGTCCTCTCCTCCTTCCAATCAATGTTACCATAGTTGAAATCCCCCATAATAATTACCCTCCTTCCACTCATTTCATCAATTTCCCTATGCATACTATCTCCACCATCTATTCCATCACCTGGTCTATAGCAGCACCCAACTGTATATTTTATTCCGCCAGTCTCAATCTCACACTAAATAGCCTCAAATGAGCTCCTTTCACTATCCCGCGATACAACTTCAATTCTCCTTGGCTGCAGTTCATCAGCTATCATCAATAATATCCCTCCCCCCATTTTATTCTCTCTGTCCCTCCTAAACACACTATAACCTACACATTCTATCCCACTAACTATATCTTCTTCCGTCAGCCATGTTTCACTAATGCCAATAACCTGTGGCCAGGAAGAGCCAATCAAGGCCAAAAATTCTTCCTTCTTGTTCCTAATACTCCTGGCATTAGTATACATGAAATGCAGTGATCCCTTAGTCACACGCCTATATTGATACGTTATTCTAAATGACCCATTCCCATTTTTTGTCCATAGTGCTGGCTCGGGTACATTATATACATTTTTACACTCATCTGTCTCACTGATGTCTGCATATCCATTCCCCCCCCCCTCCTTGGTAGTTCTAGTTTCCCTTAATAAATTTGTATTACTGTTATTATACAAATAAAAATAAATACACAGCAGTAAAATAGATACATCATTGATAAATATATTCATCATATGTTTGAAAGTACTTTAACCTCCTTAATGGTATTACCATTTGTTACAAGTAATTCATTTTGTGAATTTACTTCTCAGTCTTTAACAGGGATCAGTTTCATGACATTTCAATTAGTTAAGGTCCAACTCGTAATACCTAGTAAAAATCCCCCCCCCCCCCACCAATTGCTATTTCGTCAACACCAGCAAATTCTTACGCCAACCCCCTACCCTCAGCAGGAGCTAAGTAAGTAAAGCAGCTTTCTAAAAATTAGACGATCCCCCAGACCACTCTAAACGAGTGCCCGAAGAATCGACTAACTCAGCGTTGGTTCCACTCAGTGACAGGCTCCCCCTACCATTGAGCAGAACCGCTCATAGTCTAGGGAAAGCACCCACCGACACGGCCCTAATAGAGGCTTTGCACGAAAATGCAATCCCCAGAGACTGAAATTTAGTTCCAACTCATAATACCTTTGTATTACTGTATTATACAAATAAAATACATGTACAGCAGTAAAATATATACATCATTGATAGATATATTCACCATATGTTTGCATATGCTTTAAACTTCTTAAAGGTATTACAATTTGCTACAAGTAATTAATTTTGTGAAATTAATTCTCATAGCCTTTAACAGTGAACAGTTACATGACATTACATTATTAATTACATTCAGTTTTAAATCTCAATGCCTATGTATTACTGTTATTAACAATTTTGATTGTTAGCTATTTTACCACACCATTATTTGATTACATATTTCGAGTGCTTAAAGATTACTTAGCATTCCTGATAACTGATGCCCTGCACATTTCCTACACACCTGAATAAAGACTACATGTAACTACATATTTCAAAGCCTGGCTCCCATTGATGAGACCTCAATAAAGGTCGAAACCGGTCTGGGTAGTGGCCCCTTGTCTTTAATGCATAACATCACATTTCTCCTCAAGGAGATGGGGTTTGCATTAAGGGTAAATATTAAGAATAGTGATCAGAGCTTATTCCACCTTTATCAGCAGTTGCCTAGACTTGTACTACTTTACGTGTCACCTAGACTTGCAATACATGCAGGCGCATACTTGACTTATTTGTCTGTTTGCTTACTTGGAAAATGGAGTAAAACCAGGTTTAAAATAATAATAATAATAATAATAATAATAATAATAATAATAATAATAATAATAATAATAATAATAATAATAATAATAATAAAATAGCTTGGCATCTTTAACATATATTATACAGAAGTTAAAAAACTTTGTACACATATATATATATGTATGTATGTATTCATGAGCATTGACGCGGTTACTATGATACATTTAAAAAGACATTTAATGACTAATAAACCGAGAATAAGTTAGAAAACTATCCTCATCATGCCTTCAATAGATATCTTTGTAGGTAGAAGAAACAATAATAAAAGACTGAAGATATTAAGAAAACTACGAAGCACAGGTTAATTGTATTAGATAATTAAAAATAAAAAACGTCTATTAAAATATGTTCCATTTACGTGCAGTTGTTTATTGTATGCGTGGTAGAAGACTCTCGAGAACGTCAGTATTGAACAACAGCAGTATGGCTCTCAGGGATGTTATAGCTAAAATTACTGTTCAAATGCTCAGGACATTAAATATATTGTGTTAGGTTTAGGGACCACGAGATGGCGGCACATTTGAGCCGTCTCTCTTCACTGTGTACCGCTTAATTAGTGATAGCCTTGGGCCATCTGTATCTGAATGGGTACCAGTGGAGATTGAACTGCCTACTCAGTCTCCAAACGATAGATAGGGCTAAATGGCCTCGCCTACTCACCGTATATGGGAATAAAAAGGCGTTAGTTGATTTTTTTTCTGATATAATATATATATATATATATATATATATATATATATATTATATATATATATATATATATGGCAGAATGATCATTGACTCGGTTAACATACATAGTTTTATGAAAAAAAAATTGAATGACTAGAACCGAGATTTAATTAAAAAGGTTTTAATATAAACACACTACTAGTTTCGGCCTGTAACAGCCTTCTTCAGGTGACATTATAAAAGAAAAAACACTAAACATTGAGGGTTAAAAGACTATGAACAACACAGACAGTCTTTATACATAATTAGCATTAAAACGTTGTAGTTGTATTTGAAGCTGTTCTTTCATTTGTTGCATTGTTGGGAGAGTGCGTGCTTGCTGCATCACGTGAACGCCAGTACATGATTACAGCTGAATGACTATCTGGGAGGTTGTAGCTTAAGTTGTTATTTAGATGAACAGGATTGAAGATGATTTCTCTCGATTCCACAATTTTTCTCTCTATTTCGTCACTGCAACGGAAGATATTTGTAGATTTTTCCCAGCAGACTTTGTGACTTTGGTTTTCATCATTAGGATTAGCCGAGAAGAGGATATGACTTGATAATGCACTCGCTCGTTGTCGCTTGTAAGTAATGTCTCTCATGTGTTCTTCCATACGCATTTCGACAGATTTGTCTGTCTGCCCGAAGTAAGGAATATCGCAGTCACATAATATTTTATATACGCCAGGGTATTTGAGTTGATGATGACAAGGTTTTGGGTGGCTAATCAAGGAACGGATCTTTGGAAGTGGAGTGAAGAAGGCTGTTACAGGCCGAAACTAGTAGTGTGTTTATATTAAAACCTTTTTAATTAAATCTCGGTTCTAGTCATTCAATTTTTTTCATAAAACTATATATATATATATATTATATATATATATATATATATATATATATATATATATATATATATATAAGAAAACAATAAGAAACATTGTATCACTATAAAAACGACTATTATAAAATTCAGTTAGCTTTGAACTGAGGCTACAGTCTGTGTTGAAGTTCCATTGTTGGGCATCTGCATGCGTTGGACTTTACGAGTGTGCCAATATCGGATTGCATAGCTGAAAGAGTCTGGGAGAATATAACTAAAGTTATTATTTATATGATGAGGGTCCATAACAATTTCCTTAGATTCGACTATGCGGCGTTCTACCTCGTCATGCATATATGAAGGTTTGAAGTTGTTGTCCAGTTTATCTCATGTTGACGGCCTTCTTCATTTGTGTTTACTGAGAACAGTACATGGCTTAACAGGGCACTTGCTCTGGTTCTTTTGTAGGCAATGTCTCTCTGGTGTTCTTCCAGACGTAGGAGGATGGATTTTTCAGTTTGGCCATAGTATTGTTTCCCGCAGTCACACGTGATTTTTGAACTAAGCACTCACTCTAGTTCTACAAAAGAACTAAAGCAAGTGCCATGTACTGTCTTCAGTACATGGCTTGACATTCATCCCGTATTAACAACAGTCTTAGCTTCAATCTCACTGACGCGCACATTGCCTCTGTTCAGTATTGGCGCACTAGTGGCAGCTCACGGACGTAGTCAACTTTAATTTAGAAGTCAAGCTCGCATTCCTGTTTTTACAATGTATTATTGTCTTTTATACTAGATCTGTTGATGTAATTTTATCATGTGACTCTGTCATTTCTTGTAAAATTCTTTGCCTGTGATACCTGAGAAGTTAAATCATTCAACGAAACTAGTTGTATCTTAATATTAAACCTTCTTGTTTTTTATTCTCGGTATATAGTCATTCGAACTAATTTTTTATAATATTTTCTACCGAGTAAAGATGAACAAACAATTATATATATATATATATACATATACATACACACACACACACACACACACACACACACACAATTATGAATGTTGTTCCGGTTTAGCTATCTGAAGGTAGCATTAATTTGGTGCAAGTGAATTTCCAAGGACTCCCATTCCTTTGTGTTCATCCTTTTCAATTGGATAGAATTCCTCATGACATCTTGTAAGTATCAATTGAATTTTGTTCGGATGTTTTCACCGCCTGTTCTGTTATACATATGGTCACACCTGTAACCACGCAGTTAGCCTAGTGGCTGTGCGCTTCGCAACCATATGCCTGGGGAAGGAGTGTCCTTGGTTCGATTCCCGTCGACGACGTGAGGAGCTGAAGGATCTGCCATAGCCAAGTTAGCCGGTCTTGGACGTAGACAGTAGGGCTTTCCCCAGTTTATCTGGGGTTTATCATCCCGCAAGCAGGCAAACTGGCCTTGAGAACTCAACATTACAGGCCATAGGATACACCGGGGCATAAGGCTGACCACCTTATCCTGCGAACGGTTTGAGGTCCGACGATTAACTAACCCTCGACACCGCAAGGTAAAAGAGGGTAAAAGGAAGATGATGAAGATGTTTTCACCGCCTGTTCTGTTATACATATGGTCACACCTGTATGTCCAGATAGTATACATTCTTATGATAATTATGATTGTTCGTACTCTTCTTAACGTTTTCTCATTTAGCCAAAATATTAGATTTTCATTAATTATTTGATTCTGTGGCATCCATTGTTTCACCAGACTCCAGATTTCTTCTGCTTTTTTTACAATAAATCACCATGTGATAAAGTGTTTCTGTCTCTTTACAGAATCACAGGTTGTAAGACCATCTAGTGGTATTCCTTTTGCTACAACCCACATTTTGGTTTGAAAGCATGCATGATGAACTTTAAAAAAAAAGGTTTTGTAGAACGGACTTATTGGAATACTTCCCCTACCACTGAGCAGAACCGCTCATAATCTAGCGAAAAGCACCCACCGACACGGCCGCAATAGAGGCTTTGCCGGAAAACGTCAGCCCCAAGAGACTCAAATTGTCCTCTTAAGGAGCTCCCCCAAAATCTTAATCGCACTAACTGGAACAACACCCGGAAGAAACATTAAGAGAGCAAAAACTCTCGCTCAGTACTAAGAAACTAGAACTAGAACTTCACTGTCTTTAAGGGTGAAGCATAATGCTTTTAATCCCTGCTATCTGATAAGGTTACTGTGTAGGGATAAATTTATGAGCTACGTGCACAGTCCGAGTTGGGCAGTACTAAGTATTGACAATTGACATTTATGTCTTTAGGGATGAAGCAAGATGCTTTTCATATTCCCCGCTATCCGTTGTGGTTACAGTGAGAGTAAAATGTATGACCAGATTGCTCGCCCTGAATGGGCATGGAGATTATGCATCGCTAAAGGAGGCTAATATAACTTTTGGTCTTCTATATTTGAATATGTCCTTTGGATCGTATGCTGCAACTTACTGTACCAAATGGTTGGGATGTGTGGACGTCTTTAGGAAAAACTTGGTTGCTAAGGATTGTAAAAAAAGAGAAAATATAGGGATAAATTGTGTCTCTGTGGAGTTGATTGTTTCTAACATACCACGGGGAGTTCAGAATCATTCTCAAGCACTTGTTCTGCACTCGCTATATTTTGATAATGTTAATATTAGAGGTGTGGCTCCATACCGGAGAGGCATAGGTGATTATAGGACGAATCGTCATCTGGTATAGTTGCAATTTGATTCTGTTGCTGAGCTTGCTATTTCTATTTATTAGCGGATAGATCTGAGCTATGGCTTTAGATGCCTTTGTGCACGCAGACTTGGTGTGCTGATTGAAAGATAGATTTTTGTCGAGAATTACACCCATGTAATTTATTTCTGTCTGCCAGGGAATTTTAGTCGAGAATTACACCCAGGTAATTTATTTCTGTCTGCCAGGGAATTTTGGTATTGAATAGTAACACATCTCCTACAGGAGACATTGGCCTTTTTGAGAAAAGAACGGCTGAGCTTTTCTGGGGGTTGACTTCCAATCTCCACTTAGAGAACCAACCCTCCAGCTTTAGAATGTTTTCTTGAAGCTTTCTGGTAATGAAATGGGGTCTGAGAGATCTGGTTAGTATTGTCGTATTGTCGGCATAGAGGGCAAAATGAAAGTCATCGGTTTGTGCGGGATGTCTGACATGTATATAGAGAACAACAATGGAGCCAGTAGAGATCCCTGCGACACTCCAGCAAAGATGTGGCGCGGGGAGGTTGTAGAACCATCGATTTTTACTTGCATTGATCTATTCTGAAGATATGAATGGATTAAATGACCCATTTTTAGTGAGGTACCAGCTGAGATAAGTTTGTGCAGGAGTCCAAAATGCCAGATTTTGTCAAACGCTTTGGATAAGTCTAGGAAAACAGCTCCTTGTACTGGCGCCAGTTATAGCTGGTGGTGGTGTATTCCACAATTCTGTGGATTTGCCGGGTAGTATATGGTGTTGCTGAAAACCAAACTGTTCTTTAGGAAGGATGTTTAGGTTATTTACTGAGGTTTGGAGTCGTGAGAGGATGACCTTCTCTGCAACTTTACCCAGATTTGAGATGAGACTGATTGGACGATAATTCCTATACATAAGCCAGGCAAAGACCCACACCTACCGTATAGGAATTACGTCAGCCAGTTTCCAGGTGGAAGGAAAATAGTGAAATCTTAAAATTGCATTTATTATACTGGTCAGGTGCACTACTGCTTTTCGGGGCAGAAGTTTAATCACCCGATTAGTAATGCCGTCTGGCGGAGGAGCTTTTTTGTTCTTTAATTTTTTAATAATGTCATATATCTCAGCAGATGATGTTGGTGCAATATGGTCAGTGCTGGTGATAGGAAGTTTGAGTGAGTGTCTGACCTTGCTGTGAATCTTATATATGTGGTCAAAGTCAAGGTTTCCATATGAAGGCCTGCATTGCTCCTCTAAGTTGTATGCTATAACTTCTGCTTTGTCTACATCTGTGTGAGCAAGGCCCTAGTCAGAGAATATTGGGGTCCCCAGATGCAGTGATCAGTAGGTGAAATGGAGGATGACTTTTCATGCCATACTTGGTCTCTATGAGTGAGTGCATCTCTTACTTCCCCATTTAATCTGCCCCATTTATTTTATCTTGAACTGGAAGTGTCGGGACGATGTATTTTTTGTAAGCGAACTCTCGGTCGGTGCGTAAAGTATTTACTAAAATAAAGAGCCAAAAAACTTCACTTCGGCGATGCTAATTGTGTAAGAATCAAGTTGATATTAAATCCAGCATTATTTCAAAGCCGAATGCAGAAACTATAAAAGCTTCGTACAAAATTTGACCAGAGAGCTTACGGGAATACACTCGCAGCCTTTTACTCGTTGCCTTAGCGCGGACCTTATAGAAAACATGACCGCTTGCTCTGGCGTCTATGTTCGTCTTATTTCCGAATGCCAAATGCAGAAACTTTTAAATAATGCTGGATTTAATATCCACTTGATTTTTATATAATATATTTATTAGTATTATTTTTCGAGGAAAATTTCTTTTATTCAGTTGTCTCGCTAGATGGCAGTTCATGGAGTAATTCAGAAAAGCGGGAAGGAATAATTTTCGATTTCGTTTTTTGATAATTGTATATAAGTTTGTTTTTTTCTTTTTACTATTGCCAGTCCCAGTTGTTATGAAAGACGGTGATTTCGTTTCATTATATTGATATAGGTTTGTTTGTTTTTTTTACTTTACTTGTTTTTAGACGTACAAATATCCAAATAAATTGGTTTATTTTTTGTGGGAAGAAACATAAAGTGTAGTCAAATTAAACCCAAGTCTGTTTTTGTTAAATGAATGAGTTATCGATACCATCAAGGTAGGTTTGATGGTTTTGTATCAGATATATGGGCTTGCATATTGTGTGGCACACGATGTGAGAATTCCATGGAAATATGCACAGCAATGAGGAATTTATGCCTCTGACAGTTAAGTTTCCAGGGTTATTCAGCGGTGCGACTCTGTAGTGTAGGGTACTGCTTCCCAAACTTATGAATGACAAGGCCCCCTTTGGAAAAATTAAAATATTTCACGGCCCCCCCGCCGAAAAAAAAATTGTAATATAGACATATATTATTGTAATATTTATTGTATTTATATTCAAGATTTTGGTTTGTAATCTTTTTTGTGTTTCGTATCAATACTTTGAAACGAAACTTATATGAACAAGCATATATTTACTAATATTCATTAATCGCCGAAATACGCAAGAAGAAAAATTTGTTAACCAACATCAATGTGTAATTTTTTCCATTAAAATATAAAAAAGATCAAAAAAGAAATAATAAAAATTAAATACGTTTCTTTGAAGATTAAAAGAAAAATCTGCTGTGTCTTAAATAGGGATCCCAGATACATTGGAAAAAAATACGGGACACTTATGACTGATGGTGAAAGCTTAGTATATGCCAGTCTTACAAAATGTCAATGCACGTGCGCACTGTTCTAACAAACTTATCATTGTTGCAGTGTTGCCATCCCTCGCCTTGAGAAAATAACAACACGTCTACAGTTCCCTGTAATGACGGAGAGCGATGTTTGTAATAGAATTGAAATTGTAACTCATCAATTTTGTTATTCAGTCTTGAACTGTAAAATATAGGACAAAAAGAAGACTTTTCTCGGGACAACGGGATGCATTAGCCAAAAACTGGACGATCTGGTATTTTATGTGATGTCTGGGATCCCTAGTCTTAAAACATTTTAAATTTGTAATTATATGAAGAGCCAAAGGCTTCTGTTCGGCGACATGAACTTATTTAAGTTAAGGGATATTACATCCCATTACATCCAATATGGGATGTAATATCCCTTAACTTAAATAAGTTCATGTCGCCGAATAGAAGCCTTTGGCTCTTCATATAATTAGTAATTTATTAGGACACCTTTTTGGCAATTCTCATAGAAGGGATGTAAGTTCTGTTCGCTACAAACTTGGTATTAACTAGGTCTACCTACTCACTGATGAGACCTCAAAAAAGGTTGAAACCGGTCTGGGTAGTGACCTTCTCTCATAATGTAGAACAGTAATACAGCTCCTAGGAGCTAAGTTCACATTATGGGTAAATACCAAGAATAGTGATCGGAGCTTGCTTCACCCTTACTATGAGTTGCCTCAGCTTGCACTACCAAACAGGTGCTACACTATCCAGGTAATTGCTTACGCTTGGAATCACCAAACTTTATATAGTTTCTATATTTGGCATGAAACTCCTTGACTTTCTTATTCGGCTAAGAAACAATATGGGATGTAATATCCCTTAACTTAAATAATTTTAAATTTCAGTTAAAGGGAGATGGTAAATCCCGTTTTTATTTTATAGCCAGGTACGAAACTCGTATCAAAATCCATCGAATCCATAGAGTTTCATGCCAAAAAAACTATTGGCAAGCCCAAGTGTAAGTAATCACTTGGGTAGTGCAACACCAGGGCAACTCCAAGCAAAGGTGGAGCAAGCTCCATCACTAACTTTAATATTCTCTCATAATGTAAAACACAGCTCCTAAGACATCCTAAGACTTTATTGATGAGACCTCAATAAAGAAGGAAGATTTAAAAAATTAGGAAATAAACATGAATTTGAGATATTCGGAAATAAAAAAAATAAAGGTTGAAACCAGTCTGGGTAGTGACTTCTTCTCATAATTTAAACAGTATATATACATCTCTTAGGAGCTGTGTTTTACATTATGAGAGAATATTAAAGTTAGTGATGGAGCTTGCTCCACCTTTGCTTGGAGTTGCCCTGGTGTTGTTCTACCCAAGTGATTACTTACACTTGGGCTCGCCGATAGTTTTTTTCAGCATGAAACTGTGGATTCGATGGATTTCGATCCGAGTTTCGTACCTGGCTATAAAAATAAAACGAGATTTACCATCTCCCTTTAACTTAACTTATGTCGCTGGTAAAATAGCCTTTTGGCTTATTATCGTAGTAATTTTAAATTTGTTTTCATTATTTCACCCCCCCCCCCCCCCCTCAACAAAACAAACTGTGGGCCATGGCCCACAGTTTGGGAAGCGCTGGTGTAGGGAATTGGGCGATATTCGGTAGATTCTTTGGAGCCGATGGTCCCCTTTTGAATTTCAATGGTCTGAGATCGTTGCAGTCCGAAATTAGTTTATTAATATTATTTAATGATAAGTCGTAATGGCTGATGATTATAGATGCCACAGAGATAAATCATGATCAGCCAAGTAAAATGGGGGATTATTAAAAAGTAATCAAAATAGTGATATTAAGATGTATAAATTGAGTGTTTTTTTTTTATAATTTAACGTTTTTGAAGGAAATGAGAATTGAAAAGAAGGAAGATTTAAAAAATTAGGAAATAAACATGAATTTGAGATATTCGGAAATAAAAAAAATTAAGACAAACTTGTTTTAAGTACAAAAACATTCAAGAAAATTTTTTTGTTGGGGGGATTCAAGTTCTGGTTTGATCCCTGCCCCCAATTTTCATGATGGACCTAAAACAATCATGAGAGTTTCAGCAAAAGAATGATGAAGATGCTTTTCCTTCCTGACTCTGCAGGTGTGGTGTTGGTCATCTCCCCCCATGAAGTGTGTTAAGCTGAGTATCCACATCAGTCCCGGTGATACAGCTCAAGATACTTCAATTTTTAAATGTCTCCTGAATACAAAAAATTCTAAGGCATTTCGGCTTTCTGAAAGTACTTTTAAACGAATCAGCGCACAGATGTTAATATCAGATCTTGATGTAGGCGGAATATTTGTCATGGGAGTACATATTCTTGTGCAAAGAGATCATTGAAATGTCTTCAACCCATTTACAGTTTCTACACTCAGGTAATGCATTACATTCACCAACCACTTTCCACAAACAACCTGTGGCTCGCACTCTTCTTATACAGCTTCCTAGGATGGCTGAAAAATCTCCACATTACTTTGGCAATAACTCTCTTACCAACTTATGTCTCAATCATACTCCCTCCTCGTATCCACAAGGCTCTGCAACTTGCATTCCCTCAGTTTGTCATATCCCACATTTCGGAGATAGACATAATGAGTCTTCTTTGAACCATCTTTCAGGTATGTTAAACTGATTGAGAACTAAGTGAACAGATCTGCACACAGCAGCATGTGGCCTGATTAAGGCCTTAAGGAATGGAACCATAACTTTGATTCTGCATTTCAACATCCTGAGATAACTGGGAAACATGGAATAACTTCATAGTAAAATTGGAAAGAGATCTTACGGTGAAGAGACCAAATACATACAAAATTCTAATGAATATGAATAAGGAGGTAAAAGAAAAAAAGTGAAACTTGAAATAATCAAAGAGAGAAAACTTAGCAGACTTCTTCCAAAACTTATGGCAAGATTATAGCAAATCTAAAACTGACATAATGCTAACTACTGACTATACAGTGGAAGAAATAACATTACACGAAGCAGACATTGACATCAATACAGCAAAGCAAATCAGAAAAATCTCCTGGAGAAGATAAAATAAATGTAAAACTTGTTAAATATGCAGGCATCCTATTCGTCAAATGACTTTTAAAATTATATAACTGTCTGGCAGCAAGGAAAAAATTCCAGAAAGTTGGAATAAGGCAATTTTCTTCCCAATTTATAAAAAAGTGATAAGTGTAACTGTAAACACTACAGAGGAATAAGTCTTCCAAATACTGGTTATAAGTTATATGTACAAATATTAATTTAAAAAATTTAAATCATATGTAGAATATAAACTTTGCAAAGAACAAAATGGCTTCCGAAAAGGATGATCTTGCATTGATCCAGCTTTTACATTAAAAATCTTAATGGAAAAACATTACAAATACAACATAGAAACACACATAGCATTTTTGGATTACCAGAAAGCGAGTTTTAAGGAATAAACTGTTGACAATACTCAAGACTTTAAACATTCTAAATCAGGCTGCTTGCTGCAATAAATAACTAACATGTATCAGAATTACCAAATAGCTATAAGAATCAATGAAAAAGTTATAGAATGGAAATCAACAAACAGAGGGCCCATCAAGGATCCCAATATCACCACTCTTATTTAATATCTGTGTAGATAAAATAGTAAAGAAATGGAAGCAAATATAAACCTGCCATTTAAACTGGATCATGGAATTATGCTTAATTTCCTTTTGTTTGCAGTTGATCAGATAATCATAGCAAGAAGTGAAGATGAACTCCAAAGATCAATATATACGCCTTAAGCATAAAGGCAAAAAGATTTGGAAGACAAAACAAAAATCATGGCTTTTAAAGGACATCTCCAGTCAAAAGTAAAATCGCAATTGAAAATTAAATTTTAGAACAAATGTTCAAATACCTTGGATGTGCTGTATCATATACAAAAGAAGCTGACATTGACATCAAAATTTTAAACAGTCAAGATAACATGAATGATCGATAATATTTTCAAGCCTAACCAATTTCAGAAGCATTCAAGAGTTTATAAAGTTTTGGTAAGATCTCTACTATACAGAAGTGAACTACAGATCATAAAAACTGCAGAAGAAAAAAGAATAGCAACTGGAGAAATTAAATTCCTACAAAAAACAACAGGTTATACTCAGACAAAAAAAAAAGATATACTGTAGGACACAGAAATACTTAAAGAACTGAAAATAGACTCAGTATTGGATGAAGTATATGTATTACCGCTAAAGTGCGAAAACCGTTAATGTGCACATTACCTAGCTAATCTGCAGATTAACTGATTTGCTCCATTAACGTGCGGAATCAAGAGTTTTCCGCATTTTACCTAGGTAATGTGCACATTAACGGCTTCCGTATCGTGAAAGTTCAAAAGTTTGTTTCTCTCATTTCCTTTCCCTACTCCTTCTCCCCTCTCCCTCCACTTTTAGTTTGGTTTTTTAATAAGTAAACATAATTTTATCATATGTTTTTTTTCTTAATTGTAATAATATTTTAAACCGTTTGATTCCTTGTATTATATTAATTGATTGATTGATTGATTCTATCAACTAATTTGTTGATTGTTTGATTGTATTAACTTGATTCTGTAGATATCGAAAAATAAATAACATTATGTTAATTTAAGCGTACAGAAACGTTGCTGTTGTTCCAGCAAAGATCTTATTTTCACTTTAACGAGTGCCTAGGTAATGTGCAGATTACCTAGGTAATTTGAGAAATGAAACAATTTTCCGCACATTAACGGATCACCGTAGTTAATCTGCACAATACCTAGATAATCTGCAGAATAACTAATTTCTGCACTTTAGCGGTAACATATGAATACTGAAAGAAGTGGATAGAATGGATAGTTCAAGATTACTCAAAAAATACTCCAGTACCACCTATTTGGAGGATATAGAAATCTGGGACGACCAAGGAAAAGATGAATGAGACTGGAACAGGCCACTCGGCCTAAATCCCTGAAAGGATGATAATTATTTCAAGATCATCTCCATTCCATAATCCATTGTGATCTCAATTTTAGTAGTATGATCAAACACTTAAACTTCAAATGTGTTCCCATCATACTCGGGCTCTCAACTTTTCCACCTCTGCCAGAAATTTTCCATTGTTTTCTGCATCCCATCTTTCCATACAAGACTATACATTTTGCAACATTAAACTGAAAGCTCCATTCACCTGCTCACTTATATAGTCACTTGAGATCCTCCCATAAGATCACATCTTCTCTACTCCTCATAGTTCTCCCTAACTTTGTGTCATCAGCAAATACCTGCATATCTCCAGTTTGGCCCGTCCCAATATCATTCACATACAAGTTAAACAATAATGGTCCTAAAACAAAACTTCTGGCACTTTTCTAGTGACCTTCCTCATTTAGGGATACCACCATTCTCCCATACAACCTGTTGATATCTAACTCCCTTGACTGTTGTAAAAGAATCATTACCAAATACAAGTCAGACTTTTAAAGGACCAAATGCTGCATCCTGACCTTCTGCCCAAATGGCAGTTGCTCCTTCTTGTCCCTTGCCAAGGCCATTGGGTGCAACTTCTGCCCACCCAGGTTTTCCACCACCTTCACATCCAGATGGTACTGCAGTCACCTCACCAAAAGACAAGGATAACTTACTTGCATCATTCTTCTCTTCCAATTTCTTCATTGATGACCTGTAAGTGTTTTCTCCACTCCACCAAGAATGGCTCCTTTCGTGTGTCCCATAGTCTTCTGACAAAAAGAAATCCAAAGAATCCTTAGCAACCTGAACACAAACAAGGCATCTGGTCCTGATTGTATCCCACCCATTGTGTTAAAAAAATTGTCCCCCAGAACTAACACCTATCCTGTATCTCCTCTTCAATCTATCTTATTCAACTGACATCTACCTGACAACATAAAAACAGGTCCACATCCAGACTATCCCAAAGAAAAGTGATAAAAGTCAACCAACAAACTATCATCCAGTTGTTCTTACTTCTGTTCTCTCCAAACTTTGGAGAAGGTCATCTTCAACCAATTCTTGACCTATCTAGAGATATACCAACTAATCAATGACCAGCAGTATGAATTCTTTCACTCATAATCTATAGCTGATCTTGCTTTCACCACCCACCTATGGACTCAGGCCATAGAGAAATTTTGAGAAACTCACGTGGTTGCCCTCAACATTTCAGACTATTTTTTCCTGCAAGAAAAAAATCTCCAATAAGAGAGAGTGGAAAGACTTCAAGAAAGTCCTCATTAAGAGAGCAACACAGCTAGCTTTCCAAGTCCCACTATACACACTCTTTGCACCATTAAAGAGACGACACTCCATGTTCGTTCGGGTAATGTGGGGCTTGCATATTGTGGTCCTACCACAGAAACCATGTTGTGATCCTCAGTTCTGAATGTTTTTGTGCAGATTCGTGTTCCAGTTGATGTCAGAATTCTGCATTCACTGTGTCAGCCAGTGAATGGTTGTTTGTACATATTATCCTTCATAGCACTCTACAGTCATTCGGTGAGTGTAGTGGGTTGTCCAGTGTGCGGATAGCATTTACAGTTGACTCCCTGTGCTTCCATCTCAATATGGCACACACAAAAACCTAGCTTAACGCAATTAATTAATCCATCAATTAATGTGAGTTAGGCGAAATCACGTTAAGTGAATACAATAAACAGGAATAATTATAATTCATCCATCAGTTAGCTAAATTTGGAAAAAAATTACAGTATAAGCTATATTAGAGGATAAAATCATAAAAGTTAATAACAATCAATTGCTTAATTTTTTATTTAATGTCTAAACATTTCATTGAGTTAATTTTTTACAAAAAAAATTAAGTAAAGATGTTTGAATCGTGCTCAACTTTTTCATCTTGTCATGCAATTTGCGATAGCTGGCGATCACTTTATCAAGATTTCAGCGAACTTTGAAGCTTCATTTCATATCAGGATCAGCATCAAACAAAATTTCATTAGCATACTCAATGTGATTGAAAACTAGTTCAACTTCTTTTGCAGTCAGATTCTTAGTCGTAACATTCTCTTCTTGTTCATACTCCTTATCTCCTTCTTCATATGTACGCTGTTCTTCTAGTTGAAGGAGATCATTCTCATTTATCTGTTCTGAATGAGAATCATGCAAGTTTCTCTCATCTTCATTATCTAGTTCATCAAATTCGAGTTTTTTTCCAATTGTGCCGATTTCTTCAATAATGTTAGATTTTGGATTTTGTCCAAGATAAACTAACATAGACTTAAGTTTAAAGTTGCCTTCTGCATTGCTTCCTAATAAAAGCGTAAGACGTTTTTTATATACTTTATATCCTGGTTGAGATTCTTCAGTTTTAGCTAGGAAAGTTTTTGTTAGCATACACTTCGAAAAGAGACCAATTTTGTCAACATTGAATATTTGCCAATCATCATAATCACCCTCCTGAATTATGCTTTGCAATTCTTCAGGAAATTTGGCTGCCGAATCTTTTACAGCACTAGCAGATTTCCTAGTTATGTTATGTTTTATGTTATGCAATCCAGTTCAATTTTTAAAACAGTCAGACCATCCTATACTCGCAGTAAAGCTTTCACATTCCTCTTAAAATTTGCTCTCTTTCAATGAGGTAAAAATATTGAGAGCTTTTGCCTGACCACTCCTTGTATATTAAGAGGTATTCTTTTTTATAATCCTCAGTCCAGAATGATAGAAGACGTTCCATCTCTATTATTAAATGGCTTCTATTTCGGGTGATCTGCATGCTTAAAGAAGCATTAGCAACTTGTTCTTTGTATTCTTTACTCTTAGTTAATATAGTCCGAGTTGTAGACTAGCTGGATCCCAGGTCTAGAACAGTTGTATTACTAGTGCCACTTTCATGTCTCTTAATGATTTCCAGCTTTTCCTCTTACTGCTGATTGGTGACAAAAAATTTCGCATAACGTTAAAAAAATCGCGTCGACTGATCAATCACTTGCTTAAAGTGGAAAATAGTATCATTTCATTCAGTCGTGCCTGATTATCGTGCATATCAAATTCACGTTAAGCAAGGTTTTGCTGTATCACCGATTGTTTACTTGAGACGGCCCAATTTGTCGAACAGGTAGACCTACAACATGGCATCCTATCATGTCTCTTTCAAACTCCATCAGTTCCCTTCTCATTGCCATTTCACCTGGACACTGACTTGGGAACATCATATTTCTCCAATTTATACTGGCTACAAACATGTGATTCATTATATCACACAATGCACCTTGCCCATGTGGATGTCCATTGACGTCTTTCCAAGCTGTGTATATTCATTTCAGATTCAGAAGTTGGCATTTTTCAAATTTGAGAGCTTGAAAGAATGCCAAACATTTGAGGATTACCTGAAGAACACACACACTGTCAAGCAGAGATAAAGGAGTTAACATTCCTCTTTATAAAGCTTTAATATGACCACATCTAAATTATTGTCCTCAAGTCTGGTCACCTGGGTTTCTTGGGGGGATGAGGAAGTGATGGAGAGGATCCAGAAGTGAATGACTAAGATGCGAGTGGTCTGTGGAATGCTCCCTATGAGTATAGATTGAGGATTTGTGGATTGCAAAGTTGGTTGATAGGCAAAAATAAAAGGGGATATGATAGAAACATATATATATATATATATATATATATATATATATATATATATATATATATTAAAATCAAATTATTTAAAGAATTTTATAGAACTGATGCAGGGGAAATGTTTCAGCACTTGGATGGTGGGAAAGCAAAACAAGGAGTTATTCCTGAAAGATGGGTAAGAGTGTGTGTGGTTTGCATAGATTTTTTGTTTGGAGAGTGGTGAATAAATATAGTGGGTTGCCTGAGTCAGTTGAGTGCTTTGTCAGTTAATGGTTTCAAGGAGAGATATGATAGATATTGTGTTGATAGTTTGGGTCTTCCATGATGAGTCTTGGAACTCCATGGGGGTGCCTGTGCTATAATAAATCCAATTGAATTCCCTCACCTCAGCTTTCATTACCTCATAGCACAATAATGATGATGCCAAGTGAAAACATTTCACTTTTATTCTACAGCCAATATTTGTGATCATATTACAAAAGTCCATTTTGGAACGAGTGCCTTCATCCTTTTCTCTATTCAGAATTCCTGTCCAACATCCAAGACAATGATTTTTCATGGAGTGACAAGGCAGTCTGAGGGTGGGGGGAGAAGAGATCATAAGTTGCTTGAGACAAATTCCAGTTTTATCCTCAACCTATACTTTAGCCCACAACTGTTACAAAACAATCATTAATTACAAAATCATTACAAAATAATCATTAGAAAATTCACCTGTGTAGTGTGCAAATTTTTTACATTTAGTGGTGCTGGAAGTTGTATCTCTCTCACACATCAAGATGGCATTATTGCATCTGGGTGAAGTAACTTTGTCACCTAAAGATAAAGCCGACATTCTGGCATTCATTCTTGTGAACTTTCGCTTAGATGAGCGAAACAAAATGCCTCCAACTGTACCTGGAACATTACCCTACATTCCTCTTGTGTCCTTTCACCAGAGCAACATCGATGGAATCTTAAACAACATGGATACCAGAAGCCTTTTGGTATCCATGGCATTCGTGATATCTCACAATTGGCGAGATATACCACCAATGGTATTTAAGAGACGTGTTCTTGAGTAACACCTCTTGTTTATCATTTGTGCACTGTTATACTCCATTGGCATCCACCCCATAGCATAGAAGTAAGTCCATATTTAGCTGATGCCTTGAAAATGAGGTTCTGCCATCAAATTATCGACATATCGCTTTCACCTTGGTGCTCTCTACTGCAATGGAGAACTATCAACTAATCAGTGATTGCTAATTCTACTAGTCAGGATTTGAGAATCACAATAGATCTCGCTTAATCACCCACCTATTAATATGTTCCATGGAAGAGTTTGGTGACACCTGTGCCATAGCACTTAGAATTTCAAAGGCATTTAATAGGATTTGCCATCTCTTGTCTTCTGTCTTTTACCTTTTCTAACTAGGTCACCAGTGTTCTCTAGGTTGTTCCATTTGTAATGGTGGAGGGTGTTCCTCTCTTCAGATTTTCCTTCTAATGCAAGATGTATGAACCCATCCTCTTTACATACACAATTCTCTCGCTAATCTCCAACCCTATCCATAGTTTTGCTGATGGTAGTGATCTTTATCCTCTCATACATGCTCAGCCAGCTGAAGTTTCAACCTTTTCTGTAAGCATTTCTTTAAACACTGATCTCTATACCATTCTTCAATAGGCTGATGGTGACCTAATGATCCTAAGTGCTTCCAAAAACACAACTGTCTTTTTTTCCACATAAAAAGTTTTTCCTCCTCCCCCACTATTGCTCAGTTCATCAGTCAAGAATAGACATCTCTTCTTAGACTATTATTCCTAGCTTTTTCTGGTGCACACAAATAACTTCTCAAGCATTCTTGACTTTCAAAAATATTTGGCATTTTTTTCATCAGTGCCATTCTGTACACATCCCAAATCTGACAAACCTTAGAATACTGCTCTCACATTTGTAGTGATGCATTGAAATTTTCAAAAAATTCTTCATGCAGTTCAAAAGAGAGCAGTTGTGCTAATTGTGATGATCCTCTGCTCTCTTCATACACTTCCTTGGTCAGACAGTTTTAGCATTATATTTGTTCTAGAGATATTTCTAGGTGGTATTCAGTACAACTATCATTAACAGCATCTAACATCCATTCAAAATTTAATTCCTAACTCATCAACCCACTTCTCCCATTCATCTTTAGAACCCTCTCCTGAACAGACATTAGACATACTGTATTTTTTGAATAACAGCTTCACACATGTATGAGACAACTAAATATAATTTATTACTCCTATATATTTTGCTCAATGTGTCATATGCTTCTTTCATTCAGGAAGAAGACAGAAAACTAGTAACAACATTAAATTCTGAATACAAGAACGAGTTATACAGCAAGTTAGTTGCAGCGGTCCAGTATGAGGAAACACTATTAGAGTTTAGAGATGTGAGAATAGATATATAATTCATTAATTTAAAATAAACGATTAATAGCAGTCACTTTTCAAAACAAAGAAATGGACATACAGTCTGTCCAATTAAGATTAGGACAATTGTATAGGACTTTACACAATTAAAAAAACAATAGATGATGAAATTTAAACCTACTGCAGTGTAGCATCTTAGTAGACTTTCACTGAACTCTGTGTCTAGTGTCAATAACATGAGAAGCAAAGCCTGAACCTTGGGAATCAAAATATCTTATATAATCTTGATGTTCTTCAATTCTAACAGTAGCAGAATAGCCAGTCTGTCCAAAGTGGCAAAGATAACAAGACCAGTGTATTTGATAAACATTTGGCAAGGATAATGGTGATAATGTATCTTTGATAGGTGGTACAATTTCTGGGCTGGTTTAAAGGTGATGTACGAATATATCTGTAAAGGATCCTTGTTATTTGTTCAGTTGTTTCTTTAAGGTAAGGTATGCTGATCTTTTAATCACTTTATAATCTGAACAAATAGCAAGGACCCTTTGCAGGTATAAATTGTATGCCACCTTCAAACCATCCCAGAAGTTGTCATCTTTCTTACCATCTATCAAAGATATATTATTACCTTTATTTTTGGCTGATGTGTATCAATTATGCTGTTCTTGTCATCTTTGCTACTTTAGACAGACTGTCCATTCTGCTACTGTTAGAATCGAAGAACATCAAGATTATATAAGATTTCTAGATTCTCAAGGTTCAGACCTTGCTTTTCATGCTATCGACACTAGACACAGAGTTCAGTGGAACCAAGATGCTACACTACTGTACATTCAAATTTCATCTATTTTTTTGAATCGTGTGAAGCCCTATGCCACCACATAATGTTAATCTGACATACTGTAGACCTATTTCTAAGTTTTGTGAAGTGATTGCTGTTAATTGTTTATAATTTTTTATATTTTTATTTATTATTATTTTAAAATTAATTATACATCTATTCCCACTTCTCTGAACTCTTAATAGTGTTTCCTCCTACTGGACAGCTGCAACCAAGACACGTGATATTATATGAATACTGTATGACTTGTTTTCTTGTATTCAAAATTTAAATATTGTTTCCAGTTTTTCTTTCTCTTTCCTGAAAGAAGCTTATGACATATTGAGCAATATATATAGGGTAATAAATTATATTTAGTTTTCTCTTACATGTGCAAAGATTCAAAAATTATAGAACAGCATTTCCTGAAGTCTGCAACTTTCAGCACTTCGAAAGAATAACAACAGATTACTTTTCTCTTGACTCCTATCCAATATAGTATTGATTTGCTATAGGTTTTGCAGCCTTTTTTTGTGTAGGAGTGATATTTGAAAAAAGTGTGTGTGTATATATATACACACAGTAAAACCCCTTTTTTACACTTTTCAGGGGACTGAATGGAAAAAAGTGTAAATAGCAGGAAATGTAAAAAAACATTTAAAAAAAAGGCAGAAGATGACTTACTGCTAGTATGTGAGTCTACATACTAGATTACAAAATTTAATAACTGAAAATAAATTAATTTACAATTACTTACATTTATCTATTTAAAAAATCTTTAGTTGCTGATTGTTTTTGCTTTTAGTTTTTTTTGACATAGCACCAAATTACTTTACATTGAGTTAAATGCTTTACTTGTTTTTTACTATCGTGCTCAAAGTGGACACGGAGAGTCCAAGATCTTTGCTAATTGCACGTGTTCCAGCATGCTAATCTACACGTCGCAGAATTGCCATCTTTTCTTTTACCGAAATACATTTTCTGTTTTTTTTTCCTCCATTACTAACATTACTAACATGGATCATCCACCACTGTAACTTGAAAGCAACTATCACACGCTAAATTACGTAGCAGAAATTCTGCAATATCAATTCGTACTGTGATTGAAAAATCAAGGTATCGCTCATCACTACATTACTGCTGGAAGCATGCAAGTCACCGTGATGGCGGAAACGAACCTACAGCTGAAAGCAACGCCATCTGGGGAAAGAAATGCGCAGATTTCAGCAGAAATCGATTCGAAAATCAGTATTGCCACCCGAGAAAAAAAATGCAAATCAAGGGAAATAACATCCACATCAAGTTGTTAATGGCAGGAAAACAATATATCATAAGAATAGGCCTTAAGACGGGAATAAACTGAAAATGATGTAAATGGGAGGAAAACGTAAAAATGGGGTTTTACTGTATACACACACACACGGACAAAGAAATTAGCGCACCAAGAAGGAAGCATAGGATTCAACTGAAATTTTATTGGTGTAATGATACAGGTGAGTGATGAACATGATGGCAAAAACAGAGCTGAAGGACAATTACAAAGGGATCTGTGGTATGCAATCCGGTCATCATCAATAACGTGTTGCACCGCCTTGTGCGGCGTTACATGCTGCAAATACGGTCCGGCATGGTGGCAAACAGACGCTTGATGTTGTCCTGCAGCAGACTGGCCCACACGTGTTGGACGTTGTACTCCAAATCCCGGATATTGCGGCACAGTGGGAGCTGGCATTTCAGCTGCTCCCAAACATGCCTGATAGAGGACAAGTCCTGGGAGCGGACAGGCCATGGAAGTGTCTGTACACAACGTAGTCAGGTTTGGGCAACCCGAGCTGTGTGCGGACCGGCATTATCCTGCTGGTATAGTGCTCCTGGTATCCCAGCCAGGAATGAGTGAATGTAGGGGCTTTAGGATGTCATCCACATACCGCTGCCCCATCAATGCGCCACTACAAGGGGTGATCAGCTATCATAGGCTATGGCTCCCCAGACCATAATGCCTGCAGTGCGGGAGGTGTGGCACCCAATAGCGAGGTCGGGATTGTGTCCTTGACCAGGGGTCCTCTACACCTGGACACGATGATCACCTGTCCCCAAGATGAAGCAGCACTCATTGATGAAGACCACATGTCGCCAGTCTGTGGCGTTCCATGTCGCTCTTGGTCCCACTACAAACGGAATCAGCGATGTTGCGGTGTTAATGGGTGCACATGTAAGGGGTACTGGGATCATAGATTTGCCTCTGCGCATCGGGAAATGGTTCGTGGGCACACAGGAGCCCCTACATCTGCCTGTATAGTGGACCGGGTTACCGTGGGATCCCTCCGTGCTTGCTGCACAATCCGTCAATCCTCTCTAGTGTTGGTCCTACTGATCAGACCAGTGCCGCTCTGTTGTGTGGCAGTGCTGGAACGTGTCCACAGCTCCCAACACTGTCGGATGATATGGTCAGAACGGTTCATGTGCATGCCTATATGGCGTGCCAACTACCCTCCGGTTTTCAGACCAATGATCATGCCTATGTCAAAGTCCGTAAGTTGCTTAAATCGACATATCTGGCATCTACCTGGCATTATTGTCACTCTGTACTCTAGCTTGCATCAGCCGGCTTTATAAGGCTGCCGGTTCATGCTTGCAGCACCACTGCAGGGTGTGTGGGCATGCACAATCGTACCAAACTTGGATCATTTGCATACCATCCTGCACTCTAGCTATTTGCTTAGTTTCACCATTGTACCATGTTTTCTTCCAGGTGCGCTAATTTCTTTGTCCGTTTGTGTGTATACCTAGTCTATCCATAAATACTGTTACAGTTGAACAGCATAAACTTTACTCTATCAGTAAGTGATTTACAGCTTTCAGCACATGACAGACTACATGTACAACGTGCATATAGTAGCATTCAATGTTCAAAATGTCCCCCCTTTTGCCTTCGCACATGCCCAAAGTCTGTGAGGCCATATATCAATGGTGGCATGCATAACATCTAACAAAAAGTTTGCCACTCTTTGTTCAAAATCCACCTTCAGGCTGTTGTCATTTCTTGCAGGTTAATCTTTCAAGCTCCAACCACAATTTTAAGTTCAATGGATTCAGATCAGGACTTCCAGACAGACATTTGCTTCCCACTGTTGTGTGGTCCTTGCCTTGTGTGTGTGTGTGGTGACCTGGGTCCTGTTGGAAGGTTCACTGCCTGTCATGAAATAGGGTTATTCAGGAGTCATACCGCAGGTTCCAGCACAGTGTCTTGATACACTTTGGTGGAAGCTTTGATCTCTTTCCTGCAGAAATGCAGCTTGGATACCACCCCCCCTCCCCACACACACACCAAACATCACTGACATGGGGTGATGACCTCTCCAAATCCTAGTTGCTGTGTGACCATCCAGGGCATATATCCGATTGTTTGTGCAATTAAGCAACCCTTCAATGGTCAAAAAATCTTCTCATCTGTGTAGAGGATATCTCTGTGTTTGTTGTTCGCATACTGCCGGAGGAGTGCTTTTTGATTTTATTACCTCAGCTGCATAAGCTATGGTGTTAGGAAGTGTCCAGTAGAAAGATGATAGGTTCTCACCTCCAGGTTATCAGTTAGTGCCCATGACATCATTCTTTGCAAAACGTTCATCTCTCACGACATCACTTTCTGTGTTCTCACAGGATTAAGACTTATATCAAGATGCAACAGGATATAAGACTTATATCAAGATGCAACAGGATATAAGACTTATAACAAAATGCAACAGCTCGGGAGGGCTTCACAGCCCTCCCGAGCTGTTGCATCCTAATGCAGCATGGTTCACTTGCTCTTTGGCACTGAGATACATCTCTTGTATTGTTATAATGCTGAATAGTCCAATACACAGGCATCCTACTGATCCCGAGTGTTTTTAGCATGTTGAAAATAAATGGCTGCATTCCAACCCTGTTTTCAGATACAGCTAGAGACTCTCGACTGATAATCATGTTAATATTGGCTGTGCACAGTGCCACTAACAGAACCCGGCTCACACAATTCTGTGGGAGTGTGCTGAAGTTGTGAATATTTATGGCAAGACTGTGTAATAATAAAATAGAGGTAGGCACTTGATCCCTGGAATGCTTCTGGCAGTAGAGAAGTCTGAACCATTCTGCATCCTAATGCAGCATTGGTTCACCTGTTCTTTATCAGTGAGATAAGTCTCCTGTATCGTTTTAATGCTGAATAGTCCAGTACCCAGACATCCTACTGATCCCAAGTTTTTTAGCATGAATGACAGTGAATGATGAGACCAAATGCTGGCTACCTATTTACAGAGGCTATAGGATGATAAGATGATAATTTGCTGAGCAGACTTCTGTGTCATATCTTTTCACATTGACTTGCCGTAGCATAATTCTAATCTAAAATCTATATAACAGAGGGTACATGCTTTGAGTATATATGCACCTTGAAAACTAACAACGACCATTTCTGCAATACTGTCATGAATAATTATCAAAAAAAAAAAAAAAAAAAGCTGTTCACTAACAGATCTAGAATTCTAAACTATTAGCAAAATTGCACAAAATGATTGAAAAAGTATATTAACATACTTGTTTAGTAATACTATTGGACCTGCTTTGTATTTTTTTCTTTCCTTGCATGATGTATCCAGCTGTGGATTACAGCATATTTTAATAGCATGGCCACTGATATTTCTACATCTGAATGATGCATCTTGAGTAGTTTGTTAATATGATTATTCAGTACACATTAATTTTGTTATGGTACATGACATTAGAACAGCAAACTGTTTATAGAAATTATGCTAAGAATTAGTGAGAAAAGGAATAACAGCTGCTATGTCCTGTGGCATATGGATGTTATGCTGCCATCGTGGATAACTGTGCAGTATTTGAGTTCTTTTAAAGAAAGGCTTGATGGACATTGCAGGTCTAGACTGTATCTTCTCTTATAACAGTCTTTTTTTGGGTGACTTAGTGTGGATGCAAATACCATCTCCACAGAGCTACATAGCCACCTAAGTTTAACATTGTTTATAACTTTCTGTATGCAGAAACAAAGGGTGCTTTCATCAACTCAGACCAAAAATTTAAATAAATTATTAGAAACAGTTGCTGTAGATAGATTGGATTTTGCTGACCAGATATTTCACTTTTGAATGCATTCTTTGGTGACCAGGGGGTGGGTGGGTGTGTGTGTGTGTGTGAGTGAGTGAGTGAGTGAGTGAGTGAATATTTTTTACCTTGGGAATAATGTATATTAGGGTTACCAAGTAATTTTATAAACTTGGTTATTTTACTCCTAATCCCAAGTAAGCAAACAGTTAAGCTTGCACCTGAAACGTAGTTCAAGTCTAAAGGTGGTGCAACACCAGGGCAACTCATTATAAAGGTGGGTAAAGCTCTGATCACTATTCTTAGTATTTTCCATAATGTAAAGCACATCTCATTAAGAGATGTATACTGCAATACATTATGGGTGGGGTCACTACCCAGACCAGTTTCAACCTTTTTTGAGGTCTCCTCAGTGAGTAGCTAGACCCTAAATACCAAGGTTTTAGTAATAAAACCTTGTTTTAGTTTTTTTAACTACATTTCAGGCACAAACTTAACTGTTTACTTGGGATTAGGAGTAAAATAACCAAGTTTATAAAATTACTTGGTAACCCTAATATACATTATTCCCAAGGTAAAAAAACTTATTTACATCTATATCTCCTCCAGAGATTATTCAAAATAAAAACACCTTGTAGCAACTTGTATAGGTAAAGTTGATAAGGCTCTGTATTACTAAAACCTTGGTATTTAGGGTCTAGCTACTCACTGAGGAGAAACAAGAAAGACCTCAAGAAAGGTTGAAACCGGTCTGGGTAGTGACCCCACCCATAATGTATTGCAGTATACATCTCTTGGTGAGATGTGCTTTACATTATGGAAAATACTAAGAATAGTGATCAGAGCTTTACCCAACTTTACAATGAGTTGCTCTGGTGTTGCACCACCTTTAGACTTGAACTACTTTTCAGATGCAAACTTAACTGTTTGCTTACTTTGGATTAGGAGTAAAATAACCAAGTTTATAAAATTACTTGGTAACCCTATATATATATATATATATATATATATATATATATATTAAATGCAGTGAGGGGAGGTCAAAGGGTACATGTCTAGGATATTAGTGTTACATTTTATACAAGAATGATAAAACAAATTAATCTGAAATTAGAGTTGAAAATAAAGTAATAATGATGCCAAATTTATTTATTTTCATTTTTTTAAGAGACACCAAGTTGAGTATGTGAAATGTAAATCCAGTCCTGTTTATAACCAGTTGAATTGCTTTTCCACCATAAATATGCAGTGTTTTTTTTTTTAAGCTGATAACAATTTCTTTTTTCTGAATACAGCATATTAGGTAATTAGTGTGTTATAATTGTTCAAAATAAACAGATATGAAGCCTATAAAAAAAAAAGAAGATTTTAAAGTGCTCAAAAAAGAGAATTGATGAATAACCAGACTTACACACCACTTTGATCATTTGGATTTGATTATATTTAAAAGTAGTAGATAAATGCCTGCCTGGTTGGTCACAGTTAGTTTACGTGCTTTTCAACTAACAAGCAATAGGTTTGAAAATTGCTGTGTGCATGATTATCTTTAGGTGGGGAATGAATTTCATCACTCACTGAGACTGACATCACCTTGCTTATTAGAGACCGGATATATTGGTGTCCATAGCAAGATTTCCAGACTCTCTAAAAATATTAAAAAATAAAATGAATAAAAATAGGAAAAAAAAAAAATCCTTTCCCCACCCATGATACTATACTATAGATTTTTTAAAAGCTTTCATGGGTGGTAGTCTCACACACAAAATATCAGAAGTAATTTTGAAAGTTTAATAATACATTATTAATTATACTAAAAATTGAAGAGAATGAATTTTATTTTATTTTTCCAGATTGTACAATCAAAGCATGAGAGAACTGAGGAGTTCTAAACCCTCCAGGAGTCATATTTTTGATTCTAAACAAAGTGATATTTCTTCACTGTCCATTCTTCAAAAGACAGCAGCTATAATGTGTTTAGAGCAGAAAGTTTTGCGCAAGAAAAACCTAACTCCCACTGATTTGGAGTGTAGCAAAGATAATAAGCGAGAAACTGCCGAACAAAAATGTTTACGACGAAGTATGAAGAAGAGTAAAAAAAGAAATTTTCTTTCAGCTCAGTTAAGCGAAACTTTAGCAAAACAAAAATTTACAATAACTAAAAAAAAGATAAGTCCTTTATCTGATCAAGAAAATATGTTTAGGTGCCATACAGCTGAAACTGACAAACAAAGCAATGACTCTAAATTAGCGGAAAGTGAACCTAGTTTGTCCTCTGTACATAATTTTCATCGTTGTTTGAGAACAAGATTGCCAAGGAATCAGAAAGTCATTTCAAAAAATCAAGATAATCATGGTGAAACAAATTGTGATCATCAGCTGAAATTTTCTACTCCAATAAAAAATCATTCTGCTGCTGTTTCAAAGCATAAGAGTTCAACTCCATCTGCATCTCCAGATAGGTATAAACATTCTTCTAAAGAAGGAATTTTTATTGATAATGACATTAAACTCTTTCATTCCCCAAAAAAGTTATCTCCCATTAAAGACAGTCTGAAAGAAGCTACAAAATCTGATGATGAGAATAATGAATATAATTATTACAACTTTGAATATGGCACCAGTCCTGAATATTCACTTCTATTTGATAATTTACAGACAAAAAATGCTTCCCACTTTGAAACTGGTTTGTCCCACAGTGTGACTCTTGTCAGTAAAACCTACAGTAGACCGAGCAAATCATCTGAGAAAAGGAAATCATTTCCAGTTATGAAGAAACTACGCTTATCACATTACACAAATGCCACAGTTGATAGTGGCAGGAATCAGGAGCATACAAGGAAGACATGGAAAAGATTGGTAAGTTATGCCGGTTACATTAATGATTTCTACTTTTGCTGTATTAATACTTTTTCCATTGGGCCTGTTAAATTTAACACAAGATGTGTCCAACTTTCAGTCCCACTGCAGATACACCAAACTTGCATCTCCTCTTACACATTAATTCTATCTGTTACTGTCTTCTGGAACAGCCTTTCTCATTAAAGTGTTCCCCAACAACTATGAAACCGCTAACTCTTCAAGAAAAATGTTAGTAGGTTCTTCTTTCCCCTTCTCTACATGAATCACGATGGAGGGACTTCCTAGTGATAGTACTGGTTCTTTTTGTTTTTTAATCTTCCATCATCACTGGGATCTAACTCCTTCCCATCATGTTTGGCATGCAATGCAACCCTTGGTCATCTGGAAAGAGGGATCTGGTGGTTCTTGCACTGCTTTGACCTCTGCACATTCCTGGATGCTGACAATTTCAAGTTCTTTCCTAATATCCTCGTTTTTAATATGATATTGCCATTGATGTCATCTGTTCATGCTCCTAATCTTTCTGTGGGCTCTAATCTTTGGTCAAGTGTTTTACTTCTGACCCAGCTCTCAGATCCATAAGTTAAAATTGAACACTGTCTTGTATATAGCTATTTAGTGGTTTGACTAATTTCTCTCTTATTCCATATAAATTTATATCTTCACTAAAAAGCGTGCCTAAGTTGCTGAAATGTTTTACCTGTTCTGTAGGTTCTCCATTCACAATGCAGTTGATATTTTCAATGTTTCTGGCTATTTTCATTGTCCTTGTCTTGTTATTGCTGACCTTCAGTTGTTCAATTTAGTCAGGGGAATCTTGCAGACTTGTAGCGGATTTATTTAGAAGTATAACATTGTCAACATAAAGCAAAGAGCTGACATTAACATCTCCAATCTTAATCCTTCATAATGTGATCCATATAGATAATGAATAAGAATGGATAATGTACATCCTTGTCTGACATCAGATTTAACATTAACCCATCTTCCTGTACTTTCTTTAATTCTAACTGCTGACTTACAACTCAAATAAAGACTAAGTATTGCTTGATATAATGCCCCATTGACACGATATAACTGTAGCATTTGGAATAGCTTCTCTCTTGGTACCTTGTCATATGCCTTTTCCAAAACTTAATTACAGATCCTTGTTATATCCCCATGATTTCTCAATTATTTGTCGTAATGTGAAAATCTGATCCTGACAGCCTCTATTTAGCCTGAATCCAGCTTGTTCTTCACCAAGCTTTTCTTCCACAATCCTTCTCAACCGTTTCTCAAGTATATTTGTATAAATCTTACCAGGAACACTCAGTAGAGAAATACCTTTTGTAATTCTCGCATTCAGTTTTATTTCCCCTTTTTATATATGGGTACTATGAGAGCTCTACTCCAATCATCTGGAATTTGTCCGTCTGTCCAGGCCTTCTGAACTATGCAGTGCAGCCACTGTAAGACTTTTATACCTCCATACTTGAGCATTTCTGGTTGAATATCATCTACTCCTGCTGTCTTTGATGGCTTTTTCTACTTCAAGTATGGATATGTATTCCTGACTGCATGCCTCTTCAGTGTTTTTTACCACTGTTCTATCACTGCTTGTTTCATTTAGCAGTTTTTCAAAGTAATTACGCCATACTTCAAGGATATCTTTTTCTCCAGTTTTTATGTCACCTTTATCATCTCTAATTCCTTTTACAGCAATCTTTTCTTCAGTTCTTTTTCAGCAACCTTCAGAATATCTTGCCACCTTCTTGATATTTATTTTCTATGTTCTTACAACAGTCTTCTGTTGACCTTTGTTTACACAGTGTTTAACTTTCTTACATTTGTCTCTGTATTCTCCAAGAGCATAAGCTGACTTATTTGCCAGGAACTTTTGATATGCTTTCTTCTTTTCTTTCACTGCCTCTTTAACTTCCTGTGTCCACAATGGAGTTCTAATTTTTCTCTCCTTGCAGACAACTTTACCACATACCTCTCTGGCTGAATCAATCAATGTTTTCTTCAGGACTTGCCACTGAATCTCCAAGGTTTGGTTCCTATTCTCAAACTCTTTCATTTTTTCTTGAATAATGTTTGTATATTTTAGTCTACAGTTCACATATGAGAGCTGGTCAACTTTTATTCACTTTTAAACTTTCTTATATGTTATTCTTTTCAATATGAAATTCAATTTTATCCTGCTCAAGACTAAACGGTGATCACTTCCAATTTCAAATCCTCTATACACTCTGGTGTCCTGCACCAGGGAGAGAACATCACTATCAACAATAACATAGTCAATGAGACTTTTGTTATTGCTTGCCTCTTGTCTCGTGTGAATTTATGCACATTTTTGTGTTAGTAATAACCAGTCCATGTCCTGAGGAGAAATCCAACAAGTATTTGCCATTATTATTAGCTTTGCTCTTTTCTCCAAATTTTCCCAAAATATTTTTGTATGTGTGACAATAATTTCCTACTCTGCTATTTAGATCCCCAACAAGGACAAACTTTTCCTTTTTTCATTTGTCTTTTGTTTATCTGAAGCCTCAACAAATTTTCCCACTTTCGTAGAACCTTCTGTGGGACCATAGGCACAATTAAGTCTCGTCCAGTTCTCCATTCTTATATTTGCCCACATCACTCCACTTGATGTTGCATGCCATTCAAGCAGATTAGCCTCATATTTAGTGTTGAATACTATGGCTACTCCTTCTTTTCCTTGATTGTCATTGCCTGAATATAACATTTTGTATTTATTGCTGAAGAGATACCAAGGTCGAAGTAATACGAAACTCATATTTCCCATATACATACAAGTAGTGAAAAAGTGTTATCACCTCATCAATGAAATACTCTGGATCAGCGATAGATGTTGAAAGTTTTTCACTTGGTTATCTGCCAAGATGCCAAGAAATAATAGTCTTGGTTTAATCTTTTATCTAAGTGTAAGCAAACTAAGTTTGTGCGTTAAGTATCTTCACGATTGGACTACTTGTATATAGAGGCTAATCTTTAATTTATAGTATAACCAGTTGAGAAACTTTCAACATCTCTCTCTCTGATCCAGAGTATTTTATTAATAAGGTGATGACAACTTTTCACTACTTGTATATGGGAAATATGAGTTCTGCATTACTTCAACCTTGGTATCTCTTCGGGGTAGTGGTCCTTCCCATAATGCATAGGCTTTTACACGTTCATAAGGGGATGTGCTTTGCATTATGAGATATTAAGTTATTGATTTAGCCATTATACAAGTAGTCTGGTTCTGAAGATACTTAATGTGCTAACTTTGTTTGCTTACACTTGGATAAAGGATTAAACCAAGAATATAATTTCTTGGTATCTTTAATTTGTGGATTATTCTTTTTTACGTTTCATGTATGTTATTGATAAAACACCTGAAGTTTTTTTGTTTTTTTAAAATCTTTTTTAAAAATTTGTGACATGTTATTATGTTCAAGATACAATTAATAACAGGGTATTTAGTTTTGTTCGTTGGCCATATGTAAGTTATTCCTTTGCCTCCATGTGGGAGGCAGGTGGGACTTCCTAGTAAAAGGGGGCCAGTAGTGGTACTGGCCTCTTTTTATTCCTATATTCTTTGTTCTCCAACTCTCCTGAGTCTCTTTTTTACACTCTTCCAAACGACCATCATTGGTATCCATTGTCCTGCAGCTATATTTTCAATCCATGGACATCCAGAATGGGTATCCGGTAGTTCTGTAAATAAATGCTGTTTATTATTATTATTAATTTATCTTTATTTTTTCTCTATACTTTATATATTATCTATATCTTTATATGCCGTTATTCTAATTTAGCTGCGTGTGCTTTTTCTCTCTGAATCTTTCTTGCTTATATTATTACATACTATGTTTATCTACCCTTTGCACTAAGAGTTTTATGCCTAAGATACTAGAAAAGTTATTTAATTAATTTAATTTAATTTATTTAACTGCGCCACTAATATCATTTAAATATCATAAAACTCAGTAATATGGCTGGCAGATTTCTCTCTCTCTCTAACACAAATTCCTTCAATAAAACTTTCCGCTTTGGCTATATCACTTAGTTTCCCCGCTCACAAGTCTGATTTATTTAGGAACAGTGCAGTTGTAAAAATAGACAATCGGGCAGCACTCCTTTAACAAAAAAATCGAAACACATTTTATTTACATTACTAAAATATACATGAATTAAACAATAGAGAGATTGCTTTCTCTATCCAACTATAAAAATTTAGCACAAATTAGAACCTTTTTACTTCAACATTAATTAATCTCTTTAACTCAAAAACCTATTAACTCTCTGCTTACAAATTCAACTTATTAAACTCCTAGTTTACTTGCAAAGAGGTTAGCTACCTCTCTCTTAAGTTACTTTTACAAACTTTATATCAACTTCAAATATGTCAATAGATTCTCTTAATGACAATTCTTAGTACTATTGAGCAATTTCTTAAAAGTCCATCTACAACCTACTGTGAGAGGGAATATACAAAAGGTTTTAACTTACAAAAGACTCTGCATCGCACATTCAGTCAAAAGTCTTCCATTCTCAGATCTTGAGCTTCCTCAGGAATGTCTGGCTTCAGTAATATATCTCAACGGGAAAGTAGTGGGCTGTGAACTATGACCGGCAAAAGGTTATTCTCCCACGGCGAAAAAGAAAATCTTCCGAGCGAAGTTGCTTCGGATAATTTACATCACCTTTTCTCCTCTGCTTTGGGTCGCCGAAAATGCCTGAACGACTGTCGTCTCAAGTAGCTTGAGCTCCCACCCCTAAGAAACTGTAATTACCGCCAACTGTTTCTTTTGACTCTCAAATGGGATCCCTTTCTCATCTCAGTGACTGGAAGCTCTTCCAAAAACTGAAACTGCTGCCAACTCTCTGCTTCGGGAATTTACATCGGCTCTTCTCCTCTGGCTTGGGATCGCCGAAATGCCTGGACGACTGGAAGCCTTCTGGCGACTCAACTTCATCTCTGGTGGTGACTGGAACTGGGCAGCCTACTCTCTCTAGCGACTTCTGGATCCAGGAAGCTCTCTATGCTTGGCTCTGTCTCTTTTTATTATCCTTCTCTGAGACCTTGCACAAAGTTTGTAACCCCCGAAGAATTCGGCATGATTCTTTCATCTTAAGTTTCAAATTTGGCCTGCTTTCTTTTGATTGTAAGTTGCTGGGCATCGGAAAGTTGTTTGAACCTTTCTGACTGACTTCAGAGGTGTTTACGTGCAGAGCTTGTAAGCCTTTCACATGCACACAAAAATTTCATAAACAACCTTTCTTATGCCACCATGTAGATCTATTACATACAGATCCAGCGGCAAAATATTATTTTTGTTTTTAACACTCTAAAATATTCTTATTAAAGGAGTATATACAGTTAACTTCCAAAGGGTTATTTACAAAAATATCTAGTACAAAATATACAGAGACAAACAAGTTATTTTTACAACATTCTCATGGGACTTGACCTCTGTAAAAAAAAAAAAAAAAAAAAAAAAAAAAAAAAAAAAAAAATTGTTGCAATGTGCTTTAGAATATTTAAGCTACAATAAAGTTTTTACAGTTCCATTACTGTGTCCCTTTCTCCAACAAGACAGGCTGTTCTGGGAAGGAGTATATCACACAGTTATCGGCAAGTGATAACTGTGCTCACTTCTGAGCACAGTTATCACTTGCCAGATAGAAGCATCCACATATAGCTCTGTGTGAATGGGGACTGCTGGTGCTGACCCAGAAAATCCCTCTGAGCATGAATCCTTCATCCTTCAATTTTCCAGTGGTCCTCACAAGTCCCAGCCAAGTACAGATACCATAGCTACATCATTTGATAATAACAATAAGAAACAAAAGACATCTGATACATTGTGCCTGTCCATGCAACTTGTGAAACATCAATAGGAAAAATGTCATCCTTTTTTATTCAAAAGGGTTTCAGAAGTATTTGCAGGATCTCCCAAAATGTTTAAAAAATAAAACTATGTTCCAGTGATATTATTGTTGAATCATCATAGCAGCAACACCTCATAAAAACTACTGCAAGCAACATTGTTGGGGGGATACCATTTATGGTAACTGCTAAAATCAGCTATTCTAGAGATGTGATAGCAGAATGAGAACTGTTTGCTGTTCCAGATGTATGTTCAGAGCTTAAAGATCAAGGTATTGACAAGTATGAGGTGCATCTTAATATGTAAGAAAGGTTGTCTGGGCTCGACAAGGAATATCGTCCTTACGTTTTGACATTCAACCCTCCAACATCAGTAAAAGCAGGGTATCTCACCTGTCCTGTTAGGTTCTACATCTCTAATCTACTTAGATGTTTTAAATGTTAGCAATATGGACATGCTTAAACTGGCTGTTGTGACTACCATCTGTTTTCAGTGTGGTAGTGAAGTGCATGATAATAAATCTTCTGCAAAGAAACCTAAATGTGTCAACTGTGACTGAGATGGTCCAGTCTGTTTCCATGTATGCCAAAGGTGTAAGGATGAAAAAGAGAAGGTAGAAACAACAAAAGATCTCATCAGGATGCAAAGAGGAAACTAGTCATCATTGGTCCACAATTCCTATGCTGAGAAGGTGGCAGTTAAGAAAATATCAAAAGCAACACACCTCTATCTTTTCTACCTTCTGATAATTTTATCATATCCAAACTCTAGATTAAGTGCTTCTCTTTGGAACACATTGCCTGTGAGCTCCTGATTTGAATAGGAACCCATTTGTCAAGAAAACTATTACAAGAGAATCACTGAAAGAAAACTGCTAACACCTCCACAGAAAAAAATGGATACTTCTGTATCCCACCAGATGTAATTTAAACATAATTACTGACCCCATCATTAACTTCTGTATACGAGTTTTCCAGTCCTGAAAATACTTCAGTCACAAACTTTGTTTGCTTACACTTGGACCAAGAATATAATTTCTTGGCATCTTTAATTTATAGTATAACCAAGTGGAAAATCTTCCAACAACTATCGCTAATCCAGAGTATTAAGTTGTGACCTTTTGGCTATTTGTATATGAAAATATGACTTTTGCATTATGGGATACTAAGGCAAGTGATGTGAAGTCATTAGCTTCTATATGTGAGTTTCCCACTGCTGAAAATACTTCAGTTGCAAACTTTGGATAAAGGATACAGTTTCTTGGCATCTTTAATTTATAGTATAACCAAGTGGAAAATCTTCCAACATCAGGGAAACTTAAGCAATTAGAGTGAAAGTGAGTTTGTGTGAAGGCACCATGAAGCGAGTCAGTGTGAGAATGACCAAGTGAGGAATATTGTCTCCCAAGCAGAAATATTGAATAGGGTAGTTGATTCAGAAAGTATGGCAGGGTGGGGGGCTAAAGGGATGCTGCAGTTTCTATATACTAATGATAAAAGTATCTGGAATAAGGAGGAGGAGTTTTTGGCATTAGTTAGTGCAGAAGTTACCAACCTATTTTGAGCACTCCAGGGCACTTTTAAGATGAGGAAACCATACTGGGGGCACTCCCCCTTTACCCTGCCATCTTTCTTCAAACAATCGAGATAAATTTATGTTGTCGATAAATAAACAAAGGATCATTGTAATTTTGTTTTTATTGGAATGGAACAAAAATGTTTAAAACAAACTAAATAAATTGTGAAGAAAAATGGATTTTGATGGAATCTTCGGAGTTGCATATCTTTGACAAGTCCTTCGTAGTTGGGAATATAAGATGATGTTGCAGCTAGCAAACAGTCATCGACATGGACATGTTCATCCTTTAGTCATGATCTATATTTAGATTTTATAATGTTCATAGTGGAAAAAATGACTCGCACAAGTATGTTGATCCAAAAAAAGACATTACCTTGTATGCACAACTTTTTAAAACCGGAAATCTTTCTCTTCTCTACCAACCTACAAAAGTTTTCTTCATCTTTATATGACTTGAATGTGATATCATTCCTAGATCTAAAATTTCCAGTTCTACTTCTGTTGTTGCATTGTTAAAGTTTGTAATGAGTTCAGCAATTTTGATTGCACCTAAGTCTGTAAAAGGATTTTTAAAAAAAACTATACCATTGGTTCAATGGTGTTGAACTGCTGAATCTCTTGTCAAATTCTTCTGAAGTGATTTAACAAATGATTCCAGGAAAAATTCTGTTGTATCTGTTGATTCATCAAATTGCAAGGATAAGTATTGACATTTTCCTAAATCATTTTTCAGTTGGGCTTGCGTATTAAGGGAAATTGACCTTAATCACCCTGTGGTTGTTTTATTTGAAAGAGCTGTAGGTCTGATATCGCTGTCATAATTTTTTGTTTGTTTTTAAAGCCCTCAAATAAAGAATCTGCTCCTCCAAGTAATGCCTCTTTCATCAATTCACCATCCTGGTGTTTTTTTTTTTTTCCTTTTTGCTATTAAGTGAGTAATTTTATAAGAAGCAATGGTGGCATTTTTATGCTTTACTATTGGTCTAATAAAAACTAACTGTTGAGATGTAAGTTTTGACATTAGTTTACATACTTTTTTTTTCTTTCTCAATTCAGAATTAACAGGGTAGTTGTGGTCTACAAGGAGTGGTTAGTCTCGAAATGTCATTCCGCATTGTTTCTTCATAAGTGCAACAGAATTGCCACACACACACACACACACATTTGTCTTTTATTTTAACAAAGCAGTAGGCTTCTTCCCATTCAGACTGATAGATTGATAATATATATATATATACACACACACACACACACAAAGCAATTTTATAAGCTAGGTTTTAATCCTTTTTCCCCAAGTAAGCAAACATACAAGTCAAGTTTGCGCCTGCACATAGTGCAAGTCTGAGGCAACTCATGGTAAAGGTGAAAGCTTCGATCACTTTCCTTAGTATTTTCCCCTAATGCAAAGCACATCCCCTTGCGGAGACGTATGATGCTATGCATTAAAGGCAAGGGCCACTACCCAGACCGGTTTCGACCTTTATTGAGGTCTCGTCAGTGGGAGCCAGACCTAAAAATGCCAAGGTTGAAGTAATGCATGGCTTATAAATTTTACCTAAACAAGTTGCCACAAGGTGCTTTGACCTTATTAAATAAAAATCTCAGGATGAGAGTAAGATGTAGAAAGTTTTTTTACCCTGGGTATATATAGTATATTATAGATACCAAGCAATTTTATAAGCTAGGTTTTAATCCTTTTTTCCCAAGTAAGCAAACCGACAAATAAGTCAGGTTTGCACCGCAAGTTTGAGGCAACTCGTGGTAAATGTATGATGCTATGCATTAAAGGCAAGGGCCACTACCCAGACCAGTTTCAACCTTTATTGAGGGCTCGTCAGTGGGAGCCAGGCCTAAAAATACCAAGGTTGAAGTAATGCAAAGCTATAAATTTTACCTAAGTAAGTTGCCACAAGGTGCTTTGACCTTATTAAATAAAAATCTCAGGATGAGAGTAACATGTAGAAAGTTTTTTAACTTGGGTATATAGTATATTATAAATACCAAGCAGTTTTATAAGCTAGGTTTTAATCCTTTTTCCCAATTAAGTCAAGTTTGCACCTGCACATAGTGCAAGTTTGAGGTGACTCGTGGTAAAGGTGGAGTAAGCTCCGATCACCTTCCTTAGTATTTTCTCCTAATGCAAAACCTAGCTTATAAAATTGCTTGGTATCTATAATATGCTATATACCCAAGGTAATAAACTTTCTACATCTTACTCTCATCCTGAGATTTTTATTTAATAAGGTCAAAGCACCTTGTGGCAACTTGTTTAGGTAAAATTTATAAGCTCTGCATTACTTCAACCTTGGCATTTTTAGGTCTAGGTAGTGGCCCTTGCCTTTAATGCATAGCATCATACATCTCTGCAAGGGGATGTGCTTTGCATTAGGGGAAAATACAAGGAAAGTGATCAGAGCTTACTCCACCTTTACCATGAGTTGCATCAGACTTGCACTATGCAGGTGCAAACTTGACTTACTTGGGAAAAAGGATTAAAACCTAGCTTATAAAATTGCTTGGTATCTATAATATACTGTATACCCAAGGTAAAAAACTTTCTGCGCGCGCGCGCACACACACACACACACATATATATATATTTATTATTTTTTTTTTTATTATTATTATTTATTTATTTATTTTTTTTTTTTTACTATCCACACTCATTTTAGGAGAGGACAATAACTGTATAAAATCTAAGAACTGCTCACGAAGATGCACTCAAACTCATTGATACTGAATTTTAGCTGAAGAGTAAAATTTGAAGAGGAAGACTGCTGTTAACACACCGAAATCAGGCGACTTTTTTTTTATATATATGCAGGATTTTCCTGCACTGATTTCCCACAATAAAATCAATAGAATAATAGAGGATTCTATATGGCTGAGCAGACACCTCTGGTAATGTTGGAGGGTGTCAAGGTGCCTGCAGGCATAAGGTTGGTAACCCCTGTCTACACCATTAAATGTTTTTCCATTTCAGCAATAAGATTGTCACGTTTACAAATAACTGTAGCATTAAATCGTGTATCACTTTTCACTTCACTTAGAATTTAATCTTTGTTTTTAACAACTATAACACAGTGATGCGAAGTAAGTTTAGCCTGCAGCTTATCTCAGTTTTCGATATACCATTGTCACTGAATTTAATAATTTTAATCTTAGCATGTAACCTGATATGTATACGTCTTTTTCTTTTCTATTCATTGGAAGCAACGGCACCCTTACTTAGAATTTTATCTGCTATTATTAACCACAATAAAATAAAATAGTTATAAACATCTTATAATTCACTGCGAAACACCAAAACACAGGTGTAGTGAACAACAACAGAAATAAATAGAGTTCAGGAATACTGTGCATTAGCTGATCCATGTCGCCAAAACTGCTGCGTAAGCATATGTGCCATGTCATATGAATGGTTATAAGTCATAATCAATGAATCTAGTTTGTTCTGCTCGGACAAACATATCCAGAAATGGTAGTCCTGGTGTGTGGACAGACTTATGTGTTCATCGAACATGTTGTTTATTATTTTAACGGTATAATAGAACACAGAAACTAAGTAAATAATTAATTTATCAACTTGATGCTGATATTTCGCTGGTGTTATAACCAGCATCTTCAGAGCACAAAAACACTGTTTGTCACAATATGCGAGACTAAAACAACATGGTGTACTTAAACAAAATTGTAGCAGCAACACAAAGACTAGAGTCCTGATTTTGGCGCCCTCTATCTGAAAAAAAAAAAAAAGCTATCATATATTACTAGAGTCCTAGAAAAGTGCTAGTTTTTTCTTAATATGACTGTCTCCCAGATCTTCGGCAAGTTAATACAGCCATATTTGTTGAGATTTGGAGTGTGTTTTAGGGCTTCTGTCGCCTCTAAGAACAATCTCTCTGATTTATACGGGTTTCTGTGTAGTACTTTTGTGTTTTTCCAGTTGATCCTGTGTGCAGGGGTATCCAGAGCATGGTCTGCTAGGCCCGACTTCCCATAATGATAATTCCGGACGTATCTTTTATGTTCGCTGATGCGGATGTTCACAGTTCTTCCTGTGTGACCGTAGTAGACTTGATTGCATGAGCAGGGTACTTGGTAGTCTCCTGGATGTGATAAAGGAGGAATGCTGTTCTTGGGTGAGCGGATGAGGGTGGCTAATTTGCTACATGGTCTGAATGTAGTGCGTAGTTTATGTTTATTGAGAATTCTTGAGATCTTTTCGGATGTGCCTTTAATGTAAGGGATGGTGATTGTTTTGTTGTAGTTCTCTGTGGTGGATGGTGGGAGGGGTTTCTTAGGAGTGTTTAGTATTTTGTTTATTTTATGTGGATTGTAGCCATTGGCCAAGAAGGTGTGGCGTAAGTGAGTCAGTTCAGCAGTAAGAGCCTTGTCATTGGAACAGATTGCTCTCGCTCTATGGGTTAGCGTTTTTAATATGCCATATTGTTGAGAAGGATGATGGTGTGATTGTTTGTGTAAGTATCTGCCTGTATGTGTGGGTTTTCTAAAAACTGAAAATGATAAGGAACCATCTGTGATGAGTGTATCCAGGAAGGGCAGACAGTTGTTGGCTTCCATTTCCATAGTAAAGTGGATCTCGCGTATTGTGACAAACAGTGTTTTTGTGCTCTGAAGATGCTGGTTATAACACCAGCAAAATATCAGCATCAAGTTAATAAATTAATTATTTACTTAGTTTCTGTGTTCTATTATACCGTTAAAATAATAAACAACAGGTAGTCCTGGTGATTTACATCTCAAAAGTGAATTATTCAAAGGATGAATATTAAGGTGTGACACAAACCTCTTTTAGTTGATTATTAGAGCCCAGCAAAACTATGAAAACATTGACATACCTTAGCTACACTTTAAGTCATATTCCCTGGTGTTGTTTAGACATAAGTTCTAAATTCTCAGATTCTGTCAATATAAAAACATCACACTTACAGATTGAAAAATTTTTTCAGTGCTTCCATTTGTCAGGGCCACCACTAAAATGAGATGCCCATCACCTTCACTGGGTCTGACTGACAGAAAGGCACTTCTATCCACACACAATCATGCTAAGAATCGTCATGTGTGTTTAAACATCTCACTTGAAGAGAAAAAAAGAAGAGCTTTTACCGTTTCTTTTAAAGTGAGGTCTGACAAATGTAGCACTGACATGTATACTCCTCTTACTTCCTTCCTCCATCATTCCTTCAAACTTTGGCTTAATTTTGAAGAAATCATAGAGACTGTGCAGAATGGTCAGTATTGTATAAAAATACTGACCAAAATTTCAGTAAAACTTGTCACAATTTTCGTTAATCCTGATTTAAACAGCCTAAAATTTTGCATATTTAATTTTAATTCTAAAAGAAAATTGTGAGTAGGATTTGGCTGGGTTCTAATTTTCTCAGTAGGAAAAAATTAAACAGTAGTAAGCTAAAATGTTACTCATATGAATATATTTTCTACATAATAATGGAAGGTTAATAAAGAAATTGTCAAATTGTTTTTCATAATTGCTATACAAAATATAAAACTTTTATTACTGTGTTTGAAACTTTTTACATTTTTTGCAAATATTTTCAAGATTTACATTGAAACATGTATTTCTATTCAAATTAACTTTGATTAAAAAAATAAAATTAAGGTTAATTTGATCTTAAAGATGTTGATAAGCAACCAATGAAGCATTAAATATTGCATTCTAGAAATTTTCAGGAAATGTCGCAGACCTAGGCTACTTATTTGATAAATCATAATAGGTTCATAAAAAAAATGCCTTCCTTGAGGTTTCTAATTCATTTTATTTATTATTATTTTTTAGGATGAATATGATGAATGGGCATCTAGCATAAATAAAGAATTTGAAGAGGTAGCAAAGACAGATTTAGTAGTTGAATGAGGCTTTCATGCCAAATATGCCGGTGATTTTTTTTGTATGTTTACAATGTGATAAAAAGAAGATGGGGGGTGGTGATGATTTATGTAATGCTTGTGGCTTGTGTTTGCATTTTGTTCTCTTTTAAAAAAATAAAAAATTAGTGATCTGATAATTTATGCTTTCTTGTTACATAAATTCTCCTAACAATGAAATGTCAATTGAATAACTGCCTTTTAACTTGGATCCCTTTTGAAATGGTCCACTTTGCATTTATGTATGAATTGTAATGTATTTTCTAGCTTTCAAAACAACTTGAAAGCTATAATTTTCTTTCATGCTGATAAAAGCACTGTAGTATTTGTGGATTAATTGAGTGCTTTCACTCAAGATACGTTTTTTCTTTTTTTTGGGGGGGGGGGAATTAAAACATTTCAGTTAAATCTGATCGGGTGAATATCGAAAGCATTCTAAGATTATGGTTTTCTTTTTCTGTTAGGATTTCCTTAACCAAAAAATGTATGTCCAAATTTGATTTAGCTAGAAACAAGTGTTCATTGTTGTGGTGCCTAGATGATGTTTTGGTTAGCTGTCCTGCAATTTTAACATTTTCAGTATGTGATTCTTTTGGGGGAGTGTGTGTGTGGTGGTGGTGGGGGGTCTTGGTGGACAGTTGTTACATGCTTTCTCATTTTCTCTAGAATAATAACTTTTTTTTCAAACATGCAATAAAAAAAAACTTCTGTGAGAAGCAGATTCTTTTCATGGAGGGGTGATTGAAGAGTGGAATGAATTGCCTGAAACTATGGTGAGTGCAAAAATAAATGGGTTTAAGATGTTCAATGATCTTTTTGCATGATGAGAGTGTGTGGGCCTCCTACAATGAGTCCTTTAACTCTATACAGGTCAGCTGTTAATAATAATAAGAAGAATAAACCTTTGGTAGGGCTATTCATCTGAATGTGTATTAGAAAATGATGAAAAAGTAGTTTTTCATCCTATAAAATGGGCAAAATGGCCAGAAGAATGCACGAAATTCAGCTAATAACTGAATGACCTGATGATTGTGCTAGTGTGAGTAATTTCAACCAAACCAGGTGTTTCTAATTATGTTATCTGTGAAGCATTTTTAGCTGTATTTGCGTCACCAGAAATTTATCCCAATCTAAATAGTATAAAGAGAAAATACAGCATTTAGGAAATAGTGAAAAGAAGATTCCTCCCCTCCCCTCCACCACCACAAACATTTACCATGCGTTTATTACTACTAAAAAAATTTGTATGTTCATGATTTTGTAGGACATAATCTATTAAAATTCAGATATCCCACAAAATAAAAAAAAATGAAATAAAGCATTTTATACAAATAATTATATAAGCATGTTTCTTTTTTTTGTATGTTGCAGGCATGACATTTGGAGATATGTCTTGCTTAGTTATAAATATTTAAATTAGTTATTATAGCTTAATTGTAATTTTGCATGAGCTGTCAAGTGTTTATGTAGACACACGTTTACAAAATACGTTGTTAATAGTGAGAAAAGTGAAAATTACCACTGTAATTCATGATTATTATTATTTATATGGGTACTCCAAATCAAAACATCATGGGAGAGCCACACTATCCATTAACACAATACCTATCATACATCACTTTAAACTTATTTACTGTCAGGGCAACTCACAACCACCTCTGACAGTCCATTCCCCTCATTCACTACTCTCCAAGTAACCTAGTCTGCACACCTTTACTAATATATATTGAAAAATTTCTTTTGTCAGTTTTATAGAATCCCTTTAGTAACCTACGTTTTTATCATATCCCCTCTCCTCTGCCTGTCAGCTCAACTGTTCAACCCACACACTTTCAATTCCACCTTCATAGGGAAAATTCCATTGATCTGTCACCAGCTTGGTTACTCATCTGCAAATCCTTGACACCATAGGATAGATTTCTTTGAGACTTGAAAGTAATATGTTTCCCTATTTCAAGTTACTACCATGATGATAGGTATCCTGGTGGTGGGGCTGCCACCTTAGGGCAACTAGAGTTGCTTTTTTAGTAGATAGTGGAAACTTCAGTTTGAGAGGAGACACCCTCCCCTGACCCTTGAATTGCTTTAAATAGCACTAGGCTGGATGGGGGGGGGGGGGGGGGGAGAAGTGAGAGAGAGAGTAGAACAAAGAATAGTAATATACCATGTGTATTTTGTAGGAAGTATCTATCTCGGGGTTGCCATACCCATACTCATCATCGTGGGTCACTGAAAATTACCGTATGTGTTAGTATATAAGACAACTCTCAAATACTAGAAAAACCCCTAGAAATCATGGGTCGTCTTATACAGAGAGTATAAAAAGGGAAGCCTAATTTATTGGATGAATAGTTCGGTAGTTACAATACATCATTACATTATAAAAGAAAATAGGCAGTGTGTATAAACAAATCAGATTCATTTTTTGTTACATAAATTTGTTTAAAATATTACAATAGATGTAAGTCTTAAAAAAACAAATAATTATTAACTTCAATTTTCATGTTAATTACACTATCCTGAAGTAGCTTGAAATTCTATACTAAATCTTAAAATTTAAAAGAAATGCAAAATTAATAATTAATTAAAATTGGGGCTAATCACTTAATTCAATTAGGGTAATTTGCATAAATGCTAAATCTCTGCTATGCAAAAAAATAACGGATATGCATAGATATAAAAATAGTGGATATAACAATACCTAATAATAAATTTAATTTAATCCTTTATTCAAGTGTAAGCAAACAAAGTTTGCACCTGAAAATATCTTCAGGACTGGGGTAAGGTAGTACAACACCAGGAAACTCGTTGCAAAGGTGGAGCAAGGTAACATCACTCCTATCTCAGTATCTCCCATAATGCAAAACACATCTCATTTCAGATATGTATAATGTTATGCATTAAGGGAAGGGCCACTACCCAGACTAGTTTTGACCTTTATTGAGGTCTCTTCAGTGGGAGCCAGGCCCAGAAGTGGAGATACCAGGCCTGCCTGGTATCTCCACTTGTTAGCTTGGTCCACCTTTGCTAAGATTTGCCCGGTGTTGTACTACCTTACCCCAGTCCTGAAAATATTTTCAGGTGCAAACTTTGTTTGCTCACACTTGGATAAAGGATTAAATTAAATTTATTATAGTCCAACCAAGTGAAAAATAAACGTTCAACAATACCTAATGTTGCATTAATACAAAAAGAAATTGGGGAGGGGGGGGTCTTATACAACCAATAAGCTTAGAACCTAAAATTTAGGCCTCGTTTTATGTGTCGACATATCTTATCAATGCAGGTGTCTTTAGCAATAGATTACAACAGTATTATAACTCATGAATGACTGTAATATAAAAAAACTTCTGTTTTCCATTTTTGTTATTGCTGCAGCTTTGCAGTTTTTTGTGCTATATGGCAGCTGAAGACAGAATCATAAAACAGCAGTAACTGTTTTGTGATTTAAATCCAATAACTCTCATTAAGAAATGAGAGTTATTGGATTTTTAACCCTCATTCAATTATTAAGAGAGGGGTGGCAATTACGACTAAAAATATCTTAAGCCTTCTTCTGAACCACCACCATTTAAGTTACAAGAAGAATATGTTAAATTATCAACTCATTATTCCCCCCCCCCTTCAGTGTAGCTTTCCAAATGCCTATTTATGACTGGTTGTAGTCATCAGCATATAATTTGCATAATTATTGAGACATTTTATGCTAAATGAAATTCACCAGTAACAGGTAGGATAGATGAGAGTAGATGAAAGAGTGCATTCAGCTAGGTGAAAAAAGCAAAACTGACTGTGAATAAGCAAATATATTTCAGAAACTTGACTGGTTAGGTTGGCCCAGTGCTACACCATCTCATGTGTAATGAGACTGGTAAGAAAAAGAAAACTGCATCAAGATTGCTTGGTAAACAGAACATCTTTCCCAAAAAATCAAGTCAGCTTCTGACATGTGGACATAAACTGTTGATTAGTACAAGAAGTAGAAAGTCAAATAAATTTGCAGTACTACCAGGGAACTGTGATGGTTGTATTAGAATTCACTTCTCTGACTGAAGCATAAGAAAGATGACTTCTGTGTCACTTGCATAACAGATAAGGTAGATGAAGGAACATCAGCATTGTCAAAAGGACTAGAGAAAGGTTGCATGGAGTAATGATTCCCAGTTCTTGCTATTGCATGTGAATAGGCAAGTTTCATTGCAATGATACAAACACGATTTATCATGCTTGGTATAAAATAACAGCAGTGCAAGGAGGTTGCCATGGTGAATGAATGGATTGAAGCAACTGTTTCTGACACAGAACTCCTTAAATGTTTTATGAAATACAAGAACTGTATTCTTCCTCAGTATCACTGCAGACTAGATAAGGCTATTTGTGTTTTGCCATTCACACTGCAGAGATGGACTGTTCTGGCAAGATTATACAGGGTGACCATAAATTAACTTTCCCTATATGGAGGTATCTGTAGCTAAAACTAATACACGGAATGAGACCACATTTTATATTGAGACTTTGGAAGGCATGGGGAGATGATTTCCATGAAAAAAATTTTAGTACCAAAAGTCGCCGATAGGGGATGTTTTGGCGCTGATGGAGCCGAAAGCACTCAAATATTTGCAGTAGACGCAGGTAAAAAGGATGCAAATACAAATTTTACTGTCAGAGTGACAGCAGCGCCACCAATTCCATTTAAAAAGGGATTGGGAACGTGCAGACAGTTATTCGAATGACTGGCAAATTGTGTTTAATATGCATCCTACCTTACCTCAGCATGCTTTACTTGTTGTTTTACCTTAAACAGTGCAATGCCGTAGCATCCCTTAGGGAATTTAGAAGGCTTCATAATCTGCGTACAGGTCCTATGTCAGCTGTAGCACAGAGCTATGATTAAGAAGTTTGGAGAAACTGAATCACCAGGAATTAGACCTGGCAGAGGCCTGAAAGCAGTGCAAGAGGAGACAGTAACAGACATTGCTACTGTGGTGTTCGACGACACAGGAACCAATGCTGGTTCAAGTGCTCGTGCATAGCTCGCAAACTTGATATGGCTTATGGTATAGTCTGGAAAATCTTATGGAAAATGCTTCACTTCTATCCATATAAGTTCAGTTGTGTGCAAGCACAAATACCGCAGATTATAAGCGCATGACCTTCGCGCTAACGTTTCTTTCCCGAATGGAGTTCGACAATGACTGGCCTTGGAGAAGGCCAGTCGACAATGAGATAAAAATTCAGATAAAAATGAGCCTCATCACCCCACAATATTGTGGGGTGATTAGGCTCATTTTTATCTGAATAGGTCTGTCAACACTCAACTTCAGAATTTGGGCATCTGAACATCCCCAAGCAATCCAGCAAGTGCCACTGCATTCTCCATAAGTAACCGTGTGGTGTGGCTTCACAGCCGATTTCATAATTGGACCATATTTTTTTGAGTGTATTACCCCTACAGGTCCTGTAACCTGCTCCATTATTTGAGAAATTTATCGACGAATGCTAGAAAATTTTGTCATTCCTGTAATGCAGCAAAGACAATATTTGGACTCCATAATTTTTATGCAGGATGGAGCACTGCCACACATTGAACGTTCAGTACAGCGCCTTTTACGCCAGCATTTCAGTAATGAGAGGGTTATCAGTCAGTTCTTTCCGACGGCATGGCTGCCTCGATCCCCAGACATCACACCATATGACTTTTGACTGTGGGGTATTTGAAATCCATTGTGTATGTTGGTGGAGTTCACAACTTGCATGTCTTGAAAGAGAACATAAAATGGGATGTTATGAACATCCAACCCGACTGCTTATGCTCAGGTGTAAAGTATGTCACACACCGGATGCAATTTGTTGTGAAAGGTCAGCACATTGAAAATCGTGTATGTGGTCCCGGGGACACTGATTCTGTTGAATAAAACATTTCCTGTGAGTTCAATCACTACATTAATTTCTGTGTCTCTCGCAAGTTGTTTTAATTTAATTATTATTATTATCATTGTAACACGCCACATACAATGCAGCTGTCGCTTACACCGTCGAAATGTTATTATTCCATTTTTATCTGCTTTTAATGTAATTATCCGCTTGTTTTCGGCTCCGTCAGCGCCAAAATTTCCCCTATCAGCGACTTTTGGTACTAAATCATTTTTTTTCGCGGAAATCTTCCATGCATTCAAAAGTCAATAAAAGTCAATATAAATTTTGGTCTCATTACGTTTATTGGTTTTAGCTACAGATGCCTCCAAAGAGAAAAGTTATTTTATGGCCACCCTGTATATGTCAAAGCATATGCTGTCTTGGAATACTTAAGACCACAGTGGCTTGACTTTAATGGATCGGAATCCCAATAAATCGGCATTCCTATTCGCTATACTTGTATTTTTAGGCATCGAGAAATTAATAGTACAGTAACCATTGTCGCTAATCAAATATTATTATTATTACGTGACACCTCCAGAGAGTCCAAGGACTCATAGTGGGAGGGCACACCACTTTACTTTGCCAAATACATCTCATTCTCTCCACTACTGCTTAATTCTCCAACTACATACAGAAAACTAAAACTATATCCTCAGTATACTGTGCACCTTTTAAGAATAGTAAAATATATGCTAATAACATTTTTCCTTATCTTATTAACCACTCAAAGTAGGCATTTGCTAATGTACAATGAATATTTTGAGAAACATTTCCTTTTATTAAGGTCAACAATAAAATGTCAAATATTTTCGATTTTCTACAATTACTCGAGTACCATTTCTTTTTACAGAGGCCAACACTTACAAAGTACCACATCACTCCATTTTCTACAATGATTGCATTTTTTTTAAAGAGTATCTTTATTAATTTCAGTTATAATTGTTTCATTAAATTTAGGCATTATGAAAAATAAAGATATCTTAATTCTTTCTTTTAAGGTTGCACGGTGGTTAGCATCCATAGTGAAGAATTTATGGAGACATAACACGCTTAGAATAATTACTTGAGCAAGTAACGATTTACATTTCGAACTTTGTATTGAGGTCATCATCAGGAAACATGTACAATATGCAAGCTACATGTTGCACTATACAAAAATAAAATGAATCTAAACGTTTGTTAATCATTTATTCTACCCTGACTTCTGGTGATAAAAAAAAAAAAAAAAAAAAAAAAAAAAACGTAACTACCTTAAACAATTTCTAGTCCTTTTGTATTGAAATTTTCTTCTGTCTTGATTTTTTCTGGTTGCTGTATGGGTCCTCCACATACTTGGATTAAATTCATGGAAAAAATTAAACCATTTCGAATCCTTGGAATTGCATATATGAATTAGCGGCAAGCAAGAAAAAGACAACACCGCATTATCAACTATCCAGAAAACAGATGGCACCTACACTAAAAACTTAGCAGAAACTGCAGCTAGTATGATAAACAAGCTTACTCCCGATGATAATGAATCAAGAAATCCACAAAACCTACAGACAAAGAATGAAAACAGATATACAGTATATACTCCTAACGACTTATTTACAACTAATAAAATAGAGTCAGTATTAAGATCAATGGATCCAATAAAAACTCCTGGAGAAGACGGAAAAACCAGCGATATACTCCTAAGAGCGTTTGTTGAATTCCCCGAATTCATAACAATAGAGCGATTTCCTTTAGGATGGAAATGCTCTAAAAGTATACCAATAATCAAACGATGAAAAGAAACATCTGACGAAATTAACAAATACAGGCCAATGAGTCATAAACATGGCTGGTAAGATGACAGAAAAACATCTGCTAAACTGAATAATACACCATGTCTACTCAAGAAACCTACTAAGCAGTAATCAATATGCTCAAATGTCCAAAAAACTTACTCCATCTTACAAAAGATTATTTTACAGACAGAAGAGCAACCGTGACATTAAAAACCACAGCTGTAACGAGAAATCAAACGAGGCTGCCCGCAAGGCTCCTGCTATGGACCAGGCTTTTGGAACATTCAATACGACTCTATTAACACCTTCTTTCACTACTGAAACAAAAGTCATAGCTTTCGCGGTGATGTGATGATAATGATTTCGGGGACGCGACGGATTACAATTAGAAGTAACAGGACGAAGAACTCTTTAAAATTGCAAAGTGGGCACGAGAGAAGAAAGTTAATTCCGTGGCACCAATTCTAAAGTGCTCCACGTCTCACGTAAAAAAATCAAAACAACCTGTAACGGTCATCACAAACGGTGAAGTTCTGGAGATAGCCAGTGAGCTCGTAAAATACCTGAGTAACAATAGACGAAAAATTTACCTTCAACAAGCACATCTCATATGTTCCTGTAAAAAGTTTACAAATTATAAACCTTCTAGCAAAATCGGCAAGGATTAAGTGGGGGATTAGACCAACAAGCGCTGAAAAGAATATATATCGGAGCTATACTACCATTGATATATTATGGAAAAAATTCAACCTCCTGAAAATGCACTTGCCTGGAAACATACACAAAAATCAAATAAAAATTGGCAAAAGCTAAACAGAGTTCAAGGTCTTCTAACCATATGTATAATTAAAGGATGCAGGACAATATCTTTCTAGGTAGCTTGCGTTATTGTAGCACTAACACCGATCTGCCTGAAAATACAAGAATTCTCTCTTGTGTATGAAGTCACTTCTGGAAGATATGATTGATGCTGATTAATTTCCTTTCATTCATACTGATAGTAGGGGCAGCTATGCTACCATACTAGGGAAGTAACCATGAGCAAGGTGGTTTCCCGTTGCCTTCCTTGCCGTACTATATCATATGGCTGTATCCTGTGTTACGGTTTTCCTGTTTGTGGGATGAAAAATTCCAGGATAAACGGGAAAAAACTCGAGTGGTCACGCCCATGACCGGCTAACTTGTTATGGCTGAGGAAGATACTTCAGCTCCTCACGTGTCTAAAGAGAATCGAACCTAGGACAATATTTCCCCAGGCATAGGTGCTGTGCGAAGCGCACATTAGCTGATTAAAAATCAACTAATGCCTTTTATTGCCTTATAGGGAGTAGGCAAGGCATTTATTATTATTATTATTATTATTATTATTTTACAGGAACCTCCATGGAGTCCGAAGACTCATCGCGGGAGACCTAATTTTTGCACACAATCTATCATACCTCTTCTTGAACCCATTAACAGTCAAAGCACTCACAACTGTCTCTGGCAGCCCATTCCACTCAATCACCACTCACCAATCAAAAAATCTAGTCCTCACACCCAACTGACCACACTTTTATTTAAAGTCCTGGGATGATCCCTTGTTTGTCCCTATATCCAAGTGCCGAAACATTTTTCTTTCATTTGTCCTATAAAATCCTTTAAGAAACTTAACTGTTTTTATCATGTCCCCTCTTTTTCTCCTATCAACCAACTTTTGGAATCCACACGCTTTCAATCTGTCCTCATAGAGAACATTCCACAGACCATTCACTATTTTGGTCACTTGCCTCTGAATCCTCCTCACGACTTCCTCATCCCAAAATAGCCCAGGGGACAAGACTTGAGCACAGTAATCCAGATGTAAGCGTATTAAGGCATTATAAATAGGAATTACAACTTCCTTATTAATTACAGCCACTATGCTAACCGCGCGAACCTGGAAGATATAACGAAACTTATAATATTGACCCAAATTGCTACGAACGTCCGCTTGACTACAGTAGGTGGCCTCACCCAGCAAAGAGAACATATATTAAGGAGAAGGAAAGCTTTGAAAGTGACAAATTCCATACATACACTGACGGAATCAAAACCGGAGGGAACATCAGTTTTATGCCAGGCAGGCCATTATTCAAGACCGCTGCTCTAGACTGAATGCACCCACTCTGTTCCAACAATCTAGCAGAACAACTTGCTATAATTAATTCACTTGCATTAGAACTCAACACCTCTCATCAAAAGACAACAACAATTTACAGTGATAATAGAAGCATTATAGACGGCACAAAAACCAGAACAACCATACAGTGTTAATAGAACAGACAAGAAAGCTGGTTTGGAATTTCACCCTATCGGGATGGAATATCAATTTTTGTTGGGTGAACGCGAATACTGTGGTAGCAGGAAAGGAAACAGTGGATCAGCCTGAATAAAGGAGCGGCTAGAAGTAAGTTACCAAAAGTACTTGAAATCTGCTATAAAAATACTTGCAGAAAAAAGAAGCCTAGATTTGTGGGAAGAAGAAGAATGGAAAACATGAAAAAACGGATCAACAATAAAAGAATTCATGCCTAACATCAGAAGCAGACTCTAGATGAAAAAACACACCATTTCTTTTGGTTTCACCACGCAACTAACGGGACATGGAAAACTAAGATACTACTTGCACAGATTCCATATCCTGGAATCACCATCAGGCATTTGTAGTCCACACCTTCAACATACTGTTAACCACATACTTTTTGTGACTGTCAGCTACTGGACTCCATTCAGATGCCCGTAATGCAACACGTCATCACTTCCAGAGACAAGTAGCAAATTTCAAAACAGACTGATCGAAAAGTATTACTCAGAACTAAATAAATTTGGCCATAAAATCAACTTCCAGTCGCTGTAATGTAACATAAATGACTGATATTGTATGAATTATATAGCTGAAATATATGTATATATAAAAAATATATAAATAACAAAAATATCAGCTAATGCCTTTTATTGCCTTATAGGGAGTAGGCAAGGCCTTTATTATTATTATTATTATTATTATTATTATTATTATTATTTTACAGGCACCTCCATGGAGTCTGAAGACTCATCACGGGGAGACCCAATTTTTGCACACAATCTACCATACCTCTCCTTGAACCCCTTAACAGTCAAAGCACTCACAACTGTCTCTGGCAGCCCATTCCACTCAATCACCACTCACCAATCAAAAAATCTAGTCCTCACACCCAACTGACCACACTTTTATTTAAAGTCCTGGGATGATCCCTTGTTTGTCCCTATATCCAAGTGCCGAAACATTTTTCTTTCATTTGTCCTATAAAATCCTTTAAGAAACTTAACTGTTTTTATCATGTCCCCTCTTTTTCTCCTATCAACCAACTTTTGGAATCCACACACTTTCAATCTGTCCTCATAGGGAACATTCCACAGACCATTCACTATTTTGGTCACTTGCCTCTGAATCCTCCTCACGACTTCCTCATCCCAAAAAACCCAGGGGACAAGACTTAAGCACAGTAATCCAGATGTAGGCGTATTAAGGCATTATAAACAGGAATTACAACCTCCTTATTTCTATTTCTTATCCAAATAATTTTATGGGCTAATTTAGCAACCTTAGCAATATGTCCTCTAAACTTTAAATCTCTGCCTACCACCACATCTAAATCTCTAGCTTCATCTATTTCCTGGTGTACAGCGCAACCAATGTGAAAAACGGCTTGTAATCTATTTATTCCAAAGTGTGCATAACTTTACTTTTCTCGACATTAAACTGACACCCATTAACTTTTGCCCAGCATATTTAAATCTACCTGCAAGCTCTCTAACATCGCCTTGATTAACTATTATTTACTTAATTTCGCATCATCAGCAAACAACTGAATATTTCCTTTCAGGTTGTATCCTACATCATTTATGTACATATTAAGCAGCAATGGTCCCAGCTCTGAACCTTGTGGCACACCACTAGTCACCTGTTTTCGCCTCTATTCTCTCCCTCCATATAGCACTTTTTGATATCTGTCCAGCAGCCACCCTCTTATCCACTAAAGCAATGTCATATATCCTCATTTGTTCTAATTTGAATAACAGAGTTCCATGTGGTATTCTGTCAAATGCCTTTGAGAAATGCAGCAAAACTATCGTGTAGCCACGACCGACCCTTCATAAAGCCATGGGCGAATTTTCCATGCTTCCTATGCTTGCTGCGCAAGCTCATTAATTGAGAAAGAAGTAATATTTATTTGTTAATAAATGCAAGCATTTACAAGCATTCCATTTAGGCTTTTATTTTTGTAGACAGAAGACGTCTTAAGCTTGAGCGGCAATAATTGAGCTTTGCGTTGTGTATCGAAAGCCGATGCTTGCTCCTCTAGTCAAAGCTACCTTGGCTTGCTCGGTTGTAGGATTTTCCAGGTCCTCGCAGCAGCACTGTGATTTCATGCGCGCGCATAGCCATTTCACATCACTCACTCTGTTGCTTAAACACAGGCCATACGCAGTCAGCGTAGTTCTAGCCACTGAGCTTCAGCCAGCCTTTACAAGTGTGCGTGTTGCTTGGGAAAATTAAATTACAACCAACTTTTTATGACGATGTTATTGACCAGTTCATAAAGAACCGTAGGCTAGAATTTATATTCAAGTAGCTAAATTGAAAAAGATAGAATATCATTTGTAAAATGTTGTATTTGTATGATTAAATGTACATAAATTTCTAAATATATAGTTTTAAATTGTCAATAATTCATTATTCCGTTAATCAGACTTTAATCACACCTCTCACTCCCTGAATGATAGCAAGAGCAAGCGTGAATTTCAAGACCAGCATTCGCTCCTGATGGTGGCCACATTTTAAAACCTTACATTTGAACAACCTCTTGAAAATTCGTGAAACAAATTCTTCTATATTGTCAGTAAAGTGAAAGAACATGAAGTTGTTTTGTTCCATCGCACTTATATGAAGAATAAAAGACAGCAAATTTACTATTATTAAATAGATTCATTGCCAAGGCTGATCTCCGGTCACTTCAGAGTTAATTATTTTCGTACATGTGAAATTCGTTTTTATTTTTGGGAAGAGACGGAATAAATAAATTGTGCAGCAAAAGAGGGTCAAATATCGTAGGACAGTAAATGAAATTCCAAGTAACACAAAGGTTACTCCACCACAGTTAATCCGTTAACGGCTCTAAAATCGCGGTTCAGAGATTAACGGCGGAGTGGTGGTGGTGGTGGTGGGGGGGGTAATTACATGATAAAAAGCAGAATGCTGATGAAGTTTTGATTCAAAAAATGCTTGGGTGGTCTGGATATTTTATCCACCTCGGTCGGTCGGGAGATTAAGTGTCCTTCGTACACACGCGTAACAACTGATAGTCTAGTATTTGTAAAGCAGTATGCAAGAGTATATATCTAATTATATGGTTAAAGTAGTTGTCACAGTCGGTAAGAATATGTTTTTCAATGAATTTATTATTCTTATTTTACTGTTACTCGTTTATTTTAACAAACAAAAGATACCTTGTTTCTATTTTTGTATATTTTTAGCTTTTAACGTAATAATTTATTTTATTTATTTATATGTCTATTTTGGATTTAATAAAAATTTATTTCGCTTTTGATAATATACACATAACGATGACAAGAAAGTTTGAATACGGAGCTAGTAAAAGAAAACTACTCAGAGAAAAGGAACAACATCTACAGGGTGTTCCAAAATTCACGCAAGAAGTACTTTTGATAGAAAACACGAGTTTTTAATTAAAAATTGTAATTTCTTATTGATTCATAAAATATACAGTATAGGGTTATGCATGGAATAGAATATCGGGTAAATGGCCTCCATGGCTTTGCTGGCACATACGCAAACTTTTGTCGAAATTTTCCATGACCGTTTTGCATAAATGTGGCTGAATTTCGTTGATACAGCGCTCAATTTCCTCCTTCAAGGCGTGGGTGGTCGTCGGCTTGTTGACATAAACCTTAGACTTCAAAAAACGGCAAAGAAAAAAGTCCAACGGCGTTAAGTCACATGATCTGGGCGGCCAATTCTGATCACCAAAACGGGAAATTACACGACCAGGAAATGACTCATGCAGTAATTGAATTGTTTCTCGGGCTGTATGACATGTGGCACTGTCTTGTTGAAACCACATGTCGTCCACATCCATACCTTGCAATTTAGGCACAAAAAAACTGGATTATCATGTCGCGATAGCGAGCACCATTGACTGTTATTACCTTACCAGCCGCATTTTCGAAGAAGAAAGGACCGATGATGCCTCCAGCCCAAAATCCGCACCAAACAGTGACACGCTGTGGATGCATTTGTTTCTCAACAATCACCCGTGGATTTTCTGAACATCAAATGCGACAATTTTGTCGATTAATGAAGCCATCAAGATGAAAATTAGCCTCATCGCTGAAGATGATTTTGTTCGAAAAATAAGCATACACTTGTTGTTGTTCCATAATCTAGTCAACGAACTCTCTTTGCTGTGTGTGGTCAGTAGGCTTCAGTTCTTGAGTCAATTGAACTTTGAAAGCATAAAGATGCAAATCTTTCGTGAGAATACGCTGTAGAGAGCTTCTCGAATTCAAGACCACGGTGCCGAATTGATGTTCCTGGACTCTTAGCAACACTCTCACGAACTGCTTCGATTTTTTCTGTTGAACGACTTGTTGAAGGATGGCCAGAGTGTATAAGATCACTAATTGATCCAGTTTCCTTGAATTTTTTAATTAAATTTTTCACAGTTGATGAAGTTAAATCACTATTCCGACCATATTTTGAACGAAAATTGCGAACTGTAACTGCCAAACCTTCATTATTTATAAAATATTGCTCAACAATGAAAATGCGTTGTTTTTTCGTGTAGCGCTCCATTTTTAATAACCCTGAACTGTCAGCTGTCACGCTGTCTTTTATTTCTCGTTGGCAACACTTTACCGCACAAATGGCGCTAAATTTAAATCTTGTGTGAATTTTGGGACACCCTGTAAATAGTAAAAAGGGGACAATTTTGTCTTTCTTACATTCTTCTGAAATGAAGGAAGTGAAGAATTTCATAGAACCGAAGTTATACCTCAAACTTCTCAGAATGAAAGTGAAACATTGGTATTAGTATCAGGAAGAGACGAAAGTGAAAAAGAAGAACATCAAAATAATGTGGAAAACATAGGAGAGAAAGAAGAAAATGAAACAAATCAAGAGGGTTTTGAAGAAAATTTTCAATCGGAGTCTGTACTTACCAGCAGGCAAGCTATCTCTTATCCTATCGATATAGCAGTGGGGCCAATTAGTATTAATGAACAATTTATCAAACATATTTTACTAAATATACCTCAGAATGTTGGTAAAATCCAAAACTGAAACAAAAAAGAATACACAGAATCAGTGGCGGCCGGTGAAAATTTTAAGTGGGGGTGCTGCATATACAAAAAAAAAAAAAAAAAAAAAAAAAAAAAAAAAAAAAAAAACTGTTTTTTCCTAATCAGTAACGAATTTATTAATAAATAAATTTACATATTAAAAATTGCTTTATTAAAAATATTTGATCCCCACCACGAGGATCAAATATAAGTGGCGATATTAAGCAATTAATATTTAGCAAGTCTTTAACTAATATAGAGACAGTATTGGAAAACGAAACAGCAAAAATTCTCTGGCACTTTAGAATACAATCTGATCGGCATTTGGAATACAATAGACCTGACATTACAATTATCGAACATCGACAGATTTGGATTATTGATATCGCAGTACCCAGTGATAGCAACATTAACTACAGAGAACTGGAAAAATTACTAAATATCGAGATCTGACAATCGAAGTTGGCTGGCTGTTGCTTAAACACAACAAAGTCATCCCAATGGTTATCGGTGCATTTGGTGAAATTTAAAAGAAGCTATCCAACCCTTTGCAGCAATTAAACATCATCGAAGTTACACCATATGATCTATAAAAAAGGCATTACTTGGAACAGTCTATATTCTTGAACAGAATCTGAATTGCTCTGTATCACCGGTCAAATTATTGTCTGAAAGATATCTTGTTTTGACTGTGTCTATTATGTGAATTTAAAAAATAATAATACCGACTAACATTTACCTCTACCTGCTCGGCTATCTATTGTTCACGTTATATTCCCTCTTTCTCCGCAAACTCTTCTCATATTTATTGTTTTTTGCAATTAATATGATAAGAGTTTGCGGTTTTCCAAATAATCCAAATTTGCGATGTTCGACATTACAATTATCGAACATCGACAGATTTGGATTATTGATATCAGATTATTGATATTGATCGCAGTACCCAGTGATAGCAACATTAACTACAGAGAACTGGAAAAATTACTAAATATCGAGATCTGACAATCGAAGTTGGCTGGCTGTTGCTTAAACACACCAAAGTCATCGCAATAGTTATCGATGCATTTGGTGAAATTTAAAAGAAGCTATCCAACCCTTTGCAGCAATTAAACATCATCGAAGTTACACCATATGATCTACAAAAAAGCATTACTTGGAACAGTCTATATTCTTAAACAGAATCTGAATTGCTCTGTATCACTGGTCAGATTATTATCTGAAAGATATCTTGTTTTGACTGTGTCTATTATGTGAATTTAAAAAATAATAATACCGATTAACATTTACCTCTGCCTGCTCGGCTATCTATTGTTCACGTTATATTCCCTCTTTCTCCGCAAACTCTTCTCATATTTATTGTTTTTTGCGTTATATTCCCGATGAAGGTTCTGGTTATGCTCCTCCTACTTACACTTTCTCTAGAAGAGTTTTTTCCATGCAATTCTTGTCTAATCTCATTATTTGTCTGGTTTGTACCAAATATATCATCCTGACTACGAATACATGCGGACATTACTACAATAAGTTCAACCTCAGGTGTTCTTGGATTAATTTCCCCCGAGTGCCTCTGGACTGCAGAGTACGAGACATTTGTTCTTCATTTAGAAACATTTGATTTGAATTTCTTCTATGACGAGAAAAACCTTAAAATGAGTTGACCAGTCTCATATCAAGATGGTAGTTTATGTTGAAGGCAATACTCATTTTTATCCCGAATATCGTACAAGCTTGCCTGAGATACGCACGTATTTTACAGACCTTATATCTTAGTTCGGTTAGTTTTCGGTTGAGGCACCTAACGCTATGAGGGAAAAAGAATTAGTCCTCAAATTTTCTCTGAGGCGACAATGCGGATAGGCTAAGGAGGGGCCTCATAATCGTAATCATAATCGTCCTTCCACATATCACTGCTGCATGCACCGCTTGTCCACCTCCCACATCCAGACTTCATAATCACTCGTATGAATGCTTATTTACTATCACATAACTCTATCAATTAAGTCGAACACAACTTTGACTAGTTGATTATTGCTCGTTTTCTGGATAGTCGATTTCTATCATATTATTTTCCCTAATACTTTTTGTTATATTTGTCTTTCTAATCTTTTACACAGTATAAGTGATGAATCCTCGTGATGTTATCTTTTTGGTGTCTTTTATTTTGAATAATAATAAATAGGTGGCGAAATTTTCTAGAGAAAATGATGTTCAATGAATATCTTTGTAGTATCTTCTTTATTATACAGGTGGCGGGATATTCTGATAGTGTGCTATATGTTTGGTTTATGTCAATGTTTTGATGTGTGGTCTTGCCATCTTTAATCTGTGAATAAATATGTAATGTAATTAGGCAACTTACAAAACAAAAGTGAGTTTCCACCTAAGCACCAGTAACGCATTTTAGTATAAAGAAGCGTTTTCGATCTCACTTGCAGAGTTGGGAAGTCTCTCTCAGGTAAGAAAAATTGTATATGTGATCTCGAACATTAAAATGAGCTGAATCCTTAGGCTTCTATTTTTCTCTATTGACAAATATTGCTTCCCCTCCCGTAACTTCTGCTCATTCCTTTAACCCTGATTCCTCTTACCAACACTCATCACTGACAGTCATTGAAGTAGCTGAAAACATTTTAGAAGAGAATGCTATATCAATAGACTAGAGGCCAACAAATTGATTTGATTTTTTTTCGATTTGGAGGTGGGGGTGTAGAGAGTTCTGTTCATTTTATAAAACGGAGAGGCCAGTGTGGTTAGATCAGGTGGGCAGATGGTTCTAGTCTGTTTGCTAAAGTTTTGATAATACCGTACTTATGGGATGTATGGCGATGTGATAAATGATGGATGTATCTATCTGTCAATGTGGGTACATTCTCTGTACAGTCCTTTTCAATGGTGAAATAGATTCTCTGGTGTTGGCTATCGAAGTCTGCTAAAAACGTTTTCCAATTTAATCCGACCATGTGACTAAATGGAGAATATGTCATCAGAACTAAACATCATCTAAACTCTGAGAGGAGTAAAGTTTAGGACTGTATTTTCAAAATGATGTTCCATGAAAAGATTGATGATGGGGTGGAGGGGAGTGGCCATAGCTTGCCATCTTTCTGTTTATAGGTTTCTTCCTGTGAGGAAAATAACCAAGGTTTATGATATAAGTGAACAGAGTTGATATGTCAGAATAAAATATTCTGAATTAGTTCTGAGGTTTCTTGTATGTAGAATAGAGAGCTGTAGCAAAACTGACCATGATATCAGTATCTGTGAGGATCAAGTCTCACAACCAAATTTTAAGCATAGAGTTTTTAATGTTGGCTTTTGGTCACTTTACAAGTGTGGGAACCACTACTGTCTAAAGCGGGTCTCAGTGGTATGTTCTGTTTGTGACTTTGTGGTAATCCATAGATCTAGAGAGGCCTAGGATTATACAGTTTAAGTTTTTGGATAGTTTAAGGCTAGGATAAAACTTTATTGTATAATTTTTCGAGTCACTTTTTTTTTTGGGGGGGGGGGAGTCAGCATCAGTTAAGCAATGCTTAGATTGATGTCTAAATGAGATCAATATTTTTTGATCATATTCAGGATCAGGTACTACCATAGTGTTACTCTTTTCTGCTTTTGTGATGATGATATTCTGTTTTTGAATAGCTTTTTAAGTTTTTAGATTTTTTAAAATATTTTTGCCATGATTAGAAGACAGGTTATTTCTTTGGTGTTAAGGCATAGTTGTGGTTTAGGCTAAGGGCATTGATAGCTTCTTCCTTGGATGAAATCTTATGAGAATGAAGTTAAATTTATTGAACTCTTGCATGACAGCTTCCTTAAGCAGTATGTGACAAGTAACTTGAGGTCAAAGAATTTAAGACATAATTATAGTGTCAGAAAGGGGGGGGGGTTCAGTAAAAGACATGACTGTTCTGCTTCTGGATGATGGCAGTGATCATGCTATACTAATGTGGGAAGTAGCTAAGTGTATGGATGTTATTTCATTTCATTTAAAAAAGATTACATAGTGAAGTACAATGTTGGGAATCATACCAACTGAGGAGAATACTCTTGGAAGTTTTTCCACGTGATTATACTATAAATTAAAGATACTAGGAAATTATATACTTGGTTTAATCCTTTATCCAAATGTAAGCAAACAAGTTTGTGCCTACCTGAACTATTTTCAGGATTGGGGCAACTCTTATTAAGAAGCCTTAGTATACCATAACTTGCCTTAGTATACCATTATGGTATACTAAGGCAAGTTATGTGAAGTCAAAAGCTTCTTTATATGAGTTATCCCAATCCTGAAAATAGTTCAGGCACAAACTTGTTTGCTTACACTCGAATAAAGGATTAAACCAAGTATATAATTTCTTGGTATCTTTAATTTATGAGGAGAATACTAGGTTTATTTCTATGGTATTGCTTGCAAGATAAGGATATTTTCAGTATATAGGAAGTATTAAAAAAATCATCAACCTGTAATGGCACATTCCAACAGTATTGGAATGTGCCATTACAGGTTGGAGAATAAATAGGGTAGAAGTGAAATGGATCTTAAATCTTATTAAGCAGGAGATTTGTCAGAAAAAAATGGGGTGGAGGGAATACTATATAAAGGATGATGTTAGTTATGAAAATTATAAGTCACAGACCATACATCTATTGTATAGAAATCTAAGTGTGAGTATGAAAAGAATTTGGCTCTGCAAACAAAAGACAACTGAAAAAAAAAATATTATCATCATCATATCTCATCATCTATGGAGGACTCACCAGAACTCAGTATGATAAATTCACTCACAAATATTGGTTTGAGATATTGTTCAACTATTAAGTGCCCATTTTGCTAATAGCTATTCAACATGTAGCTCGATGCATGCTGCCTCTACACTGGATTAAGAAATGCAGGTTTATTAAAAGGAGGTAGAGCTGTTACATAAACTGAATAAAAATTCAACAGTAGGACTGATGGAATATCACCACAAATGCCAAAAGAGTATGCAGGTGAACTAGCTGTATCTTTTGATTTGGATGTACAATTTGAGTCTCACCACAAGGAAGTTTCTATGGGAATGAAAATAATGTGTGATAATTGCACAAAGGTTGTTCAAAGACTGATGTGTTTAACTATTGACCTATCAGTATCTCAGGAGTGGTGGTGAAGATTTTGGAAAAGCTGGTAAGAGCTCATGTACAGAAATGAGTTGACAGAGAATCTATACTCTTCAATGAATAGTATGGATTTAAAGGGAAGATCATGTTTGAGTAAGTTGCTCACATTTCATGATAATGTTATGGTTGAATTAGACAAAGGGAATGGATGTATTGTGATACTGTTTGGATTTTGAATAAGGCTTGTTGCAAGATACAGCATGGAAGACTGTTGCATAAGTTGCAGGATATGAGATTGGATTATTAACTATTAGCATAATGAGAATGGCTGACTGATATATCAAAAAGTGGTGTGTGTGTGTGGGGGTGTGGGGTGGATGTGAGTCTTTACTTTAATGACGGGAAGGATTTGGCAAAATGGTGAGATAAATGTGAGTAGCGAAATTGCCCATTTGAATGGCGCGATACACAGAGCTAAAAGACAACTGGAGCATATGGAAAAATGTGTGTTGAACGTACTGACAAATAACCGGCGGAAGTCTGTGATGGCAAATAATAGAATGTTCGGAAACGTCAATAAAATGAAGGAGTGAGTGCTGTATGGTGATTCGCTATTAAGAGGCGTAATAATTGAGAGTTTAACGAAGTCATACCAGCCGGGTGCGAACATAAAGGACATCAACGAATCTATTCGACTGCAAAAACAGAGGGTGAAAGAGATAATAATCGTGGCAGGAACGAATGATTTGAAAGAGGACAAAATGGAAATGATAGAGGATGTGAGAGAGTTGTTTGATTTAGCAAAAGAGAAGAGTGAGAGAGTTAGGATGGTGAGTATCTTACCGCGGTATGACAGCAAAGTGTTTAGAAGGAGAGCCACAATTGCCAATGACTTTATGCGTGGGCTATGTATGGAGAGTGGTGTGGAATTTGTGGAGGTGTGGAATGAGTTCGATGGGCGAAAGGACTTATACAAGATGGATGGGTTACATTTGAATGGAGTTGGTGTACGGAGACTTGAAAGAGTGTTGATGAATGATGTGGAAGTGGATGTACAGACTCAGGGAAACTAGATTTATTAAGGGGAGGGAGTAGATATGCAGACTTTAGGGGGGGCAGTTAAGCGTATGAATGAGTATATAATGCCCGAGCGAGTACGACGGACAACAAATCAGAATGGGATAGTTAGTATAAGGCATCAAAGTAGGGATGGGACAAATGGGCTTCTGCGATTCATGTACGCTAATGCCAGGAGTATTAGGAACAAGAAGGAAGAGTTTTTGGCCATGGTTGGCACTTCCAGGCCACAGGTTGTTGGTATTAGTAAACATGGCTGACAGAAGATGATAAAGCTAGTGGGATTGAATGCGACGGGTATAGCGTGTTCAGGAGTGACAGGGTGAATAAAAAGGGGGGGGGTGTTATTGATGATAGCTGATGAGCTTCAGCCAAGGAGTATAGAAGTTGAACTGCAGGATGGGGAAAAAAGCGCATTTGAGGCTGTTTGGTGTGAGATAGAATCTAGCACAACAAAATATACAATTGGGTGCTGCTATAGACCAGGTGATGGAGTGGATGGTGGAGATAGTATGCATAAGCAAATAGAAGAAATGAGTGGAAGGAGGGTAATTATTGTGGGTGATTTCAGTTATGGTAACATTGACTGGAAAGAGGAGAGGGCACATGGGAGGAAGGAATTGGATTTTATGCGGTTATTAAGGGACAACTATCTAAGGCAACATGTATTGGAAAATACCAGGGGGCAGAGAGTGCTGGACCTAGTAATTGCAACTGAGAATGTGGCTGTAACGAACATGACCATGTTGCCACCAATTGGTGAGAGTGACCATAAGGTCATGACTTGGGAGGTGGCTAAAGGAGTCGAATTTACAATTAAGACAGGGTACATGTGGAATTACCGGGCTGGTAAGTATGACAAGCTTAGGTGTGTGCTTGGCTCAATGCCATGGCATGTAAAACTGCAAGGGCTGGATGTTGATAGTGCATGGGAGGTGGTTAAGAACTGCTCGCAGGAGGCAATGGTTGACTGTATACCAAGAGTCCGAATAATAAATCAAGTGGCCAGGATGGTAACAAGGGTGGTAAGAAAAGCAAAAGCAGATTACGAAAGGAAATTGGCCACGCAGGCTAAAGAGAATCCCAAACAGTTTTTTCAATATGTTGCAAGTAAAAGGAAAAATGCTCGTGGTAGAATGATCTTAAAAAATGCTGAAGGTAGGGAGGTAACCAAATCAGTCGATATTGTGGAATTACTGAGCGAGCACTTTGCAAGAGTATATCATCCAGGTGGTGACTTTGCAGGAATGGAAGAACCAACAGCTTTTACTGGAATTGTGATGAATGAAGTAGAGGTAACTAGTCTATTACAGAACCTCAATGTCAATACATCTGTGGGATTGGATGGTATACCAGCTCGTGTCGTACATGAAGCGGCCAAAGAATTGTCAGTGCCCTTGACCATTTTGTTTAATTTGAGCCTCAGGACTGGGTCAGTCCCAAGGGGGTGGAAAGAGGGGAAAATAACTCTGCTGCATAAAGGTGGTTCCAAGGCTGCTGTTGAAAATTACCGGCCAATCAGCATAACAGGAATCATTATCAAGGTCTTGGAGAAAATAGTCGAGAGGAAAATACAAGATTGGATAGATGAAAATGGAATACTGTATCGGAGACAGCATGGTTTTGTGAAGGGTAGGTCATGCCTCAGTAACTTGCTCACGTATTATAACACAGTGACGGCTGAACTGGATAAGGGTAATGGGTTTGCAGTGATTCTACTGGACCTTGCTAAGGCCTTTGACAGGATACCACATGGAATTCTAATCAGTAAATTGCAGCATATGGGGATGGATATAGGGTAGGTGAGATGGATAGGAGGGTGGTTGACGGAGAGATATCAGAGAGTGGTTTACTCAGGAGTAGAGTCCACAAGACGGCCTGTGACTAGTGGTGTGCCACAAGGATCTGTTCTTGGACCACTGCTGTTTAATTTGTTCATAAATGATATAGGAAAATATCTGAGAGGAGCAGTTCATTTGTTTGCGGATGATGCAAAGTTGGGTAGGGCAATAGTGAATGCAGATGACGTCAAAATTTTGCAGGATGATTTGGATAGATTGGAGGTCTGGGCTAAGGAGAATGGATGTCAATTTAATGTGGCAAAATGTAAGGTTATGCATTTTGGGGTGAAAAGATTGGCGGCAGTTTACCGCATTGGTGGAACCGTGCTCCAGGAAATTGATGAGGCACGAGATTTAGGAGTGTTGGTGGATAAGGAATTGAAATTTAGGGGACACATTGCAAAAGTGGCTAAATCAGCTCATCAAATCACTTGGTTGCTGAAGAATACATTGACAAGCAGAGACAAGCAGGTTATTGTTCCTCTCTATCGAGCCTTGATAAGACCCCATCTCGACTACTGTGCTCAGATTTGGTCACCTAGGTTTCTTTTTGATGGGGAGGAGGTGGAGAGGATCCAGAGGCGAGTGACTAAGATGATAGCAGGTCTGTGGAATGAACCGTATGAGAACAGGTTGAGGATTTGTGGGTTACAAAAATTGGTTGATAGGCGGAGGAGGGGAGATATGATTGATACATTCAAATTACTGAAGGGTTTCTATAAAATTAATTCAGAAGATATTTTTGAGAACAGGGCTGGTTGTGGGAGGACTAAGGGACATCCATGGAAACTGGGCAAAAGTGTGGTTAGTAAAGGTGTTAGAGTTGGGTTCTTTACTTTTAGAGTAGTGAATGAGTGGAATGCGCTCCCTGAGTCTGTGGTGGATGCTGTGACAGTGAATATGTTTAAGGCGAGGTATGATAGATACTGTATGAATGTCGAATAGTTGTGATGAATATGAATTGGGGCCTCCCTCGAAGAGTCTAATGACTCCCTGGAGTTGCCCGTAATAATAGTAATAATAATAATAATAAACATACATCTGTTTGCTGGTAATGCAAAGATAGGCAGGGTAATTAGGAGTAAGACTGACTTGTAGCACTTGCAAAAGGATTTGAACAAGCTGTAATTGTATGGGTAAAATAGTAAATGTAAAGCTAGCTACTTTGTGTTGAGATATCCTATGGTGTATTACATTGGCAAGATTATGCCAGAAGAAACTGATCAGGCTGGGGATCTTGGAGTGTTAATAGACAGGGCATTAAAGTTCAGGGACTATATAGCAAAGGATGCAAATATTATTCAGAGGATAATTGGAATACTGACATGAACAGTAACATGCAAGGATAAGGAACATTTTGTCTCTTTACAAGGTCTTGATACCACCTCACCTGGACTATTGTGCACAAATTTGATCTCCTTGTTTTCAAGATTTATTTTTCTTTTTTTATTATTTCATGCTCCCTCCAAGGAGTCCAAAGACTCATCGAGGGAGGGCACCAACTCTACAACTCTCCGTGTCTGCCATGCATTCCACCAGCTGCACCAAATTGCTACTACATCATCATCTACACCAACACCATCTATTCGCCACCATCACTAGTATTTTTTTTTTTGTCTGTAAATTGGAGTGTTTGAAAACAACTGTCGTTTTCACATGCCCACAATTCCAGCCTATTCAAATCATTCTGCATCTGCAAGTACTGTATATCGGCTGCATTCCTGATTACCTTGCCTATCATCATGAGCAAGTAGCTTTATGTTTCTTGTCAAATCCTTCAGAATGTCATTAATATAAAGATTGAATAACAGTGGACCAAGTACTGATCCTTGTGCTACAGCATTAGTAAATTTTGGAGACTCACATCCTCCCTATACCACTTTTTAATATGTCATTTTGGCTGAGTGGTTAATAAATCTGACAATCACAACATCCATGCCCACGGTGGGATTCGAATCCCACTGTGGGCATGGATGTTGTGATTATCTGTGAAAATACTAGTGTTGGTAGTGATCAGTAGATGCCATTGGTGTAGATGATGCAGTTCGCTGTAGTTGAGTGGTAGAGGCAGAGAGTTGTAGAGTAGGTGCTCGATGAGTCTTTGGACTTCTTGGAGGTGTCATGTAATAATAATAATAATAAATAATCCAGTCCCATATTCTCCAATTTATGCAACAGGCTTCCATACTGTATTATGTCTTAAAATCCCACAGTATTAGGGTATATGCATTCCTTTTATATAACTCAATGGTAATATTATTATAGAATGTGAGCAAGCTGCTTCAACATGACGTTCCCTTAGTAACTCTTCAGCACTTGTACATTCCATTTTGTTTGTTGTGAAGTATAGATTCTTGGTCAACTCATTTCTGTGTGTGAGCCCTAACTTACTTTTCCAAAATCTTCATCCTCCTCTCTAAAAATATTGTTAGTCAATCGTTGGATACATCAGTCTTTGCTCTACTTTATCACATGTTCTGAAACTCAAATTATATAGGCTCGTCAAAGGAATAGGCATTTCAGATGAACACTATTTTAGCATCCGTGCTGATATCCCATCAGTCCCTTCTGCCAAATTCTTATTCAGTTTGTGTAACGGCTCTAGTATCTCCTTCATATATGCCTGAGTTCTTGTGAAGAGGTGGCAGTGAGGTCTGTGTTGCATATATGAGGCTGATAGCTTTTAGCAAAATGGAAGCTCATTAGTTGAACAATCTAATAGAGTAGAGTTATACTTTCATATTCATTCTTTCTTCTACTTGCAACATAGTCATAGAATTCTTTTGGGTTGTCTTTAGCTTGCAGAACCAGTTTCTTTTCATTCTCAGACTTTGCTTTCCATACAGCAGTAATAACTTCTGGATTGTACCTTATAATTCTCATAACTGGCATCATCCTTATGAGCATGATGTTCCTTCTACATCTTTATCTTACAAATCTCTTGCTTTACATGATTACACATACATTTCACTCCTATCTTATTTATTCTTCAAACTCTAGTGACACATTCCGATGTTACATCATTTAAATATTTTTAAATCCTTCCCATTCAACAAATGATACCACGATGCAGAAATTGGCATACTCCTCAGTTGGTCATAATTTCCTGCTTTGTAGTTCAGCACATAACTTTTTCTGAATGGAACAATCATAAGTTTAGCCACTTCCCAAGTGAGTACCGCATGATTACTGTCACCAACCACAGGCAGATTAGTTATGTCTGTAACTGAAACACTTTCTGACACTATAATCAAATCTAGCACTCTTTGACAGAGTTCCTTCTGTCACATGCTGTTTGAGGAAGTTGTCCCACAACAGCTTAGTAAATTCAGTTTCATTCTTCTCATGAGATTTCACTGCATCCTAATCAATGTTTGTATAAAGTCCCCCATTATAATTACTCGTTTTGCACCCATCACCTTTAGGTCTGTAACAACACCCCACTATGTATTTGATCTTGTTGGACTACACCTGATGCCAGTTGGCTTCCAACTCACTGCCACATGAAAAACTGTTACTAGTCTTGCAGTCATAGGTCTCAACTTTAACTGGATTGAAATAATCTAATATCATTAGCAGCACACACCCCTCCTCTCCTGTCTCTTGTTTCTAAAAATATTGTACCTTTTACACTTGATATCAGCCAGTATATCGTATATCTACTTAGAGCTACTAAAAGGCTGTCAGTGCATAATATGTCAAGTTATGTCAACCTCCTGCAGTCAAGTTATCCCTGCCTTCCTGTGGTATAGCCTGTTTTCACAAATATGAAGACTGGCAAGCAATGCCTCTGCAAATTCATACCTTCCCTAATTGGAGCAAATGCTGACTAGACTCTAGGTAGTATGTCTTTCATCACCCAGTGAAATACAATCACCTTGCTTATTAGTCTTAAAGTGGCTGCAGCCATATTTGCTCAGTAGAGCAAGGTTCTGGTTTCTTCCCCCCCCCCACATCCCTTTCTTCCCACATGCCAATCATGCTGTAGGGCAGCGTTTCCCAAACTTTTCCTACGACGGAACACTTCACAAATCCTGAAAATTTCATGGAACAGCTTGGTTATTTTGTAATGTATTAATTAATAATTAATTGTTAATTCAGCTGATTTTTTATTATTAATTAATAATTAAACATCAATTAACCATAAACATCATTAAATTAATTTGTGCTGATTTTCATTGACATATCCCATTCTGATCACCAAAAATTTATAATATTATTATAAGTACTTACGAGTACTCGTATGTCTTATAATAATAAGACATAACTTGACATAATATGTCAAGTTATGTCAACCTCCTGCAGTCAAGTTATCCCTGCCTTCCTGTGGTATAGCCTGTTTTCACAAATATGGAGACTGGCAAGCAATGCCTCTGCAAATTCATACCTTCCCTAATTGGAGCAAATGCTGACTAGACTCTAGGTAGTATGTCTTTCATCACCCAGTGAAATACAATCACCTTGCTTATTAGTCTTAAAGTGGCTGCAGCCATATTTGCTCAGTAGAGCAAGGTTCTGGTTTCTTCCCCCCCCCACATCCCTTTCTTCCCACATGCCAATCATGCTGTAGGGCAGCGTTTCCCAAACTTTTCCTACGACGGAACACTTCACAAATCCTGAAAATTTCATGGAACAGCTTGGTTATTTTGTAATGTATTAATTAATAATTAATTGTTAATTCAGCTGATTTTTTATTATTAATTAATAATTAAACATCATTTAACCATAAACATCATTAAATTAATTTGTGCTGATTTTCATTGACATATCCCATTCTGATCACCAAAAATTTATAATATTATTATAAGTACTTACGAGTACTCGTATGTCTTCCTGGAGATCGCTTTGTAGGCTGGTGGTGGATGACTCACTATCTGTTGAGTCACAAACACCTTCAATAAGAGATTTGTTAATACCAAAATTAAACAAAGTCCCTTGTCTCTTATTTATATTAAAATTTAAATCTGCAGGCCTATTACTTTTAAAAAATCACGGCACTATGGTTTGAAACTTTCACCCTACAATACGAACTTGCGAAGAAAGTATTCAGTATTACTAGATTTGAGAACCGGATACAAGACTACCTTGATCTTCAATTTTAGTGGAAAAATTTTCTTTATACTTCCTTGCTGATTGGTCACTAACATTTGCAACACAGATGTGATTTCTTTCAGTTTTGAGAACAGAGGATACACCGCCCATTGTTGTAATCGGCTTGGAGGCAATTTTTATGATCAGTCATAACCAGCGGTATTCTCTTTCCTGATTGTTGAAAAATTTTGATGTATGAAAATTAACGATAATTCATGAATATTTCCATGTTTAAAAATATGCCGCTTGGTCACTAACATTTGCTACACAGATGTTATTAGGCATTCTGGGTCTGAGCTTGTCGACATATTCATGAATATTATTCTCCTCAGAATATTTCCACTATAAAATATTTATTCATGAAAAATACTTAGAAAACTAAAATGACAAATTCCAGGAGAACTTCTTGCAGAACACTTATTCATCTTCTGAGGACTACAGTTTGAGAAGCCCTGCTGTAGAGAATGTCAGACATTCCCTCAGACACGGAATATTGCTCCCATATTTATAGCAGTGCAATCCTCTCTAAGATTGTTCATTTCTATCCAGACGAGTGCAATCTGGTTAATTAATGATAACCTCTCTCTCTCTCTCTCATATCCACTTCAATCCCTCTCTGCTTCTTTGTGATTCTTCCACAGATGCGTTCATGGATAGTGCTCTGGTGAATTGGCCACTGTTATTCCTCCAAAATCATTAAAACAAGAGCTGCTGCTAACCAACATCTTTTTACAGTCCATCTTGAAACTCACCAAACCAACTTCACCACCTACGCTTTCATTCCATCCACTTCTGTTCTTTGGAACAGCCTCCCCCCACTCTTCCTTCTCCAAAAAATACAGCCTTCAGTTCAAAAAAAAAAAAAAAAGTAAACAGAATCTTCCTTCTTATCCTCTTACCTACACATGGCACTGATCTACTATAGGTTTTGTGACCTTTCATGTGTGGAGCAGATATAAAAAATCCTTCTGATAGCTTTGTGTCACTAATGACTACAATCTGAGGTCCCAACGTATTCACCAAGGCAACAAGCTCTATCCCTTTGTTTCTTATGCTTGTCACATTTCTGTACAGACATAATAAGTTATCTGCGTGCTTGCTTGTTTGTATACTTTTCTTTGTAGTCTATGGGAACAGTTGGACATCTTGCAGATCTCTGTTCTTATCTAGTACCTTACTTATGCATACATCCTTGCACCTGCTTGATAAGTTCGAACTGGATGAACACACATTCATTTTCTCATAATCATTTCCATAATAATACACCTTCCCATCATTAGTACAGTTACATAACACTGTCGCTCTTACACACAGATTCTTGCCATTCCTCCCATCATAATCTACTTTCCATGGCTCTCTGTGTTAGGTCTCATATCAATTAATATCTGAAGACTCCTGATACCAAATGCATTGAAGTGTAGGTTGTCCCTGTTATACAAATTCGTTGTTACCTTAGGTTCACTCCAAGCATCCACTCCATTGTCGAATCGTTTGCCATCATAGCACTTTTTTTTAATTCATTTCTATCATGTGTAGGTAATATCCAGGGTGTTTCACATAATACAGGGAATAGAAGAGGAGAGAATAGAAACAGTAGGAGAGAGGGAATGAGAGAGAGGTATGGGAATGGTAGAAGAGGAGAGAATAGGAGCAGTAGATGAGAGGAATTGGAAGAATGCGAGGGTGTGCTGGAACCACGGATAGAGTGATGCCAGGACAGCAGGTCCTGGCATCACTCTATCTGTGGTTTCTCTCTGTGCTTCCTATGTTAGGGAAGCACAGAGAGAAAGGGTTAAGGGGAAACTAGAATTCTCAGGAAGGATGGTAGCAGGGATGGCCTCTTGTGGGAATGGGTGCTTGGGGAAGGATGATGACATCCGACATAACACTGAGCCCAGTGGGGTCTAGAGGGGATAATGATTGGTATAGAAGCAGTGACATTTTTATTCTTTATACTAATGCCAGGAGTATCCGAAATAAAGGAAATGAATTGGTGGTGCTGATAGCATCAGCCAAGCCAAAGATTATCGGGATCTCTGAGACGTGGTTGACAGAAGATGATATAATAACATGAATTGAAGTAGCAGGGTACAGCATTTTTTCGGTAGGATAGGAAAGGAAAATGTGGTGGTGGAGTACTGCTTATGATAAGTGATGACTTATGTCCTCCAAGAGTGGAGGCTTTGGAAGGCAGTGACACTAATGGTTTTGAAAGCATGTGGTGTGAGGTAGAAGTGGCCAAGACAGGATATTTAGTGGGGTGTTGCTACAAACCAAGGAGCACAGAGGGTGGGGGAGCAGGAGATGTTTAGGCAATTGAGCTTGGCAAGTGTAGGAAGAATGATTGTTATGGGAGATTTTAACTACAGCAGTATAAGCTGGGAAGAGGAAAATGCATGTAGTAATAAGGGAATAGAATTTCTAGAATTCTTGAGGGACAGATGTCTTAGTCAACATCTAACAGAGGGAACAGGAGGTTCAAGAGTTTTGGATTTGGTCAGCATCAGAAGAGCTGATAATAACTGAGATGACATCTCTCCCACAAGTTGGAGAGAGAGAGACAGACCATGTGGTTTTGACTTTGAAGATAAATAGACATGTAGGAGTATCAAAGAAAAGGGAATGTATGTGGAATTATAAAGCAGGTGATTATAATAGTCTTAGGTATCAACTAGGGGCAGTTCCATGAACGGTGGAATTGGAAGGCCAGAATATCATTAGTGCTTGAGAAATTGTGAAGGAATATTTGTTAGCAGCAGCAGTAGTAAGCTGTATTCCACAAGTGAAGAAGCAGACACAATTCGGTGTAAAGTGGATGACAAACAGTATCAAACAGGAACTGCAGTTGAAAAAGAGATTATGGAAGAGATATAAGGAGAAGGGGTGAAGGGCAGATGTACGAAGGATATAAGACTCAGGCCAGGAGAGTGACTAGTATGGTGAGGAAAGCAAAACTGGAATATGAGAAGAGATTGGTACTAAGATCCAAAGAAAATCCTAGAGAATTTTTTAGCTATGTGGCCAGTAGGAGGAGAAATGATTGTGGAAGAATGACATTGCAGGATAAAAATGGAAATAGGGTGATTGATGCAGAGGACATAGTTTAGTTGTTCAGTGAGCACTTTATTGGAGTGTTTCATCTTGGAGAAGAAGGTTTTAATACTAGAGGGATAGGACAGGGTTTAGAGGTGCAAGAGGAGAGTGTGTTCCAAATACTGAGTACTCTGGATATCAGTAAAGCTGACATCAAGTAGCACATTCTCTCAAAATCCGTGGTGGAATACCATCCGCTCTTGAGAGAATGTGCTAAAGAACTTGACAGCTCTGTTGACCTGGCTCTTCAATAAAAGTCTAGCTGTGGGAAAGGTACTCAAGGAATGGAAGGAAGGTAAGATAGTGCCCAGAAGGATTACAAGTGGGGGGGGGTTCCGCAGGGCTTAGTACTGGGACCTGTATTGTTCAACCTTTATATCAATGACATTGTCAATGGATTGCAAGGGGATATTCAGTTGTTTGTGGATGATGTGAAGCTGGGGAGGGTTATCAGTAATAGTGCAGATGTGGCAGACCTACAAATAGGATTTGAATAAACTAGACAGATGGGCAAATGAATGGGGGTGTCAATTTAATGCAGCAAAATGTAGTCTTGCAGTTTGAGATCCATCGATGAGAGGCTGCATACTCAATTGGAGGAGCTGTACTAGAGGAAGTAGGGGAGACAAGAGATCTGGGGGTGATGATTGATAGAAAACTGAAATTCAGGGAGCATATTGCAAAGGTGGTGAAGATAACCCAGAGGATTGCTGCAATACTGAAGACGATGCTGACCTGCAGAGATAAAAGAGTTATCATTCCGTTGTGTAAGACCCTGATCAGACCACACTTAGACTATTGTTCTCAAATTTGGCCCCCAGGATTTGAAGGGAGAAATTAACTATGGAAAGGATACAGAGGTGGATAAAAAAAAAAAAGATGGTTTCAGGACTGTACAATGTCAGTTATGAGGATCGGCTGAAGGAATATGGACTGCAGAGTTTGGTGGATAGAAGGAGAGGTGATATGATCGAGACTTTTAAACTGTTGAGAGGTAGTTTCAGGATGGACATCAGGGAGCGCGATGACAAGGGGCCATCCCTGGAAGTTACAAAAGGAAGCTGTGAGCAAGAGGGTGAGGGGTGGTTTCTTTGCATGGATGGGGGGGGGGTTGAACCGTGGAATGCATTGCCCGAGAGAGTGAGAGCAAGAACAGTCAATGAGTTCAAGGAGTGGTGTGATAGACTTTATGTTTCCTAAGGACCTCCCACAATGATTCTCTTGACTCCATGGAGGCCTGAAGAATAATAATAACAATAATAATCTGTAGAGAGAGAGAAACAGTAGAAAAACATCCTCAAACTTTGGTTGCTCTAAATAAATCACGAGGAAAAAATTTTGACAATAAAAAATAAATAAATAAATAAAGTTCAAAAAATGGTTGCTAGTGGAAATATGGTGCTCTAAGTGAGAAAAGATAATAAATTTTTCATACCATTTGAGCACTGAGATGGTATGCACAAAGGTTGCAAAAGTCCTTTGACTTGTGTGATGAATTTCTGTATTTTCAGTATGATAGTACAGATATTTCATACTGAAAATAACAGTACATCATTATTAGTGTGTAGACATTACATTACATTAGCCAGCCGCTATCAGTCCGGGGGACTTTTGGCCTCAAGCACCACATGTCCCCACTGGGCACGGCCTTCTGCGACTGTCTGCCATGTTCTGGTTTCCAGCCCGACACCCTGCAGTCTTCCTTCTCCTGATCCGCCCATCTCCTTCTCGGTCTCCCTGATCGGGGTTGGGCCTCCCACACGTGTCTCAGTCATTTCGGGGCCGATACGGTACAGGTGCCCCAGCCATTGAAGACGCCGGTTGCAGCTCCATCAAGACGTCTGCCAAGTTGTATAAAGCATGTATGGCAGCATTGGACCGCCTCCTCCAGACTCCGTCTGCCATGACCCCTCCATAGATACATCGTAGCATCTTGTTCTCGAATACTCTCGGGTGATCTGCTTGTCTCGCCGTGAGAGTCCACGCTTCAGCACCATAGAGGAGAACAAGCCTGCTCAAAGTCTTGTATAGTCCCACCTTTTGTAGTCCAAACAGCAAGCGCGAGGCGAAAAGGAGGACACACCTGATAATAGGCCACATTCGCAGCATTTACCCGACTCTGGACATCCGCCTCAACTTTGTTGTCTTCAGTCACAAAAGAACCCAAGTACCTAAATACCTTCACCATCTCAAACTGTGCAGCTCCCCTCTGGATCTTGAGCAGCATGGTGACTCATAAAAAGGTATTTTGTCTTCTCGGCATTTATCTTCAGGCCAACTTCTTCTGCAGCTTCCTCAATAGCAGTAACTAATGCCACTGCATCGTCCTGTTGATGCGCCATGACGTTCAGGTCGTCCGCATAGCCAAGAATCCTAACTTCCACCCCATGTTGACTCCACCTGCCACTTGCTGTGTGTTTCTAATTACTTTTTCCAACACTAGATTGAAGAGAATAGGAAAAAGCCCATCACCCTGCTTCACACTGGTCTGTACTTGAAACGGGTCCAACAGGTCACCTTCTGCTTTCACTCTTGCTCTCGAACCTGCTACACACACCTGCACCATTTTTCGGAGTTTTCGAGGAATTCCAGCTCTTCTAACACCTGCCATATTTTTGGGCATATTATTGAGTCATTGGCTTTAGAAAAGTCTATGAAAATATTATGAACTTCCCGGTTATATTCCCAACACTTTTCAAAAATTTGGCACAGCGTGAAGAGTTGGTCTATTGTAGAACGGTTCCTCCTGAAGCCCGTCTGGTAGTCACCAAGGCATTCTTCTGCATATGGTGTGAGGCGCATTAGCATGATGTTAGACAGCACCTTGTAGCCAGTCGATAGTAGCGAGATGTCCCTATAGTTGCCACATTGAACCTTATCGCCTTTCTTATATACTGGGGTGATCAACGACTCCTTCCACTCGACTGGCAGCTGTTCTTCTCGCCAGATCATCAAGATGAGCCAGTGCAGCTGCTCCAGCAGGATGTCCCCACCATTCTTCAGGAGTTCTGCCAGCATGCAGTCCACTCCTGGAGCCTTATTATTTTTCAGCATGCAGATAGCACGAGTAATCGCACTAAATGTCGGCTCTTCAATAAATGATTCAGCAGTTTGATAAGGAGTATCCTTCGATATTGACGTTCCAACATTGACATTCAGCAAGTTCACGAAATATCTACGCCACCACTCGAGAGCATCTTTTGAGTTTGTTAACAGATTTCCACTCTCATCTCGTATGGTTGCCGCTTGTGTCTGGGCACCTCGCATGGCTTTGATTGTCCGGTACATCTCCCGTCCATTATTTGTCACCCTATTTCTCTCTATACTAGCCACTTTCTCATTAAGATACTTCCACTTTTCCCTGCGTAGACATGTATTCACCACTCTTCTCACCCTCTCATATGCAGCTTTCTTCCTGCTATCCGCTGGGTAGTTCATTAGTGCTTCCCTTCGTTTCGCTACAGCTTCTTCACACTCTGTATTAAACCATGCTTTTCTCCTCCTCTTTCTCTTTCCCACAGTTCTCGAGGCAGCTTACGCAACCGTATTTTGATGGTGTCCCACATCCCATCTGGATCATCCTCTTCCTCCTATAACTCCCCAAAACGATTCTGCAACTCTAACTGGAAAGCCCGCTTGCCTTCTGCTGTTTTCAACTTGTCCAGGTCCCATGCCGACATATGGTAATACATGCGGGCCTCTGTACCACAATTCTATGCCTGAAATAGTGGTCACTATCTCTGCTCCTCTGAAACTTCTCGCATCCGAGATGGAACTGTGGTGATTCGATACACTAGTACAGTGATGGCGAACCTATGACACGTCTGTCAGCACTGACACACTAGAGGGTTTCAGGTGACACACTTTGGATGTTGAAAAATATTGGTATTCTGATGAAAAAACTGCTATAAATCATGTAAGATCGCTCTCTGTTAAGGCGAAGGTAGGTTTCAGTTCATTGAAAGAATTATATTTTATTGTTAGCCTATTTCTATTTTATCTTGTAACTAGCCTATAAACAACGAGCGTTTTAAGTTTGCACTTTCTTTCTTAATCATTATAATTTCTGCATAGTCATATGATATTATAAAAACTTATAAAAATTATTATCAATATTATACGATACAAACTTATAAATATGTGCTTTATATATTATAAACTTAAAGTTTTCATTTGATTTCTGTGTGAAATTCATTCATGCATGCATTCCAAGTCTCTTGACTGAGTAATACAGGTTCTAAACATATTCAAAACCACTTTAACAGAAAATATAATTCGCAGCATTAAATATTGAATTTATCTGAGTAAATAATGAAAACATTTTTATAGTTGCAATAAATTCAGTAAATTTTGTTAAATAATTCAAATCGCAATAAAACCTACTAAATAGCATGATAGAGAGTGAAATGTAACAAGGTTGCTACAAACATACCGGTAATAAATCTGGCAACCCTAATAAAAGAAGTAGCGGTAGTCTTGCATGGTCTGCCACTTAAGTAATTTGAGTTGCTGGTGTATAATTCGTTTCCAGTAATTGTTAGTTATTAATTATTACTGCTTACCACTGTATATAATTGTGCTCTTTTTTAATTTGTGAACCCTTTTACAATGGCAGCTAGCACTAATAAAAAACTAAAATTATCACAGAAAGGAAGTGGAAGAAATTTCCAAGATGCCTGGACTGAACAATGTGGTTTTATTGATAGAGGTGATAAAGTTCTCTGTAAATTGTGTGGTGAGCTATCTGTGAATAGAACTTGGAATATAAGAAGACAGTTTAAAACTAAGCACAAATGGCTCCTAGAAAAAACGTTTGAAGAATGCAAAGAATACATATCGCAACATCTAAAACTGGCAGAATCACAATCAGGGATTTCCATTAAATTTGTTTCAGGACCTTCAAATTTAGTAGCCGCAAGTTGCAGTATTTCACATACTATTGTTGAACATGGGAAACCACTTAGTGATGGTGATTATATTAAAGAAGCTTTCATAAAGTATGCACCATTTTTATTTGAGGACTTTCATAATAAGGAAGCTATTGTAAAGCACATGAAAGAGTTGCCATTAAGTAGGAATACTATTAAAGACAGAGTTATATCAATGAATGCTAGTATAGAAAATCAAATACAACAAGACTTGAACTCCTGCCATTGTTTTTCCATTTGTCTCGACGAAACTACAGATATTACGTCACCAGCTCGACTGGCTATTATTGCAAGGTATGTTCACGGTGATTCTATGCATGAGGAATTGATAAAATTAGAAAATTTACCTCAAAACATGACAGATAAAGACACATGCGACTGTGTTGTTAAAGTGTTCTGTGAGAAACAGATTGATTTATCGAAAATATTTTTGATTACAACTGATGGCGCGTCTAATATGGTTGGCCGTAATGTCGGTTTTATCAAACAATTTACAGAATATGTTGGTCACCCCCTGGTTTGTTTCCATTGTATTATACATCAGGAGACACTGTGTGTGAAATCAGGCTTAAAGGATTTGGATGATGTGATGAGATTTGTGACAAAAATAATTAATTTTATTGCTGCCAGGGCTTTAAACAAACGAGAATTTAATTCACTTTTAAGCAAAGTTGAATCGGTGTACAGTGGTCTATTAATGTACAATAATATTTGATGGTTGAGTCATAGCCAAGTACCATTGAACGGTTTGTTGAATGTTTAAATGGAATGAAATTATATTTAAATACGAAGGGCATGGAGTACGAATTTTCTCAGTTGAACAATTCTGCTTGGCTCAGTAAGCTGATGTTTTTCACAGATTTTTCATTTCACCTGAATGAACTTAATATACAATTGCAAGGTTTCGGAAAATCTGTCGATGTTATGTTTGGCATGATCAAGAGCTTTGAGAATAAACTCAAAATATTTCAACATGATTTAGAAAGCAACAATTTTAAGTATTTCCCAAGAGTGAAAATTTTTTTAACGAAACCTGCCCCAAAAATCATGAACAACATATCAACCAATCTATCGAAGTTCTAAAGTCAGTAACTGAGCAGTTTCTTCTAGATTTGAGCAATTTCGAATGTTGGAACAAACAATCCAATTCATAAAGTATCCTGATGAAACAGAATTCATGGATCTTAAATTAGATGGCTTTGAGCGGTTGGATTTAAAAGATCTAGAAATGCACCTAGCTGACTTCTAGTGTAATTCTATCTGGAAAAGAAAGTTTATTGCTCTTAGAAATGAATTAGAAGAACTTGAGTGGGAACGTCTGCATGATACTGTGTAAAAATTCAGACTGTGAAATTCTAAGCGTGTGGAATAGCCTTCCCGAAAACTTTCATACTCTTAAAATCTTTGCTAAAGCTCTTCTAACAGTTTTCTCTTCTACATACTCTTGTGAAACTCTATTTTCTGCCTTAAATGATATCAAATCGAAAGGGAGAAATAGATTGAGCAATGATTTGAGCACTGCCTGTGTAGCATTAAAATGTACACACTGCCCTTCTATAAAGCAACTTTCTACCAGTACTCAGTAACAGAAAAGTCATTAATTGTAATTTAAGTTTGTAATTTCACTTTATTAAATTAATTGTATAATATGAATTCATAGATTTTATATCAGTGTCCTATTAAATAAAATATGATATGTATAAGTCACCATCTATGATTATGTAGTTAAATTTATAATGCATGTATGCAAGTGGCACATCAACAACGTCAATATTTAAAAAAAAAAAGATGTTTGACACACCTGGGTAAAAAGGTTCACCGTCACTGCACTAGTACATGGTCTATTTGGTTAGCTGTTCTACCATCCGGCGATCTCTAGGTCTGCTTGTGGTCGTCTTTATGCACAAACATAGTGCTCTTTACAAAGCATCCCATAACGGCAGCAAAACTCGCAAGTCGGATCCCGTTATCATTGCACTCCTCATGTAGGTTCTCACTACCCATGAAAGGGCGCCACACACACGCTCTCTCCCCAGCTTCGCATTGAAATCTCCCACTACTAGTTTGACATCATAGGATGATAGATTAGCATAAGTATACTTAAGCACTTCGTAGAAACAATCTTTAGCTTTCTCCAAGCTCTGTTCAGTTGGCGCATAACAGTTCACAATAGGCACATTTTGAAAATGTCCCTTAACTCTACTAGTACACAGCCAATTGTTCACAGGTTTAAAATCTAAAATATTACACAAAAATTTATCACTAACTAAAAAGCAGTTCCGGGTACTTTTTGTCCTCTGTCGTCACCACTATAGAATAGCGTGTACCCCTGATTGCGGGTCGAGCCATGTCCCGGCCATTGCACCCCTTGTACAGCACAAAGTCCAATTTTATACTGTCATAAGACATTCATCACATTAAAAAGAGCTCCTTCTTTCACCAAACTACGTATATTCCATGACCCAAAATGATCAATAATCATCGTCGCAAAGCTGCCTGAATTCCGAGGCTTCTGTTGGGCTTGTTTCATAACCAATAGGGTTTTTAGAGGAGGGGTGGTTGGACCCTTGCTAACCCTCCCCCTTATATTAGGATTCCTTAACTAAATTGAGCAGCATAGTACTAGCGACAGAAATCCTTAAGCAGTTGCATACAACGTACACACACCTAAAGTACTGTAATAAGCATCGTAGAAACAACTAAATCAGGGAACAGGAATACAAGGTATACCTAGCAATTAGTTTACCAATTAAAAGTGGTTACTATGAGCTAGTCATTAATATATTAATAAATAATATTAAAACTATTTGTGATGTTTTCATAAAATGAGAATCTTCCTAACTTTTGAGAGAGACACAATCGTTCCAATTCAGGTTAGGCTGATGCAAAAGGGCTTCACAACTTTCTTTGAAAAGGCATTCATATTTAAAACTGCTTCTATGGAGAAGACGAGCATCATCCCACTGAATATCATGTTTAGTGTCAATACTACACTGTGCCAGACCACACTTTTGAGGTTTCACGTATTCAGTGTAATATTGATGTTCGTTAATTCTCACAATCAAAACTTGAATGGAATTAAATGGTTACAACTCTTGTCAAATCCAGCATATAATTGACTCTTATGTTCCAACATCTAAAGATTCTTCTACAGACCACAGAGTTTCACTCCCTTATATTTCTGGTATCTGAACCTATTAGTAGAATTTTGGAGTATCACCTTATTCTCACATATTTTCCTATCAATAAAATGTCTCATCTATCTCAAAATAAGCGCCTCCATAGCTCAATTGAGCACCTCCGTAGCGAAATTGGAAGAACAACAGTACATTGTGCCCTTCGATTGGAAAACGCCTGAGTTTGATTCCCGTCGTCACAGGAGGAATCTTTATATGGACTTTTTCATTTGAAGGTGAGTTAGCCGATCTCATATGGAGGTGGCACGGTTTTTTCTCCTGGAAACTCGGGTTTTTCATCCCGCATACAGACAAATTGGCCCTTCAGAACACACACAATTTACAGACAAAAGATACTTGTGATGGTGATGGGCGGTAGATGGCGCTGGTGTAGTTGATTAGTAGTAGAGGTTCAGTAGTGGTGGAGACGGAGAGTTGTACACTAGGTGTCCTCCCGTGATGAGTCTTCGGACTCCTTGGAGGTGTCACGAATAATAATAATCTGTTACCATTTACAAAATACACTGTTATCACTGTCATTAGCTGGTATTATCAGATATCTTGTGAATGTAATTTGACATACTTTGGACAGAAACAGGCTGTTCTGCGGAAAAAAGAATTAATGAACATGAGTATTGCATTGAATATGTGAAACCTCAAAAGTCTGGTCTGGCACAGGATAGTATTGCCACTAAACAGTATCCAGCGGGATGAAGCTCATCTTCTCCATAGAAGTAGTTCTCTACATTCTGTACTCAGTATTAAAGCACCCCTATTCAGTGCAATCTGTTCTTCATAGATTGCACTGAATTTTCACTCTTCATGCTCGCTTCTTCCAACAGTTTTTTCATATCTACTAGAATTACAATCTCTTTTGCTTTGCTTTTCTGTTTTTTTAATTACATGTTGTATATTTTTAATTTTGCTGCCATCTTGAAGTTATAATTCTATCATCAATAGCATGTCTTATGATAGTCACCATACAAATAATATCCTTCTTTTTATAGTCCATTTTACTTACCTGATTTTTGTTACTCAATAAGTTACCTAATTCTGTGCTTTGTTGTTTTTTTTGTCATTTTGCTGCTTAATTTTCTTGTCCTTTCTATGTTGCTTTAAATGTCACTAAACTTTCTGTAATTATCACATCTGTAATAATCTGTTTTAACTTTAATTTTGGAAGTTAAATTATTTTCGCTATCCTCAAGTTTGTCTTTATCAGGACAAACCTTCTTGTTCTAGACTATTATATTTTTGCTCCCAGAAAACTCTAAGTAGTAATACAGTCATCAGTGGTATGTTTTGTGAATGAGTCCCAATACAGTATAACATTCTTCTTTTTATATGCTACTTTGCTTACTTGATCATTGCTTGTAATCTTATTTGCTTCGGTTCTCTTGTGTCTCCTTTTACTGCTTAATTTTCTTGTCCTTCCTGTGCATCTAAATGCTTCTCAACTTTTCTGATTCCTGTATTGTATGTTGAATAATTTGTTTCAATGTTGAGATTTCAAAAGTTAATTCATTTTCAATATCCTCATTTGTTTCTATATTGGCATGTTTTTATTCAGCATGACAAGCCTTCTTATTCTCCATTTCACTATTCAGGTGTGTTCTTTTATCTCTGTGGCATTGTTCCCATGTGTTTTTCACACTAGTTTATGACATTACTTCTACATTGTCCAAATACAATAACACGTGCGCGCACACACACACGCGCGCACACACACACACACGTCGATGAAAGAAAATCAGTACCTTGGTGGAACGAAGAACTAACAGTCCTAAGAAAACGTGTCAACGCACTCAGATGACTATACCAAAGAACATACAATAACCAAGATTTAAGAGAGAGCAGAAGACAACTACTATAAAGCCAAATACAGCTATCAGTCCAAAATTACAAATGCGAAAACAGAATCATGGAAAAAATTTGTACTGTTTCAACCGTATCGAATCCTTGGAATTGCATATATAAATTAGCAGCAAGCAAGAACAAGACAACACTTATACTATCAACTATCAAAAAACAGACGGCACCTACACTAAACACTTAACAGAAACTATGATAGAGAAGTTTATTCCCAATGATGATGAATCAACAGATGAAGAAATCCACAAAACTTACAGACAAAGAATAGAAAGAGATATAGACTTTCTTGACGACGTCTCATTTGCAACTAATGAAATCGAGTCAATATTATTAAGATCAGTGGATCCAAGAAAAACTCCTGGAGAAGACTGAATAAGCAGGGACATACTCCTAACAGCATTTCCCGAATTCCCCGAATTCATAACAGTAGTTTACAACAAATGCCTAAAAAGAGGACCATTTCCTTCAATATGGAAACACTCAAAAATTATACCTATAATCAAACCAGGAAAAGAAACATCCGACGAAATTAACAAATACAGACCAATCAGTCTCTTAAACGTTGTTGGTAAGGTCCTAGAAAAACTTCTAATAAACCGAATAATGCACTATGTCTACTCAAAAAACCTATTAAGCAGCAATCAATACGCATTCAGACCTCAGTCCAGCACATTAGATGCAATTATGGAGGTTAAAGAGTTCGCAGAAGACAATCTACAGCAAAAAAAAGACGTACTACTGATCTCACTCGATGTGCAAGGAGCCTTCGATGCTGCATGGTGGCCAGCCATAATCAATCAATTAATAGATTTAAAATGCCCTAAAACCTTACTCTACCTTACAAAAAATTATTTCTCAGACAGAAGAGCAACTATGACATTAAAAACCACAACTGTAACGAAAAAGGTCAAACGTGGCTGCCCGCAAGGTTTCTGCTGTGGGCCATGTTTCTGGAACATCCAGTACTACTCGCTATTAAGACTTCCTATCACTACTGAAACAAAAGTCATAGCCTTCGCCGATGATGCAATAATAATGATTCGGGTACGCGACAGTTTACAGCTAGAAGTAGCGGCCAATGAAGAACTCTTTAAAATTGCAGAGTGGGCACACGAGAAGAAAGTTACATTCATTAGCAGCAAGTCTAAAGTGCTTCACATCTCAAGTAAAAAATCAAAACAACCTGTTACAGTCTTCCTAAATGGAGAAGTTCTTGAGATAGCCAGTGAGCTAAAATACCTAGGGGTAATAACACAGTCCAACACAATTTTTGCTGACTTTTATATGAGACTTGTTTTTTACTAATTTGGGTGTGCTGATTTCAAATATCAAACCCATTTTTCTCTATCACGTCAGGTTTTTCCTCTATGGCATTTTCTTTTTGCTAATTTGTAAGTTTTTGATAGTTTTAAGGAGGCAGTACTATTTAGAGGATCAAGAAAATCGATTTTTTAATATTATTTTCTGAAAGTATGTGCTTTTAAAAATCTGTTCCTAACTTTTTATCAAGAAATTCGAAAAATTCCTGAAGATATAGCCTATTATTCAAAGCGGTGTGCAGATCAGAATCGGAGCGCTCACCGCTCTCGCTTGTTAGTAAACGAATAAATGCGTAAGAACCTGCAATGGCACGTACTGGCCCTTTGAATGCGAGAGAGGCTGATAATTAGATACATAACTACTTAACAATTTTACTTACACATGAGTTTCAGGGAATAAATTTTTGTTTGTAGCAATTTCTGCTGTGTGTTCTGTTTTGGCAATCCCTTTGAATACTCCAACAGTAGTCGGCCATCATGTGAGAATCCCATCTTCCTTGGTACCGATCTTCCATAGTCTTTAAGTCTTGATGAAATCTTTCACCTTGTTCATTGCTTCCAGCACCTAAATTCTCTGGAAATCTATCAAGATGACTGTATAGGAAATGAAGCTTTATGCTCATGTTGCAACCTAAGCGCTGGAAATTTTCAAGCATTGTTTCCACTAGATCTTTGTAATTGCACGCTTTTTTGTTTCCAAGAAAATTATTCGCAACCATCGTAAATGAAGTCCAGGCCTCTTTCTCAATTTCGTTCATAGAGTTGATGAAATTTGGGTCTCTCATTAAAGTTCTAATTTGCTGTCCATCAAATACACCGGCTTTAATTTTTTCATAACTAAGTCGTGGAAATTTTTCACATATGTATTGGAAACAGTCACCTTGTAAATCTTTAATTCTAAAGCTTTAACATACTGCTTCATAAGACCTAGTTTGATGTGTAGAGGTGGAAAAATGATTTTTTCTCTGTTGATTAAAGGTTGATTTATAACATTCTGTTCTCCAACATTTAAGGATATTCTAAGAGGCCAATGTTTGTAACTCCAGTGTTGGTTTCTAGCTCGACTATCCCAGAAGCATAGAAAACACGGAAACTTTGTATATCCTCTTTGAAAGCCAAGTAAAAAGTTCACCATTTTAAGATCCACACAGATGATCCAGTTATGGTCTGTATATTTTAATAACTTCAGAACCTTTTTAATGTCCTCATATGTTTCCTTAAAGTGGACTGAATAGTCAATAGGAATTGAGCCATATACATTCCCATTGTGTAGTAAGACACACTTGAGACTTCTGCTTGAACTGTTGATAAATAAACGCCACTCATTTGGATGATATTGTACAACACTCATTTCAGTTAGTAAACCTGACACATTGTTACAGTAAACAAACCCACACTCGTGTTTAAAATATTGTACAAGATTACTTTCCCTGCTATGATAAAAAGTTATCTTCGTATCTTGCTCCAGTAAGTTTTTTTCATTTAATCTTGAAGCTAACAATTCCGATGATTCCTTTGATAGGCCCAAATCTCTTACTAAGTCATTCAATTCCGCTTGAGTAAAACGTCGCGGTCCAGAACTATAAATTAAATTTTCATTGTCTAAATCAACATCCGGGTCTTGGTCCTCAAGAACATCTGGCATATCCTGATCATGCTCGTTCTCAAGTAAAGGAAGTCCTTTATAAATTGGCACGGCTATTTCATTGGAATGAGCAACTGGCCGAATTGCTGAGTCGAGATATGGATACACAATTTTTTTCTTATTCTTCTTATTATAACCAGAAGTCTGAACTAAACAAAAATAGCAATCATCTACGTGATTTTTCGGTTCACGCCAAATCATTGGAATACCAAAAGCTAATTTTTGGCATTTTCCCTTGCTCCACTGTCGTAAATTTTCTACACATGACTTACACACTTTATTTGGAGCCGATGACTTGTCCTGATCTGCAATTTTTACGTCAAAGTATGCAAAGTACACTTTCTTAATGAAATCAGTAATATTTGTCCTTTGACTGGGAACAGTAAAGCTGCCACAAATGTAACAGAAGGAATCTACACTATTGACACAATTTCGAGTAGTAGACATGATGTATTTTCTTCACTGCCGACTAACATGCAATTAACAAGACAAAAAAAACCAGAGACTTTATTGAAACGCTATAAGCGCTCATCATACTTTCACGATCGATTAACGATTGACTGATTTCGATCGTTCTTTGTCCGCTATGACGCATATAGCATTCATTTGTTTTAGGCAGTTGTCACCGCCTACTTTTCATCACCTAAATGTATCAGGTAGACTATCGGCCTCTCTCGCATTCAAAGCGCTAGTACGTGCCATTGCAGGTTCTTATGCATTTATTCGTTTACTAACAAGTGAGAGCGCTGAGCGCTCCGTTTCTGATCTGCACGCCGCTTTGAATAATAGGCTATATCTTCGGGAATTTTTCGAATTTCTTGATAAAAAGTGAGGAACAGATTTTTAAAAGTACATACTTTCAGAAAATAATATTAAAAAATCGATTTTTTTGATCCTCTAAATAGTACTGCCTCCTTAAAACTATCAAAAACTTACAAATTAGCAAAAAGAAAATGCCATAGAGGAAAATCCTGACGTGATAGAGAAAAATGGGTTTGATAGTTGAAATCAGCGCACCTAAATTAGTAAAACACAAGTGTCAGATCATAATCAGCAGAAAAAAATTTTTTTTTTTGTAGGCCAGTGTAATAGATGAAAGATTTACCTTCAACAAGCACATCTCATATGTTACCAAAAAAAGCTTACAAATAGCAAACCTCCTAGCTAAGTCGGCAAGGATTAAGTGGGGTTTAGGCCAGTGATGGCGAACCTTTTTACCCAGGTGTGTCAAACATCTTTTTTTTTTTTAAATATTGTCGTTGTTGATGTGCCACTTGCATACATGCATTATAAATTTAACTACTTAATCATAGATGGTGACTTATATATTATTCAGATTAGGCTATTTATTTAATAAGACCTTGATATACAATCTATGAATTTATATTATACAATTAATTTAATAAACTGAAATTATTGAAATTAGTTTTTTCATCAGAATACCAATATTTTTTAACATCCAAGGTGTGTCACCTGAAACCCTCAAGTGTGTCAGTGCTGACACTCGTGTCATAGGTTCGCCATCACTGGATTAGGCCAACAAGTGCTGAAAATAATATATACTGGAGCTATATTACCACTGATATCTTATTCTGCACCTGCCTGGAAACATACACTAAAATCAAAGATAAACCGACGAAAACTAAACAGAGTTCAACGCCTTATAGCTATATGTATAATCAAAGGATATAGAACAATATCTTTTGAGGCAGCTTGCGTTATTGCAGCTCTAACACCGATCTGCCTGAAAATACAAGAATTATCTATTATATATGACGTCACTTCTGGAAGATATAATGAAAGTTGCAACATCCATACAAATTGCTACAAACGTACACTTCACTACAGTAAGTGGCCTCACCTAGCAAAGAAAACAAATATCAAGGAGAAGGAAAACTCTGAAAGTGACGAATTCCAAATATACACTGACGGAAGCAAAACCGAAGGGAACGTCGGTTGTTCTTTCACTGCATACAACAGACAGTCCATTATACAAGAATGCTGCTCCAGACTGCATCCTCTCTGTTTCAACAACCAAGCAGAACAACTTGCTATAGTTCAGTCACATATCTCCAGGAATTAGAACTCAACACCTCTCATCAAAAGACAGCAACAATTTACAGTGATAGTGGAAGCACTATAGATGACTTAAAAAACCAGAACAACCATATTGCATTAATAGAACAGAGAAGAAATCTAGTTCGAAATCTCTCGCTGGTTGGATGAGTAATCAAGTTCTGCTGGGTGAACGTGCATACTGGAATAGCAGGAAAACTTCTTTAACTAGTAATTAATAATTACTGGTTAAAGAAGTTTCAGCTGCTTCTTTGGCTAAAGAAGCAGCTAGAAACAAGTTACCAAAAGTACTCAAGATCTGCTATAAAAACACTTGTAGAAGAGAAAAGCCTAGACATGTGGGAAGAAGAATGGAAAACATAAAAAAAAATGGATCAACGACAAAAGAAATCTTTCCTAGCATCAGAAGCAGACTCCGGCTGAAAAAGCACGCTACTAACGAGAGATGGAAACTAAGATACTACATACACAGATTCCATATCCTGGAATGACCGTCATGCATTTGCAGTCCACACCTTCAACAGACTGTTGACCACATACTTTGTGACTGTCAGCTATTGGAAAATCAACTTCCAGTCTAATTCCTTGTAATCTAACATAAATACTGATATTATGTGAATTATACTGTATAGTGTTAATATATGTTATGATTAAAGTGATAAAAAAATATATATATTGTTATAATGAAAAAAGTAAGGAAAGTACTTCTTTTGCACTCAATGGAATCAGAAATCATTATAAGCCAACCGAACCTAACTTAACCTAAACTAACCTGAATGTCGCTTGTCAACCTAGAGTGTAGTTGTAGTTTGTCGTGGGCAGATTAATGTGGATGAAAGATAAACGTTGTTGTGGGCCGAGCTTAATGATTGCGGGCAGATAAATGGGGATAACAATTAAAAGTTGTTGTGGGCAGATGAATGGGGATAATAGATAAATCAGAGAGGAACCGATCAGTATGTTTCTCCATTGATGAGGAAAGAAGTACAGCAACGACATTTATCTATAATCCCCATTCATCTGCTCACAACTTTTATTTGTTATCCCCATTATCTGCCCGAAATCATTCAGCTCGGCCCACAACAACGTTTATCTTTCATCCCCATTAATCTGCCCATGACAGACTTCGACTACACTCTGGTTCAGCATGCAACATCCAGGTTAGGTTAGGTTATAATGATTTCTGATTTCATTGAGTGCAAAAGGAGTACTTTCCTTACTTTTTTTCATTATAATATTGAAGGTTAGTTAGTTTATAATGATTTCCAACCTATAAAGGTTAGGTTAGTTTAGTTTAGGTTAGATTATAATGATTTCTGATTTCATTGAGTGCAAAAGAAGTACTTTCCTTACTTTTTTCATTATCAACTAACCTAAGCTGTTATAATTTCTATTGAGAATGAAAACCTATATATAAACATGTTTTTATTACATTTACCAGACTCCTCTAGGAATTATTCACTTTAACCAGTTAAAGTGATTAATTCTCATAAATTATTCATTTTAACCGGTAATTATTAATAATAACTGGATTTATCACTTTAACCGTAACATATATATAAAAATATAAATGTAAATATGAAAATTGATACAAAAATATAAATAGAAATATTAATCAGTACTTGTAAGCTACATGTAATATAAGCATTGTATGCAATGGAGCATGTAGGAATAAATTACCTCCTGGTAGGGTTACTATTGGGAGGAAAACGAAAGAAAAAAAACTACGCACACAAAAACAAACAAAAAAATGATAATAATATACTATAAAATGCTAATTATTCTAAGATAAAACATTTAAAATCACCTATTTCACAAGGACACTAAGCAAACTGACATTTCAAAATAGAACCTTGAACCAGATCCATCTAATTTGTAATTCTTTTATATTTTTATTAATGGTATTTTTGAATAGAGTTAAAGATATTTATTGCAGGCGTAGACTTCTGTGGCTAATTGGTTCAAAAGATATATTTCAGTGATTACACCATATTTTTTTATTATTCAGTTATACAAAATACTGAAATAATAGTTCCCGACAAGTTTCGTAAATCGTAGGATTTACATCTTCAGGGGGTAAATAGTATAACTTAAAGTTTAAACAAGAGAATTAATAAATACAAATCATAACTGTCTGGCTATTCATAAACTCAAATAACAGAATGCAGATATAAAACGTTATTGACGTTGAACAATACCACCTCATCATCCTCTTAAAAAACCAGGAGTCTACAAAATCCATTGCCCTTGCGGGATTTGCTACGTAGGACAGACAGGAAGATCTGGAGAAATACACATGGCTGAACACCAACAAGACGTATAATACAAAAGAGAAAAAAAAACGGTCTTGCTTTCCATACCACTTCCACTGGACACGATATACTCTGGCAAAAAACAACGATGTCATACATAGAAAACAACAGTTATATAAGAAAATTTAAAGAAGCTGCTAATATGCTAAAAAACCCAACCCAATGCAATAAAAATCAAGGTTTAATTCTCCATCAAGTGTGGTCAGCTCTAATAAAAAATCTACCTCAATCTGTATGAATGCTCAATCTGCTCGGACTGTATGAACGAGAACAAGAACACGTAACGTCGTCCAGTATTGTTCAACGTCAATAATGTTTTATATCTGCATTCTGTTATTTGAGTTTATGAATAGCCAGACAGTTATGATTTGTATTTATTAATTCTCTTGTTTAAACTTTAAGTTATACTATTTACCCCCTGAAGATGTAAATCCTACGATTTACAAAACTTGTCGGGAACTATTATTTCAGTATTTTGTATAACTGAATAATAAAAAATGTGGTGTAATCACCGAAATATATCTTTTGAAAGATATTTATGTTCATATGGCATTATTTTTCTTTCTGTTTTCCAATACACAAACACAAAACCTTGATTTTCCAGATGAATTACTGTATTATCCAAAAGCTGAAAAAATTCTCAAACACAGGAGATCCACATGTTTCAAATCCACATGTTCAATATCATCTCTGATATTGAACTTCTGTAGTATTTTTATATTGTGATTGAATTATTTTAATGTACTGATCTATGAAGTATATATTATCGTGTTTATATAATTCCCATTGTTGGATCCTACTTCTTCTCAATCTATACTTTGGATCCGACATGATTACTATTACGATGTTCTTAACTAATTGATAAGTTGTAAGTTGATTTCTAATTCAAATATAAAGAAAATTTATATTTAAAGACTGCGTCACTTTATATCTGAATTAGTTCAAGAATTGAAGATAAACCAACTCTCGACTACCCTTCCTGTATATGTTGTTATTATATATACTGGCCGAGTATATTTAACTTACTTAATTTACCCGCTTTGGTTCGAATATTTTATGAATGGTGCAGTAAAAGAGATTCAGGCAAAATACAACTTTAGATTAACAAAAACGAACATTTAATTTTTAGAATCACAAATTATACATTTAGGATCAAATCACTAATTGAGTTATTATAAACACTTCAGCCTTTCTGATAATACTGCCATACAAACTCAGACAATGGTAAATTTATTATCTCTAATACAGTCTTCTCACAGTTCCTTAAGTTCCAAATACAATAAAATCGTAGTAACACCACTTTACAAGCAAACACTTTTAAATTTACACTTCAGCTAATCTTCGCAATAGTTACTGTTAACATAAGGAAATTCTAGGATGAAACACACTCACATCTCTGCATAGGAATATTAATGGTTGGAATGTTCTTACCGATAATCTTCTTTCTTCATCAACTTACACACAAACACTTCTTATAACTGTAAACACTTTTAACAATAAACGGCACTTATTAAATAAATCTTCTAAGCAATAACTGAATTAATCATCGGTCACTATACACATAAACAAACGTTCTTGCATGAAGTACTACTGATCACTCATGAATTAAGGCAACACACAATAATTCTTAAGTTGAGGTTTTATATGCACAGTTGTTCATTCCTCTGGCATTCAATTAATTCTTTAGGCACTATAATTCTAAACACAGCTATCGTTAAACTTCAACTTTACAGCCTCTACTATTCTCTCGTTACTCCGTGCTATGCTTAAAGATTCCGCGTGTCCTTGAAAGATCGGCCCTGAAATTAAATCTCAACTCTAGTATCGCTATTCATTCAGTAGTCACTCAGCTGTCTTCCGTAGCTATAATTGTTATTCTACAACTTATTAGCTAACCGCTTCTCGACTACTGGACTTTTAATTAGCTGCTTGAGTGTCTTGCCGACTCGCTATTATCACACTCTGATTCCAACCGAATGCCAATCCTCTCTCTCTCTCTCTCTAATCTATATTTTCAGCGTTCTTCCTTTTTATATCCATTCTTCCTGCCTAAATTGTTCTCGTGCTCTCTTTAACTCAACTTTCAGCTTTTCTTCCTCACGTACTATTCCAAACTCGCGCTCGCTCTCTTACATACGTCTCCATGACAACCAAACAAAACATAATAAAATTGAGCTATTGTATAACGTTAAGCTTCTACAAATAGGAATAAATAGAGAATATTTACATTTCAATTAATGCGCAGTTAAATTATCAAATACAAGTTCTTATAATATTAATATAGTAATAAATAAAATAGCTTAATAATATTTAATACAGTCTTTTCATTATTAATACATATATCTTTGATTAATTAATTAAAAATTAGATAAAATTAAAGGTAGTTATATGAATATTAAATTCTAAAAGTGATTTACATTAATTAATTACAAGTCTAGCCTTTGTGATGGAAGATCATGTTGGATTCTGAAGCAAATAATAATTACTTAAATCTCTATATATTCAGAATCCAACACCATACATTAATTCAGATTTACAGAACTCACTCAGTTTTTGCTTTTAAATAAATGCACCAGTTATTTACATATTTTATGAATATTAATCACTTAAATTACTTTCTGGGTATGTATTCCTTTTGATAAATGAGGATTCCCTGTACTTATTTATTTTTTTAATTTTAGGGTCATGGATTTTTCAGAATCTTGGGATGATACTTGCTCTTCAGTTGGACATGCTGCTAGAATTGGCAGTTTAAAAGATTTGAGGCATCTTATTAATAGTGGGTATCCTGTTGATGCTAAAGATAACAGAGGATGGAGACCAATACATGAGGCTTCGGCATCAAATGATTTAGAATGTTTAGAAGAACTTCTCAAACATGGTAATTTTTAAAATATTTGTTTGCTTTTTTGTATTTGCTTTAAGATATTCACACCACATCAATCCATTAGTAGGTTATTAAGAGTAACAGTGCATATTATCTTAAGAAAGGTGAAAGCAATGCATAGTTGACTGTGCACTATTCTTACAAATAGTGCTCTATATCCAGTGCTACATTGATTGTAGCATGTCCTTTTTCCTTTAACTGATGTCGAACAAAAATTCTTTTTCATTCAGAATGTCTAGCATAACCACTACTTCAAAAGAAAATAATTTTTCTGTGAGATAATTAAATGCTACATTCATTTTAAATGGATATAGTTGCTGATTTCAAAAATATTTTGGTATATGTTCCCCATAGTATTCAAAAGGTATAATGGTTAATGAAATTGGTCTTATATAACATATATATATATATATATATACTGTGCAAAAAAGAATAATAAAACTGAATTAAAAAGATCTAATGTAAGTTTCTCTAGGAGAGATAACTTAGAAATGCGATCTTGTCAGTCCCCTTGGTCTGAACCAGTTGGCCTTAAATGGCTTCTTCTTTTTTTTTTTCTTTTTGTACACACATTCCTTGTGTGTCACATATGATGTCACTGTCAAATCCCAAAGAATGAAAGACTTGATGAATATCGAATTTGGTGTAAAGTTTTGTCTTACTGAAATATACAGTCTGTAAAGTGAACAACTGAAAATGATCTGTAGCCCTGAATTTGTTGACAATATGTGCAACCTACTAGTAAGTGACCAGTGATACTGAGAATTCTAATTAAACGTGAATAAGGAATCGGTGTAGCTAGATTGGGAATAGTCTGGTTAGGTTAGCTGATGTTATATTCATGCAGTCAACATGCAGACATTTCTGACTTTTAATGAAGTTTAAGTCTTTCCAATGCATCATGGAAACACTGTAATAAGTGATTCCTGTCTTAAAATTATTTTGAGGGAGGTGAGTAAGAAACTATTTTTCTTATCCATATTGTGGCCTATTTGAATTCAGTCTTTTTTTTTTTTTTTTTTTTTGTTGCACAGGTGAATGTTTTATATATGTATAAATCCCAAACACGAGGTTTGGAATTTATAAAACTATAGAACCTGTGGCACATTGATCTTATGTGTAGGCATAAGAGAGTTAAGGGAGAAGAAACATTGATACACATTTGATTCTCACTATAGCAAACACCTCTGACTCATTCAAAGTTCCATAGGTATGATGTGATGCTAAAGCATATCATTATAGCAAATTAACTGCTAAAATAACTATTCCTCTATCCCTGTACAAGTTTACTGTAGTGAGAGTTGAGTGTGTATGTACTGTAGATCCTGATTTTATGACTAATATAGATTTTCTAGTATGTTGAATGAAATGCCATTCAAAAGAAGTGAAGCAATAGCAATTGGTTATATTGCTATTGCTTCACTTCTTTTCTAATGCCTTCATTCATTTGAAGACTTAGGGGAAAATTTTGAATCTTCTTTGGAAAACAGCAACGACAGTTCTCTACTGAAGATATAAATGAATTGCTGAACTGGCAAGGGGAAAAAAAGGAGCCCTACCATTAGTGAACTTATGAAATGGCAGAGCAAATAACTGTTGAAAAAGAAGAAGAAATTGAAGAACTTTCTACCCTTATGTTTATTTACATTGCAGATACCTACAAAGACTATTGAAAAAAAAAATTGACTATAGTTTAAAAAATTTGGAAACTTCTGATCCAAATTTTGAACAGAGCTCAGAGATATAATAAATTTAGTTTAATCCTTTATCCAAGTGGAAAATAAACTTCCAACAGAGCTCAGAGATATTAGCCACAATCATTAATGCCTTGTCATGTGACATAGCTAAATTTATTTAAAAAAAAAAACAAAAAAACTCCTTAGTTCTGAAGAAACTACATCATTATCATCATCAATTTCCTGATATGTACTCCAAGGGTATTCAAGTTACTATGACAGCACTACATGATTAAATTTACATTATTATTAATCTCTTATCAACAGTTTTCCTCCAAATCAATCTATTACTTATGAGCACTCCAATATTGTCATATTAACATTTCCTGCTTCCAAGGCACTTCTAACTGAATAATCAATCCATCGAGACCTTGTTCTTCGTCTGGGTCTTTCCTGCCATATTGGCAGGAAATCAGTTAAAAATGGGTGAAGAAAGGTTAGCAAAACACATGCTTTGCTAAGCTTTCTTCACCCATTCATATTCAAGTTCTATTTATTTTATGCAGTGTAGCCACTGCAAAACTTTTATACCTCCATACTTAAGCATTGCTGGTCGACTTTCATCTTCTCCAGCTGCCTTTCCACATTTTAAGTTTTTGACAGCTTTTTTCTACCTGAAGTATTGATATGTACTCCTCTTTGCATTCCTCTTAAAAAAAGACACCACATGTAGACTTTTATTTTAAAAAGCTCTAAATTTACAGTAAATCCTGTAATTTTCACTTTTCATAATTGAATGTATTTATTGTCTCATTATTTAAGCACCATATTTTAGTTTGGTGGCCATCTTGGTGTGGTATTATATAGTTCAAACTGTATTTTCAGGACAATAACCTCAGTTTGTTACAATGATCTTATTATGGTACTTTGACATCTCACTTAATGATTGTTTTGGAAACCAGTTAGTTCGTAAAAGTGGGGAGGGCATGTATAATGTCGTGCATTATAGGAAGGGTCACTACCCAGACTGGTTTTGAGCTTTGTTGAGGTCTCATCAGTGGGAGCCAGACCCAGAGGTTGAAGTAATGCAGAAGTCATATTTTCATATAGAGTAGCCAAAAGGTGTCACAACTTATTAAAATACTCTGGATTAGAGATAGTTGTTGTAAGTTTTTCCACTCGGTTATACTATAAATTAAAGATATCAAGAAATTATATTTTTGGTTTAATCCTTTATCCAAGTGTAAGCAAACAAGTTTGCACCTGAACTATTTTTAGGACTGGGACAATTCATATAAAGGCTAATGACTTTGTATCACTTGCCTTAGTATCCCATAATGCATGGCATTATATATGTCCGTAAGGATATGTGTTTTGCATTATGGGATACTAAGGGCAAGTGATGTGAAGTCATTAGCTTCTTTATATGAGTTGTCCCAGTCCTGAAAATAGTTCAAGTGCAAACTTGTTTGCTTATACTTGGATAGAGGATTAAACTAAGAATATAATTTCTTGGTATCTTTAATTTATAGTATAACCATGTGGAAAAACTTGAGAAAGTGTTGTTCAGAAAGAGTTTAGAAGTGCAAAGTCAGGGAAAACTGGAATCTTTTGGGAAGGATACAGGTGAGCATGGGTCCAGGCAACCTAGAAATTTGTAGGGAACTAAATTATTGGATTTCTTGAGGAACAACTGTCTTATGCAACATGTGGTAGAGGGATCACAAGGATGTAGAGTTTTGGATTTGGTCATAGCATCAGAGGATCTGATTGTGACTGAGATGTCATACTTGCTTCCAGTTGGTGAGAGCGACTATGTAGTCCTGACTTGGAGGATGAATAGACATGTATAAGTATCAAGGCAGAAGAAATTTATGTGGAATTATAAGACAGGCAACTATCAATCAAAGAATTTGAAGGAAGAGAGGTCAGTAGTGCATGGGAGATACGTAAAACAAAATTATTGATAGCAGTGGCAGTATGTATATGTCAAGTGAAAAAAAAAGCAATTTGGAGTCAAATAGATGATGAGAAATAAAAGAGGAACTATAGATGAAAAAGTGATTATAAAAGATATATAAAGAATGGTGTGGAGAACAGTTGCATGAAGTAGGCTCAGGATAGGAAAAGCGACTAGTATTGTAAAGAAAGAAAAATTAGAATATGAGAGGAGATTAGCGCTGCATTCCAAGGAGAATAATCCCAAGGAGGTTTCTTGTTATGAGGCAAGTAATAGTAAAAATGATAGCAGACAAATTACCTTGCTGGATGGAAATGGGACTCAGGTGACCAATGCAGATGACCTAGTTGAGCTATTTAATGATCACCTTATTAGAGCATTCCATCCTGGTAGAGCAGGCTTTATTCCTAGAAGGATAATGAGTGGTGGAGTATTAGAAGTGAATGTACTCCGAATACTGAGTAAGCTAAATGTCAGTAAAGCAAAAGTTAGTTATTTTTGATTTTTATGTGTTAAAGACATCAAAGGTCATATTGTACCAGGACACAGGTTACAGCAGTACATATGATAAATGGTTAGTATGACAATCACAAGCATCTATGTCCCAGGTGGGATTCAAACCCGCAGCCTCTTGGCTGGAGAGCGGATACACTAATCACTCAGCCAACCATAAAGAAAGAGGACTATGGAATTTCACTGTGTTTTAAGGGAATGTGCTGTGGAACTAACTGTGCTATTAACTTGGCTATTTAATGAAAGTCTTGCAACAGGAGAGGTTTCTTGGAGAGTGGAAGGAGGGTAACTTAGTGCTGCCATCACATAAAGAATGGAGATATCAAATTATAGGCCTGTTTTTATTTCTTCTGTAGTTGTTAAGATTTTGGAGAAATTGTTAAGAACTTGTATGTATAATTGGGCAGATAAGGATAACATTATTTATGCAGGCCAACCCAGATTTGCTAATGGATGCTCCTGTTTCAATTATCTAGTTACCTTTTACAATAGTAACAAGAGCAGTTAATGAGGGTAAGACATAGGCTATATTTTTTATTTTATTTTTATTTATTTATTATTATTATTTATCATAGTCATTTGATAGGTGGCACATGTCAGGTTGGTTTTTAAGTTGCAATATATCGATTTGATTTGGATATCAGATTAGTAGATTGGATTGGTAACTGGCTTTCTGATAGATATCAGAGAGAGAGTTGCATATGGGGAAGCAGTACCAGAGAGTAGGAAGGTTACAAGTGGAGTTCTATGAGTTTTAGTATTGGGACAATTATTGTTCAGTCTTTGTCAGTGATATTGTCATAGTACTGCAGGAAGATATTCAATTGTTTGCGGATGATGTGAGCTTGGGAGAGTTAGTAATAGTGCTGATGTTTTGGCTCTTCTAGAGGATTTGAATAAGCTGAGAAAGGTGGGCAAATGAATGGGTATGTTTCTTTAATGCAACTAAATGTAAGGTTTTGAAGTTTGGGATCCACAGATGGGATGCTTAATACTTACTTGGTGGAGTTATACTGAAAGAAGTGGAGGAAGCAAGGGATCTTGAGGTGATTGTAGATAGAAATTTGAAGTTAGAGGATATATTGCAAAGTTTGTAAGACATTTCAAATAATTGTTGCAATATTGAGGACAACATTGCCCATAAGAGATAAAAGTGTGGATTGTATGAAGCTTTGATTAGACCACATCTGGATTTTTGTGGTCAGATCTGGTCACTAGGATTTGAAGGGGATGAAGTAGCCTTGGAGATGGTGCAGGGATGAATAAGAAATGATATCAGGACTGCACAGTGTTGATTATGAGGTTAGACTGATGGCATGCAGACTACAGAGTTTGGTGGGTAGAAGACAAAGGGGGAGAATTTTCATATGGTAGAACAAGGACAAGTTACAAAAGGAAGTAAAAGGGTAAGAAATTAGTTTTATTTATTTATTTTTATTTTATTTTTATTTTTTGCATGGTGGTAGGAGCATGGAATGCATTGCCTGAAAGGGTGGTGAAAGTGCAAACAGTGGATGAATTTAAGGACTTTGTATTGACTAGTGTTGTAGGGAGAGGTGAAGTAATATGATAAGTCTTGAGACTCCTTGGAAGTCAAGAAGATAATTTCTGGATAATTGGAATAGAGGCATTTTGATAGGCACTTCAAGAATCAATAACTTAAGATATGCTGACAATATTGTATTAATAACAAAAAATGATACAAATGAACTCCTTGGTAGAATAGAATGGTATAGCTTGGCATACAGATTCAAGATTAATGTCAGTAAAACAGAGCTGATGATCCTAGATAGGAATCATAATGGAAATGCTTTGGGACTGCTGAGCTGATTGCTCTTTGCCAGTGGAAGAAGTAAAAAGTTGGAATTGCATTTGTAAGATCTGGAAAAGTAGAAAAATATTTGTCAACACAAATATCAGACTAGTTATATCCTTAGTCTTTTGTGGTTCTTTATACTTCAGAGTCCTGGATAGTGAATAAGACAGTTAAAAAATTAGTGCTTCTTTTGAAATGTCAGCCTTGAGAAGGATGTTTAGAGTTTCTCTGACAGAGGTTCATGCTCTCAACCAGAGCATCAGAGATCACTTGAATCTTGGAATGAGACTGCAACATGGTGGAGAGGGGAATCCTCAGATATTTTGGACATCTCAAGAATTGAGAACATGAAAACCTATAAATTAAAGACGCCAAGAAATTATATTCTTGGTTTATTTAGCTTTCTTACATTTGTCTCTGTATTCTCTAAGAGCACACGCTGACTTATTTGCCAGGAACTTTTGATATGCTTTCTTCTTTTCCTTCACTGCCTCTTGAACTTCCTGTGTCCACCATGGAGTTCTGATTTTTCTATCCTTGCAGACAACCTCACCACATGCCTCTCTGGCTGAATCAATCAAGGTTTTCTTCAAGGCTTGCCACTGAATCTCTAAAGTTTGGTTCCTGTTCTCAAACTCTTTCATTTTTTCTTCAATAATCTTTGTGTATTTTAGTCTACAGTTCACATCTGAGAGCTGCTCAACTTTTATTCGCTTTAAAACTTTCTTACATGTTATTCTTTTCAATACGAAATTCAATTTTATCCTGCTCAAGACTAAATAGTGATCACTTCCAATTTCAAATCCTCTGTACACTCTGGTGTCCTGTACAAGGGAGAATACATCACTATCAACAATAATATAGTCAATGAGACTTTTCTTATTTCTTGCCTCTTCTCTCCATGTGAATTTGTGCCCATTTTTTTTGTTGGAACATGGTGTTAGTAATAACCAGTCCATGTCCTGAGCAGAAATCCAACAAATATTTGCCATTATTATTAGCTTTGATCTTTTCTTGAAATTTTCCCAATATATTTTTGTATGTCTGACAATCATTTCTTACTCTGCTATTTAGATCTCCAACAAGGACCAACTTTTCCTTTTTCATTGTGTTAGATGCTTTCTCTGAAGCATTAAAAATTTCCTCCACTTATACCTTAGTAGAACCTTCTGTTGGGAACATAGGCACAAATAAGTCTCATTGTCCAGTTCCCCATTCTGATATTTGCCCACATCACTCTACTTGAGACTGGCTGCCATTCAAGAAGATTAGCCTTGTAATTAGTGTTGATTACAATGGCTACTCCTTCTTTTCCTTGATTGTCATTGCCTGAATATAACATTTTGTATTTATTGCTCAGAAAGATATCACCTGTTTTTGTCTTTTTTGTTTCAGTCACCCCTATTATGTCGATCTGGTACTTATCTAATTCCTCAGCTAGCTGCATTTCTTTGCCATTCAGGCTTCTTATGTTGATAATACCGATCTTTAACTCTGGTGATGTTGAGTTGGGGTGTTTTATCAGATTTGTTCCAGTAGCTGACTTTTCGCTGTTCACCCTGTTTCCCTGGTGAAAACAACGGAGGCCTTGTTTAACCAGGCAACGCCCCAGCCGTCATGAAATTTGTGCCATTTTTTTTATAATATGGTTTAAGCCAAAAAGAATTACAATTTGGTCGGCTAAATCCCAAATTGCCAGTCCAACAGGGTGCACCACAAGAAGGTGAGGATTGGACATTAGGTCAGATTTGTCGGTTCTCCGCCTTCCTTTAAAGGCGATATGGAGGTCTCCTCTCAATTATACAGGTTTGACCCTTAAGAACCCCATTATTATTGTTGTTATTATTATTGTTATTATTAATAACAATAACTTATTATTGTTATTATTATTATATACGGGCTCCACCATGGAGTCTGAAGACTCATGGCAAGAGACTCAGTCTATTTACACAATCTATCATACCTCTCCTTCAACCCATTAACAGAAAAAGCACTCACAACTGACTCTAGCCCATTCCACTCATTTACCACTCTCCAAGCAAAAAATCTAGTCCTCGCACCCCTACTGACCACATCTTTATTCAACTTCCAGGGATGACCCCCTTGTTCTGGTTCCTCTAGTGAAGTGCTGAAACATTTCCTCTGCATCTATCCTATATAAAATCCTTTAAGCAACTTAAATGTTTCTATTATATCCAGTCTTTTTCCCTTATCAACCAACTTCTGCAACCCACACACACCCTTCCAATCTGCCCTTATAGGAAATATTCCAAAGGCTTCTCACCATCTTGGTCACTCGCTTCTGAATACTCTCCACTGCTTCCTCATTCCAAGAAACCCAGGGAACCAGGCTTGAGCACAGTAATCCAGATGTCATGGTATCAAGGCCTTATAAAGAGTAATAACTTCCTTATCTCTACTTGTTAATGTGTCCTTCAGTAGCCAAGTAATCTTATTGAGCTACCTTAACAACTTGAGCAATATGTCCTCTAAACTTTAACTCTCTTTCTCTCTCTCTACCACTACCCATAAATCTCTAGCTTCATCTATTTTCTGGAGTACAATGCCATCAATGTGATACACAACTTGTAATCTATATATATGTCCCAAAATGCATAAGTTTACATTTTTCAACATTAAATTGACACCCATTAATATTTGCCCATACTGACAGCCTATTTAAATTTTCCTGCAAGCTCTCCACGTCACCTTGATTAACTATTATTCTACCTAATTTTGCATCATCAGCAAACAACTGAATTTTTCCTTTCAGCTTAACCAGTATCATTTATGTACAAATTAAACAGCAATGGTCCCAGCACTGAACCTTTTGGCACCTGTTTTCGAATTGATTCTGTCCCTCTATATACCATTTCTTGATATCTGTCTAGCAGCCACCTTCTTATCTGCTTAACCAGTGTCATATCCATCCCCATTTGTTCTAATTTGTGTAACAGTGTTCCATGTGGTATTCTGTCAAATGCCTTTGCAAAATCCAATAAAATCATCATGTAGTGATTTCCTTTATCCAACTCAGCTGTTACTCTATTATAAAAAGAGTTAGTAAATTACTAAGGCATGACAACCCTTTACAAAGCCATGTTGACCCTCATACAGTATCATATTTTTATCTACCCATTCTTGAATTCTCATTTTTACCAATTGTTCTAGTACTTTTATCACCACACCTGAGATACTGATTGGTCTATAATTTATTACTGTAGTCTCAGAACCTCCCTTATACAAAGGAACAATTTTTCTCTCTTTCCACTCCTTGAGAACTCTACCAGAGCTGAGACATAAATTAAATGCTTAGTCAAAGGCATTGCCAATTCCCTTGCACATTCTTGCAAAACCCTAGTTGATATCCCATCTAATCCCCCCCCCCCCAGCTGTATTTACATTCAGATTCTGCACTATCCTAAGAACCTCCAATTAATCCACCTCTTTACCCACATTAGTGTCTGTCACATAGGTTAAAGCAGTAACCTCACTAGAAAGATATATGCTTGCAAAGTGGTCACTCAGTAACTCAACTATTTTATTCGCTTTTTTGTGACCATCACTCATTAATGTTAATATTCCATAGTTATTCTTCCTCTTACTTGCCACACAATGAAAGAACTCTTTGAGATTTCCTTTGGTCTGCTTGACTAAATTCTTCTCATAATCTGATGTTGCCGTCCTTGCGATGTTTAAGTTTGCTTGTCACTTTTCTGTTTATATACCCTCCACAGCATTTTCTTCTTCTGCAGCTCATGCTTAATGATATTACTTATCCATCTATCTATCTAACTCCTACCTGATTAACTCTCCTTTCACTAGGTACATAATTTAACACTGCTTCCTCTAGAAGATCTCCTTAACTCCCATGCACTATTAATATTCTTATCCTGCAGTGTTTTATGCCATGGTACAGATTTAAGCTTTTTTTCCTAAGCATGTCACAATCACCTGCCTTATAGTTCCACAATATCCCTTCTTGATAGAATATTCTTCATGTTTTACAATCTCCCAAGTCAAGACCACATGGTCACTTTCACCAATTGGAGGCAATGTTGTCGCCTTGGTTATGGATAGCTCTTCTGATCCTATGAACAGATCCAGTACTCTCCCACCTCTAATTCCTTCCATCACATGCTGCCTTAAGTAATTATCCCTTAGTAGGTGTATAAATTCTATTCCTTTCTGCCATGTGATCTTTCTTCCTTCTTTCTCTATATCTCCATAGCTGAAGACCCCCCCATAATAATCACTCGACATGTACTCATTGTGATAAGTATGTTATTTTTGACCACATAACTAATGCAATAAAAATAACTAACACTGGATATATTGGTCGAAAAAATTTAATACAACTAGTCACTTACTAGTTTTGCCACATAAACTAGATCTGGGTTTGGATGAACATAAATGTAGATAAACAATAAACGTTGATTATGAATCAATACATTACTAAAGAAATACTGGATGCGTAGGAACCGTTACACAAGTAAAATAGAAACACATGGAGCATGAATGCTGGCACATTGTCAGTCTCCAACACTCATCACAACATTGAATGGGATAAGAGATCCATGCCATACATAGAAGAAGATACAGCTCTCACACAAAGAGGCTGCAGTGGTAATCCATTCACAAGGTACCCTAAACAGAAACCAAAGGTTGATTCTGTGTGACATTTGGAAGTCACTCATCAGATCTCTAAACACATCCGAGTTTAATTTCTCTGCAAACCATCAGACACACTTACTGAACACGACCGACCATGTACTAGCATCCATGCTCCACGTGTTTCTATTGTACTTGTGTAACAGTCCCTGTGCATTTGGTATTTTTTTAAAAATGCATTGATTATGAATCAATGCTTGAAGCCACTAGTTTATATAGGGAAACTAGTAGGTGACTAGTTGTATTAAATCTTTATGACCAATAAACCCAGTGTTAGTTATTTCTATTACTGTACTCATTGTACTAATTTGGCAATGCATGTTTTCCAGATCATATGTGGAACTCCCTGGCCTATTGCAACAACCAACTGTATATTTTATCTTATTGGTCTTAATCAAACACCAGATTGCTTCAAATGAATAGCCACCCTCCAGCCTGTCTCCTGTTTTTTTTTTTTTTTGGTTGAAATTCATCTGCTATCATCAGCGGTACACTTCTCTCCATCCTATCTTCCCTGAAAATACTAAACCCTTCACATTCTATCCCTGTAACTACATCATCTGCTGTTATCCAAGTCTCACTAATGCCTATAACTTTTGGCAAGGTTGCACTAACCAATGCCAAAAACTCCTCCCTCTTATTCCTGATACTTCTAGCATTAGTATATAGAAACGGCAACATCCCTTTATTCCCCCACCCACCTTTACTTTCTGAATTGACTATCCTATTCAATATTTTTGCTTTAGAGACTAGATTCCTCACTTGGTCATTTCACACTCATTCACCTCATGGGTGCCTTCACATAAACTCACTTGCTTCCACCCTAATTGCTTAAATTTCATCCTGAATTTGCATGTCAGCATGCTTGGTGAGCACACACTCTCTCCAGACACCTAACACCAAAACCATTCAGATGCAGTCCATCTGCATTGCACAAATCCTTTTTTCTGTCAAACAGAGACCACACATCCACAAATTTTACTTCATTCCTTTTTGCACAATCTACGTATAGATTCATTGGCTATCAATACCCTCCTCTTCAGTTCGCCTCTATTATAGCATGGTAGGAGACTTGCAGTCTTCCTTCTCACTCTTCAGTTTTGCCTCTTCTAACAACTCCTTTACATCCTCCCTCATAGAATACTTCTCGATTCTCAAATCATTGGTACCAACCAAGACAATCATTTCCTTCAACTTATCTTTTTGCATCCAGAGGGTGTGGCTAATGTCGTGAATTTTTGCTCCTGGGAAACACGATTTTGTCATACTTTTGTTAAGTACTCCCCTGATTATTGAATCTCCATATTTTCCTGTTTATTCAGTTGATCTTTATTATTCTTTTGGATCACCTGCTTCTTTCTTTTTTTCAGTCCTGCATGACTCTTGCCATTTCTGCAGTTTTTCAATTTCACGCTTTGTCCTATGAAGGATAACATTTTATTATTATTATTATTATTTTCGGGCTACTCCATTTAATCGTACTATTTCTTTATTAATATTCATTTCATTCTCCTCTATTTTCACAGCTGCACATTTGACATTATTAACATCATTTTCCATCTTATCATGTGTATTTGTTGTGTTCTCATCACCTAACAGACACTCACTTTTAAAACACTTAATACATACTTTCTCTCCAGTTTTAATTTCCTCCCACATATTCTTTAATTTTCTTGACACATGCATTTTGCATACACTGAATAATATCCCACAAATTCAAATTGTCAGACAACGTGGGCTTTGCCATCATTGTTTGTCCCGTTGGTGCCATGCTGAAAATATCATGATAAAAATGCTATAAATATACTAATACTCTAAAAACATGAAAATCTATACTAATACACTATAATACTATAATTTTGTAATGAAACAACACAACAAAACAGATAAAAATTGCTAATTTCACACGAGTGTTAAATTACATGACCACTCGCAATATGAAACTAAAACCAAAAACTTATAATCCCGAAATTTTGGATCCTATAACTCCTTTTTCTACACCCCCTCTTCACTTCATTGGCTGTATTTTTATTTTGAAATGATAGAAGTGAAATGAAAGTGTATGATATGACAAAGTTGGATTTATAACATAGTATTAGTAATAATTGAATATGATACATGTTTTATGGACATTTATAGAGAAAACAGATGTTAATTGGCAAACTCATGAAGGTGAAACTCCCCTACTTCTGGCATGCAAAAGAAGATGTGGAACCAATGCATATACTGCTGTTCAAATGCTTCTGCAACATGGTGCTAATCCAAATATTCCAGATAACGAAGAGGAAACTCCTCTCTTGGCAGGTGATCTTCAGACATTTTAGTACTTTTTTTTTCCCATTAATTCTTCAAAATCCTAATTAGCATTTTACTCATTGTGTATACATGAATTCTTAATTAAATTAGCTTTATATGAAAGTTATGTTTAATGATTCTGCCATTATTTAACCATCAATCATCATCATCAAATATGCACTCTCGTGTACATACTTGATGAGTAAATTTGTTTACTTCAAAAAAAAAAAAAAACAAATTAAAAAAAAGCATATCGTGTATATGTTAGCCAAGCACTATAAAAGCAGGAGATTGGATGCAGTTTAGAAATAGCTGCTTGGCTGATATTGTTTAAATGGTTGAGAATATATATTCTGGTCTGAAATTTCATTCTCAGCAGTGATAACATTATTTTTATTAGCAGTAATGTCAGAACACCTCTAAACTGCAGCTAATCTGCTGCTATCATAGTACATAACTCACTTTATTGATGGAGAATTAAAAATATTCTTTATTTTCTCATGATCATTAAGTGAACTTCATTCACTTATGAGTTGATTATTTGCTCTGTTATAATAAAAAGAACGTAAGGAAATTTACGTTTCTCTTACAAGCCAACTTTGAAACCAAAATGACTTGGTAAGTGCAAGTAGTCCCGTACACAACGCATTTACAAATCATCATCATCCTGTCCAGTGGTATGCCTAGTGGACTTTTATAGTTTCATTCCATCTTTTGTTTGATCTTCTTGATAGCCTCCTTCCACTGAGAACATATTGAAGAACCTCTCAAGATATCCTAGTCTTCTACATTCTGTTTATGTTATAACCATTTTTGTCTATTTCCAGATATATTGTGTTATATGTATCACATATAACACAGTCCCATTATGAAGTGATATCTGTCTTAACACATTGTTATATGCAGATGATAAGATACTCTGAGGCAGTAGTAAAGATGAATTGCAATATTTGTTCACCATTATTACTGAAAAATTTAGTATGTAAATATTAGCTATAAAAATCTAAATTATGTCCTTTCAAACAAATGAACCAATTAAAAAGTAAAGTATTTAATGCAAATACAATTCTTGTTCATGTAAACCACTCTATTTGGTTATAGTTGGAATTACAAAACAGAAAATGGCATTAATAATACATTTTAATGAAGTTTTTGATCCATCAAAAGTCCAGAGACACACCAGAATGCACACAAGACAGTGGCAAAACTTGTTTATAATTAGCGGGATGAAGTCCAGACAGGGGACTTTCATCTGTCTGTCATTTTCATCAGAAAAATGGTGAATGGTGACTTACCGATTATTCTTGTTGAAATAAAATTTATAAGAACTTCCGGATGTATATATTACTGGACCTGCCACTGTCTCGTGTGCTTCAGTTTTGGTATGCCTCTGTACTTTTGTTGGATTAAAAACTTCATTTGTTTATTATCAATACCATTTTCTTCTTTGTAAGTCAAACTATAATCAAGATAGTTAAAGAGGTTTACTTGATCAGGAATTTTATTTCCATTATATTTTACTTCTAATTAGTTCCTTTGTTTGAAAGAACATAATTTAGATTTTTACAGTTCATATTTAGACATTAATTTTTGAGTAATAAGGTATTAAATGATGTATAGAATATTGCAGTTCATCTGCATATAACAATGTGTTAAAGTAGATATTGCTGCATAATAGTATATTTTCATGAACTATCAGTTTTTAATGTCCGACAATGGCATTGATATATACAAGTATATTAAGGAATATATTGAGAGGTCACCTAAGGCACAGCCAAATAACTAGGAGGAGACCTCCACATCACCTTCGCAGGTATCCAATAGATATTGAACGAACAGGAATCAGCTGGCAATTTGAGATTAGCCGACCAAATTGTACTTTCTATGGGCTTAAACCATAAATATATATGATGGTACAACATGATGAGATTTCATGCCAGATGTAGTGTTGCTCACTTAAACAAGGCCCTGCTATTTTCATCAAGCAACCAGGGTGAACAGTGAAAAGTTGGCTACTGGAATAAACTCCAACTTAACACTTAAAAGAAGAAGAACAAACCTGACATCAAAAGAATTGGAGATAGGAACTAGCAGCATAAGGAGTATTAATGGAAGCGAAATGGAATTTAACTGGAAAAGTACTGTGTGAATATAATTGGCATTACTGAGACCAAGAAGATAAAAACAGGTGTGATCTTACTAAATAATAAAAACAGGATTTTATATTCAGGCAAAAACAATCAAGGAAAGGAAGGAGTAGCATTCAACATCAAACATGGAGATAAACTTTTTGATCGGAAGGCAGTTTCAAGTAGAGTTATGTGGGCAGACTTCAAAATGGGAAAATCGATGTTGAAAGTTTATTTTTCACTTGGTTAGACTCTAATAACTTTAGTTTAATCCTTTATCCAAGTGTGAGCAAACAAAATTTGCACCTGAAAGTATCTTCAGGACTGGGGTAAGGTAGTACAACACCAGGAAACTCGTTGCAAAGGTGGAGCAAGGTAACATCACTCCTATCACAGTATCTGCTATAATGCAAAACACATCTCCTTGCGAATATGTATAATGTTATGCATTAAGGAAAGGGCCACTACCCAGACTAGTTTCGACCTTTATTGAGGTCTCTTCAGTGGGAGCCAGGCCCAAGTGGAGATACCAGACAGAAGCATTAGCAAGGTCATCTCTACCTATAGGAGTTGCCAAACGGTGTGCCACCTTTATATTAAATTACTCTGGATTTAGAGAAAGATGTTGAAAGTTTATTTTTCACTTGGTTAGACTATAATAAATTTAGTTTAATCCTTTATCCAAGTGTGAGCAAACAAAGTTTGCACCTGAAAGTATCTTCAGGACTGGGGGTGTTGTACTACCTTACCCCAGTCCTGAAGATACTTTCAGGTGCAAACTTTGTTTGCTCACACTTGGATAAAGGATTAAACTAAATTTATTATTAGGGAAAATGGATGATGAAATTTATCTGTGCCTATGTCCCATAGAAGATTCTATTGAGAAAGAAATGAAGAATATTTTAAGTCATTAGAGCAGGACAGTTTGACATACAAAAAAAAAAGCCCTTTTTTGGAGATCTAAACAGCAGAGTAGGGAATCAATCCCACATCCCACCAGGCATATAGGAACATTTTGGAAAAATTTGGAGAAAAGTGCAAGGCTAATAATAACAGAAAAAATGAAAGAGTTTGAGAACAGGAACCAAACTTTAGAGATTCAGTGGCAAGCTTTGAAGAAAACCTTAATTCATTCAGAAAGAGAGGTATGTGGTGAGGTTGTCTGCAAGGATAGAAAAATCAGCCATGGTGGACACAGAAAGTTCAAGAGGCAGTGAAGGAAAAGAAGAAAGCATATCAAAAGTTCTTGTCAAATAAGTTAGCTTGTGCTCTTAGAGAATACAGAGACAAATGCAAGAATGCTAAACACTTTGTAAAACTAGCTAAACAAAAGTCATGGGAGGACTTTGGCAAGAATATAGAAAATAAAGGTGGCAAAATATTCTGGAGGTTGTTGAAGAAGCTTAGGAATGGGGGAAAGAGTGCTGTAAAGGAGTTAGAGATGATAAAGGTGACATGAAAACCGGAGAAAAAGATATCCTTGAAGTATGGAGTAATTACTTTGAAAAACTGCTAAATGAAACAAGCAGTGATGACAGCACAGTGGTAAAAACACTGACCAGGCATGCAGTCAGGAATACATATCCATACTTGAAGTAGAAAAAGCCATCAAAGACTTGACATGTGGAAAGGCAGCAGGAGTAGATGATATTTGACCAGAAATGCTGAAGTATGGCAGTATAAGAATCTTACAGTGGCTGCACTGCATAGTTCAGAAAGCCTGGACAGAGGGACGAATTCCCGATGATTGGAGTAGAGCTCTCATAGTACCCCATATATAAAAAGGGAAATAAAACTGAATGTGAGAATTACAGAGGTATTTCCCTACTGAGTGTTCCTGGCAAGATCTATGCAAGTATACTTGAGAAACGGTTGAGAAGAATTGTGGAAGAAAAGCTTGGTGAAGAACAAGCTGGATTCAGGCCAAATAGAGGCTGTCAGGATCAGATCTTCACTTTACGACAAATTGTCGAGAAAGCATGGGAATATAACAAAGATCTGTATTTAAGTTTTGTCGATTTGGAAAAGGCATATGACAAGGTGCCAAGAGAGAAGCTATTCAATACGCTGCAGTTATATGGTGTCAATGGGGCATTATATCAAGCAATACTTAGTCTTTATTTGAGTTGTGAGTCAGCAGTTAGAATTGAAGGAAGTACAGGAAGATGGTTTAATGTTAAATCTGGTGTGAGACAAGGATGTACATTATCCCCTCTGTTATTCATTATCTACATGGATCACATTATGAAGGAAAGTGGTATTAAACATGATATCAAAATTGGAGATGTTAATGTCAGCTCTTTGCTTTATGCAGATGATGTTATACTTCTAAATAAATCCGCTACAAGTCTGCAAGATTCTCTAAATCGAATAGCTGTTGTAATAGAAATGGTATGGAGGTCAGCAATAAAAAGACAAAGACAATGAAAATAGGCAGAATCATTGAACATGCCAACTGTGTTGTGAATGGAGAATCTGTGGAACAAGTAAAACATTTCAGCTACTTAGGCACGATTTTTAGTGAAGATGGTAAATTAAATATAGAAATAGACAACAGAATCAGCAAAGCTGGTATGGTGGGAAGTCAATTGAATAAATTCATATGGAATAAGAGAGAAATTAGTCGGAACACTAAATTAGCTGTATACAAGATAGTGTTCAAACCAGTTTTAACTTATGGATCTGAGAGCTGGGTCAGAAGTAAAACACTTGACCAAAGACTAGAGTCCGCAGATATGAGAGTCCTGAGAAACATTATAGGTGTGAATAGATGGCATCAATGGTAATATCATATTAAAAACGAGGATATTAGGAAAGAACTTGACATTGTCAACATCCAGGAATGCGTTAGCAGAGCTAATCTCAGGTGGTATGGTCACTTAAACAGAATGGGCGAGGAAAGATAGCAAAACTCATAGTGTTTTCTGCCAGGTTGGCAGCAAAACGACCCAGAGGAAGACCAAGATATAGGTGGATTGATACAGTACAAAGTGCCTTAGACGATAGAAATATAAGATCTGATAATGTTGGAGTCTTGACAAGTAACAGACTGATTTGGAGGAAAATTGTAGATAAGGAGTTAGTAATGATGTAAATTTTTCATGTAGTACTATCATATCCTGTGCACCCCTTGAGGTTACATGTGCAGGAATTTGATGATGATGATGCATTTAATTTTTGCAATATTCACTGTGTATGTTTTGTATTGAATATTAATACAATAAATATTATAATGATATATGTCTGTATTACGAATTTTTTTTTTCTATGGGAGCCATGAAATATTTTAATTTTTCCAAGGGGAGCTTTACATCCATAAGTTTGGGAAGCACTGATCTACACCACTTTTATCAACTATTGTCCTCCCTAGTTTTGCATCATCAGCAAATAAGTGAATATCTTCCTTCAAATCTTCTGCTATATATCAATGTACAAATTAAAGAGTAGTGGTCCTAGTACAGAGCCCTGGGGCACTCCATCAGTTGCCCTCATTCGCCTTGATATACACTCCACTATCTTCATATGCATTCCCATTTGCTCCAACTTATGTAACAGTTTTCCATGCAGTATCCTGTCAAATATTTTTGCAAAGTTCAGCAGTATCATGGTGCAGCCATTTCCTTTATCCAATTCTGCTATCACCTTATTATAAAATGTGATTAAATTACTGAGGACGTACCTTTTAACAGAGCCATGCTTCTCCCTATGGAGTATCATATTCCTGTCCACCTGTTTTTGAATTTTACTTTTAACTAACTTTTCCAGTACTTTAACCACCACTCCAGAGATACTAATTGGTCTGCAATTTACTACTATCTTGAAGCCACCTTTATGTAATGGAACTATCTTGCCATCTTTCCACTTCCTTGGAACCTTGCCGGAGCTGAGACTTAATATTCACATTGATATTTTTCAATATACTGAGTACCTCCAGTTCATCTATCTCAATGTCCCAATCAGTCTCTGTCACCTCAGTAACTGCAAATTAACTACCTGGATGATGTACACTTGCGAAGTGACTGTAACTGAACTATTTCTTCTGTTTCTGTAACTTTCCTGCCATCAGCACTGAGTAAAGTTATCTTTCTATAATCAATCTTTCTCTTACTTGCTACATACCCCAAAAAAAACTCTTTTGGATTTACTTTAGTCTACTTGGTAATTTTCTCTTGAAATCTAGTCTTCCTTACCATATTAGTTACCCTTCTTGCTTGTGCTTTGTACTGCTCATGGGCATGCTGATCATCACCTTGTTATTTATATTCCTTCCACAATGTTTTCTTTTTTTGCAGCTCCTGCTTTACATTGTTAGTCATCCACTTAATTCCTACTTGGTTTATCTTCCTGACCCGGGTATGCTTTCTGATACCACCTCACTTAAACAGTCATTGACCTCTTCCCATGCACTAATGACATTAATTCCATGTAGTTTCTTATGCCATGGCAAGTTGCCTCCTAAGTTTGTCATAACTGCCAGCTTTTGTGGTTCTGCATAAACCCTTGAAATTTCTGTATGTTGAGCAACCTCCCAGGACAAGATTGCATAGTCACTTTCCCCCAATCGGAGGTAAGGTTGCTATTGTAACTATAAATCTTCTGATGCTATTACCAGATCAAACACCCATTCCCCTCCATCATGTGCTGTCTGAGATAATTATTCCTTAGTAACTGTATAAATTCCATTTCATTACATGCCCTTTCCTCCTCCTAAACTATATCCCCATAGTTGAAGTCTCCCATGATAATTGCTTGGCCTCCATATTGCATCTGAGCATATTTATTACAATCTTTGTGTGGGGAAAATTTGCTTATAACTTTAAAATTATCATAACCACAGTCAATTAGTGTTTTCCCATTTCTTTTAAATGTTTGCTTGCCATTTGCAAATGCTACAGTTCTGACTTGACAACAGAAGGATTTTAGTAGATTTAGTTATCTAACCTATTGAATGATGAAAAAATACTAAATAAATAAAGCTTTATTCTTGAGCTATCAACATCATATTTTACTAAATTCCTGTGAAGAAAGAATGTACCAAATGTTATAATTATCAAATTCGATATTCGAAATGTTTCAACTGTCTTAAGGATGCCGGATCTATTTGTTATAATTTAAAATTTCATGATTAATTTATGAACAACAGCTTTTTCCAAGTTAGCCTACTATTTTTTCATTTCTCTCTGATTTGATTAGCCTTTATATTTCAATCTCCTAAAGCACTGCTATCTCTATCTTGATCTTCCTCTTTTAAATTTTAAAAGAGGTATACCGTGAGTATGACATATCGTACAAAATTAATAACGGAAAAAACTCGCGTACAAAGATTATTTAATAGTATAATTTTTGCCTGTGTGTCACAGGCATCTTCAGTACATATTAAGCTCAAATTAAACTATAACTGACAATTCCAAAAAGCGCCACCAAAGTAGCTGGTGTAAGAGAACTAAAAAGGTCAATAAATTTCCTGAAAAAAAAAAAAAAAAAAAAAATCAATACAATAAAAAGTTAGGAAAGATTAGCTAATTTGTAAAGTACTATCTCCCATAAAGGAGATAGACGTAAGCCGTCGGATCTGTTTAAGTTAGGAGAATGAAGTAGAGTTTCGCATGTTTCTTTATAAAGGTGTTCCATGAGAAACTGATTTTTGTGAAGAAGTTGTCTTTCTCCAGTGAACTCTGTGTCTAGTGAAGATGGCATGTTCTGCAAGTCCGGACTTTTCAGGTTTAAAGTATTCAATATAAGATTGGTATGTACTGAAGATGCCTGTACGTGAGTTTTTTCCGTTATTAATTTTGTATCTTCCTCTTTTAGCATTTTTGCTTTAACACTTGTGTAAAAATAATCATAATTTATAATTATGAATCTTTTTACAATTATTTCTCTGTTAGTATATTATTAATTTTGGTTTCATAACACGTACATAGACATTTGCGATGTGTCTGTTATTGATATTATTCTCAAAATGAAATGTAAAGCAGTTGAAATTTTGATGTACTTTCTAGATTTTGATAGTTGTGTCACTTTCAATTTATTTATTGTAATTTAAAATTGTTGAGTGTTGAATTTGTGTATTGTAAAGACATTCTCGTTATGCTAACGAAGGCAATGCGTCAGCCATTACGCTTAACTTCCTGCTTGCTGTAAAAATTTACATGGACTGCGCATGCTCACCAAGGAGTTTGATGGGTGATTGATGTGACATGAGTTTTAGGTGACAGTCAGGAGAATATTAATAGGAGATTCTGAAAAGGAATTGTAGAACTATGAGTTTTTAAACTGGAGTTGAGACCGTCAAAAAGTATTTAGTAAATAAAAGAAGATATTGCAGTCGATGTTCTAATTGAATGTTTGAGGAAATGCTAAAAATAGAAAGTCTCATCTGTCTTAAGGACGGTGGATCTATTTGTTATTTCTACTGGAAAAGGCGATGGAATTAGCTCAACTTAGATATGTTGTTTATGAAGTAGTAGAAGAAACTTATATAAATCAAGCCGATATTAAATCCAGCATTATTTCAAAGCCGAATGTAGAAACTATGAAAGTTTTCTATGAAATTTGACCAGAGGGAATACATTCGCTGGCATTTACAAGTTGCCCTAGCACAGACCTTATACGAGACATGATCGCTTGTCCAAGTCCATATATTCACTTTCTATTAGTCCACTTTGATAAGGTTTCACTTGCCTGATAGCTGTTTCGAACTGGTTGGTTCTCCTTAGAGACCAGGCAGAAACCTTAAGAGAGCAAGAAATCTCATTCAGTACTAAGGAATTGGAAGTGTCGGAGAGGTGTAGTTTTGCACCTCGAATACTAAACTACGAGTACTAAACACTTGGAGTATAAAAATAATCTTTATAGAGACAATTCTCTAAACAAATAGCACAGCCGGCAGGATTGGTTGTGACTTAACTTTATTTTAGACTACAGAAAGTAATTTTGACTCAGGTAAAATGGCTAGAGGAAATAGTAATTCTAGTAGTATATTGAAGTTTCTCCAATTAAAGATGAGGAAAGCCTTTAATCATGTGAACAGAAGTCAAAACACTCAATTGATGAATTATATTTATTGATAAATAAATGAATTACAATAAAAAATTGAAAGTGACACAACTATCAAAATCTAGTCAGTATATCAAAATTTTTACTGCTTTACAATTCATTTTGAGAATAATAATATCAATAATGGGCACGTCGCAAGTGCAATGTACATGTTATGAAACCAAAACTAATTATCTACTAACAGAGAAATAATTATAAAAAGATTCATAATTATAAATTATGATTATTTTTACACTTGGACTGCAAATCTTTCATTTCTTATTACATTTAAGTGATGACATCTTAGATTAGTTCAGCTTATATAGTCATGAATAGGATGAGTTTTTTTTTTTCTCCAATATTTTCATCTTTAATGTTGTCAGCACTGTTAGTTTTAATTTGAAGAAGATGTTTACAGTAGTGGAGAAATGATTATGAATTGCTAATACCATATAGCAAAGTATATCACGTGTTTTTATGATAATGCATCTACAAGATTCATTTGATAGTATATAATAGAGCCATGGACAGGCAGAAAGTTCAGGGGGAAAATGATTGATTAATTGATTTGAAGAAATATTGTTGTCTTTAGGAAATACATAAGAGAGAAGAGTATTGATATAAAAGACAGTGGTAAGAGGAATAAATGTAGAGGGGAAAAAATTATTTGTGAATTTCGAGATAAGCTGCAAAGGATTCTTGAATTGTTGTTGCCTGTTTTAAAGATTTAGATGCATTATCAATGGGAATTGTCTGTACTGGTTATTATGAACAATGATCATGGAAATGTTTGTAGAAAATGTGGGTAGCGGAAACTTAATATCTGTGTGAGAAGATGTAATTAATTGGAGATAGATGGGTTAGTTAATCAACCTAATTGCTCTCTCTCCCTCTCTCTCTCTCTCTACTGAGTGAAGGATATTCAGTGGTTGCATGGATTTGTGATTGGGATGGAACTAACAACTGTTTAATTCCTTAAGCAAAAGAGAAATCCAAATTTCATGGATGCTGAGGACAGTGGTGTAGCTAGAGCGTTTGCCGCCCTTCTCAATACACACCAGAAATACTACAGAAAGTCAAAACGACGTATAGGGAAATAAATTAAAACACTGTTTATTTTTGAACTAAAACTTTAATTTTAACATTCTAAAATGTTATTTTTCTTGCTTTTCTGTTAGCAAAATCATCGATGACAATGGCAAAGTCTACTTTATAGTAATGTAGGTAATTCTTAATCAATTTTATTTAGAAAAACTCCTCTCACAACTAACAACACTTACAGCAATTGTGAGGAAAATTCGCAGTAGTATTACAATATTTGGAAATGAGTGCAGCCCAGGGCAGACCGCCTTCCCTCCCCCTCTAGCTATGCCTCTGGCTGAGGAAGCAGTATTTTTGAAGATAAACTAGAGGTTAGAAATCTCATCTAGTTTCAGTAATTTGAGTGTTGTCAAAAATAAAACTAGAAGAAAAGTTATTTTCAAAAATAAGATAGAATTGGGTTTTTTTTTTTTGAAGACTAGTGAAGGGATCAGAATTTAGGTTTGTAGAAAATGATGTTCTGTAAGTTTTGGTCACTTGTCAAGATTTGCTTCATAATGAGGATTATGAAGTTTGCAGTTAACTGGAAAAAGTTTTTATATATATACATCCTCGACTTACGACGATTCGCACTTACGATGGCCAAAATTATTATTATTAAAAATTCTCTAATTTAACTTTTCCAGCAGCATATACATACATATATCACATTGCTTTTGTATATGCATTGCAGTGTTGGCATTAGTCGACAAGCAAAGCCTATCACCAATACGCAATATCCACTGCTATGATTCATCCACTTCTAACTTATCACAGCCTTTGGCACGTTAGTTGCTAACAGCAGTTGAAGTGTTCGTTTTTCTCTCGTTGCAATTTTTGTATCTCGTCGTAATCCTATCATGTCCAGTAAGAAGTAAAACTACTGATGAAAATTCCAACATAAAAAAGGTGAGGAAAGCTTTAAGTTTAGATGTTAAAATGAAGGTCATTAAAGTATATGACAAAGGAAAGAAATTCGGTGAAATAGCACGAGAAGATAAACTATCGTATTCAACTGTTTCAACAATCATAAAAGATAAATCAAGAATAAATCAAGATTTTTAACGTAGATGAAACCGGACTATTCTGGAAAAGAATGCCAGAACGAACTTACATTCACAGAGAAGTTACATCAGCGCCTGGTTTTAAGGCATACATACATATTTAAAGGGGCAGTTAATATGAAATGTACAATTTTAATGAAAAAAAGAGAAGGGCCAATTCATGAAATGGAGAAGCTTTTAATAATATGGATAGATGATCAAATCAACAAGAATATTCCTCTCAGTTTGTTTATGATTCAAACAAAAGCTCATGGCCTATTTGACAATTTAAGGAAACAACAAGAAGATAAATATGGCGAGCATACATTTAACGCTAGTAAAGGTTGGTTTTATCAATTCAAAAGTCAATTTAATTTACATAACATACAAATAACGGGAGAAGCTGCTAGTTCCGATTTTGAAAGTGCCGAAATTTTCAAGAAAAATCTGAAAGAGATGATAAAAGATGAAGGCTATTTGCTAGAGCAGATTTTTAACGTAGATGAAACCAGACTGTTCTGGAAAAGAATGCCAGAACGAACATACATTCACAGAGAAGCTACATTGCCGTCTGGTTTTAAGGCATTTAAAATATAATTATGCTTCTTCTTGGAGGAAATGCTGCTTGTTTTAAATTAAAAGTATTTCTTGTTTACCGTTCACAAAACCCCAGAGCTTTGAAAAACATTGACAAGAATAAATTGCTGGTTTACTACATGGGTAATCTGAAGGCTTGGATGACAATTGTTTTATTTGAAGACTGGTTCTTAAATTTTTTTATTCCAGAAGTACGTGCCTAGTGTCTTGAAAAAAATATTCCTTTTAAAATTCTATTGCTGCTTGACAATGCTCCAGAACATCCTCTTCACATTGACGATTTGAATGAAAATATAAATGTGATGTATCTACTGCCCAGTACAACAGCTGTGATTCAACTGATGGATCAAGTTTCGATTGCTACATTCAAGACATATTACCTGAAAACTACATTTTCTCAAGCAATAACAACAATGGACAATGATGCTATAACATTACACGATTTTTGGTAAAATTACTGTATTAACCAATGTATCCGGAACATTGGAACTTCATGGAAGGAAGTATCGGAACAATGTATGCGAGGAATTTGGAAGAAGTTACTACTGCAGGAGACACTCAAAGAGTACAATGAGCATAGTATGTTAGAACAAATTGATGAAGAAATCGTTGAAATTGCAAGAAAACTGTATTTAGAAATCAATATTACCGATATAGAAGAATTAGCAGATCACGAAGAAGGTGAACTGACTGATCAAGACTTAATTTTCCAAAACGAAAGAGTTGTAGAAGAAGAAAGGAATAACGAGGAAGATGAAGAAGAGAAATCGTTAAAAAAAATTTACTGTAAAAGGATTAGCTGAAGTATTTTCTAAACTAAATCAAGGACTTCAGCTATTCGAAAATATGGATCAAGACACTGATCGCTTCACCAAAGTCGAAAAGCAAATTCGAGAAGCAGTCAGATGTTATCGCGAAATATATGAAGAAAAAACCAACAGACAACATTAACCAATTTTCTGATTAAAAAAGATACTCCCGATTGGGAGAAATAACCATATCTTCCAAATAAGTGACAGTTACTCACCTGTTAAATTAAAGACACTGTTAATAAGTTTTTTTGTTTATGTTAACTAATATTTAAAGGAATTTCAAATTAAAGTAAGTGCACCATTTTTGATATGTGTTTATGTATTTTTTTCTTAAATTTTTCTTTCTTAATTTTGTATTTATGTTTTTGTATGTGCTAATAAATAATTTATACGTGCAAGAATTAACAAAAGTCCTTGACTTACGGCAGAGAGGTTGGAACGTAACCCCGTCGTAAGTCGAGGACTACCTGTATATGTATATGCATATGAGGCATGTTAAAAAAAAAAACGAACTTTTTAAATAGCATGCCAACCGGCACAGAGAGCATGCTGTGGCTGAAGAACACCTGGCAGCAGGTTTTGACAACAAACTGCCATTTGCCCCGTTCTGCTATGAGCATTAGTCTTCGAGTTACATCTGCCGAAGTAAGCGAGTGCACAATCTGTTCGCCAGATTAGTGACAAAGTGACAATGAAAGAGCTTGAAGAACAATGTGTGTGAAACTTTGCTGCAAACTTGGTAAAACTTGAGACGTAGGTTTATGGCTATGATGTTGAAACCAAGATGCAGTTGTCGTAGTGGGTGGGGAAAGGGCCGCCTTGAACCAAAAAAAGCATGGATGTGTTTGTCAAAGATCAAGGTGATGTTAATTGTGTTTTTTTTGATTGGAAAGGCATTGTCCATTATGAATTTGTACCATGTGATCAGATGGTAAACAAAGAGTTGTACCAGGAAGTTTTAGCACGTTTGAGGGATGCTGTGCACAGGAAGAGGCCTGAATTGTGGGAAAAACCAGACTTGGATGTTGCACCAGACAATGTGCCAGTTCACACGTTGTTCCTCATCTGCAGTTATATGGCCAAACATCAGACATCCGTTGTGCCCCATCCATCCTATTCTCTGGACTTAGCCTCAGCAGACTTTTCCTGTTTCCCAAACTTTGAAAACCGCATTTCCAAACTATAGTGGAGATTTGGGAAAATGCGATAAGAGAACTGCATGCTATCACAGAAAGTGCATTCCAGGAGGCATTCCAACAATGAAAGAAACATTGGGAATGGTGTATCACCAGTAGAGGAAAGGGGGAGGGGGCTACTTTGAAGGGGACAATGCTTAAAATGTTGTAAAATGAGCAATAAAGCCTTTATAGCAAAAGTTCGGTCTTTTTTTTAAACGCCTTTTTGTTTGTGTGTTGGAGGGGAGGAATAGAATAAGGACAGAATTAGTTGCAAACTCTTGAGTATAAAAATCTATTCTTCACATATCGTGTAAGTCCAGACAAAAACTGTCAGCCTAGTTGCAGAAGTCAAACAAGTTAGTCTGTTTACTTCATACAGTCTGACTTCAAGTCAAAGAAGTCGGGACTGAACAACTCAAAAGACTGCAGGTCATTTGTGGTGTTCAGTGCAGCTTTTTTGCTTAGTTTGTCAATTATATATCCTCATTGTCTACAAAGTATACATTCTCAAATGACATGCATTTTAATTAATTATTTAAAAATAATATTTTTAAATATACCATATTTTCCGGTGTATAAGACACACTTTTTTACCTTAAAAATTCATCTTAAAAATGAGGTGCGTCTTATATAATGAAGGTAAAGATTGTTTCCTCTTTTCAAAGTCAAACGCACTCCCTTTTATGTTCCAAGATCTTTGTAGGCAGTTAATGATGCAATCAAATTGATGCGTGACCTTCACGTGACTTCTAGCGCGTCATTTGCTAAGAACTGGGAATCCTTATTCAAGTTTCATAATATCTTATCTGAGTAATCAGTTACCGATGTTTATCGGTATTGAGTTGACATGTTGAGATAATTTGTGTTCAGTTTGATATTTCCCCGTAGATTTTATTGATGGAAAAAAACAGGCGACATTCATATTCTTCAAGTTACTAATTGCAGGTTGTAAAATATGCGGAAGAACACGGGAATAGGGAAGCTGAAAGACATTTTGGACCTCCGCCTACAGAAAAAATTACTAGAATTTGGCGTGGTCAGAAGGAGATTTTGTACAATTTGCGTAATGAAAAGCGCATGGAACGTGGAAAAATTGCGAAGTGGCCAGAACTAAAGACCAAAGTTTTGAAATGGGTGCAAGAAAATTGGCAAAATGCATTGCCATTTCAACAAAAATGATTCGCACACATCCAGTCAAAGTAGCCTGTAAGCGTTGAAGATTTTAAAGGTGGTGCATCATGGTGTTACCGTTTCGTGAAATGCAGTGGACTTTGTATGCATACAAAAATCAGTCAAAAAATGCCAAAAGAATATGAAGACAAAATTATTTCTTTTCATAAATATGTGATTCAACATCGAAAAAATTACAATTTTGAAATGGGACAGATAGCCAATATGGATGAAACGCCCCTAACCTTTGATGTTACCTCAAATAGAAGTGTAGCTGAGAAAGGTGAGAAAAGCATTACAATCAAAACCAGTGGACACGAAAAAACACACTACACTGTAGTTCTTGCATGTTGTGCTGATGGTACGAAGCTGCCGCCAATGATAATTTTTAAGCGAAAGATTCTGCCTAAAGAAAAAATACCAACAGGACTGATTGTACATGTGCATGAAAAAGGTTGGATGGATGAAAGTGGCATGAAAGTGTGGATAGATAAAGTATGGAAAAGAAGGAATGCCGCACTACTAAAGAAGAAAGCTCTTCTTGTATTTGATCAGTTCCGGGCTCATCTGAAGGATTCAATCAAACAAAAATTCCAAGAGTGCAATAGTGAATTGGCTGTCATACCAGGACTTACATCACAACTGCAGCCACTTGATGTATCTTTAAATAAACCCTTTAAAGTCTTTATGAGGGAAGAGTGGAACAAGTGGATGATGAATGCCAGTGTACATCAGCTAACACCAAAGGGTGCGCCGAAACGGCCATCAATCTCTCAAGTGTGCAAGTGGGTTAAGACATCTTGGTCGAAAATGAACAAACTATTGTTAAATTTTTCTTGAAATGTGTTAGCAATGCCCTTGATGGAAGTGAAGATCATTTCTTATATGAAGATGATGATGAAGAACAAGAGGAAGAAGAAAGAGAAGAAATTAATGATGATAGAGAAGAGTCAGATGACAGTGACATGGGTTTTGCAGGTTTCTGAAAGGTCAGTTTACTATTAAAAATTACCTATTATTTCATCCATTTTTTTTTTAAATCATGCTTTAAAGTTTAGGTTTTTTCCAGAAAATTGTATTAAATTTCTTGGGTGCGTCTTATACACTGGAAAATACGGTAATTTAAAAATATGAGGTTTCACTGGCCTTTTTTTTTACATAGTCTGGAAACCTCACTTTAGATACCAAACACGGAACTTTTTCAAGCCACTTCTGGCTTAAAAAAGTTCCATGTTTGGTATCTAAAGTGGGATTTCCAGACTATGTAAAAAATAAATTTAAAAAAAAATATAAAATTGATAAAAATGGGGGGGGGGAATTCCTTCGCCTACCCATGGTATAAATGTATTTTAGGTTTGCAGTTAACCTTTCATGGGTGGGAACCACATTAATATATATACAGTCGGGTCTCTTTTTATGCGGTAGATACGTTCCACAGAAAACCACATGTAAAAAATCGTACAAAAAAGATCTAACTTATGTTGGAAAATTAGGGATATGTTCCATAATTTTCTAAAACCACGTAAAACCGAAGCAATGAATTAAAATAAACCTAAAATCGCATAAAAAAGTTTAGAAAAATTCAGGAAAATAAGAATGCCTAAGTTTGTTTTAAAGTTTTAATCATTTAATTTTATTGAAAATAAAATTTTTTTTTTACATTTTTCATCAGAATTATCGTCGCTATTAGACAATATTCAGCAACGTTTGCGAACTGGTGAGAAATCACTTTCACGGCAGAAGATAGGGCATCAGATCTGTATGGTAAAGGCAATGGCTCTTCGCAAACAGAATTAACTTCACCCTCGTTCTGTGCTGATTTTTTTTCTTCTGACAATGTAATCAGTGATTAAACTTTGCGATGATGATTTTACTAATTTTTTTATACAGCTCGCAATATATAGACATATAGTTCTTCACCTCACGTTGGAATTTAAAGGCTCGTTCAGAATTTGTCATGAACAAGAAAATGATTTTCCAATTTATTTCACAGTTCAAGACCTTCTCGAATTATATTTGCAGTGAGGGAGGGGACAGGTTTTTCTTCTGCTTCACTATCTTTTTTTAGATCTTCAACGATATCTAAAGTTAATCGATATCCAATAATATCATCGTCACTTAAGACATTATCCACAAGCTATTCGTCTGCATCATTCTGGCTAAATGTATCAAAATCTTCTTTACCAATTTCATGTGCCAAAGTAATGATTTCAGCTGATAATGTAGATGTTTGGATGGTTGCAATGTTTGCAACATTGCATCCAGGCCAAGCTGCTTTCCAGCAGGCATTTAAAGTTTTTGGTCTTATTTCAGCGATAGCAGATGCAACATGATTTAAGCAGTCCAAAATAGAAATTTTTTTCCAAATGTCAGTTACTGTTAATGATTCATTTTCTAGTTTATCCAATATAAATTGAAAAGTGTGCCAACATAATATTTTTTAAAAGTAGCAATTATGCCTTGATCTAATGTCTGAATAATGTTTATTGTATTGGGTGGAAAAAACACTACCTGCACATTTGGATGTTCTAAATGCGGATGACACGGTGCATTGCCAACAATTAATAAAACTTTAAAATTGAGAGCTTTTTGCTTCATGTTTCTACTTCTGGTACAAAGCAATTATTGAACCATTCAGTAAATACACAGTTGTTATCCAGGTCTTTGTATTATCCATCCAATGTACTGGCAGCTGTTTTAGATCTTTGCCTTTTAGAGCATGTGATCTTAGAGATCGATTTATTAGGAGGGGGTTTCAACATTCGATTCCCTGATGCATTGCTACAAAGTAACAACGTTGCTTGATCTCGATCTTTATTGCATTAAACCCACTTGCTTTTTTCTCAGACTTTGTGATGTAAGTTCGACTAGGCATTTTCTTCCAAAACAATCCTGTTTCATCAGCATTAAACACTTGATCGGGACAATATCCACCATCTTCAATAATTTTGACTAACTTCTCCTGAAAATTTTTGACTGCTGCTTCATCTGCTGCTGCGACCTCGCCTATAATCTTCACGTTATGATATGCATTCCTTTTTAAAAACCCGGTTAGCCATCCTTTGCTAGCTGAAAATTCTTTATCAGCCTGGGAAGCAAAAGTAGATGCTCTAACTGCTTCATCTGTTCATAAAACCGAAGAGCTTTTTATTTAATTAAATAACCACTTATAGGAATTCTTATTTCAGTTAATTCTTCAATCCAAATTACGAGCTCTCGTTCCGTTTTTCTAATAAAACATCTCTTGAGAACGATGATAATTTGGCACTTAGTTTTGTGCCAGAAGTGACATATTTTCTTATTGCGACTTCATTCTTTTTAATTGCTCTTATAGTAGATTTGCCTAAATTGATACGTTTACCAATTGCCGTAGATCCCTCTCCTTTTGCTAAGCGATCTAAAATTGCAATTTTCAATTCCAAAGAAATTGCTTTTCTTTGGTGCTTTTTTTTTCTGCATTGGGCCAAATTAAATCTTTAAAATAAAAATTAGCAAAATTTAAACTTACAGTAATGAAAAGACAAACACAAACTTACTCACATGCAAAATTAAACTTCACGGACACACACTGCTTACACGTTAATCACGTTACACCAGAATGTGCTGCAACATGCTGTTCATTATGTACAACGGTACATAACTTTTGAAGTTATGCACTGCATAACTTCAAAACTGCATGAAAAAGATATAAAAGAGACCTGAGTGTGTGTGTATGTGTGTGTGTGTGTGTATATATATATATTAATTTGTCACTAGAGGCCACTGTGAGTGCTCTTTGCAATGTAAGCTTGATTAAAAAAAAAAGTTTAGTTTTGCACGTTTCTATGTTGTAGTGTTATTGTATGTATTGTCATTTTATAACAAGCAGAATGAGTAGAATTTTGTGTTGACAGTAATGACATAATGAAATTACTGAAGCAACTGATAAAATAGCATATATACTCAGGAGGAAAAGTAAACCATATAGTGATGTGGAAATCATAAAGCAGTGCATTGTTGAAGTTTTAGCATGTTTGGATTCAGATAAAGTTAATAAATACAAACAAGACAACTTCCTCTTTCACAAAGAACTATGACTGAATGACAATATGAATTAGCTGTTAGTCTAAAACAACTTTAAAAAATTTGCCAAGATGAAGATACTTATTTTTTGATTGCCCTAGATGAGTCCACTGATATTACTGACTTGGCTCAAATTTTATTTTATATTTGTTACAACTGCGGATTTTCATTATGAGGAGTTATTAACTTTGCCACTCTCATGGGAGAACATGTGGAATTGATGTTAATATATTAAAAGATAAATGTTTTGAAGCGAAGCATAATTTAGTAAGTAAGTATGTGCAGATGGTGCTCCTTCTATGAGAGGATGCCTTAGATGAGTCCACTTATATTACTGATTTGGCATAAGTTTTATTTTATATTTGTGTTATAAATGCAGGTTTTCATTGTTATGAGGAGCTACTAGGAGAACATATAGAATCGATGTTCTTAATATTTTAAAAGATAAATGTCAGGAAGCAAATTTGTATGATTTAGATTTGCTATGCATGCATAAATGATGCTCCTTCTATGAGAAGAAAACATGAAGGATATGTTGCATTTCTACAGAATGAAATACAAAATTCTGATAACGTGATTTCATTTCATTGTATATTATATCAACAGAATTTTCACCCCACATTAAGGAAATTTATTGATATTGTTAACTATATTCCAACAAATGATGCTTCAAGGCAATATCTAGTTTTGCAATGTGCTTCAAACTGATGAGAAAATATTGTTTAGATCTTTATTGCTAAAGTATGCTGGAGTTATCACATTTTAGAAATTTTCACAAGGGAAAATTTCTAAAAAAAAACGTTTAGCACTACAAAAATGAATTATAAATTTTTACATCGAACATAACATAATGAAGCATCTTTTGAATTTTTGAAAGATGATTTATGCAGAAATACTGCATTTTTATGACTTAATGTCAAAATAGAACCAGCTAAATGTTTATCTATAAGACAAAACTGAATCAATATATGAATATTCAACATTTAGGAAGATGCTAATTTTTTCAAAAACCATTCTTTTCAAACCTGTAATTTCAGCCAAACATTTTCCTGAACTGCAAAGGTAATTGAAGAATGGCACACTAATAAAACCTTAAAAAATTGTGATATTAATGAATCCAGTGGTGTCTTAGACTCATTGATTGAAGAATACGACAGGTTCAAAGATTTTGAGAAACATTTTCTCACACTAAAACTGACTTTCCACCCACAACTGATTGATGTCTCTAGTGCACCTGAAAATTTAGAAATGGAGCTAATTGAACTCCCAGAAGACAATATTCTGAAATTTCTATTTGACAGTAAGAAAGATCCCATTGAAATATGGAAGAATGCTGTCGAGTATCCCATAATACATCAACAGGCTTCACGTATGCTGCGGCGCAATCTACTGTTGTGAATCGGTGCTTTCACGCATGGTTCAAATTAAGACCAACTGAAGCTAAGAAAACATGCTGAAACCAAGCATGAACTTCTTATCCAGTAATAAGCAAAAGTTGGTCTGAAAAGTTCTCAATCTCGACCATAAATGACAACACTATCGGCAAGATTTTTTTTTTTTTCTAAGTTGGTACATCTGTCATAAGCATCCATGTGAAATTGCAAGTCATTCTATCAAGTGTTTTTTTTTTATACAGCTGTCAGAAGCCAAAGTGTTGTCTGTATCCCTTGACATGGATAAAATTAAGTATCGTGCGGTTATAAAATTTTTTGTAAAAGAAGGTTTAACGCCAAAAGAAATTCATTCGAAGTTCATAAAAGTTTATGGGCACTCTTCTCCTTTGTTTTCAAAAATTAAGAAATGGGCTGCAGAGTTTAAACATGGCCGTACCAGACTTGAAGATGATCCACTTGAAGGATGTCCAAAAAGTGTAACAACACCAGAAATCATTGATCGAGTGCACAATATGGTATTGGATGACCGGTGAATCAAACTGCATGAAATTGCTGAGAATATAGGCATTTCAAAAGAATGTGTAGGATATATTTTGCATGAAGAATTGCAAATGAAAAACCTTGAAATAAAAAATGAAAAAAAAAAAATGAAAGATCAAAAACACACTCGCATGAAAATCTATAAACACTGCTTGGAGTGTTTTAACACGAATAAAACTGATTTTGTGTGTCGATTTATTACTGTGGATGAGACTTGGATTCACCATTACACCAGAATCCAAACAGCAGTCAAATCAGTGGACAGAAGCTGGTTGTTCAGTGCGAAAGAAGACAGTCAGCTCTATCAGCAGGAGAGGTCATGACATCGTTGTTTTGGGATTCTAAAGGCATTTTGTTTATTAATTATCTTGAAAAGGGTAAAACAATAACCAGGGAATATTATTCCGATCTTTTAACCAGACTAGACGTGAGAAAAGACCCAGTTTGCAGAAGAAAAAAATCATCTTTCATCAGGACAATGCACCTACCCACAAAGCAGTTTTGGCAATGAGAAAATTAAGGCATCTGCACTGTGAAAAAATTTGTGAGTTAAGACCCATTTTGCAGAAGAAAAAAAATCATCTTTCATCAGGACAATCCACCTGCCCACAAAGGTGTTTTGACAATATGGAAAATTAAGCGATCTGCACTATGAATTGTTAGACGTCCACCCTATTCCTCAAATTTGGCTCCCTCTGACATCTCTCTCTTACCAAAACTAAAAATCTTCCTCGCTGGTCAATGTTTTTGTTAGAATCAAGAGGTGATTGCAGCTGTAGAGGGGTATTTTGCAGATCTTAATGAGAACCACTACAGGCAGATGCATAGCTAGCGGAGGGGGCAGTCTGCCCCGGAGGCACTTTGAATCTTTTTGAACTTTTGCAGTTAATTCTAAAATACAGTCTCGAGAACGCATTTTCAAATATTGTAATACTACTGCGAATTTTCCTCAATTGCTGTAAGTGTTGCTAGTTGTGAGAGGATTTTTCTAAATAAAATTGATTAAGAATTATCTACATTAACATGAAATAGACTTCACCAATGTCATCGACGATTTTGCTAACAGAAAAGCAAGTAAAATAGCATTTTAGAATGTTGAAATTAAAGTTTTACTTAAAAAATAAACATATTGTTTTAATTTATTTCCCTATACGTCGTTTTGGCTTTTTGTAGTATTTTTGGTGTGTGTTGAGAGGGGTGGTAAAAGTTCTAGCTACACCACTGACTACAGGGATGGGATTATGGCACGGGAATAAATGTATTAGTCTTAAGGGAGATTATGTTGAAAAATAAAAATAATTTTGAAATTATAAATTCGTTTTTTCATTGTTAGGCCGATAACTTTCAGTCCACCCACATTAATCATTAAGTTATGTCCTGCTTGGTTAAATAAATTAACATAAATTTTGTATTCCTAAAATATAATCAAGTAGTGTTTTATTACTGTTGAAATTTTGAGTTTCTAGAACTCCATTCTTAAACTTTTTTTTTTTTTTGCAAATAAATAAAAACGTTTGAGAGTTTAAAAGTTTTAATATTGTGATATCAGCATTCATACTGCATGCATATGACCTCTTTATAATTTTAGCAAAATTTATTATAAAGTGTACACCAGATGAGGAATCCGTTGTAATATTTCATAATTGTAATTTATAGTTTATTATATTGTTTATAACGTTACTTTTTTACTTCTATTTATCTCCCCTCTTATTTTCGTGATTGCTTCAGCTTCTACAAAATGCCTATATGCTCTAATCTCTAACTCATGTATAAAACTATTATTTAACTTTAGTCCTTTCATAATCTACTTAGCTTTACTCCCCCCCCCCCCTTTCAATGCCGTTAAATATACTCTCACTCGTGCTAGTATCGTAGACTTAGGAAAAGCCTCTGGCTGGGACCAAATCCTTAATCTGTGTTGCTATAATTCAAATGTATTAATCCTTAAAAATTTATTTTTGTTAACAACTGTGCCATTAAGGATTGTGTAAAAGAATTTTCTATCTTTCCTTTACGTACAAGAGAATAATTTAGCTAAGCACGTATAATAACCCTTAAATCAATTTTATCTCAAGCAACTCCGAATTACTCAGTCATAGCTGTTACTTTACTTAGGTCACACAGGTTCGTTTGGTTTTGTTAAAAAAAAAAAATTAACCATGTTTATTTTAACTTAGACAGTTTATATACAAAAGAAATGGGACATATCACGTGCCTGATTCTCCACACATTCATTAAAACAATTCACTTAAAGCATTAGACAAAAAGATTATTTACACTTATTAGGCACGTGGATGGATTTTTGCATACTTTACCTTACTCTCTATCTTATTTTATAAGGACAGTTATTCTATACACGTTCTAAGCATTATGTAACACAAACACTATTCAAGTCTACAGTATTCTTTTAAGCACATTCTAACTCACATTCGGCTTTCTGACTACTTTAACACATTATGTCATTAGTTAAACAGAATCAACATCTATCGTCAGTACATACAATCTAGGCTATTAACATAAAGCAATCTACTTACAAACTCATTATATCATTGTATGGTCCTGAATCCAAAAGGGTTATGGGTGAATTCCGCTGGTTCGTTTCTTAAATTTGCTCTATGGCTATGATTGGGCACCATCCAACGGTACTCATCTGGCTATTTCCTCCCTTGTAACAGTACTGCATTTCTTGAGCGATTTCAGGAACTAGTTCGGCTGCAACAAATCAGCATGCACATGGATCGGTACATTCATTGAAGAATTTTACGGAAGGGTATTTTGAGATACGGCCTTTTCTACCAGCGAATCCCCATGATCTCCAGAACTACTGCCTGCGTGACCCTGACTCCTCCCCTCCTCAAAGCTTGCCACAGGAACTAAAAATAAGAGAGCTTTCACCCCTCAATCTTCGCCTTTTATATCATTATTCGTCCCTTGACCTTCCTTCCAAAACTTCTTTGATTTACTGGAAGTGCCCTTATCACCCACACTTACGTTAGGTTTTGGCAGCAAAACTCGTATAATCCGATGACCTTTCAGACTGTTGTTGACCATCAGTTTACTAGCCTAATCCTGTCTGATCTTTTTATATTACAATTGCTTGTGGTTCTAGTTTCAGTTATTCTAACATTATATTATAAAATTTATTACATTACAGTAGATTATGTACACTTTTGATTATAGGTATTTTATGGCCTATACAAACTCGATATAGGTGAAAAACATTTCTATATTTCACCACAAGAGATTTTACACCATGAAGTGATAATGCAGCCTTCCAATGCCTAAAGGCTATCCACTCCAGCAATAGACCATATGGATGGAGTTTACTTAATTGGTCTTTGTGCTGAACCTGATCAAGTGCTTTGCAGATAGCAAGAAATTTTCACTTGAGATTTGCCACACAATATCCACACCAATTTGTGCAAATTGGGTAGGTGCATAAGCAAGAAGATGTCCTGATAATCAGCAATGACAAAATACATACTTTTGATCATTTATTAGTTGGAAGTTTTAGTAGCTTAGAATTTGAGTGTTCAGAGTTTTCTCCATTACTTAGAATGAGTTGCTGTAAGAGAAATTGGACAGTAATTTGTCTTTTTATTGCTGACCTTCATACCATATCTATTACAACAGTTATTCAACTTAGTCGAGGAATCTTGCAGACTTGTAGCGGATTTATTTAGAAGTATAACATTATCTGCATAAAGCAAAGAGCTGACATTAACATCTCCAATTTTGATATCATGTTTAATACCACTTTCCTTCATAATGTGATCCATATAAATAATGAATAACAGAGGTATAATGTACATCCTTGTCTCACACCAGATTTAACATTAAACCATCTTCCTGTACTTCAATTCTAACTGCTGGCTGACTTACAACTCACATAAAGACTAAGTATTGCTTGATATAATGCCTCATTGACACCATATAACTGTAGCGTATTGAATAGCTTCTCTCTTGGCACCTTGTCATATGCCTTTTCCAGATCGACAAAACTTAAGTATAGATCTTTGTTATATTCCCATGCTTTCTCAACTGTTTGTCGTAAAGTGAAGATCTGATCCTGGCAGCCTCTATTTGGCCTGAATCCAGCTTGTTCTTCACCAAGCTTTTCTTCCACAATTCATCTCAGCCGTTTCTCAAGTATACTTGCATAGATCTTGCCAGGAACACTCAATAATGAAATGCCTCTGTAATTCTCACATTCACTTTTATTTCCCTTTTTATATATGGGTACTATGAGAGCTCTACTCCAATCATCGGGAATTCGTCCCTCTGTCCAGGCTTTCTGAACTATGCAGTGCAGCCACTGTAAGAGTTTTATACTACCATACTTCAGCATTTCTGGTCGAATATCATCTACTCCAAGCATGGATATGTATTCCTGACTGTATGCCTGTTGAGTGTTTTTTACCACTGTGCTATCACTGCTTGTTTCATTTAGCAATTTTTCGAAGTAATTACTCCATACTTCAAGGATATCTTTTTCTCCCATTTTCATGTCACCTTTATCATCTCTGACTCCTTTTACAACACTCTTTCCTCCATTTCTAAGCTTCTTCAACAACCCCAGAATATCTTACCAGCTTCTTTATATTTATTTTCATTGTTTTTGCCAAAGTCCTCCCATGACTTTTGTTTAGCTAGTTTTACACAGTGTTTAGCTTTCTTACATTTGTCTCTGTATTCTCTGAGAGCACAAGCTGACTTATTTGTCAGGAACTTTTGATATGCTTTCTTCTTTTCCTTCACTGCCTCTTTAACTTCCTGTGTCCATCATGGAGTTCTGATTTTTGTATCCTTGCAGACAACCTCACCACTTGCCTCTCTGGCTGAATCAATCAGTGTTTTCTTCAAGGCTTGCCATTGAGGCTTGATTGCTGTTCTCAAACTCTTTCATTTTTTTTTTCAATAATTTTTGTGTAATTTAGTCTACAGTTCACATCTGAGAGCTGCTCAACTTTTATTCGCTTTAAAACTTTCTTACATGTTATTCTTTTCAATATGAAATTCAATTTTATCCTGCTCAAGACTAAATGGTGATCACTTCCAATTTCAAATCATCTGTACACTCTGTTGTCCTGCACCAGGGAGAAAATATCACTATCAACAATAACATGAGACTTTTCTTATTCCTTGCCTCTTCTCTACATGTGGATTTGTGCACATTTTTTGTTGGAACATTGTGTTAATAATAACCAGTGCATGTCCTGAGCAGAAATCCAACAGGTATTTGCCATTATTATTAGCTTTGCTCTTTTCCCCAAATTTTCCCAAAATATTTTTGTATGTCTGACATTCATTTCCTACTCTGCTATTTAGATCCCCAACAAGGACCAACTTTTTCTTTTTCATTGTCTCAGTTGCTTTGTCTAAAGCCTGAAAAAAATTCTTCCATTTCTACTTCAGTAAAACCTGCTGAAGTAGAAGAGGGGAACCATATTTATTGCATTAATTGCGACCATAGGCACAAATATATCTCATTGTCCAGTTCCCATTCTCATGCCCACATCAATCTTCTTGAGACTGTCTGCCATTCAAGAAGATTAGCCTCATATTTAGTGTTGAATACTATGGCTACTCCTTCCTTTCTTTGAAAGATCTCACCAGTTTTTGTCTTTTTGTTTCAGTCACCCCTATTATGTCGACCTGGTACTTATCCAATTCCCCAGCTAGCTCCATTTCTTTGCCATTCAGGCTTCTTATGTTGATAGTACTGATCTTTAACTCTGGTGATGTTGAGTTGGGGTGTTTTTTCAGATTTGTTCCAGTAGCTGACTTTTCGCTGTTTGCCCTGGTTCCCTGGTGAAAATAACGGGGACTGTGTTTAACCTGGCGATGCCCCAGCCAGCATGAAATTTTGTCATGTTATACCATCATTTTGTATTTTGGTTTAAGCCAATAAGAATACAATTTGGTCGGCTAAATCCCAAATTGGCAGCCCATCCTCGTTCGTTCAGTATCCAAGTAGATACCCAACAGGGTGCACCACGAGAAGGTGAGGATTGGACATTAGGTCAGAAGCCCTGGTCGGTTCTCCGCATTCCTTTAAAGGCTATGTGGAGATCTCCTCTCAGTTATATTGCTTTGACCCTTAAGCATCATGGAGAAATACATTTCATTAGGACTAGGAGATATTTTGGTATCTAGTTTACACAAGAACTCTAAAGAACTGTTTCATAGCCATTGCCTACACAACAAATAGTGTTTCTGACTTGTAATTACTTCTGTCATAGAACACTGGTTTTCTTCTCCTTCATTATGTTATTGTTGATAGTAATATATACATGCGGGGTCACGATACGAGAGTGTATGAAGTTGGAAGTGACCATCACTTAGTGCTAAATAGGATAAAAATGAATATCACATAGAAAAGAACAGTATGTGAGAAAGTGTTTTTTTTTTTTAATTAAGCAGTTTGTTGTTGAGCAGCTTTTACAAGTAAACTGTAGACTCAAGTCTACAAACATTATTCAGGAAACATTGAAACAGAGAATCAAATCTTGTATGAATACAAGAACCAAACCTTGGAGTCTCAGTGGCAAACTCTGAAGAAAAGTTTTATTGATTCAACTAGGATATTTGGTGAAATTGTCTGCAAGGATAAAAAAATAAGAATCCCATAGTAGACACAAGAAGTAAAGAAGCAGTTTTAGAAAAGAAGAAATCATGCCAAAATTTCTAGCAGTTAAGTTGGCAGATGCCCTAAAAGAATACAGATAAAAATGCAAGAGACCTAAGCTGTATGTAACCAAAGTAGCCAAACAAAAGTCATGGGAAAGCATCAGTAAGAATATAAAATATCATTTAGGTGGCAAAATGTTCTGGACACTATTGATAAAGCTTAGAAATTGAGGAAAGAGTACTGTAAAAGGAATCAAGGGTGATAAAGGTGAAATGAAAACTGAATGTAATCCTTATAATCCTCGATATCTGGAGTAATTACTTTGAAAAACTATTAAATGAAACAAGCAGTAACAGAACAGTAATATAAAATTTTCAAGAGGAATGCAAATAGGAGTACATATCATACAATATAAAAGCTATAAAAAAAATGTTAAAAAAGGTTTGCAGTGGCTACTTAGACATAATTCAAGGGGGGGGGGGAGGCTGGTCAGAAGGTCGAATTCCAGATATTGGAGAAGAGCTCTCATAGTTCCCATCTATTAAAAAAAAAGGGGGGGGATAAAGGTGAGATGAATTTCATCACCTGGTGTGGGACCACTACCTTGCTTCTTGGAGTTCTGAAGTGACTTAAAGTTCCATTTTTGGTCTCTGGAGCAGGATTTCCATACCTGTCTAAAAAAATAAAAATTAAATAAAAATGAAAATGTGCTATAGGTTTGCAAATAACTTTTCATGGATGGGAGAAGCATAAAACATAAAAAATCAATACTTGAGGTAGAAAATCCATTAAAAACTTGAAATGTAGAAAGGCAGCTGGAGTAGACGATATTTCCAGAAATGCTTAAGTATAGAGGTATAAAAGTTTTGCAGTGGCTACACTGCATAATTCTTTGTTAGAAAAAAAGGGAGTAAAGGCTGAATGAGAGAATTCCAGAGGAATTTGTCTACTAAGTGTTCTAGGTAAGATTTATGCAAGCATCCCCTGAAAAGTAGACTGAGAAAAACTGTGGAAAAGAACAAGCTGGATACAGGCCAAATAGAGAATATCAAGATCAGATTTTCACTTTAAGCCAAATAGTTGAGAAATCATGGGAATACGACAAGGATCTTTACTTCCATGTTGTACATCTAGAAAAGGCATACAACAAGGTGCCTAGAGAAAAAGCTTTTCAAAACACTATAGTTATGTGGAGTAAATGGAATATTATACAAAGCAATACATAATGTGTTTTTGAGTTATATTGAAGGAAAGACAGGAAAATGGTTTTTAAAATCAGGGGTAAGACAAAGATGGACATTATCTCAACTCTTATTCATCATTTATGTGGATTGTATTATGAAGGAAAGTGGTATTAGCCCTGATATTAGAATTGGAGATGCCAAACGTAGCTCTTTGCTTTGTTTTTTGTACTTCTGAACAAATCCAGTGCAAGTCACCAGGATTCTCTAATAAAATTTCATAACAGCTGTAACAAATTTGATATGAAAATCAATAATAAAACGACCAAAATATGAGAATAGGCAGGAGCATAGAAAACTTCAGCTGTATTCTAAATGAAGAACCTATAGAACAAGTAAAATATTTCAGCTGTTTAAGTACAGTTTTTAGTGAAGATGGCAAATTAAATTTGGAAATAGAAAGTAGGATAAGCAAAGTGGGTATGGTGGGGACCCAGCTGAATAAATCTTTATGGAATAAAACAGAAATTAGGCAAAACACTAAACTAACAGCATACAAGACAGTGTTCAAATTATCATTCAGATCAATAATTTAAACCAGCTTTAAATTATTGATCTAAGAGTTGGGTTAGAGCACTTCATAAAGGATTCGAGATCACAGATATAAGAGTTCTGAGAAAAATTAGGAACTTGAACAGATGGCAGAACCATATTAAAAATGAGGACATTAGCAAGGAACTTGATATTGTTAGTATTCAAGAATGTATGAGCTGAGCTAATCTAAGGCCACTTAAAGAGAATGGATGAGAAAAGCTTAACTAAAAAGGTGTTTGATGGCAAGAATGAGAAGGAAGACGACCAAGGATTAGGTCGATTGATTCAGACATGAATGCCTTAGAAGCACGAACAACAGTATTACGGTGCTGACAAGTAATAGACTAATCTGAAGGAAAATTGTTGATAGGATATTAATAATAATGTAAACTTAATCATGGAATGCTCTCATAACAGCCTGAACACCTATTGAGAGTACATATCAGGAAATTGATGATGGTGGTTTCTTCTATCTTATCCTGTGTGAAGAGGAGTCCAAGTCTGCCAATCTTCCTATCTGCCCATGGTAATCAATGTTCCAGTCACAGAGCACTTTCTACATTCCAGGATATGATGGAGGAGAAGTTTGTCCTTTTGTGAGTGGATCAGGGTTGTTGGTTAAGTGTAGTGTGAAGATTATATTTTTTTAGTACTTAACTATCTTTTCAGATGTGTCTCAGATATATAGAATTAGAATAGTGGTGTCTTGTGTTCAAAGAGGGAGATGGAATGGGAGGCATGTAGTATTTTATTTGTTTAGGAGGAGCTGCAGCCATTGGCCAAAAAAAGTTTAGTGAAAGTAGTTGAATTCTTTTGTGAGAGTTGCATCACTAGTACAAATAGCTCTTGCTTTAGGAGGAAGGATTTTGACTCAAAGATTCACATCATCATCCATCCTTACAATTTTGGTTTAAAATTATATGCTCCCTTCCCAAAACAGTATATTAGGAACTTATAGTCTTTAACTTTCCATATACTGTATTCATATAATATCTGCAAGGCTATCAAATCCATCTTCAATATTCTAATTGCAAAATTGTCTTCACCACCATTAATAAACTAAAAATCTTACTAAAACATAAAACCACAATTCCAACTGCCATATTACTATGGCATAATGTTTTCAAATTTAAGTGTCAATCCAGATGCACTAATTAAACCTGCTTACACCAGATCCACTAATTAAATTTAATTTAATTGAACTTTACCGAGTTGCTGTATTCCTAAAGCAGACTGTTTACATTCTACCACAAAGAAAAAAATGCAAAGCACACTAGCTATATCAAACAAAATCCCACTACTAAAATATCATTATGTGAAGTACAGTTAGTATGTCCCTGAAATTGAAAAGCTCACCATTACTGATTTCCAAGAAAATGAAAGATATTTTGCTTTTCTCTAGCTATAAGACTATTACATAATAAACACATATAGACATATATATAATCTCATCCTCATGGCAATTAAACAGGAAAAATGACACTCCCTTACTCTCAAACCATTCAAATTCCACTTAATACTTCATTATTTCATGAACCATGTGGCAAGCTCATAGCTAGTTTTATCCCTCTAAAATCTAATGACAAATCCAATAAAATGACCAGCCCATCATCATTCATGTTGCTGGCTTTTTATATATTACAGGCTTTTAGTTGTTTAATTTTTAATTCCTAATTTTTAAATTTTTAATTTTTTTTTTTTTGTTGTTGTTATTCACTGCCTATATTAATAGGTTTATTAATGTTTTATTTCTGCTATTTGTTATATTTCTGTGCTTATTTATTGGTTCTACATCTTCAACATTATTTCCAATCTCATATTTTTGGCTCAGCTATAAGTTTCATACTGAAAATTGTGTCCTCACCTTCAGAAATACTCAGGTATGTCAGATTAGTATCTTTCAGTATCATAAATTATAATTAGTCAATAAACTTAATTTTAGCCAATAGGTTGGAATCCAGGGAAATCTCTATTACCATAAGACAAAGATGATATTATTTATTATTATTATTGAAAGTTAATAAAGAAAATGCAACAATTCGCATGATTATAATGATTATAAAATTAAGTTAGCAACTTTACTTTCTGATTTGATTCCTCTACCTATTCAATATTGGATTAAAATTGGATTGGATTAAAAAAATCATCACATGCTTTAACTATATCAGCTTTCTGCTGCTGCCAAAAAGATGCTGTTTTAAATTTATAATTAGCCACATTGTGTTTACAATTAATTGTGGGCAGTGCTAAGAATTTATTTTATAAACATTATATTGATAGGGTGTGTGTGATATAACTGGGGTGACTGTAATTCCTTTGAAGTTGATATGAAAAACTGTGGTCTTGTATATGTGGAATTCATGTCTGTGTGTGTGGAGATTGTGGATAGTTTGTGGGGGAAAAAATGATGGTGTGAGAATGTCAGAAGTGTATATTAAGCAGGAAGATTAAGAATTGTGAGTTGCAAGTGACAGATTTTGACAGAGAGCAAATGAGAGGGCATAGCAGTTGGTTCCACGTGTTAGGAGGAGAATGCAGGGAATTAAAGTGATGTGCAAGAAGATGAAAGCAGTGTGAAAGAGGGTAAAAGTGTGTATGAAAGCAGTAGAAAAAGAGTTCGCTACAATGTTGGAAATTTCAAGGTCGAGCGTATGTCTCCAAAAGCAAAGATTCCTGACATAACCAAGGTATATATTTGTTGTCTTGGTCAGAATGAATGACTTAAAGGGAGATTGGTATGTAAGATGATTTGAAAGAGTTGAATGGGACAAACAAGAGCCTAAGCATCAAAATTGCGAGCATGTTGCCACAATATGGTGAGGAAGTCAAAGTGGAGAGCTGTGATTGCAAATAATTCAGTGAATGGTCTGTAGAAGAAATAATGTGCAGTATGTTGATAATTAGGATGATTTTTAGATGTGTACATTAAATTAGGACATCATCGCACTTATAAATAATTATGAGAGTAATGATGTACAGAGTGTTAGAGAAAATGATAGTTTTCTCTAACACTGTACATCATACATGTACTCTGTACATTGTACAACACTCTGTACATGATAGTGTTTCTCTACTTAGGGAAACCTTATTGAGACTTTTCTTTCTTCACCAAAGTGGTACTACTTTGGGAAGTGATATGTGTATATTGATATTCTCCAAGACACATTTGGGTGGAATGACCATTCCTGTCAATGATAACACAGGCTGCAAGAATAAGGGATTCTGTAGACTCTAGGTAAGAGAGAGAGGAGGAATATTGTAGAGAGACAGGGGAGGTATTTAGTTTATGAACTAGATGGAAAGAGGCTTCTAGATCAATCTGGTGAAGAAGTCTTGCTATTTTTTTTTTGATAGTCCTTTAACATATAGAAGAAAAATTATAGAAACTTCTTCTTGAGAAGGATTAAGATGAATGCCATAATTATTAATTATTTTATTGATAGTTTTTGCATTATAAATAACCATCAGATAGCTTTTGATAGACAGTTCATTTTTTTTAAGAGGATCATCGAACAAATTTTATGAGTTCTGTCAACTAAAGATTAACTACACTGTATTTCTGACAGGGGTTAAGTAGCATCATGTGAAGTACAAGGGTGGTCTGAAAAGTTCTCAGCCTTGACTATAGATGGCAACACTATCACCATGATTTTTTTTTCTAAGTCGGTACATCTGTAATAAGCATCCATGTGAAATTGCAAGTCATTCTATCAAGTAGTTTGTTATATACAGCTATCTAAAGCAAAAGTGTTGTCTGTATCCCTTGAAATGGATAAAATTGAGTATCATGTGGTATTTATAAAATTCTTTGTAAAAGAAGTTTAATGCCAAACAAAATTCATTCAAAGTTCATAAAAGTTTATGGGCACTCTTCTCCTTTGTTTTCGACATTTAAGAAATGGGCTGCAGAGTTTAAACGTGGCCGTACCAGCCTTGAAGATGATCCACTTGAAGGCCATCCAAAAAGTAACAACACCAGAAATCATTGATCGAGTGCACAATATGGTATTGGATGACCGGCGAGTCAAACTGCATGAAATTGCTGAGAATATAGGCATTTCAAAAGAATGTGTAGGATATATTTTGCATGAAGAATTGCAAATGAAAAACCTTGAAATAAAAAATGAAAGATCAAAAACACACTCGCATGAAAATCTATAAACAGTGCTTGGAGTGTTTTAACACGAATAAAACTGATTTTTTTGTGTCGATTTATTACTATGGATGAGACTTGGATTCACCATTACACCAGAATCCAAACAGCAGTCAAATCAGTGGACAGAAGCCGGTTGTTCAGTGCGAAAGAAGACAGTCAGCTCTATCAGCAGGAAAGGTCATGACATCATTGTTTTGGGATTCTAAAGGCATTTTTTTTATTAATTATCTTGAAAAGGGTAAAACAATAACCAGGGAATATTATTCCGATCTTTTAACCAGACTAGACGTGAGAAAAGACCCAATTTGCAGAAGAAAAAATCATCTTTCATCAGGACAATGCACCTACCCACAAAGCAGTTTTGGCAATGAGAAAATTAAGGCATCTGCACTGTGAATTGTTGGAACATCCACCCTATTCCCCAGATTTGCTCCCTGTGACTTCTATCTCTTCTATCCAAAACTAAAACCCTTCCTCGGTGTCAGCCTTTTTGTTCGAATCAAGAGGTGATTGCAGCTGTAGACGGGTATTTTGCAGATCTTACTGGGAACCACTACAGGGATGTAATAATGGCACTGGAGCATCGCTGGAATAAATGTATTAGTCTTAAGGAAGATTATGTTGGAAAATTAAAAATAATTTTGAAATTATAAATTCGTTTTGTCATTGTTAGGCTGAGAACTTTTCAGACTACCCTTGCAGCATTAATGTGTTTGCCTATTTGAGTTGGTTTTCTGTATACAGAGAACTGTAGACCGCAAGTAGGTTGATGTAGAATGAGAATGTTCAGAAAAGGAAGACAGTTATCGTCTACTTATAGTGTAAATTTGATTCTTGGGTTTACTGAATTAATTTTCTCAAATTCACAAAGATTAAACAAAGAAGCATTCCATACAGTAAAAACATCATCGACATATCTGTACCAAATAGACTTATGCAAAAAAAAAAAAAAAAATTGGAATATGTTGTTCAAAACATTTCATGAAATACTTAGCTAGAGTAGGGGAAATGAGAGATTCCACAGCTGTTCCTTTTATCTGCTTGTACAAGTAAAGCATGTTTGTTTTGACAACTGAAATCCTGAATTAATGACAAAATCAAATAATTTTGCAATATCAGGAGGAAAATTGTTATGTTAGGAATTCAATTGTATCAACCATAGGGATGTTTGTGAAGAGTGAAACACATCAAAACTTAGATCTGTGGGTTGTAAGGATAATTCTGAAATTTTATTCTTGAAATCTGCTGAATTTTTAATGAAAGACTCAGTTTTTTCTTTTGTTCTATCCCATGTTCATAGAAACTGCATCTGCTGCAACCATGTTATTTTGATAATTAAATTTGAATGCCTATTTGAAAAGGAATAATAACACAATTGTCACAAATAATGAAGAAGGTAATACAGTAAAACTTGTTCAAAGCGGAATCACAATTTGAATTTGAATCAAATATATTTTCCACATTAGCCAAGTTTCCGCATTATACAAAATTGCAAAAAAAAAATTAAAATCCATTAAAATCGTATTACATGTACATATTGTTTATGAGTGAAAATCAGCAGCACTGGCTCTTGTAAGTAGGTGATACTTGTAGACCTATGTTATTAAAATAATAGTAGTAATAATATTAACACATTATTAAAGTATTAATGCTCTATTACACTGCACATTACACTTTTCCAATATACAACTCAGTGAGATTTCTTCCACAGATCCAACAAAGAAACTTGTTTCCATTTTTTTGTGATCATGTCTTTTTGAATGCAGTCTTTAACTCTATACAGTATTTCAAGAAGGTGGAAGAGTTTGAATCAATTGCAAACTGCATTACTTCACTGATGCAATGAAGAGCCTGTTCATGTGTACGAATTTTTGTAATATCCTGTTCTCCAGCTGTTTCTTCTCCTCCAACTTCATCCTCCACATCTTTGTTTTGTGTATTTCTTACCGCTAGTAGAGCTGTATGAGATGCAAAGCTGTAATGTGTGGCTAGATGGTCATCACTCCGAACAAAGTTCTCTGTATCACAGGGAACTTTTCCTCGGCAGAGATTGGATATTGCAGCAATGTTTTCACTCGCCTCCTCCAAATTATCTGCCACATCACTTTCCCCAAACCCAGCTTTAGCAAAACACTTTTTTACTGTTTCTGCTTTAATTTTCTTCACTATCAACTCGATCCAATTCACAGCATCCAAAATCGATACAGATCTTTGCTAATGCATAAGAGCTATCAGCTTCTTCTACATTTGAAATCAAAGATTGCATCAGAAATCATCTGTAGTGCGATTTGAATATGTAAATAACACATTCAATCTCTGATAGTGGTCTCTGATAGTTGGCAGCAGTTCTAAAATTTTCTGGTATACTTGTGCATTCACTGAACACCTTTTGTGAAATGCAAGTGACTAACACCATGAAAAAATTATTCTTTTCCACTGATCAGGGGTCCATTTGGTACACTCTTTACACCAATTTAACTGAGCCAATCTCATTTTTTCAGTTGACAAGGGCTTCTTTTTAGGGTGTTCGGTTATCAGTCCCTGTCAAATGAGTCTTCTCCTGACAAGTGCAGAGCTTGCCACAACTCCCATTTGTTCTCTGTCCTGCTGAACCTCTCAGTGCATGTCCTGCCAGTCTCATCTTTCTCTGGATCTCTTGTAACAAAGATCTCTGTGTTCTCATTCTCTGGGACATCAGTATTTGTTACATGTTCTGTCCATGAGATTTTCAGAGCTCTCCTATAGCACCAGATTTCAAAGGCCATTATCTGTTGTCTTACTCTCTTCTTGAATACCCAGGTCTCACTTCCATGTGTGAAAACTGGCCACACTAATGTTCTTATCATTCTTTTCTTTGTCTCAATACCCACAGAACTGAGCAGATCTTTATTTTTCCAGAAGGCATCTTTAGCTATGGCTGTTCTTATTTTTATTTCTTTATCTTGCTTTCCATCTGCAGTAAAGTAGGTGCCTAAATATTTGTATTCTGTTGTATGTTCAATTTTCATATTGTTTATGAATATTTCTGGCTCAGATCTGTTTTCTTTTGAGATTTTCATAAATTTGGTCTTTTTTTTTTTGCATTTATATCTAATCCAAATTCTTTACCTTCTTCAATTAGTCGCTGCAGTAATTTGATTAATTTGTTTCTGTTTTCTGCTATTAGAATGGTATCATAAGCATATCTAAGATTGTTGTATTTTATACCATTGGTACTAATTCCTATTTCTTTGTTTTTCAGTCTTTTTCACCGTTTTACTATAGATATTGAATAAATTTGGTGAAAGGATACGACCTTGTCTAACTTCTTTTTATTTTCACTTCAGAAGTCTGAGTTAAATAGTTGCATTTTCTGTTTGGTGTAAATCATTTTTGTAATCTTAAGTACATGATCTATGTCTAATTTATCTAATATATTGAACATTTTATTATGTTTTATCTGGTCAAAATCTTCTGAAAGTCTGTGAAGCATATGTATATGTTCCTGTTTCTTTCAAGTGATCTTTCTATTAGTATTTTTAGTTCCAGGATAGCATCAATAGTTTCCATTCCTCTTCTGAAGCCTTTCTGTTGTTCACTCAATTCACCAATTAAGGTTCTTTCTATTTCTTTGTTAACAATGGTTAAAATAATTTTAGATGTATGGGGTATTAGGCTCACAGTTTTCTGTAATCCTCGCAATTTTATGCATTATTTTTAATTGAAATTGGTATGCAGATAGATGTTATAAAAATTTCAGGTAATTCTATTGTTTTATAGATGTTTTGAATGGATTCCACCTATTTGGTGTTATTATAGCCAGTCATAGCTTTCAGCAGCTCAGCTGGGATATTATCACATCCAGGGGATTTATTATTAGGAAGATTCTTAATTATGTGTTGTATCTCTTTCTTTCTCACTTAAGGCATGAATCATCAATCATGTTACCATTATCATCATCAGCACAGAGATCTGATAACCCATGTTCCATTTATCTTTTCCTTATCAATGATTATGTTCCCATCTTTGTCCTTGATGTTGTTAGCCTGCGTACGTTTTGCCTTTCCATTAAGTTCCTTCACTTTCAGGAATGCTTCTCTGGTTTTGTTCTTGTTTTGTAAGTCTTCTATCTCAGTGCACCACCTATTTATGCAGTTTTTCTTTCAATCTCCTGCATAACTGTTTGATTCTTTTATCCAATGTTTTATATCTTAATCTTTCTTCTTCATTTGCTCCTCTTTTCCATGTTCTTCTTTCATTGATAAGGTCGATTACTTCTTGTGTTATCCATAGTTTTTTTCCTTTCTTTCTTCATGTTTATTGATATGGTTTTTAGCAGATGTTGTGATAGCTGCTTGTAGTTTATTTTACTGAGAGGGTTCATTTTGCAACTGTGTAAACAGCAGTTCTGAAACATTTTCATTAACTTTTGATTTTACTATTGGATTTTGTAAAAAAATTTATAGTGCATTTTATGACATCAACTTGTTTTTGTTTTATGTACTTTACATATTAATTACATTTTGCTTAATTTTTTCATTGCAGATGATATGATATTTAATCACAATTCAGATCATGTTATTTTACCAAAATTGAGACTATTTCACAGTTTTAATAGCGATACTAAATTTTACCAGATTTTTATTAAATTTCATCCATCAGTTGTCAGAAAATTATAAATTATCTGTTGAAATCATTTTATGCAAATAAAAATGATCTAACTGAAACCAAAAACAAACCTCATGGATATAGTATTATATACATCCTAAATGAAAAATTTTATTCAATTTCATCCATCCACATCAATTATTGCAGTATAAAATTTTGATGGTTTGCCTCTTAATACTTCTAAATTGATTTGATTGAAAAAAGCAAAAACTGGATTTGTTCATCAAATTTTGTAAGGATTTCACGTCCAACTCTCAATCAAATCTATCCAGCCAGAGTCTCAGGACTGACAGATGGATGAACAAAACAAATATAATGGACACCTTTGGGAATTTTGGGAAATGAGAAATGCTAAGTTATTAACCAGAGCATTAATCAGGGATTTTAAAGTTAGCTTTATTAATTCTAGGTGAAGTTTAATCTGATCCTGTTTGTTTTATGCATAAGACAAGCAAGATCAGAAGTTATCTTAGTGGATCCTGCATGTACGATTGAAATATTTTTCTCACTTAGAGGAGGTGTTTAATATTTGCTTAATGAAACAAATATCACTATTATTATCATCATCGTCAAGACACCCATGGAGCCAAAAGATTGTCATGATAGGTCCTCACTATTAAACATATCAATGAAATATCATTCCTTAAACTTGTATGTTATGGAATCGCTACTCTCTCTCTCTCTGAGCTGGTTCATTCCATTTACCTCCACTTTTGATGGAAAGGGAGTGAGAGCAGTTCTCTGCTCTCACTCCCTTTCCATCTATTCATATACTCCTTATACAGCTTCTATGGATGGCGCTTATTTTCTACTAAAATTTCTTGTGTATTAATCTGGTATAATCCTTCACCAACCCATATCTCAATCATATCGTCATGGTCCACCAGTCCTCCAGGAAGCCAAGGACTTGTCAAGGGAGGCTACTTATTGCACCACCTGTCATACTTTCTCTTGAATTCATTCACATGATCTGACTCACCACCTACAATGGTAAGCCATTCCGACCACACTTAGAGCATATCTAGCTCTTGTCTCTTACTTGATTGCATTCATTCTCAACTTTTATGAGTACCTTCTCATTCTCTCCCTATCCTTTATAAAACGAAGAATTCCATCTCTTAGTATTCTGACCCTTTCAGAAGTTTGTAGGTCTATCATATCACTCACTCTTTCTCCTGTTTGCTAGTGTGTGTGTGTGTGTGTGTGTGTGTGTGTGTGCAGTTCACAAATTCTCAATCTTTCTTCACAATCCGCATTACACAGTTCCAATATCATCTTTAACACTTGCTTTTCTACCCTCTCCACTGTATCTGCATCACTGCCAAAACAAGGAGACCAGATCTGCACACAGGAATCCAAATGAGGTCACATCAAAGCCTTGTAAAGAAGCAAAAGGACTTCCTTACCCCTACATATCAGGGTAAGGAAGTCATTTTGTTTCAGCATTGCAGTTATCTCTACATTGTATTTGCAATTTTTTGCTATATGGCCTATGAACTTCAACTTTCTATCTACTAAAATTCTAAGATTCCTGTCCTCATCACTTTCTTCGTGCATAATCCGACCAGTATAAATCTGCCATTATATATCTCATTATACCAAAGGGCATTATTTTATATTTATTAATGCTAAGTTGACAGCCATTATCATGCTGTCACAATTCAAGGTTATTCAAATTATTTGCATTCCTGATTAACCTTATCTTTGCATCATCAGCAAATAGCTGTATGCTTCTTGTCACATCCTTCTCAGTGTCATTAATGTAAAGATTGAATAACAATGAACCAAGAATTCTGATCACTTAGGTACACCACTGGTAACCTTAAACCTTGCAGACTCAGATCCACCATATATGACTTTTTGATATCTGTCAGTCAGCCAACCTCTTATCCATGCCAATATTTTATAATCCATTTCCATATTCTCCAATTTATGCAAGTTTTCCATGCTGTATTCCATCAAAAGCCTTAACAAAATGCAAAAGTGTCATGGTTTATCCATTCCCTTGTCTAACTAAATGGTAGCAACATTATTAAATGTTATTATATAATCACATTCTATAATAACATCATTATTATAGAATGTGATTAAGTTGCTCAAACATGACCTCTCCTTAGTAAACCCATTGCAAACTGTAGATTCTCTGTCAACCATTTGTGTATGCAGTCTCTTACCAACTTTTCCAAAATCATCATTACCACCCTAGAGATGGGTTGTGGTGACTTAATATGCAACAGCTCCGAGTTGTTTCTTCCAGCATAGAGGTAGTATTGATCTCTGTATTGAGTACACCAGGTTTATAACTTTAGTTAAATGAACACTCATTAGTCTCTTCTACATCTTCCATCTGCATACCATCAGCAGTCAGGAAAGTTCTTTCCTATTCATTCTTTCAAAATTTTACTTGCAACATAATGATAGATTTCTTTTGCCTTGTCTTGTGCTTGTGGATCAAGTTTCTTTTCACACTTATATTTAACTTTCTGCACAATAGTTGTAACTCTTCTGGCCTGTGCCTTATAATTTTCATAACTGACTTCATCCTTATTACCTTTCATAACATCATCTTCTTAAAAATTTTTTACTTATTAAGATTTCACTTCTGTGCGATTTATTTTTCAAACTCTATGAACACATTCGAATATTTTCTGTCAGAGAGCTAGAAATTTAGTTAATGAAACTAAAATACTTGAAACTCCAAATTAAATTCTACTACTAATCTTTCTGCAGAAGGCAGACAAATCATCAACAGTTTAAGACCAAAAAGAAACACTTACTGTCATGCTTTTAATCACTGAGAGAGAGAGAGAAGAAAAAATTTTCTTTTCAAATGATTAATATTTCTGCCTTGGGAATGGGCTCTCATGAAAATATCTGATTTCATGTAGGTACTAGCAAAATTAATAATTATTTTCTGAACTTCATTAAATCAAAATTGTTAATTTCTCATGAACAGAATTGAAAAACTGTCAGTTGATTTGCTAAATAAATAGATAAAGTAAGATATGAAGAAAAAAATACATAAGTTATCTATCATTATTTTGTTATTTAGAATATTGTATTAAATATTAATGCTGTTATTGATGTATGTAACTCATAGTGAGTTACAAGCATTGATAAACATATCCTTTCCTCACAGAAGCTCTCATGGTTGACAAGTAAGATTGAAGAAGGGATAATACAGGTTGAGAACTCCATGATGTACCTAATGATTTAATGCAGGAGAAGGAACTTGCTGATATTTTAAAACATTTGGCACCTGATAAGGCTGGAGGTAAAGATGATATATTGCCATTAGTAGTGCTTAAATGTATGTTGAGGTTAATTAAAATACTTCTGATTATTTTTAATGAGGCATCTTCTAATTGGAAATTTGCAAGGATTGTCAGTTCAATAAGAGAGTTGCATATAAAACAATTTTAGGCCAATTAGTCTTATTTGTTATTGTTGTTAACAAAGAACGAAAAGTTAATTATGATTCATATCCAGAACAATATTAGGTATCATTTATTGAGCAAGGCACAGCATGGTTTTGTTATTATTAATTGATTTTTACAAGTCTGCTAAATTTTTATGAAGTGGTCACGAGAGAAATATATGGTAATGGCTATAATGTGGTTTATTTACGTTTCGGCAGTACTTTAATAGTGTTCCTTATGGGAGCTTGCTGATTAAAATGCACCAAATGGGTATTGATGATTAATTAGAGAGTTGGATTTAAAATTATTTAACATATAGATAGATGAAAAAAATTGTTGGAGATAGACTTCTAGGAGTCAGGTGGTTACAAGCAAAGTGCTCCAGGATTTGGTTTAAGTAGCTGTTAACAATTCATGTTCAAATATTAAGCAAAATCTTTCTCCTTGCTGATTATGTAAAACTAGATCATCATATATTCATGTATGAATAGGGAAATATATACAGAAATATTCATATAACAACTCATGGAGATAGTTTATTAAATGAAAGTGAGCCAAGCTCTCTTTTTTTTTTGTGCCAAATTATAAATGTCAGATGGTTCATGTCTTATCTTCAAAAAGAAGCTTTGCTTACATGTCCCAAAACTGGATCAAGTAGTTAATTGTGTTGATGTTCTCATTTCTCTCTCTCTAACATCACCTTAAAATTAGGAAAAGTGGGCAAGGAAGTGGGAATTGGGAAGTTTTCAATAGATACAAATTGAATCGAAGGATTTTGGAAAGAGTGATAACCAAATTTAGGTGTTTTATTTGTTGCCAATTTAAATTAAGGAATTATATTGATACAACTAGTAAAGCTCAGAAGATTGTTGGTTTAATTAAAAGAAGCCTCGATAGTAGGAGGAAAGAACTTATAATACTCTTACATAAGTTGCTGGTCAGACCAGCATTGGATTGCAGCTGTGATCACTGAAATTTTTAATGGATGCTGAAAGAAGTGAAGATAATTAAAGAAGACTCATTGAGCATTTAGAGGAATTGCATCATGATAGTTGTGAGATTTGGTTGATTATCTGTAATTTGATGACCTTAACAGGGGAGGAGGAGAATTAGTTTACAAATAATTCATAAATATATGATTTTCATAGCAGAATTCTACTGCACTTGGCTGAACTAGGCAAAATTAATGAATATATCCAGAGCTAATATTGAACCTTGAAGCAGTGGAAAAGATTCAGAGATGAGGGACCAAGATGGTGAGTAGTCTGTGGAATGTTCCTTATGAAGATAGGTTGAGGGTGTGTGGATTGAAGAAGTTGGTCGACAGGAGAAAAAAAGGGGATATGATAGAAACATTTAAGTTGCTTAAAGGTTGCTTTAGGTTGTGTATGAGTGGAATGGGTTGCCAGAGTCAGTTGTGAGTGCTTTGTCTGTTAATGGGTTCAAGGAAGTATGATAGATTGTGTGGATAGTTTGGGTCTCCCGCAATGAATCTTTGGACTCCATGGAGGAGCTCGTACAATAATAATAATTATTATTATTGTTAACAGTAATAGTTTTTATTGTTAGGATGGAAAATATTGGAATGATCTTCGTGAGATGATTGTGAATTGCTACAGTTGAGATAGCTTTAAAAACAAATTAAAAACTTATGAATGTAGGATAGTTTAAATAAATAATGTTATTTGATCTAAGGATGATTAGTGTGTAATTCTTCTTCTTATATATACCAATTGGAAAGAGAAGGCCAGATAGACCTCAAAAAAGGATATTAGACGGATAAATGAGACCGGAACAGACCAATATATAGTCTATATCTGTAATTAACACTATGATGATGTAATTCTTCTAGCTTATTTAACCTTTCTGTAAGTACCATAGTCTTCCACTCTTTTCTGTATGGCCTTTTCCAATCCAGTCCATCCTTTCTGATGTTATCCTCCTATCATTGCCATAATCCTCCTTGGATCATCTTCCATCAGGTCTCATCTTAAATGCTTATTTAACCCTTCTCTCTTTCTCTCTCTCTCTCCCTTCTCACTGATTCTTTAAACATGTCCAGACTGTCTGCAATCACTGATTCCATTAGTTAATAGAATCCACAAAGTTGGCACAGTTCTTACTTATGTCATCTTCATTCTTCTGTTGTGTTTTATCTGTCATAAGTTCAAAGATTTTTCTAAGGATTTTCAAAGACCTGCAGATGAAAATGAAAATCTTGGTCTGTTATGCTCTAGGTTAATGCTCCAATAGTAGGTCGGCTGATTGTCTTATATATATTTTTATTTTAATTCTGAAGAGAAATGCAGAGAATTTTGGAAGATAAATGATGCAGTGAACAGTAAGATCTATTTGATGCATATATTCTAGGTGTAATTTCATGCTCATTTTATTAATCTTGAGTAATTACTGTTCCCAGAAGGAAGCTGCTTTTTTAAATTTCTGGTTATCAGGAGCAAAAATGGTCATTTTCCTCTTGGTTATTGCTTCTATATACTTTCAAATATTTATTTTTATTCTGACTATTTTGAAATCCTAATTTTTCTGCACCAGTTTTCTGAATTTTATTCTAATGTTTTCATAATTTTTTCCAAGTAGGCAAAAATCATCTGTACATCCTAATGCAGTGACACCCTGCTTGACACCCTTTTGCACATGCTTGGTAAAATGGTAATACTTCAGTATCCTGACTCACCTTCAAGCACCAGCTCCCTTTGTAATTTGATGCACTTGGTGTTGAAATACATGCAGTCATTTATCAAATAGTACATAAGTAGTGTTTGAATTGATTTTTTTTATATATATATATAACCATAAAGTTTGGAAAAAATAAAAGCAAAAAATCAGAGATAAAAAAAAAAGATATAGAATTTCAAGTGTTAAGTCAATTAGAAGCAAGTGAAAGTCAGGTACATCTTTAATCTTAGCAAAGTCTATTATAAGAAAAATTATGAAAAATGTAGACAAAATGAGATCTTCTGTAACTACAACCTCAAAATTTTCAGCAACAAAAGTAACTCATTGAATAAGCCATATTGTAGAAGAAATGAAAAAAAAAAAAATTTTGTATTTCTGTGAATGATCAAACATGCCCTTAAGTCAATTAATAATAATGGAAAAGGCAAGAAACATTTTTACATATATTCAAGAAGAAATAGGAGAAATGCCAGGAATATCAGAGGCTGATTTGATAGATTTAAAAAGTGTGGTATCGCTAGAGAAGTGGCAAGTTTGGACACAAAGGTAGCTTTGTATATTATTATTTGAGACCTCCTGGGAGCCAAGAACTCATTGAGGGAGACTCTACATAACCCAAATCAACTTGTCATATCTTTTCTTAAACTCGTTCACCCTAGATGCACTCACTACTTCAATAGGCAAGCTGTTCCACTCACTCACTGCCTTGTGAGAGAAAAATCTAGCTCTTAACTATGAACAAACTTAACTTCCATGGATGCCCCAATGTTCTCTCCCCACCATATGATCCAGTGATTCTTAACCGGTGGGTCATGGCCCCTTAGGGGGCCACGGAAAATTTATAGAATGTTTCTTGTTTTTAAAATTTTGAAATCTCTTAAAATAATTATGTTTTGCTCCTTATACTTTATTTCAAACTTGTATCATTTTGTATTAGTACTTTGAATTATGCAGTAGTTTCTTTTCTGATGGCGCCACAAGTCAGCTTTTCACTGCTGCAACAATGTAAGTCGTGACATCTGCCTACTGGACGTGTGATAAAGTGATTCTCTGAAGTTTTAAACAATACTGGTACAAATGCATAGAACTGAACGTTATTAAATGTTTCTTAAGTGCAATTACTTCAAAAGTTTCACTTCTGTAATACTGATATGTTATTCTTATAAATATACCCCCTTATAAAATGAGCAAACAAAGAACATTATTTGATTTCCTAAATATGAATACAGTGAAGTTTTTACATAATATTTAAGTAAAGTTGATTTCTGTTTTCTAATTTTTTTGTTGTTATAATCAGAAAGTAAAACCACTATTTTACAAAAATTTAATTATTATTATTATTATGTTACTATAAACTAGGGAGCCACGTCTACTAAAATCTTAAGAACCACTGATATGACCCCTATTTCTCCTGTTAACCAGTCTGTAGTCCACATATTCACAATCTCTCTCTTTTTCTCTCCTCATAATCTAAATTCCATAATCCTGATATAATCTTTCTAATTCTTCTTTATCCCCTTGGAAGCCAGGAGACCAAATCTGTGCAAAGTAGTCCAGGTGTATTCTTGTAAAGAGGCAAAATGGCTTCCTTATTCTTACATATCAAGGTTTGCTTCAACATTGCAATTATCCTCTGCATTGTATTTGCAATTTTTGCTGTGTGATATTTGAACTTCAAATTCCTACCAACGTTACATCAAAATCCCTAGCCTTTTCTGCTTCTTGTAGCATAACCCTGCTAATATAATATGCTGTTGGAAATCTCATGCCAAATTGCATAACTTTACACTTACTAATGTTGAATTGATAACCATTTTCATATGCCCAAATTTCCAACCTATTCAGATCATTCTGTAAGTGTGGATTAGTAACATTCCTGATTGCCCCATCAATCTTTGCATCATCAATAAATAGCTGAAGATCTCTTGGCAGTCTTTTTCCAATATGTATAAATTGAAGAACAGTGTTCCAAGTGAACCCTGGGGGGTATACCACTGGTCGCCTTAAATCTGGCAGATTCACACCCACTGTATATCACTTTTTGATACCTGTCTGTCAACCATCCATTTATCCATGTCAAAAGTTTATATTCCAGACTCGGATATTTTGATAACATGCAATATTTCATGAACTATTCTGAGTTCATTTAATACTCTTCAAAGGCCTTCTTTATGAATGTGAATGCTATCCTATGCTTTTTATTTTAAATCTATAAATGACATATAGATAGGCAATATAATTAGAATTATGTAATTAGGAATTAATATTTTAGTAAGACTGATAAATTAGTATAATCATGATTACATAATTGTTTATAATTTTATAAGTAGTTAGTATACTGTTAATTATTATTGTTACTCAGTAACTTGATGGAGTTTTGACAGTCCTTAAACTCACTGACTCTTTGCATTTTCACCACTTTCTCCAGCAGAGCATTCCATGCTCCTACCACTCTCCACACAAGACACCTGTTTCTTATCATTGGATGAGCATTGGATGTTTTTCTCTTCATTCCCTCATATGCAAAATGTCTCCAGCAGCAATATGGTGAATACCTCTTAGTAGTTTAAATCTTTGTCCTGTCACTCTTCATCTGCCATCCACCAGACTGTAGATTACCTGCCTTCAGTCTATCCTCGTAACCAGCGTTCTGCAGTCCCAATATCATTTTTGTTATTCACCTCTGTACTCTTTCCAGAATTACTTCATCTCTTTCATATCTGGTGGCCAGGTATGAATACAGCAATCTAGATGTTGGCTGATCAAGGCCTTATAAAATTGAGCCTGTCATCCTCTTATCTTTGCTTGTCAGTTCTCTCAGTATTGCAGCAATCTGAGGGTTGTCTTTTATGACCTTTGCAGCATATCTCTGAACTTCAAATTTCTATCCATCATCACACCAAGATCGCTTGCTTTCTTCACTGATGTCCAAAACCTAAGGATGAACACTATTTCTGAAGATTACAACCACAAATTCAGACAGATCAGCATGTGGCAATTTGTATAACCAATGCTTTTGAGTAGAAGGTGGGTACACATTCAAATTTTTGAATTGCGCACGCAAAGAGGTCACATGGTAGCACTCAACAGGATAAAAGAAATAAGCAAATTGTGTTTGAAGGAAGCTCTTTTCTTGAAGGAATAAAGTTGCAAACTTGGATGTCTTGTAATGTCTCAAAGACATAATCTAGATGATATCACATGAGAAAGAATTATTGGAAAGCTTGAAGAAGGCCGCAGAATTACTGATATTGCGAGAAAGTTTGAATTCTCACATAGCATTGTATTCAGCCTCTGGGCAGTGTTTCAAATCACTGGAATGTGTTCCAGACGTTTGCTAAGAGGTTACCCTCGCTCTACCATAGAGCATGAAGATAGATTTTTGGTTATAACAGCAATATGCACCATGGCAGGTCAACTTGTAAGTTGGCTCCATTCAAGCACGGTATGTGGATATTTCGACAAACTGTGGCGAGATGTCTACAACAAATAGACCTATAAGCCCAAAGCCTGCAATTTGCATCCCTTTATCCACAGCTCATCATAGAGCACGTTTTCAATGATGTTGTATCTATAAAAATTGGACATGACTACCAATGGACTAATGTACTTTTTACATATGAGAGTTGTTTTAGTGTTTCCTCTGATTCTAGACGACACTTGATCTGGCATGAAAGTGGTACTGCTTACCAAAGGGATAGATACAGCGGTGCCGGGGTCACAGTGTGGCGAAGCATTATGCTCTGAGTTACAAGTGCTGGAAAAAGGAACTATGACTGTGGAACAATATTGCAATAAAGTCCTTCAATGTCATGTTCGATTGTTCCATGATACTGTAGGTGAAGAATTCATTTTTATGGATGACAATGCCACACCTCATCATACAGGAGCAGTGGAGATATTTCTGAAGACCGATGATATCAATCGAATCCTGTGGCCAGCAGCCTCCCTATATCTCAACTCCATGGAACATGTTTGGGACACAATAGGAAGATGCATTGCTGCTTGAAATTCCCCTCCAAGAAATAAACAAGGCCTTATCCTTGCTCTGAAAGAGAGTGGGCCAGTTTTCCTCAAGAAAACTGAATCACTTAGTGCTAAGCATGGTACAACATTGTGAGAGCTGCATCACAGTTCAGGGCAGACATATTCCATATTGAAATAGCTCTCTGCATAGTTTTCTGTAAGCATTTGATATTAATTCCTTGACTACATCCTTAGAGAATTTGTAACTTTTGCCAAAAACATATTAAAATTTAATTTATATGAAAAATGGTGAATTATATTACATTTTTGTGTAATATAATTCATTAATATGCTGGCAATAAATTCATGTCCACATTTTGCTGTAGTCATGAAAATTTTTTCATATACAGTTAAAAATGTAGTTCATCCTTGGCGTTTGAATGCCAGTGTAATATAGTATAGGTCAAAGAGAATATATAGCCTCCTACATGTGGATCCCAAATTTCAAAATCTTACATTTAGCAGTGTTAAATTGATATCTTCATTCATTTATCCACGTTTCTTATTCAAATCTTGAAGAGCAACAACAGGATAATTATTATTAATCACTCTTCCAATCTTCACATTATCTGCAAACAACTAAATATCTCCCTGCATCCAGTGGCAATATTTGGCATAAATGTTGAATAGTCCCTGTACCGAATCTTGTGGAATGTTATTTATAACATTCCTTTTCCCACTACTGCTCCCTATACATAACACTCTGATATCAGAAAGTCAATTTTCAGTCCACTAATATGATATCTAAAACCCATACATTGCAACTTAAATATCAGCTGTGATTCACTGTTAAATCCAGAAGAATGACAATGTATGCCTTTCCCCCATCATCCACTCTTTATTACTAAAACAGATCATGCTGACCTTCATAAAACACATTATCCGCATCTGTCCATTCTAATTTGTGAGCTCTTGCTTATATTTTTAAAATCTAAATAATCACAGAAGAAACGAAGTGATCAATATTTGAAACCTCCCATCTACCATCACCTTTATGTAGTAGAACTATCTTATCTTCCTTCCACTCCTTAGGAATGGAAGGAAGATAAGATTAAATAGCTGGGTCAGTAACACACGGTAGTCAGTTCCTTAGCGTATTTCCTTAAAACCTGTTGAGATCTCATCCATTCACACTGCCTTACTGAGAGTTCTAAACCATTTCACTTCTAAACCATTCCTTCAATCTCCTCCCTGTTCCTCCAGAAATAAAATCTGTTTTACTAGCATCTCTCCTATGTCACTGTAGCGCCACCTGACTTCTATCTCTGCCCCACAAAGTCAGCTAGCTAAGCTTAGCTCTGGGTCGGGATGAAGATGATGTTTGCTGCAAAGTGCATATAAACTCTTCTGTGGTGAAAACCTGAACCCATTTGCAAGCCCCATGGGTAAAGGTGGTAAGTGGATTGCTGCAGCTGTCTTTCAGTGTGAAGGTCATATTGGTTTTCTTTACTTGACCAATATGAAAATAAATGAATGGGCAAATAATCTTATGGGACAGATACAACTTATTGGATACAATCTCTCCTTATTGGATACATAAGGAAAGAACTCCTTGGGATTCTTGGATTGCAATGCTGGTTTTCTCTCATTTCTAACCCCCACCCTTCACTTTGGTATAATAGTCACCTTCCTGGCTTGATCTCATATTCTTCAACTTTTCTTCTCTTTATATTTTTTATATAGCCTCTTTTTCATCTGCAATTCTTCTGATTTCTCTAGTCATCCATTTTACTCCAATTGAGTATGTTTTTTGCTTGAGGTTTGCAATTTGCCAAGATTCGTCATGGGAAACCCTATATTGAACACAGTAGCCATTATTCACACAGTACCTATTATACTTCTTAAACTTGTTCACAGATGAAGCAATCAAAACCACCTCTGGCTGTGCATTCAGCCCATTCACCACCCTACAAGCAAAAAAAATGTAGTCCTTGACATCCTTGTTAACCACACTCTTCTGACCAGGGGTGACACCTCCTTCCTCGTTTTCTCTCTCTCTCTTCCTGCACTGTACTGAAAAAAGTCACCAGTGTCAATCCTATAAAATTCCTTTAATAACTTATATGCTTCTATCATATCTCTTCTCTTAGGCCTATCAGCTAGTTTTTAGAGCCGACAGACTATCTATTCTCATGGGAAACATTTAACAGAACTGCCACAATCTTTGTCATTCTCTTCTGAATCCTCTCCACCACTTCTTCATCACCAAGGAATCCAGGCAACCAGATCTGTGCCCAGTAGTCCAGATGTGGTCTTATTATTAATTATTATAAAGCGGAACAATAACATTCCTATTCCTGCTTGTTCAACAATCATGTAATTCGATGTATTTTGGCCATTTCTGCTAATAAATATTCCTTAACTAGCTCCCATGTGCTATTGTTCTCTTTCTTCAAATTCGTCTATTTGTTACATCTTTGTTATAATAATCTACTTTATAATTCCATATAGATTCATTTTTTCCTTGTCAGCCTGTTTGAGTGGTTAGTGTATCTGCTCCTCCAGCCAAGAGGCTTTGGGTTCAAATCCTGCCAGGGGAATGGATGTTTGTGATTGTCCTTACTAACTGTTTACTATGTCCTGGCACAGTATGACCCTTGATTTCTGTGCCATGATTAAAACTAACTAACTAACTAACCTTCTTCCTTGGTACTTCTGCATTCCTGTTCGTCCTCTGAATACTGTGACCAAATCCAAAACTCTTGATTCTCCTGTTTCATCCACCATATGCTACTTAAGACATTTGTCCCTCAATTTGAGAAATCCAGTTCTATTTTCTACTATATGCTCATTGCTCTAGTTAGCATCCCCCATAATTATTAACTAATTTTACACTTGCCAGATTAATTTGCTTAAACATTTCTTGCTCATCATTTCCCAGCCTGTTGAAAAATCCTACTAAATATACTGTCCTGTTCATCCTTACTGTATGCCACATGTTCTCAAAGTTGTTTCCTTCCTGATTCTGCATCCTTAGAGGGCTCAAGTCATTATTTGTAACACATCAACCTGTTAACTCTTTTGCTGAAATATATTATTCCCTCAAATTCTATTCATGTCAGGAGATCATTTTCTGTCTAGCAGATTTTGCTGATACCAACAATTTTTTGACAGGCTGAGTCTGTCAAACTTATTTAGACCAGAAACTTATTCCCTTGTCCCTAATACTTATGTCATTTGTATAGTTTGTATTTTGTATAATTGTATATTTGGCATTTGACTGGCCTAGTTGGCTGAGTGGTTAGTGTATCCATTCTCCAACTAACAGGATGTGGGTTTGAATTCCTCTATGGCATGGATGTTTGCAGTTGTCATTAGGTGGAAGCTGAATTGCATCTCCAGGTATGAGACCACTGCCCTGATTATTGGAGGCCTGAAGTGGCTTGAAAAAGGTCCATGTTTGGTCTCTAGAGCAGCATTTCTGGACTTTATAAAAAAATACAAAAATATATATAAAATGTTTAAGTTAAGGGATATTACATCCCATATAGTTTCTTAGCCGAATAAGAAACTCAAAGAGTTTCATGCCGAATATAGTAGAAACTATATAAAGTTCGGCGATTCCAAGCGTAAGCAGATACCTGGATACTGCAGCACTGATCCCAAAGGGTAGTGCAAGCTGGGGCAACTCGTGGTAGAAGTGGAGCAAGCTCCGATCACTATTCTTGATATTTGCCCATAATGTGAACTTAGCTCCTAGGAACTGTATTTTTGTTCACATTATGAGAGAGGTCACTACCCATTATGAGAGAGGTCACTACCTATGGGTAGTGACCTCTCTCATAATGTAGTGACCATAGGTAGTGACCTCTGTAATGTAACCTCTGGGATGTAATATCCCTTAACTTAAACAAGTTATATGTCACCGAATCGAAGCCTTTGGCTCTTCACATATCTAATATATATAAAATAATAACCATGAAAAAAAAAAATCCTTAGGTTTCCCATGGTATAAAGATACTATAGATTTTCAAATAAACCTTTCATGGGTGCAACTGTCATAAAAAAAATATAGAGAAACCAGTGCATTATCAGTATTCCTATATCTATTATTACTCTCTGGCTCCATTAGCTCTGCAACTTACTATACAATGTTTCAAACTGCTGTCTCTGCATGAAACCATCCTGGCTACTTTCCACCTGGCAACTTTTGTTTTCTTGTTCATACACTCCTGCTTGCCCATAGAAAAACCATATCTCTAAATTCTTGTCATGTGTTAAATTCAATCCATCTCTGCTGCAGCTTCTCTTCTATCCTCATATGCACTGTAAGCATCCATGTAATCCAGACCACTTTTAGAATAACTATGAATTATGTTGATTTTGTTATTATTACTGTTGATTATGATAAATTTTACATGAAGTAATATTAATATAATAGTAAGTGATTAACTGGGTCAGGAGTCGATCTTTTTTGTACTTTCAAGCCATGTATTTGCCTATCTGCTGTGTGCCAAAGCAAAATATTGTTCTTAATAATTTAATAACTGTAATTATACTTAAATGTTTATTACTTCTTCTAAACAGAAACATGATCAAATTAGCCAGCTGGCAAATACATTAGCATAGTTTGTGGTTTTCAGAAAAGATATGACAGGCTGCATAAAATAGCAGATGGACTGTGCAAGCCCATCGGTCTACAAATTTTTCACAACTGAACTAAGTAGTGATTAATATGATTAGCACTATATTATTTCTTTTATTGTTATTATAAAGGATGAAAAGCAAAGCGATTAGCATTCTGCTAGCTGTTGAACAGGTTGATTTTGCTACTAATAGTATTAATTATTGTTGATTTATTGACATTTAATATCCATTAAGAGACTAAATGGCCGGCCTGGTTGGCTGCATAGTTAGTGTATCCACTCTCCAGCCAAAAGGCTGTGGGTTCAAATCCTGCCTTGGGCATGGATGTTTGTGATTGTCTGTGGAAATACTGGTGGTGGTGGTTGACGATAGATGGCATTGGTGTAGTTGCAGCTAGTTGTAATGTAGTTGGTGGATTGAGTGCTGGAGATAGAGCTGTAGAGTAGGTGCCCTCCCTCGATGAGTCTGTGGACTCCCTGGAGGTGTCATGTAATAATAATAATAATAAATATTTAATAAGCAGGAGCATATATTCTGGTTTTGTTAGGTGTGTACTGCATACTCAGAAAATTTATTAAGAAATAATGTTTGAGCAGTTATTTATTTTAAATAAATTTATTTATTATTTTTACCAGTTAGATATTGAAAATAAATAATCACGAACTATTAAATATCAAGACGTTAGTGTGACTGTGAATCAGATAAGGCAAGCATTGCTGTTGAAGTGCATGTTAACTAGTGATATGAAGAGAGAGAGAGAGTAATGCGATTGCCTATTTGGAATGTGACCATGCATCTGTATGCATTTTTAATGGCTGAAGGTAAGCAAAAGATAATGCAGCACACATACCTGTTGTATTTGCACTGACTGAATTTGGTCTGGGAATTTAAAGGCTTGTTGGCTGTCAACAGCACAAGTAACTTAGTTCTACTCAGTGGAACTAAACTACTTGTGCTTAAAAGTGAAGCTTCTAAGCTACTTGCAGCTGAGAAGTGAAGTGCAGTTAGTTATTCCTTGTGGTTTACTGTTAGATAACTATATTTTTTAAATTAAAAAAAATTTTTATGCTTCTCGACAATGGAAGTAGTGTTGAAGATATTTTATATACACATTTTTCAAACCCAGACTATGAAGTCAAGTCAAAAATGTTTATATTGTAAAGTACATATTTTTCTCTTCCAAATTTATACAATACACATCTCGAAGATGAAGGATTAAACCATATAAACAGAACATTTTTTTCTTAATAAAGTAAGTTTTTATACAAATCTAGTGATTTTGTTTAATAATGTTGCTTTACTACAGTACACTCACTGTAATTCCCAGTGAGTGTACTGTAGTAAAGTACAGTACAGTACAGTACACTACAGTACAGTACTTTACTACAGTACACTCACTGGAATTCCCACTGTATGTCACTTTTGATAAGTAACCTGTATTGGTGAATATGTTTGTATTGTTCTTGTGCATATGTAACAAGTAAAATTGAGTGAAAGGATAAGGCTGTGGGGAAGAATGGGAGTAATTTGAATATTAATAAGCACAAGTAAACACAAGCCACCTTGTACAAAGATAGAGGAGGGAAATGAGTTTGTTACATATCAGTTTTGTTAGAATAAGGTACTGATAATTATCAGTATATCCTGCCATGTTATCACCAGTACTGAGTTCATTGGACTGTGGTTTGCAGGTTAGTTTTCTTCCAGCTAGATAAGATAATTTTCTCAGAAACATGAATTGGCCTTGGACACATTTTTATTTTCTCACATTGATGTGATTTGGGTATAGTTCCACGACAGGGTAACATTTACACTCAGTTTCCTGGTTCATAGACTTCATTTTATTACGGTTTGAGGGCAGATGGTCCAAGATTTTTTGTCCTTTTATAAGTTTGTCCAAGGGAACACTCGTCTGGTCGGACATTTCATCCAATCTCAGTTTGTCCCATCAGACATTTCGTCCAACCCTAATTTGTCACTTTATATATCACTATGTCCAACCTAGATTTTTCCACCCAGCAGTGAAAACGCAAGAGTGATTCTGAGCCACTTGTTTTAATTTGTACAAATTTCTACAAGGTATGTATGTGAGCATTTAATTATAACAAATCAAATAAGGAAACAACATAATTAATTCGGAAATTGTTGTGAAACGGTATGTGAAAATGAGATAATGGATTTTGAAATCTGCAGAGTTTGGAAAATTTAGTCTTCCTCATTGACTTCCTCGGTTGGGTTCACCTTCAAACGATAAGCGATTGACCACAGGTATGTGTTGAGTCTGTTTTCAGCCTTGTGCTGAGGATATTGCTGTACTAGGGAGAAAATGCGTTCTTGGTTACGTAGGTACCGGCTATTCACAGGAGCCCTGATGTTTCTTTGACCTCCAAGAAGGCGTGTTATATCTTGTTTGTTCTGCCTCTGTTCCTCGTTCAGGGAATCGATGAACCTCCAAAGTGATGGATGGTACACCACCATCAGCTTTTGGAGTTTGTTATGCCAGCCTTTTACAGAATTGTTGGTTCTCCGTGTCCCATTGATGACCAAATCATGGACATCCATATCTTGGGTGGAAAGCGAGGGTTTCCCCCCCCCCCCCTCAATGCCCTCTGATGTAAACACGTTCAACATACTCTATCATTCCTTCCAGGTCTTCCAAAACACTCTGCAATGTAGTCAAATACCTTGAGTACGTCGTCGATCGGCACAAATGACAAGCCAAACAGCACTGATGCTTCTTCATTTATAGGACTTCCTGCAACTTTATACTGCTGTGAAAGACCCAAAGCTGCCATATGTTGCCAAAGGGCCTTCGTCAGCTCAAAATCCATCATAACAGCATGTGGATTCACAATGATTCCTGCTTGTTTTGTGGTGTTGACAACATGCTTGTATATTGACCGATATTTAGTCTCAGTTTTTGTAGGAGTTAAAGCGTACACCAGTGGCATGACATGCTCTTGAAATATTCCATGCATAGTAAACAACTGAGCAAATTGTGAGGATGCAGTTTTAAATGTGGCATCGGAGAAGATAATGTCACTTGCTCTAAGTAATCTTAGGTTCTCTGTTGTGGCAAAAACAAGAAGACGATCCTCGTCCTATACACCAGAATCACAAGAAATCTGTCATGATTTAACGTTACTTGATATTCTTCAGGTGTCTCAACGCCAACCAAACTTGCGAGAGTACAAGGCCTCGCAGTGTTCTGCCATCTATTGACTTGCCTCCGTAAACTATTACTCTCTGGCAACATAAGTAATACTTAATCTTGCTGAACTTGTCCTATAACCATACGTATAACGTGTGAGGGTGGACCATGCATATTGTCTTGCACCCTTCTCTTTAGATTATTTTAACTTTCCTTACCTCTTCATCCACACCTGATTCATGTTGGTGATTGTCCTTGCAGTCTTTGTACACCACGATGTTGTCTAAACTGGCAGTTGTGATGCACCTAGCATTGCAACTGTCACGAACCTTGCATTGCTTATACTGTCTAGTCTTATTCTTGTTATAAGAGTGTAACTGATAACAGTAATTTTGTAGATAAAGCATTAATTTACCCCTGTCACTCATCACAATTTCCACCATATTCAGCGCTGCCAAATTTTAAGGATAAATTACAAAAAAATTTTAACGTCAACTGACTATTATTAATGATTACAAGTTACTTATAACTCCTTGGACGAATAAGATTGGGCGAAATAGGATTGGACAAATAACCTCAAACTCAGGTGCTTTCAGGGCATTTCATCCAATTATTTTCAAATGGATGAATAACCTCAAACCCAGGTACTTTCAGGACATTTCGTCCAATTATTTTCAATTGGACAAATAGCATTGAACGAAATGTCCTACTGGACAAGATTTTGATTGGATGAAAATAATTGGACGAACTGTCCTGAAACCTTTATTACCACCTCATATAACTAATGTCTCTTTATGGAAGTTTGATGTTAAGGAAGTTTTGATATTTGATCATGAGAAATTTGTTTAAATAGAAAAATCACAATTGATGCTATCCTCCATTGCCAGTTTTTTGTGCCTGTTTGCTTCATATCCTGTGTCAAAGATAAATTATCTCTTTCTCTATTTATCTGTGTGTGTGTGTGTGTGTGTGTGTGTGTATTTCGTATCTTCATCTTTCTTTTATATGTTAGGTTTGCGTTGTTCAAAAAACATAATACCAGGTTCTTCTTGATCACTTGCCCACGCATATTTCTGTGATAGGATGTTTAATCCTGTCTCCATAGCAAGCTATGGAAAATCCTATGTAAAGATTTTTGCATATTGAATGGCATTCTACACTCAGGTCTTTCCTATCAAAAAACATTGTTATTACCAGTGAAGCTACAGAGGGTCTAACATGCATACATGCACACCTCATAATACTGTCATTTAAGATAACTCCTAAAATCTTGTTTTAAAATGTTTGTGTTATACTTGCCATAGATGACCACAAATTTTAGACTTACTGTCCACTTCTTACATATTACTTTTACTTTAATATAATATAGGCATTCCCGTCACCTCAGATATTTTCTTTACTGTAATTTATAAAATGTCTTCCCACATTGGTAAAATTATTCCTTATGTTAATCTTCAATTTCATATATTGTAATTCATGTGATCATGTCAGTATGGTTTTATTAGGATTTAAATGAAGAAAATTGTATTCTTGTCCTAATGAATATGTTTATTAAATCAAATATTTTTATACAAAATATATTAGTATGCTAATATATCAGCACATTAATATGCCAAAAGTTTATTAGAACACAGGATATGCATCTAACATAATACCACTACACAGTACACTACTGCAGGAGCTAGATGATCACTGGATGTTTCTCATTATTGAATTCAAAGGTACACATTTTATACCTGGACTATAAAACGGCCCTAGTTTATTTATTTTTTTTTTTTTTAAGTATCTTATTACACTGATATATATGGTATATAAAGTTTAGTTTGATAACAGAGATCGAACTGACTATAGGTTCCTCTTTTGGTAGCTAAGTGATAAAATAGTTCTACTCCAAAATGCCTTCTGCATTGGATTCCATCTTGGCCATGAATTATTGAATTATGACAGAAAGCAAAGAATGAAATAGGCAGTAATTTAGTGTGCTGTGTACATCAGGGGTAATTCTCTTGAACTATAGATCATTATATTAGACTCTTCATTTCAGAGGCTTAATGGAGTGAAACAACACTGAGAAAGGATTAAAAATATTATTTAATTCTGCCAATATTTCATCTCAGTCACTAAGACATCAACAGGGAGTACAATATGAGACTTGTTTCACACACACACACAACCTCTTCAGAAAGATTTTAATAATGCTATCATCCCCTATGAGGGAGGCACATCAGAAAAAATAGCCAGAGTCTTAAAGAAATTCAGTCTTTTCACAGCTTTCAAGCCCCCACCGAAAGCTCGCTAGTCTTATATGTTGTAATGCTGTATTTATTTATTTATTTTTATAGGGAAGAACACAAAAAATCCATCTGCAGTTATGGCCAAGGCTTGCCGACCGTGCTTTTAGATATAGCTCATAGAATCAATTGGGAAAAAAAAGACCACCATGCTCCATCTTAATCAATTTAGAAGAGAAAGACTGATTTTTGGAATTGGCAGCTGCTCTCAGAAATCAGCCTAATTTAAATAAATATAGTTGCATTAAACTTCCCAAAATATGGGAAACACTAATACTTTGAGATCCCAATTTACATCCTAGGTTGCCAACATTAATCTACAGAGATTACCCTACCTAGTTAGGACTCTAGTGCAGTGAAGACCTTTCGTGTGGTACGCGAAAGGTCTTCAGGGGGGGGGGGGTGCGTGGCAGTTTTTGTCTATGCATCATTAACACATGGAATCATTATTAAGAAACAAAGAATTATTTTAAACATATATATTTTCAGTTTTTTTCTGAAAACTTTAGTTTCCGAAAATCCCCTCATATATCTCGCTCGCACCACAATTTTTTAGCTTTAATTTTTGGGGAAAAGTGCGAGTTATATTTGAGTAAATATGGTAATTTTTTTAAGCTTTCAAATTCTTAAGTATGGATCATTGGTTAAAGACTGGATTTATAAAACGCACAAAAGAGAGCAATATAGCAAATACAAGTAGCTGTAAGCAACAAGAAAACGTCGATATTGTATCTGGATCAAATGAAATTGATAAGGGTGTGTCGTCTGACATCTCTAGAGAACCAACTAGGAAGAAGATGAAAAATCTTCGTAAGTATGATATGAATTACTTGAAATGTGGATTTTCATGGACGGGAAATGAAGAGGACCCTATTCCAAATTTGTTCTATTAAAAATAAATCGTTTTTTTTTTGTTTACATGAATATAAAAATTCAGATAAAATAAAATTCAAATTACAATGAAATATACTTTATTTATTTATTTATTATTATTATTTTGATAAGGGGGTACTTGGTAATAATGAAAATTTAAGAAGGGGGTATGCGGATATCTGAAGTTTGAGAAGCACTGCTCTAGTGGACTCTAGTTTTTCATCCACGTGTTTCACTTAGTTTTGTGGTGCCTTTGTGTGTGTGTTACAAGTCTCATATTTGTACTCCCTAATGATGTCTCAGTGACTGAGATGAAATATTGGAAGAATTAAATAATATTTTTAATCCTTTCTCAGTGCTGTTTCACTCCATTAAGCCTCTAACATGAGTTTGTTTCTCTTAGTATTTAAGCCTTAACACACAGATTCTCCATTTCTGTACTAGCTATAATACAGTGTAATTGTTCCTTGTGATACATTTTAACACTTTGAATTCTACAGTTATTGCATCATTATAACACTCTTTATAATGATGCAATATATATATATAATTTATTAAACATATTAATTTTTATATAAGAATAAATAGAAAGATTATGAATTGTCTAAAATAACATTATGAAATTATTATTTATTATCCACAGTAAACACCTAAATTATTCATTTTTTATTTTTAGCAACTCGTTCAGCACACACCGATTTAGTTGAGCTTCTTATTCTTAATGGTGATGCTGATTCAAATGTTGGAGATTGTAGCGGATGGCGACCTCTCCATGAGGCAGCAACGCATGGTCATATAGGTATGTTGGAATGCTTACTCAAAGCCAGAGCTAAAATTGACGTGCAGGACGAATGTGGAATGACACCAATTTTCACTGCAGCCCAACATGGCCGTGAAAACTGCTTGGAAATGCTTTTAGAAACTGCTCGAGAAAGAAGTAAATTCTTATATTTTTTGTTCTTTTTAATATTAATTGGTAGTTTCAATAGCATTCAGTTGAAATTATTTTGTGAAATGTTTCATAAAGATTATGTCAAAATTACATATAGAGATTTAATTAATGAATAAATTCTACTCTTATTATTATTTTTATTGTTATAAGTTTGTAATCTAATAACCCTGCTCTAGCAATTGTATGTTAATGCATTGTATTTGATATTGCTTTAATCCTTTGGTGGCGTAACAAAAAAAAAAAGATGATCCTTCTGTCTTTCTTTCTCTTTTGGCATTCAGCATTGCTGATCCTAAGGTTTATGGAATAAGATGCACAGTCAGTAATAATTTATACTCTTAAAATATTTTTGTTTTAAAATATTTATTTTCCTCTTTCGCTTCCTAGAAAAATATCTATATACCTTTTTTTTTTTTTTGTTACAAATTAAAGTACATTTTAATTATTAACCTATCTAAAAGAGATAGGGGTGGTCATTAGTAATGGAAAACAGAAAACAAAGTACTAAATATAACACCGAGTGGCCACTTTATTAGGAAGACTTCCCCATTTAGGAAAATAAACTGAGTCACTTGGTTGTAGTTTGCTGTATAAAATCAGGCAGACAGGCATTCAATGGTTCTGTTTTTTTGCTTAATGCATCAAAATGGGTAAAAGATGTGATTTAAGTGACTTTGAGTGTGGTATGATTGTTGGTGCTAGACAGATTGTTGGTGCATATATTTACAGTAGCTCACAAACATATACTCTTCTGGGTATTTCATGTGCACATCTGTGTTTAGGGCATACCAGGAGTGATGTAATAGCCGGATAACTTCAAGCCAACAGCTGTCCTGTGGACAGGAACAGCTCATTGATACATGAGGTCAGAGAAGAATAGCAATGATTGTGAAATGTGACAAGAGCTTCAACTAGTCAAATCGCAGCTCAGTACAACACAGTGGTGGTCAGAACATAATCACATAGTGTGCATTTCATTGCACTCTGTCACAGATGGGGTACAGGAGCAGGCGATTATCCTGGGTCCCAGTGTTATTAGCAACAGGAAGATGTTGTTTCAGTGGGCATGTGATCACCACATTAGACAGCTGATGACTGGAAAAATATTGCCTGGTCTGACAAGTCTTGGTTTGTACTGTATCATGCTGATGGCAGAACCAGAATATAGTGGCAAGAACATGAGGCCATGGATCCTTCCTGCAAGTAGCAACTATTCAGGCAGATGGAAAGAGTATAATGGTATGGGGAATGTTTTCTTGGCACATGTTAGGTCCCCTGATACCAGTTGAACTCTGCCTGAATGCCACAGCCTATATTAACGTCATCTCTGAACATGTTCGTCTGGATTCAGTTTACTCTATCAGTTGGGTACTTCCAGCAAGATAGCACGCCATGCTACAAAGCGCATGGTGTATTGAAATAGTTTGGGGAACATGACAGCCAATTTCCTTTACTTCAGTGGCCAACTCAGTCCCAAGACCTCAACCTAATAGATCATCTCTGGGATGAGATGGAATGAGCAGTTCACAGCAGTAATAATCTTTTAGACAGTTGAATCAATGCCACAGAGAATACAGGCCATTTTTTAAGGAAAAAAGGAGTCCCAGTCATTATTAAATGCTGTTCTTAATAAAGTGGCCACTCAATGTATATACATAATCCAGTGTTATATACATATCAAATACAGTATCTTTATGAATGAAAAAAGTTGTGTTAAAAGTGAAATTAAAAAAATAGTCTAAAATTATTCAACCTTAATGAGAATTTATTTAAACAAAGGATAATAAATATCCATTATTATTTTATATCAAGTAGGAAAAAATTATTTTACACAACTCTAGTATGAATTTGCATGGTAAAAAACACAAGTTCAAAATGCAAGTTCAAAAAATACTTGGAAATAGCTACTAGCCAGTGAAATCAGAAGAACTAATAAAAGATTATTTGGCTTCTTGGGTAGAATTTGTGTCCTTTAAATAGTGCATTACAATGGTAATTCATGATAAAGGTCTGCATTCTCTTGATCATGTTCACAATTTTTTTCATGTTTTTTTTTTTGTTTGTTTGTTTGTTATGAAATGATGGTTATTTTTTAAAGTATTCAAATCAATGACTGGAGACCATATGAGAGTTCTGAGAAAAGTTAGGGAAGTGAATAGATAATGACAATGAAATACTTGTATTAAAAATGAAAGTATTAGGAAGGAATTTTGTTAGTATTCAAAAATATATGAGCAGAGTGAATCTAAAGTAGTATGGTGAGTTTAACAGAATATGAGGAAAGGTTAGCAGAACAGGTGTTTAATGCCAAGCAGGAAAATGATCCTGTTTAATGCTAAGGCAGGAAAATGATCCAGAGGAAGACCCAGATCTATGTCGACTGATGCAGTTAGAAGTGTACTAGAAGATAGACATATAAGATCTCACAATATCAGAGAGTTGGCCAGTGATATACTAATTTGGAGAAAATTGTTCACAAATGATTAGTAATGATCTAAATGTATGTAAAATCAGTATTGTCATCGTATCCTGTACATCCCTTGGAGGTGCATATCAGGAAATTGATGTCACATTTTACAGTAGTTTAAGCAGCAATGAGTGAGCAAAAAAAAAAAAAAATAGTATCGATGGTACATATAACCTTAGAAAAGAAAATAGTTAATTATATTATTTGGATGAACAAATAATATTAATCAGGATTAAATTACAACTAGAATACCTGCCATTGGAATATATGCACTGGTATAATGTGATGAAGAAAGAAATGAAAGCTAAGCTTTTACTCCTTTCTACAAGAAATAACAAACATGGTAAATAAGTATCTAATGGTAAGGAGACATAAATGCTAGAATTTACAATAGTAATTCAGTCATCAATTACATATGGCGAAGCAAATAGTTAACAGGAATAGGAGAAAATTGATTATTTAGCGTGTAATAATTTTAAAGTGATAAGCCCATTTGGAGATATCCTGAAGATGTGTGTGTTTTCATGTGCAAGTTTCTTCTCTGTATAAATATATAGAAGAAAGAGTTTTTCTCACTGCCCTCAAATATTCCAAACTTTAAGATCTTCCATAATGAATACTTCAAATACTGATTTCCTTACCATTCTACGATAGGAGAGGATAACCCTATGTACTTCAATGCTAGCAAACACACAATTTTCTTATAAGAAAGATCTTTCTTCACTTTTGATAATACCCAGATAAATTTGTAGTCAAGATGAGATTCTCTACTTGGTTAACATCTGAAGTCTTTAATGGTTCATATACATCACATCCATATCCTCCTCAGCCTCCAAAAATGTGATACCCTTTTCCATCCAAGACACTGTTTTTCACTCATTTTTTTTTTTTTTTTTTTATGTGGCTGCTACCATGAAAGGTTTTATAATGTATGGTACATTTGTACCATACCATGAGTGGGCTGTTTTTTATCCCTATTTTTTATTAATATTTTTTGTATTTTTTTATTTATTTTATATATAGTCTGGAAAGACTATGTATAAAATAAATAAATTTAGGCCACTTCAGGCCTCCATTAAGTGGGCAGTGGTCTCACACTTGGTGATTAAGTTCATCTTTGCTGCTAGCTTTATACAAATCCTCAATCCACCTAAATTTAGAATGCTGTTCTTGAAATTAGGGTAGGACACTTAAAACTTTCCTAAAAATGCATGATGCTGTCCATAAAAGGGCAATCCCTTAAAAACGGATAATCCATATCAGTTTTAAGGGATTGCTTTAAGGAAATTGAAATAATTTTCTAATAAACCTCTCCTTGGGAGGCATACATCAGCAGACCTTCAGCCCAACGGCCAAGAACGCCTACTTAACCCGCCAGAGGGCACCATCAGGACTTCTAGGAGAATGATAGCTTCAAATCTTCATTCTCAGTTACTGTATTGTTATTGCCTGTGTGCACCTGCCTTTTTGTAAGTTCCTTTAGAAAATGGCAATGTGACATTGCCGAAATATCGGAAATATCTATTAAAATATAATTTAATTTATATTCTGATCTACGTTGTTTCAATTCCCTAAGTTATTTAGAAATGCATAACCAATGTATAAGCCTGTCTACGAGAATCAACATCATCCACGGAGATAGGATCGCACGGAAGGCTCGCCAACATGGTAAAATGAAGTTGAAGCTGTCTAGACAATTAAATCGTCTGACTTTCCTGTAACGCTGCCGGGATAACAAGGTAATCCCGAACTGCCTAAAATTGAAGCACTGTTTTGTATCGCAAAAAGCGCTCGGTATATACAACCGCGCTAGCTACGCGTTACTTCGCGAACAAATCACTACCACGCGGTTAGGCTTAGCCGAAATTAACGAAGCTATTCGTACCCTCGAAGATGAACTTTCGTGCACTTTGCATCAAGAACTGTGGTCAATTTTACATGACATCTCGTGTACCGCTGCAGACAAAGAGTTTGAAAAGATAAGAGGCCGACAGATGAAGAAATTCGATAAATTAAAAAAGAATTCTACCGTCAATCCAAAACTTGCTACCAACACCGTAATCAACCTTTCTTCAGTCACCCTGAAGCCTGAAGCTCTCAACGTGCTTTCACGTGGCCACAACTTCGCCATTGCTCCCAGAAAAATACCAAGTGAGGATATTATGATCCAGATTGAAAGAGAAATCCGCCACCTTCCACATTAGTTATCACCAAAGCGGATAAAGGAAATGCAACTGTAGTACTTAACCAAAAGGACTACAAAGGTAAGCTGAATGCTCTTCTATTAGATCAGGCTACTTACCTCCCTATCAATTACAATCCCACCAACTCACAAATTAGAAAACTTCACAGGCTCCTTAAGAAAGTCACTTCTTGGCCTATAGAAGTTACCAACAGATTAAAACCGTTTAACTCTATACCCCCCCCCCTGTATTTACGGACTCCCAAAAATACATAAAGAAAATGTGCCATTACGTCCCATAGTGGATGGAATTGATTCCCCCACATACAAATTAGCTAAACATTTGGCCAAAGAGCTCACACACTATACTGGCAACACACCATCACACATAAAAAACTCAGCCCACTTCAAAGCCAGCATAGAAAACCTTACACTCCAACATACTGACATAATGTTCAGCTTCGACGTCTCCTCCTTATTCACAAATGTCCCACTCAAGGAAACTTTAGAGCTAATCCAAGCTAAATTTTCCCCCGATATCTCAGCCCTATTTCAGTTCACAATGAACTCAGGCTATTTCGTTTGGCAGGGAAAATTCTACAAACAAATAGAGGGGACAGCCATGGGCTCACCACTCTCACCACCCTTGGCCAATTTCTTTATGGAGACCTTTGAGGAAAAAGCCTTAGCCTCTGCCCCACAAAAACCAACCATATGGCTTCGCTACGTTGATGATGTGTTCGCTATTTGGCCACATGGCTCTGAAACACTCCTCTCCTTCCTTACACACTTAAACAACCAACACGCCAGAATCAAGTTCACCCTGGAAAAAGAGGAAAACAACTGCCTCCCTTTCCTAGACACACTAGTCACCCGCCAGCCTGATGGAACTTTGGTTTTCTCAGTTTACAGAAAACTCACCCATACAGGCAGATACATCCACCAACAATTCCCCCCCCCCTCACAACAATATGGAGTGGTAAAAACACTATACAACAGGGCTAAACTAATCTGTTCTAATGACATAGCCCTTAACACTGAACTAAATCACATCCTCAACACTTTCTCAGCCAATGGCCACCTCCCCTACCCCCAAAAAAAAAATCCAAAAAATATTAAAACCTACAACCCACAGCCCCCCCTCCACAAAAAAGGTTACTCTAAATCCATCACCATTCCCTACATCCGAGGCACCTCAGAAAAAATTACCAAAATTCTAAAAAAACATGACCTCACCTCCTGTTACAGGCCTTACAGAAAATTGGCATCCCTTATCCGCTCTACCAAAGACCAACCACTTCTCCTAGACCTACCTGGTGTATACCAGGTCCCTTGCAGTTGTAAACTGTCGTACTTTGGCCAAACAGGCAGGACAGCGAATATCAGAATTTCTAAACACAAGGACTACATCCGGTTTTACAGGTATAGCCATTCTGGTCTTGCAGACCATGCTTTGGATACTCACCACAGAATACGGTGGAAGAAAGCAACAATAATACGCCGGAGCAAATATAAATTCGAAAGATTATTTATGGAATCAGCCTCTGCCCTAAGAAACTCTCCAAACCTCAACAAATTTGATTGTATGCGACTGCCTCAAATTTGGGAGGCATACATCAGCAGACCTTCAGCCCAACAGCCAAGAACGCCTACTTAACCCGCCAGAGGGCACCATCAGGACTTCTAGGAGAACGATAGCTTCAAATCTTCATTCTCAGTTACTGTATTGTTATTGCCTGTGTGCACCTGCCTTTTTTGTAAGTTCCTTTAGAAAATGGCAATGTGACATTGCCGAAATATCGGAAATATCTATTAAAATATAATTTAATTTATATTCGGATCTACGTTTTTTCAATTCCCTAAGTTATTTAGAAATGCATAACCAACGTATAAGCCTGTCTACGAGAACAAACTTCTCCTATAGGTAATTTCATGGATGCTGTTCACTTCCTCCTGCAGTTGCTGGTTAACATCCATTTGTAGTCCAATTTCAAGCTTTCTGAACCTCCTCTTTCATTCCATCTACTTCTTGGAATGGACTTCTTAATGTTAGTTTCCCTAATGACTAAAACCTCCATTTACTCAAGAAATATGGTAATAGTTTCTTTCTATTTTTTTAACTACTTGCTTAAGCACACGACATTTTGCAAACTGATGGCCTGCTCATTCTGTAGGAATGATATATAAAAATTCCACTAAAAAAAATTACAACCCTCTTGCCCCCCCAAAAAATGTATACAGCTATTGGCTTGTCACTGTACCCTCATATTGCCAACTTTTTTTATGGAAGCTTTTAAACGATATTCCCTAGATTATTACTCTTCTTGAAAACCCAATGTTTTTGGTTCTGATATATTGACAATATTTTTATTTACCTCATGACCTCCACACTTTGAACAACACACACACATATATAATTTACCACCAAAATTGAAAATTAGAATGCCCTTCCATTTCTGGATATATTTCTCACATGTCCTCCATCAAGAAGTCTACCATGTCCAGCAAAAGCCTACCCATACCAGCCAATACATGCACATAGTCTCTCTGTCACCATTACCCAACAAAAATACTGTGTCATTAATATCCTCAAAAAGAGAGCAATAAAGATTTGCTCCAATAAGCAAGCTCTTATGCATGAATTACAAATTATCAGCAGTACCTTTATAAACAGTGGCTGTAGCAAAAAGACTATCAACAAAATTATTCACAGGACCACACCTAAAATTTGATTACTCTAAAACCATAGTCATTCCATACCTTAAAGTTTTATTAGAAAAAAACAAACAGTACTGCACAAATATGATCTTAATGCCACTTTTAAATTCCTTGCCAAATTAACAAACTTATTCAACTCCTCCAAAGATCTTTTTCCTCTCCTAGTTCACCCTGGAGCACTGAATTCACTGCAACCATAAGTTACCACACACACACACACAAAACAGGATTTCTATCCAGAAAAAGGAAAACAAACAACACATCAAATTGAATAATTATGGAAAATTGGACCTTTCTGATTCATACTCAACACAAAGGCACCTGTTCCTTACACCATGGTATGAGTTCAGATTTAAAGCATCTGAAATACAAATAACTACCATAATCTGAACAGTATAGATGGCATACATTTGATTCACATAACTTTTGTTCTAATAGGTCACAATAATTAGAACTAGGTTTCAAGCAATTCCTTCTTCAAGGACTAGTCACTAATAACTCTAGTCATAGCTCAGTTAGTTTTGATGATGCCTCTTGGTTGGAAAGACATGGGTTTGAATCCCATCTAGGATGCAAAGACCTTTATCAACTGAAGGTGAGTTAGCCAGTCCAAACTGGCCAAGATGCAATTGACAAATATATTGGTTTCATTATATTGACTTTATATTGGTTTCATAAGATGGTGCCATACTTGTCTGTATTGGCTTCACAGCTGTTGTATCATCATGCACTCACTCCTAATTTTACCATAATAACTCCACTATGGAGTTTTTGTGTTAATTACCTCTACTGGTCTCACAACCAGCTTCATAATGTTTAATTCCCTCCCCTTTCATAAACCCTATCACTAATCCAAAAGGGGGGGTAGAACAATTGCATACTTTTATGGTTATTCCATGCATGAGAGATTGTTTATCCTATAGTACACTAGTACCATGAATTTAGATTAACATTGGATTTGAAGGCTTGCAGCTGCTACTGTTTAGGAAATACACAAGAGGAATGGCTCTTCTGAAGGATAGCAGTAGAGGGCATGAACAAAGGATGAAAATTTGTTCTGTGAGTATGGAGTTGAACTGTGAAGAGTGTTGAGTAGTGCCTGCACATTTTAGCAGATTTATAGGATAGTTAGGAGAATTACTGATGATGCCAGTTGTGTTGAACAGTAACCATGGTAATGTCTGTAGAAAATTTGGGAAGCAGCAATTGAACATGTATGAAAGAGTATAATGAATTGTTAAACAATAGATCAAAAATTAAGCTAATTGCTCTCACAATCCCAAATGTGTACAGTGGTTGGTCCATGCTTTGGACAGTTATGTGATTTGTACAGAATTAACAGTTGTTAGTTAAAATAATGCCTTGAGCAAAACAGCCTAATTTTTTAAATACTTGTAATACAGGCAATACTTGTAAATATGGTTATGCTAAGAAAGACTAAAGCTGAATAGAAAGCTCATCTTGTCTAGAGATTTGGGTTGTTAAAAGTAAGACTGGAAAAAAAAGCTCCTTATTTGTGAGAAATAGGACAGAATTGAGTTTTGCATGTATTGACATTAAAGTTGTCAGAACCCACTGAAGAATGGTTTCTAACTCTGACATATTTTTTTTTCCCCAAATAAATTCTTAGCATGAAACTAACCTATGACCTATAGAACCCCACTTAAATAAACATATATCAGTTACGTTCCATAGAAACAGTCCATCATATTTTTTGGGGGAAAAGAGGGAGAGAATTAAATGTCCATACTTAACTTTCTTCAGTAATGGAACTCTTCTTGCAGCATTTGCCCAACAGACTTCCACATTACATTACACACGTCATTGGCATTGGACACTTCATCTATTAAACTCTACATGTCACTTCATAACAAAACACAACTCAGTACCTGTAAATTCATTACAGCATGACTTTAGAATACAGTTTATTTTTCTTCAGCCATAGACCAGCTAAATACCACCTTTAGTCTGTTAGCTAAATTGAACATCAACTGGGAGAGAATGGGAGAAAAGTTCTGATCACAACAGCTGTTTAATATTGATATTTATTATATCATACTTAATGATATTAAATAGTATAGAGTTGTAATTAGAACTTCTCTCTCATTCCCAGCTTTATTTTCATTGATGAATTTAATTATTTCCCAGATACTGATTGTTTATTAAAAATTTTAAGACGTTCATCTGAACTTATCAGCTTTTTTTCTAAATCAGTGAAACATAAATATATTGTTTTCTTGTATTCTCTAGATTTTTCTATCAATTTTAAGGACACATGTTGCATCATTACACGATCTACGATAATAGAGGCCTTGCTCTTCATCTGTTTCTCAGTAAGTTTCCAGTTATTTTTGTCAGTAAATTTAATAGTGTGTTTAGAAGATTAATTTCTTTGTCGTTTTCCTGATTTTCTTTTTTGTCATCTTTTTATATATAGGTATTGTAATACTTCTGATTTTCTGGGACCATGAGTTCTGTTAAAAGCTTGTTAAATAAATCTGCATTTTCATTGCTGGCATTTCTTTTCTGTATTTTAGTCACTCATGAATTGTTTTATTTATTTCTGGTGACTTTTTAACCTGCATAAGTATCTATTAATCTGGTTTGTCCACTTGTTTATATGCATATAATAATGGACTGAGAAGTTGGAATTCTACAACAGCTTTATCAAGATGTTTCAGTTTTGTTTAAATTAGGATGTTTGTAGGGGAAAAATGAGACAAAACTTTAAAAATGATACAAGGTAATGGCTCCACTTTGAGTAGATAAAATTTAGTATTTCGGGTCTACTGAAATGTGCTACATAACCTTGATGCAAATTGGACCATTTGCAGAGGGAAAATTGGGGGGGGGGGATTCAAAGTATACAGAGTAATTGTGTGCTTTGCTTTGGTTGAATTGTATTAATTGGTATTTAGAATCTTCATTAAGATTATTTATCATAACTTATTTCAACTGGACTATTTTTTTTGTAGAAAAATTAAGCAGAATGACAAAATTATTTTACAGCTGACGATGAATAAACTTTCTATAGCATTTAAGCTTTAAAATTACCTAGGTTTAATTATGATAACGAATGACATTGTCATGCAAAAATTATGTTGCAGAATTCATTTCATAAATTGTTTTTGAATTTTTTCTTGTTGCACTAGATTTATTGCTGTCCATTTATTAATGATGTACTCATCTTCAATTTCTTGTATTAATATTTTTATTTTATTTTGTTTGTTCACAATTAAATTTGCTTTGAAGTATTTGCAAGCATACCGTGGCTGTTAGCATCATTGTCTCTCTGTCTGCAAATTTTCTAAAGTCAGAAAATTTTATAAAGTAATGGCCACTCCCATTCTATTATGATTCAGAAATATGGACTGTTAAAAAGAAAGGAAAGATCTTTCTTTTTAGCAGTCATCATTCAATATTCAGAAATAAGAGTTTTAAGAGCAATTACAGGATGCACAAAAGAGTATATAAGAAATGAAAACATCATAAAAGAGCTAGATATTATTTACAACATAAATGAAAAGATCAAGAAATATAGAGAGAAATGGAAACAGCATTTATTTAAGATGGAAAGATATTGACTACCAAAATAATCAGAAAAATATAGACCAAAGAGAAGGAGAGAGAGAAAAAGGAAGACCAGCTGCAAGATGGAAAGTTCAGTGAAACCAGAACAGACAAATACCTTATCCTTGAGAAGAAGAAATTAATACTAATGAGAAATCAGAAAGCAGTTTTAATGTTTGTTAAAACTTGACTTAGTTTTAAGGGAAGACTCAAATACATTTTTGATTTTCATGCAAAGTGGCTTCACTAACTTCACTGCATCAGTTAATGTTAGGTGACAGTAATTTTAATTACAATTTGTGAATATTATATCTCTTGCTTATCTTTTTACACAAATATTCTTGCATTTTGATTAATACTGTTTAAGTGTTTTGCCTATAATTGATAGTTTTGGCAGGTGAGAATACCAAAAGGATGTTTTTCTTTTATTATTGGCACTTAATTTTTCATCAATTTCCTGATATGTACCCTCAACTCCCCCCCCCCCCCCCCGAGTCCAGTTTAGTACATCCATGTGGTAGGGGATGGGCAACACAAATATGCAATTCTTCTTCTTCATAAGTAGCTTCTCCAATTTGGAGGTTAGCAGTCATGATACGTCAGTGTCTGATCTCCTGCCATTCTTTTGATCTCATAATAGCTCTTGCTGCTCATCCATTTCTTTACATCATCAACCCAAGAAGTTCTTGGTCTCCCTAGGAAATCTTCTTCCCTCTCATTTTCCCTCCAGTATTTCCAGAGATGTTTTCCCTTCTGATCCTCTTAATATGTGACCTGCCATCTTGCACTTTCTCTTTATAAGTCTTCCATGAGTGCTCTTTTGGTTCCAATTAACTTAATACTTCTTCATAAGGCAATCCCTATATATATATATTCCTCTACTTCAGACCATCCAGATAACTTTAAAAAGTTGTATGAAAAGATACAGAAAGCAATAAAATAAGTAAAAACAGATGATTTATTGATAGTTATGGGTGACATAAATGCAAAAGACTACTTTACATGTGAAATGACTTTGGGGATCTAAGAAAGTGTCAAATTGATTTAAGAACAGGTTTAGAAACTCAGTAAGGCAAGTTAAAACTTACCTTAGTGCTGAGTGTAATTCAGATCATAACCAGTTAGTAACCACAACAGATTAAAATTGAAGAAGTTACAAAAAGTAGTAATAAAAATTTAAGACTCAAGTGGAATAAATATGCAAAAGAAACAGATAATTTAAAGAAATATTATTATTATTATTATTATTATTATTGCATGACACCTTCAGGGAGTCCAAAGACTCATCGAGGGAGGGTACCTTCTCTACAACTCTCCATCTCCACTGTATCCATCAACACCAACGGCATCTACTGCCCACCACCATGACTAGCATTTTCACAATCACAAACATTCATGCCCACAGTGGGATTCGAACCCACAGCCTTTTGGCTGGAGAGCAGGTATGCTGACCACTCGGCCAACCAGGCCAGCATTTCATATTTCATAGAGAAATATGAGGAATTGGAAAATGAGGACAGTTGAAACAGCTGTAATAATGAAGACTTTTGGTAGAGTCTGTGTAGCTCAATGGAAGTGGTGTTTGCACTCCCCAGTACTAGGCTGCCCGAAGAAAGATTTTTCTAAGTTCAATTCTGGTCTTTGACCAGAGAAACTCTTTCACCTTTTTTCAACTGATTTCAAGTAGTCATTCTATGCCATGGGCAAGCAGGTTTTTTTCTCCTGCAAAATCAACCCCACACTATTTCAGACGTTACAAATATTGTGTTAGAATTAGGAACAGTGAAATGGTGACACTTGTTAGCCATCTCTTCACTGGATGCTGCTTAACATTAGTGATAGTTTTGCACCAGGTCAGTCTCCAAAAGTTTGACTGCGCTAAAATGGCCTTGCATATTCCCTATAAGAGAATAAAAGGCATTAGCTAGTTTTAATGATTTCAAGGAAATAATGCTCAGAACATCAGATGATCTAATACCTCTAGGTAACAAGTTAAAAAGAAAATGGCTATATGAAATTATCAATTTAATTTAAAAAGAAAGTAAAGAAAAAAAAGAGGAAGAAAGATCTAAGTAAATATAAGAAATTAAATAACTCAGAAATGTAAGGAGCAAAGGAAATATAATTGAATGGCAAGTGTCAAAAAATTGAGTCACAATGATTTTAATAATAACAACAAAATAAAAAAACTTTCAAGAAAGAAACGGAACAACTCAAATGTATAAAAAAAAAAGCGGGAAAAAAAAACAAGGGGAGGGTGCTGTTTGAAGAGTCATATATCCAAAACATTGGGCGAAATATATTAATGACCTATATTCAGACAATATGTAAGATCTAAAAACTAAACTTAATAAATTTAATTACCGTATTTGCCGGCATATAAGGCGCACTTTTTTTCTTTGAAAATAGGTCTGAAAAACATGGTGTGTCTTATAAGCCGATACTCAGTTTTTTATTACTTTAATTTCTGGAAATTTTCTCTGTTTCGAGTTACGTGATTTCTTTCTTGCTTCCTTGCAGTGTGTGAGAGCATTCCGGTTACGTAGATGTGCATGCGCTGTCATTGGCAATCACAGCTGTGGATGCTCATGCGCTGTCATTGACAATCACAGCTGTGTTCCTGTTCGTTTAAACTTTCCAATTGTTGTCGCAGTTGTTGTGAACGGTGATAAATTTCTGTCGTTAAATTTTCTCTAAATTTCTTGGCAAATTATTGCTGAAAAATGTCGGCATTGCTACAATATTGCATACAAGCTAATGTGTGATTGCGTATGCTAAAGAATATGGAAACAGGGCTGCAGAGAGGCATTTCGGGCTATCCCCAACTGAGAAAATGATAAGAACTTGGCAGAATCAGGAAGAGGATCTAAAAAATCTTTTTATCCTAAAAAATGTGTACAAAAAAAGGGGGCAGCAAATACCGTAACTGAAATAGATGGTCCTCCAATTTTAACTGAAGAAGTAAGAAAAACACTTAAAAAAATCATCATCAAATTCCTGATATGTACCCTCAGGGATGTACACAATAATTATGATAGTACTACATGAAAAAGTTACACCATTACTTTCCAATCAACAATTTTCCTCCAAATTATCTGTCACCTGTCAAAATTCAATGTTATCAGATCTTATATTTCTGTCTTTTAAGGCACTTTTAACTGTATCAGTCCATCTACATGGATTGATAAATCTACACCATTCTACATCATCTGCATAAAGTAAAGAGCTGAGATTGACATAATCAATTTTGATATTAGATTTAATACCACTTTCTTTCATAATGTGATCCATATAGATTATGAATAATAGTAGAGATAATGTACACCCTTGTCACCTGATTTAACATCTTTTATTTTTATATATATATATATATATATATATATATTTTATCTGAACTAATTCAGAAGGTGATGTGTTTCAGTTATTAAATACATGTGTATTTTGAAAATCACTACACTTTTCCTGCATAGTAAAGACATCTTGAACACTGCTATTATTTGTAAGCTAGTTTAAGATTACAGGCATAATTATACAAGGGTGATCTTAAAAGTTCTCGGCCTAACAATGAAAAAACGAATTTATAGTTTCAAAATTATTCCAATACTGTCTAGCCATGTTCTGTTTTCAGCAAATTTGAACGAGGAGGGCCTCCCACATCCAGTGCTCTGGGAAAAGACTACCAATCTTCACCATTGTTATGATGAGATAGAAAGAAAAATTTTGGAGCCAAAAGAAATAATCCTAAACCCTGTTCATATCAATAGTAATTTAAGCTACAACTTATCAGACGGCCACAGCTCTCTATCCAATATTGGCGTGCTCGAGATTGTGGACGCACGCATGTGCCCAATAATACAGTTGTATTATTGGGCAAATTAGTATTTTACCAAAACAAGTTACCATAAGGTGCACCTTATGGTAACTGGTTTTGGTAAAATACTTATAAGCTCTGTATTACTTAAATCTTAGTATTTCTAAGCCTGGCTCCCACTGATGAGACCTCAATAAAGATTGAAACCGGTCTGGGTAGTGGCCCCTTGCCTTTAATACATATCATCATATATCTCCTTCAGAAGATGTGCTTTGCATTAAGGGTAAATATTAAGAATAGTGATCAGAGCTTATTCCACCTTTACCACAGGTTGCCTAGACTTGCACTACATGCGGGGTCACCCAGACTGGCACTACTTGCAGGTGCAAACTTGACTGACTTGTCTGTTTGCTTACTTGGGAAATGGAGTAAAACCAGGTTTAAAATAGCTTGGTATCTTTAACATATATATATATATATATGAAAGAATGATCATTGACTCGGTTTCCATACATATTTTTTTTAAAAGAATTGAATGATTAAAACTGAGATTTAAGTAAAAAGGTTTTAATATTAAAACACGACTAGTTTCGGCTTGTAACAGCCTTCATCAGGTGACATTATAAACGAAAGAAAAAAGAAAAAACACTGAAGCTTAAATAAACTATGAACAACAAATATACATAATTGACATTAAAACATTGCAGTTGTATTTAAAGCTGTTCTTTCGTTTGTTGTATTGTTGAGAAAGTGCATACTAGTAGCATCTCGTGAATGCCAGTACATGATTACAGCTGAATGACTATCTGGGAGGTTGTAGCTCAAGTTATTATTTAGATGAACAGGATTGAAGATGATTTCCCTAGATTCCACGATTTTTCTCTCTAGTTCATCATTGCAAAGGAAAATATTAGTAGCTTTTTCCCAGCAGACTGTGTGACTTTGGCTTTCATCATTAGGATTAGCCGAGAAAAGGATATGACTTGATCATGCACTGGCTCGCTGTCTCTTGTAAGTAATGTCCCTCGTGTTCTTCCATACACAATTCGACAGATTTGTCTGTCTGTCCAAAATATTCCTTACATAAGTACAGTTTCACATAAATTAGCAAAAGTTCTAAGAAAATACAATATCAGAACTTTGTTCACTCCACTTCCAAAAATCCATTTCTTAATAAGCCACCCAAAACCTTATCATCATCATCATCATCTTAAATACCCTGTGTATATAAAATATTGTGATATTCCTTATTTTGGGCAGACAGACAAATCTGTCGAATTGCGTATGGAAGAACATATGAGGGACATTACTTACAAGAGACAGCAAGCCAGTGCATTATCAAGTCATATCCTTTTCTTGGCTAATCCTAATGATGAAAGCCAAAGTCACACAGTCTGCTGGGAAAAATCTACTAACGTCTTCCGTTGCAATGATGAACTAGAGAGAAAAATCGTAGAATCTAGGGAAATCATCTTCAATCCTGTTCATCTAAATAATAACTTGAGCTACAACCTCCCAGATAGTCATTCAGCTGTAATCATGTACTGGCATTCACGAGATGCTACTAGCACGCACTTTCCCAACAATACAACAAATGAAAGAACAGCTTTAAATACAACCACAATGTTTTAATGTCAATTATGTGTAGAGACTCTCTATGTTGTTCATAGTTTATTTAAGCTCCAGTGTTTTTTCTTTTTTCTTTCTTTTATAATGTCACCAGATGAAGGCTGTTACAAGCCGAAACTAGTCATGTTTTTATATTAAAACCTTTTTACTTAAATCTCGGTTTTAGTCATTCAATTCTTTTTTAAAAAAAATATATATATATATATATATATATATATATATATATATATCTGCATATATGCATGCTCCCAAAGTGAAATCATAATAAACTCCTTCTCTTGTGAATTATTCAAAAATAAACTGTAATCAGAAATATCATGTCATTAACCGCCTATATAGCGTACCCTCTCCCACTAGTGAGCTGTGGATTCGAAACTTGCAATGCGCATGGATGTTTGCAACTTTTTAGGTGAGAGATGAATTTCGTCGCTTGAAAATACTAGCTTTGGAGGAAAAGGGAAAGACTAGTATTGCAGTCTCAGATGGCAATTTAGCTTATGCTGATTTATATCATTATGATAGCAGTTATGTAATTTTATTATCACTTTCTTTAATATAATTACTCAAAAGTGCACCTGTGATCTTAAACTAGCTCTGTGTAAATGATAACAGCATACAACATATCTTTCCTATGTAGGAAAAGTAGAGTCACTTTCAAAATGCACATGTATTCAATAACTGAAATGCTTCATCTTCTGAATTAGTTCAGATAAAATGTATGTGTGTGTGTATATATATCACATCTGGATGGGTGTCTAAGTGTGCAGAAAAATAGTGAATGCTTCACAGAATAAATATTCTTAAATATGCTGCCCTTTCTTCTTAAACATCCTATTCCATTTTATTATTATTATAAAAAACCTCCATGGAGTCAGACATTGTGGGAAGCCTACTGTAACACAGTTAATCATACCACACCTTAAATATGTTCACTGTCTCTGTGCTCACCACACTCTTGGACAATGCATTTTAATCACTCACCACTCTCCATGCAAAAAACCTGCTCCTCACCCTCTTCTTGCTCACACTCTCCTTATAGAGCTTCCAGGTATGACCTCTTGTTCTCTTCCTATCTTCACCAAACCTTCCTGACATTAATATGGTAATAACTTATTAACAGCTTGTATGTCTCAATCATATCCCCTCTCCTCCTCCTCCTATCTACTAATTTCTGCAAATTGCATTTTGTCAATCTGTCTTCATACTCAACATTCCAGAGATCTGAAACCACCTTAATCAATCGTCAGAGACGATTGATTAAGGTGGTTTCAGCACATCTTCATCTTTTTGAAAACCAGATGACCAAATCTTTGCACACTAATCCATATGTGCCACAACCCAGACTAGTTTCGACCTTTATTGAGGTCTCTTCAGTGGGAGCCAGGCCCAAGTGGAGATACCAGGCAGAAGCACTAGCAAGTCATCTCTACCTATAGGAGTTGCCAAATGGTGCGCCACCCTTTTTTAATAAATTATTCTGGATTTAGAGAAAGATGTTGAAAGTTTATTTTTCACTTGGTTAGACTATAATAAATTTAGTTTAATCCTTTATCCAAGTGTGAGCAAACAAAGTTTGTGCCTGAAAGTTTGCATCTTTGTTTGCTCCCACTTGGATAAAGGATTAAACTAAATTTATTATAGTCTAACCAAGTGAAAAATAAACTTTCAACATCTTTCTCTAAATCCAGAGTAATTTAATAAAAAAAGGTGGCACACCTTTTGGCAACTTCTATAGGTAGAGATGACCTTGCTATTGCTTCTGCCTGGTATCTCCACATCTGGGCCTGGCTCCCACCGAAGAGACCTCAATAAAGGTCGAAACTAGTCTGGGTAGTGGCCCTTCCCTTAATGCATAATATTATACATATCTGCAAGGAGATGTGTTTTGCATTATGGGAGATACTGAGATAGGAGTGATGTTAGCTTGCTCCACCTTTGCAACGAGTTGCCCGGTGTTGTTATTACCTTACCCCAGTCCTGAAGATACTTTCAGGCGCAAACTTTGTTTGCTCACACTTGGATAAAGGATTAAACTAAATTTATTATAGTCTAACTAAGTGAAAAATAAACTTTCAATTTTACCTTCTTTCCATTCCTTTGGATCTTGATCCAGTGCAAGACTCATGTTGCACTGGATCACATCCACATGGTGAAATAGCATCAAATCTCACAGCCTTATTTACATCAATCTATTCAATTCCTCATATACCTCCTGTTCACTTATAGTTCCTCCTCCTTTCCCACTGCTTTCAAGTTCTGCACGATGTTACACTCATAAGAATGAAATACCTTTATAAATTGCTCATTAAATATCATAACTACATCCCCTGCAGCAGTTATTCCTCTGTTTTTCATTAATTGATCTCATCATACCGTAATCATTCTTTCTTCTAGTCGCCACATATCGAAAAAACTTCTTAGGGTTTTTTTTTTTTTTTTTTTTTTTTTTTTTTTTTTTTTTTTTTGACCGCACTAGGTGCAGAAGGATTTTGATGATTTTTCATCTGCAGATATTGAAGAATTGATGTTTAACAAGGCTGTTAGTGATGACAAAATAATAGAAGCTGTCCTTGAGAATCTCGATTAAAAAAAAAATAGTGATGATGACAATGAAGAGATTTCACTCACTGCAGGATTAAGTAAAGAATGGCTTCAAATGGCTAGTAAATTGTAAAGTCATTTTCTTACAAATGATTCAAATACTAAATGAGCTGAACAGTTTAAATGTGAACTAAAGTCATGTATGGTGTGATATGAAGAATTATACAGGATCTCAACGATTACAGAGTTCGTGGTAAAAAGAAATCAACCTTCAGAATTATTAGAAATTAGTGCTAATTTAATTCCTTTTACTGAAGAAAATGTTTCTCCATTGCAGTATGAACAGGATGGCCAAAGTGTTTCAAGTGATGGAAGTGATTTAATTCCAGTCTCACACAAAAGAATGCAGCTGCTGTCAAAGAGTGATGGCAAATAAAATTTAACTAATAACCATATGTGTGAGTGTATTTGGCCCTTTTTGAATTTGTTTTATTAGTGACACACACTATTTTCTTAAAGAAAGATATATATATATATACTTTAAATAAGTATTTAAAATAAAAAATATTCCATTAAAATTAAATAGTTTTATTCAATGATTTTCATACGTTTTGTTTGAAAATAACTTATTGTTCATATTGGGTTTTCCCCTCTGGAACCATTCTTCTGTTTTTTCATATGCACTGTATTCTTTTTTACACTTTTTTTTCTGAACTAATCTACTGTGTAAATGGAGAATTGGGTTGGGCGTACATCAGTATTATGAGTGGGCTAAGGATTTTTTTTATTAATTTTATAATTTTTTTATATTTTTATTTATTTTTTACATAGTCTAGAACCCCCTCCTGCTTTAGAGATCAAACATGTGGTCACTAAAAAAGAATTATGTAGATCAGCTGGTAGAAAAGGTTACAAGCAGCTAAGTGCTTGAAAGAGCAAACAAAAAACAAAGGTTACTGAATAAGATCAGGAAGAGGAAAATTAGATTTTTAGGACATGTGCTAACAGAAGGACTAATCAATATGAGCACAATAAAACTAAAGGAAAGAAGATGTATTGACTGTCCAGGACATCACTATATGAAGGACATTGAACACTGGATAAGCAAAACTACCACACAGATCTTTAGAGATGTACAAGATAGGAATAAGTGGAGGGCCATGTTTGCTAACTTGCAGATCAGAGATGGCACTTGAATGAATGATCCTCAAGTGATGTACTTGATGTTATGATTAAGTTTCCATTATTACTATTGTCCTATCAACAATTTTCCTCCATATTATTTGTCACTTGTCAGTATTCCAGTATTAGCAGATCTTATATCTTTTGCCATCTAGGACACTTCTAACTATAACAATCCACCCACTGGATCTTGGTCTTTCTCTGAGTCTTTTTCCTACCATTTTGGCATCAAACACCTGTTTTGCTAACCTTTCTTCTCATATTTTGTTTCAGTAACCACCATATCACCTTAGATTAACTCTTCTCACATGTTCCTAAATCCTAATGAAATTTTTAAGGAAAATAATTGATCATGTGTTATCATAGATTAACCATTATAACATAATTATGTCAAAATCATATGCAGGATTTGAATAATGAGAATATAATGTTATTCCCTGTGAATGCAACCTGCACTAACCATCTTATCTTTCGTTTGTTTTGCTGTTCTTCTGCCTTTGATAAATAGGTCTTACATGTGTGAATAGAACAGAAAGTTAACTTTTTTTTCCCTATCATTTAGATTTTTTTTTTTTATGCCTGATTGTTAATTATGGAAAGTGCTACATCTTTTAGGCTCTCCTATCCTTTTTTAACATCCTTCCTCTGAAAATAGCCAAGACTGTTTGCAAATGTCAATCACTATTTAGAAAAAAGAGGAGCAGAGGTCTAAAATTCACATTGCATTTTTGAGAATTGCAGTTTATTGTTTAGATTATGATATGTCCTGAAAGTTATAATGAATATAGTTTGGGATTATGTAATGATTATCATTATATTTTCAAAGATCAGTCAAATTTAATAAACAGAGGAGCAGAAGACTGGGCTACACCTCTGATGATAGCTGCACAGCAGGGCTTTACTTCATGTGTGAAATTACTCCTCTCTTATGGTGCTAACCCTGATTTACAGACCTTAGATAATGTTACTGCTCTTCATCTAGCAGTTCAGGGAGATCATGTCGAGTAAGTGGTTTTCTCCATTCAGTGTTTAACAATGTATTAAAATTATAATTTCTTTTCAGGTTATTAAATAAAATAATGTAGGAACCTAAATGTAATAAGGTTTGGGCACTGAAATATTTCTATATTTTTTACATAGTCATATAGCCAAATTATGAGTTTATGAATGACTAGACTTGCTGTTAGATATTTAAAGCACATTTTTTCACCTCTCTCATTTCCTTCCATTTCCATCCTCACTTCATATTTTTATCCCACAAATCACATTTCGGTAGAGAGAATGAGGAGTTTGTATTTATATATATTTTCTGTAATAGATACCAATAATTTTATCATTTAATTATCTCTAAAATTATTAACTCATGCTCTAAGTTTATAAGAGTATGCTCTTTAGGATATAAGCCAAATGTTATGTGATTTTTAAAGTTATCAAAAATATGGATTTTCCAAAACAGCAAAAATTAATAACTTTTGGATTACTTGTAATCTCTTTTCTCTGTTTAAATATTTATGCCTTTTTTTATGTGTAAATATTTATACTTTTTTTTTTTTTTTTTTGCTACAGTTTAAGTTTATTGTAGCTACAAACTAAAACAATCCTTAGTCAAGTTGTTATCTGAAAACATCCTTTTCAAATTTGCATTGTTGCTTCAGATGTATTGACTCTTAGATGTTGGATTACTTATTTTTTATTTGTAATTTAAGAATGTCAGAAATGGAGGTTAGGTTAAACTATATCCAGAAGAAAAGCTAAATGTACACAACAGATAAAAGACAATGTAGCATCATATCACATAGTTCATTCTTACTGTTTTACACCAAATTGATTTATGATGAATTTATAAAATTTGAGATAAATGCATAATTGAATGAAAATGCATAATTAACAGCAATTCTGTTTATGCAGATTCAGTTTATATAGTCAACTTCTACCACAGCAAACCCTGTTATAACAAACTGTTGAAAAGTTCTTCACTCCAGCAGACTATCCACTATAACAGTTTTGTAGTCTTTACAAGTTTTATCCTGATGAGAGAGAGAAAGAAAGCTGTAACATATTGATGAGTCTGTAGTTCTAGCTCCTAAATTACTTTCCATAGGATGGCAATCTGAGGTGATCTGCATTCAGGCTGCTGAATCACCAAACCTTGGAGACTCTTTGGTAGACTCCAGAAGATAACGTCACACCTAAGACTGTCAACAAGATATTCAAAAAACATATTATTAGCGTTCTTTCTTCTTGCCTTCTCTTCTACCCCATGAGCTATGCCATGGTATACATCTTTGCAATTGGTATAGGCTATTGGGATTGATGTTGTATAGGTCACAAGACCTATACCACATCAATCCCATATAAGATAACGTCACACCTAAGACTGTCAACAAGATATTCAAAAAACATATTATTAGCGTTCTTTCTTCTTGCCTTCTCTCCTACCCCATGACCTATGCCATGGTATACATCTTTGCAATTGGTATAGGCCATTGGGATTGATGTTGTATAGGTCACAAGCTCTATACCACTTCAATGCATTGTGTAGTTTCAAATGATAAAAGATATCGCCAAAACCACAAACAAAATATGTCTTCATTTTTCAATCAGATATTAAAAAAATTCTAAAAAAACATGAGCATCTACCATCCCTTGTCACCATATGGTTAATTTTCAAAAACTTATGAAATCAACTTCTCATCCTCCTCGTCTTTCATTTATTTGACTTTCTGTTCATTTGGAACATCATTTTCCATACCATTTTTCCTGAGAACTAAAATCTCTATTTGTTCAGGATACACATTAACACATCTCATCTTCCTTCATGATTACCTGCACATGTATGGCACTGTTGAAGTTTTGTGAACACTCATGGGGGTATTTATATATAAGAGAGAAAGAGAATGAAACTTCTAATATTTTATTCCCAAAGAGTAGGGAGCTCCTTTAGCCCTAATTAACTTCTTGAAGATGTGTTTCTGGACTATGTAAAAAAATAAATAAATAAATAAATAAAAAATAATTACTATATATATATATATATATATATATACACACACACACACACACACACACACACACACACACACACACACACACACACCATATTTGCCGGCATATAAGATGCACCAGTGTATAGGAGTATAGGACATCGCCCCTTTTTTGTACACATTTTTTAGGAAAAAAACTTTATCACTGAATATTATAATGAATTTACAGTATTTCAAATATAAAGTAATAAGTAGGTCTACTTTCAACAAATACCTAATCTAACTAGGAAAGAGTACCCACCTTTTAATCATCAAAACCCAGAAATTCATCTCCAGAGCTAAATGAAGAGACACTTGAAACCTCTTCTAAATCAGAATCTGAGTCCTCATATAACAAATTGTCCTCTGTACCATCCAGTGCATTACTAATGCCACACTTCTTAAATGATTTAACCACTATCTCAGTTTTCACAGCATCCCATGAAGCTTTGACCCACTCACAAACTTGCGAAATGCTAGGCCTCTTCCTGATGACGTAACCTCAAAATCTGAAGACTGCTTCCAGCTGTTCCATTTCTCCTTCATAAATCCCTTAAATGGTTTATTAATACAGACATCTAAAGGTTGAAGCTGGCTAGTTAGACCTCCTGGAATTACAGCTAACTGAGTTTTCAATTCCTTGAGTTTATTTAACATCGTCTGTTCTGTGAGAACGAAACTGATCCCATACTAGCATGGCAGGCTTCTTCAACAGTCCACTAGGGGCACCTAGACCAAATTTTATCTATCCACAACTTCATTCCTCCTCCATCCATCCATCCTTTTGCGTGAACATGTACAAACACTCCTTTAAGCAGTTTTTCTTTGGGTAGCGTCTTCCTTTTAAAAATCAATAGTGGCGGCAATTTTGTCCCATCAGCACAGCAGGATAAAACAACTGTGTAGTGAGTTTTTTCGTGCCCAGAAGTTTTAATAGTAACCCTTTTAGTGCCCTTGGAATCTACAGTTTTGTTTGAGAGCACATCAAAAGTCAGCGGAACCTTGTCCATGTTTCCTATTTGTGCAAGTTCAAAATTTTCTCGTTTCCTTGCGTTAATGATGAATCAATGAAATTCAATTATTCTTCATATTCAGCTGACATCTTTTGTGATATTTTTGTTTTAGTCTGCATATATAGTTGGTTTCTCTTCTTGAATCTTGAACACCATTATGTTGATCCAGTAAAGTTGGCGAACTCTCTGTTAGTGTTCACTGTTAGTGTTCACTTGATGAATGATTATTCATCAAGTGAAAGCTATCGCTTTCACTTGATGAATAATCATTTTTGTAGACACTGAAAGTCCCACTTCTCTGTGGTCTAAAACCCAAGTATTCAGTTCTGCCTCAAGTTCTGGCCATTTTGCAGTTCCACTTCATAGGTCATATTTACTGTGAGTTGCTTTTTTTTAAATCCTCTTCCTGATTCTGCCAAGTTCTTATCATTTTCTCAGTTTGAGGTAGTCTGAAATGCCTCTCTGCAGCCCTGTTTCCATGTTCTTTAGCATACGCAATCACACGTAGTTTGTATGCAATATTGTAACAATGCCGATGTTTTTCGGCCATAATTTGCCAAGAAATTTAGAGAAAATTTAACGGCAGAAATTTATCACTGTTCACAACTGCGACAACAATTGGAAAGTTTAAACGAACAGGACACAGCTGTGATGTGATCGTCTATGACAGCGCATGTGCATCCATTGAACTCTACGTCAGTGTTTCTCAAAGTGTGGCATGCGTACCTCCGGGGGGGGGGGGGGTATGTGAAAGGTCTTCAATGGGATCCGTGGCAATTTTTGGCTATGCATCATTAACGCATAGAATAAAATTCAATATATCCGTGAAGTTTGAGATTGTAAAACATTCCTATTGTATCGCTGAATAAGATAGAGACATCTGCAGGCTGTGCAATATGTTTCTCAACAAAGTGCAGTTAGAGACAACTGGGTTAAAAATGGCACTAACTAATGAATCGCAAGGCTCCCCCCCCTCCACAGAAAATGCTATATGATTCAAGCAAAACCATATGTTGCCGGTGCAGCATATGGTTTTGTTTGAGCGAACGTGTTAAAACGAAGATACATATAGTGAATGTGTTTCAGATATTATATAAGGAATTCGGTTGAAGAGAACTGTTGGCTTGTCTTTGTCATTTAGTAGCATGATCTTTTGTTAATACCGCACCAATAATTTGAACGTGGATGTCTGAAGTTTGAGAAACACTGCTCTACGTAACTGGAATGATCTCACACACACACACACACCGCAAGGAAGCAATAAAGAAATTGCGTGACTCGGAGAAAAAATTTCCAGAAATGAAAATAATAAAAAACTGAGTATTGGTGTATAAGACACCCTGGTTTTCAGACCTATTTTCAAAGAAAAAAAGTGCATCTTATACATTGGTAAATACGGTATATATATATATATATATATATATAATTGATAAAAATGGGGGAAAAAAAATCCTTAGCCCATCCACAGTACAAATGTACTATAGGTTTATTACTAACCTTTTTGTGGGTGGGAACCACAAAAATATATATATGTTTTACACTTCAAGCTTTTGTCATTGATCACCATCAGATGCCAAATCTTATTGTCAGCTATATCCTGTGAGAACTATCATGAAATTCATTACTCCAGAAACTTGTTGTCTTTGTTTCCATGCTGTCTCCTTTTTCCAGTTTATGTTCCCGTAATTAAAATTTATTTATGGGAAATTGAATATGTGACTATCAGAAAGGTGGCAAAATGGTTCTGGATGCTATTCAAAGAGTTTAGAAATGGAGGAAAGAGTTATCCAAGAAATCAGAGATGATAACAGTGGCATAAACTGATGATAAAAAAACTAAATGTCTGGGGTAATTACTCTTAAAGATTACTAATTGAAAAAAGAATTGATAGAACAGTGGTAGAAAATATTCAAGAGGAATACAATTAGAGTACTTATTAATATATTAGAGATAGAAAAAAACAATTAAAAACTTGAAATGTGGAAAGACAGCTGGTGTAGATGATATTCAACCAGAAATGCTGAAATATGGAGGCATAAGAGTTTTACAATTGCTGCACTGCACTGCATAATCCAGAAGTTATGGCAAAATTCCAGGTGATTGGAGTAGAGCTATCATAGTACTCATCTACAAAAAGGGAAATGAAACTTGATGTGAGAATTATAAAGGAATTTTCTTACCAGATCTTTTAGGCAAGATTTATGCAAGCATATTTTGAGAAGATTCTCAGAAAAATTGCAGTAGGAAAACTTGGAAAGAATACCAGCTGGATTTAGGCCAAATAGAAATTGACAGGATCAGATTTCACTTTTAAGAAAAACAGTTAATTAGAATCTGTATTTAAGTTTTGTAGATATAGAAAAACGTTTATGATGTCTTTCCAAGAGAGAAGCTGTTAAAAATGCTACAGTTATGTGATGTAAATACTTGCCATCCATCCTACTCACATAACCTTTTGTTCTAAGAGGTCATTATAAATTTTAATTAAGACTGTAGTACTTCAGATTTTTAGCCTTGATATAACAAACACCTATGTTAAAATATTGATTAGGCCACTTAAGATAATATGAATTTGTTCTCTGGCCATATAGATTTGATGGTTTTTTTTTTTTTTTTTTTCATTAGTCATGAGTCATTAATGTTTTTACTTCTTTATGCTGTCATATCAGTCCACAACCTCATCAACTTTCTCTAATCTCTCTCTCTCTCCCCCCCACTTTGGTGTCTCTCATTTCCATGTTTTGGATCTCATTCATCCCCTCCCCCCCTCCATTTGTTCACTCTGTTATGCAGTAAGTGTTCTCTTATTCAGTTTCCATATCTGCTCCTCACACTCCTCAGCCTGATTTTTGTTCAAAAATGTCCATCAGTTAATTCAAATACATTCTATCTCTTCTTCATGGATTCCATAACTTCACATTCGTTGCCTTCATGTCTTTTTCTCTCATACAACTTACTCATCATTCTGTTCATCATCTCTGCTCTCCTATTTATTTCACTTGTTTCCCACCTCTGATGTTATTGTTCACTCACTACATCAGCTTTCTGAGATTTATCAACACTGAAGTTTTGGTCAAGCATCATTGACCAAGACCTCAAGGTAGTTAGACTGGTGAACTTCAAGATTTCAGACTACTATAACTAATTTTGTATGATTTAGTTATAGTACATGTTTATTATAGCAGATTCATAGTGATAAATGAAATAGTTCATTATAGCAGTAAATATGGATAGTAAATTATTCCTGTTCCAGAATAATTCTTGCAAAAAAAAACCTACCTTCATAGAGTACGACATTCACTAGGAATAACTCATTTTTTAAATTAATTTTTTTATATCACTCCCACCACAAAAGGTTATAAGCCTGTAGTACGTTAGCACCATGGATGGGCCAAGGATTTATTTTTTAGATTTTTATTAATTTTTGTAATTTTATATTGATATTTTTACCTGGTCCAGAAAGAAACCTTGTTCTAAAGAACAAACATGAACTTTAGTAATTGGAGACATGAATTTCCACTTCATGTCTCCAATAAGAGGGGTGATGTTCTCACATAGTGATGAAATTTGCTACCACCTAAAGACAGTCACATGCTTCCATGTCCATGACAAGCATGGGTGAATGGCATTTGTAGTTATCACAAAGCTATCTTCATTGATCTCCTCATGCCTGAGGACTCATGACCTTGGTGACAATGTTTCTCCATCTACTTCTATCTCTTGCCATGGCAGTTGTTCTTCTAAGGAAAGTCTTGAGAGCCTTTGGATTTGATCTATCCATCTTGCTCTTGGTCGTCCTTTCCTTTGTCCTCCTTCTACTTTTTCTTGCATAATTTCTTTCTTATTGTTATCACCATCTCGTCATGATACATGTCCAAAATATTGAAGTAACTTCTTGTTGATTATGCCTCAGTCTCTTTTTGATGTTTAATTGATTGAGAAAATAAGGGTATTCACTAGTTTATATTTGGTAGTGTTAGAAATATTTCTATCTTTCCACATCTTTTTTAGTTGTGTCATGGCATTCCTTCCCGTAACAATTCTTCTTTTAATTTCATTATGACAACTGCCTTTATTATCTATCAGGGCTCCAAGATATATGAACTGTTCTACTTTTTTAAGTTGATGCTATCAGTAGATGTTTCTTCTTTTCTTGTTGTCATATATTTGGTCTTATTTCTGTTAATTTTAAGTTCATATTTAATGCTCTCCCAGTAAAGGACGTCAGTTCTCTCTCATTGCTTAGGTTCTTTATCTTCTACCTGCAATTGAGATTCCACCTTTCCATCCATCAAGAGCTTTTCTCATTATGAATTCACTATAGAAGTTGAATAAGTTGGGAGATAGGATACAGCTGTGTCTAACCCCCTTTTCTATCTTAAACCATTCTGAGATTTTTGGCCTGTCTTCACTGTTGCTATATTAACATTCTGTGTTAAAATTTCTTTCCCTATCCAAAACACTTAATTGGTACCATAGGGAATGTTACATTACAAGCTTCACAGTATCATAGTTATACAAATATTTATATTTGCATATGCAGTATTTTTTAGCTTTAAATTTGAAGATCTGTGTTGTGTGTGTGTACACATACACACCAAACAACCAATAGCCTCCCCTCCCCACCTGTGCTTGTATCATCATTACTTATTCTGTTCACTATTTAACCATAAAGCCATACTGAACATGGCCAGAAACTCAGTTATTAAAATTTAATGTGAATTTTCTTTAATTGATACTACTTATTAATTTGATGTATTTAATTATATCTCAATGTTTCATCATATTTGGGTCCTAAGATCAACAAGACATATCTTTTATCAAGGATTCACAATAGGGTCATTCAATGAAATGATTTACTGCAAAAAACATGAAGCAGGTTTAACTTGTTAGAACATAGAGACTTAAGGATAAAAATGGAGTAATTTTAGCCCACATATGGCACAGTTTATTGCAAACCATCAGACATAACTATGCATGGACATGAGTTCTTGGGAAGAGCTCATGTCTTTTAAGTAGTGCAAATCAAAGCAACTCCGATGATGAGGATCGTATTCTCATAAGCTCTCTGATCTATCTTTTGAAAATTTCTAAGTTTCTATACATTTGGCTATGAAATAAGGATGGATTTATAATATCTTCTATTTCTATTAATTTACTTTGATGAAATGAAACCTGTTAGGTGCTCTTATTCAATGATTAAAGGGTGTGTATATTTGGGTGAGGAGGGGGGGGGTGTAATGGAGGAAGAAATGCTTGTATCAGCAGAGGCAGCAGATAAAAAAATATTAAAAACTCCTGCCTTATATCATGATATCTATACACATAAATATGGCATATCTAAAGCTTTATTGTCATTTCAAACAAAGTGCTGAAACCCATAAAATGGTATACTCTGCACATATACACACAAAAAGAAATGTTTTGCCTAGTTGTGTGCTGGAAGAGAAGTTGGAAAATATTCATTGTAGGAGTTTTTCATTAGAGAAAGAATCAGGAAAAATTCTATATTTAGACTAATGAAAGACTGAAAAGAAATCAGTTAAAAAATAGTTAAGTTATTATAGTTGTTTGTCCATATGGAATTTATTTATCTGAAATAAACTGAGATATTTTGGAAAAGCCAAAGATATTTTATTATCTTGCAGTTCAAATAGAAGCAGGTCCAGTAAAGTTCTGGTTTCATCTATCATGAACTGGAGTTGGTTTCATATAAGATTCTTAGTCTGAAAAGTGAAAACTGTTATAGTTCTGATATTGTTTCTTCAGGAAGTTTACTCTGATTCTTTCATATGGAAAGTCAATTTAGTTACTGAAGTGATTTGAATGATGAAATGTGTTTCTTATTCTGGTATTAAAGATACAGGAAAAGAGTTTATTTAACCCATGTTGCTAAAGTACAGGCAGGAACAGTTTCTGTAGCATTGTTCTTGTGTATTCAAAAGAATGAAAGTGAATTCAAGAATCAAGGAACTGAATTCCTACTAGAACAGATTGCTAAGTTGTTATCCATAAAGGATAGGAACTATCAATTTTGTTGCTGAGAGATAAATACAGAGTAACTGTTTTTGTTATTCTCATTGTAATCCTAATGTTACTTAGATTGAGTCAGTATAACTGCCTTTGTTCTCTAATATTAATGGAGAGTGTTATATGCATGATTGGACTCAAGTATTTATTGACACCTGTGTAGTTATATTCTGATAATTTTATGTTGTGTATATATATGTGTGTGTTTTTTTGTAAGTTAAAGGTATTTGTTTGGGTCTACAGAAATCTGAAGTAGGTTAATAGATTAGAGTTGAATTAAGTGAATAAATTATATACAATATCCTGGGAAACAAACTTTGTGTGACTTGTGAGTAGATAAAAAGTTGATTTATAATTTAATTTTTGAGGAGTTAAGCTACTCAGAATTAACAAATATGACATTATTAGATGATGCAATGGCCATGATGCCCACACAAGCAGGTATGGCACTATGTTATGAAACTAATATAAAACAATTGGTGGTTGTAACATAATTTTTGTCTGCAAATTGCATATGTTCTCTGACCAGGTTGGCTGTATGTGGAATGAGAAACCCTGCTAGCTCTGTATGAAATCAGCTAACTTACCTTCAATTTGAAAAGTCTAAATAAAGATGATTCCTCTTGCCACCATGAGAACAAACTCAGGTGTTTTCCATTTGAAAGTAACAATGCACCAGCATTCTTCCAGACTAGCATATCTTTTTCTTGTTCTAGTTTTTAGCTTGCTGATCCAAAGATCATCTTTTTAAAGCAGATGGCTGTGGGCTATCAGCTCTGGACTTCCACACGTGCAAGAGTGTGGCCCATCGTTATCTGAGATATTGTCCCTATTGCATCATCAGCTGTGGCAGTTCCATTTGTCGATAATAGCCTAAATGCATTCAGTTTTTGCGCTTCTTTACAGTTGTTTTACAGTAGAGTTGTTTTTTCTGCCCATGCCATTCTGCTTTTACCTTAACCACTGTGGGCTGTGAGCACTGTGGCGGGATCATGACAGTCAACCTTTTTTAAACTGCAGTATTGTCATCTTTTTCAAAAATTTAATTTTAATGCACTGTTGTACATCCAGTTACTCTATGCTAGTTATCTTTATACTGCAGTAGGCTGGGTTTGTGCCAGTGTGAATGAGGTTGGCTATAATTGAGTGTTATATTAGCCAGTGGTGTGTTAGTAAATTTTTAACAACTGGCTCGCTTTATGAAAAATTTGATTCTTCACAAAGTTCTCTGGTATCTTCAGATGTCTTTGTTTCTGCTTCTTCAAATTTTGTCCTTTTAATATTTAAGAAGTTTCATTCTATTTCATTTTTTCAACTAACAGCTATCCGCTTTTTCAACCGCAAAACTCTAACCCTGCTTAAAATTATTTTAATTATTAAAAAAAAAAGAAAAAACCGATATAAAAACATATATTACAGAAAATTTTTCTATATTACCTACAACTTACCTATTATCAAATGAAATCCTGAACAAAAAAAATGTAACACTAATATTACCACTCGTAGTCGATCAAATGACCAGAGACTGTAGCCGTTGTGACGAATTTTTGCATTTATCAATAGTGCAACAATGTTGCAAGTTCTTGGAAATTCACCGAAAAATAAGGCATTATTGTTTATTCAAATACCCAATTCGGGAGTTTTGATAACGTGTTTATGTTTTAATGAATACAGCCATTGTTTAGTAAATAAAATCGTTTCCAAATTCCCGTTCGTAAATTGAGTTTGTGTTTTGTGAATTCTCCTTTATGCATTTATTTTTGATAATAATTATAATATATGTAGGTGTTTATTATACAATTTCAAAATATTTACGAGAAAAAGTATATGCCGCCATTCATCATCTATCCTTTCATAAAGAATTTTAATAACCGGCTCACCCGACTTAAAAACATTAACAACCAGCTCGCTAAATTTGAAAAATTTTAACAACTGGCTCACATGAGCCGGTGAGAGCCGGTCCCAACACACCACTGGATATTAGCATATAATTTATAATAAAACTGCATAGGCTTGTTTTACTTAAGATAACTCAATGATTATAGTAGTGAATTTTTTTTAATTTTTTTATTTTAATTTAATTTATTTTATTTTATTTTATTTTTTTATGTTGTGCCCATACACAAGAGGTTGGTTAATCAACCTATAGTACATTAGTACCATGTATGGGTAGTGGGTTGGGAAAGGAAGAACTTGTTTACATTTGATTTAAATTACTGTAAATTGTATTCCTTAGGAGACTGCTCCACAGTGCAGCAGTTGCAGGGATGAAGGAGGAAGAAAAGAAACTTGTTCTGTTTGTTTCTAGGTGTACTGCACAGGGATGTTGAGCAGCAGCTGTACGTGCTCCAATAAGCTTAGTACTGAGTGGAGGAATTATTGATGTTATTTCAGATGAGCATTTCCCATGGAAATATTTGTTGAATATACATACTACAGAAACCAAACGTCTATGCAAAAGTGGGGGAGAGAGAATTGGTAAGAGATGGGTCATTAAGTCTAATTGCTCTCCTCTGTATTGAGTCAAGCATTTTGAGAGAGATCTTTTAGGGGTCCCACCCCATATACGTGGGAGCAGTATTCAATAGCTGGGCAGATCAGTGATTTGTATAATGTTAACAGTTGTTCATGGGTGAAGTATTGTCTTGAGTGAAAGAGAAATCCTAGTTTTTTTGAAGCTGAGGATGCAATGGCCGTGATGTGTTTATGCCAGGAGAGGTTTGATGTGAGGTAATTCCAAGAAGCGAGATCTCAAACTGTCTGGAAATTTGGGTATCGTCAAAAAGGATACTGAGAAAAATTGGTTCTTTTTTATGGGAAATAGGACAGAACCGGGTTTTATTAGCATTGAAATTGATGAGGTTATCTGAACCCATTGGAGGATGACTCTGAGATCAGAATTGAGGGCAGTGGTGGTTGATGTTCTGTAGGTTGAGGTGAGTTGTATAGGGTAAGGTTTATCAAATAAAAGTGAGGAGTGTAGTGTTCTGTCATCTGCAAAACTGTGTATTGGGTTGGAGGTCAACTGAAGTAGGTCGTTGATATATAGCAGGAAGAGGGTTTGTGAGAGGACAGAACCTTGTAGAACCCAGCATTAACTGAATGGTGAGAGAATAGGAAGCCATCCACCATCTCACACACACACACACACACAGTGTGCATCCAGACAGACAGAAAGCTGGCGAACTTCTTCATGGCATTTGTCCAGAGATGGGTGATATGTTGAGCAAATCTCCTGTTGATTGGCAGTGACAGAATCCCTACTGACGGTCGTTTATTGGGTGGGTGTCTTCAATGTAGTTTAAGAGTTGGGAATTGATTATTTTGTCCATTACTTTTGACAGGACTGAGGTAAGTGAGATAGGACAGTGACTTGTCTCCCTTCTTGGGAATGAGCTGAATATAGGCCAATTTCCAGTTTGTGGGATAGATTTCAGTAGAGTAAGAGAGTATATATAGGTGACATAGGATAGGAGCCAGTTCTTGTGAACAAACTTTGAGGACAATTGGGGGGAATGCTATCAGGTCCAGGAAACTTTTGTGTCTAATTTGCTCAGTATTTTTCTGATCTCATCCTGGCAAAAGGATATGGGGGGGGGGAGCATTGTACATGCGTGGTGTCTGGAATGGTTGAGGGACATTTACATCTGGCTTTTTCTGTGGGTGATGATGCAATAGAGCCATCTGGGTATGATAAGGGCGGGAATAGTGTTGGGCAGGAGTTACGTCCAATTGCTTTTGTGAGAGACCAAATGGCTTGGCTGCCATTTGGGCAATCTGCTAGTTTCCTTCTTTTTTTTTTTTTTGCTCTTTTGAACTCTGTTTTGGAAGCATCGATTGTTTTTTGCATCTATTTCGGGCTTCAGTATATGCTCTAAAGGAGGATGAGGGTCTTGATTTCAGCCAATTATGGTATCTCTGGTATTTCATCTGTACAGCCTAAAAGTGAATATGCAAAGCCAATGCAGTCATATTAAAACTATTACATAAAACCTTTTTATCAAGACAAAATATAACATTTTTTCTAGGAAATTGTTACCAATCTGAATTTTTATTTGCATTATGAAAAATTTTACGCACTCCTGCCATTTTTTGAATAATTACTTGAATTTAATATAATCTTACTCAGTGTCCTGTGCATCAGGGGTCATCATTTTTAATAGGGAAAACACACACACTCACACAGTAAATTCCAGTTGATTGGGACACATCAAGACTAGAACATTTTGGACCAATTAAGCAGCTGTCCCATTTATGTGAAGTTTCATGTTAATAGTTTAAAAGATATAAAAAGACAAACTAACATTTTACTGAGTAACAAATCATCATCATCATACATATCAAGGATTTAGGCCTAGTATGGCCTGTTCTGGGCCTTAGAAGTCATCGTTGAATCGTTTAAGAGGATGTCCTGGTTTTCTTTTTCCTAATGGCTTGTACTTTAAGGCTTGTTTTGGTAATCTTTCTGTTTTCATTCTTTGAACGTGTTCCATCCATCTATGTTTATATTTTTTAATTTTTTCAATTACTGGTTCTTGGTTTAATTCTTTCATAATATCTTCGTTTCTTTTGTGATCAAATAGGGTATACTTTGCAGTTTTTCTCATAAACTTCATTTCTGCTGTTGTTAATCTTTGTTGTCTTTTTGTTTTATTGTCCAGATTTCGCTTCTATACATTAAGACCGGTAGGGCTAATGTATTGTATACTTTTAGCCTGGTTTGTTTTTGAACTAGGTTTGGTTTAAATATAGAGTTAATTACTCCTGTTATTTTTAAATATTTTGCAATTTTTATGTTTATATCTTTTTCATTTTCATAAGTGATCATACATCCTAGGTAGTTAAATGAATTCACCTGTTCTAAGATCTTGTTATCTAATACTATTTTAGTTCTTGCTGGATCTTGTCCTTTAAAGGCCATAGTTTTTGATTTTTCCGTTGATATTATCATACTATAATCTTTGGATATCTCATTTAGATTTAAAATAGCTTTCTGTAAGTTATCTTCAGAATTTGTAATTATTATTTGGTCATCTGCAAAGAGGAGAGTGTTTAAGTTAACTGTAGGTGAAAGTTTCATTCCTTGATGTAAATTTTTACTCCATTTTATTATTATTTCATTTAAGTAGATATTAAAATGAGTTGCTGAGAGGGGACATCCCTTCGGACCCCTTGTTTTATCTCTCTTGTATATGATAGCTCATGATTTAATCTTATTTGTATTTGATTATTTTCATATATACTTGTGACAGCTTTTAGGATATTATTTGGTATTTGTCTTTCTTTTAATATGTTAAATTATGTTTCTTTTAACTTTGTCAAATGCTTTTTCAAAGTTAATAAATGCAATGTGTGTTTCTTTCTAAATTATATTCTCTTCTTTTCTCTATTATTAATTTTAGGCAGAAGGCTGGGTCTATACATGATCGTCCTTTTCTAAATCCGTTTTGTACCTCTAGAATAAAGTTTTCAGAATATTTCATTAGTTTGTTATTTAAGATTCTGCTGTATACTTTATAACATGAATTTAGTATACTGATACCTCTATAGTTTTTAGGGTCATCTCTATTACCTTTCTTAAAGATAGGAATCACAATTGCTTTTTTCCATTCTATTGGGGGGATACCAGTTGAGTAAATTTTATTTAAAAATAATAAGAGTCTTCCTTTGAATCTTGTTCCTGCGTATTTATATAGTTCTGAACCTAGCTTATCTTCTCCAGGTGATTTTCCGTTTCTTGTTTCTTTCAGGCTGATTTCTAATTCTTCTTCAGTTATTTCCTTTTCAGTAACAAATTTCTGAGTAACAAATTATTTATTTAAATTAATTATCATACCGAAATATGTACATATTTAAATGTCCCTCATCATCAATATTAACAGAGACAATGGCATGTTGTCCTTTAGGTCCTTCTATGTAATTCTGTTTATAATCATCATGACCCAGCTTCTTAGCTAACTCCTCTGATTTCTTTTTTAACATTGGGCTGCTAGTGCACACTCCTCATCCAGTTATAATGGAGAACCACTGATTCAGGATACTTACCTTCATGCTTCCATTTTTGGAATGTTACCTGTTTTCGGTGTGTCCATTCTTCTTGCAATTTATCTTGTTGTTGTGTAAAGCGTGTGGTCATAGATTTCATTACTCCAGTTATCTCTGCCAGATAATAAGTGGTATTGGACAAATCACCTTTGATTTGGTCTAGTGAGGTATTTTTTTTTATTTTTTTATTTTTATCCCAAAACAGAGCACTGAAAAATCTACACTTTTCTGATTAGGCATCAGTTAGTATGAAAGGTAACAAGTGTGTGCAACTGACATTATATTAGAAACTGCTCTCCCTTAGAAGGTAATACTCTATTTAACCTGAGTCAGTGAAAGGAATAATGAGTCATTCACGTGCATCACAAAACAGTGTGGAACAAAGCTGATGAGTCATTTACAAGCTGTACTGTGGCACAGTATGATCATTGTCTTGTGCTAACGTTAAACCATCAACCATTTACAAGCAATATTGATGACAACACAGAATGATAAGAAAACAATGTTTATTAACTTATTTGCTGATATTTTGCTGGTATTATATCCAGCATCTTCAGAGCACAAAAACAATTTGGTATAATAGTGGTACTAGTTTAAAAACCAGATGAGATGCAGTTTAGCTTCTGTTTATATATATATATATACATGTACTTCAGAAGATAACCTTGATGTGAAAGTTTAAATAATGAATAACCAAGATTTAATTAGTTATTACTCAAACATTGCAGTAGTCTCCATAATTATTTTTTGATAATGAGTACTGAACACTAACAATGAAAGAGTTGGGGGGGGACAATTTATTATTATTATTACCCCAAAACCTCATGGAGTCAAAGATTCATCTAGGACGTCCTTTTATCACACACACACACAGCTCATCATACCGTGCCTTGAACGCATTTAAACTCCTTGCAGACACTACACGCTTAGGCAAGGCATTCCAATCATTTACAACTCTGCACGAGAAAAACCTGCCTTTCACTCCCTTACTCACACCTTCTTTATACAGTTTCCAGGGATGACCTCTGGTTCTCCCCGATCTCCCACTATTTTCTGTAGAACTTCTCCAGCATTGATCCTATAACAACCCCTTACCAACTTGTAGGTCTCTATCATATCTCCCTCTTCCTCCTGTCTACCAGACTCTGCAAATTGCATCTTCTCAATTTTTCCTCATACTCGACATTCCAGAGGTTAGAAACTACCTTAGTCAGTCGCCTTTGGACCCTTTCCAACATCTCTTCATTCTTCTGAAAACTAGGTGACTAAATCTGGGCACAATAATCCATGTGTGGCCTAATCAAACCTTATACAAAGGAACAAGAATCTCCCTACTTCTACACGCCAGTGCCCTCCGCATCATTCCCAGAAACCTTTGTGTTGTCTTCACAAGTTTGGCTGTGTGTCTCCTAAATTTCATATCCTTATCCACCCCCAAATCTCTTATTTCTTCCACCTCCAACAATATATCCTCACCAAGCATACATTCTGCATCCCACCTTTGTTTTCCAAATTTCAATGTTACATTTTGCAACATTGAACTCACATCCCCATTTCCATGCCCAATCACTCAATTTATTCAAGTGTCTTTTTTCAAGGCCACAACACCTTCACTACTCTTCATGGTTTGTCCCAACTTTGCGTCATCTGCAAACAACTGAATATCTCCATCCAAATCTTCACCTATATCATTAATATACAAGTTAAACAGTAATGGCCCTAAAACAGACCCCTGAGGCACTCCACTAGTGACTTTCCTTTTCCTGGATATCACTCCTCCCCATACACAACTTGTTGATACCTATCAGATAGCCAGTCTCCAATCCAATGCACTAATCTAATATCCAACCCCATCTGCTCTAATTTGACTATCAATTTATCATGAGGTACTCTATCAAGAACCTTTGCGAAATCTAAGTATATTACTGTGTATCCTTCTCCTCTGTCCAAGGAAGCAGCCACTTTATTGTAATAAGTAAGTAGATTACTAAAACATGACCTCCCTTTAGCAAATCCATGCTGTCCATCAAAGATAATACCATTGTTCTCAACCCAACTCTGGATCCTGGTTCTCACAAACTTCTCCAACAACTTAACCACAACATCTGACACACAGATAGGCCTATAATTTGATGCTTGAGTTTGATCACCTCCTTTATGAAGTGGCACAATCTTGCCCTCTTTCCACTCTTTAGGAGCTCGACCGAGTGCAAGACTCATATTAAAAAAATATGTCAAGGTAGGTGTCAACTCCCTGCCACATTCCTTCAGAATAAGTGGTGATATATTATCAAGTTTCACAGCCTTATTAACATCTAGTTTACTCAACTCCCCATACACCTCTTGCTCACTTACAATCAGTCTCTCCTCCCCATCATCTAGTGCTCTCAATCTCTCCATGTAGTCACATTCACAAGATTGAAAGACCTTCATGAACTGCTCATTAAGTATCTCCACCACGCATTTTGAATCTCCGCCTACAAAGTATCTCCACCAGCAAAAGAAAGAATGATTATGGAAGGATGACATTGATAGGAGAAAATGGTATAAAGACAGCCTTACATAATCATTCTTTCTTTTGCTGGCTACATATCAAAAGAACTCCTCAGGATTCTTTTTGGCTTCATTAGCTAACTGCTGTTCATACCTCTCTTTAGCTACCCTCACCAACCAAGTCACCCTCTTTGCCTGGTCTTTGTAGACCTCATGGAATTGGTTATTTCCACTTCTTTTATGCTGCCTCCACAAAGCCCTCTTTCTCTGTATTGCATGTTTAATCTCTTTATTCATCCATCGCACACCTACCTTATTTAATCTTCTTATCCTTGGAATACATTTAGACATTGCATCTACTAGATAGTTTTTGAAAATCCCTCAAAAACTCCTCTTCATAATCACCTCACCCCCTTGTAGTTTCACATATACCCTTTTCTCACAGAGGTCCTCACACTGCTGGCAACCACCCAGGTAATCACCTCATGATCACTCTCACCAATTGGTGGGACATCTCATTTATAATTACATCCTCTGATGAGATGACCAAATCCAAGACCCTCAATCCTTGCATGCCCTCTGTTACATACTGTCTGAGGTAGTTATCCCTCAAAAACTCAAGAAAACTCATTTTCTTTACTTCCAGTTGCTATCTCATCATTTCAGTCTATATTGCCATAATTAAAATTGCCCATAATGATCACCCCTTTCTTATTTGCTTGGCTAATTTGATTATACATTTCATTTTCACCACCATCCACATTACCTGGTCTATAACAACATCCAACCAAGTATTTGATTCCATTGACCTCCATCTCACACCATACTGCCTCAAAACCACTGGCACTATTTCCCTCTTGCATCTCTACTTTGTATGGACATAACTCTTTCTCTGTTGTCAATAGCACTCCCCTCCCTTTTTATCCCTTCTATCCTCACAAAACACATCATACCCTTCATCTCTATTCCTGTCAAGATGCCATCCTCTTCCAACCATGCCTCACTTATTCTGACAATCTTTGGGTGAACAGACGCAATTAATGCAATTATTTTGTCTGCCTTGTTTCTTATACTTCTAGCATTTGTATACAAACACAACAGCTCATTTCTGGATATACAGCTAGTTCCACTGATACCACCCACTCAATGTGATTTCTCCATGCTCGACTAGGGCCATTTCCCTTTCTGCTTATTCATTTTAAAACCCTTTTCAATTCCAGCTGTTTCCTCTTGATCCCAGGTCATCCCATTCCTTTCCTCTCTACACATGCTCTCACCTCCTCTTGCAGCATCCACCTTTCTCACGGTGTACCCCTGTCCACCCTGAGTCTCCCCATTTCCCTGCTCCTCTTGCACACCCATCATTTTCTATACTCATACCACTCACTTCCTCATTCATAACCACCTGTTCAATCTCTCCTGATTCATCACTTCCTGCTTGATCTGATTCATTCTCTCTCACTCTACTCACTTTTCTATCTTCCAGAAGCAGTCTCTCCAACTCATGTAATTGATATATATAGTATATGTAATTAGAATTTAATTTTTCCACTCCTTTGTTAATGTGGCTGCAGGCTCAAATGCAAATTTAGGCAGTTCATACAAAGGCAGCATCATGCTTCTTCCTGGAATTCTGATTTTGCATCTTACAAAACAAATCATCCACAGAACTCATGTAATTGATATATATAGTATGTGTAATTAGAATTTAATTTCTCCACTCCTTTGTTAATGTTGCTGCAGGCTCAAATGTTTGTTTGTGATTGTCTTTAAGTGAGAAATGAATTTCATCACCCAGTTTGAGCCCACCACCATGTATCTTGGAAATGTGAGGTTTAAAAAGTTCCATGTTTGGTCTCTAGAAGTGACTTTCCAGATTATGTAAAAAATAAATTAAATTAAATAAAAAGAAAATAATAAATCCTTACCTGGCTACAGTTTATAAGTTTACAGAGTGTGTGTGTGTGGGGGGGGGTCATAAAGGTTTGTGAGGTCAGTTTACTTGCCATAGCAAATCATTCACAATGGTTAACAACATTATTCTCGATCTATCTTCTCATTCATTGACATAAGAGGAACTTAATATTCTTCCTGATGATCATGTTTTTTCTGTTGCTCCAATATGTGTTCCAATAATGGATTTCAATTACAATAGAAAATTTTATTGCTTCTCTGGAAATCATCTACTTTCATTAGCACAATTGCAGAGAAGCAATAAAAGTTTTTTGTGATCTTATTCTACAGCCATGTTGATACTATAAACAGATTATTAAATGAAGTCACATTTTGGAAGACAATAGAGTCCCAAAATATAACACACAAGATCATCCAGAATATGTGCTCTTGTCAGAATTTACAAGCATGGTACCTATCTCCACTTAATTGTAGATCACATTGAATATTCTACATATAAACTGACTAAATAGTTAAAGAAGATAAGGCACCTTATCTACCATGATCTTAAGCCAGCTTGCAAATATAAAGCTTTATACTGGCATTGTTTTAATTATTTTATTGAGCAAGAAAAGTTTATAATTGTGAATTGTGTTTTAATTATTTTTAAAATTAGATTTTCTAATTAGGCTGAAATATTTTACAGTTGTCTTAAACTGTTATCAGAAAAGATGGATCTCCAGCAGCTAATTCAGTCATGTCAGTTGCCTTACATTTCATCTTTCCTTAGAGAGCTACAAATAGTAAATCCTCTTCACTTAGCTGTAGAATGGAATAGGTAACAGATTTCTTTAATTAATCAGGCTTAAGATAATAAATAGAATATATATTATTATAATTACGGCTATTCTAGCCTGTTTTTGTTTTGGAATGTCCCTTATTTTAATTACATCGGCTATTATTACTCAAAAAAGGTATATATATTTTAGGACATTATGGGTAAGCATAGAAGGCAATTATAGCAGAATAAAAGAGGTGGAAAAATTTTGTACATACCTTGTTTCGATACTAGAATATATATAGTTATGTGCTACTTTTTCTATGGAATACAAACTGTGTTTTTATTAATTTATTAATAATTTTTGAAAAGTTTTATTTTATCCATTCTTGATTGATCCTTTAAAAAAGTATTAGAAAAGTTTTTAAAATTAAAAATGGTAAATTTTGATATGTTTACGGTCTATTCTATATATTAAAAAAAAAAAAATTCATTCTCCTTTCACCTTTCATTAAAGAATTAATTGCTGATTATCACTGACTTCCCACTTTTCTCATAAGGATTAAAAAAAAAAGTGCATGTACCTGCACTTCTCCAGCATGTATTTGGAGACAGAAAAATCAGGGACTGATTTTGTAAAGAGGGAGGAAAATAATCCTAGGATTGGTTAGTGTGGTCTTTATAACTGCAGAAATTCTACAAAAAATGCTATGCTTTTAATAAGAGTTTTTTCCATTTCAATCTGGATTTGATTTTTTGTTTAAAATATCACATGTTCTGTGTAATTGAGGCCAGACTCAATCAACATTGATTCTGGTTTCATCAACATTACTATTATTCCTCAAACCACTATTAAAAGCAGCCTTTTTCAATCTTTTTACGTTGGAGGCAGGGCCGGCTTAATACGGTAAGTAGACGATGCGTCGCATTGGGGTGCCTTTTTCAAGGAATGCTGAAGTGAGCAGAAAAAAAAATAAAAACACATTTTAATATTAGCACTTATTAAATGTGAATATGCTCTAAATATATTGTAATAAATACTGCGACTTTTAATAACATTTAACAAAAACTGCAAGTTGTTTTTTGCTATGTGTAATATAGAGATAGGAGAAGCGCTAGACAAGCCAGGAGTTCGCCCAGGATGTCGTATTACAAGGGGTGCCCTTACACTACCGACTTTCTTTTTTTTTTTTAAGTGCAGCACGCATTCACCAGTTAGGATGTGAGGTTCGCAAGTATATCCAGCTTAAATGCTATTACGAAGTGGCATTTGGACATTGTTTGTAAATCATCAAATTGTTGATTGCTAAAAACAGTGAATGTGTAGTTTAGCAATTTTATTTCACACTGTTAATTCACACTGAGGTAATTAAATTCAAAACTTAATCTAAGGCTTTACAAATCAAAGAAAAAATGTTGGCATTTCTGTAAGTATTTATTTTTATTTTTTATGTCTTACCAAATTTTTTTGTTCAGTAGATGTTTTATTTCAGAATGGAACTCCTGGAACTGAATTATAAATAACTATCTAATTTTCTATTGGTTTGAAAGTTTTCACAGGCAGTATTTAGTATGTATTATCTCATTTTACTTTGATAAATGAAGCAAGCCAATAATATTGTTGTATCTGCCGAAGCAGATACTTCTAATTCCGTAACATACTCTTTGTTTGTAATCTACAATCATTTGTTCATCTGTTGATGTTATTCTAAGGTTGAGAAATTCTATTCTATATTTTCACCATATAAAAACTGTTTACATGTATGCAACAAAAAAGAAAGTTCAGTAGTATTATTTAGTTTTTATTTTTTTCTTAAAAAATTCCAAATATGAAGACTTTTACTGATGTTGGAAATAACATTTGTCTTAGAAATACTAGACAATAATCTTCTCAGCTGGAGGTAAAGGCTAAAAGCTTAGATTACTCTGTGCTACTGAGAAAGAAAGACCCACTTCTTCAGAAGTCACACTAAAGCGCCTCAAGTGGTAATGCATAATACATCAGCAATGTCTTGTTTTGTTTTCAGTTATATCCTAAATAGAAATGCTGAACTCCATGGTGGACACAGGAAGTTAAAGAGGCAGTGAAGGAAAAGAAGAAAGCATATCAAAAGTTCATGGCAAATAAGTCAGTTTTTATTCATAGAGAATACAGGGACAAATGTAAGAAAGCGAAACGTGTAAAACTAGCTAAACAAAAGTCATGGGAGACTTTGGCAAGAACATAGAAAATAAATATCAAGAAGGTGGTAAGATATTCTGGAGGTTGTTGAACAAGCTTAGAAATGGAGGAAAGAGTGCTGTAAAGGAGTTAGAGATGATAAAGGTGACATGAAAACAGGAGAAAAAGATATCCTTGAAGTATGGAGTAATTACTTTGAAAAATTGCTAAATGAAACAAGCAGTGAGAGCACAGTGGTAAAAAACACTCAACAGGCATACAGTCAGGAATACATATCCATACTTGAAGTATAAAAAGCTATCAAAGGCTTGAAATGTGGAAAGGCAGCAGGATTAGATGATATTCGACCAGAAATGTTGAAGTATGGTGGTATAAAAGTCTTACAATGGCTGCACTGCATAGTTCAGAAAGCCTGGACAGAGGTACGAATTTCCGATGATTGGAGTAGAGCACTAATAGTACCCATATATAAAAAGGGAAATAAAACTGAATGTGAGAATTACAGAGGTATTTCCCTACTGAGTGTTCCTGGCAAGATCTATGCAAGTATACTTGAGAAATGGTTGAGAAGAATTGTGGAAAAAAAGCTTGGTGAAGAACAAGCTGGATTCAGGCCAAATAGAAGCTGTCAGGATCAGATCTTTACTTTATGACAAACAGTTGAGAAAACATAGGAATATAACAGAGATCTGTATTTAAGTTTTGTCGATTTGGAAAAAGCATATGACAAGGTGCCAAGAGAGAAGCTATTCAATACGCTAGAGTTATATGGTGTTGATGGGGCATTATATCAAGCAATATTTAGTCTTTATTTGAGTTGTAAGTCAGCAGTTAGAATTGAAGGAAGTACAGGAAGATGGTTTAATGTTAAATCTGGTGTGAGACAAGGATGTACATTATCCCCTCTGTTATTCATTATCTATATGGATCACATTATGAAGGAAAGTGGTATTAAACATGATATCAGAATTGGAGATGTTAATGTCAACTCTTTGCATTATGCAGACGATGTTATACTTCTAAATAAATCTGCTACAAGTTTGCAAGATTCCCTGACCAAATTGTATAACTGTTGTAATAGATATGGTATGAAGGTTAGCATTAAAAAAGACAAAGACAATGAAAATAGGTAGAATTGTTGAAAATGTCAACTGTGTTGTGAATGGGAAACCTGTGGAACAAGTAAAACATTTCAGCTACTTAGGCACGATTTTTAGTGAAGATGGTAAATTAAATATGGAAATAGACAGCAGAATCAACAAGGCTAGTATGGTAGGCAGTCAATTGAATAAATTCATATGCAATAAGAGAGAAATTAGTCGAAACACTAAATTAGCTGTATACAAGACAGTGTTCAAACCAGTTTTAACTTATGGATCTGAGAGCTGGGTCAGAAGTAAAACACTTGACCAAAGACTAGAGACTGCGGATATGAGAGTCCTGAGAAAGATTAGAGGCATGAACAGATGGCATCAATGGCAATATCATATAAAAACAAGGATATTAGGAAAGAACTTGACATTGTCAACAACCAGGAATGCATTAGCAGAGCTAATCTCAGGTGGTATGGTCACTTAAACAGAATAGGCGAGGAAAGATTAGCAAAACAAGTGTTCTCTGCCAGGTTGGCAGGGAAACGACCCAGAGGAAGACTAAGATATAGGTGGATTGATACGGTACAAAGTGCCTTAGATGATAGAAATATAAGATCTGATAATGTTGGAGTCTTGACAAGTAACATACTGATTTGGAGGAAAATTGTAGATAGGAAGTTAGTAATGATGTAAATTTTACATGTAGTACTATCATATGGTACATGTCAGGAATTTGATGATGATAGAAATACTGAGATATCTTTTGCAGTCTGATACAATATCAAAATAATTTCTTAATTTATGATATTCAAAATTTCACTTTTATTATCGAAAACTTATAAATTATTTGATGCAGTTACATAACCATACCACCTGAGCTAATCTCAGGTGGTATGATTATGTTGCTTAAATAGAATGGGATAGGAAAGGTTAGCAAAACAAGTTTTATGCTAGGATGGCTTGGATAAAACAAGAAATAAATGTTTTGATACAGTAAGAAGTCCACAAAAGATCAAAATATAGAAAGATTAATTTGGAGGAAAATTGTCAATAGGAAGTTAGTCATGATGTAATCTTTCATATAATAATAATATAATATAATTTAACTCCCCCATTCTATTATGGTATATATAATGATTTTGATGAATTTAGCTCTCTTCCATTCCGAAAGTAATTACTTATTTTGTAGGACCTGTAGCCATTGGCCAGGAAAGTATGGCAAAGATATTTAAGTTCAGTTGAAAGAGCTGCATCATTAGAACAAATTGCACTCTGTGTATAAGTGTTTTAGAATACCATATTGTTGGGCTCAGATGATGATGTGAATGTTTATGTAGATGATATCTTTTGTGTGTGTGTGTGTGTGTGTGTGTGTGTGTGTGTGTGTGTGTGTGTGTGTGTGTGTGTGTGTGTGTGTGTGTGTGTGTGTGTGTTGGCTTTCTACAAAGGGAAAAAGACAGTGAACCATCTGAAAGCCATGTGACTAACGTGTCAAGAAGAGGCAAACAATTATTAGATTCTTTTCTACTGAGAAGAGAATTTTGGGGTGTCGGCTGTGTAGGTGGGTAATAAAAGAATTCAAAGTGTCTTTTCCATGGAGCTAAATGGGAAACACATCATCAACAAAACATAACCACAGTAAGGATGTTTGAGGGAGGGGGGGGGGTCTGGAAAGTTCTGATAAAGACCTAGAACAAAAATGATATTAAAGCAACTGATATAAATAGAAGAAAGAACAAACTAGTAGCAGAGTTATGAAGGTAATTTATGTTCTTATATTTTTATATCCTCCCATGTTCTTTCTTGCGGTTATATCAGTTGCTTTAATTTAATTTTTCTTCTAGGTCTTTATCGGAACATACAAGCCCTTACTCTGGTTACGTTTTGTTGATGATGTGTTTGCCATTTGGCTCCATGGACAACACACTTTGGATTCTTTTGTTACCTTTTGTTTGAATTCCATAAAGCATGTTGGTTTTCTTTTATCTAATCCTGTGTGAGAATATGTCCAAAGCATGGTCTGCCAGTCCAGACTTTACACAATAATAATAGTAAATGTTTTTTTTTGTTCTCCAAGGCATAGGACGAGTGGGATCTGGAAAGTTCTGATAAACACCTAGAACAAAAATGATATTAAAGCAACTGATATTAATAAAAGAAAGAACATACTAGTAGCAGAGTTATGAAGGTAACTTATGTCGTTATATCCTCGTATCTTCTTTCTTGTATTTATATCAGTTTCTTTAATATCATTTTTGTTCTAAGTATTTATCAAAACTTTCTAAACCCCACTAATATGTAGCTCTGGTAAATATTTTGTAAACATCTGCTTTGTAGAACAAAAAAATGCATTGGCTACCATTATTATGGCAAGTCTGGACTGGCAGATCATGCCTTGGACATGCCCTCACAAGGATTGGATGAAAAAAAACCAATGCTTGATGGAATTTATTACATCAGAAAAAGTTTTAGAGTCGACTATGACTGTGAAGCATTCTCCTAACCTGAACAAGTATGGTTGCGTTGATTGACCAAAATTTGGTCAATAGATAAATTAGATCTGAAGATAAGTCTCCCAAAATTTGGAAGACTGTTATCTTCAGATCGATTCATACATAGCTATAATATATATATATATATATATATATATATATATATATATATATATATATATATATATATATATTGTTTTTTTTTTCAGGGGTGCTTAAGGGTCAAAGGTGTATAACTGAGAGGAGACATCCACATAGCCCTTAAAGGAATGCAGAGAACCGACCAGGGCTTCTGACCTAATGTCCAATCCTCACCTTCTCGTGGAGCACCCTATTGGGTATCTAGGATACTGAATGAACGAGGATGGGCTGGCAATTTGGGATTTAGCCAACCAAATTGTATTCTTATTGGCTTAAACCAGTATACAAAATGATGGTACAACATGACAAAATTTCATGCCAGCTGGGGCATCACCTGGTTAAACAAGTCCCCTTTGTTTTCACCAGGGAACCAGAGCGAACAGCAAAAAGTCAGCTACTGGAACAAATCTGAAAACACACCCCAACTCAACACCACCAGAGTTAAAGATCGGTACTATCAACATAAGAAGCCTGAATGGCAAAGAAATGGAGCTAGCTGAAGAATTAGATAAGTACCAGATCGACATAATAGGGGTGACTGAAATAAAAAAGACAAAAACTGGTGAGATCTTTCTGAACAATAAATTCAAAATGTTATATTCAGGAAATGACAATCAAGGAAAAGAAGGAGTAACCATAGTATATAACACAAAATACGAGGCTAATCTTCTTGAATGGCAGGCAGTCTCAAGTAGAGTGATGTGGACAAATATCAGAATGGAGAATTGGACAATGAGACTTATTTGTGCCTATGATCCCACAGAAGGTTCTACTAAGGTAGAAATGGAGGAATTTTTTGATGCTTTAGAAAAAGCAACTGACACAATGAAAAAGGAAAAGTTGGTCATTGTTGGGGATCTAAATAGCAGAGTAGGAAATGATTGTCAGACATACAAAAATATTTTGGGAAAATTTGGAGAAAAGAGCAAAGCTAATAATAATGGCAAATACCTGTTGGATTTTTGCTCAGGACATGGACTGGTTATTTGTGCACAAATTCACATGGTGAGAAGAAGCAAGTAATGAGAAAAGTCTCATTGACTATGTTATTGTTGATAGTGATGTTTTCATCCTGGTGCAGGACGCCAGAGTGTACAGAGGATTTGAAATTGGAAGTGATCACTATTTAGTCTTGAGCAGGATAAAATTGAATTTCGTATTGAAAAGAATAACATGTAAGTAAGTTTTAAAGCAAATAAAAGTTGAGCAGCTCTCAGATGCGAACTGTAGACTAAAATACACAAAGATTATTGAAGAAAAAATGAAAGAGTTTGAGAACAGGAACCAAACCTTGGAGATTCAGTGGCAAGCCTTGAAGTAAACCCTGATTGATTCAGCCAGAGAGGCATGTGGTGAGGTAGTCTGCAAGGATAGAAAAATCAGAACTCCATGGTGGACACAGAAAGTTCAAGAGGCAGTGAAGGAAAAGAAGAAAGCATATCAAAAGTTCCTGGCAAATAAATCAGCTTTTGCTCTTAGAGAATACAGAGACAAATGTAAGAAAGTGAAACATTGTGTAAAACTAGTTAATCAAAAGTCATGGGAGGACTTTGGCAAGAACATAGAAAATAAACATCAAGAAGGTGGTAAGATATTCTGGAGGTTGTTGAAGAAGCTTAGAAATGGAGGAAAGAGTGCTGTAAAAGGAGTTAGAAATGATAAAGGTGAAATTTTTTTGGGGGAAAAAATATCCTTGAAGTATGGAGTAATTACTTTGAAAAATTGCTAAATGAAGCAAGCAGCGATAGCACAGTGGTAAAAAAAACTCTCAACAGGCATACATTCATGAATACATACTTGAAGTAGAAAAAACCATCAAAGGCTTGAAATGTGGAAAGGCAGCAGGAGTAGGTGATATTCGACCAGAAATGCTGAAGTATGGTGGTATAAAGTTACCACAATACTCACAGTGGCTGCACTGCATAGTTCAGAAAGCCTGGACAGAGGGACGAATTCCCGATGATTGGAGTAGAGCTCTAATAGTACCCATATATAAAAAGGGAAATAAACTGAATGTGAGAATTACAGAGGTATTTCCCTACTGAGTGTTCCTGGGAAGATCTATGCAAGTATACTTAAGAAACAGTTGAGAAGAAATGTGGAAGAAAAGTTTGGTGAATAACAAGCTGGATTCGGGCCAAATAGAGGCTGTCAGGGTCGGATCTTCATTTTATGACAAATAGTTGAGAAAGCAAACAGAAATATAACAAAGATCTGTATTTAAGTTTTGTCGTTCTGGAAAAGGAATATGACAAGGTGCCAAGAGAGAAGCTATGCAATACGCTACAGTTATATGGTGTCAATGGGGCATTATATCAAGCAATACTTGAGTTGTATGTCAGCAGTTAGAATTGAAGGAAGTGCAGGAAGATGGTTTAATGTTAAATCTGGTGTGAGACAAGCATGTAAATTCTTCCCTCTGTTATTCATTATCTATGTTAATCACATTATGAAGGAAAGTGGTATTAAACATGATATCAGAATTGGAGATGTTAATGTCAGCTCTTTGCTTTATGCGGATGATGTTATACTTCTAAATAAATCCGCTACAAGTTTGCAAGATTCCCTGACTAAATTGAATAACTGTTGTAATAAATATGGAATGAAGGTCAGCATTAAAAAGACAAAGTCGATGAAAATAGGTAAAATTGTTGAAAATGTCAACTGTGTTGTGAACGGGGAACCTGTGGAACAAGTAAAACATTTCAGCTACTTAGGCACGATTTTTAGTGAAGATGGTAAATTAAATATGGAAATAGACAACAGAATCAACAAAGCTGGTATGGTAAAAAGTCAATTGAATAAATTCATATGGAATAAGAGAGAAATTAGTCAGAACACTAAATTAGCTGTGTACAAGACATTGTTCAAACCAGTCTTAACTTAATGGTTAGAAGTAAAACACTTGACCAAAGACTAGAGACCGCAGATATGAGAGTCCTGAGAAAGATTAGAGGCATGAACAGATGGCATCAATGGCAATATGATATTAAAAACGAAAATATTAGGAAAGAACTTGACATTGTAAGCATCCAGGAATATGTTAGCAGAACTAATCTCGGCTGGTATGGTCACTTAAACAAACTGGGCGAGGAAATATTAGCAAAACAAGTGTTCTCTGCCAGGTTGGCAGGAAAACAATACAGAGGAAGACCAAGATATAGGTGGATTGATACTGTACAAATTGCCTTAGATAATAGAAATATAAGATCTGATAATGTTGGAGTCTTGATAAGTAACAGACTGATTTGGAGGAAAATTGTAGATAGGAAGTTAGTAATGATGTAAATTTTTCGTGTAGTACTATCGTATCCTATACACCCCTTGAGGGTACACGTCAGTAATTTGATGATGATATTATTTTTCAACATTACACTGCACCGAATTGGGACTTTAGATCTTCCATTGGTTACAATTTGAATTGTTTCACTTACTCATTAATAAAGGTCAATCGTAACATGAAATATAAGTCAGTTAATAAAAAATTTTTTTATAATTTAGTTGGTTTGGTGTTGTATTACCATTAAAAATAAGTTATGAATAAGTATGTAGTGATCTAATGTAACTCATTCCTCTACAATATTTAAAGGTACCAATGGCATGACTATAAACAATTTCATTTCATTGGAGTTAATTACTGTAGTTATTGTGTAATTTATTGTTTATTCCACTGCAGTATTCTTCGTTCTTGACAAAGTTGCACATTCTTGTAGCACACAAGTCAGCATTCCATCCATTCCCACTGCTGTATTCACATCATTATTTTCCAATATGCTGAGCACCTCCAATTCATCTATATCATTCCTGAAATCAGTCTCTGTCATATCGGTAAATCCAGAATCTCCATCTGAATGATACACCTTTGCAAAGTGATCACTCAGTAACTCAACTGTTTCTTTTGCTTCTGTCACCTTCCTTCCATCAGCATTGAATAAAATCATTTTTACATAGTCATTCTTTCTCTTACTATTGCAAAGAAACTTTTGGATTTATTTTCCGTACTTAGCTAATTTTCTCTTATAATCTGATTTAGTCTTTCTTACCATGCTAATCACCCTGCTTGCTTGCACTTTATGCTGCTCATGAATATGCTGATTACTTTTTCTTTATATTCTGCCCACAATGTTTTTATTTATTTTTTGCAGCTCCTGATTTATATTGCTACTCACCTTCTTAATCCATACTTGGTTTATCCTCCTGACCATGGGTATTCAGTTTGATACTGCTTCTCTCAAATAATCCCTCACCAGCGACATCTTTCCTTACTTCTTAAGCCATGGCACACAAGTTACCTCTCAAGTTTGTCATAATCACCAACTTTGTAGTCTTTTATATAAATCCTTTCTTGACCGAGAATTCCACATGTTTAGCAACTTCCCAGAACATGAATTTTTAGTGATATGAAGCTGCAATAAATCAACTGATGCTCAGTATTCATAAACTAAGTTTATTTACAATGTCATTGCTCGCTACACATGTGTTATGGTGTTTTGCTATGAATTATAATTTTTAACTATTTTTTTTTTATTGTTGTTAATAATGGCAGATAAAAATCGAAGTAAGAGTGCTGTTGTTTCCAGTGAAAAAAAGATGCACATCAACCTATTAATTAACATTACATGTTAAGATCAAAATTAGTAAATTTAGTGACAGTGGTGTATCGAACACTGAGATAGGTTGCGTAAACTAAACTGACATCACACTACTGTTGTTATATTTGTTAAAAATAAACATAAAGTTCTTAGTAAATGAAAAGTGCTACACTAGTTAATAATACATACTAATTTTTTAAATAATGGCTTCACATATGTAAGAAAAACTATGGGAAAGTTCTGATAAACACCTAAAATAAAAATGATATTAAAGCAACTGATGTAACCATCAGAAAGAATATTCTAGTAGCAGAGTTATGAAGATTACTTATGATATTATATTCTCATATCCTCGTGTTAATTGAAAGAGATTTATTATTATTTAGAGATGATTATAGAGAATATTATCATAATATTAATCCTACTGGCTGCGCTGTTGTTTAAATATAGGATTTTTATTTATTTAATCCTGTATATAGAGATGATCTCTGTTAAACAATTTTTTTTTTATTTCTGAGTGTTTTTATTTATTGCACAAGGGTTCACTCCAATTGGTGCAATGACTTTTTTTTTACTATTTCTTTCAGAATCCAAAAAACACTGACTCAAGACCAAAATACAAAATAAACACATTTAATAAAACAAAAACCATATATATACAATTCAAACAATATTACATAACTAACTACAAATTTAATTGGATCCAAGGCCTTTTTATAAAATAAACTTACACTTAAGACTAGACTAAACACTTTGTTTGCACAAACACAGAATGTTCATAGCCAGTTTCTTTCTCTGTCAAGGCCCTTTTCCAAAGATATATGACTTTATTCTTCATTTTCACAGGATCCTTTCTCATCACTCATGTAGCACACAATAATTCTTCCTAACTCAATTCTGTCTTTGCTTTTTAGTAGAAATAATAGTTAGATCCGGCGTCCTTAAGACAGATGAAACTCCCCAATTAGCGTTTCCACGAATATTCCTTTAGAACATAAATAGCAACTTCTTCTTTTATTCACTTATGCTTATTGACAGTCTCTTCCACTTTAAAAAAAACTCGCAGTTCTACGATTCCCCTTTCGGAACCTACTATAAATCTTTCAATTAGCGTTTCCTCCAATATTCCTTTTAAAACGCATACAGCAATATTTTCTTTTAATTATCAATACTTATTCCACTTTGAACTTCATAGTTCCACGATTCCTTTTTCAGAATATACCCCCTCCATGTGGGGCACCTGTTCGTGGTGGAGGGGACCTCCCAGTGATGGTACTAGCCCTTTTCATTCTTCCTCTTTTTCTTTGCTTTTCTTCCTGTATTCTTTGCTCTACTTCTCCTGAGTCTTTTTCACTATCCTTTTTCCAGACCACCATCACTGGGATCCAACGCCCTGCCGCCGTGTTTACCATGCGGTGCGACCCATGGACATCCGGAAAGGGGGATCCTGGTAGTCTTGCACTACTTTGGCCCCTGCTTCGGCAAGACGGGTGGTCCTGGATGGCCCAGCCAGGATTAATTGGCTAGTGGGCTTGCCTGCAAGGATCAGTGGTGTTGCAGTAAGTCTCTCACCCCATGATCTGGGGTTGGGATACTAGACCTGCTGCAATGCCGGTATAGCGTCCAGGGTAGCCCTGGCGTTCCACTCCTGAGCGCATTCTTTGCTTGCCGGGTAGTGGGTGTCCATGTGTGGCTCTGTGGTGGGTGGGGAGCTTTGGCGCCGAACTAAAATTCCTTAAAATATGAATTCTTCATCCTCAAATGTTTCAGGGACCCTAACAAAGTCCCAACCAAGTACTGATAATATAGACACAGCCTATGGAAACAGAAGTAAGAAACAAAAGATATCGGACACTAACAAAAATGTACCAAATTGGGAAAATGTCACCCTTCTTTATCCAAAAAGGTTTAGAAGGACTGGCAGGATCTTCCAAAACTGTCAAGAAATTACGTTCTGGTGATATCCTCGTGGAAACAATGTACAAACAACATTCCGAGAAACTACTGAGAGCTACGACAATGGGTGGACAAATTGTAGTAACACCTCACAGAAAACTCAACTCCAGTAGAGGAGTGATATCAGAATGGGATCTCCTTGAGGTTCCTAATGAGGAGATATGTTCAGAGCTTAAAGAACAAGGAGTTACGGGTGTGAGACGCATCCTGATACACAGGGATGGTTGCCTGGTCCCAACCAAGAACATCATCCTTACTTTCGATACACCTAGATCTCCGACATCTGTAAAAGTGGGGTATCCCAGCTGTCCTGTTAGAATATATATCCCTAACCCGCTGAGATGCTTTAAATGTCAAAGATATAGACATGCCCAAACTGCCTGTCATGGTTCTACTACCTGTGCTCGATGTGGTAGTAAAGAACATGAAAATAAATCTTGCTGTGAAAAAAAAGCTAAATGTGTCAACTGTCAGGGAGATCATCCAGCATACTCTCGTGCATGTCAGAAATGGAAAGATGAAAAAGAGATACAAAACATAACATATCAAGATGCAAAAAGAAAGCTAGCCACCATTACACTTGTTCTTACAATCCTCTTATGCTGAAAAAGTAACAATTAAAAAAGTGCAAACAGCAACTCAAACATGTATGTCTATTCCACCATTTGATAATTTCACCATATCTGAACTTTACGATCGTAAGTGCTTCTCTGTTGAACACATTAATCACAAGACCTATGGCCTTACTCCAAAGACAACTTCAAAAATGGTCCCATTCATTGAAAACTCACCTGTCAAAAAAATTATGGTGGAGACTTCACTCAAAGATAAACCACCAGACGCTCGCACAGAAAAAATGGATACCTCGATACCCACTGAAAGCAAATTAAGTATACCAACTGACCCTAACAAATTTGATGTTTTGAACACTCTACCAGAGGAAGAGATAAACACTGGCCGTCCATACTTCCCAAAAACAGTGGATAAATATAAATCTGACAAAGGTAAGCCCTCAACCTCTCGAAAACCAGACAAGTCAATAAAATCAAAACAATAGGAAAATTTTTACAATGGAGCTGTCGTGGGATCCGCCAGAATATTGACGATATCAAGATGTTGTTGCAGAAACACAAACCTTTCTGTTTCTGTCTACAGGAAATTTACTTAAGACCCAATGAGGACCGTATCTTTAGGAATTTCACTGTTGTACGTAAGGAAAGAACTGGAGATGGTCCTGCTCATGGAGGAGTAGCTATCCTAGTGGGCAGTCATACTCCTTTCCATCAGGTCCAACTTAATACTCCTCTAGAAGCGGTAGCAATTCACTTCTCCGTGGGATTCCTTATTACAGTATGTTCAATTTATTTACCACCAAATGCTGAGCTAAATGAAATTGATCTTGATAACCTTATCTCGCAACTGCCTGAACTCATACTTTTGATGGGTGACTTTAACGGTCACAATACTCTATGGGGTAGTGCCAACACTAATAGACGAGGTCGAAGCATTGAAAAAATTCTTGATAATAATAACCTTTCCCTTCTAAATAATAAACTCAATACTTTCTTCCATATGCCTACCCACTCATATTCTGCAATTGATCTTACAATCCGTTCCCCTTCCATTTTTCCACTGCTCATGTGGGACGTTGAAGAGAACATATATGGAAGTGATCACTTTCCTGTTCTTTGTACAATGTCTTCACAGGAACCATGTTCACCCACACGGATACCTATATGGAAAATGGACCAGGCTGACTGGAACACTTTCTCTCATCTTGCACCATCATGTTGGAGGCTTAATGGATTTTTTACAACACTCAAAAAGAATTAAAATAGAATTTAATACTTCCTATATTTCGTCCTAGTCACTAGGACATCTACGGGGATTACAAAAACAATTAATGTAACATATACACAAATAACAAACAATACTAAGCCCAACCACGTGGGTGACACTAAAGTCCTATCTAGGTAGAGCGCCCTCTAAGGGCAGTAGTAGGTGGCCTGGAATGTAAGGTGGGAACTCTGGCGATGAGTGTTTCCCAAATCTTCGGAAGCTTAATGCAACCGTATTTATTGAGATTTGGTTGGTTTTTGAGAGCTGCTGCTGCTTCTAAGAAAAGTCTCTCTTTCTTGAATTTGCTGTGGTGAAGTATGGTGGTTTTCTTCCATGATACCCTGTGGGTGGTGTCCAAAACATGGTCAGCCAAGCCTGAATGGCCATAGTTATGTTTGCATATGTAAGACTTGTGTTCCTCTAGATGGATGGATGCTGATCTGCTTGTCTGTCCAAAGTACGTCAGCTTACAGGAACAGGGTACTTTGTAAACTGTGAGGGAGCTGATCTTTCGTGGAACGGATAAGGGTAGCAAGTTTGCGGTGGGGCTTATATGCTGTGTGTAGGTTGTACTGTTTTAGTATCTTGGCTATTTTTTCGGATGTGCCATGGATGTAGGGTATGGTGATGGCATTTTTAAAATCTTGTTGACGAGAAGGATGGGGAATGGGGGAGGAGTTGATTATTTTTTTTTGATACTGTGATCGCTGTAGCCATTGGAGAGGAAAGTGCTGTGTATGTGGTTAAGCTCAGTAGTGAGGGCGGTTCCACTGGAACAAAGATTGTGGGCTCTCTTGGTAAGAGTTTTAATAATGCCATATTGTTGAGAGGGGTGGTGGTGGGAGAGTTTGTGAATGTATCTACCTGTGTGTGTGGGTTTTCTGTATACGGTGAAGGTAAGTGTATCATTAGGCAGGCGTGTGACTAAGGTGTCTAGGAAGGGTAAACAATTGTTCTTTTCCTTTTCCATAGTGAACTGGATTCTTGGATGTAGACTATTGAGATGACTGAGGAAGGAGTCTAACGTGTCTGGGCCATGAGGCCAAATAGAGAACACATCATCTACATATCTTAGCCAGATAGAAGATTTGAGTGGGGCTGAGTCTATGGCTCGTTTTTCAAAATCTTCCATATAGAAATTGGCAAGGGGGGGGGGGGGTGAGAGGGGGGAACCCATGGCAGTTTCCAAGAGAAATACCCAGAGTTAATGGCAAAGGAAAAGAGATCTAAGATGTACGAGGGAAAAACGTTTTCTAAGAGAGATAAGGTGTCAATTAAGGGAATATTAGTAAACAAAGAGGCGATATCAAAGCTTACCAATATGTCTGTCTTATTCGAGGTTAAATTTTCTGTGAGGGCTTTAAAGTGGGTCGAGTTTTTTATATAGGAAGGGGACCTTCTGGTGAGGGGGATCAGAGAGTTTGCCAGTTATTTAGATAGAGTATAGCAAGGTGCATTGGTGGCATCTACTATAGGCCTGAGTGGGGAATTGGGTTTGTGGATTTTTGGTAAACCGTATATTCGGGAGGGAAGGGAGCGGAAAGGTTTAAGTTTTTTCGTGATGTCAGGGGGCCAGGAAGATACTTTTTTGAGTAAGATTTTTAGTTTCTTAACTTGTGTTTTTGTGGGGTCGTGTTCTAGAGGGATGTAGGTAGCGCGATCGTGGAGGATAATGTTCATTTTACGATTGTATTCACTGGTATTAAGAACGACTGTGGCATTACCCTTATCCGCTGTGGTGATGACGATACTTTTTTCTTTACGTAGTTTCAGGAGAGCCGTGCTTTGGGCATATGATAAATTATTTTTTGGCGGCGAAGAATGCGCGAGGATGTTGGCTACGTCAAGTCTGATGTTGTTAGCTATCTCCGACGGTAAGCGACCGATTCCACGTTCGATGTTCACCATTACGTCAAGCACCGGCACTTCCTTTGGAGCGATGGCAAAATTACGGCCGAGGCAAAGGGCGCTGACGGCATCGTCGTTGAGCCTTGAGCCTTCCTAGACACCTTAGTCACATGCCTGCCTAATGATACACTTACCTTCACTGTATACAGAAAACCCACACACACACACAGGCAGATACATTCACAAACTCTCCCACCACCACCCCTCTCAACAATATGGCATTATTAAAACTCTTACCAAGAGAGCCCACAATCTTTGTTCCAGTAGAACCGCCCTCACTACTGAGCTTAACCACATACACAGCACTTTCCTCTCCAATGGCTACAGCGATCACAGTATCAAAAAAAAAATCAACTCCTCCCCCATTCCCCGTCCTTCTGGTCAACAAGATTTTAAAAATGCCATCACCATACCCTACATCCGTGGCACATCCGAAAAAATAGCCAGGATACTAAAACAGTACAACCCACACACAGCATATAAGCCCCACCGCAAACTTGCTACCCTTATCCGTTCTACGAAAGATCAGCTCCCTCACAGTTTACAAAGTACCCTGTTCCTGTAAGCTGACGTACTTTGGACAGACAAGCAGATCAGCATCCATCCATCTAGAGGAACACAAGTCTTACATCTTCAAACAAAACTATGGCCATTCAGGCTTGGCTGACCATGTTTTGGACACCACCCACAGGGTATCATGGAAGAAAACCACCATACTTCACCACAGCAAATTCAAGAAAGAGAGACTTTTCTTAGAAGCAGCAGCAGCTCTCAAAAACCAACCAAATCTCAATAAATACGGTTGCATTAAGCTTCCGAAGATTTGGGAAACACTCATCGCCAGAGTTCCCACCTTACATTCCAGGCCACCTACTACTGCCCTTAGAGGGCGCTCTACCTAGATAGGACTTTAGTGTCACCCACGTGGTTGGGCTTAGTATTGTTTGTTATTTGTGTATATGTTACATTAATTGTTTTTGTAATCCCCGTAGATGTCCTAGTGACTAGGACGAAATATAGGAAGTATTAAATTCTATTTTAATTCTTTTTGAGTGTTGTAAAAAATCCATTAAGCCTCCAACATGATGTCCTCACAGCACTTAAGCCTCTACACACGTATTCTCATCTTGCAAAATTTAATGCTGATGCCATCAGTCAAACACCTATCAATGAAGCTGTAAAATATATAACAGAATGCATTGTCCAGGCAACAACCTCCATCCCAAAAACATCATCTCGATTTCCAGTCTATCCAAAGCCTTGGTGGAACCCAGAATGTCAGGCAGCTAAAAAAGATCAACACACAGCATGGAGCATATTTCGTAGATACCCCACCACATCAAATTTAATAACTTTCAAGCGTGCTCGAGCCAGAGCACGTTTTGTAAGGCATCAGAGTCAAAAACAATCATGGATCCAATTTACTACATCAATTAATCAAATGACTAGTCCAAAAATTGTATGGGATAAAATCCGGAAAATGAAAGGCAGATATAATACACATTGTTTGTCCACCTTGGACTATAATGGAAATGTTCTTGCTGATCCCAAAGCTATTGCAGATACTTTAGGAGAAACTTTTGCTAAAATCTCAGCAACAGCTTCATATTCTCCAGAATTTTTAATGCTGAAAGAGCAGCAAGAGAAAGAAAGGCTTAATTTTTCTACCAACATTCTTCAACCATATAATCAGCCATTTGTCAAGGAGGAACTAAAAAGAGCTCTCCTACAATCTCACCCTAGTGCAGAAGGACCTGATGACATCCATTATGAAATGATAAAACATCTACCATCATCTTCTATGGATCTTCTTCTCTTATTATACAATAGAATACTTGCAGAGGAAGAGTTTCCAAATTCTTGGCATAAGTCAATTGTCGTTGCTATCCCAAAACCAGGAAAAGATCCAACACAAGCAAATAATTATCGACCCATTGCTCTGACCAGCTGTCTTTGTAAGATACTAGAGAAAATGGTTAATGCCAGACTTCTCTGGTATTTAGAAAGCAACAGTCTTCTTTCCAATACACAATGTGGTTTCCATAGACATTGATCAACTTTAGATCATTTAGTTCGGTTAGAAACATGTATAAGAGATGCATTTCTGAAGCGAGAACATCTTGTCTCTGTCTTTTTTGACATGGAAAAAGCTTATGACACAACCTGGAGATATGGCATATTAAAAGACCTCCATAACTTATGTCTCAAAGGACACCTCCCTATATTTATTAAAAACTTTCTGTCCAGGCGAACTTTCCAAGTCAGAGTGGGAAGTATGCTATCTCAACCATATCTTCAAGAACAAGGTGTTCCCCAAGGCTCTGTCTTAAGTGTAACCCATTTTGCTATTAAAATTAACTCAATCAATGAAAAGCTTCCTCCCACTGTAGACAATGCTCTGTATGTTGATGACTTCACAATATACTGTCACTCACGTAACATGAGAGTAATTGAAAGACAACTTCAACAAGCAATTGATCATGTCTCTCTCTCTGTGGTCTCTTAATAATGGGTTTAAGTTTTCAGCAGAAAAAAGTGTCTGTGTACACTTCTGTCGAAAACACACTAATCACCTAGATCCTGAACTGAGAATGGGACCTACTGTTATTCCAGTAACTACAGAAACCAAGTTCTTGGGACTCATTTTTGACAGAAAACTCACATTTCTAGCACACATTCGTCAACTAAGAGAAAAGTGCAAAAGAACTTTGAACCTCCTTCGCACTCTATCCTCTACTGGGTGAGGTGCTGATCGAGCTTCATTGCTCCATCTTTATCGTGCACTTATACGTTCAAAGCTGGATTATGGGTCCCAAGTCTATGGTTCGGCAAGACAGAGTAACCTACGATGGTTGGATTCCATCCATCATCAGGGTATACGGATAGCTACTGGTGCCTTTCACACCTCACCCACTCCAAGTCTCTATGTAGAAGCAAATGAACCGGCTCTATCACTTCGACGAAAACAGTTGTCTCTTAATTACGCCCTAAAAATAAAATCTCTCCCCGATCACCCTACATGGAATAGTATCTTCTCTCTGCGTTGGGAAGCTCAATATCACACACATCAAACTGCTATATATCCTTTTGGTATGCGTATTAAAGAAACTATGCAAGCTGTTAGTATAAATGTTGTTATGTCCCATCTTGCAACCTCTCACTTTGTCAGCTACAGAAATCTTATACCCCATCATCCATCTACCTGCAATTGTTTAATGCACACAGAGCAGCACACGCTGATTTCTTACCCATCTATACTGATGGTTCAAGAACTAACATCTCTGTTTGAAATAATGTGTTTCCTGACATTATTATTTCAAATCAGATCCCACCTGACTGCAGTAATTATACAGCAGAGTTACATGCCATTCAGCTTGCACTTGTGCATATAAAAGAAAACTGCTACCAAAGGTGTATAATTTATACAGACTCATTGAGCTCTTTACAAGCTATCTCTTCTCCTATGTATAATCCTCATCCAGTACTTTATGAAGTGCTACACCTGCTTCACAAAATGAAAATCCTTAATTTCGATGTCCAGTTCTGCTGGATTCCCAGCCACATTGGAATCAAAGGAAATGAGACTGCAGATGCAGCTGCTAAATCAGCCCATACCTTCTCGACATACTATTTGACAGTTCTATATACAGACAACTTATGAGATCAAGGCTAATTGCTCAGTGGGAGTTAACATGGCAAGAAACATCAACAAACAAATTATATAACATTAAACCTGAAATTAAACATTGGCTTTCTAGTCAACGTACAAAGAGAAGGGAGGAGGTTGTCCTTGCTAGGCTCCGCATAGGTCACAGTCACCTTACGCATTCTCATTTACTGAGAGCTGATGACCCTCCCATATGTGAAAAATGCAACACACATCTTACTATTCATCATATTCTGGTAGATTGTCAAAAATTTACACGAGAGAGGAATGAAATTTTCACCTATCTAACCAAGCCATATACACTCAGGGAAATGCTAGCAGACTCAGGCAAATTGTATGATGTTTTTAATTTTTTAGAAAGAATTAATTTGTAAACACATTTGACCATAAATTTGTTTATATTTAAATACTTTTTTGCTTAACTTAACTTTTATCTTTTATTTGTAATATATCTGACCAATTATGTATTATCATAGGCCTTGATCTTGTATATTTGTATCACTCTGCTGTAATTTTGTTAATATGTAAATACTATAATGCTAAACTTAAATTTTATGCATCAATGCTGTATATAATAATTCCTTTTATTAGTATAATAATGTTTGTTGTAATCTTCCTAGATGTAGACACTGCTTTCCTTGACTTGTTTTGTATATACATATGTTAACCTATAATTATCTATTTATGTACTGCTGAAACCTCTGCAGTAATTTTGTTTATATGTAGATATTGTATCACTTAACATGCATTTTGTGTATGCATCTTATTTATTGCTTTATTTTTCGAATAATCATGTAATGCTGTAGGACATGTTACGTATTTGTGTACTTTTTAGTAATTCTGTTTATATGTATTCTAAATTCTGTTTCTACTGCATTACTAAATTTAATTTTCATACATGCATATTGTATAATAATCCCTTTTTGCCTGTTTTTGTACTGCTATAAAGGCATCTATTATAATTTTACATATATGTAGATACTGTGTTCCTTGGCTTAGTGTTTCATATTTTATGTATTAACTTATATTGTTAACTATTTTTGCACTACTGTAATAACCTCTGATCTTGTGTGTTGCTGTGCCCTCTGCAGCAGTTCTGTTTACCTAGAGATGCTGCTTTATGAAATTATTTTTCTGTAAATGCTTATAACCTTTAGTATGGTACAGTATGACCTTTGTAGTTTTTGTACCAAATAAACTAGAAACCAACCAGAAACCAATCGGAATATACTATTAATTTTCTTCCAACTGTCCCATAAAATAACTCAATTTCCTCTGAGTCTAAATGTCTGCCAGCATGTGTTCTAATTTCCTTCCGAACACTCTTCTTGTTTACAGCCGTTACTCTGATACCGAACGCTGTTCTTGTCAGCTGTCAATCACACATCAAACTTCTCGGCAAGCATGCGCACTCCATGAAAGTGGCAAGCGAGAAACTAGATATAATGGCTGGCACATTATCTCCATTAGCAACAAGAGAATGCCTTCATAAAACACAACTTTTGATAATTTTAAACTACAATAAAATTCCTGTAAGTAATACAAATATCAAATCCAGTAAATACATAAATTTTTTAAATGCTTTACATATCACTTTGACAAAACAATTTCAATAATGGGCACATCGCAAGTGCCGACAATGCGTGTTATGAAACTTAAACTAATAAACATTCTAACATAAACAGTTCGTAAAAATATTCAGAAATTTAAATTATGATTATTTTTACACCCAGCTATTCTTTCTTTTGGTTATATCAGTTTTTATGTTGGGCCAACACACAAGAGGTTGGTTGATCAATCTATAGTACATTAGTACCATATATGGGTAGTGGTTTGGGAAAGGAGGAACTTGTTTACATTTGATTGAAAGACTGTATATTAAGTTTTAAAAGAGATATACCGTGAGTAGACATATCGATACAAAATTAATAACGGAAAAAACTCGCGTACAAAGATAATTTAATAGTATAATTTTCGCCTGTGTGTCACAGGCATCTTCAGTACATTAAGCTCAAATTAAAACAATAATTGACAATTCCAAAAAGCGCCACCTAAGTAGGTGGTGTAATATAACTAAAAAGGTCAATAAATTTCCTATTAAAAAAAAAAAAATCAATACAATAAAAAGTTAGGAAAAATTAGCTGATTTGTAAAGTACTATCTCCCATAAAGGGGATAGACATAAGCCATTGGATCTGTTTAAGTTAGGAGAATGAAGTAGAGTTTCACATGTTTCTTTATAAAGGCGTTCCATGAGAAACTGACTTTTGTGAAGAACTCTTGTCTTTCTCCAATGAACTCTGTGTCTAGTGAAGATGGCATGTTCTGCAAGTCCAGACTTTTCAGGTTTAAAGTATTCAATATAAGATTGGTATTCTTCTAGCCGAATAGAGGCAGATCTTCCTGTTTGTCTGAAATAAGATAATCCACAAGAGCACAGAATCTGGTAGACACCTGGATGATTAAGATGTGGAAACTTGTCCTTAGGAGAAGTGAGAAAGGTGGAGATTTTTATAAATGGTCGAAAGGCAACAAAAATATTCAGTGGTTTTAAAACTTTTGATATACGTTCACTGATGCCTTGTTCATAAGGTATAGTAATGTACATTAATTCTTCTGTGTTTGAAGAGGAAAACATATTAAAACTACTCAAAGTTCTTTTATAGAAGCAATTCTTATAACCATCAGATAGAAAGGAAGAAGTTATATATTGTAGTTCTTTCTGTAAAAGATCATCTGAAGAACAAAAGGAGTGGGCCCTGATGAACCAGTGTTTTAATAGTTCCTGCCTTTTGACTGGGATGGTGATGAGATTTGGCATGGATATAATGGCCTGTATGAGTCTTCTTTCTATAAACTGAGAAATGTAGGTTACTATCTGGTTGGTGAAGAATTAGATCTAAAAAGGCTAACTGCTTATTTGATTCTACTTCTAGGGTAAACTTGATCCTAGGATGAAATGCGTTTAACTTAATAAGAAATTGTTGAAGTTCATCCGACAAGCCATTCCATACTGCAAAAATGTCATCGACATATCTGAACCAATGAGTAGGTCTGGGAGAAATGTTGTTAAAGATACGTTGTTCAAAATGTTCCATAAAAAAATTGGAGATAGCAGGAGAAAGAGGATTACCCATTGCTGTTCCTTCAATTTGTTGATACAACTTATTTTTAAAGAAAAAATAACCAGAATTTATTACAAAATCAAATACGTTTACAATTTCTGAAGTAAATTCCTGTTGTAGTAATTCAATGCTTTCTGAAAGAGGCACATTTATAAATAAAGAAACAACATCTAAACTGATCATGATATCAGAAACGTCCAAATGAAGATCTGAAATTTTATTTTTGAAATCTGAAGTATTTTTTATATAAGTATCAGTTCTTCTAGTTGAAAAGGAGAGTAAATTTGATAAAAATTTTGAGATTTTGTAAGTGGGGCAACCTATACAGTCTACAACTGGTCTTAACAGAATGCCTGCTTTATGAACTTTTGGAAGACCATACAATCTAGGTGGATGACCGAAGAAGGTTTTAAGTTTTTTCTTTTGATCTTCATTCCATGTAGATACATTATCTATAAGAGAATTAAGTCTCTTCAATTGACTCTGGGTAGGATCCGATGTAAGAGGCCTGTAAGTTGAACAGTCGCGAAGTAAAAGAGACATTTTTCTCTCGTATTCCTTCCTATCTTGAATCACTACAGCCTTCCCTTTATCAGCTTTCGTAATAATGAAATTATTGTTATTCTTCAGTGATTTCAATGCTTTAAACTCAGAGTAAAAAAGATTGGGACGAGGAGGCTTGGCATGAAAAAGAATTTGTGCACATTCAAAACGTAATCTGTTGGCTTTTTTTTGGGATAAGGATCGAATACCCCTGTCTATGTTATGAAAAAAATCCATAAGTGGCACCTTATTCAGCGAAATCATGTTCTTTTGATAAAACAAAACATTCACATTCCGTTCCGGATGTCCACTATAAAAGTGGACGTCCAGAAACATTTATAACTACTTTATCTATATCAGTAGTATTATTACTGGATCTAGGTATGCTGACCAGTGATTCAAATCTCGTAATCTGTTGGCTTTTTTTTGGGATAAGGATCGAATACCCCTGTCTATGTTATGAAAAAAATCCATAAGTGGCACCTTATTCAGCGAAATCATGTTCTTTTGATAAAACAAAACATTCACATTCCATTCCGGATGTCCACTATAAAAGTGGACGTCCAGAAACATTTATAACTACTTTATCTATATCAGTAGTATTATTACTGGATCTAGGTATGCTGACCAGTGATTCAAATGTGCATTTTAGCTTGTCACGAGAATCATTAAAGACCTTTAGGTAAGAACTCGAAGATATGTGCATTACAGTATTAAAAGTTTCAACCGTTCCAGAGACAAACAAAACAGATTCCAGAGTGTTTTTTTATGTCCATAATTTCTCTATTTAAGAGGACAAGCGATTTTTTAGCTTCGTGTAGCTGATTATTTAAAAGAGACTTACTAGCTTTGAAGTAGATCCGATGAGCTTTTGGGGACCTAAAAACTTCTTTTATTTTACAACAGGTTGGAATAACCTGGGCCATCTTGCATCGTTTAAGGAATATTAATCTGTTAATACATTTGGCCTTCTTTACCAATACTTTACCGTATCTAGCAGATTGTTTGGAAATAGACTCCTAATCTGAACAAGCAAACTTTCATCAAGTTTTTGGTTTGGGTTTCAGTTCACAATCATTTTGTTTTTGGTTTTAGTTTTCACTATTTTGGTTGAATGCTGCAGGTTTTAACTGTCTCCACAATGTTTATTAATCATCATAGAGATAACATGTGCATTTTTAATAGTTTAAACAAGTTGGCATTTGTAGTGTTTTATTCATTTTGTGTAGCTATAAAATGGATACATCTCCAAGATTCAAAAATATGTACTCTTTCTCAGCACACATCCATGACTCAAAGACAAATTGCCAATTGCTGTGGTGTTAGTTTGGGTAGTACTGTTAATGCAATTTTAAAAAGGTTTAGAGAAACGGGTACCTTTTCTCCTAACGGAAAAGGAAACTGTGGGTGAAAAAGGAAAACTATACTTACTCATGATCTTTTACTAGTCAGGAAAAGCAAAATGAATCCAAGATTGTCTACTGTAGACTTCATGGTCACTAGTGGGATTAGTGTTTCTGACATGACAGTCTGTTGAAAATTGTTGGAAGCAGGGAGGACTGTCCACAGACCAAAAAAGAAACAACTGTTCACGAAGGCTCTGAAGAAAAGGAGGTTCCAGTGGGCAAAAGTGTACAAAGATAAAGATTGGACTGTTGAGAAGTGGGAAGATGTCATATTTTCAGATGAGAGTTATTTCTTTGTCCAAGGAGAGTGAGTATGTATGGTTTCAAGATGCAGAAATAAGAAAAATGTGCTGTACATTGGTAGAGTCTATGCCTAAGCGAATTAATGAACTTATTAGGAACAGAGAAGCACAAATAAATCATTAGGTAAAGTTGGAGTTAATTTTTGTACTCATTTTCTTGCGAAATTAAAATTTTTCTTTAAAATGTGAGTGTTTGGATTAATTTGTTCACAACTATACACACGCACACATATATATATGTTTGCATTTTTTAGATGTACTAGTTTTGTTTTTGTTTGCATCAAATTTACAGTCAGCACTTTTCCATTTTTGGAAAAATGCTGGGTATTTCACTGGGTAAAGAATTTATTTATTCATAAAATTATAGAATCATGAAATAATGAAAATTGTTCACATGTTTTGAAATTCCAAAAGCATGCAGAATGTTTTCTTCCATCCATTCACTGTTTTGCTACCTAGACTATTTGTTCCAATTACTTAGAATGAAAGAATAAATGTTCAATTTTTTTGTCATGAGACGAAAAAAGTGAACATTTTTACTCATTTTTGTTTCCCGTTTCAAGTAACTGGAAACAAAAAGAAATCTAATACATAAAACAGATTAAAATTTGGTGGACTTGAAAAAATAAATTGAGTATACACTATTTAATGTGGTTCTATCTTCTGGGTGGAGTACTTTACTCTCAAGTATAATCTTGTTTGCATTAGAAAAAAAAATTTTTTTTGCATGCCTTGGAAAATAATGGTAATGTGGATATTATGATAAGCGACAGCAATGGTGTTTGCATATTTCACATGCATATACCTTGATTTGTTATAACAATTTGTGGAAACAACTTTTTTTATCAACTCCACATACAGAAGAGGTTTCGGAAACCTATAACACATTAGTGCCATATGTGAAAAAAAGAACATTGCATGCACATTCTGTTTAATATCTGTTCTATGGCAAAACATAGTGAATTCAGTATTTTACTCCCAAGTACAAACTTTTCAGTAATAGGCAATATCAATTTTCACCCATTTGAACTGAAAAAAATTTTTTTTTCATATCCCTCAGAAAATTACAGTCTTTGAGAGAATTTATATATTCAAATCAGAGAATTTGACAAAGTTTATTTATATATTTTTAATGTGGCTATTCCAAAGAACAGAGATAGACTAAATAAAAGAGGAATGTGAGAACTTGTTTGGGAAGTTTGATGCTGAACTACAATAAGTTTTAGTTTAATTAAAGTCATTTATTTTTAAAATAGGTTTTCCACAAACATTTTATAATGGATGCTGCTTTCAGAATGACTGAATTGTTAACCATTCATGTTGAAAGAAACAGCATGCATTTTGATGTTTGTCCAATAGCCATATCATTTAGAATCGTGGTTTCCCAGAATAAATTTTCTTTACATTTAAATCTCTGTAAATTCAATAATATAGTACTAATCATGTTATCAATTTTTAGCCACAGGTGCTTACAACTGTTACTTAACTCTGGGTTCCCAGCAGACAGTGTTTATGAACAGTCATTACCACAGGATATCCAGTTAAGTAGTTTAAGATTACCTTCCTATGAAACAGCACTTTCATATGCCGTAATTAAAAAGGATACAGAGTCAATGGAAATACTATTGAAAGCTGGGTCACCTTGTACTGCCACACATGATGATGTTCTACATCCATTATTGCCAGGTAATAGTTGCATTTAGACTTATTTTTTTACTCTTAGCATCCTGATGGTTCTAATTAAAGTTTATTGGATTTTTTTTTTAATATACAGTAACTCCATGTGATATTTACATGTGTTGTACAGGTATTTGAAGGCACATGGTGGACGTCCTGAACAGGAACCACCTTCAATGTCTGGGTCACACCATGTTGGATGTCGTCAATGTTACTGAAGCGTTCTGCTTTCAAGGTACAGTTAATTTTTTGGAAGAGGGAAGAAGGAGCTAAATCTGGCAAATGGGGGGGGGGGTTTCCAGTCACACAGACCGACTCAGAAACTGCTTAACAGCAGCTCACAGTGTGCAGGCACATTATCATATAGAAGAAACAAACCAGCTGTTGTTGTGGAACAGTTCTTTCTTGACATGTTCCATGCAGGCTTACTCTTAATAATACTGATCATTCACTTTGGTGTCCTCAGGAACAAATTCACAAGGGATAATTCCAGCAGCTTCGGAAAAAAACAATGACCATTGTCATGACACACATGATTTTTGCAACCTGACTTTCTTCTGCTGGTGAGAAGATGTTCCATGTCACTCCTTGCTCTGTCGTTTTGTTTCCAGATCAAATTGAAAACACCAACTTTCATCTCCGGTGACAATTCTTTGCAACACATCACAATCTTGATCAACTGCGTGGATGAAATTTTGACAACATGCAACCCAGTGCTTTCTTTGTTTTGTGTGTGGCACAAACCTTGAATAAATCTTCCTCTTGTGCAAATCTCTTTCTAAGATTAATCTGGCCATATCCTTACAACACCAAGCTGTATGTCATGTAGCCTAGTGGTTATTCACCTGTCATGGGCAACAATTTCCCTAGCTTTCACCACACGTTCATTTGTCCTTGTAGAAACTGGCCATCCACAGTGTTGTTCATCTCCGTTTCCTCTTTAAATGTTGAAACCAGTGTAACACCTGTGCAAGGCTCAGACAGTTACTGCTGTAAACCTTTTTTAGTTCTTGGTACACTTCTGTAGCAGCTTTTCCTAATTTATAGTAAAATTTCATTATAGCTCTTTGCTCCATGATGCAACTTCTGACATGCTACATTCACGCACTCTTACTTCAACGGTTGCCACACGAAAACTGCTGCGTCACCCAACTCAAAAATTGCATCTGTGATTACAACACACTCTAGCATTCAAAACTATAAATAAACACGTTTGTTACTTTTATTCAAAGGGCTGGCCTGTAAAAAATCAATCCCAGTAATTAACAGGTACACTGTGTATACAAGTAGCCCAGTCGTGAAGATACTTCATGTGCAAACATTTTTGCTTACACTTGGATAAGGATTTAATCAATAAAATAATTGCTTGGCATCTTTAATGTAATGTGCAAGGATATTTGCATACATGAGACATTAAAGATGTATAAAGATCTGCAAGTTATCCAACTGTGTCATGTACACTACAGAAGTGAGTATACAGAAAAGCTTTGACTTGACTTATTTCTGTGCACAAATGCCAAAAGCATCAGGAATAAAGATGTATATTTTGTTGCCTTGGTGAATACATTCAGGCCTCAGATTTTAGTTATTAGTGAGATTTGGATCTCAGAAGCAATATGCTAACTGGAATTGAGTATAAAGGGTACAGTATTTTTAGGAAGGAGAGAAGATAGGAGAATAGAGGTTGTGTACTACTAATGATAGGATTTGAGTTTTGGAACAGTTTTCTATATAACAGTGAGTTTGAAGCTATGTGGTGTGAGGAGTAACAAGATGAAATGCCTAGGAGGTATTCCAGACCTAGTGGATCAGTTGCTGATGGTGGTGGTGATGATGATCAAATGCATCTCCAAATTATCCAGATAGGTGTTAAATGAGTAATCATCATGGATGACTATCTCAACATTGATGGAATAGTGGGGAAATTTCATGAGAAAAAGGAAACCACATTTTGTCAAGCTGTTGCAAGAGAACTTTCTCAAGCAGCATGTGACAGAAGGAACTTGAGATCGATGAGCATTAGACCTGATTATAGTGTCAGAGGGAGTTTTAGTTAAAGACATGATTTCTTCCTCCATATTGTGACAGTAATCATCCTGTACTGACTTGGGAAAGTGGGCTAAGTGTGTGAATGTTCCATTAGAAAAAGTTACATGCTATGAACTACCAAGTAGGAAATTATGACCACTGAAGAAAATACTAGGATTTTCTGTGTTTTCTTATTTTAATGCTACCAAACACAATCCTTTCTTGTTTTGCATATGAAAAATCTCACTTTACTTCTTCTTACCTTCAGTAAGTCATATTTCCAAGCAAGATCAGATTTCTCTTCCTGATCTGATTCTTTTAGCCTTTCCTGGTGTAATCACATCCACAGCCACCTTACTGCAAAAAAAAAAAATTGGTGTCATTTTCTGCTTTTTAGTCAAAATTAATGATTTCTCTAATGATCTGGTTCTGCTCATCAGGATCAAACATCACCTGAGCATGCTAACAGATGTGGTTCTCTGTCCTATGCTTTTTTGCAGGTGTTTTCATGAATGCTGCTCTGCTGTAGTGAACTCCACCATTCCTTCCTAGGCTTGTAGAAATACAAGCAGCTATATTGTGTTAACATCCATGGGCAGTTCAGCTTTGAACTCACTGAGCCATCTTCTCATCCTCCTGCTAGTCTTTCAAAACCTGCTGGTTTTGAAAGACTAGCAGGAAAAGAAAATGCAAGTGGTAAACTTTTCATTTAAGATAGATAACTAAGTCAGCTTAAAAAAAATTTAAAAAAAAAACTGCCAGAGAAAGTGCTGTCTATCCAACTGCTGGAAACATACAATCTTCACATCTGTTAGCATGTTCAGGTGATGTTTGATCCTGATGAGCAGGACCAGATCTTTAAAGAAATCATTAATTTTGACTACAGCATCATTAACTCTGCTGTCTGATATACCTTCTCATATCTAAGGATTTCACCTTCTTTTCACATAGAAAATATCCCTTGTACTCTCTTTCTCATTCACTAAACCTTTTGTAGTATCGCCTCATACAATGCCAGTTTCAAATGATTTTCAAATTTTCACCATATCAACTTTCAACTTATTGCTTTTCACTCTTCCAGTTGAATTATTCCATATCTGCAATTCATTTTTCACCTCTAGAACTTATCTTTCAGCAACTTTTAGTTCCTTTCTTACAGTCCATTATACACATGTTATTTCTTGCATTCATTCATGATTGTATCCTACTATAATTTTTGCTAACTTACATTTCTTATTATCCAAGCCGATTTACACTACTCTCCAGCACAATTGCTCTTACATCTTTTCCATATCAAAGCAGTAACTTTCCAAACTTTTATAACACTAACTTTTATTATAATAAATGTAGTAAATGATTTTGATTGTAAACTTGAAATACAATATATATATTTATTTATTTTCTGTGGAGCATCAAAAAGTATAATTATTGATTCAGATTGGCATAAAGTGTTTCACAAAAATGCCAAACAATTAAGTGTTCAGGAATTTTAATCCAAGGAATCACATTTGTTGTGAATATCCAGAATAAGTACTGTTATTTTGATTAGTTGTTTTCAAAATTGTTATCAGCTTTTCATTATATTAAACCATAGCTATCAAATATTTATTTTGTAGCAGTGGCAATACTTAATAGCGAAGTTTTTTAATATATATATATATATATATATATATATATATATATATCATCATCATCATCAATTTCCCTATATGATATGTTGTACCCCCAAGGGGTGTTCAGGTTACTATGACAGCACTACATGATTAAGTTTATATTATTATTAATCTCCTATCAACAATTTTCCTCAAAATTAAGTCTATTACTTATAAGCACTCCAATATTGTCATATCTAACATTTTGTTCTTCTAAAGCAGTTCTGGCTAAACCAGTCCACCTGAACTTTGGTCTTATTCTGGGTGTCGCTTTCCTGCCATCTTGGCATCAAACAACTGTTTTGCTAACCTTTCCTCACCCACTCTATTTAAGTGGTCATACTACCTTAGATTAGCTCTGCTTACACGTTCTTGAATGCTAATAATGTCAAGTTCCTTTCTAATATCTTCGTTTTTAATATGATACTGCCATTAATGGCATCGGTTCATTCCCTTAATTTTTCTTGAAAGTCTCATTTATAGTCTCTAGTCTTTGATCAAGACTAACCCAACTCTCAGATGCATAATTTAAAACTGGTTTGAACACTGTCTTGTATACTGCTAGTTTGGTGTTTTGGCTAATTTCTATCTTATTCCATATAAATTTATTCAGCTAGCTACCCACCATACCACCTTCTCTTATTCTGATGTCTATTTCCAGATTTAATCTGCCATCTTCACTAAAAACTGTGCCTAAATAGCTGAAATATCTTAGTTGTTCTATAGGAGCGTTTCTCAACCTTTCTAAGCCCAAGGACCAGTAAAATGCCTAAAACAATTCTACGGACCACTAAGTTACAGAGGCATAGCTTTTCCTCTTGGAGGAAAACAACCTGAATCTAGGTTGTTTTCCTCCAAGTTTCTCTTCCACAATTTTTTCAACCTCTTTTCAAATATGCTTGCCTCAATCTTACTTGGAACATTTAGTAGAGAAATTCCTCTGTAATTTGCACATTCAGTTTTATTCCCCTTTTTATAGATGGATACTATGAGAGCTCTACTCCATCATCTGGAATTCAACCTTCTTACCAGGCCTTCTGAATTATGCAGTGTAGCCACTGCAAAACTTTTATACCTCCATACTTAAGCGTTGCTGATCAAATATCTACTCCAGATGCCTTTCCACTTTTCAAGTTTTTGACAGCTTTTTCTACCTCAAATATTGATATATATACTCCTGTTTCGTTACTCTTGAAAATTTTCTAGTATGGTTCTGTCACTGCTTGGTTCATTTAACAGACTTTCAAAATAATTACTCCAGACATCTAGGTACTACCAATAGCATTGGTAGTACTTAATACCAAATTTTTATATATATATATATATATATATTTTTTTTTTATTATTTTTTTAATCTTGCACACGAGAGGTACTAGAACCAATAGCACATTAGTGCCATGTGTGAGGTGCAGATATGGATTAAGAAAGAAGCAATCTATTGTCATTTTTCTTAAAGAGCTGTAGGTTGAAATTGTTGGGAAATGTATCATGGGGAAGGCTGTTCCAGTGGGCAGAGGAAGAGGAGGGGTAGGTTCGATGAGTTTGCAGTTATACTGAAAGGGAATGTTGGACAGTGGCTGCTCTTGTTTTAACAGGCCTAATGGCAAGTGGAGAAATTTTGCTTGCCAGTTCACTGGAGCAATGACCATGGAAGTACCTGTAGAAGAGACATAGAGCTGAAACATTAATCTTAAGATACAGGTTGAAGTGAGTGTGAGGGAAGGGTCATATGTGAGCCAAATTGCTCTCCTCTGGACAGCATCAAGAATTTTTAAGGAGGTTTTAAGTGCACCATGTGAGATGTGTGAACACATCAGTATCATATCTAGCACATTTATGACATTGTTGATCACCAATGACCCATGCAGCATAATTGATTTGTTTCCACTCATTGCTGCACTAATGTTGGTGTTCAATTACTGTGCATAGTTCTTTTGTTTATACTTCATTATGTTGAGCCATTAGTTGTTCATTGTTACATTGAGCCTGCCACACATGTCTGATAGGGTAGGCTCATTAGTGAAGTAGTTTATAGGCATAAAAGAAATACATTTTTATAACACTTTAAAAACAGTTAAATAACACACCAAAATTTATTTGATATTTATTTTCTTTATTATTTTCTCTTTTCAGCAATACTGAATACCACTACCTGTGAACTAGATTTATTGCTGCAACATGGCAGTGATATCAATTATCACAGGCAAACAGTTAATTCTAATGAATGTATTTTAGTTGCCATGACAAATCAGGTGCGACTTCGTTATCTTTTAACATGTAGTGCAGATCCTAGACCTTGTTTTCCATGTGATGATGAAGCATCTGCAAATCTTTTCCTGAATGTTCTGTTTTCAGTTACGCGTGAACAATGTGCTGTCATTGGTACACTTCAGACTTTTCTTCCTTTCCTTGAAATAACTACAGCAGTGCGTGCCATTTATCAGGCTGCTAGTACCAAATGTCAAGATAAATATTCCTCATCTTATGATAAGCAATCATGGGAGAATCTGTTGTGTGCAGTAGGTGAGTGCTAACATTAGTGGCTATAACAATTGCATATTTTCTCAGTGGCTATTATTATTTAAAATCAAGCAGGTTTTTTCATATTTGGTTATCTTACATTTTTGTATCAAACAATCATTGTTCAAAGCTTTTATAATGTGCAATTATGTGTTAATTATAAAAACATAAACTTCAAGGTTACCATACTGAAATCTTAAAATTTATGTTAGAAGGTTTTTCTTAGTTAGAAAATAAATTATACTAAACAAGAAATTATTATTCTTTTTTAATCCTTTACCTCCAACTTTGCATGAAGTATCTTCACAACTAGTTACTTGTAGATAGAGGCTGTTGACTTCTTATCAGCTACCTCAGTATCCCATAATGTACAACATACTTCCTTTCAGACATGTACAGGTTGTTCCCGACTTTACATGTTACTTTGTTCCTAGTGCAAGCTCATCAAGCCACATCTCATAAAGTAGTACTTTATTTCCCATAGACTTAATGTTAAAAACAGGGGATTATGTTCCCAACAATGAAATTTGACTATAGCGATGTTAAATAAATGAACAGAATGATAGTTTATGCTTAATGATTTATTTATCCAAAGAAATGAAAACATAGCTTTTAAAATGAGGCCAATTATTTATGTCATACAAATGTTAAAGGTTTATTCTTTGTCATCATTATCAAATGCATAATCATTGATGGTTTGTTTTTGATGTTTCTTTTTCTTAACATCATTCTTCATATTATTAATTAATTTTGGCTTACTGCATAATTCTACTATGGATAAGTGAAGTTAGACAGCAAAAATTAAGAGGAATGCAACCACACTTTGTAATGGGTATGCAGAATTTTTGATCAAAAAACAAATCTAATGTAAAATAACTGACATCAGATTTTATTAGACCATAATAGTACATATGATTATACCAACTAGTTTCACCACATATGTTAGTGGCTTCTTCTGGGTTAGAAAGAACAAAAAATAATGCAACGAAGTGTTAAATGTGAACTATTACATAAATAAAAAATAAAACATGCAGGAAACCATTACAGAAAACATGTGGAACTTGGAAGCTAGCATGGGGCCAGTCATTGTTCATTATGCGTAACACAACTATCACTCATAATGGTTTATTCTTTGTCATCATTATCAAATGCATACTCATTGATGGTTTGTTTTTGATGTTTCTTTTTCTTAACATCACTCTTCATATTATTAATTAATTTTGGCTTACTGCATAATACTAATATGGATAAGTGAAATTAGACAGCAAAAATTAAGAGGAACACAACCACACTTTGTAATGGGTATGCAGAATTTTTGACCAAAAAACAAATCTAATGTAAGATAACTGACATCGGGTTTCTGTTGTGTGTGTGTACCTTGTGAGTGATAACCATCATACATTCTTTGATGTTGTAGGCATTGCAGTTGCCCTTTATATAAGGCATGGAGCTCTTGTCCCATTCAGTGGTGAGTGTGGGAGAAGTGGAAAGCTAGGCCTGAGCTGTCTTCGCTGTTGTTATTCACGTCTCCAGTATGTTCTTTTTGTCTTATTTCCAAACTTCTAGATGTTGGCCCTATGTAAGAAAGGTCACTATTATATCTTTTCTTCCTCTTAAGTGTATATTTATTTATTTTATGTATTATTATCTTAATTACTATCTTGTTATACACTTATGATATTATCTCTTATCCCTTTACTTAGTATTGAATCTTAGCTAAAACCTATTCCTTCAGTGGTCTATCATTCCAATAGATCACATGTGCAAATCCTAGAAACAAAGAGAATGCCTTAAGCTAGGGCCAATTTTCCTTGGTTGCAATTCTGGAGTTAACTTCTTTTCAGAATTAAGAAAAATTTATTTTTTGAAGCTGCGCCATCTTAATTCCTATACAAGAGAAATCTCCTTGTCAGAGAGTTAACACGTAGACTGTCACACGATCTTGGAATCTAGTAATCGACAAGCCCTTAAATTACTTTCTTCAATTAGCAGTTGTAACCAGTTCCCCCCACCACCCCCACGTTTAAATTTTTTTTATACGGGTTCTAATTTAAGCAAGCAGTGCATTGGTTAGAGAAATCAGGCAATTTACTACTTAGGTAAAGAAAATAAGAATGTTTATTCATTCTAAGGTATTGTACATAGTAATCAAAGTTATTCTAAACATAAAAATTTTTGTTCCTACAGGTAACACCAATCTATCAGACAAGATCTAATTACAATTAAAGCGTTACACTAAAAGACATCAGCAAATCAAACTGTCCTATTCTTGTTCACTTATCACAGCTATGCAAGTGAATAACTACTCAATATCCAAAGATTAGATTATAACACACCGAAAATGATTCAAGGACAATATCTGTTACAATATACTTCTAGAATTTACAACAGTTTACCACAGGTTAAAGTACTAGAGCCTGTCATATATTAGCAAGTCCTATCGCTTATTACATTAGCACATTAACTCTTCCTAGCTCTGTTCACAGTTCAATGGACAAATAAAAGGTTTTGTGTTACCAACCAAGTGAACTAAGCAGGAACTTCCTCTCGATCAATCTTTGCTGACTCCTCTCGGCTAGTTTCCTCGATCTGCTACCTGTTGTCCTCCGATTTTGCCAACTAGTGATTACATTCACGAATCACTCCTGTGCCGATGATTGCGATACTACTCTGGCGGATGGGTGCGCATGGTTCTGCATAAAACTGCGGTCTTCACTGGCTGTTTAGCTGTGCCGCTGCTATGCCTGGACCGGACCACTACCTGACTGTGTGGCCATTGTTGACCATCTTTCCTCCCGTCTGCACAAACTACCAGAACCCGAAACCAAGGAGAAAGAGTCACGAACCAAGAAAAAATCCCCGAGCTCGCGCCGCCAAATCTTTTTTATCCTTCGCGGCTGCTCTCCTTACTGCGTCATTGATTGCTGACAGTACCTAAGCCTTTTGCACTCCGTGCTATCTTCTCTCCGATATGTCTCCCATGTGGGTGCCTTGCACATGCCTCAGACTTCGCATCAAAATTTCATTAAGAAAGTATTATTACATTTTTACAAAATCACTTACACCTATGTACAAACATTTCTTTTGGGGAATTTTGGCCTTTCATACTCCAGGAATATTTAAGCATTATTATGTTCACCTAAGGGGGACCACAACCCTTTCAACAAACATCCTTTAGTCATTATTCATTGCAGATTTGATAACTCCCATTTTAATTTATTTTATGATCATTCTCGCTCTCCCCCCCCCCCCCTTCCAATCACAGCATAGAATATTCAGTCTCATTGCTTTATTTTTGTGGATATGTATAATGCATAGCATTATACATGTCCACAAAGGCAATTGATGTGAAGTCATCCGTCTCCATATACAAGTAGTCTAGTCATGAAGGTACTTCACGTGCAAAATTTTGCTTTCACTTGGATAAAGGATTAAACAGGAATATAATTTCTTGACAAGTTTAATTTAAATAACAGATTCATTTGCATGAAAATTGTTGTTAGGATGCTAATAATGATTAAAACTTAATACTACAAAAGTAGATGTTGTATTATAGTATCATGTAACCCCTCTCTCTCTCTCTCTCCCTCCCCTTTGAAGGCATGTATCAGCAGTTTGATGATGATGTAACCAAACTTATTCTCTGCTTCAGTGTGTCTAGCTATACATGGCTTAAAAAAAAGTAGTCCATAGTGCAAAAACACATCACATGCTTTAGTGATAATGAATTGTGGTCAGTAAGATATTTCAGTAAGGAAATACCGTGAGTAGACATATTACTTAAAATTATAATTACAGAATTAACTCATGTAAAATAATATTTATTAGTAAAATTTTTGCCTGAGTATCACAGGCATCTTCAGTACATGTAAAAAGGCTAAGTAAACAATAACTGACAATTCCAAAGGGCACCACCTAAGTAGTTCATGTAAGAAAACTAAAAAAGATTGCTATCTGGAATGGCTCTTCTGATGAATTACAACAGTTTCTTTTTAAATTAAATGCACTTCATCCAAGGATCCAGTTCACCCTAGAAGTAGAAGTAAATAAGCAGTTAGCCTTTTTAGACTTTTTAATTCTTTACCAGCCAGATGGTAAACCTTTCTCAGTTTATAGGAAGGAGACTCATACAGGCCATTATATCCATGCTGAATCTTATCACCATTCCAGTCAAAAGGCGGGAACTATTAAAACACTGGTTCATCAGGCCCACACATTTTTGTTCTTCATAGGAACTATTACAAAAAAGAATTGCAGTATATTACTTCCTCTTTTCTATCTAATGGATATAAGAAATGGAAATTAAGTAATTTTGATATATCTTCCTCTTTAAATACAGAAGAAATAACGTGTATTCCTATCCTTTATGTGTAAGGCATTAGTGAACACATAGCAAAAGTTTTAAAACCACTAAATATTTTTGTAGCCTTTCGACCCATCTGAAAAATCGCCACCTATCTTACTCCTCCAAAGGACAAGCTTTCACATCTAAGTCATCCAGGTGTCTACCAAATTCCTTGCTCTTGTGGGTTATCTTATTTCCGACAAACGGGAAGATCTGCTTTTATTCGGATAGAAGAACACAATTTATATATTCAGTACCTTGAACCTGAACAGTCTTGACACTTGCAGAGCATGCCATCAACACTAGACATAGAGCTCATTGGAACAAGACAAGAGATGCAATACTTCCTTGGATAAATATTCACACTTGGATAAAGGACTAAACTAAATTTATTATATCTTTCTTGTACAAATCCTCTATATACTTTTTCCCCTCTTTTTTTCAAAGCTTCTTCTTTCATTAGACTAATTTGGAAAACTCTTAATTAGGGAGTTTTCCAAATCCTAAGGTGAGGATCGAGAGCTAAGTGCGATGCCCACGAGTGAATGAACGGCAATCCTAAAATACAATAATGCTAGTTACGCCTTTTGCAAAAATTATGTTTGTTTGTTGTTTTTTAAGTATAAAAAATAACCTATCAATTGTGAACATGAAAAACTGGACTGTGTCTGCAAATGTAGGTTGGCATACTCTATTTCCAAACAAGTAAATGTCTTAAGGGAAAGATAATTTCATGGCGGATGTGATCCCCCCCCCCCCCTCCACTTATTGGAGGGACGAAGTGGCCATATATATATTCACGAAGCTTGTCATCTATGTATTCGTTAAGTTTCATTGCAAATATAAATCCAAAGGTAAAAGTAGAAATAAAAACTAGAAGAAATATGCATACCTTAGAACTATATTGAGAATATGATGTCATTAATCTTTGTTGTTTTGTTGTTATTTGGAAAAAAAAAAAAAAAGGTCATCATGATGACGCTTCAAGAACACACTTACCCGTTACTGAAAATAAGACATATACATAGGGGAGTACATTAAACAGACGACATCGCACTTCTCGCTACTTTGGTACTGGATGGGACTTAATATTGCATAACGGCCAATTGTCCGAGAACACGTATGGACGCTAGATAAGTATTCATAGCCTTATTGTTGACTGTTATAGCTCCAGTTTCAGATATTCGTCTTTTTTTTTTTTTTTTTTTCATTATTTTCAAAATGCAAAATAGTTGTTTTTTTTATTCTCAGTACGTTTTTCAATCTTCGTGGGGAAGGGGGGGGGCATTTTCTGAAGCAACAGGTGGTGGCAAAAGAAGCGTTATGTAAAATAACGATTATGGTGAACAAAGATTTCTGGAGCGTCGATTGTTGACTCTGAGGGCAGATTAAATAATAGTACGAGCAGAGTTTGTCAGAGGGGGCGAAACAATGGGGGAGAATATAATAATAAAAAAAAACATAAATTATCGGGAGTTTTTTTACGATAGTTGTAGATTAGAACAGTGCATGAAATAAGCGCTATGTATTTTTAGCATCAGTTTTAATACAATGAGTGAAAACTGAAAAGCTCTATTGCTTACACCCATGTCTATGGTTTGAGCTTTCGACATCCAAAAAAAAAAAAAAAAAAGAAAAACTTTGCATTTGAGCAAGAACTACGCAATTTTTTTTTTTTTGTTTGTTTGTAAACCTCATACATTGAGGATCGAGTGTTAGGAGAGACTTAATTACTGAAAAGATCGGACATTTTTTATAAAAAATAATACATAATTATATGGAATATTCTGCGATTCCTTGCAAGAAGTCTTAAAATTGTGTTAACAAAGATGGCATGCATCATCACCACATATAAAGTCACGGTTCCTCATGGAATGGCTTTATAAAGAAACATGTGAAACCTTACTTCACTTTCCCAACTTAAACAGATCCGATGGTCTACGTCTATCCCCTTTATGGGAGGTAGTACTTTTTAAATCAGCTAATCTTTTCTAACTTTTAATTGTATATATGTTTTTTTTTAAATAAGTTAAAAAACTTAATAACCTTTTTTAGTTACATGAGCTACTTAGGTGGCACCCTTTGGAATTGTCAGTTATTGTTTAATTAGCCTTTTTACATGTACTGAAGATGTCTGTGATACTCAGTTGAAAATTCTACTAATGAATAATAGTTTACGTGAGTTAATTCCATTATTATAATTTTAAGTCAAGTGGTCAGTAAGAATTCAAGTCCATGAGATGAGTGTAAAGGTATGTAACTTCAGTTTTCAGTGACAAGAATGAGTTTTTGTTAATTGTACCTTTTTGTCATGAAATTGTATGTCAGAATTTTGGTGCTTATGGTAAATTTCTGTATAGGCACAAAGAAAGCATCAGAGTTGGAATTTCAGAACTCTGAGTTTAAGGATATCACTAAGTTTTGTTGACTGTTTCTCATTCAAGAATATCTTGTGTGATTTAATGTTTAAGCTCCTCCAAGAAGTAAATCTGGGATCATTTGGAATTGTAATGCTAGGGAATGAAAGGAATTGTTAAGTTTTTGTCATCAGGTCTGTGCCATTGTTACGTTTCTATCCTTGCTCATTGTTATATCTTTTATCTTTATCCCTTTATATTATTCTTTACGTGATTTACTTTCTTATATATATTTTGGCTTCTATCTGCTATCTTTAACGTCATGTATCCCCATGTCATCTATCTTACTTGAGTATGTGATCTTATTGCTTATCTAGCAAATTTCTCAATTTTGGGCCCCCAGAAATACCTGTTCCCTGATCACTATAAGCTATCCTTATAGTGATCAGGGAAGCTATCCTTATTCATTCAGGCAAATTTATTTACCGCCAGCCTGGGCCTTAAGGGTAGAGTTAAACTCAGCCTAAGGATAGTTATAGGGGATCAGGTGCTACTAATATCATTTATTAAAATTCAGAAGCCTTAGGTTTTCTAGTTTACTTGCAGTCGTGCCCCGTTTCTCTCTTAATTGGGATATCCCCACGCACATATATGATGACAGGCTCAAAATTTTATGAAGGGTCAGTCAGCATGGTCAGAAATACAAGCATGAAAGGTATCAAACAAATTTAATGAATTCATTATTTAATATAATACAGGAACATAACAATTATTAATACTAAGTTAAACTCTTATTTTCCTCTCACTGTCTCATTCTTAAAAATAGACATTGATTTCTAAATCTTTACAATTCAATTTTCTCAACTTATTTGACATTTTAGTTTACAACTCATTAGGCCAACTAGGCATTTAGCACATTAATATTTTCCCTCGAGTGGATCACGACAAAACATCTAATAAACTAATAGTTCTTAAAATTCAGTCCAAAGGTATAGAGTTATTCACATAAATTTCAATTCTTCATTTTATCACAAATTCGAAATACACTCTTTTCCATACTGTTAGTCAGTTTCTCTAAAAGGGGCTAGAATATATGAAAGTACTTATCTATACTGTTTCGGTTTCTCTCGGGATTCTCTCCATCCTTCCTTCTTTGTGAAGATTCTGGCTATCTTGATTCTACTGCCACGTGGGATTCACGTGCTCTTCCTGAATCGGGCGCTGTTTCTTTGCTATGGATTTATGCCAATGCTTTTCCTCATTGATGGCCTATGTTCGATCTTGCCATGTTCTCTGGCAGTGCCATGCTGGAACTTCTTGAAGGTCAGCTCTTAAAAATAAGAACTGAACCACGATGAACACTCGAAGCACACAGTGAGAGTACAGGAACAAACAAACGGGGGGGGGGGGTTCAATTCAGTGTTGCGGGTTTTATACGCTCTCCAAGAGCGCCACCTTTCCGAGTTTGATTTCTCCTATCGTCCTGCCGATTGGTCCCCGACTGGGTGACCTCACCGATCCTCATACGGGGCTTTCTAATTCTGGGAATGTATGCATCATGAAATTTTCTCAGATGTAACACCCATGGGCGCTTACGCTGCTCTTGTAGCGTAAGCTCCAAGATGGGGCAAAGGTCGTTTGGGTGACCTTTGCCCCATCCTGCCGAATTATTGGCATTCTTTTACGTGTAGAATATTACTGAAAATTACTCTTACAATTGCCCCTTTTATTGAGTTGCAGTTACATTTGATATATAGATACATTAACTTTATTTTAAACAGTTCTAAATTTAGTTTGCAAGATGTTATTTCCTTCAAAAACATAGGCTTACAGTTACATTTGATATATAGATACGTTAACTTTATTTTAAACAGTTCTAAATTTAGTTTGCAAGATGTTATTTCCTTCAAAAACATAGTTACACTGTGCTAAATGATAAGTATGCTCAAATTATTGTTAATTTCTGTTAGACTCTGGAATGGTGACGTCATGTAGAATGAGATCGCCTGTTTCAGATCTAACAGAATGTATAGGCCTGATAAAACATTTCAGTATGGTAGAAATGTTCACAGGTAGCATTAAACCAAATTATTAATTTAGTAATGCAAAACAAAATTTGAATTGCAGTTAGCTAGGAATATGAAATTAAAGTAATAGAATGAAATAGACGTAGTTAACTATTAGTTTCTGTACGTGCGTAATGAATTATTTTACTTCATCATCATCATCATCAAATTCCTGCCATGTACCCTCAAGGGGTGTACAGGATATGACAGTACTACATGAAAAAATTACATCATTACTAACTTCCTATCTACAATTTTCCTCCAAATCAGTCTGTTACTTGTCAAGACTCCAACATTATCAGATCTTATATTTCTATCGTCTAAGGGGGTGCTTAAGAGTCAAAGCTGTATAACTGAGAGGAGACCTCCACATTGCCTTTAAAGGAATGCGGAGAACCGACCAGGGCTTCTGACCTAATGTCCAATCCTCACCTTCTCGTGGTGCACCCTGTTGGGTATCTACTTTGATACTGAACGAACGAGGATGGGCTGGCAATTTGGGATTTAGCCGACCAAATTGTATTCTTATTGGTTAAACCAAGATAAAAAATGATGGTACAACATGACAAAAATTATTTTATTTATACAGCTTATATGTAGTTTATTATTAATTGTATGGTAGAGATGTGCACTATGGTGAACACCACTATAGCAAAATGATATGCTATAACAAATTATAGCAAAGTCCCAGTCTGAGTCCCATAGAATCAGTGCATTTTAAGATCACTATTGCAAGCAGGAAAAGTTCAAAATCTTCTCTGCAATGAATAATTTTCTAACAAAATTATATCACAATCCTTCCCACAATGTTTTCATTTGCTGAACACATAAGCATCAATTTTTAATTTAATCTGCTAAGCACATCAAAAGCATGTATTATCTACATTGGCATGGCATTACATTGAGAAAGGAGGTCGCCATACTTTAGAGGTTGGAGGATAGTTCTATATAATGTTTATTACATTGATTGGCTGTTAAAACGATCTTTCAAAATACAGCTGTTGGGAGTAATGTTAAAAGTACTTCATACAATTTGTATTTTACATTTCAAATAGGAAATAAAAGATGAAAGTAGATTTTTTTTTTTAAATCTTATACAGTAATTTCATATTTAGTATTATATTATTTTAGTAAAAAATAAACAGAATTTAAAAAATAAAAATAAAAGCTTATCTTTGTTTTCGACTTTTGTATTGACAGAAGCTAAATCAAATTTGTACTATGAACAAATTTAAAGACTGGATGAAAACAACAAAATTTTGTTAGCTCTGGTAAACTAAATTAAAAAAAAGTAGTGTATATGGAATCAAGTACACCAGCACACAGCAGCAGCATACAAAATTTTGGTTGCTACAATTTTACAACATGCACTATTTAAATTGATACTAGGATAAGCTAAGTTTTTCTTTTTTACATTTTTCTTTTTATTTCATCTCATCTTCATCATCTATATGTGCCCTGAGGGTACAGAGGTCTGATATATGTCAGTTTATATCCCCTTTCAACTGCTAACCATGCTCAAACTTGTTTAACTTTTTGCGTGAGCTATTAGTTAAGAAGACTCTACCAATCGACCAACCTTTGCTGGCTTTTTTCTTTATTATATATTTTATACACACACACACACACACACACACACACTGCTTGGAAAGAAGCCAACGGACATACCCACAAAGCAAGGTGCATCATGCCATATGACGAGTCACGTGTTTGTAGCCGGTATAAATTGGATGAACATGATGCTCCCAAGTCAGTGTAACTGTGTCCAGGTGAAATAGCTGCAAGAAGGATACTGACAGAGTTCAAAAGAGATGTGATAGGATGCCATGTTGCAGGCTTATCTGTTCGACAAATTGTTGATAAATTGGGCCATTCCAGGTGAACAATCAGTGATACCATACTGAGATGGAAGTGCATGGAGTCAATTACAAGTGCTACTTAAAGTGGAAGACCCACCACACTTACCAAATGTGACCTTAGGGTACTATGGAAGGATAATATGCAAAAAATCACCATTCGTTGGAGGACACGTTGAATGTGGATTTTGGGTAATGAAATCTACATTCGTGGAACACGAATCTGCACAAAAATTCAGAACTGAGGCTCACAGCATGGGTTTCCATGGAGCATAGGATTGCAATATGCAAGCTCCACATTACCCAAACCAACATGCAGCATCATCTTCAGTAGTGAAAATAGCATGTATAATGGGACATGGTCACATTAAGGGAGTGACAAATTATGCTTCACCTTCTACTGAGCAGATGGATGGGTGTTGGTGTGGTAGATTCCCATTTAACATCTCTTTACCAGAGTGCGTAACCCCAACTATGAAATTAGGAGGCGGTGTGATAGTATGGTCCTATTTTCCCTGCTTTGGCCTCAGACCTCTGTTTGTAGTGCCATGCACATTGAACTCATTGTCCAGAAACCTTTGAACATTTTGGACAATGCAATGCAGTGCTTCCTATTTTGTGGCATTTCTACGGAACTGGCCATTGTCTCTGCTGCTGTGACTGCTTGGTTTGTGAACATGAACATCACCACACTTGACTGGCTTGCACAGAGCTCTGATCTCAACCCTATTGAACATCTATGGGATGAAATGGAGCATTGGATGTCTGCTCTACAACAGTCCAGGATCTCATTATTTGTCTACAGGAAGAATGGTCCAAAATTTCCATTGATTGTTATTTTTCCACAATAACAATCAATAATAACATTGATATTATTGGTTATATCAATAATATAACCAATTCATATTATTGATATAAATGCCCTGCAGGATTGCTGCACTCATCACAGTGAAAGGAGGTTCTAAATCTTATTGACGTGGGTGTTATGGCTGTTTGTTTATCACATTATGGCATCCACTGACTTCTTTCCAAACAGTATGTGTGTGTGTGTGTGTAGAGTTTAACATTAAGAAACTCTGCTCTAGAGACCAAACATAAGTTTTTCAAGCTACTTCAAGTAAGCATGGTCTTATGATGAGTGATGAAATTTATCTCCCACCTAAAGACAGTCACAGAACATCTATGCCCATGGCAGAATTTGAACCTGCAACCTGGGGAGTGAGTGCATTAACTTTGTCAGCAGATAGCTGATCTAATAAATATCTAATATCGTAGCCAAGATATGTGACCTTCATCTGAGAAATAATTTGGAGGGGGGGGAAAAGTGTATCTGAGGTAAGTAATTAAATGAAATGACCGGAAGTTGTAAACTGACAATTGTGAATGCAAGGGATTGACAGGAATCTTACATAAAGCACACAAAAGAACTACATGAAAAGTAAATATTCAAACAATAATGAAAGAAAGAGAAGCATGAAACTGTAAAAATTAAAATCCTGAATTAATGTTTTGAAATGTCACAATAGCTTAATGTTGCTTACCTGAGATCTTCATAATAAACTAATTATGAGTGGTCTGTATGATTGAAATCCAAAACTGTTGTGGTAGTAAGTCAGTGCTGCAGTTGTTTGCCTGTGCTTAAACAGTGGAAGGGGATACAATGTAATGAACAGCTAGTGTGTGAAATTCAGTCTCCCAGTTTGGGATACTAAATCATGCACAAAAAAAAAAGTGAGACCCCAGCGATGGACAGCTGGCATAAATTGATTTCTCTTAAAACTGTAAATTAAAGATATACAGTATTTCTTTAATTAGAACTCTTTCTTTTAAGGTTACACGGTGATCAGCATTCATATTTATGAATTTAGGGACACAAAACACACGTGTTGAAAAGATTATTTTACTGATTAATAATAAAATAATAAATTGACGTTTCGACCCCTGTATTGAGGTCATCATCAGAAGGATACATGTGTATAAGAACCAAGCTACATGCTGTTGCACTCTATACAGGTAAATTACATCTACGTTGTTAACTAATCTTTTTTCTTAGCCTGCCCTCTAGTGATTAAAAAAAAAAAAAAAAACTTTAAAAACTACAATAAACTCTGCTAAAGTCCTCACGTACTAGGATTCTTATGGAATTATACAGTTTATATTGTTATATTACGATTATCTTCTGGATTTCTACAGTACAGGTTGCTATTGAATGTTCAGGGGGGAGAAAAATTCACCAAGTCTTCTTGTATTGCGATTTTTCTTCGTCGTTGCTATGAAGGTTGCAGATGGGTCCTTCACATTCTTTACGATCATCGATGGAGATTCTATTGCACGCAAGGCCCGCCAATATGGCAAACTAAAGGTGAAGATATCGAGACAGCTAAATTGTTTGATCTTTAATTAGAAGCTTAATTATAAATTATGAATAGTAGGCAACAGTTCATTTTGTATTCAAAAAATCAGTTCTTCATTCATAAGGTAAAAAATCCTAAATCGTTATTTTTTTTAAAACTGATCCCAGTGTTAACCAAAATGTTGCTGTTTGTATACTGGAATATTAATTAAAAGAAACTTTAATAAATACCTCCTATATTTTGACAATGTCACATTGCCATCTTCATGGGAATATACAACTATGACAACTATTTAGTAAAGTTTCTTTTAATTAATATTCCAGTATACTTTGTAAATTCCTTAAATAATTTAATAGTCGTGTTACCAACGTATAAGCCTATCTGCAAGAATTACGATTATTGACAGAGATTCTATTGCACACAAGGCCCACCAATATGGCAAACTAAAGGTGAAGATATCGAGACAACTAAATTGTTTGATCTTAAAACTCTGCCGGGATAATGAGGTAATCCCAAATTGTGTAAAATTAAAGCACCTTTTCTTTTTGCAGAAGGCTCACTGCATTTATAACCGTGCTAGCTTCACCCTACTATACGAACAAATTACCGCTATATGCATTCTCCTGGCCAATGTAAACAAAGCTATTCGGGCACTAGAGGAGGAGGAGCTTTCTGACACACTGGACCACGACCCTTGGACGATTCTCTACAACGTCTTGTGCACTTCAGCAGCAAAAGAATTTGAAAAGATACGAAGTCAGCACATCAAAAAATTTGAACTTGAAAAAGGACTCTACCTCCGAACCTCAACAACAACTCAACACTGTAATCAACCTTTCTTCCATTACTTTGAAGCCTGAGGCACTCAACACACTGTCACGTGGCCACAATTTCGCCATAATTCCTAAGAAAATACCTGCCAAAGAAATAATGATTCAGATAGAATGTGGTATCCGCATCCTTCCAAACCATATCGCCAGCAATGTTGTTGTTGTTATTATTATTATTATTATTATTATTATTATTATTACTACTACTGGCGAATCCATGGAATTCCTTAAACTCATTGAGGGCAGCCCTAAACATTGTGTCCACACAACCATACGACACTCTCACAGTATCTATCATACCTTGCCTTGAACTCGCTCACCGTCATAGCACCCACAACAGACTCTGGCAGCTTATTCCACTCATTTATCACTCTAAAAGTAAAGAACCCAGCTCTAACACCCTTGCTAACCACACTCTTTCCCAGCTTCCATAGGTGTCCCCTAGTTCTCCCACCACCAGTCCTGATCTCAAAAATATCCTCTGAATTAATCCTATAGAAACCCTTTAGCAATTTGTATGTCCCAATCATATCTCCCCTTTTCTGCCTATCAGTTAATTTCTGCAACCCACAAATCTTCAACCTGTTCTCATAAGGTTCATTCCATAGACATGCTATCATCTTGGTCACTCGCCTCTGGATCCTCTCCACCTCCTCCCCATCAAGAAGAAATTTAGGTGACCAAATCTGGCACAGTAGTCGAGATGAGGTCTTATCAAGGCTCGGTACAGAGATGCAATAACTTGCTTGTCTCTGCTCGTCAAAGTATTTTTCAACAACCAAGTGAGTCGATGACCTTATTTAGCCACTTTTGCAATGTGTCCCCTAAACTTCATCTTCCTATCCACCAACACTCCCAAGTCCCTGGCCTCATCAATCTCTTGGAGTACAGTTCCACCAATGTGGTATACTGCTGCTAATCTTTTCACCCCAAAATGCATAACCTTACATTTTGTCACATTAAATTGACATCCATTCTCCTTAGCCCAGAACTCCAATCTATCCAAGTTGTCCTGCAAGATTTTGACATCTGCATTCATTATTGCCCTACTCAACTTTGCATCATCAGCAAACAAATGAACTGTTCCTCTTAGATCTTTCCCAATATCGTTAATGAACAAATTAAACAGCAGTGGTCCAAGAACAGAACCCTGCGGCACACCACTAGTCACAGGCCGTCTTTTGGACTCTACTCCTGAATAAACTACTCTCTGTTATCTCTCCATCAACCACCCATCTGTCCATCTCACCAACCCTATATCCATTCCCATATGTTGTAGTTTACGGATTAGAATTCCATGTGGTATCCTGTCAAATGCCTTAGCCAGGTCCAGCAGTATCACTGTAAACCCATTACCCTTATCCAGTTCAGCCATCACTGTGTTGTAAAACTTGAGCAAGTTACTGAGGTATGATCTACCCTTCACAAAGCCATGCTGTCCCCCATACAGTATCTCATTTTCATCAATCCATTCCTTATTTTTCCCTTGACTACTTTCTCCAAGACCTTGACAACGACTCCTGATATGCTGATCGGTTGGTAATTTGCAACAGTAGTCTTGGATCCTTCTTTATGTAGTGGAACTATTTACCCCTCTTTCCACACCTTCGGGACTAAACCAGACCTGAGACTCAGATTAAACAACATGGTCAAGGGCACTGATAATTCTTTAGCCGCTTCACGTAAGACCCGTGCCGGTATACCATCCAATCCCACAGATGTATTCACATTAAGGTTCTGTAATAGACCATTCACCTTCACTTCATTCATCACAATTCCTGTATAAACTAATGGTTCCTTCATTTTTTCAATATCACCACTTGGATGATATACTCTTGCAAAGTTCACGCTCAGTAATTCCACTATATTGACTGATTCAGTGACATCTTTACCATCGTCATTCCTTAAAATTATTTTGCTGTGTACAGTTTTTTTTTTTTTTTCCTTCCAGCAGCATATTGAAAGAACTGTTTGGGATTCTCTTTAGCTTGCAGCTAGTTTCCTTTCATAATCCGCTTTTGCTTTTTTTACCACACTCGTTACCCTTCTGGCCCGAGCTTTATACCATTCGTGTGCCTGCAGGTTACCTCTTTCTTTAAATTCTCTCCATAGTTGTTTCTTTTTTTGCAAATCAAGCTTAATGGTGTTATTCATCCATTTAACCCCTACATCATCATCATCATCAAATTCCTGCCATGTACCCTCAAGGGGGGGTTGTACAGGATATGATAGTACTACATGAAAAAATTACATCATTACTAACTTCCTATCTACAATTTTCCTCCAAATCAGTCTGTTACTTGTCAAGACTCCAACCTTATCAGATCTTATATTTCTGTCATCTAAGGCACTTTGTACCGTATCAATCCACCTATATCTTGGTCTTTCTCTGGATCGTTTTGCTGTCAACTTGGTAGAGAACACTTCTGCTTATCTTTCTTCGCCCATTCTGTTTAAGTGACCATATCACCTGAGATTAGCTCTGCTAATGTATTCCTGGATGTTGACAATGTCAAGTTCTTTCCTAATATCCTCATTTTTAATATGATATTGCCATTGATGAAGTCTGTTCACGCCTATAACCTTTCTCGGGACTCTCATATCTGCGGTCTCTAGTCTTTGGTCAAGTGTTTTACTTCTGACCAGCTCTCAGATCCATAAGTTAAAACTGGTTTGAACAATGTCTTGTATACAGCTAATTTAGTGTTCCGACTAATTTCTCTCTTATTCCATATGAATTTATTCAATTGACTTCCTACCATACTAGCTTTGCTAATTCTGTTGTCTATTTCTGTATTTAATTTACCATCTTCAGTAAAAATCATGCCTAAGTAGCTGAAATGTTTCACTTGTTCCACAGGTTCTCCATTTCACAGCACAATTGACATTTTCAATGATTCTGCGTATTTTCATCGTCTTTGTTTTTTATTGCTTACCTAAATACCATATCTATTACAACAGCTATTCAATTTAGTCAGAGAATATTGCAGACTTGTAGCGGATTTTTTTAGAAGTATAACATCATCCGCATAAAGCAAAGAGCAGACATTAACATCTCCAATTTTGATATCATGTTTAATACCACTTTCCTTCATAATGTAATCCATATAGATAATAAATAACAGAGGGAATAATGTACATCCTTGTCTCACACCAGATTTAACATTAAACCATCTTCCTGTACTTCCTTCAATTCTAACTGCTGACTTACAACTCAAATAAAGACTAAGTATTGCTTGATATAATGCCTCATCAACACCATATAACTGTAACGTATTGAATAGCTTCTCTCTTGGCACCTTGTCATATTCCTTTTCCAGAACGAAAAAACTTAAATACAGATCTCTGTTATATTTCCTTGCTTTCTCGACTATTTGTATTAAAGGAAGATCTGATAGAAGATCTTGCAAGCTTCTATTTGGCCTGAATCCAGCTTGTTCTTCACCAAGCTTTTCTTTCACAATTCTCAACCATTTCTCAAGTATACTTGCATAGATCTTGCCAGGAACATTCAGTAGGGAAATACCTCTGTAATTCTCACATTCAGTTTTATTACCCATATATAAAAAGGGAAATATGAGAGCTCTGCTCCAAACATTGGGAGTTCGTCCCTCTGTCCAGGCTTTCTGAACTATGCAGTGCACCACTGTAAGACTCTTATACCACCATACTTCAGCATTTCTGTCGAATATCATCTACTCCTGCTGCTTTTCCACATTTCAAGCCTTTGATGGCTTTTTCTACTTCAGGAATGGATATGTATTCCTGACTGCATGCCTGGTCAGTGTTTTTTACCACTGTGCTGTCATCACTGCTTGTTTCATTTAGCAGTTTTTCAAAGTAACTACTCCATACTTCAAGGATATCTTTTTCTCCCATTTTCTTGTCACCTTTATCATCTCTAACTCCTTTAACAGCACTCTTTCCTCCATTCCTAAGCTTCTTCAACACCCTCCAGAATATTTTGCCACCTTCTCGATATTTATTTTCTATATTCTTGCCAAAGTCCTCCCATGACTTTTGTTAAGCTAGTTTTACACAGTGTTTAGCATTCTTGCATTTGTCTCTGTATTCTCTAAGAAAACAAGCTGACTTATTTGACAGGAACTTCCTGTGTCCACCAGGGAGTTCTGATTTTTTTATCCTTGCAGACAACCCACCACATGCCTCTCTGGCAGAATCAATCAATGTTTTCTTCAGAGTTTGCCACTGAATCTCCAAGGTTTGATTCCTGTTCTCAAACTCTTTCATTTTTTCTTCAATAATCTTTGTGTAATTTAGTCTACAGTTCACATCTGAGAGCTGCTCAACTTTTATTCGCTTTAAAACTTTCTTACATGTCATATGAAATTCAGTTTTATCCTGCTCAAGACTAAATAGTGATCACTTCCAATTTCAAATCCTCTGTGCACTCTGGTGTCCTGCACCAGGGAGAAAACATTACTATCAACAATAACATAGTCTGTGAGACTTTTCTTATTTCTTGCCTCTTCTCTCCATGTGAATTTGTGCACATTTTTATGTTGGTACATGGTGTTAGTAATAACCAGTCCATGTCCTGAGCAGAAATCCAACAGATATTTGCCATTATTATTAGCTTTCCTCTTTTCTCCAAATTTTCCCAAAATATTTTTGTATGTCTCACAATCATTTCCTATTCTGCTATTTAGATTCCCCAACAAGGACAAACTTTTCCTTTTTCATTGTGTCAGTTACTTTTTCTAAAGTAACTGACACAATGAAATCAAAAGCCTCAAAAAATTCCTCAACTTCTACCTCAGTAGAACCTTCTGTGGGACCATAGGCACAAATAAGTCTCATTGTCCAGTTCCCCATTCTCATATTTGCCCACATTACTCTACTTGAGACTGACTGCCATTCAAGAAGATTAGCCTTGTATTTTGTGTTGAATACTATGGCTACCCCTTCTTTTCCTTGATTGTCATTGCCTGAATATAACATTTTGTATTTATTGCTCAAAAAGATCTCACCAGTTTTTGTCTTTTTTGTTTCAGTGATTCCTATTATGTCGATCTGGTACTTATCTAATTCCTCAGCTAGCTCCATTTCTTTGCCATTCAGGCTTCTTATGTTGATAGTACCGATCTTTAACTCTGGTGATGTTGAGTTGGGGTTTGTTTTCAGATTTGTTCCAGTAGCTGACTTTTCGCTGTTTGCCCTGGTTCCCCTGGCGAAAACAACGGGGGGGGGGGGGGGGGGGGGGGGGCTTGTTTAACCGGACGATGCCCCAGCCTGCATGAAATTTTCTTATGTCGTACCATCATTGTTTATTTTGGTTTAACCAATAAGTATACAATTTGGTCGGCTAAATCCCAAATTGCCAGCCCCTTTAGGACTGTAGGAACAACAGTAGTTTTCTTTCTTCTGCCTCATTTGCTTTTTGTAGTGCACGTATCATAGTTGTATGTTGTTCCCATGAAGATGGCAATGTAATATTGCCGAAATATAGGAGGTATTTATTAAAGTTTCTTTTAATTAATATTCCAGTATGCATTGTAAATTCCTTAAATAATTTAATAGTCATGTTACCAATGTATAAGCCTATTTACAAGAAGCTGGATATAATAGCAGCAAATAAACTGGCATGAACTGTCAACACATAAGCCTTTCTACTCATTATCATCATCCAATTCCTGATATGTATTCTCAGGGGGATGTACAGATAATTATGATAATACTACATAAAAAAGTTACACTATTACTAACTTCTGATCTAAGTTTCCTCCAAATTAATCTGTTATCTGTCAATTTGGAGGAAAACTTTTTACTGTATCAGTCCATCTACATCTTGATCTTACTCTGGGTCTTTTCCTGCCAACCTGGCAAAGAACACTTGTTTTGCTAATCTTTCCCATTCTGTTTAAGGGACTGTACCATCTGATATTAGCTCTACTAACACATTCCTAAATACTAACAATGGGAAGTCTTTCCTAATATCCTCATTTTTAATGTGATACTGCCATTGATGCAGTCTCTTGAATCTGCTAATCTTTCTCGGAATTGTCAGATCCATAAGTTAAAATTAGAGAAAACCTAATATTTTGGATAATGAATAGCATATGTTTATAATATGTTTATACCAAGAGAGACTTCGGGTTAGAGTAATCCTAATAAGAAGAATATTATCTTGTCTAGATATTTGAGTGACTGGAAGAAAAGGATTACCTTTTTTTATGAGAAATAAAATAGGATCATATTTCAGCCAGCCATCATTAAACTTAAGGTTATCAAACCTTCATTGAAGAAGAAGCTAATATTATGAAAGTTTTGTCTATAGTGTTAAGGCTTGTCAAATGAGACAGAGGAGTCCAGTATACTGTCATTGGCAAAATTATATATTGGGTTTGCAGGCCAGTGGAGATGGTTGTTGATATATAGAAGGAAGAGATTGGGTGAAAGATCCTTGTGAGTAGTACTAGTTGCATGGTTTGTGGATAAAGATCCATTCAATTGTGCATGCAATGTGTCAAGACAAAAAAGGTGGCAATCAATTACAGAAAACACCATATGATGGAAACTTACTTAATTGACTTTTATGTTCTAAACCCAGTCAGTTACCTTAGAGATATTAAGGGCAGCCACTTGAGATTTTCAAACCTTTCTGTGACATTTGTTCAGAGGGGTAACAGTAAGCAAAAAAATCACCTGTTGATGGATAATAGTGAAATCCATAATGGGAGTCATTTATTAGTTGTGAGAGGTTTCATGCTGGTGTAGAAATTGAAAGTAAATGGTTTACTCGGTTACTTTAGAAAGAACTGACAACAAATCTTTAGGTGCCTAAGATTTGTTGCCTTTCTTAGGAATGGTGTGAACATGAGCTAATTTCCAGCTTGCATGATAGATATCAGTGGAATAAGAAAGAATGAGAAGGCAGTGCAGAACATAAATCAACTCTGGAGCACAGTTAGAGAAATACCATCAGGATCAGGAGTCTTTTTTGGTATCTAGTTTGGATGAGATTCTTCTGAATTCTTTCTGGCAAAGAGTCAAAGGGGTATTGAATGTTGTATGTTAGAAATGATGAGATGCTTACAAGATTTTTCTATGGGAGAATTAGAGGAAAAATGAGAAGTCGAAATTGGCTTTTCAGTGGTTAATGATGCAATAGAACCATCGAAGTGCAAAAATGGTGCAAGGATGGTTGAACAAAAGTTACGGTCAGTAGCTTTGGCAAGAGACTAGAAAGCATCATTTGGATATGATGCATGTTCCTGCTTTTGACTCTTTTATAATGATATTTGGATATGCTAATAATTTGCTTACAGCTATTTTGGTTTTTTGTATAAACAGAAGATGCAGATGGAGATTTCAATGAAAGCCTATTGTGATATGTCTGGTTCTTCTTTTGTGAACCTTGGCACAATTTTTGGAGAACCTGATGTTAAGATTAGGGATAAAAGATTAAAATAGAATAGGGAATAGATGTTTCCATACATGTAAGAATTACTTCCTTGATGTGTGTTCAATACAAATTTTGGATGAGAAGACTGAAAATTATAATCTAATCCACTCAAGCAAATGAGGCTAAAAGTCACAGAGATCATCCCTTTTTAATTTGAACCACACACACAAAGTAGCAAACCTGTAAAACATGAGAAATGCCAGACAACACTATATGAGAATGAGTTTGTTATTCCTTCGGGAAAGTCAGTACTAGATTGTAGTCTGAATTTCCTAGATTACAAACACATACGGTTTACTTAGATGAATCACTAGTGAGGAAGAGTTGTAGAGTTTGGACAGTGGTAAGGATTATCTTGTATTCTGGTAGGCATGTGAACAATTGTATAAGATAAGATCATTGCTGATAAGCAGCATTCTATTTGCTTTATCTATACAGCTAGAAAAGGAGTTGTGAGCATTAATATTTCCAAGGAAGATGACCCTCTTTAGTATAGCATTGTGGCTTTGATCAGGACTTTTCAATAGCTTGCTATAGTAAGTGATTTGTTATAACAGTATTTGATGTAGTGAGTTGACTGCTTTCATTCTTTATTTCAATATAACTCTTCCATCTGACATTGCTGGTTATGTTGAAATAAAGAACAGTAGCAGCAGCCCTTTAACAGTAACAGCACAATCTATCATACTGTTAAAGGATTGCTAAGTAATCAGTCTATCTGACATTACTAATCACAAAAATAACTTCATACTTTCCCTTTTTTCTTGTTTGATATTTTTGTTGCAATTATGATTTTAGTAAGGCCTATGTATCCTGGTGGAAGTGATGTTTGCATCCTTAGTACTAGGCTACCCGAAGAAAGACCTAAGTTAGATTCTAGTTGCCAGCTAGAGGAACTTTCTCTGAGTGTTTATTCGACTGGTTCCCAAGTTAGTCACTCTCTGTCATGGGCAAGTGGGTTTTTTTCTCCCAGAAACTCAGGTTTTTCATTTCATAAACTTATGACTGTAGAACCCACACTATTTCAGGCAATATATTGTGTTAGGGTTAGGAACTATGAGATATGGACTCCCAAAAATACATAAAGATAATATGCCATTACATCCCATAGTGAATGGCATTGATTCCCCCACATACAAATTAGCTTAACATTTGGCCAAAGCGCTTACACACTATACTGGCAACACACCATCACACATAAAAAAACTCAGCCCACTTCAAAGCCAGCATAGAAAACCTTATACTCCAACATACTGACATATAATGGTCAGTTTTGACGTCTCCTCCTTATTCACAAATGTCCCACTCAAGGAAACGTTAGAGCTCATCCAAGCTAAATTTCCTCCTGATATCTCAGCCCTATTTTACTTCACAATGAACTCAGGCTATTTTGTTTGGCAGGGAAAATTCTACAAACAGCCATGGGTTCACCACTCTCCCCACCCTTGGCAAACTTCTTTAAGGAGACTTTTGAAGACAAAGCCTTAAACTCTGCCCCACAAAAACCAACCATATGGCTTTGCTATGTTGATGATGTGTTTGCTATTTGGCCACATGGCTCTGATACACTACTCTCCTTCTTAACACACTTAAACAACCAACACCCCCAGAATCAAGTTCACCCTGAAAAAAGAGGAAAACAACTCCCCCCTTTCCTAAGTCACCCGCCAGCGTGATGGAACCTTGGTTTTCTTTGTTTATAGAACCCACACATACAGGTAGATACATTCACCAACAATTCCCCCCCCCACCACGCACACACAACAATATGGAGTTATTAAGACACTGTACAACAGGGCTAAACTAATCTGTTCAAATGACAATGTCCTAACCACTGAACTAAATCACATCGTCAACACTTTCTCATCCAAGCTCCCCCCCCAAAAAAAAAAAATTCAAAAAATATTGAAACCAGTAAACCACAACCCCCCCCCCCCCCCCTTCACAACAAGGATTACTCCAAATCCATCACCATTCCCTACATCCGAGGCATCTCGGAAAAAATTACCAAAATCTTAAAAAAAGCATGACTTGACCTCTTGTTACAGACCATATAGAAAATTGACATCCCTTATCCGCTCCACTGAAGACCAACCACTTCCCCTAGACCTACCTGGTGTATACCAGGTCCCTTGCAACTGTAAGCTGTCCTACTTTGGCCAAACAGGCAGGACGGCGAATATCAGAATTTCAGAACACAAGAACTACATCCGTTTTCACCAGTATAGCCACTCTGATCCTGCAGACCATGCTGTGGATACACGCCACGGAATACGGTGGAAGAAAGCCACAATAGTTGTTCAAATTTGAAAGACTTTTCATGGAATCAGCCTCAGCCCTAAGAAACATGCCAAACCTCAACAAATTTGGCTGCATGAGACTGCCCCAAATTTGGGAGACTTACATCAGGAGACCTTCAGCCCAACGGCCAAGAATACCAACATAGCCCGCTATGGGGCACCATCAGGACTTTTAGGAGAAACAATAGCTTCTTCGTTTCGTCCTCATTTACTGTGTGTAGTGCCTGTGTGCACGTGTCTTTATTTTAAGTTCCTTTGAAGATGGCAACGTGACATTGCTGAAATATTGGAAATATATATCAAAGTTTAATTTAATTTATATTCTAGTGTACTTTGGGAATTCCTTAAGTTAATTAATAATCATGAACTATGAGATAGCGGCACTCATCTGCAGTCTGTTCACTAGATGGCATTTAAAATTAGTGATAGTCTTGGGCCAGCTATCTCTGATTGGCTAGTAGTGGTATTTGACTTATCCTCAGGTCCCAAAAGTTAGATAAGGCTAAAATAGCCTCATCTACTCCCTATGGGAATAAAAGGCTTTAGCATTTTTTTGCAATTTTAGTCTAGAATGCCAGGATTCCATACCAAATACTGAAGATCCTGTAAACTGTCTTGCGTTATCTTCATTCCAAAAACGTTTAACATCTAGAGTTGTATTGGCTTGTATCTTGAATGTTTAGTAAAGCCATTGCTTTCTCAGAAAATATGTTGTAAGCTACCAGGATGTGGACTGCTCTGGTTTTCTTTTTTAACTTGATAAAATTATCCCTGACAGGAACAGGGATAATAATGAACCAAAAACCGCACAACTACTACTGGGTTAGGTATACCTATGTTTACAAAATACATGCTTTTAGGAGTGAAAACAGTATAAGTTAACAATGTGTTAATGATAATTAATAATACCAGAGTTTAGCACAGTGTTCTGATTTTTTTATCCCCATGCCATCCACACTTGAAAATATTTTTACTTTCAGCAAATTTTTTACATGATTGATTGTATCCTTGTATACTGGTCATATACCAGATTAATTCATTATATTATGCACACAAGAAATGATGCAGTTTCATCATTTTCTAATTAATTAGCTTGACAGCTTAATTTGCAATATTTCTATCTTAAGTGGTGGTTTCTGTGGTTTAGAAGTTCACATGGCATATTCTGGTAATTGGACAACATTTTTTTAATAAGCTATATAAAACACAATGAATTAATAAAAGACCCGACAAGTTTCGGGTCTTTTATTTACTTCAGGTAAAAGTTACCTTTTACCCCCTGGGGATGTAAGTCGTTCGACTTGCATCTTCAGGGGTAAAAGGTAACTTAAAGTTTAAAACACAAAGAAAAGAGAAATATTGGTAATAGTTCATACTATACAGTTGTAGCCATCTGACTATTCATCAAATTAAAAATCAGAATGCAGATTCAAAGCAGTGCTGGGTTTAAACAATGCTGGATGATGCCACATTCTGTTGTTCAGGTTCTTAATGTGCGAGGTCTGACTGAGGTATATTTTTTATTAAAGCTGACCAAACTTGGTGGAGAATTAATCCTTGATTTTTATTGCATTGTGTTGGTATTTTAAGCATGTTTGCAGCTTCTTTAAATTTCCTTATGTAACAATTTTTTTCTATGTACGACATGTTTGTTTTCTGCCATAGTACATTGTGGCCGATGGAAGTGGTATGGAAAACTATACCTGATTTGTGTTCTCTTCTGTTTAGCACATCTTTTTGGTGTTCGTTCATGCAAATTTCCCTAGATCTTCCTGTCTGTCCTACGTAGCAGATACTGCAAGAACAATAAATTTTGTAAACATCTAGTTTTTTTAAAGGATGATGAGAAGGTTTCGAGGGATGTAGAAATCTCAAAATTTTTTCCAGTGGAGAAAGGCTACTTTGATGTTATATTTGTTAAGTAATTTAGCCATCTCATCTGTAACATTTTTGATATATGGAGGCGTGATAGCATTTTTGAAATCTTGTTTCTGAGAGATGCTTGTAGGAGGTATTTTTGTAATATTATTGAGATTTCTAGCTTTTATTTATTTTATTTACTAATGTTTCTCAGTACTGTGCCTTTGTAATATTTCTATCTTAAATCTGTCTATTGATTTCTTTATATATATATATATATATCTATCTTTTTCCTTTGACTCGTCTTTATACTCTCATTTGTTAACTTTACTATTCTTTATCCTTATCTGTTACCTTTCTATATAGTCAGTTAATCTTAATTCCTTCTCTCTACTTTCAGTATATTACACTTATACTTGAGATTTCTAGAAATTTATTTGATTATTCCAAACTGCACCACTAAAAATCTCTAATTGGCATAAGAAATTAATTATACCTCCAGTAAAGCACCTCTATACAGTTAATTACAGTCGTGCCTAACTCCTAACTTAATTTTCGTATCAAGGTTTAATTTCTTTCCCCATTTACAGGATCGGATTTTATTGGGAATAGTGCAGTTGCTAAAAAGATCAGACGGCACGTCTTATAAATAAAATAAACATGTTTATTCACGCTTAGACAACAATACAATGTATACACTTAAATGATGTTACTATCATTATCTCTCGAGGTTAAGCATCAAGATTAAAACACTATATAGAACAACTCTTGGGCAAGTTATAAATATCAAAGACGTAAATCATCAAACAATTTATTCTGTATATCAAATAACTATCAGTTTCTCTCAAGCTTAAGCATCAAGAATAAAACATCACATAGAACAACTCTCAGGCATGTTATAATCATCAAATACGTAAATCATCAAACAATTAATTCTGTATATCAAATAACTATCAGCTCATTTACAATCTAGGAATTATCATGCTTTGACAAGTAAAAATCTCCAATTCTAACTTTCACAAAAAAGAATGTAACACTCGCTTAGCAATCAACCTTTCACACCATTACAATTCTAAATTCTATAATTTTCTTATCAGCTCTTTTAAACCATTCCAATGTAATACAACGCAAGCTTAAACTTTCATTAACATCTTTTCAATTATTCTGAAAGCAGATTTACTTCATACGAATTAGTTTTCAATCTATTACATCTTTCAATCCTATGAATTCAGTCTATCCAAAACAGTCCTTCACATCATAAATTAAGAGAAAGTTTTTGACAAAAAAATTCAACTCACATTAATTCTTTCATAGGCACAATTGCTCTTTAATTGTATCTTCTCTTCGGGCTTATTCTGGATCCCCCCTCTATTGTTATGGCTTGCTCTATCGCTTCAGACGCATCATGGACACTGTGTTCTCCTCCGGAATTACTCACAGGGCTGGAGCGCGATCTTTCAGCGTAGTAGGCACTCGGATGGGGTCATCTTGGTCCTGGGCCGCTGGTCGCTCTACAAGGTTTCGCCTCCCTTTATCCTCCATGACTTCATCCGGGATTGTATGTAGTCCATGGATCGACTCTCCTCTTTTCTCCTGGCATCACATCTCTCCAAGTCGATCCACCTTAGTCCATTCCTGACCTTTTTATTTCGCCTCTCTGGACCTTGCACAAAGTTTCTTAGACCCCAAATATTTCCGCACAAACTTTGAACTAAGGTCTGAGATCCCCGTACCTATCACGTGCTAACTCCTTTCCTTCTAGAAGGTTCCGACTTCTATCTCCCTGAAGTGTAGTTTAATCCCTTTTTCAGTAACAGCTTCTGATGTATACCCCCCCCCCCCTCTGCTATCGACCTTGACGGTAGTGTCAGACTGCTTGGGTTATAATGGGTTTCCATTCTACCCTATACCAAGTGATACATCAAATATATTTCTGAATTCTAAGGTAATTTCCCTTAAACTTCTATTTTTAGATACTTGTTTACTTTATTTTTGCATGTGTAATTCCTCTGGGTCTATATAGATGGGCATGTAGATAATTCAAACATACTTCTAATCTCTGAGAGATTCTCTTTTGAAATATGCATTCATATATCTTCTATCTACAGTATCGTGTAAATTTTTCTGGACTAATTTTATATGGGCTGATATTATTGTTTACATTTATTATATACAAGTTTACAATTCTTTGAATTTCAGATGTGACTCTTGTAAAATCGATGCAATTAAACACTGTAAGAATTATGAAGTTGCATCGAATTTTACATTTTAAGCATGTTTGCAGCTTCTTTAAATTTGCTTATGTAACAGTTTTTTTCTATGTACGACATGTTTGTTTTCTGCCATAGTACATTGTGGCTGGTGGAAGTGGTATGGAAAGCTAGACCCGATTTGTGTTCTCTTCTGTTTTGCACATCCTTTTGGTGTTCGTTCATGCGAATTTCCCAGATCTTCCTGTCTGTCCTATGTAGCAGATACCGCAAGAACACCTGATTTTTTTAAAGGATGATGAGGAGGTTCGGGGGGGGGGGGGGGTAGAAATCTCGAAATTTTTTCCAGTGGCAGAAAGGCTACTTTGATGTTATTTGTTAAGTAATTTAGCCATTCCGTATGTAACATTTTTGATATATGGAAGTGTGATAGCGTTTTTGAAATCTTGTTTCTGAGAGATGCTTGTAGGAGGTGTGTGTGGAGGATTTTTTTGATAGTCTTGGTTTCATAACCATTCTTTTGAAAGTTTAAAAAAAACTGTTACATAAGGAAATTTAAAGAAACTGCAAACATGCTTAAAATACGAACACAATGCAATAAAAATCCAAGGATTAATTCTGCACCCAAGTTTGGTCAGCTTTAATAAAAAAATATACCTCAGTCAGACCTTGGAAATTATGAACGTGAACAACAGAACGTGGCATCATCCAGCATTGTTTAAATCCAGCACTGCTTTGAATCTGCATTCTAATTTTTAATTTTATGAATAGTCAGATGGCTACAACTGTATATAGTATGAACTATTACTAATAATTTCTCTTTTCTTTGTGTTTTAAACTTTAAGTTACCTTTTATCCCTGAAGATGTAAATCAAACGACTTACGAAACTTGTCAGGTCTTTTATTAATTCATTGTGTTTTATATAGCTTATTAAAAAAATGTGGTCTAATTACCGGAATATGCCATGTGAATTTCTATCTTATTTCTCTTATTCTGTGGTATTAAAAAAAAAGGGGAACATGCAATTTTGTGAAGAAGTAGCTGCTTTTAGAGATGATATTCTGTAATTCTTTTAAGCAAAATCATTTTCTTGAAAGGCAAAAAAATAAAAAAAAATGATTTAATGAAGCAGTATAATTAAAATTACTGTAGAATATATTCCATTCTAACCATATATTCAATATCTGAAATAATAACATTCAATATCTGAATTGATGATTTCTTTAAATGCTTTCTTCCAGATACTCCAAGTTCTTTGCAGAATCTCACCCGTATCAAAATTCGACGGTGTTTGTACCAAATTCACAAAAATTGCTTCAGCTGGGCTGTCAAACATTTACCTATACCAAACACACTAATGAATTTTTTGATGTATGTCTAACAGTACTGTGTTGGTGCTGTTACTGTTTGCAAATGTATACATTGTTTTGTCCAGAGTGTACAGCTACCCTATAACTGAGCAGTTTTTAGCTTAGTGGATTGTAATGTTGTAATACTACTATACGTATGTTCATCTGATGAACTTCAGCTGCTGTGGGTATATCCTCAGTGTGCCTAGGATATATGGGATTTAAATCACATGGTTTTAAATGAATAATTTATTTCATTGTGAGTGCTCTGTATTTCTTATCTGATAAGTGAGACACTGGAAGACTTAGCATGATTTTTTGCATATAACATAAGGTAAGTTCTGATCATGGTAGAAGGCATAAAAAGGAATAATACTGGCACTTGAGAAAATTTGTGTAGTGACCCTATGCACATCCTTTATGCAGACTTCAGATGATTTTCATATATTATGAAATTATTCTGTACGTGGTCATTTCTAGAGAGATTGAGGACTCATTTCTGTAATTTTTCTAGGAAGGCAGTTTTTTTTGTTCATGAATTGACTACTTTAATTTTACATTATGTATGCAGTTATTTGGACTACATTGAAACTTTGTGATCATCACTTCAATTATTAAAACTTGGTTTAATGTACAACAGGGTATTGATGGCATTCCTACAGCAATTCATATTTTAGATATGAAGAGTTGAATTACTTTCTCCTTTTTCACATAGTATTTTACTTCATCGCATACTTATTTTGCAGATGTGTATATATATGTATTAAACACTGAAGTATGCCATTAATCTGCCCAAGAATGAAATGGGGTGGAAAAAAACAGCATTGAAATATATTTAATACTTTATTGTACAATGAAACCTGTGGAGAATTCATGCCTAAAGAAACACATGTAATAACCACAGTAATAAGTTTTAATAAGTAAATATTTCATCCTAAGTATCTTAGGACATAGTCAGTACATGAACGTTTCTTTATATAAACATGAACGTTTATATAAAGAAAGTAATAACTTTATATAAACACTCATGTTTATATAGAGAAAGTGCTGAAGCCCTACTTCACAGATGAAATCTAAACCATAATAACGTTCTTGCATCCATAATAACATTCCTAAAGTATGGGAAATTGTCATACAAAATTGTGTAAAAAAAATAATTTTTTTATATATGTTATCTTATAAACTTTTTTCCCCCTCCAGATATATTTTAATTTAATTCCATAGCACACTACTGCACACATATTGGGATTTCATTGTAATCATGCACCCTAACTGTATGTTATTCCTAGTGTTGTTTGAATTAACTGTACTGATGATGTCCTAAGATATTTAGGATGAAATATTTACTTATTAAAACTTATTACTGTGGTTATTACGTGTGTTTGTTTAGTCATGAAATATATTTAAATTTTCCTTCTCAGATGTTTAATGTATGGTCCAAATATTTTTATTAAATTAGTTCCATACCTGAAGTTATGGTTATAAATGCTTGATTTATTCTTTAAGAAAAGTGTATATCCAAAAACATAACTTAAAAAATCAAAAATGATGTATATTTTGTGACTCTAAATTAGAACAACTTGCATTTCATAGATAAAGAATCCTTATATTGTAATTTAAGTTACCTCTCATGATTTATTGTGATAAAAAAAAAAAAAGCTTTTGTTTCTGAGCACCAAAAGAACAGCACAGATTTAATCATCAATGAAATCAAAAAATTTACATGAAACATAAACAGTATGACTTGATATTTCAAATTTGTATATTGAGAACATGTTTTTACTGATTTATTTGAGCTCTTCTGAACCATCCATACCAGTAGGAAGTATAGTTATCTGATTTTTAATTACTGACATGTCATGAGTGTTCTCCCACATTTTCACTTAGCACTGTAACATTGGTTATGAAACTTCATAAACAAAAAATGAATTTATAAAAGCAGTAGATGCACACTGTAGTGAACACCATTATAACGAAATGATGTGCTTCAGCAAACCACAGCCAACTTTTGAGTTAAAGTTCAAAACCTTCACAATAGTAGACTCGCAATCAGGAAACAAAGGAAATCATGGAAAATGATACATTGATGACAAAACACAAAGGAAAATTGTGGGAAATAAAATGAAAGATATGACAAGACATCATACACTGACAACAACACAAATGATTGGTCAGAACTATACATAAAGCACATAAAATAACAAGATGAAAAGTTCAAATGCACAATAATGGCAGATATAAGAAAGAAAGAGAAGAGTATGAAATTTAAAAAAACAAAAAATGCAGAATTTAACTTTCAGATGTTACAGCAGCTTAAATTAATGTTAATACTTGAAATCTTCATGATGAAACTGAGTATGTGCAGATTGTACTATTCAAATCAAAAATATAGGTCAGAAACTTAAATTATAAATCAGAAATTTAGAATTTTATTATAGGATAAAGACTCTCTGAAATCTAAAATGAGATAGTTCTTTAATTTACAGTTCTAAGAGAACAGTGTTAGTTTATGCTAACTGTACATAATTGGATCTAGCTAGAAAGCTGACATTCACAGCAGCTGTGTCAGTCACTTTTCCAGCTGCACATATTTTGTTTATTATGATTTCATATGACATTAATTTAAGCTGATATAACATTTTTTTAATGTCATAAACTTCTAGTTTTTTATTATGTCTCTCATTATTTGTATTTTTTTCATGCCATTTTTGTGTGCTTATGTATGGTTCCTGCTAGCTTTATGTTCTGTTATCAGTGTATGATTTACTGTGACTTTGTTTATTCTATTTCCCTCCATTTTCTTTGTTTTATTTCTCTTGACATTTGTTCTGTTTCTCTTGCCATTTCCTTTGTCGTCGGAATGGGATTAGGAAAGGGTCAATATTTTTTCCCTTAATTCACTGTAGTGGACCTTGCACTCAAACAAACTACATTTTTGGTCCCCAGTTGTTCACTATAGTGAGCAACTACTGCATTACTATCATAGTGAAAAAAAAAACCAGGTGAATGCATTTAAAATTTGTACTTTTTATTTATTGTTATTATTATTATTTTTTTATTTATTTATTTTTATTTTTTTGATTATATGAAAAAAATAAAGCTATTATCTTGTTATATGTGGCCAGATTTTGTTTCTGTACAAAAAAATTTTTAATGAATTTCAGAATGGACATAAACATAATTTGTAATGTAAACATGAGTAATATAATTAGTTATAGAATAATTGTATATTTTTAGTTATTTTGTTAAGTGGTTCTCAAATACAGGAAAGTGAGAAAGTGATATTAGTTGATATTCATATATCATAATATATGGATTTCATATATTATGAAATTGCACATAGATCTATATCTGGAAGTACTGATCCCGTATTCCATTGCGATGAAGTTGTGAAGAGGATCCAGAGGCAAGTTATAAAGATTGTAGCAGATCTCTGGAATGCTCCCTATTCAAATAAATTGGTGGTCTGTAGCCTTCAAAAATTAGCTGATTTTTCAGTACATGACAAGAAAGGAGAGAACAAGGGGGTTCATCAGTTGAAGTTCTATAAGAGTGTGGGTGGCAAGGATGTTAGGACTAGGTTTTTTGCTTGGAGGGTGGTGAATGAGTTGCCAGAAGTGGTTGTGAGTGCTTCAGCAGTGAATGGGTATGTGCAGTAAGTAATTAATTAATTAGCGTATGATAATGATGATAGAGCAGCCGTGAGTTCCATATGGGTAGTACGGCACCGTGTTATGAAACCAACATGAAACTATTGGCTACAATGTATTTTTTGTCTATCAGTTGAGTATTCATTGCTGTGCATAGTTATTCATTACAATGGCATTAGCAAAGTCCTAGCTGAAGTCACATAAAATAGGTGCTGTTTTAAGTTCACTATTACAAAAAATAAAAGCTCAGAACTTATACAGTAGCAAACAGAATTTCCTAGAAATGACATCACAATCAGTTTACAAAGGAAATGCTAGGAATTTGCACTTTGATGACAGAACAGTGTTTATTTATGGCAGGAATCTTGCATAAACAAAGGAAATTCTAGGAAATAGAACAAAGGAAATTACGCATTGATGATGGACACAAAAGATTTACAAGAATCAAACATAAAGAACACAAAAGTATAATTGCAAACAACAATAGTTTACTGTTTAAGAAATAGAAAAATTATTTATCACCGTCATCATCATCAAATTCCTGCCATGTACCCTCAAGGGGCGTACAGAATATGATAGTACTACATGAAAAACTTACACCATTACTAATTTCCTATCTACAATTTTTCTCCAAATCAGTCTGTTACTTGTCAAGACTCCAACATTATCAGATCTTATATTTCTATCGTCTAAGGCACTTTGTACTGTATCAATCCACCTATATCTTGGTCTTCCTCCGGGTCGTTTTCCTGCCCAACCTGATAGAGAACACTTGTTTTGCTAATCTTTCCTCGCCCATTCTGTTTAAGTGACCATACCACCTGAGATTTATTTTCATTGTCTTTGTCTTTTTATTGCTGACCTTCATACCATATCTATTACAACAGTTATTCAATTTAGCCAGAGAATCTTGCAGACTTGTAGCAGATTTATTTAGAAGTATAACATCGTCCACATAAAGCAAAGAGCTGATGTTAACATCTCCAATTTTGATATCATGTTTAATACCACCTTCCTTCATGTGATCCATCTAGATAATGAATAACAGAGGGGATAATGTACATCCTTGTCTCACACCAGATTTAACATTAAACCATCTTCCTGTACTTTCTTCAATTCTAACTGCTGACTTAAAACTCAAATAAAGACTAAGTATTGCTTGATATAATGTAACACCATATAACTGTAGTGTATTGAATATCTTCTCTCTTGGAACCTTGTCATATGCCTTTTCCAGATCGACATAACTTAAATACAGATCTTTGTTATATTCCCATGATTTCTCAACTATTTGTCATAAAGTGAAGACATGATCCTGACAGGCTCTATTTGGCCTGAATCCAGCTTGTTATTCACCAAACTTTTCTTCCACATTTCTTCTCAACTGTTTCTCAAGTATACTTGTATAGATCTTGCCAGGAACACTCAGTAGGGAAATACCTCTGTAATTCTCATATTCAGTTTTATTTCCCTTTTTATATACAGGTACTATGAGAGCTCTACTGCAATCATCGGGAATTCGTCCCTCTTTCCAGGCCTTCTGAACTATGCAGTGCAGCCACTGTAAGACTTTTATACCACCATACTTCAGCATTTCTGGTCGAATATCATCTACTCCACATTTCCACTGCCTTTCCACATTTAAAGACTTTGATGGCTTTTCCTGTTTTTTACCACTGTGCTGTCATCACTGCTTGTTTCATTTAGCAATTTTTCGAAGTAATTACTCCATGCTTCAAGGATATCTTTTTCTCCCATTTTCATGTCACCTCTATCATCTCTAATTCCTTTTACAGCACTCTTTCTTCCATTTCTAAGCTTCTTGTTTAGGAATATGAATGATTTTGTTTAGCTACTTTTACACAGTGTTTAGCTGTCTTACATTTGTCTCTGTATTCTCTAAGAGCACAAGCTGACTTATTTGCCAGGAACTTTTGATATGCTTTCTTGTTTTCCTTCACTACCTCTTAACTTCCTTTGTCCACCATGGAGTTCTGAATTTTCTATCCTTGCAGACAACCTTACTGTATGCCTCTCTGGCTGAATCAATCAGGGTTTTCTTCAGAATTTGCCACTGAATCTCCAAGGTTTGATTCCTTTTCTCAAACTTTTTCATTTTTTCTTCAATAATCTTTGTGAATTTTAGTCTACAGTTCACATCTGAGAGCTACTCAACTTTTATTCTCTTTGATCTCTTCCAATTTCAAATCCTCTGTACATGCTACTGTTCTGCACCAGTTAAAAAAACATCATTGTCAACAATAACATAGTCAATGAGACTTTTCTTATTCCTTGCCTCTTCTCTCCATGTGAATTTGTGCACATTTTTATGTTGGAACATGGTGTTAGTAATAACCAGTCCATGTCCTGAACAAAAATCCAACAGGTATTTGCCATTATTATTAGCTTTGTTCTTTTCTCCAAATTTTCCTAAAATATTTTTGTATGTCGGACAATCATTTCCTACTCTGCTATTTAGATCCCCAACAAGGACCAACTTTTCCTTTTTCATTGTGTCAGTTGCTTTCTCTAAAGTCTCAAAAAATTCCTCCACTTTTACCGTAGTAGAACCTTATGTGGGACCATAGTGTAAAGTTATGGGAATTTTGTTTATTTATTTATATTCTACTGTGTTTACCTATATTTGATCTTACTAAATCTCCAATTAAATCCTTGTCTGCTGCACCTTTGTTAAATTCCTGTATTTGTTATATACCTTACCTATCTGCCTTAGTTAATCCTTTGTCACTTATAATTCTCTCTTAAGTCCCATTAATTCCTTACGCATACAAATCTTATTATTTCTCTAACTGTTGGCCTCTATAAACTTAATGAATGATAGTGCACCGCACTGTTAACAAAGATTCTGTCTCAGGCTAGAGCCAATCCCTTTGTTATAATTCTGGTATTAACCCTGTTTCTAATTTTGGAAAAATTTATTTAACACTGTGCCATCCAAAATTATTAGACTAGAGAAGCTTTGTCGTCTGGGAGCAAACACTCAGAATGGCACAATATTCAATATTCATACAATTACTATTACAAATTTCACCAAAAACTTGTGTCTTAAATTTTACTGCTGTCATGGCTATCCCCAAAATTTTTGATTCCTACAGTTTCTACTTTATGAGTGGTGCATTGAGAACATAGATCAGGCAAGTTATTAGGTTGACAAGAAAGATTTTATTCATTAAAAAGGTACGATACAATTACTGATAATTACTTAACTAATTTAATCATGCAGGTGTAACCTGGGTATTCTTAATCCTTCTCAACATGAAGCAATATCTAATACTAAACAAATTATGAATTCCTTCTAACTACTTAACATTCTTGGGTAATCATTTATGAAATCTTAGTCTTAGGAACTAGCTGACCATAGCAAAACTATATATTCAATCACAACACTTCACAAGTCCTCACACACAGAGCTACAACATTCTAATTGTGGATCAGATTCTAAAGTCCAATAACTTATCAGTTCCTATCTTCATTACAATCTAACATTCCTGTATATACAAAAGATTGAAAGTTCTTACATTACCGGGGCATTAGGATCTCTGTGGCTTTCTCTTTTGATTATCTGTTATATTCTTATGGCACGTTGTTTCTTCCTTCAGTTTACTGCTTTCAGAGAAGACTGGCTAGAATACGTTCACAATTCACTTCCTTCGATATAGGCGAAGCTGGTCTGTGGAGATCGGTCCACATGGTTCCACATATTATCTTGGTCTACGCTGATTAAACTGCTGTGCCTAGGCCTATGCTTGCACTGGATCTCTGTCTGACCATATAGCTGCCTATGGACATCGTCCTTCTCAACCGCACTCGAACTTCCTTCTCTGGGAATGACAGGAACAAGATGGAAAAAAGCCCTGAGTTTGCGTTGCTAAGCTCTATATATTCACTACTGTGATATTCTCCGTACTACGTCATTGTTTTCACCCGCCACCTAATTCTTCTGCACTCCGTGCCGTCGCTCCTCCTCCTTGCGTGTCCATGGGAAACTCCCGTGCCTGTTTAGACTTTGCGTGACTGCCTCCGGACATGTTCTTAATCCGCTTATCTCGTCTGTAACTTTGATCTAAACTTTCGCATACTAACATTTTTTTTTACCTATTTTCAACCTCTGTTGTACTTACAAAGACACTTAACATTATAATACATAAGAAGAATTTTAAATCATGCACTTTATCGTTATTTTACTATCGACTTCACCTTTACCAGTATACAAGTATTTCTCTGAGAATTTTGATACTTGTTAAATCTGAATGAAATGCAGTACAATAAATTTCTCCTTCATTCAAGATTTAACAGTAGGCACAAATAAGTGTCATTGTCCAGTTTCCCATTCTGATATTTGCCCACATCACTCTACTAGAGACTGCCTGCCATTCAAGAAGATTAGCCTCGTATTTAGTGTTGAATACTATGGCTACTCCTTCCCCTTGATTGTCATTGCCTGAATATAACAATTTGTATTTATTGCTCAGAAAGGTCTCACCAGTTTTTGTCTTTTTTGTTTCAGTCACCCCTATTATGTCGATCTGGTACTTATCTAATTCATCAGCTAGCTCCATTTCTTTGCCATTCAGGCTTCTTATGTTGATAGTACCGATCTTTAACTCTGGTGATGTTGAGTTGGGGTGTGTTTTCAGATTTGTTCCAGTAGCTGACTTTTCGCTGTTAGCCCTGGTTCCTTGGCAAAAACAAACGGGGGCTTGTTTAACCGGGTGATACCCCAGCCGGCATGAAATTTTGTCTTGTTGTACCATCATTTTGTATTTTGGTTTAAGCCAGTAGGAATACAATTTGGTCGGCTAAATCCCAAATTGCCAGTCCATCCTCGTTCGTTCATTATCCAAGTAGATACCCAACAGGGTGCACCACGAGAAGGTGAGGATTGGACATTAGGTCAGAAGCCCTGGTCGGTTCTCTGCATTTCTTTAAAGACTATGTGGAGGTCTCCTCTCAGTTATATAGCTTTGACCCTTAAGCAGCCCCCCATTACTTATCACTACAATGGTAATTTCATATTTTTTTTTATTCACACTCATAAAGATTTATTACCATTGCCATCGTTATTGTTAAACTTCCCATGGAGTTCTAAAAGATTTATTATTCAATGTCCTCCTGATTAATTACAATATTCATCAAACTCTGCCTTAAACTGGTTTACTATTTCTGCACATGGTACACTAAAGCTCTTCCACTCATCATTTTCCAAGCAAAAAACCTCCTCACTCTCTTCCCTGCATCTTCCTTTTACCACTTCAAAGGATGGCTTCTTGTTCTTTTGTTTTGTCTCCTTGCACTCTATGTAAAATCTCTAGTGTATTAAATTGATATGAATCCCTTGCCAACTTACATATCTTAATCATAATACCCCTCCTTCTCTTTTCCACCAGACTCTGCTCATGGCTCATCCTCATTATGTTCTTATGAAGCATTCCAGAGGCCTAACACTATCTTTCTCTAGATTATTTTCAACATCATAGCAAAACCAGTTTTGTGCAGAGCCTGATTTCTGGTACAGCCTGATTTCTGCATATTGGTGTCTTCATCATCATTGCTATAAGCAGTTGTGTTATCCTCACAGTTCTCAAAATGTAGTTCCTAAATTTCTGATTCTTTTCTATCATCAATTCCGTATCCCTTATATCTTTCACCTTCTTCAGTTTATCCCCCACTATTTGAATATACTGTCTTCAGTTTTCAGACTTGCCACTACCTATCAAAACCTCACACTTTGCAGAATTAAATTGATTACCCTATTGATATCCATCCACATAGTCTGTTCAAATTTTTCTGGAGAGCCACAACACTAGTTTTGCACTTTATAGTTCTCCCCAACTCAGCATCATCTGCATGCAACTCTATATTCCATTTGAGCCTCTCCCATTATCCTTAACATAATACACTCTGCCATATTAGCAATTCCTTTAGTTGGAAAGGCTCAGGTTCAAATTCCATCTAGAATATGAAAAATATTTATAAGGGCTTTTTACTTGAAAGTGAATTAGCCATAAATAGATAGCATAAGTTTACCTCCCAGCAATCCATGAAACAGGCAAAGTGATTGCTTGCAATCACTAGCCATAAAGATATAACATAAGTTTACCTCCCAGTATTTCATTAAGCAAGTAAACTGTCTGAAAGACTACATGCAATCACTAGACATAATACTGACCTTGTAGCCGGAGTTGCTTTGGCCATATTCCAAACAACCTTAAATATGCTGCTCTGTCAAACATGACTTTCTGCTACCTATCAGATAGTCAGTTCCCTCTCCAACTCAGTAATCTGTTTATCCCATCCCATCTGCATTAATTTAAATACCAGCTTCTTATACTTCAGTCGTCAATGGTTTCTTCAAAATCTTGACATACCACTGTATTTGCATCACTCTTGTCCAGTATCTCTGTCATCACCCTAATATAATCGCTAAGTAGTTGTTAAACATGAACAAACATCGGGTTATGTTGATGCTTGAAAGTTCACATAAAGGCCACATAATTCTAAAATAAAACTGTATTAGTTCTACACTTGTCTGCTAGTTTTGTATACCTTTTTATACACTTTAGAAGAGTTTATTATATAAAAGGTAAATGACTAGAAATAGACAACAGAATCAGCAAAGCTGGTATGGTGGGAAGTCAATTGAATAAATTCATATGGAATAAGAGAGAAATTAGTCGGAACACTAAATTAGCTGTATACAAGACAGTGTTCAAACCAGTTTTAACTTATGGATCTGAGAGCTGGGTCAGAAGTAAAACACTTGACAAAAGACTAGAGACCGCAGATATGAGAGTCCTGAGAAAGATTATAGGCGTGAACAGATGGCATCAATGGCAGTATCATATTAAAAACGAGGATATTAGGAAAGAACTTGACATTGTCAGCATCCAGGAATGCGTTAGCAGAGCTTATCTCAGGTGGTATGGTCACTTAAACAGAATGGGCGAGGAAAGATTAGCAAAACAAGTGTTCTCTGCCAGGTTGGCAGGAAAACGACCCAGAGGAAGACCAAGATATAGGTGGATTGATACGGTACAAAGTGCTTTAGACGATAGAAATATAAGATCTGATAATGTTGGAGTGTTGACAAGTAACAGACTGATTTGGAGGAAAATTGTAGATAGGATATTAATAATGATGTAATTTTTTTCATGTAGTACTATCATATCCTGTACACCCCTTGAGGGTACATGGCAGGAATTTGATGATGATGACAAGAGAGCCTCACTGTATTAAAGCAAGACTAGAATTGATGGTTGAGGAGGGTTAAAAAGGATGTTTTTTCTTCTAGTAGAAAAATAGAGAAATATATAACTAATAAAATTGTATCTTATAATTATGTGATCTTTATAGAACACATGAATGTTTAAATCTCACTATTCCAGATATGCAGACTGATAGTTGAAAGCATCAGTTTTGGTACATGTCTTGGGACAATTTTACCTTCCTCTCGCTCACTTGGTGCTGTTTTCTCCTTGTTTAATGATTAAACCAAGAATAAATTTCTTGGCATCTTTATAGGTTTTTTTACTTCAGTTATTTGAGGTATGCCTCATTCCGGTAAGGGTTATTTTCAATGAAAATGCATTTGCATCAGGAGTGGAAACATATCACATCATGAAAAAGAGATGAAATCTTGGAGGTAATTCTGTATGGCAACATTGAAGCAACAGAAATATGGGAGCTCAGATTTGTTGGGAAAAATCAATCCACAGGAAAAAAGAAAAAAAAAATCGCAAGGTTATGATTTAAGTTACCAGTGACATTAGTACAGTAGTATCTCGCTAATCCGAGCTAATAAAAGCCGTGATCGTTCGGATTAGCGAATTTTCCCCAAGACACAACAATAACTAGCTTTAAGACAAAAATAATCAGATTCTAATGGTGCATCAATTTAATTCTGTAAATGAAGAAACTGATAGTAAAAAGCTAATGTACTGTAATGTAAAACTTAAAAAATACAAGTTTATAATAAATTTAGTTTAATCCTTTATCCAAGTGTAAGCAAACAAAGTTTGCGCCTGAAGTATCTTCAGGACTGAGGCAACTCGTAAGGGTGGATCAAGCTGTCATCACGCCTTGTTTCAGTATCTCCCATAATGCAAAGCACATCTTGCGGTCTTTTTTAGTAAAAATTTTAGTGTGTATATATCTGTATTGGTGAGGATTCTGATTTAATAAAATTGCATAGTTCAGTACATAACTTAATTTGCATAAACAATATCACTTTCTTGTACACAACACAAAAAAAAGTTAATTTCTCTATAAAAAAAGTCACTGATTTTCTTTTACTGGTTGGAAACTAAACTTTTTTCGAATGCTTCTCGGAGCTGTATTAGCAATAAAAATTTGTGATATGGCATATCATTCTGCTTAGCCCATTCTATACACACGTTAAAACTGTCAACTGCCTCTCTGTGTTTTACTTTTTTTTCTTCGAGTTCTTTATCGTCATCATCGTCTTCTAATTCATTCTGTATCGTCATATTTATAATTTCAGCATCTGATTTGATTCCAAATTCACTTTCCGGTTCTACCTGTAATCTACTTCTTAACATCTGTTTGTGAAATATCAACATCTGGATTTATATTTTTAATTTCTTCTTTTTGTATATCACCGTAGTTATCTTTGTTCTAGAAGACTACAGTTATTTCCATGAAGCTCGAATTGCTTCCGATTCGAGGCTTCCCAAGTAGCAGCAACTGAGAATGCTACATCCTTCAAATTTATATTTTCTTTTATTGATGTGGTAACGTCATAATTTTGGGAAATTACATTTAACCCCTTAAAGTATCAATTAAAAATCAGAAAGCGGTCGTTTTTCTGCTAATTTTTTGGACGAGGGTGATTTGCTGAATCAAATTCATTATTTGAAAAATAATGAATTTGATTCAGCAAATAATGAATCAAATAATGAATTTGATTCATTATTTGAAAAATAATGAATTTGTGCAAATGCAAACGAAATAGCCAATGCACGCCGTTGGCAACTTTTCTCGGCTGAAAGGAAATAGGCACAAGATTAGCGTCCATATTCGGTTGTATTTATATGTGAAACCAAAATTCAAAATCAATTTTGGTGCAATAAACAAAAGATTTTAAGGGATTAAAGCCTGTCTTTACAATCTTTTAATTTAATGGATTGTATTATGGTCTGATCCATTGGTTGCAACAATGGAGTACAGTTTGGAGGCAAAATAATAATACGTAATAAAACTTTTTTTCTTTCAAACCGCAGTTCGGATTACTGGAGGGTTCGAATTAGCAAGATGCCACTATATTTATGAAAAAACTTGTGGAGAATAGTGAGAATTATCTGAATCCCCATTGGTAAATGTAATATTTGTGTTCATTACCAACTGCTAATACTTTATCACCACTTCTGGACTAATCTGTAAGTAGAAACAAGACGGTTTGAATTATGAATGTTGAGGTTTCAAAGGAAGATGATCTCACTGTTTGGATAATTATAGTAGAAAATCAGCTTTCAGAAATAAATAACCAGAGAAAAATTAGAAGACAGCAAATTATTATTAAGAGAGACCCCCAGCGAATCTGGAACTCATTGAGGAAGACAACATACCACCTGCAGCAGTTGTCATACTTTTTCTTGAATTCATTCACAGTACATGTGCACACACACATCCAATTGCAATGCCTTCCAATCATTCACCACTGTCAGAGAAATATAGCTCTCACCCCTTTGTTGAAGGCATTCGTTCTCAACTTACAAGAATGCTCTATCGTTCTTTCCCAACCCTTCATAAAATTAAAAATTCCATCTTCTGTATAATCCTTTCAGAAGTATGTTAGTTTCAATTATATCATCTCACTTTCACCTGTTTGCAAGTAGCTACAGCCTACAAATTCCCAATGTCTTCATAATCAGTATTCCACAATCCTGATATTATTTTTAACCCTCACCTTTGTGTGTGCTCCACTTTATCAGAATTACCATGGAGACCAGACCATGCAATAGTCCAAGTGGGATCTGATCAAGGCATTGTAAAGAGGAAAAATGACTATCTTTGGATGTCAAGGTTCGTTTCAGAATTGCAATCATCATAATATAATATATGGTCACCTCCATGAAGTTCAAAGATTCATCTTGGGAGAACCAATCTATTCCTCTCGAATCCATTAACAGACAAGCACTCACATCTGACTGGCAACCCATTCCGCTCATTCACAACCCTCCAAGCAAGAAATATATTCCTCACACCCTTATTAACCACATCTTTATTCAACTTCCAGGGGTGGCCCCTAGTTCTGGTCTCTATAGCCAAGTGCTGAAATATTTCCCTGCATCTATCCTATAAAACTTTTAAGCAACTTAAATAATTCAGTCATATCCCCTCTTTTCTCCTATCATTCCACACGCCTTCAATCTATCCTGATAGAGAACAAGCCACTCACCATCTTGGTCGGTCACTTACCTCTGAATCCTCTCCACTGCTTCCTCATCCCCCAGGGGACAAGACTTGCGCACAGTAATCCAGATGTGGGCATATCTAAGCCTTATAAAGAGAAACGACAACTTCCTTATCTCCACTTGCTAATGCGTTCAGTAGCCAAGTAATTTGGGCTACCTCAGGTATGTGTCCTCTAAATTTTAACTCTGTCTACCACCCCTAAATGTTTAGCATCATTTATTTCCTGGAGTGCAGTGCCATCAATGTAATACATGACTCGTAATCTATTTATCCCAAAGTGCATAACTTTACATTTTTTAACATTAAACTGATACCCATTAACTTTTGCTCATACTGACAGCCTATTTAAATCTTCCTGCAAGCTCTCCACATTGCCTTATTAACGATTACTCTACCTAATTTCGTATGAGCAAACAACTGCATATTTCCTTTCAGGTTATTCATGTCCTTTATGTACAAATTAAACAATGGTTCAGCACAACCTTGTGGCATACAATTAGTCGCCTCGATTCTGCCTATCCATATACCACTTTTGATATGTCCAGCAGCCACTCTCATCTGCTTAACAAGTGTTATATCTATCCCCATTTGTTCTAATTTGTATAACTTCCATGTGGTATTCTGTCAAATGCTTTTGCAAGATCATGTAGCCATTTCCTTTATCCAACTCAGCTGTTACTCTATTATAAAAAGTTAGTAAAAATTATTAAGGCATGTTGACCCTCATTCAGTATCATTTTTTTATCTACCAATTCTTGGATTCTCTTTTTTACCAATTTTTCTAGTACTTTTACCACCATGCCTGATACTGATTGGTCTATAATTTGCTACTGTAGTCTTAGAACCTCTCGTATGCAAAGTAATTATTTTGTCCTCTTTCCACTTCCTTGTAACTCTCTACCAGAGCTGAAACTTAAACAGACTAGTCAAAGGTATTGTCAGTTCACTTGCACGTTCTCTGAGTTGTATTTACAATCTTTGCTATATGATCCTTGAACTTTAAATTCCTGTCTAAAACGCAAAGATCCCTAACTTGATCAGTTTCTTCTAGCATAGTCTCTTCAATATAATATAACATTGGATACCTAATCACACCATGTCTTTACATTTATTACCATTGAACTTACAGCCATTTTCACATGTCCACAATTCCAGCCTGTTCAAATCATTCTGCAAGTACTGCATTCCTGAATTACATTGAATATTTTTGCTTCATCAGCAAATAGCTGTATGTCTTCTGTCAAATTCTTCCCATGCTATTAATACAGAGAATGAATAACAATGATCTAAGGGCTGAACCTAGTGCTACACCCAGTGGTGTGTTATAACGGGCTCGCGCGAGCCCTTTGTTAAATTTTTCTCAATTTGTGAGCCTTTTGTTCTTGTTTACTTTTTTTATTTTTTCAAAAAAAAAAAAAAAAAACATAATTTTTTGACATATATATATATATATATTAAACGACAAACTCATACAGTAACCTAATAAAAATTAGTCTTTTCGGCAGTGTATAGATTATTTGGAAATATTGTTTCAACTCCTCTAACGAATGTGTCCAAGTTTGAAAATTAAATAATTTTTATTTTATAAAAATAAACATTGTTGGCATGGATGTTTGAGTAGGTGCCCTTCCTCGATGAGTCTTTGGACTCCCAGGAGGTGTCAAATAAAAATAATAAAGCTGTCATCAATGGGTTGTTCCACTGGATATTAGTTCTATATTAGTCAGTACACTGATGTATAGCAAATGTTTGTGTTTAAAATAAAATAAAAAAATCAGCTAACGCCTATGTTGTTCCCGTATAGGGAGTAGGCGGGGCCGTTTACCCTATCTAACTTTTGGAGACTGAGTGGGCAGTTCAATCTCCACTGGTAGCCAATCAGAGAGATAGCTGGCCCAGAGCTATCACTGATTTCATTGGTACGCAGTGAAGAAGGCGGCAAGTTAGTGCCGCCATCTCGTAGTCTCTAACCCTAACACAATATTTTTAATGTCTGAAAATAGTGTGGGTTCGACGTTCGATTTTCTTGAGTTTACAGAACGAAAAACCCGAGTTACCTGGAGAAAAAACCTGCTAGCCCATGCCAGAGATCGACTAACTCGGGAACCGGCTGAAAAAAAAGGCTTAGTAAAATTTCCTCTAGTCGGCGACTAGATTTGAACCACCAAATCCTTTCTTCGTGTGGTCAAGCGCCGTATAGTGCAAACGCCACTTCTACTGAGCTACAAATTTAAAAATAATAAATTTAAAAACTGTATATTCAGCAAATGTTATTTTTATAATTGTAAAAGTATTTTTACCGTGAAACATGAAAAGACGGTCAAATATGTTTATTTTTTGAAAAGAAAAATTAATGAAATGGGATTCTGCTGATTCTACTGCAGTTGAAAATGAAGTTGAAGATAATTCGCACATTGATTTAATGAATATGCAACAAGTTGGAGGAGAAAAAGAAAACCATTTATCTGATTGCTGGAATGAGAAGCAAGCATCGTATTTCAAAATGCAGTATAAGTGATTAAAGTTAAAAATGGTAAATTAGGATGTCGTGTTTGCTCAAAATATAAAAACTTAGGTATTGAAGGAGAAAAAGTTGTCACCTATCAAGGGAATGGGTAGAAATGAAAATAGAACCGAATAGAAACACTACAGGCTCAAGAATACAGCAAATCTATATCACCAAATTTAATTGACAAACGAAATGAAAAAGAAATTTTGATAACTTCAAAAATATTTAATTCTGTTTATAGTTTGGTGAGGAGAAACGACCAATGTCTGATTTACCAGATTTAAATGAGCTGCAAATTAACCCAGCCACTGGGGAGGGCAAGTTAGCCCATCTCAGTGCCGGTCCCAAGCCCAGATAAAAGGGTTGGCATCAGGAAGGGCATCCAGCCGTAAAAAAACATGCCAAAACCAGGGATGAAATGTCGATTAACAGAGAAAGGACAACGGCTAGGACGTCCTCCGTAAGCGACTCGCAATTCTGTCACCTGAGGACTGAGAAGTGGGCTTGGGCTACCGAACCAAGGACGGGTTCGGCTAAAGAAGTGAGTCCAACAGAAAGAGAGTGTGTAAAGTAAGAATCGGGTTGCTGAATGTGGGTACAATAAATAAGAAGATTAGGGAGATAGTAGACATGATGAGAAGAAGGAAGCTGAAGATCTTGTGCATGAAGGAGAAGGTGGAAGGGCAATAAAGCAAAGGAGATGGCAGAAGGATATAAACTGTTTTACAGTGGGGTGAATGAGAATGGAGGAAACAGAGTTGGAATCATCATCGACAAGGAGTTGAAAGGTGGAGTCTGCGAGGTGTGCCGGAAGAACGATCGGATTATGAGTGTTAAACTTGAGATTGGAGGAAGCGTGGCTGTGATAGTGTGTGGATACGCTTCACAAGTAGGTTGTGATGAGAAGGAGGAAGAGGCATTCTGGAGAGAACTAGACCAGGTAGTAATGGGAATCCCTGATGGTGAGAGAGTGATCGTCGGAGCAGACCTGAATGGGCATGTAGGAAGGCGACGAAGTGGTGAAGAAAGGGTGCACGGGGGTTGGAGTAGTGATGAAAGAAATGAAGGTAAAAGAATCGTAGAGCATGCTGTGGCCTTCGACCTGGCTACAGCTAACATGTGGTTTAAGAAGAGAGTTGGATACCTGATAACATATAAGAGCGGGGATAGGATGAGTCAGATTAACTATATTATGTGCAGAAGAAAACATCTGAAGGAGGTGAAAAACTGTAAAGTGATTAACGGAGAAAGTAGCGGCACAGCACAGGTTGGTTGTGGTAGACTGTGATATAAAAGGGGAAAAGAAGAATAGACGGAAGTGGTGGAAAGACAAGAAAATAAAGTGGTGGAAATTGGAAGAGTAAGGTCCAAGGAATTAGTTTAAAGAAAAGGTATTGGAAGGAATGAAGTTACCAGAGGATTTGGAAGAATGGTGTGACGTAAGGTTGGTGAAGGAGACGTATGAGGGAGCGAAAACTCAGGTCAGGTCTAGTATCGGCATGACAGGGGTTCCCCATTGTCATAGGGATCCATCACGGATCAACTCTGAGCCCCTACCTCTTTGATCTGGTCATGGATGTACTAGTGGAGGCGCCAGGGAGCATGATATTTGTCGATGATATTGTTCTTTGCAAATCATCCTGAGAGAAGCTTGAAAAGATCCTGGAAGAGTGGAGAAAGGTATTGGAGGAGAGAGAGGCATGAAAAAGAGAGAGAGAGGCATGAAAATTAACCGGGTAAAGACCGAATATATATCAATGGGGAATGACGAGGATATGATCATACGACTCCAGGGTGAAAGGTTAACTTCAGGGAAGAAATTCAACCACCTTGGGTCGGTCGTCGAGAGGAACGGTGACCTGGATGAGGAAATATAGCACCGAATAACATGCGGCTGGAGGAAGATGAGCGGGGTCCTCTGCGACAAGAGAGTGAGTTGTAAGATGAAAGGAAAGCTGTATAAGATGGTGGTGAGGCCGGCGATGCTCCATGGCACGGAGCGTGGCCTATAACAAAGGCGCAGGAGAGGATGATGGAGGTGGCGGAGATATGGATGAGTGGTGTGACAAAGAACGACAGGATAAGGAATGACTACATCAGAGGGACGATCAAGGTGGGACCAATCGGTAAGAAGGTACAAGGAAGTAGGCTGAGGTGGTTCGGTCATGTAGAGAGGAGTGAGGAGTGTGTTGGTAAACAAGTGGAGCATATGGAGGTGGAGGGAAGGAGGAAAAGAGGCAGGCCCAAACTCAGATGGAGGGATAAGGTGGCAGAGGATCTTAGGGAGAAAGGATGGAGTCGGAAAGATGCCCTGGACCAGAGAATCTGGAAGAAGATTAAAGATGGGAATGCCGACCCCGTTTAACACGGGATAAGGAATAGCGAAAGAAGAAGAAGAAGAATTGAGCTGCAAATTAAAAATGGTATTGATCTAGGATTATCATTGCATTCTAGATTTCGGGAATTAGACTACTTGAATATATTTCTAAACACATAAAATTAGAAATATTCTCCAAAATAATAGAAAAAAAAATGCAAAATTTCTATAGCAGACGAATCGACAACATTAACGAAAATATGTGTTTTAGTTATTCACATACAGGTTGAGCTCATGTAATTGAATCATGTAGTATGATTTTTGTTGATCTTGTAGAACTAGAAAATACCATCACGGAATGTATATGTGCTACTATAATTGCAATTTTAAATTCATATGGATTTTCTGATAACTATTTAAAAAATCATCTCATTGCATTTTGTTCTGATGGAGCTAGTGTAATGTTTGGAAACAAATCCGGTGTTGCAATCAAACTTTTACAAAAATTTCCCAACATTTTGATTTGCCATTGCATAGCTCATCGTTTACAATTAGCATTAGACGATTCGATAAAAAACATTAAATAAATGCATCATTTTGAAATATTTATGGATAAATTATATGCTTTTTATCATCATTCGCCAAAAAATCAACGAGAATTAAATACGATTGCAAAAGACCTTGGTATCGAAATTTTAAAGATCGGCCGTGTGTTTGTACCACGATGGGCCTGTTATGAAACTAAAACTAATAAACATTCTAACATAAACAATACATAAAAATATTCAGAATTTTAAATTATGATTATTTTTCCAACGGTATCTGCGAATCCCTACTCAGATACGATATAACAGTCTATGCAAACATATCAAACAGCCACCTAACAAAATTAGAAACATTACACAGGAAAATTGTGTCAACAGTGATTTGGACACCTTACATGCACAACCAATATCCGACCAGCACATGGCGACACACAGAATCCTGAGCATTAAAAACCTGAAACACTACATGACATTAACAAGGAATTACTTCAACATCATCTATCGAAACAACAGAGAGACATATCGTATGACACAACCTACAACTCTCTACATCCCTAAACCTTTTATCAACTCATACGTTTCTTTTGTGAGATCACATCAGTTACCCACACAACTCAACAACCTACCAAGAAATTTAAAACACATAGATAACTACAGAACATTAAAACACGAACTCTGGAAAATATACCAACAAAGTTAATATTCCATTAACACTAATATACACATCACAAATCACCAGCATCCAATGCCTACATCCCATACATAAACAGTAACAACAGCATAAATAGTGAAGGCTAAATCCCACTCTCTTCATAAAAGCTAACCCAAGCATCGAAGAAGGTGGGATTAAAACGTTTCACTCATCTACACGTAATCCTTACAATCAAAGAATGCAGATTATGTAACAAAACAGTAAGTAAAGTGTATAACAATAAAGAAGATATTGAATATTATGTGGTAATATCATTAATATAATATTACTATGTAACATGAAAAAATAATGTAATACATTATTCTTATTATTAAAAAATTATGTAAACAAAAAAATTATTATTATTATTATTCAGGCCTCCATAGAGTCAAAAGACTCATTGCCAGAGGTCCTCCCAAGGAAACAAAGTCTATCAAGACTCATCGTGGGAGGTCCCTCCTAGGAAACACAAAATCTATCATCTATCTATCCCAATGGCTTTAACAGGCCTTTAAGGCCCACAACCTTCCAAGCATGCTTGGATTTCGTAACCGAAATACGAGGATAGAATGTTCACATCTATGCCTCAAGGTATTCTTGGCTGTATCCCTGTGTGTTCACGGGGCCGGTTTGTCTACTTGCGGGATAAAAAACACCAGATAAACTGGCGGGAAAAACCCTACTGCCCGCGCCCAAGACCGGCTAACTTGGCTATGGCTGAGGAAGATCCTTCAGCTCTTCACGTCTCTGACGGGAATCGAACCTAGGACACTCCTTCCCCAGGCATATGGGGAAGGAGTGTCCTAGGAACGAGAACGGTCAATGAATTCCATGGTTCAACCACCCTCCATGCAAAGAAACCACTCCTCACCCTTTTGCTTGCAGCCTCCTTTCATAATTTCCAGGGATGGCCCTTGTCATCACTCCTTTCCGCTGTTCAACCAAGCGAAAGAGTTCCCAAGTGTCAACCCTGTTACCACTTCTCAACAGTTTTAAAGTCTCAATTATATCACCTCTCCTTCTATCTACCAAATTCTTCAGACCACATTCCCTCAGCCGATCCTCATAACTAACATTGAACAGTCCTCAAACCATTTTTGTTATCTGCCTTTGTACCCTTTCCACAGTTAATTTATATAATTCAAATCCTGGGGACCAAATCTGAGAACAATCGTTTAAGTATGGTCTGATAAGGGTCTTATACAAAAGAATGATAACTCTTCTATCTCTGCAGGTCAGCGTTCTTCTCATTATTGCAGCAATACTCTGTGTTACCTTCACCACCTTTGCAATATGTCCCCTAAATTTCAGGTTTCTATCAATCATCAACCCAAGATCTATTGTCTCACCTACTTCCTCCAGTACAGCTCCTCATATAGTATGCATCCTATCCATGTGTCCCAAACCTTACATTTTGATGCATTAAATTGATACCCCCATTCATTTGCCCATCTGTCTAGCTTATTCAAATCCTCTTTCAGGGATACCACATCTGCAATATTACTAATAACCCTTCCCAGCTTCATATCATCAGCAAACAACTGTGAATATCCCCCTGCAATCCACTGACAATGGCATTGATATAAAGTATAAAGAATATAGTTCCCAGTACTGAGCCCTGTGGGACCCCACTTGTAACCTTCCCCCCTGAAACTGCCCCACCATACACAACTCTCTGATATGTATTCTGCAGCCAATCCTGAATCCAGTTGACCAACCAGACATCCAAATCCACGTGTTGCAACTTAGATATATTGCAAAAGGCTAGCATGTTACTAAAACAAGGGCGTTCCCCACCCTTCACAAATCCATTTATCCATATCGACTCCCACAGATAACAATACCCTCATTTGCCCAATGCTGTATATGGTCCCTCACTAATTTCTCAAAGATCTTAACAACTACTGATGACCACAAACTGGACTATAATTAGACACTTCCTGCTTCCGCCCTTATGCAATGGTACTATTTTACCTTCCTTCCATTCCATGGGTACATTTCCCACAGCCAGACTTTCATTGAAAAGCCAGGACAAAGGAGCTGTTTTTTGGCACATTCTCTCAAAACTCGTATTGAAATACCATCCAATCCCACAGCTTTACTGGCATCCAGAATATCCACTATTTGGAACACACTCTCCTCCTGCACCTCTAAACCTGCCTATCCCCCTCTAGTATTAAAATTTAATCCTACAGGATGAAATACTCCAATAAAGTGTTCATGACAGCACTTGTTTGCCAGCCTCTTCATCGGCGGCTGCTATAATTAGTGATAGACATGGGCCAGTGATCTCTGATTGGCTACCGATGGAGATTGAACTGCCCACTCAGTCTCCGAAAGCTAGATAGGGTATAAAAGCCTCGCCTACTTCCTATAAAGGGAATAAAAGGCGTTAGCTGATTATTTTTATTTTTTTTTGAACAACTACACTATGTCCTCTGCATTAGTCATTCTATTCCCATTTTTATCCCACAATGTCATTCTTCCACAATCATTTCTCCTCCTACTGGCCACATAGCTAAAAAAATTCCTTAGGATCTTCTTTGGATCTTACGGCCAATCTCTTATATTCCAGTTTCGCTTTCCTTACCGTACTAGTCACTCTCCTGGCCCGTGTCTTATATTCTTCATGCATCTGCTCTTCACCTGTCTCTTATATCTCTTCCATAGCCTCTTTTTCGCATGCAGTTCCTGTTTAATATTGTTTTTCAGCCACATTACTCCAAATTATGTCCTATTCTTCGCTTGTGGAATACAGCTTATTTTTTCTGGATAATCAGGTGCTGCCTACAGTGGAGTTTTTATGGAATGGACCCATGTTACTATCAAGACAATGCTCCATGCCACAAAAATGCAACTGTTATGGAATGGTATGAAACGACTGTTCTGACCTGTGCAGACTCCTGTCAATCCCATCGAACACCTATGGGACGAATTGAAGTGTCAATTGAGGTCCAGAGCAGCACGTCCTCAATCTGTCACTTTACTCAAAATTGCTTTGATGGAAGAATGGAAAAAAATTCCACCTGATGTCTGCCACACATTGGTGAAGCCTCCCTGAAAGGTTGCAGGAAGTGATCAAAACCTACCTGATATTAGGGTTTGCCTGCTGGTATCAACTGTGAATTGCTAGTGTCCGGACATTTATTGGTGTATATAGTGTAAGTACAGTATACACATAATACTTGTATATTGCGTCTGCCTTTATTTTTTGTAAAATGTGCATTCTGTGAATGTCCTGTTATTTTTGGCCATCCTGTAATTATAAAATCATATTTTGCACATGATTTTATGTTGCTTCCCAGTTGCAGAAAGCATTCTGCTGTTATTTTCAGCTAATTCCAACTAATGTTAGTATCTGATGTCAATTTCCAAACAATACTACTTGTCATATAATCACCTGTGCAATCTTGTGTAAAGGTACCTGCAAATAAAACAGCTGCATATGTTTTTAAAACTGGCAGGACGGTGACCATGATGTGATAATACCTGTGAATTACTCATATGACTCCTGCAGTTGTAAACAAATCATGCTTTTATTGTTTGACAAAATTTAATTTAATTATACATCTTGCATTTAGCTGAACAGTACTTAAGTGTAATTCGGAAGATTTATTCCTGATTTCTGGAAGAAATCAAGGCAGATAAAGGAAATTCAAAGGTAGTCATGAATTCAGATGAATACACACAAAAAAATGAACAACCTATTAGAGGATTCCAATACCTATTCATCCATAACCAGGAATCCGAAACGTCTTTATTACTTAATTACGACCAACTGAAGATGGAAGAGATTCTCCAACCTCAAACTTAGCGAAATATCCGACAAACATGATAACACCACACATAGGAAAAACAGAAACATTTGTAAAGAATTGTGTGGATTTTATTGAAAAGGTAAAAGATAAATATAGAACCTTCAGACATCTTAACAAGTTTCGATAAAGTCATTTTTTCCACCAATCTACCAGAAATGACACAGTGGATCTACTAGCAAACCTTTTCACACTGAACACTGTAGGACTACTCAAACACTGCACAAAAAACACATTTTTCTTCAAGAAAAATATTGGGAACAAAAAGGAATTCCCATGGGTTACTAACCCCCTTTCTCCAGTTCTAGCTAACCTGTGTTATGAAACATTTCGAAACGAATTGATTAAAAACTTACAGAAAAATCCAAAAGTTCGGCTAGGTTCGTCGATAATATTTCCGTCATTTGTTCGGGATGAGCTGATTGCTTTCAAAGTTATCTAAATCTAAACAACTTGCTTCCCAATATAAAATTCACTATTGAACTAGAACAGCACAAAAAAATTACCTTTCCTTGATATCTTTGTCAAAGTAAACGAAGAAGAAAAAAGGTTATCCTTTTCCATATACAAAAAACTTACCACAACGGAAGATTTTTAAATGCCACTTCACACCACCATCCATTGCAAAAGATAGACATGATTAAAACTTTACGAGATAGGTCATACAATATATCTAGCACACCAATTAAAAGAAACGGAGATCACTACCTGACAGAAAACCTTGCACTTAATAGTTTTGAACCCAAGATGATCAAAAAAAATTTAATACAGCTCCTGCGACTCCATTAACCACGCTGGTCAGGACGTATATATATACGTCCACATTTCCATGGATGCGAAGTGCATATTAAAATTGTAATACCATTGATATTACATTGAAATTTATGATGGATACGAAGCTTTTGAGGGTGCGTATTTGATCTTCAATGGCCAGTAAGGTGGTTAAATAAGATTTCGAGAAGGTAATCACGCTGCCATGCATAAAAAATGTCACGGACAAAGTGGCCATGTTGCTCCGCGAATACAACATAAATGTAGTTTTTTTTCCTTTACAAAAATATCAAGATTCCTACATCCACCAAAACCCTCCATGAAAAAAACAGGTCTATGAGATTCATTGCTTGTGGCACTTTCTCTGTAGGCCCAGAATATATCATTTATATTCTGGAAGGTCGGGAGAGATCCACATGTCTGAACATGTATAAATCAGGTTTGGCATTCCATACAACAACTACTGGCCATCATTACTTTGGCAACAAACAAAAATGTTATAAGCTAACAGCTTTTATTCCCTTATATAGGAAGTAGGTGAGGCCTTTATACCTTATCTAGGTTTTGGAGACTGAGTGGGCAGTTCAATCTCCAGCGGTACCCAATCAGAGATAGCTGGTCCATGTCTTTCACAAATTATAGCAGCCGCCGATGAAGAGACCAGCAAACAAGTGCTGTCATCTCTTGGTACCTAACCCTAAAAGGATATGTTACTGTCTGAAATAATGTGGGTCTTCTTGAGTTTACAGGATGAAAAACCTGAGTTTCAGAGATAAAAACCCTGCTTGACAGAGCCAGAGATCGACTAACTCAGGAATCGGTTGAAGAAAGGCTTAGAAAAAGTCGGCGACTAGACTCAAACTTATGTCTCTCTTCGTGCGGATTAGCACAGAGGATGCAAGCGTCACTGCCACTGAGCTACACAGGCTTTTAACAAAAATGTAATATATTGTTGACTGCTTCACAAGAAAATTTAAAGATGCCACACAAATGCTTTGGATCCCTACACAGTGCAATAAAAATCAAGGCTTAATTTTACATCGTGTGGTCTGCTTTCATGAAACATTTAACTGTCACGGACTTAGCACACGTAAACCACAGAACGTGACAACTAACTGTTCTTCCAACACGCATATAGTAACGAATATATCATTTATATTCTGGTTTATCAATTTGTTTAACAGTTGTGAAGTTATAAAAAATATCTAATTTGTGCAATTAATCGTATAAGCTTTCGTTGTGTAAAACGTTTATGTACCATTACTCCCTGATGATGGAATTCTTACAACGCACGAAACTTGTCGGGTTTTTTTAAATTGTTTATTTTTTTAATAAACTATGTATTAAAATGTGGTCTCAATACTGAAAATACCTACATATCATTGCTTTGTATAATCGATCATTATCATGATACATGGATCAGTATACTATAAAATTGGCATAGCTTCATGCACTATGACTAATAAATCGGAATCATATCATGAGATGCAGTCCCAATTCATTTCTCTCCAAATTTCACGTGAGAAACGTTTGGAAAACATTTGTGCTCAGAAAGAGGTCAATGGACAGTTTGAGGAACAAGTAGCCATGACGCCCACCTTAATAAGATATATAGGCGCTACTTTCTTTGTGATAACTGCACCAATCCTATGGGACATAATTTCCACAAGTGTACGATAGCGATGAATGGGAATTATGGACCATTCTTCCTGTAGACATGTAATGAAGTATTGGAGTGATGTGGGACTGACATCCCTTGATGCTCCACTTGATTCCACAGATGTTCGATAGGGTTGAGATCAGAACTCTCTTGAGACTAATCAAGTGCGATAATTTCATGTTCACAAACCACGCAGCAGCAGAATCCTTATGACATGGTGCACTGTCTTGTTGAAAGAGACAGTTGTAGTTCCGTAGAAAAGCCACAAAGTTTGAAGCATTACACTGTCCAGAATGTTCCGATACCTCTTGGAGTTCATTGTTCGTGGCACCACAGACAGGTCAGAGGTTAAACCAAGACAAACACGACTATATCATCACACTGCCACCTTCAACTTTTATAGTATGGGCTAAACACTCTGGTAAGAGAGGCTCACTGGGCACCTGCCAAACAGTCTGCTCAGAAAAGTTCAGCGTGATTCGTCGTTCCATAACACAACTTTACAAGCTTCCATGTATCACTGAAGATGCTCCATGTTGCATCGGTTCTCAAAATGAGTTGTGAGCCTCGATTCTCAATGTTTTTGTGCAGATTCGTGCACAAAATCGATTCTCAGAACTCTGCATTCAAATTGTCGGCGGATGAAAGCCGATTTTTACATATTATCCTTCATAGTATCCTACAGTGAGGTTCAGTGATTATCACTGATTGTTGACCTGGGAGGGCCTAATTTTCCAAAAAAACAGGCCTGTTGCATGACATCCTTTCACAATGCCTCTTTGAAAGCTGTGCTTGCGTCCTCTGCACTTGGCCACACAAAGATATTATAGTTCGAGTCTAGTCAACTGGAGGAACTTTTTATAAGCCTTTTTTGAACGGTTCCCGAGTTAGTTGATCTCTGGCACGGGCAAGCGGGTTTTTCATCCCGTAAACTCAAGAAAATCAACCGTAAAAGCCACGTTATTTCAGATAGTAACATATGCTGTTAGGGTTAGGTACCAAGAGATGGCGAACTTGTTTGCTTGTCTCATCATCGGTGCGCCTATAATTAGTGATAGATATTGGCCAGCTATCTCTGAATGGCTAATGGTGGAGACTGAACTGCCCACTCAGTCTCGAAAAGCTAGATAAGGTTTAAAGGATTCGCCTACTCCCTATAATGGAATAAAAGGCATTAGCTTATTATTATAAATAAATATATTCATTGATTTTTGTGGAATATAAAACATTCGTTATTTAGTAACAATTTTGAGTGATGAACGAAATTAAGTATGGAAACCATAACAACAGGAGTGGTATTAGTAGTAGTACAGGCAACTCCAAGGAGTCCTTAGACTCATCGAGGGAGACCCTAACATCATGTCAAGAACTATTCAACATTCACACAGTATCTATCATACTTAGCCTTGAACTCATTTAGTCATGGCACCCACAACAGACTCTGGTAGCTTATTCCACTCATTGACCACTCTCCAAGTGAAAAACCTAGCTCTAACACCCCTGCTAACCACTCTTTCCCAGCTTCCATACATGGCCTCTAGTCCTAATCTAAAAAATATCTTCTGAATTAATCTTATAGAAACCCTTCAATAATTTGAATGTCTCCATCATATCCCCCCATTTTCCACCTATCAACCAATTTCTGCAACACACAAATCTTCAACCTGTTCTCATAAGGTTCATTCCATAGTCCTGCATTATCTTGGTCACTCATCTCTGGATGCTCTCCACCTCCTCCCCATCGAGAAGAAACCCTGGCGCCCATATTTGGGCAAAAGTCTAGATGGGGTATTAAGGCTCGATACAGAGGAACAATAACCTGTTTGTCTCTGCTCGTTAGTGTTTTTCAGCAACAAGTGATTTGAAGAGCTGATTTTGCCACTTTTGCGATGTGTCCCCTAAACTTCAACTTCTAATCCACCAACACTCCCAAATCCCTGGCCTCGTCAATCTCGTGGAGTACAGTTCCACCAATGTGGTATACTGCTGCTAACCTTTTCACCCCAAAATGCATAACCTTACATTTTGCCAAATTAAATTGAAATCCATTCTCCTTAGCAGTCCTCCAAACTATCCAAATCATCCTGCAAAATTTTGACATCCTGTGCATTCACTATTGCTCTACCCAACTTTGCATCATCAGCAAACAAATGAACAGTTCCTCTCAGATCCTTTCCTATATCGTTAATGAACAAATTAAACAGTAGTGGTCCAAGAACAGAACCCCTGCGGCACACCACTAGTCACAGTCCGTTTTTTGGACTCTACTCCTGAATAAACCACTCTGATATCTCTCCATCAACCACCCTCCTATCCATCTCACCAATTCTATATCCATCCCCATATGCTGCAGTTTACTGATTAGAATTCCATGTGGTATCCTGTCAGAGGCCTTAGAAAGGTCGAGTAGGATCACTGTAAACCCAACACCCTTATCCAGTTCAGCAGTCAGTTATAAAACGTGAGCAAATCACTGAAGCATGATCTACCCTTCAACACTCTCTGACCCCTAGTATTTTCCATTACATGCTGTCACATGCATAAATTCCAATTCCTTCCTCCCGTGTGTCCTCTCCTCCTTCCAATCAATGCTACCATAGTTGAAATCTATCTCAATGGCTTTAACAGGCCTTTAAGGCCCACAATCCTCCAAGCATGCTTGGATTTCGTAACTGAAATATGAGGATAGAATGGTCACCCCTATGCCTCTAAGTATTCCTAGCTGTATCTCTGTGTTCACGGGGTCGGTTTGCCTGCTTGTGGGATGAAAAACGCCAGATAAACAGGCGGAAAAAAACCCTGCTGTCCATGCCCAAGACCGGCTAACTTGGCTATGGCTGAAGAAGATCTTTCTGCTCCTCACGTCATCAACGGGAATCGAACCTAGGATACTCCTTCCCCAGTCATATGGTTGTGAAGCGCAAAACCACTAGGCTAACCATGCAGACTTAGTTGAAATCCCCCATAATTACCCTCATTCCACTCATTGCTTCTATTTGCTTATGCATACTATCTCCACCATCTATTCCATCACCTGTCTATAGCAGCACCCAATTGTATATTTTGTTCTGCTAGCCTCAAATGTGCTCTTTTCTCTATCCTGCAATTCAACTTCTATTCTCCTTGGCTGCAGTTCATCAGCTATCATCAATAAACTCCCCCTCCCCCCATTTTATTCTCCCTGTCCCTCCTGAACACACTATACCCACTCACATTCACTCCCACTAGCTATATCATCTTCTGTCAGCCATGTTTAACTTATTGTCTTGCCACTATTTTTGGATAAATAAAGATTCAAAAAAGGAGGTCCTTATGGCCATAATTTCACCCAGCCACACCATAACTTTGCAATTGCTTGCAACTAGGGGCGATTTAGCTCGGCAAGCTGCTGGAAATTGCCCAGTCTGCCATCATGCTAATGGACGTGGTTATCTGCCATGGTCATTGAAATTAGCCCATAATGAATTTATTCCTAAGGGCAGCACATCTATAGCATCAAATTTCTCTGAATTCATTTCTTTTGCAAATAATGGAGAAAAACCGTTAACACTTAACTTCTATGATACTTATAAACCGCCCAACTAATATATTATTGACAATACAGATTGCAAAATAAGTCAACAGAGGATCTTCTTATGCCACCCACCTTTGGACCAATGCCACAGGAAAAGGGAGAACCTAAAGTAGTTACTATTGACATTTCTATCATATTTGAACATGACAGGAATAAGACCTATTAAGTAAGCTCCATCCCTTTGTAGGGTATTTATCTTCTGATATCTGCCTGGATTACCAGCTTTCTTTGGTCATACTTGTAATGGTGGATCGATCTTTATCCTCAAACTCTGCAACTAATGTTGGGGTTCCACAATGCGCTATTTTTTTTCTTTTACTTTCTTTTATATATCTCAATGACTTTCTCCAGATGACTGCAAATCAAATGCACAGTTTTACTGATCATAGTGTGCACTCAATTCCTTTTTCTCATTTGACAATTATTATACCACACCAACCAATTTTTACAACCTTAAATTTGATCTCCAAATCATTATTTCGAAACGGTTCATCCTTGTCAATTTCAATCATAATAAAAACTTATTTCTCACTCTCCTCTTTCATTCTGTCTTACTTTTGGCAGCACTCAAATCTCTAGACAGGATGAGGTTTCTCTTTTTAATCTTTCTTAAAATAAACATATTGCAACTATAGAAAGTTATGTTCTGCAAAACTTTACATGACTTGGATTTAGTCCTTTATCCATTAATTTACCCATTCTATCTAGAAGAGGGCAATCTGGCTAATTATGATCCCTCTCTCACAGATGTTCAGTTTCTGCCTTGTGCCCACACATGACACTGTGCTATAGGTCCTGTGGCCTTTTGTGTGTGGATTGGATATTATTAAAAAAAAAAGGTTTTAAAGATATAACCAATTATACCAAAGTGTTGTACTCTGTAAGCTGATAAGCATATTCCTGATAACAGGAATATGCTTATCAGCAAAGAAAATTTTACTTAGTTCGAAAGAGATGTTATCATGAGATGCCACACGACAGGTCTATCTTTGTGGTAAAAGACTGCACTCAAAATCAATTGCAAGTAACATTATCAGCTGAAGAAAATGTGATAGTCCTACCACAACCAAGAAATACATCGGAATACCCAGAAAGCTAGCATTATGGGGAGCAAAGTATGACTGGTAGTTCAGTTAGTAGCAAGATCCTATGGAAATAAACTCAATATCTGCAGAAGAGTAGCTATGTGTCAGCATACATATTAACTATGGATCACTAGCGTAGTGTAGTGTAGTGTACACTGGTAAAGAGCATAATATCGACTAATGTGCAGATCACTGGAAGTTCATGATATACAGTGAATCATGTACATCCGTTTCTGATTGAATCAGCAAGTGTGGATATGATGGATGCTGGGAAAACACCTTAGTGCCGCCATCCTTGACCAAATTTGAAGTAATTTGGTGATGAAGATGTAATGGTCTGGAGCTGTTTTTCCTATTACGTTATGGACCTTGATCTCTGGTTGATACCTGAAGGGATGAATGCCAATGGATATGCAACGATTTTGAATAATGCAAAAGTGTGGCAACTTTACAGAAAAGATCCATGTCTCTTTCAAATGATATAGTTTACTATAAAAGCGAGGTTCATAGTTTTTATTAGAGGTGTGAATGTAGTTCTGATTTTGTCATTCTTAAAAATGTTCATCAACATATTGGTTACAATGACGTTGATGTATTAGAGGAGGGAAGAGTGAGATCATTTTATTCCACTACTATCAGTTTCATGCCTTGACACCACTTTTTTTTTTTAATTATGTATTCATAATTATTTCAACTTGATTTTTCCTTAAATGTCCAAAAAGAGTTCTAGTGCCTAGATTAGTTCTGCTCTATCAATAAAAAACGTACAGTAGAATCATAAACAGTGGCTTATGAAGAATAATGTAATTAACTGTTCTCAAAAAGGTGAGATGACAACTGGTATCAGTGGACCTAGAAAATCCCTAGTACCATCACAAAAATCTTAAGAATAAAGGAGAATATTAAAAGTAGAGGTCAAATGCAATCAACAGTGATAATGAAGTGACAAATAAGGCTTACCGTTCATGTTCCAAAACTTTCCAATTTAGATTCAGGGATCAAAGTTACTGTTACGTGCCTTTGAGTTTACAAATAATAAAGGTAAAATACCAAGAGTTTGTCTGACCATCTCAAACAACAGCACAGGAGGAAAAATGTTGAATCTTATCATTAGTAGAGGTTGGTTTGCAAGATATAAAGTGAAGATGATTTACATAACATCAAATATTAATGCTATTTACATAAAGATAATCTTAAGTCTAGACAACAATTAAGTATGGTAATTTGAAATATAAGAATGTAAATTTAATTTTTTAAAAGTGCAGTAAATGGATAATATGATTTGATTTATGACATGACTATCAAGCCATGTGTGTTGAATTGTGAGGACTGCCTGCCATATGAGTAAACAGTTGTGGATAATAGGGGACTTAAATGATTGATATATTTTCTCTATCCATTGTGTAAGTAGATATATAAGCAGGATTTAAGATGCATGACTGATGGGACTGTGAAATGAATAACTCAGTTTACTAGCTAATTTTATATTAATGGAAACAAAATCTGTAAAGCAACTAACGAGTAACACACTTTTAGGAAAATAATTTATTATTGAAGGGTGTGATTTATGTACAAATGATTGTCGGAATGTACATATAGCAGTATTTACAATAATGAATCAATTTAATATTAATTAACATTAGTGAATAAAAAACAGCATTCATTTAATCTTTATATTTTCTCTTTCTTTTTCCCCCCGGTGTTAAATATTTCTACTACACTATTTGTCTGTCTGAACAAGCAACAAATACATGATATATACATAGTGGTAATCATTACTAATATAGAAAAAATGTATAAACTAAGTTTATAAAATTTTCCTAATAATACTACAACTCCATGAATGCTTTTCTCACATTACATGTTTGATAAAGTAAGCAGAATAGCAATTACAGTATATGGAATTATTTGATAGTGCATCATCTTTTACATTAAAAGAAATATATAATAAAATAAAAAATGTGGAAGTGTATGGTTAGAAACATAATTTTTGTATTTCATTATTTTATTTCTATACAGCATATGAAATTGCAAACACAAAGCTGCTTATGTCATCTTAAAATTAGAGAAATATTTTGTAACATTTATTTATTATCTTTGTTCTTTGTTAGTATATGAGCACTGCTGTTTAGTATATATATATCCTGTTGTTTTTGCAGAAAAAAATACACACAGTGAAACAAAAACATGACTTTGACATTTTGAATGCCTCAATCAGGCTAATTATTTTATAAAGATTGTCCACTATGCATCTCTATACAGGGATGAAAACATCGAGATCACAATAACAGTTACCGTGATCCCATTACACTGTTGTAATTTTCTCCAAAACAAGAAAATACATGGTAATTGTAGGTAATGCACATATAAAATATAGAGAATGCATAGTCAAAATCAATAACTTGTATATTCTCATATGCCACAAATATTCACTGAAAAACAATAAATAAATAGGTGTGTGTGTGTGAGAGAGAGAGAGAGAGAATGCATTTTTTTAATGTTATAGAAAATGTATACCTGAAAGTTGATAATGTGATGTGGATAAGAACAACTGGGACTTAATAATTGAGGAAATAAATCAAACTCTGCAAGAAATTATATTCTTGTTTCATCCTTAGTTATCCTAGGCAACCTGATGCAAAGCTGCATGTTCTCTGTATTTTACATGACAGTTTTTGTTTTCACATGCTTATCTGGAGGACATGTGCTATATCCTAATACATACAGCACATGTCCTCCAGAATATATATAATCCCATACATTATAGTGAGTCATGCCAAGAAAGAAATATGCTGTGCATTATGGAATGAAAATAATCATGTATGGTTCTTCTATAATGGTAAAGGTATTGATACTCCCATAATGTATGGCACATATAATGACATGCATTATAAGAGTGATGCCTGAGAAAGGGAGTAAGTGCATTATGAAATACAAAGAGTGTCAATTGTTCTCTATATACACCAATCAGATATTTCACATGGAAACTTTTGTTTGTTCATGTTTGAGTAAAATAAGGATTAAAACAAGAATTAATTTCTTGTCAAGTATAATTTACTTTCCTTCTCAGCAAAAAAAAAAAAAAAAAAAAAAAAAAAAAAAAAAAAAAAAAAAAAAATTAATCATCTGCACAAGTATTATTCCACAGCAAAGTTTTGTAACTGAGGAATTTCTAAAATAGTTTAACTTCCACTATTATCATAATTTTATCTCAAATGAAATTTGAAATCTTTTTTTAGATATGAATTTCCAACTTTATGAAAATTATAAGAAAGAAAGGGCTTATTTGTAAAAACTATAAATTAATATATATATATATTATGCAGAATGGATTCACAAAATAACATTAAATAATTGCAAGTGCTATTGATTCATATAAAGAAAGCAAAATTAACATCAACATGAGCAATACTGATTTCTGGAAAAGATTCTATACCTAAGTAAAGATTCAGATGTTTCAGATACATGGTTAACTTCTCAATGGGTTTAGTGAATCCTGCTTTTATATATATATTTTTTAACTTAACAAGTATCACATTCACAAATATTTACTCCTCAGAAACTGAAGGATAGTATGAGCTCTTGAAATTGACAGTGATCCTGCAGATTGAATTTCATCTATAGAACTGAAAGGAAATAACTTTTAAAAGCTTCTTGATGTTTTACTTTCTGAAAATAACACTGTAAAAAATAAATGCTAAGTACAGCCTAAAGAAAAAGATAATGTTTCACTTTGACAATTTATAGAATTATTGAGCTCAATTTCTTTATAAGTGTATAAAGAATAAAACAGCATATGCATACATAAAACTAGCCTTCAAGTGACAGTGTTCAAACCAGTTTTAACTTATGGATCTGAGAGCTGGGTCAGAAGTAAAACACTTGACCAAAGACTAGAGACCGCAGATATGAGAGTCCTGAGAAAGATTAGAGATCAATCCACCTATATCCACCGATATAGGTGGATTGATATGGTACAAAGTGCCTTAGACGATAGAAATATAAGATCTGATAATGTTGGAGTCTTGACAAGTAACAGACTGATTTGGAGGAAAATTGTAGATAGGAAGTTAGTAATGATGTAATTTTTTCATGTAGTACTGTCATATCCTGTACACCCCTTGAGGGTACATGGCAGGAATTTGATGATGATATATATATATATATATATATATATATATATATATATATATATATGCATGATGATTCTTTTAGATCATCAGTTGAAAGTTGCATTTTAAATAGAGAATTAGTAAACTGGAGTGCTTAACAGTTAAAGCTATATAATTGAGAGGAGACCTCCACATAGCCTTTAAAGGAAGGCGGAGAATTGACCAGGGCTTCTGACCTAATGTCCGATTCTCACTTTCTCATGGCAGACCCTGTTAGGTATCTACCTGGATACTGAACGAATGAGGATGGGCTAGCAATTTGGGATTTAGCAAACCAATACTGGCTTAAACCACAACATAAAACGATGGTACAACACGACAGAATAGAATTTCATGCCGACTGGGATGTCACCCAGTTAAAAATGCCCCTGTTGTTATCGCCAGGGAACTGGGGAAATATTGAAAAGTCAACTACTGGAACAAATCCTGAAACATACCCCCAACTCAACATCACCAGAGTTCAAGATCAGTGCTATCAACATAAACCGAATGGCAAAGAAATGGAGCTAGTTGAGGAATTGGATAAGTATCAGATCAACATAATAAGGTGAATGAAACACAAAAGACAAAAAATGGTGAGATCTTTCTGAGCAATAAATAGAAAATGTTATACTCAGACAATGACAATCAAGGAAAAGAAGGAGTAGCCATAGTATTCAACACTAAATACGAGGCTAATCTTGAATGGTTGCAATACCAAGTAGAGTGATGAAGGCAAGTGGGGAACTGGACAATGAGACTTATTTGTGCCTATGGTCACACAGAAGGCTCTACTAAGGGAGAAATGGAGGAATTTTTTGAGCCTTTAGAGAAAGCAACTGACACAATGAAAAAGGAAAAGTTCGTCCTTGTTGGGGATCTAAATAGCAGAGTAGGAAATGATTGTCAGACATACAAAAATATTTTGGAAAAATTTGTAGAAGAGAGCAAAGCTAATGATAATGGCAAATACCTATTGGATTTCTGTTCAGGACATGGACTGGTTATTAGTAACACCATGTTTCAACATAAAAATGTGCACAAATTCACATGGAGAGAAGAGGCAAGGAATAAGAAAAGTCTCATTGACTTTGTTATTGTTGACAATGATGTTTTTTTAACTGGTGCAGGACACTAGCATGTACAGAGGATTTGAAATTGGAAGAGATCACTATTCAGTCATGAGTAGAATAAAATTGAATTTCGTATTAAAAAGAAGAACATGCAAGAAAGTTTTAAAGCGAATAAAAGTTGAGCAGTTCTCAGATGGGAATTGTAGACTAAAATACACAAACATTATTCAAGAAAAAATGAATACAGATTCAGTATTCTCAGTACAGAGTTTTGAGAACAGGAACCAAACCTTCAAGATTCAATAGCATATCATATCCTGAAGAAAACATCGATTGATTCAGCCAGAGAGGCATGCGGTCAAGTTGTCTGCAAGGATATAAAAATCAGAACTCCATGGTGGAAACAGGAAGTTAAAGAGGTAGTGAAGGAAAAGAAGAAAGCAAATCAAAAGTTCCTGGAAAATAAGTCAGCTTGTGTGCTTATAAAACACAGAGACATGTATGAAAGCTAACCACTGTGTAAAACTAGCTAAACAAAAGTCATGGGAAGACTTTGGTAAGAACATAGAAAATAAATATCATTAAGGTGGCAAGATATTCTGGAGATTGTTGAAAAAGTTCAGAAATGGAGGAAAGAGTGCTGTAAAAGGAATTAGGGACAATAATGTGACATGAAAACTGAAGAAAAAGATAGCCTTGATGTATGACATAATTACTTCGAAAAATTGCTAAATGAAACAATTAGTGACAGTACAGTGGTTAAAAAACACTGAACAGGAATACTTGATTATATCCATATTATACCGATACTTGAAGTAGAAAAAGCCACCAAAAGTCTGAAATGTGAAAAGGTAGCTGGAGCAGATGATATTCGACCAGAAATGCCCAAGTAAGGAGGTATAAAAGTCTTACAGTAACTGCCTGCACTACATAGTTCAGAAGGTGGGACAGAGGGACAAATTCTAGATGATTGGAATAGAGCTCTCATAGTACCTCTAAATAAAAAAGGGAAATAAAATTGAATGTGAGAATTACAGATTTATTTCCCTACTGAGTATTCCTGGTAAGATTTACGCAAGTATACTTGAGAAACGGTTGAGAAGGATCGTGGAAGGGAAGCTTGGTGAAGAACAAGCTGGATTGATTCAGGCCAAATAGAGGTTGTCACGATCAGATTTTCACTTTATGACAAATAGTTGAGAAATCGTGGGAATATAACAAAGATCTGTATTTAAGTTTTGTAGATCTGGTAAAGGCATATGACAGGGTACCAAGAGAAAAGCTATTCAAAACGCCACCGTTGTATGGTGTCAGTGGGGCATTATATCAAGCAATACTTAGTCTTTATTTGAGTTGTAAGCCAGCAGTTAGGATTGAAGAAGTACAGGAAGATGGTTTAATGTTAAATCTAGTGTCAGACAAGGATGTACATTTTCCATCTCTTATTCATTATCTATAGGGATCACATTATGAAGGAAAGTAGTATTAAACCTAATATCAAAATTGAAGATGTTAATGCCAGCTCTTTACTTCATGTTGATGATGCCGGTCTGGTTGGCCGAGTGGTTAGCATATCCTCTCTCCAGCCAAAAGGTTGTGGGTTTGAATCCCACCATGGGCATGGATGTTTGTGATTGTCTCTGAAAATACTAGTGGTAGTGGTGGTAGGCAGTATATGATGTTGGTGTAAATGTGATGGAGACAGAGAGATGTAGAGTAGGTGCCCTCCCTTGATGAGTCTTAGGACTCCCTGGAGATGTGTGTAATAATAATAATGTTATACTTCTAAATAAATCCACTACAAGTCTGCAAGATTCCCTGACTAAATTGAATAACTGTTGTAGTAGATTTGGTATGAAGGTCAGCAATAACAAGGCAAAGACAATGAAAAAAGGCAAAAGCATTGAAAATGGAGACCCTATACAACAAGTAAAACATTTCAGCTACTTAGGCACGATTTTTAGTGAAGATCGTAAATTACATATGGAAATAGACAACAGAATCAACAAAGCTGATATGGTAGGAAGTCAACTGAATAAATTTATATGGAATAAGAGAGAAATTAGTCATAACACTAAATTAGCTGTATACAAGACAGTGTTCAAACCAATTTTAACTTATGGATCTGAGAGAAATAAAACACTTGACCAAAGACTAGAGACCACAGATATCAGAGTCCTAAGAAAGATTAGGAGCATGAGCAGATGACATCAATGGAAATATGATATTAAAAACAAAGATATTAGGAATGAACTTGACATTGGTAGCATCTAGGAATGCATTAGCAGAGCTAATCTCAGGTGGTATGGTCACTTAAACAGAATGGGAGAGGAAAGATTAGCAAAACAAGTGTTCTCTGCCAGGTTGGCAGGAAAAAGATTCAGAGGAAGACCAAGATATAGTAAAAAGTGCCTTAGAAGACAGAAATATAAGATCTGATATGTTGGAGTCTTGATAGGTAATAGATTGATTTGGAGGAAAATTGTAGATAGGAAGTTAGCAATGATGTAAGTTTTTCATGTAGTATTATCACAGACCTTGAGGGTCTGTGATAATAATACATGAAATAAATAATACTTCATTTATATGTGATGTTATTTAACCAATCAAACACAGGCTATGTGCCTGTGTTTGATTGGTTAAATAACATCACATATAAATGAAAGATCACATAACATTTCGAACAGCTTTTCTCTTGGCATATGCCTTTTCCACAAAACTTAAATACAAATCCTTGTGACATTCCCATGATTTTTCAACTATTTGTCTTAAACTGTAAATGTGAAACTGACAATCTGTATTTGGCCTGATTCCGGCTTCTTCTCCAACTTTCCATTCCATGATTTTTTTAGCAACCTCTTATTAAGCATGCTTTCATAAATCTCACCTGGAATACTCAAATGGGATTCCCTTTCCATAGACAGATACTACAAGAACTCTACTCTAATCATCCAGAATCAATATTCTGAATTATGAAGTGTGCAGCCACTGTAAAACTTTCATTCCTCCACGTTTGAATTTCTCTGGTCACACATCACCTACTCCAGATGTTTTTTTATTTTCAACTTTTTGATGACTTTTTTCCTACCTTGAGTATTGATATGTACCCCTTATTACATTCCTCTTGAATATATTTTTTTATCACTCTTCTATCACTTCCTTTTTCATTTAACAATCTTTCAAAGTAATTACACCAGACATCTCACATATATTCATCTTCAGTTTTTGTTGCCTTTATCATCTTTGTTTCCCTTCACACTACTGTTTCTTTTTTTTCTAAGCTTTTTCTAGTTTTTAATTGATGAGAATCCCTTCCTAAAAATAAATAATTATTCACTAGAGACAGAAAATTCAAGTATAAAAGATTCACATAATCTAGGGAATGTTTTTTACTTGTACTGGTTTTATGACAGATTCTGAATTTAGATATGATATTAAATGACTGTTTTTTTCCAGAGAAGATTCACAGAATTCTAAAAAAAAGTCTGTTAAACTAAATTCAGATAATCTGAATATGTTAACCTAACTATCTGTTATGTGATCTCTCAGTTCCCTCCAAATCATAACTTAATTTCAATTTAATTTAATTTGATTCAAAATACCACCCCGATCTCGAGTCAAATTAACTGTATAATATTGAGGCAATCATGAGGAACTGAACTTTTATATTTGTCCTCTATTTTGACCGCAAAGGAAAAAAGGCTGCAAAATCCTTAACACCCACATCACAAGGATATCATCCTTATGACATGGGTGTTAAGGATTTTGTAGCCTGAAATTAACTGATCACATTATGAAGGAAAGTGATATTAAACCTGATATCAAAATTGGAGTGTTAATCTCAGCTCTTTGATGGACAAGTGGACATGTCCTTAAGCAGTGGAAGTAGAGTGATTTGGCATCATTGCATAAGGGTGATGGTAGATTGGAGATATCAACTTATAGACTAATGTGGTTGTTAAGATTTTGGAAAAATTAGTAAGTGCTCATATACAGAATTGGCCAGGTGAAGATAATATTATTTATGAAAGTTGTCATGAATTTGTTAAGAAGTGCCCAACTTTTAGTAATCTGGTTGCGTTTTGCAACAAAGTAATGTGTGGTTGATAAGGGAACCCCCCCCCGCCACACAAAAAAGCATTTTTTTTTGGATTTCATGCCACACGATAAGTTGACATTTAAGTTTCAAAGTATGCAATTAGATAATTGGGTGTGAAGTGGATTGGAAATTGGCAGTGCTTTTTTGTGATCATATGATATACTAGCACCTTTATTAGCAGCAAGGTGTGACATACAGATGCAGTACATTTAGAACCTTGTAATATTCAGTAATTTTTTACACATTACCTTGTATACATATAAGCATAGTTATTTAATGGTTTACATTTTACATTGTCTGTTTTTAATATATGCTATATAAAACTTTTTTATATTTGCTATATAAAATTTTTATTAAAAATTATCATAGGCATTTTATTTATGTTTTTATATATTGTACCTTAAATTTATGATTAATAAACTGTATGTTAATTTGCTGTTTTTATTCCAAAAGCATTATCACACTGTGAAGTAAAAATAATAGTAAATCATTTTTTAGTTTTCTTCTCATATCCTTCTAATTTTCAATTTTTCCTGTTAGCAAAGAATGAGTACTGCCACCTACTATTTTACAAGCAAAGCACTAGGACTGCAGAATGTGGGTTATGTGGATAGACTGAGGGCATGTAATCTGCAGAGTCTAGGTGTTAGAAGATAAAGGAATGGGTGAGATAATTAAGCTGTTGAGAGGAGATTTACCAGATGGACAGTGGGAGATTTTTCACATGGTAGTACAAGGCAGGAAGAGCCTCCGTAGCTCAGTCAGTATAGACGAAACCCTTTGGTCAGAAATACCTGGGTTCGATTCCCATATATGACGGGAATCGAACCCATCTGATCTCTTTTGAATAAAGGTGAGTTAGCCGGTCTCATAGAGATTTTTTGCACATGGAAACTCGGGTTTTTCGTCCCTCAGAACAGGTCAACCTGCCCGTGAACACACTGACCTACAGTCATAAAATACATACTTAATCGCTCACTAGGAGGAATCGACCAGTCCTAAGGAATGGTGGAGGAATGGGGGAACTCCACACGAATAAATAAATAAATAAACAAGGGGGGGAGGGGGAGGAACAAAAACAACAGGTCATCCCTGGAAGTTGTAAAACGAAAAGGTGTGAGAAGTAGTTTTATTGAGTGGGGAGAGAGAGAGAGCGAGTGGTAGGAGCATGGAAAACATAGCCTGAGAGGGTGGTGAGAGTGCAGACAGTGAATGAATTTAAGAAGCGGTGTGACAGACAATGATTCTTGTGACTTTCTTGATGTCCTGAATAATATTTCGGGACATGCAAAAATGCATGGAGAGTGGTTGTGAGTGGAATGTATTGCCTGAGTGGGTTGTGAATATAGACACATTTAATCACTTTAAGGCATGGTTGGATGAGCATTGTGTGTGATGGTGTGTACCTCTAACTCTCTCACGATGAGTCTCTGACTCCACAGAGGTAAGATGTTAATAATAATAATATACGGATGATGTTATACTTCTAAATAAACCCACTATAAGTCTGCAAGATTCCCTGACTGAATTGAATAACTGTTGTAATAGATATTATTATTATTATTACATAACACCTCCAGGGAGTCCAAAGACTCATCGAGGGAGGGTACCTACTCTACAATTCTTCTTCTCCAGCCGCAACTACCTTCATCATCCATTGCCACGGCGGGATTCGAACCCACAGCCTTTCAGCTGGTGAGTGGATACGCTAACAACTCAGCCAACCAGACTGGCATGGTATGAAGGCTAGCAATAACAATACAAAGACAATGACAATAGGCAGAAGCGTTAAAAATATCAACTGCATTGTGAATGGAGAACCTAGAGAACAAGTAAAACACATTTCAGCTACTTAGGCACGATTTTTAGTGAAGATGGTAAATTAAATATGGAAATAGACAACAGAATCAACAAGGCTGGTATAATATGAAGTCAATAAAATAAATTTATATGGAATAAGAGAGAAATTAGTCCAAACACTAAATTAGCTGTATACAAAACAGCATTCAAACCAATTTTAACTGAGAGCTGGGTCAGAAGTAAAACACTTGACCAAAGACTAGAGACCACAGATATGAGAGTCCTGAGAAAGCAGATGACATCAATGGCAATATCATATTAAAAACGAGGATATTAGGAAAGAACTTGACATTGTCAGCATCCAGGAATGCGTTAGTCAAGCTAATCTCAGGTGGTATGGTCACTTAAAGAATGGGAGAGGAAAGATTAGCAAAACAAGGGTTCTCTGCCAGGTTTGCAGGAAAAAGACCCAGAGGAAGATCAAGATATAGGTGGATTGATACAGTGAAAAGTGCCTTAGTAATAATGTAAATTTTTCATGTAGTACTATCATATCCTGTACACCCCTTGAGGGTACATGGCAGGAATTTGATGATGATGATGAGATTCAAGGATGTCGCAGTGAATGTGAGAACTATAACCGTGAATGAGACTTAGCTGTTTGTAGTACAGAGTTACATAATTTAGATCAGATGTGTTCAAGATTTAGCCAGACAGATGCATGTGATAATGTCTACAAGGATTTTTTAAAAAAAAAAAAATCAGAACTCCTTGGTGAACTCAGGGAGTTTGAGGATGTAATTAAAAATGGTGAAAGTGTATTGAAAGTTCCTAGGAAGTAAGTCAAAACATACTCTTTGAAACAAATGTAAGAAAGTAGGCAATGCATGAAGCATTTAACAAGTCATGGTAAGACTGGAAAGAACATAGTAGATAAATATAAGAAAGGTGAGTGACAAAATATTTTGGAGGTTTTTCGGATAGTTTAAAAATGGAGGAAAGAATAGTGTAAAAGGAATCAGAGATGATAAAGGTCACATGGAAACAGAAGATATTCTAGATGCTAGGAGTAATTACTTTTAATCATTGTTAAAAGAAAGGGGTGCTTAAGGGTAAAAGCTGTATAACTGAGAGGAATGCGGAGAACCGACCAGGGCTTCTGACCTAATGTCCAATCCTCACCTTCTCGTGGTGCACCCTGTTGGGTATCTACTTTGATACTGAACGAACGAGGATGGGCTGGCAATTTGGGATTTAGCCGACCAAATTGTATTCTTATTGGTTAAACCAAAATAAAAAATGATGGTACAACATGACAAAATTTCATGCCGGCTGGGGCGTCGCCCGGTTAAACAAGGCCCCCGTTGTTTTCGCCAGGGAACCAGGGCGAACAGCGAAAAGTCAGCTACTGGAACAAATCTGAAAACAAACCCCAACTCAACATCACCAGAGTTAAAGATCGGTACTATCAACATAAGAAGCCTGAATGGCAAAGAAATGGAGCTAGCTGAGGAATTAGATAAGTACCAGATCGACATAATAGGGGTGACTGAAACAAAAAAGACCAAAACTGGTGAGATCTTTCTGAGCAATAAATACAAAATGTTATATTCAGGCAATGACAATCAAGGAAAAGAAGGAGTAGCCATAGTATTCAACACAAAATACGAGGCTAATCTTCTTGAATGGCAGTCAGTCTCAAGTAGAGTAATGTGGGCAAATATGAGAATGGGGAACTGGACAATGAGACTTATTTGTGCCTATGGTAACACAGAAGGTTCTACTAAGGTAGAAGTGGAGGAATTTTTTTTGGCTTTAGAAAAAGCAACTGACACAATGAAAAAGGAAAAGTTGGTCCTTGTTGGAGATCTAAATAGCAGAGTAGGAAATGATTGTGAGACATACAAAAATATTTTGGGAAAATTTGGAGAAAAGAGCAAAGCTAATAATAATGACAAATATCTGTTGGATTTCTGCTCAGGACATGGACTGGTTATTACTAACACCATGTTCCAACATAAAAATGTGCACAAATTCACATGGAGAGAAGAGGCTAGGAATAAGAAAAGTCTCATCGACTATGTTATTGTTGATAGTGATGTTTTCTCCCTGGTGCAGGACACCAGAGTGTACAGAGGATTTGAAATTGGAAGTGATCACTATTTAGTCTTGAGCAGGATAAAATTGAATTTCATATTGAAAAGAATAACATGTAAGAAAGTTTTAAAGCGAATAAAAGTTGAGCAGCTCTCAGATGTGAACTGTAGACTAAAATACAGTAATATTATTGAAAAGAAAATGAAAGAGTTTGAGAACAGGAATCAAACCTTGGAGATTCAGTGGCAAACTGAAGGAAACACTGATTGATTCTGCCAGAGAGGCATGTGGTGAGGTTGTCTGTAAGGATAAAAAAATCAGAACTCCATGGTGGACACAGGAAGTTAAAGAGGCAGTGAAGGAAAAGAAGAAAGCATATCAAAAGTTCCTGGCAAATAAGTCAGCTTTTACTCTTACAGAATACAGAGACAAATGTAAGAAAGCTAAACAGTGTGTAAAACTAGCTAAACAAAAGTCATGGGAGGACTTTGGCAAGAAAATAGAAAATAAATATCAAGAAGGTGGCAAAATATTCTGGAGGTTGTTGAAGAAGCTTAGGAATGGAGGAAAGAGTGCTGTAAAAGGAATTAGAGATGATAAAGGTGAAATGAAAACAGGAGAAAAAGATATCCTTGAAGTATGGAGTAATTACTTTGAAAAACTGCTAAATGAAACAAGCAGTGATGACAGCACAGTGATAAAAAACACTGACCAGGCATGCAGTCCGGAATACATATCCATACTTGAAGTAGAAAAAGCCATCAAAGGCTTGAAATGTGGAAAGGCAGCAGGAGTAGATGATATTTGACCAGAAATGCTGAAGTATGGTGGCATAAGAGTCTTCCAGTGGCTGCACTGCATAGTTCAGAAAGCCTGGACAGAGGGACGAATTCCCAATGATTGGAATAGAGCTCTCATAGTACCCATATATAAAAAGGGAAATAAAACTGAATGTGAGAATTACAGAGGTATTTCCCTACTGAGTGTTCCTGGCAAGATATATGCAAGTATACTTGAGAAACGGTTGAGAAGAATTGTGAAAGAAAAGCTTGGTGAAGAACAAGCTGGATTCAGGCCAAATAGAGGCTGTCAGGATCAGATCTTCACTTTACGGCAAATAGTCGAGAAAGCATGGGAATATAACAAAGATCTGTATTTAAGTTTTGTCGATTTGGAAAAGGCATATGACAAGGTGCCAAGAGAGAAGCTATTCAATATGCTGCAGTTATATGGTGTCAATGGGGCATTATATCAAGCAATACTTAGTCTTTATTTGAGTTGTGAGTCAGCAGTTAGAATTGAAGGAAGTACAGGAAGATGGTTTAATGTTAAATCTGGTGTGAGACAAGGATGTACATTATCCCCTCTGTTATTCATTATCTATATGGATCACATTATGAAGGAATGTGGTATTAAACCTGATATCAAAATTGGAGATGTTAATGTCAGCTCTTTGCTTTATGCAGATGATGTTATACTTCTAAATAAATCCGCTACAAGTCTGCAAGATTCTCTGACTAAATTGAATAGCTGTTGTAATAGATATGATATGAAGGTCAGCAGTAAAAAGACAAAGACAATGAAAATAGGCAGAATCATTGAAAATGTCAACTGTGTTGTGAATGGAGAACCTGTGGAACAAGTAAAACATTTCAGCTACTTAGGCACAATTTTTACTGAAGATGGTAAACTAAATATAGAAATAGACAACAGAATCAGCAAAGCTGGTATGGTGGGAAGTCAATTGAATAAATTCATATGGAATAAGAAAGAAATTAGTCGGAACACTAAATTAGCTGTATACAAGACAGTTTTCAAACCAATTTTAACTTATGGATCTGAGAGCTGGGTCAGAAGTAAAACACTTGACCAAAGACTAGAGACCACAGATATGAGAGTCCCGAGAAAGATTAGAGGCGTGAACAGATGGCATCAATGGCAATATCATATTAAAAATGAGGATATTAGGAAAGAACTTGACATTGTCAGCATCCAGGAATGCGTTAGCAGAGCTAATCTCAGATGGTATGGTCACTTAAATAGAATGGGAGAGGAAAGATTAGCAAAACAAGTGTTCTCTGCCAGGTTGGCAGGAAAACGACCCAGAGGAAGACCAAGATATAGGTGGATTGATACGGTACAAAGTGCCTTAGACGATAGAAGTATAAGATCTGATAATGTTGGAGTTTTGACAAGTAACAGACTGATTTGGAGGAAAATTGTAGATAGGAAGTTAGTAATGATGTAATTTTTCATGTAGTACTGTCATATCCTGTACACCCCTTGAGGGTACATTGCAGGAATTTGATGATGATGATGATGATGTATTCAAGTAATGTTGCAAGTTTTTCCACTTGGTTATATTATAAATGAAAGATGAAATTATATTCTTGGTTTAACCCTTTATCCAAGCGTAAGCAAACAAGACAAACAAGTACCGTGACTCGACTGGCATGAGAAACTAAGTGAGGGTATCAGCATTTTATGTTGTAGTGAAGGAGAGTGTCTCCTCCTCCTTGTTGCACTTGAAGACTGGAATGGCTGAGTTAGCAGATGACCAAAATTTAATTTGACAATGGTAATGAAGGCATGACAGCAAACTATGTGATATAGTCCGGACACACTCCGAGACAAAAGCAGAGATGTGGCCAGTCATCATGGAAGAGACAGGAACCTCACTTGTAGTAATACATAACCTTTTGTAGTAAACCATGAAACAGAGAACCATATCGGATTTAAGCAATAGACATGGACTTGGAAACATTATAGGGAAGAAGAGAAAGAAACTTGGGAACGTAAGATGAATGTTATGAAAATAGCATATGATGAAGATACCTTAAACCCTTCAGGGAGGGTATCTCCTGATCCTTCGCGTCTGAAAACCGAGAATCTTCTCTTAAGGCTTGGAATGTAAGGACCTTATATCAAGCTGGGAAGTTGGATAACCTTACACAAGAACTTGAAGCAACGAAAATTGACACTGCTGGTATCAGTGAAGTCAAATGGACTAATAGTGGAAAAATAAACAGAAAGAACCATTCAATTATATACTCATGTGGAGACAGTTATAGGAATGGAGTAGCATTTGTACTAAAAAATACGTTTGTGCAATCCTTACTTGGATTTTTGCCCATAAGTGACAGGATAATTGCATTAAAAATTGCAGCTCAACCTTTTAATATTTTTATTGTCCAAATACTTCTGATAAACCTACTTCTGATTACCCAGATGAAGATGTAGAATGTTTCTATGAAGACATTCAAAATGCACTAAACAACGGTAAATCAGATGACATATCTATCGTCATGGGAGATCTAAATGCTAAAGTAGACTCAGAAAAGATCTCTTCCTGCATGGGAAACCAGGGCCTGAGACATAGAAATCCAAGAGGAGAAAGAGTAATACAATTCTGTGAAGAAAACAATCTGGTAATAGCAACTACTTTATTTAGCCACCCTCCTAGAAGACTTTACACATGGAAAAGTCCCGGAGACAGCTGTAAGAACCAGATTGACTATATAATGATTAAAAAAGATTCCAGAATAACATCTTACAATCCAAAACATACCCAGGGGCTGATATTAGATCAGACCACAACCCTGTGGTCATTAAAGCAGCAATAAAATTAAAGAAAACAATAAAATCTCTAAACATAGAAAAATATGATCTTGGTTCCCTTAAAAATCAAGAAATACAAGATAAATTTTTAAAGGAACTGGCACAATCCACTGCTGTTAATGTGCCTGATCCCACCAAGTATCCTTATCCTAAAGATGAGACTGGGGATAGATGGCAGAAATTTAAAGAAGGCATAAAAAAAGGCAATAAAACAAACAATTCCCAAATTTGAGAAGAAAATGAGTAAACCCTGGATGAATGACAAGATACTGAAAATGATGGAGGAAAGAAAGAAACACAAAAATCATCCTGAATACAAGAACTTAAACAAGGAGATCAGGAAAGAATGTAGGATTGCAAAAGAACTATGGCTCAACAACAAATGCAAGAAAATTGAACTTCTTGACAAATAGCACAAAACCAGATAACTTCATGAAAAAGTTAGGGAGCTAACTAACAAATCTTGCAAAAGGGTAGGTGCTCATTGCATTGAAGACACCAGTGGAAACATCCTAATGGAGAAAGACAAAATAAGGGATAGATGGATAAAGTATTCAAAGGAATTCTACAATCATGATAGAATAGATAAGCCAATGTAAGAAGATTTGGAGGGGCCTACTATTCTTACCAAGGAAGTAACAAATGCCATTAGGAAACTGAAACCAGGAAAAGCTCCAGGAATGGATGGAATTATGGCAGAATATCTAATGGCTTTAGATGATAAGGCCATAAGATCACCGACTGACATATGTAACAAAATATATGAAACTGGACACCAAAAGATTTTAAGCACCCAATATTCTTACCAATACCAAAAAATCAAAGACAATCAAATGTAAAGAATACAGAACAATCAGTCTGATCAGTCAGATAGCAAAAGTTATGTTATATATCATCCTAAAAAGAAATAAACATAAAATCAAAATGAAAATTAATGAAACACAATCTGGTTTCCAGGAAAATAAAGGAACTAGAGAAGGACTCTTCAACATTAGAACTATTATAGAAAGATATCTGGAGAAGCAGAAAGAAGTCTACTTATGTTTTATTGACTACATAAAGGCCTTTGACAATATTCAACATGAAAACTAATCAAATGCATCAGAAATTTAGGAGTAGATGGTAAAGATACCAGATTACTGATAAATCTATACTGGGACCAAACTGCCTCAATAAAAATATCAGGAGAAATCTTGATATTTAAAAGGAATTCCCAGTAAGGAAGGGTGTCAGACAAAGCTGTTTCTTTCTCCTATATTGTTTAACCTCTATACTGAAAATATCTTCCAGCAATTAGAAGAATTTAAAGGAGTCAGCATAGGAGGCAGGAATATAAACAACTTAAGATATGCAGATGATACAGTACTGCTAGCTGAAAATAAAAAAGATCTTCAAAACCTACTAGAAGAGATACTGAAGCTAAGTGAAAAATATGGACTTAATTTCAACTTCAAATAAACCAAAACCATGTTGCTAACAAGAGAAAAAGGGAAAATACCCGATATAAATATTAAGATCAGAGGAAATACTTTAGATCAAGTAGAGAGGTATATATATTTGGGTCAACTAATTACAGAGAATGGAAAATGTGATAAGGAAATATTAAGAAGAATAGAAATTGCTAGATCAACCTTCATTAGCATGAAAAACATTCTGACCTCAAGGGAAATCCACACAAAAACAAGAATTAGGCTGTCCAAATGCTACATATGGTCAACACTGCTATATGGAACAGAAACCCGGACAATATCAAAATATTGTTAAAATAAACTGAAAGCCTTTGAAATACAGATCCTCAGAAGAATCCTTAGAGTTCCATGGACTGCCAAAAAAACTAATTTAGATATAATCCAGATGATTGGAGAAGATAGGACTCTGTTGAAAACTATTAAGAAAAGGAAAACCACCTACCTTGGTTACATACAAAGGCACGAATCCCTACAAAAAACACTTTTAGAAGGAATGATATAAGGAAAAATAGGAGGAAGACAAAGAACAGATTGGACCTTTTTGTCCTATGAAGAATGCAAAAGAGAAGCACAAAACCATACATGGTAGTCAACCTCCTGGAAGGAGATAATATCTGACAAGACAAGTAAACAAATCCTTTCTTTTAAGTTTACACGGTGATCCGAATGCATTTTTGAAAATTATGGAGACAACTAACGTATTTGAATAAAAACTTTAGTTTAATATAACTAAAATCTATATTCGACGTTTCGACCTTTACGTCAAGGTCATCTTCTGGAGCATACAACTATACACAGAAAACAAGCTACACTACAATCAGACTGGTTTGTTAAAGACACTAACCAACCGCTACAACAATTGTTGGCCTGACCTCTGGTGAAAAAAAAAAAAAAATTATACATCAATGCTAGAGTCCTATTATTAATGTTATCTGTTGGTTGTAGAAATATATTGCGCACAACAACAAGTATCTATCTATATACATATATTAACATCATGTACATTCCAACCAGTTTGGTATGGAATGGTTTCTAATACTAGCTGCAGACGCTAGATTCCTGACTTATGCTGGATCTTATATATTAGGTAGGCTGAATGTGTGCCATCCAGATCCTTGGAATTTTTATGCCATCTTTGTTGTTGATATTTGGGTGGTTTATCCGGATTTCGCAGGCTTCCTTAAATTTCCTTTGGTACCAGGTTTTTGTGCGGTGTAAAGAGCAGGTGCTTTTCCAGTTGATTTGGTGTAAGGTGTTGAGTGCGTGGTCCGAGAGGACTGCTTCACCATAATGGTTATATTTAATGTGTCTAATGTGTTCTTTCTTGCGTATAAGGATTGTCCATCCTGTTTTACCAATCTACGGTAAGTTACAGGTGCAACAGATGCAATAGACTCCAAGATGTGCTAATGGGAGGAGAGGATCCTTAGAGGAGTTGAATATGGTTTTAAGTTTAGTGGGTGGTTTAAAGGTGGCATCGAGGTTATAATGTTGTAGGATTCTGTTGATTTTTTCTGATAACCCTTTAATGTATGGGATGGCTATGGTTTTACTGTAATCTAGATTTGTTTTTGTTGTTTTATGGAGTATTTTATTAATAGTATTCTTGTTATAGCCATTATTTATGAATGTGTCGCTGATGATTTTTAGTTCTTGTTTCAGGGCTTGCTGGTTAGAGCAAATTGTTGTAGCTCTGTTTTTAAGGGTGTTAATGACTCCATATTTTTGTGATGGGTGGTGGTATGAATTAGCATGTATGTATTGGCCAGTGTGTGTCGGTTTTCGGTAGACCGACACACACTGAAGGATAGACTGTCTGAAGGAAGACATATGACTAGTGTGTCTAGGAACGGGAGCGAATTTTGGTTTTCGATTTTAATGGTAAATTGTATGCGTTCGTGTTGTTTGTTCAGGTGGCTAAGGAATGTGTTTAGCGTTTGTCGCCTGTGCGGCTAGATCGCGAACACGTCGTCAACGTACCTAAGCCAGACTGTCGGTCTTAGATTTTAGTTATATTAAACTAAAGTTTTTATTCAAACACGGTAGTTGTCTCCATAAAAAATGCACAAGTAAACAAAGTTTACACATAAAGTCACTTCACGATTGATAGAGGATGAAACCAAGAATATAATTTCTTGGCATCTTTATTATTATAAAATTATAAAACATAAAATAATATGTTGAACTATGGGCTTTAAAACTCTTTAATTTATTTAAAACACCATTTTCCTTTGATTTTTTCTTGAAAACCTTTACCACAAGCTACCTACATTGTTATTGGTAAAACTGAAAGTGACCCATTATGCAGATGTAAAATACATAATTCTTCTGCAAGTAAGCAGCCTATCTTATACGTATTATTTCTGGGAAAATTCCCATGTTACTCCTCTAGAAAACTATTGCTACTACAGCAATTATAGCCTGTTTTTGTTTAGGAGTGTCCTTTATTTTAAATACATTGGCTGTTTTACTCAAGAAATTTTTTTAGGGCATTATAAGTGTATTTTAAAGGAAAATATAGCAGAATAATTGAGAAGAAAATTTTGTACACACCCTGTTTAGATGCTAGGATGATTTCATTCTCCCTACTTCTGCTGTTAGGCTGTTAAAAAAATAAGGGGGGGACGTGAGGGGGAGTGTTTGATGCAAGGTGGGTAGAATAATTTTGAAAACTCGGGTTTTTCTAAAATAATATATATATTATTAAACTTAAGGTCACTTTTTTGGGGAAGGGTTTTATGGGAAAACTGGGGCGAGGGAGAGCATTAATGGGGTGCGAGCCGTTTCGGTCATGTGACCATCATCGGAACATTTTTGGGATGAGTGTAGGGCTATGTCACGACCGCATGTTGTATCTGCCAAAAAAGGGCATTTGTTGTTGCTTATTGGTTGGGGCGTGACCTGATTTGTAAGTTGTGGAGCTTCCAACATTCGGAAATTAGGTAGGGTCGGTGGACATCGAATTTTCGTCACATTTTATGGCTATTGTTTCGGATATTCTAAACATTGTTTCATTGTCTTGTTTGTCTATTATTATGGCCTTGTCGATTTGCGGGATATGTTTCAGTCCAAGGGCGTGAGCTGCTATTTCTGTCTTCCCTGTACTCTGTATTCTATTTTTCTTTTTTTTTTTTTTTTTGTGTTTAAATGTTCTGGAATAGGGATGTTACAGCCATGGAAGTGTTCTTGTAGTCTAGTCCATAAAGATCTAATGGTAATTGTGACATCGCCTGTGCAGGCAATGTCACAATCTTTTTGGAAAAGAAATTTGTAGACTACGTTGTGGTGTTCAAATATTTCTTTGTGTGTGAGTGATTTAGTGGGTTTTAGGAGAGTTGCTAATTTTTGGTTCGTGGTGAATACTAGCTTACAGTGTTAAATCTGGAATGAACACCAACATTGTAATTTGGTATTTTATTCAGATTTAACATGAATGCAAAATTTCCCTAAAGAGAATTACTTGTAAATAGATAATATTAGAAATCCTTGTACATATAGTAATAATAGTCCATTCATATAATTTTTCTATGTGAGTATTTTGTAAATGGTCCTTAAATAACTAACAAGAAATAAAGTAATGTAGAGGTGATATTGTACAAGAAGGTCAGAGTTTAGAGTAAACTATTGCAATCTGATTATAAACATGACCTCAGGCAGTTGTTATATGAACCGAAGGCACGTGCAGGCTGCCCACGCAGAAACGCAATGAGAGGAGAAGGTGCGGTGTGCAAGGAGAATTAGATGGTGTCTGCAAATCAGTGACATATTAGAGAGAACAGACACGGAGCATATAAAAGTCATAGCGATGAGAGTTCGTGTCTTTTTTGCCTTTTCATTCCAAGTTCAGGTTTTGGTGTTTTCTTTCCCCCTGTGGTTTTCTATGTGGTGGGCTAGCTTCGAGACAACGGAGTTGAGCAGGAGTCATTCAGCGGCGGTAACATGGTCAAGATAGTGGGCTTGTCCGAGTATAGTCATCCATGCGACAGGACAAACAGCGTACACTGAAACTTCGTATGGCTCCAGCCGTACCCTTCTGCCAGACAGATTCTTGAACATAAGGTAAAGAAGTGATCGATGATTGAGATCACGAAGAAGTCATGGCAAGGAACAACAGCTCGATGAATAGGGTGCTGACCTGAAAGAAACCTACAAGAAGACATGATGAGAAGTATTTCCTAATGAATTCGTCTGGTTGGTAACGTAAAGTTTTATTTCTTATTGTATTGTGTATTTCTTAGGCCAGAGTGAGCTACAGTGTAAAATTTCCAGTGGATCAGACTTGTTAAGACAGATTTTAGGACTTTAGTACCTATTTCTCTAACAAGGATCTTTGTAGTTATGGAAGTGTAGAGTTACAAGAATTGTCATTAGTTTAAGGTTAGTTTGAATTTGATGTGTTGTATGTGCATTAATTGAGGAAGAAGTAAGGCATTCATCTACATATTTGTATTAAGTAATCGGGTTTAGGACAGTTTAGATTTATTAATATCACCTAATGAGAGATACCTATTGTGAACTAGATCTTGTTTGTTAATTTGTGCATAATTAATTTTAGGGACCTTCATTTTGCTTAGTTTTGATTAACATGTATTGTATTTTAGAATGAATAAATTTCTTAACCCAAAATATGTGTATGAATTTTCTAGTCAATGCACCACCTGCTAAAAATATTGAACCTGTATAAGTAAAAATGCAGGAAACAGTTACAAATGCTGTTTAGAAATATTAGTAAGGGCTTGTTTAACGTTAATATTTATTGGAATTGTGATAATCTGTAGGTCAAATCCCTGACAAGAAGTTCTCTCTTGTTATAGGAATCAAGATGGCGCAGCTAAACAAATAAATTTTCTTGATTCCAAAAAGGACTTGACCCCAGAATTCATAGATCAGGGAGAATTCTCCTTGTTTGAAGACTTTGCACACGGTTTAAGATTGAAGGAGAGGCCACGAAAGAATACAATAAAGGCACAGCAGACAAGGGATATAGTTGAGGGTTAAACAAGACAATATTTAAGATTGAAAAAAATTGAAGAGGTAGTTAAATAAATAATATATAGACATTACATATAAAATAATAAAAAATTAATAGATCTAACAATAGTCCATGTTTGAAAATGTATTTGTAAGCTTTGTACGTGTTTTGGATGTATGGCAGTTTGATGACCATACATGTTGGGAAGTCAGTTTTGGTCATAACAACAATACAACAATTGGTTGTATTGTTGTTATGATGGGTTTTTGCCATTCTGTTTGTGTAATTTATTAGTTGTGTGGGATAGTTGCGATTTCTAAAAATCCGTGTTAAATTCTTTAATTCCGTGTTAAGATAATTATGGTTAGTGGAGAATTTGTAAGCATTTATGAACTGTGATAGGATGACTGATTTTTTTAACGGAATATGGGTGGTATGAACTGAAATGGGGTAGTTTCCGCTATGTGTGGGTTTGTGGTATATTTTTGTGGCTTTTTGTTGTTAGTTCTGATTAATGTCAGGTTTAAGAAATTGATGGATTTGTTCCGTTTCCATGGTAAATTTTAGTCTGTTACTGTAATTGTTGATGTGCCAGAAAATTTGAATATATATGTTGTTGAACTTAAAGAAGTCGGCTGATACTGTGAGTTTGATCAGGTTAATGATGTCATTAGGTGTTAATTTTGTGCGTGTATGCAGGGTGTGGTCCTCTGTGAGTAGCGTGTGTGTACAACGTCTAATGTTCTGGGGACATCAACGTTCGTGTATAATGAAGTTGCATCCAATGAGGCGAGGACATCATCTTGGGATGAAGTAATGTTATTTATTTTCTGGAATAGGTCGTCAGTATTTTTGATCATAGAGTTAGATGTTGTAAGTAATGGTTTGATGAGTTTGGCAACGAATTTTGATAAGGGTGCTCTGGTGGTGTTCTTGTGACGAAAACTCAATGTCCACCGACCCTACCTAATTTCCGAATGTTGGAAGCTCCACAACTTATAAATCAGGTCACGCCTCCGACCAATAAGCGACAACAAATGCCCTTTTTTTGGCAGATACAATATGCGGTCGTGACATAGCCCTACACTCATCCCGAAAAGTTCCGATGATGGTCACGTCACACGACTGAAACGGCTCACACCCCGTTAACGTTCTCCCCCGCCCCAGTTTTCCCATAAAACCCTTCTCCAAAAAAAGTGCCCTTAAGTTTAATAATAATATATATATATATATGTATTATTTTAGAAAAACCCAGGTTTTCAAAATTATTCTTCCCATCTTGTGTCAATCCCCCCTCCGCCCCCACGTTCCCCTTCCCCCTTTTTTTAACAGCCTAACAGCAGAAGTAGGGAGAATGTAGTCATCCTAGCATCTAAACAAGGTATGTACAAAATTTTCTTCCTCAATTATTCTGCTATATTTTCCTTTAAAATACACTTATAATGCCCTAAAAAATTTCTTGAGTAAAAAAGCCAATGTATTTAAAATAAAGGACACTCCTAAACAAAAACAGGCTATAATAGCCTGTAGTAGTAGTAGTAATAGTAAAGCCTATCTTATCTCTATCCTCATACAGTGTTCACCAAAATGATTATTGTATTTCCTTCCTCCCCTTCTCATCCGTCCCTTAGGATGGGTAGAGTCCCCTAACGAGAGGTTTATGATGAATTGATGCAGCTAGCGCGTTACTCCTCTGTTGCATCCCCAAAGGGCAAGTATTCATCACTCTAGATTCATGTGTGTTCACAAGGCCAGTTTGTCTGTCCTGAGGACCAAAAAAACCAAAGTTTCCGGGTGAAAAAAATCCTCTACCTCTGAATGGGACCTGCTAACTCACCTTTAGTCAAAAGAGACCAGATAAAGGTTCCTCACGTTTTGGAGAGGAATCAAACCCAGGTCTTTACGACCAAAGAGTTTCGTTATTATATAACAATGGGTTGTTATATTTAAAAACTGGTACAAATGATTTAGCAGGTGCCAAGTGTGATATGCAACAAGACATGAAAGAGTTGCTGGTGCATGCAAAAAAGAAGAGTAAAAAAGTAAAAGTTGTGAGTCTATTGCCATGGTATGATACAGGCAGTCAGCATGCAGATTGTGTAGGAGGAATGGTGTGGAGTTTGTGAATGTATGGAATGAGTTTAATAGCAGGAAGGATTATATAAGGTGGATGGCTTGCATTTGAATAGATTTAGGGTCAGAAATTTTGAGAAAGTGTTGCTCAGTGAGAGTTTAGAAGTGCAGAGTCAGGGAAACTAGAATGTTGGGGGGGGGGGGGGATACAGGTGTTAGTCGAGGTTCAGGCAATCTAGAGGTTATTAAGTGGGAGAATAATCGCATGACGCTAAATATAACACCCCAGTTTCTTAATTTTAGTGGGCTAAGCAAACTATGGTGTAAGGGATGGTGTGGGATGAAGGTGGTATTGCAGCTTATGTATACTAATGATGATATTCCAAAAAAGGGTGAGGAGTTTTTGGCATTGGTTAGCTCAACTTGGACAAAAGTCATAGGCATTATGAGACTTGGTTGACCAAGGATGATATGGTCATAGAAATAGAAGGCAAGGGACAAAGAGAACAGAAGGAACAGGATGGGGGGGGGGTTGCCAGTGATAGCAGAGGAATTAAAGCCAAAAAAGAGTACAAATATATTGGGAGATGGGGATTCAGAAGGCAGTTCATTTGAGACTAGCTGGCGTGAGATGGAGGCTGACAGGATGAAATATGCAACTGGTTGCTGCTATAATCCAGGGTAGGCATAAGGGAGAATGTAAATAAATGACATGCATTGGCAAATTAGCATCATGAGTGTGGATCAAGTAATTATTATGTAGGATTTTAACTATGGGAATATAGGTTGGGAAGAGGAATGGTCACAGGCAGGGAATGAAATGGAAATGGAATTTATACAGCTGGTGAGAGATAATTACCTGAGGCAGCATATAATAGAGGAGACATGAGGTTCAAGAGTGCTGGATCTGATCATAGCATCAGAGAATTTAACACTAACCAATTTGGCTGAGCTGCTTCCTCTTGGAGAAAGTGATTGCGTAGTCTTGACATGGGAGATCTAGACATACAGAATTTTCTGTAAAGAAGGGATATATGTGGAATTACAAAGTAGGTGATCATGGCAAGCTGAGGAGTCAGCTTTTAGCATTGTCATGGCATAAGAACTTGGAGGGACAAGATATTGTTGGTACATGGGAGGTGGTCAAGGAGTGTTTGAAGAAAGCAGTATCAGAATATATACCTACAGTCAGAAAGATAAATCAGGTAGGAGTTAGATGGATGAAAGGCATCAGTAATCAGGAGTTGTACACAAAGAAAGGGTTGTGGAGGGATTATAAAGAAAAAAGGTGATCAGCATTCCAAGGAGCAGTAAGATCAAAGGCAAGAAGAGTGACACGTATAGTAGTAAGGAAGGTGAAAACTATTGAATAAAAGAAATCACAGTTCTTTCACCATATGGCAAGTAAAAGGAGGACTGACTATTGAAGGATGACATCAAAAGTGCTAATGTGAGGAGATAACAGAACCAAACCAAATAGTTGAATTACTGATTGAGCATTTTGCAGGGATGCACCCATCTAGGTAGTGGCATTATAATACCTGATGTGACACTGACTGGTGAGAGAATAGAGGATGAAAAAATGGAGTTAAATTATTGCAGAACTTCAATGCAGAACACAGCCATGGGATTAGATGGCATATCGGCCTGTGTATTACAAGGATGTGCAAGGGAATTATCAGCTACTCTGACTAAACTGTTTAATTTAAGCCTCAGTACTGGGAAGGTGCCAATGGAGTGGAAAGAGAGCAAAATAGTTCCACTGCATAAAGGAGACTCCAAGATAGAAGTAGCAAATTATAGGCCAATCAACATCTCAGAATGATGGTTAAGGTAGTGGAGAAATTAGTGAGAAACAAAATTCACGACTGGCTGGATAGGAATATGATTCTTTATAAGAAGCAAATATGGTTTTGAAGGGTAGATCTTGCCTTAGTAATTTGCTCACTTTTTAAAATCATAAAGTGAAACGGAGTGAGTTGGAATAGGGAAATGGCTTCTCAGTGATATTGCCAGACTTTGCAAAGGTATTTGATATGATTCCACACTGGACTCTGCTGATTAAATTGGAGCAAATGGAGATGGATATGAATCTGGTGATTTGGATTAGAGGGTAGCTGATGGACATATATCAAAGAATGGTTTGTGGAGGAGTTGATCCAGGAGAAGGAAAGTGACCAGTGGTGTACCACAGGGCTCAGTACTTGGTCCTCTGTCGTTTAATTCATATATCAATGATACAGGAAATGATATAACAGGAAATACTCAGTTGTTTGTTGATCATGCAAAACTGGGAAGAGTCAAATGCACAGCTCCTTCAGGAAGACTTAAATAGATTAGCAGTATGGGGCAAAAGTAAATGGTTGCTAGTTTAATGTGGCCAAGTATAAGGTATTTGGGAAGAGGTCACAAGCTTATGAAAACTGATGAAGTCAGGGACCTGGGGAAGGGGGGGGGGTGTGATTGTGGACAAGGTAGCCCAAACAGCACATCAGATTATGTTGCTGTTGAAGACCATACTAACAAGTGGGATAGAGAAGTTATCGTTTCCCTATATAAGGCTTTAATATGGCCACATCTGGACTACTGCATGCAGGTCTGAAGGCCTTGATTCTGTAAGGTTAAAAAAAGTTGTGGAGAGGATTCAGTGGCAAGTCTATGGAACTTCCTATGAGAACAGATTGACAGTCTGTGATTTTCAAAAATGAGCTGATAGGCAAAAAAGAGGAGACATGATAGAAGCATATAAATTATCAAACGGGTTTTATAAGACTGAGATTGAAAATGTTTTTTTCAGTATACAGCAGGAAGGTAGAGAACAAGACATAACTTGTGGAAATTGTGTAGGAGTGTGGTTAGCAAGTGTGTTTGGATTAGATTTTTTGCTTGAAGGGCAGTGAATGGGTGGAATGGACTGCCAGAGTGGTTGCAAGGGCTTCATCAGTGAATGAGTTTAAGGAGAGGTATAATAGGTATTGTGTGAATAATAGATCAAGCATATAAAGTCACATAAAGCAATTTCTTGTCATATTTTAAAAATAACTGCAGAAAACCTACACAGCTAAATTCTATTTAAAAAAAAAATAAATAATAGATAACTATCCATACCTGTTAAGTAGATCCCTGATGGTGGGAAAATGATGTGTTAAATTTAGAGCACAGATGGTATTAACAAATGGAAGACTTAAATAAAACTGGAAAATCTGTGATTAAACGTAAATGTACAAATTTAAATTATATAAGTAAGGACACACACACACACTAAAATTCATTATACTCTAAAAATATTAAACAAACCCATACACCAGTTATACTATATCTGTATTCTGAAGGAAAAATGAAATACTACATTCTTAGAAAAATAGAACATAATAAATATAAGTCAGTAACTATCATAAGTATGATTACACATAATTATTAAAAAAGATGATTATAAATAATTGCAGACGCACACACACACACACTACCATGTTTAAGAACTTAATTTAATTAAAATTAAATTCAACATTCCAACCTTTATATCAAGGTCATCTTGCAGGAATATTCACACACACACAACAGATCACAAGTTACATTGGTTAAAAGCACCATATTCAGAAGTTTGAATGTCTACCGAATAAGAAAAATATGTACATTAAGAACCAGTTTGACTCTTCAAAAACTCTCCTTAATATTTCAGGTTATACTCTGCCTAATGATGAAATATCAGTATTATCAAATGGAATAGAATATGCTGCACCATTCAGATAATGGGTTTTATGTACAAAGGGAGAGGGAGTTCTGATAAACATCTAGAGCAAATTAAAGTAAATGATGTAACCACAAAAAAAGAGCATATGAGAATATAAGAACATAAGTTAACTTCATAACTCTGCTACTAGCATGTTCTTTTTTGTGGTTATATCAGCTGCTTTAATATCATTTTTGTTCTGGGTGTTTATTAGAACTTTTCAGACCCCCCCCCCTCCCCTAATATAATATAGATAAAGGCCTTTGTAATTGCTAATATAATTTAGTGAGTAAAATTAGATTTCAAGCATGTATGGGCAGCATCTATGTCTTTTAAGTAGTCCACTCTAAGACAATTCATAAATGCCGAGGAATGTATTATGAGGCATTGATCAGGCCTCATATGGATTATTGTGCACAGATTTGGTTGCCGGGTTTTCATGGTGACAAGGATATGTTAGAAAAGATCCAGAGAAGATTCACAAAAGTGAGAGGAGTTATGAAATATATAAAGCTCAGGTCAGAAAAATGACTACTGTGAAGAAAATTAAATCAGAGTATGAAATGAAATTGGTTATGCAGGCTAAAGGCAATCCAAAAGAATTTTATCGTTGTGCCTCAAGTAAAAGAAAGAATGAATGTGGAAGAATAACCTTACTGAATGCAGATGCTGCTCTAGTGTCAGAAACTAACAAGTGCTCACGTTTTGCTAAGATATAATAAACAGGTGTATGTAACATGCTGCACAGTATACATTGGATGAAGAGGTAGAGGTGCATGAAAATGAGCTTGAAGAGCTGTTGCATAACCTGGATAAGAATTCTGAAATAGGGTCAGATGGAATATCAGCATGTATGCTGAAGGCACATACAGCTGAATTGGCTAAGCCTTTGACATATTTGTACAACTTGAGTCTCAGCTCAGGAAAGATATCACAGGAATGGAAAGAATATATGATGTTCTATTGTACATAGGTGATGCAAAAACTAGTGTGTCTAACTCTGTCAGTCAGTATCTCTGGTATGGTGTTGAAGATTTTAGAGAAGTTGCTAAGAACTTGCACACAGAAATGGATACACAGACAAGCTATACTCTGCAAGGAACATCATGGGTTTACTACAGGGAGGTCATGTTTTGGCAATTTACTCATATTTTATAACAATGTTATGGCTGAGTTGGATAAAGAGAATGGATACTCTATGATACTGCTGGATTTTGCTAAAGCATCTGATAGGATATCACATTAAAAGCTGTTGCATAAACTGGAGAATATGGGTTTGGAATATAAATTCTTAACTTGGGTGAGTGGATGGTTTACAGACAGGTATCAGAAAGTGATATATGGTGGGTGTGAATCTGACAGATTTAAGGTGCCCAGTAGAGTATCCTGGAGTTCAGTCCTGGGACCATTGTTGATATGACAATATTAAATGATATTTGGAAGGATTTCAAGGGTGGTATTTAATTGTTTGCTGCTGATGATGCAAAGATAGTCAGGAATGCTACTGATATCCAGCACTTACAGAATGATTTGAATATGCTGGAAATTTGAGCAAATGAATATGGCTATAATTTCAATGTTAATGAGCGTAAAGTTATGCACTTTGGTGTGATGAGATTTTCAACAGTATATTATATTAGCAGGGTTATACTACAAGAAACTGATGAGGTTAGGGATGTTGGTGTCATGGTAGATAGGAATTTGAAGTTCAAAAGTTATATAGCAAAAATTGCAAATATAACTCAAAGGATAATTTTGATGTTAAAGTGAACCTTGACATGTAAGGTAAAGAAGTCATATTTTCTCTTTACAAGGTTTTGATAAAATTGCTTGGACTATTGAGTGCAGATTTGGTGTGCTGGGTTCCAAGGGAATAAAGAAGCTATGGAAAAGGTTGCAAAGAAGAGTTACAAAGATTATATCAGATTATGGAATTTAGATAAAAAAGGACACACTGCATGTATGTGGACTACAGATTCTGGTTAACAGGAGAAAGAGGGGTTATATGATAGAGGCCTCTAAACTCCTGAATGGTGTTATAAGATATTGTTTGATGAAATTTTTCATTATGTGGAAGGTGAGGAGAGAACACAGGGGCATCTGGAAGTTAAGTTTGTTCACAGTTAAGAAAGTGGTAACATCTACATTTTTCTCTCACAGAGCATCAAGTGAATAGAACAGTTTGACTGTTCAAGTAGTGAGTGCAACTAGTGTGAATGAATTTAAGGGAAGGTATGATAGCTGGTTTGGGTGATGTAATGCCTCCCTTGAAGAGTACTTGATTCTTTGGAAGTCTCAGATGATGATGATTATATCATCTATGCTTAGTATCTACATAAGTTTCACAACACCAGTTTCTATATTTTTTTTTAATTTAAAAATTATTGCTTGCTAGCAATTGTTTTGTTAAGAAAGGAAAATGCACAATAAATAGCTTTTCTTATTAACTCGCTCAAACCCCAATTACAATTTCTGTTTTCTATTTTGGAAACTTATTTTTCTATGTCCATCTGAATCAACAAAGCTTCCTTTTTTTTTTTTTTTTTTAATATTATTATTATTTCACACCTCCAGGGAGTCCAAAGACTCATCAAGGGAGAACTCATCTACAACTCTGTCTCCATCACTCAATCCACCAACTGCCCTCAACTACACCAATGCCATATACCACCGACCACCACCACTAGTATATTCATAGACAATCACAAACATCCATGCCCACGGCAGGATTCAAATCCCCAGCCTTTTGGCTGGAGAGTGGATACGCTAACCACTCAGCAAGCCAGGCTAGCCATATATCACATCCTTGTGTAAAAGGTTGCAGAACCTATAGCATACATCAGTGCTGAGCATAGGTAGGCAAAAGGATAAAAAGAAAGGAAGAATATATTGTTTGAATGACTTGTTTCCTTCTGTCTTGTTGAACAACTACAGACAGAGTGAGGGAAGATATTCTAAAGCACATAGATACACGGAATTTAAGAGGAGTTGGGCTGGTAAATTTGAAGCTGTAGAATATATGAAATGATAGTGGTCAGTTAAGCAGAATACTGTCCATGGAAATATGAGAATTGTCGTCATTTAATCAGACTGGCTCTTCTGGATAGAATCAAGCTTTCTTAAGGAAGTTCCGGGTGTATCACTCCAAATATGTGAGCAGTATTCTGAGGTTCGGTGGATTGGGGATTTATACACTGTTAGCAGTTGTACAAGTGACAAGAAGAGTTTGAGAGGAAAAGTACACCTGATTTTTTGGAGACTGAAGAAGTGCATTTGTGCCAGGAGGAGGGGGGGGGGTGCAAGTTTGCTGAAGGAGAGAATTCATTCATTCAAGCTAATAAAATGCATATGAGCTGGCCATTGCTATTTAAAGGCTGTTCTGCTTGCTACTTATTCCACACATTTGTTAAATATTGTATTTCCTAACAAAGCTATCCCAAGAGGTTACTGGTGTCACTCAGATAAATAAAGTTAGGCAATTTATAAATTTATTATCATCATCTAAATATGTCATGAGTTAGTAATGTTAGTAATAAATAGTGTTTCATCTAAATTTCAATGATAATTAGTTATTTTTGTTCCATTTTTTCATTAAAAAAGGTGCGTAGAGGAATCTATTTTTTTTTTTGTCCAAAACTCACAGATATTACTGCACAACTCATTCTGAAAAACATCAGACAAAAGTCTACATGGTACAATGTATAAACTGATGTATAAACAGATACTAACCTGTTCAGTATGTGGAGACATATGATCAAGAAGAGAAATGCATATATTCTGTTGATCATGGAGTGCAAGTTCAGCAAGTAAAGTAGCTGTTTCTTCTGCAATAAAAAAAAAAAAATTTTTTTTCTTGCCATTATACATTTATAAGACTAGGTATCATTACTTCAATTTCAATAACTGATTTAAATAACTGAATTCAGTGAAATTAAATAACTACAACAGAATTCCCATTACAGCAATCCCTCGATTAATACGACCCCCCGATTAGTGCATAATTTTTTTTCGATACCCAAATTCGATTAGTGTGCTTATATACATCTTAAAAATAAATGTTAAAGATTTTAAAAATTTTCGATTTATACATTTTTTATGGCTAACCATTTTAAAAAATCGCTCACAGGATGAAATAATTTAGTTACCAATTTGAAACATTTTACAAAGTTATTTTTTAATGGCATACTACACTATTTCCATGTACACTATGTTCCAAATTTTATGGCCAAAATTTATGTCATCTGCTTTACATAGCATTTATAGATATGCTGATCATATCTTGTGCAATTGTTTTCCTTACTTTTTTATTTTAAATTATTTTCCTAATGTCTAAGAAGAAGGGTTCAAGAGGAAAAGTACACCTAATTTTTTGGAGGCTGAAGAAGCTATCACTGAAGTGCATTTGTGCCAGGAGGGGGGGGGGGGGATGCAAGTTTGCTGAAGGAGAGAATTCATTTATTCAAGCTAATAAAATGCACATGAACTGGCCATTGCTATTTAAAGGCTGCTCTGCTTGTTACTTATTCCACGCATTTGTTAAATATTGTACTTCCTAACAAAGCTATCCCTAGAGGTTACTGGTGTCACACAGATAAAGAAAGTTAATTAATTTATAAATTTATCATCATCATCTAAATATACCATGAGTGTTAGTAATAAATAGTGTTTCATCTAAACTTCACTGATAATTAGTTATTTATGTTCCATTTTTTCATTAAAAAAGGTGTGTAGAGGATGTAGAGCTAGATACTCGGATTGGCTCAGCAAGTGCAATATTGCAGGAGCTTGGCCATTCAGTAGCATTGAAACGGGAGTTAAGCCAGAAGGCAAAGCTGGTTGTCTTCAATACAGTCTATGTCCCCCATCCTCACCTATGGTCATGAGAGTTGTGTAATGACTGAAAGAATGCAGACACGAATCCAAGCGGCTAAAATGAGGTTTCTTCAAGGGGTAACGTGGCTGACAAGACTAGACAGAGTCAGAAGCTCTGCAAATTGGGAAACCCTCAATACTCAGCCATTGCTTCTCCTGCTGAGAGATCACAGTTACATTGGTATGGGCACCTGGTCAAAATGCCACAAGCAAGGCTCCTCCAGCAGGCACACTTTGCCAAGCCAGAGGGTGGGAGGGCACGTGGAAGGCCAAAGACTCACTGGATAGATTATATCCAAAACTTTGGGTGGACACATTTGGAAGTCCCACAAGAACACCTGAGCTTGGTGGCAGAGGGTCGTGACCTTTGGAAGTTCCTCTTGCAGCTGCTTCCCTCACAACCCAATTAGGAAAGGTGGGCCTTGAAGATGTATGTATTTTCCTAACCTTTAATCATGAGTAAAAGAATTAGTGAGCAAAAAATAGAAGTGTGAAAATGATTCAAAAAGTAATCTGAAATAATAAAGAAAAATGAACAAGGCGAGTCCAGAGCAAAGATAGGACAAGAACACAAAAATGGGCGAATCAACTGCTGAATAAAGGCTGCTTCAAGTTCATCCTGCATGCACTCGAAATCAAAGTATTATAATGATTGAATTAGAGAGACTTCTTTTTACATGGATCGAAGATTGCAACCAAAAATGGATCCCGCTAAACACTGGCCTTATTAAATCAAAAGCATTGTCTCTTTGTAACCTGGAAAGAAAGGGCTATTAATGATGGAAAAGAAGAAGAATTCCATGTTAGTGCTGGGTGATTTGAGCATTTCAAAAAGAGAAATAGCCTACATAATGTTCTAATCACAGGCGAAGCTGCAATTGCAGATAAGGAAATATCCAGAGATTTTGAAGAAAATTATGTAAGAAGAGGACTATTGTGATCAACAAATATTTAATGTCGATGAAACTGGCCTTTTTTTTGGAAGCGAATGCCTTCTAAGACTTTTCTAACCAAACAGAGAAATATCAGCCTGGTTATAAAGTTGCAAAGTCGAATGAAATTACTGCTAGCTGTTTGGAAGCACATTCTTCCACAATGCGCAAATGATATTAGATGCTTTTCAAACGAATCTAAGTTAAATCTCATTCTGAGAAGTTGCAATTCCGACCTGCTAAATTTAGATGCACAGTGGGAAGATCCTGAAGAATATGAAGAAAATCACTGACAAGCCCAAAGAGGGTTCACAGAAACAATTTAAAAATAGTTTTCGTACAATCAGAGTTTTTAAGCAGCAGTGCTTAGAGACTGACCCTGGTGAAGAGAGAACCATTAAAATTTGCAGAAGAGACATTAGGGCCATACTGTCAGTTGTATGAAAAAAAGAAACAGAATGCCTGCCGAACTATGTTAGCTCAATTCTCTGTTAAAAAGCAGAATAATAAATTTATATTCTGAATATGTTTTATTGTCTTTCAGCTTCATGGTTTTCCTTTAACTAGGCACTGAGACATACCCTAATTCTTTTATAAAAAAACATAAGGGTCAAAAAAGAAATCTGAGGAATAAATTATTAATTTTCCAATAGGTTACTATATTCGATTAGTGCGTTTTCGATTAATACACCTGTTTTAAAGAATGCATTAATTGAGGGATTGCTGTATATGTTACACTTTCTAGGAATGCGTTATGAAATATTCTATCCTGTTATTATGCATGCACAAACAAACACTTCTGCAGTTAGGATTTGTTAAAAAAAACTTGAAGTACAGAAAGATTTAGGCAACCAGAAATAAAAAAAAAAAAAATGAACTGGTGATATATGATGATTCCATGATATTGGGATAATGAATGAATGACCAATGAAATCATATTTTCAAGTAACAAAGATTTAATGTAACCAAGGCTATACGTAAATAAGTAGAACTAGTATATGATGAGACTGTGTTGTCAAAACAAATGATTTAAAAAGAAATTATTATTACTATCAAGAGAGACCTCCAAGAAGTCACGGGGGACTCATTGAGGGATGCCACATATCATATGCACCAGCTGGCATACCTTTTCTTGAATTCATTCTATCTGCACTCAACTCCAAGGGAAATCCTTTCCAATCATGCATCATTCTATGAGAGAGAAAATTCTAGCTTTCACCTTTCTTGACTGCATTCATTCTCAACTTTCATGGATCCCACTTCTCTTCCCCCCCCCCCCCCCCCCACACACACATAAGTCAAAATCTTCCATATACTGGTATCTTGTATGAGCCTTTCTCAATTACATCACCTCCTCTTTCTCCTGTTTGGTCCTGTCTGCAGTCTGCAGATTTTCAGTCTGTCTTCATAATCAGTATTCCATAATCCTGATATCATTTTTGACACTCTTTGCACTCCATTCTCTCCCCCCCCCCCACTATATCAGCATCACAATGGAAAACCAACAGACAACACACACACACACACACACACACACACACACATGCAATAGTACAAGTGAGGTCATATCCAAACTTTGTAAAAAGGGAAAACGACTTATCCTAATATGAAAAGGTTTGTTTCAACATTGCACTTATCCTCTGAGTTATATTGCAGTCTTTGCTATATGGCTCTTGCCCTTCAACTTGCTATGTGCTAAAACTTGACGATCCACAGATTGATCACATTCTTTAAGCAAAATTCCGTCAATATAATAAGATACTGGATATCTCATTATACTAAAGTGTATAACTCTAAATTTACTACGATTAAAATGATAGCTATTTTCATGTCTACAATTCCAGCCTATTCAAAGTATGCAAGTCCTGCACGTCAGTCATATTCCTGATTACTTAGTCTATCTTTGCCTCATTAGCAAAGTACGAGCGAAGATATCAAAGAGTTCTTGATTGAAACAAAAAAGGAAGATTAAAAGAATCAAGACTGAGTGTGCTGCCATGGCATGACAGGAGTGAGATGAGGTAAGGGAGCTGTGACTGCAAATGACTTAGTAATTAGATTGCGTAGGAGAAATAGTGTACTCTATATATTGATGTATAGTCATTTTGATGATAATGAATTTGCTTTTGCAGGATGGATTACACTTCAATGGGTTTGCTGTAAGGTGCTCTAATAAAGCTGTTGTTCAGTGAAAGAGTATATATCAATAGTCAGGGAAACTAGATGTGTTTGGGTGGATGCATGCATTAAGTTAAAAGGTTGAAACGGTGAGTGTAATGACACAAAGAGTAAGAAAGTATATAGGGATGACCCCCAGGAAAGTAAGGACTATTTCCGTCAAGAAAGAAAAACAAAATATGGACATACAATAGATTTTTTAAGTTACTCTCACCTACAAATTGTTGCAAACATAGAGTACATTATTAGTACCATAGGTGGGGTAAGAATTTTTTTTCCTGTTTTTATTAATTTTATATTATTTTGTATTTTTAAAATTTTTTACATAATCCAGAAATGCACTGTTCTAGAGACCAAACAAGAAACTTTTTTTAAGCCACTTCAGACCTCCAATAAGTGGAGCAATGGTTTTACACTAACAATGAAATGTTAGTGTAAAACATTTTAAATAAAATAAAAGCATTTAGATATAGTAGCACCAAAAAGTACTGGCATCAATGAGATCTGGAGAGGAGGAGGAGGATGTTGTCATTGGAATAGTATATGTGACAGATTTCATGTATTCAGGGAGGGCAAACAAGAAAGAAAGAACGGGCTTCAACCAGAGTAGAAATCTCCAATGGTAGTGGAAGAATAAGTAATATGGGCAATGGGTTTAAGGATGTTTGGGGGGGGATGAGATAGAGTTTGACAGGACATAATACACAATTGGGTGCTACTACTGATCAGGATCCTCTTAAGAGGACTGTGAACTTCACAGAGAGAGAGAGAGAGATACATCGTATTTGCCAAGGAAAACATTACAGATACAACAGACAATGTCTTCTGCCTAAGGTCTTAACCTGTTGCAACAATATTTGTTTGCAATTCATTTTTCTGATTTTATGTCTTCCGACAGTCTTTTAGTAATTATTCATGTTTGCTCATTTATTAATTTACTAGTTTGTAAGGTGAACTTTCTGTATATCTCTTTATTTTGATCCTATCAAATTTTGCTTTTCCCACAATATTTCTAAGTTTTCACTTCTGTAGTTGTGTTTAAGAGTTTAATCTCAAATATTTCAGCTCTTGTTTCAGATACAATAACTTTTATACAAAGTATAAAAGTATTATATTTTTATAATACATAAACAATATTTAAATTTTTATTTTTCCATATTGAAATCTTGTGTGCCTTCAAGCGACTCCTCTCTCACTTCATTTTCTGTTATACATGTAATGGAATAATATAGCATGTAATGGAATATACTAGGGATTCAAGAGTGCTTGATCTAGTAATTGCATCTGAGAATTTGTCTATAGTGACTACGACCATGTTGTCACTAATTGGTGAGAGTGATCATATGGTCCTGGAAGGTGGCTAAATGTGTGGAATTTTCAGTTAAGAGGGGTATATGTGGAATTACAGGTAAAACTTGTTAATGAGAAGCTTAGGACATTGCTTGGATCAGTGCAATGGCATATAAAACTGCAAGGGCTGGATGTTGATAGTGCATGGAAAGTAATAAAGGAGCGTTTGAGGAAGGTAATGGCAGACTGTGTACCTAGAGTCAGGAGAGTAAATCAAGTGGAAGTTAAATGGATGAATATCATCATCAAGCTGCAGCTGAAAAAAAAAAGAAACAATTGTGGAGGGAATTTAAAGAGACCTGCAGGCACATGAACAGTGCAAGGAACAGGCCAGAAAAGTAACTAGTATGGTAAGAAAGGCAAAGCAGATTATGAAAAGAAGTTAGCAAAGGAAGGCTAAAGAGAACCAAACAGTTCTTTCAATATGCTGCAAGTAAAAGAAAGAATGTATATAGCAGAATAATTTTAAGGAATGCCTATGGCAGGGAGCTAACTGAATCAGTTGAAATAGTAGAATTACTAAGTGAACACTTTGCAAGAACATATCATCCAGGTGGTGACACTGCAGTAACAAGAGAGGCAAAGGGTTATATGTGAACTGAGGTAAATGAAATGGAGGTGCATAGCCTATTACAAAACCTTAATGCATATACTATACAAGTTCAAGTTTTACATGAAGCTGCTAGGGAATTTCAGTGGCCTTGACCACATTGTTTAAGTCTCAGCTCTGGGTTAGTCCCAAGCAGTGGCGCACCCAGGGGGGGGGCAAGGGGCCCGGGCATCCCCAAAGAAAAGGAAAAAACACTAGAAAAATTTCCAAAATTCTTTTCCTAATTAAAATTCATTTTTTTTATTTATGTTGTGTGCTACTTATGAATTAGCGATGCTCAGTTATAGGTCGTATGCGATGTGTAGTGTGTATTCGCAAAACATCTACTCAACTCGGCCCCCCGCCAAAGGTTAAATCCTGAGCGCTCGGCCCCCTCCAAGATTAAATCCTGAGTGCGGCACTGGTCCCAAGGGGAGGGAGGGAAATAGTTCTGCCGCATAAAGGAGGCTCTAAGACTGATGTAGCAAGTTATCGACCAATCAACATATCAGGAGTTGTTGTCTAAGTATTGGAGAGGTTGGTCAAGAGCAAAATACAGGAATGAATAGATATAAATTGGATACTGTATGGGGGCAGTATGGTTTTGTGAAGGGTAGGTCATGTCTTAGTAACTTGCTCATGTTTTATAATACAGTGAGAGCTGAGTTGGATAATGGTAATGAGTTTTACAGTGATACTGCTGGACTTTGCAAAGGCCTTAGACAGGATACCACATGAAATTCTAATCAGTAAACTGCAGCACATGGGATTGCATATAGAGTTATGAGATGGATAGAAGTGTGGTTGATGGAGAGAAAGATATTAGAGAGTAATTTATTCAGGAATAGAGTCCAAAAGAAGGTCTGTGACTAGTGGCGTGCTACAGGGTCCTGTTCTTGGACTTAAAATCAATGAAGAGGGGACAACTAAAGGTGAAGATTTATTTGAAATGGTCAATTCAGCATTAAAGGATTTCGATTTACCGTATGAAAAACGAGTGGTCTTGCTACAGATGATGCTCAATCCATGGTAGGTCATGAAAAAGGGCTAGTGGCTCTGATTAGGAATGAATTTAAGAAACGTCAATTGAACCCAAATACTTTAATTGTGTGCCATTGCTTTATTCATATGGAAAATCTATGTGCAAAGTCACTCAAGATGAACAGCGTCATGAATGTAGTAACAAAGGCCATTAATTTGATAAAAAGTAAAGGGCTGAACAACAGGGAATTCAAAGAATTTTTTCCAAGATCTTCAAGCTGAATATGGGGATTTATTGTACCATTGTGAAGTTAGGTGGGACTACTGATCAAGTACAGCTCAAATGCTCAAGCGATTTTATGAACTTAAAAACGAAGTGAAAATTTTCTTGGACATTAAAGGTGTCCCCATTAAAGAATTGGAGGATGAAAAGTTTCAAAGTGATTTAGCATTTTTAGTAGATGATAACTAGTCATTTGAATAATCTGAATTTGAAATTACAAGGCCCAATCAGCTAATGACCTCTTTACCCATTCATCAAGGTCTCATCGAGGGCAGCTAATATTTCTAAGCTTTCACAAAAAAAAGCAGTTTCAGTCTTCTCACTAAAAAGTTTAAGATTAAAGGTAAGCTTCATTAACATTGATGAAATATTTATTATGCTATTATTGCTTTAATAAAGTTCTCAGTTAAAATAAAATAAATAGCATTTTTAAATAAATTAAATATAGTCTTTGCTTGATTGTTATATGTCTACACAATTGTAATTAAAAGATACCGTATCAGATGAGAATGTTGCACATTTACTTATTGAGATATATGTTGCACACTACATACACTATATATAAGAGTTAAAATTTGCTAGTCGCCTGCGGAAGTTTTTAAATCAGCAATTTTCGCCCTTGATACTAAAAAGGTTCCCCACCCCTGGTCTAAGGACTCCTTGGAGTTGCCCATAATGATGATGATAACAATAATACTACCTTCTGAGTTAATATGAATTCCTAAGTATTTAAAATTCATCACTTGTTCTATTATTTTCTGTTAATTTTTAATTTACACTAATCAATGTAAATTAAAAATTTATATTGATTTGGTGCATACTAATCAAAGTGTTTTGGCTTTTTTCTGTCATTTCCATGTTATATTTTTGGCAAATCTGTTGGAAACTAAATACTTTATTTGTAAATTATCTGGTGTCTACTATGTCATCTAGTATGTAGTATGTCTTCGGCCATACAAGATTTACTATATTATTACAAATTTTTAGTTCACTTAACTGCTTGTATTTTATTCTATTATCATTTCATCCATTAAAATATTGAACAGTAGCAGACATAAAAAAGAACCCTGTCTAATTGCTTTCTTCATTTCTCTTTGTTTTGTTATTGTAGTACATAATTATACTTTATTATCTGTTACCTTTTTCAATATCTTTGATAAGCTTTACTCTCTGTGTTTTCATTTTTCTTTTCCCTATTATATTTAAAATATCTTGTAGAAAGTTTTTCCACTTGGTTATACTATAAATTAAAAATACCAAGAAATTATATACTTGGTTTAATCCTTTATCCCAGTGTAAGCAAATGAAGTTTGCGCCTGAAGTATTTTCAGGACTGGGGCAATGCGTGGTAAAGGTGGTATGACTTCACATCACTTGCCATACTTCAGGTACCAACTTTGTTTGCTTCCATCTCAGTATGGTATCACTGATTATTGACCAGGGATGGCCCAATTTGTCAAATAGATAAGCCTGCCAAATAGCATCCTATCACAATGCCTATTTTAAACTCAATCAGTATCCTTCTCACAGCCATTTCACCTAGACACAGTTGCACTGACTTGGGAGCATCATATTCCTCAAATTTATACCAACTACAAACACGTGACATGATATGATGCACCTTGCCCATTGGGGGGGGGGTGCCTGTTGACCTCTTTCGAAGCAATGTATCTAATGATAAATGATGTATATAATGATACACATGACTGACTGATTATTCAACATCTTTCAATTTGCAAACAATAATGACTGTTTGAAGCACTTAGATCATTTTGTATGTTCCTTGTAAATCTTCCTGAAGATGTTGTCAAGCAAAGAAAAATGACCAAAAATGTAGAAGTAATATGTAGCTTAATAAAATCCTATGCATTTAATCCATTTTTATTTTACATAGCTGATAAAAATTCTTCATATTTGCTATAAAAAAAAGGAGGATCAAGTAGCAGAGATAGCGAGTTGAGTGGTGCAGTGTGCTTTCCAACAATGAATCCTCAAACTCTTTGAAGTGTCATGTAATAATAATGAGAAGAATAAGAAAATATATTATGATTTTAGGCAATGAAAATTATCATGGATTTTATGCAACTGAAAAAATGATATCTAAATTATTTAACTTTTTTTTTTTTGTCTGACTTACCATGTGAACTTGAGTATAACACTGTGATATGAGTCTGGCTAAGTAGTGCGAGAAAATAATCCAAGCTTTTATTCTGACCACCAGAAATACTATAAAATAAAAGCCAAAATAAAAAGCATAACCAATTCAGATTAAATATTGTTGAATCTTGAAAATCTTGAAATCTCAATTTAGGAAGCAATTGAGTTGAGAAAATTTCCGTTGTCAGTTCCAATGTTCATGTATGCTACAGTCGACTCTCACTATATAGTAAACTAACTCATAAGAAAAGACTATTGAAAGTCCAATGCCCCACAACCATTCCTCAGGTCCTATGAGTTTGCTTTAGTAAGAACCAACTGCAGAAATTATTTAGGCATATATCTAAAGATATATATATATATATATATATATATATATATATATATAGTTATACATATGCTAACACAGGTACATTCTCTCTCTCAGGCATATATAAACTAATGATATAATGCAGTACTGACATGCACACTAAAATAAGGTAACAAAATCTCTACTCAGATAATGATGCAAGAAATACAACAGACAGTATTATATTTCAACTGTGACCATCTGCACTTTGTTGAAAGCAGGAAACTTATCACTAGTGGAAAATGCATTGAATAAATTCTAATTGTCCATGACTGGAGAGGGAATCATCAAATTTACAGAAAGCAAGATTATATACTACAGTATTAATTTAAACAAATAAACTGTAAATCATGCACTCTTTCTGAGAAGGAGTAGCAATAATGATATGGAAAGAATTAATTCACAGCATCAAAGAATTCAAAGTGGTTGCATTAATAATCATAGTTGTAAGATTAAGGAAAAGAGGAATAATAATAACACAGACCTGTGATGGAAATGTTGTCTCAGAAGTAATAATTGATTCTTATAGATTTTTAGGTGAGGCATAGGAGTGACCATTCTATACTTGTATTTCGGTTACGAAATCCAAGCATGTTTGGAAGGTTTTGGGCTTTAAAGGCCTGTTAAAGCCATTGGGATACATAGATAGATTTTTAGGTGCTGAGTTCAGAAAAAACAGTAAAAAAATTCCACCACCCACCATTATCCAATTTCTAATTTTATCGTTTTTATTAGTATTTGGATTTAAATTCAGTGCACTGGTATTTATTTTATATTTATAAATAAAGAAATTTCCATGAAACTTCTCATTCTTAAGATAGGAGAGGGAGGGAGGAATGCAAATAAAAGTGCACGTGGCTACTTTGAATCTGATTCGCCAAGATAACGGATAACTTTCCTGTTGCCACAGATACATCTTCTTGTGTGATTCTTTAGCTGAATTTTAGTCGTTGACTACTAAGGTTATATTTCTGAAAGGTGGCATATTTTCTAAGTTAGTGTGAAGATTTAATTTAATGTGTTTGCATTTTTTTTAATGTTTTTACGTAGCGTCGTGTAATAGTGTTGATGTCATTCATTAAAATTCATTTAACTGCGTTTTAAGTGGTGTTTGTAACGGCTTCAAGAGTTCGCAAAAATTCAGTAACAAAGTGCTTTTTATGCAAGTGGGACAGCCGAGATTGAGAGCAACATTAGATCAAGAAGGAATGGCCAGAAAGAGTCACATTACAACCTGGAAGTATAAATGTGTTACATGAAACTTTGGTTGCTCGGGAAAAAATCCATCGCTTCACATAAAGCTGGGATTGATGAAGCAATTTGTCAAAGCTTTGTTGAAAGAAGGAGAGTGTTTTAAATAAATCTGTGCAAAATTTCCAGGATTATCTACAGCAAAATTGTAAAAAGGTATTTTTATTGGTCCGGACATCAGGAAACTTATGAAGGATAAACTGTTTGAAGAAAAAATGGCAACTGTTGAAAAGAAGTGTGGAAAGCCTTTGAAAGAGATGGTGACTAAATTTTTAGGAAATCACAAGGAATCCCCCCCCCCCACTATAAAATGATTGTGGAAGACATGCTACAGAAATTCAAGGATTTGAGATGCTCCATGAGCTTAAAAGTGCACTTTCTCAACTCTCATTTAGACCGCTTTCCTGAGAATATCGGAACTGTCAGCGAAAAACAAAGAGAGCAATTCCACCAAGACATCAAGGAGATTGAAAGAAGGTATCAGGGCAGGTGGAATATCAGCATGATGGCAGACTATTGCTGGATGTTGCACAGAGACGATTGGAGAATAGAATTTTACAGAAAAAGTTCAAAAAGAAGCTTTGAAGGGAAAAGAAAACGGCACCACAAAGAAATATGAAGCATGTACTAAAGATTAATCTTTAATTACTTTAATTTAAAAATTTTTTTCCAATACATTCATTCCAAAAATGTTTATGGAGAATTTTAAATACTGTTATTTTACTTAATACAATGCATTTTAAAACTATTTTACTGTAATATTGAGATCCATTTTGTGAAAAATCTTTACGTGATAGAGAAAAGTGGAAGAGATATTTCAAATCAGTGGTCAAAAATAAATCAGAAACAGTTAATGTTTCTGATTTATTTGACTCGAATTTTGCAGGCCAGTGTAATTATATATATATATATATATATATATATATATATTATCATCATCAAATTCCTGCCATGTACCCTCAAGGGGTGTAGAGGATATGATAGTACCACACGAAAAATTTACATCATTACTACCTTCCTATCTACCATTTTCCTACAAATCAGTCTGTTACTTGTCAAGACTCCAACATTATCAGATCTTATATTTCTATTATCTAAGGCAATTTGTACAGTATCAATCCACCTATATCTTGGTCTTCCTCTGGGTCATTTTCCTGACAACCTGGTAGAGAATACTTGTTTTGCTAACGCATTCCTGGATGCTGACAATGCCAAGTTCTTTCCTAATATCCTCGTTTTTAATATGATATTGCCATTGATGCCATCTGTTCACACCTTTAATCTTTCTCAGGATTCTCATATCCATGGTATCTAGTCTTTGGTCAAGTGTATAACTTCTTACCCAGCTCTCAGGTCGATAAGTTAAAACTGGTTTGATCACTGTCTTGTATACAGCTAATTTAGTGATCTGACTAATTTCTCTCTTATTCCATATGAATTTATTCAACTGACTTCCTACCATACCAGCTTTGTTGATTCTGTTGTCAATTTCCATATTTAATTTACCATCTTCACTAAAAATCAAGCCTAAGTAGGTGAAATGTTTTCCTTGTTTCCACAGGTTCTCCGTTCACAACGCAGTTAACATTTTCAACGATTCTGCCTATTTTCATTGTCTTTGTCTTTTTATTGCTGACCTTCATACCATATCTATTACAACAGTTATTCAATTTAGTCAGGGAAACTTGTAGTGGATTTATTTAGAAGTATAACATCGTCTGCATAAAGTAAAGAGCTGACATTAACATCTCCAATTTTGATATCATGTTTAATACCACTTTTATTCATAATGTGATCCATATAGATAATGATTAACAGAGGGGATAATGTACATCCTTGTCTCACACTAGATTTAACATTAAACCATCTCCCTGAACTTCCTTCAATTCTAACTGCTGATATAAACTGAAATAAAGACTAAGTATTGTTTAGTATAGCGCCCCATTGACACCCTATAACCGTAGCGTATTGAATAGCTTCTCTCTTGGCACCTTGTCATATGCCTTTTCCAGATCGACAAAACATAAATATAGATCTTTGTTATATTCCCATGATTTCTCAACTATCTGTCGTAAAGTGAAAATCTGATCCTGACAGCCTCTATACGGCCTGAATCCAGCTTGTTCTTCACCAAGCTTCTCTTGCACAATCCTTCTCAACCGTTTCTCAAGTATACTTGCATATATCTTACCAGGAACATTCAATAATGAAATGACTCTGTAATTCTCACATTCAGTTTTATTTCCCTTTTTATATATGGGTACTATGAGAGCTCTACTCCAATCATCAGGAATTCGTCCCTCTGTCCAGGCTTTCTGAATTATGCAGTGCAGCCACTGTAAGACTTTTATACCACCATACTTCAGCATTTCTGGTCAAATATCATCTGCTTCTACTACCTTTCTACATTTCAAGCCTTTCATGGCTTTTTCTACTTAAAGTATGGATATGTATTCCTGACTATATGCCTGTTGAGTGTTTTTTAGCACTGTGCTATCACGGCTTGTTTCATTTAGCAATTTTTCGAAGGAATTACACCATACTTCAAGGATATCTTTTTCTCACGTTTTCATGTCACCTTTATCATATCTAACTCCTTTTACAGCACTCTTTCCTCCATTTCTTAGCTTCTTCAACAACCTCCAGAATATCTTACCACCTTCTTGATATTTATTTATTACGTTCTTGCCAAAGTCCTCCCGTGACTTTTGATTAGCTAGTTTTACACAGTGTTTAGCTTTCTTACATTTGTCTCTGTATTCTCTAAGAGCACAAGCTGACTTATTTGCCAGAAACTTTTGATATGCTTTCTTCTTTTCCTTCACTGCCTCTTTAACTTCCTGTGTCCATTATGGAGTTCTGATTTTTCTATCCTTGCAGACAACCTCACCTCATGCCTCTCTAGCTGAATCAATCAGTGCTTTCTTCAAGGCTTACTGAATCTCCAAGGTTTCATTGCTGATTCCAAACTCTTTCATTTTTTTTTCAATAATGTTTGTGTATTTTAGTCTACAGTTCACATCTGAGAGCTGCTCAACTTTTATTCGCTTTAAAACTTTCTTACATGTTATTCTTTTCGATATGATTTTATCCTGCTCAAGACTAAATAGTGATAATTCCAATTTCAAATCCTCTGTACACTCGGATGTCCTGCACCAGTTAAAAAAACATGATTGTTAACAATAACATAGTCAATGAGACTTTTCTTATTCCTTGTCTCTTCTCTCCATGTGAATTTGTGCACATTTTTATGTTGGAACATGGTGTTACTAATAACCAGTCCATGTCCTGAACAGAAATCCAACAGGTATTTGCCATGATTATTAGCTTTGGTCTTTTCTCCAAATTTTCCCAAAATATTTTTGTATGTCTGACAATCATTTCCTACACTGCTATTTAGATCCCCAACAAGGACTGACTTTTCCTTTTTCATTGTGTCAGTTGCTTTCTCTAAAGCCTCAAAAAATTCCTCCACTTTTATCTTAGTAGAACCTTCTGTAGGACCATAGGCACAAATAAGTCCAATTGTCCAGTTTCTCATTTTGATATTAGCCCACATCATTCTACTTGAGACCGCCTGCCATTCAAGAAGATTAGCCTCGTATTTAGTGTTGAATACTATGGCTACTCCTTTTCCTTGATTGTTATTGCCTGAATATAACATTTTGTATTTATTGCTCAGAAAGATCTCACCAGTTTTTGTCATTTTTGTTTCAGTCAACCCTATTATGTCAATCTGGTACTTATCTAATTCCTCAGCTAGCTCCATTTCTTTGCTTTTCGGGTTTCTTATGTTAATAGTACCGATCTTTAACTCTGGCGATGTTGAGTTGGGGCTTGTTTTCAGATTTGTTCCAGTAGCTGACTTTTCGCTCTTCGCACTGGTTCCCAGGTGAAAACAATGGGGGGCCTTGTTTAATCGGCCAAGGCCCAAGCTGGCGTGAAATTTTGGTTGTACCATCATTTTGTATTTTGGTTTAAGCCAATAAAAATAAAATTTGGTCGGCTAAATCCCAAATTGCCAGCCAATCCTCATTCGTTCAGTATTCAGGTAGATACCCAACAGGGTGCATCACGAGAAGATGAGGATTGGACAGCTCAGAAACCCTGGTCGGTTCTCCACATTCCTTTAAAGGCTATGTGGAGGTCTCCTTTCAATTATAGCTTTGACACTTAAGTACCCCCCCCTTTTTTTTTACACTTTCCAGGAGACTGATGGAAAAAAGTGTAAATATTAGGAAATGTAAAAAACAAAAAAAAAAAAAAAAAAGGCTAAAAGATGACTTACTGCTAGTATGTGACTCAACATACTAGATTACAAAATTTAATAAATGAAAATAAATGAATTTACAATTACTCACATTTATCTATTTAAAAAAAAATCTTTAATTGTTGATTGTTTTTGCTTTTTCTGCACTGTTATAAGTTCCACCTGCCTCTCCACAGTGTATAAGGCATTAAATGATCTATCGTCTACTGATGCACTTGTAATATACTGCCTGAGAACAGAGATAGCTTCCATTGCTTCTTTGCTAGCAGGGACGGTAGGTCCTTGATCACAGGCTTTTTCAACCACTTATTCCTCTTCTTCTTCACAGAAAGCTCTCCGTATCTACAACCGCGCTAGCCAGGCATTACTTCGGGAGTAAATTACCGCTACACGCGGTTCCCTAGCCGACATAAACAGAGCTATATCAACGCTAGAAAATGAGCTTTCACTTACGCTGAATCACGAGCTTTGGTCGATCCTACATGATGTCTCGTGTACGGCAGCTAAAAAAGAATTTGAACGAGTACGAAGCCGACATATCAACAAGTTTGATAAATTAACAAAGAACTCGGAGTCCAAACCTAAATTAGAAACCAACACTGTTGTTAACCTATCGTCAGCTACCTTAAAGCCAGAAGCATTCCACGCTCTGTCACGTGGTCACAACTTCGCCATTGCTCCTAGGAAATTACCGGCCAAGGAATTAATGATTCAAATTGAACGTGGGATTCGCCAACTTCCAAACCACATCGCCAACGATATTAGATTGGATGTAGCCTGTGTTCTCAATAAAGCAAAACCTCCAAAATCCAACATATCCATTAGTGAATACAAGGCACTACAAGAATTGAAGAGAAACAAAAAAATAGTGATCACCAAAGCGGATAAGGGGAACGCCACTGTGGTACTCAATCTTAAAGACTACACAGGTAAGCTCAAGGCTTTATTATTAGATCGTTCCACTTACCTCCCCATTGATTACAATCCCACCAACTCACAAATTAGAAAACTCCATAGGCTCCTTAAGAAGGTCACTTCTTGGCCTGTGGAGATTACCAACAGACTAAAATCCTATAACTCTAGACCCCCCTGCATATATGGGCTCCCAAAAATACACAAAGAAAATGTGCCATTACGTCCCATAGTGGATGTCATTGATTCCCCCACTTACAAACTAGCCAAGCATTTAGCCAAAGCGCTCTCACACTATACTGGCAATACACCATCACACATAAAAAACTCAGCCCACTTCAAAGCCAGTATAGAAAACCTTACACTCCAACATAATGACATAATGGTCAGTTTGATGTCTCCTCCCTATTCACGAATGTCTCCCTCAAAGAAACCTTAGAGCTAATCCAAGCTAAATTTCCTCCCGATATCTCAGCCCTATTTCAGTTTACAATGAACTCAGGCTGTTTCGTTTGGCAGGAAAAATTCTACAAACAGATAGAGGGGGACAGCCATGGGTTCACCACTTTCTCCAACTTCTTCATGGAGATGTTTGAAGAGAAAGCCTTAAACTCAGCCCCACAAAAACCTACCATATGGCTTTGCTACGTTGATGATGTTTTCGCTATTTGGCCACATGGCCCGGATTCACTCCTCTCCTTCCTAACACACCTGAACAACCAACACCCTAGAATCAAATTCACCCTGGAAAAAGAGGAAAACAATAACCTCCCCTTCCTAGACACACTAGTCACCCGCCAACCTGATGGAACCTTGGTTTTCTCAGTTTATAGAAAACCCACCCATACAGGCAGATACATTCACCAACAATTCCCCCCCCACCCCCCTCACAACAATATGGAGTTATTAAAACATTATTCAACAGGACAAAAATAATCTGTTCTAATGATCAAGCCCTAACCACTGAACTAAATCACATCCGTGACACTTTCTCAGCCAACGCAACCCCCCTCCAAAAAATACTTAACCCAGTTATCCACAACCCACCACCCCCTCCCCTTCACAAAAAAGATTACTCTAAATCCATCACTATTCCCTACATCAGAGGCACCTCGAAAAAAAATCGATAAAATCTTAAAAAAACATGACCTGACCACATGTTACAGACCACATAGAAAACTGGCATCCCTTATCCGCTCCACCAAAGACCAACCACTTCCGCTAGACCTACCTGGTGTATACCAGGTCCCTTGCAGCTGTAAACTGTCCTACTTTGGCCAAACAGGCAGGACAGCAAATATCAGAATCTCAGAACACAAGGATTACATCCGATTTCACCAGTACAGCCACTCTGGGCTTGCAGACCACGCTCTGGATACTCGCCACAGAATAAGATGGAAGAAAACCACAGTAATACACCGCAGCAAGTTCAAGTATGAAAGACTATTCATGGAATCAGCCTCGGCCCTTAGGAACATGCCAAACCTCAACAAATTTGGGAAACTTTTATCAGAAGAACTTCAGCCCAAAGGCCAAGAACTACCAATATAGCCCGCCAGGGGGCACCATCAGGACTTTAGGAAAACGCTAGCTTCCTAGCTTCAGTCTCATTTGCTGTTATTAGTACTTGTGTGCACGTGTCTTTATTGTAAGTTCCCAAGAAGATGGCAACGTGACGTTCGCCGAAATATCGGAAAGTATATATTAAAGTTTATTTAATCTATATTTCTAGTATACGCTGTCAATTCCTTAAATATTAGTTATCACCAAAGTGGTCGGAAAGGATGTCTTCTACACTAGGTACCATTGATGTAATCACACCAGCATCAACATCAGCATAGTCTTGAAATGAGGAAGACTCATCCATCACATACCAGTTGTTGGGCTCTGACATATCTTCTTCTTCCTCCTGTAGTTGTTCCTCCTCTTCCAGAAACGTAACTCCTGCCTTCCGGAAACAGCTGGATATGGTTTCAGGAGTAACATGCAACCATGCTTTGGCCACATAATGCATGGCATCAAGGGTTGATATGGTCATTTGTTTTGGGTCCATACCATTATCATGCATAACACAGCTTTTTCAACAAGCATTTTTCTATATTTCCATTTAAATGCATGGATGATGCCCAGATCTAATGGCTGAAGCTCACTTGTACAATTAGGGGGAAAGAACACTAATCTAATGTTTCTGAGCTGCATATCTTCAGGGTGTGCAGGACATTTGTCTAGCAATAGTAGTTTTTGCAGTGACTTGTCTCCATTTTAGCATCCAGAGCATGCACGGTGGATGTAAAGATGCTACTGGTCATCCATGCTGTGCTGTTGGCATCACACTTAGTAGGCAGATTTTTCACATTCTTAAAATATCTTGGAGTTTTAAATTTACCAATTACCAGTGGAGGAAATTTTTCTTATCCATCAGCATTGACCATGAGCAAAACAATTACCCTATGCTTGCTGAATTTTCCACCATGACACTTCTTTCCTTCAAAACACAATGTTTTACTTGGCATAATGTTATAAAAGAGCCCAGTTTCATCAACATTGAAAATATTTTTCGGTTTGTAGTCCTGAATACAAACCTGAATACAAACGTCTCCACACACCTGATTATACACAATATTGTGATGAGTCTTGAAACGATCAATCGATCCATTTGATCAGTAAAACCATTAATCCCCAACCTCGCAGCAAATTCAAGGGCTTTCGCTCAGAGTATAGTACCATCGAATGGAAAACCCGATGCTCTTGTAGAAACAAAACACAACTTTATCCAACTCATCGTATGCCGATGTCCGGATATATTTTCATTTTTTTAACATAGCGCCAGATTGCTTTGCATTGAGTTCAATGCTTGACCTGTTTTTTAGTATCATGTTCAAAGTGGACACGGAGTCCAAGATTGTTTGCTAATTGCGCATGTGTTCTGGCATGCCAATCTACACGTCACAGAATTGCCATCTTTTCTTCTATTGAAATACATTTTCTGTCCTTTTTTCTCCTTGTTACTAACATGGATCATCGACCACCACAACTTGAAAGCAGAAATTCTGCAATATACCATGTGCTTCTGAATTGCAATTACGAACACCAACTGTAAACAAGTGAAGCGATATTTCAAGACTGTGGTTTATTCACTGATATCTAATATTTACAAATAACAACTGTTACTTGGTAGAAGTGTGAATGTGAAATCACATCACAACATGTTACAGGTGCCACGAGCTACTGACAGTTTAAAATTACCGATATGAAAACTTCACGGTATCAATTCGTACTGTGATTGAAAAATCACAGTATCGCTCATCACTACTGCAAGCGTGCAAGTTACTGTGATGGCAGAAACGAAACTACAGCCAAAAGCAACGCCATCTGGGAACAGAAATGCACAGATTTCATAGAAATCGATTTGAATGAGAGGAAATTAATTCGAAAATCAGTGTTGCCATCTGAGAAAAAAACCGCAAATCACAGGAAATAAGTCCACATCAATCCACATAGTGGTTAATGGTGGGAAAACAATATATCGTAAGAATAGGCCTTAAGACAAGACCAACGGAAAATGACGTAAATGGCAGGAAAACGTAAATTGCGGGAACGTAAAAACAGGGTTTTACTGTATATATAATATATACACATATAGGTAACCCTCGTATAACACGGTACGTATACAACACGGCATGGTTTATATGAAAATATATGAAAAGACAAAGGGTTACCAAATTGTGGTAACCCTTTGTCTTTTCATATATTTTTCATAGCATGACTTAAAAATCAAATTTTATCTTTGCTAAATTTGTGGATGCCCGTATCATGCATGTAGTTATAAGTAGCGAATTTATATTAGGGGAAATACTCTTTAGCATGCATGCATGTCAATTTGTTTATTGTTGACAATTGTCTTCGTTTCTGCCAGGAAAGCACATTAAAAATCATAAGTGAGTTAATCTCAAACTGAGCACTTTGTTTTCTGGTGAGTTACATACAATATGTAATATTTTTTAATTTTTTGTAAAAGGAGTTTTGCGATATGATTGAAAACAAAATTAGTGAATTAATTGATGGGGAAACAGATTTAAATGAGGAGAAACTGGTACAATTAATAGATGATATCGAACCAAATGGCAGGGAAAGTTCTTCCAAAGATTCTGATTGTGATGAATCCGTTAAAGAATTCAGTTTAAAGATATTAGCAGAAGGACTGAACTTGGCAAGAAAGTTAGGAAGGTATTTTACCGATAATGAACCCTCAATGGAGTACTCCGGAAAATTCATGAGACAATTGGATATTTGTTCAGCTCCATATTATGAATTTAATAAAAAATTGCAGCATAGTGGTGAGCAAGGTCTTATTACTGAATTCTTGATAACTAAAGGAGCCGAAGTATGCAATGAGAATTATACAAATGATGTCCAAGAGATTTCAAGTGGTGACAATGACTAGCCACTCATAAATAAAGAACATCTATGAAATGTCATTTTTGAAGACAGTGATGACAACTAAAATATGCACTTCATTTTGCCTAAAACATTTATGCATTACGTGCAATGAAGTTTGCTTACAATTTGTAATTTTTATAAGTCTATGTATTTGTTTCATAGTTCATATGTTTTCTTAACTTACATGAATACCTGAATGAAATAAAAATATATTTTTGTTGAATATGTCGTTGTTTATATAATTAAAAAAAAAAACAATTTCGGAACATAACCCTACTTTTTTCTATGTGATCTAAGTCTCGCATAATGCGATTTATATAACTCGGCATTTCTATGGAACCTAACATCCATGTTATACGAGGGTTAACTGTGTGTATATATATATAAAAGAGGATTATATAAAAATTCATTCAACTGTATGCAGACTCCTCACATCCAGAAGAAGATTGTACTAAATTTTATATTACAAGACGAGATAAATAACACCTAGTAGAGAAATGCTAATTACAACAGGATATTTTAAGATTAAAATGGAGAATGAACCACTAGTTGTAAACATTGTACTTTTCCACAGACAAAAGCATAACTATTATTATTAACATCCGACCTCCAATGAGTCAGACACTCATTGTGCAACATATACATTATTGCACCCAATACTCATCCAACGGTTCCTTAAAATGATTCAATGTGTCTATTCACAACACACACATATGCAGGCAATGCATTCCACTCACCATACAAAGAACCTTCTGCTCACACCCTCTTTATACAGTTTCCAGCAATGGCCTCTTGTTCTATTCCCTCTCTCATTCTATGAAAAATCTCTTCCATGTCAACCTGATAACAACCCCTGACTAGCTTATGTCTCAATCATATCCCCTCCACCTCTTCCTCCTATTCATGAGGCTTTGCAATTTACATTCCCTTAATCTGTCCTCATACTCCACATTCCAAAGACCACTGACAACCTTTGTGAATTTTCTTTGGACCTTTTCCAACATATCCTCATCACCCTGAACACACGGCAACCTGATCTGTGTACAATAATCCATATGAGGCTTGATCAAGGCATTATACAATGGCATCGTGACCTCTTCGCAACTTCTGCAATGTGGTCCCTGAATTTCAGGTCCTTGTCTGCCACCACTCCCAGATCTCTCATTTCTTTAAAATTTCCCCCACAAGTGTATATTTTGCATCCCATCATTGCTTACCAAATTTAAAAACTACACTTCACAACATTGAACTGAGTTCCACTTACCTGTCTATTCATGCAATCTATTCAAGTCCTCCTGTAAGGCCATAACATCTGCTTGATTCTGCATTGCTCTCCTCAATTTTGCATCATCTACAGACAGCTGTATATCACTAGTTAAACCCATCTGAATATCATTAATATACAAATTGACAATAATGGTCCCAAAACTGACCCCTGCAGTACACCACTAGTGATTCTTCCTCTTATGGGATATCCCCCCCCGCATATACAACTTTCTGATACCTAGTCACTGATTCAACTCAGAAGTCTGTTATCTAATCCCATTTCAATTTATTTAACCATTTGTTATGTGGGAGCCTATCTAAAGCTTTTGCAAAATCCAAGTACACTACTGTATATGCATCTCTCCTGTCCAAGGTCTTTGTCACCTTATTATAGTACATAAGTAAGTTAGTAAAATATGATCTTCCTATGCTGATAACCACATAAAATATTGCTGCTTTAAACCCAATTCTGCATCCTACTTCTCACAATCTCTCAAATATACAAATTGGCCTATAATTTGAAACCACAGCTTTATCACCACCTTTATGCAGTGGAAAAATTTTACCTTCTTTCCACTTCTTTGGAACCTGTGCTGTTGTAAGACTTATTAAACAAGCATGCCAATACTTGTTTAATAAGAGTCTTTGCCTGATTTGCCAATTTCTGCTCATACTGCACTTTTGTTTTCCTTACTGAGTCTCTCTCCTGGCTTGTTCTTTATACTCTTCATGAAACTGATTATTACCATTATTCATCTTATACTGTCTCCAAAGTACCTTTTTCTTCCAGATTTTATGTTTATGCACCTTAGTCATCCATTTTACACCTACCTTATTCAGTCTTTTGGTTTTGGAATATTTATTATTTATGTATGGGCTCACAACTGGTAGGAGACCTCTACATAGCCTTTTAAGGAATGCAGAGAACTAAGGCCAAGGCTTCTGGCTTAATGACCAAGTCCAACCTTTTTCTGGTGCACCCTGTTAGTTAGTAGGTATCTATTTGGATATTGAATGAACAAGGGTGGCTGATAATATGAGATTTAGAATCAAATTTTATTCTTACTGGATTAAACAAAAATGCAAAATGATAGTGACACCATGACCAAATTTCATGCTAGCTGTTGTGTCATTTGGTTAAACAAGGTCAGGAAATCAGAGCAAACAGTAAAAAGTTAGCTACTGGAAGAAACTCCAAATCACCATAAGCAGAATTCAAGATTGGTACGGTCAACATAAAAGGCATCAACAGAAAAGAAGTGGAACTGGCAGAAGACCTAGGGAAGTAGAAGATCAACATAACTGATGATGCTAAAACAAACAAACAAACAAAAAAAAAATGGTGAGATTCTTCTAATAACCATTACAAGATGTCCCATTCAAGCAATCATGATCAGCTATAGTATTCAACACTAAAATGAGAGTAAGTGTCTTTTAATGGCAATATCAAAACGGAGAAATGGACAATAAGACTTATTTGTGCCACTGGACCCACAGAAGATTCAACTAAGAAAGAAGTGGAGGAATTTTCAAGTCATCAAGAGAAAACAACTGACAAAGAAAGGAAAAGTTGGTTCTTATTAGAGATCTTAATAGTAGAGTAGGAAATGAAAACCAGACAGTGCAGAAATATTTTGGGAAAATTTGGGGAAAAGACTAAGGCTAATAAAAATGACAAGCACCTGATAACTTTCTGTTCAGGACAGAGGCTAGTCATTACTATTCCAACATAAAGATGTGCAATAATCCACATGAAGAGAAGACACAAGAAATAAGTAGTCTCATTGATTATGTTTAGGCTTACCATACGTCCCGGTTTGAAAGTATGGTCTCAGCATCCAAGTCAGTTTGTCACTCTGTCCCGGTTATTTGGTAAAAATTTAAAAGTGCAGCCTTGGAAAATGGCGATTAGGCAACACGAATACCCCACTTTGACTCTGGCCTGTACGCTGCGTCGCAAGTCATTGTTCAGCATGCGCAATCTTAGTTGAGTTTAGATTGCGAGTCGGTGTTTCTTTTCAGTGTGTTGTTTGTGATTTTTTTTACTTCATTAAATTCATTTAATGAAGTAAAAAATAATTCAAAAAAGAATATACAGAAAATGTGAAGACACCATCAGTGATACCCAATTATTCGGCTTTAGAAACAGCTTGGGAACAAGAGAGGCCTTTTTCTGTTCTCAGATCTTATTTCAAAAATGTATTGACCAAAACAAGGTAATATTCATTTGCTTCATCGACTTCGAGAAAGCATTTGACAAAGTCCAACATGCTAAAATGATTGCTATTAAAAAGAATTGGATTAGATGGTAAAGACATCAGGATCATTGAAAACTTATATTGGAACCAAAAGGCATCTGTTCAAGTTGATGACATTATTACAGACTCCGTTAACATCAAACGAGGAGTAAGGCAAGGATGTGCGCTGTCACCTCTCTTTTTAACATCTATTCAGAAGCCATATTTCAAAAAGTCTTGGAAGGAAGAAAGGAAGGGATTAGTGTAAATCTGAAATCATCAGTAACATCCGATATGCCGATGATACAGCTCTTCTGGCTGACAATATTCAGGATCTTCAAAATCTTTTGGAACTAATAAATGAAGAGAGTGAAAAAATGGGATTAAAAATAAATATCACCAAAACTAAATTCATGGTCATAAGTAAGAAACCAATTCTTAATTTAGCACTTTCTTTAAATAGGAAACAAATAGAAAGAGTGGCAAAGTTTAAATATCTCGGATGCTGGTTAAACGAAGATTGCAATCAAGAAATGTAAATAAAAGTTAGAATTGAAATGGCAAGAAAAAATTTTCTCTTGATGAAATCAACACTGTGTAACCGCAGTTTAAACTTAGAGCTTAGAGTATGCATGGTTAAATGCTATGTATGGTCTGTACTGCTGTACGGTGCAGAAACTTGGACCTTGAAGACAACATCAATAAAAAGACTTTGAGATGTGGTTATACAGACGAATGTTAAAAATCCCATGGGCAGCAAAAACATCCAATCAGGAAGTACTGGAACAAATGGGAAAATCACATGAACTTTTAGATACCATAAAAAGAAGGAAAACTGCATATCTTGGTCACCTACTTCGTAATGAAAAATATAAGATACTTCAATTGATTATAAAAGGGAAGATAAATGGAAGAAGAGGACAAAGAAGACGAAGAAAATCTTGGCTGGCAGATATCAGACAGTGGACTGGTATGAACTCTGAGAGACTGCTCAGAATAGCTGAGAATCGCTCAAAATTTGCCAAGGTGGTCGCCGACCTCCGATAGGAGATGGCACTCAAAGAAGAAGAAGAAGAAATTAATTTAACCCCAAAATGCCAATAAGAAACTGTGTGTTTACGGATGAATTAAAAAAGGATTATCTGTTTTTGAAAAATGTTTGTGGTCATATTGATAAAGTAAAATGTGAACAGCGCTCTTCAGAATTTTCTGTGGCTCATGGTGGGCATTCTGACATAAAAAATCACTTGACATGTGCGAAACATAAGGCTAGTCTAGCAGCGGCAGGAACTTCCTCAAAGATATTGTCATATTTTAAAGGTGCCGACCGAAGTGACAAAGAATTTTTAATAGCTACTAAAGAAGCAACTTTTGCATTTCATGTTGCTATTCACAATCTCAGCTTTAAGTCTGCCAATTGTTCATCTAATTGATATCAAAGCTTTTTGAAACAATGTTTAGACTGGGTAGAACAAAATGTGAAGCTGTCATTGTTAATGTGATTGAGTCACAGTTGTTTCAGCAACTGTGAAGATTTAAACAAAACAAATTTTGTGATGATATCAATTGATTCTTTCAACAGGAAAGAAATTAAAACTGTGCCATGTGTTGTGTGGTATTTTGCACCAGATGGTGGAGTAAAAGTTAAACTTTGAGACTTTCAATCAGTTTCCGGTGAAACTGCAGAAATACCGACAAACCATTTAATGTCAGTTATGAAAACTCATAATATAACAAAAAAAATTATTGGATTTTGTGGAGATAACTGCAATACCAATTTTGGGGGTGTAAAACAGAGAGGAGAAAACAATATTTACAGTCGATTGAAGAAGGAACTAGGAAGAAATATTGTGGGCATTGGTTGTGGCGCTCACATTGTTCACAACTGTCTTCAAACCGCAGTTGATGTTCTACCTATTGAAATAGAAGCTTTAGTAGTCAAAATTTATAAATATTTCCACATTTATATGGTTCGAGTCACTCAACTAAAAGTGATCTGTGAATTTGCAGATGCAGAGTATAAAAAGGTTCTTCAACATGGCAACACCCGTTTTCTTTCGCTACTTCCAGCTATTGACAGAATACTTGAAATATATGAGGGACTGAAATCATATTTTATTTCACAAGAACACTGTCCGGTAATGATAAAACAGTTTTTTGATAATGATTGTGGTGAAATGTATTTGTGGTTTGTGCACGGGCAACTCAAATTATTTAACAAATCTATCTTGATTATGGAAAGTACAAAAACGAGTGCAACAGATATTGTCATTGAACTTAGAAAATTAAAAACAAATCTTGAGGAAAGGCGTGATAATAAATTTATACCTCAAGAAGCAAAAAAGCTTTTTAGAATACTGGAAAATAATGGAAGTATTAATATTAATACAATACTAACACAAGAGTTTACAAAATTTTATGACCGATGACTTTCTTACATTGAACTTTGGGAAAACAGTTTTGGTGGAGCAGAATCTTTTACTTAGATAAACAACAATGAATTAACTTGGTCGGAAATTGAAACTTCGGGTGAAAAAATTAATGAAACTCTTGCAAATAATGCAATAAACATGGATCAACTGTTTGATGAAGTGGTGATTGCAAAAGCTTTTTGGTCGGCAAACTATGACATTTTGAAAAATACATACAACTATTCAGTCATTTCAAAGAAAAGAACATTTCATTGCCCAATCTTGTTCAAATTATAGAATACATTTCAGCCTACCAGGCACATCTTCACCTGTTGAAAGGATATTCTCAATAATGAATAGCATATGGTCTGAAGAAAGAGGTAGAATGGCTGAATCAAAAGTAAAAGCTGTATTGCGCTGCAAACTTAATAGTGAACTAAATTGTATTATAATTTTCGACGCGATTAAAAATAACGAAGAATTTTTAAAGAAAGTTCACGCTAGTGATAAATATTAATAACTTTTTAATAATAAGTTATGTTCAATTAAGAGTAATTAAAAATTACTACGAAATGTTGTTTTTTTGTTAACCACTCTGTTATTTAACCTTCTGAATCATAAGTACTTAGCACAGAATTGCATATGGTCACCTTCAAGTCAATACCATCAAATTGAGATACTTTAACATTGGAGATTCAATTTGTAATATCTGTAACCAATTGGAAACAGTAGAACATGCATTCTACAGCTGAACTCTTGCCCTGCATATTTGGAACAGATTATGTAAAGTGTTCAGCATTCCATTACTTACAACAGAACAATTTCTTTCTTTTTTTTTTTTTTTTGCAGTATCCACCACCTATCAACAATGGAAAGAGAATTTTGATTTTTATAATTAATGAATTAAAATATCATTTATGGAAGGTTAGAAAGAAACATAGATTTGAAAACCAGCCATATGAAATATGAATGCTTTATAATATTGTATTATGTTTATTGTTCAGTTAGATGATTTTTGTACTAAGAAAGCAGCATTCTAGGAGATATCAAATTTTTAGCTAGGTGGTGTCGACCACTTGCATTATGTAATATTCACCAGGGGGGACATAAAATTTTTGCTGTGAGAAGTTTTTTAAATGGTCATCATTATCAAATTCCTGCCATGTACCCTCAAGGGGAGTACAGGATATGATAGTAATACATGAAAAATTTACATCATTACTAACTTCCTATCTACAATTTTCCTCCAAAACAGTCTGTTACTTGTCAAGACTCCAATATTATCAGATCTTATGTTTCTGTTGTCTAAGTTACTTTCTATTAATCCACCTATATCTCGGTCTTTCTCTGGGTCGTTTTCCAGCCAACCTGGCAGAGAGCACCTGTTTTGCTAATCTTTCCTTGCCCATTCTCTTTAAATGACCATACCACCTGAGATTAGCTCTGCTAACGCATTCCTGGTTGCTGACAATGTCAAGTTTTTTCCTAATATCCTCGTTTTTAATATGATATTGCCACTGATACCATCTGTTCACACCTCTAACTGTTCTCAGAATTCTCATATCTGGTTTGAACACTGTCTTGTATACAGCTAATTTAGTGTTCAGTAATTTCTTTTTTATTCCATATGAACTTATTCAATTGACTTCCTACCATACCAGCTTTGTTGATTCTGTTGTCTATTTCCATATTTAATTTACCATCTTCACTAAAAATTGTGCCTAAGTAGCTGAAATGTTTTACTTGTTCCATAGGTTCTCCATTCACAATGCCATTGACATTTTCAACGATTCTGCCTATTTTCATTGTCTTTATCTTTTTATTGCTGACCTTCATACCATATCTATTACAACAGTTATTCAATTTAGTCAGGTGAATCTTACAGACTTGTAGTGGATTTATTGATAAGTATAACATCGTTCGCATAAAGCAAAAGAGCTGACATTAACATCTCCAATTTTGATATCATGTCTACTACCACTTTCCTTCATAATGATAATGAATATAGATAATGAATGACACCATATAAATAACTCCATATAGATAATGAATAACAGAAGGGATAATGTACATCCTTGTGTCACACCAGATAACATTAAACCATCTTCATGTACTTCCTTCAATTCTAATTGCTGACTTACAACTCAAATCAAGAAGACTAAGCATTGCTTGATATAATGCCCCATTGACACCGTATAACTGTAGCGTATTGAATAGTTTCTCTGCACCTTGTCATATGCCTTTTCCAGATCTACAAAACTTAAATAGAGATCTTTGTTATAATCCCATGATTTCTCAACTATCTGTTGTAAAGTGAAAATCTGATCCTGACAGCCTCTATATCGCCTGAATCCAGCATGTTCTTCACCAAGCTTCTCTTCCACAATCCTTCTCAACCGTTTCTCAAGTATAATTGCATATATCTTACCAAGAACACTCAATATTGAAATGCCTCTGTAATTCTCGCATTCAGTTTTATTTCCCTTTTTATATATGGGTACTATGAGAGCTCTACTCCAATCACCAGGAATTCGTCCCTCTGTCCAGGCTTTCTGAACTATGCAGTGCAGCCACTGTAAGACTTTTATACCACCATACTTCAGCAATTCTGGTCGAATATCATCTACTTCTGCTGTCTTTCCACATTTCAAGCCTTTCATGGCTTTTTCTACTTAAAGTATGGATATGTATTCATGACTGTATGCCTGTTGAGTGTTTTTTAGCACTGTGCTATCACTGCTTGTTTCATTCAGCAATTTTTCAAAGTAATTACTCCATACTTCAAGGATATTTTTTTCTCCAGTTTTCATGTCACCTTTATCATCTCTAACTCCATTTACAGCACTTTCCTGCATTTCTAAGCTTCTTTAACAACCTCCAGAATATTTTGCCACCTTTCCTGATACTTATTTATTACGTTCTTGCCAAAGTCCTCCCATGGCTTTTGTTTAGCTAGTTTTACACAGTGCTTAGCTTTCTTACATTTATCTCTGTATTCTCTAAGAGCAAAAGCTGACTTATTTGCCAGGAACTTTTGATATGTTTTCTTCTTTTCCTTCACTGTCTCTTTAACTTCCTGGGTCCACCATGGAGTCCTGATTTTTCTATACTTGCAAACAACTTCACCACATGCCTCTCTGGCTGAATCAATCAAGGTTTTCTTCAAGGCTTGCCAGTGAATCTCCAAGGGTTTGGTTCCTGTTCTCAAACTCTTTCATTTTTTCTTCAATAATCTTTGTGAATTTTACTTTACAGTTCATCTGAGAGATGCTCCATTTTTATTCCCATTAAAACTTTCTTATATGTTATTCTTTTCAATATGAAATTCAATTTTGTCCTGCTCAAGACTAAATAGTGATCACTTCCAATTTCAAATCCTCAGTATACTCTGGTGTCCTGCACCAGGAAGAAAACATCACTATCAACAATAACATAGTCAATGAGACTTTTCTTATTCCTTGACTCTTCTCTCCATGTGAATTTGTGCAGATTTTTATGTTGGAACATAGTGTTAGTAATAACCAGTCCATGTCCTGAACAGAAATCCAACAGGTATTTGCCATTATTATTAGCTTTGCTCTTTTCTCCAAATTTTCCCAATACATTTTTGTATGTCTGACAATCATTTCCCGCTCTGCTATTTAGATCCCCAACAATGACAAACTTTTCCTTTTTCATTGCATCAAATGCTTTCTCTAAAGCATTAAAAAATTCCTCCACTTCTACCTTAGTAGAACCTTCTTTGGGACCATAGGCACAAATAAGTCTCATTGTCCAGTTCCCCGTTCTCATATTTGCCCACATCACTCTACTTGAGATTGGTTGCCATTCAAGAAGATTAGCCTCGTATTTAGTGTTGAATACAATGGCTACTCCTTCTTTTCCTTGGTTGTCATTGCCTGAATATAACATTTTGTATTTATTGCTCAGAAAGATCTCACCAGTTTTTGTCTTTTTTGTTGACAAAAAAGACAAATTTCACCTCTATTATGTCGATCTGGTACTTATTTAATTCCTCAGCTAGTTCCATTTCTTTGCCTTTCAGGCTTCTTATGTTGATAGTACCTATCTTTAACTCTGGTGATGTTGAGTTGGGGTGTTTTTTCAGATTTGTTAAAGTAGTTGACTTTTCGCTATTCACCCTGCTTCCCTGGTGAAAACAACGGGGGGCTTGTTTAACCAAGCGACGCCCCTGTGGGTATGCAATTTCGTCATGTTGTACCATCATTTTGTATTTTGGTTTAAGCCAATAAGAATACAATTTGGTAGGCTAAATTTCAAATTGCCAGCCCATCCTCGTTTGTTCAGTATCCAGGTAGATACCAAACAGGGTGCACCACGAGAAAGTGAGAATTGGATCATTAGGTCACAAGCCCTGGTCGGTTCCCTGCACCCCTTTAAAGGCTATGTGGAGGTCTCCTCTAGGTTACACAGTTCTGACCCTTAAGCACCCCTTTTTAAATGGTTTCATCCTCTTAATTCAATATGGTCTTATGGTCAATCGCAGGGATGACTGGAGAGCAATCCCAAACAGAGAGGGTTAACTCAAGGCAGTTACTCAGATAAGGCTAACCATTTGGGTATCAATAATCTTTTTGCTTTAGTTCCAATTAGTCTTTTGGTTGTTCATCTGCATGAGATTGGTGAAAAAGGAAAACTGATAGCCTTGGGCTATATGATGATATAAAAGAGCTGAGGCCTTTTCTCGATCTCTCATACTATCTATCATGCTCTCTCACCCCCCCCCCCCCCAATACTAACTACTCTAGGTCTATGATGATTATTGCCTTTATTTTCACCTCAATAAAGGTCAAAACTAGTCTGGGTAGTGGCCCTTCCCATAATGCATAGCATTATACATATCCATAAAGATATGTGCATTGCATTATTAATATATTATTATTATTACTACGGGCGACTCCAGGGAGTCCTTAGACTCATCGAGGGAGGCCCTAAACATCATGTCCACACAACTATACGACATTCTCACAGTATCTGTCATACCTTGCTTTGAACTCACTCACCGTCATAGCACCCACAACAGACTCTGGCAGCTTATTCCACTCATTTACCACTCTAAAAGTAAAGAACCCAGCTCTAACACCTCTGCTAACCACACTCTTGCCCAGCTTCCATAGGTGTCCCCTAGTTCTCCCACCACCAGTCCTGATCTCAAAAATATCCTCTGAATTAATCCTATAGAAAACCTTTAGCAATTTGAATGTCTCAATTATATCTTCCCTTTTCTGCCTATCAACTAATTTCTGCAACCCACAAATCTTCAACCTGTTCTCATATGGTTCATTCCATAGATCCGCTATCATCTCAGTCACTCACCTCTGGATCCTCTCCACCTCCTCCCCATCAAGAAGGAACCTAGGTGACCAAATCTGGGCATAGTAGTCAAGATGAGGTCTTATCAAGTCTCGGTACAGAGGTACAATAACTTGCTTGTCTCTGCTCGTCAAGGTATTTTTCAACAACCAAGTGAGTTGATGAGCTGATTTAGCTACTTTTGCAATGTGCCCCCTAAACTTTATCTCCCTATCCACTAACACTCCCAAGTCCCTGGCTTCATCAATCTCCTGGAGTACAGTTCCACCAATGTGGTATACTGCTGCTAATCTTTTCACCCCAAAATGCATAACCTTACAGTTTGTCACATTAAATTGACATCCATTCTCCTTAGCCCAGAACTCCAATCTATCCAAGTTGTCCCACAAGATTTTGACCTCTTCTGCATTCATTATTGCCCTACCCAACTTTGCTTCATCAGCGAACAAATGAACTGTTCCTCTTAGATCCTTCCCTATATCGTTAATAAACAAATTAAACAGCAGTGGTCCAAACAGGACCCTGCGGCACACCACTAGTCACAGGCCATCTTTTGGACTCTACTCCTGAATAAACTACTCTTTGATATCTCTCCATCAACCACCCACCTATCCATCTCACCAGCCCTATATCCATTCCCATATGTTGTAGTTTACGGATTAGAATTCCGCGTGGTATCCTGTCAAATGCCTTAGCTAGGTCCAGGAGTATCACTGTAAACCCATTACCCTTATCCAGTTCAGCTGTCACTGTGTTATAAAACTGGAGCAAATTACTGAGGCATGATCTACCATTCACAAAGCCCTGCTGTCCTCCATACAGTATCTCATTTTCTTCAATCCATTCCTCTATTTTTTCCTTGACTACTTTCTCCAAGACCTTGACAACGACTCCTGATATGTTGATCAGTCGGTAATTTGCAACCACAGTCTTGGATCCTCCTTTATGCAGTGGAACTATTTTCCCCTCTTTCCACACCTTTGGGACTAAACCAGACCCGAGACTCAGATTAAACAACATGGTTAAGGGCACTGATAATTCTTTAGCCGCTTCACGCAAGACCCGTGCCGGTATACCATCCAATCCCACAGATGTATTCACATTAGGGTTCTGTAATAGACTATTCACCTCCTCTTCATTCATTGCAATTCCCGTATAAACTAATGGTTCCTTTATTTTTTCAATATCACCACCTGGATGATATACTTTTGCAAAGTGCTCGCTCAGTAACTCCACTATATTGACTGATTCAGTGACCTCCTAACCTTCGTCATCCTTAAAATCATTTTGCCGTGAACAGTTTTTTTTTTTTGCTTGCAGCATAATGAAAGAACTGTTTGGGATTCTCTTTAGCTTGCGTAGCTAGTTTCCTTTCATAATCTGCTTTTGCTTTTTTTACCACACTCGTTACCCTTCTGGCCTGCACTTTATACCGTTCGTGTGCCTGCAGGTCACCCCTTTCTTTAAATTCCCTCCACAGTTGTTTCTTTTATTGCAGCTCAAGCTTAATGGCGTTATTCATCCATTTAACCCCTACTTGTTTTACTATTCGGACCCTAGGTATACAATCAGCCATAACCTCCTGTAAATGCTCCTTGACCACTTCCCATGCTCTATTGACATCGAGCCCTTGCAGTTGTACATGCAATGGCATTGATCCAAGCAATCTCCTAAGCTTGTCATAATTGCCAGCACGGTAATTCCACAATATACCTTTTATATTTTAATTTATATAATTTATTATTATTCTTACATGAAACACCTCTAGGGAGACTAAGGACTCATCATGGGAGGGCATTCTATTCTACTTCACTAAATAAATCTCATCCTCTCCACTACTACTTAATTCTACGACTATGACACTACTACCATCAATGCCATCTACTGCCCATCATCACCAACAATAGTATATTTTGTCTGTAAATTGCACGTGTTCTGAAGATCGATTTGTCTATGCGGGATGAAAACTTGAGTTTTTCTTGGCATCTTTAATTTATAAAAATGGTTACCACATGTCAGAGAAATATTATATATATATGAAATATATTATAAATATATGAAAGAATGATCATTAACTCAGTTAACATACATATTTTTATAAAGAATTGAATGACTAGAACCGAGATTTAAGTAAAAAGGTTTTAATATAAAAACACAACTAGTTTCGGCTTAACAGCCTTCATCAGGTGAGATTATAAAACAAAGAAAAAAACACTAAAACACTGAAGCTTAAATAAACTATGAACATCATAAAGAGAGTCTCTATACATAATTGACACTAAATTGTTGCAGGTTGAATTTAAAGCTGTTCTTTCATTAGTTGTATTGTTGGGAAAGTGTGTGTGTGCTAGTAGCATCTCGTGAACGGCAGTATATGATTACAGCTGTATGACAATCTGGGAGGTTGTAGCTCAAGTTATTATTTAGATGAACAGAACTGAAGATGATTTCTCTAGATTCCACGATTTTTCTCTCTAGTTCATCATTGCAACGGAAGATGTTAGTAGATTTTTCCCAGCAGACTTTGTGACTTTGGTTTTCATAGGATTAGCCGAGAAAAGGATATGACTAGATAATGCACTGGCTCGCTGTCTCTTGTAAGTAATGTCCCTCATGTGTTCTTCCATACGCAATTCGACAGATTTGTCTGTCTGCTCAAAATAAGGAATATCACAATCACACAATATTTTATATACACCAAGGTATTTGAGTTGATGATGACAAGGCTTTGGATGGCTTATTAAGAAACGGATCTTTCGAAGCGGTGTGAACAAGGTTCTGATATTGTATTTTCTTAGAACTTTTGCTAATTTGTGTGAAACTGTACTTAATGTAAGGAATAGATATATTGCCTTTGAATCTATTTGTTTCTTCTGAGTGATGTCTAAGAGGATTAAGAAGGAAATTTTCAATGATTCTCTTGGAATATCCATTAACTTCGAAAGAAGTTTTCAGATGGTTTATTTCTGTAAGAAGTTCATTTGGGTCATCCAGAAGAGAACGGGCTCTATGTCCCAAGGTGTAGATTATTCCAAGCTTATGAGGAGGGAAGTGATGGGACTGACTATGCAGATATCTGTTGGTATGTGTGGGCTTTCTATATATTGATATTTTGAATTTACCAAAGAGCGAGTCAGTTTGACATCAAGAAAAGGCAAGGAATTATCTGTTTCAAGCTCGGCAGTAAACTTAATACTTTGATGTCAGCTATTGAGATGTTCAAGGAAAATCATAAGAGAATCATGTCCATGGCTCCAAATAATGAAGATATTATCTACATAGTGTTTCCAAACTTTAGGTGTTAAAATAAGGAAGAGATAGCCTTGGTTTCAAAAATCCTCTAAGTAAATATTTGCGCGTACATGGGGATAAAGGATTACCCATAGCCAGTCCATGATTTTGTTTGTATATATTATCTTGAAATTTGAAGATGAGGACCTGATGCAATGTGTAAGCAAGGCTAACATTTTTTTGGATAACTTGTCCTTGAGTAATTGTGTGATTGTGATATTCCTTATTTTGGGCAGACAGACAAATCTGTCGAATTGTGTAAGGAAGAACACACCAGGGACATTACTTACAAGAGACAGCGAGCCAGTGCATTATCTAGTCATATCCTTTTCTCGGCTAATCCTAATGATGAAAACCAAAGTCACAAAGTCTGCTGGGAAAAATCTACTTACATCTTCCGTTGCAATGATGAACTAGAGAGAAAAATCATAGAATCTAGAGAAATCATCTTCAATCCTGTTCATCTAAATAATAACTTGAGCTACAACCTCCCAGATTGTCATACAGCTGTAGTCATATACTGGTGTTCACAAGATGCTACTAGCACGCACTTTCCCAACAATACAACTAACGAAAAAACAGCTTTAAATACAACTGCAATGATTTAGTGTCAATTATGTATAGAGACTCTCTATGATGTTCATAGTTTATTTAAGCTAAGTGTTTTTTCTTTCTTTTATAATCTCACCTGATGAAGGCTGTTAAGCCGAAACTAGTCGTGTTTTTATATTAAAACCTTTTTACTTAAATCTCGGTTCTAGTCATTCAATTCTTTATAAATAAATATATATATATATATATGTATATATATATAAACAATTTTTACAATATGTATTTCAACCAAGTCAATGAATATCCATACATATATATATATAACAAAAAAAAATGTTGTTTTGACACATTGACAATGTACTTTTAGTTTCACAAAATATCAGTGCTTTTCATTAAAGTTTATTACTGTGGTTATCGTATTATTTTCATTGCTTGAATACTCACTAGCAAACATGAAGAAAAAATTGATTGTTTCAGACAGAGAAGTATGTTGTGAAGTTGTCGGAAAGGATAGAAATATCAGAACTGTATGGTAAACTCAGGAAGTTAAATAGACAGTCCAGTCAAGGAAAAGATAAAAGCATATTGAGAGTTCCTAGCCAGTAAATTAATATGTGCTTTCTGAGATTATGCAAAAAATTTAAGAAAGCAATGCAATGGAAAAGCACCTAAACAAAAGTCATAAGAAGACTTTGGTAGGAACATAGAAGGTGAATTGCAGGAAAGTGGCAAAACATTCTGGAGGATATTGAAGCAACTTAGAAATGGAGGAAAATGTACTGTAAAGGAAATCAGAGATGATAAGGGTGACTTGAAAGCTAAGATAAAGATATTCTAAATGCCAGGAGCAATGACTGTGAGAGATTACTGAATGAAACAAGAAGTGACAGAACAGTTGTAGAAATGGTTAAGAGAAATGCAATCAGGAGTACATATCCATGCTAGAGATACTCATAGAAAAAGCCATTAGAAACCTGAAATGTGAAAAAAGCAGCTGGAATAGATAACATTCAACCAGAAATGCTCAAATATGGAGATATAAACATTTTAGAGTGAATGCAATACATAATTCAGATGGCCTGGTCACAAGGTTGAATTCTAGAATGATCAGAGTAGAGCTCTCATAGTACTCATCTATAAAAGAGGGAAATAAAACTGAATATGAGAATTACCAAGGAATTTCCTTACTAAGTATTTCAGGTAAGATTTATGCAAAGCATACTTCAGAAGAGACAGAGAAAAATTGTGAAAGGGAAACACAGAAAAAGTTGGGTTCAGGCCAAATAGAAGTTGTCAGGATCAGATTTTAATAATACAAAAAGTTGAGAAATCATGGGAATATACCAAGGATCTGCACTTAAGTTTTGTAGAATGGAAAAGGCATATATCAATGTGCCAAGAGAAAAGTATTCAAAATGCTACAATTATATGGTGTAAATGGGATATTGAGCAGTGCATAGTCTATATATGAGTTGTAAGTCAGCAGTCAGAACTGAAAGAACATGGTTTGATGTTAAATCAGGTGTGTGGCAAGGATGCACATTATCTTCTCCTATTATGAAAGAAATGTGGCATTAAACATGACATATCAGACAGGAGATGCTAATCTCAGCTCACCTTTAAGCAGACGATGCTATTCTCCTAAATAAATATGATACAACTGAAAATGTGAATTTTTCTAAGCCACTTCAGGCCTCCAAGCAGGATGGTAATCTCGCATTAGGAATGAAATTCACATGCCACCTATTAATGGCATTTGCAAATACTTGTGCCTACTACAGGATTTAAACTCACAGTCAGTAAGCTGGAGAGTGGCGACATGATATCATCTACTCAGCCAAACAGGTTGACTGAGTATGCACTAACACAAGAACTTTCTTTCAACTTTTTTTTTTTAATTAAGCATGGCTATCAGCTTTGTTTCTGATTACTCAATAAAATCTCTTCCATAATTCCTTCTTTCTCCTCCTCCAAATAATCTACTAGTATCTATTCTTTCTAACATGCTCATAGATATCATCACACATCAAGAATTTTTTAAATTAGAACTCCCCTGCCCCAGTCTACAACTAGTCCACTTCTCTCTCTAGAATTTCCTTCCTTCATGCTATTTGTTGTGTTATTCAATGTTATATATCACTAACTCATGAAGTCAATCAGTTAGTGAGATAATATAATTATTTTAACCAGTGACCAAACTGTATATAATTTGTATGGGAAAAAAAAAAACAAAAAAAAAAAACAAACAAAAAAAAAAAAACTGGTGGATCAAGCTAGTCAAAATACTTCAGTATTTTCCATCAGCAAAACTACATATATAGTTCATAATCCTAAGCTCATAATTGTGACCCTTTCAAATAATCACTGTACTGTTGATGTCAGTTTGTTCACTGGAAACTCTTATCACAACATAATACAGATTTTGTTTTCAAATGCCAACCATAAATTTAAAAATGGCTGTTTACAGCACAACTCCTTGCTAAATTAGCTTTTCATTTTATTCATCTCCACTGCTTATATTCTTTAGAATATTATTCTCTGCCAATCTTTCACAGAAATAACAAATCAAAATTATTTCTTTCTCCGCCATCCCAAGATATAAGGTTGTATAAAATGGAAATGCTATTTTTTTAAAAAATGTTTCTCAAAAATGAAAATCACAAAATTATAATTTATTGAAAGATTTGATGATTTACTTACATGGCAGAATCCTTTGCTTTTTCTAAAATAATGCTTGGACTTTCATAGAATTCACACATACTACCTATTCTTTCTAGAAGGCGTGATCGTTTTTGCGGGATGGTTACTTCTGATATAGACACACGTTCTACTGCTCGCTTGTTGCTGACAATATAGTCTGCTGCAACTAGTGGCATAACAGTTGCATTAAAGTGATGATGTAATCGTAAAGAAGAAATAATGGCCTGCACATTACAAACATAATGATCACTCTGGTTAATTAAATTAAAACTTACTATTTTCATCTGAAATTAATTTGGTGATTCTAATGTATTTTAATGTGATAAATCTAAGTATATAATTCCAAAAAATTCCATTATGTAAGGATTTTTTTTTAAAAACAGATATCAACCTTTTCACAGCTTTTTGGAATATTTTATCATAAATGAGGAATAAGATTAACATTTTTAATTATTGTCATTTAACTCCCCTTTCATAGCTGTTGTGACTCTCAAGACAGGTAACAGAAAGGAGATATTGGTTTGAATTGTTTGAATACATTTAAACCTATTTTATATCAAGGAATAGTGTAACAAAACCTTGGTCTGTTAAGATTCTCACATATGCTCAGATATCTATGAATTGCTCATTAATTTATCATTAAGTCACATTTAAATGTCAGAGGCTTGAAACAAACGTACTGTATCTGTTATGTGCGAGTTCACCATTGTTGTTGTTGTTGTTCAGAATTACAGCCAAAGCAACTGAAGTTATGAGGGTAGCATAATATGCCTGTAAATTGAATGCATGTTTCTGTCCAGTTTATATATGCTGCAAGTTGAAAAGTTTCCAGGAGGGGGGAAAAAAAAGCAAACGGCATTGTAGATATGGACCGAACTATGAAGGCATACTTTGAAAGCAAAACAGAAGACAAAGATTAAAATGTAGGATTCTCATTATTGTTGCATGTCTTATAAACATAATTTCACTCAACCAATTAAGGGAAAAGACTGGTCTGACTGGTGTGTTAGATTTGGAGAGAATGCAAATACTTCTAATTAACTAATTTACAGGAATTTTCTATTAAAAAAAATGCATCCAAATTTAGAATTTACCATAAGACCAGTGTGCCTTTCTCTTGAGATCTTTCAGCACTTGCTCCACCATAATCATCACAAGATATCATGGTACTGACAACTGAACTGTCTACTTCCAATGCAGAATTATTATTGTAACAAAGTTTTTTCTCCTAGTTACAAAGTAAATTATGGTAGACAAGAAATTATTTAATCCTTCATCCCCAACACAAGCATATAAGGTTTGCAAGCAAGTATTTTCATAATTAGGCTACTTGTATACAGAGTCGGATGACTTCACAACAAGTTAGTATCCCATAATGCATAGCACACTTCATTTTCAAATGTGTATATTGCTATGAATTATTGGAACAGTCACTACTGAGAATGGCTTCAACTTTTAATGAGGCCTCCTCAATGGGAGTAAGATCCAGGAAAATACTGAGATTAAATATGCTGCAGAAGTCATATTTTCTATATACAGGTATATCCCAGACCACCATCATATAGTGAATTTTGTTGTATAACAAATCTCTCTCTAAATAATAGAGAAACACATAAAAACCACAGTGATCTTTAATTAGTAAAAGGACAAATATTTTATACTAAAATTAATAGTACATCTTCAGTGTCTGTTACAGTAATAGGAATGGAATACAAGCAAAACGGTCAGTGGATCACCTATTAAAATACAATTGTTACCGTGTGCTAGGAAATAATAGAAAATAACAAATTTAATCTATTCACATAAATGGTTTTTTAAATAAGATAACAGTCTCCCAGATCTATGAGAGAGAAAGACAGTGATTTCTATTTAAATTTGGTCGGTGTAAGATAGTTTCACAACTTTCTTTGAATAAGCGTTCATATTTGAATCAGCTTTATCCCACTGGACATTATGAGTAGAGTCAATACTATGCTGTGCCAGACTAGACTTCAGAGGTTTGTTATAATCAATATAATATTGATGTTCTTTTATTGTTTTTTCCAAAGAACGACCAGTTTGTCCAAAATAAGAGACATCGCATTCGCAAGGTATTTGGTAAATGCCAGCCAAAGATAGAGAAGACAGTTTATCCTTTGTAGAAGGTAATAAAGAAGAAATTTTGTTGATAAGAATATATGTTGGAATCAATTGATATACTTTTTCAGAATTCTACCTATAGGTTCTGAGATTCCAGGAATGTACGGAATAGGAACTCTGCGGACTATCTGTTGTTGTTATAGTATCTGTTGGATTTGATTGGAGTTGTAATCATTTGATTCCATTAACTTTTTAATGATGGAAAGTTCTTGTTCTGGCACAGCACAGTATTGACTCTACTCATAATGTCCAGTGGGATAAAGCTGTTCTCCTCCATAGATGCAGATTCAAATATGAATGCTTATTCAAAGAAAGTTGTGAAACTATCTTACACAGACCGAATTTAAAGAGAAATGACTGCCTTTCTCTCTCAAAGATCTGGGAGACTTATCTTATGTAAAAAACCATTTATCTTAAATAGATTAAATTTATTATTTTCTATTATTTCCTAGCACGCAGTAACAATTGTATATTAATAGGTGATTCACTGAACATTTTGCTTGTATTCCATTCCTATTACTATAACAGACACTGAAGATGTACTATTAATTTTAATAATATTTGTCCTTTTACTAATTAAAGATATCACTGTGGTTTTTACATGTTTATTATTTAATTTACTATGCCACAGGTTCCTCTTAAAATCAAATCTCTCTCTCTCTCTTTTTTTTCACTTGTAGATGCATACAATTATTTAATAATGTTTTTGAAGCAGTCACATATGTGTGTAACTGACAAAATCAAGCATTCAATTACGTAAGAAGACATGCAAGCAAAATATTTAGAATAATTTTCACAAATGAAAAAGTTAATGGTGTCAATTGATGACCACTCAGTTTGGTCATGAATCGCCACCAAGTTTTTCCATTTTGGCAATGAGATTGTCACATTTACAAATGCAGCTATCTGTAGATGTGACAACCTTATTGCCATACACTGCTGTCGCTAAATTTAATAATTTTAATCTTAGCATATAATGTAATGGGTTTATGTGTCTTCTTTTTACTGAAAGCAACAATACCCTTACTATGAATTTTACCTGCCATTATTAACAACAATAAATAAACAATAGTTATAAACAGTTAAAAATTCACACCAAAATACAGAGAGAGAGAGAGAGAGAAAGAGAGAGATGTAGTGAGCAACATCATAAAAAACTGAGTTCACATATACTGCGCATCAGTTGATTCATAGCAGCATGATGTCACTTAAACCATCCTATCAGCGAATAAACAGGCAGTTGTATAAAGGGGCACTAATCACAATAATTCAAATGTATCATATGAACAGATGGTGGAAGTTTTTTCACTTGGCTCTGCTACCAATTATATATTTGGTTTAATCCTTTATCCAAGTGTAAGCAAACAAAGTTTGCGCCTGAAGTATTTTCAGGACTGGGGCAACTCATGGTAAAGGAGGTATAATTATCATCACTTACCTTAGTATCTCCTGTAATGCAAAGCACATCTCCTTGCAGACATGTATAATACTATGCATTAAGGGAAGGGCCGCTACCCAGACCAGTTTTGACCTTTCCTTACCATGAGCTGCCCCAGTCCTGAAAATATTTCAATAGCAAACTTTGTTTGCTTACACTTGGATAAAGGATTAAGCCAAATATATAATCATATGAACAGATCATCGTAAATCTGGGTAATACTGTAGAGCACAAGTAGTAAAGTAGTGTATAATCATATTATTAAAATACTCTTGATCAGAGATAGTTTACACTTGGTTAAAAAATTAAATTATAACAGACAAGAAATTACATTTCTCTTTTAATACCCATGTGTAAGCAAATAAAGTTTGTGCATGAAGTACCTTTACCACTAGACTATTGATATGAAGTCAAGAGTCTTTATATATACTAGTAGCCTATATAAAGGATTAAAACAATAGAATTTTTTTGTCAATTATTTTGATTTACTTTTCATAACTTATTTTAACAGTATTAACAACACCAAACAAACTATTTTATAAAAACGGATGTTTATTAACTGGTTTATATTTTGCCTCTGCACCACATGCTATATTAGTAATTGATGTGAAGTCAACAGCCTCTATATACAACCTTAGTAGTGTAGACACTTTGCATGCAAACCTTATTTGCTAATGCTTAGGTAAAGGATTAAATAAGAATATAATTTCTTGTCTATTATCATTTATTGATATTATTATTTTAAGTGAATAAAAATCATGATGATCTCACACTGGAGAATGAAATTCACTACCATCTAAAGATGTACACGAACATCAATGTACATCCACAGTGAGATTTTAACTCACAGCCTGACAGCTGGAGAGTAGGTGCTATATACCCTAGCTAAGTGGGGCCTGGCAACAAAAAGCTAAAATGGAATATGAAAAGAAATTGGCCATGCAAGTTAAAGGCAATCCAAAAGAATTTTATCTTAAGCCACATGCAAAAGAAAGAATGGATGTGGAAGAATAAATAACTTTATTGAATGCAGATGGTACACGAGTGTAAGAAGCTAAGGAAATTGTTCAGTTAACGTGTGCTCACTTTATGAAGTTGGATGAAGAGTCAGAGGTTCATGAAAATGAGGTTGAAGAGCTCTTGCATAACCTGGATAAGAATTTGCCAATAGGAACAGATGGAATATCTGCCCGTTCGTTAACGGGCAGATTTTTGGAATGAAAGGAATGTACGATAGTTCCATTGCAAGACTGGTGCAAAAACTGATGCGTCTAACTACCGACCTATTAGTATCGCTGGTGTGGTAGTGAAGATTTTAGAAAGTTGGTAAGAACTCGCATACAGAAATGGGTAGACAAGCATTCTATACTCTGCAGGGAACAGCATGGGTTTACTAAAGGAAGGTCATGTTTTAGCAATTTGCTCATGTTTTATAACAATGTTACGGCTGAGTTGGATAAAGGGAATGGATACACTATGATAATGTTGGATTTTTCTAAGATAGGATACCAAATGATAGGCTGTTGTGTAAACTGGAGAATATGGGATTGGAACATAATCTATTGACTTGGATCAGGGGATGATCAACAGACAGATATCAAAAAGTGGTATACAGTGGGTGTGAAGCTGCCAGATTTAAGGTAACCAACAAGTGGAGTACCTCAGGGTTCAGTCCTTGGGCCATTATTGTTCAATCTATACATTAATGACATCAAGCAGGGTCTATCATCAGATTCGCAACTGTTTGCTGATGATGCGAAGATAGGTAGGGTAATCAGGGATGCTACTGATATTCAGCAATTACAAAATGATTTGAATAGACTGGAAATCTGGGCAAACAAAAATGGCTGTCAGTTTAATGTTAGTAAGTGTAAAGTTATGCATTCTGACGTGATTAGAATTCTAGCAGCATATTATATCAGCGGGGTTATGATACAAGAAACTGAAGAGGCAATGGATCTTGGTGTATTGGTGGATAAGAATTTAAAGTTCAAAGGTCACATAGCAAAAGTTGCAAATACAACTCGGAGGATAATTGCTACGTTGAAATGAACCTTGTCATGTAAGGATAAGGGAGTAATTTTGCCTCTTTATAAGACGTTGATAAGACCACACTTGGATTACTGTGTGCGGATTTGGTCTCCTGGGTTCCAAGGGGATAAAGAAACTGTGGAAAGGGTGCAAAGAAAAGTTACAAAGATTATATATCTGGATTATGGGATTTTAGATTCTGAGGACAGATTGCGAGTATGTGGATTACAGACTCTGGTTAACAGGAGAAAGAGGGGGGGGTGATGTGATAGAAGTCTATAAACTTTTGAATGGGTGTTATAGCATTTCAAATGAGATTTTTCATTATATAGAAGCCGGGGAGAGAACACGGGGGCATCCGTGGAAGTTAAGGTTGTTCTCAGTCAAGAAAGGGTTCAGAGCTAGGTTTTTCTCCCAGAGAGCAGTGAGTGAGTGGAATAATTTGCCCTTTGGGGTAGTGAGTGCATCTAGTGTAAATGAATTTAAGGTATTGCCAGAAACAGACAGGCAATGGATGACATACTATAATAACACCACTCTCCAAGTAAACTAAAAGTTCTTTGCCACACCACTCTCCATGTTAAAACAATTTACTCCTCATTCCTCTTGATGAATAAAAGAAGAAACTGGACCAACTTTGTTTATCTATCATACATAAATATACTTAGCATTAATTTCAAACTTCACAAATATGACTATGCATGCTTTTCTTGAACAGTGTCTCTTCCGAGTATGTCATAAGCTTTTTCTATGTCAAAGAAAACCAATACTAGTGGCTGTTAATGACATGCTTTCTCATTGTGAGAGCATTTCACTGGCAAGGTGACGATTTTAGTTCAAAACTTGATGAATATTCCTACAGAAAGACTTTTTATAATCCCACAAAAGTATGTATTATATTTATATAATTTGGAGAGCATTCTAAAGAGTCTCATTGCATCCTATTTATGCATTTCAACATATACTGTCACATGCCTGTTTATAGTTCACAAATATCAGATGCAATTCTTTATCAAACTCATAATGTTTTTCTAACAACTCTTGATTTTGAAGACATGATCATCAGTCAACGTTCTTTTGCAAATGCTCTCAATGTAGATAGTATCTTGTAGCAATGTCCAATAGTCAGAATCCAATGGGATTGGGATTTCTTCTCTTTGACATATTAGCTTGATTAAGTCCATAAATTAATTTCAGTTTAGGATATTCCTCTAATTTTTAGAGGTTTGCTGCAATTTTATTTTCATTGGTTCCCCCCCCCCCCCGCCATTAGCATTCTCAACTGCAGTAGTAAGACATAGTTCCTTAATTATGGGATCTTCAACAGTTTCTTCTAAACATTGCTTCAAAGTTTGGATCTGATGGTGACTCTGATTACTTAATAGCTTCAAAATACTGTTCGAATGTCCTTTTCTTAGATAATTAAATCTCTTTGATTGTTAGTAAAGTTTGTGGTTTATATCCTCTTTTATATGAAGAACTCTCTGAAAATATAACTTCATTAAATCTTATACATTTCTAGAGTATAACAATAGTATCACAGCTAACGAATGACTATTGAAATCTCTTCCAACAGTCTTTGTATTAATTCTAGAAATATTACTGCTACACATTGGAAAAGTGACATAAGATGGAGATATAGCCAATAAGATGTGCCTCCTGTTCATTTCTATTCTCCTTTGTTCATTTGGATCTCTAACGACTTATCTGAATGCTAGATTGAGAATATTTTTCTAATGCTAGTTCACAAGGAGACTTTGCAAAAGGTGTGGAACACTTTTTAGAATGTCACAAAAGCATATACCATATTTATATACTTTTGTGATACTCTAAAAAGTCTCACTGCATCCGTTTGTGTGTTGTGAAATTTATTACAATAATGCTGATAATTTAAGTTACTTATTTTTTTGATCATATTCTTTTGTGTCTTTTATCTAAATTGAATTACATCTGCCAGATTTCAAAATTATTACTGTAATGTTCATTGTTAAAGAGATACTTATGCCATAAGAGGTTCTTCAAATTAACACAAAAAAGCAGAAGGGATAAGTCCTACTATTTATTTAAGGCCATATATTTCAGCCTGAATGATATAGGCCATTATCAGTAGTGATAAAAGTTAATTACAAAGTAGAATATGAACAACAGATTGATTTGAAAAAGTAAGAGCCGTGTAATGTTATATGTAAAACAATGTAATCATATAAATGAAGAAATATTGCAATATTGATAATTCATTAGCTATTTAAAAAAAGTATATATATTGATGTGATTAAAATAAGACTTTCCCATATCTTAAAGAGAGAGAGAGAGGGAGGCAGTCATTCTAATTTAAGCTTGGATGGTAAAGTAAGGCCTCAGTGCTTTCTTCAAACACGTGCTCAAATTTATACCAACAATGATAAAGTGTGTTTCAGACCATAGGATGTTGTAGTCTGTATCTTTTCTGTGCTATGCAGCCAGATTTTTCAGATTTCGATTTGCAATTGCTAATATAAGATTGGTGTTCTTGTATTCTCTTTTCTACAGAAAGTCCAGTTTGTCCAAAGTAAGAACGATGAGAGTCACAAGGAACTTCATAGACATCAGATAGAACCAGAGGAGGTCATTTATCTTTTGAAGATGAAACCATGCTGATAATTTGTTGATAGGAAGAAAAGTAGCTGCTAAATTGTATTTCTTAAGAATTCTGGAAATAGGTTCTGAGATACCAGATATGTAAGGAATTGTAACTCAGTGTACTATTTCCTTGTTATTTGAGCTAGGATTAAAGGAATTAAAAAACCATTGTGTGGCCCTTTGTGAGAAGTCACTGAGTTTCATTTACTGTTTGATGTTTAAGAGTTCCTGAGGTAACAGCTGAGGTGTAGAACAAATAGTGCGAGCATGTTGCAATAATGTTTTTACAATTCCAGTCTTCTGTGATGGATGGCGAGCTGATTACTACTGAATATTATATCCATCGAAAGTAGGCTTTTCATAAATGAAGTAATTAATTCACCCAACAGCAAGCAAAGGAGTAGAATAACTAAAAAGGACAATTTGCTGTCTTGTTTTTTTTCCCAGTTCCATAGTAAATTAAATTCACGGATGTTTTTATATTAGATAAAAAAAGTAGTTAATGTGCTTCATTATGTGGTCAGATAGCAAAAAATTTGTCTATATTACAAACTCAAAATGAAAGCTGAGAGTGTAAGGAAGTCCCGTTGTGGTTCCTTCAACTTGACTATAAAACTTGTTCTAACAAATAAAATATCTGAAGTGCATAACAAAGTTGAATAAATTCACTATATCCTGTGGAAATGCTTCTGAAAGTATAGTCTGTCCTCAAGAGAAATTGTATATGAAAGCTAACCATTATCTTTTCTAACTTAGATATAGAATCGCTCTTCACAAATCTTCCTCTTGAGGATATACTACATCTACTTTCAGAAGCATTTCTACAGGATATAGTGAAATTATTCCCCTTTGTTATGCACTCCAGATATTTTATTTGTCAGAATAAGTCCTCCTAAAATGTATGTCACATTATGCAATTTTCTTGTGATAAGAAATATGAATGTCTTTTCAATTAAAGCTGTGCACATTGCTATAAAAGAGCTGTAAACTGCTGAACTGCAGAAGAGATCAGAGATGTAGAATAGTTGTGAAGACTATAAGAGATCTTAGAAGTGAGGCAGAATCTGGCTTCATAAAACACTATACCCTCATTCAGAAACATCCTAACTTCTGTGACAGTACAGAAAAAAAAAAGTTGTGGCAATGGAAGGTACAGTCCAAAGAAAGGTACAGTTATAATTACTGTCTAATTAAAATGGAATCCAGGCAACCAGATCTATGTGCTGATCTAGTTTGCCTGCATTGATGGGAATGAAGAAGTGGGTAAAAGGATCCATATATAAGTGATCAAGATTGTGGCAAGTGTATAGAATGGTCCCTGTGACAATAGATTGAGGATTTGTGGGTTGAAAAAACTAGCTAATAGGCAAATAAGAGGAGACATGATAGACACACAAATTTTTTTTCAGTACATGGCAGAAAAGGAGAGATCTCTCCCTAATATCATAATGATCCTTGGTGTATTCCACTACATGATAAACAACAATGGTATGACAATGTCATTAATCATGTAGACACATCATGGCAGCAGTCCCTGGATGGAGAAGAAACAGTATCTGTTCTGTCAGAGAATATTTCAGAATAACACATATGTGTCTGATTTGGTAAATGTACTAACTATTTAAGATAAGTGATGCATTCCTTGAACCAATTCCTCAGAGCATGTTTCAAGTGACACAGCACACATTATCATCCTGGAAGACACTCTGTCTGAGAGCAGATACACCATGCAGAGTGCATGTGGAATGCTTTTAACTGCCACTAGGGTACACTAGTAATGCATCAGTTAACATACAACAGGAGTGCTAATTCTGATTAGCAAAACATATCTTCCCATACTATGATATCACTTCCATTGATCTGAATTGTGGAGACAATGAGTGAAGGAATGAATTCATTGATTCATGTTATTTGCACCATATGCATAGCCTGAATAACAGAAGCTGTGATTCATCAAATAAGTAAGTACACTTTCTATTGTCTGACAGATGTATTCAGTGGATGTGTTGCTTGCATCAGAGCAGCCACTTTGATGATAAATGGTGAGGAAACATCTCTTGTTGGTCTTTGGCTCTGAAACTTCATATGTGTGCAAGAATGCGATGCACTAACATCAATGATACTGTTCCACATTATATTGCAGGGATAGCCAACCATGTGTCCTTTTGGAGCCAAAATAATTCCGATAAAACTTAGAAGGGCCGCAACCGTTTACCTATGTGATGGTACGGGAGTGAGCGTGCACATGACGAGGTTGTAACAAGCTTGTAAGAACTGCTTTGACTAATCACACACCTAATTTTAAGGAGCTTACTAAGAAAATGGATACAAGGAAGGCCTCTACTAGTAAATAAGTAACTAAAATTAAAATTATAGTGTTTCAAACTTAAATTATTCTAATTGTTCAAAGTAAACTTCATTTAATGTGTTTTGAATTAAACTTTTTTTATTACAGTAATTTTTATTAACCCTTGTTTTTCCCTTTTATTAACCCTGTTTTTCTCTCTCTTCTCTCTTTTTATTTATTTTGTTCCTTTTTTTTTGTTGTCTCCTTTTCTCTTTTTGTTTATTTTTTCCTGGTAGATCGTGAAGAGCTGTGTGATACGTAGACGCGAGCCACATTGTGGCCACCCCTGTTATATTGCAACATCACCTGTCAAGTAGTTTATACAATGCAATGCACCCTTCACTTACCATAAAAAAAGAATCCATTTGTTGCACTCCTTCACAGTTTCATCAGCACAAGTGGGTCTCACCTTTTTAGTGCCATTTTGTGCACACTTGAATCCACTATGGTCATGAGTACCATATGTATGCTATATGCAAGATGAAGGCATTCTAGTACTGAAGCCATAACAATCATGCCCTTTTCAAATTTCATGAAGGTGTCCCCATGCAGATGACCAAAAATAATGTAAGCAGTATAATTAAAAATATTAATGTAGTTTTACGATCAAATTAACATGATATGCATTATTTATGTAATGCTTAATTAGCAACAACAACCAGGTGAAGACATCTGGATGACTAGTTCAGAAAGCTTATACAAAAATATAGTTTCATTAACTTTATAAAAATATGCTTTATTGCTTTTTTAAGGAAGGTCAACTTTCTAAATAGAACTGTTGTACAGTTTTACTGATTTATGAATTTTTTTCTAATTAGATGAAAAAAAATCAGAAGAATAATTAGCAAAATAAGGAAATCTCTAATAAAAATACATTAGATATGAAGTTGCATTAACAAATACTTGTGATTAACACATGTATGTATGTGTGTGTGTGTGTATATATATATATATATAAAATATAAATTAATTGCTTTGGTCTCTTCAACAAATTTATTTGACTATAAGGCACTTTATCAATGCCATAAAATAAAGTAAAAAACAAGAAAAAGATGAAAACCACCTTTCCTCCTGCAATCTCCTGAGAATCTACCAGAATACAGTGAACATCTTCTGCCTATAATAAAAAATAAGGATAGAGAAGAGTCACAAACTTTATATTCAACAAGTGAGGGACACAGAGAAATAAGCATAAAAAACATGATATAACAGACACAAACACATCTGTGTATAGCTGAATTCCAGGAATCAGGGAATCAGCCTCAGCTTTAAAAAACTTCCCAAAATCTCAACAAATTTGGGTAGTTTGCATCCTAAGAACATCAGCCCAACTGCCAAGACAACCCAATTTAGCCCACAAGGAGACATCCTTAGGACCAATGCCAGTTGCCTTATTTGCTCACTGTTAGTGCCTGTGTGCACATATCATAGTTTTATGATATGTGCATGCATATTCCCAGAAAATGCCAATGTAATATTGCTGAAATACTGGAAGGTATTGGTTAAAGTTTTTAATTAATATTTTAGTATAAATTGTCATTTCCTGAAAAATTTAAAGTCCTGACATTGGGTGATAGTCTTTTAACTGTAGCATGCAATGGACAGGCATGATGTGACATCCTATGATAAAATTACTAATGAACACTGTAAATTATTTTATATGCAATATAGGGTACAGAGGTAACTGACTGTAATATATAGCATGTGACTATGTGTGATAAAAGAATATATATATATATATATACATATAGATTAGCATGTTTCCTTTTAAAATAGAGATGTCCCAATATTTCAACACATTATATTTATCATCATTTTCATGACATACTCTGGTAAAATGTTTTTCAATAGTTAGTGGAGTATATAAATACTTTCTGATTCATTTCTTTTTTATGTATTATGCATTTGCCATCTTTGAAGTGGAACTATAATGCAAACAGCTCCTTCACATTTTCTTTGCTCTTTAATGGGCTTATTAGAAGTGATATCAACTTTATCTGCAGTGGAATATATTTACATTTTATTTATTTATAAGTTTTTTAATAGCAATAACATACACAAGAAGTTACTCAATCTATAGTATAAAAATGCTATGGATTGGCAGAAAAAAGAAACTTGTTAATTGGATTTGGAGACATGTGAATTGCATTCTGGTCATGAGATGCTTGAGGACGGCAAAAAACTGGACTGAGCGAAGTTAACATCCAAAGAGTGTGTGATTTCATCAAAGAAAACTCAAAATTGTTCGTGAGATTGATTGAAGATGAATTGGGGGATTCCAAAATCAACTGTGCACAACATTTTGACTGAGAGTTTGGGCCATCATAAATTGAATTCGCGATTTGTTCCCCACAAGTTGACTGACAACCAAAAAAGTATCGAATTGAACACTGCAAGGACCTCATTAAAACTGCTATTAAGGACTCAAACTTCCTTGAAACGATCATTACTGGTGACGAAACATGGTGTTTTTGAGTATGAGCCCAAAACAAAGCTTCAGAGTGCTGAGTGGAGACCACCAGAAGAGAGGCATCCGAAAAAAAGTCACTTGGAGAAGTCAAAAGTAAAGACAATGCAGATTTATTTTCTACGATTCCAAGGGCATTATCCACAAAGAATTCATTCCGCCAGGCCAAACGGTCAATGGTGAATTTTATCTTGAAGTGATTGATAGCGAGAATTCATTGCGTACGGCATGAATATCGTGATGCAGGCAGCTAGTCACTTTTGCACGATAATGCACCATCTCATCGTTCAAACATTGTGAGACAGTTTTTGACCAAAAACAAGTTTGTGTGTTGGATCACTCGCCGTATTCACCTGATTTAGCACCCTATGACTTCATTCTCTTCCCCCGACTTCATTTACCAATGAAAGGAAAGCGATACGACACCATTGAAAATGTTCAAGCGGAAGTAACCACGACCCTCAACAGTATCCAAAAAACCGATATAAAAAACTCATTTAGCGAATTAATTGACCGTGCCAAACGCTGTATCGAAACTGAGAGAGAGTATATTGATTGAAATAAATTATCTGAATAATTATAATTGGCCTGTTTTATTTTCTATCAAAAGTTCGGTTTCTTTTTGGACAGAAGGCATATATGAAAGAGATCGGAGTATAATGGTGAGAGATGGATTGCAACTTAAACTGTTCTCTTTTGTTCAAAATTAAGTGGATATTGAATACCATATTATTTCTTAGCTGTTCTTTTTTTGTACTGAGTAGTCAAAGATTTTTAGGAAGCTCCTAGAAACACCATCCCAAATGTGAGGCAATATTTAATGGTTGAGCAGATTAGTAATTTGTATACTTAATATCAGGTCAGACACTTTGAGCAAAAGAGAAATACTAATTTCCTTGATGCTGAGGTGATATTTATAATACGTTTATGTCAAGAAAGACTGGAGGTTAGAGTCCAAGAGGAGAAATCTCATTTGTCCAGAAATATGTATGGTTAAAAGTGAGTATTGAAGAGAAGAATTATTATTTGTGAGATATTCCTCACAAAAAATAATTGTGGACTGGGTTTTAACAGCAATGAAATTAACAAGGTTATAAGAAAATAACTGAATAGTTGGATATCAAAATTTAGGATTGAAGAAGTTATTTTATACATTTTGTCAATCTGTGTAGTGCAGCAAAGTTTGTCAAATGCAAAAGCAGTGAATTATCAGCAGAAGGAGGAGACTAGCTGAAAGAATAGAGCCATGCAGTGCTTCACTTTACTAGTAGAGTTTGAGGATAAAGATCCACCACCACCATCATATGTAACATGCAACCACAGAGAAACTATATGATGCAAGCTTACTTAACAGATCTCTATGCCAAACACAATCAAGTGCCTCAGAACTATCAAATATCGAAATTCTTCAAGCTTTTCCATGGTTCAAAAGTGGGTGATATCTACAAGATTACCCACTGATAGACAGTGATGAAATCTACACTAGTAATAATTTATTAATTGCAAAGTTGATTTCCAGAAAGTATAGAAGTTCACTGCTAATGGTTTCCTACATTACCAAGAAAGAATTGTAGTTTGATGCTCAAGATTTGTTGCCCTTTATAGAAATGGTTGAACACGGGACAATTTCCAAGCTGCAGGTAACACGGAATAAGAGAGTGTGTGTGAAAACTAGTCCTAACCTTCCAAACTACTAGAGAAATGTCATCAGGACATCAAAAGGGGGCAATCAAATATTGCCTATTATATGATAGGAAGGCATTAACCAAGATCATCAGTGCCAGAACTAAAAGAATAGTAAGAAGATGCCATGAGACTGGAATTTTGTATAGGTCACGATGGAAACCATTCCAATACAAAAGAGGTAAAAGTAGGTTTGGAAAAATGTTACAGGCTATATCTTTCAAGAAACTAGAAAGTACGGCTGTCATTTGGATATAATGCATGTTTCCTGCTTTCCATTTCAGAATCAATTTTGGACGAGTTTATAATTTGCTTGAACCTATTTAGAACTTTATCAGGTAAAATTTATGCAAGCATACCAAGATGATAAAAAAAAAAGACTGTAGAATAACAACAACTTAAAGCAAATAATTGAGAAATCATGGGAATATAACAAGGATCTGTACTTGAGTTTTGTAGATCTGGAAAAAAGTATACAGCAAGGTGACAAGAGAAAAGCTTTTCAAGATACTAAAATTATATGGGATGAATGGAAAGTATGGACTACATATTTTACTGTATAATTTAAGTTGTAAGTCAGCAGTTGGAAGTACAAGAAGATGGGTTGATGTAAAATCAGGTATATGACAAGGCACACTATCTCCATTCTTAATCATCATCTATATGAAGCACATTTATGAAAGAAAGTAGCATTAAACCTGATAGCAGATATCAAACAGCTTTTTGTTTTATGCTGATGCAGTTGTACTCTTAAACAAAGCCAGTTCAATTTTTCAGATGACATCTGTTGATTTTTCACGATTCTGTCTTTGGCAGAATCATGTTAAAAATGAAGATATTTAAGGTTGTATGCTAATTAAAACAGAACGGGAGAGTTAAGGTTAGCAAAATGGGGTTTGAGATTATATTATGAGGTGGTTTGGTGTAATTAGCACTCATGTAAAATGTGATTTTTATCTGCTTTGTTGTGTTTCTTCCTCAGAAAATTAGTGTTTTATGGTATATTAGAATGGATTTTTGTGTTTTTAGAATATTTCGTGTCTTTATAACATATTTTTATTGTGATATTATAATATTAAATACAATAAAATGGCACCAAAAATGCAGAAGAAATGAAACCCACTAAAGACATACTGAAGAGGACATTGAAATTAATTTAACCTCTGAAATCACTAAGTTAAAGCAGATTATTAGACAGATGATGAGGGAATTACAGAATGGCGAGCAGAGTTTAGAATAAGAATAACAAAAATCTGGTAAGTGAAGTTGATTGTAAAAAGAAGGATATTATTTGGTATGGTGACTATTATAAAACATGCCATTGATGAATGGGTTATAATTTCAAGTTTTCCCAGAGCAAAAATTAAAAATATAATGCAAGCAATTGAAAAACAAAAAACAAAAAAGGTCATAATTCTGGTAGGTACCAATGACTTAACTAGCAATAAATTCAGTATGAGAGAGGATACAAAAAGGTTGTTGGAAGAAATGAGAGTGAAGAGTGAGAAAGTAAAAATCGTTAGCATATTACCTAGATATGATGGAAATTAATTACGAAGAAGGGTTATGATGGCAAACAATTCGATGCATACGCTGTGTAGAACAGATGCAAGTTTTATGTGTGGAGTAAGTTTTAGGAAAGATTGATTTGTATAAGAGGGACGACCTACACTTGAATGCTTCTGGCATCATAAGTCTTGAAAAAATATCAACTGATATGAGACCTAACACAGAGAATCAGGGAAACTGAATTCTGTAGGAGGAATCATGAGAATCTGTGTCTAAGAGCGACAATGTTAGGTAATTGTGCTAATGATAGGAATGATTATGAAGAGATAAACTGTGTTTGTCCAGTTTGGACCTATCAAGAATGTGTACAGATGTCTGTATAAGTAACTAGATAAGAACAGAGATCTACACGTTGTCAAGTTGTGTCATGCAGACCACACACACACACACACAAGTGTATACAAAAGAGGTAACTGCATGTATACACTTGTGTGTGGTCTGCATGACACAATTTGTAGATCTCTGTATATACATGCAGGTAACTTACTATGTCTGTACATGGATGCTAGGAGTATCAAAAACAAAGGATATAGAGTTTGTTGCCTTGTTAATATTTTAGGACCTCATGTTGTAGGCATTAGTGAGACCTGGCTATCAGAAGCTGAAGGACTAAAGGGTATCGAGTGCAAAGATACAGTATTTTTAGGAAGGATAGACAGGATAGGAGAAGAGGGAGTATTCTGCTAATGATATCAAATGACTTGAATTCAGTTAGAGTTGATACCTATGATTGTAATACTAGTAACGATTTTTTTTTCATGTGGCAGTGAATTTGAAGACATCTGGTGTGTGTGTGTGGGGGGAGTCTAACTAGTGAAATGCATAGTGGGGTGTTATTACAGACCTGGTGGATCAGTTGCTAGGGACAAAGAATGGCATCACCAAATAAATACAATGGGTGCGAAAAGAGTAATCATAATGAGGGACTTGAATTATCCAATCATTGATTGGATAGCTGTGAAATCACATGAGAAGAATGAAGCTGAATATAATGAGCTGTTGTGAGACAACTTCTTAAAGCAGCATGTCACAGAAGGAACTCGAGGTCAAAGAGTGTTAGATCTGATTATAGTATCGGGGGGGGGGTTAGTTAAAGACATAACTATTCTACCTTTGGTTGGTGATAGTGATCATGTGGTACCCACTTGAGAAGTGGCTAAGTTTATGAATGTAAGTTCCACTTAAGGAGTATGCTGGATTCTGTCCCATAGTATCATGGATGGGAAGCATATCGACAGTACAATATCAGAATGTATCCCCAGAGTTTGAAGAATAAATAGAGTAGGAGTGAAATAGTTGCATAATCTAATTAAGCAAGAGATTTGTAAGAAAAAGATTATATCAATTATGATAATTATAAGCAGCAAGCCAGATGAGTCACAAGTGCTGTACGGAAAGCTAAGTCTGAGTATGAAAAGAAATTAGCTCTTTAAGTTAAAGACAACCCAAAAGAATTTTATCATTATGCTGCAAGTAAAAGAAAGAAAGAATCTGAAAAGTATATAACTCTACTGAATGCAGATGACTAATGCAGAAGTGATCATTCAACTAATGAGCAGTGATTTTGCTAAAAGCTATCAACCTGGTATATGTAACATTAAACTCTCCACTATCTCTTCACTCACCTTATCACCTGAGTTTCCTCATATGTATGAGAAGGAAGTACTAGAGCTGTTGAACAAACTGAATAAAAATTCTGTAATAAGAACTGATGGGATATCAGCATGGATGTTAATAGCGTTCACAGCTGAACTAGCTATTCCTTTAAAGGACCAGGCTATATAATTTGCATCTCAAAACAGAGAAGATTCCACAGGAGCGGAAATAATGTATGGTAATCTCATTGTACAAAGGCAGCGCAAAAACAGATGTATCCAAGTACCAACCAATAAGTATCTCAGGAGTGGTAGTGAAGATTCTAGAAAACTTGGTGAGGACTTTCATTCAGAAATGGTTGACAGAGAATCTCTACTTTGCAATGAACAACATGGGTTCATTAAGGGAAGATTATGTTGTAGCAGCTTGCTCACATTCTACAATGATAACATTGAGCTAGGTAAGGGGGAGTGGCTACACCATGATACTTTTGGAGTTTTGGAAACAGGAAAAAGTCGCAAGAATAATGTGCAAGAAAGTTTTAAAATGAATCAAAGATGAGGAGATTTTGGAGGTGAACTGTAGACTAAAATACACGTGCATATTCAGGAAAAAATGAAAAAGTTTGAAAACAAGAACCAAACCCTGAAGATTCAGTGGCAAAGTCTGAAGAAAGCATTGATTAATTCATCTAGAGAAGCATATGGTAGGATTTCTGCAAGGATAGAAAAATCAGAACTCAGGTGGATTCAGGAAGTTCAAGGGAATTCAGAAAAATGAAGGAAGTGTATTGACAGTTTCTGGCAAGTAAGTCAAACTGTGCTCTTAGAAAATACAGATAAATATGTAAGAAAGTGAAGAACTTTGTGTAGAACTAGCTAAACAAAAAAGTCATGGGAAGACTTTGAGAACATTAAGGAAAGGTGGGAAATTATTATCATTATTATTGCATGGGCACCTCTACAGAGTCCCAAGACTCACTGCAGGAGACCTAAACTATCAAACATAATATCTACCATAACTTTTCATAAAACCATTAACAAAGCACTCGCAACTGACTAGCAACCCATTCCATACACTCACCACTCTCTAAGGAAAAATTTAATCCTCACATCCATGCTAACTACACTATTTCCAGAGACCACCTTTTGTCCTGCCCCTTCTAACAAAGTGCAGAAATATTTCCCTTGAATTTATCCTATAAAACCCTTTATGTAACGTAAATGTTTCTATCATATTGAACTTTTTTTTCCACCTACGTTTGTTTTACTTTTGCATCTTGCAAACCCTCAATCTATCCTCATAAGGAGCATTCCACACACACACACACCAGTTGCCATCTTGGTCACTTGCTTCCTCCTCCTCTACACCACTTCATCTCTGAAAAGATGAAGACAAGACCAGAGCATAATCCAGATTTGGTCCTGTCAGGGCTTTATAAAGAGGAAAGATAACTCCCTCATCTTTGCTTGTTAGCATGTTCTTCAATAATTAGGTAAACCGGTGAGATACACTGACTAACTTAGCAATATGCTCTCTAAACTTCAACTCTACATACAAATCCCTGGCTACATCATTTTCCTGGAGTAGGCACACGCCTTGTGATCTTTTTATCCCAAAATGCATAACTTTATCCTTTACCACATTAAATTAACATCCATTATGTTGTAATAGATTTCACGGTATGATATGAACACAGATGGATAAGAAAATAACTATTTATTAACTTAGAAGCTAATATTTTGCTGTTATTATATCCAGCATCTTCAGAGCACACAACACAAAGTTTGTTACAAAAGTAAGATAACCACAATCTGGTGTAACAGTAGGGCTAGTATAAGTAATTGCAGCATTCATATCATACCGTGAAATCTATTACAACATGTCTGACGAACAAATAAGCCTATCCATGTGTAACATCCATTATGTTTAGCCCATACTGTCAGCTTATTTAAATCATCCTAGCAACTCTCTATATCAGCTTAATCAGCTATTACTCTACCCAACTTTGCATCATTAGCAAACAACTGAATATCTCCCGTCAAATTATTTTCTATATAATTTATGTACAAATTAAATAGCAGAGTTCCAAGTACAGAGACCTTTGGCACACCACAAGTCACCTGCTTTCTCTTGGATTCCGCTCTTCCATATTCTACCTTTTTGGTATTTCTCTCATCAGCCACCATTGCATCCACATCATCAGTTCCATGTAGCATCCTTTCAAATGCACATGCAAAATCTTGTAGTATTATTGTGTAGTCATTCCCTTTATCTAACTCAGCTATCGCTATTGCAAAAAAAATAATAAATATTCTGAAAATTTTTGAAAAAACTTTGAAATGGAGGAAAGAGTACCGTAAAAAGAATCAGAGATGATACAGGTGACATGAAACCTGAAATAAAGATATTCCAGATGTCTAGAGTAAATACTTTGAAGGATTGCTAAATGAAACAAGCACTGAAAACATGATGGTAGAAAAATACTTAACAGAAATGCAATCAGAATAGATATCAATACCTGAAGTAGAAAAAGTCATCAAAACCTGAAATTTGGAAAGACAGCTGAAGTGGATGATATTCACTTAGAAATGCTCAAATATGGAGATATAAAAGTTTTACAGTAGCTATACTGCAAAATTCAGAAGTCTTGGTCAGAGGGTTGAATTCCAGACTGGAGTAAGCTCTCACAGAGTACCCATTTATTAAAAAAGGGAAATAAAACTTAATGTTAGAATTAGAAAGGAATTTCCCTATTACCAGGACTCTCCTGGTAAGATTTATGCAAATATTCTTGAGAAACAGCTAAGAAAAATTGCGGAAGCGATGCTTGGATTTTCACTTTAAGACAAATAGTTGAGAAATCATGGGAATATAATGAGGATCTGTATTTAATTTCTGTAGATCTGGAAAAGGCATATGACAAGGACAATGTGGCAAGCAAAAAGCTGTTCCAAAATGCTATAGTTATAAAGTGTAAATAGAACATTATATCAAGGAATACTTAGTGTATATTATTATTATCATTATGTGACACCTCCAAGGAGTTCAAGGATTCATCAAAGGTGAGCACCCTACTCTACCCCCACTACACACACACACACACACGTCACTGTCTCCCCTACTGTTTAATTCTCCAACTACACACAACCATCAATGGCATATATACCCATCACCAATAGTATTTTTGTCTGTAAGTTGCATGTGTTCTAATGGCTGATTTGCCTGTATGTGGGATGAAAAAAACCCTGCTACCTGCATATAAGATCAGCTAGCATCTTCAATTGAAAATCCATATGAAGATTCCACTGGTCACGACGAGAATCAAACTCAGGTCTTTGTTCTGTCGCTTTTCAATGATGCTATATTTGAGTTGTAAGTCATCAGTTAATTGAAGGGTGTATAAGAAGATGGTTTGATGTTAAATCAGGTGTGACATGGATACACATTATCTCCACTGTTTTTCATCATCTATATGGATCACATTATGAAAGAAAGATTAAACCTGATGCCAAAATTGGAGATGTTTATCTCAGCTCTTCACTCTATGCAGGTGATGTTCTACTTCAAAATAAATCGAATACAAGTCTGAAGGATTCCCTGACTAAACTGAATAATTGTTGTAAAATATTTGGTATGAAAATCAGCAACAAAAAGACAATGAAAATAAGCAGAAACATTGAAATTAGCTCCTACCTGAAATGAGGCCAGCCTAGTTGTCAGAGTGGTTAGTATATCCTTTCCAGCCAAGAGCAGTGGGTTCAAATTCTGCCAATGGCAGGATGCTTGTGATTGCCCTCCTCACTATTTATCATATGTACTGTTGTAAACCTGTGTCCTAGCAGAGTATGACCTTTGATGTCTTTATGCCATATAAATCAAATCAAAATCCCCCACCTCCAAAAATCCCTGAATGGAGAACCTACAGAACAATTAAAACATTTCAGCTATTTAAGCACAATTTTTAGTGAAGATGAAAATTAAATATGGAACAAGACAGTAGAATTAGAAAAGCTGATATGGTAAGAAGTCAACTGAATAAATTTATATGGAATAACACAGAAATTAGTCAAAACACAAAATCAGCTGAATATTGGTGGGTAGTAGACGGCATTGGTGTAATTGGTGGAGACAGAGAGTTATAGAGTAGGTATCCTCCCTCAATGAGTCTTTGGACTCTCTGGAGGTGTCACGTAATAATAATAATAATAATAATAAATACTAGACAATCTTCAAACCAATTTTAACTTGGTTAGTTTCTCGTGCTGTATGTACATAAATGATGCAATCACACTGTGCTTAGTTCAGCTTGTGTTGCTTTTTTTTATGTATGCTCCAGATGATATTCTTCTCATTAATATGAACTTAATATTTACATTAGTGAGCTTAATGCAAACATCAAATAGTGACATTTATTTATCTTAATGTTATTACTACAACATTGTGGAAGTCTCCATAATGTTTCCATAATGAATGCAGAGAACTGAGACAGTGAAAGAAAGGATTCTCATAATCCATGAAGATTTGCTGAAAGATAATGCAATTACTATGAAAAGCTAAAGATATGAGTTTCTTTTTTCTTGGTCAACTGGGTAGTTGACCAAGTTTTAGTTTAATGCAATTATACTGAATTGCATTAAACTAAAAAAACAAATTCATCACTGCTAAAGACCCTTACATTTATGTCTGTGCAGAGAAAATATTCATCATTCATTTCTGATATGCACCTTAAGTTTTTAATTAAAATCTGAACTAACCTGTTACATTCAGGTTGAAATACCCAAATTTCAGATAATTTCAAGATAATTATCTGCAACTTTTCACAACAGATTCTTAAAAAAAAAAAAAAATTACATATCAAATTATTTCTTTTTTGAAAGATAGGTGTAATTTTTATCATCATCAAATTCCTGATATGTACCATATGAAAGAGCTACACCATTATTAATTTGAAATGAACAATTTTCTCCAAATTAATTTGTTATCTGTCAAGACCCCAACATTATCAGATCTTATATTTCTGTATTTTAAGGCACTTTTTACTCTATCAATCCATCTGCATCTTGGTCTTCCTCTGGGGTTTTTCCTGCCAACCTGGCAAAGAACATTTGTTTTGCTAATTTTTCCTCTCCCATTCTTTTTGTGACCATATACCATTTGAGATGAGCTCTACTAACATTCCTTGAATGTTAACAATGGCAAGTTATTTCCTAATATTGTCATTTTTAATATGATACTGCCATTGATACCATCTGTTCATTCCACTAATCTTTCTCAGAACTCTCATATCAGAGGTCTCCAGTCTTTGATCAAGTGTTTTACTCTATTTCTAACCCATCTCCCAGATTCATAAGTTAAAACTGGTCTGAACGCAGTCTTGTATACATATAATTTAGTCTTTTGACTAATTTCTTTCTTATTCCATATATTCAGCTGACTTCCTACCATACCATCATCATCATCATCAAATTCCTGCCATGTACCCTCAAGGGGTGTACAGGATATGATAGAACTACATGAAAAAAAACTACATCATTACTAAACATACCTACCTACCATAAAATCCTACCATACCAGCTTTACTAATTCTGTTGTCTATTTCAATATTTAATTTACCATCGTCACTAAATATTATGCCTAAATAGCTGAAAACGTTTACTTGTTTTATAAGTTCAACATTCAGGATTGATATTCTCAATGTTTCTGCCTATTTTCATTGTCTTTGTCTTTTTATTGCTGATTTTCATACCAAACTTATTACAACAGTTATTCAATTTAGTCAGGGAATCTTGCAGACATGTTGGATTTATACAAAAGTATAACATCATCTGCTAAAGGAAGGAGCTAAGATTAACATCACTAATTTTGATATCAGATTTAATACCACTTTCCTTCATAATGCGCACCATTGTCACACACCTGATTTTACTTCACATCATCTTCCTGAACCTTCCATTCTAACTGCAGACTTACATCTTAAACAGAGACTATGTACTGTTTGAAATAATGTTCCATTTAAACCATATAACTGGAGCATTTTGAATAGCTTTCCTCTTGGCACCTTGTAATACAAAACTTAAATACAAATTCTTGTTATATTCCCAAGATTTCCCAACTATTTGTCTTAAGTGAAAATCTGATCCTGACCACCTCTATTTGGCCTGAATCCAACTTGTTCTTCACCACCAAGCTTCTGTTTATTTTTATCTTTTACTGTCAGGTCTGTAAAGAGATTGCTTTATTTCTGAGTGCTAAGTAATTACACAAGAGTTCAATCCAATTAGTTCAATGACTTTTAAACTTTTAGAATCTGGAAAATTATTGACTCGAGACTAAGATATAAAAATATATGTACTGTACATTTTAATGAAACTAAAACATTATATACATTTAAATACATTTACATAAATAACTACAAAATTAATTGAATCCAAGGCCTTCAAAAATAAGTCTACACCTTAGAGATTTTCTTATCCTAAAAAAATAAAATCCTTCATTCTCTGACCCATTCTGTTATTGGGTTGTTTAATATGTATTTAATCATGTCTGCCAGACTAAACATCTTGTTTTCACAACAAAATGTTCATCAGAATCAGTTTCTTTGTTAAGTCCTTTCCAAAAATATAAAAAATTTTCTTCTTCTTTTCCATGGGATTCCTTTTTATGTAGCATACAATATTATTCTTCCTGTCTCACTGAAGTATAAATAGTCTTATCTCTCCCAGTTCAATTTGACACAAAATCACCAATTCTTTACCAGAGAAAGACAAGTTTATTTTACTATTTCATAAACAACATATCTAAGTAGAGCGCTTCATGTTAATCCACTTTACAGTTTCAGATTTTACCATTGCTTTTTCCAATGGAATAATAAGCAGATCCAGCATCCTTAAGACAGAAGATGAAACTTTTTATTCAGTGTTTCCTCAAACATTAAATTAGAACATCAACTCCTATATACTCTCCTTTTATTTACTAAACACTTGTTGACAGCCTCAACTTTTCCAGTTTAAAGATTCACAGTGTGTTACGATTCCTTTTCGGAATCTTCTATTAATGTTGTCCTGATTGTCGCGTTGTCTTAAAAGCCTCCTAAAAACAAAATTCTTTGGTTGCTGTTCTCAAATTTTCATTTTCTCTCTCTTCTTGTTTTTCTCATTACCATAGTGCTGAAAGCTCTCTCTGTCAGCTGTCAATCACCAATTAATCTCTGAGCATGTGTACTCCATGTAAATGGCAAGTGAGAAGTTATGTAGTAATGGCTGACATATCATCTTCATTAGCATAAAGAGCATATCTTCAAAAGAACAAAAGATAAATCCACACTTAACAAATATAAATTACAATAAAGAAAACTGAAATTATTACAAACTATCAGAACCTAGTAAGTACATCAATTTCAAATGCTTTACATTTCATTTTTACAAATCAATTATGGGCACATCACAAAGTCGTGATCAGAAATGTTATGAAATGTATACTAACATAAACAATTGTAAAAGATTCATAATTATAAATTATGATTATTTTTATACTTCCCTTCCACAATTTTTCTTAGACATCTCTCAAGTATATTTGCATAAATCTTACCAGGACCCCTCAAGTAGAGAAATACCTCGACTATGAGAGCTCTGCTCCAATCATCGGGAATTTGACCATCTGACTAGGCCTTCTGAATTATGCAATGAATCCACCGTAAAACTGTTATACCTCCATATTTGAGCATTTCTGGCTGAATTTCATGTACTCCAGCTGCTGCCTTTCCACATTTCAGGTTTTCGCTATTTCTACTTCAAGTATGGATATATATTCCTAACTGCATCCTGTTGAGAGTTTTCTATCATCATGCTGACACTGCTTGTTTCATTTAGCAGTCATTCAAAATAATTACTCCAAACAGGCAATGACAATCAAGGAAAAGAAGGAGTAGCCATAGTATTCAACACAAAATACGAGGCTAATCTTCTTGAATGGCAGTCAGTCTCAAGTAGAGTAATGTGGGCAAATATGAGAATGGGGAACTGGACAATGAGACTTATTTGTGCCTATGGTCCCACAGAAGGTTCTACTAAGGTAGAAGTGGAGGAATTTTTTGAGGCTTTAGAAAAAGCAACTGACACAATGAAAAATGAAAAGTTGGTGCTTGTTGGGGATCTAAATATCCGAGTAGGAAATGATTGTGAGACATACAAAAATATTTTGAGAAAATTTGGAGAAAAGAGCAAAGCTAATAATAATGGCAAATATCTGTTGGATTTCTGCTCAGGACATGGACTGGTTATTACTAACACCATGTTCCAACATAAAAATGTGCACAAATTCACATGGAGAGAAGAGACAAGGAATAAGAAAAGTCTCATTGACTATGTTATTGTTGATAGTGATGTTTTCTCCCTGGTGCAGGACACCAGAGTGTACAGAGGATTTGAAATTGGAAGTGATCACTATTTAGTCTTGAACAGGATAAAATTGAATTTCATATTGAAAAGAATAACATGTAAGAAAGTTTTAAAGCAAATAAAAGTTGAGCAGCTCTCAGATGTGAGTTGTAGACTAAAATACACAAAGATTATTGAAGAAAAAATGAAAAAGTGTTTGAGAACAGGAATCAAACCTTGGAGATTCAGTGGCAAACTCTGAAGAAAACATTGATTGATTCTGCCAGAGAGGCATGTGGTGAGGTTGTCTGTAAGGATAAAAAAATCAGAACTCCCTGGTGGACACAGGAAGTTAAAGAGGCAGTGAAGGAAAAGAAGAAAGCATACCAAAAGTTCCTGTCAAATAAGTCAGCTTGTGCTCTTAGAGAATATAGAGACAAATGCAAGAATGCTAAACACTGTGTAAAACTAGCTAAACAAAAGTCATGGGAGGACTTTGGCAAGAATATAGAAAATAAATATCAAGAAGGTGACAAAATATTCTGGAGGTTGTTGAAGAAGCTTAAGAATGGAGGAAAGAGTGCTATAAAAGGAATTAGAGATGATAAAGGTGAAATGAAAACAGGAGAAAAAGATATCCTTGAAGTATGGAGTAATTACTTTGAAAAACTGCTAAATGAAACAAGCAGTAATGACAGCACAGTGGTAAAAAACATTGACCAGGCATGCAGTCAGGAATACATATCCATACTTGAAGTAGAAAAAGCCATTAAAGGCTTGAAATGTGGAAAGGCAGCAGGAGTAGATGATATTTGACCAGAAATGCTGAAGTAAGGTGGTATACGAGTCTTACAGTGGCTGCACTGCATAGTTCAGAAAGCCTGGACAGAGGGACGAATTCCCGATCATTGGAGTAGAGCTCTCATAGTACATATATATAAAAAGGGAAATAAAACTGAATGTGAGAATTACAGAGGTATTTCCCTACTGAGTGTTCCTGGCAAGATCTATGCAAGTATACTTAAGAAACGGTTGAGAAGAATTGTGGAAGAAAAGCTTGGTGAAGAACAAGCTGGATTCAGGCCAAATAGAGGCTGTCAGGATCAGATCTTCACTTTACGACAAATAGTCGAGAAAGCATGGGAATATAACAAAGATCTGTATTTAAGTTTTGTCGATCTGGAAAAGACATATGACAAGGTGCCAAGAGGGAAGCTTTTCAATATGCTACAGTTATATGGTGTCAATGGGGCATTATATCAATCAATACTTAGTCTGTATTTGAGTTGTAAGTCGGCAGTTAGAATTGAAGGAAGTACAGGAAGATGGTTTAATGTTTAATCTGGTGTGAGACAAAGATGTACATTATCCCCTCTGTTATTCATTATCTATATGGATCACATTATGAAGGAAAGTGGTATTAAACATGATATCAGAATTGGAGATGTTAATGTCAGCTCTTTGCTTTATGCGGATGATGTTATACTTCTAAATAAATCCACTACAAGTTTGCAAGAGTCCCTGACTAAATTGAATAACTGTTGTAATAGATATGGTATGAGGGTGAGCATTAAAAAGACAAAGACAATAAAATAGGTAGAATTGTTGAAAATGTCAACTGTGTTGTGAACGGGGAACCTGTGGAACAAGTAAAACATTTCAGCTATTTCGGCATGATTTTTAGTGAAGATGGTAAATTAAATATGGAAATAGACAACAGAATCAACAATGCTGGTATGGTAGGAAGTCAAATGAATAAATGCATATGGAATAAGAGAGATAATTAGTCAGAACACTAAATTATCTGTATACAAGACAGTGTTCAAACCAGTTTTGACTTATGGAACTGAGAGCTGGGTCAGAAGTAAAACACTTGACTAAAGACTAGAGACTGCAGATATGAGAGTCCTGAGTAAGATTATAGGCATGAACAGATGGCATCAATGGCAGTATCATATTAAAAACGAGGATATTAGGAAAGAACTTGGCATTGTCAGCATCCAGGAATGCGTTAGCAGAGCTAATCTTAGGTGGTATGGTCACTTAAACAGAATGGGTGAGGAAAGATTAGCAAAACAAGTGTTCTCTGCCAAGTTGGCAGCAAAACGACCCAGAGGAAGACCAAGATATTTGTGGATTGATACGGTACAAAGTGCCTTAGACGATAGAAATATAAGATCTGATAATGTTGGAGTGTTGACAAGTAACAGGCTGATTTGGAGGAAAATTGTAGATAGGAAATTAATAATGATGTAATTTTTTTCATGTAGTACTATCATATCCTGTTTACCCCTGGAGGGTACATGGCAGGAATTTGATGATGAACATCTAGAATATCTTCAGTTTTCATGTTATCTTTATCGTCTCTCATTCCATTTAGAGTACTTTTTCCTCCATTTCTAAGCTTTTTCAATACCTCCAGAACATTCTGCACCTTCTTGATATTTATTTTCTATATTCTTACTAAATTCTTCCCATTTAGATAGTTTTAACAGTGCTTTGCTTTCTTCCATTTTTTTCTGTATTCTCTAAGAGCACAAGCTGACTTACTTGCCAGGAACTTTCCATATGCTTTCTTCTTTTCCTTCATTGTCTTTTTAACTTCCTGATCCACCATAGATTTCCAATTTTTCTATCCTTACATTCGATCTCACCACCTACCTCTCTGACTTAATCAGTCAATGTTTTCTTCAGAGTTTGTCATTGAATCTCCAAGGTTAGGTTCTTGTTTTCAAATTCTTTCATTTTTTTCTTCAATGATATTTGTGTATTTTGAGTCTACAGGTCACCTCTGAAAGCTGTTTAACTTTGATTCATTTTATAACTTTCTTACACACTCTTCTTTTCAATAGGAAATTTAATTTTATCCTGCTCAAAACTAAATAGTGATCACCGTACCATTTCAAATCCTCTGTATAATCTTGTGTCCTGAACCAATGGAAAAATATCAGTATCAACAATAACATAGTCAGTGAGACTTTTATTTCTTTTATCTTCTCTCCACGTGAATTTGTGTACAATTTTATTTTGGAACATGGTGTTAGTAATAACTAATCCATGTCCTGAACAGAAATCCAGCAAGCATGTACAATTATTATTAGCTTTGCGATTTTCTCCAAATTTTCCCAAAATATTTCTATTTGTCTGGTAATGATTTCCTATGCTGTTGTTTAGATCTCCAACAAGGATGAACTTTTTCTTTTTCATTGACTCATTTATCCCCTTTAATGCCTCAAAAAATTCCTCCATTTCTTCCTTGGTAGAACTTTCTGTGGGACTATAAGAACAAATGTCTCATTCTCCAGTTCCACATTCTGATATTTGTCCAAATCACTCTACTTGATACTGCCTACCATTCAAGAAGATTATCCTCAAATTTAGTGTTGAATACTATAGCTACTCCCTCTTTTCCTTGATTATCATTGCCTGAATATAACACTTGGTTTTGTCTTCTTTGTTTCAGTCTTGCTTATTATGTCGATCTGGTACTTCTCATTCTTCTGTTAGGTCCATTTCCTTTCCATCGATGCTCCTTATGTTGATAGTACCAATCTTGAACTCTGTTGATGCTGAGTTGGGATGTGTTCCAGTAGCTGACAATTTGCTGTTTGCTTTGGTTCCCTGACAAAAAACAATGAGACCTTGTTTAACCAGGCAAAATGGTCATTTGCAACACCAGATCTACCGTTTCACCACAAATTCACCTTTTTTTTTTTTTTTTGGCAACATGTGACTAGTGGCAATGGAGATGACAGCATGATTAAATAACAAAACAACTAACAATCTTACCTAAACAAAATTAATGGTAATCAAGCAGCTGAAAGCAAATAAAACTATCCTAATTACTAAGATAAATGAAAAGTGCTGCCACCGTTGTTCTGAAATGGAGAGCTCATTTGAGCTACTATGCAAAAAATGAACAGAAAAGTCTTAAATACATTTACCCAGTGGTGTAACTACAGCTTTTGTTGCCCAGGGCGGTCCCCGAGTTTGCCGCCCCCTCTCAATGCACACCAAAAATACTACAAAAAATCAAAACGGCGTATAGGGAAAAAAAAAAATTAAAATGGTATGTTTATTTTTGAAGTAAAATTTTAATTATTCTAAAATGTTATTTTGCTTGCTTTTCTGGTATGATGACATTAGCAAAGTCTATTTCATAGTAATGTAGGTAATTCTTAATCAATTTTATTTAGAAAACCTCCTCTCACAACTAACAACACTTACAGCAATTGTGAGGACAATTTGCAGTGGTATTACAATATTTGGAACTGAGCTCTCGAGAATGCATTATTTAGAATGAAATGCAAACGTTCAAAGTGCCCCCCCCCCTCCAGCTATGCCACTGCATTTACTAACTACTAATAACTAACCTAATCTGCTAATACATTTACCAAAAAATGTTATTGACATCTTCCACCTTTTTCAAAGAATTTAACCATCTTTCAAAAATGCACAGAAATTGTATGGAGGTTCTATGTTAATGATATATTCAATAATTCACTCCATGGTTCTGAACAATCAACACCCCCACATATAATTTACAACTAAAATTGATAATCAAACCATAGTTTCTATTCTATGTTACAATTGTTACACATCATTCGTGTTTTTTTTTTTTTTTTTTTAAACAATGGAATATTTGTTTAATTCCATTCCAGGGATTGCTTAATCATGAATGCTCTCTATATTATTATTATGATGATGATTAAGAGAGATCTCCAGGGAGTAAGGGACTCACTGCAAGAGGCCACATACTACAAGAACCAACTATCATACTTATTCTTGAATTCATTCACACTGCTTGCATTCACAACATCCAAGATTTTCAAGACTCTAAATACCAAACACATTCAGGTGTAGGCTGTCCCTCTTATGCAAATCCAATCTTCCCTCAAACTCACTCCATACTTCCAAAAACTTGCATTCATTCCTTTTACACAGCCTACGTATCAAATCATTTGCCATCATAGTCCTTAATTCGTTGTATCATATCGAGGTAATATATTGACAATTTGCACCTTCACTCTTGCCTCTTCCAATAATCCTTTCATGTCCTCTCTCATACTGAACTCATTGCTAGTTATGCCATTAGTACCTACTAGAATTACAATCTCATTTACTTTTTTCTGTTTTTGAATTGCTTCTGTTAATAGTCCAGGTGTGCAGTCACAAATATGGAGACATTTGAACCCTTTAAGTAGTTGGACAGATGGAACAGTGGATCAAATTCTTAGCATTTCAGTAGTTTTAAACCACGAAGAAGGCCAGGCAAAAAGCATGTTTTATTATAGAGTCACCATACCAAATAGCATCCTCCTTTTATAAACAACATCACTTACCTGATTTTCGTTACTTTCTGACTTACCTGTTTCTTATTTTGCTGCTTAATTTTCTTTTCCTCCCTATGTTCATTTAAACACTTCTTGACTTTTTGCAATTCTCACATCATCTCTCTGATGATCTGCTTTAATTTTGCTCTTTTTGAGGTTAATTCATTTTCAATAACCTCATTAGTGGGGCTAACCTTCTTGTTCTCGACTGCACTGCTCATCTTAGCATTATGTTTCTTGTGTGTTTTGGCATCATTTTAAACTTATACTTATTATTGAAATATCTTAATAAAAATATGCTATAAACACTAAAATCTACACTAAAAATCTACAATAAAAACACCAATTTTCTAAGGGGAAAAAACACAAAACACACAAAATCACCAATTTTACACGAGTGCTAAATTCACTGACCAACCAGAATGTATCCTTGAACCAATGTCATCAATATGATCTGTTGTAGCTCAAGATTTCCTTGAATCAATTTGTTGCTTAGGACCTTTAATACTTCCTAATTCTACTTAGCATGCTGACTGCCGTGATTACACATATCTAAAAAGTGGATTCTCCATGGTCTGACCAAAGAGTGAGATTATCTTCCTTAGAGATTTCAATGTAATGTGAAGATATGAACTGGCTTTGTTTTTCTAATTTCAGAGATCAATGTGGAATGACCATATTCATTTTTACTTTTCTGCACATTGACCTTAACAAAGCCAAATTATTTGCTGTTAGTCCAACAGCAAATAACTTTTACCTACAACCAGAATACCAGAACAATTTTCATAATTCTCCTGCCAAAAATCCTGGGGCCTTTTCTTAACCATCTCTCCTTCTAAAATACTGCAGGTATTAGCTTTCCTCTTGACAAATCTGACTATATCCATTTTTACTAGGTGGTGGTGGTGATGGACAGCAGATGGTGTTGGTGTAGTTGCGGTTAGTTGTAGTTGGTGGATTGAGTGATGGAGACAGAGAACTGTAGGATAGGTGCCTTCCCTTGATGAGGCTTTGGACTCTCTGGATGTGTCACATAATAAATTAAAAATAAATAAATAAAAAAAAAATATTCATGTTTCCTTTTCTGCAGATTAACTTAATGTAACCAATCTCAGTCCTCTGGCATTAGAATAATACCCACTAGGATGGACTCTAGGATTCCTATTCCTTTTCATCGTCTGATTACTGTTTCCAGTTTAATGATTCACACCTCTGCTCCAGCTGAATAACTAAAATAATCTTTTCTGGCATGAGGGACTTCACCCCCCTCCCCCACTTCACATAATGTCTGACCACTATCCAAGTCTCAGGTTTTCAACAAGTGTACAAGCAGTTCAAACTAAAAATTCAACATATCTCAAACAGCTTAAGTTCACAGACTCCAGCTTCACACCTAATCTATATCACAGTCCTCAACATCTGTAAAAATATCAACAAAATACAAAAAAGCCAAATGCATAAAACTTCTGGTCCCCTGCAAAGACTATATGGCAGAACTTCTGCTCTTTCATTTTTCCTTTTGTCTCTCATATTCATTCATTCACTCTGTGGATAGCATGGTCACATCACCTACAGATAACACTGACTTCTTCAGTCTTCTCTTGACCAAAGCAAATCACATCCCATTATACCTTGAACTGCTTGCTACCATGCCAAGATATAATCTCTTTATTCAGAAGATTTTCTTTCAATTGTCCTAAAAATTTGTGCTTCAGAATTAACATCTTGATTCATCCTGTATCACCTATACATGCTTATCTGACATCTATCCAAAGGCATGGAAGAAAGTCATTATCCAGCCAGTGTCTTAAAAAAAAGGAGACAAAAGTTAGCCATCAAATTATTGTCTTGCTTTCCTCATTTCAATCTTTACAGTCGACAGCTCTTCACTATTTGAGGGTTCATCAATTCTATCACACTTTCTCTTTCTCCTTGACAGTAATCTTATATCAACTTTATCCATCTTTAGATATAAGTCATGGAAAGGTATGGAGAAACTCATGTGGTCACTTCTCTAAGACATGCGACTGAATGAGTCAAAGAGGCTTTCTTATTAAGTTACCAAATCATGGTCTCCTTCTTGTCCTTTGTGAATGAATTATCAGATTTCTTTCTTGTTGTTTGCTGCAAATTATGGTGGATAGTTTCCTCTCGTTAGGTTTCTCTATCAGTGAAGAGCTAACCCAAAGCTCTGTTCTTTTCCCCACTCTTCCTCTTTCACTTCCTTCAGTTAACAATGGATAGGATTTTAGGTAGTGAAAGAAGGCCATCAATGTATAAGTACATTAATGGCCTTCTTTCACTACCTAAAATCCTACCCATTGTCAGCTGAAGAAAGTACACACTATTCCTCTTCTCCATTCAACAAACCATGTAATACTCAAATGATTCAAGCTTCAAGATTTTCCATAACCAATGCCTTCAGTGGAGTGAGATTTCTGTTCGTTAACTGATTTATACCTCAAGCTTTTCTCAGCACTAACACATTATATTCAATGCCTCCTTAATCTTAATTTTTTTTTAAATGGAAAAGTACATCTGAGCACAAATGAGTAGACACCACCTCTCATTTGTAAAACTTTTAGCATTATATAGTGGAGGCTAGAAGTGGTTTGAAAAAAAAAGTTCCATGTTCCAGTTTTTGGACTATGTAACAAATAAATAAAAAATGCAAACAATTTCTTAGCCCCTAATTTTTAATGGAACTTGTGCCATTTCAGCATTTATTAGATACACATATTCACAAGAATACAGTAATTTTATTGCTGCAAATATTTCAACCAGAAACCAACTGGTCATCATCAGTACATCAGCTTAATCACAAGTCGAAGTTACAACAAAAAAATGTTAATCCTATTTACAGAGCTGAGCCACATGCTAGATGCCACCTAGTGAGTGGTTATAAAAAAAAAAGATTACAATTAAGGCCCACATTTAAAATTAAGTGACTTGAAATAAAATTTAATTTAATTACATAATGAAATCACACAGCTTTTATATTTTTTTAAAATAATAATAAAAATATAATAATAATTAATATGAGGGGAAACTCTATTGCTTACCATTTACGAGAATGACTCTCCCCCCCAAATCTTGGCAATGGAGAGAGTCATTTCTATTTAAATTTGGGCAGTGTAGAAGTGCTTCAGCACTCTCTTTAAATAACCGCTCGAACTCAAACCTGCACCGATGTAAAAGTTGAGTATTGGACCATGGGATATAGAGGGTATCCCCTAAATTTGTAAATATTTCAGTAATTCATAAAAATCAGAAAAATTGGTATATTAGAGTGCAGTTTGCGCAAAAGTGAATCACAAGGAAGGGGATTTTTTTGGCAGGGAAAAAAATTTTTAGTTAAAATTTTCACCAATAGAGGTTGCTGTACCACATGCCTCATTTGTGAGATACATGCAAATAAGAGTCCTGTAAAATGCAGGGTGTACCGCTGGCAGATCGTAGTAACACATGAGAATTCCCAGTCATTGGTGTGAACAAAAATGTTTTTGTGAAAAGAAGGTTTGCTGCTATGATGCTGACATTGGTGGATAATGCATTGTTAGTGAAGTTGTTTTATGTAAGCGGGGAATCAGCAATGGAAGCTTTACGAAAGTTTCGAATGCAGAAAAGAATGAAGAAAGATTGAGGTCCTATCACTCCCACTGGACTACAATCTCTAATATGACATTTTGAAGAAACTGGAAGTTTGTCAGATTGCCCTCGCAACAGCAGACCAGTATCTGAAGCCTGTATCAGTACTGTGGTATCATAAATGAATGCTGTAGTGGCAGAATAAATGACCAGTGCATGAGAAGCTGCAAGAATCACGAGCATGACAAAAACGTTCGTATTCTGCATCCTCCATGGTATGTTAAACTTGTATCCATACAAACTGCAATCTCTTCACTAGCGTTACCAAGCGATACCACACCAAGTAGGAGGAATTCACAACATGGGCCTTGAAAAAAGTTGCAGAAGATCCACAGTGGCTGGACAACATGTTGTGAACAGACAAAGTGCATTTTTTGTTGCATGGGACAGTTAATGTGCATAACTGTGGAATTTGGGTGCAGGACAATCTGCACGCCTATACAGAGGATGCAATCTGCACGCCTACAATGATGGATGCTTTACTGCATCCATCATTGTAGGCGTGCAGATTGCATCATTATAGTTCCCTTTTTCTTTGAAGAGCCATGTGCAACAAGAGTCTGGAAGACTTGTTCAGTAAATGCACAGTGCTACTTGCAACTGCTATGCAAAAATGTGGCATCATGCTTGTGGGAAAAAATGTTCTTCACACAGCCATGTTCATGCAGAATGGGATGCCACCTCATATTGCATCTCTCATGAAGCAGTTTCTCATCAGCACATTTGGTCAAGAATGAGCTCATCAGCTGTAATTGCAACTCCGCATGACCCCCAGTAGATTTTTGGTTGTGTGACTATTTAAAGTCCCAAGTGTACTTGAGCAGCCCATCTTCCTCAGCAGATTTAAAAGATGCCATTTGCCGTGAAGTAGTTTGCATCCACCTGGATATGCTCCACGTTTCTGTAAATGCCATTCTCAATACCCACTTGCAGCATGTAACTGATTGTGTCAATGGACACATTGAACAATTACTGTAGTGATATGTAACGGGTTTCCTGCATATGAACAAATAAGTCCGCAATGCTATTCACTGCTGTCACCCTTTAACGGTGAAATTTTAAACTAACATTTTTTCTCTGCTAAAAATAAATCTCCCTCCTTGTGATTCACTTCCGTGCAAACTGCACTGTACTATACCAATATTTCTGATTTTCATGAATTATTGAAATATTTATAAATTTATGAGACACCCTGTATTTGTAGTAATAAAATTAATATATTCTTGTGAATATGTGTATCTAATAAATTTCTTAACCTGCCAAATATATTGATGTATTGTAGGTTAATAGCCTTCTATGGGTGGGATGCACACATAAATGTGTGGATGGTTTCCAAATCCATCCAATCTTAGAACTAATCTCAAATTTGGGAGAGGAAGGGTGTATCAAAAATCACTCCAAGAAATGTTCAATGCTATCCAGAAGAGGGCAATCCATTTAAATAATCTCCCCTCACTTCACTTGAACTACAAATTCCCTTCCATCACTTTTGCAGGGACATTAATTCTGCATTGAACTTAATAGGTATTTACACGATTCTATAACATTGAACTGCTCCACATCATTCCTCCACTTTCCTCTAAACATGAAAAACTTCTGGAGCAACTGGTGGTCAATATTCACATGCAGTTCTGCATCAAACTTATAATTTCTTATCTTTATCTTTCATTCCATATATTCTGTTCTTTGGAAAGTTTTTTTTCCTGTACTATTTTGTTATTGCTCCTCAAGAAGTATTAAGAGGTCCTTCTTTCACCAAAATTCCATGCTATACAAGGCATTATTGTGATATGGACCTCCTGTGTGATATGAATAATCACTGTGACCCCAGTGTGTGTGTGTGTGTGTGTGTGTGTGTGTGTGTAAAATTGAAGAGTTTAATCAACTGTTCAATGGTATGTACAATGTGTATGCTTCATATATTTCTTTCCCAATCTCAAAAACCAATCCAGTTCAATAAAATATGGATGATGTACTAATAAGTAGGTTACCTAACAAAGTTACTGGTGAACACTATTAACACTAACATAGACTTGCATTAACTTTTGTTATTATGGAGAGCAAATGAAATACTTTTAGTACATTCAGTAGGATGACAATGGCAGAGAGCTGAATGGCAACAAAATGATTTAGGAAAATAAATGCAAATTACAAAAACTTATCATAATTAAATTTCTACTGTATATGTTTACTCTTTCATATATATTTATAGCTTACACAGAGCATCATTAAGTACTTTACCCCTTCTCTTCCAGGATCTTTCTGAATTTCAACAGCCCAATTTTTTCCATTAGAGGAAAATGGCACAGTGTTTTTCTGAAGTGATGGAAGATATTCAGAACTTTTATACATTGCTGAACTACATTGCTCAGAATCTAGAGAATTTCTTTCCAGATGCTTTTTGTTGTTTTTGTTAAAGCTTATTTCGTCCTCACTTGAATCACTTAGAATAACAATTCTTTTTCGCTTTTTTCCCTTTTTTTTAGGTTTTATTTTGATAATGTGAAGCCTATCCTCTCTTTCTGAATCTGTATTACTTTTGTACTCAACATGATCATTATTGATGCAAAAACTGTCCTCCATATAGTCAGAATAATCTGATTCAAGTGTCTGAGATAACACTTCACTGGAATTATACTGGCCTTCACAGCAAAGTTTAAAATTTTGTGGTGCTCCAGCATATGGTTTAATTGAATGAAGATAGACAGCAGTCATGTCATATGTTTTATCTAAAAATAAATAAAGAAAATTAAATGAAAAGAATTTAATAAACCAATCATGAACAAGTAATTTATATAAAGTTCAATATTTATTTATATAATTTTTATAAAGTCAACTCACAATATAGTTAACCCTGATACAGTGAAATCACTTATTATAAAAAACTACTAATGATGTGAAATTAAATTTATTGCAAACCACTCACATAAATTATTCTTTGTTTCCTATTAGCTCACTATATTCACCAGAAAGAGTTAACAAATATATTATTATCAAGAGAGACCTGACCTCCAGAAGTCAGGGATTCATCAAAGGAGACTGCATATTATCTGCACCAGCTGTCAAACCTGTTCTTGAATTCATTCACACTCATTAACTCCAATGGTAATCAATTCCAATCACACACCACTCTATGAAAAAAAAAATACCTAATTTTCTCTCACTCCTCCCTTTTTGATGGCATTTATACTCAAATACCAAGGATGCCCTCTAGTCATTTTTCCACCCTCCATAAAATGAAAAATTTAATCTACTAATATCCTATTTGACCCTTTTAGAAGTTTGTAAGTCTCAATCATATCACTGCTTCTTTCTCCTGTTTTTCCAGTGTCTGCAGTCCATAAATTCTCAATCTATCTTCATAATCTGTATTTCACAATCACGATATCATTTTTAACGGTCTCCTTTGTACTCTTTCCACTGTATCAGAATCACCACAGAAAAATCAGGAGACTAGACCTGTTTGCAATAGTCCACACGAGGACTTGTAAAGGGGCAAAATGACTTCCATATCTTTACATGTCAAGATTCATTTCAGCATTGCCATTATCCTCTGAGTTGTATTTGTGACCTTTGCTACATGGCTCTTGAATTTCAACTTCCTATCTCCTAAAACTCCAAGATCCCTAGCCTGATCAGTTTCTTTTAGCATAATCTCACCAATATATGACACTGGATATGTTATTACACCAAAGTGCACGACTTTACATTTACTAACACTGATCTGACAGCCATTTTCACATGCCCATAATTCCAGCACATTCAAATCATTCTGCAAGTATGACATACCAGCCACATTCCTGATTACCCTGCCTATCTTTACACTATCAGTATATAAACTGTATATCTTCTGTCAAACCCTTCCCAATGGAATTAATGTAAAAGATTGATCCTTGTGATGCACCACTGGTTATCTCAAATCTTGCAGATTCATCCCTTATATACCACTTTTTGATATTTGTAAGTCAGCAATTCTCATATCCATGCTAATATTTTATAATCCAATTCCATATTTTCCAGTTTATGCAACAGTTTTCCATGTTGCATTCTGTCAATTCGGAATTTGTCTTAGCAAATTCTAAAAGCATCATGGTATATCCATTCCCCTTGTCTATCTCAATGGTAACATTATTATAGAATGTGAGTAAGTTGCTAAAATGTGACATTTCCTTTAATGAACCCATGCATTCATTGAAAGTATAGATTCTCTGTCAACCTATTTCTCTCTGTGAGCCATAACCAACTTTTTCAAAATCTTCACCACTCCAGAGATACTGACAGGTTGATAGTTGGATAACTATTCTTACCTACACCTTATAATTTTCATAATTGACATCATCCTTATGCATATAGTATTCCTGCCACATCATCTTTTTTTTTTTCCTCCTATGAATCTCTTGCTTAACAAAATTACATGTCAATTTCACTCCTAATTAGCTTCTTAGTGGACTGAGATGAGTGTTAACCAAGAAAATCCATTCCAGCTTGCTAGGAAATACTATTTAGAACTTTAGACTTGCCTTTGTTGTTCTGCTTTGGTCACACTTACCTTATGTAGTGCCTGTGTGCACATATCAATTTGTTCATTGTTCTCTGATGATGGTAATTTGACTCTCTTACCAAAATATTAGAAATATTAATTAAAAGTCATTAATTAATATATTATGTACATTGTTGTAACTTTGATGGAAACGCTGTGTGGAGTTGGAGGTAGATTATTTTGAATTTGTGCAATTGACAATTTGAAATATACCGTATATTCTGGCATTACAAGTCGACCTGGCGTATACGTTGATATTGGAATTTTTTGAGTTTATTTGAGTTTTTATAGTATACTCGTCGTATAAGTTGACTCGAAAAATTTCTTTAAAAATAAAAATTATGACAGTTTTTAAGTAAAATTTTTATACAGGCATCAACCACTAGGATCATAACTGCCTTTTTAGTCCTTCCATTCTTTGTTTTAGCAAAAGATAAAAAATGCCTAGTTGACAAAAGAAATTTTATTTCGTATTGACCAGTTGACCAATAGTGAATTAAAATGCAATGGCTCCTTTAAAGTTTTAAGTGCAAAGTGATTAAATTTTAAGTTTTAAGTGCAAAAGAAAATACTAACTGTGTTGCTGCACCTTAGTTCGGAGTAAACGAAAAATGAAACTTTAATAATGCAAATGCAAAAAATAGGTGCGCATTACGGAAAGGAATTTGTAAGTGGTCTATTCTGGAAAATAGTGTTGCGGATTGGGTTCGAGAAAATCGCCAAAATGGACTCATTATAACGAGAAATAATATTCGTTTATTTGCTTTGAAGTTGGGAAAAGCAAATAAAAAGGATAGCGAAAACTTCAAAGCTACAGTGAGTTGGTGTAGCCAGTTTATGGAAAGGAAAAATTTAGTGCTTTGACTAAAAACAAAAATCGCACAGAAGCTGCCAAAAGATTTGGATGATAAGTTATTAAGTTTTCAAAGATTTATAATTGCTAAAAGAAAGCAAAAAAATTATTTATTGTCTGAAATCGGAAATATGGATGAAACTCCTGATTGGGAATAGAACAGTAGAACTGAAAGGAAGTAAAACTATTTCTTTAAAAACAACTGGACATGAAAAAAGCCATTGCACAGTTGTACTTACTTGTATGGCTGATAGTACTAAATTAAAACCTATGATAATTTTTAAAAGAAAAACAATGTCAAAGATCAAAATTCCAAGAAACGTTTTTGTTCATGTTCATGAGAATTTCCTTTGGAATACACGACAAGATGCGTTAAAAAATCCAAAGGTTTTTAGTGTGGGACATGTTCAAATCCCATTTAACGGAGAGCACAAAATCTTTATTAAGAAATAATAATACCAATATGGCAGTGATTTCAAGTGGGATTTCAACTTCACTAGTGCAACCGTTGGATGTTTGTATAAACAAGCCATTTAAAGACAGTTTACGAAAACAGTGGAATGCGTGGATGCAAGAAGGAGAGAAAAGTTACACAAAAGGAGGAAAAATGAGACATGTGTCTTTGGTAATTATGTGTGAATGAGTAGTGAAAGCATGGGATGAAATAAAACCAGATACAGTAATAAAATCTTTTAAAAAATTGCTATATCTAACAAATTAGATGGCTTGGAAGATGATTTTGTTTACAATGATGACAAAATTGATGCTAAATCTGATGGAGAAAAATCGAATACAATTTATATGACGATATACTGAAAGAAATTACAGAACCAGAGTACAACGAACTTTTCATACATTCAGACAGTGAAAATTAAATTTCAATTATGTAGTTACCTACCTATTTTCTTTTGTAAATAAATAATTATAACATGGAAATAATTTTTTCTGTAAATAAATTTGATATAAGTTGAAATATTTTTACTTATTTACCCTTTTTGTATATTGCTAATAAATTTAACAGCGTATGATATGTACTAGTTTTTTCTTGGAAAGCAATCAATTTTTGACCTGGTGTATAAGTCGATCTATAAAATTTAGTACTTTTTTTTCAATGCTGAAAAGTCGACTTATATACCAGAATATACGGTGGTTCTTTGTTTTCATATAATAATTGTTGTCTCGTTACTTAATGCGCGCGCGCGCACACGCACGCACGCACGCACACACTATGTATTCAGGTGATCAAAATCATGGAAAGGAAGAAGTAGCTATAGCATTAAAATCTCAACCATTAAGAAAAGTTTTTAATGAAGGATACTTCATTGCAGGCAAACTGAAAGATCTAACAGTGAGCATTATATGAGCTTATAGTTCTCAGAAAGAAAGTTTTAGTGGCGAAGAAACAGAGGAATTTTTTTGATCATTAGAAAGGATAGGTGACGTAAAGGAAAAGCTTATTTTTTTCCTGCCAAGTTGAAAATGAATTTTATCGCCCTGCGTGAAAAAACTGCTTTGCTTATTGGGGAATTGAAATGGTTTGAAAAAGTTACACGTTTGATCTCTAGCAAAAATTTCTGGATTATTTAGCCCTTAACTATAATTCCAAGAGTAATATATCAGAGGTGAGTCCCACCCTTGACAGGATGTTAGCTTTTTTGTGGGGGGTGAGTGTAGAACTTGCATAGTAAAAAATTCTAACACCATGTTTCAAAGATAAAACAAATAAGAAATAAGAAAAGTCTTATTGAATTACTGGTAATAGTGTTATCTTCAAATTGGTTCATGATATAAGAGTATAATGGGAATTTGAATAGAGAAAAATCACCATTTAGATTAAAACAGGATAAAAATAAGAATCACATTTAAAAAGAAAAATATGCACAAATAAACTAGTCAAAAGAATAATCAAAGCCATAATAACTTTAAGAAGTTAACTGTAGATGCAAATATGCAAATATTATTGGATAAAAAAAAACAAAAGTGTGAAAATAAGAACCACATTTTTGAGACTAAGTGAAAAAATATGAGGAAAACACTGTTTTCCTCATATTTTCCTCAATTTTCCTCATGAAAATTCAGTGGGATGCATATGGTGAAATTTTTTCTAAGTACAGAAAAACTATACTTCATGGCAGATGCAGTTTAAGACACGGTCAGGAATACAAAAAATACTTAAATATAAAGAGCCAACAGGCTTCATTTCGGCGATATAAACATTAATTAAATTAAGGGGATATTAGATCCCACATTGTTTTAAAATCAAATAAGAAACTCAAAGATTGGAATCAGAGAGTTTCATTCTGAATATAGTATAAAAAACTATAAAAGTATCGGCGAATACTAGCGTGAGCTAAATGCAAGGGTATCCGGAGAGGTCATCGAAAAAGCAATTCACCGATGAGCAGTTAATCGAAAAGACAATTCATTGAAACGCAATTGATCGAAAAACAACAATTGATCAAAAAATCATAATTCATCGAAAATACAGTTCACCGAAAAATGAATTATAAGGAGTGTGGGGGCGAAGATGTGTGTGCAATTTTTTTTTTGTTTTGTTTTGGATTATTTTGAGAGGTATATATCTTTTTATCATCCTACTATTTATAACTACTATTTGTCCTACTTCATTCGGAAAGCGATTTTATGGCAGGGCATACTGGCTGCAGTGAATGATATCCACTGAGGCAGGTATAGTTGAGATGTTAAAAGAACATTTCACAAAGGGATTTCATCCTCGTGAAATTTTTTAGCTCATACATATTCTAACCGTTGATGAAACATGGCTTCATCACTATGACCCAGAGAACAAACAACAGTCAATGGAGTGGAGACACAAAGGTTCTCCATGGCCAAAGAAGTTTCGAACCAAACAGTCAGCAGGGAAAGTTCTTGCCATTGTCTTTTAGGATATGGATGGCATAATCCTTACCTTACCTCAAGAAAGGTGAAACTGTTACAGCAGCTCTGAAGGAATTGAAGGAGGTACTGAAGGAAAATCGGTTCGAGAAACTAAGCAGAAGCGTGTTGCTTTTGCAGGACAATGCACCTAGAAATTTTGTCGCCACGTGCAGTAGCATATTTTCCCACCCCTTCCCCTTAAAAAAACTATTTTAATGACGTGGTGACAAAATTTCTAGGTGCATTGTTCTGCAAAAGCAACATGCCTCTGCTTAGTTTCTCGAACCGATTTTCCTTCAGAGCTGCTGTAACAGTTTCACCTTTCTTGAGGTAAGGTAAGGATTATACCATCCATATCCTAAAAGACAATGGCAAGAACTTGATATTAATCCTAGATTAATATCATGGCTTTTAATGACGTCTTAAAAGCCATGATATTAATCTAGGATTCAACATCTCTGATCATAAATTCTAAATAGCAGCATTAGCTAATAAAAATTCATATGTTAATGAAAAAGGATCATAAATTATATTTTTTACAGAGAGAGAGAGAGATTTCCTCTTAATGTGCAGTATAATAAAATGATTCATAACGTGTTATTGTACTTCGGGATCTTTTAATTTTTAATGGAAGGGGGGAGGCACAAAAATTTTGTACTCAGGCGGCGCAAACCCACAGAATGGCCCTGAAGATCAGTCATTAAGAGTTGTGTAGAGTCTAGTTAAGAAAAGTTAATTGCTCTCCACATGTGTGTTTCCTTGTGGCAACAAATAATGAATGAATGATTCCAGGAAAAAAAAAAGTTTCTTTTCCAGGCATTAAAAAATACACAGCCTATATATTTACAAATGAATTGTAAGAATAAATCACCTTTGCAACGAGTTGCCCTGGTGTTGTATCACTTTACCCTAGTCCTGAAGATACTTCAGGCGCAAACTTTGTTTGCTCACACTTGGATAAAGGATTAAACTAATTTTATTATACTCTAACCAAGTGAAAAAAATAAACTTTCAACATCTTTCTCTAAATCCAGAGTAATTTATTAAAAAAGGGTGGCACACCATTTGGCAACTCCTATAGGTAGAGATGACCTGCTAATGCTTCTGCCTGGTATTTCCACTAGGGCCTGGCTCCCACTGAAGAGACCTCAATAAAGGTCGAAACTAGTCTGGGTAGTGGCCCTTCCTTTAATGCATAACATTAGACATATCCGCAAGGAGATGTGTTTTGCATTATAGGAGATACTGAGTTAGGAGTGTTGGTAGCTTTCTCCACCTTTGCAACGAGTTGCACTGGTGTTGTATCACTTTACCCTAGTCCTGAAGATACTTCAGGCGCAAACTTTGTTTCCTCACACTTGGATAAAGGATTAAACTAATTTTATTATGCCGGTAGACAGTTTCATTTCCTGATCATATTATCAGGAAATGAAAGTTTATGCTAAGAAAGAAGATATATATATATGAAAAATATATGTATTCAAGATACCAAGTAATTTTATATTAACTTGGTTTTAATCCTATTTCCCAAGTAAGCAAACAGACAAGAAAGTCAAGTTTGCGCCTGTAATTAGTGCAAGTCCAAGGCAACTCTTGGTCTGATTTGCCTATTTCCAGGAGGAAAAGCCTAGTAATAGTAATAGCCTCAGTATTAGGCCTACTAACTTACGTTCAGTAAATTTATTTATTTATTACATTTATTAATGAAAAAATTTTATTTGGATTCCATATTTGAAACTTTTACAAAAAAATGTCGAACCCTTCCAGTTTTCAGTTCAGCTATATTCAGGGCAACAAAGAAAAATGTCGAAATTATGTATTATAATAACTCGCTGACTTAGCAGAATTCACAGAAAAGTTTTCAGAACAAGAAGCTGAATGCACGGTTCAGTTTTAGTTCGTAATGGATCACTTTTATCATGACATTTCCATAAAGAAGTTCCTAAAAGATATTAGCAATTTCGCTCTGGCTGGATGAAATTTGATGACATTTTTAATTTCAATCGACTAGACTTATTGTGACAAAATTTGGTAGAACAAATTTCTTAGTCTATTCCTCCCCTTATTAACTGCAATTACATGTTTTCGAGGTTATTCGGGAGATAAGTGCATGTGGTACTCCTGTCATCCCTACAGATAAATCGCTAACTGTACAATGAAGCAGGATGTACACTTACACTAAATGCTCTAAAATGCAAGAAAATAATTATTACGTTTCAATGACCGCTTCCATATGTTGTCTGTATCACGAGTAACGTTCCGCATTGTTACTGAACATTTTCTAAACAATAGTTTGCAAGAAAAATGACTTTTCGATGAATTGTTTTTTCGATGAATTGTTTTTCGATTAACTGTTTTTCGATGAATTTGCCTGTAACCAAATGCAAGTAGTCCTAGAACGTAGTACAAACATGGGCAACTCGTTGCAAAGGTGGGGAAAGTTCGGATCGCTATTCTTGGTATTTTCCATAATGTAAAAACACATTTCCTAGGAAACGTATGTTGTTATTACTTTATGGTGGGAGGTCACTACCCAGACCGGTTTCAGCCTTTATTGAAGCTTCATCAGTGAGTAGCTAGACCAAAACAATGTGGGCTCTAATATCCCCTTAATTTAATTATTGTTTATGTCGCCGAAATGAAGCCTGCTGGCTCTTTATATTTAAGTAACTTAATGGGTGCACCTTTTGGAAAACTCGTATAGCAGAGTATGTAAGTTCTTTTCGTATACCCTTTGGTATTAATTTGGACTAGCTATTCACTGATGAAGCCTCAATAAAGGCTGAAACCGATCTGGATAGTGGCCTCCCACCATAATGTAATAACAGCATACAATTCCTAGGAAATGTGTTTTTACATTATGGAAAATACCAAGAATAGCAATCAGAACTTTCCCCACCTTTGCAATGAGTTGCCCATGTTTGTACTATTCTAGAACTGCTTGCATTTAGCTCATGCTAGTATTCCCTGATACTTTTATAGTTTTTTATACTATATTCAGAATGAAACTCTCTGAGTCCATTTTGTATTAAAACAATGTGGGATCTAATATCCCTTTAATTTAATTAATACAAAAAATAAAATAAAATAAATAGAAAAAAAAGAAACCATTTTGAAAGTTGAAAATTGTGTAAGTCAGTAGGTCTCCTAAGAGAATGCAAATAAAAATTATATAATGCAAGCCTTTGTGGAAAAACAGATAAACAAACAAAAGTCATATGAAGACTGATAAGAAAACAAAAGATAAATATTACAAAGTTGCACGAGAAGGTTACTGAAAAGTTTAGAAAAATGGAGGAAAGAGTAATATGAAAGAAATAAAAAATGATCAAGGTGAAATAAAAGCACAAGTATTACAGATGCCTGGTGCAATTAATTTTGCTCAAAGATTTATTGTGGAAAGCTAATGCTAATCATTATTGATACAATGCCTCTCAGAGCACACTTTAACAATCAATCATTGACAAAACACTCATGACGACTTATTCCATTCATTTACTCTCTTGATGCATATTATCTGGTCTCCACAGCCCTGCCATCAATTCTTATACCACATCCAGAGTTGACCCCTTTTTCTTTCTCATTTGGTAAGGTATTCAAAAATTTCATTGGCATCTACTCATCATCATCAAATTCCTGACATGCACCCTCAAGGGATGTACAGGATATGATAGTACTACGTGAAAAATTTACATCATTACTAACTTCCTATCTACAATTTTCCTCCAAATCAGTCTGTTACTTGTCGAGACTCCAATATTATCATTATCAGATCTTATATTTCTATCGTCTTAGGCATATTGTACCGTATCAATCCACCTATATCTTGGTCTTCCTCAAGGTCGTTTTCCTGCCAACCTGGCAGAGAACACCTGTTTTGCTAATCTTTCCTCGCCCATTCTGTTTAAGTGACCATACCACCTGAGATTAGCTATGCTAAAGCGCATTCCTGGATGCTGGCAATGTCGTTCTTTTCTAATATCCTCGTTTTTAATATGATATTGCCATTGATGGCATTTGTTCACGCTTTTAATCTTTCTCAGGACTCTCATATCTGCAGTCTCTAGTCTTTAGTCAAGTGCTTTACTTCTGACCCAGCTCTCAGTTCCATAAGTCAAATCTGGTTTGAACACTGTCTTGTATACAGATAATTTAGTGTTCTGACTAATTATCTCTCTTATTCCATATGCATTTATTCAATTGACTTCCTACCATACCAGCATTGTTGATTCTGTTGTCTATTTCCATATTTAATTTACCATCTTCACTAAAAATCATGCCGAAATAGCTGAAATGTTTTACTTGTTCCACAGGTTCCCCGTTCACAACACAGTTGACATTTTCAACAATTCTACCTATTTTATTGTCTTTGTCTTTTTAATGCTCACCCTCATACCATATCTATTACAACAGTTATTCAATTTAGTCGGCGGACTCTTGCAAACTTGTAGTGGATTTATTTAGAAGTATAACATCATCCACATAAAGCAAAGAGCTGACATTAACATCTCCAATTCTGATATCATGTTTAATACCACTTTCCTTCATAATGTGATCCATATACATAATGAATAACAGAGGGGATAATGTACATCCTTGTCTGACACCAGATTTAACATTAAAAAATCTTCCTGTACTTCCTTCAATTCTAACTGCCGATTTACAACTCAAATACAGACTAAGTAATGATTGATATAATGCCCCATTGACACAATATAACTGTAGCATATTGAAAAGCTTCCCTCTTGGCACCTTGTCATATGTCTTTACCAGATCGACAAAACTTAAATACAGATCTTTGTTATATTCCCATGCTTTCTCAACTATTTGTTGTAAAGTGAAGATCTGATCCTGACAGCCTCTATTTGGCCTGAATCTAGCTTGTTCTTCACCAAGCTTTTCTTCCACAATTCTTCTCAACCGTTTCTCAAGTATGCTTGCATAGATCTTGCCAGGAACACTCAGTAGGGAAATATCTCTGTAATTCTCACATTCAGTTTTATTTCCCTTTTTATATATGGGTAATATTAGAGTTCTACTCCAATCATTGGGAATTCGTCCCTCTGTCCAGGCTTTCTGAACTATGCAGTGCAGCCACTGTAAGACTTTTATACCACCATATTTCAGCATTTCTTGTCTAATATCATCTACTCCTGCTGATATTCCACATTTCAAGCCTTTGATGGTTTTTTCCACTTCAAGTATGAATATGTATTCCTGACTGTATGCCTGTTGAGTGTTTTTTACCACTGTGCTATCACTGCTTGTTTCATTTAGCAATTTTTCGAAGTAATTACTCAATACTTCAAGGATATCTTTTTCTCCTGTTTTCATGTAACCTTTATCATACTCTAACTCCTTTTACAGCACTCTTTCCTCCATTTCTAAGCTTCTTCAACAACCTCCAGAATATCTTACCACTTTCTTGATATTTATTTTCTATGTTCTTGCCAAAGTCCTCCCATGACTTTTGTTTAGCTAGTTTTACACAGTGTTTAGCTTTCGTACATTTGTCTCTGTATTCTCTAAGAGCACAAGCTGACTTATTTGGCAGGAACTTTTGATATGCTTTCTTCTTTTCCATCAGTTGCCTCTTTAACTTCCTCTGTCCACCATGGAGTTCTGATTTTTCTATCCTTGCAGACAACCTCGCCACATGCCTCTCTGGCTGAATCAATCAGGGTTTTCTTCAAGGCTTGCCAATGAATCTCCAAGATTTGGTTCCTGTTCTCAAACTCTTTCATTTTTTCTTCAATAATCTTTGTGTATTTTAGTCTACAGTTCATATCTGAGAGCTGCTCAACTTTTATTCGCTTAAAACTTTCTTACATGTTATTCTTTTCAATATGAAATTTGATTTTATCCTGCTCAAGACTAAATAGTGATCACTTCCAATTTCAAATCCTCTGTACACTCTGGTGTCCTGCACCAGGGAGAAAACATCACTATCAACAATAACATAGTCAATGAGACTTTTCTTATTCCTTGTCTCTTCTCTCCATGTGAATTTGTGCACATTTTTATGTTGGAACATGGTGTTAGTAATAACCAGTCAATGTCCTGAAGCAGAAATCCAACAGCTATTTGCCATTATTATTGGCTTTGCTCTTTTCTCCAAATTTTCCCAAAATATTTTTGTATGTCTGACAATCATTTCCTACTCTGCTATTTAGATCCCCAACAGCACCAACTTTTCCTTTTTCATTGTGTCAGTTGTTTTCTCTAAAGCCTCAAAAAATTCCTCCACATCTACCTTAGTAGAAACTTCTGTGGGACCGTAGGGACAAATAAGTCTCATTTTTCAATTCCCCATTCTGATATTTGCCCACATCACTCTACTTGAAATCGCCTACCATTCAAGAAGATTGACCTCATATTTAGTGGTGAATACATGGCTACTCCTTCTTTTCCTTGATTGTTATTGCCTGAATATAACATTTTGTATTTATTGTTCAGAAAGATCTCACCAGTTTTTGTCTTTTTTGTTTCAGTCACCCCTGTTATGTCGATCTGGTAGTTATCTAATTCCTCAGCTAGCTCCATTTCTTTGCCATTCAGGCTTCTTATGTTGATAGTACCGATCTTTAGCTCTGCTCTATTAAACCCTTTTGGTAACTCATAACCAAACAAACTACATATCCTCAAATTTATCCTCAGCAAGCAACAGCTCACCTCTAAATCCTCTGTACTGCTTCCACATCAATAAGATACCATTTGACCAAATCTTGCGCAAGTTATGATATGGTCATATCAAAGACTTGTAAACAGGAATAATAGCTACCTTAGTGCTGCTTGTCAGTATGTTTCTTAAAATCCAAGTGATATTCTGCTCACTTCTGCAATATATCATGTGAATTTCATCTCTCAGCCCACCATTACACCGAAATCATTAGCCTCATCAATTGCTTTCAAACTTGCATAATAGAGCTATATGGGTATCATGTGTCACGAGAATAAAGATATTTTAAAAACACATTTTACTTATAATACAAAGATGTATAGTTCTTAATAATAATTTCCCAGTTTTGGCACAGAGTCCATCATTAAGATTGAGATTGGTCAATGTAAAAGGATCTTTGCACTTTCTTTTAAAGGCCATATTTATGGGGACATCTACCTAATAATTTGGTATCATCCAGGAAGATCCTGTGGCTAGTTTCTGCAATCTCACAAATGGCTAGACCAGATTTGTTACATTTTTTTTTTTTTTTTTTGGAAGCAAATGATTTCAGAGATGCATTTAGAAATGGATCAGCCTGTTTGTCTGAAATAGAATAACTGACAGTTACATGGGATTGAATATACTCAGTTGCATTTTATCTTTCAGAATTAGTAACATAGAACTGATAGAATTAATGCGCTTGAATAGAAGATAAGAAAGACTAATAGAAAGGAAGAAACACAAATCTCACCTCCCCGCAACACCACTTATCTCAACCTTCCAAACTACACACTCCTCGACAACTTTCGTCCTAAGGGTATGTGTCTGTGCATACATCTGCTCTGACATACCTTGCCAGAGAGCATCCAACCTAGAATCACGCAACTTTGATCTCCTTTGGTTGAAAATATCCATACCCCCACTCAGTCCAATTCATCTGCTGTCTCTATCGCTCCCCCAACACAACCACTCACCCTGAGATATTTAATTTCCTCTCCCTAAAAATCGACTTTCTCCAATCCCACTTTCCCAACAGCGAAATCATCCTCCTAGGAGATTTTAATGCCCACAACACTAGCTGGCTTTTCTCCTCCAGCTGTATAGATCTTGCAGGCAGAGATGCCGAAACATTTGCCATCACTAACGACCTTACACAACTTGTCCAGATGCCAACCCGAATACCAAATAACCCAAACCACTCCCCAAACATCCTAGATCTCTTCCCACCAATGACCCCTCCAAATACACAGTCAAAGTAGTGAGCCCCCTGGGCAATTCTGACCATAACCTAGTCTCATCTCCTCCCCCATGCAACAACGTTTACACAGACACTCCCACACAAGAGTAGTTTGGCACTATAACAGTGCCAAGTGGGACAGCCTCCTCAACTTTTATGCCGCATTCACATGGTTGGACTATTGCTTCCAGCCTTCCAACCCAAACATATGCACCGAGCTTATTACCAAAGTAATCCTCACAGGCATGAATACATACATTTCACACAGCACCCTGAACCGCCATTCCCTAACGAAACCCTGGTTCTCCAAAAGATGTGCCAAGGCTGTAGAGATGAAACACCAGACATACCACAACTGGCTGAAATAAATCAAGAACCCCATTCTCCTTCAAAGCTTACACCGAAGCCAGTAATAAATGCAAAAAAAAAAAAAAAAAAAAAAACAATCAACACTTCCAAAACAGAGTTCAAAAGAGCAAAAAGCAGGAAACTAGCAGCCTGTCCAAACGGCAGCTGAGTCTTTTGGTCTCTCGCCAAAGCAAATGGCCGTAATTTCTGCCAACTGCCGTAAATTCTCCAACACTATTCCCACCCCGACGGCTCTACTGCATCATCACCCACAGAAAAAGTCAATCTTCTGGCCTCATACTTTACTTCAAATGCATGCATAACTGACAATGGAAATTTCCCCCAACCATTCCAGACACCCAACATACAATTCCCCCCCCCCCCCATATGCAAGTCTGGACTTGCAGAACATGCCATCTTCACTAGACAGAGTTCATTGGAGAAAGACAAGAGTTCTTCACGAAAGTCAGTTTCTCATGGAACACCTTTATAAAGAAACATGTGAAACTCTACTTCATTCTCCTAACTTAAACAGAAAAACACTATCCAAATTAGACACAAAAAAGTCTCCTGGCCCTGATGGCATTCCTCCAATTGTTCTGAAATTTTGCGCTCCAGAACTGACTCCTATCCTATGTCACCTATATATCCTCTCCTACTTCACTGGAATCTATCCCACAAACTGGAAATTGGCCTATACTCAGCCCATCCCCAAGAAGGGTGACAAGTCACTGCCATCCAATTACTGTCCTATCTTGCTTACCTCGGTCCTGTCGAAGGTAATGGAAAAAATCATCAATTCTCAACTCCTACACTATCTTGAAGACACTCACCAAATAAATGACTGCCAGTATGGATTCTGCCACAGCCGATCAACAGGAGATCTACTCACATACATCACCCATCTCTGGACGAAGGCTATGGAGAGGTTTGGCAAATCTCAAGTGGTTGCACTAGATATCTCCAAAGCCTTTGATTGGATCTGGCACAAAGGCCTACTAGGCAAACTACCATCATTTGGTCCGACCCAGGGCTTCTGTAGGTAGATTGTCAGTTTTCTGTCTGGATGCACACTCTGTGTGATGGTGAACAGCTCCTTATCCTCTCACCACTCAATTAATGCTGGGGTCCCACAAGGTTCTGTCCTCTCACCAACCCTCTTCCTGCTATATATCAATGACCTACTACAACTGACGTCCAACCCAATACACAGTTTTGCAGACGACAGTACACTACACTCTTCGCTTGCATTTGATAAGCCTTACCCTACACAACTCACCTCAACCTACAGAACATCCATCACTGCAACCCTCAACTCTGATCTCCAAGCGATCCTCCAATGGGGTTCAGAAAACCTCATAAATTTCAATGCCAATAAAACCCAGTTCTGTACTATTTCCCATAAAAAAGAACCATTTTTTCCCAATATCCTTTTTAATGATACCCAAATCTCCAGACAGTTTGAGATCTCACTCCTTGGAATCACCCTCACATCAAACCTCTCCTGGCATAAACATATCTCAAACATTGCATTCTCAACCTCAAAAAAACTAGGATTTCTCTTTCGCTGAAGACGTTACTTTACCCCCAAACAGTTATTAACATTATACAAGTCACAAATCTGCCCAACTATTGAATACTGCTCTCAAATATGGAGTGGGGGCCCTAAAAAGCTCTCTCAAAATGCTAGACTCAATACAGAGGAGAGCAATTAGACTTATCAATGATCTATCCCTTACCAACTCTCCCCCCCCCCCTCTTTCACACAGACATATGGTCTCTGCAGTATGTATATTCTACAAATATTTTCATGAGAAATGCTCATCAGAAATATCATCAATAATTCCTCCACTCAGTACTAAACTCATTGGAACATGTACAGCTGCTGCACAACATCACTTCACAGTTCACCTAGAAACAAAAAGAACAAGTTTCCTTTCCTCTTTCCTTCATCCCTGCAACTGCTGCACTATGGAACAGTCCTCCACCTGCTGTGTTTCCCAAGGAATACAATTTAAAGTCATTCAAATCAAAAGTAAACAAATTCCTCCTTTTCCAACCCACCACCCATACACAGTACTAATGTACTACAGGTTGACCAACCAACCTCCTGTGTATGGATTCAACATAAAAAAAAGGAATGGAGATTCTATGAGTTATCTCTTCTAAGGAAGGTTAGAGAAAACAGTCAATAATTTTCTTTACTGCTTTGGAGTTAATTATTGAGAATAGCAGTTTCTCTGATTGTAGCAATGACTTTAGTATGGATGAGGAACAAATGATATGAACTCTTGAAATGAGGTATTTAATAATACACACTTCTGTAAAGTATGGTGAGGAGAACTGCAATGGCTATACTGATCTGAGAAGGAAGGTTTCTGATAGATGTTGATAAGGAGTTATCTATTTCCCTTTTTATAAGGACATCTAGGAAGGCGATAGTTCCATTTGATTCAAATTCCACAATGAATTTCATTTGGTGATGAAGGTTTTTAATTTTTTTGTAAGAAGACTTCTAATTGTTGACATGATTTTTTCCAAATACCAAAAAGATCATCTGTATACCAAAGCCATAAGGAAGGTTTTGGATGAAAAAGGATATTTTTTATTCCAAATGTTATAACTAAAAAAATAGAGAAAATTATCAGTCATTTTTCTTCAATCTCCACTAGAAGGTTGAAGACTCATAGAATTTACATCCTTTACATTAAAGGAATTTTAGACCATCTTTCTCATATCTTAAAGAAATTATTAGCTCTACCATCAGATCTATGTTACCATCTATGAAAACGATAACATTCAGCTTCTATGGTTATGGAGTATATTCAGTCACATGCAATTATCAGTTATCCCATATCAGATCAAGAAGGCAGATATTTTTCTAAATGCATCTCTGAACATCAATCCTACAGATTGCCTTCAACAAATGTAGCAAAGCTAGCCTAGTTGAACACGGGATTAAAATCTCAATCAATCTAAATGACCTTTTCTGTATAGAATCTAGTGTTTTTAGACAGCTCTTCAGAGTATTAATCCAGATGTGAGAGTAATATTCAATGGTCAGGTGGATTTGTGATTTGTATAGTGTTAGGAGTGTGGAGTTAAAGTAATGCCTTGAGTAAAACAGAAAACCTAATATTTTGGATGCAGAGGGGGGGCAATATTTGTGATATGTTTGTGCCGAGAGAGAGAGATTTGAAGCTAGAGTTATCCCAAGAAGATAAATTTCACCTTGAACAGAGATTTGGGTATTGTCAAGGGTAAGATTGGAAAAAAGGGTTTTTTTTTGTGGGAAATAATGCAGAGCTATGATTTCCTAGCAATGAAGTTGACAAGGTTATTCAAATCCCATTGATAATTTGTTTTCAAGATAAGAATTTAAGGGAGTGGAGGCTAAATTTTTGCAGGTTGTGGTGATTTATGTTTTGCAAAATTTGTCAAATGAAAAGGAGGAGTGCAGTGTGCTATTGTCAGCAAAACTGTGTACTGGATTGTCAGTAAGTTGGAGTAAGTCATTTATATATAGAAGGAAAATGGTGGGGCAAAAAAAAAGAGCCTTGAGGGACCCCAGAATTAATTGTATAGTTTGAAGATAAGGAACCATTCACCATCACTAGAAGTGTCCAGTCAGATAGCTCATTGCCCAATTACAGAAGTCAGGTGGCAGACCGAATGATGGGAATTTACTTAATAGACCTTTGTGATAAACTTGGTCAAAAGTCTTGGAGATATCAAGGGCAGCCACATGAAATTCATTAAACCTTTCCATGGTGTTTGTCCAGAGATGAGTGACATAGGTTAGTAGATCTCCTGTTGATTGGCAGTGATGGAATCCATACTGTCAGTCATTTATTAGATGAGAGTTTTTTCCAAGGTAGTATAGAAGTTGAGTGTTGATGGTTCTTTCCATTACTTTAGAAAGAACTGAGGTGAGAGAAATTGGGCAGTAGTTTGAAGGTAAAGATTTGTCACCTTTCTTACAAACAGACTGTATAGTGGAATAAGAGAGTAAATAGACAGCATAAAGTGATAGTCAACTCCGGAGCACAGATCTTTAGAACAATTGGAGGAATGCGATTAGGGCTAGAAGACCTTTTGGTATCCAATTTGAGCAAAATTCTTCTGATCACTTTCTGGCCAAAGGTCAAATGTGGCATTGAATGTTTGGAATGGACATTTACCACGATCAGTTATGCAAGAATTGCAGGTTGGCTTTTTCTGGGTGATGATGCAATTGTACCAACTGGGTAAAATAGTGGTGGAAGTAGTTGGGCAGAAGTTATAGTTAACAGCTCTGGCTAGAGTCCAGAAGTTATGGATGCTATAGGGAGAGGATGTGAGTTTCTTGATTTTAGCTTTCTCAAAGCCAGTTTTCAATGTGGTGATAATTTTCTTGCAGCTATTCGGAGCTTCAGTGTAAGCAGTATAGGAAGATGGAGATTTGGATTCAGACCAGTAGACCAGTTGCAGTATGCTTGACTCTTTTTTTTGAAAACCTTTAGGGAGAACCGATGCTTAGACAGGGGATGGGAATTTAGGAGGGAGCAGAGGAATAAATGTTCTCATGCCAATTATTTCAGTGATTTGTTCTGCATACAGGTTTGGCTCAGGTGTCACAGTTGAAGTTTCCTATAATGATTACTCATCCTATGCTCAATGCACTAATTTGGCAATGCATGTCATCCACATTGGTTTAGTATAGCTGTAACTAACTATATACAGAACATCTCTACTTTTAAAACCTGAACAATTCCTGAAAACCAATTAAGCAAGCATCATAAATTGAATTCTGTGTCATGAATTAGGATTAAGTTTTTTGGAAACTCAGTGTGAACTAAAATAACGTACTTTTTTGTTTACTATTTAAGATGACACTTAACATGGAATGAAACAACTAAAACTTGGAGGCAAGTTCCATGGCATATCGTGAAGGCTTCTAAAATTTCATGTTTCTCTTCTAATGTTATTGCTCTTGTCTTATTTTGTATTCTCAAATTTATTTTTCCTCTTCATGAATATTTTTCAGGGAAATATATGTACTGTAAATAGTTTAAATTACCTGACAATAAATGAAGAGAAATGCAAACTATAACAGTTCACTCAAGCTGCAACAGACTAATTCCACCTACACCCATGAAGTAATCTGGGAACAGATTTTTTTATATATAATTTTTTAAATTCATATGTACAGGGTGATCAAAATTAAAGTATCTCTAAAATATCTAAGGCCTTGTAAGGTGACACACAGTGATTCAAATGATGTGAAACTTTGCAGGAATGCATTGTGTGCAATGAGGAAGCAATATCTGAGGGGACAAAATTGGTTCCTAATCTTTCTATTTTAAATTTATTGTGCTGTGGCATGGTCATTTTCTTCCAGAAGATCCTATGAGCGGTATTCAATATATATATCTATATTGAATCATATATCTACCTGTCTGTCCAAACTATGCTAACTTGCAGGAACAGGGTACTTTATATACTCCAGGCACTGAGAGAGGAGGGAGCTGATCTTTGGTAGAACAGATAAGGGTAGCAAGTTTCCGGTGAAGCTTAAAAGCTGTATAGAGGTTGTATTTTTTTAAATTCCTGGTTATTTTTTCTGATGTACCCCAGATATAGGAGACGGTGATGTGACTTCTGAAATATTTCTGAAGGGATGGTGGAGAAAGATGATTATTATTTTTTTAAATCTGTAAGTGTAGCCATTGGATAAGAAGGTGTTGTGTACATGGTTGAGTTCTGTTAAAAGAGAGGTTCCATGAAAGAAAGATTATAGGTTGTACTGCTTAGTTTTAATGATGTCATATTGTTGAAAGATGTGGTGAAAGACAATTTTCTGTATACAGTGAAGGAGAGGTTACCATTTGGAAGGTGTGTCACTAAGGTATCTAAGGAAGGGTAAACTATAATTATTTTTCTTTTCCATCATAAACTGGATTTTTGGATGTAGACGACTGATGAGGTGACAGAGGAAGAAGTCTAATGTGTCAGGGCCATGAGGCCAAATAGAGAACACATCAGCTATGTATCTTAGCCAGATAGAAGGTTTGAGAGAGGATGAGTCCATTGCTTGTTTTTCAAAATTTTCCATGTAAAAATTGGCAAAGGGGTGAAAGTATGGGGGGGGGCCCATAGCAATTCTACAATCAACCTGTGTGCAAATTTTGTTCCTCCAAGAAAAATATCTGGAACTGATTTCAAAGGAAAAGAGATCAAAGATATCAGAAGGAAAAACGTTTTCTACGGTGTCACATTCAAGGGAATATTGGTAAACAGTGAAATGATATCAAAGCTATCAGTATATCTATTATTTAAAGTTCGATTTTCAATAGAGGTTTTAAAATGGGTAGAGTTTTTGATATAGGTATGTAGTATGACCAGTGAATGGGATTAGAGAGTTTGCTAGCTGTTTTAACAATTTGTAGGATGGAGCATCAGTGGCATCTACTATAAATTTGAGGGAATTGAGTTTGTGGATTTTACATCAACCATATACAGGGTGGCCATAAAATAACTTTCCCTCTTTGGAGGCATCTGTAGCTAAAACCAATAAACGGAATGAAACCAAATTTTATATTGAGACTTTTGAAGACATGGGGAGATGATTTCTGCAAAAAAAAAAGATTTGGTATAAAAATTTTTTTTTTAAAGTTGCCGATAGGGGAAATTTTGGCGCTGATGGAGCCGAAAGCAGTCAAATATTTGCAGTAAACACAGGTAAAAGGGATTATGCAAATTTTACTGTGCGTACGTGACAGCAGCGCCACCAATTCCACTTAAAAAGGGGATTGGGAACGTTCAGGCAGTTATTCGAATGACTGACGAATTGTGCTCAATATGCATCCTACCCTGCCTTAGCGTGCTTTACTTGTTAAGTTGTTTTACCTTAAACCAGTGTTTCTCAAACTTCAGATATCTGCGGACCCCTTCTTAAATTTTCATTATCACCAAGCACCCCTAATTAATTAAAAAATTAATTTAAAATATTAAAAATTAAATATCTATTTTATTTGAATTTATATGTTCATGTAAACAAAAAATATGATTTATTTTTAATAGAACAAACTTTATAAAGATACTATAAAGTTTTACTTACTTGAAATAATTTATCATCAATGAGAGGAGTGAAATTGCTTATGGCGAGATAAAATTTCAGCAAAATTTGGCTCTATAGCTGTTAATTTCAATCTCAGATGCGGTTCGACATCTGTAATGTGATTCCTCTTCTTCGTCTTAATATCTACTAGGGCGGAAAATCCAACTTCGCACAGATATGAATTTGGAAATAGAAAAATGAACCTTAGAGCTTTATCTGTTAATTCAGGAAATTCATTCTGTATTTGTAGCCAAAATGATGAATAATGTATTTTCATTGTATTTAATTTTTAGGAAACCATCAGAAGCTAGTTCTAAAAGTAATTGTTCTTCTATTGACGATAGACCCTTTGGCATAAATTTGTTTTTATTGAAAGGGTATCTTATCCACTCAATATTAATGTCCAATTCAGGGAAATACTTTTCTAGATTCATTTGTAAGCTTTTTAAATGCTGCATGATAGTAATTTTCACATCAGGATCAATTTGTTCATTTGCACTTGCGAGCAATTCATGAAGCGATGGAAACGCGTCAAATTTTCCATTACCAACCCGCTTTTGCCAACGTGGTGTTCGCTTTATCTTGGACATGAAATATAGAAATTTCCTTGCCTTGTAAAGATAAATTAAGACTATTTAATACAGTAAATATATCTGCCAGGTATGCTAATTGACTGAGCCATTTCCAATTATGTAAATGCTTTTTCAATTCAAACTTTTCATCAAGAAAAACTTGTAGTTCATTCCGAAGTTCAAATAAACAAGTAAGGACTTTTCCACGAGAAAGCCAATTGAATTGAATACGAACATTGGTATGGAAAAGAAGTGTATAGTTGCTTCCCATTTCTTTGCAAAGTTGAGAGAAAAGTATGGCATTTAGAGGACGGCCTTTAATATAATTTATGATTTTTACAGCTTCATCAAGAACTTTTCTTAGGCCTGTAGACATCGTATGTGTAGCCAAAGTCTCCCTGCGTATGCAGCAGTGTGTCTACTTTGCATTTGGTGCAACAGCTTGAATCCTTGAAACAAGCCCATTTTTAGATTCCACCATGGATTTCGCTCTGTCCATGCTTATTCCAACACAACTTTTCCAATCAAGCTTGTTTTGATGCATAAAGGTATTTATACTGTTAAATATTTCTTCTCCTGTTGTATGTTCTGGCAAGGGTTGGCAATATAAAAGGTCGTCATGAATTTTTTGATTTTTTTTGTACCTAACAAACACTAGAAGATTTGCAAAATTTGTAATGTTGGTGGAGTCATCTACCTGTAACACATAATAACGACTCTTACGTATATCGGATAACAATGATTGTTTTATATTTTCAGCCATTTCAGTGATTCTTCGATGAATGATACTATTTGAAAGGCAAATCCGATCAAAAGATCTTTTTGCATTATCTCCGATCATAATTTCTGCTATTATTTTTGCTGCAGGCTTGACCAAAGTTTCGCCCATTGTTTCCGCTGCACCACTTTTTGCTATTAATAGCGACACACGATATGAAGCTTCTAAAGCCTTCATGTTCTCACCTCCTGACACGATCGACATCACGTTTTAAGATTCTTTTAAATTTTTTAGTTTATTTTGAAAAAATTCGACAGGTTTGTCCTCGCATTCATTATGTTTCGATTCAAAATGGCAATTTAAATTACATGGTTTCATGCTTTCATTTTTTAAAGTTTCCTCGCAAATTACACATAATGGAATAGGTTCCTCTTCATTTCCCGTCCATGAAAATCCACATTTCAGGTAATTTATACCATACTTACGATGTTTTCTCATCTTCTTCCTAGTTGGTTCTTTAGAGATGTCAGACGACACACACTTATCAATTTCACTTGATCCAGATACAATATCAACATTTTCTTGATGCTGACAGCTACTTGTATCTACTATGTTCCTCTTTTTTGCGCATTTTTAAAAATTCAGTCTTTAACCAGTGATCCATAATTAAGAATTTGAAAGCTAAATAAAATTACTATATTTAACGAACAGTCCTTCAACAAATGGCTAGTGAAAGCAGAACTCGAAACAGACAGCAATGGTAGGCCAGTAGAGATAAAGCAGCTATGAAGACATTCATATAATTGCTGCGGTATTAACAAAAGATCGCGCTACTAATTGACAAAGGCAAGCCGACAGTTCAGTTGAAATGCTAATTCTCTTCAACCAAATTCCTTATATAATATCTGCAACATATTCACTATATATTTCTTAGTTTTAACACGTTCACTCAAACAAAACCATATGTTGCCGGTGCACCATATGGTTTTGATTGTCTACTATACAGCATTTTATGTGGGAGGGGGTCATGCGATTCATTAGTTAGTGCTGTTTTTTACCCAGTTGTCTCTAATTGCACTGTTTGTTGAGAAACATATTACACAGCTTGCAGATGTCTTTGTACTTTATTCAGTGATACAATAGGAACATTTTACGATCTCAAACTTAAATTTTATTCCATGCGTTAACGATGCATAGCAGAAAATTGCCACGGAACCCCTGAAAACCTTTCGTGGATCCCCAGGGATCCACGTACCACACTTTGAGAAACACTGCTTTAAACAGTGCAATGCCATAGCGGCCCTTCAGGAATTTAGAAGGCTTCATAACCTGTGTACAGGTCCTATGTCAGCTGTAGCACTGAGAGCTATGATTAAGAAGTTTGAAGAAATTGGATCACTAGGAGTTAGACCTGGCAGAGGATGGAAAGCAGTGCAAGAAGAGACAGTAACAGATGTTGCTACTGTGGTGTTCCACGACACAGGGACCAGTACTGGTCCAAGTGCTCATGCCATAGCTTGCAAACTTGATAAGGCTTATGGTACAGTCTGGAAAATCGTACGGAAAATGCTTCACTTCTATCCGTATAAGTTCAGTATTCCGTATAATTATTATTCTTATTATCATTATAACGTGCCATATCCAGCTGGAATGAGTGATGCGGCTGTCGCTTACACCGTCGAAATGTTATTATTCCATTTTATCTGCCTTTAATGTAATTATCTGCTTGTTTTCGGCTCTGCCAGCGCCAAAATTTCCCCTGTCGACGACTTTTGGTACTAATTTTTTTTCCCGCAGAAATCATCTCCCCATGCCTTCAAAAGTCTCAATATAAAATTTGGTCTCATTCCGTTTATTGGTTTTAGCTACAGATGCCTCCAAAGAGGGAAAGTTATTTTATAGCCACCCTGTATTTGGAGGAAAGGGGGGAGGGATGAAAACCAAAAGGTTTAAGATTTTTGTGATGTCAGGTGGCCAGGAATATACTTTTTAAATAAGGCTTTTTAATTTTTTACCCTGCATTTTGGTGGGAAAACTTTATCTAGTGGAATGGAAATAGAGCAATCTTGGAGAATACTATCCATTTTCTGGTTATATTCAGTGGCATTACCTTTATCTGCTCTGGTGATGACAATACTTTTATCTTTTTTATAACTTCCTGAGAGCAGCAAGTTGGCCAGAAGATAGACTACTTTTTGAAGGTGAAGACTGGGAAAGAATATTGGCAGTGTCAAGTCTGATGTTATTTGCTATTTCCAAAGCTAAATGACATTCTGTGTTCCAAGTGTACACTAGGTCTAGCTCCAGTACTTCTTTTGGTACTATGTCAAAATTGTGGCCAAGGCTTAGGGCAATGACGGCATCTTCATTTAGCCATTTCTGAAAACAGATTCACTATGAATTTGTGGTTGTGATTTTAGAACTGCACAGAATAATATACTTTTTGTTATACTTATTTCAACAAGTATAATATGCTTTGAGCATTTCCCTCCCCCTTTAAATAGTTTCAGATAACATACCTTCTTTCTGGGATTGTTGAATATCATCAATAAAGCTTTCCTCGTATTGATCCATTTGACTGTTTTCAACTTCATCCTCAGATGCACTGCTTCCTGATACTTCAGCCTCCTGATCTAAAAACTTGACTGCCTTGTTTTCACTAATATTCTGAAACAGAAAAGATAGCTATTTATATAAAACAATATTTTATAAGAAAGTAAGATAAGTAAAACAATAATAATTTATACATAGCAAAAATTATTGAAATGGTACTTCTATTAAAGGTCTTTTCTACAGACATGTAGCTGCAAGTGAAATTTTAAGGATTTATGTTAGGGCTGAAACTAGATAACACAGCATAACATCCTACAAAAATGTGGAGAATGAACTGGGACTTGTGATTCAAATGTTGTCCAATCCAGATATTAATAAAGCAAATTTTATAAGTAGACATCCACTTAAATAGTAAATCAATGAGTGAGGATCAGGAAGCATGTTGAGACTTAAAATCAACCTGCATTAGATGTTATTATACATGCATTATGGGAAACCATCATTGAGAGATAACCCAGCGTTAAATGAGGTTCTTGCTGTTTGTAACATGGAATCAATTTAACCGGAAGGACTAGGGTTAACTGCTGGAAAAAACAATAACCATAAATTTAGTCGCAATCATTTAATTCAATCTTGAATGAAAGTTATTCTCCCACTCCCATGGACCTGCCAATGATCAGAACACAGGCACAACCAATGTGAAAAACATCACAAAACATTTTCTAATGTTTGGTCTTTTTTTAATATTTCTCTGCAATAAAACCATTTCTCATGACCCAGATTTTTATAAGAATTCATATTCATGGTCTTCAATTTCTGATCAACTTTCAACTCCATATGTGTAACTGGTTTGCACACTTCATCACAAACTTGCTAGCTTGGCTGATTTCTATCTTCCACATAAAATTTTATTTAAATGGCTCCTTCATCATAGTCTAACTTATTGGATCATATTATTATGAAATAAAGTGGCATTAAATGTTATATTGAAATCAGAAACATTCAACTCGGATCTTTACTTTATGCAGATGACATCAAATGTCATAAACAAATCTAGTACAAGTCTTCTTTAACTAATTGAATAATGACTATAATACATTTGGTGAGAAAATTAGCCATAAAAAGATGAAACAATGAAAACAAGCAGGAACATGGAAAATGTGAACTGCCTGCTCAAAGGAACAACTAAAAGACTTCAACTATTTAGGTACAATTCTTAGTAAAGATGGAAAATTAAATATTGAAAAAATAAGCAAAGCCAGAATGGTTGGGAGCTGTGATAAATTTATATAAAATAGGAGACAAATTATTTAAAACACTAAACTAGCAAATGGTGGTCACAGCAGACTCTTTCTTTCTTTTAATTTTTAACTTTCTAACACAACTCTCAGAAATACAACAGTTAGAAATAAATTGACCACAGGCAAGAGAGAATAATCATGAAGTTTTGAGAAAAATTAAGAGAGACAACAGATGGCATCAATGCTAGCAATAATGAAGATATTAGAAAGGAACTTGGCATTGTTAGCAATCAAGAATGTGTGCACAGGACAATGGACATCTGAGTAAAATGGAAAGGAAAGGTTAGCAAAACAGCAATGGAAAAGAAATGGACCCATCAAAAGAATTGGATAAGTACCAGATTGACATATTATGCATCACTGAAAGAAAGAAGTAGAGTGATGTGGACAAATATCAGAATGGGGAACTGGACAATGAGACTTATTTGTGCATATAGTCCCATAGAAAGTTCTACCAAGGAAGAAATGGAGGAATTTCTGAGGCATTAAAGAGGATAGCTGGCTCAATGAAAAAGAAAAAGTTGATCCTTGTTGGAGATCTAAACAGAAGCATAGGAAATCATTACTGGACAAATAAAAATGTTTTGGGAAAATTTGGAGAAAAGCGCAAAGCTAATAATAATCGTAAATGCCTGCTAGATTTCTGTTCATAACATGGATTAGTTATTACTAACACCATCTTCCAATATAAAAATGTGCACAAATTCATATGAAGAGAAGATACAAGAATTATAAAAGTCTCATTGACTATGTTATTGTTGATAATGATGTTTTTCCATTGGTTCAGGACACAACATTATACAGAGGATTTGAAATGGTAAGGTGATCACTATTTAGTTTTGAGCATGATAAAATTGAATTTCCTATTGAAAAGAAGAGTGTGTAAGAAAGTTATAAAACGAATCAAGGTTAAACAGCTATCAAAGGTGAACTGTAGACTCAAAATACACAAACATCATTCAAGAAAAAGATGAAAGAATTTGAAAACAAGAACCAAACCTTGGAGATTCAATGACAAACCCTGAAGAAAACAATGACTGATTCAATCAGAGATGCACTTGGTGAGGTTGTTTGCAAGGATAAAAAAATCAGAACTTCAGAGCGGACACAGGAAGTTAGAGGCAGTGAAGGGACAGAAGAAAGCATACCAAAACTTCTTGGCAGGTAAGTCAGATTGTGCTCTTAGAGAATACAGAGAAAAATGGAAGAAAGCGAAACCTTGTGTAACACTAATTAAACAAGACTAATAAATATCAAGAAGGCGGTAAAATATTCTGGAGGCTATTGAAAAAGCTTAGAAATGGAGGAAGTGTACTTTAAAAGGAATCAGAGATGATTAAAACTGAAAATAAAGCTATTCTAGATGTATGGAGTAATTACTTTGAAAGACTGTGAAATGAAATAAGCACTGTCAGCATTATGATATAAAACTCCCATCAGGAATGTAGTAAGGAATATATATCCATACCTGAAGTAGAAAAAGTCATCAATAATAATAATAATAAAGTCATCAGTGGGGGTGCTTAAGGGTCAAAGCTGTATAACTGAGAGGAGACCTCCACATAGCCTTTAAAGGAATGCGGAGAACCGACCAGGGCTTCTGACCTAATGTCCAATCCTCACCTTCTCGTGGTGCACCCTGTTGGGTATCTACTTGGATACTGAACGAACGAGGATGGGCTGGCAATTTGGGATTTAGCCGACCAAATTGTATTCTTATTGGTTAAACCAAAATAAAAAATGATGGTACAACATGACAAAATTTCATGCCGGCTGGGGCGTCGCCCGGTTAAACAAGGCCCCCGTTGTTTTCGCCAGGGAACCAGGGCGAACAGCGAAAAGTCAGCTACTGGAACAAATCTGAAAACAAACCCCAACTCAACATCACCAGAGTTAAAGATCGGTACTATCAACGTAAGAAGCCTGAATGGCAAAGAAATGGAGCTAGCTGAGGAATTAGATAAGTACCAGATCGACATAATAGGGGTGACTGAAACAAAAAAGACCAAAACTGGTGAGATCTTTCTGAGCAATAAATACAAAATGTTATATTCAGGCAATGACAATCAAGGAAAAGAAGGAGTAGCCATAGTATTCAACACAAAATACGAGGCTAATCTTCTTGAATGGCAGTCAGTCTCAAGTAGAGTAATGTGGGCAAATATGAGAATGGGGAACTGGACAATGAGACTTATTTGTGCCTATGGTCCCACAGAAGGTTCTACTAAGGTAGAAGTGGAGGAATTTTTTTTGGCTTTAGAAAAAGCAACTGACACAATGAAAAAGGAAAAGTTGGTCCTTGTTGGGAATCTAAATAGCAGAGTAGGAAATGATTGTGAGACATACAAAAATATTTTGGGAAAATTTGGAGAAAAGAGCAAAGCTAATAATAAGGGCAAATATCTGTTGGATTTCTGCTCAGGACATGGACTGGTTATTACTAACACCATGTTCCAACATAAAAATGTGCACAAATTCACATGGAGAGAAGAGGCTAGGAATAAGAAAGGTCTCATTGACTATGTTATTGTTGATAGTGATGTTTTCTCACTGGTGCAGGACACCAGAGTGTACAGAGGATTTGAAATTGGAAGTGATCACTATTTAGTCTTGAGCAGGATAAAATTGAATTTCATATTGAAAAGAATAACATGTAAGAAAGTTTTAAAGCGAATAAAAGTTGAGCAGCTCTCAGATGTGAACTGTAGACTAAAATACAGAAATATTATTGAAAAGAAAATGAAAGAGTTTGAGAACAGGAATCAAACCTTGGAGATTCAGTGGCAAACTCTGAAGGAAACATTGATTGATTCTGCCAGAGAGGCATGTGGTGAGGTTGTCTGTAAGGATAAAAAAATCAGAACTCCCTGATGGACACAGGAAGTTAAAGAGGCAGTGAAGGAAAAGAAGAAAGCATATCAAAAGTTCCTGGCAAATAAGTCAGCTTTTACTCTTACAGAATACAGAGACAAATGTAAGAAAGCTAAACAGTGTGTAAAACTAGCTAAACAAAAGTCATGGGAGGACTTTGGCAAGAATATAGAAAATAAATATCAAGAAGGTGGCAAAATATTCTGGAGGTTGTTGAAGAAGCTTAGGAATGGAGGAAACAGTGCTGTAAAAGGAATTAGAGATGATAAAGGTGACATGAAAACAGGAGAAAAAGATATCCTTGAAGTATGGAGTAATTGACAGCAGGTCTGTGGAATGAACCGTATGAGAACAGGTTGAGGATTTGTGGGTTGCAAAAATTGGTTGATAGGTGGAGGAGGGGAGATATAATTGAGACATTCAAATTACTGAAGGGTTTCTATAAAATTAATTCAGAAGATATTTTTGAGAACAGGGCTGGTTGTGGGAGGACTAGGGGACATCCATGGAAACTGGGCAAAAGTGTGGTTAGTAAAGGTGTTAGAGCTGGGTTCTTTACTTTTAGAGTAGTGAATGAGTGGAATGCGCTCCCTGAGTTTGTAGTGGATGCTGTGACAGTGAATGAGTTTAAGGCGAGGTATGATAGATACTGTATGAATGTCAAATAGTTGTGATGAATATGATTTGGGGCCTCCCTCGATGAGTCTATTGACTCCCTGGAGTTGCCCGTAATAATAGTAATAATTACTTTGAAAAACTGCTAAATGAAACAAGCAGTGATGACAGCACAGTGATAAAAAACACTGACCAGGCATGCAGTCAGGAATACATATCCATACTTGAAGTAGAAAAAGCCATCAAAGGCTTGAAATGTGGAAAGGCAGCAGGAGTAGATGATATTCGACCAGAAATGCTGAAGTATGGTGGTATAAGAGTCTTACAGTGGCTGCACTGCATAATTCAGAAAGCCTGGACAGAGGGACGAATTCCCGATGATTGGAGTAGAGCTCTCATAGTACCCATATATAAAAAGGGAAATAAAACTGAATGTGAGAATTACAGAGGTATTTCCCTACTGAGTGTTCCTGGCAAGATCTATGCAAGTATACTTGAGAAACGGTTGAGAAGAATTGTGGAAGAAAAGCTTGGTGAAGAACAAGCTGGATTCGGGCTAAATAGAGGCTGTCAGGATCAGATCTTCACTTTACGACAAATAGTCGAGAAAGCATGGGAATATAACAAAGATCTGTATTTAAGTTTTGTCGATTTGGAAAAGGCATATGACAAGGTGCCAAGAGAGAAGCTATTCAATATGCTGCAGTTATATGGTGTCAATGGGGCATTATATCAAGCAATACTTAGTCTTTATTTGAGTTGTGAGTCAGCAGTTAGAATTGAAGGAAGTACAGGAAGATGGTTTAATGTTAAATCTGGTGTGAGACAAGGATGTACATTATCCCCTCTGTTATTCATTATCTATATGGATCACATTATGAAGGAATGTGGTATTAAACCTGATATCAAAATTGGAGATGTTAATGTCAGCTCTTTGCTTTATGCAGATGATGTTATACTTCTAAATAAATCCGCTACAAGTCTGCAAGTTCACTGACTAAATTGAATAGCTGTTGTAATAGATATGGTATGAAGGTCAGCAATAAAAAGACAAAGACAATGAAAATAGGCAGAATCATTGAAAATGTCAACTGTGTTGTGAATGGAGAACCTGTGGAACAAGTAAAACATTTCAGCTACTTAGGCACAATTTTTACTGAAGATGGTAAACTAAATATAGAAATAGACAACAGAATCAGCAAAGCTGGTATCGTGGGAAGTCAATTGAATAAATTCATATGGAATAAGAAAGAAATTAGTCGGAACACTAAATTAGCTGTATACAAGACTGTGTTCAAACCAATTTTAACTTATGGATCTGAGAGCTGGGTCAGAAGTAAAACACTTGACCAAAGACTAGAGACCGCAGATATGAGAGTCCTGAGAAAGATTAGAGGCATGAACTGATGGCATCAATGGCAATATCATATTAAAAATGAGGATATTAGGAAAGAACTTGACATTGTCAACATCCAGGAATGCATTAGCAGAGCTAATCTCAGATGGTATGGTCACTTAAATAGAATGGGAGAGGAAAGATTAGCAAAACAAGTGTTCTCTGCCAGGTTGGCAGGAAAACGACCCAGAGGAAGACCAAGATATAGGTGGATTGATACGGTACAGAGTGCCTTAGACGATAGAAATATAAGATCTGATAATGTTGAAGTCTTGACAAGTAACAGACTGATTTGGAGGAAAATTGTAGATAGGAAGTTAGTAATGATGTAATTTTTTCATGTAGTACTGTCATATCCTGTACACCCCTTGAGGGTACATGGCAGGAATTTGATGATGATGATGAAGTCATCAGTTGGAATAAATGAAATTCAGCCAGAAATGCTCACATATGGTGGTATAAAAGTTTTATTGTGACTGCATTGCATAATTCAGAAGGCCTGGTTAGAGGGTCGAATTAGAAATGATCTATAAAAAGGGAAATAAAACTCAATGTGAGAATTACAGAGATATTTCCCTATTGAGTGTTCCTGGTAAGATTTTATGCAAGTATACTTGAGAAACAGCTAAGAAAAACTGTGGAAGCAAAGTTTGGTTGTGAAGAACAAGCTGTTTTCTGGCCAAATATGAGTTTTCAGGATCATCATATATGTGCAAGATGGGATGCCAGAGGAGTGTTTGCCTGGAGGAATGATAGAATGTGGCTATGGCAATTAAGCAGGGTGAAAGGGCGGATGAAATGATCGTGATGATGGGCATGAATGACTTGAGAGGAAATGTAAATCGGGTGGCAAGAGATCTGAGATTCTTGCTTGAGGTTGTATGAAAGAAAACGCAGAGAGGAAAGATTGTGTGTGCTGCCCAGTATGATAGTGACGAGCTGAGCAGAAGAGCAGTAATACTGAATAGCATAATAGCCAGAATGTGTCAGAAGAGAGGATTACAATATGTGGATGCTTGGAGGGCATTTGAGGACAGAAAGGAACTATATGTGAGAGACCGCTTGCACTTGAATGAGGAAGGATGTAGGCATCTTGAGCAATTGCTGTTTTCTGAATGAGTTGGCGTGTCAATACAGGGAAAATAAAATTCTCAGGGGTGGCCTCTTGTGGGAAGGGGATGACATCAGGTAACACTGAGTCCAGTAGGGTCTGGAGGAGATAATGATACGTATAGAAGCAGTGACATTTTTATGCTTTATAGTAATGCCAGGAGTATCCGGAATAAAGGAGATGAATTGGTGGCCAGGCTGATACTATCAGCCTGGCCAAAGACTACTGGGATCTCTGAGATGTAGTTGACGGAAGATGATATAATAATATGAAGTGAAGTAGCAGGGTACAGTATTTTTCGGCAGGATACGAAAGGAAAATGTGGTGGTGGAGTACTGCTTATGATAAGTGATGACTTATGTCCTCTAAGAGTGGAGACTTTGGAAGGCAACGACACTAAATATCTCATGCAATAAATTCAGGATATTTAGTGGGGTGTTACTACAAGCCAAGGAGCACAGAGGGTAGGGAGCAGAAGATGTTTAGGCAGTTGAGCTTGGCAAGTGCAAAAAGAATGATTGTTATGGGAGATTTTAACTACAGCAGTATAAATTGAGAAGAGGAAAATGCATGTAGTAATAAGGAGATGGAATTTCTAGAATTCTTGAGGGACAAATGTCTTAGGCAATATGTAATAGAGGGAATAAGAGTTTTGGATTTGGTCATAGCATCAGAAGAGCTGATAATAACATCTCTCTCTCCCCAGTTGGAGAGAGAGTGACCATGTGGTTTTGACTTGGAAGATGAATAGACATGCAGGAGTATCAAAAAAAAGGGAACGTATGCAGAATTATAAGGCAGGTGATTATAATAGTCTTAGATATCAACTTGGGACAGTTCCATGGAGGAAGGAATTGGAAGGGTGAGATATCATTAGTGCTTGGGAAATTGTGAAGTAATATTTGTTAGCAGCAATAGTAAGCTGTATTCCATGAGTGAAGAAGATAACACAATTTGGTGTAAAGTGGATGACAAACAATATTGAACAGGAACTGCAGCTGATAAAGAGATTATGGAAGAGATATAAGGAGATGGGTAGAGAGCAGATACATGAGGAATATAATACTCAAGCCAGGAAAGTGACTAGTATGGTGAGGAAGGCAAAACTGGGATATGAGAAGAGATTGGCATTAAGATCCAAAGAAAATCCTAGGGAATTTTTTAGCTATGTGGCCAGTAGAAGGAGAAATGATTGGTGAAGAATGACATTGTGGGATAAAAATGGGAATAGAGTGACTGATGCAGAGGACATAGTAGAGTTGTTCAATGAACACTTTATTGGAGTATTTCATTTTGAAGAAATATGCTATAATATTAGAGGGATAGGGGAGGTTTGAGGTGCAAGAGGAGAGTGTGTTCCAAATACTGAGTACTCTGGTTGTCATTAGAGCTGTGGGACTGTATGGTATTTCACCACAGGTTTTGAGAGAATGTGTTAAAGAACTGACAGCTCCGTTGACCTGGCTTTTCAATGAAAGTCTGGCTATGGGAAAGATGCCCAGGGAATGGAAGGAAGATAAGATAGTGCCATTGCATAAGGGCGGTAGCAGACTGGAAGTGTCTAGTTACAGGCCGGTTTGTGTGTCATCAGTAGTTGTTAAGGTCTTGGAAAAACTGGTGAGGGACCATGTACAGCATTGGGCAGATGAGGGTAATGTTATATGAGAACATGGATTTGTTAAGGGGTGCTCTTACTTTAGTAATATGATTGTCTTTTATAATAAAGTGACAAGAGCAGTTGATGAGGGAAAGGCATATAGTGCAATTTTTTTGGATTTTGCAGAGGCATTTTATAGGGTACCACATGATAAGCTGATACTTAAGTTGCAGTACATGGGTTTAGATGTTAGGTTAGTCAACTGATTCAGGATTGGCTGTCTGTAAGGTATCAGAGAGTTATGTATTGTGGACAATGTCAAGGAGGCAGAAGGTTACTGGTGGGGTTCCACAGGGCCCAGTACTGGGACCTGTATTGTTTAATCTTTATATCAATGACACTGTGAATGGATAGCAAGGGGATATTCAGTTGTTTGCAGATGATATGAATCTGGGCAGGGTTATTAGTAATAGTGTAGATGTGGCAGCCCTTCAAGATTTGAATAAACTAGACATGTGGGCAAATGAATGGAGGAAGGGGTTGTCAGTTTAATGCAGCAAAATGAAAAGTCTTGAAGTTTGGGATACATCGATGAGAGGCTGCATACCAAATTGGAGGAGCTGTACTGGAGGAAGTAGGGGAGACAAGAGATCTTGGAGTGATGATTGATAGAAAACTGAAATTCAGGGAACATATTGCAATGGTGGTGAAGGTAACACAGAGGATTGCTGCAATACTGAGAAGGACACTGACCTGCAGAGATAAAAGTTATAATTCTGTTGTATAAGATTCTGATCAGATCACACTTTAACTATTGTTCTCAAATTTGGTCCCCAAGATTTGAAGGGATAAATTAACTGTGGAAAGGTTACAGAGGTGGATAACAAAGATGGTTTCAGGACTGTACAATGTTGGTTATGAGGATCGGCTTATGGAATGTGGACTGTAGAGTTTGGTGGATAGAAGAAGGAGAGGTGATATGATTGAGACCTTTAAACTGTTGAGAGGTAGTTACAGCGTTGACACTGGGGAGTTCTTTCACCTGGTGGAACAGTGGGAAGGAGCGATGATAAGGGGCCCATCCCTTATCCTCTGATATGCGAGTTCTGAGAAAGATTAGTGGAATGAACAGATGGCATCAATGGCAGTATCATATTAAAAATGACAATATTAGGAAATAACTTGCCATTGTTAACATTCAAGGAATGTTAGTAGAGCTAATCTCAAATGGTATATGGTCACAAAAAGAATGGGAGAGGAAAAATTAGCAAAACAAATGTTCTTTGCCAGGTTGGCAGGAAAAACCTCAGAGGAAGACCAAAATGTGGATGGATGGATAGAGTAAAAAGTGTCTTAAAAGACAGAAATATAAGATCTGATAATGTTGGAATCTTGACCGATAACAGATTAATTTGAAGGAGAATTGTTGATCGGAAGTTAATGATGGTGTAACTTTTACATGTGATACTATCATAATTTTCCCATACATCCCCTGAGGGACATATCAGGAATTTTGATGATGATGAACAGATGGCATCAATGTTAGCAATAATGAAGATATTAGAAAGGAACTTGACACTGCTAGCATTTAAGAATGTGTACACAAGGCACTAGTCATCTGAGCAGAATAGAAAGGAAAGGTTAGCAAAAACAGGATGTCTGGCTTTTTTTCCTGGATCACAGGAAAAAAAAAAAGGACCAAAGGAAGCCTATTATTATTATGTGACACCTCCAGGGAGTCCAAGGCCTCATCGAGGGAGTATGCCAACAGCATCGAATGATTGATCCCTTCCAACTACTACTGCGCTCAAACTAGCTTAACTTTTTGCGAGCCATTAGTAGCAGAGGCTCTACCAATCGACCAACTTTTGCTGGCAAAGGTTGGTAGAGCTGAACATGATATAATGAATGAGAAGCCAGAGGACTTAGGTAAAATTCTACTAATAAAGCATTTTAAATATGTACCACAGGCATAGGCAGTACAAAAAAAAAAAAAAAAAAAAAGTGAGAAAGAGAGAGAGAGAAACATAATATACAGTTTAACAGAAAAAATTCGAATCCAAAATCATAACAAAGCACCATGACAGCTTTAATGAGACAATAAACAGTCAATAAATTCCTAGAGTGAAAATAACTAAGAAAGAGTAGCAGATCAAAGTGGTATTATTTCTCTCATATTGGGAAGATAAACTTTGGCTATCATCAGACCTGCTAAAGTTACTATGATGTATTAATGTTTCACAACTTTCTTTATAGTCTATCCATAAGGAATCTACTTTTATTCAGAATCTTTATTATTATTATTTTATTTTTAAGGACCCTAAGTTTAGAGGGGATGACATGTTTTGTAAGATTATACTTTTTAAAAACTAAATAGGCCACAAGAGCAAGAAATTTGGTAGATGCCTAGAAAGTTTAATGAAATTTAATGAAAGTTTAGGCAAAGAAAGAATAGTGCAGATTTTCTGGACAGGGTGAAATGCTACTTGAATGTTAAGTTGCCTAAGAATTCCAACATGTTCTTTAATTTTGTAAGGATTCTAAAGGTAGGTTTTATTTGCAGAGTATTTGTTTATTTTTTCTGATATCCTATTAATGGATGGAATGAGAGTTTTGCTGTAATTTATATTATTTTTATTTTTAGTTATAGTCTTGGGAAGAATTTTATTGCTAGTGTTTTTGTTATATTCACTGTTTGTAAAGTGCTGTGATAATTTGTAATTTATGCTTTCTCATTGAAGAAAGTTGTTACTACTCTGTTTTTCAGAATGCTAATGACTCCAAGTTTTTGTGTTGGACAGTGGTAAGAGTTCACATGCAGGTATTGGATGGCACATTATGTCTAGGTTGATGGTAGATAGTGAAGGACAGATTATATGAGGGAAGACATATGACAAATGTATCCACAAATGAAAATGTATTGATTTGAAAATTGAGAAAAAAAATGGATGACATTGCAATACTAAATAATTATGGAAGTCACATTTATTTAGTATTATAAATGAAATGTGATCTGGTTTTCAATTTCAATCATAAATTGTATGTATATGTGCTGTTTGTTCATGGTGTTTCAAGTTCGGCAGCCAAGGAGACAATGAAAATATGAGGGTGTGCTGAAAAGTTGTGATAATCAGCATGAAGGAATTGATGTAGAACCATGTGATATACACATTATTCTACATATTCTCCACGAAGTGTTATATACTTGTTAGAATGCTGTCATCATTTGCAATCCTCTGAGATAAAAGTCTTTCTCTTGTTGCACAAACCAGTCTTCAGCTGCAGATATGATTTCAGTGGTAAATTTTGTTCCTTTCAAGTGTTTCTTTAAACTTGGGAATAGGAAATAGTCAGATGGGGCCAGGTCTGGTGAACAGGATGGATGAGGCAGACATTAAAAGTCCAAGTTATGTATTATCTGTTGGGTTTCATGAGGAGTATGAGCAGGTGCATTGTTCTGCAAAAGCAACACGGCTCTGCTCAGCTTTCTGCAGCATTTTTTTCCTTCAGAACCTCCTTCAATTCCTTCAGAGCTGTTGAATAAACCACTGCTGTAACAACTTCACCTTTTTTTTTTTTTTTTTGAGGTGCTTGGTAGGGATTATACCATCTATTTGATGGTGTAATCCTTACCAAGAGTTTTAAGGATTACACCATATATCCCAAAAGACAATGGCAAGAACCTTCCCTGGTGACTTTTGTGTTCGGAAGCTCTTTGGCCATGAAGAACCTTCGTGTCTCCACTCCACTGACAGTTGTTCGGTCTCTGGGTCATAGTAATGAATGCATGTTTCATCAACGGTCGCAATACAAGACAAAAATTTGCACCTGATTTCTCAAAATGATTCAAACTCCCTTGAGATGACAGTATGTCTTCTTTCTTTTGGTCAGCATTCAAACATTTGGGGATTTTGTTTCTGCATGTCCAGAAACAAAATCATTGTTGGTGAATAATGATTCCAACTCATTCTCTGCAATGTTATTGGCTGGTATTCGGTATCATCAATGCATCACATCGATGTTTTCAGGTGTGATTACTGTGAAAGGTCTTCCTGACCTAGGGTATCTGTTGTCTCAGGATGCCCAGTTTTAAACTTGGCCAACATCTAGCAACTGTTAGATATGCTGAGGAACAGTCCTATTCCTGTTTTATTCCTAGAGTCTCCCACAAAGTTTGGTGAATCTCAGTTGCAGACTTTTCTTGCAGCATGAAAAATTTACTGACAGGCCTATGTGTCTTTGAATTTCTTCAAACCTCTGACATGTCTTCTTATATATCTTAAAAGAAAAAGAATAAATTATTACAATTTGATGAAACCTGTGGGTTAAAGGGTTTTAAGATATGTTCTTTCTTGTGGTTATATCAGTTGCTTTAATATCATTTTTGTTCTAGCTGTTTATAAGAACTTTTTCAGTCCCCCACTCGTATCATAAATATATCTGAGTCAAACTTTGAGATTTAAATACAGCACACTGCTTAAAAGCTTCCATATGAAAGTTGCAATAGGAGGGGATAGTGGTGAGCCCATGGTCATACTCTCTTTTTTGTAAGTTAAAATTATTTTGTTACATCAGGTGACTAGAACTTAGTATGTGGGCAAAAAGGATTCTGACACTGGACAGAAATTTGTCCTGCAAAAGAAGAACTGCTACTGAGTTGGACATTTGTGAAAAGAGAAGAAATGTGTTTTCTATATAGGATGGAAATGACATACCAACTGTTTCAATTAGTATGCATTCTCCCTTCTATATAATTAGGACTGTTGATACTTTCAGTTATTGCTTGAAGTGCTCAATATTTTTTCTTTATTACACATTATTTTTATATATGCTAGGGAGACTGTAAATTCCTGGTGCATGCATAGAGCAGTAATGGTGTGTTAACAGTATCTAATATACAGAAGCAATAGACTTAATTAATTCTATGGCTTTATCTAGTTAGTTGTTATATTTTACAAGCTGATAAATGCTGCTGCTGCTGTTGGAAACTGATCCATTTTTTGGAGGTAATCTGACAGTTTAAAACAACAGAAGCTTTACCTTTATACGCCTTAGAAATAATGATATTCTGGGTTGCTTTTAATGATTTCACAGCTGCTAATTCTAATGTGGTGAGGTGGCTAGTAACTGCTTTGGTATTATTTAAAATGTTACAAGTTTCTATTTGTATTTTACTAGCTATATATTAGTTGGGAAAAATGTCATGTTCTCTTCAATATGGTATATACTGAAGATTAGTTTCCTGATATGCTTGTTTGTGGTCATATGATCCTAGAGTCATTACTCATGAGTGAAGAGATATTCATAATCGATTTTCTGATATTTACAGGATATTACAGTACCGCATAAAAAAGATTATATCAGTAACTTCCTATCAACAATTCTCCAAATTAATGTCATCTTATCAAGAAATACAATATTATTATAACATATTTTTGTCTTATACAGCACATCTTACTGTATCAATGGAAGAGGAAGGTTATACTAACCTTCCTCTTCCATTCCATTTAAGTGACCATACTGCCTGAGATTATTATTATTATCATTATTATTACATAACACCTCCAGGGAGTCCAAAGACTCATCAAGGGGGGCACCTACTCTACAGCTCTTTGTCTCCACCACTCAATTCACCAACTACAACGATCCGCAACTACCATCATCATCATCTACACCAACACCATCTACCACCCATTATCACTAGTATTTTCACAGACAATCACAAACATCCATGCCCACAGCGGTATTCGAACCCACAGCCTTTTGACTGGAGAGCAGATATGCTGACTGCTTGGCCAATGTTAACACATTCCTGAGTGATAACAATATCAAGTTCTTTCCTTATACCCTTAATCATAATATCATACTGTTATTGATGTCATCTGTTTATGCCCCTAATCTTTCTCAGAACTCTCATATCAGTGGTCCTCTCCAGTCTTTGATCAAGTGTTTTATTCCTAACCTGGCTCTCAGATCTGTATGTTAAAATTGGTTTGACCAATGTATTTTATACAGCTAGTTCAGTGTTTTGACTAATTTCTCTCTCATTCCATATAAATTTATTCAGTTGACTTCCCCATACCAGGTTCGCTAATTCTGTTGTCTACTTCTATATTTAATTTTATATCTTCATTAAAATTGTGGCTAAATAGCTGATATATTTTGCTGCATACTCTTGTCTCACATCTGATTTAACATCAAACCATCTTCCTGTACCTCCTTCAATTCTAACTGCTGACTTGAAATTCAAATATAGACTATGCACTGCTCAATATAATGTCCCATTACATCATATAACTGAAGCATTTTGAACAGCTTTTCTCTTTGCACCTTGTAATTCACATATTAAGTTTTACTTTGCTTTTTATAGATGGGTACTATGAGAACTCTATTCCAATCATCTAGAATTCGACCACGTGATCAGACTTTTGGAATTATGCAGAGTAGCCACTGCAAAACTTTTATACCTCCATATTTGAGCATTTCTGGTTGAATATCTACTCCAGTTGCCTTTTCACACTTCAGGTTTCTCATGACTTTTCTACTTCAAGTATTTAGATTTATTCCTGATTGCATTCCTGTTGAGTGTTTTCTACCACCATCTTTCACTGTAGTTTCATTTAGCAATCTTTCAATGTACATGAAAGACAGTAAATGTATGATAGTAATGAAATGAGGTGGAAAGAAAGGATTATGAATGATATGTTAGAGGAAATGTGTGAGGAGAAAGGAGTGCAGTTTGTTAATTTGTGGAATGAGTTTGAAGGACGAACTGAACTGTATAAGGGTGATGGACTGCATCTGAATAGTTTTAGTGCAAGTCATCAAATTTCGCATCGCTTCTTACTTGATCAGATTCATTCTCATGCTCATTCTCCTATCTTTCAACTAACAAGTGATGTGAAAGAGCAAGAAAGTAAGAAAGGAGAGATTGAATGGTGGTTATGAATGAAGAAATGGGAAGTATGAACATAGAGAATGAGAGTACAAGTGTGCAAGACAAACAGGACAAACAGGGAGGCTCATGGTCGACAGAGGAACACAGCATGAGAAAGGATGATGTTCCAAAAGGATATGAAAGCATATGTAGACAAAAAAGGGAAGGGGGGGGAATGACCTGGAATCAAAGAAAAACAGATTCGAAGAAGGTTCTAAGATGAATAAGTAGAAAAAGAAATGGCTCAAGTATGGAGAGGTCACATCTAATATGTAGTATCAGTGAAACTTGCTGTAGAGCTAGGAATGAGTTATATTTGTATACAAAGGCTAGAAGTGTAAGAAACAAGCCAAATGAAATGGCTGCATTAATTGAGTATGTTCAGCCAAGAATTGTTGGAATAAGTGAGAATGGTTGGATGAGGATGATATCCTAACAGGAATAGAGATAGAGGGGTATGATGTGTTTCATGAAGAGAGAAAGGGTAAAATAGGGGGGGGGGAGTGCTATTGTTGATAAAGAAATAGTTATGTCCATACAAAGGTAGAGATGCAAGAGGGGGAAATAGTGCCAGTGGTTTTGAGGCAGTATAGTGTGAGATAGAGGTGAATAGAATGAAATACTTAGTTGGATGTTGTTATAGACCTAGTAATGTATGGATGGTAGTGACCATGAAAGGTATAATCAGATTAGCCAAGCAAATAAGAAAAGGGTGATCATGATGGGTGATTTTAATTATGGCAATATACACTGGTATGATGAGATAGCAACTGGAAGTAAAGAAAATGAGTTTCTTGAGTTTTTGAGGGACAACTACCTCAGACAGTATGTAACAGAGGGCACACAAGGATTGAGGGTCTCGGATTTGATCATCTCATCTGAGGATGTTATTATAAATGAGGTGTCAAATCACTCTCCAGTTGGCGAGAGTGACTGTGAAGTGATTACCTGCATGGTTGCCAGCAGTGTGAGGACTTCTGTGAGAAAAGGGTATGTGTGGAACTACAAGGTTTGTGATTATGAGAAGTTCAGGAGAGAGCTTGCAGGTGTAGCATGGAATGAGGAGTTGGCTGGAAAGATCCATGCTCCTTGGGTGATATTCAAGAACTGTCTGGTGAACCAATGTCTAAATGTATTCTAAGGGTCAGAAGGTTAAATAAGGTAGGCATGAAATGGATGAATGAAGAGATTAAGCATGCAATACAGAGAAAAAAAAAAGACATTATGAAGGCAGTATAAGAGGAGTGGTAATAATCAATTCCATGAGGATTACGAAGAACAGGCCAGGACGGTGACTTGGTTGGTAAGAGTAGCAAAAATGAAGTATGAGTAGTAGTTAACTAATGAAGCGAAAAAAAAATCCTAGGGAGTTCTTTCGATATGTAGCCAGCAAAAAAAAGAATTATTACAAGAACAGCTGCTGCTGAGGATATGGTTGAAATATTTAATGAGTAGTTCATAAAGATCTTTCATTCTAGCGAATGTGGAGAGTTTGAGAGCAGTTGATGATAATGAGGAAAGACTGACTGTAAGTGAGCAAGAGATATCTGGAGAATTGAGCAATTTTGATATTAATAAGGCTGTGGGACTAGATAATATATCACCACATACTTTGAAGGGACATGGCAGGGAGTTGGCATCTACCCTCTACCCTGACATATTTGTTTAGTATGAGTCTTACACTGGATCAAAGGTTCCAAAGGAGTGGAAAGAAGGAAGGAAAGATTGTGCTGCTCCATAAGAGTGGTGATAGAACTCAAGTATCAAATTATAGATCTATCTGTGTGTTAGTTGTTATTGTTAAAGAGGCTGGTGAGAACCAGGATCCAGAATTGGATTGATAACAATAGTATTATCTTTGATGGACATCATGAATTTGCTAAAGGAAGGTCATGTTTTAGTAATCTAAAACATGACCCCATCTCCATCTCCAATGAAACATTGGACAAAGGAGATGGATACACAGTTGTTTTGTAAAGGCTTTTGATAGATACTACTACATGATAAGTTGATAGTCAAACCAGAGTAGATGGGGGTTGGATATTAGACTAGTGCATGGGATCGGAAATTGGCTATCTCACAAGTATCAGAAGTTGTGCATGGGATTGCATTACCTCAGAAGAGGAAAGTCACCAGTGATGTACCTCAGAGGTCTGTTTTAGGACCACTGCTGTTTAACCTGTATGTCAAGGATATTGGGGAAGATTTGGATGGAGATATTCAAATGTTTGTTTGCAGATGATGCAAAGTTGGGAAGAACTATGAGGAGTAGAGCAGATGTTGTGGCCTTACAAGAAGACTTGAACAGATTGAGTGAATGGGCAAAGGAGTGGGAATACCAATTCAATATTGCAAAATGTAAGGTTTAAAATTTGGGAAACAAAGATGAGATGTAGAATTTACACTTGGTGGGGATATATTGTTGGAGGTGGAGGGAATAAGAGATCTTGGGGTGATGGTGGATAAGGATCTAAAATTTAGAGAATACACTGCCAAAATTGTGAGGACAACACAATGAATTACGGCAATGATGCAGAGGACACTTACTTGTAGAAGTGAGGAGATTCTTGTTCCATTGTATAAGGCTCTGATAGACAAATGGACTTTACAGGATGAAGAGATGTGGGAAAGGGTCCAGAGGCGACTGACTAAGGTAGTTTCTGATCTCTGGAATGTTGAATATGAGGAAAGGTTGAGAAGATGCAATTTACAGAGTCTAGTGGATAGGAGGAAGAGGGGTGATTTTTTCATAAAATGGTGAGAGATCAGGGAAGATCAAGAGGTCATCTCTGGAAGCCCTATAAGAAGGGTGTGAACAAGGGAGTGAGATGCAGGTTTTTTGAATGCAGAGTTGTGAATGCCTTGCCTGAGTGGGTTGTGTCTGCAGAGAATTTGAATGTGTTTGAGGCATGGTATGTATGATGAACTGTGTGTATGACAAACGGACCTTCTAGATGAATCTTTGATTCCATGGGGTCTTAGGGTAGTAATAATAATAATAATAAAAAATGACTCCAGACATCTAGAATATCTTTGTCTTCAGTTTCATGCCACCTTTATTATCTTGGATTCCTTTTTACAGTGCTCTTTCCATTTCTGAGCTTTTTCAATAACCTCCAGAATATTTTGCCACCTTCCTGATATTTACTTTCCATTACTTGCTGCATACCAAAAACACTTTTTTCGATTTACTTTGGCCTGCTTAGCTAATATTCTCTCAAAATATGATGTAGCCTTCCTTACTGGTTACCCTTCTTCTTGTGCTTTATATTGCTCATAAGCATGCTGTTCACCTTGTTGTTTATATTCCTTCAAACAATGCATTATATAAATATATATATATATACACACACACAGGTAACCCTTGTATAACGCGGATGTTAGGTTCCATAGAAATGCCGCGAGACTTAGATCACATAGAAAAAGTAGGGTAAGGTTCTGAAATCGTTTTTTTTTTTTAATTATATAAACAACAATGACATATCCAACAAAAACAATATTTTTATTTAATTCAGGTAATTCATATAAGTTAAGAAAACATAAACTATGAGACAAATACGTAGTATAAAATTATCAAAATTAAAATTGTACATAAATTTCATTGCGCATAATGCATAAATGTTTTAGACACAATAAAATAAAGCACATATTTTAATTGTCATCACTGTCTTCAGAAATAACATTTCGTAGATGCTCTTTAAGTGGCCAGAGGTCATCACCACTTGAAATCTCTTTGACATTATTTGTATAATTTTCATTGCATACTTCAGCTGGTTAAGTCATCCAGAATCAGTAATAAGACTTTGCTTTCCACTATGCTGCAATTTTTTTTTAAGTTCATAATATGGCGCTAAACAAATATCCAATTGTCTCGTGAATTTTCCTGAGCGCTCCATTGAGGGATCATTATCCGTAAAATAACTTCCTAACTTTCTTGGCAAGTCCAATCCTACTGCTAATTTCTTTAAACTGAATTCTTTAACGGATTCATCACAATCAGAATCTTCGGCAGAACTTTCCCCACCATTTGGTTTGACACCATCTATTAATTGTATCAGTTCCTCCTCATTTAAATCTGTTTCTCCATCTAATTGATGGAGAAACAGATTCACTAATTTCATTTTCAACCATATCGCAAAAGCCCTCTCCACCAAAAATGTGTGCGACGTTTATTATACGACGTAGCTCGGCATCCACTGGGGGTATGAAATTTTGTTCCAGAACAGCTTCAGGCCATATTTTTTTCCAGCAAGCATTCAATGTAGAGGGTTGTAATTTCTTAATGGACAGAGAAATAATTTTTAAACAATTCTATATTGAAAACTCTTTCCACGCTTGAGGCAGTGTCATGTTTGGATTAGATTCCATTTTTTCCAAAATTAATTGAAATGTTCGCCGAATATAATATGACTTAAATGTTGATATTATTCCTTGGTCGAGTGGTTGAATAAGTGAAGTAGTATTAGGCGACAAAAAAGTTATTTTAATATTCAGATGGCTAAATTTGTTGGGTTGCCTGGTGTGTTATCTAAAATTAGTAGAATTTTAAAGTCTATATTCTTTTTCTTTGTGTAACTTTCTACATCGGGTGCAAAACACTTGAAAACCCAATTTTCAAACATGCTAGCAGTAACCCATGCCTTTTTGTTGGCTCACCAACAAAAAGGCATGGTAGGGTGGACTTGTCGAGCCCTTTCATCGCACGAGGATTTGTGGATCGGTTAATAAACATTGGTTTTGTCATGTAATCACCTGATGCATTACTACAAAACAGTAGAGTAATTCTATCTTTGGAAACTTTGAATCCAGGAGCTGATCTTTCATTTTTCGAAATATAGGTGCTTTTGGCATTTTTTTCCAATATAACCCAGATTCATCTGCATTGAATACCTGGTCTCCACTATGCTGCAATTTTTTATTAAGTTCATAATATGGCGCTAAACAAATATCCAATTGTCTCGTGAATTTTCCCAAGCGCTCCATTGAGGGATCATTATCCGTAAAATAACTTCCTAACTTTCTTGGCAAGTCCAATCCTACTGCTAATTTCTTTAAACTGAATTCTTTAATGATTTTTAAAAGTTCTGCTGGGTATTTCTGGGCAGCTTCAACGTTTGCTGATGCTGATTCTCCCTGGATTTTAAGATTATACAAAGAAAACCGCTTTTTAAAGTTTTCGAACCACCCTTTAGTGGCACAAAATCCATGCTGAGAGGTTTCTTCTGAAGAATCTTGATCGAGTTCTTTTAAAGTTTATAAACTTTGAGAGCTTTTTGCTTAATAAGGTGTTCATCCAAAGGAATTTTCTTTTGAGTGCAATCTTCTATCCAAATTATTAGAGATTTCTTCATTTTTTCTATTAGAATATTGCAAACACAAGCAACGTGCTTTGCACTTACCATTAACCCAGCAATAACACTTCTCGGATTTTATGTTCATTTTGTTTGATTGTTCGAATTGCTGATTCATTTAAATTCAAAGTCCCAGCAACAACTCCTGGTTTTTCTCCAATTTTCAACTGATCCAAGATTTTAATTTTTCTTCAAGAGAAATGAATTTCCTCTTCAATGTTGTTTTTTTCCCTTTTGTTGCAGTTTTAGTGGCCATTACAATAAAAATAAACTTTTACATAAAAAAAAACATACACATAGAAAATAAACCGCTTGAGAATAACACAATTATGATTTTAAATGTGCTTTCCTGGCAGAAAACGAAGACAATTTTCAACAATAAACACTTTATACAGTAAACCCTAGATGGCGAACCTATGGCACTCGTGCCAGAAGTGGCACGTCTGAGAATTTTGCTGGCATGTCACGATTTACAGGTGATATCCTTTTATACGCTTATAAATTATTCAAGTTTTTTTTTAATTGTTACAATACGTACAAGCTGAATTTTGTTTTACACAAGACAGCAGCTATAAAGACATGCATATGATTGGTACGGTATTAACAAAAGATCGCACGACCCAAAGACAAAAGCAACCGACAAGCGTTGAGTTGAAATGCTAATTCTCTTCAATCGAATTCCACAACATCTGAAACTGTCATAACAAAATTCACTATTAGTTTTAACACATTCATAACAGGGTGTCATTTATCGTTCCAATGGAACTTCTCATTACTGACTGGCTCAACTCACACAAACGTTTCAACTCTTGGTTGAATTTTATGGCTTCTTGGCAGGCGAACTCACACATTCATTATATGGCATGTTTCAATTTTTGGTAGTCTTTTATTTTAAGTTAGCCTTTCTGATCTGTCATAATGACATAGAGAATTTGAAATGCAATAAAACAAACACTTATTTCATAATTGAAAAATTGGACAATAGTTTTTGGTTAGATACTGTGTTTCGGTGTAACATGTGGTTTTGCTTAAGTCTATATGGCATAGTTTCTGTGAGAGGGGATGTGATTTATTAGTTAGCGCTGTTTTTATTCCATCTGTCTCTAATTGCACTATTTGTTGAGAATGACACAGACTGCAAAAGATTCTGTACAGTACCTTATTCAGTGATACAATAAAACTAAATCCTTTTTTAATAAAATAAAACTAAATTCGATACTTATAACTACTTGTGCGATACGGACAGACAAATTTAACAAAGATAAAATTTGATTTTTAAGACCGCAGTGAAAAATATGAAAAAAAAAAAAAAAGAAAAAAAGGGTTATTAGAAATTGTAGACCGCGTTATATATCGAAACCGCGTTGAACAAGAGATACAATTTGTAGACCGCGTTATACGAAGGTTACCTGTGTGTGTATGTGTGTGTGTATATATACACACACACACACACAGACATTTTCATTATATGGAGTCACGGACACACATCTCTCATGGATTTTCTTCAACATCTTAACAACCAGCATCCTAACATATAATTCACTGCCGAACTAGAATGAAATAACTGCCTTCCTTTCCTGGATGTAATTCTTACACGATGCTCTGATAGATTTAAAATCTCTATATACTGAAAACCAACTCATACTAATAGATATCTACACTGTCAATCTCATCACTTTCCACTACAAAAGCTCGGAACTATTTCTACCTTAGGACACAGAGCACGATCTCTTTTAAATAAACCAGATGAACTCCAAAAAGAAATTGAACAACTTTCTCTTATCTTTAAGCAAAATGGATATTCTGAAAAACAATTAAGAAATTTCTTCTGGATCCTCCTAGGCAGCGTACTATGGAAACTACTGATTTTAAAGGTAGCATCTCAATACCTTACATTAGTTCAGTCTCCAATAAATTGGTAAAGTCCTTAAAAAATACAACATCAGGACGTTTTTCACTACACTCCCTAAAGTCCATTCTCTTATAAGCCATCCGAAGCCTATTCATCATAACCTGAAATATCCAGGTGTTTACAAGTTATGGTGCGACTGTAATATTCCTTATTTTGGACAGACTAAGAAATCTGTTGAACTGCGTATTGAGGAGCATAAGAGAGACATCTATTATAAAAGATCACATGCATCTGCGCTATCCAGTCATGTTCTTTTCTCTAATAACCCTCATGATGATCTACAGTCACTCAGTTTGCTGGGATAAATCCGAAAACATTTTTCGCTGTAGTGATGAGTTTGAAAGGAAAATCATGGCGTCCAGAGAATTATTAATCCTGAACATTTGAACAGCAATTTGAGTTATAACATCCCTGATAGCCATACTGCAGTTGTTCAATATACTGGCACTCACAAGAACCTGCAAGCACGCATACCACAAACAATAGCACGTTAGGTAGAACGACTTGAAAAATACAACTTTATTTTTGTGTCAATTATGTATTGCATTTTTTGCCTGTAATTCTCAGTTTTTTGTAACTTCAATTTTTTATTACTGTGTTCTACCTTTAGTGGATACCTGAAGAAGGCTGTAAAAGTCTGAAACTAGTTGTATCATTATCATTAAAATTTAATATTTTATCTCAGTTTAAAGTCATTTAAAATTTATTCTTTAAAATGTATCATTACAACCGAGTAGAAGATCAAGAACACATATATATATATATATATATATTTATTTATAAAGAATTGAATGACTAGAACCGAGATTTAAGTAAAAAGGTTTTAATATAAAAACTCGACCAGTTTCGGCTTGTAACAGCCTTCATCAGGTGACATTATAAAAGAAAGAAAAAAGAAAAAACACTAAACACTGAAGGTTAAAAAACTATGAACAACATAGAGAGTCTCTATACATAATTAACATGAAAACGTTGGATTTTAGGTTGTTCTTTCGTTTTGTTGCATTGTTGGGAAAGTGCATGCTAGTAGCATCACTTGAACGCCAGTACATGATTACAGCTGAATGACTATCTGGGAGGTTGTAGCTCAAGTTATTATTTAGACGAACAGGATTGAAGATGATTTCTATAGATTCCACGATTTTTCTCTCTAGTTCATCATTGCAACGGAACATGTTAGTAGATTTTTCCCAGCAGACTTTGTGACTTTGGTTTTCATCATTAGGATTAGCCAAGAAAAGGATATGACTTGATAATGCACTGGCTCGCTGTCTCTTGTAAGTAATGTCCCTCACGTGTTCTTCCATACGCAATTCGACAGATTTGTCTGTCTGCCCAAAATAAGGAATATCACAATACATTTTATATACACCAGTGTATTTGAGTTGATGATTACGACAAGGTTTTATGTGGCTTATTAAGAAACAGATCTTTGGAAGTGGAGTGAACAAGGTTCTGATATTGTATTTTCTTAGAACTTTTGCTAATTTATGTGAAACTGTACTTATGTAAGGAATAGATATATTGCCTTTGAATATATTTGTTTCTTCTGAGTGATGTCTAGGACGATTAAGAAGGAATTTTTCAATGATTCTCTTGGAATATCCATGAACTTCGAAAGAAGTTTTCAGATGGTTTATTTCTGTAAGAAGTTCATTTGGGTCATCCAGAAGAGAATGGGCTCCATGTCCCAAGGTTGAAATTATTCCAAGCTTATGAGGAGAGAAGTGATGGGACTGACTATGCAGATATCTGTTGATATGTGTGGGCTTTCTATATATCGATATTTTGAGTTTACCAGAAGAGTGAGTCAGTTTGACATCAATAAAAGGCAAGGAATTATCCGTTTCAAGCTCGGCAGTAAACTTAATACTTTGATGTCAGCTATTGAGATGTTCAAGGAAAACCATAAAGGAATCATGTCCGTGGCGCCAAATAATGAAGACATCATCTACATAGCATTTCCAAACTTTAGGTGTTAAAATAAAGGAAGAGATAGCCTTGGTTTCAAAATCCTCTAAGTAAATATTTGCGAGTACAGGGGATAAAGGATTATCCATAGCCAGTCCATGATTTTGTTTGTATATATTATCTTGAAATTTGAAGTAACCGGACCTGATGCAATGTGTAAGCAAGGCTAACATTTTTTTGGATAACTTGTCCTTGAGTAATGTTAGGACTTCATCTGTTGGGACATTAGTGAACAAAGAAGTCCAAGCTAGCCATGATGTCATCTTCATTAACTGTAATATCCTTGATGTATGTAACAAATTCTGTAGTGTTCTTGATAAAGGATGGTGACTTGCCAGAAAAACTTTTTAGGTATTTGGCAAGATATTTTGAAAGGTTGTACGTCGGAGAATTGATACCTTCTACAATTGGGCGTAATGGGGTGTTCTCTTTATGGATTTTAGGAACACCATGTATGCGAGGAATTAATAGATGGAGAGAGCGTAGAGATAAGCGAACGTTTCAGGATAATTCAGTTGTTGTTTTTAATAAGTTGTTTGTACGATTTTGAAGTTCACGAGTTGGATCTTTCTGGAGTATTGAGTAGGTATCATTATGGAGTATTTCAAGCATTTTATTCTGGTAATCTTCAGAGTTGAGGATGACTGTTGCATTGCTTTTATCCGTAGGAAGGATAATTATATCTGTGTTGTTTTTTAAACTTTTAATAGCTTTGCATTCTGTTGAAGTAATGTTATCTGCAGGTGGTTTTGCGTTATTGATAATAAAGATTGATTCAATACTTAGAAGTTTTGCATCTTGTGGAGGGAGAAAAGAAGTAGCTTTTTCTATTTTTGTAAGTAGTATCTCCTTTGGTATTAATTTTGGGGAAGGAATAAAGTTTAGACCTTTACTAAGGATGTTTGTTTCTACATCTGAAATTATATAAGAAGATTTTTGTAGACAGGCTTATACATTGGTTATGCATTATTAAAACACTTAAGGAATAGAACAACGTAGTTAAGGATATAAATTAAATTAAACTTTAATAAATATTTTCCGATATTTCGGCAATGTCACATTGCCATCTTCTAAAGGAACTTACAAAAAAAGCACGTGCACGTAGGCACTACAAACACAGTAACTGGGAATGAAGAGATGAAGCTAAAAGTCCTGATGGTGCCCTCTAGCGGGCTAAGTAGGTGTTCTTGGCCGTTGGGCTGAAGGTCTGCTGATGTAAGCCTCCCAAATTTGGGGCAGTCGCATACAACCAAATTTGTTGAGGTTTGGAGAATTTCTTAGGGCTGAGGCTGATTCCATAAATAGTCTTTCGTATTTGTATTTGCTACGGTGTATTACTGTAGCTTTCTTCCACCGTATTCTGTGACGTGTATCCAGAGCATGGTCCGCAAGACCAGAATGGCTGTACTTGTGTTCAGAAATTCTGATATTCGCTGTCCTGCCTGTTTGGCCAAAGTAAGACAGATTACAACTGCAAGGGACCTGGTATACACCAGGTAGGTCTAGGGGAAGTGGTTGGTCTTTAGTGGAGCGGATAAGGGATGCCAATTTTCTGTAAGGTTTGTAACAGGAGGTCAGGTCATGCTTTTTTAAGATTTTGGTAATCTTTTCCGAGGTGCCTCGGATGTAGGGAATGGTGATGGATTTAGAGTAATCCTTGTTGTGGAGGGGGGGGGGGGGAGGAGATCTGTGGTTTGTAGGTTCTAATATTTTTTGGACTTTTTTTGGGGGGGAAAGCTGAGAAAGTGTTGAGGATGTGATTTAGTTCAGTGTTTAGGGCCAAGTCGTTTGAACAGATTAGTTTAGCCCTGTTGTATAGTGTTTTCACTACTCCATATTGTTGTGTGTGTGTGGGGGGGGAGGGTTGTTGGTGAATGTATCCGCCTGTATGGGTGGGTTTTCTGTAAACTGAGAAAACCAAGGTTCCATTAGGCTGGCGGGTGACTAGTGTGTCTAGGAAAGGGAGGCTGTTTTTTTCCTCTTTTTCCAGGGTGAATTTGATTCTGGGGTGTTGGTTGTTTAAGTGTGTTAAAAAGGAGAGGAGTGTTTCAGAGCCATGTGGCCAAATAGCGAACACATCATCAATGTAGCGAAGCCATATGGTTGGTTTTTGTGGGGCAGAGGCTAAGGCTTTTTCTTCAAAGGTCTCCATAAAGAAATTGGCCAAGGGTGGGGAGAGTGGTGAACCCATGGCTGTCCCCTCTATCTGTTTGTAGAATTTTCCTTGCTAAACGAAATAGCCTGAGTTCATTGTGAACTGAAATAAGGCTGAGATATCGGGAGAAAATTTAGCTTGGATTAGCTCTAGAGTTTCCTTGAGTGGGACATTTGTGAATAAAGAGGAGACGTCAAAGCTGACCATTATGTCAGTATGTTGGAGTGTAAGGTTTTCTATGCTGGCTTTGAAATGGGCTGAGTTTTTTTGTGTGTGATGGTGTGTTGCCAGTATAGTGTGTGAGCTCTTTGGCCAAATGTTTAGCTAATTTGTATGTGGGGGAAATCGATGCCATCCACTATGGGACGTAATGGCACATTTTCTTTATGTATTTTTGGGAGTCCGTAAATACGGGGGGGGGGGGGGGGGATATAGAGTTAAATGGATTTAATCTGTTGGTGATTTCTACAGGCCAAGAAGTGACTCTCTTAAGGAGCCTGTGAAGTTTTCTAATTTGAGAGTTGGTGAGATTGTAATTGATGGGGAGGTAAGTAGCCCGATCTAAGAAAAGAGCATTCAGCTTACCTGTGTAGTCCTTTGGGTTAAGGACTACAGTTGCGTTTCCCTTATCCGCTTTGGTGATAACTATTTCTTTATTATTCTTCATTTCCTGTAGAGCTTTATATTCCTTGTTGGATATGTTGGATTTTGGTGGGACTGCTTTGGAAAGGACACAAGCTACATCCAGTCTCACACTGTTGGCGACTTGATGTGGAAGGTGGTGGATTCCGCGTTCGATCTGGATCATAATATCCTCACTGGGTATTTTTTTTGGGAGCAATCGTGAAGTTGTGGCCATGTGACAGCGCATTGATTGCTTCAGGCTTCAGGGTGACTGAAGAAAGGTTGATTACGGTATTGGTAGCAAGTTTTGAAAGGACGGTAGAGTTCTTTTTTAATTTTTCAAATTTTTTCATCTGTCGGCCTCGTATTTTTTAAAATTCTTTGTCGGCAGCGGTACATGAGACGTCATGTAAAATCGACCAAAGTTCGTGGTTTAAAGTGCACGAAAGCTCATCTTCGACGGCACGAATAGCTTCGTTAATGTCCGCTAAGAGCGACCGGGGTGGCGGTGATTTGTTCGCACAGCAACGCGTAGCTAGCGCGGTTATATATTCGGAAAGATTTTTTGTGACACAAACCGGTGCTTAAATTTTACACAGTTCGGGATTACTTTATTATCCTGGCAGCGTTTCAGGAACGCTAGACGATTTAATTGTCTAGACAGCTTCAATTTCAATTTACCGTATTGGCGGGCCTTCCGTGCGACTGTATCTCCGTGGATGATGTTGATTCTCGTAGACAGGCTTATACATTGGTTATGCATTATTAAAACACTTAAAGAATAGAACAACGTCGTTAAGCATATAAATTAAATTAAACTTTAATAAATATTTTCCGATATTTCGGCAATGTCACATTGCCATCTTCTAAAGGAACTTACAAAAAAAGCACGTGCACGTAGGCACTACAAACACAGTAACTGGGAATGAAGAGATGAAGCTAAAAGTCCTGATGGTGCCCTCTAGTGGGCTAAGTAGGTGTTCTTGGCCGGTGGGCTGAAGGTCTGCTGATGTAAGCCTCCCAAATTTGGGGCAGTCGCATGCAACTAAATATGTTGAGGTTTGGAGAATTTCTTAGGGCTGAGGCTGATTCCATAAATAGTCTTTCGTATTTGTATTTGCTACGGTGTATTACTGTAGCTTTCTTCCACCGTATTCTGTGGCGTGTATCCAGAGCATGGTCTGCAAGACCAGAATGGCTGTACTTGTGAAACCAGATGTAGTCCTTGTGTTCAGAAATTCTGATATTCACTGTCCTGCCTGTTTGGCCAAAGTAAGACAGTTCACCACTCTCCCCACCCTTGGCCAATTTCTTTATGGAGACCTTTGAAGAAAAAGCCTTAGCCTCTGCCCCACAAAAACCAACCATATGGCTTCGCTACATTGATGATGTGTTCGTTATTTGGCCACATGGCTCTGAAACACTTCTCTCCTTCTTAACACACTTAAACAACCAACACCCCAGAATCAAATTCACCCTGGAAAAAGAGGAAAAAAAACAGCCTCCCTTTCCTAGACACACTAGTCACCCGCCAGCCTAATGGAACCTTGGTTTTCTCAGTTTACAGAAAACCCACCCATACAGGCAGATACATTCACCAACAACCCCCCCCCCCACACACACACACAACAATATGGAGTAGTGAAAACACTATACAACAGGGCTAAACTAATCTGTTCAAACGACTTGGCCCCAAACACTGAACTAAATCACATCCTCAACACTTTCTCAGCCAATGGCTACCCCCCCCAAAAAAAGTCCAAAAAATATTAGAACCTACAAACCACAGATCTCCTCCCCCCCCCTCCACAACAAGGATTACTCTAAATCCATCACCATTCCCTACATCCGAGGCACCTCGGAAAAGATTACCAAAATCTTAAAAAAGCATGACCTGACCTCCTGTTACAAACCTTACAGAAAATTGGCATCCCTTATCCGCTCCACTAAAGACCAACCACTTCTCCTTGACCTACCTGGTGTATACCAGGTCCCTTGCAGTTGTAATCTGTCTTACTTTGGCCAAACAGGCAGGACAGCGAATATCAGAATTTCTGAACACAAGGACTACATCCGGTTTCACAAGTACAGCCATTCTGGTCTTGCGGACCATGCTCTGGATACACGTCACAGAATACGGTGGAAGAAAGCTACAGTAATACACCATAGCAAATACAAATACGAAAGACTATTTATGGAATCAGCCTCAGCCCTAAGAAATTCTCCAAACCTCAACAAATTTGGTTGCATGCGACTGCCCCAAATTTGGGAGGCTTACATCAGCAGACCTTCAGCCCAACGGCCAAGAACACCTACTTAGCCCGCTAGAGGGGCACCATCAGGACTTTTAGCTTCATCTCTTCGTTCCCACTTACTGTGTTTGTAGTACCTACGTGCACGTGCTTTTTTTGTAAGTTCCTTTAGAAGATGGCAATGTGACATTGCCGAAATATCGGAAAATATTTATTAAAGTTTATTTAATTTATATCCTGAACTACGTTGTTCTATTCCTTAAGTGTTTTAATAATATAAGAAGATTTGTTGATAACGACTTTGTCAATATTGATGTGTGGTTTTGAGAAGTTCCTATTATTTTGTATTCTTTTTAATGTTTCAAATTTACTTATAAGATTTACTTTGTTATTATATTATATTGTGGCTGCTTGAGATTCACAGTATGTATTAAAGGTATGCCAACTTTCATTATCTAGAAATTCTTCCAGTTTCTCCGCTATAGTTCTTTTTTTATTGAAAAGAAAAGTGAGAGTTCGTTTAGTATCCGAGATTCTTTCAGACAGCAGGTCTAATTTAGCTTTAGGATAGATTCTCCTCGCATGTTCAGTTGTTATGTTTTCTTTAAAGCACATAAATTTAGAAAAGACAGCGTGAAATTTGCAACGTTTCAAGAAGATCAACCTGTTGATGCTTACTCCAATTCTCTTCAGTGTCTTGTTGAAGTTTCTTTTATTATGAATAATAGAAGCCTCGTCATGAAGGTTATAGATGAAAGAATGAAATGAAAAAAAAAATGAAAGTAGTATGTTAACCGAGTTAATGATCATTCTTTCATATATATATATGTTTTTTTTTTTTTTTTTTTTTTTTTTTTTTTTTTTTTTTTTTTTTTTTACACATGTTAAGCAACTTCTCAGGACAAGACTGCATGGTCAGTAATTATTCCTTGGTAACTGTATAAATTCCATTTACATCTTGCCATATGCTCTTTCCTCTATGCAGTCCAGATCACCATAGTTGAAATCTCCCATGACTGCTTGGCCTGCACTCATTGTGCTAATCTGCTAATGCATGTCATCCACAATTTCTTCTGGACCCCCAGGTCAACAGCAGCAACTAATAATATATTTTGTCCTATTGGCCTCTATCTCACATCAGACAGCCTCAAATGAACCATTAAACTCAGATCTACAATCTTCTTTAACTTCTATTTTTGTTGGTTGAAGTTCTTCAGCTACCGTTAATAATAATCCTCCTCCTCCTTCTGCCCTATTTCCTATCTTCTCTCAAAATACAATATCCATTATATTCTATCCCTGTAGCTTACATCATTCTGACAACCAGGTCTTGCTGATGCCAATAATTTTTGGCAGAGTCGAGCTGACTAATGCCAAAAACTCCTCTTCTTTATTTCTGATACATCAGGGCATTTGTGTATATGCATTTCAACATCTGGGTGCAATAATAGCTTCCTACTTCTTCCTCACTTACTGTTTTGTTGTGCCTGCGTGCATGTGTCTTTTACTTAAGTTCTTGAAAATGGCAACGTGATGTTGCCAAAATAATGAAGTATATTAAAATTTATTTTAATGTATATCCTAGTACGTTGTAATTTCCTTAAATTATATAGTGAAAATGCATAACCAACATCTAAGCCTTTCCATGAGAATCTGGGTGCAGATTATCCTTACATAATGTCATTACTTGCCCATTCAGATTCAAAACCTGGGAAAGTGCACCCAGCTCTTACAATCGTTCCTGCAGTCATACTTATTTATCCTAGGGGTGGCTATTTCCACATAGTCATTCCTACACTCGGACTCATTTGTCCCAGGGGTGGCTAGACACATGTTTGACTGCTTATCCCCTAATATTTTTAGTTTTCCTGATTTTGCACTTCCAACCTCTCACTGAACAACACTTTCTTTAAGAACCTAACTCCAACTAGTAGAATAATTAATTTCTCTCTTATTCGTTATATCCATTTGACTTTCTACCATATCAGTTTTGCTACCTCTGCTGTCTTTTTCCATATTTAATTTGACATATTCACTAACAAGTGTGCTTGAATCGCTGAAATATATTACTAGTTTTATAGGTTCTCCATTGAAGATATAGTTGATGTTTTCAATGTTTCTGTCTATTTTCATTGTCAAATATAGACTGTATTGCCTGATATCCCATTAACATCATATAACTATAGTATTTTGAAGTGCTTTTTACTTGCATACATTTGAAAAATTATAGGGACAACTACCGTGTTATAGAGTAAAATAATATAAACCAAAATCAACACTCAACATTTCGACCTTCATATCAAGGTCATCATCTGGAGCATATACAATATATACAGAGAAACAAGCTGAACTACAATCTACATGGTTTGCTAAAGTTACAGACCAACCGTTATTACAATTATTGGCCTGACCTCTGGTGAAAAAAAAAAAAAAACTTTACTACATCAAAGCTAGAGCCCTATTATTACCTATTAGGTTACAAAACTAAGAGTTAGGCTGGAGAGCAACGTTTTTATATATATATATATATATATATATATATATATTAAAAAAAATGTGATTATACATATAAATTTCAACTGGTATGGAATAGTTTCCTAAAGTCCTAAAGTATGCTAGATACTAAGTGGACTAAATATGTGCCATTCAAATTCTTGGAATTTTATGCACCATTATTGTGGAGATTAGGGTGGTGAATTAGGACTTTAGGAAACTATCCCATACCAGTTGGTTGAAATTTATATGAATAATCACATTGTTTTTTTTTTTTAAATATATATATATATATATTATATGTTGCTCTCCAGCCCAACTCTTGGTTTTGTAACCTAATAGATAATAATAATAAGAGGACTCTAGCTTTGATGTAGTAAAGTTTTTTTTTTTTTTTTTTTTTTTTTTTTTTTTTTTTTTTTTTTTTACCAGAGGTCAGGCCACTAATTCTAGTAACGGTTGGGCAGTAACTTTGTAGATTGTCTATAACACGGTAGTTGTCTCCATAATTTTTCAAAATTTATTCTGATCACCATGTAAGCATGAAAGAAAGGGTTTCACTTGGTACCTTGCCATATGCTTTTTTCAGATCTACAAAACTGAAATACAGATCATTATTATATTCTCATGAATTCTTCACTATTTGTCTTAAAGTGAAAAGTTGATCCTGGCAACTTCTATTTGGCCTAAATCTAGCTTGTTCTTTTCCATGCTTCCCTTTTGCACTTTTTCTTAGCCATTTCTCAAGTATACTTGCATAAATTTTACCAGGAACAATCAGTAAGGAAATTCTTCTGTAATTTTCACATTCAGTTTTATTTCCCTTTTTATAGATGGGGTATGATGAGAACTCTACTCCAATTATCTGGAACTAGACTCTGTCACTAGGTCTTTGGAATTTTGCAACTACTATGTAAAACTTTTATACCTCCATATTTGAGTATTTCTAGTCAAATATTATATACTGCAATTACTCTTTCCATTCCTAACTTTTTCAATAGCCTCCAGAATATTTTACCACCTTCCTAATATTTACTTTCTATGTTCTTACCAAAGTCTTCACATGACTTTACAGTACTTTGCTTTCTTACATTTTTTCTTTATGTTCTCTAAGATTACATGCTGGCTTGCTTGCCAAAAACTTCCATGATTGTTTCTTTAACTTCCTGAGTCCACTACAGTGTTCTGATTTTTCTATCCTAGCAGACAACTTCACCACATGCCTCTTGGCTGAATCAATCAATGTTTTCTTCAGGGGTTTGTCAGTGAATCTCCAACATTTGGTTATCGTTTTCAATCTCTTTCATTTTTTTTTAAGATATATTACAAAAATGGTCAAAACAGCACATCAAATTGTTGAAGAACATGTGTCGAATGATATAATCACGTAATCACAAGAAAGATATTTATTTAACCAAATATATTTAACCAAATATTTGGTTAAATAAATATCTTTCTTGTGATTACGTGATTATATCATTCAGTCTTATGTCGCAAGTATCCTTAAAACAACGAACATGTGTCGAATAAGGATAAGGAGTTTATTATTCTCCATTTATAAGGCTTTAATAAGGCCTTATAAAGATAAGCAGATCTGTGTGCAAGTTTGGTTGTCTGGATTCTAGAAATGAGAGTAAAGAAGTGATGGAGAAGATCCACTGGTAAATGTTTGTGGGAGGTCTTTTATTCCTCAAAAGATAGTAGGAAAGGCCATTTTCACTCTATCTAACCTATTATTATTAAAAGATATTAAAATATTATTAAAAGATCAGTAGGAAGTAGATACTGATAGCTTATCAGAGATACAAGGTTGATTAACAAAGTTAAACATTTTATTTTTCCTCATGTATATTTGATCATTCAGAACAAAGAAACTTCCTTTGCAATAAATGTGTAAGCAGCACTTTACTTTAAATCTTTTATCTTGCAATAAACAGGAATTATTTGAAAGCAAGACAAAAAACAGAATGCTAATGCAAAATTATTGCACTTAAGCTTTACAATTAAGGGTTTATCATAACTGATTTCATATCAATATACCTCTCTATAATGTTTCACTGCCAACCTGGTAGGCCAAGTGAATAGCATATTCGTTCTCCAATCAATAGTTCATGGGTTCAAACCCAAACTGTGTATGAATGTTTATGAATATGTTTAGGTGAGAGATGAATTTCAATTACCTGGTGAGAGACTACCATCAACCTCTTTACTGAAAGTGAGGCCAAAAGTGGTTTGGAAAAGTATCACGTCGAGTTCTAGGGCATAGAGTATATACCCTTTAGTTCCCCCCCCCCCACACACACACACTACTAATTTATAACAGATTTACAACCTGTAAAAAAAATAATAATAAATAATTATTACAAAACCACAGAACTCCACTTACCTCTGAGAATCACAACACAGTTACATCATATGTATTAACACACTATATACAGTGTTAGTCAATTACTTACATTAACCTTCTTCAACTGTCATAATAATTTTCACTTTGAAAATGAATGCAATAATCAGTTATCATATCAGTCTTGAATTGAAACACTCATGTAAATAAATTCACTAATAGAAAAAGTGGGAAACAGCTTAAAGGGTAGATGGAATTCACATAAAAAAAATACATGGATACATATATATATATATATATAGTAGAGATATTAAATAAGAAAAGTAGGAAACACTTTTATTTCTTATTTAATATCTGTACTATAAAGAGTGCTAAGGATAAAGGGTAGATGGAATTCACATAAAAAAAGACAGTTCACAAATACCAATTTTACAACTAAAATTCAATTGAAAACATTCAAACTAGCACACTGTACAGAATGAGAACTTCTGTAAAACTGTACCTCATAATGTGGAAAACTACTCTACTTTATAAAGATGATGATAAGACTAACTCTTCAAATCAAATTACAGGTCAACCTCTCTCTCTCTCTGTGTGTGTGTGTGTGTGAGTGTGAGAGAGAGAGTGAGATTGAAGTGTTGGAGAGGTAAGTGAGGACCCAAGATTCCGAAATGGGTTGGCAACAGTAGCATTCTCTTTGTTTGACTTCATGGGTTTGTTAAAGGAATATCATATTTTAGCAATCTACTTACTTATTATAACAAGGTGACAAATGCATTGGACAAGGGAGATGCATAGTAGTATACTTAGATGCATTTTTGGAAATTATGGAGACAACTACCGTGTTTGAATAAAAACTTTAGTTTAATATAACTAAAATCTACAATTCGACGTTTCGACCTTTATGTCAAGGTCATCTTCTGGAGCGTACAAATATACACAAGAAACAAGCTATACTACAATCAAACTGGTTCGTTAAAGACACTGACCAACCGCTACCACAATTGTTGGCCTGACCTCTGGTGGAAAAAAATAAAAAAAAATAAAAAATAAAAAATAAAAATTATACATCAACGCTAGAGTCCTATTATTTGTGTTGTCTACTATATACATATATTAACATCATTCCAGCCAGTTGGAGTGGAATGGTTTCTAATACTAGCGGATTGGCTAGAGTCCTGACTTATGTTGAATCTTTCATATTAGGTTGGCTTAATGTGTGCCATCCAGATCCTTGGAATTTTCATACCATCTTTGTTATTGATATTTGGGTGGTTTATCAGGATTTCGCAGATTCCTTAAATTTTCTTTCGTACCAAGTTTTTGTGCGGTGTAAGGAGCAGGTGCTTTTCCAGTTGATTTGGTATAAGGTGTTAAGTGCATGGTCTGAGAGGCCTGCTTCACCATAATGGTTACATTTGATGTGTCTAATATGTTCTTTCTTGCGTATAGGGATTGTCCGTCCTGTTTCTCCAATGTACGGTAAGTTACAGGTGCAGCAGATGCAATAGACTCCAGGATGTGCTGATGGGAGGAGAGGATCCTTAGAGGAGCTGAATACGGTTTTAAGTTTAGTGGGTGGTTTAAAGTTGGCATTGAGGTTATAATGTTGTAGGAATTTGTTTATTTTTTCCGATAGCCCTTTAATGTATGGGATGGCTATGGTTTTACTGTAATCTAGATTCGTTTTTGTTGTGGTTTTACAGAGTATTTTATTGACAGTATTTTTGTTATAGCCTTTATTTATGAATGTGTCACTAATGATTTTTAGTTCTTGTTTCAGAGCTTGCTGGTTAGAGCAAATAGTTGTGGTTCTGTTTTTAAGGGTGTTAATGACTCCATATTTTTGTGCTAGGTGGTGGTATGAATTCGCATGTATGTATTGGCCCGTGTGTGTCGGTTTTCGGTAGCCCATGAAGGATAGACTACCTGAAGGAAGACGTATAACTAGTGTGTCTAGGAACGGGAGCGAATTTTGGTTTTCGATTTCGATGGTAAATTGTATGCGTTCGTGTTGTTTGTTTAGGTGGCTGAGGAATGTGTTTATTGTTTGTCGCCCGTGCGGCCAGATCGCGAACACGTCGTTGACGTATCTGAACCAGACTGTTGGTCGTAGCGTGGCAGAATCAAACCCTTTGCTCAAAGGTTTCCATGTAGAAGTTAGCGATTTGGGGGGATAATGGTGAGCCCATGGCTGTACCTTCCTTTTGTAGGTAGAATTTGTTTTGCCACACGAAGTAACCGGACTTTAGTACGTGGGCAAAGAGGGCCGTAATGTCGGGCAGAATTTGTTCTGTAGTAGGAGAATTGTGTCATTGATGGGGACATTAGTGAAAAGGGCAGAAATGTCAAAACTGACTAATGAGTCGTCTTTGTCGAGTGTTATGTTTTTGATTTTGTTTATAAAGTGTTGTGTGTTTTTTATGTAGGAGGGGGAATGACCTACCAACTCCTTGAGTGTTGCTGCTAATTTCTTGGCTAGGTGGTAATTGGGACTGTCTATTCCTTCCACGATTGGTCGAAGGGGCACATTTTGTTTGTGTATTTTCGGAACCCCATATATTCTGGGGGGTCAGGCGTAGTGGGGTTTGAGTTTTTTAACCGTGTCTGGTGGCCAAGAAGTGACGGACTTTAGTAGTGTTTCTGTTTTATCCTTTATTCTTTTTGTTGGGTTATAATTTACCATTTTATATGTGTTGTTATCGGCTACTATTCATTTGCAGTATGTATGTTGACCTGTCAAAGACAACAGTGGCACTGCCTTTATCAGCTTTCGTTATTATGTTTTGTTTGGCTTTTAATGATTAATTGCTGCTAATTCCATTTTAGTCAGGTTGTTCTGTATGGTTTTCTTGATATTTAGGACATTACTGGTTTCTAGTCATATTTTATCTGCTATATTGTTAGGTAGGGATCTGATGCCTCTTTCATTGTGGTAGATAAAATCCAATTTGTTTACCTTTTTCGGTGCTATTGCGTAGTTCAGTCCTTTATTCAGCAGCGTAAGTTCGGCGTTGTTCGGGGTGTGGCTTGATAGGTTAATCACATGGTTCTTGCTTGTTGGTGGTTGGTCGCTCCTTGTCTCCCTTATTTGTTGTTCATTGTTGTTTCTCAGGGAGGAAGTCCTCTGATTGGATGGATTCCTGTGATTGGCCACCATATTTTGCCGTTGTTTCAAACTGTGGAATTTTTTCTTGAGTTTTTCTTTATTCTTTTCCAGGGTATGCTTGGCCGAATTGTCAGTAATTCTTTCAAGTGTTTGTAGAATGTCTGGATTAACATAGTTCGATAGTTCTGATTGTAATTTAGAAACTAGATTTTGTGTTGTAGCTAAGTTTTGGCGGGCTGTTTGAATCTGTTCTCTAAGCATTGCTTTTTCTGTGCGGTCATAGATACGTAGTGTATTAGCGGACATAAATTTCTTTTTTAGCTTGATGCAGATTGGAATAAGGTTATTGTCTCTGCATCTTTTTAAAAAGGCCAGCCGATTGATCAAGAGAGAAATACGAATCTTTAGCTTACCATAGCGATTGCAGCACTTGTGGGTATCATTTCCATGGATTTTTTTTCCAGCAGAGGTCAGGCCAACAGATCGGAATAAGGTTATTGTCTCTGCATCTTTTTAAAAAGGCAAGCCGAATGATCAAGAGAGAAATACGAATCTTTAGCTTACCATAATGATTGCAGCGCTTGTGGGTATCATTTCCATGGATTTTTTTTCCACCAGAGGTCAGGCCAACAATTGTGGTAGCGGTTGGTCAGTGTCTTTAACGAACCAGTTTGATTGTAGTATAGCTTGTTTCTTGTGTATATTTGTACGCTCCAGAAGATGACCTTGACATAAAGGTCGAAACGTCAAATTGTAGATTTTAGTTATATTAAACTAAAGTTTTTATTCAAACACGGTAGTTGTCTCCATAATTTTCAAAAATGCATTCAGATCACCATGCAAGCCTAAAAGAAAGGATAGTATACTTAGATTTTGCAAAGGCCTTTGATATTGCTACATGACAAGCTAACAATTAAATTGAAATGGATGGAGCCAGAGTCAGACAATAGACTAGTGAACTAAATTACAGTTTAGCTGTCTGATAGATATCAGAAAGTTATGTGTACAGAGAGTGATATTCTAGAAGAGGAAAGTTATCAGAGGTGAGCCCTAAGGGTCAGTTCTGAATGCATTACTGTTTAACTTGTATGTTAATGATATTGGAAGAGGTTTAAATGATGATGTGTAGTTGTTCACAGATAAACAATAATGTACAAAAACTGAGTATGAATAGAGCAGATGCTGTAGCTTTGCAAGAGGACTTGAATAGATCTGAATAGGCAAGTGAGTAGCATTATCAGTTCAATGTTGTGAAACAAAGATGAGATTTAGAGAATACAATTGGTGGAGATATCTCAGAGGAGGTGGAGAAGATGAGGAATCTGGGAGTGATGGTAAACATGGACCTAAAATTTCAGGGACACCACAATAAAATTTTGAGAACAACAAAGAGGATTATGGCAATGACAGAGGAAACTGGTGTGTTCCACTCTATCTGTCTATGTGTGCAAGGCTTGGATCAGGCTACATATGGATTAGTGCACGCAGATTTTGTCTCCTGGTTTTCAAAAGAATGAAGAGATATTCCAAAGGTGATCGACTAAGATGGTTTCTGGTCTTCAGAATGAATATGAGAACGGGTTGAAGGAATGCAATTTGCAGAGTTTAGTGAATATGATTGAAACATATAAGTTCATAAATAAGGCATTACCAGATTAATGTGGATGAAGTTTTCCAAAGAATTTTGGCAGACAAGGAGGTGTATAAGGAGGATATGGTCAGATATTTTTTTCCTTATATATATATATATATATATATATATATATATTATTATTATGACAAGCCAATCCATGAAAGATTGGAACTGAGGTATATTTAATGCTGTAAGTTGGCTAAAGGTTCAACAATTAAATGGTAAGGAATCTGTGAGCTTTCAAATAAGCAACAGTTATTTCACACTGGATAATGAAAGTAATCTACTACCTAAAGACTTTACAGCGCCTTCCAAGCTTTCAGGGATGGGCTTTGAATTGCCATAGTGCAATTCAAACTATCTACTGGATGTGGAGTGGCTAACCATTCAGTCACCCAGACTAACTAAGGTGACTAGAAAACTGATAGCTAACCAGGAGGAAGTCAGATATCATGTAATTTCATATAATTCAATTTATTTTGCAGCAAGTTTACTATAATCACTCAAGTTTCAGTGGTTAATATAATTACAGTAGGTAAATAATATTTAGAACAACTGAATTTGATTTCCCAATGGCATGAAAGTTCAGTTGTTCTCTTCATGGATATAAGAATTGTATCCATAAAGATTGTGGATTAGATGGTCTCACATCAACATGTTGCATGTGATTTTGGTAACCACGCAAGAGTTTACATTTCCAGGAAGTAGCAAATCAGCCAAAGAGTGCACAGTGAACTGGTGTAACTATTTGATCAATACCATTAGTTGTTTTGGATGCAATTCTAATCAAATTAAACAACATTCCTAATATTCTAAAAAAAAAAAAAAAAGTATGAAAGCCATGCAACAATTTGCTGAATTCAATTATGTATCGCACACACCAAGCAGCGCAAACAGATATAATTCATTGATCTCATAATTAAATATTTGCATACTGTCCCACACTTCACTAATATTATCTATTGTAAAAATACAGAATTAAATGAATTTAAATATGCTACATACAGAATTTAAAGAAATTTTGTAACTACAGTGGTATCTCGCTAATCCGAACCTCTTTAGTCCGAACCCTCCAGTAATCTGAACTGCGGTTTGAAAGAAAAAAAAGTTTTATTTATTATTTTTATTATATTTATTATATATTATTATTTTGTGTACTATTATTTTGCCTGCAAACTGTACTTCATTGTTGCAACCAATGGATCAGAACATAATACAATCCATTAAATTAAAAGATCGTAAAGACCTGCTTTTAAATGTAATTTCCCAAAATTATAACGTTACCACATCAATAAAAAATATAAATTTGAAGGATGTAGCATTCTCAATTGATGTTGCTTGGGAATCCTCAAACCTGAAGTAATTTGAGTATCATGGAGAAAACTGTGGCCTTCCAGAATTTACGAAGATAACTACGGTGATACACAAAAAGCAGAAATTCAAAATGTGCATAATTTGGTTAAAAATATAAATCCAAATATTGAAATTTCACAAATAGATGTTACGGAATGGATTACAGGTAGAACCGAAAGTGAATTCGAAATCAAATCAGATGTTTAAATTATAAATATGATGCTACAGAATGAATTAGCAGACGATAATGACGATAAAGAATTCAAAGAAAAAAAAGTTAAACATGAAGAGGCAGTTGACAAATTTTATTTTTCACTTGGTTAGAGTATAATAAATTTAGTTTAATCCTTTATCCAAGTGTGAGCAAACAAAGTTTGCGCCTGAAAGTATCTTCAGGACTGAGGTAAGGTGGTACAACACCAGGGCAACTCGTTGCAAAGGTGGAGCAAGCAACCAACAATTCCTGTCTCAGTATCTCCTATAATGCAAAACACATCTTGCGGATATGTCTAATGTTATGCATTAAGGGAAGGGCCACTACCCGGACTAGTTTCGACCTTTATTGAGGTCTCTTCAGTGGGAGGCAGGCCCAAGTTGAGATACCAGGCAGAAGCATTAGCAGGTCATCTCCACCTATAGGAATTGCCAAATGGTGTGCCACCCTTTTTTTACTAAATTACTCTGGATTTAGAGAAAGTTGTTTTCAGGCGCAAACTTTGTTTGCTCACACTTGGATAAAGGATTAAACTAAATTTATTATACTCTAACCAAGTGAAAAATAAAATTTCAACATCTTTCTCTAAATCCAGAGTAATTTATTAAAAAAGGGTGGCACACCATTTGGCAATTCCTATAGGTGGAGATGACCTGCTAATGCTTCTGCCTGGTATCTCCACTTGGGCCTGGCTCCCACTGAAGAGACCTCAATAAAGGTCGAAACTAGTCTGGGTAGTGGGCCCTTCCCTTAATGCATAACATTAGACATATCCGCAAGATGTGTTTTGCATTATAGGAGATACTGAGACAGGAGTTGTTGGTTGCTTGCTCCACCTTTGCAACGAGTTGACCTGGTGTTGTACCACCTTACCCCAGTCCTGAAGATACTTTCAGGCGCAAACTTTGTTTGCTCACACTTGGATAAAGGATTAAACTAAATTTATTATTATAGGCAGTTGACAGTTTTAATATGTGTATAGAATGGGCTAATCAGAATGATACGCCATTCCACAAAGTTTTATTGCTAATGAAGCTCCGAGAAGAAGCATTCGAAAAACGTTTAGCTTCCAAGAAGCGAAAGAAAATCAGTGACTTTTTTTACAGAGAAAGTAAAAAAAAACTTTTTTGTGTTATTTTGTGAAACTTTGTTTTGTGTGTTGTATAGAAGAAAGTAATTTTTTTATGCAAATAAAGTTATGTACTTCTTCTTTCACTACGCGTTATTCCCGCTTCCTATGCAGGGTTCGCATGTTACTTAGATGCGACTTCTTGTTAGTACCACTCCCAACCGACCTGTCGCCTAGCCTGCCGCTGGGGATATATTTTTGACTGTATCAGTGTATGTTCACGTGGCCGGTTTGCCTGCTTGCGGGATGAAAAATGCCAGATAAACTGGCGGAAAAAACCCTACTGGCAGCGCCCAAAACCGGCTAACTTGGCTATGCCTGAGGAAGATCCTCAAGTTCCTCACGTCTTCGACGGGAATCGAACCTGGGACACTCCTTCCCCAGGCATATGGTTGTGAAGCGCAAAGCCACTAGGCTAACCGCATGGACTAAATTAAGTTATGTACTGAACTATGCAATTTTATTAAATCAAGATCCTCAACAATAAAGATATATACAAACTAAATTTTTTACTAAAATAAACTTATATTACTTTTTAAGTTTTACATTACAGTAGAGTAGCTTTTTTTTTCTGAGTTACTTCATTTATTTCCAGAATTAAATTGATGTACATTAGAATCAGATTACTTTTGTCTTAAACGCTAGTTATTGTTGTCTCTTGGGCAAAAATTCACTAATCCGAATGAGCACGGTTTTTATTCGTTCGGATTAGCGATATACTACTGTATATCTTAACAGAGATTTCACAGATAATGCTTAGCCAAAGCAGTACAAAGAGCGCACGGAAACATCTAAGACTCTTCAAAGGACAAGACAACAACAACAACAACAGATAATGCTTGCCATTTCTTAAATTATTCAAACATTCCAGTGAAAAGAGATAGAGCATATGCTGGTCAGGTAGCATTTTCAAATTTCAGCATATTTGCTTTTAGTAAGTAACAGTGTCTTTCAATAATTTAATGCCACTATTTAAGGCAGATTCCCTTTTCTTTCTTTTTGAAGTACTACAGATGTATACATAATAACATATACATCAGGGAGAGGTTACTTTGAATTGAATTTGCCAGACTGGCTGATGACTTAGTGTATCCACTCTCCAACCAACAGGTTTGAAATTCACCATGGGGATGGATGTTTGTGAAAGGCAAAGTCTTTAGGAGATGAATTTCATTGTTCAGTATGGGACTACTACTACTCTCATTAACGGAAGTTTTTTCACTTGGCTATGCTGCCAATTATATATTTGGTTTAATCCTTTATCCAAGTGTAAGCAAACAAAGTTTGCACCTGAAGTATTTTCAGGAATGGGGCAACACATGGTAAAGGTGGTATAAGTTCTGATCAGCCTTAGTATCCCATAATGCAAAGCACATCTCATTGGAGACATGTAAATATATCTGGAGGGGAAAAAAACATTACTTGATAACATATAAAAAAAATAAAAAAATAAAAATCAAGAAAATTATTTTACACAATTTTATATGATCATTTCTCATATTTTAGGAATAGCAATAACGTCATTACAGTTTAGATTTGGTCTGTGAAGTAGGGCTTCAGCGCTTTCTTTATATAAACATTCCTGTTTTAAAGATCTATGTAGAAGTTTGGTCTTTTTCCAATGGATCCTATGGTTTGGATTTTCAACTCTGTGTTGTACGAGGTCAGATTTCTGCGATTTGATAAGACGGATATGGTCTTGATGTTCTGAAAGGCGTTTATGAACAGATCTACCTGTCTCTCCACAGTAAGACAATTTACAGGAGCATGGAACCTCGTACACACCAGGTAGCATCAGAGGTGAGAGTTTGTCTTTAGGAGAAGGTAACAAGTTATAGATATGGTTGATTGGTTTGTAAGTAGTAGCAAGTTTGTATTTCTTCATAATTTTTTAAAGGCGTTCGGAGATGCCTTTGACATAAGGTAATCCTACAGGCTTGTTCTTGTCTAGGTTGATGTGGGAAAGTGATTGATGATTTTATTGAGTTGTTTTAAGATTGTATCCATTTAGTATGGCTGTATTTTTGATTATTTCCAATTCTTAGTTTAGAGATTCTTCAGAGGAGCAGAATCTGTGTGCTCTGGTTACTAATGATTTAATGATGCCAAATTTTTGAAACGGATGATGAGCAGAAGAATTGTGAATGTGATGACCTTAAAATGTAAGCTTGCGATAGACAGCAGTGGAGATGGAACCATCTTCTTTTCTTTGGATGCGTAAATCCAGAGATACCCTGTAGAGATGTTTTTTTCTAGTGTGAATTTGATGCGAGCATGAAGAAGGTTTATTATATCTAGAAACAGGTGTAGTTCTTGTTCGGAATGACCCCAGACAGCAAAGATGTCATCAACATATCATATCCAAATTTTTGGTTTGGGTTTAAACGTGAAAATTTTTTCTTCAAGGTATTCTAGAAACAGGTTCGCTAAGTTTGGTGATAAGGGAGACCCACATTGCTGTTCCTTCCTCTTGGTTGTAAATTTTCTCTTTCCAAGTGAAGTAACCAGACATAATAACAAACTTGAATAATTCAACAATATCGGATGGAAATTTTTGAGTTAAGTCTACTGTTTCCTTATGGGGAATATTAGTGAAGAGGGAGACGATGTCGAAGCTAATTAGCATGTCAGTTTCCAACAGTTGAATGTCTTTTATTTTTGCATGAAACGCTGTCGAATTTTTAATTCATGAGGCTGAGTGGCATATGTGAGGACGGAGAAGGTTACATAAAAATCTTGATAATTTGTAAGTCGGGCTGCTAACAGAATCCACAATGTCTGAGTGGAACATTATTCTTGTGAAGCTCAGATAAACTGAATGTTCTAGGAGGCCTAGCATGGTATGTCCTGAGTTTTTTTATTGTTTCTTCATCTAAGGAAGTAGTTTCATCGAGTAACTTCTTGAGCTGTCTTTTTGTAGGATCATAATCAAGTTTGGCATATGTGTTTTGATCTTGGAGTAGTAAATTTATTTTTCGGTCATACAGTATGGTATCTAGAACAACAGTGGTATTTCCCTTGTTGGCCCTGGTGATGATTATGTTTTTATTATGTTTAAGGAGGTAAGAGCTTTCAATTCTGATGATGAAATATTCAAGTCCAAAGGTTTGGCATCATAGATTATTTTGGCTATTTCAAAACAAAGTCTATTGGTTTCAATACTGGAAAGATGACCGATGTTTCTTTCAATGTTGTAGATAAAATCTAAATATGGAAAAAATTCAGATGAAATGGCAAACTCATGACCTCTTGCTAGAACATTTAATTCATCTTCCGTTAGTGGATGGCTAGATAAGTTAACCAATTTTTCGGTCGGTAATTTGTTGGTATTATTCTTAGATCGATTTAACAAAGTAAGGTATTTTTTATGTAGATTAATATTATTGTTATCAAATGCTTTGATCCCCAAATTTTTTGAGACACTAATAATCAATTGTAGCAATTCTCGGTTTAACGTATTTGACAATTCTGCTTCTAATTCTTTAATTTTTAAATTATTTGTTGCCAATTCATGTTTAGAAACTCGTAACTGATTAAGCAGTAAGGAATGGCTTGCTTTCTGATAGATTTTATGAACACTTGGAAAATTCATGACTAAACAAACACACATAAGAACCACAGTAATAAGTTTTAATAAGTAGATATTTCTCCACAGGTTTCATTGTACAATAAAGTCTTATTCCTTCATGGGGAACTGACAGCACAGAAGACAGACTTACTAGGCAAACTTCAATTGAAACAGGGTAAGCTTCGTGCTAGAATCTCTTTTTTTAAAAAAAAAAAAATGCAGATGCGATAAACACATTCCAACATTGGCTAAACTAAAGGAAGTTATCAAATCACCAGGTGCTCATAAAATCTATAAGAGAGCAAGCCATTCCTTACTGCTTAATCAGTTATGAGTTTCTAAACATGAATTGGCAACAAATAATTAAAAAATTACAGAATTAGAAGCAGAATTGTCAAATATGTTAAATCAAGCATTGCTACAAGTGATTATTAGTGTCTCAAAAATTTCAGGGATCAAAGCATTTGATAAAAATAATATTAATCTACATAAAAAATACCTTAATTTGTTAAATCGATCTAAGAATAATACCAACAAATTATGACTGAAAACTGGGTTGTCAACTTATCTAGCCGTCCACTAACAGAAGCTGAATTAAATGTTCTAGCAAGAGGTTAATGAGTTTGCCATTTCACTAAAATCTTTCCATATTTAGATTTTATCCACAACATTGAAAGAAACATCGATCATCTTTCCAGTATTGAAACCAACATACTTTGCTTTGAAATAGACAAAATAATCAATGATGCCAAACCTTCAGACTTGAATATCTCACCATCATCAGAATTGAAAGCTCTTACCTCCTTAAAACGTAATAAACACATAATCATTACCAGAGCTGACAAGGAAATACCACTGTTGCTCTAGATACTACCAGTCATATGACCAAAAAATGAATTTACTACTCCGAGATTGAAGTACATATGCCAAACTTGATTATGATCCTACAAAAAAAAGCCAGCTCAAGAAACTCAACAAGTTATTGATGAAACCACTTCCTTAGATGAAGAAACAATAAAAAACTCAGAATATACCATGCTAGGCCTCCTAGAACATACAGTTTATCTGAGCTTCACAAGAATAATGTTCCACTCAGACATCGTGGATTCTGTTAGCAGCCCGACTTACAAATTATCAAGATTTTCATCTACCCTTCTCCATCCTCACATATGCCACTCAGCCTCATGAATTAAAAATTCAACAGAGTTTCATGCAAAAATAAAAGATATTCAACTGTTGGAAACTGATATGCTAATTAGCTTCGACATTGTCTCCCTCTTCACAAATATTCCCCATAAGGAAACGGTAGACTTATTAACTCAAAAATTTCCATCTGATATTGTTGAATTATTCAAATTTGTTATTATGTCTGGTTACTTCACTTGGAAAGAGAAAATTTACGAGCAAGAGGAGGGAACAGCAATGTGGTCTCCCTTATCACCAAACTTAGAAAACCTGTTTCTAGAATACCTTGAAGAAAAAATTTTCACATTTAAACCTAAACCAAAAATTTGGCTATGATATGTTGATGACGTCTTTGCTATCTGGGGTCATTCCGAACAAGAACTACACCTGTTTCTAGATAAAGTAAACCTTCTTCATCCTCACATCAAATTCACACTAGAAAAAGAATCTGTATATTTTGGATGTGTATCTCCTTTCTGGATTTACACATCCAAAGAAAAGAAGATGGTTCCATCTCCACTTCTGTCTATCACAAACTGACATTTTCAGATCACTACATTCACAATTCTTCTTCTCATCATCCATCTCAAAAATTTGGCATCGTTAAATCATTAGTAACCAGAGCACACAGATTCTTCTTCTCAGAAGAATCTCTAAACCAAGAATTGGAAATAATCAAAAATACAGCCATACTAAATGGATACAATCTTAAAACAACTCAAAAAATCATCAGTCACTTTCCCACACATCAACCTAGAGAAGAACAAGTCTGTAGGCTTCCCATACTTTATGTCAAAGGCATCTCCGAATGTCTTTCAAAAATTATGAAGAAATACAAACTTGCTACTACTTACAAACCAATCAACCAGATCAATAACTTGTTACCTTCTCCTAAAGATAAACTCTCACCTCTGATGCTACCTGGTGTGTACAAGGTTTCATGCTCCTGTGGATTGTCTTACTATGGACAGACAGGTGGATCTGTTCATAAACGCATTTCAGAACATCAAGATCATATCCGTCTTATCAAACTGCAGAAATCTGGCTTCACACAACATGGAGCTGAAAACCCAAACCATAGGATCCATTGGAAAAAGACCAAACTTCTACATAGATCTTTATATAAACATGAACATTTATATAAAGAAAGTGCTAAAGCCCTACTTCACAGACCAAATCTAAAACCTTAATGATGTTCTTGCTATTCCTAAAGTATGGGAAATTGTCATACAAAATTGTGTAAAATAATTTTATTTAGTTATTTTTATTTATTTTTATATGTTATCTTATAATGTTTTTTTTTCATCTCAAGATATATTTTAATTTAATTCTATAACACGCTATTGCATGCATATTTGGATTCCATTGTAATCATGCGCCCTAACTGTATGTTATTCCTGGTATTGTTTGAATTAGCTGTACTGACAATGTCCTAAGATACTTAGGATGAAATATCTACTTATTAAAACTGATTACTGTGGTTATTACGTATGTTTGTTTATTCATGAATTATCCACAGGTTTCATTGTACAATAAAGTTAATAATAAGGTGTTGACGCCTTTTGGCAACTCGTATATGAAAATATGACTTCTGCATTACTTTAACCTTGGTATCACCTCTGAGTCTACCTCCCACTGATGAGACCTCAATAAAGGTTGAAACTAATTTGGGTAGTGACCCTTCCCTTAATGCATAGCATTAACATGTCCACAAGGAGATGTGCTTTGCATCATGGAATACTAAGGCAAGTGATCAGAACTTATACCAACTTTACTACGAGTTGCCTCCGTCCTGAAAATACTTCAGGCGCAAACTTTGTTTGCTTACACTTGGATAAAGGATTAAACCAAATATATAATTGGTACTACTCTGCTTATTGGAGGCCTGAAGTGGCTTAAAAAAGTTCCATGTTTGATCTCAACAGCAGGGTTTCCAGATCTGGGAAAAAACTAAAAAAAAAAATAAAAAATAATAAATAAATAAAATAAATTAAAATCCTTAACCCACGCCTGGTATGAATGTACTATAGGCTGAGAAATAAACCTTTCGTAGGTAAGGAGCCACATAAAAAATATTAAAAAAATGACTGTCCTGGGAAGCATGAAACCATTTTTAAGTATTTAAATAAGTGATTTTTACACTTTCCTAGATAGTAATTTCCCACATTCTCCCCTACTAAACAGGTTATCTGTTAATTTAAAACTGATTTCAAAAGAACAAAAACAATGAAAAGCTAACAAAAAAAATCACAATCAAGAATAAACAAATGTTTCTGTAATTACAATAATTTAAATAAATACCTTTACTTTTTTGCTGACTGGTAATGATTGCAAGTGGGTCACAGGATAGTTTTTGGTCTTTGGCAGCTGAAAGTCATCTGAGAACCAAAAATACAAAGTTTTATTTTAAATCTGAATACTAACTTCATGTTGCTAAATAAAATAAAAAAAATCAGAAAAAAGCATTAATAAATTCACAGATGATCATAAAAAGTTATCTTATTATGATTTTTATTATTATTGTATAAGCACCTCCATGGAGACTCATTCATGGAGTCTCAAACAATCCACACAATCTATAAAATCCCTCCTTGAACCCATTAATAGACAACTCACTCACAACTGACTCTGGCAACATATTCCACTCATTCACAACTCTCCAAGTAAAAAATCTAGTCCACACACCGCTATACTAAACACACTTTTATTCACCTTTCAGGGATGACCTCCTGTTCTAGCTAAGTTGAAACATTTCCCCTGCATGAATCGTATAAAAACCTATAACTAACACAATGTTTCTATCATATCCTCTCTTTTTCTCCTATCAACCAACTCCTACAATCCATACTATCTATCCTCTCACTTCCCTCTCATACACTCCAAGCACACCTTTATTGAATTAAATCAATGAACATTTCCTATAAACTTCTTGTATCTCATTTGATGTAAAAAATCTTCCAGCCTGTGGGGGAAAAAATCACATTAATTAAAAATATTAAAATTGAAAACAATAAAGCCTGCTGACAATTTTATGATTTATCTAAAGACCACCTTGATGAACAACATTTCAGCATGTTAAGAAAACACTTTGCAGGTTGCATAAAATGGATCAATGAGCATGTAGCCCATAAGTTGCAGGATGCTAATCACTGCTTTATATGGTTTCAAAATTATAGATTTCTCTACTAAGGGAGATTAAGAGATTACCAAAACACTAAAAATAAAAAAATAAAGAAAATTTCAAACTAGTATAGGGTTAAAAAAAACTTACCAATTTCACTGTCATAAGAAGCTGAAATGTCACAACTTATAGAATTATCTTTGAATTTTAAAGACCTTGAACAGGAAGTCCTATTGGTAACAGGCAAAATTAATGGATCACTCTTTTGTGTATCTTGAATATCATGATGCTGTTCATCTTTAGTATAAAAAGAAACAGAACCAAATCTCTTCTCTACCAGTGATAAACAATCAGCACTTAGTTGGTTAGATGATGATTGAGTAACATTTTCAAATAAATCATTAGATTCACAATCAAACATAAGATCGAACTGTGCGCATTCCAATTTATTGGAAGAAAGGGATGTTAATGATACAGGTGCCATTTCAGGAGAATTCTGTACTTCATGTGAAGGTGATATGTTCTTTTTAAAATCTGATGAGACAGTATGACCACTGAGTCTTGCAGAACTAGTATGATTATCTGATGGTATTTCTAATATGGTTTCTAAAGAATTTTGTTTTTTTGTTTTATAAACAAGATTAATATTCTTATCTGAACAAGATAATTTTAAAAATGTTTTTTCATGAATTTTTTCATCTTCATTATTTCTTACTCTTAGAGAATTATCAATCATATTTGTTAACTGCGTCATTGTAAACTGAGTTTTGCACTCGTTTTTCTGTTGCTGCTCTGCAGTATCAAAGTCAAACATTAAACCAAACTGGCAAGTCCAGTTATGCTCTTCTGTTGTATAAGACATATTCTTTGGAGATGTGTTTACTATATTTTTATTGGACTGATTATTTCCCTTTAATAGCATTTTTTTTGGTGTTGATGATGGCAACCCTGATTCTGATGCTAAAAATGCAATATCAGTAAATTCAGAACACAAATCCCAGATGGGTGCACATGTAGTATCAGGTTCAAGAGGTAATATAGCATCACTTCCTGTGCTAGTTAATGGACTCATTTCCAGCTGATCAAGTTTCTGTTTACTATTAACTTCTTCTTTCCCCTTCATTTTGCTATTCTCAAGATTTGTATTTAATACACTATATGAAATATTCTCATCTATATTAACTATATCTGCTATATTTATTGGTGAAAGAGTTATTTTATCTAAATGAAATACAGCTCTATTTAACAGGGGAGGAGATTTAATATCTTGTACCTTGTTAGTGAAATGAGTAAATAAAGAGGTTGCATAGGTTTCTGAATCTACTGCTTCAGATAAAGACTTATTAATTACACACACAATGGAATCATCAACAAAAGTGTTAATTGCTTCAAAATTTGTCAAATTATTGCTTAAAAAGTTAGGATCCTGTTTAATTGGAGATTCTTTCTGTTGGCAATTTTCATTCCTAGAATCAGATTTGTTATAAAAATCATTGCTTTCTTCATTGCTGATCTCAATAAAACATGGAGAGATTTCTTCCTCTGATTGCTTTTCACTATGTTTTGAATGTATATATTTAGACTCACCTTCACTAGATTTTTCTTTGCCAGTAGATTCATTTAATATTTTAGACTTACTCTCATTGCTGGAAAACATTTTAAGATTAGCCTGAAACAGTACAGGTTTATTGTTATTTTTAGCCTTTTCTGAAATTTCACTGCTGATATTCTTTCGTGAGTTCCCGTCGAGTGGTTTAGATCTCCTAAGTTCTTTCTGATTGCATTCATTTTCAAAGTTCACATCTGCCATTAGTAAATGAGGGGATATTTGAAACCTTGATGCATCATTAACATTGTGGCTTTCCATATTGCAAAGATTTATGAAGTTAAAAATCTGTACCAGAGTTTCTGTCTTCTTTGAATGCGATACCATAAAAGTTTTTTGCAAAGAATTCTGCCAGGGTATCCTATTACATAATGATAAACAGTGTCCAGGTGGAGGTTTCCCAGATACATTCTGAAAAGAAAAAAAGAATAAGAAACTGAAACAAAGAATAGTTTCAAGTTAGACAAAATAACATTGAATTCTAAAAATATATATGTGTATATAAAATGATAAATAATAAAAATTAATAATTATATGGAAATTTTAAAATCAATCATGATATCCTAAGATAAATATTTAACTCTTCTAAAGTTGCACCTCATTTTGGAAGTGGTCACTTAGTGTGTTGTGAATACCTCCAAACATTATTTTATTCTATGGCTGCTCTAGCAATTTTTTTAACATTTTTTTTTTTCTGATTAGCATAATTCTTATAAAAGGAAATTCAAGAATGTTTTAGTGATTTCCCTTATTAGAGTAAACACAATTGATATAATGAAGATATTAATTTAACTATTCATCATGTAGCACAGTCACCTCAGGATCATCACCTATGGAAGAAGTTAACACATCCTAAATTTCTTTACCTCTTCTGACATCATATGAACATTTTCAAAACAGGTCAAGAAAAGTTACATTCATTAAAAAAGCATGTAATAATTCATACAGGAGTTACATAATAACTAATGCAAAAACAGTTTTTTCCAAGACTGATCATATTTAGATGATCATATCAGGCCATGAGGTCGCGTATTGTATGTGTTGTTATTTTGGTGCTGCTGCAAGATAAGTAATTTTTTTTCATGAGACCTTGATACAGAAAATACTGAATAATTATCATCCCTCTTCCAGAATGCAATCTGATCTTAAAAGGATCAGCATATCCTACCTTAAAGGAACATCTGAACAAATAGAAAAAAGACCCTTCACACACATAATTTATACACCAACTTCTCAAACCAGCCCAAGAAGTTGTCATTTTTCTTACCATCCATCAAAGATACATTATCATCTCTATCCTTGCCTGGTATTTATCAAATACTCTGTTCTTGTCATCTTTGCTACTATGGATAGACTGGCTGTTCTGCTACTATTAGAATTGAAGAACATCAAGATTGTATAAGATTTTTGGATTATGAAGGTTTAGAATTTGCTTCTCATGCATCGACAATAGCCAAAGTTTACTGGAACAGTACCAAGATGCTACACTACAGTAGATTCAAACTTGATTGTCTATTTTTTTTTTTTTTAATTGTGTGAAGTATCACATCATCATCCTAATCTTATCTGACAGACTGCATGCTTATTCCAAGTTTTGGGAAGTGATTACCGTTAACTGTTTATAATTTTTTTATATTTTATTTATTTTTAAATTAAGTAATTTTACATCTATTTCTATCTCCGAACTCTAATAGTGTTTCCTCCTACTGTACAGTTGTGACTGAGACGTGTGATATTATACACATGCTGTTACTCGTTCTTATATTCAAATTTATGTGTTACCAGTTTTTTTTTTTGCCTTCTCCCTGAAAGAAGCTCATGATATATTTAGTAATAAGTTACATTTAGTTTATTCCTGCATTTGTGAAGTCATTATTCAAAAATCATATAACATGTTTCACTTACAGTTAAATTCAATTCTGAGAGATAACATCAAATACTATACAAAACAAGAACATAGCATTTGGCTAAAAGTTCTGTAGTTTCTCTTGACCATTCAGGAACTTTCTCTCCTCTTTATCTTCTATTTCTTTTCTTTATTAATTTTTTTTTAGTTTCTACCCACACAATCATTCAGCCTGTTTTACCACTGAAATTCATGTTACCATAATAAGAGGGGGAAGCTCTCACTTGGCTAATATACTTGCATCTTCTTCTAGTAAGCAAGTCTCCTTCTTTAACACATATTTTCTTCATTTTGCTAAGCAGGCATGAAGATAATCACTCTGACAATAGGAGTACAGTAAAACCCCGAAGTTACACGGTAGGTGGGACCAACAAAAAGCGCGTAAGTCGAATTTGCGTTACTCGGGGTATAATTTTGCATGTAATTTATATATACAAACATACAATTGGGACCAAAGGTTTACAAAAACACCTATATTTTTTAAGAAATATAAGCATAATTGTAGTTTTTCGTACATAAAAAAAAGAAAGTTATTTCGATGTCAATGGTTTCATAAAATCTAATAGATTCGTCTGATGGCATAATGTCTTTTTCTTGTCATGCAAAATTTCTTCATAGCAAGCTAATGATTTTTTTATTCCTTGCCTTGTGGCTATGATTCGTTCCTCGTTAGAATGTATGTCCTCCAAAATCTGTAACCCTTTCTTTTATGATTGTTCTTACTGTGGATTCCTGTAGATCGCACTTCTTTGCTAGCCCATAAATTTTTCATTCCACCTTCAAAATCCTTAATGATGTTAAGTTTTGCTTCCAAAGTCAATGTTTTTCTTTTCTTGATAGCTGTAGAAGAATCGGACTTGCTTCTTTTAAACGACATTATTATTTTTTATGTGATAAAATTTTTATCAAAAACATAACATTAAACAATCGCAAGGTTTGTAGACTATAAAAATCATGTATGAATGGAGACTGCGCGAAACACGTGCTTGTTCACAGCATGTGTGACAGGAATACATATAAGAAACCACGTAACTCGGGATAGCGTAAGTCGGGGTATGACTGTATATTTAACTGAGCAGTTCTAAAGGCATTCCAGTCAAAAGAACTTTACTATAGATTCCATCCTGCTCCATGGAACATATACTACTTACTTTTCATTAAACACTGTTACATCCTGAATGATCAAATTTGGAAAGAAATTAATTCATTCAGAATCTAACAAGTCAAAAATGTAAACAATGAGAAACTTGTACTTGGGCAAGAAAATAAATACACATATATTAACCTTAAGTAGAGCTGAAAGAACGTTGATTCAGAAATGTGAAATTAATCCCGTTTACACAAAGTCATGAAAGGAATTTTGTATAAAATTGTAATTTAAATAGAATATCCTATGCAGTGTATGTGAATTAATTGAGTGTAAGCTAAAGTCTAAAGGTCATGTCTTAGTCGTCCAGCATAACTTATGGCCTAAGACAGAGAGAAATTATATGGAAGATGAAGCTCAAATGTGTTCTCAGAAGACGCCACGCGTGGAAGATGAGTGCCATGCGTAAAAACGTAAGGGAGAGAGGGCGCCTAAGGAGGTGGTATAAAAGGGTTCCCCCCCCCCCCCATGGCTTTTTGGTTCCTGGTTCCTGTTTTCTTCCGTGGATGTTGGCTCTCTGCCCTGCCAGCTGGGTGATTCCGGATCAGTCGTAGACGTTATGAGTCGTCACCCGTAGTTCCGAGTCCCGGCTAGCTATCTCTTCATAACAGAGTAGCGGAGCAAGACCAAGGAACGGCAATGCTGATGACTGCAAGTGGCAACGGAACGAGACCAGGGTGGCATATCACCAAATTGTTCGGAAAGGCCATATCATGCGACCATCGTAAGTGACCATGTGGACGGACCAGATAATCATACCAGGGAATGGTAAAGTAGAGAATTTATTTTATGTTTCCAGTTAAAGAAATGAGTGGACACTATGTAATTTAGAGTGTGGACATTTGATAGTGAACTTTTAAGAGATTACCATATTTGGCAGTGACCTGTCCCAACTGGAAAGAAATGTCTGAGAAGGAGACTATGTGATATAACAATGATAAATGTGAGAAATATTAAGTAATTTAGAAATGATTGAGGGGATAAAATTATAAACTAGCAATTTTGTATTTTAATGAGCAATTCACTAGAGCGAGTTATTATTCATGTTCAAGGGTATTTAGCTGTGTTATCTAATTCTTTTACATAGAATGAAATTGAAATAACCATGTGTTTGGTGCATTCCTTGTATATGAATTTTAGACCTCAATAAGCATGTTTTGTATTTTATACCTGATATTGGCCTGAGATATGAATTCAAATTACCACTGATAAAACTGAACCTAAGCAGGAGGGATATAGAAGTATAGTAGAGATTTATGAGCCACGATTGCATACTAAGTTTGATATATGATAACAGGTGAATTGAATTAGATTATATATGAGTATAAGTGCTAGAACTTTCACCGCTGTATATTATTCTGAGAAGGTCTCCTTGGATAAGAGTCTCATCTATCCTAGGATATTGGCTGGCACAGCTTTAAAAAATAAATGCGCCAATATTTGATCAGGAAACAGTCTCAGATAATAGAATTAAGGGTTTTGTTCCTAAGATAAAGTCTCTAATATTTAAAGAATACATGTGACTGGTCTAAGAAAGAAACAGCCCAAATTATAGATTGAGTAGAATATAGAGAATGATAGATGCAAATTGAATTAAGTGTTAAAGATAATCGAGAATTAAAAGAGAGTTAATCATAGTATAGTAAGGCAAACATAATAGAACTAAAATACAGAAAAGTACTAAGAGCAATGATATATAACAACACCTAACATTCTCACTAATAAACAAAGGATTGAGACATTATGCTGTCCTTCAATATTAACTTCATGGTATCTCATTGGAGAAGAGATCAGTGGCAGCTTGTCCATAAGAGCTGCAGTCCCTCAAGTATAAAATAAAAAGTTCTCGTTTTATTATTGCCGTTCTTAAATTTTTATACATTTATCTAAAAATTGTGTTTTTTTTTGTTTGTAATACAATACCCCTCGATAGTATTTTATATAATTCATTTTGTAGCAGTAGTTTTATTTTGCAATAGCAATGTGCTGTGCAGGCCAGGGCAAGTATCGGTATGGTACAATGCTCGAGCCGCAATCAATGTAGACCACACCAAACTGCTACCTAGTGGGGATAATGTAGTGGGGGTAACGTGTGATTTACCTGTAGTATTGCAGCCCATGATATGTTGCTACCACACAAGCACAAACAACATAAATTAATGTTGTTGTCATTATTGTAGGTAAATCTCGTTCAGTTTTTTTTTTTTTGCTATTTAATATTAGCATTTAATTTATATCTTTGTAGAAATGAACGAAGAGAAGAATTCTGTTAAATATTGTTAAATTCTGTTATATTTTAGTTTTATTAATTACATAATTTTTTCAATCCATATTGATTTTTTTTTAAACTTTTATTGCTACAGCCCCACCACTACAAATTCTTACGAGCCACCACTGGAAGAGAATAAAGATACATATAAAAAAATTGTCTGAGATCGCAGAGTTTATCTCGGCAGCATTTTCCCTTGCTGTCCTAATCTTACTTACCTGCTTGCTAGAGTTCTTGTTACCCTAGCAAGAGCTATTCGAAAAACTCCCAAATAATGCACATGCCCAAAACAAAAATTAGTGACATTTTTATTATTATTATTATGTGACACCTCCAGGGAGTCCAAAGACTCAATGAGGGAGAGTGTGCCAACAGCATCGAATGACTGAGCCCTGTCCAACTACTAACCGTGCTCAAACTTGCTTAACTTTTAGCGTGAGCCATTAGCAGCAGAGGCTCTACCAATCGACCAACCTTTGCTGGCTAAGGTTGAGAACATTACAGCCATTACTACAGTGCTTACATGTCGTAATAGTAATTAGCATAAGAACACTGCTATAAATAAAACATACAATAATATACATACAACATTATTTCTATGTAAATCTTTAAGGACTACAACATACAGTAGGCAAATTAACTACTTAAATACATTTTAGGTTTCTTCTGGTATCACCACTGTTTAAGTAGATGGCAACTACAGTAATACAAAATGTACAACTGCATTAATAAATATGAACAAATGCATAAATATTTTTAGATTATCTTATCATATATAACAAAACAAACCATTTTATGAAATTTTCTCATTAGGTGTCATACTATACAAACAAATATAATAAGTAAAATGACTATGTCAAATTATTACAACTCCACATGGTTATTTATCATCATCAAATCCCTGCCATGCCTCAAGGGGTGTACAGGATATGATAGTACTACATGAAAAATTTATATCATTACTAACTTCCTATCTACAATTTTCCTCCAAATCAGTCTGTTACTTGTCAAGACTCCAACATTATCAGATCTTATATTTCTATCGTCTAAGGCACTTTGTACCGTATCAATCCACCTATATCTTGGTCTTCCTCTGGTTCATTTTACTGTCAGCCTGGCAGAGAACACTTGTTTTGCTATCTTTCCTCGCCCATTCTGTTTAAGCGACCATACCACCTGAGATTAACTCTGTTAATACATTCCTGGATGCATCCTCGTTTTTAATATGATATTGCCATTGATGCCATCTATTCATGCCTTTAATATTTTCAGGACTTTCACATCTGCGGTCTCTAGTCTTTGGTTCAAGTGTTTTGCTTCTGCCCCAGCTCTCAGATCCATAAGTTAAAACTGGTTTGAACATTGTCTTGTATACAGCTAATTTAGTGTTCCAACTAATTTCTCTCTTATTCGATATGAATTTATTCAATTGACTTCCTACCATACCAGCTTTGTTATTCTGTTGTCTATTTCCATATTTAATTTATCATCTTCACTAAAAATCGTGCCTAAGTAGCTGAAATGTTTTACTTGTTCTATAAGTGCTCCATTCACATTACAGTTGATATTTTCACTGTTTCTGCCTATTTTCATTGTCTTTGTCTTTTTAACACATTCATTGCCAAGCTGAAAATTGGAATTTCGTGTGGTGGCCAAATTTTTTTTATTTTATAGCGATGTCCACACGATAATGCGTGATCGGCCGCTAGGTGAGAACTCGCATCACGCGATATTGCATGATTGGCAATGAACGTGTTAATGCTGACCTTCATACCATATCTATTACAACAGTTATTCAATTTAGTCAGGAAATCTTGTAGACTGGTGGATTTATTTAGAAGTATAACATCATCCGCATAAAGCAAAGAGCTGACATTAACATATTCAATTTTGATATCAGGTTTAATACTACTTTCCTTCATAATGTGATCCATAGAGATAATGATTAACAGAGGGGATAATATACATCCTTCCCTGAAACCAGATTTAATATTAAACAATCTTCCTGTACTTCCTTCAATTCTAACTGCTGACTTACAACTCAAATAAAGACTAAGTATTGCTTGATATAGTGTCCCATTGACACCGTATAACTGTAGCGTATTGAATAGCTTCTCTCTTGGCACCTTGTCATATGCCTTTTCCAGATCGACAAAGCTTAAATACAGATCTTTGTTATATTCCATTGATTTTTCAACTATTTGTCGTAAAGTGAAGATTTGATCATGACAGCCTCTATTTGGCCTGAATCCAGCTTGTTCTAAAATTTTTCTGAACTGTTTCTGAAGTATACTTGCATAAATCTTACCAGGAACTCTCAAATAATGAAAGACCTTTGTAATTCTCACATTCAGTTTTATTTCCCCTTTTTATATACATGGGTACTATATAGAGCTCTACTCCAATGATTGGGAATTTGTCCCTGTATTCTCTGTCCAGGCCTTCTGAACTATGCAGTGCAGCCACTGTAAGACTTTTATAGCACCGTACTTCTGCATTTTGGGTCAAATATCATCTACTCCTGCTGCCTTTCCACATTTCAAGCCTTTGATGGCTTTTTCTACTTCAAGTATGGATGTGTATTCCTGACTGTATGCCTGTTGAACATTTTTTACCACTGCTTGCTTCATTCAGCAATTTTTTGAAGTAATTACTCCATACTTCAAGGATATCTTTTTTTTTTCCCATTTTCATGTCACTTTTATCATCTCTAACGCCTTTTATAGTACTCTTTCCTCCATTTCTAAGCTTCTTCAACAACCTCCAGAATATTTTGCCATTTTCTTGATATTTATTTTCTATTACTCATGTTTTGCCAAAGTCCTCCCATGACTTTTGTTCAGCTACTTTTACACAGTCTTTAGCTTTCTTACATTTGTCTCTGTATTCTCTAAGAACACAAGCTGACTTATTTGTATTTATTGCTTTCTTCTTTTCCTTCACTGCCTCTTTAACTTCCTGCGTCCACCATGGAGTTCTGATTTTTCTATCCCTGCAGACAACCTCACCACGTTCATCTCTAGCTGAATCAATCAAGGTTTTCTTCAAGGCTTGCCACTGAATCTCCAAGGTTTGGTTCTTGTTCTCAAACACTTTCATTTTTCCTTCAATAATCTTTGTGAATTTTACTCTACAGTTCACATCTGAGAGCTGCTCAACTTTTATTCGCTTTAAAACTTTCTTACATGTTATTCTTTTCATTATGAAATTCAATTTTATCCTGATCAAGACTAAATAATGATCACTTCCAATTTCAAATCCTCTGTGCACTCTGGTGTCCTGCACCAGGGAGGAAACATCACTAACAACAATAGCATAGTCAATGAGACTTTTCTTATTCCTTGCCTCTTCTCTCCATATGAATTTGTACACATTTTTATGTTGGAACATGGTGTTAGTAATAACCAGTCCATGTCCTGAGCAGAAATCCAACAACTATTTGCCATTATTATTAGCTTTGCTCTTTTCTCCAAATTTTCCCAAAATATTTTTGTATGTCTGACAATCATTTCCTACTCTGCTATTTAGATCCCCAACAGGACCAACTTTTCCTTTTTCATTGTGTCAGTTGTTTTCTCTAAAGCCTCAAAAAATTCCACCACTTCTACCTTAGTAGAACCTTCTGTGGGACCATAGGCACAAATAAGTCTCATTGTCCAGTTCCCCATTCTCGTATTTGCCCACATTACTCTACTTGAGACTGCCTGCCATTCAAGAAGATTAGCCTCGTATTTAGTGTTGAATACTATGGCTACTCCTCCTTTTCCTTGATTCATTGCCTGAATATAACATGTATTTATTGCTCAGAAAGATCTCACCAGTTTTTGTCTTTTTTGTTTCAGTCACCCTTATTATGTCAATTTGGTACTTATCTAATTCCTCAGCTAGCTCCATTTCTTTGTCATTCAGGCTTCTTATGTTGATAGTAGAGATCTTTAATTCTGGTGATGTTGAGTTTGGGTGTGTTTTCAGATTTGTTTCAGTAGCTGACTTTTCGCTGTTCGCCCTGGTTCCCTGGCAAAAACAACGAGAGCCTTGTTTAACCGGGTGATGCCCCAGCCGGCATGAAATTTTGCCATTTTGTACCATCATTTTGTATTTTAGTTTAAGTCAATAAGAATACAATTTGGTCGGCTAAATCCCAAATTGCCAGTCCATCCTTGTCCGTTCAGTATCCAGGTAGATACCCAACAGGGTGCACCACGAGAAGGTGAGGATTGGACATTAGGTCAGAGTCTGGTCGGTTCTCTGCATTCCTTTAAAGGTGGAGGTCTCTCAGTTACAGCTTTGACCCTTAAGCACACATGGTTACTTATGGGTTAAAATTATTTCACAAACAAGAAATTGATTCTGACATAAATCACAATATTAATAGATGAGGATGGCCTAATTTACTCCTCCTCCACTCCAGTTATACTTTCATCCTTTCAAAAATTTTGAGGAACAATAAAAGGAAATGTCATTTTTTAGTCAGTGACAAAGATTTTGCATTGTCATCAAATTCTTAATATGTATCCTCAGAGGTTTACAGGATATTAGAATAGCACTGCATGAAAGTTTGCATTAACAACTTCATATTGATAGTGTTCCTCCAAATTAATCTGTTATCTGTCAGGACTCAAATATCATCATATCTTATTAAAATAAAGATATGAAGAAATTATATTCTTGTTTAATCCTTCATCCAAGTGTAAGCAAACATTGTTTGCACATGAAGTATCTTCACAACTAGGTTACCTTGATTCAAAATAAATTCCCTTAGTATCCCATAATGCAAAAGTACATATCCTTTCAGGTATATATAATTCTATGCATTATGGGAAGATCCACTACCCAGACCAGATTGGACCTTTATTGAGGTACGGTTAAATTGTAGGGGGGGGGTATCCCTCCAAAAACTCTAAGTGATCTACAAGATCACCCCAAATCTCACTGAGTGACTCTAAAGGATCACTATTAAACTCATTAAACTCTTATCTTATGACTCTACTTAGTGACAAGCAAAAACTTGCAACAAACAGGACCACTCTACTCCCTGGAATCAAGCCCAGAGATGAATATCATTAAATGTCATTAGTGGGAGCCAGACCCAGAAGATACTAAGGTTAAAATAACTTTTGACTTTTGTGGCTGGATGGATCTCAATCCCTTCATCTCTAAGAAGTTTAAAGGGAGATTATTGAGCACTTAGCTCACCCAGATTAGGGCGGTGTGGGAGCGCTTGTACCGATGAGCAGAGGTGCTTTCAGGTGCTTGTGTTTCCACCTGTCGTTTTCATCATAGTTAGACCACTCTTGAATGAGTTGATTGTGGTGAATAGCTGCTTTTGTGAAATATGCAGAGGCAGTTTCATGGAGAAACATGGGAATATCTGGTGTGTTAGCATCTTGGTGGAGGAGAGCATTCCTGACAAACCATGGAGCATCGAAAATCATGTGAAGACATTTGTTTTGAATAACTTGTAGTTTTTTGATGTTGCTGTGGGAAGTGTGACCCCCCAAGTCGGTGATTCATACGTTAATATAGGTCTAATATTTGTTTTGTAGATCAGTAATTTGTTTTCAGTGTTGACTTTACTTCTTTGGTTGATAAGAGAGTAGAGCTGAGCAATTACAGAATTTGATTTGTTGCAGGCATAGTCGATGCGTGGGTTAAAATTGAGGCGGTTATCCAGCTGTATACCTAGATATTTGGTTTTAGATTTCCATGGAATGGCAGTGTTGAAAAGTTTGACCTCTCCATAGTGGGACGCTCTCCGTCTGGTAAAGAGAATGGCAGTGCTTTTGTCAGCATTTACAGCCATCCTTCATTTTCTGAATCGTTTTTCTAGATTTGATGCTGTGACTTGTAGGCGAAGCTAGATGCAGTCTGAGAGATCTGCTCAAAATTGCCACATCGTCTGCATAGCAAGCTATGGTAGTCGATGTCGTGCTAGGGTCATCTGCAACGAAGATGTTAAAAAGTAGCGGCGAAAGCAACGAGCCCTGAGGGACACCTGTAGTGATTCTTTTCAGAGATGATCTAAGTCCGTGCAACTTAACCTGAAATGTACGGTCTTTTAGAAAGGAGTCAACGATCTTAGTAAGGTAAAGTGGAATGTTGGCTGTAATCATTTTATAGATAAGGCCCTTATGCCAAACCTTATCAAACGCCTTTGCCACATCCAGAAAGACAGCTCCTGTATGTTGTCTCCAGTTAAATCCAGTTGTAATATATTCCACCAATCTATGAACTTGTTGAACTGTACTGTGCCCAGTAAGGAACCCAAATTGCCCTTTTGGAATAATGTTGTTTCTGTTTGCCTCATCTTGTAGACGATTGAGAATGACCTTTTCAGCAATTTTCCCCAAGCATGACAAGAGACTGAATAGGCCTATAATTCTGTGGGAACAGTGGTGATTTCCCTGCTTTATGAAAGAGAATTATATCTGCTTTTTTTCCATCGAGTGGGAAAGTAACTGAGTCTGAGTATTGCATTTATGATGGCTACCAGGTGCATAACTGCTTTATGAGGAAGCGCTTTAATAGTTTTATTGGTAATGGAATCGGATCCTGGAGCCTTTTTGTTGTTGAGCTTCTTTATGATGGTATAAACTTCCTTGGGTGAAGTGAAACTAATATTTTCATGGCTACAGGGATGACATAAAGCACAGCGAATATGTCAGTGGATTTTCTCAATGAATAGTAAATTTGCATGTATTTAGGCCTACATTGCAGCTCCAGGGCATCTGCAAAAGCTTCAGCCTTCTCATCATCATCTCAGTGCACTATGCCTCTTTCACCATGGATAGGCTGTGTGTTGGACCGATCCGTGCAGAGAGCTTTGGCCAATTTTCATAGTGAGTTATCCTCAGCTTTTAAGGAATACAGCTTTTTTCCCCCATTGTTGATTCCTGAAGTCTTTGAGAGCATATCGGACTAGGTTGGTTGCCCTATTTAGTTCTTGGTGATCCTGGGGAGATAACGTTTTGTGGTAGTGGTGTCTAATTCTATTTTTGTTTCTGATTAGAGCAAGGATTTCTTCTGGGAGTAGGTTTACTTGAGCTGGGGTGAAAGTAGGAGAGGCTGCAGATAAGGCAGTTTGGATTTTATTTTCTAGATTGTTGACTGCTGTGTCTAATTCTTCACGGGACAAGATATTAGGTACTGAGTCTATAATAGTGTTGATTGCAGCTTTGAATTATGCAAAGTTAGTATGTGATTGGCTGGGAATGAGTTCAGGATCCCCTCCTAGGCTTAGAAGTACTGGATTGTGATCAGAGCTTAGCTCATTAACCACTTGAAGTTGGAACTGATGAGAAGTGTTTTTGAAAATAGCAATATCGAGAACATCAGGTCTGCCAAATGGACCGTAGTGTGTTGGTTCAATAGGACCTGCAATGACAATGTTTCTCGACAAAGCAAAATTGTAGATAATCATTCCATTGTAATTGGAGCTTACTATTCCATAGAAGATGCTTTGAATTGAGATCTCCTGCCACAACTGTTGTTTCATTTGTATTGAGTGGCTGGGAGAGGTCTGAGGTTAAGAGAGTTTTGCCTGGAGGGTTGTAAACTGAATATATATTTAGAATGCCTGCATTATTGGTGTGAATTTCTATAACAGTTTTTTCCAGATTAGTTGTAGGGATCTTTTTTATTTCATTGTAACGGATGTTTTTCTTGACAAAGATTGCAGTACTGCCACCTCTGGCATTGAGCCTGTCATTCTGATTAATGAGCAATTCCTCAGCTTGGGATTATCACAGGGCCATAGATGCATCTCATTGATCAAGAGAATATCAATTTTGAAGTGATCTGCAAATTCTTGTAGTTCCTGAATTTTGTTATTAATACCTGCATTCCAGAATGTGATCTGTATGAAATTTATTGAAGTGGTCGGATTATCCATTAATCATTGAGAAAATGACTTGGGTATTTTTGAGAAATCTGTTTGCATCAGCCTGGTTTGGATTTGATTTACTAAAAGCTGTTAGCATTTTTCCAAGAGTAGCGGTAAGCATTGCAGCTGAGTTTTGACCACTTGGTATAGCAGTCAAAACATATGGAACATGTATGAGAGGGATGATTGCCTCCACATTTAACGCACTTGTACTCTGCTCTACAAAGCTTCTGCGCATGCCCGTATTTCTGGCAGCAGTGGCATTGACCTGCAGGCCTTCCTTCTGAGTAGTTCTGTCTTAATTACTAGGGTGCAAAGAATTTTTAGATCACATATCTCTCTCTGGTCTTTACTGATTTCTACTAAAACCAGAGGCATGGGACGTTTGTCTGCATGGTAGAATGGCGAGAGTTTTATAGGTTCTAAGCCTTGTGACTTGAGGTCAGTAGCTGTCTTCTCTGATGTTATTGTTTCCACTAGATCTCTGATGACTACATTTAAATTTTTCTACTTTTTAGCTGAAATGTGTGATATGGAATTTTCAGCTCATCCATAAATTTAGTAAGCAGGCGGTAGTCCGATGCTCCTTCTGGTTGAATGCAGACACCGTCATCTGAATTTTTAGCAGACGTGAACTTGATTTTGGTGTTCTTCATCGCCTCCGCTACTGTAGACCATTTGTCTTTAGATCTTAGAATCACGGGTGGAATTCTTTCTTTGGGCTGAGCCGCTGTATTCATTGACACTGCTCTTTCTACGGGCTGTGCCGATGTGTCCATCGGTGCTATCCTATCTTTGGGCTGAGTCTCTGTTTCCACTATTGTTTCAAGTTCTGTAGCTAGAGACTCCTTCTTAAGCTTCTTTCTACTGACCACCTGATAGTCTGCAGAGTCATCTGAGTCCACTAGGGGCTGGCTGATAGCTGGCGACATAATCTCCCTGGTGTTATCTTGAGAAGTGTCGGAGAGTGGATCGGGGGTTGGAAATCCTCTGATTCAACTTCAGTAATCTGGTGGATCTCTACTCTACTGGGCCATTTGGAGTGAAGAAGGTATCCAACATGTTTGAAAACTGCAAGGAATTCCTTAAAGTTTAAGTCATCGTATGATGTATTCATGATTAAGCCTAATCTGTAGTTTGATGGGTGTTTTGCGTGGAACAGGACCTGCCTTGTCCCTTCCTACCACTGAGTGTAGCCCGACAGTGGTAATCTCCTTTTTGAAGACGGAAGACTACTGCCGGGCACTGGACAGGGAACAGGAGAGGGCCTGAGAAAATTTCAGTGAGATAAAATCTTACCTTGCACAAAATACAATAATGCAAGGGTCATACACTCTACATTTCCAATATACAAGTAGCGAAGAGGTGTAACAACTTATTAAAATACTCTGAATTAGAGATAGTTGTTGAAGCTTTTTTTCACTTGGTTATAAATTAAATTAAAAATCCAAATAAATTATAGAAATTAAACTGGAGCAGTTACTGACACCCATAAACTGTCCAACACCAAATATACTGAACAAACTTATTACTTCATTCCAACCACCTCTATTATTTGGAACAATCTCCTCAATACTGTTTCTCTCGACCGAGTACAACATCTGATTCTTCAAGAAACATATCAGTAGGCTACATCTTTTTTCCTTAATCACTTATCCATACATGGCATTGTAATGTTTAAATGGGATACTATATTAAGTAATACACAGTCTATATTTAAGCTGTAAGGTAGCAGTTAAAATTGAGGGAGACAGAAAGAGATGGTTTGATGTGTAATCAGATGTATGACAACCTTACACTCTATATCCCCTCTTGCTTTTCATCTCTGTTAATCACATTATGAAATATCTATATCAAAATACATACATCATGATGCAATTAATACAGATGACATCAAAATTCATCATGTTAATCTCAGCTCTTTATATAGATTTTATACTCCTAAATTAGTTCAGGAGTATAAAATAAGCACATAGGCAGGAACAGAGACATTAGTTGTATCCTGAATAGAGAACCTACTAAACGAGGAAAGATTTCAGCTATTTATATGAAATAACTGAAAATTTTTCAAAATATGTTTAAAAGTTTTAAATGAAGATAGCGATTTAATTATTAAAATTAAATATGCAAATGGACAACAAAACAAATATAGTTGGCATGGTGTGGAGTATAAGACAGTGTTCAAATCAATTTTAACTTATGGATCTGATGGCTAGGTTAGAAATAAAACAGCTAATCAAAACTAACAGACCATAATTCAAGTTCTGAGAAAATTAATGCAGTGGACGGATGGCATCAATGGTAGAATCAAATTAGACATGAAGATTTAGGAAGGAACATAATATTGTTAGCATTCAAGAATGTGTGAGCAGAGCTAATCTAGGATTAAACTGAATAGGAGAGAAAAGGTTAGAAAAACAGGCATTTGATACCATGATAACAGGAGGAAGACTAAAGTTTAGGCTGATGCAGTTAGAAGTTCAAAACTTTAATATTATTACATAACATAAAACACCTCTTAGAAGAAATTATGCTGAAATTTTTTGACATATAAAACGAGTATCAAAAACCCTTAGATATGGCATTTATTGATTTTGAAAAGGCACTTGATTCAATATCAATATTAGCTATTTTAGAAGCCCTAAAAAAATCAAGGAAGTGAAAAAATTTATCTTGATATACTTAGTCATACATATAAAACTTCAACTGTATCTATAAAATAAGGAACAAATAAGAAATTACCTATAAAAAACAGAGTTAGGCAGGGAGATGACATTTCACCTAAATTATATACAGCAGCCACAGAAGAAATTTTTAAAAATCTGAATTGAAAAAATAGAGGAATTCTAGTAAAATGAAAAGATCTAAATCACTTGTGATTTTCTGATGACATTGTTATTTTAGGAAAAAACTCTGCTGAAGAACTTCATAAATATTAATGAATTGAATGCAAAAAGAAAGAATTAAATATAAACATAAATATAAAGACAAACAAAAATAATGTATAATAAATACATCACCAAAAAAAAGCCAGTACAAATGGAACATCATAAAATTGATATTGTAACCTCCTATGTTTACCAAGGACAAAAGGTCACAGTAGTGGGAGGCTGCAAAGAAGAAACTGTATATAGACTTCAGCTTGGATGGAGAGTCTTTGAAAAATACCATGAAGCACTCAAAGGAAACATCTCAATCTGCCTTAAAAGAAAAATATATGACAGTTATGTGACATATGGAAGTGAAACATGGACTTTGACTAAAAAAAAAAAAAACTGAACAAGTTGAGGATTACTCAGCAGAAAATGAAAAGATAATTACTCACTATTACCATTTTAGATAGAAAGCACAATACTTAGGTCAGAATTCAGACTAAGATGAGAGACATAACATCCATTAAAGATCCAAATGGCAATGTTGCAAGAATTAAAAACCAAAAATGGACAAAGTTGATATCTGATGACATCCCAGAGATGGAAAGAGAGCTACAGATAACCAAAGAGATGGTGGAAAGATAGTAGAAAAATGGTAAAGATGGTTGAAAAATGCAAGATTGGAGACTGAATGGAAGACTTTGGGGGAGCTTTGTCCAGCAGTAGACAGAAAATGGCTGAAGAAGAAGAAGAACCTTCATGCACTTTGCAAGGAGTGTCCAACCTTATACAGTAGAAACTAAGGTTTTGGCTTATGTTTAGGTGAGATTCAGATCTCTCCTAAGATCACTGAGCTCTTTTTGGATTATCAAATGAGGTTCTCATATAAATGGTGGCTGAAATTCTGGATCCAGTTTGTATATGTTGTATTTTTCAGGGTACTCAGTAATTGTCTCAATCCATAATTTTTGTCTTAGGAGGTTTAGGAATTGGCAAGATACTACTTAAGAGGTACTGAATTCTTGAGTGATAGCAAGTTATGGTATTTTATTATTTTGACTTCGCAGAAAGGCCAAAAATTGTTACAAAGCAGTAGTAACCATGTGCATTATTTCAGGTTTTCTCCATACTATTAGCAATACATTATAAGTGTGTATGATATTGAATAGGATTGTTAAAAGATATACATTCATTAGAGTTTGCTGGCCTGGTTGGCCGAGTTGTTAGCATATCCACTTTCCAAACAACAGGTCGCAGGTTTGAATCCAGCTATAGGCATGAATGTTTGTGATGTCTTGAGGTAGGAGATGTACTTCATTGCTGTGTGACACCACCTCCCTGCTTATTGGAGGCCTGAAGTTCAATGTTTGGTCTCTAGAGCAAGGCTTCAGGACTACGCAAAAATAAATACAAAATAGTTGTGACTATAAGCATGAGTTTAACTTTGCTAGGTTCCTGACAAAGTTTTTTTCAGACCGGGTGATCCTGGCTTCATCACACTGTGCTCCAAGGGCAAACAAACTGTTAATGCACAGTACTATTGATGATTTCTGGAGCACCATTTGCATCTGGCTTTAAGGAGAAAGTGACCACATTTTTTCATGGTCTCTTCACTGTGTTTGTTTCGTGCATGAAATGCACAATATCATGTGTTGCAATAGAGATATTGGACAGGTGGTAATGAGAAGTTTGGAACATCCTCCGTATTCACTAGTTATAAGTCCTTATGATTTCAGCTTGTTTCCCCAAAATGATAGAACCCCCCCCCCTCAGAGATCTGCAGCTTCATGATATCCAAGAGATTCTTCAAGCAGTAGGTCATACTGTCACTGATATCACCAGGCAACACTCTGCTAATGGTATCCAGCTCCCACAAATTTGGAAACAGGTGCAGAACATGGTAAGATATTATACTGAACGTTTTTCCACTTGGTTATACCATAAATTAAAGGTGCCAAGAAATTATACTCTTGGCTTCATCCAAATGTAAAGCAAACAAAGTATGCACGTGAAGTTGCTTCATGAATGGACTGTAATATATTCGTAATTTGTAATTTATTGTTTATGAAGTTACTTCTTTACTCTATGTATTCCTCTTGCTTCATTATTTTCGTGATTGTTTGAGCTTGTACAAAATGCCTATATACTCTAATCTCTAACTCACGTATAATACTATTATTTGACTTTAGTCCTTTCATAATCTACTTAGCTTATAGTTGGTATAACCAACTATAAGCTAAGCAATGCAATAAAGTACACTCTCACACGTGCTAGTATCGTAGACTTAGGAAAAACCTCTGGCTGGGACCAAATTCTTAATCTACGTTACTATAATTCAAATGTATTAATCCTTAAAAAATTTATTTTTGTTAACAACTGTGCCATTAAGGAACGTCTAAAAGAATTTTCTATCTTTTCTTTACATACAAGAGAATATTTTAGCTAAGCACGTATAATAATCCTTAAGTCAATTTTATCTCAAGCAACTGCAAATTACTCGGTCATGGCTGTTACTTCACTTAGGTCACACAAGTTTGATTTGTTTTTATGAGACAGTACATTGGCTAACAAAGATCAGGCAAGCTATTAACAAAACCAAATATGTTTATTCTAACTAAGTCAATTAATATACAAAGGAATAGGACATATCACGTGCCTGATTCTCCACACATTCATTAAAACAATTCACTAAAAGCATCAGACAAAGAAATTATTTACACTCAACTTATTATTATTATTATTATTCGTGACACCTCCAAGCAGTCTGAAGACTCATCGCGGGAAGACACCTACAACTGTCTCAACCAATACACCAAACCTCTACTATGAATCATCTCCATCAACGCCATCTGCCGCCCACCTCCATCACTACCACAAGTAGTATTTTTTGTCTGTAAATTGCGTGTGTTCTGAAGGGCCGATTTGTCTGTATGCGGGATGAAAAAACCGAAGTTTCCGGGAGAAAAATCCCTGCTACCTCCATATGAGATCAGCTAACTCAACTTCGATTGAAATCGTCCAGATAAAGATTCCTCCCGTCGCGACGAGAATGGAACTTAGGCCTATTCCAATTGAAGAGCGCAATGTACCGTTGTTCTTCCAATTGCGTTATGGAGGCGCTTATTAGACACGTGGATGGATTTTAGCACACACACCCTTACTCTCTTTACAAATAATAAAAGGCAAAATTATACTATGCACGTTCTAAGCATTTATATAGCACAAGAACTATTCAAGATTACAATGTTCTTTTATACACATTCAAACTGACTTTCGGCTTTCTGACCTCTTTAACACATTATGCCATTAGTTAAACAGAATCAACATCTATCGTCTGTACACACAATCTAGGTTATTAACATAAAGCGATCTACTTACAAGTTCACTATTTCATAGTACAGTCCTGAATCCAAAAGGTTAAGGGTGAATATCACTGGTTCCTTTCTTAAACTTGCGATCAGGTACTATCCGACAGTAGTCGTCTGGCAATTTCCTCCCTTGTAACAGTACTGCATTTCTTTGTCGATGTCAGGAACTGATTCGGCTGTGACAAAATTAGCATGCACGTGGATCGGTACATTCATCGAAAAATTTTACGGTAGGATATCTTGAAATACAGCCTTTTCTACCAGCGAATTCCCCATGATCTCCAGAACTACTGCTCACGGAACCCCGACTCTTCTCCTCAGAAAGCTTGCCACAGGAACAAAAAAATGAGATAGTTTTCGCCCCTCAATCTCTGCCTTTTATATCATTTGCCATCCCTTGGTCTTCCTTCCAAAACTTCCCGGATTTACTGGAGGCGCCGTTATCACCCATGCTTTCATTAGGTTTTGGTGGCAAAACTCATATAATCTGGTGACCTTTGAGACCGTTGTTGACCTTCAGTTTACTAGCCTAATCCTGTCTGATCTTTTTAGTTACAATTGCTTGTAGTTCTACATTCGGATATTCTTACATTATATTACAAAATTTACTACATTACAGTAGGTTATATACACTTTTAAATATAAATATTTTATGGTCCATGTAAAATCGATATAGGTGAAAAATATTTCTATTTTTCACCACAAGAGATTTTACAGGATTACTTGTATATAGAGGCTAATGACTTCACATCAATTGCCTTAGTATCCCATAATGCAATGGGATACTAAGGCAATAACATAATGCATAACATTATACATATCCTTACAGACATGTATAATGTTATGCATTATGGGAAGAGCAACTACCCAGACTGATCTTTATTGAGGCGAAAAATAAAGGTGTGCTTATCACAGGCCTAGAGTAGTTGGTATAGGGATGCAAGAGAGCCTGATGAATATTTAAATGTGTGGATAGGCTTATGTGTTCATCACACATGTGGAATTGAATTTAAATGGTATTGAATCGAACACAGATTGATAAGAAAATAACTATTTATTAACGTAAAAGCTAATATTTCGCTGGTATTATATCCAGCATCTTCAGAACACAAACAAAGTTTGTTACAAATGCGAGACAACCACAATTCAGTGTAACAGTGGGGCGAGTACAAGTAATTGTAGCATGCAACACAAGACTAAAGTCCTAATATGGCACCATCTAAGTTAAAAAAAAAAACAGTAGTCCAAAGTTTTGAAAAAAAAATATAGTAGTCCTTGAAAGTTTTGAAAAAAATAAAACAAAATAAATAAAATTAAAATAAATATTAATTTGGCCTTAGGATGACAGTCTCTCAAATCTTTGGTAGATTTATACAGCCACACTTGTTAAGGTTTGGAGTATGTTTTAAGGCTTCTGTTGATTCCAGGAACAACCTCTCTGACTTGTAGAAGCTTCTGTGCGGTACTTTTGTTTTTTTCCAATTGATCCTGTGTGCCGGGGTATCCAAAGCATGATCTGCCAGACCCGACTTGCCATAGCGAAAGTGTCGGATATATTTTTTGTGTTCATTGAGGTGGATGTCCACAGTTCTTTATGTCTGTCTGTAGTAGGCTCGATGACAAGAACAGGGCACTTCATAGACTCCTGCATGTGATAAAGGAGTGAATCTGTCCTTAGGTGAACGGATGAGAGTTGCCAATTTCACATAAGGTTTAAATATGGTGCACAGTTGGTGTTTGTTAAGCACCCTAGATATCTTTTCAGATGTGCCTTTAATGTATGGGATGGTGATAGTTTTGTTGTAGTCTTCTGTGGTAGATAAGCTTGCTTACACTTGGATAAAGGATGGAACCCAGCAATCCCCCCCCACACACCCACTATCACCGAAAGATAGCCACCTTTTCTACAAATACTCTGGAGTTTATAGCATACTCTGTTCATGCGGTATTAATTACATCGGATAGACATCTAGAAGTTTTGAAACAAGAAAGAAGGAACACATAGGCTATGTAAGGAACAACAGACAGGATATATCAGGTCTTTCTTCCCACTTTGCCTCTACCAACCATAATATTGAATGGAATATGAGCCATATGCACTATATAGAAGAGAACTGCCATTCCAGGACATTTAAAGAAACTGCTACAGTTGCCTGTTCAACAGGTAATTTAAATAAGAATCAAGGCCTAATCTTATCAGATATATGGAAAACTCTAATCAGATAATTTAACCAAAAAGAAATGAACTTCATGAAAATTACAATAAATTTCTCAATAAATAAAACATTGTACTTGCGACACGCATATTATATCATTGTATCATGCACGGTGATAACTTTATATAATTTTTAGAATTGTCGGTTAGTCTCCTAGTTTTTGTTACTTTCTATTGCTTACCAGTGTCCTTTGAAAATGCTGACAGATATCAGTCAGTGAAACTTCAGATATTAAACTATTATCTACTTGACTAACATACAGAATTAAGTCTTTAATTTATTAATAACCCTGTTCTGTTGTAAGTGGAATGCTCAACACATGATCTGTTCAAAAATAATTAAAGGCTATTCTAGATTAGTCTTTAATTAAAGGCATATAGATTATAGATCATAGATCAAAGGCTATTCTACAACGTGCATTCTACAGTGTCCAATCGGTAACAGACATCATAGATTGGATCCCCGACGTTAAAGTACCTCCATATGAGGTCTCATCAGTGGGAGCCAGACTCAGAAGTGATACCAAGGTTGAAGTAATGCAGAGGTCATATTTCCATATACAAGTAGTCAAAAGTGTCACAACTTATTACTAAAATACTCTGGATTAGAGATAGATTTTGAAAGTTTTCCCATTTGGTTATCCTATAAATTAAAGATGTCAAGAAACTGTATTCTCTTGAAGTGACTTCACATGCAAACTTTGCTTGCTTACACTTGAATAAAGGATGAAACCAAGAATAAAATTTCTTGGCATCTTTAATTTATGGTAGGATGTTACTTGAAGAGATGTAATTGTATAGACTGATAAATAAACTATTTTATATTTTGTGTACATGTTGCGACTACTTTATTTACAGCCTCATATAATGTTATTCATTATTTTACACATTTATTTATGTTTCTTTCAAGTATAATGCAATAATATCATTAGAAGAGTAATATGATTATAAATCAAGTGAAAGCCACATGTAACAGACATTTTTATTACATTTAGTCACTCCAAATCGGTTCATTAGTTAAACAAAAACAAACGACCACTACCAGTAGCAACAAACTAATGCTCGCATGTAGGCAAACGTATTATTTTTCATTTTTATTTTTAAATTTGGATCACATTTGATAAAATTGTTGGCACGATAAAAAATACTGCTTATAATAATTTTTTTTTTTTTTTTTTAATTTTGTAATTTTAACAACATTTTAAGAAATATAAAAATGAGGAGGCAACTGAGTGTAATTCTTATTCAAAACAGATTTCATGTAAGGGATCAAACATTAGTGGAATGAGAAGGCATTAAGCACATATGCATGAATTGCATTTTAAAGTATGGACAATTAATATATAACTCTTTAAGTAGCACAACAAAGAGGGTGATCAGTCATGTTTAAAACTTTATACAATATGAAAATTAAGTGAGAATATATCTGGGCTGACTGATAAGAATGGAATCTCAATTCAGACATTTTCCAATAGTTCTTTTGAACAGAAATCAGTTTCAAAATAGATTATGGATTACAAAAGAACCAGTCAGACATTTTGAAGTTAATTTTGGACTTCATGAACATAAAAAAAAGGAGAGCTAATATCAAAAATTGAATAATTAACAGAACCTAATCACCATTTTAGTCTAACTTTGGAAAATAACAAATATTTTGGTATCTTTCATTCAGATTACTGCAAAAAATTTAAATTTAGCATTAGTTCATATACCCCCCCCCCTCCAACAAAAAAAAAAAAAAAAAAAAAAGAGCAGAATTTAGTTTATTTTTTGCTAACAGAGTGAGATGATGCAGAAATTTGGATTAAGCTTAGTTGAAAATTTACTCCACCTTAATCATGCTATTCATTAGTAATTTTTGATGCATTTTTTTTTAAAAAAATGCAATAAAAATAATAAATATATTTAAAATAACTGTCACAAGCAAAGTTACGGAGTCCTGGGATTTCGAAAAAAGTGTCTCAAGTTTCAGGAACTTGAGACTCAGCTGACTCAGAAACTCTAGTGACCACCAACTATGGATTCTTCAATCAAGATCCACAGCAGATATCTTTGCCTACACCTCTGGATATGTGCCATGAAAAGATTTTTTTGAGAAACCTATGCTACTGCACTTAACATATCTAAGGCATTTGAGCAGATTGGTATTGGTATTGGAATTTGGTATTGAAGGATTTTCAGCAAATTGTCACCAACAAGATCATCTAATATACACTGAATATTCATGTGGTCCTTCAGTGGCTGATAATAACCTAATTACCTTCAACGCCTCCAAAACATAGTTTTGTTTTTTCTTACAAAAAAATAAATCCTTATTTCTTCTTCTTCTTCCATGGTTTTTATAATAATGCTGAATGTAATCAAAACCAGATCATTCTTCTTAAACCGACTTACCACTTACCTGGCATAATCACATCACTTCTATGGTATCCTCAGCTTCCATGAAATTTAGCATTCATTTTGCTCAAGATGGTACTTTCCATCTATCTAACCTTGGAACACTGTGCTCACATTTGGGATGAAATCTAAAACCTCTTTAAAAATTCTTGATGCTATTCAGAAGAGGCCAGTTTAGTTGATTATCAGCCCCCACACCGCAAACTCTTCAGCCTCTATTTCTCCTAGACAGTTTCTGCGATATGCCCCTCTTCTACAGAGGCATATTTCCAGATAATTCCATGGGTAATGAACCTGCTGCTCCCTCATTTACAACCCTCAGCACATCAAAAACAATATCAACAGATTATTTTGGTCTTGACTGTAGTTCACATACAAAATTTAATTGTTATAGCCCTTGTGCCTTCGTATGTGTGAAGGTGATTAAAAAAAAAAAAAAAAAAAAACATCAACTGCCTTAGAAGACTGCTAGAAGTTGCCAAGGATAAATTCTTTCCTTTAAGCTTGAACTTCATAAATTTGTCCAGAGCCAAGATAAAGCTGTTCAAATTTTCAGTTATTATGGAATACACTTGCAAATAACTGAAGGAACAGCAGAAGCATACCAGACTATTATGGAAAGGTGAAAATTAACGGAGAGAGAGAGAACCGAGGGCTTTTCTATTTCCACTAGAATTCTTCAATCGTTACACTTGGTTGCATTTTCACTCACAATGACTCTTGATGATTCAACAAGACAAATCCATTTAAGCACTCTGCTTTGCAGATGATGATGATGTGCTAACTGATTCCACCATCCACCCAAAACCAGCTAGATCTGTGTAAAAATGAAACATGAACTGAGTTAAGGATCAACAGTGATAAAAGTCCTAAAAAATAAAAGAGAAAGAAAAATTAAGCTAAATGACCAATTTGAAGAAGTAGATATTCAGTACCTTTGTTCTTACATCAATACTTTGATACAGTGAAAATAAGGCATAAAGCTTTCAATTTCATAAAAGCTTAATGAATATCTAGAAATCCAAACTCATCACCACAAACACCAAAATTTGTACTCACAAACCATCAACCAAGCTATACTCATCTGTGGTTTCAGATGAATAATCTAGAAACATCTCTCCTCAATGTGCAACAAGTATCAATCAACAGAAGCTTGAAGACAAGATGCTTTGATGTATATTAATATATACATGGCATGACCATATCTCCAATACTGTCACCTTTGAAGAAAGCCAACAAAGACCTCTAAATTGAAACAATTCAGAAAAGTCAAATGAGGTGGGTGAGACAACAGCTTAGACATCTACCCTCAAATGTTCAGTAATCTTGTTTTTTACAGACCAACAGATGGAAGCAGATGAAAAGGAAGACAAAGAAAGCAGTTCTGACAATACATTAGCAAAGTCCATTTTGAAGTTGAGACTCATGCATCAATAGATATTTACCAGCTGGCACATAATAGAGCAAAATGACTCATCTTCATTTATAAGTTATTGTTATATCAATATTTCTGCATATACCTTACTATTCATATCTAAATATGAATAGTAAGAATTTTATGAATAATTATGTGGAAAATTACATTTATTAAGCTGATTTATACTCACTTCACATAAGTTGTCTTTCTGTAAAGCAAAAAATGATGAAGAATATGACGGTAAAGAGGGTATACTCTTTTCTGGTACTTTGAAATGAGAACTCCAATATGTTAGTTCTTCATTATTCAAAAATGGTGTACTGTGTTTGCTGCTGGTTTTCTTCCCTATGGAGAATCACATAAATGGCAATATTTTAAAAACAGTTCCAAATTTATTTTCAGAAAATAAGAAAATGTAAAGACCTAATAACTGAAAACTAACAAAACAATATCCTTTGATTAGAAAAACTCTAGTAGTTTTAATTCTATTTAGAAGGCAAGGAACCTTTATAAGGACTTTTTCAACCAAAAAGGAGTTAATCATAAAGAAGGGAAGAAATTTTCATTGCAGTCTTTTCTTTCTGCAGAATAAGCAAACTGGCCATAAGGATGATTACTCTCTTATCATAGCATTAATTTGATTTAGATAAAACTGTAACTTGGCTGTTACAACTTAGAATATTAAGGGGAAGATGAGATGTACAGAACAGTGATTCTCAAACCATGTGCACAATCTTTTTCTTCTCTTCTTAATTTTGGTAATAAGATCTCAAAATACCTTAGAAATGCTCATTACAATCCTTATAAAGAATCTTGGTGCATGTGTGTGTGTGTATTAGTACAATACAGTCTGCGCAGTTAGCCTAGTGGCTATGCACTTTCCAACCATATGCATGGGGAAGGCATGTGCTAGGTTTGATTCCCGTCGACGATGTGAGGAGTCCGAGGATCTTCCTAAGCCATAGCCAAGTTAGCCGGTCTTGGGCAGCAGGGTTTCCCCCCCCCCCTAGTTTATCTGGGGTTTTTTCATCCCACAAGCAGGCAAACTGGCCCCGTGAACACACAGGCTACAGTCAAAAATACATACTTAATCCCTCATTAGGATTAAGTATGCTCAACCAGTCCTAGGGGCGGTCGAGGAAAGGGGGGAATCCCACACGAATAAAAAAAAGTACGATACAAAGAAGGCAAATGGAATCATTGACTTTGCAGCAAGTTTCACACAGTCAGAAAGTAAATTATACTTCCTTTCAAAAATGCATGTTTCCATGTAACATGGGGAAGGTCACTATCCAGATCACTTTTGATCTTTACCAATACTCATCAGCATAAGTTGAGAAGGAAATTACATCATTTTGTTTCTTGTATGTGGAAATATGACTTTTAACATACATTTAGTTCTCAGTATATCCACATGTTGAAATCTCAAAGGTTGAAACCAGTCTGGGTTTCAACCTTTGTTATGTTGCATTGCAATATACAAATTCAAAGAGTTTCACATTATGATATAATGAAACAATCTAATGTGAAGTTAAATGCCTTTGTACAAATTACACAACTGAGAAGATACTTCATGTGCAAACATCTGTTTGCTCATATTTGGATAATGAATAAAAACAAGAATATCATTTGGAAAGTATAATTTATTATCAACAGGCATTCATGCAAGGGCAGTGTCCCCCCCCTTACCAACTCAAGCAGTTTGAAAAGTAACTATGAAAGTAGAACATTTTAGTGAGCTGATATGGTATGTAAACAAAGTATATTTCTTGAGGCACATTCTAAAAGCTTTCCAGTGTACAAGCTCTGTAAATAGCAACAGGGCAGTCCACTTACAAATTACTTCCCCTTCATATCAAGAGCACATTAAGTTGTGTAAGAAATATCATGAGCTACAATTGAGATTCCCAAATAAAAACAAGTATTTACTAAAAAGGAATGAAGAATTCATTTGAATTTTATTGTCAAGTGTGATATAATCATCCTTCTTACTGGGGACCCAAAGTGGTTTGAAACGGTGTTAGGCTTGATGGTTTCTGGACTATTCTAATCCATAGTCTGCCCAATCTATTAATGTAAGCTTACAACCTTGCATGGGTGGGATCATCATAAAAATATATAAATCTCAAATACTCTCCATCCTTCAATCTTCATTGATAATAGCGCCAAGTTATCGAGCCAAATTCAGGAGAGGGAGAATATGGCAGTCAACTGCCACCCTCCAGCAGTGACCCTAACACTAGTATTACTGACTGTAATAGTATGAGCCCTACAATAGTACACTTTTATATATATATATATATATATATAGTTAAAAACCTGACCTTCCAGGAAAGAGAGGGGGGGGTGAGCAACTTTCTATCTATGTCAAAAATCTACTAACTCAGAAACTTGCTGAAAGAATGATCGAGAAAAAAGCTTCTATTCAGCCTCTAGAGTAACCATTAAAGTTTCCCAGCAGCTTAGTGTTTTGGAAGAAATAAACAAAAAATAAATTAGTAAATTTGTTTACGGAAAATTTCTAGTGCAGGCAAACTGCTATGGACATTCATGCTCACTTATGCTAATGGCTTTGGTTGCTTAATTGTGTACCAGAACAGCAGCAGAACTCCATAACTGTAGAAGAATTGTTAGCATTTTCTCTCTCCATCTCTTGTTCTTGGGTGGGTGAAGAGAAAAAATTTGACATCCATTCACTTGTAAATGATATATGTGGTGTTTTTTTTTTTACCTTAAAACTGTACTTGCAGGCAATTTTTATTTTAGCTTGTATACATTGTCAGATACCAATCATTTCACATTATACTTACTCACCAAGTAGGATACAAGAAATTCTCTCCTCCTTTCTGTTGTGATATAGGATTGGCATACTTAAATAGTTTTATGTTCTATCAAACCTAAGCTATACAGAAGGAAATGAATATCTGTCTTTTTTTTATATAAGTTTCGTTATCTCTGATGATCTAAGTCCGATGACTTATGAAACTTAATAAACCTGTTATATTTTTAGAAACGTGATCTCAACACCAAAAATTAACTGAAGAACTTCTAAACTGCAGCAATATTCATATTCAAACTGAAAATATACTAAATGTCTGTATACTTACTTGGAAAGTATTACACGATAATGACAGAATCTGTGTGTTGCAGGCTTAAGTGCTGGGATGATATCAAGTTGGAGGTTTATTGGAATATTTACAGCAATGTGAAAGGATTAAAACTAATTTTAATATTTCCAATATTTTGTATCAGTCACTGAGACATCTTCAGGGATTACAAATAACTTTTGTAATCCCTGGTAGTGCACCTCTTATGGGCATTTGTAGGTGGCCTAGGATGTAAAGTGGGATCTCTGATAATTAATGTTTCCCAAATTTTGGGAAGTTTCATGCAATCGTATTTATTTAAATTTGGGTGATTCCGCCACAGATTCTAAAAACAGTCTTTATTTTTTGAATTTATTATGGTGAAGCAAGGTGGCTTTTCTGCAAGAGATCATGTGGGTTGTATCCAAAACATGGTCTAAGACAGATTGACCATAGTCATGATTGCAGATGTATGATTTGTGTTCCTCTAAATGGATGGTTACTGATCTACCTGTCTGTCCGAAGCAAGCTAGCTTGCAGGAACAGGGTACTCTATATACTCCAGGCACTGAGAAGGGAGAGAGCTAATTTTTGGTGGAACGGATAAGGGTAGTAAGTTTACGGGGAGACTTGAACATTCTGTGTAAGGATCTGGCTATTTTTTGCTGTGGATGTAGGGTATGGTGACGGCATTTCTGAAGTCCTTCTAAAGAGATGGTTGGGGAATAGAGAGGAACTAATTATTTTTTAATTCTGTAATCACTGTAGCCATTGGAAAGGAAGGTGTTGTGTATGTGGTCGAGTTCGGTTGAAAGGGAGGTTCCACTACAACAAAGCTTGTAGGCTCTATTGGTTAGAGTTTTAATAATGCCATATTGGTGAGGGGGGGAGTTTGTGAATGTATTTACCTATACGAGTAGGTTTTCTATATACAGAAGGAAAGGTTACCATTAGGAAGGCGTGTTATTAAGGTGTCTAGGAAGGGTAAACTATTGTTATTTTCCTTTTTCATCATAAACGGGATCCTCGGATGTAGGCTATTGAGGTGACTGAGGAAGGAGTCTAATATATCTTGGCCATGAAGCCAAATAGAGAACACAACCATCTACATATCTTTGCCAGATAGAAGGTTTGAAAGGGGCCGAGTCTTGGGCTCGTTTTTCAAAATTTTCCACGCAAAAATTGGTAAGGGGGGGTGAGAAACGCATGACAGTTCCCTCTATCTCTTTGTAGATTTTGTCCTTCCAAGAAAAATAACCAGAATTGATGGCAAAGGAAAAGAACTCTTAAGATATCAGAAGGAAAAACGTTTTTAAGAATGTTAAGGGTAAACAATGAGGTGATGTCAAAGCTTACCAATATATCTATATTGTTTAAAGTTAGATTTTCAATTAAGGTTTTAAAATGGGTAGAGTTTTTTATATAGGATGTGGTGAGACCAGTGAGGTGGGAGGGGGGGGGGTCAGATAGTTAGCCAGCTGCTTTGACAATTTGTAGCAAGGTGCATCAGTGGATCTTAGGGGAGAATTAGGTTTGTGGATTTTTGGTAAACTGTATATTCAAGGGGGGGGGGATTAGAACTGAAAGGTTTGAGTTTTTATGTAATGTACAGTGGTCAGGAGGATACTTTTTTTAAGTAATTTTTTTTAAAATTTTTTAAGTTGCGTTTTTGTGGGATTGTGTTCTAGTGGGATGTAGGTAGAGTGATCTCATAGAAAAATCTCTATTTTTCGATTATATTCCGTGGTATTACCCTTATCCTCACTGGTGGTGGTGGTGATAATTTTTTCTTTCCATAATTTTCTGAGAGCAGTGAGTTGTCCAGAAGATAAATTACTTTTTTGGAGGTGACGACTGGGTGAAGATATTGACGATGATTGGCTGTTTCCGGTGCTAAACAACAGCTTCCGCATTTGATGTTGTACGTTATATTTGGCACCAGCACTTCTTTTGATGAGATGGCAAAATTATGGTCAAGGCTTTAGGACATTGATGGCATCTTCGTTGAGCCTTTTTTGATGATAGATTGACTACTGACTGGCGCAGCTGAACTTGAGGTAGTGGTTTCGATTTACAGAGGTTGTTATACTTTTTGATGCGTTTATTTTTTATTTTTTGGAATTCTTTCTGCATGGAAGCTTCCGAGATGTCCAAAAGAATGGACCAAAGTACAAGGTTGAGTAACACAGAGAGCTCTGAATGCAATGAGCCAATGGCTGATTTTGTCGCAGAGAGAGAGAGGCTGGTGCATGTTGCAGCAAGCTGCTCTTGTAACAATGCAAGGCTGGCACGGTTATATATATGGAAGGCTTTTATTGACTGAAATTTGATTTTTAGTTTAATGCAGTGTCCCAACATTTTTTTTATAAAGTTCAGCCGATTTAATTGCTTAGATAGGCATATTTTGGACTTACAATATTGTCTTGATTTGCATGCTATTTCTTCATCATGAATGATTAGAATCCGATTAGAACAGTGTTAACAGAATTAAAAAAATAATCAGTTCCTCCCCCATAACCCAGCCATCTCTTCAGAAGGACTTCAGAAATGCCATCACCATACCCTACATCCATGGTACATCAGAAGAAATAGCCAGCTCCTTAAAAAAAAAGTACAACCTCCACACAGCGTTTAAGTCCCACTGTAAACTTACTACTCTTATCTGTTCCACCGAAGATCAGCTCCCCCTCCTTTCTCAGTGCCTGGAGTATATAGAGTACCCTGTTCCTGAAAGCTGGCTTAATTTGGACAGACAGGTAAATCAGTAACCATCTGTTTAGAAGAACACAAATCATACATCTGCAATCACAACTATGGTGAATCTGGCTTAGGCAATGTTTTGGATACAACCCACATGATCTGGAGAAAAGTCACCATGCTCCATAGTAAATTCAAAAATCAAAGACTGTTTTTAGAATCTACGGCAGCACTCAGAAATCAACCAAATTTAAATAAATACAGTTGCATAAAACTTCCCAAAATTTGGTATCAGAGATCCCACTTTACATCATAGGTCATCTACAAACACCCATAGAGAGGGGGGGAGGGGTGCACAACCTAGATTATTATTATTATTATTATTATTGTTCCGGGAAACTCAAAGGAGTCGACAGACTCATCGAGGGAGGCCATAACATCATGTCAAGAACAACTATTCAACATTCACACAGTATCTATCATACCTTGCCTTGAACTCATTCACGGTCGTAGCACCCACAACAGACTCTGGAAGCTTATTCCACTCATTTACCACTCTCCAAGTAAAGAACCTAGCTCTAACACCCTTGTCAACCACGCTCTTGCCCAGCTTCCATACATGGCCCCTAGTCCTCCTACCACCAGTCATATTTTCAAAAATATCTTCTGGATCAATCTTATAAAAACCCTTCAGTAATTAATGTCTCAATCATATCACCCCTCCTTCGCCTATCGTCCAATTTCTGCAACCCACAAATCTTCAACCTATTCTCATAAGGTTCATTCCACAGACCTGCTATCATCTTGGTCACTCGTCTCTGGACCCTCTCCACTTCCTCCCCATCATGAAGAAACCCTGGTGCCCATAGCTGGGCACAGAAGTCCAGATGGGGTCTTATCAAGACTCGATACAGAGGAAGAACAACTTGTTCGTCTCTGCATGTTAAAGTATTTTTCAGAAGCCAAGTGATTTGGTGAGCTGTTTTAGTTACTTTTGCAATGTGCCCCCTAAACTTCAACTCCCTATCCACCAACACTCCCAAATCCCTGGCCTCATCAATCTCCTGGAGTATGGTTCCACCAATGCGATATACTGCTGCTATTCTTTTCACCCCAAAGTGCATAACCTTACACTTTGCCACATTAAATTGACATCCATTTTTCCTAGCCCAGTCCTCCAAACTATCCAAATCATCCTGTAAAATTCTGACATCCTGTGCACTCACAATTGCTCTACCCAACTTTGCATCATCAGCAAACAAGTGAACACTTCCTCTCAGATCCTTTCCAATATCATTGATGAACAAATTGAAAAGCAGTGGTCCAAGAACAGAGCCCTGTGGCACTCCACTAGCCACAAGACGTCTTTTAGACTCCACTCCTGAATAAACTACTCTTTGATATCTCTCCTTCAACCACCCTCTTATCCATCTCACCAACCCTATATCTATACCCATCTGCTCCAGTTTATTAATTAGGGTTCCATGTGGTATCCTATCAAAGGCCTTGGCAAGGTCCAGTAGTATCACTGTAAACCCATTACCCCTATCCAGTTCAGCCGTCACTGTGTTATAAAACGTGAGCAAGTTACTGAGGCATGATGTACCCTTCACAAAACCATGTTGTCCCCAATACAATATCCCATTTTCATCTATCCAATCCTGTATTCTTTTCTTGACTAATTTCTCTAAGACCTTGACAATGATTCCTGATATGCTAATCGGTCGGTAATTTACAACAGCAGTCTTGGAACCACCTTTATGCAGTGGAACTATTTTCCCCTCTTTCCACCCGCTCGGGACTAACCCAGACCCGAGACTCAAATTAAACAAAATGGTCAAGGGTACTGACAATTCTTTAGCTGCTTCTCGTACAACACGAGCTGATATACCATCCAATCCCACAGATGTATTGACATTGAGGTTATGCAATAGACTACTCACCTCCACTTCATTAACCACAATTCCCGTATAATCTACTGGTTTATTCGTTTCTGCAATGTCACCACCTGGATGATATACTTTTGCAAAGTGCTCACTCAGTAACTTTAGAGTTACCCACCTGTTTCACTTAGTAGTATTGTATGGTTACAAACGTTATTCGTAATCCCTGAAGATGTCTCAGTGATTGAGATGAAATATTGGAAGCATTAAAATTAGTTTTAATCCTTTCCAAATGCTGTAAATATTCCATTAATACCTCCAACATGATAAAGAGAATAACAGAAGTAGTGTTAGAGAATATTCAAGAGGAATTCAAAGAGAAATAAAACTGAATGCATGCATTACAAAGAAATGCTCAAATTCAGTTTTATTTTCTTGCTCAGTGTTCTATTTAAAATTTAAGTAGGCAGGCCTGAGAAGAATCTAAGAAAAACTTGCCAAAAATGATGGATTTAGTCAAATAGGGTTTATCAGAATTGGATATTCACTTTAAGAAATATAGTTGGGAATCATTGAAATATAGCAAGGTTCTGTATGTAAGTTTCATAGATCTGGAAAAGGATTACAAAAAAGTGCAAAGAAAATAGCTGTGAAAACACTAGTTTTATGGAAGTCCCATTTAACTGTAAAATACTTCAGTTATATGGAATAAATGGGACATTATACAGACCAATACATAGTCCACAGTTAGTTGTGAGTCAACAGTTAAAACTGAAGGTAGTAGAGGAAGATGGTTTCATTTAAAATCAGTTGCAAGACAAGGGAGCACACTATTTTCACTCTTATTCATCATCTACATGGACCACATTAAGTATGAAAGTGGCATTAAACCTGATGTCAAAATTGAATATGAAAACAGGAATTAGATATGTTAATCTCACATCTTTACTCTATTGCAAATGATGTTATGCTACTAAATAAATCTAATACAAGCTGTCAGAATTCTTTACCTAAACTGAATACTGCTGTAACAAATTTACGATGAAAATCAGCATTACAGAGACAACTGTGAAGACAGTTTGTCTCTGTAATGACCATGAAAAACATCAATTGTATTCCTCAATGGAAACCTATGAAACAATCAGCTATTTAGGTTTTAATGAAATGGCAAATTAAATATGGAAATAGACAACAAAATAAGCAAGATTAGTATGGTGAGCAGCCAAATGAATGGATGTATATGGCAGGGTTTCCCAAACTGTGTTCTGCGGAAGATGAATAAGTGTTCCGCGAGAAGTTCTCCTGGAATTTCTCATTTTAGTTATTTTCTAAGCATTTTTTATGAATAAATATTTTACAGTGGAAATATTCTGAGGAGAATAATATTAGTGAATATGTCGAAAAGCTCAGACCCAGAACACCTAATAACATCTGTGTAGCAAATGTTAGTAACCAAGCCGTGTATTTTTAAACGTGAATTATCATTAATTTTCACACCTAGAAACCTTTCAACATTTGGAAAAGGGAATACCGCTGTTTATGACCGGTCATAAAAATTGTCTGCAAATGGATTATAACAATGGGTGGCATATCTTCTGTTCTCAAAACTAAAGGAAATGACGTCTGTGTAGCAAATGTCAGTGACCAAGCGGCATATGTTTAAACATGGAAATATTCATGAATTATCGTCAATTTTCACACATTGAAATCTTTCAACAATCGGGAAAGGAAATACCGCTGGTTATGTTCGATCATAAAAATTGCCTGCAAGCCGATTACAACAATGGGCGGTGTATCCTCTGTTCTCAAAACTTAAAGAAATAACAACTCTCTTGCAAATGTTAGTGACCAATCAGCAAGGAAGTATAAAGAAAATTTTTCCACTAAAATTGAAGATCAAAGTGGTCTGTATCCGGTTCTCAAATCTAGTAATACTGAATACGTTCTTCACAAGTTTGTATTGTAGGGTGAAAGTTTTGAAACCGTAGTGCCATGATTTTTTAAAAGTAATAGGCATGCAAATTTAAATTTTAATATAAATAAGAGACAAAGGACTTTGTTTAATTTTGGTATTAAGAAATCTCTTATTGAGGGTGTTTGTGACACAACAGATAGTAAGTCATCCACCACCACCAACCTACAAAACGATCTCCAGGATGTACAAAAGGAGAGGGAAACTACCAGCACACAGGAGGAAAAGTCTGCATTCACTCGTAAGTACTTATAATAATGTTATAAATTTTTGGTGATCAGAATGGGATATATCAATGAAAATCGGCACAAATTAATTTAATGATGTTTATGTTTAATTGATGTTTAATTAATTATTAATTAATAATAAAATCAGCTAAATTAACAATTAATTATTAATACATTACAAAATAACCAAGGTGTTCCGTGAAAATTTCAGGATTTGTGAAGTGTTCCATCGTAGGAAAAGTTTGGGAAACGCTGGTATATGGAATAAGAGAAAAATTAACCAAAATGCTAAGCTAACAATGCACAACACCAATTTTATCTTATGAATCTGATATACAGGGTGGCCATAAAATAACTTTCCACCAGTGCCAAAATTTCCTCCATCGACGACTTTTTGGTACTAAATCTTTTTTTCACAGAAATCATCTCCCCATGCCTTCAAAAGTCTAAATATAAAATTTGGTCTCATTCGGTTTATTAGTTTTAGCTAGATGTGTATATATATATATATATATATATATATATATATATATATCAGGGACATATATTCAGGGTGTGTTAGGTGTGCAGTGCACACCCGCAGAATAGCAATATCACCGATATCATATTTTTGCATTTTTCCTATTAAAGACCTCTAATTGTTTCCTGGCTTTGAATGACACCTAAAATTAAACACAATACACTAATTGAGAAAGTTTTTTTTTACCTTGGGTATATATTATGTTAAAGATACCAAGCAATTTTATATGCTAGGTTTTTTTTTAATCCTTTTTCCCAAGTAAGCAAACAGACAAGTAAGTCAAGTTTGCGGCTGTACGTAGTGCAACACTAGGTAACTCGTTACTCCACCTTTAAAACGAACTGCCTAGTGTTGCACTACGTGCAGCCGCAAACTTGACTTGCTTGTCTGTTTGCTTACTTGGGAAAAAGGATTTAAAAAAAACCTAGCTTATAAAATTGCTTGGTATCTTTAACAATACACTAATGCTTCACGAAGAGCTTTGATGCACAAACAATGCATCGTATTTGTGTTAATAGCTTGGATGTGCAGTCACAAATACAGACACCTTTAAGCTCTTTGAACAGATATACAGATGGCACAGCATGCCAAATTCTTAGTGTTCCTGTGGTTTTAAACTGCCCAGAGAAAGCGAGGCAAGATGTGCACTGAGGCAATGGCACCCAGAAATCAGTGGCAGTGATTAGTTATTGTGTCAACCAATCCAATTGAACATTGTGGTTTGTCATGAGTTGCTGTTTTTGTTTTGTGAGTTTCATCTGTTTTGCGTGCGTAAAGTGTGAACTGACATGTTTATGGACACTGATTAGATAAGTTTTTAATATATAATTTTCTATAAATAATTTAATTTTTTGCCCATATTTATAATGGGAAATAGTGTTGATGATCTACTGAATGCCTCATTTTCTGCAAGAGCTTTTGTGGATTGTATAATTGTAGTCGATGGAGGTAAGCCTCGTCCTCCTCTTCCAAATTACTATTATACTTACACCTTTGAGTAATTCAAATTATACCAACCAAATATAGCATTCTCCTTCATTATTGTTTTCTAATATATCTTGAGACAAACACATTGACTCCCAACTCTACACAGATTTTGTTACAATTAATCGATAAATTAAAGTATTCAAAGTTCTACAATTAATTGCATTGAACCAATTAAGATGAGCACTATGCACTCTTAAAACTTTCCTACATCGATAAAAAATGCAATCATATGGTCAAGTTGATGTGAATTTTGTAGCACAGGGTCGCATAAGCACATAACAGAACACCCAACCGAAACAGGCAAGCGATGCCACTGATTACACACCTATTCTAAAGACCAAAGAGGTGGTGTTTTCAGACTAATATATATATATATATGATCAAAGACCACAGATATGAGAGTTTTGAAAAAAAATTAAGAGAATTAACAGATGGCATTAATGGCAGCAACATATATTAAAAAAATGAAGATATTAGACAGGAGCTTGACATTGTTAGCATTATTTGTTACAGGTAGATGATTCCAGATGGCACTTCAAGATTGTGATAAAAATAAGAAGTTATATACGCTCTCAAAAAGATCAACTTTACCTAAGGCCAACAAAAAAGTGATTTCATAAATAATATACTAACCACACAAAAGAACTAAAAGCAAAATCAAAGTGAAAAACTTTAAAATAAGAATGAGTCAGAGTGTTATAAACAGTAGGTCTTATTATTCTAAGTGTTATAAAAAGAGAATCTTACACAAAAATCACTGAATCTATTATAAAGAACAAAATATTTTGAAGGATTAGAAAACTTCCTTTTGGCAAGTCAATATGTAGTATCACTTTGCATGAATACCACTGATGAATTAGTGAACATCCTAAACATTTCTTTCTTTCATGTAAGCATCTTCATGGAGAGTACCATTATTCAGACAACACTTATCACAGATCTCATTAAATTTATTCACTGACAAAGCACTCACAACAACTCGGGCCACTATGAGCCAGTGATGCACAATTTATAGTCTCTCTGTCAAGTCAATCTGTATTCTGATTGTTTCACAAAGGTGCTTTGACATAAGCAAGCATTCCCACTGTAACAGCATCTTCCTAGTTGAAGTAAATGCCAACTAGACCTGCTAGGTAGTAGATGATTTTCACTGACCGGTGAAACACCACCTTGCTTATTAGGAGACCTGAAGTGGCTGTTACCATGTGTATGGTTCCCAGGCTAGGGATTCCAGTTGGAGTGTGAATGATACCTTTCAAGGATAAACATCTGTACAGCTCTAGAACCTCCTCCCATCTTCGAGGGTACATCAGTAAAGCATTTCAGCTGGCTGCCAGATAGTGTGGTACTGAACCAGACAGTAATGTGTTTACGATCCATGTGTCAAGGCTTAAGTGCTGGAAGTGCATCATGCTAGAGGTTTAATGGAGTACTGACAGCACTAAGAAAGGATTAAAAACTAATTTTAATGCTTCCAATATTTCATTTCAGTCACTAAGACATCTTCAGGGAGTACAAATAACACTTGTAACCAGTGGTGAGCTATAAGGGGCTCACCCGAGTCCTTTGTTAAATTTCTGTCAAATTTGCGAGTTCCTTGTTCTTATTGTTTACTTTTTTATTTTTTCAACAAAAAAAAACAAAACATAATTTTTTGAAATATATTAAGTATAACAAACTCATACGGTAACCTAACAAAGTGATTTTATTAAATAAAATATTATAGTTACTGTTACCATTTTACAAATAAAAATTCACTTTTGGTAATCGCATATAAATAAATAGGACTATAAAATAATGCCCCTTGATCTATGGATTATCACTTGAAGTATAAAACAAAGAGAAATATAATGTACTTCAATATTATTTTGTTTAGATAATATTTATTCTTAATAGATTGTTTGTCATAAAAACTTCTATCACAAACAAAACAAATTTATTTTGTTTATAAAAAATGCAGACTATTGCATATGTGCGATTATAAAAGATTTTATTCTTATTATATTTTGATAGTTAAATAATGTTTTTTTTATGTAAGATAAATTAACACAGATGATTGTGTGCAAATATTTCATGTTTAGATCATGAAATATTTGTTTAAAAATGATAGCCTTTAGAGGTTGATTGTTCCCTCACTTTTTGATTGGCATTTGTACACAAGCTGTATTAATAAGTTTTTGTGTGAAATATGTTTTTTTTTTGCTCGACAATGCGAGCCCTTTGTTAAAATTTCCACAGATCACCACTGCTTGTAACCCACACACAATGACAATCACAATACTCAATGAAACATGTGGGTGACTCTAAAGTGCTATCCAGGTGGTGTACCCTCTATAGGTGTTTGTAGGTGGCAGACTGGGCCTTTGATGATTATTGTTTCCCAAATTTTGAAAAATTTTATGCATCCATATTTACTTAAATTAGGTTGATTTCTGAGTGCTGCTGCAGATTCCAAAAACAGTCCTTTTTAAATTGACCATGATGGAACGTGGTGGTGATATTCCAGAAGATCCTGAACATGGTCGGCAAGACCAGATTGACTATAGTCGTGATTGCAAATGTAAGATTTGTGTTCACATAAAAGGATGGTGGCTGATCTACCTGTGAGTCCGAAGTAAGCCAAATTGCAGGAACTGGGCACTTTATCTACTCCAGGCATTGAGAGAGGAGGGAGTCAATATTTCATAGAATGGATAAGGGTAGTTTCTGGAGCTTAAAGGCTGTACTTTTTAAAAGACCTGGCTATTTTTTCCAATGTACCCTAACATATGAGATGGTGATGGCATTTCTGAAATCCTACTGAAGGGATGGTCGAGGAAAGGGGGAAGGATTGATTAGTTTTTTTTAATTCTATAAGCACTGTAGTCATTGGATATAAAGGCATTGTGTATACAGTTGAGTTCTGTTGAAAGAGAGGCTCCACTGGAACAAAGATTATAGGCTTGATTGGTTTTATGTTATTGGTGTTATAAGTTTTAATGATACCATATTGTTGAAAGGGGTGGTGGGAAAGTTTTTGATCTGCCTGTGTGAGTGGCTTTTCTATATACAATGAAGCAACTGGATTCTTGGATGTAGACTACTGAGATGAGTGAGGAGTCTAATGTGTCTGGGCCATGAAGCTAATTAGAGAACACATCATCCACGTATCTTAGCCAGATAGAAGATTTGAGAAGGGCTGAGTGCATGGCTCTTCTTTCAAAATTTTCCATCTAAAAATTGGCAAAGGGGGACGAGAGTGTGTGTGTGTGGGAGGGGGGCTCATAGCAGTTCTACAATCAACCTGTTTGCAAATTTTATTCCTCCAAGAAAAATATCTGGAACTGATGGCAAAGGAAACGATATCAGTAGGAAAATCATTTTTTAAGAGTGTTAAGGTGTCATTTAAGGGAATATTGGTAAACAGTATTGTCATCATCAGACCAGATAAAGGTAATACCACAGTTGTCATCAATGGTAAGGAATATAATCAGAAAGTGAATATTATTCTCCAAGATTGCTCTATCTCCATTCCACTCGATTACAGTCCTCCCACCAAAATGCAGGATAAAAAAAATAGAAAGCATATTCCTAGCCACCTAACCACAAAAATCTCAAACAATTTCGTTTTCGCCCCCTCTATGGTTTACCTAAAATCCACAAACCCAATTCCTCCTAAGACTTATAGATGCCACAGATGCTCCATTCTACAAGTTGTAAAAACAGCTAGCAAACTCTCTTATCTCATTCACTGGACACAGATAAAAATTGAACTTTAAATAATACAGATATGTCGTAGCTTTGACAATCACCTCACTGTTTACCAATATTGGTAAACATTTTTTTTTTTCTAAAAAACGTTTTTCTTCTGATATTTAGATCTCTTTTCCTTTACCATCAATTCCATTATTTTTCTTGGAAGAACTGTATGCTTTGTGTTGTTTGTTTAGGTGGCTGAGGAAAGTGTGACACACTTCCGTTTCTAGATACACTTGTCACGCGTCTTCCTTCTGATAGTCTTTCCTTCACTGTTTGCTGGAAACCGACACATACTGGCCAATATGTGCACATAAACTCCTAGTCATTAATACTCTTAAAAAAAACAGGGCTTTGAAGATTTGCTCCAAAGAACAAGCTCTGAAAGATGAATTTAAAGTTATCAGCAATACTTTCCTAAAAAATTATTATTAAAAAAGATGAATTTAAAGTTATCAGCAATATTTTCCTAAAAAATGGTTACAGCCAAAATATTATCAACAAAATTCTCTACAAGATGACATCATGAAAACCATTTCTACCATTTAACCATTCCTACGTTAAAGGGACATCAGATAAAATAAACAGAATATTACAGAAATACAACCTTAAAGCTACCTTTAAACCTGCAAAATGAAAGAGCTTACTCAACTCATCTAAAAGACCCACTCCCTCCGCTGGCCCACCCTGGAGTATACTGTATTTATTGCACCTGTAATCTACCCTATATAGGGGAAACAAAATTTCTATCGGACAAAAGGTACATAAACGACACATCAAATATAATAACTATGATGAAACTGGCCTTTCTGATCATGCCATGAACACTTTACACAGAATTGACTGGAAAAGCACCAGTTGTTTACATCACACCAAAATGTGATATGAACGTAAATTTAAGGAAGCCTGTGAAATTCTTATCAACCACCCTAATCTTAACAATAATGATTGTCTAAAAATCCCAAGCATATGGAAGGCACATATTCTACCCACTTAACCTTTCTCCCTAAGAGTTAACTATAAATAGGACCATAAGTAATCGAGAAATTTAAATCTAATATAACAATTGTCATGTTAAATTAGGACATCATTGTTAACTGCAAGAAAACTATCTATATGAAAGAATGCTTCTCTGATGTTATCATAAATAGAATATAGCTTTGATGTAGTTTTTAATTAAGTAATTAATTAATTTTTTTATTTGTGTTTTATTATTATTTATTTATTTAATTTTTTTTTCTTTTATATGCTATTTCACTAGAATACATGCCAGTAGAATAACTGCTGATCAAATCATTGTCTCTCTCTATATATATGTGTATACTCCAGATGATGACCTTAACATGAAGGTCAAAATGTCGGGAAATTAAAATAGTTATTCATAACACAGTTGTAGTGTCCATAATTTGTCTAAAATGGACTTGCAGACATCCAAACCTGTTGTGTTTTTGACTAAACCCCACATCTCTGCGACAATAACCACAGCTCAAACTGACTGTCCAAACTACATCCTGTATGAATTGTGCTTTTGTACAATCTAATATTCCTTGTTGGAGGATTGAATCTTCCTTTTCTAACCTTCTGTGGCTTAAGGATTAAGTTTTTTCTTTCTCTCTCTGCCTTATTATGTCTCATTCTTCTGCTGTGTCTACCATTCCCTGAATTCTGAAAATCATTCTAATATCTTAAATAGTACCATGAAGTTGAATTCATACAATCCAAAATTCCCAACAGCAAAGTAATCTTTCTTAGTTGAGGAAATGGTTTCCTCAACTGGAAACCATTTCTTTTGCCGAAAGTGCTAGTGCATTTAAATTATCTTGCATGTTCTTTACATCACATTAATTAACTCTTGGGCCTCCATAGCTTAGTCAGTATAAACGAAACCCTTTTGGAAAGACCTGGGTTCGATTCTCATCCATGGTCTCTTTAAAATAAAGGTGAGTTAGAGGTAGAGGGTTCCCCCCCCCCCAGCTGGAAACTGGGGTTTTTTATCCCTCAGAATAGGCAAACCAGTCCCATGAACACACATGGACTTAGTCATAAGATACATATACTTAATCCCACATTTGGTTGGCTCAAATCCCCTCCTCAAAGAGATGGGGAGGAAGAGGGAGGGGGGAACCCCAAATGAAATAAATAAATTAACTGCTTTCTCTCTCCAGTTTGGCATCATCATCAGTAAATATCTAAATATTCCCAGTCAAATCATTACCAATATCAATAATTCACAAAATGAACACTGGTACCCAAAGTACAGGCCCTGTGGTACATTACTGATCATATGCATTCTCTTCTTTGATTTCACCTCCACCATATTTCATAACACAGGAGATAATATTAACTGAGATGGTAGCCTGAAACAGTGCTTTTGTATGAATTAAACTAAACTGCTTTCTTACTGATTCAACTCCAATATACAGTACCATTTGATGTATGTACATCAAGCATGCTTCCTCTCCATATCATCAATTTCACATTCACCCCAATTTTCTGCAAATTACATAATAGGGTTCTCTATATCCTATCAAATGATTTTTACAAAGTCTAATAATATCATGGAGTAGCAATTTCCTTTATCCAACTAAACTGTCATTTTACCAAGGCAAGACCTATCCTTCACAACCACTCCACAGTATATCATTTATATCTACCATCTCATGAATTCAGGATTTAAACAACTTTTCAGAAGTAGCGGATAAGATATTAGTAAAGTTGGCTGCCTCTGTTTTGGAGCCTCCCCTTTAATACAACAAACAATCTTGCTCTCTTTCCACTTCCTTGGAAACTCTTTTCACTGGGACCCTGGAGTGCTGAGGCTTAAACAGTCTAGTCATGCAGAACACCCTAACACAAGCACACACCCCTATTCATGGAATCAGCATACAATAATACTGCCTCCTTATTCTCTCTCTGTCTCTCCCTCCCCCCCTCTTTTGTTCTTTCATGCTTTCATTTCCCCCTTACCTTGACTTTCTCATCATCATCAAATTCCTGATATGTACCCTCCGGGTGGTATACAGGGTAATTATGATAGTACCATATGAAAAAGTCACACATTACCAACTTCCAATTAACAGCTTTCCTCCATATTAATCTGTTATCTGTCAAGATTCCAACATCATCAGATCCTATATTTCTGTCTTTTAAAGTGCTTTTTACTATATCAATCTATTTACATCTTGGTCTTTCTCCTGCCAACCTGACAAAGAACATTTGATTGCCATGTGGGTGGTCTGAAAAGTTCTCAGCCTAACAATGAAAAAACGAATTTATAATTTCAAAATTATTTTTAATTTTCAACATTATCTCCCTTAAGACAAAGGGAGATACTTCCAGCGATGCTCCAGTGCCATTATCCCATCCCTGTAGTGGTTCTCAGTAAGTAAGATCTGCAAAATACTCCTCTACAGCTGCAATCACCTCTTGATTCAAAGTAAAACGCTGACCAGCGAGGAAGATTTTGGGAAGAGATAGAAGTCAGAGGGAGCCAAATCTGGGGAATAGAGTGGATGTTCCAACAATTCATATTTCAGATCCCTTAATTTTCCCATTGCCAAAACACCTTTGTGGGTAGGTGCAATTGTCCTAATAAAAGATGATTTTTTTTTTCTTCTGCAAACTGGGTCTTTTCTCATGAAGGTTTTCGTCTAGTCTGGTTAAAAGATCGGAATAATATTCCCTGGTTATTGTTTTACCCTTTTCAAGATAATTAATGAACAAAATGCCTTTAGCATCCCAAAACATCGATGCCATGACCTTGTCTTCTTTGGCATTGAACAACCAGCTTCTGTCCACTGTTTTGACTGATGTTTGGATTCTGATGTGTACATGAATGCAAGTCTCATCCATAGTAATAAATCGATGTAAAAAATCAGTTTTATTCTTGTTAAAACGCTCCAAGCACTGTTCCGAGATTTTCATGCGAGTGTATTTTTGATCAGGTGGCGCCCATCTTGCGCAGAGCTTTTTCATTTGCAATTCTTCATGCAAAATATATCCTACACGTTTTTTTGAAATGCCTATAGCCTCAGCAATTTCACACACTTCGATTCGCCAGTCATCCAATACCATATCGTGCACTGATCAATGATTTCTGGTGTTGTTACACTTTTTGGACGTCTTTCACGTGGATCACCATCAAGGCCGGTACGGAGGAGTTGAAACTCAGCAGCCCATTACTTAATTGTCGAAAATGACAATTAAGTGCCAATAAACTTTTATGAACTTTGAATGAATTTCTTTTGGCGTTAAACCTTTTTTTTTTCAAAGAATTTTATAACCGTAAGATACTCAATTTTATCCATTTCAAATGGATGCATATGACAGATGTACTAACTTAGAAAAAAATAAAAATCTTGTCGATAGTGTTGCCATTTACGGTCGAGGCCGAGAACTTTTCAGACCACCCACATATTTCCTCTCCCATTCTGTTTAAGTGACCATACCACTTGAGATTAGCTCTACTAATACATTCCTGTATGCCAACAATGAAAGTTCTTTTCTAATATCCTCAATAATGGAAGCTCTTTTTTAATGCGAATATTAAGAATACTAATACATTACTACTACTATTACAACTAATACTCTACTAATACATTCCATAATAAGGATATTATGGAATGTATTAGTAGAGCTAATCGCAGGTGGTGGTGGTGGTGGTCACTCAGTACTCCACGGTCCCAGTGGAAAGGGAGAAAGATAGTTTGTTGTATTAAAAGGGGAGGGAGGCTCCAATTTTTAATTATTATTAAAGGCTGGAAGACAGCCATAATCATACCAATCTTAAAGCCTAACAAACCGCAAGACCAACCAGGAAGTTATAGACCAATTTCAATGACTTCAATTCCAGGCAAATTAATGGAAAAAATGATACTCCAACGTTTGAATTACTATCTAAACAAAAATAGTATACTACCACATTTTCAGGCTGTCTTTAGAAGAAATCACTCAACAACTGATCAACTTTTCTACTTAACCCAGACAATTCAAGATAACTTCCAGACCAAATCTGCCACTGCAGCTTTTATAGATTTTTGCAATGCCTTTGACAAGGTGTGGAGGCAAAAACTCTTTTCCAAACTTTGTCATATTGGAACAGAAGGGAAAGTTCTTAACCAGATCTATGACTTTCTAAGAAATAGAACAATTCGAGTTAGAATAAATAATACCTTTTCCAAGAAAGTGAAAATAAGACAGGGACTCCCTCAACGTAGCATTTTGAGCCCACTCCTTTTTTCCATCTACTTAAATGACTTAGATAAAAATATAAATAAAGAAACAAAGATAGCTATGTTTGCTGATGATTTGGTCCTATTCTCAGCTCACAATAACCTAGAAACAGCAGAAGGTAACTTAAACAAAGCCATTGAAAGTTTAGCTACATACTGTGAAAACCAAAAAATCAAAATTAACCATACTAAATCAGAAATGTGTGTTTTTACTATTAATAACCACCTCAGACTGTTTAGCTTATCAAAGATTAAGCTAAACAGTCAACTAATTACATTTAATGAAAACCCCAAATACCTTGGAGTTACTCTGGATCCATCGCTAAGCTTCAATAAACATATCAACAATGTTGCAGTCAGAGCAAAAAGAAGACTAAATATCATGAAAAGTATCTCAGGTAAAGAGTGGGGAGCCGATGCTAAAACCTTAAAAGTCACATATGTCTCTATTATCCATCCCATAATGGAATATGCTTTGCCAATCTGGATACAAACATCACAAACCAGTTTAGACAAGCTTATAAAAATTCAGAAAAATGCAGCTAAAATCATATGTGGACTAAGGAATACAACTCCTGGAAAAATAGCAGAATTCGAATCCAACCTTGTTCCTTTAAAAATTAGGTGGCAAGAAAATCTTGCCAAATTTGTAGAAAAAAGAGCCAACTTTGCACATCATAGAACAAGTGGACTTTTTAAAAACTGGAAACCAACAAACAGAATTTTAAAAAAATCAACAATGCATGAAATCATAGAAAATAAAATTTCCTTGGATTGTCCAAATAAATTTTTGCTCGATGATGCGAGCCCTTTGTTAAAATTTCCATAGCTCACCACATAGCCGACTACCCAGCATTTCCTCCAAATCAAGACAGGAAAAATATAGTTATCAACTATGAAATAGGGAAACATGAGAAAAAAAGCCTAGAAAACCCTGAAATCTTGAGATCATTAGCCCTTTCAAAAATAATGGAATATGGACCTGACTCAATAAAGATCTACACCAATGGCTACAAAAATCCAAATTGCAATTCTAGGAGTGGCGTACTCATCTATGGCTCTCATAATATAGAACTAAAAACACTAACAGTACTGGATGCAACTCATACCATGCAGAATTAATAGCCATTAACAAGCACTGCAATATTTGGACAAACAAAACCCGAAAGAGTTTATATTTTTCACAGATTCCTTGGCAGCCCTTCAAGCTATTAAGAACTGCTACACTAGCCATCAAGAAATACTTAGAGACATAGCAAAAAACATAAACAAACTACATAAGGATTCCGAAATAATCTTCCAATGGATCCCATCCCATGTGGGAATTAAAGGGAAACGAAACTGCACATGAAGTAGCAAAAAGCCGCAACATCAAGTGATACCACAGATTTCGATCTTTTTAAAACCACCCAAAAAGAAAACATACAAAGAACAATTCCTCAGGACATGACTCGCCACTGGTACTCAGCAGAAAATCCAGGAGCTACCATCAACTCCAAGTTGAATCGCAGTGCTGCTACCATGATCTCTCGCCTCAAGACCGGCCACACAAGACCAATCAAGTTTAGCAATGGCATAAAAGTCTTCCCCACCTGCAAAATCTGTAACATCGAGAAAGCATCACCAATGCATTTGCTAAACTGTATGAATATTTCCAAATGTGAACTGTATAACAACCCAGAAAAGGTATTGTATAAAATAATGAACTTCACCTCTATGATCTGGTGTAATAATACCATGGGATAATTAAAAAATAAAAATAAAAATAAAATAAATTATTATTTTGGGCAACTCAAAGGAGTCTTTAGACTCATCGAAGGATGCCCTAAACATCATGTCAAGAACTATTCACCATTCACACAGTATCTATCATACTTTGCTTAACTCATTCACAGTCGTGGCACCCACAACAGACTCTGGCAGCTTATTCCACTCATTTACCACTCTCCAAGTAAACAACCTATTTCTAACAGCCTTGCTAACTACACTCTTGCCCAGTTTCTATGGAGAGCCCCTAGTTCTCGCACCACCACCACACCTGTTCTGAAAAATTTCCTCTGAATTAATCTTGTAAAAATTCCTCAATAATTTGAGTATCTCAATCATATCACTCCTTTTCCACCTATCAACCAGTTTCTGTAACCCACAAATCTTCAACCACTTCTTGTTATGGTTCATTCCATAGACCAGCTACCATCTTGGTCACTCGCCTCTGGATCCTCTCTACCTCTTCCCCATCACCAAGAAACCCTGGCACTCAGATCTGGGCACAGTAGTCAAGATCGGGTCTTATCAAGGCTCAATAACAATAACCTGCTTGTCAAAGTATTCTTCAGTAACCAAGTGATCTGATGAACTTCTTTAGCCACTTTTGCTATGCTCTCCCCTAAACTTTAACTATCCACTAACACTCCCAAGTCTCTAGCTTCATCTATTTCTGGAGTACAGTTCTGCCAATGTGGTATACAGCTGGTAATCTTTTCACCTTAAAATGCATAACCTTACACTTCGCCACATTAAACTGACATCCATTTTCCTTAGCCTAGTCTGCCAATCTATCCAAATCATCTTGAAAAATTTTGACATCATGTGTATTCACTATTGTTCTACCCAACTTTGCATCATCGGCAAATAATTGAACAGTTCCTCTCAAATCCTTTCCTATATCATTAATGAACAAATTAAATAGCAAGAACAGAACCCTGCAGAACACTACTAGCCACAGACCTTCTTTTGGACTCTACTCCTGAATAAACCACTCTCTGATATGCTTTTCTCACCACACCCTTCTGGACTGTGCCTTGTACTGTTCATGTGCCTGCAGGTCACCTTTCTCTTTTTTAAATTTCCTCCACAATTTTTTCTTTTTTTGCAGCTCCAGCTTAACGTGTTATTCATCCATTTAACTCCCACTTGATTTACTCTCTTGTCAATGGCCTTTGCAAGTTCCAGCAGTATCACTGTAAATCTATTACCCTTATCCAATCTAGCCATCTCTAGATATGCAGTCAGCCATATAACTCCTTCAAACACTCCTTTATCACTTCCCACGCACTATCAACATCCAGCCCTTGCAGTTTTACATGTCATGACATTGATACAAGCAACGTCCTGAGCTTGTCATACCTACCAGCTTGGTAATTCCACATATACCTTGTCTTAACTGAAAATTCCAAACATTTAGCTACTTCCCAGGTTAAGACCTTATGATCACTGTCACCAATTGGTGACAACATGGTCATATTCGTTATAGACAAATTCTCAGGTGCAATCACTAAATTGAGAACTCTCGAAATCTTAGTATATTCTATTACATGCTATCTCAGGTAAATATCCCTTAGTAACTGCCTAAAAATCCATTTCCTTCCTCCCATGTTTCCTCTCCACCTTCAAATCAATGTTGCCATAATTTAAATCCCCCCAATAATAATTACCTGTCCTCCACTCATTGAGTCTATTTGCCAATGCATACTATCTCCATCATCTATTCCATCCCCTGGTCTATAGCAGCAACCAACTGTAGATTTTGTTCTGCTGGCCTCAATCTCACACCAGATAGTCTCTAATGTGCTATTTTCACTGTCCTGCAGTTGAACTTCTCTCTATCCTTCCTGAACACACACAATACCCTTCACATTCTATCCCACTAACTATATCATCTTCTGTTAGCTATGTCTCATTAATGCCAATAACCTTTGGTCAGGATGAGCAAACCAAGGCTAAAAATTCCTCCTGCTTGTTCCTAATGCACCTGGCATTAGTCTACATCGAGTGCAAAAGCCCTCCAGTCCCACCACCTATCCCATTCTAGTTTGTTACCATTGGTACTAACTCAGGCATATTATACACATTCTTACATGCAACTGCCTCACTGATGTCTGCATATCCACTCAACAGCCCCCTGCCCCCAAAAAAGCTCTAGTTTCCCTGATTCTGCACATCCACTTTCACTTCAACAACAATTTTTCCAGTCCCCAAACACCAAATCCATTCAGATGCAAGTCAAACTCACTCCACACATCAAAAACGGCACACTACTTCTCATGCATAACCTACGCATTGAGTCATTCACTATTATGGCCCTCCTTCTCACCTCTACTCTGTCATACTCTGGCAACAGACTCACTATCTTAACTCTTTCATTCTTTTCTTTTGCTACTTCCAGTAATTCTTTCAAGTCCAATTATATATTTGGTTTAATCCTTTACCCAAATGTAAGCAAACAAAGTTTGCCCCCTGAAGTATTTACAGGACTGGGGCAACTCGTGGCAAAGGTGGTATAAGTTCTCATCACTTGCCTTAGTATCCCATAATGCAAAGCACATACCCTTGCAGACATTTATAATGCTATGCATTAAGGGAAGGGTCGCTACCCAGACCGGTTTCGACCTTTATTGAGTGGTGCTGTTTAAGTAAAGACCTCTCTAAAAATTAGGCGATCCCCCCAGACAACTCCCTACAAGTGACCGAAGGATTGTCCCACTCAGCGTTGTTCCCATCAGTGACAGGCTCACCCCGCCACCAAGAACTTCTCAGCATTGGCTCTACCCAGCAGCAGGCTCACCCCGCCACCAAATAGACCATAATCTCAGCTGTGGTCCCATTCAGAGACTTGATTAAATTTCAGGACAGGGCCACGAGTTGCCCCACTCCTGAAAATACTTCAGGTGCAAACTTTATTTGCTTACACTTGGATAAAGGATTAAACCAAATACACAATTGGTAGCATAGCCAAGTGGAAAAACTTCCATCGATTCTTTCAAGTCCTCTCTCATGCCATACTTTTCTCCTTTTAAATCATTCGTTCCAGCCACTTACAATTATTTCTTTCATCCTATGCTTTTGTGCTCTAATAGTGCTCCTCAATTACATCATTAATTTTCATAGCAGGAAAGCACAATTTTGTCAAACTCTCATCAATCACATCTTTTACAATTGAATTGCCATATAACACATGCTCCTTAACTTTTCTTTCACTCCCGATCATGCCCCTCATTTTTCTTATCTTGCACTTGCTTGTTTTTGTTATTAGATGATCACTTGGTAGATATTTTACAATTGCTCCAGCTGCCGCTTCGCCCTATGTATCACTCCACGCAACTGAGCTATCTCCCTCATAACAGCTAACTCTTAATTTTTTATATCAGTCAAAATTCTCTCATTCTACACTTTTACTCTCACTTTCAACTGTGTCACATTTACTCTCACTCTCAATGCTATCTAGCATTATCACAATTTTCAATCGTATTCTGACTTTCATTCACTATGTCAATCTCACAACCGGAGACAGTTTTGATCCTCACTTTCATACCACTTTTGGCCCACTTTCCCACCACTATCGCTCTCAAACCAAACTCCAGCTGCTCTCGGCAAAGCATGCATTCCACAGACATTGCACTGGACAAACTCGCTTTGATTAAATTCTTTAAGCAATGATGATAACTTGGAAACCATTGCTCTACTTCGCATTAGTGGTGCCATGTGTTATGATACATATCTTATCAAAAGACTAAATTAACACTATTTAAAACAAAATTTTTAAGCTAAACTAATTAATTCCATAATATACTCTAATTCTAGTATAATTTTTTAAACTGATAATGCTATTTTTTTAAAACTAAATAAATTATCTTTGAGTCTATTTGCCATTGCATATTATCTCCATCTTCTATTCCATCCCCTGGTCTATAGCAGCAGCCAACTGCAGATTTTGTTCTGCTGGCCTCAATCTTACACCAGATAGCCTCAGTGCTATTTTCAAACACAGTCCTAACAAACATGCCACCTGATGGCAATTTCAATGTTTCTGCCTATTTTCATAGTCTGTCTTTTTATTGCTGATTTTCATATCAAATTTACTATAACGATTAATCAATTTACTCAGGGAATTTTAAAGACTTGGACTGGATTCATTCAGAAGTATAACACCATACTTAACATATCTGCATAAAGTAAAGAGCTAAGATTAACATTGTCAATGTTGATATCAAATTTAATACTACTTTTTTTTTTTTTTTTTTTTTTCCCTTTTTTGATCTCCTAAATGCTCAAGTTAAGCCTCCACAACATGTGATATTTCTTCATTATGGCCTCCTCGCCATTCTAATTATCTTTCACAGTTTCTTTTGTGTTATCCAATTTCCAACTCACAATCCCATCATTCATATTTCATTCATGTTCACTTTTGCCTTATTGTCTTTCTACGAGAAAGACAATAAGAAAGACTTTTGCCTTATTGTCTGACACTTGCATTTCTGACCTTTTGTCACAAATGTTCATCCAACACTTTTCATATGAATAAACTTCAGGTACTCACTTTTGTGAAACTCCTTCCATACTCAATTACTCTTCCTCCCCTCTCCATATTACTTATAATCCACAAATCTTTCACTTTTAATAATGAATGCACTGTGCATGCATTGCATTTCACAAAATCCCTCATTTATATAGGAAAGGATCTGAGAGGAACAGTTCATTTGTTTGCGGATGATGCGAAGTTGGGTAGGGCAATAGTGAATGCAGATGACGTCAAAATTTTGCAGGATGATTTGGATAGATTGGAGGTCTGGGCTAAGGAGAATGGATGTCAGTTTAATGTGGCAAAATGTAAGGTTATGCATTTTGGGGTGAAAAGATTGGCGGCAGTTTACTGCATTGGTGGAACCGTGCTCCAGGAAATTGATGAGGCACGAGATTTAGGAGTGTTGGTAGATAAGGAATTGAAATTTAGGGGACACATTGCAAAAGTGGCCAAATCAGCTCATCAAATCACTTGGTTGCTGAAGAATACGTTGACAAGCAGAGACAAGCAGGTTATTGTTCCTCTGTATCGAGCCTTGATAAGACCCCATCTAGACTTCTGTGCTCAGATTTGGTCACCTAGGTTTCTTCTTGATGGGGAGGAGGTGGAGAGGATCCAGAGGCGAGTGACCAAGATGATAGTGTTAAATTGTGAATGAAACTATGTTATGTAATTTATTATTTTTCATTCACATTTAACATTGCTTATTAAATATTAATCATGGCTCATATAAATTTATTTATTATTCCTTGATTAAGAATTACTAATTAAATATTTATTTAAAACCTGACCTATTATTAACTTATAAAATAATAATATGTTTAGAATTTTGTATAACTAAAAATATATGATGTAACGTAAAGTGTATTTTTATATTTAGCTGTATACGTAATCAAAAAGTTGAAGAAGTAGCTTAAATATTCTGTTGTTCTTATTTGTCAAATATTTAATGTTATGTAATCAGTCATCTAGTAGTAAGAGAGCATACATTACATTAGCGAAATGTTTACGTTTAGTCTGTTGTCATGGAGACGCACGCGTAAACAACCACGAGTGGAGTAGAGCGTGGCGTTCGAACGTAAGGTGGGAGTGAAGGTCATAGAAAGAGAGAGGAGAAAGCAAAAAGAGAAGGAAGGTCATAGATAAGACAGGGAAGGGAGAGAAGAATTATTATTAAGCGAGTGAGGAGAGAGTTTTGCGGAACCAAGATTATAAAATCCTCAGGGCAGAAATTTATGAGTTTAGTGTTCAGAAGTGAACCTACAAGTAGTGAAACATAAAGTTTAATGTTATAAGCGAAATCTGCTGTTGTCATGAAGAAAGGTTGATGCCGTAATCAGATAAAAGGAAACTGGACAGTCAATGCAAAAATTCTGATTAGTTCCAGTTAATCTGGATTACGATTAAATTCTATGTTGCCCTAGGAAAAGGTTATATTGATTACTTGGAGAAAAGTGAACAGGAAAAGATATTAGTACCTAATTACTGTTGTTTGGAATAGTGAGGTGCGACTTACAGTAATACAGTTTAAACTATGGAGAATATTTGTTATGTGTGTTCCGCTAATGTTAATTAAGTTAATTCATAAGTGCTCTCTCAATAATTTGATGTATTGAAGAATTTGTCTGGTAAGAGTAGTTGTAAGTTTCTCTATTCTAGCATTAACTGTAATATATCTCCGATGCTCAAGGTCCGGGAATTTATTTGCTTGGAATATAGCTTACGTAGTTTATTGCCTGCTGTGAATATAAACATTGAGCTGATAGATTTGTGAAGACTGAATAAAATGTGAAATTGTTATATTAACTTGAGATAAGAAGATTTGTGTTTTTGAGACTGTGAATAGTATGTGAAAGTTAGAACATTGAATTAGCATCAGTGGCCTAAGAAGATGTGTTAAGTTAATTGTATAGTTCCATTTTAAAATAGAGTTCTTGTATTTGTTAACCATATCATATATTAAATGTTTTATTTTGTTGATCTAAATATTGTGTTTGCCTGAATTCCTTATTATTGCACCGTTCATAAACATTCGAATCTTGCGGGAACCCCAAGTAAAAATGATAATAGATGATTTGGCCTAATGAGATGACTGCTAACTTAATTTAGAACTGATCCTACTATTTATATAGACTAATCTAAGAATAGGGTGGCGCAGTATAAATATAAATTTCCCTACTTTTGGATCGGTGATCATTTCGTAATTAGTTGTATTATTCATAAGAGTGACTTGAAACTAGATAGATTTAGAACACGACAGAAAAGGTCCGTCACGACAATAGCAGGTCTGTGGAATGAACCGTATGAGAACAGGTTGAGGATTTGTGGGTTGCAAAAATTGGTTGATAGGCGGAGGAGGGGAGATATGATTGAGACATTCAAATTACTGAAGGGTTTCTATAAAATTAATTCAGAAGATATTTTTGAGAACAGGGCTGGTTGTGGGAGGACTAGGGGACATCCATGGAAACTGGGCAAAAGTGTGGTTAGTAAAGGTGTTAGAGCTGGGTTCTTTACTTTTAGAGTAGTGAATGAGTGGAATGCGCTCCCTGAGTCTGTGGTGGATGCTGTGACAGTGAATGAGTTTAAGGCGAGGTATGATAGATACTGTATGAATGTCAAATAGTTGTGATGAATATGATTTGGGGCCTCCCTCGATGAGTCTAATGACTCCCTGGAGTTGCCCGTAATAATAGTAATAGTAATTAAATTCATTGATATTTCTTACCCCCCCTCCCAGAAAACCTCTTTCTGAGGGGGGGGGGAACCAAATCTCACATTTTTGTATATAATCAGCTAGCTCAATTTGAACTGAAAAATTATGCATAAAGATTCCTTAAATCATGATAAGAATTAAACTTCTTTTTTTTTTCTTATTATTTTTTTATAATTTTGAGTTTTTTTTTTTTTACTCAATCTGGAATCACTGCTCTAGTGACCAAACATGGATATTTTTCAAGTCACTTTGGATCTCCAATAAGCAGAGCAATGGGTCTAACAACACCAGGAAATGAAATTCAACTCTCATCTAAACTTTGTAAAAATATGTCCCCTAGAAATGGTTATCACAAAAACCATACTGAAAAAAATTTTAACTGCCTTCCTAAATGAGGGAAAAGTGAGGGCTTGGTCCTACATTTGTGTGCTGATCAACTGTACATGTCATACATTGTGGCAGTTTTATGTTAATGATGGTCCTAACAGCTTCTAACAAGATGATGCTCAATATTATAAAGTATTGAATATAAGTTCATAATCTAATGCTAATACCAGGACATTGTAGGGACTGGTATAGGATACTTACCTGAATACAACAGATAATCTAGAGAATGAAAGGAAACAGAAAATTAATATATGACAAGAATGATTCACTTCATCACTCGAATTTATTAATGCTTTACATGAGGGAGGTGATATAGGAATACTTGTTACCGAAAATTAGGAGAAAGTCTTCCAACAATGCAATGAAATAAGTATCATTGCTAACATATTATTAATTTATGCCAACAAAAACATCTTTCATTAAGTAATAAAGTGAGTTTAATATGAAGACCACATTTAGACTACTGACTTAGAATGATTTAGATTGACTGTACAAAATGCTTTATTAATTGAGAAATAGCAATGAGTTTTGTGTACTTTGTAATACATTTCTTAAGAACTATTATAATTAGGATGACAAGAAGGCATTTAATACATATCAAATAATGGTAAAGGAATCAGCAGTTATATAGTTCAATAAGCATGTGGTAAAATCATACTCAAGAGTACTGTCATTTCTGAATGTATAGTGAACATCATATCTGAGATAGATCCTTGAAATTTAAGAAAAGGGACTAGACTTACTGTAAGATAATTCCCTAGTGTTTATTACATTAGTGGACTATGTAATATTTCAGAGGCTACGAATTTGCTGAGGAATACTTGGAATTCTCTAGCTTTCAACAATATTCCCAAAACTAACATCATCAGAAACAGAGAAATAGTTTTCCTAAACCTCTTTCAAGAAGCTCAGTAATATAAATCTACATTCAGCCAGCATCAATTTTACTTAAAGCAAAATATCCCACCAAAATGTCTTCAAATTGAATTTAAGAGAGAGAGAGAGAGAGAGAGAGGGGTGGGGGAGTTCTCAGAAACACCTAGAACAAAAATGATATTAAAGCAACTGATATAACCACAAGAAAGAATATACGAGAATATAAGAACATAAGTTACCTTAATTACTCTACTACTAGTATGTTCTTGTGGTTATATCAGTTGCTTTAATATCTTTTTTGTTTTAGGTTTTTCTAACAACTTTCCATACCCTCACCAATCATACAGTCCTTCAGAAATCATATAATTGGATTCATAATAATATTATTGTCCTGATTAAAGCAGATAAAGGATAAATGAGGTTGTTATGAATGCAGAAGGAAAAAAAAAAAAAATATATATATATATATATATATATATATATATATATATTTTTTTTTTTTTTTTTGCAGAGCTGACCAGGGATTCTGACCTAATGTTCAATCCTCACCTTCTCATGATGCATCCTGTTAGGTATTTACCTGGATACTGAACAAACAAGGATGGGCTGGCAACTTGGGATTTAGCTGACAAAATTGTATTCTTATTGGTTAAACCACAAAACAAAATGATGGTACAACATGACAGAATTTCATGCCGGCAGGGGCATTGCCCGGTTAAACAAAGCACCAGTTGTTTCCGCCAGGGAACCAGGGCAAACAGCAAAAAAGTCAGATACTGGAACAAATCCTAAAAACCCACCCCCCAACTCAACATCACCAGAGTTCAAGATCGGTACTATCAACATAAGAAGCCTGAATGGCAAAGAAATAGAGCTAGCTGAGGAACTGGATAAGTCCCAGATCGACATAATAGGGATGACTGAAACAAAAAAGGCAACAAAAAAAAAACTGGTGAGATCTTTCTGAGCAATAAATACAAAATGTTATACTCAGGCAATGATAATCAAGGAAAAGAAGGAGTAGCCATGTATTCAACACTAAATATGAGGTCAATCTTCTTGAATGGTAGGCAATTTCAAGTAGAGTGATGTGGGAAAATATCAGAATAGGAAACTGGACAATGAGACTTATTTTTGCCTATGGTCCCACAGAAGGTTTTAATAAGGCAGAAGTGGAGAAATTTTTTGAGAAAGCAACTGACACAATGAAAAAGGAAAAGTTGGTCCTTGTTGGGGATCTAAATACCAGGTGTACAGAGGATTTGAAATTGGAAGTAATCACCATTTAGTCTTCAGCAAGATAAAAGTGAATTTCATATTGAAAAGACATGTAAGAAAGTTTTAAAGCGAATAAAGGTTGAGCAGCTCTCAGATGTGAAGACTAAAATACACAAACATTATTCAAGAAAAAATGAAAGAATTTGGGAACGGGAACAAAACCTTGGAGATTCAGTGGCAAACCCTGAAGAAAACACTGATTGATTCAGCCAGAGAGGCATGCATTGAGGTTGTCTGCAAGGTTAGAAAAATCAGAACTCCATGGTGGACACAGAAAGTTAAAGAGGCAGTGATGGAAAAAGAAGAAAGCATATCAAAAGTTCCTGGAAAATAAGTCAGCTTTTACTCTTACAGAATACAGAGACAAATATAGGAAAGCTAAACACTGCGTAAAACTAGCTCAACAAAATTCATGAGAAGACTTTGGTAACAACATAGAAAATAAATATCAAGAAACTGGCAAGATATTCTGGAGGTTGTTGAAGAAGCTCTGAAATGGAGGAAAAAGTGTTGTAAAAGGAATTAGAGATGACAAAATGATATGAAAACTGGAGAAAAAATATCCTTGAAGTATGGAGTAATTACTTTGAAAAATTGCTAAATGAAACTGGCAGTGATAACAGCACAGTGATAAAAAACACTGACCCAGCATGCAATCAGGAATACATATCCATACTTGAAGTAGAAACAGCCATTAAAAGCCTGAAATGTGTAAAGGCAGCTGGAGTAGATGATATTCAACCAGAAATGCTCAAGTATTGAGCTTAAATCTTAAGTATTTTAAGTATGTAAGTATTTAAGTCTTCCAGTGGCTGCCTGCACTACATGGTTTAGAAGGTCTGGACAGAGAGACGAATTCCAGATGATTAGAGTGGAGCTCTCTCATAGTACCTATATATAAAAAAGGAAATAAAACTGAATGTGAGAATTACAGAGATATTTCTCTACTGAGTGCTCCTGGTAAGATTTATGCCAGTATACTTGAGAAATGGTTGAGAAGGATTGTCGAAGGGAAGCTTGGTGAAGAACAAGCTGGATTCAGGCCAAATAGAGGCTGTCAGGATCAGCTCTTCACTTTACGACAAATAGTGGAGAAATCATGGGAATATAACAAAGATCTGTATTTAAGTTTTGTAGATCTGGAAAAAGCATATAACAAGGTGTCAAGAGAGAAGCTATTCAAAACGCTACAGTTGTATGGTGTCAGTGGGGGCATTATATCAAGCAATACTATCTTTATTTGAGTTGTAAGTCAGCAGTTAGAATTGAAGGGAGCACAGGAAGATGGTTTGATGTTAAATCTGGTGTCAGACAAGGATATATATTATTCCCTCTGTTATTCATTATCTACATGGATCACATTACGAATGAAAGTGGTATTAAACTTGATTTCAAAATTGGAGATATTAATGTCAGCTCTTTGCTTTATCGGATGATGTTATACTTCTAAATAAATCTGCTACAAGATTCCCTGACTAAATTGAATAACTGTTGTAATAGATATGGTATGAAGGTCAGCAATAACAAGACAAATGCAATGAAAATAGGCAGAAGCATTGAAACTCCCAATACTGCAATTTGAATTGAGAATCTATGGAACAAGTAAAACATTTCAACTATTTAGGCATGATTTTTTAGTGAAGATGGTAAATTAAATATGGAAATACACAACAGAATCAACAAAGCTGGTATGGTAGGAAGTCAACTGAATAAATGCATATGGAATGAGAGAAATTAATCAAAACACTAAATTTTCCAAGTATACATGCAGCTTCAAAAATAAACAAAACAGATGCACCTCTATGCCTCACTGTAGATTGGAGACTCACCCACCTTTGATCCTTCGAAACATCTAACAAAGAGTTAGCGGGCCTACATGTTTGAAAAACTGACTCCTATGTAAAAAATAGCTCACATTTTACTAAAAAAGACAAGATTTATTAACAGAACCATTAGACCTTTTATAATGCTTTCTTCTTCTTCTGCTAGCTTACTGAACTTATGAAATTCTTTGCTGCAAATCCAATCTTCCAATCCAATCTAGCTGTACCATTTCAGTCATCTTTCCCATCTTTTTAAATTTTATCTTTCCATCATCAATGTAGTTTTTCTCTAGGTTACCTTCAATCATAATGGATCTTGAATGCTTGTTTAGCTATTATCTCCACAGCCATTCTTTGAACATATGCAAGCCATCTCTTTTGGTTGGTTCTCCAAATTTCGACAAGGTGACTTTAGCTTGAAAGACTCCTCTTACTCTGGGGGCCCTATTTCTCTCTCTCAATAATGATACTGGAAGCCGCTATTGCAAGAAATGCCGATGCAACTATTGAAGATTTAGTGCAAAACAGCTGAAGATTAAGCAAAAGATCTGAATTCATCATCGTCAACCATCCATTGCCATTTGCAAGAACTCTTGGAATAGTGTCTAAGCTCAGCAAGTGGGTGCCTCACGAACTGACAAACAACAACAATTGAAGAGAGAAAGCGCATCAACATCTGCACTGTTCTTCATTCTCAAGAGGTTCAATCTCTGTTTTTGAGTCATGTAGTCACCAGTGATGAAAAGTGGATACTTCATAAGAATGTTAAGCACTGAAGGCAGTGGGTTCATTCAGGGGAATAGGCTAAACTTCACCCTCAGAAGGTTTTGTTAAGCATTTGGTGAGAAATGGCTGGTATTATACACTTTGAACTCTTGCCACAAAACCAAACAATCACAGCAGAAGTATACTGTGAACAACTTGATCGATTTAATGAAAAATTGAAAGAAAAGAGGTGTTCTCTGATCAATCAAAAGGGTGTTATTTTTCACCATGACAAGCAAGCCCACATAGTGCAAGAATCATCTTTATCAAGATTGAGGAACTCAGCTTGGAAAAGCTTCCACATCTTCTGTATTCTCCTGATCTTGAACCTTCAGATTATGACTTATTTCAAAGTTTCCAACATTTCATTAATGAAAAACAATATGATACATTAATGGTACTAAAATTGAGCCTATGCGACTTCTTTGCTTCGAAGACTCCTGAATACTATAGAAATGGCATTATGAAGCTTTCACGATGTTAGAAGAGAATTATTGATTTCGAGGAAGAATATATACACTTGATTAAATTAGCAAGTGATTTATCTTTTATATCCTTTCAAAACCTAATGCTAAAAATGACATTATTCTTGGGTTGACCTGATTTAATTCTTCCAATATTTCGTTTCAATCAGAGAGATATCTTCAGGGATGCATGCGTGCGCACGCACGCACACACACACACACACAGGCACCAAAATACTAAATGAAACATGGATATAACACTAGAGTTTTATCTAGGTGAGACACCCCTCTGTGGGTGTTTGTAGGAGGCCTCAATTGTAAATTGAGAGATCTGAGGGGATTAATGTCTCCCATATTTTTGGAGTTTCTCACATCCATATTTATTTAAATTAGGTTGATTTCTGAGAACAACTGCAGATTCTAAAAACAGTCTTTCTTTTCTAAATATGATGTGATGGAGCATGGTGGTCCCCCCCCCCCCCCCAAGTAGATCATATGAGTAATATATCTGTCTTGTCTTGCTGACCTTGCATTGGATACTATGCATAGGATTCACTGGAGGGAAAAAAAAAATCCCACTCCAATTATAGCCAGTTTACAACTGGGGTCTCCAACAGATGTCCACAGAGAGGGGACACCCACCTAGATAGAATTCTAGTGTTATATCCATATGTTTTATTTAGTACTGTGGTGTGTGTGTGTGTGTGTGTGTGTGTGTGTGTGTGTGTGTGTGTGTGTGTGTGTGCACATTTCAAGTTCATTTGTACTCTCTAAAGATGTCTCTGTGACTGAGATGAAACATCAGAAAATAATAGTTTTTGATCCTTTCTCAGTGCTGTTCATACTCCATTAAACTTCGAACATCCTAATCAACTACTAAACACACATATCTTTCATTCTATCTACCTCGGGTCTGTGGAGCTTTCTTTCCAACAAAGTATTCCTCAAAGACTACAGCAGCTCTTGAAAAAGAATATCAACAACATACTTTACTCTTGACTCAAGTTCCCACGTGGCATTTATTTGCAACAGACCTTACAGTCCCTTGTAGGGATTGATATAGGGAAAGGTTTAGATGTTATTTCATCAGCTAGTACAAGACTCGACTGTCAGCACTGATTTTTGATTACATTTATTACATTATGAGATATTCCAAGTTCATTTAATATTCACAAATACCAGCTCTTCAGAAATATGCTAGACATTCACCCGTAGTTTACACAGCAAATGGTAAGATTCTAATCTTTGCATATAATATTATTTAGCATTATCTTAGAGAAAATTCTGTAGCTAATGGACAGAGGTGATATTTCTTTGTAAATTTTGCAATTATTTCATTTTTTATATATTGGTATGATTAGTGATTCTTTCCATTCTGAGTGAGAAACCATATCTGATGAATATGGCTATTCCATCAGTAATCTTGGCTTTGCTGTTCCTGAGTTACTTTATACATTCTTCTACTTCATCTAATAATGACTAAAGTATTTCTAAATGACAAGTATGATAAATTTTCTGTTCAAAGTCTCAGCTAGTTCACTATAGTTTAGGATTTAGTTAAAATACTATATCCCAACTTCTGTTTTCTATTTCATCACCAGTAGCTAATGTCTGTTCATTACTAGTGTTAATTATTACTGCTTTCAAATGAAGTGATTTATTGGATTCTAATTTCATAGAAGAATTTGCTTTGGTTATTTATAAAACATTTCTAGATTTTATCATTCTATTCACATAAAACTATTGTTATTGTCTGATTATTTTACTAGTATACTAGGTGCTCTTTTTTATGTCTGAGTAGCACAAATAGTAGATGGATTACTGAACTAATTGGATACTATGAGTAGTATGTCAGTCTGGTCTTGCTTTGAATACTACTCATAGGATCCACTGGAGAAATTGGAAAAAAAAATATGAAAAAAAGAATACTACTCTCCATTTAATGGTGATTCATCTTCCTACTCTGAGTTTTCTTCTGCTAATTATAAAATTTGTTATACCATATTTGATGCCATGATTCAAAATGTTTTCAATATTTGCACTCTATTCCTGTTGTTTCTATTTCAGTTTTTGTTTAATTCAATATCTCATTATATTTTTCTCTTGTCTATTTCATTCAGTTTATTACAACTTTTAGTGACTATGATATGGTGTATTTGGTTACATGTATCCATTAGGCAATATTAGTTTGTTTGTCTGCTTCATAAACATAGTTTCGAAGCAGACAAACAATTTATTAGATTTTCAGGATGCAACCCATACAAGAGCTCCTGAATGGCTTGTATAGTTACAATAGCTGTTACAAGAGCTACTGCAACCAGAAAAAATTGCATTGTTCACACATTGCATGCACAATGATTTTTTCAGTATAAAGTAAAATATTACAAATGGAAAGATTAGCAATGGGCTCATCACTTTCTTGTCTTCTATCCAACTTATTCACAGAGTCCTTTGAAAAATCAACCCTGGATAACTACCATTTAAAATCAAAAATGTGGCTCTGCTATATTGACATCTTATTCATTTGGCCCAGGATCCATAGAAAAACTAAAAGAATTCATAAGTTACCTAATCAACTTACACTCTTGTATAAACTTCAAACATTTGTGTGCGTGTGTCTCCCACCAACAAAAGGCTGTAAGCCCGTAGTATCTCAATACTGTGGGTGAGTCAAAAATTTTTTATAATCATTCACTTTTTTGTATTTTTTATTTGAGATTCAAATTGTTTTTTACCTGAAGGAAATAGATATCCTCATGGAGATGCCCAAACAAAATAAATGTACACAGAAAATCAATACATACTAGAAGATACCGTCTTGTTACATCCCACTACCACACAAAAAAATAGGAGTAATTAAAAATTCTCTGGGATAGGACAAACAATCTCTAGCACAGAAAAGAGAAATCAAAAACTTAATCATCTCAGCCTTATTTTATCTCAAAATTGATAAAAAAAAAGAAGAACATCCTATAACAGACTCTTAAGAAAACTTCCAATAATACCAAAACTATGAGAAGAAGTGACTTTCCTGATATGTAACATGCAATATATCAGATATACTTTAGACAACAAAAAATAAAAGTAGCCTTCATCCCTCTATACAGGATCAAAAAATTTTTATCCTCTGAAGCTTTCACCTCTTCCCATCTTCCTTTTAAAAAAACTGAGTGTCTATAAAATGTACTGCTCATGCAGCATATGCAATGCAGGACTAACTGATTGAGACAGATTTATATGTCAGAACCAAATATCCATGTGTGTTCATGAGACCTGTTTGCCGGTTATGAGGGATGAAAAACCAGAGTTTCTGGGAGTCTCTGTATGAGACCAGCTAACTCACCTTTAGTTGAAAGAGACCAGATAAAGGTTCCTCACATCATGGGCAGGCATTGAACCCAGGTTTTTCTGAATAAAGAGCTCGCCTATACCAACTAAGCTATGGGGGCTCAAAAATCTTATTAGGAAATTTAAAAAAGTTTCTAAAATGTCATGTACTTCCATTTGATGTAAATAAAAAATAAGTGAATTGTCTTATATCAAGTATGGTCTTTATTCACCAAAAATGTTCGGTACATAATTCACTTGCATCATTCCATAATCTTGGAATGATGCAAGCTGACTGTAAATGTTACAAGATAGCCATAAAGGAATCAACGATTAAATACTTCAACAATTAAGTTCAGGAAAATTATAATCGCTGATTCCTTTACAGTCATTTTGTATACAGTAAATACCTCTTTTTTTTTTGTCATCCCTTGAAGAAGTGCACTACAGTGTACATGAAACTAGTGGAGATTTTTCAGGTTTTTACATTTGACTTTTTACACTTAATATAGTCTAAATATGTTTGTCATCCTGGAAATCACTTGAACTGGTTCCTAATTACAGAAGACTTGGAAATATACATTTTTTTTGTTTATATCTGCATGTCCCATAACTTTGTAGAAACTAATGGTAGAGCTTTCATTTTAGACAGATTATGGAGACTACAACCGTGTTAGAAATAATTACATTCATTTATTGACATTTCGACCTTCATATTAAGGTCATCATCTGGAGTACACACACACACACACACACAGAAACAAGCAACATCACATTTCAAACAGTATGCCGAAGAGATAATGATTTGATCAACTGTTATTCTGCTGGCCTGACCTCTAGTGAAAAAAAAAAAAAAAAACTTGTCTCTGTATATACACTATCTACCAATAATTGTCTGCACACCCCTCTTATTTCAAGTTATGGAACATTCCAGGTTTGTTAATAAAAAAATAAAAAAAAACTGGTGTACCGATAGTAGAAAGCATCATTTCATTATAGCATAAATTACAGATACCAAGAAATTATATACTTGGTTTAATTCTTTATCCAAGTTTAAGCAAACAAGTTTGCACCTGAACTATTTTCAGGACTGGGGCAACTTGTATAAAGAATCTAATGACTTCACATTACTTGCCTTAGTATCCCATAATGCAAAACATCTCCTTGCAGACACATATAATGCTATGCATTATGGGAAGGATCACTACCCAGACCAGTTTCGACCTTTATTGAGGTCTCATCAGTGGGAGCCAAACCCAGAGATGATACTAAGGTTGAAGTAATACAGGATACTAAGGCAAGTGATGTGAAGTCATTAGCTTCTTTATATGAGTTGCCCTGTCCTCAATATACTTCAGGTACAAACTTTGTTTGCTTACAATTGGATAAAGGATTAAACCAAGTATATAATTTCTTTTGTATCTTTAATTTATAGTATAACCAAGTGGAAAAACTTCCAACAACTTCATTGTAGCAGTTGAATAAAAGTGGTATGGCAACACAACATGAACTCATTGACTTCAAGAGAGGTGTCATTGTGGGCTGTCACATTGGTGGCATGTCCATATGTGGCATTGCCACTCAACTGGAGTATCCAAAATCAATGGAAAGCTATGTGATCAACAAATGCAGATGTTCTGGTATCACTAGCGTAGGAAAACACCCAGTGCTAAAATGGGTGACACACGAAAACCGGCTACAATTGGCACAGACTATCTGTGATGAATGCCGTAACACCATGGTGAGCACTAATAGTATAAAAAAAGAACTCTATTTACTGGGTTTCCACAGAAGAGCAGCAGCACACAAACTGAACAAGGCAGCTCATTTGGCCTGGTGCAAAGAGCATATGAACTGGACAATTGACCAGTGGAAAATGGTATTCTGGAGCAATGAATCAAGATTCACCTGTTTCCAGTCTGATGGCAGTGTGTGGGTGTAGAGGCAGTTTGCTGAATTCTTGTTACCACTGTGTATTCTACCCACAGTACAACACACTGTGGTAACTTTGGTGGTCGAAGAGTAATGGCATGGGGTGCATTCAGCTGGTTTGGATTGGGATCACTGGTCATTGTCTGTGATTCCACGAAGATAGCTCAATACCTTGATATTCTCATTAATCAGGTATTGCCTACACTCTGGAGTTTTTAAGGAAAGGACCCGTATTACTATCAAGACAACAATGTCCCATGCCACAAAGCTGAAACTGTAATGGATGGTATGAAGAAATGGGTGTTAAATTGACTGCCCTGGCCTGTACAGAGTCTTGACCTCAACTCCATCAAACACCTATGGGACGAATTGGAGCGGCGAATGAGTTCCAGAGTAGCACATCCTCAATCTGTTGCTGAACTCAATGCTGCTTTGATGAAGACATGGAGACAAATTCCACCTGATATCTACTGCACACTGGTGGAAAGTCTCCCTCAAAGGGTGCAGGAAGGAGATCAAAGCCAAAGTTGAACATACTGTATCAATTGCTAACATGTCCGGACAATTATTGATAGATAGAGTATATGTATATACTCCAGGTGATGACCTTAACATGAAGGTCGAAACATCAGAAAATTAAAGTAATTATTGCAAGAAATGAACATAAACTGGGTTGTATATTGGTCGAAGGATTTTTAGCAATTGATACTAAGTAAAAAATACCAACAAGTTTCGCCTACTTAGCTGTCTGGCTTCTTCAGGGTGTATAAAAGAGATACAAAACAACTTAAACTGTTCGTGAAGGAATGAATCGAACGAATTGTATTTTTTACAAATACAGAAGAATGGATACATCAAACGCATGGAGCATGTAAGATATCAACTGTTGTTATTTAGTAAAGTTCTGTAATTAGCAGCAAGTAAATTTAACTCTGGCATGCTTAATGATCTTATGAGGGTCTTCAAAATAAAGTAATTATTTTCAACTTGGTTGAAGTCTCCATAATTTGTCTGAAATGAATGCTGATCACTGTGTAACACTAAAGGAAAGGAAGTAGAGCCCTGCTTATACAATGCCTCTAATTTTACAACGAGCATAAATTCTATATGAATATATCAAATAGCAGGCCACAGAACCAAGGAAATTGGGATGCATATCCTTCTGCAATGGGTTGTCGAATGATTGAGACTATAGAGTACAACTAAAGAATAAAACTTAATATGAATAAATTTTAATAAGAAAACAACATGGTTTACTTTTTATCTAATAACTAAGTTTTAATGTAATAAAATATTGTATATGTATTTGTATTAAAACAATGAATCGTTGTGTACAAATAACTTCACAGGTATGAAGGGGAATTAGAACACCTGCAAACTGTTAAACTGTAGCAAGCTGCAGCAAATTGTCACAATGCATCTATTATCACTCTAATTTATAATCATTTACAGTATAGTGCATATTTGAACAGTCATAAATGACCAGAAAGAGGCAAAGTGAATTTGAAAAAAAAAAAAAAAAAAAAAAATATATATATATATATATATATATATATACACACACACACACACACATATATATATAAAATATACTATGAAGAAACGAATACTACCAATAAGTTTACATTAGAAATAAGACTAAGAGGCTGTTTTAAAAATTGCTCTAAGAAATTTGGAAAGTGACAATTCAAATTTTTAACTGAGCGTAAAGATCTTAGCCACAGTCAGGAATGATCGAGTTCAGAAGAAATTACATCTTGATTTTTTTTTAAATTTTAATAAGACTAAAACAGTAAATCCAGTAACAATATTTTTATTTTGTCATAATTAAGTAAATGTTTCATTTTACACAAATTATGGATCTACAACTGTGTTACAATTATTAAAATAAATAATAATAATAATAATAATTATTATTATTACGGGCAACTCCAAGGAGTCGATAGACTCATCGAGGGAGGTCCTAACATCGTGTCAAGAAAAACTATTCGACATTCACACAGTATCTATCATACCTCGCCTTGAACTCATTCACAGTTATGGCACCCACAACAGACTCTAGCAAGTAAACAACCTAGCTCTAACACCCTTGCTAACCACACTCTTGCTCAGCTTCCACGTATGGCCCCTAGTCCTCCCACCACCAGTCCTATTCTCAAAAATATCGTTTGAATTAATCTTCTAGAAACCCTTCAGTAATTTGAATGTCTCAATCATATCATCCCTTTTCTGCCTATCAACCAATTTTTGCAACCCACAAATCTTCAACCTGTTCTCATAAGGCTCATTCCATAGACCTGCTATCATCTTGGTCACTCCTCTCTGGATCCTCTCCACATCCTCCCCATCACGAAGAAACCCTGGCACCCATAACTGGGCACAGTAGTCTAGATAGGGTTTTATCAAGGCTCGATACAGAAGAACAATAACCTGTTTGTCTCTGCTTGTTAAAGTATTTTTCAGCAACCAAGTGATTTCATGGACTGATTTAGCCACTTTTGCGATGTGTCCCCTAAACTTCAACTCCCTATTCACCAACACTCCCAAATCCCTGGCCTTGTCAATCTCCTGGAGTATGGTTCCACCAACGTGATATACTGCTGCTAATCTTTTCACTCCAAAATGCATAACCTTACACTTTACCACATTAAATTGACATCCATTCTCCTTAGCCCAGTCCTCCAAACTATCCAAATCATTCTGCAAAATTTTGACATCCTGTGCACTCACTATTGCTCTACCTAACTTTGCATGATCAGCAAACAAATGAATGCTTCCTCTCTGATCCTTTCCTATATTGTTAATGAACAAATTGAACAGTAGTGGTCCAAGAACAGAACCCTGCGGCACACCACTAGTCACAGGCCATCTTTTGGACTGTATACTCTTGAATAAACCACTCTCTGATATCTCTCCATCAACCACCCTCCTATCCATCTCACCAACCCTATATCCATCCCCATATGCTGCAGTTTACTGATTAGAATTCCATGTGGTATCCTGTCAAAGGCCCTAGCAAGGTCCAGCAGAATCACTGTAAACCAATTACCCTTATCCAGTTCAGCAATCGCTGTATTATAAAATGTGAGCAAGTTACTGAGGCATGATCTACCCTTCACAAAACCATACTGTCTCCAATACGGTATCCCATTTTCATATATCCAATCCTGTATTTTCCTCTTGACTATTTTCTCCAAGACCTTGACAACAATTCCTGATATGCTGATCGGTCAGTAATTTACAACAGCAGTCTTGGATCCTCCTTTATGCAGTGGAACTATTTTCCCCTCTTTCCCGCTCCCCCTCAGGACTAACCCAGACCTGAGACTCAAATTAAACAAAATGGTCAAGGGCACTGACAATTCTTTGGCCGCTTCATGTACGGCATGAGCTGGTATACCATCCAATCCCACAGATGTATTGACATCGAGGTTTTGTAATAGACTATTCACCTCCACTTCATTCACCACAATTCCTGTATAAGCTTTTGGTTCATTCATTCCAGCAATGTCACCACCTGGATGATATACTCTTGCAAAGTGTTCACTCAGTAATTCCACTATATCAACTGATTTGGTTACCTCCCTACCATCGGCATTCTTAAAATCATTCTGCCATATATATTTTTTCTATTACTTGCAACATATTGAAAAAACTGTTTGGGATTCTCTTTAGCCTGCATGGCTAATGTTCTTTCATAATCCGCTTTTTCTTTTCTTACCACACTCATTACCCTTCTGGCCTGTGCTTTATACCATTCATGTGCCTGCCGGTCACCTTTCTCTTAAATTCCCTCCACAGTTGTTTCTTTTTTTTGCAGCTCAAGCTTAATGGTGTTATTCAACCATTTAACCTATACTTGATTTATTTGTACTCTAGGTATACAATCAGCCATTGCCTCCTGCAAACACTTCTTATCTGCCTCCCATGCACTATCAACATCCAGCTCTTGTAGTTTTACATGCCATGACACTGAACCAATCAAACTCCTAAGCTTGTCATACTTACCAACCTGATAATTCTATATGTACCCTGTCTTATTGTAAATTCCATGCCTTTAGCATACCTTCCAAGTCAAGACCCTATGATCACCCTCACCAATAAGTGGCAACTTGGTCATATTCATTACAGGCAAATTCTCAGATACAATTTCTAGGTCAAGCACTCTCTGACCACGAGTATTTTCCATTACATGCTGTCGCAGATAGTTATCCCTTAATAATTGAATAAAATCCAATTCCTTCCTCCCATATGTCCTCTCCTCCTTCCAATCAATGTTACCATAGTTGAAATCTTCCATAATAATTACCCTCCTTCCACTCATTTCTTCTATTTGCTTATGCATACTATCTCCACCATCTATTCCATCACCTGGTCTATAGCAGCACCCAACTGTATATTTTGTTCTGCTAGTCTCAATCTCACACCAAATAGCCACAAATGTGCTCTTTTCTCTATCCTGCAGTTCGACTTCTATTCTCATAGGCTGCAGCTCATCAGTTATCATCAACAACACTCTTCTCCCCCCATTTTATTCTCCCTGTCACTCCTGAACACACCATACCCTACCCCTCACATTCAATCCAACTAGCTATATCATCTTCTGTCAGTCATGTTTCACTAATGCCAATAACCAAGGCCAAAAATTCTTCCTTCTTGTTCCTAATACTTCTGGCATTAGTATACATGAATTGCAGAAGCCTATTTGTCCCATCCCTATTTTGATGCCTTATACTAACTATCCTATTCTGATTTGTTGTCCTTCATACTTGCTCAGGCATATTACACACATTCATACACTCAACTGTCTCCTTAAAGTCTGCATATCTACCCCCACCTCAATAACTAGTTTCCCTGATTCTGCACATCCACTTCATTCAACAACACCTTTTCAAGTCTCCGTACACCAAATCCATTCAAATGTAAACCATCCATCTTATATAAATTCTTTCGCCCATTGAACTCACTTCACACATCCACAAATTCCACACCACTCCTCGTGCATAATCCGTGCATGAAGTCAGCAATTTTGGCCCTCCTTCTATACTCTTCACTGTCATACCATGGCAACAGACTCACCATCCTAACTCTCTCACTCTTCTCTTTTGCTACCTCAAGTAATTCCTTCAAATCCTCTCTCTCATAGCCATTTTGTCTCCTTTCAAATCATTCGTTCTTGCTACTGCTATCAATTCTTTCACCCTCTGTTTTTGCATTCTAATTGACTCACTTACATCCTTAACATTCACACCAGGTTGGTACGATTTTGTCAAACTCTCATCTATCACACCTCTTACTAAAGAATCTCTGTACAACACTTGGTCTTTCATTTTGTTTACACTCACTATCATACTCTTATTTTTCTTATCATACTTTTGCAATTTATTAGTTGGTATGCTCAGTAAACATTTTTGCCAATGCTCCAGCTGCCGATTTGCTCTATGTATCGCTCAGCGTAACCGTGCGATCTCACTCACTGCATCTGTCTCATCATTTTTACTATCCATTAATTCATTCATTTGTTCTGTATTTTTACCTTCATTCTCAGAGCTATCTGGTACTACCTCGCATATCGCTATTTTCTACATTCTCACTTTCCACAACAATATCGCTCTCACGACCTGAAACACACTTTAAATTCTCACATTTCTTACACTTTCTGCACACATTCACTCCACTATCATTGTCTAACCAGACTCCAACCGCTCTCCTCAAAGCATACATTTCACAAATGGTACACTGAATAAAATCCTTTATATTAAAATTTTTGGACAAAGATGGCGATCTGGACACCATTTTATTCCTTCTTATCGGCACCATGCACACGCTAATAATCATATCTATCAAATTGAATATCAAATAATTATTTTAATTTCCCAACGTTTTGACCTTCATGTCTGGAGATTACACTCCAGACATGAAGGTCATCATCTGGAAAACACACACACACACACACACACACACACACACACACACACACACACACACACACACACACATGTATGATATACAAGCTAAATTACATTTCACACACTATACTGAAGAAAGAGAGACAATGATTTTTGTCTCTTCAGCATACTGTGTGAAATGTAATTTAGCTTGTCTCTATACAGATATGCGTATACTCCAGATGATGACCTTTATATGAAAGTCGAAACGTCGGGAAAGTAAAATAATTATTTATAACACAGTTGTAGTGATGAGTGCTGATCACTGTGTAACACTAAAAGAAAGGATAAATAAATGTTTCTTTATTATTTCATTATTTAAGGGGCATATTTTACTTTGATTACGATTTCAGTGTAGTAATATAGTTCAACCCATATTTCCAGGAACAAAAGCTCAATTTATGACAACCAAGCCTACGGTAAATTAAGGTCTGAATTATGATGGCTTGCTTAACAACAGCTTTCCAGGAACCAATTAGGTCATAACAGCAAGGGTTTACTGTATATCTATAGTCCTAGACATTCTAGGGCTTAGTTCTTCTTGCTTTTTTCCCCTCCCTATTATAATTTTGAATTGTTTCCAACTATTTACTAAGTTGTAGTGCAATATGTTTTTGATATGACTTCAGTGATCTGGGGATGCTGATGTGAATCTAGTGAAACACCAACAGTTAATAAATTCAAGTTTATTTCATTCTAATTCAAAAGTAATGTGAATATGAAATATACGTTAGAACTTACTTGAATAGCTTACTATACATGTTAGTTTGTTTTTTTTAATGAAAACTTTTTTTATTTAATATAAAAAATCTTCATTTAAATGCTTGGAGCATTATATAAAAACACTATATTTTCATTAAACTTACCAAATTTATCTAATGTAGACACAGTCCTATTTTTAAACTTTGCCCGTGGTTGATAAGCACTAACAGCAAAGAACATTTTGTGACATGATGGAACTATGTTCTTTGGAACCATGCGAGGATTATTTAAATATAAATTATTCTGGAAAACTGATCCATTTTTGATAGCACGAAAAATACTAAGTTTTCTGCACTGACTTTGGTTGTACATCTGAAAGTAAACATGCATTATTAAAAAAAAGTTGTATATATTTATAAAAAATATATACAAACATTTGACAAATCTTTGATTGCTTTCAAGCCTGTGAAAATCACTGAAAATTATTACAAACCAGCAAATTCATACTTGCATACAAGGAGAGTTCAAAAATTTAATGTTGATTTAATGTTATATCCTAATGGATATGATATAATATATATACTGGGGGGGGGGGGGCTACTATGTTGCCAGAGTCAGATGTGAGTGCTTTGTCTGTTAATCTATTCAAGAAGAGCTATGATAGATTGTGTGGATAGACTGGATCTCCTGCGATGAGTCTTAGGACTTCATGGAGATGCCTGTATAATAATAATAATAATTACCTTCTATATTACCATGATTTTGTTCAACTATTTTTAGTCTTCTTTCAGAGTACTTGCTGAATTACTCACTAGGCAGTTTCACTGCCATTGAGTCCTGTATGAAGTTCAGATTTTTTTATCCTTCCAAACAACTTTGCCACAAGACTCTCTCCAGCTGAATCAATGCTTTCCTGAAAGTTTATTGCTGAGACTCCAAGAATAAACTTTGGAAGAATAAATGCTATCACACTTATCTCTCGCATTCACAGCCACATGGAGCGTGCACCATACTGACACTGGTATGAGGCGTCTCACTTCTCGCTGTCTCGAACGTAAACAACCAGTCAGCTCATTTCTTTGTCACACATACAGATGGAAAAGATAAACTCCTGGAATGGCCCGACCATTCATGTTTGCTGCTTTATGTTAGCATACGCATCCACTAAAACATTCGTTAGCTGAGTCCGAAAAATAGCAAAAAATCTTCGTTAGCCGAGGTATCACTGTACTTAGGATCACACATTTCAGATTCTTTAACAGACATTAAGACAAGAAAACAAAAAAACACTCCAGTTCCATAGAACTCTTGAAAAGTATAGAAGTCGAGCCTCATCTCAAAGAAGCCGAAGATTTGTCTTTACAAGTGCACCAGCCAGTCAGTCAATCTTTCTATACGGCTGCCAGACCTGGAACATCTCAACAAAAGCAGCAACCAATATTATAAACAGCTTTGGAACTACTTGTTTAAGAAATATCTTGGACTACTCCTGGCAAGACCACATTCCCAATTCTACTATATTAGAAGAAACCCAGCAAGATCCTCTTAGTCAGCACTGTTCAAAGTAACCAAATAAAATGGCTTGGCCACCAACTCAGACACCCACCCTCTGCACCTTTTGATGCTCTAGTCCTTTATGCCTCCTACATATGGGAAAACAAAAAGAGACAGACACAGAACTCAATACTGATATACATTAGAAGCATTCTCCCCATTTCCTCCAAACTCTCTGCATTAGAGATCTGTCAATTAACATACGACAGAGAAGACTGGCTTTCCTTCACGTCATAAGAACCTCCACGTCCAATCTCAGTTTACATACACAGACTAATTTGTTTTGATTTGTTTCCCTATTTATAATTGTAAAAAATTTAAATAAACAATGATGATGATCATGTCTCAAACATGTTCTATGGGGTTAAGATCTGGGGGAGCATGCTGGACACTCAATTCAATTAATATCTTTTGTCTCCAGAAGAATCTCCACTGCTCGTGTACAATGTGTGTGACATTGTCATACCTAAAAATCAATTCTTTGCCTAAAGCACCACAGAACAATTAAATTATTCATCAGTCCAGCACTTGTTTGTAGTTTGGTGCATCCACTAAGCATAATGCCTCCCCATACCATGAACCAAGCACTGCCGTATCTATCCCTTTCAAGAACATTCTTGTGATGGTAAGATCTGTCATGCCAGATCAAGTGTCATCTAGAACTGGAGGAAAGACTAAAATTATTCTCATCTGTAAAGAGTAAATTAGCCCACTGGTGTCTTATCCAATTTTTATGGATACAATACCACTGAAAACATGCTCTACGATGAGCTGTGGATAAAAGGATGCAGACTACAGACCTTCAAGTGTATAGGCCTACTTGTCACAGACATCTTGCCACAGTTTGTCAAGGTATCGCATACCTGTGCTTGAATGGAGCCAACTAATGTCTGGAACACATTCCATTTGTTTGAAATGCACAGAGACTGGACAAGTCCTATCTGAGAATCCTAACTCCTCTGGCAATTCTGAGGCCTTCCTCAAGCTTTCCAATAATTCTTCCCCACATGAAATCATCTAGATGATGTCTTTGAAACATTACAAGACATCACGTTTGCAACTTTATTCCTTCATGAAGAAATAGTGTTCATCCTTAGGTGTTGGACACCATTGCATAAACTAAAGAACTGAGTTAAATGTGTCTGGTTCTGATATCAAGGTAAGTGACAATTTCACATCAAGTCTTCCATACCTTTCAATTTAACTGCTAACTGATAACTTAAGTATACCCTGTGTGTTAAGTTTAGTAATTTACAAGACATAACCTCTGTAATGTTTTGAACAGCTTTGCTCTTGACACTCAATTTTATGTTTTTTGCAGATCTTCAAAACTTAAAAATCATTTGCCATTATTTATCTTGGGTGTAAAGAAATGAAGTTTACTTTAAGGACCAACCCCTAATTTGGCTGAATCTGGTTTTCACCAAGATTTTCCTGAACAATTTTTCATTGCTTCTTAAGTATTCTTGAATAAATCTCACCTGGGACACTCAGTAGGAAAATTCTATAATTCTCATATTCAGTTTTATTTCCTATGAAAGCTCTACTGCAGTCATCTGGAATTAGAAATCTGACCAGGCTTTTTGAATTATGCAGTGTAATTACTATAAAATTTTGCCTCCACATTTTGAGATATATAGTAAACATTTATTATTATTATTATTATTATTATTATGTAACATCTCCAGGGAGTCCAAGGACTCATTGAGTCCTTGCTTTTAAATGCTTTTCTACATTTCAGGTTTCTAATCTTTTTCTGCCTTGAGATATACCAGTTGCAACATGGTATGCAATCTTGATTGCATTTCTCTTGATTACTGTTAACCACTGCTCTGGCCAGTTTGTTCTGCAAGTTGAAAACCTTGAGTTTCTTAGAAGGAAACCTGTCACCTACATGTGAGCCCAGCTAACTCACTTTCAGTTGAAAATTTGTAAGAGGAAAAACCTTGCCAACAACTTATGAGACAAACTAACTCTTCATCAACTGCAAAGTCTTTATATAAGTTCTTCACATCCTATACGAGAATTAAAATTAGGCTTTTCAAAACAGAAGGACAAATGTCAAAAAATCCTAAAGTCAACACTAAAGAGGCACTCCTTCACTGGCAGCACTTGATGACCAAGTGGTTTGAAACATTTTATATCATTTCTTCTTTTCAGTGAAAAGATGATTTATCAAAAAAAAAAATAAACAAAGTTTTTTTATGTAATTTTGCATCACCAAAATGAAGTCTTATGGCTCTTTCTTTAGTAATTACTCTAAAGCTTTTGACTGTGTTCAGCAGTCAAAAGTAATAAAAGATAGATAACTTGTACAGGGAGCAAGAAGCCATGGTAAGAACAGGTGTTGGATTAACTGACTGGCTTCAGGTTGCAAAGGTTACACAAGGATGTTTAATTTCTCCTTACTTGTTTAGTATCCATGCTGCATGCGTGTAGCATTGGATGAGCTCAAGACAGCAATTAGGATAGGTGGTAGTTTGATCAGTAATCTCAGGTACACTGCTGATATAGTACTCCTCCGTAATGACAAGGAAGAGCGAGGACAAATTCTTGATAAAATTAAGGAGATAAGTAAGAACAGAGAACTTCAGCTCAATCCTAGAAAGACAAAGATTATGGTTCTTAAAGGAAATACATACAGTGAAGCTCCTTGAAAAACAAATATATCTTAATAGAGAAAGAATTGAGGAAGTCAGCAAGGTCAAGTACCTGGGATCCAATATTAATGTGAAGAATTGCTGTTCAGAAGATGCCAGAAGATTAGGAATGGCAAAAACAATAGCAGAGACCTGTCTAAAATCTGGAAGGATGGATCTATCCACATGGGAATAAAGTTGAGGATTTGGATGCAGATGTTTTTCCAACAGCAACTAATGGATGTGAGACTTGGAACCTAAAGAGTCCGATAGGAAAAGGATAGCTGCTTTTGAGATGAGGTGTTACAGAAGGCTGTTGAGGATATCATATACTGAAAGGCAGACAAATGGATGGGTGCTAGAAAGGATCAGAACTTTTAGGCTCCTTAAGGATACTGAGAGAAGAAAGTTGAAATACTTTGGACACATTGGAAGGATGAAAGGAGGACTTCTCAGAATAGTAATAGAAGGTAAAAAGAGGAAGGGATAAACCATCAATCAGATGGTGTATCTGGAGTGATTGATCTTCAGAGAGTTGAATCCTCCAGAAAAGCATACAACAGGACCACAGTGAGGATTAGTGTGGCATATCGCCAAGCATCTAAGTGACCATACAGCAACTGTCCAATGAACAGATGGATGGAGATCTTCCAGGAAGTCAAGACTTAAGGGAGAGCCACAGATGATGCCTATCAATACATCACCATCAGTAAACAATTGAACAGGAGATACTAATGTACAGATTGAAGAACAATGGCCCAAGAACAGACTGATTTTAAGGTGACTGTGGTTTACCCACAGCCACCTTAAAACCAGTAGATTCATATCCACCATATACCACTTTCTGATACCTATCCATCTACTTATCCAAGTAAATATTTTATATTTCAATCCCATACTCCAGTTTACGCAACAACCTTTCATGTGGTTCCTATCAAATGCCTTAGCAAAATCTAACAGCATCATAGTGTATCCATTCCCTTTATCCAGCTCAGCCATAACACTATTATAAAATATGAGTGAATTGCTAAAACACAACTTCTTTTTGTATTTTTGGAAATTATGGAGACAACTACCGTGTTTGAATAAAAACTTTAGTTTAATATTACTAAAATTTTACAATTCGACGTTTCGACCTTTATGTCAAGATCATCTTCTGGAGCATACAAATATACACAAGAAACAAGCTATAATACAATCATACTGGTTCGTTAAAGACACTGACTAACCGCTACCACAATTGTTGGCCTGACCTCTGGTGAGAAAAAAAAAAAAAAAAAATTATGGGGGGGGGGGGGGGTGGGGGGGGGGGGGGGTGGGGGGGGGGGGGGGTGGGGGGGGGGGGGGGTGGGGGGGGGGGGGGGTGGGGGGGGGGGGGGGTGGGGGGGGGGGGGGGTGGGGGGGGGGGGGGGTGGGGGGGGGGGGGGGTGGGGGGGGGGGGGGGTGGGGGGGGGGGGGGGTGGGGGGGGGGGGGGGTGGGGGGGGGGGGGGGTGGGGGGGGGGGGGGGTGGGGGGGGGGGGGGGTGGGGGGGGGGGGGGGTGGGGGGGGGGGGGGGTGGGGGGGGGGGGGGGTGGGGGGGGGGGGGGGTGGGGGGGGGGGGGGGTGGGGGGGGGGGGGGGTGGGGGGGGGGGGGGGTGGGGGGGGGGGGGGGTGGGGGGGGGGGGGGGTGGGGGGGGGGGGGGGTGGGGGGGGGGGGGGGTGGGGGGGGGGGGGGGTGGGGGGGGGGGGGGGTGGGGGGGGGGGGGGGTGGGGGGGGGGGGGGGTGGGGGGGGGGGGGGGTGGGGATGGGATATTAGCACGTGTGCTAATATCCCATCTGGTACTATTGATGAATTGATATCCACATCATGTAACAACTCTTGAAATTCATTCTTATGCACTACCTCTATTGCTGCATTCAATATAGTGGTACACCTGGTTGATAGATATTAGCAAAGTGAGCACTCATTATTTGAATAATCTCATCTGCTTCTGACACAGGGGTACTGTTTGCACTCACTAATTCTTTTGACTTGCCTTTAGCCTGCATAGTTAATTTCCTTTCATGCTCTGATTTGTTTTTAATACAATACTCATGACTTTTCTAGCCTGCACTTTATATGTTTCACAATTCCTCTCGCTCTTATTCTCATGTTATTCCTCTCACATCATCTTTTTATGGATCTCTTGCTCAATAAGGCTGCACATCCATTTCATTCCCATCTCATTTGTTCGAACTTCAGGGACATATTCAGATACTGTCTCATTCATATTCATCTATTTTACTAGGTGGCCGAACAAATTTAGCACATCATGGAACAGAAGTATTTTGTTTTCCTGAATTTCTAACGAAAAATATATTTTAGCATTTAAGCTGTTCAGATAAGTGATGAATCCATTATCTTTTTGTTTAGTTCCTGGCCAGATGAAAAAGATATCATAGACATATTTTTGGTTATGAATAGTATTTTTCAATGGCTGTCATTTTTTTAACCACAGCAATGGCAATGTTGATGAAACATCTAATAATTTATGCTTTGTATCCATCTATATATGAAATATAAAACATTCCAGAGCTGATAAGGTGGGGTTAATACCTTTTTTTATATCAAATACAAAAAAGATATGTTAAAAAAGTTATTAAAACAACATGGTTATTAAATATATAAATTAAAAAAAAAATGTATGCACATTTAATTTGTTAACAACATTCACATTCCTGAATGCAAATCAATAAAGCATTTCATTGTATGTGGCTACAATATTATTTTAATAGTATGAATATTATTATTATCTGAGACCTCCAGGAAGTCAAGGACTCATTAAGGAAGGCTGTAAATGATCCAACCCAGCTATCATACCTTCCCTTAAATTCATTTACACTAGATGAACTCACTGCTCTCTGGGAGAAAAAACCTAGCTCTTAACCCTTTCTTGACTGAGAACAACCTTAACTTCCATGGATGCCCCCCCCCCCCCCGTGTTCTCTCCCTGCCTTCCATATAACGAAAAATTTCATCATTTGAAATGCTATAACACCCATTCAAAAGTTTATGGACCTCTATCATATATCATACCACCCCTCTTTCTCCTGTTAACCAGAGTCTGCAATCCACATACTCGCAATCTGTCCTCATAATCTAAATCCCATAATCCGGATATAATCTTTGTAACTCTTCTTTGCACCCTTTCCACAGCTTCTTTATCCCCTTGGAACCCAGAAGACCAAATCCGCACACAGCAATCCAAGTGTGGTCTTATCAAAGCCTTATAAAGAGGCAAAATTACTTCCTTATCCTTACAGGTTAAGGTTTGCTTCAACATAGCAATTATCCTCTGAGTTGTATTTGCAACTTTTGCTATGTGACCTTTGAACTTTAAATTCTTATCCACCAAAACACCAAGATCCCTTGCCTATTCAGTTTCTTGTAGCATAACCCCACTAATATAATATGCTGCTGGAACTCTAATCACGCCAAAGTGCATACACTTACTAACATTAAACTGACAGCCATTTTCGTTTGCACAGATTTACAGTCTATTCAAATTATTTTGTAATTGCTGAATATCAATAGCATCTCTGATTACCCTGCCTATCTTAGCATCATCAGCAAACAATTGTAAATCTGATGATAGACCCTGCTTGATGTCATTAATGTATAGATTGAACAATAATGGCCCAAGGACTGAACCCTGAGGTACACCACTGGTTACCTTAAATCTGGCAGATTTACACCCACTGTATACCACTTTTTGATATCTGTCAACCATCCCCTGATCGAAGTCAATAGAGTATGTTCGGATCTCATATTTTCCAATTTACACAACAGCCTATTGTGTGGTATCCTATCAAATGACTTAAAAAAATCCAACATCATCATCATAGTGTATCCATTCCCTTTATCCTGTCTGTCAACCATCCTCTGATCCAAATCAATAGATTATGTTCCAATTCCATATTTTCCAGTTTACACAACAGCCTATTGTGTGGTATCCTATCAAATGCCTTAGAAAAATCCAACATCATCATAGTGTATCCATTTCCTTTATCCAACTCGGTCGTAACATTGTTATAAAATATGAGCAAATTGCTCATATTTTATAACAATGTTACGACCCCATGCTGTTCCCTGCAGAGTATAGAATGCTTGTCTACTCATTTCTGTATGTGAGTTCTTACCAACTTCTCTAAAATCTTCACTACCACACCAGAGATATAATAGGTCGGTAGTTAGACACATCAGTTTTTGCACCACCCTTGTGCAATGGAACTATCATACATTCCTGTGGTATCATTCCTGAGCTGAGACTCAAGTCATACAAATGTTTGAAAGGCCTAGCCAATTCAGCTGAACATTCATTTAACAAACGGGCAGATATTCCATCTGTCCCTATTGACAAATTCTTATCCAGGTTATGCAAGAGCTCTTCAATCTCATTTTCATGAACCTCTAACTCTTCATCCAACGTAGCAGGAGCACCATGCTACATATACCTGGTTGATATATCTTAGCAAAGTGAGCACTCAATAACTGAACAATCTCCTTAGCTTCCGACACTCGTGTTCCATCTGAATTCAATAAAGATATTCTTCCACATTTATTCTTTCTTTTGCTTGTAGTATAGCGATAAAATTCTTTTGGATTGCTTTTAGCTTCCATGGCCAATTTCTTTTCATAATCGGTTTTAGCTTTTCTATATAATCTTGGTTCCATGCTGTCAAAGATAAAGAGTATGAAAAATGATACAGGATGGGTGTTAATTCCCGAACACAAGTTTTGAGCACAAATTGAGGGGGAAGAAACAGATAATATTGCACTAGAAGGCATATGGATATGCAGACTGTTCAGGATTCTTCTGATTTTTTCTGATGAAAGACCAGAGAGGTATGATGTGAGCTATTCCCAGTAAAGGAAGTACTACTACTCCTCAGTGATCAATGCAGCAGTTGGAGTAGAATGATATCAGAAGTTCAGTCTCATCTTTATGATGTTACAACAGCACCATCAGGATGTGTATGAGAGAGAGATGAAAACACATGGTAGAAGCGGCAAGGGACCAGAAAGCAAAGTCCATTTGAGCAGAAGGAAAGTTTTTATGATACTTGGCTCATTCCAAATCTGATTTGCATTTTCTGATCAGCTTTTTTTTTTTGGGGGGGGGGGGGGTATTAGCATAAAGCTGGAGATTTGGTTTCAAGTCACGTGAAAATAATGTGCTGAATTATTTTTTTCTAGGACAGCCTTGGCAGTCATATTGGAAAACCTAGGTATTGAGAGTAGTCTTGTTAGGACGAAGGCTTTCATTCTAGCAAAAATTATTTCAGTTAAGTTGGAGCAGGTGTTTGAATTCAAAGAGCAAAAAAGTAATCAGTCCAAAGAAGAAATTATGGAGTAGTGATAGAACATACACATACAAAAGACAGAGTGACTGGAAAAATGACAATTTGTAGAAAAGAAACTGGGAGCTATCAAATTTATGAAGACAGAGTTAACATTAATAGTATATTTATCAGGAGAACTTGCTGAGAAGAGATCAAGTGCTGGGATAGTGGAGAGGATTATCAAGTATTCTTGTAGATGGATAATCTGTGAAAAATCACTGCTGATGGCAAATGTCTAAGCATTTCTCTCTTCCAGCTTGTTTGGTGGAGTTGTAGAAGGGAAGCAAAGTTTAAGTTGTGAATGGTGAAGTGTTTAATTTTTCTCTGCTAATTCCATGGAAGATAGTCCTACTGCTTGGGCATTTGAATTGCAGAAAATCAAGTTTCAATGAAAATCAGTGAAAAAGGGTCAGTGTAATTATCAAAATATTAGGAGAGCAGTAGAGAAAGCAAATTTTGAACTAGCAGCAGATTCTCTAACAAGAGATGTCAAATATGAAATGCACAGGTTCCACCCTTGTAGTGGAAGGAATCATACAGGGTGTGTAAGTTGAGCTATCCAGATGAGGTTTTGTTTTGTTTAGAAAGAACAATTCAGGTTAAGATGCCTGTAAATGCACATCATTTATATTGATGTTCAGATCATGAAATTTAGTCAAGCAGATAAGGATAGTTGTGTTCGTGTTTTTTTTTTAGTTGTTTATATTTTTTGGTTGAATTTTTCTTAATTCTCAAGGAGATTTTTTAGGGTATGCAGTGTTACTGAAATTATTTATGATGATTTGCATGGCTGAGCGCTGGGTAAAAGATCAACATATATGCCATACCCACGCAAAGCACCCAGTCTCCTGTCTGGGTGCTTTGCGTACTGAATCACCTCAATAGCTTTTACTACATACCAGGACTTCTCCCAAACACATTCTGAAGAGAATGGTAGATGGATTTTTCACCAGCTGGCTGGGAAGACTCCTGACTTAACTTCCAGTTTCAGTCCAATGTATTCATTCAACTAGCAACCAGACTGGAATTGCTTTACCATATTCAAGTGATGGTAGGAGGTTTAAGGTCAACATGGTGTGCTGGACACGGTTTCATTTCTCATATAGCATGCAAGAAGAAAGGCAGAAACTCAAAACCCTGCTCCACAGACCAAGCACAGCAACTGCCAGTTAAAGTCTCTATAAGCAGTGGTGTTTCACTGGAGAATAAATATCTACCACCTAGGAGACTAGTCAGCATTTCTTTCAACTGGAAATGATTTGACTTTTTTGTCAGTAATACCTGCCATGATCACCAGGAGCCCTGTTAGTGGAAACAAGGCTAACAAAACGAAGGTGAACTGATTTGACTGGAAGAAATATATGTGGAGGTCATCAGTCCATTAGTGGCCAGTATTTTTCTATCTTTAAAAATGACCTCATTGTATTACTTTTCTGGCAGAGTCCTCCAATATTTTCTTCAGAATTTGCTACTTAAGGTCTGATTCATGTTTTCAAACTTCTTTATTTTTATTTCAATATTTCAGTCTACAATTCACTTCTAAAAGTTGTTCAGAAAAGCCCCCCCCCCCTTTAAGGTTGCATAATAGTCAACGTTCATAATGAAGAATTTATGGAGACACAAGTTGTTATTCCCAAAATAGCAACTTCCTATTTCTAATCCCCAATACACTCATGGATGCATGCTCCATCTGAAGATACTATCAAACAACCATAAGTGATAAGACTTTTCTTATTTTGCATGCATTCTCTCCCTGTATATTTATACAGGTTTTCATGTTGCAACATAAGTGTCCTTGTCAGTTTATTTTGAAATGTACCCACATCACTAACTTGAAATGGCTTTCTGCTAGCTTCATTTCTGTTCCATTAATGCTTCTTATTATCTTATAGTGTATCTTTTGTTCCAACAGCTGACTGTTCATTGTCTTATCCTGGCTCCCTCAAGAATAGCTGTACCCTGCATAACTGATTAAGGCTCGCAAGCTAGGATGATATATGATCAAGTTGTACCATATAATGTATGGTTTCAGCCAATTCAGTTTGGCTGAAACCATACATTAGAATTTGGTCAGCTAAATCCCAAATTGACTGCCCATCCTCATTAATTCAGCATTCAAAAAGATAACTGTAATGAAGTATATCATGTGAGGATTAGACATCGAGTTAAAAGCTCTAGTCATTTATCCACAATCTTTAGAAACTTGGTGTCCTCCAGTTTATCTAACATTCACCATTAGCGAAATCTTATTAATACATTTAAAATCTACAATAATTTATAACCTCTACAGTTACAAATGGACATAGAATACCAAATAAAGCAAAAATTACAGCTAACCAATGTGATTAGAATTATTTAGAAAACACTTATTACTTGTTCTTCCTTCCCTTCTGCAAGTAGTATTATAATACGACCTTTGCGAAGTCGACCAGTACGACCCATTCTTTGAACAAGGCGAACTGGTGACTTTGGTGCATCATAGCAGATTATTAAATCAACCTCTCCAATATCTAATCCCTCTTCACCAACACATGTTGAAACTAACGTGTTAAATCCACCTTCTCGAAACTGTTGCATGACCTGCAAGTAAAAACATGATAAATATCAGAATTCAAAATTAACACTGCATTTTATCAAAAATCTAGATACTTAAAAAAATCATTTAGCATTAATATTAGTAAAAAAAAAAAGTATTTTAGTAAACAAAACAAAGAAACAAACAAATGGTCCATTGTGATCATATTTATTAATAAGTAGTAGTGGCAAATTGACAAACTACATTCGGGTAGTTAATGTTTATAAACTACAAAGCATAAACTGCATTTAGGGAAACTGGAACTATTAAATTGGATGAAGGGATTGATGTATGTTGCCACATGAGTGTGAGAATCAGCAAAATGATGTATAGAATCTAGTCTCTCAAGTAACAAAATTCATTGGGTAGCTAATACAATGAGTAATGATAGTTAGACTAAAGGGGATACTGCAATTTATGTCTATAAATGCCAGCAGCATCAAAGAGACAAGAGGTTTTTTTTTTTTTTTGTAAGCAATCCATTCAACTATAAAAGAATGACAGGCACAGCCATTGCTTGAATTATTGTAGGTTTAACAAAATTGATGGCGCTTATTCAGCTGAACTGTGTTAGACAGTGGCTGATTTAGAGAGGTTTTATCTGAACCATCCCAAATGTGAGAGCAGTATACCAAGAATGGGCAGAATTGTGATTTGCACAGAATTAGCAATATCTTGAACTTTAAAAAAAAAGGATGCTAAGTTTTATTGAAACCAAGAAAGCTATAGAAGTGATGAGAGTAAGTGTCAGAAGAGAAGCAAGTGTCTGAGAAGCAAGGTCTGGTATTTACTGTTAAAGCTGATCATTATAAAGGGTAAGAGGAGAAAAACTAAGGAACTCGCAAGAAAAAAGGCAACATGGTGTTTTGGAAGCAATAAAGGTTACTAGACTGTATCACCAAATCAAAAGTTGGTGTGGAGATAAATGTTTAGGGCACTGAACATTTATTGCAGATGCCTGAGCAATGCAAGGTTTGTCATATAAATAGGAGGAATAGGAAATGCTATCATCAGCAAAAATATGGATAGGATTTGATCCTTTCTTTGAGGCTTACACGATGATCAGAATACATTTTTGGAAAATTATGGAGACAACTACCATGTTTGAGTAAAACTTTAGTTTAATATAAACCAAAATCAACACTCGACGTTTCGACCTTTATATCAAGGTCATCTTCTGGAGCATATACACTATATACAGAGAAACAAGCTGCACTACAATCTACATGGTTTGCTAAAGTTACTGACCAACCATTACAGCAATTATTGACCTGACCACTGGTGAAAAAAAAAAAAAAAAAAAAAAAAACCTTACTACATCAACGCTAGAGTCCTGTTATTATTATCTATTGGTTGTAAAATTACACTGGGCTGAGGAGCAACAAGTCTATATATATATATTAACAACATGTTTATACATATAAATTCCAACCAGTTAGTGTGGAATAGTTTCCAATACTGGCTAAAGGTTGCCTAGAGTCCTGGAGTATGCTAGATACTAAATATTAAGTGGGCTGAATATATGCCACCATTATTGTTGATATTTGGATGGTTTATCAGAATTTCACAGGCTTCCTTAAATTTTCTTTCATACCAGGTTTTTGTATGGTGTAAAGAGTGAATACTTTTCAAGTCAATTTGGTGTAAGGTGTCGAGGGCGTGATCTGAGAGGCCTGCTTCACCAAAAATTGTTATATTTAATGTGTCTTATGTGATCTTTCGGGGTGCTTAAGGGTCAAAGCTGTATAACTGAGAGGAGACCTCCACATAGCCTTTAAAGGAATGCGGAGAACCGACCAGGGCTTCTGACCTAATGTCCACTCCTCACCTTCTCGTGGTGCACCCTGTTGGGTATCTACTCTGATACTGAACGAACGAGGATGGGCTGGCAATTTGGATTTAGCCAACCAAATTGTATTCTTATTGGTTAAACCAAAATAAAAAAATGATGGTACAACATGACAAAATTTCATGCCGGCTGGGGCGTCGCCTGGTTAAACAAGGCCCCCGTTGTTTTCGCCAGGGAACCAGGGCGAACAGCGAAAAGTCAGCTACTGGAACAAATCTGAAAATAAACCCCAACTCAACATCACCAGAGTTAAAGATTGGTACTATCAACGTAAGAAGCCTGAATGGCAAAGAAATGGAGCTAGCTGAGGAATTAGATAAGTACCAGATCGACATAATAGGGGTGACTGAAACAAAAAAGACCAAAACTGGTGAGATCTTTCTGAGCAATAAATACAAAATGTTATATTCAGGCAATGACAATTAAGGAAAAGAAGGAGTAGCCATAGTATTCAACACAAAATACGAGGCTAATCTTCTTGAATGGCAGTCAGTCTCAAGTAGAGTAATGTGGACAAATATGAGAATGGGGAACTGGACAATGAGACTTATTTGTGCCTATGGTCCACAGAAGGTTCTACTAAGGTAGAAGTGGAGGAATTTTTTGAGGCTTTAGAAAAAGCAACTGACACAATGAAAAAGGAAAAGTTGGTCCTTGTTGGGGATCTAAATAGTAGAGTAGGAAATGATTGTGAGACATACAAAAATATTTTGGGAAAATTTGGAGAAAAGAGCAAAGCTAATAATAAAGGCAAATATCTGTTGGATTTCTGCTCAGGACATGGACTGGTTATTACTAACACCATGTTCCAACATAAAAATGTGAACAAATTCACATGGAGAGAAGAGGCTAGGAATAAGAAAAGTCTCATTGACTATGTTATTGTTGATAGTGATGTTTTCTCACTGGTGCAGGACACCAGAGTGTACAGAGGATTTGAAATTGGAAGTGATCACTATTTAGTCTTGAGCAGGATAAAATTGAATTTCATATTGAAAAGAATAACATGTAAGAAAGTTTTAAAGCGAATAAAAGTTGAGCAGCTCTCAGATGTGAACTGTAGACTAAAATACAGAAATATTATTGAAAAGAAAATGAAAGAGTTTGAGAACAGGAATCGAACCTTGGAGATTCAGTGGCAAACTCTGAAGGAAACATTGATTGATTCTGCCAGAGAGGCATGTGGTGAGGTTGTGTGCAAGGATAAAAAAATCAGAACTCCCAGGTGGACACAGAAAGTTAAAGAGGCAGTGAAGGAAAAGAAGAAAGCATATCAAAAGTTCCTGGCAAATAAGTCAGCTTTTACTCTTACAGAATACAGAGACAAATGTAAGAAAGCTAAACAGTGTGTAAAACTAGCTAAACAAAAGTCATGGGAGGACTTTGGCAAGAATATAGAAAATAAATATCAAGAAGATGGCAAAATATTCTGGAGGTTGTTGAAGAAGCTTAGGAATGGAGGAAAGAGTGCTGTAAAAGGAATTAGAGATGATAAAGGTGAAATAAAAACAGGAGAAAAAGATATCCTTGAAGTATGGAGTAATTACTTTGAAAAACTGCTAAATGAAACAAGCAGTGATGACAGCACAGTGATAAAAAACACTGACCAGGCATGCAGTCAGGAATACATATCCATACTTGAAGTAGAAAAAGCCATCAAAGGCTTGAAATGTGGAAAGGCTGCAGCAGGAGTAGATGATATTCGACCAGAAATGCTGAAGTATGGTGGTATAAGAGTCTTACAGTGGCTGCACTGCATAGTTCAGAAAGCCTGGACACAGGGACGAATTCCCGATGATTGGAGTAGAGCTCTCATAGTACACATATATAAAAAGGGAAATAAAACTGAATGTGAGAATTACAGAGGTATTTCCCTACTGAGTGTTCCTGGCAAGATCTATGCAAGTATACTTGAGAAACGGTTGAGAAGAATTGTGGAAGAAAAGCTTGGTGAAGAACAAGCTGGATTCAGGCCAAATAGAGGCTGTCAGGATCAGATCTTCACTTTACGACAAATAGTCGAGAAAGCATGGGAATATAACAAAGATCTGTATTTAAGTTTTGTCGATTTGGAAAAGGCATATGACAAGGTGCCAAGAGAGAAGCTAATCAATACGCTGCAGTTATATGGTGTCAATGGGGCATTATATCAAGCAATACTTAGTCTTTATTTGAGTTGTGAGTCAGCAGTTAGAATTGAAGGAAGTACAGGAAGATGGTTTAATGTTAAATCTGGTGTGAGACAAGGATGTACATTATCCCCTCTGTTATTCATTATCTATATGGATCACATTATGAAGGAATGTGGTATTAAACCTGATATCAAAATTGGAGATGTTAATGTCAGCTCTTTGCTTTATGCAGATGATGTTATACTTCTAAATAAATCCGCTACAAGTCTGCAAGTTCACTGACTAAATTGAATAGCTGTTGTAATAGATATGGTATGAAGGTCAGCAATAAAAAGACAAAGACAATGAAAATAGGCAGAATCATTGAAAATGTCAACTGTGTTGTGAATGGAGAACCTGTGGAACAAGTAAAACATTTCAGCTACTTAGGCACAATTTTTACTGAAGATGGTAAACTAAATATAGAAATAGACAACAGAATCAGCAAAGCTGGTATCGTGGGAAGTCAATTGAATAAATTCATATGGAATAAGAAAGAAATTAGTCGGAACACTAAATTAGCTGTATACAAGACTGTGTTCAAACCAGTTTTAACTTATGGATCTGAGAGCTGGGTCAGAAGTAAAACAATTGACCAAAGACTAGAGACTGCAGATATGAGAGTCCTGAGAAAGATTAGAGGCGTGAACAGATGGCATCAATGGCAATATCATATTAAAAATGAGGATATTAGGAAAGAACTTGACATTGTTAGCATCCAGGAATGCTTTAGCAGAGCTAATCTCAGATGGTAATGGTCACTTAAATAGAATGGGAGAGGAAAGATTAGCAAAACAAGTGTTCTCTGCCAGGTTGGCAGGAAAACGACCCAGAGGAAGACCAAGATATAGGTGGATTGATACGGTACAAAGTGCCTTAGACGATAGAAATATAAGATCTGATAATGTTGGAGTCTTGACAAGTAACAGACTGATTTGGAGGAAAATTGTAGATAGGAAGTTAGTAATTATGTAATTTTTTCATGTAGTACTGTCATATCCTGTACACCCCTTGAGGGTACATGGCAGGAATTTGATGATGATGATGATGATGATATGTGTTCTTTCTTACGTATAGGGATTGTACGTCCAGTTTCACCAATGTATGGTAAGTTACAGGTGCAGTGGATCATTAGAGGAGTTGAATAAGTTTTGTAGGTGGTTTAAAGGTGGCATTGAGATTATAATGGTGTAGGATTCTGTTGATTTTTTCTGATAACCCTTTAATGTATGGGATGGCTATGGTTTACTGTAATCTAGATTCTTCTTTGATGATGTTTTATGAATAACTTTATTAGTATTTTTGTTATAGACATTATTTATAAATGTGTCGCTGATGATTTTTAGTTCTTGTTTAATAGCTTGCTGGTTAGAGCAAATTGTTATAGCTGTGTTTTTAAGGGTGTCAATGACTCCATATTTTTGTGATGGATGGTGGTATGAATTAGCATGTATGTATTGGCCAGTGTGTGTGTCGGTTTGCGGTAGACCGTGAAGGATAGACTGCCTGAAGGAAGACGTGTGACCAGTGTATCCATGAATGGGAGCGAGTTCTTATTTTCAATTTCGATAGTAGGTTGTATGTGTTCATGTTGTTTGTTCAGGTGGCCAAAGATTGTGTTTAATGTTTGTCGCCCATGTAGCCAGATAACAAACACATTGTCAACATATCTAAGCCACACTGTAGGTTTTAGAGAGAAGTAATCAAGAGCACTTTGTTCATGGGCTCACCACTATTTCCCCCCCCCCCAATTGCTAACTTGTATATGGAGGCTTTTGAGCAAAGTGCTCTTGATTCCTTCACTCTAAAACCTACAGTGTGGCTTAGATACATTCACGATGTGTTTGTTATCTGGCTACATGGGCGACAAACATTAAACACAATCCTTAGCCACCCGAACCAACAACATGAACACATACAACCTACTATCGAAATTGAAAATAAGAACTCGCTCCCATTCATGGATACACTGGTCACACGTCTTCCTTCAGGCAGTCTATCCTTCACGGTCTACCTCAAACCGACACACACACTGGCCAATACATACATGCTAATTCATACCACCATCCATCACAAAAATATGGAGTCATTGACACCCTTAAAAACACAGCTATAACAATTTGCTCTAACCAGCAAGCTCTTAAACAAGAACTAAAAATCATCAGTGACACATTTATAAATAATATCTATAACAAAAATACTAATAAAGTTATTCATAAAACATCATCAAAAAATAATCTAGTAAAACCATAACCATCCCATACATTAAAGGGTTATCAGAAAAAATCAACAGAATCCTACACCATTATAATCTCAATGCCACCTTTAAACCACCTATAAAACTTAAAAACATATTCAACTCCTTTAAAGATCCTCTCCTTCCACTGGCACATCCTGGAGTTTATTGCATCCACTGCACCTGTAACTTACCATAAATTGGTGAAATTGTATGTACAATCCCTATACGTAAGAAATAAGACACAAGACACATTAAATATAACAATTTTAAAGCAGGCCTCTCAGATCATGCTCTCAACACCTTACACCAAAGTGACTGGAAAAGTACCCACTCTTTACACCATACAAAAACCTGGTATGAAAGAAATTTAAGGAAGCCTGCGAATTCTGATAAACCACCCAAATATCAAGAATAATGGTGGCATGAAAATTCCAAGAATCTGGATAGCACATATTCAGCCCACTTAATATTTAGTATCTAGCATACTCCAGGACTCTAGGCAACCTTCAGCCAGTATTGGAAACTATTCCATACTAACTGGTTGGAATTTATATGTATAAACATGTTGTTAATATATATATAGACTTGTTGCTCCTCAGCCCAGTGTAATTTTCTACAACCAATAGATAATAATAATAATAGCAGGACTCTAGAGTTGACGTAGTAAGGTTTTTTTTTTCCCACCAGAGGTCAGGCCAATAATTGCTGTAACGGTTAGTTAGTAACTTTAGCAAACCATGTAGATTGTAGTGCAGCTTGTTTCTCTGTATATAGTGTATATGCTCCAGAAGATGACCTTGATATAAAGGTCGAAACTTTTGGTTTATATTAAACTAAAGTTTTACTCAAACACGGTGGTTGTCTCCATAATTTTCCAAAAATGGACAGGATCTGAGTTTATCGAGAGAAAGTCATTTATGTATATGAGGAAGCAGGTGGATCCTGCTTCCTCATATACATAAAGTAATCCTGAGCTGTGCAATCGAGGTGCTTGGTGAGACATCTGGAAAGATTAGAGAGCAGAAGGAGAGTTGGTGGTGGAATAATGATGTACACGTGGCAGTGACAGCTAAGAGGAAGGCAAAGCAGAAGTGGGATGAGTCAAGAGTGGAAGAGGACAGAGAGGTGTACAAAGAGAGAAAGCAAGAAGCCAAGAGAGTTGTGGCACAGGCGAAGGCCATGGCATATCAAGATCTGTATGATCAATTAGAAACAAAGGAAGGACAGAGAAAAATTTACCAACTAGCGAAATGTAGAAATAAAGCAGCTAAGGACATCTTACATATGAGGCAGATCAAAGATGCTGAAGGAAGAGTATTATGGAGGGATGTGGACATAAGAAACAGATGGAAAATATACTTTGAGGGACTTTTGAATGAGGAAAATGCAAGGACTCAGAGAGGAGATGGGCAGCCTTCTGAGGGGATGGTGCAGAACATCAGTAGAATGGAAGTGACGGAGGCCATGAAGAGGATGAGGAATGGAAAAGCGGTGGGCCCGACAGAATTCCAGTGGAGGCATGGAAGGCACTGGGGGAAGAGGGAATTGACCTGCTGTGGGACCTGTTCATGAAAGTTTGCCAACAGGAAAATATACCCGAGGAATGGAGGGAGAGTACTCTTGTTCCCATCTACAAGGGTAAAGGGGATGCACAAGACTGTAAAAATTACAGAGGAATAAAGTTGATGTCCCACACAATGAAGATCCTAGAAAGGGTTCTTGATGGTAGATTGAGGGAGGAGGTGGAGATTGCAAAGGAACAATTTGGCTTCATGCCTGGTAGATCAACATGAAAAGGAGAAATATGTCAGGTTGGTGCGGGAAATGTACAGAAATGTGAAGACAAGTGTTCGGACCTGTTTGGGACAGACAGAAAGTTTTCAAGTAACAGTTGGCTTGCATCAAGGGTCAGCATTAAGTCCGTTTCTGTTTAATATTGTGATGGAGGTGGTAACAGAGGAGGTGAAAGAAGATGCACCTTGGACAATGTTGTATGCAGATGACATCTTGCTGTGTGTAGATTCAAGAGAAGAAGCGGAAACTAAACTGGAAAGATGGAGAAAAGTACTGGAAGAGAGAGGTATGAGACTGAGCAGAAGTAAGACAGAGTACATGTGTTGCGCAGTGGGCGGTGGCCAGGAGACAGATCTGGAGCTGGAAGGAAATGTCATCAGGAAGGCGAGAGACTTTAGATACTTAGGTTCAACAGTGGAAGAAGATGGAGGAGCTGAGAAGGAAGTGTGATGCAGGATACAAGCGGGTTGGAGGAACTGGAGGGAGATGGCTGGAGTGTTATGCGATAAGAGGGTGCCGATCAATCTGAAAGGCAAAATTTATAGGACAGTAGTGAGGCCAGCTATGACATATGCTATAGAAACTGTGGCCCTGAGGAAAAATAACATCAGCAGGATGGAAGTAGCAGAGATGAGAATGCTTAGGTGGATGCGCGGTGTGACCAGAAAGGATCATCTGAGAAATGACTATGTCAGGGGAACAGTGAAAGTTACGAACTTAGGAGCGAAAATACAGGAGGCAAGGTTGAGATGGTTTGGTCATGTGATGAGGAGGGAGGACGAATATGTGGGAAGAAGGGTCATGCAGATGGATTTGCAAGAAAGACGGAAGTGTGGGCGGCCAAAGAAGAGATGGAGGGAGCTGGTAGAAGAGGACTTGAAGATGAAGAACTTGGATGTGGAGACAGCCCAAGACAGGAAGGTGTGGAGGAGACTCATAACAAACAGTGACCTCACTTAAGTGGGAGAAGCTGTAGAAGAAGAAGAAGAAGGAGGAAGCAGGTGGATGGATAAAATAACACAGCCCTGAGGAATATCTGCATTAATAGGAAAATTTAAAGAGATAGCATCCTCCACCATTACAACAGTGGACAAGCCAAGAGAAAATTTGCAGTCCACTTATGAAGGCAGACCATAAGATGTCAATCTTCTGAGAAGTCCTCAATGCTAAATCCTATCTATACTTTGGAAATGTTGGGTGTAAGAGCACTGGTTTCTCTAAACCCTTCCATGGCACACTCCCATCCAGAAATGGATAGGCAAGGCAAGGACATCTGCTCTGGATGTCAACTGGCAGAATCCATGCTGGTGGTAACTAATTAGTGACTTTCTCTATTAATTTGATGGCCTTCTCTATTGCTCTGGGCTGCACTTAGGTCATAAAGTTAATTCTTAATTATAAAAGATAATATGACAAACAGCAAATCAATCAAATGTAAGAGCATTCAAATCAGATACCTGTCAAATAACATTAGTTTTTAAAAACAGTTGATAATCAGAGACTATTCATGAAATATTAATGATGAGAGCCTATCCAAATATGTGATAGGCTAACAGAAATTGATCAATGATGGCATTTATAATTTGCAAGTTACAAGGCTATCTTTAAAGAGAGAATGCTAAGAAAGAAGACAAATGCATTGCATTATGCCACATGTTTATAATAGCTCTGGGACAAGCTGCATCTGTAAAATAGATAACGTTCAACTTACACCATAGTAGACTCAGGTTCTGCAGGAATAATTTGTTATATATGTGGATGGTATATGATATAGTGACTTTTGTTTAGAATAGAGCTGTGCCTAGGGTTTTCATTTGGGACTTTTCAGCAGTCTGATATGAATGAGTTTTAACAGGTGTTTGATATAATGTGAGTTAACTGTATTGGCATTCAAAAGAACAAATAAATATTTTAAACATCCATTAAAATGAGATTATGCATGTTGCAATCATATCAGTGAAAGTTTATGGTGACACTTCTCTGAGTTTTACTGTAATATAAAATTCTGTAATACTGAAATCTAAAGAAATTAAAATATCTTCTTTGGATTTTAGTATTTCCCTTCATATTGATTAAACTGATATTCATATTCCCGACATATCGATTCTTTGTTGTTTTGGTTGGGTTTGCAGGAGTCAAGAAGATGTGTAGTTCTTTCAGGGAAGCCATTTAGTTTCATATACTGTTTGATAGTAGGGAGCTCTTCCTGTAAATGATGGGGAGTTGAACAATTAGTTCTAGCTCATCAAATTAAGCATTTTATGATTCCTGTCTTTTGAGAAGGATGATGTGCAGATTGTTGGAGAACTACACGTCTCATTGACTCCTACAAACCCAACCAAAACACCAAATAATCAATACATCAAGTTCCAATCAGTCAAATCAGCAAGTTTGAATACCTGGGATCCATTATTAATGTGAAGAATTGCTGTTCAGGAGATGCCAGAAAAAGGTTAGGAATGGCTAAAACAACAGTCAGAGACCTGTCTAAAATCTAGAAAGATAGATCTATCTCCATGGGAACAAAGTTGAGGATTTTGGATGCAGTTGTTTTTCCAAACAGCGACTTATGGATGTGAGACCTTGGAACCTAAAGAAGTCAGATAAGAAACGGATATCTGCTTTGGAGATGTGGTGTTACAGAAGGCTGCTGAGGATATCATATCAAGTGTATATCAAGTTCCATGTGACTGCCACCTTTCCTACTTTGGACAAACTGGATGTTCAATAGAAAAATTTTTTTTTCTTTTTTCTAAAAAAAAATTCATTTTTACATCAATCTTATATTCTTCACAACAATCTGATAAGTCTGGATTGGCACAACTTGGAATAGAGGCAAACCACAACATTCTCTGGTCTAAAACTCATCTTCTACACAGACATCGGCATAAATTCAAACTTCTATTTAAAGAGAGTGCTGAGGCTTTACTTCACCACCCTAACTTGAATCAGAATGACTGCCTATCCTTGTCAAAAAATATGAGAAAGTTTGATCTGAATAACACATTAATTTTTATTTATTTTTTTTAAATTAAGGCCAATAATGATACTTACAAAGATAGAAGATCCTAAGAAACCATCTATCTAATGATCTGTTTAGTATGATATTATAAATTAATTTTTTTTGGATGATAATATAAATTATACAATTATTTTATAATCACTTTTACGATTAACCTTTTCTTCAGTAAAGCATAACACTATTAGCAATTTAACATCACGTGGCTCATACTATTTTGAATAAATCAATTGTTTGAATTCTACCTTGTAAAAAATGTTGTTCAGGCCACTGATGATAGTTTATTAATTTCATTCATCAACTTGCCTTTATTATAGTGTGGCAGCAGACTTACAATCTTAATTCTCTCACTCTTCTTTTCACTTCTTCCCATAACTCTCATACCATACTTTTCACTTTTCAAGTCATTAGTGCCTGCCAAAACATTCAGCTCTTTCACTTTATGCCTTTACATCCCTACAGTACTCTGATGGCACTGATATTACTAATTTTCATACTAGGAAAACAAAATTTAGTCATGCGCTGTTTAAGTACTCCTATCATCACAGAATCCTCATAAAATCATTCTCCTCTCCATTTGTCATACACTTCTTTTTTTTTTTTTTACCTTGCACCTCTTCTTTCTAACTCTATCAATTACTTGACATTTCTGCAATCATTTGAGTTCATGCTTTGCTCTATGAAAGTTAATGTAAGTGTACTATTTCTTTCATGACATATTTTTCATCTTCTGATCTTTCTGCTGCACTGTTATGAATAGTCAGACAATTCCATTAACATTTACATTCTCCTGCTTTTATTTTTTTCCCCCCAATCTTCTCCACTGCACTATCACTCATTTTACTCCTCCACACACTGGTACTCATTCTCAAAACACTTCCTACACATTCACTCAATTTCATTTTCCTTTCCTAAATGTTTTTTACCTTTCATAATCAGAAAGATGCCTGAGCTGTGTTTTTTCTATTATGCAATGATACCATGCTGGCAGTCAAACAGCTATCATACAGAGAACTCTTGCAATGAGCAAAACAAAAAGTACAACAATAATGATTGCAAAAATGACGTGACATATATCTCTCATATCAATAATTAACATGTTCGCTGCCACGCTACTCAGTCATAGTTTGTTCCTACACCCCAAGCACTTTTCGCGTCTTCAAGGTCACTACGAGTAATCTCGTAGCCAGCTTATCAGACAGAATTTTGTTTCATACGCCAACTATGAGTGATCTCGTATCACTCCCATCTTCAAGGTCACTACGAGTAATCTCATAGCTGGCTTATCAGATCGAATTTTGTTTTATACGCCAACTACGAGTAATCTCGTATCACTTCCATCTATATATTACATGTGCTGACGCCAGTGTTTATTGCGTCTAGTTCAGTTTTAGTTTCTAGTCTCTAAGAACCTTCAATTTCGCCATGACCAGTAAAAGAAAACTTACTGATATAGAAGTAGAAGCTTATGCTAATATAAGCGATGATGAATTTCATGAAATATTTGGTTCCGATTCCAAAGATGATCCTACAGACGGCTCTAGCAGTGACTCCGATGATGAAGAAACGTTTGAAGATGAAGTTAGCAACCAGCCAAATACATCAACATCAACTTATTGGGAAAATTTAGAAGAGCCCCCACAATTTGACTTTGTTGAAACTGCAGGTTTTAAAATTGACACTGGAAATTTCAGTATTAAAAGGTTAGTTGAACTTTTCTTTTCTGAATATTTTCTCACAATTTTAGTAGAACAAACCAATTTATATGCTTTACAAAATATTGAGGAAAGCCGAGTTTAAAATTGATTTACAAATTACGATGTTATACTATGGATTAACTCGTGCTTGGCATACGAGGTTGGTAATCGACATACGAGTATACTTGTAGTTGGCATCTGAGGCATATACACAATATACTATATTTTAGTTGAAATTATTTCTCTTCTACCAAGCCCCTAGCATCTTCTACCAATGCTCTCCACTTTATTCAGAATCCAAGGGTCCAAATTAAGGTAATTATACAAAGGGATAACTTGTGTTTGGCATAGGAGGTTGGTAAATCGACATACGAGTATACTCGTAGTTGGTTTGTGAAGCTCATATACGAACTACGAGTATACTCGTAGTTGGCAGCAAACGTGTTAAAAACAAGAATGCAAATTTTTATTTTTGACTTCTTAGCATTATTTTCCTTTCTGGAAAAAGAATATTATTATTATGTGACACCTCCAAGGAATCCAAAGACTCATCAAGGGAGGGCACCTACTCTATAATTCTCCATCAACTACAGTGAACCACATCATCTACACCAATGCCATCTACTTCCCCCCCCCTCCCACCACCACTAGTATTTTCACAGACAATCACAAGCATCCATGCCCAGGGCAGATTCGTACCCACAGCCTTTTGGCTGGAGAGCAGATGCTCTAACCACTCGGCCAACAAGGCTGGAAATATAGGTTCTATATTCTAGTCTGTGACAGGAGCAACTTTATTAGGCTTTATCCAGCTGATCTTAGTATAGCCAATAGAGTTCTTTCATCAAAATATTTTGCAACTTAGGTTTTCCTTTCTGCAAATAGGAAGCCTAATTTGTAAATCTCATCATCATCAATCTGAGTATTATTATTCTAAAGATTAAGTTTTCTTTTCTTTCCTAGAAAAAGGGACTAGGATAAGTTCTTTATCAGGCAGAGTTAGTCAATCTCTGGATAGAGATAGCAAGGCTTTTTCTTCATAGCATCTTGGGTTTTAATTCTTACACATAAAGGCAAGCTAATGCAATAAGAATGTAAATTTTTATTTTTGACTTCTTAGTATTATTTTCTTTTCTGGGAAAAGAATATGAATTTAATTCTAAGTCAATAAGATATGCAATTCAAAAAAAAACCTACAAGGCAACTACTGTCCTAGCAAAATCAGCTTTATGAAAGTTCAATTTACTTGGACTTATTATTCAGCCTAAAAACTAAATGTAAGATGATGATAATGATGACAGTAGTTATGCATGTTATTTTGACAAAACTTTTTTTTCAATATTCTGACTTTTACAAAAAAAATCTTACCTTTAATTGTTGCTTCTGAGTGAAACCTTTTTCTCTTCGATTAGAGGATGTTTGTCCAATAAAACTCATGGCTTTTATCAGTGGCCTATGGCAACTTAGCATATTTGTAATTTCATACACACTGTCACGGTACTGTGAAAATATTATAACTCTAGTTCCAACTACACCATCATGAGCAAGTTCTATGTTAAGCAGGAAAAAAAAATTAAAAAAAAAAAAGAAAAGAAAAGAAAAAGAAAGAATTATCAAAAGATATATCTTGGTGAACACATAACTGTGTTTTTTATTCACTAAAAAATTCACAATACAGCAATCTCTCAAATAGTCCTTGAATAGGTAAGCAAATCAAATGACTCCTGGAATAGTACCAGGCAGTTAATCACACCTTCAGGAATAGCAAATAGATATCCAAGGGTAATCAGACAAAAAAGCTATCAATATATTTCAAAATTTGTAATTTGTAATTTATACTATAAACATTTATAATGGTTTGATGTAAAATCATGTGTGAAACAGAAAAGCACATTATCTCAACTGTTATTCATCATCTATATGAATCACATTATGAAGGAAAGTGACATTACACATATGATATGAAAATTAAGCGACATACATATGATGTGAAAATTGAAGATATTCAACTTAACTCTTTATTTTACAGCTGACTATACTGTTAAAGAAATTTGGTTCAAGTCCACAGGATTTGATAATTAAGTTGAATAATTGCTGTAACAAATTTGGTATGAAAATTATCAATAAAAGGACAAGCTATGAAAATAGACTGGGTCAATAAAAACATCAACTGTATTGTGCCTAAACAGTAGCAGAACTAGAAAAAACAGGTTTTATTTCTGGGAAAATTCCCATGCTACTCCTCTAAGTAAATATTAATTTTATGGCTATTTAGCCTATTTTTGTTTAGCAGTACTCTTTTTATAACAGCATTAGCTTTTTACTCAATTTTAAGGTGTTACTGAAGTTACATAGATAGATATATGAAGAAAATAAGAGGGAAAATTCGGACATAGCTTTTTAGGAAGTTGCTGGTTGTCTTCTTATTCAGCGGCATCCCAGCGTGTGGCAACATACATTCATCTGCTGTTTAGGGAAGGGAGTATGATTGAAAGGAAGGGGATTTTGGAAACGGTGGGGGGTAGAGCAACGTGGGAGAATTATTGGTGAGGCAAGGGGTATGTGAATCTTTTTTTAAAAAACTCAGACTTACCTCGGGTTTTTATATATACGTAGGCTGTTCAATAAGTAATAAGACTATATTTATACAGAAAACAGATTACCATTAATCGTCATCATTTACATGGTCTTTTTCGAAGTAACTACTGTGAGACGTGATGCATTTGTCCCAATGTTGTGTCCACTTCTTAAACACATGTGAGAGTTCGTTTTTTGAGAGTTCTTTCAAAACCGCCTCCGCAGCTTTTACACATGCTTTGTTACTTTCAAAATGGCGGCCTCTTAATGGTTTCTTGAGCTGAGAAAACAGCCAGAAATCGCACGGTGCGAGATCAGGACTGTATGGAGGGTGTGGTAGGTAGTGGACAATATGTGGCCTTGCATTATCGTGGTGCAATAAGAAGCCATTCTTCAGCAATGGACGCTTCCTTTTGACGTGCTTGATGATAATCGCTGCTGTGTTGATCATTGTCTCTGTGATGGACGTTGAAGATCTTGTTCAAGATCTTTATGTTATTTAAGTTTTATGCCAGCGAAAAACACTTGCCCTCGACATTGCATCATCGTGGAAAGCTTTGCGTATCATGTTAAAAGTGTCTGATACCGATTTTTGCAAACGCACACAAAATTTAATCGCATAACGTGGTTCCAAGGACGCTTCCATTTCGAAGACTGGTCGCACCTTGTAGGCGCGCCGATGAGCACTTGCATTTAGTCACGTGACACTCTGGCACATCAGCCTGTATACGCCATCTATCAACCTCTTTTGTTAATACATACAGCAGCATTTCTTTATTCCACAGAAATTAATATTGTGATGAGTGGTTTAGCCACAGTAAAATTAGTCTTATTACTTACTGAACAGCCCACGTGTGTGTGTGTATATATATATATATATATATATATATTATTAAGGTGAGCAGAGAATACTTTAGGAGGGGATAAAAATAGGAACAATTTTTTGGAGAAGAGGAAGGATGTGATAGGATAGGTTCAGGAGTGGGAATAACAGGGTGTGAGCCGTTTCAACAGTGCGTCATCTTTGGAGCGAGTGGGGGAAAATGATTCACATACCTCTTGCCTCACCAATAATTCTCCTGCATTGCTCTACCCCCCCCCAACCGTTTCCAAAACCCCATTCCTTTCAATCATACTCCTTTCCCTAAACAGCAAACCATAACATAAAAAATTAGGTCACGACTCCAACAATAGGAAATAACAGTTACACTAAAGACAAAAACACCAAGCCAACATGACATAGCCCGCCCCCACGAGCTCCAAAGATGATGCACTGTCGAAATGGCTCACACTCCGTTACTCCCACCCTGAGCCTATCCCATCATATCCTTCCTCTTCTCCAAAAAATTGTTCCTATTTTCGCCCCCCCCCCAAAGTATTCTTTGCCCACCCTTAATAATATATATATAAAAATTCAAGTTTTTTCAATAAAAAGATTCACATACCCCTTGCCTCACCAATAATTCTCCCACGCTGCTGTGTCCCCACTGTTTCCAACCCCCCCCTTCCTTTCAATCATACTCCCTTCCCTAAACAGCAGATGTATGTATATTGCCACATGCTGGGATGCCACTGAATAAGAAGACAGCCAGCAACTTCCTAAAAAAGGTATGCCTGAATTTTCCCTCTTATATTCTTTACATATCTATATAAAACTTCAGTAATGCCCTAAAACTGAGTAAAAAGCCAATGACATTATAAAAAGGGACAGGGACACTCCTAAACAAAAATAGGCTAAATAGCATAAAATTAATAACTAGAAAAACATTTCAGCTGCTATTTAGGCACAATTTTCAGTGAATATGGCAAAGTTAAATGTGGAAATAACAGAATTAGCAAAATGTTAACTGGACCTATAAGCATATCAATGTGATGATCGAGTGCGGGTTAGGACTGAGATAGTTTATTGACATTGTTTTAAAGGGATACAGGTTGTAGATGTTGAGAAATACTTCATAGGGAAGAGTGTTCCCGAGGACAGAGGTACACTGCATCCAAAAGCTAAGGACAAACTACATTTTTACTTGTATATGAAAAAAATTTTATGACTACAGTCAACTTTGGACATAAATTTATTGCCAGTATACAAATAAATTACATTATACAAAAAAAATGTGTTATAAATTTTGTACATATTAAATTGTAATATGTTTCTGGCAAAAGTTACAAATTTCCTATGGACATAGTTAAGGAATTAATGTACAGTGCATACAGAAAACTATGCAGATAGACATTTCAGTATGGAATATGTCCATCCCAAACTGTGATGCAGATCTTACAGCATCACACCATGTTTAGCATCAAGTGATTCTGGAGTTCTTGAGGCAAATTGGCCTGCTCCTCTTTCAGAGCAAGGACAGAGCCTTGTTTGTTTTCTGGAGAGGAATTTCGAGCAGCAATGCATCTCCCTATTGTGTCCCAAATGTATCGGGTTGAGATCTGAGAGATGTGCTGGCACTCAATTCGATTAATATCCCCGGTCTCCAGAAGTATCTCCACTGCTCGTGTAGGATGTGGCGTTGCATTGTCATCCATAAAAATGAATTCTTCTCCTGCAGCACCACAGAACAATCAAACACGATGTTGAAGAACTTCACTGCAATACTCTTCATCAGTCATAGTCCAGCCTTATAGCTCGGTGCATCCACTAAGCATAATACCTCCCCACACTATGAACCAACCACCTGCCTACCTATCTTTTTCAAGAATTGGAGGAAAGACTAAAATGACTCTCATCTGTAAAGAGTAAATCAGCCCACTGCTGTCTTGTCCAATTTTTATGGATACAATACCTATCTGAAAATGTGCTCTACAATGAGCTGTGGCCACACAGGACTAATTTGGCTGAATCTGGTTTTCACCAAGATTTTCCTGAACAATTTTTCATTGCTTCTTACTTCTTAAGTATTCTTAAATAAATCTCACCTGGAACACTCCGTAGGAAAATTCTATAATTCTCGTATTCAGTTTTATTTCCTTTCAAAGCTCTACTGCAATCATCTGGAATCAAAAATCTGACCAGGTTTTCTGAATTATTTCTGCATGCAGTGTAATTACTAAAAATTTTTGTGCCTCCACATTTTAAGGTATATATATATATATATAGTAAACATTCATGCTAAATACTTTTTATATTATAGAAACCTAATTAAACAATTAGGTTTCTAATTTTTTTCTACCTCGAGATATGCCAGTTGCAACATGGCATGTAATCCTGAATGTGCACCTGCTTTATACTTGAAATTATCAGTTATACAAATTGCCACAACCTGATTCTATTGAATTTGAAGTTGTGATCTTCAGAAATAGTGTTCATTCCTAGGTTTTGGAAACCAGTATAGATCAGTGAACTAAACAGCATTTGGAAATTGCTTGGAAATTGTGCTCTTTTAATTTATTGTTTAAAAGTGATTTTACAAAATCTTCTGTTCCAAATGAAAGTATAGCAATAGTTCTAAGGAACTAAAAATGTTATATTAACCATAACAATCATGAGCTTTTTAAAAAAATTTCTGCTATTCTAATACCAGGCCACAGAAAGCACCAGTGCACAATGTACAGCCATGCAAACAGCTCGATGCAAAGATGGCAACAACAATACTGAGTGAGAACAGAGCACTTATAGTCTTGCTGCTACCACAGACAGACCACTTGAAGCTCTGAAGTGACAAAGGTGAAAGCTTAACATTATGGGGAAGAAAACAGCCTTGTATGCAATTTTTGTTGCCAGTGGATTCATTCTGATTGTGGCAGACCAACAAATCAGCTCTCAAACTCTTATATCCAGCCATTTTTCTCACCCCTGTGTCTCCCCTCATTTAAATGTCTCCTATATCTCAGAAAAGTGCATGGACAGCCCAGAATGTCTTATCATGCTTGGGGGACTCATTCATGGAAAATGGAAAAAACTGAAAGAAAACTGAAATCAATTCACAATCAGTCTCAAAGATAACATGCCTACTGATAAGCTTGCTATCTGCAAGCTTCTCAACCCTCAGTGCCTCATCAGTCCAAGGATTGAGGCCAAACAAAATAAATATATATATATATATATAATGCCATCATCTGGAATTTCTATTCTGAAACAGAGCACAACGTGGAAATATATGAACGATATTGTGACCTATATGATAAAGATCTATTTTCATCAGAAACAATTGATGCAAGAGAGGAACTTATAGCAGCACTGTCTGAAAAAAAAAGTCAACAATGGGCAGAGAAAATTAAAAGCTTAGATATGAAGCACAGTAGCAGGAAAGCCTGGTTCTTACTCAAAAAATGATCTGGTAAGCCCACAACAGCAGCAACTGAAATCTGCTGTTGTGGGGTTACCAGGAAAAGCTGCCGGTATAGATGATACCAGAAATGAAATTTGCTGAAATACCCAGCATATGGAGGCAAAAGAAAGTAATACCTGTCCTGAAACCGATTAAATGAGGATCCAAAGAACTACAGGCATATAGCTCTCCTATGCACAACACTGAAGCTGTATGAGAGTTTAATCTTGAACAGACAAAGTCCAGAAATAGAGAAAGTGCTAATAAAAGAACAGGCAGGATTTAGACTAGGAAGATCATGCACTGGACAAGTATTAAACTTAACACAGTTTACTGAGGATGGCTTTGAAATGGGGGTTAGCAAGAGGAGCTGTATTTATAGATTTGACAGCAGCATATGACACACTAAATCTGAGAAAGCTTATAGTCAAAATTTACAGCATGACAAACAGCTATCGGTTAGTGGAGATATTTAGGTCGCTGCTGTTCAGTAGGAGATTCTTTGTTGATTTTGAAGGAAAAAAGAGCAGATGGCATATTCAGAAAAAACGGTCTACCCCAGGGAAGTGTATTATCTCCCATACTCTTCAATATATATATATATATATATACTAATGACCAACCTATAAACCCACAGTCAAGAACCTTCTTATATGCAGATGACCAGGCAATAAGAAGCAGCTCACACAAGAGCTAGAAACCCTTACGGTTTACTATAAGGAAAACCAACTGAAACCAAGTCCCAGTAAAACCCAAATGCGTCTTTTCCATCTCAATTTCCATTTCAATGTCAACTTTGAAAAAACTAAAACAATGATATTCCGACAACAGGAGTTACTGAACAGAGTTACGATAGGCAGATTTCAACTGGAAAATGTGGAACACTTCACATATCTCAGATGCCACATGACACATGACTTGGACCCCAAAAAAAGAGATAAAAATTAGAATAGCCAGAGCAACAACTATTTTAAAAGCCATGGACAAAATATGGAAGAGCCAAGCTATAAAGATGCAAACTAAACTGCGCATTGTAGAAACCTGTATCTTCAGCAGCATGCTCTATGGATGCGAGGCCTGGGTACTCCTGAGAGAATCTGAAAGGAGGATATTGGTATTTGAGAGGAAATGCTATAGAAAGATCTTGAGAATAAGCTGGATACAGAAAGTGAACAATGAGGAAATCTACAGACGAATACAACCAAAAGAAAACCTGATCCAGAAAATAATCAAAAGGAAATTACGTCTGTATCCAGGCCTCGCATCCATAGAGCATGCTGCTGAAGATACAGGTTTCTACAATGCGCAGTTTAGTTTGCATCTTTATAGCTTGGCTCTTCCATATGTAGAATGAATGATGAGAGAAAATTAAAAACGTTGCTGTTTGGAATGATTAAAGGAAAGAACAAAAGAGGAAGACCAAACAGAGAATGGGGTGATGACATCGTCAAATGGTGCGGAAACTCTATACATAAACTGAGTCATCTTGCACAAAATAAAATGCAATGGAAGTCCACAGTATTGCTGATGATAGGATACTGCACTCTTCCTCTTCATATAATAAGCCATGCAATGCACAAATAGCCTGAAGAACCTTAAACTCTACTACCTTCTGATCTTGAAAACATTCACCATCTTTTATAATTTTCCTACTCTCTGTCAAACCTATCCTGGAACAGTCTCCCACCACGTGTTTCCCAAAGATTCCACAGCTCTTCAAAGTCAAATATGAACAAATATGTGAACAAGTTCCTTCTTGCCCATATCCATAGTACTAGTACACTATAGGCCGACATCCTCTCATGGATGGGTTCTCCATAAAAAAAATAATAAATAAATAAATAATAAAAAAGATGAAATAAAAAAGGTAAGAAGCAAAAATCAGTGTGTTTGCAGTTGCACAGTAAAGGAATACTGGGCAACTGCTGTTTCTTCTATTAACAGGTGCAACAGAAAGTAAAGGGATGATGGTTGCCAGTTCAGTGGAGCAATGACCATTGAAATACCTGTGCCAAAACATTGCATCTGTGAAACAGAGGAGTTAGTTATGGGTTTACTCCAACCCGTATAATCTATGAGCTGAATTTCTCTCTTCTGGACAGCATCAACATTTTTTTTTAATTTTCAGGTGCATAACCCAAATATGTGAGCAGTATTCTATGGATGGATGGATTTGCATAAAGGTAAGAGTTAGGTGTACAACAGCATCTTGAATGAATGAGAATGCCTAGTTCTTTGGATGCTGAGGAATCTATCGACATGTTTATCATTTATCACAGGAGATGGTAGTCAAAGCAGAGACCTGATCTTGTCTGGTGATTTGTGTATTAATGATAGTAAGGGTAGGTTAGCTGAGTTCTCTTTTGTGCAAGATAAGGCAAGACTACATTTTGGTGGCATTATAGGTGACCAGATTGTCCTCTGCATTGAAGGATGGAACGTAAATCAATGTTTAAGGCATTAGCTACAGATGATCTTAAAGATTGGGATGTCAGAGCACTGCATGTTTTATCATATGAGTAAGATGAATGAAGAGTACTATCATCTGCAAAGTTCTGGATAAGACATGCAGTGATTGAGAGTAGGTCATTTAGGACATGTGATAGGACAGGGCCCTCGGTGATGAAGCTCGAAGAGAGGGAGCCATTAGATGGCTCCCTAAAATCTAATGGCTCACATTTGTTTAGGGAGCATTAGTTGGCTCCCTAAACAAATCTCTTCGAGTAAATGTTTAGGACATGTGATAGGACAGAGCCCTCAGTGATGAAGCTCGAAGAGAGGGAGCCATCTACAATGATATGCAGTGAACGATTAGAGAGAAAGCTTGCTACCTAATTACAGAGGGCGGCAGGTAGACCAAAAGATGGCAATTAGTTTAGCAGGCCTCAATACAAGACACAGACAAAAGCTCTGGAAATGTCCAGTGGCAGGTGATGTAAGCTGAGATGAGTGAGGTGATGGCAATTGCAGCCTGTTTCACTGTAGCTTTCTATCTCCATATTTCAGAAAGGTTGAATATGCAATTGCTTCCACACACTTACTTCAGTGTGTGGAACAACTATATATAATAGATTATAGTTTGAGAACAATTGGAGAGATGCCACCAGGACCAACATTTTTAGAGTATAAGTTATTTAATAATTTCCTGATCTCTTTTTACCGAAAAACTTCAGAAAGCATATGGTGCTCGGATCCTGGTATAGCAGGAGACAGCATGATTTTGCAAAAGGGAGGTCCTGTCTCAATCATTTATTCACATTTTATAATAAGGTGACAGTGGAATTGGATAAAGGCTACACAATACTGCTGGACTTGCAAAGGCATTTGACAGAAAATGCAAGGAAAGTTATAAGTTGCAAATGAGAATGGGTACGAGGCTGGTAGCATGGATGTGTATGTGTGTGTGGGGGGGAGGAATGATAGACACACACATCAGAGTGTGGTGTATGGTAAAGTGGAATCAAAGTGAATGAAAGTGACTAGTGAAGATAATTGCCAGTGACTCATTCTGGGAAAGTGTTAGGGTTCAATGAGCAAAAGCAACAGTCAGATCAAGAAAAGGAGAAATTTCAGAGGTTATGAGAGGCTGTGCAGTGCCAAATGATGTGAGGTCAGAAGTGGTTTGAGGAAGGGAGATCTGTGTGAGAGGAGACTTGTGCAGGATTGTGGTACGAGTTGCTAAGAGGGGAAGGTGACCTCTACAGTATATCTAGAAAGAGAAATGTTTAAAAAGAGATCAAGAGTATTGGAAGAATAAAGAAGGTTATCAGGAATTTGTGAACGTAGATACACTTTGCATTCATTGCTGATTTATAGCAAAGACTTCCGCTTCTCATCCAGCTTGGTTGGTGGCATTTGAAAAGGAGAGCCAATTGGAATTTGTAATAGCATCAAAGGATTTATATTCATATATGTACTGGGACCAAGTGTTTCCCAAAGATTCCACAGCTCTTCAAAGTCAAATGTGAACAAGTTCCTTCTTGCCCATATCCACAGTACTAGAACACTATAGGTTGACATCCTCTCATGGATGGATTCTCCATAAAAAAAAAATAAATAAATAAAGATGAAATAAAAAAAGCAAGAAGCAAAATCAGTGTGTTTACAGTTGAACAGTAAAGGGATACTGGGCAACTGCTGCTCCTGTATAAACAGGTGCAACAGAAAGTGGAGAATTCATCTATAAATATTCTGCACAGTTTTTTGCATGCCACAGAAACTAAATGCTATGTGAAAGCAGGTTGGCAGTGAACTGATGAGAGATGGTCATTAATTAGTCTGACTGCTCACTTCTTTATTGAGTTGAATATTTTTAGGGAGCTCTTAGGGGACTGAGTGTGCAAGCAATACTGGATGGACAGATTTGTGATTTGTACAGAGTTAATAGCTGTTTTCAAAGGTAAGTAATGCACTAGGTAAAACAGGAACACTAATTTTATGGATGATGAGGAGGCAATGGTTTCAACATGTTATGCCAAGAGAGGCTTGATGTGGGAGAAATACCAAGGAGAGAAATCTCATCTTGACTGGTGATTTGGGTGGTATCAAAGGTAAGTCTGGAGAATACATTTCCTTTTTGTGAGAGATAAAGCAGAAATGTGTTGTACAAGCATTGAAATTGACCAGGTTATCTGAGCGCAACTGAGGAATGATTCAGAGATCAGAATTTAGAGTTGCTCTGCGAGTTGTGATGGTTTTTGTGGTGCAAGGGTTCCAAGTGAGAATGAGGAATACAGTGTTCTGTCATTGGTGAAGCAGTGTAACAGATTAGTGGATAAGATTGGTGGATAGGTGAGATGATAGAACCTTGTAGGACCACAGCATTAACTGAATAGTTCAAAGAACTGTTCATCATCATGGGACAAACCAAATAACAGGAGCTTACTTAATAGACTTTTGTGCAAGATCTGTTTGAAAGCTTTGGAGATATTAAGTGCAGCCACTTGGGATTCACCAAACCTTTCCATGGTATTTATTCAGAGGTGGGTGACATATGTCAGTAGATTTCCTGTTGAATGTCATTGGCAGAATCCATAATGGCAGTCATGTATTGAGTATCTTCAAGGTAGTGCAGGAGTTGAAAGTTGATGGTTTTCTCAGTTACTTTGGAGTAGAGATTGGTGGTAGTCTGATGGCAAGGCATGAGTTGTACATGAACGAATTTCTAGGGTGCAGTGGAATAAGAGACCATCAAAAAAAGTGACAGAGAACAGGTCAACTCGAGAGTGCAAATCTTCTGGACAATTGGAGGAATGCCACCAGGACTAGGGAACTTTTTGATGTCTAATTCAGACAGGATTATTTTGACCAGGAGAATGTTTTTTTCTGTAGGCAACAATGCAACAGAATCATCTGGGTGCAATAACAGGGGAAGCAGTGTTTGATTCAAGTCATGGCCAATTACTCTGGGCAAGAGACCAAAAAGTATGACTGCCACATGGATATAATACAAGTTTGGTGATTGTCTGATGTTTCTTTCTGATGAGGTTGTTTCCTGCTTTCAGGAAAACTGATCTGAAATCAGTTTTCAATGCGCTGATGATTTTCTTGCAATTGTTTTAAGCTTTAGTGTATTACTAACTTCCTATCTACAATTTTCCTCCAAATCAGTCTGTTACTTGTCAAGACTCCAATATTATCACATCTTATATTTCAATCGTCTAAGGCACATTGTACCGTATCAATCCACCTATATCTTGATCTTCCTCTGGGTCGTTTTCCTGACAACCTGGCAGAGAACACTTGTTTTGCTAATCTTTCCTCACCCATTCTATTTAAGTGACCATACCACCCGAGATTAGCTCTGCTAATGCATTCCTGCATGCTGACAATGTCAAGTTCTTTCCTAATATCCGTTTTTAATATGATATTGCCATTGATGCCATCGGTTCATGCCTCTAATCTTTCTCAGGACTCTCATATCTGCGATCTCTAGTCTTTGGTCAAGTGTTTTACTTCTGACCCAGCTCTTAGATCCATAAGTTAAACCTGGTTTGAACACTGTCTTGTATACAGCTAATTTAGTTTTTTAACTAATTTCTCTCTTATTCCATATAAATTTATTCAGTTGACTTCCTACCATACCAGTGTAAAAATAATCATAATTTAAATTTCTGAATATTTTTACATATTGTTTATGTTTATTAGTTTTAGTTTCATAACATGCATTGTCGGCACTTGCGATGTGCCTGTTATTGAAATTGTTTTGTCAAAAATGATATGTAAAGCAGTTAAAAATTCATGTACTTACCGGATTTGAATAGTTGTGTTACTTTAAATAAATTTATTGTAGTTTAAAATTATCAAGTGTTGTGTTTGAAGAGACATCCTCGTTACGCTAACGTAACCTACGCGTCAGCCATTGTATTTAGTTTCTCGTTTGCCACTTTCATGGAGTGCACATGCGTGCTGAGAAGTTTGATGTGTGATTGACAGCTGACAAGATAAGCATTCAGTATCGGAGTAACGGAGAAAAAACAAGGAGAGAGTTCGGGAAGAAATTAGAACATAGACCAGCAGATATTTAGATTCAGAGGAACTTGAGTTTTTTTATGTGACAGTCGGAGGAAAATTAATAGTATATTCCGAAAAAGGAATCATGGAACTATGAAGTAAGTATTGGTAAATGAGAGAAAATATTGCTATAGGCGTTTTTCAAGGAATATTGGAGGAAACGCTAATTGGAAGATTTATAGTAGATTCCAAAAAGGGAATAATAGAACTGCAAGTTTTTTTTTAAATGGGGAGAGTTAAGACTGTCAATAAGCATTAGTGAATAAAAGAAGAAATAGCTATTTACGTTCTAAAGGAATGTTCGAGAAAACTCTGATTAGGAAGTTTCATCTGTATTAAGGACACGGAATCTAACTGTTATTTCTACTAAAAAGAAGACAGAATTAAGTCAGGAAGAATTAATGTGTGCTACATAAGTGATGACAAAGGATCCTATGAAAATGAAGAATAAAGTCATATATATTTGGAAAAGGACCTTGACAGACAGAGAAACTGGCTATGAACATTTTTTCATTGTGAAAACAAAGTGTTTAGTCTAGTCTTAAGTGTAAATTTATTTTTAAAAGGCCTTGGATCCAATTAAATTTGTAGTTAGTTATGTAATATTTGTTTGAAGTGTATATATATATATTGTTTTTGTTATATTAAATGTGTTTATTTTGTATTTTGGTCTTCAGTCAGTGATTATTTGGATTCTGAAAGAAATAGTAAAAAAGGAGGTAATTGCACCAATCGGAATGAACCCTTGTGCAATATAATATACAGGTACACTCAGAATTAAAAAAAATAATTGTTAGAAAAAAAGATTAAATAAAATAAATAAAAATCCCATATTTAAACAGCGGCGCTGCCGTAGGATTAATGTTAATTCAAAATAATTTAAAAAAATCTCTCTAATATAAGGATTAAATATTATGATAATATCCTCTATATAAATATCTCAAAATAAAAATAAATCACTTTTATTAACACCAGCTTTATCAATCCTGTTGTCTCTTTCCATATTTAATTTACTATCTTCACAAAATTGTGCCTAAGTAGCTGAAATATTTTATTTGTTCTATAGGTTCTCCATTCACAATGCAATTGATATTTTCAATGCTCCTGCCTATTTTCATTATCTTTGTCTTGTTATTGCTGACCTTCGTACCATATCCATTAGAACGATTATTCAATTTAGTCAGGAAATCTTGCAGATTTGTAGTGGATTTATTTAGAAGTATAACATCATCCGCATAAAGCAAAGAGCTGACATTAACATCTTCAATTTTGATATCAGATTTAATAGCACTTTCCTTTATTATATGATCCATATCAATAATTAATAACAGAGGGGATAATATACATCCTTGGCTAACACCTGATTTAACATTAAACCATCTTCCTGTACTTCCTTCGATTCTAACTGCTGATTTAAAACTCAAATAAAGACAAAGTAATATTTGATATAATACCCTACTGACACCATACAACTGTAGCGTTTTGAATAGCTTCTCTTGGCACCTTGTCATATGCTTTTTTCAGATCTACAAAATTTAAATACAGATCTTTGTTATATTCCGTTGATTTCTCAACTATTTGTCGTAAAGTGAAAATCTGATCCTGAGAGCCTTCATCCAGCGTGTTCTTCACCAAGCTTCTCTTCCACAATCCTTCTCAACAGTTTTTCAAGTATACTGAAATAAATCTTACCAGGAACACTCAGTAGAGAAATACCTCTGTAATTCTCACATTCAGTTTTATTTCCCTTTTTATATATGGGTACTATGAGAGCTCTACTCCAATCTTCTGGAATTTCTCCCTCTGTCCAGGTCCTCTGATCAATGCAGTGCAGCCACTGTAAGACTTTTATACCTCGAAACTTGAGCATTTCAGGTCAAATATCATTACTCCAGTTGCTTTCCCACATTTCAGACTTTTGACGTCTTTTTCTACTTTAAGTATGAATATGTATTCCTGATTGCATGCTGGGTCAGTGTTTTTTATCACTGTGCTGTCATCACTGCTAGTTTCATTTAGCAATTTTTCAAAGTAATTACTTCATACTTCAAAGATATCTTTTTCTCCAGTTTTCATATCACTTTGTCATCTCTAATTCCTTTTACAGCACTCTTGACTCCATTTCAGAGCTTCTTCAACAATCTCCAGAATATTTTGCCAGCTTCTTGATATTTATTTTCTATGTTGTTACCAAAGTCTTCTGATGAAGTTTGTTTAGCTAGTTTTACACGGTGTTTAGCTTTCTTACATTTGTCTCTGTATTCTTAAGAGCACAAGCTGACTTATTTGCAAGGAACTTTTGATATGATTTCTTCTTTTCCTTCACTATCTGTTTAACTTCCTGTGTACACCAGGGAGTTCTGATTTTTCTATCCTTGCAGACAACCTCACCATGTTTCTCAAACCTTGGAGATTCAGAGCTTGCCACTGAATCTCCAAGATTTGATTCCTGTTCTCAAACTCTTTCATTTTTTTCCGAATAATGTTTACATATTTCAGACTACAGTTCACATCTGAGAGTTGCTCAACTTTTATACGCTTTAAAACTTTCTTACATGTTCTTCTTTTCAATATGACATGCAATTTTATCCTGCTCAAGACTAAATACTGATCACTTCAATTTCAAATCCTCTGTACACTCTGGTGTCCTGCACCAGGGAGAAAACATCACTATCAAAAATAACATAGTCAATGAGACTTTTCTTATTCCTAGCCTCTTCTCTCCATGTGAATTTGTGCAGATTTTTATGTTTGAACATGGTGTTAGTAATAACCAGTCCACGTCCTGAGCAGAAATCCAACAGGTACTTGCCATTATTATTAGCTTTGCTCTTTTCTCCAAATTTTCCCAAAATATTTTTCTATGTATGACAATCATTTCCTACTCTGCTATTTAGATCCCCCACAAGGACCAACTTTTCCTTTTTCATTGTGTCAGTTGCTTTCTCTAAAGCCTCAAAAAATTCCTCCACTTCTACTTTAGCAGAACCTTCTATGGGACCATAGGCACAAATAAGCCTCATCGTCCAGTTCTCCATTCTGTTGTTTGCCCACATCACTCTACTTGAAATTGCCTGCCATTGAAGAAGATTAGCCGGCCTGGTTAGCTGAGTGGTCAGCATTGCTCTCCAGACAAAAGGCTGTGGGTTCGAATCTCGCCATGGATGTTTGTGATTGTCTGTGAAAATACTAGAGATGGTGGTGGGCAGTAGTTGGCATTGGTGGATGACGGGTGGGTGAAGTTGAGTGGTGGAAACAGAGAGTTGTAGAGTACTTGAACTCCCTCGAGGTGTCAAATAATAATAATATTTAGTGTTGAATAACATGACTACTCTTTCTTTTCCTTGATGCAGATCCTATAGAAAAAGTAATATACGAGGGTGATCTGAAATGTTCTCGAACTCGACCATAGATGGCAACACTATTGACAAGATTTGTTTTTTTTCCTAAGTTCATACATCTGTCATAAGCATTCATGTGAAATTGCAAGTCATTCTATTAAGTAGTTTGTTTTATACAGCTGTCTGAAGCAAAAGTGTTGTCTGTATCCCTTGAAATGGATAAAATTGAGTATTGTGCAGTTATAAAATTCTTTGTAAAAGAAGGTTTAATGCAAAAGAAATTCATTCGAAGTTCATAAAAGTTTATGGGGCACTCTTCTCCTTCGTTTTCAATAATTAAGAAATTGGATGCCAAGTTTAAACATGGATGTACCAGCCTTGAAGATGATCCGTGTGAAGGACATCCAAAAAGTGTAACAAAAACACCAGAAATCATTGATCAAATGCACGATATGGTACTGAATGACTGGGGAGTCAAAGTGCTTGAAATTGCTGAGAATATAGGCATTTCAAAAGAATGTGTAGGATATATTTTGCATGAAGAATTGCAAATGAAAAAGCTTTGCGCAAGATGGGTGCTGTGCTTGCTCACAGCAGATCAAAAGCGCACTCGCATGAAAATCTCTGAAAAGTGCTTGGAGCATTTTAACAAGAATAAAACTGATTTTGTGCGTTGATTTATTACTACAGGTGAGACTTGGATTCACCGTTATACACACCAGAATCCAAACAGCAGTCAAAACAGTGGATAGAAGCTGGTTGTTCAGCACCAATGAAGACAAAGTTGGTTCCATAAGCAGGAAAGGTCATGGCATTGGTGTTTTGTTATGCTAAAGACATTTTGTTTATTAATTATCTTGAAAAGGGAAAAACAATAACCGGGGAATATTATTCCGATGTTATAACCAGACTAGATGAAAAAATTTGTGAGAAAAAAACCCACTTTTGCAGAAGAAAAATCATTTTTCATTAGTACAATGCACTTGCCCACAAAGGTGTTTTGGTAATGGGAAAATTAAGGGATCTGAACTATGAATTGTTGGAACACCCACCCTATTCCCCAGATTTGACTCCCTCTGACTTCTATCTCTTCCCAAAACTAAAACTCTTCCTTGCTGGTCAGCATTTTTCTTTGAATCAAGAGATGATTGCAGCTGTAGAGGGGTATTTTGAAGATCTTACTGAGAACCACTACAGGAACTGGATAATGGTGCTGGAGCATTGCAGGAATAAATGTATTAGTCTTAGGGGAGATTATGTGAAAAATAAAAGTTTTGAAATTATAAATTTGTTTTTTCATTGTTAGGCTGGAAACTTTTCAGACCATCCTCATATTTCATCTATTTTGGGACAGTTTTTAGTGAAGATGGGAAGTTAAATCTGAAAATATACAACAGATTGAGCAAAGCTGGTATGATGGGTGGCCACTTGCATAAATTTATATGGAATGAAAGAGAAATTAGCCAAAACACTGAACTGCTAGTATAGTAGACAGTGTTCATACCAGTGTTAAATTATGGATTTGAAAGATGAATTATAAATAAAGGGCTTGATAAAAGACTAGAGACCATATATATGAGTATTCTGAGAAAATAGGAGAGTGAACAGATGTCAATAGCAGAATGATATTAAAAATTAGATTAGCTCTGCTTACACATTCTTGAATGTGTAAGCAGAGATAATCTAATCTGGTATGGACACTTAAATAGAATGGGTGAAGAAAAGTTAGCAAATCAGGTGTTTGGTACAAAGATGGCCAGAAGGAGATCCAGAGGAAGACTAAGATCTAGGTGGATTGATTCAGTCAGAAGTGCCTTAGAAGGTGCCAAGAAATTATATTCTTGGTTTCATCCTTTATTCAAGTGTAAGTAAATACTTTGCACATGAAGTAATATCATGACAGGGCAACTGATATACAGAGGCTAATGACCACATCAACTGCCTTAGTAATTTCTTGGCATCTTTAATTTATAATATAACCAAGTGGAAAAACTTTCAACATTTATCTGATCCAGATTATTTTAATACTATTTTAATAGATAATTTTAGCCCTCCTTATCTGTGGGTTCACTGTCTACCCCTGTCCGAAAATATTAAATGGAAAACTCCAGAAATAAACTATTTATAATTACATTACATTGGCAAAGTGGATATTAAATCCAACATTATTTCAAAGATGAATGTTTGTAGAAACTATGAAAGCTTCATAAGTTGGCCTGAAAGCTTACGAGAATACAATCCTCGGCATCCCTGAGTTGCCTTCACTACTTAAGTCGGTAGTGCAACTCAGGGATGCCAAGGATTGTATTCTCGTAAGCTCTCAGGTCAATTTATGAAACTTTCATAGTTTCTACAAACATTTGACTTTGAAATAATGTTGGATCTAATATCCAATTTGCCTATGTAATTTTACATCATTGAGATGAAGCGGCTCTTTCTTTTAGTAATAGAAAATTCATTAGTTTTAAATTGCATGCTGTTCTGGGTAGTTCTCGGTTAACAAATCGACTGTTGTGGTATCGCAGGCTATTATACTTAAAAATAGCCCCAAAGCACAGGAGTACAGATGCTGGCAATTTGGATATGCCAGAGAGAAGCTATAAAGGGTTTCCATTTAAGTGAAAAATGGTGAAAGTTCTTGACTTCATAAAATAATAAATAAATAATAATGACAACGTATGCTGAGGTTGCTAAGATTCTATTAACATTCAGAAAACTTTTATTACAGTATGTTGTTATAATTGTTCTATTTTATTATTATTTAGAATTGTTAATTTCTTACTGTGCCTAATTTATAAATTAAACTTTATCATAGGTATGTATGTAAGTGAGTATGTATATATAAGGTTCAATACTACCTGTGAGATACCTGAAATACCTATCCTGAGATACCTATCCAAGCCTAATAAAGTTGCTCCTGTCACAGACTAGAATATAGAACCTATATTTTCAACCTGGTTGTCCGAGTGGTTAGAGTATCCGCTCTCCAGCCAAAAGGCTGCGGGTTCAAATCCTGCCATGGGCATGGATGTTTGTGATTGTCTGTGAAAATACTAGTGGTGGGTAGTAGATGGCTTTGGTGTAGTTTATGATGGTGGTTGTGGTTCGCTGCAGTTCAATGAGTCTTTGGACTCCTTGGAGGTGTCATGTAATAATAATAATAATAATTCATGTGTGCTGAAAAATATTTACTGTTTATTTTGATCCTAAGAATAGCACCAATTAGAAAATGGTTACTATCACACTCAGCTCCTGTGTGACTCTGAATATTCTGGATGCAATTTCTGTCTTTTACTGATTATGATATATTAGATTAAATATATATCCAGTGGGAGATTTCCATGTTTATTTATGTATATTCATCCTCATAAACACATGATGCTTATTATTAAATTTCTAGAAGTGGCCAAACTGATCAGTCTTTCTCTATCAATATCTGTTTCTTCATGTCTGCTTCGAATTCCAATAATTTTTTTAAAATATATATTTCTCCTTTTTCGATTTTTGCAATGAAAATCTCCTGATAGGATAATTATATCCTTTTGTGGAATTTTTTTTTGAGGATTAATTCCAGTTTTTCATAGAAATCACCTTTTAGTTTCTCTTCTGTAAGTGCATGTACATTAATAAAAGTCAACTGAAAGTCACTATTTAGAAAACAATTTTGTTTGCCTAAAATTAATTTGTCAATACAGACAGATGGGATATCAGCAGAGATGCTAAGAGTGTTCATCTGAACTGGCTGTGCCTTTGATCCTGCTGTATAATTTGAGGGAATTATCACATATCCCCAAAGATTGATATATTTATCAACCTATCAGTATCTTTCAGAGAGTAGTGAAGATTATAGAAAAGTTGGTAAGAAATCACACACAGAAAATCACATATAGACAAAAAAGGTACACTTTGTAGTAAACAGCATGACCTTTCCTGAGTTTACTAACGAAAGGTCATGTCTGAGTAGCATGCTCACATTTCATAATAATGTTGTAGTTGAATTACACAAGGGGGGATGGATACACTGTGCTACTGTTGGACTATGTAGGGCATAAGTTGAAGGATATGGGACTGCATATATCATGCACTCCCATATCCTTCAATGTGGGCATTATAAACTACTAGTTTGAATAAGAGAATCACTGACAGATATCAAAAAGTTGTGTATGGAGGATGTGATTCTGCAAGATTGAAGGTGCAGTGATGTAATCCAGGGACCAAGCTTTGGTCCGTTGTTATTTAGTCTTTACATTAATGACAATGGGAAGAAATCCTTCCCAATTTTAAATCAACAGAAGACATACAGCTGTTTGATGATGATGTAAAGATAGGCAAGGTAATCAAGAATGCAACTTATTTGCAGAATACTTTGAATAAGTAGGAATTGTGGACATATGGACAATGGCTGTCATTTAATGTTAGTAAATGTAAAGTTAAGCACTCTGGTGTAATGAGATATTCAATGGCATATTATATTGGCATGGATATTATATTGGCAGGAATGCTTTTATGTCCCAGGGCTACATAGCAAAAATTGTAAACATAACACAGAGGATACCTGTAATGCTGAAACAAACATTGACACATAGAAAAGAGAAGTCATTTTGCCTGTTTACAGAGCATTGATATGACTCTGAACTACTGTGCACAGATCTGGTATTTATTTTCAAGGTGATGCAGATATGCTGGAAAGGGAGCAAAGGAGAATGTTAAAGATGATATCAGGACTGTAGAATGTAGATTTACAAAGAGAGACTGAAAATTTGTAGACTGCAGATGCTAGTAAACAGGACAAAGAGGAGGGAAGGGGGCACTTTGACAGAGACCTATAAACTTCTAAAAGGGTAATATACAACAGCAGTAGATGGAATTTTTAATTTTATGGACAGGACAAGAGACCATCAATGGAAGTTGAGAATGAATGCAGTCAAGAAACATATGAAAATTAGACCTTTCTCTTATATAGCAGTGCATAATTGGAATGGATTGCCTTTAATAGTGGTGGTGGGTGCAGGTAGTATGAATGAATTCAAGAAGAGGTACGATAGCTGGTGTGGTCGATATGGGCCTCCCTTGATGAGTCTCTGACTCTCTGGAGGTCTCTTGAAATAATAGTAACATCAGACCATCATCTCACTTATTAGAGGTCTAAAATTATCAAAAAAAAAAAAAAGTTCCATATTTTGCCTCTAGAGCAGGCCTGTACAACATGCGGCCCACAATGCTATTTATTTTGGCCCGTCTGCCTGATTAAAATTAATTAATCATAAGGGGAATATGAAATTAGACGATTTGAATTAAATTTTTAATAAGACTGCATGTGTTTACGTTCATGAGATTAATGTCACAATCATGTTTCTTTCAACTCGACAATAAATCGCATTTGGAGTTATTCCCACTGTCGTATTTAATAACAAATTATTACAAACGCTTCGACGTTTTGTTAGTGCTAGTGTTGCTGTGGGGAAATTCAAAGTTACATCTCCGTGATAATGACTTGATGTCTACGAACGAGAACAAATCGTACTACACAAAGTTGGCCGTGCCTTGACTGGCTTTGGCAGTGTAGCGGTTGGCTGTAACTGGAACAATACATTACATAACTGTTATCATAACCTGCATTATTGTGAGTTTTTCATCATTAGTTTTTTGTTATTAATATAGTCAATCTCGACACAATGAGCTTAAGAAAAGCGTAAAATAGATTCGGAACATTGAACATTTATCCCTGAGTGGACAAACAAATATTTTTTTACGTTGTTTAAGGACAAAATAGAGTGCATTGTTTGCCGGGAATCTATCGCTGTGCTGAAAGAGTACAATCTGAGACGTCATTTTTAATAGAAACATCCTAACCTTGGCAAGTCGGATGCAAGTGAAAAGCAAATAAAAGCAGCAAAGTTATTGAAAGTCCTTAGCGGTGAGCAACAAGCTTTTAAAAAAGTGGCATCTGCAAATGAAGTTGCCACAAAGGTAAGCTTAAAAATATCACAAGAAATAGTTTGTGCTGGCAAATCATTTACTGAGGGAGAGTTGATAAAAAAGTGCCTGATGATTGCCGTTTCCGAATTGTGTCCTGATAAGAAAAATAATTTTGAAAATATCAGTTTGTCCGGTATGACTGTTCAGCGCAGGCTGACTGATATTGCCTAGGATCTTGAAGATAACCTGCAAAAATCGGCTTGTGAATTTGTCTATTATTCGCTTGCTATGGATGAAAGTACTGACGTGAAAGATACTGCACAGCTTTTAATATATCTAAGAGGCGTTAATAAGAATTTTGAGGTGACAGAGGAGCTTGCTGGTTTGTGTTCAATGAAAGGAAGAACAACAGAAAAGCAGATCGCAGAAAATGTAAAGGTGTCCGAAAAACTATCCTTAAATTTCAAGAATTTAGTAGCACTTTGCGCTGATGGTGCCCATCTATGTGTGGAAAAAATGTTGGTGCTGTAACATTTATTGAACAGTATGCAGGTAAACCACTGACAAAATTTCACTGCCTAATTCATCAGCAGGTGTTATGTTCAAAGGTTTTGCAGTTTGATCATGTGATTAAAGTAGTATTTGCTCTGGTCAACTATATTCGAGCTCGGGGTTTGAAATACAGAATGCTTCAGGCATTTCTAGAAGAAAATGATGCCGAGTACGGGGATCTACCATACCACACTGATGTACATTGGTTGAGCCGCTGTAAAGTTTTGTCACGCTTTGTCGCTCTAAAAAGTGAACTAGTTGAATCTTTGAAATCTCAAGGAGATATGGAAAAATTCCCAGAAATAATGGATAAAGAATGCAATCAAGATTTATTTTTCTTGTGTGACATTTTGGGTCACTTGAATGACCTTAACTTACATCTTCAAGGGGAAAAAAAGTTTCTTTTTCAGTTAATGTCTCTTATAAATTCAAAATGAAATTAAGTTTGTTTGAAAACCAACTTGCTAAGGGGGATATGTCACATTTCTTAACTTGTTGACAGAATATTCCATCAGAATATCATTCAATGGTGGGTGGAAAATATAAGCAGCACATATTACTTCTAAGTGAAGAGTTTCAGAAAAGAATGCCATTGAGTAATGAAGACGAAGTCAGCATAAAAGTGATCGAGGATCCGTTTTCTATCGAAGCAGAAAATCTACCTGTCAAACTCCAGATGGAAGTTATTGATCTCCAGTGTTCTGAAAACTATCGGATCAATCATAGGGAGAGTACTTTATGAGAGTTTTATTCTATTCTAGATCAGGATAAATTTAAAAGTTTGTTGGATACTGCCTACCAGGTATTTTGTAAGTTTGGGAGCACACATACTTGTGAACAAACATTTTCGGTCATGAACATGAACAAAACCAAACAGCGTTCATCTTTAAGTGATATCAATTTAGAGGCTATATTAAGAAAGGCCACGTTAAACATGACACCAAACTTTGATAAAATAGTGGCAACAAAGAAATGCAATGTGTAACATTGTGACATTCAGAATGTCACAATGTGGCATTCAATCACTGATATTTCACTGAGAATGAGTGTGATATTCTCAGTGATGAAATAATTAGTAAACCTTGTGTTTATGTTTAAGTGGTTTCTATTGAAAAATTTTGCATCTATATCTGTTTGTAAATACTTTTGATTATAATTTTAATTGTAATTCTCTAAAAAAATTTGAATATGCATATTAATTAGTATTTACTGTAGACCTACTAACAAATTTACTTAAGTTTAGCTGCAGTGGACTAGTCTAAGATTCAAGGTCCGAAGTGATCTGGCCCTTGGTCAGGCGGTCCAAGTTGGGTTTGGTCCTCAAAGACAATCAAGTTGTGCAGGCCTGCTCTAGAGTATAGTTCCAAATTTATTTGACCAACTGCTTATTAATGATACTAAAATGTGGTATCGCTACCAATCTCATCAACCAACATTTTAATCAAATAATACTTTCATATTGCAGATGCCTATGGCATTATTCCATACTTCATATATTAATCTGAATTGCATTTTATAAAAAGTTAAAAATTCAAGTATACTCTTGTAAAAATCAACATGAGATTCATATACATCAACAAACATATTACTTCAATGTAGCCTACTATATAATTTGGGGAGTGGCTTCTTAGTTACTTTTTTTTTTTTTGATACTGCATATACCAAACATCTTAGCTCTATTCTAACATGCAAAACTGCCCTAGACCTGAAGATGAGAAAATGGAGAGGGAATTACACGGCATGCAAATTATTATACATTTAATCGTGTTCAATATTTATAAAAGAAACAAAATCAGTATACCTGCTTGATGTTTCTCAAAGTGTTCAACAATAATTTCTTCAAGTTTTCTGAGTTTGGGATGACCTGGATAAAAGGGTTTTGTGACATTACTGCAATTCCTCAAATTCTAATTCGAAAAAAAATAAATAAATAAAAAATTAATTACAATTCAGAATAATACTAAAATTTATTATAGCACATTACCATTATCAAGAAAAAAGACAGTTAATTCAGACTCACAGTTTAAAGATAAAAATTGACACATCTGTAGTATATTTAGCCGGCAAAGGTTGGTCGATTGGTAGAGCCTCTGCTACTAATGGCTCAGTTAAGTAAGTTTGAGCGCGGTTAGTAGTTGGAAGGGGACCAATCGTTTGATGCTGTTGGCACACTCTCCCTCGATGAGTCTTTGGACTCCCTGGAGGTGTCACATAATAATAATAATAATAATAATAATTTGTCATATGTTGTCACAAACAAAATAATGCAACAAATTAAAACTAATTAATGTATATCAATTTTATTAATTTATTCATAATTGTAAGCCAGCACTTCTTTAAAGGACACATTCACATAAGCCTCAATCATAAACACTCCAAATTCTCAAGCTCATTTTATCAAGTTACTAAAGGGTATAAATAAAATCATCAATTCCTGTTATGTACCTATAAAATGGTGTACATGATATCATGAGATTAAGCTTCATGATTAAACTAACTTAACAAGTATTCCAACAGAAATCGTCAGGTCAGGACAGTTTCTGTTGGAGTTTTTGATTTCTTTCTTTGTGAACTCTGATCTTTTTATTTTCCCTAAATATTTGCTTATCCGGTCTCTCCACCAGATAAACAAAGTGGCCTTCCTCTTGGTCTTTACTTCTCAATTTTCATTTTATACATTCTTCTTGGTATTCTTCCTGAATTCATTCTACATCCAAACCATTTCACGTGGAAAGTTCATAATCTTTTCTTCAACACTTTCCAGTTCCAAAACATTTCTGATATCCATATTTCTTATTCTATCTTTACTTGTTTTTTTCCAATATTGACCTCAAAGCCTACATATCCATATGTACTTTACTTATGTCTTCTTTGCTAGTTTCCATGTCTCTACAGTAGGGATGCACAGACCATGGCCAGCCCTCCGTTGATTTGCTGGCGCCCCGCCTCATCGTGTATTATTTTAACTTTAATAAGTTACACGATAGGTAATTTTTAAAAATTGTACATGCACAAAGCAAAGTAGATGTGACTTCACAATTGCCTGTCTGCTTGCGATAATCGGTTAGTAATAATGTTAACAAATTTCATAATTCGTCTATTTGTCATATGAGTATTTTGTTTTTGTAGGTGCAGTTGCTACAATTAATTATCACCGCTAGGAAACGGTAAAAAATAAATTCTACAATGGATAAAGCAGGGCCAAGTAAGAAATGCAAACTACAGAATAAAAAACAGCAGTTTCAGGATAGCTGGACCGAAAAATATGGTTTTGTGCAGTCGTTTAATAATATCGTGTGCTTGATTTGCAAAAGTGCTGTAGCCATACCAAAAGAATACAATATAAGGAGACACTATGAAATTCTGCATTCTACATTTTCAAATCTACCTGAAGAACTACGTAAACAAAAGATTTCATTTTTGAAACGAGAATTGACAGGTCAGCAAGTGATGTTTACAAAACCTATTCAAGATTCGTAAATCGCAACAGAAATAAGTTTTGAAATATCTCGCCTTATAGCAAAAAGGTGCCGACCATTTACAGACGGAGATTTCGTTAAATATTGCCTTGAGATAGCTGCTAAAAAAATTTGTCTTGAATCAGCCAAAAATATTGAGAAAATTCAATTAAACAGGATGACTGTGCAAAGAAGAATTACTGCAATGTTGGAACATGTAAAGGACCAATTAACATCTTATTCAAAGAAATTTGCGTATTTTTCATTAGCTATTGATGAATCAACTCACATCACTTCCACAGCCCAGTTGTTAATATTTGCACATGGAATAACACAAGAGTTTGAGGTAAGTGAGGAGCTGATTGGAATGAGTTCATTGTCAGATCAAACGAAAGGTAATGACATGTTCACTGGGCTTTTGGAAGTGTTCCAAAATTAATTTAGATCTGACAAAATTATCAGGTATCACGACTGACGGAGCTCCTTCCATGATAGGAGCTAATTCTGGATTGGTAACATTATTAAAACAGCATTTGGGACGGCATGACAATGAGTTGATACAATTCCACTGTATAATCCACCAGGAGAGCTTGTGCTCTAAGAAACGTGGATTTGAACATGTCATGAAAGTTGTGGTTTCAACGATTAATTTTATAAAATCCCGTGGCCTTAATCACCGACAATTTAAAAAGTTTCTTGAAGACATTGAAAGTGAATATGGTGACTTAATTTTTTATACGGAAGTGAGGTGGCTAAGTCGTGGACAAACATTGGAGCAGTTCCTAAATTTAATTGATGAAATTGAAATCTTCATGACTGAAAAAAACAAAAACATCTCTGACATAAAAAATCCGGATTGGTTATGTGACTTAACCTTTCTGGTTGACATTACTAATCATTTAAATATGTTAAATACGCGACTTCAGGGCAAAGATCAATTGGTTACTCAACTTTACGGCCACATTTTGTCTTTTCAATGCAAGTTAAATCTATTTCAAATCCAACTGAAGTCAGGGAATTACATCCATTTTCCTAATTATAAGAAAGTTTCTGAAAAGTTCAATGTCAACTTCAAAACTGTGTATGTTGAAAAGATTGATAACTTGATATCAGCCTTCAAGGATCAGTTTTCTGATTTTAAAAAAGTGAAACCATTGCTAGATTTATTTAGCAATCCTTTTGCCATTTTGCCCAAAAATGCACCCGAATCAGCAAAGCTTGAACTCATCGACATTCAAAACGATGAGAGCCTGCGAAATAAATTTAACAAAGGCAATTTATTAAACTTCTATCACTGTGTTTGATAAAAACAATTATAAATGGTTGCTAGATAATGCATTAAAACGTGCAAGCCTCTTTGGCTCAACATATATTTGTGAACAAACTTTTTCAATCATGAATATTAACAAATCAAAAAAAAAAAAAAAAAGGAACCGCTTGACTGATGAAAATTTAGAATCAATTTTTGCAGTTGGCTACTACGAAACTCGAACCAAATATCAAAACAATTGTCAAATCAATGCAATGTCATGCATCAAATTAAATTCGCTTACTTTTTATTACCTTTTTTGTAACAATTATGATAGGTATAGATAAAATAAAAAACATATGGTAGATAACTTTCAAGTTTTTTTTGGCAGCCCTCCCATAAGTAACAGTGGAACTATGAGGCCCTTGGCCTTAACAAGTTTGTGCATCCCTCTACAGCATAAAATAAAATGGACAAAAAGTAACTTCTGTTAATCAAAAGCTTACACTTTGGGGGACCTCATTGTCTTTTCAATATATACTGATCTAAATTTCAATTACTAGAAAGAACATTTCCCAAGTATATGAAGTTTTCAATACTCACCAACTGAGTATTGAAGAGCTATCAAAGACTATCATTAACCTGTCAATTTTCTCTACAGTTTAAACCATGCAGTAATTAATAGCAATAACTTATAGTTGCACGTTATTCCATTGCATATCACTTCTACAGCTGTAGTTCATCAGAATTAGCATCAATAATACCCCCCCCCCACTTTGTCAATTCAAACGCATGTAGTAACTAACCAACACTCCTTCACAGTGCAACTCCAAACTCACAGAACAAATTTCTCCTCCTACTCCTCTTTGTTCATCCCTTCTACTGGAACAGTCAACCATATCACGTGTTTCCCAAGGAATACAATCTACAGCTCTTCAAGATAAATGTGAATAAGTCCCATTCACGGTTAGTGTACTACAGGTTGATCAACCTCTCGTGAAAAGGTTCCTCTTAAAAAGCTGTTTCTCTTTTCAGGTTATTAACCACATCTAGGAACACCATTCAGCACCAAATAAACAATGGAAATAAGACAATTCCTTGTCACAGTCCATTCTTAAATGTAAACCATTCTAAATTACCAAATTTAGTCCCACACAGCTCTTATGCATACATAACCATTTCTTCTCTTGCTAAGCCTATCATTTCCAAACTTTCCCAGATATTTCCCACTGAACCAAATCAATAAATAGGCTTTTATAAAATTCCCATCATTTTCCTTACAGCAAAAAATCAAATCACAGTTTATCTCCCTTTTCTGAAACCAAAGTGTTCTTCTCTTAGAACTGTCCCTATTTTATCTCTTACTCTTGATGCCATTATTGCAACAATTAACACTGGAACGCTGACTGGATGAAGCCACAAACTGGCTGCTATACTCAAGTACAGACATGTTGACATCACATCCAATAAATAAAATGGAAAGGGGAAAAAGGTCGAAGAATATTGGCAAAGGATAAAAAGATCCTATACTATGGAACAACAACTGGTCACAATGGAGTAATCATAGCAGTTTGTGAGTGCCTATGGGACTGCATTACTGAAGTTGACCATATCTCTGCCTGTCTGATAAGCTTCTGGATTGATATGGAGACCACACCTGTACGCATTATCTCCTGCTACGCACCTCAGCCAGGATGCCGAGCTGAGGAGCATGACAAATTTTGAACAGACTTAGAAACATTCATCCAAGCCATCAATGGCAAATCTGATGAACCACAAATTATTGGTAGACACTTAAATGGCCATGTCCATTCCCAAGATGGTTTTAACCATATATGATGGTTGGGGATATGGCACAAGCAATGATGCAGGCGAATGTACTTAAAATGTCCTGAAGGATCTGGTGTGGGCAAACACATTTTTCAGGAAACACCCATTCCACCTCATCATCTATTACAGTGGTGATCATGAAACAAAAATTGATTACTGGATGATACAGAAGAGACCTGAAACTCAACTCTAACCAAGGTATTCTGTTAAAATTTCAGGATTTGTGAAGTGTTCCGTCGTAAGAAAAATTTGAGAAACGCTGGCCTAGTTCATCCCTAATATCATTAATATATCTGCCCAAGTCAAGAATGCATGATCACTTTCACAAACTAAACATAATGGTCAACTCATTTACAGACAGATACTCAGAAGCAATTATCAGATCAAATGTTATTGAAATGCATGTCTCTTCTATCATATACTGCTTAAGGTAGTTATCGAAGTAATTCTATAACTTTTCCTCTGACCTTGGATGCTTTCTTCTCCCTCCATAGCTGAAATTATCCATAATGATAATTATGGATAATTTCATGAATGATGAGCACCATCCGCTATTTGGCCAGACTACAGTGCCCAAAGATTAAGATTCTGACATAGCTTCCTAGCAACCATTGAACCACCTAAAAATCCTCAAAAAGACAGGACTTCAACAATGGTGTTCACTATACCCTGAGAATAATACTGATACTCCAACAGCCGAACATCTTCCACGTGGTGCTCACTTGGACTGGAATACTTGGAAAAGCCTCAACAGACTATGAACAACAGGACACTGCAAACAAAACCTCATCGAATGGGGCTACTTCACTGGACCAGATAATTGTTGTATACTTATATCCTGCCCAGAAAGAGCAGTTGATTGCATAAGATTCTGGACCATATTTATTGTATATAACTTATGTACAGTTTCTTTTTTCTTCATATTTTACTTATTATTCCCTGTATAATTTACTTACCTACCAACTTCTCTCCACAGCCAGCATTCCAAAGCCCCAATATTGTGCGAGTCACTCATCTCGGGACCCTCTCCAATGTCTCCACATCACATTGGAAACCAGGTGACCAGATCTGAGCACAATAGTGCAAGTGTGGTCTGGCCAGTGCCTTATACAGTGGCACAACCACTTCCTTATCCTTACAGGTTAGAGTACTTCTTATCATAGCAGTACTAAGATGTGCAGACTTTGCAACACTAGCAATATGCCCCTCTAAACTTCAGTCTAGAAGGCATATTTCTCCAAAATCTCTAATCTCATCCACTTCATGCAGTATGGCACCATCGATATAGTACACAGCCTTATATTTTTGTACTCCAAAATGCAACACCTTGCACTTATTGATATTAAAACCACAACCCTACTCCTTTGTCCAAATAAAAAGTCTATTCACATCTTCCTGAAGGGAATTAACATCAGCAGTGCTACTTATAATTCTTCCTAACTTTGCATCATCAGCAAATAACTGAAGATCCCCAGTCAGTCCACATGATATATCGTTTACAAACAAGTTAAACAGCAGTGCCCAAGAACAGAACCCTGGGGCATGCCACTGGTTAACCTTCTTTTTTGAGACACTGCTTCATCATACACAACCTGCTGGTATTGTTCAGAGAGAGCCAATCTCTGATCCATTTAACCAATATACTATCTATTCCCATCCTCTGCAGCTTGTACCCCAACTTATCATATGGTAATCTATCAAATACTTTTGCAAAAATCTAAGAATATCACTGTATATGATTCTCCCTTATCTAACACACTTGTCACATCATCATAAAATACAAGTAAATTACTAAAACAGGACTTACCCTTTACAAATCCATGCTGACCATCATGAAGAATGCTATGTCCATCATACCAATCTCTCCAACACCATGGACCACAACTGCAGTTATACAGACTGGCCTATAGTTGGAGACTTCTGTCTTAGAACCATGCTTGTGGAGTGGTACTATTTTGCCTTCTTTCCACTCCTTAGGAACCCTACCCACTGCAAGACTTTCATTAAACAACCAGGTCAAGGGCATAGCCAACTGTGGTGCACATTCCTTAAGAATGTGTGGTGATATCTCATCCATTCCTACAGCCTTATTCACATCTAACCCAACCAAGTGCATTATTATACTGATAAGGCAGAACAAGAACTGATGTAATAATTTGCATTAAAATGAAGTAAAGTGTGTGAAAGTGAAATAATAATCATTAATTTACAATTATGACTTATATGGATATGTTTATTAATGATTTTGTATTATATAACTACTGAACAATATGTGACTAATTATTTATTTTGGTATACTTGGGATAATTTGTGACTTCAGCTAGAACAATTTAAGATGGCACGTGAGTCTGACATGAAGGGTGACTTGTAATAGCAAGATATCCCATTGCCATAAATGTCATCTACAATCTAGAGCAGCATACAACTTTATGGTTGAAAATTACCAATCTTGACAAACTGTTTCCACATTATTGTTTGAAATTTCAAGTTGTCAACAAATCACATTAGTGAGTAGTATAGTTATAATGTAATACATTAAAAATTGAACAATACCATGTCAACACTTAATTAAATATTAATGTGTAAATATTAATTTCTGCCTTCCATATAAAGCACAATGATATAAACAATTCTATATAAAGGATGCAAGAAAAAATGCCAATTATACTTTAATCTTAACTAATTTGTGGCTTACCTGAATAGATGAGCTTGCAATTCCGATTTCAGTAAAAAGTGAGTTACTCTCATCATCAATTTTTTTTTTAAGTTCCTCCATGATTTCTCCAAAATCATCATTCCTTAGAAGTTCACTTCGAGCATAAGGTAAACTCTTATTTCCATTTATGATGCCTGAAATATTAATAAAGATATTGTAAGAAGTTTTTTTCACTTGGTTATGAAGAATATTATCCTTATAAAGAAATTATATTCTTGTTTTATTCCTAAATCAAGTGTACACATGAAGTATCTTCACAAGTCTGCCTGTATATAGAAGTTGTTGACTTCACATCAAATTATCTTATTTCACAATGCAAAGTGCACTTTTTTCTTTTTTTTTTTTTGACATGCTATATTGCTATGCATTAGGAAAGGCCTGCTACTCAACTAGTTTCAACCTTCAATGAGGTACTGTTAAGGTGCAGGGGGGGGTACCTCTTCAAAAATTCTGAGTAAGCTACAAGATCCCTAAATCTCAGTGATCTGAAAGAATTCCTACTACTGTCCTCAATTCTGATCTCCAAATCATCCTCCAATGAGGTTCAGATAACCTTGTCAATTTTAATGCTAATAAATTTCAGTTCTATCTTATTTCTGACAAAAAAAAAAAAAAAAAAAAAAAAGAACCATTTTCTCCCAGTATTACTTTTGATTGCCTCTCTGTTTAGCCTTTATTGATTATGAAAAAGCATTTGATTCCATCAAAACTAATGCAATAATTTAAGCACTCCAGAATCAGGAAGTTCCTGGAGAATATATGGACCTCCTCCAGAAAATATATCACACTGCAACAGCAACAATCCAACTTCATATGAGAGCAATAAAATATCAATTGAAAATAGTATCCGACAAGGAGACTCTCTATCACCCAAAATCTTTACAGCAGTCTTCAAGAAATATTTAATAATATAAACTGGACAAACCTTGGTATAAAAATTAATAACAGAAACTTAACATACCTAAGATATGCAAGATGATGTCATTATTTTTGCAAACATTCCAGAAGACCTTAATATAATGATAGAAGACCTATATCATGAAAGCAGAAAAGTCAGACTAAAAATAAACAGAGAAAAAAACTAAAATCATGTTTAATCATTTTGTGACACCAAAAATCATAATAATAGAAAACAATTTTTTGGAAAGAGTCTCTTCATATACATACTTATGTCATCTCAATGATCTAAATGGTGGACTCCAAAAGATAAATAAATAGAAGCATTCAACTTGCCTGGAGTGCATTCAGAAAATTGCATATCATTTTTCACAACAATGATGTCCCACTCTGTTTAAAAAAGAAGACATTTAACCAGTGTACGCTTCCAGTCATCATATATGGTTGTGAAACTTGGTCTCTAACAAAAGTAGCAAATAAACTAGTAACAACTCAAAGAAAAATGGGGAGGATGATACTAGACATCACATTAAAAGATAAGAAGCGAAACACCTGGATAAGAAGCCAGACTCATATCACTGACATCATTCTTCAGCACAAGCGACTAAAATGGAAATGGAAATGGGCTGGACATCTATCCAGAAGAGAAGATGAATGATGAACCACCATACTAATGAATTGGATTCCAAAAGAAGGGAAACGAGGCCGAGGAAGTCCTAAAAGAAGGTGGAATGATGAACTGTCAAATTTTGTTGGGAAAAATTGGTCAACCATTGCCAAGAACAGAGGAAAGGTGGAAGGAACTGGAGGAGGCCTTCATCCAGCAGTGGACAGAAAATGGCTGAAAAGAAAAAGAAGATTACTTTTGACAACACCCAAATTTCAAGACAAAATGAGATTTCTTTTCTTGGAATTACCCTGATATCAAGCCTTTTCTGACATAAACAAATCACAACCATTACATCCTCAGCTTCTAAAAAACTAGGATTTCTCTTTCTCTCAAGACGTTACTTGACCCCTGAACAGCTGTTAACTTTATACAAATCACAAATCTGCCCAAATATTGAATATTGCTCTCACATTTGGAGTGAGACTCCTAAAAGTTCCCTCAAAATGCTTGATTCACTACAGAGGAGAGCAATTAGACTTATTAATGACTCATCTCTTACCAATTCATTCCTCCCTCTTTTGCACAAACATTTGCTTTCTGCAATATGTGTATTCTATAAATATTTTCATGGGAAATGTTCATCTGAAATAGCATCAATAATTCCCCCACTTAGTACTAAGCTTGTTAGAACATATGCAGGTGTTGCTCAACATCCCTTCACAGTGCACCTTGAAACCAACAGAACAAGTTTCTTTTCCTCCCCCTTCGTCCCTGCTACTGATGTATTGTGGAACAGTCTTCCCCCTGATGTGTTTCCCAAGGAATACAATATATAGTCTTTCAAATCAAATGTAAACAAGTTCCTCCTTTCCTAACCCAGACGGTACTAATGTACTATAGGTTGATCAACCAAGCTCTCATGTATGGGCTCAACATAAAAAAATAAAATAAAAAAATTCAAACTTTTCACTCCTGATCTGAATCACTCCAAGATAGGATGATCAGCAGTAGTCTCCATTCATTAACAGGCAAAACCTACCACTGAAGAACTGCTCTACTCCCAGGAAGCAAGATTAAAGACAAATTTTATTAAAATATTATAAGTGGAAGCCAGATCCATGAAGATACTAAAGTTGAATTAATACAGAATATGTATATTTTCCATATACCAGCAATAAAATGGTGGATCCCTATATTATTGAAATACTCTGCTTCAGAGAAAGTAGAAAGAAATTTCTTTACTTGGTTCTAAAGAATATTATACTCATAAGAAATCATATTATTGTTTTACCCCTTACCCAAGCATAAGCAAAGAAAGTTTGTGAGTGAAGTATTTTTAAACTAGCCTAACACAACTGATGTGAAATAAGTAGCCTCCATGTAAAAGTAGACTAGTCAAGAAGATACATCATACAAACTTTGTTTTTGCTTACACTTGGGTAAGGATTAAAACAAGAATACAATTTCTTGTGAGGTATAATATTAATAAAAATGTTGTCTAAATTCTAATAAAAATTAAGAATGTGGCAAATTATTTTTATTTTTAAAAACTGAAGCAGCACAAAAAGAAAACCTGAAAAGATTTGCAATTATATAATAATGTATAGGTTTTAATTCAAACTCCTTTGGATTTAAAAATAAAATGACTGCTAACGGCATTTCCATATGCCAGCAACAAGGACAAAGAGGGATTTTTGTTTTATGGTTAGAAGATCTGCTTGTTTCTTGTGGAAAAGATGAGTAATTTTATTAATTTATCTAAGTTAGATGCTAGTAGAAAGTAGTCACTATTTATAAAGACAGTTGTAACACACACACACACACACACACACTATTGGGTAGGGCTAGTATTAATATGAATATTAGCCCTACCCAGTAAGACCTAGTATTCATACATTATTGTAAAAATTACTGTATACATTTACACTGAAAATACAGAAAAAAACACAGAAACATAAAGAATGTATACAGGTAACTCTTGTTATAAGCAATTTCATTATTACAATACATAAGGGCTATCGCTGTTTCCTATGTAAGGTTATGAAGCTTCCAGTGGCTCTGTGTACATTTTGTGTCTTTACTGTCATATTGGTCTATATAGCATTGTTTGTATCTCTAGAAAAACTTCTGCACCCTTTGAGTAAGATGTCTGGCAAGAAAAAAAAACAAAGGAAACTAAGTGAAAAGAAGAATTTGAATAAAGACCAAATGTAGAAAAGGCCTAGGAAATTCCATTCTTCGGCAATGAAGTTGGAAGCTCTGAATTGGTTTGATAGAGGTGAATGCAGCATTGACATGCAAAAGCGCCATGGAATTGAGTGATTCCACAATAATAATGCTGATACAATTGCACAAGAGTGCTCAATAGTCCACGAATTTCAGCATGACTAGAGTAACGAAATCTAGATGTTTTGCAATTGAGAAAATGGAAAGGATGCTATACAGATCGAGCATCAGAACATGCCTTTGTTGAAAGTTTATTTTTCACTTGGTTAGACTATAATAAATTTAGTTTAATCCTTTATCCAAGTGTGAGTAAACAAAGTTTGCACCTGAAAATATCTTCAGGACTGAGGTAAGGTAGTGCAACACCAGGCAACTCGAAGCAAAGGTGGACCAAACTAACATCCCTACTATCTCAGTATTTCCCATAATGCAAAACACATCTCCTTGTGGATATGCATAATATTATGCATTAAGGGAAGTGCCACTACCCAGACCGGTTTCGGCTCCCACTGACGAGACCTCAATAAAGGTCGAAACTGGTTTGGATAGTGGTCCTTCCCTTAATGCATAACATTATACATATCCGCAAGGAGATGTGTTTTCATTATGGGGGATACAGAGATAGGAGAGATGCATTACCATTATCCATAATGCAAATCACAGATATGTATAATGTTATGCATTATGGGAAGGGTCACTATGCAGAGCGGTTTAGACCTTTATTGAGGTCTCATCAGTGAGAGCTAGATCCAGAGGTGATACCAAGGTTGAAGTAAATGCAGAAGTCATATTTTCATATACGAGTAGTCAAAAGGTTTCACACCTTATTATTAAGATACTCTGGATTAGAGATAGTTGTTGGAAGTTTTTCCACTTCGTTATACTAGAAATTAAAGATGCCAAGAAATTATATTCTTGGTTTAATCCTTTATCCAAGTGTAAGCAAACAAAGTTTGCACCTGAGGTATTTTCAGGACTGGGCAACTTGTATATAGAAGCTAATGACTTCACATCACTTGCCTTAGTATATGGTACTTGTACATGGAAATATGACTTCTGCAATACTTCAACCTTGGTATTGACCTCTGGATCTGGCTCCCACTGATGAGACCTCAATAAAAGTTGAAACCACTCTGGGTAGTGATTCTTCCCAATGATGAATAGCATCATACATGTCCATAAGGATATGTACTTAGCATCATGGGATACTAAGGCAAGTGATGTGATGTCATTAGCTTCTATATACAAGTTGCCCAATCCTCAAAATACTTCAGTGCAAACTTTGTTTGATTACACTCGGATAAAAGATTAAACCAAGAATATAATTTCTTACCATCTTTAATTTATATTTTTTGTATAATTAGATTGAAGAAAATTAAACACCAGGGATAAAACACATTACAAAGATTGGTATAAAATTGTTTACCATTCATCTGTCATCACTTTCAGATCTAGAAAGTGATGACAGATGAATGGTAAACAATGGGAAGAGGAATTCTTTCTTTCAAAGTTACACGGTGGTCAGCATTCATAGTGAAGAATTTATGGAAACACAAGCACATATTGTAGTGATTACTTTACTTATAATTAAAAAAAAAATAACCTTTGATGTTTTGACCTCTATATCAAGTCATTATCAAGAAAACATACATATGCCCAAGATACATTACACTACACAAAATTAAGATAAATCTAAATGCTTTGTTAATAATTTGCCTTAGCTTGACCTCTGGTGGAAAAAAATTATAATTAAATATATATATATATATATATATATATATATAAATAATAATAAATAAAATATATACAAAAATATAAATTATCAAAATAACATAAATTTTTTATGCACATCAGTAAATACTAACATATAGATAAAAAAAAAAAAAAAATAAATAAATAAAAATAAACTTTTATAGTAGAACTACATTAAACACATCCTTAAAGTCCTCTTATATTATGGTTTTCTTGTGTTGGGATTCTGCCATCATATTCTAGATGCTATATAGATTGCAGATGGGTGCTCCAGATTCTTGGAATTATTAATCCACCATTTCTGTTTAGATTCAGATGAAGTTTCAGCATCTCACAGGCTACTTTGAACTTGCTTTCAAACCAGGTTTTGATGCAGTGTAGGGACTTGGTGCCTTTCCAGTTGATTCTGTGACATGTTTGAAGTGCGAGGTCTGACAGGCCTGTTTTACCATAGTGGAGGAATTTAATGTGGTGTTTATGTTCATCCTTTGTTATTGGGATGGTGCAACCTGTTTCCCCTATGTAGGGTAGGTTGCAGGTATACTGAATTTTGTAAACCCTTGGGTGAGCAGGGTAGAACATATTTCCATGTAATATCATGGCCCTCTTTGTCCACATACTTTGCTCCAGATATTTCGTATGGAATAAAATTCTACATGCAAAAATAAGGTACGCCCATGATTTCATCACTCCTCCCTACCCCCATAGGCAACTTTTACATAGACTTTGAGCAACAAGCTCTAGATTCAACAAGCCTAAAGCCCAAAGTCTGGCTCAGATATGATTTTCCCCATTTGGTTCTATGGCTGCAAAATATTAAATACATTCCTAAGCCAACTGAACAAACAGCACAAATGTATCCAATTTACCATCAAGATTGAAAACAATAACTCTCTTCCTTTTCTAGATGTGTAACACACCTTCCCTCAGGCTGCCTTTCACTCGCAGTCTATTGCAAACCTACACACCACACACACAAAAATTCATACCACTATTTAATACAAAAACTAAGGATCATCACACCTTCAAACATAGAGCCTTAACAATTTGCTCCAGTGAGCAGGTACTGAACAAAGAATACGAAATTATTAGCCAAACATTTATAAAAAATGGCAACAACAAAAAAAACAGTTCACAAGATCCTCCACAATAATACCATTAAAAGCAAAAAAAAAAAAATTACAAGAATGCCATAACCATACCATACATTAGGAGAATATCGGGGAAAAAACAAAAAACAAAAACACTATGTACATACAACATTAAGACAACCTTCAAACTTTCTGCAAAATTAAGAAGTATACTTAGTTCAAGGATAACCCCCCCCCCTCACCTTGCCCACTCAGGGGTTTACAAAATTCAGTGCACCTGCAACCTACCCTGGGAAACAGGGCACACCATTCCAATAATAAAAGATGAACATAAACACCACATTAAATTCCCCCACTATGGTAAAACAGGCCTGTCAGACCATTCACTTCAAACTTGCTATAGAATCCACTGGAAAGGCAACAAGTCCCTGCACCCCACCAAAACCCGGTTTGAAAGAAAATTCAAAGAAACCTGTGAGATGATGAATCTTAAGAAAAATGATGGATTAATAATTCCAAGTATCTGAAGGACCCATCTGCAATCTACAAAGCATCCAGAACATAATGGCAGAATCCCAACACAAGAAAACTGTAATATAAGACTTTAGAGATCTGTTTAATGTAGTTCTGCTATAAAACTTTATTTTTATTTATTAGGTTTTTTTTTTAATCTGTATATTAGTATAATATATGCATAAAAATTTATTATATTTTGTTAATTTATATTTTTGTATATATTTTATCTATTATTATATTCTTTTATTTTGTTTAAATTATATTTTTTTTCAACCAGAGGTCAGGTTAGGGCAAATGATTACAAAGCATTCAGATTTATTTTACTTTTGTGTAGTGTAAAGTATTTTGTGTTCTGTACATATGTATGTCCTAGCCTGACTTCTGGTGGGAAAAAATTTATAATTTAAACAAAATAAAAAACTAATAATAGATAAAATATATACAAAAATATAAATTGATGATGACCTTGATAGAGATGTTGAAACGTAGAGGAACTGAGAGGAGCCTCCACATAGCCTTTAAAGGAATGCGGTGGCATTCCTTTAAAAGCTATGTGGAGGTTTCCTCAGAAGCCCTGGTCGGAGAACCGACCAGGGCTTCTGACCTAATGTCCAATCCTCACCTTCTCGTGGTGCACCGTGTTGGGTATCTCCCTGGATACTGAACGAACGAGGATGGGCTGGCAATTTGGGATTTAGCCGACCAAATTGTATTCTTATTGGTTAAACCAAAATAAAAAATGATGGTACAACATGACAAAATCTCATGCTGGCTGGATCGTCGCCCGGTTAAACAAGGCCCCCGTTGTTTTCGGGGGCAAGGGAACCAGGACGAACAGCGAAAAGTCAGCTACCGGAACAAATCTGAAAACGCACCCCAACTCAACATCACCACAGTTAAAGATTGGTACTATCAACATAAGAAGCCTGAATGGCAAAGAACTGGAGCTAGCTGAGGAATTAGATAAGTACCAGATCAACATACTAGGGGTGACTGAAACAAAAAAGACAAAAACTGGTGAGATCTTTCTGAGCAATAAATACAAAATATTATATTCAGGCAATGACAATCAAGGCAAAGAAGGAGTAGGCATAGTATTCAACAAAAAATATTAGGCTAATCCTCTTGAATGGCAGGCAGTCTCAAGTAGAGTGATGTACGCAAATATGAGAACGGGGAACTGGACAATGAGACTTATTTGTGCCTATGGTCCCACAGTAGGTTCTACTAAGGTAGAAGTGGAGGAATTTTTTGATGCTTTAGAAAAAGCAACTGACACAATGTAAAAGGAAAAGTTGGTCCTTGTTGGGGATCTGAATAGCAGAGTAGAAAATGATTGTCAGACATACAAAAATATTTTGGGAAAATTTGTTGAAAAGACCAAAGCTAATAATCATGGCAAACAACTGTTGGATTTCTGCTCAGGACATGAACTGGTTATTACTAACACCATGTTCCAACATAAAAATGTGCACAAATTCACATGGAGAGAAGAGACAAGGAATAAGAAAAGTCTCATTGACTATGTTATTGTTGATAGTGATGTTTTCTCCCTGGTGCAGGACACCAGAGTGTGCAGAGGATTTGAAATTGGAAGTGATCACTATTTAGTCTTGAGCAAGATAAAATTGAATTTCATATTGAAAAGAATAACATGTAAGGAAGTTTTAAAGCAAATAAAAGTTGAGCAGCTCTCAGATGTGAACTATAGACTAACATACAAAAATTATCGAAGAAAAAATGAAAGAGTTTGAGAACAGGAACCAAACCTTGGAGATTCAGAGGCAAGCCTCGAAGAAAACCCTGATTGATTCAGCTAGAGAAGCATATGGTGAGGTTGTCGGCAAGGATAGAAAAATCAGGACTCCATGGTGGACACAGGAAGTTAAAGAGGCAGTAAAGGAAAAGAAGAAATCATATCAAAAGTTCCTGGCAAATAAGTCAGCTTTTGCTCTTTGAGAATACAGAGACAAATGTAAGAAAGCGAAACAGTGTGTAAAACTAGTTAAACAAAAGTCATGGAAAAACTTTGGTAAGAACATAGAAAATAAATATCAAGAAGGGGTAAGATATTTTGGAGGTTGTTGAAGAAATTTAGAAATGGAGGAAAGAGTGCTGTAAAAGGAGTTAGAGATGATAAACGTGACATGAAAACAGTAGAAAAAGATATCCTTGAAGTATGGAGTAATTACTTCGAAAAATTGCTAAATGAAACAAGCAGTGATAGCACAGTGGTAAAAAACACTCAACAGGCATACAGTCAGGAATACATGTCCATACTTGAAGTAGAAAAAGCCATTCAAGGCTTGAAATGTGGAAAGACAGCAGGAGTAGATGATATTCGACCAGAAATGCTGAAGTATGGTGGTATAAAAGTCTTACAGTGGCTGCACTGCATAGTTCAGAAAGCCTGGACAGAGGGACGAATTCCCGATGATTGGAGTAGAGCTCTAATAGTGCCCATATATAAAAAGGGAAATAAAACTGAATGCGAGAATTACAGAGGCATTTCATTATTGAGTGTTCCCGATAAGATATATGCAAGTATTTTTGAGAAACGGTTGAGGTGAATTGTGGAAGAAAAGCTTGTTGAAGAACAAGTTGGATTCAGGCCAAATAGAGGCTGTCAGGATCAGATCTTCACTTTACGACAAACAGTTGAGAAAGCAAGTGAATATAACAAAGATCTATACTTGAGTTTTATCGATCTGCAAAAGGCATATGACAAGGTGCCAAGATTGAAGCTATTCAATACGCAACAGTTATATGGTGTCAATGGGGCATTATATCAAGCAATACTTAATCTGTATTTGAGTTGTATGTTGGCAGTTAGAATTGAAGGATGTACAGGAAGATGGTTTAATGTTAAATCTGGTGTGAGACAAGGATGTACATTATCCCCTCTGTTATTCATTATCTATATGGATCACATTATGAAGGAAAGTGGTATTAAACATGATATCAGAATCGGAGATGTCAGCTCTTTGCTTTATGCAGACGATGTTATACTTCTGAATAAATCCGCTACAAGTTTGCAAGATTCCCTGGCTAAATTGAATAAATGTTGTAATAGATATAGTATGAAGGTCAGCATTAAAAAGACAAAGACAATGAAAATAGGTTGAATTGTTGAAAATGTCAACTGTGTTGTGAACGGGGAGCATGTGGAACAAGTAAAACATTTCAGCTACTTAGACACAATTTTTAGTGAAGATGGTAAATTAAATATGGAAATAGACAACAGAATCAACAAAGCTGGCATGGTAGGAAGTCAATTGAATAAATTCATATGGAATAAGAGAGAAATTAGTCAGAACACTAAATTAGCTGTATACAAGACAGTGTTCAAACCAAGTTTAACTTATGGATCTGAGAGCTGGGTCAGAAGTAAAACACTTGACCAAAGACTGGAGACCACAGATATGAGAGTCCTGAGAAAGATTAGAGGCATGAACTGATGGCATCAATGGCAATATCATATTAAAAATGAGGATATTAGGAAAGAACTTGACATTGTCAGCATGCAGGAATGCATTAGCAGAGCTAATCTCAGGTGATATGGTCACTTAAACAGAATGGGTGAGGAAAAATTAGCAAAACAAGTGTTCTCTGCCAGGTTGTCAGGAAAACGACCCAGAAGAAGATCAAGATATATAGGTGGATTGATACGGTACAATGTGCCTTAGACAATTGAAATATAAGATCTGATAATGTTGGAGTCTTCACAAGTAACAGACTGATTTGGAGGAAAATTGTAGATAGGAAGTTAGTAATGATGTAAATTTTTCATGTAGTACTATCATATCCTGTACACCCATTGAGGGTACATGTCAGGAATTTGATGTTGATGATGATGTAATTATTCCAATATGTGTGTTTGTGTCTCCATAAATTCTTCATTATGAATGGGGAAGAGGAAACTTTGAGCAAGAGAAACATAAAGAGAGAGAGAATTTTAAAATTTGTATTCTCTGAAATGAAAACACAAATATACAAGTCAAGTATTGTTTGTTCTTACAATCAAACTATATGTTTGCTGTTGTTGTAGCTGCATTTTGCAGTTTAGTTAAACACTTTTGGAAATGTTTTCTTAGGCAGCAATGTATGTTATTAGTGTTTATGCTAAAAATGTTCAGAATCTGTTTATGCTCAGAATATTGTTGAAGAGTATGTGAGAGTAAGATTTTTGGTTGCACTTTTCTTTTCTTTTGGTTGCTTTTTTTTTTTTAATGTAATATATAGTGGAGTTGACAGAGACCAAAGAGCACAAGCAGGTGTTATGATTTGGATTTATAATTACCTTTCAAAACAGATAAAATATTATAAATTATGGAATGAACAAACAGTAGAAGCTAGAATAAAAATAAATAGGGGTTATTTAGCAATAATTGGTTTATATACCCCAGAAGAAGAAAGAGAAGATGCTAATATTGAATTTTATAATCAATTACAAAATAGATATAATAAAACAAATAATTAAATGATTATATAATATTAGCAGGAGACTTAAATGCAAAAATTGAAAACACAAAAATTACTAAATATATAGGAATATATGGAGAACATACTCTAAACAGGAATGGTAAAAAATTGATTGACTTTGTAGTTTATAATAACCTTAAAATAATGAATTCTTTCTATAACCATAAAGATATACATAAATATACTTGAGCAGCAAGAGGATGGAAATCAATATTAAATTATTTTATCTTAAATGAAAAGACATCAAAGTTCTCTTTAGATGTTAGAGTTTATAGAGGATATGAAATAAGTATTGACCACTTCCTTGTTAAAATAAAATTAAGATTATCACCTAAATGGCTACAAATAACAGAAAAAAAATTAAAACATTTGTTTATAAAACTAGATTATTAAATGACAGAAATATACAATAGTTATATGAACAAAGAATTAACCAATATTTAGGTAAAATAAAACGAAATGAAGAAATAGAAATAGAATGGCTTAATATAAAAATGATACTAAATACAGCAGCAAATGAAAGATTAGGAAACACCAAAAAATTCAATAAAAGAAAAAAAATTTGAAGATATGGGACGATATCAAAGAAATAATCAAATTGAAAAAAGAAGCCTATCATAAATGGTTAAGTGGTAAAAGATTAGAAGATGAAATAGAATATAAAAGAATAAGAGCCATGGCTAAAAGAGAAGTCAGAAAAAGACAGAGAATCATGGAAAAAATTTGTTTCTAATTTAGAACATGATTTATATAAAATAAAACCCAATGTATATAAGAATTTGAAACATTTAAGTACAGATACTAAAGAAAACATAAAATTAAACACCAAATTGAAATTAGAAGAATTTCTAAATTCTTCTATTTTCTGTATAGAATACAGAATTGTGGACAGATAAATATTTTAAAAAAGGTAACTGGCAAACATTTAATGAAAAGGAAATAACTAAAGAAGATTTAGAAATCAGCCTGAAAGAAACAAGAAATGGAAAATCACCTGGAGAAGATAAGTTAGGTTCAGAATTATATAAATATGCAGGAATAAGTTTCAAAGAAAGACTCCTATTATTTTTAAATAAAATCTTTTCAACAGTAACCCACCAACAGAATGGAAAAAAGCAACTGTGATCCCTATCTTTAAAAAAGATAGTAGAGATGATGACACTAAAAATTATAGAGGTATAAGTATACTAAATTCCTGTTATAAAATATATAGCAGAATTTTAGATAACAAACTAATAAAATATTCTGAAAACTTTATTTTAGAAGTACAGAATGGATTTAGAAAAGGACAATCATGTATAGACCTAGCCTTTTGCCTAAAATTAATAATAGAGAAAAGAAGAGAATACAATTTAGAAACACATATTACGTTTATTGACTTTGAAAAAGCATTTTATTTAACACATTAAAAGAAAGACAAATACCAAATAATGTTCTAAAAGCTATCATAAGTATATATGAAAATAATCAAATACAAATAAGATTAATGAGCTATAATATATGAGAAATAAACCAAGGAGTCCAACATGGATGTCCCCTTTTAATATTTATCTAAATGAAATAATAAAATGGAATGAAAATTTTCATCAAGTATTAAACTTTCACCTACTGTCAACTTAAACACTTTCCTTTTTTGCCGATGACCAAATAATAATTACAAATTCTGAAGATAACTTACAGAAAGATATTTTAAATTTAAATGAGATAGCCAAAGATGTCCCCTTTCAGCAACTCTTAATATTTATCTAAATGAAATAATAATAAAATGGAATGAAAATTTTCATCAAGTATTAAACTTTCTCCTACGGTCAACTTAAACACTTTCCTTTTTTGCCGATGACCTAATAATAATTACAAATTCTGAAGATAACTTACAGAAAGATATTTTAAATTTAAATGAGATAGCCAAAGATTATGGAATGATAATGTCAACAGAAAAATCAAAACCGATGGCCTTTAAAGGACAAGATTCAATAAGAACTAAAATAGTAATAGATACAATATTTTAGAACAGGTGAATTCATTTAACTACCTAGAATGTATGATTACATATGAAAATGAAAAAGATATAAACCTAAAAATTGCAAAATATTTAAAAATAACAGGTGTAATTAACTCTATATTTAAACTTAACCTAGTATAAAAACAAACCTGACTAAAAGTATACAATACATTAGCTTTACCAGTCCTATTGTATGGAAGTGAAATCTGGACAATAAAACAAAAAGACAAACAAAGATTAATAACAGCAGAAATGAAGTTTATGAGAAAAACTGCAAAGTATACTCTATTCGATCACAAAAAAAATGAAGAAATTATGGAAGAACTAAACCAGAAATCAGTAAAATAAAAAAATATAAACATAAATTGATGGAACATGTTGAAAGAATGAAAACAGAAAGATTATCAAAACGCCTTAAATTACAAACCACTAGGAAAAAGAAAACCAGGACATCTTCCTAAGAGACTTAACGATGACTTCTAAGGCTGGAACAGGCCACTCTAGGCCTAAATCTTGATAAGCATGATGATGATAATTTTTCTTTTTTTGTTTTTTGTTTAATAAACATAGTTGTACCATAATATGTTTTTTTTTTTTTTTTTTTTTTTTTTTTTTTTTTTTTTTTTTTTTTTTTACTGGTTGTTGAGAGGAAGAGCGAGTTTATTTTATTTTTAATGTCAATCTCATTCACAAAAGGCTATAAACCTATTGCAAATCTAGGACCATGGGTGAGCTAAGGGCTTAATAATCGGGTTACCCCTGCTCTGGAGACTAAATAAGGAACTTTTAAATGCTATTTTAGGTTACCAATAAGCAAGATTTCATCCTGTAATAAAAATCATTTGCCTCCTAAGGATTCATAAATATTTATAAATTAAAACTCATAGGAAAGCTATACACTTAGCCGACCAGGAAATGCCATAAAAGGAGACAGGCAATGGCACATGTCACCAATTCTCATCTTATATTGTCTACAAAAAGGTAGACATGGGAAAGAAAGAAGCTAAAACCCATGCTTCAGACTTGACCAAACACAATATCAGTCACTTTCAGGAGTCCAATTTTCAGGATGATGGGTTAGCATATCCATTCTCCACCAGGCCACAGGTTTGCCATGAGTCAAACCTGTGGCCTGGTAGAGGAATGCAATCAGTAGTATACATAACTGAGGTAGAAAAAGGTCTCCAAAAACCTAGCATGCAACAAATGGAGTAGATGAGTGATATTCAGCCAGCAATGCTAAAACATAGAATTATAAACAGTTTATGGTTTGCTAACATTATTATAATTCAGATGACCTAGTCACATAGGTTCAATTCCAGAATGATGGGAGTAGAGTTGTCATAATATTCCTCTATAAAAAGAGAAATAAAATTGAGAATTACAGAGGAACTTCCTTACTGAATATTCCAGGTATGATTTATGCAAGCAGGAGGCAGATTTTTATTGCAGGATGAAATCTTGTTTATTGGTAACAGTACTAATGCTAACGTGCTATATGCTAAGAGCATTTTATGGGTGGGATTCACATAAAAAAATAAGGTTGCTATGCTTCATTAGGCAACAAACGCCATCTTATTTTTTTGTCATGTAAATTCCACTCAATTAATAGGAGTATAATATAGATCAATATTTAAGTTTGGTAGACCTGGAAAAGGCATGTGATAAGCAGTGCCCATGAGAAAAGCTTCAAAATACCAGTTACACCGGTTATATGGGTTAAACAGAATACTACACAGAGTGATATAGCCTATATTTAAGTAATAAGTCAGCAGTTAAAATTGAAGGAGGTAAAGAAATATGCTTTAATGTAAATTCAGATGTAAGATAAAGGAACATGCTATGTCTGCTGTTGATTTATATCAATCATATTATGAAGGAAGTTATATTAACTCTAATATCAAATATTTTAGAGATTAATATCAAAATTGGAGATATTCAACAACTTCACACACTGTGTAATGTCATTTACTGGGTCTCCAGTAGACCTGTACTAGATTTATTTATATACAAAAATAAATCCAGTGCAGGTCTATCTTTAAGATTCTTTAACTAAATTAAATGACTGCCATAACAAATTTCACACAAAATTGAGCAATAAAATAAAAGAAACCTGAAAATAGGCAGGAACATGGAAAACATCAACTGCATTCTCAACAGAGAACATATAGCAAAATATTTCAGCCATTTAGGCAAAAATAAATAAGGAAACAGACAATAGAATAAGCAAAAACAGTATGGTGGGGAGCCAGATGAATAAATTTGTATGGAAACCAGAGAGAAATTAGCCAAACCATTACACTAGAAGGCATACAAGATAGTGTTCAAATCAATTTAAATTTTGGATCAGAAAGTTTGGCTAGAAATAAAACAGTGATCAAAGACTAGAGACCATAATCATGAGAGTTTTGAGAAAAATAATGAGAGTGAAACAAATGGCATCAATGGTAGTAACATGTTTAAAAAAAAGGAAGATATTAGAGAGGAACTTGATTTATTTCCTTATGAAGGAAATAACCAGAATGTTCTAGTCCAAGTGGAATTATTTTAAAGAGGACAAGCTGAAATAACTCTATTTGACTCCATGGAGGCCTGGATAATAATAATAATAATAATAATAATGTATCATTGAAGACAGTCTGCATTTCAGACAGCTGCAATGCAGACAATGCCTCTGAATCTAACACATTAAGGGAAAGATGAGACGAGATAGTTTAGCAGTAAAAAAATACAATTACTGATTTTTTTAACTACAACCTTTAATAACATTACAAATTTTACATAATTCATTTAATTAAAAAATAATTTACCAAAACATAAAACTGTAAAAAAAACTTTTTATTAAGGTACAATATGATATTTATTGTGATAAAATATTTTAACCATTTATATATTTTTCTAACCTTTCAAAAAATTATAAAAAGATCGTGTTCCATGATTTAATAAGAGTTCGTATGCATGATAAAGGCTTATGCAAAAGGAAAAATCTGCCTGCACACTACTATACATATATTTGGGAATACTTTCTGGTGGATTCTGATTAAATGCATCTCTAAGTTTCAGGATTCCAAACTTTGACAAATGATTTGGATTATAAGAAGAGGACAAAGCTCCTTTATGTATGAGATGGTTTAGATATACTTGTATTATCTACAGAAAATAAAATATAGTCATTTAGAAAGACACTTAATATCTATTCAAATTAAAAAATGAGAAAAGTTTACAAATTTATCTTAATTATCATAATGGCTTTTGTCTTTTTTTTTTCTTTTTCAAAATTTAAGCAAACATGACTTCTTTTTTTCAATAATTTTTGTATTATATTATAAAGAAATACTCTTACCACACACAATGCTGAAGAGCATACTCTCTAGGCCAGATATTTACAAATTGTGTCTAAAATCTTTAAAGTATAACAGAATACATTGTAAGTAATTTAGTGTGTAGTAATCTACACACTAAACTAAAATGCAAGTCTGATGAGCAGCATAATTAAGTATTTTTATTTTTATTTTAAACATTTTAATTCTAAATTGCTTAATTAGCTGGGATACTCTTTTTTTTTTTTTTTTTTAAATATTTTGTAGCAGCATTACATATCTATGCACTTTTCTGTATACATGACTGTAGGCATCTCCATCAACTGTATATGTTATTAACATAAACATCATATACACATTGCATCTGTTTGCCATAAATTAAATTGATATGTTACTGCATGTTTGATGAAATGGAAAACAAACGTGACACTTTTTCCCCCATACTGTTACTGGTCTCCAAAAATCAGAGTGATAAGCTCATGCTGGGCAGTGAAATTCATCTACCACTTAACGACATTCACATACCTCCATGCTACAGTGGGATTTGAATCTATGCCCTGTTGATCAGAGAGCCGAGATGCTATCCACTAGGTGAACCAAGCCAGCTTATTCTGATTATACTTTAGCATATTACTAATGTACTATAGCTTACTTATAGTATATTAGATTACATAGTACATATTTGCTGTCTGGAGTCATTCTGAACAAGAACTACACTGGTTTCTAGATAAAATCAACCATCTTCATCCTCGCATCAAATTCACCTTAAAAAAAGAATCTCCACAGAGTATCTCCTTTCTGGATTTACACATCCAAAGAAAATAGGATGGTTCCATCTTCACTTCTGTCTATCGCAAGCCGACATTTTCAGGTCGCTACATTCACAATTCTTCTGCTCATCATCCATCTCTAACATTTGGCATCATTAAATCATTAGTAACCAGAGCATACAGATTCTACTCCACCAAAGAATCTTTAAACCAAGAATTGGAAATAATCAAAAATAGTCATACAAAATGGATACAATTTAAAAACAACTCAAAAAATTATCAGCCAGTTCCTCCACAGATCAACCTAACCAAGAACAAACCTGTAGGATTCCCATACCTTAAATCAAAAGCATCTCCAAACGTCTTTCAAAAATTTGAAGAAATATAAATTGACTGCTACCTACAAACCAATCAACCAAATCTACAATTGGTTACCTTCTCCTAAAGACAAACTCTCACCTCTGATGCTGCCTGGTGTGTATGAGGTCCCATGCTCCTGTAAATTGTCCTACTATGGACAGACAGGTAGATCCATTAGCAAACATATTTCGGAACATTAAGACCACATCCGTTTTATCAAACCACAGAAATCTGGCCTTGCACAACATGGAATTGAAAACCCAAACCATAGGATCCATTGGAAGAAGACTAAACTTCTACATAGATCTTCATATAAACATGAACATTTATATAAAAAAAGTGCTGAAGCATTACATCACAGACCTAATTTGAACCGTAATGACGTTCTTACTATCCCTAAAGTCTGGGAAATTGTTATCCTAAATTGTTCAAAATAATATTTATATATGTTATCTCATTTTAATGTAATTTTTTTTTTTTTAAAATCCAGACATATTTTAATGTAATTCTACAACATGCTACTGCACGCATAGAGGGATTCCATTGTAAGCATGTGGCCTATCATCATCATTATCAAATTCCTGCAATGTACCCTCAAGGGGGGGGGGGAGTACAGGACATGATAGTACTACATGAAAAATTTACATCATTACTAACTTCCTATCTACAATTTTCCTCCAAATCAGTCTGTTACTTGTCAAGACTCCAACATTATCAGATCTTATATTTCAATGGTCTAAGGCACTTTTGTACTGTATCAATAAACCTATATCTTGGTCTTTTTCAAGGTCGTTTTCTTGTCAACCTGACAGAGAACACTCGTTTTGCTAATCTTTCCTAGCCTTTTCTGTTTACGTGACCATACCACCTGAAATTAGCTCTGCTAATGCATTCCTGCATGCTGACAATGTCAAGTTGTTTCCAAATATCCTCATTTTTAATACGATATTGCCATTGATGCCATCTGTTCATGCCTCTAATCTTTCTCAGGACTCTCATATCTGCAATCTCTAGTCTTTGGTCAAGTGTTTTACTTCTGACCCAGCTATCAGATCCATAAGTTAAAACTGGTTTCAACACTGTCTTGTATACCGCTAATTTAGTGTTCTGACTAATTTCTCTCTTATTCCATATGAATTTATTCAATTGGCTTCTTACCATACCAGCTTTGTTGATTCTGTTGTCTATTTCCATATTTAATTTACCACCTTCACCAAAAATCGTGCCTAAGTAGCTGAAATGTTTTACTTGTTCCACAGGTTCTCCGTTCACAACGCAGTGGACATTTTCAACGATTCCACCTATTTTCATTGTCTTTGTCTTTTTATTGCTGACCTTCATACCATATCTATTACAACAGTTATTCAATTTAGTCAGGAAATCTTGTAGACTGGTGGTGGATTTATTTAGAAGTATAACATCATCCGCATAAAGCAAAGAGCTGACATTAACATATTCAATTTTGATATCATGTTTAATACCACTTTCCTTCATAATGTGATCCATATAGATAATGAATAACAGAGGAGATAATGTACATCGTTGTCTCATACGAGATTTAACATTAAACCATCTTCCTGTACTTCCTTCAATTCTAACTGCTGACTTACAACTCAAATTAAGACTAAGTATTGCTTGATATAATGCCTCATTGACACCATATAACTGCAGCGTATTGAATAGCTTCTCTCTTGGCACCTTGTCATATGCCTTTTCCAAATCGACAAACCTTAAATACAGATCGTTATTATATTCCCATGCTTTCTCGACTATTTGTCGTAAAGTGAAGATCTAATCCTGACAACCTCTATTTGGCCTGAATCCAGCTTGTTCTTCACCCAGCTTTTCTTCCACAATTCTTCTCAACCGTTTCTCTATACTTGCATAAATGTTACCAGGAACACTCAGCAGGGAAATGCCTATGTAATTCTCACATTTTTTATTTCCCTTTTTATATATGGGTACTATTAGAGCTCTACTCCAATCATCAGGAATTCATCCCTCTATCCAGGACTTATGAACTATGCAGTGCAGCCACTGTACGACTTTTATACCACCATACGTCAGCATTTCTGGTTGAATATAATCTACTTCTGCTGCCTTTCCACATTTCAAGCCTTTGATAGCTTTTTCTACTTCAAGTATGGATGACTGTATGCCTTTTGAGTGTTTTTTTTACCACTGTGCTATCACTGCTTGTTTCATTTAGCAATTTTTCAAAGTAATTACTCCATACTTCAAGGATATCTTTTTCTCCCGTTTTCATGTCACCTTGATCATCATTAAGTCCTATTACAGCACTCTTTCCTCCATTTCTAAGCTTCTTCAACAACCTCCAGAATATTTTGCCACCTTCTTGATATTTATTTTTTATGTTCTTGCCAAAGTCCTTCTATGACTTTTGTTTAGCTAGTTTTACACAGTGTTTAGCTTTTTTACTTTTGTCTTTATATTCTCTAAGAGAACAAAGACTTATTTGCCAGGAACTTTTGATATGCTTTCTTCTTTTCCTTCACTGCCTCTTTAACTTCCTGTGTCCACCATGGAGTTCTGATTTTTCTATCCTTGTAGACAACCTAACCACATGCGTCTCTGGCTGAATCAATCAAGGTTGCCACTGAATCCCCAAGGTTTGGTTCCTGTTCTCAAACTCTTCAATTTTTTCTTCAATAATCTTTGTGTATTTTAGTCTACAGTTCACATCTGAGAGCTGCTCAACATTTATTCGCTTTAAAACTTACTTACATGTTATTCTTTTCAATATGAAATTCAATTTTATCCTGCTCAAGACTAAATAGTGATCACTTCAATTTCAAATCCTCTGGACACTCTGGTGTCCTGCACCAGGGAGAAAACATCACTATCAACAATAACATAGTCAATGAGACTTTTCTTATTCCTTGCCTCTTCTCTCCATGTGAATTTGTGCACATTTTCATGTTGGAATATGGTGTTAGTAATAACCAGTCCATGTCCTGAGCAGAAATCCAACAAGTACTTGCCATTATTATTAGCTTTCCTCTTTTCTCCAAATCTTCCCAAAATATTTTTGTATGTCTGACAATCATTTCCTACTCTGCTATTTAGATCCACAACAAGGACCAACTTTTCCTTTTTCATTGTTTCAGTTGCTTTCTCTAAAGCCTCAAAAAATTCCTCCACTTCTACCTTATTAGAACCTTCTGTAGGATCGTAGGCATAAATAAGTCTCATTGTCCAGTTCCCCATTCTGATATTTGCCCACATCACTCTACTTAAGACTACCTGCCGTTCAAGAAGATTAGCCTCGTATTTAGTGTTGAATACTATGGCTAATCCTTCTTTTCCTTGATTGTCATTGCCTGAATATAACAATTTGTATTTATTGCTCAGAAAGATCTCACCAGTTTTTGTCTTTTTTGTTTCAGTCACCCCTATTATGTCGATCTGGTACTTGTCTAATTCCTCAGTTAGCTCCATTTCTTTGCCATTCAGGCTTTTTATGTCGATAGTACCGATCTTTAACTCTGGTGATGTTGAGTTGGGGTGCGTTTTCAGATTTGTTCCGGTAGCTGACTTTTCGCTGTTCGTCCTGGTTCCCTTGCCCCCGAAAACAACGGGGGCCTTGTTTAACCGGGCGACGATCCAGCCAGCATGAGATTTTGTCATGTTGTACCATCATTTTTTATTTTGGTTTAACCAATAAGAATACAATTTGGTCGGCTAAATCCCAAATTGCCAGCCCATCCTCGTTCGTTCAGTATCCAGGTAGATTCCCAACAGAGTGCACCACGAGAAGGTTAGGATTGCACATTAGGTCAGAAGCTCTGGTCAGTTCTTCGCATTCCTTTAAAGGCTATGTGGAGGTCTCCTCTCAGTTATACACCTTTGACCCTTAAGCACCCCCTAACTTTATGTAATTTCTAGTATTGTTTGAATTAACTGTACTAAAGATGTCCTATGATATTTAGGACGAAATATTTACTTATTAAAAATCTTACTACTCTGGTTATGTATGTATGTTTAGTAATGAATGCTCCACAGGTTTCATTATACAAAGTACATTAGAGGTTGGTAACTTATAGCACATATGTACTATAGGTTACCAATCTCACGTACATGAGCTCAACATAAAAAGAAAAGAAAAAAGCTTAAGTTATTTTACTTATTTTGTTCTATGTTGTGCATTAATATTTTAAATAATTGAAATAAATAAATGGTAGTGCTTAAGCTTTTCCATATGTCTCAAGATACTCCAGAGAGACTACTGCCCTAATAACTTAACTAGCCTTCCTAACAGATACTAGTTCACTGTGCTAATCCACTCCAGATATGATGATCCCAAAATACTCACAAATTCAATATTCACCACTTCTTCCCCATCCAACAGTTAACAGAAATGACTGCCTCCCTGATATTCTTGAATTACTCAAATTCATGTTTATACTAGTTATTTTACATGAAAATTAAAAATATAAAGACAACTAGATGGAACTTTAATGGACACCTCCACCATACTAGATCATTCAAGTGAGGTTACTGCTTTAACATATGTGACAGACACCAATGTAGAAATAGCTGTGGATGAATTTTAGGTTCTTAGGATAGTGCAGAATTTCAATGTAAATACAGCTGTGGAATTAGATGGGATATCACCTTGGATTTTCTGAGAACATGCAAGGGAACTAGAAATGCCTCTGACTAGGCTCTTTAAGTCTCGGCTCTGGTAGAGTTCCAAGGGAGTGGGAAAGAGGATAAAATAATTCCCTTGCATAAGAGAGATTCTAAGACTGCAGTAACACATTATAGACCAATCAGTATCTCAAAAATGGTAGTAAAAGTGGTGGAAAATTGGTCAAAAAGAAAATTCAAGAATGGGTGAATAAAGACATGATATTGTATGATATACCTGATGCAGCATGTGATACCTGATAAGTACCTGATGCAGCATGTAATGGAATGTACTAGGTGTTTGAGAATGCTAAATCTAGAAATTGCATAAGAGAATTTGTCTATAACCAAGATGACCACATTGCCATCAACCAGTGAGTGATCATATGGTCCTGACCTAGGAGGTGGCTACATGTGTGGAAGTTTCAGTTAAGAGGAAGGTGAGGGTATATATGGAATTACAGGGCTTAAGTATGACAAACTTAGGAGATTGCTTTTAGCAGTGCTATGGCATGAGAAATTGCAAGTCCTGGATGCTGACAGTGCATGGGAGGTGGTAAAGGAGTGTTTGAGGAAAGTAATAGCAGACCACTTACCTAGAGTCAGGAGGAAGTTAAATGCATGAATACCATAATTAAGCAGGAGGTACAAAACAGAAAAAATTGTGGAGGAATTCAAACAGAAAGGTGACCAGCAGGCACATGAGCAGTACAAAGCACAGACCAGAAGGGCAACCAATATGGTAAGAAAGGCAAAATCAGAGTATGAGAAGAGATTAGAAGGCTAAAGGTAATGCCAAAGAGTTCTTCCAGCATGTTGCAAGTAAAAGGAAGAATGTTTATGGCATAATTTTAATGAATGCTGATGGTAGGGAGGTAACTGAATCAAAAGCTGAATTACTAAGTGAACACTTTGAAAGAATATATGATCCAGGTGGAGATACTGTAGTAACAAGTGAGGGGTAAGGACTTAATGAAAATAGAGGTGAATGAACTGAAGGTGCATGAAGGTAAGCCCTTGATAGTCAGATATTATAGAATACTGATGTGAATACAGCAATAGGATTAGATGGCATTTCTTATTCCTTGCCTCTTCCATTAGATGGAAGAGGCAAGGAATAAGAAAAGTCTCATTGATTATGTTATTGTTGATAGCGATGTTTTTCTCTGGTGCCGGACACTAGAGTGTACTGAGGATTTGGAATTGGAAGTGATCACCATTTAGTCTTGAGCAGGATAAAATTAATTTCAAACTGAAAAGAAGAACATGGAAGAAAGTTTTAAAGTGAATAAAAGTTCACATCTTGAGCAGCTCTCAGATGTGAACTGTAGACTAAAATACACAAATATGATTGGAAAAAAAAAAAATGAAAGTGTTTGAGAACAGGAACCAAATCTTGGAGATTCAGGGGCAAGCCCTGGAAAAAAACACTGATTGATTCAGCCAGAGAGGAATGTGGTGAGGTTGTCTGCAAGGATAAAAAAAATCAGAACTCCATGGTGGACATAGGAAGTTAAAAAGGTAATAAAAGAAAAGAAGAAAGCATATCAAAAGTTCCTGGCAAATAAGTCAGCTTGTGCTCTTAGAGAATACTCGTGGCCAAAATTGTGGAAACCTTTTGGAAAAAGTGTATTTTTGAGGTTTGATGACTCATAACACCAGTTTTTTTTTTGGTGTGATACCATAAAATTATATATCGATGGAAAGATAATTTAATCCAGAATGTAATGCAATAACTTTTATGAAGGATTTTTTTATTAGAACAACAGTTATAAAGAAGAAAAGTGAAACACATCGAAAAAATGAGATATATAAAAATTCTCACAATGTAAGTTAATACTTAGTTGGGTAACCTTTAGTGTTAATTATGGCCTTACAATGCCTTTCCATGGAGTGAACCAAGTTTTTTTTTTAGTTCTGCAGCTGTTATAATGTGAAACCAAGATTGAATTATTGCTTCTATTAATTGGGTTTTATTGGTGGGGTTGCTTCTGACTAACAAGTTTCTTTAGTCAGCTCCATAGATTTTCGATTGGATTAAGGTCTAGGCTATTCCCAGGCCATTCCAGCAGTGGAATATGATTATCTTGAAACCACTTTTTGCACACAACAGCAACATGACATGGAGCTGAATCCTGTTGAAATATAAATGCTTCATTATCTTGGAAAAGATCACGTGCAGAAGGCTTCAGTTTAAGCTCAAGTATTTCATTTATATATTTTTGGGCATTTATATTCCCATTAATCACGCAAATTCTGTCCACACCTTTTGATGTCATACAACCTCAGATCATAACACTAAGTGGCTGTTTCACAGTAGGTGTAATGCAATCAGGGTGCAAATCTTCTCCGATTTTATGCCATCACTACCAAACAGGGAGATTTTGGTCTCATCACTACAAATAACACTGTCCCAGTGTTCCGCTGTCCAGGTTAACATGGGTTTTAGCCAAGTTTAATCTTTTCAACCTTTGTTTGAGAGATAAAAATGGCTTTTTTCATGGAATTCTAGCATTTAGGCCAAATTCCTGCAGTCTGCACCAAACAGTCATTGCACTCAACTTCACATTGTATTGTGCCATTTCATCTTGTATACACCCAGATGATTTTCTTCTGTCACATAGGCACAGTTTCTCAATTCTTCTATCATCACTTGCTGTTGTGAACCTTTTCCAGTCTGGTTTTGTAGTGACTGAGTCTCCTTATACCTCTTCAAAAATTAAGAAATCCCACCTTTGGTTAAGTTTCCACCAATTTTTCTCCTAATTTTTTCATAACTGTAGCCTTGTTCACTTAATAGTACTATTTTACATCACTTTCTGGATGACCAGTCAACTCTTTGCATCATTTCTTTAATTTTATTACGTTTTACAAGCTCACTAAATGAAAGAACACAAAAAAATCCTACCAACTTGATAGCAATGACATAAAACACTGACAAATGTCGTCCTCTCAGCTCCAATACATGACATCAATAGCTAAATCCTACTGTGATCTTATTGGCTCATAGCCAAAACAAGATGACACCTGATTGGCTCTCTAAACACCCATGCTCATTGCCTACATTCAAATGAAGGAAAGCTACTTCATATCAACCTAAGCAAGTTGTGCTTCTTTTTTCTGGTTATTTGGCTATAACTTTTCATAGAATATAGATAATTGAACAAACTTTGTTGCATTACATTCTTGATTAAATTATCTTTCCATTCATATATAATTTTATGGTATTACACAAAAAAAAAAAAAAGTGGTGTTATAAGCCATCAAAGCTCAAAAATACACTTTTTTCAAAAGGCTTCCACAATTTTGGCCACTAGTGTACAGAGACAAATGTAAGAAAGCTAAACACTGTGTAAAACTAGCTAAACAAAAGTCATGGGAGGGCTTTGGTAAGAACATAGAAAATAAATATCAAGAAGGTGGCAAAAAATTCTGAAGGTTGTTGAGGAAACTCAGAAATGGAGGAAAGAGTGCTGTAAAAGGAACTGGAGATGATAAAGGTGACATGAAAACTGGAGAAAATGATATCTTTGAAGTATGCAGTAATTACTTTGAAAAATTGCTGAATGAAACAATCAGTGACAGTACAGTGTTAAAAAACACTGTCTAGGCATGCAATCAGGAATACATATCCATACTTGAAGTAGAAAAAGCCATCAAAAGCCTGAAATGTGAAAAGGTAGCTGGAGTAGATGTATTTGACCAGAAATGCTCAAGTATGGAGGTATCAAAGTCTTACAGTGGCTGCACTGCATTGTTCAGAAAGCCTAGACAGAGGGACGAATTCCCTCTGTCTAGGCTGTCTGATGATTGGAGTAGAGCTCTCATCATACCCATATATAAAAAGGGAAATAAAACTGAATGTGAGAATTACAGAGGTATTTCTCAACTGAGCGTTTCTGGTAAGATTAAGATTGAATCAAACCATCTTCCTCTACAATAAATTTGGAGGAAAATTGTTATACTTCTGAATTAATCCATTACAAGTCTGATAAATCCAGCACATTATCTCCACTATTATTCATTATCAATATGGATCACATTATGAAGGAAAGTTGCATTACGAAGGTGGTCTGAAAAGTTTCAGCCTCGACCATAGATGGCAACACTATCGGCAAGGTTTTTTTTTCTAAGTTGGTACATACATCTGTCATAAGCATCCATGCGAAATTGCAAGTCATTCTATCAACTAGTTTGTTTTATACAGTGTCTGAAGCAAAAGTATTGTCTGTATCCCTTGAAATGGATAAAACTGAATATTGTGCGGTTATAAAATTCTTTGTAAAAGAAGGGTTAAAGCCAAAAGAAATTCATTCGAAGTTCATAAAAGTTTATGGGCATTCTTCTTCTTCATTTTCGACAATTAAGAAACGGGGGTACCGAGTGTAACAACACCAAAAAGTGTAACAACACCAGAAATCATTGATCAAGTACACGATATGGTATTGGATGACTGGCAAGTCAAAGTGCATGAAATGGCTGAGACTATAGGCATTTCAAAAGAACGTGTAGGATATATTTTGCATGAAGAATTGAAAATGAAAAAGCTTTGTGCAAGATAAGTGCCACGCTTGCTTACAACAGATCAAAAATGTACTCACATGAAAATCTCTGAACAGTGCTTGGAGCATTTTAACAAGAACAAAACTGATTTTGTGCATCGATTTATTACTATGGATGAGACTTGGATTCACCATTACACACCAGAATGCAAACAGCAGTCAAAACAGTGGACAGAAGCTGGTTGTTCAGCGCCAAAGAAGACAAAGTCTGTTCCTTCAGCAGGAAAGGTCAAGGGATCAGTGTTTTGGGATGCTAAAGGCATTTTGTTTATTAATTATCTTGAAAAGAGTAAAACAACAACCGGGGAATATTATTCCAATCTTTTAACCAGACTAGATGAAAAAATTTGTGAGAAAAGACCCGGTTTTCAGAAGAAAAGAAAAAGGTGTTTTTTACTATTGCCAAAGGTGTTTTGGCAACGGGAAAATTAAGGGATATGCATTATGAATTGTTGGAACATCCACCCTATTCCACAGATTTGTCTCCCTCTGATTTCTATCTCTTCCCAAAACTAAAAATCTTCCTTGCTGGTCAGCGCTTTTGTTTGAATCAAGGAGTGATTGCAGCTGTAGAGGGGTATTTTTTTTTTTTTTTCAGATCTTACTACAGGGACCGGAACCACTATATGGCACTAGAGCATCGTTGGAATAAATGTATTAGTCTTAAGGAAGATTATGTTGAAAAATAAAAATAATTTTGAAATTATGAATTCGTTTTTTCATTATTAGGCTGAGAACTTTTCAGACCACTGTTGTAAATCTGATATCAGAATTGGTGATGCTAATCTTAGCTGTTTGCTTTTTGCAGATGATGTCATGTTTCTGAATAAATCCAGTACAAGTCTACAAGATTTCCTGACTAAAGTGAATAACAGTTTTAATAAATTTCATATGAAAATCAGCAATATAAAAGACAATGAAAATAAGCAGAAACACTGAAAACATCAACTGCATTGTGAATGGAGAACCAATAGAACAAGTAAAACATTTCAGATATTTAGACACAATTTTTGGTGAAGATGGCAAATTTACCACAGATGGTAAATTAAATATGGAAATAGACAACAGAATAACAAAGCTGGCATGGTAGGAAATCAACTGAATAAATTTATATCAAATAAGAAAGAAATAGTCAAAACACTAAATTAGCTATATACAAGACAATGTTCAAACCAATTTTAACTTATGGATCTGAGAGCTGGGTTAGAAGTAAAACACTTGACCAAAGACTGGAGACCACAGATATGAGAGTCCTGAGAAAGATTACAGGCATGAACAGATGGCATCAATGGCAATATCATATTAAAAACAAGGATATCAGGAAATAACTTGACATTGTTAACATCCAGGAATGTGTTAGTAGAGCTAATCTCAGGTGGTACAGTCACTTAAACAGAATGGGAGAGGAAAGTTTAACAAAACAAGCGTTCTCTCTGCCAGGTTGGCTGGAAAAGACCCAGAGGTTACACAAACCAAGATATAGGCAGATTGTAATAAAAAGTGCCTTAGAAGATAAAAATAAAAAATCTGACACTGTTGAAGTCTTGACAAGTAACAGATTGATTTGGAGGAAAATTGTAGATAGGAAGTTAGTAATGATGTAAATTTTTCATGTAGTACTATCATATCCTGTACATCCTTTGAGGGTATGTGTCGGGAATATGATGATGATGAAGAGGAGGAGGGGATCCAGAGGTGAATGACCAAGATGATGGCAGGCATATGGAATGCACCTTATGAAGATGGGGATGAAGATTTGTGGCTTACAGAAATTGGTTGACAGGTGGAAAAGGGGAAGGACATGATTGAGACATAGAAATTACTCACGGGATTTTACAAGATTAATACAGAGGAAATTTTTCCACACAGGTCTGGTAATGGTGGGGACAACCTTGAAAATTGAACAAGAGTGTAGTTAGCAGGGGTGCGAGGACTAAGTTTTTTACTTGGAGAGTGGTGAATGAATGGAATAGGTTGCCAGAGTCTGTTGTGGGTGCCTTGACTGTGAATGAGTTCAAAGCAAAGTATGATAGATGTTACACAAATGCTGAATAGCTGGCATAATGTTTAGAGCCTTCCTCAATGAGTCTAAGGACTCCAGAGTTGTCCCTGTAATAATAATTATTATTATTATTATTTTACTACAGACATTAATAGCATAACATATTGCCTTAGGATAAGATGCCTTGTTTCTTGCAGAAATTATGCAATCTAGGATGATGACCATCGATGATCTTCAGTTTTCTTTTTTTTTTTTTTTTTAAAAAAAAAACAGCATCCCAACAGCACCTCTTTTGTAAGTTTCTTCAGTTGGTTCAATTGAATTGAAATAGGTCTGCAGTAAAGTGGATGATATCTGGAGCAGTCATCAAGCAATGTAAGCTTTACATATAGAATTCTTTTCTATCTTGTATTTCTACTTCTACTACTTTCCTTGTCTTTTTTTTTTGTGTGTGTCTGTGTGTGTATGTAATGGTAAAATTATTATCCTTTTTCATTGATTGTCAAGTTTTTTAAGTTCTACATAAGAAAGATATGAAGATTTATACAGAATCTGCAAAGATTTCAAAACTAAGTCAGGTGGAATATTATGCGAGCCTCTATTAATGAATAGAAAGAAATCCATAACTGGTATTGTTTTAAAGAAATAGTAAACTTTAGATAAATCATGTAACTCTTCTTGAGTGAAAAATCAGCGAAACATTAAATAAAAAAAAAGTCCCACTCGCTGTATATGCTATTATTGACAACAGATTTCCAAGGCAATTCCCAAACGAAAACTTCAATAACATATTGCAAATGGTCATAGGATGGGATCCTGTAGCTTCATTCTCTGACTACAGTGAAAAATTTCTCTCCAAAATTAACAATTGTTATATCATCTCTACATCCTTTTAAATTCAGTTAGCAATTATTTCACTACATTCAGACCATTCCAATAAAAAAAAAAATAGGAGATAAAAAAGTATGTCATCAGATTACTGAACCCATTATATCTCAGTTCTATTTAAAATAATGAAGCTCATCAACAGCCAGCTTCTTCACTAGCTGGAAGCCCACTCTAGATCCATGGTAACTCTTCCCCAAAATACATCAGAGAAGAATCCTATGATGTTGCTCGTGATTTCTACTGCCATTCTTTTACTTTTCACTATGTATTTGGGCAACAAGTTTCCTCTCTAGTCAATCATTCCAATAAATGACCAAGATGATGGAATGCACCTTATGAAAATGGGGATGAAGATTTGTGGCTTACAGAAATTGTTGATTAGTTTCCTCTTTTCAGCCTTCCTCACAATGCAAGAGTATCAAAGAACTCTAACACTAACCCTGTTATATATAAATGAACCTTCTCTTACTGAACAATGACAACATCCATAGTTTGGCTAATGACAGCACTCCACTCTTTCTAATCATTTAACACAGACTTTTATACTATTTATCAGTGAGGTGAGCTTAACTCAGTCATCCCTTTAATACTACTAAAACATAGCCCCCCCCCCCCCAATTCTCATTCTTAATAATGCACACATCACCAGAGGGATCAGATCTCTCTTCTAAGTCTAACTTTTCCTGAGATCAATTAATCACATTAGTTATTCCTCAGCCTATAAAAACATTATAGCTTCTTCCACTCAAGATGCTACTTTTTTGTCCACATAGATTTGTGGACAAACAACAGCAATATTTATATAAAGCAGACCAATACATTGGGCAAGTAAAAAATGTTTTGTGCCTAGATTTAGGATGTATTTCTGGAAATGGGATCAAACCAATATTGAATTATCTCTCTCAAACTTGTGTCACCCAGATTTTAATGGATGCTAAATAATTTAATAAATAAATTTAATAAAAGAAATAAAGATCATGATTGCAAAGGGAAGAACAAATCTGAAGGCCATGGATAATATCTGAAAAAGTAAAGTGATCAGACCACAAACAAAACTAAGAGTACTAGAAACATGCATCTAGCAGTGTACTGTATGGATCTGAAACATGGGTAATAAGGAATCAAGAAAAATAATTTTAGCATTTGAAAGAACTTGTTACAGGAAGATTCTAAGAATAGGATGGGTACAGAAAGTCACAAATGAAGAGCTCTATTGGAAAATACAACCAAAGCAGAATCTAATGCAGAAGATTATAAAACGGAAGCTGCAATTATTTGGTCACATCTGCAGAATGAGTGAGGACCAGAAAATAAAGACATTCATGTTTGGTATTATAGATGGTGTAAACAGAAAAGGTAGACCATACAGAGAATGAATAGATGACATAAAGGACTGGTGTGTACAGAAACTGCAATATTGTGCACTGGACAAAGAAAGGTGGAAGAAGATGGTGAAGGAGGCATCGGACACTAACAGGCAGTGAGCCCATGATTCATGATGATGATAAAATAATTTAAGATATTCAGAGGAGAATCATTAAGCACACAGTAGATTTAGGTCAGAATAATTACACCTTGGGTGATGAGCACAAATTACCAAAAGTGAGGGAGAATGAGACTGGTCTTTCTTCCTTGCTTCTAGGAAATAAGACAGGATTGCATCTCAGTAGTATTAAAATGCAACAGATTATTTTACTGCACTTGAGAATGGCAACGAGATCAATGTTTCATTCAACAGAAGACCTTAAAAACTGCATCATATCAGTACTACAAGGTTTAGCAAATGAGACAGGAAGAAATGGAGTCATCAGCACAGCTATTAGAAGGACTGTAAACTCTGTAGATTGAATATTAATGAAAGAAGATCATTGATGTATATGAAGAGGAGTGTAGGTGAAAGCACAAAGCCATGGAGTACTCCAGTCTTGATGCAAAAATCAGATGAGAGGGAACTATCTACCATGATAGGCAATAAATGACCAGAATAGAAGTTGGCAATCCACTCACAAATGGTAGAATAGAAAACATAAAGTGGCAGCTTGGTAAATACGCCACAATGCCAGGTTCAATCAAATGCCATAGATTCACCAAATCTTTCCATGACCTATGTCCAAAGATGGGTAAGGCTAGCGAGGAGGTCTGCTGTGCAAGACAGAATCCATATTGGTCATCATTAATTAACCAGGAATCTAAGTAGTGATAAAGCTGGTTGTTGATGACTTTTCCCATTACTTTCAGGAGTACAGCAATGGGACATTAGTCTGATGGCTGACTTATCACCCTTTTTAGGAAACAGGCTGGACTTGCTTCCATATTGTTGGTTAAATGCCACATAATATGACAAGTTGTACTCATCTTGGAAGTATGTCAGTTACTGAAGCAAAAGCTATTAGTACAATTGGAAGAATACCTACCATCTGCACCAGGGTTGCTTTAGTATCAAAACTACTGAGTTTATTTTCTAATGTCCTTCTGGTGAAAGATCAAACTAGGCACTCTGTAGATAAGTCTGTGGAACAGCAGGAGGAGAGTCACCTGAATCATCTAAACAAAAGTTGAAAGAGAAGACTGAGGCCCAGTATAAATGGTGGTTAAAAAAGGTCAAAGTGTTATAAGAATGAGTAGGATTATCTGTTATACTGGTAAGTAGGTCGATGATTTGCACTCAACCATCAAACAATAAACAATTCAGCTTCTCCTCCACCTTGAACTGTGAAGTTAGAGAAGCAGACTAGTCAGAATTATGGATGCTGAATTCTGAATTTGATTAGAAAATGATATTACATGGATAAAGTAGTATGGACAGGATTCAGAGAAAATTGAAATATCAATTTTCACCAAAGATATCAAATTTAGTGCTTTGGTTGACAGGAATTTACATACTGGAATTATATTGGTGAGATAACCAATAAAGCCATCAGCTCCTAAGTTCGAGGAAAAGAACTTCACCTGGTCAGGAGAAAGGAAGTTGGAACGTAAGGCTTAAGTGTTGGAAGGATGCCATGTCTCCATGACTAAGATGAAATATTGAAAGCATTAAAATTAGTTTTTAATCCTTTCTTAGTGCCGTTAATACTCCATTAAACCTTTAACATGAATACATGCTTCCTCATTCCCCCCACCTCGTGACTTAGGAGATCACAGCAAAAATTATTCACATACCACATAACTAAATAAACACACGTAAAAAATTGTTTTTTTTTAATACGTAAATATTTCGACCTAAGTGTCTTAGGACATTGTCAGTACAGTTGAGAACAATAGAGTATTGTTCTCAACTATCAGGTAGTTAGCAGAAATTTTCACCAAAAATATCAAATTTAGTGCTTTGGTTGACAGGAAAAACTCCCGTATAGTTGAGAACAATAGAGTATTGTTCTCAACTATACTGACGATGTCCTAAGACACATAGGTTGAAATATTTATGTCTTAAAAAACCTATTACTGTGGTTTTACGTGTGTTTATTTAGTCATGAATTCTCCACAGGTTTCTTTATATAATCAAACATACCACATAGAAGCCAAAAAAAGACTATATATTTTTCTTTTCTATTACAATTTTGTTTCTGCTAACTACCTGATTATAGTAGTTTTGTAACTGTATTGAGTATTTTTGTGTTCCCAAGATCATGATTTTTTTTTCCCCTTTTACATTTGACATTTCTTATTGGACATCATTATAGTCCTTCTGACACTATCTGTTGGAAAAGAAGTGATAGGGTCACAGATATTAGTAAGGCTATCACCAACATCTAATGCCTACAAGGGATTTGAACCCAGAGCCTGTTGGTTGGGAGAGCAGATATACTATCCAGCCAACCAAGCAGCCAATTGTGATCTGGATCTCACAAAATATCAGTTTAGTTATATGACTTATTTAATTCTTACACAGAGATGAGTCAATACCTGTTGCCTGTAGGGCAACAAGAACAAACAATTCTTATTGCCTTACAGATTTTCTACACAGAAAATCAACTGTATTGACATTATTATATATAAATTTACCAATATTTTTTTATTACACTTACTTTAAGGAACTTTTCTTTGATGGAAAGAAGCTCATGTCCAAGTGGTACTATGAGTTTTTCTACATCTCTACCATAAATATAAGGTTGAATATCAGGAGAATCTTCTGTACGCAATTCAACATGTGCTATCAATAAATTTCTTAGTACCTGACGAACTGCCTTAAGAATAAAATTGAAAATTGTTTAATTAATTTTAAAAGTTTAAATATCATTTAAAATGAAAAATAAAATGAATAAACTGATATAAAGAAAAATCTTGAAAATATATTCGTGATGAAAATATGGTCCAGCATAACTTTATAGTAACTTCATGAATTTTGGTACATAAAAAGACCATCATAGGCTCAATGCATTCAGTTACTCTAGAGGGAGTTTTCACAGCCCATTAAGATGTTGTAAAATCTTGCATGAAGAAAAATTAGTACAACATTTTTTCAATACTGATTTTACTTGTAAATAACAAATCATAAAAAATACTTGTAATTGAATTAACATTTACCTCAAACATTTTGCTATATAAAATCTGTTAATATATTTAAGAACCACTGAAATTGTACAAACAAAGAAATAGCTATAAGTTTTAATAATGGCAAACCGTGAGCAGACATATAAATATAAAATTAATAATGGAAAAACTCCCGTAAAAAGATTATTTAATAGTATAATTTTTGCCTGTGTGTCACAGGCATCTTCAGTATATTTTAAGCTCAAATTAAACAATAACTGACAATTCCAAAAAGCGTCACCTAAGTAGCTAGTGTAAGATAACTAAAAAGGTCAATAAATTTATTAACAAAATAAAAATAAAATAAAATAAAATAAAAAAATTATATCTACCCTATATAAAATGATAAGCTTTTTTATGTCACGCCTATATGTCACGTTTTTTGAAATTTTTTTGAAATGTTTAGGGGATACACTGAGTGTCGAATCTTCAAAATTGGAGTCATCAGAATTCAAAGAGAACTGGCCTACAAGGCTGGAACTCGGGAGGTTGGCCGCTGTAGGCGCCAGGGGGCGTAGCCCCCCCCCCCCTAGTATACAATAAAAAGTTAGGAAAGATTAGCTGAATTATAAAGTACTATCTCCCATAAAGGGGATAGACGTAAAGTTTCACATGTTTCTTTATAAAGCCCATGAGGAACTGACTTTTGTGAAGGACTCTTGTCTTTTTCCAATGAACTCTATGTCTAGTGAAGATGGCATGTTCTGCAAGTCCAGACTGTTCAGGTTCAAGGTATTGAATATAAGACTGGTGTTCTTCTAACCGAATAGAGGCAGATCTTCCAGTTTGTCCGAAATAAGATAATCCACAAGAGCAAGGAATCTGGTAAACACCTGGATAATTAAGATGTGGAAGCTTGTCCTTAGGAGAAGTCAGATGTTGAGATTTGATTACAAAATATTTGATTTTGTAATACATTATGGTTATTTTTCCTTTAAAAATAAGTTGTATCAACAAATTGAAGGAACAGCAATGGGCAATCCTCTTTCTCCTGCTATCTCCAACTTCTTTATGGAACAATTTGAACAATGTATCTTTGACAACATTTCTCCCAGACCTACTCATTGGTTCAGATATGTCGATGACATTTTTGCTATATGGAATGGCTCTTCTGATGAACTTCAACAGTTTCTCAAGTTAAATGCACTTCATCCAAGGATCCAGTTTACCCTTAGAAGTAGAATCAAATAAGCAGTTAGCCTTCTTAGATCTTTTAATTCTTCGCCAACCAGATGGTAACCTACATTTCTTAGTCTATAGAAAGAAGACTCATACAGGCCATTATATCCATGCTGAATCTCATCACCATCCCAGTCAAAAGGCAGGAACTATTAAACAACTGGTTCATCATGCCCACTTCTTTTGTTCTTCAGATGATCTTTTACAGAAAGAACTGCAATATATTACTTCTTCCTTTCTATCTAACGGATATAAGAATTCCTTCATCAAAAGAGCTTTGAGTAGTTTTAATGTCTTCCTCTTCAAATACAGAAGACATAACGCACATTCCTATCCTTTATGTACAAGGCATTAGTGAAAGTATAGCAAAAGTTTTAAAACCACTGAATATTTTTGTTGCCTTTCGACCATTCAGAAAAATCTCAACCTTTCTCACTTCTCCTAAGGACAAGCTTCCACATCTTAATTATCCAGGTGTTTACCAGATTCCTTGTTCTTGTGGATTATCTTATTTCAGACAAACAGGAAGATCTGCCTCTATTCAGTTAGAAGAACACCAGTCTTATATTCAATACCTTGAAACTGAACAGTCTGGACTTGCAGAACATGCCATCTTCACTAGACACAGAGTTCATTGGAAAAAGACAAGAGTCCTTCACAAAAGTCGGTTCATCATGGAATGGCTTTATAAAGAAATGTATAACTTTACTTCACTCGCCTAACTTAAAGAGATCTGATGGTTTACATCTATCCCCTTTATGGGAGATAGTACTTTATAATTCAGCTAATCTTTCCTAACTTTTTATTGTATATATAATTTTTTTTTTTTTTTCTTAGGAAATTTATTGACCTTTTTAGTTATCTTACACTAGCTACTTAGGTGGCACTTTTTGGAATTGTCAGTTATTGTTTAATTTGAGCTTAAAATGTATTGAAAGTGCCTGTGACACAAAGGCGAAAATAATACTATTAAATAATCTTTTTATGTGAGTTTTTCTGTTATTAATTGTGTATTTATTTAAAGAAATAACTCAAATAGGATTAGACATCTTGACCTGAGGCTGGCAAAGATTGCGAAGGTCAATGGGGTACAGAGTTTTCCTGCCAAAACTCAGCGACAGCGGGGTGGCAGAGAAAACCCCTCCAAGAATATCCGGGTGGTTTAACCTGAGGAAGTTCCAAGGTCAAGAGAATAGGATAAAAGGGAGAAATCGAGGAGCCAAATCACTCTGTTCCTGGCTCTTGTTTCTGATCTTGCTTCGAAGAGGTTCCTGTGTCCAGCTGTTCCAAGGACAGGTGAGTCACGTCCCACCAGCAGAAGTCTAATGATGATAGGAGGTTCTTAACAGCTGTGACTCTATTCCAGAAGTCCTACTGCGAAATTTCTTGACGATCTCCGAGTAAGTCGTATGATCATTGCCATGAACTAGTGCCCAAATGTGGTTTTCACCAGAAGGAAGAGGAACGTGATTGTGATCTAGGATCTAGTGTACTGAACTAGCTGGCAAGATTGCAAGTAAGAATTTTGTAGAACTTTCCTAGATTGTGAAAATTAAGGCTAAGAATGCCGATCCAATAGTTAGTTAGCGTAAAGAACATTTTTGTGAAGTCGGAAAGCCACACTTCTAATTAATTGTGAACTAATTGTATACAGAGTTCAGAGAAATTTGTTAATGTTATGTGATGAAAGGGAAATTGATTGTAAAGTTTAATCCTACCTAATTCTGTCTTTTTTCTGAGTTAAGTTAGGTTAGAGTGTGTATATGTCTACCCATGTGTCTGATTGCCATGAGCATAGATGTATTCTTTGTCAATAGAGCTTAAGAGAGAATTGCTAATCTAATCGAGTGAAGAACCAGACGCGTGCTTTACTTTGTCTCCATTGTTATTTAGCTGAGTTAATCAGAGACAGATATTTTGATATGTGTAGTTTTAATCTTTGTAAATACCTTAACTTAGAATGAATAGACAGTTTTGTTTGTTAATAGCTTGCCTGATTCTGCCTTACCAATGCACTGTCTCATGAAATATAGAACCTGTGTGTCCTGAAGATAGAATAGCCACGACTAACTGATATTAAGTTTAAAGAGTTGCTTGAATTAGAATTAAATTTTGGAGATATTTCTGTGTTGAGGTGGACTTTATCTTGCATGTATGGGAAAGACATACAATTCCTCTACGCGATCTTTAATGGCACAGTCGAAAAAACAAATAAATATTTAAAGATCAGTGCAAGAGAAAGTCAGCAAGTTAGACAAGGGAATTGGTTCCAGCCCAAAAAAGCACTTCCTAAAATCTAGACTACGTACACGTGAAAAATAGCATACTTACGATCTTGAGGGGGGGGGGATCAAATTATAGCCTGAGAGGATTAAGAGTGACTGAACTAGCTCAAGCAACGACTACAAACTCGGTGTTACGACTGTTAAGGAAAAGAACATAAAGGCGCAGTTCGAAGGTTTTAAAAATAAATGATTAAATATATATTAATATAAGAATATAACTAATAAAAAAGTAAAGAGGAGATATTACAATGTTATACAATCCTTGTACAAGTAAGAAGTAAAGCAATGCATGCTTTACATACAGAATTCGTTTCTATCTTGTATTTCTACTACTTTCCTTGTCTTTTTTTTTTTTTTTTTTTGTGTGTAATGGCAAAATTATTATCCTTTTTCAGAGATTGTCAAGTTTTTTAAGTTCTACATAAGAAAGATATGAAGATTTATACAGAATCTGCAAAGATTTCAAAACTTAAGTCTATTAGCTTAGTCAGGTGGTTCAAGTAAGTAAGAGTATTCTAATCAGGATTCAAACAACAAAATTACACAGTAACTACAGTAATAAACTTTAATGAAAGTACTTGAAACTAGTTTAGGTGTGTAAGAAACATATGACAGTCAACAGGGGATTTGTCCTTGACCCCCCCCCCCCCCCCCCTTGTCCTGAAAATAAGTTTTTGATACGTGATAAGTGTGTGTAAATAAGGAAATCAAAGAATAGGAATACAAGAAACATACAACAATCAGTTTACCAATTAAGAAGTGTGGCTGATTCATCAAAAGTCAGCTCATCATACATCCCAAAAAATTGATGTTATCAAGTAATTAATAGAGCACATAATGCGTGCTCCTCTCCTCGAGCTTACAGCAAGAACTTCTCATTAACAAAACTTTAATGGAATTAATGGTTACAACCCTCATCAACATAGGAGTAGGAATGGAGGCTTGAAAACATTTCATGTTTAGTCTTTAGAGCAAGGTTTCCAGACTATCTAAATAATAATAATAAATTACAAAAAAGTAAATAAAATTGATTAAAAAAATATATATCCTTAGCCATCCACAGTGAAAATGTACTATAGGTTCACTAATAACCTTTCGTGGGTGGGGAACCACATATAAAAAAATAATAATAATAAATAAAAAACAGTATCTTGTAGGATGAAACTTGTCTTCTCCACAGAGGCAGTTTTAAACATTAACGCCTTTTAGAGAAAGTTGTGAAGTGCTTTTACATCAGCCTAACCTGAATCAGAATGATTGTCTCCCCCCCCCCCCGCCAAAAAAAGTTCAGGAGATTCTCATTTTATGTAAACATAAAAAATTATTTTAATATTATTTAACATGAATATTAATATTAATTGAAAGTTAATATTAATATTATTTTGCCAGCCTGGTTGACCAAGTGGTTAGCATATCAGCTCTCCAGCCAAAAGGCTATGGGTTCGAATCCCAATGTGGGCATGGATGTTTGTGATTGCCTCCGGAGGAGATACTAGTGTTGGTGGTCAGCAGTAGATGGCACTGGTGTAGATGATGAAGGTAACTGCGGTTGGTGGAGACAGAGAGTAGCCCCCCCCCCCCCTTCGATGAGTCTTTGGACTCCCTGGAGGTGTTATGTAATAATCAGTGGCTGCTTGTGGCTTGAAATCGTAGGGGTGCTGCAACTTTCTAAATATACATACACACTGTAAGTGTGGGTATGTGTTTGGATAAAATATCAAAATTATGGTAAAAATTAAAAAAAAAAAAACATGAAAAAATATTGTTTATTATCAATAAAATTATACAGTTTATTATAATTCAAAATTACTTCAAAATTCTGAGGACATAATTGTCAATAACCGCAATAATGTTCTAAAATAAAAACTGAAACAAATGTTATGTCTTTAATTATAATGTTCAAATATTTAAAGACATGGAGTAAACACGATAAGCACTACAAACACTCTACTACTGGCGCAAACTGCATATAAACAACAGTGGACCTGAGGGATGGACAGTGCCGCATTATGCTTATAGCTCGCATCTCACTATGACGTGCATATGCTTGCACGTGTAGAAATATGACACTGTGATAAACATAGCGCTGCTAGCATCCTTCGCCCTCCTAAGTGCTACAAGATGAATTTTTATTATTTTTTATACAAAATAAGAGAATTGTATAGGATTGTTGATGATAAAATTAAATATTACAAGCAAATATAAATAAATTAATAAATATATTTATATATAGAGAAAAATTAGAGGTGCTGCAGTTCCGCAGTGCCTATGCATGAGCCGCCCTCGGTAATAATAATAATAATTATTATTATTTATGAATATTAATTTCTAGTACATAGTAACTGTTTTTAATTGGTAAACTGATTGTCATTAAGAATTATCAACATGTTAGCACAAAAAAAGTATATTTAATATATTGCCAGATATTTCAGTTTGAAAATAACAAACTATCATCAGTGGCTTGACAGGAAACAGTTTATAATGCAGAATACAAACAATTGATCATTCAAAATTAGAAAGAGCCATGTGATGTTACATCACTAATCACGATATCATTTCACTGAAAAAAAGTAAACATAAGAGTGCAGAAATAAATTACATGTATAACTGAAAAAAGAGAGCCAAAAGGCTTCACTTCGGCAATGCAAAATTATTCAAATTAAGTGGACATTGAATCCAACATTATTTCAAAGCCGAATAGAGAAACTACAAGAGTTTTGTAGCCGAATATATAAAAGAATATATAAAAAAGAAACTATAAAAATTTCGGCAGATCCAAGCATAAGCAAACCTTTCATGACAGAGGCGACTCGTAGTAAAGGTGAAGTAAGCTCTGATCACTATCCTATAGTATTTCCCATACAAGTTGTCACAAAAGGTAGATGCAGTTGTTTTGTGGCAACTACAAAACAACTGCATCTACAAGTTCTGCATCACTTCAACATGAGTATTTACATCTTGGTCTGACTCCCACAGATGAGATCTCAACAAAAGTCGAAACCGGTCTGGACAGTGATCCCCCCCCATAATGTATAACATCATACATGTCGGCTAGGAGATGTGTTTTACATTATGGGAAATACTAAGGATAGTGATCAGAGCTTACTCCACATTTACTATGAGTTGCCCTTGTCATGAAAGGTTTGCTTACACTTAGATCCGCCAAAATTTTTATAGTTTCTATATTCGGCATGAAACTCTTGTAGTTTCCCTATTCAGCTTTGAAATAATGTTGGATTCAATATTCACTCAATTTGAATAATTTTACATGTATAAATTTACAATGTCATATGAAAAACTTAATTTTATAATCATATTAAACACATTAGAAAGATGTAGTATCTAAAAGGTCAATTTAAAAAAAAAAAAATTAATGTGTTATTCGGCTCAAACTTTCCCATATTTTTGACAAGGATAAGCAGTCATTCCGATTAAAGTTGGATGATGAAGTAAGGCCTCAGCACTCTCTTTGAATAGGTATTCGAATTTATACTAACATCTGTGTAGAAGGCAAGTTTTGGACCAGAGAATGTTGTGGTTTGTCTCTATTCCATGTTGCGCCAATCCAGACTTATCGGATTTGTTGTGAAGAATATAAGATTGATGTTCTTGTATTCTTTTTTCTATAGAGCATCCAGTTTGTCCAAAATAAGAAAAATGGCAGTCACACGGAACCAAAGTATACACCAGGAAGAAACATAGTTGAGCATTTATCTTTAGACGATGGTAAATAGGTGGATATTTTATTGATAAGAATATAAATAGCTGTTAGATCATATTTCTTCAGAATTCTTGAAATTGGTTTCGAAGTTCTGGAGATATATGGGACTGGAACTTGACGTATTGATTCTTTGTTGTTTTGGTTTGGCTTGTAGGATTCAAACAGATATTGTGTAGTCCTTCGGAAAAGCCATTTAATTTCATGTATTGTTTGATAGCAAAAAGTTCTTTCTATAAATGTCATACAAAATGTTGAATCAAACATTTTATGATTCCTGTCTTTTGAGAAGGATGATGAGTAGATTGTCTGAGAATGTAACATCCAGTAAAAGAGGGTTTTCTGTAAACAGATGTTGTTAAATTACCTGATGGTGAGCAGATGAGAAGGATGTCTAAAAAGGATAATTAGTTGTCTTTTTCTTTTTTAGACATCCTCTTCATTCGCTCACCCAAGAAAGTTTGATCCGAATAACACGTTAATTTTTTTTTTAAATTAAGACCTTCTAGATACTACATCTTTCTAATGATATATTTAGTAAAAAAAAAAATCAGCTAACGCCTTTTTATTCCCGTATATACGGGAGTAGGCGAGGCCATTTAGCCCTATCTAACTTTTGGAGACTGAGTGGGCAGTTCAATCTCCACTGGTACCCAATCAGAGACAGATGGCCCAAGGCTATCACTAATTAAGCGGTACGCAGTGAAGAGAGACGGCTCAAATGTGCCGCCATCTCGTGGTCTCTAACCCTAACACAATATATTTAATGTCTGAAATAATGTGGGTTCTACGGTCGATTTTCTTGAGTTTACAGGACGAAAAACCCGAGTTTCCGGGAGGAAAAACCTGCTTGCCCGTGCCAGAGATCGACTAACTCGGGAACCGGTCGAAAAAAGGCTTAGAAAAATTTCCTCTAGTCGCCGACTAGACTCGAAACCAAGACTTCCTTCGTGCGGCCTAGCGCGGTGGTGTGCAAACGCCACATCCACTGAGCTACACAGGCTCTATATATTTAGTATGATTTTATAAATTAAGTTTTTAAAAATGTGACATTGTAAATTTATACATGTAATTTATTTCTGCACTCTCATGTTTACCTTTCTTCAGTGAAATGATATCGTGATTAGTGATGTAACATCATGCAGCTCATTCTAATTTTGAATGATCAACTGTTTGTATTCTACCTTGTAAAAAACTATTTCCCGTCAACCACTGATGATAGTTTGTTATTTTCAAACTGAAATATCTGGCAATATATTAAATATGCTTTTTTTGTGCTAACGCGTTGATAATTCTTAATTTCATGTCACAAGTTTCTCTCAAAAGTAGTAAACTGATTGTTGTATTTGTACCTTACATTCCTGTTGATTTGCTTGTCATTTCCACACACTTATGAGGTACTGTTATTTTCAGTAGGAAATATTTGTACTGTCGTTAAAGCTTATTACTGTGGTTATCATGTAACTTTGTTGTTTTATGGTTATGCCACAGGCACCTTTAAAGAGTAGATTAATTAGGATTAATAACTGTAATACGAGTAACACAAGAGTTACATTACTGACAGTGATCTGTTATTTTTTTTCAGACAGAAATAACTGATGCAACTTGATAATTATTATCAACATCAAATATTCTTGTGTTAACAGCAATAGAGTTATCAATGATGTCACAAGTTTCAACTAAAAACATAACAGGATTAAGAACATTGTGAGGGGGCTGGAAAGTTCTGATAAACACCTAGAACAAAAATTATATTAAAGCAAACTGATATAACCACAAGAAAGAACATACCAGTAGCAGAGTTATGAAGGTAACTTACGTTCTTATATTCTCGTATGTTCTTTCTTGTGGTTATATCAGTTGTTTTAATATCATTTTTTTTTTTTGTTCTAGGTGTTTATGAGAACTTTCCAGTCCCCCCGATATAGATACACTCTCTGAGAAACAAAAAGCAATAGAGAACTTTTTTATTCCTGATGATAAAGTGCAAATATAACACGATACATTATCTAATGTAATATGACAGTCAAGAACATACAGAGATATTAGTATCCACTTTATATTATTATTTATTATTACCAGAAGTCTTCAGGAAGTCATGGACTCATCGAGGGAGACCACATAACAACCACACCAGCTGCTGTACCTTTTCTTGAATTCATTCACACTACCTGCACTCACCACCTGAAAAGGCAATCAATTCCAATCAAATACCATTGATTTCTTAACCAAATTCATTCTCAACTTCTACATTGCCTTCTCATCCTTTCCAACCCCCCCCCCATAAAATTAAAAATTTCACCTAATAGTATCCTGCACGACAATTTCAGAAGTTTGTAGGTCACTATCATATCACCCTCACTTACTCCTTTTTTGTTGGTGTCTGCAGTCTACAAATTCTCAATCTGTCCTCATAACTTACAATACACAGCCCTGATATCACATCACCTTGGAAACCAAGAGACCAGATCTATGCACATTAGGCTAGGTGAGGTCACATATCAAGTCCTTGAAAAGAGACAAAATTACTTACTTCCTTATCCTTACATGTCAATGTCCATTTCAGAACAACAATTATCCTCTGAGTTGTATCTGCAATTTTTCCTATATGGCCCTTGAACTTTGAATAAAACTCCAAGATTCCTAAAATGAACAGTTTCTTCTAGCATCATGCCACCAATATAATACACTATTAGATATCTCATTATACCAAAGTGCATAACTTGACATTCACTAACACTGACTTGATAGCCATTTTCAAATGTCCACAATTCCAGCTTATCCAAATCATTCTGCAAGTACTGCAATTCAGTTGCCTTCCTGATTACCCCCTGCCTATCTTTAAATTATCAGTAAACAGCTGTATGTCACCTGTTGAATCCTTCCTAATATTATTAATGTAAAGAGTGAATAACAACGGATCAAGGTGACCACTGTGGTAACCATTGATCACCTTAAATCTTGCACACTTACATACCCATACACCACTTCTTTTTTTTTTTTTTTATCTGTCAGTCAGCCATCAAAGATTTTATCCATGCTAATAGTTTATAAAGTAATCCCATATTCTACAATTTATGCAACAACATTCAGTGCTGTATACAGGCAAAAGCTTTATCAAAGTCCAAAAGTATTGCAGTGTATCTATTTCCTTTGTCTAACTCGACTGTAAAATTATTATAATATGCAAGCAAATTGCTGAAACATGACCTTCCCTTAGTAAACTCAAGCTATTCTTTGCAAATGACTTACTGTATTTCAGTTGCAGTGAAGAAGTAGCATCATCTCTCAACCCACTTCTGTATGCAAGCTTTTACCAACTTTTCCAAATTCTTCACCACCACTCCAGATACTTATAGGTTGATAGTTAGTCACATCAGTCTTTGCACCACACTTGTGTAATGGGATTATCATGCATTCTTTCCACTCTTGTAGAATCTTACATGTCTTGTAATTATACAAAATTACCTGTTCTGAAATTAGCCTAGTCAAAGGAACAGCCAGTTCTAGCTAAACAATCTTTTAGAATCCATGCTAATATCCCATCAGTCCTATGCCAAATTCTTCTGTTCAAAATGCTATAGTTATATAGTGTAAATGGGACTTTATATCAGGCAATACAGAGTCTATATTTAAGATTTAAATCAGGTGTGAAACAAGGGTACATATTAACTTCTATAATAAATTTGGTACGAAAATCACCAACTAAAAAGACAAAAGCAATGAAAATAGACAGGAACATCAATTACACACTAAATGAAAACCTACAGAACAAATAAAACATTTCAGCTATTTAGGCACAATTTTTTGTAAAGATGGCTAACTAAATATGAAAATACACAGTTTCCAGAATAGCAAAGCTTGTATGGTAGGAAACCAAACTGAATAAATTCATATGGAATAAAAGAGAAATTAATCAAAACACTAAACTAGATATACAGAAGACACTGTTTAAACCAATTTTAACTTACTGATCTGAGAGATGGGTTAGAAATAAATCACTAGATCAAAGACTGGAGAACACAGATATGAGAGTTCTGAGGAAGATTAGGGAGAACGAATAGCTGGCATCAATGGCAGTAACATATTAAAACTGAGGATATTAAGAAAGAACTTGACATCGTTAACATTCAGGAATGTGTTAATCTCAGGTGTTATGGTCACTTAAACAGAATGAGAGAGAAAAGGTTAGCAAATCAAGTGTTTTTTCCATAAGGCAGAAAAAAATCCCAGAAGAAGACCAAGGTCTAAGTGGATTGATACAGCAAGATGTACCTTAAAAGATATAAATATAAGATCTGATAATATTGCAGTCTTGATAGATAAAATTAATCTGGGGTAAAATTGTTGAGAGGAAGTTAGTAACAATTAAACATTTTCTTGTAGTATCCTGTGTATGGAGAGTACATATCAGGAATTTCATGATGATGATCGATTCATTACTGAAGATATTTATTATTATTTTCTGTATGATTATTTCATTGTGTGTTACGTACTCTTCTAATGTGCAGCTCTTGTTTTTATTGGTTAACTGATAGTTGTATGCACCTTGTTTGAATTGCTTGCATTTTAAACTACTACTTTTTTTTAAATAGAGAACCCATCCATGAAAGGTTGACCAAACTATAGTACACTAGTACCGCATATGGGCAATAAAAAAAAACTTGCTCACCTTTGACTTGAAAAGCTGTGGATTGCATTCCTTGGGAAACACATGGTGGAAGACAGTTTCCAGAGGGAAGCAGTGGAAGGGATGAATGGAGATGAGGAGAAATTTGTTCTGTGGCTTTGGAGTAGAACCATGAAAGGTGCTGGTTAGCTACTGCACGCATTCAGGTGGATATGCAAGAATTCGGGGAAATAGTTGATGACAATTCTGATGAACAGTGACCATACATATTTATAGAGAATGAAGACTACAGAGACTGAATGCATGTGTAAATGTGAGAGGTCATCAAATCAATCTAACTGTACTTTTCTGTATACAATCCAGTATTTTTAGGGAACCCTTAAGGGCATCACCTCACAGTAGAGAGCAGTATTCAACGGTCAGGTGGATTACTATAGGTGGATTTCTAGATTCCACCAAAACCTAGCAATGACCCAAAATAAAGTTTCAAATTTGCAATTTGAACTCTCTAGTTATGAATCCTGATATTTTGAATGTGCTTGAAAAGATCACTGATAATTCAACTAAACATATTCTGGAAAGTAATAAAGAAAAACTTATAGCTAAATTTGATATATTAAAACAGTGAAATTTGAATGCCAATCATACAAATAAAACCAATCAGGATATCTTTTCCCCTGCCATGTCACTCTAGCAGCAAACCATGAACAAGGGAGATGAGGGGGGGGGGGTGACCAACCACATGGAAGCAATCGACATGTGATCAACCTATCTAGTCACATCCTAAATAACAATGAACTTTCACACCATAATAAAGGCATTATTTTTGCAATAGCATCTAGAACTGTTAATAAACTGGATGTTATATATATCACATAGAAAGAGGCATTAAATTTCTCTTCCAAATAACATAGCTGACAAAATTTGTTTAGAAACCAGTAATGTTTTGAATAAAATGAAAGCTATATGTAGCAATCTCACCAACACAGAACTAGCAGCTGTTAAGTCATTTAAAACTAATAAGGATATACTTGTAACAAAGTCTGACACAAATAATGCCACAGTCATCTTAAAAAGATCTGCTTACATTCATGAAATGAATCAATTATATATTCTCTGATAGCAGCAATTATCAACTTGTGAACTATAATCCAACTAACAGGATTAATAAGAAAACTGTTAAATTACTTAAGTTTGTCACTTCTTAGTCATCTAACACTGTTAAAAAAAACTGTTTCTCCATTATGCCTGCTTTCCCAGAATATATGAGGTTCCCAAAGTACACAAACATCTGCTTCAGCCGAAGATATAGACAGCCATTACCTAGCCAAGAAATTATCACCGACACTAAAGGAGTAGGTAGGCCATCCCCCCCTCCTATATAAAGAACACATAACACTTCATAAACAAAATTAAAAACATAATGCTTGACAAAGATGATTTATTAATCAGTTTTGATGTTTCTACCCTTTTCACAAATGTCTCAATCAGTAACACAATTCTTCTCTTACAAAACAAATTTCCACCTAATATTATGGCCCTCTTTGCCCTACGTACTACATTATGGTTACTTTGCGTGGAAAAATTATTTTTACCTACAAAAAAAAAAGAAGGTATAGTCATAGCTCACCATTAACTAATTGCTAACTTTCATAAGGAAGCTTTGAGCAATGTACTTTAGATTCCTTTACTTTAAAACCTACAATTTAGTTCAGATACATTGAAGATGTTTTCATTATCTGGCCACAAGGATGCCAAACTGGTGGCTTATCATTTAGTTTATCTAGGCTTATCATTGGCTTATCCTTGCCAACTGGATTCTGAATGAATGTGGAAAGACTGGGGAAGAACTACAAAGAAACAACCTTAGAAGCATTTTCCAAATGATAAGGAGATTAACAAAACTCTTCACTAACACAAACTGGTCAACTGAGAATGAAAATGGCAACCTTTTGACTAGAAAGAACGAAATCTTGCAGCATTGGCATGATTACTCAGCTAACCTTTTCTCAGAATGTACTAGGATCACTTGCATTGGCTAACGCTAGTGTCCGCCGATACTTTATAGTTTACTATATTCGGCAAGAAACTCTCTGATTCCAATCTTTGAGTTTCTTATTCGGTTTTAAAACTATGTGGGATTCAATATCCCCTTAATTTAAGTAATGTTTTCATTGCCGAAATGAAGCTTATTAGCTCTTTATACTTTAGTAACTTAATGGTTGCACCTGTTTGGAAAACTCGTTCGCAAAGTACATAAGTTCTTTTCGCTATACACTTTGGTATTAGGTCTAGCTGCTCACTGATGAAGCCTCAAAAAAGGCTGAAACCGGTCTGGGTAGTGACCTCCCTCCATAATGTAATAACAGCATACATTTCCTAAGAAATGTGTTTTTACATTATGGAAAATACCTAAGAATAGCGATCTGAACTTCTTCCTCCACCTTTGCAACGAGTTGCCCAGTAATGTACTATACTATGTACTAGGATCACTTGCATTGGCTAACGCTAGTGTCCGCCGATACTTTATAGTTTACTATATTTGGCAAGAAACTCTCTGATTCCAATCTTTGAGTTTCTTATTCGGTTTTAAAACTATGTGGGATTCAATATCCCCTTAATTTAAGTAACCTTTATAATCAAAACCTTGAAGACATAATACAAATGACATTGGATGAAGGAGATTTTCCTATTTTAAGAAAAGTAGAAGAGGCAGTTAATTCTTTGAAGATGGGAAAATTGCCAGGCACAAACATGCCTTGCTCAAAATTTGTCAAGATGTGTGGAACAATGAATTGTTTCACAATTGTTCTGCCTAAAGATCGGTGCACCTCTGTTCTGATTCCTATTCCTAAAAAAAAAAAAAAAAGGGAATAGTACAAAATGAAGCAATTATGGAACTATCAGTTTAATCAGTCATCCAAGCAAAATTTTCCTAAAAATCTTACTCTCTGGGATTAAGAGGAAAATAGATAGTATACTTCAAGAGAACCAAGCATCTGCTTGGTTCTCTTGAAGTATACTATCTATTTTCCTATATATATATGATGCTTTTTAACCTTTATTTGGAATATATAATAAACTTAGCCATGGAAAACATTGATAATGGAATTACAGTTGGTGGCAAATAATTTCAGATATGCTAATGACAATGACTTACAGCAGAGAATGAACATCAGTTACAAGAATTAATAGAGAGTTTCTAAGGTACTTAGTGATTATGAATTAAATATCAGCATTCACAAATCAAAAACAATGTCTTCAGGCAATAAATCTAAGAAAATCTCAGTTAACGATGAAAAATTGGAAGTAGTAAAAAAGATTCACCTACTTGGGAAGTGTACAACACATGACATTAAAGCATGCATTGCTAAAACAACTGTTGCCCTTCTGTTGAAGGACAATAAAATACAGCTAACTATAAGATTCTACCTCATTGAAAGAAGATGAGAAAAGACTGTTGACCTTGGAGATGAAGTGCTAGAGAAAACGTTTGATGATACCACACGTATGGTACACATAACAAATGACAAGAATAGCAGAAAAATCTCATCACTAAAATATGTCAAAAACAGCTCTAGCAGCTGAGCCACATAGCTAGATCAGATAGATTATCTAAAATAGCACTAAAAGGTTTGACTTCTGGTAAAAATATACTGTGGGTGACCTGGATAGATAATATTAGAAATGGACTAATTTTTTATTCCAACTTCATTAAGGAGATCCCAAGACAGAAACATCTAGAGAGAGAGAGAGAGAGAATGTTAGGATTATCACCTTTATAGTGCCCCATTGGTCTAGACAGACTATGGGTGAAGAAGAACATCCTTGCCATAATTTTCTTCACAAGTTGATTCTTGTCAAAAGGGATCATTTTTGGAGTTATTCGAAAAGTGAGACCATAAATCATGCAAAATGACACACTCCGCAGAGAAACATTCACAATCAATAAGTTTGGATACGGTGAAATTATCAGATGGTGGAAAAGACATACATGTTTGAGATGCTATTGATGTTTTCTTAACTGTCACCTTAAGGCCTTGAGGATAGGTGTGTGGTTACTGCCTCTTTTGCATCTATATATTCTATATTTTGTCTGTTTTTATCCTTTGTATTTTTTTTTTTGCCCATCTTTCTACTGCTAACATGCATGGGAGTAAGCTGCAGACTGGATGACTTTTGTTGTAAGCTGGATGGCCTGATAGTTGACACATTGAGCTTTCTTCAAGATTTATTATCATGGTCTTTACTGCCACATCAGGAACAGGTAGTAGAGCCATGACAGGCAGTTTGGGCATTCCCATATTTATGACATTTAGAGCATCTCAGGGGATTAGGGATGTACAGCCTAACAGGACAGTTGAGATAACCTGCTTTTACAGATGCTGAAGATCTGGATATAGTGGTGGACAAGATACTGTAGTGAGTTATATGAAGAAAAACTAGATTTAGATGGAGTTGATAAATTGATTGAAGAATTGAAGCAGATATCACCACCAGGCAATGAGTATGACATGGACATTTTAAGAGGAGGAGTAGAAAAAGCAATAGGATGGTTAAAGCACAGCAAGAGTCCTGGTAATGATAACATTACTGGAGAAATTATTAAATATGGTGGCAAAAGTAAGATTATAGAAATGCAATATGTAATATGGCATGGAAGGAAGGGAAAATGCCAGAGGAATGGGTGAAATCGATATTAGTGGCATTATATAAGAAAAGAAATAAGCTAGAATGTAAAAATTATAGAACAATTGTTTTGACAAGTCACTTTGGTAAGGTGAGAACAACGATGATACTGACAGAAAGATTGAGAACACAATTGGAAGCATAACTTGCAGATGAGTAAGCAGGATTTAAGAAAGATAGAAATACAATTCGACAGTATTATTATAATTATGGCTATTATAGCCTGTTTTTGTTTAGGAGTGTCCCTTATTTAAATACATTGGCTATCAATATCAAGAGGGGTATATATATTTAGGGCATTATTGGTCAGTATAGAAGGCAATTAAGGTAGAATAAAAGAGGTGGAAAAGTTTTGGTACATACCTTTTTTGATTCTACGATGTTCTTCCACTTCGATGATCTCGCTTTATATAAATTATAATAGCCGTAATTATAATAATAGTGTTTAAGTGTAGTAACATGGGAATTTTTCCCAGAAACTATACACAATTCAACAGATTTTGACAATGTGTTTAATAGCAGAGAAAGCTAGGAGAAAAAAACAAAAACATATATACTTGCTTTATTGATTTTCAGAAGGCATTTGACAGTACTGAAAGTGACATTAGCAGTGCTAAAATCCTATGGAATTGACAAAAAACTAATAGCTATATTAAAAGATCTTTATAAGAATGCAGTTACAGCAGTTAGAATAGGTGATGATTTGGGGAAATGGTTTAGAACAAGCAGAGGTACTAGACGGGGGGGGGGGGGCAATATCACCAAGCATTTTCATCGCATATTTAGAAAGAGCAATGGATACAATGAAGGAAGATGCAAAAGGAGTATCAGTACATGGGATGAGAATTAACAATCTGAGATTTGCAGATGACATTGTTATTATTGAAGAAGACGAAAGAGAACTACAAAAAACATTGAAACTGTTAAATGAGGAAGGGAAGAGATTTAGACTTGTGAACTTGGAAAACACAAAGACAAAGGTATTTGGTGAGAAGAACATGAAACAAAAGATACAAGTGGATGGACCTGATATAGAAAACACAGAACAATTCACACATTTGGGAAGTAAAATGACATATCATTTGGACTGTAAAAAAGAAATAAAGATCAAGATTGCAAAGGGAAGAACAAATTTGAAGGCCATGGATAACATCTGGAAAAGTAAAGCAATCAGCCAGCAAACAAAACTAAGAGCACTAGAAACATGCATCTTTAGCAGTGTACTGTATGGATCTAAAACGTGGGTAATAAATAAGGAATCAAGAAAAAGAATTTTTTTGGCATTTGAAAGAACTTATTACAGGAAGAAGAATAGGATCAGAATAGAAAATCGCAAATGAAGAGCTCTATTGGAAGATACAACCAAAGGAGAATCTAATGCAGAAGATTATACAACAGAAGCTGCAATTATTTGGTCACATCTGCAGAATGGGTGAGAACCAGAAAATAAAGACATTCATGTTTGGTATTATGGATGGTGTAAACAGAAGAGGTAGACCATAGAGAGAATGGATAGACGAAAGGACTGATGTGGAATGGGTTCACAGAAATTGGAACACTGTGCACTGGACAAAGAAAATTGGAAGAAGATAGTGGGGGGGGGGGGCATCGGTCACAAATGGGCAGTGAGCCCATGGTTGGTGATTATGATGATCTGGATGCATAGAAAGAAAACATGATGTTCCCGGTGACTATTCCCATGTATCAGAATGCATCTCATAAATATCAGTCCTTGATCTTTATGCTCTGAACAGATCTCCTTATGTGAAAAATCGAGATCTCATTCTGATATCATACTTCTATAAGAATTCAGTGTTTTACAAGGTGTTGCTGTAATTGGTATTCTGCCCACTCTGAGTAGTTTTTCTGAGTGCTGCTGGCATGATATTTTCACAAGAATATCGCCAGAATATAGTTTTTTAACTGTTTTATAATATCCTACCAGTCCTGAACTCTTTTGAATAGTGACATTTTCTCCATTGCTTTCCAGATATTGCATATATGATGAAAAAACTGGCACATTTATACTGGTGTAATGTCTTTTGTTTCTTAGTTCTGTTATTAAATGATATATTTATGATATTTGTACTTGGTTGGTCCCAGTGAGGGGCCCTGAAAAATCTGAGGATGAATAATTCATGCTCTAGCAATTTTATGTTTGGCACCAGAGCTCCCACCCACCATGGAGCCACACATGGACGCCCACAACACAAGCAACAAATGTGCTCAGAAGCTGAACGCAAGTATTTCTGCAGATGCTATATACAAGCACCACAGCAAGCCTTGATCCCCGTCCCCTAGACAATGCAGTAGGAGACTTACTGTAACACCACTGATCCTTGCAGGCTGTTTTTCATTATTTCAGTTCTTAAATGTACTTAAAGAACTGAAATAATGGTATTAAAACACATTTCATTACAACAAAATTTTGAAAACAGGAACTTTGTATATAGAGGGATGTGTATATACATATTTTTTTCCACTATTATAATTATCTAAATTATGAAAGCTTAGTTTAAAGCCCAAGTTTGCATCATTTTTAAAGAAAACAGCATGAATTACTTTTATTTCCATTTAACTGTAATAAACTATTATCAATCTAATTTCTATGAGATCATGACACTTGCCCATAAGTAAGCTTGTCCTATCTTTTTTTTTTTTTTTTTTTTTTGAATAGTATGTAATAGCACATCCAAGTAGATATCAACATACAATCCAATTAAATCATCATCATCAAATTACTGCTATCCTCTAGGGGGTGTACAGGAAATGATAGTAATGATGTAATTTTTCATGTATTACTACCTACAATTTTCCTCCAAATCAATCTGTTACCTGTCAAGATTCCAACATTATCAGATGTTATATTTTTATCTTCTAATGCGCATTGTACTGTATCAATCCAACTATATCTAGGTCTTCTTCTGGGTCTTTTTCCTGCCAACCTGGCAGAGAACACTTGTTTTGCTAATCTTTCCTCTTCCATTCTGTTTAAGTGACCATACCACCTGAGATTAGCTATGCTAACGCGCATTCCTGGATGCTGGCAATGTCGTTCTTTTCTAATATCCTCGTTTTTAATATGATATTGCCATTGATGTCATCTGTTCATGCCTGTAATCTTTGGTCAAGTGTTCTACTTCTGACCCAGCTCTCAGATCCATAAGTTAAAATTGGCTTGAATACTGTTTTGTACACAGCTAATTTAGTGTTTTGGCTAATTTCTCTCTTATTTAGACTGACCATACATAACGTTTTGAACAGGATAGTACCGTTTTTTCATATTTCCTGGCCGTACCATCATTTTAATAAAAACTATAAATAAACTTTAATAGTGATCAATCATAAATTATTATTCATAACCTATAATTGTACACCATTATCATGGATACCAGTAATTTGTATAACCATGTAGTTGCATTGTTCGATACTTAATATCGATATCTGCAGTGATTTATTCAGAGAAAATAATAAATACATGTTGGCAATACTTGCACGTCCGAGACGTGCAAGTATTGCCAATATTTTGTTTTGTCTATATGCTAACCTAACTGGTGGCTTTGTTATTCAATGCCGGTGGTTTAAATTTCTTATTTTTTAAAGTTTTAAGTCTATCCTTGCAATGTCAAAGAGGTGAAACTGCAGTTTTAATGACAATCTCCAGAAAGAATTCAAATTTATTAAACTAGACAAGCTGTGCAGCAATGAAACAAAAGTGATATGCCAACATTGTAATGTCCATTTTTCCATTGCTCATGGAGGCAGAAGCGACATCAACATGTACATAGCCAGAAACATAAGGATGCTGAAAACATGGCTTCAGTTATTAAAAAAAAAAAACATTAGCTCGTTCATGGTGAGACATGATGGTGATAGCGAAAGTGATAAAACTGCAGCAAGTGAAGCTCTTGTTGCTTATCATACTGTGTGTCACAGCCAAAGATTTCACCCAAATGACAGCTTGTTGATACCAATGATCAATAAAATTTCTGAACCAAAATTTTCTTCAGCACGTACCAAATCAGAAGCAATAATTACCAATGTTTTATCACCATACATATTGGGCAAAGTAAAACTTTTTTTTATTGTTATACTTTTCCATGAATACAGAATATTACATAACCCCGTCCCGTTTTTGCCATCCCAATGTCCCGTTTTTGTCTCAAGGAAATATGGTCAGCCTACTTTTATTCCATATAAATTTATTCAGTTGAGTTCCTACCATACCAGATTAATGATTCTTGTTTATTTCCATATTTAATTTACCACCTTCATTAAAAATCGTGCCAAAGTAGCTGAAATGTTTTACTTGTTTTATAGGTCCTCCATTCAAAATGCAGTTGATATTTTCAATGTTTCTGCCTATTTTCATTATCCTTGTCATTTTAATGCTGACTTTCATACCATATTTATTACGACAGTTATTCACTTTAGTCAGGGAATCTTGCAGACTTGTAGTGGATTTATTTAGAAGTATAGCATCATCCGCATAAAGCAAAAAGCTGAGATTAACATCTCCAATTTTGATATCAGGTTTAATACCATTTTCCTTCATAATGTGATCCATATAGATAATGAATAACAGAGATAATGGACATCCTTGTCTGACACAAGATTTAACATTAACCATCTTTCTGTACTTCCTTCAATTCTAACTGCTGTCTTACAACTCAAAGACAAAGTATTGCTTGTTATAATGCCCCATTTGACACCATATAACCGTAGCGTTTTGATAGCTTCTCTCTTGGCACCTTGTTGTATGCTTTTTCCAATCCTTCGCAAGCGTTTCTCAAGTATACTTGCATATATCTTACCAGGAACACTCAGTAGGGAAGTACCTCTGTAATTCTCACATTCAGTTTTATTTCCCTTTTTATATACGGGTACTATGAGCTCTACTCCAATCATCTGGAATTTGTCCCTCTGTCCGGGCATTCTGAACTATGCAGTGCAGCCACTGTAAGACTTTTATACCTTCATACTTGAGCATTTCTAGTTGAATATCATCTACTTTTGCTGCCTTTCCACCGCTTTTATATTTCAAGTATGGATATGTATTCCTGACTGCATTGCTAGTCGGTGTTTTTTTACCACTGCGCTGACATCGCTGCTGTTCCATTTAGCAATTTTTCAAGATAATTAATAAACAAAATGCCTTTAGCACCAGTTTCTGTCCACTGTTTTGACTGATGTTTGGATTCTGGTGTGTAAAGAAGAATCCAAGTCTCTTTCATAGTAATAAATCGAAGCACAAAATCAGTTTTATTCTTGTTAAAACGCTCCGCTCCAAGCACTGCTCAGAATTTTCATGCGAGTACATTTTTAATCTGCTGTGAGCAAGAGTGGCACCCATCTTGCACGAAGCTTTTTCATTTTCAATTCTTCATACAAAATATATCCTACACATTCTTTTGAAATGCCTATAGTCTAAGCCATTTCACGAGCTTTGACTCACCGGTCATCCAATACCACATTGTGCACTTGATCAACGATTTCTGGTTGCGTTACACTTTTTTGGACGTCCTTCACGTGGATCACCTTGAATGCTGGTACGGCATGTTTAAACTCGGTAGCCCATTTCTTAATTGTCGAAAATGAAGGAGAAGAGTGCCCATAAACTTTTATGAACTTTGAAGGAATTTCTTTTGGCGTTAAACCTTCTTTTACAAAGAATTTTATAACCGCACAATACTCAATTTTATCCATTTCAAGGGATACAGACAACACTTTTGCTTCAGAAAGCTGTATAAAACAAACTAGTTGATAGAATGACTTGAAATTTCGCATGGATGCTTATGACAGATGAACCAACTTAGAAAAAAAAAATCTTCCCGATAGTGTTGCCATCTATGGTCGAGGCCGAGAACTTTTCAGACAACCCTTGTAATGCAACTTCCTTCATAATGTGATCCATAATGATAATGAATAATAGTGTAGATAATGTGCTGGATTTATCAGACTTGCAATGGATTAATTTATAAGTATAACAATTTCCCTCCAAATGTATTGTACAGGAAGATGGTTTGATTCAATCTTAATCTTACCAGGAACACTGAGTAGAGAAATACCTCTGTAATTCTCACATTCAGTTTTATTTCCTTTTTATATATGGGTACTATGACAGCTCTACTCCAATCATCAGGAATTAGTCCCTCTGTCCAGGCCTTCTGAACTATGCAGTGCAGTCACTGTAAGACTTTTATACCTCCATACTTGAGCATTTCTGGTCAAATACATCTACTCCAGTTGCTTACACATTTCAGGTTTTTGATGGCTTTTTCTGCTTCAAGTATGGATATGTATAACTGATTGCATGCCTAGACGGTGTTTTTTTACTGCTGTGTTGTCACTGACTGTTTCATTTAGCAATTTTTCAAAATAATTATTGGATAATTCAAGGATATCTTTTTCTCCTGTTTCATGTCACCTTTATCATCTCTAATTCCTTTTACAGCACTCTTTCCTCCATTTCTGAGTTTCCTCAACAACCTCCAGAATAACTTGCCATCTTCTTGATATTTATTTTCTATGTTCTTACCCAAGTCCTCCCATGATTTTTGTTTAGCTAATTTTACACAGTGTTTAGCTTTCTTATATTTGTTTCTGTATTCTCTGAGAGCACAAGCTTATTTGATAGGAACTTTTGATATGCTTTCTTCTTTTCTTTCACAGCCTCTTTAACTTCCTGTGTCCACCATAGGGTTCTGATTTTTGTATCCTTACAGACAACCTCGTCACATGTCTCTCTGACTAAATCAATCAGTGTTTTCTTCAGAACTTGCCACTGAATCTGCAAGGTTTCATTCCTGTTCTCAAACTCTTTCATTCTTTCTTCAATCATGTTTGTGTATTTTAGTCTACAGTTCACATCTAAGAGCTGCTCAACTTTTATTCGCTTTAAAACTTTCTTGCATGTTCATCTTCTCAATATGAAATTCAATTTTATCCTGCTCAAGACAAAATGGTGATCACTTCCAATTTCAAATCCTCTGTACGCTCTGGAGTCCTGCACCAGAGAGAAAACATCACTATAAACAATAACATAGTCAACGAGACTTTTCTTATTCCTTGCCTCTTCTCTCCATGTGAATTTGTGCACATTTTTATGTTGGAGCATTATGTTAGTAATAACCAGTCCATTCCCTGAACAGAAATCCAACAAGTATTTGTCATTATTATTAGCTTTGCTCGTTAATCCAAATTTTCCTAAAACATTTTTGTATGTCTGACAATCATTTCCTACTCTGCTAGATTCCCAACAAGGACCCAATATTCATTTTTCATCGTGTCAGTTGCTTTCTCTAAAGCCTCAAAAAATTCCTCCACTTCTACCTTAGTAGAACCTTCTGTGGGACCATAGGCACAAATAAGTCTCATTTGCCAGTTCTCCATTCTCAAGAAAATTAGCCTCACATTTAGTGTTGAATACTATGGCTACTCCTTTTTTCCTTGATTGTCATTGCCTGAATATAACATTTTATATTTACTGCTCAGAAAGATCTTACCAGTTTTTGCCTTTTTTTTGTTTCAGTCGTCCCTATTATGTCAATCTGGTACTTATTCAATTTCTCAGCTAGCTCCATTTCTTTGCCATTCAGGCTTCTTATGTTGATAGTACCAATCTTGAACTGCGGTGATGTTGAGTTGGGGTGGATTTTAGGATTTGTTCCAGTAGCTGACTTTTCGCTGTTTGTCCTGGTTCCCTGGTGAAAACAATGGTGGCCTTGTTTAACCGGGCAACGCTCCAGCCGGCATGAATTTCTGTCATGTTGTACCATCATTTTTTATTTTGGTTTAAGCCAATAAGAATACAATTTGGTCGGCTAAATCCCAAATTGCCAGCCCATCCTTGTTCGTTCAGTATCCAGGTAGATACCTAACAGGGTGCACACAAGAAATTGAGGATTGGACATTAGGTCAGAAGCCTTGATCGGTTCTCCATATTCCTTTAATGGCTATGTGGAATTCTCCTTTCAGTTATGTAGCTTTTGACCCTTAAGCACCCCTCCAAATAAATCTTGTTTGGTAAGTAGCTATAAGTTTTTCAAAGTTGCTATAAAAAACTAAAAGTACATGTCACTTAGAAAATAACAGTAGATAAGCAAGATAAAAAAAATAATAATAAATCTAAAAAAAAAAGTAAAATAATTAAGCAAAAAACATACCTAGGAAAACTCACCTTCAGATCACTACCAGGAGTAGCACTCAATGCAAGTACTCTAAAATTATTTGTATAGTTCTGAAGTTCTCTTATTACCTATAAAAAATAATAATAATTAATATTTGCTATATTTAATCAAAATGCAGGTATCTCTCACTATAGCAAACTCAGTGAAATCAGACAAAGAGTTTATCATTATTATTATTGTGACACTCTCTGTCTCTGTCTGTCTCCACCACTCTATCTACCAATGCCATCTATCGCCCACCACTACTAGTATTTTCACAGACAATCCCAAACATCCATGCCCACGGTGGGATTCAAACCCGCAGCCTTATGTCTAGAGAGCGAATATGCTAACCACTTGGCAAATCAGACCAGCTTATAGTGGACAATCTGCTGTAGCAAACTTTTTATAGAAGAGAAATATGCCTTAGGGGCTTTAGTTGGTTCATTATAGTGAGATTAAACTATGCCACCACCAAATATTTGTATATTCATATACAGTAATACTTTGCACAGCATGGTTCAAAACCATGCTGTGCAAAGCTTTTGCTATAACAGCTATAACACAGCTTTTGCTATAACATGACTTATAATTATTTGCCATTTAAAAAAAATTTTAACAGTAGTATGATACTGTACTACATTATTCAGATTCCAACTCTACTAAAACAGTACTGTAATGATTTAGCACACCACAATAACACCTGTATCGATGCACACCCCACTATTATTTGAGCTTTGGCCAAGCAAACTCATGGTAATCAATCTACAATTATTTTATTTTTATTAATTACATTCAAGTATCCTTTTAAATGCAATTATGATTGCAATGAATGTTTGCCAAATGAAATGCAACGTAGTTTATGAAACCTAACAAAGGTAAATGGTTAACACTAGAACAAAAATTTAAATTTATATAGCATTATGAAGAAGGAGCATCATATGTTAAAATAGAAAGTGACAAAAGAATGAATGCATCATCAGTACAGAGGCTAATTAACAAGTATAAATAAATTAATATTAATAAAAAAATATAATAATAATAATGATAAAACAGCCAAAAACCATTACAGGAATAACTGTGCTATCTTCCAATGTAAAACCTTGTAATAGTTTATCCTTTCTATTCTTGAGAGACACTTATGACATTAAATTAAGAATTATAAACACATTAACACAAGAATATTTTAGTGTTTACCAAATATTTCAGTCTGAAACTAACAGACTATCCTCAGTGGCTTGATAGGAACAGTTTTACAAGGTGGAATACAAACAATTGATCATTCAAAAGTAGAACGCGCCACGTGATGTTACATTGCTACACATTAAAGAGAGGTATTTCATCAGAGTGGCGAATAAATTATAGGTATTAATTCATAACTTCATATAACAATCTTAATTTAGAAATTCAATTAAAGATAACAGTAGACTAATGTAAGAATTAAAGGTCTCAATTAAAAAAAAAAAACACTTTTAGTGTGTTCTCCAGATTAAACTTTCCCATATTTTTGACAAGGATATACATTTATTTTGATTCAAGTTAGGGCGTGAAGTAAGGTCTCAGCACTCTTTTTGAATAGGCATTCGAATTTATAGCAACATCTGTGTAGAAGGCAAGTCTTTGATCAGAGAATGTTGTAGCTTGTCTCTATCCTGTGCTGTGCCAATCCAGACTTATCGGATTTGTTGTGAAGAATGTATGATTGATGTTCTTGTATTCTTTTTTCTATAAAGTGTCCTGTTTGTCCAAAGTACAACAGATTGCAGTTACAAGGAACTTGATATACACCAGGCAGAGACATAGTTCAGCGTTTATCTTTAGAAGAGGGGAAAGGGGAAATAGGTGGATATTTTGTTAATAGGAATATAAGTGGCTGTTAAATCATATTTCTTCAGAATTCTTGAAATTGGTTCTGAAATCCAGGAAATATATGGAATTGAAACTCTACGTATTGATATTCTTTGTTGTTCTGGACTGGATTGTAAGAATCGAACAGATGTTGTGTCGTTTTTTTTGGAGAAGCCATTTAATTTCATGTGATGTTTGATAGTTGAAAGTTCTTTCTGTAATTCATGAGGAGTTGAGCAATTAGTTCTAGCTCTTTGAATTAAACATGTTATTATTCCTGTTTTTTGATAAGGATGATGGGCAGATTGTTTGAGAATGTATTGAAATCAAGAGCATTGAAATTGACATGGTTATCTGAACCCCCATTGGAAGATGGCTTGGAGATCAGAATTGAGAGCAGTGGTGGTTGATGTTCTGTAGGTTGAGGTGAGTTGTGGAGTAAGGTTTATTATAAGAAAGGGAGGAGTGCAAAGTGCTGTCATCTGCAAAACTGTGTATTGGGTTGGAGGTAAGCAAAAGTATATAGTCAGAAGAGGGTTGGTGAAACTTACAAAAAAGCCAATAAATATAGCAAATCTCTGTTATTATTAAAAAATAAATCTCTAGTATTATATAAGTAAAGTGGGTAATAAATCCAGCATTATTTCAAAGCCGAAAATGTAGAAACTATGAAAGTTTCATAAAGTAAGTTGACCAGAGAGCTTACAGGAATACACTCCCTGGCATTCATGAGTTACCTCAGCACAGACTAATGGAAGACATAGATGCTTCCCAAGCATCTATATATTCACCTTTTATTAGTCCATTTTGATAAGGTTTCACTGGCCTGACAGCTGTTTAGAACTTATGGTTCTCCTCAGAGACCAGGCAGAAACCTCAAGAGTGTAAAAACTCTCATTCAGTACTAAGGAACTTGAAATGTCAGTGAAGAGTCTTACTGAACAACCTTCTTTATGAATTTTTGGTAGACCATATGAACAATGGTATGGTAGACAGTTTGCCTTGGTCATCTGTGCAGGAGTTGAATTAGAAGAGTGACTGTGAGGACAGGTTTATCCCAAGGACACTCTTTGAATTCAACTCCTACACAGATGAAGGCAAAACTGCCTACCACCAGAAACACAGCACCATAGACCTGTGGTCTTTTGAAAAAAAAAAAAAAATAAATAAATAAAGGAAGAAAAAGAATATTAAACAACTTAAATGCAAAAATCTTCTGTTCAAATGCTATGTCCTATATCATCCCTACAAGCTTTTTATACTCATGTGGCACTTAGTCTAATATGTGGAAACAAACATGTATCCAGCCTATTTAATAATAAAAAAAGAGGGGGGGGGAGTAAGTCAAGTACGCACCTCAATTTTCTCCAATAAAATAATGGAGAAGATTATACCTAGAAAACCACCAGCTAATCAGATCCCAGGAATGATATCGCCATTCTAGAACCACAGCAGCTACATCATCCACTACTGGACATGTGCCACAAAGGTTTGGAAAAACATGTAAATTTCCAGAGCATCTGTCTGGCATCGTGATCTACTCAATTAGAGAGAGAGAAAGAATGCTTCTACCTAATTGAGTAGATCAAGATGCCAGACAGATGCTCTGGAAATTTACATGCTTTTAGAGAGAGAAAGAGAAGCATTCTTTCTCTCTCTCTATCTGATCCTTCACTGTGTGACAAGGTGAATGGCTCCCTCTCTTCAGACTTCTCTGCCAATGAAGGAGCGTCCCCCAAGACTGTTATATCACCTACCTTCTTCCTCTTATACATAAATGACCTGTTCTTAATCACTAATAATCCTATCCACAGTTTGCTGTATTTCATTCATCCTATACATTTACCATGTAGAGCTCAAAATTCCAAACTGCAACGAGGCTAGAATAACTTGGTCATGTTCAATGCTACCAAATTGTGGTTTTTTCGTTGTAAAAGGGATCTCAGTTCACCTATCTTAATCCTCAGTCCTCAGCAATAGATAAAATCACTAGACAGGATCAGATCCCCTCCCCACCTTGAGCTAACATTTATTTCCAGTCATTCCTGGCATAACAAGTGGGAGGAGGGAAAGGTCAGCTCTGTGTCATATCTACAGGTACTTCCATGAACAATGCTCCACTGATTGAACTAGCATTCATCATTTCTCTATTATCTGCTGAGCATATTAAAACACTGGCAGCAGCTGTCCAACAACAAGCACACTGCACTACCTCTCTTCCTCTTTATTCCATCTACCTCTGTTCTCTGGAATAGCCTTCCTCATGAAGTATTTCCCAACATTTACAATTCCTCAAGATTTCCCAATTCCTCAAGAAAAATTCAACAGATTTCCTCTTTTTCATTCCATACCTGAACTCTACATGTGACACTGATGCAATATAGATTCTTCTACCTGTATGAGTTATATATAAAAAAACAAACTATTATTCACTGCATTTTCAAAAAAACTTTCAAATGATAAAAATATTTAAATGACAAAATGTTTCCTTTGGTAATAACGGTTCTAAAAAAAACATAACCCGCATCTATGAAATCACAGTTCGTTAATTAGATGAACAGCAGTGCACCTTCAGTAAAACAAGCAAGAGGAATTCCCTACAAGAAAAAGATATTTTACTGGATGAAGTTCTCCAAGTCATCTTTGTAGAGTGATCTGGAATCAGAGACACTGTTTATTTTAAGAAATAAAGACAGGAAACTTTCTTGCTCTTTTGATGTTGCAAGCGTGACAAAAAGTGAAAAAAAATTGGAAGCCTGATGTGGAGGAAATAGGTGAAGAGAGATCAGAGTTAGTTACTCATCCTCTCAAAGAAAGAATCACTTTTCACCTGTTTCAAATTGTCTTCAAGTTGTGCATTTCAAAATTTGACAACATTTAAATGGGACCCATTTAATTATAGTGTTTTTCACAGTTGATAACATGTTAAATCACTGTGTGATATCAGTCATATGTTCACCTCTTTCAGCTTGTTCAATATTTTATATAAGATCAGATCAAAGTTTTGTAAACTTTCTAAGTTTTGCTTTGTTTGAAACAGACTCCCTAGTTTCAACTTTATTATTATTATTATTTTTTTTTGATGTATCATAACTAGATACAGTTCGAGTGCAATTTCCTTACCTGAAGGTGTGATGCACAATGTGACCACAGAATTTCATTTACTTCTCACATATCATTTCTGCAGACACATTCTACAGATCTTTTCATCTTCAGTAAACAACTTCAGGAGTTTCTTTTCAAGAAGAAATTAAACTCCCTCCTTAAAATTTATGGAGCTTGCTAATTATATCTTTCACAGTTGATGTGAAGCAAGCCTGTTTGTCATTTATGAGTGCTTCCTCTTGATTGAGTGCATGATGTGCAACACATGACCACAGAATATTTTATTCCACCTCTTTTTCTCTTTTGGCACTATGCAAACAATGGCTTGGGTAGTGGCAAAAGGGTAATTATGTTTCATGAGACCAGATGAAAAAATCTCCAGATTTGTTCTTTCTCTATGACCAACGGAAAATAAAAAGAAATTGCTAATATATAAATAAGCAAAAAGTGGGTCAAAATTTGATGTTTCTCTTAAATATTTATTTTGTGGGAAGACATCTTGGGTGTTCAATGCTTTGATCTACTCCTGAGAATATTGTTGTGACAACAAGCATTATCAAATTTCACTCACCTGAACTGAGAAAACCATAATCTGCATGTTAAGGCTTAAGCTCTTGGGGAAACTCATGTTAGAGACTTAATGGAGTAAAACACTGAGAAAGGATTAAAAATATTAATTCTTCCAATATTTCACTTAGTTCTGTGTTGCCTTTGTCTCAGTGACTGAGAAGAAATATTAAAAGAATTAAATCCTATTTTTAATCCTTTCTCAGAGATGTTTTACTTCATCAAGTCTCTAACATGAACCAAAAAAAAAAAAAAAAAATGCACACCTCAAAAAAAATCACAGTAAAGTAATACGTATTTGTGCATAACGAAGATGCCAACAGAGGGATCATATTATGCAGACATCCACTGCATTATATATATTTTTAAAAAATAACAAAATTCCAGCTATGCATAATAAATTTTAATTATTCACCTGACAATATGCATGATTTCCTAAAGCTTTATGGGCTTCATCAACCACAAGACATTTTATCTGGAGTGAAGGACAATTACACCTACTTAGATCATTGGCCATCACCTGTGGAGTAAGAAAGAACACTCTTTTCTGTTTCCAGAATTTCTTTCGGTCATCAGGAAGCATGGAGCCTTTTGAAAAATAGTGAAATTAGGTTAAATTTTTTTTTTTTTTTTTTTTAAATATTCAACTGAATTATAGATCATAAATCTATTTTTCCTTTACTGAATATTAGTATCATTTTTAATAAGATAAAATTATAGGATGATTTTAGATCTTATTTCCCTAATCTATAATGCTGATTCTAAATAATGACTCAGTGATAACCAAAACTAAACTGTATTATGAAAATATAACCAAGCAAAGGTCTTTGGGAAAGTAAAATAAAATTATAAAAAATAATTACAGATTATATGTAAAGAGAGATTCAACATGAGATAAAAAAATCTCTACAGCATGATTTAGTGTGCAATGATTCTCTCAAGAAATAGAAGCATGAAGGAATCTAAACCAGCTTGCTGAGAAATTATCAGAAGTGATAACTAGTAAAGAAGTGGATTTTACACGTGGTCTTGTTATTACAGTGCTTCTGTAAGGCTGGCAATATTTTTTTTCTGATTTATTAAGTTTTCATAAATTAATCAGTGTGTTTTTAGTATATTATTGTAGTTTTAGTGTATTATATTTAATGCATTTGGTAATATAATTTTAGATATATTATTAAACTTTGATCATTTTAGAAATAGTGCCTAAAACCCATAAAAACATAGATGCCAGTGATGGAAACCTTTGTCCAGCTGAGCAGAATCATTGCAGCATCATGGAAAATTTAAGTGGGGATAACTTAACATATGAAATATCACAATTAAGACAAATTATTAGACAATCGACGAGAGAATTAGAAAAAGTAAAGAAATCTCAGACAGGATAAGAAAAATGAGTATAAAAAGAAGTAGCAGAAAAATATTGAGGTAGGTGTGATAGCAAAGAATCATAATAAGGTAAGTCAATTATAATATAAGAAAAAAAAAAGTAATATGGAATAGTTATTCAATCATGATATTTGCACTTGCAGATAGCATTACTTTGAGCTTCCTGGAGCAAAAATTAAAGATATAATAAATGTAACAGAGAAAGAGAAAAGTAAAGTAAAGAAGATGGTAGTGTTCGCTGGAGCTAATGATTTAAGTAGTAATATGAAAGAATTGTCAGAAGATACGAGAAAGAAGAGTGAGAGAGTAAAAATTGCTCTCTTATTAGCAAGATATGACAAAACTAAGTTAAAAAGGGGGAATGATATCATGTAGAAGAAATGGATGCTAATTTATAAGGATATGTGGAATGAGTCTGATGGTAGAAAAGACTTGCATAAAGAGGGACAGCCTGCACTTGAATAAATTTAGCATCAGGAGCCAGAAGAACTTATTACCTGGGTTGAGACCTAATGCAGAGAGTTGGAGAAACAAGATCATTCGTGGCAGAATGGTGATGCAAGTTCAGCTATAGTATGCAAACATGATAATGACATAAATGTCACTGAGCATAGTTATGAATCTGATGAAGGATGGAAATGTACACTTTGGATTCAGACTTTCTAAGTGTGTCTGTGGAAGGAAAAGAAAAAGTTGTCCAATCGGGGCCAAGCAGACTATAGATGAGTATATGAAAAAAAACCAGGCGGTAATTAGCTATGTCTATACACAAATGCCTGGACCATCAGAAACAAAGGGTACAGCTGAGTACTTCAGCTATTCACAAAAGTAACAGGTTTGTTACCTTTGTGAATATGTTTTGGCCTAAGATTATTTGCATTAATGAAACCTGGTTATCAAAGTCAGATGTAGTAACTGGACTCAATTTAAAGAGTAGTATAGTATTTTTAGAAATACTATATAGAAGAAAAGATTGAAGAGGAGGGTAAATTACTAATGATATCAGGCGATTTGTGTCCAGTAAGGGTAATAAACTCGTGAAAGCAATAACAGTAATAATGACCCATGCAGTAATAAGTTTGAAGCTATCTAGTGTGAAATGGAGACTAACAGGATAAAATACATGGTGAGAGTGTTGGTATAGACCTGGTGGTTCAGTTGCTAGAGATGAAAAGCATCACCAAATTACTCATGGGTACTAAGTGAGTGATCATTATGAGTGACTTAAATTATCCAAACACTGATTGAGCAGAAGATAAATTGCATGATAAGAATGAAGCAGAGGAATCTGAACTGCTTCAAGACAACTTTCTCAAGAAGCATGTGAAAGCAGGAACTCAAAGCCAAAGAGTGTTAGATTTGACAATAGCATCAGAAGATGTCTCAGTTAAGTAAATGTTTTGTCATGTGATGGCTATGGTGATCATGCCATACTATCCTGGGAAGCAGTAACTATATGACTGTTCCAATTAGGACAGGTTATATGCTGAATTCCAAAGCAGAAAATTATAACAAACTCAGGAGAACACTATCTTTAGTCCAATGGTATCAGTTGCTGAATGAGAAACATATCAATGATGAATGGAATCTTTGAAAAGGTGCTTAAATCTGAATGTGTTCCTAGGGTTTGAACAAATAGGACAGGAGTGAAATGGATGTGCAATCTGATTAAGGAAGAGATAAGAGATCCATAAGAAGATGATGTGGAAGGAAAATCATGAGAATGAGAGAAGCTATGAAATTTATAAAGTGCAGGCCAGAAAAGCTAAGTATTGTACAGAAAACTAAATTGGAGCATGAAAATGAAGTTGGCTGTGCAAGCTAAAGGCAACCCAAAAGAACTGGATGAAGATATATAGGTGCATAGAAAAAGTAAAGTTCAGTAACAAGGCCACATCAGATATCAGAATATATACTTAAGGAAACTTCAGCTAAATTGGCTTGCCCTTGATATGCTTAAGTTTTTTAAGAAGGACACGGCAGAATATATTCAAGGGTTTGCTGATGATGCAAATATAGGTAGGGCAATCAGGTATGCTGCTTACTTACAAAATGACTTCAATATGCTGGAATAGTGGGAAATAATAATGGCTGCCAATTCAATATTAGTAAGTGTAAAATTATACACTTTTGGAATGATAGGAGTTTCCAGTGGCATATTATACTGATGAAATTATTATTATTATTATTATTATTAAGAGAGCGCTCTAGGGAGTCAGAAACTCATTGAGGGAGGCCATACTACTCACACGAGCTGTCATACTTGTTCCTGAATTTAATAATGCTACTTGCATACACAACATCTGGCCTGGTTGGCCGAGTGGTTAGCATATCCGATCTCTAGCCAAAAGACTGCAGGTTCAAATCCTGTGCAACAGTATTCCATGCTGTATTCCATCAAAAGCCTTAGCAAAATGCAAAGGTATCATGGGTATCCATTTCCCTTGTCTAGTTCAATGGTAATATTATTATAGAATGTGAGCAATTTGCTAAAAGATTAACTTTCCTTAATAAACCCATGCTGTTCATTGCAAAGTAGAGAATCTCGGTCAACCCATTTCTGAATGCAAGCCCTGACCAATCTTTCCAAAATCTTCATTACCAATCCTGAGATACTGATTATTCAATAGTTTGATACACTGGTCTTTGCACCACCCTTGTGTAATGGGATTACCATACATTCTTTCCACTTTTGTGGAATCTTCCCTGTTCTGAGAGTCAAATTATATAGCCCGGTCAAGGGAATAGCCAGTTCAGCTGAACACTCTTTTAGCATCCGTGCTGATATCCCATCAATTCCTATTGCAGAATTCTTATTCAGTTTGTGCAACAGCTCTAATATATCCCCCTGATACTATTGAGTTTCTTCAACTAGTGAAGAGGTAGCAGTGAGTTCAATATGGCATATACCAGGTTGACAGCTTTTAGCAAAATGGCTACTCATTAGTTAAACAATCACTTTGGCATCAGTTGCATACCATCTACATTCAGTAGTTATTCTTTCAAATTCATTCTTTCTTTTACTTGCAGCATAATTATAGAATTCTTTTGCATTGTCTTTAACTTGCAGAGCAAGTTTTTTCTCATACTCAGACTTAGCTTTCCATACAACGCTTGTGACTCTTCTGGTCTACTTATTTTATTTAGCATATGATGTACAGTCTCAGGATATTACATATTACATAAAACAGCATAAAAACAATTGTAAAAATCATATTAAAGGGGGTACAATAGGTTGAAATGATTAAAAATTAGAGCTTAATCCTTAAATCCCAGATCCACTCTAGGGTCAGTTTAAAAAAGTCCTCTTTAGTGCTTGAGAATGAGCAGATAGGATGCTCAAGCATAATGTGATCGATAGTCTGAATCCCACTTCTGCATTCACAGTTTGGAGTATTGGACAGTTCAATTATGCAAGAGATGTTTACATTTCTCATGTCATGTCCTGTTCTGATCCGATTTAAAGTGATCCATACATGTCTAGGGAGATCGAAGCCCTCAAGATGAGATGTTGGGTTTGAATTGGGAATTTGAAGATTAGAGTTATGTTGAAGCCAATACTCTCCCCCTCCATGACTCGCACAGGTCGAAGTTCTGGTTGTTCATTTGTATATTACACTCCTCTAGGCAGGATGCCTGGATTTCAGTCTTTGTGAGGTATGGAAGGAAATGTCTTAATGGATAGGCAAGGAATTGTTTGCAGTTAATTGTGTCCATAATTTGCTTACGGCTTGGGTCCTACGAAGCAAGGGAGGGGCTATATTACTGAGAGTTGGGAGCCAGTAGGCAGGAGTGGATCTTAGGGCACCAGAGATTATCCTCAAAGTTTGATTCAGCTGGACATCAACTAAAGAAGCATGTGCACTACTCAACCACACAGGAGCACAATACTCTGCTGTAGAATAAACCAAAGACAGTGCAGTAGTGAGCAGTGTGTTGGCATCAGTACTCCAAGAAGTACCAGTAAGTTTATGCATTATATTATTGCAAGTTTTTGATTTTCCAGCGATATTTTCTAACTGATATTTATTGATAAATGTCAAACTTCTAGGGTAACTCCTAAGTATTGTGGATGATTATTAAATTTCACCAGTTTATTTCTGAAGTAAACTTTCGGGATATAGTTAGTCTGGATATTACTTAAATGAAATGATGCAGCTTCAGTTTTATTCAGATTGGGTTGGAATCACCATTGTCTAAAATAAATATCAAGTACAGCCAAATCTTCACTTAAGATGTTTTTAGCTTTTTGGAATGTAGAATTGCAATGGCGATATCATCAGCATACATGAATCTACTTGATGTTGTCACTGGGATATCACTAATACATAAGTTAAAAAGCAACATAACAAGAAATGACACCTGAGGTAGGCCATTTTTAATCTTAAATTTACTTTTGGATTCATTGAGAGATACTTGTATCCATCTGTCTGCCAATATTTGATTAAGTAGGTTAGCTGGTTTTGGTGATGGGATAGTTTCTAAGAATTTTAAAATGAGACCCTCTCTCCACACTGTGTCATACACAGAGAGAGGTCCACGAATACCACTATTGTTTTCAATTGTTTTTCAAATCCATTCTCTATAAAAGTTGTCAAGGCCAATACTTGATCACAACAGTTTCTGCCAGGTTTGAAGCAGCCTGTTCCTGAGGAGTTCTATTATGTATACTTGGAGAAATTCTGTTGTATATCATTCTTTCCAGAAGTTTCAGACAGATGCTTAGTAAGGCGATAGGTTGGTAGTTGGAAGCAATCATGGGCTGTTTGCCAGGTTTTAAGATGGCAATGATTTTAGATCTTAAAAATTGATGGGAGCATGCAGAGTCCAGAATATCATTATACATAGCAGTAAGCCATTTAATAGTTTTTGGACCGTAGTCCTTGATGAATTCAGGATAGATGTTATCGAGTCCAGCTGTCTTCCCAGTCCTCAATGAATTGACTGCTTGGGTAAGTTCCTGGGAAGTGAAAGCCTGAGATAGTAATGATGGTCGGAAATCTGTTTTAAGATTTTTTAGTTTCGTTTCACCTCTCTCGTAGCTACTTTATCCTGAGGATATTTAGTCATTGAAACTATATGCTTTGTAACGTATTTTGGATATATGGCAAGCAGTTTACCACAAGTCCTTGTGTTTGGATCAAGCTTCCTAATCAGGGGCCAAGCTTTTCGGCTGGAATGAGTAAAATTGAAATTGTTCATTGTCTTAATCCATTTGTCTTTTCTAGCATTGTCGAGAGACTTCAGTAGCTCAGTGGCTACTGTAGGGTTATTATTAGTAAAGAATTCTTTATACAGCTTTCACCCTCACTATTCCGACCAGGGATATCTCTCCTAAAACCTCTTGAAATGGTTCGTTTGGCTGCACCAGTAATAATGTCAACAAATCTATTATAGTTGTTTACAGTAGGCTTTATAAATCTTATAACAGAATCAACCTGTTTCTTAAAAGATTCCCAATCAGCTTTGAGAAAGTTCCTCCTAGGTTTTAATACTGTTCTTATAATTGGAATATTTAGGCCTACTTTAGGCCTACTCAGTAGCTCAGTGGCTACTGTAGGGTTATTATTAGTAAAGAATTCTTTATACAGCTTTCACTCTCACTATTCCGACCAGGGATATCTCTCCTAAAACCTCTTGAAATGGTTCGTTTGGCTGCACCAGTAATAATGCCAACAAATCTATTATGGTTGTTTACAGTAGGCTTTATAAATCTTATAACAGAATCAACCTGTTTCTTAAAAGATTCCCAATCAGCTTTGAGAAAGTTCCTCCTAGGTTTTAATACTGTTCTTATAATTGGAATATTTAGGCCTACTTTATAAAGTAGGCCTTAATAGTTTTTGGACTGCAGTCCTTGATGAATTCAGGATAGATGTTATTGAGTTCTAGCCATCTTCCCAGTCCTCAATAAATTAACTGCCTGGATTATAGGTCGATGTTGGCTATTTGGAAAATTGTCTAGTACTTTCCTAGAGGTGGGGATGTGGTCACCATTATTGTCCACAGTACAGAAACACAGATCAGTTATATTCTCTTTCCCATCTGGACGAGTGAAAGCTCGGTTTATCTTTGGCATCAAAGATTAGATAGAGGTTCTGATTTTCCATCCAGTTCACTAATAATGTGCCATTTAAGTCATCCTCTCTATAGTCCCAAAGGGAGTGATGACTATTAAAATCTTCCAGGATTATGATTGGATATTGTTGTTGCTGGGACAGTATTTGATCAGTCCATTTAACTACAGGAGGTTTATATGCATTGATTATAGTATAATCAGATATTATAATGGATAATGGATACACTATATAAGTCCTTGCTGATGCTTGGTTCACAAATCTTATAATTTGAAATGGTTTATGCTATTAATCACATTATATCAATGTATTTTCCCTCTCGTTAATAAGTCTGGCCTGCTGCTTATAACCATCATAACTGACATTATCCTTATTCACACGATATTCCTTCCACATCATCTTTTTCTTATGAATCTCTTGCTTAATTAGATTACACATCCATTTCACTGCTACTCTATTTTTTGAACTCTAGGGACACATTCTGATGCATTTAAGTATTTTTTAAACACTTCCCATGCACTGCCAATATTTTTCCTTCCCATCTAATAACTGATACCAAGTATACCCCTCAGGTGGTTATAATTTCCTGCTTTGTAGTTCAGCATATAACCTTTTCTGAATGGAACATTCATAAACTTAGCCACTTCCCACATGAGTACAGAATGATCAGTCACCAACTGGAGGCAGAATAGCTTTAACTGGAAACCCCCCCCCCCTCTGAAATGATAATCAAATCTAACACTCTTTTTACCTCAAGTTCCTTCTGTCACATGCTGCTTGAAGTGTCTCACAACAGCTCAATAAATTCAGTTTCATTCTTCTCATGCAATTTCATAGCTACACAATCAATGTTAGGATAATTAATGTCCCCCATTATGATTACTCTTTTTGCACTCATCATCTTTATTTGTTGATGTATTTCTTTGTCACTAGCAACCAATCCACCAGATCTGTAACAACACCCCACTGTTTATTTAGTCTTGTTAGACTCCACTTCACACCAGATGGCTTCAAACTCACTGCCACATGAAAAATTGTTATTAGTATTGCAGTCATAGGTTTCAACTCTAACTGGATTTAAGAAATCTGATATTAGCAGCACACCCCATCCTCTTCTATCCTGTCTATTCATCCTAAATATACTGTGCCCTTTACACTTGATACCAGTTAGTACACCTGCTTCAGATAGCCAAGTCTCACTAATGCCTACAACATGAGGTCCCAAAATATTAACCAATGGAACAAACTTTACTTATGCTTCAAGATACTGATGAGGCTATGGGCCTTGGAATTATGGCGGATAGGAAACTGAAGTTCAAAGGTCACATTGCAAAAATTGCAAATACAACTCAGAGGATAATTGCAATGTTTAAATGGACATTGACGTGCAAGGATAAGAAAGTCATTTTGCCTCTTTAAAAGGTTGATACGACCGCATCTGGACTACTGTACACAAATTTGGTCTCCTATGTTCAGAGAGGATAAAGAGGGTATCATGATTATAAATTACAAGGACAGATTAAGAGTATGTGAACAGCATGCAGTAAACAGTAGAAAGAAGGTTATTATAATTACAGCTATTATAGCCTGTTTTTGTTTAGGAGTGGCCCTTATTTTAAACACATTGGCTATTATTACTCAAAAAAAGGGGTATATATATATATATATTTTTTTTTTTTTGAGTAATAATAGCCAATGTATTTAAAATAAGGGACACTCCTAAACAAAAACAGGCTATAATAACCATAATTATAATAATAGTGTTTAAGAGGAGTAGCATGGGAATTTTCCCAGAAACTATACCTAATAGAAAGAAGGTTGATATAGAGGTCTATAAACTTCTGAAAGAGTGTTATAGGTTATCAACTGATGAAATTTTTCATCATATGCAAAGTTGGAAGAGGACAATGGGCATCCATGGAAGCGAAGTTTGTGTGTGGTTAAGAAAGGGTGAAAGCTAGATTTTTCTCTCACAGAGCAGAGTGAGTTGAACAGTTTGTCTGTTGAAGTAGCATGTGTATCCAAGTGTTAATGGGCTTAAGAGAAGGTATGACAACACTTGTGTAGGTGATGTATGGCCATCCTCAATGAATCTTTGACTACATGGAGTTCATCATCAATTTCCTGATATGTATCCTCAAGGGGTGTTCATATACTACGACAGCACTACATGATTAAGTTTACGTTATCATTAATCTCCAATAAGCAATTTCCCTCCAAATTAATCCATTACTTGTCAGGACTCCAATACTGTCATATCTAACTCATTCTTCTTAAGCACTTCTGATGATCAATCTATCTAGATCAGTGGTTGCCAAAGTGATCGATATAACATTGTTAGGGGTCGATAGAAAAATATACGACATCATTATAGAGGTAATATTTAATTTGGTTAACTTGGATTACCTCCATCCTGAATGACAAAGCAATTAAGAGTGAATAGTGGGAACAGTGACATGAATAGGACCTGTAAGATGGAGCAAGGTCATGAAAATAGTTAGAGGCCAATCAAGTAGGCCAAAATGACATTTATCCCAATAAACGGATGCTTGTGGTTCCTGCCTGGCCAGCACGGTGGGAGCGAGATTGCAACACCTGCGCAGTTCTTATTTACTTACACGTATTCAATCCTAGTCTCATTTTTGCGCATCGACATACAAGTGAGCATTAATGTTCTAAAATTCATCAACATACATATTATAATTCAATCGTTATTCATTCACCAACTAAACTTCTCTATGTTGAAGAGTTGAGTAGGACTGGTAGTAATACCAGTAGTTTATTAATATCACTAGTAATACCAGTGATAGTAATAGTAGTAGTAATAGTAATATAATAATATATACTATATTATACATACAATAAACACTGTAACTATAAAATAAACAATCTAAAAATTCACATAAGCGTCTTTTTTTTTGCTTGTCCTATTATAATTACATAATAATAAAATAGAGGGGGGCGATAAAAAGTCAAGAAACTCTTGAAGGGGGGGGGGGGGAGATCGATGGTCAAAGAAGTTTGGCGACCCCCGATCTATATCTTTTTCCTGCCATCTTGAAATCAAACACCTGCTTCACTAACCTTTTCTCTCCCATTCTGTTTAAGTAGCCATACCATCTTAGATTAGCTCTGCTCACACATTCTTCAATGCTAACAATGTCAAGTTCCATCCTACTATCTTCATATTTAGTATGATTCTGCAACTGATCTGTTCACTTCTCTCATTTTTCTCGCACATATCTGCAGTCATTAGTCTTTGATCGAGGGCTTTGTTTCTAACAAAACTCTCAGATCCATAACTTAAAACTGGTGTGAACACTGTCATTTATATCACTAATTTGATGTCTGGGCTAATTTCTCTCTTATTCCATATAAATTTATTCAGTTGACTTCCTACCATACCAGCTTTGCTAAGTCTGTTGTCTATTTCCAAATTTAATTTACCATTTTCACTAAAAATTATGCCTAAATAGATTATTATTATTACATGACACCTCCAGGGAGTCCATGGACTCATCTAGGGAGGGCACTTGTTCTACAAGTCTCTGTCTCCATCACCAACTCCATCTACAACATCTACACCAATGCCATCTATCACTGACCACCACTAGTATTTTCACAGAAAATTACAAACATCCATGCTCACGGCGGGATTTGAACCCACAGCCTTTTGACTGGAGAGCAGATACACTAAACACTCAGCCAGCCAGGCTGGCAAATGAAATATTTTATCTGTTATACAGGTTCTCCATTGAGAATGCACCTGAAATTTTCTATATGCATGCCTATTTTCATAGTTTTGGTCTTTTAATTGCTGAATTTCATGCCAATTTGTTAGAGTTGTCATGCAAATTTAGTTAGAGAACTCTGGCAACTAACAATGTGTTTAGGAGTACATCATTTGCATAAAGGGTTATGTTTGATATCTCCAATTCTAACATCAGGTTTAATGCCACTTTCTTGCATAATGTGATCTATATATAGATCAATAAGAGCAGAGATAATGTGCATCTTTGTTTTATCCTGATTTTACAAACGATCTTCCTGTATTTCCTCCAATTCTAACTGCTGACTTCTTTTAAGTTTCAGCTTGTGTCTCCAATACTTCATTGCAAGCAGTCTATCCTTGGTCAACCAACTATTCTTTTTTTGTATTAGGTTTGCAGTCTCTTGCTAGTTAAATTATTCTTTTTTGGGTCCATCCTATTAATATGCTTATTCCATTCCAATCTTGCTTTTATCTATGCATTTATTGGTTGTAGTTGACATTCTTCATAAATCTTTTAATTTTTTTTCTATCGAATTTTGTTAACTATTTTTCTTATCATTTTCAAACCACGTTGTATTTATCTCTTGTATTTTTCATGTTTCTCATGAATATGTCAATATTGGTCAGACTAGACATCTGTATATTCTTATTTTTGTTTCTTTTGTTAGATCTTTATTTTTCCAATAGTTGAATTTAGACATCCTGATATTTTAATGGTCTCAAGACTGTTCTTTTACTTCATTCTGTTATATTTTCACTGCTCACAGTCATTCCTAGTTATTTAAATTTCATTACTTGTTCCAGTATTTTTCCATCTGATTGGTTCTTTTGCAATTACCATTATTTTGGATTCCTCTGGTGATATTTGCATGTTAAAACTGCAGCATATCTGTTGGAGTCTGAATACTTGCTTTTGGAGATCAGCTTCATTTTCTGCAAGTGATGCTACATCATCTAGATATCCAACTAAACTTAAATTTCCTTTAATTTTTAAATTTCCATTTAATTTGTTTCTTAAATTCTATTATTTCATCTATGATTATGTTAAATAAACATGGACTTAAGAATCACCTAATCTGATGCCTTTTCTTATAGGCAGTGGTGCACTCAGAGGGGGAGGGGGCAAGGTGCTCTGGCAATCCCCCTAAAGAAAAAGGAAAAAAAAAAAAAAAAAAGAAAATTTTCCAAAAATCTTTTCCTAATTAAAAAAATTTTTTTTTTAATTTATTGGAAGTTTTTTTTTTTTTTTTTTTAGCATTACTTCAAACCTCGGTATCACCTCTGGGTCTGACTCCCACTGAAGAGACCTCAATAAAGGTCGAAACCAGTCTGGGAAGTGACCCTTCCCATAATGCATAACATTATACATGTCTGCAAGGAGATGTGCTTTGCATTATGGGATACTAAGGAAAGTGATGAGAACTTAGTCCCCCTTTGCCACGAGTTGCCCCAGTCCTGAAGATACTTCAGGTGCAAACTTTGTTTGCTTACACTTGGATCAAGGATTAAACTAAATATATAATTTTAAAATTTATGTTATTATTATTATTATCTGAGACATCCAGGGAGTCAAGGACTTATCGAGGGAGGCTGTAAATTACCCAACCCAGCTATCATACCTTCCCTTAAATTCATTTACACTAGATGCACTCACTACCCCTAAGGACAAATTATTCCACTCACTCACTCACTGCTCTCTGAGAGAAAAACCTAGCTGTTAACCCTTTCTTGGCTGAGAACAACCTTAACTTCCATGGATGCCCCCATGTTCTATCCCCACCTTCCATATAACGAAAAATTTCATCATTTGAATTGCTATAACACCCATTCAAAAGTTTATAGACCTCTATCATATCACTCCTCTTTCTCCTGTTAACCAGTCTGTAATCTACATACTCGCAATCTGTCCTCATAACCTAAATCCCATAATCCGAATATAATCTTTGTAACTCTTCTTTGCACCCTTTCCACAGCTTCTTTATCCCCTTGAAACCAGAGAGACCAAATCTGCGCACAGTAATCCAAGTGTGGTCTTATCAAAGCCTTATAAAGAGGCAATATTACTTCCTTATCCTTAGATGTCAAGGTTCACTTCAGCATAGAAATTATCCTCTGAGTTGTATTTGCAACTTTTGCTATGTGACCTTTGAACTTTAAATTCTTATCCACCAATACACCAAGATCCATTGCCTCTTCAGCTTCTTGTAGCATAACCCCCCCCCCCTAATATAATATGCCGCTGGATCTCTAATCACACGAAAGTGCATAATTTTACACTTACTAACATTAAACTGAGAGCCATTTTCATTTGCCCAGATTTCCAGTCTATTCAAATCATTTTGTAATTGCTGAATATCAGTAGCATCCCTGATTGCCCTGCCTATCTTTGCATCATCAGCAAACAATTGCAAATCTGATGATAGACCCTGCTTGAAGTCATTAATGTATAGATTGAACAATAATGGCCCAAGGACTGAACTCTGAAGTACACCACTGGTTACCTTAAATCTGGTAGATTCACACCCACTCCATACCACTTTTTGATATCTGTCTGTTAACCATCCCCTGATCCAAGTCAATAGATTATATTCCAATCCCATATTCTCCAGTTTACGCAACAGCCTATCGAGTGGTATTCTATCAAAGTTTTCTAAGGCAAATTTTCAAATGCCTTAGAAAAATCCAACATTATCATAGTGTATCCATTTCCTTTATCCAACTTGGCCGTAACATTGTTATAAAATATGAGCAAATTGCTAAAACATGACCTACCTTTAGTAAACCCATGCTGTTCCCTGCAGAGTATAGAATGATTGTCTACCCCATTTCTGTATGAGAGTTCTTACTAACTTCTCTAAAATCTTCACTATCACACCAGTAATACTAATAGGTTGGTAGTTAGACACATCAGGTTTTGCACCACCCTTGTGTGACGGAACTATATTACATTCCTTCCATTCCTGTGGTATCATTCCTGAGCTGAGACTCAAGTTATACAAATGTGTGAAAGGCCTAGCCAATTCAGCTGAACATTCTTTTTTAACAAACGGGCAGATATTCCATCTGTCCCTATTAACAAATTCTTATCCAGGTTATGCAAAAGCTCTTCAATCTCATTTTCATGAACCTCTAACGCTTCATCCAATGTAGCAGTAGCACTGCGCACCATACCATATATACCTGATTGATATATCTTAGCAAAGTGAGCACTCATTAATTGAACAATCTCCTTGGCTTCCAATACTTGTGTACCATCTGCATTCAATAAAGTTATTCTTCCACATTCATTCTTTCTTTCTTTTGCTTGTGGTATAACGATAAAATTCTTTTAGATTGCCTTTAGCTTGCACGGCCAATTTTTTTTCGTACTCCGTTTTAGCTTTTCTCACAATACTCGTTATTTTTCTGGCCTGAGTTTTATATATTTCGTAACTCCTCTCGCTCTTATTCTCACGATACTCTTTCCACATCATTATCTTCTTGTGGATTTCTAGCTTAATAAGGCTGCACATCTATTTCACACCCAACCTATTTACTCTTCGAACACTAGGGATACATTCAGATACCGCTTTATTCATGTCATGTCTTCTATTTCTATACTTCTTATGAATCAGTGATCATTGCAGATGCTCAGTCATAGATCGTATGTGATGCATAGTGTATTCTCAAATCGTCTACTCAACTCAGGGGGCCTCCCAAGATTAAATCCTGATTGCACTACTGCTTATAGGAATTTTGTGTGTGTTTGTGTTCTGATATCTTATTACACATTCTTTTTTTGTGTATATATCTTTGCTCACTTCAATGATTTGCAGTGGCATTTTCCTTAATCCGCGCAGTTAGCCTAGTGGCTTTGCGCTTCGCAACCATATGCCTGGGGAAGGAGTGTCCTAGGTTCGATTCCCGTCAGAGACGTGAGGAGCTGAAGGATCTTCCTCAGCCATAGCCAAGTTAGCCGGTCTTGGGCGCGGGCAGTAGGGTTTTTTCCACCAGTTTATCTGGTGTTTTTCATCCCGCAAGCAGGCAAACCGGCCCCGTGAACACACGGATCTACAGCCAAGAATACCTTGAGGCATAGGAGTGACCATTCTATCCTCTTATTTTTCGGTTGCGAAATCCAAGCATGCTTGGAAGGTTGTGGGCCTTAAAGGCCTGTTAAAGCCATTGGGATAGATAGATTTTCCTTAATGCTAGCACTTTCAAAACACCCTGTAATCTGATTCTGTTGAACGCCTTCTCTGGGTCAATGAAACAGCGAATATTGGTTTGTTAAATTCTATTGCTTTCTCTGTTATTTCCTTTTTAACAAGTATAGCATCAGTACATGATCTTCCTCGTCATAATCTTATTTATTATTATAATTTAGTCTTGATTCCAATTTTTTTGATAATTCTTGTACATATTTTTAGAATGGTGCACAGCGAGTTTATTCCTCAATAGCTTTTGGGTTCAGATTTTACCTTTTTAAATACTGGTATTGTAATATTCGTTTTCCATCCATTGGGAATCTGTGTATTCTCAAAGGTATATTTAATTAAATTTCTCATGTTTTCAGTCATTTTAGTCCCATATTATACTATTTCATTATTCCAGATGATTTCCTATTTCACAATTTTGAGATGATTGATTCTATTAAATTATTTATTTCATCTGGGTTTTCTAGCTGTAATATTTCAGACATATTTATTTTGCCTTCATATAATTTGATAAAATAGTTTTCCAATTGTTCTCTTTCTATAATTGGCACATTTATATATTCACAAATTTCTTTTCTTTGATTTCAGATCATTTTCCATACTGGTTTCTGTGCAACATAAAAGTTATATTCCAGTGCTTAAAATACCTTCTTAATATTTTTGATTTACGAGTCTCATTTCTTTATTTATTTCATTTTTTATTATTTTATATTCTTCATATTTGGCTATACTAGTTTCATCTTGTAAATGTTTATTAAATGCAGGTTTTTGGTTTCTGACAGTGCTTTTGTTTCTTCAGTATAGCAGGAGTTCATCTTGTTTTATTTTCTACTTTTTTTTTTCTGTCCAAGTGCTTTGTATGCTGCTTGTTTTATGTTCATTTTGAATTTTTCCTAATAAGAACCTAATCTTTTTCTCTACTGAAAACATTTTTTTTAGAATTGCTCTTTTAGTCTATTTTGGTAGAGTATTCTTGTACAGTCTTCTTGTAATAATTCGACCTTAAATTTATTTTCTTGTATTTCTATATTTTGCTTTTTTTTTTTATTTTATTTATATTTTGTTGGAATCTAAATTTTCCCATCAATAGTCCACAATCGCTTCCAATGTATGCACATGTTAGAACTCTTATATCCAATATTTCATCTGATTTTACTGTTCTATTTGTAATTATATAATCTATGGTAGACATCTATCCTCTGGTATTTCTCCATGTTCTTTTGTGCTGATTCTTGTGATTAAAGAAGTTATTATTTATTCTAAATTTACTATCGTACAAAACTAAAGCAATCTTATTCCATTTGAGTTGTTTCACCGAATCTTTGACATGTGCCTAGTATTACACTGGTTCCAATCCTTGCATTTAAGTGTCCTGTCAGTATTATTAATTCAGCAGATGATATTTTATTTTTTTTACAGTTTTCAGTAGCATTTCATAGAATTTTCCAATTTCTGTTTTCAGTTTTTCTTCTTCAGGGCTACAGGCACTGATTTTGCAATTTTATTTTTATTCTCAGTATCCTTTCAGATATGTATTCCCATTCCTTTATTTCATTTGAAAAATCCTCATGTATTATTATTCCCACACCTGTTGTAGCTCTTTTTTGTTTCTCTGCTCCACTAAAAGTGATAGTTATTTAATTTATACATTCCTTTACCTTTCTTTTTTGTTGCTGATACACAAGCTATTTCTATATTTCATTTATCCAATTCCTCCATTAATTCTTTTTCTTTAAGGAACAGATGTTCCTTAAATAAAAACGTCTGATCCTTAATATGTTCCATTTTCAGTGCCTTTTCTGTTGTTCTTTCCTGGTCAGATCTGTCTGGATGCTGCATCTTGTAGTTTCTATGAACATTTAATTTTTACATCATATAAGCAGGTTACTAGCCCTACTTGCTGATGGCCTTCATATTAAGGCAATCCTTCTGGTAGTTTATACTACTGACATATATTAACCACAGTGCCCGTTAACTCTCTCACCACACTGAAGTAGCAGGTAAGAATGAGACTGCTGACTTACAACGTAAATACAGACCGCAATGCTTTGTATAATGTTCCATTTACTCCATATAATTTTAATATTTTGAAAAGCTTTTCTCTAGGCACCTTATTGTATGCTTTTCCCAGATCTACAAAACTTAAGTACAGATCCTTGTCATATTCCCATGATTTCTCTATTTGTCATAAAGTGAAAATCTATCTTGACAACCTCTATTTGGCCAACCCAACTTGTTCTTCTCCAAGCTTCAACTTCACAATTTTTCTCAGCCTCTTTTCAAGAATGTTTGCATAAATCTTGCCTCAAACACTTATTGGAGAAATTGCTCTGTAATTTTCATGTTCAGCTTTATTCTCTTTTTTTGTAGATGGGAAATACAAGAGTGCTACTCCAATCATCTGGAATTCAACCTTCTAACTAGCTGCTCTGAATTATGTAGTGTAACCAATGCAGAATGTTTATACATCCATATATAATAGCTGGCCTGGTTGGCTGAGTAGTTAGCGTATCTGCTCTCCAGCCAAAAGGCTACGGGTTCAAATCCCGCCATGGGCTTGGATGTTTGTAATTGTCTGTGAAAATACTAGTGTTGATGGTGGGCAGTAGATGGCATTGGTGTAGATGCAGTTCGTTGTAGTTGGTGGATTGAGTGGCGGAGACAGAGTTGTACAGTAAGCCCTCCCTCGATGAGTCTTTGGACTCCCTGGAGGTGTCATGTAATAATAATAATAATATTTGAGCATTTCTGGTCAAAAATCATCTACTATAGCTGTCTTTTCATATTTCAAGTTTTTGATGGCTTTTCTATCTCAAGGACTGATATGTGCTCCTGAACTCCCTGGAATTCTCAGATGAGAATAATAATATTGTGTGCAAATCTTGGACGTATATATTTCAAGAGTAGAAATAAAATGAAGATAGTTAGAAAAAGATATTTCTTAAAACATTCAAATCAAGGTGAATGGAGCACCACAATACAATCAGTAGATGAATCAGTGTATATAACAGTAATCTTTCTCATAAGCAAGACAAGGATGATTTCTCCATGAAGGAAAGCCAAGAGGATATACACTATCTACCAATAATTGTCTGGACACTTTAGCAATTTACGATACCAGCAGGCGAACCCTAATATCAAGTATGTCCACCTTTGGCTTTGATCTCCTCCTGCACCCTCTGAGGGAGACTTTCCACCAATGTGTGACAGACATCAGGTGGAATTTGTCTCCAGTCATCCATTAAAGCAGCACTGAGTTCAGCGACAGATTGAGGATGTGCTGTTCTAGACTTAATTGGCACTCCAATTCGATCTACAGTGTTCGACGGGATTGAGGTGCAGGCCAGAGCAGTCATTTAACACCCATCTCTTCATACCATTCATAACAGCTGCAGTTTTATGGCATGGGACATTATCATCTTGATAGTAACACGGGGTCTATTCCATAAAAACTCCACAGTATAGACAGCACCTGATTATCCAGAAATATCAAGGTACTGAACTGCCTTCATGGAACCATGGACAATGACCAGTGTCCCACTCCAAACCAGCTGAATGCACCTCATACCATTACTCCACCACCAAACTTTACTGTGGGTGCAACACACTGTGGTAACAAGCATCCAGCAGGCTGTCTCCACTCCCTGTCATCAGACTGGAAACAGGTGAACCTTGATTCATTACTCCAGAGTACTGTTTTCCACTGATTAATTGTCCAGTTCACACGCTCGTTGCACCAGGCCAGACGAGCCACCTTGTTCATCATTGTAATATTTGGCTTGTGTGTCACTGCTCTTCTCTGGAAACCAAGTAAATGGAGTATTTTTTTGTGCAGTATTAATGCTTACCATAATGTTACTGGCACTCTGGAACTCCTCATTGATGGTCTGTGCCAACTGTAGCCAGTTTTTGCATGCCACACGTTTTTAACACTCTCCTGTCCCTATCATTCATTTTCAGCAGCCACATTGGGTGTTTTCCTACACTAGTAATGCCAGAATGTCTCTCTATTTGTAAATCACTCACCAACCGTTGATTTTGGATGCTGTAGTTGAGCAGCAATGGCACATATGGACATGCCACCAATGTAACAGCCCACGATGACACCTCTCTCAAAGTCACTGAGTTCACGTGTTACCATACCACCTGTATTCTACTGCTATGATGAAATACTGCTTTCTACTATCTATACACCATTTTTTATGTTATTAGCAAACCTGAAATGTTCCATAACTTCAAATAACAGGGATGTCCAGATTATTATTGGTAGACAGTGTACATGAAAGGCAAAAAAAAAGGAGGTATAATGGAAAAATATCCTGAAGTTTGCAGAAATACAGGGAAGAGGAGAATAAGTTGTTTTCAACTTCATAGATGAGAAAATGGAATGTGTATTTTAGTGAAGAAGAATGGTGGAGAGAGAGAGTTTAATTCTTTTACAGCAAGGTTCAGTAACATCATTATAAAATGAATTTTATATGTAAATACAGTGAGCCAAATACTAAGAGGAGTTTGTTTATTTGTCAGTTTTTATTTACATAAATTCTGTTTTATGCATCAAGTAGTTTTTTTTTTTTTTTTTTTTGTACATTTACTGTAATGGTAAAGCTTACTTATAAATATTCAGAATTATTCGGAATTAAACACAGGAATATGATAAATTACAAAATTGAGGTAGAGTACATCCAGGGTGACATCTGACTAGTGAGATATTTGCAGACTGGTGAGCCAGCACAAAATTTTTCAAGTCCTGGGGATATTACTATTTTTTTATGATGGAGATAAAATAGTTAAGAAACAAATTATTGAAACCTGTTAAATAATATGACATGGTAGAGTTCAATTTTACTCTCTTCTTTACAACCCTGGCTCCATTTTTGTTCAAATGTGCTGAAATTGACAGGAGACCTGACATTAAAAAAGCAACTATATTCCAGATTTGGTCAAAAAAAAAAAAAAAAAGTTGAATGATGTGGACTGTAAAGATGTTCCAAAGAAAGTTGAAATCCCTTCCCTCATTTCAACCACCCTCCCCTTGAGATGAAATTCTCTGGCGAGCATAAATAATAAAAAAAATTGCTATCCAAATTAGTTCAAAATCAGTCAAATGATGCAATCTGTAGACATACCTAAAAAAACTCCATGTAAAAATATACACTTTCATGAACACTTTACCACCATCCAAGGATTTAATATCACTATCACTTACAGACATTCAAACGCAACTGAAGCTCAAACTGGCACCCTCGACAATTACAGGTCACTTAAACTTTCCACAGTTTATCATACATGATGTGTTCGGAAAGAAAGGGGAAACACACACTCTTGTCAAATCTCATATCATATGCTAAAGGTTATTGGACCAAGAATCTCCTCCTTTGATTCAAGAATGCCTTGCCTTATTTTGTTGCTTCATTTGCCGTGCTCTTGGTTTTGATGAGTATGCTGCTTAATTATCTCTGAAAGGTGATCACATACAGTATAATTACCTAAACATAATCTGATAATCTCCCATGTGAGATATTCTTCAATGGAGATGTTCACAATTCTCTGGCTCCCCTATTCTAATTTTACAAACTAAGCCAGAACAGAAGCTGAATTACTTGTTGTCAGTAATGACTGAACACAAATTGTTAACCTACCTACCAGAATTCCAGATAACATTGTCACTCTCATTGTCATTACAGTTTAAATTGGGTCTGTGACGTAGTACTTCAGCACGTTCTTTATATAAATGCTCATGTTTATATAAGGATCTAAGTAGAAGTTTGGTGTTTTTCCATTTGATCCTATGGTTTGGGATTTTCAAATCTGTGTTGTGCGAGGCCAGATTTGTGTGGTTTAATAAAACGGATATGGTCTTGCATTTACTAATAGATCTTCCTGTTTGTCCATAGTAACACATCTTACAGGAACATGGAACTTCGTAAACACCAAGTAGCATCAAAGGTGAGAGTTTGTGTTTAGGAGAAAAAAATTATGGATCTGGTTGATTGGTTTGTAGGTAGTAGCAAGTTTGTATTTCTTCATAATTTTTGACAGACATTCAGAGACGCCTTTGACATATGGTAAGGGAATCCTACGGACTTGTTCTTGTCTAGGTTAATGTGTGGGGAAGTGACTGATGATTTTTGAGTTGTTTTTGGATTGTATCCATTTAGTATGGCTGTATTTTTGATGATTTTCAATTCTTAGTTTAAAGATTCTTTGGAAGAGCAAAATCTGTGCACTCTGGCTACTAATTATTTAAGGATGCCATATTTTTGAAATGGATGGTGAGCAGATGAATTGTGAATGTAATGACCTGAAAAATATTGGCTTATGATAGACAGAAGTCGAGATGGAATCATCTTTTTGTTGGATGTGTAAATCCAGAAAGGAAATACCATGTGAAGATTCTTTTCCTAGTGTGAATTTGATGCAAGGATGAAGAATGTTAATTTTATCTAGAAACAGGTATCGTTCTTGTTCAGAATGACTCCAGATGGCAAAGACATCATCAACATATCATAGTGAAATTTTTGGTTTAGATTCAAACGTGAAAATTTTATCTTCAAGGTGTTCCAGAAAAAAAAGATTGGGTAAGTTTGGTGATAAGGGAGAGCCCACTGCTGTTCTTTTCTCTTGCTTGTACATTTTTTTCTTTCCATGTGAAGTATCTGGATGTAATAACAAATATGAATAATTCCATGATATCTGATGGAAATTTTTAAATTAACAAATCTATTGTTTCCTTGTGGGGAATATTAGTGAAAAGGGAGACAATGCAAAGCTAATTAGCATGTCTGTTTCTGACAGTTGAATGTCTTATTTTTTAAATGAAATATTTACTTATTAAAAATAACTTAATTACTGTGGTCATGTGTGAATGTTTAGTTATAGATATCAGAATAATCTTCTTGAATGGCAGGCAATATCAAGTAGAGTGATGTGAGCCAAAAAATGAGGAACTGGACAATGAGACTTATTTGTGTTTATGGTCCAAGAGAAGATTTCTACTAAGGAAGAAATAGAGGAATTTGAAGCATTAGAGAAGGCAACTGACACAACAAAAAAGAGGAAAAGTTAGTCCTTGGAGATCTAAGCAGCAGCATAGGAACTGATTATCAGACCTACAGAAATGTTTGGGAAAAATTCAGAGAAAAGAGCAAAGCTAATAATAATGATAAATGCCTGCTGGATTTTTGTTCAGAACATGGACTAGTTATTACTAACACCATGTTCCAACATAAAAATGTGCACAAATTCACATGGATAAAAGATGTAAGAAATAAGAAAAGTCTCATTGACTATGTCATAAGTTGATATTTAAAATAGGAAGTGATCACTGTTTAGTTTTGAGCAGGATAAAATTGAATTTTATATTGAAAATCCTTTCTTTTAGTTTATATTGAAAAAGAAAAAGGTGTAAGAACATTTTCATTTTACACAAAAACCCGTGTTATAAATAATTAAGTCTTCACATGGTGAAGACTTAATTATTTTAATTTAATTTTAATATTTTAATTTCCCGACGTTTCGACCTTCATATTAAGGTCATCATCTGGAGTATACAGACATATATATGCGTACACAGAGACAAGCTAAATTACATTTCACACAGTATGCTGAAGAGACAATGATTTGATCAACCTTTATTCTATTGACCTGACCTCTAGTGAAAATAAAATAAAATTACAATAAATAAATGAAATAAAATAAATTAACAAAGGAGTTTATATGTATATATTGGCCAGTAAGTGTCAGTTTCCAGTAAACAGTGAAGGAAAGACTGCCAGAAGAAAGACGTGTGACAAGTGTATCTAAAAACGGATGTGTGTTCATAGACAGAATACTACAAAAATACAACCTTAAAGCCACTTTTAAACCTCCTGCAAAATTAAAGAACTTACTCTACACATCTACTCCCTCTGCTGGCCCACCCTGGAGTATACTGTATTCATTGCATCTGTAATTTGTCCTATATAGGGGAAACAGGATGCACAATTCCTATCAGAAAAAGGAAATATAAACAACACATTAAATATAATAACTATGGTCAAGCTAGTCTTTCTGATCATGAACACTTTACATAGAATTGACTGGAAAAGCACCTGTTGTTTACATCACATCAAAACATGGTATGAATGTAAATTTAAGGAGGCCTGTGAGATTCTTATCAATCACCCTAATCTTAACAATAATGATGGTCTAAAAATCCCAGGCATATAGAAGGCACATATTCTACCCACTTAACCTTTCTTCCCAAGAGTTAATTATAAACAGGACCATAGGTAATCCAGCATCCTAAATCTAATATAACAATTGTCATGTTAGGACATCATTTATACTGTAACAAAACTATCTATATGAAAGAATGTTTCTCTGATGTCTTAAATAGAATATAGATTTGATGTAGTTAATTTATTTTATTTCATTTATTTATTGTAATTTTATTTTATTTTCACTAGAGATCAGGCCAGTAGATAAAGGTTGATCAAATCACATACACAGAGACAAGCTAAATCAGTAATTTAGCTTGTCTCTGTGTATGTGTATATATGTGTGTGTGTGTGTGTGTGTGTGTGTGTGTGTGTGTGTGTGTACTCCAGATGATTACCTTACTATGAAGGTCAAAATGTTGGGAAATTAAAGTAATTATTTATAACATGTTGTAGAGTCCATAATTTGTGTAAAATGAATGCTGATCACTGTGTAACACTAAAGGAAAAGAACAGTGTAAGAACGTTTTAAAATGAATCAAAGTTGAGCAGAGAACTTAAAGAGTCAGTGAAGGCAAAGAAGAAGAAAGCATATCAAAAGTTCCTTGCAAGTAAGTCAGCTTGTACTCTTAGAGAATACAGAGAAAAATGTAAGAAAGCAAAGCAGTGTGTAAAACTGGCTAAACAAAAACCATGTGAAGACTTTGGTAAGAACACAGAAAATAAATATCAGGAAGGTTGCAAAATATTCTGGAGTCTATTGAAAAAGTTCAGAAATGGAGGAAAGAGAGTACTGTAAAAGAAATCAGAGATGATAAGCATCAGATGAAAAGTGAAGATAAAGATATTCTAGATGTCTAGAGTAATTACTTTGAAAGACTGCTAAATGAAACAACCACTGTCAGCAGGGTGGTTGAAAACATCCAACAGAAAGGTAGTCAGGAACACATATCCATACTAAAAGTAGAAAAAGCCATCAAAATCCTGAAATGTGGAAAGGAAGCCAGAAAAGATGAAATTCAACCAGAAATGTTCAAATCTGTAGATATAAAAGTTTTACAGTGACTGCAATGCATAATTCAGAAGGCCTTTTCAGAGGATAGAATTCTGGATGATTGGAGTAGAGCTCTCATAGTACCCATCTATAAAAAGGGAAATAAAATTGAATGTGAGAATTACAGAGGTATTTCCCTACTCAGCATTCATAGTAAGATTTATGTAAGTATACATGAAAAATGACTAAAAAAAAATTGTAGAAGGGAGGCTTGGTGAAGAACAAGCTGGATTCAGTCCAACTAGAGGTTATCAGGATCAGATTTTCACTTTAAGAAAAATAGTTATCTTCGGAATATTACAAGGATTTGTATCTGGAAAAGGCATATGACAAGGTACCAAGATAAAAGCTATTCAAAACCCAACAGTTATATGGTGTAAATGGGACATTATATTGAGTAATACATGGTCTCTATTTAAACTATAAGTCAGCAGTTAGAATTGAAGGAAGTACTGGAAGATGGTTTGATGTTAAATCAAACCATCTTCCTGTACAATAAATTTGGAGGAAAACTGTTATACTTCTGAATTAATCCAGCACGTTATCTCCACTGTTATTCATTATCAATATGGATCACATTATGAAGGGAAGTGGCATTAAATCTGATATCAAAATTGGTGATGTTAATCTTAGCTGTTTGCTTTATGCAGATGATGTTATACTTCTGAATAAATCCAGTACAAGTCTACAAGATTCCCTGACTAAAGTGAATAACAGTTTTAATAAATTTCGTATGAAAATCAGCAATAAAAAGACAAAGACAATGAAAATAGGCAGAAACACTGAAAACATCAACTGTATTGTGAATGGAGAACCTATAGAACAAGTAAAACATTTCAGCTATTTAGACACAATTTTTGGTGAAGATGGCAAATTTACCACAGATTTAATAAAGCTAGCATGGTAGGAAGTCAGCTGAATAAATTTATATCAAATAAGAAAGAAATTAGTCAAAACACCAAATTAGCTGTATACAAGACAGTGTTTACAGAGAACTGAGTTAGAAGTAAAACACTTGACCAAAGACTGGAAACTACTGATATGAGAGTCCTGAGAAAGATTACGGACATGAACAGATGGCATCAATGGCAATATCATATTAAAAACAAGGATATTAGGAAAGAACTTGACATTGTTAGGATCTAGGAATGTGTTAGTAGAGTTAATCTCAGATGTCACTTAAACAGACTAGGAGAGGAAAGATTAGCAAAGCAAGTCTTCTTTGGAAAAAGACCCAAGGAAGATCAAGATATAGGTGGATCAATACAAGAAAAAAAAAGTGCTGCAGAAGGCAAAAATATGAAATATGATAATGTTGAAGTCTTGACAGATAACATTAATTTGGAAGAAAATTGTTGATCAGATATTAGTAATGGTTTAACGTTTTCATATAGTACTGTCATAATATCCTGTACCCCCCCCCCCCCCGAGGGTGTATATTAGGATTTTGATGATGACCTCTGGATACAGACGATGGAAAACTTTGGAGAATCTCATATCGTCGTTCTTGATATTGACAAGGCATATGATTGGAGTCTGGGATTGCAACCCTCTTTCCAAGATGCCATCTTGTGGTCTCCTTCCTGTCCTTCGTGAGTAGAATGACATCATGTGGTCTCTGCCAACTTTAGGGCAAAGTCGGCAGTCAGTGGAGACAATGTAATAGATAATTGCATTTTCCAAAAATAAGTTCTTTGTAACAATTTAATGGTATGAAGCATATAATTCTAGCATCAGCAAGTAAGGAAGTAGTAAAATAATTATATACAAAGTACCACACGATGTGATAACATAAAAAATTTAAGGAACTATTTTAATGTAGCATAAGCCTACAGTATGAATGGTAAGAAAAGCCGGAAAGGCAGCTTATTCCGCTACTTCCAAGATAACCTGAAAAAGAGTATAGTTTATCCAAAATGTATTGGAATGTTCTTTTTATGTAATAAGTTTTGAATATAGCGATCACAACCTGGTCCAGTGGTTGTATTAGGGATGTTGTATTAGGTGGCAGAAAACAAAATTCCATATTCGGGTGTTCTAAAACAGGATGGCCAGGTGCATTGTTTATAATCAATAAAACTTTAAAGTCCAGATTTTTTTCCCATCAAATAGTGTTTAACTTCTGGAACAAAACATTGATGAAACCATTCATTAAAAATTTCTTTTGTAACCCAAACTTTTTTGTTTGCCTTCCAGTGCACTGGTAACATGTTAAAATCCACACCTTTCATTGCCCGCGGTCTTAGGGATCGATTAATGAGTAATGGTTTTAATATACAATCTCCTGAAGCATTGCTGCAAAATAATAGTCACACGATCCTTAGCTGCTTTAAAGCCACCAACACTATTTTTTTGTGATTTCGTTATGCAAGTTCTACTTGGCATTTTTTTTCAAAAAAAAGGTCAGTCTCATCTGCATTCCAAACTTGATCAGGAGTGTAGCCACCATTTTCAATAATTCAAGTTTAAGTACATATGTACCATTCTAGGAAATGATAATTATACATATATTTGATGCAATCCTTTTTGCAACTTAATTTATAGCTATTGTTCTCTTATAATGTATATTTTTTGTATTTCTCTCTCTTCACGTTATGTATCCAATGAAGTTTTCTAAGATGACAAACCTAGTTATACATTCAAAAAATAAAAGTTTTTCTATTTTGTTATCCCTTGGCGTTTAGTAATTAAATTTCTTTAAAAAATTATATACACCCAATTCTCCATTTACACAGTAGATTGGCTCGAGAAAAAATCATGTAAATGAAAATCGTGTAAAAAAAGAATACAGTGCATATGAAAAAATAGAATGGTTCCAGATGTGAAAACCAGATATGAACAATATACCCTCCGTCCAAAAAGAAACCATACTTTTCGAAAATAGAAGAAACTAGTGGCGCCAACTGTTGTATCTTATTGTTGTCGAAAGCGGCAACCTTAATTAGTGTTGTGTCAACTGTTTATGACATTTGTTTCATTAGAAGAGGAGTTATTGTGCTAAGAGTGACAGTGTGTTTTGACGAACGGTCGGGAAATGAGTTTCAAACAGAGAGCTGCGATTTATTTTTGTGTTAAACTTGGTAAAAGTTTTACTGAAATGCATGAAATGCTTATGGTGATGAATGCTTATCCCGTACTGAAGTTTACGAGTAGTTTAAGTGATTTCAAAGTGGTCATGAGACAAATGAGGATGACAAAAAGCTGGGCAGTCCAAAAACTGGACTGAGCGAAGTTAACAACCAAAAAGTGCATGATTTCATCAAAGAAAACCCAAAATTGTCCATGAGATTGATTGAAGATGAATTGGGGATTCCAAAATCAACTGTGCAAGATTTTGACCAAGAGTTTGGACCTTCGTAAATTGAATTCGTGATTTGTTCCCCACAAGTTGACCGAAGACCAAAAATTGTATCTAATTGAACACTGCAAGGACCTCATTAAAACTGCTCGTAAGGACTCAATCTTCCTTGAAACGATCGTTACTGGTGATAAAACATGGTGTTTTGAGTATGGGCCTGAAACAAAGCACCAAAGTGCTGAGTGGAGGCCACCAGAAGAGGGGCAACCGAAAAAAAGTCTGTTGTAGAAGTCAAAAGTAAAGACAATGCTGATTTGTTTCTACGATTCCAAGGGCATTATCCACAAAGAATTCGTTCCGCCTGGCCAAACGGTCAATGGTGAGTTTTATCTCGAAGTTTTGAAGCGACTGATAGCGAGAATTTGTTGCGTATGGCATGAATATTGTGATGCAGGCAGCTAGTCACTTTCTCACGATAATGCACCATCTCATCGTTCGAACATTGTGAGACAGTTTTTGAGCAAAAACCAAGTTTGTGTGTTGGATCACTTGCCGTATTCACCTGATTTAGCACCCTATGACTTCTTTCTCTTCCCCCAACTTCATTTGCCGATGAAAAGAAAGCGATACAATACCACTGAAAATGTTCAAGCGGCAGTAACCAAGACCCTCAACAGCATCCAAAAAACCGATATAAAAAACTCATTTAATGAATTAATTCACCATGCCAAATACTGTATCGAAGCTGAGGGAGAGTATATTGATTGAAATAAATTATTTGAATAATTATAATTGGCCTGCGTTTTATTTTCTATCAAAAGTTTGGTTTTTGTTTTGAACAGAGAGTGCAAGTTATTTCAAATAAAACTCAGACACACACACACACACACACACACACACACACAAACACATTAAATTGAAGGTTTACTCGGTTCGATAACATAGTAAAATTTATTTAATGACTAAAAACCGAGGTTGGAGTAAAAAACTTTATTAATACACACGACTAGTTTTGTCTGAGAACAGACTTCATCGGGTGTAAGTGTTGTACATAAAAAATATCAGAGAAAACCATACAAATACTGGATTTCTACACAACTGAACGTATAAAACAATAGATGTTAGTGTTTAAATGGAAGAAAGAACTCTGGCTGTAGCAAAATGGCTACGATTGCATGTAAGGTCTCGTGATCTCCAGTATCGAATGGCAGAGCTGTAAGAGTCTGGCAAACTATAGCTCAGGTTGCTATTGATATGGATGGGATTAATTTCAATTTCCTTAGATTCTAGAATCCGTCTCTCTAATTCATCATAAGATCTATGAACGTTGTTAGTTAAATCTCAGCGTATTTGATGTTTTAGGCCTTCTTCATTAAAGTTTGCCAAAAATAATACATGGCTGGACAAGGTGCTGGCCCGAGTTCTGTTGTAGGAAATGTCTCTTTTATGCTCTTCTAGACGGAGTTCGATAAATTTTCCCGTTTGATCATAGTACGGTTTGCCACAATCGCAGAGGACTCTGTAGACACCAGGATATTGGAGATTATTATGTCTATCCTTCGGATGGCTTAAGATTGATTGGAGTTTTGGTAAAGTAGTGAAAAAAGTCTTGATATTGTATTTCCTTAAAATTTTTGCTAAAATTGGGAATAGAGAGCTAATATAAGGCAAGGAAATGCAGCCTTTGGAATTAGTTGCATCTTCATTGTGTTGTTGATGGTTAAACAGTATTCTATTTATAATACTACTAGAGTATCCTTGTTTTTGAAGGTGTTTGAGTTCATTTTGAAGTTCTTGTTTGTCTGACAACAGAGATCTTCCTCGGTGACCAAGAGTTGAGATGATGCCGAACTTCTGTGGTGGATAATGGTGTGAGTCAGCATGAATGTACCTATCGGTATGAGTTGGCTTCCTAAAAATGGAAAATTTAATATGTTCAGCTGACTTGGTTAGTAGAATATCCAAGAAGGAAAGAGAGCCGTCCACTTCTAGCTCATATGTGAATTTAATATTTGGATGAATATCGTTCAAATGATTTTGGAATATTTTGAGGTTATCTAGGCCATGTGGCCAAATCAAGAATACATCATCTATGTAGCGAAACCATATCTTTGGTTTTAACAGAGAGAAAGAAATTGCTTTTTCTTCGAAGTTTTCAAGATAGATGTTTGCAAGGACTGGAGATAATGGACTTCCCAGTGCTAAACCAAAGTTCTGTTTATAAATAGGGTTTTCAAATTTAAAAAATCCTGATTTCACACAGTGCGATAGTAGCGCAAAGATCTTTTTTGAAACCTTGTCCTTTAGAAGAGGAAGAACACCTCATCAGTAGGGACATTTGTAAAATGTTCACACTAACTCATACCATTATCCACCACAGAAGTTCGACATCATCTCAACTCTTGGTCACCGAGCAAGATCTCTGAAGAGCATAAAAAAGACATTTCCTACAACAGAACTAGGGCCAGTGCCTTGTCCAGCCATGTATTATTTTTGGCAAACTCTAATGAAGAAGGCCTACATCAAATACACTGGGATTTAACTAATAACGTTCAGAGATCTTATGAAGAATTAGAGAGACAGATTCTAGAATCTAAGGAAATCATTCTTAATCCCGTCCATATCAATAGCACCTGAGCAATAGTTTGCCAGACTCTCACAGCTCTGCCATTCAATACTGGCAGAGCTGCGAGACCTTACACACACGCATGGCCACGTTACTACAGCCAGAGTTCTTTCTTCCATTTAAACGTTAACCTCTGTTGTTTTACACGTTCTGCTGTGTAGAAATCCAGTATTCATATGGTTTTCTCTGATATTATTTATGTCCTCTTCACTTACACCTGATGAACTCTGTTCTCAGACGAAACTAGTCGTGTATTAATAAAGTTTTTTACTCAAAACCTCGGTTTTTAGTCATTAAATAAATTTAACAAATTTGAATATATCTCTTAAAGAAAATAGTGTCACTAATAAAACAGAAATTCAAAAAGACCCAAATACACCTGAGCATATGGTTATTAGTTAAATTTTATTCGCCATCACTTTCTGATAGTAGCCGCATTCTTTTGCATGAGACTGGAATTAAATCACTTCCATCACTTGAAACACTTTGGTCATCCTGTTCATACTGCAATGGCAAAACATTTTCTTCAGTAAAAGTAACTAAATTAGCACTCATTTTTAATAATTATGAAGGTTGATGTTTTTTCTTTACCACAAACTCTGTAATTAATTGTTGAAATCCTGTTTTGACTTGATCTTTGTATACTTCTTCATATTGCACCATACATGACTTCGGTTCACATTTAAACTGTTCAGCTCTTTCAGTATTTGGATCAGGTGAAAGAAAGTGACTTTGCAATTTTACTAGCCATTTGAAGCCCTTCTTTAATTAATCCTGTGGGTGAGCTGAATATCTTCATCATCATCACTTTTTTCTTTTTCATCGAGATTCTCAAGGACAGCTTCTATTATTTCGTCATCACTAACAGCCTTGTCAACCATCAATTCTTCAACATCTGCAGATGAAAAATCATCAAATCCTTCTCCACCAACTGCATGTGCTAATCTGATGATATTGGGATATTCAGTTGCATGGGGTACAGGGTTTTTCTTTTTCACACATTCTGGCCAAGTAGCTTTCTAGCATGCATTTAAAGTTGATGGTTTCGATTCTGATAATGCCAACTTAGCAAGTTTGATGCAATTCAAAATAGAAAATTTCTTCCTCACATCAATAACTGTCAGTAAATTATCCTTATCTAGTTTATCCAAAAATTGGAATGTTCTTTTTATGTAGTAAGTTTTGATGGTAGTAATCATACCCTGTTCTAGTGGTTGTATTAAGGATGTTGTATTAAGTGACAGAAAACAAAATTCACATTCGAGCGTTCTAAAACAGGATGGACAGGCACTTTGTCTATAATCCATAAAACTTTAAAGTCCAGGTTTTTTTTCCCCCCATCAAAGAGTGTTTAACTTCTGGAACAAAACATTGATGGAACCAGTCATCAAAAATTTCTCTTATAACCCAACCTTTTTTTATTTGCCTTCAAGTACACTGGGAACATGTTAAAACCCACACCTTTCATTGCCTGCGGTTTTAGGGATCGATTAATGAGTAATGGTTTTAACGTATCTCCTAAAGCATTGCTGCAAAATAATAGTCACATGATCCATAGCTGCTTTAAAGCCACCAACACTTTTTTGCGATTTCGCTATATAAGTTCTACTTGGCATTCGTCTACATTTTGTAGCATAAAGCAATCCCTGATATTTAAAACATTGAGGGGGTCCTCAAAATTCAAGTTTAAGTACATATGTACCAATTGATAATTATAATGGAAATACCCTTTTTAACAGACCTGAATTCAAACAGAAATTTTAAAATTAAGCACCATTTGAATCATGCTAAATCAAAATATAGTAGTGTAAAAATAGAATTGCTTTTGTTTTCTGAACCATGCTATTTCAAAATTGTGTAAAAAAAAATGTAAAAAGAGAATTAGCTATATATATATATATATATATATATATATATATATATATATATATTAGGGACAAATATTCCAAGTGTGCTAGGTGTGTGTGATACACACCCACAGAATAGCTATATCACCAATATTATATTATTCCTGTTAAAAACCCCTAATTGTTTCTTGTCTTCACATGATTTCTAAAATTAAACACAATATACTTATGCTTCATGAAGAGGACACTTTTCGACACGTAAACATTGTATCATATTCGCATTAATAGCCCAGGTGTGCAGTCACAAATACAGACATGTTTGAGCCCTTTGAACACATGCACAGATGGCGCAGCAGGTCAAATTCTTAGCATCCAGTGGTTTTAACCCACCCAGAAGGCAAGGCAGGGTGTGCACTCAAACAACGGCACCCAGAAATAAGTGGCTATGATTGGTTATTGTGTCAACCAATCCAATTGAATATTGTCATTTGTCACGAGCTGCTGTTTTTGTGTTCTGAGTTTCATCTATGTGCATGAAGTGTAAACCGATGTTTAGGACACCAATATAGACAAGTTTTAAATATATAATTTTCTATAAATAATTTATACGTTTTTTGCCCATATTTACAATGGGAAACAGTATTGATGATCTACTAAATGTCCTGTTTTCTGCCAGAGCTTTTGTATATTGTATGATTATAGTTGATGTTGGTTGGAATTTGTGTATAAATAAGTAAAAAGTTATTTCAGCCTTTCTTTCCAGAAAAATAATAAATTGGAAAAAGTGATTACTTTTTCTGATTTCTCATCATCATCATCAAATTCCTGCCATGTACCCTCAAGGGGTGTACAGGATATGACAGTACTACATGAAAAAATTACATCATTACTAACTTCCTATCTACAATTTTCCTCCAAATCAGTCTGTTACTTGTCAAGACTCCAACATTATCAGATCTTATATTTCTATCGTCTAAGGCACTTTGTACCGTATCAATCCACCTATATCTTGGTCTTCCTCTGGGTCGTTTTCCTGCCAACCTGGCAGAAAACACTTGTTTTGCTAATCTTTCCTCTCCCATTCTATTTAAGTGACCATACCATCTGAGATTAGCTCTGCTAACGCATTCCGGGATGCTGACAATGTCAAGTTCTTTCCTAATATCCTCATTTTTAATATGATATTGCCATTGATGCCATCTGTTCACGCCTCTAATCTTTCTTAGGACTCTCATATCTGCGGTCTCTAGTCTTTGGTCAAGTGTTTTACTTCTGACCCAGCTCTCAGATCCATAAGTTAAAATTGGTTTGAACACAGTCTTGTATACAGCTAATTTAGTGTTCCGACTAATTTCTTTCTTATTCCATATGAATTTATTCAATTGACTTCCCACCATACCAGCTTTGCTGATTCTGTTGTCTATTTCTATATTTAGTTTACCATCTTCAGTAAAAATTGTGCCTAAGTAGCTGAAATGTTTTACTTGTTCCACAGGTTCTCCATTCACAACACAGTTGACATTTTCAATGATTCTGCCTATTTTCATTGTCTTTGTCTTTTTATTGCTGACCTTCATACCATATCTATTACAACAGCTATTCAATTTAGTCAGAGAATCTTGCAGACTTGTAGCGGATTTATTTAGAAGTAAATAATCATCTGCATAAAGCAAAGAGCTGACATTAACATCTCCAATTTTGATATCAGGTTTAATACTACATTCCTTCATAATGTGATCCATATAGATAATGAATAACAGAGGGGACAATGTACATCCTTGTCTCACACCAGATTTAACATTAAACCATCTTCCTGTACTTCCTTCAATTCTAACTGCTGACTCACAACTCAAATAAAGACTAAGTATTGCTTGATATAATGCCCCATTGACACCATATAACTGCAGCGTATTGAATAGCTTCTCTCTTGGCACCTTGTCATATGCCTTTTCCAAATCGACAAAACTTAAATACAGATCTTTGTTATATTCCCATGCTTTCTCGACTATTTGTCATAAAGTGAAGATCTGATCCTGACAGCCTGTATTTGGCCTGAATCCAGCTTGTTCTTCAGCAAGCTTTTCTTCCACAATTCTTCTCAACCGTTTCTCAAGTATACTTGCATAGATCTTGTCAGGAACACTCAGTAGGGAAATACCTCTGTAATTCTCACATTCAGTTTTATTTCCCTTTTTTATATATGGGTACTATGAGAGCTCTACTCCAATCATTGGGAAATCGTCCCTCTGTCCAGGCTTTCTGAACTATGCAGTGCAGCCACTGTAAGACTCTTATACCACCATACTTCAGCATTTCTGGTCGAATATCATCTACTCCTGCTGACTTTCCACATTTCAAGCCTTTGATGGCTTTTTCTACTTCAAGTACGGATATGTATTCCTGACTGCATGCCTGGTCAGCGTTTTTTTATCACTGTGCTGTCATCACTGCTTGTTTCATTTAGCAGTTTTTCAAAGTAATTACTCCATACTTCAAGGATATCTTTTTCTCCTGTTTTCATTTCACCTTTATCATCTCTAATTCCTTTTACAGCACTCTTTCCTCCATTCCTAAGCTTCTTCAACAACCTCCAGAATATTTTGCCACCTTCTTGATATTTATTTTCTATATTCTTGCCAAAGTCCTCCCATGACTTTTGTTTAGCAAGTTTTACACACTGTTTAGCTTTCTTACATTTGTCTCTGTATTCTGTAAGAGTAAAAGCTGACTTATTTGCCAGGAACTTTTGATATGCTTTCTTCTTTTCTTTCACTGCCTCTTTAACTTCCTGTGTCCACCAGGGAGTTCTGATTTTTTTATCCTTGCACACAACCTCACCACAAGCCTCTCTGGCAGAATCAATCAATGTTTCCTTCAGAGTTTGCCACTGAATCTCCAAGGTTTGATTCCTGTTCTCAAACTCTTTCATTTTCTTTTCAATAATATTTCTGTATTTTAGTCTACAGTTCACATCTGAGAGCTGCTCAACTTTTATTCGCTTTAAAACTTTCTTACATGTTATTCTTTTCAATATGAAATTCAATTTTATCCTGCTCAAGACTAAATAGTGATCACTTCCAATTTCAAATCCTCTGTACACTCTGGTGTCCTGCACCAAGGAGAAAACATCACTATCAACAATAACATAGTCAATGAGAATTTTCTTATTCCTAGCCTCTTCTCTCCATGTGAATTTGTGCACATTTTTATGTTGGAACATGGTGTTAGTAATAACCAGTCCATGTCCTGAGCAGAAATCCAACAGATATTTGCCATTATTATTAGCTTTGCTCTTTTCTCCAAATTTTCCCAAAATATTTTTGTATGTCTCACAATCATTTCCTACTCCTATTTAGATCCCCAACAAGGACCAACTTTTCCTTTTTCATTGTGTCAGTTGCTTTTTCTAAAGCCTCAAAAAATTCCTCCACTTCTACCTTAGTAGAACCTTCTGTGGGACCATAGGCACAAATAAGTCTCCTTGTCCAGTTCCCCATTCTCATATTTGCCCACATTACTCTACTTGAGACTGACTGCCATTCAAGAAGATTAGCCTCGTATTTTGTGTTGAATACTATGGCTACTCCTTCTTTTCCTTGATTGTCATTGCCTGAATATAACATTTTGTATTTATTGCTCAGAAAGATCTCACCAGTTTTGGTTTTTTTTGTTTCAGTCACCCCTATTATGTCGATCTGGTACTTATCTAATTCCTCAGCTAGCTCCATTTCTTTGCCATTCAGGCTTCTTACGTTGATAGTACCGATCTTTAACTCTGGTGATGTTGAGTTGGGGTTTGTTTTCAGATTTGTTCCAGTAGCTGACTTTTCGCTGTTCGCCCTGGTTCCCTGGCGAAAACAACGGGGGCCTTGTTTAACCGGGCGACGCCCCAGCCGGCATGAAATTTTGTCATGTTGTACCATCATTCTATATTTTGGTTTAACCAATAAGAATACAATTTGGTCGGCTAAATCCCAAATTGCCAGCCCATCCTCGTCCGTTCAGTATCCAAGTAGATACCCAACAGGGTGCACCACGAGAAGGTGAGGATTGGACATTAGGTCAGAAGCCCTGGTCGGTTCTCCGCATTCCTTTAAAGGCTATGTGGAGGTCTCCTCTCAGTTAAACAGCTTTGACCCTTAAGCACCCCTTTTCTGATTTCTGTGCATATTATATGCTGTATTTAAAAATCGTATCAAAATTCAAATTATCCATGTCTCACTCTAGTATATACCAATAATAATCAATCTCACCACGAAGCATAAATCCTTTGTGCTTCTGGCATAAGCATAGCTATAGTTCATCTGACCTTTTTGCTTTCCATATTTAAAATTATAATCATTGATAAATTAAAGTATTCAAAGTTATCCTACAATTAATTGCATTGGACCAATTAGGATGAGTGTTGATGCACTATGCACTTTTAAAACTTTCATCCATCAATAAAAATGCAATCATATGGTCAAATTGATGTGAATTTTGTAGAGCAGGTTGCATAAGCCACACGACAGCATAGCTGACCTAAATGGGCACGTGATGCCACTGACATATAACTAAGAGTTTATAATTATGGCAGAACACCAGAATAAGATCATAGCATTTATTTTAATTAACAACATGATGTTTCATCCTAATTACACAAGATTTCTTCAGATGTCAACACAAACTAATAGAAAAAACAATAAAGACTAAGATGACAACTATTATATAGTTATAGAAAAGCCTGTTATTTTAAAATATTTCTAATTGTATGTTGCATTGTTCAGTATATTCTGCATGCAGATGTTTGGCTAATGATGGCTAGGATGTATTCAAACAAGTTGATACTTGGGTTAAAATTTAGATGTCTAGGATTTAATGCCATTTCCAAATACTCAGATTGTTTTCTCTGCTGTGTCATGGCAGCAGATATAATAGTTCAGATTTATCCCATAACACTTGATGTCTCATTTACGAAGCATCTTGTGGGTCAGCTGAAGTGGGCACATGTGATGACAAAGCAGAGGCTTCACTCCTATGGTATCCAATATCATAGACACATTCTTCAATACATTGTTCAATTGATTTTTCTGTCCATAGAAAGATGACTGGCAATCGCAATAGTTGATAAGTGCCTGGATACTGAAGTGGGCTATGTCGAGATTTTGTGGATTAGAGTAGTGATCTCAACTTGATAAAGGGAACAAATACTACTTTGATTTTATATTAAGTATTTTTGCCAGTTTTATGGAAATAGAGCTAATATATGGAAGCATGATGAAGTCTGTTTTCTTCTTCATTAGAAATTTTCTGTAGTCTCATGTCAGTTGGAGATGTGATCATTATAGCCAATATGAAGCAAATTATTTTTTAAATGGCAAAGTTCTATAATTATACATAAGTAAGCCTGGTTGGCAGAGCAGTTAGCATATCCATTCTCCAGCCAAAAGGCTGTGGGTTCAAATACTAACTTGGGATGAATGTTTGGTTGTGATTGTCTTTTACTTTCATAGATTCTTTCATACAAATATACATACACTCTCCCAAGATAGACAGTGCCACCATGGAAGAAATAAACCCAATGGGAGAGGCCTTCATCCAGCAACAGGAAAGATAGACTAAATACTGTCGTCGTCATCATCATATATACAAAATGAAGCACTTTTCTCTCCACATGCTCATTTCATTTGAAGGATGAATTTCTCAAATGACTTTCAGAAATATAAAAAAGTACCATACTCTAATTTGGATGAAAAATGAGTGTCAAAAAGCAAAAGGAGAAAAACTACTTTCCAGATATTTTTGCTATTTTTGAAATACTCTAGTTTTTGATTAATTAAAATTTACATAAACTTCCATATTTGTAGTGTAAATTTAAATTAACAAAAAACTAGAGCACTTGAAAAATAGCAAAATATCTGAAAAGTAGTTTTTCTCATTTTCCTCTATAGACATTCAAATCATTTTTCATCCAAATTTAAAGTATAGTACTTTTTTACATTTCTGAAAGTCACTTGAGAAATTCATACTAATGATTCACTTAGTACTTTATTTTCAGGATGATTTTATTCTAGATTTCATATGTTATAATGTAAAATATAAAGGACAATAAGGAAGCTTTATAAATTTATTTTGTTATTCTTCTATATGATACAATTCCTCACCTTGTCTTCATCTGATATCACATGCTTTCTTTTATTTTTTTTTTCACCTGACATGCTTTATTATTATTATTATTACGGGCAACTCCAGGGAGTCATTAGACTCATCGAGGGAGGCCCCAAATCATTTTCATCACAACTATTCGACATTCATACAGTATCTATCATACCTCGCCTTAAATTCATTCACTGTCACAGCATCCACCACAGACTCAGGGAGCGCATTCCACTCATTCACTACTCTAAAAGTAAAGAACCCAGCTCTAACACCTTTACTAACCACACTTTTGCCCAGTTTCCATGGATGTCCCCTAGTCCTCCCACAACCAGCCCTGTTCTCAAAAATATCTTCTGAATTAATTTTATAGAAACCCTTCAGTAATTTGAATGTCTCAATCATATCTCCCCTCCTCCGCCTATCAACCAATTTTTGCAACCCACAAATCCTCAACCTGTTCTCATACGGTTCATTCCACAGACCTGCTATCATCTTGGTCACTCGCCTCTGGATCCTCTCCACCTCCTCCCCATCAAGAAGAAACCTAGGTGACCAAATCTGAGCACAGTAGTCGAGATGAGGTCTTATCAAGGCTTGATACAGAGGAACAATAACCTGCTTGTCAACGTATTCTTCAGCAACCAAGTGATTTGATGAGCTGATTTGGCCACTTTTGCAATGTGTCCCCTAAATTTCAATTCCTTATCCACCAACACTCCTAAATCTCGTGCCTCATCAATTTCCTGGAGTACGGTTCCACCAATGCAGTAAACTGCCTCCCATCTTTTCACCCCAAAATGCATAACCTTACATTTTGCCACATTAAATTGACATCCATTCTTCCTAGCCCAGACCTCCAATCTATCCAAATCATCCTGCAAAATTTTGACGTCATCTGCATTCACTATTGCCCTACCCAACTTCGCATCATCCGCAAACAAATGAACTGTTCCTCGCAGATCCTTTCCTATATCATTTATGAACAGATATAATCATCTATAACATTTATTCTTGTTGAGAGGCTTATACGCTGGTTAAACATGATAACTAATATTTAAGGAATTGACAGCGTATACTAGAAATATAGATTAAATAAACTTTAATATATACTTTCTGATATTTCGGCGAACATCACGTTGCCATCTTCTTGGGAACTTACTACAAAGACACGTGCACACAAGTACTAATAACAGCAAATGAGACTGAAGCTAGGAAGCTAGTGTTTTCCTAAAATCCTGATGGTGCCCCCTGGCGGGCTATATTGGTAGTTCTTGGCCTTTGGGCTGAAATTCTTCTGATAAAAGTTTCCCAAATTTGGGGCAGTCTCATGCATCCAAATTTGTTGAGGTTTGGCATGTTCCTAAGGGCCGAGGCTGAACTTGCTGCGGTGTATTACTGTGGCTTTCTTCCATCTTATTCTGTGGCGAGCATCCAGAGTGTGGTCTGCAAGCCCAGAGTGGCTGTACTGGTGAAATCATTTGTAATCCTTGTGTTCTGAGATTCTGATATTTGCTGTTCTGCCTGTTTGGCCAAAGTAGGACAGTTTACAGCTGCAAGGGACCTGGTATACACCAAGTAGGTCTAGGGGAAGTGGTTGGTCTTTGGTGGAGCAGATAAGGGATGCCAGTTTTCTATGCGGTCTGTAACAAGTGGTCAAGTCATGTTTTTTTAAGATTTTATTGATTTTTTCCGAGGTGCCTCGGATGTAGGGAATGGTGATGGATTTAGAGTAATCTTTTTTGTGAAGGGGAGGGGGTGGTGGGTTGTGGATAACTGGGTTAAGTATTTTTTGGAGGGGGTAGCCATTGGCTGAGAAAGTGTCACGGATGTGATTTAGTTCAGTGGTTAGGGCTTGATCATTAGAACAGATTATTTTTGCCCTGTTGAATAATGTCTTAATAACTCCATATTGTTGTGAGGGGGGGTGATGGGATTGTTGGTGAATGTATCTGCCTGTGTGGGTGGGTTTTTTATAAACTGAGAAAACCAAGGTTCCATCAGGTTGGCGGGTGACTAGTGTGTCTAGGAAGGGGAGGTTATTGTTTTCCTCTTTTTCCAGAGTGAATTTGATTCTAGGGTGTTGGTTGTTTAAGTGTGTTAGGAAGGAGAGGAGTGAATCCGGGCCAAGTTTTGGAAGTTGGCGAATCCCGCATTCAATTTGGATCATTAATTCCTCGGCTGGTAATTTCTTAGGAGCAATGGCGAAGTTGTGACCATGTGACAGAGCGTGGAGTGCTCCAGGCTTTAAGGTAGCTGACGAAAGGTTAACAACAGTGTTGGTTTGTAGTTTAGGTTTGGACGCCGAGTTCTTTATTAATTTATCAAACTTGTTGATATGTCGGCTCCGTACTCGTTCAAATTCTTTTTTAGCTGCCGTACATGAGACGTTATGTAGGACTGACCAAAGCTCATGATTCAGCGTAAGTGAAAGCTCATTTTCTAGCGTTGAAATAGCTCTGTTTATGTCGGCTAGGGAACCGCGTGTAGCGGTAATTTGCTCCCGAAGTAATGCCTGGCTAGCGTGGTTGTAAATACGGAGAGCTTTCTGTGAGATGAAGCGGTGTTTAAATTTAACACGGTTCGGGATGACTTGATTATCCTGGATTTTTCACTTACGCTGAATCACGAGCTTTGGTCAGTCCTACATGACGTCTCGTGTACGGCAGCTAAAAAAGAATTTGAACGAGTACGGAGCCGACATATTAACAAGTTTGATAAATTAATAAAGAACTCGGCGTCCAAACCTAAACTACAAACCAACACTGTTGTTAACCTTTCGTCAGCTACCATAAAGCCTGAAGCACTCCACGCTCTGTCACGTGGTCACAACTTCGCCATTGCTCCTAAGAAATTACCAGCCGAGGAATTAATGATCCAAATTGAACGCGGGATTCGCCAACTTCCAAACCACATCGCCAACGATATTAGATTGGATGTAGCCTGTGTTCTTAATAAAACAAAACCTCCAAAATCCAACATATCCATTAGTGAATACAAGGCACTACAAGAATTGAAGAGAAACAAAAAAATAGTGATCACCAAAGCAGATAAGGGGAACGCCACTGTGGTACTCAATCTTAAAGACTACACAGGTAAGCTCAAGGCTTTATTATTAGATCGTTCCACTTACCTCCCCATTGATTACAATCCCACCACCTCACAAATTAGAAAACTCCATAGGCTCCTTAAGAAGGTCACTTCTTGGCCTGTGGAGATTACCAACAGACTAAAACCCTATAACTCTAGATCCCCCGGCATATATGGGCTCCCAAAAATACACAAAGAAAATGTGCCATTATGTCCCAGAGTGGATGGCATTGATTCCCCCACTAACAAACTAGCCAAGCATTTAGCCAAAGCGCTCTCACACTATACTGGCAATACACCATCACACATAAAAAACTCAGCCCACTTCAAAGCCAGTATAGAAAACCTTACACTCCAACATAATGACATAATGGTCAGTTTTGATGTCTCCTCCCTATTCACGAATGTCCCCCTCAATGAAACCTTAGAGCTAATTCAAGCTAAATTTCCTCCCGATATCTCAGCCCTATTTCAGTTTACAATGAACTCAGGCTATTTCGTTTGACAGGAAAAATTCTACAAACAGATAGAGGTGACAGCCATGGGTTCACCACTTTCCCCACCCTTGGCCAACTTCTTCATGGAGACGTTTGAAGAGAAAGCCTTAAACTCAGCCCCACAAAAACCTACCATATGGCTTCGCTACGTTGATGATGTTTTCGCTATTTGGCCACATGGCCCGGATTCACTCCTCTCCTTCCTAACACACTTAAACAACCAACACCCTAGAATCAAATTCACCCTGGAAAAAGAGGAAAACAATAACCTCCCCTTCCTAGACACACTAGTCACCCGCCAACCTGATGGAACCTTGGTTTTCTCAGTTTATAGAAAACCCACCCACACAGGCAGATACATTCACCAACAATCCCATCACCCCCCCTCACAACAATATGGAGTTATTAAGACATTATTCAACAGGGCAAAAATAATCTGTTCTAATGATCAAGCCCTAACCACTGAACTAAATCACATCCGTGACACTTTCTCAGCCAATGGCTACCCCCTCCAAAAAATACTTAACCCAGTTATCCACAACCCACCATCCCCTCCCCTTCACAAAAAAGATTGCTCTAAATCCATCACAATTCCCTACATCCAAGGCACCTCAGAAAAAAATCAATAAAATCTTAAAAAAACATGACTTGACCACTTGTTACAGACCGCATAGAAAACTGGCATCCCTTATCCACTCCACCAAAGACCAACCACTTCCCCTAGACCTACCTGGTGTATACTAGGTCCCTTGCAGCTGTAAACTGTCCTACTTTGGCCAAACAGGCAGGACAGCAAATATCAGAATCTCAGAACACAAGGATTACATCCGATTTCACCAGTACAGCCACTCTGGGCTTGCAGACCACACTCTGGATACTCGCCACAGAATAAGATGGAAGAAAGCCACAGTAATACACTGCAGCAAGTTCAAGTATGAAAGACTATTCATGGAATCAGCCTCGGCCCTTAGGAACATGCCAAACCTCAACAAATTTGGATGCATGAGACTGCCCCAAATTTGGGAAACTTTTATCAGAAGAACTTCAGCCCAAAGGCCAAGAACTACCAATATAGCCCGCCAGGGGGCACCATCAGGACTTTAGGAAAACACTAGCTTCCTAGCTTCAGTCTCATTTGATGTTATTAGTACTTGTGTGCACGTGTCTTTGTAGTAAGTTCCCAAGAAGATGGCAACGTGACGTTCGCCGAAATATCGGAAAGTATATATTAAAGTTTATTTAATCTATATTTCTAGTATACGTTGTCAATTCCTTAAATATTAGTTGACATGCTTTAATAGCTTGAAGAAAAAATAGGGTTTGATGATCGCAAAAATATAGAGGCCAAGTAGCAATGTTGTGTTCCTTCTACTTTGAATCTTTGAATTTTATTATCCAAAGCTGCTTTGTAAAATAAATATCAGCAACATTTGTTTATTACAAAGCATATAGTGTAATGAATGGACAAGATAATTCAAGAAAGCTGAAATGAGACAAAGTACATTAAGCATTCTTCTCTCCTACTCCCTAGATTTACTGATCATTATTACAACACAGCTTCTATTGACTTCATAACAAGGCAGTTATCCACTGTGTTACCAGTCACTGATCATATTAAACTGAGAATACAAATATTATGTAAATTAAGTAGTAGTACATATTCTTCAATCACATAAAATCAAAAATGTGTAAATCAGAGAATACCTACATAGTTTATTTATAAAAGCAACGTGCAACTCTGAAAGAGAACAAAGTGAGTCTCAATCACAGAAACCATATTCAATGTGTAATGTAGAGTAGTAAAGAGCTCTCTAATCTTAATAATGTTTATAAAAAATTAAGATCATTTTATACTTAATTATCTTATTTAATAAATCTTATCTTCAATACAGGTTTGTTTTTAGAATATCTATATCTACCATATGCTCCACCTGAAAATGCTGCTTGGACTTCTGTTAAAACGCTAAGAATTCTTGCTCAAGAAAAATCCGAGTTACTGATTAGAAACTAAATATAAAAATATTAAATTTACACTAAAATTTTTAAAAATATTAAAAAAAAAAAGTTAAAATGGGCATTCATTTAAAGACTGAGATTAAAAGTGAAATACAATAATACAATACCTATCATTTCTGCAGTATCTTCCTGAGAAATACCCATGATTTTGAAACATGCTTCTATTTGCTGTGCTACTAAAGGCCGTGTAGGAGCCATGAAAACAATTTTCCCTTGAGGATACCACCTGTAGAAATTATACATTATAACTGCTGCAATAAAGGTTTTTCCGAGACCTGTTGGAAGAATTACCAAAGTATTTTGAAATAACGCTTCTTGAACTATACTGAACTGGTATTTCCTTTCAGGTAGATTAGTAGGATAAACCCATGTTCTTCCTGAAGAAACATCAAAACCAGGTAGTTCCTCTAGGTCAGAATTTTGAAAATTAACATGTTCCCCAGAGTTTATACTATCTCGATTTTCTCTTTCTGACCAAGGTGCTTCATTATTTTCACTTTGGAAATCAGGATTACAGGGCAAACTTGTCTTCAAGTCTTGAAGCAAACAGCCATCATAATTTTTTTCATTCAAGCCAAATTTATCAGCTTCCACTCTAGAAAAATCTGAAGTATTTGTTGAACCTGCCTGCCAACTCTGAAACAGAGTAAGCTGCATTTTCTTCATTATAATCTACTGCACTTACAGGGCTGGACATTGCTTCACAGAAGTGAAATAATAAAAAAAAACCTAAAAAAAAAAAAGAAAGAAAAAAATTATGAATATGAACATATGAATCTAAAATCATAAAATCAAAATACAGTGAGCACTAATTTAAACAACCTTCAAATGAAGAAACCTTCGATTACAGGGCTTGACAAATTATGCAAAAGTTCACTCACCACACAAAAAAATTTACTCAACCAAGGCCCCCATTTTTTTTTAATAATATACAAAGTGAATAAAATTAATGTATCTGTTTAATGCCTTGTGGAGTGAGCGCCACTCAGCAATCCAAATGCTGCAAAACTTCTGACTGGTCGAAAGGCCATACAAATATTTAGTGATTGTAACACTTTAGCTATGCGTTCGCTAACGCCTTGCATTATATCCAATGGTTATAAGAATTCCTTCATAAAAAGAGCTTTAAGTAGTCGTGCTTCAGCATCCTCTTTAAATACAGAAGAACCTACGCATCCTCTATGTGCAAGGCGTTAGCGAACACATAGCTAAAATGTTAATACTACTAAATATTTGTGTGGCCTTTTGACCCGTCAGAAAAATCTCCACATTTCTCTCGTCTCCAAAGGACAAGCTCCCACATCTCAACTATCCAGGTGTCTACCAGATTCTCTGCTCTTGTGCGTTATCATATTTCAGACAAACAGGAAGATCTGCTCTGATCCAGTTAGAAGAACACGTCGTATATCCAGTACCTTGAACCTGAACAGTCTGGACTTGCAGAGCATGCCATCAACACTAGACATAGAGTTCAGTGGAACAAGACAAAAGTCATTCACAAAAGTCGGTTCCTAATGGAACGGCTTTACAAAGAAGCATGTGAAATGTTACTTCACTCCCCTAACCTAAACAGATCCAATGGTCTACGTCTTTCTCCCTTATGGGAGATAGCACTCTATAAATCAGCATATCTTTCCTAATTTGTAATTGCATACACATATATATATATATACACAGGTAGTCCTAGACTTACGACGACTCGCACTTAAGACGGCCAAAAATTATTGTTCTTAAAAATTCTCTAATTTAACTTTGCTGCCAGCATATACATACACATATCACATTGCTTTTGTATACACATCACAGCATTGCAATCAGTCAACAAGCAAAGCCTATCACCAATATGCAATAGCCTCTGCTATGATTCACCCACTTCTAACTTATTACAGCCTTTGGCACGTTAGTTGCTAATCAGCAGTCGAAGTGTTCGTTACTCTCATTGCAATTTTTGTATCTCGTCGTAACTCTGTCATGTCCACTGAGAGAAGTAAAACTACAGATGAAAATTCCAACATAAAAAAGAAGGCGAGGAAAGCTTTAAGTTTAGATGTTAAAATGAAGGTCATTAAAGCATATGACAAAGGAAAGAAAGTCGGTGAAATAGCACGAGAAGAAAAACCATCACATTCAACTGTTTCAACAATTATAAAAGATAAATCAAGAATAATGGAGGCAACTAAAGGGGCAGTTAATATGAAATGTACAATTTTAAAGAAAAAAAAGAGACGTGCCAATTCATGAAATGGAGAAGCTTTTAATGATACGGATAGATGATCAAATCAACAAGAATATTCCTCTCAGTTTGTTTATGATTCAAACAAAAACATTCAGCCTATTTAAGGAAACAACAAGAAGATAAATACAGCGAGCATACATTTAACACTAGTAAAGGTTGGTTTTATTGATTCAAAAGCCGATTTAACTTACATAACATATGAATAATGGGAGAAGCTGCTAGTTCCGATTTTGAAACTGCCGAAATTTTCAAGAAAAATCTGAAAGAGATGATAAAAGATGAAGGCTATTTGCAGATTTTTAATGTAAATGAAACCGGACTGTTCTGAAAAAGAATGCCAGAATGAACTTACATTCACAGAGAAGCTACATCGGCGTCTGGTTTTTAAGGCATTTAAAGATAGGATTAAGCTTCTTCTTGGAGGAAATGCTGCTGGTTTTAAATTAAAACCATTTCTTGTTTACTGTTCACAAAACCCCAGAGCTTTGAAAAACATTGACATGAATAAATTGCCGGTTTACTACAGGGGTAATCCTAAGGCTTGGGTGAGAATTGTTTTATTCGAAGACTGGTTCTTAAATTGTTTTATTCCAGAAGTACGTGCCTACTGTCCTGAAAAAAAAAAACATTCCTTTTACAATTCCATTGCTGCTTGACAACACTCCAGGGCATCCTCTTCACATCGGCGATTCAAATGAAAATATAAATGTGATGTATCTACCGCCCAATACAACAGCTGTGACTCAACCTATGGATCAAGGTTCAATTGCTACATTTGAGACATATTATCTGAAAACTACATTTCCTCAAGCAATAACAGCAATGGACAATGATGCTATAACATTATGCGATTTTTGGAAAAATTACGATATTAACCAACGTATCCAGAACATTGGAACTTCATGGAAGGAAGTATCGGAACAATGTATGCGAGTAGGAATTTGGAAGAAGTTACTACCGCAGGAGACACTCGAAGAGTACAATGAGCATAGTATGTTAGAACAAATTGGTGAAGAAATCGTTGAAATTGCAAGAAAACTGGATCTAGAAACCAATATTACCGATATAGAAGAATTAGCAGATCATGAAGAAAGTGAACTGACTGATTTTCCAAAACAAAAGAGTCATAGAAGAAATGAATAATGAGGAAGACAAATCGTTAAAAAAATTTACTCTAAGAGGATTAGCTGAAGTATTTTCTAAACTAAATCAAGGACTTCAGCTACTCGAAAATATGGATCAAGACAGTGATTGCTTCGCCAAAGTCGAAAAGCAAATTCGAGAAGTAGTCAGATGTTATCGCAAAATATATGAAGAAAAAACCCAACAGACAACATTAACCAATTTTCTGATTAAAAAAAATCAGAAAATTGGTGAAAAAAACCATATCATCCAAATGAATGACAATTACTCACCTGTTTAATTAAAGACACTGTTAATAAAGTTTTTTGTTTATGTTAACTGATATTTAAAGGAATTTCAAATTAAAGTAAGTTCACCATTTTTGATGTGTTTATTTATTTTGTTCTTCAATTTTTCTTTCTTAATTTTGTATTTATGCATGTTCTAATAAATAATTTATAAATGTTTATATAAGTTTATACATTTTTAACCGATTTAAGTTAAATAGAAACCTAATTTATGAAAATATTATAACAGAAATCGTACAAATCAAGAATTAAAAAAAGTCCTCGCCTTATGGAGACGTTGGAATGGAACTCCATCGTAAGTCAAGGACTACCTGTAGTAAAAAAAAAAAATAAAAATAAATTTTTTTTTTTTTAAATAAATTAAGAAATTTAACCTTAGCTACTTAGGTGGGGCTTTGAATATAACAGTTATTGTTTAATTAGCCTTTGTACCTGTACTGATGATGCCTGTGATATTCAGGCAAAAATTCTACGAATAAAGAATATTTTACGAGTTAATTCCGTTATTATAATAGTAAGTAAAAACAGGATACTTTAATTTTAGAGATACCTGATAAAGGTTTCACAATAATATTAAAATCCTATAATGAAAGTCTTCAAAGAACCACTAACATTCGAAACTTGAATTTGCTGCAATTACAAACTTATAAAAATTACTGTCATAATCACACCACAGAAATGGTTTATTTATTAATGGAAAAATAAGAGGGTAATAAATTTATTAAACTGATTGGTTTTATCAGCCCTCAGGGTGTGTGTGTGTATGTGTGTGTGTGTGAAGTGGATCTGGAAAGTTCTGATAAACACCTAGAACAAAAATGATATTAAAGCAACTAATACATACTCAGCTCATGTGTTACAAGAATGTGCAAGTGAAAGAGCATTGCCTCTGAAAAAGTTGTTTAATCAAAGTCTCAGCTCTGGCAAGATTTGAAGGGAGTGGAAAGAGGATAAGATAGTTCTAATACATAAAGGAGGCTCCAATTGGATCTCCAGACTCCATGGAGATGCCATAAAATAATAATAACCACAAGAAAGAACATACAAGGATATAAGAATATATGAACATAAGTTACCTTCATAACTCTGCTAGTATATTCTTTCTTGTAGTTATATCACTTGCTTTAATTTTAATATCATTTTTGTTCTAGGTGTTTATCAGGACTTTCCAGATTTTCCTCTCCCCACTCTCTCTCTCTCTGTGTGTGTGGTGGGGGGGGGGGGGTCAAACCTTTGTTGTAACAAACATGGAAATACAAACACAGCAGGGATTAAGTGGATGCAATATAAAGCACCTGTTACAAAAAAAAAAAGATTGTGGAAAGAATAAAAACAACAAGGTGATCAGCATGCCCATGAGCAATATAAAGCACAAGCAAGAAGGGTAACTAATATGATAAGGAAGGCTAACTCATATTTTGAAAGAAAATTAGCTAAGCTGGCCAAAGTAAATCCAAAAGTTTTTTTTTTCCTATATAGCAATTAAGAGAAAGAATGATTATGGAAAGATAACTTTATTCAGTGCTGAGTAGAAAAGCGATCACTTTGCAAGGGTGATGCTTTTGCAGTTACTGAGATGACAGAGAATGATGCGAGCATTGAGGTTGATGAATTGGAGGTACTCAGTATATTGAAAAATATCAATGTGAATACAGCAGTGGCCTGGACATTATGTGAGCTCATGTGCTACGAGAACGTGCAAGTGAAAGTGACCCTGACAAAGTTATTTAATCTAAGTCTCAGCTCTGGCAAGATTCCAAGTGAGTGGAAAGAGGATAAGATAGTTATATTACATAATGGAGGCTCCAAGACAGAAGTAGCAAATTAAAGATCAATCAGTATCTCTGAAGCAGTACTTAAAGCATTGAAAACATTAAAGGTAAAATTCAGGAATGAATGGATGGATAGTAATATGATACTCTATAGGGGGGGGGGGGGCAGCATGGCTTTGTAAAAGGTAGGTCCTGTCTCAGTAATTTATGCACATTTTATAATAATGTATCATCAGAATTGGATAAAGGAAATAGCTACGCGATGATGATGATGCTTGACTTTGCAAAGGCATCTGACAGAATACCGCGTATAAAACTATTACATAATTTGATGCAAATGTAAATGGACATGAGTCTGGTGCCATGAAGTACAAAGCCCTGGGGCACTCTACTTCATAGCACCAGACTCACCAGATATACTAATGAGAAAATAATCATTGGCAAACAACTGCATATCACCTTCAAATCTTCTACTCTTTAATTTGTACATTAATGATATAGCAGAAGATTTGAAGGGAATATGCAGTTTTGCTAATGATGCAAAACTAGGGAGGGCAATAGTTGATAAAGGTAATGTAGATATCTTACAAGATGATTTAAATAAATTGGCAGTGTGGGCAAAGGACAATTGTTGTCAATTCATTGTGATAAAATGTAATGTAATGCAATGCAATTTGGGATGAAAAGATTACGCACTTCGTATCTGTTGATGGTACTAGTTTACAGGAAATTGATGAAGCTAGGGATTCGAGGGGGGGGGGTAGAGATTTGAAATTCAGGCGGCATACTGCAAGATTTGGCAAAATAGCCCAGAGGATTATGAACTCCTGCGCTTAATAAAAGTGACCTTCAGTTTTCATATCGGCTGTAGACAGAGGGTCAGAAGGCACCTGTCCAGCATGAAGTGTACGAGTCCAGCCAGATCTGACCTCTGCACAGCATGAAAAAAGCGGCAATTAAAAAACATAACTGGAAGAGAAATGCCAAAGTGGAGAAGAAACATGGACAATCAATTACAATGAAGGGATACTAATGAGAAAATCAAACTCTGTAAACAACCAGTGTGAAAACCTGATCCCAAACACTGCAGAGGAAATGTGTAGGACATGTGGTCAAAAACAAACAAACTTCGTAGAATCTTCCAGATCCATTTCACAAATATATACTGCCTCAGTTCTAACCTTATTGTTGTTCCCTTCCACCTTCAGTCTGCAAAACCTCACCTACTCCTCCTGAGAGAAACTCAAATCTCAACCTCCTCAAACATTACCTATCTCTGCTTTCCGAACTACACACTCTTTAACTCCTTTCACCTCAGAGGTTGGAGTCCACACATATGTTCGCTCGGATATACCATACCAGGGAGTACCAAACATGGAATCTCCCAATTTTGACCTCCGTTGATTAAAAATCATCCTGCCCAATTATACCAAATTCATATTCTGTCTCTACCACTCTCCTAATGCCAACAACCACCTTGAACTCTTCAATCACCTTTCCTTAAATATTCATTTTCTCCAATCCAACTCTCCAAACAATGAAGTCATCTTCCTCAGGGACTTCACTGTCCACAACACTAACTGGCTGCCCACTTCCAAATGCAAAGATCAAGCAGGTACAAAGGGCAAGACTTTTGCAATCACAAATGATCTCACACAAATAGTCCATATAATCACCAGAATACCAAACAGTCCCAACCATTCCTGAAACACTTTGAACCTCATCCTTGCAGTGATCCATCTAAGTACACTGTGAATGTTGTCTGCCCTCTGGGCAACTCAGACTACAATGAAGTGCAGATTGCTTCCCCATGGAGCAATACAGACAACATACACAAACTCTTGCACCCATGCATTGCATGCCATTACCAGAAAGCTAAGCAGGACAATCTTTGCAACTTTCACTCCTCATTTTCTTTGTCAGATTACTGTTTCTGGTCACTTGAAACAAACCTATGTGCAGAAAGAATTCAGAAACAATACTCATTGGCATGGAAACATTTATTCCCTGCTCCATGGTAAATTCTCGTCCCCTATTTGAGCATTGAATACATAAATGATTCTCCAGGGAAAAGAAGAGTCAGGCATATCCCAACTGGCTTGCATCCAAAACTCCATCTTATTTTACAGCCTACACACCAAAGCCCAGAATAGCTACAAGAAAATTATCACCACATTGAAAAACTGATTTTGAGAGAGCTTAAAGCAAGAAACTTGCATCCTGCCCAAATGACAGATATGTCTTTTGGGCTCTAGCTAAAGCTATTGGCTGTAACTTCTGCCCAACACTACTGGGGCCACTACTACTACACCCAGATGGTACTATTCATCATTACCCAGAGAAAAAGCCAACTTCCTGGATTACTACTTCTCTTTCAACTCTTGCATAGCTGATCATGGTAAATGTCTTCCAACCATTCCATACATCCCAACATTCAATGTTGCATTTAATCTTTTGCTAGCAAGAAATGAGAAAAATTATGCTCAGACTAGATACCAAAAAATCTCCTGGCCCTGATGGTCACATACAACCTATTCCTAAGAAGGGTGACCAAGCCATACCTTCAAACTACCATCCAATTTCTCTCACCCCAATTCTTTCACTGTCGATCAACAGGGAATCTACTAACCTGCATCACTCATTTCTGGGCCAACACCTTGAAAAAGTTTGGTAAATCTCAAGTGGTTACTCTTGATCTCCAAAGCTTTTGACTGAGTTTGGCACAAAGACCTATTAAGAAACTCCCATCATTTGGTCTCCCCCCCCCCCCCCCCGACTTCAGCAATTGGGTAGCCAGCTTTCTGGCTGGATGGCTTCAAGTGATATATGGCTCCTTATCTTCTATCTATCTATACAACTAATGCTGGGGGTCACAAAAGTTTCTTTTCCAGCTATGTTCTCTCACCCACTCTCTTCCTTCAATACATAAACGATCGACTTCAGCTGACTGCCAATCCAGTATGAAGTTTTGCTGATGACAGCATTACACTCCTTTTCATTTGACAAACCCTGCAAAGCACAAATCATCACAGCCTCCAGAAAATTAATCTCTACTACCTTAAATTCCAATCTTCAAAGCATTCATCAATGGGATTTGGATAACATTTTCAACTTCAATGCCAGCAAAACACAGTTCTGCATTATTTCCCACAAAAAAGAACCCTGTTCTTCCAATCTTAACTTTAACAATACTCAAATCTCTATTCAAGATGAGATTCACTCTCTCAAAATAACTAACCTCTAATCTCTTTTGGCACAAACATATCACAACTATTGCCTCCTCTGTATCCAAAAAATTAAGCTCTCTTTCACTTAAGGCATTACTTTAACTCTGAACAGCTCTTAATCCTATCTTCTTCTCCCGTAGTCCTAAATGAACCGTTGGGTCATTCATGGCTGGTAGGTGATACTCTTTGCTAGCCTCCTCCAGTCGTCTCGGTCTCTTGTTCTTGATGTCAGTTGAGAAAGGGAGGAATTTGTCCATTTTTTGATGTTATCATTCCATTTTAATCGAGTTCGACCCCTAACCTTTGATCCCGGAATGATTCCATCTAGTGCTTGCTTTGGAATGCCATTAGCCCTCTCCACATGTCTGAACCATTTCATCTGTCTTCTTCTGATGACTGTCAGAATATTTTCCCTTTTTCTCCCATCTATTGAATCAATCAATTTTCGGGCATTTTCATTGGTTTCGTGAGCGGTATAAGGAATTCTCAAAAGTCTTCTGTAAGTTTTCATTTAGAAAGACAGGAGTCTCCTCTCATCTTCCTTCAATAAAGTCCAGCCCTCATAACCATACAAGAGGACAGAATTCACCAAGGTGTCAATTAGTTTTAGTGTAGTTGTGATTGCTATTCTGTTATCTCCCCACAATGGTTTTAACTTTTGTAGGGCCACGGTTGCCTTAGCAATTCGGTATTTAATGTTGGTTTTTGAATGACCATCTTGACTCAACATGCTTCCTAGATAAGTGAACTTCTTTACATTCTCAATTTGTTTATTGCCATTTTCTATCTTTAAGAATTCAATGTCTGATTTTGAGGTTATCATTGTTTTTGTTTTTTGTAGGTTTATGTATAATCCATAATTTTTTAATGTTCCGAAAACACGGCTGGTTATCTCTTATAATTCTTCTTCACTTTCTGCCAAAAGATCGATATGGTCAGTGAAACGTAACTTATTTATTCTTAGTCCACCAACTACAATTCCAGTGTCATATTCATAAAGAGCTTCATCTATGACATATTCCAGAAAACAATTAAAAAGAAGAGGAGGACAAGATGCATTCCTGTCTTACCCCTCCCTCCCCCGTTCTGCCCAGAATGGTTCACTGCTGTAATTTTTAATTTCAATTCTCATATCAGATGAGGAATAAAGAGATTTAATAATCCTAATGATTTTGTTGTCAATACCATAATGTTCTAAAATTTTCCATAATGCCTCGTGCCATATTGAGTCAAAAACTTTTTGAAGGTCTAAGAAGTTGTGACAGATTATTTTGTTATGTTCTATGTATTTTTCGCCTAGTATGTGTATTGTAAAAATATGGTCAATTGTACTTCTGGAAACCTGCTTGTTCATCTTAATCCTATACAAATCACAAATTTACCCAACCACTGAATATTGCTTTCATATCCGGAGTGGTGCCCCTAAGAGCTCCATGAAAATACTGGATTCCATACAGAAAAGAGCAGTTAGATTGATTGATGATCCCTCTCTCACTAATATACTCAATTTTTTACAGGCATTCAGCTTCTGCATCTTCTATAAATTCTTCTATGGCTGCTGTTCATCAGAATTAGCATCAATAATTTCCCCACCCTCTCCAAACAGTGAAGTCTTCTTGGCTGCTCTCTTGCAAATCTGCCCAAATGCATGCAACAGCTACCCTCTTACAGTTCAACTCCAAACCCACATAACAAATTTCTCGTCGTCTTCTTCGTTTCTCCCTTCCACTGCTGTCCTCTGGAACAGTCTTCCACCACACATTGCTCAGGGAATAATCCACAGCATTTCAAATTAAATGTCAATAAGTTTATCACCATCCATGGTACTAACATACTATACGCTGACCAACCTCTTGTGGATGGGCTCTCCATAAAAAAATTTCTCTCTAATACTTTTTTTTTTAATCTATTATATTTTATTGAGAATTTAAAATAAAAAAAAATAAAAATAAAAATAAAAAAAAAAACAGGAGGCAGATTTAACTAATCATTGGATTTGATATTACTGGACTAATGTAGATCAGATTTTTCACAGAATGAGTGGAGACATGGGGAGAACAAGAGGCCATCCCTGGAAGCTGTATAAAGGAGGGTGTGAGAGAGTAGATTTTATGCATGAAGAAAACTGTTAAAATAAATTTTCAAATATACAAATGATGTCTTACTCTGTACAGTATAACGAACAGGATAGCATGCATTGTGTGTGATTTTAGCAGTTTGCATGGATTGATGAAATTTAAATCCACGATATTGAGGATTCTAAATGGTGGCCAAAGTGATCCAGAGGCAGTCAACTTTCCAGATTATCTTGCACTGGAAGAAAAAAAAATTCTATATATATTCAAATTCTTTATAAATATATATAAACAATTTAATGGAATTATTTTGAATTATTATTTACTAATAATGTATTTGCTACGGTAAGCAATTCTGAAATGAATTTAGCAAGAAAATAACCACATCTTAGAAAAATAATTAAATGTGGCAATCTCATAACAGTTCAAATAGTTGGAATGCATTGCTTGGAAGTGTGGTGACTGTGAATGCATTTAAGTCATGGTATAATGAGCTGTATGTGCAACAGAGGACCTCTCACAATGAGTCAATGATTCCAGAGGAAGGATCTAATAATAATAAATATTACAATAGAAAATATATTTCTTGTATTCTCTGGGGCAGTGGTTAACAGATATCACTGTCTGTCCATAACAGACCGAGCTAGTCACAGGACACTTCATACAAACCAAAATAAAGGGCTGTTAATCTGGTGAGCAGATCAAGGTGGCTAGATTCAAGTGTGGTTAGAATGTAGCGCGAATACATAGATGGTTTCCGACTTGACAAGTTAATTCATTCCAAGCAGACGCTCGTAAAGCAAGAATTTATTTCCATAGATGTAACGTTAACAACAGCAGTAACATTCTCAATAATGAAATCTGACCATAGTAATGTTAAATACAAGTCAACAAAACAATAATGTATGCTTAAACAATGATTTATTTATCCAAATATATGAAAACATAGCCAAGCAAATTATGAGTAATCTATTTTCATGTTTCCAAGAGTCTTCTGTTTTATATTTGTGTTATAAATATCAATAACATGCATAAGCAATTTTTAAATCTGAAGCAACTTTTTTAATGCACATTGTCTGAGGTCTGACTTGGGTATATTTTTTATCAATGCTGAACAAACTTGGTGTAGAATTAGGCCCTGGTTTTTGTTGCATTGCATTGGAATTCTAAGCATATTTGCAGCTTTAAATTTCCTTATGTAACAATTTTTTTCAATTTTTATAGTCTATAAAACTTTATAGACTATAAAAATCGCAAGATTTGTAGACTATAAAAATCGTTTATAGTCCATGACTATAAACGATTTTTATAGTCTACAAACCTTGCGATTGTTTAATGTTATGTTCTTGATAAAAATTTTATCACATAAAAAATAATAATGTCATCCAAAAGAAGCAAGTCCGATTCTTCTACAGCTAGCAAGAAAAGAAAACTATTGACTTTGGAAACAAAACTCAACATTATTAAGGATTTTGAAGGTGGAATGAAAATTTGTAAACTAGCAAAGAAGTTCGATCTACAGGAATCTACAGCAATCATAAAAGAAAGGTTTACAGATTTTGGAGGACATAGATTCTAACGAGGTAATAGATTGTAACGAGGAATAAAAAAATCATTAGCTTGCTATGAAGAAATTTTGCGTAACAAGAAAAAGACATTATGCTGTCAGACGAATCTATTAGATTTTATGAAACCATTGCCATCGAAATAACTTTCTTTTTTTTATGTTTTTTTTTTAATACAAAAAACTACAATTATGATTATATTTCTTAAAAAATATAGGTGTTTTTGTAAACCTTTGGTCCCAATTGTATGTTTGTATATATAAATTACATGCAAAATTATACCCCCGAGTTACGCGAATTGGACTTGCACGCTTTTTGTTGGTCCCACCTACCACGTGAACGTGACTTCGGGGTTTTACTGTATTTAATTTAATGAACAGTTAGACGGCCATAACATCATAAAATGGACTATTTTGAGTAATTTCTCATTTCTTGTGTTTTAAACTTGTAGTTACCTTTGACCCCTGAAGATGTAAGTCAAACGACTTATGAAACTTGTCGGGTTTATTTTTTTATTGTTATTTATCTTAATAAACATGTGGTCCAATTACCAGAATCTTTCTTATGAACTGCTAAACCACAGAAATCTATGCCTACAAATATCAAGTTCCTTCCAACTATCTTCATTTTGAATATGATTCTGCCACTGAAGCCATCTGTTCGCTTCCCTACTTTTACTCAGAACTCTCATATCTGTGGTCTCTAGTCATTGATCAAGTGCTCTGTTTCTAATCCAACTCTCAGATCCATAACTTAATACTGGTTTGAACACTGTCATGTATACTGCTAGTTTGGGATTTGGGCTACTTTCTCTCTTATTCCATATACAATTATTCAATTCACTCCCCCACCATACCAACTTTGCTTATTCTGTTATCTATTTCCAAATTAAATTTGCCATCTTCACTAAAAACTGTGCCTAAACAGCTGAAATATTTGACTTGTTTCATATAGGATCTCCACTGAGAATACACCTGACATTTTCTATGTTCATGCCTATGTTCATAATTTTGATCTTTTTATTGCCATGTTTAGGAGTACAGCATCTTTTGAATAAAAAGTTTGATATCTCCAATTCTAATATCAGGTAATGCCATTTCCTTGTATAATGCAATCCATACAGATGATGAATAAGAGTGGAGATAATGTGCATCCTTGTTCTACCCCTGATTTTGCATCAAACCATCTTCCTGTATTTCCTTCAATTCACTGCTGACATACAACTTAAATATAGACTATGTATTGCTCTGTATAATGTTCCATTTACCCAATATAACTATAGTTCCTTTGCCAGATCAACAAAACTTAAGTACAGATCCATGTCATATTCCTATAATTTTTCAACTACTTGTAAAGTGAAAAGCTGATCTTGACTATTTGGTCTGAACACAGCTTGTTCTCCTCCAAATTTTTCTTCCACAATTTTTCTCAGCCTATTTTCAAGTATGTTTGCATAAATTTTACCTGAAACACTCAGAGAAATTCTTCTGCAATTTTCACATTCAGATTTATTCCTTTTCTTATATATGTGAAAACTATGAGAGCTTTACTCCAATCATATGGAATTCGGCCTTCTGACCAGTCCCTCTGTATTATGCAATGTAGCCACTGCAAAATTTTTATACCTCCATAGGTGAGCATTTCTGGTTGAATATCATCTATTCCTGCTGCCTTTCCACATTTCAAGTTTGTGATGGCTTTATTGATGTCTACTCCTGTTGGTTCCTCTATAAAATTTTATACTACTGTTCTGTCACTGCTTGTATCACGTAACAATCTTTCAAAGTAATTACTCCACACATCTAGGATATCCTTAACTTCAGTTTTATGTCACCTTTGATTCTTTTTACAGTAGTCTTTCCTGCATTTCTAGAATTTTTCAATAGCCTCTAGAACATTTTTGCCACCTTCCTGATATTTATCTTCTATATTCTTAACTAAGTCTTCCATGACTTTTATTCAGCTACTTTTATACATAGATTTGCTCTCTTATATTTTTCTCTATATTCTTTTAGGGTATCTACAAACTTATTTGCTAGGTACTTTTGCTATGGTTTCTTCTTTACCAGGATTAACATCTTTAACATCTTATGTCCACCATGGCGTTGTTATTTTTTATCCTTGCAGAAAACTTCATCACTGCCTGCCTAGCTGAATCAATGTTTTCTTCAGAGTTTGCCACTGAGATGACAAGGTTCGGTTATTGTTTTCAAAATTATTTATTTTTTGTTTAATAATGTTTGTGTAGATGAGTCTACAGTTTACCTTTAAAAGCTGCTCAACTTTAATTTGTTCTTTTTTGACTGTGATATTCATTTTTATCCTGCTTAAAACTAAGTGATGGTGAATGCCAACTTCAGACCCTTTGTACAATCTTGTATCCTGAACCAGCATGAAGATATTATCAACACTGACACAGTCAATGAGGCTTTTCTTATTTCTTGTGTCTTCTCTCCACTTGAACTTGTGCACATCTTTATGTTGGAATATGTTAGCAATGAATAGGCTATTCTGAGCAGAAATTTAGCAGAGACTTACCATTATTATTAGCTTTGCTCTTTTCTCCAAATTTTCCAAAATGTTCCTATATGCCTGGTAGGATTCATTTCTTACTATGCTGTTTAGATCTCCAACAAAAATCACTTTTTCCATTTTGTTTATGTCAGCTGCCTAATCTAATAACTCAAAAAAAAAAATTCCTCCACTTCTTTCTTAGGAGAATTTTATCAGATTATCAAATCTTATATTTCTGCCTTCTAAGGCACTTCTTACTGTATCAATCCACTTATATATTGGTCTTCCTTTGGGTCTTTTTTCTGCCAACCTAGCAAAGAACATTTGTTTTGTTAATCTTAAATCTCCCATTCTGTTTAAGTGACCATACCACTTAAGATTAGCCCTACTAACACATTCCTGGATGTTAACGTCAAGTTCTCCCCTAATATCCTCGTTTTTAATATGATATTGCCATTGATGCCACCTGTTCATGCCCATAATCTTTCTTAGGACTATCAGATTGCAGTCTCTAGTATCTGGCCATGTGGTTTCTTTCTAACCCAGCTCTCAGATCCATAAGTTAAAATTGGCTTGAACACTGTCTTGTATACAGCTAGTTTAGTGTTTAGAGTAATTTCTCTCTTATTCCATATAGATTTATTCAGTTGACTTCCTACCATATCAGCTTTACTAATACTTTTATCTATTTTCATATTTAATTTACCATCTTCACTAAATATTATACCTAAATAGCTGAAAACCTTTACTTGTTCTATAGGTTCAACATTACGGATCGATGTTTTCAATGTTTCTGCATAATTTCATCGTCTTTGTCTTGTTATTGTTGACCTTTATACCATTACCTATTACAACAGTTATTCAATTTAGTCAGGGAATCTTGCTCACTTTTACTGGATTTATTTAGAAATATAACATCATTTGCATAAAATAAACTGTTGAGGTTAACATCTCCAATTTTGATAACAAGTTTAATACCACTTTCCTCCATAATGATCCATATAGATAATGAATAACAGAGGGGATAATGTACATCCTTGTTTCACACTAGCTTTAACATTAAACCATCTTCCTGTACGTCCTTCAATTCTAACTGCTGACTTACAACTCAAATACAGACCAAATATTGCTTGATATAATGCTCCACTGACACCATACAACTGAAGCATTTTGAATAGCTTTTCTCTTGGCACCAAGTCATATGCCTTTTCCAGACCAACAAAACCTAAATACAGATCTTTGTTATATTCCCATGCTTTCTCAACTATTTGTTGTAAAGTGAAGATCTGATCCTGACAACCTCTATTTGGCCTGAATCCAGCTTGTTCATCACCAAGCTTCCTTTCCACAATCCTTCTCAGGAGTTTCTCAAGTATACTTGCATAAATCTCACCAGGAACAATCAGTAAGGAAATACCTCTGTAATTCTCACATTCAGTTTTATTTCCCGTTTTATATATGGGTACTATGAGAGCTCTACTCCAATCATCCAGAATTCATCCCTCTGTCCAGGCCTTCTGAACTCTGCAGTGCAGCCACTGTAAGACTTTTATACCTCCATACTTGAGCATTTCTGGTCGATTATCATCTATCCAGCTGCCTTTCCACATTTCAGGCCTTTGATGGCTTTTTCTACTTCAAGTATGGATATGTATTCCTGATTGTATGCCTTTGAGTGTTTTTTAACCACTGTGCTATCACTGCTTGTTTCATTTAGCAATTTTTCGAAGAATTACTCCATACTTCAAGGATATATTTTTCTCCCGTTTTCATGTCACCTTTATCATCATTAAGTCCTTTTACAGCATTCTTTCCTCCATTTCTAAGCTTCTTCAACAACCTCCAGAATATCTTGCCACCTTCTTGATATTTATTTTCTATGATCTTACCAAAGTCTTCCCATGACTTTTGTTTAGCTAGTTTTACACAGTGTTTACCTTTCTTACATTTGTCTCTGTATTTCCTAAGAGCACAAACTGACTTATTTGCCAGAAATTTTGATATGCTTTCTTCTTTTCCATCAGTTGCCTCTTTAACTTCCTCTGTCCACCATGGAGTTCTGACTTTTCTATCCTTACAGATAACCTCACCACATGCCTCTCTGGCTGAATCAATCAGTGTTTTCTTAAGTGCTTGCCACTGAATCTCCAAAGGTTTGGTTCCTGTTCTCAAATCCTTTTATTTTTTCTTGAATAATTTTTGTGTATTTTAGTCTACAGTTCACATCTGAGAGCTGCTCAACTTTTATTTGCTTTAAAACTTTCTTACATGTTATTATTTTCAATATGAAATTCAATTTATTCTGCTCAAGACTAAATGGTGATCACTTCTAATTTCAAATAATCAATACACTCTAGTGTCCTGTACCAGTGAGAAAACATCACTATCAACAATGACATAGGAATCAGGGGTGAATTCTCCATGCTTGCTATGCAAGCTCATTACTTGAGAAAGAAGTAATATTTATTTGTTAATAAATGCATGTATTTATAAGCATTCCATTCAGGCTTTTATTTTTGTAGACAGAAGACGTCTTAAGCTTGCGTGGCAATAATTGAGCTTTGCGTTGTGTATCGAAGGCCAATGCTTGCTCGTCTAGTCAAAGCTCTACCTTGGCTTGCTCGGTTGTGGGAGCTTACAGGTCCTCACTATGGCACTGTGATTTCATGTGCGCGCATAGCCATTTCTAATCCCTTCACATCGTCTTAAAAATAGGCCATACACAGTCAAAGTAGCTCTAGCCAGTGAGCTTCAGCCAGCCTCTACAAGTGTGCTTGTTGCTTGGGAAAATTAAGTTACAACCAACTTTTTATGATGATGTACATAAAGAAGAATGGTAGGATAGAATTTATATTCAAGTAGCTAAATTGAAAAAGATAGAATATTTATTTTACAAATGATATTCTATTTGTATGATTAAATGTACATAAATTTCTAAACACAGTAAAACCTCTTTTTTACACTTTTCAGAGGACTGATGGAAAAAAGTGTAAATAGCAGGAAATGTAAAAAAACATTAAAAAAAAAAAGGTCAAAAGATGACTTACTGTTAGTATGCGAGTCTACATACTAGATTACAAAATTTAATAACTGAAATTAAATGAATTTACAATTACTTACATTTATCTATTTAAAAAAATCTTAAAATATTTCATGGCTTTTGCTTTTTTTTTTTTTTTTTTGACATAGCACCAGATTGCTTTGCATTGAGTTCAATGCTTTACCTGTTTTTTACTATCGTGTTCAAAGTGGACACGGAGAGTCCAAGATCTTTTGCTAAATGCACACGTGTTCCAGCATGCCAATTTACACACTGCAGAATTACCATATTTTCTTCTACTGAAATACGTATTCTATCTTTTTTCTCCATGTTACTAACATGGATAATCCACCACCACAACTTGAAAGCAACTTTCACATGCTAAATTACGTAGCAGAAATTCTGCAATATCAATTTGTACTGTGATTGAAAAATCACGGTATCGCTCGTCACTAGATTACTGCTGCAAGCCACTGTGATGGCGGAAATGAAACTACAGCCGAAAGCAAAGCCATCTGGGAACAGAAATGTGCAGATTTCTGCAGAAATCAATTCTAAAATCAGTATTGCCACCTGAGAAAACAACGCAAATCACATCCACATCAAATTGTTAATGACGGGAAAACGGTATATCGTAAGAATAGGCCTTTAGATGGGACCAGTGGAAAATGACGTAAAATGGCAGGAAAACGTAAATTGCGGGAACGTAAAAATGGGATTTTACTGCATATATATAGTTTTAAATGGTTAGTAATTCATTATTCCATTAATCAGATTTCAATCACACCTCTCACTCCCTGAATGATAACAAGAGCAAGCGTGAATTTCAAGACCAACATTCACGATAGTCATTGAAACTTTTCTTATTCCTTGCCTCTTCTCTCCATGTGAATTTGTGCACTTGGAACATTGTGTTAGTAATAACCAGTTCATGTCCTGAGCAGAAATCCAACAGATATTTGCCATTATTATTAGCTTTGCTCATTTCTCCAATTTTCTCAAAATATTTTTGTATTATTTAAAATAAAGAGCCAAGAGGCTTCAATTCAGCGACGTAAAAATTATTTAATTTAAATTAAGGGGATATTAAATCCCACATTATTTCAAAGCCGAATAAGAAACTCAAAGAAAGAAATCTGATCTAAGAGTTTCATGCCGAATATAGAAACTATATAAAGTTCAAAGAGTCCAAGCGTAAGCCAACACCTGGTAGTGCAATGCCAGGGCAACTTGGTGCAAAGGTGGAGCAAGTTCTGATCACTATTTTTGGTATTTAGCCATAATGTAAAACAACAGCTCTTAGGAGATGTATTACTGTTCTACATTATGAGAGAAGGTCACTACCCAGACCGGTTTCGACCTTTTTTGAGGTCTCATCAGTGAGTAGGTAGACCTGAATAATACCAAGATGGTAGTGAACAGAAACTTACATATACTCTGCTATACGAATAGCCTTGGCATTGCACTACCAGGTGTTGGCTTATGCTTGGACTCTTTGAACTTTATATAGTTTCTATATTCGGCATGAAACTCTTTGATCAGATGTCTATCTTTGAGTTTCTTATTTGGCTTTGAAATAATGTGGGATTTAATATCCCCTTAATTTAAATTAAATAATATTTTTGTATGTCTGACAATCATTTCCTACTCTGCTATTTAGATGCCCAACAAGGACCAACTTTTCCTTTTTCATTGTCTCAGTTGCTTTCTCTAAAGCCTCAAAAAATTCCTCCACTTCTATCTCACTAGCATCTTCTGTGGGACCATAGGCACAAATAGGTCTTATTGTCCATTTCCCGATTCTGATATTTGTCCACATCACTCTACTTGAAATTGGTGTTTAGACTCAAGCAAACCCATATAGTGCATCTGCAAACACAGTATCTAACTAAAATCTATTGTTTTTAGTTAGACGTGTGTGAGTGCGCCCACTAACTCAAACACAAAGCTGCAATAAAATTCATAAACGTGTTAAAACTAAGACATATAGAGTGAATGTTATTATGGCAGTTTCAGATATTATGGAATTTGGTTGAAGAGAATTAACGTTTCAGCTCAAAAACGTCGGCTTGACTTCGTGTTTTGGTAACACGATCCTTTGTTAATACCACACCAATCATATCCACATCTTCATAGCTGTTCTATCTCTATTGGCCTACCATTGCTGTCTATTTCACATTCTGCTTTCACTTCTCAGACATTCGTGAAGGGTGTTCATTGCATATCTAAAATCTTGTAAATTACTTAGAATTTTTACTTGGAATAATGGGATAAAAGATGACACTATTTGGATAGATGACTTTGACAATGCACATAAGGAAACTGCTCGAGGCCGGAAGTAGCTACAACGAAGAGGAGATTCTTGGTAAGTCATCCCCATTTTCAGTTTTTTTTCCTGAAAATTTTAGTTTTTAAAAATCCCCACATATATCTCTCACTTTTTTCACTAGATGTCACGCCAGTAGAATAACCTGTGATCAAATCATATTTTCTCTAGCTTACTGCATGTAATGTAACTCAGAATGTACTGTATATTTGTATATACTCCAGATTATTATTATTACAGGCGACTCCAGGGAGTCCTTAGACTCATCAAGGGAGGCCCTAAACATCATGTCCACACAACTATACGACATTCTCACAGTATCTATCATACCTTGCCTTGAACTCGCTCACCGTCATAGCACCCACAACACTCTGGCAGCTTATTCCACTCATTTACCACTCTAAAAGTAAAGAACCCAGTTCTAACACCCTCGCTAACCACACTCTTGCCCAGCTTCCATAAGTGACCCCTAGATCTCCCATCATCAGTCCTGATCTCAAAAATATCCTCTGAATTAATCCTATAGAATCCTTTTAGCAATTTGAATGTCTCAAATCATATCTCCTCCTTTCTGCCTATCAACCAATTTCTTCAACCCACAAATCTTCAACCTGTTCTCATAAGGTTTATTCCATAGACCTGCTATCATCTTGGTCATCAGCCTCTGGATCCTCCCCATCAAGAAGAAACCTAGGTGACCAAATCTGGGCACAGTAGTTAAGATAAGGTATCATCAAGGCTCAGTACAGAGGTACAATAACATGCTTGTCTCTGCTCATCAAAGTATTTTTCAACAACCAAGTGAGTTGATGAGCTGATTTAGCCACTTTTGCAATGTGTCCCCTAAACTTCATCTCCCTATCCACCAACACTCCCAAGTCCCTGGCCTCATCCATCCATCTCATCAATCTCCTGGAGTACAGTTCCACCAATATGGTATACTGCTGCTAATCTTCTCACCCCAAAATGCATAACCCTACATTTTGGCACATTAAATTGACATCCATTCTCCTTAGCCCAGAACTCCAATCTATCCAAGTCTTCCTGCAAGATTTCGACATCTTCTATATTCACTATTTCCCTACCTAACTTTGCATCATCAGCAAACAAATGTACTGTTCCTCTTAGAACGTTCCGAACAAATTAAGCAGCAGTGGTCCAAGAACAGAACCCTGTGGCACACCACTAGTCACAGGTCGTCTTTTGGACTCTACTCCTGAATAAACTACTCTCTGATATCTCTCCATCAACCACCCACCTATCCATCTCACCAACCCTATATCCATTCCCATATGTAGTAGTTTACGGATTAGAATTCGATGTGGTATCCTGTCAAATGCCTTACCCAGGTCCATCAGTATCACTGTAAACCCATTACCCTTATCCAGTTCAGCCATCACTGTGTTATGAAACTTGAGCAAGTTACTGAGGCATGATCTACCCTTCACAAAGCCATGCTGTCCCCTGTACAGTATCTCATTTTCATCCATCCATTCCTGTATTTTTCCCTTGACTACTTTCTCCAAGACATTGACAAAGACTCCTGATATGCTGATCGGACGGTAATTTGCAACAGTAGTTTTGGATCCTCCTTTATGCAGTGGAACTATTTTCACTCTTTCCACACCTTTGGGACTAAACCAGACCCGAGACTCAAATTAAACAACATGGTCAAGGGCACTGATAATTATTTAGTCGCTTCACGTATGACCCGTGCCGGGTACCATCCAATCCCACAGATGTATTCACATTAACGTTCTGTAATAGACTATTACCTCCACTTCATTCATCACAATTCCCGTATAAACTAATGATTCCTTCATTTTTTCAATGTCACCACCTGGATGATATACTCTTGCAAAGTGCTCACTCAGTAATTCCACTATATCGACTGATTCAGTGACCTCCTTACCATTGGCATTCCTTAAAATCATTCTGCCATGTACAGTTTTTTTTTTACTTGCAGCATATTGAAAGAACTTTTTAGGATTCTCTTTAGCTTGCATAGCTAGTTTCCTTTCATAATCCGCTTTTGCTTTTTTTTTTTTTTTTTTTTATCACACTCGTTACCCTTCTGGCCTGCGCCTTTATACCATTCGTGTGCCTGCAGGTCACCTTTCTCTTTAAATTCCCTCCACAGTTGTTTCTTTTTTTGCAGCTCAAGCTTAATGGTGTTATTCATCCATTTAACCCCTAGTTGTTTTACTGTTCGGACCCTAGGTATACAATCAGTCATAACCTCCTGTAAATGCTCCTTGACCACTTCCCGTACTCTATCGACATCCAGCCCTTGCAGTTTTACATGCCATGGCACTGATCCAAGCAATCTCCTAAGCTTGTCATACTTGCCAGCACGGTAATTCCACATATACCTTGTCTTAATCGAAAATTCCACACCTTCAGCCACCTCCCAGGTCAAGACCTTATGATCCCTCTCACCAATAGGTGGCAACATCGTCATATTCATTACAGTCAAATTCTCAGATGCTATTACCAGGTCAAGCACTCTCAAACCCCTAGTATTTTCAATTACATGCTGTCTCAGATAGTTATCTCTTAATAATTGAATAAAATCGATTTCCTTCCTCACATGTGTCCTCTCTTCCTTCCAATCAATGTTACTATAGTTGACATCCCCCATAATAATTACCCTCCTTCCACTCATTTCATCAATTTTTTTATGCATACTATCTCCACCATCCATTCCATCACCTGGTCTATAGCAGCATCTAACTATATATTTTGTTCAGCCAGTCTCAATCTCACACCAAATACCCTCAAAATGGCTGTCAGTTCAATGTTAATACATCTAAGATAATGCACTTTGGTGTGATCAGATATCCAATGGCATATTATATTGGTGGGAATATGCTAGAAGAAACTGATCAAGCTAGGATCTTGGAGTTTTAATAGACAGAAAGTTGAAGTTCAAGAATCATAAAACAAAAATTGTAAATACAGCTCAGAGAATTATTGTAATGCTGAAACAAATCTTAACATTTAGAGATAAAGAAGTCATTTTGCCTCTTTACAAGGCCTTGATAAGGCCTCGCTTAGACTATTGTATGCAGGTCATCTCCTGGTTTCCATGCATTAGCATGGAAACCAGGCACTCTCTCTCCACTAATACAGTGCAGAGAGTGCAAAGGAGAGTGTCAAATATATCAGGATTGTGGAATACTGATTAATAATCAATGGTAAAAATTACAATTCGTCTATGATCGATTACTGTATTAATAATTTTGTTTTATATGGTACTCTTTTAGGAAAGATAAAAAATGAATGCAAAGTAAATGTTTAATAAATACTTGTATCTACATTATTTACTGCAATTTTTTTATCAAAAGAAGTTATCAAGAATTGTTTGAACAGTTTTAGTTTTTTTCTTATCGGCATAAATTCTACGATAACAAGCAAAATGACTCTCCAGACCTTGGCAAACAAGCAATAAAACATAAAGAAAAAACACTGCAAATATAATACATGATGGTACAAATTAAGTGAATATTGAATCCCATATTATTTCATAGCCGAATATAGAAACTACAAGAATTTCGTGCTGAATATATAGAAACTAAAAGTTTCAGCTGATGCAAGCATAAGCAACCTTATGGACAATTCGTAGTAAAGGTGGAGTAAGCTCCAGATCACTTTCCTTAGTATTTTCCATAATGTAAAGCACATCTCCTAGAGGACATGTATGATAAATAAGCCTTTGGCTCTCTATTTCAGTAATACATGATGGTTTATTTATTTTCAGTCACAATCTAGAAATTATTGAACAAAGAATAAAAAAAAAAAAAATAATAAAAATAAACCATACTATACTGACATCGGAGGTTGCGGTATCTCTCAGATACAATTTACTGTCAAATATCACAAACCTTTACATAACATATGTTAAACCAAACTGACAGCAAAAAACAGTGCGGAATATCACTTGTAACATATGAATGCACAGCTACTCATGACCTCCAAGCTATACACTGAATTGCGTAACAATATTTATATTAAGCATTTTGCATGTATCTGTCAGATCAGCTGTGAGCTTTGTAGGGTTAAAAGCGCATTAATCAAAACTCTTGCACGTATATCAAGGGATTGCCTCAATTAATTTCGGCGCATTAAGCAAAACTACGTTAAGCAAGGGATACCTGTACATACTTATAACAAATCAGGGCTGGCAGACCATGTTTTGGATATCCTTTCGTACAGATGGTTAAGTGCTTTATAGAAGTAATTACCAGTCAGACTGTCTGTAACAGCACATTCTTATGTCAACAAGTATTACTGCATTAAAATCTGCAGTAATACAACAGATTTTACAACATCTGTTGTAAAACAACTTCCCGGAGGCAGGCCTGAAGCATTTTTTACAATTTATTAATTTATTTCTTTTGGTATTTTATTTATTTTTTGCAGTCTGGAAACCACCCTGCTCAAGAGACCAAACATGGAACTTTTCAAACAATGCTTCAGGCCTGCCTTCAGTAATGGGATGGAGGTCTCACACTAGAGAATAAAATTCATCATCATCATCAAATTCCTGCCATGTACTCTCAAGGGGTGTACAGGATAAGATAGTACCACATGAAAAAATTACATCATTACTAACTTCCTATCTACAATTTTCCTCCACATCAGTCTGTTACTTGTCAAGACTCCAACATTATCATATCTTATATTTCTATCGTCTAAAGCACTTTGTACCGTATCAATCCACCTATATCTTGGTCTTCCTCTCGGTCGTTTTCCTGCCAACCTGGCAGAGAAAACTTGTTTTGCTAATCTTTCCTCTCCCATTCTATTTAAGTGACCATACCACCTGAGATTAGCTCTGCTAACGCATTCCTGGATGCTGACAATGTCAAGTTCTTTCCTAATATCCTCGTTTTTAATATGATATTGCCATTGATGCTATCTGTTCATGCCTCTAATCTTTCTCAGGACTCTCATATCTGCAGTATCTAGTAAGTTACTTCTGACCCAACTCTCAGATCCATAAGTTAAAACTGGTTTGAACACTGTCTTGTATACAGCTAATTTAGTGTTCTGACTAGTTTCTCTCTTATTCCATATGAATTTATTCAGTTGCATACCAGCTTTGCTGATTCTGTTGTCTATTTCAATATTTAATTTACCATCTTCACTAAAAATTGTGCCTAAGTAGTTGAAATGTTTTACTTGTTCCACAGGTTCTCCATTCACAACACAGTTGACATTTTCAATGATTCTGCCTATTTTCATTGTCTTTGTCTTTTTATTGCTGACCTTCATACCATATCTATTACAACAGTTATTCAATTTAGTCAGAGAATTTTGCAGACTTGTAGCAGATTTATTTAGAAGTATAACATCATCCGCATAAAGCAAAGAGCTGACATTAACATCTCCAATTTTGATATCATGTTTAATACCACTTTCCTTCATAATGTGATCCATATAGATAATGAATAACAGAGGAGATAATGTACATCCTTGTCTCACACCAGATTTAACATTAAACCATCTTCCTGTACTTCCTTCAATTCTAACTGCTGACTTACAACTCAAATAAAGACTAAGTATTGCTTGATATAATGCCCCATTGACACCATATAACTATAGCATATTGAATAGCTTCTCTCTTGGCTCCTTGTCATATGCCTTTTCCAAATCGACAAAACTCAAATAGAGATCTTTGTTATATTCCCATGATTTCTTCACTATTTGTCGTAAAGTGAAGACCTGATCCTGACAGCCTCTATTTGGCCTGAATCCAGCTTGTTCTTCACCCAGCTTTTCTTCAACAATTCTTCTCAATCGTTTCTCAAGTATACTTGCATAGATCTTGCCAGGAACACTTAGTAGGGAAATACCTCTGTAATTCTCACATTCAGTTTTATTTCCCGTTTTATATATGGGTACTATTAGAGCTCTACTCCAATCATCGGGAATTCGTCCCTCTGTCCAGGCTTTGTGAACAATATAGTGCAGCCACTGTAAGACGTTTATACCACCACACTTCAGCATTTCTGGTCGAATATCATCTACTCCTGCTGCCTTTCCACATTTTAAGCCTTTGATGGCTTTTTCTACTTCAAGTATGGATATGTATTTCTGACTACATGCCTGGTCAGTGTTTTTTACCACTGTGCTGTCATCACTGCTTGTTTCATTTAGTAGTTTTTCAAAGTAATTACTCCATACTTCAAGGATATCTTTTTCTTCCGTTTTCATGTCACCTTTATCATCTCTAACTCCTTTTACAGCACTCTTTCCTCCATACCTAAGCTTCTTCAACAACCTCCAAAATATTTTGCCACCTTCTTGATATTTATTTTCTATATTCTTGCCAAAGTCCTCCCATGACTTTTGTTTAGCTAGTTTTACACAGTGTTTAGCATTCTTGCATTTGTGTCTGTATTCTCTAAGAGCACAAGCTGACTTATTTGCAAGGAACTTTTGATATGCTTTCTTCTTTTCCATCAGTTGCCTCTTTAACTTCCTCTGTCCACCATGGAGTTCTAATTTTTCTATTCTTGCAGATAACTTCACCACATGCCTCTCTAGCTGAATTAATCAATGTTTTCTTCAGAGTTTGCACTGAATCTCCTAGGTTTGATTCCTGTTCTCAAACTCTTTCATTTTTTCTTCAATAATCTTTGTGTATTTTAGTCTACAGTTCACATTTAAGAGCTGTTCAACTTTTATTCGCTTTAAAACTTTCTTACATGTTATTCTTTTCAATATGAAATTCAATTTTATTCAGCTCAGGACTAAATAGTGATCACTTCCAATTTCAAATCCCCTGTACACTCTGGTGTCCTGAACCAGGGAGAAAACATCACTATCAACAATAACATAGTCAATGAGACTTTTCTTTTTCCTTGCCTCTTCTCTCCATGTGAATTTGTGGACATTTTTATGTTGGAACATGGTGTTAGTAATAACCAGTCCACGTCCTGAGCAGAAATCCAAAAGGTATTTGCCATTATTATTAGCTTTGCTCATTTCTCCAAATTTTCCCAAAATATTTTTGTATGTCTCACAATCAGTTCCTACTCTGCTATTTAGATCCCCAACAAGGACCAACTTTTCCTTTTTCATTGTGTCAGTTGCTTTATCTAAAGCATCAAAAAATTCCTCCACTTCTACCTTAGTAGAACCTTTTGTGGGACCATATGCACAAATAAGTCTCATTGTCCAGTTCCCCATTCTCATATTTGCCCACATTACTCTACTTGAGACTGCCTGCCATTCAAGAAGATTAGCCTTGTATTTTGTATTGAATACTATGGCTACTCCTTCTTTTCCTCGATTGTCATTGCCTGAATATAACAATTTGTATTTATTGCTTAGAAAGATCTCACCAGTTTTTGTCTTTTTTGTTTCAGGTCATCCCTATTATGTCGATCTGGTACTTATCTAATTCCTCAGTTAGCTCCATTTCTTTGCCATTCAGGCTTCTTATGTTGATAGTACTGATCTTTAACTCTGGTGATGTTGAGTTGGGGGGTGTTTTCAGATTTGTTCCAGTAGCTGACTTTTCGTTGTTTGCCCTGGTTCCCTGCTGAAAACAACGGGGGCCTTGTTTAACCGGGCGACGCCCCAGCCGGCATGAAATTTCGTCATGTTGTACCATCATTTTTTATTTTGGTTTAAGCCAATAAGAATACAATTTGGTCAGCTAAGTCCCAAATTTCCAGCCCATCCTCGTTCGTTCAGTATCCAAGTAGATACCCAACAGGGTGCACCACGAGAAGGTGAGGATTGGACATTAGGTCAGAAGCCCTGGTCGGTTCTCCGCATTCCTTTAAAGGCTATGTGGAGGTCTCCTCTCAGTTATACAGCTCTGACCCTTAAGCACCCCCAATAAAATTCATATCCTGACTAAAGACAATCATGAACTTTCATTCCCAGAGCAGGAATTGAACCCACAGACTGTTTAATGGAGAGAAGGTACTTGAACTACTCAGCCAAACAGGCTAGCAAAAGTTAATATCTCATTATTTATTTTGGTGTTGTGTAATACCTTTAAAGCAAAATGAACAACTGACAACAGCTAAGCCTGTCTACAAAGATGTCTGTTAATTGTGTAAGTATTGTTCAGTTGATTTCTATGTTCTGCAATAAGAAAAATATAAGTTTCCAGGAGTAAACCATCTTACCCTAATCAACAATCTCCATATAAGACTAACTGAACTTTAGTTGTAACGTCCTTAGAAAAGTTCTTTATGTCCTAGATGAGATTCCAAACTCGGGTCTTTCCAATCAAATGACATGTCACTTCATCCTTCAACTGCATACAGAGGTGCTACAAGATTTATGCAAGTACACTTAAGAAACAGCTAAGAAAATTATGGAAAGGAAGGTTGGTGAAGAACAGGCTGGATTCAGCCCAAATAGAGGTCTCAGGATCAGATTCTCACTTTAAGACATATATTGTTGGCTTAAAGTGAAAATATAACAAGGATTTGTATTTAAGGGAATAAAGGAAATATAACAAGAATTTGTACTTAAGTTTTGTTGATAGAAAAGGGATATGACAAGGTGCTAAGAGGAAAGCTCTTCCAAACACTAAAGTGTAAATGGGACATTATATCAAGCAATAGTCTCTATTTAAGCCTGAAAGTCAGTAATCAGAATTGAAGGAGGTAAAGGAAAGGAAGATGGTTTGAAGTAAAATCAGGTGTGCGACAAGGATGCACATTATCTCTCCTGTTATTAAGTCCCATGAGAATATTGTAAAATTAACCTTGTTTGTCTCTGTATATTGTGCTAGATATTATTGTAAATAACCCTTTGAAAATTAACTGTATATACTCCTTTAACAAGAATATTTTACAGTGTTAAAAATAAAGGCAATGTTTTGCTGCCAGAACGTTGTGCAATAGCTCTCTATGAGGGCATAAGAAAGGTTGTTTACAACTTTTGTGTATAAGAAAGTGCTTAACAAGCTCTGCGCATAAACACCTACAAAGTCAGTCTAAAAGGTTTAAACAGCTTTCCGCTGGTAGGCAACTTATGATCAAAAGAATGCACGGAGATTAACAAAGAGCAGGTTAAACTTAAAAGAAGATGAAAGAGTCATGACGAATTCTTCGGGGGTTACAACCCTTCGTGCAAGGTCTCAGAGAAGGCATAATAAAAAGGGACAGAGTCAAGCAGAAAGGGCTTCTAGTCGTCGCCGAGACGAGAGAGAGAGAGGGATCCCAGTTTTCAATCAAGACAGAGTTGGCAGCAGTTACAGTTTCTTGGAGGCAGCACATAGAAGAGCCAGTCGTTCAAGCATTTCGGCGAGTCCAAACTAGAGGAGAAAAGCCGGTGTAAGTTCCCGAAGCAGTTTTGCTCGGAAGTTTTTCTTTTCGACGTGGGAGAACAACCTTTTGCAGGAGCTGTACGAGTACCGCAGGTCACAGTCCACAGCCCGTTATTTTCTCAACGAAGATACTGCTGATGCCAGATTTCCTGAAGGAAGCTTGAGAAGAGATCTAAGATGAAAGAAATGTCACAGAAACTTTTGTGCAAGACTTTTGACTGAATGTGCAATAAAGAGCCTTTGTAAGTTACATCCTTACAATTCCTCTTATAGTATGTTATAGATGGACTATTAAGAATTTGTTTAATAGTATTAAGAAGTGTCCTTAAAAGAATCAATTGGCATGTTGGAAGTTAATACCAAAAATTGTAAAAATAACTTAACAGAGAGTTAGCTAACCTCTTTGCGGGTAAACTAGGAGTTTAATAGGTTGAAATTGTAAGCAGAGAGTAAATAAGTTTTTGAGTTAAAGAGATTATTTAGTGTTGAAGTAAAAGGGTTCTAATTTTATGCTAAAGATTTTATAAATGGATAGAGAAAGCAATCTCCCTATTGTTTAATTCATGTATAATATGTAAATAAATATGGTTTAAGTATTTGTTAAAAGAGTGCTGCCTGATTCTTTATTATACAACTGCACTGTTTCTAAAAATAATTGGACTTGTGAGCAGGAAACAATTAGGGCAATAAAAGTGCAGTTTAGCTACTTAAGACCACGACTGTTTATGTAAACATAGTTGGAGGAATTCACGTTAGTAAGAGAGAGAGAGAAAAATCTACCGGTCGTTTTATGAAGTCTTATGCCGATATCGATATACTGATGGCACAGTCTCAATAAATAAATTTTCAGTGTTCTTAGGCATATGACTAGTAACTACGGAAGGTGGATAAACACAGTAAGCAAGAAAGATTACAAGAGAGAAAGCACACACACTATAATTAGAATAAAGACAGAGTAAAGATATTAATATATAAACACAAAACGTTACAGAATAACTGCTGTAACACATTTGGAATGAAAATCAGCATTAAAAAGACAAATACAATGAAAATAGGCTTAAACATTGAAAACCTCAACCGTTTCTGAATGGAGAACCTATAGAAGTAAAACATTTCAGCTATTTAGGCACAATAGTTAGTGAAGATGGTCAATTAAATATGGAAGTAGACAACAGAATTAGTATAGCTTATAGGAAGTCAAATGAATAAATTTATATGGAATAAGAAAGAAATTAGTCAAGACAGTATTCAAAACTTGTTTAAGGTGCTTTTTATTGTATCACTCCATCTACATCTTGATCTTCCTTCTGGGTCTTTTTCCTGCCAACCTGCAAAAAATACTTGTTTTGCTAATCTTTCCTCTCCCATTCTGTTTAAATGACCATACCACCTAAGATTAGCCCTACTAACACATTCCTGAATGCTAACGATGCATTCAGGAATTTTTGATATGATACCTCCGTTGATGCTATCTGTTCACTCCACTCATCTTCCCAGAACCCTCATATCAGAGGTCTCCAGTCTTTGATCAAGTGTTTTATTTCTAACCACTTTGTAACACTTCGGTTATTCCACTGACTCCTACGTTTTGTAGATAATGAATGGCTTGCTAAAACAGACAGAAAACCGGTCTCTCCATGATAACATAAGCCAAGAGATCAAGGGATTCTGTAAACTCCAGGATAAGAAAGAGAAGGATATTCATCTTTAGAAGAATTAAGGAAGATATTAAAGTTTATGAATTGGACAGAAAGAGACTTGTAAGTCAATCTGTCAAAGTAGTCTTGCTATTTTTTCTGAAAGTCCTTTAACATATGGAATACAAATTCTAGTAACTTCTTGAGGCAGGTTAACATAATAGACTAATTATTATTTTATCGAGTTTTTTGTATTATAACCATTAGAGATAAAAGTAGTTCTGATAATAGAAAGATCTTTGTTGAGAAAAGAATCCATTATTATATATTATAACCATTAAAGATAATATTCTTCCACTTACATCTCAATTTTTTAGATCAATATTTTTGATTAAGCTTCTTTAACACGGGTATATCTTTTATCATCTTATTTTAATGGATTTATCACTTCACCAAAGAATCAATGGTAATACCTCAAGGCCAATCCATCACCTTCCAAACATCAATCAAGACGAGAAGTTATTATGCACAAAGGGGAGATGGATAGATGTAGACTGATTTTTGCAAAACAGGGTTGACCTCCTATTTTCCAAACTCAATATTTCACTGGAGAACCAAATAATCTAAGGTTAAAAAAAAAAAAAAAAAGAAAAAAAAAAAGTTTTTATTAATTAATAAAAAAACATTTCATTAAATTTTTCTGCATTGGTTCCTTTTTAATGAATTTTTTTGTAATCACTATTTCCATAATTTGATGTGTTTTTTAATTTATTTATTTCACTTTTAGATTTTTACAAGTTAGCACTTTTTAATTTGAAACAGGAACTAATTCATTATGTCATTTCCTAAAATCAGCTCTGGATCCATTTATATAATAGACTTTTGATAGTATTGTTTGCAAAAAAAAACAAAAAAACATTATTCTTGTTTATTAGCTCTTTAGCTTATTAGCTTTTTATACTTAATTAAATTATTCTTGTTATCTCTAACCCCCCCCTCCATGATTCTGTACTCACGACAGATTTCGATAAACTAGAAATAAGATATCTGAAGGAGAAAACTGTAAAACCTGATATAAAGACTATTATACAGTGAGAACCACAACTTCCTTTTGTGCATGGTTTGCAGGCCTGACTAGATGAATGGTTAGCATATACTCTCCCTAACCAATAGACTGTGGATCTGAATCCCGCTGTAGACATGGATGTTTGCGGTTGTCTTTTAAGTGGGAGATAAATTTCATCACCCAGTATGAAACTACTGCCCTGCTTACTGGAAGCTAAAATGGATTGATAAAGTTCATGTTTCATCTCTACAACAGGATAAAAACTATGGGGGGGAAGGCATTGACCATGTCACTTGGGTTGAATGACATGCTCCATTTGGCCAAGTGGAAATTTTCTGCGGTTTCCAAACTATATGCTGAGTTTGAATCCCATGGCATGAATTAGGTGGTGAAAGATTTTTATGTAAGACCACTATCCCTCTGTAATAGTCCTAAAATAGCTTGAAAACATTTTCTCTTTGGCTTTTAATGCAAGGTTTTCTGATTATCAAACCCTCTGTTTATCCATACTAATATGCTACTAAATTCTTTGTTTACATGGTACTAATATACTGTAGGTTTATTGTTTTCATATAGGTATCTTCATGGAGTCTGAAGACTCGTTGTGGGAGACCCAAACTAACCTTCATACCTCTCCTTACTCATTCACTGTCAGGGTGCTCAATCTTGGCAATCCATTACACAGACTCAATCAACATTGTCCAAGCAACGAATCTAGTCTGCACACCATTACTAACCACACTCTTACATTCTCTCTAAACGTATCTATCATATCCCCACTCTTCCACCTATCAACTAAACTTTGCAATACAGGAATACCTTGTATAGTGCGGTTAATTGGTTCCAAGAAGTGTCCACGCCATGCAAAACCACGTTGTTCGAGGTCTATTTATAAAGGTTTTCAATTTAATTTGTTTATTACAAAAATTTAGGATAATAAAAATGTTTAAAAACGAAAAAAATTATTTTTGACTAAATAACAAATAAAACCCTTTTAAACTGATAAAAAATGATTTTATATCAGTTTTTGTTTTGTTTTGTAGAAAACAAAATAAATATTGCTTCAATTTTAGCATACAGTAATTTATTACTTTTTACTAAAGTAGTCTTTTAGTGTTCGTTGAACCATCCTTGTCTTCTTTTTCTCTTCAAGTATTAGATCTCTGTAGCATTTGATGACATTATTGAGACTTTGTCTCACTTTGATGCTTCTTTCCAAATTCGAGTCGGCATTTATGAGAAAGTCGGAAGCTTCGTTGATTTTTCTCACAAAAGTTGAAAGGTCAGCAAAGGGAAATTCTTCAACCATGACATCAGTGGGGTCATCTTCGTCTTCTTCTGCTTCATAGGTTCATTGTTGTTCCAACTCCAAAAGGGTTTCATCATCCAGATCATTTGAATGAGAATCAATACATGAATTCACATTGTTACAATCCAAACTTGTAAAACCAAGATCTTTGCTCATCTGCACAATTTCTGTTGAGATTTCTACTCTTTCTGTGTTGCAAGGGCAACAAAGTCCTTTGAACAATGTGGCAAGATATTATGCCATATGGCTCTCATGTTGCTTTGAGTCACCTCTTGCCAAGATAAATAAATATTTTGAATGCCATCGTTTATGTTAAATTTCTTCCAAAATTCACTCAAAGTAAAAGAATCTTCTTCTGCTGCAACTTTAATAGATTGAGCAAAAGTTCGTCTTAAATAGTAAGCCTTGAAAGTGGAGATAATGCCTTAATCCATCAGCTGCAGAATTGATGTTGTGTTTGGAGGGAAAAAATGAATCTTGACATTTTCATCTAAGTCAGTCAATAGAGTTGGATGGTCTGGCACATTGTCTAATAAAAGCAAAATTTTGAAAAGAATATCATTCTTTTTACAATAGTTTTTAACTTCAGGGCAAAAACAAGTTTTAAACCAGTCTTCAAAAATTGAATGAGTCACCCACGCTTTTTTTATTCAAATGCCAATGAACAGGTAAATTGTTCTTTGTAAAGCCCTTAAGAGCTCTTGGGTTTCCACTCTGTACACTAACAGTGGCTTCAATTTTAAATCACCTGATGCATTACCTCCTAGTAAAAGTGTCAATCGGTCTTTTGACACTTTATACGCAGCTTGTGTTTTTTCCTTCTCTGCTAGAAATGTGCGCGATGGCATTCTTTTCCAGAACAAGCCAGTCTTGTCAGCGGTCAGATGATCAAATTAAAAATTTGATCATCTGTTTAGCCTTCCTTTGCAATAAGCTTCTTCAATTCATTAGGAAATAATTCTGCAGTTTTAGTGTCAGCACTTGTGCTTTCACCTTGGATTCTTACATTATGGAGTCCCATATACTTTTTGAAATTGTAGAACCACCCAACTTGCTATAAAAGTTTCACTGCTTGTACCTCCTTCATTTTCGCTTTCATTTTCTTTTATTTTGTCATATAGACTTGTTGCTTTTGCCTGGATTATCGTTTGACTCAAAGGAATCTTTTTCTGATTACAATCTTCAATCCAGATCATTAGAAGGCGCTCCATATTTTTCATTGTAGAAGATTGATTTCTCGTGATCACTTTTCACATATAAGAAGCGGTGCTCATTCCATGTTGTTTAATCTTTTTCTTTGCTCTGAATAATTGTTCATACAGATGACTCATTCATTGAATTCTCACATGCTATTTTAGCAAATGAAGTGCCATTCTCGTGACATTTTATAATTTCAAGTTTCTTCTCTAATGTCAACCGCTTGCATTTTTTTGTTACTCCAACAGTGTCTTCTTTGTTTTGTCTCTTTTCACTCATACTTAAATAATAAAAAAATATTAAATACTAATATTAATGAAAATAATAAAATGCCGCAAGGAAAGAGCGTGTCTATGTGAGAGCCAATCGAATAACTACTGCATAAACGTGGCTCTCGACTGTCACTTGCGGTACCCGGGAGTCACCGGTCAGTGTTGACAATGTTAGTGTAATAATGATAAGTATAATAATAAAAACCGCGTTAGACCAAAACCCGCGTTGTTCAAACCCGTGCTATACAAGGTATTCCTGTACTTTTAACTTATTTTCATTGAAAGCATTACACAGACCTATCACCAGATTGATCACTAGTTCCTGAATCCTCCACCATCACCACCTGTTCAGAATAATCATGGTGAAGCAAGATCATGGCCTTTTTAAAGAAGGATAATAACTTCCTCATTTTTATCTGTTTGTTTTTCAACATCCAAGTAATGCTTTAATCTATTTTACCAACTTGTGCAATATGCCCTCTGAACTTCAACTCTTTGTCAACCATTATCCCCAAGTCCCTAACCATCATCACTTTTCTGCAATCAGTAGCATTGAATATAATACACAGTATGTAACATTTTTGATCCACAGCACATTTCCTAATTACATTTTGCCACATTAAATTGATAATCATTATCCTTTGACCATAATGTCAACTTATTTAAATCATCCTGCAGGATATTTAAATCACCTTTATTAACTATTGCCCTCTCCAGTTTGGCATCATCAGCAAACAACTGAATATCCCCCCCCCCTTAAGAGAAGGGGGGGGCATTCAGTTGTGTGAAGCCCTAAGTTGCATCTTTTCTAGCTTATGCATAAATCTGGTTCTCTCATTGGTGGACATTATAAAAAAGTGGCTTATCTACATATATATATATATATATATATATATATATATATACATATATGGCTTATCTACATACATATATATATATATATATATATATATACATATACATATATATATATACATATATATGTAGATACATGAAAATATATCCCATATTAAAATAATAATAAATAAAAGAAAAAAAAAGTAGTGCCTCCATAGTGCTGGAAAAATGATTGTACATTGCACCCTTCAATTGGAGAAGGCCTAAGTTTGATTCTCGTCATGACGAGAGGAAACTTTATATAGTTTTTTCAATTGAAAGTGAGTTAGCCGACTCCATATGGGAGTAGCAGAGTTTTTTCCTCCTGGAAACTCGGGTTTTTGATCACACATACAGATAAATTGGCCTTGAGAACGCATGCACTTTACAGGTAAAAACTACTAGTGTTTTTGGTTGGCATTAGTATAGATGATGGTAGTGGCGGTACACTGCAGTTGGTAGATTGTTTTGGAGACTGAGAGTTGTGGAGTAGGTGCCCTCCCTCGATAAGTCTTTGGACTCCTTTGAGGTCACGTAATAATAATAATAATAAGATAAAAGAACAAATGCCAGGATGAAGGAGAAAAGTACATATTGATTCATATAACAATAAATACTACTACTACTGTGGCAAGTAAAAGGAAGAATAACCATGGAAAGATTACTTTAAAAAGTGTTGATGGTAGGGAAATTACAGAAACAAATCAAATAGTTCAGTTGTTTAGTGATCATTTTGCAAAAGTGTACCATCTTGGTTGTAATATTGCAGCGGGGAATGTGTCATTAACTGATGAGTCTAGAGATAGACAAAATAGAGGTGCTTAATATATTACAGAACCTTAATGCTAACACTGCCATTGGGTTAGATGGCATATCAGGCAATGTGTTATGAAATGTGCAAATGAATTAGCACCTCCTCTAACCAGACTGTTTAATTTAAGCCTCAGTACTGGTAAAGTACCGATAGAGTGGAAAGAGGGGAAAATAATTCCGCTGCATAAGGGAGGCTCCAAGACAGAGGTTGCAAATTATAGACCGATCAATATATCTGGAGTGGTGGTTAAGGTTTTGGAGAAATTGGTAAAAAATTAGAATTCAGGACTGGGTGGACAGCAATATGATACTTTATAAGGGGCAACATGGTTTTGTGAAGGGTAGGTCTTGCTTCAGTAACTTGATTACTTTCTATAATAAAGTAACAGTGGAGCTAGATAAAGGAAATCCTTACTCAGTGATACTGCTGGCATTTGCAAAGGCATTTGACAGGATTCCACATGGAACTCTGTTGCATAAATCAGAACAAATGGGTATGGATCCAAAGCTGGTGATTTGGATTAGAGAGGGTGGCTAGTGAATAGATATCAAAGAGTGGTTTATGGAGGAGCTGCATCCAGGAGAAGGCAGGTGACTAGTGGTGTACCTCAGGGCTCAGTGCTTGGTCCTCTATTGTTTAATTTGTACATCAATGATATTGGGGATACTTTGAAAGGAAATATCCACTTGTTTGCTGATGATGCAAAATTAGGAAGAACGATAGTCGATTCAGATGATGTGGATATCTTGCAGGATGACTTAAACAGGCTGACTGTATGGACCAAGGTAAATGGCTATCAATTTAACGTAGCTAAGTGTAAGGTGATACACTTCGGGAGGGTGAGATCATATGCTGTTTACTGTATTGATGGAAGTGAACTGCAAGAAGTTGATGAGGCAAGGGACTTGGGAGTTATTGTGGACAGAGAACTAAGTTTAAAGAGCATATTGCAAAGATTGCCAAAACATCACATCAAATTACATGGTTGTTGAAGAACACACTAACAAGCAGGGAAAAGGAAGTTATTGTTCCACTTTATAAGACATTAATAATGCATTTGGACTATTGCACATAGATCTGATCACCTGGATTTCTTGGTGAAGAAGAAATGGTGGAGAGGATTCAGAGGCGAGTTACAAAGATTGTTGCAGGTCTGTGGGATGTTCCCTACGAGGACTGATTGAAGATGTCGGCTCCAAAAACTAGTTGATAGATGTAGGGGAGGAGATATGATAGAGGCATATAAATTATTAAAGGAATTTTATAGGACTGATGACATTTTCAAGGCCACCCCTGGAGATTATGTAAGAGTGTGGTCAACGAGGGTGTTAGGATTAGATTTTTTGCTTGGAGGATTGTGAATAAGTGGAATGCGTTGCCAGAGGTGGTTCTGAATGCTTCGTGTGTCAATGAATTTAAGGGAAAGTATGACAGATATTGTGTAAATAATGGTTAGTGTTTCACTGAAGGGTCGCCCGCGATGAGTCTTTTGACACCATGGACACCATTATAATAATAATAATAATATAGATATGTATCATGACAATATATCCCATATTAAAATAATAATAAAAAATGTAAAAGAGCGAATGCAATTATGTAAGTACATATATTATGTACAAGGCCCGTTTTGCGCATTTTGAATAAAACAATACAATTCAGATCTGCCTGCAAATTTGAACCAACGTACGTAATAAACAAATAGACCACCACGCTGCTTTGCTATAAAGTCCTCTAAGAACAAACGGAGGTATAAAAGGTTGACAAACATTTTTATAGTGTTAAAATTTCTGAAATATCAACAAATGTACCAATGATGAATTACCCTGGAGGTGACGTGCAATAATAATAATTATTATTATTTACACGAATGTCCTATTCTACTGGTACAACCGGTGGAAGGTTATTTTGTTTTTAAATGCACTTCTAAATACTAACTGCAGAACACACACTGATATATACAGACAATATACATACAAATAACAATAAATACTACTCTTAATGCCAAACAACAGGAAGACACTAACAAAATTATGAGGCATCACAAAACATCGTAAAATTTTACACAACACAACGATAGAATTTAACACATGTTAAATAAACTGAAACTTTCCCGCTCTGGTGGTCAAATAGAAAAAAATGTGTCCCCAAAATTAAAGTGTAGTATTTTTTACATTGTTAAATTTATTAAAAAAAAAAAAAAAATGCATCCCGCTTCACTTTCATTTACTGATACGCTAAGCTTTTTTAAGATGTTTAAAAAAAACGAAGTTTAAAAGTAAGCAGTTTTTATTTATTTAAAAGTTAAGGGATATTATATCCCATATGGTTTCATAGCCGAATAAGAAACTCAAAGAGTTTCATGCCGAATATAGAAACTATATAAAGTTCGGCGATTCCAAGCGTGAGCAAATACCTGGACAGTGCAGCACCTGACCCTTGAAGGTAGTGTAAGCTGAGGCAACTCATGTAAAGGGTGGAGCAAGCTCCGATCACTATTCTTGATATTTACCCATAATGTGAACTTAACTCCTAGGAGCTGTATTTTGTTCAACATTATGAGAGAAGGTCACTACCCAGACCGGTTTCGACTATTATTAATAATTTAATAGGACACCTCTTGGCAATTCTCATAGAAGGGATGTAAGTTCTGTTCGCTACAAACTTGGTATTAACTAGGTCTACCTACTCACTGATGAGACCTCAAAAAAGGTTGAAACCGGTGTAGGTAGTGACCTTCTCTCATAATGTTGAACAAAATACAGCTCCTAGGAGTTAAGTTCACATTATGGGTAAATATCAAGAATAGTGATCGGAGCTTGCTCCACCCTTTACATGAGTTGCCTCAGCTTGCACTACCTTCAAGGGTCAGGTGCTGCACTATCCAAGTATTTGCTTACGCTTGGAAATAAGAAACCATATCCCATATGGTTTCTTATTGGGCTAAGAAACCATATGGGATATAATATCCTTTAACTTAAATAAGTTCATGTCGCCGAATTGAAGCCTTTGGCTCTCCATTATTATTAATAGTTTTTATTTATTTATTACTTATATTTTATAAAAACTAAATTTTAAAAATAAATGCCAACACTGAAAGTATTTTTGTATTTGCCGGAATACTGAAAGTATTGCGACAAAGGTGTGTTTTGGTCAGATGAATCATTTTGTTAACTGTGAATCGGTGCCTTATCATACTCATAAAAAAGTTTAAAATAACGATATAAATCATCTAAAGCATTTTTTCTCTAAAGAGATTATGAAGAACTGCTTTTTTTTATTTGCCTTGACTTTTGGAAGATGGATGGATAGTCTACCTCCATCCTTGATCCTTACAGTAAACAACTGATCTATCTTATGGCCTTAAACCTTAACAGTCGTGATATTCCCTGTAAGAGTTTGAATGACACCGCTTATTTTTGAAGATGCATGGTTAAAAATCAGATTTTTCGAGAGAAAGGGAAAAAAAAACTTACTTGCTGTGCTAAAGATGAACTACTACGGGAACCGGTCAAAGAAAAGTCTAGAAAAAATTCCACTAGTTGAACCTGGTGTTTCTTCTGTCAGCTTAGCATTATGGAAACAAACGGCATCCATATAACTAAATGATAACCACATGCATTGGTGCCTATGCAGGCATCAATGGTGAGGTTGATTTAGTCCCATTTGATTTAACTCTCAATTTAAACATATTTAGATTTAGAATGTTATGCAATGCATGATAATAGTACATTGCATCAATATCAAAATAATGGTGCCCAGGCGGCAATTGTTTAGAGATCTCAACATAGATGTAGTATGTTTGAATTATACTTGTTATGTATCACTCACACACACACACACACACACACACACACAACACACACACACACACACACACACACACACACACACACACACACACACACACACACACACACACACACACACACACACACACACACACACACACACACACACACACACACACACACACACACACACACACACACACACACACACACACACACACACACACACTAATGGTAAAAAGTGTGTGGTTTGAAAGCAAGAGAGAAGGGACGATTTGAAATACGTACGAACGTACATACAGTGAAAGCAAAAATGTAAATATCAGAAAGAATGTGGGTAGAAATGAAATATTCAAGAAAGCTGATGAAAAAAGAGATAACAACATGGGTGTTAAATGTTGTGGGGAAATATTAGGAAAATGATGATGCTGTCATAATGACAAAAAAAGAAGAAAAAAGAAATTTGTTAAGTGAATTGCAACAGACCAGGATGTAAAGCATCATGTCTGATGAACTATGACATAACTGATAAATAGCCATCAAAACGTACGGTGGGATAGAGACACCATGGGGGGATGCAAGTGACCAGGTATGACACACACACAAGGATCTGTACTTGGAATACATGTGCCTTCCACGGTTCTAAATCTCCCTTAGAGAGAGAGAGAGAGAGAGAGAGAGAGAGTCGTGAGTTCAAGTCTAGTCGCCAAGTAGAGGAAGTTTATATACAGGGTAGCCCAAAATGTGCCTACCAAGTTTAAATCAAATTTTCTCTGCAATTAGCTGGTATCGTTAGAAAAAACACTTCACCAACACATTATAGCCATCAAGCCATTTGGGTTTTATAAAAGCCGTTTGTGTTTCATTCGTGTTTTCTTTTCTCTTTGTAGGGTATGAAAAACATCAGCATACGCTACTGTACAGTGGGTATTCATCATCAAAGAGGACATTCGACGATCAGAAAGCCCCGCAAAGGTTAGAAAACCATTTTCAGGTAAGGTTTGGTGTCAAAGTTAGACCAGACATGCATACATTATAAAATCTCTTCAAGAAATTTGCAAAATTGGGTCAGTGTTAGATGATCACTCTAAAAGTGGCAGGCCTTCAACGGCAAGGACTGAAAGAAACATTTTCAATGTTTCTTCCAGTCCTTGTTCATATATATATATATATATAGCTCTTATTCAATAAGAATAAGAGCAATATATATAATTGCTCTTATTTCAAAAGTCTTAAAAAAGTCTACCACGAGAGCGTCTCGGGTTTTAGGGATCAAACGCAGCAGTCTTCAGCGAATTCTCAAGGAACATCTTCATTTGTTTCCATATAAAATCCAGAACCAACAGCCCCTTACAGAGGCGAACACAGCAGATAGATTGGACTTTGCTAATGCAATAATCAGAAGAATTGAGAACCAAGAAACTGACCCTGGTCTCATCTGTTTTTCAGATGAGGCACACTTTTGGCTTGATGGGTACGTGAAAGTGCAAAACTGGCGAATATGGGGATCAGAAAATCTAGGGTTGGCAATATAAAAGGTCGTCATGAATTTTTTGATTTTTTCTTACCTAACGAACACTAGAAGATTTGTAAAATATGCAATGTAGATGGATTCACCTATCTGCAACGCATAATAACGACTCTTACGTATATCGGATAACAATGTTTTTTTATATATATTCAGCAATTTCAGTGATTCTTCGATGAACGCTATTATTTGAAAGGCAAATCCGATCAAAAGATATTTTTGCATTATCTCCGAACATAATTTCCGCTATTATTTTTGCTGCAGGATTGACCAAAGTTTCACTAGTTGTTTCCACTGCACACTTTTTGCTATTAATGGCGACACAGAATATGAAGCTTCTAAAGTCTTCATGTTTTCACCTCCTGACACGACCGACATCACTTTTTCTGATCCTTTTAAATTTTCTAGTTTATTTTGAAAAAAATTCGACAGGTTTGTCCTTGCATTCATTATGTTTCGATTCAAAATGGCGATTTAAATTACATGGTTTTATGCTTTCATTTTTTTAAAGTTTAACCGCAAATTACACATAACAGAATTGGTTCCTCTTCATTTCCCGTCCATGAAAATCCGCATTTCAAGTAATTTATATCGTACTTACGAAGTTTTCTCATCTTCTTCCTAGTTGGTTTTTTAGAGATGTCAGACGACACACACTTATCATTATTACTATTACTATTATTATGGGCGACTCCAGGGAGTCCTTGTACTCATCGAGGGAGGCCCTAAACATCATACCTCACAACTGTTCGACATTCTCACAGTATCTATCATACCTTGCCTTGCCTTGAACTTACTCGCCATCATAGCACCCACAACAGACTCTGGCAGCTTATTCCACTCATTTACCACTCTAAAAGTAAAGAACCCAGCTCTAACACTCCTGCTGACCACACTCTTGCCCAGCTTCCATAGGTGTCTCCTAGTTCTCCCACCACCAGTCCTGATCTCAAAAATATCTTCTGAATTAATCTTATAGAAACCGTTTAGCAATTTGAATGTCTCAATCATATCTCCTCTTTTCTGGCTATCAACCAATTTCTGCAACCCACAAATCCTCAATCTGTTCTCATAAGGTTCATTCCATAGGCCTGCTATCATCTTGGTCACTCGCCTCTGGATCTTCTCCACCTCCTCCCTATGAAGAAGAAACCTAGGTGACCAAATCTGGGCACAGTAGTTGAGATGAGGTCTTATCAAGGCTCAGTACAGAGGAACAATAACTTGCTGGTCTCTGCTTGTCAAAGTATTTTTCAGCAACCAAGTGATTTGATGAGCTGATTTAGCCACTTTTGCAATATGTCTCCAAACGGCATCTTCCTATCCACCAACATTCCCAAGTCCCTGGCTTCATCAATCTCCTGGAGTACAGTTCCACCAATGTGGTATACTGCTGCTAATCTTTCATCCCAAAATGCATAACCTTACATTTTGTCACATTAAATTGACATCCATTCTCCTTAGCCTAGAACTCTAATCTTTCCAAATCATCCTGAAAGATTTTGACATCTTCTGCATTTACTACTGCCCTACCCACTTTGCATCATAGGCTAACAAATGAACCGTTTAGATCCTTCCCTATATCGTTAATGAACAAATTAAACAGCAGTGGTCCAAGAACAGAACCCTGCAGCACACCACTTATCAATTTCACTTGATCCAGATACAATATCAACATTTTCTTGTTGCTGACAGCTACTTGTATCTACTATGTTCCTCTCTTTTGCGCATTTCAAAAATCCAGTCTTTAACCACTGATCCATACTTAAGAATTTGAAAGCTAAAAAATATTACTGTATTTAACGAAACAGTCCTTCAACAAATGGCTAGTGAAAGCAGAACTCGAAACAGACAGCAATAGTAGGCCAGTAGAGATAAAGCAGCTATGAAGACGTTCATATGATTGGTGCGGTATTAACGAAAGAATCGCGCTACTAATTGACAAAGGCAAGCCGACAATTCAGTTGAAATACTAATTCTCTTCAACCGAATTCCTTATATAATATCTGAAACACATTCACTATATATTTCTTAGTTTTAACATATTCACTCAAACAAAACCAAATGTTGCCAGTGCACCATATGGTTTTGATTGTCTACTATACAGCCTTTTATGTGGGAGGGGTCATGCGATTCATTAGTTAGTGCCGTTTTTACCCAGTTGTCTCTAATTGCACTGTTTGTTGAGAAACATATTAGACAGCCTGCAGATGTCTCTGTACCTTATTCAGTGATATAATAGGAACGTTTTACGATCTCAAACTTAAATTTTATTCCATGCGTTAATGATGCATAGCCGAAAATTGCCACGGACCCCCTGAAGACATTTCGCGGACCCCCGGGGTGTCCGCGTACCACACTTTGAGAAACACTGTACTAATGCATGAGTAGATTCTTTGAAACAAAAGCAATCTTTGATGAAAACAATTCATGGCATGAACAGATGTGCAAGTTTGTCTGAAAACATAATGTAAGGAACTTCACAGTGTCGGTTACCTTGAAAAGATTCGTGTAGAGAAAAAAAATCAACTAACGCCTTTTTATTCCCGTATATACGGGGAGTAGGCGAGGCCATTTAGCCCTATTTAACTTTTGGAGACTGAGTGGGCAGTTCAATCTCCACTGGTACCAATCAGAGTTAGATGGCCCAAGGCTATCACTAATTAATTGGTACACAGTGAAGAGAGATGGCTCAAATGTGCCGCCATCTCGTGGTCCCTAACCGTAACACAATATATTTAATGTCTGAAATAATGTGGGTTCTACGGTCGATTTTTTTGAGTTTACAGGACGAAAAACCCGAGTTTCCGGGAGGAAAACCCGCTTGCCTTTGCCAGAGATCGACTAACTCGGGAACCTGTCGAAAAAAGGCTTAGAAAAGATATCCTCTAGTCGCCGACTAGACTCGAAACCAAGCCTTCCTTCATGCGGCCAAGAGCCGTGGTGTGCAAAAACGCCACATCCACTGAGGTACACAGGTTCTTGATTCGTGTAGAGTTCCTTAAATATTTAAAAAAATAATAATTTCGGTACTTTATAACAAAAGGCGCTAATAACAGACGAAAACGACAAATCATGTGTAGGAAAGAAATATCACGAATACATTATATTGAATACATTATAATGAAGGTCAAGAAGGAAAGAAATTGCAGAATTAGAAAATGAATATTTGTTTTTTTCTGTTTGCGCTCTCATCATTGAGATTCAGTTAATTCAATATTTGAAGTCAGATGTCCCTGTAGCGCAGTGGATAGCGCGTTGGACTTCTAATCCAAAGGTCGTGGGTTCGACTCCCACCAGGGATGAATGTTCTTTTGTTCTCTTTTCAAGAGAAGTGCTTCTTTCTGTTGTTCCTAACCTACAGCGTGTTACTATTCCTTTCTGCTACCCGTATAATGTATATAAAATTTTATTTAATCTTATTATTTTAGAAAAAATGAAATATTTATTTTCAGATATTTAAAATATAACTTAATATACTGTATTATTCATAGAGTTAAGTTTATACCCTTAATTATTATATTCATGTGGTAATTATATATAGAAGAAAGCAAAAATTTAAATGTATTCCATTTTAAAATATATTAAAATGATATTTTTATGTTTCATTTCTGCTACTTATTCAGTGTTTTAATAAAAATTAATGTGGAGATAGACAACAGAATTAGAAATGTTGGTGGTAGGAAGTCAACTGAAAAAATTTCGAAGGAATAAGAGAGAAATTAGTCAATCACTAATCCTGTTGAATACAAGACAGTACTCAAACCAATTTTAAGTTATGGATCTGATTGCTAGATTAGAAAAAATAAACAAATTTGTAAAATAATGGACCAAAGATATGCGAAGCTTAGGGGACTGTCATATTAATAAATGAGGATATTAATAAAGAACTTAATATTGTTAGCATATTCAGAATTGTGTTAGTAGAGCTAATCTCAAGTGATATGGACACTTAAAGAGAATGGGAAAGGAAAGATTAGCAAAACAAGTGTTCTTTGTCAGGATAGCAGGAAAAAGACCCAGTGGGATACCAAGATGCAGGTGGATTGATACAGTAAAAAGCCCCTTAGAAGACAGAGATGTCGAATCTGATAATATTGGAGTCCTGACAGATAATGTATTAGTTTGGAGGGAAAGTTGATAGGAAGTTAGTAATGATGTAACTTTTTCATGTAGTCTGCCATACACCCCATGAGGGAACATGTCAGGAATTTAATAATGATAATGATGAATATTTCTACAATTTTAATTTTTTAATATAATTATTCTTACAATTTAGATATGTACTTTTTTTAAAAATAATTTAACCATAAAATACAATGCTAATCGCGTATTTTATATTGAATGAATTCAGTAATTGGCTATTAATAGCATTCTTAGAGAAATGCTATTTTGCTGTAATTCTAAAAATATATTAAATTTATAAATTTTCGATACTTTACTAATAATAATAATTTACAAAGATTTTAAATGTCTTTTATTTAAGCTAAACTATATATTAATTTTTAACAACACCTTTAATAATTTATCTTAATAATCATATATTTTAATTATTGTTAAAACTATTCATGTCATTTGAATGAAAAGAATGAAACACAATTCATTCTTCCGATTCGGTGCAAAACGAAGAGAGAAAGATAATAAGACACTGCAAGTGGTGGCGACTCATATGAAAGTTGGATCAAGTTCGATACACAATCAGTAAACTAATCATTATCACAATGCCACATGGAATATTGTTATTAGTATTGCAGTCATAGCTTTCTACCCCGACTGGACTCAAATTGCCATTACCAGCACTTCCCTTTCGGTCCTATTCTTCCAAAAAATGCCGTGTCCTTTTCCTTTACATTCGCCACCAGATATCTGCCTCTGAGGACTCCTGCCATTCGCGTACAGACAGAATAAGTTACTTGCATGATTTTTTGCATACTCCCCTCGATAGTCTGCTTGACTCAGCTATATAGTGTACTTGCAGGTCTCTATTCTTATCTAATTCCTTATTTTGCTGACATCCTTGCGCATGCTTAATAAGTCCGAACCAGACGAACACATAGCCGCTGCTGTCCTCATAATCATTTCCATAATGAGGCACATTCCTGTGAGTCATCATGGAAACGATTGAAGAATGTGCGTCATCATTTCCCGGAAAGGTCAATATAGTCACACAGTCATCAATCACATGTTTTACGATTGAATCTCTATTCCATATAGTATCTTTCTTTTTACAATATATTTTACCTATCTCGTTATCGATACGTGAAATCTTACTCCATTAAGTTTTTGTTGTTGTTGTTGCTGAACTGAATTATTAAATCATGTACCGCATCATTTTGTTCCGAAATTACACGGATAGCAATGAAAGCACCAAAAATTGGCGATATTTTTCCTAAATTAAAAAAAAATGAAATGTTGTGTCGGGAATAACCGAAAAAAAAAAAAAAAAAAAAAACACCACTCTAATTCGAAATTGAGTGTACGTATTCAACCGTAGAGAAGAAGCGACAAATTAACGGATTTCATTAAGTATTGAATGTGCTTCTAGTAGGGAAGGAAGAATATGGTTACACCAATTTAAAAAAAAAATGACAATGACCAAACAACCGAAATTATGAATCATTGCAGAAAAAAGTTTTACTTTGTTTTTAGGAATTTCGATATTTTCATCAGAGTGCTTGAAATAAGATAGTGTGAGTTGAGAGGGGTGTGTGGGGGGGGTACAAGTTAATACAAGCATTGCACTAAAATTTACATTTAGTCAAGTTTAGTCCGATGCTAGGTGGAACCGCTGGAATCTAATTCGCAGTTTTTTTTTTTTTTTTTTTTTTTTTAATAAGAGGACTTCCAATAAAATTACATCTGATATTATTTAAATGAAGGGGATATTAAATCCCACATTGTTATAAAACCGAATAAGAAATTCAAAGATTGGAATCAGAGAATTTCATGCCGAATATAGTATAAAAAACTATAAAAGTATCGGCGAATACTAGCGTGAGCTAATGCAAGTAGCCCTAGAGCGTAGTACAAACATCCCCTTAATTTAAATAATGTTTATATCGCCGAAAGCCTGTTGGCTCTTTATATTTAAGTAACATCTGATATATTTTTAACATTAATGAACTTCCAAAACAGATCACCGAATGACTTCGTTCAATTAGCAATGGTAAAGACTACTATTCCCAAGGAAAATAAATAAAACTCAACTTCATTCCTTATGGGATTCCATCGAACCCCTAACCTTTGGATTAGAAGTTCAACGCTCTATCCACTGCGCTACCGGGACATCGAACAAAAACGTCACTCCATTAATTATAGTTAGAGAACATTGCAAATATGCCAAATTTCATTATATTGATTATTGTGATGTTCGAAAAAATTTTTCTAATTGGTCACCTCAACAGTCTTATTTCCTTAGGAAGCCTATACGATGAAGAATGTCTTATGAAAAAAAAAAAAAAAAAAAGCACTGAAAGCCCTAAATGATAATTCTTTATTATTATTATTATTATTATTATCAAACAATACTTTTTCTCAAAAGGATTAGTTTCTGCTTAATTAGATTTCCAGTTAAAAGTGGTTTCAAACTTCAATGAATGGCATATTCTCGCTTCGTATCCCCTTTCCCCTCACTACCACACGCAAGTTTTTCATTGTGTTGTTTTTTAACTGCCACTCCTTAGCCATGGTTGAATGCGTTTAGATTAAACATTTCAGTTACTATTACAATAGTTCGCAAATAAAGGCTCATGGGAAAGGACTATCCTAATGGAATGAATGGAAGAAAAAAACCTGTTTCTTTCTACTTAGAAAGAAACAGGTATTTTATTATATTATATACGACCAACTATTTTATTTGAAAAAAAAATACTGTTTTAATAGAAATAATAAATATCCATTAACTGACGTTTGATTTATTTCAAACTGCATTGATTATCGTAGCCAAATTTATCATAATATTACTCAAAACTATAACTGTGCTATAAGATAATTAAGTTTACCTTAAAGTTCTTAAAAGGACTGACATAAAAGGGGGAAGCAAGAATGCTTTTCATGTTCCCCGTTATCTCTACAGGACAGTGTAAGGGTAAGGTGTTATTGAGCTATATAAAGCTCTGATCATGGTAGGAGGGTAACAGCAATAGCCGAGCCTCAGTTAGAACTTCATTGGCTACAGCATTGCCATCCATTATCCTCCTAGTTTATAATTGACAATTGACATTTATGACTTAAGGGGTGATAAGCAAAATAAGCAAAAAGCTTTTTACATTCCCTGTTGTCTGTTACGGTCACAGTGAGGGAAAAATGAGCAGTTTGCTCGTCCAGAATGGGCAGGAAGTTAAAATGGCTTTTGGTCTTTTGTGTTTGAATGTATCCGTAGGCTTATAGGCTACAGCTTGCTGAACTAGATCATTGGGATGAGTGGACGTCTTTAGGAAGAACTTTGCAGCTAAAGTTTGTAGGAAGGAGAAGATATAAGGAATATTTGTATCTCGGTGAAGTTGATTTCTGACGAACCATGGAGCGTTTAGGATCATTCTCAAGCATTTGTTCTGAACACGTTGCAATTTGATAATATTTGTAGTGGAGGTGTGGCTCCAGGCTGGAGAAGCAGAAGTAACTATAGGACAAATCGTCAGCTGGTATAAAAGCAGTTTGATTCTGATGTTTAGCTTGCTTTTTCTGTTTATTAGGGGGTAGATCTGAGCGATGGCTTTAGATGCCTTTGTACATGTAACCTTGATGTGTTGGTTAAAAGTTTTTTTTTTTTTTTTTTTTTTTTTTTTTTTTGTCGAGGACGACACCTAAGTATTTTATTTCCGTCTGCCAGGGAATTTTGGTGTTGAATAATAAGATGTCTCCTACAGGAGATATCGACCTTTTTTGTGAAGAGAATAGCTGAACGTTTTAGGGGATTTACTTGCAGTCTCCATTTGGAGAGCCATCTTTCTAATTTTAGAAGGTTTTCTTGAAGTTTTCTAATAACGAAATGTGGTCGGAGAGATCTGACTAATAATGCTGTGTCATCTACATACAGGGCCATGATGGAATGACATTGGGTTGTGCGGGATATCAGACATGTATACAGAGAATAGCAATGGAGCCAGTAGTGATCCCTGTGGCACTCTGGTCAAGATGGGTCGCTGAGATGAGGTAGTGCCGTTAATCTTGAATTGCATGGTCCTGTTTTGCAGATATAAACTAACTAAATGTGTCAATTTCATTGAGATACCAGCTGAGATAAATTTATGTAACAATCCAAAATGCCATATTTTGTCAAATGCTTTGGATAGGTCAAGGAAAACAGCTCCCGTGTATTGACGCCAGTTGTAGCTGGTAGTAATGTATTCCACTATTCTGTGGATTTGATGAGTATTACTGTAATTGCTGATAACCGAACTGCTCTTTAGGAAGGATGTCTAGTTCATTTATTGAGGCTTGAAGACGTGCGAGGATGACCTCCACAATCTTGCCTAGGTTGGAGATGAGACTGATTGGATGATAATTTTGAGGCAGGTGAGGATCCTTGCCTGGCTTATGTATAGGAATTACATCGGCCAGTTTCCAGGTGGAAGGAAAATAGTGAAGACTAAGGATTGCATCTATAATTATGGTCAGGTGCACTACTGCTTTTCGCGGCAGAAGTTGGATCACCCGATTAGTAATGCCGTCTGTCGCAAGAGCTTTTTTGTTCTTTAATTTTTTAATTATGTCATATATCTCAGCAGGTGATGTTGGTGCAATATGGTCCATGCTGGAGTCAGGAAGTTTGAGTGAGTGTCTGACCTTGCTGTGAATCTTATATATGTGATCAAAGTGAAGGTTTTCATACGAAGGCCTGCATTGCTCCTCCAAATTGTTTGCTATAACTTCTGCTTTGTCTACATCTCTGTTAGCAAGGCCCTGGTCAGAGAATATTGGGAGAAGGGATCTTTCTGATATTTTTCAGTAGTCCCCAGATGGTGATCAGTAGGTGAGATAGAAGCTAACTTTTCTTCCCATACTTGGTCTCTATGAGCTTTGAGTGCATCTCTTACTGCCTCATTTAGCCTGTTTAGAGCTGTTTTATCTCGTGGTGCACATGTGTTATGGAGTCTTTTCCTAGGTCTGTTTTTGTCTCTGATCAAGTTCATGATATCTTCAGGCAAACGATCTGGCTTGCGGGCAGATTTGTACGAGGTAGCTACCGTTATAGCAGAATTAATTTGTTGTGTGGGATTTGTAACTGCAGTTTCTACTTCTTCTTTTGTGCATATGTGAGGAACAGGTCCAATATAATCCTTGAGTGCTGTTGACAGTCTTTTCCATGCTATGTAGGAGTGAGAAGGAGGAGACAGGTATTCTTATTTTCCCAGCTATAGTAGAATCGTGTTGTGATCGGATGATAGTTCATCATAGATATGATGCTGTATTGAAGTTTGATATCCTGCAGGATAGCTATATCCAGGATGTCAGCAGTGCCAAATGTACTGAGATGAGTTGGTTCATTGTGGCTTCTTAAGTTTACCATCCTTATAGCTCTTATAAGGACTGACTTAAAGGGGCAAAGCAAGAATGCTTTTCATCTTCCCCGTTATCTGTAGAGGACAGTGTAGGAATGAGGTGTTATTGAGCGATTAAAGCTCTGATCATGGCAGGAGGGAAACAGCAATAGTCAAGCCTCAGTTAGAACTTCATTGGCTACAACACTGCCATCCATTACCCTTCAAGGGTATTAATCATCGCATCGCTCCGATATCCAAAACCTTATAGTCCTTATAAGGACTGGCTTAAAGGGGCGAATCAAGAATGCGTTTCATCTTTCCCTTATCAGTACAGGACAGTGTAGGGATAAGGTGTTATTGAGCTATCAAAGCTCTGATCATGGCAAGAGGGTAACAGCAATAGCCGAGTCTCAGTTAGAACTTCATTGGCTACAGCATTGCCATTCATTACCCTCCAAGGGTATTAATCATTAATCACCGCATCTCACGGTCGATTCTAAGGCTCCAAATCCAATATCCAAAACCACATTAGCATTAACATTTCTGGCTAGAAGGGTGAAGCAAAATTGCTTTTCATATTCCCTTTGTCTTGTAATGAAAGAACTTTGAATGGAGTGTTTGTAAGCTATATGCTCGCCCATTGAGGACAGTGATAGCTGTGTTCAGTTGAAATTAAGATTTGGTCTTTATATTTGTTAATTTCTGCTTCATTATATTCCGAGGCTTCCTTGATTAACGGATTTGGATGGTTACTTGTCTTGGCAAAGAACTTCTCAGCTAGATTTAGGAGAAAGGAAGAGATATACGGGATATTAACTTCTCTATCGATCTGGGTGTGTTTTATAAACCAAGGGGCATCCAGAATCATTCTCAGGCACTTATTCTGTAATCTCTGAAGTTTTAGAATGTTTGTATGTGCGGTGTGGCTCCACACTGGGGATGCGTAAGTGATCACCGTCGAATTACCATCTTGTAAATTGTTAATATTGTTTGCGGGTCCAGTTTACTTTGTCTGTTGATCATAGGGTAGAGCAGTGCTAAGACTTGGAATGTCTTTGAGGTAATGTAACTAATATGTTTGCTGAATAGCAGTTTACTATCCAGAATCACTCTAAGATATTTAACTTCAGTCTGCCATGGAATCTTTACTCCCAATAAATAAATATTCTTCATGGTATGGATTTTCTTTCTAGTAAACAATATAGTTGAGCTTTTCTGGGGGATTAACTTGAATCATCCAGTCTGCCATCCACTTTTCTAAAATGAGTATGCTGGTTTGGAGTCTTTTAGTCGCCAGTTTTGGACTCAGTGATCTTGCCATCAGTGCAGTATCACCTGCATATAATTCAGTGAATGTTGTTCTTGGGTTCAGAGGGATGTCTGCTACATAGATTGAAAACAACAGAGGTGCCAGAAGAGATCCCTAAGGTACGCCTGCTGAGATCCTGCGTCTGGTCTAAACCGTTTCGCAGACCCTGACCTGCATATATCTGTCTTTCAGGTAAGAATGTATTATTTTTATTAACTTGACTGGCAAGTGAAATTTAATCAGTTTGTAGAGAAGGCCTTGATGCCATACTTTATCAAACGCCTTCTTTGCGTCGATTAAGATGGCAGCTGTGTTGAGTCTCCAGTTAAAGCCTTTAGTAATGATTTCTACCAGCCGGTGCACTTGTTGAGCCGTACTATGGGCTTTACGGAAGCCGAACTGTTCATTAGGCAAAATTCCTAACTTATCTGTTTCTGTTTGAAGTCTTGAGAGGATCACTTTCTCTGTCACCTTTCCGAGGCTGGACAATAAGCTTATGGGTCTGTAGCTTTCGGGAAGGTGAGGATTTTTTGCTGGCTTCTTCACTGGCATGGTGATGGCTGTTTTCCATATAGTAGGAAAATGCTGGAATCTAAAGATGACATTTGTAATGTTGACGAGATGGACTATGGCCTTTCTTGGAAGTAGTTTTACTATTCTGTTGGTTATGCCATCCGGTCCTGGAGCTTTTTTACTGTTTAGATGGGAGATGATATTTATCATTTCTGCCGGATTTGTAGGAGTGATATGTTTGGAGTTAACAGTGTTCTGACTTAAGGTTGTCCTAACATGAAGACGAATCTTGTACATAAGGTTGATATTTAGATTTGTTTGAGATGCATTGCACTGAGATTCTAGGTTATCTACTAGTGCTTCGGCTTTCTCTTCATCTTTGTGAATTATCCAAAACTCTTATAGTCCTTATAAGGACTGGCTTAAACTGGCGAAGCAAGAATGCTTTTCATATTCCCCGATATCTGTAGAGATAAGGTGTTATTGAGCAATTAAAGCTGTGATTATGTCAGGAGGGTAACAGCAATAGCCGAGCCTGAGTTAGAACTTCATTGGCTAGAGCATTGCAATCCATTACCCACCAAGGGTATTGGATTGAATGAATTAATCACCACGTCTCACGGTGGATTGATGCCCTCTTTTCCACCTATCATTATCCAAATTATAATTATCCAAAATAAATTATCCTAATTATCCAAAACCAACAATACATAAAATTTAAGTATCCCTACAGTACTATTATTTTGTTGGTGTATGCGCACTTTCTTTAAAATTATGAAAATTATTCCCTTTTTATTAAATATTTTAAATTTTATAGTAAAACATTTTATGTGCATCTATTTTGAATTAAAATATATATCAGAACACTTGTACAACAACGTAGAAAGTCAGGTGACTACTCACTGTTATAGAGTTAAATGATCGATGATGTGATAACAGGTTTTATATTAAGTAATCAATCAGTTCGTACATTGAAGTTTATTTTGAATGCTTTATCCGAAATGAACTCCTATGGACGAATGATGTCATTAAAAAGACAATAATGATATCAATAGGGGTGCTTAAGGGTCAACGCTGTATAAATGAGAGGAGACCTCCACATAGCCTTTAAAGGAATGCGGAGAACCGACCAGGGCTTCTGACCTAATGTCCAATCCTCACCTTCTCGTAGTGCACCCTGTTGGGTATCTACTTGGATACTGAACGAACGAGGATGGGCTGGCAATTTGGGATTTAGCCGACCAAATTGTATTCTTATTGGTTAAACCAAAATAAAAAATGATGATACAACATGACAAAATTTCATGCCGGCTGGGGCGTCGCCCGGTTAAACAAGGCCCCCGTTGTTTTCGCCAGGGAACCAGGGCAAACAGCGAAAAGTCAGCTACTGGAACAAATCTGAAAACAAACCCCAACTCAACATCACCAGAGTTAAAGATCGGTACTATCAACGTAAGAAGCCGAATGGCAAAGAAATGGAGCTAGCTGAGGAATTATATAAGTACTAGATCGACATAATAGGGGTGACTGAAACAAAAAAGAACAAAACTGGTGAGATCTTTCTGAGCAATAAATACAAAATGTTATATTCAGGCAATAACAATCAAGGAAAAGAAGGAGTAGCCATAGCATTCAACACAAAATACGAGGCTAATCTTCTTGAATGGCAGTCAGTCTCAAGTAGAGTAATGTGGGCAAATATGAGAATGGGGAACTGGACAATGAGACTTATTTGTGCCTATGGTCCCACAGAAGGTTCTACTAAGGTAGAAGTGGAGGAATTTTTTGAGGCTTTAGAAAAAGCAACTGACACAATGAAAAAGGAAAAGTTGGTCCTTGTTGGGAATCTAAATAGTAGAGTAGGAAATGATTGTGAGACATACAAAAATATTTTGGGAAAATTTGGAGAAAAGAGCAAAGCTAATAATAATGGAAAATATCTGTTGGATTTCTGCTCAGGACATGGACTGGTTATTACTAACACCATGTTCCAACATAAAAATGTGCACAAATTCACATGGAGAGAAGAGGCTAGGAATAAAAAAAGTCTCATTGACTATGTTATTGTTGATAGTGATGTTTTCTCCCTGGTGCAGGACACCAGAGTGTACAGAGGATTTGAAATTAGAAGTGATCACTATTTAGTCTTGAGCAGGATAAAATTGAATTTCATATTGAGAAGAATAACATGTAAGAAAGTTTTAAAGCGAATAAAAGTTGAGCAGCTCTCAGATGTGAACTGTAGACTAAAATACAGAAATATTATTGAAAAGAAAATGAAAGAGTTTGAGAACATGAATGAAACCTTGGAGATTCAGTGGCAAACTCTGAAGGAATCATTGATTGATTCTGCCAGTGAGGCATGTGGTGAGGTTGTCTGCAAGGATAAAAAAATCAGAACTCCCTGGTGGACGCAGGAAGTTAAAGAGGAAGTGAAGGAAAAGAAGAAAGCATATCAAAAGTTCCTGGCAAATAAGTCAGCTTGTGCTCTTAGAGAATACAGAGACAAATGTAAGAAAGCTAAACAGTGTGTAAAACTAGCTAAACAAAAGTCATGGGAGGACTTTGGCAAGAATATAGAAAATAAATATCAAGAAGGTGGCAAAATATTCTGGAGGTTGTTGAAGAAACTTAGGAATGGAGGAAAGAGTGCTGTAAAAGGAATTAGAGATGATAAAGGTGAAATGAAAACAGGAGAAAAAGATATCCTTGAAGTATAGAGTAATTACTTTGAAAAACTGCTAAATGAAACAAGCAGTGATGACAACACAGTGATTAAAAACACTGACCAGGCATGCAGTCAGGAATACATATCCATACTTGAAGTAGAAAAAGCCATCAAAGGCTTGAAATGTGGAAAGGCAGCAGGAGTAGATGATATTCGACCAGAAATGCTGAAGTATGGTGGTATAAGAGTCTTACAGTGGCTGCACTGCATAGTTCAGAAAGCCTGGACAGAGGGACGAATTCCCGATGATTGGAGTAGAGCTCTCATAGTACCCATATATAAAAAGGGAAATAACAAACTGAATGTGAGAATTACTGAGGTATTTCCCTACTGAGTGTTCCTGGCAAGATCTATGCAAGTATACTTGAGAAACGGTTGAGAAGAATTGTGGAAGAAAAGCTTGGTGAAGAACAAGCTGGATTCAGGCCAAATAGACGCTGTCAGGATCAGATCTTCACTTTAAAACAAATAGTCGAGAAAGCATGGGAATATAACAAAGATCTGTATTTAAGTTTTGTCGATTTGGAAAAGGCATATGACAAGGTGTCAAGAGAGAAGCTATTCGATACGCTGCAGTTATATGGTGTCAATGGGGCATTATATCAATCAATACTTAGTCTTTATTTGAGTTGTGAGTCAGCAGTTAGAATTGAAGGAAGTACAGGAAGATGGTTTAATGTTAAATCTGGTGTGAGACAAGGATGTACATTATCCCCTCTGTTATTCATTATCTATATGGATCACATTATGAAGGAATGTGGTATTAAACCTGATATCAAAATTGGAGATGTTAATATCAGCTCTTTGCTTTATGCGGATGATGTTATACTTCTAAATAAATCGGCAACAAGGCTGCAAGATTCTCTGACTAAATTGAATAACTGTTGTAATAGATATGGTATGAAGGTCAGCAATAAAAAGATAAAGACAATGAAACTAGGCAGAATCATTGAAAATGTCAACTGTGTTGTGAATGAAGAACCTGTGGAACAAGTAAAACATTTCAGCTACTTAGGCACAATTTTTACTGAAGATGGTAAACTAAATATAGAAATCGACAACAGAATCAGCAAAGCTGGTATCGTGGTAAGTCAATTGAATAAATTCATATGGAATAAGAAAGAAATTAGTCGGAACACTAAATTAGCTGTATACAAGACTGTGTTCAAACCAATTTTAACTTATGGATCTGAGAGCTGGGTCAGAAGTAAAACACTTGACCAAAGACTAGAGACCGCAGATATGAGAGTCCTGAGAAAGATGAGAGGCGTGAACAGATGGCATCAATTGCAATATCATATTAAAAACGAGGATATTAGGAATGAACTTGACATTGTCAGCATCCAGGAATGCGTTAGCAGAGCTAATCTCAGATGGTATGGTCACTTAAATAGAATGGGAGAGGAAAGATTAGCAAAACAAGTGTTCTCTGCCAGATTTGCAGGAAAACGACCCAGAGGAAGACCTAGATATTGGTGGATTGATACGATACAAAGTGCCTTAGACGATAGAAATATAAGATCTGATAATGTTGGAGTCTTGACAAGTAACAGACTGATTTGGAGGAAAATTGTAGATAGAAAATTAGTAATGATGTAATTTTTTCATGTAGTACTGTCATATCCTGTACACCCCTTGAGGGTACATGGCAGGAATTCGATGATGATGATGATGATGATGATGATGATGATGATGATGAAATGATACCGAAAGAAACAGTTAAGCAGACTACACGAACTAAATAAAGGGAGAAAGAGAACGATGGAAATACTGAAAAGAGCTGTTCGTTCGTAAATGAGCTGATTCTTTCTAACAGCAACTCCTTACATCAACAGATTAACAGGTTTGTCTCAAAACATTATGCACTGACCTCCACAGAGCTGGAAAGGGCTGCTATGCATAAATCGACACCTTGTGAAAGAACACTCGAAGTCTTGTTGGGACAGTCTCTTTACAGGTAAATAATTATAATTATTTAAAACAGCTAGCACATCTTGATATGAATTTTAACATAAGCCCTACCAAGGTAAGCTACCCCTGTTTAATAAATTCTTGTACTTCAGTTGTAAAGATTTAATCCATATTTTTGTTTCTACCCCATTCAAGACAAAAACAATTCAAAACTGACTACTGTAAAGAATTTTTCTTCTTCTGTGATGTTAACTTCTATGGCGAGATGGACATCAATCCCTTGAATTGATGTCCATCACAATCACAATCTAGCGATGAAGGGATAAAATCCTTCATCACTAGATTGTGATTATTATTAGAGAAATTTTTGAGCGCGTGGCTCGTCCAAATTAGGGCTGTGTCTGATCATCTCTTCGAATCGTTTGAAGAGATGGTCAGAACTGCCTTCGGGCGTTTGTGTCTCCATCTCTAATTTTCATCATAATTTGATGAATCACGAATGAGTTGGTTTTGATGGAGTGATTCCTGGGCGAAGTACTTGGAAGCAGTCTGGTTGAGATATGTCTGGCATGTTTCCGTCTTGGTGGAGGAGAACATTCCTAACAAACCACGGGACGTCGAAGATCATTCGGAGACATTTATTTTGTAGTACCTGTAGTCTTTTGATGTTGCTGGGGGATGTGTGGCTCCACGCCGGCGATCCGTACGTTAGTATGGGTCTGATGATCGCTTTGTATATTGTTAGTTTGTTTTCTGTGCTGACTTTGCTTCTTCGATTGAGTAGAGGGTAGAGTTGAGCTATTGCTGAGTTGGCTTTGTTGCAGGTATGTGAGATAGGGGATTGAAGTTGACATCTATCCTCCATTTCTGAAACCATTTTTCAAGATTTGATGCAGCGTTTTGTAGTCGTTGTGTGGCTAGGTATGGCTTGAGTGATCTGGTCAATATCACCATATCGCCTGCATAGAAAGCCATGGTGGTTGATGCTGTCCTTGGGACATCAGAGATGAAAATGTTGAAGAGCAGCGGCGATAGGAAGGAGTTTATTTTTCTGTTATTTGCAATGTTATTTAAAATACGTATTAATAACGTCTGTTTTTAAACGAATCCACTTGCATAGAGAATTTTAAAAAAAAAATGAAATTTATGTTTACCACAGAGAATCACGGATAATTGAACCTCGAATAAGTGGCGTTTTACTGTACTTCTTACATAAAATTTATTACACATCTTAGCTGTTAACTGATAAACAAAGTATGCATTAAATATTTTAATAACACTGATATTAGTTATTCTTATCTAAACCGTTTTATGTTTATTTATATTTTTGACTTTGTTTACTTGACAGCGTTTAGTCAAATAAGAATAAATTCCTTAAGTAACTTTTCTAAAATTACTGTCAAAGAAAGTATAGACACAAATCTTAGTAATATATCGTTAATTAGCACAGTCCTCAAATCGTGACACGCATTTATTTATGTAACTGTCACCTCTAGATTAATTAGTCAAGAGATAATTGCTACGTGCTTGTATAAATAACTACAAGAAATCGTTATAATATATAAATATAAATAACTATAGGAAATCGTTATATAATATATCATTAACTTGTTGTATTGCGTAAATAACCCATCACTGTAATTGATGAATATTGGAAAAATCAAAAATCTTCTAATTCTCTACACTATTTCACTTTATGGTATGGGAAGAAATAGTTATTTTATTTTATATAATTTGTCGAAACTTCTTAAAACAAATTACAAGTTAAAGTAAAATAATCTTTTCATTTTAATATTATATAGCTTTAAGGGTCTTCTTGCAAGAAAGCTGAATTGTGTAAATTAGAATAATTGCCTACGTAACCAAGATTTCAGGCTGATGTATTATATTCTGATTCCAGTTTGCGTGTTTTTACTGATGAAAACGTAGTTTGCAGGAAATAAAAATTAATTTATATTCTCGGGAGACTGAAAAGTTCTGATAAACACTTAGAACAATATTAAAGTAACCGATGTAACTAAGAAAGAATATATCTTAACACCCTTTAATCCCCCCCCCCCAATGTGTCATTAAATTGTAATAATAGTTCATTTTCTTTCTTGTAGTTACATCAGTTGCTTTAATATCATTTTTATTCTACGTGTTTATCAGAACTCCCCCTAGTATGTATTAAATTTGGTCAATTTCTTCGAAAACATTAAAGAGATTCGCAAATGTCAGCTGTGTTTCTCGGGCATCCCAGATGATTAAAAACATTAACAATCAATTAAACCGTGTTGTTCGAAAATTGTCATAATTCCCTAAACCATTTATATAGAGCGTTTAGGGGATATCGCCAAAGTTCAGGGATTGATTACTTAAGTGATTTAAGAATAAATAAATTTTTAAAAAATATATTCATCGTGGATCTGATTGCTAACTATTTGGAGTAACAACAACAACAACAACAACGAATCTTCAAGAAAGTGTGACATTTTTATTTTAGCAGTTTCTTCTTTCGTTCTTGTGTTAAGCTTATGCGTAGACCACACAGGAGTTAGAAACCTATCTGACGGAACAGTTTAGTTAATCGCTATTCCCGTAGTATCCTATGTCTAAAGCTGCGTGTGTTCTTCTGGCCAGTTTGCCTGTTTCGTATGACGAAAAACCAGAGTTTCAGGTAGGGCAAAATCGGCCACCTTCTAATGAGACCATCCAACTCACCCTCATTTGAAACGCCGTGAAAAAGGTTTTTGGCATCCTAGACGGGATTCGAATCCAGATGTTTCCAATCAAAGTCATCGGAAAAGCCGACTGTGATGACTCGTATTTCACTATTAAAGTTTTTAAAAAATCAAATTTTTTAAAGTGTAATAATTGTTTAATTTTTTTTATTGTTCTTTCAAATATTTACACAAGTACAATGATCATCTATTCAATATATTATTTTACAAGGTTCAGCACTTCGTGCTACATATAATGAGATTTAAATAGTAATGATGATAACAGTTTTTTTTTTAAAATAACAATCATAGTAATAATTTACAATTATATTGTTCAGAGTTACATAAGTTGTATAATATTACATGTTGCAGTTTACTATTTTTTTTTTTTTTAAGTTTGAGAAGGTGTGATTATACAACAGTATTTACACATATGCAATCAAAGGATTATATTTCCTAATTTTCACAAACATACAGTGTAAACTCATGATTTACATTAAAACTTTTTTTTATTACATTGCATACATTTGTTACAGTTATTACATACATTTGATTGCATATGATACGTTACTTAGATTTGTTTACATGTGATACTTACATTACGTACATTTGTTTACATGTGATACTTACATTACGTACATTTGTTTACATATAATACATACATTGTACATTCATGTGATACGTACATTACATGCATTGGTTACATATGATACATATTGGATGAGAACTAATTTCTCTGCTTTCATCCTCGAAGCTTATATGTAAGCTTATCTGAGGAAGACACCAGTTGGTTATTATTTATTTATTTTTTTTTTTTTTTGCTGTGTTGGGGGAGCTACGAAATCTATGATTGAGAAATTCGCGCACGCACGCACACACACACACACACACACACACACACACACACACACACACACACACACACACACACACACACACACACACACACACACACACACACACACACACACACACACACACACACGCGCGCGCGCGCGCGCACAATAACGTGGAATGTATTGATGCATCGCTGAACTGGAAGCCTGAATTAATATATTGTGTTTCATTAAGTTTGTATGGTATTTTGGGTGCGTGTTTCTTGTTCACAGCATGTTCTTAGAGCTCTTTTCAATGAAACATAATATATTGTGTTTCATTAAGTTTGTATGATATTTTGGGTGTGCGTGTTTCTTGTTCATAACATGTTCTTAGAGCTCTTTTCAGGCAGTTGTAGTTTGTAAGGTTTCTGTATTCAAAAGGTAATTTGTTTATCATGTCTGGGATGTAGAAGTTTCGTGTGGCTTTTCCGTAGTGATTATTGTATTTATATGTGGTATAATTAGTTGTCTGAGGTCTTGTTATGCGATATGTGTTTCTGACTGTCCTGTAGTTCGCATTGAAATAACGTTTTAGCAAAGCTGCATAGTGACATAAATGTTTTGCTGTCAGTATTTTGTGTTCTGACATTGCAGTGTATATAAAGTCGTTATTGTCTCTTTGTTCCCAAAAGATCAGTTTTATGATTTTGTACTGTAATAATAATAATAATAATAATAATAATAATAATAAAAATAATAATAATAATTATTATTATTATAATTTTTAAACTTTAATTTCTACATTCTAAATCTAATTTCATGTAAAAACTCGCTCTTAAGTCGTAAAAGCAATTATTTCAAGGAATTAGCATCAATAGAGCTCTTACTTTTGTCAAAATTGCCTTCTTCCTGGAGATACCCCCCCCCCCGTATAGTCGTATTAACTATTCCCAACAAGTATATATTAACATTTACGGAACACTATTGTCGTAATTCGATTCAACTGTTCCACTAGGATTTTTCACAAGCCCCTAAATATTCAATACAAGTTTATTCAGTCTATCTTGAGTGAACGTGGAGTCACAGACGAATAAAGTGTACCATCATACATCAGAATTTTATAAATACACAAGGACTAAAGTTTACTCGTGGCTCTTAATAGGGTCTCTTCAAGATGTTTGCCTTACAAAACTGCTACCGATGTACAGCATATAACCTTAATGTTCAGACTATTTCTTTCTTCAACATATTAGTTCTTAATTAATATTTCAATTTAAATTAATATTTATTTATTCGTATGGAGTTTCACCCGTTCCTTTGACCACCCCTTAAGACTGGTTGAGCCCTCCTAATGAAGGATTAAGTACCGGTGATCCAAAAGTAACAGAAAAAGTAAAAATTCAATAATTCGAAAAGTATAGACAGTAGAACGATTCGGTTTTCACAGAAATGCACAGAAAGACATGGGATTTTTTTTAATAACGAAAAATTTTATTACCAGAATAGTTAAATTTGCCACCGACAGGTGGCGCTTCAGTTGTGTCAGTAGTTTGTGCAGTGGCACAGCACTTTTCGCAACAGCTAGGATTACAAATGTTCAATGTGACGGCTGTCATTCATGAGAATTTACGTCAGACGTGGCACGACACCCTGCACAGCATCGAAGAGAGTTTCAGCTGTAATTCCTGTCACATGATGGCGAATAGCTTCTTTCAACATGGCCAATGATGTCAGCTGACCTCTGTACATCTGTGACTTCAAGTAGCCCCATAACCAAAAGTCACAAGGTGTAAGGTCTGGAGATCTTGGTGGCCATTTGTGCGGGAAAGAGCGACTGAGGACACGGTCATCGCCAAATGTCGATCGCAGCAGGTGCTGGACAGGACCTGTGATGTGCAGAGGTGCTCCATCCTGCATGAATGTTACACTGTGGAGCGCTTGCCTCTCTTGCAAGGAGGGAATGATGCTGTTTCTTAAAAGCGCTGCATAACGCTCACCTGTGACAGAAACAGTTCGAAGTGTACCGCTGTGGACTTCCTCAAAGAAAAAGGGGCCTATAATTAATGACGCAGTGAACCCACACCATGCTGTCACCTTTGGCTGATGCAAAGGGGTTTCCACAATCCCGTGTGGGTTCTCTCTCTCGCCCAGATGCGGCAGTCGTGCGCATTTACACTTCCATTAAGCGAAAAGTTGGGGGGGTGGGGGGGGGGGGGGGTGGGGGGGGGGGGGGGTGGGGGGGGGGGGGGGTGGGGGGGGGGGGGGGTGGGGGGGGGGGGGGGTGGGGGGGGGGGGGGGTGGGGGGGGGGGGGGGTGGGGGGGGGGGGGGGTGGGGGGGGGGGGGGGTGGGGGGGGGGGGGGGTGGGGGGGGGGGGGGGTGGGGGGGGGGGGGGGTGGGGGGGGGGGGGGGTGGGGGGGGGGGGGGGTGGGGGGGGGGGGGGGTGGGGGGGGGGGGGGGTGGGGGGGGGGGGGGGTGGGGGGGGGGGGGGGTGGGGGGGGGGGGGGGTGGGGGGGGGGGGGGGTGGGGGGGGGGGGGGGTGGGGGGGGGGGGGGGTGGGGGGGGGGGGGGGTGGGGGGGGGGGGGGGTGGGGGGGGGGGGGGGTGGGGGGGGGGGGGGGTGGGGGGGGGGGGGGGTGGGGGGGGGGGGGGGTGGGGGGGGGGGGGGGTGGGGGGGGGGGGGGGTGGGGGGGGGGGACAGACTATTAAGGAAACATTTCGGCAAGCAAAACATATCTCGTTAATAGCAAGTGGAGCAAATTATTGATAATTCCCGTTTGTGTAACACAACTTCCCTCAAGATTTGTGGGAAGTCGTGTACATGGCTTATTTAAAGTGATTAAGTTAATCTCTCAAGAGGGATTGAAAGTATACGATTTCTATGAAGGTTGATGGTAAACGTATCCAAGAAAAGGAATGACAGATTCTAAACATTATCAAGCATTTAGTTTTCTCATTCATGACTGAAATATTATACTAAACACAGTGAATCATACAATAAAATCAAAAGTTGAATGTTATATAGATGAAGATCAGTGTTTATTCTAGAATGGTAAGGGAACTCGAGTAGGATTAATAGCTTTAAGAAAACAATAGCAGGCCGAAGAATTGAAGTAAACAAAGCAATAATGTACAATGGAACGAGCTTTTTCAAATAATGAAAGAAATTGGAATCGACTAACAAGGTAGCAGATTAATTAAAAATTGGTATATTAGCCAGAAAATAAATCGGTGATATCGGTGAGACGAGATTGTGCTTTGTCCCCTTTCGTTTTTCAACTTGCATATAGAGAATGCGATGAAAGTAATAAAAGAAGGAATGAAGACGTAACTGCAGGTGAAGTGCCGATACATGTGATACGCTTTTAGCTGAGAATGAACAGGATTTAAAACAGATATTGTCTAGGATATTGAAGATATGTTATCTGATTATGAAATTAAGTTATTTTATAAACTTGGCTATTTTAACTCCTAATCCCAAGTATGCAAACAATTAAGTTTGCGCCTGAAACAAAGTTCAAGTCTAAAGATGATACAATACCAGGGCAACTCATTGTAAAGGTGAGTAGCTCTGATCACTATTCTTAGTATTTTCCCATAATGTATAAAGCACATCTCACTAGAATATCTATACTGCAATGCATGATGGGTCGGGTCACTACCCAGACCGGTTTCAACCTTTCTTGAGGTCTCCTCAGTGAGTAGCTAGACCCTAAATACCAAGGTTCCTTATCCTTATAAGGACTGGCTTAAAGGGGCGAAGCAAGAATGCTTTTCATCTTCCCCGTTATCTGTAGAGGCAGTGTAGGGATAAGGTGTTATTGAGCTATTAAAGCTCTGATCATGGCAGGAGGGTAACAGCAATAGCCGAGCCTCAGTTAGAACTTCATTGGCTACAGCATTGCCATCCATTACCCTCCAAGGGTATTGGATTGAATGAATCAATCACCGCATCTCACGGTCCATTGTTCAATATACTCTCCATTAATCCACCAAATACCAAGGTTATAGTCCTTATAAGGATAAGGACTGGCTTAAAGGGGCGAAGCAATATTGCTTTTCATATTCCCCGTTGTCTGTAGAGGACAGTGTAAGGATAAGGTGTTATTTAAGGTGTTATTGAGCTATAAATAAAGCTCTGATCATGGCAGGAGGGTAACAGCAATAGCCGAGCCTCAGTTAGAACTTCATTGGCTACAGCATTGCCATCCATTACCCTCCAAGGGTACCAATTTTAGTCGCCTCGTACGACATGCATTAGCTACATTGGTGCTATTCTTATCCCGGCAACCACACGGGGAATTACCAAGGTTATAGTAATACGGAGACTTATCAACTATACCTATAGAAGATGCGACAAGGTGTTTTTATTTTTAATAAAAATCTGTGGAAAAGATATAGATGTAATAATTTTTTTAACTTGGGGATATTGTATATTAGGATAACCAAGTAATTTTATAAACTTGGTTATCCTAATAAGATATAGATGTAATAAAAAATTATTACATCTATATCTCCTCCAGAGATTTTTATTAAAAATAAAAAACCTTGTTGCAACTTCTATAGGTAAAGTTGATAAGGCTCCGTATTACTATAACCTTGGTATTTAGGGTCTAGCTACTCACTGAGGAGACCTCAAATAAGGTTGAAACCGGTCTGGGTAGTGACCCGACCCATAATGCATTGCAGTATACATCTTCTAGTGAGATGTGCTTTATATATTATGGAAAAATACTAAGAATAGTGATCAGAGCTATTCACCTTTGCAATGAGTTGCCCTGGTATTGTATCATCTTCAGACTTGAACTTTGTTTCAGGCGCAAACTTAATTGTTGCATACTTGGGATTAGGAGTTAAAATAACCAAGTTTATAAAATAACTTGGCTATCCTAATATACAATATCCCCAAGTTAAAAAAATTATTATATATATAATATTCATCAAAACTCGATTTGCTTCCTCAGTCTTAAGAAAAGGCTGGTTATATTGCACTAATTCGAGCCCGCCCAATTTTTAATCCATTTAACTCGAGTGCTTCTAGATGTTTTTTCAATGGTTTTGGGATGGCGCCTAAAGCACCAAGTATTATGGGAACAACCTTCGTTTTCTTTTGCCAGATTATATATATATATACATTTTTTTTTCAGGTTTTATATTTATTCAGGTGTTCAGAATTTAGCATTATTTTCTGGAAAGCTAGGAAATAATTGTTAGTAATTAGTATCTTTATTAATTAATTATTAATTATTAGATTCTTTCTTTTAATCTTAACATAGCAACACAGACAGATAATTATGATTCATGTAAAGAAAAGTGATATTGTCATACTGTATAAGTGGGAGGTGACCTCCAAGTAGCATTCTAAGGAATGTGGAGAACTAACTAGGGCTTCTAACCTAAAGTTCAATCCTTACCTTCTTATGGTGCACCCCATTAGGTTTAGTGAGCGAACGCGGATGGGCTGGCAATTTGAGATTTAGCCAACCAAATGGTATTCGTATTGGTTTAAACCAAAATATAGAACATTGTACAACATGATAGTACGACAGAATTTCATGCCGGCTTGGGCTCGCCCGGTTAAACAATGTCTCGATTGTTTTCGCCAGGGAACGGCGACCAGCGAAAAGTTAGCTACTGGAACAAATTCTGAAACACCCCCGAACACAACATCACCAGAGTTCAAGATCGGTACTATCAACATCAGAAGCCTGAATTTCTTTTAGCTCAATTTCTTTGCCTGAATGGCAAAGAAATGGGGCTAGCAGTGGAATTCAATAAGAACCAAATCGATATAATAGGGGTGACTGAAACAAAAAAGACAGTAACCGGCGAGAACGTTATGAGCAATAAATACAAAATGTTATATTCAAGCAATGGCAATCAAGGAAAAGAAGGAGTAGCCATAGTATTCAACACTAAATGCGAGGCTAATCTTATTGAACGGCAGGCAGTCTCAAATAGAGTGATTTGGGCAATATCAGAATGGGGAAACTGGACAATTGTCCCACCGAAGGTTCTACTAAGGTGAAAGTAGAGGAATATTTTGAGGGTTTAGAGAAAGCAACTGACACAATAAAAAAGGAAGAGTTGGTCATTATTGGGGATCTAAATAGTAGAATAGGAAATGATGGTCAGACATCCAAAAATATTTTGTAATTTGGAGAAAAGAACAAAGCTAACAATGATTGCAAACACCTGATGGATTTCTGCACAGGACATGGACTGGTTATTACTATTCCAACATAACAATGCATATATATTCACATGGAGAAAAGAGGCAAGGAATAAGAAAATCTCATTGACTATGTTATTGTTGATAGTAATGTTTTCCCACTGGCGCCGGACATCAGAGTGTACAGAGGATTTGAAATTGGGAGTGATCACCATTTAGTTTTGAGCAGAATAAAATTGAAGTTCATGTTGAAAATAGGAACATGTAAGAAATCTTTAAAACAATTAAAAACTGAGCGGCTCTCAGATGTGAACTGTAGACTAAAATGCACAACCATTATTGAAGACAAAATAAAGAGTTTGAGCATATTAACCAAACCTTGGAGGTTCAGTGACAAATCCTGAAGAAAACCCTGATTGATTCAGCCAGAAAGGCACTGGGTGATTCATCTGCAAGGATGGAAAAATCAGAACTCCAACATTATCAAATCTGATAATGTTGGAGTCTTAACAGGTAAGAGATGGATTTGGAGGAAAATCGTTCATAGAAAGTTCGGTATGATGTACGTTTTTCATACAGTACTATCATTCTATCATGTACACCCGCTGAGGGTACATGCCAGGAATTTAATGATGATGATACTATCATAAGATGGTTAAGTTTATACTTGTGTGTGTGTGTGTGTGTGTGTGTGTGTGTGTGTGTGTGTGTGTGTGTGTGTGTGTGTGTGTGTGTGTGTGTGTGTGTGTGTGTGTGTGTGTGTGTGTGTGTGAGAGAGAGAGAGAGAGAGAGAGAGAGAGAGAGAGAGAGAGAGAGAGAGGGAGGGAGAACTTTCCCCTTTCTCTGCACCAAGGAGTGGGGGGGGATCTATCTACGAAGAAAAAATTTTCATAAAAACCTTTTCAAATGAAGGGAAGTTAATATGGTTTTGAACTCAAGCGTTTTCTAAACCTTCCAAATGCGTTTCGCTGACGCTTTCAACTTTATTTGAAATTGGAACTGTTTGAAAGGATCCGAGTTAAACAACACAACAAAAAATGCACTTTTCTAGAATTATTTTTGGATAAGTTTTTATTCGTAACCTTTTGAGTATCCTATATTTCTGGTATTGAATACGAAAGGCAGTCCTATCATAATTGTAATCCTAATCAAGCTTTCTGTTGATTTGTGTTTATTTTCTTTCATTTACGATGAGTATCAAAATGTCAATATATTAATACGCCAGTATTTTTAAACCGATATCTACTCTACAGAAAAGGAAAATAAGCAATAAATGAATAATTTTCTGATTGGTTGAGTTATGGTATCAGATTATTTTCTGTCTATTTCTCAAGCATTGTGTAATATAACAGTATGGTATTATAAGTCGCCTTTGGAAGCTTTCGTAGCTCAGTCAGTTTCGGCAATGCCTGAAAGACCAGGATTCGAATCGGAACTCGGGATTTTATCCCGCAGTTTACTAAGGAAGCAATACAGAAAATTTCATCATGAAACGGATACTTTTGTATCAGCTCCTTTGAAGGAGCAGATACATAAGATTCTCATTAAAAGCAACTTTTTAAAGGAGCTGATACAAAATACGGATAGCACACTCTAAAATAATGCAAAATATAACAAATCGAGAATTCACTTTTCAGAAGCCGTTTCCATCTCTCCTTCAAGTGTTTCTTTCTCTGTGGCAGACCTCTCAAATTCGGGATTAGCCATTTTTTCTACCTGTGATCGATTGTCTTGATCTGGCTGCATGGTGGTACATGGCTGTTCTGTAGATTCTTCTTTCAATGGTTTAATTTCTTCACTATGTTTATAAACAAAGATCCCGTTAAAGGAAATTAAATACATTTCGTATTTCACTTTTTTTTATTAATGTGAAATGTTTCTTTATAGACTAATAAATGAAATTACAGAAAACAGGATGAGCTGCAGTTAAAAATAACGTATTTGTTTTTATATAACTTAACTTGAGAATTTCATAGCATTTCTTAGGGCCAGAATTTCATAGAATTTCATGCGGTTTCACATGATTGAAGGTCCTTGCATTGTAATGTGTCATAAAGATTAGGATATCATATTTTTCAGTTCTATATTCTTGAGCTCAAACTCCACTCGAGAAAGAGCCGTTTGTGTTTGAGACTTAGCTATTAAACTGCGATATATTGTTAGGTATAGAATTATATTCGGCACCCGAGAAATATAGAATGTTAAATGTAGAATATTAAATATAGAATATTTATTTCGAAATGGTCTCGATTGTTTTTCCCAGGGAACGGGGAACAGCGAAAAGTCAGCTACTGCAACAAATTCTGAACCACACACTCCAACACAAGAGTTCAAGATCGGTACTGTCAACACAAGAAGCCTGAATTTCTTTTACCTCAATTTCTTTGCCTGAATGGCAAACAAATGGTGCTAGCAATGGAATTCGGTAAGTAAAAGATCGACATAATAGGAATGACTGAAACAAAAAAGACAGTAACCGGTGAGAACGTTATGAGCAATAAATACAAAATGTTATATTCAAGCAATGACAATCAAGGAAAAGAAGGAGTAGCCATAGTATTCAACACTAAATCCGAGACTAATCTTATTGAACGGCAGGCAGTCTCAAATAGAGTGATTTGGGCAATATCAGACTGGGGAAACTGGACAATGGTCCCACAGAAGGTTCTACTAAGGTGAAAGTAGAGGAATATTTTGAGGCTTTAAGGAAAGCAACTGACAAAACGAAAAAGGGAAAGTTGGTCCTTGTTGGAGATCTAAATAGCAGAGTAGGAAATGATTGTCAGACATCTAGAACTATTTTGTAATTTGTAGAAAAGAACAAAGCTAAGAATGATGGCAAACACCTGTTGGATGTCTGCTCAGGGACATGGAGTGGTTATTACTAAGACAATGATCCAACATAAAAATGCGTAGAAATTAACATGGAGAAAAGACGCAAGGAATAAGAAAGTCTCATTGACTATGTTATTGTTGATAGCGATGTTTTCTCCCTGGTGCAGGACACCAGAGTGTACAGATAATTATTTTTGGATAAGTTTTTATTCGTAATCTTTTGAATATCCTATATTTCTTGTATTGAATACGAAAGACAGTTCTATCATAATTGTAATCCTAATCAAGCTTCCTGTTGATTTGTGTTTATTTTCTTTCATTTACGATCAGTATCAAAATGTTAATATATTAATACGTCATTATTTTTAAACCGATATCTACTGTACAGAAAAGGAAAATAAGCAATAAATGAATAATTTTCTGATTGGGTGAGTTATGGTATCAGATTATTTTCTGTCTATTTCTCAAGCATTGTGTAATATAACAGTATGGTATTATAAGTCGCCTTTGGAAACTTTCGTAGCTCAGTCAGTTTCGGCAATGCCTGAAAGACCAGGATTCGAATCGGAACTCGGGATTTTATCCCGCAGTTTACTAAGGAAGCAATACAGAAAATTTCATCATGAAACGGATACTTTTGTATCAGCTCCTTTGAAGGAGCAGATACAGAAGATTCTCATTAAAAGCAACTTTTTAAAGGAGCTGATACAAAATACGTATAGCACACTCTAAAATAATGCAAAATATAACAAATCGAGAATTCACTTTTCAGAAGCCGTTTCCATCTCTCCTTCAAGTGTTTCTTTCTCTGTGGCAGACCTCTCAAATTTGGGATTAGCCATTTTTTCTACCTGTGATCGATTGTCTTGATCTGGCTGCATGGTGGTACATGGCTGTTCTGTAGATTCTTCTTTCAATGGTTTAATTTCTTCACTATGTTTATAAACAAAGATCCCGTTAAAGGAAATTAAATACATTTCGTATTTCACTTTTTTTTATTAATGTGAAATGTTTCTTTATAGACTAATAAATGAAATTACAGAAAACAGGATGAGCTGCAGTTAAAAATAACGTATTTGTTTTTATATAACTTAACTTGAGAATTTCATAGCATTTCTTAGGGCCAGAATTTCATAGAATTTCATGCGGTTTCACATGATTGAAGGTCCTTGCATTGTAATGTGTCATAAAGATTAGGATATCATATTTTTCAGTTCTATATTCTTGAGCTCAATCTCCTCTCGAGAAAGAGCCGTTTGTTTTTGAGACTTAGCTATTAAATTGCGATATACTGTTTGGTATAGAATTATATTTGGCACCCGAAGAAATATAGAATGTTAAATGTAGAATATTAAATATAGAATGTTTATTTCGAAATATTTCTTTTTTCATACGCTGTAGGATTTGATGGCGGCTTTTGTATGTCGCTATCTTTACATTTACGTAAAAATATGAATATGATGATATGAGCAAGGAAGGTCAAAACTGCGAGGAAAGTAATAAATAAGTGAAATACGCGAACGATGTATAGAGATAACTATAGCGACCCTAAATAATATTTAATAATAATAATAATAAGTAACTGAAGAAGAATTTAAAACTTAGTATGTTTATTCTAATGTTATATAAATATCTAATTCAACTAATTCTTGGTGCCCGGAAATGAGAACGCGCTATGTACCTGCGTTTGACAGAAGATTGGATGTAGACTTAAGTCCATTCTTCTCGTGCTAAAGTGCTGGACTCTAATCGGCATAGAAACATCGAGTCTGGGAACTGATTCTGATTACACACCGAAATAAATATATATATTTAAATAACTTTATATTAAAATGATCCATAAAATATTATACTTACAAGTGATCTTCTGACTTGACGTGTTTTTTGCGAAATATCCTGTGGGGTATAAGAAGTATGATTTAGAAATATTTTTGAGGAACACAAATACATAACACTGCTTTGTATCTGTAATTCTATATTATTTTAATTATAAATATTAACTGTGATTGCCTCCAGAGTCAGCTACTGTTACAATCTTTATACAGCGAACAATATCGATTAGCAGAATTTTAGTCCATTGCAAGATGATGCAATTATTTAATTAGTATTCCTCATGTAAATCGGCCGAATGGTTAAAGTGTCTATGGATTTGAATCCTAAAATGGATGTGGGGATGAATTTCACCTCCGGGTGTGATACCGCCACCCTGTTTATTGGATCTGGAATCTGATAAAAAATTTTACTTTAAGAACTTTAGGTTTTCGTATTATGTAATCCATAGCTCACGCACCGTACTAATACGAATATACTATAAGCTAAAATACTTTCTCCTTGTGGCGTGTTAAATTATGAGTGTTCTATTAAAAGTCAAGTAAAAATTGCAACATTCTTTAGCTTTACCTTTTTATCTTCTTCATCTTCTTATGTGGTTTCTGGGAATGAAGACACTGCTGCCTCCATATAGGACTAGCAGTGTGACTTCGACGGAAAAGTCCATTCGAAGGTTAATAGCGCATTAGATGGGATGCGAACTTATACATTTCCGCTATTTTCATTATTCATGTTATGAGGTTCCATTACATTCTTCCACCACCAAAACGTGTCCTGAAACCCACACCCGGTCGGTTGCAAAGCTTGGAAGACATCTATTTGCCAATTCATTGAAATTGGCAAATAGAAAAATTTCAGTGAACAATAACACTAAGAGCTATACATTATCGATTATATGTGGTTACGAACTAATTATATATAAAAAAAAAAAAAAAGAAAAGTCCATTCGAAGATTAATAGCGCATTAGATGGGATGCGAACTTATACAATTTATATATAAAAAAAAAAAAAAAAAAAAATGAAGAGCGAATCAACAATTTTCGTTCATGGCTTTTGTCTTTAACTTGCAGAAGTCTAGTCTCTATAAATCAAATGAAACATATGGATATGTTGACATAATATTACCATGATAACTACAGATTCAGCTATATAATTACTACTTAAACCTCATATCCTTAAAAGGCGCGCGCGCGCAGTTAATTTCAACAGCATGATTTATACTTCCTCCGATCACCTTATTTTGCATTCACAACAGCCGCTTTCATCGGCATAATTGAGCAAGCAATTCAAATACTCCTTAACCAAATCACAGGTCGCGAGTTCGAATCCCGACAGGGAAATGGATGCTTTCGATTAGTTGTAAGTGGAATATGAATTTTATCAGCAGTTGTGAGACCAGTGGCGGCTCGTGGCTTGAAATCGTGGGGCTGCTGCAACTTTCGAAATATACATACACACTGTAAGTACAGCGTCTACCTGTTCGGATAAAATTACGGTAAAAATTTTAAAAAAATTAAACATGAAAAAAATATTGTTTATTATCGATGAAATTATACAGTTTGGTATAATTAAAAATTACTTAAAAATAAAATCCATTATCATAACCCCAATAATGTTCTAAAATAAAAACTATAACAAATTTTATGTCTTTAATTGTAATGTCCAAATATTTAATGAGACGGAGTAAAACGATAAGCACTACGAAAACTCTACTACTGGCAAAAACTGCATATAAACAATAGTGGAACTGCGTGAGGGACAGTGCCGCATTAAGCTAATAGCTTGCATCTCACTGTGATGTGCATATGCGTAGCAATATGACACTGTGGAAAACACAGTGCTACTAGCGTCCTTCGCCCTCTTAAGTGTTGCAAGATGGATGTTTGTGAATGCTTAGAGGTAGATAATTTTCATCTCCTGGTGTGAGATCATCTTCCTGCTTACTGGAGAATGAAATGGGTTGAAAAATTCCAAGTTTGATCTCTACTGTAGACGATCAATATTCCACACAGATGTTCTAGAGCATTTTTATGTAATTTATTTTTATTAATAAATTTAAACTTAAATAATAATCATATTATTATTATTATTATTATTATTATTACGTAACACCTCCAAGACGTCCAAAGACTCATCGAGGGAGGTCACCTACTCTATAACTCTTCGTCTCCATCACTCAATCCACCAACTACAGCGAGCCGCAATTACCATCATCATCTGCTGCCCACCACCACTAGTATTTTCACAAACAACCACAAATCATTGCCCACTCTGCGGAATTCGAACCATCAGCCTTTTGGGTGGAGAGCGGATACACTAACCACTAGCCCAACCTGGACGGGGAAAAAAATAAATAAAGTAACAACAACAATAATAATAATAATAATAATCACATTACACGTACTATGCAACACCTACCAAAGTTAACGCATAAATGGTTATAAACCAATTCGTACCATAAATATTAATAAATATTCTGTTTAAAATTAGCGTTTCCTTTTTAGTGCATCCATATTGAGATTAAAGCATAATTGTTTGTTTGTTTATATATAATACAGTTGTGCATTGTAAATATATCGTGATTGCGTATAACAGTGATTTTTAACGAACCGAATTCACTTGATTGTAATTTAGTCTAGCTCAAAGTGAGTATTATAGTTTTGTGTTTGAAATAGTAAGTTAAAGACAACATGTATTTTACTGAAAGACTTTTAGACCAATTTTAAACGATTTCAAGCGAAGCGCCGTGAAGATAATACGCAATGGCCGCGGCAGCGGAACCGGAAATATTAGACGCGTTAAAAACACTGTAACTGAAAAATAAATAAATAAATAAATAAATAAAAAAGTGTTGTGGGAGAGAGACAGAGAGAGAGATACATATACTGATTTATTTAATTAACCTTTTACATCTTAAGACAAGTTTTTGTTGTTGAAATAAAGTGTATAAGATTATATATATATCACATGTTTTTAAATGTATTTTATCATTACTGTATTAAAATGTTTTTCGTTTATCTATCTATCCATAGAAGTGTGAAGACTCAACTGACCTAATTTTTCTCAGGACTCTCATATCTGTGGTCTCTAGTTTTTGGTCAAGTGTTTTATTTCTAACCCACCTCTCAGATCCATAAGTTAAACTTGGTTTGAACTCTGCCTCGTATGCTGCTAATTTACTGTGTTAACTAATTTCTCTCTTATTCCATATAAATTTATTCAGTTTAATTTCCCATCATACTAGCTTTGTTGATTCTGTTGTCTATCTCCATATTTAATTTACCATCTTCACTAAAAATCCTGCCTAAGTAGTTGAAATGTTTTACTTGATCTATAAGTTCTCCATTCACAATGCAGTTGTTATTTTCAGAGCTTCTGTTTATTTTCATTGTCTTTGTCTTAATACTGCTGACCTTCAAACCATATCTATTACAGCAGTTATTCAATTTAGTCAGAGAATCTTGCAGACTTGTAGCAGATTTATTTAGAAGTATAACATCATCTGCATAAAGCAAAGAGCTGATATTAACATCTTTAATTTTGATATCAAGTTAAATACTATTTTCCTTCATAATGTGATCCATACAGATAATGAATAACTGAGGTTATAATGTACATCCTTCTCTGACGCCACATTTAACTCCAAACCATCTTTCTGTGCTGTCTTCGATTCTAACTGCTGAATTACAACTCAAATAAAGACCAAGTATTGCTTGATATAATGCCCCATTGACACCATATAACCAGTGGTGAGCTATGGAAATTTTAACAAAGGGTTCGCATCGCTCGCAGGTTTAAAAAAAAAAAAAGCCGTATTTCACACAAAAACTTTTATTAATACAGCTTGTGTACAAATTCAATCAAAAAGTATGAGAGGACAATCAACCTCTGAAGGCTATCATTTTTAAACAAATAATTCATGATCTAAACGTGAAATATTTGCACACAATCAACTTTGTTGATTTATCTTACATAAGAAAAACATTTTTAACTATAAAATATAATAAGAATGAAATCTTTAATAATCTTTTATAAAACATTTGTTTGGCTACTGGTTTTACGATTGGCTACCAGAAGGGTAAAGATAGCTCATTCGCTTATTTAATTTTCAAACTTGTGCGCATTCGTTATAGAGGAGTTGAAACAATAATTCCAAATAATCTATACACTGCCGAATAGACTAGTTTTTGTTAGGTTACCGTATGAGTTTCTAGTTTAATATGTTTCAAGAAAACATTTTTTTGAAAAAATAAAAAAGTAAACGAGAAGAACAACGGACTCGCAAATTTGAGAAAAAAATTAACAAAGTGCTCGCTCGAGCCCCCGAGAGCACCTTACAGCTCACCACTGCACATAACTGTAGCGTTTTGAATAGCTTTTCTTTTGGCACCTTTTCCAGATCTACAAAACTTAAATACAGATCTTATTTATATTCCCACATGATTTCTCAACTATTTGTTGGAACGTGTGAAAATCTGATCCTGACAGCCTCTATTTGGTTTGAATCCAGCTTCATCTCATTAAACTTCCCTTCCACAATCCTCTTCAATGTTTTCTCAAGTAGATCTTCAGTGCCGGATTAAACCTTGTGGGGGCCCCCGAGGCAGTCGAAATATATGCCCCCCTCGCAAATTATCTGCTAATACGTTTTTAATTTTATCAACCAATAATTTTAATAAGCCAATTTTATTACACAAAAGAAACATTAACAATTATTAATGTTATTACACAAATAAACATATTATGTTATTAAACAATAATTATTAAATATCATTAAACACTATTACACAATATTATTAAACAAAAAGTAAGGAATTTTTAATTTTAATAAACAAATAAAACTTTAAACATTGTTCCGGAATTTTTTACTAACTGACAGCTGACAGAAAATGAGCATTTAAAAAACAAACTCTAATGCAAACCTGATGTCTATGGTTTATATTCTTTAAGTTGTTAATGGGTACATTACATTAATGCAGTATTTTCTCTATAGAGTCTTAATGTAAGTTTTCGTTTCTTCAGATCTATTCATTTTTTTTCTATCTTTTTTAAACCATTTAAGAAAGCTTGATTGTAATTTTCTTTCCAGATCAAATCAAATATAACATTGATCCGTTGTCACGGTGCCCTTAAGTAGAGTGGGGGCCCATAGGCCGAGCCTACTCAGTGTTAGAGACGGCCGAGCCGTCTCTAACACTGAGGTACGAAGTAATTACTTCCAATAATTTCCAAATGAAACAAGTAGAAATGCAATAGACTTGCATAAATCTTACCAGAAACACTCAGAACACTCATTTATGAGGACTATAAGAGCTCTACTGCAATCATCTGAAATTCCTCCCTCTGTTCAGGTCTTCTGAACTTTGCAGTGCAAGACGTTTATACCTTCATACTTCAGCATTTCTGGTCAAATGTCATCTACTCCCACTGCCTTTCTACATTTCAGGATTTTGGTGGGTTTTTTTCTGTACTTCAAGTATGGATATGTATTCATGGTTGCATGCATGCCTGTTGAGTGTTTTTTACCACTGTGCCCTGATCACTGCCTGTTTCATTTAGCAATTTTTCGAAGTAATTATTCCATTCTTCAAGGATATCTTTTTCTCCAGTTTTCATATCACCTTCATCATCTCTAATTCCTTTTACAGCACTCTTTCCTCCATTTCTGAGCTTTTTCAACAACCTCCAGTATAACTTGTTTGGTGCACTTAAAGGTCAAAGCTGTATAACAGAGAAGAGACCCCCCCCCGCATAGCCTTTAAATGAATGCGATGAACCGACCAGGCCTTCTGACCTAATGTTTAATCCTCACCTTCTCGTGATGCAGCTTGTTAGGTACCTACCTATCTACCTGGATACTGAACGAAGATGGGCTGGCAATTTGGGATTTAGCCGACTAAATTGCATTCTTATTGGCTTAAACCACAATATAAAAATAATATAAATATTTGTTCTGGTTATGTTTGTAAACTTAAATACGAACTTTCTCTCGTGCTTAATAATGTCATAATGAAAACTTAATATCACTAACGAAAGGAATTTAAGTCTGTGCACCGGTTGGTAGCGACACTTCCGAAGCATCTGTCTTAGAGAGAAGGCAGGTTTCGAGAAATATTCTAAAACTGCAGAAAGAACTCTCAATTGATTTCGTAGATACACATCTCTCCCTGTAGTTCTTCGCTGATATTCGAGTGGAAATCAATTTATGAATTAATATTTCAAAAATAGTATACATAACTTACTTAAGGCAGAACCTTCTTCTCTCCTTCCTTTGCTCTTGTTTTTGAACTTTTCTGAAATATTAAGATATCGAAGTTATAAACACACATAAATCTTGCGCATGTCTTTCTGTTCAGCTTTAATGTTTACTTATGTTATTTCATATATAGAAAAATGAAGAATGCAAGATTTTAAATATTTTCCATTGATAAGACATTACGTGTTCCTATTGGTGTTTTGAAATCATTTCTAATTGTAAAAAATAAAATCATGTCATTCCTAAAATGTCAAAAAATAACTTGTATTGATTTTTATCTAATATGTTTTTTTTAAATTAATTTTAGGTCACATGACGAATATATATACATAATAATAATAATAATAATAATAATAATAATAATAATAATAATAATAATAATAATAATAATAATAATAATAATAATAATAATAATCTAAATATCTTGGAATTTGAATATATAAATATGGTTATATTTCTCAATGTGCTGTCCTATTCCCATTCAAAGATATTTAGATTATTATTATTATTAGTAGTAGTAGTAGTAGTAGTAGTAGAAGCAGCAGCAGCAGTAGAGCTGCTGTTACTATGTTGCTCAGCTTCATCTCGAGAGTAGGCTGTTCTGTCTCTTCAACACTCCACACTTATCCTTAAGGCTTTCACTCACTACCTTCTCCGCCAACATATTCCATTTACTTGCCATGAAAAAAACATTCATTCTCTTCTCACTTTTGCTAATAATATCAACAGCTTATCAATCTGCAAGTGCGATTCTCTTTCTTGTCCTCCCTCCCACAAAGGTTTTGAATATTTTCTGTATTTATGCTGCAAAATTTTGGATTTTTGATCAATTTTTCCAGATGATAATATAAGGCATTTTTCCATGTTTCTGCAATCAGTGGATAATGCAATCGGAAATCACTTATTTAAATTTAAAAGGAACATCACTTATTTACATTAAAAAAAATCACATATTTAAATTTTGGATTTGTATCTCAATAAACACTTTTGTATGATACTCACGGGTCTAGCTTTACATTGTGACTTCTCTTTGGTCTTGGAGTATTCATTTTCCTAAGAAAATTAAATATATTAATTTTGTTGAAAGCTTATGTATGCACACAATTTCATTTATATCTTCCTATAAATATCTTAATTATTATTATGAAGTGTTTTTCTGGATAAAATGGCGATGCTAATCAGTAGAAATACTTTTAATGAATATCTATTATGCATGTTTTAAAGGAAAAACTGCTCACAATACTCTTTTATATGACATTTACTGCTTGTGTTTACTGCACAATAAAAACGATGTGGCAGATCGACATATATAAGAAACAAAATTTACACTAAATGACTGGAGTTGTATACAATATTGAAAACAATCTTAAGTTAATCAATTTCAAGGGGATGTTATCAATTACGATTAATGAACAACATATCGTAAATCGCTGCTAACATCATTGATAAATGAAAATACCAGAAAGTGTCATATGAACCGCATAAAATGAGTGAAATCGATAAGTGAAGGATGAAAATAGTTTCTTATTCCTTCCATTGGGTATAACGGGATTCATTCATTCTCTTGAGCCTAAAAATTGAAGATTATTTCTGGTTTTTATAGATCAGCTTATGATTTATAATTTACATATCACCCCCGCAACACTTTGATTCCAAACTTTGATTACTTTGATTGCCATCAGAATTACCATCTCACTGTTAAATATTTTGGAAAATCAAAAAAAAAAAAAAAAAAAAAAAAAAAAAAAAATTTAGGGATGCTTCTTTTGATTTCGACCAATTTCAATTATACTCAGAGTTTAGCGAAATTTGATGGTGTATTAAAACAGTAGTTAATTATCAATATAAGAATATACTATTTGAAGTTCTGTATGTAGAATTAAATAAAAAAAATAATATAAATTAATAATAATAATGTAAATAAAACAGGCTTTATTTCGGTAATTTTTAAATGTTCGAAATTTTCTAAAAATTGAACACAGACCTTTGAGAATACATTCTTGGCACCGAAAGTGCCTTAGTTTACACTACTTGCAAATCAAGAGCGCTGCCCAAGCGTCAGCATATTCATCTTTTATTAGTGCTTTTGATTCAAGTATTACTAGCCTGACAGATGTTTCGAACTTTTTGGTTCTCATCAGACAGGACGGTTACCTTAAAATGGCAAAAGCCGTCATTCTGCATCAAATCAATCCATTGTCAGAGAGTTGTATTTAACATAAGTGAGTTCTCGGTCGGTGCGAATATGTAATTATCAAAAAAGAAGAGGCCAGATCGTCAAAATGAAAAATGATTGCCTCTCTACTATCATAATAACTAAATTGATTATTAAATTAAAGTCAGAGTATGCTATTTAATAAAGGATATTATATATCCGTTTTCATTCAACAACCTGATTAAAAATTTCCTCAGAGCTTACGAGAATCTAATCATTGGCATGAGATTTGACTTCCTTTACACTACTTAAAACACAATCCTCTTAGTGGTAGAAGTTTCGTTGGCAGTTGTTTCGAAACTTTTGGTTCTAATCAGAGTACCTGGAAGAAACCTGAGGGCAAACCCTCTGTCTAACAGTAGCAATTATCTCGTGTCACAAAGTATATTTTTCATAAAATAACTGTCGGTATATAAGAGCGTGAAGGTTCTTTCCCTCTTAGGGGAAAGAACTGCCTGGCGAGAACAAAGAGTTTGAAACAACTGTGAGGACAGTGAAAGATAAAAACACTAATTACAGGCGGATATTCGAATATATTGGCTTGTAGACTCAGTTCGTGACTACGAACTAAGTCCACGATGCATTGAGTATGATACATTGAGTATATGAGTATTATACATTGAGTATTATGACGGCATTGAGTATTATGCCCTTCTCCAAAGGCATAATGCTCAATGTTGAAACTCAGATGTTTATCAACAATAATAATTCAGTTGTCACAAAAAAGCATATTAGAAATATAAGAACATTTAATTCTCAAAATGAAAAATATATTAGAGCCAGTACGGAACGAGGATGCGATGTGTCAGGCGGCGCCTCAGTCGCCACATCCTTCAGGCAGTAAGAATGAATGAGGAGTGAAAAGAAATATTTCGATATTAACATTTCAAAATCTTTGTCACAATTGTACTTACTTGTTCTTAGGATGAGGTTTTGGTGCTGTAGTTTGATTCATCTTTAATGTCTCTGCTTGTCTAGAAAGTTTGTGATTATTGAGAATTAAACTCACTTCAAGTAATGCGATCACAAAGTTTAAATTAATTTAGAGTAATATAAATTAGCTTAAAATATCAATCTCTATTTTTTCCCAAGAAATATAGTGTCAAAAAAATAATAAAAATAAATTAAAACAAAAAAAATGAAATTATTAATTAATTATTAATTATTAGTATCTTTCTTTTAATCTTAACATACCAATACAGACAGATATTTATGATTCATGTAAATAAAAATAATATTTCCATACTGTATAACTGGGAGGTGACCTTCAAGTAACATTTTAAGGAATGTGGAGAACTAACCGGGGCTTCTGACCTAATGTTCAATCCTCACCTTCTTATGGTGCACCCTATTAGGTTTACTGAGCGAATGCGGATGGGCTAGAAATTTGGGATTTAGCCAACCAAATTGTTTTCGTATTGGCTTAAACCAAAATATAGAATGATGGTACAACATGACAGAATTTCATGCCAGCTTGGACGTCGCCCGGTTAAAAAAAAAAAAAAAAAGGTCTCGATTGTTTTCGCCACGGAACGGAGAACAGCGAAAAGTCAGCTACTGCAACAAATTCTGAACCACACTCCAACACAAGAGTTCAAGATCGGTACTGTCAACACAAGAAGCTTGAATTTCTTTTAGCTCAATTTCTTTGCCTGAATGGCAAAGAAATGGTGCTAGCAATGGAATTCGATAAGTACCAGATCGACATAATAGGAATGACTGAAACATAAAAGACAATAACTGGTGAGAACGTTATGAGCAATAAATACAAAATGTTATATTCAAGTAATGACAATCAAGGAAAAAAAGGAGTAGCCATAGTATTCAACACTAAATCCGAGATTAATCTTATTGAACGGCAGGCAGTCTCAAATAGAGTGATTTGGGCAGTATCAGAATGGGGAAACTGGACAATGGTCCCACAGAAGGTTCTACTAAGGTGAAATTAGAGGAATATTTTGAGGCTTTAAGGAACGCAACTGACACAATGAAAAAGGGAAAGTCCTTGTTGGAGATCTAAATAGCAGAGTAGGAAATGATTGTCAGACATCTAAAACTATTTTGTAATTTGTAGAAAAGAACAAAGCTAAGAATGATTGCAAACACCTGTTGGATTTCTGCTCAGGACATGGAGTGGTTATTACTAAGACAATGATCCAACATAAAAATGCGTAGAAATTCACATGGAGAGAAGAGGCAAAGAATAGGAAAGTCTCATTGACTATGTTATTGTTGATAGTGATGTTTTCTCCCTGGCGCAGGACACCAGAGTGTACAGAGGATTTGAATTGGAAGTGATCACCATCTAGTCTTGAGCAGGATAAAATTGAAGTTCATGTTGAAAATAGGAACATGTAAGAAATCTTTAAAACAATTAAAAACTGAGCGGATCTCAGATGTGAACTGTAGACTAAAATGCACAACCATTATTGAAGAAAAAACAAAGAGTTTGAGCACATTAACCAAACCTTGGAGGTTCAGTGACAAATCCTGAAGAAAACAATGATTGATTCAGCCAGAGAGGCATAGGAAGATTTGCCTGCAAGGACGGAAAATTCAGAACTCCAAGATTATCAGATCTGATAATGTTGGAGTCTTGACAGGTAAAAGATTGAATTGGAGGAAAATTGTTCATAGGAAGTTCGGTATGATGTAAGTTTTTCATACAGTGCTATCATTCCATCATGTACAACCACTGAGGGTACATGCCAGCAATTTGATGATGATGATACTATCATAAAATGGTTAAGTTTACTTTGTGTGTGTGTGTGTGTGTGTGTGTGTGTGTGTGTGTGTGTGTGTGTGTGTGTGTGTGTGTGTGTGTGTGTGTGTGTGTGTGTGTGTGTGTGTGTGTGTGTGTGTGTGTGTGTGTGAGAGAGAGAGAGAGAGAGAGAGAGAGAGAGAGAGTTTTCCCCTTAATCTGCACCAAGGAGTTGGGGGGTGATCTATCTACGAAGAAAAAATCTCCAAAAAGACCTTTTTTTCAAATAAAGGTAAGTTAAGATGTTTTTGAACTCACGCGTTTTCTAAACCTTTCAAATGCGTTTTGCTGAGACTCATGTGTGAATTACTTGTGTTTGAAGCTTTCAACTTTATTTGAAATTGGAACTATTTGAAAAGATTCGAGTTAAACAACACAACAAAAAATGCGCTTTTCTAAAATTATTTTTGGATAAGTTTTTATTCGTAACCTTTTGAATATCCTATATTTCTTGTATTGAATACGAAAGACAGTTCTATCATAATTGTAATCATAATCAAGCTTCTGTTGATTTGTGTTTATTTTCTTTCATTTACGATCAGTATCAAAATGTTAATATATTAATACGCCATTATTTTTAAACCGATATCTACTGTACAGAAAAGGAAAATAAGCAATAAATGAATAATTTTCTGTATTGGGTGAGTTATGTTATCAGATTATTTTCTCTCTGTTTCTCAAGCATTGTGTAATGTAACAGTATGGTATTATAAGTCGCCTTTGGAAGCTTTCGTAGCTCAGTCAGTTTCGACAATGCCTGAAAGACCAGGATTCGAATCCGAACTCGGAATTTTATCCCGCAGTTTACTAAGGAAGCAATACAGAAAATTTCATCATGAAACGGATACTTTTGTATCAGCTCCTTTGAAGGAGCAGATACAAAAGTTCCTCCTTAAAAGCAGCTTTTTAAAGGAGCTGATACAAAATACGGATAGCACACTCTAAAATAATGCAAAATATAACAAATTGAGAATTCACTTTTCATAAGCCGTTTCCATCTCTCCTTGAAGTGTTTCTTTCTCTGTAGCGGACTTCTCAAATTCGGGATTAGCCATTTTTTCTACCTGTGATTGATTATCTTGATCTGGCTGCATGGAGGTAGATGGCTGTTCTGTAGATTCTTCTTTCAATGGTTTAATTTCTTCACTATGTTTATAAACAAAGATCCCGTTAAAGGAAATTAAATACATTACGTATTTCACTTTTTTTGTTAATGTGAAATGTTTCTTTATAGACTAATAAATGAAATTACAGAAAACAGGATGAGCTGCAGTTAAAAATAACGTATTTGTTTTTATATAACTTAACTTGAGAATTACATAGCATTTCTTAGGGCCTTGCGGTTTCACAAGATTGAAGGTCCTTGCGTTGTAATCTGACATAAAGATTAGGATATCATATTTTTCAGTTCTATATTCTTGAGCTCAATCTCCTTTCTAGAAACAGCCGTTTGTGTTTGAGACTTAGCTATTAAATTGCGATATACTGTTTGGTATAGAATTATATTTGGCACCCGAGAAATATAGAATGTTAAATGTAGAATATTAAATATAGAATATTTATTTCGAAATATTTCTTTTTTCATACGCTGTGTGATTTGATGGCGGCTTTTGTATGTCGCTATCTTTACATTTACGTAGAAATATGAATATGATGATATGAGCAAGGAAGGTCAAAACTACGTGGAAAGTAATAAATAAGTGAAAAACGATGTATAGAGATAACTATAGGGACTCTAAATAATATTAAATAATAATAATAATAAGTAACTGAAGAAGAATTTAAAAATTAGTATGTTTATTCTAATATTATATAAATATCTAATTCAACTAATTCTTGGTGCCCGGAAATGAGAATGCGCTATGCACCTGCGTTTGACAGAACATTGGATGTAGACTTAAGTCCATTCTTCTCGTGCTAAAGTGCTGGACTCTAATCGGCATAGAAACACTGAGTCTAAGAACTGATTCTGATTACATACGAAATAAATATATATATTTAAATAACTTTATATTAAAATGATCCATAAAATATTATACTTACACGTGATCTTCTGACTTGACTTGTTTTTTTCCAAATATCCTGTGGGGTATAAGAAGTATGATTTAGAAATATTTTTGAGGAACACAAATACATAACACTGCTTTGTATCTGTAATTCTATATTATTTTAATTATAAGTATTAACTGTGATTGCCTCCAGAGTCAGATACTGTTACAATCTTTATACAGCGAACAATATCGATTAGCAGAATTTTAGTCCATTGCAAGATGATGCAATTATTTAATTAGTATCCCATGTAAATCGGCCGAATGGTTAAAGTGTCTATGGATTTGAATCCTAAAATGGATGTGGGGATGAATTTCACCTCCGAGTGTGATACCGCCACCCTGTTTATTGGATCTGGAATCTGTTTAAAAATGTTTACTTTAAGAACTTTAGGTTTTCGTATTATGTAACCCATAGCTCACACCGTACTAATACGAATATACTATAAGCTAAGATGCTTTCTCCTTGTGGCGTGTTAAATTATGAGTGTTCTATTAAAAGTCAAGTAAAAATTGCAACATTCTGTAGCTTCACCTTTTCATCTTCTTCATCTTCGTATGTGATTTTTGGAGGGAGGACTCTGCATTCCATTCTTTTCAGGTCTTATTATAAAAATATATATTGTAATAGAATTAGAATATAGTGGATGTAGTGTAAAACTGCAAAATACTATAAATTTCCGGTTAATTACACGACAGTCTAGCATTAAGAACACAGGTGTGCTGCGAAAGAAATTTGCATTGCCAAGTGTGCATATTTTATTATTTATTTGTATATAATCTATTAACCTGCTCTTGTAACTAAACATGGAACTTTTCAATCCGTTTCTTGACACCAAAAAGTTTGGCGGTTGTGCCACACCTGGAGATAAAATTTATCTATTGCCATTACAAACATCGAAGCCAACTATTGATTCCAACCATATTCGGTTGATTGCAGATTAGTTTATTCCAAAGGCGTCTTAAGAATTTTACGAACACCTTTTAAAATAGTGACAGCCTTTGAAAACATCACGTCACTGTCTGTCCAAAGACAGACAGTGATGTGATGTTTTAGCAATACAAACTGTTTCTCATCCACTGCCATACAGCCACCTTAGAAATACTTCCTCTTCATTACTCACAATATTTTTTACAATGTCGTGATGTAGTGACGACACTACAAATAGAAAATTACGATAAACTATTCCTTATACTAAATTGACAAAGCTAGTGGACATTTTGGACGTAATAACTGGAAGGACAAATAGTTTTTGAACGGGCTTAACAGTCAAAAAATAAAAGTTGAAAGAGATCATTCAAATTTAGCTGACCCTGCACGTAGTGCAAGACCAAGGCAACTCATGGTAAAAGTAGAATAATATATATATTATTCTACTATTAATATTTACCCTTAATGCAAAGCACATTTCCTGGAGGAGATGTATAATGGTAAATATAGGGTAAATATTAAGATTAGTGATCAGAGCTTATTCTACTTTTACCATGAGTTGCCTTGGTCTTGCACTACGTGCTGGGTCAGCTAAACTTGACTTGTTTGTCTGTTGGCTTACTTGGGGAGAGAGGAGTGAAATAACCACGCCTGTTGCAATTTTTTTAAAGTAAAGCGGGATTTTTTATTATATTTTCTTTTCTTTCTTGATTTTTTTCTGTTCGAGAAAAATAAGGGTTTTTATTTATTTATTTGATATAATTTGATTCTTTTTTGTACTTATTATAAAACCCTCTCTCTCTCTCTCTCTCTCTATATATATATATATATATATAACCCTCTCTCTCTCTCTCTCTCTCTCTCTCTCTCTCTCTCTATATATATATATATATATATATATATATATATATAACCCTCTCTCTCTCTCTCTCTCTCTCTCTCTCTCTCTCTCTCTCTCTCTCTCTCTATATATATATATATATATATATATATATATATATATATATAGAGAGAGAGAGAGAGAGAGAGAGAGAGAGAGAGGGGGGGGGGGTTTATAATAAGTACAAAAAAGAATCAAATTATATCAAATAAATAAATAAAAACCCTTCTTTTTCTCGAACAGAAAAAAATCAAGAAAGAAAAGAAAATATAATAAAAAATCCCACTTTACTTTTAAAAAATTGCAACAGGCGTGGTTATTTCACTCCTCTCTCCCCAAGTAAAACTCGAATGTAATAAATAGGACACGAGCTTTCCTTGTCCCACAATGTGTGTGTTCAATTCTCACTGTAGAATGGATATTTGTAAAGGTTTTTAGGCGATAGATGATTGTCATCGCCCGTAGCTTGACTTCACTAATTGTGATGGTTGAAGAACGTATTGGGGCTGCCCTTTCATGTTCAAAATTTACTCAACACTAAAAGAGCTTCACGTACTACTTAGAGAATGAGAGACAGAGTATTAATTCATTTAACTATATTCTCAGAATAGGAATTGACAGTTCTTAAGGAAGGACTGCATATTAATACCATCGAGGTTGGTAATCTTCCTTCGATTGGAGATGAACAGATGATAATATTACACAACTGGAGGATGTTGCGGTAACTACGAGTGAAACATTCGACGTCACTGCAACACAAACATTAATAGACCAGAGGAAATACCTTCGGGTATTGTTGCAGCAGGAGGGAAGGAAAGTCTGAATATACAATAATGTCCACTATAATAACATGTGATTAGCCATACTAAAAATATTGGTAATCTAAATATGCTTATTTGAGCTTCCAATATCTAAGTAGTATGTTACCGATTTTTGTCATTTTTTTAATATTGATTTATAAGAAAAATGAAGTTTTATTTTTCTGTAAAGCATAGTACGTCGTGTATAAACGCTATTTTTTACCATCACTTCCCCCCCCCCCCTGTGTAAACTGCGCATTATCGAATATACAAATTGCAAAATCTGAACCGCGGTGAAAAAAGATTGCCGACCACCCGCTTTAGACAAACATATCCCATTTGTTGTTGGCCAGATTAGCCGAGTAGTATGCACACCCTTCAACCAAAAGGCTGTGAGTTCGAATGTGAGTTATGGACATAAATGTTTGTGAATGCTTAGAGGTAGATAATTTTCATCTCCTGGTGTGAGATCATCTCTCTGCTTACTGGAGATCTGAAGCGGCTTGAAAAATTCCAAGTTTGGTCTCTACTGTAGACCATCAGTATTTGTACATAGTTGTTCTAGAGCATTTTTCTTTAATTTATATTTTATTAATAAATATAAACTTAAATAATAATAATAATATTATTATTATTACGTGACCCCCAAGACATCCAAAGACTCATCGAGGGAGGTCACCTATTCTACAACTCTCCGTCTCCATCACTCAATCCACCAACTACAGCGAGCCGCAACTACCATCATCATCTACACCAACGCCATCTATTGCCCACCACCACTAGTATTTTCAAAAACAATCACAAATTTCAAAAACAATCATCGCCCACTGCTGAATTCGAACCATCAGTCTTTTGGGTGGAGAGCGGATAAACTAACCACCAGGCCAACCTGGCCGACAAAAAAAAAAAATAAATAAATAAATAAAACAACAACAATAATAATCACATCACACGTACTATGCAACACCTACCAAAGTTAACGCATAAATGGTTATAAACCAATTCGTACCATAAATATTCTGTTTAAAATTCGCGTTTCCTTTTTAGTGCACCTATAATGAGATTAAAGCATAATTGTTTGTTTGTTTATATATAATACAGTTGTGCATTGTAAATATATCGTGCTTGCGTATAACGGTGATTTTTAACGAACCGAATTCACTCGATTGTAATTTAGTCTAGCTCAAAGTGAGAATTATAGTTTTGTGTTTGTGTATGTTTGAAATAGTAAGTTAAAGACAACATGTATTTTACTGAAAGACTTTTAGACCAGTTTTAAACGCTTTCAAGCGAAGCGCCGTGAAGATAATACGCAATGGCCGCGGCAGCGGAACCGGAAATATTAGACGCGTTAAAAACACTGTAACTGAAAAATAAATAAATAAAAAAGTGTTGTGTGAGAGAGATACATATACTGATTTATTTAATTAACTTTTTACATCTTGAGACAAGTTTCTGTTGTTGAAATAAAGCGTATAAGATTATATATATCACATGTTTTTAAATGCATTTTATCATTACTGTATTAAAATGTTTTTCGTTTATCTATCTATCCATAGAAGTGTGAAGACTCAACTGACCTAATTACTGTTGAAGTTAGGATTGAATTTTGAGAATGCAAATGAATTATCGAAATCGACGACAAGAATTTAATACATAGAAATTTCTACAAATAGTAGATAAAACTTCTAGAGATGGCGCACCTCACAGGATTTAATAAATAAACATATAAAGCCTTTAATAGAAGTGATTTCGAAATTATCTATCCATTATTCCCCCCCCCCTTGCGGTTTTAATGCTAATTAATGTCCTGTAGGCTGACAAGCTGTTGTGATTGTAAAAGACTTGATAAGTGATATTCTCTTGTTAGACGGGATTCAAACCGCAGATTCTCGAAACAGATAGCATCCTCGCTACCGACTGCGCTATGGAGACTCCTGTATAAATTGTTATCGATTTTTTTTTTTTTAATTCAGGAAATAATTCGTTTAGTCAGAAAATGGGAAATAAAACTTTACTTAGACATGACATAATAATAATAATAATAATAATAATAATATTTAATCGGATATTCCTATTGATGCCATCTGTTCACTAATCACTCTGCTAATCTTTCTCAGGACTCTCATATCTGTGGTCTCTAGTTTTTGGTCAAGTGTTTTATTTCTAACCCACCTCTCAGATCCATAAGTTAAACTTGGTTTGAACTCTGCCTCGTATGCTGCTAATTTACTGTGTTAACTAATTTCTCTCTTATTCCATATAAATTTATTCAGTTTAATTTTCCACCATACCAGCTTTGTTGATTCTGTTATCTATTTCCATATTTAATTTACCATCTTCACTAAAAATCGTGCCTAAGTAGCTGAAATGTTTTACTTGATCTATAAGTTCTCCATTCACAATGCAGTTGATATTTTCAGTGCTTCTGCCTATTTTCATTGTCTTTGTCTTAATACTGTTGACCTCCATACCATATCTATAACAATAGTTATTCCCTTTAGCCAGGAAATCTTGCAGACTTGTAACGGTTTTCTTTAGAAGTGTAACATCATCTGTATAAAATGAACAGCTGAGATTAACTACTCCAATTTTGATAACAGGTTTAATACCACTTTCCTTCATAATGTGATCCATACAGTTAATGAATAACTGAGAGGTTATTGTACATTCTTGTCTGACATCAGATTTAACATCAAACCATCTTCCTGTGCTGTCTTCGATACTAACTGCTGAATTACAACTTAAATAAAGACTAATTATTGCTTTATATAATGCTCCATTGACACCATATAACTGTAGCGTTTTGAATAGCTTCTGTCTTGGCATCTTGTCATATGCCTTTTCCAGATCTACAAAACTTAAATACAGATCTTATTTATATTCCCACATGATTTCTCAACTATTTGTTGGAACGTGTGAAAATCTGATCCTGACAGCCTCTATTTGGTTTGAATCCAGCTTCATCTTCATTAAGCTTCCCTTCCACAATCCTCTTCAATGTTTTCTCAAGTAGACTTCAGTGCCGGATTAAACCTTGTGGGGGGCCCCCGAGGCAGTCGAAATATATGCCCCCCCCGCAAATTATCTGCTAATACGTTTTTAATTTTACCAACCAACAATTTTAATAAACCAATTTTATTACACAAAACAAATATTAACAATTATTAATGTTATTAAAAAAATAAACATATTATGTTATTAAACAATAATTATTAAATATCATTAAACACTATTACACAATATTATTAAACAAAATGTAAGGAATTTTTAATTTTAATAAACAAATAAAACTTTAAACATTGTTCCGGAATTTTTTACTAACTGATAACTGACAGAAAATGAGCTTTTAAGAGACAAACTCTAAGGTGAACCTGATGTCTCTCTGGTTTATGTTCTTTAAGTTGTTAATGGGTACATTGTATTGATACAATATTTTCTCTATAGAGTCTTTATTGTAAAGTTTTCGTTTCTTTGAGTTGATTCATTTTTTTCTATCTTTTTAAAACAATTTAAGAAAGCTTGATTGTAATTTTCTTTCAAGATCAAATCAATATAATTTTGATCCGTTGTTAAGGGGCCCTAAGTAGAGTTGGGCCCATAGGCCTGTTTCCTCAGTATCAGTGACGGATTACCTATTTGGTAATCCGTCACTGATACTGAGGTACGAAGTAATTGCTTCCAAAAATTGCCAAATGAAACAAGCAGTGATATCAGCACGGTGGTAAAAAACACTCAAGAGACATACAATAGACTTGCATAAATCTTACTAGAAACACTCAGAGCTCTCATAATACTCATTTATGAGTACTATGACAGCTCTACTCCAATCATCTGAAATTCCTCCCTCTGTTCAGGTCTTCTGAACTTTGCAGTGCAAGACGTTTATACCTTCATACTTGAGCATTTCTGGTCAAATGTCATCTTCTCCCGCTGCCTTTCTACATTTCAGGATTTTGATGGGTTTTTTTTTGTACTTCAAGTATGGATATGTATTCCTGGTTGCATGCCTGCCTGCTGAGTGTTTTTTACCACTGTGCTCTCATCACTGCCTGTTTCATTTAGCAATTTTTCGAAGTAATTATTCCATTCTTCAAGGATATCTTTTTCTCCAATTTTCATATCGCCTTCATCATCTCTAATTCCTTTTACAGCACTCTTTCCTCCATTTCTGAGCTTTTTCAACAACATCCAGAATAACTTGTTTGGTGCGCTTAAGGGTCAAAGCTGTATAACTGAGAGGAGACTCCCCGCACAGCCTTTAAATGAATGCAATGAACCGTCCAGGCCTTCTGACCTAATGTTTAATCCTCACCTTCTCGTGGTACACCTTGTTAGGTACCTATTTCCTATCTACCTGGATACTGAATGAACTAGGATGGAATGGCAGTTTGGGATTTAGCCGACTAAATTCTATTCTTATTGGCTTAAACCACAATATAAAAATAATATAAATATTTGTTCTGATTTTGTTTGTAAATTTAAATACGAACTTTCTCTCGTGCTTAATAATGTCATAATGAAAACATAATATCACTAATGAAAAGAATTTAAACCTGTGCACTGGTTTGGTGGTGACACTTCCAAAGCATCTGTCTTAGAGAAAAGGCAGGTTTCGAGAAATATTCTAAAAACTGCAGAAAGAACTCTCAATTGATTTCGTAGATACATATCTCTCCCTATATATCTTCGCTGATATTCGAGTGGAAATGAATTTATTAATATTTCAAAAATACTATACATAACTTACTTAAGGCAGAACCTTCTTTTTTCCTTCCTTTGCTCTTGTTTTTGAACTTTTCTGAAATATTAAGATATCGAAGTTATAAACACACATAAATCTTGCGCATGTCTTTCTGTTCAGCTTTAATGTTTACTTATGTTATTTCATATATAGAAAAATGAAGAAATAGAAGATTTTGGTAATTTTCCATTCAACTTTTTTTTTCTTTTTTTTTAAGGAGAGGTATGATAGTTTGTATAATGAGTATTTGGACTCCATGGAGACTCTCGTATAATATATATATATATATATATATATATATATATATATATATTATACGAGAGTTTCCATGGAGTCCAAAGTCCATGGAGTCCAAATATATATATATATATATATTTAAATTACATTTCACACACTTGTTATAGTTATTACATACGTTACATACATTTGATTACATATGATACATTACTTACATTTGTTTACATATAATACATACATTACATACATTGGTTTAAATGTGATACATACATTACATACATTTGGTTACATATGATACATCTTGATTGAGAAGTCATTTCTTTGCTTTCATCGTCGAAGCTTATATTTAAGCTTATATGTAAGCTTATATGAGGATGACACCAGTTGGTTATTATTTGTTATTTTTTTTTGCTGTGTTGGGAAGCTAAAATCTATGATTGAGAAATTCGCCCACGCACGCACGCACGCAAGCACGCACGCACGCACACGCGCGCACACACACACACACACACACACAGTAATAACAATAATAATAATAATAATAATAATAATCTAAATATCTTGGAATTTGAATATATAAGTATGGTTATATTTCTCAATGTGCTGTCCTATTCCCAATCAAAGTTATTTAGATTATTATTATTAGTAGTAGTAGTAATAATAGTAGAAGTATTAGTAGAAGCAGCAGCAGTAGAGCTGCTGTTACTATGTTCCTCAGCTTCATCTCGAGAATAGGCTGTTCTGTCTCTTCCACTCCACACTTATCCTTAAGGCTTTCACTCACTACCTTCTCCGCCAACATATTCCATTTACTTGCCATGAAAAAAACATTCATTCTCTTCTCACTTTTGCTAATAATATCAACAGCTTATCAATCTACAAGTGCGATTCTCTTTCTTGTCCTCCCTCCCACAAAGTTTTGAATATTTTCTGTATTTATGCTGCAAAAAGTTTGGATTTTTGATCATTTGTTACAGATGATAATATAAGGCATTTTCCTTGTTTCTGCAATCAGCTGATAATGCAATCTGAAATCACTTATTTAAATTTAAAAAGAAAATCACTTATTTACATTAAAAAAAATCCCATATTTAAATTTTAGATTTGTATCTCAATAAACACTTTTGTATGATACTCACGGGTCTAGCTTTACATTGTGACTTCTCTTGGGTCTTGGAGTATTCATTTTCCTAAGGAAATTAAATATATTAATTTTGTTGAAAGCTTATGTATGCACACAAATTCATTTATATCTTCCTATAAATATCTTAATTATTATTAAGTGTTTTTCTGGGTAAAATGGTGATTCTAATCAGTAGAAATACTTCTAATGCATATCTATTATGCATGTCTTAAAGGAAAATCTGCTCACAATACTCTTTTATATGACATTTACTGCTTGTGTTTACTGCACAATAAAAACGATGTGGCAGATCGACTTATATAAGAAACAAAATTCAGACTAAATGATTGGAGTTGTATACAATATTGAAAACAACCTTAAGTTAATTAATTTCAAGGGGATGTTATCAATTAGGATTAATGAACAGAATATTGTAAATCGCTGCTAACATCATTGATAAATGAAAATACCAGAAAGTGTCATATGAACCGCATAAAATGAGTGAAATCGATAAGTGAAGGATGAAAATAGATTCTTATTCCTTTCATTGGGTATAACGGGATTCATTCATTTTGCTTGAGCCTCAAAATTGAAGACAATTTCTGTTTTTTTTAGAGCAGCTTGTGATTTATAATTTACATATCACCCCCGCAATGCTTTGATTCCAAACTTCGATTACTTTTATTGCCATCAGAATTACCATCTCATTGTTAAGTATTTTGGAGAAAAAAAAAAGTGAGGGATGCTTCTTTAGATTTCGACCAATTTCAATTATACTCAGAGTTTAGCGAAATTTGATGGTGTATTAAAACAGTAGTGAATTATCAATATAAGAATATACTCTTTGAAGTTCTGTATGTAGAATTAAATAAAAAAAATAATATAAATTAATAATAATAATGTAAATAAAACAGGCTTTATTTCGGTAATTTTTAAATGTGTTTTTATATTTGGTAGGAGAGAAAAGCTTTTCTTTTCAAGTAGTTCCTATTTATTATATAATTTCCAACCAGGAAAGGCTTTAATCCTAGGGTACATTCTTACCACGAGTAACAGCGGGCTCAGAAGTTTATGTTTATTTTTTATATATTTTACACATTTTTTGGATTTTATTTATTTTTTGTATAATTTTTTGTAGAATGGATTCAAGTCGGTTAAGGCTTCCTATCAGCGGGGCAATAACGGTGAGATTCGCCCCCCCCTAGCCTGTTCGTTGGAGAGCGTATGTGCTAATCACATGTTAATCGTCCAGTGAAATTCCTAACTAAAGTAAGTAATTTTAGCTATCTCTGAGAGAATCGAAATTCATGTCGTTACTGTTTAATGGTAATCCTATTCATAAGATTTAGCGGAAGCTAGAGCTACGTGGCTTACACGGGTAATTGGGTTAAAAGCTGCGAACTTTAGAAGTTGGATTCAGTGAGTAATTAAAGAAACCGGATTAAAGACTATGGTTACTAAAAACACACATAATAACCACAGTAATGACTATTTAATTCGTAAATCTTTCATCCCAAGTATCTTGGGACATCATCAGTACAGTTGTTCAAACAATACTAGGAATAACATACAGTTAGGGCGCATGATTACAATGGAATCCCAATATGCGTGCAGTAACGTGTTATAGAAGTAAATTAAATATAACTGGAAAAAAATTACTTCTATAACACGTTACTGCTTGAGATTCCATTGTAATCATGCGCCCTAACTGTATGTTATTCCTAGTATTGTTTGAACTACTGTACTGATGATGTCCCAAGATACTTGGGATGAAATATTTACGAATTAAATAGTCATTATTGTGGTTAGTACGTGTGTTTTTAGTGATGAATTCACCACAGGTTTTGATATATAAAAATGTCTTATTCCTTCACGGGGAACTGACAGCGCAGAAGACCGACTTATTAGGCAAACTTCAACTTAAACAGGGTAAGCTACGTGCTAGAATCTCTTTTTTAAAAAAGTGCAGACGCGATAATCTCATTCCAACTTTTGTCAAACTGAAAGAAGTCATCAAATCTCCAGGTGCCCATAAAATATATCAAAAAGCAAGCCATTCTTTACTACTCAATCAGTTACGAGTTTCTAAACGTAAACTGGCAAAAATTATTTAAACATTACGGAACTAGAAACAGGCTTATCTAATTATCTTATCTTAAATCACGATCTGCTACAATTGATTATTATTGTCTCAAAGAATTCTGGGAAAAAAGCTTTTGATAAAGCAATAAAAATCATCATAATAAATACCTAAATCTGCTGAATCGATCAAAAAAGATCACTAACAAATTACCAACGGAAAAATGGGTAGTCAATTTATCTAATCGTCCACTAACAACAGACGAATTAAATGTTCTAGCAAGAGGTCATAAATTTGAGATTTCACCCAAATGTTTCCTATATCTAGATTTCATCCGTAACATAGAGAGAAGCATCTGCCATCTTTCCAGTATTGAAGCTAACAGACTTCGTTTTGAGGTAGCAAAAGTAATCTACGATGCCAAACCTTCGAACTTAAATATCCCACCATCAGAATTGAAAGCTCTTACATCCTTAAAACGGAATAAAAATATTATCATTACCAGAGCTGTCAAAGGGAATACCACTGTGGTTCCTGATACCAATTCATATGACCGAAAAATGAATTTATTACTCCGAGATCGTAATACTCACGCCAAACTTATTGTGGCGTGAGTATTATGATCATAGAAAACGTCAACTCAGAAAATTAAACAGTTGCTTGATGAAACCTCCTCCTTAGATGAAGAAACAATTAAAAAACTCAAGACATACCATACTAGACCTCCCAAAATTTATGGCTTACCTAAGCTTCATAAAATTAATGTTCCTCTCAGACCAGTCGTAGATTCTATTAGCAGTCCAACTTACAAGTTATCAAGATTCTTATCTAACCTTCTCCGTCCTCATATAGGCCACTCAGCCTCTTCAATAAAAAAATTCCACAGAGTTTCATGCAAAACTAAAAGACATTCAACTGTTAAAAACTGATTTGTTAATTAGCTTCGACATTGTCTCCCTCTTCACAAACATTCCCCACAAAGAAACAATAGAATTATTAACTCAAAAATTTCGGTCTGACATACTTGAATTGTTCAAGTTTGTTATTGCATCAGGTAACTTCACCTGGAAAGGTCAAACTTACAAACAAGAAGAAGGAACAGCAATGGGATTTCCTTTATCACCAAACTTAGCAAACCTGTTCTAGAACATATTGAAGAAAAAATATTCACTTTTGAACCCAAACCAAAAATTTGGTTACGATATGTTGACGACGTGTTTGCAGTCTGGGATCATCCCGAACAGGAATTACAACTGTTTCTTGATAAAATAAACCTTCTTCATCCTCGCATCAACATTACGCTAGAAAAAGAATCTCCACAGGGTATCTCCTTTCTGGATTTACACATTCAAAGAAAAGAAGACGGTTCCATCGCCACGTCTGTCTATCGCAAGCCTACATTTTCAGGTCGCTACGTTCACAATTCTTCTGCTCATCATCCATCCCAGAAATTTGGCATTAATAAATCACTAGTTTCCAGAGCACACAAATTCTGCTCCTCTGAAGATTCTCTAAACCAAGAACTAGAAATAATCAAAAATACAGCTATATTAAATGCATATAATCTTAAAACAACTCAAAAAATCACCAGTCACCTTCCCACACATCAACCCAGACAAGACGTCCATAGGATTCTCATACCTTACGTCAAAGGCTTCTCCGGACGTCTTTCAAAAATTATGAAGAAATACAATTTTGCAACACAAAATTGCAAAAGAAATACAAACCTATCAACCAAATCTATAACTTGTTACCTTCTCCTAAGGACAAACTCTCACCTCTGATGTTAGCGTTTATGAGATCCCATGCTCCTGCAAACTATCTTCCTTTGGTCAGACAGGTAGGTCTGTTCAGAAACGCATCTCAGAACATCAAGACCACATTCGTCTTTTCAAACCGAAGAAATTTGGTCTCTCCCAACACGGAGTTGAAAATCCAAACCATAGGATCGATTGGGAGAAGTCGAAACTTTTACACAGATCTTTATATAAATATAAAGTTTATATAAAGAAAGTGCTGAAGCCCCGCTACACAGACCAAATTTAAACCGCAACGACGTTCTTACTATTCCTAAATTATGGGAAATTGTCATACAGAATTGTGTAAAATAATCTTTATATATACTGTATATATTTTTCAGTTATATTTAATTTACTTCTATAAAACGTTACTGCACGCATATTGAGATTCCATTGTAATCATGGCCCTAACTGTATGTTATTCCTAGTATTATATGAGCTACTGTACTGATGATTTTTTTAAAGATGGATTTTTGTTGTTTTTCGTTTTGAAAGTAGACTTGAAATTTTTCGTTTTTGTCTAGTTGCTTGTCAGTTTCTGTAGTAGTGCTAGGTCAGTTGATAGATGTATTGTTTGTGTGCCCAAGTTCCCGGTTAACTTTCCCGAAAACATAACTCATTCCCCTACCCTTCGCGTGCAAAGAAGGAGAAAAAAATGTGTATTTAGCAAGAAATGAAAAACCCAAGAATGATATATTTTTTATCCTAAACATCGATGCACTCTAACTGAGCATAAAAATAAGTAAACAAAAATGTATGTATACGAACAAACTTAACTAGTTCATCTGCTCCAAAAAAACACCAAATACGAGAACACTCCCATCAAACGACAACATAAAGAAACAACACTATTGCAACTGGTAACCCAACTATTCCCCCCCCCCCAAAAAAAACGATACTTATAGAATTTTATACTACTATTCCACAAAATTTCTGTCATTTTGTACCATCATTTTATATTTTGTAAACTATATATGTAAACTGTAGACTTAAATACACAATAGTTATTGAAGAAAAAATGAGAGTTTGAGAACAGGAACCAATCCTTGGAGAGTCAGTGGCAAATTCTGAAGAAAAACATTGATTGATTCAGCCAGAGAGGCATGTGGTGAGGTTGTCTGCAAGGATAGGACACAGACAGTTAAAGTGGCAGTGAACGAAAAGAAGAAAGCAAATAAACACTTCCTGGTAAATAAGTCAGCTTCTGTTCTTAAAGAATACAAAGATGCATGTAAGAAAGCTAAACACTGTGTAAAACTAGCTAAACAAAAGTCATGGGAAGACTTTGGCAAGAACATGGAAAATAAATATAAAGAAGATGAGAAAATATTCTAAAGGAGTAAATTGGAGGAAAGAGTGCTGTAAAAAGAATTAGAGATGATAAAAGTGATGACATGAAACGGGTGAAAATGTTATCTTGATGTATGGAGTAATAACTTCGAAAAACTGCTAAATGAAACTAGCAGTGATGACAGCACAGTGATAAAAAAAAACACTGACCAGGCATGCAATCAGGAATACAAATCCATACTTGAAGTAGAAAAAACCATCAACAACCAGAAATGTGCAAAGGCAGCAGGAGTAGACGATATTCGACCAGAAATGGTCAAGTGTGGAGGTATAAGTCTCACAGCGGCTACACAGCATACTTCAAAAGGCTTGGCCAGATGGTCAAATTCCAGATGATTGGAGTAGAGATATCATAGTACTCATATATAAAACTGAAATAAAACTGAATGTGAGAATTACAGAGGTATTTCTCTACTCTACTTTCCAGTGTTCGCGGATGAATTTATGCAAGTATACTTGAGAAACGCTAGAGAAGAATTGGGGAAGGGAAGCGTGGTGAACAACAAGCTAGATTCAGGCTAAACAGAGGCTATCACGATCAGATTTTCACTTTACGACAAATAGTTGATAACAAAGATCTGTATTAAAGTTTTGTAGATCTTGAACAGGAAATGACAAGGCGCCAAAAGAAAAGCTATTCAAAACGCTGCAGTTATATGGTGTCAATGGGGCATTATATCAAAATACTTAGTCTTTATTTGAGTTGTAAGTCAGCAGATAGAACTGAAGGAAGTACAGGAAGATGGTTTAATCTTAAACCTGGTGTCAGACAAGCATGTGCATTATCCCCTCAGTTATTCAATATCTATATGGATCACATTATGAAGGAAAGTGGCATTAAACCTGATATCAAAATTGGAGATGTTAATCTCAGCTCTTTACTTTATACATATGATGTTATACTTCTAAATAAATCCGTCACAAGTCTGAAATATTCCCTGATTAAAGTGAATGAATAGCTGTTGTAATAGATTTGGTATGAAAGTCAGCAATAAAAAGACAAACGCAATGAAAAGACAAACGCAATGAAAATAGGCAAAAGCATTGAAAATACCAACTGCATTGTGAATGGAGAACCTATAGAACAAGTAAAACATTTCAGCTACTTAGGCATGATTTTTAGTGAAGATGGTAAATTAAATATGGAAATAGACAACAGAATCAAGAAAGCTGGGATGGTAGGAAGTGAAATTAATAAATATATATGGAATAAGAGAGAAGTTAGTCAAAACACTAAGTTAGCTGAATACAACACAGCGTTCAAATCAATTTCAACTTATGGATCTGAGAGCTGGATTAGAAATAAAACAATTGACCAAAAACTAGAGACCACAGATATTAAAAACGGGGATATTAGGAAAGAACTTGAAATTGTTAACATCCAGGAATATGTTAGCAGAGCTAATCTCAGGTGGCTTAAACGGAATGGGAGAGAAAAGATTAGCAAAACAAGTGTTTTGCTAATCTTGTTGGGTTAGCAGGAAAAAAGACACAGAGGAAAACCAAGATATAAATGGATTGATATAGTAAAAAGTTCTTTAGAAGATAGAAATATAAGATCTGACAATCTTGGAGTCTTGACAGGTAATAGATTGATTTGGAGAAAAATTGTCAATAGGAAGTTAGTAATGATGCAAATTTATCACGTAGTGCTATCTTATCCTGTACGTCCCTTGAGGGTACAAATCAGGAATTTGATGATGATATCCCACAAAAATGGACGCACCCACAAGGGAACTCCTGCCCCCTCGGCTTTCCACTTCCCACAGAAGACCGGGGAAGCGAACACGTCACCCCCCCTTACCGAACACACATCAGCTGTCCGATGACGCTTCGTAACCTCGTCATATCTTCTCAGGGCATATACAGCATAGAGTGAATAGCAGCTTATTAATATCATATATGGGGGAGATAGTAAGTTGGACTTAACGGAACCACGTTTTAATAAAGGCATAAAATATAGTAAAAGAGTTAGATCAATACGCAGTCATATTTGTTCTAACGTTTTTCACTGTTGGAGTTTAAAATACGTGAAATTCCCTTTATTATTATTACTATTACTATTATTACGGGCAACTCCAGGGAGTCATTAGACTCATCGAGGGAGGCCCCAAATCATATTCATCACAACTATTTGACATTGATACAGTATCTATCATACCTCGCCTTAAACTCATTCACTGTCACAGCATCCACTACAGACTCAGGGAGCGCATTCCACTCATTCACTACTCTAAAAGTAAAGAACCCAGCTCTAACACCTTTACTAACCACACTTTTGCCCAGTTTCCATGGATGTCCCCTAGTCCTCCGACAACCAGCCCTGTTCTCAAAAATATCTTCTGAATTAATTTTATAGAAACCCTTCAGTAATTTGAATGTCTCAATCATATCTCCCCTCCTCCGCCTATCAACCAATTTTTGCAACCCACAAATCCTCAACCTGTTCTCATACGGTTCATTCCACAGACCTGCTATCATCTTGGTCACTCGCCTCTGGATCCTCTCCACCTCCTCCCCATCAAGAAGAAACCTAGGTGACTAAATCTAAGCACAGTAGTCTATATGGGGTCTTATCAAGGCTCGATACAGAGGAACAATAACCTGCTTGTCTCTGCTTGTCAACGTATTCTTCAGCAACCAAGTGATTTGATGAGCTGTTTTGGTCACTTTTGCAATGTGTCCCCTAAATTTCAATTCCTTATCTACCAACACTCCTAAATCTCGTGCCTCATCAATTTCCTGGAGCAGGGTTCCACCAATGCAGTAAACTGCCGCCAATCTTTTCACTCCAAAATGCATAACCTTACATTTTGCCACATTAAACTGACATCCATTCTCCTTAGCCCAGACCTCCAATCTATCCAAATCATCCTGCAAAATTTTGACGTCATCTGCATTCACTATTGCCCTACCCAACTTCGCATCATCCGCAAACAAATGAACTGTTCCTCTCAGATCATTTCCTATATCATTTATGAACAAATTAAACAGCAGTGGTCTGGGTTAGCATCAGGATATGCAATTTTAAGAAGGAATTGGGTAAATGGATGCGTTTATTAAAACGTATGGGTAGCGATTATCATTGGAAATTATGAACTGTCCGAATTCATATAAGTATTCCTTTAAAATGTATATGTGTTTATAATAAATAAATAGATAAAAACAGTGAATGTAATTAAAATTTAAAAAAAATACAGTAATAAAACATCACAATGAAAGAGGAAGAAGATAACAAAATGGAGTATCCTCAAGTCATCCTACACGTAAGTGGTCAATATTGTGTTTCTTAAATCAGATTGACTACAACAGTGACTGTTTAATAAACGAATCACACGCTGTTTGCTATTTTTATAGCATCCATTTCGAATTGGGAGTTGGTTTTCTTTTGGGCATTCAGACGTTTCTCCTCAGACACATAAAGCTGACATACAATACTTTGGTAGCAGTTATTCTACCCACGTGTAGACATGAATTCTGGTAATTTGATATTCCATTCCTTGATAGATCTAAGCCTAAAGCTGGAAAGCCGATAATAATAATAATAATAATAATAATAATAATAATAATAATAATAATAATAATAATAATAATAATAATAATAATAATAATAATAATAATAATAATAATAATAATAATAATAATAATCCCCTCCCCCGAAGGAACACGGCCTTGTCGAGGCGGAGGGACTTACGTGCTTCAGTGCTGTTGAGAGCTATTCTGGCTGTTGCATAGCTGCCAGCAGGGTCACCCTTGTCAGGCAGGTCTCAATTGAGGAGCCAGACTAACAATGTTCTGTCCCCCATCTTAATGGTGAAAAGGAAGAAGAGATCCATACCGGATCAGTCGACACCCGGGTCATCAAGCACTGCGTCAGATGCTGGGAGAATCCTGGGCATCAGGCGACAAGTGAGCTACAGGACCAAGCTCTCCTTGCTGGGAAATCAGGACAGGAAGCTGAAAAGCGACTAGAAGAAACCAAACGCAAAAAATGGACTGCAGAAGAAAACAGAGAAATTATGAAATGTTTTTACAGATCAACAGCAGAAAAACGAGGTTTCAGAAAGCGTATGCATTTAATTTGGAAACAAAAATTCCCAGAATCTGCAATAAGAGAACAAAGACTTGTGGACCAAAAGAATTTCATTTTCCGTAACAAAATATTTACTGAACTTGAGCTGCAAGAGTTACGTAATAAACCAACAACTCCAGTAACAGGAAATCATCAGGAGGTAGCTATATTAAACTGGAATTCAACTCAGTAAACATCAAGCTGACGACATACCTCAGAATGTTTTGACAGAAGGGCAGTGTAAAATGAAGTCAGGGATATTGGAACATATGAACTCCATAAATGACCGTATAAGACTACCACCATTAAAAGCTTTACAACAATTTAAACTAAAACAGCTCCTCTTAGACGCAAATGCTGTAATTGAAACCATCCCAACCAACAGTATAAAGGAAACAAATCAGCTCCTATACAGCACAGCCTACATCATTTCAGTGAAGCTTGGTTGCAAACCGAAAGAGCAAATGCAGAAGATGAAACAATCTGCACCATGGGAAATCCAGTTAGAACGAAAAGTGAACAGGCTTCGAGCTGATCTAAGCAACTTAAAGAGTTTTGAAGAAGGACGGTTGAAAAATAATAACACCAAAAACAAACCTATTAACACATAATTTGGCCAACAAAATACAATTGCTGAAGTTACCGAAGAGCTAAAACAAAGAATTACAGCGACTGCACAGAAAATTAAAAGATATGAAGCAAGAATAAACCAATATGTACAAAATATGCAATTTCGACAGAACCAACGTCAGTTCTTCCAGTCTCTCCAGAGAAATACAAATGCAAGCCATCATTCACCCGGAAAAGAAGAAACACTGAAATTTTGGAAGTCAATCTGGGATAATCCTATTGAACACAATAAAGATGCTTCATGGATTAAGGAAATAGAATCAGAAATGAAACAAAAACAAATGCAAAATGTCATTATCACTAAAGAAATGTTCAGTTCTCAAGCTAGAAAATTAAAAAACTGGAGTACACCTGGCAAAGACGAACTACATGGATTTTGGTAATAACATCTTACCAGTCTACATGATCGAATGGCAGAACAATTAAATTATTTGTCGCAGTCTGGCTCAGTAGAAGACTGGATGATGTCTGGAATTATCTTTCTCTGCATGAAAGATAAGGATAAGGATACAAACCCAAGTAACTCTCGTCCAATATCATGCTTACCAACTATGCTTAAGCTGCTCACTGCAATCAAATTCCATATACCACTACTTATCAGATAATCAGATTTATCCGATTGAACAAAAAGGCAATTTTCAAAAATCTAGAGTAACAAAAGACCAGATCCTTATTAATAAAATGATTCACAGAAACTCAAAAAGACGAAAAACTAATTTAAACATGGCATGGATAGATTACAAGAAATCATTCGATTCCCTCCCACACTCCTGGATCCTAAAATCACTAAAAATATTTGGAATTAGCAAAAACATATGTTCGTTTCTGGCTACTGCTATGAAATCATGGAAAACAACATTAATAGTGAATAATCAAGGATTTGGAGATATCAGCATTAAACGTGGAATTTTCCAAGGTGATTCCTTGTCACCATTGCTCTTCAACATTTCTTTGATACCTTTGTCTATGATTCTGAAGAAAACAAAACTCGAATGTGAAATTCCTAAATGTAATATTAAAATTTCCCATCTGTTGTATATGGATGACTTGAAGCTATATGGAAAATCGGTCCACCAAATAGATTCTCTATTGAACATAGTTCGTATTTTCAGTCTGGACATCAAAATGGAATTTGGTTTAAATAAATGCGCAATTTTATTTATTAAACGAGGCAAAATTAATGACACTAGCAATTTTAATTTTGATCAAGAGAAATATATAAAAGCAATTTCAGCTGAAGAACACTATAAACATCTAGGAAAATTAGAAGCCAGTGATATTCTCCACTCGAAAGTTAAACAATAGGCAGCATCAGAATACATCAAAAGAGTTAGAAATATTCTGAAAACAAAACTAAATGGATTAAACACAATTAGAGCAATGACTTCGTGGGCTATACTAGTGATCCGATACACAATTGGCATAATAAATTGGACAGAAGACAACCTGGACAAACTAGACGGCAAAACTAGAAAACTAATGACTATGCATCATGCATTACGCCCACGAAGTGATGTTGAACGGTTGAACCTACCGAGGAGAATAGGTGGACGGGGTCTGCTGCAAGTGAGACAGACTGTGGAAAAAGAAGAAATTGGTTTAAGAAATTACATCGACAATAGCTCTGAGCCAATGCTTCAAGAAATTACACAAGAGGGCCTTCTAAAAGCAACAGGAAACAAATCCGATTACAAAAAGGAACAACAAAATATCCGATATGTGCACTGGAAAAATAAACCCTTGCATGGCCAATTTCTTCGAGATACTGAGGGCAAAATTGACATGAACAAGACATGGCAATGGCTATAACACGGATATATTAAAAAAGAAACAGAAGGATTTATTCTAGCAGCTCGCTCAAGAACAGGCATTACAAGCTAATGCAATCAAAGCAAAAATTTTCAACATCAATAATAACAGCAAATGCAGATTATGCGATCAGAAAGATGAGACTGTAGAACATCTAATCAGTGCCTGAAGCAAAATAGCACAAACTGACTATAAATACCGCCATGATCAAGTGGCCAAAATAGTTCATTGGCATGTATGCAAAAAATATGGCTTTCCTACTTCTGATAACTGGTGGCAGCATAAAATAGAGACTATTGGAAAACGAAACAGAAAAAATTCTCTGGGACTTTAGAATACAAAGTGATCGGCATTTGGAACACAATAGATCTGACATCACAATTATTGAACATCGACAGGTTTGGATTATCGATATTGCAGTACCCCAGTAATAACAACATCAACAACAAAGAACTGGAAAAAATTACTAAATATGTAGATGTGGCAATCGAAGTTGGCCGATGTGGCTTAAACACCAAAGTCATTCCAATAGTTATCGGTGCACTTGGTACAACTTAAAAGAAGCTATCCAACTATTTACAGCAATTAAAATTCAATGAATTGACCCCATATGACCTACAAAAAACAGCATTACTTGGAACAGTCCATACTTTTTCGACCCTACGTGATGGACTATTCTTAGATTCTTGGGTAGGATTTGAATTGTTCTGAATCACCAGTCATATTTTTATTTATATGATATCTTGTTTTGACTGTGTATCAATTATGTGAATAAAATAATAATAATAATAATAATAATAATAATAATAATAATAATAATAATAATAATAATAATAATAAATGATAAAAAAAGAATGAGAGCTTCAAAATTAAAGTATTATACTTAGATATTCACGAACAATCAATCCAAAAATAGGGATGAATTATATAAGAACATTCACTTGAATATCTTAAGCTCAGTGGCTTTGTAGTTTCGTCAATAGTCAGTATCGCTGTGGATGCGATGCCTGTTTACTGACTACACAAATGGACATGAATGCGAATTTATTGATGAATGTTTGTTAATGTGCTACCAAATCAGAGCCAACACATTTTACTTATCTGAAACAAACTGTTAGTAGGTTTCGTGTGTTTTGCTCTCTTTTAACGAACCAATACTGTTATAAATCTGTTATGAATCAGGCAAAGTTAGTATTAGATTGTATCATATCTTTCTTTTGTTTATTCAGCTATCTAAATTTTATGTTGAATTCCTTCGTATCACTTTATAATGTTCATATTATATTATATTATAACATATTATTTTTTTTCCTTCCGAAAGCTATTTTTCCCCATTATAACTAAAATGAATAGAAATAGGAAATATTAAATTATAGATCTATGCTCATTTCGTAGCCAAACAAATACAGAAGTTTTGAAATTTTCTAAAAATTGAACACACACCTATGAGAATACATCCTTGGCACCGAAAGTGCCTTAGTTTACACTACTTGCAAATCAAGAGCGCTGCGCAAGCGTCAGCATATTCACCTTTTATTAGTGCCTTTGATTCAAGTATTACTAGCCTGACAGATGTTTCGAACTTTTTGGTTCTTATCAGACACGACGGTTACCTTAAAATGGCAAAAACCGTCATTCTGCATCAAAGCAATCCATTGTCAGTGAGTTGTATTTAATATACAGGGTGTTCGGGATAAATTTGACATATTTATAATTAATTATATTTTTCCGTAAGTTACATGTATTAACACACACTTCTCTTCATTTAAAAGTTTGGACCCTTCTTCATTCATATACAAGATGTCAGAAAGGATGGATAGCTGGAACCCACCTGAATCATGGAAGAGAATAACTTGTATCATGATGATTCGTGCCCGCCATCAAAATAAGGATATTACGACTGCTGCCCAATGCTCCCTGAATACAGTAAAAACAATCAGGCATGAACTAGAGACTTGCAATGGTGACTACGAGGATGTAGCAAGAAGAAAGATCCCTAGCAGACGATCTGATTGCGTTCGTACAGCAGAATTCCTCGCAAATCTGCAGGAACAGGTGTTGAAGAACCCTGGCATTGGAATTCGGGCTTTGTTCGTGGAGTTGCTAACTGTAGTCAAGCCCTGGATAACAAGGGTAGCCAATGGTAGGCCGTATGTATGGCAGCAGGATTCGGCCCCTTGCCACACCTCTGGGAAAAGTCAAAAATGGTTGTCTGAAAATTTCTACGACTTCACCAGTCCAAATGTTTGGCCTCCAAACTCCCCAGACCTTAACCCCATGGATTATTTTGTATGGGGCGCAGTTGAAAAAGACACCAATCGCACTTCCAGTAATACAAAAGCCCAGTTAATGGATAAAATTAAAACAGTTTTTGCGGCCCTTCCCAGGGAGACTGTAGCATCAGCTTGTTCGAGGTTCCGAAGCAGAATTGAAGCTGTGATCGATGCTAATGGTGGTTATTTTGAGTAAATCTTGTTGATAGTATTGTAATTAACTCTGCCTGTAATGTTTTTTTGTCAATTCATTAAATTTAATAGATACAAAGAAGATTTTCTTTTTCCTTACGAAACTGTCAAATTTATCCCGAACACCCTGTAAGTGAGTTCTCGGTCGGTGCGAATATGTAATTATCAAAAAAGGAGAGGCCAGATCGTCAAAATGAAAAATGTTTGCCTCTCCACTTTCATAATAACTAAATTGATTACTAAATTAAAGTCAGAGTATGCTATTTAATAAAGGATATTATATATCCGTTTTCATTCAACAACCTGATTAAAAATTTCCTCAGAGCTTACGAAAATCTAACCATTGGCATGGGATTTGACTTCCTTTGCGCTAATTAAAACACAATCCTCTTAGTGGTAGAAGTTTCGTTGGCAGTTGTTTCGAAACTTTTGGTTCTTATCAGAGTACTTGGAAGAAACCTTAAGAGGGCAAACCCTCTGTCTAACAGTAGCAATTATCTCGTGTCGCAAAGTATATTTTTCATAAAAGAACTGTCGGTATATAAGAACGTGAAAGGTTCATTCCCTTCTTAGGGTTTCTCCCTAGCGAGAACCAAAGAGTTTGAAACAACTGTGAGGACAGTGAAAGATAAAAACACTAATTACAGGCGGATATTAGAATATATTGGCTCGTGGACTCAGTTCGTGTCTTTCTTCATTCTTTTTTCTCTAAGGGCATAATACTCAATGTTAAAACTCAGATATTTATCAATAATAATAATTCAGTTATCACAAAAAAGCATATTAGAAATATAAGAACATTTTATTCTCAAAATGAAAAATATATTAGAGCCAGTAAAAGGATGCGATGTGTGAGGCGGCGCCTCAGTCGCCACATCCTCCAGGCAGGAAGAATGAATGAGGAGTGAAAAGAAATATTTCGATATTAACATTTCAAAATCTTTGTCACAATTGTACTCACTTTTTCTTAGGATGAGGTTTTGGTGCTTTAAGTTCATTCATATTTATGTCTCTCAATATCTAGAAAGGTTGTGATTATTGAGAATTAAATTCACTTCAAGTAATGAAATCACAAAGTTTAAATTAACTTAGAGTAATCTAAATTAGCTTAAAGTATCAACCTGTTTTTTTTTAACCAATATACTGTCAAGAAAAGAAAAAAAAAGAAAAGAAAGAAAGAAAGAAAGAAATTTGCCATATGGATGATGAAAGGTCAATTCAGTGTTAGCGTTTGTGAATTTAAATAAAGTTATAAATTTAAATTTATGAATTATAAAATTAAAATAATACATATTAAATGTGAATTATTAATTTATATTTATAAATTATAAATAGGGCAGAGGCATATTTCAGTAAAAAACCGCATCTCCTAAAAGAACGATAGCTATAATGGTGAAGATACTTATGTAGCAATATCAAGTACAAAATGTTGCATAAGTATATTATCTTTCGGAGCATTGGTAGCTACAAGTTAGATCATCCTGGAGTCCTTTACTTGCATCCATAAAATGCACATTTTCAAAATCCCTTAAAGTCTCTTGTAAGCAAAGCGATAGACTGGCTCACACCGGGCGACGAAAATCATCTAGCATCTAAAGACATTCACAAACATTTATTCCACTGAGACTCGAATTGATTATAAAGCTGAGACGCCAATCATTCAGCTATTTAGAACACTGAAAATAACATAATCGACTGAAGTTTCAGTATGCTCTGTTGATGTCGGCACAAAGTAAGATTCCTGGCGTTAGAAGAAATATTATCCGTTGCAAGTGAGCACCCTTGCACGCATTAGCCAGCAACGACGCTCTTTCGTTAAACAGAAGTGGGTGTAAACTCTTTTGGGACGAACATGTTTCAAATGAATGCGTTAACTGGTCTCATACCGTAATGGTAGATTTTTTCAGCTAGAAACTCTGGTTTTTCATCACGTAAACCAGTTTCGTGAACACACATATCTACAGACATAAGTACTAAGTTGTAGTTCGCCTAGTTATATTATCACTATATTATGGTATAGCTCTTCAAATTAATAAAACACACGTCCAGGATTTGGTGAGATCAGACCGAAGTATTTAGCATGCTGAATATATATATATATATATATATATATATATTCAGCATGCTAAAAAAAAGAAAAGAAGAGAAATATTTTGTATTTAATATATTTTATCAATAAGCTAATACTGTATAGTATAGTATAGTAATATAGTAGAGTTCGTGATGTACTTACACTCTTGTCAATAAAAAGATTTAGTATGAGCTAAATGACGCTGACTGGCTGTCAGTAGGCCTTCACTCAAAAGCAAAGAATTGGAGGTTTCATCGTGTGTATATTGCCAATTTAATTGTGACGTCACAAAGTTTCTGAAATGTGGAACTTTGGTTGACAGGAAAACGTTAATTGTTCACAGCATATATGCCTAACTAACAAAGAGAAACTGTCAATTTCGCTTCCTATACGAAAATAAATAAATAAATATCCGAATATTATAAATTTCAAAAAAATCTCATTGGTAATCCTTGTTTTACAATGATTACCTGTTCTTATTTATAGTGATTTATTCATTGACAAATGAATAAATTGGAGATGTCTGGTCATTGAAACATTCGACACTGTTTGCCTGGTGTAGCCTGTCTCTTGCTTATGAGTATCATAGCATGAACTTTGTTCTTTTATCAGGTTATTGCCATGTGCACTCTTTCCTGGAATTTTTATTGTAAATTTCCATGGAATACTTCTAGGCGAACTTAAGTACGGGAACAAAGAGGCGTTAGCTGATTTTTTTCTCTTCTTTCAGAACCTTTTCCATATTCATACCTAATATTTTTTGCCATCCCTCACTGTGCATTCCAATCTCCTCCAATAAGTTTATATCTCTCTCTTTTATTGACACTTTCTTCATACTTTCTAAAGTTGGTGAATAGACTAGGATCACAATGGCCTTGCTGCGCAGCTTGCCATTGTCATTCTTCAGTTTATTGATCTGGATCATAACAAATGTTCTCTTCCTCCTTTACTGAGAATAAATCCAATCCCTTCTTCATGTTTTGTACTATTCAGACCACATGATTCTTCCAACTTTCATCTCTCTAACTTTGCCCAGTGCATCTTCATTAATCCAAGTATGTCACCTCACCATCACTTTATCTTGCAAAGCAAGTCCAACTTTCCAGGAGCCCATAAAGTGACACTCCTATTGATAACATGTCTCTTGTTAGTTTTACTCTTTTTAACACTTATTTTCGTAGACTTGTCCATCCAACTCAAAGCGCTATTGGACATGGCGACCTTGTTTATCCACCTTTCCTCTGTTCTCTCATACTGCATCAGATTTCTGTTGTTTCATTTTTACATTTAGCAGCGTGACACTCCTCTGACTAACCCTATTAGGGTTAGTCAGAGGAGTGCCACGCTGTAGGGAATAACATGAGAAATAGGCATAATTTGCAGATATAAGGTATTTAATTTTTCTTTTACCACTATATCTTCCCCAGGGATGCACCTTGGGCTTTCAGGCTTCTGCTGAGGCTTTATTACACCAAGAATTACCTGAAAGTAAGCATAAATTCTAAGCTGAAAGTTTCATTCACTCTTATGAACAAAACATTTGATAATAACAGAACACTTTCTTCCACTCGAGCAATCATATTTCAGTTATGCATGCCAAAGCAAAATCTGAACGCAACTCAAACTTCTCAGAGCGAGTAATATTTAATAATTAATTTTACTAATATTAAAATTAATAAACATATACAATTGATAAAAATTTCTAATGCTTTTATTACCTAAAGGAGAACAAAGGCATTTAATCCAACGTTTGAAAACTAGTGGGCACTAGCCACACTTAGTCATTCACAGCACAACTGGTCTAAGACCATTAGTGATTATAATTGGTACCCAAGGAAGAACAGTAGATATCTGCCATCTCTGGTCCTTAACCCTAATACTACCTACATGTTATTTTTTAAAAACCTCGTCACTTGTTAGTTCTGTGTTCCATTTTCTTGAGTTTATGGATTGAAAAATCCAAGTTTCGGGAATATAAACAAAAAAAAATCGCTTGCCTTTGTCAGAGATCAATTAATTGAAATAAAGGCTTAGAAAACTTCCTCTACTTAGCGACCAGAATCGAACGTAGCACACTTTTTCTTTTGACGACTTAGCGCTATTGATGCCAGTGTCATTTTCACAGGACTTTACAATTAACAATTAACCATTTATTCAATTATTTCAATAAAATTAAAATAATTTCTACAACCAGTTACTTTTTATGTAAGTTATTTGTATTAATTTTATCTTGATCAAAAACTTATCCTTATTTCTGGTGCATCTGTATTATGCCCAGAACTGCAATATCCCTTGCACTAGGAGCGGATTAAGTCGGCTAGGGGCTCCTGTCGGTAAAATGTAAGGGTACCCCACCCCTAATTTCTTTGTCCAAAGAGAGCGCGTACCCTATGTTCGCAAATCACCAGCTGAGAAGACTTCTCCCACACACACACTCTTAAACACCAAGCTAAAAAAGATGTTCTGGGGTTGTTTTATACATTACGTTCCGAGATCACTTGTGACTGTTGATGGTATGATGAAAAGTGATAAGTACATAAAAATATTGGAGAAAGGGTGGTTCCATGGATTCAGAAAGACAAAGAACTCATCTTCCAACAGGAACTCGCCCCGTATCACACTTCAAAAAAAGTGAAAGAGTTCATCAAAAATCAAAACATTCAGTTGCTCCGGTGGCCAAGTAACTCTCCTGACATTAAGCCAATAGAACATTTGCTGGCCATAGTGAAAACGAGGCTTGGAAAATTAAATTGTGATACAAATGCACTTTTCAGTTTGATTTTTTTGCATTTCTTTCAAATATACTGATTTTTTTTCTCCTTTCATTTGCTTATCATACTTTGGAATCTCCCTTTCGTCGTACATGTTGCTAAAGAGAATGTGATATTACAACGTTAAGTACATGAATTAGTAATGAAAATTAATTAGAGAGAATTTCTCTAAACAAGCTGTTAATAAATACACAAGTTGCGAAGGTCAGAATATTTAAAATAAATCTGGAGATTCATTTTGTTGATTAAGAACTAAGTGGTACTCTTATGTTTTAGAACTGAAAAAAGGTAGGTTAAGCCTTGCTATCTTGTATCTACGGTATCCTAACAAAATTTATGAGACATTCTTGAAATTAAGAAAAAAAAAGAATTGAATTGGCATTAACATATTTTCTAGTTATAATAAAGCGTATTAAATGTTCTCTCTAAAGTCATCACTTCGATCTTGTAGGAGAAATAACGAATACATGGAAAAGTTTATCACCATTTAAGAAGGGAATGATAGTTCGGTGTCATGTGAAGGAAATAACTGCACTTACTGTTACTTAAAAATAAAGATATGAAAGTCCAAATATGACACCAAGCCATATACCATAAAACACTGACTAGAGACTAGAGCGGATGAACATTAAAAGGACAATTAACTTATCTCTTCATCAGACTACAGTCTGAGACATAGCCTTAGTTGCTTCACGATATAAATCCAAAACAACTCAATCAATCTTACAAGTCTTTGTTAACCATAAGAAATTCATAAAATCTATTGGCATGAGCTAACGGACAGCACTCAGAACATGGACTGTATACCAATGATACTTCATCCTGTGAAGTGACCATTTTTTATAAATCGCTAGCGCGAAAAGCAGATAAATTAATCTTAATCTTGTCATTGGAGTAAAAGGTGGATTTCTTGAATTAACACGAAAAAAAACAAGGGATAAGAAATACTATTTAAGGCCATATACTGTATTTCAGCTTGAATATTACAGACCATCATCAACGACGAAAATAATTAATTACAAAGTAGAATGCAAACAATGGGTTGATTAGAAAAAGTAAGAACTGCGTGACAATATATTATACATAAGACAATGCAATGGTATAACAGGAAATATTGCAATATTAATTATTCATTAGATATTTTTAAAAAATATTCATGTGTGATTAAATAAGACTTCCCATATCTTCGATAGAGAGAGGCAGCCAAACCAATTTTTTTAAATTCTGACTGTGAAGTAAGACTTCGGCGCTTTCTTTAAACAAGCATTCAAATTTAAACTGGCATCGATAAAGTGTGTTTGAGACTATATGATGTTGTGGTCTGTATCTATTGTGTGCTGTGACAAGCCAGATTTTTCTGATTTATTGTTGCTAAAACATAAGTTTGGAGTTCTTTATTCTCTTTTCTACAGAAAAGAGAATAAATTGTTGGGTCCAAAGTAAATCAGTTGGGTCCAAAGTAAAAAGACAACAGTCACATAGTACATGATAGACACCAAAGGAGAACTAGGAGACCATTTATCTTTTTGAACATGGAGACAATGCTGATAATTGGTTGATAAGAAGAAAAGCAGCCACTAAATTGTATTTCTTGAGAATTCTGGATATGGGTTCTGAGATGCTAGAAATGGTAAGAAACTGGATCTCGACGTACTGTTTCTTTGTTATTTGAGCTAGGATTATAGGTATTAAAAAGCTGTTGCATGGTCCTTTCTGAGAAGCCAGTGAACTTCATATATCCTTTGATGTTTTAAGTGTTCCTGCTGCAATAGCTCAGATATATAGAACAAATAGCATGAGCACGTCACAATAAAGCTTGTATAATTCCAGTCCTCTGCGATGGATGGTAAGATGATTACTGTTGAATGTATCGTCCACTGAAAGTAGGCTTTCGATAAATGGAAGTAATTAATTCTCCTGATAACTAATTTATTTAGACTTTTTGTCTTTTGTTTATTGTCTTTTTCCATTTCCATAGAGAATTTAAACCATGGATGTAGATTGTTTATATTAGATTTTAAAAAAATTAGGGAATATATCTTCGTTAAAGAGCCAGATAGCAACTTTGCCTATATAACGAACTCAAATTGAAGGCTGGGAGCATATCGATGAGAGGAGGATGTCTTCCAAATGTTCTAAATGGAAGTCTGTGAGAGCGGGAGAAAACGGAATTTCCATGGCAGTTCCTTCAACTTGACTGTAAAACTGATTTTGACAAAGTAAACATCCAGAGTGAATAATAATGTTGAATAATTTCACGTCAAGATACGGTATAATAGTGATGAAAGTTTCTATATCGAAACTAACCATTACATATATATATATAAGGTTTTAGTATATAAGGTTTTAGTAATACGGAGCCTTATCACCTTTACCTATAGACGTTGCAACAAGGTGTTTTTATTTTTAATAAAAATCTCTGGCGGATATAAAGATGTAATAAATTTTTTAACTTGGGGATATTGTATATTAGGATAACCAAGTAATTTTATAAATTAGGTTATTTTAACTCCTAAAATAACTAAAATCACTAAAATAACCTAAAAATTTAATTCCTAAAATATTTTAACTCCTAAAATGTTTTTATTTTTATTAAAAATAAAAACACCTTGTTGCAACTTCCATAGGTAAAGGTGATAAGGCTCCGTATTATTAAAACCTTGGTATTTAGGGTCTAGATACTCACTGAGGAGACCTGAAAAAAGATTGAAACCGGTCTGGGTAGTGACCCCATCCATAATGCAGTGCAGTATACATCTTCCAGTTAGATGTGCTTTACATTATGGGAAAATACTCAGAATAGTGATCAGAGCTTTACCCACCTTTACAATGAGTTGCCCTGGTGTTGTAACATCTTTAGACTTGAACTTTGTTTCAGCCGCAAACTTATTTGTTTGCATACTTGGGATTAGGAGTTAAAATAACCAAGTTTATAAAATTACTTGGTTATCCTAATATACAATATCCCCTACTTAAAAAATTTATTATATATATATAATACTTATAAGCTCTGTATTACTAAAATCTTGGTATTTCTAGCCTGGCTCCCACTGATGAGACCTCAATAAAGGTCGAAACCGGTCTGGGTAGTGGCCCTTTGCCTTTAATACAAAGCATCATACATCTCCTGAAGGAGCTGTGCTTTGCATTAATGGTAAATATTAAGATTAGTGATCAGAGCTTATTCTACTTTTACCATGAGTTGCCTTGGTCTTGCACTACGTGCAGGGCCAGCTAGACTTTCAACTCTTGTAGGTGCAAACTTGACTTGTTTGTCTGTTTGCTTACTTGGGAAATGGAGTAAAACCAGGTTTAAAATAACTTGGTATCTTTAACATTTATTATACCCAAGGTAAAATACTTCATACATATACATATATATATATATATATATAGTCGGTTTGAGGGAAATATTTTTTACTTGATCTAGAAAATGGGAAGAATTTTTTATTTTTATTTTTCTTTTTTTGTAAATGAATGAGAATTTCCAATATGAGCTTTCAACAGGTGTGTTAAAAAATATGACTATTCAGAAAGTGGGTGAATCTATGCAGTCGATAATTGGAGAAAAAGGAATGTCTTTCTTGTGTGAATCTTGGGTAAGCCATAAATCCTAGGGATTCTAGAAAAATAACTTCTACGTTTTTTTGTGTTGTCTCCATAAAGAGTTCAGTTTTTCTGAGTTGTCTGTTAATGGGATTGTAATCCAATTCTTCGTACGTTGAGCAATCTTGTCATTAAAGAGTGACTATTCTTTTGTAATCAGAAGAATTCATAACAACAGTAGCGTGCTCCTTGTCAGATTCAGTAATAATGAGATGAGTGTTGCGTCTTTTGGATTGTGGCACTTTCATTTTAGCTAAAGTGATGTTTGTAGGTAGAAGATTGGATTTCAGTAGGAGGTGAAATTTCCAAGTGAAGTTTATTAGCATCCTCAGTAGATAGAGTGAATAAGTTCCGTTTAATGTTGAAAAGGAATTCAAAATCATGTCATTTTGAAAGAATTAGGTTTTCACTTTTGGACTAAGATGTTTCAATTCATCGGTGGCTTTAACAGGCATAAGCGCCCATAACTTTCCAAATATCCTTGAACTTCTCAACCGTAATACGAGGATCATGTGGTTAGTACTCTGCCTCTTAAGTATTATACTTTGTAAATTGGTGTGTTCTACGGGCCGGTTTGTCTGTTTTGAGGGACGAAAAACCCGAGTTTCTTGGAGAAAAACGCTCTACTTCCGTTATGAGACCGGCTTACTCGCCTGTAGTCGAAAGAGACCAGATAAAGGTTCCTCACGTCACTGACGAGAATCGAACCCAGGTCTTTCCAACCAAAGGGCTTCGTCTATATATCGACTAAGCTAAAGGTTGCTTATAAATAAATCATCATCATCAAATTCCTGATATGTACCCTCAAGGAATGTACAGGATATGTAGTACTACATAAAAATTTACATCATCACTAACTTTCTATCTACAATTTTCCTCCAAATCAGTCTGTTAAATGTCAAGACTCCAATATTATCAGCTTATATTTCTGTTCCTCTAAGGCACATTTTATTGTATCAATCCACCCATATCTTGGTCTTCTTCTGGGACATTTTCCTGCCAACTAGGCAGAGAACACTTGTTTTGCTAATTTTTCCTCTCCCATTCTGCTTAAGTGACCATACCGCCTGAGATTAGCTCTGCTAATACATTCCTGGATGCTAACAATGTCAAGTTCTTTCCTCATATCCTCGTTTTTAATATGATATTTCTCAGGACTATCATACCTGTGGTCTCTAGTTTTTGGTCAAGTGTTTTATTTCTGACCCAGCTCTCAGATCCAGAAGCTAAAATTAGTTTGAAGACTGTCTTGTATACAGCAAATATAGTGTTTTGGCTAATTTCTCCCTTATTCCATATAAATTTATTCAGTTAACTTCCTACCATACCAGCTTTATTGATTCTGTTGTCTATTTTCATATGTAATTTACGATCTTCACTAAAAATCGTCGCAAAGTAACTGAAATGTTTTACTTATTCTATAAGTTCTCCATTCACAATGCAGTTGATATTTTCAACACTTCTGCCTATTTTCATTGTCTTTGTCTTGTTAGTCCTGACCTTCATACCAAATCTATTACAACAGTTATTCAATTTAGTCAGGGAATCTTGAAGAATTGTATCCGATTTATTGAGAAGTATAACATCATCAGCATAAAGATGAGATTAACACCTCTTTTGATATCAGGTTTAATACCACTTTCCTTCATAAAGTGATCCATATAGATAATGAATAACAGAGGGAATAATGTACATTCTTGTCTGAAACCAGATTTAACATTAAACCATCTTCCTGTACTTCCTTCAATTCTAACTGCTGACTTACAACTCAAATAAAGACTAAGTATGGCTTGATATAATGCCCTATTAACACCATATAACTGTAGCGTTTGGAATAGCTTCTCTTGTCACCTTGTCATATGCCTTTTCCAGATCTACAAAACTTAAATACAGATCTTTGTTATATTACCATGATTTCTCAACAATTTGTCATAATGTGAAAATCTGATCCTGACAGCCTCTATTTGGCCCGAATCCAGCTTGTTCTTCACCAAGCTTCTCTTCCACAACCCTTCTTAACTGTTTCTCAAGTATACTTGCATATATCTTACCAGAAACTCAATAATGAAATGCCTCTGTAATTCTCACATTGAGTTTTATTTCCCTTTTTATATATGGGTACTATGGGAGCTCTACTCATATCATCGGGATTTCGTCCCTCTGTCGAGACCTTCTGAACTATGCAGTGCAGCCATTGTACGACTTGTATACCTCCATACTTGAGCATTTATGGCCGAATATCATCTTTTCTTGCTGAGATTCTTCAACAACCTCCAGAATATCTTGCCACTTTATTGATATTTACTTTCTATGTTCTTGCCAAAGTCCTCTCATGACTTTTGTTTAGTCAGTTTTACACTGTTTTTAGCTTTCTTACATATTGCCAGGAATATGTAAGAAAGCTGACTTATTTGCCAGGAACGTTTGGTATGCTTTCTTCTTTTCCTTCACTGCCTCGTTAACTTCCTGTGTCCACCATGGAGTTCTGATTTTTTTATCCATACAGACAACCTCACCAACTACCTCTCTGGCTGAATCAATCAGCGTTTTCTTCATTCCCCATTCTCATATTTGCCCATATCACTCTGCTTGAGACTGCCTGCCATTCAAGAAGATTAGCCTCGTATTTAGTGTTAAATACTATGGCTGCTACTCTTTTTCCTTGATTGTCATTGCCTTAATATAACATTTTGTATTTATTGCTCAGAATGATATCAGCAGTTTTTGTCTTTTTTTGTTTCAGTCACTCCTATCATGTCGATCTATTACTTATCCAATTCCCCAACTAGCTCCATTTCTTTACCATTCAGGCTTCTTATGTTGATAGTACCGATCTTGAACTCTGGTGATGTTGAGGTGGGGTAAGTTTTAGGATTTGTTCCAGAAACTGACTTTTTGCTGTTTGCCCTGGCAAAAACGAGGACCTTGTTTAACTGGGAGACCCCCCAGTCGGCATGAAATTCTGTCATGTTGTATCATCATTTGAAATTTTAGTTTAAGCCAATAAGAATACAATTTAGTCGGCTAAATCCCAAATTGCCAGCACATCCTCGTCCAAATAATATCCGGGTAGATACCTAACAGGGTGAACCACGAAGTGAGGATTAGACATTAGGATAGACGCCCTGGTCGGTTCTCTGCAGTCCTTTGAAGGCTATGTGGAGGTCTCCTCAGTTATATAGCTTTGACCCTTAACTACCCTCCCTTATAAATAAGAAATCACTAATGTCTTTTATCCCCTATAGTTTAGGCCATTTTGGCCCTATCTAACTGTTGGAAACTTAGTCCACCTCATAGAGAGGAAGTAGGTTTTATGTATTATTCTCCCAGAAACTGGGGTTTTTCATTCCCGCATAAAGACAAACCTATCAGAGAACATACACAATTTACAGACAAACCTATATCTTTATATAGATTTCATAAAATACAAGACCAGTGTGTTATATCTGTTAATTGGCTATTCTTCTGGCCAGTTTGTTCATTTTGAATTATCAAAACAATCCGAGTTTCTGATAGTAAAAACCTTGCCACGTCCATATGTTTGGCTCACTCACAAGTGGAAAAGCATATAAAATATGAGTATAAAGCCCTTATAAAGTTTCATATCCAAAAATGATTTAAACCTAGTTCTTTGAAACCAAAGGGCATCAATTCATACCTTGACTGAGCTATAGAGGCTTCACGCCATGAGATAATAAGCTTTCCAAAGGACAAAGGGAGATGGAATGAGATTACAAAAACCTGGTTGATATATTGAAGCTGGGAAGTAAACTGATGTTAAATAGCAACTGCTTACATTATTATAAGAATTAAAGCAAAGTGAGAATATAGTGCCAGTTTAGTGAAAGATTTACCTATCGAAGTAGCATTATACTGCTATATATATATGGGGAACCCGAGACACCTGAATCTGGACCACGCCTTACTTCATGTAATATATACCTGTTATATTATCTGTAGACTGGTCCCTACTCTTCTTTCCCTCTGTATTTCTTTTCACCTTGCTCCTTCCCCCCAATGCTATTAGAGTATTCGAGGGCTAGGGGTGATTCTGTCCTATTTACATATTTTTTTATCTCATGCACCTGCCCACCCCCAGTTAAAAATGGTGAAGACAAATCAGAAGTCTATACCGCATCGGTCGTCGCGCGGGTTACCAAGGATCGCACTGGATGTCAGGCTTCCTGGACAGCCAGTGACAAATGAACTACAGGAGCAAGATCCACAGAGCTCGAAAGTATTTACTAGGAAAAAGTGGAGCATGGCTGAAAATAGACAAGTCATGCAATGCTTCTACAGTTCAAACCCATCAGTTAGGGGATTTTAGAAACGAATGTTCCAACTTTGGCTTGAACGGCACCCAAATTCGGAAATTTCATTCGAAAGGCTGATGCAGCAACGTAGCTTCATTATCAAACGCAAGGTATTTAGTGAACTTGAGCCGGAAGCACTGAAACCTCAAGCTGTAAAAGGAGACCGTACTGACCCTGAAGTGACCAAGAATATGAATGAAGCAGAGTCAGATTCCAACGTGCAGAATGCTGAAAATTTTGAAAATATACAAATAGTTGAAAGAAGCTATCAGATAAGGAACAAGAACTCGCAGGAAAAATTATCGAGCAAATGAACAGCAACCAAGAACGAGTTAGGCTTCCAGTATTGAGACAAGTACCTCAACAAAAACTGAACGAACTCCTACAAGAGGCCAATAAAACTGCAAGGGATATTCCTACTGGAACTATTGGGCAAACGAATCAACTTATGTACTCAATAGCCTACATCATAACATCTGAATTAGGATATAAGATTAGTGAACCCAAAAGCAGTAAGGCTCAGGAACCAAAATGGAAGCATCGACTGGAGAATAAAATCCTTAAACTCAGAGCAGACGTGAGCAATTTGAAAAACCTTAAGGAAAAGAAGCTGAAAAACACAAAAATCCGAAATAACCTCATAAAGAGATATAATACTGGAACACGACCTATTGATGAAGTATTAGAGAAAGTGAAGCAAAAAATAGTTGCAGTTGCAGCTAAAATAAGAAGATACAGTGCACGCATTGAACAGTACAAGCAAAATTCGATGTTTCGCGCAAATCAGCAACAGTTTTACAAGACAATTGATTGCTGCAGGAATGATAACTTGAAAGAAAATATAAATATAAATACCAGAAACAAAGAAAATACACTAAAGTTTTGGAAAAATCTATGGGACAACCCTAAGAGACACAATAACAAGGCAAAATGGATTGAACAAATTACGAATGAAGCTCAAGAACGAAAAATGGACCAACTGAAAATAACAACTGAAATGGTTCAAAAGCAAGCAAAAAAAAATAAAAAATTGGTCAACACCTGGGAAGGATGAATTACATGGCTACTGGTTGAAATATCTAACAGGCTTACATGAAAGACTTGCTAACCAATTTTATGATGTTTTAGAAGGAAAATGTAAAGAAGAGTGGCTCACAGCAGGGAAAACGATTTTGATCATAAAGGATAAAGAAAAAGGTCCAAAACCTGCCTGCCAACAACTTTTAAGCTACTCACAGGCATACTAGCTGATAAAATATACAGCTATCTTAAAGCAAATTTTCTTCTCCCAATTGAACAAAAAGGTAACAGCAAAAATTCAAGAGGCACAAAAGACCAATTACTGATTGATAAAATGATTCTTAAAAATTGCAAACGTAGAAAAACCAACCTTCATATGGCTTGGATAGATTATAAAAAAGCGTTTGATTCGGTGCCTCATAGTTGGATTTTAAAATGCACAGAACTATTTGGTATTAGCGAAAACGTGCAAAAATGTTTGCAATCCAGCATGAAAAACTGGAAAACAACGTTGGTTATAAATAGAGAAGAAATTGGAGAGGTAAACATAAAAAGGGGCATCTTTCAAGGAGACTCATTATCTCCTCTATTGTTTATATTGTCATTGATCCCCTTAACTAGAATTTTAAATAAAACTGCTCATGGTTATCAAACTGCGCAAAAGAGTGCAAAGATATCTCACCTGTTATACATGGACGATCTGAAGTTGTATGCAAAATCAGAAAATGAACTCAGATCATTGCTAAACACTGTGCACATATTCAGTCAAGATATATCAATGGATTTTGGCTTAGACAAATGTGAAATTACTGGAATAACAAGAGGAAGGTTTGAAGATATGAACGAAATCGAGCTGCTCAATGGTGAAATAATCAAAGCAATAAAATTCGAAGACAGCTACAAATATTTGGGAATTTTAGAAGCATCACAAATTCTGCACAATAAGATCAAAGAAAGAACTAGAGCAGAATACATAAGACGATTAAGAAAACTCCTTAAATCAATGCTTAATGCTGAAAATTTGATAAAAGCAATTAATACCTGGGCCATACCTGTTCTGAGATATTCAGCAGGCATTGTTGAATGGACCCAGCTAGAGATAGAAGATTTAGATCGAAAAACTCGAAAATTAATGACAATGCACCATGCCCTCAATCCTCGCAGTGACATTGATAGGCTCTATCTATCACGCAAAAAAGGAGGTAGAGGATTATTACAAGTGAAGCAAATTATTAAAGAAGAAAAACGAAATTTAAATGATTATCTGCAGCAAACAACGGAAAATTTTCTAATTGAGGAAAGGAAAGAGGGTTTATTTAAACCCATGAAGACAAAATTGGAATACAAAACCAACCAAGTAAAAATGAGAACTGAAAGATGGAAAAATAAGGCATTGCATGGAAAATACCTTCACAGCATAGAGGACAGCGCTGACAGCAACTTGACTTGGCAATGGTTGAGAAATGGAGCACTAAAGAAAGAAACAGAATAGGTAATTTTTGCATCACAAGAACAGGCCATTAGAACCAACGTTATGAAGGCAAAAATACAAAAAATTCAAGAAGACAGTAAATGTAGATTGTGCAAAGAAAAGGAAGAAACAGTAGACTACATTATATGTGGATGCAGCAAAATCGCACAAATTGAGTACAGTAAAAGGCATGATGACGTAGCTAAGATAATCCACTGGCATTTATGTAAAAAGTATGGGTTTGTGGGTTTGAAGTATCTAAAGACTACTGGAAGCATAAAGTTCACCAGAAAGTGGTTGAGAATGAAAAAGCTAAAATACTCTGGGATTTCAAAATCCAGACTGACAAAAGCTTGAAATGTAACACACCCGATATCACAGTGGTTGAAAAAAGTGAAAACAAGGGTGTTACGTTTATCGAAATATCAGTACCAGGAGATAATCGGATTGACAACAAAGAAAATGAAAAATTTACAAAATATCGCGATTTGCAAATCGAAGTTGAACGAATCTGGCAAAAGAAAACGAAAGTTGTTCCCATAATAATAGGTGCTTTAGGCGCCATCCCTAAAACATCTAGAAGCACTCGAGTTAGATGGATTAAAGATTGGGCAGCTGCAAAAGGCCGCTTTGTTCGGCACAGCTTTCATTTTCAGAAAGTATTTCCACAACTCATAGGCCCTTGGGTAGGGCCCGAATTAGTAGAATATAACCAGCCTTTTCTTAAGACTGAGGAAGCAAATCAAGCTTTGATGAATATTATATATATAGCAGGGGTGTCGACTAATGTTTGCATAAGATCTACATTCTCCATACAGATATACCTGCGATCTACCTTTTTCAAAATTGGAGGTATAAGATTTCTAATTTATGTTTAGACAAAGAAAAAATTATCGTAATATATTATAATTATCGTATTAATTAGTTATAATGCTTAAAAGAATATTGCAATATTTTAACCACACTGATTAAAATAAACATTTCATTTTGAACTTCCTGATGAACCAGCATTACTTATTCTACACTGCGACGAGTTCACAATTTTTGCATAATTTGGTGTGTGATTAGTCAATGCATTTCTCAAACATGACTCCAAATGCTCGAATGTTAATGTGGTACGATATTTTGGCTTAATAATATTCGTTTGTGAAAATGCCTAGTCACACGAGTATGTCGAACCAAAACAAGCATAAATATTTCCCGCACATTTTCTTAAGTTGGGATACTTGCATTCCGGTAAATATTTCCAAAATCTCTCTTCGTGTGCCCTTGCTTTGATGTAAACATAATTTCTTATTGTTATTATTTCTTCTTCTAACATAACAATATGCATATCAAAAATAGAGGAAAGGTTTTCTGCTGTTATTTCTGGCTTTATGTTGGTATGTAATGGAAAACTCATGAAGAGAATTACATTCTCAAATTTCTTGAAATCCTGAAAGCGGTCGTCAAATTCTGCAATTACTTTCCGAATTTCACCAATATATTTATTTCCGTTGAAATTAGAAAAAGCAGTACTACTTACCATTGTGGGGTCATATTCGGAAAATTACATAAATTGTTATTTTCAAGCTTCACTATCAGTTAATTCAATTTTTCTTTAAAAGCATTGATAGAACTAATCATATCAAAAATTGTTTTTCCTGTACCCTGAAGTTCTAGGTTTAATTCATTTAATTTATTGGTTATGTCGGTCAAAAAACCTAAATCCAATAGCCAAATATCATCTTTTAACTGTTCGTATTCGTCTCCCCTATCGGCAAGAAATTGTTTAATTTTTTCAATTAAATCCCTAAATCTTTGAAGAAATTTGCCCCGACTTAACCACCTGACATCAGTATGCATAAGCAGCTCAGAAGGTCCATCATTATCACTTTCTTCCATTTGCAACTTAAAAAGGCGTCTTTGCCCGAATTGAATTGGAAATCTTGAAAGCTATGTTCGTAATTTCTTTCATATTTAAAACTTTGGCACACATCACTTGTTGATGTATAATACAATGATACTGTAAGAAATTAGAAAAATCTTCATCATGCCTACAAAGCGTGATAAAACCATTGTGACGACCTGTTAAAGATGGTGCTCCGTCTGTGGTAATTGACTAGTTTATAAAGAGGCAGTTGAATGGTCTTGCTGTAGCTCTTAAAACTGGTAAATTAAACATTCACCCTGTGTTTGCTCCTTTAACGGAATGACAGTAAGTAATTTTTCTTTAGTAGAAAAGTCTTTAAAAACCATTCTGATAAAAATAATCATTTGGGCGATGTCAACTGCATCAGCAGATTCGTCCAACTGAAGTGAAAAGGGCCTGACAATCCTTAATATCCTGGATTAGTTGCTTTTAGATCCGAATTTATTTCTACTCGTTTTGCAACTGTATTTCGTTGATAGCAGCAACTATTTCTGATTTATTTTCAAAATTACAAAACGATTCAGCTGCTGCAAGAAATGCTTTTTTAAAAATTGCACCATCACTAAAGGGTTTCATGTTTGGCAAGAATATGGCTCACTCTTAACGATGCAGTTGTCTCTGATTTATATCATTTTAATGAAACATAACTGCTGTGATGACAAACTTTTCTTTAATTTTGACTTTTCGTAAATCAGTTACGTGGATACGCCGTTTCATAGCTGCTGTGCTGTGCACCGATTTAAAGTGTCGTTCCAAGTTCCCTTTTTTTTCGGCAGAGAAACACTTCCATCGCAAATCAAACATTTGTCTTTGATCATAATAAAGAAATAATCATGTTCCTACTCTTGAAGATAGGATAGTGATATGTGTTTGCTTTTTTCGTAGTAGTCATGATGGTACAATTTTAAATTATATTAAAACACTTTAAGCTTCAAATTTTAAACTTGTAGCAGAGCACTAGCACAAAACCAACCGAGTTTATAATACTGCTATCGTTTATACATCGAGCTTCACGTGTTACGTTTGTACCGTGCATCAAAGCGAACAAAAACCCAGTGGACGTATACATTTCCAAGTACACTCCATAACAAGTCTCATAGCAGGAAATTTAAATATTTTTAAAATAAAATTCTATTTAATATAATTGAATGATTGTACAAAAAATGTTTACCGTATATTATCGCGTATAATGCGAACTAGAAATTTTGTTTGAAAACTAGCCCTAAAATGCCATGTCCACGTATAATGCGATCTGTTAATCTTGTTCCATAACATTATTAATAATACAATACGAATTAACAAAAGAAATATTTATTTAAAAACAAAATCTCAAAATCCTTTAAATTCTTCTTCATCTTTTGAGTAGTCAAACATTTCATTTATAAATTCATCTGTAGGGATTGCGTCATCAGTGTAGCAGTTGTCATCGCCTTCATGCTCTCCAATTTGTTGTGCGTCATCCTCGCTTTTGTATATGACGTGATCTTCGGATCCGTCCATTGAATTACTTATTCCACATTTAAGAAATGAGCGTTGAATCATATCAGATGGTATCGAATCCCATGTTTCTTTAACCCAGCTGATGACTAGGGTGATCTCAGACTTCTGAAAATTCTCACCCTTTGTCATCTTCACCAAACTAGATGACATCCATTCTCTCCATTTTTCACGTAAGTGATCTTTAAATGGCTTATTCAAGCTGACATCAAGCGGCTGCAAAACGGAAGTTAGACCACCCGGTATGACCGCTAGGTCTGTACGTAGCTCACTTGCTTTCTCTTTGTTTGCCTCTGTTAAATGCGCCCGGAACATATCCCAGACTAGCATGCTTTGTTGACGTAACAAGCTACCTGGACGTATGTTCCATACTTGATCCAGCCACAATTGTACACCACCTTCATCCATCCAACCTTTCTGATTCATACTAAACATTGTTTAAGTTAAAATCGCAATATAAATTAAAGATGCCAAGAAATTATAATCTTGGTTTAATCCTTTATCCAAGCATAAGCAAACAATGTTTACACACATTATGTATCTTCACAACTGGGCTACTTGTATATAGAGGCTAATGACTTCACATCAATTGCCTTAGTATCCCATAATGTAAAGCATATCCTTTTCAGATGTGTATAATGCTATGCATTACAGCAAGGGCCTGCATTGATGAAACCTCGATAACGGTCAAAACCGATCTGGGTGGTGGTCCTTCCGATAAAGTCTAAGGACTTCGTGCCATGTTAATCTTGATCTTCCCCTGGATCTTGTACCTTCCATGGTGCCCTCAAATACCAGGCAAGGAAGTCTGTCCGGTTCCATTCTCACAATGTCACCAAACTGATGGAGTTGATGCTTTTTATCAGAGTTAAGAATTGTTGAATTATGGATATTCAAATCTTGCAGCACTTGTGCATTAGTCTTATGTTCTATCCATTGAGTTTGTTGATCCTCTATTCATAAAATGCAACTAGACTGCTAAATCAAGAACTAAAACTGAAGCACTTTTTTCTGAAGCATTTCATTTCAAAATCCAACAGTTTTCTCTCTCTGCTTCCTTTTTAAAATCCAAGTTTCTCCCCATACAGATCTGTTGGTAGTATCATACTATTGTACAATATAATTTTTAGAATTATAGAAATTTTGTTTTTCCAAATTTAAGTTTCTTCATCATTGACCATACTATGGAGATTGTTTTATCGTTGTTATGTCATTTAAATTTGAAGTCAAATGTGCTCCTAGGTCATTAAAACTATAATTTGTTCTATGGTTTCCTGATTAAGTTTTATCTATATATCTTCTGGGCGTCTTCCAATTTTCATTATCTTTGTTTTATTTGAATTTGTAATCATCTTATAATTATATCAGCACCCATTAATTCTATAGGCAAACAGAAGTTAACTACCAATATGAAAGGAGCATGCATATCTGATGATATGCATGCTCCTTTATAAAGATCTCTAAACACCACTTCCTGATGTCTATCAACCAATTTCCCACTCATCACGCCAGATCAATAACCATTTAGTACATTTTAATCAGCAGGTTCTGATGCGAATGCTATCCAAGGCTTTGTCAAAATCCAAATAAATCACACGATAGCATTACCTTGATCAATTTCTGATCATGACCACTTTATGAAGTGAACAGGTTGGTCATAACTGATCTCCCCTTTAAAAAAAAAACTGTGCTGTGCCATGATCAACTGATTACTGTCAAGAATATCCTTAATACAATTCCTGATTAACTTTTTCAATACTTTGTCAACAACAATGAGAAGACTTAGCGGTGTATAATTCTCCACTTTATTTGATGACACATCCTTATGAATTGGAATTCATAAGGATGGGTCATCAAATAAAACAAACCCTTGCAAACTTCTATGAGAAGAAACTATTCCCAATCTCACTGATGATGATCAAGAGTGGATTTATTAATACTGACATAAATCAGTTAACTACTAAGTGAGAGATAACATCCCTACCTCCAACCTTATCACAATTGCAAAGTGATTTAAGACATCAAATTTCTTCCGGTATGATACAATTTATTGAAACTTGTCCTTCAAACTAAAATTTCCCTTCTGATAGTATTCTGCAAGTATCATACTTGCGGAGCACTTAGGAAATCTGCAACTGCAGCCAGATCATTCAGATTTGTCCCTATTTTTTTTTATACGCACATATATGTGCGTATATGCATATATACCGTATTTACTTGAATATAACTTGTCCTCTTATATCTCTAACCCTTGATTTTTACTTTACGAAAAAAAAAAAAAAATCAAAAATTTTCACATATAGTTTGTATACGAAAAAAACGTTTAAAACTTTGAGAAATAGATAGGGAATGTTGTTATGGCAGTTTCAGATATTTTGGAATTAGGTTGAAGAGAATAAGCATTTCAAATCAACAATCGTTGGTTTACCTTTGTTGTTAAGTCGTGCGATCTTTTGTTAATACCACACCAATCATATGCATAGAGATGGAAGAAACTAGTAGAGGAAATGTAGCAGTGAGAGTATTGACGTCTACTCTATCTTGGATTTTGTGTGTGGAGAGGGGGGGGGGGGAAGAGATTACGAAATCGTCATTAGAACTGCTGTGCAACTGGATTTTGAGAGCTTGGGACATGATTTCACCATAAATAATTAACTTAATTAGAGAAGCATTGTCGCTAAAAGATTAATTCAAATATATTGCATGATGAAGGTGAGTGGCGAAAATAATGTTGATAATTAAAATTTAAATGCATTCATTTTATAAATAATGTGAGCAATTATAAATTATAATGAATATTGAGGATTTAATCATAAACGTCAATTTAGATTTTTCCTGAAAGACTTTAGTTTCCGAAAATGATCTTTTAACTTTAATTTTAGGGGAAAAAGTGCGAGTTATATTCGAGTAAATATGGCAAGTTTTCTTTCGATTAATACAAGCTTTACAATATTTAATGAACAGTTAATTAATGTTACCTGTGGCTTATATCTTAATCTTTTTTTAGACTGAGACTTTTTCCAGAGTTTCTTATGATATTTAAAAACCTGATTATTTGACCAGTTGACTACAGGTTTATTACATTTATTACTCCGTGGAACAAATACAAGTATTATATTATACAAGATATCTCCCAGTACTATCCAATTTGCATTAGTCTTCCATTAAACAAATGTTCTCCAGTTAATACTTTTTTAATTCTCTTAACATGGCAAAGTTATTTTTGAAATTCCCCTCTTGGTACTTTCTAATTATCACTTTCCTACTTAGTTTTCATACTCTTCTAAAAATTAAATGTTTGATGTCACAAAAAGGCTCCAAATAATTAATGATTCTTCTTTATGAGATACTTCTGCCATGACATTCCTTTAATTCGCATGAAAACACAAGGAAACATTTATTTAAAGCCCATATATTTCAGGCCATCATTAGTTAATTACAAGTAGAATGTGAACAATTGATTGATTTGAAACCGTGAAAGCCATGTGATGTTATACACAAAGCAATGCAAAGATATAAAATGGGAAAGTCTTATTCTAACTTAAAATTCAGAGAAAGAAGGCCTCAGCATTTTCTTTAAACAAACGTTCACATTTATAGTGCCACATATGAAATAAGTGTTTCTGACCATAGGATATTGTGGTCTGTAATTATTCTGTGCTAAGCCAGATTTCTTAGATTTCCTGTTGTTGATGTAAGATTGGTGTTCCTGCATTCTCTTTTCCACTGCACATTAAAGTTTGTCTGAAGTCAGACAAACACAAGGACACAAACACGATGACATTCACAAGGAACTTCATAGATACCAGGAAGAGCATTTGTTTATAGATAATGGAAACCATAATGATAATTTATTGATAGAAGAAAAGTAGCCAGTAAATTTTATTTTTTTAAGAATTCTGGAAATTGGTTCTGAAATGCCAGAAACGTGAGAGATAGGGATTTGACGTATTATTTGGATTAATATATATATATATATATATATATATATATATATATATATATATATATATATATATTGGATTAATTTGGATTAATATATATATATATTAATCCAAAATATATTAATTTGGATTAATATATATATATATATATATATATGTGTGAGCACTGTAGATTAAGACTCCATAAAAAAAAAAAAACTTATTTTGCTAGGACCCCTCAGTTCTTGGGTGTACATGTACATAAGGAAAATTCAACACTAATTATCGCATAGCCAAATTTTCATCAGATTTGTTGAAAACTCAGATTGGTAATTTCTGCTCATTCACAAAAATTTCATCCAATATTCTAGATAAAGTGGAATGTTTCCTACAACCCACTGATTTAATGGCTAGCTTTGATACAGAGCTCTCTTCACTTATGTACCTCTAGAGCAGTGTTTCCCAATCTTTTTGAAGTCGCGGACCCCCCCTGTGGCGAATGTTAATTCACCGCGACCCCCATAAAATCCAAAATGGAAATTGTTTATATTTTACATATCATAAAGTTGAAGTAATAAATTACAATTTTACAACACTAAACGTGTCATTGATGACAATGCAATACTGTTATAAATGGAGATATTCGGAAGAATACGAACATATCAATTAGGCCAGGTGTGAGCAACATGATAAGATACATTTTAATGAAAATAAACTATCCCGCAGACCCCCTTTGAATTACTCGCGGACCACAGGTTGGGAAACACTGCTCTAGAGGATACATTTTATATATATAAACTACATCCACAAATTAAATTTACTATGGAAATAGAAAAAGACTACAAATTATCCTCCTCCACTCATCATCAGGTGAACTAATTACTTCTATTAATCGAAATCATATTTTCACTGGACACTACATTCAACGTCAATTTGCTCACCATCCCTCATAGAAGACGAATTTTCAAAACTAACATGAGATGCTCACACTATATGTCCTATGCCTCAACAACTACAGCAAGAACCCCTAAACATAAAATATGATATATGAAACCCAATGGCTTCTCAGAAAGGACGTCTTTTTGATTCATACAATCATAGCCGAAATAATATGTTGAGTCCCTATCACATATATTTCTGGAATTTCAGAACCAATTTCCAGAATTCTTTAAAAAAAAACATCGGTGGCTACTTTCTATCCCTTCTTTTCCTTGATCTTTATTGACTGAATAACATCCTATACTTATTTAGTTGGTCCCACTAAGACCCACATTAATATATTATTACAACTTTATAGTAAACTGACTATATCTGACTGCTATAAACTTTTGATAGTCATTAAATAATCAGTTAGAAGTACCCATGTGTTAGATCTTTATACTGTTTTTAGGAATAAGATGGCAGTGTAGATGAAATACAAAATATTTATTATTTCCTATATTTTGTCCAAGTCAAATTGCCATTATCAAGGTATATATATACAGAAGTAAAGATACATGCATTCAAGAACTACATGGTAGAGAAACAAAGGGGACTTAACCTAAATACAACTGCCTGATCTCAACAATGTTCATGCCTCAGACCATCAGCACTCATTCGAGTTCAGTAGTAGGGCACTTTAGGAAATTATGCCTTCATTTATTTCTCTATTTCAGTCTCATCCATATAGTTCGTGAATGCTCGCATCTTTACATATTGTTCCCTGATAATGCCAATTTGTTTTGGTTTTATGGAAGAGACCATTATTTTGGTTATCATATCATTACTTTCCTAAAAATACCAATACAAATAATGTATAAAGTAGTAGTATTATCTTTGATGGACAGCACTGATTTGGTAAAGAGAGAGATCACATTTTAGTAACGTACTTATTGCAATAAGGTAACAGCTGCATTGGGCGAAGGAGATGGATACACAGTCACAATAGTATACTTAGATTTTGCAAAGGCTTTTGACAGATTACCACATAAGTTGCCCATCCACTAGAATGGATGGGGTTAAATATTAAGACTAGCACATTGGATTGGAGAAGGGCCATCTGATAGATATCAGAAAGTTGTGAATGCATAATTTCTTAATGAATTTAAGGAGAAGTATGATAGGTATAGTGTGAATAATGAAATATCAATGGAGGGTTTGTATTATCTTTCTTTTTCACCACAATGAATCTTCTGACTCCATGGAGACACTGTTATAATAATAATAATCAGCAACAGGGTGAAGCTCAAATAGTGAGTCTAGAAACTCCATAGAAATCTAGTTTTTTTTTTTTTGTCTTTTCTTCATAATTTGAAATCTTAAATTGAAAATAACCTTCAAATTGCAAAAATGAAGCCTCTGTTTTCGGAATTTTTCCAATAACCAATTTCGTAACTATTCATTCATCTATCCATTGTTCTCATTATTGATATTACACTCTTTTAAATGAGCATTTTTCAAAGAATACCGATTAATAAATGTGGAAAAGCGAAATTTGTGAATACAATCTAGATAAAACTGTTATTTACCTTTCCAGTCATAACCAAATGGCCTAACAAAATCAATTTAAAAATCTGAGCATCATGCTCGGCATCAAATGGGAATGTTCCATTTAAAACAATATACGTTATAACACCCACAGCCCACATATCCACAGCACTGGTATATGATTTTTTGGAAATAATTTCTGGGGCAATATATTGCGGAGTTCCACAAACAGTGTGCATAAATGGATTACCGTTTGATTTTCGTATACTTGCAAAGCTGACATTAAACGGGAATTGTTACCAGGATGATAGTATAATAAATTATCGGGTTTTAAGTTCCTGTGCGTGATTCCAAGTGCATGCAAGTAACTTAACCCATTTAAAATCATTTGTACTACTCGTTTGGATTCTTCTTCACTGAAATATCCAGACATTTCTAATCTGTCAAGTAAATTTCCACCGGTTGCTAGCTTCATTATCATGAAAACATTATTATTCGATTCAAAAATCTCTATCAATTTAATTATATTTGGGTGATTTACTCTCTGTAGTACTGCAAGTTCAATTTCATATTAATAATATACTCCATCAATGGAAGCAAAGCAATGATCATGTAAGAGGTTCTCCATTCTGCACATAAACTTCAGGATTTGCAAATATTCCTTGATATTAGAAGGTTATTTGAGGGATCAAAGTAACGATATTGATATATTGGTTATGACAGAAGCATTTCTTTGTAAGGTGAGAGTAAGTAGTTACTGAATTCTAAACATCAATAACAATGATATTGCCGTCAATAAAAAAACAGGCAACGTGATATTAACATTTACCAAACAAATACATTCAATGCCTGTACCTCAGTGGAAGTGGTGTTTGCACTCTTCGGCACTAAACTGCCCGAAGATACTTTAGTTTAAGTCTAGTCGCCGACTAGAAGAACTTTTTCTCAGCCTTTTATCGACCAGTTCCCGAATTAGTCGATCTTTGGCACGGACAAGCGGAATTTTTCTACCAGAAACTCGGGTTTTGTCCCGTAAACTCAAGAAAATTGACACTAGAATCCATGCCGTTTCAGATATTAAAAACATTGTGTTAGTGTTAGGCACCACGAGATGGCGACACGTTGTGCCGTCTCTTCACTGCGGGCTGCTTAAATTAGTGATAGCCTTCTGCCAACTATCTCTGTTTAGCTACCAGTGGAGTTTGAGCTGCCCATTGTCTCCGAACGTTAGATTGGAATAAAATGGTTTCGCCTACTCCCTATTCGGGAATAAAAGGTGTTAGTTGATTTGATACACTTAATGAGCAAAGCATTAGAGATACCTACCTATTCGCATATCGGTCTCCTCTGGTGTGAAGAATTGTACTCTCTGAGGCATTAACTCCTGCAGATGACAGAAGTTTCAGCCATGCCTGTTGAAGCGTTATCCGCAACTAAGCCGAAGATATCGGTTCTGGTAACATGGATCTGATGTTTCGCTCTACGGAATGTGAGAGAGGTTCGATCGGATTGAAATCCAAGGAACTTGTGGCCATTGGATGGTTTCAAACTGAGATGGGATGTGCCTGGAGCCATGCCTGGTCAGTTGCGGTCAGTAAGGTGGCGCTTTGAACCTGCTGAAACAGACTCTCAGTGCAGAATGTGTAAAGACCATGAAAGTGTGCAGGTGATCAGCCAGAACATTCTGGTAGCTCGCAGCGTTTTAGGACATTTCCAGACACCCTAAGGAACCTAATGAGAAGCTTTCCACAGCCAACCTGGCATGGCAGGGTTATGGCCTCATGCTCTCAACTCTACACCCTCCCTTCAGCTCAGTATAACTGGTGGGGGATAGAATGACCCATCTGTGTTTCCTCAGTAATAGGTACACGATCAAAGTTGACAAGATCGCCACATTTATCCATCTTCGTCGAATGCGATATACTGTTGGCATCCCCGATGCCTGCCTATTTATCATCTGCATTAGGGTTTGGGTACCTTTTTTGTTTGTGTGTGTGTGGGGGGGATGTCAGTGGCAACTTTCCATCACTCCTATCCAGAGTTGTACTTACACTTTTCCCGAGACTGGTGGTACCCGAGTGCTCCAGAGTTACAGCTCATTGTATTGGGGGCCCTTCCGAGCTAGAGCCTTGTGCGCATATGCCCCTGTCCCTATCTGTAATGTTTTGTCAATTGAGTGTATTAACAGTAAAGGAAATAATTTGTATCATTGAGCATGTTGAAAACATATGTATCGAAATCATTAATTGGCTAATGAACAGTATTCTTAATATTAAATGCTATTTATTAGTGACTGACATCCATGGCCGAATTGTAACTATAAGTGTTCTCTAAGAAACTGCTGGTTTGAATCTTTCCATGGGTAGCCTGCGATTGTATTAAGATTGGAGATGAATTTTATTGCCAGCGTGAGGAATAAAAATAAGGAGAAAAGTGCCGATCACGTCCATGGTAGAAAGTGAAAGAGGCTTACTAATTAAAAAATAAAAAAGTTTCTTGGTGGGAATTCGATTAAAAAAAAAAAGGAAAAAAGGAAAAGGAAAAGGAAAGAAAATTGTAGAACTGCTGTAATAAAAAAAAATAATAATAAATGGCTCTAATGCTCAGAGTCATGCATAACTGAGTATTTGATGATAATCAGTCATAGAAACATAAACATTGCAATATGTACAACTTTGCACAATAGCTAAATAGCAGACATTATATATACTGCTTTGGAAGCTATCAACGGAAACCCCGCCAACCAGATGCATCGTGGTATTTTACACATCACTTGTTAAATACCACGTGTTTATAGCTGGTATAAATTGGAGGAATATGCATCTCCCAAATCAGTGTATGTGCCCGGGGGGAACGGCTACGAGAAGAGAACTGACGGGGTTTGAAAGAAGTGTTGTGAAAGGATGCGATGTTCCAAGCCATCTGTTAGACAAATTGTTGAGAAATTGAGCCATCCCTGGTCAATAATCGATGACAGCATATTGAGATGGAATGGTAAGGAGTGAACTGCAAGTGCTACCTGCAGTGGACGACCAGTCATACTCATTGAATTTGGCAGTACGTTGCGACGAAATAATATGTAAAAAACAGCCATTCCTCGACAAACATGTTGGATGCGAAATTCCTGGTATCGACTGTAACACAAATCTGCACAAAACAATTCAGAACCTAGGCTTACAAGAAGAGTTTCCATGATAGGAAATATAAGTTGCACCAACATTCAGCGTCATCTTCAGTGGTGCCCAGAGTGCGTACAGTGGGACATGGAAGCTCTGAAATCTGTGTTACAGAGCAAAACTATACTACACTTTCTACAGAGCAGACTACTGGAATTTAGTCCATACAGAAGAGAACAGACACAGAAAATTAATTTCCTCTTCATCTGCATTAAGGCCGTCTCCTACAGTTTCTACTTAAAACACACAAGAAATAACCAGCACCCATCCATCCATCACCAAATCGGAACTAACCCTCATGTATATCCTACGTCTGAAACTACAAAGCAGGCTTTCACTGGAACTTGATGACTACAAAGAAAAAAGGACTGTCGCGAAATTCATAGAGGAGTGGAATCCAACTGGTACCCTGTTCTGGATTGCCGACGACAATACACTTCATCTGAAAGATAACTAAGAGTGAAACTGAACTGCAATATGGATTCATTTATTGCATTTTCTATTATATATCCGAAAGGAAAATTTTCCTTTCTCTGTAATATATGTACTTATAATATGTAAATAGTCGTTTTGTTACCTGTCTTCTAATGTATATTTTATCAAGTTAAATAAAAACTCTCTCTCTCTCTCTCTCTCTCTCTCTCTATATATATATATATATATATATATATATATATATATATATATATATATATATATATATAAATTTCAATTTTTATTTGTTTGTCAACGAGAGTGTAAATCCTTTGTTTTCCAAAAAATTAAGATTTTTATTATTATGTAATAGCTCCAGGGAGTCCAGAGACTCATCGGCGGAGAGTATGCCAACCAAATGATTGAGCCCTTCCAACTACTAAACGCTCAAACTTGCTTAACTTTTTTCGTGGCAGAGGCTCTACCAATCGACCAACCTTTGCTGGCAAACGTTGGACCAATCAAACATAAGTGATTGGGAGCGCTTATGTTTTTGCACTGCTGTATCTATATGATTAACGTCGATAAATCGATGATTATTCCGAAAACCTTTCTCTTTGGAGAATAATAAACAAGGCCAACAAAACGTCTTAGTAGCACTACACATCCAGTTAACCATTCTACTCTATTGTACTGTGAAAAAGAGAAATGTCTCATGTACTCAATTTTTACATCATTGTGCTTGCTCGGTATATGTGGAACAGGAGGACGAGGCTTGTCTCCTTCGACAAGCCTCGTTCTCCATGTCTCTTTCTCCTTGTGATTGGTTATTGGTGGACACAATAACCAATCACAGCCACTGATTTCTGGGCGCTATTGTCTCAGTGCATACCTCTGCCTCGGTTTCTGGGTAGAAAGCGAGGTACTAAGAATTTGACCCGCTGTGCCTTCTGCACGTCTGTTCAAAGAGCTCAAGGTTATGTGACCGCCCACCCGGGCTATTAATGGACTGCTAAGTTTAATGTGATAAGCATGGCCCCTATATCCTGAAGCGGGCCCCCAGGCCAGGATTTTTGGCAGATTCCCCTACCTGTCGCTCAGGTTAAGGACAACACATTGCTCTACAGGGTTTAGGATCAATTAGTTTAAATGATAACACAAAAGCTTAGCCAAATAATTTTCGATGCACAAAATTGCTAGGGGAATTAAGTCGTTCTTAGCTATATCTAATATACCTAAGAAATTCCCATTAAGAACATCTCCAATGTTCGTGTTCTCTCCTTGAAATGCTAAACCTCTGGATGATAAAAATAACGTTACAGCTACAATCCATTGCAAATGTGCTCTCCACTTATTTCTTTCATATGAATTTGTAGTTGTAAGTCTTTATCGACTCCATGTCCTTTCAATGACTGCAAAAGGGATTTCCAAGCCAGATATTGTTTTCTGTGTTCGTCACTATTTTCGTGAAGGGGGGCAACATACCATACAACTTTTTCCAATGCTTATTTCTAGGCGAAAATCCTTCTTCGGCTAAACTGCTTAAGTTTTCGTTATTAGAGTCGCAAAAAATACGACATAGTAGACAATTAAGATTTTCTTTCAATACACCCCATGTTAACCGTTCTCTTGGAAAATGTTCTCTTGTTCTTTCATCTTTCGTTTCCGTATAGAGCAAAAAATCTTGAAATTTCATACCATTAAGATCTCTTGGCATCTTTTGGAATTCTTGAAAGCTAATAATTCGTACTATCTCTTGCCACATGTTGTTTGAGATTACTCTGGGCCAAATACTAGGGTCATCATATTTTATATCAGATTTTTCAACAGGGCCTGCAACTGAAGCATCAACTGTATCATATTCTTCCATAGTCACTCCTCCTGCAAGTTTTTCACTTACTGCCTTTTCTTCAGTTGCAAGAGGTTCACATGTAACAGTCGCTTGATTTTCGACTGCTTTATGAGTTTCGATTTGACACTGATATTCTGTTTGGATTTCAATGTCACAAACATTATCATCACCTTCACTATGATCAGTACTGGGAACTATGTCCTTTTCATTTTCAGATTTTAAAAATTTGGTTATGAATTGACGACCTCGTGATGCTTTCGATTTTCTCTCTCTCGGATTTTAGTTTCCTCTTCTGAGCTCAGGACTTATGTTTGTACTTTGAATCAGACATTGGGATTTTATTTATTTTAACTAGAACGTCTTTGCTTGCTTGAGAGCAATTTATTTAAATATTTTAATATCTCAAATTTGTATGATCTGGAAAAAAAAATTTGTTTGTTTCATACAAAAAAATCATAACTAAAAAAGCTTTATATTTTCTTTTACTAACTAGCAAAATCATATAAGACAAATCCTTCTCAAATAAAGAATTTTGTAGAAAATGTTCAGTTTCTTGAGATCAACTTAACCAACTAAAACTATCAAATAAAGCTTTCTCTTTTTGAATAAAATAAAATTCTCTCAGCATCCGTAGCATTGTTATCGCCCTTACTTTGCTTTTCCTTTTATTTCTTTTCTATATCTTACGCTGCTGGTCTTTACCTTTAATTTCGTCTAATATATTACTTTAATATATACTTATTTATCTCTATTCGTTTAAGTCAGTTGAAATAACGTTCTTTCTCCCCTTTTTTATACTATATACCCTTAAAAAATATTTACTTAATAATATTTTCACAGCTATCTTAATTCTCTCACACATGCAAATAAAGCGTTTACTTCCTACCAAGTATTCTTTCCATTAGTTCTTTGCAGTCTCATTGGCCTCTTTATCTTATGTTTTATCTAATCACACAACAATCTGATAGAGTTCACCCGATAAGTATTAACAAAATTTATTTTTTTCACTGCGCCAGCTAATACCTTGGATAGACGGGATTCTTACCCAGGGCGACCCTCTCAGAGAGATACATGAAAATTAGATCGAATTTAATCTTGTCCCTCCGTTTTCTTATTTCTTCCTCACAGTGGTGGCTTGCTCTAGGAGTTTATATACAAGGATTTTACCCGCTTAGTTCGTTAGTATTTTATGAGCAGTAGTTTTGAATTCATAAGACAAAAGCAGATCAGGCAGGTACTTGAATGAAACATTTTAATAAGCTTGAGGAATTATGCAAAATACATTACAGACATATTATTAGGAATGCTCTCAAGGTAAATCAAAGGCTCAAAATTCAATACACTATACACACATACAAACTTGCATTGACCACTATTACAAGCATTTTCAGCATAAATTCCTAGGCTAATATCATACCATTCTAATACACGTGGTCATAAATTAACACAATAACATACTCCATACATTAGGTTTAGCTCGTTCAGAGATATTCTCGGCCTTGTAAGGCAAACAAATCTTAACACAATCTTGGCTCGTACTAAATCATAGGCTATTCTTACAGTTCTTTAATTTTAGTCCATTACAAAATACTCTCTTAGGGGATCACACTCTTCTATAGCTGGAAATAGGAATTCAAAGGTCTACCTTACCGTCTCTGATTTTGATTTTCCTGACCTTCCTCCTACCTTGTCTGGTCATCAAGGCCTTCTGTTTTAGTTTCTTATGAGGATATCTCCAGTCGGACTGTACGAGTGGAATCTCAGCGGGAAAGATTGGAGGCGACACGGTAACGTCGCCTTGACCGGACGGATTTCATTTGGTTCCTCTGTCGCATGACAACGCACAACTATCCTAGTCCAAGATATAGCTTGGCCCATTCTTAACGCTGCAACAGATGAACCAAATGCCTTCCACGACTCGCCAGGAACTTCTCCGACGGCGAACTCGACCACTGTCCGCAAGATCTGGAACCAGGAATCCAAGAAAAAAAGCCAGGAATGATGCTTGCGTGGCCTTTTTGTTTAATTTTCTCCTCTCGGTAATTCTCGATCTTTGCGATGCGCGCCAACGCGATCACGTGTGTTTACGTCAATTTCCTTAGCTCCCTCTATTTAGTCGCATGTGAACCTGATTTCTCTTCCTGGAAGGTGCTTTGGTGTTTCTTTCCAGTACTTCTTTCCCTCCCTTCTTATGCATAATACAGGACGGCAAAGGTGATCCTTGAACCCTGACTCACAGGCTTAGCTATTTTAGTACAAGAGACGAGTTCTTAAGTGGATTTGCCAGCTTATATTGATCTCTACATCATCTGGCCCTCACTTAATACAGATTATTTTTGACAGCTCTTTATACAATTTTATACTATTCCTAAATTTTAAATTGATTTGCATTTACAAACAGCTTACACTCCTTTTGTTGCCAACGTTCCATATTCTCTGCCTAAGTTGTATTAAAGTTGTGACTTGAATATTTTATAATAAACATTTCTTAGCCTTTTCAGGACACAACAGCATAGGCACTGGTAGGGTAGTGTGGTGGTAACATCGGGGCAGCGTCGGCATTGAAACGATGTGCATAGATAGCGAGATGGGCGAACGAAAACCGAAAACTAAAGTAAATCCTTTGGATTTGGAAGTTCAGAAGCGTAACCATAAGTCTGAAAAGATGGATAATATGTTGGAAACGATTGCAAACAGCTAGTTTTCCTTCTCAGCACATATTCAGTCTTATTTTATAAAGTTTCTTTTTGTCTTTTGTTAATCTCACTTAACTGGCCGACCTAACAAGACCGGTTCCCCCTAATTCCGGGCCCCCAGGCTAGAGCCCCTGTCAGTCCTACCCTTGTGGGAGCCATGGTGATATGACAGTTATAGCCTGAAAATAATTAATGCAATTTTATGGTTGGAATTATTAAGTGTATGTGGATCAGAGCATACCAAATTCCTAAGAAGTGATTGGAAAATTGTTTAATTGTTAATTGTAAGGAATTCTAAGGCTTTATGCTGCATAATTACAGAAATTTACCATAGTGATTCTTTTCTAAATTAGTTTGCGTAAAATAGAAGTCATAAACTATATTGCAGTGATTTTGTAAGATATGTTACATAATTGTGGAAGTGTGCTATAGAAGTTTGTCATATAGAGTGTAGTTTAAGTTAAAGATATAAGAAGCAACTTCCTTATTGCATGTATTGTATATTCAGTCTCGGTATTTAATAAACATGTTTGCTATTTATATTCAATGAGTATCGCCTGATCTTTAATATGCAATGCACTGTTTCGAAATAAACTCAGTCCTGTGAGTGGAGAACTAAAAAGATTAATGAAAGTTAAGATAAAGAAAGCATAGAAAGCCACGAATGGAAATTGATTAATAGAGGATTTTATGTTAGATTAGGACCTACTGAAAGTACTACTTGTTCTTATACCACAAAAGGCCTGGTGGCAGCTTGACAAATAAATTTCTAGTGCTCTCTGGTATAAGAATATAGAGGCACGGAAGGTAGGGTAAGAGATAGAACCAAGAATAGGAATTAAGTAGTACAGCTTAAATTGATAGCCATAGTTTACAATGGCGCACCAAATAGCAAGCAAGTGTACACAGTGTCATATTCACGAACAGCTTCATCTATGGCATATTCCAGAAAACAATTAAAAAGAAGAGGGGACAAGATGCATCCCTGTCTTAACCCCCCATTCTGCCCGGAACGGTTCACTGCTGTAATTTTTAATTTCAATTCTCATATCAGATGAGGAATAAAGAGATTTAATTATCCTAATGATTTTGTTGTGAATACCACAATGTTCTAAAATTTTCCATAATGCTTCGTACATATTGAGTCAAAAGCTTTTTGAAGGTTTAAGAAGTTGTGACAAATTATTTTGCTATGTTCTATGTATTTTTCGCCTATATGTGTATTGTAAAAATGTGGTCGATTGTACTTCTGGAAACCTGCTTGTTCATCTAATAGTCTGCTTTCTATTTTCTTTTCGATTCTTGACAATAGTATTTTTAACAGGATTTTGTTTCGATGACTAATAAGGCTTATTGTTCTATAGTTGCTATATTTATTGCTGTTTCCCTTTTTAGGAATAGGTACAAGGACAGAAGTCCGCCAATCAGAAGGCCAAGTCTCTGTGTTCCATACGTCTTGGAATAAATTTAGCAAGGTGTCTATGATAATGTCACCTCCTTCGCGTATCAGTTCCATTGTGACGCCATCAATTCCCGGTGATTTTCCTATTTTTGAGGAACTAATTGCTGCAGTGACTTCTTCTTTTAATATCGGGTAATCTCTTTCCTCTGAACCTCCTGGCAAAATTCCATCCAAAATATCGTCAGTCAGTTGAAGGTCCTTTCGAAAAAGCTTGGTTGCGTAACATTTGCATCTATGTACTATTTTCTGGTTATCCGTAATAGGAGTTCCATCTTCATCTTCTATGCTCCAATTAATTGCAGTAAAAGGTTTGGTTAACTTATTGATAGGCTGAACATACGTATCGTTTTGAACGGGACAGCACAGTTTTTTTTTTTTTCATATTTTCCAGCCATCCCGTCATTTTAATAAAAATGTCAGTTTTGTCCTGTTTTTAATAAAAACTATAAATATACTTTAAAATTCAATAATATATTATTATGCATAACCTATAATCGCATGTCAATATCATGGATACCAGTAATTTGTATAACCATGGAGTCGTATTGTTCGATACTAAATATTTGCAGATATTTGCAGCAATTTATTCAGAGAAAATAAAAAAAAAAACACGTTGGCAACAATTGCGCGTCTCAAACGCGGCGTCTGTTCTGCTGTAGCGCTAGCTTTCGTTTTATCTGTATGCTAACCGGTGGCTTTGTTATTCAATGACAGTGGTTTAAATTTTATATTTTTAATTATTATTATGGCTACTATAGCCTGTTTTAGTTTAGGAGTGTCCCTTATTTTAAATACATTGGCTACTTTTACTCAAAAAAATTTATATATATATTTTAGGGTATTATGGGTGAGTATTGAAGGCAATTATAGCAGAATAAAAGAGGAGGGAAAATTTTGTACATACCTGTTTTGATACTAGGATGTCTTCAAATTCCATGTTCCTGCTGAAGGTTGTTTATAACAAGGGGAAGGGCACGTGCGTGGGGGGGTTTAATGTGGGAAGAATAAATTGGAAACCCGGATTTATTTTAATAATAATAATAATAATAATAATAATAATAATAATACACACACACACACACACACACAGTAAAACCCCGTTTTTATGTTCCTGCAATTTACGTTTTCCTGCCATTTATGTCATTTTCTGTTGGTCCCGTCTTAAGGCCTATTCTCACGATGTATTGTTTTCCCGCCATTAACAACTTGACTTGGACGTTATTTCCCGTGATTTGCGTTTTTTTTTCTCGGTGGCAATACCAATTTTCGAATCGATTTCAGCGGAAATCTGTGCATTTCTGTTCTCAGGTGTCGTTGCTTTCGGCTGTAGTTTCGTTTCCGCCATCACGGTGACTTGCGCGCATGCAGCAGTACTGTAGTGATGAGCTAAACCGTGATTTTTCAATCACAGTACGAATTGATATTGCAGAATTTCTGCAACGTAATTTAGCGTGTGGAAGTTGCTTTCAAGTTGGATTATCCATGTTAGTAACATGGAGAAAAAAGACAGAAATTGTATTTCGGTAGAAGAAAAGATGGCAATTCTGCGACATGTAAATTGGCATGCCAGAACAAGTGTGCATTTAGCATAAGATCTTGGACTCTCCGTGTCCACTTTGAACACGATAGTAAAAAAACAGGTCAAGCATTGAACTCAATGCAAAGCAATCTGGCGCTAAGTCAAAAAAAAAAAAAAAAAAAAATCAAAAGCAAAAACAATCAACAATTAAAGATTTCTTTAAATAGATAAATGTAAGTACATTGTAAATCCATTTATTTCCAGTTATTAAATTTTGTAATCTAGTATGTAGACTCACATACTAGCAGTAAGTCATCTTTTAGCCTTTTTTTAATGTTTTTTTACATTTCCTGATATTTATACTTTCCTGCTATTTACACTTTTTTCCATCAGTCCCCTGAAAAGTGTAAAAAAGGGGTTTTACTGTATATATTATTGTGCTTAAGGGCGTTTTTTTGAGGGGAAAGTGGAAGGGTTTACTTATGGGAAAACTGGGGGTAGGGGAGAACGTTAACAGGGTGCGAACCGTTTCGGCCGACTGATCATCATCAGAACATTTTCGGAATGAGTGTAGGGCTATGTCATGACTGCAAGTTGAATCTGCCAAATAAGGACATTTGTTGTCGCTAAATGTCCGGAGGCGTGGCCTGATTTGTAAGTGGTGGATCGTCCAACATTTGGAAATTAGGTAGGGTCGGTGGACTTTGATTGAGTTTTCATCGTTGTCGTTGTCTTGTTTGTCTATTTATTCCAATTAATTCTTCCCGCGTCAACCCCCCCACGCGCCCTTCCCCCTTGTTATAAACAACCTTCAGCAGGAACATGGAATTTGAAGACATCCTAGTATCAAAACAAGGTATGTACAAATTTTTTCTTCCTCTTTTATTCCGCTATAATTGCCTTCAGTACTCACCCATAATGCCCTAAAATACATACATACATACATACATCTTCAAGGCCCACCTTTCCTAATTGGGTTGTGGGGCAAACAGCTGCAAGAGGAATTTCCAATGGTCACGATCCTCTGCCACAAAGCTCAGGTGTTCTGGTGGAATTCCCAAACGTGTCCACCCAAGGTTTTGGATATAATCTATCCAGCTAGTTCGTGGCCTTCTATCCTCTGGCTTGGCAAAGAGGGAGCCTCTCTTGTGGCATTCGGACCATGTGCCCGTACCAATGTAACTGTGATCTCTCAACACGGAGAGAGTACTGAGGGTTTCTCGAATTGCAGAGCTTCTGACGCTGTCGAGTCTTGTCATCACTGCAACCCCTCGAAGGAACCTCATTTCAGCCACTTGGATTCGTGTCTGCATTCTTTCAGTCATTACCCAACTCTCATGACCATAGGTGAGGGTGGGGACATAGACTGTATTGAAGACAGCCAGATTTGCCTTCTGGCCTAACTCCCGCTTCAATACTACCGAACGGCCAAGCTCCCGCAATATTGAGCTTGCTAAGCCAATTCGAGTATCTAGCACTACATCCCATTTTCCATCATTCGTGAATATGGACCCAAGGTATTTAAACTTCTCCACCTGCCTCATTGGGACTCCACTTACATGTAGAGTGCACTGGGATGGTTGTCTTGAGACCACAAATGTTTCAGTTTTGACCACACTGATCTTCATTCCGGCGTCTGCACAAACAGCTACAAACCTATCCAGGGTCTGCTGGAGGTCATCTGTGGAAGAGCTAAGATGAACTAGGTCATCTGCAAAAATCAGACGTCCAATGCTACATCTTCCAATTCTGACACACTCACTGCCTCGGCTGTGCCTATCAATCCAGTCCATAAATATTATGAAAAGGAGGGATGACAGAACACACCCTTGGCGGAGGCCAACGGAGATTGTGAAAGATTCAGACTTTGTGCTGTTTACCCTAACATAAAACTCTTGGCATTCATAGAGGGACTTGATGGCAGCTAATAATTGGCCATCTACTCCATACTCCTGTACCAATTGCCAAAGTTTATCCCGAGGAACCTGGTCATATCCTTCTCCAAGTCCACAAAACATGTGTAGACATTCTTGGCATATTCCCAAGATTTCTCAAAGACTTACTTTAAAGTGAAGATTTGATCAGTTGTGCTTCTACCAGGATGAAAGCCACATTGTTCTTTCTGGAACTTTGACTCAACTATGCTCCTGCACTGTCTTTCCAAGCACTTAACATACACTTTCGCAGGCAGGCTGAGCAGAGAGATGCCACGATAGTTACTGCAATCTTTCTGGTCTCCCTTCTTGAAGACTGGTATTATTATGCCTGTCTGCCATTGCTTTGGTGCTCGCCCAGATATCGAAGCAGCCTGATACACTCGAGTCAGCAAGAAAACACCGTCTCGAGTTAAGGCTTTTAGCATTTCGGGCCGAATTTCCTCATCGCCAGCAGTCTTGCCCGATTTTAGCGATTTTATTGCTAAATGGACCTCTTCTGCTGTGAGACTAGTCATTGCCCCGATCTGCACCTCTTGGATGTCCAACTGCTGGGCCACCCAGGTTAAGAAGGCTCTCAAAGTATTCCTTCCATCTGTGGAGGATATCCTTCTCGGTTGTTAAAAGTGCATCAGCAGAGGCCTTAATTGCCCTTGCTGTGCACGATTTCCTCCCTCGAAGGCAGCGGATGGTCTGCCAGAAGACTTTGTTTGCATTTACATAGGATGAGTCTAATCTTTCTCCAAAGGATTCCCAAGCCTTCTGCTTTGTTGTCTTTACTGTCTCAGCAGCAGCTTTTCGTGCCTCAGCATACCACAAACGCATCTCAGGTGACCTGACCCTAAACCATGTTAGGTAGGACTCCTTTTTTGCCCGGACAGTTTTTTGGACTTCCTGGTTCCACCAAGGTGTCCTTTTCTCACTGCCCGTTGCCATCCCAAGCCGCTTTCTACCACAGCATGAGCGTGCATAGGCAGTGACAGCTGTTCTGAACAGCTTCCACTCCTCCTCAACATCTGCAGAATGCTTGGGAATCTCTTTGAACCTGGAGGAAATGTCATCTGCAAAATTCTTCTGCACAGCCTCATTTTCCAATGCCTTCCATTTCACGCAGCATAGCTGCTTAGGCCTACCAGCGTTGATGGTAGCATCTGGTTTCTGAAGCAGTAGAGTGCACACAACAAGGTGGTGGTCAGTTGACAGTTCTGCCCCTCTTCTCACACGAACGTCCGACAGGAAAATAGGTCTGCTGAGACTATAAAGAAGTCAATCAGAGACCTTTGTTCTAATGTATCCTGTACCAGGTATACTTATGGACTTCTCGGTGCTGGAAGAAGGTATTCATTATGGACAAGCTGTTATTACAGCAGAAGTCCAATAATTTCAACCCATTCGCGTTAAGGTCGGGAGCACCGTTCCTCCCAACCACACTCCTCCATGTCTGGTCATCTGTTCCAACATGTGTATTGAAGTCACCCATTAGCAGGACTGATTCCATGTCTGTCACCCTGTCAAAAGCAGCATCCACTTCCTCTAGGAAGGCAGAGTATTCTGCCTCCAGATTAAGTTCATAGGCTTGCACCACAGCCAAATCATGGTTTTTCATCTGAAGCCTTAACACACATACCTTTTCCCCCAATGGGATCCACTCAGCAACACAGTCTGACAGCTGGGGACTTGTGAGTATCCACACACCCGCCTGAGCAGACATTGTTGGGCTCACACCAGAGTAGTAGAGCTTCCACCCCTTATCTAGGTCGACAGTTCCAGAGCCTCTCCTCTTGGTCGAAGAAAGCCCGACTAAGTCTAGCCGGTAGCGCTTGGCTTCCTCGACCAGTTTCAACTCCTTCCCTGTCAGAGAGAAGATGTTCCAGTTGCCTAAAGCCATAGTCTGGTGCCGTTGTCGTTGCCATTTCCGTCCTTATGCAGAACCATTTCTTTGTGCTGCCCCTAAACACCTCCCCAAACGGGTAGCGGGCCCATTGATGGAGTTTCCTCTAGCAGAGTGCTGAGGAGTGGTGTCTAAGGGAGACTGTAACATATTTTTCGAACGGGTCCTTCTGCCTAAAACCCGAACGCGTCCCTTGGTAACCCGCGCGACGGACGATGCGGTATAAACATTTTTGATGGCCTGATCATGTTACAGTGTTTGATAATGTCCTGTTAGCACAAGACGAAATGACAGAGCAAAATAGGAAAGATTCCCTCGAATACTCTAATAGCATTCGGGGGAAGGAGCAAGAAGAGAAGAAAGAAAGAAGCAAGGGAGGAAGAAGAGTGACTAGTCTACAGATAATATAACAGATGTATATTACATGAAGTAAGGCATGGTCCAGCATCACGTACCTCGGGGTTTGCTACGCCCGTACTCACTAAAGTGAGCCCCCTGAGGCTATGTCCTAAAATATATATATAATTTTTTTTTAGTAAAAGTAGCCAATGTATTTAAAATAAGGGATACTCATAAACAAAAACAGGCTATAATAGCCATAATAATAATAATAGTGTTTAATAGGAGTAGCATGGGAATTTTCCCAGAAACAATACCTAATATCTTTAAAATTTTTAAAAAGTCTTATTTTTGTAAAGCTTTAAGTCTATCCTTGTAATGTCAACGAGGTGAAATTGAAGCTTTAATAACGATCTTCAGAAAGTATTTAAATTTATTTAACTGGAGAAGCTGTGTAGTGATGGAACAAAAGTACATATTTTTTCTGAAATGAGCGAAAACGCCTAGACTCAAGACTTTGGTAATATTGTAGAGTTTATTCTTTGTCTTACAGGAAGTACAGCACCAGTTGAGAGAATATTTTCTGTTATGAACAGTATGTAGTCAAAGGAGAAATCTAGATTAAGTGTTGAGACAATGAAGGCTATGTTAATTGGAAGACAAAATTGTCATGTAGTGTGAAAATTTTTATGATAAGATGTTTGGAAGACCGAAACTTGCTGCGTAAGATCACTTCATCGAAGAAATATTCATGGCACGATCGTGGTGAAACACAGTCCCCCTTCTACGTCTATCTAAATTTTTGTATGGGTTCTGTCAATGAAGAATAATGGTATGTTTATGTAATAAAACATTTTTTATCATCTTACTTTTTCATGAAGACAGAATATTACATAGCCCCCATTCCGTTTTTGCCATCCCAATGTCCCGTTTTTGTCTCAAAAAATATGATCAGCCTACTTATTGATAATTTGAAAAGCACTTTTAGAATTATTTTTAGAATTATTTTTTTATAAGTCCTCTTCTATAATTCTGCATTCATCTAATATCCTAAGTTTCTAGGATGTTTGATTTCTTTTTTTTTAATAATCTTAGTAATATTTTTATACTGTTCTCTATTATCACTGCTATTAATATGAGATTTCAAATATCTTCTATCGTCCCTTAGGTCCAAAATATTTTTCGTTATCCATGTTTATTTATTTTCCTTTTGTATCCAAGGGTTTCTTCAGCGGTCGCAGTTATCTTTTATGAGAAGTATTTGGTTTTAGATTCGATATTATTATATTTCTAGAAGTTGTCGTCAAAAATGTGTTTTAATTTGTATTTATATAGTATATTTATTTGGGAATCTTTTAATTTTTCTATATTATATATTTTACGAGCTGATTTTGTAGGTAATATCTCCCTCATTTTCATATTCACAGTTGTGCTGATCATGTTGTAAACGCTGACAATGTCGGCTCCAGGAAATGATTTGGTTCTTGTAAGGTACTTACAAGGATAAAATCAATTTGGTTGTGTGTTTCACCATCAGGGGAAGTCCATGTCCATCTTCTGGAAGGTTTATGGGGAAATAGAGTGTCAGTAATGGTGAGTTCATTTTGTGAGACAAAATTGATCAATTCAAAATCTGTTTCGTTTGTCTCCCCATAGCCTTACGGTCCGACAAATGGGAGATAATCCTTGCCGATGTCTGTTCCCATTTTGGCATTCCAATCGCCCTGTACAATCAAATGATCTTTTATATTCGCTCCTGTGATTGTTGCATTAAGTTGACCATAAAACTCCTCTACTTCAGAGTCCTCGTGGCCTGTGGTTGGTGCATGGACCTGTATGAAGGTGATATTGAGTGGTTTTCCTTTTAGACGGACTAAAGCAATTCTTCTATTGATAGGATTGAATTCCATGACAGAATATCGTGATGATTTGTGTATCAAAAACCCGACACCTTCTTTTCCGCTGCAGTCACATCCAGAGTAAAGAAGCAAATGTCCTTCATCTGTTGTTAGCTCTGCTATTTTGGGCCATCGAATTTCACAAAGCACCATAACAGCCCATTCATATCTTTTTTAGTTCGTGCTGTAGTAATTTCAGTTGACCTGATTATAGTAGAATCCTAATATTCCAAGTTCCGGTCATTAAATAGTTATGGCGTCTGAATCTGGATCCAGTTTTTCCATTATTTTTGTCATTGATAGTGGTGATGGTAGCGCCAGTCGCTAACTTCTCATTGCCATCCCTGGAGCTGCTACCAAATGGCAAAGCGGACCTTGTTGAACAGGGCGATGTCTGAGCCGGCATTGTGTGCTGTGTTAAATCCTTTGCTATGAATGTCTAATAGGCAGAAAATTAAGACAGATGATGCCAATCTCCTCTTCTGTCTTTGCCTGCTAGCATTTAGCTGGGCATAGTGGGATGGCCTTCATGCCTTGGGAGGCCCTACCAGGAACCCCCCGCTATGGTGAGGCAGCATAGCAGGACTTGGGGGGGGGAGACATTGTCATGGACACAATATTAAAACTTCATAAACACACAAATTTGCACAAACACTAAGTGGAAAAGATTAGAATAAAGTAGAATGAGGGGGAGCGCTGTTGGCTCGCTATAGCTGTGTTGGATGGGAGCCTAAAAATTAGAACCCAACCCCCCCCCAAAAAAAATCAGCTGATGCCTTTTATTCCCGTATAGGAAGTAGGTGAGGCCGTTTAGCCCTATCTAACTTTTGGAGACTGAGTGAGAAGTTCAATCTCCACTGGTATCCAGTCAGAGATAGCTGGCTGAAGGCTATCACTAATGAACTGGCATGCAGTGAAGAGAGACGGATCAACAAGTGCCACCATCTCGTGGTCCCTAATCCTAACACAATATATTCAATGTCTGAAATAATGTGGGTTCTACGGTCGATTTTCTTGAGCGGGACGCAAAACTGCTTGCCCGTGCCAAAGATCGACTAATTGGAGAACTGGTCGAAAAAAAGCTTAGAAAAATTTCCATATAAAAATATAAGCTCTTATAACGCATTTAATACAGCACTATCTTAGGGAATTTAATACAACCAACCATATTTATTAAAATTAGGTTGGTATGTTAATTCTGCTGCTGATTGTCAAAAAAAAAAAAGTCTTTCAAATTTGTATTTCTGTGGTGAACCATAGTAGTTTTTTTTTTTCCATTTTATTCTGTGCAAAGTATCCAAGGCATACTCAGCAAGCCCTGATTATACTTATACCGACTGATGTATTTTTTATGTTTAAGGCGTGTGTTAGCAAATCTACCGGTTTGACCATAATAAGATAAATTGCAGGCACAAGGAGCTTTGTTAACACCTGGAACTGATAGTGGAGGTAGAGTATCCTTTAGGAGAGCTGATGAGGATAGCCAGCTTTAGATAAGGTTCTAAATTTTCTAAATTTTCTAAATTGTTCTAAATTGTCTAAATTTTCTGAGGTGCCCTAGATATAAGCAACAATGATAGCATTACTATACAGTAGTCAACACGTTGAGTTCCTCGCATCTCTCTCAACGTGTTGACTATGGTAATAAATAATAAATGACTAATAACGAAGAAATAAACTAAGTAGCTAAGTATTATTTTAAAGAGTTGAAAATAAAGAATGAAAAGGAACATAAAATATGTTATTATGTATAAGGCAAACCAGCAACATGACGGAATGCAGGTGGTTTCGTTTCAAACATCGTCAGATGTGCAGTAGAGAAAACTGGCTTTTCATTATACCATGCGGCCATTTAACAGTCAGTTATCGCTGTTGCAGATCTGATGACGTTTAAAAACGAAACAGCAATTACCCGTTATGGTGCTGGCTTGCTATGAACATATTAAGAGATTTATGTTCCTTTTTTATGCTTTATTTTCAACTCTTTGAAATACTTAATTTCAAAGTATTTTGAAATTAAGTATTTCAAAATACTTAATTTCTGTTAGTTCATTTCTTTTCTTTTCTTTTACGCTTACACGGTGATCCGAATGCATTTTTGAAAATTTTGGAGACAACTGTCGTGTTTCAATAAAAACTTTAGTTTAATATAACTAAAATCTACATTCAACGTTTCGCCCTTTATGTCAAAAGTCATCTTCTGGAGCATATAACTATACACAGAAAACAAGTGCACTACAATCAAGCTGGTTTGTTAAAGTTACTAACCAACCGCTACAACAATTGTTGGCCTGACCTCTGGTGGAAAAAAAAATTATACATCAACGCTAGAGTCCTATTATTGGTGTTATCTGTTGGTTGTAGACATACATTGGGCGCAACACCAAGTCTATGTATCTATCTATATACATATATCAACATCATGATTATACATGTACATTCCAGCCAGTTGGTATGGAATGGTTTCTAATACTAGCTGAAGATTGGCTAGAGTCCTGACTTATGCTGGATCTTATATATTAAGTGGGCTGAATGTGTGCCATCCAGATCCTTGGAATTTTCATGCCATCTTTGTTGTTGATATTTGGGTGGTTTATCAGGATTTCGCAGGCTTCCTTAAATTTCTTTTCATACCAGGTTTTTGTGTGGTGTAAAGAGTGGGTGATTTTCCAGTTGATTTCGTGTAAGGTGTTGAGCGCGAGATCTGAGAGGCCTGCTTCACCATAATGGTTATATTTAATGTGTCTAATGTGTTCTTTCTTGCGTATAGGGATTGTCCGTCCTGTTTCCCCAATGTACGGTAAGTTACAGGTGCAGCGGATGCAATAGCCTCCAGGATGTGCCAATGGAAGGAGAGGATCCTTAGAGGAGCTGAATATGGTTTTAAGTTTAGTAGGTGGTTTAAAGATGGCATTGAGGTTATATTGTTGTAGGATTCTGTTGATTTTTTCTGATAACCCCTAATCTAGATTCATTTTTGTTGTTGTTTTATGGAGTATTTTATTAATAGTATTTTTGTTATAGCCATTATTTATGAATGCGTCGCTGATGATTTTCAGTTATTGTTTTAGGGCTTTCTGGTCAGAGCAAATTGTTGTAGCTCTGTTTTTAAGGGTGTTACTGACTCCATATTTTTGTGATGGGTGGTGGTATGAATTAGCATGTATGTATTGGCCAGTGTGTGTGTCGGTTTTCGGTAGACAGTGAAGGATAGACTGCCTGAAGGAAGACGTGTGATTAGTGTCTAGGAACGGGAGCGAGTTTTGATTTTCGATTTCGATGGTAAATTGTATGCGTTCGTGTTGTTTGTTCAGGCGGCTAAGGAATGTGTTTAGCGTTTGTCGCCCGTGCGGCCAGATCGCGAACACGTCGTCAACGTATCTAAGCCAGACTGTCGGTCTTAGCGTGGCGGAATCAAGAGCCCTTGGCTCAAAGGTTTCCATGTAGAAGTTAGCGATTGGGGGGACAGTGGTGAGCCCATGGCTGTACCTTCTTTTTTGCAGATAAAATTTGTTTTGCTATACGAAGTAACCGGACTGTCGTACGTGGGCAAAGAGGGCCATAATGTCGGGCAGAAATTTGTTCTGTAGTAGGAGAATTGTGTCATTGATGGGGACATTAGTGAAAAGGGCAGAAACCTCGAAACTGACTAAGTCGTCTTTATTGAGTGTTATGTTTTTAATTTTGTTTATAAATTTTTAATATATTTCTAATAAATTTATAAAATATGAGTTTATTTCTTTGTTATTACTTTATTTATGTTTTGACTATCTGATGAGCATATCTACGCCTTTTCGTCTTCAACAATACCAACTCAGTCCAACGAAGTGCTAGTCCAGAGTACTGTATCATCCTTCTTCTTCTTCTTTCTCGTCTATGAGATGAGAGGTTGAATCCCCTACCTGCAAATCATTGCCATCTGGTTCTATCTCTGGCCATTTCTGTCATCTCTCTGAAGCTTGATAATTGTAACATTTCCTTGGAAGATTGTAGCCAAGTTCTTTTTGATTTACTCTTGATCGCCTTCCTCCAATAATTCCATTCGAGGCTATATTTGGTAATATTTGAAAGGACCTTTTCTGTAGGTGACCAAACTATCTTAATTGCTGTTTAAGAATTATAGCTATGATACCTTCACTCTAGTTGAGAAAGAACTGATTGACTTCAATGGCACAAATGACATGAGAAGTGAGAAACATTCTTTGAGGGAGGATGTAAAGGAGTTTTTAGAAGTAGCAAAACCTGAGAGCTGGAAGTTGAAGATTGTAAGTCTCCAGTCACGTATGATAGAGGCGAACTGCGGAGGAGGGAGTTGGTAGCAAATGAATCAATACGTAAGGTGTGCAGAAGGAGGGATGTAGAATGTATGGATCTGTGGTCTAAGTTTGACAGAAAGAAAAACTTGTATAATGCTCATGGACTGCATTTAATGGTTTTGGTATTAGGTATCCAGAGAGAGTTTCATTCACTGAGCATGCTGAAGCGCAAATACAGGACAAGAACCAATTGGGGTGGAAGCAGGAGAGTTTGTGGTAAGGCACTCATGAGTGTGAGAATAACCAAGTGAGGAATCTACGAATCTCTCAAGCAAAACTATCGAATAGATTAGTCAATTCAGGAAGTAAAGGTGGGTGGGAACCTAGAGAGATGCTCCAGTTTCTATATACTAATGTCAAAATATCAGAAACAAGAGGAAGAAGTCTTTGGCATTGGTTAGTCCAACCACGCCAAACGTCATAGGGATTAGAGACTTGACTAGCAGCAGATGATGTAGTTACATGAATAGAATGTGAAAGATACGACGGAAGAGTGATTCTGCTGATGATAGCAGAGGAACTGCAGCCAAAAAGAATAAGGATAAGAATAAGAGAGAGAGAGAGAGAGAGAGAGAGAGAGAATTGGAATTGGAATTTATACACCTACTGAGAGATTACTGAACTGATGGGATATCAGCATGGGTGCTAAAAGAGTGTTTAGCTGAACTGGCTATTCCTTTAACCAGGCTATATAATTTGAGTCTCAGAATAGGGAAGATTCCACAGTAGTGGAAAGAATGTATGGTAATCCCTGTGGTGTAAGAATATTGGCCTTGGTAATAGAATCAGAAGAACTATGTGTATCCAAGGTGGCCACATTATCCCCATTTGGGGAAGTGACCATATGGTCTTGACTTGGGAGATTATAAAAATGAGGAATATTCTGTCAAGAAGAGAATTATGTGGAACTACAGATATTATGACAAGCCAAGAAGGTAGCTCTAAGCAGTGCCATACCATAAAACCCTTTCGAGGGAAGGATGTTAGTAGTGCATAGGAGATAATTTAGGGGAATCTAGAGGAAGCAATATTAAATTCTAGACCTAAGGTAAGGAGGGTTATAATCAGATAGAAGTTAGATGAGTAATTTTCTTAAGCATTAGGTGCAGAAAAAGAAAATACTGTGAAGGGTATATAAGGAGAAAGGTGAACAGCAAACTCATGAACAGAACAAGGGTCAGTTAAGAAAGGTAACCAGCATGATAAGGAAGGCAAAATCATATTATAAGAATAAACTTACTGAGCAGGCCAAAGGAAATCTCAAAGAGGTTTTATGTTACACAGCGAGTAAGTGGAAGAATGACAATTGAAGAATAACTTTAATGGGCATTGATCGTTATGAAGTCACAGAAAGAGATAATAGTTGAGTTACTGATTACATAAAGAAATCTCTTTCCTGGATTTACACATCCAAATAAAAGAAGACGGTTCCATCTCTACTTCTGTCTATCGAAAGCCCACCTTTTCAGTTCGCTACATCCACAGCTCTACTGCTCATCATCCTTCTCAAACGTTTGGCATCATCAAATCACTGGTAACCAGAGCACACAGATTTTGCTCCTCTGAGGAATCTCTAAAACAAGAATTGGAAATAATCAAAAACGCAGCCAATCTAAATGGATACAATCCTAAAACTACTCAAAAAAGCATCAACCACTTCTCCACACATCAACCTAGACAAGAACAAATCCATAGGATTCCCATACCTTATGTCAAAGGCATCTCAGAGCAACTTTCAAAATTTATGAAAAATACAATCTTGCTGCTAGCAACAAACCCATCAACCAGATTTACAACTTGTTACCTTCGCCTAAAGTCAAACTACCACCGCTGTTACTGCCTGGCGTGTACGCGGTACCATGCTCCTGTAAACTGTTGTACTATGGGCAGACAGGTAGATCTGTTCTTAAACGCATCTCTGAACATCAAGATCACATCCGTCTCATCAAGCAGCAGAAATCCGGCCTCTCCTAACACGGAGTTGAAAAACTCAAACCATAGGACCCACTGGGAAATGACCAAACTTCTACACAGATCTTCATACAAACATGAACGTTTATATATAGAAAGTTATGAAGCCCTACTTCACAGACCCAATCTAAACCGCAATGATGTTCTTGCCATTCCTAAAGTATGGGAAATTGTCATACAAAATTGTGTAAAATAACTCATTTTAATTTTAATTTAATCTAAATAATCTAATGTATTTTTATTTATTTATTTTCATTTTTTACGCTAGAAAGCGGTGGTGCACGCATTTGGATTCCATTGTATTCATGCATAATATCTGTATATTATTCCTAGTATTGTTCTCAACAGTACTGAAGATGTCCCAAGACACTAGGGCGAAATATTTATGTATTAAAAAACCTATTACTGTGGTTTTACGTGTGTTTATTTATTGAGTTGAGTTACTGAGTGACCACTTTGCAAGGCCATATCATCCAAATGAGGTTACTGCTGTATTATATCGACCAGCACTAATGTGGGATGAATTGAAGGTTCTTAGGATATTGCTGAATCTCAATGTAAATAAAACTGTGAGATTAGATGGGATATCAGCTTTGCGTGAATTATTATTATTATTATTATTATTATTACATAACACCTCCAGGCAGTGGCGTGGCTGGGGGGGTGCGGAGGGGAAAGTCCTCCCTGGCAGCACTTTGAACCTTTTTGAACTTTTGCAGTTAATTCTAAAATACAGTCTCGAGAACTCATTTCCAAATATTGTAATACTACTGCAAATTTTCCTCACAATTGCTGTAAGTGTTGCTAGTTGTGAGAGTTTTTTTTTTAAATAAAATTTGATTAAGAACCTACATTACTATGAAATAGACTTCGATTTTGCTAACAGAAAAGCAAGAAAAATAACATTTTAGAATGTTGAAATTAAAGTTTTACTTCAAAAATAAACATAGTACTTTAATTTATTTCCCTATACGTCGTTTTGACGTTTTGTAGTAGATCTAGGGCAGTGGCTCTAGATCTAGAGCGTGGCTAGAGCAGTTGCCGCCCCACACTTGGTGCGGGCGGCAACTGCTCTAGTCACGCCACTGCCTCCAGGGAGTCCAAAGACTCATCGAGGGAGGGTACCTAACTCTACTGTCTCTCTCTCTCTCTCTCTCTCTCTCTCTCCACTAACTACAACGACACCAACGCCATCTACTGCCCACCACCACTAGTATTATGCAAGAATGTGCAAGAGAACTGGCAATGCTTCTAACTAGGCTCTTTAAGTCTCGTCTGGTAGAGTCCCGAGGGAGGGGAAAGAGAGCAAAATAATTCCCTTGCATAAGGTAGGTTCCAAGACTGCATTTTCAAATTATAGACCAAACAGTATCTCAGACATGGTAGTAAAAATGCTGGAAAAATTAGTCAAAAAGAGAATTCAAAAATGGGTGGATTAAAATAGGATACTGTATTACGGGAAACATGACTTTGTGAAAGACAGGTCATGCTTTAGTAATTTGCACTCTTTTATAATATAGTAACAGCTGGGTTCGATAAAGGTAATGGCAGTGGTGGCCCTTACATAAGCACTGCGATACCCCTAAGGAAGAAATGAAAAATTTAAATTGTTTCTGTTTATAAATAATAACAATGCTTACAACATTATATAAATGCAATACAACATGGTAAAGTGTTTACACCTTATGTTCCGGCAGTGATTGAATAGTTAATAATTGGGATTGTTCGATTAACGCTTTAGATTACGAAATAAATTCACTGCCATCTAACGCAGTGTCGGAATTATCACACTCGACCAATCGCAGCTAGACTCGCCGATATTGGTTTGTGCTTGTGATTGCACGTTACAAGGTCATTCCGACATTGCTTGGTTGGGCAGTGTATCGTATGTGTGCGTTATTTCTGTGAGATACGAAAGTTTTATTATTGGTGTTTGTTCGTGGTGAGGGGGAAATATTTTTAATAAAGCAATTTTTTAATATGTAAATTTATTTATTAATAAATTGGTTACTGATTAGGAAAAAAAGAAAATTTTTTTAAAATATTTTGTATATGCAGCACCCCCACCGGCGGCCGGTGAAAATAAAATTTTCGCCGGCCGCCACTGGCTAATGGCTATATGGTGATTCTGCTGGATTTTGCAAATGCATTTGATAGAATACACATGGCACTCTCTCTCTCTCTCTTGCGCAAATTAGAACAAATTGGGGGATAGATATGGCCCTGGTAATGTGGATAAGAGAATGGCTGCTGGACAGATATCAAATAGTTTGTTTCACTTGCTTATTTGTTTTGTGTTCTAAGTAGCGAGTCTTATTTATTTTTCTTAAGCATGTCATTTCGAATGCTCTGATTTTGCTCTGTATTGATTTCTGATTGAGTATCCAAGTCTCGGCTCCATTACGCTGCTGTGTGGTGTGTATATATATATATATATATATATATATATATATATATATATATACATAGGAAGGAATTTGTCAATGATTTTCTTGGAATATCCATTAACTTCGAAAGAAGTTTTCAGATGGTTTATTTCTGTAAGCAGTTCATTTGGGTCATCAAGAAGCGAACGGGCTCTATGTCCCAAGGTGGAAATTATTCCAAGCTTAGGAGGAAGGAAATGATGAGACTGACTGTACAGATATCTGTTGGTATGTGTGGGCTTTTCTATATATCGATATTTTTAGTTTACCAGAAGAGCGAGTCAGTTTGACATCAAGAAAAGGCAAGGAATTATCCGTTTCAGGCTCGGCAGTAAACTTAATACTTTGATGTCGGCTATTGAGATCTTCGAGGAAAACCATAAGGGATTCATGTCCATGGCGCCAAACAATGTTAGCCTTGCTTAAACATTGCATCAGGTCCAGTTACTTCAAATTTCAAGATAATATATACAAACAAAATCATGGACTGGCTATGGGTAATCCTTTATCCCCTGTACTCGCAAATATTTACGTAGAGGATTTTGAAACCAAGGCTATCTCTTCCTTTATTTTAATACCTAAAATTTGGAAACGTTATGTGGATGATGTCTTCATTGTTTGGAGCCATGGACATGAATCCCCTTATAGTTTTCCTCGAAGATCTCAATAGCCGATATCAAAGTATTAAGTTTACTGCTGAGCTTGAAACGGATAATTTCTTGCCTTTTCTTGATGTCAAACTGACTCGCTCTTCTGTAAACTAAAAATATCGATATATAGAAAGCCCACACATACCAACAGATATCTGCACAGTCAGTCTCATCATTTCCCTCCTCATAAGCTTGGAATAATTTCCACCTTGGGACATAGAGCCCGTTCTCTTCTTGATGACCCAAATGAACTGCTTACAGAAATAAACTATCTGAAAACTTCTTTCGAAGTTAAAGGATATTCCAAGAAAATCATTGACAAATTCCTTTTTAATCCTCCTAGACATCACTCAGAAGAAACAAATAGATTCAAAGGCAATATATCTATTCCTACATAAGTACTGTTTCACACAAATTAGTAAAAGTTCTAAGAAAATACAATATCAGAACCTTGTTCACTCCACTTCCAAAGACCCGTTCCTTAATGAGCCACCCAAAACTTTGTCATCATCAACTCAAATACCCTGGTGTATATAAAATATTATGTGACTGCGATATTTCTTATTTCGGGTAGACAGACAAATCTGTCGAAATGCGTATGGAAGAACACATGAGAGACATTACTTACAAGAGACAGCGAGCGAGTGCATTATCAAGTCATATCCTTTTCTCGGCTAATCCTAATGATGATAACCAAAGTCACAAAGTCTGCTGGGAAAAATCTACTAACATCTTCTGTTGCAGTGACGAAATAGAGAGAAAATTGTGGAATCTAGAGAAATCATCTTCAATCCTGTTCATCTAAATAACAACTTAAGCTACAACCTCCCAGATAGTCATTCAGCTGTAATCATGTACTGGCGTTCACGTGATGCAGCAAACACGCACTCTCTCAACAATGCAACAAACGAAAAACAGCTTCAACTACAACGTTTTCATGCTAATTATGTATAAAGACTGTCTATGTTGTTCATAGTCTTTTAACCCTCAATGTTTAGTGTTTTTTTCTTTTATAATGTCACCTGAAGAAGGCTGTTGCAGGCCGAAACTAGTAGTGTGTTTATATTAAAACCTTTTTACTTAAATCTCGGTTCTAGTCATTCAATTCTTCATAAAACTGTGTATTTTTGTTAATCGAGTCAATGATCATTCTGTCATATATATATATTATTATTATTATTATTATTATTATTCCTGACACCTCCAAGGAGTCCGAGGACTCATCGCGGGAGGACACCTACAACTGTCTCAACCACTACACCGAACCACTACTACGAATCATCCCCATCAACGCCATCTACCGCCCACCTCCACCACTACCACAACTAGTATGTTTTGTCTGTAAATTGCATGTTCTGAAGGGCCGATTTGTCTGTATGCGGGATGAAAAACCCGAGTTTCCGGGAGAAAAAACCCTGCTACCTCCGTATGAGATCGGCTAACTCACCTTCGATTGAAATCGACCAGATATATATATATATATATATATATATATATATATATATATATATAATAATGTTTTTATACAGAGTTTGAGGCTTTTTGAAATGCTACTATTTTTCTATATTTTGTTTAATTATTCGTATTAGATCATCATTTGTTAAATCTGTATTTCTGTTTCCGTGTTGTCGGAAACAGAAATACTAAGTTTATTTTAATTTTTTTCATCTCTTCTTATTTTCACTGTTTCAGTTTGTTTGGATTAATTTTCATTCTAAACGTTTGCATTCATTTAAAATTTTCATTTTTTCTCTCCAATTGTTCTTTAGATTCTCCATGAATAATAATATTGTCTGTTAGGCCGAAGTTCGATTCTCGTCGCGACGGGAGGAATCTTTATCTGGACGATTTCAATCGAAGGTGAGTTAGCCGCTCTCATACGGAGGTAGCAGGGTTTTTTCTCCCGGAAACTCGGGTTTTTCATCCCGCATACAGACAAATCGTCCCTTCAGAACACACGCAATTTACAGACAAAAAATACTAGTTGTAGTGGTGGTGAAGGTGAGCGGTAGATGGAGATGATTCGTAGTAGAGGCTCGGCGGTGTAGTGGTTGAGACAGTTGTAGGTGTCCTCCCGCGATGAGTCTTCGGACTCCTTGGAGGTATCAGGAATAATAATAATAATAATAATAATAATAATAATATTTGACATGGTTGATATTCGTGCCGTTTATTTGTAGACTTGGTTCTTCAGTTATGTATCATCCTTATCTTCAAAAAATGCACACAGTTATGTCAGAATTAATAATCCTTATTTAATATTTATATAGCATTTCTGTAACCTAGTTGAATAATTCTTATAGGGGTGTCCATCACCCAAAATAGCTTTGCTTTCTCTGTGTAATAATATCTTTTATTATTATTTTAACAATTTATTGTAGTTCCCATACAGTTTAAAAAGGCGCTAGTAGCGTATATATAACTAAAGTTCTGGGTGACATTCACAAGGTCATCAATGATTCTCCTTGGTAACTGTGTTCTGTTATAGTATTGATCGGCGTGTTCCATTCATCGCGGGATTTTAAAAGTGAGAATTTTCATCGAAATTTATTAGGAAGTACCATCCTTTCAAAATGAGCAAACCAAATGTTTATGTTACCAGGGTGGATTGTCCAGAGGAAGGAATTAACATGCTGAAAGAAACGTAAGCAATAAGTCATTTTCTAATTTCAAGGAAAATAAAAGCGGAAATACTTTTCGTCATTGGCCGTTTCTTAAAATGTTAATTTTCACTTTCACACTGTATATTCAAGTTATTTTTGTTAACTACTTAGTTATTATAAATTTTTTGCACAAATTTCATTCGATTCGACAATTCGATATGCCTCTTCCCTTTCGCATTTTTTATTTTTATTTTTATTAGAGCATTATTGTTCAATGACTGGAAAAAACAACAACGAAATCTTTGCCTTTTTTCCTTTGACTTACATAGAACAGGTTACAGAATGTTAGGCTGCTGAATTTAGAATTTTTTATTTATTTTGTTTCATTTTCTTGAGTTGTATCACCAGAGATACTACTGTCTCAGGTATTTTCTGTTTATGATGTATACAGTTTACATCTCCGGATGCGAAATAATGCTTCGCTTAGTTTAGGTTACTTTGCGTTAAGTTCGATTTGCGTTTCATTTCTAGGCTATTTTAATAAAGACATACATAAGTAAAATATTATATATAACTTTTTGCAGAGAATTTACAATAACTAAGCAGTTAATACAAATAACTGGAATGTACACTGTGAACGTGAAAAAAAAAAAAAAATATTGGTCTTAGTATATCCTTGCCTTCATTAATCAAACAGGTTCACGTAAATGTGTAAACACTCGCAACGTGCTGAACGATTAGAAATATTTTAAAAATAATATCACTCGCTTCTATAACTGCATAATATGTGTCACTGTTGTTAGTCCTTACTATTTTGTATACTTATTTGCTATATTTACACCTGAAGAAATCCTGTGCAATTAGGATGAAACGTTGTGTTGTCAATTAAAATAAATGTTATCAACTTATTTCGGTGTTCTGCCTTATAAACTTTAGTCAAATATTCATGAACCGGCAAAGTCCACACACACACACACATTGTTCGTGCGTCTTTCCTCTAGTTGCCAACAATATAAGTAGCCAGGACTGAAATATGTTATTTTATAAATAAGCAGGTTTCTCTTCAACAAATGGAGTATTCATTGGTAACCATTTTTCAGCATGCATAAATTCATTGGTAGAATACACACACACACACACAGAGAGAGAGAGAGAGAGAGAGAGAGAGAGAGAGCTACAGAAAAAACAGTTATAAAGAGAGAGAACTACAGAAAAAAGTAATAAAAAGAGAGAGAGAGAGAACTACAGAAAATACAGTAATAGAGAGAGAAAACTACAGAAAACACAGTAATAGAGAGAGAAAACTACAGAAAACACAGTGAGAGAGAGAGAGAGCTACAGAAAAAACGGTAATAAAAAAAGAGAGAGAGAGAACTACAGAAAAAACGGTAATAAAAAAAGAGAGAGAGAGAACTACAGAAAAAACAATAATAAAAAGAGAGAGAGAATTACAGAAAACACAATAATAAAAATAAAGCGAGAGAGAGAGAGAGACAAACAGACTTAGTATACCAATGTTAATAGCAATGTCTTTGGATTGGTTAGAGGCATAAATGTACAGTTTTGAAGTAGCACGTGGAGATAGTGTTGAGCAGAATAAAAATGAGGATCCTGTTGAAATAAAAAATATATATACTAAATTGGAAAGGTATCACCTCAGACTGAACTTTCAACTGAAATACACAAATATTATTAGAAAAAGAAAAAAAGTAAAGGAGTTTGAAAACAAAGAAAACATTACAGACTGAGTGACAAAATCTAAAGGAAACACTGCATGATTCAGCTAGAGAAGGGTGTTGGGAAATTTATGCAGATATAGAGAAATAAGAACACCATATTGGACATGAGAAGTTAAAGAGGCAGTCCATGAGAAAATAAAAAAAAAGTTTTTGACTAGTAAGTTAGCATATATCCTTAACGTATACAGAGCCAAATGTAATGTAAGGAAGATGCATTATGTGTAAAATTAAATGCATTTGGAAATTTTTGAGAGATTATTAAAGACAACTATTGTAAGAGTGGCAAAATATTTTGGGTGCTACTAAGAAAGCTGAGAATGGAGGAAAGAGTATTGTGAAAGAAATCTGAGGTGATATAAAAGACCAAAGATAAGGATATTCTGTACAAATTTCTTGAAAAATTATTAAATGAAATCACCAACAATAGAACAGTGGAATGTATCCTATTTATGTATTCTATTCCAATGAAGGGAGATTGAATTGTGAAAATTAAAGGAACTGCCTTGTACTGAGTGTTCTAGGAAGTATTTATGCAAGAAAAGGTTAAAGAATTGTAGAAGGAAAACCATTGAAGTACAAGCTGGATTTTGGCAAAATTGGGATTGCCAAGACCAGATTTTTATCTTGCCTCTAACAGTTGAGAAATCATGAGACTACCACAAGTATCTGAAATTTTCACTAATCTTAAATGCATATAATCTATTAATGATATTACTGCTATAAAATACAAATTCTATGTGGTAGAGTGAATCAGTTAAGATTGAAGCATGTAAAGAATCATGCTTGACATCGAACTGAGTGCAAGATAGGATTGTATATTATCTCCACAATTAGTTATAATCTATATGGACCACATTATTGGTATTAAGTTTGATATTCAAATAGGAGTTAATAAGCATAGTTGTTTACACAGATGATATTATTCTCTTAAATTTGCTACAAATCTTGATGAGTCTTTAGTTCAATTAACCAGCCTGGTTGGCTGAGTGGTTAGCATATTCTCTTAACTAACAGGTTGAGAGTTTGAATCCTGCTTCCTGCCTGGATTCTTTAGCCGGGAGATGAATTTCATTGCCCAGTTTGAGATCACTGCCTCGTTTATTGGAGGCCCGAAGTAGCTTGGAAAAAGTTCCATGTTTGGTATCTAGAGCAGGGTTTCCAGATTATGTAAAAATAAATAAGAAAAAAATTACAAAAAATATATGAGGGTTTGCTGAAAAGTTGCGATAATCACCATGTAACTTACACAGTATTCTACATAGCCCCCCCCCCCTTTCCCAAAGTGTTATACACTTGTTACAATGCTGCTGCATCGTTTGCAATCCTGAGGAAAAAAGTCTTTCCCTTGTTGCACAAACCAATCATTTTTATTCTAGGTGTTTATCAGAACTTTTCAGACTACCCCCTTGTATAAAATTGATAAAAATGGGTGGGGAATCCTTAGCCCATCCATGCTACAAATGTACTATAGGTTTACTAATAATCTTTCATAGATGGGAACTACATTAAATAAGTCCTTTGACAAATATAATATGAAAAAAAAAAGTTGAAACTGTGAAAAATAAGTAGAGAAACAGAAAACATGAATTGCTTTCTCAGTAGTGAACAAGTAGAACAGGTTACACACACTATTTAGACATGACTTTTAATGAAATGGCAAAATTTCATTAAAAAACATGAATTGCTTTCTCAGTAGTGAACAAGTAGAACAGGTTACACACACTATTTAGACATGACTTTTAATGAAATGGCAAAATTTTGTGGCAGTAATATATTAGAATAAGTAAGACTGATATGGTGGTAAATCAGTTGAGTTGTAAAAATAATAATGATTTAAATTATGAATATTTTTACAAATTGTTTGTTAGTACATTATTAGTTTTGGTTTCATAACACAATAAATTTAGTTTAATCCTTTATCCAAGTGTGAGCAAACAAAGTTTGCACCTGAAAGTATCTTCAGGACTGGGGTAAGGTAGTACAACACTAGGGCACTCCTTGCAAAGGTGGAGCAAGCTACCAACAACCATAATGCAAAACACATCTCCTTGCAGATAACTTTCAACATCTTCCTCTAAATCCAGAGTAATTTATTAAAAAGGTGGCACACCATTTTGGCAACTCCTATAGGTAGAGATGACCTTGCTAATGCTTCTGACTGGTATCTCCACTTGGGCCTGGCTCCCACTGAAGAGACCTCAATAAAGGTCAAAACTAGTCTGGGTAGTGGCCCTTCCCTTAATGCTTAACATTAGACATATCCGCAAGGAGATGTGTTTTGCATTATGGGAGATACTGAGATAGGGGTGTTGATAGCTTGCTCCACCTTTGCAAGGAGCGCCCTGGTGTTGTACCACCTTACCCCAGTCCTGAAGATACTTTCAGGCGCAAACTTTGTTTGCTCACACTTGGATAAAGGATTAAACTAAATTTATTATATTCTGACCAAGTGAAAAATAAACTTTCAACGGTTTCATAACACGTAATGTCGACATTTGCAATGTGCCCATTATTGATGTTATTTTGTCAAAATGAAATGTAAAGCATTTAAAAAGAATTATATACTTACCAGATTTGGATGGTTCTGCTACTTTCAGAAATTTTATTGTAGTTTAAAAATATTAATTGTTGCATTTTGTAAAAACATTCTCATTACGCTAACGGAGGCAACGTGTCAGCCATTATACATAACTTCTCGCTTCCAATTTACATGGAGTGCGCATGCTTACTGAGGAGTTTGATGCGTGATTGACAGCTGACAGAGAGAGCGTTCGGTATGGAAGTTCAAGGATGCAGACCGGAAGAATTTTGTTCTTATGAAGTTTATTTAGTTTTATGTGATACAGTGGCTCACCCAGAGAGGGGGGGGGGCTTTTTCTTTGGAGGGGGGACAGGGCCCCCTGTCTCCTCCAAAGAAAAAGGAAAAAACAATAGAAAATTTTCCAAAAATCTTCCCTAATTAAATTTCATTTTTTTAAAAATTCATGTTGTGTCGTGTCTTCTATTTCTACAGTACCGTACTTATGAATTAGCGATCATTGCAGATGTTCAGTCATAGGTCGTATGCGGTGCGTAGTGTGTATTCTCAAATCGTCTACTCAACTCGGGTCCCCCTCCATGATTAAATCCTGAGTGCGCTACTGATGTGATAGTCGGAAGAATCTTAATAGTAGATTCCGAAAAGGAATAGTAAAACTGTGAGTCTTTAAACTGGAGGAGTTGACACTAAAAAATATCTTAATAGAGATAATCTCGTAATAAATAACGATTAATATTTCCTCTTATCTAAACAAATGGTGCAGTCAACAGGATTGATAATAATTAATTAGTAAATAATTATCTCTAAATAAAATGGCACAGTTGGCAGGATTGATAATTATCAAAAAAAAATCTCTTCTCTAAACAAATGGTGAAGTTGACTTACAGCAGGGGTGTTCAATCCATTGATCGTGATCGACCGGTCTATCGCGGAGCGATTTTTAATCGATCTCTTGTATATTCCTCCTTACTTACAAATTTAATTAAAACTGAAAACATAATATTTTATTTATCATTATTTGTATTATTTTTAATTCGCTTTAAGTGTATTGCTATTGTTTATTTATTTTTCGTTAAAATTGTCAAATCAGTAATTTTCTTATAAGTCCGGGTAAATGAATTAATTTGGATCAGTGGAAGTCAAACAGCGAGCCGAGTGAATACGATTATAAGCAAAGTGTAAAAACACGATTGTAGCTTAAATATTAAATATTCCAAAGCATATTACATCGATTTTTTACTTAGGTTAAGTCCCATGTGAATATTGTAAAAAGATAAACTTTGTTTGTCTTGGTATAGTTTGTATTAGATGTTTTTGTAAATAACTCATTTGAAGCCAACTATATATATATTGCTTTAATAAGAATATGTTAGAGTGTTAAAAACAAAAGCAATGTTTTTGTCGCCGAAGCTGTACATGGCGGCATTAGAAAGATTGTTATTGAACCTTCTATGTATGAGAAAGGCCTGCAGGCTCTAAGTGTAAACATCTCCGAAGTCAGTCAGAAAGAGTTCAAACAACTTTCCGATGGCCGGCAACTTACAATCAAAAGAAAACGGAGGAGAACCAAAGGCGTGCCAAACTTGAGATGAAAGACCCATACCGATTCTTTGGGGGTTGCCAAACTTCATGCGAGGTGTCAGAGGAGGCCTGATAAAAAGGGACTGAAGGGGTCCCGCTTCCAGAATTGCTGTCAGAGAGGAGGCCGCCTGGTCCAGAGTCGCCGTCAGAGAGACTTCCCGGATCCATGTTGCTTGAGAGAAGAGTTTCCCGCTTCCAGAAAGGAGCTTCTCTCTCTCTCTGTTCGAGACGTTGCTAGAGAGAGACTACTTCTAGGCCGCAGACAAGGTTTCAAATTGCCGAAAGGAAGAGTTCCAGTTGCAGGAGAAAAGTTTCCAGGCCAGGTTAATGTCAGACATTCACCAGTGTGTTGCGTTTTCATTACAATTTGATGAATCAGACGACTTCACTGATATTGTTCAGTTAATGGTATTTATTCGTATGGTATTTCAAGATTATTCAAGTAAAGAAGAACTTTTGAAAAGTATACTATTATTGGGAAAGACTAAGGAAAAGACATTTTTTCGGCATTTGATGAATTTGTGAAACAACACAAACTTCCGCTTTTAAACTTGTCTATTATTACTGATGGTGCTCCTGCAATGATAGGTAATAAATTAGGCTTCATTTCATTATGTAAAAACGATGACAAATATCCGGATTTTTTAACGTACCACTGTATTATTCACAACAAGCCCTGTGTAGTAAAAGATTAAACACAAAAGATGTTTTGGATATTACATTTAAAATTGTAAATTCTGTTCGAGTAAAAGCCTTGCAACAGCGGTTATTTAAATTACAGGCAGATGATGATAGGTAACTTCTGTTGTACAATAATGTTCACTGGCTCAGGAGAAGTCAGTTTTTAGAAAGATTTTTTGTATTAATTAATGATATAAAAATTTTTCTTGATGAAAAAGGATATTTATCCACAACTGAGTGATAAAAGATGGTTGTTACACTTATCATTTTTAGTAGATTTTTGTATGAAATTAAGCAATTTCAATTTAGAGTTACAAGGCAGAGATAAAAATTTAATTGACTGTTAAGTTCAATAAAAACTTTCCAACAATACTTACTTTTATTAAAGAAAAATATAAATGACTGCGAATTTAGACATCTCCCATATTTGTTAAAATTTTTGAACAAAATCAAGAAATGCTTCGCTATTATTTAAAAGAATTTATTCGTGAAATAGAATTATTTGAGGAAGAAATAAATTCAAGATTTAAAGATTTTAATAAAACTGAAATGATTATCTTTTATCAATAATGCATTTCAAGAAAACTTGAACATCACAGAAATTTCAAATAAAATTAGTGGGCTGTTTGATATAAACCAAGCTGAACTTGAGATAATAAACATTCAGAAATAGTTTACATTTAAAATCAATAAACAATGAAATCATTTGGAAGTATGCACATGAAAAATTCCCAATATTAACTGATGTTGCGTGAAAAATTTTCTCGTGTTTCAGATCGACATACTTATCAGAATCCGCTTTTTCAAATATGAATGTCATAAAAATTCAATTAAGAAACCAAATTACAAATGATCATTTGGATGATTGTCTGTGATTGGCCACTTCTTCATATCTACTTGACTATGAAAATATTGGGAGGTCCAAACAATGCCAAATTTCACATTAACTTTTTTTTTCCTTTTTTTTTTAATCAACCAGCATTTCCTATAACTTGTGAGTTTGTAATCAATCTGTTATTTTTTTCTAACTTTGGTTTTCCAAAATAGAGAAATAAATATTTTATTCCAATATATTTGTTTGTTTGTTTGTTTGTTTTAAAATAATTAAAAGTAATAAATAAATTTTTAAATAAATAAAGTTTTTAGTTGTGTATTTTTTTTTTTTTTAGTTGTTTATTTGTGTGTAATCAGATATCAGGTTGGGGGAATGTGATCTATATAAGAGAGTAGATCGCCGAATAACTTTTTATAGAAAAGTAGTTCAGTAAAAAAGGTTGAACTCCACTGACTTACAGGATTGGTTGTGGTTTAACTTTGTTTTAGAGTCCAGAAAGTATATCTTGGATTGGTGAATTTGTTTGGCACATAGAGGTTTTTGCAATTTTGAATGGCGTTCTGCATTTTGTGAAATATCAAGGTAAGACTTTGTTTAGATGCAATTTAATTGCTATTGCTTTCTTTAGCCTATGCTTGATATTGCTGGCAGTCCTTTGCGGCTGCGTGATATTCTACAAAAATTTTTGCTGGCAGGTCTTTAGACCTGCAGGATTTTTATTAACGCTCATTCGCAGTTAAAACGATATGAGCGTACCTGACCTAGACGTATTCACTGATTTGCTCGATAAAGAGTCGGCTCTTGTACTTATTGATAAACTACAAAAGAAATTCAAGCTGATAACATGGCCTACTACCATGATTGACCCCAACATCATTATCGAGTCACTCGATAAAAAGCTAGCACTCACTTTTATTAAAAAACTTCTCAAAAGATTTAAACGGGATTGGCCTGGCTATTTAAACTTGTATTCCTCACAAGTCGTCGTTGAGGAAAATGAAGACTCTCCTCAAATGGAGGAAAAACTCAATCTAATTCTCTCTACCTCTAATCCTTTTGATCAAGGAGAAATCCATGCTCGTAAGAAGAGAAAAACTCTCGCTGCTGAGCCAACAAATGTTGTTGGTATGGATGAGGATGTTACCATTTCAGATCCCTCTGCTTCCCCCAATGAAAAGGTGCCACCGATTATCCTAAGGGAAAAGCAGAGATGGATAACACTCAGAACCATCATGGCTAATTTACAAATAAGTTATACATCTGCCAAAAATGTAGACGAAGGTATCAGAATTCAGCACACTACGGTCGCTGATTATAGAAATCTTACAAAGGAATTGGATGCAAGAGGAACTCAATATCACACATTTTCACTTGCCTCCGAAAAAAAATCTGAAAGTAGGCCTACGAGGAGTCTCCGAGGATATTGACACGGGTGAAATAGTTGCTGACCTTAACTTACAGGAACTACCTCCCGTAAAGGTCACTAGAATGTTTAGATCAAATAAGACACCTATGCCTTTGGTCTTGGTTGAGATTCACAACATTTACAAAGACATCTATAATTTAAAATCAATCTGTGGACTCAAAATCACCCCAGAACCATTGAGAAAGAAAGCATCTTCTGGGCAGTGCCACCAATGCCAAAAATTTGGCCATGCCCAGAAGCTATGCAAAGCTCAGTTCAGATGCCTAAAATGTGGTGAGAATCACCCCACAAAGACCTGTGCCAAGTCAAAATCCGCCCCAGCTAAGTGTGCTAATTGTGGGGGTCCTCACCCTGCTAATTATAGAGGGTGTATACATCACCCCAAAAACAGATGGAATGATCCAAATCATCAATCTACCTCATCATCTAATGTGAGAGTTCCTGAAGCTCAGGCTCCTCAGTTCTCCAAGAGTGAGATCATGACAACAGGTGCTCTCCCATCATTAACTGAGCCCCTTAAGAAAATGAATCTTCAGCATCAAGCGAGAACATATGCTGATGTGGCCCGCTTCAAACAGATAGTACAATCCCAGAACCTGAATAATCCACACTCAAATCTATCAGCTATTATCACCTCTTCTCTTGCAAACATGCTGCAGGATTTCAGCAACTCAAATCCATCCTTAAGTGTCACAAAAAGATTCTTACAGCAAATCCAATCTATATTATCAGTACTCTCTGATGCATAGGAAAAAAATCGCCCCAAACTCTCTTAGGATTATCAGTTGGAATGCCAACAGTATAAAAAATAAACTGTTAGAAATCCAGGAATTTAATAATAGATACAACCAAGATATATTGCTAATCAATGAAACGCACCTGAGGCCTGCTGACACCCTGAAAATCAGAGGGTATCAGATTTACAGAAACGACAGACTTGGGTATAGAGGTGGAGGTACAGACACCCTTATCAAAACTATATCAATCATCATTCAATAACCACCCTTACTACCACCAACCTTGAAATCACAGGAATTAATGTCCTCACAAACTCAATTGGAAACCTTAAAATTTTTTCTGCATACAACCCTCCACTAAAGACATTATTGACCTCAGATCTGGATGCCATCCTTGGAGTAAAAGGACCGGTCATCATTGCTGGAGACCTCAATGCAAAACATCCTGCTTGTAACAGTAAATCTACCAATAAAAATGGTCTCATCCTTTCTAGCTACACAAGATCAAACTATGCTGTTGTGACTGGACCTACCGAACCAACTCATCTCAGTACATCTGGCACTGCTGACATACTGGTATAGCCATCCTGCAAGACATTAAACTACAGCACAGCCTTATATCACAACCTAAACGAGCTGTCATCGGATCACAACCCAATTCTACTGCAATTGGGAGAACAAGAATGCCTGTCTCCTCTCTCTCATTCAGGCATATCGTGGGAGATATTGTCTAAAGTACTTAGGGATCAAATTGGACCCATCCCTCACATATGCACACACCAGCAGATGTGGAATCTGCAGTGACTAGCCTCATCCAACAGATTAAGTCTGCTATAATGGTCGCAACCTGCCAGAAACCTGTTCCCAAGCCTGATCGTTTGCCTGAGGACATTATGGACCTGATCAGAGAGAAGAGCAGAGCTAGGAAGAGATTTCATAACACTTGCGCACTTCAGGACAAGACAGTGCTTAACAGATTGAATGGAGCAGTAAGAGATGCACTTAAAACACATAGAAACCAAGTTTGGGATAAAAAGTTAGCCTCTATCTCACCTATCTGGGGGTTACTGAGAAACATCAAAAATAAAAACAGCTCACTCCCCCCTATAATCTCAAACCAGGGCCTAGTCCACACAGATGCAGATAAGGCAGAAGCAATACTAAAAAATCTTGAGGATAAGTGCAAACCTTCTTATAACAACTTAGATTTCAATCATCTGTACAAAATCCACAGACAGGTCAGGCATGCACTAAGCCTCCCAGATACCAGTGCTGACCATATTACATCCGCATCACCTGTTGAATTTTATGATATTATTAAAAAAACTTAAGAGCAATAAAGCTCCTGGACCAGACGGCATCTCAAACAGGGTGATCAAGCTGCTGCCTCAAAAAGCTGTAGTGCACCTGACCAGTATAATAAATGCAATCTTAAGACTTCACTATTTTCCTTCCACCTGGAAACTGGCTGATGTGATTCCTATACATAAGCCAGGCAAAGACCCACACTTACTGCAGAATTATTGTCCAATCAGTCTCATCTCCAATCTGGGTAAGGTTGCAGAGAAGGTCATCCTCTCACAATTCCAAACCTCAGTAAATGACCTAAACATCCTCCTGAAAGAACAGTTTGGTTTTCGACAACACCATAGTACTACCCAGCAAATCCACAGAATTGTCGAATATATCACCACCAGATACAACTGGCACCAGTGCACAGGAGCTGTTTTCCTAGACCTATCCAAAGCATTTGACAAAATCTGGCATTTTGGACTCCTGCACAAACTTATCTCAGCCGGTACCTCACTAAAAATGGTTCATCTAATCCATTCATATCTTCAGAATAGATCAATGCAAGTTAAAATCAACGGTTCTACATCATCCCAGTGCCATATCTTTGCTGGAGTGTCGCAGGGATCTCTACTGGCTCCATTGCTGTTTTCTGTATACATGTCAGACATCCCACACAATCCGATGAATTCAATTTTGGCCCTGTATGCCGACGATACGGCAATACTAGCCCGATCTCTCAGACCCCACTTCATTACCAGAAAGCTTCAAGAAAACCTTCTAAAGCTGGAGGGTTGGTTCTCCAAGTGGAGATTGGAAGTCAACCTCCTGAAAAGCTCAGCCGTTCTTTTCTCAAAAAGGTCAATGTCTCCTGCAGGAGATGTGTTACTATTCAATACTAAAATCCCCTGGCAGACAGAAGCAAATTACCTGGGTGTGATTCTCGACAAAAAGCTATCCTTCAACCAACACATCAAGTCTGCGTGTGCAAAAGCATCTAAAGCCATAGCTCAGATCTATCTGCTAATTAATAGAAATAGCAAGCTCAGCAACAGAATCAAATTGCAGCTATACCAGATAACGATTCGTCCTATTATCACCTATGCCTCTCCGGCCTGGAGCCATACCTCTAATACTAACATTATCAAAATACAGCGAGTGCAGAACAAGTGCTTGAGAATGATTCTGAATGCCCTGTGGTATGTTAGAAACAACCAACTCCACAGAGACACAAATATTCCCTATATTCTTTTTTTTCTACAATCCTTAGCATCCAAGTTTTTCCTAAAGACGTCCACACATCCCAACGATTTGGTTCAACAAGCTGCAGCATATGAGCCAACGGACATATTCAAATATAGAAGACCAAAAGCTATATTAGCCTCCTATAACGATGCATAATCTCCATGCCCATTCAGGGCGAGCAAACTGCTCGTAAATTTTACCCTCACTGTAACCACAACAGATAGCGGGGAATATGAGAAACATTTTGCTTCACCCTTAAAGACATAAATGTCAATTGGAAGTAAATCTTGACTGAAGTAAAATGGCTACAGGAAATAATAATTTTAGTTATGAAGTCTCTTCAGTTAAAGATAAGGAATTTTTTAAGTTAGTTAATCCAACTTTAGTAATACCTCCTTTCTCAGGTGATAGTAGTGAAAGCATAGAAACATTTTCTAAATGTGCTGAAAAAAATTAGAGATTTAGGAAAATGGTCCGATTTCCATTTGTTAGTTATACTTTGTAATAAATTATTGGGCAAAGCCAAAATGTTCTTAAACCTATTTCCTTTACTGAGAGACACTAATATAAATGATAGTTATGCAACATTTAAAAGTTTGCTAATATCCGAATTTTCAAATGTGGGAGAATTAGAGCCTAACATTTGGAAAATTCATCAGTGCATTCAAGGTCATAGGGAGTCTGTTTCAGAGTATTACCACAGACTTTGGAGCATTGCTCATGAATTCAATGTTTCATCTGAAGAGAAATCCTCTTTAGAATGGTTGCTGTTTAATCAATTTAGGCATGGCCTTAAAGATAATTTGAAAGAAACAGCAAACAAGAAAAAGATTAAAAATCTTGAGCAATGTTTTCAGCTTGTTAGGGAAAAGGAAGAAAGACTTAGAGATATATTTCATTCCACAAACAATAAACAGGTAAACTTTATTTGGTATAATGAAAGTTATTCTCCTAACACAGTGGCTGTAGATAAAGTAAGAGAAAGGAAATTTCAAAAATTAAAAGGTGCCAAGAAAAAGAAACAGTTAAGGGAAATTTCTGTGAATTTAACTAAAGATGTTCCAGAATCTGAGTCTAAGATACAATCACATGATTTTGGAAAAATAGAGGAACTAAAATCATTTCTTAGTAAAGAAATAGAAAGACGGCAGAGACCAATAGTGAAATGACAGGAATTTGTTTAAGATGATATCTTATTTAACAATATCCGAGAATCCTACAGATAATCAATCTTTCTCTTGTAAATCTAATGGTATTGACAGGAATAAGACATCATCTAAAAAGAGATAAGTTCCAAGATGTTTTAGATGCATTAAACCGGGTCATTTTGCTAAAGACTGTCATGTTAGGGATAAATTTTGTTTTCAACATAAATCTAAGAATAAAGGAAAATTTGGAAATAATTATTATTCCAATATCATATTGGGAAGGACAGAAATGTCAAACTATGCATTAGACATTAGACATGGGTAAAGCTAAAGACAGCTCAAACCCTAAAAGAGAGTTTGATATATCATTAGCTCCTTATGCTTTGACATTTCTACAAGGATTTATGGAAAATGTGCCTTGTGAAATCTTACTTGACACAAGTGCACATATTTCACTTATTTCTGATAGTAGGAAAGGGAATAGTTTCAAACCTAGTAATTCAAATAACCAGCAAAGGAGAAAATTAAATTCGGGTGAAACAAAACCTAATGCAAGAGGTAAGCGTATTTATACTTCAGTGAGTCAGATAAGAAAGGATTCTATGGAAAGGAAGAAGAAGAAAATGTTTATATTTTCAGAAAAGGCCCTAACAAAGAAACTGATAGACGAGATTAAGTATATGTTAAACAAACCAGTAATAGAATGAGTCAGAGAATGGGTGATCTCTAAAATGTAGGTTTATTTTAGAAAGCCTTGGATCCAGTTAATTTTGTAGTTAGTTATATAATTTTATTTAAAGTGTATATATTGTTATAGTTTTATAAAATGGATATAATTTTTGTATTTGGTCTTGAGTCAGTGATTTTCCAGATTCTGAAAGAAACAGTTAAGTCATTGCGCCAATCGGAATTGAACCCTTGTGTAATAATAAGCACTCGGAATTAGAAATAATCGTTATAGAGATAATATCAAAACAAATGGCCAGTGGCATAGTTGGGGTGGGCGGCACTTTGAACCTTTTTGAACTTTTGCAGTTAATTCTAAAATACAGTCTCGAGAACTCAGTTCCAAATATTGTAATACTACTGCGAATTTTCCTCACAATTGTTGTAAGCATTGCTAGTTGTGAGAGGAATTTTTCTAAATAAAATTGATTAAGAATTACATTACTATGAAATAGACTTCACAATGTCATCAACGATTTTGCTAACAGAAAAACAAGAAAAATAACATTTTAGAATTGTTGAAATTAAAGTTTTACTTCAAAAATAAACATAGTGTTTAATTTATTTCCTTATACATTGTTTTGACTTTTTGTAGTATTTTTGGTATGTATTGAGAAGGGTGGCAAACTCGGGGACTTCCCCGGGTGGCAAAAGCTCTAGCTACGCCACTGCAAATGGTGTAGCCAACAGGATTAATAATTAACAAAACAAACAATCTCTTCTCTAAACAGAGTCATTTATTTCAACATGACAGTATTCAAACCAGTTTTATCATATAGATAAGAGAGTTAGGTTAGAAAGCTGGCTGGAAGCCACATATGTTGAGAATTTTGACAAAAAAAAATTGGAGTTAGGTTAGAAGATTAGTAGTCATATATGTTGAGATTTTTGAGAAAAATTATAGTGAACAAATTTTAATAAAGATATTGGAAAAGAACATGACAGTACTACATTCCCCCCCCCCCACCACCACTACTAATGTTATCTCCATGTATTCTAATTTTTCCTGGCATGCTATACTGGTATTATTTTCCTAATGCATGCTTCATGCATGTTTTTCTTACCTCTCTTTTCTGTAACCTTATCTTCAATTCCTGTTTGATTTTCTTAGTTTTATTTCAGCCCAAATCTCTTTCTCACTGAAAGTTTCATATAATTTTCTGTTGCTGTTAACATACTGTCTTCTCTTCCTCCAGATTCTTCCATCTGTGGTATTGCTTACAGCTGGTTTCTAAATTTATCATCACCTACTTAGTAACTCCACATGTATTCTATTTTCCTTGAGACTGTCACATACTCACTCACCACTAAAGTTGGGATCCTATAATTACTCTCTCACAGTGTGACCAAATACAAAGCTTTTTAGCGGCTTATGCCTAAAAGTGCTACAAGAAGGGAAAAAAATCCATAAATTTCCCTAAGAAAAACAGTATTAAAAAATTTCACCCAGATAAATTTCACATTAAAACTTGGTAGCCATGACTTCAGAGAATGCAAATTGTATTCTCAGACAGACCAGAGATTTACTCTATCAGGTTATAGTTTACATATCATGTGAAATGTGTTATGCCCACAAGAGCAGTAATAAAATCTGCTGACACTGTGATAATTACCAAATACAAAACTACTTGACTTGTATTCCCTCTGTCACAATCTGCGTAAGATAACTGTCCATCAAGAATTCAAAATTGAATTCTCTTATTATTGTATGTTATTTTCTCTGTTCAGTCTACATTGTCATAATTGGAAAGGGTCCAATGGTGACTGACTAAGGTAGTTTCTGACCTCTGGAATGTTGAGTATGAGGAAAGATTGAGAAGATGTAATTTGCAGAATCTGGTGGAGAGAAGGAAGAGGGGAGATATGATAGAGACCTACAAGTTGGTAAGGGGTTGTTATAAGATCAATGGTGGAGAAGTTCTACAGAGAATAGTGGGAGATCAGGGGAGAACCAGAGGTCATCCATGGAAACTGTATAAAGAGGGTGTGAGTAGGGGAGTGAGAGGCAGGTTTTTTTTTGTGCAGAGTTGTGAATGATTGGAATGCCTTGCCTGAGAGTGTGGTGTCTGCAAGGAGTTTGAGTGTGTTTAAGACACGGTATGATGAGATGTGTGTGTGTGTGATAAAAGGACCTCCCAGATGAGTCCTTGACTCCATGAGGTCTTGGGTAATAATAATACATAGCCAGCAAAAAAAAAAAAAAAAAAGAATGATTATGGAAGGATGATGTTGATTGGAGAAAATGGCATAAGAACAACTGCTGCAGAGGAGATAGTTGAGTCGGCCTGGTTGGCCGAGTGGTCAGAGTATCCGCTCTCCAGTAAAAAAAAAAAGACTGCAGGTTCGAATCCCACTGTGGGGATACTTGTAATTGTCTGTGAAAATACTAGTGATGATGATGATGGGCGGTAGATGGCGCTGGTGTAAATGATGATGGTATTTGGTGGATTGAGCAGTGGAGACAGAATTGTAGTGTGCCCTCCCCTCGATGAGTCATTGTACTCCCTAGAGGTGTTGCATAATAATAATAATAATATTTAATGAGCAGTTCATAAAGGTCTTTCATGCTTATGAATGTGACATCATGGAGAGTTTGAGAGCAATTGATGATGAGGAGGAGAGACTGACTATAAGTCAGCAAGAGGTATATGGGGGAATTGAGCAAACTTGATGTTAATAAGGCTGTGAGATTTGATAATATATCACCACGTATTTTGAAGGAACGTGTGAAAGAGTTAGCATCTGCCTTGATATATTTGTTTACTATAAGTTTTGCACCAAAGGAATGGAAGAAAGGAAAGATTGTGTTGCTTCATAAGGAAGGTTTCAGAACTCAAACATCAAATTATAGGCCTATCTCTGTATCACTTGTTGTGGTTATAATGTTGGAGAAGCTGGTGAGAACCAGGATCCAGAATTGTATTGACAATAATGGTATTATCTTTGATGGACAGCATGGGTTTGCTAAAGGGAGGTCATGTTTTACTAATCTACTTATTACAATAAGGCGACAACTTCATTGGACAAAGGAGATGGATACACAGTAGTATACTTCGATTTTGCAAAGGCTTTTGATGGATAGTTTGATAGTCAAACTAGTGTGGATGGATTGGAAATTGGCTGTCCTGTCTAATAGGTATCAACAAGTTGTGTATGGGGAGCAATATTGAAGACAAATGACACTAGCGTTGTGCCTCATGGGTCTGTTTTAAGGCCATTGCTGTTTAGCCTGTATGTTATTGATATTGGCAAAAATTTGGATGGGAATATTCAGTTGTTTGCAGGTGATTCAAAGTTAGGACTAACTATGAGGAGTAGGACAGATGACATTGCCTTACAAGAAGACTTGAATAGATTGAGTGAATGGGCAAGGGAGTGGGGATTTCATTTCAATCTTGCAAAATGTAAGGTTTTAAAATTTGGAAATCAAAGACGGGATGTAGAATTTATGCTTGGTGGAAATATATTGTTGGAGTTGGAGGAAATAAGAGATCTTGGGGTGATGCTGGATATCTAAAATTTAGAGGACTCATTGCCAAAATTGTGAGGACAACACAACAAATTCTGGGAATGATGTGGAGGGCACTGACTTCTAGAAGTAAGGAGATTCTTGTTCCATTGTATAAGGCTCTGATTAGGCCACACACACACACACACACACGGACTATTGTGCACAGATTTGCTCACCTAGTCAGGAGGAAGAGGGGTGATATGATAGAGACGTACAGGTTGGTAATGGGTTGTTATAGGATTAGTGTTGGAGAGGTTCCACAGAAAACAGTGGGAGATTAGGGGGAGCACAAGAGGTCATCCCTAGAAGCTGTAAAATGAGGTGTGAACAGGGGAGTGAGAAGCAGGTTTTTTTGCATGCAGAGTTGTGAATGATTGGAATGCCTTGCTTGCAAGTGTAGTGTCTGCAGAGAATTTGAATGTGTTTAAGGTGTATGACAAAGGGACCTCCGAGATGAGTCTTTGACTCCATTGTTATGATGTATGCATTTCCTCATTCATTTTTTGGTAGTAGTTTTGAAATATATAGATACACAAAATATAATAACTGTCACTTTAATTTTAGATGTGAAGTAGAAATATTTAGTGGAGATTATCCAATTCCACATGAAGAGTTAGTTAAAGGAGTTAAAGGAAAGGATGCTCTTTTTTGCCTACTAACAGATAAAGTAGATGCAGAAGTCATATCTGCTGGTAAGTATCAGTATGAGATTGCAAATTCAGTTCTAGAGTATTTTTCAGAATTAAAGACAAACCTGTATCCCATATAGTCTGTCACTCAGAAACAGTTTTTATACCATATAGCTAATGCATCAATGAACAGTGTAAACATTATCCAATTCATTCAGATATGTTTACAAGAATTTTCAATAAATTATTTATAAATTACTAGAATTTCTGTGTTTTTTGTGGGGTGTTTTTTCCTTTGGAAAATATTTACACAAATTCTTATATACAGTGACTTTCTGATTAATATAAAACTTCTTACTATGACATTCATATTATTATGATTATTTTTCTGGAACTTATTAAACAAAATCATGGGCAAATCCATGTGTTTTTTTTTTTTTTTTTTTTTAGTTGCAGAAAAAAAAATCCCATACATACTTGTTACTGTTAGCAACAAGTATGTATGGGATTAATGCATGGAAACTACAAGATGCCATTCCATACAATAAATAAATATTAAATAGAAATGCACACTCTTATTTATTCACTCTCACCAAATTTTGAGCTACTTTTTCTGTATTTATGCTTTAATTAGAGATTTGTTTTCAATTAGACAGATATAACAAATCTTCAGTTTTTCATCTTGTCTCATGCAGTATAACAAGATATATCACGTAGGTACCACTAAAGCAAAAAAAAAAGTTCATTAAAGCATTTTATGACTTAATCTTGCACAATGCCATCTCAATCAAGAGGATTGCACTCATAGAATGCAAAGAGATCTTTCATGGTCATATGTGAAAGATATTATCATTTGTAAAGACTTGCAAAGTAGGCAGAAAGCTTAATAAAAATGGTACAGTTAGTGGAGAAATTTCAATGCATATTAAAGAAACTTCTGAAGTGGTTTGTGGATAGATGTGTTCACAGATATGATTTGTGAGAAGAGAATAAAACATTCTGTGGAGTATTGTGCATAACATTTTCAGTAAAGAGACTGCTCATGTAGTAAAAATTGATGTTCATGTTTTGAGGTTTCAGAACATTTGAATAATTTTATTCTTAAGTAAGCTTCAGTGGTTCAATATAATTTGTTAAATTTGTGAAATGTTTACCTAGTTATTTCCACATAAAAAATAAGACTAATGAATTGATATGTGCTGTATTCTGTGCCATGCAAAACATCACAGTTTAAAATATTATAATAATGTCTTATAAAGTAGTGTGTTTGTTTACTGCAAGCTCACCAGAAATACTAATTAATGTACACAGAAAAATTAAGGATTAAAATAAAAAAAAGTAGTAAAGATTTTTATTGTTGATAATTGAATATATATAAAATAAAAATAAGAACAGCCATAGCTAAAGATGCATTCTGTAAAAATAAAGATCTGCTCAGAAGTTCTGTGAGTAAAAGACTGACACTTTTATTAGGTGGAAATGCATGATGATTTTAAATTAAAGCCTTTGCTTGTTTACCAAACATGGGGTGCCATAACATTCAAATTGTAGGTTTTATATCTGGTTGCAACTTTTTCTTTTTCTACTAAATAAATGTGCAAAGGCATCTTTTTCCAAAACAAACCTGTTTTCTTAATATAAAACATTTGTTCATCCTTGTAGCCTCTGTTTTCAGTCTTCTTTTAATATTGAGAAATTTTGTAGCAAATAATCATCTGACTTAATGGAATTTTTTTCTGATTGCAGTCTGCAATCCATATCATTAAAATCCTTTCTTTTAATGTTAGTGTGATACCAACATTCATTTTGATAAACTTATAGAGATTACTTAATGATAAGTAATTACAGTGGAATTTCAGTTGTTGAATGACTCTCATCTTGAACAAATAGGTTCCCGAACATATTTTCTGAACAAAAAATGCACTGGTTTCCGAGTGCCATAACATTCAAATTGTAGGTTTTATATCTGGTTGCAACTTTTTCTTTTTCTACTAAATAAATGTGCAAAGGCATCTTTTTCCAAAACAAACCTGTTTTCTTAATATAAAACATTTGTTCATCCTTGTAGCCTCTGTTTTCAGTCTTCTTTTAATATTGAGAAATTTTGTAGCAAATAATCATCTGACTTAATGGAATTTTTTTCTGATTGCAGTCTGCAATCCATATCATTAAAATCCTTTCTTTTAATGTTAGTGTGATACCAACATTCATTTTGATAAACTTATAGAGATTAATTAATGATAAGTAATTACAGTGGAATTTCAGTTGTTGAATGACTCTCATCTTGAACAAATCGGTTCCCGAACATATTTTCTGAACAAAAAATGCACTGGTTTCCGAACAGAATCTCGGTTCCCGAAGAGGCAAACCAGTAACCACGTGCTATGCAGGCTGAGATGTAAAGTGGGAGAGCGTCAGTTACTCGGCAGCTTCCGCTCAGTACAGACACTCGAATTTTCGATGCCTTTTCTTGATTTCTTTGTGTTTTTGTTGTTTTTCATAAATTATTATTAAATAAGCCATCATGGGGCCGAAGAAGGATAGTGATAGCAGCAAAGTGAAAAGAAAAGTTGTCAGAACCATGATAGAGGTGAAAAAATAAATCATATCCAAACATAAAAATGGTGTTTGTGTCTCGGATCTTGCTGTGCAGTTCGGTATGGCAAAGTCCAATACTCAAAATGTATAATATTCAAAATTAAAGAAGCGATCAAGGGAGCTGATGTTGCAAGAGGAGTGATTTGGATATATGAGAAACTGTTAGCTAGTGATAGTGTTTCTGAGGCTATAATTTGTGAAAAAGCAAGGCGATTACATGATGACCTGTTGAAGGAAAAACCCCGGTACGGGTGCTGATACTGATGTGTTCAAAGCTAGTAGAGGGTAATTCAAGAAATTTAAGAGAAGTGGCATACATAGTGTGGGGAGGCTGCGAGTTCAAACCAAGAAGCTGCTGAGAAGTATGTGCAAGAATTTAGTGACTAGCTAAAGGCTGAGGGTTTTCTTCTCCAACAAATGTTCAACTGTGATGAAACTGGCCTATTATGGAAAAAATTGCCAAAGAGGACCTACATCACTCAGGAGGAAAAAGCATTGCCAGGAGATAAACCAATGAAGGACGGGCTGACTCTTTTGCTATGTGGAAACGTAAGTGGGGACTTCAAGGTCAAGCCATTTCTTGTGTACCACTCTGAGAATCCGAGGGTGTTTAAGAAAAATAACGCGATGAAAAGTAAATTGTCTGTTATGTGGAGAGCTAATAGTAATGCTTGGGTAACCTGGCAATTTTTTATTGAGTGGATCCATGAAGTCTTTGCCCAAGTGTGAGAAAATACTTCCAAGAAAAAAAACTCTTCCACTAACTCCAGGAATGACCTCGAGTTAGTGGAAGAGTTTGATTTTATCACAGCGAAGTTCCTGCCCCCTAACACAACTCCTCTAATCCAACCCATGGACCAGGTCATTTCGAATGTTAAGAAACTACACCAAAGCACTGTTTCAAAGGTGTTTTGAAGTGACCTCTGACACAGAATTAACACTCAGTGAATTCTGGAAAAATCACTTCAATATCCTCCATTGCTTAAGTATCCTTGACAAAGCTTGGGCACAAGTGACTTACAGGACCATGAACTCAGCCTGGAGGAAATTGTGGCCAGACTCTGTAGCAGCCAGAGAGATCGGGGGCTTTGAGGCTGAGTATGTTGCTCTTGTCGATGATATTATGTCTCTGGGCAAAAACATGGGCTTGGAAGTTGACAATGCTGATGTGGAGGACCACAGGAATTAGCTCACCATGGAAGAATTGTAATACTTTCAGGAGGAGCAGCAAAAGATGGAGGTGGAGGAAATGTTTTCAGACAGAGAGGAAGGAAGGGAGGAAGTTCCTAGTTCTTTGATCAAAGAAAAAATGTGTGTGAAATGGGGTGAAGTGCAAAGTTTTGTGGAAAGATATCACCCTGACAAAGCTGTAGCAAACTGCATCATGAACCTTTTCAATAACAGTGCTGTGTCTCACTTCAGAAACATTTTAAAATGCAGGCAAAAACAATTCTCATTGAACAGGATTTTAGTGAGACAGAGGCCCAGTGTGTCTGTCTCGAGCATTGCCAAGAGATGGAAAAGAGAAAGAGAAAAAAAAACCAGGACAGTTACCTGATGTTTTTATGGAAGGGGACTCCCCTTCCTCACCTCACCTCCTTCCTCTTATGCCATCAACTCTCCTCTGTATAGTTAAAGTGAAGTTAAATTTTCATCTATATTTTATCTATTCATTGTGTTTATTCTTTTTTGTTTAAGATTTTATGCATTTTCATTATTTTTGTATACAATTTTATGCATGAAGTACTCTTATAAAGGTTTAAATAAGCTATCATTTGGGGGTTTAAGAATGGATTAATCCATTTTCATTAATTCTTATGGTAAAATGGTTTCAATTTTCAAACAAATTGGTTCCCAAACAGCCTTTAGGAATGAATTATGTTCGACAACTGAGGTCCCACTGTACTCTTAACACGGTAGTAATCTCCGTAATTTTTTGGTATCATTGAAAGATGTTCCATATTATTTATCACAGTTCTATGTTTAACAATCACTTTTGTCATATACGATATTGTGGCTATTCCATGTTTTTTTTATTTGATCTTTCTTATTAATTAGCATTTATAATGATGACTCATTCATTCCTTTGTCACGTGATACTTCTTTGTGAAACTTTATAGTTTCAAGATTTTGTTTTACTGTTGAATTTATTATTATTATTATTACACTTTCCACGGAGTTGGCAGACTCATCGTGGAAGGTTCATTCAACTGAAAACATATTTATCATATAGAATCTTAAAATGCTTAACACTCCTTGAATTAACAACGCATTCTGGTAATGCATTCCATTCCATTCACTGACAACCTCACGCTCCTCACACCCCCTCCTCACCACACTTTTACACAACTTCCAGGAATGACCTCCAGTTCTTATTCTTCTCACTATCTACTTGTTTTATAATTCCCTCTGGATTAATCTGATAAAATATCTCACTAACTTAAATGTCTCTATCATATCACCTCTCTTCCTCCTAATCCACCAAACTCTGCAATCCACATTTCTTCAACCTCTCTCCATAGCTAGCATTCCAAAGTCCCGATATTGTCTTAGTCACTCATCTCTGGACTCTCTCTCTCTCCAGTGTCTCCACATCACATTGAAAACCAGGTCACCAAATTTGAGCACAATAGTCCAAGTGTGGTCTGACCAGTGCCTTATAAAGTGACACAACCAATTCCTTATACTTACATGTTAGAGTGCTTCTTATCATAGCAGCACTATGATGTGCAGCCTTTGCAACACTAGCAATATGCTCTCTAAACTTCATTCTACTGTCAACCATCACTCCCAAATCTCTAATCCCATTCACTTCCTGCAGTATGACACCATCGATAATAGTACATTTCTGCACTTATATATTTCTTATATTTCTGCACTTCAACATACAACACTTTGCACTTATTGATATTAAAACTACAACCCTACTCTTTTGTTCAAATAAAAAGTCTATTCAGATCTTCCTGAAGGGAATTAACATCAGCAGTGCTACTTATAATTCTTCCTAACTTTGCATCATGAGCAAATACCTGAAGATCTCCCAGTCACATGATATATCGTTTACAAACAAGTTAAACATCAGGGGCACAAGAACAGAACCCTGGGACATGCCACTGGTTCCTCCTTTTTTGAAGTGGGTAACCAGTGGCATGCCTATATATTTCATCCTTGTTACAAAAGTCTTCATCAGGGAGAGGGATAGCAGAATAAATAGTAGTAAACACTCTTTGGCTCTGTAATCCAAATACAAGTTACATAGCTCATTCATTATTACATAAGGTTTTAAAATTTGGAAAACAAAAATGGGATGCAGAATGTATGCTTGGTGACAATATATTGTTGAAGGTGGAGGAAATAAGAGATTTGGGGGTGATAGTGGATAAGGATATGAAATTTAGGGGACGCAGCCAAAATTGTGAAGACATCACAAAGGCTTCTGGGAAAGATGCAGAGGACACTAACTTGTAGAAATAGGGAGATTCTTGTTCCATTGTATAAGGCTTTGATTAGGCCACACATGGACTATTGTGCCCAGATTTGGTCTCCTGGTTTTCAGAAGGATGAAGAGGTGTTGGAGAGGGGCCAGAGACAGTTGACTAAGGTAGTTTCTAACCTCTGGAATGTCGAGTATGAGGAAAGATTGAGAAGATGCAACTTGCAGAGTCTGGTAGACAGGAGGAGGGGGGCCGAAGGGAGATATAATAGAGACCTACAAGTTATTAAGGGGTTGTTATAGGATCAATGCTGGAGAGGTTCTACAGAAAATAGTGGGAGATCAGGGGAGAACCAGAGGTCCCTGGAAACTGTATAAGGAGGGTGTGAGTAGGGGGAGCGAGAATCAGGTTTTTTCATGCAGAGTTGTGAATGATTGGAATGCCTTGCCTGAGAGTGTGGTGTCTGCAGAGAATTTGAGTGTGTTTAAAGCATGGTATGATGAGCTGTATGTTTGATAAAAGGACCTCCTAGATGTGTCTTGACTCCATTGGGGTCTTAGGTAATAATAATAATAAAAGAATGTACATATACATATATGTACAGTTAATTGCAATGACTTTCCAAAAATTTGCTATAGCCTCACAATCAGAACAGTTAAGATACGAATCAATTTCAGAATCAATTTGATTCTGAAAAATTCTTTATCTATCCAGTGGTATGGTAAGCCAGGCCAGACTCAAATTCCAGGAATTTGATGTAGTACTGATGTTCTCACATTTAGTTTTGAGCAGAATAAATTTGAATATCATATGTAAGAAAGTTTTTTAAAAAGAAATCTTCTTCTTCCTTTCTAGGCTTATAGGCCAAATGGCCTGTTCCGGACTTATTTCCATCTTTTTAAGGGTCTTCCTCTGCATCGAGTACCTTTTGGGTGGTAATTTAGAATTTGTTTAGGTATTCTGCTTCTATTCATTCTTAGTATGTGTTCTTTCCATTTTTCTCTATAGCAAATCACTGTTTCATTTAGGGAGGTTGTAATTCCAAGTTTTTTTCTGATTTCGCTGCTTTTCATTTTGTCCATTATTGTGACTCCTTCAGTTCTGCAAAGAAATTTCATTTCGGATGATTCAATTCTTCTTTCATCTGCTTTTTTTATTGTCCATATCTCACTGCCATAAAGTAAGGTTGGTTTAGCAACTGTATTATAGATTCTTATTTGTGTGTGTTTTTGTACATAATTGGGTTTAAAAATTTTATTTATAATGCCTGTTACTTTTAAAAAGTTTGATATCTTGGCTCTATATCAGCTTCATTTTCATATGACATTGTGCAACCTAAATATTTGAATGTATTTAATTGCTCTATTATTTTGTTGTTTATTACTATTTTGCTTCTTATTGGATTAGCACCTTTGAAGGCCACGACTTTTGTTTTGTCTGTTGATATTTCCATACCATATGTTTTTATCAGATTATTTAGACTGCATAATGATTTTTGTAGTTCATCTTCATTATTTCCAAGGATTATTTGGTCATCAGCAAAAAGAAGAGTAGCTAATCTGGTGTTACGGTTTATCTTGAATCCTCCTTCATTAGTTATCTTCCATTCTTTTATGATTTTATCTATGTATATATTAAATAAAACTGGTGAGAGAGGGCAACCCTGACATACTCCTCGATTTATTGGTTTCCAGCTTGATATTGAATTATTGTACTTCACAGATATTTTATTATCTCGATATTCTTTAAAAAGAAATCAAGGTTGCATAATAATACACAAAATAATTGAATAATACACAAATATTATTCAATCAAAAAATGAATGAGCTTGAAAACAAGAACCAAAACTTCCTGATTCACTGGCAGACAATGAATAAAATTTTGACTGATTTAGCCAGATAGGCTTGTGATAATGTTGTCTGCATGGATTGATAAATCAGAGCTCTGTGTGGACTCAGGAAGTTAGAGACAGTCAAAGAAAAGCAGAAAAACATATCAGAAGCTCCTGGCCAGTAAGTCAGCATGTTCTCTGAGAGAATAGAGAGAAAAATGTAAGAAAGTGAAGTGGTGTGTAAAAATAGCTAAACAAAAATCATGGGAAGACTTCTAAGATGACAGAAAATAATTATCAGGAAGGGGATAATATATTCTGAAGAATATTGAAAAAGCTTAGAAATAGAGGAAGCAAAGTGTTGTTAAAAGGATAATGAAATTGACATGAAAACTGAAGGTTGATATTCTAGATGTCTGGATTAATTAATTTGAAAGATGATTAAATGAAACGAGCAATGACAGCACGGTAATAGAAAACATCCAAGACGAATGCAGTCAGAGGCGCATATCAATACTTGAAGTAGAAAAAGCCAGACATTCAACAACCGTACTCTAACATTTGTTCGTGTTGTACCATCATGTTTATTTGTGATTTAAACCAATACAAAATAAAATTTAGTAAGCAAAGTCTGAAATTGCCAGTCCATCTTCATTCATTCACTTCTAGGTTGATAATGCCTGCTAATGGAGTGTACCACAAAGCGATGTGTCAGCAGTCCTTGTTGATGCTTTACAGGGGGTGAAGATCTCAGTTTCTCTCTGACCCCTAAAGTACTCCTTTTCTGAAAGACAAGTTATTTTAATTAGTTTATTGATAATAATTTAAGAGATATTGTGTATGCTAATTCATTCCCTCATTCACTTCAGATGAAATAAAACAAATGGATGAAATAAAACTAATTTACATAGAAGTAATTAAATGGGGAGGAAACAACATAATTCACAATGTCACAAACTTTACTAAATCTATGCCTAGAAGAGGGGAAGATACCAGAAAACTGGAAAATATGCTACTCTGATACTGTTATTTAAAAAGGGAGGCATAGAAGCAGTAAAGAACTATAGACCGATTAGCATTCTCTATAATGTATACAAAATTCTCACAAAAATAATAACAAACAGATTTACCCCTCTTCTAGACTCAAATCAACCTATAGAACAGACAGGATTCTGTAAAGGCTTTAACACAATTGATCATATTATTATTACAGAACACCTCCAGGAAGTCCAAAGACTCGTCGAGGGAGGACACCTACTCTGCAACTCTTTGTTTCACACACCACTCCACCAACCGCAACTACCTTCATCATCTAAGCCAACGCCATCTACCGCCGACCACCACCACCACCACCACTAGTACTTCACAGACAAACATCCATGACCACGGCGGGATTCGAACCTGCAGCCTTTTGGCTGGAGAGCAGATATGCTAACCACTCGGCCAACCAGGCCGGCAGTAAATGTCCATGCAGTAAAACAAATAGACAAAAGGAGAAGAAAAACAACTGCCTTTCTGTTCAGCCTTTATTGATTATGAAAAAGCATTTGATTCCATCAAAACTAATTCAATAATCAAAGCACTCCAGAATCAGGGAGTGTATACCATACTGCAACAATCCAGCTTCACATGAGTAGCACCCAAAATCTTTACAGCAGTCCTTCAAAAAATATTTAATAATATAAATTGGACAAACCTTGGTATAAAAATTTATAACAGAAACTTAATGCACCTAAGATATGTAGATGATATAATTTTTGCATACACTCCAGAAGACCTTAATATAATGATAGAAGATCTGCATCATGAAAGCAGAAAAGTTGGTTTTAAAATAAGCAGAGAAAAACTAAAATCATGTTTAATCATTTTGTAACACCAAAAAACATAATAATAGAAAACAATTTCTTGGAAAGAGTCTCTTCATATACATACTTAGGTCATCTCATTGATCTAAACCAGTGATTCTTAACCTTTTCAAAGTCACGGAACACTTTTGATTATAAGAAAAATTTGGGTCAGAAGAGGAGAGAATGGAAACAGTAGGAGAGAGAGAGGTATGGAAATGTTAGAAAAGAAAATAGCAGTAGAGGAGAGGGAATGAGCGAGACCTATGGGAATGAAAGAAGAGGAGAGAATGGAAACAATTGGAGAGAGGGAATGGTAAGAGGTCTGATGTATGGGGACTCAATGATCCATGGTGTTCAAGATAGGATGCGTGAGGAGTGTTTGCCAGGAGGAACAATAGAAAGGGTGGTCATGGCAATTAAGAAAGGTGAAAGGGTGGTTGAGATGATTGCGATGGTAGGAACAAATGACTTGAGTGGTAATGTAAGTTGGGCAGCGAGAGATATGAGATTTTTGCTTGAGGCTGTACGGAAGAAGACAGAGAGAGGAAAAATAGCATGCGTGTTGCCTAGGTATGATAATGATGAGTTGAGCAGAAGAGCAGTAATATTGAATGACATAATAGCTAGACTGTGTGACAACTGGTATATGTGGATGCTTGGAGTGTATTTGAGGAAAGAGAGAAATTGTATGCGAGAGACCGCTTACATTTGAATGAGGAAGGACGTAGGCATCTGGAGAGATTGCTGTTCTGAACAAGTCAGTGTGTCCGAGGGAGGATGATAGCAGGGGTGACCTCTTGTGGGAATGGATGCTTGGTAGAAGGGAGACGACATCAGGTAACACTGAACCCAGTGGAGTCTAGAGGGGGATAATGCTGGGTATAGAAACAATGGCATTTATATGCTTTATACTAATGCCAGGAGTATCCGGAATAAGGGAGAGGAATTGGTGGCGTAGATAGCATCAGCCTGGCGAAAAATTATTCGGATCACTGTGACATGGTCGAAAGAAGAGGATATAATAACAGGAATAGAAGTCGCTGGGTACAGCATTTTTCGACAGGAAAATTTTGCGAGGGGAAAGCGTAGTGGTGGGGTACTGCTTATGATAAGTGACGACCTATGTCCTCTAAGAGTGGAGGCTTTGGAAGGAAGTGAGACAAATGATTTTGAGAGCATGTGGTGTGAGGTAGAGGTAGGCAAGATAGGATATTTAGTGGGGTGTTGCTACAGGCCCAGGAGCACAGAGGATGGGGACCAGGAGATGTTTAGACAGTTGAGTTTGGCAAGTGAAAGAAGAATGATTGTTATGGGAGATTTTAACTACAGCAATATAAATTGGAGAGAGGAAGATGCATGTAGCAATAGGGAAATGGAATTTCTAGAATTCTTGAGGGACAAATGTCTTAGGCAACATGTAACAGAGGGAACAAGAGGTTCAAAAGTTTTGGATTTGGTTATAGCATCAGGAGAGTTGATAATAACTGAGATGATATCTCTCCCAACAGTTGGAGAGAGTGACCATATGGTTTTGACTTGGAAAATGAATAGACATGCAGGAGTATCAAAGAGACGGGAACTTATGTGGAATTATGAAGCAGATGATTATAGTAGTCTTAGATGTCAACTTCGGGAAGTTTCATGGAGGGAGGAATTGGAAAGCCAGGATATCATTAGTGCGTGGGAAATTGTGAAAGAATATTTGTTAGCAGCAATGGTAAGTTGTATACCCCTAGTGAAGAAGAGGACACAATTTCAAGTAAAGCGGATGACAAACAATATTAAACAGCAATTGCATGCAAAACAGAGGCTATGGAAGAGATATAAGATGAAGAGAAGATGCATGAAGAATATAAGAGAGGCCAGAAGAGTGACTAGTATGGTAAGGAAGGCAAAACTGAATATGAGAGGAGATTGGCCCTAAGATCCGAAGAAAATCCTAGGGAATTTTTTAGCTATGTGGCCAGTAGGAGGAGAAATGACTATGGAAGAATGATATTGTGGGATAAAAATGGGAATAGAGTGACTGATGAAGTGAGTGATGACTTCCTTACCACATAGTGGAATTGTTCAATGAACACTTTATCCTGGAGAGTCAGTTTTAATGTGGAGGGATGCCCTAGAGGGATAGGGCAGGTTCTAGGTTTAGAGGTACAGGAGGAGAGTGTGTTTCAGATACTGAGTACTCTGGATGTCAGTAAAGCTTTGGGACTGGATCGTATTTCACCACAAGTTTTGAGAGAATGTGCTAGGGAACTGACAGTGCCTTTAACCTGGCTTTTCAATGAAAGTCTGGCTGCGGGAAAGGTGCCCAGGGAATGGAAGGAAGGTAAGATGGTGCCATTGCATAAGGGTGGTAACAGATTGGAAATGTGTAATTATAGGCCAGTTTGTGTGTCATCAGTAGTTGTTAAGATCTTGGAGAAGGTAGTGAGGGACCATATACAGCATTGGGCAGATGAGGGTAATGTTATCTGTGAGAGTCGACATGGATTTGTGAAAGGGCACTCTTGTTTTAGCAATATGCTAGCCTTTTATAATAAAGTTACAAGAGCATTAGATAAGGGTAAGGCATATACTGCAATTTTCTTAGACTTAGCGAAGGCATTTGACAGGGTGCCACGTGATAAGCTGATATTTAAGTTGCAGCACATGGGTTTGAATGTCAGATTGGTCAACTGGATTCAGGATTGGCTGTCTGATAGGTATCAGAGAGTTGATGGTGGAGCAGTTTCAAGGAGGCAGAGGGTTACAAGTGGGGTCCCACAGGGCTCAGTACTAGGACCTATATCGTTTAACCTTTATATTAATGACATTGCCAGTGGATTGCAAGGGGATATTCAGTTGTTTGCAGATGATGCGAAGCAGAGAAGGATTATTAGTAATAGTGCAGATGTGGTAGCCCTGCAAGAGGATTTGAATAAGCTATATAAATGGGCAAATGAATTGGGGTATCAGTTTAATGCAGCAAAAATGTAAGGTCTTGAGGTTTGGGAAACATCGATGCAATGCTGCATACTCTATAGGAGGAGTTATACTGGAGAAAGTAGGGGAGACAAGAGATCTGGGGTTGATGATTGATGGAAACCTGAAATTTAGAGGACATATTGCAAAGGTGGTGAAGGTAACACAGAGGATTGCTGCAATTATAAGAAGGACACTGACCTGCAGAGATAAAAGGGTTGTCATTCCATTGTATCAGACCACACTTGGACTATTGTTCTCAGATTTGGTCCCCAGGATTTGAAGATGATAAATTAACTGTGGAAAGGGTACAAAGATGGTTTCAGGACTGTACAATTTTGGTTATGAGGATTGGCTGAGGGAATGTGGACTGTAGACTTTGGTGGATAGAAGAAGGAGAGGTGATATGATTGAGACTTTTAAACTGTTGAGAGATGATTACAGGGTTGACACTGGGGAGTTCTTTCGCTTGGTTGAACAGCGGGAAGGAGTGATGACAAGAGGCCATCCCTGGAAGTTACGAAAGGAAACCGTGAGCAAGAGGGTGAGGAGTGGTTTCTTTGCATGGAGGGTGGTTGAACCGTGGAATGCATTGCCTGATGGAATGGTGAGAGCAAGAACGGTCAATGAGTTTAAGGAGTGGTATGATAGACTTTGTGTTTCTTAGGGGGGAGGGGACCATCCCTCGATGAGTCTTGACAGACTTTATGTTCCATTGATCTTGTTACTTCTTCTTAGGAAGGACCTCCCACGATGAGTCTTTTGACTCCATGGAGGCCTGAATAATAATAAAACTAACAATAAAAATATTCATGAACTTGCCTTTTATAAAAATGGAACTTATTTTAATTTGATACTTGAGCTCGTCGGGTTTTACAGATTTCAGCAATATCAGTCTAATATGTGATATAGCTGGCCTCGTCTCTTTGTTTATGTTAGTAAGACTTTCAAGCTTTTTAGTTTTTATATTGGTCTGTTCACTCATATTTCAGTGAACAGACCAATATAGAATAAGACCGAGCTCACTCAGTTATGATGTTGAAAACTGTAACAAAATTTTCAGTGCCCTTGTGGAGAGAGCTGGGTATTCGGCTTGGAAAAAATCCAAAATTTCTCAAGAGTTATTTCAGAGAATTTCATTTTTAGAGTACGATCCATTGATCTTGTTACTTCTTCTTGTAACAAAAATTCACAACTCGATGTGTTAACTGTGCCAAATGGATTTCGTATCCAGTCATAATTGTGTGTATTTAAGGAAGGAAAGTAACTTTAAATCTTTTCTTCCAATATTGTTAAATGTTATAACGGAAATAATTCTCTTGACATTTTTTTATAGCAAAGGAAACATATCTACTGTATTTTTTTTTCCTTTCTTTTTGATATGTGGTTTTTCCAAAGAGATACTTTTTTTTTTTTTTTTCTGAAAAGCTGACAATTTGTTAGTGAATGTCAAAATATTTTCATTTTTCCCTTGGATACTTGTATTAACACTATAATAAGTAATTAAAAATATTGGCTAAATACGCCATTTTAGCACACCAAATATCATTTTGAAGTCATTTTACAAAAGCATCTCTACCTTCATTTTGAAAAAAGGCCAATAATTCATTCTTAAGTTCTAAAATTTGTAATAGTACTTTACCCCCCTGGATAACCATCTTATTTCAGTGTGCAGAAGCAAAGATTCATACTTGGCTTCCATAGATATGCAAAGTTTTTTTTTAAAAAGGCATGCTTTTGAAGGTCTTGACTTGATGTAATTTACCATATTTACAACTTGGTCTAGTACAGGTTTTAATATTGCCGATAATGTTTTTGAAACTAGGGATTCTCTGTGCAAAAATAGTATGTAGATAGATGTAATATTCAGAACAGAAGCAGAACAAAACTGAAGACCACTGTCAAAATCCCATGCTACCCACCAACCCATGAGTTGAGAGAAGAATTGAGAGTATTCCTTTTTTGAGCCATTAAAAATCCACCAGAAACTGTAGCCTACCTATCTGTACAGACTACTTCAAATGCAGGAGGGTGTACTTCCTCCCCTCCCTTCCTAAACCATAAAACATCGGAACGGAGCTATCTGTCCATGTTTTGAGACCAAGTACATATCCAGAATCCAGTTAACTGCCATTATAGGCTTATTGCTATATTCTAGCCACAGATTTCCTTTGGAAGTCATATAAGTAACAGAACAACTAATACCAGATGCCCTCGTATTGTATTGTCTCCATTTGTAACCATTGACAATGTCAGGTTTCAGCTAGTTTTTAAAACAACACAAAAGAAAAGAAAATGTGCGATGTTATACTTACAGCAGCATAATGTTATAACTGAGGATACATAAATTAATCAGTTATAACATAGCATCATTGTAAATATAACATCACACAGCTCTTTCTGTTTCAAATCAATCCATTGTTTGTGTTCTACTTTGTAATCGACTGTCACTGTCACCGAAGATGATCTGTAAGTTTCAGACCGAAATACCTGGCCTTCTAAACAAATAAATAAGTAATATAACTGTGGCACAAGCTTTCTCTAAAAGAAAGCAAAAAACCTGCTTCTCACTCCCTTGCTCATACTCTTCTTACACAGCTTCCAGAGATGACCTTTTGTTCTTCCCTATTCTCCACCGTTTTATGGAAAAAAAAAAATCTTCAACATTAATCCTATAACAGCCCTTTACCAACTTGTACATCGCTATCAAATCATCCCCCCCTCTTCTTTTTGTCCACTAGGCTCTGCAAATTGCATCTTTTCAACATTTCTTCATATTCAACATTCCAGAGATCAGAAACTATTTTGGTCAGTTGCCTCTGAACCCTCTCCAACATCTCTTCATCCTTTTGAAAAACCAGGTGACCAAATTTGTGCACAATAGTCCATATGTGACCTAATCAGAGCCTTATATAATTGAACAAGAATCTCCTTACTTCTACAAGTCAGTCTCCTCCTCATCATTCCCAGAATTCATTGTTGTCCTCACAATTTTGGCAATGTGTCCTCTAAATTTTAGATCATTATCCATCATCACACCATGATCTCTTATTTCCTCCACCTCCGACAATATATATACCAAGAGTAAATTCTACATTCCATCTTTTTTTTTTTCTTTCAAATTTTAAAACCATACATTTTGCATCATTGAACTGGTATTCCCACTCAAGTGCCCACTCACTCAGTTTATTCAAGTCTTCTTGTAAGGCCACAACATCTGCTGTATTCCTCATAGTTCATCCAGCTTTGCATCATCTGCAAACAACTGTATATCCCCCATTCCAGTCTTTGCCATTATCATTAACATACAGGTTAAACAGCTTCTTCTTTCACTACGCGTTATTCCAGCTTCCTATGCAGAATCTGCATGTTACTTAGATGTGACTACTTGTTAGTACCACTCCCAACCAACCTGTTGCCTAGTCCACCACTGGGGGGATATATTTTTGGCTGTAGAGGCGTATGTTCACGGGGCTGGTTTGCCTGCTTGCGGGATGAAAAACGCCAGATAAACTGGTGGAAAAAACCCTACTGCCCGTGCCCAAGACCGGTTAACTTGGCTATGCCTGAGGAAGATCCTCAAGTTCCTTATGTCTTCAACAGGAATCGAATCTGGGACAGTCCTTCCCCAGGCATATGGTTGCAAAGCGCAAAGCCACTAGGCTAACCACGCGGACATACAGGTTAAACAGCAATGGCCATAAAACAGACCCCCTGAGGCACTCCATTAGTGACTTCCTCTTCTGGGATATTGCTCTCCATACACAACTTGTTGATATCTATCAGACAGCCAATCTTCAATCCAATGCACTAGTCCAATATCCAACCCCATCCACTCTACTTTGAATATCAACTTATCATGAGTTAATCTATCAAAAGCCTTCACAAAATCTGTGTGTACTACTGTGTATCAATTTCCCATGTCCAGTGCTGCTATCACCTTATTGTAATAAGTAAGGAGGGCAAAGTCTGACTGTCACCTCCTCATGGTGCCTTCTGGATAATCTAATGACAGTAGCATTTTAGTTAAGATAAAAAACCAAATGGCTAGTTTTCTGGTACCTTAATATAGAAAATAAGGGGATAAACATCCTTTGTTGTTTTATAGCCAGTAAGCGAAACTAAAGATCGATAACTACGATCTATAAGTTTCAAGCCGAAAAACTATTGGCAAAGGCAATTCGAAGTAAAGGTGGAGCAAGCTCCCTCACTATTCTTGATATTTTCTCATAATGTAAAACACAGCTCCTAGGAGATGTAATACTGTCATTACATTATGAGGAGAGGTCACTACCCAGACCAGTTTCAACCTTTTTTGAGGTCTCATTAGTGAGTAGGTAGACCTGGAAGATATCAAAGCTTAGTGAAAAGAACTTACGTACCTTCACTATACAAATGCCATAAAGGTGTGATTATATTTTAGTTAAGATAAAAAGCCAAATGGCTAGTTTTCTGGCACCTTAATATAGTTTATCCCCTTATTTTCGACAGTAGCATTTCTTTTTTCCCATCATGGAGATAAAATAGGGAAATGCAAGAAAAAAGCCTAGAAAATCCTGAGATCATTAGCTCTTTCAAAAATAATGAAATATGGACCTGACTCAATAAAGATCTACATAAATGGCTCCAAAAATCCAAATGGCAATTTTGGGAGCGGCATACTCATCTATGGCTCTCAAAATATAGAGCTAAAAACAACCAACAGTATAGGATGCAACTCATACTATGCAGAATTAATAGCCATTAATACAACACTGCAACATTTGAATGAACAAAACTCAAAGGAATTAATATTTTTCACAGATTCCTTAGCAGTCCTTCAAGCTATTAAGAACTGCTACACTAGCCATCAAGAGATACTTAGAGACAGCAAAAAACATAAACAAACTATATAAGAATTCTGAAATAATTTTCCAATGGATTCCATCCCGTGTATCGTCACTATCAGACTTGGGAAAAATGGAAAAAAAGAGTTGTAGTTATTAAGGATATGAAACTGCAGATGAAGTAGCAAAAATGGCTGCAACATCAAGTGATACTCCAGGACATGACTCACCACTGGTATTCAGCAGAAAAACCAGAAGCCATCAACTGCAAGTTTAATCGCTGTGCCACTACCATGATCTCTCATCTCAAGACTGGCCACACAAGACCAATCAAGTTTAGCAATGGCAAAAAAATCTTCCCCATCTGAAAATCTGTAACATCGAGGAAGCATCACCACTGCATTTACTAACTTGTATGAATATTTCTAAATGTGAACTCTATAACAACCCAGAAAAGGTACTGTATAGAATACATGAAGTTGACCTCTATGATCTTGTGTAATAATACTATGGGATAATTAAAAAAAAAAGTATAAGTAGATTACTAAAACATGATCTCCCTTTAGCAAATCCTTGTTGTCCATCAAAGATAATATTACTGTTGTCAACCCAATTCTGGATCCTGATTCACACCAGCCTTTCAAACATTTTATCCACAACACCTGACACATGGTCTATAATTTGATGCTTGAGTTCTGTCATCTCCCTTATGGAGTGGCACAATCTTGCCCTTTTTACACTCCTTTGGAACTCGACCTAGTGCAAGACTCATATTAAGAAAATATGTCAAGGCAGATGCCAACTTCCTGGCACATTCCTTCCAAATATGGTGATATATTATCAAGTTCTACAGTCTTATTAACATCGGGTTTGCTTAATTCCCATATACCTCTTCCTCACTCAGTCAGTCTCTCCTTCTCATCATCCACTGCAGACATTCTATATGTGTGTGCGTGTGTTGTTATAGATGTATATTTTATAGGCTTATAGTTACATATATCTTTTCGTCTGTATTCCCATATATAACTCCTTTTTTTACTTATGTTAACCAAACTCTTTACCCCCATAGTAACTACATCCCTTTTTTTTCCCCATTTTTCCCAAGTCTGACAGTGACGGATACACAGGAAAAGGATGTAGTCCTCCTTCCTTAGAGCTTCATTTGTTATAGATGATTCTCTTTGGTTGGGAAGACTTGGGTTCGAATCCCATCCTAGATGTGAAGAACCTGTATAAGGACTTTTCAGCTTAAGGTAATGTAGCTGATCTCATATGGAAAGGGTAGAGTTTTTCTTCCTGTAAAGTCAGCTGTTTCATCCTGCAAAACAGATGCAATGGTCAGGACATCATTTGCAGTGCATAGCTTTGGATGGAAATGCTGTAAATCTAAACAACCAACCAGTTTTATATCCCTTCCCATTTTTCTGTTTTTGGTACACACACACACACCTAATTTGTTTATTCCTTTTCTTAACATATAACCCACTTCTTGCCTAATTGCTTCTCTTAGCCAGTACCAGCACTTTCCAAATACAAGATACCCCCCCCCCCCCAAATCCTATCCAATTCTCCATTTATAACAGTTTAAGTATTTCATCCAGGTATACCTTCAGGCAATAGCTGCTCACCTCCAAGTATTTCATTCAGAGCACTTTACACATTTAAATATATTTCATTTTTAAAAATTATGTCTGTATTTAAATATATGAAACTTTTTTGTAGGGGAAAAATTAAAAGCAATTGCAACTATGTCTGTTGGCTATGACCATATTGATCTGGAAGAATGCAAAAAGAGGTAAAAATTAATTCTTCTATATTATTTTATCATCAGTATTTCTATTACTGAAGAAGGTGCAACACGTTTACTCCATATAATTTTTTTGTGTATAAGGTATTATTAAAAATTATCATTTTATGAAATGCTGAAAAAACCAGCAATTAAAATTTAGTATCTTGCTTCTGACTATTTGGTTTTCATTGCTATTGTAAAACTAAGTAGGAAGAAAAATGCTCTTTGGTTTGGTTGCAAGCAAAAAGAAAGTAACTTGAACCATTTTCTGCTCTGTGGTGAATTGAAGGTTAGCTAAAGCAGTTCATATTGGAATGAATATTGTTGATTATGGAGAGGCACTGGTTATTATTATTATTATTATTATTATTATTATTATTATTAACCTTTCACCAGGAAATAAAACTCATCTACATGACCAATGACATGAATGTATGTCCTGGTATAAATATGACTTTAGATAATTTGTGTTCACCTACTATCACCAAATGTGTTCATGGTTGGTTATATTTGTGAGGGAAAAACCAGAGCATCTAACACAACCACAGTATGAGAACACTCAATTCTTGGGAATGGGGGTGGAGAGAGAGAGAGAGAACACAAACAGAAGGTGAACACACATTGATGACTAAATCATCAATGTAGCTAAACCAGTATGCATAATTCACTATATGCATGGTTTGTGTATATTCACACTTCCAACATGTTCAAAATACAAAAAAAAATAAAATGAAATATTTTTAAATGGAAAAAAAAAAAAATCCTTATCATATCAATTGCATACGAAATGTACTCTAGGTTTGCTAATAACCTTTTGTTGATGGGAGCAACATAAACTAAAAAAAAAAAAACTATTTTGATCATGATACATAAATTTCAGTTAAACTATAATCCAGTTGCTGCATATATTAGTTCTTTGTATATTACTTCTAATTTTCTTCTTCAGTATCATTTTATTTTACCCTCCAGTATTGTTGGTTCGACTAGATACAGCAAACTCTTCTACTCTATATATATATATATATATATATATATATATATATATATTAAAACCAGGTTTATATTTAAAATAGCTTGGTATCTTTAACGTATATTATACCCAAGGTAAAAAAACTTTCTATATATATATATATATATATATATATCTTCCTATTAGATAAATAATTCATCATATTATATCTAGTCATCATTACCTATCTGTCACATTTTAATTAGCATTTTATTGTATGAAATGCTAGCAAGGTCTTCTTTAAAATTCAAATGCATTACATCAGTCATTACCATGGTCTGTTTTCCTCATGATTTTACCATTAAAAGTAAATAAACACTTGTCATAACATGCTTTCCCTAATGAGATCATGCTAGACAAGTGATAGCTGTCAATAATATCATGGATATGATGATTAATTAATTTTTCCCATTACTTTCTCTATAACATTAAAAAAAACTCATTTGTTTTTAATTCTCCACATTATGTAATGAAAAAATCCTTATGAATTGGAGTAACTCTTTTCAAACTTGAGTGAGTGGAGACAGAACTGTAGAGCAAGTGCCCTCCCTCGATGAGTCTTTGGACTCCCTGGAGCGATCAAGTAATAATAATAATAATATTATTATTATTAATAACTTCGAATCAGAAAGTATTATTCCCACTGTCATTGATTCATTGAAGATAATCCAAAGTGGATTAATTAAATGCTAGAGTATAGAGCCAAAAGGCTTTGATTTGGCATAAGTAAGATATTTAAATTGATTATATTATGGATCCATCCATATCTTATAACCAAATGTAGAATGAAATTTACTAGAGAGCTTATGAGGATATAACCTTTAAATCAGAGTTTTGCTACTTAAAAGACATGGGCTTTGCCTGGGATCCCATATATTCCCCTTTTATTAGGTTTCATTGGACTGCCAGCTCTTTCAGACTGGTGGTGGTGGTGGTGTTGCTCATGAGAGACTAGGAAGAAACCTTAAAGAGTTCAAAATTCGGTTTAATACCCCTGTGGATTAACTCTGACATTTATTGATTACCAAGGAGGGTATGTCATTCCCACCCTCCAACCTTATCAGTTTAGGTGATTTATGATATCAACAATTTTTCCTCCTCCTGTATCCCTCCAGCAATATTTCTTCTTCTAACTATAATACTTATTAAATGCTTCTGCAATCACAACTGGATCATTCAAAACTATTCTAGAACAGGTAATAACACTTATTCATTTTTATTATGCTTACCCATTTTACATAACTTTTTTTGAATTGATCTTAGGTCTAGCTATCTGTAATTCAAAGTCGGCTTTACAGTATTTAATGGTTTAATTAATGTTAGTTGTTGCTTTCATCATACTTAATTTATCATAGCAGTGCTTTTTACACAACACACACACACACACACACACACACACACATATATAAATTTCCTCAAGAAGTCAATTATTCTTCCAACTGTATCTAAGTTTATTCCAAAATTTGCTCCTACTGATAAACATGGATTAAAGTATCTATGTCCCTTGATGCAATCCATTTTACATTAGTTTCTTCCATTAAATAATGTCTCCCAGTTAATACTCGATTTTCTTATCCCCTCACAGTCAGCTTTTTTAAATTCCATCTAATTATCATCCCCCCCATCATAATTCTTTTCCATGTTCAAATGATCATCACAATTTAAGCAGTTCTAAGTATTTAAATATGATCCAACACTAAATCTTCTGATGTTATGAACTTCAAGATCCTGTGCTCTTTGGTAGGTTCTTGTACATGGCTGCTTTAGATACCTGTCATGAACTTGCTCTAGAAATTTGCTACCCAGTATATTATCAACTCTTCATGTTGAAAATTTCTGGAATAAACTACAGTTGATCCTTGAACAATGTTGGGGTTAGGGCTCCAACCCCTTGCATTGTTTGAAAATCTTCGTATTACTTTTGACTCCCAAAAAACTTAACTACTCATAGCTTACTATTGACCAAAAGCCTTACCAATAACATAAACAGTTGATTAACATATATTTTGCATGGTATGTATTTATTATATACGAGGGACGTCCAGAAAGTAAGTTCCAATGAGCTGTCAGAGAAACAAATATACTTACAAAAAAAAACTTTATTGGAAATTGAAATTAAAGTAGACATCTTTCACTACTTTTCTACATAATTTCCACCATTGTTCAGGCGCTTATCATAACGGGGCACCAAGAGTTGTATACCTTTGTCGTAGAAGTTTGCAACCTGTGACACAAACCACGTATTGATCTGCTTCTTTGACCTTGTCATCTTCTTAAACCGCCTGCCACCAAGGAAAGATTTCAGATGTTTGAACAGGTGAAAGTTGCTTGATGCGAGGTCAGGACTGTATGGGGGATGATGGAATTGTTCCAACCAAAGGTGGTGAGAAGTTGTGTTATGCCAGCCATGTGTAGGCGAGCATTATCATGAAGCAAAACAACGTCCCTGATAAACATGCCACGTCATTTATTCTGGATTGCACGACACAGTTTCTTAAAGGTTTGGCAGTACATACTCGCATTGATTGTGGAGCCTTGACCCAAGAAGAGTACCAGCAAAATCCCTTATCTGTCCCAAAATACGGTGCACGTGATTTTCCAAGTGGAAACCGTTGTCTTCAATTTTGTCTTGACTGGTGATGAGGTGTGTCTCCACTCCATGGACTGTTGTTTGGATTCAGGGGGTTGCATGCGACACCCAAGTCTCATCCCCGTCTGCTCAGGAAAGCATCGTCATCCTCATGGTAGCGTGTCAAGAATTCCAACGCACTACCCAGCCGATTCACTTTGTGTTGTTTTGTAAGCAACTTCGGCACCCAGTGTGCACACAATTTCTGATAATTCAGTTTCTCCGACACAATTTCATGAAGACATGAATGTGAAACTTCTGAAAATTGCAGCACGAGTGACATCATAGTGAATCCCCTATTCTGTCGAATCTTCTCTTCAACCGAATGCACCAAATTGTCAGTCACTAAAGGTGGTTGCCGGCTCCATTCATTATTGTGCACACCTGTCCTTCCTTCATTAAAAAGTGTTACCCATCTTCGTACCATTGAATCACTCCTTGCATGTTCTCCATAAATCTCAATAATTTGCCGATGAATTTCAGCTGCTTTAACGTTCCTCACGTTCATGTACAAAAAAATAACTATTTATTAACTTATTGCTGATATTTCGCTGGTATTCTATCCAGTATCTTCAGAGCACAAAAACAGTTTGTCACAGTATGCAAGACAACAACAATCTGGTATAACAATGGAACTAGTTTTGAACAATCGTAATGTACAACACAAAGACTAAAGTCCTAATTAGGCACCATCTACATGAGACAGCAGATATTAATTAGATCTTAAGGTGACTGTCTCCCAAATCTTTGGCAAATTTATACAGCCATACATGTTGAAGTTTTTATTATTATTATATGACACCTCCAGGGAGTCCAAAGACTCGTCGAGGGAGGGCACCTACTCCACAACTCTCCATCTCCACCACTCATTCACCAACTGCAACTACTTTCATAACCTATACAACGCCATCTGCCACCGACCACCACTAGTATTTTCACAGACAAACACAAATATCCATGCCCACGGTGGGATTTGAACCCACAGCCTTTTGGCTGGAGAGCAGATACGCTAACCACTCGGCCAACCAGGCCGGTGTTGGAGTATGTTTCAAGGCTTCAGTTGATTCCAAGAGGAATCTCTCTGACTTATAAAAGCTTCTGTGTGGCACTTTTGTTTTTTTTCCCAATTGATCCTGTGTGCAGGCGGAGGGGGTGTATCCAAAGCATGGTCTGCTAGACCCGACTTGCCATAGCATGTGCCAGATGTATTTTTTTATGTTTACTGAGGTGGATGTCCACAGTTCTTCTTGTCTCTCCATGGTAAGATTGATCACACAAACAGGGCACGTCATAGACTCCTGGATGTGATAAAGAAGAGATTCGGTCCTTGGGTGAATGGATGAGAGTTGCGAATTTGACGTATGGTTTAAATATTGTGCATAGTTGATGTTTATTAAGCTCTCTAGATACCTTTTCAGATGTGCCTTTAATGTATGGGATGGTGACAGTTTTGTTGTAGTCTTCTGTGGTAGACTGTGGGGGGGGGGATTTCTGAGGTGCATTTAGTATTTTTTCTATCTTAGGGGATTAGAGCCATTGGCCAAGAAGGTGGGATGTAAGTGAGTGAGTTCAGCAGTGAGAGCATTGTATTGGAACAAATCGCTCTAGCTCTGTAAGTTAGTATTTTTGGATACCATACTGTTGAGATGGGTGATGGTGTGATTGTGTAAATATCTCTCTGTATGTGTGGATTTTCTATAAACCTAGAATGATAAGTGACCATCTGGAAGTTATAATAAATTTAGTTTAATCCTTTATCCAAGTGTAAGCAAACAAAGTTTGCACCTGAAAATATCTTCAGGACTGAGGTAAGGTAGTGCAACACCAGGCAACTCTGAGCAAAGGTGGACCAAGCTCTCATCACTCCTTGTCTCAGTATCTCCCATAATGCAAAGCACATCTCCTTGCAGACATGTATACTGCTATGCATTAAGGGAAGGGCCACTACCCAGACCAGTTTCAACCTTTATTGAGGTCTCATCAGTGGGAGGCAGACCCAAACGTGGAGATACTAAGGCTGAAGCAATAGGAGAGGTCATATTTACCTATAGGAGTTGCCAACAGGTGTACCACCTTATTATTGAATTACTCTGGATTTAGAGAAAGATGTTGGAAGTTTATTTTTCACTTGGTTAGACCATAATAAATTTAGTTTAATCCTTTATCCAAGTGTAAGCAAACAAAGTTTGTGGCTGAAAATATCTTCAGGACTGAGGTAAAGTAGTGCAATACCAGGCAACTCTGAGCAAAGGTGGACCAAGCTCTCATCACTCATTGTGATAAACTTCCAACCATCTGGAACACGTTTGATTAGTGTATCCAGGAAAGGCAGACAGTCATTAGCTTCCAGTTCCATTGTAAGGTGGATTTTTTGGGTGTTGGCTATTTAAATGCACTAAGAATGTATTCAACGTGTCTGGGCCATGTGGTCAAATAGCAAGCACATTATCAACATAGTGTAGCCAAAAACCTTGGTTTGAGAGTGGCTGTATTGATAGCTAGCTTTTCCAAGTGTTCTATGTAGAAGTTGGCTAAGGTGGGAAGAAAGGGAGGAGCTCATTGCTGTCCCATCAAATTGTTTGTATATTTTCTCTTTCTAAGTAAACTGCATGTACTGTGAATTTAAATAGTTCAAATATATCAGGGGTAAGTGTGATGTGAGTAAATCAAGGGTTTCAATTAACGGTATGTTTGTGAATAGTGAGGTGATATCAAAACTCGCCAGTATGTCTGAACTTTTTAAGGTGTGGTTCTCTATAATACTAAAATGGACTATAATCTCCATAAGATAGACAAAATACTAAATGCTTCCCAGAAACTCCCCCCCCCTTCTGTTTACCACAGAAGCCTACAACAAAATTGTCACTATCCCATATATTAAAGGCACATCTCAAAAGATATCATGCTTAATAAACATCAACTATGCACCGTATTTAAATAATCACTAGTCTTGTAATTCTATATATATCTTTCCTGACAGAAGTCTTCATATGGCTATCCACAACCCAGGTGATTTCTTCATGATCACTCTCAAGAACTGGAAAGTTTTGCACTTCATGTTACGAAGTGCTCAAGAGTTTTAGGTGGTCCTTGCATTAGCAGATCTGATTGTAACTGAGGTCTGAAACTTCTCCCCTGTCCCCCCCCTCCACACACACACACACACACACACACACACACACACACACACACACACACACACACACACACACACACACACACACACACACACACACACACACACATTGGTGAGACCAACCATGCAATCTTGTCTTGACTTGGAGGCTGTGCAGAAGTTTCAAAGAGAAAGGAATTTATGTGAAATCAGAAAAACACAACATGATTTGGTGTAATGGGGTTGAGTGATGGAATCAAACAGGAAATACAAATGAAAAAAGAGATTATGGAAGAAGTATAAAGAGAGATGCAGAGCAGTTGCATGAGGAATATGATTCAAGCTAGGAAAGTGACCAGTATAGTGTGGACACCAAATGATATGAGAAGAGATTAACATTTACAACGGAAGGAAAATTGCTGGTCTGGTTGGCCGAGTGGCAACCAGACCAGCAAACATCCATGCCCACTGCTCTCCTGCCGTGGGCATGGATGTTTGTGATTGTGAAAATACTAGTGGTGATAGATGATGTTGGTGTAGTTATGGTTCATTGTAGTTGGCGGATTGAATGAGTGGTGGAGACAGAGTTGCAGAGTAGGTGTCCTCCCTTGATGAGTCTTTGGACTCCCTAGAGGTGTCATGTAAAAAAAAAAAAATCCTAACGAAGTCTTGTATTATGTGGTCAGCAAACAAAGAAATGATTATAGATGAATGACCCTGTTAAGTTTTAATGATCTTTAATGATCCCCTTATTGGGGCACTTCATCCTGGAAAAGCAGATTATATTCCTGGAGGAATGGGGAAGATTGCAGGTTTAGAAGTGCATAAGAAGAATCTATTTAGAATATTAAATAATTTGAAAGTCAGTAAAGTAGTGGAACTTGCATGGGATGTCACCACATGACCTGAGTGAATGTACTATGGAATTGACAGCTCAGTTTACCTGGCTGTTTACTGAAACACTTGGATAATGGATTAAACCAAGAATATAATTTTTTGGCATCTTTAATTTATGGAAGGTAAAATAGTTCCACTGCACAAGTGTGGTAGTAGAATGCAAGCATCAACCTATAGACCTCTTTGCATTTATTCTGTATTGTTAGCTTTTAGAGCAATTACTGAGATCACATTCAAAATTGAGTAGATAAGTAATACTATTGTGAAAGTAAGCATGGATTGGTTAAGGGGCATTCTTGTTTCAGTAATTTGCTTGCTTTTTAGAGTAAAGTGTCAAAGGCAGTTGACAAGGGAAAGGTGTATACTGCCCTTTTCTTGAATTTGGCAAAGTCATTTGATAATAGTGTACCACATAAGTTGATATTTAAGTTATTGCACATAGGGTCAGATGGTTAGTGAACTCGATTGGAAATAGGCTGTCTGATACTGTTCCCCCTTCTCATGGGGAGGGGGACAGTATCAAGGAAAAGGAAGGTCACTTGGAGTTTCACAAGGATTAGTACTCGGACCTATGCTTTTTAACTTTTTCAATGATGCTGTCACTGGATTGCAGAGAGAGAGATGTTCATTTGATATAAAGCTTTGAACAGCTATTGGAACACGTCAGCCTGGCTGGCCGAGTGGTTTGCGTATCTGCTCTCCAGTCAAAGGGCTGTGGAAAAAACTAGTGGTGTAGTCGGCAGTAGATGGCATTGGTGTAGTTGTGGTCAGTTAAATTGAGTGGTGGAGACAGAGTTGTAGAGCAGGTGCCCTTCCTCGATGAGTCTTTGGACTCCCTGGAGGTATCAAATAATAATAATAATATTAGTCATAATGCCAACATGGTAGAACTTCAGGACAATTTAAATAAGCTGGATAGTTGGGAAACTGAATGGGGGATATCATTTTAATGCTATTATTGTTATTATTATGCGACACCTCCAAGGAGTCCAAAGACTCATCGAGGGAGGGCACCTCCTCTACAACTCTGTCTCCACCACTCAAATCCATCAACTACAACTAACTGCAACCACACCAACGGCATCTACTGCCCATCATCACTGCTAGTATTTTCACAGACAATCGCAACCATCCATGCACATCAGGATTCGAACCCACAGCCTTTTGGCTGGAGAGCGGATACACTAATCACCCCGCCAACCATACTGGCAATTAAACATAATATGTTGGAATTTGGGACCCACAGATGTGAGTTGCATACTCAATTGTTGGAACTGTATTAGAGGAAGAGGAGGAGGCAAGGAACTTTGGGGTGTCGATATAAATTTCAAGTTGAGGAGAGATACTGTGAAGATGGTGAAGGAAACTCAGAGGGTTGCTGCAATACTAAGAAGGACAGTTACAACAGAGATAAGAGTGATGACTCCATTGTATAAAGCCCTGGTTAGACCATTCTGGATTATTTTTGCCAAATCTAATCACAAAGATTTGAAGGAGATAAAGTCACCTTAGAAAGGGTCAGGGGACGATTACAAAAATGATATTGAGATATCATACATTTCGCCAGCCTGGTTGGCCAAGTGGTTAGCATATCTGCTCTCCAGCTGAAAAGCTACAGGTTCGAATCCTGCCATGGGCATGGATGTTTGTGATTGTCTGTGAAAATCTAGTAGTGGTAGAGGTAGGCGGTAGATGGCGTTGGTGTAGATGATGAAGGTAGTTGCGGTTGGTGGAGTGGTGGAGACAGAGCTGTAGAGTAGATGCCTTCCCTTGATGAGTCTTTGGACTCCCTGGAGGTGTAATGTAATAATATCAGGACTGTACAATGATGGTTATGGGGATAGACTGAGGGCATACAGACTGCAGAGTGTTGTGAATAGAACATGAATGGGTGACATGATTGAGCGTTTAAACTGTGGAGAAGTATTGACACTGATATTTTTCATATAGTAGACCATAGGGACAGGAGTAAGATAAAAAAAAAAAGGCCATTCCTGGAAGTTGCAAAAGGAGGTAGTGAATAGGAGAGTGAAAAGTGGCTTTTTTTGCAAAGTGGTTGGATCATGGAATTCATTTCCTGATAGGGAGGTCAATATGCAGACTGAATGAGTTTAAGGAGTAGTATGATAGACTTTGTGTTGTCTATGATGAGGTGCGACTTATTGGAGGTTCAGAACAATAATATCGAGCATTTAAGTCACATATGGTGTTGAGTTTATGTTGCAGTTTGTCATCTCATCTTTGCTATATATAGCAGGCAGTGAAGTGGTACATGCAAACTCATTTTGTTATGCAGCAAATATAAAAAAATAAGTTAGTAAAATCCATTTGCAATTCTTACAGTTTTGTTTTCAGCTTGTGGAACTCAGTAAGGATTATTAAGATATTTGTTGATGTAGACTGAAGTAATTAATTACACTTCTAAAGGTGTCAGAAAACAGGAGACATGAAACAATTTTATAGCTAGTGTGCAAATATGCTGTTTCAAGTAAATAGTATTTATATTTTTTTTTGTTGTAATACTTTGTGATAATTAATATTAAATTTTCAGGAATATTCCAGTAAGTAATACGCCAGATGTGTCAACAGATTCAGTTGCAGAATTAACTGTTACTCTGATGTTAGCAGCTGGAAGAAGGTTAATAGATTCATCTAAAGCCATAAAGAAGTAAGGTCTTGTGTGTGTGTGTGTGTGTGTGTGTGTGTGTGTGTGTGTGTGTGTGTGTGTGTGTGTGTGTGTGTGTGTGTGTGTGTGTGTGAATTTATATCCATTACCATCATTTTATCTTTAAGGAAAATTTAGCAATAGACTGTAATGTATAAACAAATGGATAAGTGAAGTACAATACACAGCTTTTCTTAGCTGCTGCATAAACTTTGGCCCTTTACCCTCTATTACTCACCAGATCCTTGTCCCTTTTCACTCATCATCATCAAATTCCTGCCATGTACCCTAAAGGGGGGTGTACAGGATATGATATATGATAATACTACATGAAAAATTTACATCATTACTAACTTTCTATCTACAATTTTCCTCCAAATCAGTCTGTTACTTGTCAAGACTCCAACATTATCAGATCTTATATTTCTATCGTCTAAGGCACTTTGTACCATATCAATCCATCTATATCTTGGCCTTCCTCTGGGTCGTTTTTCTGCCAAACTGGCAGAGAACACTTGTTTTGCTAATCTTTCCTCGTCCATTTTGTTCAAGTCACCATACCACCTGAGATTAGCTCTGCTAACGCATTCCTGGATGCTGACAACATCAAGTTCTTTCCTAATAGTCTCGTTTTTAATATGATATTGCCATTGATGCCATCTGTTCACGCCTCTAATCTTTCTCAGGACTCTCATATCTGCGGTCTCTAGTCTTTGGTCAAGTGTTTTACTTCTGACCCAGCTCTCAGATCCATAAGTTAAAACTGGTTTGAACACTGTCTTGTATAAGCTAATTTAGTGTTCCGACTAATTTCTCTCATATTCCATATGAATTTATTCAGTTGACTTCCTACCATACCAGCTTTATTGATTCTGTTGTCTATTTCTTTATTTAATTTACCATCTTCACTAAAAATTGTGCCTAAGTAGCTGAAATGTTTTACTTGTTCCACACGTTCTCCATTCACAACACAGTTGACATTTTCAATGATTCTGCCTATTTTCATTGTCTTTGTCTTTTTATTGCTGACCTTCATACCATATCTATTACAACAGTTATTCAATTTAGTCAGTGAATCTTGCAGACTTGTAGCAGATTTAGAAGTATAACATCGTCCGCATAAAGCAAAGAGCAGACATTAACATCTCCAATTTTGATATCATGTTTAATACCACTTTCCTTCATAAAGTGATCCATATAGATAATGAATAACAGAGGGGATAATGTACATCCTTGTCTGACACCAGATTTCACATTAAACCATCTTCCTGTACTTCCTTCAATTCTAACTGCTAACTTACAACTCAATACAGACTAAGTATTGCTTGATATAATGCCCCATTGACAGCGTATAACTGTAGTGTATTGAATAGCTTTTCTCTTGGGACCTTTTCATATGCCTTTTCGAAATCGACAAAACTTAAATACAGATCTTTGTTATATTCTCATGATGTCTCCACTATTTGTCATAAAGTGAAGATCTGATCCTGACAGCAGCCTCTATTTGACCTGAATCCAGCTTGTTCTTCACCAATCTTTTCTTCCACAATTCTTCTCAACCGTTTCTCAAGTATACTTGCATATATCTTACCAGGAACACTCAGTAGGGAAATACCTCTGTAATTCTCACATTCAGTTTTATTTTCCTTTCTATATATGGGTACTATGAGAGCTCTGCTCCAATCATCGGGAATTCGTCCCTCTGTCCAGGCATTCTGAACTATGCAGTGCAGCCACTGTAAGACTTATACCACCATACTTCAGCATTTCTGGTCGAATATCATCTACTCCTGCTGCCTTTCCACATTTCAAGCCTTTGATGGCTTTTTCTACTTCGAGTATGGATATGTATTCCCGACTGCATGCATGGGCAATTTTTTTGACCACTGTGCTGTCATCACTGCTTGTTTCATTTAACAGTTTTTCAGTAATTATTCCATACTTCAAGGATATCTTTTTCTCCCATTTTCATGTCACCTTTATCATCTCTAACTCCTTTTACAGCATTCTTTCCTCCATTCCTAAGCTTCTTCAGCGACCTCCAGAATATTTTGCCACCTTCTTGATATTTATTTTCTATGTTCTTGCCAAAATCTTCCCATGACTTTTGTTTAGCTAGTTTTACACAGCGTTTAGTTTTCTTACATTTGTCTCTGTATTCTCTATGAGCACGAGCTGACTTATTTGCCAGGAACTTTTGATATGCTTTCTTCTTTTCCTTTGTTGTTTCTACTTCAAAATATTTCGTTTCATACTTAGTGATATAACATCACGCGGCATGTTCTAATTTCAACGATCTATTGTTAGTATTCTAGCTTGTATATTTTTTAAACTGTTCTTGTAATACCACCGACGATGGTCTGCTATTTCCAGACCGAAATATTTGGTTAAATAAATATCTTTCTTGTGATTACGTGATTATATCATTCTTTCTTCTTTTCCTTCACTGCCTCTTTCTAACTTCCTGTGTCTACCATGGAGTTCTAATTTTTCTATCCTTGCAGACAACTTCACCACATGCCTCTCTAGCTGAATCAATCAGGGTTTTCTTCAAGGCTTACCACTGAATCTCCAAGGTTTGGTTCCTGTTCTCAAACTCTTTCATTTTTTCTTCAATAATCTTTGTGTATTTTAGTCTATAGTTCACATCTGAGAGCTGCTCAACTTTTATTCGCTTTAAAACTTTCTTACATGTCATTCTTTTCAATATGAAATTCAATTTTATCCTACCCTTTCCACTCCTGGAATGCTATTCCACCAATACAGTATCTAGTACCTGGGTCTAAAAAGGACTGGATATTTGTGAATATCAGTAATGCACATTGTGATCATAATGATCATAATAAATATTATTTTGAATCTAAATTTAATAAATTAATGCATTTCAGAAAAAATTTTTAACTGTATTGCTTTTATACTTTACTATTATTTCTATATAATATAATACTGTAAATTTATCTTGTATATAAATCAGATTTAAAAATATGAGTATATTATGGATTGTGAATGAGCTTGCTTTTCAGTGTAGAGTTTATCATATCAAAATTTTAACTTGTAAATTTATATATGGGTTTTGACATTGTACTTAGTTGCAGTGTGACTGAAGTTGTTTCAGAAGACCTAGTTTTTCTCCAACCAGTAGAATTTTGCTACTGGGCTGAAGAAAACCAAGAGGGTTTGAGACATGACTTCCAGACACAATTAATAGAAAAGCCAGCCTCTGCAGTATGAGGTACCACTTGGTGGATATGATCGGAATTGCATCATGGAGGCCAAACTTTTTTTGAGAGTGCAGGTTTCAAACATTTGTTCCACAGATTAGTTATATACTCATAATCTAAACTGAATCAAAGTGCTCTGGAAAGCTTCTAAGGTAGCTGATTGTTAATCTTGCTGTCACTATTTTGCCAAGGTGTGCTTGAAGATGAGTCAGATTAGTCATCATCATCATCTAATTGCTGATATGTATCCTCAAGGTTGTACAGTATACTCTGGTAATGCTTCATGATTAAGTATACATTATTACTAAATCCCTAACAAAAATATTCCTACAAATAAATCTTATTTCTCAGTATGCCAATATTGTCAAATCTAATGGAGAATGAATAACAGCAAAAAAAATGATGCAAGATTTAACCACCTTACCGGCCATTATGGATCAAATATGCATCCTCGTATGCTTCGTATCCATCATATATTTCAATGTGATATCAATGATATTACAATTTTAATATGCACTTCGCATCCATGATGAACGTCTTGGCTGGTACGTAGTTAAAAGCTGAGTTGGTGAAGATGAGGCAAGAGATGAAGTGGATGCAGAGTGAAATGAAAAGAATTACAGATATGTATGGAAGAGTGAAGAAGATGGAGGTTAATGATTATTAAAGGTGTAGTGAATGAGAAGATTTGTTTTCCTGGGGTGGGGGGGGGTAAAATGAATAGTGATTGAGGCATTGGATATGAGGAGTAAGCAAGCAAAAGTTGGTGGTGGTAGTAGGAACAAATGACGTGACTGGGGACAAGAAGAATGTAAGACTGGATATAAGGAGGTTCTTGAGGAGGATAAAAGATAATAGATGTTGAAAGTTTATTTTTCACTTGGTTAGAATAAAATAAATTTAGTTTAATCCTTTATCCAAGTGTGAGCCATTTAGTTTAGGATTAAACTAAATTTATTTTATTCTAACCAAGTGAAAAATAAACTTTCAACATCTTTCTCTAAATCCAGAGTAATTTATTAAAAAGGTGGCACACCATTTGGCAACTCCTATAGGTAGAGATGACCTTGCTAATGCTTCTGGCTAGTATCTCCACTTGGGCCTGGCTCCCACTGAAGAGACCTCAATAAAGGTCGAAACTAGTCTGGGTAGTGGCCCTTCCCTTAATGCACAACATTAGACATATCCGCAAGGAGATGTGTTTTGCATTATGGGAGATACCGAATTAGGAGTGTTGGTAGCTTGCTCCACCTTTGCAAGGAGTCGCCCTGATGTTGTACTATCTCACCCCAGTCCTGAAGATACTTTCAGGTGCAAACTTTGTTTGCTCACACTTGGATAAAGGATTAAACTAAATTTATTTTATAAAAGATAATAGTTTAGTAGCAAGCATAGTATAACATGCATATGCATGTCATAGTGAGATGCAAGCTATTAGTGTAATGTGGCACTGTCCGTTTTGCAGTTCTACTGTTGTTTATACGAAGTTTGTGCCAGTAGTAGAGTGTTCGTAGTGCTTATCATGTTTACTCTGTCTCTTTAAATATTTCGACATTACAATTAAAGACATAACATTTGTTATAGTTTTTATTTTAGAACATTATTGGGGTTATGATAATGGATTTTATTTTTAAGTAATTTTGAATTATGCTAAACTGTGTAATTTTATCGATAATAAATAAACAATATTTTTTCATAAAACAAAACAAGAAGAATATATTTTATTTTTAAATAATTTTGAATTATACCGAACTGTATTATTTTATCGATAATAAACATTTTTTTTTCATGTTTTTTTTTTTTTTAATTTTTACCGTAATTTTGATATTTTATCCAAACATGTATACACCGTACTTACAGTATGTATGTATATTTTGAAAGTTGCACCCCCTCCCTGCCCCACAATTTCAAGCCATGAGCTGCCACTGCCCAGGTATAACAGTGATGAGATGAGGCAGTGAGCAAGGATTATGAATATGTTAGTGGAAATTCTTGAAGAGAAAAGAAGTGCAGTTTTTGAATGTGTGGGATGAGTTTGAAGGATGAATGGAACTATATAAGATTGATGGACTGTATGTCAATAATTTTGGTGTGAACCATCTGGAGAGACTGCTCCTGCTGATAGGTGAGGGAGGGTAATGAGTGTAGGGAATGAATCTGAGCAAGTGTAAAAAAGCAGAGGAAGGAGGAATTGAAGTGTAAAATGTGGAGAATGATAGAAAAAGTGTGCAAGACAAACATGGAAACAGGAAAACTCAGGGTGATCAGAGGAACACAGAATTAAAAAAGTCAGTGCTCAAAGAGAAAGTGAAATATAAAGAAATGGGGTGGCCTGAGGTGTAAGGGGGGGGGGGGGGAAAACAGTTAAATTTGAAGAAGTCACATCTAATAAGTGGTATCAGTGAAACTTCTTATTGATCCAGAAATGAGTTGTTATGTTTCTATACAAATGCTAGAAATAGCGAGAAATAAGGGAAATAAAATGATTGCATTGATTGAGTTTGTTCGCCCAAAAATTGTTGGAATAAGTGAGCCATGGTTAGATGAGGATGACATCCTGATAGGAATAGAGATGGAAGGTTTGATGTTTTTCGTGAAGACAGAAATGGTAAAAAAGGGAAGTGAAATACTATTGATGATAGATACAAAGGGGAAATAGTGGTAGAGGTTTTTTAGATAGTATGGTGTGAGATAGAGGTGAATAGAATGAAATAATTAGTTGGATGCTGCTATAGACTTGGTAATGTGGAGGGAGTGACTGTGAAATTTATGAAGAAATTAACCAAGCAGACAAGAAAAGGGTGATCATGGGTGATTTTAATCATGGTAATATAGATTGAGATGATATGACAGCAACCAGAACTAAAAAAAATGAATTTCTCGATTTTGAGGGACAACTGCCTCAGATAGTATGTAACGGAGGGCACACAAGGATTGAGGGTTTTGAGTCTGATCATCTCATCAGACGATCTCATTGTAAATGAGATGTCAAATCTTCCTCCAGTTGGTGAGGATCCTGGAGTTTTTGTAAATAGGAAGATGAAGTTCGGAGGTTATTAGCAAAGTCTGCAAATACATCTTAGTATAATTGTATTGGTGAAATGAATGTTGACATGTAAGATAAGGAAGTCAGGATAAGGAAATAACTAGATTTTTTTTTCTCATAGAGCAGTACACGAGGGAATGGTTTGCCTGAAGGTAGTGGGTGCAGAGTGTGTTAGCATGAAAAAATTCAAGAAAAGGTACAACAGGTCACGAGTGATATGTAACTTCCATAAGCAAGAAATGTGATATGAAAATCAACAATTAAAAGACAAAAATAAAAATAGGCAGAAAACTGAAAACAACTGTATCCTGAATGGAGAACCTATAGAACAAGTAAAACATTTCAGCTATTTAGGTGTAATTTTCAGTGAAGATGGGTAGAGACAAATAGTTGTAGAAGTAGGTGCCCTCCATACCGAACCACCACTACCATCATCATATACCCCAAATGCCATCTACTGCCTACAGCCACCACTAGTTTTTTTTTTTTTTTGTCTTTAAATTGCATGTATTCTCAAAGCTAATTTATCTATATGTGGAATGAAAAAAAAAAAAGACAAGTTTCTGGGAGAAAAAACCCTGCTACCTCCGTATGAGATTGGCTAACTCACTTTCAACTGAAAAAGCCCATATAAAGATTCCTCTTGTCACGATGAGAATCGAATTCAGGCCTTTTCCAATCGAAGGGTGGAACGTATTGTTGTTCTTTCAATTGCGCTACAGAGGTGCTCAAAAAATTGAAATAAATATGAAAAAAAAAAAAGATAAAAAATAAATATTCTAAATATGGAAATAAATATCAGAATTTACCAAAGATGGTATGTTTGGGAGTCAGTTGAGGATATATGGAATAAAAGGGAGAGTAGTGAAAACAGTAAATTATCTGTGCACAAGATAGTGTTCAAACTAATTTTAACTTATGGATCTGAGAGTTTGATTTGAAATATCACACTGGATCAAGGGCTGGAGACTACAGCTATGAGAGTTCCAAGAAGGATTAGAGGAGTGAACAGTTGCTATCATTGACAATACCATATTTAAAATGAAGATATTATAAAGGAACTTGCCATTGTTAGCATTTAGGGATGTGTAAGCATAACTAATTTGAGCTGCAAGGTTGACACATAAAAAAAATGGAAAAGGAAAGTTAATAAATCATGCATATTTTGCTCTAATTGTAGGGGAAAATAAAAAACATTGAAGACAAGATCTAGATGGGTTAATACAGTAAGAAGTGTATTAGAAGAATAAAATATAAGATGCAATAATATTGGAGTCCTGACTGGTAAGAGATTAATTTGGAAGAAAATTGTTGATAGGAAGTTGGTAATGATATAAACTTTTCATATTTTACTATCATAATATTATTATTATTTTTTTTCAGGCCTCCATGGAGTCAGACAGACTCATCATGGGAGGTCCTTCCTAGGAAACACAGTCTATCATACTACTCATTGGCCGTTCTTACTCTTGCCACTCTATCAGGTAATACATTCCATGGTTCAACTATCCTCCATGCAAAGAAACCACTGCTCACCCTCTTGCTCACAGTTTCCTTTTGTAACTTCCATGGATGGCTCCCTTGTAATTGCTCCTTCCCACTGTTCCACCAAGTGAAAGAACTCCCCCAATGTCAACTCTGTAACTACCTCTCAAAGTTTAAGTCTCAATCATATCACCTCTCCTTCTATCCACCAAACTCTGCAGTTCACATTTTCACTCAGCCTTACCTCATAACTAACATTGTGTATGTCCTGAAACTATCATTGAAATGTCTGCCTCTGTACCCTTTCCACAGTTACTTTATCCTCTTCAAATCCCGGTGATCAAATTTGAGAACAATAGTCTAAGTGTGGTCTAATCATGGTCTTATACAATTGCACAATAATTCTTTTATCTCTGCAGGTCAACATCCTTCTCAGTGTTGCTGCATTCCTCTGGGTTACCTTCACCATCTTTGCAATATGTTCCCTGAATTTCAGGTTTCTATCAATCATCACCTCTAGATCTCGTCTCCTCTACTTCCTCCAGTACAGCCTCCCGTAGATGTATTCCAAACTTCAAGAGTTTATATTTTGCTGCATTAAACCGATACCCCCCCTTTCTCCCATTCATTTGCCGATCTGTCTAGTCTATTCAAATCTTGCAGGGCTGCCACATCTGCACTCTCACTAATAACCCTTCCCAGCTTCACATCATCTGCGAACAACTGAACATCCCCCTGCAATCCACTGACAATGTCATTGATGTAAAGGTTAAACAGTACAGGTCCTAGTACTGAGCCCTGTGAGATCCCACTTAACCTTTTGCCTCCTTGATATTGCCCCACCATACATAACTCTCTGATACCTATCAGACAGCCAATCCTGAATCCAGTTGGCTAACCCGACATCTAAACCCATGTGCTGCAACTTAAATATCAGCTTATTATGTGGCTCCCTGTCAAATGCCTTTGCAAAATCCCAAAAAATGGCAGTATATGCATTTCTCTCATCAACTGCTCTTGTCACTTTATTATAACAGGTAATCATATTACTAAAGCAAGATTGCCTTCTTAACAAATCCATGTTGACTCTCACAGATAACATTGCCCAATTCTTTATATGATCCATATGATCCCTAACTAATTTCTCCAGTTGAAACACAAACTGGCCTATATTAGACACTTCCAGTCTGCTACCACCTGTATGCAATGACACTATTTTACCTTACTTCCATTCCTTGGGTACCTTTCCTGCAGCCAGACTTTCATTGAAAAGCTAGGTCAACGGAGTTGTCAGTTCTTTAGCACATTTTCTCAAAACCTGTGGTGAAATACCATCCAGTCCCACATCTTACTGACATCCAGAGTACTCAGTATTTGGAACACACTCTCCTCTAAACCTCGAACCTGCCCTATCCCTCTAATATTAAAACGCACTTCTCCAGGATGAAATACTCCAATAAAGTGTTCATTGAACAACTTCACTGTCCTCTGCATCAGTCACTCTGTTCCCATGTTTATCCCACAATGTTATTCTTCCACAATCATTTCTCCTCATACTGGCCACATAGTTAAAAAATTCCCTAGGACTTTCTTTGGATCTTAGGGCCAATCTCTTCTCATATTCCAGTTTTGCTTTCCTTACCAGTCTAGTCCTTATCATACTAGTCACTCTTCTGATCTGAGTCTTATATTCTTCATGCATTTGTTCTCCACACCTCTCCTTATATCTCTTCCATAACATCTTTTTCACCTGCACGTCCTGTGTGATATTGTTTGTCATCCCTTACACCAAATTGTGTCCTCTTCTTCACTCGTGGAATACAGCTCACTATTGCTGCTAACAAATATTCTTTCACAATTTCCCACGCACTAACGATATCCCGGCCTTCCAATTCCTCCCTCCATGAAACTTCCCGAAGTTGACGTCTAAGACTATTATAATCACCTGCCTAATAATTCCAGATACGTTCCCTTCTCTTTGATACTCCTGCATGTCTATTCATCTTCCAAGTCAAAACCACATGGTCACTCTCTCCAGATGGGGGAAGAGATGTTATCTCAGTTATAATCAGCTCTTCTGATGCTATGACCAAATCCAAAACTCTTGAACTTCCACCAATTTATAATATCCTGTACACTCATCTCCCTGAGGATGCATATGAGGAATTTGATGATGATGATGAAAAGATATTTATTAACTGGCTTATATTTCAGTAGATTTCAAACTGGTATCTCCCATAGCACAATTACTTGTTACAGTATATGACTAAGAATGAATATAGCAAACAGTTCAAATTTTAATTTGGTACTTTGGATTTTTACAGTTGTTGGGTTTAAGTTAAGATGACTTACTTAATCCCAAATTTTTGGTAGATTATTTCAGCCATGTTTGTTGAAGTTAGGATTGTGTTTGTTGGCTGTTTACTGATTCTAAAAAATCTCTGCAACTTCTGAAGACTTATAAAGCAAATGACTCAAAACTGCATTTTCTGGTTTCTTTCATCTGATTCTGTGTGTATTGCATGGGATGTCAACAAACATGGTCGGAGACTTAAACCACTCATTCTCTGAATATTGACCAATGAATTCCATGGTCCTATCACCATCCATGCAAAAAAAATCCACTTCTCATTCTCCTACTGATCATTGCCTTTGGCATCTTCCAGGGATAACCTCTTGTTCCTTTCCCCTTGTTCTGCTATATGCAAAATCTTCCCTAGTTTAGTTCTTTAAATACCTCTCTACAGTTTAAATGTATTGATCATGTCACCCCTTTGTCTGGTATCCACCAAACTCTGTAGATTACCTGCCCTTATTCTGCCCCATAACTAACAGTCTACAGTCCTGATATCATTTCGGTTATCCACTTCTATGCCTTCTTCAAGGTTTATTTATCCTCTTCAAATCCCAGTAACCAGAGCATACAAGATTTGTTCTTCTTAAGAATCCCTAAAACAAGAATTGGAAATTATCAAAGAAAACAGCCTTACTAAATGGATATAATCCAATGATGACCCAAAATATAATCAACCACTCTCCTATAAAGCAACCCAGACAAGAAGCTCATAGGACTCCTATACCATATATTAAAGGCATCACTGAACATGTGTCAAAAATTATGAAAAATAACTCATTGCTATCTATAAACCCATCAACCAAATTCATAACCTGCTACCTTCTCCAAGAGACAAACTCTCACCACTGATGCTACCTGGTGTATACAGAGTACAGTGTTTGTGCAACTTGTCTTACTATGAACAAACAGGAAGATCCGTAATTAATTGCATCTCTGAATATCATCCATCTTATCAAAATTCACAAATCTGGCCTTGCACAACATGGAATTGAAAATGCTAACCACAGGATCCAATGACAAAATGCTAAGCTGCTACATATATCCATATATAAGCATCAATGTTTATACAAAGAAAATGCTGAAGTCCTATATCATAGACCTAATCTCAATCGGAACGACACCTCATTACACCAAAAGTTTGGGAAATTGTTATCCTCAATTGTATTAAATAAATTTTATCTCATGCATATATATATATCTTATTTTGCTCGCTGTTTGTACTGATGATGTCTTACGATATGTAAGAGAAATATTTACATCATAAATTTAAATTTATTTTACTGTGGCATATGTGTTATTCTGTAATTAACTATCTTAATAGACTGATTAACTTCAGTCTTAACTTAACTTCAAATTAACTTCAAATTTTGTATGCCCTTTTATGCAGCAAGAAGCTGAAGCAGCCTTAAAGGAATTAAAGCCTGGTAAGGCCCCTGGTTTTGATAATATTCATCCAGAATTTTTGATTAATCTGGGAAGAAATGCAAGATTATGATTAACTAATTCTATACTGATATTCTTACAACTGGTAAACTTCCCACTATTTTTAAAAAAGCAAAATTACTTTCAGTTTTAACACCCAAACCGGCCAGGACATATATATATACATCCAGATAAATCTGGATACGATTCTGTAATAACACTTCAATACCAAGTATAAGAAGTGCAAGTTGCTCTCACTATTTCATCCACCTCAGCTGGTAGAGAGGTTAAAGCCTGGTAAGCCTAATCATAAACCGGAAAGTTACTGACCTATTACCCTCCTCAGTTGTTGTTATAAACTCTTTGAAAGACTTATTTATAATAGAATAAGCTCCACATATTTTTAAATATGTCCCAATAGAACAAGCTGGCTTCAGATCAAATCGTGGGTGTTGTAACCAGGTTCTCTCTTTAGTAACTCACATGGAAGCTGGTTTTCAAAAAAGTTTAAAAACATCAGCAGCATTTATTGATTTGTAAGCAGCCTTTGACACCGTCTGGAGACAAGCCCTTCTATATTATTCTAAAATTATCCCATGTAAAACAATAGTCCATATCATTAACAATATGCTAACAGATAGAAGATTTATCGTGGCTATAGGTAATAAAACTAGCAGCGAAAGGAAGTTAAATAATGGATTGCCACAGGGATCTGTTTTATCTCACTTATTGTTCTATAATAAATTTAGTTTAATCCTTTATCCAAGTGTGAGCAAACAAAGTTTGCACCTGAAAGTATCTTCAGGACTGGGGTAAGGTAGTACAACACCGGGCAACTCGTTGCAAAGATGGAGCAAGCTAACATCACTCCTATCTCAGTATCTCCCATAATACAAAACACATCTCCTTGCGGACATGTATAATGTTATGCATTAAGGGAAGGGCCACCACCCAGACTAGTTTCGACCTTTATTGAGGTCTCTTCAGTGGGAGCCAGGCCCAAGTGGAGATACCAGCCAGAAGTATTAGCAAGGTCATCTCTACCTAGCTGATCTTCCCATCACTACATCAAGAAAATTTTGCTATGCCAACGATATAGCAATAAATACAGCATAAATGCATAAGTCACACAGAAGAAATTCTAAAAGCTGACTAAACTATACTGGATGAATATTTTGATAGATGGGCATGCAAAATTTGTTTAAATAGGAGCAAAACAGTAATATCTTGTTTTCATCTAAATAATAACTTGGCAGTGGAACTAAAGATTGAACTGAACAACACTCTACTTCCATATAATAAATTCCCTAAGTACTTGGGAGTCACAGTTGACTGTTCTCTCACTCTCAGGCAACATCTTTCAAACTTAGCATACAAACTAAGGACATGTAATAATATTCTACAGAGACTCTGTGGCACTACCTTGGGTTCAAGAGCCTCTACTCTTCGGACAACAGTCCCTGCTTTGGTATTCTCAAGTGCTGAATATTGTGCTCCTGTGTGGCTAAATAGACCTCACACAAGGATTATCGATTCTCAATTGAATAATACCTTAAGATTAATTACAGACTCTATTAGATCGACTCCAACATATTGGTTAACTCTTTTAGCAAGCATTATCCCTACAGAACTACATAGATTGAATTCTTTAGTCCATGAATTTCAAAAAATTGTTGGTAATCCAAACCTACCCATTCATCAGGATCTCCCAACTCTTAACGTCAGTAGATTGAAATCTCGTCATCTATCAGTACGAGCAGCAGAAGAACTAGTGCTAAATAATTTTAATCCTTTATCAAAGTGGGAGGAAACATGGAAGGAAAATACGAAACGTTTGCATAACATCTTTAAAGGTGATCAAATCATTACAGGATCGGATCTACTTCGCAAAACCTGGACAATACTAAATAGGATTCGGACAAACCATGGCCTATTTGGAGATACTCTCTATAAATGGAACAGGCAGTCATCTCCACCATGTGACTGTGGTGCTCCACAACAGACTATGCAACATATTGTAAAATAATGCACTTTCCATGCTTATCAGAATGACTGGAATGACTTTTTACTAGCGGCTCCTGAATCTGTGATCTGGATTACAAACTTAGATCTGAATTTATAATGATATATATGTTTTTTTTCTTATTATAACATATTAAGACATTTACTTTTAACTTTTATTTATTTTATTTTTATTTTCCAACTCCTTGGATTAGATCTATGTTTTCCTTCAAAGTTTTTAACTTAAAATATTTTAAATTCTTCAATCCTGTTAATATATAATGACATCATAATTCTCTTTTTTTAACATCATGTTTTTTGCCATGAGCTATGTATGTGTATAGACTGATTAAAAAGGAGACAGAAAAAAAGTAGTTATTCAGAGAATGCAAAGAAATTGACAATCTTCAAAAGAATAACTATAAAAAGCATACCAGTTAATTTGGAAATCAACAAAGCCTTTCTCGTAAGAGCTTGATAATTGAAGATAAGGATGGGAAAAAAAATTACTGATGCTGAAAAGAGCTATTTTAAGAGAACTGCTATAAAAGAGCTATTTTAAGAGAGCTGTCATAAAAGAGCTAAAAAGAGCTATTTTAGGATCAAAACAAGAAAAACAGCAAGAATTGACAATATCCCATAAACCTGCAGGAAGAGGGAACCTGTTGTTGTTAATGCACTTCACAAAGTTTACCAGCAAGTGTGAAACACTTAAAATCTGGCCAAGCCAAAATACTGCCTTAAAGCTATTTTTATTCTAGAAAGAGGAAACAGCAAAAAATGCATTAATTTTAGGACGGTTTAGCTTTATCAGCTAAAATATGTAAAATATTTTTAGTCATCTTACTTGTGAATTGAACCAAAAGGAATTCAGTTTATCAGACTTTCAAGCTAGATTTAGAAATAATAGGAGTATGATATACTACACAAGGTGTGGTATGATGAACTATGTGTATGACAAGGGGACCTCCTAGATGAGTCTGATTTCATAGGGATAATATGTTATAATAGGATATATAATACATATAATAATATTAGTGAAATATATATAGAAAATAATAATACCATAATTTTATTGATCTGTAGAAAGTTTGATTTTGTTTGGCAGATGGCAATTGGAAAATTGTATAGCATTATGAATAGATAGCAAAATAATATGATTGATTGAATCTTTGTATTCATTTTCTGAAATGATGTTGAAATCAGGGGAACACAGCATCACGTTTCCAATAGAGTATGGAATGAGAAAAGAGTGCAAGTTATCACCAGTGTTATTTAACTACAATACTTCCTCAAAGATGTCTGAAGCTCTGGAGAATTGCAATATTAGAGTGACAGTAGGAAGAAGAATATACCATCTAAAGTTTGCTGATGATATTGATCTCTTTGCAGAAAATAAATTAGATCTTCAGGAAATCACCATAAAGTTAATTCATAGGTGTAATGGCCTGTTGTGGTCTCATTCCAGTTTTTCTTGGTCATCCATTACTTCTGTATCCTCCAACTGGTTGGTATCAGAGTATTTTTGGGGGGGGGGGTAGTCTTGAACTGTCCATTCTTTCAAGTTCACGACTATCCAAAAAAATACTATGCATTCATATACTTTGTCCAACACTGACTCTATTTTTAGTTCTTTACATATTTCTGTGCTTTTTGTACCATAGAGTATAGCCTACTATCCTTTCAGGAATTTCATTTCTCCAGTTTCTATTCTTTTTTCTTCTGCAGTTTTCATAGTCCATAATTCACTTTCATACAGTAGAGAAGGTCTTGCCAAAACTTTATAAACTCTTACTCTTGTATGCTTTTGAACTTGGTTAGGTTTGATCAATATTATTAATCTTCAGTAAGTTTGAAATTTTGATATCTCAGCTTCTTTTGTGTATGATTCAGCATGTTTCTTCTAAAATTTTATTCTCAGTCATGTTTTTACTTCTAACTGGAGATGGTCCTTTAAAAGCTGTGATTTTTGTTTTGTCTGGTGATATTTGCACTCAAAATTCATTAGCAATATGTTTAAAGGAGTATATTGATCTCTGAAGTTCATCTTCACTTCTTGCTATGATTATCTGGTCATCTGCAAACGAAAGAGTATTAAATATAGGTTCAAAATCCAGTTAAAATGCTGGTTTTATATTTTTCTTCCATTTCTTTACTATTTTATCTATATAGAGATTAAATAAGATTTGTGACATTGGACATCTTTGATGGACTCCTCTTTTTATTCATTTCCATTTTGTAACTTTTTCATTGATTCTTACAGCTATTTGGTTGTTTTGATGCATGTTAGTGATTGCAGCAAACAGCTGATTTGGGAATGTTTCCATTCTTGAGTATGGTCCACAGTTTGTTCCTTAAACTGTGGATTCGAACCCCACGGCGGGATTCGAATCTGCAGGCCTCTTGACTGGAGAGCGGACACACTAACCACTCAGCCAGCCAGGCTGGCCTATTAATCCTAATTCCCCATGGATTCAAAGACTAATCTAGGAGGTCCTTTTGTCATACACAGCTCATCATACCAAACCTAAAGCACACTCAAATTCTTGCAGACACCACCTTCTCAGGCAAGGCATTCCAATCATTCACAACTCTACTCACACTCTCCATATACAAATTCCAGGGATGACCTCTGGTTCTCTCCTGATGTCCCACCATTTTCTGTAAAACCTCAACATTGATCCTGTAACAACCACTTACTAACTTGTAGGTCTCTATCGTATCACCCCCCCCCTCCTCCTCCTCCTCCTCCTATCCATTAGACTCTGTAAATTGCATCTTCTCAACTTTTCCTCATATTCAATATTCTAGAATTCAGAAACTAACTTAGTCAGTGACATCTGGATTCTTTCCAAAATCTCTTTGTCCTTTTGAAAACCAAGACCAAATCTGTGCAAAGTAGTCCATTTATGGCCTAATCAGAGCCTTATACAACGGAACAAGAATCGCTATACTTCTACAAGTCAGTGTCCTCTGCATCATTCCCAGAATTTGTTGTGTTGTCCTTGGAATTTTGGCAATGTCCTCTAAATTTTGGATCCTTATCTAGTATCACCCCAAGATCTCTTATTTCCTCCACCTCCAACAATATGTCCCCAAACTAGCATAATTTCTACATCCCATCTTTGTTTCCCAAATTTTAAAACCTTACATTTTTCACCATTGAACTGGAGTCCCCATACACTCAATCTATTCAAGTCTTCTTGTAAGGCAACCTCTACTCTTCACAGTTAGTCCCAACTTTGCATCATCTGCAAACAACTGAATATCCCATCCAAATATTTGCCAATATCATTAATATACAAGATAAACCTCAATGGCCCTAAAACATACCCAATACACAACTTGCTGACACCTGTCAGATAACCAGTATCCTATCCAATGCCCTAATCCCGGGGTCTTCAACGCATGGCCCATGGAACACTTTGTCGTGGCCTGCCGGCCATTTTGAAAAAATAACTACTTAACATTAAAACACAATTTAATGTTAAGTAAAAAATAATGAAGCCTGCCGGCCACTAAGCTATACTGCAGTATTTAGAATTGTAAGATGCTTTCCAGACTCACAAGGAATGCTGTGCATTTGATACTTTACATAAAATCCTATAAAAAATAAATATTAAATAGACATGCTTCTTCAGCCATCTACCAGTGCCAAGTGGTACTTAAGTACTAACGTCGCAGGTAGATGGCTGAAGCAGTAGTTCATTCGAGTGTGCTGTCTAGTGCCTTCCAGATACATCTCGAAGGTTCTTGATACTTCGTTATTTTCATATAAATACAAGTCATCCACAGTCAGTCGTGAACAGTGTGATATTCGTGTATAAGCACACGCAGGTTCGTCATGTCAGCCATAGCCTATTGTGGTTTTATATTACCAGACTTTTTTCATGCTCAACACAGTCAAGCTTTTGACTGTGTTGAGCATGTGAAACTGTGGGAAGTAATGAAAAGAATGGGTTTTCCTCAACACGCTATCAGGTTGATAGCCAACTTGCATAAGGAGCAGAAGCCACAGTAAGAACAGGTGTTAGATTGACTGACTGGCTTCAAGTTGGAAAAGGAGTTAGACAAGGATGTTTACTTTCTCCTCACTTCTTTAGTATATATGCAGAGGACATCATGCGTGAAGTATTGGATGAGCTCAGGACAGGAATTATGATAGGAGGTAGATTGATCAGTAATCTGAGGTACGCTGATGATACAGTACTACTTTGTAATGACATGGAAGAACTAGGACTAATTCTTGACAAAGTTAACAAGATCAGTAATAACAGAGGACTTCAACTCAATTCTAGCAAGACAAAGATCATGGTTCTCAAAGGAAAAACAAACAGAGAAGCTCTTGAGAAACAAATGTATTTTAATGGGGAAAGAATTGAGCAAGTCAGCAAGTTTGAGTACCTGGGAGCCATTATTAATGTGAAGAATTGGTGTTCAGAAGATATCAGAAAAAGGTTAGGAATAGCTAAAACAACAGTCAGAGACCTGTCTAAAATCTGGAAGGATGGATCTATCTCCATGGGAACAAAGTTGAGGATTTTAGATGCAGTTGTTTTTTCCATCAGCGACTTATGGATGCGAGACTTGAAACCTAAAGAAGTCAGATAAGAAACAGATATCTGTTTTTGAGATGTGGTGTTACAGAAGGATGTTGAGGATATCATACACTGAAAGGCATGCAAATGAATGGGTGTTAGAAACGATTAGTAGAACTTTAAGGCTCCTTAAGGATATTGACAGAAGAAAGTTAAAATATTTTGGACACATAGAAAGGATGGAAGGAGGATTTCTCAGAACAGTAATAGAAGGTAAAGTTCCTGGAAAAAGAGGCAGGGGTAGACCATCAATGAGATGGATGGATGGATAGTGCATGTGGAGTGACTGATCTTCAGAGAGTTGAGGCTGCCAGAAGGGCAAACAACAGGACTACATGGCGAGGCCGTGTGGAACATCATCAAGCATTGGAGTGACCATACGGCATCTGTAGATGCCCAGTGAACACAGACAGACAGACTTTTTTTTTCATTAATGTGAGACATATTCAGTGGATAATAACTGTTACACAGCCATTTTGGGTCATTTTTTGGGTTCACCTTCCATCACTATGGCATCTATGAGTAAAAAGCGTAAATCAGGTGATTCTTTTCAGGTTTTTATTGAAAAGTGGACAAATTTGTACTTTTTTGTACCAATCGACGATAAGCCAGTGTGTTTAATTTGTCGTGAGTCAGTGCCAGTATCAAAAGAATACAATATAAATCGACACTATGAGACAAAGCATGCGTCCAATTTCGATCACCTTCAAGGGCAGCTTCATGTGAACAAAGTGAACCATCTCCAAATTGATTTAAAATGCCAGCAGGGTACGTTTTAAAAGGCAGAGGGAAAAGAGCGAATCATGCGTCAAAGTAAGTTATGTAATAGCTGAAAAAATTTCTAAAAAATCAAAAGCCTTCTTTGATGGCAAGTTTTGAGTGTCTCATCACTGCTGGGGATATTCTGTGCCCAAATAATAAGGAAGCATTTAAAAAACCGAGTTTGTCTGGAGTAACTGTAGCATGACATGTCGAAGAACTTGCCAGTGACATTGAAGGAACTTTAAAAAAAAAACGGTCATCTGAATTGACGCCTTATTCATTTGCTTTAGATGTGAAGGACACAGTACAACTGGCTATCTTTGTCCGTGGCATTGATCAACAATTCAATGTGACAGAAGAACTGCTAGCACTTGTACCTATGAAGGGAACGATGAAAGGCACTGATATTCTTGAAGCCACCAAGAAAACACTCCAGCGTTTCGCCTTCAGCTTAACCAACCTCGAGGGTGTGGTAACTGATGGTGCCCCTGCTATGGTGGGAAGGAACGAAGGGTTTTGTTGCGCTGCTATGGAAAGAACCGGAACTAGAAGGAAAAGATTTCATCCATTACCACTGTTTAATCCAGCAGAATTTGTATGCAAAAACTATTGGATTTGAGAATGTCATGAAAGTTATTGTGACTGTTGTCAACATTATTAGGGCAAGAGGATTGAATCATCATCAGTTCCAAGAGTTTTTGACCCAAACGTGCAAAGCAAAACATGGCGAGGTGGTTTATTATAGTGATGTGCATTGGTTGAGCAGAGGGAATGTTCTTAAAAGAGTCTTTGACTTAAGGAGCGAAATAAGCAGTTCATGCAAACCAGGGGAATCTGAATTGCAGAATTTAACGATCCGAAGTGGATGATAGACTTTGCCTTTGTGACCGACATCTCATTGCATATGAATGACCTAAATACACTGCTAAAATTCAAAGATCAACTGGTGCACACTCTGTTTGATCACATCCAAGCTTTTGTGGCCAAGCTCAAACTTTGGGAGGCACAACTCGCAAAAATAAGACAACTCATTTTCATCTGCTCGCTGAGTTGAACCGTTCGTCTCTTGATGAATACGCTACAAAATTAGCCGTGTTGCAAAGTGAGCACGAAGAGAGATTTTGTGATTTTCATAACCAACTCTTTAGATTTATTTTATTATTATTATTATTATTATTATTATTAAACAAGACCTCATGGAGTCAAAGACTCATCTAGGAGGTCCTTTTATCTCACACACATCTCATCATACCGGGTCTTAAACACATTCAAACTCCTTGCAGACACCACACTCTCAGGCAAGGCATTCCAATCATTCACAACTCTGCACGAAAAAAACCTGCCTCTCACTCCCCTACTCACACCCTCTTTATACAGTTTCCAGGGATGACCTCTGGTTCTCCCCTGATCTCCCACTATTTTCTTTATTTTCTTTTTTCTTTATTTTCTTTACTTTCTATATACTATTTTCTTTAGATTTCTTTAGTCTTCTTTAGATTTATTTTCAATGCCATTCAGTGTCAATGCTGCTGAAATGCCAGACTCTGTGCAAATGGAGCTGCTTGAACTCCAAAACAACTCTTCTTTGAGAGAAAAATTATTCCATGTGCCCTTGCTTACATTTTACAAAGACTACATTTCTGAGGATGCATTCCCTAATTTTTGCCGGCATGCTTTGAAGATGTGCGCTTTGTTAGGAAGCACATACAGTGGTGCCTTGTAGTTCGTATTTAATTCGTTCCAGAAACCCGTTTGAAGTCTGAATCAAGATTTTACATAAGAAATAATGGAAAGCAAAATAATCCGTTCCCATATCCAAAAAATTTCAATAATTTTTTTATCTATTTTAGATTTTATTAATGTTAATAACTTAGAAAAAATTAAACAAAATAATCTTATTTATTTTATTAATTTTAATTATTACAACATAAAAATAACAGTGAAGAATATTTTTTTAATATAAAATTCACAAAGACGAAAATAATGCTTCCATTGTTAAGTGTCTTCTTTCTGCTTCTTAGCTGGAGTTGAGAATGCTGATTCACATTCTCTTTTTTCTGCAGAGAAGAATCTATCTACTGTTGTTTGGCGCTGACGATTTTCTTTGATATTTTTAAAATAACCCATCATGTTTTCATCGAATAAGTTGATATTTGGTCATTACTGTGTTATTAGGGTGCCATTTTTCCACAATAGCTTGTGTTCTAACCCAAACAGAGAACAATTCTTGAAGGTCGGCATTGGAAATGCATCCTTCTCTTCCATAAAAATTTCTTTTTCCACTTCTTTTTGTTGTTGATCATGAAGATGTTGAAGTTCTTCTGTGCTGAGTTCGGTTTTATGAACATCTATTAACTCCTCTGCATCCTCATCACTCACCTCTAATCCCATAGCTTTATCCAAAGACACAATTTCATTTACAACAGACTCTTCTTCACAGCTTACTGCTTCACTGACTGAAATACAATCTGGCCAGAGTTTTTTCCAAGCAGAATTCATTGTTTTAATAGAAACTTTCCATGCCTTATCGACGATCCTTAAGCAATGAAGAATCTCGTAATGCTCTTTCCAAAATTCTTTAAGAGTCAGTTCTGTGGCATTGGTTATTTCAAAGCACTTTTGAAACATAGCCTTAATATACAATTTTTTTGAAGTTTGAAATCACTTGCTGGTCCATGGGTTGTATGATAGAAGTGGTATTGGGTGGCAAAAACTTTATCTTGATGAAACTGTATTCACCAACTAAATCATCCTCTAAATTTGAGGGATGAGCAGGAGCATTGTCCATCATTGGAAATCATAGATTTTTTTTTTTCAGTAAGATAAGCTTTTACAGTGGAAGCAAATCTTGATAAATTCACTCAGTGAAAAACTCTCTGGTAGCCCACGCTTTTGTGTTGGCCCTCCACTTAATACCGGATTTGCTCTTTATGACGTTGTTCTTTTTAAAAACGCATGGATTTTCAGAATGGTAAACGATCAAAGACTTTATTTTACAGTCTCCACTAGCATTACCACAAAGCAGCAAAGTAATTCTATCTTTCATAAGTTTATATCCTGGTGCTGTCTTTTCTTCTTTTGTGATATAGGTTCTTTTGGACATTTTTTTCCAAAAAAACCTGTTTCATCGCAATTAAAACCTGTTGAGATACAAATCCCTCACTCCTTAAAGGTTTTTACAAATTTGTCCGCTTCTTCTACATCTGCACTCGCAGCCTCTCTGTGCATGACAACACTATGGACCCCGGTTCGTTTTTTGAATTTATCGAACCAGCCTCTACTTCCTTTAAACTCCCCATTTTCAGTACTGGTCTCAGGTGTGCATTTCTTAAGTTCACTGTGCAGATGTTTGACTTTCTCACAAATAATTCTCTCAGTAATAACGTCACCACGTAATCATTTCTCGTTTATCCACATTAAAAGGAGTTTTTCCATCTCTTCAATAACATGTGATCTCCTGGATGTCAATGTTGTCATTTGCTGCTTTTATTGCTTCCTTATTCTTAAGAATGCTACTTATCATTGACTTTGACATATTAAAACATCGTCTCCAGATCCATCAAACGTGCACAGCTTTCATGTTTCATGATAATTTCTTTTTTCATCTCAATTGTCGATACTGCAACTTTTCTTTTAGGTTTTGTTCTTTCTACATTATTGGATGCCGTGGGCAATTAAAAAAATGCCAAAAACAGTTAAAAATTCTCTACACAAACGTATTGCGCAATTAATAGGCTGTGTAGTAAGGGACAACGCACTGTGGACTGAGACAGACACACACTGCGCAGGCACGGGGAAGTGAGTGAGGGAAATTAGTGGGGGAGAAGCATGCGCAATGGTGTGCCAAAACTGTCTAATGCTATATGACTCTGAGTTCCTGGACTATAGTTCAAACTTAGAAATGGCGTTCGAACTGCGAATCAAATTTCTTGTGTTCTCAAGCGTTTGAACTCTGGAATGTTTGAAGTTAGAAGCGTTCGAAGTACGAGGCACCACTGTACTTATGTGAGCAGTTCTTCTCCAGAATGAAGCATGTGAAATATAAGACAAGAACTCAGATTATGGACTAACATCTTGAGAATACCCTGCGCATAGTGACTTCCAACATTGATGCCAACATCGACAAGCTGGTCAAGGAAAAACATTGCCAAGTTGTCCATTGACATTGTAAAAAAAATGAATGTTTTTCTTCATTAAATTATCTTTTTTCAAGTATTGGTTGTATTTACTTATCATGAACTTGACTTCTACCTACGCTCTTAAAGCTCAATTTGTTTATTTTTATAGGATTTTATGTAACGTATCAAATGTACAGTTCTAAATACAATTCTTACAATTTTAAATACCGCAGTATAGCTTAGTGGCCTGCAGGCTTCATTGAAATTTTTAATGCAACCTGCACTGTCTGAAAGGTTGAATACCCTGCTCTAATCTAATTATTATTATTATTATTACTCCAAGACCCCATGGAGTCAAAGACTAATCTAGGAGGTCCTTTTACCAAACACACATCTCATCATACCGTGCTTTAAACACACTCAAATTCTCTGCAGGCACCACAATCTCAGGTAAGGCATTCCAATCATTCACAACTTTGCATGAAAAAAACCTGCTTCTCACTCCTCCTACTCACACCCTCCTTATACAGCTTCCAGGGATGACCTCTGGTTCTCCCCTGATCTCCCACTATTTTCTGTAGAACCTCTCCTGCATTGATCCTATAACAACCACTTGTAGGTCTCTATCATATCTCCTCCTCCTCCTCCTCCTCCTGTCCACCAGACTCTGCAAGTTGCATCTTCTCATCTTTCCTCATACTCGACATTCCAGAGGTTAGAAACTATCTTAGTCAGTCGCCTCTGGACCCTCTCCAATATCTCTCTTCATCCTTCTGAAAACTAGGTGACCAAATCTGGGCACAATAGTACATGTGTGGCCTAATCAAAGCCTTATACAATGGAACAAGAATCTCCCTACTTCTACAAGTCAGTGTCCTGTGCATCATTCCCAGAAGCCTTTGTGTTGTCTTCTCAATTTTGGCGATGTATCCTCTAAATTTTAGATCCTTATCTAAAATTATTATTTTAGTAATCTACTTACTTATTGTAATAAGTAAGTAGATTACTAAAACATGACCTCCCTTTAGCAAATCCATGCTGTCCAATGATAATACCATTGTTGTCAACCCAATTATGGATCCTAGTTCTCACAAGCTTCTCCAACAACTTAACCACAATACCTGACACACAGATACGCCTATAGTTTGATGCTTGAGTTTGATCACCTCCTTTATGAAGTGGCACAATCTTTCCCTCCTTCCACTCCTTAGGAAATTCACTGAGTACAAGACTCATATTAAAAAAATATGTCAAGGCAGGTGTCAACTCCTTGGCACATTCCTTCAGAATACGTGGTGATATATTATCAAGTCCCACAGCCTTATTATCATCTAGTGTACTCAACTCCCCATACACCTCTTGCTCACTTACAGTTAGTCTCTCCTCCCCATCATCAACTGCTCTCAATCTTCCATGAAGTCACATTCACAAGATTGAAAGATCTTTATGAACTTCTCATTAAGTATCTCCACCACACATTCTGCAACAGCTGTCTTTATGCCATTTTCTCCAATCAATGTCATCTTTCCATTATTGTTCTTTCTTTTTCTGGCTTCATATCCAACCCCCATCTGCTCCAGTTTGACTATCAACTATTCATGCAATAATCTATCGAAAGCATTTGCAAAAATCTAACCTTCTCCTCTGTCAAGTAAAGCCATCACCTTATTGTAATAAGTAAGTAGATTACTAAAACATGACCTCCCCTTTAGCAAATTCATGTGATCCATCAATATTGTTCATGGACAGCACGAATTTGTTGATAATGACATTGTTGTCAACCCAATTCTGGATCCTGGTTCTCACAAGCCTCTCCAACACATTAACTACAACATCTGATATCCACAGATAGGCCTATAATTTGTTGCTTGAGTTCTATCACCTCCTTTATAAAGCTGCACAAGCTTGTCCTTCTACTTTTTTGGAACTCGATCCAGTGCAAGACTCATTAAAAAAATATGTCAAAGCAGATGTCAGCTCCCTGGCACATTCCTTCAGAATACGTGGTGATATATTATCAAGTCTCCCAGCCTTATTAACATCAAATTTGCTCAATTTCCTCATATACCTCTTGCTCACTTATAGTAGTCAGTCTTGCCTCCTCATCATCATCAACTGCTCTCAAACTCTCCATGATGTCACATTCACAAGAATGAAAGACTTTTATGAACTGCTCATTAAGTATCTCCACTATATCTTATGCAGTGGTTGTTCTTATACCAATTTACCATTTTCTTATAGCAATGCCTATTTCATCCGTATCGAATGCTAAATCTCTTCATTCATCCCTTTCACATCCACCTTATTTAACCTTCTGACCCTTGGAATACATTTAGACATTGCTTCTACTAGACAGTTCTTGAATATCCCCTAAGCTGCAATGATCTCCTTTCCAGCTAACTCCTAGCTCCACCTTGTAGTTCCACATATACCCTTTTCTCACAGAGGTCCTCACACTGCTGGCAACCATAGAGTTAATCACTTCATGGTCACTCACCAACTGGTGAGTGATTTGACAATTATATTTATAATTATATCCTCTGATGAGATGATCAAATAAAAAAAAATAAATAAATCCTCATGTGCCTTCTGTTACATACTGTCTGAAGTAGTTGTCCCTCAAAAACTCATTTCCTTCACTTTCATTTACTATTTCATCATCCCAGTCTATATTGCTATAATTAAAATCACCCATAATGATCACCCTTTTCTTATTGCCTGGCTAGTTTGAATATACATTTCATGATCACTACCATCCACAATACCAGGTCTATTACAACATCCGACTAAAAGAATTTTATTCTATTCACTTCTATCTCATACCAGACTGCCTCAAAACCACTGGCTCTATTTCCCTCTTGCATCTCTACTTTTTATGGTCATAACTCTTTCTCTATTATCAGTAGCACTCCCTCCCTCTTTTTACCTTTCTATCTTCATGAAACACATCATACCCCTTCCATCTCTGTTCTTGTCAGAATGTTATCTTCATCCAACCATGTTTAACTTATTCCAACAATCCTTGGGTGAACAGACTCAATTAATGCAACCATTTCATTTGCTTGTTTCTTTCATTTCTATCATTTTTATACAAACATAGCAGATCATTCGTGGATCTATAGCTAGTTCTGCTGATACCACTTATTTGATGTGACATCTTCATATTTAACTTGAGTCATTTCTTTTTCTTCTTATTGATGTTAGAACCTTCAAGTCCTATCTTAGTGTACACAAACTACTTATTTGTTTTGATTGGTTTCCCTATTTATAATTGTAAAATCATAAATAAACAATGATGATGAGTATTGTAAGAAAAGAATGGGGGAGGAGGGTCTCCCACAGTGAGATACCTGGCAATGCAAGTATAAGCTCAAATTTGGTCCCCAGGATTTGAAGGGTATAAATTAACCATGGAAAGGGTGCAGAGGCAGATAACAAAGATGATATTAGGACTGTCCAGCGTTAGTTATGAGGGTAGGCTGAGGGAATATCGATTGCCGAGTTTGGTAGATAGAAGAAGGAGAGGTGGTATGATTAAAACTTTTGAACTGTTATGAGGTAGTCGTGGGGTTGACAGTGGGGAATTCTTTCGCTTGGCGAAACAGAATGAGAACAAGGGGCCGCTCCTCAAAGTTATGAAAGGAAGTTGTAAGTAAGAGGGTAGGGAGTGGTTTCTTTGCATGGAGGATGGTTGAACTGTGGAATGCATTGCCTCATAGTGGTGAGTCCAAACGGTCATCAGTAGGTTCAAGGAGTGGTATGATAGACTGTTTTCTAGAGTGGATCTCCCACGATGAGGATTGTGATTCCATGGAGACCTAAATCATAATAATAATAATAATAATATAAACCTTAAAAGTATAGTTTATTCCAGGTTTATTTTGATAGCAAGTGCAATATGAAAAATCTTTTCTTTTATATATTAGTGGTGAGTGGAAATATGCTTGGAGTCCACTTTGGCTTTGTGGTCAAGGCCTGAAAGATGCTGTTGTTGGTATTGTGGGAATGGGACAGATAGGTAAGAGACTAAAATATTCAGTTTATTATATATATATATATATATATAAGTGTTTTCAGGTCTGATGCAACTTGTGGTAAAGGTGGAATAAGCTCTGATCACTTGCCTTAGTATCTCCCATAATGCAAAAGCACATCTTCTTGCAGACATGTATGATGCTATGCATTAAGGGAGGGGGCCACTGCCTAGACTGGTTTTGACCTTTATTGAGGTGCTGTTTAAGTAAAGCCATCTCTAAAAGTTAGGCAATCCCCCAGACCACTCCCTATGAGCCACCAAAGGATTGTCCGACTCATCATTGTTCCACTCAGTGACAGGGTCTTGCCGTCATCAAGAAGAACTTCTGAGAATTGGCTCTACCCAGTGGCAGACTCACCTCACCACCAGACAGAGCCATAATCTCAGCAGTGGTGCCACTCAGAGACAGGCAAAAACCCACCCCAAGCAGAGTCTCTCATGCCTCAAGGAAAGGGACCACCTCTGCACAAAAGCACATCAGTGGGAGCCAGACCCACCAACTATACGAGTCACCACAAGGTGCTTTGACCTTATTAAATAAAAATCTCAGGATGAGAGAAAGATGTAGAAAGTTTTTTACCTTGGGTATAAAATATACGTTAAAGATACCAAGCAATTTTATAAACTTGGTTTTTATCCTTTTTTCCCAAGTAAGCAAACAAGCAAGTAAGCCAAGTTTGCACCTGAAGTATTTTCAGGTCTGAGGCAACTTGTGGTAAAGGTGGAATAAGCTCTGATCACTTGCCTTAGTATCTCCCAAAATGCAAAGCACATCTTCTTACAGACATGTATGATGCTATGCATTAAGGGAGGGGCCACTGCCCAGACCGGTTTCGACCTTTATTGAGGTGCTGTTTAAGTAAAGACCTCTCTAAAAATTAGGGAATCCCCCGGGCACTCCCTATGAGTGACTGAAGGATTGTTCCACTCAGTGACAGGCTCATGCTGTCACCAAGAATTCTCAGCATTGCCTCTACCCAGTGGCAGGCTCACTCCACCACCAGACAAAGCCATAATCTCAGCGGTGGTGCCACTTAGAGACAAGCAAAAACCCACCCCAAGCAGTCTCTCATGCCTCAAGGAAAGGGACCATTTCTGCGCAAAAGCACATCAGTGGGAGCCAGACCCAGAGCTGCCAACTATACGAGTGGCCACAAGGTGCTTTGACCTTATTAAATAAAAATCTCAGGATGAGAGAAAGATGTAGAAAGACCTAAAAATACTTCAGGCACAAACTTGGCTTATCTGCTTGTTTTTTTACTTGGGAAGAAAGGATTAAAACCAAGTTTATAAAATTGCTTGGTATCTTTAATGTATAGTATACCCAAGGTAAAAAAACTTTCTACATATATATATATATTAGGATAACCAAGTTATTTTATAAACTTGGTTATTTTAACTCCTAATCCCAAGTATGCAAACAATTAAGTTTGCACCTGAAACAAAGTTCAAGTCTAAAGATGATACAACACCAGGGCAACTCCTTGTAAAGGTGGTTAAAGCTCTGATCACTATTCTTAGTATTTTCCCATAATGTAAAGCACATCTCACTAGAAGATATATACTGCAATGCATTATGGATGGGGTCACTACCCAGACTGGTTTCAACCTTTTTTGAGGTTTCCTCAGCGAGTAGCTAGACCCTAAATACCAAGGTTATAGTAATACGGAGCCTTATCAACTTTACCTATAGAAGTTGCAACAAGGTGTTTTTATTTTTAATAAAAATCTCTGGAGGAGATATAGATGTAATAAAATTTTTACCTTGGGGATATTGTATATTAGGACAAGCAAGTTATTTTATAAACTTGGTTTTTATAATCTTGCCCTGGTGTTGTATCATCTTTAGACTTGAACTTTGTTTCAGGCACAAACTTAATTGTTTGCATGCTTGGGATTAGGAGTTAAAATAACCAAGTTTATAAAATAACTTGGTTATCCTAATATACAATATCCCCAAGGTAAAATTTTTATTACATCTATATTCTCCTCCAGAGATTTTTATTAAAAATAAAAACACCTTGTTGCAACTTCTATAGGTAAAGTTGATAAGGCTCCGTATTACTATAACCTTTTTAATGTCTTTTCCCAGTTTATAAAATAACTTGGTTATCCTAATATACAATATCTCCAAGGTAAAAATTTTATTATATATATATATATATATATATACATACACACACACACACGGTCATCCGTCAACTTACGTTCAGGTTCCGTTTTATCCGGCAGGATGTAAGTCGATACATTAAATCAAAAGAGTTATAGGGGTTAATGACTTAACCGTAATAAATATGCTGTCGTTTTAATTTTTAAACTTTGTTATAAACTACTGTGTGTTATTGCCACTATTAAGCAGGAGAATAATCACCTAACTCTTTAGGAGAACTTTCTCTGAGTTGAATTATGTTGTCATCATTCACTTCAAGATTCAGATTGTTTGCTACTACTACAAACTTCCAAAATCATGCACAAACCTTTTTTAATGTCTTTTTCCATAGCCACTCATACATTGAGAGGTCACCTCATCCCAAGCCACAGCAATATTCTTAATAGCATGATAAATATTGAATGTTTTCCAGAATTGCAGGAGAGTCTGGTCATTTCCTTCAGTAGCAGAAATGGCTTGTGAAAAAGTTCTCTGTAGATAATAAGCCTTAAAACGTCAAGAAGTCTGCGATTCATCGGTTGAATCAATGAAGCAGTGTTTGGAGGGAGAAACATGACCTTGAACTTGGTGAAGATCAAGTATGACCTGGAGTATTGTCTAGAATTAATAAAATTTTAAATTCTACATTTTCTTTCACACAATAACTTTCCATTTCACTTGCATAATAGTTAATTAAGGTATCCTCAAACAATTTTTGAGTCATCCACGACTTCTTAATGCTCTGATAAGCAATTGGGAGTATGCTTCCTAATGTTTCGAAGATTCGTGGATTCTCACTGTGCCATATCATAAATGGTTTCAGTTTATATCCAGCCACATTACCCGTAACAGAATTGTAATATAGGCATTAACAGCTTTGAAACTAGGTATAGATTTTAGCTTTTTTTGGATGAATGTCTGCTTGGGCATTTTTTTTTCCGAGACAAGGACATCCCATTCATATTAAATATTTGCCTGCGGCAAATAATTTTCCTCCGTAATAATTTTATCCAATTTTTCCACAAGCTCCTTGGCAGCCTTCTCAAGCACTTGCAGATTCCCATACATTTTCACATTATGCAGCGCAAAACGCTGCTTGAATCTCATGAATCTCAGAAGAAGCGTTGAATTCGTAGTGATAATCGGGTTCTGCTTTCTCCTTCAACATGTTGAAGAGACTTAGTGCCTTAGCGGTTATAGTCACAGTGCTATGGGCTATGTGCTTTTGGTTCAGGTCCTCTTCAAAGGTCCTTTGAAGGTTATTCTACAGTGAGGATCATTTTTCAAAATGGTCGTCACTGTAGAATGAGACCATCGAAGTCATGTGCGATCGCATGGACGGGCTTACCAGCTTCGTATAACTTGCAACTTCATTTCAAGATCAATTACTCACCTCTTTTTCTGTGATTCTTTACTAGGTTTTATGATTGTGTGTGTGTGTGTGTGTGTGTGTATAATGGGCCATATTTCACAAAACATCGAAATAATTAACAATAAATACACAAATAACCCATTTCTCAAACACAAAATCAACAGAGGAACTGTTGAAGACATGACGACTGCCGAGGGAAGTTGCCTCTGAAAGCTCTGTTGCAACTGTGCATGCTTTACCTTATACTCACTTGGGTCTTGTTCAAAAGTATAGCCGAAAGTGTTATTTATTCTCTTATGGAATCACATACATATCTTCGAGAGGACGTAACTCGAACAGAAGTAAGTCAAGGGATGACCGTATATATATTTCTTCTTATTCTCTCCCTCCTCTTTTACTTTGCGGTGTCGAGGATTTTTCTATTTACTCAACTGCTTCCGTATCCAGGATAAGGTAGTTATCCCTATGCTTCCAATGTGTCCTATGTCTGTAGCTGCGCATGTTTACTGGCAGGTTTGCCTGTTCTGCAGTATGAAAAACACAAGTTTCTGGGTGAAAAAAACCCTCTACCTTCATATGAGACCAGCTAATTCAACTTTAGTTGAAAGAGACCAGATAAAAGTTCCTCACATTATTTATATATATATATATATATATATATATATACATTTTTAGCAATGTATCTTTTCTTAATCATATAGTCTGTCCTGTTTGAGTATCCACTTAAAGTCTAATTGCCATTGATGAAGGCAAAGACATATCATTGCAGGGCCTCATTGTCCCTTGTAATACTCAATAAACTATTGACTCAAATTCAGTTTCTACACACCAATCTCAAGAAATGTTTCACTCATCAACCACTCCCCATTCAAAAAACCTGCTTCTTGTTACTCTGGTTGCATCCTTCTTATAAAACTTCCAGCAATTGCCTCTTGTTCTATCCCTGTTTCCCTATACTCCATGAAAAATTTCTTCCATTTTAATCTAGTACTTTCATGAACTTATATCTCAATAATATCACCTCTCCTTATTCTATCCAACCGACTTTGCAAATAGCATTCCCTCAGTCTGTCGTCATACTTAACATTCCAGAGATCTGACTCCACCTTACTCTTCTCTAGATTTATCCCAAAATGCTTTCATCTCTTTGAAAACCTAGTAATCAAATCTGCATTCAGATATGTTTTCTGTGATTGCTATTTCATGCCTTATTTATCTTTACCATGCCTTGCATTTGCCATCTGTTTAAAAGATAACTAATTGAAATTTGACATACAAAATTTTTTATATACTAGTGAATTTAGAGATAAAGCATCTCACCCCTCCTTCCAGACTAATTTTTAGAACAAATACCTGAGAAAATATTGCCATCCAGTGAGCCAATTTCTCTTCTTGGCCTTGTCTACACCAGGGCTAAGAAGAGAAATGTCAAACTAAACTACTGAATAACTACAATGGTATATGTTATGGAGCAAACAGATTTATTAACAAAAAAATATTACCCATATATATATATATATATACAGGGTGTTCGGAATAAATTTGACAGTTTCGTAAGGAAAAAGAAAATCTTCTTTGTATCTATTAAATTTAATGAATTGACAAAAAAACATTACAGGCAGAGTTAATTACAATACTATCAACAAGATTTACTCAAAATAACCACCATTAGCATCGATCACAGCTTCAATTCTGCTTCGGAACCTCGAACAAGCTGATGCTACAGTCTCCCTGGGAAGGGCCGCAAAAACTGTTTTAATTTTATCCATTAACTGGGCTTTTGTATTACTGGAAGTGCGATTGGTGTATTTTTCAACTGCGCTCCATACAAAATAATCCATGGGGTTAAGGTCTGGGGAGTTTGAAGGCCAAACATTTGGACTGGTGAAGTCATAGAAATTTTCAGACAACCATTTTTGACTTTTCCCAGAGGTTTGGCAAGGGGCCGAATCCTGCTGCCATATATACGGCCTACCATTGGCTACCCTTGTTATCCAGGGCTTGACTACAGTTAGCAACTCCACGAACAAAGCCCGAATTCCAATGCCAGGGTTCTTCAACACCTGTTCCTGCAGATTTGCGAGGAATTCTGCTGTACGAACGCAATCAGATCGTCTGCTAGGGATCTTTCTTCTTGCTACATCCTCGTAGTCACCATTGCAAGTCTCTAGTTCATGCCTGATTGTTTTTACTGTATTCAGGGAGCATTGGGCAGCAGTCGTAATATCCTTATTTTGATGGCGGGCACGAATCATCATGATACAAGTTATTCTCTTCCATGATTCAGGTGGGTTCCAGCTATCCATCCTTTCTGACATCTTGTATATGAATGAAGAAGGGTCCAAACTTTTAAATGAAGAGAAGTGTGTGTTAATACATGTAACTTACGGAAAAATATAATTAATTATAAATATGTCAAATTTATCCCGAACACCCTGTATATATATATATATATATATATATATATATATATGGGTAATATTTTTTATCTGCATAAATAAAATAAAATAATATATATATATATATATATATATTATTTTATTTTTATGGGGTGCTTAAGGGTCAAAGCTGTATAACTGAGAGGAGACCTCCACATAGCCTTTAAAGGAATGCGGAGAACCGACCTGGGCTTCTGACCTAATGTCCAATCCTCACCTTCTCATGGTGCACCCTCTTGGGTATCTACTTGAATACTGAACGAACGAGGAGGATGGGCTGGCAATTTGGGATTTAGCCGACCAAATTGTATTCTTATTGGTTAAACCAAAATAAAAAATGATGGTACAACATGACAAAATTTCATGCCGGCTGGGGCGTCGCCCGGTTAAACAAGGCCCCATTGTTTTCGCCAGGGAACCAGGGTGAACAGCGAAAAGTCAGCTACTGGAACAAATCTGAAAATACACCTGAACTCAACATCACCAGAGTTAAAGATCGGTACTATCAACATAAGATGCCTCAATGGCAAAGAAATAGAGCTAGCTGAGGAATTAGATAAGTACCACATTGACATTATAGGGGTGACTGAAACAAAAAAGACAAAAACTGGTGAGATCTTTCTGAGCAATAAATTCAAAATGTTATATTCAGGCAATGACAATCAAGGAAAAGAAGGAGTAGCCATAATATTCAACACATAATACGAGGATAATCTTCTTAAATGACAGTCAGTCTCAAGTAGAGTAATGTGGACAAATATGAGAATGGGGAACTGGACAATGAGACTTATTTGTGCCTATGGTCCCACAAAAGGTTCTACTAAGGTAGAAGTGGAGGAATTTTTTGAGGCTTTAAATTTTTTGAGGCTTTAGAAAAAGTAACTGACACAATGAAAAAGGAAAAGTTGGTCCTTGTTGGGGATCTAAATAGCAGAGTAGGAAATGATTGTGAGACATACAAAAATATTTTGGGAAAATTTGGAGAAATAATGGCAAATATCTGTTGGATTTCTGCTCAGGACATGGACATGGTTATTACTAACACCATGTTCCACATAAAAACATGCACAAATTCACATGGAGAGAAGTGGCTCCATGTGATCAAGGAAAAGAAGACACAGTCAATGAGACATTTCAATAAGAAAAGTCTCATTGACTGTGTTATTGTTGATAGTGATGTTTTCTCCCTGGTGCAAGACACCCGAGTGTATAGAGGATTTGAAATTGGAAGTGATCACTATTTAGTCTTGAGCAGGATAAAATTGAATTTCATATTGAAAAGAATGATATGTAAGAAAGTTTTAAAGCGAATAAAAGTTGAACAGCTCTTAAATGTGAACTGTAGACTAAAATACACAAAGATTATTGAAGAAAAAATGAAAGAGTTTGAGAACAGGAATCAAACCTTGGAGATTCAGTGGCAAGCCTTGAAAAAAGCACTGATTGATTCAGCTAGAGAGGCATGTGGTGAAGTTGTCTGCAAGGATAGAAAAATCAGAACTCCATGGTGGATACAGGAAGTTAAAGCAGCAGTGAAGGAAAAGAAGAAAGCATATCAAAAGTTTCTGGCAAATAAGTCAGCTTGTGCTCTTAGAGAATGCAGAGACAGATGCAAGAATGCTAAACACTGTGTATAACTACTTAAACAAAAGTCATGGGAGGACTTTGGCAAGAATATAGAAAATAAATATCAAGAAGGTGGCAAAATATTCTGGAGGTTGTTGAAGAAGCTTAGGAATGAAGGAAAGAGTGCTGTAAAAGGAGTTAGAGATGATAAAGGTGACTTGAAAACAGTAGAAAAAGATATCCTTGAAGTATGGAGTAATTACTTTGAAAAACTGCTAAATGAAACAAGCAGTGATGACAGCACAGTGGCAAAAAACACTGACCAGGCATGCAGTAAGGAATACATATCCATAATTGAAGTAGAAAAAGCCATCAAAGGCTTGAAATGTGGAAAGGCAGCAGGAGTAGATGATATTCGACCAGAAATGCTGAGGTATGGTGGTATAAGTCTTACAGTGGCTGCACTGCATATAGTTCAGAAAGCCTGGACAGAGGGACGGATTCCCGATGATTGGAGTAGAGCTCTCGTAGTACCCATATACAAAAAAGGGAAATAAAACAATGTGATAATTACAGAGGTATTTGTCTACTGAGTGTTCTTGGCAAGATCTATGCAAGTATACTTGAGAAACGGTTGAGAAGAATTGTGGAAGAAAAACTTGGTGAAGAAAAAGCTGGATTCAGGCCAAATAGAGGCTGTCAGGATCAGATCTTCACTTTTTTCGATTTGGAAAAGGCATATGACAAGGTACCAAGAGAGAAGCTATTCAATACACTGCAGTTATATGGTGTCAATGGGGCATTGTATCAAGCAATACTTAGTCTGTATTTGAGTTGTAAGTCAACAGTTAGAATTGAAGGAAGTATAGGAAGATAGTTTAATGTTAAATCTGGTGTGAGACAAGGATGTACATTATCCCCTCTGTTATTCATTATCTATATGGATCACATTATGAAGGAAAGTGGCATTAAACATGATATCAAAATTGGAGATGTTAATGTCAGCTCTTTGCTTTATGCAGATGACGTTATACTTCTAAATAAATCTGCTACAAGTCTGCAAGATTCTCTGATTAAATTGAATAGCTGTTGTAATAGATATATTATGAAGGTCAGCAATAAAAAGACAAAGACAATGAAAATAGGCAGAATCATTGAAATTGTTGTCAACTGTGTTGTGAATGGAGAACTTGTGGAACAAATAAAACATTTCAGCTACTTAGGAACGATTTTTAGTGAAGATGGTAAATTAAATATAGAAATAGACAACAGAATCAGTAAAGCTGGTATGGTAGGAAGTCAATTTAATAAATTCATATGGAATAAGAGAGAAATTAGTCGGAACACTAAATTAGCTCTATACAAGACAGTGTTCAAACCAGTTTTAACTTATGGATCTGAGAGCTGGGTCAGAAGTAAAACACTTGACCAAAGACTAGCGACCGCAGATATGAGAGTCCTGAGAAAGATTGGAGGCAGGCATGAACAGATGACATCAATGGCAATATCACATTAAAAACGAGGATATTAGGAAAGAACTTGACATTGTCAACATCCAGAAATGTGTTAGCAGAGCTAATCTCAGGTGGTATGGTCACTTAAACAGAAATGGGCGAAGAAAGATTAGCAAAACAAGTGTTCTCTGCCAGATTGGCAGCAAAACGACCCAGAGGAAGACCAAAATATAGGTGGATTGATACGGTACAAAGTACCTTAAACTATAGAAATATAAGATCTGATAATGTTGGAGTCTTGACAAGTAACAGACTGATTTGGAGGAAAATTGTAAATAGGAAGTTAATAATGATGTAATTTTTTTTTCATGTAGTACTATCATATCCTGTACACCCCTTGAGGGTACGTGGCAGGAATTTGATGATGATGATTATTATTATGGGCTACTCCTGGGAGTCCTTAGGCTCTTCGAGGGAGGCCCTAAACATCATGTCCACACAACTATAAGACATTCTCACAGTGTTTATCATACCTTGCCTTGAACTCACTCACCATTATAGCACCCACAACAGACTCTAGTAGCTTATTTGGCTCATTTTCCACTCTAAAAGTAAAGAACCCAGCTCTAACACCCTTGCTAACCACACTCTTGCCCAGCTTCCATAGGTGGCCCCTAGTTCTCCTACCACTAGTCCTGATCTCAAAAATATCCTCTGAATTAATCCTATAGAAACCCTTTAGCAATTTTAATGTGTCAATCATATCTCCCATTTTCCACCTATCAACTAATTTCCCACAAATACTTCAACCCACAAATCTTCAACCTGTTCTCATAAAGTTCATTCCATAGACCTGCTATCATCTTGGTCACTCGCTTCTGGATCCTCTCCACCTCCTCCCCATCAAGAAGAAACCTAGGTGACAAATCTGGGCACAGTAGTCGAGATGAGGTCTTATCAAGGCTCGATACAGAGGTACAATAACTTGCTTGTCTCTGCTCATCAAAGTATTTTTCACATTCCAAGTGAGTTGATGAGCTGATTTAGCTACTTTTGCAATGTGCCCTCCTAAACTTCATCTCCCTATCCACCAATGTAGTAAACTGCTGCTAATCTTTTCACCCCAAAATGCATAACCTTACATTTTGTCACATTAAATTGACATCCATTCTCCTTAGCCCAGAACTCCAATCTATCCAAGTCATCCTGCAATATTTTGACATCTTCTGCACTCACTATTGCCCTACCCAACTTTGCATCATCAGCGAACACATGAACCATGCCTCTTAGATCCTTCCCTATATTGTTAATGAACAAATTAAACAGCAGTGGTCCAAGAACAGAACCCTGCGGCACACCGCTAGTCACAGGCCGTCTTTTGGACTCTGCTCCTGAATAAACTACTTTTTTATATCTGAATCAACCACCCACCTATCCATCTCACCAACTCTATATCCATTCTCATATGTTGTAGTTTACGGATTAGAATTCCATGTGGTATCCTGTCAAATGCCAGGTCCAGCAGTATCACTGTAAACCCATTACCCTTATCCAGTTCTGCCATCACTGTGTTATAAAACTTGAGCAAGTTACTGAGGCATGATCCACTCTTCACAATGCTATGCTGTCCCCCATACAGTATCTCATTTTCATCAATCCATTCCTGTATTCTTCCCTTGATTACTTTCTCCAAGACCTTGACAACGACTCCCAATATGCTGATCAGTCGGTAATCTGCAACAGTAGTCTTGGATCCTCCTTTATGCAGTGGAACTATTTTCCTTTCTTTCCACATCTTTGGGACTAAACCAGACCCGAGACTCAGATTAAACAACATGGTCAAGGGCACTGATAATTCATTAGCCGTTTCACGTAAGACCCGTGCCGGGTGTACCATCCAGTCCCACAGATGTATTCACATTAAGGTTCTGTAATAGATTATTCACCTCCACTTTATTCATCACAATTCCCATATAAACTAATGGTTCCTTCATTTTTTGAATGTCACCTCCTTAATGATATACTGTTGCAAAGTGCTCGCTCAGTAATTCCACTATATCGACTGATTCAGTGACCTCCTTACCATCATCATTCCTTAAAATCATTTTGCCATGTACAGTTTTTTTTTTTTTTTTTTTGCTTGTAGCATATTGAAAGAACTTTTTGGGATTCTCTTTAGCTTGCATAGCTAGTTTCCTTTCATAATCCACTTTTGCTTTTTTTTATCACACTCGTTACCCTTCTGGCCTGTGCTTTATATCATTTGTATGCCTGCAGGTCACCATTCTCTTTAAATTCCCTCCACAGTTGTTTCTTTTTTTGCAGCTCAAGCTTAATGGTGTTATTCATCCATTTAACCCCTACTTGTTTTACTATTCGGACCCTAGGTATACAATCAGCCATAACCTCCTGTAAATTCTCCTTGACCACTTCCCATGCTCTATCGACATCCAGCCCTTCCAGTTTTACATGCCATGGCACTGATCCAAGCAATCTCCTAAGCCTGTCATACTTGCCAGCATGGTAATTCGACATATACCCTGTCTTAATTGAAAATTCCACACCTTCAGCCACCTCCCAGGTCAAGACCTTATGATCACTCTCACCAATAGGTGGCAACATGGTCATATTCATTACAGTCAAATTCTCAGATGCTATTACCAGGTCAAGCACTCTCAAACCCCTAGTATTTTCAATTACATGCTGTCTCAGATAGTTTTCTCTTAATAATTGAATAAAATCGATTTCCTACCTCACGTGTCCTCTCTTCCTTCCAATCAATGTTAGTTGAAATCCCCCATAATAATTACCCTCCTTCCACTCATTTAATTAATTTTTTTATGCATACTATCTCCACCATCTATTCCATCACCTGGTCTATAGCAGCATCTAACTATGTATTTTGTTCAGCCAGTCTCAATCTCACACCAAATACCCTCAAACGAGCTCTTTTCACTATCCTGCAATACAACTTCAATTCTCCTTGGCTGCAGTTCATCAGCTATCATCAATAACACTCTTCCCCCCCATTTTATTCTCTCTGTCCCTCCTAAACACACTATAGCCTACACATTCTATCCCACTAACTATATCATCTTCCTTCAGCCATGTTTCACTAATGCCAATAACCTGTGGCCAGGAAGAGCCAATCAGAACCAAAAATTCTTCCTTCTTGTTCCTATTACTCCTGGCATCAGTATACATGAAATGCAGAGGTCCCTTTGTCCCACCCCCTATCTTGATGCGTTATTCTAACTATCCCATTCCAATTTCTTGTCTTTAGTACTGGCTCGGGTACATTATATACATTCTTACACTCAACTGTCTCACTGATGTCTGCCTATCCACTTCCGCCTCCACCCCTCCTTGGTATTTTAGTTTCCCTGGTTCTGCACATCCATTTTCACTTCATTCAGCAACACTTTTTCCAGTCTCTGCACACCAAATACATTCAAATACAGGCCATCCATCTTGTATAAATGTGTTTGCCCATCAAACTCATTCCACGCGTCCACGAATTCCACATCACACCGTCAGCATAACCTGCGCATAAAGTCATTTGCGATTATGGCCTTCCTTTTAAACTCCTCTCTGTCATACCGCGGCAACAGACTCACCATCCTAACTCTGTCACTCTTTTTTTTCGCTACCTTTAACAATACTTTCAAGTCCTCTCTCATAAAAAATTTATCTCCTTTCAATTCATTCGTACCCACCACAACTGTCAATTCATTCACCCTCTGTTTTTGCGCTCTAATACTCTCACTTACATCTTTAAATTTCTCACCCAGTAAGTACGATTTAGTTAAACCATGAATGGACGCTACTCCTGAGTCCTCTCTGATTCATATATATATACAGGGTGTTCGGGATAAATTTGACATATTTATAATTAATTATATTTTTCCGTAAGTTACATGTATTAACACACACTTCTCTTCATTTAAAAGTTTGGACCCTTCTTCATTCATATACAAGATGTCAGAAAGGATGGATAGCTGGAACCCACCTGAATCATGGAAGAGAATAACTTGTATCATGATGATTCGTGCCCGCCATCAAAATAAGGATATTACGACTGCTGCCCAATGCTCCCTGAATACAGTAAAAACAATCAGGCATGAACTAGAGACTTGCAATGGTGACTACGAGGATGTAGCAAGAAGAAAGATCCCTAGCAGACGATCTGATTGCGTTCGTACAGCAGAATTCCTCGCAAATCTGCAGGAACAGGTGTTGAAGAACCCTGGCATTGGAATTCGGGCTTTGTTCGTGGAGTTGCTAACTGTAGTCAAGCCCTGGATAACAAGGGTAGCCAATGGTAGGCCGTATGTATGGCAGCAGGATTCGGCCCCTTGCCACACCTCTGGGAAAAGTCAAAAATGGTTGTCTGAATATTTCTACGACTTCACCAGTCCAAATGTTTGGCCTCCAAACTCCCCAGACCTTAACCCCATGGATTATTTTGTATGGGGCGCAGTTGAAAAAGACACCAATCGCACTTCCAGTAATACAAAAGCCCAGTTAATGGATAAAATTAAAACAGTTTTTGTGGCCCTTCCCAGGGAGACTGTAGCATCAGCTTGTTCGAGGTTCCGAAGCAGAATTGAAGCTGTGATCGATGCTAATGGTGGTTATTTTGAGTAAATCTTGTTGATAGTATTGTAATTAACTCTGCCTGTAATGTTTTTTTGTCAATTCATTAAATTTAATAGATACAAAGAAGATTTTCTTTTTCCTTACGAAACTGTCAAATTTATCCCGCACACCCTGTATATATATATATATATATATATATATATGAATGAATATTAATTTAAATGACTATAACACTGAGAATAAAAAAGAATAAGGTTTAATCATGAGACACTACTAGTTTCATTGAAAAAATCAACTTCAGGTGTCAAATACAAAGAATTATCTAAAAAAACAGAAACATTATAAAATAACAACAACAGATCTAATATAAAAACCGTAGTACAGTTTAAAAAAGTAAAACGTGCTGAAGTTCCAATTGAAGTTGACTACGTGCATGAGCTATCGCGAGAGCGCCAATACTGGACAGTAGAAATGTGCGCATCAGATAAATTGTACTGAGGCTGTTATTCATATGGGTTGAATCGAGGAATATTTCTTTAGATTCAAGTATCCTTCTCTCGAGTTCATCGTAAGAAGTATGTATATTGGACGTTTGAGACTAGTCTATGAGGTGCTGGTATCCTTCGTCAGGGTTTATAGAGAATAGAACGTGGCTTGAGAGAGCGCTGGCTCGGGGTCCTATTGTAGGATATGTCTCTTTTGTATTCCTCAATACATAAAAGGACAGATTTAGCAGTCTGACCGTAGTATGGTTTGCCACATTCACAAATGATCTTGTAAACTCCTGGATACTGAAGAGAGAAATGTTTTGCTTTAGGTCTACTAAGTATGGAGCGAAGTTTAGGAAACGTAGTGAAATATGTTTTAATGTTGACCTTCTAAGAACTTTTGCCAGTTTAGAAGAGAGGGAGCTGATGTATGGCAAAGATATATATGCTATTGGGGAAGAAGAACCTTCAATAGTAGGTAAACGATGGATAAATGTGAGATAAATTTTTCAATATTCTTAAGAGTGAAGCCATTGTTGAGAAAGGTTCTTTTTAGTAAATGAAGTTCATTTTTAATCTCCGCTTCGTCTGTTAATAAACTGACCTGACGTGCCAGCGTTGAATTCTGATACTTCAAATTTGAGGATAAGATCTTTAAACAGAACTCAGAATTATCTGTGGGTAGTCCGCTCTTACCAGTACTTGTTAATATATTTCTGGAAGACTTCGAAGAAAAGGCGATTAATTTTTCAACACTTAAACCCAAAATCTGGTACCGTTTTATAGATGATGTTGTCCTCATTTGGGAACATGGTTTAAACAACCTCAATATTTTTCTAGATCATCTTAACAACTTTTGATCAGAAAATTAAATTCACCTATAAACTAGAATCCAACAACTGTCTTGCTTTTTTTGGACTTTAAACTTACAAGATGCTCTGAAAATATCAAAATCTCAATTTTTAGAAAGCACCCCCCCCCCACACACAGATAGATACCTTCATGCTTCCTCCCATCATTACCCTCTGCAGAAATTTGGTATTATATCAACGCTGGCACATCGAACTAGATCTTTATTAACAGATGAAATGGAGATTAAAAATGAACTTAATTTACTAAAAAGAACCTTTCTCAACAATGGCTTCACTCTTATGAACATTAAAAAATTTATCTCTTACCGTCGTTTACCTACTATTGAAGATTCTTCTTCTTCCCCAAGAGCATATATATCTTTGCCATCAGCTCCCTCTCTTCCAAACTGGCAAAACTTCTTAAGAAGTTCAACATTAGAGCATATTTCACTACGTTTCCTAATCTTCGCTCCATACTTAGTAGACCTAAAGTAAAACATCTCTCTCATCAGTATCCAGGAGTTTATAAGATCATTTGTGAATGTGGCAAATACGGTCAGACTGCTAAATCTGTCCTTTTATGTATTGAGGAATAATACATAAAAGAATAATACAGAAAAAAGAAAAATAATACAGATAAAAGACACATATCCTACAATAGGACCCCAAGCCAGCGCTCTCTCTCACGTCACGTTCTGTTCTCTATAAACTCCGACGAAGGCCGCCAACACCTCATAGACTGGTCTCAAACGTCCAATATACATACTTCTTATGATGAACTCGAGAGAAGGATACTTGAATCTAAAGAAATATCCCTCAACTCAATGAATAACAGCCTCAGCTACAATTTATCTGATGCGCACATTTCTACTGTCCAGTATTGGCGCTCTTGCGATAGCTCACGCACGTCAACTTCAATTGGAACTTCAGCACGTTTTCCTTTTTTGAACTGTACTACAGTTTTTATATTAGATCTATTGTTGTTATTTTATAATGTTTCTGTTATTTTTTAGATAATTCTTTGTATTTGACACCTGAAGAAGTTGATTTTTTCAACGAAACTAGTAGTGTCTCACGATTAAACCTTATTCTTTTTTATTCTCGGTGTTATGGTCGTTTAAATTAATATTCATAACATTATTTACCGAGTAAATATGATCTCTGACACACACACACATAATCAGTGGCGCACTTAGGATTTAATCTTGGTGGGGGGGGGGGGAGGCTGAGTTGAGTAGACGATTTACGAATACACACTTCGCATTGCATACGACCTATGACTGAGCATCTGCAGTGATCGCCAATACATGATAAGTAGTATAGAAATAAAAAACACAACATAAATTTAAAAAAATAAATTTTAATTAGGAAAAGATTTTTGGAAAATTTTCTAGTGCTTATTTCTTTTGGGGGTGGGGGGGCATGGCCCCTTGGAAACCTTCCCTGGGTGCGCCACTGCATACCATACAAGTTACATAAATACAAGTTTTGTAGCCATGCGAAGGTTATCTGTCATCTTGGAGAACAAGGGTTGGGACATCTGCTCAACATATCATATAATTTTATCCCTTTGTTCATCAAGGTTTGAAGGCGGGTCATGTTGGAATACCCATTCCTGCTCACAAACATGTCATTAGGCTTGGACCATATGCTCTACCAACTCGGTATAAACAAAAATAATGCTCAACAATAAACGTCTTTTCTTCCAATGTCAACACCATTGCCACAGCTAAATGTAATGGTGTAGACTCTGCACATGCTCTTCTATTAACTTCCCTACTGGCTAAGGTGGATGAAATAGTGAGACCAAATTGCACCTCTTATCCATGTTATTCAATGAGTGTTATCCAGAATCATATCCAGATTTAGCTGGGTGTCTATAGATGTCATGGCCAGTGTTGTGGGGTTAATGTGCATGCAGTCGACTGGCATATCTCATAGCATGTGTACTGAGAGAGTGTCAAAGTTCAGTACTATTTTTTTTACACCATACTGTATTATTTTAGTACAAAAAAATAAATAATAAAATAATAATAAAAAAAATATGAACCCAGAGACAGTACCTGATTCTTGTTTTGGGTTTTTTTTGAACTAACTGAAGTGTAAATATAATTCATAATGAATCAACTTAGATTGCTGTTCATGGTGAAACCATTAAAATTTGTTGGCAGCAAGAGTGAAAGTAATTAGTTAAACTTCAGTATATACTAGCATGCATGATTCACTACTGAAACAGCAGCATTGCAGAATGTACTGTACATTACTGCTTGAAGAAACAAGCCATATAAAACCAAGGATGATAAATATTAATATTTTATAGCCAAGTAGACTATAAAATATCAGTGAATATTTATTATCTTCTGATGAGTGATAACCATAAGGTATGAAATGCAGGGAGAACTTTACAGTGAGGACACTGAATAAAGGATTTGCAGTCATTAAAGAAAGAACCGAGTGGATTGGCAGGAACCATGAAGGACATGGAGGTTAACACACAAAATAGAAGAAATTCAAACAGTAATGGGAAAAAATAGAATAAATATAACCAGAAGAGAATGAAATAATAAAAATAAAAATCAACATTAATAGTAAAGTTTCAAAATGTTAGTCATTTAAATTAATATTACTCATGAGGAGTATTCATAGCAAACTAACCTATATGCAGTCTGTTCCTGGAAAAACTTGGCGAAATCATAATCTAGAGATTTATAAGTAGTATAGTCTTTGTGGAGTTTATGTAGTGCATAGAGCTGGCTGTTGGAGAGATTTCTTTTTCGAGACAGGAAAGGAAAGAGAGAGAGAGAGAGACTGCAAGCTGTAAGAATCGGGGATGCCAGTGAGAGAAGGATGAATGAATCTATTCGTAATGTCATGTATGGCTTTTGCAAGTTTTTCCACTTGGTTATACTATACGAGGGTGGTCTGAAAAGTTCTCGGATTCGACCATAGATGGCAACACTATTGGCAAGATTTTTGTTTTCTAAGTTGGTACATCTGTCATAAGCATCCATGTGAAATTGCAAGTCATTCTATCAAGATCAAGTAGTTTGTTTTATACAGCTGTCTGAAGCAAAAGTGTTGTCTGTATCCCTTGAAATGGATAAAATTGAGTACCATGCAGTTATAAAATTCTTTGTAAAAGAAGTTTAACGACAAAAGAAATTCATTTGAAGTTCATAAATATTTATGGGCACTCTTCTCTTTCATTTTTGGCAATTGAGAAATGGGCTGCTGAGTTTAAACATGGCCTACAAGCCTTGAAGATGATCCACATGAAGGACGTCCAAAAAAAGTGTAACAACATCAGAAATCAGTGATCAAGTGCATGATATAGTATTGAATGACCGGCGAGTCAAAGTGCATGAAATTGTTGAGACTGTAGGCATTTCAAAATAACATGTAGGATATATTTTGCATGAAGAATTGCAAATGAAAAAGATTTGCACAAGATAGGTGGCACGCTTGCTCACAACAGATCAAAAATGCACTCGCATGAAAATCTCTGAACAGTGCTTGGAGCGTTTTAACAAGAATAAAACTGATTTTGTGCATAGATTTATTACTATAGATGAGACTTGGATTCACCATTATACACCAGAATCTAAACAGCAGTTCAACAGAATCTAAACAGTTATTCTGCACCAAAGAAGACAAAGTCGGTTCCATCAGCAGGAAAGGTCACGGCATCGGTGTTTTGGGATGCTAAAGGCATTTTGTTTATTAATTATCTTGAAAAAGGGTAAAACAATAACTGGGGAATATTATTCCAATCTTTTAACCAGACTAGAAGAAAAAATTCTGAGAAAAGACCCACTTTGCAGAAGAAAAAATCATCTTTCATTAGGACAATGCACCTGCCCACAAAGGCTGTTTTTGCAATGGGAAAATTAAAGGATTTGCACTATGAATTGTTGGAACATCCACCCTATTCCCCAGATTTGGCTCCCTCTGACTTCTGTCGCTTCCCAAAACTAAAACTCCTCGCTGGTCAGCATTTTTCTTCGAATCAATATGTGATTGCAGCTGTAGAGGGGTATTTTGCAGATCTTACTGAGAACCACTACAGGGACTGGACAATGGCATTGGAGCATGGCTGGAATAAATGTATTAGTCTTAAAGGAGATTATGTTGAAAAATAAAAATAATTTTGAAATTATAAATTCGTTTTTTCATTGTTAGGTTGAGAACTTTTCAGACTACCCTTGTAAATTAAAGATACTAAGAAATTATATACTTGGTTTAATCCTTTATCCAAGTGTAAGCAAAAAATTTTGCGCCTGAAGTATTTTCAGGACTGGGGCAACTCGTATATAGAAGCTAATGACTTCACATCACTTGCCTTAGTATCCCATAATGCAAAGCACATATCCTTATGGGTATGTGCATGTCATGTATGGTGATTCAATGATTAAGGGTGTCCAGAATAGTGCTTGCCTGGTGGAATGATAGATAGTGTGGCAGTGAAGGGGAGGGGTAAAAGTGTGGAGGAGATGATAGTTATGGTTGGGATGAATGACCTTAGAGGCAGAATGAATCATGTAGCATGAGATTTGAAATTGATGTTAGACACAGTGCAGCAGAAATATGTCCAATGAAAGATAGTAAGCATCTTAACCCTCACTCAAATAAGAGGATAGCAAGAATGTGCAAGAAAAGGAATCTGGAATATGTGGATACATGGAGTGCATTTGAGGATAGAAAGGGCGGGGGGCTTTATGCAAGAGATGGATTGCATTTGAATGCAGAGGGGCACAGACATTTGGAGACACTGTTGTTTACTGGGCAAGTGATGTGTCAGGACAGGGAAACTAAAATTGCACAGTTGGAATGTTTCAGGGATGCCCTCATGTGGGGATAATGGTTTGAGAAATGAGGGACTGTACACTATATTACAGAATGAGGTTTAATATGATGGGAGTAATAATGGCTATGAGAAGGCTGGAATATACTGGTTTTTCTGTATACAAATGCTAGGAGCATTAGGAATAAAGGGAATGGCATTGATTTACAAAGTTAGTGGCATTGATTGACTCAGTGTCTCCAAAAGTTGTTGATAGCAGTGAAACTTGGTTAACTGAGGAAGATGTTCTAACAGGGATAGAAATCGAAGGGTATTAACATATTTCAGCAGGATAGGGAAGGTAAACGTGGCGATGGAGTGTTACCCATGATGAGATTAAATTATACACCCTGCACTCTCAGGGTCTATAAGTCAATGAAAATAACACTAATGACTTTGAGTATATTGTTGGGGATGGATGTTTATAGGAAAAGATATTTAGTGGGATGTTGCTACAGACCAGGGAATATAGATGGTAAATATTTAAACAAATTAGTTTGGCAAGCTCAAAGCAAGCAATCGTTATGGGGAACTTCAACTATAGTGATATAAACTGGCAGAATTGAATTTAAGGGAACTGAATTTTTGAATTTCTTCTGGAGCAGCTATCTTAGGCATCATGTGGTGGAGAGAACACATGAATCAAGAGTTCTGGATTTGGTCATAGCATCAGAGGATCTGATTGTGATTGAGATGGCATACTTCTTCCCCCATTGGGGAGAGACTGTATAGTAGGGATTCCATACATCCCAGTTTTCCCAGGACAGTTCCGGTTTTATTACTTCTGTCCCGGTGTCCCGATATGTTTAGTTCGGAATACTAAATGTCCTGATTTTTTAGAATATAAAAAATTAGCATTTCTAATAAGAATAAGTACAAGTCATAATATTTTTGGGTGTTTTTAAAAATGTATGTTTACAAAACAAAAAGCAGAGACATATTTATTTTGTTGTTTGGTGAATTACCAGAATGTTAGAATTTTGGGAAAAGGATTTAGTTCCATATATTTCATTCAGCCAGAGAAAAGAATGTCAGAATGAGGGAGACAGTCGCCCAACTGTACATTTAACTAATTGCAATCATGGCATCTATTTCATTTGTCTGGTCAGTCATAAATTTTTAGCAATCTTTTATCTCAAACTTAGTTCGCATAGCGTACGATGTCCGACGGTCTGAAATGTTTCTCATTGGTCACATGTTTTTGAATATTAACGCGCCACAATAGTTCATTTTCTTTCAACCAATGAGAAACATTTCAGACCGTTGTATATCGTACGCTATGCGAACTAAGCTTCACCTGTCAGGCGCTAAATTGTTTTTATATTGCTACAGGGTATGTGATATAACCTAGTTTTGAACTGTTCATTTTGTATTCTTGCATTCTTGTATTAATTGTGGATATTCAGATATTTTGCATCTACACAACATGCATAAGGCTCCTGTTGTTTATATTTTATTGTATTTACATTGTAGTTCTCGTTTTATTGGCATATTAACATTTTATATCTTTATTCTATGTCTTTATATTTCATATACTTATTAATGTTTGATTTAAGTGTAATATGTTTAAGTATTGTCATCTGTGTTTAAGTGTTGTTATTAATAGAATAAATAGAATTATTTATAATTCTATTTATCAATTTATTAATTAGAATTCTATTTATTTGACATATGTATAAACATTTATGTTATCTACATTAATAATTCAAATTCAAATAAATATGTAATTTTTTTATTTTAAAATACATAATGTTAACAAATAAAATTTATTTCTCTTAACCCTTTTTTTGTTTTCAAAAAATGGGATCCCTACTGTATAGTCCTGACTTGGAGGATGAAGGATGATTGGGAGACATCAAAACAGAAGGAAGTTATGTGGACTTATAAGGTGCTTGACTATCATTGACCTACAAACCAGCTTGCTGCAGTGCAATGGATGAAAGAATTTAAAGGAAGTGGAGTCGTTAATGCATGGGAGATACTTGGAAAAAATTGTTGACAACAATGATAGATTGTATACCTCAAGTGAAGAAGATAAAACAATTTGGAGTCAGATGGATGACAAAAGGAATAAAGGGGGAATTGCAGAAGAAAAAGAGATTACAGAAGGAATATAAAGAAAGAGAAGTGGAGAACAGTTGTATTAGGAATATAAGGCTCAGGCTAGGAAAAGTATTGTAATGAGAGAAAACTCAGAATATGAGAGGAGACTGACTGGCACTGCATTCCAAAGATAATCCCATGGAATTTTTCACTATGTGGTGAGTACAAGGAAAAATGATAGTGAACGGATTATTTTGCTGGATGAAGATGGGAATCGCGTGACCAAAGCAGATAACATAGTTGAGCTATTTAATGATCACTTTATTAGAGTGTTCCATCCTGGTGCATCCTGGCTTTATTCATAGAAGAATAATGAGTGGTAAAGTGTTAGAAGAGAATGAAGAGGATGTATTCCAAATGCTGAGTACACTAAATGTCAATAAGGCAGAGGGACTAGATGGAATTTCACCATACATTTTAATGGAATGTGCTATAGAACTGACTATGCCGTTTAACTTGGCTGTTTAATGATATCTCTGATATCTCTCCATCAACCATCCTCCTATCCATCCCAATATGCTGCAGTTTGCTGATTAGAATTCCATGTGGTATCCTGTCAAAGGCCTCAGCAAGGTCCAGCACTAGTACTGTAAACCTATTACCCTTATCCAGCTCAGCCGTCACTGTGTTATAAAACGTCAGCAAGTTAGTGAGGCATGATCTACCCTTCACAAAACCATGCTGTCCCCCATATAGTATCCCGTTATCATCTATCCATTCCTGTATTCTTCTCTTGACTACTTTCTCCAAAACCTTGACAACGACTCCTGATATGCTGATTGGTCAATAATTTGCAACAGCAGTCTTGGAACCTCCCTTATGCAGTGGTGCTATTTTCTTCTCTTTCCACCCCCTCGGGACTAACCCAGACCCGAGACTCAAATTAAACAAAATGTTCAAGGGCACTGACAATTCTTTTGACATTTCTGGTATACCATCTCGGGTCTTACGAGCTGGTATACCATCCAAACCCACTGTATTCACATTAACGTTTTGTAATATACTATTTACCTTTATTTCATTGAACCTCATTCCTCATATAACCTGTTGGATCTTTCATTCCTGCAATAACACCACGTGGTATGCAGTTCATTGTTGCAGATAAGGATGGAGGTGAATTGCCTTGGTGATCTGTGCAGGTTGTGGATGACAAGAATGAGGCCAGCTTTATCTTTTGGTAATATTGCTATACTGATATTTTGGGTGAGATACTAGACAGATGGACAAAAACTGCCCTGATAGAAGTTATAACAGTCATGGCTAAGCAAACCTGTAAAACAGTCATTAACAGGGTTAAGTCAGACTTACTTGATTATTGGTTGTAAATGAAGCTGGAATTTTTGTCTTCATTTTTGATTTTCATAGATCACTTCTTATAAAAACTATGGTTGGATATTAGGGTGGAAATTTTAAACAGTGAGAAATGAAGATGCTTAATATCAACATGGAAATTTTCTGTAACATGGTCAAAATAAATATCTGTGTCCAGAGAATGGAAATAATAGTCTAACCAAGGACAGGAATATAATTCTCCAGTAACCTTTCTGATTAGAATTGTCAAAGGATATGAAGCTATGTGTGTGGCTGAAGGTGGTAGGGTGTGTGTGTGTGTGGGGGGGGTCCACTGAACATGAATCATATAATTATGATCTGATTTACCAAGAGGAGGGGTCACCTGAATGGTGTATACCTGGAAGTAGAACTGGTGAAGAAAAGATGCAGAATCTTGGATGAGTGGTGACAATTGTTGGGTATTCTAGTTGGTAGATGAACAATTTGCTTTAGGTCACTGCCGACAAGTACTTCAGCTTCACTTCCAACTTGGTCAATGGAATTGGAAAAAGGAGAGCCATTTTGAAGTTGTGGATATTAGAATGATCAAGAAAGATTTCACTGTTATGGTAATTAGATTGCATTAAACCAAGCTTTAAGGATAAGATGTCAGAGCTCAGAATGGTTCTTAATCTTGTATTTCTTTGTATTGGACTGTAGTTGCAGCAGAGTAAATTGGGGTTTGGTCAGAAACAAATCAGGTGTAAGTATCTGTAGGTGACAGCGAACATCATTTAAGCTGTGCCTTTTTTTCTTATGAATGTCGATAAAGCAAATATGGAAGAGTTTTTTTGTTTATTTATTTTTATTTTTTTTTACAAAATTTTCTTACTATAGTTTTTTATTTTTTAAGCCTACTACTTCATGCTACCAATACAGAGAGTATTGTCTGCATACCATGACATGACCTAGACACTGTGCTTCTGCATACCCTGTATGGTCCTCCCTCCAGGCATGAACTGGCAGAAAAGAAGGCAATAGGATTGAGCCTGCTGATGCTGATTAGGAAGCCTAATAAATTGATTACCATCAGGTTTATATACCACCTGGTAGCCAGCCTGTAAAACTACTACTTAACCACTGTAATCTCAGCGATATGTTCTGGATCTTCACAGTATGTTTGGCATGCCCTTGAAGGCTCACACCATATGTTAGAAGATTAGAGGGACTGAAGGTCATCAACCACCTAGTAGGTCTGGTTGGCATTTTTTCAACTAGGAAGGTATTCCTTGAGAGTAGAATTGCTTGCTGGTGGCATGAGAGCTCCTATGATGGCCAAACAGGCCATACCTCAAAGGTGGGATTGACCTGACTAAGAGTCACTGTATATTGCATATCATCAACCTGTTAATGGCCTATTATTATTTTTTTCACTCTCACTTTATTATAGAAATTGAATTTGTAATGCAAGACCTAACCTATGTAAAACCAGGCTTACTCCTATAGAATATATATATATTATTATTAGTATTACATGACTCTTCCAGGGAGTCCAAAGACTCATCAAGGGAGGACAACTACCATCATAATCTACTACCAATCATCACCACTAATATTTTCACAGACAATCACAAACATCCATGCCCACGGCGGGATTCGAACTCGCAGCCTTTTGGCTGGAGAGCAAATATGCTGACCACTTGACCAACCAGGCCAGCATATATATATATATATCTGTCTATTAAGAATAAAGATATTAAGAAATGAAAAATTTTTTTATTTATTTTTATCATATTTAATAGGTTTTCCCCCCTTTAGGACGGGGAGTCATGCAGAGAATTTTACCATTTGGTGTTGCAAAAGTTCTTTATCATGATGTTTTTCATCCCATTAAACCTGGTAAGAAATTGTTAGTGTAATGTGTTAGTCTAATTAAGAACACTTAAAATAATGCAAATAAAATTGCTATAATGATATGCTATATATATATATATATATAAACAATTGCTATTATACAGTTGTAAGTACTGTTTAAGAAAATGTGCACTTTTGTCAGTTTTATTCGTATAAATTTTATTGCTTTTAAAAAATTTTTATAGTTGAATGTGTTTTTCACTCCATTCCTACTATCAAAAATACTAATAGTCATCTTTCATTATAGCAGTACCACTCATTATAAAAAACTACAATAAAAGTTCCGAAGAAAATTCACAATAACAAACACTGTAATGAAATATTTGTTTCCCTCAGGTTCCCTGTAGTGAATGCTTACCATATGAATACATCCAGTGAGAATATTTGCTATTCATATACTGTTTGACCACATATATGAGAACCTCATTTGGCTCGGTGCCAAGAAGAATCAATTCATGTTGAAGGGGAAAAAGAAATAAGGTGATGTACGAATTGGTCACCAACACGCGAAATCACATGCTTTATACGTAAAATTTTCCAACTGTTATACAAGCCAAATAGTTACCACTTCATAAACAACGATATTCATAAAAGAGAAGTTAATTTTCTGACGTGAAATAATAAACAACTCATCCCACAATACGGATTGATTACTCTATTATTGGAATGGATTCTCCTTCTTCAGACGTGTCAAAGGGTCTTGCATCTGTGGGCGCACAGTAATTATATATTTTTGTTCTAGGATCTTTGAAACATTTCTAGCTCATGATGTATTCCAAAAATTAGTCACTGGTAGTTTTTGGCATAAATGACTTAGTAGATGAAAAAAAAAAAAAGACTGATTTGAAGTCATGAGAGATGAAAAATAAGTGTTGTTGAGAAATTGGTTACTGGTTTGCCCTGGTATGGTAATAGTGAGAGTTAAGAAGGATTGCAGTGATAAAGAATGGCAAGATGGTTATAACTGTTTGAAGCATAGATAGTGCAGTTTGTGAATGTATTGAGTGAATCTGAAGGGAAGTTGGAATTATTTAAAGTGATTGGACTGCTTTTACTGAAAGTGCACAGTCAAGATAGTCTGGGTAAACACCAGAGAGAGAGAGAGAGTAGCAAGTTGTGAAAGGAACAGGTAGAAGATGAGGTTAGAAAGACATTATGGCAAGGCAAAGTGATAGAATAAGGATTTGAAAGATATGAATGATATGAAAGATCAAAGTAAGGAAGGAAGAGAGAAATAATAGTCAGAATTCAGGTGAGAAATGTAGTATTGTAACAAAAGTTAGGAGAAATGGAGTTGTTGGAATGACCTCAAAGTGGGATTGTCATGTTTCTGTGCTAATACAAGGAGCATGGGAAATAGGAGAGCTGAGTTTGAGACAAAGGTGTGCCCAGAGATAATTGACATAGGTGAAATGTGCTAACTAAGGATGATGTACTGGCAGGAATAGAAATGAAGGGATTTTTCCTCTACTTCTTCTGGAAGAATAGGAAGAAGAAGAAGAAGGGGAAAAAAAAACAGTAATGGGAGTACTAGTGATAGCAGAAGAGGATTTATATACATTGAGAGTAGAAAATAGTTTCATTATTATTATTATGACCCAAGATCCCATGGAGTCAAAGACTCATCTAGGAGGTCCTCTTACCAAACATCTCATCATACTGTGCTTTAAACACACTCAAATTCTCTGCGGACACCACAATTTCAGGTAAGGCATTCCAATCATTCACAGCTCTGCATGAAAAAAAACATGCTTCTCACTCCCCCTACTCACACCCTCTTTATACAGCTTCCAGAGATGACCTCTGGTTCTCCCCTGATCTCCCACTATTTTTTGTAGAACTTCTCCTGCATTGATCCTATAACAACCACTTGTAGGTCTCTATCATATCTCCTCCTCCTCCTGTCCACCAGACTCTGCAAGTTGCATCTTCTCAATCTTTCCTCATACTCGACATTCCAGAGGTTAGAAACTACCTTAGTCAGTCGTCTCTGGACCCTCTCCAACATCTCTCTTCGTCCTTCTGAAAACCAGGTGACCAAATCTGGCACAATAGTCCATGTGTGGCCTAATCAAAGCTGTATACAATGGAACAAGAATCACCCTACTTCTACAAGTCAGTGTCCCCCCCCTCCCCCGCATCATTCCCAGAAGCCTTTGTGTTGTCTTCACAATTTTGGCTATGTGTCCCCTAATTTTCAGATCCTTATCCAGTATCACCTCTAGGTTTCTTATTTCCTCCACCTCCGACAGTATATCCTCACCAAGCATAAATTCGGCATCTCATTTTTGTTTTCCAAATTTTAAAATCTTACATTTTGCAACATTGAACGTGCATCCCCATTCCTGTGCTCAATCACTCAATTTATTCAAGTCTTCTTGTAAGGCCACACCATCTTCTCTACTCATCATGGTTCGTCCCAACTTTGCATCATCTGCAAACAATTGAATATCTCCATCCAGATCTTCACCACCAATATCATTAATATACAAGTTAAACAGCAGTGATCCTAAAACAGACCCATGAAGCACACCACTCTAGTAACTATCCTTTTCTTGGATATCGCTCCCCCCCCCCATACACAGCTTGTTGTGATACCTCTCAGATAGCCAGTCTCCAATCCAGTGCACCAACCTAATATCCAACCATATCCACTCCAGTTTGACTATCAACTTATCATGCAGTAATCTATCAAAAGCCTTTGCAAAATCTAAGTATATGACTGTGTATTCTTCTCTAGTCCATAGAAGCAGTCACCTTATTGTAATAAGTAAGTAGATTACTAAAACATGACCTCCCTTTAGAAAAGCCATGCTGTCCATCAGAGATAATACCATTGTTGTCAACCCAATTATGGATCCTAGTTCTCACAAGCTTCTCCAACAACTTAACTACAATCCCTGACACACAGATAGGCCTATAGTTTGATGCTTGAGTTATATCACCTCCTTTATGAAGTGGCACAATCTTGCCTCCTTCCACTCCTTAGGAACTTGACCGAGTACAAGAATCATGTTAAAAAAAAATGTCTAAGCCGGCAACTCCCTGGCACATTCCTTCAGAATACGTGGTGATATATTATAAGTCCCACAGCCTTATTTACATCTAGTTTGTTCAACTCTCCATACATCTCTTGCTCACTTACAGTTAGTCTCTCTTCCCTATCATTAACTGCTCTCAATCTCTCCGTGATGTCACATTCACAATAGTGAAAGACTTTTATGAACTGCTCATTTAGTATCTCCACCACACCTTCTGCAACAGCTGTCTTTATACCATTTTCTCCAATCAATGTCATTCTTCTATAATCATTCTTTCTTTTGCTGGCTACATATCAAAAGAACTTCTTGGGATTCTTTGTGGCTTCATTAGCTAACTGCTGTTCATATCTCTCTTTAGCTTCCCTCACCAACCAAGTCACATGCTTTGCCTGGTCTTTGTAGTCCTCATGGAATTGTTTATTTTCACTTCTCTTATGCTGCCTCCATAATGCCCTTTTTCTCTTATCGCATGCTTAGTCTCTTTATTCATCCATTTCACACCTACCGTATTTAACCTTCCCACTCTTGGAATACATTTAGACATTGCATCTTCTAGATAGTTTTTGAAAATCTCCCAAGCTTCATTGATCTCTTTTCCAGCTAATCATTCTTTCTTTTGCTGGCTACATTTCGAAAGAACTCCTTAGGATTCTTTGTGGCTTCATTAGGTAACTGCTGTTCATATCTCTCTTTAGCTACCCTTGCCAACCAAGTCACACGCCTTGCCTGGTCTTTGTAGTCCTCATGGAATTGGTTATTTCCACTTCTCTTATGCTGCCTCCATGATGCCCTTTTTCTCTAATCGCATGCTTAGTCTCTTTATTCATCCATTTCACATCTACCATATTTAACCTTCTCACCCTTGGAATACATTTAGACATTGCATCTACTAGATAGTATTTGAAAATCTCGCAAGCTGCATTGATCTCTTTTCCAGATAATGCCTCATTCCATTCTACATCTGCAAGCTGTCTCCTAAACTCTTCATAAATACCCCCCCCCCTCCTCTGTAGTTCCACACATACCCTTTTCTTACAGAGGTCCTCACACTGCTGGCAACCACCCAGGTAATTACGTCATGGTCACTCTAACCAATTGGTGGGTGATTTAACACTTCATTTATAATTACATCCTCTGATGAGATGACCAAATCTAAGATCCTCAATCCTCGTGTGCCTTTTGTTACATACTGTCTTAGGTAGTTATCCCTCAAAAACTTAAGAAACTCATTTTCTTAACTTCCAGTTGCTATCTCATCATTCCAGTCTATATTGCCATAATTAAAATTGCCCATAATGATCACTCTTTTCTTATTTGCTTGGCTGATTTGATTATACATTTCATAGCCGCTACCATCCACATTTCCTTCTATAACAACATCCAACCAAGTATTTCACTCCATTGAACTCTATCTCACACCATAGCCTCAAAACCACTGGCACTATTTCCCTCTTGCATCTCTACTTTTGTATGGACATAACTCTTTCTCTATCGTGAATAGCCCTTCCCCCGCTCCCTTTTTACCCCTTCTATCCTCACAAAACACATCATATCCTTCCATCTCTATTCCTGTCAGGATGTCATCTAACCATGTCTCACTTATTCCAACAATTTTTGGGTGAACAGACTCAATTAGTGCAGCCATTTCATCTGCCTTGTTTCTTACATTTCTAGCATTTGTATGTAAACACAACAGCTCATTCCTGGATCTACAGCTAGTTCCACTGATAACACTCATTCAATGTGATCGCTCTATACTCGACTGGGGCCATTTCCCTCTCTGCTTATTCATTTTAGAACCCTCTTCAATTCCATCTGTTTCCTCTTGATCCCAGGTCATCCCATTCCTTTCCTGTCTACACATGCCCTCGCATCCTCTTGGAGCATCCACCTTTCTCACGCTGTGTATCCCTGTCAACCTTGAGCCTCCCGTTTACCTGTTCATCTTACACACCCATTATCTCATTTTCCATACTCATGCCTCTTACTTCCTCATTCATAATCACCTCTTCAATCTCTCCTGTCGTACTCTCCTGCTCTTCTACATTACTTCCCACTTGATCTGATTCATTCTCTGTACTCACTTTTCTATCTTCCAGCAACAATCTCTCAAAATGACTCACACCATAACCACTTAACATATGTGATTGTTTTGAGATTTGGTGCAGAAGGTTGAAATTAATAGAATATTATCTAATTGGATGTTATAGGCCTGAGAAAGAATAATTATCGGAGGATGACATTGGTATATGGTAAGAAGACCATGACATAACCATGGCAAAAGGACATAATGTAATTTAATGAATACTTTGTTAGTGTTATACACTGATATTGTGGTTTATACTATCATAGTGGAATAAATAATGTTATGAAACGCTTAAAAGGGAGGCAGTTTATATACAGTTAAAAATCAGAGGCATATCAATTATTGACTGGATTTGATGTTAATAAAGCTGCAGACATGAATGATATATATTTTTAGGGAATGTTCTAAAGAACTAGCTGTATTCTTGACATTTAGTGGCTATTTAATGAGTCTTAAAATAGAATGGGTTCCTGAATAGTGGAAATGAAGCAAAGTAGTGCCACTGCACAAGCATAGTCTTAGAAGATAAGTCATCAGTTATAGACCTGTATGTATATCAGCATTTGTAATGAAAATATTGGAGAGGTTTTGTAAAATTTTTAATGTGTGTGTTTCTATTTGCGCTAATTTTGTTTTTATTATTAATTTTGTTATTACTTTTTTTTTTATTCATATTTGACTGTGTCTTTGTTAATTTTATTTGTGTTACTATTCCAGCTCCCTATGCCTTACTTAACTCTATTCTACTTTACTTTTAATATAAACTTATTCTATTTAACAAATATCTCTCAGTTAATCCTTCTCAATCTTATCTTCTGTTCCTACTGCAAATAAACAGACCTTAACCCTTTAGTCAATCTATGAAAACAGGTCACCTAATTTCTCACACTTCTCAATCAAAAAAATTTATTTGATTTTACGATGGCACCATTCTAATTGAATTTTATATAGTCCGAGAATTAGGGCAGGAACACAAGCACGATTATAATTAAATTACATATATTCATGCAGCTAGTCATGGTGGTTCTTTATCTAAATGGCACCCAGGTTTGCTTTTTTTTTTTTTTTTTTTTTTTTTTTTAGAGAGAGTGCATTGGCAAATGATCAGGCAAGATCAATCAAACAGAACATTTTATTTTAACTAGTAAAAGACTACAATTTACATACTCAAGAGAAGGAAATATCTTTCAGAGCCCATCTATACCCAATAGATACAACATAGAATTGACTATTCTACGTATAACATTCACTTAACCTCATCATATTGCTAAACTGTGTATAAAACACGGGGCAGCTCCCCCTGAGTTACATCTTAAATTAGTTATTTCAATTTTATGTACAATTATACAATCATTTCACCCATTCAAAAAGTCAACGGTACTGACTACCATCGAGAGGGTGTAGCATAGAGGCAGCCTGCCTCACAGCACAGCTTAATAAGGGTGCTCATTCAGCCATGTTGTGGTAGGCGCCATCTACGGATAAGGGATGCCAAGTGTGGAAAGAAGTTTTTCCAAGCTTAAACTGATTAAAAATTATTTGCGACAATGACCCAAGAAAGATTGTTTGGTCTAGCAAATATATCGATAGAGGCAGACATAGCTTATAATTTAACTTTAGAAGAACTTATAAACAGTTTTATTGTGCGATATCCCTGTAGAGCAAACATTTAATTAATATTATTATGTAATCGTTTTGCATATGGGAATAAAAAGGCATTAGCTGAATCGTTTTGCATCAACGTTTCTCTTGTGATAAAAACAAAATAGCGATTGGAGATTTTCTTATATTTTTGTCTTATAATCCATCAGGGGCAATATTTAATTGTTTGCCTCAGGGTGCGATCTAATCTGGTGGCAGTCCTGGCTACAGTTGTTCTTAATGTCACTAAATACACTCATTCTCGTAAACAAGCTTATACGTTGGTTATGCATTACTAAATCACTTAAGGAATTGACAACGTACATAAGAATATAAATTAAATTACACTTTAATAAATATTTCTGATATTTCGGCAACGTCACGCTGCCATCTTCAAAAGGAACTTACAAAAAAGGCACATGCACGTAGGCACTACAACACAGTAACTGAGAATGATGAAGCTATTGTTCTCCTAAAAGTCCTGATGGTGCCCCCTAGCCCGTTGAGCTGAAGGTCTGCTGATGTAAGCCTCCCAAATTTGGGGCAGTCTCATGCAACCAAATTTGTTGAAGTTTGGAGAGTTTCTTAGGGGCTGAGGCTGATTCCATTAATAGTCTTTCGAATTTGAACTTGCTATGGTGTACTTTAGTTTTTTTCCACCGTATTCTGTGGCATGTATCCAGAGCATGGTCTGCAAGACCAGAGTGGCTGTACTTGTGAAACCGGATGTAGACCTTGTGTTCTGAAATTCTGATATTCGCTGTCCTGCCTGTTTGGCCAAAGTAAGATAGTTTGCCACCTCCCACTTTGTAAGACATAAATTTTGTAATGTCCCCCCATTATATAAATTATATAAAATTGGGTTTATTTTTGTACAAATCAATTAGAAAAGTGGTTTTATATATTTTATATATATTTTGAAATGAAATATAACGAATATATTTGCTACTGTAAACATAACCTAGACATATATACATGCTCTATTTTCTCATTGACATAGAAAATTGACATATATTTCTATCTGACATGGTAAATTTTCAAATGATTAAATAATTGAAATAGAAAATTCATAAAAAAATTGATCGTGTAAGACGGGCATAAGAAGAATTAAAATGCAATATTTAAATTTTAAATAATTATCTAATCGCAAAATCACAAAAATAATTAATTTTTAAATATATATTATTAATTTCTTCTATAAAGAGCCACCGACCCCTAGACCACCTGAACACCCCATATGCTTCTGATCCCAATATCCCCCCCCCCCCCCCCGAAGGCTTCAGCGCCCACTTTGGGAACCTATGATTTAGAGTAATCCTTGTTATGAAGCAGGGGAGGAAGGGGGTTGTGGTTTGTTGGTTTCAATTTTTTTTTTGGAGGGTAGCCATAGGCTGAGAAAGTGTTGGAGATGTGATTTAGTTCAGTGTTTAGGGCCTTGTCATTAGAACAAATTAGTTTAGCCCTGTTGTATAGTGTTTTCACCACTCCATATTGTTGTGAGGGTGGGGGGGTGCTAGTGAGATTGTTGGTGAATGTACCTGCTTGTATGGGTGGGTTTTCTATAAACTGAGAAAACCAAGATTCCATCAGGCTGGTGGGTGATTTGTGTGTCTAGGAAAGGGAGGCTATGTTTTCTCCTTTTCTGGAGTGAAATTGATTCTAGGGTGTTGGTTGTTTAAGTGTGTTAAGAAGGAGAGGAGTGTATCACAGCCATGTGGCCAAATCGCAAACGCATCATCAATGTAGCAAAACCATATGGTTGGTTTTCAAAGGTCTCCATAAAGAAATTGGCCAGGGGTGGGGAAAGTGGTGAACCCATGGCTGTCCCCCTCTATTTTTTTGTAGAATTTTCCCTGCCAAACGAAATAACTTGAGTTCATTGTGAACTGAAATAGGGCTGAGATATCGGGAGAAAATTTAGCTTGGATTAACTCTAAAGTTTCCTTGAGTGGGACATTTGTGAATAAGGAGGAGACGTCAAAGCTGACCATTATGTCAATATGTTGGAATGTAAGATTTTCTATTCTGGCTTTGAAGTGGGCTGAGTTTTTTGTGTGATGGTGTGTTGCCAGTAGTGTGTGAGCGCTTTGGCCAAATGTTTAGCTAATTTGTATGTGGGGGAATCAATGCCATCCACTATGGCACGTAATGGCACATTTTCTTTATGTATTTTGGAGAGTTCATAAATACGGGGGGGGGGGTATAGAGTTAAATGGTTCTAATCTGTTAGTAACTTCTACAGACCAAGAAGCGACTTTCTTAAGGAGCCTGTGAAGTTTTCTGATTTGTGAGTTGGTGGGATTGTATTCGATAGGAAGGTAAGTAGCCCGATCTAATAGAAGAGCATTAAGCTTACCTGTGTAGTCCTTTTGGTTAAGTACTACAGTTGCATTTCCCTTATCTGCTTTGGTGATAACTATTTCTTTATTATTCCTCATTTCCTGCAGAGCTTTATGTTCCTTGTTGGATATGTTGGTTTTTGGTGGTTTTGCTTTGGAGAGGACACAAGCTACATCCAGTCTTACACTGTTGGCAATTTGATTTGGAAGGTGGCGGATTCTGTATTTGATCTGGATCATAATATCTTCACTAGGTATTTTTCTGGGAGCAGTGATGAAGTTGTGGCCACATGAAAGCGCATAGAGTGTTTCAGGCCTCGGCGTGACTGAAGAAAGGTTGATTATGGTGTTGGTAGGAAGTTTTGGATTGATGGTAGAGTTCTTTCTTAATTTTTTGAATTTTTTGATCTGTCGACCCTGTATTTTCTCAAATTCTTTGTCTGCTGTGGTACACGAGACATCATGTAAAATTGACCAAAGCTCGTGATTTGAAAGTGCATGAAAGCTCTTCTTCAAGTGCACAAATAGCTTTGTTAATGTCAGCTAAGAGAAACCGCGTGGCGGTGATTTGTTCCCAAAGCAAAGCGCAGCTGCTGCGGTTATAGATACGGAGAGCTTTTTGTGAAACAAAATGGTGCTTGAATTTTACACAATTTGGGATTTCCTGATTATCTTGGAAGCGTTTTAGGAAAGTGAGACGATTTAGTTGTCTTGATAACTTCAACTTCATTTTACCGTATTGGCAGGCCTTTCGTGCGATGAAATCTCCGTGGATGATCGTAATTCTCGTAGACAAGCTTATACGTTGGTTATGCATTACTAAATCACTTAAGGAATTGACACCGTACATAAGAATATAAATTAAATTACACTTTAATAAATATTTCTGATATTTCGGCAACATCACATTACCATCTTCAAAAGGAACTTACAAAAAAGGCACATGCACATAGGCACTACAACACAGTAACTGAGAATGAAGTGATGAAGCTATTGTTCTCCTAAAAGTCCTGATGGTGTCACCTAGCGGGCTATGTATTCTTGGTCGTTGAGCTGAAGGTCTGCTGATGTAAGCCTCCCAAATTTGGTCTCATACAACTAAATTTGTTGAGGTTTGGAGGGTTTCTTAGGGCTGAGGCTGATTCCATTAATAGTCTTTCGAATTTGAACTTGCTACAGTGTATTACTGTAGCTTTCTTCCACTGTATTCTGTGGCATGTATCCAGAGCATGGTCTGCAAGACCAGAGTGGCTGTACTTATGAAACTGGATGTAGTCTTTGTGTTCTGAAATTCTGATATTCGCGTCCTGCCTGTTTGGCCAAAGTAAGACAGTTTACAGCTGCAAGGGACCTGGTGTCTCCAACATGTCTTGACAATGCTCAACTAGCAGACATGTAGGATTCACAACTCTAATCTCTAGGCTTATACATACATGAATCAAGGTATCAGTATCCTCTTCATTGAATTTATATCTCTTCTTCCCTTATAAATAGGATAATTCAGATAAAACATCTTGACATCAACATGCCAGATCATATTCCAGTTCGACTTAAATTCTACTGCATGGAATATGCCCAAATCAGTTCCTTACCATGGAAACTTCCACCAGATTTCCAATTGATCTTTTCAACCAAACTCCAGATTCTCTGTTCAAACTGGAATAATATTAACTGGAACTGGGATACGTGGTCAAAATTCAAACAAGCAATTCAAAACAGAATATGTTTGAATGGGGAAAGGAACAGGCTTTCCTGAAAAGGAAAAAAGTTGAACGACCTGTATAAAGAGAGAAGCTGGCTCATAGCAAACCAATGCAATAGTTAAGAATGCAAAAACATCGTCAAAAACATCAACATAGAGATAGAAGTGGAAAGGCAGAAACAAATGGGAGAAAGATATTTTACAATAAGAATACAGCATTACTTAGGAGATAATACTTCAGCCGCATTCTTCAATAGAGTTCACCACATTCTGCAAAGAAAGGACTACTCCCAAATCTGCATGAATGGCGAAGGCCTGTCCACCACCCAAGAATTCTTGACTCCTTTTGTTAACAATATAAAAATCTGTTTGAGGACAATAGTTCTGTGGGAAATTATAATTCTTGGAGCATTAATGGTTTTCCTGTTCATATCCAAGATTGGCTCAAAAGATTCATTACAGCAGCTGAAGTTATCATAGCCTATTATTATTATCATTATCATTATTACAGACTACTCCATAGAGTCCTTAGACTCGAGGGAGGCCCTAAACATCATATCAAGTACTATCCAACATTTGCGCAGTATCTATCACACTTTGCTTTGAACTCATTCACAGTCATGGCACCGATAACAGACTCTGGCAACCTATTCCACTCATTCACCACTCTCTAAGCAAAAAACCTAGTTCAAACCCAGGATGGTCCCTAGTTCTACCACCACCTGACCTGTTCTGAAAAATGTCCTCTGAATTAATCTTGTGAAACCCTTCATTAATTTGTATGTCTCAATCATATCACCCCTTTTCCACCTGTCAACCAGTTTCTGTAACCTACAAATCTTCATCCTGTTCCTGTAAGGTTCATTCCATAAACCTGCTATCATCTTGGTCACTTGCCTCTGGATCCTCTCCACTCTATCCTCATAACCAAGAAGCCGTGGTGGCCAGATCTGCATGCAGTAGTCAAGACGGGGTCTTATCAAGGGTCAATAAAGAGGAATAATAACCTGTTTGTCTCTGCATGTCAAAGTATTCTTCAGTAACCAAGTAATCTCTGATGAGCTGCTTCAGCCACTTTTGCTATGTGCATTATAAACTTTGACTCCCTATCCATTAACACTCCCAAATCTCTGGCTTCGTCAATTCCTGGAGTACAGTTCCATCATGGTATCTAGCTGGTAATCTTTTCACCCCAAAATGCATAACCTTACACTTTGACACATTAAACTGACATCCATTCTCCTCTATCAGACTGCCAGTCTATCCAGGTCATCCTGCAAAATTCTAACGTCTACATTAACTATTGCTCTGCTCAGCTTTGCATCATCGGAACAGTTCCTCTGAGATCCTTTCCTGTATCATTAATGTACAAATTAAACAGTAGTGGCCCAAGAACAGAATCTTGTTGCATGCCACTAGTCACAGGCCTTTTTCTGAGCTCTACTCCTGAATAAACTACTCTCTGATATCTCTTCATTAATCACCCTCTTATCCACCTCACCCACAGGCTTTTACCAAGTCTAGCATATCACTATAAAGCCATTGCCTTTATCCAACTCAAAAAATGTGAAATTATAAAATGTGAACAGGTTACTGAGATATGACCTACTCTTCACAAAACCATGTTACCCTGCATACAGTATCCCATTTCCATGTATCCATTCCTGTATTTTGCTCTTGACTAACTTCTCCATTACCTTGGCAACAACTCCTGATATGCTGATTAGTAATTTGATTCATCAGTCTTGTAGACCCCTTTATTCAGTGGAACTGTTTTCCCCCTCTATCCATTCCCTTGGGACTAACCTAGAGCTGAGATTTAGATTAAACATTGTTTTGAAGGTCACTGACAAATCCCTAGCACCTTCACATAAAACTAGAGTTGGTATACTATCTAATCCTGTATATCTGTTCACATTAAGGTTCTGTAATGCTATGCTCCTCCATTTCATAAGTTACTGTATAAGTCTTTTCCTCTCTTTTACTGCAGTTTCTGCACCTGGATAATATACTCTTGCAAAGTGTTCACTTAGTAATTCTATTCTTTTGATTCATACTGATTCATACTCAAAACACCATGTTTTGTCACCAGTAACACGGTTTCAAAGAAGCTTGAGTCCTTATGAGTGGTTCTAATGAGATCCTTGCAGTGTTCAATTCGATACAATTTTTGGTCGTCGGTCAACTTGTGGGGAACAAATCGCGAATCTAATTCAATTTACAAAGGCCCAAAATTTCTGTCAAAGTGTTGTGCACAGTTAATTTTTTGGAATCCCCAATTTATCTTCAATCAATTTCATGGACGATTTTGGGTTTTCTTTGATGAAATCATGCACTTTTTGAATGTTAACTTCGCTCAGTCCAGTTTTTGGATGGCCCGGTTTTTTGTCCTCAAGCTTCTCACGACCACTTTGAAATCGCTTAAACCATAAACTTGAGTACGGGATAAGCATTCATCACCATATGCATTTTGAAGCTTTTGTTGCATTTCGGTAAAACTTTTACCAAGTTTAACACAAAAGTCAATCCTGGCTCTCTGTTTGAAACTCATTTTCCGACCGTTCGTCAAAACACACTGTCACTATAACTCTGTTTCTAATGAAACAAATGTCATAAACAGTTGACACAACACTAATGAAGGTTGCCACTTTCAACAACAAAAATATACAACAGGTGGCACCACTTTTTTTTTTGGACAGAGGGTGTATATTTTGTTCTTCTGGCCTCTATCTCATATATCTCAGATAGCTTCGAATGTGCTGATTTCACAGGTCTGAAGTTGAACTTCTACTCTCTTTGGTTGTAGTTCATTGGCTATCATCAAATACTCACAATACCTCCCCCCCCCACACACACACACATTCTTTTCACTCTATCCTCCCTGAACATACTATACTTTACTATACTTTCACATTCTATCCCACTAACTATATCACCTTCTGTCAGTCATGTTTCATTAATGCCCATAACCTTTAGCGTTAGTGAAACTCTAACCAATGCCAAAAATTCCTCCCCCTTGTTTCAAATGCACCTGGCATTTATATACATAAAGTGCAAAAGATCCTTAGGCCTACTGCTATCCTGACACTTTATACTAACTATCCCATTTTGGTTTGTTACAAGTGGTACTAACTTATGCATTTTATACACATTCTTACCTCACTGATGTCTGCACATCCACTCAATAGCGTCTACCCTAAAAGTTCTAGTTTCCCTGATTTTGCACATTCATTTTCACTTCATTCAACAACCTTTTTTTTCCAGACTCTGAATACCAAATCCATTCAAATGCAAACCATTGATGGTTTCCATCAAATTCACTGCACAGCACTCCTCAGGCATAACCTATGCATCGAGTCATTCACTATTATGGCCCTCCTTCTCAGCTCTAGGTCTGTCATACTACAGCAACAGACTCACTATCTTAACTCTTTCACTCTTTTCTTTTGCTACTTCCAGTAATTCTTTCATGCCATACTTTTCTCCTTTCAATCGAAGGTGAGTTAGCCGATCTCATATTGAGGTAGCAGGGATTTTTCTCCCAGAAACTCGGGTTTTTCATCCAGCATACAGATTGGCCCTTCAAAACACACGCAATTTACAGACAAAAAATACTAGTGGTGGTGGGCAGTAGATGGCATTGATGGAGATGATTGGTAGTAGAGGTTGACAGTTGTATAGTAGGTGTCCTCCCACGATGAGTCTTTGGACTCCTTGGAGGTGTCACGAATAATAATAATAAATCATTTGCTCCATAATGATCAACTCTCTCAGTTTACCCTTTTGTGCTCTAATAGCCTCACTAACATCATTAATTTTTGCACCCTGAAAGCACGTTTGTCAATCTCTGGCCCAAATCACACCTCTTATGATAGAATTGCCATGCAAGACTCGATTTTTGATTTTTTTATTCTCTCTAAGTCAAGCACTCATTTCTCTTATCTGTCACTTCTTTCTTTCTGATATCAGCTGACCATTCACCAGATGTTTCTGCATTCAATGCAGCTCCTGCTTCATCCTCTGTATCACTCTGCATAACCGAGCTCTCTCTCTCTCTCTCTCTCTCTCTCTCTCAATTACAGCTAACTCTTCATTCTTTACATCCATCATACTACTATTCTTCTGCTCAACACTCTCTCTTTCATTCATGTCACTTTTAACCTCTCTTCTTTCAATCCTTAATGCTTTACATCACACGCATTTTCATGCATATTCTCAGTTCCGTCCACTTCAATCTTGCAACCTGATACAGACTTTTAACCCTCGCTTTCATAGCATTTTTGGCATACTTTCCCATGACCGTAAAGAATGGGAAATTCCTATTCTTTATCCCCAGGGCCTGGAATAGAATTTTACTGAGAGCTGGAAGTTTATTCTTCCTATTCTAGTTATACAGTTAAATTCTTTTCTCTCTTCAGGATACATACCAAGTGAATTGTAGCAAGCCATACCACCCTCATTCCTAAACCTAATGGTGATCTTACCTTAATCAATGGAGGCCTATTTCTCTACATATCAATGCTGACCACAGGATATTTTTCTGCATTATCAATAATGCAGAAAAACATCTTGTAGTCAGTATCTTGTAGAAAAATATAAAATAAGGCTCAAAGTAGGAATGAGATAATGATTAAAAGCACACAGGTGTATGGAGTTTCAGTCCAAGCAGTAGAATTTAATCTGTTTCTGCTAGGTGATCTATTCTGCTTAGTTAATACAAAAAAGCAGCCAATGGCAGTGCTATCAGTAGACCTTACACAAGCATTTGATAATGTCTGGCATCCCTTTCTGTTCCACATCCTCCAGCAAATTGGTGTGGATAAAAAGCTGATATCCATTATTAAAGTTGCATATGCCATTTCAACTCTCTGCCTCCTAGTTAATGAGTTCCTATCAGACCTGGTCAAAATTCAGAAAGGAGTCAATCAAGGTTGCTCTTAGTCCATTGCTCTTTGCATTGGTTCTTGAACCAATTTTTCTTTTCTTTCTTACAGGAAGCTGACAATACACATAATGTGCAAGGAATAATAGTTCCTTCAACTATGAAGGAAAATAAGGTATTAGCATATGCCAATGATGTAATGTGCACTTTGAAGGATATTGATTCCATATACATCTTCTTTGGTATTTTTAGAAAAATTCATCAAGATCAGTTGATTAACTGCTAATACAGACAAGAACAAAATTAAAAGTTTTTGGAAAGTGTGATCTTGGAGGCATTCCTTTTGAACTAACTCCTAAGAGAGAACCTCTCATTATACTTGGAATTCCCATTTCACTTACCCAATATTACCAGTGAAGAACTTACAAGAACATTGAAACCTTTAAAAGACTGGAAAATTGGGCCACTTTCCTTTTCTTCTAAAGCCAGAGTACTCAAAACCATAATCTTCCCTGCTCAGTTGTACATTATAAATATTATAGATATCACAGAAGCTGAAGAAAAAAAAAACATTATATTGAAAGCCTGTGCAATTTGTTTGGTCCTGCTAATATCAAGAAGTTAAAAAGGAATTTTTTTAACTCAATTTACACAATATAGCTTCAAATATTCCATAAAATATTGCAGACCTTCTTCAGTACTACCTGGGTTTTCATCTTCACACCTGTTTTGGGGTAAATGAAAAGCACAACTTGATGTAAAGAAATTTTTAACCTCTTTTACCACATACTTTCACAGTTAGATATTAACAATAACACTTTATTTCATAACTTAACCATGCTACTGGCCAAGATGTCTATAGATATCAAGGTTATCATGGATGCGAAGTGCATATTAAAATTGTAATACCATTGATATTACATTGAAATATATGATTGATATGATTTGAGATGGATAGCTGGGTGGTTGATGGAGAGATATCAAAGAGTAGTTTATTCAGGAGTAGAGTCCAAAAAACGGCCTGTGACTAGTGGGTGCCACAGGGTTCTGTTCTTGGACCACTGCTGTTTAATATGTTCATTAACGATATAGGGAATGGTCTAAGTGGGACAGTTCATTTGTTCGCTGATGATGCAAAGTTGGGTAGGGAGATAGTGAATGCAGAAGATGTCAAAGTCTTGCAAGATGACTTAGATAGATTGGAGTTCTGGACTAAGGAGAATGGATGTCAATTTAATGTGACAAAATGTAAGGTTATGCATTTCGGAGTGAAAAGATTAGCAGCAGTATGCCACATTGGTGGAACTGTACTCCAAGAGATTGATGAGGCCAAGGATTTGGGAGTGTTGGTGGATAGGGAGATGAAGTTTAGGGGGCACATTGCAAAAGTAGCTAAATCAGCTCATCAACTCACTTGGTTGTTGAAAAATACCTTGACAAGCAGAGAAAAACAAGTTATTGTACCTCTGTACCGAGCCCTGATAAGACCTCATCTCGACTACTGTGCCCAGATTTGGTCACCTCGGTTCCTTCTTGATGGGGAGGAGGTTGAGAGGATCCAGAGGCGAGTGACTAAGATGATAGCAGGTCTATGGAATGAACCATATGAGAACAGGTTGAAGATTTGTGGGTTGCAGAAACTAGTTGATAGGTGGAAAAGGGGAGATATGATTGAGACATTCAAATTGCTAAAAGGATTCTATAGGATTAATTCAGATGATATTTTTGAGATCAGGACTGGTGGTGGGAGAACTAGGGGACACCCATGGAAGCTGGGCAAGAGCGTGGTTAGCAGGGGTGTTAGAGCTGGGTTCTTTACTTTTAGAGTGGTAAATGAGTGGAATAAGCTGCCAGAGTCTGTTGTGGGTGCTATGACAGTGAGCGAGTTCAAGGCAAGGTATGATAGATACTGTGAGAATGTTGAACAGCTGTGTGAACATGATGTTTAGGGCCTCCCTCGATGAGTCTAAGGACTCCTGGAGTAGCCCGTGGTAATAATAATAATATGAGGATGCATATTTGATCCATAATGGCCGGAGGTGGTTAATGAAATTCCAAGGATACCCTAACAGGAGAGATCTTGCTTGGAGAATTGCATATGGTCACCTTCCAGCAAATGCCATCAAATGGAAGCAATTTAACATCAGAGATCCAATCTGTAACATGTATTCTACATTTTCCCTCTTGCCTGCATTGAAACAGATTGTGTAATGTGTTGGGCATTCCATGACTTATGGCAGAACATGTTCTTTTTTTTGCCGTACCCCTCACTTGTTGCAAAGGGAAGAGAATTTTGATTTTTATAATTAATAAATTAAAATATCATTTATGGAAAGTTGGGAAAAAACGTGGATTTGTAAATCAGCAATATAGCATACAAATGCTTTTCAATATTGTATTATGGACATTTTATTGTTCAGTCAAATGATTTTTGTATTTTGAAAGAAGCATTCTAGAAAAAAACAAATTTTTGGCTAGGTGGTATAGACTACCCATATTATGCAATATTCACCAGTGGGAGATAAAATTCTGTATTTTTACTATGAGAGGTTTCAGTAAATCATTTCATCCTCCTCTTAGTTCACTGGGATCTTCTGGTCATTTGCAGGGATGACTGGAGAGCAATCCCAGGCAGAAAAGGCCAACTCAAGGCAGTTAACTTAAATAAGGTTAACCACCTGGGTACCATTCATCTTTCCACTTTAGACTGTTCAGCTATTTTGACTATTCAGCTTCATGAGACTGGAGAAAAAGAAAAAATGGTAGAAAAGAGCTGAGGCCGTTTTTTCCTATCTCTCATACTATCCATCTGTCTTTTCTTTTTCATGATGCTATCAGGCTCTGTTACATACCTGCTAACTATTGTAGGCCTATAATGAAGAAGCAACCCCCCCCCCCGTGCTTTTTCACCTCAATAAAGGTTGAAACTGTTCTCGATAGTGGCCCTTCCCATAATGTATAGCGTTATATATGTTCTGAAAGGATGCATTATGGGATACTATGGTAATTAATGTGAAGTCATTAGCCTCTATATACAGGCGGCATAGTCATGAAGATACTTCACATGCAAACTTTGTTTCCTTACACTTGGATAAAAGATTAAACAAGAATATAATTTTTTTGGCAAGTTTACTTTAGTGATGTAGTCCAGGGGCAAACAACTAAGGATTCAGAGATATAGAGGGTCCAGAGATGAGTAACTAAGGCAATATTATCAGAACTTTGGAATGTTGTTTATGGAAGGAGGTAGAGAGAATGTAGATTGCCAAGGTTAGTAGTGGACAAGAAGAGAAAGGTGATATAATAGATATTTAGGTTAATGAGAATTTATCAGATTAGTACAGAAGGAATTAAACGTAGTGTGGAAAGTAAGGTCAGGAAAATGGGTTGAAACTGTTCTCGGGCGGCACTCTCCCTGGAAGTTGTATAAAAGTATGGTGAATATGGAAGTGAAGAGTAAATTTTTGTATGAAGATGTTGGATGAAGGAAATGCATTGTGAGAATGTGTCATGAATGCTAGAGATATGCATAAGTTTGTGGTTTCATATGATGGTTTAACCATAGAGGATTATTATAAATACATACTGTAATAGTAATAAATATTATTTTTGTATATTTATAACAAGGTTCACAGTCATTTGTAAGTTACATCAGAAATTATTAGACCACTATGGTATCAAGACATTTTAATGACTGTTCTACTGTCACACATTCTTAGCTCATCAAACTTTCCACTTATTTACTTTCTGCATTAATCACACTCAGTGAATGCATTCCACTAAACAGCCACTCCATGCAAAAACCTGCTGCTCACTCCTCTAGTCATTTCTTCCTAGTAGAGCTTTCAAGGATTTCCTCTTATTCTGTTCCTGTCTCCATCCATTCTGTGAAAAATCTTCTAACATTTAACCAGTAACAATACCTTACTACCTTATGTCTGTCATACATTCCCATCCTATTCACAAGACTCTGTAAATGCCATGCTATCAATTTGTTTTCATATCTAATATTCCAGAGACCCCAGTATTGCTTTTGTCAATCTTCTTTGAATCCCTCCCAGATATATATACACATCCTCTCAAAAGTCATATTACCAGATCTGATCAGGCTGCATATGGATTGTGTGCAAATCTGATCATCTGATTTTTGAGGGGATGGTCCTTCTGCATGTTAATTTTAGGTCCCTGTCTGCCATCGTTCTCAGATCTCTTATCTCCTCCACCTCTTGCAAGATATTGCCACCAATTGTATACGCTACATCCTAACCCTGTGTCCATTCTAAAACCCCTATACATTAATACATGGAACTGAACTCTGCCTGTCCAGATCTTTCTGTAAAGCCACATATGCTCTACTCTTCATAATTCTCTGCAATTTTATTATTATTATTTTATAGTATCTCTTTTGAGTCCGAAGACCCATCACAGAAGACCCAAACTAATTATTATATATGCGGCGGGTGATTTGAGCTGTGGTTAAAAAAAAAAAAAAAAAAAAAAAAAAAATTTTTTTTTAAATGGTGTATAGTGTGAATTCTTTTGAGAATTGTGCTACATTTTTTTCTCGGTAACACAAGTGTTCTTTAGTGGTTCTGCTTTCGGAGTTTCATTATTATATATATTGTGTTATTTTGGGGTTACTGAGAAGGCGAGGTCACAGTCGACAGCATTTGCGGTGGAAGAGAAGATCAGTTTTCGCTATAGTTGAATATAGAGTTATGTTTATATTTAGCATTTATTTTTATATATATATATGATACAGTGTTCATATATATTTTTAGCGATTAATTTAGTATTTACTTGGCAGTTAGGAATGATGGCGAATGCAGCTGCAATCACAAATGGTGTGTGTCGCCAAGTCCTCTGCCATTTAAGAACTCTATCATACGTAACATAATAAAGGACTTTGTTGCATGCAGTGTTTGTGGCATGTATGCTTCCTGGGAGTTGGATATATGGTGGGTGAGAGAATGGGGAGAGCATATATGCGCAAAATGCAGGCAGTGGGAGGAAATGAATGAATTAGATATTTTGATTACTGACCTAGTTGCTTCAGGGATGGGAAATGAATGTCGGGAGAGGAGTAGTGTGATAGGAGAGAATGACAAGTGAAATATGAATGAGAAAATAAGAGTCAGGAGTGTGGAAGGCTTGAATGACTGTGAGTGGTCAGTCAAGCCTTCCACACTGGTTTTCAGAGGTGGTCTTGAATGAGAGAATGAATGGCAAGTGACTAACTTGCAGAGAGGGATAGATGAGCTGAAAGAGGAGGTGGAATGTCTTGTGAACGAGATGAGAAGTATGAAAGATAAGATTGGAAGAGATGAATGCAAGGTGAATCAGAATAGGAGTGAAAGAAAGTTTTGGGAATGATAGAAGAGGAGAGAATAGAAGCAGTAGGAGAGAGAGGTTTAGAAGAGAGTATAGAAGCAGTAGGAAAGAGGGATGAGAGATAGGTTTGGGAATGATAGAAGAGAGTATAGAAGCAGTAGGAGAGAGGTTTGGGAATGATAGAAGAGGAGAGTGTAGAAACAGTAGAAGAGAGGGAATGAGAGAGAGAGAGAGGTATGTGAATGATAGAAGAGGAGAGAATAGGATAAGTGGAAGAGAGGGAATGAGTATGGGAGTGATTGAAGAGGAGAGAATGGAAACAGTAGGAGAGAGGGAATGAGAAAAATGCAAGGGAGCACTGGAACCAGGGATAGAGTGATGTCAGAAAGGCAGGTAAGTAAGGCGAACAGAGAGAGAAAGTGAGGGATGCATGGGAATGGGAACGATCAAGGAACAGGGTGGTAAGAGATGTAATGTATGGGGGGGGGGCAATGATCCGTGGTGTGCAAGATAGGATGTGTGAACTAGAGGAACGATAGAAAGTGTGGCTATGGCAATTAAGGGGGGGGGGGGTGAGATGATTGTGATGGTAGGAACAAATGACTTGAGAAGTAATGTAAATTTGGCAGCGAGAGATATGAGATTCTTGCTTGAGGTTGTACGAAAAAAGACACGGAGAGGAAAGATAGTGTGCATGTTGCCTTGGTATGTTAGTGACAAGCTGAGCAGAAGATCAATAATATTGAATAACATAATAGCTAGAATGTGTTGGAAGAGAGGATTGGAATATGTGGATGCTTGGAGGGGGGGGGGTTTGAGGACAGAGGAGTTGTATGCAAAAAACCACTTGCATTTGAATGAGGAAGGATGTAGACGTCTGGAGAGATTGCTGTTCTGAACGAGTTGGTGTGTGAATGCAGAGAAACTAGCATGTCCAAGGTAACAGGGGGTGGTCTCTTGTGGGAATGGGCACTTGGAAGAAAGGGGGGGGCGACATCAGGTAATGCTTAGTTCATTGGAGTCTAGAGAGGATAATGCTGGGTATAGAAACAGTGGCATTTTTATGCTTTATACTAATGCCAGGAGTATCCGGAATAAAGGAGAGGAATTGGTGGTGCTGATAGCATCAGCCTGGCCAAAGATGATTTGGATCACTGAGACATGGTTGACAGAAGAGGATATAATACCAGGAATAGAAGTAGCAGGGACACAGCATTTTTTTGGCAGGATAGGAAGGGAAAGCATGGTGGTGGAGTACAGCTTATGATAAGGGACGACTTTTGTCCTCTAAGAGTGGTGGCTTTGGAAAGCAGTGACACTAATGATATTGAAAGTATATGGTGTGAGGTAGAGATGGGCAAGATGGGATATTTAGTCAGGTGTAGCTACAAACCAAGGAGCACAGAGGGTGGGGAACAGATGTTTAGAGAGTTGAGCTTTGCAAGTGCAAGAAGAATGATTGTTATAGGAGATTTTAACTACAGCAGTATAAAGTGGGGAGAGGAAGATGCATGTAGCAATAAGGGAGTGGAATTTCTAGAATTGTTGAGGGACAAATGTCTTAGGCAACATGTAATAGAGGGAACAAGAGGTTCAAGAGTTCTGGATTTGGTCATAGCATCGGAAGAGTTGATAATAACTGAGATGACATCTCTCCCACCAGTTGGAGAGAGTGACCATATGGTTTTGACTTGGAAAATAAATAGACATGCAGGAGTATCAAAGAGACGGGAACTTATGTGGAATTATAATGCAGGTGATTATAATAGTCTTAGACGTCAACTTCGGGAAGTTTCATGGAGGGAGGAATTGGAAGGCCGGGATATCGTTAGTGCATGGGAAATTGTGAAAGAATATTTGTTAGCAGCAATAGTGAGCTGTATTCCACAAGTGAAGAAGAGGACACAATTTGGTGTAAAGTGGATGACAAACAATATTAAACAGGAACTGCATGTTAAAAAGAGGCTATGGAAGAAATATAAATAGACAGATCTAGAAAGTTTTTTAACGTGGGTATATTATGTATTCAAGATACCAAGTAATTTTATATAAACTTGGTTTTTAATCCTATTTCCCAAGTAAGCAAACAGACAAGTAAGTCAAGTTTGCGCCTGTACGTAGTACAAGTCTGAGGCAACTTGTGGTAAAGGTGGATTATCCAGCTTTACCACGAATTGCCTCAGACTTGCACTATGTGCAGGCGCAAACTTGACTTACTTGTCTGTTTGCTTACTTGGGAAATAGGATTAAAAACCAAGTTTATATAAAATTACTTGGTATCTTGAATACATAAAGAAACAGGTGAAGAGCAGATGCATGAAGAATATAAGACACATGCCAGGAGAGTCACTAGTACGGTAAGGAAGGCGAAACTGGAATATGAAGAGATTGATCCTAAGATCCAAAGAAAATCCTAGGGAATTTTTTAGCTATGTGGCCAGTAGAAGGAGAAATGATTGTGGGAGAATGACGTTGTGAGATAAAAATGGGAATAGGATGACTGATGCAGAGGACAAAATGGAATTGTTCAATGAACACATTATTGGTGTATTTCATCCTGGAGGAGTAAATTTTAATACTAGAGGGATAAGGACAGGTTCGAGGTTTAGAGGTGCAAGAGGAGAGTGTGTTCCAAATAATGAGTACTCTGGATGTCAATAAAGCTATGGGACTGGATGATATTTCACCACGAGTTTTGAGAGAATGTTCTAAAGAACTGACAGCTCCTTTGACCTTGCTTTTCATTGAAGGTCTAGCTATGTGAAAGATACCCAGGAAATGGAAGGAAGGTAAGTTAGTGCCATTGGATAAGAGTGGTAGCAGACTGGAAGTGTCTAATTATTGGCCAGTTTGGGTGTCATTAGTAGTTGTTAAGATCTTGGAGAAATTAGTTAGGAAGGGACCGTATACAGCATTGGGCAGATGAGGGTAATGTTATCTGTGAGAGTCAATGGATTTGGGAAGGGACATTCTTGTTTTAGTAATATGCTAGCCTTTTATAATACAGTTACAAGAGCATTAGATGAGGGAAAGGCATATACTGTCATTTTCTTGGATTTAGCGAAAGCATTTGACAGGGTGCCACATTATAAGCTGATATTTAAGTTGCAGCACATGGGTTTGGATGTCAGGTTGGTCAACGATTCATGATTGGCTGTCCGATAGGTATCAGAGAGTTGTGTATGGTGGGGCAGTTTCAAGGAAGCAGAGGGTTACAAGTGGGGTCCCACAGGGCTAAGTACTAGGACCTATATTGTTTAACCTTTATATCAGTGACATTATCAGTGAATTGCAAGAGGGATATTCAGTTGTTTGTGGATGATGTGAAGCTGGGAAAGGTTAATAGTAATAGTGCAGATGTGGTAGCCCTGCAAGAGGATTTGAATAAGCTAGACAGATGTGCAAATGAATGGGGATTTCGGCTTAACGCAGCAAAATGTAAGGTCTTGGGGTTTGGGACACATCGATGGGATGCTGCATACTCTATTGAAGGAGCTATACTGGAGGAAGTAGGGAAGACAAGAGATCTGGAGTTGATGATTGATAAAAACCTGAAATTCAGGGGACATATTACAAAGGTGATGAAGGTAACACAGAGGATTGCTGCAATAATGAGAAGGACGCTGATCTGCAGAGATAAGAGTTATCATTCCGTTGTATCTGACCACACTTGGACTATTGTTCTCAGATTTGGTCCCCAGGATTTGATGGGGATAAATTAACTGTGGAAAGGGTACAAAGGCGGATAGCAAAGATGGTTTCAGGACTGTACAGTGTTAGTTATGAGGATGATTTTCGGCTGAGGGAATGTAGACTGCAGAGTTTGGTGAATAGAAGGAGAGGTGATATGATTGAGACTTTTAAACTGTTGAGAGATGGTTACAGGGTTGACAGCGAGACGGAGTGATGACAAGGGCCATCCCTGGAAGTTATGAAAGGAAACTGTGAGCAAGAGAGTGAGGAGTGGTTTAACTGTGGAATGCATTGCCTGATAGAGTGGTGAGCGCGAGAAAGGTCAATGAGTTTAAGGAGTGGTATGATAAAGTTTGTGTTTCCTAGGAGGTACCTCCGACGATGAGTCTTGATAGACTTTGTGTTTTCTAGGAAGTACCTCCTGTGATGAGTCTTTTGACTCCTTGGAGGCCTAAATTTTGTGTATTATAATAATAATACACAAAATCTATCATACTTCTCCTTAAACTCATTCACTGTCATGGAACTCACAACTAATAAGGGCAATCCATTCCACTTATTCACCACTCTTCACACAAAAAATCTAGTCCACACATCCTTACACAACTTCCACAGATGATCATAGCTCTCTTTTGTCATATATTGAGAAATTTCCTCTGCATTAATTTTATTAGACACCTTTAATATTGTATAAGTTTATATATCATGGTCCCTCTTTTCTGCCTATCAACTGAACTTTGTAACCTGCACACCTTAACCTAACTTCAGCATTCCACAGACCTGTCATCAACTTAAACACTCATCTCTGAATCCTCTCTACCACCTCCTGATCCTCAAGAAACCCAAGTGACCAAATCTGTGCACAGTCCTCAAGATGCAACCAAATTATAGCCAAGAGGGATAAGAACTTCTCTTTCTTTACTTGTTAGCATGTTTTTTCAACATCCAGATAATATTTTGAGCTATTTTACTAACTTTTGCAATATGCCCTCTGAACCAACTCTGTTCACCATTATCAATAAATCTTTAGCCTCATCAAATTCCTGCAATCTGATAGCATCAATATGATATGTAATGTTTTCAACACAAAGTGCATAACCTTATATTTTGCAAAATTAAATTAATAACCATTATCCTTTGCCCATAATGTCAATTTATTTAAATCATCCTGTAGGATATCTACATCATCTTTATCAACTATGTTCCTATTTTCTCCCCAGTTTTACATCATCAACAAACAACTTAATATTCCCTTTTAAATCTTTCCCTATATCATTTTACAAATTAAAGAGCAGTGGTTCTAGTACAGAACCCTGAGGTACTCCACTAGTCACCCTGATTCTCCTTGATTCCATTCCATCATATACTGCTCTCTGGTGTGTCTGTCTGTCAGTAACCTTTGCTATTAGCTTCATATTCGTTCCCATTTGCTCCAACATTTTGTAATAGTCTTCCATGTCGTATACTGTCAAATGCCTTTGCAAAGTCAGGTAGTATCATGGTGTAACTATTTCCATTATAAAATATGAATAAATTAGTGAGACAGGACCTATCTTTTACAAAGCGGTGATGCCCACTATAGAGTATCACATCCCCGTCTACCAAAATTTTACCTTTAACCAACTTTTCCAATATTTGAACTACCACTCCTGATATATTAATTAGTCTATAGAATGCTTCCTCTGTCTTGGAGCCACCTTTAATGCAATGGAACTATCTTATTCTCTTTCCCTCACCTGAACCCTGCCAGACCCGAGACTTACGTTGTACAACTTTGTCAGAGGCAATGCCAATTCTCTGCACATTCACACAATATGTGGGCTGACATGCCATCCAGTCCCACTGTTGTGTTCTCTTTATTTACTTCAACTTTCATATGCATCTCTGTCACATCAGCAACTGTAAAATGATTACTCAGTAACTCAACTATTTCTTTTGCCACTGTCACCTTCCTACCATGAGCATTGTTTAAAGTCATCCTATCATAGTAATTTTTCTTCTTATTTGCTACATAACAAAAAAACTCTTTTGGGTTTACTTTGGTCTGCTTAGCTAATTTTCTCTCAAACCAGTTAAGGAAAGTTGGTGGCAGTGGCTTTATCCATGCAGGAATTTAATTTGGATTTCAATTGTTTCATAAAATGTGAGGTGTTGCTATAAACATTCGTTCAATTATACAGATAAATTAATTATGGATATTTAAGGTGATTGGATGGTGGATGTGTGCAAAGTGTGAGCTGAATGAGGACTTAATAAGTGCTAATGTGTTGATAACTGAAAGTGTTTAGTAGCAAGAATGCTGTGAGGAGGATGGATGCTTGTCTGATAGAAAAGAGGGAGGGTGTAAAAGAGCAGCGAAAAAATGGTGAAAAAGTTTTGAAAAAGAGAATGAGTGATCTGATAAACTTAACAATTAATGGTAAGAATGACGAATGTAGTGGAAGTTAAAAAAACAAAGTGCAGTTAAAGGTAAGGTTGCAAGCAATGTTGACTGCGAACAAGCTTGTATGACTGGCATCAAAATTGAGTGTGAATGAGAGGGAAAATGTTATGCAAGATTTTGAAAGTTGAGTTGGTTAAGATGAGGCAAGAGATGAAGTGGATACAGAATTAAGTTAACAGAATTCAAGATACTTATGAAAGAGCAAAAATGGTGAAAACAAATAATATTGGTATAAAAAATGTAACGAAAGACTTGTGAGTGGCATTGTATGGTGATTCAATTATGAGAGGTGTGCTGGATGAAAGGATGCACAAAGTTTGTTTCTCTGGAGGTAGAATGAGTAGAGTGATGAGGCACTGAATATGAGAATTAAGTGAGCAAAGGAGTAGGCAGTTGTAATAGGAAAAAAAGACTTGATTGGGAACAAAGAACACATCAAATTGAATATCAGGAGGTTGTTGAGAGTGATAAAAGATAATAGCGTGATATGAAAGGTAATAAGTACGTTGCCCAGGTATGACAGTGGTGAGATAAGGATTATGAATGATACTTTAGCAGAAATGTGTGAGGAGAAAGGAGTGTGGTTTTTTAATGTGTAGAATGAGCTTGCAGGGTGGACTGCATAAAAGTGATGGACTGCATATGAATGGTTTTGGTGTGAGCCACTTAGACAGACATCTGCTGGGAGGTAGAGAAGTGAGTGGAGAGAATGAATCTGATCAAGTGGCAAGTGATGTTGAAGAATGGGAGAATAAGACAGAGAGATTAAAGAGGTGGTTATGAATGAAGACGCGAGTGGCATGAATATAGAGAATGAGAGAGAGAGAGAGAGAGCAGGTGGGCAAGACAGATATGGAAACAGGGAGGCTCCAGATGTACAGGAGAAATACAGCATGAGTATTTCTCCTCTACATCTGGAGTATGTCCAGACAAAAAAATTGGAAGGGGATGACCTGGAATGAAGGAAATACAGTTGGATTTGAAGAAAGTTCTAAGATGAATAAAGAGAAAAAGAAATGGCTCAAGTTAAGCATGGAGAAGTCACATCAAATAAGTAGCAGCAGTGGAACTAGTTGTAGATCCAGGAATGAGTTGTATATTTGTATGCAAATGCTAGAAGTGTAAGAAAGAAGGCAAATGAAATGGTTGCATAAATTGAGTCTGTTCATGCAAGAATTGTTGGAATAAGTGAGACATGGTTGGATGAGGATGACATCTTGACTGGAATAGAGATGGAAGGGTTATATCCATACAAGGTAGATATTCAAGAGGGATATAGTGTCACTGGTTTTGAGGTAGTCTGGTGTAAGATAGAGGTGAATAGAATGAAATACTTTGTTGGATGTTGTCATAGACCTGGTAGTGACTATGAAGTGTATAAACAAATTAGCCAAGCAATAAGAAAAGGGTGATCATTATGGGTGATTTTAATTATGGCAATATAGATTGATATGATGAGATAGCAACTGGAAGTAAAGAAAATGAGTTTCTTGAGATTTTGAGGGACACCTTCCTCAGACAGTATGTAACAGAGGGCACACGGCATTTGATTATCTCATCAGAGGATGTTATTATAAATGAGATGTCAAATCAACCTCCAGTTGGTGAGAGTGACCATGAAGTGATTATCTGAGTGGTTGCCAGCAGTGTTGAGTACCTTTGCAAGGAAAGGGTACATGTGGAAATTCATGGTTTATGATTGTGAAGAGCTCAGGAGACAGCTTGCAGGTGTATTATGAAATGAGGAGTTATCTGGAAAGGAGATCAGTATAGCTTTGGAAATATTTAAGAACTGTCTAGTAGAAGCAATGCTAAATGTATTCCCAGGGTGAGAAGGTTAAATAAGATAGGTGTGAAATGGTTGAATGAAGAGATTAAGCATAAGATACAGAGGAAATAGGCATTATGGATACAACATAAGAGGATTGGTAATAATCAGTTCGATGAGGATTACAAACAACAGTCAGGGGGTGACTTGGTTGATAAAGGTATCAAAAGTGAAGTATGAACAGAAGTAAGCAAATTAAGGCAAAAAGAATCTTAGGGAGTTTTTTCGATGTATAACCAGCAAAAAAAAAAAATAATAATGACACTGAATGGAGAAAATGATATAAGAACATCTGCTGTAGAAGATGTAGTGGAGATGTTTAATGAGCAGTTCATAAAGGTCTTTCATTCTTGTGAATGTGACATCATGGAGAGTTTGAGAGCAGTTGATGATTAGGAATAGAGACTGACTATAAGTGAGCAAGAGGTATATGGGGAATTGAGCAAACTTGATGTTAATGAGGCTGTGAGACTTGATAATATATATTACCACGTATTTGGAATGAATATGCCAGGTAGTTGGCATGTGCCTTAACATATTATTTTAATACGACTCTTGCACTGGGTCAAGTTCCAAAGGAGTGATAGAAGGGCAAATTCGAACCGCTTCATAAGGGAGATGATAGAAATCAAGCATCAAATTATAGGCCTATCTATGTATCAGATGTTGTGCTTAAGGTGTTGAAGAGGCTTGTCAGAATCAGGATCCAGAATTAAGTTGACAACAAGGATATTGCTAGACAGCATGGATTTGCAAAAGGGAGGTCATACTTTTCTCATTCAGTCACTGACTGCTTCTCATGCTCTACTGACATTCTTTCCTTGTAGAAGTGCCATGGCTTGAGAAGCCATGGCACTTCTACTTATTACAGTAAGGTGATGACAGCTTCATTGGGCAGAGGAGAGAGATACACAGTAGTATACTTAGAGTTTGCTGAGGTTTGATAGATTACTGCATGATTAGTTGATACTCAAACTAGAGCGGATGGGTTGGATGTTAGATTAGTGCATTGGATTGGAGACTGGTTATCTGATAGATATCAGCAAGTTGTGTATGTGGGAGGAATAACCTGGAAGAGGAAAGTCACTTGTGGTGTGCCTCAGGGTTCTGTTTTGGAGCCATTGCTGTTGAACCTGTGTTAATGATATTGGTGAAGATTTGGATGGGGATATTCAGTTGTTTGCAGATGATACAAAGTCAGGACGAACTATGAAGAGTAGAGAAGATGTTGAATAGATTGAGTGAATAGGCACAGGATTGGGGGATGCCAGTTCAATGTTGCAAAATGCAAGGTTGTAAAATTAGGGAAACAAAGATGGAATGTAGAATTGATGCTTGTTGGGATATATATATATTGTTGGAGATGGAGGAAATAAATCTTGGGGTGATAGTGGATAAGGATCTAAAATTTAGAGGACACATTGACAAAATTGGGAGGACAACCAATAAATTCTGGCAAGGGGTGGAGGACAGGTAAGGAAATTCTTATTTCACTGTATAAGGCGCTGATTAAGCATGTTAGTAAGGGGATTGTTATAGGATCAGTGTTGAAGAGGTTTTACAGAAAATGGTGGGAGATCAGGTGAGACCTAGAGTTCATTCATGATCACTGTATAGCAACAGGATTGGGGGATGCCAGTTCAATATTGCAAAATGCAAGGTTGTAAAATTAGGGAAACAAAGATGGAATGTAGAATTGATGCTTGTTGGGGATATATATATATTGTTGGAGATGGAGGAAATAAATCTTGGGGTGATAGCGGATAAGGATCTAAAATTTAGAGGACACATTGACAAAATTGGGAGGACAACACGATAAATTCTGGCAAGGAGTGGAGGACAGGTAAGGAAATTCTTATTTCACTGTATAAGGCCCTGATTAAGCATGTTAGTAAGAGGATTGTTATTGGATCAGTGTTGAAGAGGTTTTACAGAAAATGGTGGGAGATCAGGTGAGAACCAGAGTTCATTCCTAGAAGCTGTATAAGGAGGGTGTGAGCAGGTGAGTGAGAAGAAGATTCTTTGCATGCAGAGTTGTGAATGATTGGAATGCCCTGTCTGAGAGGGTGGCATCTGCAAAAAATTTGAGTGTGTTTAAGGCATGGTATGATGAGCCTGTGTGTATCACAAAAGGATCTTCTAGATGAGTCTTTGACTCCATGGGATGTACTGCTCATGAGTATGCTGATCACCTTTTCTTTTTATTCCTGCCACGGTGTTTTCTTTTTTTTTTTTTTTTTTTTGCAGCTCTTGCTTCATATCTCTACTCCTCCACTTAATCCCCACTTGGTTTATCCTTCTGACCTTGACTATGTAGTCTGATACTGCTTTTCTCAATCAGTCACTGACTGCTTCCCATGCTCTACTGACATTCTTTCCTTGTGGCTTCTCAAGCCATGGCACTTCTCCAAGATGACTCCTAAGTGTGTCATGATTACCAGCTTTATAGTTTAACATAAACCCTTGAGAAAGAATTCAACATGTTAGCAACTTCCCAGAATAAGACTACATGGTCACTCTCCCCATTGCCAGCCTGGTTGTCTGAGTGGTTATCATATCTGCTCTCCAGCCAAAAGGCTGTGTGTTTGAATTCTGCCATGGACATGGATGTCGATTGTCTGTGAAAATACTAGTGGTGATGGACATTAGATGGCATTGGTATAGATTATGCAGTTTGCTGTAGTTGGTGGATTGAATGGTGGAGACGGAGAGCTGTAGAGTAGGTGCTATTTCTCTCAATGAGTCTTTGGACTCCTTGGAGGTGTCACATAATAATTGGAGGCAGAGCATCTATCTTGGTTATGGTTATATCTTCTGATGCTATTATCAGAGCCAACACTCTCAAACCTCTTGTCCCCTTCTTTAACATGTGCTTTCATGTAATTGTCCCTTAGCAACAGATTAAAACAACAGTATAAATTTCAGTTTCATCTTGCCATGCCACCTTTCCTCCCTCCAATCTATGTCGCCATAATTAAAGTCTCCCATATTAATTGTGCGTCTTGCACTCATTTTGCTAATCTGCTGATGCATGACATCTACATCTTCCTGTAGACTGCTTGGTCTATAACAGCAACCCAACAATATATTTTACCCTATTGGCCTGTATGTCAAACCAGACAGCTTCAGATGAATCATCTCCCCCAAGACCTAAAATCCTCTTGAACTTCTAATTTTGTTGCTTGTAGTTCTTCAGCTATTGTTAGAAATATCCCACCTCCTGTCCTAGTCCCTCTATCCTCCATGAATATACAGTACCTTTTATATTCTATTCCTGTAACTATATTATGTTCTGTCAACCAAATCTTACCAATGCCTATAATTTTTGGCCAATTTAAACTGACCATCAAAAACTCTTCATTCTTATTCGTGATACTCCTTGCTTTTGTGTGCATGTATTTCACCCACCCCCCTTTATCCACAATTACCCTTATGTAATGTCATTGCCAACCTATTTGAATCAGAATCCTTTAAAATCACATTCAGCATTGCATAATCATTTATGTATGTACAGTCATTTATAATTTATGCACATGCTTGATTGCTCTCCTCCCCCTTGTTATGTCGTTGGATCTTTCTAATTTCTTAACTTATATACTTCTTTAACCTCTGTTATCTTTTCTTATGTGTAACCTAACTAGATTCTACCTAGGGATATTTCCTTTTCTGATACTGGCAAATTTATATTTATACTGCACCAGCCAGTATCCTATAACAGGAATTTATTCAAGTTCAGGAAAATATTCCTAGATTCATTGGCATTCACTCTAACACACACTTAAATAGATATCGGTACTATTGCAGTCGTGACCAATGATCTATTACTCAAACACATATATATCTAAAATTTCTCCCTCTATGGTTCTAATTTTATAAGTGGTAATTTGATATCTCAAATTCAGGCATGTGCAATAAAACATGTTTATTGGAACTAAATGACAATTACAACTAAATTGAATCAAAATACTAAAACTTCTGAATCTCTTGCTAAGATAATTAAACAATTCTAAATTAATCAAATGCACTCAGATAGATCAAAATGTTAATCACACAAAACAATAGAAAGCAATGACAATATTACACTAAATTAAGATCCTCTCATGCATGCTATTCATAAAGACATATTACACAACTTGTTGCAATCTCAATTACAAGGTTATCTACTAAACAAATACACTTATTACTTCAGTCACATACAATTAGATTCATTCCTGACAATTCCTTGTTCAACAGAATTTGCTATCTCAAAATACAAAATCTTATCAAAGTTCTCTGAGGATTGCCCACATAACTTAATCAAACACAAGTTTCTATCTTCTATCACTTCCGTAACCAATAACAAAGATCTCTACATTACCCAGTTCTTTCCGAAGGTCTGTTAACTACCACGTGTTGTTCTGGTCATCCTTCGATCAGCTATTTCAGCACCAGGCTTATGGCTACATCGTCCTTTCTACTGTTGCCAGACTTGAACTTTTTTCTTCCACGACTGAGGGCTATCTCTGCTCCTTTCCAATGGGACATCCAGCGACTTGCACAATTCTTCATAGGCTGATGATTTGCGTACAGCTCCGCGTGGAATCTTGTTCAGCATAATCAGGAAAACGGCCCGCTGTCCGACATCATAGAACCCTGGCTCGTCCTTTCTCCGACCACCGGTCAAGAATCCTCGAGATGAAATCCAGAACAAAAAGCCCTGTAATATGGCGTGCATTGCCTTCTAGCCCCCTTCCTTTTTGCACGACTCTTAGTTTTAATGCCCTTAAGATGATCCTTACTCTCCCTATTGCTGTTAGGTGCTGTCTTCGAGGAAAGCACGCTTACGTTATTTTCTGCGTACACTGTAGCCTCCGCCGTTACGACCGATACGTGTGTTTCAGATGCGACCTTTGCACTGTTACTCATTACCTGTCTGGCGCTTTAAGTTAATTGAGATAGCTTAATAGAACACAAATTTAAGCTAATATTTCTTTTACATAGAATCATTAATCTGACATAATTCTCTAATTTAGTTTTCTGTTTTTTGACTACAAATATTTCTAATACAATTCACATATTAATACACATTCTCTTATACAGCAAACCAGATCTTTCTGCTGGTGTGCAGGTATTATCTTAAATTGGTTAGAATTTTCATGTTTGATTCTGAATGAACAACTTCCTAGAAAATCTTTCATTCAGGATCTAACACCCTTCTTAATATCTCTAGTTTCCTTGGTTTTTCACTTCTGAACTCTCAGTAAACAACACTTTTTTCAAACATCTAACTCCAAAACTATTTAAATGTAGTCCATTAGGAATATATAAGTCCTTTCATCTATCAAATCCACTCCACTCATATGGGTGTTCTACTACTACCCTGTAGTGCTAAATCCTCTTTGGCAGCCAGTTGCCTATATTATGCTAATCTGTATTCTAACATCGTCTATTCTTGTTAAATTAACATATTGTCATATGTCAGTTTACTTAAGAGCTTTGCAAAATATAAATACATCATTATATATGCTCTCTAATCTCCATTACATTTCTTGTAACACATAAATATTTCAAAAACGGATCTCCCTTTAAGACTCCTGCCATTCATAATCCAATTCTAGATTGTAATTCATCATGGATGACGTATTTGACAAATTGTATTAAATATCTCAACTGTATCCTCCACAGTGGTTACACCCATTCTGTCAAACTGCTAACAAATATCATCCAGTCCTAATCATTCTTTCTTCTTTTAGTCACATGTTAGAAGAACTCTCTGAGATTTTTCTTGACCCGATTAACTGATTTCTGCTGCTGGTACTGCACTTTTCTATTTTTACCAAGTCATCCTTTCTTTTATTTGCTAGGTCATTCATAACTGTGCTTCATAGTAATGTTTGGTAGTGTTTGTGGAGAGCTCCTGAACAAATAAGTGTCATTTTGAGTAAAAAATAAATTGGTGAATTTATATAGTATTGTTTACTTTTCATATTTTAGCATGTCTGGGTGATTTTTGGGTGTTTCCTGAGTATTTTAAATAATAAATTGATAGATACGATTATTGCGCACATGGTCCCCGTAAAGAGGAATACAACAAAGATGGCGTCCAACCCACCATCTTTGTCTAAAAATTTTAATTTAAAAGATTTGATTCTCAGTGTACCTTTTGCAAAATATATGCATTGAGGAGAGCGGTTGGAGTCTGGTTAAACAACAATAGTGGAGTGAATGTGTGCAGAAAGTGTAAAGAATGTGAGGATTTAATGAGGGTTTCAGGTCGAGAGAGTATCGTTGTCGAGAATGAGAATCTAGAAAATAGTGATATTTACGAGGTAGTACCAGATAAACGTGTGGACAGACTTATGTGTTCGTCGAACATGTTGTTTATTATTTTAACGGTATATAATAGAACACAGAAACTAAGTAAAAAAAAAAAAAAATCAGCTAACGCCTTTTTATTCCCGTATACGGGAGTAGGCGAGGCCATTTAGCCCTATCTAACTTTTGGAGACTGAGTAGGCAGTTCAATCTCCACTGGTACCCAATCAGAGACAGATGGCCCAAAGCTATCACTAATTAAGCGGTACGCAGTGAAGGGAGATGGCTCAAATGTGCTGCCATCTCATCCCTAACACAATATATTTAATGTCTGAAATAATGTGGGTTCTACGATCGATTTTCTTGAGTTTACAGGATGAAAAACCCGAGTTTCCGGGAGGAAAAACCTGCTTGCCTGTGCCAGAGATCGACTAACTCAGGAACCGGTCAAAAAAGGCTTAGAAAAATTTCCTCTAGTCGCCGACTAGACTCGAAATGAAGTCTTCCTTCGTGCGGCCAAGCGCGGTGGTGTGCAAACGCCACATCCACTGAGCTACACAGGCTCAGAAACTAAGTAAATAATTAATTTATTAACTTATTGCTGATATTTCGCTGGTGTTATAACCAGCATCTTCAGAGCACAAAAACACTGTTTGTCACAATATGCGAGACTATAACAACATGGTGTACTTAAACAAAATTGTAGCAGCAACACAAAGACCAGAGTCCTGATTTTGGCACCCTCTATCTGAGAAAAAAAAAAAAAAAACAGAGCTATCACATATTACTAGAGTCCTAGAGAAGTGCTAGTTTTTTCTTAATATGACTGTCTCCCAGATCTTCGGCAAGTTAATACAGCCATATTTGTTGAGATTTGGAGTGTGTTTTAGGGCTTCTGTTGCCTCTAAGAAAACAATCTCTCTGATTTATACGGGTTTCTGTGTAGTACTTTTGTGTTTTTCCAGTTGATCCTGTGTGCAGGGGTATCCAGAGCATGGTCTGCTAGGCCCGACTTCCCATAATGATAATTCCGGACATATCTTTTATGTTCGCTGATGCGGATGTTCACAGTTCTTCCTGTTTGACCGTAGTAGGCTTGATTACACGAGCAGGGTACTTGGTAGACTCCTGGATGTGATAAAGGAGGAATGCTGTCCTTGGGTGAGCGGATGAGGGTAGCTAATTTGCTACATGGTCTGAATGTAGTGCGTAGTTTATGTTTATTGAGAATTCTTGAGATCTTTTCGGATGTGCCTTTAATGTAAGGGATGGTGACTGTTTTGTTGTAGTTCTCTGTGGTGGATGGTGGGAGGGGTTTCTTAAGAGTGTTTAGTATTTTGTTTATTTTATGTGAATTGTAGCCGTTGGCCAAGAAGGTGTGGCGTGAGTCAGTTCAGCAGTAAGAGCCTTGTCATTGGAACAGATTGCTCTCGCTCTATGGGTTAGCGTTTTTAATATGCCATATTGTTGAGAAGGATGATGGTGTGATTGTTCGTGTAAGTATCTACCTGTATGCGTGGGTTTTCTAAAAACTGAAAATGATAAGGAACCATCTGGAAGAACACCTGGAAAAACAAGCAATCAATACAGCCACTCTCAAACCAACACTTTGGCTACGCTATGTTGACGATGTGCTTGCTATTTGGCCACAAGGCCCAGAGACATTGAAAACATTCTTAGCACATTTAAATAGCCAACATCCAAAAATCCACTTTATTATGGAACTGGAAGCCAACAACTGTCTGCCCTTCCTGGATACACTTATCACACGTCTTCCAGATGGTTCCTTATCATTTTATCACCCATAATAATTACCCTTCTTCCACTCATTTCTTCTATTTGCTTATGCATACTATCTCCACCATCTATTCCATAGGTTCCCAAACTTTTTCGGGCCACCGCCCACTTTGCTAGACATCAATTTTGTAACGCCCCCCCATTATAACAGTTTTCCGCATTCAAGCCATTTGATATTTTTGACGTAAATAGCAACTAATGATACATTACTGTTTATGCCTTTAAATTTTTTAAAAGAAGTGGCCAATATGTGCTTCATCTTGAACATAGTTCAAGATGAAGCACATATTGCTATACCGATTTTGGTGAAACGTAGCCCATATGTAAAGATTTTAAAATGTATGCTCGAATAACATTACGCACAGTTTCATACAGTGGTTTAAATATGAAAATGTGGAATACAATTAAGAGATTGCATTGCATTAGTAAGAATCTTATTGTAATAATTAAAACACCATTAAATATATTACAAAATTATTTCTAACTTATAAAGTAAAAATACAAAGCAAAAATAACAAATTAATGTGAAGTTTCGTACAATGGTTTAAATATGAAAATTCGGAATACATATTAAGAGATTGCATTACATTAGTAAGAATCTTATTGCAATAATTAAAACACCATCAAATGTATTAGATGGTTTATTTCGAACTTTCAAAGTAAAAATACAAAGAAAAATAAATTAATGTGAAGGATGAGCCTGGTGCATTTTTAAAAGTTTGTTAATATCGGGTTCAACTTTCATTATAAACAGTTGTAAATTGCCACGCTCAGTTATACGCAATTGGTTCCTTTTCTTAGATAGTAAATTCACTACGGTACTAAACCCATGCTCAGCCAAATAAGAAGATGGAAATGCAATTAAAAATTTCTGCACTATTTCCCATAATTCGGGTACAGTGTGGGTATTGATTTTTGAAGCCAGAACTCTTGGTATGTATCCAGTTTTGAAATTTATTTTTAGTTCTTCATTTGTTATGCGTTCTATGAGTTGCACTTCTAAATTTAATGATCCTACTGTGCTTACATGTGAGAAAGGATCTTTTATGAAATATTATAAGAAGCTTGTAATCCGTCATTATCTTGTTTAGTGGATGACGTAAAAAGTTTTGATATAGTTAGACGTTTAAAATATTTTTCTTCTAGTACTTGAAAATAGGACAAATCTTTATTTTTTTTGTCAGCATGCATTTTAGTCAAATGTTCTTGTAGCCTAGAAGGCTTCATTGCTTCATTTGAAAACACTTTGGCAACTCAAGCACATGGGTAATAATTGGTTCATAGGAGACTGAATAAAACCATATTTCAAATACTCGATACTACTGTCGACATTTCTTCTTATATTCAAGCATAATGAAGTAATAAAATTTGCAAAAATATTCACAAAATTAAAGATTTAATTTACACTCCTTTTATCTATCACACTTTCGACTGATGATTGTTGGCAAAGCACACAAAAAATAATGAAACTTGTTTCTAAACCACTGGTATTTATAGATTTGAAATCTAGCCCGAATTGACTTGCATGCATTGACTTGTTTGTGATACCATCGTACTCGTGCTTTGAACAAGTCACTGCAAGCACCCATATTCCTGTCAAAACATGCAGAATTGAGTGAATTACCTACGTAATAGTTGACTGACATACTACTAGTTAAGACTCGTCTGCTGTGTGGATAGACTAAAGCCTGTATGGCACGATCAATTTTTACAATAACAAAAAAATGAATACATTTTTTAAGTATTTAAAAAATAGAAGTTAAAATATCCTGTATGACACGTTCAATTTTTTATTTACACGCAAGCGCATTTGGTTCTTCCGACCACGACATTGTCCGAATAATTATAAATAATAATTAATAAAATATAAGTTAGTACTAACTAGGCTAACTAAAATTTACGATTTTATTTCTTTCTTGCCATTATTATTTTTACTTGTAATATTAAATTATATAAAATTGGGTTTATTTTTGTACAAATCAATTAGAAAAGTAGTTTTATATATTTTATATATATTTTGAAATGAAATATAACGAATATATTTGCTACTGTAAACATAACCTATTATACAGACATATATACATGCTCTATTTTCTCATTGACATATATTTCTATCTGACATTTTCAAATGATTAAATAATTGAAATAGAAAATTGATAAAAAAAAATTGATCGTGTAAGATGGGCATAAGATGAATTAAAATGCAATATTTAAATTTTAAATGATTATCTAATCACGAAATCACGAAAATAATTAATTTTTAAATATATATTATTATTTTCTTCTATAAAGAGCCACCGACTCCTAGACCACCTGAACACCCCCAAATGCTTCTGATCCCACTATAGCCCCCCTAGAAGGCTTCAGCACCCACTTTGGGAACCTATGATCTATTCCATCACCTGGTCTATAGCAGCACCCAACTGTATATTTTGTTCTGCTAGTTTCAGTCTCACACCAAATGGCCTCATATGTGCTCTTTTCTCTATCCTGCAGTTCCACTTCTATTCTCCTTGGCTGTAGCTCATCAGCTATCATCAATAACACTCATCCCCCCCCCCATTTTATTCTCCCTGTCACTCCTGAACACACTATATCCCTCGCATTCAATCCCACTAGTATACACCCAACTGTATATTTTGTTCTGCTAGTTTCAGTCTCACATCAAATGGCCTCATATGTGCTCTTTTCTCTATCCTGCAGTTCCACTTCTATTCTCCTTGGCTGTAGCTCATCAGCTATCATCAATAACACTCATCCCCCCCCCCATTTTATTCTCCCTGTCACTCCTGAACACACTATATCCCTCGCATTCAATCCCACTAGCTATATCATCCTCTGTCAGCCATGTTTCACTAATGCCAATTACCTGTGGCCTGGAAGTGGCAACCAAGGCCAAAAATTCTTCATTCTTGTTCCTAATACTTCTGGCATTAGTATACATGAATTGCAGAAGCCCATTTGTCCCATCCCTATTTTGATGCCTTATATTAACTATCCTATTCTGATTCGTAGACTTTTGTACTCACTTGGGCATATTACACACATTCATACACTCAACTGTCTCCATTCTGCACATCCACTTTCACTACATTCGATAACACCTTTTCAAGTCTCCGTACACCAAATCCATTCAAATGTAAACCATCCATCTTATATAAATCCTTTAGCCCATTGAACTCACTCCACACATCTACAAATTCGGACTCTAGGTATACAGTCGGCGATTACTTCATGCAAACACTTCTGAACCGCCTCCCATGCACTATCAACATCTAGCCCTTGCAGTTTTACATGCCATGGCACTGAACCAATCAAACTCCTAAGCTTGTCATACTTACCAGCCCAATAATTCCACATGTACCCTGTCTTAATTGTAAATTCCACACCTTTAGCTACCTCCCAAGTCAAGACCGTATGATCACTCTCACCAATTGGTGGCAATTTGGCTCTCATATTCATTACAGCCAAATTCTAAGATGCAATTACTAGGTCAAGCACTGTCTGACCCCCTAATATTTTCCATTACATGCTATCGCAGATAGTTATTCCTTAATAATTGCATAAAATCCAATTCCTTCCTCTCATGTGTCCTCTCCTCCTTCGAATCAATGTTACCATCGATGAAATCACCCATAATAATTACCCTCCTTCCACTCATTTCTTCTATTTGCTTATGCATGCTATCTCCACCATCTATTCCATCACCTGGTCGATAGCAGCACCTAACTGTATATTTTGTTCCACACCACTCATCCTGCATAATTCACATATAAAGTCATTTGCAATTATGGCCCTCCGTCTATACTCTTCGCTGTCATATCGCGGCAACAGACTCACCATCCTAACTCTCTCACTCTTCTCTTTTGCTACCTCAAGCAATTCCTTCACATCCTCACTCATGGTCATTTTGTCTCCTTTCAAATCATTTGTACCTGCTACCACTATCAATTCTTTCACCCACTGGTTTTGCATTCTAATTGACTCGCTTACATCCTTAACGTTCGCACCAGGTTGGTACGATTTTGTTAAACTCTCAACTAACACACCTCTTACTAAGGAATCTCCATACAATACTTCGCTCTTTCATTTTGTCTACACTCACTATCATACTCTTATTTTTTCTATCATACTTTTGCCCTTTATCAGTCGCTACGCTCGGTAAACATTTTTGCCAATGCTCCAGCTGTCGGTTTGCCCTGTGTATCACTCTGCCTAACCTAGCTAATTCACTCATTGCATCAGTCTCATCATTCTTAATCTCCGATAATTCATTCATTCGTTCTGTATGTTTACCTTCATTCTTACTTTCAATGCCACTCTCACAGCTATCTGGTACTACCTCGCAAATATCACTATTTTCTAGATTCTGACTTTCAACAACGATATCACTCTCATGACCTGAAACACCCTTTAAATCCTCACGTTCCTTACACTTTCTGCACACATTCACTCCACTATCGTTGTTTAACCAGAGTCCAACCACTCTCCTCAATGCATACATTTTGCAAACGGTACACCGAATCAAATCCTTTAAATTAAAATTTTTAGAAAAAGATGGCGACCTGGACGCCATCTTCCTCTTTATGGGGGCCATGTGCATGATAATCGTATCTATCAATTTACTAATTAAACAGCTCTCTATTAGATTGTAGCTGATAAGGAACTAATCTTCTAACATGGTTATCCTATCCCTATAGGATAGGATAACCATGAAGTTAATTTGGAGAATTTAATGGAGCCATTCTTAGTGAGGTTAAGAAAGTGTTTCATAGTTAATGCAGATTCTTAAAATTCCTCTCAGACCTATAGCAACTTCTATGTAACATACTTATCTTCTTACATTTAATATTGTGTGAAGGAATATTCAGAGCATGGCCTGCCAGTCCTGACATGCCATGCAGAACATAAAAACTACAGGTGTAGTTTTTATGTTCAAAGTAGATCTACCAGTCTGTCCTAAGTAGACTAAAGCTTCGAGCACAAGAAATTTTATACATTCCAGGATATGCAAGAAGATAAAGCTGATCTTGAGGAGAATGGATGAAGGTTTTGTTTTCCGCATAATTCCATTATTAATGCTCCTAATATTTTGAACTCATAACTCAAGACCTCATGCGAGATTTTCTCCACTTAATAATTTTTTCAGATTCAAAGTTTTTGTCAGTAATTTTTAAGGCTGTTTTTGTGTTTTAATGTAATTTAATATATATTTTTTGTTTTATTTGATTTCTCCTTGAAGCTGAAGAAATGGGAGCTGTTTATACAGAATTTGAAGATCTTGTAAAGGAAGCAGATTTTGTAGTGACCACGTGTAACCTTTCTAAAGAAACAGCAAACTTATTGAATGCAAAAGCTTTTAATCTCATGAAGCCAACTGCCATTGTTATTAATACTAGCAGGTTAGTAACTTATATCATTCAATATACATCACTGTTGTTAAAATTGGTTGTGATTTGTACATTACATAGTAATGCATATGGAGGGAGAGAGGGAAAACTAATTGAAATTAAAAGATACTGTAGATTTTTGAGCAGCCCATGCCAAGTCTCTTAGTTTTTATTGTGCTGGCCTCTATTTGTAATAAGTAAAAAATAATAAGTATTAAATTTACAATTATAATTCACCAATGAAAAAGAGGGGATGGGTGGAGAGGGAGAGAGAGAGAAAGAGAGAGGATGGAAGCAAACAAGAAAAGACAGTATGTTAAAAGATGGGAGGAAAAAAGCATACTATGAACAGATGTTTTATATGTGATGGAAAGCAATGAATAAAGTTGGGGAAGAGTTAAATTCACTTAAATTTTCATCACTAAATGCTAAAGTTAATTAGTGTATTTTCATCTTTAGGATGCTAACTGATACATAGAAATATGTTGTGCAACAAAATTTTATTTTTGCAAAGAAACCAGTCAACTTTTATGATTTAAACAGCACTGAAATAAGATACCTGTCAGAAACACACATAGTAGCAAGTAGTCAATTTCCTTTCTTGTTTTGTTTATGAAAGTGAAATAGGGTGAAAATAAAAATAAAAAAAAAAATATAAACAACAAGTGATAAAAAAAATTATAAGAACTGCAATACAAGTACCAATTTATAGCTTGTATGTTGTCTGTTATACCGTCATGTCCTTTACTTATTATCATGAAATACATGAACCACAATGCTGACACAAATAGTGGAAAGTGATAGAAAAGATACTAGAAAACAAATTTTTACCCAGTTCACGTTGCAGTATTATTATTATTACATTATTATTATTATTATTACTTTTACAACCTCCATATAGTACAACCAACAAAAGTACAACCTCCATACAGCTTTTAAGCCCCCACCATAAACTTGCTACCCTTATCCGTTCCACCAAAGACCAGCTCCTTCCTCTCTCAGTGCCTGGAGTATATAGAGTAACTTATGCCTGTAACCTGGCTTACTTCGGACAGACAGGCAGATCAGCAACCATCCGGTTAGAAGAACACAGGGCATACATCTGCAATTACCATTAAGGTCAATCTGGCATTGCAAACCATGCTTTGGATACAACCCACAGGCTCTCCTGGAAAAAAACCACCACCATGCTCCACCATAGTAAATTCAAAAAAGAAAGCCTATTCTTTGAATCTGCTTCTGCACTCAGGAATCGACCGAATTTAAACAAATATGGTTGCATTAAACTTCCCAAAATTTGGGAAACATTAATTATCAGAGATCCCTCTTTACATCCTAGGCCACCTACAAATGCCCATAGAGGACACACCACCTAGATAGGACTTTAGTTTCACTCACTGTTGTATTATATTTGTGTGTGTGTTGTTACAAAAAGTGTTTTTTGTAATCCCTGAAGATATCTCTGTGACAGAGATGAAATATTGGAAGTATTAAAATTAGTTTTAATCCTTTCTCAGTGCTGATAATATTCCATTAAACCTCCAACATGAATTCTTCACAGCACTTAATTAAGCCTCATCACACAGAGACCAGAAACTGTCTTAGTCAATCACCTCTGGACCCTTTCACAATATTTCTTCATCCTTTTGAAAATGAGATGACCAAATCTGTGCACAGTAGTTCATATGTGGACTAATCCTTTATACTAGGAATGGGGAATATCCAGCCTGCTAACCTTAAACGGCCTGTGAAATCATTTGATCTGGCCCTGTCAAGGCGACCACAGGGAGGAATCAAAATTCAATAAATCTAGGACTTTTTTGATAGCAACATAAATTTATATTAAGTGAATCATAATAATGACTTAAATTTTGAGGTACAAGCAAGAAACATCCATTATGGGATAGACAGGACACATAAGAGTACATGACGGGACAGACATGTATGCTTCTTCGATGGTACAAACATTGGATATGTTCCAAATCCAAGATGCAGGATTAGAGCAGCGATCAAAGCAAAATAATCGCATCGCTGGTGACACACACACACACACTGGATAGTTGTTAAAACTTAAGTGGTGTGACATCCTACAAATGGCGACCAGAAAGAAGAAAAGTTGATGCAGAATGTTGATCTTTCCAAGAGTAATGTACAAATGATTATTTTTTTTGAAGTCAAAGGCAAACCTGTGTACCTAGTTTTTGGTGATGCGTTAGCAGTAATGAAAAAAGCCAATCTGGAGCGTCATTACAGTTCAAAACATGCTAAACTCAATGAATTGGGAGGCCAAATGCATCTGGATAAGATTAATGCTCTTCAGCGGAGTTTGGAATCGTAACAAGCTGCTTTCACTAGGCCTCGTTATGACAGAGACAATGTTATTTAGATGAGTTATATAGTGAGTGATCTATCACAAAGAAGCTGAGGCGTCATGTAGAGGGAGAGTTTGTGAAAGAGTGCATGGTGGCTGCTGCGGAGTTGTTAGCACCAGACAAAGTAAAATTTTTTCAGAGTGCTAGTTTGTCTCAGAGAACCATCTCAGACCGGATTACTGACTTAGCACAAGATATTGAAAAAAAAATTGAAGGATTCTGCAGGAGATTTCCAATTTTTCTCTCTAGCTTGTGAAGAGACAATGGACATAACAAATACTGCTCAACTGGCCGTTTTTGTTCATGGGATAACTGTAGAGTTTGACACACGAGAGGACTGCTGTCACTGGAAGCCATGCATGGCACTACAAAAGGCGAGGACCTTTTTGAGAGACTTGTTTTATCAATTGAGAAACTTGAGCTAACATTTGAAAAGTTAAGTAGCCTTACTACAGATGGAGTTCCAGCCATCGTTGGCTCACAAAATGGGTTAATTGCATTTGTCAAGAAAGAACTGAATCATCTCAGTCTTGATCCAAGTGATTTAATTATATGCGACTGCATCATACACCAAGAAAGTCTCTGTGCACAGTCATTTCGTCTCAGCAATGTGATGTCAACAATAGTGTCATGTATAAATTTTGTCAAAAGGAGAGGGTTTAACAGCCACCAGTTTAAGGAGTTACTGAATGATCTTGAGTCTGAGTATGGTGATTTATCACTGTGAAGTGCAGTGGCTGAGTCACAGGAACATGCTCATGGAACTGCAGGATGAAGTTGAGCAGTTCATGGAGATGAAGGGAAACCTATCAGGGAACTCAATGATAGCAAGTAGCCTTCAAGGTGGACATTACCAAGTACCTCTCTGAGCTGTATTTCAAGCAGCAGGGCCCCAACCAACTTCTCAGCTCCCTGCTTTCAAATGTGAAATCATTTGAAGCTAAATTAAGGCTGTGGAAAGTGCAACTCGAAAGGAATAACTCGGTGCATTTCCCCACTCTGGAAGGACAAAAGCCTTCTACGACACTTGAATATGCTGGTGAATGTGCAAAACTAATTGAGGCATTTAATGAAAGATTCAAGGATGTGAAAAGTAAAAAAAAAAGGAATTGAACATCTTTGCTACGCCATTCAATGTGGATCCAACTGATGTGCCTGATAACCTATAACACGAAATCATTCAGCTGCAAAGCAATGATGAATTTTTCACTTTGAGGAGACATGCGTTGAAATATGCATCTGTGTTCGGAACAACTTACTGCTGTGAGCAGTTCTTTTCAAAACTTACCATTGCAAAGAGTTGACTGTGCTCCAGACTGACCGACGCAAACCTGGAAAAGCAGTTGCGATTAGTAACATCATCAATACCAGCTAATCACACTCCTCACCAAAGAAAAGCAGTTCCAGCCATCACATTAGAGGTGAGTTAATTAAATGTTTGACCAAATATAGCAGGCTAATTTTTAAGTTGATAATTTTGTATGGCCTGTGAATGATGTTATAAATATCCAAATGGCCCTTGGCAGAAAAAAAGGTTCCCGAACCCTGCTTTATACAATGGAACCTCCTTACTTCTACACATTACTATCCTTTGTATCATACCCAGAATTTGTTGTGTTGTCCTCAATTTTTCTCTCAAGTTTTGATCCATATCCTATTACTCCAAGATCTCTTATTTCCTCCGCTTCACATCACCTGCCTTAGTATCCCATAATGCAATGCACATATCTTTCAGCATCCATCTCTAATTCAGAGTATTTTAGTAATAAGATGTAACACCTTTCGGCTACTTGTATATAAAAATATTACTTCTGCATTACTTCAACCTTAGTATCACCTCTGGGTCTGGCTCCCACGGATAAGACCTTTATTGACAAAAACCAGTCTGGTAGTGACCCTCCCATATTGCATGGCATTATACATGTCTGTAAAGATATGTGCATTTCATTATTGGATACTAAGGCAAGTGATGTGAAGTCATTAGCCGCTACGTACGAATTGCCCAGTCATGAAATTACTTGACATGCAAACAAAGTTTTTCACGTGAAAGTAAGCTTTCGATAAATGAAGTAATAGTTGAGTAGAATATCTAAAAAGAACAATTTATTGTCTTTTTCCATTTCCATAGTAAATTTAATTCATGGATGTAGATTGTTCATGTTGAATAAAAAAGTAGGTAATGTGTTTTCATTGTGGGTCTATATATAACAAACTCAAAATGAAGGCTGAAGGAGTATGGTTGGGAAAATGGTGTCTTCTAAGTGTTCTAAATAAAGTTAGCAAGTGCAGGGGAGAGTGGACTTCCCATTGTAGTTCCTTCAACTTGACTGTAAAAATTATTCTGACAAATGAAGTATTCAGAGTGCATAACAAAGTTGAATAGCTTTGCTATATCCTGTGGAAATGCTTTTGAAAGCAGATGTAGTGTATCCTCAAGAGAATATTTGTGAAGAGAGATTTGATATCAAAACTAACTATTATATCATTGGCTGTAGGGAAACATTTTTTATCTATCTGCATCTAGAAAATCAGAAGAATATTTTATAAATGAGTGGGAGTTGCCAATCTGAGTTTTCAATAGGTGTGCTAAAAAGTTTGGTATTCAGTAAGCAAGTGAATCTATACAGCTGACAATTGGATAAAGAGGAATGGCTTTCTTGTGTATCTTAGGTAAACCATAGAACCTAGGGGTTCAAGCAAAATAACTTCTAAGGTTTTTTTATGGTGTCTCCATCGAGGCTTACAATTTCATCTATTAAAGAGTTCAGTTATCTAAGTTGTTTGTTAGTGGGATTATAATCCAGCTCTTGGTACATTGATCGATCCTGTAATAAAACAGCAAATTTTCTTTCATAATTAGCAGAATTCATAACAGTAGCATTCCCCTTGTCAGACTTAGTAATAATGAGATGACTGTTGCATCTTAAGGACTGTAGTACTTTCATTTTAGTTAAAGTGATGTTTGTAGGTGGAATCTTAGATTTCAGTAGGATGGATGAAATTTCCAAATGAAGTTTATTAGCATCCTCACTAGATAGTGAAAAAATTCCGTTCAGTGTTAAAGAGGAAATCCAAATACGGTATCCTTTTAGGAACTATGAAGAAATCGTGTCCTTTTGAAAAAAAATAAGGGTTTCACTTTCAGTTAATGGGCATTCTAAGATGTTTACCATCCATTTTTCTGGAACAGTATGTGGTGCACTTTGCTTTGTGACAAGGAAATTGAATTTATGATCTAAATGTTAATTGTGTTTATTAAATGAACAGTACAGAGAATGTTTAGCAACAATGAGAACCATATTGGAAAGTTGGGGTCTACAGTTGAGGTTATAAAATTCTGCAAGTCAGAAAAAAAGACGTATATTAATAGCTAGTTCACATTTAGCAGCTCGTAGTTGATTATTGACAAGTGATAGGCCTGCATTGAAATAGAATATTATGAGCACCCCTGGGACTTGATTGATTCCTGTAGCTTTGCGAAGTTTGGAATAATCTTGAAACTGCAGACCATGCAACAGCTTTTTATTTCCTATAATCCTAGCTGAAAGAAACAATATGTTGAGTTCCAACTCCTTACATTTCTGGCATCTCGGAACCCATTTCCAGAAGTCTTAAGGATTATAATTTAGTGGCTACTTTTCTTCCTATCAACAAAGTGTGAGCATAGTTTCCATCTTCAAAGACAGATAACCTCTTCTGATCCCCAAGAGACTCAAGTCATTAGTGCCAAGCAAATCTGTGCACAGTTGTAAAGATCAGCCAAATTACATCTATTTTGACTATCTTTACTTGTGTGTTAAGTTCTTTTGCCAGCTTTTGCAATATGCCCTCTGAACATCAAAACTGTCTACAATTACTCCCAAATCCCTGGCATTACTAATTTCCTCCAATCTATTAGTATCTATTAGTCTACTATGATTGGTAGTAAAGGTTCAGTGTAGTAGTGGAGATGGAGAGTTGTACAGTAGGTATCCTCCTGCGACGAGTCTTCGGACTCCTTGGAGGCGTCCCGAATAATAATAATAATGATTTGTGTGATGCACACTACATAATCTTTTCATCCCAAAGTGCATAACCTTACATTTTGCAATATTTGCTTGCAATTCCAATTTATTTAATTCATCATGAACGATATCTACATCACCTTTATCAACTGTTTCTTAGTTTTGCATCATCAGCAATCAACTGAATATCTTCTCCTTAAATCATTCCTTATATCATTAATATACAAATTAAAGAGTAGTGCCCCTAGCACAAAGCCTCGAGGCACTCCACTAGTCACCCTTATTCTCCTAGATTCCACTCCACCATATACTGTTTTCTTGTGTATGTCAGTCACTCACCTCCATCCACATACCAGCTTCATATCCATTCCTATTTGCTCCTATTTATTACATAAATAGGATCTTGCTGGATTTTTCTTTTTGAATGCCTTTGAAAATTCCAGCAGGATCACACTGCAGGCCATTTACTTTGTCTAATTCTGCTGTCACTCTGTTATAAAACGTGAGTGAATAACTAAGGCAGGACTTGCCTTTTACGAAACCAAAGTGCCACTGTAGAGTATCATATCCCTATCCATCCATTCCTGGATTTTACCTTTAACTACCACTTCTGAGGTACTAATTTGTCTGTAATTTGCTATGTCTGCCTTGGAACCTCCTTTATGTAATGGAACTATCTTATCCTCTTTCCACTCATTTGGAATCTTGCCAGACCTGAGACTTAGGTTAAACAACTTTGTCATAGGTGCTACCACTTCTCTTGTACACAAGCCAACATGCCATCCAGTCACGTCTGTATTCACATTGATATTTTTCAATATGCTAAGCATGTTTAGTCTGTCTCCTTCAATTCTCTCATTAGTCACCATATCTGCAACTGCAAAACCTCTGCCTGGATGATACGCCTTTGTAAAGTAACCATTTATTAACTGAACTATTTCTTCTGCTTCTTTGACTTTCCTATCATTAGCACTGATTAAAGTTACCCTTCTTAAATATACTTCCTGTTATTTGCTACATAATGAAAAAAATAATTCTTTTTAGTTGGCCTACTTAGCTAATTTGATATCACTACTTTATATTGCTACTCATCCACTTAACTCTCACTTGGTTTATCCTCCTGATCCTGGGTGTGCAGTCTGATACTACTCTCAAATAATTCCTAACAGCTTCTCACACAATACTGACATTCTTACCTTGTAGCTTCTAAAGCCATGGCACTGTCCCAAGCTGCCTCCTAAGTCTGTCATAATTGCCAGCTTTGTACTTCAATAGAAAATGTTTTATAACTAAAAGGTTCATTAACAACAGGAATTCATTAGTCATTGGATATATAAAATACACCTATTAGTTTCACCACGTTAAATAGAACAGGTGGTTTCTTCAGGACTCAAACGCCAAGAATATAAATGCATAGATCACAAAGTCGACTAAAAACCATCACAAGACAAATAATTTCATGCTAACCAGTATACGTAAAATTGTGTGACATGCATTAGCTGGCTGCAGTTAACAACAAAAGATGATTGTTGGCAAAGTTGATCTCTGATGTTAAAAAATTGTAAATATCGTTAATATCGATCCTTGGTTTTTATTCAGTGATCCACATAAAAACCAAGTACTGATATTAAGTGACATATAGAAATCTCTTGTTAAATCTTTTAACTTGATGGAACCTGCAGTTTTTTAAGGGACCCTAGATGAGTCTTTGACTCCATTGGGTCTTAGGGAAATAATAATAATAACAACTTCAACAACATCAAAGATCTGGCTTTGCCAACAATTACCTTTTGTCAGTAACTGCAGACAGCTAATGCATGCCATGCGATTTTATGTTTATTGGTTAGCATGAATTTATTTGTCTTATGTTTTTTTTAATAGCATTTAAGGATCTGAAATTTAGAAGACTTGAATAAATTGAGTGATTGGACACAGGAATGAGTTCAGTGTTGCAAAATATAAGGTTTTAAAATTTGGAAAACAAAAATGGGATGCATAATTTATGCTTGGTGAGGATATATTGTTGGAGGTGGAGGAAATAAGAGACCTACGGGGTGATAGTGGATAAGGATCTGAAAATTAGGGGACACATAGCCAAAATTGTGAAGACAACACAAAGGCTTCAGGGAAAATGATGCGGAGGACACTGACTTGTAGAAGTAAGGAGATTCTTGTTCCTTTGTATAAGGCTTGATTAGGCCACACATAGATTATTGTGCCCAGATTTGGTCACCTGGTTTTCAGCAAGATGAAGAGATGTTGGAGAGGGTCCAGAGGCGACTGACTAAGGTAGTTTCTAACCTCTGGAATGTCGAGTATGAGGTAAGATTGAGAAATGCAACTTGCAGAGTCTGGTGGACAGGAGGAGGAGGGGAGATATGATTGAGACCTACAAGTTAAGGATTTGTTATAGGATCAATGCTGGAGAGGTTCTACATAAAATAGTGGGAGATCAGGGTAGAACCAGAGGTCATCTCTGGAAGCTGTATAAGGAGGGTGTGAGTAGGGGGAGTGAGAAGCAGGTTTTTTCATGCAGAGTTGTGAATGATTGGAATGTCTTGCTTGAGCATGTGGTGTCTGCAGAGAATTTGAGTGTGTTTAAAGCACAGTATGATGAGCTGTGTGTGTGATAAAAGGACCTCCCAGATGAGTCTTTGACTCCATGGGGTCTTGGGTAATAATAATAATAATTTAGTCAACTTTGATCTACATATTTATATTTGTGATGTTTAAGCCCTGAAGAAGCCACCAATTCTATTTTAAGTAGTTAAACTAAAATAGAATTGGCTAAATTTATTAGTCATTACATATCCTAATGACTAATAAATTCTTGCTTTTAATAACAGATTTGCAGTTCACCCTCCCAAAACAAGACTGCATGATCGCTTTCCCCTGACTGGAAGCAGAGTTGTTACCATGGTTATGGATAGATGTTCTTGTGCTGTTACCAGATCCAGCACTCTCAAAGCTCTGGTGCCTTCCATGACATGCTGTTTCAAGTAATTATCCCATAGGAACTGTATAAAATCCATTTCCATCTTTCTATATGCCCTTTTCTCCCTCCAGTCTATGTTCCTATAATTGAAGATCCCCCATAATAATTGCTGGCCTGTTGTTCTACTGGTTCACATAGCAACAAATGAAGTCCCTCCCCCCTTCCTCAGATCTAAAATCCTACTTAACTTCTTGTTTGAATTTCTTTAGCTATCATCAGCAATACTCTCCTGTCTAATTCTTTCTGTCCTTCCTGAAAATACTCTTACATTCTATCTTTCTAACTATTGTTTTCTGCAAATGAAATCTTGCTGATGATAATTTTTGTCCAAGTTAAGCTGACAAATGCTAAAAATTCTTCTCCTTTCTTTCTGATACTTTGGCATTTGTGTATCCTCCCCCCCCCACCTGGGCTGACAATTATTACTGTTGCATAATGTCATTACCAGTCCATTCAGGTTGGAAGCCTGTAAAATGGTATTCAATGATCATTTCTGTGCGTGCGCACGCACACACACACACACACTGTACTGACTACAGCTGAACCCACACTTGACTGCATCCCCCTCCCATGCTTCTTGTTTCTCTGGATGTCAGTTTAATGTAGGGTTATGCATTTTGGGGTGAAAAGATTAGCAGCAGTATACCACATTGGTGGAACTGTACTCCAGGAGACTGACGAAACCAGAGATTTGGGAATGTTGGTGGATAAGCAGTTGAAGTTTAGGGGGCACATAGCAAAAGTGACTAAATCCTCATCAGATCACTTTGTTACTTAAGAATACCTTGATGAGCAGAGACAAGCAAGTTATTGTTCCTTTTTATCGAGCCGGGATAAGACCCCCATCTTGACTACTCTGCCCAGATCTGGATGCCAGGGTTTCTTCTTGATGGGGAGGAGGCAGAGAGGATCCAGAGGCGAGTGACCAAGATGATAGCTGTCTATGGAATGAATCATACAAGAACAGGTTGAAGATCTGTGGGTTACAGAAATTGGTTGATAGGCGGAAAAGGATGATATGATTGAGACATTCAAATTACTGAAGGGTTTTTAGAAGATTAATTCAGAGGAAATTTTTCAGAACAGGTCTGGTGGTGGTGATGGTGGGAGAACTAGGGTCCATCCATGGAAACTGAGCAAGTTAGCAAGGGTATTAGAACTAAGTTTTTTTACTTGGAGAGTGGTGAATGAGTGGAATAAGCTGCCAGAGTTTATTGTGGGTACCATGACTGTAAATGAGTTCAAAGCAAAGTATGATAGATATTGTGCGAATACTGAATAGCTGTTCTTGATGTTAGTCAAAGAACTCCTTGGAGTTGCCTGTAATAATATGCACTTCCAGCTTCTCGCTGAACATCACTCTCTCCAAATATCTAACTCCAAAACCATTCAAATGCAGTCCATTTCCCCATCAAATTCACTTCATGCATCTATAAACTGTATAAACATCTATAAAATATATAAAGGTAATGTTGAGGCAATTCATAGTGTTTAGAAAGAAGCAGACCACTTTTTCTCTTGCAGTTAATTTAGAGTATCAACATTGGGCAGATGGGGGGTAATGTTATCCGTGTGGGTCAACATGGATTTGTATAGGGGGTGCTCTTGTTTTAGTAATATGCTAGCCTTTTATAATAAAGTTACAAGAGCAGTAGATGAGGGAAAGGCATATACTGCCGTTTTATTGGATTTAGCGAAGGCATTTAACAGGGTGCCACATGATAAGCTGATATTTAAGTTGCAGCACATGGGTTTGGATGCCAATGTTCAGGATTGGCTGTCCAATAGGTATCAGATAGTTGTTTATGGTGGGTCAGTTTCAAGGAGGCAGAGGGTTACAAGTGGGGTCCCACAGGACTCAGTACTTGTACCTATATTGTTTAACCTTTATATCAATGGCATTGTCAGTGGATTGCAGGAGGATATTCAGTTGTTTGCAGCTGAATATCCTTCTGCAGGTTAGCAGTTGTTTACAGAGTTTGGTGGATTAAAGAAGGAGAGGTGATATGATTGAAATTTTAAACTGCTGAGAGGTGGTTACAGGGTTGACACTTCGGAGTTCTTTCGCTTGGTTGAACAGCAGGAAGGAGTGATGACAAGGGCCATCCCTGGAAGTTACGAAAGGAAACTGTGAGCAAGGGGGATGAGGAGTGGTTTTCTTTGTATGGAGGGTGGTTTAACTGTGGAATGCATTACTTGATAGTGATGAGAGTGAGAACGGTCAATGAGTTTAAGGAGTGGTATGATAGACTGTGTTTCCTAGGAGGAACCTCCCACGATGAGTCTTAATAGACTTTGTGTTTCTTAGGAAGGACTTCCCACAATGAGTCTTTTGACTCCTTTGAGGCCTAAATAATAATAATAATAACATTCTCCTGCACAATCTTATTGACTTATTACCAATCATGACACTTCTTCTCAGTTCAGTCCAGTCATGCCGAGGCAGCTGACTCACAATCTTTATTGTCTCACTCTTTTGTTTCACTTCTATCTAGGTTCAGCATGCCATCCTTTCTTTTTTTTTTTTTTTTTTTTTGGTATGGAAACAACCTAACCACATGCCTCTCTGAATCAATCGATGTTTTCTTCAGAATCTACCACTGAATCTCTAGGTTTGGTTTTTCTTTTCTGAAAGTTTTCATTTTTTTCTTGAATATATTTATATATTTAGTATACAGTTTATATCTGAAAGTTGCTTATGTGATTCATTTTAAAACTTTCTTATACTTTTTGAATCTCCGGTATACTCCTGTATTCTGAACCAGCAGGAAGATATCATTCTGAACAGTAACATAGTTGGGGAGATTTTATTTATGTTTTCTCTATGCAAATTTCTGCACATTTTTATGTTGGGACAATGGTTTAGTAATGATTTTTTTTGTATTTTTAATTTGTTTTTTATACATAGGCTGAAAACTCTACTCCACTCTAGAGACCAAACATGGAACTTTTTTCAAGCCACTTCAGGCCTCCAATAAGCAAAGTGGTGGTCTTATTCCAGGTGATGAAATTCACTTTCCACCTAAAGACAATTACAAACATCCAAGTCCATTGCAGGATTTGAATCTGCATTCTGTTAGTTGGAGCTGGTATGTTAACCACTTGGTCAACCTGGCCGGTGTGTGTTCTTAGGAAATCAAATAAGTACTTACCATTATTAACTTTTTATTTTCTCTAATTTTCACATAACATTTCTGTATATTTGGTGTGCAATTCCTAATTATATCTCCAAGATCAGCTTTTTTTATTTGCATCATCTTCATTCAGTGGCTTGAAAAATTTCTTTGCTTCTTCCTTAATAGAACCTGTCTTCTTGATGATCCTCTACTGTGAATATGTAAGTTTCTGTAGTTTAGCAGTTCTGCAAAAAGTTTCCAGGATTAAGGCCACATATTTTTAGATAAATAAAAAGTTTAATAAAATAAACAAATATAACCCTACAAGTTTCATAAGTTACCTTACATCTTGCTTTTAACTTTTGCTATTACCCCTGACAATGTGTCTGATGACTTATGAAACTTATAGGGTTATATTTGTTTATTTTATTAAATTCATTATTTATCTAAAAACATGCACCCTCATAACATGTATATGTACCTTAGCAGTATTCTCTCTCCATCTTATTCTCTCTATATCCTTGTTGAAAATATTATACTCGGCACATTCTATTCCTGTAACTAATCTTCTGTTAAGTCTCACTGATACCTATAGCATTTGATGAGGTTGCACCAACTAATGCGAAAAACTCCTTCCTCTTTTACATGCGTGCACACACACACTTTCATGCATGCCCCCCCCCCCCCCCCAATAGTTCAATTTTCTCTGACTTTGGCTTTCCACACTCTCGGTGAACAATGTTTTCTTGTGAGAGTTAATTCCAGATCAACCTACATTATATAAGTCTTTTTATCCACCAAATTTAGTCCATAGGCCTACAAACTATCCTCACCTACTACAAACCAAGTGGACTCAGTTTTAACACTGTCTCTCTCTCTTTCTTTCATGCTTTTAGTAATTCTTTCCTATTTTCTCTCCTACACTATTTTTCACTTTTCAAGTCATTTCAAGTACCTGCTAAAATAATCATTTCTTTTACCTTACCTCTCTGTATTCTGATATCTTTATTGATATTAATTAATTTACACCAAGAAAACATGATTTAGTCATGTGCTTGTTAAGTACTCCTCTTATCATAGATTCACCATAAAATTTTTCACCAGTCTTGCTTTCTTTCTTTTAAATATGCATATCGTGTGTGTGTGTGTGTGTGTGTGTGTGTGTGTGTGTGTGTGTGTGTGTGTGTGTGTGTGTGTGTGTGTGTGTGTGTGTGTTTTATTCAGCATAAAATTTTCTTTTTAAATTACATTTAGCATTCACAGGAAAATCCTCTTCATTTATCAGTGGGTCTGAATATAACACAAGGCTTTGTTATATTCAGACCCACTGTATTGATCAAAATGTTTCATATTAAACACATTTAATATGAAAGTGGAAAAAAAGATATCTTGTTTTCCATTGTTTGTTGTATTGGGCCATTCTGACAATATCTAGTATAATACATAATCTACAGTCTTTCTTAAATCCTAAATAACTTACTCTATCAACCTACTCAATAAGAAACAAACTGCAAGAAAAGTAACCTAACAGTAACCGTTATTGAAAGTTTATTTTGCACTTGGTTAGACTATAATAAATTTAGTTTAATCCTTTATCCATGTGTGAGCAAACAAAGTTTGCACCTGAAAATATTTCAGGACTGGGGTAAGGTAGTACAACACTGGGCAACTCGTAGCAAAGGTGGACCACGCTACCATCACTCCTATCTCAGTATCTCCCATAATGCAAAACACATCTCCTTGCAGATATGTATAATGTTATGCATTATGGGAAGGGCCACTACCCAGACCAGTTTTGACCTTTATTGAGGTCTCGTCAGTGGGAGGCAGACACAGAAGTGGGCCTGGCTCCCACTGACGAGAATAGCAAGGCAGAAGCAATGGAGAGGTCATCTTTACCTATAGGAGTTGCCAATAGGTGTGCCACCTTATTATTAAATTACCCTGGATTTAGAGAAAGATGTTGAAAGTTTATTTTGCACTTGGTTAGACCATAATAAATTTAGTTTAATCCTTTATCCAAGTGTGAACAAACAAAGTTTGCACCTGAAAATATCTTCAGGACTGAGGTAAGGTAGTACAATAAGGTAGTTTTGGTCCACCTTTGCTACGAGTTTCCCAGTGTTGTACTACCTTACCTCAGTCCTGAAGATATTTTCAGGTGCAAACTTTGTTTGCTTACACTTGATAAAAGATTAAACTAAATTCTAAACTGCTTTAAGTGCCCATAGATATCTATCTCTCTATTGAAGTTTGTGATTGTATGTGCCTTTGAGAGTTGCTGTTTTTCTGAATACTGTGAAATAAAACATGAAATTAAAAAGACATTATTAAAGTATTTAGAAAAGCCAGACTTATTTTCATTGTCAGAAATAACATTGCCAAAAAATATTTTCCCCCAGATATCTCAGTTACAAAAAATATTGGTGTTATTAAATCATTGTTTAGCTTATTCCTGTTTGAATTCATTCCTTAAAACCATAATATAGAACAAGAAAATTCCTTTATTTTATCTGAATGAGCTTATTACACAATGAACTGGTATGAAAGTTGGCATAATGAAATAATTATTAATTACAAATAATTTGTAATTGTAATTTGCAAATTTGTATTTGTAATTTGTAATCGACCAACCTTTGTTAGCAAAGGTTGGTCGATTGGTAGAGCCTCTGCTACTAATGGCTCGCAAAAAGTTAAGCTAGTTTGAGCACGGTTAGTAGTTGGAAGGGTCCAATCGTTCGATGCTGTTGGCACACTCTCCCTCGATGAGTCTTTGGACCACCTGGAGGTGTCACATAATAATAGTAATAATAATAATTTACTTCAAATGTTTTACTCAGCATAAAATTTTCTTTCTAAATTACTTTCAGCATTCACCGGAAAATCTTCTTCATTTATTAGGAACAGTTCTCGTGTTAACGAAAACCCAGAACTCTTCATCCCAGTGATCTCTTATTCAACTTAGATATTGTGTCTCTATTTACTAATGTTCCCTTAGATGAAACACTTGACTTCCTCTAGAAAAACTTTCCTGTGGATCTTATTTGTATCTGACTTTGTCATCTGCTCTGGCTGCTTCACATATCAGAATAAACATCACCAGTAGATTGATAATATAGTCATTATTATTATTAATATCTGACCTCCATGGAGTTAGACTCATCATTGGAGGTACACACTATTGCACACAATGCTCATCCAACTGTGTTTTAAATTGATTCAATGTGTCTACATTCACAACACACTCCGGCAATGCATTCCACTTACCAATCACTCTCCATGCAAAGAACCTTCTCACTTCTCTGCTCACACCCTCCTTATACAGTTTCCAGCAATGGCCTCTTGTCCTATTTCCCTTCCCCTCTCTCTCATTCTATGAAAAATCTCTTCCATGGCAACCTGATAACCCCTGACTAGCTTATGTCTCAATCATATCCTTCCCCTCTGTCACGAGTCAAGACAGAGTTCATGATTCTCTCATGATAGACATACCCCCCCCCCTCCTCTAGTCATGAGTAGACCTCTTTTCTTTACCATCAGCTCACTTTCCTGGAGTGATTCGAACAATGCTGACTAGATAATCTTTCCTAAGCCTTGTGGTACAGGTATGTTTTTATATTGATTCCGTATACCTGAGGTCAGTGACTGTGTTGTGTGCAGATGAAGATGGGGGAAAAGAGAGAGAGAGAGATTGATGTTTCTTGAAGAGCTGCAGGTTGTAGCTGTATGGGAACTTTCATGAGGAAGGTTGCTCCAAAAGACAGAGGAAGACAGAATAAAAGAGGAGGAGAAGTAGGTTTGGTATGCTTGCAGTTATACTGAAAAGGGATGTTGAAATGCTTCTGCTCTTAAAAGTAGAGGAGTGATGGCTGCCAGTTCAGGGGAGTAATGGCCATGGAAATACCTATAGAACAGACAAAGAGCTGAAACATTGTGTTTGTGAAGTAGAAGGTGAACTTAGTATGAAGATGGAATCATCTATGAGCTGGATTGCTTGCTGTCCTGTGAATCATTTTAGGTTCACATATCTGTGCTTGGAAGGTAAGGCAGTGGAAGAGAGTGATTCATGACATGATTAAAAGAAGATACTTCATCGGTGGATATTCAAGAATGATGTATGGTCTCTGCTGTTTTCAGCACACCATTATAGACAGCTGTCAATAGTAGTGTCTGAATTACATGCTATTGCATGCACTTATTTTTTTGCAAAAACAGGAGAGTTTTATTTCAATTTATTTCTAGAAATAAGTTAAGAGAAAACAGGTGTTCTCAATAACCATATTATTACATTTACAGTATCTAACTATCTATCTATATATGTTACACATCTAAGTTCCGAGTTTGCAATTGTAATTATTATTGTATTTTGTAGTTGGCACGTTGATCAACCCATTTTAGTCACACTACACATACTACGTTCGCATTCTGTGCTTACTAGTCTCCATTGTTTACATATATTACTTTCTCTAATGAGATTTGTGAAATTTTGGGGGGAGGAGAATATTTGAAGAAAGGATATTTGTAGTACATTCTTGCCAAGAAATAATTGAGTTTAGAGTTATCTTAAACAGAGACATTTCATCATTTCCAGAGGTATCAAGTTTTGAAAGAGTAAGACAAGATAAAAAAATTTGGTATTTTTTTAGAAAAACACAGCAGGAATAAATAAGGCCTGTGTAACTCAGTGGAAATGGTGCTTATGTTCTCTGCGCTTGGTCGCTCGAACTTAGACTTAAGTTCAAGTCTAGTCACCGACTGGAGGAACTTTTTCTAAGCCTTTCTTTGACCAGCTCCTGCGTTAGTCGATCTCTGGCATGGGCAAGCAGATTTTTCCTCCCAGAAAACTAGAGTTTTTCATCCCGTAAACTCAAGAAAATAGACCATAGTACCCACATTATTTAGACAGTAACATATATTGTTAGGGTTAGGTACCAAGAGATGGCAGCACATGTTTGCCAGCTATCTCTGATTGGCTACTGGTGGAGATTGAGCTACCCACTCAGTGTCCAAAAGCTAGATAGGGTATAAAGGCCTCGCTTACTTCCTATAAGGGAATAAAAGGCATTAGCTGATTTATTTATTTATTTATTTTATTTTATATCTCACATTATGTTTCAGGTGCATCATGCCAGTTAACAGTATTCTAAATGTAGGTGGATTGAGGATTTGTATAGAGTTTGTAGTTTGATGGGTTAAAGCTGAGCAAAAGAAAATACCTAGTTTTTTAGATGCTGAAAAGCCTGTCAATGTGATTATGCCATGAGAGGCTGAAGCTAAATGTCAGTACAAGCAGAGAGATGTGATCTTGTCTGGTGTTTTATGAGGGCAAGGTTAGTTGGATCTCCCTTTTTCTGCTCATATTCTGGTAATTTGCCTTGATCTAAGCACTGTGCAGGAGTTGTGGAAGAGTGATGTCAGGAGTCAGCTTTATGCACTATAATAGTGCTGCCATCTAGATGAGAGAGGTGAAAATGCTGGTGAGCATGAGTTGCATCCACTAGCCTTAACAAAGGACCAGATGATATGCCTTTCATTTGTGATGGACCACCACTACTAGTTTTTTTTTTTCTACAGACAATCACAAACATCCATGCCCACAGTGGGATTTGAACCCGCAGATTGAGAGAACGGATATGCTAACCACTCAGCCAGCCAAGCTGGCATAGAAATTTATTGCATAGAAAATTATTATTACCAAATATGAATTAGTATCATCTAAATCTACATAGTTAGTAGATTATATAACCATGTAAACACATGAAAACATAATATAAATTATAAGAAAACTGTTATTTGAAAACATTCACAAAATTAGAATAATTTTTAATGTGGTTCAAAATATTAGAATAATGTGAAAATAAATGCAAAAAAATTACAGTCAAATGGAAACAACATGATAATTAGTACTTTGTCTCCCTTAGCTTTTAGGACCATTCGTAAACAGAACAGACTGAACAGACAAAACATGCCCATATGGTCTACAGACTAGAAACAAGTTCATTTTTGTCTCTTGGAGCAACTTCTTGAAGACATTTCTTCATAATTCTCCACAAATTCTCAGTGGGGTTTAAATCTGGTGAGTTTGCTGGCCAAGGAATTACATTGATTTGCCTTTCTTTGAGCCATCTAGTAGTGGTCTTGGAAGTGTGACAGAAAGCTGAATCTTGATGAAAAATTAAATCACTTAAATCCTCCAATGCCAGTAACATAAAGTGCTGAAGAATTTCTTAGTGCACTTTGGAAATGACTCTTTCATACATAATATAGCCTACCTGGATCCTCTGTGGTCATACAAGCCCATACCATGACAGAGGTTGCAAATTTCACCGAACGTTTCATGCATTCTTTATCAAATGCTTCTTGCTTAAGATGTTAAACATATCCCGTAATGACCATGGGACACACAAAACATACTTTCACTAAAAAGTGCCTTTTTCCAGTCCTTTTGATTCCACAGCATTAGTATTTGCTTACACCATTGCACTCTAGCTGCCTTTTGCTTGAAAGTCATAAACAGCTTTGTCTTAGGCACACGTGATTTAAGATTCAATTTGTGAAGTCATCTCAATGTCATAGATTTAGACACATTCACAACTAGTTCTTTCCATCTCCTGTGAAAATACTTTGCACTTCGGAAGCAGTTTTTCTTCACAGTGTTCTTCGATCTCCTCTCATCTCTTGATGTAGTTATTAATTATTACCTTTCGATCACTGTTGCAGTGATTATTTTGAAAACTCCAGTTATTAGAATACTGTCTCAATGCTCTATTTATGCTTGCTTCAGAACATTTCAATTCCTTACCTATAAACTAGCCTTCTTCTTTGTGTAGAGATGCCATACAAGAGATGACATATTAGCTTCCAATATGTCACTCGTCCAACCCATGTTTAGCAAATGATTAAATGAAATTCATGCACAAACGATTCCTCACACACAAGTCAGTCCTGCAGCTACTAAAATATATGTATTTCTCTGTTCTCCTCAAAAATCATCAGAAACATTTGAATATTCTAATATTTTGAACCAATAATATGATCGATTTGGGTTTTGCTTTTGCCATTTGGTGATATCTAGGTCGTTTTATGTATGTCTTTTTGTTTAAATATACTTCCTCCTCCTGAAAGATTATTCATTTCACAAAATGCAAACAGGCATTATTCTAATTTCTTTTACTACATGCTTCATTACCTACTGTTCTCTCTTATGTTCGTTATTTCTTTTAGGCCAACTTTAGCATTAATTAATGGCAACTCATAAAAATGTCATGTTTGGTACTTATTCTATATATACTTTGATTATTTATCATAAATCTTTCCTTCAGGATCCTTCTCATTTGTTGGTGCATTGAAGCATCCCCATTCTTCATCCAAAAGCACCAACCTATTCAAAAATTCATACAACAATATCATATCCGAATTTCTTGACATTGCTCTTCCAATTTAGCACCATCAACAAATACATGTATGCTCCTCCCCCTCCCCAAGTCATCTAATCTCTTTCCCTGTGCAGGTTTTAACTCTTTCCATGCATGAAACAAGTTGAAAGTGTTGCTGGATGAAAATACAGTGTGTGTGATGTGTGCAAGGGATCAGAAGAAAGAGATGAAGGAAAAAGTTAGGAGAGTGGTAGTGAAGAGACAAAACTGCTTGGTAGTGGAAACAGTAGTAGTGTGAAAGACAGAGAGAGAATGAGAATGCAAGAGGAACAGGGAACCTGGGGTGGAGTGGGGGGGAGCTCGGGTGGACAGGGAGATATGGCATAAGGAGCGTGGATGTTGAAAGTGGCAGTGAATGTGTGTATGAAGATAGAGAATTTTGTGATGTGGGTGGGGAAGTTGAGACTGAACAGATATGTGTTAAGTGATGATAAAGATGAGTGGGAAGGTGTGGTGGGGAAATCACTAATAATCAGTCACATGAAGAGTATAAAGAACAAGCCAGAAGAGTGACTCAGTTAGTAAGGAAAACAAAAGTAGATTATGAGCAGAAGTTGGCAAATCAGCAAAGAAAAGAGTTCTTAGATATGTGGTAAGTAGAAGGAAGAATGATCATGGTAAGATGAAATTAATGGATGAAAGTGGTAGAATGGTAACTGCTGCAGAAGACATTGTTGAGGTATTCAATTATCAATTTATAACAGTATTTTATCCTGATCAGGGTGGAATCATGAGGAAATTAAGTGTAGAAGATACGGGAGGGGATTGGCTTAATTGTGAGTGAGCAGGATGTATTTGAGGAAATAAATAACCCTGATGTCAATAAGGCGATAGGATTTGATGACATATCTCCATACATCTTAAGGGGATGTTGCAGGGAATTGGCAGTAGCAATGGCATACCTGTTTAATAGAAGTCTTACAACAGTACAGGTTCCAAGGGAGTGGAAGGAGGGTAAAATTGTTCCACTGCGTAAAGGTAGTGATAAGGCTGCAGCTTCAAATAATTGGCCAGTCTGTATATCTGGAATTGTTGTGAATGTACTGATGAGAAGTAGGATACAGAAATGGGTTGATAACAGCAGTATTCTCTGTGATTATCAGCATGAGTTTGTTAAGGAGAAATCATGTTTCACTAACTTACTCATGTACTATAAACAAGATGACAAATACCTTGGAAGGTGCATATACAGTGGTGTACTTAGATTTTGCAAAGGTTTTTTGATAGACTGCCACACAACAAGCTCTTAAATAAATTGAAATGGATGGGATTGGATAACAGACTTCTGAGTTGGATTAGTAACTGGCTGTCAGATAGGTATCAGAAGGTTGTATATGGGGATGAAGTATCCTGAAAGAGAAAGGTCACTAGTGGCGTGGCACAGGGGTCAGTTTTGGAGCCATTGTTGTTTGATTTGTATGTTAATGATATTTGGATGGGTTTAACTAGTGATGTGTAGATGATGCAAAACTTGGGAGAGCAAAGCAAAATCAAGCAGATGTTATGGCCTTACAAAAGGACTCGAATGGATTTCATGAATGGGCAGGTATATGGAACTGTCAGTTCAATATTGCAAAGTGTAAGGTTTGAGATTTGTAAGCAATGATAGCATGAAGAGTATACACTTGGTGGAAAACTTTAACAGAAGTAGAGGACATGAGAGATCTAGAAGTGATGGTGGACAAGGATCTGAAATTCAGGGGGCCACATTGCACAAATTGTGAAGACGTCACATCGGATAATGGCATGATGCATAGGACCCTAACATGCAGAAATAGAGGGGGTTATGATGCATTGTATAAGTCCTTGATCAGGCTTCATATGGATTGTTGTACACAGATTTGGTTGCCAGGTTTTCATGGTGATGAAGATATGTTGGAAGGGGTCCAGAGAAGATTCACAAAGGTGGTCAGTGGTCTTTGGAATGTGGAGTACGAGGACAGATTGGGGGAATGTAAGTTTGCAGAGCCTTGCGAATAGGAAGAAGGGGGGGGGGGGGGTATGATTGAGTTATGTAAGTTAGCTAGTCAGGAGTTGATATGGAAGATATTTTTCATAGATGGGAGAAGGGGGGTAGAACAAGAGGCCATCACTGTAAACTGTTTAAGGAAGGTGTGAACAGAGGAGTGAGGAGCAGTTTCTTTGAATGGAAAGTGGTTGGTGAGTGGAATGCATTGCCTAAGTGTGTTGTGGGTGTAGAATCAGTTGAATCAGTTTAAAGCATGATTAGATGAGTATTGTGTACCATAGCGTGTACCTACCATGATGAGTCTCTGATTTCATGGAGGTCAAATGTTAATAATAATAATAATAAAGTTTCTGAGGGAAATTTCTTCAACCACCTAGAAAAGAGCATAGCAGGGGCTTCAGGAATGCTTCTCGAAATACTGTCATTGTCAGATATCTGTTGCAGCAGGTAAATCAGAAAATCAAAAATAAACAATAATCAGAAAGAGTGTGTGATTAGATGTTTCATAACAACATGCATGCCATCATTGCTTCCCTATCCCCCCCCCCCAGTCATCTAATTTCTTGTCCTATGCATTTTTGAACTCTTTCCATGCACAAAACAAATTTCTGAGGGAAATTTCTTCAACCATCTAGAAAAGATCATAGCAGCAGAGGTTTTACACTCTTTCAAATCATGGGAATTGAAATATTACCACTGTCAGATGCATAGCAACAGATAGAGAGTACTTTGAAGATAGATGCACTCAACAATCAGTATATTTACTGCATCAGTGTATAAAATGCTAGTTCCCAAACTTATTGACTGTACATACATACATCTTCCTGAAGGATCAGAATGTTAGAGGTCTTAGACTGAAGAACTTTTGTTCAGTCTAATCAGACTCCCAACACCATCCTAAGCATCCATTACTACTTCAATGGATGCTTACTACTGTAAGCCAGTTCATCTGGTCCACTCATTTGAGGGTCCTGTTTCTTTTCCCAGCATCTTTTGGATCAATTAATATAATCTTGTTAACTAAGTGAATTTCCTACATTCCAACAACTTAGCCAAACAATCATATCCTTTCCTTATACAGCATAGTGCTAAGAGGTAGCTCCTTTGACATATCTCATCATTATTCATGAACAAAACTATTCATCAAAGCATAGTCTGATTATTATTATTACGGGCAACTCCAAGGAGTGCTTAGACTTATCGAGAGAGGCCCTAAACATCATGTCAAGAACAATTATTCAACATCCCACAGTATCTATCGTACTTTGCCTTGAACTCATTCACAGTCATGGCACGCACAACAGACTGGCAACTTATTCCACTCATTTGCCACTCTCCAATTAAAAAACCGAGTTCTAACACCTTTGCTAACCACACTCTTGCCCAGGTTCCATGGATCACCCCTAGTCCTCCCACCATCAGTCTTGTTCTGAAAAATATCCTCTGAATTAATCTTATAGAAACCCTTCAGTAATTTGAATGTCTTAATCATATCACTCCTTTTCTGCCTATCATTCAGTTTCTGCAACACACAAATCTTCAATCTGTTCTCATAAGGTTCATTCCACAGACCTGCCACCATCTTGGTCACTCGTCTCTGGATCCTCCCCTCCTCCCCATCAAGAAGAAACCCTGGCACCCATATCTGGGCACAGTAGTCCAGATGGGAGTCTTATCAGGGCTTGATATAGAGGAACAATAACTTGTTTGTCTCTGCTTGTTAAAGTATTTTTCAGTAACCAAGTGATTTGATGAGCTGTTTTAGCCACTTTTGCAATGTGTCCCCTAAATTTCAACTCCCTATCCACCAACACTCCCAAATTCTGGCCTCGTTAATCTCCTGGAGTACAGTTCCACCAATGTGGTATACTGCTGCTAATCTTTTCACCACATAATGCATAACCTTACACTTTTTTACCACATTAAATTGACATCCATTCTCCTTAGCCCAGTCCTCCAATCTCTCCAAATCATCCTGCAAAATTTTGACATAATGTGCATTCACTATTGCTCTACCAAACTTTGCATCATCAGCAAACGAATGAACAGTTCTCTCAGATCCTTCCCTATATCGTTAATGAACAAATTAAATAGTAGTGGTCCAAGAACAGCACCCTGCGGCACACCACTAGTCACAGGTCATCTTTTGGACTCTACTCCTGAATAAAATACTCTCTGATATCTCTCCATCAACTACCCATCTATCTATCTCACCAACCCTATATCCATCCCCATATGCTGCAGTTTACTGATTAGAATTCCATGTGGTGTCCTCTCAAAGCCCTTAGCAATGTCCAGCAGTATCACTGTAAACCCATTACCCTTATCCAGTTCAGACGTCACTATGTTATAAAATGTGAGCAGGTTACTGAGGCATAACTACCCTTCACAAAACCATGCTGTCCCCCATACAGTATCCCATTTTCATCTATCCATTCCTGTATTTTTCTCTTGATTAATTACTTTCTTCAGAACAACCTTGACAGCGACTCCTGATATGCTGATCGGTCGGTAATTTGCAACAGCAGTCTTGGAACCTCCTTTATGCAGTGGAACTATTTCTCCCTCTTTCCACCCCCTCGGGACTAACATTGACCAGAGACTCAAATTAAACAAAATGGTCAAGGGCACTGACAATTCCTTTGCCGCTTCACATAAGACTCGAGCTGATATACCATCCAATCCCACAGATGTATTCACATTAAGGTTTTGTAATATACTATTCACTTCATTTCCAGTATAAGCTTCCCATGCACTATCAACCTCCAGCCCTTGCAGTTTTACATGCCATGGCTCTGAACCAAGCAATCTCCTAAGCTTGTCATACTTGCGAACCCAGTAATTCCACATGTACCATTTCTTAATTGAAAATTCCACACATATAGCCACCTCCCAGGTCAAGACCTTATGATTACTCTCACCAATTGGTTGCAACGTGGTCATATTCATTATAATCAAATTCTCAGAGGCAATTACTAGGTCAAGCACTCTCGAACCCCTAGTATATTCCATTACATGCTGTCTCAGGTAGTTATCCCTTAATAACTGCATAAAATCCAATTCCTTCCTCCCATGTGTCCTCTCTTCCTTCCAATCAATGTTACCATAGTTGAAATCCTCCATAATAATCACCCTCCTTCCACTCATTGTGTCTATTTGTCTATGCATACTATCTCCACCATAACCTGGTCTGTAGCAGCACCCAACTGTATACTGAATCTCACACCAAATAGCCTCAAATGTGCTCTCTTCACTATCCTGCAGTTCAACTTCAATTCTCCTTGGCTGTAGTTCATCAGCTATCATCAGTAACACTCCTCCCCCTCCCCATTCTTTTCTCTCTGTCCCTCCTAAACACACTATACCCTTCACATTCTATCCCACTAGCTATATCATCTTCTGTCGGCCGTGTCTTACCAATGCCAATAACCTGTAACCAAGGCCAAAAATTCTTAATTCTTGTTCCTAATACACCTGGCATTAGTATACATGAAGTCCAGACGCCTGTTAGTCCCACCCTTATCTTGATGCCTTATACTAACTATGTTTCCTCGTTTTAAATATGATATTGCCATTCATGCCATCTGTTTGTGCCCCTAATCTTTCTCAGGACTCTCATATCTCCGGTCTCTTGCACAATGTCCACATCGCTGCTCCACAACACAGAATAGGGAACCATCATCATCATCATCAAATTCCTCCTTTATTCCGTTAAGGGTTGTACAGGATATTATAGTACTAAATGAAAAATTTACATCGTTACTAATTTCCTATCTACAATTTTCCTCCAAATCAGTCTGTTACCTGTCAAGACTTCAATATTATCAGATATTATGTTTCTATCTTCTAAGGCACTTTTTACTGTATCAATCCACCTATATCTTGGTCTTCCTCTGCGTCTTTTTCCTGCCAACCTGGCAGAGAACACCTGTTTCGCTAATTTGTCCTCTCCAATTCTGTTTAAGTGACCATACCACCTGAGATTAGTTCTGCTAATGCATTCCTGGATGCTGAAAATATCGAGTTCTTTCCTAATGTCCTCGTTTTTAATATGATATTGCCATTGATGCCATCTGTTCATGCTCCTAATCTTTCTCAGGACTCTCATATCTGCAGTCTCTAATCTTTGGTCAAGTGTTTTACTTCTGACCCAGCTCTCAGATCCATAAGTTAAAATTGGTTTGAACACTGTCTTGTATACAGCTAATTTAGTGTTTTGGCTAATTTCTCTCTTCTTCCATATAAATTTATTCAGCTGACTTCCTACCATGCCAGCTTTGTTGATTCTGTTGTCTATTTCCATATTTAATTTACACTAAAAATTGTGCCTAAGTAGCTGGAATGTTTTACTTGTTCTGCAGGTTCTCCATTCACAATCAGTTGATATGTTCAATGTTTCTGCCTATTTTCATTGTCTTTGTCTTGTTATTACTGACCTTCATACCATATCTATTACAACAGTTATTCAATTTAGTCAGGGAATCTTGCAGATTTGTTTAGAAGTATAACATCATCCACATGAAGCAGCTGAGATTAACATCTCCAATTTTGATATCAGGTTTAATACCACTTTCATTCATAATGTGATCCATATAGATAATGAATAACAAAGGGGATAATGTACATCCTTGTCTCACACCTAATTTAACATTAAACCACCTTCTTTCAATTCTAACTGCTTACTTACAATTCTAATAAAGGCTACCTATTGCTTGATATAATGCCCCATTGACATCATATAACTGTAGCTTTTCTATTGGCACCTTGTCATGTGCCTTTTCCAGATCTACAAAACTTAAATACAGATCTTTGTTATATTCCCATGATTTCCCACCTATTTGTCATAAAGTGAAGATCTGATCTTGACAGCCTCTATTTGGCCTGAATCTAGCTTGTTCTTCACCAAGCTTCTCTTCAACAATCCTCTCAACCCATTTCTCAAGTATACTTGCATATATCTTACCAGGAACACTCGATAATAAAATACCTTGGTAATTCTCAGATTCAGTTTTATTTCCCTTTTTATATATGGGTACTATGAGAGTTCTACTCCAATCATCTGGTATTCATCCCGCTGTCCAGGCCTTCTGAACTATGCAGTGCAGCCACTGTAAGACTTTTATACCTCCATACTTAATCATTTTTGGTTGAATATCATCTACTCCTGCTGCCTTTCCACATTTCAAACCTTTGATGGCTTTTTCTACTTCAAATATGGATATGTATTCCTGACTGCATGCCTGGTCAGTGTTTTTTATCACTGTGCTGTCATCACTGCTTGTTTCATTTAGCAATTTTTCGAAATAATTACTCCATACTTCAAGGATATCTTTTTCTCCTGTTTTCATGTCACCTTTATCATCTCTAATTTATTCCTTTTACAGCACTCTTTCCTTCATTTCTGAGCTTCTTCAACAACATCCAGAATATCTTGCCACCTTCTTGATATTTATTTTCTATTTTCTACCAAAGTCCTCCCATCACTTTTGTTTATCTAGTTTTACACAGTGTTTAGCTTTCTTACATTTGTCTCTGTATTCTTTAAGAGCACAAGCTGACTTTTTGTCAGGATCTTTTGATATGCTTTCTTCTTTTCCTTCACTGCCTCTCAAACCTTCTTGTGTCCACCATGGAGTTCTGATTTTTTTATCCTTGCAGACAACCTCACCACATTCCTCTCTGGCTGAATCAATCAGTTTTTTTTTTTTTTTTTTTCAGGGCTTAACCATGAATCTCCAAGGTTTGGTTCCTGTTCTCAAACTCTTTCATTTTTTTTTTTTTTTTTTTTTTTTCCAGTCATATTTGTGTATATTAGTCTACAGTTCACATCTGAGAACTGCTCAACTTTTATTCGCTTTAAAACTTTCTTAAATGTTCTTCTTTTCAATATGAAATTCAATTTTATCCTGCTCAAAACTAAATCACTATTTAGTCTTGAGCAGGACTAAAACTTCCAATTTCAAATCCTCAGTATAGTATACTCTGGTGTCCTGCACCAGAGTATACTATACTGAGAAAACATCACTATCAACAATAACATAGTCAATGAGACTTTTCTTATTCTTTGCCTCTTCTCTCCATGTGAATTTATTCAACACTAATTATGAGGCTAATCTTCTTGAATTGCAGACAGTCACATTGTCCAGTTCCCCATTCACATATTTGCCCACATCACTCTACTTGAGACTGCCTGCCATTCAAGAATATTAGCCTCGTATTTAGTGTTGAATACTATGGCTACTCCTTCTTTTCCTTGATTGTCATTGCCTGAATATAACATTTTGTATTTATTGCTCAGTAAGATCTCACCAGTTTTTGACCATTTTTGTTTCAGTCACCACTATTATGTCGATATGATGCTTATCCAATTCCTCAGCTAGCTCCAATTCTTTGTCATTCAGGCTTCTTATGTTGATAGTACCGATTTTGAGCTCTGGTGATGTTGAGTTGGGGTAGGATTTAGGATTTGTTCCCGTAGCTAACTTTTCACTGTTTGCCCTGGTTCCCTGGCAAAAACAATGGGGGCCTACTTTAAGCAGGCGACACCCCAGCCAGCATGAATTCTGTCATGTTGTACCATCATTTGAAATTTGGGTTTAAGCCAATAAAATACAATTTGGTCAGCTAACCAGACTGTTGTAAATTTTTAAGTTCTTTTCATATTGCTATTCCACTGGCTTTACAACCATAAGTTTTTGAACACTCCAAAAGCCATTTCTAATCTTCTGCCTACTTCATTCTTCACCTTACCAATATCATTTACACAGCTACCATGAAAATTAAAGTGAGACTTGCCCAATAGCATATTGATTATAGATTTGTGTGTGTGTGTGCATATTGAGTATAACTGGTGTGATTATAATCGTGTCAGGACAAAATTACATAATCATCATCATCATCAAATTCCTGCCATGTACCCGAGAGGTGTACAGGATATGATAGTACTACATGAAAAAAATTACATCATTACTAACTTCCTATCTACAATTTTCCTCAAAATCAGTCTGTTACTTGTCAAGACTCCAACATTATCAGATCTTATATTTCTATCATCTAAGGCACTTTGTACCTTATCAATCCACCTATATATTGATCATCCTCGGGGTCGTTTTGCTACCATCCTGGCAGAGAACACTTATTTTGCTAATCTTTCTTCACCCATTCTATTTAAGTGACCATACCACCTGAGATTAGCTCTGCTGATGCATTCCTGGATGCTGACAATGTCAAGTTCTTTCCTAATATCCTCGTTTCTAATATAATATTGCCATTGATGCCATCTGTTCACCCCTCTAATCTTTCTCAGGACTCTCATATCTGCGGTCTCTAGTCTTTGGTCAAGTGTTTTACTTCTGACCCAGCTCTCAGATCCATAAGTCAAAACTGGTTTGAACACCGTCTTGTATATAGTTAATTTAGTGTTACGACTAATTTCTCTTTTATTCCATATGAATTTATTCAACTAACTTCCCACCATACCAGCTTTGCTGATTCTGTTGTCTGTTTCTATATTTAATTTACCGTCATCACTAAAAATCGTCCCTAAGTAGCTGAAATGTTTTACTTGTTCCACAGGTTCTCCATTCACAACACAGTTGACATTTTCAATGATTCTGCCTATTTTCATTGTCTTTGTCTTTTTATTGCTGACCTTCATACCATATCTATTACAACAGCTATTCAATTTAGTCAGAGAATCTTGCAGACTTGTAGCGGATTTATTTAGAAGTATAACATCATCTGCATAAAGCAAAGAGCTGACATTAACATCTCCAATTTTGATATCAGGTTTAATACTACATTCCTTCATAATGTGATCCATATAGATAATGAATAACAGAGGGGACAATGTACATCCTTGTCTCACACCAGATTTAACATTAAACCATCTTCCTGTACTTCCTTCATTTCTAACTGTTGACTTACAACTCAAATAAAGACTATAATTATTCCTTGATATAATGCCCCATTGACACCATATAACTGTAGCGTATTGAATAGCTTCTCTCTTGGCACCTTGTCATATGCCTTTTCCAAATCGCAAAACTTAAATACAGATCTTTGTTATATTCCCTTGCTCTCTCGATTATTTGTCGTAAAGTGAAGATCTGATCCTGACAGCCTCTATTTGGCCTGAATCCAGCTTGTTCTTCACCCAGCTTTTCTTCCACAATTCTTCTCAACCATTTCTCAAGTATACTTGCATATATCTTACCAAGAACACTAAGTAGGAATATACCTCTGTAATTCTCACATTCAGTTTTATTTCCCTTTTTTATATATCGGTACTAGGAGAGCTCTACTCCAATCATCGGGAATCCGTCCCTCTGTCCAGACTTTCTGAACTATGCAGTGCAGCCACTGTGAGATTTTTATACCACCATACTTCAGCATTTCTGGTCAAATATCATCTACTCCTGCTGCCTTTCCACATTTCAAGCATTTGATGGCTTTTTCTACTTCAAGTATGGATATGTATTCCTGACTGCATACCTGGTCAGTGTTTTTTACCACTGTGCTGTCATCACTGCTTGTTTCATTTAGCAGTTTTTCAAAGTAATTACTCCATACATCAAGAATATCTTTTTCTCCCATTTTCATGTCACCTTATCATCTCTAACTCCTTTTACAGCACTCTTTCCTCCATTCCTAAGCTTCTTCAAACCTCCAGAATATCTTGTCACCTTCTTGATATTTATTTTCTGTTTTCTATTAAAGTCCTCCCATTACTTTTGTTTATCTAGTTTTACACAGTGTTTAGCTTTCTTACATTTGTCTCTGTATTCTCTAAGAGCACAAGCTGACTTTTCGTCAGGATCTTTTGATATGTTTTCTTCTTTTCCTTCACTGCCTCTCAAACTTTCTTATGTCCACCATGGAGTTCTGATTTTTCTATCCTTGCAGACAACTTCACCACATGCCTCTCTAGTTGAATCAATCAGGGCTTTCTTCAAGGCTTGCCACTGTTATGTCTTATTATGTTCGTCCTTTTTCTTATTTTTGTTTATTTTCTACTGTTTCTATTATCTATCACTTTAGGATATCAGCTATTCCGTTGCCGACAAATTTATAATTGTTTAGAACGACTGCGCCAGCCGACAACTGAATTCTGATACACAATTAGACAACTCTGAAATACTAAAGGGATTAAGTGATTTGCAGTTGTGGTCCCCCCTTTTCTTATGGCAATGGATTCCCCTTTTACTTATACAGGTCTGAAGTTTATAAGTGGTAATTCAAATCTCAGAAACGACAGACTCATGAGCTTTGGGTTAAAGCAATACATTTATTTTAAACACTTGCATATATACATTTTATGTAGTAAATACAATATTAAAGAGTCTGAACTCCCCCCCCCACCCCTCTTAAGTTAAGATATCCAAAATTTCTAAATCTAAATTTAATCTAACAGTTCCACACTCTCTTTTGTGTTACTATGTTCAGACTCGGTTAATTCACACAGAGTTACTCACTTTCCACATATAAAACAACACATGCACATAGTTATATACAATCCTTGTGTAGAGCATATCAGACATGTTCCGTCTTGTAAATTTGACATGGGATATTATTCTTATTTATGCTCCTGCTTTATCCTCCCCCAGCATAGCTAATTTCTAACATAATATCATAAGGATTTCTTCCAAACAAACAGTCCAAAGGCTTGGTTCCCTTTGCAGCATAAGCTTAGAGAGGCACTAGCTCATTTGACATAGACAGATTAGTCCAAAACCAGTCCTTTAGGCATCACATGAAAGTTAAATGTGTGGAGCTTCTTAATTCCCTGGTTCCTATTTCTTCCTTGATTACTATTCAAAATGAGTAAGAAAACTCGTACCTTACCATTCTTGTCTTTCACGGAGTTGCCGAGGATTCCTTGATTACACTTCCACGTTTTCTCACCACGTATTCTCACGGCATCAGCGACTTACTCCTATCATCTTCGAAAGGTTCGCCTTTCGCTGACTACACATTGGCATAACTAACCAACGGCTCTTTGCTGGAATTCCGACCTCATTTTTTCGAAGACTATACTCGGCATGGCACGTACAGCAACCAGTAGATTGTGCTGGGTACCAGTGGTAAGCTTCCGCAGCTATCCAGGACTTGGATCAGGAATGCAGGAACAGAAAACACGAGACGAGAACAATTGAATCTCCCACTGGACCTTATATTGTAGAATGCGAGCACCCTCTCTTGATTACTACATCATGCTCATAGTGGCAGCCAATTGGTCACCGTAGCTCCGAACTGTTTTCGACATGGCTCTAATACATATATCATCTAGTAATAACATTTTAGTACTGATACATACTTTTCCCTTGTTAATTTTTACACAGACATTATCAATTTTTGTTATGGACTTCTCAAAATCACTTAATATCTACAATCTCAGAATGTTAGACATACTTCTGAGTGGGCTTATGTACATTATCTTTTTAGCTCTTCTTCTGGAGGCATAAGTATGTCCTTATCCTTAGATCTAAATGTTGCAGTATGTTGGGTCGGAAACAGGATGACTCACGAATTGTGAATCAGTACTTTTTCCAACACAAATATCCAAGGTTTGATTCCTGTTCTCAAACTCTTTCATTTTTTCTTCAATAATATGTTATTATTTATTATTATTATTATTATTTGACACCTCCAGGGATTCCAAAGACTCATCGAGGGAGAGTGTGCCAACAGCATCGAACAACTGTGACCCCCCTTCCAACTACTAACCGCGCTCAAACATACTTAACTGAGCCATTAGTAGCAGAGGCTCTACCATTCGACCAACGGTTGCCGGCACTGAGAGCTGCTCAACTTTTATTCACTTTAAAATTTTCTTACATGTTATTCTTTTCAATATGAAATTCAATTTTATCCTGATCAAGACTGAATAGTGATCACTTCCAATTTCAAATCCTCTGTACACTCTGGTGTCCTGCACCAGGGAGAAAACATCACTAGCAACAATAACATAGTCACTGAGACTTTTCTTATTCCTTGCCTCTTCTCTCCATGTGAATTTGTGCACATTTTTATGTTGGAACATGGAGTTAGTATTAACCAGTCCATGTCCTGAGCAGAAATCCAACAGATATTTGCCATTATTATTAGCTTTGCTCTTTTCTCCAAATTTTCCCAAAATATTTTTGTATGTCTCACAATCATTTCCTACTCTGCTATTCAGTTCCCCAACAAGGACCAACTTTTGCTTTTTCTAAAGCCTCAAAAAATTCCTCCACTTCTACCTTTAGTAGAACCTTCTGTGGGACCATAGGCACAAATAATTGTCCAGTTCCCCATTCTCATATTTGCCCACATTACTCTACTTGAGACTGACTGCCATTGAATATTAGCCGCGTATTTTGTGTTGAATACTATGGCTACTCCTTCCTTTCCTTGATTGTCATTGCCTGAATATAACATTTTGTATTTATTGCTCAGAAAGATCTCATCAGTTTTTGTCTTTTTTGTTTCAGTCACCCCTATAATGTCAATCTGGTACTTATCTTATTCCTCAGCTAGCTCCATTTCTTTGCCATTGAGGCTTCTTATGTTGATAGTACCGATCTTTAACTCTGGTGATGTTGAGTTGGGTTGTGTTTTCAGATTTGTTCCAGTAGCTGACTTTTCGCTGTTCACCCTGGTTCCCTGGCGAAAACAACGGGGGCTTGTTTAACCGGGCGACGCCCCAGCCGGCATGAAATTTTGTTACAAAATTTTTGGACAAAATTACACGCGATAAAATTACGCAGCCAAAATTACACAAGGATGAAATTACATATAGATAAAAATACACTAAGAAAAAATTACACAAGGATGAAATTACATATAGATAAAAATACACTAAGAAAAAATTACACAAATGTTCCATTAATTTTGTAATACTTTATATGGCCTACCTGTTGACTTTAATTCGATTAAAATATTATTGGTATTTTGTTGTCAAATTAAACACATAAACTTTCTTAATATTGCAAAAATTACTTTTATTTTAAAAAATAATAAAAAACAAACACTAAGTCATAAGCTTTACAACGTAAAAATTCCAGTCGTCTATTAGAATCATAATTTTGTACAATATTTGAAATACGTTGTTTTAACAAAATGTACCTACGACATCCTGGGTTTCGTTGACCAGTTAAATGCTGCAAATAGTTTGTAATGATAATTCTTTAACAATGTTATCCAAAAATTTCCAAACAGTTAAATGGGAACACTGAAAGAGAGACTGAAGTCCATAGTGCCATCCTTCGATACAATTTGTAGTTCTAGCTATACAGTTGGCTGCAGAGTGTCTACGGTTCCAAGTAGAAATATTGAATAGAGGTTGTTTATAAGTGCCATTCCTGAGCTGTTGACCTCAAATATATGTACTTTCGAAGTAAAGGAGAACTTGCTCGATTTGTTCATTATATTCGTCTAAATTAGAGAACAGATCAGCAACTTCTAAAAATGTTTCTAACACTTCTTCTTCTGGTAAAAATGCAAGTGATTGTAACATTTTAATGTGTACTGCAAATGACTTATTGGATTCATATAGAGATTTTAGTCCACATTTATTTACTTTGCGTATAATAGATTGTGATAAGTGGAAAAAGCAGTCACCAATTTCGATGTTTTCAAACATGGCACGGAAAGCATTCATTGCTGCTGTTTCAAAATCGGTCAAAATTTTCGTGGTCGACATTCAGCATGTTCAGCATCTTCACGTATATTTCTTCCTTTTTCCCTGGTAGAAGAGCCAGTAGACAAGGAAAAGCGACGCCTGAATCATATTGGACATGGATACTGTATAACTGATAATATATTTCTGGAACCACTTTAAATGTACATCTGCTAGCCAAAAATCATTAACTACAAGTTGATCTAGAAGAGTCTTGTGACCAATTAGTATTATACATTCTGGATCTTCTGCCCTGGAATCATGAATAATCCATTTAGAGTATTTCTCTGGTATTTCAAAGTTTTTGTTATCTGGATTTGATGAAACATTTTTTATTGTTTTAGCTTTGGATCTATTTAATCGCCTCGTCATGGAGCTCTTCTTCGGTAGGCACAATGGATTCGACATTTTTCTTTTCATTTGATTTGCAAGTTGATGACTTCAGATTCAAAAGTCCTATTAACATGACAGTGTTCTGAAGACTTGCGGGTATGCAGCAGCGATCGACAATGTAAAGTTCTAGACTTTGCACAATGCCAATGAATAGTTCCGATAGCAGTTTCACGGTGACGAACAAACTCGAATCCTTTGTAAATTATAATTTGACCACCTTTATTACTAACACCACCCAAAATCAGCCATGGGTAAATTAAATTAAAAGTTAATTTATTACAAAATCACTTAAGGAATTGAACAACATAGATAAGAATATAAATTAAATTACACTTTAATAAATATTTCCGATATTTCGGCAACGTCACGTTGCCATTTTCAAAAGGAACTTACAAAAAAGGCACGTGCACATAGGCAATACAACACAGTAACTGAGAATGAAGAGATGAAGCTATTGTTCTCCTAAAAGTCCTGATGATGCCCTCTAGCAGGCTAAGTAGGTGTTCTTGGCCGTTGGGCTGAAGGTCTGCTGATGTAAGCCTCCCAAATTTGGGGCAGTCACATACAACCAAATTTGTTGAGGTTCGAAGAGTTTCTTAGGGCTGAGGCTGATTCCATAAATAGTCTTTTGAATTTGTATTTGCTACAGTGTATTACTGTAGCTTTCTTCCATCGTATTCTTTTGCGTGTATCCAGAGCATGGTCTGCAAGACCACAATGGCTGTACTTGTGAAAACGGATGTAGTCCTTGTGTTCAGAAATTCTGATATTTGCTGTCCTGCCTGTTTGGCCAAAGTAAGATAGTTTACAACTGCAAGGGACCTGGTATACACGAGATAGGTCTAGTGGAAGTGGTTGGTCTTTGCTGGAGCGGATAAGGGATACCAATTTTCTGTAAGGCCTATAACAGGAGGTCAGGTCATGTTTTCTTTAAGATTTTGGTAATTTTTTCCAAGGTGCCTCAGATGTAGGGAATGGTGATGTATTTAGAGTAATCCTTGTTGCAGGGGGGGGGGGGTTCTACTACGGAGCAGCGATCGACATGGATACTGTATAACTGATAATATATTTCTGGAATCACTTTAAATGTACCATCTGCTAGCCAAAAATCGTTAACTATAAGTTGATCTAGAAGAGTCTTGTGACCAATTAGTATTATACATTCTGGATCTTTTGCCCTGGAATCATGAATAATCCATTTAGAGTATTTCTCTTGTATTTCAAAGTTTTTGTTATCTGGATTTGACGGAACGTTTCCGATTGTTTTTGCTACGGTGTAATAAGGAATTTGGTCAAGAACACCTTACATAATACATCCTCTGCCCCACAAAAACCAACCATATGGCTTCACTACGTTGATGATGTGTTCGCTATTTGGCCACATGGCTCTGAAACACTCCTCTCCTTAACACACTTAAACAACCAACACCCTAGAATCAAGTTCACCCTGGAAAAAGAGGAAAACAACAGCCTCCCTTTTCTAGACACACTAGTCACCCGCCAGCCTGATGGACCCTTGGTTTTCTCAGTTTATAGAAAATCCACCCATATACAGGTAGATACATTCACCAACAATCTCCCCCCCCCCCCTCACAACAATATGGAGTGGTGAAAACACTATGCAACAGGGCTAAACTAATCTGTTCTAACGACATGGCCCTAAACACTGAACTAAATCACATCTTCCATACTTTCTCAGCCAATGGCCTATCCCCCCAAAAAATCCAAAAAATATTAAAACCTACAAACCACAGCCCCCTCTGCAACAAGGATTACTCTAAATCCATCACCATTCCCTACATCCGAGGCACCTCGGAAAAAATTATCAAAATCTTAAAAAAAACATGACCTGACCTCCTGTTATAGGCCTTACAGAAAATTGGCATCCCTTATCCGCTCCAGCAAAGACCAACCACTTCCACTAGACCTATCTCGTGTATACCAGGTCCCTTGCAGTTGTAAACTATCTTACTTTGGCCAAACAGGCAGGACAGCAAATATCAGAATTTCTGAACACAAGGACTACATCCGTTTTCAAAAGTACAGCCATTCTGGTCTTGCAGACCATGCTCTGGATACACGCCACAGAATACGGTGGAAGAAAGCTACAGTAATGCACTGTAGCAAATACAAATTCGAAAGACTATTTATGGAATCAGCCTCAGCCCTAAGAAACTCTCCAAACCTCAACAAATTTGGTTGTATGTGACTGCCCCAAATTTGGGAGGCTTACATCAGCAGACCTTCAACCCAACGGCCAAGAACATCTACTTAGCCCGCTAGAGGGCATCATCATTACTTTTAGGAGAACAATAGCTTCATTCTCAGTTACTGTGTTGTATTGCCTATGTGCATGTGCCTTTTTTGTAAGTTCCTTTTGAAAATGGCAACGTGACGTTGCCGAAATATCAGAAATATTTATTAAAGTGTAATTTAATTTATATTCTTATCTACGTTGTTCAATTCCTTAAGTGATTTAGCAATGCATAACCAATGTATAAGCCCGTCTATGAGAATCAAAAGTTAATTTTAAAAAATTAATTACGAAATTTATTAACTCGCAAGTTATACACTAGCTGTATTACGAGTCACTAAACTAGAACTGAAGAATGTAAGACAAAAATTTACTTATATACCTTCACCCAAACAATTCTTAGAAATTCTTGAGCAGTTCATGGTGATTAACAGTTGTTGATTAGTGATTTACCCCTTGCTGGTTATAAATTTTGTACAATTTTTGGTAAATTTTATTTTGTGTAATTTCTCTTGTTTATTTTTTCCTTTTAATTTTTTTTGTAATTTCGAAATTATGAAATAAAATTACATTTAATTTCTTATGTGTAATTTTTTCTTTTTTGAAATTAAGTAATTATGAAATAATTTTTTTGTTTAATTTCTTATATGTGTAATTTCATCCTCGTGTAATTTTGTCTGTGTAATTTTATCATGTGTAATTTTGTCCCATGTAATTTTATCATGTAACCGATTATAATATATATATATATATATATATATTTTTTTTTTTTTTTTTTTTTTTTATTGCTTCTTCTAGAGGAGGTGTTGTTCATCAGGATGATTTGTATGATGCTCTGAAAAGTAATAAGATTCGTGGTGCAGCATTAGATGTCACAGTTCCTGAACCACTACCTAAAGACCATAAACTCCTAACTTTGCCAAACATTAGTACGTATAAGAAAACACTTCAAACTATGTGCGATTTGGAAATTTAAATTTTTTTCTTATCTTGTTTTTGTTAGTTTTAATATTTGTGTTTATTAAGTTGCAACTTAATAAAACAATGATAGTATAATTATTAAGCTTAAAATCAATATTACCTAAATATTTTGAGTTCTTCATCCCACAAAATAGGCATACCAGCCATGTTCATTTAACTAATAACATACTCATTTAACTAAGAGCATGCTCATTTAACATCATGACTGTACCCTGGCTATGAAGGTAGTACAGACATAATGTATTAATCTCATAACTTTAGTTTCTTCAGCCATGATTTCATTCAAATCAGATCACACCCAAAGATTGCAGTTGTAATAATAATTTTTTTGCCAGGACAAAAAAGTTTAAATTTTTTGATGATTGTATTACAGAAAACTAAAATGAGCTTTATCATTTTTTCTTCATCAGATTCCCATTTAATAGTACACTCAGTTTAGATTTACTGTTGTTATTTTTCTTTGATAAATTCACTAGTTTCAAATAGAAGTTGGTTCATTGAGGCTGGAGCTGAACAGTACATGGATGTTCACCAGCTGCTGTTTGTGTTTGTACTTGTACATGATTAAACAGAAGTGAAGGAATAGTGGCAGCCCAGTAGAGCAGCATCCATGAAAATAAATAAAAAAAGATGTAATACAGAAACAGAACATCTGTGGGTGATTGGAGAGAACAGTATTCTAAGATTAAGCAGATTTAAGATTTCTAAAGTGTTTGGAACACAAAAGAATACCAGGCTTTTTTGCTGTCTAAGGAGGCTATGGTCATGATGTGTTTATGCCAGGAGAGTCTAGAAGTGAAAGGCAGCCAAGAAGAGGAAACTGATACTATTTGGTGAGTGGAGTGGTGTCAGAATTGAGGGAGAGCAAAAGCATGATATTTCTTCTTCTGGAAAATAAAACAGGATTGCTTTTTGGCAGAATTAAAACTTACTAAGTTATCTTCACCTCACTTGAGAATGGCTAGATCAGTGTTTAAGGCATTTGCTTTAGAATATTTTGATCAAAAGCTGGATTCATCTGAGCACTACATGGTTTTATGAGTGATGAAGAGGAATCAAATGTACTGTCTTTATCAAAGCTATAAATAGGATTGGATGCTAGTAAGAGATAATTGATGTATAGGAGAAAAAGTGTAGATAAAAGCAAAGAGCCATGGGGTGCTCTGGCATAGATGGAAAATTAGATGAGGGAACTATCTCATGACATGCACTGAATTAACAGCGAGGAAGCTGGCTATACACTCACAAAGTGTAGGAGGGGAGGCCCTAAGATGGCAGTTTGGAAAGAAGACTATGATGCTGCACTCGGGATTTAATCTTGGAGGGGGCAGAGCACTCAAGATTTAATCTTGGGAGGGGGGGGGAATCGAGTTGAGCAGACGATTTGAGAATACACACTACGCATTGCATACACGCTATGACTGAGCATCTGCAGTGATCTCCAATACTTGATCACATACCTTGAAATTATCAAGAGCCACCACACGATTCTCTGAATTTTTCTGTGGTCTATGTCCAAAGGAGTAAGGTTAGTGAGGATGTCTGCTGTAGAACAAGAATAGTGGAATCCATATTGGTGATTACTAATTAAGTGCTTTGTCTCTAGGTGATGAAGAATCTGGTTGTTGACCTTCGCCTTCCCTTTTGAGAGTATTGAATGGGGTTAATGGGACAATCGTCTGATGGCTGGCTTTCACCTTTCTTTTTAGAAACAGGCCAGATAAAGCTTGCTTACATGTTGTTGAGTACAGTGCCGCACTCGGGATTTAATCTTGGAGGGGGAAGAGCACTCAAGATTTAATCTTGGGAGGGGGGGGGGAATCGAGTTGAGTAGACGATTTGAGAATACACACTACGCATTGCATACAAGCTATGACTGAGCATCTGCAGTGATCTCCAATACATGACACCCATGATCTCCTCTGGCCCACCTCAGACAAACGAAGTAGCACTCGAGCACTACTTCGTTCGCTTTGCGTTCACAGTGGCCAGGATTCCCAAGTGCTATAGGGTATTCTCACCTTATGTGATCGCTAATTCATAAGTAGCATAAAGAAATAGAAGACACAACATAAATTAAAAAATAATAATAATTTTAATTAGGAAAAGATTTTTGGAAATTTTTCTAGTGTTTTTTTTTTCTTTTTTTTTTTTTGGGGGGGGGGCAGGGCTCCTTGATCCCCTCCCTGGGTGCGCTAATAGTTGAGTAGATTCCAAATTAATAGATCACCTTGTAAAGGTGATACAGGATGGATGTTAATTCAGGAGTACAAGTTTTTAGTGCAACTGGAGAGATACCATCTAAGCCAGAGGACTTATTACTATCAAATCTATTATTTTTCTGATGATCTTTTGTAAAAAGATCAGTGGAGGCATCATCTAGGTGATTTGTAAAATAGTAGGTGAAGATTTTCCTTGGTTGTCTAAATAAGAATTGGAGAACATTGATGTCAATATACCCTGCCTTATCTTTAGGAGAAGTTGCCATTGTTCCAACAGGATGAGAGGGAAGTGGTGGAAACAGAGGCCAAAAGTTTTGCCCAATAATCTTAGCAAGGGGACAATACATCTTGCTGTCATTTAAGCATAAGCAAGTTTAGTGTATTTGGTCCTTTACAAAATCTGATTTAGATTAGCTGTTGATTTTTTTTTCAGTTGTTACAAGCTGTAGCATAAGCTAAGTAAGAGGTTGTAGTTTTTACCTTGAACTGCTTTGACATATTTCTTAAAAAGGATTGGAAAAGAGTTAGGGATTTTGATTGAATTGGGTATAAAGTAAGAATCATCCCAGCAAGAATAATTTGTTATTTGATCAGATCAAGTATTTAGATCAGGAGAGTAAAAACATAGTTTCTACTCTCCTGCACCTCTAGTGCCATAGGAAACAAGGCTGAGATAGCCTTGGAGAAGGATGATCTGTGGAAAAGAAACTTGGACAAGATTATGTTCAGATTTACAAAGTAAAGAGCTAATATATATCACCAGTGATATATTATCACTGGTGATAATATATATTTGGAGAGACATCTGGTAAGAAAAGGTCCAGCATCTTGGACAACTGAAGATTATCTGGGCTTCTGGTAGGTAGATTAATAGTTTGCATTAGATCACTGACAGCAAACAATCAGCTTCTCTTCCAGCTTGGTCTGTGAAGTTAGAGAAGAAAAGAAGAATTGTGGACATCTCTAAGGAAGATTCTCACTTTTGGGACTACATGTGATCAACTTTCAAAGATAATAATAATTTTTTTAAAAAAAGTCTGTATAATCATCAGAATTAAGAGTGCAGTAAAGGTAGCATAAATGAAGGCAACAAAATGAGGCAAATAAATCTTGTGCCAGAGCTGATTGTATAGTAGATTCCAGGTCTTATAGTCATTAGTATGTCACACCTGACAAAAAGCACCTATTCCATCTTTCTTATGAAAAATGGTATCCCTAATGTATGGAAAGTTTTTAGGTGAGCTGTATTTGTAGAAGGTGCCAGTTGAGGTTCAGTGGTGAATTATAGATCAGTTTTGGTCACCTGTAAGCTGTGGTGATACACATTGTTGATGTTGGTATTAACCCCAGATAGTATACATGAGTTTTTTTTCCCATGGAGTTTTATGTTGGATTTTGGGGAGGTGAGTATATTTCTTTGTGTTTTTGCAATTTTTTTTGTTATATTTTTGATATTTTTTTAAAATTTGGTTGTGGGAGGTTTTTTTTAATTACATCAACACTATAATTTTTATGTTATCATTCATGTTAGAATATTAGGAAAATTTATAGAGTAAGAACTTGCAGTAGAAGTAAAGGATTTGTGGACATGACTCCCACATGGAGAGTGCCCAGATCCCAGTCTGAGCATAGCTTTGACAGTGCCTCCTGCAAGCTGCTATTCTCATACTCCTAGGCACCACCTGGCAGAGTAAGCAGCAGCAGGATTATTTGCCAGCTGAACAGAAAGCCACCCGAAATGCTGCTACTAACGGGTTTTTAATAATTCACGTAACATCATTTTGATGCCATATGGTCACTCCCATACCTTATTGGGTTTTGGGAGCGAAGCCTTCTGCTAGAAGTGGTAGGGTTGCAGATACCCTTTCCACAAAGAGTTAGTAGGATAATTGCAAACATCCATGCCCCTGGTGGGATTCGAACCTGCATCCTCTTGGCTACAGAGTGGATATGCCAACCAAGCCAGCATGTACTAATCTGGTGACCAGACTGCAGAAATCGCTTTACTGCTGTACTATCATGTAAAGGAGGTACTGGCTTTCCAGTTCAATAATTACAGTGAAGAGTATAATAAATTTAGTTTAATCCTTTATCCAAGTGTAAGCAAACAAAGTTTGTGCCTGAAGTATCTCCCATAATGCAAAGCACATCTCCTTGTGGTCATGTATTAAGGGAAGGGCCACTACCCAGACTGGTTTTGACCTTTATTGAGGTCTCGTCAGTGGGAGCCAAACCAGAGGTGGTGGAAGCAATGGAGAAGTCATCTTTACCTATACGAGTTGCCAAAAGGTATCTCACCTTATTATTAAATTACTAGGGTGCAATTCTAGCTCGCCTCCTCGTGGTGCACCTTGGGTCATGCTAAAGAGCTAGTGCGACTGGCAGCCAGACCATTGTGCAATCTCCTGACCATACTTACACATGGAAACTCAAAACTTTCACAACAGTTCTTCTTCGAACCAGCTGATAAAGAATATTGGACATAATATCCGTATCTTCCAGTTAAATGTTGAGAGTATTAGCGCATCAAAATGTCAATGTCTTTCTAAACTTCTACGAGAAAAAATATGTCGATCTACTTCTCATTCAAGAATCACATATCGAAACTGAAGATCAAGTTAAATCTAGAGCAATAATCCCTGGATACGACATTCTCGGGATTACTTACAGTCATAGCTATGGCAACATAACATATGTCCGAAATGGTATTGAGAATGCTGTGCTGATATCTTCTTTGACTGATGACGAAATCTGTAAGATCACTGTTAAAATAGCGGACATTACGATTGTGAATGTATATAAACCACCTGCAACTGTTTGGCCAAATAATGTTCTACAGACACACTCCCACCCAACGGCGTACTCTGGGGGACTTTAACAGTCATCATACTTCTTAGAAATATGATCGGAATGATCAAATCGGGGAAATATTAGCTGAATGGGCAGATCAACACCATCTTCACTTGGTTTTTGATGCTAAGGAAAAAGGCACCTTTAAATCAAGAGCCTAGAATAAAGAATATAACCCAGATTTGACATTCGTCTTCACTGATAGTAAAAATCAGCCTCTACAGACTTTCAGACATATTCTTCAGGTTTTTCCAAATAGCCAGCACCATCCCATCTTTATGGAATTAGGAGCCCAAATTCCAGTGATAACATCATTTCCTAGTCCAAGATGGAATTTCCAAAAAGCCGACTGGGAAAACTTCACTGCGAATCTAGACGCACGCCTTAGAAGAATTCCCCCAACTTACAAAAACTATACATGGTTCACTGGAGTAGTTATAGCGGTGGCAAAAATACACATTCCTTGAGGCCACCGAAAAGAATACGTGCCTGGATGAACCAATGAAAGCGAATCCCTGTATCGGGAATTCCTTGAAAGTAAGGATCCTGAGATAGGAGAAGAACTACTCCATAGTCTCAACGCTGCTCGTAGGGAAAAGTGGATTCAGATAACTGAAAACATAGATTTCAAACACTCTAGTAGAAAAGTCTGGTTGCTACTTAAAAAGCTTGGTTCAAGCCCCTCTGTACCAAAGAAATCTCCTTTTGTCGATCTGAATCAGATAGCTGCTCATATTGTTTTGCTTTATAGAGCTCCATAGATAAAGAACATACTAAAGAGGTAAAATGCAAACTAAAGGCTATGAAGTCTGTAACTGAAAAGAATCAACAATTCTCTTTGCCTTTTTCCCATGAGGAAATATCCTCGGCGCTTTAAAATATCAAAATGGGGAAGGCTCCTGGATTTGACAATGTTCATAATGAATTCCTGACGCGCTGTGGATCTTATGTAAGATCGTTTCTGGCTAAGTTCTTTAATGATATACTTGAAAGTGGCTGCATTCCTAAAGAATTTAAAAGGACAAAAATCATTGCTGTGTTAAAACCAGGTAAGCCAGCAGACAGAACTGAAAGCTATCGCCCCATAGCCCTTTTAAGTGCAACCTACAAGTTGTTGGAGAGACTAATATTGAACAGGATCAGTGATAAAAGTTTTTTAACGTGTTCCAGTAGAACAAGCAGGGTTCAGAAGAGATCGCAGCTGCACAGATCAAGTTCATAGCTTAACAACGTACATTGAAGCAGGATTTCAAAGATGCCTGAAGACTACTGCAGTCTTTATTGACTTAACAGCAGCTTATGATACTGTTTGAAGGGAGGGACTCATATATAAATTTCTTAAGGTAAAATATTAGGTCATCCCATGTAAAAAATAATGTAAAATATAAACAACTTACTGTGCGATCGATATTTCAGGGAAGTCACTGGAGGAAGCATCAGTAAACAGAGAGTGCTTAAAAATGGATTACCTCAGGGCTCAGTGCTCGCCCCACTGCTTGTTAGCCTTTACATCGCAGATATTCCTGAAACAGCCAGCAGGAAGTTTGCTTATGCAGATGATCTAGCTTTGGCGATCAGCGACAAGGCTATCAAAAGAACTGAAGAAATATTGACAAATGATCTGTTGGCTTTATGGCAGTTCTATAAAAAATGGAGATTAACACCAAATTCTGGTAAAACCGAATGTTCTTGCTTTCACCTGAACAATAGTCTTGTAAATCAAAAACCAGAGATATATGCTGATGGAACATTAATTCCGTTTAATCCTACACCTAAATATCTGGGAATAACTCTTGATAGAACTCTGACATATAAACAGCATATGATTAATATCGCTGCTAAAGTTTGCACTAGAAATAACATAGTTCAGAAGCTTTGTGGTACTATATGGGGGCTCAAGTGCCACAACTCTGCGGTGCACTGCAATGGGTCTAGTTTACAGTGCAGCAGAGTATGGTGCTCCTGTCTGGCTCAATAGTTACCATGTCAATAAACTAAATATTCAACTCTACTCTGCGTTTAATAACAGGTTGCATTATGAGTACACCCTTACAATGGCTCCCCACTTTGAGCCATATTGCTCCTCTGGAACTGCGACGACAGGAAGCCTTGCTTCGTGAATATAAAAGAATTTTAAATAACCAAAATCTCCCAATACACGAATTTATTCCAGATGCTTTATCCAATAGACTAAAATCCAGAAGACCTGTCATAAAAACCGCCCGTAATCTTCTTAGCCAGAATGACAGTATGGTGAGTAGGTGGGATGTACTGTGGTCCCAAGCAGTATCACCTGAAGTTCGCAATCACATAAACATCTTCCAAAAACCATCTGGATTTGACCTGTTCAGGAATATATGGACGATGGCTAACAGGATTCGTACAGGCCATGGTGTATGTGGTGACTTACTTTCAAAGTGGGGTAAGATACCAAATCCTCACAGCATATCCAGGTGACTTTAAGGATATCTTTGGCCTATCCCCAGAGGCAATTAACTGGATCAAAAACCTAAATGTTAAAATAAGACTAATCTTCTGTCTGATGCTTGTCATAAATTTCATATTTGTATTTGCCTGAATGTAGACTTTTTTTTTTTTTAAATCATATATGTGTATCTTATCTATACTCATGTGTATTATATCTTATTGTCTTTCAACTATGTGTACAAGCCATACGATAAATAAATAAATTAAATTACTCTGGATTTAGAGAAAGAAGATCCTTCAGGCATAAACTTTGTTTACTTACACTTGGATAAAGGATTAAACTAAATTTATTATAGTCTAACCAACTGGAAAAAAAACTTCCAACATCTTTCTCTAAATCCAGAGTAATATAATAATAAGATGAGACACCTTTTCGCAACTCGTATAGGTAAACATGACGTCTCCATTGCTTCCACCTTGGTATCATCACCTCTGGGTCTGGCTCCCACTGATGAGACCTCAATAAAGGTCAAAACCAGCCTGGGTAGTGGCCCTTCCCTTAATGCATATCATTATACATGTCCGCAAGGAGATGTGCTTTTCATTATGTTGAGAAATTTAGAGAAAGAAGTACTTCAGGTGCAAACTTTGTTTGCTTACACTTGGATAAAGGATTAAACTAAATATTTATTTTAGTCTAACCAAAAAAAAAAAAAAAAAAAAAGATGTAAAAAAAAACTTTCAACATCTTTCTCTAAATCAAGAGTAATTTAATAAGGTGAGACACTGATGAGACCTCAATAAAAGTTGAAACCGGTCTGGGTAGTTGCCCTTCCCTTAATGCATAGCATTATACATATCCGCAAGGAGATGTGCTTTGCATTATGTTGAGAAATTTAGAGAAAGAAGATACTTCAGGTGCAAACTTGTTTGCTTACACTTGGATAAAGGATTAAACTAAATTTATTATAGTCTAACCAAGTGGGAAAAAACTTCCAACATCTTTCTCTAAATCCAGAGAGTAATTTAATAATAAAGTGAGACACCTTTTGGTGACTTGTATAGGTAAAGATGACTTCTCCATTGCTTCCACCTTGGTATCACTACCTCTGGGTCTGGCTCCAACTGACGAGACCTCAATAAAGGTCGAAACCAGTCTGGGTAGTGACCCTTCCCTTAATGCATAGCATTACACATGTCCGCAAGGAGATGTGTTTTGCATTATGGGAGATACTAAGACAAGGAGTGATAAGAACTTTATCCACCTTTACCACAAGTTGCCTCAGTCCTGAAGATACTTCAGGCTCATGCTTTGTTTGCTTACACTTGGATAAAGGATTAAACTAAATTTATTATAGTCTAACCAAGTGGGAAAAAAAACTTCCTACAGTGAAGAGCCTATCCAGCAAGGCCACTTCCTGCATGCAAAAAGAAATAGACAGGACAAATCGAAGATCCTACTCTAGAGGTCAAACATTATTATTATTATTATTATTATTGCCCTAAGAACCCATGGAATCAAAGACTCATCTAGCAGACTCATCAACATGCCAGTAGCCACTTCACATTTTCAATAAGTAGGATAATGATGTTTCACTGGGAGATAAGTCATTTATCACCTAGATGTCTAGTAGGTATTCCGTCCAACTAGGGAAGGTATGCTTTTAAGGCAGCAATACTTGCCATGTTGGCACCCTGTTTGTAAAAATTAGGTTGACCACAGGAAAATGGGATTGACCTGGCTGGGAGAGGTTATGTATTGCTTGTCACCAGCCCATTAATGTACCTAAGTGAACTCGGTATTAATAAGACAGGAAGAATTTCATGACACATCACTTTATATTAAGTTACATTGATATACTTGTTTAACATGAGCTTTGAAATAGGGACCAGAATATTCGGAGGAAGTGTTTCATTTTTTGGCTACATCATATGAAATACATTTTCAGTTCTGTAATATCATTGCAGCACTCATCTATCCTCCTGCTGATGTAATGCCAATGGGTAAATGTACAAATTGGAGCATACCACATATTTTTTTAACATTCAACAGATTTTTCTTTCAGATTGATTGTTTATTTCTTAGGTCTTAAATTGAATTAATTCTTTCTTCCTTACTCTGCTTTTAGCTTATGTAGTCAGTATTATTGTAATATTTTAACAGATTAAGTATGGATTGCCATTGTATTACTAGAGAAATATTAAATCTAATATTTCTCTGGTATTATATTGGCATTACCTCCTTCATATGAAGTAGCTGTTTATGGTGGAGGGAGACCTTTTTACAGTACTGGTACTACATTGCTGACCCTATTTATTCTTTTTTTTGTACTTCCTGTATTCTTCACTTTTTTTTTCTTTTTTTTTTGTCTTTTTGTACTTTTACTATCCATCATTTTAAACATTTTAAAATCATTTTCCCTTTTGAATTTATGAATCCTTTATCATAAAATTTATTAGGGCCCTTTTAAAAATCCCCCCCCCCAACAGTGTCCAGTAACTACTGATATATCCATTGATACAAAAAAGTAAGAAATGGAAGCTGAGCATCCTATTGAGAAGATGTCACCCTTGTTTATCCAAAATTTTCAAGGTGATTGGCAGAGCCGCAAAATCAGATAAGAAATTCCAATCAGAAGATATACTATTTATTTTTGTGTTTAGTGCTCAGTGCTACTCCTTCCTCTCCCTTTTTTCAAGTGCAGATAAAATCTCTCATTTGGAATTATATATGCTAAAAGGCAGTCAAATCGGTGATGCTAGAAAGGATTGGTAGAACTTTAAGGCTCATAAAGATATTGAAAGAAGAAAGCTGAAATACTTTAGAGACACTGAAAGGATGGAAGGAAGTCTTCTCAAAACAGTAATAGAAGGTAAAGTTCATGTAAAAAGAGGAAGGGTAGACCCTCAATGAGATGGATGAATGGATGGTATGTCTAGAGTGACTGATCTTCAGAAAGTTGAAGCCTCCAAAAAAGCATACAACAGGACTACCTGACGAGAACGGGTGTGGAGACATTACCGAGGAATGGAGTGACCAATATGGCATTTGATGGTGTCCAGTGGATGGATTGAAGACAAAATGAGAGAACATAGTCACCTCTCCTGATAGCAAACACCATTGTAACAGTCCCATTCACTATACACCAAAGTGACAAAAATAAATGCTGTTCTAAAAAAAAAAAAAAATTCTGTATAACATATACAAGCTATTTAAATATAAAGAGCCAATAGGTTTCATTTCGGCGATATAAACATTATTTAAATTAAGGGGATATTAAATCCCACATTGTTTTAAAACCGAATAAGAAACTCAAAGATTGGAATCGGAGAGTTTCGTGCCGAATATAGTAAACTATAAAAGTATCGGCGATTATTAGCATGAGCTAATGCAAGTAGTCCTAGTACATAGTACAATCTCGGGAAACTCACAACAAAGGTGGTAAAGTTCTGATCGCTATTCTTGATATTTTTTCATAATGTAAAATGTGTTTTTACATTATGTTGGGATTTTATTCTCTCGGTGTTCTATGCAGTTGTATTGATCATATTCAACATGGCAGTCCCCATTTCTAACATGTTGTTACCCATCTCGCCACCATTTAAAGACTACATTATTTGTAGCATAGTTGATGATTTCATAGTTTGCTAAGCATGTAGCATGCACGCATCCCAGTGTTTAAAAATGTGGCAGGTTGGGGATGGAAATGTGTATGTGTGCCTGAAACGTAGGCAGCGGGAAGCACTTGGAGACATAAGTATTTTGATCTCCTCATTTAGCAGCAGCATAGATAGTGCTTCAAAATCAATTAAATTTGGTTTGTGGATGTTCTCCCTACCCTCCAGCAATGTGTTGGAGGGTAGGGAGAATGTGAAAGATGTACATATGGATTTTACCTTGGGGAGTGTAGCAGAAATAGTTTATCTATTGACAGTGATTATGCGTGTCAATGTCAACTGAAAGCAGATTGTGAGGAGAGAGAAATAGAACTCCTGAGAAAGGAGATGGAAGGAATGAAGACTGAATTGAGGAGGGTGAAAGAAGATATTAGAAGGCTGGAAAAGTTGACTAGTGTGAGAAGAATGTGAAAAAAAAAATGTAAGAGTAGGTGTGAGAGAAAGGCATCAGAGAGGAAGGCAGAGGACAGTGAAAAGACAGGAAATTGGTGGGAGTCAAGAGAGTGTGGAAACAAGAGATAGATGAAAAGAAGGAAGAAAAGTGGAAGAGAAAGGGAAGGAGGAAGTAGAGAGAGAGAATGACACAGATTGGAAGCAGTAGGAGTGAGGGATTCCATTGAGAGATGGACGAGTGAATCTGTTAGGAGTATCATGTATGGAGATTCAATGATTCAGGGTGTACGGTGCCAAAGGAGTGCTTGCCTGGTAGAACAATAGTGCGACAATGGCAGTGAAGAGGGATGAGAATGTCGAGGAGATTATAGTAGTGTTTGGGACAAATGACCTGAGTGGTAGTCTGAATTGTGTAACGTAGGATTTAAGATTGATGTTAGGAATGGTGCAGCAGAAATGCATCCAAGGAAAGGTACTGAGTGTGTTGCAAAGTGGAGGAAAAGAGCAGTGATAATGAAAAGAGGTCTGGAATATGTGGATGTGTGGAGTACATTTGAGGATAGAAGAGTGCTATATGCACGAGGTGGATTATATTCGAGTGCAGAAGGATGTAGGCATTTGGAGAGAGTGTTGCTTTCTGGGCAACAGTCTCTCCAACGTAGCAGGGATGACCTCACGTGGGGATAGTGGCTTGCAGATTGAGAGGATGTACACTGTATTGCAGAACCAGGTGAAGTATGAGGGGGAGCAATAATAGATATAAGAATACTAGCAATGCACTGGTTTTTCTGTATACAAATGCTAGGAGCATTAGGAATAAAGGGAATTGATTGACTCAGAGAGACCAACATCTTTTGAGAGATTGTGGTATCAGTGAAACCTGGTTAGCTGAGGAGGATATTCTAACAGGGATAGGAATAGCATATTTTGGCAGGATAGGAAAGGTAAATGTAGTGGAGTATTGAGATGACATAATAAGAGATAAATTGTGTCCTCTCAGGGTGGAGAATCACAATGGAAATAACTAATGGTGTGAGATAGACCAGGGAATATAGATGGTGATGAGTAGGAAATGTTAGGCTTTTGTCTAATGCAAAATGAGTGATCATTATGGGGGACTTCAACTATAGTAATATAAACTGGGCAGAGGGCAGCATTCACTACTAAGGGAACTGAATTTTTGGATTTATTGAGGGACAACTGTCTTAGACAGCATGTGGTGGAAGGAACACTTAGATCAACAGTTTTGGATTTGGTCATAGCATCAGAGAATCTGATTGTGACTGAGATGTCATACTTGTCCCAGTTGGGGAGAATGACCATGTAGTCCTTATTTGGAAGATGAATAAGCAATATAGAGTTATCACAGCAGAAGGAATTTCTGTTGAATTATAAGGCTGGTGATTATCACTGACTTAGAACTAGCTTAGAGTCATACAGTTAGATGAAAGAATTTGAAGGAAGAGAGGTCAGTAGTGCATGGGAGAAGCTTAAAAAAAATTGTTGACAGCAGTGGCAGATTGTATACCTTGACTGAAGAAGATAAAGCAATTTGGAGTCAAATTGATGACAAGAGAAATAAAAAAGGAATTGCAGATGAAAAAGAGATTATGGAAGTCATAAAGAGAGAGGTGGAGAACAGGTGCATGAGGAATAGAGGACTCAGGCTAGAAAAGTGACTAGTATTGTAAAGAGAGAGAAATTAGAACATGAGAGGAGACTAGCACTGCAATGCAAAGAGAATCCCAAGAGAGTAGGAGGAAAACTGATAGTGGACAGATTACTTGCTAGATGGAGATGGGCTTGGATGATCAATGCAGATGACATAGTTGAGCTATTTAATGATTATTTTATTAGTGTTCCATCCTGGTATAGCAGGATTTATTCCTAGAAGGATAGCATGTAGCAAAGTGTTAAAGTGAATGAAGAGGATGTATGCTGAATGTTAGTTAGCAGGAGCGGGGGGAGAACTAGATTGAATTTTACCATGTGTTTTCAGGGAATGTGCTGTGGAACTGACTGTGCCATTGACTTGACTGTTTAATGAAATGCCAGGACAGCGGAAGGAGGGCAGATGTGAGCAATATTATTTATGTAAGCCAGCATGGATTTGTTAAAGAGTACTCTTGTTTTAGTAAGCAGGTTATTTTTTACAAGAGAGCAGTGGATGAGTATTTTTTCAGATGCATTTGACAGAGTGCTACTTGACAAGTTGGTTTTTGAGTTGCAAAATATGGGTTTGGATATCAGTTTAATGTATTGGATTGGTAACTGATAGATATCAGAGAGAGTTGTATATGGGGGAGTGTATATCAGTATCAGGACAGAAGAATGTTACAAGTGAAGGTCCACAGGATTCAGTACTGAGACCATAACTGTTCACTCTTTATGTCAATGATACTGTCACAGGGCTAGAGAGAGATATATTCAGACTCTTCAAGAGCATTTGAAAAAACTGCAGAATCTTGAGTTGATCATGTTGATATAATGATTTAACATTTCATTTTCCAATCATAAATCTATTTCACAGAAAAAATGCATGTTTAAACATCTTTATATTTATTAATCACCAGTAACACATTAATTATTATTATTATTACGACTATTATAGCCTGTTTTTTTTAGGAGTGTCCCTTATTTTAAATACATTGGCTATTTTTATTCAAAAAATTTATAATATATTTTAGGGCATTATGGGTGAGTATTGAAGGCAATTATAGCAGAATAAAAGAGGAGGAAAAATTTTGTACATACCTTGTTTTGATACAGAGTTTAAGAGGAGTAGCATGGGAATTTTCCCAGAAACAATACCTAACACATTCATTATCTCTCCTGATGTCTCCAAAAGAATGCAGTCCTTGTTTGTTTGAGTGATGACTGCACTGCTATGGCATTCTATAAGGTTTTGTTTTATATCTGTCTAGTGAATAATTAAAGACAGGTTGTACCCATCTCCTTTCCTGTGTTCTTTTGCAAGTATTTAGCTGGACAAAGTGGGACAACCGTCATGCCTATCGTGACCCTGGCAGGAGCATATATATGTGTATAACCTGATGTGCTTTGCTTGTTCCACCCAGTGTCACCAGTTAACCACGATAAGGCAGTTTGCAGGACTTGGAGGGGCAGTTTATAGTTATAGCTTTCCAATTCCTTGAAAACTAGAAGAGAGTTGCTCAGTATATCTTCATATACTCTTCATAATGCATAAATAAATATCTTCATAGTGCATAAATAAATAATTCACTTTTCTTACAGTAATTTAATAGAAATGCAAGTAATTAAACTTTCAGCAGTTTGCAGCTTAATTCACACCACAAAAGAAACAAAAATAATATATTTATTTAGGTTCTAATATTTTACTGGTTTTTATATTCAGTATCTTCAAAGTACAAATAGTCACAGTAAGCAAGCTCTACCATTCAGTTATTATTATTGTTATCTGAGACCTCCAGGGATTCAATGGCACATTGAAGGACACTATACATTATCCAAAACAGCTGCATACTTTCCCTTTCTCATTTACACTAGATGCATTCACTACTTCAACAATTCCACTCATTCACTGCTCTGTGAGAGCAAAATCTAGCTCTTATATCCAATGTGGAAAAACGTGTCCAGACACCAGAACTGTTTAGACAGTACTGCATTTATTACAAAATCAATAAGGAGTTGGCCGCTTTTGGCCACAGTTACATTGTGCATTCTCCTTGGCACACTTTCAGTGAGATGGTGGTAACTAGTTGCAGGTATATTTTTCTATTCCTTCTGCAAAGCAGTGGTCAGCTCAGACACAGAAGTCAGACATGTCATTCTAAGCCGAATTCGACATTCAAGTTCATTCCAGAGGGCCCTCTATAGCAGGGGTCGGCAACCAGCATCCCAAACCTGCATTTTTGGCGGCCCATAATAGGTTGACTATACTTACATGGCATGTGGTCTGTATGTTGAATTATTTAAATAATGCATTTTATAATATGAATAAAATATGAATAATAAATTAAAAATAATTTTATACCTATTTTTTGTGATATTGCCGTACAACTTGGCACGAGTTAACTGTGTGAGTCATCACGAGTGGGGATAACAAAGGCGACTTCATCTGACAACAACCGAGATTTTGACGAATTTTTGCAGTCGTGTTCCTGGTCCATCTTTTAATATAATTCAATAACAAATTTAGTTTAATCCTTTATCCAAATGTGAGCAAACAAAGTTTGCGCCTGAAAGTATCTTCAGGACTGGGGTAAGGTGGTACAACACTGGGCAACTCGTTGCAAAGGTGGAGCAAGATACCAACACTCCTGTCTCAGTATCTCCTATAATGCAAAACACATCTCCTTGCGGATATGTCTAATGTTGCAGAAGCATTCGCAGGTCATCTCTACCTATAGGAGTTGCCAAATGGTGTGCCACCCTTTTTTAATAAATTACTCTGGATTTAGAGAAAGATGTTGAAAGTTTATTTTTCACTTGGTTAGAGTATAATAAATTTAGTTTAATCCTTTATCCAAGTGTGAGCAAACAAAGTTTGCACCTGAAAGTATCTTCAGGACTGGGGTAAGGTGGTACAACACCAGGGCAACTCATTGCAAAGGTGGAGCAAGCTACCAACACTCCTGTCTCAGTATCTCCTATAATGCAAAACACATCTCCTTGCGGATATGGCTAACGTTATGCATTAAGGGACGGGCCACTACCCAGACTAGTTTCGACTTTTATTGAGGTCTCTTCAGTGGGAGCCAGGCCCAAGCTGAGATATCAGACAGAAGCATTCGCAGGTCATCTCTACCTATAGGAGTTGCCAAATGGGTTTTACATTATAGGACATTATAGGAGATACTGAGACAGGAGTGTTAGTATCTTGCTCCACCTTTGCAACGAGTTGTCCTGGTGTTGTACCACCTTACCCCAGTCCTGAAGATACTTTCAGGCGCAAACTTTGTTTGCTCACACTTGGATAAAGGATTAAACTAAATTTATTATACTCTAACCAAGTGAAAAATAAACTTTCAACATCTTTCTCTAAATCCAGAGTAATTTATTAAAAAAGGGTGGCACACCATTTGGCAACTCCTATAGGTAGAGATGACCTGCGAATGCTTCTGCCTGGTATCCCAGCTTGGGCCTGGCTCCCACTGAAGAGACCTCAATAAAGGTCGAAACTAGTCTGAGTAGTGGCCTTCCCTTAATGCATAACATTAGACTTATCCGCAAGGAGATGTGTTTTGCATTATGGGAGATACTGAGACAGGAGTGTTAGTAGCTTGCTCCACCTTTGCAACAAGTTTCCTGGTGTTGTACCACCTTACCCCAGTCCTGAAGATACTTTCAGGCACAAACTTTGTTTGCTCACACTTGGATAAAGGATTAAACTAAATTTATTATACTCTAACCAAGTGAAAAATAAACTTTCAACATAATTCAATAACATCAACTATTATTTTCAGAGGATGTATATTCGTTAAAAATAATTTCAAAAATGGGTTCAAGAAAACATAAAATTGCAGATGCAGGAAGAAGGTTTAATGATAAATGGAACAGCAGGTACTTCTTTATTGAAAATGGGGGTATTCTATTTCTATCAATGAAAGACGCTATGGACATTGTGATGCAACTGTAAATTACATCCGACGCAACGGTCTGAAACACCATCAATTTCAAGAATTCTTGATAGAAATAGAATCGGAGTGTAAGGACATTATCTACTACTCAGCAGTTAGATGGTTAAGTAGAGGTGCTGTGCTTAAATCAATTTTTAATTTAGATGAAGAAATAGATATTTTCATTGAGGGAACATGAAAATACTGCTCACAACTATCGGATAAAAAAATGCACTATGTCTGTTGCATTTATGGTAGATATTACAATGTACCTTAATGAATTTAATGTGAACCTGTGGAGTCAAGGTAAATTACCATTCAAACTGTTTTCTGACATAAAAGCTTTTGAAGGACAAACTATGTCTGTTGAAGAAACATATAATGGAAGAAAATCTACATCATTATATATGTTGCAAATCTGCATCTACATTTGGATGGCAAACACAAAAAGAAACTTTTGTTGGTATTATTGAAGATTTACAAACGTAATTTTCAACAAGATTTGTGGATTTTCATAAAAATAGCATTGAAATGTGATTATTTTTGAACCCTTTTAATGTTGACAATGATGACGTATCAAACCAACTAGAGATGGAGGAAGTTTTGGAACAGAATGAAATATTGAAGAACGCATTTTCATTAGAAAATGTTGAAAAATTGTATCGATGCTAAGCAAAAAAATTTGAAGGATTAATCAGTTTCCTCAAAGAAGATGATGGTCGCATTTGGAAGCATACACATTTACGAACAAGCATTTTCTACCGTGAGTTTTAGAAAAAGTAAATTTTCTTCTCAACTGACTGATGAACATTTGCATGCTTCGATTCGAATTTGTACATCAGATTATAAAGTGAATATAGATAATTTGGCTAATGGAAAACAATCACAAAAGACACATTAAGCAGGGAGACACATATTGTGATGCATAAACTATATTACTTTGTTTTTATGTGATAGTTGTTTCATATCTCGTACTTTAAATATTTCTGTGTTTTTTAGGATTGATATATTAAAAATTGATAAATGAAGTATTTTTTTCACTCACTATTTTCTCTTAATTAAACATTTGAGCCCAGTTATTAAAAATAAAAGTTGAATTTGTCCTGCAAGTCTGAAAAGGTTGCTGATCCCTGCTCTATAGGATCAAGGTCAGGTGCTTTGAGCTGGCTACTCCAAATTCTGTACACTGATATCCTCAAACCATGTCGAAATTGAGCTTACTTTATGGCACTGTGCATTGTCATGCTGAAACAAGAATGGCCCATCTCTCTCTCTCTCTCTCTCTCTCTCTCTCTCTCGCTCTCTAATATTGGTAAAGTGTAGGCAGTGCGACATTGTCTAGAATGTCCTGGTACTTCATATTTCCATCCACAACTACCAAAAGTCTGAGCCCATATCATGAGAAACATCCCCAGACCATGACACTGGCAGATACCATTCACCTGGTATACATCTCACCCAGCAATGACCATCAGATTTAAAAACAGTGCAGCATGATTCATCATGCCACCAACACCACTCATTTCCACTGGTCTAGGGTCCATCATTGATGTTCTTTGCACCAGTTGTCATAGAATTGGAGAAGGGGATAGAATAGAATGTGTGTGTGTGGGGGGGGGATATAGCTGGAAGCTGCATAAGGAACAGATTCTTTTTATGGAGAGTGGTTGGTGAGTGGAATGCATTGCCTAATATTGTGGTGAATGCAGATACATTGAATGAGTTTAAAGCACAATTTGATGTGCTTTGTGTGTAAAGAGTGTTTGCTTCCTGGTCTTTTGAACTGTATAGAGGTCTGGTAATAAAAATATTTCATAACTCCTGTCACTCTTATTCTCACAATATTCCTTCCATATATTCTTCTCTTATGAATCTCTTGCTTAATAAGGACCCTATTTATTTTTCAAACTCTAAGATATATTCAGATACTGCCACATTTAAGCACTTTTTCAAAGATTCCCATGTACTACTGATCTTTTCCATGCATTAGATGATATAAGGAGGTGTGTGAGCAGGTTCTTTGCATGGAGAGTGGGACCAAAAATAGTATTCCCTTAAGTTAATCATAATTTTCATCTTGTAGTTCAGCATGTTACCTGAAACATCTATATAATTAGCTACTTCCTAGGAAAGTATGTCATGATCTCTATCACCAACTGGTGGTAAAATAATATTCTTAACAGAGTTCCCTTCTGACACTATGAACAATCTAACACAAATTGACCTCAAGTTCCTGTTTTCATATGCTGCTTGAGAAAGTCACAAGCACTCAATAAATTCTGCTTCATTCTTATCTTATCTCTGCATGAAATTAAAAACAACAGAATAGTAATTACCAAAGCAGATAAAGGAAATACCACTGTGGTTTTAAACCAGTTAGATTACATAGGTAAGCTTGCCTCCTTATTCCTATATCGTTCTATGTAGCTCTCTGTAGACTATGATCTCACACGTACACAGATCAGAACACTCCATAGGCTCCTTAAAAAAAAGTTACTCTTGGCCTGTGGAAGTCGCAAACAAACTAAAACTTTATAACTCTAGACCCTTCCACCCAGGATGTATGGACTACCACAAATCCATAAACAGAATGTGCCATTATGTCTCATTGTGGATGGCATTGATTCCCCCACATACAAATTACCCAAAGTGCTTACACAATATACTGGCAATGCACCTTTGCACATAAAAAAACTCAGCCCACTTTAAAGCCAGTATAGAAAAACCTCACACTCCAACACACTGACATAATGGTCAGTTTTGATGTCTCCTCTTTATTCACTAATGTCCCACTCAAAGATACCATAGACCTCATCCAAGCCATATTTCCTCTTAATATCTCAGCCCTGTTTCAGTTCGCCATGAACTGAGGTCATTTCATTTGGCAAGGAAAATTCTACAGATAGAGGGGACAGCCATAGGTTCTCCACTATTTTCTCTACCCTTCACCAACTTTTTCATGGAGATCTTTGAAGAAAAAGCTCCAAATTCTGACCCACATAAACCCACTGTCTGGCTATGCTATTTAGATGATGTGTTCCATTTGGACGCGTGGCCTAGATATGCTCCACAATTTCTTAACACATCTAAGCAATCAACATCCTAGCATCCAGTTTACCTTGGAAAAGGAAAACAACAACAATCTCCAATTCCTAGACATGCTGATTACAATTCAGCCTGATGGATCCCTGGCATTCTCTGTTTACATAAAACCTACACAAAGAGATAGATACATTCATCAGCAGCACACCAACAATATGGGATTATAAAAAATCCTATATAACAAGGCAAAATTAATCAGTTCTGGTAGAAGTGCCCCTAACTATTATATTAAATAAAATATTAAACCCTGTAATTGCAATCCCCCCCCCCTCCCTTCAGAGCAGAGATTACTCAAGATATATCATCATTCCATATATCTGGAGCACATCTGAAAAATTGACAAAACTAAGGAAATACAACCTTACAATCACTTCAAATTAAAGATACCGAGAAATTATATACTTGGTTTAATCCTTTATCCAAGTGTAAGCAAACAAAGTTTGCGCCGGAAATATAATCAGGACTGGGGCAAAAAGGTACCAAGAAATTATATACTTGGTTTAATCCTTTATTCAAGTGTAAGCAAACAAGTTTGCACCTGAACTATTTTCAGGACTGGGGCAACTCGTGTATAGAAGCTTGTGACTTCACATCACTAATTCAGAGAATTTTAATAATAAGGTGTGACACCTTTTCCGAAGTCATATTTTCATATATGAAAATATGACTTCGGCATTACTTCAACCCTTGGTATCACCTCTGGATCTGGTTCTCACCAATGAGACCTCAGTGAAGGTCGAAACCAGTCTGGGTAGTGACACTTCCCATAGTGCATAGCATTATACATACCCATAAGGATATGTGCGTTGCATTATGGGATATTAAGGCAAGTGATGTGAAGTCACAACCTTCTATATACGAGTTGCCCCAGTCCTGAAAATAGTTCAGGTGCAAACTTGTTTGCTTACAATTGGATAAAGGATTAAATCAATTATATAATTTCTTAGGATCTTTAATTTATAGTATAACCAAGTGGAAAAACTTCCAACTTACAATCACTTACAGACAACATTAAAAATTGGACTCTCTTATCCGCTCCACCAAAGACCAGCCACATTCCCTAGAACTACTTGGTCCCTTGCAGTTGCAAACCATCGTATTACAGCCAAACAGGTAGGACAGCCAAGATCAGAATTTCTTGACACAAGGACTATGTCTGTTCTACCAACCCAGGAAGACCACTCTATTACACTGAAGAAAATACAAATATGAAAGGTTGTTTCCTCGAATCTTCTTCAGCCCTGAAAAACTTTCTAAACTTCAACAAACTTGGGTGCATGACTGCCCCAAAGGCATTCCTCCTAAGTTCTTCAGCCCAATGACCATTACTACCCAATTTAGCTGACTGGGGAGGAGGGGCATTTATGACTCTAGGCCCAACTTCGGTTGCCTTTTTTCAGCCTCATTTGCCCTGCTTGCATGCACGTATCATTGTTTTTTGTGATCATTGATGATGGCAATATAACACTGCAGAAATATAGGAACGTATTAGTTAAAGTTTTTATGATTAATATTTTTTAGTATACGTTATTTCCTGAAAAATAATAGTTAAGATTTTTCTTCTACTCTATCAATATTTGGATAATTAAAGTCATCCATAATGATCAATCACTCATTTAATACCTATCAGGATAATTTATGCATTTCATCATCTCCTGCAACTGAACTGCCAGGTCTCTATCAAACTCCCCCCCCCACACACATATATTTCATCCTGTTAGCCTCCACTTCACACTAGATTGCCTTACGCTCACTGCTACTAAAGTCATCTGATATCATTAGTAGTGCCTTCCTCCTCTCCTATCTCTTCTGTCATTCCTAAAAATGTTATGGCCTTTACACTTAATCCCAGTTACGATATTTGATTCCGATAGCCAGGTTTTACCAATGCCAACAATCTTAGGCCACAACGTATTCCATAAAGCAATAAACTCAATCCCTTTGTTCCTGATTATCTTGGCATTTGTATAGAGACAACAAATTACCATCTGGTCTTTTCTTATACTTAGATATTCAATCTACTTGTCCTTGTTTGTACAATTTTCTCTTTTCCCTTCCCATACACATTCAAAAGGTCAAAATCTAAAACATACATTTCGCCTCTTCATCTGACTCAATCATTCAGATAACTGAATGATTGATTTTGGATGTTGTGTGACTATACTAGATTATTATTATTGCAGAACTAAATTTCACTACTGTTAATCTTTTATCTACCATTCTGACCATGTTCAGTGATCTTTCTTTCATCACTTTTTACATAAAAACTTACATAACTTGACAGAGGAATAAGTTTTTTGCATCTAAGCAAGGGGAAACCTTAAACAAGAATTGCAAAATAGAAATACTTGCTTCCATTTTGCTTTCAATTTTCCATGGGTGACCACTTGTTCTTTCCCTTCCTATTATGTATTGAAAAAAAGTCTTCAGTGTCAATTCTATAAAACCCCTTTTAATAACTTATGTTTCTATCATGTCTCCTCTTTTTTTTTTTTTTTTTTTTTTTTTTTTGCCCATCAGCTAATTTTTGTACCCATAGATCTCTCCAATCTATTCTCATATGGAGCATTCCACAGACCTGCCACAAACCTCTGGATCCTCTCCACCACTTCTTCATCCCCACAGAATCTAGGTGATCAGATCTGCACACAGTAGTACAGATGTGACCTTATTAAAGTTTTATAAAGGGAGACAATAACTTCTCTATTCCTGCTTGAACCAATGAATCAGATGAAATAGCAAAAATGAAACACTGATTAAAGACGATAGTGTTTATGTGCAATATGTGCAGTTTTGTTGAGTATATGAACATTGAACTTCATATCAGAAAAGGTTTGAAAATTATTCATTCCACTGTCTGTTATTTGCATTTATCTGAACATTGTCCTCCTCCCAGGTATGGGAATAACTGGAGCCATGTAACTCGCCATAATGGTTAATTTGTATTTCAAATTAATCATGAAAAGGGAAGATATACAATGTTTCTATATTATTATTATTATCGTTATTATTACGTGATTCCTCCAGGGAGTTCAAAGACTCATCGAGGGAGGGCACCTACTCTACAGCTCTCTGTCTCCACCGCTCAATCCATCAACTACAACAAACCGCAACTACCATCATCATCTACACCAACATCATCTACCGCCCACCACCACCACCACTAGTATTTTCACAGACGCAAACATCCATACCCACAGCGGGATTCGAATCTGCACCTTTTGGCTGGAGAGTGAATACACTAACTGCTTGGCCAACCAGGCCGGCACTAAGTTCTGATGGTTCATCACCTTCAGAACTCTCAAATGAACTTTTTTCAGAAAGAAGTAATGAATCTTCTTAGAAAACTTGTGAAGTTATAAACCTAAGGTTTATAACTTCACAAGTTTGAAACCCTTGACTAAGGGTTTCACTAAAACTGCAAATCATACATATTTTAGTATGCTCTTGATAATTTCAAACTTTCTATTATTTAAAAGATACAAAATTGCAATAAATGAATATACATTGTTTTGCCTGTTTAGTATATACTAATAAATATTTATTCTCTTCTTTTTATTTAAGACAGTTCATTGCTAAAGTGAATTTTTTTAGGCTTCCTTTAATCAGATTATAAGGTTTTCTTTACTTTTCTTTCCTTCTGTAGTTATTACACCTCATGTGGGTAGTTCAGAGACAGCAGTGAGAATTAAAATGGCAAAACTGGCTGCTGAAAACATCTTGGCTGTGTTGAGTGGAAAAGCTATGGTTACTCCAGTGAAAATGCCATAAAATTACTCAGAAAGTACCATATTTTTAAAAAATAAACTGGGTCTCCTTCCCCTTCCAGAAATTGTATCTGCTCATCGTTTCATCTTTCCTTCAATAAGCAATTTGTTCTACCATAGAGATTAACCTGCATATAAGTTTATTTGAGAGATTTTAATTGCAACATATACATTTGTTATGCATGCATATTCTGATATATTTGTGAATTAAATTAATTTATTGTATCACAGAATCTTTTATTAAAGAGTTGTTAATCTAATGAAGTCTAAAAAAAAAGATTTTTCAATGCTTTTTTTTCTGAAAACTGAAATGCATCTAGTCACCTTGTATGTGTTTATTACCAGTGTATAAACTGTGTATGTATATATATATATTTATTTTATCTTCTTGTTTTTTGTCCAGAATTATTTGTTTATTCACTATTTTAATATACACGTAATTAAGAAATACTCCTTTCTACTTGGATGCAAATTGAAATGAATAAAAAAAAAAAACTTCATTTCAGAGATTAAACAAGTATGTATTCTTGTGCTGTTGAGCTTCAGATATAAATTCACTTGGCTGTTCTTAGTTTAGAAGCTTCAGATATGCCATTTATGATGGACTTTTTTCGGGTTCATTTATATGTGAATTTTAAATTACGACACTGAATCATTTCAGTGTACTTATACTTTTTCAGATTTTAAGAAAATAACAATAATAAGCAGATCTAGCAGTTTGATGACATCAGATTTCCCCCCCCCCCCACTTTAGTCCTTTTAAAAGTAAATGGACAGTTATCTCTGGTTAAGAATGTTTCTTAAATTAATGAGAGAAAGAAGAAAGGGGAATAAAATAAAGAAATATGTCTTCTGAATTTATTTAACCTCAGTGTATATTCTTGGGTCTAGCTTCTACTGAGACCTCAAAAAAAAATAAGAAGAAAATCTGGGTGATGACCCTTCAATTAATATATGGCAACATATATATCCAAAAGGAAGTGCGTGATATGCATTATGGGATTCTGAGGCAATTGATATGAAATCAACAACCTGTATAAGTAATCTAGTTGTGAAGTGATTTCATGCAATTTGTTTGCGTATGCTTTGGGTAAAGAATATAGTTTGTTTGTTATAATTTACTTTGTAACCAAGCAAAAAAAAAAAAAAAACTTCGAACAATAATGAATATGCTGAAATAAAATGTACTTTAAAAATTGGTGGAGCAAATTTAGAGGCAATGTTTGAGTGCTTTTTTTTTTAGTAGAATTTTGAATAATTTGATAAGATGTGGTGTTAGACACAATAAATAAAATTTCTCCTTAAAAATGAATTAGTTTTCTTCATAGCATTCAGTATAATTTTGATAAATTGGTTCATCTTCTCAATGTAAGATTTGATTTTTGCAGATAAAAATGGCATGAATTGTTTTTATAACTTGTTACCTCATTCTGTTGGCAATTTCTGTAATATTAATTGCAATGTGTTTGAGAAGTTTCATTAGATGATGGAATGCAAAGTATGCTATACATTACTGCAAGAAAATTTAACTTTTCGTTCTTTCAAAATCCATGAGAGAAAGGACTGAAAATTCATACTTTTAATATGTCATAATTTACTTGAATGGCATTCATGCAATTCATAGTAAATTTTTTTCATAAAGAATTTAAATGAAATAAACCAAATTGATTAAGCAGCATAAGTGCATTTTATCATAGAGCAGGTGCCCTCCCTCAATGAGTCTTTGGACTCCCTAGAGGTGTCTAATAATATTTTTCCAATCTTTTTGGATGTTGAGAAACAAGCAAAGCTTTTTTCTTTACCAAGCTTCAACATCTGAATGTTTTAAATTCATATTCTAAATTAAATAAATACCCTTACTTTTTTCTGTAAAAAATAAATTTATTAGTTTCAATATTATAATTTGGTGTTGATGACACTTGGGATTCCTTATTGAGCCCCTGATTCCCAAGATTTTTGGTAATGATGATAGTAATGATTCTGTGTTGGCTTGATCAAACTTTCTTTCAGTAAATAAAATCAGTTAATATTCTTATGTTTTAAGGAATATATTCATTTTTTTTTATTATTTTTTATCTTTCTTACTTCTGTTTGATCTATTAATGTGCTAAATATTCAAATGAAGCGGTCTACTTTCCAATTAACTAATCAACAGATGCCTCCATTTGCCATTAATCACTAACTAATGATAATTGGTATGATCATATTTTTCATGAAGTTTGCGTATGTATAAAAACCTCTGAACCTGAGGTTTTTCAGTTATACAGTAAAACTAATTTTACTTCTTACTACTGCTACTACTACACACACACACACAATATCTATTATTATTATTACGGGCAACTCCAAGGAGTCGACAGACTCATCGAGGGAGGCCCTAACATCATGTCAAGAACAACTATTCGACATTCACACAGTATCTATCATACTTTGCCTTGAACTCATTCACGGTCATAGCACCCACAACAGACTCTGGCAGCTTATTCCACTCATTTACCACTCTCCAAGTAAAGAACCTAGCTCTAACACCCCTGTTAACCACATTTTTGCCCAGCTTCCATGTATGGCCCCTAGTTCTCTCACCACCAGCCCTATTCTCAAAAATATCTTCTGGATTAATCTTATAGAAACCCTTCAGTAATTTGAATGTCTCAATCATATCATATCCAATTTTTGCAACCCACAAATCTTCAGTCTGTTCTCATAAGGTTCATTCCACAGACCTGCCACCATCTTGGTCACTCGTCTCTGGATCCTCTCCACTTCCTCCCCATCAAGAAGAAACCCTGGCGCCCATATCTGGGCACAGTAGTCCAGGTGGGGTCTTATCAGGGCTTAGAGGAACAATAACTTGTTTGTCTCTGCTTGTTAACTCGGTAAGCAAAGAAACTCCAGAAGTGTGTGAAAAAAAAACTTAGCAATGAGTGAAGGAAAATGAAATGCCCTAGTAACCTATAATGAAAAAAGAGTCAACTGCACTTCAGATCTTGTGTTTGTGTTTTGTACTGTGAATTTTTTTCTTACGTTATCATTTCTTCTTATGCATATGTTGTTTTCTGCATAAGTAAATGAAACACTGTTTAAATTATTTTTGAGATGACTATTCATATAAAGATCTAACATTTAATAAAAACAATTGTATAAAAGAATCTGATTTAAATAAAAAGTTTTGTAAACTACCATGAGTCAAATTATTTATTAATTGCTTTCTTGTCTATAGAAGTAAATGTTATTTTATAAAATAAATGATATTTTTATATATTTTATAAACTGTATGATGCTGTAAAAAATGCATAGTTTGTGTGATTACTGTCAATATGTAACTGGGCCCTACTTTATTGAATATGATAATAGAAAACTAAACTATTATGATCAACTCTTACTCTAGCAAAATGCTGAAATGTTCCAACCAAAGGATGTTCTCTCTTTCTCTCTTTTAAATCTCACAAATGAAAGGTTGTAATACCATGGAGTAGTGATTGGATAATATAAGAATTCTACTCTTGGAACTTTTTCAAGCAGTTTTAGACTCTCTTCCATTAAGCAGGTTGTGATTTCACATGGAACAATGAAATGAGTAACACCTAAAACCACAGCACTATGCTAGACTAAAGGAAACTTGCTATAGCAAGCTATCAACCATAACAAACCAAACTATTCTAGACTACCATATTTTACTTTACTCTATGAACTAAATGCAACTGTTTTGAGCCAACACTAACTGACCTACTAGTTTATGATTTTTAACAGAACATGGATATGAAGCCTAAGGACATATTTCATCCACCCTGGCCATTTGGGTTGTTAAATCCATTATCAAATTCCTGATATGTACCCTCCAGGGGGGAAGGGGGGGGGGATACAGGATAATTATAATAGTGCTACATGAAAAAGTTACACCATTACTGACTTCTGATCAACAATTTTCCTCCAAATTAATCTGTTATCAGTCAATATTATCTGTATCAATCCATCTACATCTTAGTCTTCCTATGGGTCTTTTCCCTGATAACCTGACAAAATTGAATAAAAATATTGAATAAAAAAACTTGATTTGCTAATTTTTCCTCTCCCATTCTTTGTGACCATACAATTTATTACCCAAGACCCCATGGAGTCAATGACTCATATAGAAAAGATTTAAGATTAGCTCTACTAACACATTCCTTGAATGTTAACAATGGCAAGTTCTTTCCTAATATCCTCATTTTTAATGTGATACTGCCATCGCCATCTTTCACTCCACTAATCTTTTTCAGAACGCTCATATCAGAGGTCTCCATTCTTTGATCAAGTGTTTTACTCTATTTCTAACCAAATTGGTTAGAAATAGAGTAAAATTTAACTTATGAATCTTCTCAGATTCATAAATTAAAATTGGTCTGAACACAGTCTTGTATACAGCTAATTTAGTGTTTTGACTAATTTCTTTCTTATTTCATATAAATTCATTCACCTGACTTCCTACCATACCATATTTACTAATTCTGTTGTCTATTTCCATATTTAATTTACCATCTTCAGGAAAAATTGTGCTTAATAAGCTGAAATGTTTTATATGTTCACCATTCAGAATACAGTTGATGTTTTCAGTATTTTCTGCCCATTTTCATTGTCTTTGTCTTGTTATTGCTGAGTTTCATACCAAATTTATTAAAACTGTGATTCATGTTAGTCAGGGGATTCTTGTAGACTTGTAGTGGATTTATTCTTAAATATAACATCATCTGCATAAAGTAAAAAACTAAGATTAACATTACCAATTTTGATATCAGATTTAATGCCACTTTCCTTCATAATGTGATATTAATCTCCAGATCAACAAAACTTAGATACAAATCCTTGTTATATTGCCAAGATTTCTCAGCTATTTATCTTAAAGTGAAAATCTTCTCCTGACAACCTCTATTTAGCCTGAATCCAGCTTGTTCTTCACCAAGCTTCCCTTCCACAATTCTTTTTAGCCCTTTCTCAAGTATGCTTACATAAATCTTACTAGGAACACTCAGGGAAATACTTCTGTAAGGCTCACATTCAGTTTTTATTATTATGTGACACTTCCAGGGAGTCCAAAGATTAATCGAGGGAGAGTGTGCAACAGCATTGAATCCCCTTCCACCTAGTAACTGCGCTCAAACTTGGTTAAAAATTTTTCATGAGCCATTAGTAGCAGAAGCTCTACCAATCGGCCAACAGTTTTATTTCTCTTTTTTATAGATGGCACTGTGAGAGCTCTGCTCCAGTCATCTGGGAATTTGATCCTTTGACCAGGCCTTCTGAATTATGCAACATATCCACTAAAAGCATTTTGGGATTAAAAAATTACCAGCTGTGTACCACATTGATGGAATGGTACTCCAAGAGATTGATGAAGCTAGGGAGATGAAGTTCAGAGGGCACATTTCTAAGGTGTCCAAGATTGCACATAGGATTACTTGCTTATTGAAGAAAACACACTAACATTCAGAGATAAAGAGGTTATTATTCCACTTTATAAGCATTGATACTTCCATGTTTGGATTACTGTGCTCAAGTCTGGTCACCTGGAATCCTTGGAGATGAGGAGGTTGTGGAGAGGGTTCAGAGGAGAGGAGTGACTGGGGGGGGGGGGGCGGCGGCAGTTAAATATATGATTTGAGAATACACACTACGCGTTGCATACGACCTATGACTGAGCATCTGTAGTGATCGCCAATACATGCTACTCGTGATCTCCTTTGGCCTGGCTTGGGCAAATGAAGTAGCACTCAGTCTGATGGAGCAATACTTCATTCGCCTCGCGTTTAATAGTGGCTGCGATTCCCAAGAGCTATAGGGTATTCCCACCTTATGTGACCGCTAATTCATAAGTAGTATAGAAATAGAAGACACGACACAATATAAATAAAAAATATAAAAAAAAATTTAATTAGGAAAAGATTTTTGGAAATTTTTCTAGTGTTTTTTCTTTTTTTGGGCGGGGGGGGGGGCTTGTCCCCCTCCCTGGGTGCACCACTGTCAGGAATTGAGAGGGAATAAGATGTGTAATTGACAAAAAAGCTAACAGTTTGGTTTAAGTCAGAAAGTATGTGGATTTCGATTGACATAAAATTGATCAAGGTTGAAATTTTAGTAGTTTTACTACTGAAGTACTTAAAATCCATTGATTCTTTGCATTTTACTTTTTACCCAAGGTCTAGTTACAATGGGTTTACTTATTACTAGTTAAATTTGATTCATTTTAACCTGCATGCCAAAGGATCTGAAGTCATTAAAAAAAAAAAAAAAAGAAGAAAATTTAGAACCCCCCACAACTGTTACAACTCTGAGAGCTGTAATCCTCATGCTCAGTTCATATGTACAAGGGAGTTTAGTCAGGTATTTCATCTAAAATATATATATGTATTTTGCATGGTACTGTTATGCAGTATTTTACTTTTTTTTATTTTAAATGTGTCAAACATGTAATATTAAAATAGAAGATTTATCTTAATTTTTTTAACATTACACCTCCATAGTCAACAGACCATACCTCTCCTAAAGAGCCTATAGCCCCTTGAGTACTCTAATAGCATAAGAGTCATAAAATAAGAAGAGTTGGCTGATAAGACCTTATAAGAAAGATTAAAGTGATTGGATCTTCCTCAAAGTAAAGGAAGAAGAGGATAGCTCTGGCTAAGGGACCATAGGAGTGCCACTTCCCTTACAATCAAGATGATTGCCCCTTATGGCCCTGTTGGTGCATGAGTCCTTATTCAGATCACCCCCATATCTGATGGACTCCCCTATCTGCCATCCAGGGGAAGCACTCTCTAGAAGTTACAGGGATCAATCTAAATGTGTTAAGAAATTCTGGAGCATATCCAGGTCATGTGGCCACAAGAGTAATATGACAGACAAATTAGTAAAGAATCACTACTATATTAACATTAAGATATTCCAAAGAATGGGGAATAGAACAAGAAGCTTCTGCAGAAGGAGGATATGAACACAGGAGTATGTTCTCTGTATGGAGAATGGTTGGTGAAAATGCACTGTCTGAGAGTTGGGTGGGGAAATAGTGAATGAGCTTTGTGTGTGTAGCCCTGAGCACCACCTGTGATGCTCAGGGCTACACACACTTTTTGAGTGTTGTAAAAAATCCATTAAGCCTCCAACATGATAAATTTATGTCTAGCTGGAAAAATGCTATTCTGATACTGTTATTTAAAAAAGGAGGCAAAGAAGAAGTAAAGAACTATTGACCAATTAGTATTCTCTCTAATCTGTACACAATTTTCAAAAAAGTAATAAATAGGTTAACTCCTCTTTTGGACTCAAATCAACCAGCAGAACAAGCAGGATTCTGGCTATAACACGATCATGTTCATGCAGTAAAACAAATAATAGAGAAAGCAGAAGAATACCAGTTGCCTCTCTGTTTAGCATTTATTATGAAAAAGCATTTCACTCCATCAAAACCAAAATAATCAAGGCACTTCAGAATCAGGAAGTTCCTGGAGAATATACAGACCTCCTCCAGGAAATATATAGCACTGCAACAATCCAACTTCACACAAGTAGCAATAGAATACTGATTGAAAAAGGTGTCCAACAAGGAGACCATCACCCAAAATCTCTATAATGAAAACAGAAAAGTTGGTCTAAAAATAAACAGAGAAAAAAACTAAAATCATGTTTAATCATTTTGTAGAAATAAAAACATAATAGAAAACTATTTCTTAGAAAGTCTTTTCATACACATACTTAGGTCATCTTATTGATCTAAACAGTGGGCTCCAAAAGGAAATGAATAGAAGAGTGCATTTGGAAAATTGAAAGTATTTTTCAAAACAAGGATGTCCCATTCTGATTTTTCCAGTCATCATATATAGTTGTGAAACTTGGTCTCTGACAAATAAACTAGCAACAACTCAAAGAAAAATGGAAAGGCATTGCATTAAAAGACAAGAAACGAAATACCTGGATAAGAAGCCAGACTCATATCACAGACATCATTCTTTGCCACAAATGACTAAAATGAAAACGGGCTGGACATCTATCCAGAAGAGAAGACAAGCGATGGACCACCATACTAACAAAGTGGATTCCAAATGAAGAGAAACGAGTCCAAGGACGTCCTAAAACAAGATGGGATGATGAATTGTCAAAATTTGTTGAAAAAATTGGTCAACCATAGCTAAGAACAGAGAAAGATGGAAAAATCTGGAGGAGGCCTTCGTCCAGTGGTGGACTGAAAATGGCTGAAAAGAAGAAGATAACTGGTAAGCTCCCAACTAATCTCTGCCAGAGGTAGATTAATAAATTTAATCTATCTAGTTATGCTGTTAGCCTTGTTTATGAGACTTGAATTTTTCAGATGTGCTCTGATGGAATAGTGATAGATCTTGAGTAATCTCTGCTCCAAAGTGGGGGGGGGGGGGGGTTGTGGTTACAGGGTTTTAATTTAATATTTTTTGGGAATTGTAGCCATTGGCTAAGAAAGTGTTGATGATATGGTGAAGTTCAGAGTAGTTAAGGGCACCATTATCAAAACTGATTAATTTTTTCATTATGTAGGGTTTTTATAATCCCATATTTTTGGGAGGGATGGGAGTACTGCTGGTTGGTGAATGTATCTATCTGTATGTGTGGGTTTTCTGTAAAACATGAATGCAAGAGATCTATCAGGCTGGCATGTAATCAGAGTGTCTAGGAATGGGAGATTGTTATTTAGAACAATCAAAATCATCATCATCATGCTTTTAAGCCTAGAGTGGCCTGTTCTGGGTTTAGAAGTCATCATTGAATCTCTTTAGAGGACTGGTAATTAGTTTACGGAATTAACAATGCATATAAAGTATATTAATTAAAGGTAACTTTAATGAATAACTTCTATATTTCGGCAACGTCACATTGCCATCTTCAGGAACATAAAGATATGGTATGTGCACGCAGGCACTAACACAAAGCAAATGAGGAAGAAAGCAAGAAACTAATATTGTTCCTAAAGTCCTGATGGTGCCCTCTTGCGGGCTAATTTGGTAGTCTTGGCAGTTGGGCTGAAGTTCTCATAATGTAAGTCTCCCAAATTTGGGGTAGTTTCATGCACCCAAATTTGTTGAGGTTAGGAACGTTTTTTAGAGCTGCTGAAGATTCTTTGAATAATCTTTCGTATTTAAACTTGCTGCGATGAATTATTTTTGTTTTCTTCCAACGAATTTTATGGTGGGTATCTAAGGCATGGTCTGCCAGCCCAGAGCAGCTGTACTGGTGAAACCGGATGTAGTCTTGGTGTTCTGAAATCCTGATATTTGTTGTTCTGCCTGTTTGGCCAAAGTAGGACAATTTGCAGCTGCAAGGGACCTGGTATACACCAGGTAGATCTAGGGGAAGTGGTTGGTCTTTGGTAGAGCAGATAAGGGATGCCAACTTTTTATATGGTCTGTAACAGGAAGTAAGGTCATATTTTTTGAGGATATTGGTTATTTTCTCAGAGGTGCCGTGGATGTAGGGGATGGTGATAGACTTGGTGTAATCTTGTTGTTTATTATTTTAACGGTATAATAGAACACAGAAACTAAGTAAATAACATCACCGACGCAACGGCAAAAAAAGAATTCGACAGAGTTAAAAACCGGCACCAAAAGAAGTTCGAAAATCTACAACAACGGAACACCATACAACGACCGCAATTACAACAAGACCTCGTCGTTGTGAATCTATCGTCACTCACCTTAAGCAAAGAAGCCACAACTGCTTTAAGTCGAGGGCACAACTTTGCCATAACTCCCAAGCAAGTTCCAAAAGCCGAAATAATGGCGTCCATCGAACGAGGAATTTACGACCTGCCTCCAACAATAGCTAACAACATACGTTTAGATGTGGCCAACATCCTAATCAAGTCCAAGCCTCCAAAAAGTAATATCCCACATAAGGAATTCATTGCTATAAAAGAGCTACACAACAACAGCCAGATTACCATAACAAAAGCAGACAAAGGAAATGCAACCGTGGTGATGGACACAACTGAACATGAAAACAAAATGCACACACTATTACAAGATCAGTCAACATACAAAATTATAGATCGCAATCCCACCAACACACAAAAGAATAAGGCACGAAAATTATTAAAAAAAGTCACTTCCTGGCCCAAAGACACAGTTAACAAACTCAAACCCTTCCATGTTAGAACACCGAGGATCTATGGATCACCAAAAATTCACAAACCAGGCACACCCCTACGCCCAATTGTGGACAGTATAAATAGTCCCACATACAAACTGGCTAGACATTTAGCAAAGCTACTAGCCACTCTCACTAACAATTCTCCCTCCTTTATCAAAAATTCAGCACACCTAAAAAGCATCTTACAACACCTCACCCTAAAAAGCTCAGACTTAATAGTAAGCTTTGACATCACTTCACTATTCACAAATGTACCACTAATAGAAACCCTCAATCTACTGAAGTCACACTTCCCCCCTGATATATTTGAACTATTCAAATTCACAATACATGCAGGATATTTCACATGGAAAGGGAAAATATACAAACAAATTGATGGGACAGCCATGGGCTCCCCCCTTTCTCCCCCCCTAGCCAACTTTTACATAGAACACCTGGAAAAACAAGCAATCAATACAGCCACTCTCAAACCAACACTTTGGCTACGCTATGTTGATGATGTGCTTGCCATTTGGCCACATGGCCCTGAGACATTGAAAACATTCTTAGCACATTTAAATAGCCAACACCCAAAAATCCACTTTACTATGGAACCGGAAGCCAACAACTGTCTGCCCTTCCTGGATACACTCATCACACGTCTCCCAGATGGTTCCTTATCATTTTCAGTTTTCAGAAAACCCACACATACAGGCAGATACTTACACAAACAATCACACCATCATCCTTCTCAACAATATGGCATATTAAAAACGCTAACCCATAGAGCGAGAGCAATCTGTTCAAATGACAAGGCTCTTACTGCTGAACTGACTCACTTACGCCACACCTTCTTGGCCAACGGCTACAATCCACAAAAAATAAACAAAATACTAAACACTCCTAAGAAACCCCTCCCACCATCCACCACAGAGAACTACAACAAAACAGCCATCCCTTACATTAAAGGCACATCCGAAAAGATCTCAAGAATTCTCATTAAACATAAACTACGCACTACATTCAGACCATGTAGCAAATTAGCCACCCTCATCCGCTCACCCAAGGACAGCATTCCTCCTTTATCACATCCAGGAGTCTACCAAGTACCCTGCTCATGCAATCAAGCCTACTACGGTCAAACAGGAAGAACTGTGAATATCCGCATCAGCGAACATAAACGATACGTCCGGAAATATCATTATGGGAAGTCGGGCCTAGCAGACCATGCTCTGGATACCCCCTGCACACAGGATCAACTGGAAAAACACAAAAGTACTACACAGAAACCCATATAAATCAGAGAGATTGTTCTTAGAGGCGACAGAAGCCCTAAAACACACTCCAAATCTCAACAAATATGGCTGTATTAACTTGCCGAAGATCTGGGAGACAGTCATATTAAGAAAAAACTAGCACTTTTCTAGGACTCTAGCAATATATGATAGCGTTTTTTTTTTTTTTTTTTTTTTTCAGATAGAGGGCGCCAAAATCAGGACTCTAGTCTTTGTGTTGCTGCTACAATTTTGTTAATGTACACCATGTTGTTTTAGTCTCGCGTATTGTGACAAACAGTGTTTTTGTGCTCTGAAGATGCTGGTTATAATACCAGCGAAATATCAGCATCAAGTTAATAAATCAATTATTTACTTAGTTTCTGTGTTCTATTATACCGTTAAAATAATAAACAACATGTTCGACGAACACATAAGTCTATCCACACGTTTTTGGTGTAATCTTTATTGTGGAGGGGGGTTGTGGTTTACTGGTTTTAGTATTTTTTGGATTTTTTTGGGGTTATAGCCATTGGCTAAGAAAGTGTTGAGGATGTGGTTTAGTTCAGTAGTTAGGGCCTTGTCATCTGAGCAGATTAATTTTGCCCTGTTATATAGTGTTTTTATAACCCCATATTGTTGTGTGTGTGTGGGGGGGGGGAACTGCTGGTGAATGTATCTGCCAGTATGGGTGGGTTTTCTGTGAACAGAGAAAATCAAAGATCCATCAAGATGGCGGGTGATTAAAGTGTCTAGGAAGGGGAGGGTGTTGTTTTCCTCTTTTTCTAAGGTGAACTGGACTCTGGGGTGTTGGTTGTTTAAGTGTGTTAGGAAGGAATGGAGTGTGTCTGAGCCATGTGGCCAAATAGCAAACACATCATCCACATAACGAAGCCAAATAGTGGGTTTTTGTGGGGCGGAGTTTAAAGCTTTCTCTTCAAATGTCTCCATAAAGAAATTGGCCAAGGGTGGGGAAAGCGGTGAACCCATGGCTGTCCCCTCTATCTGTTTGTAGAACTTTCCTTGCCAAACGAAATAGCCTGAGTTCATTGTGAACTGAAATAGGGCTGAGATATCGGGAGGAAACTTGGCTTGGATGAGCTCTAGGGCTTCTTTGAGTGGGACATTAGTGAATAGGGAGGAGACGTTAAAACTGACTTATGTCAGGTTTCTATACTGGCTTTAAAGTGGGCTTAGTTTTTTTATGTGTGATGGCGTATTGCCAGTGTAGTGTGTGAGCGTTTTGGCTAAATGTTTGGCTAATTTATATGTGGGGGAATCAATGCCATCCACTATGGGACGCAATGGCACATTTTGTTTATGTATTTTGGGGAGGTCCATATAATCGGGGGGGGGGGGGGTCTAGAGTTATAAGGTTTTAGTTTGTTGGTGACTTCCACAGGCCAAGAAGCGACCTTCTTAAGGAGTCTGTGGAGAGTTCTAATCTGAGAGCTGGTCGGATTATATTCAATGGGGAGGTAAGTCGTACGGTCTAGTACTAAAGCAGTTAGCTTACCTTTGTAGTCTTTTTGATTGAGCACCACAGTGGCGTTTCCCTTATCCGCCTTGGTGATTACTATTTTTTTGTTGTTTTTCAATTCTTGTAGGGCTGCATATTCGTTTTTGGATAAGTTGGTTTTTGGAGGTTTGGCTTTAGTGAGTCTTTAGAGGATGCTCTGGTTTTCTTTTTCATAATAGTTTGCAATTTAAGGCTTGTTTTGGTAATCCTTCTTTTTCATTCTTTCAATGTGTTCCATCCATTTATATTTTTTAATTTTTTCTATTACTGATTCCTGGTTTAATTCTTTTATAATTTCTTCATTTCGTGTGATCAAACAGAGTATACTTTGCAGTTTTTCTCATAAACTTCCAGGTGTTGTTCATCTTTGTCTTTTTTGTTTTATTGTCTAGATTTTGCTTCCATACAATAGGACAGGTAGGGCTAATGTTTGTATACTTTTAGTCGGTTTGTTTTTGAGCTAGGTTAGGTTTAAATATAGTTACTTATACCTGTTATTTTTAAATATTTTGCAATTTTTAGGTTTATATCTTTTTCATTTTCATATGTAATTATACGTCATGTTGGAGGCTTAATGGAATGTATACAGCACTTAGAAAGGATTAACATAGGTTTAATACTTCCTATATTTCGTCCTAGTCACTAGGACATCTTCGGGGATTACAAAAAAAACTAATGTAACATGAACACAAATATTATACAATACTAAGCCCAACCACGGGGGGTGACACTAAAGTCCTATCTAGGTGGAGCGCCCTCTAAGGGCAATTGTAGGTGGTCTGGAATGTAAAGTGGGACCTCTGGTGATGAGTGTTTCCTAAATCTTCGGAAGCTTAATGCAACCGTATTTATTGAGATTTGGTTGATTTCTGAGAGCTGCTGCTTCTAAGAATAGTCTCTCTTTCTTGAATTTGCTGTGGTGGAGCATGGTGGTTTTCTTCCATGATACCCTGTGGGTGGTGTCCAAAACATGGTCAGCCAAGCTTGAATGGCCATAGTTGTGTTTACAGATGTAAGACTTGTGTTCCTCCAGGCGGATGGATGCTGATCTGCTTGTCTGTCCAAAGTACACCAGCTTACAGGAACGGGGTGCTTTGTAAACTCCAGGCAGAGAGAGAGAGGAGGGAGCTGATCTTTCGTAGAACGGATAAGGGTAGCAAGTTTGCGGTGGGGCTTATATGCTGTGTGTAGGTTGTACTGTTTTAGTATCTTGGCTATTTTTTCGGATGTGCCACGGATGTAGGGTATGGTGATGGCATTTTTAAAATCTTGTTGACGAGAAGGACGGGGAATGGGGGAGGAGTTGATTATTTTTTTGATACTGTGATCGCTGTAGCCATTGGAGAGGAAAGTGCTGTGTATGTGGTTAAGCTCAGTAGTGAGGGCGGTTCCACTGGAACAAAAATTGTGGGCTCTCTTGGTAAGAGTTTTAATAATGCCATATTGTTGAGAGGGGTGGTGGTGGGAAAGTTTGTGAATGTATCTGCCTGTGTGTGTGTGGGTTTTCTGTATACGGTGAAGGTAAGTGTATCATTAGGCAGGCGTGTGACTAAGGTGTCTAGGAAGGGTAAACAACCTTATCTCTCTTAGAAAAATGTTTTTCCCTCTGACATCTTAGATCTCTTTTCCTTTGCCATTAACTCTGGGTATTTCTCTTGGAACAACAAAATCTGCCAATTTCTATATGGAAGATTTCAAAAAACGAGCCATAGACTCAGCCCCACTCAAACCTTCTATCTGGCTAAGATATGTAGATGATGTGTTCTCTATTTGGCCTCATGGCCCAGACACGTTAGACTCCTTCCTCAGTCATCTCAGTAGTCTACATCCAAGAATCCAGTTCACTATGGAAAAGGAAAAGAACAATTGTTTACCCTTCCTAGACACCTTAGTCACACGTCTGCCTAATGATACACTTACCTTCACCATATATACAGAAAACCCACACACACACAGGCAGGTACATTCACAAACTCTCCCACCACCACCCCTCTCAACAATATGGCATTATTAAAACTCTTACCAAGAGAGCCCACAATCTTTGTTCCAGTGGAACCGCCCTCACTACTGAGCTTAACCACATACACAGCACTTTCCTCTCCAATGGCTACAGCGATCACAGTATCAAAAAAATAATCAACTCCTCCCCCATTCCCCGTCAACAAGATTTTAAAAATGCCATCACCATACCCTACATCCGTGGCACATCCGAAAAAATAGCCAAGATACTAAAACAGTACAACCTACACACAGCATATAAGCCCCACCGCAAACTTGCTACCCTTATCCGTTCTACGAAAGATCAGCTCCCTCCTCTCTCTCTGCCTGGAGTTTACAAAGTACCCTGTTCCTGTAAGCTGGCGTACTTTGGACAGACAGGCAGATCAGCATCCATCCGTCTAGAGGAACACAAGTCTTACATCTTCAAACACAACTATGGCCATTCAGGCTTGGCTGACCATGTTTTGGACACCACCCACAGGGTATCATGGAAGAAAACCACCATGCTCCACCACAGCAAATTCAAGAAAGAGAGCCTTTTCTTAGACGTGGCAGCAGCTCTCAAAAACCAACCAAATCTCAATAAATACGGTTGCATTAAGCTTCCGAAGATTTGGGAAACACTCATCACCAGAGTTTCCACCTTACATTCCAGGCCACCTACTACTGCCCTTAGAGGGCGCTCTACCTAGATAGGACTTTAGTGTCACCCACGTGGTTGGGTTTAGTATTGTTTGTTATTTGTGTATATGTTACATTAATTGTTTTTGTAATCCCCGTAGATGTCCTAGTGACTAGGACGAATAGGAAGTATTAAATTCTATTTTAATTCTTTTTGAGTGTTGTAAAAAATCCATTAAGCCTCCAACATGATGTCCTCACAGCACTTAAGCCTCTACACACGTAGACATAAATTTAGTAAGTTTGCAACATGGTGAATTATGTCACAAACTTACTAAAACTTAAGTGGGGAGGAAACTTATGTTGTTTCCTCCCCATTTAATTAATTCTATGTGTGTTAGATCTTCACAAGGACATTTTTCATTTGTTTTAATTCTTGTTTATTTCATCTGAAGCGAATGGTGGGATGAATTCCATATTTGATGGGGAAATGTTATAACTGTTATACCAGTTATATCACAACCAAATATTTTAACATTATGTAATAATAATGTGAGAATCTCAAAACCAGATATTTAGTTTTTAGAAATAAAATGGCTGGTCAAGCAGTCTAGAATAGCTGAACCAAACTTTGCCAGCCTGCTTAGTTATGTAGCATCTCTGTTCTCCGATCATTGATTGCGAGTTTGAATCGCAGTATTGGCATGGACAGGGCTTGAAAAATTGCTCATCTTCTCCTGCATGATGAATGAAAAATTTTAGTTAATACTCAGGAGTTGTAATTTGTCAGATTCAGTCATGCTGATTCAGTTTGATGCTGCAAATAGTGTTTGTATGTTTACCTAAATTATCACTTCTATTGGGGAATGTTGGTGATTACAAATGCCTGTTTTGTCGATTATCAGTAATTTTTTCATAATGGAATATGACTAGTGACAGGATAGGACATGCATGCACATTTTATTTTTAGAGAGAACTCAATCTTACCATGAGGCAACCAATTAATTGCAACACTGAAAGTTAAAATAAGTACCCAGCAGATAGCAGTAATAAACTTATTTCTTACTCAGTGATGGTATATGCAGAATTTGACCATTCATAGTGAATATTTTTCCCAAAATGTTGATTCCAAATTAAATGTTTTTCGATCATTTTCTAAGTTGTCACAGTGTCATAACATGACTAGCCTTGTCCTGTTTTTGACAGGGCTAATGATTGCCTTGGAACTGTTTTGGACAGCTACTAAAATTTTATATATATATATAGAGAGAGAGAGGAAAGGATACCACAGAAGGAATTAACAATCATAAAGGTGATATAAGGATATTCTAAATGTCAGGGAAATTATTCCAAAAATGAATAGGATTGTGAATAGGACTTCTTTTTTTTTATGTGACTCCCACAAGTTTTTTGTAAACTTATAGTGCATTGTAGAATGGGTGGATTAAGAATTTTTTCTATTTTTTTTTAAATTAACCTTACTTCTTTTTTTTTTTTTTTTTTTTTTTTTTGTATTTTATGTATGTTTTTACAATGTGGAAACCTTGCTCTAGAGATCAAACATTTTCAAGCTACTTTAAACCACCAGTAAGTGGGACAGTGGTCTCACAAAAGAATATGCTGTGAGAATACTGCTCACAGTTGTTTATTCTGTGACAATAAAATTCATCTTTGCCTAAAAACAATCACCAGAATATATGACCATAGCTAGATTCCACAGCCTGTTGTTGGAGAGCAGATACACTCACCACTAGGCCAACCAGTTACTATTGAGTTTAGATTATTTAATAAAATATGGAATTATTATTGCTGAATAATATTTTCTTCACTCAGCTACGATACAAAAGTATAGAAGGATTAGATAGAAAGCAATCACTATTCAATTTTGAGCAGGATAAATATGAATATTATATTGAAAATAAAAATATGTAAGAAAGGTCTAAGAATCAAAGTCAAGTTTTTGGAATGAAGCTAAATCATTCATTAATTAAATTAATAGATAAATATTAATTGAACAAAAAATAAGTTTGAAAACAAGAACAAACCTTCAATACCTAGTGTAAAAAATCGGAAGAAAACATTGATTGAACCAGTTGTAGTAATGCTTACTTTGCTGATTCAGCAAGTTAGGCAAGTACTATAAAAAAGAATTACAGTAAAGGTGTAAAAACAATTGAAGGTATTCTAGATGCCTGGAGCAATTACTTTGAAAAATTGTTAAATGAGAGTAATAGAACAGTTATTCAAAATAGATGCAATACATATTAATGCTTGCATAAGTGGAAAAAAAAAAAATCAGAAACCTGAAATGCAGAAAAGCAACTGAAGTAGATGATATTCAATCAGCAATTTTCAGATATAGTGCATAAGTGTTACAGTGGATGAACTACAGAATTCAGAAGAGCCAAATTCCACAACTTAATTAGAGTTCTCCTCTATAGATTACTGAAATAAAACCGATTGTGAGACATTTTCCGAGGTACTTGTGACATCTGAAACAATTTCAGATTTTGCAGAACTGTGCTGATAAAATATTTCATCATCATCATCAACAACAATGGACTTCACATTTGTGGCAAAATTTTCCAACTAGAGATAGCATCTGACAAGTTAAGATAATTAAAAAAAAAACTAGAGAATTATATTGCCCAAACTTTTTAGTAAGGAGCGACAGCTGTTCCTCTCTTTTTTTTTTTTTCCACCTCTCTAATCCAGAAAACTTGCTCTAGAGACCAAACATGGAACATTTATTTTCAAGCCACGTCAAGGCCACCAATAAATGGTTTGTGGTCTCTTCCATTTGGCAATGAAATTCATCTCCTAACGTCACAAACAATCATGTCCTACAGCAGGACTTGAATCTTCAGCCTGTTAGAAAGTGCATATACTTATCACTCAATAAGTTAGGCCAGTATTTTGATTTAGTTGTTGCAGTAAGGCCTCAAAAGCTTTCTTTAAATAAACATTCCCATTTAAAATGACTTTTTTTGGATTAATCACCCAAACAGATAAAATATATAAGCTTCTTATCCCTGTTATTTCAAAGGTATCCAAATGTTATATTAACTTGAATGGACACTTTGATCCATGTAATTACTGACACGTAAACATGTCAAGAACAGTTTGTTTGCTAAGTAAATCTCTGACTAAAAGATTCTGTGCTCTGTGTCAACTCCATGCTGAGCAAGATCAGTCTTACAAGATTTCAGATTTACAGTAGAAAAACATCTGGAGATAGCATAGTCTAACATTTTGTTAAGAATTCTAGCTATTGCTTCAGAGATAGTAGGGTCAGAAACTCTACATTCAACACTGGAGTTAACAGATCCAACTCCAAGATAATTACCATATTTTTCGATAGATAACGCACCTCCAACATTTTCATCACTCCTTTTGATGTATAGATAACATGCATGTGCCAACTAGCAGTAGAATTAGAAATAGAGTTAGGAAGTACAGACAGAGGACAAGAATTCTTTAAAAGCACGTGCGTCTAGTAGCAGTGGTCTATTATTCCGTACATCCTGTTTTAAAATATTTCATAAAGTAAATCATTATTTGTTTATATTTTGTTATTAGATCTGAATTACCCATGGAAGACAGAAGTACTTCATGAAAGGTCTAACTTTACTGTGTTCTCTGCGTAACTGCAGATGGTTCCAAACTACCACTGATGATGATTTTCAAAAGAAAGACTGTTCCAAAAGGTTGTGATTCCAAAGATATTATTGTTACTGCTAATGATAAAGGTTGGATAAATTCCGAGGTTATGAAATTTTGGTTGGAGAATGAAATTTGAGTTGAAAAATGGCATTTTTCAACCCAAAATCTTTGTTAGTGTTGGATTCGCGTTAAAACAATTGTAAGTATTCCAAATTGGCCGTCATTCCAGGTGATTTAACAAAAAAACTCCAACCCCTTGATCTTGTAGTAAATAAACCTTTCAAAGACAATTTGCAGGGCTAAGTTAGGAAGACTGAATATGAATGGCATCCATGAATATAGCAAAACAGGGCACTGTGTTAACTGTGTTAAAAATGGTTTCATTAAAGCACAAAGGAATGCAGTGGTGTCTGGTGACAATGATTATGAAGCTGAAGAAATACCAAATGAAATTTTTAACGCAATTGATTCTTTCAATATTGAGTCTGATGAAGAATTCTTTGGATTTGAATAATGTAATGTTCAATAAATATTAAGTAATACTTCTGCCTTAGTTATGTTATTACATTTGATTTACCTCTCATACCTTTCAAATGTATACCAAGCATGTTCATTTTTAACGAATTTAGACTTTTTTGTATAGATAACGCACACATTATCTATCGAAAAATACGATATATTAAATCATCTTGGAGTTAAAACTCATAATTGCATGTATTATGCTTAGTTCGTTTGTAAGGAGGAAGGCAAAGCAAGTTCTGTTGTAGTAGGGTCTTCATGATTACTCTTTTTTTTTTTTTTAGACTGAGTTATTATTTATTAATAATAGATAAAATAAACAGTTCAGTCAAAAAAAAAAAAAAAAAAAAAAAAAGAGGCATTAACAAGACCCTACTTAATGGCTAAGCTGATTTATGCTGAATATATCTGTTAGTGAAAGTTGGGTTACAATAGATAGGACTTGTCAAATCATTAAAAAAAAAAAAAAAAAACTTTTCCCCTTTTCTTTTTCCAAGGTGAACGTGATTTGTTATCTTAATCTGTTCTATCATTGAGATCAATGTCTTTTCCATATTTGGCCAAATTACCAAAAGATTGTTCCACATAACAGGCCTCCAAAAAAATATGGATGAGAACTGATAATGAATTGTCATATTACATCAGAATTATATTTTAGATATTTTTATGTTTTATATTTATTATTATTATTATAACGGTGTCTCCATGGAGTCAAAAGACTCAACGTGGGAGACCCCACATTGACACGCTAACCATTATTTACACAATACCTATCATACTTCTCCTTAAATTCATTCACAGACAAAGCATTCACAACCACCTCTGGCAACGCATTTCACCCCTTTACAACCCTCCAAGTAAAAAATCTAGTCCTAACAACCTTGTTAATCACACTCTTACATAATCTCCAGGGATGGCCCCTCATCCTCTCCCTTCCTGCATTTGTCTTAAAAATGTCATCAGTATCAATCCTGTAAAATCCCTTTAATAATTTATATGCTTCTATCATATCTACTCTCCTACGTCTATCAGCTAGTTTTTGGAGCCCACAGATCTTCAATCTATCCTCATAGGGAGCATCCCACAGACCTGCAACAATCTTTGTAACTCGTCTCTGAATCCTCTCCACCATTTCTTCATCACCAAGAAATCCAGGTGACACCTGGATTTCTTGGTGATGAAGAAATCCAGATCTGTGCACAATAGTCCAAACGCGGTCTTATTAATACCTTATAAAGTGGAACAATAACTTCCTTATCCCTACTTGTTAGCGTGTTCTTCAACAACCATGTAATTTGATGTGATATTTTGGCAATCTTTGCAATATGCCCTTTAAACTTAAGTTCTCTGTCCACAATAACTCCTAAGTCCCTTGCCTCGTCAACTTCTTGCAGTTCAGTTCCGTTGATATAGTAAACAGCATGTGATCTCATCCTCCTGAAGTGCATCACCTTACACTTAGCCATGTTAAACTGACAGCCATTTACCTTAGTCCATACTATCAGCCTATTTAAGTCATACTGCAAGATATCTACATCATCTGAATTGACTATCGCTCTTCCTAATTTTGCATCATCAGCAAACAAGTATATATTTCCATTCAAAGTATTCCCAATATCATTGATGTACAAATTAAACAATAGAGGGCCAAGCATTGAGCCTTGAGGTAAACCACTAATCACTTGCCTTCTCCTAGACTCAGCTCCTCCATAAACCACTCTTTGATATCTGTCCACCAGCCATCCTCTAATCCAAATCACCAGATTCTAATCCATACCCATTTGCTCTAATTTATGCAACAGAGTTCTGTGTGGAATTGTCAAATGCCATTGCAAAGTCCAGCAGTATCACTGAGTAAGGATTTCCTTTATTCCAACTCTACTGTTACTTTATTATAGAACATAAGCAAGTTACTGAGGCAAGACCTTCACAAAATCATGTTGCCCCTTATAAAATATCCTATTGCTGTCCACCCAGTCCTGAATTCTAATTTTTACCAATTTCTCCAAAACCTTAACCACCACTCCAGATATATTGATTGGTCTATAATTTACAACCTCAGTCTTAGAGCCTCCCTTGTGCAGTGGAATTATTTTCCCTCTTTCCACTCTATCGGTACTTTACCAGAACTGAGGTTTAAATTAAACATTCTGGTTAGAGGAGTTGCTAATTCTCTTGCACATTCTCGTAACACATGGGCCGATATGCCATCTAACCCAATGGCAGTGTTAACATTAAGGTTCTGTAATATATTAAGCACCTCTATTTCGTCTATCTCTAGACTCTCATCAGTCAATGACACATTTGACACTGCACTATCACAACCAAGATGGTACACTTTTGCAAAATGATCACTAAGCAACTCAATTATTTGATTTGTTTCTGTAATTTCCCTACCATCAACACTTTTTAAAGTAATCTTTCCATGGTTATTCTTCCTTTTACTTGCCACATAGCGAAAGAACTCCTCTGAGTTTCTTTTGGATTCATCAGCTAACTTCCTCTCATAATTAGTTTTGGCTTTCCTTACCATACAGGTTTCTTTGCCTGTACCTTGTACTGCTCATGGGAGCGCTCATCACCTTTTTCTTTATACTTCCTTCACAACCTTTTCTTTATCTGCAACTCCTGCTTAATAATATTATTCATCCATCTTACTCCCACTTGATTTCTCCTTCTGACTCTGGGAATACAGTCTGATACAGCTTTCTTTAAATACTCCTTGACAATCTCCCACGCACCATCAACATCTCTCCCTTCAAATTCTCGTGCCATAGCACTGCTGAAAGCTAACTTCTCAGCTTGTCATAATCACCAGCCTTGTAATTCCACATATACCCCCTTCTTAACAGAATATTCAACACATCTTACAGTCTCCCAGGTCAAGACCATATGATCGCTTTCCCCAAGTGGAGACAGTGTAACTAAATTACTTATTAATATGTTCTACGATGTTATGACCAGATCTAACACTCTTAGGGCATGGGTCCTATGCTACCAAGCGCATCCCTAGGTTGTGGATAAAGGAATGGCCTCTGGATACAGAGGTTAGCTGCGAATAAACATGGAAACCAGTGAATAAGCAGTCGTGGACAATGGGACAGCATCTACCAACAGGAAGTGGTGAGATAGACAGTGGCATGGTTATCTCTATAAAAAGCCACACACAAAATGCCAGCCTGGCTGGCCGAGTGGTTAGTGTATCCGCTCCCTAGCCAAAAGGTTGGGGGGGTTCGAATCCCACCGTGGGCAGGATTCGGAACCCCCCCCCCAACACAAACAAAAAATCGCAAACGAATGTTTGTGATTGACTGTGGAAATAGGGGTGGTGGTCGGTGATAGAATGCGTTGATGTAGTTGCAGTCTGCTGGTGGATTGTGAGTGGTCGAGACAGTTGTAGAGCAGATGCCCTCCTTCGATAAGTCTTTGGACTTCCTGGAGGTAACAAATAATAATAATGGATATTATTTCTGGGAAAAATCCTATGTTACTCCTCTTTACAAACTATTATATTTACGGCTATTTTGTCTGTTTCTGTTTAGGAGTGCCCCCCATTTAAATGTCATTGGTTTTTTACTCACGGATTCTTAGGGCATTGTAGATGTATATTTACTAATAAATATATGTAGCATAAAGGAAGAGAAATTTACACATACCTTTTTCTGGGTGTTGTGGCTTTTCTTCTTTCTGCAATGTGCAAACTACTGTGTGTGTGGGAGGGGTTTTGGCAATGTGGGAGAATTAAAAGAGAAATGGAAAAAACCCGGGTTTTTTGAATAATATATATATACATATATATTATATTATTAGGGATGGGCGGAGCGTTTTTTATCTTTATATAGGGTGGGAAAGGGTGAAAGGGGTTGAAAACACAACTGATTTTTAGAGGGGGAGGTTGTGGGAAAGGGGGTTGATGGGGGTGCAGTCCGTTTCGACTATGCTTGGTCATCATCTGTCTGAACACATGGAGGAAGTGGATGGTATGTCAGGTCGGTTAAGTGCTTCTGCTTCTGCGTTTGAAGTGTTTGTGTTATTGCCTATTGGTCGGAGTTGTGATCTCAATTTTACAGGGTGTTCGGGATAAATTTGACAGTTTCGTAAGGAAAAAGAAAATCTTCTTTGTATCTATTAAATTTAATGAATTGACAAAAAAACATTACAGGCAGAGTTAATTACAATACTATCAACAAGATTTACTCAAAATAACCACCATTAGCATCGATCACACCTTCAATTCTGCTTCGGAACCTCGAACAAGCTGATGCTACAGTCTCCCTGGGAAGGGCCGCAAAAACTGTTTTAATTTTATCCATTAACTGGGCTTTTGTATTACTGGAAGTGCGATTGGTGTATTTTTCAACTGCGCTCCATACAAAATAATCCATGGGGTTAAGGTCTGGGGAGTTTGAAGGCCAAACATTTGGACTGGTGAAGTCGTAGAAATTTTCAGACAACCATTTTTGACTTTTCCCAGAGGTGTGGCAAGGGGCCGAATCCTGCTGCCATATATACGGCCTACCATTGGCTACCCTTGTTATCCAGGGCTTGACTACAGTTAGCAACTCCACGAACAAAGCCCGAATTCCAATGCCAGGGTTCTTCAACACCTGTTCCTGCAGATTTGCGAGGAATTCTGCTGTACGAACGCAATCAGATCGTCTGCTAGGGATCTTTCTTCTTGCTACATCCTCGTAGTCACCATTGCAAGTCTCTAGTTCATGCCTGATTGTTTTTACTGTATTCATGGAGCATTGGGCAGCAGTCGTAATATCCTTATTTTGATGGCGGGCACGAATCATCATGATACAAGTTATTCTCTTCCATGATTCAGGTGGGTTCCAGCTATCCATCCTTTCTGACATCTTGTATATGAATGAAGAAGGGTCCAAACTTTTAAATGAAGAGAAGTGTGTGTTAATACATGTAACTTACGGAAAAATATAATTAATTATAAATATGTCAAATTTATCCCGAACACCCTGTATATTGTGGAGCTTCCAAACCTCAGAGATTATGTAGGGCCTGTGGACATTGATAGAGTTCGCATCACATTTTATGGCTATTGTTTCCGATATTCTAAGCATTGTTTCATTGTCTTGTCTATCTACTATGATAGCCTTGTCAATCTGTGGGGTATGTTTTTGTTCAAGGGGGTGAACAGCTATTTCCGTTTTTCTTGTGCTTTGTGTTCGATTTTCTTTTTGATGTTGCATTTTTTTAGTGTTTAAATGTTCTGGAATAGGGATGTTACAATCATGGAAGTGTTCTTGTAGTCTTGCCCATAAAGACCTGACGGTGGAACCTGTGTAGGTGATATCACAGTCTTTTCTTTTTGGCAGGGAAATTTATAGACTACGTTGTGATGTTCAAATATTTCTTTTTGTGTGTGAGATTTAGTGAGTTTTAGGAGATTTGCCAATTTTTGGTTTGTGGTGAATACCAGTTTCTAGTCAGTATGTTTGAAGATGTATTTATAGGCTTTGTATGTGTTTTGGGTGTATAGTAGTTTGATAATTTTTTGTGTTGTGAAGTTTGTTTTGGTACTTGGGTTGTTTTTGGCCGTTCTGTTTGCGTAATTTATTAGTTGTGATTTTTGAAGATCTGTTAGTTTTTTTTTTTTTTTTTTTTTTTCGGAGATTATGTAGGGCCTGTGGACATTAATTTCAACCAATCATAGTTATCTAAACGCAGAAATAAAAAAAAACTAACACAGATCTTCAAAAATCACAACTATCCTAGACAACTAATAAATTACGCAAACAGAACGGCCAAAAACCACCAAAACAACCCAAGTACCAAAACAAACTTCCTAACACAAAAAATTATCAAACTACCATACACCCAAAACACATACAAAGCCTATAAATATACTGACTACAAACTAGTATTCACCACAAACCAAAAATTGGCAAATCTCCTAAAACCCACTAAATCTCACATACAAAAAGAAATATTTGAACACCACAACATAGTCTATAAATTTCCCTTCCAAAAAAGACTGTGATATCACCTACACAGGTTCCACCATCAGGTCTTTATGGGCAAGACTACTTCCGTGAATGTAACATCCCTCTTCCAGAACATTTAAACACTAAAAAAACACAACATCAAAAAGAAAATCGAACACAAAGCACAGGAAAAATGGAAATAGCTGTTCACGCCCTTGAACAAAGACATACCCCGCAGATCGACAAGGCCATCATAGTAGACAGACAAGACAATGAAGCCTAGAATATCGGAAACAATAGCCATAAAATGTGATGCAAACTGTATCAATGTCCACAGGCCCTACATAATCTCTGAGGTTTGGAAGCTCCACAACATAAAATTGAAATCACAACTCCGACCAATAGGCAATAACACAAACACTTCAAGAGCAGAAGCACCTAACTGACCTGACATAGCATCCACTTCCTCCATGTGTTCAGATGATGACCAAGCATAGTAGAAATGGACCGCATCCCATCACCCCCCCCCCCCTTCCCCACAACCTTTCACGATTTGCCACCCTATATAAATATAAAAAAACGCTCCGCCCATCCCTAATAATATAATATATATGTATATATATATTATTCAAAAAACCCAGGTTTTTTCCATTTCTATTTTAATTCTCCCACATTGCCAAAACCCCTCCCACACACACACAGCAGTTTGCACATCGCAGAAAGAAGAAAAGCCACAACACCCAGAAAAAGGTATGTGTAAATTTCTCTTCCTTTATGCTGCATATATTTATTAGTAAATATACATCTACAATGCCCTAAGAACCTGTGAGTAAAAAGCCAATGACATTTAGACGGGGATACTCCTAAACGGAAACAGACAAAATAGCCGTAAATATAATAATAATAATCTCTTGTCCCTTCCATTACATGCTATCTCAGGTAGTTTTCTCTTAACAACTGTATAAACTCCATTTCCTTTACTTGTGACCATTCTTTCTCCCAATCTATGTGCCCAAAGTCAAAATCCCCTATAATAATTACTCGACCTTCACTCATCGTGCTAATTTGCCAATACACACTATCTACATTCTCCCTTATACCGCTTGGATTATAGCAACAACTGATTACATATTTTGCCTTGCTGATCTCTATCTCACACCAAACAGCCTCAAATGAACTGCCCTCTACATACCTGTCACCTTGAGGCACTTCTACCTTTTTTGGCTTTAACATTTCGTCTATCATTAGTATAACCCTTCCCCAATTCTATCATCTCTGTCCTGCCTGAAAATACTGTACCCCTTACATTCAATCCCTATAACTATATCATTCTTAGTTAACCAAGTCTCACTAATTCCTATAATTTTTGGCCAAGTTGTACTAAGTAACAACAAAAATTCTTCACACTTATTCCAAATACTTCGAGCATTAGTGTACATAAACTGCAATACTCCCTTCCTCCCTGTGTGTGAATTAGTCCACTCTGTATACTGTTAATTTGCCGTGAACAATTAATCTCAAATTCACAGCAATTAATGACCTTAGTACTATTTACAGCTGACTCTATCACCTGCCTCCCTAGCAAATCCCATTTCCTTGTTTTTAAACATTTACTCTATCCTTTATCAATAAATGTTCTAAATGCCAAGCACCCACTCCATTTAAGTGCAAACCATCTCTCTTAAAATACTCCTTCCTTTGGTCAAACTCATCCTAGACATTCATAAAATGAATATTCAGTTTCATTTCTTTGCAAAAGCTTTTACACAATCTTGACATCATTCCATTTACTATAATTGCTCTTCTGTTTAATTCATCACTATCTTGGTAGCACACTCATGATCTTTCCACTCACTGCTATCATTAAATCCTTCAAATCCTGTCTCACAGAAAATCTTTTGCTACCTAGATCATTCATCCCTATAACTGCAATAATCTTACTCGCTCTATCTTTCTGCAATTTCACAGCCTCAGTTATATCCTTAATCTTTGACCCTGGATAACACGCTTTAATTACTCTACCATCCTTCACACCCTTAATTATAGAATCCCCATACAGCACAATATCTTTTCTGCTCCTTTTTAACTTGACATCCTTTACCCCCACTGATGACTTTGGGTTGTGTGCTCTGAAGATGCTGGATATAATACCAGCGAAATATTAGCTTCTAAGTTAATAAATAGTTATTTTCTTATCCATCTGTGTTCATATGATACCATGAAATCTATTACAACATTTAATGGCAGAATGGCATAAAAGTAAACAAAATTGTTAAGTTATTGAGTGACTACTTTGCAATGCTATGCATCTGAGGACGATTGCTGTGATGTGAGAATAAAAACTGATAAATTGGGAGTATTTAAGATACTGCAGGAAAGCAATGCAAATACAGCCTCGAAATTACATTGTATATGATCTATGTATTACAAGAATGCCCAAAGCAATTAGCATTGCCTCTGAAGAGGCTGTTGGTGAAGTCCCAAAGGAAGGAAAATAGTTTCACTACATAAAGGAGGCTCAAAGGCTTCACAGAACAATTACTTTCTCAAAAGTAGTGGTAATGATATTGAAAAAGTTGGTCAAAACAGAATTCAGAAATGAGTGGATAAGAATGTGATACTCTATGGTGAGCAGCAAGGCTCCGTGAAGGTACATAATTCTTTAATTTATTTACGTTATATCATGGTGACAGCCGAGTTGGATAAAGGAAATAATTGTACACAGGATGACATTGCTGGATTTTGCAAAAGCTTTTGTCAGGATACCACATATGACTCTGTTACATATACTGGACCAAATGGGGATGGATAGGAAGCTGGTAATATGAGAATAGTTGATGGACAGATACCAAAGAGTAGTATGTGGAGGAACAAAACTCAGGAGAGAGTGGGTGACTAGTAGTGTGCTGCAAAGACCACTGCTGTTTAATTTGCACATAAATGATTCAGTTCAAGACAATGCAGAGAGTTAGTAGGATGATTTAAATATACTTACAGTATGGCCAAAAGATAATGGATACCAGTTTAATTTTAAAAAAGTGTATATATATATATATATATATATATATATATATATATACAGCAAAAACCCCTTTTTTACACTTTCCAGGGGACTGATGGAAAAAAAGTGTAAATAGCAGGAAATGTAAAAAAAACATTTAGAAAAGGCTAAAAGATGAATTACTGCTAGTATGTGAGTCTACATACCAGATTACAAAATTTAATAACTGAAAATAAATGAATTTACAATTATTTACATTTATCTATTTAAAAAAATCTTTAATTGTTGATTGTTTTTGCTTTTTCTGCACTTTTATAAGTTCCACCTGCTTCTCCACAGTGTATAAGGCATTTAATGTCCCATCGTTTCCTGATGCACTTACAATATACTGCCTCAAAACAGCGATAGCTTTCATTGCTTCTTTACTAGTAGGGACGTTAGGTTCATGATCACAGTCTTCTTCAACCACTTCTTCCTCACCAAGATGGTTTGAAAGGATGCCTTCTACACTTGGTACCACTGATGTGATCACACCAGCATCAACATAGTCTTGAAATGAGGAAAACTCATCCATCACATACCAGTTGTTGGGCTGTCACATATCTTCTTCCTCCTGTAGTTGTTCCTTCTCTTCCACAAAGTAACTCCTGCCTTCCAGAAATAGTTGGATACAGTTTCAGGAGTAACATGCAACCATACTTTGGCCACATAATGCATGGCATCAAGGATTGATATGGTCATTTGTTTCGGGTCCATACCATCATCATGCATAAACACAGCTTTTTCAACAAGCATTTTTCTATATTTCCATTCAAATATTTGGATGATGCCCAGATCTAATGGCTGAAGCTCACTTGTACAATTAGGGAGAAAGAACGCTAATCTAATGTTTTTAATGTTTCGCAAAATACTACTACTGATAGACATTTGTCTAGCAGTAGTAGTATCCGGTGGTGATTTTCCCCCATTTTAGCATCTAGAGCATGCATGGTGGATGTGAAGATGCTGCTGGTCATCCATGCTGTGCTGTTGGCATCATACTTATTAGGCAGATTTTTCACGTTCTTAAAACGCTTTGGCTTTTTTAATTTACTAATTACCAGTGGAAGTAATTTTTCTGATCCATCAGTTGACCACGAGCAAAACAGTTACCCTCTGCTTGCTGAGTTTTCCACCGTGACATTTTTCTCCTTTAAAACACGATGTTTTACTTGGTAGAATGTTATAAAAGAGCCCAGTTTCATCAACATTGAAAATATTTTTTGGTTCGTAGTCCTGAATAATATTCTTTAGTTCATGTTTCCATTGGTTTACAGTTTCCCCTGCAACACTTACTTTCTCCACACACTTGATAATTCCTCTTTATAAGGCCTTGATATGACTACATCTGAATTACTGTATTGAGGTTTGGTCACCTGGATTTCTATAGTATGAGAAAAGGGTGAAGAGGATCCAGAAATGGGTAACTAAACTGATGAGTGGTCTTTATAATGCTCTCAATGACAACAGACTGGGAGTTTGTGAGTGGAGAGTTGCAGAAGTTGGTTACACTGAAAAGAGGGGATATGATAGAAACATTTAAGATATTAAAAAGGTTTTGTAGGATCGATGCAGAGTTTTTCAGCATTTAGAAGTGGGGTGGAAAACAAAGAATCATCTCTATATACCAAGTTTGCTTGGAAAGTGGTGAATGAGTGGAACAGGTTGCCAGAGTGTGTGTGCTTTGTTTGCCAATGCATTGTTCAAGAAGAGATATGTCAGATATTGTTCAATAATAATAATAATTTAGACACACTTTTACAAGGAGCATCACATGGAAGAAACCAGTTTTATATAACAGCTATTGCAAATTTAAAACTTTTTTTTTTTTTTGAATACCACGAATGAAGCACCCCTCCAACTGCAACAAATATAGCTGCATTACTTTAACCAAACTTGGTGAGGCTAATTCATCCCAACAGCCAAAGCTGCATTTCTTTCTCTTACCCAAGGAGGATACTCGCTTATATTTAATCTTGTGTTTCCATTAAAGTAGTTTTAGTATACCATGTTTTATGCTTTGTTTGAATGTAGAAAAATATTATTATTAAGAGAGATCTCCAAAGAGTCAGGGACTCATCCAGGAAGGCCCCGTACTGCCTGCACCAGCTATCATACCTGTACCTCTATTCATTCACACTACTTGTGCACACATCCAATGGCAATCCATTCCAATCATGCATCATCCACCAATTGGTGAGAGTGACCATGAGGTGATTACCTGGGTGGTTGCCAGTAGTGCGAGAAACTCTGTGAGAAAAAGGTACATGTGAAACTACAAGGGGAGTGATTATGAAGAGCTCAGGAGACAGTTTGTGGGTGTATCGTGGAATGAGGAGTTAGCTGGAAAAGAGATCAATGCAGCTTGGGGGATTTTCAAAAACTGTTTAGTAGATGCAATGCCCAAATGTATTCCAAGAGTGAGAAGGTTAAATAAGGTGGGTGTGAGATGGATGAATAAAGAGATTAAGCATGCGATACAGAGAAAAAGGGCATTGTGGAGGCAGCATAAGAGAAGTGGAAATAACCAATTCCACGAGGTCTACAAATACCAAGCAAGGAGGGTGACTTGGTTGGTGAGGGTAGCTAAAGAGAGGTATGAACAGCAGTTGGCTAATGAAGCCAAAAAGAATCCCAAGAAGTTCTTTCGATATGTAGCCAGCAAAAGAAAGATTAATTATGGGAGGATGACATTGATTGGAGAAAATGGTATAAAGACAGCTGATGCAGAATGTGTGGTGGAGATACTTAATGAGCAGTTCATAAAGATCTTTCAATCTTGTGAATGTGACTTCATGGAGAGATTGAGAGCACTAGATGATGGGGAGGAGAAACTGACTGCAAGTGAGCAAGAGGTGTATGGGGAGTTGAGTAAACTAGATGTTAATAATGCTGTGGGACTTGATAATATATCACCACGTATTCTGAAAGAATGTGCCAGGGAGTTGACGCCTGCCTTGACATATTTTTTTAATATGAGTCTTGCACTCGGTCAAATTCCTAAGGAGTGGAAGGAGGTGATCAAACTCAAGCATCAAACTATAGGCCTATCTGTGTGTCAGGTGTTGTGGTTAAGTTGTTGGAGAAGCTTGTGAGAACTAGGATCCAGAGTTGGGTTGATAACAATGGTATTATCTTTGATGGACAGCATGGATTTGCTAAAGGGAGGTCATGTTTTAGTAATCTACTTATTACAATAAAGTGACTGCTTCCTTGGACAGAGGAAAAGGATACACAGTAATATACTTGGATTTTGCAAAGGCTTTTGATAGAGTACCTCATGATAGGTTGACAGTCAAACTATAGCAGATGGGGTTAGATATTAAATTGGAGACTGGCTATCTGATAGGTATCAACAAGTTGTGTATGGGGAGTGATATCCAGGAAAGGAAGGTCACTAGTGGAGTGCCTCAGAGGTCTGTTTTAGATCCATTGCTGTCTAACTTGTATATTAATCATATAGGTGAATATTTGGATGGAGATATTAAGTTGTTTGCAGATGATGGGATAAACCATGAAGTGTAGTGAAGATGTTGTGGCCTTACGGGAAGACTCGAATAGATTGAGTGATTGGGCACGGAAATGGGGGATGCGAGTTCAATGTTGCAAAATGTAAGGTTTTAAAATTTGGAAAACAAAGATGGGGATGCAGAATTTATGCTTGGTGAGAATATATTGTTGGAGGTAGAGGAAATAAGAGATCTGGGGATGATAGTGGATAAGGATCTAAAATTTAGGGGACACATCGCCAAAATTGTGAAGACAACACAAAGGCTTCTGGGAATGATGCGGAGGACACTGACGTGTAGAAGTAGGGAGATTCTTGTTCAGTTGTATAAGGCTTTGCTTAGGCCACACATGGATTATTGTGCCCAGATTTGGTCACCGGGTTTTCAGAAGGATGATGAGATGCTGGAAAGGGTCCAAAGGAGACTGACTAAGGTAGTTTCTGACCTCTGGAATGTCAAGTATGAGGAAAGATTGAGAAGATGTAATTTGCAGAGTCTGGTGGACAGGAGGAAGAGGGGGGAGATATGATAGAGACCTACAAGTTGGTAAGGGGTTGTTATAGGATCAATGCTGGAGAAGCTTTACAGAGAATAGTGGGAGATCAGGGGAGAACCAGAGGTCATCCCTGGAAACTGTATAAAGAGGGTGTGAGTAGGGGAGTGAGAGGCAGGTTTTATTCGTGCAGAGTTGTGAATGATTGAAATGCCTTGCCTGAGAATGTGGTGTCTGCAAAGAGTTTGAATGTGTTTAAAACACGGTATGATGAGCTGTGTTTGTAATAAAAGGACCTCCTAGATGAGTCTTTGACTCCATGAGGTCTTGGGGTGGTAATAATAATAATATATCTAGAAATTATACTTACGGTTTTATTATGCTCTCTCACTTCCAACAACCCAACCCTTTCATATCCTCTCTCATACTGAACGTATCGCTAGTGAAGTTATTCATATCTACTAGAATTGCTATTTATTTTGCTTTTCTGTTTTTCAATTGTATGTGCTTTCAAATTCATATTAGAAGACTTAATTAAATTAAGTGGATACTGAGACTTTCAACAATTAAAAACAATTATAATTAGTACCCATAACCAAATAAAATCCTTTTTTTTCTAATAAATTGTTATTTCATCCTAATATTGCAGCATGAATCAATGTAGTCAAAAATGGCTGGTTTCATTAATACGGTTTGATATACCAGTGTTCTGATCTATGTCTGAGAGCAAAGAAGTATCCTCCAAGGATGTTGGCAATTTTTTAAATTTCAATCCCATGCATGGGAGATCACAAAATTTGTAATGCAGCATTGCCACTTGTTGAAAGGCACGTGATCAAAGAAGAAGGAATCTGTACATAATATGTTTGTTTTCATTGGAGAAAATGATATGGAAGGGTTGTTTCAAAGAACAGAGGTAGATGGAATGAAGGAATAGAAGTCAGTCTGATATGTTTGGAGCTGAACTCTGTATTGATCTGACTAGCAGCTGTATATAGTTATAATTAGAGGAAAACAGAAAACATTGGCTTCAAACTCACTAGTTTTTGAAGCATTGCTCATGAAAATACCTATAAAAAGGACATGTTACAGAACAAAGCATCTCAGAGAAAGTGATTAGAGGGAATATGTGCGAGAGAGAGAGTTTGTGTGTCAGCTATTGAATAGACTATCCTCTGTTTTGAGGGAAAAAATTCCAAGATTTAGGAGATATGGTATTTATAGTGTTGAGAATTGTGCAGTAGAGAAGTAGTGTTATGAACAAAAAGAACATAAAGATGTGATGTGTTCATGTTTGGATAGGTTATGAGAAGGTCAACCAAAGAAAAAAACAGATCTTCACTAGTGATTGGTATGTTATCAAGTGTGTGTGATGGGTGGGGGGGGAATAAGATGCAAGATAATTCATCTGAGAAAGAGACTGAATTGTGTTTCGATAACATTGAAATTTACCAGCCTGTCCACACCTCACTTAAAAATCGTATGGAAATCAATGCTTAGCATACCAGCCAAGGAAATTCTGAAGCCTAAATCACCTGATCACCACATGGTTTCTTGAAGAAGAGAAATGCAGCATACTGCCATCTGCAAAACCATTGACAGAACTTGTTGGTGAGAGAAAGCAGAGAGCCCTACAACACTGCAGCACTAACTAAAAAATCTAATAGAGGAAACTGTGCATCACAGCATACACAATAAACAACCAGAGAGAAAGCTGGCAATTCAGTTTCAAAGGTCTGCAGGAAGACAGGTCCTGTTACCAAACCCATCAAATGCCCTGGAAATATCAAAAGCAAACATGAAAGTTTCACCAGTCCTTTTCACGGACTATGGGTATTTAACCAGGAAATCCACTGTTGAAATCCATTTTATTGATCACTATTTAGGGACAGGCTGGATAAAGGTCTGCTTCCATGCTGTTGGCTAGATGGCAGATGAGTATCCAACTTGCATAGGTGAGAGGATGTGTCAACAATGGAGTATTAGCTTTTAGCACAACTAGAAGGATACCATCTAGACATCAGGAAACTTAGTATTAAAGACCACTAAGAATTTTTCTGATATCATTCTGGTGAAAAATCAAAGCATGATGTGAGCATTTTATGATATAGTGGTAGGAGGTTTGCCCTGGTCATCCATACCTAATGTTAAGACTAATGTCAAGGGTTATGTCTTATCTTTAGGCAATGCTATTATGATATACCATCATGGTGTGAGAGAGACAGAAACAAATGACAGAGGAAGCAATCAATGGTCAAAGTGAAGGACCAGAAGGCCTTTCGCACCTTACCCTTATACCATAGGATAACCTATATTTTATACATTTTCTTATTTCTACTACAAAATATTGATTTCTACTAGCTAGTTGCTTGATGAGACTAGAACTGCTAGTGATGACAAGAAACTCCTACAACAAGAGTATCCACTAAGTTTATACATCAAGTCAAATCCACTGAAATCAGTGAAGGTAAATACTTCAAGAAATTAAAGAGCTCATTTCTAATATCTTGATACTATTTGACAGTAAGTGTTTACAACATTCTGAAAACACAATAGTAGATGGGAAAGAAAAAAAAAAAAAAAGATGAATTTAAATTGGGTATTTTTGGAAAGGTTGCTTGAAAAAATATACAGTAGCCAACAAATGAATCCAAACAAGTCAAGTTTTTGGTTGGATTTTTGTTTCAGTTCACAATAATTTTGGTTTTAGTTTGCTATTTTGGTTGAGGGCCGCATGTTTTAACTGTCTCTACAATGTTTATTAATAGTATTGTGCATTTTTAACACTATGAATGTAAACCAGTTGACATCAATAGTGTTTTATTTGTTTTGTGTAGCTATAAAATGCACTCGTCTCCAAGAAAGCATTCAAAAATGTATTCTTTCTCAGCACACATTCATGACTCAAAGACAAATTGCCAATGAATGTAGTGTTGGTTTTGGTACTATTAATGTGATTTTAAAGAGGTTTAGGGAGACAGGTACCTTTTCTCCTGATGAAAGAAAAATGAATCCATAATTTCTGCTGTAAACTTAAATGGTGACTTGGCAGCTAGAGGGATGAGTGTTTCTGACTTGACAGTCCATCAAGTTGGGAGCAGGGAGGACTGCCCATAGACCAAAAAAAAAAAGAAACAACTAATAATGAAGACTATGCATAAAAAGTGGCTCCAGTTGGCAAAAGTGTACAAAGATTGGACTGTTGAGAAGTGAAAGAAGGTCATATTCTCAGATGAGAGCAATTTCTTTGTTCAAGGAAAGTGAGTACCCTATGTTTGCAAATCAGTAGATGAGAAGACTTCTCCTGCCCACCTTCAAACAAGCTCCTAAACACCCAGCTAAAAAGATGTTTTGAAGTTGTTTTACACATAACATCCAAGGATTACTTGTGCTTGTTGACAGTGTGATGAAAAGTGACCAATACATAAACATATTGGAGAGAAAGAGTGGTCCCACAGATCCAGAAGGTCAATGAATGACAAAGACAACGAACTCATCTTCAACAGGATCTTGCTCTATGCCACACTTCAAAAAAAAGTGAAAGAGTTTCTCAAAAATGATAACATCCAATTGCTTCAGTGGCCAGGTAAATAATCTGACATTATAAAAGAGACTTGGAAAATTAAATTGTCATTCAAAGGATAACTTAATACAACCCATTATAAAAGTATGGTTCGAGATGTAGAAATAAGAAAAATGTGTTAGACATGGATTCTACCAACGTAGAAGTGAATTAATGAACTTAGGAACAGAGGAGTACATATAGAAAAAAAAAAGATACAGGTGGAGTTTAATTTTTGTACTTATTTTCTTGCAAAATTAAAATTTTTCTTTAAAATGTGAGTGCTCGGATTAATTTGTTTGCTATTGTAGCAAGTTCCTGCTTGTTAGATCAGCACACCGATATTTCTATTAAGATTCTGACAATTCTGTGATTCCCCTCTTTTAACATTTTAATTTGTTTGCTATTGTATCAAGTTAATATGCAACAGTAAATATGCATTAGAAGAATGAGACATTTTTCCACTGGAAAGAAATCCAGCCAAAGGAAATCCATATCTACCTGGAATCACACTGTTTAAAATGCAAAAAACTTTTATAAGAGCCTTTCAACTGAAGAAGAGTTTAAAATACTGGCCTCTGTATGTGTGAAACCTGAATTAGTGAAATCATGACCAAACTATTCCTAAACTAGAACATAGTCTTTTCCAAAAATTTGCTGCCTGATGCTTGAATTTTAAATCACAATGTTTCTGCAAGTGCCTTTCGACCTTATCCGAGTGATAACACAAGCTTTTTTCATGGGTAATCCCATACACAAAACACCATAAATTAAAGATGCCAAGAAATTGCATTCTTGGTTTAATCCTTCATCCATGCATAAGCAAACAATGTTTGCGCATAAAGTACCTTCACAACTGAGCTATTTGTATATAGAGGCTAATCTTATAATGCAAAGCACACACACACCATTTCAGATGTGTATAATGTATGAGAAGACTAAGGCAATTGATGTGAAATCATTAGCTTTTTTTATATATGTTACCGCTAAAGCTCGAAAGCCATTAATGTACACATTACCTAGCTAATCTGCAGATTAACTGATTTTCTCCGTTAACGTGCGAAATCAAGAGTTTTCAGCATTTTACCTAGGTAATGTGCACATTAATGGCTTCCATATTGTTAAAGTTCAAAAGTTTGTTTCTCTCATTTCCTTTCCCTACTCCTTCCCCCCCTCTCCCTCCACTTTTAGTTTGGTTTTTTAATAAGTAAACAATCTTATCGTATGTTTTGCAAATTCATTTCCTTAATTGTAATAATATTTTAAACCATTTGATTCTTTGTATTATAGTTTTTTAATTGATTGATTCTATCAACTAATTTGTTGATTGTTTGATTGTATTAACTTGAATTCTTTAGATATCGAAAAATAAATAAATAACATTATGTTAATTTAAGCATACAGAAACGTTGCTGTTGTTCCAGCAAAGATCTTATTTTCACTTTAACAAGTGCCTAGTAGGTAATGTGCAGATTACCTAGGTAATTTGAGAAATGAAAAACAATTTTCCTAGATAATCTGTAGAATAACTGATTTCTGCACTTTAGCGGTAACATATATATATATATATATATATATGTAGAAAGTATTTTACCTTGGGTATAATAAATGTTAAAAATACCAAGCAATTTTAAACCTGGTTTTACTCCATTTATTTGTCTGTTTGCTTACTTGGGAAATGGAGTAAAACCAGGTTTAAAATTGCTTGGTATTTTTAACATATATATATATATATATATCATCATCATCAAATTCCTGCCATATACCCTCCCAAGGGATGTACAGGATTATGATAGTACTACAGAAAAAATTTACATCATTACTAACTTCCTATTAATTTTTCTCCAAATCAGTCTGTTACTTGTCAAGACTCCAACATTATCAGAGTTTACATTTCTATTGTCTAAGGCACTTTTAACCATATCAATCCACCTATATCTTGGTCTTCCTCCAGGTCATTTAGCAACACAGGCAGAGAGCACATGCCTGTTTTTCTAATCTTTCCTCACCCATTCTGTTTAAATGACCATACCACCTGAAATTAGCTCTGCTAATGCATTCCTGGATGCTGACAATGTCAAGTTCTTTCCTAATATCCTCATTTTTAATATGATATTGCATTGATGTTCTGTTCATGCCTCTAATCTTTTCTCAGGACTCTCATACCTGAGGTCTCTAGTTTTACTTCTGACCAGCTCTCAGATCCATAAGTTAAAACTGGTTTGAACACTGCATACCGCTAATTTAGTGTTCCGACTAATTTCTCTCTTATTCCATATGAATTTATTCAACTGACTTCCTACCATACCAGCTTTGTATGGTAGTAAGATTTGAGTTTGTTGTTTATTTCCATAATTAATTTACCATTTTCACTAAAAATCTTGCCTAAGAAACTGAAATGTTTAACTTGTTCTATAGGTTCTCCATTCACAATGCAATTGACATTTTTAATAATTCTGCCTATTTTCATTTCTATTTGTCTTGTTATTGCTGACCTTCATATCATATCTATTACAACAGTTATTCAATTTAGTCAGGGAATCTTGCAGACTTGTAGTGGATTTATTTAGAAGTATAACATCATCTACATAAAGCAAAGAGCTCACATTAACATCTTCAATGTTGATATTAGATTTAATACCACTTTCCTTCATTATGTGATCCATATGGATAATGAATAAAAGAGGGGATAATGTACATCCATGTCTAACACCAGATTTAACATTAAACCAACTTCCTGTACTTCCTTCAATTCTAACTGCTTACTTACGACTCAAATAAAGACGAATTGCTTGGTATAATGCCCCCATTGACACCATGTAAGTGTAGCGTATTGAATAGCTTCTCTCTTGGCACCTTGTCATATGCCTTTTCCAGATCTAGTAAACTTAAATACAGACCTTTGTTATATTCCCATGATTTCCCAACTCTTTGTCGTAAAGTGAAGATCTGATCCTTACAGCCTCTATTTGGCCTGAATCTAGCTTGTTCTTCACCAATTTTTTCTTCCACAATTCTTCTCAACTGTTTCTCAAGTATAAATCTTACCAGGAACACTCAGTAGGGATATACACCTCTGTAATTCTCACAATCAGTTTTATTTTGCTTTTTATATATGAGAGCTCTACTCCAATCATCAGGAATTCATCCCTCTGTCCAGGCATTCTGAACTATACAGTGCAGCCACTGTAGGATTTTTATACCTCCATACTTCAGCATTTCTGGTCAAATATCATCTATTCCTGCTGCCTTTCCACATTTGAAGCCTTTGATGGTTTCAAGTATGGATATCTATTCCTGACTGTAAGCCTGTTGAGTATTTTTTTTTTTTACTGCTGTGCTATCAATACTTGTTTCGTTTAGCAAATTTTCGAAGTAATTACTCCAAACGTCAAGGATATCTTTTTCTCCAGCTTTCATGTCACTTTATCATCTCTAATTCCTTTTAAAACACTCTTTCCTAAATTTCTGAGCTTCTTCAACAACCTCCAGAATATCTTACCACCTTCTTGACATTTATTTTCTATGTTCTTTCCAAAGTCTTCCCTTGACTTTTGTTTAGCTGGTTTTACATAGTGTTTAGCTTTCTTACATTTGTCTCTTTATTCTCTAAGAGCACAAGCTGACTTATTTGCTAGGAACTTTTGATATGCTTTCTTCTTTTCCTTCACTGCCTCTTTAACTTCCTGTGTCCGCCATGGAGTTCTGATTTTTCGCTTCTTGCAAACAACTTCGGCACAACATGCCTCTCTGGCTGAATTAATCATGGTTTTCTTCAAGGCTTGCCACTGAATCTCCAAGGTTTGGTTCCTGTTCTCAAACTTTTTCATTCTTACTTCAATCATGTTTGTGTATTTTAGTCTACAGTTCGTATCTGAGAGCTGCTCAACTTTTATTCGCTTTAAAACTTTCTTACATGTTTTTCTTTTCAAAATGAAATTCAATTTTCTCATGCTCAAGACTAAATAGTGATCACTTCCAATTTGAAATCCTCTGTACACTCTGAGTCCTGCACCAGGGAGAAAACATTGTTATCGACAATAACATAGTCAATGAGACTTTTCTTATTCCTTGCCTCTTCTCTCCATGTGAATTTGTGCACATTTTTATGTTGGAACATGGTGTTAGTAATAGCCAGTTCATGTCCTGAGCAGAAATCCAACAGGTATTTGCCATTATTATTAGCTTTGCTCTTTTCTCCAAATTTTCCCAAAATATTTTTGTATGTATGACAATCATTTCCTACTCTGCTATTTAGATCCCCAACAAGGCCCAACTTTTCATTTTTCATTGTTTCAGTTGCTTTCTCTAAAGCCTCAAAAAATTCCTCCACTTCTACCTTAGTAGAACCTTCTGTGGGACCATAGACACAAATAAGTCTCATTGTCCAGTTCCTCATTCTGATATTTGCCCACGTCACTCTACTTGACACTGTTTGCCATTCAAGAAGATTAGCCTCGTATTCTGTGTTGAATACTACGGCTGCTCCTTTTCCTTGATTGTCATTGCCTGAATGTAACATTTTGTATGTAGTGCTCAGAAAGATCTCACCAGTTTTTGTCTTTTTTGTTTCAGTCTCTCCATTATGTCTATCTTGTACTTATCTAATTCCTCAGCTAGCTCCATTTCTTTGCCATTCAGGCTTCTTATGTTGATGGTACTGATCTTTAACTCTGGTGATGTTGAGTTGGGGCGAGTTTTCAGATTTCTTCCAGTAGCTGACTTTTAGCTGTTTGCCCTGGTTCCCTGACGAAAACAACGCAAGCCTTTTTGAACAGGGCGAGGCCCAAGTGGCATGAAATTCTGTCATGTCGTACCATCGTTTTGTATTTTGATTTAAGCGAATTAGAATACAATTTGATCATCTGAATCCAAAATTTGTCAGCCTATCCTCTTTCATTCAATATCCAGTTAGATACCTAACAGGATGCACAACGAGAAGGTTAGGATTGGACATTAGTTCAAAAGCTCTTTTCAGTTCTCCGCATTCCTTTAAAGGCTATGTGGAGGTGTCCTCTCAGTTATACAGCTTTGACCCTTAAGCACTCCTTATATATATATATATATATATATATATATATATATATATATAAGTAGCCGGTATTAACCTTAACAAGTGGAAAAAACTTTCAACATCTATCTCTAATCCAGAGTATTTTAATAAGGTGTAGCACTTTCTATTTGTATATGGGAATTAATATAACTTCTGCATTATTTCAACCTTGGTGTCTCTTCTGAGTCTAGCTCCTACTGATGAGACCTCAATATAGGTCAAAACTGGTGCCAAGATGCTAAGAATATAAATTCTTGGCATCTTTAATTTATGGTATAACCAAATGAAAAAACTTTCAAGAACTTTCCTTAAAATTAGCTTTGCAAAAAATTCTTACATCAGGATTTTAAAATGCTGAGATTGTTCATGATTCTCATCCACCATCTGCCAACAATTATTTTTGCCTCAAAGTAACCTTAATCTTCTAAAAGCAAAGCCATTTTTTCCCATTCTTTTTGATTCACAGGTTTTTAAAATGATTCCTTTTTAATAATTAACATATTTTATAATCAACATACAATTAGCAAACTGGTATTTTGTTGTTTTCATATTTATATATATAAAGTTCCAATATTTCTCCATTTTAATTTGTATCTTCAATGACGAGCAATAACTTCATATCTTTCAATAAAACGAGTTTAAGTGGCAAATTTTTCTTTAGCTTAATGCCAACTATAATACTATTATTTTTATGTGACCTAATGTACTGTTATGTAATCAATTAAAGGATTGGTGCTTATTAAACAAAAGCACACCTACTTTTTTACTTACCTTCCAGGTCAAACTATAAAATCATTTATATTTCATCACCTATAATTAAACAAACAATATACACTTCAACTTTTTCTATAGGAGGGTTTAAAATAAACATGAATGAGAGTTAAAAGAATGTTTTTCACATTTGGTATTTTCACTTTTTCCTATTCTATCAGATTATCTTAGTCATTTCATATATAGTGCTTGATATTTCTGAAGAAATTTTACTACTTGGTTTCTTTTTTTCTGGGGTGGGTGGAAGGAAGAGAGACAGACATCATACATAACTCATTAACTAGGTTTTATTTGATTGCTTTCATGCTGTCAATGATATTTGCTACAATATGAAGCACAGACTCACATATTTCATTTGTTGCTATGGCTGATTAATCTGCTATATATATTTTCTACAAAGTTCATAAAGGGTTATAGACAGGGATTGAAAAGACTCTCATTCACGAGGAATGAGATTTTTGGATAAGAATGTGTTGTAAATTATCACTGATTTTTCATAATGTGTTTTATTTTCATAATGCACTCCAGCATACCACGATTGCAATATGGCATCCTAGTATAAGCACACTTTAGACAGTGGCAATTATTTCACACCCAATAGTGAATATGCAAAAAGTTGGAAATAATTATAGTTTACATATTTTAGTTAAATAAAAATTTATATAGATTCTAAAAATGTACCCTAAAAGCTTTTTTTTTCTCAGTTGCCTCCAGGTTATGAGACATCACTGGCCCAGCCCATCTGCCAGTGCTTTGGAACCATTCTGAATTCAAAAAACCATTAATATAATTAATGGATATATTGCTCTAATGGTTTCCAGGAGAATTTTAATGATTTTGAATGTTTCTATCCTTAACATTTGTTGATAGTAGCACAAAAGATACTTTTTTCTGAGTGATTCGATAATACGTACTATAAGTGCTAGAACTGAAAAGGTGTGAAAATAATCTCTTATTTAACAAAAGAAGCAGACATGAATCCAAGCAGCTGAAATGAGGTTCCCGCGAGGGGCTGCAGGGCTGACAAGACTCGACAGGGTCAGCTCTGCAATTCGGGGAACCCTCAATACTCAACCGCTGTTTCTCAGTGTTGAGAGATTATGGTTACGATGGTAAGAGCACCTGGTCAGAATGCCACAGGACAGACTCCCCCCCTCAGCAGGCCCTCTTTGCCAAGCCAGAGGGTGGGAGGCCAAGGACTCGCAGTATAGATTATATCCAGAACCTTGGGTAGACATGTCTGGGAGTCCCACCAGAACTTGGTGGCAGAGTATCGTGACCATTGGAAGTTCCTCTTGCAGTTGCTACCCCCCACAACCCAATTAGGATAGATGGATGGATGGATGGACACAAAAGAAGAGAAGTAGTTAATGATAAAAAAGAACCCTGAGGCTAAAATCTTGAAAATTCAGATACTTTGCTTTAGAGACTAAACATGAAATTTTTCAAGACCCTTCAAGCCGCCAATAAGCAACGCAGTAGTCTTACACCACACAATTCATCTCTCCCCCCTAAAAGTTAAGAAAATGCAATATTGGTAGTTAAACCAACACTGAACATGTGACTGGCACTCCACCCACCCAGGCTAACACCATGACTAGTGAGATATCTGCCTGACTGGTGAGCTAACACAAAATTTTCCAATCCTGGTTATGGATATCATTTGCTAAAACCAAACTAGTCTTAAAACATGGCATATGCACTAACACTCATCTTTAGCTTTAATGGAATGAAAATAGCACAATGAAAAGAGAAAGAGTTATGTCCATACAAAGTAGAGAAGCAAGAGGTAAATAGCACCATTGGTTTTGAGGCAGTATGGTGAGAGATAGAGGTGAATGGAATCAAATACTTGGTGGGATGTTGTTATAGACCAGGTAATGTGGATGGTGGTGATAATGAAATGTATAATCAAATTAGCCAAGGAAATAAGAAAAGGGTGATCATTATGGGCAATTTTAATTATGGCAATATAGACTGGAATAATGAGATAGCAACTGGAAGTAAAGAAAATGAGTTTCTTGAGGTTTTGAGGGATAACTAGATCAGACAGTGTGTAACAGAGGGCATGCAAGGATTGAGGGTCTTGGATTTGGTCATCTCATTAGAGGATGTAATTATAAATGAAGTGTTAAATCATCCACCAATTGGTGAGAGTGACCATGAGGTGATTACCAGCAGTGTGAGGACCTCTGTGAGAAGAGGGTATATATGTGGAACTACAAGGGGGGGGGGGGGTAATTATGAAGAGCTCAGGGGGAAGTTTGCTGGTGTAACATGGAACGAGGAGTTAGCTGGAAAAGAGATCAATGCAGCTTGGGGGAATTCTCAAAAACTATCTAGTAGATGCAATGTCTAAATGTATTCCAAGGGTGAGAAGGTTAAATAAGGTAGGTGTGAGATGGGTGAATAAAGAGATTAAGCATACGATACAGAGAAAGAGGGCACTGTGGAGGCAGCATAAGAGAAGTGGAAATAACCAATTCCATGAGTTCTACAAAAGACCAAGCAAGGAGAGTGACTTGGTTTGTGAGGGTAGCTAAAGAGAGCTATGAACAGCAGTTAGCTAATGAAGCCAAAAAGAATCCTAATTATATATAGCCAGCAAAAGAAAGAATGATTATGGAAGGATGACACTGATAGGAGAAAATGGTATAAAGACAGCTGTTGCAGAATGTGTGGTGGAGATACTTAATGAGCAGTTCATAAAGGTCTTTCAATCATGTGAATGTGACTTCATGGAGAGATTGAGAGCACTAGATGATGGGGATGAGAAACTGACTGCAAGTGAGCAAGAGGTGTATGGGGAGTTGAGTAAACTAGATGTTAATAAGGCTGTGGGACTTGATAATATATCACCACGTATTCTGAAGGAATGTGCCAGGGAGTTGACACCTGCCTTGACATATTTTTTTAATAAGTGTCTTGCACTCGGTCGAGTTGATAAGGAGTGGAAGGAGGGCAAGATTGTGCCATTTCATAAAGGAGGTGATCAAACTCAACCATCAAATTACAGGCCTATCTGTGTGTCAGGTGTTGTGATTAAGTTGTTGGAGAAGCTTGTGAGAACTAGGATCCAGAGTGCGTTGACAATGGTATTATCTTTGATAGACAGCATGGATTTGCTAAAGGGAAGTCATGTTTTAGTAATCTACTTACTTATTACAATAAAGTGACTGCTTCCTTGGACAGAGGAAAAGGATACACAGTAATATACTTGGATTTTGTAAATGCTTTTGATAGAGTACCTCATGATAACTTGACGGTCAGACTAGAGCAGATGGGGTTGGATATTAGACTAGTGCATTGGATTGGAGACTGGCCATCGGATAGGTATAAACAAGTTATGTATGGGGAAGCGATATCCAGGAAAACAAAAGTCACTAGTAGAGTGCCTCATAGGGTCTGTTTTAGGGCCACTACTTTTGAGATATTCAGTTGTTTGCAGATGATACGAAGTTGGGACGAACCATGAAAAGTAGTAAAGATGTTGTAGCCTTACAAGAAGACTTGAATAAATTGAGTGATTGGGCACGGAAATGGGGATGCGAGTTCAATGTTGCAAAATGCAAGGTTTTAAAATTTGGAAAACAAAGATAGGATGCAGAATTTATGCTTGGTGAGGATATATTGTTGGAGGTGGAAGAAATAAGAGATCTGGGGGTGATAGTGGATAAGGATCTGAAATTTAGGGGGAAACATAGCCAAAATTGTGAAGACAACACAAAGGCTTCTGGGAATGACGTGGAGGACACCGACGTGTAGAAGTAGGGAGATTCTTGTTTCGTTGTATAAGGCTTTGATTAGGACACAAATGAATTATTGTGCCCCGATTTGGTCACCTGGTTTTTCAGAAGGATGATGAGAACAGAAGGAAAGGGTCCAAAGGCGACTGACTAAGGTAGTTTCTGTCCTCTGGAATGTCGATTATGAGGAGAGATTGAGAAGATGTAATTTGCAGAGTCTGGTGGACAGGAGGAAGAGGGGAGACATGATAGAGACCTACAAGTTTGTAAGGGGTTGTTATAGGATCAATGCTCTGGAGAAGTTCTACAGAAAATTATGGGAGAACCAGAGGTCATCCCTGGAAACTGTATAAAGAAGGTGGTGCGAGTAGGGGAGTGTGAGGTTTCGTGCAGAGTTGTGAATGATTGTAATGCCAAGAGTGTGGTGTCTGCAAGGAGTTTGAATGTGTTCAAGGCACGGTATGATGAGCTCTGTGTGTGATAAAAGGACCTCCCATATGAGTCTTTGACTCAATGAGGTCTTGGGGTAATAATAATACATAATTAAACAAGTTTAATAGTTCCAATATTTTGTCTCTGTCTAGCAACATCATCTGGGATATAATATAAAAATTGTGATAATATACACACAAAAACATATACAATAAGAGAATAATAAGCTAAAAGTAAGATATTAGCCCAAAGTCCTAAGACGGACATCCTCTATAAGTGGTGTTAACTAGGCTTGTATCTTTGGGAAACAGTACAAAAATATCTTTCAAGTTTGTATTTGCTGTGCTGAAGCATATGCTTGTATTCTTCAGGGTGGATTTAGCAGCTCTCCCAGTACAATCATAATACAACAAGTTGAGGAATGAGGTGGACATTATAAGCACCTGAAACAGAGGGGGGGGGGGGGCAGAGTTGATCCTGGATAAGGGCAGTCAGCTTCATATGAGGTATAAAAGCAGTGCAGAGATCGTATTAATTAAAGTTCTGGGTATTTTTTCTGAGGTGCTCCAGATAAAGGGAATAGTAATAGCATTACTATAACCTGTTACAGGGGAAACAATTATTTTGTTAATCTTTTGCAGTGTAGCTATTGGCTATGAAGTACAGGAGAGTTCAACTATGACAGAAGGCTGGTTGGAGTAATAAATAACTAAACAAGTTTAATAGTTCCAATATTTTGTCTCTGTCTAGCAACATCATCTGGGATATAATATAAAAATTATTCCCCTCCCAACAATGTTGGAGGGGAATAATGTGAAAGTGTGCCCAATTGGGTAGGTTTTCTATAAACTGAGAAAGGAGCACCATTAGGAAGCTACATGATTATTGTGTCTTTTGTAGGCACTATTGTCTTCTTTTCTACAGTGAACTGGATTCTGGCTGTTGATAAAGAAAGAGTAATGTGTCTGAGCCATGTGATCAAATGGGGAACACATTATGAATGTATCTTAACCAGATAGGCTTGAGAACAGCAGTATCAAGAGCATGTTTTTCAAATTGCTCCAAACAGAACTGGCTAAGAGAGGAGAGCATATAGTTGTAATCTGTTTGTGTCTTTCCAACTGAAATGACCAGTATGGATGGCAAAATTGAAGAGATTGGTTATGTCTGGGGAGGGGGGGACATTTTCATTAATGCATTACAAAGGGAGATATTGTTAAATAAAAAAGCACGATCAGGACTACTTAAAAACTAAATTTTGGATTAAAGATTTTAAGTGAATTTTTATATAGGATGAAGTATGGCTAGGAAAGGAAATTAAGAATTTAACCAACTGGCTACTTTAAATAAGTCTGTTGCATCTATTGGATGGAGGGTCTTACTGTGTTGATGAATTTTAGGTAAACCATCTGGAAGAGAGGACTAAAAGATTTGAATCTTTTTCTTTTTAACTAATTCAAGGCAGCCAAGTGGTGACACTTTTAAAGTTTTCTTCTGAGAATTATTGGGATCATAATCTAGAAGTTTGTGAGTGGTGCAGTCTCTGAGCAAAACATTCATTTTCTGATTGTAATGGCTGGTACTGAGGACCAGAGTAAGACTCACTGGCTCTAGTAATTGTCTTTGCATAATTCATATAGTTACAGGAGATTTCTTTAAGCAATGAAGCTTGCATAAATGTTAAAGCAAAGAACATGCAGGGATATTTACATATCAAGTCAAATCATCCTGAGAGTCAGAAATGGGTAAAGAGTTAAAACATTAAAGTAATATACTATGGCATGGCAATAGCTAAACTTATAGCATTGGAACAAACTTCAAGTATAAAAAGATGAGAGTACTCAAGGAATGGTTATAATGGAATAGAAATGGAAAAAAAATATTTTTAATGTGTCTTAGCCATATGATCAAAATAGGGAATACATCAATACAAAACATATCATAGGGAGTTATGAAAACAAGACAAAAAACAGGTAAGGTTCTTTCTAAATAACAAATACAAAATATTATATTCAAGTAATAAATATTAAGGACAGGGAGTAGTAGGTATAGGATTCAAATAGGACAATCTTCATTGGCAAGTAATATCAAATAGTGGCCAAAACAAAATTATGAATTGGACGAGACTTATTTGCATTATGATTTCCCACAGAAGGTTCTGCTAAGAAAGAAATGGAGGAATTTTTGGCCATTAGAGAAGGCAGCTAACACAGAATAAAGAAAATTGGTCCTTGTTGGAGGTCGCAACATCAGCAAAGCTATAATGATGGTAAGGACATAAGGATAGGGACTAGTAACAGTATGTTCCAACAAGATGTGTACAAATTTTTCATGGTGAGAAGATGCGTACAAGGAGTAAGAAAAGTCTCATTGACTAGGATATTATTATGGATACTGATATCTTAATGCTGGTTTAGGACAAGATATACAGGAGATTTAAAATAGGAAGTGATCATTTAGTTTAGAGCAGCATGAAACTTAATATCATATTAAAGTATACAAGAAAGAGTCAAAGTCACCAGCTCTCATACGAAAACTGCAGCCTCAAATAAATATACAAATATTATTTTTAAAAAAAATTAATTTGAAAACAATAACCAAAACTTAAAATTCAATGGCAGAGGCAGACTATAAAGAAAATGTTATTTCAGCTAGGGAGGCATATGAAGAAGTTCTCTATAAAGATAAAAAAATTACAACTCCATAGTGGACTCAGGAAGTTAGGGAAAAGAAAACATATCAAGACTTTTTCAGAATTCTCATGTTCTTGGAGAGAATACAGAGAAAAATATAAGAAAGTGGCCTGTATGCAAAAGTATCTCTGGAAGTTAAGTTCGAGTGCAATTAAGAAAGAGACGAGTACTAAATTTTTCTCTCAGAGAACAGTCATTGAGTGGAAAACAGTTTGCCTGTTGAAGTGGTAAGTGCATCTAGCATTAATGAGATAACACAGCTAGTGTGGGCCTCCCCGGTAGTTTCTATTGATAATAAGAATAAATGTTTTATAGTGGCAAATTTAAATTTCAGGTGATTGGAATAGTTTGCAGTATCCATGTACAAAAAAGGAAAAAAAAAAACTGTCATAATTACAGAGGAATTTCACTAGAGCTTCAGGTAAGATGTATGCAAATGAGAAAAACAGTTGAGACGAAATATAACAAGAATCTGTATTTAAGTTTTGTAGATCTGACAAAGGCATATCATGAGGTGCCAAGAGAAAAGCTCAAAAATGCTACAATTATATGGTTTAAACATGACATACAACTTAAACATAGATGTGTTGAGTAAGTCAGCAGTTAGAATTAAAGGAAACATAGGAAAATGGTTTGATGTAAAATCAGGTATGAAAATCACAATTTCCATTATTATTCTCATCAATGTGGTTCATATTATGAAGAAAAGAAGCATTAGGCCTGATAAAACTGGAGATGATATATCACAGCTCATTATGAAGAGGATGCCATATCCTCTTAAATAATCCAGTACAAGTCAACACTATTGCGTAACTAAACTGAATAATTAGAAAAATTAAAGACAGAAACTTAAATTTATGTGAAATAAATTTATTAGCTCTAAAATTTTACAGCTGAGAATGCCTACATGTCATAGAGATCCTCAGTACATTAATAATGAAACAATATAAAATTACAACAAAATAATTGCAATATAAAATTACAACAACTCAACATCACCAGAGTTAAAGATCGGTATTATCAACATAAGAAGCCTGAATGGCAAAGAAATGGAGCTAGCTAAGGAATTAGATAAGTACCAGATTGACATAATAAGGGTGATTGAAACAAAAAAGACAAAAACTGGTGAGATCTTTCTGAGCAATAAATACAAAATGTTATATTCAGGCAATGACAATCAAGGAAAAGAAGGAGTAGCCATAGTATTCAACACAAAATGCGAGGCTAATCTTCTTGAATGGCAGTCAGTCTCAAGTAGAGTAATGTGGACAAATATGATAATGGGGAACTGGACAATGAGACTTATTTGTGCTTATGGTCCCACAGAAGGTTCTACTAAGGTAGAAGTGGAGGAATTTTTTGAGGCTTTAGAAAAAGCAACTGACACAATGGAAAAGGAAAAGTTGATCCTTTTGGGGATCTAATAGCAGAGTAGGAAATGATTGTGAGACACACAGAAATATTTTGTGAAAATTTGGAGAAAAGAGCAAAGCTAATAATAATGGCAAATATCTGTTCGATTTCTGCTCAGGACATGGACTGGTTATTACTAACACCATGTTCCAATATAAAAATGTTGCACAAATTCACATGGAGAGAAGAGGCAAGGAATAAGAAAAGTCTCATTGACTGTTATTGTTGATAGTGATGTTTTCTCCCTGGTGCAGGACACCAGAGTGTACAGAGGATTTGAAATTGGAAGTGATCACTATTTAGTCTTTAGCAGGATAAAATTGAATTTCATATTGAAAAGAATAACATGTAAGAAAGTTTTAAGGCTAATAAAAGTTGAGCAGCTCTCAGATGTGAACTGTACACTAAAATACACAAAGATTATTGAAGAAAAAATGAAAGAGTTTGAGAACAGGAATCAAACCTTGGAGATTCAGTGGTAAGCCTTGAAGAAAGCCCTAATTGATTAAGCTAGAGAGGCATGTGGTGAAGTTGTCTGCAAGGATAGATAAATTAGAACTCCACGGTGGACACAGGAAGTTAAAGAGGCAGTGAAGGAAAAGAAGAAAGCATATCAAAAGTTCCTGGCAAATAAGTCAGCTTGTGCTCTTAGAGAATACAGAGACCAATACAAGAATGCTAAACACTGTGTAAAACTAGCTAAACAAAAGTCATGGAAGGACTCTGGCAAGAATATAGAAAATAAATATCAAGAAGGTGGCAAAATATTCAGGTTGTTGAAGAAGCTTAGGAATGGAGGAAAGATTGCTGTAAAAGGAGTTAGAGATGAAGGGTGACATGAAAACGGGAGAAAAAGATATCCTTGAAATATGGAGTAATTACTTTGAAAAACTGCTAAATGAAAAAAGCAGTGATGACAGCACAGTGGTAAAAAATACTGATCAGGCATGCAGTGAGGAATACATATCCATACTTGAAGTAGAAAAAGCCATCAAAGGCTTGAAATGTGGAAAGGCAGCAGGAGTAGATGATATTCGACCAGAAATGCTGATATTTCTGATATTTCAGCATCCAGGAATGCATTAGCAGAGCTAATCTCAGGTGGTATGGTCACTTAAACAGAATGGGTGAGGAAAGATTAGCAAAACAAGTGTTCTCTGCCAGGTTGGCAGGAAAACAACCCTGAGGAAGACCGATATAGGTGGATTGATACAATAAAATGTGTCTTAGACAATAGAAATATAAGATCTGATAATGATAATATTGGAATCTTAACAAGTAATAGACTGATTTGGAGGAAAATTGTAGATATGAAGTTAGTAATGGTGTAAATTTTTCATGTAGTGCTATCATATCCTGTATACCCCCTTGAGGGTACATGTCAAGAATTTGATGATGATGATGAGATATTTTTACACATTATTAATGGCTTAGAAACATATTTATTACAACATTTAATGTGAACAATGGCCTTGCATTTCTTTCACAATTTCTTGCAATTCTGGTTTGATGGCTTCTGATACTGCGATACGAAGGTCTGGTTCCAAGTTTAATTTATTTCGATATTTGGTTTTAATACCTGTCATTGCAGAAAATGATACCTCACATAATAGAACCAAAACGGTAAGAGTGCATCATTTGATGTATTTACTAAATTGCTATACTCAGACTTGTCCCATCCACCAATTGTGAAGAGATTTCTGTTGAAATTCGTTTTTCAAAGTTGTGTTGTATCTAATGTCAATTAATTGCTCTTGAAAAATAATCAGAAGGGGATCAATTTTTACATTTTCTGCAAACGGGTATAAAATCCATTGAAATTCTTTGCCAGGAAGATCTGTGAATAAGTTACAAAAATATGTCTCTAAACTTTTTAAATGTGCAGATATTAGACTTTTTGTTTGTTTTACGTTATTTTCTGTAACGAAATGAGATAAAGATGGAAACATTTCTAAACATCCCATTTCAAATTTCTTTCTCCACAGCACTATTTTCTTTCGAAATGCAGTTATTTTCTCATTCATTGTTAAAATGTTACCTTTTCCTTAAAGAGACAAATTAAGCATGTTTACTTTTTCAAAAATATTGGCTAGGTAGCATAGTATTAATAACCACTTATCGTCATTGAAAAGATCTGCAAAATTTCTTATCTTTATCTAAAAGGAAAATGCATAACTCATCTTTTAGTTCTACAACTCTCTTAAGCACTTTTCCTCGAGATAACCAACAAACCTCCGTACGTACAGAAGATTTTCGTGGATACTGCCCATCTCTTGACATAGTACTGTAAATATTTTACTATTCAACGGCCTCATTTTTATAAAATTAACTATATTGATAACATCCTGAAGTATTTTGTATATATCAGGTTGCATTTTTTTTGCTGAAATAGTTTGCCTGTGGATAATACAATGAATGAATTTGACACATGGTGCTATTTCGGTTACTTTTCCTTTGAATCCTTTCTTTGTACCAATTAAAGCAGCTGCTCCATCGCTAGTTATGCTTAAACAGTTTTTTCACAAAATATTGTTTTTAACAAGGAAGTTATTTACTGTTGAGAAGATATCTTCCCCTGTATATCTTTCCCAAAGTGCCTCACAAAAAAGTAGTTCGTGTTAATTAAAATAATATCTAGTAAATACCAATAACTGAGACATGTTGGCAACATCTGTGCTTTAATCAAGCTGTATAGAAAATTTCCCATATAGAGTCATTTGTTTTAATAGTTGCTTCTTTAAATTATCTGCAATGATTTCTATACGTCTACTAATAGTATTTGCTGATATGGGAATACATTTTAGTTTATCTGCATATTCTTTTCCATGGATTATTTCTACCATTTTTATGGTGGTTGGGAGTACAAGTATTTCCCCAATGGTGTGTGACTTTTGGTCTTTTGCAATTAAGAATGCAACCTCAAGAGATGCCTCCATATATTTATCGTTAATTTTAGTGAATTTTTTTAAGTTGTTGGATTGAAAATTACATGTCTTCAAACATCATTCAAAGAATTGTAAAGATTTGTGTTCATGCTCAGGATTTTAGTTTTTAAGTGTCTACTAATAATGATGGTTTCATACTTCCATTACATAGCATCTCATGACACAATACACATGTAGGACGAGGTTCATTGTTAACTATCGTCAATGTGAATCCCCATTTCAAGTAGTCTTCTTGATAATTTTGAACTTTCTTGGGCAAGGTTTTGTTGAGTTTCAGATTAATGTTTTTATTATTTAATTTGACTGATAACGAACTTGTTTGAATAGAAGAATCAATCCTCTCTTTTCCTTGTTGTTCGTCTGATGTAGAAGTATACTATCATAATTATCTTCAATTCGTGGTTTCTTTGAGGAAATTTTTTTTAACCATTTATCCATTTTATGAGAGTTAATTTGTAAAATTTAAATATAATTCATTTACTACTGATAATATCAAACACTTTTAAAAAATGTAAGCAATTTTGATAATATTAATTCACTATTTCTAGTGAATTAATATTATCAATTTTGTGCTTACTTTTATGTAAACATAAAAGTAAGCACAAAAAAAAAAAGCGTTGGAATTGCACAGAAACAATATATACTAAAGAATTGTTCAACTTACTATTAATAGTCAAATAATTAATACAACTGTGATGTCATCTGTAGATGTAGATAGCAGGATAACTAAGCAATTTTCCTTCTCTACTTGGGCTGTCAACACTAGGATGCTCTACAAACAATGGCAATGATAAGAAGTAAGAGATTTACTCCCTAGTTTTAAAAAACATGACAGCTCTGCCACAGACGATTATGTGTGCAAAATCACCCAATGTGCGCTACTCGCAAATTTAAGTTTACGGGATCTTTATAACGTCTTTGTCTATATTAGATAGATGTTTAATTGATGAAAGAAAAGTAATATTCTTTTATCTTTAATTAATTACTTAATTTTTTTCCTATCAATATAAAACTTTTTTGACATACCCCCACGTATCGACTCGCGTACCACGGGGGGGGGGGGGGGGGGGGTGCATACCACACTTTGGAGACCACTGATCTAGAGTGGTTAATATACAGCTTTAGATAACCAGTCTTTTAAAGGCTTTATTTTTATGGTAAAGACAAATGGTCTATTAAAGGCTTTTTTAATAAAGGATTCACTAAAGCGATTTTTCATAAAAGCAGATTTGATATAATTCAATTCTTGTTGTAGAAGGTCTTTAGTGAAACTAATATTATGAGCACGATGTAACAAAGTTTCAATGGTTCCAATCTTTTGACCAGGATGATGATGAAAATTAGAATGGATATAAGAATCTGTATGAGTTTCTTTTCTAAAAACAGAAAATTGTAAATTACCATCCAGTTAAGCATTAAAATTATCTAAAAAAACTAGTTGATTGGTTTTTTTTTTTTTTTTTTTTACTTTTCTAAAGTAAACTGATTCTCAGATGAATCATTTATTTTTTGAAACCATCTATATATCTGTACCATACTACAAGTTTAGGGAAAATATCTTTAAGAAAACAATCTTCCATGTAGTAATTGGCAAGGGTAAGAGAGATATGACCACCAGTGACAGCTCCTTCAACTTATTGGTATAACTTGTCTTGTACACTAAAATAATCAGAATGAATTAAAAAGTTTGATGACATCAGAAGGAAAATATTGTTTAAGTAAATTAATAGTGACTAACAAAGGAATGTTTGTGAAAAGATATACTATATCAAGACTAAATAAAATATCTGAAGGTTATAATGTAGATTACAAACTTTTGTTTTAAAATCTAGAAAGTTCATGATATGAGAAGTAGATTTTCCAGTAGAAGATAATGGACACAAACATTCAGAAACTCTGTATGGTCTTAACAGAATACCTAGTTTATGAATCTTGGGAAGACCATATAATCTAGGTGGATGAGCATGAAATTTTTTTTAGTTTTTTCTTTAATTCTTGGTCCCAACTGGAAATATCAGTTTATTGATTTTATTAACTTGGTAGAAGTTGGATCAGATGAGAGGGGATGATAAGTAGAGAAATATAGCATTAAGGAAATCTTTCTAAAATATTCTTTCTCATCGTGTATGACTACTGCTTTGCCTATGTCTGCTCAAGTAATGATAAAATTTTTCTTTTTCAGAGAATCAAGTAATTCAAATTCTGATGGAGTTAGGTTAAAAGGTGATAGTTGTGCTTTGAAAAGAATCATAGATGATTAAAAATAAACTTCTTTAGGAGTTTCAGAAGGAAATGAATGTAAGCCTCTGTTTATAAGATGAAAAAGTTACCTGCTACATTGCTTAGATAGAGGCTCTCTGTAAAGCTTAGAAAGCTTATTTAATATATTTTACAGCTAATAAATTTCTCTCACAAAAGTTTAAGTTTCCACCTTTAATTTTTCTAAGTATGTCAATTTACATACCTATGTTAAAGCAGCTAAACCAAATAACTGCTGTGCATGAAAATCAGCAATAAAAAGACAAACTATCATCTACATTCTAAATAGAGAATCCATTAATTAAATAAAATTTCAGCTGTTTACACACCATTTTGAAGATGGCAATGGAAATAGACAACACAAGTGAAACTAGTATGATTCAATTTAGTTAATGCCATACATTTATATGAAATAAGACACTGTGTTAGCTGCATGCAAGACAATGTTCAACCAATTATAAGTTATATGAGAGCTGAGTTAGAAATAAAAGTTGACCCGTCATTAGATCACCGATGTTTCTTGATGCATTGAATGTTATAAATTACCAAGAATTTAATTAAAATTAAATTAAGATAGATTAACTGCAAATATTTCAATTCACATATCATGGATAATCATCACTGTAATACAAACGGAAATAAAAAAATTAAATGACAACGAAGGTATATGGAACATTAAATCTCTCCTTATATGCAGTTGTGAGACAAACAGGTAAAAACTAATACTATTAAGAGTGGAGAATGAACTGCCCACTCAGCCTCCAAAAGCTAGATAGGATTTAAAGACCTTGCCTACTCCCTATAAAGGAATAAAAGACATTAGCTTATTATTATCAACTGATTCATATATAAGGAGAGATTTGATCCTAATAGTAGTGGATTTTACCTGGCTGTCTTGCAGAGGCATAACTTCATTGCTGTTTAATTTCCAACTGTATTCCATTATTGATGATCCATGACATGTGAATCAAAATTTCTTAAATTTTACAACTATGTCTACATGTAACTTATTTTCAGGCAGAAGCTCTTCAAGAAAGTGGTAAGCATGGTGAAGTCTCTGATGTCTATTTTTAGATGGCCTAGATGATACTCCATACACAGCAGAATGAGATTTCACTTCTGTATCGCAAACCGCCTTTCCACCATTATCGCATTTTTGCTTATGAGCATCAGATAATCCTAGAGAACATGGAATTCGTACAAGAAATGGAGACTGAGAAGAAATAGAGTGGATTTTCTTTCTCTTCATTTACTTCCATATAATTTTCCCTGCACTTATTCTGAGACATATCTAATAGAGTCAACAGAACGTAAGGGTCACCAAGTTGCTTGACTTCTGCATTTGCATTCTGGACATCTGACATTAAGTTATCTCTGAATGGCCACATAAGGGAGTGTTTATGTGATACTCATGTTTGTCTACATCTGATAATTCATTTGGTGTCATAACCACTAATCTACACTTATTTTCATCATAAAAAAAAATAAATAAAATTATTGCATCAGAATGGCTTTTAATGTATTTTGGAATGCTTAACTTTATCATGAGAATATTGAAATGTGAAGATTTTTTATATTTTCTCCTTAGTGGTAATTTTACCAACTGCAATGTGAGATTGGCAAGTTGTTTTTCTTTTTTTGAAAATTCATGCTTTTTGTTTTACTGCTGCAAGATTCCTTTTCTCTATATACTCTGTGTCTTGCTTGATTTATTTTGCTGGAGGAGGTAGCAGTAGTGGTGAGAAAAGTGATAGTAAAAAAAATCAGACATTAATTAATTAGAGAATCAGCAATTACAACAAATCATATTTGGCATGAATAAATCATAATTCTGATAATGTAATAGGCTTAGATAGGACAAACAATAAAAATGAATAACAATTTATCTGAAGAACTAGCAAAAAGAAAGAAAGCTGCATGGCTATCATTCAACAGACTAAAAGAAACACTTACTGATCCAAATCTTGACATCTCTGTGAAGGCAAAACTATTTAATAGTGACATTCTTCTATCACTCATATGGATCAGAAACATGGAACATGACAAGAAAAGAAGAAGAGACTCTCAGAATAACTCAGCGTGCAATAGAATGCAAGATTTGTAACATCAGCAAAATGGAACATGTTAGAAACACAGAACTAAGAAAGAGATCAGGCATAAAAGATGCGGTAACTGCAGTATATGAAAGGAAGATGAGATGGGTAGGTCACATAGCCAGACTCAGGGATAACAAATGAACATATAGAATACGCAACTGGCAATCAAGAATAAAGAGAAAACCCAGGAAGACCACCTACAAGATGGGAAGATCCTTTAGTGAAATCTATGGGTATAACATGGAAGAGAGAGACTCAAGATCGAGATCGTTGGAGGCATCTTTGTGACTTGCACTCATGGAGAAATCCTGAGTGAAATACCGGTCCATCAAGGTAATAGGGTTGCAGAATTAAGTATTTATGTCTGAAATGAGTTTTATGAATAAGCTTTGCATATTTCGAAAGGATCTTGTATTCAATACTCAGAACAAGTTTTCTCGAACTGAACATGTGTTTTCACGTTGGAGACTTAATGGAATATATACAGCACTCAGAAAGGATTAAAACTGATTTTAATATTTCATCTCAGTCACTGAGACATCCTGAGGGATTAGAAGAAACTAATGTAACACACACAAATACAACACAATACTAAGTTAAACACGTGGGTAACTCTAAAGTCCTATCTAGGTGGTGCACCCTCTATGGGCGATTGTAAGTGGCCTCCAATATACACCAGCTTGCAAGAACAGAGTACTTTATAAACTCCGGGCAATGAGAGGAGGGAGCTGATCTTTGGTAGAACGGATAAGAGAGCAAGTTTATGGTGGGGCTTAAATTATGTGTGAAGGTTGTACTTTAAGGACTTGGCTATTTTTTTCTGATGTGCCATGGATGTAGGGTATGGTGATGGCATTTCTGAACTCCTTCTGAAGAGATGGCCAGGGAATGGGGGAGGAACTGATTATTTTTTTAATTCTGTAATCGCTGTAGCCATTAAAGAGGAAGGTGTTGTGTATGTGGTTGAGTTTGAACACGAATCATACATCTCCAATCACGACTATGGTCAGTCTGGCTTGGCAGACTGCATTTTGGATACAATCAACAGGATCTCCTGGGAAAAAAACCACCAAGCTCCATCACAGTAAATTCAAAAAAGAAAGACTATTTTTAGATTCTGCAGCAGCACTCAGAAATCAACCGAATCTAAATAAATACAGTTGCATTAAACTTCCGAAAATTTGAGAAATATTAATTATCAGAAATCCCATCTTACATTCTAGGCCACCTATAATCGCTCACAGAGGGTGCACCACATAGATAGGACTTTAGTCATATCTAGGTGGTGCACCCTCTGTGTGGATGCACCACCTAGATATGATGGCTCGGCGACCAAGACGAAATATTGGAAGTATTAAAATCAGTTTTAATCCTTTCCGAGTGCTGTATATTTTCCATTAAGCCTCCAACAAGATTTCCTCACAGCACTTAAGCCTCAACACATGAACATGTGTTTTACCATAAAGACAGTTTTGGTGTTTACTGATCCTCTTCTCAAACAGCTAGAATACAAAAATTAGTTGCAAATAAATATTGACAGCATGGGAAGCACCCCCCCCCCTCCCATGTTCAAATTCACCACAGTAATCACAACTAATAAAAGTTAAAAGGTCATCTAGTTTTTTTTTTTGGGGGGGGGGGGGGCAGCATATTTCACCTACATAAGGCTTACTTGCAAATCTCTAGTATAGACATAATGGGCAGGCTAAGGATTTTTTAAAATTAATTTTATATATACATTTTTTGTATTTTATTTATTTCTTACATAGTTTAGAAACCCTGCTCTAGAGACCAAACATGGAACTTTAAGCCACTTCAAGCATCCAATAAGCAGGATGGTGTTAGATAACGTGTAGTACCATACCTACATAATTTGGCCAGATAGACAGGCTTTTCAAGTAAAAAAAAAAAAAAGCCTTACTGCTGTATAAAAAAACAAACATCATTTCAAGAAAGTCGTAATGGTAAAAATGCTTAATTGAGACAATTAGCAGTATTTAATCATCTGCTTTGGTCCTATTTGATAGTTTGGTTTTTCTGTGCAACCCCCCCCCCCCACACACACACAAAAAAAAAACGCTTTGCACATTAAAGTAGCAATAAATGGGTAAGAATGTCTTACCTTATCGTTTAGAAAGTTTCCCTTAAGAATTGTATATTTCTTTCTCTCTTTTTTTTTTAATTAATATTTTACTGTTTCTTATATCCATTATATCTAACTACAAAAATGCAGAAAAATAAAGTTTTGGCTTGAAACAGGGAATCCTTTTATAACAGTATAAAAATATAATTAATCCACATATATACAAAAATACTTGTTATATCTCTTTTTTCAAATAAATTGGCATTTAACAGTAGGGACACATTACAACTTGCTTAAATGAAAGTCGTCATAACAGATTAACTTACTGGTCCAATATTCAGGTGATGGGAATGAACAAAGACATTTATCAGGTTAATCTCTTATTTCATGGTAGCGCAGGAGGTTCTATCTTTTAAAAGTTTCAAATTACAAGGTGTTGATAAATAATGACCTGAAATATCTGTAGTGCTACCATATTTGAGATCAGACATCCATTGATCATGGTATCATTTTACATAATGTGTACACATAAATGAAAAAATGATAGTGAATCTGCAAGTAAACAAAAACTAGCAGAACAGCAGCTAACACTATGCTATGTAGAAACCTTGGTTTCTGCACAGCATAGCACAGAAAACACAACTAATAAGAGTTTTTCAAAATACTTGATACATGAAACTATTCATAATCACTACTGTAATTATTCTCAAGCAGAGAACTAGAAATGAAAACAATAATTACACCTTTATTTCAGTAAAGCGAAGAACATTCAAAATAACTTGATATAATTAATAATATAACTTTATTTTCTTAGATATCTGAAATTTTTTGTGTGTTTTTTTCACAAAATTAGGTGTTTTTCACAGTCTGGTTTTTGATAAACTCAGAATGTGCTTAAATTGGACTGAGCTATTTTACCAATTTTCTGATATAATCTGCATAGTAAATAAGATAAATGCAATATATATATATATATATATATATATATATATATATATATATATATATAAAAATAAATTTAACTGACTAGAACCCGAGAAAGTATAACAAAAACCTTTAATACATCACAACTAGTTTCATCGGTGATCCGACTTCTTCAGGTGAGAAATAAAAACATAAGACATAAAATAACACGGTAAAAAATGAACTTTACAGCTTAATAAAAAGCAGAATAATAACAGTCATATTTGAATAGGTGACCGCGTGCTACCGTTGGCATGAGTAGAATGTGTGCGACAGCTAATTTTTGAGCGCCAGTACTGGATTACTGCGCTATGGGAATCGGGTAAATTGTAGCTAAGATTATTGTTTAAATGTGAAGGGTCCAGAACTATTTCTTTTGATTCGATGATTCTTCTTTCGAATTCATCCTTGCAAATATATAAATTAGTAGTGCGTTCCCAATCAACTTGATGTGGCTGTTCTTCAAGGTTAGAGTTTGCCGAGAAAAGGACATGACTGGAAAGGGCGCTCGCTCGTGCTCTACTGTAGGAGATGTCACGTCTATGTTCCTCAAGACGAAGTGAAACAGATTTGTCTGTCTGGCCAAAATAAGGTCGACCACAGTTGCACAAAACTTTATAAACACCAGGAAAATGCAGATGGTTGTGTTTTGGTTTTGGTCGACTCAGAAAAGAACGAAGTTTTGGCAGCGTAGTATAGTCGGTCTTTATGTTGAATTTTTTCAGAATCTTAGCTAGTTTTGGGGTAAGAGTGCTGATAAAAGGCAACTGTATATGAGTGATTGGGTTGGAGTCATCTTCTTGTCGAGGATGTTGGCGTGGTCTCAAGCGTTTAGTGATGTTACGAGACGAATATCCATTATTTAAGAAGGTGTTTTTCAGGAAGTTAAGCTCTGTTTGAAGGTCTTCTTCTGTGGAAATGAGACATCTTGCTCGATGGGCGAGGGTGGAGATGATGCCCAGTTTCTGAGGTGGGAAGTGATGAGAAGAACCATGTAAATATCTATCAGTGTGGGTGGTTTTTCGAAAAATTGAAAATTTAAGACAGTCAGGAAATCTACTGATCTTTAGATCCAAGAAGGGGAGAACGCCGTTAACCTCTAGTTCAGATGTGAATTTAATGTTTTGATGTTGGTTATTTAAATGGTTTAGGAATTTAAATTGGTTTAAATAACCAACATCAAAACATTAAATTCACATCTGAACTAGAGGTTAACGGCGTTCTCCCCTTCTTGGATCTAAAGATCAGTAGATTTCCTGACTGTCTTAAATTTTCAATTTTTCGAAAAACCACCCACACTGATAGATATTTACATGGTTCTTCTCATCACTTCCCACCTCAGAAACTGGGCATCATCTCCACCCTCGCCCATCGAGCAAGATGTCTCATTTCCACAGAAGAAGACCTTCAAACAGAGCTTAACTTCCTGAAAAACACCTTCTTAAATAATGGATATTCGTCTCGTAACATCACTAAACGCTTGAGACCACGCCAACATCCTCGACAAGAAGATGACTCCAACCCAATCACTCATATACAGTTGCCTTTTATCAGCACTCTTACCCCAAAACTAGCTAAGATTCTGAAAAAATTCAACATAAAGACCGACTATACTACGCTGCCAAAACTTCGTTCTTTTCTGAGTCGACCAAAACCAAAACACAACCATCTGCATTTTCCTGGTGTTTATAAAGTTTTGTGCAACTGTGGTCGACCTTATTTTGGCCAGACAGACAAATCTGTTTCACTTCGTCTTGAGGAACATAGACGTGACATCTCCTACAGTAGAGCACGAGCGAGCGCCCTTTCCAGTCATGTCCTTTTCTCGGCAAACTCTAACCTTGAAGAACAGCCACATCAAGTTGATTGGGAACGCACTACTAATTTATATATTTGCAAGGATGAATTCGAAAGAAGAATCATCGAATCAAAAGAAATAGTTCTGGACCCTTCACATTTAAACAATAATCTTAGCTACAATTTACCCGATTCCCATAGCGCAGTAATCCAGTACTGGCGCTCAAAAATTAGCTGTCGCACACATTCTACTCATGCCAACGGTAGCACGCGGTCACCTATTCAAATATGACTGTTATTATTCTGCTTTTTATTAAGCTGTAAAGTTCATTTTTTACCGTGTTATTTTATGTCTTATGTTTTTATTTCTCACCTGAAGAAGTCGGATCACCGATGAAACTAGTTGTGATGTATTAAAGGTTTTTGTTATACTTTCTCGGGTTCTAGTCAGTTAAATTTATTTTTATAAATGTATACATCCCGAGTAAATCCTAATTTCAACAATATATATATATATATATATATATATATATATATATATATATATATATATATATATATAAACTAATAAAAATAAAATAAAATTTTAATTAAAAATATGAATTTCATTATAGATAATTAATATGGCAACTACAATTGACTCTCACTATAACTAAACTCAAAAGAAAATAGGAATAGTTGTTATACTGGACAGTTTTGCTATAGTGAATTTCTTCAGAATAGCAACAGGTCTTTTTGCTAGTTTGTTATAAAGAGCTATATCAAGAGTCAGCTGTAATTATTTGTTTACTGGCTCATTAAGTAGATTAAATGGATATATAGTAGATTTCCACTACAGAAGCCATAGCAACCAAAGAAAGTTTATTATAGTTCATTATAATGATGCATCTACTGTATACAATATAGCAAACACCATTATAATGAAATGATGCACTATAAGTTAATCAAGAGTTAAAACCAAAGCTCACAACAGCAATTCTATTTTCAGGTCATACCAAGAAATTAGAGGTTCACAAAATTGCCATAGGGAACCATTTACTAGCATATAACTTCATGGTCGTCAAAACTGTTCATTAGCTTAAAGCAGGTGTTTTTTTCATTTAATATTCAACACAACAGTCATGAAGTGTGTTTCATGAAAGAATGAAAAGATACATAAGGATATCCACCTTAAGATAACTCTGCTTAACAATGGATGCCAAAACCCAACTATTCAAAATACATTTCACCCATAAGAAGTAAGTAAGACTAAAGAGAAAGCATAAATTTTATTACTATTATCATGAGACCCCCACGGAGTCAATAGGCTCATTGCAGGACGTCCCACTCTCACATGCACAACTCATCTTACTTTGACTTAAATGTATTCACTGTCTATGAACTCAACAAACTTTAAGGCAATGCATTCCCAATCACTCTCCATGCAAAACATCTAGTCTTTGCCACCTACTCATGGTTTGAGGAAAATTCGCTGTAAACCTTTATGCTGAGAGACATTTTGCATAATTTTTTTTAAATAATCAATGGATGATAAATGGTATTATAAAATCATTAAAAAGACAAATCTTTATTAAGGTGAATGTCAGTGATGCATAACATAATGAAGTCGTTTAAAAATTGTGCAATTAAAATAGATGCTGTGTAAATAATTAACTTTTTGCTGCAGATTGTATCAAAGCACTCGTCGCTGAAGTCTTGTATTAACATTGTTATACTTTTTCTTCATTTCTGCTATGTCTACTCGACTTTGCATCACACTGTTTCTTCTTTGCTTGGCTGGCCGAGTGGTCAGCATATCCACTCTCCAGCCAAAAGGCTGCAGGTTCAAATCCTGCCATGGGCATGAATGTTTGTAATTGTCTGCAAAAATACTAGTGGTGATGATGATGAGCGGTAGATGGCATTGGTGATGATGATGGTAGTTGCGGTTCATTGTAGTTGGTGGATTGAGTGGTGGAGACAGAGTTGTAGAGTCGATGCCCTCCCTCGATGAGTCTTCGGACTCCCTGGAGGTGTTACGTAATAATAATAATAGTAAACTCTCTCTTCCCTCATCAAGTTAGCTATGAGTTTCCAGATACTTGGATGCATGTTGATAATGGAGCTTTGCATTGCATTCCATTGTGGAATCCTTCTATACCATTGTCCATTTTATAAGTTCTTTCAGGAAGGTTGGCTCCATTCTTGCCTTCGCAAGCCATGGCTCAGTTCTCCACCAATATAGTGGGTTTCAAAGTAAGATACAAATTTTTGGAGAAAATCATCATCATTAGTCAATTCAACAAATCCATAAATAACCATCGCTCATTAGAAGAAATGCTAATGCTGTGAAGCATTTAATTTTTGCGTTGAATTCAGCATCTGTTTGATAGTGTAACTTTAAACCAATGTCAACAATTTTGCGATAAATATTTTGTGCCATATGAAATAAACAAACTGTTATAGTTTTTGATGTAAATTGATGTTAAAAAAGTGTTGATAGGTTCTTTCTCGAAGTCAACTAATGATGAATATAAGCCCTCTAAGGCACTGAATAATCTGCTGTAAGTTAATTCTGATTTGCCAGGAAGCAAAGCAAAAAGACAGATGTTAATACTTCCTATTACTATATGTAACATGAATAACTGATAATATATATTTTGGCTGCATTTAAAAGTAGTTGCATGTCCAATCCTTATTATTTTCAAGGTCATCTAATCCAGCTTGTGTACCAAACACTAAAATTCTCTCTTCATCATCTTCACCACTATCGTATAATATAATAATAATAAAAAAAAAAAAAACTGCTTACCATTTTCTAGAAATTTATACTCATCTAGAATTATATATATCCACTTCTTCCAGTTGGGATAGGGAGATGTTTAGCCTTTCTTTTGCCTCCAGCCTCTAATATTGCGACACAAATTTGCTAAATATGGCAGAGATGGAATGTTGTTATCTAAATTTGATGAAATAGACTCTCCATATACAACCTGCTGATACATATCAGACAGCCAATCTCCAATCCAACATGCTAATCTACTATCCAACATCCCATCTATTCCAGTTTAACTACTAGTCTGACATGTGGCAATTTATCAAAAGCCTTTGCAAAATATAAATATACTACTCTATATGCGTCCTCCTTGCCCAATGTATTTCTCACCTTATAAGTAAGCAGATTGCTAAAACACAATCTTCCTTAATGTTGTCCATTAAAGAGAATTCTACTGCTGTCAACCAAGTTCTGAATCCTTGTCCTCACTAGCTTTTCCAACACCTTGACCACAACTCCAGACAAGCTTATTAGCATATAATTCAAAGTCTGTCTTATCTCCTCCTTTATGAAGTGGAACAATTTTGTCTCTTTCACTCCTTTGGAACTTGGGATAATCTAAGACTTGTTAAAAATGTAAGTTAAAGTTGTTAACTCCCTGGAACATTCCCTCAAGACAAGCAGTGATATACCATCAGGTCCCATCAGTTCTTTATATACCTCCTGCTCACTCACCATCAGTGGTTCTTCCAAATTGCTCTCAAGTTCACTGCTCATTAACACTTCTACTATATCCTCCTTAGTATTTATCATTCTCCCATACTCATTCTTGGCTAACTGGTGTCATACTGCACTTTTGCTATCCTTATCAAGCAAGTCACCTTGCTTGTTCTTTGTACTCCTCAAATAACTGACCACTGCCACGTGATGTCTCCACAATGCCTTTTTCTTCAAGAATGCATGCTTCACCTCTTCAGTCAACCATTTTACACCTGCCTTATTTCATCTCCTGACATTTGGAATACACTCAAGAAGTCATTGCTTTTGCCAGATAGTTCCTAATTAGAGACCAAGCAGCACTGATTTCCTTCTCATCCAATTCCACGCTATCACTATAAGAATACTCCTGAATTAGTCACAATCACCTGCCTTATAGTTCTACATATAACCCTATCTCACAAAAGTCCTGATATGGCCACCACCCAAGTGATCATTTCGTGGTCACTTTCACCAACTGGAGGAAGATGCGACACTTCATTTACAATAATATCTTCTGGAAAAAAAAATATAAAATTAACATCTGTAAATGCCATATTGTTACTCCCATACCTCACTGGATTTTGGGAGTGAAGTCTTCTGCTAAGAAGTGATAGGGTCGCAGATGCCCTTTCCATACAGAATAGGACAATCACAAATACCCATGCCAGGATTCAAACCCACAGTCTCTTATCTGGAGAGCAGATATGCTAACCACTCAGCTAACCAGGCTGGCTATAATCTTCTGATGAGATAATCAAATCCAAGACCATCGGTCCATGTGTAGCTTCTTTTATGTACTGCTTAAGATTGTTATCCCTCAAAAAAACTCAAGAAATTCATTCTCTTTGGTTCCTGATACAATCTCTTCATTCCAGTCTATGTTACTATAATTGAAATCGCCCAAAATGATCACCCTTTTGCCAGCCCAATTTGCCTAAAAATTTCCTTCTCATTGCCTTCCACATTACCAGGTTATAGCAACATCCTATACTAAACATTTCATCCTGTCCACCTCCACTTTACACCATACTGCTTCAAAACCAGTGACTATTTGCCCATGCATCTTCACCTTAGATGGGTACAACTCTTCTGCCATCATCAATAGCATTCCTCCTTTTTTCGATTGTCTATCTTCACAGAAGACTATATATCCCTCCATCTCTATCCTTGTCAGAATGTCATTTTCATTCAACCATGTGTCACTTATTCCAACAATTTTTGGGCGTATGAACTCTATCAATGCTATATTTCATTCCTCTTGTTTCAAATACTTCTAGTATTTGTAAACACACTCTAGCTCATTTCTGTAAAAAGTCCCACTAACCCCCACTTCTAGGATATGATTCCACCACACTCTCCTATCCATTCCTTTCTATCAATACTGATATTAGACCCCCCCCTCCTCCCTAGACCTAAGTGTCACCCATCACATCCTTGACTAACTTAATCCTTTCTTGCACACTCGCACATCTACTCCTGAAACCATTACCTACGTTTCATGCAGTATTTCCCTTTACATCCTGATCTCTCCTGTGTTGCTTCTGCCTCATTCTCTTCACTTCTGCCACTCACCTCTCCATTCGCAACTCGCCTACCTTACTCTCCTGCTCTTCCACACCTCTTGCTTCCTTAGGTCTTACATTTACTTCAGTGTTTCTCTTTCAGCAACAATTTCTCCAACTGATTCATACCAAATCTATTTAAATGTAGCCCATCTCTTTTATACAGCTCTATCCACCAGGATGAATAGTGTCTCCGCTGCTACCTGGATCTTTTACGTTTCCCTATCCACCCTGTGTTCCTTCTCCCTAATTCTCCTCACTCACCTCTCTATTCGCAAACTCGCCTACCTTACACTTCTGATCTTCCAAGACATATTCATCCAATACATTCACAAAATGAACTCCTTTCCCCCTCTCATAATGCTGCTAGCATACATACCATTCATAATCTTTGCTCACCTTATCAACTCATCATATCTGGGTAACATGTTGGCTACCTTACCTACCACACTGTTATCTTAACGGTCTTTTGACATCTATCCTTATATTCTCATTGTTACCAGTCAAATCATTTTTTGCCATCTACCACTACCAACTCTTTTGTTCACATACCCCCTTTTATCTAATATTTCAACTCTACTCATTTTACATTCCAGAAAACAAGCCTTGCGCACCTTTCACTCACCACACCTCTAACCATAAAATCCCCCCATATATTGCTACTCTCAAATCATTAAATATTTCTTTCAAATCTTTTGTCGCATTCTTATTACATTTATATATAAATCTGTAATTCTCCTCAGTTTGTTCCTCATACATTTAATCTGTCTCATCTTTACTAACTCCACTTTCAACTGAATTACTTTCTAACTGCCATTTATGCCAATTGCATTTTCACTACCATGCACATCTGCTGCTCACTGCCACTAAATTGCCAACAGCTATGCACTGTCTTACCACTCAATCATCACTATCTATGCACACTGTTTTAAAACTCTTCACTAACTCACCGACTGTCTGATACCATCCAAGCACTCAATCGTACCATCAGCTCTGCCTACCTACATCCATGACCTTTTGCTCACTACTGCTCACATTTAATGATATCTCATAATTCATAAGCATGCTACACTTCCACACCCAAACTCTCTCATCTTAATCCTCTCCAAATGAATATCTTCAATCTCTCTCTCTCTCTCTCCAAATGAATATCTTCAATCTCTCTCTCTCTCCAAGCATGCATATTGCATTCATGACACCTCACCATTTTCAAAAAATCTATGTCACTTGCATTCATCTTTCATGCCAATCTACATCTTACTGCCATTTTGGTTGTGTTCAAAACTACACACAAGAAACACAAAAAAATGTAATAATTATAGAACTTTAACTACACCAAACACACCTATTGATCACAGCTATAATACACAATATTTAAATAACAAGTTATCACTATTGCCACGAACAACTTTAAAATTTAAACTTATCTTTTCACAGTGTTCTCAAAAAACACAGCTCTCTTCAACATAGTGACAAACCTTGATTTATAACTTTATAAAGTTTTAAAACTAAAAATTGAAACATATGGTTAAATATGTTTAACTGACCTCACAGGGATATCTGCAAGTTTGGTTTGAACCAATCTAATTCTTACAGTACTTTAAATTATGATAATAAGCAGCCTTACCAGTTAAGTAAAATCCATAGGATCAAAGCAAAAATGTTTTCATTGAGCATATAGAAAGAGGGGGGAATGAGCCAAATGCTTACATTGCTTTAACAATAAAACATTAATACATGAAAAAAAAAAAAAATGTAAATTAGACTAATTTACTACTGCAAATAGTAAATTAAAGAATAGTTTAGCAAATTATTATCAAATGATAATTTGATAATAAATCACAAACAATTGAACATTATTTTCTCAGTAGCCTTCATGTAAAGAGAATAAGCATTTACTAATACATGAATATGAAATAAATGAGAAAGAGTGGGTTTAAATTCATGTCTTCAAGAATATTAGGAAGAAATAAGCATGTGAAAAACCATACCTTGAGTTTGGGCATAAATTATTCTTTGCAAGCACTCTTATCACTACTGAGTGACAATGCTAAAAATGTAAAAAATTAATGTTTACCAATAGGATAATACAGCAAAAGAAAAAATAATAAAACCACATGAGAAAGTCCCCCCCCCTCCAAAAAATAAACTGTTTTTCATAGGTACATACTGCATGTAAATGAGCCAAGTTTTCATCATTTGTAAAATCACCAACCACTTGTTTGGAGGATTGAAGTATCTTGGAAAAAAAAAATTCTATGTTTAGTCTCTAGAGCAGTTTCTTCCCAGATTATTTAACTCACCAACTGCAATTAAGGCAAGATATATTTCAACTCTTTCATAGGCATGACTGCCATAAAAAAACAGATTGATTACTGTGAAAAACAAACAAAAGAAAAGTTATTTATGGATGCTAGACATTGCCAATTGAGAGCAAGTTATTTATAAAAAATTATTAAAATTAAGATAACATGCAAAGTTTTCAGAATCTGAATAACACACACACACAAAAAAAAAAACATTTTTGCATTATATGGAGTTTTATAAATAATGACAATTTCCTAATAATAATATTATTATTTCCATGCCAATTTATCTCTTAAACTAGAGAACTCGAAACAATAATCTAATTGTGTATGTAGAAGGTTCTAATCATTTATGAATACAGAACAAGTTGAACTAGAGATGCAAAAATTTTGTGAATTGCATGGAGGCAAATAATGTTTTTAAATACAGGTATACCACCGACTTTCCAGCAACAGATGATCTAGAACTTTTAGTCTAGACAAATTTACAATTTTGTTCAGATATGAAATTCCCATGAACACCTGACTAGTTCACTTGGGCTGCTATAGATGAGTTGTATGTGATGCACACTCATTTATTTAAATCTGCACTTTAAGGTAATTTTGATTTCTTAGCATATTTTGCTTACATATACCTAGCTAGAACTTTTAAGCAAGGGCTAATTCACAATGGTGGTAGTGTCAAGATTAAACACAAGTCCATATCCACTTGCATTTATACTAAGGTATTTCATTTAATATTTAATTTCTAGAAGTCCATGGAACTTTAGAGACATGGCAAAAAGTATAATTAGTGGGTCAGAGATGTACCGATGAATTATCATTACACAATTTCCTTTGGTCTGGTAAAACAGCTAACCAAGGCACCAGAAAATCAGGTGTACCTGTTATAGTATTTCAGAATTGTAATAATATTCCATTTATTTGGTGAAGAACTCCTAAACAACAAAAAAAAATAAAACCTAGCAATTTGATACATGGTTCTCAAGTAAGGCTACAGTCAAAAAATAGTTTCACGCAATTTTTTCAAGGAAAAAGTGATGAGTGGGTTTTGAGAGGAGTGGCTAGAAAGTAATTTATTTTTGTAGAAATTATATAAGGTAACATACATTATATAAAAGAACTGAATTAGTATACACAGCTTAATATTATATGACCACTTCTTAACTTATGGCTGATTCACAGGCAGCAGGAAGTTATGTATGGAGGTATACTTGTGAGTTGACTTAAACAGATCGGTAATGTAGGAAAGTGACAATGAATTACAGTTCTATGTTGCCAAGTGTATGATTATGCATTTCAGATGAAGAATATTACAAGCAGAGTATTATATTAATGGAAATTTGCTGGAAGCAGCCAATGAAGCTAGATTTGGGGATAGCAGACAAGATGTTAAGGTGGTTAAAGTTATTGCATTGAATATCTGTGCTGTTAGATAAAAACTAACTTATAAAAGACTATCTACAGATCTGGTAACATGGATTATAAAGAGATGGGAGATAATCAAAAAGATGCACAGACAAGTAACCAAGATGACTGGCCTATGGAACTGCACACATATAGGATAAGGACTATGGACTTCCAAGTTTGAGGAACAGACAGAGGAGATGGAATCATGCAAGCTAGCAAGCAGATCACAGATCAAGATTTTGCAGCTTCTGCCAGGCAGGAGTAAAACTTTTTTTTTTTTTTTTGAGGGGTAACCCTGGAAAATTAACAATATCAAGATTAAACATAAGTCCATATCCACTTACATTTATACTAAGATATTTCATTTAATATTTAAGTTTCTAGAAGTCCAAGGTACTTTAGAGATATGGCAAAAGTATAATTAGTGGGTCAGAGATGTAGTTAGGAAACATGTGAGGTCCAGGTTCTTTTCATGGTATATGATGAGTGTGTGATATGGATTACCATTAGAAGTTGTGAATGCATCTTCAGCAATGTGTTGTGACAAATATGATAGGTATGAGGGACTAAAAGGGGCTCAAACTGTCCCCTGATGAAGACTCAATAGTGGAGGGGCCCATATAATAACTTACACCTGGGACAACAACCAAATTATTAAATAAACACGTCAAGAATTAGAACTGCTAAAATTAACATAATGGCATCCTGTAATATAATTTAAAACCAGCATTTTATAAATTTTGTTCTAAATGTTATAGTGAGAAATAATTTAGATGGTTTACATAATACTACCAAGTTTAGGTAAACTTGGCTTTTCTCATACGAATAGCTTATTATCTGTTTCCTTCCTTTTCATGTAATACCTTTAACATTTATCATATCCTGTATACCCCTTGAGGGGACACATCAGGAATTTGATGATGGCCTTTAACATTTAACTTTATCATGTCCTCCACTAGCTGTCCAGACATATTTATTAAGATACATCAGGAAGCATTTGGTTGCTTCAATATCTTTCTGCATGATTCTAATCTGATTAAAACGGCATTTGTATTCTTTCTTTCCGGCACTAGCTCACAGCATTTATTCAACTTTCCTTGAACATGTTAGGGTAAATGGCCTATCATGGCCAAATAACTTCATGTTATTTGGAGTTATGGCCAAAGTAAAGGCCAGTGCACTTCATATCATAGCCTATTAACTGAGCATATTCATCATCATCATCATCATCAAATTCCTGCCATGTACCCTCAAGGGGTGTACAGGATATGACAGTACTACATGAAAAAATTACATCATTACTAACTTCCTATCTACAATTTTCCTCCAAATCAGTCTGTTACTTGTCAAGACTTCAACATTATCAGATCTTATATTTCTATCGTCTAAGGCACTTTGTACCGTATCAATCCACCTATATCTTGGTCTTCCTCTGGGTCGTTTTCCTGCCAACCTGGCAGAGAACACTTGTTTTGCTAATCTTTCCTCTCCCATTCTATTTAAGTGACCATACCATCTGAGATTAGCTCTGCTAACGCATTCCTGGATGCTGACAATGTCAAGTTCTTTCCTAATATCCTCATTTTTAATATGATATTGCCATTGATGCCATCTGTTCACGCCTCTAATCTTTCTCAGAACTCTCATATCTGCGGTCTCTAGTCTTTGGTCAAGTGTTTTACTTCTGACCCAGCTCTCAGATCCATAAGTTAAAATTGGTTTGAACACAGTCTTGTATACAGCTAATTTAGTGTTCCGACTAATTTCTTTCTTATTCCATATGAATTTATTCAATTGACTTCCCACGATACCAGCTTTGCTGATTCTGTTGTCTATTTCTATATTTAGTTTACCATCTTCAGTAAAAATTGTGCCTAAGTAGCTGAAATGTTTTACTTGTTCCACAGGTTCTCCATTCACAACACAGTTGACATTTTCAATGATTCTGCCTATTTTCATTGTCTTTGTCTTTTTATTGCTGACCTTCATACCATATCTATTACAACAGCTATTCAATTTAGTCAGAGAATCTTGCAGACTTGTAGCGGATTTATTTAGAAGTATAACATCATGGGGGGGGGGGGGGGTGGGGGGGGGGGGGGGTGGGGGGGGGGGGGGGTGGGGGGGGGGGGGGGTGGGGGGGGGGGGGGGTGGGGGGGGGGGGGGGTGGGGGGGGGGGGGGGTGGGGGGGGGGGGGGGTGGGGGGGGGGGGGGGTGGGGGGGGGGGGGGGTGGGGGGGGGGGGGGGTGGGGGGGGGGGGGGGTGGGGGGGGGGGGGGGTGGGGGGGGGGGGGGGTGGGGGGGGGGGGGGGTGGGGGGGGGGGGGGGTGGGGGGGGGGGGGGGTGGGGGGGGGGGGGGGTGGGGGGGGGGGGGGGTGGGGGGGGGGGGGGGTGGGGGGGGGGGGGGGTGGGGGGGGGGGGGGGTGGGGGGGGGGGGGGGTGGGGGGGGGGGGGGGTGGGGGGGGGGGGGGGTGGGGGGGGGGGGGGGTGGGGGGGGGGGGGGGTGGGGGGGGGGGGGGGTGGGGGGGGGGGGGGGTGGGGGGGGGGGGGGGTGGGGGGGGGGGGGGGTGGGGTTTTCTACTTCAAGTATGGATATGTATTCCTGACTGCATGCCTGGTCAGTGTTTTTTATCACTGTGCTGTCATCACTGCTTGTTTCATTTAGCAGTTTTTCAAAGTAATTACTCCATACTTCAAGGATATCTTTTTCTCCTGTTTTCATTTCACCTTTATCATCTCTAATTCCTTTTACAGCACTCTTTCCTCCATTCCTAAGCTTCTTCAACAACCTCCAGAATATTTTGCCACCTTCTTGATATTTATTTTCTATATTCTTGCCAAAGTCCTCCCATGACTTTTGTTTAGCTAGTTTTACACACTGTTTAGCTTTCTTACATTTGTCTCTGTATTCTGTAAGAGTAAAAGCTGACTTATTTGCCAGGAACTTTTGATATGCTTTCTTCTTTTCCTTCACTGCCTCTTTAACTTCCTGTGTCCACCAGGGAGTTCTGATTTTTTTATCTTTGCACACAACCTCACCACATGCCTCTCTGGCAGAATCAATCAATGTTTCCTTCAGAGTTTGCCACTGAATCTCCAAGGTTTGATTCCTGTTCTCAAACTCTTTCATTTTCTTTTCAATAATATTTCTGTATTTTAGTCTACAGTTTACATCTGAGAGCTGCTCAACTTTTATTCGCTTTAAAACTTTCTTACATGTTATTCTTTTCAATATGAAATTCAATTTTATCCTGCTCAAGACTAAATAGTGATCACTTCCAATTTCAAATCCTCTGTACACTCTGGTGTCCTGCACCAGGGAGAAAACATCACTATCAACAATAACATAGTCAATGAGACTTTTCTTATTCCTAGCCTCTTCTCTCCATGTGAATTTGTGCACATTTTTATGTTGGAACATGGTGTTAGTAATAACCAGTCCATGTCCTGAGCAGAAATCCAACAGATATTTGCCATTATTATTAGCTTTGCTCTTTTCTCCAAATTTTCCCAAAATATTTTTGTATGTCTCACAATCATTTCCTACTCTACTATTTAGATCCCCAACAAGGACCAACTTTTCATTTTTCATTGTGTCAGTTGCTTTTTCTAAAGCCTCAAAAAATTCCTCCACTTCTACCTTAGTAGAACCTTCTGTGGGACCATAGGCACAAATAAGTCTCATTGTCCAGTTCCCCATTCTCATATTTGCCCACATTACTCTACTTGAGACTGACTGCCATTCAAGAAGATTAGCCTCGTATTTTGTGTTGAATACTATGGCTACTCCTTCTTTTCCTTGATTGTTATTGCCTGAATATAACATTTTGTATTTATTGCTCAGAAAGATCTCACCAGTTTTGGTCTTTTTTGTTTCAGTCACCCCTATTATGTCGATCTGGTACTTATCTAATTCCTCAGCTAGCTCCATTTCTTTGCCATTCAGGCTTCTTACGTTGATAGTACCGATCTTTAACTCTGGTGATGTTGAGTTGGGGTTTGTTTTCAGATTTGTTCCAGTAGCTGACTTTTCGCTGTTCGCCCTGGTTCCCTGGCGAAAACAACGGGGGCCTTGTTTAACCGGGCGACGCCCCAGCCGGCATGAAATTTTGTCATGTTGTACCATCATTTTTTATTTTGGTTTAACCAATAAGAATACAATTTGGTCGGCTAAATCCCAAATTGCCAGCCCATCCTCGTTCGTTCAGTATCAAAGTAGATACCCAACAGGGTGCACCACGAGAAGGTGAGGATTGGACATTAGGTCAGAAGCCCTGGTCGGTTCTCCGCATTCCTTTAAAGGCTATGTGGAGGTCTCCTCTCAGTTATACAGCTTTGACCCTTAAGCACCCCTACTGAGCATATTCTTCTAGCCAATTAGTGGGGTGAAAAATGTGAGGTTTTGGGAAGAAAAATTTGTGGCTCTGTATGAGATTAAAAATTGAAGGTGAGTTAGCCAAACACATCTTTATATCCTAGACAGGACTGAAATTCTGGTCTTTCCAATCAAAAGGTATCACTGATGATAATGAATGAACTATAAAGGCTTCAACTTTACTTCCTATAAACATAATTAATATTGCAATAGGATCTTAATCCTCCCCATTTACATAGTTAAGTCTGCCAAAGCATGCATTTCCTAGCCATTTTGTGGGAGATAGAAAACTTGAGTTTCTGGGAAGAAAGTTCTGATACTTCTGCATGAGAGCTAATGCAATTTTTTTTTTTTTTTTTTTTTTTTTTTTTGGTGGTTGGGGGGGGGGGGGGGGGAATAATCAATTTTCAGGTGAGCACTGAAAGCTTGCTACCAGAAAGAGAAACAAAGGAGCTTAATTATATCAGTTGAACAACTTACTCTCAAGGATAAGTATTCCATGATAAGTAATCTCAAAGGATGGGAGATTACTTTTCAACATCAATACAGTGAAGTGCTTTATTGGATCTCTAAATGTCTGCTATAATGAAAATCTAATGTGCAAGATCCCAAGGCACACACACAGAATTAAGTACAGTCAGCTCTCACAATAGCAACCCTGCTATAGTGAACTCATTCATTATAACAAATTACTGAAAAGAGAATGCCAAATCACTATTGCATCAATGCTATTAAAAAAAACTATTCCACTGGTTCTGAGTTTGCTATAGCAGGAGTTTACTACACGATTTTCTGTCATTATGATTCTTTGAGTAAAGTGTCAGTTCAGCAAACAATCTGTTGCTTTTTACAAAGATAATAAGCCAAAAGGTAGTGACCACTACTCATAATGTAAAACGGTATTTATACATCTCTTAGGAGCTGGGTTTTACATTATGAGAGAATATTAAAGTGACGGAGCTTGCTCCACCTTTGCATGGAGTTGCCCTGGTGTTATACTACCCAAGTGATCATTTATACTTGGTTCTGCCGATAGTTTTTTTGGAATTGAAACTATAGATGTCGATGGATTTCGACCCTAGTTTCGTACCCGGCTATAAAATAAAACGGGATTTACCATCTCCCGCTCAATCAATCTGTTGCTTTTCTAAAAATCAATGCTTAATAAAAACAGAAAGATAAAATGCTATGCAGTGAATCACAACAAAAGTTACAAGTGTATTAAAGTCTTTTAATTTTCAAAGTAACACATGACCATAGATGTATAATACTCTTAAGGATGTATAATGCATAAAAAACATTTCTCGTGTTAGCAGTTTTTTTTTTTTTAAATATGGTATTACTTTTAAACTTAGTTTTAAAAAAAAGTTATGGGAGCAACAAGATTTTTTTATATACTTGCCTATTTTAAGACACTATAATAAAATGTACAATCAGCATAAGATCACAAGGATCCAACTCAGTCTTATTTACAACATGTACCATATATCAAGGTCATGTGCATAAATAATGATCCATTGTATTTTTTTTTTTCCATATGAGCATAGTTTTTATGAAGTATACCCTGAGTAATCAATATGCATCTGTGCAACCCGTGATAATGTAAATCACAGTTTCAAAAGCTGTCCAGAAATGCAAAATAACATAAGTCAAATGCAATGAGGATACCAGTTCAAGACAAACTGTCATAATTCATTGTAACTTTAATTTATGTCCTATAAATGATAACTGGATCAAAGTTCATAATTTACATTTATATATATAATATATATATATATATATTACAAGTTCTTCTTAATACTATCTATACCTTTACCAAATGTTTTTTTTTCCTCAATGCAAGCTTTCAATATGCAATAAATTTATGCATACTCCTGTTAGAGAATTCACAGGATTATTAATTGAAATTTTTTAAGCTTGGTTTTTCTCATAACACTGAGTTCTGAAAGGGAGAAATGGTCCAACAAAGATAGCATAGCAATTGACTATGCACACAGCCTTAAATTCAAAGGCTTCAAGTTTTTTTTCTATTTCACAACTAAATGACAGACATTCATTTAGAGCCTTTGTTATGACATGATTATGTTTACAGTATCAGAATAAATAATTTGTGTACAGGCAAAGCAGGGTTATCTAAGTATACACAGTTTAGCACTTTCATTACTTACTCATGAACATGCCCATGCTTTCCTTAAAATAAAAAAAAAAAATTTTTTTAAAAAAAGAAGCTCTGTTGGTATTTATATTCGCATCACTGTGCATACAACTGTCACAGCACCACAAAAAAATGAATTACGCTGCTGAGTCTTTTTCTCACTTCAAGTCTATTCTGGGGGTGGAGGTGGAGGTGGTGGTGGAGGATCCTTAGGCAGTGGAGGATCATGAGGTGGTGGTGGTGGAGGTGGAGGAGGAGGTTGACTAAAGAACTGGGATACTGCCTGAGGTGGATATCCTGCCGCAGCCATATGATGAACTGGTGGATGATAAGGATAATACTGCTGATAATACTGACCTCCAGCGTAGGGAACTGGGTAGGGAGCTTGGGATATTTTTTTTGGATGTGGATTGTGTTGTTTATTAACAGGTGCTATACCTTGTGGCTCACTATTATCACTACGAGAATGGTTGCGTTTGGAGAGCCTGGTTGATTCAGAAAGAGCAACATCAGCTAAAGATCCATCTTGATTTACAGCATGGCCTTTCCTGCCTAAATGGTCTAATTTCATTAACTTAGGGGATTTGTTAAGTGGAGAAGAATCCAACGTCCTTAAATCATGACTTGATTCTTTAGGACTTCTCTCTCTTTTACGCAACTCACGCTCAGATTTCTGGGACGTACTGTATGAGCCAGCATTTAGTCTATCTTTGGTAATAACTAATTTTAACCCTGTACTTGAATTAGCATTTGTAACACTTTTGGAAGAATCACTGGTTGAAAGCTTTGCTTTTGGAATTTTAATCTTGAGAGCTTCCCTCTTTGGACTTGAATTACCACTTGAAGTCTGTTGATGTGTTGAATCTTGTCGTGAATTACCAAGAATTATTTTGTCCTTTGGAATGGTAATTTTCAGGCCACTAGTTACAGTATTACTTGAAAACTGATCTCCTGTGCGAACACTTTGCTGTTTTTCCTTATCAGACATGTGAGTAGAATGTTTATGCCTGTGCTTATCTCGACGTTCGTGCTTATTGTGTGCCTCACTCTTATCAGGAACTTTATCAGAGTTTTTAACTAAGCCACTTTCAATACCAATTTTATAATCTAGAGACTTTGATCCATTAGCTTTAGAATTTTCCCATGGAGGACTTTTGTTGTGGTGGTTATCCTGTGATATAGGCAGAAGCTCTTCAGAAAGTGGTGAGCTTGGTAAAGTCTTTTGTCTCTGATGTTTATTTTTGGATGGCCTAGTTAAAGTAACTCCTTCCACAGCAGGGTGAGATTTCACTTCTGTATCACAAACCACCTTTCCAACATTATCACTTTTTTGCTTATGAGCATCAGATAATCCTAGAGAACGTGGAATTCTTACAAGAGATGGTGGAGACTTATGAGTAGAAACAGAGTTTGGATTTTCTTGCTCTTCATTTACTTCCATATTATTTTCCTTGGACTTATTCTGGGACATATCTAACCGAGTCAATAGAACATAAGGGTCACCAAGTTGCTTGGCTTCTGCATTTGCATTTTGGCATCTTGCATTTTGAACATCTGATATAAAATTATCTTCAAATGGACACTTAGGAGAGTGGTATTCATGTTTGTCTCCACCTGGTAATTCATTTGGTGTTGTAACCACTAATCCACACTTATTCTTTTCATCATTAAAAAAACTGATTGCATCAGAATGCTTTGAGTGAATTTTGGGATGCTTAATTTTATCATGAGAATGCTGATAACGAAGATTTTTTATATTTTTCTCTTCAACAATAGTTTTCTGGTTGCTACCAGTTGCAATTCGTGATTGAAGAGAGTCACGTTTCTCTTGAAGAATTCGTGCTTTTTGTTCAGCTGCTGCTAAGCGTTCCTTTTCTCTTTTTTCTCTATATACAGCGAGAGATATAGAATGGGATCCTTCTTGCTTTGTTCGTTTTGCTTGGGGAGGTAGCAATGATGGAGGTGGTGGTGGCGATGATGATGCAGCTTGAGCATCTGAATGGACTGGAGAAGGTGAAAACTCAATTGAAGGCATTAACATAGATATAGAAGCATTTGGACTAAATTCATTGCTATACAGTGGAGATGTAGGAGGCTTTAATTGAGGTTTCTGTTCTTGCTTCTGATCTGGCTTACTTTCTACTCTATCTTTATCTTGATTAATAGATCCAGAAGGTAAAGGTAGATTTGCAGGCACTGAATGATCAGGCTTCACACGTTTATCAGGTATCTGATTTTCCTAATAAAAAAAATAAAAATTGTTTGAAATTTAACTCTGTTGATAGTAATAAACTTTGCTATATAATATTTACACATTATATACTAATTCTGCATTGAAAATTAAAGTAAAATAAATGCCATTTATTTTATTTTTACAACAAAAAAAAGAAAAAAGAAAAAAAAAGTAAATTATTTTGACAGTGTGCCTTTTCATTTCCCAAAGAGAGCAGACAGAACTCAGAAAACTAACTTTTGCAAATAGGCAAAGCTGCTGCTCTCCACTCTTTGTTGTCATTAATAGTTGAATTTTTATCTGTCTAGAATTTATAAACTTATGGACATTGTAGTAGGCATGTCATGACAAGAGTATGTGGCAAAGAACTACTGCTATCTTGTGTTATTAACTGTAATTACTGTATTAAAGAGCACAATGGAAATTTAGAAGTAAAGAAAATTAAGTATAACAAAATATTTCAAAAATAATAATGAACAGGCCATCTCTGACTCGTATAAATTCCAACTTCTGCAAATTACCCTGAAAGGGCCATTAAAAAAAATTCCAGTTATAAAATATTTTAATCTACTCCACATATACTACTCACAACCTACCTGACAGCAGTCACCTACATGACACACAGTGTGTGTGTGTGTGGTTTCTTACTATTGAATACAGACCATGTGTGCATTTGTATTCAAACACTTTTATAATTTATAGTGTTTGTGCACACTTTAAAGTCAATATGAAGGTGGACAAAGTAATTGGAACATTAATCATAATGCCTCATGGTCTTAAGTCCAAGGATGAACAGATGATGCTTTCAGCCTGGTAACAAGATGAATTAATAATTATGTCACAAAATCTAATTTATAATTGTATCCTCTGAATGAAATTAACAAAAAAACCTTTCAAACATGCTAATGCACTATCACATACATAGTTAAAGAAAACTATGCATGTGGTAGTGCATTAGTTGAACCAGACTTGCATAAAATTCAAGTTTAATAAAGTTGCAGAACATAACTTTCATGTATGTCAGGGACGACAGTATGTTTTTAACTTCAATAAATTTAATTTTTAACAAAAAAGCTGCTAATAATTCTGGTAGATAGGTTTAATAATTACTTGTAATTATTATTTTTCAGAAAATAACAATGTATATTAAAATATTAATTATAAAAACTTTAATACTTTCCTATGTTTTGGCAACATTACATTGCCATCAATCAGGGATCACAAAAAACAATGACATGTGCACACAGGCAATAACACTGGGTGAATGAGGCTGTAGATCTGAGATCTAATGCTTCCAAAATGGGACAATCTCATGCACCCAAAATTTTCTTGAGGTTTGGAAAGTTTTTTTTAAGGCTGAGGCACATTCGAGGAACAGCCTTTCATATTTGTATTTGCTGAGAGATAACAGAGTGATCTTCTTCCAGCATATCCTGTGTGTTTGGTGTCCCATGGTCGGCAAGTCCTGAGTGGAAGTATTGGTGGAAACAGATGTAATCCTTGTGTTCAGAAATTCTGATATTGAGTGTTCTGTCTGTTTACAGTTTACAGTAGGACAGTTTGCAACTGCAAGGGACCTGGTATTACTTGGTAGGTCTAGGAAATGTTTTTTTGATAGGTGGATAAGGGATGCCAATTTTCTATGTGGTATGTAAGTGGTGTATTTCTTAGGATTTTTGTCAATTTCTGCTCTGGATATATGCAATGGTGATAGGTCTAAAGCAATCAAAACAGATGAAAGCTAATAACAGATGAGAGTTCTAAAAAAAAAAGTAGATATGGTGGACAGAATCATAAGAGAAATTAAGATATTAGGAAACAAATTGGCATCGTACTTTCAGGAAAGTGTGTCAAGAGGAAATCTGAGGTGGTGGTCAGTTAAAAAATATGCCAGGTTAGCAAAACAGACGTCTGCCCACATAACCATTGAGAATACATATCAGGGAAATAGCGATAATGCTGACTAACAGATGTTTGATTGTAGGAAAAAAAATCCATGCAGTTAGAAGTGTCTTAGAACATCAAAATATAAACTCTGACAATACTGTAGGTTCTCATCATATGTTATGCTTTCTACATATTTTACCGCATAAGCTTCCGTAACCGATAATCCCACGGAATAGGTTGGTTGCTCCTTATTCCCGGTAGTATCCCATGTCTGTTGAAGCGTGTGTTCACAGGGCCAGTTTGCCTGCTTTGCAGGAGGAAAAATCCCAGGATAAACTGGGGAAAAAATCCTGCTGTCCAAGCCCAAGACTGGCTAACTTGGCTATGGCTGAGGAAGATCCTAAAGCTCCTCATGTCGTCGACTGGAATCGAACCTAGGACACTCCTTTCCCGAAGCATATGGTTGCAAAGTGCACAGTCACTAGGCTAACCATGCAGACTACTATAGGTTTATTATTAAGAGAGACATCCAGAGACCCGAGGGAGGCCACATACTACACGCACCAGCTATCATACTTATTCTAGAATTTATTTGCACTGCTTGCACATACCACATGCAATAGCAATTTATGCCAACCATGCATCACCCTATGAGAGAAAATTCTAGCCCTCACCCACTTTCTTAGTGAAATTTATTCTCAGCTTCCAAGGATGCCTTCTTATCCTTTCCCCACTCTCCATAAAATGAAAAATTCCATGAACTTAAATACTGTATGACCCTATCAGAAGTTTGTACATCTCAATCATGTCACCACTCTTTCTCCTGTTTGCTAATGTTCAGTCTACCAATTCTCAATCTGTTTTCATAATCAGAATTCACAATCCTGACATAATTTTTAACACTCTCCTTTGCACTCTCTCCACTGTATCAAAATCACAACAGAAACCAGACCTTCATGCAACACTCCAAGTGAGGTCTAATTAAGGCCTTGTAAAAAGGCAAAATGACATCCTTATCTTTACATGTTCAAGTTCATTTCAGCATTGCAATTATTTTTTTAGTTATATTTGAAATCTTTGCTAGATGGCCCCTGAACTTCCAACTTGCTATCTACTAACACTCCAAGTTTCTTCTAGCATAATCCTACCAACATAATATGACATTGAATATCTAATCACGCCTAAGTCCATGAACTTTACATTTGCTAACATTACACCTGTATCCATTTTTCCATGCCCACAATTCCAGCCAATTCAAATCATTCTGCAAGTAATGCATAGCAGAAGTAATCCTCATTATCTTACTCATCTTTGCATCAGAAAATAGCTGTATGTTGCCTCTAAAATCCTTCCCAATATCATTAATGTAAAAATTGAACAACAGTGGACCAAGGACTGAACCTTGTGGTACACTACTGGTTACCTTAAATCTTGAAAACTAACATTCCCCCCCATACCACTTTTTTGATATCTGTCAGTCAGCCATCTTCTTGTCTACGCTAATATTTTATAATCCAAGCCCATATTCTCCATTTTATGCAACAGTTTTCCATGCTGTATTCTCTCAAAAGCCTTAGCAAAATTCAAAAGTATCATGGTATATCCATTCTCTTTGTCTAGTTCAATGTTAACATTATTATAGAATATGAGCATGCTGCTAAAACACAACTTTCCCTTAGTAAACCCATGCTGTTCGTTGTAAAGTAGAGATTCATAGTCAACCCATTGTTGAATGTGAGCCCTAACCAACTTTTCCAAAATCTTACCAGCATTCTTGAGACTGATTGGTCAATAGTTGGATACATCGGTCTCTGCACCACCCTTATGCAATGAGATTTCCATACGTTCTTTTCATTCTTACAGAATCTTCCCTGTTCTGAGATTCAAATTATATAGCCTGGTCAAAGGAATAGCCAGTTCCCCTGAACACTCTTTTAGCACCCGTGCTGATATCCCATTTGTCCCTATTGCTGAATTCTTATTCAGTTTGTACAACATCTCTAATACCATTTCTTCTTCATACACTTGATTTTTTTCAGAAGAGGTGGCAGTGAACTCAATGTTGCATAGACCAGGCTGATAGCTTTTAGCAAAACGGACACTCATTAGTTGAACACCATCTTCTTCATCTGTCACGCCCGCACCATCTGCATTCTGAAGCTTTTTATTTCATATTCTTTCTTTCTTTTACATCTCTAATATCACTTCTTCTTCTTCAAACACCTGATTTTTTTCAGAAGAGGTGGCAGTGAACTCAATGTTGCATAGACCAGGCTGATAGCTTTTAGCAAAACGGACACTCATTAGTTGAACACCATCTTCTTCATCTGTCACGCCCACACCATCTGCATTCTTAAGCTTTTTATTTCATATTCTTTCTTTCTTTTACTTGCAGCATATCGATAGAATTCTCATGGATTGTCTTGCTGAGCCAGTTTCTTTTCATGCTTAGTTTTCTGTACAACAGTTGCGATTCTTCTGGCCTGCTACTTGTACAGACATCATCTTTGTATACATATTTATGAATTTAGGGACACAAAACACACGTGTTGAAAAGATTATTTTACTGATTAATAATAAAATAATAACTGGACGTTTCGACCCCTGTATTGAAGTCATCATCAGAAGGATACATGTGTATAAGAACCAAGCTACATGTTGTTGCACTCTATATAGGTAATCTACATCTACGTTGTTAACTAATCTGTTTTCTTAGCCTGCCCTCTAGTGATAAAAAAAATTACCAATAAAAACTGCAATAAACTCTGCTAAAGTCCTCACGTACTAGGATTCTTCTGGAATTATACAGTTTATATTGTTATATTATATTATCTTCTGGATTTGTACAGTACAGGTAGCTATTGAATGTTCAGGGAAAAAAAAAAAAAACACCTCACTAAGTCTTCTTGTATTGAGATTTTTCTTCATGGTTGCTATGAAGGTTGCAGATGGGTCCTCCACATTCTTGGAATGGTTAGACCATCACTTTTATTCAGATTCAGATCATGTTTGAGCATTTTTCCTTGAATTTCTCCACTCAAACCAGGTTTTGGTGTGGTGTAGGGACTTGGTACCTATCCAATCAATTCTGTGGTATGTTTGGAGTGCATGGTCAGAAAGGCCGGTTTTTCCAAAATGGAGGTATTTTATGTTTTGTTTGTGTTCATCCTTTCTGATTGGGATGGTTCGCCCTGTTTCCTCTATGTATGGTATGTTACATGTGCAATCTATTTTGTAAACCCCTGGGTGGGCTAGGTGTGGCAAGGGATCATTGGAAGAACTGAGTAGGTGTCTTAATTTTGTCGGGGGTTTAAAGGTGGTTCGATGTTGTATTTGTGTAGAGTTCTGTCTATTTTTTCTGAAATGCCCTCTGACATATGGTATAGCAATAGCATCCTTGAAATCTTTTTTGTTATTAGTGGTATCTTTGTGGAGGATCTTGTGAATGGTTTTTATACTATCCATTTTTTATAAAGGTATGTTTGATGGTCTCATATTCATGGTTAAGAGCTTGTTCATTTGAACAAATGGTTTGAGCTCTGTGTTTAAGGGTGCTTATGACCCCTAGTTTTTGTGTTGGGTGGTGATAAGAAGTTTTGTGTATATACTGGCCGGTGTGTGTGTGTGTGTGTGTGTGTGTGTGTGTGTGTGTGTAGGTTTGTGGTAAACTGAGAAGGAGAGACAGCCTGAAGGAAGACGTGTGACAAGTGTGTCTGGGAACGGAAGAGAGTTGTTTTTTTTTCTATTTCAATGATGAATTGGATGCATTTGTGTTGTTTGTTCAGGTGGCTAAGGAATGTATCTAGTGCTTCGCAGCCGTGGGGCCAAATGGCGAAAATATCGTCGACATATCTGAGCCAAATTTTGGGCTTTAGACACGCAGATTCTAGAGCTCGTTGCTCAAAGTCTTCCATATAAAAGTTCGCTATTGGGGGGAAAGTGGTGAGCCAATGGCTGTACCCTCTTTTTGAAAGTAAAAATTGTTTTGCCACACAAAATATCCGGAGCGGAGTACGTGGGCAAAGAGGGCCATGTCGTGTGGAAATATGTTCTGTAAGAGTAAGATAACATTGATTGGGACATTGATGAAAAGGGAAGGTATGTGAAAGCTGATTAATAGATCTTGGTCGTTGAGCGTAATGTTTTTAATTTTGTTTATGAATTGTTGTGTATTTTTTATGTAGGAAGGGAAATGACCAACCAATTCCTTGAGTGTGGCTGCTAATTTTTTGGCTAAGCAGTAATTCGGACTGTCAATTCCTTCAACAATTGGACGTAATGGCTTGTCTGTTTTGTGTATAGACAGAACTCTACACAAATACAACATCAAAACCACCTTTAAACCCCCGACAAAATTAAGACACCTACTCAGTTCTTCCAAGGATTCCCTGCCACACACCTAGCCCACCCAGGGGTTTACAAAATAGATTGCACATGTAACATACCATACATAGGGGAAACAGGGCGAACCATCCCAATCAGAAAGGATGAACACAAACAAAACATAAAATACCTCCATTTTGGAAAAACCGGCCTTTCTGACCATGCACTCCAAACATACCACAGAATTGATTGGAAAGACACCAAGTCCCTACACCACACCAAAACCTGGTTCGAGCGAAAATTCAAGGAAGCATGTGAAATGCTCAAACATGATCTGAATAAAAATGATGGTCTAACCATTCCAAGAATGTGGAGGACCCATCTCCAACCCTCATAGCAACCACGAAGAAAAATCTCAATACAAGAAGACTTGGTGAAGTGTTTTTTTCCCCCCTGAACATTCAATAGCAACCTATACTGTACAAATCCAGAAGATAATCATAATATAACAATATAAACTCTATAATTCCAGAAGAATCCTAGTACGTGAGGACTTTAGCAGAGTTTATTGTAGTTTTTATTGGTTTCTTTTTTTTCATCGTCACTAGAGGGCAGGCTAAGAAAAAAGATTAGTTAACAACGTAGATGTAATTTACCTATATAGAGTGTAACAACATGTAGCTTGGTTCTTATACACATGTATCCTTCTGATGATGATAACCTCAATACAGGGGTCGAAACGTCAAGTTATTATTTTATTATTAATCAGTAAAATAATATTTTCAACACGTGTGTTTTGTGCCCCTAAATTCATAAATATGAGTGCTGGTCACCGTGTAACCTTAAAAGAAAGAATCATCTTTATACAGATGGTATTCCTTCCACATCATCCATTTCTTACGAATCTCTTGCTCAATAAGATTACACATCCATTTGTCTCCTACCCTATTTATCCTTCGATCTCTCGGCACACATTCTGATATTGCATCATCTGAGTATTTTTTAAATGTTTCCCATGCACTGTAGATATTCTTCCCATCCAGCAACTGATATCATTCTGATGAACTCTGTATACACCTCAGTTGGTCATATTTTCCTGCTTTGTAGTTTAGCAGGTAACTAACCTTTTCTGAATGGAACATTCATAAACTTAGTCACTTCCCAAGTAATCACTTGGGAAGTGAGTAATCACTATCACCAACCAGAGGCAGAATAGTCTTTAACTGAAACACCCTCTAACACTTTAACCTTGAGTTCCTTCTGTCACATAGTGCTTGAGGAAGTTGTCCTGTAACAACTCAATAAATTTCATTCTTAATATGAGATTTTACTGCTACCCAATCAATATTTGGATAATTAAAGTCTTCCATTATGATTACTCTTTTCACACCCATAGTCTCTATTTGGTGATGCATTTCTTCGTCACCAGCAACTAATCCTCCAGGTGTGTAACAACATCCAGCTATGCAATTAATCTCTTGTTAGATTCCTCCAGACAGCAGATGGCTTCAAATTTCCTGCAACATGAATCATAGTTCTCAATAATAACTGGATGATTCAAGTCATCCGGTAGCATTAGCACCCCCCCCCCGTCTATCCTTCCTAAAAATACTATACCCTTTACACTAGATACCAGTTAATATGTCTGATTCTGATAGCCAGGTCTCACTAATTCCTCCAATCTGAGGTCCCGACATACTGACTAGGGTAAAAAACTTTACTTCTTTGTTTCTGATACTCCTAGCATTCGTATATAGACATAATAAGCAACTTGCATGTTCTTTTGTATACTGTTGTCTGCATGACACAGTTAAACAACTTGCAGATCTCTATTCTTCTCTAATGCCTTATACATGCAGACATTTTTGCATGAGTTTGATGGGGTCTGAACTGGACAAACAAAATCGAAACTGTTGTTCTCTCCTAATTATTTCCACGATAATGCCAATTCCCGTCATTATCACAATTATATAATAACATTGTTGCTCTTACACTCATATTCTCACCATTCCTTCCATTATAATTTAGTTTTCCTGACTCTCTCTCTCTCTCTCTCTCTGTGTATTAAATCTCATTTTCCTAATTTTTTTCAAAGTTCAAAATGTTTGCCACAGTATATTTGACTCTGCAAGTTTAAACCTGAAAGTGATTTTTTTTTTTTTTTGTATAATGATCCTATGCACAAGAAATCGAAAGACTTACTTATACTCAGGTAAGGCCTGAGATAGTAGTTTAATGACAATTTTTTAAAAAAGTTGCAAATTGTAGTTGATTGGAATACTTCTTGTAGAAAGAAATTCCAGAAGATAAAGGTAGGTGGAATAAAAGAGTTAGAGAAGATGAAGCAGGTTCAGTGTGCTTACAGTTACACCGTAAAGGTATAACTGCAAACTTGTAGCTGGGCAGCTACTGCCCTTGTATAAAAAAGTGCAAAAAGGCAGGAATGATGGTTGCTACTTCCATTGAGCAATGACCACTGAAGCACAAAGAACACAACAGTGGCAAAAAATTGTATCTGTGAGAAAGAGAGGGAGGGGGTGAAATGAATCTTAAGTGTGAGACCATCTATAAGACAAATTACGTGTTATCCACGTAATAGTCTATAATCCAAACTCATTTTCTCCAATTTATGCAACAGTCTGCCATTCTGCATTCTGTCAAAAGTCTTAGCAAAATCTATCTTCTAGACAGTGGCAAAATTTTTTAATGAAGTTTTTGTTTCACCACCACAATCATGTGAGCGTTATTCTAAGGATGAGCAGATTTGAGATTCCCATAAAGTTAACAGTTGGATAGATGTAAAATAGTATCTTGAATGAAAGAGAATGCCTAGGTTTTTTTTGGATGTTGAGGATGCCCGTTGATGTGATATTATTAAGAGAGACCTCCAGGGAGGCCATTACTACGCACACAGATATCATACTTATTCTTGAATTCATTCACACTGCTTGCATTCACAACATCCAATGGCAATCCACTCCAATCATGCACAACCCTCTGAGAGAAAAATCTAGCCCTCAATCTCTTCTTAATGGCCTTCATTCTCAGCTTCCAAGGATGCCTTCTTGCACTTTTCCCACCCTCCATAAATTGAAATACTGTATGACCCTTTCAGAAGTTTGTCTGTCTCAATCATATCACCCCCCACCTTTCTCCTGTTTGCTAGTGTCTACAATCTACAAATTCTCAATCTGTCTTCATAATCAGCATTTCACAATCCTGATATCATTTTTAACACTCTCCTTCTTTGTACTCTCTCTCTCCAAAATATCAGAATCACAATGGAAACCAGACTGTGCACAATAGTCCAAGTGAGGTCTTATCATGGCCCTGTAAAGAGGCAAAATAACATCCTTATCTTTACATGTGAATGTTTGTTTTGGCATTGCAATTATCTTTTGAGTTGTATTTGAAATCTTTGCCACATGGCCTCTGACCTTCAACTTCCTATCCTAACATCCCTAAGATCCCTTGCCTCATCAGTTTTTTCTAGCCTAATCCCACCAATATAATATGGCACTGAATATCTAATCACACTGAAGTGAATGAATTTACATTTATTGACATTGAACTCACACCCATTTTCCCCATGCGCACAATTCCAGCCTATTGAAATCATTCTGCAAAGACTGCATATCAGCAGCATTCCTGATTACTCTCCCTATCTTTGCATCATCAGTAAATAACTGTATGTTGCCTCTGAAATCCTTCCCAATATCATTAATGTACAGACTGAATAACAGTTGATCAAGGACTGATCCTTGTGGTACACCACTTGTTACCTTAAATCTTGCAGACTCACATCCCCCGTATACCACTTTTTGATATCTGTCAGTCAGCCATCCTTTTATCCACGTAATATTCTATAATCCAAACCCATTTTCTCCAATTTATGCAACAGTCTGCCATTCTGCATTCTGTCAAAAGTCTTAGCAAAATCTAACAGTAACAATGTTATCTAATGTGAGTAAGTTACTAAAACATGACCTTCCCTAAACCCATCTTGTTCATTATAGAGATTCACTGTCAACCCATTTCTGAATGCCAGCCATAACCAAGTTTTCACCACCACTCCTGAGATATAATACATTTAGTTTAATCTTTCATCCAAGTATAAGCAAACAAAGTTTGTGCCTGAAAGTATCTTCAGGACTGAGGTAAGGTAGTACATCTCTTGGCAACTCCCAGCAAAGGAGGACCAAGCTCTCATCACTCCTTGTCTCAGTATCTCCCATAATGCAAAACACATCTCCATGCAGACATGTATACTGCTATGCATTAAGGAAAGGGCCACTATCCAGACCGGTTTCGACCTTTATTGAGGTCTCATCAGTGGGAGGCAGACCTGAAGATACTTTCAGGTGCAAACTTTGTTTGCATACTCTTGGATAAAGGATTAAACTAAATTTATTATAGTCTAACCAAGTGAAAAATAAACTTTCAACATCTTTCTCTAAATCCAGAGTAATTTAATAATAAGGTGGTACACCAGTTGGCAACTCTTATGGGTAAATATGACCTCTCCATTGCTTGTGCCTTAGTATCACCATTCTGGGTCTGCCTCCCACTGACGAGACCTCAATAAAGGTCGAAACCGGTCTGAGTAGTGGCCCTTCCCTTAATGCATAGCAGTATACATGTCTGTAAGGAGATGTGCTTTGCATTATGGGAGATACTGAGACAAGGAGTGATGAGAACTTGGTCCATCTTTGCTGCGAGTTGCCAAGGGATGTACTACCTTACCTCAGCCCTGAAGATACCTTCAGGCGCAAACTTTGTTTGCTTACACTTGTATAAAGGATTAAACTAAATTTATTATAGTCTAACCAAGTGAAAAATAAACTTCCAACAAACACTCCTGAGATACTAACTGGTCAATATTGGATACATCTTTTGCGTCACCTTTGTAGTGGAATTACCATACATTCCTTCCATGTTCTGAGACTCATATTAAACAGCTAGGTCAAAGGAATGGTCAGGTGCTGATCTTTTAGTACACGTGCTGATATCCCACCAGTCCCTATTGCTGAATTCTTATTCAATTTGTGCAACAGCTCTAATACCTCATCTCATACACCTGCGTTTCTTCATCTAGTAAAGAGGTAACAGTGAGCTCAATGTTGTGTACACCAGGTTGATAGCTTTTAACAAAACGGACACTCATTAACTGAACAACTCTTCTGCATCCGTAACCCTCACGGAATCAGGATTTAGAAGAGTTATTCTTTCAATTTCATTCCTTCTTTTACTTGCAGCATACTGATAGAATTCTTGTGGGTTGTCTTTAGCACATAGAGCCAGTTTCTTTTCATACTCAGACCACGTTCCGTACAACAGTTGCAACTATTCAGAAATTGATTGTAAATTATGTTGGCACATGGGATGCCTGTGCACTATATGGTTTGTGAAACGAGTAGAATGAATGGAGAATACTATAGTCTGAACACTCTTCCAAGTCCAAGTGAGGTCCAAAGCTGTGGATAGAACTAGTGGTGGAGATTAATGGTGAAGCTCAAAGAGAGAGAGAGTGGGGGGGGGGGGGAACCTTCGACTGTGGTAAACAGCTAGAGGTAGCTGGCAAACCAATTACAGAGACTGGTAGGTAGACCTGCCAGATGGCAGGCAATTTGTTTAGCAGGTCTCGATGCCAGACATGGTCAAAATCTCTGGAAACATCAACAGCACAAGCTTCTCCAACCCTTTCCACAGCTTATGTCCAATGTCAGCTAAGAATTCGGCTGTGGATCTTGAATAGTGGATGTTACCTTTGTGCAAATGCTGGTAATCACTGATTAACTGGTGGGTCTAGGCTGTGGAGAAGTTGGCCTACTGATACTTTCTCCATTATTTATGGAAAGGACTAAGGTAGTTTAACAGTAGACCTCTATCTTTCTTTTTTTTTTTTTTTTTTTGAATAAGATGGATACATGATTGCTTCAACAGATTGGAATAAGTACCAGTAAATCCATGAAGAGGTCAACTAACATAGGAGAAAGGGGGGAGAGCCCACTGTTGGTCTTTTCTGCCAGACAGAGTGGTCATCTTTAAACACTGTTGATACAGTGTTTAAAGAGGATCTCCTGTGTTTGGCAGAAAGATATTTTGAGATAATTTAATTGTTTCTATTCTTGGAATGTTAGTGAAAAGATTTACTCTTTAGGCTTACACTTATATCAGAAGAAGCCAATGTGATTATCATCATCAAATTCGTGATATATACCCTCAGGATCTTAGAACTACATAAAAGTTACACCATTATTAACTTTCTACCAACAATTTTCCTGCAGATTTACCCATTATCTATCAACATTCCAATATTATCAGTTCTTATATTTCTATTTTCTAAGGAACTTTTTTATTGTATCAATCCACCTATATCCTGGTTGTTCCTCTTTTTCCAGCCATCCTGGCAAAGAACACTTGTTTAGATAATCTTTCCTCTCTCTCTCTCACCCCCCATTCTGTTTAAGCAGCCATACCACTTGAAATTAGCTCTACTAACACATTCCTGAATGTTAACAATGTCAAGTACTTTCCTAATAGTTTTTTATTTATTTTTTTTAATATGATACTGCCATATTCTCTTCTGTTAAAAAAAACACCATGCACTTTATAGAAAATATCAAAGCCTTAATCACACTCAGCTATTTAGGCACAGTTTTTAGTGAAGATTGCAAATTGAATTTGGAAATAGGCAGCAGAATTAGCAAAGCTGGTATGGTAGGAAGTCAACTGACTAAATTTATATTGCATAAGAGAGAGATTAGTCAAAACACTAAGCTAACAGTATACAAGACAGTGTTCAAACCAATTTTAACTTATGAATCTGAGAGCTGGGTTAGAAATAAATTTTTTGATCAAAGACTGGAGACGACAGATATGAGAGTCCCAAAAAACAATAGGGGGACTGAAACACTGTGGTGCTTCCATGGAAACAACCCAGTTGCATATGAACACAAAAACACACCGCCATGTCATATTTGCAAGGACTGTAGGAGCATGGATGACTGTCTGCCTGATGTAAGGTTTCAGAAGGTTCATTAGATGCTTAGATAGTAAAGAAGCTGGAGAGTATTTTGCATCAACAGTTGGTCTTAATGACAAGTCTTGTTTATGCAGTTTAGTGACTCCATATATTCTTGAAACAAGAGAATGTCTAGATTCGGTTTTTTTGTTTGTTTGTTTCTTGAGACCAGTTCAGCATGTCTTTAATTAATTTATTGGTTTTATTATGGAATTATCCCATGGAATCTTGTTTTAACTTTTCATAGGTGCCTGTGTGTCCTAGAAAGATTTTCATTTTTTCTATGTATTCTGTAATGACTTTTTAATGAGTTTTTGATGAGTAATGAGTTTGTCTTTTTTAATGCTTTTTATTCTATTTTTGGGATATTATTTCTGGCTGTCTACAAGATAGGACAGACTGGTAGATCTGTGAGATATGCCAATTCAATCACTTCAAGGAGGTTGAGAATGAAAGAAAGCATAAATCAGGTCTGGCACTACATACAACAGAAATGCCAAGTAAAATGATAACAAACTAAAATGCTACACATTGTTTACCATTTTTACTAAAAAGCATTCATCACTGACTAAACAACGGCAGTTTGAGAACACTTCAAGGAGTTGAGAATGAAAGAAAGCACAAATCATGCACGAAAGTATGATTATAAAAATGCATCAACTATGTAATATGGTATGGAAAGAAGGAAGGGAAAATGCCAGAAGAATGGATGAAATTGATATCATTGAGATTATATAAAAAAAGGAAATAAGCTAGAACGTAAAAATTATAGAACAATTGCTTTGACAAGTCACCTTGGTAAGATTATGATGATACTGACAGAAAGATTGATGAGAACACAATTGAAAGCATACCTTGCAGACGAGCAAGCAGGATTTAGGAAAGATAGAATTATAATTCGACAGATTTTGACAATGCAGTTAATAGCAGAGAAAGCTAGGAGAAAAAACAAAAGCATACATACTTGCTTTGTTGATTTTCAGAAGGCAATAACATTATCGACCAGAAAGTGACATTAGCAGTCCTAGAATCCTATGGAATTGACAGAAAACTAATAGCTATATTAAAAGATGTTTATAAGAATGCAGTTGCAACAGTTAGAACAGGTGATTTGGGGAAATGGTTAGAACAAGCAGGAGGTACTAGACAGAGGAACCCAATATCATGAAGCATTTTCATCGCACAGTTAGAAAGAGCAATGAATTAAATGAAGGAAGATGTAAAAGGAATATCAGTACATGGAATGAGAATTAACAATCTTATGCAGATGACATTGTTATGATTGAAGATAATGAAAGAACAAAAAAAAAACATTGAAACTGTTAAATGAGGAAGAGAAGAGATTTGGATTTGTTATGAACTTAAAAAAAAAAAAAAAAAAGACAATGGTATTTGGTGAGGAGAACATGAAACAAAAGATACAAGTGGATGGACCTGATATAGAAAACACAGAACAATTCACATTTGTGAAGTAAAATGACATATGATTTGAACTGTAAAAAAGAAATAAAGATCAAGATTGAAAAGGGAAGAACAAATCTGAAGGCCATGGATAACATCTGGAAAAGTAAAGCGGTCAGACTGCAAACGAAACAAAGAGTACTAGAAACATGAATCTTTAGTGATGTACTATATGGATCTGAAATGTGGATAATAAATAAGGAATCAAGAAAAAGAATTTTGGCATTTGAAAGAACTTATTAGAGGAAGAAGAATAGGATGGGTACAGAAAATCACAAATGAAGAGCTCTATCAGAAGATACAATAAAAAGAGAATCTAATGCAGAAGATTATACAACAGAAGCTGTAAGTATTTGGACTCATTTGCAGAATGAGTGAGGACCAGAAGATAAAGACTTTCATGTTTGGTATTATGGATGGTGTAAACAGAAGAGGTAGACTATACAGAGAATGGATAGATAACATAAAGGACATGTGGAATGGGTTTACAGAAACTGCAACACTGTGCACTAGACAAAGAAATGTGGAAAAAAATAGTGAAGGAGGCATTGGACACCAATGCGCAGTGAGCCCATGTTTTGTGATAATGATGAGTCTGAGAACAGTCTTGTAATATCCCACACTTCAACTTACTTTTTTGGGAGGTATAAAGTAAGCAAAGTCCAGATAAATCACTGGATAAGCATTTCCTCTGTTCAATATATTAATCACCCTATTATAAAATACAAGTTACTAAAGCAATGCCTCCTCTTAACAAGCACTTGTTGCTCCCATGAAAGATTTACATTCTCATCAATTCAGTTTTGTATTATGATCCAAATATCTTTGATTCTCCCTTAAGCAGTAAAAATAATTTTCCTTCTTTCTATTTTTCTGGAACTGTTTCTTTAGCCAGAATCTTGTTGAACAATTAAGTCAAAGGCAATGCCAACTCTTTCACACATTCTCATAAATATACATAGTGATATCCCATTCAGTCCTGTAGTGTTTTTAACATCAAGATTATTTAATATTCTAAACAATTCCCATTCTTGAACTGTCTCTTCTTTCATCCTTCCTATTGTTATTCAACACTACTCCTAACCACTTACATGAAATATATTAACGAAATACTCATTGAACATTTCTACTACATCTTCAACAAATGGGACCTGTGTTCCATCTCCAGCAATTAAAGTCAATCTTCTATATTGACCCTTTCTTCTTCTTCTAGTGATTTCACTTTCTAAAGGTTTTTGCTTTACTGCTTCAGTCAATTTCTTTTTTCGCACTACACTTGTCACATCTCTAGCCTATGCCTATTACTCCTCATTCTGCTGACAGGTACCTTATTCTTTTTGCCTCCTGTATAATATCCTCTTTCTCAGAAGCTTCTGCATAATTTGAGATAATGTGCTAGGGAACTGACAGTGCCTTTAACCTGGCTTTTCAATAAAAGTCTAGCTTCGGCAAAGGTGCCCAGGGAATGTAAGGAAGGTAAGATAGTGCCATTGCATAAGGGTGGTAACAGACTGGAAGTGTCTAATTATAGGTCAGTCTGTGTGTCATCAGTAGTTGTTAAGATCTTGGAGAAAGTAGTGAGGGACCGTATACAGCATTGGGAAGATGAGGGTAATGTTATCTGTGAGAATCAACATGGATTTGTGAAAGGGCGCTCTTGTTTTAGCAATATGCTAGCCTTTTATAATAAAGTTACAAGAACATTAGATGAGGGAAAGGCATATACTGCAATTTTCTTAGACTTAGCGAAGGCATTTCACAGGGTGCCACATGATAAGCTGATATTTAAGTTGCAGCACATGGGTCTGGATGTCAGATTGGTCAACTGGATTCAGGATTGGCTGTCTGTAGGTACCAGAGAGTTGTGTATGGTGGAGCAGTTTCAAAGAGGCAGAGGGTTACAAGTGGGGTCCCACAGGGACCAGTACTAGGACCTATATTGTTTAACCTTTATATCAATGACATTGCCAGTGGATTGCAAAGGGATAGTCAGTTGTTTGCAGATGATGCGAAGCTGGGAAGGATTATTACTAATAGTGCAGATGTAGTAGCCCTGCAAGAGGATTTAAATAAGCTAGATAGATGGGCAAATGAATGGGAGTGTCAGTTTAATGCAGCAAAATGTAAGGTCTTGAGGTTTGGGAAACATCGATGGGAAGCTGTATACTCTATGGGAGGAGTTATACTGGAGGAAGTAGGGGAGACAAGACAACTGGGGTTGATGATGGATAGAAACCTGAAGTTTAGGGGACATATTGCAAAGGTGGTGAAAGTAACACAGAGGATTGCTGCAATTATGAGAAGGACACTGACCTGCAGAGATAAGAGGGTTATCATTCCGTTGTATAAGTCTCTGATCAGACCACACTTGGATTATTGTTCTCAGATTTGGTCCCCAGGATTTGAAGGGGATAAATTAACTGTGGAAAAGATACAAAGACGGATGACAAAGATGGTTTCAGGGCTGTACAAGCGTAGTTATGAGGATCGGCTGAGGGAATGTGAACTGCAGAGTTTGGCGGATAGAAGAATGAGAGGTGATATGATTTAGACTTTTAAACTGTTGAGAGGTAGTTACAGGGCTGACACTGGGGAGTTCTTTCGCTTGGTTGAACAGCAGGAAGAAGAGAAACTTCCAGGGATGGCCTCCTGATGACAGGAGGCCATCCCTGGAAGTTACAAAAGGAAACTGTGAGCAAGAGGGTAAGGAGTGGTTTCTTTGCATGGAGGGTGGTTGAACCGTGGAATGCATTGCCTGATGGAGTGGTGAGAGCGAGAACGGTTAATGAGTTTAAAGAATGGTATGATAGACTTTGTGTTTCTTAGGGGGGGGGACCTCCCCTCGATGAGTCTCGACAGTCTTTATGTTCTTAGGAAGGACCTCCCATGATGAGTCTTTTGACTCCATGGAGGCCTGAATAATAATAATAATAATAATAATTCCATAATTCATGCATTTCACCCCTGCTTTATTTATCCTCGTAACCTTAGGAATACAATCTGAGTAATTGATTTCTGCCCAAGTCCCAGACATTGCTGATTTCGCTCTCCTTGAACTAATCAAGCCATTCCTCCATCAATGTTTCCTTAATTTATCATAGGACACTGCTTTGTAATTCTACATCTCTTTTGCATGAAGCTTGTTTTCGCAAATCCAAAAAAGTGGATCTGAGAATTGAGTAAAAAAAAAGTTAGTCAGAGTATTATTCACTAGAGACAACACACACACACACAAGAAAAACAACGGGAGTGAACAGATGGAATCAATGGCAGAATAACAACATAGCAATCATCAAAAACAAAATAAATTTTATCTTCAGATTATAACAGCCTATATTCTTATTTTATATTTTATCATATATATATTTTTAAACTGTTCAAAATTTTAATGTCTCAAAAAAATTATACAATGGACAAACACTAACCTTTGGATTTCCACTCATAATTTTTCGTTTCAATCTGCTAGGACACTTATCAAGAATTGCTAAAAAGTCAGATGTTAATTCTAAAGAGAAATAAATTCATAAAATAAAAACTAAAGATCAAAATCTTTGCATTAAAAAAAAAAAATTATTTTTATAATTACTCAGTGTTATCATAAAATATTTTATTCATAAATTTATACCACCAGTTTTGATTTTTTTTAAATAATATAATATGATAAAATATGAAGGTACCAGAAATAGACAAGACAATTTTTTTATTTTAATTTGATTTTTATGTGCAAAGACATCAAAAGTCATCCTGCACCAGGACACATGTTACAGCAGTACATATGATAAATATGTCACATGACCCTATGCATTAAATAATTCTAATAAAAAAATAGTAAAAAAAAATAACCAAGATGGCTGGCAATATGACATAATGCTATCCTGGAAAATTCAGGCAATCTGGAAACTTTGCTCTAAAAAAAACCAACCATGGAAGTTTTTCGAGCCATTTCCTGTCCAAGTGTTATCTCCAATCAGGACAGTGACTATTAATAATCTCCACATATTTCTGTTCTAGGCTGTTCTCTTCATAGTTCAGGCATAGCCACTATGCAGTTGAACGAAGTACATGTTACTGTCCTCCTTTCTTTTGCCTTCAATTCTTCCCTCTAATAAAACTTTTGAAAGACTCGTGCCTCATAATATTACCCATATATATTTTTCTTTTTTGTATGCTTTTTATTAGTTCTGTAATAGGCCTCATCATCTCCAAAAATTCTTCATCTCTCTTTCAGATCCATGAGATCTTCTGTATTTCCACCTCTCAAAAGCATCAATCCTTCTACTGTCTTCCTTGTTTACCGTCCATGTTTCCGCTTCATACAAAAAAGTAGACAAAATAATGCTTTCAATTATTTCTTAATCAAGTTCTTTTGCATAATTTTCTTGATGTTAATATATTCTTCATTCTGTTAGAGATTAATTTCCATTCTTCTCCTAATTGCTTTTGCATTTTCCATCCTCTGCAATTTAATGTACTAAATAAGTTATTGATTTTTCTCTGCTTACTAGATTAACTTTAGTTTTTGTTTGGATGAATATATTAACTGATGAAGTGAAAATTGGAAGAAGAAACATTATCACCTGCATAAGAAAGATAATATTTCTTCTTCCAAACTGTCAAAAATTTCTTCACTATGAAGACTGAACAGAATATGAGAAAGCACACATCCTCTCCTTTTTAAATACCTTTTTGGTATTTGAAAGGCTTGACAGTTCACTATTGACTTTTATGTTTGCAGTCTGGTTCTAATATATATATATATATATATATATATATATATATATATAGGATATCAGTGTTTATGCTATTCCTGTTTACTCTTTTTTTATTATTGTTTCTGTTAATTTCATATGGTGAACACTTACAAATGCTTTATCATAATCTATAAAGCAGATATAAACATCATTATCCATTGGCAATTTTCTTTCTAGTAACTTTCTGATGATATCCTCTTTCCCTTTTTTCTTATAAATCGAATCTGGACATCCTTGATTTATTTTTTCCAATATAATTCATAACGCTAATTTTTTAAGTGGCTCAAATATTGCAGACCAATAAGCCTAAGGCTTATTGGTATACAATATTTACATTCAAATTTACTACCCCAGCATTTTGGAATATTTCTAAAGATAGGATTCCTATGGTTATTAAGAACATATCCACATTCATAAATATGGTTAAATAGTTTGCTTAGCTCTTCTATTTTCTTCTAGGACCTTTAGCATTTCTATAGGAATATCATCTTTACATGGTGCCTTCCCTGTCTTCATTTGCTGAAAAAAATTCATTCGACTCATGTTTTTGTAACTTCTGTTTCAAATACAAGAAGAAAAAAAAAAAACTAGAACATAAATTTTTTAAGAATATATTAAGGAAATCATGAAGAGAGGCCAAGGAAACATGACTTAATAATTAGTGCAAGGAAATAGAAGACCTGGGGAATAAAACAAGGTACATCAAAACATAAAAAGAAATGAAGAAAATGAATGATCCACAGAACTTTTCAGTCATAAGCGATGATGACAGAATGTTATTTGAAACAAATAACATTCTGCCATCATCGCTTATGACTGAAAAGTTCTGTGGATCATTCATTTTCTTCTTCATTTCTTTTTATGTTTTGGTGTACCTTTGATGTACCTTGTTTTATTCCTAGGTCTTTTATTTCCTTTCTAGTTTTTATTTACGTTCTAGTTTTTTTCCCCCTTGTATTCTTTTGTTGAACAAATCTAATATACATTACATTCATTCATCCATCGTTTTCTTCTGATTCGCTTCTTGGTGGTCAGTCATAGAAGCATTTTAACAATTGCTTTGAAACTTTTCTATTCTTTTTCTATCCTCAGTTTATCATCTGTTTCCATTTCATGTTGCAAATGAAATGAAAATATGTTCAAAACAATTTACTCTTAGTGTTTTTAAATTTTAACATAAATTCATGTCACAGTAGGATTCAAACCCAAAGTCCATAAGTTCTACTCCATAAGAGTAAAAATGATATCCATTTGACCAATAAACTGGCAGTTAGTAGTAAGATGTTAGTGCAGCTGGCATTCAATGACAGTTATTCAATGCTCATAAAATTCAAAAGAAGGACTAGATTCAAAGGAATTCAAATAAATTCAAATAAGATTCAAAGGAATATACTTTTCACTATAGAGAACTCCTATATATAATTCTCCTATGGGACCACAGGAACAGTTCTCTTTTTTTTTTTTTTCTTTAAGCATAGCATTGTACCTAAAGAACTTTAGTTGGGACTATCAGCCATCTACTACAGTGAGTGAACTTTCTAATGAAATTTCACGGCATATGAAACAACATTTTTTAAAACTTTGATTAAAATCTTAAGAGATGCACTTTCATATCAATAATCCATCTCTCAGTTTACTTTCTTTAATATCTCCTATGGTAAGCATTTCTATAGATATTAACAAAGAAATGTTTTGGAAAAATTTGGAAAAAAGAATAAAGCTGATAACAATGGGAAGTACCAGCCACCATCAAGATTTGCACAAATTAACAATGGAAAGAAGAAAAATACGAGGCTAATCTTCTTGAATGGCAGGCAATCTCAAGTAGAGTGATGTGGGCAAATATGAGAATGGGGAACTGGACAGTGAGACTGTCTATGGTCCAACAGAAGGTTCTACTAAGGTAGAAGTGGAGGAATTTGTGCCTATGGTCCCACAGAAGGTTGTACTAAGGTAGAAGTGGAGGAATTTTTTTGAGGCTTTAGAGAAAGCAACTGACACAATCAAAAAGGAAAAATTGGTCCCCTGTTGGGATCTAAATAGCAGAGCAGGAAATGATTGTGTGACATACAAAAATATTTTGGGAAAATTTGCAGAAAAGAGAAAAGCTAAAAATACTGGTAATAAAATTGGTTATTACTAACACAATGTTCCAACATAAAAATGTGCACAAATTCACATGGAAAAGAGAGGCAAGGAATAAGAAAAGACTCATTGACTATGTTATTGTTGACAGTGATGTTTTCTCCCTTGTGCAAAACACCAGAGTGCACAGAGGATTTGAAATTGGAAGTGATCACCATTTAGTTTTGAGCAGGATAAAACTGAATTTCATATTGAAAAGAATAACATGTAAGAAAGTTTTAAAGCGAATAAAAGTTGAGCAGCTCTCAGATGTGAACTGTAGACTAAAATACACAAAGATTATTCAAGAAAAAATGAAAGAGTTTGAGAACAGGAACCAAACCTTGGAGATTCACTTTCAAGTCCTGAAGAAAACACTGATTGATTCAGCCAGAGAGGATGTCTGCAAGGATATAAAAATCAGAACTGCATGGTGGACACAGAAAGTTAAAGAGGCAGTGAAAGAAAAGAAGAAAGCATATAAGTCAGCTTGTGCTCTTAGAGAATACAAAGACAAATGTAAGAAAGCTAAATACTGTGTAAAACCAGCTAAACAAAATTCATAGCAGAATTTTGGTAAGAACATAAAAATAAATATCAAGAAGGTGGCAAGATATTCTGGAGGTTGTTGAAGAAGCTCGGAAATGGAGTCAAGAGTGCTGTAAAAGGAAATAGAGATGATAAAGGTGACATGAAATCTGGAGAAAAACATTTCCTTGAAGTATGGAGTAATTACTTTGAAAAATTTCTAAATGAATTTTTTCTACTTTTTCTACTTCCATACTTGAAGTAGAAAAAGCCATGAAAAGCCTGAAATGTGGAAACGTAGTGGGAATAGACAATATTTGACCATAAACATTGTCTATTCAGGTACGGAGGTATAAAAGTCTTACAGTGGCTACACTGCATAGTTCAGAAGGCATGGACAGAGGGACGAATTCCAGATGACTGGAGTAGAGCTCTCATAGTACTCATATATAAAAAGGGAAATATAACAATGTGAGCATTATAGAAGTATTTCTACAATGAGTGTTCCTGGATATATATGCAAGTATACTTGAGAAATGGTTGAGAAGGATTGTGAAAGAGAAGCTTGGTGAAGAACAAGCTGGATTCAGGCCAAATAGAGGCTGTCAGGATCAGATCTTCACTTTACGACAAAGCTACAATTATACGGTGTCAATGGGCATTATATCAAGCAATACTCAGTCTTTGAGTTGTAAGTCTGCAGTTAGAATTGAAGGAAGTACAGGAAGATGGTTTAATGTTAAATCTACTTTCAGACAAATATGTACATTATCCCCTCTGTTATTCATTATCGATATGGATCACATTATGAAGGAAAGTGGTATTAAAACTGATATCAAAATTGGAGATGTTAATCTCAGTTCTCTGCTTTATGTGGATGATGTTATACTTCTAAATAAATCTGCTACAAGTCTGCAAAATGCTCTGACTAAATTGAAAAAAATATTGTAATTGATATGGTATGAAGGTCAGCATTAAAAAGACAAAGACAATGAAAATAGGCAGAAACACTGAAAATATCAACTGCATTGTGAATGGAGAACCTATTGAACAAGTAAAACATTTCAGCTACTTAGGCACGATTTTTAGTGAAGATGGTAAATTAAATATGGAAATAGAGAACACAATCAACAAAGCTGGCATGGTAAGAAGTCGAATGAATAAATTTATATGGAATAAGAGAGAAATTAGCCAGGAAAACTAAATTAGCTGTATATAAGACAGTATTCAAACCAATTTTAACTTATGGCTCTGAGAGATGGGTAAGAAGTAAAACACTTGACCAAATTAAAGTAGAGACCACAGATATGAGAATCTGAGAAAGATTAGAGGCATGAACAGATGGCATAAATGGGAATATCATATATAAAAAAATGAGGACATTAGGAAAGAACTTGACATTGTTAGCATCCAGGAATGCGTTAGCAGAGCTAATCTCAGGTGGTAGGTTACAAACAGAAAGGGAGAGGAAAGATTAGTAAAAAAGTGTTCTCTGCCAGGTTGCCAGGAAAATGACCTAGAGGAAGACCAAGAGATTGGTGGATTGATATAATAAAAAGTGCCTTAGAAGACAGAAATATAAGATCTGATAATATTGCAGTCTTGACAGGTAACAGACTAATTTGGAGAAAAATTGTAGATAGGAAGTTAGTAATGATGTAATTTTTCAAGTAGTACTATAATATCCTGTACAGCCACTTGAGGATGTATCAGGAATTTGATGATGATGGATCTGAGAGCTGGGTTAGAAATAAAACACTTCACCAAAGACTAGAGTCAGATATGAGAATCCTGAGAAAGATTAGTGGCATGAACAGATGGCATCAATGGCAATATCATATTAAAAACGACGATATTAGGAAAGACCTTGACATTGTCAGCATCCAGGAATGTGTTAGCAGAGCTAATCTCAGGTGGTATGGTCACTTCAACAGAATGGGAGAGGAAAGTTTAGCAAAACAAGTATTCTCTGCCAGGCTGGCAAGAAAAAGACCCTGAGGAATACCAAGGTATAAGTTGATTGATATAGTAAAAAGTGCCTTAGAAGATAGAAATATAAGATCTGATAATGTTGGAGTCTTGATAGGTTGAATAAATTTAATAAATCAGGAGACAGACTAATTTGGAGAAAAATTGTAGATAGGAAGTTAGTAATGATGTAATTTTTCATGTAGTACTATATCCTGTACACCCCCTTGAGGATATATCAGGAATTTGATGATGGATCTGAGAGGTGGGTTAGAAATAAAACACTTCAAAGACTAGAGACCACAAATATGAGAGGCCAGAGAAGATTAGAGGGATGAACAGATGGCATCAGTGGCAAAGTCATATTAAAAACGAGGATATTAGGAAAGAACTTAATATTGTTAGAATCCAGGAATGTGTTAGCAGAGCTAATCTTAGGTGGTATGGTCATTTAAACAGAATGGAGAGGAAATATTAGTAAAACAAGTATTCTTTGCAGGAAAAATACCCAGAAGAAGACCAAGATACAGGTGGATTGATACAGTAAAAAGTGCCTTAGAAGACAGAAATATAATATCTGATAATGTTGAAGTCTTGACAGGTAACAGATTGATTTGGAGGAAAATTGTAGATAATAAGTTAGTAATGGTGTAAGTTTTTCATGATGTAATATCATATCCTGTATACCCCTTGAGGGTACATATCAAAAATTTGATGATGATGAAATCTGGAAAAGGCATATGAAAAGATACCAGGAGAAAAGCAGTTCAATGTTACCATTATATGCATAAATGGTTTAGCCTATTAAATTATTTGCTATTATTTTATTAAATATTAGATCTATATTTAGGTTGTAAAATTTAAAAAAGGTACTGGAAGATGATTTGATGTAATTAGATGCATGACAAGAGGGTACATTATCTCCACTGTTACTATTGTCTATACGGATCACATTAGAATTGAAAAGTAGTAGCATTAAACCTGATATCAGAATTGGAGATATCAATCTTAGCTCCTTGGGTTGCTTAACGGTCAAAGCCAAATAACTGGGAGGAGAATTGCCTATTGGTTCTGACCTAATGTCCAATCCTCACCTTTAAATGATGTGTCCACTTAGTAGGTAACCAACAGGTGTTGAATGAACAAGGATAGGATGGCAATTTGGGTCTCCACTGGCATAAACTACACATACATACAACATGAGATTTCATTCCAGATGGGGCATTGCCTGGTTAAAGAAGGACTTCTGCTGTTTCAATCAGGAAACCAGGGCAAACAGTGAAACATCAGCTACTGAAACAAATTCAACATCCAAAAGAAAAAGAACAAACCTAACACCAGAATAACTGAAGACGGAACCATCAACATAAGGAGTATGAATGGAAAGGAAACTGAACTTGCAGAGGAGCCAGAAAAGTGCTACATGGATGTAATTGTCATTATTAAGAGAAAGAAGACAAAAATAAAGTATAAAATGTTATATTTGGGCAATAACCATCAAGGTGCAGCAAATAGCAATCAACACCAAACAAGAAGATAAACTTCAAATTGGGGAAATAGACAATAAAAACATATTTTTTGCTAATAGTACCACACAAGGTACTCCTAAGGAAGAGATGGAAGAATTTTTTGGGTCAGAGTATTCAACTGAAAATGGAAAAAGTGGTGCTTGTTGGAGGTCTACAAAGCAGAGTAGGAAATGAATCCAACCAGGCATATAGAAACATTTTTGGAAAATTTCAAGAATAGGACAAGGCTAATAATAATGGTAAGTATCAAACTGGATTTCTGCTCAGGATACATAATAGCATTACTAGCACCATTTTTCAATATACAGCTATGAAAAAGTTCATATGTATACCTGTATGTTGTGCATATACACAAGAGAAAACAAGAAATAAGAAAGCCTCATTGACTATGTCATTGCCAGTGATATCATGCTGGTTAAGGATAAAAGACTGTACAGAGAACCTCACTCAGTTTTAAGTAGGATAAAAATGAACATCACATTGAAAAGAACAGTACATAAGAAAGTTTTTGAAACAAATTAAAATTGAACAGCTTTTACAGGTAAACAGTAGACTCAACTACAAAAAGATTATTGAAGAAAAAAATTAAACAGTCTGAAAACAAGAACCAAACCTTCAAGCTCTGAAGAAAACAACTGATTCAGCTGGGGGGAAATGTGGTAAAGTTGTATACAAGAACAGTAAAATAAGAACACCATGATGGACACAAGAAGTTAATGAAACAGTACTGTAAAAGAAGAAAGCATACCAAAAGTTCCTACCAAATGAGTTGGCAAATGCCCTAAAAGAATACAGAGAAAAATGTAACAGAGCCAAGCATTTGTTTCTACAAAGGATACAAATTCTTCTAGAACTGGAAGGAAATGGGATTCCACGAGATACTTGAATTTTCCCTGTTACAGTAAAAGTTCATGCCTGGTTAAGTATACAGTGACCTAACAATAACCTAAGTCACAGAAATAGAAGAACCATATGTGGAATTGCAAACCTACATAACTATTATGTGTTCTCCCCCCCCTCTCTCTCTCTCTTAGATAAATGCCAATGTACCATTAACAATGGCACTTCACAATATCACACCGATGACAAAGGTTTTAAAAAAAAGTCAGTCTAGATTTAGAGATTTTGTTTTGCAGAATAACACACAAGGTGCACAATTAGAAGTTTACAATAAATGCTACATTGGGCTGACAAGCCTCATCATTCCTGCTAATACTAAAGTTACACTAAACATATAGTACAAACGTCATTAAAGATTCTCTGTTGTTGATGGACTAAAGGTAATTGCAAAAATTGCCTTTTTATTGTAATGTAAATGTTCTAATATTGCATCATTACTTAATCTATTATGAAAACACCAATTCTTCTAAGAAAAAACACAGTAAAACAGACAAAATTCCCCTATTTTGCAGCAAAATAACAGCTTGAATGTCTACAGGGTGGCAGTTTACCACTGTTATCATATAACTGCAATATATTTTAAAGAAGTGCACATATAGCTCACAATTTCAAGTACGATGAATTGAACTTGAAAATGCAACACAGAAGAAGCAATTATGTCATACTTAAATCACAGTTATATAAAGCATTTAAGATGATTCACTCAATTCCTAACCAGATGTATAACTTCAAGAGCTACCTCTGAAAAGTTTCTAAAGAGTTACTATTATTACTTGGAGTAGATGTCATTAAGTATGTGTAGGTACAATTCCTCTGCTATATAATTATGGCATGTAATCTGCCTGAGAAAGACTTGGGCTTGTATTCTGTAGACAAGAATTATTTGGTAATTTATGATGCAAAGTGAAATCTGTCAATCTTAGACAGTAATGGCTTTTTCTCCCATTTTGCAAAAAAGGCAAGGTAGCCCATGAATAAATGCATCTCTAATGTCCTATGGGATGCTTAAGGGTCAAAGCTGTATAACTGAGAGGAGACCTCCACATAGCCTTTCAAGGAATGCGGAGAACCAATCAGGACTTCTGACGTATTGTCCAATCCTCACCTTCTCGTGGTGCACCCTGTTAGGTATCTACCTGGATACTTAATGAAAGAAGATAGGCTGGCAATTTGGGATTTAGCCGACCAAATTGTAATTCTTATTGGTTTAAACCAAATTACAAAATGATGGCACAACACGACAAAATTTCATGCCAGCTGGGGCGTCGCCCGGTTAAACAAGTTCCCCGTTGTTTTCGCCAGGGAATCAGGGTGAACAGTGAAAAAACACCCCAACTCAACATCACCAGAGTTAAAGAAGGTACTATCAACATAAGAAGCCTGAATGGCAAAGAAGTGGAGCTAGCTGAGGAATTAGTAAGTACCAGATTGACATAATAGGGATGACTGAAACAAAAAAGACAAAACTGGCGAGATCTTCCTGAGCAATAAATACAAAATGTTTTATTCAGGCAATGACAATCAAGGAAAAGAAGGAGTAGCTATAGTATTCAACAATAAATACGAGGCGCATCTTCTTGAATGGCAGGCAGTGTCAAGTAGAGTGATGTGGGCAAATATCAGAATGGGGAACTGGAAAATGAGACTTATTTGTGTCTATGGTCCCACAGAAAGCTCTACAAAGGTAGAAGTGGAGTAATTTTTTGAGGCAATAGAGAAATCTACTGACACAATGAAAAAGGAAAAGTTGGTCCTTGTTGGGGATCTAAATAGCGAAGTAGGAAATAATTGTCAGACATACAAAAATATATTGGGAAAATTTGGAGAAAAGAGCAAAGCTAATAATAATGGCAAATATTTGTTGGATTTCTGCTCAGGACATGGACTGGTTATCACTAATGCCATGTTCCAACATAAAAATGTGCACAAATTCACATGGAGAGAAGAGGCAAGAAATAAGAAAAGTCTCATTGACTATGTCATTGTTGATAGTGATGTTTTCTCCCTTGTGCAGGACACTAGAGTGTACAGAGGATTTGAAAGTGATCACTATTTAGTCTTGAGCAGGATAAAATTGAATTTCATACTGAAAAGAATAACATGTAAGAAAGTTTAAAAACGAATAAAAGTTCAGCAGCTCTCAGATGTGAACTGTACACTAAAATACACAAAGATTATTGAAAAAAAATGAGAGTTTGAGAACAGGAACCAAACTTTAGAAATTCAGTGGTAAAACTTAAAGAAAACCTTGACTGATTCGGCCAGAGAGGCGTGTGGTGAGGTTGTCTACAAGGAGAGAAAAATCAGTACTCCATGGCAGACACAGGAAGTTAAAGAGGCAGTGAAGGAAAAGAAGAAAGCATATCAAAAGTTCCTGGCAAATAAGTCACTTGTGCTCTTAGAAAATACAGAGACAATGTAAGAAAGCTAAACACTGCATAAAATTAGCTATCAAAAGTCATGGAAGGACTTTGGCAAGAACATAGAAAATAAATACCAAGAAGGTGGCAGAATATTTTGGAGGGTGTTGAAGAAGCTTAGAAATGGAGGAAAGAATACTGTAAAAGGAGTTAGAGATGATAAAGATAACGTGAAAACAAAGAAAAAAAGAAACGAGGAGAAAAAGAAATCTTTGAAGTATGGAGTAATTACTTCGAGAAATTGCTAAATGAAACAAACAGTGATAGCACAGTGGTAAAAAACACTCAACAGGCTTACATTCAGGAATACATATCCATACTTGAAGGAAAAAAAGCCATCAAAGGCTTAAAAATGTGGAAAGACAGGAGGAGTAGATGATATGCGACCAGAAATGCTGAAGTATGGTGGTATAAGTCTTGCAGTGGCTACACTGCATAGTTCAGAAGGCCTGGACAAAGGGACGAATTCCTGATGATTGGAGTAGAACTCTCATAGTGCCCATATATAAAAAGGAAAATAAAATTGAATGTGAGAATTACAGAGGTATTTCTCTACTGAGTGTTCCTGGTAAGATACATGCAAGTATATCTTCTCAGCCATTTCTCAAGATATATACTTGAGAAACGGTTGAGAAGAATTGTGGAAGAAAAGCTTGGTGAACAACAAGCTTGATTCCAGCCAAATAGAGGCTGTCAGGATCAGATCTTCACTTTACGACAAATAGTTGAAAAATCATGGGAATATAATAAAGATCTGTATTTAAGTTGTCGATTTGGAAAAGGCATATGACAAGATGCCAAGAGAGAAGCTATTCAATACACTACGGTTATATAGTGTTATATCAAGCAATACTTAGTCTTTATTTGAGTTGTAAGTCAGCAGTTAGAATTGAAGGAAGTACAGGAAGGTGGTTTAATGTTAAATCTGGTGTCAGACAAGGATGTACATTATCGCCTCTGTTATTCATTATCTATATGGATCACATTATGAAGGAAAGTGGTATTAAACATGATATCAAAATTGGAGATGCTAAAATCAGCTCTTTGCTTTATGCAGACAATGTTATACTTATCAATAAATCCGCTACGAGTCTGCAAGATTCCTTGACTAAATTGAATAACTGTTGTAATAGATATGGTATGAAGGTCAGCAATAAAAAGACAAAGACAATGAAAATAGGCAGAATCGTTGAAAATGTCAAATGCATTGTGAACAGAGAACCTGTGGAACAAGCAAAACATTTCACCTACTTAGGGCACGATTGTTAGTGAAGATGGTAAATTAAATATGGAAATAGAAAATAGCATCAATGAAGCTGGTACAGTAGGAAGTCATTTGAATAAATTCATATGGAATAAGAGAGAAATTAGTTAGAACACTAAATTAGCTGTATACAAGACAGTGTTCAAACCAGTTTTAACTTATGGATCTGAGAGCTGGATCAGAAGTAAAACACTTGACCAAAGACTAGAGACCACAGATATGAGAATCCTGAGAAAGATTAGATGCGTGAACAGATGGCATCAATGGCAATATCATATAAAAAACGAGGATATTAGGAAAGAACTTGACATTGTCAGCATCCAGGAATGCGTTAGCAGAGCTAATCTCAGGTGGTATGGTCATTTAAACAGAATGGGCGGGGAAAGATTGGCAAAACAAGTGTTCTCTGCCAGGTTGGCAAGAAAAAGACCCATAGGAAGACCATGATATAGATGGATTGATACGGTACAAAGTGCCTTAGACGACAGAAATATACGATCTGATAATATTGGCGTCTTGACAAGTAACAGACTGATCTGGAGGAAAATTGTAGACAGGAAGTTAGTAATGATGTAAATTTTTCATGTAGCACTATCATATCCTGTACACCCCCTTGAGGGTACATGGCAGGAATTTAATGATGATGATATCCTATGACAAGATGAATATTCTTACCTCCCCCATTCTCAATCCCAGTACTTGGCTAATAAAAGTCACTGAGCCTAATACAGTGAGATGATAAAGTAATAATGTAATTCTATAACACTTTTTTTTTTTTTTTTCAGAAGGATATCAAAGCACATAAAGAACTATAAAATTATCTGAACTTTATTTATTCTTACCTTCTAAAAGCTTCAGTGTTGCAGTTTTATCAACATACCAAAACCAGTCCTTCCCTTCACTGGAACGAGGAAGCTACAAAATAAAATGATAAATTAAGCAGACAAAACGTTTTTAATATAAAATACACTTCACAAAATTAACAAAGGTTTAAAATGTATAATTCAATAATTGTTGAAAAACAATTTTATAACTTTGAATTAGAGGCAAGCTATATTGTTGAGTTTTTTTGTTGCTCCTGAAAAGTAGGTGACTGTTTTTCTTAGAACAATTAGTGTTCTCATAATAGATAAAGTAATGATGAGATATTATAACATAAAAGTAGTGCCATAAATGGTGCCAAATCCACACCAGTATAAAAGCATAGCTACAAAAAGAAACACTAATATGAATGGAAGTTCAGAATAAAAAAGGATTCTCCCACCCACTGAACAAAAAAACATGCCATTGCAATATACTGAAGCAAAATGAAGATACAGAAATGAATTAACCTTCAAAATATCTCAACCTGAAAAGAATATTAAACAGACAACATGGCAATTACAAAAAAGTTGAAAAGCATTTAGAAAAAAGGCATAGGAAATATAAGAAAATTAAGCAGCAAAAGGGATTACAAAACACAAACAGGAAAAATATGACTGAATAAAGATAATCAGGTAAGTAAAGTAGAAAGTTTTTTCACTTGTGTTACAAATTAAAATAAATTTGCCAAGAAATTATATATTCTTGCTTTATCCTTCAAGTGTAAGCAAGCTGTCTGTGTGTGAAGTATATTCACAAATAAGACTACTTGTATAATATAGAGACCGACTTCACATTAATTGTCATTATATTCCATAATGCAAAGTACAATCCTCTTTCAGATGTGTCTGAAAGGATCTAGGTCTTTGACATGACCTCTCATCATTAATGAGACGTCAATAAAGGTTCCAGTCTGGGAGGTAGCCCTTTCCATAATGCATAGTATTATAGGCCTGAAAGCGTGTATGCTTTGCATTATGGGATACAAAGACAATTAATGCAAGTCATTTAGCCTCTGCACACAAGCAGCCTAGTCATGAACGTACTTCACATGCAAATTTTGTTTATACCTAGATAAAAGATAAAACAAGAATTTAGCAATTAGAAATATATACACGTTAGCACAAGAATAATGTTTAATTTGCCAAATATTTCAGTCTGAATATTACAGACCATCTTCAGTGGCCACAGAGGAATAGTTTTAAAAGACAAAGTGGAATATGAACAATTGATCATTCACACATAGAACGAGCTGCGTGATGTCATATCACTAAGTATTAGAAGAGTAAACATTTTTAAAGTCATAATTAAAGATATTAATTCAGAAATTCATATAATAATCTTAAATAGCATTAGACTAATATAGGGGAAAAAAAAAAATTAATGTGTTATCCTGATTAAAGTTTCCCAAATTTTTGATATAGATATACAGTCATTACAATTCAAGTTAGGACATTGAAGTAAGGCCTCCACACTTTCTTTAAATAAACGTTCAAATTTGTAGCAACATTCGTGTAGGAAAAGAGAGAGAGTCTTGGACCAAAGGATGTTGTGGCTTGTTTCTAATCCATGCTGAGCTAATCCAGATTTCTCAGGTTTGTTGTGTTGAATTGATGACTGATTCTCTTGAATTCTTTTTTCTATAGAACGCCCAGTTTGTCCAAAGTAGGAAAGATTACAATTACAAGGAGCTTGATACACACCAGGTAAAGACAAGGTTGAGCGTTTATCTTTAGATGAAGGAAAATAGGTGGATAATTTGTTAATAGGAGTATAAGTGGCTGTTAAATCATATTTCTTCAGAATTCTTGAAATTGGTTCTGAAATCCTGGAAATGTAAGGAATTGGAATTCAGCATATTGAATCTTTGCTGTTCTGTGTTGGATTGTAAGAATTGAAAAGATGTTGTGTACGCTTTTCGGAGAAGCCATTTAGTTTTATGTGATGTTTGATAGTCAAGAGTTCTTCCTGTAATAAATGAGAAGTTGAACAGTTAGTTTTGGCTCGTCAGATTAAACATTTTATGATTCCTGTTTTTTTGACAAGGATAATGAGCAGATTCTTTGAGAATATAACGACCTGTGAAAGTTGGTTTTCTGTAAACTGTTGTTGTAAGAATACCAGAAGGTGAACGGATGAGAAGAACGTCTAAAAAAGATAACTTGTTGTCTTTTTCAATCTCCATGGTAAACTTTATACGAGGATGTATGTAATTGATACTGCTTAAAAAGGAAGGTGAGGAGTCTCTGTTGTGAGGCCATAGAGCAAAGATGTCGTCAATATATCTATCTCAAAAGGATGGGTGAGGGAATATAGATGAGAACTTCTTCTAGATGTTCTAAATAAAAGTTGGCACGAGCAGGAGAAAGTGGATTTCCCATGGCTGTTCCTTCCACTTGGTTGTAAAATTTGTTTTGACATGAGAAATATCCAGAATGCATTACAAAATCAAATAACTTTATTATATCTTGTGGGAAGATGTCAGCAAGTAATTCTAAAGTCTCTTTGAGAGATACATTCGTATATAAAGATTCTATATCAAAGATAACCATAAGATCTGTAGGTTGTAAAGTGATGTTTTTCAATTTATTTAAGAAATCAGAAGAGTTTTTCAAAAAAGAACATGAGTTGCCAATGTGTGATTTCAATAATTTAGATAGATATTTGGCTATGCGATAAGTAGGAGAATCAATACAATCCACTATAGGGCGAAGAGGAATATCTGTCTTGTGTATTTTTGGTAGACCATAAAACCTTGGAGGCCTTGCAAAATGAGTTTTTTTGTCTTTCAATAGTGTCTACATCTAAACTTATGACCTCATCTAGTAGGGAATTTAATTTCTTCAGTTGTCTGTTGGTTGGATCGTAATTACGTTCTTGGTATGTTGAGCGATCTCGAAGTACAAGGGAAAGTTTTCTTCTATAGTTTGAAGAGTCCATAATTACTGTCGCTTTCCCCTTGTGTGAATGATCAATTGTTCATATTCCACTTTGTTTTTTAAAAGTATTCCTATGTAGCCACTGAAGATGGTCTGTAATATTCAGATCGAAATATTTGGCAAATTAAACATTATTCTTGTGTTAACATGTATATATTTCTAATCATTATGTCACAAGTATCGTTTAAAAAAAATCAGAATTTAGCAAGATTAACATAAAAAGGATGTTATATGATATGGTTATCCTCTCATAAAGAATGACCATTCATATCACATTTCTGATTCAGGAGCATAAATCAAAAATATAACAGAGCAACCGAAAAAAAGATATGGTACTCCTCGTAAGTATATAAACAATAATTATAAATACTGTATTTATCATATGGAATAAAGAGAAGCAAATGATTCAAAGTACAGGCCATGCAGAATGAATGCGTATGAAGTGAAGTTGAAGGAAGAATGGATTTATATAAGAGAGTCAGGCCTGCACTTAAATGCATTTGGTATCAGAAATCTGGAGAAATTATTTATATCAGACCTAACATAAAGAGTCAGATAAACTAGATCACAAGAGGAGAAATAGTGAAAATCTATGCATACAAGAAACTAGGATATGTAACTGTGTTAATAATATGAATGTGCTTATTTACAGAGGTGTTTATGATGAAAGGATAATTGTATGTCCAGACCAGAGAGATAAGTAAAGACCAGACCATCCAAAAGGATGATCTGGACTTATTTAGTTATAAGGATGTCTGCATAAGTGAAGCATTAGATATGAACAAACACCTTCAAGTTGTACAAGTAGGTAATGCACACTACATGATGTACTCCAAATTTTATTGTATACTGAAATATACTAAAAAAGCCTGGAGTTAACTTATGACAGTGCATAACCATCAGAAATATCAGAAACAAATGGATGGAGTTTGTTATCTTGGTGAATATTTTATAGCTTACAAGCATTGGTGAGACCTGGCTCTCAGAGAAAATACTAACTGGTATTGAGTAATAATGGGTATAGTATGTTCAGGAAGGATAGGCAAAAGCAGAAGACATGCTGCTAAAGATATGAGATGATTCAAGTCGAGTTAGAATAGAAAACTATAAATAGGTAATATTAGTGACAATTGTCTAGCAACAAGATTAAAGCTGTCTTGTGTGAGATAGTGTTCACACCAGATGCATTGCCAAATAATCTGATGAGGGCTAATAAGTATTCATCATGAAAAACTTTAATTATCCAAACACTGATAGGGTAGTAGTGAAATCTCATGAGAAGAATGAGGCTGAATTACTGAGCTTTATAAGAAAAATTCCTGAAGTGGTATGAGAAAGAAAGAACTCAGGGTTAAAGAGTGTTAAATCTGATTATATTGTTAGAGGAGTATAGCCTGTTCTTCCTCCAACTGTCCCCAGTTGGAGGAAGAACAGGCTATACTCCTAAGTCCATAGTGACTTAGGAAGTAAAAGGTATATGGATGCCACATGCTGAACTACAAAGCAGGAAATAATGACCAGCAGATATATAAACTTAAATTATGAAATAACAGAATGTATCCCTAGAATTTAAAGAATAAATAAGAGTGAAATAGAAAAGTAATCTTATCAAGCAAGACATTCATTAAAATGGTGTGGAATGAATAATACCGTGTGCATAAGGATGACGTCAGTTAGGAAAATTAAAAAGGCACAGGCAGGTCAAAAAATGTGAGGATGAAAAGAAATTGACATGTAGGATAAAGACAACCTAAAAGTATTTTAACGGTATGCTAAAATTAAAAGAATGTATGTTAAAGAACAAAACTACTAAACAAAGATGGTATGCAAGTGGCAGATGCAAAAGAAATTGTTCATCCAATGAGAGACTATTTTGCTAAGAGCTATCAACACAGTGTATACAATACGGCACTTAATGTTTACCTTTATAATGAATAAAGAAAGTTAGATGTATGAAGAGGTTCCAGAGCTGTTACATAGACTGAATAAGACTTCAGCAATAGAGGCTGATGATATATCAGCACAGATGCTAAAGAATGTTTAGGCTGTTGTGCCTCTTATATGGTTGTATAACTTGAGTGTCACCTCAGAGAAGATTCCACAATAATGAAAAAAATATATGATAATTATATTGCAGAAATGTGGTGCAAAGACTGATGTATACACTATACACTATCAGTATCTCTGAAGTGGTGAAGAAGATTTTGAAAAAGCTGATATATAATGATTCAATAACTTGCTCACATTTTATAATAATGTTATGGCTGAAATAGACAAGAGGAATGGAATGGATACACCATGATAATTTTTGGACTTTGTCAAGGCTTTTGATGGGATACATTATGAAAGGCTGTTGAATAAATTAGAGGGAGTGGAATTTGATTATATATTACTAACATTAAAAAATATGACACTTATTGATAAACTGACCATAGATATTTAATTTGTACGTACGTTTGTATGATATTGCCTACCAGTTTTGCTAGTAATTGACTAGCTTTCTCAAGGCTTGCACAGTACAAAAAAATTAGTAAATGCAGAAAAAGTTTAAGAATACAAAAAATGTTAGTACCTGTTAGGTAGCTAAGGTAACACTTTCACATGACATGTCTGTATGAATTATGACTTTCTAAGTATCATGAACACGCGTTACATGCAAAGGCGTAATATGATTATTCACGTACTGTAGTTCTGTTGGACTGAGAGAATTAATTAGATTTTTCCAAGTATCGTTCAGTATGGCCTCATGATTTCTGTTTAGGTTTGATATTTTAAGGATACTCGTGACATAAAGATTGAACAATATAAGCACATAAACAAAGATATTTAATTAGTCAAATATTTTGGATAACAACAAAGATTCAATACGTTGAGTTCCAATTCCATACATCTCCGGGATTTCAGAACCTATCTCAAGAATTCTGAAGAAATATTAGTTAACAGCTACGTATTCATCTATTAACAAATTATCTTCCCATTTTCCTTCTCCTAAAGACAAATGCTCAACTATGTCTCTTCCTGGAGTTTATCAAATTCCCTGCAACTGTGATCTCTCCTATTTTGGACAAACTGGACACTCTCTTGAAAAAAGAATCCAAGAACATCAATCCTCCATTCATCACAACAAACCCGAAAAATCTGTATTGGCTCAGCACGGGATTGAAATTAACCACAACATCCTTTGGTCAAAAATTAGCCTCTTACATAGATCCCGCTATAAATTTGAACGTTTATTCAAAGAAAGCATAGAGGCATTACTCCATCGTGCTAACCTGAATCGGAATGACTGTGTATCTGTATCAAAAATCTGGAAAAGTCTAATCAGGATAACTCATTAATTCATATTAATTTTATGTTATTTAATATTATTAATTAATATCTTTATTTCAATCATGTCTCTGTTTAATAATATTCCCTTTAATACTTAGTGATATAACATCATGCGACTTGTTCTATTTTTAAATGATTTATTGGTAGTATTCCACCTTTGATTTTTTAAAACTGTTCCTGTAGTGCCACTGAAGATGGTCTGCAATTTTCAGACTGAAATATTTAGCTAATTAAATATCTTTCTTTGTTTATGTGCTTATATTATTCCGTTTAGGTTTTGCCTGTACGTAGCACTACTGATGCTTCTTTGAATAATCGATATCTGGAATCATTGCTAACATTGATAAGAAGGGTGGCTGACTGACATTACAAAAAATGGTGCATGGGAGTGTGAATCTGCAACATTTTGCTGTACACTGCAAGCAGCATACTCCATGGATCAGTCATAGGTCTACTGTCATTTAATATTTTATGTATCCTTTCGATTATTATTTCAATGAAATTCTGAAGGGGGTACTAAAGGATCAAAGCTGCATAATTGAGAGGAGACATCCACATAGCCTTTAAAGGAATGCAGAGATACCACTAAGACTTCTGACATAATATCCAATTGTCACCATCTCGTGGTGCACCCAGTTAGGTATCTACCTGGATACTGAACAAACAAGGATGGGTTGGCAATTTGGAATTTAGCCGACCAAATTGTATTCTTATTGGCTTAAGTGACAATGAAAAATTATGGTACAACATGACAGAATTTCATACTGGCTGGTGCGTCGCAGGGTAAAACACAAAGCCCCCCAATTATTTTCACCACGGAACCAGGGCAAAAAGCAAAAAAGTCAGCTACTGAAACATATTCCAACTCAACATCAGGGTTGAAAAACAGTACTATATAAGAAGCCTGAATAGCAAAGAAATGGAGATGGCTCAGGAACCGGATAAGTACCAGGTCAACATAATACGGGTGACTGAAACAAAAAAGACAAACAATGGTGAGATCTATTTAAGCAATAAAAACAAAATGTTATATTCAGGAAATAACAATCAGGGAAAAGAAGGAGTAGCTATAGTATTCAACACTAAATATGAGGACAATTTTCTTGAATGGCAGATAATATCAAGTAGTGATGTGAGCAAATATCGGAATGGGGAACCGGACAATGAGATATTTGTGCCTATGGTCCCACAGAAGGTTCTAATAAGTTAAAGTGGAGAAATTTTTTGAGGCTTTAGAGAAAGCAACTGACACAGTGAAAAAGGAAAAGTTGGTCCTTGATGGGGGGAGGATCTAAATAGAGTAGGAAATCATTGTTAAACATGCAAAAATTATTTTTGAAAAATTTGAAAAGAGCAAAGCTAATAATAATGGCAATACCTGTAGGGTTTCTGCTCAGGACATGAAATGGTTATTACTAACACCATGTTCCAACATAAAAATGTGCACAAATTCACATGGAGAGAAGAGGCAAGGAATAAGAAAAGTCTCAGTGACTATGTTATTGTTGATAGTGATGTTTTCTCCCTGGCACAGGACACCAGAGTGTGCAGAGGATTTGAAATTGGAAGTAATCACCATTTAGTCTTAAGTAGGATAAAATCGAATTTCATATTGAAAAGAATAACATGTAAGAAAGTTTTAAAGCGAATAAAGTTGAGCAGCTCTCTGATGTGAACTGTAGACTAAAATACACAAATATGATTGAAAAAAAAAAAAAAAAAAATGAAAGAGTTTGAGAACAGAAACCAAACCATGGTGATTCTGTGACAAGCGATGAAGAAAACAAATTGATTGATTCAGCCAGAGAGGCATGTGAGGTTGTCTGTAAGGATAGAAAAATCAGAACTCCATGGTGGACACAGGAAATTAAAGAAAAAAGGAAGTGAAGGAAAAGAAGAAAGCATATTGAAACTTCTTGGCATGTAAGTCAGCTTGTGCTTTTAGAGAATACAAAAAAAAGGTCATCACCATCAAATTGATGATATACGCTGGGGGGGGGGGGGGGGGTATATGATAGCACTACATGAAAAACTTACCTCATTACTAACTTCCCATGAAATCATGGGAATATAACAAAGATCTGCATTTAAGTCGTAGATCTGGAGAAGGCATATGACAAGGTGCCACGAGAGAAACTATTCAAAACGCTACAGTTCTATGGTGTCAATGGGGCATTTATATCAAGCAATACTTAGTCTTTGAATTGAAAGTTAGCAGTTAAAATTGAAGAAATTACAGGACGGTGGTTTAATGTTAAATCTGGTGTCAGACAACGATGTACATTATCCCCTCTGTAATTCATTATCTATATGGATCACATTATGAAGGAAAGCGGTATTAAACTTGATATCAAAATTCATCATCAAATTCCTGACATGTACCCTGAAGGGGTGTACAGGATATGACAGTACTTGATGAAAAATTTACCTCATTACTAACTTCCTATCTACAATTTTCCTACGAATCAGTCTGTTACTTAACAAGACTCGAACATCATTACAGATCTTATATTTCTATCGTCTAAGGCACTTTGTACTGTATCAATCCACCTTTATCTTGGTCTTCCTCTGGGTCGTTTTCCTGCCAACCTGGCAGAGGACACTTGCTTTGCTAATCTTTCCTCCCCCATTCTGTTCAAGTGACCATACCACCTAAAATTAGCTCTGCTAATACATTCCTGGAATGCTGACAATGTCAAGTTTTTTCCTAATATCCTCGTTTTTAATATGATATTGCCATTGATGGCATTTGTTCAAGCCTCTAATCTTTCTCAGGATTCTCATATCTGCGATCTCTAGTCTTTGGTCAAGCGTTTTACTTCTGACCCAGCTCTCAGATCCATAAGTTAAAACTGGTTTGAAAACTGTCTTGTATACAGCTAATTTAGTGTTTCTTTTCATTCTAATGTTCTTTTCATTTCAAATAGTAGATCATATTTGACCAGAAATGCTCACATATGGAGGTATAAGTCTTACATTGGCTGCACTATCTGTACAGAGGGACGAATTCCAGATGATTGGAGTAGAGCGCTCATGGTATCTGTATACAAAAAAAGGGAAATAAAATTGAATGTGAGAATTACAGAGGTATTTCCCTACAGTGTTCCTGGCAGGATTTATGCAAGTATACTTGAGAAACGGTTGAGAAGGATTGTGAAAGAGAAGCTTAGTGAAGAACAAGCTGGATTCAGGCCAAATAAAGGCTGTCAGGATCAGATTTTCACTTTACAACAAATAGATGAGAAATCATGGGAATATAACAATGAACTGTATTTAAGTTTTGTAGATCTTAAAAAGGTAGTCTTAGTGTTGTATTTATGTAGTGTTCTATTTTTTCTGAAATGCCTCTAACATATGGTATGGCTATGGCATTCTTATCTTTTTTGTTTTCAGGGGCATTTTTATGGAAGATCTTGTGAACTGGTTTTTGTTTTTATTATAGCCATTTTTTTCCAAATGATTAATGATTTCGAAATAAACCAAGAATTTGAAATCATTAATTATACATTTGTATGGTTGTGGATTAATACTGTAAAAGTTGCCTTAAAATGAAAAAGTTTGAGAACAGGAATCAAACCTTCGAGATTCAGTGGCAAACTCTGAAGAAAACATTGATTGATTCTGCCAGAGAGGCATGTGGTGAGGTTGTCTGTAAGGATAAAAAAAATCAGAACTCCCTGGTGGACACAGGAAGTTAAACAGGCAGTGAAGGAAAAGAAGAAAGCATATCAAAAGTTCCTGTCAAATAAGTCAGCTTGTGCTCTTAGAGAATATAGAGACAAATGCAAGAATGCTAAACACTGTGTAAAACTATCTAAACAAAAGTCATGGGAGGACTTTGGCAAGAATATAGAAAATAAATATCAAGAAGGTGGCAAAATATTCTGGAGGTTGTTGAAGAAGCTTAAGAATGGAGGAAAGAGTGCTGTAAAAGGAGTTAGAGATGATAAAGGTGACATGAAAATGGGAGAAAAAGATATCCTTGAAGTATGGAGTAATTACTTTAAAAAACTGCTAAATGAAACAAGCAGTGATGACAGCACAGTGGTAAAAAACATTGACAAGGCACGCAGTCAGGAATACATATCCATACTTGAAGTAGAAAAAGCCATCAAAGGCTTGAAATGTGGAAAGGCAGCAGGAGTAGATGATATTCGACCAGAAATGCTGAAGTATGGTGGTATAAGAGTCTTACAGTGGCTGCACTGCATAGTTCAGAAAGCCTGGACAGAGGGACGAATTCCCGATGATTGGAGTAGAGCTCATAGTACCCATATATAAAAAGGGAAATAAAACTGCATGTGAGAATTACAGAGGTATTTCCCTACTGAGTGTTCCTGGCAAGATCTATGCATGTATACTTGAGAAACGGTTGAGAAGAATTGTGGAAGAAAAGCTTGGTGAAGAACAAGCTGGATTCAGGCCAAATAGAGGCTGTCAGGATCAGATCTTCACTTTACGACAAATAGTCGAGAAAGCATGGGAATATAAAAAAGATCCGTATTTAAGTTTTGCCGATTTGGAAAAAGGCATATGACAAGGTGCCAAGAGAGAAGCTATTCAATACGCTGCAGTTATATGGTGTCAATGGGGCAATTATATGAAGCAATACTTAGTCTTTATTTGAGTTGTAAGTCAGCAGTTAGAATTGAAGGAAGTACAGGAAGATGGTTTAATGTTAAATCTGGTGTGAGACAAGGATGTACATTTACCTCTCTGTTATTCATTATCTATATGGATCACATTATGAAGGAAAGTGGTATTAAACATATCAAAATTGGAGATGTTAATGTCAGCTCTTTGTTTTATGCAGACGATGTTATACTTCTAAATAAATCTGCTACAAGTCTGCAAGATTCTCTGACTAAATTGAATAGCTGTTGTAATAGATATGGTATGAAGGTCAGCAATAAAAAGACAAAGACAATGAAAATAGGCAGAATCATTGAAAATGTCAACTGTGTTGTGAATGGAGAACCTGTGGAACAAGTAAAACATTTCAGCTATTTAGGCACGATTTTTACTGAAGATGGTAAATTAAATATAGAAATAGACAACAGAATCAGCAAAGCTGGTATGGTAGGAAGTCAATTGAATAAATTCATATGGAATAAGAGAGAAATTAGTCGGAACACTAAATTAGCTGTATACAAGACAGTATTCAAACCAGTTTTAACTTATGGATCTGAGAGCTGGGTCAGAAGTAAAACACTTGACCAAAGACTAGAGACTACAGATATGAGAGTCCTGAGAAAGATTATAGGCGTGAACAGATAGCATCAATGGCAATATCATATTAAAAATGAGGATATTAGGAAAGAACTTGACACTGTCAGCATCCAGGAATGTGTTAGGCAAGATTAGCAAAACAAGTGTTCTCTGCCAAGTTGGCAGCAAAACGATCCAGAGGAAGACCAAGATATAGGTGGATTGTTATGGTACAAAGTGCTTTAGACGATAGAAATATAAGATCTGATAATGTTGGAGTCTTGACAAGTAACAGACTGATTTGGAGGAAAGCTGTAGATAGGAAATTAATAATGATGTAATTTTTTTCATGTAGTACTATCATATTCTGTACACCCCTTGAGGGTACATGGCAGGAATTTGATGTTGAAGTTGCCTTAAAAGACAGAAATATAAGATCTGATACTGTTGGAGTCTTGACAGATAACATGTTGGAGGAAAATTGTAAATAGGAAGTTACTAACAATGCAAGTTTTTCATATATTACTAATCATATCCTGTACTCCCCTTGAGGGTATGTCAGGATTTCATGATAATGATGAAATTCTGGTTCATCTATTAAGCAGCATTCTCTATACATGTTCTTTTCATTTCTGTCTGTAGTTGTTAATTTCTTCTGTAATGTATATATTTTCAGTTCAGCTGTACTTACTCTTTCACTGACTGGTTAAGTAAGTGAATAGCAACTGCTCTCCATTCAGTAGGTCATTTGTTAGAGAATGCAGTCTGGATTTCTTCATATTTATTCTCTGGAGCTCGATGATGTCCAGATTTGCATATCAGTAATCCATACATTGTACTAATGATATATAATCTTTTGTCAGAAGTTGCTTTATTAAAAATCTGAATCTCTGAATATGCAGATAATGGTCTCAGAAACTTCATTTCTACTGATTGTATTTTTCTCCTCCTTCTGACTCGCCATATTTGTGTATCTGGAAGAATTATATGCAGTTTCTCTTTTTTAATCTTTGTGTATCTGACAAAACAGTAATTTATAATTCCATTAAGTCTGTGAATTTTCTTCTTATTTACTTGGTATAAAGTATGCAGATATTCCTCTGGTTCAGTTGCTATTAATCCTATAGCATTAAGTGATTAATGCTATAGGGCAGGGTTTCCCAAATCGTGTTCCGCAGAAAGTGAATAAGTGTTCCATGATGTCACTGACCAAGCCGTGTATTTTTAAACATGGACGTAATTTGGGAAAGGGAATACCGCTATTTATGACCATTCATAAAAATTGCCTGCAAGCCGATTACAACAATTGGTGATATATCCTCTGTTCTCAAAACTGAATGAAATAACATCTGTGTTGCAAATGTTAGTGACCAATCAACAAGGAAGTATAAAGAAAATTTTACCACTGAAATTGAAGATCAAGGCAGTCTGTATCCAGTTCTCAAATCTAGTAATACTGAATATTTTCTTCGCAAGTTCGTATTGTAGGGTGAAAGTGCTTGTTTCGAAATCTTAGTGCAGTGATTTTTTAAAAGTAATAGGTCTATAGATTTAAATTTTAATATGAATAAGAGACAAGGGACTTTGTTTAATTTCGGTGTTAAGAAATCTCTTATTGAAGAATGTTTGTGATGCAACAAATAGTGATTCATCCAGCTCCAGCCAACAAAGCAATCTCCAGGATGTACAAAAGGAGGGAGAAAACTACCAGCACACAGGAGAAAATGTCTGCATGCACTCGTAAGTACTCATAATAATATTATAAATGTTTGTTGATCAGAATGGGATATGTCAATGAAAATCAGCACAAATTAATTTAGTGATGTTGGCCTGGGGAAACTAAAATATGCTACATGATTGGTCCAGTGATTGATAACTAATTTAAATGTAATTTTATATTTGTCAACATGTCACACTAATCAATTATTGATTAATTATTAATAGATTACAAAATTAAAATTTAATTTTGTAATCTATTCTAGATCTCTATTCTAAATCCAGAAATGCTACAAATAGGCATTTTGAAAATGCCTATTTGTAGCATTTCTGGATTTGGGAAAATGTTTTGAGAATTTCAACAAAATTCTGTTGACCCTACCCATATCTTTAATGGTTATGATCAACAATGTCTAAGCTAAATGTAAGACTTGTGGATTGGTTTATGCTTAATATTGAAAAACCTCTGAATGCAAGAGGAAGAGTCTTGTCTCCACTGCAAGTGATGAATAGCATCCTAGATTCTGTTAATGACTGATGAAGAGAAATAGCTGTTTTCAGTGATGTGGGCTTATTTACAAGAGGAATTTCACAAGAAACTAGATAAATGGTTGAGTATGTATTTGGGTCAACTCATAGTTGACCCAAATATATATAAGAGAGTTATATATATTTGGGTCAACTATGAGTTACACATTAAAAGAGTGAGAAAATGGAAAATAAAAAGACAATCAGAATACATGGAATGAGGTTGTCAGGAATGACATGGAAACAAACAGTTTTATACATATATATATTTTTTAAATTGAATGCATTACACTATACTATTCTGAGGAAGTATCCATATTACATCATTTCTTATCTAGTAAGAGTGCTTACTTCTAGTATATTCCAGAAAACAGGAGGAGAGCAGTTGGACTTTCTAAAAGAATTGCATAAAATTCCAGCAAACTAGTTCCATATCCTTTAGTCTATAGCTTCACCAAATCTAGTGCTAATACACCACAATAACAACATAAATCTAAATGCAACTGAAGCAGAATGGTTTATATGTTTTGTCCAATGTTTTATATGCTATAGCATGCAACCAGCGTTTAAAATGGAACAATGATCATTATCATAAACACTAATTGTGGATACAATTTATCACACCCAAAAAGTTACAGATTCTTCAGCAAATTAATATCATGTGCAGTCAGGAATTAAGCAAGAAGGAATCTAATGATGTTTCTTCTTAACAGAGGTTGCAGTCTTTGGGAAAGACTTATGAAGGTTGTGCCAAAGATATTTGATAGAATGAGCTTTCAAATATTTCAACTCAAACACAGAAACATCTTCAGGAGTGTAATATAAATTATGACATGCACAATACAAAAACATCTAACATGAGTTCTAACCAGCACCCTTAACCTAAAAACAAAATTAATAACATTGTGGTATTCCTTTTAGTTAATAATTTAATATTTGTTTAGGATATGCCATTTGCTTTGTATTCTATTTACTTATTTTTTTCTTCCAATGAGTTATTTTAAATTCTTTAAATGCATCCTTATTATTCAATAATAATATACTGAATTGTCATAATACTTATAAAATAATATTTACAATAATTTGAACCATATTATCAAAAAAAAAAACTTCAAAATACTCACCTCCCAGTTTGACCATTTGCAAGCCAAATGGATGCATACACAAGCCACTATTGTGGGTTTGTACTGAAGACACATTGTTGTTAGATGAAGACTGTAAGGCAATTTTAAACTTTAAATACACATTATAACAAAAAGAGCAGCAAACTAAAAATAAGTAAAATTATACTGTGCAATATTTTCATTTCTTTATTAAAAAAAAAATGCAGAAATTATTTTTTTATAATTAATCATGCCAAACAGCATTCAAATGATTTTAATATACATCCCAAAATTATAAAAGATTCATTAATCTCAATATATATTTTTTATAAATAAAGATCTTCGAAATCTAGTAAAAACAGTGAAACTAAGTAAAAAATATGGACTTAAATTTCAACTTCAAAAAACCAAAGCCATGCTGATAACAAGAGAAAAAACGGAAAATACCCAATATAAATATTAAGATCACAGAAAGTACTTTAGATCAAGTAGAGAGTTATATATATTTGGGTCAACTAATTATAGAGAATGGAAAGTGTGATAAGGAAATATTAAGAAGGATAGAAATTGCTAGATTAATCTTCATTAGCATGAAAATCAATCTGACCTGAAGGGAAATTCACACAAAAACAAGAATTAGGCTGTCCAAATGCTATGTATGGTCAACACTACCATATGGATCAGAAACAATAGAAAGATATTGATAAAATAAACTGAAAGCTTTGGAAATGTGGATCCTCAGAAGAATTCTTCGAGTCCCAATGACTGCAAAAAAAACGAATTTAGAGATAATACAGATGATTGGAGAAGATAGGACTCTGTTGAAAACTATTAAGAAAAGGAAAACCACCTACCTTTGTCACATACTAAGGCATTAATCCCTACAAAAAACACCTTTAGAAAGAATGATATAAGGAAAAATAAAAGGAAGACGAACAGATTGGGGAAATATTAAGGAGTGGACCTTTGTCTTATGATGAATGTAAGAGAGAAGCACAAAATCATACATAGTGGAAGCTCATGGTAGTCAACCGCCTGGAAAGAGATGACACCCGACAAGAAGATATTTTTAACTATTTCTTTCAATAAATTAAATTATTTGAAAAAAAAAAATAAATAAATAAAAAATCTGAACCTACTGCTTCACTAGCATAGCATAATATTTAATTTTTTTTTTTTTTTTATTACTAACCATTAAAAATAAACGAAGAACAAATGCTGTGAAAAATCTACAACTGAAGCTACACTTCTTGGAAAGACGTCAACAGACTCCACAGTGTGAAGAACAAACAGCGATGGTGCCCACCTTAATAAGATGTAAGACCTCCTTTCACTGTGATGACTGCAGCAATCCTATGGGGCATACTTTCCACAAGCATATGATAACAATCAATGGGAATTTTGGAACATTCTTCCTGCTGGAATTTAATGAGGTCCCAAACATGAAATCCATGTTGTTAGCCTCAGTTCTGAATGCTTTTGTACAGATTTATATTCCGGTCGATGCCCAGAACGCCACTTTCAATGTGTTGCCTAACAAATGGCAGTTTTTACATATTATCCTTCATGTGTCACCACCCTCACAGTGGTGTGTCATCCACTGCAGGTAGCACTTGCAGTTAACTCCCTGCACTTTCATCTCAGTATGGTATCAATGACTGCTGACCCGGTATGACTCAATTTAGGCCATCCTGTGTCGAAATCGTTCCAGTTCTTACAGATAGGCCTGCAACATAACATCCTATCACAACACCTATTTTAAACTTTATTAGTTCCCTTCTCACAGCCACTTCACCCTAATGCAGATACACTGACTTAGAAACATCATATTCCTTCAATTTATACCAGCTACAAAGAGGATTCATTACATGGCACAATTCACCTTGCCCATTGTAGTTTCCAGTCACTTTTTTTCAAGCAATGCATATACTTATTTATCATAAGGTACAATTGCCTAATTCAGAATTTTATCAGCAGATGTGTGTGAATAAATCAAAAAATGTGTCTATAGTTAAGCCTAAAAGTCTATGTATACCCACACCTTCAACTTTTCTCAAATGCCATGAAAAATAACAGAATTATACAGTAACAGCAAATATCACTATAATAAAATTATGTGCTGTACACATGTAACTATGTTGTAAATAAACTGGGTTTATTTACAACGTTTATTTGCGGTAGGTGGGACCAACTAAAAGCATGTAAGTCGAGGTATAATTTTGCATGTAAGTCGAGGTATAATTTTGCATGTAATTTATATACAAACATACAAAATATTAGTTACTTGGGACCAAAGGTTTACAAAAACACCTTATGTTTTTTAAGAAATATAATCATAATTGTAGTTTTTCATACATAAAAAAAAGAAAGTTATTTTGATGTCGATGGTTTCATAAAATCTAATAGATTCGTCTGACAGCATAATGTCTTTTTCTTGTCATGCAAAATTTCTTCATAGCAAGCTAATGATTTTTCTATTCCTTGCCTTGTGGCTACAATTCGTTCCTCGTCAAAATCTGTAAACCTTTCTTTTATAATTGTTCTTACTGTTGATTCCTGTAGATCAAACTTCTTTGCTAGATCACAAATTTTCATTCTGCCTTCAAAATCCTTAATAATGTTGAGTTTTGTTTCCAAAGGCAATGTTTTTCTTTTATTGTTAGCTGTAGAAGAATCGAACTTGCTTCTTTTGGACGACATTATTATTTTTTTATGTGATAAAATTTTTGACAAGAACATAACATTAAACAATCGCAAGGTTTGTAGACTATAAAAATCGTGTATGAATGGAGACCACGTGAAACACGTCAGTGCTTGTTCACAGCATGTGTGACACTGGCGAATGCAGCCGGCGCCAGAAAGATACAACTAGTGGTGAGGCATGAAGCAGGACGGAAATATACATATAAGAAACCGCGTAACTCCAGATTTGTGTAAGTCGGGGTACGACTGTACTGTGCATCATTTGATTCATGACAATCATGTCATTAAAAGCATCATATCAGAGAATCTGGCATTGTTTAAATGGGTATTGGTCATACTTGAAGAGCATCATATGAGCAGATCGGCATATAATGAGACATTGCTATATTGTTATTATTTTTTCTACAGTGAACTGAAAATGGAGAACATATCAGAGTATCTTAGCCAGATAGAAGGTTTAACAATGACAGTACCAAGATCAATAATACAGAAAGATGTAGAAAGTTTTTTCAGTTGATTACAAACTAACCATGGATTACAAGTGTTACAAATTGTAACCAAATTTTTACACTTTCAACATCTATCTGTAATCCAGGGAATTTTAATAACATGGTGATACACCTTTTAATCTCTTATCATTTATTTATAATTTTACAATTATAAATAGGGAAACCAATCAAACCCAAAGTAGTCTGTGTACACTAAGATAGGACTTGGAGTTCTTATGACGTGAAGGAAAACCAGGCTTCTCTGTCATGTGCTAATTGACGGATCTCTGATGCGAAGAGTTGGGAGGAGAATATTGCTGATGTGTTTCCAATACCGAGTTCAGGGTCTGCCTCTTTTTCTTTTCCCATCTGTAAGGGCGTAGAGGACCAGAGCATCAAAAGGTGCAGAGGGTGGGTGTTTGAGTTGGTGGCCGAGCCATTTTATTTGGTTTCTTTGAAGTGCTGACTAGAAGATCTTGTTGGGTTTCATCTAATATAGTAAAGTTGGGAATGTGGTCTTGGCAGGATAGTTCCAAAGCTATTTATAATATTGGTTGCTACTTTTGTTGAGATGTTCCAGGTCTGGGAACCGTACAGAAAGATAGATTGGCTGGTGCAATTGTAAAGACAACTTTTCAATTGAGTTTCAACTTTTCAATTTTCCTTTGAGATGAGGCTCAACTTCCATTCTTTATTAAGACTTCTGTGGAACTGGAATGATTTCTGTTTTCTTGTCTTAATGTCTGTTAAAAAATCTGAAATATGTGATCCTAAGTATACAAAGTCCTCTACTTTATCAGGCGATCATTTTGATTTATATAGATGTGCCAATCTATCTGATTTTTTAATATCTTTGTTTTTTAAGAGTTTATTTTCAGTCCAAATATTTCTGCAGTTCTTCCAAGACTGATGAAGTGGTTTTGGGCATCTGTAATGTTGGAGTCAATGAGGACTATATCATCTGCAAAGCTCAAGTCTTCGAGGTACATCTGTATTTGGGTCTTTGATGAGGATTCCAGATTTAACTTGAATCAATTTAAAAACAAGCAATCGCTATGATGAATACATATGGGACCAGAGTATCTCCCTGTAGGACTCCTGTGGTGATGGAAAAATTGCCTGTTTTGTCTCCATTAACTAGTACTGTGGCTTGATATCCCTGGTAGGGTGCCTTGATTGCCCTGATAATATTAGATGGAATGCCATAAAGTTTGAGTGTTTCCCCCATAGTCGTTCTCTATCAACAGAATCAAATGTTTTAGTAAAGTCAATATAATTCGCTTGTATAAGGGAAATATATGACTTCCATATTAAATCTGGTATCTCTTCTGGGTCTGACTGCTGCTGACAAGACTTCAATAAAGGTCAAAACTGGTCAGAGTAGTGACCACTCACATAATAGCATTATACATATGTGAAAGTGTGTGTGTGTGTGTGTGTGTGTGTGTGTGTGTGTGTGTGTGTGTGTGTGTGTGCATGCGTGCTTTTGCATTATTGGATACTAAGGCAACTGATGTGAAGTCGGCCTGGTTGACCGAGTGGCTAGCGTATCCACTCTCCAATCAAAGGGCTGCAAGCTCGAATCTCGCCATGGGCATGGATGTATGATATTGTCTGTGAAAATACTAGTGGTAGCAGTGGTTGACAGTAGATGGCATTGGTGTAGATGATGAAGGTAGTTGGAGTTGGTGGAGTGGTGAAGACAGAGAGTTGTAGAGTAGGTGCCCTCCCTTGATGAGTCGTTCGACTCCCTGGAAGTGTTAGGTAATAATAATAATAGTAATAATAAAAAGTCGTCGGGTTATACATACAGGTAGCTTAGTTGTGAAGATAGAAACTTCACATGAAAACTTAGCTAGCTTACACTTGGATAAAGGATTAAACAAAATATAATTTCTTGGCAAGTGAAAGCAGTTTGTGTGTGGTGGGGGGTACACTCTATCTCTCAAAAGAGTAAATAAGTTTCATGTTCTTGTATGTAAAAAGATACTACATTTTAACCCTTACACTGCTAAGTTCAATTATAGTCAAGCAGACTTTTGCATTTAATAAATCTTCTCTGAAATAACTTTTAAATACATCTGACAATGTGGAGACATTTATTACAAATATAATTCATTAAAATTCAAGTTCTTTTCTGTCTTCATCATGTCTGGAGGAAAATATTTGGATTTCTGCTTATAGTAAAAGAAATCTCCCACCTGAATGTTTCACAAGGTCTCCAAAAATTGTGCAAGATGTACATGCTGACCAAAAAATTGCATTAAATCATGAGGAAAGAGAGATATAATTAAGCCAATCAGCTAATAATGAAACCCCATTGTCTAATGGAATAAAATAACACAAATACTGTTCTGCTGAATATTTTTGACAGAACTTGAAGTGGTACAGAAAATTCTGTATTTACCTCCTGCAGAAACAGTTCTAAATTCTTAGACTGTACAAAGTAAATACAAAGAATTGAAGTGGTACAGAAAATTCTGTATTTACCTCCTGCACAAACAGTTCTAAATTCTTAGACTGTACAAAGTAAATACAAAGAAAAACAAATTATTAGATTTTCAACCGACTCTCATAAGGGAAATTTTACAAATCTTCCATATGCCGAGGGTTACAAAGTATTCTGGGATATACAAGGTATTGCTATTGTGTCCAAACATCTCACTGACAAAAAAAAAGTAGAGAAACAGAGATATTTGTGACAAATGTTCAATCCATGTATTTACTCCCACCATTTTAAAAAATATAATTGCTAAACTTCTTAAAATGAAGGGTAACACGGATTGTTTGGCATTTCCTCATTTAAATCATTGTAGCTATTGCTAATATTCATGTCACAGTTTCTGGAAAAGAAAACTATGCAAAGCAAGCAAGCATTATCAGAAGCAATTTAATACTACACTAAATAGATTTCAACATACTGTCCTACCAACCCATTAGCAGCAGTAATCACAATAATGAGTGCCACTGTCACCCTATATGCACATGACTACACTTGCTATCCAGGTCATTTTAATTTGTGTGTTCACTGAAGGTGTAGTGTTAAATTGCTTCTGATAATTCTAGCTGAAGCTAGCAAAATGTGGAAATAAATAATTTTCAATAGTAAACTATTTATTTGCATTCCAGTATCTATATAATTTTATTTTTTTCTTCTCCTCAGAAACTTCGACATGAATAAAGAATGTTCTGTATTGTATAAAATTACTGAGCAACATTTTCAATAAAACAATTTATACATCGCAACTTTAGTTAACTCAAAGTTTTAGATGTGATTTTTTAATTTTATCTATAAAAGAAATTGGCTGATTTGCTTATGTATTTCCAGCAGAGAAAGGATTAATATACCACAGTTTGAGTTCCATCTGTGGGAAAATCCATGAATGAGATACTATTGACTGTCATTTCAACAAACTCAGAGATCACATTGAGTAATCATATTTAGAGTGATATAATTGCTAAATCTTGCCACAACATAACTATGGGGCTTTAGACTTTTCAATAGTTTGTAATAGCATGCTATAAGAAATGTAGAAGTTTTGATATATCTTTAAGGAGTTCCACTGTGAACTCTTGAAAAAGGAGAATTTCATTTTTGACATATACAGGTATCCCTTGATTAACCGAATTAATTACTCCCTTGATTTTACCTTTCAATAGTTTGTAATAACATGCTATAACAAATGTAGAAGTTTTGATATAACTTTAAGGAGTTCCACTGTGAACTCTTCAGAAAAGAGAACTTTATTTTTGACATATACAGGTATCCCTTGATTAACACGTTCAATTACTCCCTTGATTTTACCACGTATATCAAAATCACGTTAATCAAATATAATAATCAATGGCAAAAATTACAGTTCGTCCATGATCGATTACTATATTAATAATGTCTTTCTTTTTGTTTTTTTTTGGTACTCTTTTAGGAAATATAAAAAATTAATGCAAAGTAAATATTTAATAAATGCTTGTATCTACATTAGTTACTAAAATTTTTTTTTTATCAAAAAAAGTTTTCAAGAGTAGTTTGAAAACAGTTTTAGTTTTTTTTTCTATCAGCATAAATTCTACAATAACAAGCAAAATGACTCTAGACCTCGGCAAACAAGCATTCTTCGATTAACATCTGGATCCATATCCATTACTTGCTGCTTAAATGATCTAAACTGTGAAATATTCCATCCAGTTCTTTTGATTGTTATCTCCTTTGAAACTTCATCTTCACATTCCATTTGTTCGTTGTCTTCATATGCACGTTGTTGTTGTTCAATTTTAAGAAGATTGTTGTTGCTGAAATCTTTTGAATTTGAATCCAATAATTTTCAACACTTGAGAATCCAATAATTCTCAACACTTGGGGGTGCTTAAGGGTCAAAGCTGTATAACTGAGAGGAGACCTCCACATAGCCTTTAAAGGAATGCGGAGAACCGACCAGGGCTTCTGACCTAATGTCCAATCCTCACCTTCTCGTGGTGCACCCTGTTGGGTATCTACTTTGATACTGAACGAACGAGGATGGGCTGGCAATTTGGGATTTAGCCGACCAAATTGTATTCTTATTGGTTAAACCAAAATAAAAAATGATGGTACAACATGACAAATTTTCATGCCGGCTGGGGCGTCGCCCGGTTAAACAAGGCCCCCGTTGTTTTCGCCAGGGAACCAGGGCGAACAGCGAAAAGTCAGCTACTGGAACAAATCTGAAAACAAACCCCAACTCAACATCACCAGAGTTAAAGATCGGTACTATCAACGTAAGAAGCCTGAATGGCAAAGAAATGGAGCTAGCAGAGGAATTAGATAAGTACCAGATCGACATAATAGGGGTGACTGAAACAAAAAAGACCAAAACTGGTGAGATCTTTCTGAGCAATAAATACAAAATGTTATATTCAGGCAATAACAATCAAGGAAAAGAAGGAGTAGCCATAGTATTCAACACAAAATACGAGGCTAATCTTCTTGAATGGCAGTCAGTCTCAAGTAGAGTAATGTGGGCAAATATGAGAATGGGGAACTGGACAATGAGACTTATTTGTGCCTATGGTCCCACAGAAGGTTCTACTAAGGTAGAAGTGGAGGAATTTTTTGAGGCTTTAGAAAAAGCAACTGACACAATGAAAAAGGAAAAGTTGGTCCTTGTTGGGGATCTAAATAGTAGAGTAGGAAATGATTGTGAGACATACAAAAATATTTTGGGAAAATTTGGAGAAAAGAGCAAAGCTAATAATAATGGCAAATATCTGTTGGATTTCTGCTCAGGACATGGACTGGTTATTACTAACACCATGTTCCAACATAAAAATGTGCACAAATTCACATGGAGAGAAGAGGCTAGGAATAAGAAAAGTCTCATTGACTATGTTATTGTTGATAGTGATGTTTTCTCCCTGGTGCAGGACACCAGAGTGTACAGAGGATTTGAAATTGGAAGTGATCACTATTTAGTCTTGAGCAGGATAAAATTGAATTTCATATTGAAAAGAATAACATGTAAGAAAGTTTTAAAGCGAATAAAAGTTGAGCAGCTCTCAGATGTAAACTGTAGACTAAAATACAGAAATATTATTGAAAAGAAAATGAAAGAGTTTGAGAACAGGAATCAAACCTTGGAGATTCAGTGGCAAACTCTGAAGGAAACATTGATTGATTCTGCCAGAGAGGCATGTGGTGAGGTTGTGTGCAAAGATAAAAAAATCAGAACTCCCTGGTGGACACAGGAAGTTAAAGAGGCAGTGAAGGAAAAGAAGAAAGCATATCAAAAGTTCCTGGCAAATAAGTCAGCTTTTACTCTTACAGAATACAGAGACAAATGTAAGAAAGCTAAACAGTGTGTAAAACTAGCTAAACAAAAGTCATGGGAAGACTTTGGCAAGAATATAGAAAATAAATATCAAGAAGGTGGCAAAATATTCTGGAGGTTGTTGAAGAAGCTTAGGAATGGAGGAAAGAGTGCTGTAAAAGGAATTAGAGATGATAAAGGTGAAATGAAAACAGGAGAAAAAGATATCCTTGAAGTATGGAGTAATTACTTTGAAAAACTGCTAAATGAAACAAGCAGTGATGACAGCACAGTGATAAAAAACACTGACCAGGCATGCAGTCAGGAATACATATCTATACTTGAAGTAGAAAAAGCCATCAAAGGCTTGAAATGTGGAAAGGCAGCAGGAGTAGATGATATTCGACCAGAAATGCTGAAGTATGGTGGTATAAGAGTCTTACAGTGGTTGCACTGCATAGTTCAGAAAGCCTGGACAGAGGGACGAATTCCCGATGATTGGAGTAGAGCTCTCATAGTACCCATATATAAAAAGGGAAATAAAACTGAATGTGAGAATTACAGAGGTATTTCCCTACTGAGTGTTCCTGGCAAGATCTATGCAAGTATACTTGAGAAACGGTTGAGAAGAATTGTGGAAGAAAAGCTTGGTGAAGAACAAGCTGGATTCAGACCAAATAGAGGCTGTCAGGATCAGATCTTCACTTTACGACAAATAGTCGAGAAAGCATGGGAATATAACAAAGATCCGTATTTAAGTTTTGTCGATTTGGAAAAGGCATATGACAAGGTGCCAAGAGAGAATCTATTCAATACGCTGCAGTTATATGGTGTCAATGGGGCATTATATCAAGCAATACTTAGTCTTTATTTGAGTTGTGAGTCAGCAGTTAGAATTGAAGGAAGTACAGGAAGATGGTTTAATGTTAAATCTGGTGTGAGACAAGGATGTACATTATCCCCTCTGTTATTCATTATCTATATGGATCACATTATGAAGGAATGTGGTATTAAACCTGATATCAAAATTGGAGATGTTAATGTCAGCTGTTTGCTTTATGCGGATGATGTTATACTTCTAAATAAATCCGCTACAAGTCTGCAAGATTCTCTGACTAAATTGAATAGCTGTTGTAATAGATATGGTATGAAGGTCAGCAATAAAAAGACAAAGACAATGAAAATAGGCAGAATCATTGAAAATGTCAACTGTGTTGTGAATGGAGAACCTGTGGAACAAGTAAAACATTTCAGCTACTTAGGCACAATTTTTACTGAAGATGGTAAACTAAATATAGAAATAGACAACAGAATCAGCAAAGCTGGTATGGTGGGAAGTCAATTGAATAAATTCATATGGAATAAGAAAGAAATTAGTCGGAACACTAAATTAGCTGTATACAAGACTGTGTTCAAACCAATTTTAACTTATGGATCTGAGAGCTGGGTCAGAAGTAAAACATTTGACCAAAGACTAGAGACCGCAGATATGAGAGTCCTGAGAAAGATTAGAGGCGTGAACAGATGGCATCAATGGCAATATCATATTAAAAATGAGGATATTAGGAAAGAACTTGACATTGTCAGCATCCAGGAATGCGTTAGCAGAGCTAATCTCAGATGGTATGGTCACTTAAATAGAATGGGAGAGGAAAGATTAGCAAAACAAGTGTTCTCTGCCAGGTTGGCAGGAAAACGACCCAGAGGAAGACCAAGATATAGGTGGATTGATACGGTACAAAGTGCCTTAGACGATAGAAATATAAGATCTGATAATGTTGGCGTCTTGACAAGTAACAGACTGATTTGGAGGAAAATTGTAGATAGGAAGTTAGTAATGATGTAATTTTTTCATGTAGTACTGTCATATCCTGTACACCCCTTGAGGGTACATGGCAGGAATTTGATGATGATGATGATGATAATTCTCAACACCATCAAAACTTCACCAAGGTCTTCACCAATTGCAGTGATTTCTTCAACCACGTTGTTCACAGGATTTTGAAAACTGCCTAAGTCATTAGCACATTCTAGCAAAAGGTTTATTCAAACAGCTCTCATGCAGCTAGAAGACTTCTGCTCCCACAAGTCATGAATGTTTTCAATTGAGTGTTTAATGTTGAAATTTTTCTAAAATTCTTGGTAGCGTAATTGCATTTTCTCCCATTGCTGTTTCTACTGCCTTTGAGAATGTCGTTTTAAAAAAATAGGCTTTGAAAGTTGCAATGATGTCCATGGGTAATAGCAATGATGTCATATTTGGTGGAATTTTGGTAAATTTAAAAGCATGCTCATTAAAACTCTTGTCGCGTATATAAAGGGGGTGTCATAATTAATTTCGCCATGTTAATCAAATCCCGCATTAAGCAAGGGATATCTGTACATCTAGGAGCTGCACATATAAAGGTCTATCCTGCAAATCTTCTACATCATTAATGGTTATTTAAGTTATTTGAATGTGTAAAAACTGCAGTTTCTCCAACTAATTAAAAAAATAAATGAAATACTACACTTTCATTTTACTCTTTGATTCGAGACTAGAACAGGATAAGAATAAAAGGATTATTTGAAAGATTTCATGGATGAATATGTTCTTTTAACTATTTTAACTATTATCTACACAAAGCGTAGACAATAGTTAAAAATTCTGCAAAAATGGATGACCCACCCAATCCTAGCATCAATTTCATTAATTCAGAATGGGAGGGAGGGGGGAAGGGAGAAAAAAGGTTAATAATGTTTATTAATAAAACTTAAAAACAACTAATACTACATCTGCTGATTCTGAATAAATGCAGTGCTTAAATAACAAAACAAAGCTGATAAGTTATTTACCTGTTTGTAGCCATGAAATATGATGTCTGGGCAAGATCCTTACTGGCTGTGAAAAGAGAAATAAAATCAGTAAGATTTAAAAAAAAAAATACATGCACATTATTCGAAGAAGAATGAAAATTAATACAGTTTTCTTATTAATATGAATCAATAATTCATTTTGTAATAAAAATTTGCTCATTGTTAGCTTTTTTTATTATATTAATACAAAAAGCAAAACTGAACATAACTGTTAACAAAAAGAAAATTGAACAGGTTCAGTCTTTTATATATTTGGAACAAATGTTTACAGACAGAGGAAATTCCCTTAAAGAAATAAAAAGAAGAATAGAGATAGCAAGAAAAGCCTTTACTGATATGAAAACTGTTCTAACATCCAGAAACATTAATAGACACAAGAAAAAGATTAATGAAATGCTATATCTGGTCAAGCCTTCTCTACAACAGTGAAACTTGGACTCTAAATAAAGAAGCAGAGAAAAAATTAGAAGCTTTCGAAATGTGGACCATCAGAAGAATGTTGAAAGTACCATGGACAGAGAAAATGAAAAACAATGATGTTTTAAAGAAAGCAAAAATGAAAAGAACATTATTGAAAATAATTAAAGAGCGAAAACTTAAATATTTTGGACATCTAACCAGACAAGAAGGCATTCAGAAATTAATATTAGAAGGGAAATTGGATGGAAAAAGAGGGAGAGGTAGACCCAGGAGAATGTGGTTTGAAGACAATAAGGACTGGACTGGCTTGAATTACCAAAAATATTCCAGAGCAGCAAAATAAAGAAAAAGATTCTGTGATGGTTGCCAACCTCCTTCTAGGAGATGACATTGAAGAAGAAAAATACAAAAAGCTAACAATGAACAGGTTTATGATAGGAAGTAGTATATAAGACAATTTCTATGATAAAAACCTGATATTTGGAGACAAAAGACTCATACGTAATGAACTTCCCCCAACTGGTGAGTGCCTTAGAATTAAATGTGCATTTTTACATTGACACTTCTACCTAATCATGTATACAACCCACCCAGCCTGACCTTTGCATCAGGAAAGTGTCAGTAAACAAAAAACTCAGCCTTCCAGATCCACTTGAAAAATATATGTGGTCTACGTTCCAACCTCAACCCACTTGCATCTCGAGTCTCCAAAACCTCAACTCCTTTATCAAAGAGAAACCCAAATTTCAGGTTCTCCAAGTACACTATTCATCCCAACTTCCCCAAATACAATTCTTATTCAACTCTAATGGGCAATAACCAAATAGCCATTTTCAAAGAAGACTTGTCTGGCATTATAAGATGCACCAATTGGGATAAGCTCTGTTTCTTATACATCTTATTCCCTTAGTTGGATATTGCCTCGGCCTTCTCACCCAAGCATATGCAACTGAATGCATCACTAAGTAATCATCAGAATGTAAGCATATATTCCCAAATCCATGCAAAATTCCATCCCTTAAGTAACACTTGGGGGATGCTTAAGGGTCAAAGCTGTATAACTGAGAGGAGACTTCCACATAGCCTTTAAAGGAATGTGGAGAACCAACCAGGGCTTTGACCCAATGTCCATCCTCACCTTCTCGTGGTGCGCCCTCTTGGGTATCTACTTGAATACTGAACGAACGAGGAGGATGGGCTGGAAATTTGGGATTTAGCCGACCAAATTGTATTCTTATTGGTTAAACCAAAATAAAAAATGATGGTACAACATGACAAAATTTCATGCCGGCTGGGGCGTCACCCGGTTAAACAAGGCGTTGTTTTCGCCAGGAAACCAGGGTGAACAGCGAAAAGTCAGCTACTGGAACAAATCTGAAAATACACCCCAACTCAAAATCACCAGAGTTAAAGATCGGTACTATCAATAAGAAGCCTCAATGGCAAAGAAATGGAGCTAGCTGAGGAATTAGACAAGTACCAGATCGACATAATAGGGGTGACTGAAACAAAAAAGGTAAAAACTGGCAAGATCTTTCTGAGCAATAAATACAAAATGTTATATTCAGGCAATGACAATCAAGGAAAAGAAGGAGTAGCCATAGTATTCAACAATAAATAAAAGGCTAATCTTCTTGAATGGCAGTCAGTCTCAAGTAGAGTAATGTGGGCAAATATGAGAATGGGAAACTGGACAATGAGACTTATTTGTGCCTATGGTCCCACAGAAGGTTCTACTAAGGTAGAAGTGATGAATTTTTTGAGGCCTTAGAAAAAGCAACTGACACAATGAAAAAGGAAAAGTTGATCCTTGTTGGGGATCTAAATAGCAGAGTAGAAAATGATTGTGAGACACAGAAATATTTTGGGAAAATTTGGAGAAAAGAGCAAAGCTAATAATAATGGCAAATATCTGTTGGATTTCTGCTCAGGACATGGACTGGTTATTACTAACACCATGTTCCAACATAAAAATGTGCACAAATTCACATGGAGAGAACAGGCAAAAAATAAGAAAAGTCTCACTGACTATGTTATTGTAGATAGTGATGTTTTCTCCCTGGTGCAAGACACCAGAGTGTACACAGGATATGAAATTGGAAGTGATCACTATTTAGTCTTGAGCAAGATAAAATTGAATTTCATATTGAAAAGAATAACATGTAAGAAAGTTTAAAAGCGAATAAAAGTTGCACAGCTCTCAGATGTGAACTGTAGACTAAAATACACAAAGATTATTGAAGAAAAAATGAAAGAGTTTGAGAACAGGAATCAAACCTTGGAGATTAACTGGCAAGCCTTGAAGAAAGTCCTGACTGATTCAGCTAGAGAGGCATGTGGTGAAGTTGTCTGCAAGGATAGAAAAATTAGAACTCCATGGTGGACACAGGAAGTTAAAGAGGCAGTGAAGGAAAAGAAGAAAGCATATCAAAAGCTCCTGACAAATAAGTCAGGTTGTGCTCGTAGAGAATACAGAGACAAATGTAAGAAAGCTAAACACTGTGTAAAACTAGCTAAACAAAGTCATGGGAGGACTTTGGCAAGAATATAGAAAATAAATATCAAGAAGTTCACAAAATATTCTGGAGGTTCTTGAAGAAGCTTATGAATGGAGGAAAGAGTGTTGTAAAAGGAGTTAGAGATGATAAAGGTGAAAACTGGAGAAAAAGATATCCTTCAAGTATAGAGTAATTACTTTCAAAAACTGCTAAATGAAACAAGCAGTGATGACAGCACAGTGGTAAAAAACACTGACCAGGCATGCAGTCAGGAATACATATCCATATTTGAAGTAGAAAAAGCCATCAAAGGTTTGAAATGTGGAAAGGCAGCAGGAGTAGATGATATTCAACCAGAAATGCTGAAGTATGATGGTATAAGTGCTTAACTTATACCACCTCAAAAGTGCTTAACTAATTATATCAGCCAATATGAATTTTATCAATGACAATCAAGAGAGAGAGAGATCTACTTATCTGTCATCCACCTCTGGAAAAATACCATGAAAACAGTATGGTAAATCGCAACTAATTTTAATGTGGCTGCACTTAATATCTTCAAATCTTTCAACTGGGGCTAGCACAAAGGTCTGTCCCACAACATAGATGTATAACACAAGGGTACACACAGTCAAAATTGCTTGGTATGAAAATTGGAGATAGTAAATCTCAGTTCCTTACTCTAGTGCAGATGATGTTATACTATAACTTAAATCCAGTACTAAAGGATTACCAAACTGAATAACTGTTGTAACAAATTTACATTAAATTTATTACAGAAAAATTAGCAATAAAAAGACAGATCCACTTCTTGATTGACCTGACTGTCCATATCAATACATTAATGACCACTTGAGGCATAATGGTCTATAATTGATTGCTTGTTTCCTTCTTCACACTGTATAATGGAGAATTATCAATTCTATCCCTGCCTTCTTGCCTATCTTCCATTCATTAGGATACTGTTTATGCTGAGATTCAAGCTAAACAACCAGGTGTCGAGGGAATTGCTAATTCTCTTGTACATTCATGCTGGAAATGTCAAAGATTGACCACACTTTTTGCAAAATATTTGTGCAAAAATTTATCCAAAGGTATATGCTGATGATTAAGAAATCAGTTGTTGAGTGAGAGAGCCAATCTATATTAGTGATCCCCAAATAACCAGAGAGGCTCCAAGTAGTGAAGTTGGCTTAATGATTTAAATTTATTAAAAAAAGCAAGAGATATGGAATATTAGTTGGATAGCTGACTTTTCACGAGTGGGAGCTGCATAAACTCTCTCTCTCACACACATTAATGCACGTTTGCTTCCATGCTGTATGGTAGATGTCATACAAGTAGAAAGAATGAAAAGACAAGATAGGGGAGATAATTCCAGAGCACAAATTTTGAGCATAATTAAAGCCATGTTAGTGTCTAAGTGAGTCTGGATTCTTCTGATTTCTTTCTGACAAACACCAGAAAAGACATGGAAAAAGCAGTTAATGTCTTAGAAATTTCTGAAAATCTAGAATGGAAAAGAATAATTGTAATGAAGAAAGATCTAAGGCACTCACGATTTGCAAGTTACATTTTCCTTTTAGGCAACTCAGATGTAACTTCGAGAAATGAATGAGGAACTAACTACAGAACACAATAAAGGATTAAAAATAAAAACATGCAAATAGTTTATAACCAAAATGTGATAAATAAATCTAGTAAACATGGGAAACCATAATATTGGTATATTAACTTCATACACCTACTAGGATAATGGAATACTATGAAGGAGGGGCTGTGAGGGGGAAAAAAAATTAAAAAGGATTCAACTTGAGGATATAGCTTTTGGAGAACATTAGTAAAAGAAAAAATCTTTGAGGTGTTTGTAAGAAGTTTGTACTTGTAAGAAGGCAATTTGGCTAACTGATGACCCATTCTCAACAGTCTATACATTAATCAATTGCTTATCCAATGATCCTTCAATTAACTGATTGATGAATGTCAGCAAACTTAAGGTACAGAAAACATCGAAAATCATCCAAACTGCCTTTCCACTGGACAAATAAACAGATTACAGCAGTCCCTCAATTAATGCGCCTAATGCATTCTTTAAAACAGCCGCATTAATCAAAAACGCACTAATCGAATATAGTAACCTATGGGAATATGTATAATTCGTTCCTCAGATTTCTTTTTTAAGCCTTAAGTTTTTTTATAAAAAGAATTAGGGTATGTCTCAGGGCCTAGTTAAAGGAAAACCACGAAGCTGAAAGACAATAAAACATATTCAGAATATAAATTTATTATTCTGCTTCTTAACAGAGAATTGAGCTAATGTAGTTTGGCAGGCATTCTGTTTCTTTTTTCATACAACTGACAGTATGGCCCTATTGCCTCTTCTGCAAATTTTACTGGTTCTCTCTTCACCAGAGTCAGTTTCTAAGCATTGCTGCTTAAAAACTTCGATTGTACAAAAACTATTTTCAAAATGTTTCTGTGAAACCTCTTTTGGCTTGTCAGTGATTAAATTTTCTTCATATTCTTCAGGTTCTTCCTGCTGTGCATCTAAATTTAGCAGGCCAGAATCACTCAACTTCTCAGAATGAGATTTAATTAACTTAGATTCATTTGAAAAGCATCTAAAATCATTTGCACAATGTGGAAGAATGTGCTTCCAAATGGCTCACATATTGCTCGGTAATTTCATTCGACTTTGCAACTTTATAACCAGGCTGAGATTTCTCTGATTTGGTTAGAAAAGTTTGGAAGGCATTCGCTTTCAAAAAAAAGGTCGGTTTCATCGACATTAAATATTTGTTGATCACAACAGTCCCCTTCTTACACAATTTTCTTCAAAATCTCTGGATATCTCCTTATCTGCAATTTGCAGCTTTGCCGGTGATTTGAAACGCTCAATCCACCAAGCACTAACGTGGAATTCTTCTTCTTTTCCATCATTAATAGCCCTTTCTTTCCAGGTTACAAAGAGACAATACTTTTGATTTAATAAGGCTGTTTAGCGGGATCCATTTTTTGGTTACGATCTTCAATCCATGTAAAAAGAAGTCTCTCTAATTCAACCATTATAATACTTTGATTTAGAGTGCATGCAAGATGAACTTGAAGCAGCCTTACCTTTTTCTTTGTATTCAGCAGTTGATTCACCCATTTTTGTGTTCTTGTCCTATCTTTGCTCTGGACTCGCCTTGTTCATTTTTCTTTATTATTTCAAGTTTTTCTTCCAATCAGTTTACTTTTCAAATAATTTTCACACTTCTATTTTTTACTCACTAATTCTTTTACTCATGATTGATTAAAGGTTAGGAAAATAATTTAAATTAAAAGGTAAGGAAAACAATTGCACGAGATATGATCAGCAAAATGCTATGCAAAGCAGACAACATAAATTTTGGCAGTAAATTTGGAACATAGTATACATAGAAATAGTGTAGTATTAAAAAATAACTATTATTAAAATGTTTCAAAACGGTAACTAAATTATTTCATCCTGGTGAGCGATTTTTTAAAATAGTTAGCCATAAAAAATGTATAGATCGAATATTTTTAAAATCTGTAACATTTATATTTAAGATGTATATAGGTGCACTAATCGAATTTGGGTATTGAAAAAAAATGACACATTAATCGAGGGATTGCTGTACTATACCATTCATTGCATATTTTTTATAGATGCACTTCAACAGATGCCTTTCCGCTGAATTGGCATCCATTATTCTGCCATATTGTGTTAAACAAATGATAACACAAGGCTCTGTGATTACAGTTCATCAATCATTCATAATCTGCAACCCACTGAATTACCTTCTACTCTAGCCTACAGTTATTCTCCAGTATAAACTAGTCCTACAAAAGATGTTCATTTTCCTCTTACTTTTGCCCACTTCACACAAAAATAATGTATTACAGATTCTGCAACTATTCTTTAGAAATAAAAAATAAAATAAAATAGATCTGAAAAAACCATATTTGGTTAGAATCTGAACTAGCTGCATTACAGTAATCATTAAAAGATCAAAATCATAAACCACAGATCAAAGCAAAGAGATAGATGGAAGGAGACTTTATGGTGACCTTCAGTAAGGAACAGAATATCTTTGCCTCTGTGGTGGCAGTTTGTAAGTATTACAGAGATTCAGTATTGCCAAATACTAGAATTTATTCTTATGCTACACAGCACAAGAAACCAGCAAAATATACAAATTTTTGTTTAAAATTATATATTGACATACCAGAAAAAGGCTCATGTAGTTCAGTAAAGGTGATGCTTGAATCCTCTATGTTAGGCCTCCCGAAATTCGACTTAAGTTTAAGTCTAGTCATCGACTGGAGGAACTTTTTCTAAACCCAAAGTAGTCAATCTATAGAATGGGCAAGTGGTTTTTTTTTTCCTCCCTGAAACTCAAGTTTTTTTTGTACCATGAATTCAAAAAATCGACCACAGAACCCATATCAGACAAAAACATATCCCGTTAGAGTTAGGTACCAAGAAATAGCAGCACTTGTTTGCCGGACTCTTCATCAATTTCCACTTACAATCAGTGATATTCTTGGGCCAGTTATCTCTAATTGGCTAGCGGTGGAGAGTGAAATGCCAACTTGTTCCTAAAAGCTAGATAGGGTTAAAAGGCCTTGCCTACTCACTACAAGGAAATAAATGTGTTAGCTGCTTATCATAACAGACCAATTTAACATAAAAGGTATATTTTCAAAGTGTAAACACATAAGTATCATATAACTGTCTCCATATACACATCATTCTGAATATTTTACTCAAAATTTTCTTCGTTTCCAATCGTTTGTGAATAGACTGTAGGATATTTTGGTACTTCACATTATTTATATTTTTCCAAAGCAGATGATATGAAATCATTAGCTATCCCTGCACACAACTCAATTGCATTTTGCTCTCTACACATGCATGGCAATATGATATGCAATACGTTTTGCAAGCACCCATGTGTGTGTGTGTGTGTGTGTGACTGATATTAAAAAGCATGCACATGTTCTTCACCTTTTTTTTTTTTTTTGCTGAACTTCTTCAGTTCTACATTCAGTATAGTATCTTAATTATATAAGAAATAAAAACATTTAAGCAAAGCACTTACCTCTAACAAGTTGACAACATTTTACCACGTAAGTATGAGGATGATCAATAGCAATGTCAAAACCTATTCAATAGAAAAATAATAGTTTTTGTAAATAATAACAACTGGAATTCACATACTGAAACATTTCATTACAACTACAATATTTCTCATCATCATCAAATCCTGTACCCTCAAGAGGTTGTACAAGATATGATAGTACTACATGAAAAATTTACATCATTACTAACTTCCTATCTACAATTTTCCTCCAAATCAGTCTGTTACTTGTCAAGACTCCAATATTATCAGATCTTATATTTCTATCGTCGAAGGCACCTTGTACCGTATCAATCCACCGTCGTTTTCCTGCCAACCTGGCACACAACACTTGTTTTGCTAATCTTTCCTTGCCCATTCTGTTTAAGTGACCGTACCACCTGAGATTAGCTCTACTAAAGCATTCCTGGATGCAGACAATGTCTAGCTCTTTCCAAATACCCTCATTTTTAACATGTTATTGCCATTGATGCCATCTGTACATGCCTCTAATCTTTCTCAGGACTCTCATATCTGCAGTCTCTAGTCTGGTCAAGTGTTTTGCTTCTGCCCCAGCTCTCAGATCCATAAGTTAAAACTGGTTTGAACATTGCCTTTTATATAGCTAATTTAATATTCCAACTAATTTCTTTCTTATTCCATATGAATTTATTCAATCGACTTCCTACCATAAAAGCTTTGTTGATTCTGTTGTCTATTTCTGTATTTAATTTACCATCTTCACTAAAAATCGTGCCTAAGTAGCTGAAATGTTTTACTTGTTCTATAGGTTCTTCATTCACAATGCAGCAGATATTTTCATTATCTTTGTCTTCTTATTGCTGACCTTCATGCCATCTATTACAACATTTATTCAATTTAGTCAGAGAATCTTGCAAACTTGTAACAGATTTATTTAGACGTATAACATTGTCCACATAAAGCAAAGAGCTGACATTAACATCTCCAATTCTGATATCATTTTTAATACCACTTTCCTTAATAATATGATCCATATAGATAATGAATAACAGAGGGGGTAATATACATCCTTGTCTCACACCAGATTTAGCATTAAACCATCTTCCTGTACTTCCTTCAATTCTAACTGCTGACTTACAACTCAAATAAAGACTAAGCATTGGTTGATATAATGCCCCACTGACACCACATAACTGTAGCGTATTGAATAGCTTCTCTCTTGGAACCTTGTCATATGCCTTTTCCAGATCGACAAAACTTAAATACCGATTTTTGTTATATTCCCATGCTTTCTCAACTATTAGTCGCAAAGTGAAAATCTGATCCTGACAGCCTCTATTTGGCCTGAATCCAGCTTGTTTTTCACCAAACTTTTCTTCCACAATTCTTCTCAACCGTTTCTCAAGTATACTGGCATAAATCTTGCCAGGAACACTCAGTAGGGAAATACCTCTGTAATTCTCACATTCAGTTTTATTTCCCTTTTTTATATATGGGTATTATTAGAGCTCTACTCCAATCATCAGGAATTCGTCCCTCTGTCCAGGACTTTTGAATTATGCAGTGCAGCCACTATAAGACTTTTTATACCACCATACTTCAGCATTTCTGGTCGAATATCATCTACTCCTGCTACCTTTCCACATTTCAAGCCTTTGATGGCTTTTTCTACTTCTAGTATCGATATGTATTCCTGACTGTATGCCTGTTCAGTGTTTTTTTTTTTTTTTTTTTACCACTGTGCTATCACTGCTTGTTTCATTTAACAATTTTTCGAAGTAATTACTCCATACTTCAAGGATATCTTTTTCTCCCATTTTCATGTCACCTTTATCATCTCTAACTCCTTTTACAGCACTCTTTCCTCCATTTCTAAGCTTCTTCAACAATCTCCGAAATATCTTACCACCTTCTTGATATTGATATTTTTTTTCTATGTTCTTGCCAAAGTCCTCCCATGACTTTTGTTTATCTAGTTTTACACAGTGTTTAGCTTTCTTACATTTGTTTCTGTATTCTCTAAGAGCACAAGCTGACTTATTTGACAGGAACTTTTAATATGCTTTCTTCTTTTCCTTCACTGCCTCTTTAACTTCCCATGTCTTCCATGGAGTTCTGATTTTTCTATCCTTGCAGACAACCTCACCACATGCCTCTCTGGCTGAATCAATCAGGGTTTTCTTCAAGGTTTGCCACTGAATCTCCAAGGTTTCGTTCTTGTTCTCAAACTCTTTCAATTTTTCTTCAATAATCTTTGTGTATTTTAGTGTACGGTTCACATCTGAGAGCTGCTCAACTTTTATATACTTTAAAACTTTCTTACATATCATTCTTTTCAATATGAAATTCAATTTTATCCTGCTCAAGACTAAATAATGATTGCTTCTAGTTTCAAATCCTCTGTACACTCTGGTGTCCTGCACCAGGGAGAAAACATCACTACCAACAATGACATAGCTAATGAGACTTTTCTTATTCCTTGCCTCTTCTCTCCATGTGAATTTATGCACATTTTTATGTTGGAACATGGTGTTAGTAATAACCAGTCCATGTCCTGAGCAGAAATTCAACAGGTACAATATTTCTGACCAGATGAAATACGTAGAAATACATGAAATACCAAGTAGAGCGATGTGGGCAAATATCAGAATGGGGAACGACAATTAGACTTATTTGTGCCAATGAACAGCAGAAGGTTCTATTAAGGTAGAAGTGGAGGAATTTTTTGAGGCTTTAGAGAAAGCAAATGGCAGAATGAAAAGGTAATCCTTGTTGGGGATCTAAATAGCAGACTAAGGAAATGATTGTCAGACATGCAAAATATTTTGGGAAAATTTGGAGAAAAGAGAAAAGATAATAAAATAATGGCAAAAACCGTTGGATTTCTGCTCAGGACATGGACTGGTTATTACTAACACAATATTCCAACATAAAAATGTGCACAAATTTATATGGAGAGAAGGGGCAAGGAATAAGAAAAATCTCATTGACTATGTTATTGTTGATAGTAATGTTTTTTCATTGCTGCAGGACACTAGAGTATACAGAGTATTTGAAAGTGATCACCATTTAGTCTTGAGCTGGATAAAACTGATTTTCATACTGAAAAGAAGAACATGTAAGAAAGTTTTAAAGCGAATAAAAGTTGACCAGCTATCAGATGTAAACTGTAGACTTCATCAAATTCTCGACATGTACCCTGAAGGGGTGCATAGGATATGCAGTACTTTCGTGAAAAACTGACATCACCACCAACTTCCTATCTACAATTTTACTCCAAATCAACCAGATCTTATATTCCTGTCTTCTAAGGCACTTTTTAATCCATCTATATCTTGGTCTTCCTCTGGGTCTTTTTCCTGCCAACCTGGCAGAGAACATCTGTTTCACTAATCTTTCCTCTCCTATTCTGTTTAAAAGACCATACCACCAGAGATTAGCTCTACTAACACATTCCTGGATGCTAATAATGTCAGGGTCTTTCTTAATATCCTTGTTTTTAATATGATATTGCCATTGATGCCATCTGTGTACACCCCTAATCTTTTTCAGCACTCTCATATCTGCAGTCTCTAGTCTTTGGTCAAGTGTTTTATATCTAACGCAGCTCTCAGATCCACAAGTTAAAATTGGTTTGAACACTGTTTTGTATATAGCTAATTCAGTGTTTTAACTAATTTCTTTTTTATTCCATACAAATTTATTCAACTGACTTCCTACCACACCAGCTTTGTTGAATTCTGTTATCTATTTACATATTTAATTTACCATCTTCACTAAAAATTGTGCCTAAGTAGCTGAAATGTTTCAGTTGTTCTATAGGTTCTCCATTCACAATGCAGATATTTTCAATGCTTCTGCCTATTTTCATTGTCTTTGTCTTGCTGACTTTCATACCTATCTATTAGAGCAGTTATTCAATTTAGTGAATTTGCAGAGTTGTAGCAATTAGAAATATAACATCATCCGCATAAAGCAAAGAGATGAGATTAACATCTCTTTGCTTAACAACAAAGGGGATAATGTATTTCCTTGTCTGACACCAGATTTAACATTAAACCATCTTCCTGTACTTCCTTTGCTAACTGCTGACTTACAACTCAAATAAAGACGTATTGCTCTTTATAATGGCCCATTGACACCATACAACTATAGCATTTTGAATAGCTTTTCTCTTGGCACCTTGTCATATGCCTTTTCCAGATCAATTTTATTCTATTCCCTAAGCCATACAGCTGGTGAAGGTAGCTATATGCTACCATACTAGGGAAATGATTATGAACAAAGTGGTTTCCCATTGCCTTCCTTGCGTACTATATCCTATGACTGTAGCCTGTGTGTTCATGGGGCCAGTTTGCCAGATAAACTGGTGGAAAAAAAACCTGCTATCCACGCCCAAAACCGGCTAACTTGGCTATGGCTGAGGAAAATCCATAAGGTCCTCATGTCGTCAACAGAACTGAACCTAGGCACTCCTTCCCCAGGCATATGGTTGCAAAGCGTTTAGCCACTAGGCTAACTGCACCGACTTTTCCATATCTACAAAACTTAAATACAGAATTTTGTAATATTCCTATAATTTCTAAACTATTTGTCGTAAAGTGAAAATCTTATCCTGACAGTCTCTATTTGGCCTGAATCCAGCATGTTCTTCACCAAGCTTCCCTTCCACAATCCTTCTCAACCGTTTCTCAAGTACACTTACATAAATCTTACCAGAAACACTCAATAGGGAAATACCTCTAATTCTCAAATTCAGTTTTATTTCCCTTTTTGTATATGGGTACTATAAGAGCTCCACTCCAATCATCTGGAAGAAAGAAATGTGTAATGTGTAGTTTGGGCAGTTGAGCTGGACAGTGTTGAGGTTGCCAGCTGGGGCTCTGATAGGAATAGTTATTCTGGTTTAGATAATTCTAAATGGTGGTGCACATCATTTATATTGCTGTTTAAGGCCATGGATGTTAGTGAATCAGTGAACTAACCATATGTGCCAAATGAACAAACGTAAGAAACTTTTTTTTTTTTGGTAAGAATTAATGCTGTTGGGTTTTTTGGTTGGATTTTTGTTGTTCTTTTATAAGTTTTTTTTTAATTTTTTTATGATTTAACTATTTTTTGTGATCTGCAATAAAATTGCATTTTTTGTGTTGCGGTGCAATATATGTGATGTGTAAGAGATAAGAAGAAAGTGGGGCATGCAGTGAGAGGTGACAGGCTCACAAGCATACCACTCACACAGAGGGAACTGGTCTCCTGTCCATACATGGCTTCGACAGTTCCCCTTGTAGCCACTGTTATAATCTCCCTGCGGTCATGAACTGACAAAATATGGCTGCAGGATTTGATGCTGGCTGATCAGGAAGCCTCCAAATTCATTACTAATTGGTTTGGTGCTGTGCACTAACCAGTGGCCAGCCTGCAGAACCATATTGCTGCTGCACCCTCAAAATGTGTGTGTGTGGGGGGGGGGGGGGGGGGGGTTTCAATACTGACTTACTTCTCAGCAAGTCAGATTAAGGGAGTGATGGCATCAATGGCAGAATCATATTAAAAATGAAAATATTAGGAAGGAACTTGATATTGTTATACATTCAAGAATGTGTGAGCAGGGCTAATTTAAGATTGTATGGTCATTTAAACAGAATGGAACAAGAAACACTAGCAAAACATATGAAGGCCAAGATTCAGTCAGAAGTACTTTAGAAGAATTCACATTTAACATTTCATTCTTCTAAAGTACTTCTGACTGAATCTTGGCCTTCATATGTTTTGTTAGTGTTTCTTGTTCCATTCTGTTTAAATGACCATACAATCTTAAATTAGCCCTGCTCACACATTCTTGAATGTATAACAATATCAAGTTCCTTCCTAATATTTTCATTTTTAATATGATTCTGCCATTGATACCATCACTCCCTTAATCTTTCTCAAAACTAATCAACGGTTTTAACAAGCATGAAATCTCTGAGCATTGTATCATCATGTCTGTTCCTGTTTATAGTTTTTTTTTTTTTAGATTTCTAATCTACTAAATTTTCTCAATTTCCTAACTCAATTTTCCTCACATGCTGATTTACACATTACAAAAGTATTTATCAAAGCAATCTTCAAAAAGAATTTCTGTAAGTTGCAAATTCTACTGTACTGATATTTATCAACATGAAATGTTTTTTCAGAACTTACCTAAAGTTTGAAGCATTACATTTTCATTAAATGCAAGTTCCTGTACTTGCTCCGAATATGCCTAATTTTTAAAAATAAAATGTATTAAAATATAAGTTAAAAAATATCTGTATGTACATACATAACTACATAAAAATTGTCTTTAAATCTGTGCTTTACAATGAGAAAAAGCAGTGAACTAATTTTATGTGCCAAATGAACAAACATAAGAAAAAGCAAATTTACATTGTTTAATGGCTACACTATTCTAAATAAACTAAATTTTTATTAAACTAAATAAACTAGACGTTTATTTAGTTTAATGCTGAACGAAGATACTCGGACATATTTACAAAATGCATTCATAAGCATAACAGGCATCTACATTTCTGTTATGATTTGACTATCTGTTTGCAACACATTATCAGAGACCTCCAAGGAGTTGAGAATTCATCATGGTCATATATCACCGACACCAGATATCATAGATTCTTTTAAACTAATTACACTAGATGTACTCACCACATCAACAAGTGAATTATTCCCCCCCACACTGACTCATTTTCTCTGTGAGAAAACAATCTATCATCCCCAGTTCTTAAATTTATTCAAACTTAGCTTCCATGGATGATGCAAAACAGTAGCATGAAGTTTTTTTTTTTACATCACTCCTACACAAGAGGCTGCAAAGCCTATGACAGAGTAAAGTAATTAGCACTATTCTTACTGAAGAGGTGAAGGTTGTCTTTGAAAACTACTTTATGGAGAAGGCTGCTCACAGAATTAAGGTAGGTGGAATAAAAGCAGACTGCGAGTAGTGGTTGGTTCAGGGAGTCAGCAGTTCAACTTTAAAAGAATGTTGAGCAGCTGCTGCTCATGTCGAAATATAATTATTAAATATTACTGTATGTTTATCATGGATGTTAATTCTGCTGAACAGTGCCACTGGATCTGTAGTAGAAACATGCAGAAAATCAAAGAGGAGTCAATTAACCAAACTGTCTTTATCTAAATGGCATCCAAGAATTTTTTAGAGTCTATTGATACACTACTAAAAATATGAAACAATATTTCAAGTTTGGGCAGATTTGTGATTTGACAGATTAGCTGGAATGATGAAAAATGAGATCTTAGGCAAAAAATGTTGTTATAAAAGAAGTAATGCAATTATGAGGGAAAGCTATCTTTAAGTGTCAGTCTGAGAAAAAAAAATTATTAAGCAGAGCATTATTATTATTTTTTTTTTTCAAGAATAAACAATACTTTGAATGTGCATAGAAGGCAACTAGTTTGTCATCCATCCCCTTAAGTATGATATGAAGATGATGAGTAAAATCATAGATTGTAGATATATAGATGATCTTGAAGACCAAGATTGCTTGAATGTTGCAAGATGTGTTGTATGACTTTCTCCAAAGTTTTCAGTGTCCAGAAATGATGGTTTAGGCAATAAGATGTGTTGTGGATCTTGACTGAGAGAAACCATATTAGCTGACATTGTTGAAGTAGTTACCACTGGCGACCTTCTCCATTACTTCTGACACAATGATGTGAAAGCAACAGGTAAAGAGCAGACACTTGTCTACTTATTTCAGAATTGGTTGAGCATAATACAGCATAGAAAAGAAAAAACAGGTGTTAGTTCAGGATCATATCTTCTGAGCACAACTGGTGGGATATTAGCAAGATATAAAGAAGAATCTTCACTCTGGATAGCAAAAAGGTCAGAAGCCTTTTTGGTATCCAAAGTGAAGATTCTTCTTTCTGCAGAATGCCACACAAGGAATGCAATGGAATGTTCCAAATAAAGAATAAAGTACTGTGACTTGGTCATCAATGCAAAAGTTGGATAAGACGAATGATACCAAGAGGACAACTTTATCTTTAGTGATGTTGTGGTACTACCATCTGCATTGAGAGAGAGAACAAATTGACAAAAATTATGCCCAACTGCTTCTGTGATGAATCTTTCGACTACATGGAGTACTCATATTAATAATAATATGTATTTATTAAAAGAGTAATTTATTATTATAAATTTTGCTTTATTCATTCTGCAAAACTAAATGTTAAAAGGTGCTTCTTTATAAAATAAAACAAGAAAGGAAGTATTCAAAGCACAACAATATTTGTTATTATTTACCTCAGTCTTGGTATCCAGTGGAGGACCATCTCGATGGAGGCATATATGGGCAACTTTGATTACATGTTCCAACTTTCTAGGTTGTTCTTCAATCTTAGCTGCCAAAAACAGGGCACATGTGGCAATAGACTGAAAAATATGCATTTAATAATTAACAAATCTGTGGTATATAAGCTGTATCTCTAAGACTTTTTTCTTTAACCAGCATATATGTTAAATGGTTCTTGTACGTTAACAAGAAAAAAAAAATTATATATACCCACACACAATTAGCCACTATCAACTTATACTATGTTTCATAATTTCTACATCCTGCAACAGATCAGAGGAGGGGAGGAAATGAATACACATCCACATATATAGGGAGTTGCAGGTGGCATTATTCTCATACTATGTGTAAGGACAACACATACAAATTATGTGAACTACATTAAAAAATTGACTATGAAACTGAATTGATTCAAATAGAGAGGGGGGTGTGTAAATAAGTAAACAAATCCAAAAATGTGCCAACGATTAAAACATCACTTCAAGAATAAAACAACAATAGAAAGTACACAGAATAACTTTATATTTAAACATATTCTCTGCACATGTTTCAGGAATGTGCTTGTAAAATTCAAACTCCTGGTTCTCAACAGAGACATGCATGCATAAGCCTGATGTGGGAGCATCAGGATAGCAAATTAAACATAGAATGATCAGAAGGCACATAGTATAAACATGAAGAAGAAATAGCAGTCTCACCAGCTTAATGTGTCATTTTTTTTTGTTAATTTGGTGAATCATCATTTAAAGTACTTCAGCAAATCCTCACAATTTCAAACTAGGAGTTCAAGAACTGATGTGAATAAACTTCAGACCATCCTTGATATGGTTGGACACTATTAGTAATGAAAACCTCATCTGGTCATTTCTATTAAAATAACAATTCATTCTGAATGCATCAGTAATGGTACTGATAAACCATGCTTCCCATTTCATCCAGTGCATTCTTCTATTTTTTTTTACTATTTTCCAAAAATAGAATAAAGCATACTAAACAAAGTTTATTGGAACAAGACAAGAGTCCTTCATAAAAGTAAGTTCCTCGTAGAAAGGTTTTATAAAGAGACATGTGAAACTTTACTTCATTGTCCTAACTTGAACAGATCTGAAGATCTATGTCTATCTGCTTTGTGGGATATAGTAATTTATAAATCTGCTAATCTTTCCTAACTTTATGCATATACACACACATCTTAAGTTTCGATATTATAGACTGTTTTTAGTTATCTTATATTGCTTACTAATGTAGCCCTTTTTAGAATTGTTTATTTCCCTTTCTATAATCCTGTGCTAAAAATGCTCATGACGCTAGGCAAAAATTAAGTTAAATTAGTTTTTTTACTTGTGTTTTCCTCCGTTTTTATATTTATTTTGATTATGCCAACTCACGGTATTCCATTACTGAAACAAATACATCAAAGTACAGTGGAGAAGTTTATACACTGCTCATTGGAGCAGTGTTTACTTTTCTTAAAGTTTTCACCTTCCTCATTCAAATAAGGATTGCTAGTATCCTCTCTCCTTCCCAGGTGTCCGGGAAACAAACAGGATGGGAAAAAAAAAAATTAAAAATACATCTGGAATGGATCAAAAAGTGGACTATCAAAACATGTCTTAGAGGAAGACCACTTCATCCGATGGAAGAAAGCCAGGCTACTTCACAAATCCCAATTTAACTTGGGGATAACACCTGGAAGCAGCATAACATCTACAGAACCCTGTTAACCACAACAGAACTGATGGTGTGATTTTGCATACATTCTGGCACACCATCTATCCATCGCTTAATAACAGAAATTACCAGAAAGCATCATGACTGTCCTTGTTCATCAGGTCATTATGTTCCTTGCTTCATTGACTGTATTATTAATGCACCTCTGCACTGAAGTAGCAACATAGTAGAGTGTGGTTCTCTTCATATCACTGCCATGCTAAGCTCACTGACTAACTTTACCTGAATTCACAGAGTCAAATTAACTCTACAAGATGGGCAGAATAATGAAGAGTCTAGTTTTTTTTTTAATTTTGATTCCCTATTTCATACCTGAATCCAAGATAGGAGACAGGTCTTTAGCCAGTAATGCTGAGTTGTTGCTAACAATTAAAAATTACTGCACAGACATAACAAAATCAACAATCTTGTTTTGCGGCATAACCTTTAAATGTGAAAATCATAAATTAAAGAAACTAGACATTCAAAGACACTGAAATGCAAGTGAAATCTCTAAAGAGGGTGAGTTTGTTATATTGTTTCGTGTGTGTTCAAACATTGGAATTAGTATATTATTATGCCTCCAAAATTATAACAGCTACATGACCATTTAAAATTTTAGTATTTTTTGCTGACTAATTCATAATAAACTATTCCTTGGGAAATCATAGAAATTTAACAAGAACATGTATTAAATTGTGTTGATCTGGAAAAGGCATATGCCTTTTCATATTAATTAAAATTAATACTTTTCTTTTCAAAAAAATATAATTTTTTTTTTTACTAGAATTCAAATTTAACAACTTTTACAGGTAAAGTGTAGACTCAATGATACAAACATCATTCAGGAAAAAATAAAACAGTTCAAAAGACAAGAATCTTGAAGTCTCAGTAGAAAATTCTGAAGAAAACACTGATGGATTTCGTTAGGCAGATATGTGGTGAAATTGTCTGGAAATATACAAAAATAACACCATGGTGGACACAAATTAAAGAAGCAGCTCCAGAAAAGAACAGAACATATAAAAATCTACTAGCAGAGCAGTTGGCAGATGTCCTAAAAGAATACAGAGAAAAATATAAGACAGCTAAGTTATATCTGTCTAAAAGTAGCTAAACAAGTCATTATTACTATTATTACATGACATCTCCAAGGAGTACAAAGATGCATCGAGGGAGGGCACCTACTCTTCAACTCTTTTTCTCCACCACTCAATCCACCAACTACAGTGAACTGAATCATCTACACCAATGTCATCTAATGCCCACTACCACCACTAATATTTTTCATAGACAATCATGGAAAGACTTCAGTAAGAATATACAAGATAAATATCATAAAGGTAGCAAAAGGTTCTGAAGGCTATTGGAAAATCTTAATGGAAGAAAAAGTAGTTTAAAAGGAATCAAAGATAATAAAGGTGACATGAAAACTGAAGATATCTGGTCTAATTATTTTAAAAGACTGTTGCATAAAGCAATTAGTGTCAGAACACTAGTGAAAAATATTCAAGATGAATGCAAACAGGAATACATAAATACTCTGAGGTAAAAAAGCTATGAAAAGCCTGAAATGTGGAAAGGCAAATGAAGTAGATGACATTTAACCAGAAAAGTGCAAATATGGAGGCATAAAAGTTTTGCAGTGGCTACACTGAATAAATCAGAGGGTTAGAATTCCAGATGACTGGAGTAGAGCGTGCACCTACCAACTAACTTACCTACCATTTCCAAACTATAAAAAGGGAAATAAAGCTCAATATAAGAATTACAGAGATTTCTCTATTAGGTTCTAGGTAAAATTGATTCAAGAATAATTCAGATGATGATAGAAAAACTGTGGAAGAGACAATTTGAGAACAACAGGCTGCATTCAGGTTAAACAGGTTGTCAAGATAAGTTTTCACTCTACACAAGAAACAACTAAAAAAATTTATAGGAATATAACAAAGAACTATACTTAAATTTTGTAGATCTGGAACAAGGTGCCTAGTGAAATGCTTTTCAAAACACTACACTAATGTGGGGTAAATGAAGCATTATACAGAACAATACATAATCTGTATTTAAGTTGTAAGTAAGCATTAGAACAATAACAATTGAGGAAAGGAAGGCAGACAGAAAAGCTATTTGAAACGCTACAGTTATATGGTGTCAATGGAGCATTATATCAAGCAATACTTAGTCTTTGAGTTGTAAGTCAGCAGTTAGAATTGAAGTATAGGAAGATGGTTTAATGTTAAATCTGGTGTCAGACAAGGATGTCCACTATCCCCACTGTTATTCATTATCTATATGAAACACATTATGAAGGAAAGTGGTATTAATCCTGATATCAAAATTGGAGATGTTAATCTCAGTTCCTTGCTTTATGCAGATGATGTTATATTATTATTATTTGACACCCCCAGGGAGTCCAAAGACTCATCGAGGGAGGATACCTGCTCTACAACTCTGTGTCTCCACCAACTGACCGCAACTACACCAATGCCCAATGCCATCTAGCGCCGACCATCACCACCACCACTAGCTTTTCCACAGACAATCACAACATCCATGCCCACAGCGGGATTTGAACCCGCAGCCTTTTGGCTGGAGAGCGGATATGCTAACCACTCAGATGGCTGGTTAGCTGGTTATACGTCTAAATAAATCCACTACAATTCTGCAAGATGCCCTGACTAAAGTGAATAACTGTTGTAATAGATATGGTATGAAGGTCAGCATTAAAAAGACATTGAAAATATCAACTGCATTGTGAATGGAGAACCTGTAGAACAAGTAAATCATTTCAGGTACTTAGGCATGATTTTTAATGAAGATGGTAAATTAAATATGGAAATAGACAACAGAATCAACAAAGCTGGCATGGTAGGAAGTCAGCTGAATAAATTTATATGGAATAAGAGAGAAATTAGCCAAAACACTAAATTAACTGTATACAAGACAGTGTTCAAAACCAATTTTAACTTATTGATCTGAGAGCTGGGTCAGAAGTAAAACAGTTGACCAAAGACTGGAGACAGCAGATATGAGAGTCCTGAGAAAGATTAGGAGCATGAAGAGATGGCATCAATGGCAATATCATATTAAAAACAAGGATATTAGGAAAGAATCTGACATTTTCAGCATCCAGGAATGCATTAGTAGAGCTAATCTCAGGTGGTATGGTCACTTAAACAGAATGAGAGAATCAAGATTAGCAAAACAAGTGTTCTTTGCCAGGTTGGCAGGAAAAAGACCCAGATATAGGTCTTTCCTAATATCCTTGTTTTTTGGATCAATACATTACATTAACTTAGAAGACAAAAGTATAAGATCTGATAATGTTGGAGTGTTGACAGGTAACAGATTGAATTGGAGGAAAATTCTAGATATACTTATTACTTTGAAAGATTGTTAAAATGGAACAAATTTAAATGTGAGAATTACAGGAGAATTTCTCAATTAAGTGTTCATGGTAAGATTTTGGGAGCACACTTGAAAAGAGGTTGTGAAAAACTATGGAAGAGAAACTTGGAGAATAACAAGCTGGGTTCAGGCCTAACAGAAGTTGTCAAGATCAGATTTTCACATTATGAAAAAATAGTTGAGAAATCATGGGAATAAGACAATGATCTATACTTAAGTTTTTTTAGATCTGGAAAAGACATATGACAAGGTGTCCAAAGAAAAGCTTTTCAAACCAAAAATATATGGGATAAATGGACCATTATACAGGGCAATAGATGGTCTGTATTTAAGTTGTAAGTCAGCGGTTAAAATTAAAGGAAATACAGAAAAATGATTTGATGTTAAATCAGGTATAAAACAAGGATGCACATTATCTCAAACTGTTATTTATCATTTATATGGATTGCATTATGAAAGAAAATAGCATTAAACTGTACATTAAAATCAGAGATATCAAACTTAACTCTCTTATTCACACAGACAATGATGTACTCCTAAACACATCCAGTGCAAATCTTCAGGTTCTCTAACTAAACTGGCTGTAACAAATGTAACATGAAAATCAGCAATAAAAAAACAAAAACTATGAAAATAGGAAAAACACAGAAAACTTCAGCTTGAATAGAGAGCCTATAGAATAACTAAAATATTTCAGCTATTTAGGCACAGTTTTTAATTAAAATTAAAGTGGCATATTAAATCTGGAACTAGGCAACAGAATAAGCAAAGCTGACATGGGGGATGCAGGTTGAATAAATTTATATAAAATAAAAGAAATCAGCCAAAACACTAAACTAGCAGTATAGACAGTGTTCAAAACCAGTTTCAAATTATGGACCTGTGGAGTTGAGTTAGAGTCAGAAATAAAGCACTTGAACACATGAAATAAGAACTAAATCACATACATGAGAGTTCTGATAAATAATAGGGAAGAGAAAAGATAGCATTAATGGCAGAATCACATTAAAATGAAGACATTGTTTACATTCAAGAATGTGTGAGAAGGGAGGTATGGTCACTTAAATATAATGGGAGAGGAATGATTAGCAAAACAGGTGTTTGCAGGAAAAGAACCTAGATAAAGACCAAGGTCTAGGTGGATTAATGCCTTAGAACAGTGGTTCCCTTTTCACCTTTTTCCCTCAAAGGTTCCCTCAACCTTTTTCCACTTATGTACTCCTTTTAAACCCATTTCTATAAATTGTTCCCCTTGTTTTTAAAATAGCTTTTTTTAAATACTGACACTTTTGTTCAGTGCCTATCTTAATATAACACACTTATACTCAGTCAATAACTGAACTAATAATGCATCAATAACGCTTACCCCCGCCCCTGGGGGTACGTACCACCATTTGGGAACTGATGCCTTAAAAGAACAAAAATGTTAGATATAACATTATTAGAGTGCTCACAAGTAGTAAACTAAGGAAAATTTCCACATCACTAGGTGTCTAACCTTTACTCCCAACTACAGGGTGACCTTAAGTCATGAAGGAGATTAAAATGTGAATAACTTTTTAATTATTAATTTTTTTCAGGTATTCTAAGGATCGTTTTTTCCATAAATTAATCATGAAAAAACTTCACAACCCAACGATGAACTGAAATTGTGTGATTTTATCTTGAAAATCAGCATTCAATTATTCTCACACAAAGAGCATATCGTCACAATTTTAATGTCAGAAATGATCCCTTGGAAACAATGATTCATCACTTGATTGAACATTTCCAACAAGAAGGTTCCATAAGTGACTTGCCACAATCCAGGAGAGTATTCAAAAAGGAACCAGTAATCTTGACCCAAAGACATTCTGGCCAGCTGTGTGTGTGTGTGTGTGTGTGTGTGTGTGTATCTCCAAAATCACTGCAGCACATTTTTAAATGCGTTGACACCTCTTCCCATACAAGATCCAACTATACAGGAAAACTGATAGATTATCAGCAACGTGTAAATTTTGCAGTCCACTTTGGATAATTAGCTAGAGAAAAAATGAATTTCTCCACAATCTGATTATGTCCAATGAGGCTCACTTTCACCTCAATAGTTTCCAAAGGTTTCGTCAGGCTTTATTTCTTTCAAGATGATGATGGTAATGCAGTGGTGATCACTGAGAAGTGATATAAGTATGGGTCATGATTGAAATTTTTTGTGCCCTGCAGTAAAAGTTTAAGCAAGATGGAGCAACTACCAACACTAGTAGAGCCACAAGGGAACTCCTTCACTTTGGCAAATGAATAATCTCGCAAAGATCTACAATTAATTGGCCTACATGTTCTCTAGATCTGATGGCCCTGATTTCTTCCTATGGGGTTACCTGAAGAAAAAGGTGTATGCAAACAAGCCCCAAAATAATCCAACAGCTGAAGGAGAACATACATGCAGAAATTAGGGCATTGCAGTGAGAAACATTAACAGTAGTCATGAAACATGCCTTAGAAAGAGCCCCCATCCTTGTGAAATCTTAAATTGAAGGCATTTATGTGATTTAGTTTTTAATAACTAATAAAAAACACCAGGATTTTGTATTTCATTATAACGTAAAAACAATAATTAATAAGTAAAAATGTTAAATATTTAAACCCCCTTCGTGACTAATGGGCCACCCTGCATATGCTACTTAACCAGTAGCTTCAGTAATTTCATTACTTCATCCGTTTTATTACATCATTGAAATAATTATTAGATTTTTGGAACCTTTATATTTATATGATTCTCTTGGACATTTTCTCCTTTCAGTTTTGCATATTTGTGGTCCTTATGCATACCATAATGCCAATGAGCATCGTATCTTTTCACTATTGAAATCACAGCATTACAAAGTAAACACACCATTTTATCTTTGGCTGCAAGCATATAGTACTGCAGCTCCCATTTTTCATTAAGTACTCTATTCTTAATTGTTCTTTGTATTTGGCATATTTGAGATCAACTAAAATTTTTAAAAATTAATAAACAAATTAAAGAAGAACTTTTGTTCAACTTGTTATAATACAATAGCACCAGAATATAGCAACACACATGCAAAACTAAACCACTTTTTTATTCAAGCTGATGTTGTACTGAGTCCATAGTAGCCTCTAGTAACAAATTAATATATTATAGTGCGATAACCATTGAACAATGTGGATAAGGATGAAATGCCAACCATAAAACAATGGATAGATCAATAATAGAGTTAGATATTTTAGGTGTGCTTTAAAAATAATGATATTTTAATATACAAAAGTGGTCTGAAAAGTTCTCTGCCTAACAATGAAAAAACGAATTTATAATTTCAAAATTATTTTTAAACAATCTCCCTTAAAGACTAATACATTTATTCTAGCAATGCTCCAGCACCATCATCCCATCCATGTAGTGGTTCTCAGTAAGATCTGAGATCTCAAAAATGCTGACCAGCGAAGAAGAGTTTTAGTTTTGGGAAGAGATAGAAGTCAGAGGGAGCCAAATCTGGGGAATAGGGTGGATGTTCCAACAATTCATAGTGCAGATCCCTTAATTTTCCCATTGCCAAAACACCTTTGTGGACAAGTGCATCGTCCTGATGAAAGATGATTTTTTTCTTCTGCAAACCAGGTCTTTTCTAACGAATTTTTTCATCTAGTCTGGTTAAAAGATCACAATAATATTCCCCAGTTATTGTTTTACCCTTTTCAAGACAATTAATAAACAAAATGCCTTTAGCATTCCAAAACACTGATGCCATGACCTTATCTTATTTGGTGCTGAACAACTGGCTTCTGTCCACTGCTTTGATTGCCGTTTAAATTCTAGTGAATCCAAGTCTCATCCATAGTAATAAATCGATGCACAAAATCAGTTTTATTTTTGTTAAAACACTCCAAGCACTGTTCAGAGATTTTCATATGAGTACGTTTTTAATCTGCTGTGAGCAAGCACAGCACCCATCTTACACAAAGCTTTTTTTTTTTCATTTGTAATTCTTCATGCAAAATATATCCTACACGTTCTTTTGAAATGTCTATAGTCTCAGCAATTTCACGCACTTTGACTCACCAATCATCCATATCTTACACTTGATCATGATTTCTGGTGTTGTTACACTTTTTGGATGTCCTTCACATGGATCATCTTCAAGACTGGTACGGCCACGTTTAAACTCAGCAGTCCATTTCTTAATTGTCAAAAAGGAAGAAGAAGCATGTCAATAAACTTATGAACTTTGAATGAATTTCTTTTGGTGTTAAACCTTCTTTTAAAAAGAATTTTATAACTGCACGATACTCGATTTTATCCATTTCAAGGGATACAGACAACACTTTTGCTTCAGACACCTGTATAAAACAAACTACTCGATAGAATAACTTGCAATTTCACATGGATGCTTGACAGATGTACCAACTTAGGAAAAAAAAAAATCCCCATAGTGTTGCCAACTATGGTTGAGGCCGAGAACTTTTCAGACCACCCTTGTAATTAATTAGAATATGCATTCTTTGGAATGCGTAATTTGTAAAAGATGAAGATACATGATTGACAAAATTTATGAAAAGGCCATGTGGACACATGTTCCTGATCCCTGAGCTAAATGCTAAGGACGTATCATGAATGGAAAAATGGCTATTGTAAAAAAAAAAAAAATACATATCAAATTAAATATATATTTTGAGAAGATTTCAAATAGAATGGCAATCATATCCCCAATAGAGCAATAAAAAACAAACTATATCTTCAAGTTCTTAATAAAACACACACACACACACACACACACACACACACAGGTAGGTCTCGATTAGAATGAGTAATGAGTCCCATGAAGTGGATTACATTATTTAAATTTACACTATTTGAACTTATAACAGGTAATGAAAAATTTTAAACATGTTTTATATGTTTACTAATGAAATATTACAGTACTTATAATTTAAATTTAGTGTTTAATTAAATTTATATAAAAACAAAACAAAAAAAAAAATCTAAATATCATTCCTGAAAGTAAGCTTAGAAATGTAATTCTGGACGGTATCCTTTTCGTAAACAGGTTTCATCCATGTTTCCATCCTCAATTTTTTTTTAAAAAAACATCAGGATATTTAGACTGCATTCTCATTTGCATTAGCCACCTCACTATGCAGCTGAACTCGATTTTTAAATTGATCAAACCAACGCTTTCATTAGACATTTCTTCTACTTCATTATTTTTTTTTCTTTTATTCTCTTAAACAAATTTAAAGCTTTTCTCTGAATGGCTGCTCAGCTAGGGGGAATTTGTTTTTGAATGCAAACTCCAATTCATACAGTTAAGACACTATTCCTATCATAACATATCCATTCCTTGTAAATATTTGCAAACCACAAACAGCTGATGCAACCTTTTTCTTTTATTCCCCTTGCATGTTTTAAAATATTCCACACTACAGATTCATATACCAACATAATGTCCAAATTTAAAGTTGCTATGACCAGATTCATCTCATTCAATGAGATCACGTTTTTGCTCTAATGTGATAACATTTTTGCACTCTTAGTGATTTTATCTGAAGGAATCTTTCTTTTGTTCATTTTGTTAAGGACACTTCTTAAAAACAATTAAATAAAATCAAGAAAATTAACATGTAGACTGAAGTAGCGGCATATAAAACCTTAACAGTAGCTCAGTAACCTGAACTGTGCATATTCATCAATATTCAAGCCTAGAATTAATTGAATTTTGGTTGCATTAAACTCGAACTGTTATCATCGTACAATTCGCACTGAATCAAATATCACATTATTTGAACTCACTTTAATCATGACCTACCTGTATAATTTTTTTAAATAATTTTTGAACATGTTTATAATAAAATTATACTTACATTCCGATGAAACCTGGAGAATGAATGAAACATGTAAAATCTATGCATATATACGATAGCTGTATTTATGCACAACTGTGTGCTGTTAAATAAAATTAAGGAAGCTAGCTACTCATAAAAAAGCAAAAATACATAATCTAGGTAATAAAAATAAAGCATGTAAACAGATAAAATAGTGCTAAATATTGAAAGAAAAAAAAATTCTAAATGTTATGTAATCATATCCTAAGTTTGATAAACTGCTTAAAAGCAATTTATTGAACTCCAGAATGTCTGGAAATATGGAGAATTTATACTGATATAATCAATGCTGAAGTAGCAGCATATAAAACCCTAACAGCAGCTCCAATATTCAATATCAAAACCTCCCCTATTAAGCATCCACTTGGATGTTGAATGAACAATGATAGGCTGCAAATTATATTTCCTATTGTCTGAAATTAAACAAAAACTTATTCAAAAATAATGCCATGAGTCACAACTTCAGAAATAAAAGATTATATTTTATGAAAACAGAAGGTAGCATCAGAATGAGAAAAATGCTACAATGAAGTAACTGAAGTTACCAAGATAAGGAAGAACCAACCAGATGAAACCAGACTGTGGCCTCAGTTTGGAAATAATATTAAAACTTTGTCTTATTCTATATAAATTTATTCAGTTGGCTTCCTACCATACCAGCTTTATTTCCATATTTAATTGTGAATTTTTAGGGAAAGACAACATATTAATTAAAAACTTTAATTAATACTTCCTAGATTTCGGTAATGTTACATTGCCATCTTCGGGGAACATAAAAAATAATGATATGTGCATGCAGGCACTAACACTGAACAAATATGGCTGAAAACAAAAACTGAAGTCAGTCCTATAGTCCTAAAAGGTGCCACCTAGTGGGCTAAATTGGGTAGCAGTCTTGGCTGTTAGGCTGACGTACGTTCTAAGAAGCAAGCTTCCCATATTTGGGGCAGTTTCATGCATCCAAATTTGTTGAGGTTAAGTAAGTTTTTTTTAGAGCTGAGGCCGATTCTAGGAATAATCTCTCATATTTAAACTTGCTGCGGTGTAGTAAGGTGGCTTTCTTCCAGCGTATTTTATGGTGGGTATCCAAAGCATGGTCAGCAAGCCTGAGTGGGTGTATTGGTGGAAATGGATATAATTCTTATGTTCAGATATCCTGATATTAGCTGTCCTGCCTGTTTGGCCGTAGTAAGACAGTTTGCAAATACAAGGGACCTGGTATACTCCAGGTGGTGGGGGGAGTGGCTAGTCCTTGGGAGAGCAGATAAGAGATACCAATTTTTTTTATGGTTTGTAACAAGTTGTCAAGTCATATTTTTTTTAAGGTGGTAAGGTGGCTTTCTTCCAGCGTACTTTATAGCAGAGTAGTAAGGTGGCTTTCTTTATTAATTAAAGTTTTTTAATTAATATAATAGTATATGTTGTCTTTCCCTAAAAATTAACAGTTATGTATCACCAACGTATAAGTTTATCTACAAGAATTTCCATATTTAATTTACCATCTTCACTAAAAATCATGCCTAAGTGGCTGAAATGTTCTATGGGGTCTCCAAAGAACAAGTAAAACTTGTTCTATGGAGTTGATAATTTCAATGCTTCTGCCTATTTTCATTGTCTTTGTCTTGTTAACCTTCATACTATAAATATTACAACAGTGATTCAATTTAGTCAGGGAATCCTGCAGACATGTAGCTGATTTATTTAGAAGTAAAACATTATCCACATAAAGCAAACAGCTGACATTAACACCTCCAATTTTGATATCAGGTTTAATACCACTTTCCTTCATAATGCGATCCATATAGATAATGAATAACAGAGGGGATAATGTACATCCTTGTCTGACACCAGATTTAACATTAAACCACCTTCCTGTACTTCCTTCAATTCTAAATTGACTTGCAACTCTAATAAAGACTAAGTACGGCTTGCTATAACGTCCCATTGACACCATATAACAGAAGCATTTTGAATAGCTTTTCTCTTGCCACCTTGTCTTATGCCTTTTTCCAGATGTACAAAACTTAAATACAGATCTTTATGTTCCCATGATTTCTCAACTATCTGTCGAAAAGTGAAAATCAGATCATGACAGCCTTTGGCCTGAATCCAGCTTCTTCTTCACTAAGCTTCCGTTCCACAATCCTTCTCAACCATTTCTCTAACATTTGCATAAATCTTACCAGGAACACTCAGTAGGAAAATACCTCTGTAATTCTCACATTCAGTTTTATTTCCCTTTTTCTCTCATAATACCCATGTGAAAGAGGGACGAATTTCACCTACTCCCACTACCTTTCCACCTTTCAAGCTTTTGATGGCTTTTTCTACTTCAAGTATTGATATGTATTCTTGATGTCTGTTGAGCATTTTTTTACAACTGTGCTGTCATCACTGCTTGTTTCATTTAGCAATTTTTTGAAGTAATTACTCCATACTTCAAGGATATCTATTTCTCCCATTTTCATGTCATACGAGCTTTTTCAACAGCCTCCAGAATATTTTACTACCACCTTGATATTTATTTGCTATGTTCTTACCAAAGTCTTCCCATGACTTTTGTTTAGATAGTTTTACACAGTGTTTAGCTTTCTTACATTTGTCTCCGTATTCTCTAAGAGCAAAAGTTGACTTGTCAGGAAGTTTGATATGCTTATCTTTTCCTTCACTGCATCTAACTTTCTGTATCCACCATGGAGTTCTGATTTTTCTATTCTTACAGACAACCTCCCCACATGCCTCTCTAGCTGAATCAATGTTTTCTTCAGGGCCTTACCAATGAATATCCAAGGTTTAGTTCCTGTTCTAAAAAACGCTTTCATTTTTTCTTTGATCATGTTTGTGTATTTTAGTCTACAGTTTAGATCTGAGAGCTATTCAACTTTTATTCACTTTAAAACTTTCTTACATGTTCTTTTTTCAGTATGAAATTCAATTTTATCCTGCTCAAGACTGAATGGTGATCACTTCCAATTTCAAATCCTCTGTACACTGTAGTGTCCTGCACCATTGGGAAAACATCACTATCAACAATAAGTCAATGAGATGCGTCTTCTTCTCTCCATGTAAATTAGTGCACCTTTTTATGTTGTAACATTGTGTTAGTAATAACCAATCCATGTCCTGTGCAGAAATCCAACAGGTATTTACCATTATTATTTGCTTTGCTATTTTCTCCAAATTTTCCCAAAATATTTTTGTATGTCAGACAATCATTTCCTACTCTTCTATTTAGGTCCCCAACAAGGCCGACTTTTCCTTTTTCATTGTGTCAATTGCTTTCTCTAAATCATCAAAAAATTCCTCCATTTCTACCTTAGTAGAACAAATAAGTCTCATTTTCCAATTCCCTATTCTGATATCCGCCCACATCACTCTACTTGATATCGCTTGCCATTCAAGATGATTGTCCTCATATTTAGTATTGAATACTATAGTTACACCTTCTTTTCCTTGATTGACATTGCCTGAATATAACATTTTGTATTTATTGCTCAGAAGAATCTCACCAGATTTTTTTGTTTCAGTCACTGAAACAAACAAAAAATTATGTCAAATACTTATCCAATTCCTCAGCCAGATTCATTTCTTTGCCATTCAGCTACTTATGTTGAGAGTACTGATCTTGAACTCTGGTGACGAGTTGGGGTGTGTTTTTCAGGATTTGTTCCAGCAGCTGACTTTTCATTGTTTGCCTGGTTCCCTGGCAAAAAACAATAGGGGGACCTGTTTAACCAGCCAACGCCCCAGCCAGCATGAAAGTCTGTAATGTTGTACCATCATTTTAGATTTTGGTTTAAGACAATAAAAATACAATTTGGTCGGCTAATTCCGAATTTGCCAGCCCATCCTCGTTCATTCAATATCCAGATAGATACCTAACAGGGTGCACCACGAGAAGGTAAGGATTGGACATTAGGTCAGAAGCCCTGGTCAGTTCTCCACATTCCTTTAAAGGCTATGTGGAGGTCTCCTCTCAGTTATACAGCTTTTATGCTTAAGCACATTAATATAAATTTATTAATCATCTGTAGTGATACAGCAAATTTCAAACAGAAAATTGGACAATGCGGCTTATTAATATCTATAAGTCCGTTACAAAAAAGCATCTGTAAGAAATGTACTATGAAGAATTTGATTCATTAGAAAGTGTAAAGAACAAAGAAAAGAAAATAGTTCTTATTAGATCTAAGCAGCAGAGCAGGTAAGTGAATCTCAGGCCTATTGGTTTTGAGAAAATTTAGTGAAAAAAGCAGAATTAATGGAAAAGTGATGAACTGAATTTCAACATAATTAGCATCTTTGCAAATGTAAAAATGTTTAAGTGCACAAAGAGGAAATATGAAACAAAGTCATTGATTACGTTATCCCACTGACAATGATATCTCAGACTGATCCAAATCACTTATACATACCTGTATGTGTGAGGGATTTAAAACAGGAAGACAGCTAAGATAATCCGAGTCTTAGCTTTAATGGAAGCTGCAACAGTAATTGAGAGAGAGAGACAAACAAAACTCATTAGACAATAAATAACCTTAATGAAATTACAGCAAATATTTTGTACCAAAAACAATATTATGTATCAGATTAGAAGAACAAATAAGCAATTTAAAGAAACTGAATACAAGGTGAATACCTGGCAAGTGTTATGTATAAAAAGTATCATATTCATATCAAATATATAATAAATCATTTCTGATATTTATATAAGATGAGAAAAAAAAAAAAAAAAAAAAAAAACTCTCAAACTTTAGGGAATGATAAGGAGACCAAACTGCTTCTACAGAAAAGGTGAGGTTCATTCAAAAAAGACTGTTTGGTCCCAATACCATGTTGTGGGAGACTAAAATGTTGAAGTTCAGAGTGCTCAAATGTAGTTCTGATGTTTGCATATCCTTTTTCAATAGTAGGATATAAAAGAAGGATGACTCTCCCAAACTTTAATTTCTGGTTAATGATTTGATATAAGAAAGTGGTTAGTTCATTTTCAGCATGAGACTAAATGGCATATCATGTATACAGCATATTCAGAAAAAAGTTGAGAATGAATGGTTGAAAAAATATCTATAAACAGAATGAAGGTCATTTTCGGAAGTTATTCCAGCCATAATACATTAGTGTTGTGAAAGGACAGAAAGTTGAGAAAACTGGGAAATTTGTTAATGGATTTGAAGTCCACCAGATTGTACTCCAGGAAATACACAAGGGAAGGTTGTTCCAATGGACAACAGTAGAAAGAATAAATGAACAGGAAAAAATGCTCTATAAGCTTCAAGTTGAACTTCAGAATATGTTGTTGAGTTCCCACTGCATGTTTGTATACATGCATCAAGAGGAAACTGAGGGATCATTTACACCAAGGTAAAGAGAACTGACCACAGGAAAAAAAAAAAAAAAAAAAATATATATATATATATATATATATATATATATACACACACACACAATATATTTTATGAGTTGCCTTGGTCTTGCACTACCTGTAGGATTAGCTAGACTTGCATCACTTGCAGGTGCAAACTTGACTTATTTGTCTGTTTGCTTACTTGGGAAATGGAGTAAAAACCAGTTTAAAATTACTTGGTATTTTTAACATATATACAATAATGCATATAGAAATGCAATTGGAAAAATAGTAACCTGAAAACAGGTAAGTAATTCTCATAGACAAGCTTATACGTTGGTTATGCATTACTAAATCACTTAAGGAATTGACAACATATATAAGAATATAAATTAAATTACACTTTAATAAATATTTCCAATATTTCGGCAATGTCACGTTGCCATCTTCAAAAGGAACTTACAAAAAAGGTACATGCACTTATGCACTACAACACAGTAACTGAGAATGAAGTGATGAAGCTATTGTTCTTCTAAAAGTCCTGATGGTGCCCCCTAGTGAGCTAGGTAGGTATTCTTGGCCATTAGGCTGAAGGTCTGTTGACGTAAGTCTCGCAAATTTGGGGCAGTCTCATGCAATCAAATTTGCTGAGGTTTGGAGAGTTTCTTAGGGCTGATGCTGATTCCATGAATAGGCTTTCGAATTTAAACTTGCTACGGTGTATTATTGTAGCTTTGTTCCACCATATTCTGTGGGGTGTATCCAGAGCATGGTCTGCAAGACCAGAATGGCTATACTTGTGAAACCGGATGTAGTCCTTGTGTTCTGAAATTCTGATTCGCTGTCCTGCCTGTTTGGCCAAAGTAAGCCAGTTTACAGCTGCAAGGGACCTGGTATACATCAGGTAGGTCTAGGGGAAGTGGTTCTTTAGTGGAGAGGATAAGATATGCCAATTTTCTGTATGGTCTGTAACAGGAGGTCAAGATTTTAGGAAGAACAGGAGGTCAAGGAAATAAGATTTTGCATGAGTAATGATACAATAGAACAATCTGAGTGCAAAAGTGATGGAAGCAAGGTTACAACAGTTATGATCAACTGTTGGGTAGACTGAAAAATACAACAATAATGCATGTTTCGTTATTTTAATACTTTCAAAATCAGCCTGGGTGTGCTGATTTGCTTGCAATCATTTTGAACCTTAGCATAAACACGAACAGAAGAAGCAATGATAAAACCAATTTTAACATGTGTGATTCTTCTCTCTTACTGCATACAGGTACACTTGAGAGAAACAATTTTAGATAAAGGAAAAGAATGAGGAATAGAGTATGAATATTTTCATTATTTATAAAAATAGTTTCTGCTTAAATGCATATGTTTTTGTGTTGCATTAATAAATATTTAATTTTACACCTTCTAAAACATCAGTATGTTACAGAACAATAACAGAAATTTGAATAGAACTGAAAGTAAAATGCATTTTACTTTCAGTAAAATTTTCCACTAATTATCACAGGCATCCCCCAGTACAGTAATTTTATATTAAAGCAGAATCCTCAAATTATGCACATTATGGATCACAATGTTGAAGGACTTTAGTTATGCTAAAGATGGCAAGAATGGAAACTACAAGATGAAATCCAATAGCATGGCTTATGAAGATGATGTCCCAAAGCCACCAGAACAATCATCACCAGATCACATTCATCTGAAAACCACAAATAGCTACTTGGAATGTTAGAATGCCAAACCACATTGATAATTTGACAATTTAATGGAAGAGATCATAAATATGAATAGACATAATGGACTTTAGTAAGTAATGCACACAAAATGGAAAAACCGAAAAAGATAACTTTATGTTTATCTATTCAGGAAGTGAAGAAACACAAGAGGTGTTAAAGTTTGATGATAAAAGGAATTCCCAAAAGAATTCTTGGATACTGGCCTGTGACAGAATCATACTAATCAAACTTGCAGGATAACCTTCTGATAGTGGTGTCCTCCAGTTATATGCTCCCACTGACAGTCCTTGTGATCAAGAGGTTTTATGAGGTCCGAAGATTATAAAATATTTCAAGAAAGATGATATCCTGATTGTTATGGGAGATGATGTAAAAGTTGAATCCACAGGAAGAGGAATGTCCCTAGTAATTGGAAACTTTGGACTTGGTGATATGAATGACAGAAGTACAAGGTTAATTGAGTTTAATAAGCAAAAAGATCTGAAACTAGGAAATGCCCTTCTTTTGACAACCAAAAAGAAACTATATACTATGGAAAGCAAGATGGTAAAATCAGAAACCAAATTGATTATATAATGATAAAAAAAAAAAAAGATTTTGAAATACTATTGTGCAAACAAAACATGCCCTAAGAGCAGATACAAACTCAGACTACATTCCAGTTTCTCCAAAATTAAAAGGCTAAAAAACAACACTAAGAATAGAAAGAAAGAACCTCATCTGAAACTACATCTTCAGTTACTTAAGGAATGATTAAATTAAAATTAAATGCAACAAAACCCATAAATTGTTTTGAACACAATGGAGTTTCATTTACAACATGAAATGGAAACTGATAAACTGAGGGCAGAAAAAAGAATGGAAGTTTCAAGGAGACTGTTAAACATGCTACTTATGTCTGTATTATTATTACTTAACACCTCCAGGGAGTTTGAAAGACTCATCAAGGGAGGGCACCTACTCTACAACTCTATCTCCACCAACCTTCATCATGTACACCAACACAAGACCACCACCACTAGTATTTTCACAGACAATCTCAAACATCCATGCCCATGGTGGGATTCGAACCCACGGCCCTTTGGCTGGAGAGCGGATAGGCTAACCACTCGGCCAACCAGGCCAGGTAACCTCAAGGAAACTCAAAATGGAAAAAAACCATGGATGAATGGAAGTATTTTAAACCTTCAGCAAAAGAAAAATAAACCAGAATATAGATCTTTAAACAACATAATAAGGAAAGATGAAGAGGCCAAAAAAATATGGTTTAAAAATAATTGCAAGGAAAGAAAAAAAAAAAACCTAGAGGTAAACAACCTCAAAAGGTAAACCAAAAAAATAAAGGAAATGATGAACAAGAAAATAAATGATCCATAGAACTTTTCAATCAAGATCAATAATGGCAGAATATTATTTGAAAGAGAAGTTAAGAAAAGGTGGGTTGAATGCATTTCAAGATGAGGAGAGAGAAATAATACCAGAAGATCCATAATAAAAGAAGAAATAATAAGAGTTATAAAGCAAAAGACAGGAACGGCAACATCTCAAGATGACATTCATAAAAAAAAATGCTAAAAGCCCTAGAAGAAAATAGAAGAGAAGAGTTAAGAAAGTTGTTTAACCATATATATATATGAAAGTGGATATGTTCCTAATGAATTCGGAAATTCTATCTTTATAAATACTCCCCCACCAAAAAAAAAAAAAAAAAGGCTATGGCAGTGGAATATAAGATATAAGATTACGGACCAATAAGCCTAATGAGACATGCAATAAAATTATTATGTTCACCATAAGAAATTAATAAAAACATTAACAGAAATGACATAAGGCTGATATCCTATATATATATATATATATATATATATAAATAAACTGGAATCAAACTGCAAAACATAAAAATCAACAATGAACTGTCAGAAACTTTCCAAAAAAAAAAAAAAGGGGGGGGGCATTCTTCTTCTTTTCTGTTCACTCTGTACAGTGAAGATATTTTTGAAAATATGGAAGAACTGGAGGGAGCAAAATGTTTGTTATGCAGATGATTGCTGAGAAAGAGGAAGACTTGCAGAAGTTAACAGAGCAAATAAATACACAGAGTAAAAATATGGCCTTATATTAAGGTAAAAAAAAAAAAAAAAAGTTATGATAGGAAGCAGAGAGAAAAATAATCCAAAACATGAAATGAATTGAAAAATGTATACCCTTAACACACCCATAAAAACAAGTAAAAATAAATAAATAAAATTAGATACCAACTACCGAAGATCACCAATAATAAAATTACCAGTGAAATATTTCAATAAAGTTTAGCTCTCAGTCATCTTGAATCCTTGCTTCAACTGATTTTTATCTAAAACAGCGAAACGTAAAATTTCATACGTCTCGAATTCAGTGAAAAGCTAGAATCCATGTTCAAAGATATTTTGCTTCCGCTATAGATTTTTTTAAGACCCACGAGTTTTATTTACATTTCAATTAAATAAAAACACGTTAACTTAATAATAACATTCGAAAGCTGTATAGTTTAATTTACAAGTCCTTATTGTACTGATGACCTCGTGTACACAAAAATTTAATTAGTTGAAAGATTATCAAAAGTCCCTGTTGATTTAAAAAAGCGTAAAATATTTCACAGTTTTTTAAAATTAAATTCTACAGTATAGATATATATATATAAATCAATTCATCAATAAGACATCAAATGACACGACATACTTTAAAGCTACGCAACATAATCGTAGTTAGGCTTACGACAACTCATGTTTTTAATTCACCATTTTTCAATCAATGTTAAAATTAGTAAACGATAAAATTCTTTAAAGGATACACTTGAATGCGCTGGCCCATATCTTGGATAAAATTTGCTGCTTGTTGTCTATACGAAAGTTCCTTGTCTGCATCTATTCCGAATTTTCGACTCGGAGTACTTGCAACTTGTTCTTTCGTAAAATACCATCTTTCAGCCGCCGCCATTTACGTAGCTCCGAGACAGTCAGTTTCGTCGTGATCTCGCACTCAACTATTAAAAGTTTTATATTTTCTATATAACAGAAATAGATAAAACATATTTTATATTAATATTTATTTATTATATTTATTTTTGGACATAGTTTATTATTTTATTGCATATTAAAAAAGATATCGAAAAAAATAATTGTGATATACCACGTATCATCATCTCGTGTTCGTGTTAATCAACCTTATCTTAAGCTAAAAAAAGCACAAAGTTTAGTTTCTTTAGAATGTTTTCTTGATATAAACAAAATCTCATGCGCAGGCAAATCAATTTCCTTTTCAGCAACACAAATGGAGCGCACTGGAATCGAACCTAAACTTATTAGAGAGAGAGATGTAAAGTAATGCGTATATGTGATTGATTTTAATACTGTTCAATTTTAAATGTTCGTTTTAGCATGCACTGTAGTTGATAAATATCGCCATAAATGATAAAATCACAATCCATAAAGAATGTGTGCAAGCCAAAATTCATTAAACACACGAAGTATAAATTAAATTAAAACATTTTCGAAAAAGAACATAGGCTGATATTAAACATTATCAAAGTAATCTATCTTAATTTTTTATAATCTGAGGACGGAGTAGAAAGAAGGAGGTGATTTTTGTACTAGTATCCACCAATATGCTATCATTTGTTATTATTATTCTTATCGTTAAGTGTTTGTAATACTAGAACCATTATAAGTTTGATTCTGGTCATCAACTAGAAAAACTTTTTGTATGCTTTTATTCAGTCAGAGATTCGTCGAGGAAGGGTCTTCGTAGTTATATAATGCGAAATCCACCAAACCAACATATAAATCTTTGGAATGTTTGCCTTTTTAGTACAGTAGAACACTGTTCTCTTTCTCTCTGTCCTGCATGTGCATTGGAACAATGAAACCATATGCAGTAGGCTTTCATTGTACCCTGAAACATAACATTGCTCCCTTTACTTTTCGCAAGGTTCCCATCATTTGTAGTGAAGGTCTAGAAGAAACGTTTTCTCCTCTCTTTGAGAAGTCAGAACGAAAAATTACTATTAATTTTTATATGAATATTGTGGATGACAAAAAAAAAGAAAATATCGTTTACGTTTTAAACTGAATAAAAGATTAAATATTACAAATAAATTCTGCCATTGAAGAAATGGAATAAATTAATCACTCTGTCTCCTAAATATCTTAATCCCCAGAACGAGTTCAAATCCGCCACGGTGCTTTGAAAAGTTTTATATCAAATTGGCCATCATGTTTCAAATTAATAAAACTTTTTCTGTTGTTGTTTTAACTTTAATTACTGTAGGTAGTATATCCGTTTTTATCTTGCCTTTAATGAAAATTAAGAAGGGAAAAAAAAAAAGTTTTATTTCGAACACAAGCAAAATTGTGTTTATTATTCAGAATTAATACAATAAATGTTGGGGAAAAAAGAACTATATCTTAATTATTTGTTGTCTGTATCCTACAGAATAGGCAAGCACGCCATATGTCATCCACTTTTATTAATAATTTTCTTATTTGTTAAATAAAGCAGTATAAACGAACTGGTTATGTCAATTATACTTCACATCTGCTAAGGTCTTTCATTCCCCAACTGGCTAGACTATTTATCCCGAATTAACTAGCTTTTGAAGACAATCGGCAACCATACTCCACTTTGAGCCAATGTATATATATATATATATATATATATATAGCCATCGGTAACTTAATTCGGAGAGGAGAATACAACTCCCTCCATATCATGATCCCTAACAGTAGCACTGTTGTTTTCTGAAATACTCGTGCTATGAGTTCTACGGGATTAAAAACCCGAATTTCAAGAAGAAAAATCTATACCAGTTGAAGAACTCATTCTACATTTCTATGAGATCATGACTGAGATTTCAAAAGTACGACTTCCGACGGGGGGGGGGGGGGGTTACTGAAGAGAATGCAAAAGATATGAAAGTGATATTGATATTCTAGTTATGGAGGACTGCATGCCTACATACTTTTCACAACCAAGTAAAACATCACGGATAACAAAAGTATCACTGTTAATAAATAAATAGAGATATAATTCAACTAAAAATAAACAGAATATCACTAAAAAACTACCGAAACAGCAGCATAAAGCTGTGCATATTTTTCGGTTTGTAGTAATCGAAAACAAACTCAATATTTCTGACAAAACTCAGCTGTAAATTGCAACTGTTGTCCACTTACTTGTCTTGTCTTGCCATATTTTATACTGCATGATTATCTCCGTATAAGAGTATTATTGGTGTATTTTTTTCCTCAGAACTTATACCTCAATGCCAAAACTGGAATCTTCGCTTTCTATTCTTTCAAAATGTCTTGCCCTCGTTTTGCATTTCATAAACATTTTTATTTTTTGTACTTCAAATTCAGATAATCATTTAATCTCTTCCAAAATTTTTTCTCATAAGCAAGCTTGATTTTCGGCAACTCAAATACCTAAAAGGTGAGGTTTTTTCCATCGGTGACTTCACTGCCAACTTCTGAAACTTTTTGGTTTTAACTAATATGTTGAGCAAGAAGAGAGAGATGCTGAGGTGTTTGTTGTTAGCAATAACTAAAAGAATAGTTCCCAGCTATCCACAGAACCAGACGATCCCCCCCCCTCCAGTACTGGTGGCTTTTTTCCTAAATTTCATCCTACCAAAGATATTGGAGGTTTCAGTAATTCTTGGTAACTTAGATCATAACCATCTTCTCTTTCTACAGATCCTTTTCCACAGACAATCTTTGTCTTTTGTCCTTTGGCACAGTAATGTCCTAATGAAATGATTTTCCTAATATCTACTCTTACTGTTATGTGCCAATTTTCCCATAGTGAACACAAAAAGTTCACACATTTCAACTCACAATGTTGTCCAATGGACAAATAGAACAATCTGAAAACTGTTAAATAGCTTCTTCTGGTCATATCACTACATTGTTTTAATGTAATATTTAATAAAAAAAATTGCAAGAAGAGAGAGATGCTGAGGTGTTAGTTATTAGCAATAACTAGAAGAATAGTTCCCAGCTATCCACAGGCCCATACGATTCCCCCTCCCTCCCAGCAGTGGTGGCTTTTTTTCCCTAAATTTCATCAATTAAGCGTAACACAGTGTCGCCTATCGGCATTAATGGGCGTTACAACGCCAAATTCGTGTAGTTGCAACCGCTATCTGAAATAATAAACTAACGAAAAGTGCTTAAATACGCTCGATGTGCTCCACTTACTGCTATGATCGCTATTTCGTGTTTTCAAATGAAAAATCCTGCATTCTGACGCGATGTGTGTCGATTTCCGCAGTGAACACAAAATTGTACATTTCAGCTCTATACTGCTTCTAACGACTAAACTGCTAAACGACTGCTTCTGGTCAGAACACTACACTTTTTTAATGCAGCATATTGGTTGTGCTAACATTACAATGGTGGAAAATAACAAATTGTAATGAAGAGTGTTTCTTGTATCTTGATCCAAACTGATTAACTAATATAATCCATGCTGGAAGAATGAGTGCCTTCCTTCACTATTCAGTTCGAAACTCCTAATCATTATCTGCCTCGCGATACTGAAACAGGTGTCATAGATAGTCGTTAACAAAACCATCAGTATACTAGTCGCCTGAAACAAAACCATAATTACATATATACTGAAGCTCTTAACAATTGCAAAAATTACAGCAATTTTTGGACAATAAATGTTGTGCTTAATAAATTCCAATTAAGCACAACATTTATGCTGCATAGTTCACAATCATCCTATATAAACTTTTTAAATCTATCACTCTGAAAATGTAAACACAGCATGGAAACAAGATTACATTTAACTCATGCCAGCAAAACTCATCAAAATCAGTCATGAAATTATTGTTGCGTGTCCCATAGCTCTGATCTCAATTACTTTCAAAAATAATGGAGAATATCATCAGCAGCCAGCATCCTTATTATTATCTGACTGAAACATCTTGAATGCTACCAACGCACACATACCTCTAATTTATTACAACAAAGATCTCATTTTATCTGTGTGTGCCTTTCACTATGATTTGCAGTTCGAGAAAGGATTCATCACATCACACATAGGGAGATAACTTTGGAAAAGCATGAGAATTCATGGGTTCTCTGATTCTGATCAGTTACCGAAGTAAGTAAAGCTATGAAGGTTCTGTATTTATATCTTTTAATTGCATGTGTTCTCTAGCTGGTTTCTGTATTTTGCGTGGTGAAAAATTCGTATAATACCGGTTAACTTCTTAGAAAACCTTTTTTAAAAGATTTCTCATATCCTACACTGGCATCGATCATTTCAAATAAAGTACTATATTATCCTCTTTGATAACTGATATGGCGATGATTTTCATGAGAATGCTACGCCCTGTCGACGGTAGCCAGTACCGTCGATAGGGTGTAGCATAGAGGCAGCCTGCCTAATGGCGCGGCTTAACAAGGGCGCTCATTCAGCCATGTTACGGTACGCAGCGTCGCTACTCGAACAATTCCTGTTGGCGTAGAAAGCGCGGAAAGAAGTTTTTCCAAAGCTTAAACTGATTAAAAATTATTTGCGAACCTCAATAATCTAACAAAGATTGGTTAGTCTAGCAACTATATCGATAAAGGCTGACATAACTTATAATTTAAATTTAGAAGAGCTTATAAAAAGTCTTATTGTGCGATATCCCCATAGAGCAAACATTTAATTAATATTATTATGTAATCGTTTTGCGTTAATGTAAAGGTAAAAAGAAACTTGTGCTTTTGCCCTTGATATTTCCAAAGACTTCAACCACGTGTGTGTGTGTGTGGCATTGTGGCCTGCTTAACAAATTGCCATCCTTTGGAATCCCTGACACCCTCTGTAATTGTAGTGTGGTAGCCAGCTTTCTCTATTGTTGTTCTTTGCATGTCATGGTAAGTGGACCCCCTCTCTTTGAGCTTCACCATCAATATTGGAGTACCTTGAGGCTCTGTTCTATTACCTAATCTCTTTCTGTTGTTCATAAATTACCTATTCACAATCACCATTAATCCTATCCACAGCCTTGCTGATGGATAGTACTTTCCACTCATCCTACTCATTCAACAAATCAAGCAGTACTCTGACACCTCCTGGCCATGAGATCATCTACAACCAGTGCCTTACACATTGATCTTCGTACTATCCTTCAATAGGGCAACAACCTTGACATGCTCGATGCCACCAAAACAGTCTTGCCTTTTCTCTTGCAAAAGAGATCACAGCTCACTTCCCCTTACCATCAGTAATACATCCATCATCAGATCTCTCTGCTTGTATTAAACTTTACCTCCAGTCTCTACTGACCATTTACTACAGTCTCTACTAGTACCATCGACAGGATGTAGCATAGTGCCACTTAATAAAGGCGCTCGTTCAAATCTTGTAGAAATTTACGTTGGGGATAAATTAAGGATATTAGTTAACAAATCTTGTTGGCGTAGCAAGTGCAGAAAGAAATTTTACCAAGCTTAAACTTATTAAAAGTTATTTGCGAACCGCAATGACCCAAGAAAGATTGGTTGGTCTAGCAACTATATCGATAAAGGTGGACATAGCTTATAATTTAAATTTAGAACGGCTTATAAACAGTTTATTGTGCGATATCCCCGTAGAGCAAACATTTAATTAATATTATTATGTAATCGTTTTGCATTAATGTTTCTCTTGTAATAAAAGCAAAATAGCAATTGGACATTTTCTTATATTTTTGTCTTACAATCTGTTCAGGGGCCATTTTTAATTGTTTGCCTCAGAGCGCGATCTGGCGACGGCCCTGTTCTTAGCTACTAGGACGAAGTAGCCGGGTACAGATACCACATAGTGTGAAACCCCTTTAAAAATAGGTCTGATATTAGAAATATCAGAAAGGGGTCTGATATTTCTAATAGCATACCCGTCACGTCACGTCATGTCACACACACCCAACACGCGCGCGCGACCAGTATTGCCTAGACATATCAGATAATAAAAGAGCATTGACAGAAACGTGTTTCTACTGAATGCAATATTTTCAAAAGTTTAAAGAACTCGGGAAAAAAAAAAAAAAAAAAAAAGATCGGTAATATGGACGGAAAGCGATTCCAAAAATCGGGTTGCTTTTCTTATTAGGAAAGATATCTATATTTTGGACTCAATTTCCGTTAATTCTATTTATCTGACGATTATCTGTAAAATCTAATACAATTACCTAATTTTTCTTGATTACATATACTTTAGGTAGTTCATAATCAGAAAATGTATTACGTATAATTAACTACGAGTAATCGACTGAAATTTAAATAAATGAAAATTAAATGAATAACCTATGTTACTGCAAACAATTGTAGCGTATTCTATTTACCGCGGCAAAAATTTTATATTATTATTTTGTGATACCTCCATGGAGTCCAATGACTCTTCGAGAGAGTGTGCCAACAGTATCGAACAATTGATTCCTTCCAACTACTAACCACGCTTAAACTTTCTTAACTTTTTGCGTGAGCCATTAGTAGCAGAGGATCTACCAATCGACCAACCTATATTATAAGATAAAAAATAATGTGAATATTCTAATAGTTTATTCACATTATTAACAACAGTTTATTTACATTGTGAATTGATTTTTTACATAGATTTATTATTCTATTATTTCTTGAAATTATTAAATTTTATCTAAAAATTTTCCTATGTTTTAAAAAATAGATAATCGCAAACAGTACTTACTTTTCTAGATAAATCAGAACACAGTCGTACCAAACACATTAATAAATGGAAATGACAAGAGTTTAATAAATATGCAAAAATCCTTGATCATTGTGTATGAGACTAAATTTCCCTAACCTAGTGGAATTATTTAAGGTCTGGAACGAGAGTGCTTACGAATATACAGAAGTCTAGCATATGGAAATCATTGCAATTCGAAGAATTGAGTTTTGGAATTTTGATTTGCGTTTATTATGTGTCTTGAAGATCATACAATTTTGATTCAGTGCTCTTACCAAAACAGTTCAGAGTCGTAGCCTTACCTGCAGCAGTGTCGGTAAGGCTACAACTGCACGGTAAGCGTGTTTTTTTTTTTTTTTCAATTTTTTTTTTTATATATAAGGTCCACATTGACAGAACAATGTCCAACCTACATATTGGCTATGTAAAGGCCAAAAATGTGGATGAAGGAATAAAGATATATCCTACAACGGTGATAGACTACAGTCGACTAACAAAAGAAATCGACAATAGAGGTATACATCATACCTTTTCGCTCAGCTCGGAGAAAAAATTTAAAGTGGTCCTCCGTGGCGTCTATGAAGATATAGTAGCTGATCTCAATTTACAGGAACTACCTCCTGTTAAGGTTAGCAGAATGTACCCAACAAATCTCCCATGCCATTAGTTCTCGTAGAGATCCATAATATATATAAAAATATCTACAACTTGAAAACAATCTGCGGGCTCATTGTCACAGCAGAGCCACTCCGAAAAAAGGGCATTTCTGGGACAGTGCCATAAGTGTCGAAAGTTTGGTCATGCCCAGACATTATGTAAAGCTGAATTTAAATGTGGACACAGCCACCCAACCAATATCTGCACAAAGCCGAAAACAACCCTGGCTAAATGTGCCAACTGCGGTGGTCCCCATCCTGCCAACTACAAGGGATGCATTCAGAACCCAAAAAATAGACGGATGGAATCAGTCAAATAGTCCTTTTCCTCTAGAATAAGAAGACCCAAAGCAGAGGCCCCACGTCCACAGTCAGAGACCTTGAAAGATAGAATAAACCAAAAGCAAACAAGAAGTAATGCTGACGTAGCCCGTACGAACAAATTAGCACCTACAAACCTAACAGCTATTATTACAGCCTCTCTAGCCAACATGCTACAAGACTTCAGCTTGTCAAACCCTTCAGCAACGTCCATCGAAAGATTTCTCCGTGAAACACAGGTCATTCTCACAGCGCTAATTGATGAGTAGAAACAAACTTATTCCAGCCTCTTTGCAGATCATTGCGTGGAATGCAAATGGCCTAAGGAACAATATTCTGGAGCTTCAAGACTTCACTAACAGATATCAACCAGATGTTATATTAATCAGTGAATCTCATCTAAGACCCTGAAATAACCCTAAAATAACGGGTTACCGCCTATACAGAAATGACAGATTGGTCTACAGAGGTGGTGGCACTGCCATCTTCATTAAAAACCACATCAAGCACAATTCTGTGAACAACCTTCCAACCACAAATCTTGAGATCACGGGCGTGGAGTGTTCATCAGCTGGACTGGCAGACTGAAAATCTACTCTGCTTATAACCCACCCCTAAAAACTCTATTACACTCTGACCTAAATGCCATCTTATGCATCAGAGAAAACACCATTATAGCCAGGGATCTGAACTCCAAGCACCCTGCATGGAATTGCAGATCCACCAACAAGAACAGTTCCATCCTTTCCAACTTCATAGGATCACACAATGCTGTTGTAACAGACCCCACCGAACCAACTCATCTTAGTGCGTTTGGAACTGCGGACATCCTGGATATAGCTATCCTGCAGGACATTAATCTTCAATACAGCCTAAGATCATTAAATAAGTTGTCATCTGATCACAACTCAATGCTATTTCAGATGGGAAGACAAGATTACCTGTCTCCTCCCCCCCCTTACTCCTATATATCTGGGAAAGTTTGTCGGAAGTGCTCAAGGGTAGTATTGGCCCTGTTCCTCACATATGTACAAAAGAAGACATAGAATCTGCAGTTACAAGCCTCTCCAAACTAATTAATTCGCCATAACGGTAGCCACCTTCTACAAGTCTGTCCACAAGCCTGAAGACATTATGAACTTGATCCGGGAAAACTAGAGTGAGGAAAATATTTTGTAACACTCGTACGCCACAAGATAAAACAAATCTAAACAGACTTTCTGGGACTGTGAGAGATGCAATGAAGGCTCAAGAGACCATCTATGGGAAGAAAAGTTAGCCTCTATCTCACCTACTCATCACTCTGTCTGGAAATTACTAAGGCAAATCTCTTCTCCCAATAATCTCTGACCAGGCCTTGTAGACACTGATGCAGACAAGGCAGAGGCCATGGCACGAAATTTAGAAGAGCAGTGCAAACCTGCATATGGAAATCTAGACTTCAATCACATATACAAAATTCACAGACAGGTCAGACACTTACTCAAACTTCCTGATACCAGTACTGACCACATTGTACCCACATCAACTGGTGAAATATATAATATTATTAAAAACTTAAAGAACAAAAAAGCTCTTGGACCAGACGGCATTTCAAACAAGGTGATGAAGCTGTTGCCTCGAAAAGCTGTAGTGCACGTGACCATTAAAATACATGCAATCTTAAGATTTCACTATTTTACTTCCACCTGGAAACTGGCTGATGTAATCCCTATACATAAACCAGGCAAGGACCCACACCTACATCAACATTATCGTCCAGTCAGTCTTATCTCTAACCTGGGTAAGGTTGTATCTCGCTACAATTAGTCCATCTAATCCGTTCATATCTTCAGAATAGATCAATACAAGTAAAAATCAATGGTTCTACTTCATCCCAGCACCATATCTTTGCTGGAGTGCAGCAGGGATCCCTACTAGCTCCATTGCTGTTTTTTATATACATGTCGGACATCCTGCACAATCCGATGTCTTCAATCTTGGCCCTGTATGCGGACGATACAGTAATACCAACCAGATCTCTCCGACCACATTTCAATACCAGAAAAGCTTCAAGAAAACCTTTTAAAGCTAGAGGGTTGGTTCTCCAAATGGAGATTGGAAGTCAACCTCCAAAAAAGCTCAGCCATTCTTTTCTCGAAAAGGCCAATATCTCCTGCAGGATGGAATTTTAGTATTGAAATTGAGATTGGATTTTAGTATTGAATAGTAATACAATACTAAAATTCCCTGGCAAACAGAAACAAAATACCTGGGTGTAATTCTCGACAAAAAGCTAACTTTCAACCAACTCATCAAGTCTGCATGCGCAAAAGTATCTAAAGCCATCTCTCAGATCTATCCGCTAATTAATAGAAATAGCAAACTAAGTAACAGAATCAAATTGCAGCTATACCAGATGACGATTCCTCCTATCATCACCTACGCCTCTCCAGCCTGGAGCCACACCTGTAATACTAACATTATCAAAATGCAACGAGTACAGAAGAAGTGCATGTTAGAAACAATCAACTTCATTGAGATTCAAATATTCCCTATATTTTCTCTTTCCTAAAATCTTTAGCATCTAAGTTCTTCCTAAAGACGTCTATACACTCTAACGATTTGGTTTAGCAAGCTGCAGCATACGAGGCAAAGGACATATTCAAACATAGAAGACCAAAAGCTATTTTAACCTCCTGTAGCGATGAATAATCTCCATATCCAATCAGGGCGAGCAACTAAATTAGTTGCTCGCCCTGATTGGGTGAGCAAAAAATTAGGTGGCAAATAAATGAAATTTTGTACTTTTGAATTTCTGGATTTTCTGCCTGTTAAAGGGAAAAATAATGAAACTTTTATTTTATTTTATTATTTTTTAAAAATTTTTTATCAGTTTTTTTTTACAATTTTGCAAAGTTTTTTTTTTTTTTACTTGTATTACACTCAAATAATGAAAACACGAAAAGCCACACTATAAAATTATTTTTGAAACAAACACCTCACTCTCACACGATTCAATAACAAATGAAGTTAAGGAGCAACCAGGCGAAACTTCCTATCTCAGCATTGCAATCAGTTTTCGTGACCTCGAAGCTGCCAACAGTGCCGTGCGCCGCCATTTGTAATGCGGTTTAATTTAAAGCGTAGATCGCGCGCGCTGTTCAAAATACAAAATACGAAGCTTGTCAACTAGCGCCGACATTGGTATTGCGACATTATTTAAAGCGTAAATAGTGCGCGCTGTTCAAAATACGTATTAAAGGGTAATAATTGTTTTGAAAAAATGTTCGCTTTAAATAATCAAGATTTTTTATGATGTTTACTGAAAACATTAATCTATTTTAAAACACTATAGAAAAATGTCTTGGCTTTGGGGGAGGGTGGGTAGGCCATGTGCCTTATTGCCTTAATGGGTAATCCACCACTGACTATTAAACCCCTCTTTTTTTACCTAATTCTCGGTTTAAGTCATTCAACTTACTTTATAATATATATATATATATATATATATATATATATATATATATATATATATATTGTTGGTAAGATTTATTAATTATTACTAATGATATACAGTTTCTCCCAAAACGGATTGGGTCACCATGGAAAAAGTAAACTTATCTCTAATGCAAACACTGCACAAAATGAGACATAACGCTAGGAAAAAGAATATTTACATTGTTTTTTATTACTTTGCATTAATAATTGAAATCTAGTTTGTGTGTGAATTCTGTGACTAACAGAAATAACTTTTAGCACATGTCCTGCTGTACGCATGAACTATAAACACGTAAACAATAGGGTATGATTTAATGAGTGTGGGGATCACATTGGACTTACAATTCCAGTACGTAACTCTTAAAAGTGGTGTGTGTGTGTGTGTGTGTGTGTGTGTGTGTGTGTGTGTGTGTGTGTGTGTGTGTGTGTGTGTGTGTGTGTGTGTGTGTGTGTGTGTGTGTGTGTGTGTGTGTGTGTGTGTGTGTGTATATATTACACACACATATATGTAATACGCACACACACACAGATGACAATATCTTAGCTCAATTTACACGGACTAAAAGCAGCATTTCGATTTGGTTTAATTCATTTTCAACTCAGAATCCTATCTAATGTTCGTAATATTTATTCATTATTAATATTGATATGCAATTTTTACAGGACTATTATCTGCAGAGTTTAACCATAGTCTTATGATAAAGTAATTTTTCCCTAAATTATTAAATTTTATCCAAAATTTTTTCCTATGTTTTAAAAAATAAATAATTGCAAACAGTACTTACTTTTCTAGATAAATCAGAACACAGTCGTACCAACACATTAATAAATGGAAATGACAAGAGTTTAATAAATATTTAAAAATCGTTGTGTTTGAGACTAAATTTCCCTCATCTAGTGGAATTCTGTAAGGTCTGGAACGAGAGTACTTACGAATAAATAGAAATCTAGTATATGGAACTCGTTGCCAGAGGATAAAACTGGTTTGATAGGCGAATCACAGATAACAATACTGTTATGGTATCACCAATCAAACTTTGATTGGTGATACCATATTACTATCATAGCATATTGATACCAATTTGATTGATTATCAAAGTCACCATTCATATAATGCCCTAACCAAAAATGTTTCTGCCTGGAGCAATATTTCTCTAAGGCAAAGAATTGTCTCGGGTTTTTCATTCCCTGAATAGAGGATGAAAGACCCTAGTTTACTAGAAGAAAACTAACCCCCCCCCCCATATGAAAATATCAATTGAAAATCCTTCATTAAAGGTTTTTCGCATACTAGATGCTAATCAAGGTCTTTCTATTTCGTTGAAACCGAATGAGTTAAGGAACCTTGTTAACATTAATTAATAAGTAGAACGGAACAACTAAAACTGCTTCGTCCTGTCCTAAAAGAATGAGATATTTTTTCAGTGCTTCAGATATCCTTATAAAATTATATCTATTATATTATACTGTATATCCCATTATATCCTTATGAAATAATTCTCAGTTACCCCTTGAGAATATTCTGCTTAACACAGTTCTCTTTCGTAGTTTAGAAACATCATATATGTTTTATATCTAGGAGTCTAGAAAAGTTAAAATCACGTCTAGAAGGCGTGGAACATTTATAAGAATTTCCAAGGTTAAACTATTTTAGGCACTCATGAAGCAAAAAGCTTTTTTTTTTTTTTTTTTTGTAAATAGTTTTTCGGCCCCAAGACAATCAAAAGTTGAAAATACAGAACATTGCCTCTGTCACAATTACAACCAAATTAAGCATACCTCATTTTTCTTGCTAACCATAATATTTCTTAGCTCCAGCGTTTCAGTTTGTTCATATGTCAGTTCTCCTTATTATGCATTACAGTAATTATTATCCAAGATCCCTTCACCATCTTTTATATCTGCGTCATGTCCCTCCCGTTTTTTTTTTTTTTTTTTCACATATTGTCAAATTTTGTAATTCATATTCCCTTCATATTCATTCTTACTATGCAAGATTTCAAAGTACTTATATTATCTCCCTTTGCATTGTTTCTACAGCTCCCTATAATTTAGATAAGCAAATATTTGTACTGCAAAGTGAGCTCGTATCAAAATAAAGAGGTACATCAGCTTTATTATCCCTAATCATCAGTCTCCTTCTCAACTTAACAGTTATTGTGTTTTTAACAATTCATTGTTTTTACCACTTTTATACATGTCTCAATCTAATCATGATCAATTAATTTCGTTATATTGGAAATACATTCAACATTACAATCAAGTGCTACCATAGTATCTATCGAAGTATGAAAATTAAATTGTCCATAATTATAACCAAAATCTACCATTAAATATGCAAAATAATAATAATAATAAATAAGTGACAAAAAATATTCTTATTCTATTGACACCACAAAATAATACGAAAAGTGATTACCAAAGGAAAGTATAACATGACAGCCACTACTACATCCGAAGAAGGAAATTAATAATAATAATAGCTGCAAAATTATCTTCCCTAGTGACGCAATTGGTTAGCTCCCAGTGCAGTGAACTTATGTGGAAATAACCATCTTTCACTGGAAAAATCACGAGACGATATGTCATTCGAGTGGAAATGCCACATCAGCAGCGTAGTGAACTGAAAGGTGACTGTTTAACGCTCCTGTACTTTTCCAGCCATAATTTTTTAAAAATTAATATTTATATTTTTTATCAATTAGAAAGTTGAGAAATATTAAAGTTCTCAGCACTTTTCATTTAGCACTACATCTGAGGCATGTGCTTTTACAGCGCTGAGTTACCTGAAGAATAGCGACCTAAGTTCAGATCTAGTCGTCATTAAACATTAACATTAACATTTTTGGCTAGATGGGAAAAGCAAAATTGCTTTTCATATTCCCCTTTGTCTTGTAATGAAACAACTTTGAATGGAGTGTTTGTGAACTATATGCTCGCCCATTGAGGGTAGTGAAGTTAGCTGTATTCAACTGAACTTAAGATAGACTTTGGTCTTTTATATATGAAACTTTCTGCTTCATTATATTTCGAGGCTTCCTTGATTAACGGGTTTGGATGGTTACTTGTCTGGATAAAGAACTTCTCAGCTAGATTTAGGAGAAGGGAAGAGATATAAGGGACACTAACTTCTCTATGGATCTGGGTATTTCTTATAAACCAAGGGGCATCCAGAATCATCCTCAGGCACTTATTCTGTAATCTCTGAAGTTTTAGAATATTTGAATTCGCGGTATGGCTCCACGCTGGGGATGCGTAAGTGATGACCGGTCGAATTACCATCTTTGTAAATTGCAGGCATAGACTTCTGTGGCTAATTGGATCAAAAAATATATCTTTTGATCAAAAAATAATAATTCCAAGGGAACTATTATTTCAGTATTTTGTATAACTGAATAATAAAAAATGTGGTGTAATCACCGAAATATATCTTTTGATCTTGTACATTGTTAATTTTGTTTGCGTGTCCAGTTTACTTTGTCTGTTGATCATAGGGTAGAGCAGTGCTATGACTTGGAATGGCTTTGAGGTAATGTAATAATATGTTTGCTGAATAGGAGTTTACTATCAAGAATCACTCCAAGATATTTAACTTCAGTCTTCCATGGAATTTTTACTCCCAATAAATAAATATCCTCCATTGTATGGATTTTCTCTCTAGTAAACAATATAGTTGTGCTTTTCTGGGGGTTATCTTGGATCCTCCAGTCTGCCATCCACTTTTCTAAAATGTGTGTGCTGGTTTGGAGTCTTTTAGTTGCCAATTTTGGGCTCGGTGATCTTGCCATCAGTGCAGTATCATCTGCATAAAATGCAGTGAATGTTGTTCTTGGGTTCAGAGGGATGTCCGCTACATAGATTGAGAACAGGAGACCTGCCAGAAGAGATCCCTGAGGTACGCCTGCCGAGATCCTGCTTCTGGTCGAAACCGTTTCACCGACCCTGACTTACATATATCTGTCTTTCAGGTAAGAATGTATTATTTTTATTAACTTGACTGGCAAATTAAATTTTACCACTTTGTAGAGAAGGCCTTGATGCCATACTTTGCCAAACGCCTTCTGTGCGCCGATAAAGATGGGCTGTATTGAGTTTCCAGTTAAAACCTTTAATAATGATTTCTACCAGCTGGTGCACTTGTTGAGCTGCACTATGGGCCTTATGGAAGCCGAACTATTCATTAGGAAAAATTCCTAACTTATCTGTTTCTGCTTGGAAACTTGAGTGGATCACTTTCTCTGCACCTTTCCGAGGCTGGACAATAAGGTTATGGGTCTGTAGCTTTCGGGATGTTGAGGATTTCTTCCTGGCTTCTTCAGTGGTATGATGGTGGTTGTTTTCGTGTAGTAGGAAAATGCTGGAATCTAAAGATGGCATTTGTAATGTTGACGAGATGGACTATGGCCTTTCTTGGAAGTAGTTTTACTATTCTGTTAGTTATCCCATCCGGTCCTGGAGCTTTTTTACTGTTTAGATGGGAGATGATATTTATCATTTCTGCCGGATTTGTAGGAGTGATATGTTCAGAGTTAACAGTGATCTGTCTTAAGGTTGTCCTAACATAACGATGAATCTTGTACATAAGGTTGACATTTAGATTTCTATAAGATGGATTGCACTGAGATTTTAGGTTATCTACTAGTGCTTCGGGCTTTCTCTTCATCTTTGTGAACTATCCCTTTCTTGGTTTGTATGGGGGTATAAGTTGCATTTTGGTGTGGATTGCTCTTAAGAATTTCCATACAGAATGATCTTCAGTATTGATGTTAGTCAATTTGGTTTCCTATTGATAGTTTCTGTGTTTTTGAAACTATGTTTGAAACACAGAAACTATGTGTTCAAAAACACAGAAATGAATTTGTATGGTTAAGTTATTTACTGCTGTGTCAATCTCTTCCTTTTTACTAATATTGGGCACTGGACCAATATCATCGGGAAGAACCTTGGCTAACTTGTCTCATGGTATGCATGAGTGTAGAGGAGAGAATTCATCTGATGAACCTAGATTAAGCACTATGGGACTGTGGTCAGAAGATAATTCGTTGACCGATTCCAATTTGAATTGATATCTTGAATTTTTAAAGATATCAATGTCTAGTACAACCAAGCCCTGAACGGCTGAAGTGTGTGGGCTCGGTAGGGCCGGCCACAACAGCAGAGTTGTGCATTGCAGAGTTGAAAAGTGTGTGACCATTGGTGTTAGTTGTTGAGCTGTACCAAGCTGTGTGTTTTGAGTTGAGATCTCCTGCTATTATTATGGAGTTATTTGGACCAAGTATGGAGTCCAGATCTGTTGTAAACAGAGGAATGCTCGGAGGGTTATAAGCAGCATAGATCTTGAGACTCCCAGCCTCCATACCAGTCATCTGCAGGTTTACTGTTTGGGGCTTGTCTATTGCATTATGATTCAAATAACTCTTAATATGTATGGCTGTGCCTCCACCTCTTGTGCCAATTTTGTCGTTTCTGTACATAGCATATCCACGGATTTTTGGATTATTAGCTAGTCTTAGGTGTGTTTCACCAATCAAGATGATATCAGCACTGAGACCAGTCGCAAATTCTTGAAGTTCCAAAACGTTGTTCATCAATCCATTTGCATTCCATGCGATTATCTTATGAGCTTTTGGTTTGAATTTATTACTCATGACAGATGGCTGTAATAATGTTTTTAGGGCCTTGTAGGAATCTCTTTCTGGAAGATGGTGAGGGGCATGTCTTGCTGAATTCCTGCGGTATGGTGGCAAGTGAGGCTGTTAAAACGGATGTTATGTTGCTTAGTTCTTGCATATATTTTGGTCATGGTTGTTCCTTCCTGTGAGGTTGAAGACGAGGTGTTTCGGACTGGAGGACGATCTGTTTGGTTGTTTAAACCGTTGTTACGTGGAGGAGAAAGATTGACTTTTGTTTATCCTAGATTTTTTGGATTGGAATGGCATCTCTTGTAGTTGGCAGGGTGAGGTCCCCTGCAGTTTGCACAGCATGCTGGAGTTGAGTGTGGCTTTGTGCATGTGATGGTCTGGTGTCCCTCGCCGCATTTCAAGCACCTGAAGGTTGCCTTACATAATTTTTGTGCATGACCAAACCTTTGGCATCTATGACACTGACCTGCAGATGCTATTTTCCTAAGAGGCTCAGATGCAATCTTGAGTCCGCATACTACAGTCAGTTCATAGGTCTGCTTTTGTGTGTTGCTTATTTCCACTAGCACCAAAGGCATTGGTCTTTTATCAGATCTGAGCATTCTGCTCACTTTTACTGGAGACAGGTGCTGTCTAGAGAGATCAGTGCTCACATCTTCAGGAATGATACCTTCGGCTACCCCACGTAGAACTACCTTTAGGTTCTTTTCGCTGGGTAAAGTGAAGGTGTGATATGGGCCGCTAGCATTGTCCATAAATCTGATCATCTGTCTGTAATCCGAGACAGTAGTGTGTTGTATTTTAACTCCCTCATCTGAGTTTTTGGCCTATGAGAATGAGATTTGATCTCTGAGGGCTGACGAGATAGGGATCCATTTTTCCTTATCCCTTAATATGACTGGTGGTATCTTTTCTTTAGGACCATTTAGTGTTTCTATCCCTGTTGTTTTAGGTTCTTCCACATTGGTGGAGGTTTTCCTTTTCTTTTTGACCATTTGGAACTCTGTATCTGTTTCCTAGGTATAATAACTGCTGTCTTGGGAAGTAGCATCTTCCATATTTGGGGAGTATGCAAAATCTGATTGCGTCAGAATTATGGGCTCTTCGCTTATGTCATTCATATTGTCCACTGTAATTATTGTGGGTGGGAATGTGTCAAAGAGCTTGACTTTTCCTGGTCAATTATCACTCAGCAGTTTTCCTAGTCTGATGAATTCCATGTATACCTCCTCGAATTTGGTCTCATTCAGAAGTTTTGCCATTACAATAATTTAAAATGTGTTAAGACACAGATGGAGAAAGAGTCGAGATTTCTCAGGTGTCCCGAGCAGGTAAAGATAATCCTGTGGACTTTTGAGAATCCAGTAGTAAATCCCGTAGACGCTCTTAGGTGTCTACCAGCAATAAAATACAACTAGCTGTCCTATGATAGGGAAAAGGAGCGTCACGAAATCACTTGGCCACAGATTGAAATCCTACCTCTCTAAATAAAACCATAAATCCACCACTAGTTCTCATTGCGAGTGGTGCCTACCGGCCATTAGACCTCTTGCATGTTTCATGCAGAGGGGGAGACAGTAGGAAACAAACTGTGTCTACGCCAGTGCAATGTGCGTTTCGTGAAAAACCTTGTAAACAAACCAGTCAGGCTCAGTCTAAAATAATACTTCCGTTCACATCAAAATCTTAATGAAAACTCTTAGTTCTAGTCCACTAAAGGAACTCTTTTTAAGAAACTACGGAAATCCCCAATTGCAAGAAACTGCCCTATTTGCAAAGCTCTTTTAACACCGTACATCAGCCCAACAGCCATAGACACTAAGTGTGGTCCACTAGAGGACACTATTTAGGAATAGGAATATAGGCTTACCTTTGATTGCCATGTTTCAGCCTCTCTCTAGTAATGTGGTTGTGTCTGTATATCTGTGCAGTGTGTTTCTTGATGGTGGCAATCTGAACTTGCCGACATATTGGAAGTATTAATTAAATTTATTGTAGTTAATATTCTTCTACGTTATAATTTCCTTAAAAAAATACATTTATGAATAGTCAGCTTATAAGCCTTATCACCGGACGTGAAATTGTTGTATACGATATCGTGTATAATAAATAATGAAGCGTGTGCACAGACAGTAATATAATCAGATGGAACATGTAAAGCAAAAGTAAATCTTCAAAGTTGCTATTTTATTAATTGGATGAAACAGGAGGCTAGTTCATCAACAACAAATTCGGGTATTAGAATAAAGCGTTCTGAAGGTGGTTCACCAGATATAAACTTTATGGATGTTTAGACTCATTTTCAGATGACAAAAAGAGTTGGTTTCTTTAAATTTTACATTGCATCCAACTCGCACCACACAGATTGCCGTTTCTTTTCTGTATAAATTTTTCTGTAACAAGCTGTTGCTGCTTGCATCATTCTGTCTTCTTTGATAAATCTATACATGTTGGGGTCCATTTCTTCAAACAACCAGTGCCTTATTTAACAGAAGCAAATGCCTTTGGCAGTTTTTTTTTCCCCACCACAAAATTTTTTAGAAGGATTGGCTTCTTTATGTTCTATTTTTTGTACTCCCCCCCACCCCTTTTGTAACCTTTTGTGCTTCTAACTCTATAAGGTCTTCATTTGTGAGCCCTTCTTCCATTGTCAATCTCCAACTCAAAATCTTCATCTGCCAGTACTATCTTTTCATCAATCATGTAAGACTTTCTTGAAGTATGAACATATATTTTCAAAAGCTTCTTCCAAACACCCTTCTTTCATACACCCTGCTGTCACCTTACTGCATCCACATTCTTAGTACAATGCAAGCTATCATATTCCTTCCAAATGTCAGGGTTTTCTCACTGATCCTCAGTAGCAGCAAATAGTGTGAGAAAAAGTATTAAATGAAACAACCCCGGCTAAATGTGCCAAATGCGGTGGCCCCCATCCTGCCAACTACAAGGGATGCATTCAGAACCCAAAAAATAGACGGATGGAATCAGTCAAATAATCCTTTTCCTCTAGAATAAGCACACCAAAGGCAGAGGCCCCACGTCTACAGTCAGAGACCTTGAAAGATAGAGTAAACCAAAAACAAACAAGAAGTAATGCTGACGTAGCCCATACGAACAAATTAGCACCTACAAACCTAACAGCTGTTAGGTTTGTAGGTGCTAATATAAAATTTAATTTAAAAAAATAGGACAGCAGTAATACTGTGGCCCACAAATTGCAGAAGTGAGGTGGCATTCAGTGTTAAGGGGATGGTCATCATAAGTTAGGTACGCTTTAAGTTGAGGATTGACTGTACACCACTGCATGTGCATTCCCTTATCGAGTGAATTTGTTCACCTTGTAGTGCATAAGCAGATTGCTAAAAATATAACCTCACCTTTAATGTGCCCATGCTTACCATTATAGAGAATAAATACTGCCATTATTAACTCAATACTGAATCCTAGCCCTTTCTACATTAACTACAACCCTTAGACACACAACCCAGACTATAATTTGTAGTTTCAGTCTTATCTCCTTCCCTTTTGATGCATTGCAACTCTGGTGCATTTCTTCAAATATGATTGTGAAGGGAAATAGGACATGTGATAATATGTCCTATTTCCTTATTAACATCAAGTTTAAATAATTCCTCATATACCTCCTGCTTACTCTCTATCAGTTCTTCCACTTATACCTTCTACACACAAAATATACGAAATGTCCTAATAAACTGCTCATTGAATACTTCAACTGTATTCTCTACACCTGTTACCAGTCTGCCATTTTCATCTACAAACATCATCCCGATGCAATCATTCTTTCTTCTACTTGTCATATATCAGCTTTCTTATAATTTTTCTTGGCTTGATTGGCTAATTTCTACTTGTACACTTTTGTTCTTACCAACTAAGTCACCTTCCTCTTTATGCTCCTCATGTAACTGTTTATCATCTTGTGCTGCTTCTGTAAAGCCTTCTTTTCCAAACAATGTGCTTAATCTCTTCATTCATATACTCGTATTCATATTCTCCATTTTACTTCTGCCTTATTTAGCCTTTTCACCTTTGGGGTATATTCGTTCATTGCTGCTATTAAATATTGCCCAGTCAGTGCTAAAGTAACATCTATTATATTTCCACCAAACTCCTCTTTCCATGCTATAACTCCTATTTGTTCTGTAAGTTTTTCATAAAATTACTGGTCTTGTAATTTGACATATACCCTTTCTAGTTGGCATGACCATGAGATGATTACCTGGGTAGTAATCCAGGTAATCATCTCACAATCAATCTTGCCAATTGGAGAGTGAGAGATCAGCCTTTCACAATTATATTCTCTGATGATATGATCAGATCCAAGATTCTCAACTCTCATGCACCTCAGTTACATGTTGCCTAAGACAGTTGTCCTTGAAGAATTTAAAAAATACATTCTCCTTATTCTTTTGATGCTGTCTCTTCATTCCAGTCAATATCACCATAATTAAAATCAACCATAATGATTACCCTTCTCTCTCTCTCTCACCTAGCCAGTTTGTCTGTACATTTTCTTTGTCTTCACTTTCCACATTTTTTTACAGTATCAACCTTTCACCCTATGGCTTCAAATCACTTCCACTATATTCTCCTTGTATCTCCATCTTAGAGTCTCCATAGCTCATGACATGAGGAACTTTTATTGATCTCTTTCAACTAAAAGGAGAGTTAGCTGGTATGAGACCAGCTAACTCTCCTTTGAGGGGGGGGGGTATAGGTTTTTTCACCCAGAAACTCATGTTTTCATCCCTCAAAACAGGCAAACTGACCCCATGATACACTCATCTATAGACATAAGACACTCCTGGAATAAGGATTAACAAACCTATTCCATAGGGTTTTGGTTTTGAATGCTTACACAGTGAAGTGTGGGTCTACATGTGAGCATAAATCAATCAATCTCCACCTTACACAGACATAATTGTCCTGCTACCATCAGCACCCCCGCTCCTTGCCCTTCCTATCATCATGAAAAACATCATGTGCTTCCATTTCTGTTTAAAAATGTGTTTGAAGTGATAAGCCCAAATTTCAAGAATTTTTTTTTTTTTTAATTTCACCAGTCAGATTGCCTCTTATCTTTCATTTTTAATGGTATAGGTTTGTGTTTTTGAAAGTTATTTTATTGTGCTATATATTAATTTAATAGCGATCCACCAAATAAATACAATGGGTGGTAAAATAGTAATCACAATGGGGGACTTTAATTATCCAAACATTGTTTAGGTAGCTGTGAAATTTCATGAGAAGAATGAAACTGAATTTATAGACATGTTGTAAGACAACTTCTAGAAGTATGTGACAGAAGGATGACATGTGATAGAGGGATGACAACTTCCATATCTCCTTACTGCTTAATGTGTTCTTCAACATCCAAGTGATTGATTCTTTGTGCTTATAATTTTACTCACTTTGGCAAAATTATTATTATTGTACAGGAACCCCACAGAGTCCAAAGATTCATCCTAACTCATTCATTGACAAAGTACTACAACTCATTCCACTCATCATTCACCACTATCTAAGCCAAAAATATAGTCCTTCACACCATTGCTAACAACAGTAGTGATGCCCTTTGTCTCCCAACCTGTCATATCTTGAAACGTTTCATCAGCTTCTACTCTATAAAAGCCTTTAGTAACTTATATATATACAGGGTGTTCGGGATAAATTTGACAGTTTCGTAAGGAAAAAGAAAATCTTCTTTGTATCTATTAAATTTAATGAATTGACAAAAAAACATTACAGGCAGAGTTAATTACAATACTATCAACAAGATTTACTCAAAATAACCACCATTAGCATCGATCACAGCTTCAATTCTGCTTCGGAACCTCGAACAAGCTGATGCTACAGTCTCCCTGGGAAGGGCTGCAAAAACTGTTTTAATTTTATCCATTAACTGGGCTTTTGTATTACTGGAAGTGCGATTGGTGTCTTTTTCAACTGCGCCCCATACAAAATAATCCATGGGGTTAAGGTCTGGGGAGTTTGGAGGCCAAACATTTGGACTGGTGAAGTCGTAGAAATTTTCAGACAACCATTTTTGACTTTTCCCAGAGGTGTGGCAAGGGGCCGAATCCTGCTGCCATACATACGGCCTACCATTGGCTACCCTTGTTATCCAGGGCTTGACTACAGTTAGCAACTCCACGAACAAAGCCCGAATTCCAATGCCAGGGTTCTTCAACACCTGTTCCTGCAGATTTGCAAGGAATTCTGCTGTACGAACGCAATCAGATCGTCTGCTAGGGATCTTTCTTCTTGCTACATCCTCATAGTCACCATTGCAAGTCTCTAGTTCATGCCTGATTGTTTTTACTGTATTCAGGGAGCATTGGGCAGCAGTCGTAATATCCTTATTTTGATGGCGGGCACGAATCATCATGATACAAGTTATTCTCTTCCATGATTCAGGTGGGTTCCAGCTATCCATCCTTTCTGACATCTTGTATATGAATGAAGAAGGGTCCAAACTTTTAAATGAAGAGAAGTGTGTGTTAATACATGTAACTTACGGAAAAATATAATTAATTATAAATATGTCAAATTTATCCCGAACACCTGTATATATTATACACACACACACATACACACACTTTATATATACACATTTTATATTGATCACATACCTGAGATGCTGAAAGACCTACATTGGTGTTATGTGTGGGGTGCAGATGAAAACCAAGACATTTATTTTATTTATTTATTTTTTTTGAAGGGTTGTAGAAGCAAGTTCAGTGTGTTTGCAACTGCAAGGGAAAGGAATGCTGAACAGCTGCTGCTGCTGCTCTTGTATTAACAGGTGCCACAGGTGAAGAAATGTTATATATTAATCCCATGTGCGAGAGGTCAAGAGACTTATAAGTTCATCAGTGCCATGTGTTGGGATGCAGATAAGGACAGAAGTTTTTTTTCTTTTTCTTTTGAAACACTGCAAATTGCAATTGTTTGGGAATATTTCATGAGGAAGGCTGTTCCAGAGAACACAGGTGGACAGAATAAAAGAGGAAAAGAATAAGTAGGTTCAGTGTATTTTCAGTTGCACAATAAAGGGATATTAGGCCGCTGCTTGTATTAACAGGTGCAACTGAAAGTGATGGAAGGGTTTGGTTTTCAATTCACTGGCTATGGAAGTACCTGTAGAATAGGCACAGTGCTGAAACACTGCATCTGTGAGATAGAAGTTGAAGTCAATCTCTAAGAGAAGGATCATCAATGAGTCCTCACGTGTTTGGGTGTCCCATCCCAAACATGTGAGAAGTATTCTATGCATGGGTGGATTTGAGATTTGTATATAGTTAGGAACTGGTTTGGTGTAAAATAACCTTTTGAACAAAAGAGAATGCCTAGTTTTTTGGATGCTGAGGAAGCTATTGATGTGATATGCAGGGCCATCGCGAGAATATATCGTGGCCTGAGGCAAACAATTAATTATCACCCCTGATGGATTATAAGACAAAAATATAAGAAAATCTCCAATTGCTATTTTGGTTTTATTAATTACAAGAGAAACATTAATGCAAAATGATTACATAATAATATTAATTAAATGTTTGCTCTACGGGGATATCGCACAATAAAACTGTTTATAAGCTGTTCTAAATTGAAATTATAAGCTATGTCCACCTTTATCGATATAGTTGCTAGACTAACCAATCTTTCTTGGGTCATTGCTGTTTGCAAATAACTTTTAATGAGTTTAAGCTTTGTAAAATTTCTTTCTGCACTTGCTATGCCAACAACATTTGTTAACTAATATCCTTAGGGTAGTGGTTACGTTGGGGGATAAATTTCTACAAGATTTGAACGGGCACCTTTATTAAGTGGTGCTGTGAGGCAGGCTGCCTCTATGCTACACCCTGTCAATGGTATTGGTGGTGTGTTTATGTCAGTAGAGACTGGAGGTAAACTTTAATACAAGCAGAGAGAGATCTGATCTTGTCTGATGATGGTAAGTGAGCTGAGATGTCTTTTGCAAGAGAAAAGGCAAGACTTTTGGTGGCATTGAGCATGACAAGGTTGTTGCCCTATTGAAAGATAGTAAAAAAAAAAAAAAGTATGAAGATCAATGTGTAAGGCACTGGTTGTAGATGATCTTATGGCCTGGAGGTGTCAGAGTACTGCTTGATTTGTTGAACGAGTAGGATGAGTGGAGAGTACTATCCGTCAGCAAGGCTGTGGATAGGATTAATGGTGATTGTGAATAGGTAATTTATGAACAACAGAAAGAGATTAGGTAATAGAACAGAGCCTCAAGGTACCCCAATATTGATGGTGAAGCTCAAAGAGAGGGGACCACCCATCATGACATGCAGAGACCAACAAGAGAGAAAGCTGGCTACCCAATTACACAATTACAGAGGGTGTCAGGGAGACCAAAGGATGGCGATTTGTTAAGCAGGCCACAATGCCACACACAGACACATGGTTGAAGGCTTTGGAAATATCAAGGGCAGAAGCACAAGTTTCTCTACCTTTCCATGGCACATGTCCAGTGGTGGGTGATGTAAGCTATGAGGGCTGCTGTTGTTCTTGAATGGTAAAATCTATTCTGGTGGTGGTAATGATGACTTTCTGCTTTATTTTGGAGAGCACTGAGGTGATGACAATTGGTTGGTAGTTTGATCATTGACTTCTATCACTCTTTTCAAGAATAGGATGGATAGGAGATTGCTTCCATGCATTGAGATAAGTACCAAATATCTATAATAAATAAATTATAGAGACGATGCAGGACTGCTGTTAATTCTGAAGCACAATAAACAAGAGAATATTTAAGAACAATTGGAGAGATGCCGTCAGGATCAGAATACTTTTTCATATCTGAGTTTGTTAATAGTTTCCTGATTTCTTTTTTGCCAAAAATACTAAAGGAGTCATACAGTGCTTGGATTCCACTATGGTAAGAGGTGATTTCCCTTGGTCATCAGTGCAGGAGTTTGATGCTGGGAATATTTCTTTGTGTGAAGTAACAATAGTGGCATCAGGATGAGAGAGAAAGGTGGAAGTGCAAGAGAGCAGAAGTTACATCCAGCATCCTTCGTGAGGGGCCAGACAGCACAGCTTCCATTTGGACCGAGGCAAGTTTTTTGCTGTTGGCCTTTATGAAATCAGATTTGGATCTGATGATGATGACTGATTTGCATATGTTGTATGCTTCGGTGGGCAGCCGGTCGTAGGAATTTTGTCACCCCTTTCCCTTAAAAAAAACTATTTTAATGACATCTTAAAAGCTGTGATGTTAAGCTAGGCTTCAACATGTCTGATCATAAATTCTAAATAGCAGCATTACTTAATGAAAATTCATAAGTTAATGAAAATGAAAAATTATAAACTATATTTTTTACAGAAAGAGAAACAATTATTTAAGGGTGGAATTTTGTACTGAAAATGTGCATCTGCATTGGTAATTAAAATCAAGCGAACTCAGGTATACTCGTCAAACGCAGAGTAAATGCACCTGCTGTAAATTTTAATTAAATTATAACAAAGTGGCAATTATTAAAAGTTAGGTAGTTTATTTGAAAAATCAATTTTATTGCTCCAAAATTCATTAATATCACAAATACTACCAAAAATATATTGTTTTTATAATGTATTACTATTAACTTACACAGGAGGAGTCTGTGTAGCTCAACAGAAGTGCTGTTTGCACTCTAGTTCGAACTAGTCACCGACTAGAGGAGTTTTTTCTAAGCCTTTTCTTTAGCACAGGCTAGTGGGTTTTTCCTCCCTTAAACTCAAGAAAATCGGCTGCCGAACCCACACTATTTTCATACATTAAATATATTTTGTAGGATTAGGGACCACCAGATGGCAGCACTTACTAGCCACCTTCACTGCGCGCCGATTAATTAGTGATAGCCTTGGGCAGGCTATTTCTGATTGGCTACCAGTGGAGATTGAACTGCCCACTCAGTCTCCAAAAGTTAGATAGGGCTAAAAAAAAAGGCCTCGCCTACTTCCTATACGGGAACATAAAGGCGTTAGCTGATTTTTTTTTTTTTTTATTAATTTACATGTAAATAATGCTCATCACATTATGTAGAATGAAGAACTGCTAAATCACAAACACGTAACTATGGTAAATATAATTTTTTTTTTTAGATTTTAGAACACATGTCATGCCTTAACATAAGTTAATTTACATTTTCACTGTTAAAATGTAAATCTATTGTTTAAAACGAAACTTTTCTCTTTTATATTCGCAAAATCACAAATAAGGCGCCAGTGTTGTCTAATTTCTGACCGATTTCACGTTCAATTAAAATCATGGCAAGACCTTCCGATCGAGTTTCGGCCATAGTAAGTTTTAATAAGCTTTAGTTTTGAAAGACTACGCTCGCCGCTTGCAACTGTTACCGGTAATGCCAGTAATATTCTTAAGGCTACTGCAACATTAGGAACAAAGTTATTTTCAACTATATAACGTATACTTCAATTGGCAGCATATATTCTGGTACTAAGTACTCTTAATTCAGTGGCGTAGCTAGAGTAGTTGCCTCCCGGGGCGGTCCCTGAGTTTGCTGCCCCTCTCAATACATACCAAAAATACTACAAAAAGTTAAAACGAGTATAGTGAAATAAATTGAAACAACATGTTTATTTTTGAAGTAAAACTTTAATTTCAACATTCTAAAATATTATTTTTGTCGCTTTTCTGTTAGCAAAATCGTCGATGACTTTGGCGAAGTCTATTTCATAGTAATGTAGGTAATTCTTAATCGAATTTTATTTTAAAAAACTCCTCTCACAACTAGCAACACTTACAGCAATTGTAAGGAAAATTCGCAGTAGTATTACAATATTTGGAACTGAGTTCTTGAGACTGTATTTCAAAATTAATTGCAAAAGTTCAAAAAGGTTCAAAGTGCCACCCCCACCGCACCCCCCCTAGCTGTCTGTCTTAATTCATCAAATAGCTCAATGGCATCAATATCTCTATTTTCTTGATGCGTTAGAATATATTCTAGATTTTTACATTTGTTTAAAAGCTTATTTGTCGCCTCAGATTTCAATTTAGGGATATTATATAAAAACGAAAAAATGTGAACTGTGGTATTCCAATTACCCAAATCTTTCGTGGATAGAACTCATTGCCACATCAATAATAGAAAAGAAAAACTCGATTTTAAATTTAGTTTTGGGATCAGAAATAAGCTCATCTTTTGCTTCATAATCGTGTTGTTTTTTCTGCCGACGCATATCTCGCAGCACAATTTTTTAGCTTTAATTTTGGGAAAAAAGTGCGAGTGATATTCGAGTAAATACGGTAATTTTTTTAGCTTTCAAATTGTTAAGTATGGATCATTGGTCAAAGACTGGATTTATAAAACGCACAAAAGAGAGCAATATAGCAGATATAGAAATAAGCAATTTCACTCCTATCATTGATGATAAATTATTAATATTAAGTAAAAATGTATAGTATCTTTATAAATTTTGTTCTATTAAAAATAAATAATTTTTTTTTTGTTTAAATGTACATCTAAATTCAAATAAAACAGACATTTACAATGAATTTACAATATATATATATATATTCTGTTGTATTATATATTAAGGAATAAACATTTTTGAAAATGTTTATTGTTAACAATTCCTTATTAATGAATTTCAGTGATTACAATGTTCTACTACTGTTAAATAAAATTTATTTTTATATATGCGTATAAATTGTTTTGTAATTTTAACAAAATAAAATTTTTCGCAAAAATTTATCATGAAAAGTTATTTTATGGGGTCGCTGAAAAACGTTTTGTACAAGGGCACCTCCTACCCACGACGCGGCACTGCTAACCATGACTGATTAATATGTTCTCCATTGTTTAGTTACCTAGTGTAATGATTTAATGAAAATTTCTAACCATTAGAGCTGCGCGGAAAAACGAAATCACTATTTGGTCTCGCCGGCGGACCCTTCATTACCATTTCCAGTCTTTCGGCATCACTTAAAGAGGGATTCCATCTTGCTGGATCAATGTTCGTTTCAAGTTCATCACTTAATTTTTTTTTGAAGAGGAAGATGTTCAGTCAGTTTCGTTTTCGCCCTCATTGTTACTAATTGTGATACCAGTATTCGACATTACTGGGATCGCAATTAGAAGTACTTGCTATGAGCTCAGAATTTTTCTTTTCGGTCCTTTTGCTTACTGTTTCAATTTTAGATATTTATGCAAAGCCCCCCCCCCCCCCCGCTTTTTTTTTTTTTTTTCTCCGATTGTCGTTTCCGATATTCTGCGTCTGACGTTCTTACATTGGAATGTTAAAATTATTTTAAAAGCCAAATCCTAATAACTGCATCAAAAAAAAAAAAAGTATTATTAACAATCACTGCACAACTGTATTTATATATTTTGATTCTATTTCTTTAATTGGTTTACTCTTAACTAATTATCTTATTATGATCGTTTGGTATCATTGGTTAAATGAAATTTACCCTCAGGTCAAGGTCAATTCACAGCCAACAATGGAATAGAAAATAAATGCAAGATAGAAGGTGTTCTGCTATTGTCACTATGTCTGATATTAACACTGACAGTGTGATATTAAAAGCAACATAATACTACATTATTTTAAGTGATTATGGCAGTACAATGAAGTTTTATTATGTAAAAATTTAACTAACAATATCCTGAAGTCTGGTTTCAACAGAGAAGGAATAAATGACACCTTTTTGATTGTATAGCTTAGGCCAATTTTGCTGCCCCATAAACTTGTCGGTCCCTGCAAATGCATTTGTTGCACTGGCAGGAGCTGGTGGACAGAGTATGAAGATTGAGTTCTCAAAACAAGTCACTTGCAGTAAGCTAAATTTTTTTATTTGACTGCTTTGGTATGCGTTCATTTGAACCTGAGCTTGGAAAGCAGAATAAGATTATGCCTTGAATTGGGGATGAAAGTCTTCATGCCACTGAGAATAATTTCTATAACTCATTCATAGCAGGTGTTAGGATCAGATGATTGGAAACAATTGTCAGACAAAAAAAAGGGGGAGTAGAAATTCCAGAGATCATCCCAGCCGGCTCCTTTGTAGTGCCAGAAGACATGAGGCTGGAAGTGGTTGAGGGAGGGGTGTCCTGTGGGAGAGGAGACTTGTATAAGATTGTGGTCAGAGTTGCTGACAAGAGAGATGACCTCTGCAATATATCTGGAAGGAGAACTGGTCAAAAAGAGATCCAAAATAAGCAGGTTATCAGGAATTTGAGTATGTAGATGTATGATTCATGTTAGGTCATTACTTATGGCAAGGACTTCTGATTCTTGTTCAGCTTGGTCAGTGGCATTGGAATAGGGGATCCAGTTGGAATTGTGGATGTTGATATCACCCAGGATGATGATGATCTCACTATTTGGAGAATTGGATTGTAGATGGTCGAGTTTCATGGAATGGAATGTGAAAAGGCCAGAATGAATATCGGTTTGGAGACTGGTAAATGCAACAAATGGATGTTACTAAATGGGGCAAGGAAACCTTGAGCCAGAGAATGTCAAAAGCAAGGATTCTAAATCGACAGGGAGAGGCTGTATATTGCATATACAGTTCAATCGATAATGCTATTGTAGTACCTGTATAATTGACTGTTGAAACACTACATCTGTGAGATTATTATTGTCACACCCTCCATGGAGTCATCAGACTCATCATGGACAGTTCATTCAATTGATAACATATTTATCATATTGACCCTTAAAATCCTTTTCCATTCATTTGCAATTCTCCATGTAAAAAATCTACTCCTCACAACCTTCTTTGCACACTCCAACACAACTTCCAGGAACGGCCTCAGATTCTTTCCCTTTCACCTTCTACTTTTTTTGTAAGTGCTCCCCCCTCTGTATTAATTGAATAAAATCCCCTCACTAATTAACCTTTTCTGCCTTTCAGTTAACGTCATTAACCTATTAACCTTTAATCTCTCTCTCTCTCTGTGTCTGTCTTTATAAAGAGTGCTCCACAGGCTAGATGCCATTTTAGTCACTCACCTGTGGATCCTCTCCAACACTTATCCCCAACTCAAGAAACACAGGTGGACAAATCTATTCACAGCTGTCCAGTTGTCATATGAAGCCTTATAAAGTATAATAATCTTATCTGCTGGTTTTGTACTCTAACATCCAAGTTGGCTTTTGAGCTTTTTATCTGCTTTTGCAATATGCCCCTCTGAATTTCAGATCCTATCCTTCACATCCAAATCACATACACATCCAAATTCTTACTCTGTAAGTTTTCTGCAGTTTAGTTCCTTTTAAGCATGCAACTGTTATCCCTTGTCCATACTACTAGCCTGTTTAAATGCTATGTATTATGGGAAGGGATAATAAATAATAAGGTCATGTACCTTTTCACTACTTGTATATGGGAATTATATGGCTTCTGCATTACTTCAACCTTGGTATCTCTTCTGGGTCTAGTTCCATCTGACAAAACCTCAAAAAAAAAAAAAAGGTCAAAAATAGTCTGTGTAGTGGCCCTTCCCATAATGAATAGCATTATACATGCCCAAAAGGGGTGTGTTCTTTGCATTATGGGATACTAAGGCAATTGATGCAAAGTCATTAGCCTGTATATACAAGTGAATTTATAAATTAAAGATGCCTCATTATTTATAAATTAAATAATGTTCTTATTTATTAATTATTTATAAATTAAATAATTGATAAATAATGATGTCTCATTATTTACAAATTATTTATAATTTATAAATTAAATAACATCATCATTTATAAATTAAAGATCCCTCAATGAGTCTTTGGACTCCAGGGAGTCCAAAGACTCATTGAGGGAGGGTACCTACTCTACAACTCTCCGTCTCCACCACTCAATCCTCTAACTACAGCCGCATCACATATGCCCTGTCGCACTTCACTAGTGATCTTCCCCTTTTGGGATACCACTCCTCCCCCACCCCATATATCTCCTGCTCATTCACCCATCTGTTCGTCTTCCACTATACCCTCTATGCTCCAGCTGCTTATGATGTTGCCTTCATGAGGACAAAATATACTGCTCATTGAACATTTCTGCTATTTTTTCTGCATCAGTTACAAATCTGCCAGTGTCATCAACAAGCATCATTCTTCCATAGTAATTTTTTTTTTTCTGTTGCCACATATCGAAAGAACTCATTAGGATTTTTCTTAGCTTGATTAGTTAATTGCTTCTCACACTGCACATTTCTTATCATTACCAACTGACACATTTCTGGCCTGCTCCTTGTACTCTTCATGCAATTGATTATTACCAACATTCATCTTGTGTTGCCACCATAGTGCCTTCTTCTGCTTCTTACAGATTTCACACTTAATCTCTATTCATCCATTTTACTTCTACCTTATTTAGCATTTTGGAATACACTCAGATATTGCTGCTGTTAATTAGTTCTTGATCAATGCTCAAGCAGCATCTGTCTCTTTTCCACTCAACTTCCCTTTCCATGCTATAGTTCCCAGTTATCTCCTAAGCTTTTCATTATCACCAGCCATAGAAGGCTTCATTGATATTCTCATATGACTGATTACAACCCAAGTGATCACTACAATCTATATTCATTGAAGTTATCTTTTCATAAATTCTCCTCCTTTTAGTCACATTAGCTAAAGAATTCTCTAGGATTCCCTTTCATCTGCTCATCACTCTCTTGGGATTTGAAAACAGGCTAATGGATAGCTGATTAGTCTTTGCCTTGTACTGCTCATGAGCTTTGCATTACATTTCTTTTTGCATTACATTACATTTATATTCCTTTCAATTTTTTTTTAATGTCCACCTGCTTAATAATGTTAGCCATTAATTTAACTTCTGCGATTATTTTTCTAACTCTGAGAGAATGTTTAAGGAAGCCAATATGGCTTCCTTAAACATTCCTCAAATGTTTCATGCACTACAATGTTTTATGATTCCATCTATTGCTGGCATTCTATGAGCTGCTTTCTAAGTTTGCAACAAACTTAGAAATTTATTAGCTAAAAATTTACATACTTGGGCCTCACTAGATTAAGATTTCATGATCCTGTCTGCTCCTGGGGAAAAGTGGCTCTCTTGGTTATGGCCGTAGTATCTGATTCTGTTTCCAGACGCTACACTCCAATTCTTGGGATCCTGCCATCAATGCTGTTTTAGATAATTATCCCTTAGTCATCTGAATAAATTTCAGTGTGCCAATTTGCCAATACATTTCATATACATCTTTTTTTGCACCTCATATCACTAACAGGAACTTTATATTTTGTTCTGATGGTCACAGGGATATAATGTGAGGATACTGCATTTTCAGAGACAAGAGGATTATTCCTGCTGAACTTCCTCTTATTGTTATCATCAAGTGATCACTATACAATCTATATTCATTAAAGTTATCTTTTCATAAATTCTCCTCCTTTTGTCCCTGAAAATGCAGTATCCTCACATTATATCTCTGTGACCATGTCTTCCTCTGTTGCTGTAATGCTGTAATTTTTTAGCAAAGTCACACTTAACAATGCCAAAAACTTCTTTCCTCATATTTCAGATGCCTTTGCATTAGTCAACTTATATTGCATCTCTGGAACCTCTCCAGTATATCCTCACCCCCCCACCCCCCTTAACAGTTAGTAACTAGATCTGTGCACAGTAATCCATATGTGGCCTGATCAAGATCTTATACAATAGAACCATAAATTCTTTCTTTACTTCTGCATATCATGATCTTCCTTGTCAGTGCCACAATGTGTTGTGATGTCCTCACAATTTTAAGAGTATGACTCCTGAACTTCAGGGTCCCTGTCCACCACTACTGCTCTGAGATCCCTCATTTCCTTCAGAATTTCCCCACCCAATGTATATTCTGCTTCCATCCTTGCCTATCATATTATGAAAACTTACACTTGGCAACACTGAACTGTATTGCCAAGGGGACAGTCCTTTCAGATCCTTCCATATGGAAACATTTGCTCTTTCATAGGTCTTCTCACCTTTGCATCATCTGCATATTAAAACCATATCTTATTATAAACCTCTCTCAATATCATAAACATGCAAGTTAAACAATAATGGCCCTAAAGCAAACTTCCCCATGGCACAGTATTAGTGATTTTCCTTTTCCAGGATACATAACACCCCATAATACAACTCGCTAATACCTGTTGGACATTCAAGTACCCGTCCAACTCATTAATCTGTTATCTGCCATCTGTTCCAATTTAGTTATCAACTGTTTGTGTGGCAATCTGTCAAAGTCTATTGCAAAATCTAAATATGCTACTAATATGCATCTCCCTTGTTAACCATCACAAAGAATATATCTGTTATTAACCCAAGATTGGAGGGAGATTTAGTATCCCATTCACAATCACATCTTGTGATGATATGATTGGATCTACAACTCTTAGTCCTCATGTACTCTCTGATATACGAGGGTCTGAAAAGTTCTCAGCCTAACGATGAAAAGACGAATTTATAATTTAAAATTATTTTTATTTTTCAACATAATCTCCCTTAAGACTAATACATTTATTCCAGCAATGCTCCAATGCTATTATCTCATCCCTGTAGTGGTTCTCAATAAGATCAGCAAAATACCCCTCTAGAGCACTGCAATCACCTCTTGATTTGAATAAAAATGTGACCAGAGAGGAATAGTTTTAGTTTTGGGAAGAGAGAGAAGTCAGAGGGAGCCAAATCTCGGGAATAGGATGGATGTTTCAACAATTCATAGTGCAGATCCCTTAATTTTCCCATTGCCAAAACAAATTTGTTGGCTGGTCCTGATGAAAGATGATTTTTTTCTTCTGCAAACCAGGTCTTTTCTCACAAATTTTTTCGTCTAGTCTGGTTAAAAGATCAGAATAATATTCCCAGGTTATTGTTTTACCCTTTTCAAGGTAATTAATAAACAAAATGCCTTTAGCATTCCAAAACACTGATGCCATGACCTTTCCTGTTGATGGAACCGACTTTGGCTTCTTTGGCACTGAACAACCAGCTACTGTCCACTGTTTCGACTGCTGTTTGGATTCTGGTGTGTAATGGTGAATCCAAGTCTCATCCATAGTAATAAATCGATGCATAAAATTAGTTTTATTTTTGTTAAAACGCTCCAAGGCAGTTCTTTTGAAATACCTATAGTCTCAGCAATTTCATGCACTGTGATTTGCCAGTCGTCCAATACCATATTGTGCACTTGATCAATGATTTCTGGTGTTGTTACATTTTTTGGACTTCCTTCATGTGGATCATCTTCAAGGCTGGTACTGCCACGTTTAAACTCGGCAGCCTATTTCTTAATTGTCGAAAACGTAGGAGAAGAGTGCCCATAAACATTTATGAACTTCAAATGAATTTCTTTTGGTGTTAAACCTTCTTTTACAAAGAATTTTATAACCGCATGATACTCAATTTTATCCATTTCAAGGGATATAGACAACACTTTTACTTCAGACAGCTGTATAAAACAAACTACTTGATAATATGACTTGGAATTTCACATGGATGCCTATGGCAGATGTACCAACTTAGGAAAAAAAAAAATCTTGCCGATAGTGTTGGCATCTATGGTTGAGGCCGAAAACGTTTCAGACCACTCGTATATTATTATTATACAGGTATCTCCATGGAATTAGAAGACTCATTGTGGGAGATCCTGATGAAGCATCCACAACCATCTCTAGCAACTCATTCCACCCATTCACCACTCTCCAAGCAAAAAACCTAGTCTTAACACCCTTGGACACCACACTCTTACACAACTTTTTAAGACAGGGTACATGTGGAATTACTGTGCTGGCAAGTATGACAAGCTTAGGAGACTGCTTGGTTCAGTTCCACGGCATGTAAAACTGCAAATGCTGGATGTTGATAGGGCATGGGCAGTGGTCAAGGAGCATTTTCCTAGATTACCTAGATTCCGAATAGCAAATCAAGTAGGAGTTAAATGGATTAATAACACCATTAAACTTGAGTTGCAAAAAAAGAAACAACCGTGGAAGGAATTTAAGGAGAAAGGTGACCTGAAGGCACATGAATGGTATAAACCGCAGGCCAGAAGGGTAACGAGTGTGGTGAGAAAAGCAAAAACGGATTATGAAAGGAAATTAGCCATGCAAGCTAAAGAGAATCCCAAACAGTTCATTCAATATGCTGCTATGATTTTAAGGAACACCAATGGTAGGGAGGTCACTTAATCATTCGATATAGTGGAATTACTGAGCAAGCCCTTTGCAAGAGTATATCATCCAGGTGGTGATATTGCAGGAATGAAGGAACCATTAGTTTATATGGGAATTGTGGGGAATGAAGTGGAGGTGAATAGTCTATTACAGAACCTTAATGTGAATACATCTGTGGGATTGGATGGTATATCAGCACAGGTCTTTTGTGAAGTGGCTAAAGAATTGTCAGTGCCCTTGACCTTATTGTTTATTCTTGTTTAATCTGAGTCTCGGGTCTGGTTTAGTTTTCCTCTCTTTCCGCCCGAAGGAGTGGAAAGAGAGGAAAATAGTTCCACTGGATAAAGGAGGATCCAAAACTACTGTTGCAAATTACCGACCGATCAGCATATGAAGAGTCATTGTCAAGGTCTTGGAGAAAGTAGTCAAGGGAAAAATACAGGAATGGATTGATGAAAATGTGATACTGTATGGGGACAGCATGGTTTTGTGAAGGGTAGATCATGCCTCAGTAACTTGCTCAGGTTTTATAACACAGTGACGGCTGAATTGGATAAGGGAAATGGTTTTACAGTGATACTGCTGGACCTGGCTAAGGCCATTGACATGATACCACATGGAAGTCTAATCTGTAAACTGCAATATATGGGAATGGATATAGGGTTAGTGAGATGGACAGGAGGGTGGTTGATGGAGAGATACCAGAGAAGAGTTTACTCAGGAGTAGAGTCCAAAAGATGGCCTGTGACTACTGGTGCCGCAGGGTTCTGTTCTTGGACCACTGCTATTTAATTTGTTCATTAATGATATAGGGAAAGATCTTAGAGGAATGGTTCATTTGTTCACTGATGATGCTAAGTTGGGTAGGGCAATATGAATGCAGAAGATATCAAAATTGTGCAGGATGATTTGGATAGATTGGAGGTCTGGACTAAGGAAAATGGATGTCACTTTAATGTGGCAAAATGTAAGGTTATGCATTTTAGGGTGAAAAGATTAGCAGCAGTGTATCACATTGGTGGAACTGTACTCCAGGAGATTAATGAGGCCAGGGACTTGGGAATGTTGGTGGATAGGGAGTTGAAGTTTAGGGGACACATTGCAAAAGTGGCTAAATCAGCTCATCAAATCACTTGGATGCTGAAGAATACTTTGACGAGCAGAGATAAGCAAGTTATTATTCCTCTTTATCGAGCCTTGATAAGACCCCATCTTGATTACTGTGCCCAGATCTGGTCAACTAGGTTTCTTCTTGATGGGGAGGTTGAGAGGATCCAGAGGCGAGTGATCAAGATGATAGCAGGTCTATGGAATGAACCTTACGAAAACAGGTTGAAGATTTGTGGGTTGCAGAAATTGATTGATAGGTGTAAAAGGGGAGATATGATTGAGACATTCAAATTGCTGAAGGGTTTCTATAGGATTAATTCAGAGGATATTTTTGAGAATAGGACTGGTGGTGGGAGGACTAGGGGACATCCATGGAAGCTAGGCAAGAGTGTGGTTAGTAAGGGTGTTAGAGCTGGGTTTTTTACTTTTAGAGTGGTGAATGAGTGAAATGAGCTGCCTGCGTCTGTTGTGGGTGCTATGACAGTGAATGAGTTCAAGGCAAAGTATGATAGATACTGTGTGAATGTCAAATAGTTGTGTGGACATGATGTTTAGGGCCTCCCTCGATGAGTCTAAGGACTCCTTGGAGTCACCCATAATAATAATAATAATAATAACTTCCACTGGTGACCCCCTTGTTCTCTCCCTTCTTACTGAAAAGTCTTCAGTGTCAATCCTATAAAACCCCTCTAATAATTTAGATATTTCTATGAGGTCTCCTCTGTCGTCTATCAGCTAATTTTTGAAGCCTACAGGCCATCAATCTCTTCTCATAAGAAGCATTCCACAGACCTACCACAATCTTTGTCACTCACTTCTGGATCCTCTCCACAACTTCTTCACCACTACAGAATCTGAGAGTCCAAATTTGTGTACTTTAGTGCAAATGTGGCCTTATATAGGGGAACAAAGAGGTAACCTAAACAGCCCATCACCTTTCACTTCGCCACCTTTAACTGGCAGTTATTTACCTTTGACCATACTGCTAGTCTGTTTAAGTCTTCCTGCATGATCTGTGCATTACCTTCAATTCCCATTACTATAGAATAACACATGTGCCACAGTAAATAACTTTTTTATTATGTAAATATTTTGTCTTATGTGTCATAAGACATCATCATCATCATCAGTACAACCAATGGCAGCTGATGACAATAAAAACAGGTGGGGCCAGGGGACAAAAACAACTTAATTTTTTTAATATTTATATAGTGGTTCTATTATTGATTTATAGTTATTATTTCTATTACAATAATGTTTAGTCAGACTCCACTGATGCATTGAGCTGTTAATTTTTTTAAATTGGAAAAACAAGAAACGTTTTTCCAATAAACTATCGATTTTGTTCATAGTTAAAATATATTGTTTATGGATGTAATAAAAATTTAAACTTTAAAATAAATTATAACAAAAAAACGACAACAATAATTAAACACACTAAAAACAATACAACAGAACAAGAACGAGAATAAATAATAAGACAATGAAAGAATTGCGCACTATTTATGTACAAATGTAGTGATTGGGCCAGACTAAACGGGCCCCAAGATAAGCATTGCGCCTGGTAAACAAACATGATTGCTACTGCACATACCTCATACATGCCCTGTGTTCTACACGTATAAAATAGGGCCAGCCATGGCTGGCCCCAGAGACTGTACTAAGTTGCATTATACAATATTGCCACAAAACTCTACAGTAATTTTTTTATTAAACAATAAAACTGGTAAACAAACACGATTGCTAGTACATGTGGTTCACAATCAAAGAATCGTGCGCTATGTACATATGTGCAACAGTGACTGGGCCAGAGTAAACTGGCCCCAAGATAAGTGTTGCACCCGATAAACAAATATGATTGCTAGTGTACGTGCTCATACATGCCCTGTGTTATTATTATTATTATTATTATTATTATTTGACACCTCCAGGGAGTCCAAAGACTCGTCGAGGGAGAGTGTGCCAACAGCATCTAATGATTGGGCCCCTTCCAACTACTAACCGTGTTCAAACTTACTTAACTGAGCCATTAGTAGCAGAGGCTCTACCAATCGACCAACCTTTGCCTGCAAAGTGTTGATCGATTGGTAGATCGATCAACACTTTGCAGTATTTTATACTTGTATAAAATACTATTTTATACAAGTATTTTATACTTGTATAAAGATACAAGTATTTTATACTTGTTCTACAAGTATAAAATACTTGTAGAACACTTGGCCCCAGAGACTGTACTAAGTCTCATTATACAATATTGCCACAAAATACTACAGTATTTTTTTTTATTAATCAATAAAACGTGTTGGAAATAGATCAAAAAATAATAATTACGAGAAACATATTTTTTAAAACTACAATTATTGGGCTACTTATACAAATATAGGTGGGGCCCGGTCCCTATAGATGAGCCACCCCTGAGTACAACTAACGAACAATAGCAATTGAATTCAAAATACAGCAGTGCTTAAATTGGAATTGAAAACACATGCTTAAATTGGAATCCCTCTACGTATACAGTTGTGTGTTCATGGATTTAAAATGGCTGGGCTGAATTTAACATTGAAATCAAGTTCCTGCCATTCAGTTCCATCAATTCTCTTCCCAGAGTACATCACCTTACACTTCGCCACATTTAACTGGCAGCCATTTACCTTTGACCATACTGTTAGTCTGTTTCTTGCTGCAGGATCTGTGCATCACCTTCAATTCCCATAGAATAACACATGTGCCACAGTAAATAACTTTTTTATTATGTAAATATTTTGTCTTATGTGTCATAAGACATCATCATCAGTACAACTAATGAACAATAGCAATTGAATTCAAAAAACAGCAGTGCACATGCTTAAATTGGAATCCCTCCACGTATACGGTTGTGTGTTCATGGATTAAAAACGACTGGGCTGAATTTAACATTGAATTTATTTAAAATATAGAATATAAATTATTGAATGCGATTGAGGAAACCAATTTCCCAAACTTTTGGAATAGTGACATGGTCATTTCGATTAAGATTAGGTCTATGAAATAAGGCTTCAGCACTTTCTTTATATAAACATTCATGTTTATATGTGGAACTATATAGTAGCTTGGTGTTTTGCCATTGGATCATGCAGTTAGCATTTTCGATTCCATGTTGTGCAAGGCCAGATTCGTGAGGTTTGATAAGGCAGATTTGGTCTTGATGTGCAGAGATATGTTTATTTATAGATCTTCCTGTTTTTCCATAGTAAGATAAGTTACATGAACATGGTACTTGGTATATGGCAGTTAGCATCATGAGAGTTTGCCTTTTGGAGAAGGTAGCAAGTTGTGAATTTGGTTGATGAGTTTGTAGGTAGCAATGAGTTGATATTTTCTCATAATTTTTGCCACACATTCAGAGATGCCTTTAATATATGGTATAGGAGTCCTATAGGGCTTCCTTCTGGATTGATTTGTAGGAGAGGAGTTAATTATTTTTTGGGTTCTTATTGGATTATATCTATTTAGTAAGGCTGTTTCTTTGATAATTGCCAATTCTTATTCTAGGGATTCTTCATAAAAACAAATCTTGTGTGCTCTGGATACTAAAAATTTTATGATGCTATATTTTTGAGATTGATGGTGAGCTGATTTATTATTGACAGGATGTCAAAATTTTGCAGGATGATTTGGACAGTTTGGAGGACTGGGCTAAGGAGAATGGATGTCAATTTAATGTGGCAAAGTATAAGGTTATGCATTTTGGGGTGAAAAGATTAGCAGCAGTATATCACATTGGTGGAACCGTACTTCAGGAGATTGATGAGGCCAGAGATTTGGGAGTGTTTAGGGGGTCGAAGGTGGAGAGAGAGTTGAGGTTGGGGGGGGGGGCACATCGCAAAAGTGGCTAAATCAGCTCATCAAATCACTTGGTTGCTAAAAAATACTTTAACAAGCAAGTTATTGTTCCTCTGTATCGAGCCTTGATAAGACCCCATCTAGACTACTGTGCCCAGATATGGGCACCAGGGTTTCTTCTTGATGGGGAGGAGATGGAGAGGATCTAGAAACGAGTGACCAAGATAATAGCAGGTCTATGGAATGAACCTTATGAGAACAGGTTGAAGATTTTTGGGTTGCATAAATTGGTTGATAGGTGGAAAAGGGGGTGATATGATTGAGACATTCGAATTACCGAAGGGTTTCTATAAGATTAATTCAGAAGATTTTTTTGAGACTAGGACTGGTGGTGGGAGGATTAGGGGCCATGCATGGAAGGTGGGCAAGAGTGTGGTTAGCAAGGGTGTTAGAGCTAGGTTTTTTACTTACTTGGAGAGTGGTGAATGAGTGGAATAAGCTGCCAGAGTCTGTTTTGGGTGCCATGACTGTGAATGAGTTCAAGGCGAGGTATGATAGATACTGTGTGTATGTCGAATAGTTGTTCTTGACATGATGTTAGGGCCTCCCTCGATGAGTCTATCGACTCCTTGGAGTTGCCCGTATATAATAATAATAATTATTATTATTATTACGTGACACATCGGGAGTTCAAGGACACATCGAGGGAGGGGACCTACTCTACAACTCTGTCTCCACCAACTGCAACTAAAGCAACACCATCTACCACCCATCACCACCACTAGTATTTCCAGAGACAAGCACAAACATTCATACCCACGGCAGGATTTGAACCCGCAGCCTTTTGGCTGGAGAGCTGATATGCTAACCAGGTCAGCTTTGGATGGATATAACAACCTGAAAAAGTTGGTTTTCAGTAGACCAGCTTACCATCCATCTCAAAAATATAGCATCATAAAATCTTTAGTATCCAGAGCACACAAGATTTGTTCTTCTGAAGAATCCCTAAAACAAGAATTGGAAATTGTAATAATTCCCTTACATATTCTCATAATACACAGCCTGATATGCCATCTAATCCCATGGCTGTGTTTGTATTGAGGTCCTGCAATAGTTTAAGCACATCAATCCTGTCAGTCAATGTCACATCTGACATTTCAATCTCACCACTCAAATGGTACATTCCTTCAAAATGCTTACTCAGTAATTCAACTATTTGGTTTGTTCTGTTCCCCTCACTCAGCATGTTTTTAAAGTCATCCTTCCATAGTCATTCCTCCTTTTACTTGAGGCCAAAAGAACTCCTTAGGGTTTCTTTTGGCCTCATCAGCTTTCTCTCATAATTAGCTTTGGCCTTCCTTACATTACAGTCACCCTTCTTTCCTAAGCCCTATACTGCTCATGGGCATGTGATCACCTGTTTCTTTATCATCCTTCTACATCTTTCTTTATGTGCATCCCCCTGCTTAATAAATGTATTCATCCATCTAACTCCTACTTGATTTATCTTTCTGACATTAAGAATACATTCAGATACTGATTTCAACAAACACCCCTTGACCACTTCCCATACAGCAACAACTTCTCTTCCCTACAAATTCTTATGCATGGCTCTGCTGAAAGCTATCTTATCACTTTTGCTTCAGACAAATTGATAAGATAGCTTATCTTAATCACCTGCTTTATAGTTCCACACATATATCCCTTCTTAATAGAAAATTCTGCACGTCTGGCAATCTCCCAGGTCAAAGACTACATGATCAGTTTCTCCAAGTAGAGAAATTGATCATGTAGTCGTTAAGAGTGCTGGATCTGATCATTGCATCAGAGAACTTAAGACTAGCTAGATTGGTTAGTGTTAAGTTCTCTGATGCAATGTTCAGCCTCAGCACTCTTGAACCTCATGTCCCCTCCATTACATGTTGCCTCGAGTAATTATCTCTCAGTAGCTGTATTAATTCCATTTTCTTCTCTGTCTGTGACCACCATTCGTCTTCCCAGTCTACGAGGGTGGTCTGAAAAGTTCTCGGCCTTGACCAAAGATGGCAACACTATTGGCAAGATTTATTTTTCTAAGTTGGTACATCTGTCATAAGCATCCATGTGAAATTGCAAGTCATTCTATTAAGTAGTTTGTTTTATACAGCTGTCTGAAGCAAAAGTGTTGCCTGTATCCCTTGAAATGGATAAAATTGAGTATCGTGCGGTTATAAAATTCTTTGTAAAAGAAGATTTAATGTCAAAAGAAATTCATTCAAAGTTCATAAAAGTTTATGGGAACTCTTCTTCATTTTCGACAATTACAAAATAGGCTGCCGAGTTTAAACGTGGCTGTACCAACCTTGAAGATGATTAACGTGAACGACGTCCAAAAAGTGTAACAACACCAGAAATCATCGATCAAGTTCACGATATGGTATTGGATGACTGGCAAGTCAAAGTGCGTAAAATTCCTGAGCCTATAGGCAGTTCAAAAGAACGTGTAGGATTTATTTTGCATGAAGAATTGCAAATGAAAAAGCTTTGCACAAAATGGGTGCCGCGCTTGCTCACAGCAAATCAAAAATACACTCGCATGAAAATCTCTGAACAGTGCTTGGAGCACTTTAACAAGAATAAAACTGATTTTGTTCATCAATTTATTACTATACAGGGTGTTCGGGATAAATTTGACAGTTTCGTAAGGAAAAAGAAAATCTTCTTTGTATCTATTAAATTTAATGAATTGACAAAAAAACATTACAGGCAGAGTTAATTACAATACTATCAACAAGATTTACTCAAAATAACCACCATTAGCATCGATCACAGCTTCAATTCTGCTTCGGAACCTCGAACAAGCTGATGCTACAGTCTCCCTGGGAAGGGCCGCAAAAACTGTTTTAATTTTATCCATTAACTGGGCTTTTGTATTACTGGAAGTGCGATTGGTGTCTTTTTCAACTGCGCCCCATACAAAATAATCCATGGGGTTAAGGTCTGGGGAGTTTGGAGGCCAAACATTTGGACTGGTGAAGTCGTAGAAATTTTCAGACAACCATTTTTGACTTTTCCCAGAGGTGTGGCAAGGGGCCGAATCCTGCTGCCATACATACGGCCTACCCTTGTTATCCAGGGCTTGACTACAGTTAGCAACTCCACGAACAAAGCCCGAATTCCAATGCCAGGGTTCTTCAACACCTGTTCCTGCAGATTTGCGAGGAATTCTGCTGTACGAACGCAATCAGATCGTCTGCTAGGGATCTTTCTTCTTGCTACATCCTCGTAGTCACCATTGCAAGTCTCTAGTTCATGCCTGATTGTTTTTACTGTATTCAGGGAGCATTGGGCAGCAGTCGTAATATCCTTATTTTGATGGCGGGCACGAATCATCATGATACAAGTTATTCTCTTCCATGATTCAGGTGGGTTCCAGCTATCCATCCTTTCTGACATCTTGTATGTGAATGAAGAAGGGTCCAAACTTTTAAATGAAGAGAAGTGTGTGTTAATACATGTAACTTACGGAAAAATATAATTAATTATAAATATGTCAAATTTATCCCGAACACCCTGTAGATGAGATTGGATTCAACATTACATGCCAGAATCCAAACAGCAGTCAAAACAGTGGACAGAAGCCAGTTGTTCAGTGCCAAAGAAGAAAAAGTTGGTTCCATTAGCAGGAAAGATCATGGCATCAGTGTTTTTAAGATGCTAAAGGCACTTTGTTTCTTAATTATCTTGAAAAGGGTAAAAGAATAACCAGGGAATATTACTCCAATCTTTTAATCAGACTAGACAAAAAAATTTGTGAGAAAAGACCCAGTTTGCAGAAGAAAAAAATCATCTTTGAACAGGACAATGCACCTGCTCACAAAGGTGTTTTGGCAATGGGAAAATTAAGGGATCTGCATTATGAATTGTTGGAACATCCACCCTATGCCCGAGATTTGGCTTCTTCTGACTTCTATCCCTTCCCAAAACTAAAACTCTTCCTCAATGGTCAGCATTTTTCTTTGAATCAAGAGATGATTGCAGCTGTAGAGAGTATTTTGCTGATTTTATTGAGAGCCACTACAGGGACAAGATAACGGCACTGGAGCATCACTGGAATAAATGTATTAGTCTTAAGGGAGATTATGTTGAAAAATAAAAATAATTTTTAAATGATAAATTATCTTTTTCATTGTTGAGTCGAGAACTTTTCATACCACCCTAGTATGTCCCCATAGTTGAAATTCCCCATAATTACTCAACCTAATCACTTATCATACTAATTTATACATGCATGTTATCTACATTCTCTTATATACCCCTGGATTATATCATCTGCTCTTAATAGTTGTCCTTCACAAACCTCAAGAAATTAATTTTCTTTATGTCCAGATACTATTTCTTTATGCAAATCTTTATTACCAGAACTAAAATCACTTATAACAATAACACCCTTCTCTTGTTCATCAAACCAGTTTGCCTATTCACTTTTTCTCCATCCTTCAGCAATACACTATTATTCTCCTCCATCTTCTACCATACTGCCCCTATTCCCTTTACTCTTGCATTTCTGTCTGGTGTCAGCATAATTCCTCAACTATAATCAGCAGCACTCCATTTCTGTTCTCACAAAAATCATGTTCTATTTCTATTCCCATCAAGATATCATCCTCATTCAATCATATTTTGCTTATTCTAAAAATATTTTAGACATGTTAGACTCACTCAATGCAAACAGTTTTGTCTGCCTTATCTGATACTTTTCGTACTTTGTTAGTACTCAATGAATTGCTCAGCTGTGACTTCTCTACACTGACTGCTGGCTACTCACTTTTATCACTGCCTATCCCATATTTTTCTCTGGACTCAATTCCTCCCCTTGCTTTCCATTCCAGTGCCCATACATATTCATTACTACTTCATACATCCACTCCCCTTAACAGCCTTCCTCACTTTCTGCATTTCTCCACACATACTGTATTCTTATTTTTTCAATCTCATAAGTCACACTATTCTCCTCTCCATTCACGAGCAGTTCTTTAGTCTTACCTATCCCATTATACCTTTCACATTATATCTTACTTGTTATCAGTTGTTAATGTTACTCAATACTCTCTCTCACTTCCAGGAATAGTCTCCCCTGTTGACCTATACCAAATTCATTTAATCTATCACTTTTATATAAATCTATCTGTCTCATAGATGCATTCCACACATTAACAAATTGCACTGCTTTCTCTTCACACAGAACTGCCAACTTGTTATTCATGATTTTTGCTTTAAATATTGACTCGTCATTGTCATGCCAGAGCAACACACTAACTACCTTTATTATCACACTTGTCTTTCACTCTCTCCTCAATAATCTCCTAATATGCATCCTTACATTCTCTTTCTGTCCATCCAAATCAAATATGTTCCAACAACTACCAACTTTCTTGCTCATTTTCTTGCTTAAGTTGCAGCACATGGGTTTAGATGTTGGGTTAGTCAACTGGATTCAGTTGACTAACCCAACATCTAAACTGATAGATATCAGAGAGTTATGTATGGGTGGGGCAATATCAAGGAGGCAGAAGGTTGTAAGTGGAGTTCCATTTTATTATCACATCATAATGGAGTTCCATTATGATGTGAAGCTGGGAAGGGTTATTAGTAATAGTGCAGATGCAGCAGACCTGCAAGAATAGGGTATCGGTTTAATGCAGCAAAATGTAAAGTCTTGAAGTTTGGGACACATCGATGGGAGGCTGCATATGTGATTGGAGGAGCTGTACTGGAGAAAGTAGGGGAGACAAGAGATCTTGGGGTGATGATTGATAGAAAACTGAAATTTAGGGAGCATATTGCAAAGGTGGTGAAGGTAACCCAGAGGATTGCTGCAATACTGAGAAGGAAACTGACTTACAGAGATAAAAGAGTTATCATTCCATTGTATAAGACCCTAATCAGACCACAATTAGACTATTGTTCTCAAATTTGGTCCCCAGGATTTGAAAGGGGAGAAATTAACTGTGGAAAGGGTAAAGAAGTGGATAACAAAGATGGTTTCAGGACTGTATAATGTTTGTTATGAGAATCGGCTGAGGGAATGTGGACTGCAGAGTTTGGTGGACAGAAGGAGAGGTGATATGATTGAGACTTTTTAAACTGTTGAGAAGCAGTTACAGGGGAGTTCTTTCACTTGATGGAACAGCGGGAAGGAGCAATGACAAGGAGCCATCCCTGGAAGTTACGAAAGGAAGCAGTGAGCAAGAGGATGAGGAGTGGTTTCTTTGGGTGGATGGTGGTTGAACCTTGGAATGCATTGCCTGATAGAGTGATGAGAGCAAGAATGGTCAATGAGTGGTATGATAAACATTGTGTTTCCTAGGAAGGTCCTTCCACGATGAGTCTCTTGACTCCATGGAGGAAATTTATTATTAATAATAATAATAATTTTCTCCTCATTTCTTGTGTTTAGGCTAAGGTACAAATTAGAACTCATATTGCATTTTTAACAGAATGAAAAGAATACAAGGAATGAATTAGACAAGTGTAATTCATTCCTTGTACTGTCCGACCACAGATATTAATATTTTGTAACACCTCCAGGGAGTCCAAAGACTCATCGAAGGAGGACACCTACTCTACAACTCTCCGTCTTCACCACTCCAACAACCACAACTACCTTCATCATCTACACCAATGCCATTTACTGCCGACAACCACCACTAGTATTTTCACAATACAATCACAAACATCCATGCCCATGCCGGGATTCGAACCCACAGCCTTTTGGCTGGAGAGCGGATACGCTAACCACTCAGCCAATCAGGCCGGCAATGGGGGCGACAAGATCTACATATCGGCTGGCAAAAGGAAGAAGGCAATGTACAAATTCGTTACCAACACACAAAATCATGTGCTTTATACATAAATTTTCCAACTGTTGTACAAGCAAAATAGTTACTACTTTAAAAACTACAATTTTCATAAAAGAAAAGCTATTTTTCTGACATATAAGAATAAACACTCATCCCACGAAAAGCATTGATTACCCTATTATTGGAATGGATTCGCCTTCTGACATGTGCAGAAGTGTCGAGAGATCTCACATCTGTGGGTGCACAGTATATGCTGCCAATAATTTGTCTCGGTTATAGATACATCTTCAGAAAAGGGGGGGAATGATATAACCATATAGGCAAGACAAAGTAATATGAAACTTAGTAGACTACATGGGCTACAGCACTGTCATTCATCACTCAAGCTTCCAACCGGTTTTGACCTTTATTGAGGTCTTGTTAGTGGGAGCCAGACCCAGAAGTGGTGATACTAAAGCAGAAGCAATGGAGAAGTCATATTTAAGTATATGAGTTGCCAAAAGGTGTACCACCTTATTATTAAATTACTCTGGATTTAGAGAAAGATGTTGGAAGTTTTTTCCCACTTGGTTAGACTATAATAAATTTAATTTAATCCTTTATCCAAGTGTAAGCAAACAAAGTTTGCACCTGAAGTATCTTCAGGACTGAGGCAACTCATGGTAAAGGTGGACCAAGCTCTCTTCACTCCTTGTCCCAGTATCTTCCATAATGCAAAGCACATTTTCTTGTGGACATGTATAATGCTATGCATTAAGGGAAGGGCCACTACCCAGACTGCTTTTGACCTTTATCGAATGTTCAAGTACAGGTCAAACTCCAAAAACTCAGCGTTGTTCCCCTCAGTAACAGGCTCACCCTGCTACTGAGAAGAACTCTCAGAATCGGTTGGCTCTACACTGTGGCAGGCTCACTCCACCACCAAGCAGAGCCACTCGTTTGCTCATATCTCATCCAAGGGGTCACAGCAACAGTCATGCCTCAGTTAACTTCACGGGCTACAGCATTGCTATTCATCACCCAAGCTTCCAACCGGTTTCGACCTTTATTGAGGTCTCGTAGTGGGAGCCAGACCCAGTAGTGGTGATACTAAGGCAGAAACAATGGAGAAGTCATATTTACCTATACGACTTACCAAAAGGTGTACCACCTTATTATTAAATTACTCTGGATTTAGAGAAAGATTTTGGAAGTTTTTTTTCCACTTGGTTAGACTATAATAAATTTAGTTTAATTCTTTATCCAAGTGTAAGCAAACAAAGTTTGCACCTGAAGTATCTTCAGGACTGAGGCAACTCGTGGTAAAGGTGGACCAAGCTCTCATCATTGTCCACCTTTACCAAAAGTTGCCTCAGTCCTGAAGATACTTCAGGTGCAAACTTTGTTTGCTTACACTTGGATAAAGAATTAAACTAAATTTACTATAGTCTAACCAAGTGGAAAAAAAACTTCCAACATCTTTCTCTAAATCCAGAGTAATTTAATAATAAGGTGGTACACTTTTTGGCAACTCTTATAGGTAAATATGACTTCTCCATTGCTTTTACCTTAGTATCGCCACTTCTGGGTCTGGCTTCCACTGACGAGACCTCAATAAAGGTCAAAACTGGTCTGGGTAGTGGCCCTTCCCTTAATGGATAGCATTACACATGTCCGCAAGGAGATGTGCTTTGCATTATGGGAGACACTGAGACAAGGAGTGATGAGAGCTTGGTCCACCTTTACCATGAGTTGCCTCAGTCCTGAAGATACTTCAGGCACAAACTTTGTTTGCTTACACTTGGATAAAGAATTAAACTAAATTTATTCTAGTCTAACCAAGTGGAAAAAAATGTCCAACAAAGTCCAATAATATTATTTTGTAGCCATTTTAATTATCAAGACTCAGGCAACACTTTTTTATACTTTTTTACTGGCTGCTTCAATATTTTAACCACCACTCTTCAGATAATGATTGGTGCAGCAGAACTATTTTGTTTTCTCAGATGAGTAGAAAGGTTTATGTATTGGTAATTCATGTTAAGTGTTTTATTATGGTTTAATTCACAACACAAGACACTAATAAGAAAATAAATAATATATTCATTTACTTAAATTAAAGATAACAAGAAATTATATCTTGGGTATTTCCTTTTTTCAAGTGTAAGCAAACAATGTTTGCTCATTGTGACAAACTGTGCTCTGAAGATGCTGGCTATAAAACTAGTGAAATATCAGTACGTAAATAAATATCATCTCTGTAGCTCAGTCCATTTTGACAATGCTCTTCTGGTGGAAAGACCTCAGTTTGAATCTTGTCTAGACTCGAAAAACTTTTATCGGGGATTTTTAAGTGAAGGTGAGTTACTAGTCTCATACAGAGGTGAAGGTTTTTCCATCCTGTATATAAGCAAACTGGGCAGGATAACACATGTAATTTACATTCTAACTATACTTATAGGCATAGGGCTAACCACTTTTATTATGGAATCATCAAATTCCTGACATATACCCTCAATTGGTGTACAGGATATAATACTAGATGAAAAACTTACATCATTACTAACTTCCTATCTACAATTTTCCTCGAAATCAATCTGTTACCCGTCAAGACTCCAACATTATCAGATATTATATTTCTGTCTCCTAAGGCACTTTTTATTGTATCAGTCTACCTATATCTTTGTCTTCCTCTGGGTATTTTTCTTGCCAACCTGGCAAGAAAAATGTTCTGAGATTAGCTCTGTTAACACATTCCTAGATGCTAACAATGCCAAGTTCTTTCCTAATATCCTCATTTTTAATATGATATTGCCATTGATGCTATCTGTTCACACTCCTAATCTTTCTCAGGACTCTCATATCTGCAGTTTCTAATCTTTGGTCAAGTGTTTTATTTCTAACCCAGCTCTTAAATCCATAAGTTAAAATTGGCTTGAACATTCTGGAATCATGGTTATGAAATTCAAGGATTATATTGGATGCATGCTTAAGGGGCTCATTAAAAACTGTAGAAATAAATAAATATTTTACTTATTCTTTTTAGTTTCTTTTGTTGTGAATTAAACTGTAATAATAATAATAATAAAAAAAAAACTTAAACTACAGTAATATTTAGTTTTCTTGCAACTCCTTTGGCACCTCAAAACTGAGATGCTTCTTCAGGAGCTGACAATTCCTTTGTACATTCTCATAATACACAGCTGATATCCCACCTAATTTTCATCTGTGCGCAACACAGATGCACACAGATGTCCTCTGGTTTTCTTGGTGATGAGGAATATGTTGGAAAAGGTCCAGAGAATAATAATAAGTTAGTTTAATCCTTCATCCAAGTGTGAGCAAACAAAGTTTGCACCTGAAAGTATCTTCAGGACTGGGGTAAGGTAGTGCAACACTAGACAACTCGTTGCAAAGATGGAGAAAGCTCTCATCACTCCTATCTCAGTATCTCCCATAATGCAAAGCACATCTCCTTGCAGATACGTGTAATGCTGTGCATTAAGGCAAGGGCCACTACCCATACCGGTTTCGACCTTTATTGATGTCTCGTCAGTGGGAGCCAGGCCCACTAGTGGAGATACAAAGACAGAAGCAATGAGAGGTCATCCTAACCTATAGGAATTGCCAAAGGGTGTGCAACTTTATTATTAAATTACTCCGGATTCAGAGAAAGATGTTGAGAGTTTATTTTTCACTTGGTTAGACTAAAATATGTTAGTTTAATCCTTTATCCAAGTGTGAGCAAACAAAGTTTGCGCCTGAAGTGCAACACCAGGCAACTCGTTGCAAAGATACTTTCAGGCGCAAACTTTGTTTGCTCACACTTGAATAAAGGATTAAACTAACTTATTATAGTCTAACCAAGTGAAAAATAAACTCTCAACATCTTTCTCTGAATCCGGAGTAATTTAATAATAAGATTGCACATCCTTTGGCAACTCCTATAGGTTAGGATGACCTCTCATTGCTTCTGCCTTTGTATCTCCACTACTGGGCCTGGCTCCCACCGACGAGACCTCAATAAAGGTCGAAGCTGGTATGGGTAGTGGTCCTTGCCTTAATGCATAGCATTACACATATCCGCAAGGAGATGTGCTTTGCATTATGGGAGATACTGAGATAGGAGGGATGAGAGCTTTCTCCACCTTTGCAACGAGTTGCCTGGTGTTGCACTACCTTACCCCAGTCCTGAAGATACTTTCAGGTGCAAACTTTGTTTGCTCACACTTGGATAAAGGATTAAACTAACTTATTATAGTGTAACCAAGTGAAAAATAAACTCTCAACACAAGGTCCAGAGAAGACTGACTCATGGCCTTTGGGATGTGGGATATGAGTACAGATTGAAGGGATGCAGTTTGCAAAGCCTTTTGAATAGGAGGAAGAGATGGGATATGATTAAGGCATTTAAGTTGGTAAAGGGTTTTTTACCGGGTTAATGTTGAAGAAATTTTTTGTAGAATGGGAACATACCTGGAAGTTGTATAAGGAGGATGTGAACAGCTGCTTAAGGAGTAGATTCTTTGCATTGAGAGTGGTTGATCAGTGGAGTGCTTTGCCTGACACTGTAATGAATTCAGATACATTGAATAAGTGTAAACCATGGTTTTATGAGCTTTGTGTGTAACATTGTTTGCCTCCCATGATGAGTCTTTTGACTCCATGCAGGTCTGGTGTTAATAATACTGTAAAAACTTCCAGTTCACCTGTCTACATTCTCACATCAGTCAGTATCACATATGGCACTGTAATATCTCCACTTGCAGACAGGATTGCTCAGTAACTCAACTATTTAATTTTCTTCTGTTACCTCCTACCATCAGCACTCATGAAAGTTATCCTTCAATAGTCATTTTTCCTTTTACTCACCAGAGTAAAACTTGCAGATTTTGTTTGGCCTCCTTGGCCAGCTTTTTTTCATAATTTGCTTTTGTCTTCCCATACTGGTCACTCTTCTTTCCTGTGCTATGCTGTGTACTGCACATTAACTTGCCATTCGACTTTCTCTTTATATGTCCTCCACAAGTTTTTCTTTTTCTACAACTTCTGCTTAATGAGGCTACTAATCCATCTTCCCCTACCTGATTTATTCTCCTGATTCTGAGTATACAGTCCAATATTTCTTTCTTCAAACACTACTTCACCATAGCATTGCCATCTTTTCACACATTTTTATACCATGGGACTTCTCCAAGCTAACTTTGGCATAATCACCAGCTTTGTAATTCCACATTGTTGACAATATCTCAGTTCAAGACTTCATGATTGCACTCTGCTCAGAGGAAACATTACTATCTTTGTCACCACCAAGTTCTCTGATACTATATATTGATACCAGCATCAACACTCTAAAACTCTGCATTACATGCTATCTAAAAGGTAATTATTTGCTAGCAGCTATATATAAATTCCATTTCTTTCTTTCCCTGAGACCAATAATTAATGTCTCTATAATTATTCACCCTGTATCCATATTAATTTTATGATGTGTGTGATCCATATTCTCCTTTGTATGCCCTAGCCCATAGCAGCAACCAACTACATATTTCATCATGTTGCCTCCATCTCACATCATATAGCCCCCAAATGCACTGCCCTCTACATCCCTGCCCCTGGATAAAAAAAGACTAAAGCCAAAAAAAGTAGGATTTCATCCCTACTTTTTTGGCTTCAGTTTTTTTTTTTATATAAATAGCAAACCCTTCTCCCCTCTGTTTCATCTGTACTCTTTGAAAATACTGTTCCAATTAATTTTATCTCTATGACCATTTGAATCTTTGAGCAGCTGGTCTCACTAAAGCTTATGCTGCTTGGGAAGAAGTCAACAGAAACCATAGTGTGAGGAACAAACAGCCACAGTTCCTACTTTAATAAGATGCAGGACCTCCTTTCACTGCGATGACTGCAGCACTAAGGGGGCATACTTTCCACAAGCATATGATAGCAATCAATAGGAATTTTGGACCATTCTTCCTGTAGGCATGTAATAAAGTCCTGGAATGTTGTGAGGCAGACATCCCTTGACTTCGCCCAACACTTCCACAGATGTTCAATAGGGTTGAAATCTGGGCTCTCTGGAGGCCAGTGAAGTGTGGTGACCTTCATGTCCACAAACCACACAGTTACAGCAGCAGCAGCCTTATGACACAGTGCATTATCTTGTTTAAAGAGATAATAGTTCAGTCACATAGAAATGCCACAAAGTAGGAAGCATTGCATCATCCAGAATGGTCAGATATCTCTTGGAGTTTCATGTTCATGGCATCACTAAAAGAGGTCCAAGGCCAAACCAGAAAAAACAGGACCATACCATCACACTGCCACCTCCAAATTTCATAGTTGGGGTTACACATTCTGATAAGAGACATTCACTGGGCATCTGCCATACCCAAACTTGTCCATCTGCTCAGTAGAGGGGGGGTAGCATGAGTTGGTGCTCTGAAACACAGCTTTCCAAGCCTTACACATCCCACTGTACATGCTCGTAGCACCACTGAAGATGATGCTGCATGTTGATACGGATAATGTGGGTCTTGCATACTGTGGTCCTACTATGGAAACTTTTGTGAGCCTCTGTTCTGAATGTTTTTGTGCAGATTCATGTTCCAGTCGATGCCCAGAACTCAACAACAGCTGTCAGCCGACAAATGGTGGTTTTTACATATTATCCTTCGTAGCACACTCTGGTCATGTTTGGTGAGTGTAGCCACTTGCAATTGACTTCCTACACTTCTGTCTCAGTATGGTATCATTGATTGTTGGCCTAGAAATGACCAATCTGTTTGAACAGATAGGCCTACAACATGGCATCTTATCACATGCCTCTTTCAAAGTGCTTCAGTTTCCTTCTCATAGCCATTTCACCTGGACACAGTTGCACTAACTTAGGAGCATCATATTCCTTCAATTTATACTGGCTACAAATATGTGACTCTTTACTCATTGCATGATGCACTTTTTCCCATGAGGATGTCCATTGACTTCTTCCCAAGCTGTATATAACTTTTGATCAAGTTGAACTTATGAATGCTAAAAACTTCACTTTTTTCTGGATGCTTCTGGTATTATTATTATTATTATTATTCAGGCCTCCATGAAGTCAAGAGAGTCATCGTGGGAGGACCTTCCCAGGAAACACAAAGTCTATTATACCACTCCTTGAACTCATTGACTATTCTTGCTCTCACCACTCTATCAGGCAATGCATTCCATGGTTCAACCACCCTCCATGCAAAGAAACAACTCCTCATCCTCTTTCGCACAGCTTCCTTTCGTAACTTCCAGGGATGGCCCCTTGTCATCGCTCCTTCCTGCTGTTCCATCAAGTGAATGAACTCCTCAGTGTCAACTCTGTAACTGCCTCTCGACACTTTTAAAGTGTCGAGAGGCAGTTACATTTCACCTCTCCCTCTTCTATCCACCAAACTCTGAAGTCCACATTCCCTCAGCCGATCCTACAAAAGTATACAAACTGCAGTATCTCTTTAGCCCACGATCTCCAGGATCCATTGTTTTGACTTTTCTATGCAATTTCTAATGTGCTATTTAGGATCATTTGGTTATTCTCTTACTCAGTCACTCACCTCAAGAATGCCTGCTCTCACTTATTGCTCACATCTTCGTAAAAACTGTTCCCCTTTCTCTGCACTTTGAACTCTGAGTTAACTGATCCATATGTTAAAATTGGTATGAGCACTGTCTTGCATATAGCTATGTTAGTGTTTTGACTAATTTCTCTTATTCCATATAAATTTGATTACTTACCATATTACCATGCCTGCTCTGCTAATTCTGTTGCCTATTTCAATATTTAATTTTCCATCTTTTCTAAAAATTGTGCATAAATAGCTGAAATGTTTTGCTTGTTCTAAGATATCTATTTGGGATGCAGTTTTCAGTGTTTCTGCCTATTTATTACAGTGGTTATTCAAATTAGTTAGGGAATCCTACTGATTTCTAATGTATTTATTTAGCAGTATGATATTATCTACATAAAGTAATGAGCTTAGTTGAATATCTCCAATTTTGATATCAGGCTTAATCCACTTTCCTTCATAATGTGATCGATATACACATGATGAATAACAGTTGATAAAGTGCACTCTTGTCCCATACCTGATTTCACATTGTCCTGTGAAATCAGGTATGGGACACACAAACCATTGTCCTGTACCTCCAATTCCAATTGCTCAATTATAATTCAAATATAGACTCTGTCCGCAATATAATGTTCCATTTATACCATATAAACATACTGATTTGAACAGCTTATCTCATTGTATTGTTATTAACACCAGATCTTCAGGGAGCCGAAAGACTCATCACAGTGCTTTAAACTCATTCACTGTATCTACATTCAACACCATTTCAGGCAAAGCATTCCACTGACCCGACCACCCTCCTCCTCCTCCTCATACAACTTTCAGGCATATCCCATTGTTCTACTGCTTTCCTCATTCTACAAAAAATTTCTTCCACATTAACCTGGTAACAACACTTTACCAACTGAAATGTCTCAGTCGTATCTCTTCTCTTCCTCCTAGTCATAAGCTTTGCAAACGGCAGTCCTTCAATGTCTTCATATCCCACATCCCAAAGACCAGTTATGAATTTAGTGTTCTCTGAACCTTTTCCAACATAGCCTCATCACCATGAAAACCAGGGGATCAAATCTGTGCACTATAACTCATATGAGGCCTGATCAAGGCTTTGTATGAATTATAGTTACCCTGTGTAAGGCTCTGGTTTCTTTATACAAGGGAACCAGATCTTTATTTCTACAAGTCAAAGAGATTCTGGATCAGGCCTCATATGGATTATCGTGCATCACATCACATCGTTGCCACAATATGATGTGATTTCTTCACAACTTGTGCAATGCGACCTTTGAACTTCAGATCCTTGTCCACCATCACTCCAAGGTCTCTTATCTCCTCAACTTCCTCCAGAATTTCCCATCAAGTGTATACTATTCATGAGTAGCGCACTCAGGGTTTAATCTTGGGGAGGGGGGGGGCTGAATTGAGTAGACGATTTGAGAATACACACTATGCATCACATCTGACCTATGACTGAGCATCTGCAATGATCGCTAATTCATAAGTAGTATAGAAATAGAAGACACGACACAACATAAATAAAAAAAAATGAATTTTAATTAGGAAAAGATTTTTGGAAAATTTTCTAATATTTTTTCCCCTTTCTTTTTTTTGGAGGGGAGGCCCCCTTCTGGGTGCACCACTGCTTTTCATAACATCGTTGTCTACCAAATTTCAGAACGAACCTTACACTTCACAACATTGAATTGAATTGATATATTTCCATGATTTCTCAGCTATTTGTTTTAAGTGAAAATATAATCCTGACAACTTCTATTTGGCCTGAATCCAGTTTGTTCTTCAAGTTTCCCCTCTCATAAATTTTCATAGCCTTTCTTTCAACTGTGCTTGCATAAATTTCACCAGAAACATTTAGTAGAGAAATTCCTCTAATTCTCACATTCATTTTATTTTCCTTTATGTTGATCATTTGGAATTTGACCCTCTGAACAATGCAGTGTGGTCACTGTAAAACTTTTTTATAATTAAATATTTGAGCATTATTGGTTGAATATCACTACTCTTGCTGCTTTTCACCATCAATTTTTCACCACCAGAAAAAGCCATCAATATATGATGGCTTTTTCTGCCTCAAACATCAAAAGTACATATCAACAGTGGCATAGCTAGAGCTTTTGCCACCCCTCTAAATACACACCAAAAATACTACAAAAAGTCAAAACAACGCATAGGGAAATAAATTAAAAAACACTCTATTCATTTTTGAAGTAAAACTTTCATTTCAACATTCTGAAATGTTAATTTTCTTGCTTTTCTGTAAGCAAAATCTAAGACATTGGCGAAGTCTATTTCATAATAATGTAGGTAATTCTTAATCAATTTTATTTAGAAAAACTCCTCTCACGACTGGCAACACTTACAGCAATTGTGAGGAAAATTCACAGTAGTATTACAATATTAGGAACTGAGTCCTCGAGACTGCATTTTAAAATTAACTGCAAAAATTCAAAGTGCCGCCTCCCTCCGCATACCCTAGCTATGCCACTGCATATCAATCCTTTTGATTGTTTGAATTTTTCCCAAATGTTTTTCTCACTGCTAGTTTCATTTAACAGACTTTCCAAGTAATTACACCAGATTTGTAGAAAGTATTTTACCTTGGGTATAATAAATGTTAAAGATATCAAGCTATTTTAAACCTGGTTTTACTCCATTTCCTAAGTAAGCAAACAGACAAACAAGTCAAGTTTGCACCTGCAAGTGTTGCAAGTCTAGCTGACCCTGCACGTAGTGCAAGACCAAGGCAACTCATGGTAAAAGTAGAATAAGCTCTGATCACTAATCTTAATATTTACTCTTAATGCAAAGCACATCTCCTGGAGGAGATGTATGATGCTTTGTATTAAAGGCTAGGGGGGGGCCACTACCCAGACCGGTTTCGACCTTTATTGAGGTGTATTTAAGTAAAGACCTCTCTAAAAATTAGGACAACCCATAGTGGCCGAAAGACCGTCTAACTCAGCGTTGTTCCACGCAGTGACAGGCTCACCCCTTCACCGAGAAGAACTTCTCAGCGTTGGCTCTACCCAGTGGCAGGCTCACCCCACCCAGCCAGAGCCATAATCTTAGCGGTGACCCTACTCAGAGACAGGCAAAAACCTATCCCCAAGCAGAGCCTCTCAAAGCCAGCTCCCCTACCAGTTCCGACCTTTATTGAGGTGTATTTAAGTAAAGACCTCTAAAAACTAGGACGATCCCTAGACCACTCCATAGTGTCCAAAAGACTGTCTAACTCAGTGTTGTTCCACTCAGTGGCAGGCTCACCCCACCACCAGCCAGAGCCATAATCTCAGTGGTGGCCCTACTCAGAAATAGGCAAAAACCTATCCCCAAGCAGAGCCTCTCAAAGCCAGCCCCCACCAGTTCCGACCTTATGAATAAGTAAAGCCGTCTCTAAAAATTCGGACGATCCCTAGGCCACTTAATTGTGGACGAATGACCGTCCCTCTCAGTGATAGCCTTCTGCTCACCACCAAGCAGAATTGCTCATATTCCGAAGAAAAGCATTCACCGACAAAGCCCCTCACCGGGCCCTGCCAGAGAACACTTTCCCCCGGAGACTCAAATTGCTCCCTTAAGGCAAAAACCTTAAGAGAGCGAACTCATGATGGCCCTCACCAGTTTCGACCTTTATCGATTGAGGTGTATTTAAGTAAAGACCTCTCTAAAAATTAGGACGATCCCTAGACCACTCTACAGTGCTGAAAGACCATCCAACTCAGCATTGTTCCACTCAGTGACAGGCTCACCCATCACCAAGAAGAACTTCTCAGCGTTGGCTCTGCCCAGTGGCAGGCTCACCCCCACCACCAGTCAGAGCCATAATCTCAGCAGTGGCCCTACTCAGAGACAGGCAAAAACCTATCCCCAAGCAGAGCCTCTCAAAGCCAGCCCCCCACCAGTTCCAACCCCTATCGAGGTCTCATCAGTGGGAGCCAGGCTAGAAATACCAAGATTTTAGTAATGCAGAGCTTATAAGTATATTGCCAAAACAAGTTACCATAAGGTGTTTTAACCTTATTAAATAAAAATCTCAGGAGGAGATATAAATGTAGAAAGTATTTTACCTTGGGTATAATAAATGTTAAAGATACCAAGCTATCTTAAACCTGGTTTTACTCCATTTTCCAAGTAAGCAAACAGACAAACAAGTCAAGTTTGCGCCTGCAAGTGTTGGTCTTGCACTATGTGTAGGGTCAGCTAGACTCGCAACACTTGCAGGTGCAAACTTGACTTGTTTGTCTGTTTGCTTACTTGAGAAATGGAGTAAACCAGGTTTAAAATAGCTTGGTATCTTTAACATTTATTATACCCAAGGTAAATACTTTCTACATTTATATCTCCTTCTGAGATTTTTATTTAATAAGGTTAAAACACCTTATGGTAACTTGTTTTAGTAAAATACTTATAAGCTCTGTATTATTAAAATCTTGGTATTTCTAGCCTGGTTCCCATTGATGAGACCTCGATAGGGGTTGGAACTGGTGGGGGCTGGCCTTGAGAGGCTCTGCTTGGTGATAGGTTTTTGCCTGTCTCTGAGTAGGGCCACCGCTGAGATTATTGCTCTGGCTGGTGGTGGGGTGAGCCTGCCACTGGGTAGAGCCAAAGCTGAGAAGTTCTTCTCGGTGACGGGATGAGCCTGTCACTGAGTGAAACAATGCTGAGTTGGACAGTCTTTCAGACACTATGGAGTGGTGTAGAGATCGTCCTAATTTTTAGAGAGGTCTTTACTTAAACACACCTCAATAGGGGTCGGAATAAGAGAATCTGGAAGAAGAAGAAGGCACTTTTGGAGGCAACACAAGATGAATAATAGTAAATATCAATTGCTCAAAGAGTAAAGTACAGTCCAGGAGAGTGACTCAGCTGATAGGAATAACAAAAGTACAGTGTGAGCAGAAATTAGCAAATCATGCCAAGAAAAAAAACCCATAAGTTTTTTGATATGTTGCAAGTAGAAGGAAGAATGATTATGGTAAGATGTTAATAGGTGAAAGTAGGAGATTGGTAATTGCTGCCTAGGACATAGTAGAGGTATTCAATGAGCAGTTCATCAAGATGTTTCATTCTCAGTGTGAAATCATAAGCTCAAGTGTCAAAAATGAGAAGACAATGGTGAGCAAGCCAGAGGTATATGAGGAGTTGTGTAAGCTAGATGTCAATAAGGCAATAGGACTTGATGACATATCACCATGTGTCTTAAAGGAATGTTACAAGGAGTTTGCATCAGCCTTGATCTACCTATTTCTGAAAGGTATCAACAAGTTGTGTATGGGGGAGCGATATCCAGGAAAAGGAAAGTTACCAGTGGAGTGTCTCAGGGATCTGTTTTGGGGCCATTACTGTTTAACTTGTATATTAATGATATAGGTGAAGATTTGGATGGAGATATTCAGTTGTTTGCAAATGATGCAAAGTTCAGACAAACAATGAAGAGTAGGGAAGATGTTGTGGCCTTGCAAGAAGACTTGAATAAATTGAGTGATCGGGCACGGAAATGGAGATGTGAGTTGAATGTTGCAAAATGTAAGGTTTTAAAATTTGGAAAACAAAGATGGGATGCAGAATTTATGCTTGGTGAGGATATATTGTTGGAGGTGGAAGAAATAAGAGATCTGGGGATGATAGTGGATAAGGATCTGAAATTTAGGGGACACATAGCCAAAATTGTGAAGATAACATAAAGGCTTCTGGGAATGATGCAGAGGACACTGATGTGTAAAAGCAGGGAGATTCTTGTTCCATTGTATAAGGCTTTGATTAGGTCATACATGGGCTAATTTGCCCAGATTTGGTCACCAGGTTTTCAGAAGGATGAAGAGATGTTGGAAAGGGTCCAAAGGCGACTGACTAAGGTAGTTTCTGACCTCGGAATGTCAAGTATGAGGAAAGATTGAAAAGATGTAATTTGCAGAGTCTAGTAGACAGGAGGAAGGGGGGGGGGGAGAGATATGATAGAGACCTACAAGTTGGTAAGGGGTTGTTATAGGATCAATGCTGGAGAAGCTCTACAGAAAATAGTGGGAGATCGGGGGAGAACCAGAGGTCATCCCTGGAAACTGTATAAAGAGGGTGTGAGTAGAGGAGTGAGAGGCAGGTTTTTTTTCGTGCAGAGTTGTAAATGATTGGAATGCCTTGCCTGAGAGTGTGGTGTCTGCAAGGAGTTTGAATGTGTTCAAGGCATGGTATGATGAGCTGTGTGTGATAAAAGGACCTCCCAGATGAGTCTTTGACTTCATGAGGTCTTGGGGTAATAATAATAATAATAATTTAACAAGAGTCTTGCAACAACAGAAGTCCCTAAAGGAGTGGAAGGAACACAAAATTCTTCCACTTCACAAAGATATTGAGAAGCCTAAAGCAATAAATTATAGGCCAATATGTATATTTGGATTTTTAGAGGGACCTGTGGCATAGTATAATTATTAAAAACAACACGTAAGCCCACAGTAATAACTTTAATTAATAAATAAGGTAGATATTTCGTATACAAACAGATAGGAATAGAATACAAGTAACGAACATTCGGTGGATCACCTATTAAAATACAATGTTGTCGCGAGCTAGGAAATGAAAGACATTAATAAATAATTAATATTTAAGATAATTAGTTTTTTAATGATTACATAAAATAAGTCTCCCAGATCTTCGAGAGAGAGGGAGAGAGGCAATCATTTTGATTTAAATTCGGTCGGTGTAAAAAAGCTTCATAACTTTCTTTAAAGAGGCGGTTCATATTTGAACCTGCATTTATGAAGGAGAATAGCTTTATCCCACTGGATATTATGGGTAGTGGTAATACTGTGTTGTGCTAGACCAGACTTCTGAGGTTTGTTGTAATCAATATAATATTGATGTTCTTTAATTCTTTTTTCCACAGAACGGCCAGTTTGTGCAAAATACGAAACATCGCATTCACAAGGAATTTGGTAAATGCCAGTGAAAGACAGAGATGACAGAAATATCTACCGTATTTATTAATTAAAGTTGTAGTCAAATTAATGGAGAAGTTGGTGAGAGATAGGATATAAATGGGAGTTGATAACAGTGGTATTCTCTGTGCTTGTCAGCATGACTTTGTTAAAGGGAAGTCATGTTTTACCAGTTTGCCTATGTACTATAACATGGTAACAAAAGTATTGGACAAGGGAGATTGATGCATATATACAGTGGTATACTTAGATTTTGCAATGGCTTTTGATAGATTGCCACACCAAAGTTGGCCACTAAACTGAAGCAGATGGGATTGGATACAAACCAGTTGGATAGGAGACTGGCTATCCAATAGGCATCAGCAGGTTGTGTTTGGTGGCACTGCCTAGAAAGAGTAAAGTCACTAGTGGTGTGCCACTTGCGTCGTCTGCGCTTGGCTGCTCGAAGTTAGACCTAGGTTCTAGTCTAGTTGCCGACTGGAGGAACTTTTTCTAAGCCTATCTTCGACCGGTTCCCGAGTTAGTCGATCTCTGGCACGGGCAAGCAGGTTTTTCGTCACGTAAACACAAGAAAATCGACCGTACTACCCACATTATTTCAGATAGTGACATATCTTGTTACGGTTAGGTCCAAGAGATGGCAGCACTTGTTTGCCAGCCTCTTCATCGGTGGCTGCTATAATTAGTGATAGACATGGGCCAGCTATCTCTGATTGGCTACCGGTGGATATTGAACTGCCCCCTCAGTCTCCAAAAGCTAGATAGGGTATAAAGGCCTCGCCTACTCCCTATTAGGGAATAAAAGGCGTTAGTTGATTTTTTTTTTTTTTTTTTTTATGATTTTGGGATAGGTTTAACTGGTGATATACAACTATTTGCAGATGATACAAAACTGGAGAGAGAGTTGAAGAATCAAGCAGATGTGGCCTTTACAAGAGGAGTTTATTAAATTTTACAAGTGGGCAACAGTATGGAACTGTCAGTTCAGTGTTCCAAAGTGTAAGGTTCTCTGAAAATTGGGGCAGGCAACATTAGGATGCAAAGTATACATTTGGCATGGAATTTTTGGAGGAAGTTGAAGAGATAACTGACATTAGACATTAGATAACAGACAGTTGTGAACACATCAAATTATGGCAATGATGCGGAGAACCATAACGTAGAAATAAAGTGGTTCTGGTTCCATTGTTTAAGGCCTTCATCAGGCCTTTTATAGAAAATTTAGGATGTGGGATATGAGGACAGGTTGAGGGAATACCATTTGTAAAGTCTTGTGAATAGGAGGAAGAGAGTGGAATATGATTCAGACAATTAAGTTGTTAACAGATTGACAAGTGAACATACTTGGAAGTTGTATAAGGAGGGGAGGATACGAGTAGAGGCATAATAAATAGGTCCTTTGCAATAGCAGGGCCCCTTGGTCCCCCCAAAGAAAAGGGAAAAAACACTAGAAAATTTTCCAAAAATCTTTTCCCAATTAATAAAATTAATTTTTTAAAATTTATGTTGGGTCATGTCTTCTATTTCTATACTACTTATGAATTAGCGATCATTGCGGATGCTCAGTCATAGGTCGTATACGATGCGTAGTGTGTATTCTCAAATCTGCTACTCAACTCCCCCCCCCCCCCCCAAGATTAAACCCTAAGTGCACTGCTGGTCCTTTGCATGGAGAGTGGTTGTTGAGTGGAATGCGTTGCCTGACATTGCAGTGAATGCAGATACATTCAATGAGTTTAAAGTCCCGTTTGATGTATTTTGTATATAACAGTAATTTGCTTTCCATGATGAGCATTTTGACTCCATGGAGGTCTGATGTAAAAAAAAAAAAAATCAGCTAACGCCTTTTTATTCCCGTATATACGGGAGTAGGCGAGGCCATTTTAGCCCTATCTAACTTTGGAGACTGAGTGGGCAGTTCAATCTCCACTGGTACCAATCAGAGACAGATGGCCCAAAGCTATCACTAATTAAGCGGTACGCAGTGAAGAGAGACGGCTCAAATGTGCCGCCATCTCGTGGCCCCTAACCCTAACACAATATATTTAATGTCTGAAATAATGTGGGTTCTACCGTCGATTTTCTTGAGTTTACAGGACGAAAAACCCGAGTTTCCGGGAGGAAAAACCTGCTTGCCCGTGCCAGAGATCGACTAACTCGGGAACCGGTCGAAAAAAGGCTTAGAAAAATTTCCTCTAGTCGCCGACTAGACTCGAAACCAAGACTTCCTTCGTGCGGCCTAGCGCGATGGTGTGCAAACGCCACATCCACTGAGCTACACAGGCTCCAGAGGTCTGATGTTAATGACAATAATATTTTGTCTTTGTCTTCATTCTATGTGAGTTTGTGCAGATCTTTTTTTTTGTTGTGTCATGGCGTTAATAATGTATGATCCATATCCTAAACAGAAATCCAGTAAGTACTTACCATTGTTATTATACAGGTTTGGTTCGAGGATACGTTATGGTTGGTCGGTGAATTTAGCTGTCGCGTAAAATTTGTTATTTTTGTCTATTTTATTGTATTATTTCCTTAGAAAATTAGTGTTTTATATTATATTAGTGTGAATTTTAGTGTATTTAGTATTTTATAACATATTTTTATTAAGATATTTTATAACATATTTTTATTAAGATATTTCAATAATGGCGCCAATAACGCACACGAAATGTAATGCTCAGACCTCCAAAATAGCAAAATTAAAGCAGATCATCAGAGAGACTACTGGGAAATTACAAAAAATCGAGAGGCATTTAAATGAACATAGGGAGAGCATTAAGCAGCATAATAAGCAACAGTGCATAGAAACAGGTAAGTCAGGAAGTAATGGAAATCAGGTAAGTGACGTTGTTTGTAAAAAGAAGGATGTTATTTGGCATGGTGACTCTATAAAAAAGCATGCTATTGATAAGCTGGTTGTAACTTCCAGTTTTCTAGAGCGAAAATTAAGAATATAAAGGAAGCAATTCAAAAACAAAAGTAAACGAGATCGTAATTGTACTAGGTACTATAACGACTTAACCAGTGATAAGTTCATTATGAGAGAGGACATGAAAGGGTTGTTGGATGAGGTGAGAGTGAAGAGTGAGAAAGCGAAAATCGTCAGTATTTTACCTCGATATGATAAAAATAATGAATTAAGAAGGGTTATTTTGGCAATCGATTCGATGCGTAGGCTGTGTAGAAGGAACAGATGCGAGTTTTTGGATGTGTGGAGTGAGTTTGAGGAAAGATTGAATTTGTATAAGAATGACAGCCTGCACCTGAATGTGTTTGGTATCAGGAGTTTAGAAAAACTAACTGGTATGAGAGGAACTAAATTATAAAGGGAGGAATGTGAGTGTGGGGAGCGACAATGTTATACAACTGTGTTAATGATGGAATGGGCTTTGTTATGGAAATGTTGACAAGGAGAGAACGGTCTCGACTTTGTGTGAGTATGGTTTGGACCCATCAAATGTGTGCAAAGACGTCCACATGTTTAAGGCACTAGAGAAGAAGAAAGATCTGCAAGTTGCCCAACTGTGTCACGCAGACTGCAGACAAGACTATACAAAAGAACATAAATAAATAAATAAATTCCGTGCGATGATACAGCGTTCTCCCTTTTTACGGGAGTTCACGGCACCATCTAGACCCCCAAAAAATTTTTATCAGGGCTCTGGCATAGGCTGACGAATCAGACCTATGGCTGGGTCAGTATTACTGACTGTAATCCGTGTGTCCTCGGACCAGTTTGCCTGCTTGCGGGATGAAAAACACTAGATAAACTGGCGGAAGAACCCTGCTGGCCTCGCCCAAGACCGGCTAACTTGGCTATGGCTGAGGAAGATCCTTGAGCTCCTCACGTCATTGACGGGAATCGAACCTAGGACACTCCTTCCGCAAGCATATGGTTGCAAAGCACAAAGCCACTAGGCTAACCACGTGGACCAAAAGAACATACAGGTAGATTATTATGCCTGTACATGAATGCTAGGATTATCAGAAAGAAAGAGGTAAAGTTTATTCCCTTAGTCAATATGTTGAGCCTCAGATCGTAGGTGTTAGTGAGACCTAGCCATCAGAATCAGCCATACCAACTGGTATCGAGTGTAAAGGATACAGTATTTTTATGAAGGATAGAGAGGATAGGATGTGCTGTTAATGATATCGGATGACTTGATTCTAGTTAGAGTTGAGACCTATGATTGTACTCCTACCACCAACAATATTTCATGTGGCAGTGAGTTTGAAGCCATCTGGTGTGAGATGGAATCTAACAAGATCAATTATGAGTACACAGTGCAGTGTTGTTACAGACCTGGTGGATAGGTTTCTAGTGATGAAGAAATGCATCACCAAATAAAAAAGATGAGTGCGAAAAGAGTAATCATAATGGGAGACTTTATTTATCCAAATATTGATTGGGCAGCAGCATAACCTCATGAGAAGAATGAAAATGCATTTATTGAGCTTTGCGGGACAACTTCCTCAAGCAGCATGTGACAGAAGGAGCTCAAGTTCAAAGACTTAGATTTGATTATAGTGTCAGAGGGCATTTCAGTTAAAGACGTAACTATTCTGCCTCCAGTTGGTGACAGTGATCATGTGGAAAGTACTCACTTACTCACTTGGAAAGTGATTACGTTTATGAATGTTCTATTCAGTAAAGGTTACATGCTGAACTGTAAAGCAGGAAATTATGACCAACTGAGGAGTATACTGAGTTCAGTGGAATGGGATCTGGGAACAATATCGACAGTGCATGGGAAGCATTTAAAACAGTGTTTTTCAATGTGGGGAAGTTTGAATATTTTGGGGGCAATTAGAAAATGATATTGCATTCGTCACCTCATCACTGATATACTCAAAATACTCATCATTGTCGGCGAGGGGGGGGCATCAAAATCTTTGAGGCGTTGAGGTGGGGCATGATGTCCAAAAAACGTTGGGAAATACTGATTTAAAACAATACTTAAATGATGCCTATCAGAGTGTGTCCCGAGAGTTCGAAGAATAAATAAGGTAGGAGTCAAATGGATGTGTATTCTTATTAAGAAAGAGATTCGTAAGAAAAGGATGATGTGGAAGAAATACCACATAAGGATGACGTGCCTTATGAAAATTATAAACAGCAAGCTAGAATAGTCACAACTGTTGTACAGAAAGCAAAGTCTGAGTATGAAAAGAAACTGGCTATGTATGCTAAGGACAACCCAGAAGTAATAAAAAAATAAAAATATCAGCTAATGCCTATTTGTTCCCGTATAGGGAGTAGGCGCGGCCATTTACCCTATCTAACTTTTGGAGACTAAGTAGGCAGTTCAATCTCCACTGGTAGCCAATCAGTGAGATAGCTGGAGCAGGGCTATCACTGATTCATCGGTACGCAGTGAAGAAGGCGGCAAGCTAGTGCCGCCATCTCGTGGTCCCTAACACAATATAGTTTTTTAATGTCTGAAAATAGTGTGGGTTCGACGGTCGTTTTCTTGAGTTTTATGGGAAGAAAAACCCGAGTTTCCAGGAGAGAAAACCCGCTAGCCTGTGCCAGAGATCGACTAAATCGGGAACCGTTCAAAGAAAGGCTTAGAAAAATTTCCTCTAGTCATCGACTAGATTTGAACCACCAACTCCTTTCTTCGTGCGGTCAAGTGCCGTAGAGTGCAAGCGCCGCTTCTGCTGACCCAGAAGTATTCTATAGATATGTTACAAGTAAAAGAAAGAATAACTTCTGAATTCAGATGGCGTGTGGATTACAGATGCAAAAGAGGTTCTTCAGCTAATGAGTGCTCATTTTGTTAAAATCTATCAACCTGGTGTACGTGACGTTGAGTTCGCTGCTATCTCTTCACTTAGGCTTACCAGACGTCCCTTATATATACAGGACTGTCCTGTATTTTACGTCGAATTTTGCAGTTCCCAGTACCGTCGACAGGGTGTAGCAGAGAGGTAGCCTGCCTCAAGGCGCAGCTTAATAAGGGCGCTCGTTCATCTATATTGCGGTAGTCGCCATTGCTCCTGAAAGAAGTTTTTCCAAGCTTAAACTGATTAAAAATTATTTGTTAACAGCAATTACCCAAGAAAGATTGGATGGTCTAGCAACTATATCGATGGAGACAGACATAGCTTATTATCTAAATTTATAACATAGCTTACAAACAGTTTTATTGTGCGATATCCCCGTACAGCAAACATTTAATTAATATTATTATGTAATCGTTTTGCATTAATATTTCTCTTGTAATAAAAAACAAAATAGCAATTGGACATTTTCTTAAATTTTGTCTTATAATCCATCAGGGGCGATATTTAATTGTTTGCCTCAGGGTGCGATCTAATCTGGCGACTGCCTTGGCTGTCCCATATTCAGTGGTGTAGCTGGAGAGGGGGCGGTTTGCCTCGGGTGGAACTTTTTACATGAGACTTTTATTTTTCGAAGATTCTTTTATTTATGTTAACTTAGTAATTTTTATTACTTAATTAATTAGTTTTTAACAACTATACTTATAACTAAAATAAACAGTGTTTTAATTTATTTCACTATATGTCGTTTTGACTTTTTGTATTATTTTTGGTGTGTATTGAGAGGGGCAGCAAACGCAGGAACCGGCCCTGGCGAACAAAAGCTCTAGATACGCCACTACCCGTATTGCACTTGAAGGGACAGCCTAATGTCCCGTATTTTAACGAAAAGATAAAATATAAATATTATATTAAGAGGGCCTATGTAGCTCAGTGGAACTGGCGCTTGCGGCGGTTTGGTCGCTCGAAATTAGATTTAAGTTCAAGTCTAGTCACCGACTGGAGGAACTTTTTCTAAGCCTTTCTTTGACCGGTTCCCGAGTTAGTCGATCTCTGGCACGGGCAAGCAGTTTTTCCTCCTGGAAACTCAAGAAAATCGACCGTAGTATCCACATTATTTCAGACAGTAATATATCTTGTTAGGGTTGGGTACTAAGAGATGGCAGCACTTGTTTTCCATCCTCTTCATTGGTAGCTGCTATAATTAGTAATAGACATGGGCCAGCTATCTCTGATTGGATCGGCGGAGATTTAACTGCCCACTCAGTCTCCAAAAAGCTAGGGTATAAAGGCCTCGCCTGCTCCCTATAAGGGAATAAAAGGAATTAGCTGATTTTTTTTTTTTTTTTTGATATTATGTTAAACAATTATAATTTTCAATATTCTTTTCGAATAATCCAGCTTAAACTGATTTGTAAGCCATAAAAACTGACAACTCGAGGAAATTAATTGTGTTTACGATGGCGGCAACGGTCTCTTTTTATATAGTATAAGCATTTTATTTATAATTCTGTACTGATATATTGCATTCGCTTATTTTCAAACAGTTCTTATTTGAACATTGTGCAGTGTGGTACCGGTAATAATTATACAAAGATAAATTAAATTTTGTTTCTTTCCTTAAGCCCTTAATAATGCCAAAACGACAGTGGGTTTTTAACGATGACTATTCGAAAAAATGGAAATTTATTGCAAAAGGAAAACATAACTATAAGTAAAATGCAAAATCTGTAAACGAATGTTTAGTATTGCACAACATATTTACACTCAAAAACAAATCGAGCATTTCGAGTTCCAGTTCCAAAAGTACTGATACTTATTTTATGAAATCAAATACTAGCAATGTAAGAAACGTTATTGCTGCCGAAAAAGTTATGGCATTTCATGGTGTAATACATCATCATTCTTTTATTTCTAATGAGCGCAACAGTAAACTTTTTCCTATAATATATTCGGATTCATCAAAATTTCCCGTATTTGATTTTCCAAAATCTGGTAACCCTATCTTCACTGGATGAAGAAACTCAGGTGTATATTAGATCTATTGCATAAACTGAATAAGAATTCAGCGATAGGGACTGATGGGATATCAGTATGTGTGCTAAAAAGTGTTCAGCTGAACTGGCTATTCCTTTGACCAGGCTGTTTAATATGAGTTTCAGAACAAGGAAGATTCTGCAGGAATGGAAAGAAAGTATGGTAATTTCATTGCACACATGGGTCGTGCAAAGGACCGATGTATCCAACTATTGACCAATTATCATCTCAGGAGTGGTGGTGAAGATTTTGGAAAAATTGGTAAGGGCTTGCATTCAGAAATGAGTTGAAAGTGAATCTCTACTTTGCAATGAACAACATGGGTTTACAAACGGAAGGTCATGTTTTATCAACTTGTTCACATTCTATAACAATGTTACCATTTAACTAGGCTTTTGACAGAATACAGCATGGTAGATAGACTGTTGCATAAATTTGAGAATACAGGTTTGGATTATAGAATATTAGTGTGGATAAGAGGATGACTGATTGACATATCAAAAAGTGGTATATGGCAGATGTGAGCCTGCAAGATTTAAGGTAATTACACAAGGATCAATGCTTGGTCCACTGTTATTGAATCTATACATTAATGATACCGGTAAGAATTTGACAAGCGATATACAACTATTTGCTGATGATGCAAAGATAGGTTGGATAATTAGGAATGCTGCTGATATTCAGTAAGTGTAGGATGATTTTAATTGGCTGAAATTGTGGGCATAGGAAAATGGATGTCAGTAAATGTAAACTCATGGTCCACTATATCTGTGTGTTCTGCAAAGAATAATTAGTCGTTTTGAAGAAACGGGATTGTTGGAAATTAGATCAGGCAGAGGTTGTGAACTAATCAGTTCACACCAAGAAAATGTAATTGCTGTTGCCATTGTGGAGTAGACTATGAACAACAGCGTTGGTTTCTGCAGTGCACATGCTCTGTCAAGACATATGGATGTGCCTTACAAACTATGGAAAATTCTACAGACGATTCTGCATTCCTACCCATTCAAGATAACCCTGACACAGGAGTTTCAGCTGCACGACATCGACCAGTACTCGAGCAAGGAATGTTAAAACATTCCTTGCTCGAGTGGAGTTTGATGCTGCGTCACCTGCATGCAATCCAGCAAATTCCTTTGCATTCACTCAAAGGTAATATCTCGTTTGGGTTTACAGTCTTGTTTGTCATTGGACCATGAGGAAATTCGCCAGGGATTCAGTAATTTCCATGCAGATGCAACCCATCCTCATATCGGTCGATCCATGCTGGAGGTTCTTTGGGAACATTTCACGAAAGCCAGAGTGATCAGCCATCTGTTTCCTACTGAATGTCCGACTCGTTCTCCCGATCTGACCACCTGTGACGTCTGGCTCTGGAGATATCTCAAAGACAGGGTTTGTCATGATCAGCCTGATAACTTGCTAGTGCTGAAAGACAGCATAATGCAGCATGAGAATAACTTCAGTCCTGATCAGCTATGTTCTGCCATTGAACAAACATACACTGCACAAAGGAACAGAAGTTTATGGCAAATTGAGAAGGGCAGCCATCTTATAGTAGTCTGTGCATGCATGATAGAAGTGAATAAAAATGTGTTGTTTATGTTTGTCACTTTCTCCTTACATACAGAAAAATTGATACATCTACATTCTGTATATCACGTAGTGCCCCTGGTGGTGGGTTTTGGAACTACTTTTTTTTTTTTACTTAGATATCGCTTTTGCATGATGCACAGTGTATAACTGCAAAGTTTCACAGTATTTGGATCACTGGGTGGTGCTTTACAAGGCCTTAAACACGGATACTTTAATCTGATTACCTTGTACTTCTTTTCTTGATGTTGAGTTGGAGTTTCTTCCGGTAGCTGTCTGTTGACTGTTTGCCATGGTTCCTTGACAAAAAAAAGTGAGGCCCTACTTAACTGTGTAATGCCCAGCCAGCATAAAATTTCATCATGTACTATCATGGTTTTTAGCCAATAAAAATAGTTTTGTTTAGATAAATCCCAAATTGTCAGCTCATCCTTGTTTGTTCACCATCCAAGTAGATATCTGCTACTAACGGAGTGCACGGCAAAAGGGTAAAGATTGAACATTAAGTACGAAGCCCCGGTTTGTTCTCCATATTCCTTAAAAGGCTATAAATGCAAGTCCTCTCTCTCAGTTATCCAGCCTTGAACCTTAGCAGCTCCATGCAAACCATAAGCCTTGTAGAATTATTTTCTTTATCATACTCTACACATTTAAAAACTTCACCCCATTTTCCTGAGGATATGGACTTTCTGAGTGGATAAGTGAATAGTTTATCAGTTGTTTTTGCAAAAAGTAAGGATTTGGAATGCAGACATGAAATGCAGGGTTTATAGTTATAACTTCTTGAAGGAAGTGCTGATGGTGAAATCAGATGAATACATGGATTTCGGGATCTGACTGCTAGAATTATGAAGACATCACAATGGATTATGGCAATGTAAAGAACTTTGATCTAGAAATAAAGGGGCTATAATTTCATTGTGTAATGTCTTGAAGAGGTTGCCTGGGGATGTTCAGATTTCGTCAACTGGTTCTTCAGGTAAATTCTGGAAAGAGTTCAGCAAAAAGTAAGGCTTCTGCAATGTTAGGTATTGTTTTGTGTCGCTATTTACGGTTATTAAACTTTCCTTTTCTTCTTTCAAGTGACTCTATATTTTCTTTAATCAAAACTTAACTATGCACGAGATATTACAAAATTCAAATATATAAGCTTTTTCTCCCCTTTGTGTCCCTAAGATTTATATACTGCGCATTTCAGGACATTTAGTTTAAGATATATAATTCGAAAACAAGGAGAAAAATACAAAAATATATCTGAGCGTGAAACTATCAAGCAGTCGTGACCCCTCTATCTCTTAACGTAACACATTAATTTCCCATATACGAACGTACGAACCTAAACGTAGGTTCGTACGTTTTTCAAGTGGGCATTACTCAGAAATTTCAGACAACTGTATTAGTGAACAAAAGTTTATTTAAAATCTCAAACATGGTACAATTCAATTTCCATTATAAAAAACACAATTCAATACTAAGAATAAAAATTACAAAATTACACAAGCAAAACACAAGTATTAGGGCAAAATCCTATATGGGAATTTGCGATCATGCCGTCATAACAGACTTTATACATATAAATATACACATACAATCCTGGAACAAATTAACACTTTACTTAACTTTATATAGTCAGCATGCTATATATTGCTATAATACCATGGACATTAATGTTTATTTTCAGTTTGCCTTGTCTAACTTACAAAACAAGACAATATAGGTTAAACTATCCTTTCGCTATACCCATACATACATTTGACCTTTAAGACACTCTCATATGAGATATGCGCATACATAAATCTCTAGCACATAAATGCTTATCAAATAATATAAACTAGTTTACTCTCATTCTACCCTGATTTGTACTAAAGTCCTAGTATATCTTCGACTGTCCAGTAATTAGCAATGATCGCAACTATATGCGATTTCAACTGATACAAGATTTTACAGTAGCTTTCTAGGACGAACCCTGGCTTTCACGATCTATACCTTTCGTGCTTGAATTAAAGACACACACAGGATCTTCTATTCCATCACTATGGAACTCATCACGTGTGCATGGACTTCTGTATGGATTTTCTTTCCCTCGATACGAGTACTGGATGATGAGACACATAGACAGTTTCTTCCTTCTTGTAACTATACCGCGTTCCTCGTCTCTTGCAATAGGGATTCGGGATCGAATTCCCGACACTTTGTTTCCTTGTTGCTTCGGACGGAGATAACTCCTACGCCGTCACTCAGGAAAACCCGTGTTACCTATACGAAAAATTCGTGAAGAAACTCTCAGAAAAAAAAAAGCCTTGTGGGAGGGTTCCTAACACTTTTATCTGCATGGCCCCTATCGGCACATTCTTCAATTTCTTCCCCCCCCCCCCCCCACTGGAGTCGATCTCAAGTCGTTTTCTGCCCAAAACATGCTACGGTTCCTTGCACATGACTCTCTCACATGACGACGTTTCACTTCGGGAGTTGACCTTGAGCGATCATCATTTGTTTAAGCTAGCCTCTATACTAAATTAATCCCCCTTTTTGAATTTACTTGAATATTTTAATCTCCTCTTTTGAAGTGTTAAACTAGCCTCTCACATACAAATTCTTATCTCTAATCTTCTTTGCGTTACTTAACATATCTTTTTCATATCCTCTTTTGTAATAAGATTCCCTTTTTCATTATTTAGTTAACAAACAATTTCTGCTATATTTATTTTACTTGGATGTAAGCATATTTTCTGTTTTAAATATTTTGTATTAGCTACTTACAATAGGATTTTATATATTTATTTTCTTGTTATACCATGATAACTGAAATTTTTACATTCTTGGTTATTAGGGTGTAACAGTATGAATACAAATTTTGAGTCTTGTTGACAGAAAGAATGATATTATTGAGACATGACTTGGTATGATTTTTTGCTATATTAATGTGAATGCCTATGATGTGGCCTGGTGTTCTACCTGCATTTTTTTTTAGAAAATGCTGGTCACTCAATTCCCTAAGGACCATATTCATCACTGTAATCCGTGTGTGTGCATGGGAACGGTTTGCCCTGTTCTTGCAGACGAAAACCCCGAGTTTCCGGGTGCAAAATTCCCTACCTCCGTATGAGAGTAGGGAATTTTCAAATTACTCACCTTTCGTCGAAGGAGACCAGATAAAGGTTCACTGACGGTAATTGAACCTAGGTCTTTCCGACCAAAGGGCTCCGTCTATATTGACTGAGCCACGGAGGCTCGATAACAGTTTAACCATGCAAAGTTTTTTGATAGAGAAAGTGGTAGTCAAAATTTCAAGAGATAGAATGTTGGCATATACGGATGAAACTAAGGTGACTATTAAAATAAGCATGGAGATTCTAAAAATAAAAAATAAAACCAAATGTTTCATTGAGTAAAATTGTCTGCTAAAATGCAACTAAAAACAGTTGTCTCAATTAAAATTCAGAATATTTTGTATGACAGCAGAGAGAGGACTTGTGAAGCACTCTCGAACTTTGATTACATAGGACAACTATGTTTGATGATCTCTTCTTTATTCCAAATCAGTGTTATTATGTGGCTCCACACATGAAAGATTATTAGTAAACCTGGTACATTTGTGCTGTGAATGGGCTAAGGATTTTTTCCCCATTTATATATATATATATATATATATATATATATATATATATATATATATATATATATATATATATATATATATATATATATATATATATATATATATATATATATATAGAGAGAGAGAGAGAGAGAGAGAGAGAGAGAGAGAGAGAGAGAGAGAGAGAGAGAGAGAGCCTGTCTAGCTAGCTCAGTGGATGTGGCGTTTGCACACCACCGCGCTAGGCCACACGAAGGAAGTCTTGGTTTCGAGTCTAGTCGGCGACTAGAGGAAATTTTTCTAAGCCTTTTTTCGACCGGTTCCCGAGTTAGTCGATCTCTGGCACGGGCAAGCAGGTTTTTCCTCCCGGAAACTCGGGTTTTTCGTCCTGTAAACTCAAGAAAATCGACCGTAGAACCCACATTATTTCAGACATTAAATATATTGTGTTAGGGTTAGAGACCACGAGATGGCGGCACATTTGAGCCGTCTCTCTTCACTGCGTACCGCTTAATTAGTGATAGCCTTGGGCCATCTGTCTCTGATTGGGTACCAGTGGAGATTGAACTGCCCACTCAGTCTCCAAAAGGTAGATAGGGCTAAATGGCCTCGCCTACTCCCGTATATACGGGAATAAAAAGGCTTTAGCTGATTTTTTTTTTTTTTATATATATATATTGTATTTTTTAAAAATTATTTTTGCATAGTCCACAAATCCTGCTGTAGAGACCAAACATGGAACTTTTTTAAGCCATTTCAGGCCTCCTATAAGTGGGGAAGTAGTCTCCCACTGGGTAATTAGATGATTCAGTTCAAAATTTTACCACATTTTTGGTACAAAATGAACCAAAAATGTGGTACATTATACAGATATGGATGTGTCACAGATGAAAGGAAAGCCATCTTTACTACTGTTCAAATTGAGATAACACATCACACACAAGGTGTCATGATCATTCATTGTCTGAAGTGTAATGAATATCATCAGGTGTTATCATCATTTATAACACTTCATGTTGTGATAATATGCAGTCTTTATGCATTCGAAGATTCTTGCACACACACACACACACACACGCACACGCACACACACACGCACGCACGCACACACACACACACACACACACACACACACACACACACACACACACACACACACACACACACACACACACACACACACACACACAACACACACAGAGAGAGAGAGAGAGAGAGAGAGACCTACACTTTCTAATTATATTCCTAGTCAAATGTGCCCATGATATAAATAACTTATGTGGGACCTGCATCTGGTTATTGAATCAGGCCAGTCCAGGCTATTCACCTGGGATATATGACCTCTTAAGATTCATGGCTTATGCACCCCCCCCTGTTCTTAATGGGATTATTATTATCGCATGACACGTCCAAGGAGTTCAAGCACTCATCATGGGAGGGCACTCTATTTCACAACACCCAACTCACTTTCTTCACTACTTTATCCATTAACTACATAAAAAGATAACGCTGCTACCTCCATCTACATAACGGTAGCTACTTTTCGCAAACAATAGTATTTTCTGTCTAAACTGCATGTGTTCTCTTGGCCGCTTCGCCTGTATGCGGAACGAAAAACCTGAGTTTCCATGAGAAAAATTCTATGCTTCCTGTATATGACATAGGTTAACTTACCTTCAATTGAAAACTACCATATAAAGATTCCTCTTTCCACAGAGTATCAAACTTAGGTCTTTTCCAAGCGGAGAACGCAATATACTGTCGTTCTTCCAATTGCACTACAGAGGGATTAAATTGCATATCTCTTTATTCAGTGTTACAGCTTCCTGGATGGAAAATACTCCATTGTATGAAATTGGCACATCTTAAATTGTAATAATTCAAGAGCCAGCAGAAATAAATTCTCTGTTTTACAAAGGACTGTATGCATTTTGCTGATGATGACATTCTTTCAACAACTATATATACTTTAAGCGTTGTTTTAATGGAGAAGCTTGAAAACCATAATTCTCTCTGCTTTAAACGTTCTGTCTAATGTTAAGTTGATATTTTTGGTGTCTACACACACATATAAACCAGGAGTCTCCTTAAATTTCTTGATTTCTGCAATCGAATAACAAATTTTAGCTTCCTTTTGAAATAAATCAAAAATAAACCATCATTTCTTAACATGATGTTTATTATTGATTTATTTCAAATCTGACAGCCACATTCTGTTCTTTTTTGTATCAGGAACTGACCCATACTGAAAAATAAGTCACAAAAATTGGAAATGAGACTTTTTTTTTTATCACAGGACTTGCATCTTCATTTCCTCTGATATACTACTGCTTCAAAAACATCAATCGTGAACAACTCGAGAATGGAATATAAAAAATCTGCTAACGCCTTTTCTTCCCCTATAGGGATTAGGTGAGACCGTTTTAGACATCTAACTTTTGGAGACTAAGATGGTAGTTCGATCTCCACCTGTAACAATTCAGCGATAGCTGCCCCAAGACTTTTCTTTTAATACAGTGGCTTTGGTTAACACTTCTTAAGTATTCTGCAATTGAGCAGGTTCTTCTCTTAGTAGCAAAAACTTTCCTTCCACTCTCTTCTGTTCTGAGCTTTCTCTTTCAAGGTTGTGTACCTGTCTCCATTGAGCATGTCATCTAGCATTATTTTCCTTATTCTTCCTCTGGGTCTTTTTCCTTCTATTTTTCCTTTGATGACATCTCTGAAGATTCCATTCCCTCTCAGAATATGTCCGATCCAGTTTCCCTTTCTTCTTTTTATCTTCTCTAGCAGACTTCTTTCTTCTTCTTCTACTCTTTTTAAGACCTCTTTATTAGCTATTTTATCTGTCCATTGGATTTTTTCCACCCTTCTCCAAATCCGCATCTCAAAGCTTTCCAAAATCTTAATTTCTTCTTTCTTCAATATCCAAGTTTCAACTGCATAGAGGGCAACACTCCACACATAACATTTTATTAGTCGTTTCTTTAGGTTTGTGTCCATTTTATTTCTGAATAAATTCCATGTTCTATTAAAGACATCTCTTCCTATAGCTATTCTTGCTTTTATGTCACTTTTACATCTTCCATCGCTGCTAATAACACTTCCTAGATATTTAAATGTCTTTACTCGATTCAATTTTTCCCCATTTAGTCTGATATCCATATATGCCTCTTTCCTTGCTATTTTCATTACCTTTGTTTTTCTTATGTTAATTTTCATTCCATGATTGGTACAGGATTCCAGTAATCTGTTCAACAGATGTTGTAGTCCTGTTTCACTATTTGATAATAATGCCTTGTCATCTGCGTAGCGTATTGCAAATACCTGGCTTCCTCCGATCTTTATTCCCTCTGAATTCTCCAGTACTTCTTTTCACATTGCTTCGGAATACATGTTAAACAAAATTGGTGACAGAGAACAGCCCTCGTCTTACTCCTCGTCCAATGATACCTGGTTCCGTTGTACCATATATATCCTCACCATGGCAGTTTGTCCAATATATAGTGAAATAATTAGCCTTCTGTCTTTCCAATCTATACCAATCTGTTTAACTCTATCCCTAGTTAATTGAGGGCACAGTTAACTGAATGTATGGTTAGATACGCAACTCGAAGTACACTTTACTCGTAATATATTTTTTTATCATTGACCCAAGTGCAGCAACCAAATGTTTGCATAAGTACAAAATTTTGTTTGTTCATACAAACAACAGTATAATTTCTGATCATGTATTATTTGCCTTCTCACCAACCGAAAACACTTTTGACAGATAGTGCAGTTTCAAGTATGGCTCCACAACGATATTTTGCTTTAAAAAATGTCAAGTCAGTTAAAAATATTTTTTTATTTCCCAGAAGGAGTAGACGGGGCTCCTTGAAATGTCCTAATCTTTTGAGGTTAGTTAGGTGGGCAGGCAGTCTCCGTTTTTCAGACCTTGACTAATTTAAATACGTTCTGGCTAACAAATAAATCTCTCTCCCTTCTGAATGCTTTTCAGAAGGGAGAGAGAGAGAGATAATTCAGTAGACAAAATTCCTATTATTTCGTTGTTGCATTACTTGTATTATTGTGTGCAATAGTATGAATTCTACTTTCGATTTTTTCAGATGTTCAGTTAAATACCTGAGTTTATGGGAGAAAAAAGTCCTAATTGCCAGAAATTGTTTAACTCAGGAACTAGCCAAAGAAAGGCTTAGAAAGCGTTCCTGTAGTCGTTGACTAGAATCGAGCCCATAATGAGCTCCCTTCGGGTAGTCTAGCAGTATGGATGCAAACACGTTTTCAGAGGGCTACGTACACATCTGGTAAATCAGTCATCAGCAGCAATGAATTTCATTGAGTCAATTCAGTGTTGGCACTCTCCAGAATAGGCAGATCTACATGAATTCTGTGTCATTTTTCATCTAAATAAGATAACATATGCCCTGATCACGCTATATGAAAACAAACAAAAAAGAGACATCATGATATATACGGCTGTGTGTCTATGTTATTTAGCATCTACTTTATCTTAACCTGTGTTGTGCAGTTACGTATTTGTTATGTGTGCGGAGGGTTAATTATGTAATTTTGATCGCTGTGTGAAGTTTTGTAATTGTAATTGTATCTATGTAGAATCGTTTTGTTGCATGTACGTTGACGTAACATTTCCTCCTGCAAAAACAAGCATTCGATTCTCTGACAAAGACAACATATGACTGTAGAGTAAAAGTGGGAAATCTACGTTAGACTAGTATATAAGAGGATGATTAGCGAAGAGAGATTTATCAAAGTCATTAACTATCTCAACGGCAAAAGGGAATCTGCAGAAAATGTATGTGGCTTCTGCTTCTATTAAACAAACATCTCCAGTTTTCCTACAAACTCGATATGCAACAAAACATTTGAACTTTTCATTAACGATGAGACCATTTCCTTATGATATGTTACCAGTTTTCAAATCGCTTGAGATATGTGCTGTGCATAAACTTTTGTAGTTTTCTTTATAATGACGTCATATAGTTAACATAGGGATATTCTGTGTAACAGAAATGATTTCATTGTGGAAGATCCGTGATATGACGTTCTCATTGATTATAGAAATGACTATATCGTGTAAGTTTTTATTTAATTAAATAATCCCACACATGAATGGCCACTATAACACAACAGTGCCATGTATGGGTAAGTGATTAAGTAAAAAGAGGTAATCTATTGATATGTTTCTTAAACAGCTGGAGAATGTACTCTGGCAAAAACAGAATAAGGAATTTTGTTCCAAAGAACAGAGATGGATGGATGGGAGGAAATAATGAGAAGTTCGTAAGGTATGTTTGGAGCTGTGGTGTATAGGTGTTGACCGTTGGCTGTTTTAGTTCTTCCATGACTTCTCTGGAAACAAGACAATGATGAAAGAAAAAAAATATTATTGTATTGTTTTTTATGTGTATTATGTTTATTTAACCTATTTTGTTTTTAATTCCTCTATATGCGTATAATCTTACTACATTCATAAATTTTCATGATCTGATCAAAAACGCTAAAGCTGGGAGTATAGTCATGATCTGCTCTTACTTGGTTCATTTTCCGAATTGAGATTGAGGTAAATTATTTCATGGCTGTGTTTATCACCACATACACTTTGTTGAGAAACTTATACAGACATTTATTTTTCTAGCAAATGAGTTTGTTACCAATAACAAACCATAAGGTACAACAATGGAAGGAAATGTACGTTTGGAGATTTGGAGTAAACCCGTTTCCATCAAGGTGTTGCCATAGTACGCTGTATTAGTGATCAATCAGTTCTTGCTATTACAATACAATTAAAGCGCCTGAGATGAATTGTGGTTGGTATGGAAAATGAGAGGAAAGTCTTAAAAGCATTGTCATAGAACTTCACATCTGTGAGCTGTGAAGCCCTGAACTTTTGTGCTAGGACATTGCGTGCCGAACACCATACATCAGCACATTGAGTTCTGATCCTGTTTACGGAGAAGGACTAAGTACAAGCTAATCATCATCCCAAACAATGCCTAGTTGGACATGAGCCCGATGAATAAGGCGCAGAGCATGCCATGATGGGACAGCAGCCATTGGAAATGAGCATTGTGGAGTGAAATCTCATCATATGGAGTATTTCGGTATGCCAGCTTCAAGGGAACGCTGAAGTATGGTGACGATAGTATCACAGGATGGAGATGTTTCTCTTAGGTTTGAACTATGACCCTTATCGTAGTGCCTAGAAAAACGAACACTTAACATTATATGTTAACATTCTGAGCAATTCTCTATTGTCTACACAGTCATGCTCTTGTTAATGAAATCATCCCAGTTGATGCCAAAACAATAATGTACAGTATTCTACGAGCCTGGAGGGAAAAAAAAAAAAAAAACGTCGCCACGTGTTTTAAGAAAATAGGAGTGAACAGGTGTTTTAATAGCACACTGAGTCCTGACCCGAATTCTGTTAGAGAAAAAGGAGGGGAAATGACAAGACCAATACGTCCAAATTAATTCTAAGAACTGATTACCATTTTGGTGAAGGAATGGGGCAAATATTTTTAGTATTTCTGTATGTTTATCAGCATTTAGTGGAAAGCTTACTCAGGAGAGTTGGCATTAGTGACCTAAATGATGCGGTCTGATATTTGTAAAACAATCCGGTGTCCCGTTAATGTTTATAAATAATGCAGATGATCTAGGCAGCTAATTTTCATCCCAAGCAAACCTACGATACTTTATAATACCCTGACATGTTTTCGGAAAACCAAAAATGTTTATATTTGGAACAACCGACTTAAGATATCAGGGTTTTGAAAGGTTTTGTGTAAACAGAATTATACCGAAAAATTTCTGAAAAGTAGTGATGCTGCTAAAATTGTTTAAAGTTGGGGAAAAAAAAAAAGCTAAGCCATTTTTGGCAATGGAGCAGGTCCTTATGTAACAATTAGGCTAAAAAAAAAGTTAAGCGAGGTTTTAAGTAAAGGATGTTAATTTATGTGTAAAATTTTCGAAGGCAAAGATGGTAAAAACTTAACACAAGACTTGATTAGAAGAGGCGGTATACAATTGAAAGTGACGAACACAAGATCCGATAACTGAGTGCAGAAATACATTCAGATAAACGAAAAACGTAAAACCAATGATCAAGGAAGAACCAATCAAACTCCCCCCCCCATACACGTATCTCGCAAAAAAATAAGTTTTTCGGCTAACTACATCTGAGACGTTTTAACAGAACGGCCATCACCAGTCATATATGTTTCTAGCTTACCGTATATATCATATAACAGGTTTTTATTCTTTTTTTTATTGTCAGTTTTTTTTTTCAATCCAAAATTTGCGTAATTCATCTTGTTGGTGTTTATTTTTGTGTGATTGGTTTGACGTTTTTCGTTTGTCTGAATATATTTCTGCACTCAGTTGTCAGTATCTTGTGCTCATCACTTTTAATTGTATACCATCTCGGCTCTGATCAAGTCTTATGTCAAGTCTTCATCTTTACCTTCAATAGAATTATATTTCAGTTCAAGTATGAAAGTTAGCTATTTCCTATAGTATGTGGAATAAAATCATCATATATGTGGAATGTACTTTCTTGAAAATGTTTTGATTAAGGAAATTTTTTAATGAGTTGAATATGTCTTAATGTACGTCTTATTTATTTACTTTAATGAAAGCTATATTTCTTGGAAAATATTGAGTGTAATATTTGTTATTCGCAACTTATGGACCACATTAAATAGTGTGGCTGGCCGCTGGTTGGAAGACAATTATATTTGACTAGCTAGTACACAGTGCCGGCGCTAGGGTCTTTGCCGCCTGCATGCAATTTCTATCTAAGCGCCCCTGTAACGATCCGGGAGTGTGTGGTTCTTTTACGACAATAAAAATTTAAATTATTTGAAATTTCTTAAATAAATTTTGACAGAACAGCCACACGTTGGTTCGCTAAACGTAACGAACCGGGGATGTTGACTAGACAGGATAATCGTTAAATCGCTAACAAAATTAAAATGAATTTTAATTAAAGTTAAAATTTATTTGAACTAAAGTTTAAAAAATTCTTGCATTTTGCAAGTTACTAAATTCTTAGTAACTTGTAAAAATTGTTTAATAATTTTTATAAGTGGAACTATCTTTTAGGAAAATAAAAGAAACTCAAGATAGATGAGAAAATAAGAAAAGAATTCAGAAATAATAAAAACATTTAATATAAGTATTCAAAAAATACAATCTTTACAGAATAACAGAAAATAAATTAAATTACATAAATATACTTGAAAATTTTTAAATTAAAATTTTAGGATTCTTGATTTCATGTTCATAAAATTAGAAATAATGGTCTTAACGTCTAATTCCGCACATATATCATTTTCAATAGCTATTAACGCCAAACTAACAAGCCTTTTTTCTAAGATACTTGTTCTTAAGTAGGTTTTAATCAATTTTAACTTGGAAAAGGAACGTTCACCGCTCGCTACAGTAACAGGTAAGGTGAATAGTATTCTTAAAGCAATTGAAAAGTTAGGGAAAGTTAAATTATTGGGCACAATAAAATTAAGAACATCAAAAGGGTTTTGAATATTTAAATTATCCTTCTGAAAAATATCCCAGAAAGCACATAACTCATCATATAGTTCTATTGCATTTCGTCTTTATTGTCGCCGTCCTTCAAGAGAATCTCCAAATCGTCACAATTTTTTCGTAAATCTTCGTTATTAATTTGTAGTAATCTATACAAGAAATTGAAATTATCATAATCTGTTTTTAGTTGTTCAAAATGTTCTATTAACGAATACATTGCAACGTCTAGAAGTGTATAAAACACATTCACTCTAAATTTATCTTCTGGCGATTGTGGCGTTTCGTCATGATGCTCATAGTCAAATTGTCGTGTCTTCTTTCGCCGTCGAACTTCCGTACCAGTTTTAAATTCTTGTTCTCCATCCACCTCTTTACTCAGTTCTTTTGCCGTTTTTAGAATTTCTTTAAAATTTGTATCTGATCGATACTCTTGTAAGAATATTTTTAAGTTTTCGATAGATTCTAAAGCAAATGTAATGTTCATATTTTTGTCTTGAAGCATTTCACTCACAGGCTTTATTCTGTTAAATAAATCATGCCGAGTTATAAGAGAACAAATAAATTTGTAGTCCTTTATTTTAGCACATAATGTTTGTGTTTCATGTTGATTTTCTTTATTAAAATTTTCATTATTTCAAAAAGTGCATCGTAAATTTCTCGTAACTGATATCATAGAGGGCGGATTGCATTAATTTTACTTTCCAGTGGCGTTTCTGATGGCTGTTTCAATGTTAAATTTTTTGCGAACTTTAAAAGGATTGCCCAACGTTTCTGAGAGATGAAAAGAAATTGTATATTTCTTGAATAATTGGAAAGAAACTAATTGTATCTGCATTCACTTTGGCTGCATCGTTAATGATTAAATTTAGAGTATGAGCATCACATGGCACGTAAAAAGCTTGAGGATTTTTGTTCAAAAAACAATTTTGGAGCCCATATTTTTTCCCTTTCATATTTGCTCCATTGTCATACCCTTGACCTCGCATGTCTTCAATGGGAATGTTCCATTTTTCCAGTTGTTGCATTATTGTTGCACATAAACCACGTCCTGTGGAATCTGATATATCTGCAAAACCTAAAACGTTTTCCCTGATCTTGACAATTCCATTGTCACAGGAACCAAAGCGAATAATAATGGTCATTTGTTCTGTTTTGCTTGCATCAGGTGTGCAGTCCAAAATTATGGAATAATATTTAGTTTTTCGAATTGATAATAAAATTGTATCCCTGATTGCGTTACTTAAAGTTTCCAATATTTCATTTTGACTGTCTTTACTCAAATAGTGTACTCTGTTGTTTCGTTGTAGGGCTCTTTCAACATGATTTTCTATAACGGGATCAAACTTCGCAAACAGTTCAACTAATTTAAAAAAAATTGCCGTTATTCCTTTCATATAATTTATGAGATGATCCGCGAAAAGCTAAATTTTGGCTACCAAGGAATTTTATAATTTCAATCAATCGTTATAAAACACTCGTCCAATGTTTCTTTTCCATTTCATACATGCTTTGAGTCTGGCAATGAATAGTAGTTTTGTTTTTTAAATTTTTATCAAGTTCCTTCCATTTTAAGAAATTTTTCATGAGTTAAACTAGTCTCATGTCTATGCAAAGTTGTACTTACATTTCTCCAATCGTTATAACCTTCTATAAGACTACTTGATTCGGTAGGTGCGAAAAGTTTGCAACAAAAGCAAAAAATAGAATTTAAAGTTTCGGAATAAATGAGCCATATTCTTGGCACGAGCACCCCGTTTTCCATTTTTCTATTATAATACGTGTCGCCAAATTTACGACCATATGTATCTATGGGATATATTATATTTTTCTTTGGAACAGGCCTCATTTCAATTAAAACAACTCGTAAGCTTTCATCCCCATTCACCTGGATCTTCTAAATTTACAGATACTAACAATGTTTTATTTTCGTGGTCAACTACAACTAAATCTTCTCCTAACTGTTTTTCACTTAAATCATGAGTCTTGTTATCTTGTTCAATAGTTGCAATGGTACTTTCATGCAAACTGGATGATGTACGCAGTTCATCAACTCTGATTTCTGATGTATCGAGTTGGTTACAGTCTGCATCAGAATATTTTAATAAATTTATTAAGAGTCCCACTTTATTTCTTAATATCTGCTTAACTGCACCGGATAACTTTTTTTTTTAATTTTTGATTCCATTTCTATATTATACCCACAAGAAATTTTTACACAACACGACACAGAGACGAAATAATAGTCAGCACTGCGTTACTGTCAGTAGCCTACTGACATACGTACCATATGAGTCATATAGTGCGCATGTCAGTAGGCTCTTGTTGCTAGGTAACCAGTCATATGATATGACTGGTCACCTAGCAACAAATGTTTTGTACAAAAATTAGTTTCTGCCCATAAAAACCGTTCACTGTTCGATTTGATAGTTCCACTTTAGATAGACTGCTGTAGACACAACAACTGCAGGCAAGCATTTAGCCTACTCTCGCTGCAAAATTGTAAACATACAATTTTTATACAATTTATGTACAATTTTTTTTAAATTTTTATTCGGTATATTCGGCCTTATTTTGTTAAATATTGATCATTCTAAGAATTTTTTGTTTTTATGATAAAAATTTTGTTTCTGAAAAATGAACTTATGAACCGTGGCCCGGCGGCGGCGCCCCCTTCTTAGAGACGCCCGCATGCACCGCATGCTCCGAATGCTCGCTTCCGTCGGCCCTGGTAGTGCACATACTGCGCTGAATACGCAGCGTGGGGTGTGGATGGCTTTGTGACTAGATGTGTCCTTGACGCATTCATCAAGACATACAGATTACACCTTTAGGGACTAATTATGTATGTAGTTTCATTAATAATGGTGGCGTTTCTTTAGGATGGGACTCCTCATTTTTATAGCTGCTGATATTTTGTGGCGTATATTGTTATTGTAATATTTACTAATATTTGTTAGTAAATATTAGTAATATTAGTATAAACTTAAAATAAATATTAGTATACATTTTATTTATTCATTAATTCAGATACGATTAGCCGAAACAGTTTCCGGCAAATCGTATCTTCATCCGTTGACCATCCAAATATCCGGGATATTTGGATGGTTAACAGAATATTCAAAATCAGTTTTTGCTGCGGAAAATTGGAGAAATGGTCATATGTTTTGTAAAAAAAAATCCATATTTTGAATCTCTCTCTCTCTCTCTCTCTCTCTCTCTCCTCTTTATTTATTTATTTATTTTTTATCCCCTCTATATGTCACTGGTCGCTTTACAGACAGCTGAATGTGATTAATAGAGTTGTTCTATTTTGTATTCATTATGTACAATGTATGCATTATTGGTTGTGCGGAACAAAGCATCATGTCAAAAATTAACATTGTCTTTAATAACATCACTGAATAGGTTCATGTTATTCTCGCAGGACAAATTCTTGGAATGTGTCTTTATTCAGAGAACTGTTGGACTAAAGTTAAATTATGATCGGTCTGTGACAAGTCTCTCTCTCTCTCTCTCTCTCTCTCTCTCTCTCTCTCTCTCTCTCTCTCTTCGTGATGTCGAATGTTTGGAAGATCATATTTTTGACATTGTTTACATGTGTTCAACATTGATGCATTGACGAGAGGATAAACAGTAGGTGAGAAGGGTGAACTAACCCCCTTACTTTGGCCATGAAAAGGTCAAAATAGGACCTAGCCACTTGGGGGCGCCGAGAACAGGGCGTCGTCTGCAGTAATTAATCACGCACATCTTTAGGGAGAACACTACACTTTCACTAACTGTGTGTTAAAGAGCTCCAGGGAATTTCCCGCTGAAACATGCAAGAGTACTATGAGTCTCGAGAGACCGGTGACTGTGACGAAACAGCAGCTCGAGTCTTTCTGAGGCACAATATCTGAAGGAATCGGGTATGACAACAAATTTATGCTGATTACTTAATTGAATAATGCACTTAACACCATTAGCAGACTTGTTCAATTTATTTATTAATCGTAAGAAGGTTTGATTAATTTATCTTGCCAGCTAACGTTGGCAACGGATTAACGATTAGCTTCTGTACCGGAGTAATGGTGACCCTAGTGTAAACAAGATCACGCGCGCGCGCTAAAGTTTCTGCACTTTGGTCGACATTTCGAGGACAGGAAAGAGAAAGAGAGGCCGAGGAGAAATAGCGGGATTATCAGATGAACTGGCTTCGTTAATCCTGCACCTTACGAACATGTATTGACTTTCCGATCACGACAAAAGGAATCCAGAACGATGTTAACAAGGCGTGCACTTCGAATTTTCCTATGTCACTTATTAAACAGAATTTGCAAAGTGAAAGACAATAAGATGTCAGAGAAGTCGGAATTGAAATTAATAAAAACGAAACTAAAGGAAGACAAATAAACAAATAAAAGATCATTTGAAAACATATTGTTTATTTAGAAGTGAAAAGAAATGCTCAGATTTGTTACGGAGCTGTGGGATATTTTAATCTATTTTGTGTAAAAATATAAAATAAAATGAATCAATAAATAAAAACAAATAAATAAAAATCGTATAATATGGATATAAGGTTGCCTTGGTAACAGCACAGTATAATTCTTCGACACAGGAATAAGTTCATTCCAACTTTTTTTCAAAATTTGTAAACGGTTTGAGATGATAATAATGATGATGATGATAAATGATGATATACGTTTTTGTTTTTGTGCATAATTCTGATTCTATTTCCGGGCCCGAACTTTTTTGCATTTATGACTTTTTGGTGTCAAGACCATTACTTCATCCGACCTGGATGAGGAAAAAAAAAAAAAAATGACCGAAGTGAAAGCCTTGCATTCTATTTGCAGATGCGATCAGTATCTGCAAATAGAAATATATACTGTATACAAATCAAAACATATATACAGTGTCGTTCAAAATTCCGCGTACAAACTTTGAGGGGAGGTAGAGAACATCAAAATCAACCATATTCACATAGGAAAGCATGACCGGAAACGCCACCCGAAAGTGATAGGTGGCGCTGTTCGCCAGCGCTCCAGGTGAGCAATTGGGGCTTTCTTATTCAAGCTTTCGACGTCGTACGAAGAACATGCGTCGTTTTACGAACGCTGAGATGGCAGACATGCACTATGAAACCATATTATGTATCCAACTGCTATTGAACTGTTCGGTTACGCCTAATAAAGTTTTTTACACTACTTACTGCCTTGTATTATTTCTGTATCTTCGTGTCCCTTTAGTGCCTTCCGGTGGCGTTTCCGGTCATGCTTTCCTATGTGAAAGCATGACCGGAAAGCTATATGTGCTGGAATATCCAACACATATAAAAGGGGGCATATTATCAGGCATAAATTGGTCCTTTATGGGTAGAAACATCTTTCTGAAGATGGAATATCCCATTTAACACAGAATTTGGAAACGATTGTCTATATGACTAATAATATGACTATATGACTGATATAAATCATCTTATAACGCCTTTTCAAATATCGTTTTCCTGACTGAAAGTAGTCCTTGATATCCTTTGGGTATTGTAGTCTTCTATGGTCTCGATGTGCGCATGTCTTTAACACATTTAACGTTAAACATTCAGCGCAGTTTTCTATTCACAACCTTTGTTGAATGTGCTGTGAAATAAGCATGAAACAATAAGAAAAGTTAACAAGTCATTTTTTTTTTTAAATTTACGTTTATTTTATTATTGAATTTAATATGCATTAGTGTTCCATAATGAGTTGGTTATGTAATAATTTCATTATGCTAAAATATATAGTAGATTTAGTAATTATTCATATACTATACAACCCTATGCTATATATACATAAAGACTAACCGGTAATTAATCACAAGCGATATGAGAATTCTTAGGCTATAAAACTCCAAGACCATGCCGGTTCATTCAGCTCAATTGTTTGCTGATTTGACAACATATCAAATAATATATCAGCAGTTTTCGGATGTTGCACATAGTTTTGACATTGTATAATGTCAGACTTTAAAAAAAAAGAAAAGAAAAAAGGTCACTTTAAATTCCAATTACATCGGCATATGACGCAACTGATCAGTTTTGTTATCAGAGATTATCTGTAAGATCGACATTTCGAAATAAATCATTGCGAAACACCCATTACTATCACACAAATATATCTAAATGCTTTACGAATTTTAGATTACATAATTTGAATTTATTACTACTTATCAATAGTCACTACAAACAGGACACGAAACACAATCATCAGAAATCATAATATCAAAATAAAATGCTGCTGAGAAATGCTGGGATTTTTTTTTTATTGAAAACGTTTGCATCAGCTTTCACTAGATGGCGCCACATTCCACTTTTTCATAATTCATCGGATTGCGGAGTGAGTAGTTTCTTTTTGTCAACGACGCATCTGGTTATTAATACTGCATTTGATCATTCATATATCAGTTATGTTTGCCAGATTTTCAAAATCTAGAATGCGATGGCATGTCATGATTTCGTAATTTGCAACTATTATTTAAGTGGTCTGATATACTCAAAATTCATGTGTTGTCTTAGAGCAAGAGCTCTCCGATTACCTCACTTCGCCTATGTTACTAAAGGTACTAAAAGACAACTTTCTCGGGATGCAATTATCGTACATATAGCAGTTCTGAATGTTATGATGCTTTTACTTTCGTGGTCAACCTGAAAAATGCAACGATATGGAAGCACACAGTATACTAGTAAAATGTAAAATTTATTTAGTTATCATACATTATAAAATAAATATATTACATGACTATATTAAATGTTTTTTTTAAAATTTTTTTTTAATTCTGCAACACAGCTTCACGACACAATTTATTATTGAAAAGTGAGTGTTGTTTACTTGTACAATTCTTCATTACCTAAGCAACTTAACGCTATACATTCTGGTAAAAATCTGCACAATAAACAGAATTAAAGAACTTTTAATGCAGTTTATCGGTTACGCACAAATAATAAGCTAATAGATTCGTCTTTTAAAAGTTGAAAAGATAATTATGTATATTATTTCTGGGAAAGCTCCCATGTTACTCCTCTTAATAAATTATTATAATTACGGCTATTTTGCCTGGTTCAGTTTAGGAGTGCCCCTGTTTAAATGTCATTGGCTATTTACTCACGGATTCTTAGGGCATTGTGGATGTAAATTTACCAAAAAGTATGTGTAGCATAAGGAAGAGAAATTTACACATACCTCTTTTTCTGGGTGTTGCGGCTTTTCTTCTTTATGCGATGTCCGAAAACTACTGAGTGTGTGGAAAGGGGGGGGGTAGGCAATTTGGGAGAATTCAATTAGAAAAACCCGGGTTTTTTTTCCCCATAATATATATATATATATATATATATATAAACATATATATTATATTACTATATTATATAGGGTGGGGGAAAGGTGAAAGGGTTGAGTAGGGGGAAGGGGAAAAGGGGGTTGACGGGGTGCGGTCCGTTTCGACTATTCGGCAGATCGACAAGGCCATCATAGTAGACAGACAAGACAATGAAACAATGCTAAGAATATCGGAAACAATAGCCGTAAAATGTGACGGGAACTCTATCAACGTACACAGGCCCTACATAATCTCCGAGGTATTTGGAAGTTTCACAACATAAAATTGAAGTCACAACCCCGACCAATAGGCGATAACACAAACACTTCAAAAACAGAAGCACCTACCCGACCTGACATAGCATCCACTTTCCCAATGTGTTCGGATGACGACCAGGAATAGTCGAAACGGACCGCACCCCGTCAACCCCCTTTCCCCTCCCCCCTACTCAACCCTTTCACCTTTCCCCCACCCTATATAATATAGTAATATAATATATATGTTTATATATATATATATATATATATATATATATATATTACGGGGAAAAAAAACCCGGGTTTTTCTAATTTAATTCTCCCAAATTGCCTATCCCCCCCCCCTCCACACACGCAGTAGTTTTTGGACATCGCAGAAAGAAGAAAAACCGCAACACCCAGAAAAAGAGGTATGTGTAAATTTCTCTTCCTTATGCTACACATACTTTTTGGTAAATTTACATCCACAATGCCCTAAGAATCCGTGAGTAAATAGCCAATGACATTTAAACAGGAGCACTCCTAAACTGAACCAGGCAAAATAGCCGTAATTATAATAGTTGAAAAGATATTTTCTGGGCTGTTCCCCTCCCCTCCTAACCTACTAACACGGTTCGATTCATCTGTAATGGACATAATAAATCATTATGATAATTATGTAATTAATAACCGATTAATTTAATCGAAATAATAATTTAATCATTGATTAGATGGCTCAGACATCTTTTTTTTTTTCGTGCATCTCTTTTATGTTTCTGTTTTTTTTTTTTTTTTTTGAAGGCATTTCCGTTTCATTTTTTCTTCAAGAATTAAACATAACATTATTTTATATCCTCAAGTGATGTTTTTGTATTTTTGTGAGCATCATAAATTAGTTTTATATTTAATGAACTCCAAAAACTGGAAGGTTTTGGTTTCAGGGTTAGGAAATATCAAGGTACGTTTTTTTTTTTTAAAAAATAAAAAATAAAATAAAATAAAATAAAATAAAAATTAGACGAGTTTCGTATGTAATACCAACTTTTTTTATTATTATTTTAAATTATTTTAAAATAATTCATTGAAAATTACCGAATCGGATTATTAGATCATTTGAATGGTTCCTAGAACAACGAAAATATCTGGTTTCAAAGGATTTTTTTTTTATTCGATTATAGAGTGATTATAGTCTTCCTTCACTTTTATTTTTATTTTATTTTATTTTATTTTTTATTAAAAAAAAACCTACCTTGATATTTCCTAACCCTGAAACCAAAACCTTCCAGTTTTTGGAGTTCGTTAAATATAAAACTAATTTATGATGCTCACAAAAAGAGATTCTACTTTCACTATAAATTTTCTGCAGTCTTTTATTAAACTGTGTTCCTTGAGATAAGGAAATGAATGGAAGATGGTAACCGTTCTGCTTCATTATTTGAACAGAGATGATATTATTATTATTATTATTATTATTATTATTATTATTATTATTATGGGCGAATCCAGGAAATCCTTAGACTCATCGAGGGAGGCCCTAAACATCATGTCCACACAACTATACGACATTCTCACAGTATCTATCATATCTTGCCTTGAACTCACTCACCGTCATAGCACCTACAACAGATTGTGGCAGCTTATTCCACTCATTTACCACTCTAAAATAAAGAACAGAGCTCTAACACCCTTGCTAACCATACTCTTGCCCATTTTCCATAAGTGTCCCCTAGTTTTCCCACCACCATTCTGATCTCAAAAAAATCCTCTGAATTAATTCTATAGAAACCCTTTAGCAATTTGAATGTCTCAATCATATCTCCCCTTTTCCGCCTATCAACTAATTTCTGCAACCCACAAATCTTCAACCTGTTCTCATAAGGTTCATTCCATAGACCTGCTATCATCTTGGTCACTCGCCTCTGGATCCTCTCCACCTCCTCCCCATCAATAAGAAACCTAGGTGACCAAATCTGGGCACAGTAGTCGAGATGAGGTCTTATCAAGACTCGGTACTGAGGTACAATAAATTGCTTGTCTCTGCTCGTCAAAATATTTTTCAACAACCAAGTGAGTTGATGAGCTGATTTAGCCACTTTTGCAATGTGCCCCCATAAACTTCATCTCCCTATCCACCAACACTCCCAAGTCCTGCCTCATCAATCTCCTGGAGTACAGCTCCACCAATGTGGTATACTGCTACTAATCTTTTCACCCTAAAATGCATAACCTTACATTTTGCCACATTAAATTGACATCCATTCTCCTTAGCCCAGAACTCCACTCTATCCAAGTCGTCCTGCAAGATTTTGACATCTTCTGCATTCACTATTTCCCTACCAAACTTTGCATCATCAGCGAAGAAATGAACTGTTCCTCTTAGATCCTTCCCTATATCGTTAATGGATAAATTAAACAGTAGTGGTCCAAGAACAGAACCCTGCGGCACACCACTAGTCACAGGCCGTCTTTTGGACTCTACTCCTGAATAAACTACTCTCTGATATCTCTCCATCAACCACCCATCTATCCATCTCACCAACCCTATATCCATTCCCATATGTTGTAGTTTACGAATTAGAATTCCATGTGGTATCCTGTCAAAGGCCTTACTCAGGTCCATTAGTATCACTGTAAACCCATTATCCTTATCCAGTTCAGCCATCACTGTGTTATAAAACTTGAGCAAGTTCCTGAGGCATGATCTACCCTTCACAAAGTCATGCTGTCCCCCATACAGTATCTCATTTTCATCAATCCATTCCTGTATTTTTTCCTTGACTACTTTCTCCAAGACCTTGACAACAACTCCTGATATGCTGATGAGTCCGTAATTTGCAACAGTAATCTTGGATCCTCCTTTATGCAGTTGAACTATTTTTCCCTCTTTCCACACCTTCGGGACTAAACCAGACCCGAGACTCAGATTAAACAACATGGTCAAGGGCACTGATAATTCTTTAGCCGCTTCACGTAAGACCCGTGCCGGTATGCCATCCAATCCCACAGATGTTCACATTAAGGTTCTGTAATAGACTATTCACCTCCACTTCATTCATCACAATTCCCGTATAAACTAATGGTTCCTTCATTTTTTCAATGTCACCACCTGGATGATATACTCTTGCAAAGTGCTCGCTCAGTATTTCCACTATATCGACTGATTCAGTGACCTCCTTCCCATCGTCATTCCTTAAAATCATTCTGCTGTGTACAGTTTTTTTTTTTTCTTGCAGCATATCGAAAGAACTGTTTGGGATTCATTTTAGCTTGCATAGCTAGTTTCCTTTCATAAGTTTAAACGAGGATAAACGTTTAAATAAGGATATAGTTTAAACAACATTCTTCTATCATAGTCTGTCCACAGACACTACTAGAGAACATTCAATCCTTCCTTATGTTTTCTTCTGTTGAGTTTAGACGATGTATTTCTCGTTCCAATTTGACTTTCCTTCTCCTTAATATATACTTTCCTTACTGTTTAAACTAAAAATAAGGCAAACAGCTTCAAACGATATTGTTCTGTGTCCTATCTTCTGATCGTTCGTATAAGGCAGTAGACTCAGTTACGTTTTTGTTAACAACATTTAGTCTTGGAGCATAGAGACAAATGCTGTTATCCTCATCAGTAGTAACCTAAGCTATAGTTTATTCCTACAGATTTCTCTAGGACATTTACTACTTGCAAACTTTTTTCAGCCGCATATGAGACGTACTTCGTAAAGTTCGGTTTGCAGAAAATAATTACTTTCAAATATTTAATCTCATTGCTCACCTCTAGAATTTCCTCGTTTAGCAAGACCATAAGTTGCATTGATCGCTTAAATAAAGCATGAAACACACTTGGGATTTTGTACTGTTTGAATGTTACTTTCCGATCATGCGCCCATTCTGAAATTTTAAAGAGCTCGTAATTTGCCTTTGTTTCTAATTGTAAACCATTGCGTGCTCTAATAATGTCACCGTACGTGTATGTGTAGGTGGGTGTACGGTCATTATCTACACTATACTTATAATAGGCACAACAGATGACAAACGTGGTTCAAGCTCGACACCATTTAAGTGTTCCACAACTGTGAACCAGTTTGAAAGTTAAACAGGGAACTAAACGTCATCAGTTTAGATCGGGAAAAAAAAGTATATCATTAAAGGGTTGCGTGTTTGACTCGCTTGTTTTATATTTGTGATTTCATCACCTAAATAAATTCTCTAACATTGCTGTAGAAATCTGAAGCGAAGAAAAGGATTATTTTATTTTATTTTATTTTATTTTATTTTATTTTATTTTTGTCACTCACGTGAACCGTCCTGGTTGGCCAAGTGGTTAGGGTATCCGCTCTCCAGCCAAAAGGCTGCGGGTTGGAATCCTGCCATGGGCATGGATGTTTGTGATTGTCCATGAAGATACTAGTGGTCGTGGGCGGTAGATGGCGTTGGTGTAGTTACAATTAGCTATAGTTAGTGGATTGAGAGGTGGAGACAGAGATGTAGAGTTGGTGCCCTCCCTCGATGAGTCTTTGGACTCCCTGGAGGTCCAAAGTAATAATCACGTAGTAATAATAACATATAAACACTACTTGACTTTTAGTGTTGCGTTTCTCTTCATTTTACAATTTCACATTACTAAACAGATAAATTCTTACAATACTTTTATTGAAAGTATTGTAAGAATTTATCTTTTATTGAAAACCAAATTAAAATAAAATACAGCAATTACACTGTTGGAACTAATAACAAAAATTCAGAATCCAGTCTACAGGAATTTCATAAAGAGAAAAATTCAGTTAGTTGGTAATAATTTGCCAACAATGTTAATGATTGCGTATTATTTCGTTTGACTTACTGATCCCTAAGGAATGCCGAAATATTTTGATTATACGTTATTAAATTTAAATTGCTGGTCTTGCAATTTAATGATAATTAATCTACCATTAACATAATATATTGACACAATACATTTCTTTATCCTACGCTACATGATAATGCTATGAGAGATAATGCTAGAGATGAACTTACTCTAACAGCAGGATCAACTTGGTCGAGAACAGCCCCAAATCAAGCTGAATGGAGTAACATTGGGGGGGGGGGGCTTTGCCCAGCAGCAGCAGTGGGATTCTACAGGCTGTCAACAACAACCACATGATAATGAGAGATAATTCCATTAGGTACTAGTAGCTAATGACAGATTTGCCTTGCTTAATTCGATTCTTCACTTTACTTTATGTATAATGTCCCAAAGCAAACAGATTGTATTTCAAGTAATTTTTAAAAATTAATTAGCGTGAGGGGGAGTAAAGAAAAGAAATGAGAGAGAGAGAGAGAGAGAGAGAGAGATTCAGAATTAAAGTAAAAGAAAAATATTTTGAACAGCTAAAACCAACGAATAAATATTTTAATTCCTTTTATTCCCCCCCCCCCCCTAAAAACAAGGAAGTAGACAGCACTCCTTTAGCACAAACGTTTGGAAATCGATCCATTACTATTTTCCAGGATTGTCTATCGCTGAAGTTGAGTGCATTCCCGCGGTGTGCGAGGTTCGAATCAATGTTTCCTAACTTATTTGTGTGTGTGTGTGTGTGTGTGTGTGTCATCAATCACTCAAGATATTTTCCTGAGTGATTGATGAATAAGAATCATTATTTGTACTTTTTGCTCTTTCTTTAATTAATTTCACGTGTATATATACATATAATTAGTGTGGTCATCTATTTCATCTATCCCCCCCCCCTTTTATTTCTGTTCTTAATGTTGTTCGTTTAATATTTCTTTCCATTAAAGTTTCTTCTGTGTAGATTTCGGTATTTATGATGAATATTTTTGGCCTTCACTGTCGCTGCATTCACAGATTCGCATTTATATTATTTTCATTTTTCTGTTTATAATCCGTCGATTTGACACAGTCTTCCAAAAATATGGCTTGGTTTCTTCTATTCGGAGACTAAAAGACTTGATTTCTTCTATTGGAGTAAGATTAAGTACTGGCCTTAAGCCAAAATGGGCAATCCTTACTTGAGTTTGGTATAGGGCTACCACCTTAAGGTCTTCAAACTCGCATTTGTAGAAATTGCATTGCAGTTGTTGGGCGCAAGCTCTCTGTGACTGGGTTACTGTCTACTACCTTGAGGTTTTCCGCTATCAATCTCAGACCTTTCTTTTACCTGCTGAAAATGAAGAAAGACTAACTACTTAAACCCTTCCTCAGCATGTAAATTGCGACCTAAGAAGTTTTCATTTTCTCCTCTTTGCTTATCTAAACTTCCTGCTGGGGTAGGCACCCAATCGTCCATTTAGTTGATCGAGCTCTAGGGTTCACCATACAGGAAATGGGACTGGAATGAGTGAAGGAAGAATAAATGATTTTGCTGAAAAGACATGTATTTGATACATGTATCAAATCAATGACTAGCATTTATTCCTATTTATTTCAGCATTTTTAGCTGAAATTCTGGTAATTTTATTTTTCCTTTTTTTTCTATGAACGTATAATAAGTCTTTTCTGAGCGCGGTTATTATTATTATTTTCTTTACTTTGAACTGAAGCTAGATAAGGTATAAATGCCTCGCCTACCCCCTATAAGGAATAAAAGGCGTTAGTGATTTATTTTATTTATTTATTAATTTGAACTGATTTTGAAACAGTTTAGTGTATTTTCCGATATTTTGCATATTTTGCGAGTACAAAAATAATTTATTTAGTTTTTAGTTCTTGTTTTTTTTTTCTTTCTTTGATAACGTAACCGTTCTTGTAATACTTTCTTCTTTCACTGCATCGATTAATGATGAATGCTATTCGTGTTGATGGGAATCTTCAATTTGAGTCTCGAATTTCATTATATAATTCAACAAACAAAGCAAAGTAGAAGAATTTGGATTCTTCTACTTTGAAGAATCCAAATACTTCTATTTAAGAAATGCAGTTAAGAAACTTGCGCTTTTACGATCTAACTAGTTCATGAAACCTTCTTTAAGCGATTCTTCGTAAATCCGATCCTTCTTTTTCACAGGCTGCGCATCAGGAATTAGGATTATATTCTTGGACACACAGTTTGAATTATAATAACATGACATAAACATTTTGTTTATTCTTTAAGTGGTGCGTATCGTGAAGTGAGACAATTGAATCTTGGAAGCAATTCTATCACTCCTGATTTGTGAAGGCTTAAATACCTAAATATTTAAATACCCCATTAGATACCTAGTGAATATATTAAATATTCATTATCTTTTTTTATATATCCAAATAAAATGAAGCCTGAAAAGTTTTAAAATTTTACCAGAGAGTTCATGAGATTATAACCTTCAACCTCGGAGTCGCCTTAGCTTACACTGTTTAAAAGGTACAAATTCTGCCCAGGAGCCTGTATATTCGTTCTTTATTAGTGTGCTGATTAGGTTTAACTTACCTGATAGCTGTTTCGAACAGTGGTTCTCATCAGAGACTAGGCAATTCAGTTTGTTCAAAAGAACACCATCGGTCTAAACGGAGACCTCAATTACAAAATACCAGTCAGGTTCATTCCAACTTCTTGATATCTGAATTGCCACGGTCTGCATGCTGCTCCTGAAAACCTGAAAGAAAGAGGGACGGGAGTGGGTGAAGTCCCTACCTGGGTGGTGGTAGTCCCCTAGAGGCTAACCCGCCTTGTGTTGGCTTTCTCTACCCAGGGTTTTATAGGACGTTCCCTCCACCCTCTAGAGACATTACGTTACGCATGGGATTGCTTGCTGGTTCTGAAGTTACTAACCAAATGGAAGAGCCAGACAAATTTGTATTCTGTGATTTCTTAGCTGCATAGTATTGGTGGCGTGCACCAATACTTTATGAACAGAGAGTTCCCCACAATGGACCGTTCTAAGGGTAAAACATTTCGAGATGGAGCTGTAGAAAGCTCCGATTATCGTAGAGTATAACTTGCTTGCAGGATTTTGTACATCCCGTTTCCGAATCCTCCAAAAATGGTACTTGAATTCTGTAATTAGAAAGATGACTGTTTTGATTTTACTAGTGATTGTTGGAGGAAACTTCAGAAATACGACTTCCTCTACTGTCAACATGGGAACACGCAGAGGCATACTAATACAAAATCAAATACATGTTATTAGACGGCAGTAAGACAAGAAGTGATTAACTGCTTCAAGCTGTCCACATATGGTGCAAGTTGGGCTGTAGGTCTGAAGTTCACTGTATTTTATCCACTTCATTGGAAAATTCCCGTGTGCTAACCTCGAAGACAAATCTTGCTTGGAAGGGTAACAGCGAAGTTTGTAGGGGGCTACTTCAAAAAAAAATTTCTATATCTATATTCAAGTTCGGTACTAGGTGGTTATGAGATTGAAAGATTTTTGAGTACAATTGGTTGGATTTTAGAGATAACACATTCATTCATTCATTCCTTTGGCTGATGTTTGTCTAATGAGATGACATGGTCCGATAGTATTCGAGGATAACTTCTGCACGGGCTTTTTTGTAGTTACTTATACCGAAGTGAGATAGAGAATATCCTAGGAAGTACTTGACTAGATGGTTGCTAAGATGAGATAAGAATTTTCTTAATGATTCTAATAGTGTTAGTAAAGAAGCAATATCTGAATACTGGGAAATCAAATTCACCTTTTTAAGCGAGGGAGAAGATGTTGAAGCTCCAACTCTTGCTCTCGGCGATTTCAAAAGAACTGAAGTAGGGGTTTTACAGATCAGCTTCTGTATTTTCCGAGATATCTGTGAGATGAATGACGTGTAGCAGTGCAGGAATAAGTAAGCAGTAGTGCAGGGAGGACTACAATTTTGATGACAGTGGCTCTTGCTGAAAAGGAGAGAACACCGATTCTCATTCACTTCAAGTGACTCTACTCTTGCTAGTCAAGTCTTCTGCTGTCAGTGTTGGAGCATCTAGGAATGGCACTCCTAGGATATTTATAGAATCTGTCCTTGGGATTAAGCCGAGTGGTAAGTTTTCAGTTATTCACTGTCCAATGATTAATAACTTGGTTTTATTAGGAGTTGGTCTCAAGTCCGCTACTTTCTCCGAACTGATGTTGAAGAACGTGCTGATAGAACTGTTATATCTGAAGGTACAGATTAAATGATCCCCCATAGGCGATATTTTTGCACTTTTGCGGGGGTTGATGTTAGTGGTATTTCTCTTATCATAGTGGTATTCTCAGAACCGTTTCTTATTCTAGAGAGAAAAGTAGTGGACTCAAAGGACCACCCTATATGTAGTTTACTATCAAACTGATTTTGGCTTTGGCGTAAATTCTTCCGATTTCCGGCATAAACTTTCGCCAAACACTGCGAGATATAAATGTGGAAGAGAAATTCATGTCGAACTCGGTCAAACGCTTTTCTAAGTTTGTATTGAGTACTGCTACTGGGTATTGTTTATTCTTGGAAAGCTACATAACATCTCGTAGAAGGAAGAGGTTGGGACCCCTCTCTCGGGCTGGGATACAACAGGTTTGTGTGCTGGTAAAATACTTGAGAGACTGACCTTCATTCGGTTGTTAATTATTCTTGTGAATAACTTGTAGTCAATGTTGTTGAGTGCAATGAGACGCCAGTTGCCTATGATTCTGTCCTCTCTGTCTTTCTTTGGGAGGAATATTATGTAACTCTTGGTGAAGTCCGCTGGTATGTCTCCAGTTTGTAGGAATTTATTAAAGAGCCAAGATGGAGTTCCATGTTGTTCTATAAAATTCTATTCCCAGGCCATCTGGTCCTGGAATGTTTCCGGGCCTTCCCTGCTTAGCCGATAGTTTGATTTCGCCCGCTGTTATAGGGCTGTAGTGGATCACCTGAACATTGGACGGCAAACTTGGTATGTGCCACATACCTGAAACGATTGCCGTTGTTTATTCAAGAAGGCTTGTTTATAGTGATCAGTAAGAGCTTGCGCCCATTCCTGACACAGTTGTTGGATTTTGTCTTGAAAGAGCATAAGATGTTTGGGGTTTGAGTCTCCAAGGTCCGGAACATGTGTCTATGTTATTAACTAGGTTAAGCTTTAAGAGCACCATTTTGTGATCTGAAATTTGCCGTTGGTTAGGATACTCAGATGTCTTATTGATTACCTTGATTACCTCATGTCCTAGATGGACGGATACATAGAAATGGTCGATCCAGGTATCAATCTGATTACGGAATCATGTGCAGTCCCAGGTTCCTACCTGGTTTCAGACCCTCCAAATGTCTATTAAATCAAAGTTTTTACAGAAAAAAGTTTTCCGCCTAGTCATTACAGACAGGGCGGAAATCTAAGAGTGCAAAAACCCTCTATTCGATATCATGGAAGTCCAGTGCCAGGGAGTTACATTCCTCATAAGTGAACTCTTTGTAATGTATAATACTAAGATACAGAGCTCGAGGGGGTTCAAGGGTTAAATTCTGACAATAAGCGAAGAACAAGGTAAAGTACAACAGTTTGATCAAATGCAGGATATAGACATCCCCTCTGCACGTGTGAAATGATTAGTGTACAGCTGGGTTTTTTTTATTTTTTATTTTTATGCAAATATGTATACAATATCTTGTGATGTAAAACTTTGTTTTTGGATAAAAAATAAATCACTCTGATTCAGTCATTAAAAATCATTCATTCAACAACAGAGAAAAAATTTCTGTTGAAAATGCTTAAACATCGCCTCATTGCTGAAGCCCGACGTTTCATAACAGACCTAACGGAAATTTTTTACCAATTGTAAAAGTGTTAGGGGTGAGGGGAAGTCTACTGTACGTATATTAGCAGATTCTGAATGTTAGTTATCGGTATAAAACTACCAAATAAGAAAGGCATTAGAACCTAAAATCATTATTCTTAATTAAAGGTGCTAATTATGAATTTAAAAAAATAAGAATCGCAAACTATTTCTCAAAGCATCTCCTCCAATCAAATTTTCTACTCAGGATGTGAAAGCAATGAAGAATTAATAATAATAATAAAAAGTTCTTACAAAAGTTCACTTTGTAACATAAATAATTTTTATTATTTATGATAATGGATATGACAATGTTGAGTAGAATACATCATCGATGTATTCTACTCAACAAGAAGCAGTATTTCAGATGTACGTTACAAAAAGTAATAACATATACGAGGGACGACCAGAAAGTAAGTTCCGATGAGCTGTCAGAGATATGCCAGCTGTACACTAATCATTTCACACGTGCAGAGGGGATGTCTATATCCTGCATTTGATCAAACTGTTGTACTTTACCTTGTTCATACTTACAAAAAACTTTATTGGAAATTAAAGTAGACATCTTTCACTACTTTCCTGCATAATTTCCGCCATTGTTCAGGCACTTATCGTAACGGGGAACCAAGAGTGGTATACCTTCCTCGTATAAAGTTGGCGCCTGTGACGCAAACCAAGTACTGACTGCTTCTTTGACCTCGTCGTTGTCTTGAAACCGCCGGCCACCGAGGAAAGATTTCAGACGTTTGAACAGGTGAAAGTCGCTTGGCGCGAGGTCAGGACTATATGAGAGGGGGGGGGGGGGATGATGGAATTGTTCCCAGCCGAAGGTGGCGAGAAGTTGTTGTGTTACACCGGCCGTGGGTGGGCGGGCGTTATCATGATTCAAAACAACGCCCCTGGTAAGGGGCGTTGTTTTGATTCATGATAACGTCGTTTATTCTGGACGCAGTTTCTTACTGATTTGGCAGTACATATTCGCGTTGATTATGGAGCCTTGATCCAAGAATTCGAGGCGGGCGATTCGATTTTCTTAGACGTTATAAACACACATCAAGAAGCGTATGCACTGCGAGAACATCTGAAAATGGCACCAACGCCTTGTTAAGTGATCAATAACCTCAGCACGCATGCGCACCATTGCGAACGCACTGCTGCAGTGAAAATATTTAAAAACGGAACTTACTCTCTGGACGTCCCTCGTATATATATATATATATATTCTGACGCAATATATATATTCAGACTATATATATATATATATATATATAGTCTGACGCAACTCGTGGTAAAGGTGGATTAAGAACTGATCACTTTCCTTAGTATTTTTCCCTTAATGTAAAGCACATCCCCTAGCGGAGATGTATGATGCTATGTATTAAAGGCAATGGTCACTACGCATATTGGTTTCGACCTTTATTGAGGTCTCTGGCTCCCACTGACGAGACCTCAAAAATGTCGAAACCTGTGAGGCTCTGGCTCTGATTTGAGAAGCTCTGCTTGGGGGTTAGGTTTTTACCTGTTTCTGAGTGGGGCCACCGCTGAGATTATTGCTCTGCTTAGTGGCGGGGATGAGCCTACCACTGGGTAGAGCCAATGCTGAGAAGTTCTCGGTGATGGGGTGAGCCTGTCACTGAGTGGAACACCGCTGAGTTGGGGGCGATTTTTCGGGATCGTCTTATTTTTAGAGCCCGCTTCACTTATAGAAAGATCGAAACCGGTATGGGTAATGATCATTGCCTTTAATGCATAGCATCATACATCTCCGCAAGGGGGGGATGTGCCTTACATTAGGGGGAAAAATACTAAGGAAAATGATCAGAGCTTAATCCACCTTTACCACGAGTTGCCTCAGATTTGCACTACGTGCAGGCGCAAACTTGACTTTCTTGTCTGTTTGCTTACTTGCGAAATAGGATTAAAAACCAGTTTATATAAAATTACTTGGTATCTTGAATACATAATATACCCAAGTTAAAAAAACTTTCTACATATATATATATATATATATATATATATGTGTGTGTGTGTGTGTGTGTGTGTGTGTGTGTGTGTGTGTGTGTGTGTGTGTGTGTGTGTAGAAAGTTATATATATATATTATAGAATATATATATATTCTATTCTCGGTTCCTCCCTGCGGATAAAGGAAATGCAACAGTCATCCTGAACTCCGAAGATTACAAGAATAAAATGATTGAATTACTACATAATAATACCTACTCAATACTTGAGAGAGATCCAACTCGTGAACTTCAAAATCGTACAAACAACTTATAAAAACAACAACTGAATTATCCTGAAACGTCCGTTTATCTCTACGCTCTCTCCATCCGTTAATTCCTCGCATATATGGTGTTCCTAAAATCCATAAAGAGAACACCCCATTACGCCTAATTGTAGATGGTATCGATTCTCCTACATACAATCTTTCAAAATACCTTGCCAAATATCTCAAAAGTTTTTCAGGGAAGTCACCATCCTTTATCAGGAACACTACAGAATTTGTTACATACATCAAGGATATTACAGTTGATGAAAATGACATCATGGCTAGCTTGGACATAACTTCTTTGTTCACTAATGTCCCAACAGTTGAAGTCCTAACATTACTCAAGGACAAGTTATCCAAAAAAATGTTAGCCTTGCTTACACATTGCATCAGATCCGGTTACTTCAAATTTCAAGATAATATATACAAACAAAATCATGGACTGGCTATGGGTAATCCTTTATCTCCGGTTCTTGCAAATATTTACTTAGAAGATTTTGAAACCAAGGCTATCTCTTCCTTTATTTTAACACCTAAAGTTTGGAAACGTTATGTGGATGATGTCTTCATTGTTTGGAGCCATGGACATGAATCTCTTATGGTTTTCCTCGAACATTTCAATAGCCGACATCAAAGTATTAAGTTTACTGCTGAGCTTAAAACGGATAATTCCTTGCCTTTTCTTGATGTCAAACTGACTCGCTTTTCTGGTAAACTAAAAATATCGATATATAGAAAGCCCACACATACCAACAGATATCTGCACAGTCAGTCCTATCATTTCCCTCCTCATAAGCTTGGAATAATTTCCACCTTGGGATATAGAGCCCGTTCTCTTCTTGATGATCCAAATGAACTGCTTACAGAAATAAACCATCTGAAAACTTCTTTCGAAATTAATGGATATTCCAAGAAAATCATTAACAAATTCCTTCTTAATCCTCCCAGACATCACTCAGAAGAAACAAATAGATTCAAAAGCAATATATCTATTCCTTACATAAGTACTGTTTCACATAAATTAGCAAAAGTTCTAAAAAAAAAAATACAATATCAGAACCTTGTTCACTCCACTTCCAAAGATCCGTTCCTTAATTAGCCACCCAAAACCTTGTCATCATCAACTCAAATACCCTGGCGTATATAAAATATTATGTGACCGCGATATTCCTTATTTGGGGCAGACAGACAAATCTGTCGAAATGCGTATGGAAGAACATATGAGAGACATTACTTACAAGAGACAGCGAGCGAGTGCATTATCAAGTCATATCCTTTTCTCGGCTAATCCTAATGATGATAACCAAAGTCACAAAGTCTGCTGGAAAAATCTACAAACATCTTCCGTTGCAGTGACGAAATAGAGAGAAAAATTGTGGAATCGAGAGAAATCATCTTCAATCCTGTTCATCTAAATAACAACTTAAACTACAACCTCCCAGATGGTCATTCAGCTGTAATCATGTACTGGCGTTCACGTGATGCAACAAGCACGCACTCTCCCAACAATGCAACAAATGAAAGAACAGCTTCAAATACATACAACTACAACGTTTTCATGCTAATTATGTATAAAGACTGTCTATGTTGTTCATAGTCTTTTAACCCTCAATGTTTAGTGTTTTTTCTTTTATAACAGCCTGAAGAAGGCTGTTACAGGCCGAAACTAGTAGTGTGTTTATATTAAAACCTTTTTAATTAAATCTCGGTTCTAGTCATTCAATTTTTTCATAAATAAATAAATATATATATATATATATATAATTTTTTTTTTTCATTCACCGAATTTAAAATATCTCCCTAGTTCACGAATAGTTCCAATTCTCTCTTAGCTGCACTGGGAATTATTAAAAATAAACGATTTTCAGTCTCGTTCGCATTATTATCTTTTAATAACGCGAGATTTCGATGTCAGAGTAGACAATATCCTATTTAGGTTCAAATTGGAACTAGTGATGAAATTATATGTCACAAAAATGTTCGTAGAGATGTCTTCATTTATAATAATCTAAAATTTTTAAAATATTTTAATTATAAAAATTACCACAAATTCATTTATAAAACTCCGGAAAGTTCTTTGTTCTAGACGGGATTCGAATCTGCCTTTAAAACCAAAAAACACATCTTTATTATTATTATTATTATTATTATTATTTGTAAAAAATCCAGATGAGTTTTTTTTTATATTTATTTATGACTGTTAGAGCATTGAAATATATTGCAAACACAATGTTATTTTAAAGTTATGATATGCCCACATATCATAACTTTAACGTCTTATTCAATGAGAAGTGGAGATATGAAAAAAATTGATGGATTTTTTATTATTTCAGCACACTCTATCACATTCTTTCTCAAGTAACACACTTAGAAGATGCATATATATAGAAAAAAAAGTGTACTTATAAATAAATCGCTTAAAATTAATTTAATTTCTTTTTTTTTCCTCTTCGTTTTCACAAAAATGCTTTGAATCGAGCTTTGTACTATAGTAGTGAAATATAAAACTGTAAAGAATTAAAAAAAGTTACTGATTGAGAAATGAAATGATGATATTTCATTTCGCAAGCTGCAATTTGTATTTAAAAAAAAAGAAAGAAAGAAAGAAAAGCAAAACTATGCATGTAATTCGTCTCTCATGCAGAATGGGTTGGAATAGTTACATATCTAGTATACCACTGTAGAGCAGATATTTTGACATCGGGAAGGGGGGGGGGTCTTGTATATGTACGAGTATATATAACTCTTACTGTACTAGTCACCTCGGTGTGATGGAATTTAAGTTGATTTCTCCTTTTTTTTGATAGTATAAGAATAGAAAGTACATGGCAAGCTCTCAACTTTACTTTGTAACAATCTTCAGGAGCGAGTCATTGAAATAAAGTCAAGGTCCTTCTTTACTTTATAAGCTTATATCCACTACGGATAAAACTTCGATCAAATGCAGGATGTAGATATTCCCTCTGCACGTGTGAAGTCATCAGGGTACAGTTTTTTAAAGAAACGATTGAATCTTTCAGTTCAAAACTAATAAGATTGAACGTCCAGTGTTAAAAATAAGGTTCACAGTTGTCCAACTTGTCAACCCAAATACATACAGGGCCGTATTTATGCATAGGCACACGAGGATTTAGCTGGGGCCCACGAAAATATAAGGACAATTTAAGGACCCCAAACAATGAGGTAGGGCCCCCGGATCTCTCTCTCTCTCTCTCTCTCTCTAGCGCCTCGAGCCCCTCCCGGCTCAGGAAAGGTTTAGTAAGACCCTCAATACATGCCTGACCATAACAAACGAATTATTTTAAGGTCAAGGAACGTTTTTCTTCTCTCAGAAATGTTTGTTTCTCTCAGAAACAAGATTTCTCTACGAAATCTTGTTTCTGACAGAAATGAAGAATTAGAATATCTAACACAGATCTTTCAAAAGAATGGTTATGAAACCAAGACTATCAAAAAAATCCTCCACACACCTCCTACAAGCATCTCTCAGAAACAAGATTTCAAAAACGCTATCACGCTTTCATATATCAAAAATGTTACAGACAAGATGGCTAAATTACTTAACAAATATAACATCAAAGTAGCTTTTCAGCCGCAGGAAAAAATTTCGAGATTTTTACATCCCCCGAAACCTCATCATCCTTTAAAAAAACCAGGTGTTTACAAAATTTATTGTTCTTGCGGCATCTGCTACGTAGGACAGATAGGAAGATCTGGGGAAATTCGCATGAACGAACACCAAAAGGATGTGCAAAACAGAAGAGAACACAAATCAGGTCTAGCTTTCCATACCACTTCTACCAGCCACAATGTACTCTGGCAGAAAACAAACATGTCGCACATAGGAAAAAAAACTGTTACATAAGGAAATTTAAAGAAGCTGCAGACATGCTTAAAATACCAACGCAATGCAATAAAAATCAAGGATTAATTCCCCACCAAGTTTGGTCAGCTTTAATAAAAAATATACCTCAGTCAGACCTCGGATATTATGAACGTGAACAACAGAACGTTGTATCCTCCAGAATTGTTTAAATTTCAGCACTGCTTTGAATCTGCTTTCTGATTTTTAATTTTATGAATAGTCAGACGGCTACAACTGTATAGTATGAACTATTATTAATAATTTTTCGTTTCTTTGTGTTTTAAACTTTAAGTTACCTGTTACCTCTGAAGATGTAAATCAAACGACTTACGAAACTTGTCGGGTCTTTTATTAATTCATTGTGTTTTATATAGCTTATTAAAAAAAATGTGGTCCAATTACCGGAATATACCATGTCAAAGTCCTAGTACATTTTTAACCAAATACCTAATATGACATGCCATAACTGATTGTGTTGTTTGCATTTCAATTAAAATATTTACTCAGTTTCGTACTAAATTTATTATGTATGAAATATGTTTCCTTGAATTTTACGTTATATTATCGTTGTATTATCGTTATATACATAACGATAATACAAAATGTTATATACATACATACATATATATATAAAATTATATCCGTTTAAAAAATTTACGAATTTCACTGGTACATCGAGGTATTTCCTAATGCAAATTTTGTTTATCTTGTTTTTACTTTCTCGCTATCAATAACTAATCAGTGCGGTGTTGTACCTAAGTGTGATTTAATTTGATTTGCTGACGTTTATTATCAAATTAGTTATGCACGTGCTCACCACGCTCTACATAATGCATAAATCTGAAAATTTAGAATTTAGGTCATTTACCTGATTAACATCATAAATACCAAATGAGATGTTTATGACAAAGCAGTGATTATTATTGTTTATAATAGAAATTTTGGTTTATTTTTATTTTTATTTGGTTTATTTTGGTATCCCTTTTTCCAGCTGAAGTCCCGATCAGATCAACATTTCAAGATGTTTTAAAATTTAGCATTGCAAAACTTATCAAGTTTAAGCTTGATGTTGCTCAATAAAATTTTGTATACATTTTTTCCTCAAAGAAATATTTTAAAAACCACATTCTTTATTCAATGATATATTTTATTTTTCATTAATTTTTTAAAATTTCCGATGAAATAATTCAAATTAATAGCAATTATAATTAACGATTAATTAACTATTAATAACTGTTACTAGTATCACAAAGTGTAGCGTTAGATATTGAAAATATAATAATAAAATATTAGACTGAGTAACTATTAATTTAAATAATAACCATTAGTTCAAATGCATAATATCCTTTAATATCCATTTCATTTTGATCAAAAAAAAATAATAATAATATTTTTTAATTTTATGTTTTTAAAGAGCGCTGGTCTGGAATTTGCAATTTGAATTATAAAATCTACCACAAAACAAAGCTTTGGATAATAGAATTATTTTCTTTCCTTTTTAGATGCTGGCTATACATGTGGCGTTGCAATTGTCTGACATGGCAACTCGTTATGACGTGCAAGAGTATTTCGGAAGTCAATTTCACGCATTCAGTACTATAAGTTTAACTTTGGTCGCCAGAGGAAATAGCATACGAATTTGAATATAAACATTTCAGAATAACATTAAGATGTTGTGTGTTCTTTCTTCTCTCACTGCTTTCAGAGGATCGTTCCTTTTAAGTTCATATAACTAACCTCAAGCCAGGGGCGATGCAGGAACGTGAGCTCGAATATTTTATATCCTTTTTTATATGGAAGACTTCGGCTTAGCATGTATTGGATTACGGACATTATGCGGGAGAATGTGAGATGTGTAAATAGAAGACAAATTTGTAAGAAAAGTACTTGAAGATTTAATAATAGTTCGAATGTAAGATCAAAGAGCCTCCTGAATGCTTTTTTTTTTCCCCTTTCCTTTGCTTCACACTGTCCATTCCCAAGTCAACGGATCTAACTTTATAATATTTGAGGAGAATTTCAGACCTGGAGCAGCCTTTAAAAGGACGATTCACTCGGACGTTCCAATTGAGCGCAGCGGACAGCTGATTGTAATATTGAAAAGTCGCCGTTAACAGGCAAGTGATCGGGGTGTTGTCGCTTCAGCCGCTAACGGGATTGCACGGCAAAACGCTCGGCTATTCAGCAAAAGTGCCTGGAGACAGACAGTTTCCGCCATTTTTCAGCGGGCAGGAAGCCAGTTAGAGCGTGTTGGTACATTCGGCCCTGCCAGCAAGGGCAAAGCTAGCATCAGCAGTCGGCCGCGCCAGTACCCGGGGGATGAGCCGTCGCCTGGCCTTCGCTTCAGTCAGCAGTGGTAATGCTGACGCGCGAGAGGGGGGGAAGGGGGATTGTGTGTGGGGGAAGAAAGCAAGGGTCGGTGGAAAGGGGGAGGTAGCCAATCACCAGAGATTCCCTAAGGGCCTTTTTGAGCCCACCACCGCTCATCTTTGATTACAGCGTCACGCACTTATTCATTGGGCTCATTGAATTTGGCTGAAATGGGCACTTAGATTTAATTAAGCGCCGTTTGACGTTTTGTTCAACCCCCTTATTGATCGGACTAAGTGGATTTACGATAATGTGGGGTTTGCCTTGATTACACGCTCCGTCGTCCTCGCCACTGTTTGCACACCAGTTCACAATCAAGCGCTCCGCTCGGCGTTCAGGCAATTAGAAAATTACATTAAATATGTCGTGCTGTATTCCTGAGTCAGGGCATGACCGGGAGCCTGGGCCGCTCCACGAGCTGCGAGTAGTCGGCTCAGCTGTTCATCTGTAAGCTAGCAGTGTCGTTTGCGACTCGCGCGCCGGCAAATTATCGATCCGCCAACATATCCGAGCGTGAAATGGACCGGGTAATCTGTTGCAACCTGCCTCCCAATGTTTTCAGAGCTCCAGACTCTTTTCCCCTCGTCCCCCACCCCCTCCCTCCCTCCTGCTACACGGCTCGCGCTTGTTACCATCGCTCCTTTTTCATGGCGTTGTTCTTCCTACGTAGGCCCCGACTCACGGGTGACTTACGATGGCGGTGATTGCCCGCCAACGCGGCCGTAGACGCAAGCAAACATGGCAAATGAAGTCACAAAATCCATGCACGACGGCATGCAGTGTCAATTCCTAGCGCAACGTCGGGGTCGTAATTCATTTAAGTCGGCGCGACGCGACATCTCAGGGCCCGAAAATCACAGATCAAAGTGGAATCGAATAGTAAAATGGGAGGGAAAGACAAAAGTCACTGAAAAGTCTCCTCCGATGGCGGATTCTCCATGAATAAGTTGATAGCGAAGTCTCCATCTCCTGTAGACAGCGATACGCAGTTAAAGGATAAACAGAAATGACGCAAACTCCAAATATTCGAGATATCGGATCGCTTTAATGCTTTCGCTCCACCCACTCCGAATGTTCTGATGGAGAAGGATAATTTTGACGTACGTCTTGTTCGAGGAGAGATGAAAGTTTTGACGATTACCTAATTTCATGCCTGCATTCGCGATACTTTGTCGGAGTTGCGTGCGTCATCCTCACAAGGCACGACATTCCAATGGCTTAATATTAGAAGCAGGGAAACTTTTGCTTTATGAAAGTTAAGACCAAATTTAATCTTCTAAGAAGGATGAAAAAACATTCTCCTTAAATGTTAATTAAAGCAATTTCCATATTTTGAGCAATATATTTTAAATCGTGAATGCTTTTATTTATAAATTTCCTTCCAACATTTTTACATAACTCCAGAGATGCAGATTACTCATATTTTCCAGATTACTATCGGATCCGTTCTACCTCTTCCAAGGGAAATAGGGATTCTCATTCTATTCCCTTTTAAGTTGTAGTTTACAAAAATAAGAAAAACAATGCATGAATATTAATGTAAGTTACAGAATGATCATATGATTGAAATTATTTAAGACCACCTATATAATTAATAGATGCTTTTAAACATAAGTTTCCGAATAAACATATAAACAAAATGACATTTCTCTAAATGGAACCAATGATTAGCCACATATCCGAGAGTGTTATAAATTATTAATTGTCCCTAAAAATGTATTACCGTTGCACATCTGACGGGAATTGGCTAGGTTCGTGTCCGTCGTAGTGAGAACATTTATAAGGATTTTTCAGTTAAAGGTGAATTAATCAGCTCATTATGAAGCGACGAGGTTTCTACCACCGGAAAACCTGCTTCTCTCCCCACAAGACATGCAAACTGACCAGAGAACGCACATGATTAAGAGTTATATATCTCTTTAAGATCTTTGGACTTATGATCTTGGTTCGAATCCAAGACGCAAAGAATCTTTATAAAGGCTTTTCAACTGAAGGTGAGTTAGCGGTTATTATACGGTGTTAGAAGGGTTATTCCTCCGGAAACACACAGCGTATTATGTTTATAAACTCTGTATATTCCTCCGAAATACGCTGGCTTCATAGTCTTAGTTGCATCGGCTGTAAATCTAAAACAATATCTTTCGAGCAGGATCTAAACAAGCAACGGACTTTCAATTTTTTTTTTCATGGCCGTTAACAGTTACCGAGTGAACAGAGCTTTTGCTCTCCAGCAGGCCGCTCAGGTCAACCAGGTATTTATATATATATATATACAGTATTTCATTGCCCAGTGCGATACCATCACATCATGCTTATTGGAGGCCTGAAGTGGTTTGGAAAAGTTTCATGTTGGCGCCTGCAGAACTGATTTTAGGATTATCGAACACTCAGCAGAGTACCTTAATAAAATGATACAAAATAGAAACCATACTCTTTGATTACTCTCTGTTTTGGATCACTTTATTAATATTGCGGATGTCGAATAAGAAAGGGGATGACAAAGAATTAATGTCATCCCCTCCATGATACTAAACGTACGAGAGGTTTACAGCAATTCGTGGGCGGGATCCACATAGAAATTTTTGACATAATAACATGTCTGCGTATTGGTCAAGATAACCGTAGAAGTGTGCAATGGAGCGCGCACTGTAAAACTAAAATAATATATATATATATATATATATATATGGGAATAAATTTTTAACTTGGGTATATTGTATATTAGGATAACCAAGCAATTTTATATGCTTGGTTATTTTAGCTCCTAATCCTTTAGACTTGAACTTTGTTTCAGGCGCAAACTTAATTGTTTGCATACTTGGGATTAGGAGCTAAAATAACCAAGCATATAAAATTGCTTGGTTATCCTAATATCCTAATATATATATATATATATATATATATATATTTTATATATTTTATTTTATTTTATTTTATTTTATTTTTTTTGCTTTGCTCCAAGATTCCTTGTTATCCCTTTGATCCACGTGCCTTTGGTTTAGCATCATCACTTTCAGTTTATTTTTGATGACTCCAGTCCACATGAACAAGTTTGCTTCTTCTGACATAGCAAAATTTAGAGCTTTGCTATTGTAAAATAATTTTATGTTGTTGGTAATTTATATATTTATCTTATCATAATCGTTTTCAGCATTATAATTATCATATTTTCTTCTTCTTCTTCTTCTTTTTTTTTTTTTTTTGCAAATGCTTATTCTTTGAAATTTTTTAACTTGGAAATTTTTTATAGCATTCAAAAATTGTTTATGTTATTGGATGTCAATTTGAAGTTTCGATTTTACCATTCTGCAATAATAAAAAAAAATAGATATTATATAGTTGTTAGCCATATGGTTATTTGCTCCATCGGTGTTGTCGAGTCTTTTGTCAGGACGCATTAACGTTTACATATTTAGTTATTCAACCCTTTAAATGTGTCTGTTGTACCAGATTTCTCTCTCTCTCTCGCGCGCGCGCGGTGGTGTAGAGCTTCTTGTCAGTTTTTCAAAGGTTTTATGGGCATATCGAGTTATTCGGTTTCTGAAAGATCTTGTAAGGATTCTGTTTAAGAAACACCGCTGTTTGAAACTCCTGTAGATCCTGTTTAAAATGCCTATTGTTTAACTGTCACAATCTACGCTCATCTCTTAAGAGCGTAAATTGTGACAGCTGCTTGCCAGAAAAAAGCGCAAGAATGCCCTTTCAATAAGATGGAGACTATAAACTTGCGCATTAATTTGCATATTTATCATGTTCCTGATAACTGCTATTTCCCTACTAAATTTGAGATCAATTATATTATCCCCAACGTGCCTAAGCAGTTTAGGCATCGTTGACATGTATTTGATATTCGTAATGCTAGAGTACCCTCTACGAGTATCAAAATGATTTACGCTTGGAATCAATTGTTTGGGTTACTAAAAGTTATGATTCAGGAAATAGCTAAGAGGATAGCAGTATCAACATGTTATTCTGAATGAATTAACGAAACAGTAAATTAAATGACTAAATCTACATAAAAATCTATCTTATCTTTATTTTTGAAAGATTACTACAGGGTCAGTATTGAAACAGTAAAAGCTGCACTCTTTTTTTTTTTTTTTAATCATCGATATCAACTGTACTTCTTCAGAGATATGAATCCGTCTGAATGGCAATGACGAAGCTTCACGAATTACTCAAATTCCTACTTTTTATACTTTAATAGAGCTGCAAGACGTGTAACACTCTTACCAAATGTAGTTGGAGTATTAAGTTTGTCAGCGAAAAACTGGAGCACTCTGAGGAAAACCAACTCAACATCCGGAGACCAGCTAACTTGGCAAACACACACACAAAACAATGCGAGCGTGTTCAACGGTGCTAAATTACATATAATAATTTTGATTAAGTTAATTTTAATTGCTGGTCTAGATGGTCACATGAATAGCGTCTCACTCTAGTCCATAAACTACAAGCTGTAAATTCGAATCGCACTCTGACATGTTTGTGAAGGTCTTTAGGTGGAAGATGGTTTCGTCGTCAGGTGTGTGAGCACTACTGTTCGCATCTGAGTCTTGAACTCGATTGAAAAAAAGTTCCATGTTTAGTATCGTGATTAGAGCTCTCAGACTATATAATCCTTAGCCCACCTGTGTTAGTGTATTAGAGGTTTGTAATCTTTGGTGATGGGATCTTTATAAAAAAATTAGTCTATCCGTCTATCCTTAACCCATACCAGCCATCTAATTCTAGTTTTTTTTTTTAAACTATACATATTCATCAGTTATATAACTCTCTGCTCAAGGTCTTTCCGAATTTTTTAATTCTAACAGTAAGAAATATATTTCTTATATTTGTTCTCATTCCACTCCCACTAATTCCTTTGTTGTGTCTTGTAGTATTCGGCCAAGTACATCAGACTTGTACTTCTTTTCCTATATATTCTCTGAAGTAACCTAAACTTTAAAGCTGATAAACTAGTTCTTGTTTGCTTCTTCTTATAATTTCAAAATATTGTAACTAAGCAACCGATTCGGTTGCTGTCATGATGTAATCCCTCCATGCACCATCATGGACATGTTATGAAATCCTTCTTTCTCTTCACATGTATTGAAGATGATCATTGAAATGCATTCATCAACGTTTTGTTGAACCTGTGTCATAAACATTGGATGATTAATCTTTCACACTAAAAATTTCGGAGGCATACAACCATAAAAACAGTTTCATCTATAACTTATACTTCTTATACTTATACATGTCTTTCAAAAGAATATGTCCAAATATAAATGTTATGTTGGATCTTCTTGAAAGCAAGCGGCTTTCTTCCAGTGTACCTGAAGTGTATTTGCATTAATCTTCTGCTCCTCCTACTATTTTAACGATACAAAATTAATAACGGAAAACTCAATTCCAAAAAGCGCCACCTAAGTAGCTGGTGTAAGATAACTAAAAAGGTCAATAAATTTCCTAACAAAAAAAAACAAAAACAAAAAATCTATACAATAAAAGGTTAGGAAAGATTAGCTGATTTGTAAAGTACTATCTCCCATAAAGGGGATAGACGTAAGCCATCAGATCTGTTTCAGTTAGGAGAATGAAGTAAAGTTTCACGTTTCTTTATAAAGGCGTTCCATGAGGAACCGACTTTTGTGAAGGACTCTTGTTTTCTCCAATGAACTCTATGTCTAGTGAAGATGGCATGTTCTGCAAGTCCAAACTTTTCAGGTTTAAAGTATTCAATATAAGATTGATGTTCTTCTAGCCGAATAGAGGCAGATCTTCCTGTTTGTCCGAAATAAGATAATCCACAAGATCACGGAATCTGGTAGACACCTGGATAATTAAGATGTGGAAGCTTGTCCTTAGGAGAAGTGAGAAAGGTGGAGATTTTTCTAAACAGTCGAAAGGCAACAAAAATATTCAGTGGTTTTAAAACTTTTGCTATACGTTCACTAATGCCTTGTGCATAAGGGATAGGAATGTGCGTTATTTCTTCTGTATTTGAAGAGGAAGACATATTAAAACTACTCAAAGCTCTTTTAATGAAGCAAATCTTATAACCATTAGATAGAAAGGAAGAAGTTATATATTGCAGTTCATTCTGTAAAAGATCGCCTGAAGAACAAAAGGAGTGGGCCCGATGAACCAGTGTTTTAATAGTTCCTGCCTTTTGACTGGGATGGTGATGAGATTCAGCATGGATATAATGGCCTGTGTGAGTCTTCTTTCTATAGACTGAGAAATGTAGGTTACCATCTGGTTGATGGAGAATTAGAAGATCTAAAAAGGCTAACTGCTTATTTGATTCTACTTCTAGGGTAAACTGGATCCTAGGATGAAGTGCGTTTAACTTAGCAAGAAACTGTTGAAGTTCATCAGAAGAGCCATTCTATATAGTAGAAATTTCATCGACATATCTGAACCAATAGGTCTGGGAGAAATGTTGTCAAAGATACGTTGTTCAAAATGTTCCATAAAGAAATTGGAGATAGCAGGAGAAAGAGGATTGCCCATTGCTGTTCCTTCAATTTGTTGATACAACTTATTTTTAAAGGAAAAATAACTAGAATGTATTACAAAATAAAATACGTTTACAATTTCTGAAGCCTGTTGCAGTAATTCAATGATTTCAGAAAGAGGCACATTTGTAAACAAAGAAACAACATATAAACTGATCATGATATCAGAAACGTCCAAATGAAGATCTGAAATTTTATTTTTGAAATCCGAAGTAATTTTTTATATAAGTATCAGTTCTTCTAGTTGAAGAGGAGAGTATATTTGATAAAAATTGTGAGATTTTGTAAGTGGGGCAACCTATACAATCGACGACTGGTCTTAAAATGCCTGGTTTATGAACTTTCGGAAGACCATACAATCTTTCGACATTTTAGAAAAATCTCCACCTTTCTCACTTCTCCTAAGGACAAGCTTCCACATCTTAATTATCCAGGTGTCTACCAGATTCCGTGCTCTTGTGGATTATCTTATTTCGGACAAACAAGAAGATCTGCCTCTATTAGGCTAGAAGAACACCAATCTTATATTGAATACTTTAAACCTGAAAAGTCTGGACTTGCAGAACATGCCATCTTCATTAGACATAGAGTTCATTGGAGAAAGACAAGAGTCCTTCACCAAAGTCGGTTCCTCATGGAACGCCTTTATAAAGAAACATGTGAAACTTTACTTCATTCTCCTAACTTAAACAGATCCGACGGCTTACGTCTATCCCCTTTATGGGAGATAGTACTTTACAAATCAGCTAATCTTTCCTGACTTTTTATTCTATAGATTTTTTTATTTTTTGTTTGCTAGGAAATTTATTGACCTTTTTAGTTATCTTACACCAGCTTCTTAGGTGGCGCTTTTTGGGATTGTCAGTTATTGTTTAATTTGAGCTTAATATGTACTGAAGATGCTTATGACACACAGGCGAAAATTATACTATTAAATAATCTTTGTACGTGAGTTTTTCAGTTATTAATTTTGTATCGATATGTCTACTCACGGTATACCTCTTTTAAAACCTACTATTTTAGTCACAGTGTACAGTTTTTCTAAGTAAACAGTTAATTTTCCTTTGAAGCATAGACACATAAGTTTGCAGTTGATTCTGCTCAGTAATTATGTTTCGTATTGCATTGCTTTAGTAACAAGGCAACGACCTAGCAAAAACATCTATAAATAAAAGTCGAAAACAATCGTACTGTATCATTATCTCGATATTTCTAAACTCAAAAATCAGGAAGAAATGTGAGGTTGTTTCTCAAAGCAGCAGAGTGATTTGGTGTGATTTTTCAGTCCAGAACGCTAGAATGAATTCATCCATGAGTGCTCAAAAGATATTTTGAGAAAACGTGTCCCTCGTGTAAGAATATTGCCCCTAAATTCTTCAGTAATGAACTTTTATATTTCTTTTTAATGCATTCCACATATTCTCAGTTGGAGGTGTAGGGAATTGTCATCTTGAAAGTACGAATTAATAATTATTTTAAAATTATTAATAACAATTTATTAACAATTCATTAATTGGGAATATTATTAGTAATTCATTAATAACATTAGATAGCATTATTCATTGATTAATAACGTTATTAATAAATCATTAAAAATAATAAATAAAATATTTATTTTTATTTTTATTCGTTAGTATAGGTAATGTAGAATCCGTTCCCTTATTCGCTGTTTATTGTAAATAGTTGTAGGCTGCATTATTAAAAATTCATAGCTCGTAAGGTGTGATTGTGGTGCGATACCGTTTGTGAAATCGCATTAGCAAAAGGGAGTCTTCAAACAGTAGCGCGTGTTCTACTTCGCGTTTAAAAAAAAATGCCAAGAAAGCTTTTAGATGCTAGAGTTTGCTGACAGAGAATGTGAGCAGAACTGAAATATTTCATTGGCTTTCTTAATCTCTGAGTGATGATGACGATGCTGAATGTTAAGACATCGTTTGACGAAAAAATTACAAACTGAGTTAAACGATGATCGTCGATACGGAAGATATGAGGCAAAAATGATCCGAAACTAGCGCACTGTAAGCTGTTTCTCCATCACGGCGCAGAATTACTGTTATTCGGCATCCTCCGTTCTTCCAAAGTCTGACATCTAAACTTTTTTTTTCTTTTTTTTACTCTCTGGAACCCGAGTTGGTACAAGAGAAAGATTCAATGTATCATCACGATTCGAAAAAAAAAAAAAAAGTTGCTATACTTGCCGAGTTTAGAACATGGAAGTTTCATAGTCTTTTAACAATGACGCCAAATAGTATGTTTGCTGTGTTAAGTCACAAAGGAACTACTTCAAAGGAGAGAACATAGAACATTTTCAAGAAAGAATATTACAGGAAATTGTTTGAACGTTGTTACATTTCTACCTTCGAAATCGAAGTGTAATATTAATCTCATATGGAGGTAACAGAATTTTTTTTGCTTCTGCAAAACGGGCAAACTAGCAGAAGAACATGCACCATTTACAGAAATCCCTCCGTTGCTTCGGTCAAAATTGCAAACAGCAGAATTCCCCCCCCCCCCCCACATACATAATTGCTTTGTTGAATACCAGCATATGAAATTCAGTTTATCGTCTTGAAGTGAATTTAGTTCCACCATCTCCTTATATGCATGCTATATTTATGACTTCAAGAGTAACGTACAATTATCTTAGTTAACTCGGTAATTTGCATAAGTTGCTTCGAAAATAAAAATAAATAAAAACGTTCTTTATGGCTCAAACGAGTGTAACTCACATCACTTTATTCATTCTTTTTTCTTTTCTTTGAATGAAGATTTTGGTGTATTCCTTTTATTTATTTATTTATTGGACCATTGAGAAAGTGTCTAATTTCTAAAGCGCATTATCCATTGAATGTTTGAATTTTAAATAACTTTATTTTGTTTATTTTGGTTACTTGCATCTCATCTTCCTAAATATCTTGAGTGAACTCGAACAGAAAAGTTATTGTTCAAATACTTCAAAATATTTTAGCGAAAACTCATAAAATCTGAGTTTTTCAACATGTGTGCTATGCACAAAGGTGTCTAACATTAATTAATTTCATAAAGATGAAGTAAAATATTTTTTTTTTTTCCTATGAGCAGCAACTTTGTTCACATGCAAATGATAAAAGCAATATTATTTTAATATTTGCTGAAAAACAAACAAACGAAATTTTGATATTTTAAGAAAATTGTACGTTGGCAACAAAGTCATATAAATGATAGAAATACTCGGTTTCCTGACTTTTTTCATTCTGTTCTCTTCTTAGACGAGCTGTTGATGTATCGTCCGCAACGAAAAATCGACGCTAACAGATCGATCTTTCTTGATTCCTTTTTCGTGTTCTTCCAGCGATCTCCCTCAGGACGGGAGAAGGGGAGTTTCTTCCTGTACACCATCCTCGAAACGGTGTCGTTCGCACCAAGAAAGCGATCAGATCAATGTCTGTTGCAGTTAGATATCAGTTGCAGGGTGGCCACGGAGTAGGGATTTCAATTGGTCTTTTGCCTCCAGACCCGAGCCCTCGCATTAGTAATCGTATGCCGTAGAGATTCGACAGGTATTTTCCCTCCTCCCGAACGTTTCTTGTGTCAGAGTAATTTTAAAATAAAATGGCAAAATGGCTGGATAAGAGCAACTATATTCCCCTGCTACTCGAATTTTGAGAAAACGTCAAGAATTGCTCAATAAGAGGAAGAAGAGAAGTGGGGGTGGGGAGGGAATGCACGAGGAAGAAAAGAATCTTCAGTTACAAATTCAACTATCGATCTGGAAAGCGTTTATTCCTTTATGATTTTATTTTTTTATCAACACATTGTGTAGTCTCTAAACACTGCGGCAAAGAGATAAATCCACCAAAAATTCCCGATTTATTCAGTTTTAAAGAATAAATCGCTTCTGAACAATGCGAGAATATCATAAATAAAAAAAAGTTATTATTTTATTATTATTTTTTTTACAGGGCAAATTGACGTTTTGGTGTTAATTCAAATTTACGTGGTCATCGCGGATTTCATTTGACAATTTTCTGAATCCAGTAACTACGAGGGAGGGGGGGGGGATCTGGAAAGTTCTGATAAACTAGACAAAAAAATCATATTAAAGCAATTGATATAACAACAAGAAAGAACATAAGAGGATATAAGAATCTAAGAACATAAGTTATCTTCATAGTATGTTCTTTCTTGTGGTTATATCAGTTGTTTTAATATCGTTTTTGTCTAGGTCTAGGTGTTTATCAGAACTTTCCAGCCCCCCCCCTCGTAATTATCTTCATTTTAGTCAGTGGTAAATGACACGCTGACACATCTAGATTCTTTGTATAATTTCGTAGATTCTTTTATATACTGATATTTAATAAAGAATAATCTAAAGAAGTCTAGAAAATCATGTTATTTATTACCATTATATTTATTTAGTTATATTTTTCTGGTGGTAAAGTTTTTACTTGTGATATGGATGTATATAGCATGTTCGTAATAGAAGACTATTCTAAAACTAACAGGAAATAAAAACGAGGTGATGTTCGAATATACAGGGTGGCCAATAAGTCAGGAAGGAGTTTAAGATGTGAATTATTTCTCTAATTATTTTTTTCATTTTTTTTTCAGGTATTCTAAGGAACATTTGGGAAATTAATCACGGAAAAGTTCACATCCTAACAACGAACCAAAATCGTGCAATTTCGCGAAGATCTGAAATTAATTGGCCATCACATTCTCGAGATTTGACTGCTCCTGAACATCTTCCTGTGGGGTTACCTGAAGGAAAAGGTGTATATGAAGAAACCTCAGACAATCCAATAGTTGAATTCCGGAAACATTCGTGCAGAAATTTGGGTCCTGCAGTCAGAATCATTAACAGTTGTTATGAAACATGCCGTAGAAAGGGCCCGTCTTTGTGAAGCCGAAAAAATGGAAGGCATTGACGGGATGTGGTTTTTACACAACTATCTGAAAAATTTCCAGGTTCTGTATTTCATTATAACAAAAAATAATAAAAATAATTAATAAATAATAAAGTTATGAAATGTTTAAATCCCTTCGTGACTTATGGGTCACCCCGTATAAAAGGTCGGAATATCGTTAGGAGAGTCAGCTCGAATTCCTGTTTCTGATTTAGCATATCTCTTTTATTTTGTGTCATGACCGCTTGTTAAAATAGTGCAGACATTTGATCATCTATGGTAGTTCTGCTGCAGCAAAAGAGGTGGCAAAAAGTATTACATTGTTATTTATTATTTTTTTTTTTCCCTATTTGTGAAAAATCCTTATGTGACCCAGTAAATAAATAAAATAAAATAACATTAATATAATTTGAGTCATATACATAGTAAATTATACATGTATGTGACTCAAATACATTCGTTAAACTTCGATTTGTGTGAGTAATTTTAGTCCATCTGAAATTTTTCCAAAATTTATCACCTAAATTTGCATAATCGAAACATCTGTTATTATCAGTTTTCCGAAAATTACAAATTTTTGTTTTTAAACGAGAGGATAGAGAAGCTGTGGTCGTATTTTCATAATCGTGTAACCAAATAAATATCAACGGATGAGATTTTCATACACTCGAAATAACACAGCTAAATAAATTTCTTGTTGATTCAATGAGTGCGTACCAAACTCAAAAAAACTCAAAGACGCTCAGAGTTAATCTTTTGTAATGTACGAAACCTCTGAAATCTCAAAAAAGAAAAAAAAAAAAAAGAAAAAAAAGTGCTTTGCTTTGATAAGACATAGAAGAGCTTGTAACCTTCAAATTGAACAGCCTCTCACATTGCATTTGTTGCAAAATACGTCTCTAAAAATAAATTTACAAATAAATTAATATGAATACATAGCAAAGAATCAGAAATTTTAAGGAAGTGTTCAAGAAAACGTAGGAGCCGTTCTAGTGTTTTATAGCTTCTGCGAAATACAAAACGTGTTCGTATATTGATGCTGCATGCTCACGAGATTCAGGGTCTTATTAGCATCACAAGAATGAGGCACACGAGGATTATAAATATCCAGAAAACAAATTACACCTGAGAAATATAAACTTAAATATATTAAGAATAATTTCTTCTTAACACAGTTTATTTTTATGGCGATTAAAAAAAATTGAAACTAGGTTGACGTGGGCAGTCAGTTGAATGGCAGTGGGCTCAACTGTATGTCGCTTTTTTTTTTTCGTTTTGTTTACAAAACACGTTGAAAATGTGTAGTAATACAATTATTTTTATTCATTTCCGTGTAAGTGTATTATTAAGAAAACAAAAGCAGCTTTTTTTTTATCTCCATAATAATCTGGGGTTTGATGGAGACTTCTTGGAATTTTTTTGTTTTTTGTTTTTTTATTAAAAAAAAAAGTCCCTAATCTCTAAGTTTCGAATTAGTTACTTGATACGTTAATATAAATATTTTGAATTCACAACAGAAATATTAGAATAATTTTTTTTCCATCCTAGACGGACATGTCTCCTGATGGAGGTTGATGAAGAGAATTATAATTTCCTTAATGAAAAAATATTAACTATGAAGTCCTACTAAAAAGACGGGCTTGTAGTGTGCTTAAAAATCTGAATCAATAGATTCAGATTTTTAACCATGACTTAAATCTGAATCTAAGGCTTCTTTTAGATATTATTCATTTAAAAGAATTATGAAAACGTATACATACCATGGATTGGGTAGGGATGTCACCAAGTTATATTTTTTATCATTATTATATATATATATATATATATGTGTGTAGAAAGTTTTTTTACCTTGGGTATAATATATGTTAAAGATACCAAGCTATTTTAAATATAAACCTGGTTTTCCATTTCCCAAGTAAGCAAACAGACAAGTCAGTCAAGTTTGCGCCTGCAAGTGTTGCAAGTCTAGCTGACCCTCTTGGTATCTTTAACATATATTATACCCAAGGTAAAAAACTTTCTACATCTATCTCTCATCCTGAGATTTTTATTTAATAAGGTAAAAGCACCTTATGGCAACTTGTGTTGGTAAAATATTTAGAAGCTCTGTATTACTTAAAACTTAGGATTTCTCAGCCTGGGTCCCACTGACGAGACCTCAATAAAGGTTGAAACCGGTCTGGGTAGTGGCCCCTTGCCTTTAATACAAAGCATCATAAATCTCCTCCAGGAGATGTGCTTTGCATTAAGGGTAAATATTAAGAATAGTGATCAGAGCTTATTCTACCTTTACCACGAGTTGCCTTGGACTTGCACTACCTGCAGGGTCAGCTAGACTTGCAACACTTGTAGGCGCAAACTTGACTGACTTGTCTATTTGCTTACTTGGGAAATGGAGTAAAACCAGGTTTATATTTAAAATAGCTTGGTATCTTTAACAACTATATATATATATATATATATGCCCACTCACTAAAAAATTATCTGCAGCTTACCCAAGCGGCTTTGATATGCTGATGAATGTCTCAGAAACTCGTAACCTTATTGCGCTGTCGATATCGATATCTCAGGGGTTAGTTAACAAAAATCTTCGCTCTAGAGAATAATATGGTCTTTATTCAAGCCTCTTCTAGTTTCCATTAAGCAAGGTAACACACCTAGTGATAAAAAACACATTCTTATTCTGAACAGTCTTTACTTTTTTTCTCAAGAAAGAGTGTTTTTAAAATTCGGTAATCTGAAATGACAACCGAATTATTTCAAGTTCTCAGTCTTTTGTTGATGAGCGATAAGCAGTCAGTATGTCTGCATGATCAGAGCTTCATTAATAAAAGTAAATAAAAAAATTAATTAGGCTGGATTTATTCAAAATGTCCTATATTATAGGCAGCTAGAGCAATGAACTTCACAAACTGTGACTTTCTGGGAGAAGAAAATTCTGTTTGCCTGCGGAATAGGTTGACTCCACCTTCTTCTCGGTCTTCCTCTTTGTCTTGCTCCATCCATTGGTCTCCACTCTGTTGTTTTTGTAGTCCGTCTCCCGTCACTGCATCTGGCAATATGGCCAGCCCATCTCCACTTAGCCTGTTTAATGTATTTTACAATATCCATGACACCTGTTTGAGATCTTATTCAGGTATTTCTCTTCCTATCTCTTAATGTTATTTTTAGCATACTTCTCTACATGCGATGTTGTGTTATTCTTAGCTTTTGTTTAGGGCTTCTGTTAAAGTCTATGTTAGGACAGGAAGTATGCACTGGTCGAAAGCTTTCCTTTTTAGACTCATAGGGATGTCACTTCTGAATATGTCTCTAATTTTCCCATAAGCATCCATCAAAGGTGAATTCTTCGTTCAATCTCTTTTCTTTGGCAATCCTCAAAAGGATAACAATTGGCCCAAATATACATATGAAGTAACTTATTCTATTTCATGGTTTTCAACTTTGACAGTTATATGGTTTATATATTTATTCATCATTATTTTTGTTTTTTCTCTATTTATTTTTAATCCAATTACTTTGGATACTTCATTTAGCTGATTTAGCCGTTCTTCCAGATCTTCAAGATTATCTGCTATTAGGACAATATCATCTGCAAATTTCAGATGATGCAGCATTTCTCCATTTATGTTTATTCCTTTTGTTTCCCAATCAAAAATTCTAGACTTCCTCTAGTGCAGCCGTAAATAATTTGGGAGATGTGGTGTCGCCTTGCCGGATGCCTTTTTGTATTGGGAACTTTTCATTGTTTTTATATAATTTAATTACAGAAGTTGCATTATTGTAAATATGTTTTAGTGTTTCAATATATGGTTGGTCAGTTCCCTGGGTTTCAAGAGCTTTTAGTGTTGCAGATGTTTTAACTGAATCAAATGCTTTTTCGTAGTCTATATAGGCCAGACATAAGGGTTTATTGTTCAATTGATTTTTCCATGAGCTGTCTTAATGTGTGAATATGGTCCAAAGTATTGTAATTTTTTCTAAATCCAGCTTGTTCACAGGATTGCATTCCCTCTAGTTTAGATTTTATTCCATTATTTAAAATTTTTGCGAAGACTATATATATGGTGGGGAGTAGGCTTATAGATCTGTAGTTTTTAATTTCTTCCTTATCCCTTTTTAAAAATTAATATTAGAAGTGAATTGTTCCAATTTTTTTGGAATTTTTCTCTGTTTTAGGCATTTATTAATGAGTTTAGTCAGCTGTTTGATGACAGGGCTTCCTCCCAGTTTTAAGAAGTCTACCATAATTCCATCTTCTCCTGGGGCCTTTCCATTCTTCATTTCCCGCAGTGCTATTTCCACTTCACCTTGTGAGATCTCAAGATCATCGTGTTCTTTCTCACCCGAGTTATCCATAGATGATTCTTGGATGTCCTGGTCTTTGTCTTTATAGAGTTCAGTATAAAATTCTTGAATTCTTTTGATTATTGCATCTCTATTTTTTATACGTTCACTATTTTTCCCTCTTACAGCAGCTATTTCCTTTGTTCCAACTGATAATGTTCGTCTTAGAACCTTCATATTACTATTGTTTTCTATTGTTTCTTTAATTTTCCTAGTACTATACGATCTAATTTCGTGTTTCATCCTTTTACATATAGTTTTACAAATTTCCGCATATTCTATTTTATTGGTGTCATTCAAATCTCTTTTCATATCTCTTCTTTTCTTCATCAGATCTAAGGTTTCCTGTCTTCGTTTTTCCTCTCTTTGGTGCCTTTTTACACCTCCTATTTCTAGTGCACAATTCAAGATAGATTTTGTTAAGATTTCACCTCCATCTTCTTCTCGGAAGACCGAGAAGGTGGAGGGATGAACTGGAACAAATTGAATTGCAGGAGTGAGATGGATAGGAGAGTCAGAAACCCGAGTGGTCTGGAAAATCATGGGGAAGATCGTCCAGCAGTGGACAGAACCAAAAAGTTGAAGAAGATAGGTTGACTAACTCGGGAACAGACTGAAAGTGAAAAAATTAAATTAATAAAAAGTATAATTGAAACTTTTACTCTCTTTTGTTGGCACATTTCGCTGAAGCGATATCAACAATGCGTACTCATTCACCCATGACTTGACTTGACTATGGCGGTTAGAACTGAAGGATGCATGATGTTTAATCTCTGTTCATCGAATGCTGTTTACGTTCTAATTTGTCTCTTTACATCGTGGCTTGTGCTACGACATTTAATTCTCTGAGCCTGTACCTTTTATATTTTCTCCCTGTTTATAAGAAAATACAGCGTTGATAAATGACTTGACTGAATACAAGACTACAGAATGCTTATTTCTCTAAAGCCACTTTAGGAAGTAAACAGTCGATCAAATGTCTTTCAACAGAGATGGGTAGCAGGTTTCTTTCTATTGCAAGTTATGAGGAGTCCATATTCTCGCCTCTGGTAACACGTCATTTATACAGCTTGCATTTAAACTCTTGTCAGAGTTTGACCTATTCACATTCATTGTTCCGATAACTCTTTTGAATTCATCCCTTTAGTTTATTAAGCATTTCTGGTGGCTCCATACCAAATTTTGTTCGACACCGTCTTTGTAGGATGTCACAGATTTTGTAATGTTGTACTAGAAACAATAGTGAGCCTTTTCAGCAGCCAGTTACTTAACTCGAGGATGCAGCGCCACTCTTGGATAGAAGACAAATTTCTACTTGAGCAGAAAACTGATACGGAAAATCTTCTTCCGTGTGTGTATGTGTGTGTGTGTTCCCTCAACCCAACAGGTGGATAGCAATGCTATTTTACTATGGACTTATAGTCAAGGTAGTTTTCCGTTATCTTCCTTGTCCATTCTGCGTGTTCACGGAACCAATTTGCCTCTTTTAAGGGATGAGAAACTGAGTTTCCCAGAAAAAAATCAACTCTTCCTGCTCCGTATGAGAACTGCTAACACTTACCTTTGACTGAGAAGCTCTGATAAAGGTTATTTTCGTCATAGACGGGATTAAATCTTTTCAACCAAAGGGCTCCGTCGAAACCAGCTCAGCTGCGCAGTTCACCCTTCCGCCGTAACATTAAATTTGTTTCTGCTTCTAAAGTGTATAAGAAATATTTGTGATCGATCAGCTCTTGATAAAACACTTCAAAATGACCAGAGGTCATCAAATAACACACCACTGGTTAAAAGTAACGGATTTCATCAAGTGCAAAGACGAACGTGTATGAGGACATTTTATTTGTTGACATCTTTGAGGACATCTTTGTTAACAAATGGATCTTAGTCGACACCATTAACATTCTTCGAATATGTATACTGAAAATCCTCAGTGAAATTATCCGCAATTCAAACTGTTTTTATCGTACAGAAATTAACAATAATTAATGTTTAAACTGCTCCTAAAGGAGAATTTTAACTCTGATTTATTTAAACGCTTGATAAGAAACATGTATCACAACGTCAAAACATTCGTTGCTCTAAAAGTAATTTGCTTAATGAGATGCTCACATACTTTTGGCAGGACATGCAAAGAGCAATTCTGTAAAATTCATTTACTGTAGTTGTTATCATATTAATGGAGCACGATTCGATATGTTTATATTTTCCTTCGACGGTATTCTGTATTAAACTCTTTTACAAATCCGGTTCATGTTTTATTCAGTTCGGGAAGAGACGCCAAGATTGACGTCATTCGCGCTTGGCAAATTGTTAGGAGTATTAGTTAGTTTAATTAGAAACGTCCAATTTAATTAGCTAACCTAATTCAAAGTGTCAGATAACGAAACGACCTGAAATTATGAACATAAATTTAACTTATAGCCCAGTTATTCTGCTCTCATTAACATTATGACTACATTATAATAATTATAAGCCTATATACACTGTAGATATGCACGACTATTACAATTATTGTTATATTTCTTCAGTTCACTGAAGACGTCCTCTTTCTTGTGCAGTTTTATCTTGTCGAAGTATTTTAAAACTTTTATCTTGGAGCAGTGAATACCCTGACCATTGATTATGTTGTGTTTTCGATGGATATTTGAGAACGCACCATGCTTAAGATTTCTCGTACATTCTGGTCCAGTCCTGCTTCATAAATCATTTTTACCAAATTGTAAGAAATAAGCTGAAGCAAACAAAGCTTTATTTTATTTAACGTATTTTTCTGGAATGCCTATCACGCATTTGTATTATAAACTGGTAGGGCCTAGTCTTTGTCCATCGCTTTCACGAAGGGTGTTAATAAATGATTGACTAGCAGTAATTCGTTTTGAAAAGAAGCTTACCAACGAGTTAAGGAAGATGATCTCAATATTCCTGTTATTCGTAGGGAATGATTTTATCCCACGAATGAATGCCCCTCCCCCACACACAATCATCTCCATGCCTCAAACACTTCATTTTAGAATCTAGGGCAGTGTTTCCCAACGTGGGGCGTACCACCGGGGGCAATTTGAGTATTTTGGAGGGCAATTAGAAAATGATGTCGCATTCGTCGCCTCATCAGCGATATAGTCAAAAACGGTAGGGATTTGAAATTTAAATTGACTAAATTATTACCTCAAATAAAAGCTTTTTGCAGCAGACATCATACTCAAGGATCGCATTAACTTGGATTTTATTTTCCTAAGTTGAGTTCGATTTATGTTTTGTAATATACAAAGTGTAATATAAAATTTATATTCATTGAAGAAAGTCAAGTTAAAAACAATTTACTTATGTTCCTTTTTTAACTAAAGTACCTATTTATATTATACTTTTTCAGACCTTGGTTGACTGTTATGCTAGAGGGGGACATCAAAATCCTTGAGCCGTTGCGACGGGGCATGATCCAAAAAAAGTTAGCGCTTAGTGAATTCTAGGGTTTATAACTTGTGGATGCGTATAATAATAAACCTATGCTTACTTTTAATATTAATAAGAAGCAAGCGTGTAATAACTGCTGCCTTTTTAACCAATAATAATCAGTCTGAGTTGCATTTTTGTTTTGTTTTTTTAGCAACATGATCAGTTCGGAAATGCTCTCTTTTGAGCATATCCTTTAATGCATTTTGATCTGGAAAAAAATTCAGGTCAGTTTTTTTTTTGATGCTCACTTAAATTGGCTGCTACATCTTCATCTTGTCTGCTGATGCAATTCGTATGCTGCTGAAGTCAAAGGCAGAAGTACGATTTTTTGTTCCCTCCCCGCAACAAACTCTCAGTGAATTCCTTGAAAATTTAATATACGCCTTTCTTTACGTAACTTAAATTCTTATTAACTTTTAGTTCTTATGAGTTCCTAATGTTGCTTTATGGCAATTTTCATGAAGTTGAGTCAGCAGAAGAAGTGCCATTGGTTCGATTCCAATCGCCAACTGGAAAAAAAATTTCAGTTACCGAGTTAGTCGATCTTCGGAGCACGAAAGCAGAGTTTTTCTTTCCCCTACGAACTCAGTTTTAAATTTCTTAACTCAGACAAATGATCATTAGACTCTCACTGCTTTGAACAATAATACCAGTTAGGATCAGGAATAAGAAACGGCAGCAGTTTCCTGCCGTATTCGCCTCAGCTTTCCGTTTCCTAGAACTCATTGGTAGAAACTAACCTCAACTACTAAAGATTATGAAGAGCGGAGACCAGCTGCTTACAGATTTTCAAAAAGAACTGAAGAGATTTCCTACTCCCTCTGGGGAATAAAAAAAAGGATTAGATTATTTATTGTATTTTATATTGTCTCTTTCTTTTTTTCATTTAGTCCACAACACTGTGATTTCGCAGCGTGGTGCTTGAGGTGACACTTCGTTATTGTTGGGAAGCCTAAATCACAGGGCAGTAGTGTAATAAATACCTAAAGAACCGCTTTAAGATTGTCAACTGATATCAATTCACAGGTGAAAGTTCGTTCTGGCATCTGTGAATTGATTTTACTACAGAGCATGCGCAAATCATCGCACTTATATTTCGACATTGAACAGGAATAATAGTTCGATTTTCGTCTGCTCGTGATGCACCAACCTTCCAAGTTTTGTCACTTTGACTTTATTTCGAGAAGTAAAACGCCAGCGAAGTTTTCATGAATACTTTTAAAAACTACAGTACTTAAAAACAATTGCAAGACTAAGTTATCATTTTTGATATTGTTTTTCATTGTTTCGTAACGTTCATCAATTCAATGTTCAAAACTGTTTTGATGGGCCTTGACAAAATATAGGTTAAAGTCAACTATGACGTCTGGGTCCTGACGAAGTTTATTGTAAATTTAAACTTCATAACGTTAATATATCCCGAATATTTTGCGAATCGCTCAGTATGTTGAAGATTTCTTGTTGCTGAGAAAGATAACAATTCAGCCATTTAGCTGGTCACTCTTGGTTGGGGTTTTCTTAAATAGACATCGCGTTTTCAAATTTCAGTGCTCGACAACGGCGAGATGGACGTATCTGTCATCTGTGTGGCTCATAGACAACACGTAATAAGAGTGCATGTCATCAATCAGATTTATACAGCATTCTACGTAATAGGATATCAACTCATTCTATATTTAAGATATCAACGTACTAGGATATCAACTCTAACCTATATTTAATATAGACGTATATTAAATCATTGACATGATGGGGACTTTAGTAGAATATAATCAATAAACTCAGTTTTCTCCTGTACTCAACGGTTTTATGTCTTTTTTACATAAAAATCACATTTACGTAATATGCTAAGTATGCCTGGTTTCGCCTGCTAAACTAGGATTGAGTAAGCACAAGTCAACCTCTGCGTTGGTTTGTGTAGAATGTTAGGCGTTTCGGATTTGTCACAGTGATGATTACTCGTTATGATTTAAATTGCTATTCGAATTTTTTTTTTCCTCCGGGGGCTCAGCTTTTCTCCCCACGAATATAAAACCCGCATCAGTTACCTGAAGTGATTTGTAAGATTTTTAGTGCAAAACACACACACACACACACACACACACACACACACACACACACACACACACACACACACACACACACACTGATGTTACAAATTATATTGAACAAAAATGTGGTGTGATTGCTCCTGTATGATATAGTAAAGAATACAAAGTCGTATGTATTCTATTCATACCACACCGTCATTTAAGTAAAGTCATGTTTCAAAATAATGATTGAATAGAGAAAAAGTAATCTGTGTTTTGAGAACTGCAATTGATGCTGCGTACAAAGAAATAAACTATTTATATACCTTAGTAAGAGAATACGATACTACTTTTGCAGAGAGTGGTTGCCTTGCAGACAAAGAAATGACGCCAATAACTGACTTCTTTTTATATAGATATTATTAATAATAAATTAACATTTATTATTATTAATTATTATTATTATTAAACTACTCTATTTTGTATAACACTTTCCACTTAGAGCTTGATTAGCTGAAAGGAGAGATGCCCTGTTTTCCGACCAGATCATCAGCTTAGATTCCCTCTGCGGTGTGGATACTTGTTGAAATCTTTAGGTGGAAAATGATTTCTTTTCACCGAATGTTCACATCCCATTTACTGGAGACCGGTGGTGGAATGAAAAACTTCCGTGTTTGGTCCATGGATCCCTCCATGGACCAAACAAGGAAGTTTTTCATTCGTTTCATTTTTTCGTTTAGTTTTTCATTATTTCATAATCAAATTTCGTGGGAAGGATTGACATAAAAAATATGCCTGCGAATGGCCTGTTTTTGAATTATGCAAAATCACATGACGGTTTTAATGTTTCTTAATGAAACCGTGCGTTATGCATTTCTGGAAAAGCAGATGTTGTACAAGTACATAATAATCATATGAAGTGTCTTCCTTTTGGATATAATGTTTGGTTCTTATATAATTCTCAGTGATTATCTTTCATATCCACATCTCCTCAGTTTCTAGTATTAGGATTATTGACGTTATCATGTTTTTTATCACGCTATTATTAACCGATAATCTCTCTCTCTCTCTCTCTTTCTTTCTTTCTTTTTTTCTCCCCACTATCCAGCTTTCGATTTTACCTCTTTAAAAATACATTTTATAATATTTGGTCATCAAAGAACGTTCTAAATTAGAGTTATTACTAGAGACGTCTAAGAAAGTTAATTTCTCTCTTTTTTATTTATGATGGAGATTCCAATTTCAAAATAAAAGTAATTTCAAATTCAATTTCAAATCCAATTTCAAAATAAAAATAAAATAAATCTTGCTATGAAATAACTCTTAAGAGAATGACATGAAAACAATAAACTCACTTCTGATTAATATAAAATCGGCTGGCCAAGCTGTTATAGCCATTAATTATTATGCTGGCATGTTTTGTTTAATCTCCAGGCGAGTGGAATGTGGAAGCATCTCACTCTCCTTACATTGACTACTTAGTTCGGTCAATGGAATGTTTTTTTTCCTTCTTTAAAACGTGTCGATTACTTTTACTGAGTGCTGTTAGTTTCTATTCTTTATTTTTTTTTCTTTTTCGAAGTATATATTACTTTGAAAGTCACCCCCTCCCTCATTGGATTGATTGACTCATTGAAACCCTTGTTTTTAATGTATCGCTTTGTAAATGTTTAGTATTGTGTAATTTTATTTATTTCTTTTTTTTGTGTGTGTGTTTTTCCTAATAGTTCTTGTTCTCTCGCCTTATCGGTTAACTTACCTTTTCTAACATTTCATTTTTTGTTTCTTGTGACACATCCTGTTGACGTTTTCTTCAAATTTAAATAAAGCAGTTTCTGTTCGATGTTGTGGTTATCCTATAGTTTTCCTTTGCACTTTCAATTGACGACGTTGTCATATCTTACAAGAGATGCTTTGCACTCGGTTATGCAATTTCGTCTCTCCCCCTTCCCCCCGCAGTTCCCTCCAGGGCGTCCATCACGTTCGAAACGAACAATTTTTCTGCTCAGTGTCCTTTGAAAAGACATGTTAACACCGTCACCAGGTTCCGTTCCTCTGATAGAGTAGATGTAGAAGTTCTCTTGCAGTAATTATGCGCTACGAACTACTCTGCGGCGCCCCCTACAACAACAACGGCATAGCGGCCTGCTAACCGCAGTACGGTTCAAGTAGCATCTGAGCGTCTCTGGTCGTATGCGGATTAGTAAGCCATCAAGCAGAAGGGAACGCGAATTAGTTGTCACCACCAAGTACCGTCATTAAAGCGTTTAACGAGGCAATTATGCACGAGTCAGAGAGCCATATGGGTGCCTCGAGTCTCATCTTTTATGTGCAATCATCCCCGTCCTCTGCTGCAGCCGATGGTGATGAACAAATTCCTCCCGACATTAGCTAATTAGCTACTTAATCTCCTGTGAGCGCGTCAATGATCCAATTACCGCAGCCGTCCATGTTTGCGGAAGGGATGGAGCGGACGGCTCACCAGCTGCAGACACGGTCCAAATTAATCACGTCTGCCCTGTTGCAGGCTGCACGCGCTCCCGAAGGACATCACTGTTCCCGTCTCTTCAGTGTGATGTATGAAGGCATGGCCTCTTTGACGGTGGGGCCACGCCGTCAGCACGGTCGACCCCTCTCGCCCAGAAAGAGAAGGGGAAAAGGGATGGAGAGCGGGGGGGGAGACGAAATGATCCTGGGAGGGAAATATAAGCGATGTTTTCTATGTTGCCCTCCGCCATCGACACGCGCCAATACCAACGGCTGTTTTAAAACAACGCACCAGACGACCAACTCAAGTGGCGATAAATAAAAAGCGTTCCCCTTCTTCCCCCCTTCCAGCAGAGTTATTGCTGCTTTTCGTTTCTCCATCGCTCGCTTTAGCGACGATCCCTGCTGTTCCTCCAATGAGTACATACTTTAAATTGCGTTTTCAGCATTTAATACGAAAATAAACGACGCCGTCTGATAACTGCCATCGAGGATGTCTTCGAAGGGTAATTTGGCTGGAATTAGTTCTGGAAAATCTTTTGAACAGGGAGATGGGAGGAATTATACGCAAATTTCCAACTTCCATAGAAATTCAGCTTGTAAAAAACAGAATTCGACTTCATTAAAATACTGAAGCACTCACCCTATATCTCCAAGGAACATCGTTTTTTTTTTAACTTTTTTTCTTCATAATAATGCTTATTTCTGTCCTTTGTCTCGGTCCTTTTTTAATTCGCAGGATGTGCTGAGAACTGCGATGTCTTTCTAGCTGACTTTCCCAACTTTTCTGGTTAATTAACCGAAATTATTTTGAGTATAAAGTTGGTATTACTTGAGTGAACATTGTCTTTATTCATTTTCTTCAGGAAATACAAAGAACTGTACTTAATAATCTCCCTGCATAACTTTTCTTTTCTGGGATTATTGGTTAACCCAAATTAATGCATGCAACTAAGACCATGGATAGAGTTTCTTGTATCTGTGAGTTGTGTTTATGTTAGTACGCCAATGCGTCTGTTTTGCGGGATAAAAAATTCTTTCACCTTCACCTGAGACTCACTTTCAGTTGAAAAGCTTATGAACGATCTCCTGCCTCCATAACGAAATTCCAACCCTTTTTTTTCTGGAAAAAAAATGGATGAATAGGCTTTTTAAATCCATTAAATCGATTTTTAAATTATTTGATTTTAATTTCGAGAGTTAGCTGTTCACCTCAGAAGACCTCTTTTTGTTCCTCGAGTTTAAACAAAAGCAGTTAATTTGAAACCAACTGATGAGAAAACACATCACAGCACAGAAAGTTATACATGATTTAACTTTTTTTTCCCTTTTTTTTTACTTATGGTAACATTAAATTATATGTCTCTTGTATCATTTTTCATGTTTCTCCACAGACGATGCATTTTATCGTTCAGTTCAGAAATTTAACCCTTAAAAACTTCATATCCTTTTCCATCAATACCTTACCTTTCACCTTTCTGATTCATAACTCAGTACCAGTCCCAAATCCGCCCAACTTATTGTTTATAACAACATCAAGAAACATTACAACTAATTAAGCAAAAGCTATGGGAAAAAAAATCAGGTTCTGTGTGTATAGTCGAAATGCAAGTGCAGGAAATAAACCCCATAAAATGTAGTAATTCAATACAAAAGTTTAAATGAAGAATATTAAATCATGGCGGAAAATCAAATACTCATTGTACTCATTAGCTCCAGATAAAGAATACTCACAAAAAAGAAAATTCACAAAAAAAAATAGATGTCCAAAAAACAATACAGTAAATTATTCTTATAGAGGAAAAACTTCGAAAAACATTTTTATACATTAAATATCAAGTAATATCATAATTGTAGGTCGATTTTCGTTCGTGTACCAACACATATTTGATACTTTAGTAAGACTCCACAATAAATACCACGTAAAAATCATCAAGAGCTTGTAAACACATTACTGTGGTGTTTGGAACCTGAATATCAGTATTTAACTTCTGTATACCTTTGCAAGGTGCTGCTACCTGCAAACTACTTTGCTTTGGCCATTTTCTCTCCCTCCCTCCCTCCCACTAAGAATTTCGAGTATTTCTAAACTTTTTTTTTTTTTCATGCGTTGCAGTAACATTTTTTGTACAAATACTAGCCTACATACCCGAGTGGACGGCATCTTCACTTTATAATCTACAGCTGTTAATCCGAAACCTTATCTGAATTAGCATAAAGACGTAATTATTCTGTAGAGCAAGGTTACCGGATGATACATCCCACTCATCGTCTGATGCGAAATACGTTTGCAGTCGTATTTTTTGATTTGAGAAGACCACAGGATTCGCACACAATATGACTAAAACATGATTCTTGAAATCTCTGGGAAATCAGAAAACTAAATATTAAATCTCACACACCTAATAACAAAGCATAAATCAAAATTTGATTTTTGATTTCCATTTAAAAATCAATTTCAATTACATTGTCTTCTCTTCGAATGGAGATCACGTGTAAAGCTAAGGCCTTATGCACCAATTATACTTGGCATAGTGGAATTACCAAGGAAATGCATGCATGGACAATCTGATAGTTACACATAAGGTACATTGTTAATCAGTAATTCAACTCCCCTCAGGGTAATGCAATCCTCTGATTAAATAGTATAGTTATTAGTTGGTCAAATCAGGTTCATACTCTTCTCAGTGGTCAGCTGATCAAAGCCCCTTTAAATCCTGAAATATAATTGGACGAAGACGTATATCAATCAAATTGCTTTATTTCATTTTCTATTTAGAATAAAGCAATTCAACAACCAAACGTTTATGCAAATTATCTTGAACATTTGACTGCTTGATTTACGGTTTCGAATACTGGACTGAATTTAATAAATAAATAATAACTTGCACATTACCAAGACTTTCTCGCTAATATACGGAAACATTTTGCATGGAAAGGCAGTACACGAACTATTTCAATGCAAAGCTTTTAATGGAAATTGCTCGATACAATAAAAGTTTTTTTTATTACTAACTGTTGTAATACGACAGTAATTATTATTTTTTTATATATGCACATATTAGTTTTTTTGGTATTCCTGCTAGCATGGGCGAATGCTGGTCTTGAAATCCACGCTTGCTCTTGTTATCATTCAGGGAGTGTGATCGAAGTTTGATTAGCGGAATAATGAATTACTGACCATAGATACATTCTATCTATACATTTAGAAATTGATGTACATTTAATCATACAAATACAACATTTATTTTACAAATGATATTCAATCTTTTTCAATTTAGCTACTTGCATACAAATTCTACCCTACGGTTCTTCTTTATGAACTGGTCAATAACATCGTCATAAAAAGTTGGTTGTAACTTAATTTTCCCAAGCAACACGCACACTTGTAAAGGCTGGCTGAAGCTCACTGGCTAGAGCTACGTTGACTGCGTGTGGTCTGTGTTTAAGCAACAGAGTGAGACGACGTGAAATGGCTATGCGTGCGCATGAAATCACAGTGCGGCTGGAAGGACCTGGAAGCCCCTACAACCGAGCAAGCCAAGGTAGCTTTGACTAGACGAGCAAGCATCGGCTTCGATACACAACGCAAAGCTCAATTATTGCCGCGCAAGCTTAAAACGTCTTGTGTCTACAAAAATAAAAGCCTAAATGGAATGCTTATAAATGCATGCATTTATTAACAAATAAATATTACTTCCTTCTCAATTAATGAGCTTGGCAGCAAGCATAGCAAGCATGGAGACTTCGCCCCTGCCTGCTAGCATGTTCGCGCCCATCGTTAATGAAACGAAAATTAGCAGTACAGTGCTGATACGATAGCTGTGAAATGTGTCAAATTAATCACCTAAGATGAATTTCCTCTTGTTCTATTCAATACGCTCACGTGTGTGAGCGTATTGACAAGTCAAGAGAGATTCGTCTTAGGTGATTAATTTGAGGTGATTAATTCTGAGTCATATTATATGAAATCATTTATACTATGATGCTTCAAGTCTTGATATTGATGTTAGACGTGGCTCTCGTGGTTTGCCTAAAAGAGACAGTATCCATCTCGTTGGTTGTTGTTAAGCTTTCGCGCAAACTTAATCTCCTTTAATTTTAAGAATAATAAAATTAAAAAAAAAACTTTTGGAATCTCTCATTACTCGGATATACATGACTGGCACTATTTCTGGAAGGATGGACACTTTTAACGAGAACTCATTTGACTCTGTGTGATACCACCTCGATACTTTTGCGATAAAGATAAGACGGTTACAAGAAGAAGCATTGGAATCAACAGCATTTAATTTCTTCAGCTTGTTTTCACGAACAACTGTATTTCACAGTTTCGGAGTTTATAGTTTTGTTAGTTAAAACCATCCTTCCTACCATGAACCTGTCAAATCATGCAAACACATGGATGCGAAGTGTCCAGAGAAACTGAAATTACCATCGGATATCATTGAATAGCATGGATGCAAAACATAAATATATTTCATCCATAGGAACGGATGGATACCTAACAATAATATGTTAACGAGTAATAACTGTAAAGCTAAATACTAGTTTTTTTTTTTTTTTTTAAAAAGTGATGCATTTCTTACAACTTTACTAAAACTCGTTAAAATATCCAAATTTGAAATTTTGATACTTGGAAATTCATCATAAACCAAATTCAAACTTTTAATTCACTTTGAAATCGGTTAAAATTCAGAGAGGATTTTAATGGATTAATCCAGAAGGGATTTATAAAAAGAGCAGAAGGCGAGAGGAGAAGAACCAAAGTTCATCCCTGGAAGTTGTGTGTGTGGACAACTAGAACAAAGATACATGCAAAAAGAAAAGACAAATTCATGACGCAAGAAAAACTGCTTTTTTCCCTCTTTTTTCTATTGAAAGAGAAACAGAAAACACAGTTTCGTGCATGTAAAATATGCAAATATTTTTGTGTACGATGGATCAGCAATTATGCAGAAATACGGAAGAATCATTTTAAGATATTTCTGGATTGTCAAAAAGTGCTTGCATTTTTAAATTTCATAAAGCATGAAAAATGGAAAAGCCCAAAATTATGTTAAATGATAATCAACATTAGCAATTAGAAATCTGAATAGAAACTGTAAAAGTTCAATTATTTTATTTTGCAGTATTTTTTTTCCCTTCGTAAAGAAACTAAATAATTATCTTCTTGGGATGATGGTGTCCTTTAGCGTTTGCTATTGTATCGAATTCTCTCCCTTACTTCATATACAGGGTGGTTCAAAATTCCACATACAAACTTTAAGGGGAGGTACAGAACATTAAAATTTGCCATATTCACATACGAAAGCATGCCCGGAAACGCCACCGGAAGGTACTAACAGGGACACAAAGATACAGAACTAACACAAGGCAGTAAGTAGTGTAAAAAACTTTATTAGGCGTAACTGAACAGTTCAATAGTAGTTGGATACATAATATGGTTTCACATCAGGTACTCAAACTTACGACCATTAGCAGTGATGCATGCCTGACACTGACTGCGCATTGATTGACGTACATTTTCGAAAATACCTGGAGTTTCCCGGATATTAGCAGCGGCGATGGCGATTCTTGCCACAGAAAGAAATCATTGCTCGATAAATCAGGTGAGCATGAGACCATGCGACGGGTCCACCACGCCCAATCCATCCGGCCCCCAAAGGACCTGTCCAAATACTGGCGCACAAAAATGCCAAAATGGGCTGCAGCCCACCGTGTTGGAACCACATTTGCCGACGCACAGTCATTGGAACATTGTTCAGCAAATCTGGCAGAACTTCTTCCAGAAAGATCCGATTCTTCTGGGAGTCCAGTCGGGGTGGTAACAGGTATGGGCCGACTAAACAGTCGGCGACGATACCTGCCCATACATTAATGGCCAAGCGTTGTTGTGCAGCATGTGATCGCACAGCGTGTGGGTTCTCATGTTTTTCGTACGACGTTGAAAGCTTGAATGAGGAACCTCCAATTGCTCACCTGGAGCGCTGGTGAACAGCGCCACCTATCACTCTCGTGATAGATGGCGTTTCCAGTCATGCTTTCTTATGTGAATTTGGTTGATTCTGATGTTCTCTACCTCCCCTCAAAGATTGTACGTGGACATTTTGAACCCCATATATATATATATATTTTTTTTTTTCCAAAAAAGCATATATGGAGAAATCCCCCATGTTTTTCGAATATGCCACTGACAATTTCGAATGTTATCGATAAATTCTATTCGGCTAAGAACGCAGCTTACCTGGCTGGCAGAGAAGATAGCATCGCCTTATTCTGCTTACAGGCAGTGGTGTAGCTAGGGAGATGCGGAGGGGCAGTCCGCCCCTGGCGGCACTTTGAACCTTTTTGAACTTTTGCAGATAATTCTAAAATACATTCTGGAGAACTCAGTTACAAACATTGTAATACCACTGCAAATTTACCTCACAACTGCTGTAAGTGTTGCTAGTTGTAAGAGGAATTTTTCTAAATAAAATTGATTAAGAATTACCTACATTACTATAAAATAGACTTCGACAATATCATCGACGATTTTGCTAACAGAAAAGCAAGAAAAATAACATTTCAGAATATTGAAATAAAAATTTTACTTCGAAAATAAACGCAATGTTTTAATTTATTTCCCTTATACGTCTTTATGAATTTTTGTAGTATTTTTGGTGTGCATTGAGAGGGGAGGCAAACTCGGGGACCCCCCCGGGCGGCAAAAGCTGTAGCTACGCCACTGCTTACAGGCCATGGATTCGAATCCTGTTGCCGAGTGAATGTATGTCACGTACGTGGGAACTATGCGTTTCCAATCTTTGTGAGTGAGTAATCATAAAAAAATGTGCACAATACTGGAAATGGGGTGTCGTTTAAATCTAATCGAATGTTAACGATCATCATACGCTACCACATTAGTTACGAGTCAATTACATTACAACCTAATGGAACATTCGGGATTAATTGTGGTTGACATCTTTAAGAGATAGAAACGTGATGGTAAAGGAAACTAAGACACTATCAAATAGTGAAGCAAGCTGACCACATAAACTGATGGCAGTGCCGCAAACAGATGCATTCCTCTCGTCGTATATCGATACATTCTTTCAACCATCATTTTGGTGTTCAACGGTGTAGAAGTTTGTGTTCATAATATTACTATTATGAACTAATATTACTACGTGCTAAACCTCATATTGGTTTTCATGAAAGAACTTGTTGTGTACAAGCTAAATATAACTTCATTAATGCTTGCCTTCAACGTGTATAATATAATATAGAACTACCCGATTGCATAGTAGACCACTGGAAGTTGGTGGGGTGACGCATCCCCACATCCACTCTTCGAATAAGATGGACGTGTTTGGGTATGGAGGTTGCCAGGAGAACCTGATTTCCAGAGCGAAACCAGGCCTCTGTTATGTATATAGTGGTGGTATTGTAGTGTTGGGATGATTCTCCGATTTGGACTAGAACCCTTTGTCGTAATATCCTGGAAAATGACTACATGTTATATTGACATTCTGGATTATTCTGTGTTACCTATACTTTGATAATTCTGTGACAGGTATGTGAAAACCACCCAGATGGGTATCTAAATGACGCATTATACCAATAATGAAAGCAGTAGCAACATGATTCGAAACGGATCAGCACAGCAGAGAGACCTAATCTGAATAATGAGACCAAGATGTCCAACTTGGTCTATATATATATATATATATATATATATAAAACCAAAATTTGTATAGACTCATTATTTAATTCAGCAGTAAGGAAAATATCTTCCCATTCATCCTGTGAACGTTGCTTTACCAGGCCCTTCGGGATAATAAAAATATATTTGTAAAATTAGATGTGTAATTTTCGTACCAAAATTTCGTAACTTCGGACTGTGCTGTCAAATTATTTTCAGCGTTAATTCAGGTTGTGCCATCTCACCCGTTTGGGTTCTTCGTGACGTATTTTTGGGTTGGTGTTGCTCTTCTCTCAGCGACATTCTGAACGGTGGTCCGCCTGCTGTTAAACAATCAATCAATCAGGTTTCTAATTCTGATGTATCATTTCAAGTATTCTTGCTTTAGTCTTTCTGTTCGACGGCAAAGGAAAGAGATTGCCCTCTAATTAAAATAGAAAAATTAAGTATACGGGGCTAAAGCCGTTGACTTTTGGCTTTACTTTCTGTTTGCTTAACTTGATTTCTTGTATTTCTCTGTTCATTCTCATGCACTAATCTATATAGGGTGTTTTAATATAGGTTATCTAAATACAGGGTGTTTCTCTCTCTCTCTCTCTCTCTCTCTCTCTCTCTCTCTCTCTCTCTCTCTCTCTCTCTCTCTCTCTCTCCGAAACAATACTATTAGTGTGTTTCACAATGACCATCACTTAGGTTCGCTTTTCAGTCGTCCGTCTGTATCACACAGCAAAAGTTTTTGATGACGGTGATTTTAATAACGTCATATATTGGGGACTGTTATTAAAATATCCTAAAATATCAAAAACCATTTAAATCGGAATAACATGCAAACAGATGCCAAGCGATACGAATTATATTCTGTGGTATAACACCGAACTCGTGTTGTTATTGTTGGTTACGATTCACGATTTTGCGGCGAGTTATACAGTCTGAATCAGGCTGGTTGGTCTATTCCCTGGTGGTATTTGAGATTTCAGAAAGAATCCTCCTCTGGATACGAGATCGGTGTTACAACTCACCTTCAGCTGAAAAGCTGGCGTCATCGTCAAATGAACAGCAAATATTTCCATAAAACTAGTTGGTGTTCATTGCACATATAAAGCGGGAAGTAGTACGTGCAGGAAGGGATCGAGGAAGGGTGTAAACAAATTTATTCTAAAATTATGGAAACATGGGATGTAATGAAAAGAAACGTCCTCATTTTTCAGTGATTTAACTAATACCAAGATGTATAATCATCATTAAGCGTCATTCAGAGATGAATCATAAAGCTCGATTAATTTTGAAGACACAAAGCACATTTTAAAAATATACATTTATTTTGTTTTTCTGCTTGTTTTCTGCAATTTAAACAATAGCAACTTGATTGAAAAATAGTTATAATAAATGAAAAAATGCAAAACACGGTAATACAGTGCTTAATGCCTTCTGATTATTGTTTCCTAATATATCAAGTAATTTGTTTCCATGCTATTTGGAAAGAAGTCAACGGAACGGACACCATACTGCGAGGAACAAACAGCCATGGCGCTCACCTTAATAAGATGTAGGACCTCATTTCGCTGCAATGACCGTAGCAATCTTACAGAGCATACTTTCCACAAACGTACGACAGCAATCAATGGGAATTTTGGACCATTCTATCTGTAGGCATGTAATGAGGTCGTGGACGGTTGTGGGGATGGACGTCCCTTGACCTCACCCGACGTTCCAGTTCATCTCACAGATGTGAAATCAGGGCTCTGTTGAGACCAGTCAAGTGTGATGGCGTTCATGTCCACAAACTACACATTTACAGCAGCTGTCTTATGACACAGTGCATTGTCTTGCTAAAGGAGACAATGTCAGTTCCATAGAAACACTACAAAGTAGGAAGATTGCATTGTCCAGAATATTCAGATATCTCTCAGAGTTCAGTGTTCGTGACACAATAAACCGAGGCCAAACCAGGAAAAAATTAACCATATCATCCCACCACCACTTTTGAAATTCATGGTTGAGGTTACATATTCTGGTTCACCGGCATCCTCCACACTCGTCCATCTGCTCGGTAGAAGGTGTAGCGTGATTTGTCTCTCTATAACAGCTTTCTAAGCTTCCACGTCCTATTGTACACGTTCTCTGCACCACTGAAGAGGATGTTGCATGTTAGTTCGGGTAATGTGGGACTTGCATATTGCGGCCTTACCATGGAAACGCATGCTCTGAGCTTAGATTCTGAATGTTTTTGTGCAGATTCGTGTTCCAGTCGATGCTCTGAACTTCGCATTCAACATGTCTGCCGACAAATGCTGGTTTTAACATATTATCCTTCCAAGCACCCTACGATCACGTTCGGTGATTGCGGTAGGTCGTCCGCTGCGTGTTGCACTTACAGTTGACTCCCTGCGCTTCCATCTCAGTATGGTATCACTGATCGTTGACCTGGCTGGGATGCCCCAATTTGTCAATAATTTGACCGAACGGATAGGCCTGCAACATAGCACCCTATCACAACGCCTCTTTCAAACTCTGTCAGTTCCGATCTCGCAGTCATTTCACCTGGACTCAGTTGCACTGATTTGGGAACATCATATTCGTCCAATCGGCTGCAAACACGTGAATGGCTACATGGCACGATGTACCTTGCCCATGGAGTGCCGGTGGACTTCTTTCCAAGCTGTGTATATACACTTCTACTATAAAAATAACATAACGCATCATTTAGAATGAAGAGGATAATACAATATTATGAAATATTAATCCATAAAAATACTAAATAATTCATTTCTTTAAATTCAATTATTATAACCAAAAGATATGGACTCATATTTCTTGTTTCACGACAATGATAACATACAAGATCATGAATAAAAATATACAGGTAGTTATAGGCTCGTGTTACTCGTATATGGCACTTACTATTCATGATAAGATTCATATTTTATTTGTTGATACGAAAATAAAATCTGAACTTTTATCAAAGAAAATATTTATGAGGATATCACTCATGAAGTCTGATACTTAAAGATCCATTTGAAAATATCCTCGCTAATTATTATTAATAAATCAAACTTATGGTCCACAACTAATTGTCCATCTCTGCTTCAATATTAAAAGTACGGAAATATGCCAATGTGGCCTCTGTCTGATAGACAGTAAGTACCAGAATATTCTTTTAAAGCACGAACTGCTCTTGATCTGGTGGTCAAACTGGCCACTTCCCATCCCTACCACTTTTTTTTAAGGATTTCTTCAGTCAAGAAAAGGTACTTTCGTATCTCATTTCTTTAACATCTCAACATAGTGGAATAATTGACTGGGATTGAAATGTTCATAGAACCAATTGCTTGCTTACTTCTTTATTAATCTCTGCAAACAAAACTGTTCTCTTTCCATAATCGGATCTGTAAACACATACACACATGGGTAGATAAATTAATTAGTGGGACGATTTTAATTATGAGATCCTTTATAACGCGTACGCATTTCAGATGAATAGTCTGAAGGGTTGGAATCGCTTCGAATTCTCAGAAGGTGTGAGGATATTTTCTTTTCTAGTAAATCGGGTCCCCTTGCAAAAAAACAGACAAACCGGAAAAACCAATTATTGAAATATAACGTACTGGCTCATGCTTTGTTAGGTCTTCAAAGATTCCAACTAATCCTAATCATAAACGTCGATAATATTGTATTTTATCAACCTTTTCTAGAAGGTACAACTTACCTTGAGAGATAATCTTTCTTTTCAGGCAAATATTTATGCCCACCACGACATCAAGTTGTTGATGTAGTTATATGGTAATAAATTAAAAAAAATTTTTTTTTTTCTTTACCAGCTCTGGAATGTTTATGAAACTTACTTCATGAAGAAAGGACATGTCAAGTTTACACTTTATCTGTGCGTGCGTGTGTGTGTGTGAGAGAGAGAGAGAGAGAGAGAGAGAGAGAGAGAGAGAGACCAGAGCAAATAATTATTCGACTTCTGAAACATAAGGTTAGTATATGGGAATCTTCGTCACTAATTAACTGACTGTAATTTTTTGTTTTTTTATTTTTATTTCATTCCAGCGCTTTTGCGATTTTAAACAGTTGGTATTTAAGCGCTTGAATTTCTTAATGATGCGGATTACATTATTTTGCTACTTGAAAAGTAATTTAAGTTCTAAAATATATTACGAGACATGAGAAAAAAATATGAAAATCCATTTTTAAACTATGTTCAGAGGATTGCAAGTGATATTCAAAACATGCACCAAAACCTAAACTGGATTCTGTTAAAAAAATTGAATGTTGAGCACAGTGAATCCCTTTTAAGAACTGCATTTTATTTATTAAAATTTATTAATTTTATTCAATTATTTCAATTTCTAGAAGCATATTTACATTAACTGTTACGCCCATGTTAAACAGTAAGGAAATATTTCTGTTTTAAATTATGTTTTCGAATTCTTGTATCCTTGGCTCTTTTTGTTTGCTTCTTTTCTAGTCCCAGGTTCTGTTTCTGTGCATGTTTATATTGGCGCTGTTGTTTATTACTTTTGTACTTTCTTATTTATTCGTGTGATAATCTCAGCTTATGCCTTTCGTTAGTTTTGTAGCAAATTTTTCTGATGCACTATTTATCTGACCATTCTTCTCACTTAAAATATTTTGGATATCTTGTTATATGCAATTTTTATGTACTTACAGAAGGTTGTAAACCTATAGTACATTAGTATCGCGGGTGGGCTAAGGCTTTGTTAAAAAGCCTTAGCCCACTGGAAATCCTGCTCTAGAGACAAAACATGAAAATTTCCAAGCCAGTTCTGGTAATCCAGTAAACGGGGAAGTGGAATTCATCTGACAGTTGAGGACTATCACAAACATCCATGCCCAGGATAGGATTCGAACACCCGCAGCCAGTTGGTGGGAGAGTGTGCAAACTATTAACTTTGCCAACCTTTGGAATTATATTTCGGGTACCCTACAATTAGCTTCCGTATCGTTTTTTCCATTATTGTATTCCAATTTGAAATTAAGCTAATCCTATAAAACTTATAATAGCGTGGGTGGAAATGAAATAAAAAGTTATGTTACTGGATTGTAATATTCATTAAATTCATCTATATATTGTTTTAAGGTGTCGAAGAGAATGAATGAATCACAGAATGAAATGAATGAATGAATGAATAGGATAGGAAGAAAGTCTGATCTGAGGTCTAGTGTTCGGAGTTGAACCATGAATGTATGATTTCATGGGTTCCATCGATAAGTTTTGAAAAAAAAAGCAGTGATCATGAAAAACCACATCTCTTATTAATAATAATTATAGTAAAAGAGAATTAATTATTATTATTCAAAATGGAGAAATCTTTTATTATCAAGATATTTATGTTACTGAAAGTAATTAATAGAAAAAATTTAGTCCCCCCCTCCCCGTTGTCATTAATATGTTCACTAGGTTATTTCTTCTGCATTCACCCAGAGATCTGTTCCTTACATATTCCGATTACTAGACAATGGTACCAGAATAACCGTGCAAAAAAAAAAAAAAAAGAAAGAAAGAAAAAAAAAGAAAAAGAAACGGTAAATCTGAATTCTTAGTTAGTGTGTGTTGCACAAGATTCTTTGAACGAAAAGAGAAGAGTGCACACTCAGCAGAAAAAAAGTATGAAAGATTTACAATATAGTAAATCAGTGGCATTTAGATCAAAAACAAGCGAAAGAAAGTGAAAGAACATCTTGTACTCTTGATGGAATCTTTCAGCTTAGGAAATAAAAAGTTTGCAATAATATATATATATTTTTTTCCCCTTCAATAGTCGTAATATCATTAAATTCCCTTCTTTTCTGTGCCGACGTGTAAAAAAAAAAAATTCTCAGAGCACAAGATCAGTGGAACAAAAGGAGTCCAAAACAACACAGATTTTGGTCAGAAATTACTGCACATATCCGTTAAGTGATGTCGCTTTACTTTTGAATTTCGAAAATGAATAAAATGTTAGTTGAATTTTGATCACAGTTTACTGCCTGGAATTATGTGACGTGGAAGTTTTTCCCAGTTTGAGCAGAATTTGGTTCCCAGATACTTTTTTTGTTGTTGTTATTAGGACCTAGATCGCAAAGGGTTCGTGCTCAACCCAATCGCAGAGAATGACGGATTCAACTTTGTACTACCTGCAGCATGCCATCTAACGGCCAGTTCAAAAATAATAATAATTAATTCATCGTTCCTTCTATAACAAACTACGACGATTCCAAAATATTGAAAGCTCTCAAAGTTAATATTTATACTAAGTTACACAGAGGTGATTTTTTTTGAAGAAAATCCCTTTATAAAGGCCTTTCAGACGAAGATTAATTAACTAGTCTTATACTGGAGTGAAAGAGTTTTCTTTTTCTCCCAGAAACTCAGTATTTTTTCTCCTGCAAAACAGGAAAAACTACCCAGAAGAACATACAAAATTTAGAGACATAATACGCAGACCTCATCACTTTAATTGCTCCGATGTAATTCCGAAAACCCAAACTAGAGGCGAATTAATATTAACAATATACCTGGAAAGATTACTGGTGAAAAAATAAATAAAGACATTCGATAAATTATTAGGATTATCCGACCACGGTGAGTTAATTATCATTTTTCCCATTTGGTATGCAATGCAAATGGAGAAGGGAAGAAAAATGAAATTATTAGTCACCGATCAAACTGACTTCGCCAATAAACAAGATAAAATGGAAAAGAGTCAAGCTGAGGAGATAAAGCTAAAAGTTCAGTATAATTTAAAGCTGACAGAGTAATAGTGAAAAAATAATGCAATAATACAAATAATACAAATAATAATACAAATTAATTTCACGGAAGAAATGCAGAATTTTCCTTACGCCATTGAGCCCAAATTAATAGTCGCTGATATGAAATACCAAAGAGAACCTCTGTGTGTGTCTCTGCTGTTAAGTGCCGTCTCCATAATGGAAGAACTCTTGTAGTGAGTGAGTGAGTGAGAGAATTAGTTGTTGTCTAGAAAACTTAGTTGAGAGTCAGTTAGGACAAATCGTTATCCGAATAGTGGTGTGAGTTAAAGGAGATGGGGTGTTCATGTGTGCGCGTACACTCATGCTATTTCTTTGATGAAAAAAAAAATAGGAGTTTGAGGAAGGATAATGCTTTTCTATCTTCCTCAGAGACCATCTAACGGCGGTCAGAAAGAATGAAGTCACAGTTTAAATGGAAATAAATTAATTGAGAACGCCTATATTCGTGAAGAAATATGGAAATTTTTGGAGGTCCTGTTATTAAAAAGTGATGAAATATTTATGCTGTACACAAACAGAATCAATATGCTAGCCTAACAGCTGTTTCGAACTGTTGGTTTGCTTCCCGTACTAGGAGGAAAATCCTTTTCCGAATAACGTGGAACAGTAGCCGATTATGTTCCTTTGAGGCCCTAGACGCAATTTTGCAGGCCTGGTTGGCCGAGTGGTTATCGTATCCGCTCTCCAGCCAAAAGGCTGCAGATTCGAATCCCACCATAGGCATGGATGTCTGTGAAAATACTAGTGGTCGTGGTGGACCGTAAATGGCGTTTTTAGTTCGTGCGGTTCGTGAAGACAGAGAATAGGTGTAGGTGCCCTCCCTCGATGAGTCTTTCGACTTCCCGGAGGTATCATGTATTATTATTATGATTAATAATAATAATAATAATAAATAATAATAATAATAATAATATATCCACCAGAAATTATCCTTACGGAGATATATACAACCTCTCAACAAATCAGTTCGCACACCATTTGTATACAGCATCCTTCAGGCACTATCAGGCCATGATAATAGAGAGAGAAAAATTCACAAAACGTTCAACAACCCTCCTAAAAATTGGTTGGTGTGAACAACTAGTCTTAGGTGAAAAATCGAAATGTTGATGTGCAGAGCTTTTAATTCATCTCGAAGCGAAAAAACCTCCTTCATACAAGGCAGTGAAGTAAATAATTTAAGTTCATCGAGGGAGACATTTTGCAGAATTTAAGTTTATTCCTTCCAGACTACTAGTGAGATGACAGATATGCTACAGAAAAGGCTGTCTTTATACGAAGACATACCGTTTGCTAATTCTGTGACTACTTTGCACGGTCATTTTTCACGTGGAAAGACATTTCTGTGGCGAATTGCTGAAATCTTTTGTTTTGCGTAGAAAAACAAAATTGAATGAGTCACTTCTCTCTTCAGTTTGATTTAGTGAAAGGCCTCCCGCATTAGTTTCACGCATATTTAATTTAAACCACGTGGTTGTGTCTTGCATTGGCCCAAGAAAATACAGCCACTGTTCATTTCAGATCGCGATGCGGTTGTTAGAAGAACACCTAAATGCTCAAAATTTTGGCCATCACAACTAATTCATCGCACCACACCGTATTAATTCATGAAAATTAATAACTCAGTTCATGAGAAATATGAGTAAGATATATTTAAGCTAAGACAATTATGAGAAATTTCACTCCTGGTTTAAAAACTCTACAGTATTATTCAAAGAAAACTTATCTTTGGTAGGAATGCAGAATATGTGAAAAATTAAAAGAAAACCCGCAAATTATTATTATTATTATTTAGAATTTCAACTGACGCAACAGATATATATATATATATATATATATATGTAGAAAGTATTTTACCTTGGGTATAATAAATGTTAAAGATACCAAGCTATTTTAAACCTGGTTTTACTCCATTTCCCAAGTAAGCAAACAGACAAATAAGTGAAGTTTGCGCCTGCAAGTGTTGCAAGTCTAGTTGACCCTGCACGTAGTGCAAGACCAAGGCAACTCATGGTAAAAGTAGAATAAGCTCTGATCACTAATCTTAATATTTACCCATAATGAAAAGCACATCTCCTGGAGGAGATGTATGATGCTTTGTATTAAAGGCAAGGGGCCACTACCCAGACCGGTTTTGACCTTTATTGAGGTCTCATCAGTGGGAGCCAGGCTAGAAATACCAAGATTTTAGTAATACAGAGTTTATAAGTATTTTACCAGAACAAGTTACCATAAGGTGTTTTAACCTTATTAAATAAAAATCTCAGGAGGAGATATAAATGTAGAAAGTATTTTACCTTGGGTAATCATACATCTCCTCCAGGAAATGTGCTTTGCATTAAGAGTAAATATTAAGATTAGTGATCAGAGCTTATTCTACTTTTACCATGAGTTTCCTTGGTCTTGCACTACGTGCAGGGTCAGCTAGACTTGCAACATTTGCAAGCGCAAACTTCACTTATTTGTCTGTTTGCTTACTTGGTAAATGGAGTAAAACCAGGTTTAAAATAGCTTGGTATCTTTAACATATATATATATATATATATATATATATATATATATATATATATATATAGAGAGAGAGAGAGAGAGAGAGAGAGAGAGAGAGAGAGAGAGATTCATATAAAAAAAATAAGTTAATTTTAATGGTTATCCTTAGTTGGCTCCAGAGAACGTCCATATATTATCTCAAAACATGGCTAAATTATGGTAATAATTATTAATAAAAGACATGTTTTGTGTACTGGTCCTCTAGATCAGTGCTTCCCAAACTTCTGGATGTCAGGGCCCCCTTTGCAAAAATTAAAATATTTCACGGCCCCCCTCGAAAAAATCGTAATAGAGAGATATATTATTATAATATTTATTGTATTTATATTCAATACAAAACATACACAGCGAATGTTGCAAAAATCAAATGCATATATTACATTTTTTGCCTCTTACCGTTTGGTTCTGAAGACGATGCGGGCTGTTCTGGTAAAATATGAAATACTGTCCTTTTTTTGAGTCTGTTTCTGCTTCTTCTGGTTGTTCGCGGGGATTTTCAGGGTTAAACGTAGAATAGATCAAATAATATTACCACTTACCGATACTGGCACACCATAGACTGATAACATGAAATTAGTGAATATTACCTGAATAAGGGAATCCCCGGACCAAGAACATTTTTCTCTTTTGTGACTTTTCTCCCTTTAAGGTAATTAAGCCTAACGCGAAACAGACAGCAAAGGCAGGTTATTAAAACGTGCATATGATTGGTGCGGTATTAACAAAAGATCGCGCAACCGAAAGATAAAAGCATAGCTGACAATTGAGTTGAAATGCTAACTTCTTCAACCGAATTCCATATGTGAAACTCCCATAACATTCATTATATATATATATATATTACTTAGTTTCAACACTTTTACGAATTTTAACACGTTCGGTTGAATTTTATTGCTGCCTTGTGAAATCGAACTCACACACATCTAATTAATAACAGTAGTTTTTAGTTAGATACTGTGTTTGCCCATGCAACATATGGTTCTGTTTCAGTCTATACAGCATAGGTTCTGTATGAGGGGACATGTGATTCATTAATTAGTGTGTTTTTATCCCAGTTGTCTCTAATTGCACTATTTGTTGAGTCATATTACACAGACTCCTCATACCTTATTCACTGGCATAATAAAAGTACTTATTTTTATTGCCTCTGAAGTATAGCGGCTGTTAGGGAGGGTGTTGTTTACCACTGCAAACGAGTTACTATCTCCCCACATGAACTTGTTTAAGCTTTTTTTCATGTGTGAAGTACATGCGAAACTTTTATTGGTAACAGAAAACTAGCTCGGATGACAGCGATAATATAAAACGAGTTTTGATATGTATGTAAAGTCAATATCAACAGTCCCTGATTACGAACTTGTGATGAAAGGGACAGGAAGATTTGGAGCTTCCCTGGAGAGCATTCGAAGTAAATACAATTAATCACTGCTTTGAAATGAAACATGTGAATAAGCAATATTGACTAATATTCATTAAGCGCCGAAATACGCGGGAAGCAGTTTGTGAACCAACACTAATGTGTGAATTTTTGCATTAAAATATAAAAAATAACAAAAGAGAAATAATAAATAATAAAAGTTAAATACGTTTCTTTTAAAATAAAAAAATCTACTTAGTCTTAAAACATTTTAAATTTGTTTTCATTATTTCACGGCCCCCCTCAACAAAACCTACGGCTCCCAAGGGGGCCGCGGCCCACAGTTTAGGAAGCGCTGCACTAGATTACACAAAACAGCCTTTGAAGAGGAAATCAGTGTCCCAAGTCTCATTCAAAATATTTAACCAGATTCAGCAGATTCTGGACTTTTTTTTAAATCAATTTCATTGAACCTTTCGTGCAGCTGACATAAAAAATTCAAGAACCATTGCTCTAAGGACCGGGAATGAAATTTATCTACCACCTAAAAACACAGGACATAACAACGGTAGGATTCAAACCCGTGAAATGGAAAGAGGAAACGTTTTCCAGACTGACGTAATTGGCCGAAAATAGGTTAAACATGACTAATGTGGATTCGAAATCACTGTCCAACTATAAAAGAGTGTTTTTGAATTGCTTTTATGTCAAAAATAGTTGTGCATTCAGACAAATCCGGAAAGTGAACAGCAGATATCTGAAGGTAAACTGTAAATAAAAATAAAATAAAAAGAGAAATAAAAAATTACAGGTGTGATTATTTTAATATAATTAGAACGCAATGTCTGCCTTAACAAGTTTAGATTATAATACTTTTTAATGCAATCTTTTTATTTGAATAGACTTATGGGTTTCAAATAGGCAACGGATTCAAATTCCACTATGACATGAGCAGTTAATATAGACTTTCGGCGATAGAGAAATTTCATTGTCTACTGTCATGTAGGAGGTCTTAGTGAAAGTCTGCAGTGAAATCGAATTAAAAAGAAAACAGACTTGTTTGATCATTAGATGGGAAAGGTTGCAGATGTATCTAAATCTTGACCAACTACGAACTGGCCACAATCAGTCTTTCTCTTTCCTTTAACATGCAAACATTAGAGCAGTTGCTGTTATTCAGACATCCATACAAAGAATCAGCCCAACCTTACAGCATCAACTTCTCCTCTTTCAATTCATCTATCGTAGCCTTTCCTCAACATTTGTCTTCTTAATCATAATGTTCTTAACTATTTGTTCACATACAGGACAATGCTGTTTTGAGGGCTTTCCTATGTGTGGGACGGAGGGCGAGAGTCACTGATATAAAAATTAAAAACATTAATGTTTTAGATTTATGCTTTACGAATAGCATGAATGGAATTTTTTTAAAACATTTCATTAATCGACGATCTGGATGACTGACTGAGTAGAGTTTTCACTTTCTCAACGAGTTCAGATCTCATCGTGCGTATGGATGTTTGCAAATATCTTTAGGTTGCAGATAGTGGTGAAAAGAAATATTTGGCTGCACATGGATTGGACTGGAAAGTTATTGTTCATGGTAATCGCAATCTACCTTAAGCGGATGGAGAGGATGGTGATGATGAACGCTTCACTGCTTAGCAGTTCTACTCAAGTTTTATATATATATATATATATTCATTTTTCTAAATTAACTGACTTAAAACCCGAGAATTATAGCACAATGACATTTATTTGAAAAAACGCAACATGTTTCGTCAATATATATATATATATATATATATATATATATATATATATATATATATATATATATAAATTTGCACACTTGGGATTAGGAGCTAAAATAACCAAGCATATAAAATTGCTTGGTTATCCTAATATATATATATATATATATATATATATATATATATACTATGGCTTTATAATTGTATAGCTTATTATATATATATATATATGTTAAAAATACCAAGCAATCTTAAACCTGGTTTTGCTCCATTTCCCAAGTAAGCAAACAGACAAACAAGTCAAATTTGCGCCTGCAAGTGATGCAAGTCTAGCTGATCCTACACGTAGTGCATTCTACATATATATATATATATATATATATATATATATATATATATATATATATATATATATATATATATATATATATATATATATATATATATATATATATATATATATATATCTTTTTCTATTCAATTTACACTTGCCTAGTAAGATCAAAAATGTGCTTATTTAAACCATTCGTCCAGAAGTATGAAGACCCCGTCCAGTAATGTACGCTTCTACATGAAAATTCAATAAATAAATAGACGGTGAACTTAAAAAATTAATAAGTATGATAGGATAGTTTATTCTCTTTGTTTTTAAAGAAACCTTAATGGAATTGGACAAAAAGAAAGTAGTGCATTAAGAGTTTATATATATATATATATATATAAATTTGCACACTTGGGATTAGGAGCTAAAATAACCAAGCATATAAAATTGCTTGGTTATCCTAATATATATATATATATATATATATATATATATATATACTATGGCTTTATAATTGTATAGCTTATTATATATATATATATATGTTAAAAATACCAAGCAATCTTAAACCTGGTTTTGCTCCATTTCCCAAGTAAGCAAACAGACAAACAAGTCAAATTTGCGCCTGCAAGTGATGCAAGTCTAGCTGATCCTACACGTAGTGTAGGATCAGCTAGACTTGCATCAATCTTAAACCTGGTTTTGCTCCATTTCCCAAGTAAGCAAACAGACAAACAAGTCAAATTTGCGCCTGCAAGTGATGCAAGTCTAGCTGATCCTACACGTAGTGCATTCTACATATATATATATATATATATATATATATATATATATATATATATATATATATATATATATATATATATATATATATATATATATATATATATATATATATATATATCTTTTTCTATTCAATTTACACTTGCCTAGTAAGATCAAAAATGTGCTTATTTAAACCATTCGTCCAGAAGTATGAAGACCCCGTCCAGTAATGTACGCTTCTACATGAAAATTCAATAAATAAATAGACGGTGAACTTAAAAAATTAATAAGTATGATAGGATAGTTTATTCTCTTTGTTTTTAAAGAAACCTTAATGGAATTGGACAAAAAGAAAGTAGTGCATTAAGAGTTTTTTTCGCACTTAAGTTTAAGTTCCTTCTTTATCTTTGGTTCAGGCTCATCCATATGTTATTCCACATGGATAAGCCCGGACAGTTTCTGTTTATACATTTGTGTCCTCTTCACTTCTCATCCAGCAGATTTTCGAATGGACTTCATCTTTAATGTCAATACTTTCTTGCTTACACTCCACATATCCACCAAGAGAACCATTAAGTAAGTGGAGCCTTAAATTTTAGCTATTTGCTCGACACTTTCAAATAAATATCATTTTAGCTTCTTGCAAGGAGTCAAAGAACACACACGCACACTGCGCCTTTGTCTCCAGATATTTATGGTTTCAGTCCACCGCATTATGCAGCTGCTCTTCGGAATCAGATTCTCCAACAGTGTCCGAACGGTTTCTCTCGGTGAATCGATTGTAAGTTTAAGGCTGCATTAAGCCAAGCATTACCCAAAATGGATCCTATAATAGACACGAGGGTATATTTTACACTAAATGAATAATGAAATCTGAATCTTAAAAATTTCAAGGTCGTAAGTAGAGTCTAACATTTTTCTTTGCAAGAAATTTGACATTTTTCGATTACATTATTCGTTCCTTCAGTATTAATTAATTTCCTAGTCCTAGGTGTACAAAGTGTATATTTTGTATAACAATGATAATAAGTTGGGACATTTATTGATATATCTTCGTTACGAAAACAGCGTGTTATTTGAGACTTGCACAAATAATAAATCTCGACTGTTTTCAAAAAATTTAGGTAATCATTTTCATAAAGAGTAGTTTGATTTTCTTCCGAATTAATCAAAATTTATACGAAAAGTTATGAAATAATGAGCCATACAAAGAAATACTTATGCTATGTAAGTTTTTTCCCCTAAAAGTTTAGCATTTTAAAAATATAATCATCATGTTTTTATTTAAAGTAAAAAAAAAGTATTTAAATAAAAAGAGCACAACCAAATCTCAAATATCCACTAAGATTCAATTCTGCGTCACATATTTTATATTATAATCGATGGATTTTGATGTGAAATGTACAAAACTGTAATAAACAAAAAAAAAGTGAAATAATTTTGACTAAAATCAGTCCAAACAAATGCAATCCATAGAACGACATATCATATTGTCATTCTAATATTTTAATACATTTACATTATTATCTGATCTGTGAACAAACTTTATCAGTGGTGATCTTTATAATTACCTGTTGAATCTGTAACATATTGATTCTACAGAGATTGACTATTTTGTTCCTTCCCTCCCTCTCCAAGAATAAATACCTGTTTGTAAAGGATGCTTTCCTGCATTCATCAAGAACATTGCAGGGAAGCATATTTTATTAAAATTAAACACCTGGGCATTGTTTGGGATGTTTCGTGTACCTGAATGCTTTGGAATACTTTATCCTTTTATCGTTAGCTCTTCTTTGTAAACATGTTAAGTACATCAAAATACGATAAACAAGTTAAAACAATATTACAGTAGGATTAACATCATTTAAAGAAACTGATTCCAGAATTAAATGAACGGTAGCTTTTCGGATTTTGTAGAGAGCTTTATAAGTGAGACTGGTTCTAATGATTCGCATAAAATTAGAAAATTAAAAGTTTTCTTTCCGTAGTGGTGTGTGTGTGTTGCAAGCAACATGCTATAATGATGATCATGCTTTGCCTATTCACGGTTTATTAATAGTCATATAGATAAAAATAAAAATGTTATTTGTTCAAGATACATGACAAATTTAGGATTACTTAAAGCTCAATCGTATGTTACTATACTCTAAATTCTGTTTTAGTTTGGAGGGGAATGAGATAGTGGTTCGTTTCTTGTAATCTGAAAATCTTTCAGTATTATCCAAATAACACGATACAAGTTCCATGTTCTGAGATCTGTGAATGGGTTAGTAAGCTACGTGATCGTATCCCAAGGCGGACAAGTACTTAGAGTAAATGATCATTTTGAGTTCTGTATTTATTTATCTATATTTTGCAATGCATTTAACATTTGCAATGCCAAATTTTTACTGCTTAAATGCGATAGAAATGTTTTTTAAAGACTTGTTTCCTTTCCAATTATTTGACAATATGAATTATGAAGAACTTTTGGGAGAGATATGGTATGACATTTTAAGTTTCAAGCAGTTGCCATAATTCACTAGTTTTTGAATCTCATGTACATCGAATGTAAATTCTGTAATTCGCTTTCACTTCTTTCAAAAATAATGACCTTTCAAAATTTTGCGGAAGCATTTAAAAAACAAAGACATGTTCCAAAACATTTGCTGAATTGTTTCGATATTAGTATTTACACGTAATAAATTAATTCTAAATGATAAATGAATGCTAGTTTCAAAAGCGGGAGAATCGGAATGACATCGGGTTATTAACAACACAGTTCCCCAATGATCAATACATCCGTTGATTTTTCTATTTATGTTTTCTTTTCTTTAATATTAATATAATTTCCAGTGTCACGTGAATTTGTTTCAGTTAACTTATCTATATTTTCTTTCGTTTTTTTTTTCACCTGGTAAATGCATTTTGTGAGGCAAACCATTCAGTAGCTTAATGAACAATGGACTGGTCGTTTAGTAACCCAAATTTGTTCTTTAATCGGAATAGCAGTATGTACAGAGAACGTCACAGTAGCAATAATGCTAGACACATGAGAAGAAGAAGGGTTAGATAGCAATATACAGCACTGGGGAGGTCGAGGGAGCGTTGTGCTATACAATGACCACCGAGGAGTGGCTGTGAATATGTTGGGGTGATATCTCGTTGTGCTATTTGTTCTCTTTCTCTCTCTCTCTCTCTCTCTCTCTCTCGCTCACTTTTTTCTCTCTCCCAAGCATTAAGACCTACCAGAGTCTTATAGCTGCCTTAGATTCTCAACCTCAAACGTGCACACCAAAAGATTCGGCCATCTTTAACGCGTTTGTGCAGTAAGGAAGCCTCGAATTGGTCCGTAGGGATAGGCGATGAATCACCACACTAGAGAATGTACCGATATGTACAGAGGCTACGTACAGTCGTTAGGAATGCAGAAAACAGTCTGCCGTGTGATTGTTATATTTTTACACAATGTATGGCCTGTAGATGGTGTCTTTCGGTGATGGACAAAGATCGTGGGAACTGGAGTCACTGCATTCACCATTTAGGTCTAGTTGACCTTCGGAAGAGCGGCCGCAGTCTACATCTCCGATCTCAATTTCCTCGTTGACCAGGTCGCTGGTGCCGCAGTAGGACGGGCTTGGAGCTGTCGTCTCTTCCGCAACGCTGGAGGAACTTCGTTTGTCTTCGTCAGCTGACGTCACTGGTTCCTGGCGTGGCTTTTCGTCTGTCCGCGATTTCGACTCCTGCTGGGCTTTCTTGCTTCTTTTCCACTTCATCCGGCGGTTCTGAAACCAGATCTTTACCTGCAACAAAGCAGAGATGTAGTCAGTGACGGAAGAGCGAAATCCGACACGAAAGCACTTAAAATAATAGTTTAGTCAGTCCAGGAGAGTCTCCGAATTCAATTTTACCTACATTTTCACCGAGTACTTGTACATCCGTTTACCGGAAAACAACTCTTACTGTATTTTTTTCACATACTGGATCCGTCAGGTCGAAACACGTGAACCATACTCAGAATAAAACCACTTAATTATTAAATGTAAGGCGACATCAATGAATTTTCAGATGTACTTTAATACATAAATGTCCAATATTAGTTTGGAACAAAGTAAAAAAAAAATGTTGCGCTTATGACAGCATAAATCTAATAGCATCAAACCTGAATTTATGATTCACACCATGATATTAACCTAGCGTAACTGTACAGATCATCAAAATAATAATCGAATAATTAGGATATTACATTTTTATTTTGAAGTATACAGTAATTACTTTATTTTCTCTTCATTCAGATTTCCATAAACACATAACTTAACAACAAGCTGTTAGTATATTATTCTGAATTTATTGGTGAGGTAGGTAGATATTTTTATACCCCATCGGAAGAATTTTATGAATTAATAAAAAGTGTTTTTATTACTTCTGATTTACACGTTAGTGATTATGCTTTTACTGGTACACGCATAATCACTAACGAAATATAGACGCACCCTCTCTCTCTAAATTAAATAAAAACTTTTTTCCAACAGAGGCACATTCCAACTGAATGTGCCTCTCAATTTAACTTTAATATTAGATAGTGACGTAAAATCTAAATGCATCATTCACGTTTCAATTTACGTTATAAACATCTCTCTGATATTCGGTCATGTACTAAATACAATACTTCTTGATCTTGCAAGTAGCATCGAGAAGAAGTTAAGAGGCAGTGCTCCAGACGTTCGCTACACGTGGCAAATGTTTAATACTTAGTTTAGGTATTTTTAAGTGCAGATTATTCTTATACATACCATATGCCTTATAACAGATTTTAAAGAGACCTAAGATATATGTTGTACAAATTGTACAACAGTAATATATCTTATAAATCAAAGGACAATTTGTACAAGTTTTATGTTGTCCAAATTGCCCCCTTAATGTTAATTTTTAATTGTACATAATTCATACTACTCAATCTACTTCAAAGCTTCTAGTGGAGTATTGTTGGAGAAATGTACTGAGGATACATGCTTTGAATTAAAGCGCATAATCTCGAATACACTCCATTATGTTTATAAAAACAGCATTAGGCTATATTTAACGAAGCGTAGCAGAAAATATAGTTTGTCACCGCAAATCTGACACAACACTTGCTCTCAAGTTCATATTTTGGTATTTCACGGACAATAAACAACCACTATACTTCATGCCCCTTTGCTACTATAATTCCGTGCAGTTGCCATGGAATTCTATAAATAACAGATATATAGAATGCGGAATATATGTTACCTCTGACAGTTTCTGTCAGAGATAGCCTATGATACATTTTGACAGATTTAAAAATTGATGTTATTCCTTGGTAAACTGATGTACATTTTAAATTTATTCTTCATTTAAATGAAGGAAAACTAATAGGATTTCTCTGTAAGTGTTTCAACAGAAACAGAAATATCTAAAATTTGCAACCCATATTTTAAGCAGCCGAAACGCACATGCACATCAAAAATTTTAAACTGTTGTGTTTAGATTAATTAATCAATGTGTTATAATTTAGAGCTGCATATGTGGAAACGTTTGAAATTTTTAAATCACAAACTATAATTCAGAAATTTTCGTGATTTATGATTTACACAGTGGATTCTTCTTTTTTTTTTTTTTTTTTTTTTGTATGTAGATTCCAACCAGGAAATGATGTAAATCTCTACTACATTAATACGAGGGCGACTACAAGTCAGATAATTCAAAAATGCTGTTCTAGAGAGTGAACATAAAGCTATTTCAAGCCGACTGGGAGGGGGGGGTTCTAAGAAGAAGAGCCATAACAAACTCTGACACCAGAGGACGAAAATCGTCTTCCGCTAGTTGATAACATAGTTTTTAAATCCATGGTTACCGAGGCAGAGGTCTAGTGGATAAAATGCAGACTGAAATTTATCTATTTAACTTTGCATACAGCTGTTTCATTGTGAATTCTATAATAAGCCACAATAAAGGATAGACTCTATCTCTCTCTTAGTGGTTATAACGATTAGTTAAATGCATAGCAGATTTAACATTTTTACAGAATAAACAGAATATTCATAAGTCATATTTAGATTAATAAAACGTTAAAGAGGAGGTCAATATTTTTGACTTTTATTACTTGCTCACAAATGCTACTGTTCACAATTTGTGTTTTTCTCCTTTCAGAAATTATTTCAGGTGATCAAATTGTTCACGCAGCTAATTATTATCTCAGCAACTATGGTAATTAAAACAAGTGTGTGTGTGTGCGTGCGTGCATGCGTGCGTATTCCTAATTAATCGAATGATATATCAGATTCTTCCAATCCTATATGACAAATAAAAGCGTAGAAAACATTTTAGGTGTACATTTTAAGGAATTCATACTTTTTGTTAGCTTCTTTTTCCGTTAGTACACATATAACGTCCCTCTCTAGCCAGTTATTCATAAATGTTATTAATTCGGATCTTTACTAAAATTTCTCGACAGATCATAATGTTGGTCTACGATCTGTGTTTAGTCTCAAAAAACTGAGCAAAAACCATTCAGCATGACAGTTAGACGCTATAAATAACAATAACTAAACTGAGTCGAGTCTATTGCAGTTAATGAATGCATTATTGCAGTTAATGAATGACGTCGCTTCATTGTTTATTGATTTATCTAAAGAATAACCAATCAATTAAATCGACAAGGATGTAAGAGTCGTGTAATATCAGTCATATAGTTTCATTAATAGCTGATAATATTAATGAAGCTTTAGGGAGGATTTGTGCTAGTCGAGTGATTTAGTAAGAATTTAAAATCTTGGTAACTCTGACCCATTGGGAATAACTCTTTTATATCTTACTAATAACTCCCGGTGGGTGGTCAGATAAACAACTAGAGATCACTTCTATTTTCTGGCATGAGTTCTTGTTCAAGAGGGAAATACATCCTTTCAGATCATTTCCACAGCTATTCTAGTGTAAAATAGATTAATATTGATATCAGAATTATGAAGATGAATAAAATTAATTATAGATTGAAAACTGACGTAATAAAAGTATCGTAATATGTGTGTGCGCGTGAGGTACACGCTTTTATACATTCAAAGTAAAGAATAAAATTCAGTAGTGGCTTATACAACGCTCAGATCTTAATATGGGTAAAAAAACAATCTATAAAAGGCTAGAAATAGACACAAAATGGGCATTTTTTTAATTATTTTTTGTTGTTGTAAAAACAAACGAACTAGTAACCGTAGTGAACAGATAATCTACAAAGCGTATTTTGTGGACTATTCCTACAAAATGAATTAATAATCTATAATTCTAATTTTTGTAAAGTTTTTATAGACCATGGATATATCACTGTACATCTTTCTTGAGGATATCTTCTAGCATTTCAAGTTGAATTGAACAAGAAGTTCTAGATAATGAACGATAACCAATAACCTACAAAAATCTAATAACACGAGAGAGAGAGAGAGAGAGAAAGCATTTCCATTTCCTAACCTTTTAAATGTGTTTACTGAGACATGGGGAAGAAGTAGAGAGAAATAGAGAAAGAGAGAGAGGGGAGAGAGAGAGAATGGAGATGTTATCGTAAACATTGCGTGGATGAGTAACACACGAATATCTTTTCTTGGAACATTAAGTTGTCCTAACTAGTTGTCTGTTCTTTGTGTGCAGCTACACATGAGGGAGGTGATCTAATTAAGAAGAGAGAGTGTCGGTTTTGTACAATTATGTAACTAATCAAAAGTACATCAGCAACGCTAAACGTCAGTTCCTGTCACGCTGTTCTGTCGACAATTTCACAACGTTTAATTAACTCTATCTATTCGCTGCCGGTCTCAGAGAAGAGCAGTACAATAAAATAAGATCTCGGAGCAGACTTAACTCGAAGAGGCGCTGGGATGCTCGAGACAATGATTATTGGCTCTCATTGTCTTGCATCAACTGTGGAAAATTAATCAATCTAGCCAGTTCGTCGCATTTAACTTAATCAGCAATCACACGAGGAGCGTTGGCATCGCGCCAAAAATTTAATTTACACAAAACGTCCAATTTATTACAAGCATGCCATCCCGGGAACTGTAATCAACAGCGGGAGGACGTTGTTCCTCGCGCTATAATTAAAGAATGACGTCGATTCTTGCATGTTAGGCCCTTTTTCCAGTGTTGTTTGGCCCCGAGGACAATGTTTAATTGACACCCGTGACAAACGTTGGCCGTGCCGGACGGAGATACAAGAGCCACCGGTGTGGATTGTGGTCCCGACGTCACGACAGGGGGAGCTGCTACTGTTCTAATGGCATTTTATCTTTCCCGACCAGGAGGCGATGAATAAACAGATTTTTATTAAAGTCGAGGCAAGGAAATTTTCTTTCGAATTACCGCCCGTCTTGCGACTTTTCTCTTTTGTTCGCGCGCCTTCCTAACGAACTTGCTTGCTTTGAGCTTAAGTTATTTTCGAAATGAGCTCGGACTTAACCCATCACTATTAACCAGTGGCGTGATGAATTTAGCCTAAAGCGAAGCAATAGGAGTCTACACACTTTCCACGCACGTGTATTTCTGCTCGGTTAATCGAATGCGTGTGTGTGTGTGTGTTGAGCAGCATTCCTGTTGTTTAGATGGAAGAATTCCTCAGCTTGGAATACGAGAATTCCCCCCCCCTCTCTACCCATTAAGTTGTGCCGACCGAAGCAGATTGGTATGTCATCCCGTGCGATCTCAGCATTTTGTCAGTGTGTTAGTTAACCACCTTATTCGGAAAGTTCTAATTTTATTAGTGAAATTAATTTCGTGAACAAATTTAACAACAAAGCCGAAAAACTTAGTGGAGACAACTACACATGGAGACAACTTGTGGATAAAATATTTCTTGGAGATGGTTTGCGCTCTCTCTCTCTCTCTCTCTCTCTCCCTCTCTCTCTCTCTCTCTCTCTCTTGGGGGATGTTGATTATCGCACCCTCAGTTACATCATAGTCTTAAACATCAATTCAATCTACCTTTTTTTTTTTAGACTTTAAATATTTTGTTTTTGTTCCGAACAAATATTTGCACCGCCCTCTTTTCTAAGATGGATGCTGCACAACAGTTACTACAGTCAGTTGACGATATGTTTACAGTATCAGTGCGTTATCTGACGAAACATAGGAGGCATCCTTGTGTACGTTCTGTGAAGGAGGGTATCACTTCTGTCGTAACGTTGCAAGATTTTATGAACGAAAAACAAAATCTTCAGAATGCTTTACTTCTGAAACTACCCTGTGTAATTATAAAAGAAATATTTTCATTAATGGCTTTCCTAACTAACAGATCAAATCTCTGTTGTCACCGTGCCAATTAATAGTAATATTCCAAACCGTTCAGAAACGAAAACAGATGTACTATTCCTAAACACATAAACTTTGTGTTCAGGAATAGTACAGGATTCCTTCAAATGAATTTCGGTACTTTTAATGCAAATATTTTTCAAATTAATTTCTCAATAGTTGATTTTAAAAATATTTGATATAAGATCCTTACTCAAAGAGCTTTGTACACCAACTCCATGCTGGTTAGACAAGATTTTTTTTATGATTCTGTACAAAGAGAATTTAGGCGAACTTATCTGATTATAATATATATCAAGCGTTGGGATAGCAAATTTAAAGAAATTGCCAAAGTTGAGAAATTGAAATGGCACAGAAAGTAAAGGTTCTCCAGAGACATGCTCAAAAAATAGTGCATTTGTGAGACGCTTTTACGAAGTCCAAAGATGTTAACCACTTTCACAAACTGTTCATAAAGTGCTTCAAAATCTCAGTATAAGTCCGATAAATTGCAGATCCTTCGCTATTATTATTGAATCTAATAGACAAGTCCATTTTAAATTCGCTATGATTGTGCAAAGAGATAGAACTAGAAAACAGTTTCTATACACGAATGGTATTTTAGACGAAGCAACATTCCACATTTTGGGAATGTAAAAAAAAAAAAAACGATACAAAGAGTGGAGGTTCTAGTTTATCCACTGAATCTTTAGACTCTGAAAGAGCTACCTTGAGATTCCCGGCGTGGTGTACACTTCCAAACATTAAAGTGCTAGACCCATTTTTTTGTCTTTCAGGGAAGGGAAAACAATAAGCAATACTTTTTCCATATGGTAGAAAATTACGTTCTTTGATAAAACGTTCAAGATGCAAATAGTCATTTAATTTTCCCGCTATACGGATATTCCATATTTTTTGGAACTTTGTGGGACAAACTTTAGATGCTCATTTCCTGATTTGGAAAGCATGGAATCAGTTTCCTGGCCACCTCGCAGTTCAAATCTTATATCTCGTAGAATTTTCTATGGCGGACACGTAGAGGTAAAATCCACATTCAAAAGTGAATTTACTGCAAGATTTAAAAGACAAAGTCAGAGATATATCGTAGCCGATATCCAAATACTTCAGAGCTCACGTGGTAAGAGCTAGGCAACGTTATAATTGTTCACTCCAAATAATAATAATAATAATAATAATAATAATAATAATAATAATAATAATAATCTGAATTGTTCTGTATCACCAGTCAAATTGCTGTTTAAATGAAATCTTGATTTGACTGTGTATCATTTATGTGAATAATAATAATAATAATCAGAAGAAGAAGAAATATACTCCAAATGTCATGCATAACATTTACTACTTCCGTATTTTAATTTTTTTCCCAATAACTACTTTTATTTTAAATATCGACATTTTTCGTTGGAAAATCTATTTTCTTATTACCAATGGACCCTAAATAAGCTGAACAGCTGGATCTAGAATGCATTGCAAAGAAATCAGAAACCATTTTCTTTAATAACTCACTCCAGAGCTTAAAAATCAGATTCTCTATCGTTTTCATTTTTTATTCAGTTTTTGTTTTCTAACGCAGTTAATTCATCATGTGATCACAGTTATTTTTTGAATTTTAAAACCATGATGTCAGTACTTATGAATAAATAATACTAATAATGATTATTTTTGATGCGATTTCCATCCACTCAAGGTAAGCCTAGAGTACATCAGCAGTACCATGGATAGGTACTCGACCACGGCCAAACATGGAACTTTCTTTCAAATAACTTCAGGCCTGCAATTAGTACGGAGATCTCACACCACACATTAAAAGATCTACCATCAAAGGATATTCATAATAAATCCATAATGCTAATTGCATCTTTATGTTAACAATACACACTAAAACCTAGGTTTGTTTAGAAAATTAAGAGAGAATTAGATTATCCGTATGGACATAACTAATGTCGTGGGCTTTAAGTCTGGGACTGTTATGACTACAATTTTCGAGAGAGAGAGAGAGAGAGAGAGAGAGAGAGAGAGAGTGTGTGTGTGTGTGTGTGTGTGTGTGTGTTCCTCTTTTGGATTTTATAATAAATATTCGTTGTTTAGATATGATATTCAACAAAATGCCTTATTTCATTATGCATTATTTTTTATAATGGTTTTAAATTATAATGATTTTGAAAAATATTGAAATGTATAATATATTTACTAATTTAATCTTTCGAATAAAAATTTAAAGATTATATACTATTTAAAACGACACTTAGGTGCTTTGCACTGTAGGCACCGTACATTATATGAGTAAATAGGAAAACTCAACTAAAAAATAGGACTCTTTCATAATTCTAAAACAGAGTGTTTCCGAGTGAAACTGCTCTGAATTTCAAAGATATGTAATGGCACTTGATGAACAGCAGAGCATTTTAATAAATGAAAATTAAAGTACGTATATTGCTTGAAGTATTATAAAATACTAGGCTTTATCTTGCAAAACTAGACAGATTTAGTCTCTTCGATTGGAATTTATGTGTAGGATATAAATTCTTTCAAAATTGCAGCAGAAAGAAAAAACAATTGTTTGTTGGTGACTTTTTTCTACTAGCCTCTTACATGGACTTGGCCGAATAAGAAGAGATAAGATGAGCGAAAGTAATCCTCTTTTAAACAACTGATTGGTGTTCCATTTCGAGAATGGGAGAAAGCTATCGGCATTTGCTTTCGTACCGGAAATTCTGTAGCCTTTGCTACAAAAAACGGGAAAGGAGACCGAAAATCACTAATGCTGAACAATCGGAAATGGATCCTCTTATTTATTTCTCTTGTACACTCAAACAAAATAAAATTTCAGAGAATGGATTAGAAATATGAGGAAGGAATGCAAAATTAATTATCAACTTTCCAATCATTGGAAAATTATGCCTGATTTCTTAATGATCACATTTTCAACAAAGCAGAATTCTCGTATCTCCGGTTACAACAATCATCACCAGAAGGAAAGGTGTTTTTTTTTTTTTTTTGAGCACCTGCAACGACGAGCATCAGCAGCATTGATCCTTTCTAAATGGCCTGAACAGAGATCAGTATTCAGGTCAGACTAACAATGCGCAATGAGAGTGGATATCGTCTATGAAGAATGCTTTCCTTGTGTGAATCGATTTATGTCATGGGTGGTGTCAGGTAGAGTAAATTGTTATATGGGGATGAGTCTACCTTTACAGAAGACTCCAACAATCTTTTTGATCCTCGGTCTATTCTTATCCCGCGATAATTCTTTCTATTGTTTCCTTGCCAATGATGGTGTGCAGATTATATGCTCACAACTTCACCTGCACAAAACTTGTTTCTGCATGTGCCTCCTCTTTCTTTTTTAATTCGATGAATTATAGCTATTTTAGTCATATTTTTACAACCTCTTAGTGTACATAACTTACACATAAGGAATTTATTTGTCGAAAAAGATCTATTCAAATTGTAGCTGAGACGGGAAAAAAAACAGCTCATAGCGCTGCACTAAATTGCAAAATACTGCTATCAGAGAAAAAAAAAAAATTAATCATCTTTTATCCAAAAGGATCGTGAAGTTCATTAAATTAATTTTAGTACAATCAGAATTGTTTTAACGTAATAATACATTACAGAAACTGATTACTATAAACTCTAATCATTCGCGAGAAGAGACACGAAGAGATCTGCATTTGTGTGATGAACAGTCTACGTTTGTACTATAAAATAAAAAGCACGTGTTCAAGATTACATAGAGGATAAAATGTATTTCGTGTACTGACAGTTGCACTCAAAAAAGGGGAGGGATGGAGGGTACCAGGCATAAAACTGAAATGTGAGTACTTCAGTCTAAAATGTGGAACCTTGATCTGCAATTAATTTCCATAAAGGATGCAAATATTTTAAGAAAGATTTCGGTCACGTGCTTCATATGAAACAAACAGCAATTAGGTGGTCTTCGTAAAAAAACAGTAATTAAATGAATTAATGCTATCATTTTTATAGAATATGTAAAAAATAAATGCAAACATTCCATTTGTAAGAGCTTTGTAAAAAAACAACAACAAACAAACGCATTTTCTTGACTTAGAAATAGTTTCCCACGATGATTACAATTCGTATACTGACACACGTCCAGCAGATGTGCAATTGGTCACTGTTGACGGAGATGGTGGTGGTGGTTGGCTAGATTTCAAGCAGGGAAATTAAGGCTACGAAGTATCGGTCTACCTATCGTATCAGAAGTGATAATGAAGGGAGATCGCGTTTACGATCAATATTTTGTAATCTCACTACTGATGGTATGTCTGCTGATTATATCAGATGTCTTTGTTTCTTCTTCTTTTTATTAACTTGCATTCAAAACTATCGTTTACTCTCGACAACTAAAATCCTCAACTCCTATAATGCGATATTTCTTAAAAGTTTCCATGGTAACATAAAAATATGCTTGAAATCTAAGCCAGTTTAACCATCTGTTCTTAATCCAATGACATTTCCACGCAGGGGCAACATAAGTAGAAACTGAAATCAGGTAAACTCCCAACCACGAAGTTCATGTATGATACTGTAACCCATTATACATTTAAGTACTGTGTGAGCTAAGGGATTAGTTTATCCGGTTTCCCTGCTCTAGAGATCAAACATCGAACCACTTCAGTCCTCCAAGTGGTGATCTCGCACACTAGATGACGATTTTCGTCATCTGGTGCGAGATACTACTTAAAGACCTTCACTAATATACATGACCCAGTGAGTGTCAAACCCTACTATTCGTGTACAACGAATAGTAGGGGCTTTCCTCGTTCCACCCTCAGTAAGGTGTGGGTGTGTTTATGTATGGAGAGAGAAAGAGAGATGAAGATAGATATTTTGCCTACCTAAACTCGCATGTTATTATAGAGTTATTCTCTTTTAAAGTGGATCAAAAAAAAAAGATAATTAAATTTTAAATCTTCGGATTACTAAAGATTTATTTTTATTATTTTTTTTACGTGATAATGACACCATACGATTGCAAAGAAATATGATGTTTACTGTGTAAATTGTGCATAGCTATCCAGCATATTTTTTCCAGATAACACACACACACACACACACACACACACACACACACGGTTATCTTTAATGGCCAGGAACGAAGCTTATGCAGATGAATCTCATCTCTCCGTGCAGACACTCATCACCAACTTCAGCTCCAGCCATGACGACATTTCGAGTCTGTACTCGGCGCAGACATCCACAATGCTGGAGCGTTAACTCCCCATCACTTAAAGGGAGTTTAAGCCCTCGCTAGGGAAGGTCTAATTTACCTCCCACCTACAGCAGCAGGAGGCAGTAAACAGACGAGTACTTTGCGAATTAACGTTGTACATAATTCGACTGGCTCGTTAAGTGTTGCTACTGCGTTTGCCAAATAGCGCGGGCATTATAAACCGCCATTACGCCGCAGTCGTTACGATCGGCGGCTTTTCTATAAGTCATTTACATAGGTGTCGGAATGGCGAAATCAGTCGTTACTGTGGGAACGTGGAAATCGGCTGCTAAACCAGTCGTAACACACCATCGTTCGACGGATAATTTTATATCTAACGTGCGAAGCCGTTTTTCCTCTAAATATACATGGCACATCTTATCGCTCCCTCGAGCACCATTACCGTCGAGAAGCGACTCTCCGCAAGCATCAGAATAGGCATCGCTTGCCGCATCAGGCAGACCAGATGGCGGGAGTCACGCAGGTTCTTTGTTGCGTTCTTCTGAGTACGCTGGTTGTGAATAGAAACCTGTGGTGACCAATGTTAGCAATGGAGCTATTAATATTATTTTCCTGCGCCTGCCTTCATTACATGCTCGTGGAAGCGTTGTTTCCGACTGCGATCCACTCAGGAGCTGGAGTTCATGCTAGCACCGTCTAAATGGTTTATTTCTAATGTATTTGCTTTTAATATGCCGACTCTTCCAGGCGGAGAACAAATAGAAACACGTAATGACAAGTTACTAAGGGACCACTGTCCTTTTTTCTTGACCAGTGGAAGGAAGAATAGGTTACGCAAGTTAAAGGTGAATGTTTGAATATTTCTAGTAATGTTCACTGCCTGTTGGTTACTCTGTGTTTAATTATGCAGATAACTTGTCATTTTCTCGAGCTCAGTTTCCGATGTTTTATTTGCTAGAAACATTACTACTATAATACAAAAAAAAAAAAGGCAATACATTGTTTCACTCGAGGTTTGTTACCTTAGCAACTGCACATTTAACTTGTATAATAGCCATTGTTGTGCAAGTGCCTCACTTGAAGAATGTGATGAATTATCTTCATGTTGATTTCGCAGTAAGCCACTGTTAAACAAGGAGCCAAAGTTTGCTCTCGGTGACAAAACAAATATCACAGATCGGTGACTATGACTGAACGTAAGGTAACCCATATTTGAACAACATCATGAGAACATCGTGTTGTTAAAGCAACAAAGGTACATTTACCGAGTATTCTAAGGAGGAAATCCTTGCATTCGAGTTTGCAGTTCTATCTCTTCATTCTTTATCTGTCAAATATATATACACAAAATTATGCGAATTTTAAACACATGAACTACGTATTAGCTAGTGATAGGAGATGTTATTCATATTTACACACCATTACCATTGATGGAAGAAAGGTTGACAAGAAAAAAAAAAATGTTCATGTTAGATTTTCGAACCCATGGATTAGAGCGTCTTTTTAATCAGATGGCATCATCCTTTCTGATTGAATCAGAACTGAAAAGAAAATTCTTAGACAAGGATGAAGTAATAAATGTAACATGTTTTTTTTTTTGGCCAGCAACGATAGAAAATTTCTCTGAGAAGAGAAATTGCTTTTATAGAAATTTAAATATCATCTTAGAGTAAGAGTAGAAGAAAAGTCTTTTTTTTTTTTTTTAATAGAAATAAAACAGGATTACGTTTTGATGCCACTGAAGTCAACAAGATTAACTAACTATTATCCGATACCTACTGAAAAATGACTTGAAGCTTGCTTAGTATTTAAAGTTATAGAGGTCGATATTCTAATAGTTTTTATTCATTTGTTTAGTGAAAAGTGTCACATACCAGAGAGTGAAGAATGCGACCCTCAGAATAACTGTGAATTGAAAAGACATTGCCACTTTTGTTTTATGGCTACAGTTAGAGAAACTCGCTGATAACCAAAGAAAGAAGGTAGTGAAAGAAAATTTAAAAAAAAAAATGTCTAATACCCTGGCATTAGATATTTTTTAATGCATAAAATTCAGGAGAAAGATTCATCCTTCGTCTCAAGTAATGCGACTAGAACAAGAGCTGGTAGTCCACTTGTAAAATATACGACTGTACAATGGAAGTGTACTTACGAGTAAGAGATCTTCATACCAATCACCACCAAAATCCTACACATTTTTCCGAATTATTTCTCCAAGGTTGGCGACACAAGCAAATAGAACTTCCTTCCGGATCGCCGTAGAATCCGTTTATTTATCCGTTAAGAGATTTCGGGTAGAGTTGACATTGAGTGTCAATGGATTTTTTTTATTTTTATTTTAGGACAGCGAGGAACAAAACGATAATTTGAAGGTAAAGATTTCTGTAAATCTTAACCAAACGGTGTCTTAGGTATAGGGTGAATAGAGATTAATTTCCAGATGTTGTAAAATAGCTGAACGGAAAAAAAAAATTACGCAAAACAGGAATTAACTCTGGAGAATAAAACATGAGAAAAATTAGAGAATCACCATCAGGACCTGGCGACTTTCATATATTCATGTGCGTTCACCTTTGATGTTTCAATCAGAGAAAAATCGTTAAATGTTGTACATTTGGAATGGCAGGAATCTAGGGGCTTAATTCTTCAAGAGATGGAAGAATTAAACCCTAGATCAGTAGAAGTGTCGACTCTATACTCAAGGGTTGGAAGCAGAGTTGAATAAAAGTTAGATCAGTACCTTTGGGGATTTGAACAGTTGCTATTTGAAAGTGGTACGTTTTATTTTTGACCCATTCAAAATCAGAACTTTAGTATAAATAAAAAAAAATGCAATGCTGATATTTAGGAAAAAAAACTATTGACATGATGCCAATAGTTTTAATCTTGAACAGTCTTGGCACATTTCATTCAGCATCAAGACACGGGATGAGGAATTTAAAGCGGAATTAAGAATAAATGTTTCCGTGCCTACCAGAATTTTATCAGTGATTGTTTATATGTATTTAAATGTTTGGATTTTGGATTAGGACTTGACAAGACATTCCAGTCAGAAAATGGAGAATAAAATTAAAAGAGCATCCAAGAGAAGGTGAGTGTGCAAGAGGACAAGAAATTAACATTAAGTGCATCTGAATTAATAGATGATAAACAACATTTTAATACATTTTAATACAGTGAGAAGAAAGAGATCAAGAATGCTTGAAGATTGTAACTGTGATAAGTTAAGCAAACAAACGGTTTTTTGTGAGCTTGTTGGAGTTGAAGCTCTAAACATCAAAATTAGGCACAAACTGCACCTTTAAGCCAAAAATAGAGTTAAAGAGTGAATGCCTGAGAAAAACAGATGATTAGCGATCGAATAATTGAATAGTTGAGTTTTAGTCAGGAGAAGGAGTAAGTAGGATTCTGCAGATTAGAGAATGCAATTGTACATAATCGCCATTGGAATTAAGATCAAGTACTTTTGTGAAGTCGATAAGGTTTTGGAAGGTTTACACTTTTTTCAGAATTACTTAAGGTAAAACGAAAATAGAAGAGACATTAAATATGTAGTGATGAATTAGTTATCACTATCGCTTTCACCATTCCTTCTACACACACATACCATAACCCGGATTTCCTGCGAATTCAAATCCGCAGCCATTTCACTGGAGAGCGGATACGCTAACCACTCGGCCAACCAGAGTTCATTAAGTAGTCTAGATATTGGCCATTTCAGGTTTGCAGTAAGCAAAGTGGTGGTAGCTTTACATTTTGTGATGGATTTCACCTTGGTGTGCTGCATAGTACAGCAGAGGTCTAGATCTAAAGCAGAGGTTAAATCTAAAAACGCTAGCGTTTTTAGATTTAACGTCCACATCAGGGGAATGGACATCATACGATGACCTATGCCTACGCTAGTTCACTCTCGTTAATTTCCTCCAACTCAATGACTGAATAGAAGCCCCCGTGGCTCTGTTGATGTAGACGAGTCCCTTGGTTGGAAAAGCCTGGATTCGAACTCCCGTCTATGATGTGAGGTATTTTCACTAAATGATGAGGCAGCCGGACTCATACGGGGGGGGGGGGTGCTGGGACATGTGGGTTTTAGTCCCTCAAAACAGGCAAACCGATTCCGTGAACGCCCAAATCTACAGGCATAAATACCTGTCCTTAGAAGGTGCACCAGAGTAGTGGTGTGCCGGCAGCATTAATTCGCCTGGATCCCTAACTAGGGGATTCTACCCGTCCTATAGGGAAAGAAAGAAGCGGTAAGCAAAACCTTATACGGAAGCAGTAAAAGAAATCCTTACCGCTTCTGTATGAGCCTAGTTAACTCACTTTCCGTTGAAAGATCCTTATAAAGATTCCTTACGTTCTAGTTGGTATCCAGATATACCAACAGTCGGTCTTTCTTCTCTAAAAACTGCATCTACAGTTTCTCTTTTTATGACCCATCTGTGTATTCTTACAACTTCAGTCTGCAAATATAATTACATTCAATATGAATTAAATAAATAAAAATCTAATCGAAGAATTTCTTTTGAGTTCCTTAACAACGTTTAGAAAAACACAAATCCATATTCAAAACCATAACTTGGATGTTTTCAAAAATGAAGAAAATCAATACGGCAAAGATGCTAGAAAACAAGAAACACTTGTTAAAAGTAGTTACATTCAAATCCTATAATCTGCTGTAACTTACCACAGAATTCTTTACTTTAGATGTGAGATGAAATTTTATTTAAAAACACGATAATGGAGATTATTCTTTGATTAGAATATTGTATAAGAAATAAGATTATCGTCAGTCTTTTAACATTATGAATGAAACGTGCTCGCCATCCAATTCCACAGCACTGATTGTACAAACATCAGTTGAAAAACTTAACTAGTCTCTTTTACGAAATTAGTTAAGGATTCTAAATTAACTTAGCTTGACAATATATTACTTTGCTACTTACTGAGCTAAATCAATTAAGAAGTAATTAAAGAACAAAATTGAGCACAATAAGCAACAAATTAAAATCTTAAAATGGTTCGTGAATATTTTCAAACTTTGTTTATGCTTCTTCTGTACGGGTCAGCTAATATTTATAAAATCAATGCACTCGTCTATTAAACATTTTAAAAAAGTTACTTTACATTTTTCTTTGGTTTTGTTTTTATGGAATCGTACTCAATAGTCTTTACTTTAATCATTGCTGCATTTCAGTGTATTTCTGCGACGTGCTGTTTCTAATCCTAACCAGCACCTGTTTATATACTGGCGTGCATTCTGTTGTCGATTAGCTGCGGGACTGCAAAAACTGCTGCTGTTAAAAAACCTGCCGGTTTTTTTTTTTTTTTTCACAAAAGATCAACTTGGTAAATGGCTGAAAAAACAGGAGGGGGAGTCTAGAAATTTTTTTTTCTTCAGGATGATACTAGTATCTAAGGTATAAATATCTTCTTCTGCAGATCTAGAATCAAGAATATTACCACAAAGAGACGCATTTTTTTTTTTTCCAGATAAAGTTAAAACAAAGAACTTCCGTAGCTCAGTCAGTATATACGAAGTCCTTTGGTCGAAAAGACCTGGGTTCGAATCCCGTTTAAGACGAGAAGAACCTTTATCAGGGCTTTTCGATGACTGGCTAACAACACAAAAACAATAAAGCATACAAAAATGTGCATTAAGTAGATTTTATTTCGATGCATTTCAAATCAGTATCTTTAGAGTACAATTGCTTGTTACGATAGACACGCGACAATGAGTGCGTAAATCAATTCGAATTGTAACGGACAGAAGTCCTGAAGTCCTAATTTAGCGCCATCTAATGTTGCGTAGAAGTTATTACAGTTGTGTTAAACTTGATCGTAAGTGACTGTCTCCCAAATTTTTGGCAGAATAATGGAGCCATACTTTTCGAAGTTAGGAGAGTGTTTCATAGTTAGTGGTGACTAATAGTCGCTCTCTAACTTATAACTACTTCTATATAGCACATTTGTTTTCTTCCATCTAATCTTGTGTCAAGGAGCATTCAAAGCGTGATCTGCCAATCCTGACTTGGCATAATGATCGCAGCGAATGTATATGCTCTCCGAAGAGGATGTTAACAGATTTTCCGGTCTGTCCATAGTAGATCATGTTACAATGTCCATAGTTGAATAGCTCAGGGTTGAATATTTGAAGTGTGGTTTGAACCTGGTGCGAAGATTACATTTCTTTAGTCCTTTATCATTTCAGAGGAACCTCGCATATATAGGACAGGAATAGTGGTGCTTTGTTCTTGTGTGTTTGAGGAAGAGAGATAGGAAGCATGTGGAGTTTGTCTATTTTGTAGGAGCTGCAGCCATTGACCAAAGAAGTGTGGCTAAAATAGTTGAGTTCCGTGGTAAGAGCTTCATCACTAGAACCAATATTCCTGGCTCTATGAGATTGCGTTTTGAAGATTACATACTGGTGGTCTGGATAATGATGATGTGATTATTTGTGCAGGTATCTTCCATTGAAAGATGTAGGTCAGTGATATATGTATGCCCATGTACTCATTTCTGAGACACTTCTGCAGTAATAAAGCTCAGAAGAAAGAAATCCTTACTCATTGGAAGGCAATAACTAGAAGGAGAAGAAATTAGCCACTCAATTTCAGAGAACATAAGAAGGCAAATGGTGAAGTTTGCAAAGAAGGCATTTATATCCTGTCGTGTACAACTTCAGATTAATCACAAATTAGAAAAAAAAAAGAAAAGATATTAGCAGAAAGATTTATAAATTAAAGCTGTTATACATCGAATGAACTTAAACCAGATGTTGAATATAGCATGGACATGTCAGACGAGTGGCTCAATGTTGCGATGTGTTGTGGAACTTCTGTTGTAGTCTAATTCATTGATATGTAGGCCATTGATATATATGCCAACCAAACTGGTTCAAGATAAGACTTTGGTTTTTGTTAAGTTTCGATAGCTTCTTTCAAACTTAGTTGTTAATTCAGTGTATGGCATTCCTGCGAGTTAAAGTGTTAAAAATCGCTTTTTGTGCTACTTGGCTTTGTCTTTTGATGAGAAATATACAAATACACCTGCATTAGTGAGATTTAACTTGTTCTTTCAAGGAGAGAAATGTCTTATTCACTGAAGAGAGTTTTTCAGAATAAAAAAAAAAAACTTGTAAATTCATTTCTTCACGCTTTCTTCTAATTTCTCCATGTTTTGATAAATCTTGGCTGGTAGCATACAACTAGAATATCTTTAAGTGTGTGTATGTTTAACTAATTTTTATTCTTTCACATTCGTTCTTTTTCTTTAGTTTTCTGAAAAAATAAGTCATACTTTCATATACATTCCCTGGAAATTTTGATCTTCAAAAATTCAGATTCATTGTCAAAACCTTGGAAATATGAATGCTGCAATTATATCTAATTAAATTATTGTATCGTATTTTACCGAAATATGTACGATCTGTTTTCACTTCTGTTCTCAGTTTGGCCGAAAATGCGTAAATGCGTAAATTGTTACCGCATTCTTTTTTCAAGTCGGTTATATTTGTTTGTTGTCAATGAAAACAACAAAAGGGTATCAATCATCATTTTAATCTATTTTAATTTTAATTCTTTTCAATTTTAATCTATTTTAGTTCATTTTGATTTCAATCTACTTTAATTAATTCTGTTTTAATACATTTTGATTTCAAACTGATTTAATTAATGCTTCAATTCATTTTAATTTTAATCTGTTGTACTTAATCTATTTTAATTCTCTTTCCTGTTTTACGATATCATTAAATTCTATCACATGACATAATCCCGGTTCGTGTTTAGTATTAAAGAACAGTGGTAGGTGGAGAGTCTAATATTTATCGTTTAGTATTTATGTTGTAGGAAGAGCAGTTATTTATTAATAAGGTCAAAATATTGTTTAGATATCATCGACGAGGTATAAATAATGAAAATATTCAGTTGTTTAAGAGTATACTTATCATTAGTGTAATTTTCTGTATTTGATGTGACAATTTACGTTTTTTAAGTGAACTAAATTACTTTCGCAGTTTAGTATGTAAGATTTTTGTTCTAATACTACAGTTTCGATATTTTACTTTCAGGTATTTTTAATTATATTTATAGATAGAGATACATATTTTCATAGAGTTTTTTATACATATGCAGTGGGCTCTTGAAAAGCTATCGGTAATCAATTTAAATCCAAACTGAATGTTTGAAGGACACGACAAAAAATTAGTATTTTAATCAACGGTAGCTGGTTTGTTTAATATTTCTATGGAAGTACTTTGGCTTGTATTCTAGAAATATTTGGATCACAAGAAATAAATAAGAGAGAGAGAGAGAGAGAGAGAGAAATGCTACTGTAGTATACAGTTTCTCAAAAAAAAAACCTAACAACACTTCCCATTTGCAATTTCGAAAACGCACCGTTTTGGAAACTTGCACATTTTATTTTGCAACACATCTAATGGAGAGTCATCACAACATGAACTTAAAGTAGAAAACTATGATGTACGTTAGCCGTCTTGATTTTGGCATGCAGCCATAGACTATCCGGTGTGTATACCACAGGGACAGATCACTGTTTCTCATTATCAGGTCAACAGACCAATAAGATTCGTTGAAGTCATTTTGAATAACCTCATGGACGATGGTAATTAGTGTTTTATTCACACCTTTTTACATTTTCGATATTAAAAAGTTGAAGGATTTTTATTTTTATTTAATTTTATTTATTTATTTATGAAAAACATAAATTCCACTGGAATAAAATCTTTCTTATGGGATGGCCTTTGGTACTTACAACTGGTTTTGATTCATTTTATTTTTCTTTTTTAAATAAACTCCAGATTATCTTTAAGTTTTGTCGATAGGGAGAAAAGTTCTATATTTATCAATTATTCATCAGACTTCGTTTGATAGATTTTCTAAGATATAAAAATGCTATACAATCATGTAGAACCTTTTAAGCTAACTACATAATTATGTCAACAATGTAGTAAAAGTTTCATTTTTGGTAATTTACATGTTGGTTGGTTGTACATTACTTGAAAGGAACTTTATGTTGAAGTTCTCTTAGAGGTACATCAACAGTTGGTTGCACAAATAGAAACTTTATTATAGAAACTAATAATCTTTCTTCTACACCACGATTTTTACTGCTAAGCCCATGCCATTTAGGTCAGTTTTTTTTAGATGAATGACTAGATGGGTCCGAAAAATATTACTATTTTATTAGAACGTCTCATCAACTGTTCATTTTTCAAAAAAGAGCATCTCATTTGGCTTAAGCGAGTTCACATTTGTAGGTTGATGAAGTCAGTTCAGTCGAGATTGAGTCAGATCTTAGACGAGAATAGCAGTTGCCAATTAACGGGTTGGTTAAATTGACTAAAAGAAATAAATGACAAATTAAAAAAAAAAAAAAGAAAGAAAGAAAGAATGACGCATCATCGTTCTCAACAAGAACAAGAACACAAGAAGAGATTCATTCCCAAGAATAATTTAACTTCTTGCAGAAATGTTTTGCATGAATTTTGAATGTATCTTTGCAAAAGATACGAAATACCATATGTCTTTTCTTCCTTTTCACCTTCCCAAGTAATTTAATCGGGAAAACGGATTAGTGCAGTAACGAAGTCTTCAGTTTTAGTTTATTATGTTAGTCATCAAATCTATTATTACTTACTTCTGATTGCCATTAAATAAAATAATAAAACACGTGGACAATTAATGTATGAAAAGTAATTAAAAGTTTGGATAAATTCTGTGAACTTTTGATTATTCCAACATGTTTCACACCGAAATTATTTAACGATATTAATCAGTACATTTATCCTGTTGCAGTAATCACATTTGATCCCAAACGATCTATTTATTTTATTCAGTAATGCGCAGCTTATGAAACGCATGTTTAAACGATAACTTGCGATAGCAAATTGCCTCAGCAGATAATACATTTCCTGTTGTACAAACGATTTGATAAGCATTAACAAAAGCAAGCGCTCGGTGCGAAGGCAAATACGTGTACTGTGGCCAAGTCTTTCCTTATCATTTAGCGCAACAAAACCGCTGAGATTATCACTTTTGCTGCAAGATACGATTAAGCTTGACTTTTTAATCTGAGATGGCTGTAACGTTTGTAGTTTTCCACGAATAGGATTTCTAAACCAAACAATAGCCATTTATCTGTTCATGCATCATAAAGCATTCCCAGAAGACTCTCGTTCAATATTTCACTATCCACACGACGAAGTTACAGTGCTACCATTAACCAGCTACATTAGTGTGAGCAGCGCGAGGCTCCCTAAAAAGTCTTGTACCATCCTGCCATTACTATCTCGACGTTCTCTTCAATTCCACTGTCGGCTGTAGTCCCCAAAGTCATCCGACATTATCACGCTGCACTAAGACGCTGATGACACGGTCTCCATGGTAACGCTCGCGCCTGTGGGAGAATGCGGTAGAAGTTAACAAATCTACAAACTATAATTATTCGCGACTCATAGAAAGACACAATAATTGTTACGATTGTGTTCGAGCCATTCTTTCTTTTATTCTTTGCTCGAGATTGCTTTATGAATACGCGTTTTATTCTGTCTGTTGTGTTGTCTTCTGGGTACGACTAATTTCGCTTAGTAATAGCTCGCAAGGTCAGATACGAACAAAATGTTTTACTTACAATGTCTGCTAAGGAAAGGAAGAATGGAAGCATAGAAGAAAGAACAGAAAAGAAAAAAGAAAGAGCGAGTGAGATGCAAAAAGGAAAGATCATTTCGATTCGCTTGTTCAGAAGAAAAGAACGGTGCACAATGTGATCGCACAGGAAACAATAGAATTACTTTATATTTTTATTCATATCTTAAAAACGCATTATCAGGAGTAAAAGCAATAGAAAATAAAAAAAAGTCCTTAAAACATTACCGATTATGTTTAGTGATTACCTTTGGTCTAAAGTTCCAGATAGCAAGAGAAAAAAAATTATTATATGGAAAAGATATTGGGTAGACGGTAAAAGATATAAAATAAAATTAAAAAAAAATGAAACGAAATTTAGTTTTCTTGATACCAAATAATTCGAACAATAATAAGGTGCAATTATTATTATTATTATTATTATTATTATTATTATTATTATTATTATTATTATTATTATTGATTTAATTTAAATAATATTATTTCAATTTAAAGGAACGAATTAAATTTAAAATAACAGTATCAACAAATAACACTTACAATTATCAATTATTTCAAATTAATTTAACTTTGAATACTTGGAAAAAAAAGTTTTATATTTTTGATTGATTTGTAATCGACGTTTCCACATTTTTACACCATCTTGTTGTTTCAATAGTACATAATACATTTCTATATCTTAGTTTTATCATTTGAAACATGCACTACAGGTTACAGCGTTTATCGATAAACATAAAATCGCCAATTTTCAATCAAACCAAAAAGTAATTTCATAATAAATAATGAATAAACATTTTTATTTTTTATTCATTATTTATTATTATTATTATTCATACCGAAGGAGAATATGCAACCAAAGGAAGGTGTGACGAAATAATATAACATTAAACGATGTGCCTTCCATGCGTCTGTTTCGATGAGAGAGAGAGAGAGAAGAGAGAAAGAGAGAGAGAGAGAGAGGTAACAATAAGTGAAATAATTCTATAATTCACATTGAATGGACTGATGACTATCTTCAGCATCCTGATTTACAACGATGCGCACTGTTTTGCCCAATCAGTAGAAAGGTGTAACTCTTTCCATTTTCAAGAAATAAACAGATGATAGAGAATGGTAAAGAATTACTTCAGATTCTATTAAGTTATCCATACTGTAGGTGTGTAAAATCTATTCATGTTTTTATCTTCAAATCTGATTCAATGCAATGAATCTTTTCTTTATAAAATGGCTTCGCATTCGAGAAGATGGTAACCGGAATGATTTTCAAACGTAACTGGTCATGCTTAAAGAGAATGTAGTTTCTTCTCATGACGTCGTAAAAGGCAGGTTTTTTTTTATTTTTATTTCAGCTTTATCTCATGGGTCTTATACTAAAGTTTTGTCTTCCATCTCCTCTTATACTTATTCTGTTTTCTTCATCCCACCCATTATATTTGTCTGTTGTGGCTTTTCCTCCGTTAACATCTTCCCATCTTTTCCTCGCGGCCTTCTCTCCTCTTTTCTGCTTTCTCATTACACCTAATTAAATCACCATTAATTGAGCTCTTTACGTGGTTTCTGATTTCACTTCTTTTCACTTATTTCATTACCAAGTTCATGTATTTTTCTTATTTTTGTTTCTAAACGTTCTTTAATCTAGTTAAAGCGTTCTTCCTTTCCCATGTTGATAACATCTCATTTCTGCAACGGATTTTGATAATTTGAGTAACTGAAGATACTTTTTATTCTATAATATTAAACTTATTTTGGTGATGTTTTATTTTCTTATTATGAAAAAATAATAATAATAATAAAATTAAAGAGTATCTATTTGTGGCTACATTTACATAAAAAATATTATTTTTATTTACATTTATTTTTGTCTTTATTGTTTGACTTAAACCCTCTTGAGTGTTCACACTTACTCTACGGTTGCTACATGAGGTACATTAGTTGACTTAGCAAAGTCACATCCATTAACCGCGAGGAGAATATGACCAATACCGAGGGAAAATACAGATTAGCAATGCTAGCTCCTTGATAAGTGTTAAATCAAGTATCAGCTGACATCAAGAAGAGCCATTTCTAGTACGACCGAAGTTTAAAATATTCTGAGACAATTTTTTTTTTCTTTTAATTCATTAACAGAATCTGAAACTTGTTTTGTGTATAGTTTTTACCTTGAATCGTTGATTAGTTCTTTTAGATTATTTAGAATTCTGAACCAGTGAATACTGGTAATTAAATCAAGCAAAGAAATTTGGTCCAATAATTTTGAGATTCTCGTTAATTTCACCATTATAAGAATGAGAAGCACGGGATGCTTCAATCAGTTATGATTTGAAGTCTAAGATTTGAAATCGAATAAGAATAATCTGTTTTTCACTCTTCTTCTTTTTCTTCTTTACTGAGAGCAAAGAAAACTACACCGTTATTCCAAGAAATTTAAAAGTGTAGCTTTTGTGACGAATCCAGTTAGTAGCTAGGTTTTTTAAAACTCATTTTGAATCCTTTGGTAGAATAGATTCCCTTAGGTTGATATCAACGGATAGAAGAATGCTCTGCAAGAATTGGCGCATCGTAAAGATATGTTCCTTGTATACCTCTCTTTTTTTATAAGTGGTTAACTGTGTGCCATAAAATTAGAACACCGATGCGTTTCATCTCGAGGATAAAAAACTAAGAAGACGATCATTCTTTGCTTACCAGGCACAATAGCACTTCTGTGTGTTTTGTCTTTTGACAACTTCTTGAGCAATTTTAGAGAACATGTCTGTGGAATAGTAAAATCGAATTGAAAATATTTATTTATTTTGCCATTTTTAACATATACTCTTTATTACTATGTACAAATAGCGTTGTATGAATGGTAATATACGACGTCTTTAGCTGAAAGAGAAAAAAACAACATATGAACTATAAAATGGAATGTCACATCAATAGGGAATAACTTTAAACTAAACGGAAGTTAGTAACAGATGATTGCTCTTTAAAAAAAAGGTACATATTAAAGGACAGATTAATGTACAACAAAACATTTATAGTATACTACCAAGAAAGACGAGAAAGTTACCTTCACTAACAGCTACTCCAATTGATAGTGATGAATAAAACTCCTTACCTGCGTCTCTGTTAGCATGAGGTTGGTCGCCACTTCAAAACGCTTGGGGCGAGACAGGTACTTGTTCATGCGGAACTGATTCTCGAGCTCCAGAAGCTGTTGGCTTGTGAAGGCGGTCCGCGGCCGGCGGGTCTTGCCAAGAACCGAAGGTTGGGATTGGCCTGTGGAAGAAGAGAGGCTTGCCTCAGACCACAGCATCACTATAGGCGGGACTTGACGTCACGCGTGAGAAGAGTATTAAAAAGAAAGAAAGCAAATGCGAGTAACATTATCTGCACATTCAACCCCTTGAGAAAACCGTGAATACTGGGGGGGGGGGGGGAGTTACAAGTGCACGTGAGATCGATGTATACATATAATACAACTTCCCTGAAAGGCTTAAGCGCGCACCAAGAATGTACAAGAGATATAAGAAAGAGAAAGAGATATGACGGAAGGTACGGCAGTCATCCCTTGGAAAAAGGGAATTAAAAAAAAAAGCAACGGTTCCTTCTACTTCCGTTCGCACATACGAAGGAGTAAGAGGATGAACAATTTGCTTATTCTTACTGTTCTCTCTTCCCGAAGACATGTGTAACATAAAACGTAACGTAAATCTCTTTATTAACTTAGCGACCTTTTCGGTTTGTTTGTGCGGCTGGCGTGATAGCTGTTTCTTCCTTACAACAGCTATCATCGTTAAAACTCTGTTATGTTATTAGCAAGGATTGAGTGTGATGTTCGGTTTTAATAACCAGTTATCGGGCTGTCCTTTCACCCTTACTATCACTTATGGTTCAAGTTGTTTGCGCTGTTATTCAATATATGAAGGAGCGACTGAAAAGCAAATGCATTTAGTTGCATCCTCACAATTTTAATGGTGGAAAAATGCCATATATCCGATAATAAATGTTGCATTGGCTTACTTTGTAAAGTGAAAATGAAACCTGTAAGAAAGGTTTCGTGTTGTGCAACATTAGAGTTCATATTCTTAAAAGGAAAGCAATAATATTGAAAAGCACGGTTTTGGCATCTTAGTTATGTGGTGTTAAATAATGACATTTATAAAATACGAGCATATAGTCTATCAAGTTCTAATTGTGAATGATATTAATATCACCAATTTTACTTTTAATTGCTAACTTTTTTTAAAAAAGACAAAAGACATTTTAGAAATGTTTTCTAATTTCTAAATTTAGAAGTTAAAAAAAAAGAAGAAAAGAAACATCATTCATTCTAATTTATTTTTCTTTTTAAGACTCTTTTAAAATAAATATTCATTTTATAACATTTATTTAAAATATTTCACTTATTTGTGCATTTTATAAAATTCATTTTTATAATCTGTATCATATGAAGATAATCAAAATCTCATATTAGAATCAAAAAGTCATTAAAAGAACAATTTGGAATGGTTGGTGCAATTATTTTTTTCTTTTAGCTTCTGTAGCATACAGCGTGCATTGCTGATGGTTTACAAATCACATCAACATCATGAATATTAATAAAGGAAAAGAACATGTTTATGGTGAGAAATATTCGATTTTGTAATATTCCTGGTGTTTTCTGAAGGAGAATAAACATTGAGAGAGAGAGAGAGAGAGAGAGTTTTGTAGTTAAAACTGCATAAATATCTCACGCAGATAAATATTTCAAATTAAATTCAATTAAAATCTTTCCAATTTTCCTATAATTGTTATTTTCTACGATTGATAAGTTAAAAATGAAACAGATAGAATAATTATCGAACTGCAACATAAAAATAAATTTTCTAAATCAGTCACAGGAAAACAGATAAAACGCAACTTAACACTTGCCGAACTGCGGTAGTAATTAAAATGCTTTTAAGTAACCTGATGCTGTAATTTCCTTAATTATTTTCAACGTAAAGAGATGCTTAAAGAATTAGACATTTAAATGAGAAAATATATTTTACAAATCTATTTTATTTTACTCATGTTTTTAAATGCAGGATTATAACGAGTGTAGTTAATTTAAACGTACATCACTATTATTGCTTTTTTCCTCTCCTTTAGAACTAGATAAATTTAAGAACTATGATTAAAAAAAATTCTTCAAATAAAAATTATGCTAATAATACACGTGCAACGTTATTTATTTATTTTATTTTTATTTTTTTGTTTGTTTTACAATTAATTTCAAAAATGAGTCTCGTCAGCATTGCATTCTTAGACTTTTTTTTTTCTTCACAATTCCGATTATGGGTTATAATAAGAGAAAATAAAGGCAAGTAATAACTATTTCATGATATTAACTAGTTTACTAATTACAGAAAAGAATAGTCCAATTGTTCGTATTGCAGTATGCGAAGACGTCCTGAGCAATTCTTAGAGCGAAGAGAATCATTATGACTAAATTAACGTTATATTATTATCTGTATACACTCTTTCTACTTTAGTTAATTTAAAGTGAATAAAAATGCCAATCAACTTTTTTTTATTGCAATTAGTTGTACAAATCTGTACAACTATTTTCCCATTAAACAAACTGACTACTTGTTAAACTGTTTGGTTGCAAGTACTGCACAGCATTATAACGTAGACAAATATGTCTTAACCTTAAGACTGAATGTGAATTTTGGTAGTCATTGCAAAAGTTAATATCGTGTATCAGTACGGTAGTGAGAGCGCATGTAGGAACAGTTGCTTTTCTGGCACAGCTTTTGTTTGGTCCTATGTTTTGCTATACACGCAATTTCGTGATTGTGTAAATAATCAGGTTAAGATCAATCGAGTGCTAAAGGTGGTGGTATAATGGATTGGTATTTAGTAATCCTGTTTTAGTTCTTTCTACAATTTTAGCAAAGAAATGTCAAAAGGTTTGCATTATTTGTTAAAGAATTAAAATGTTAGCATTAAATATCCCAAGAATAAGTATTAAATCGCTGGTTTCACAACACTGGTAAAACAACAAAACGAGATAGCGAATCAACTGGAAAAAATAGTTCTACTCGTTTTATAGCACTACTCGTGCTATAAAATGCCCAATTTGTCCATTTTATTACTAAAACGTGTAGAATGTTTTATACTAAGAAGCAGCTATTTGTCAAAAGCAAAGGTATTTAATTTCTCTTGACAAAAAGAGTTATAACATTTTTGTTGCTTGCATATCAGCGGCGATTTGCAAACTATTAGGAGAACTGCATTTAATAATAAGCTCTGGTATTCAAGGCTGTTCGTGTATATTATTGCACAATTATTAAGTTGCGACTAAGTTCTAAATCGAATTATGAAATTGTTTGATGAAATAATGCAACATAGTAAAATTACCCTAAACGTCTGGCAAATGTGCATAATCTCAGACATCTTCTTCAGGCTAAATGGAATCCACTAACACTTGACAAGTGGAGCATTTTGCCTCCAGAAGATACTTTTTTTTTTAACCAGGAGGGATAATAAAAGAAGCTAGATAAGTAGGTAAACGTGCTTGGAAGCCATTGTCTTGAAAGGATACCTACCTGAAACAGTATCTCGGATACACTGACAACGATTTAAATAATAAAAAATAAAATAAAACAAAACATCAAGTCAATGTAGGGCCAGAAAAAGCTGATCGATACCAGAAATAGAAGAAAGATAGACAAAGTTCTATAGACATGTTACATTCTAGTTGTTTAGCTATGTAGTGAGAACTGCCAGGGAAAAGATCTGAAACAACATATCATGTTGGATACTGTTTCGAATTCGGAATAAAATCAGAGCGTGATGCCATCAACTGAAAGTAATGCATGTCCACGGAGCTACAGAGGAATATCAATTTTGGACTCCAGAGGAATGATGGAGAAAGGTCGCATGGAGTATACTGATGGTCTGAACTTGTTTTACTGGCGCTCATTATGTCCCTTGGTAGCAGTACAGCAAAGATATAAATGGTGTTCCGCACTGTTTAGTCCTTGTTATGTCATGTTGACCATATACTTGCATACGAAGCCGCCGTCCCATATAACTCTCTATTTTACAGGGCAGATACGTGTCGTCCAAAGAATGGTCGTAGGAAAACAGTAATGACTTTATCTTGATGGATTGTCAATCAGAGGATTTCAATTCCGTCGAGCATCTTTGGCATTTGGTGGATAGAAAGAGAGACGGAGAAAAAAACCTACAGGCAGCAAACCAGATGAAACTGGAGGAATTCATCGAACCGAATGGGACAGAATACCAAACGAATATCATGAATTGTTGACATGTAAGGGGTTATAACTATAATTTCTGCAACAGTTTCAAGTGAGTGAAACATTTTAAAACAGTTGGATGAAATCTTGACGATGATATTAGGAGTTGATGCCTTTCACGTCTCTCAAACTAAACTAAGGGTCGATGCGTGATCACGGAAGACAATTATCCATAAACTAAAATCACTCATGAATATATCATGGAAATTAGCAGACCAATCCTGCCGATAACTGAGATCTGAGCTGGAGCATGATTCGTCCTCACAATAAAGTAGGAAATGGAAAGAAAGGATATGTGGGATGATATCATGAAGATCGCTGACAAGGACAATGGGTGTCGAACAATTTCTCAACTCACACAGTCAATGGAAGTCGATGGAACAGATCGAGTTGGTTCCGATGGATACCATTTATGAGCTCGCAAGCCTCTGAGTCACCTCTGTTTTAAGTCTCTACCTGCCCACTAAATAAACATATCGAAGGAAAACGTTTCGAAATAGTTATTTACCACAGATGAGGACTAACTCAGAATACAAAGAAATAAAATTAATAAGCAAAATATCAGTGTTTGGCAAAGATTTGTCTTTGCTAACAATTGTTTTTAAAAATGGGCATCGCATAAACTAATTAACCCATGTTTTACTTTAGTTGCCATGGAATGATAGCACATTTCCAAAACGTTTTGTAGCAACATCGTGAATGCACGAATTACATTAAGAGAAACGAATTAATCCATCTCAGTTCGGAAATTTGGAGTAGTATTCATTATCTATGCATAATTGTTGATAGTCTTGAAAGGAGGTTAAGCTGTTTATGTTATAGTTATGTGTAGACATCACTGCAAAAGGAATGTTTATACAGTATAACGTAATAGAAGCAAGTAGTTCTCGTCTTTTTCATATTATGTAATGCCCTGATGAGCCACGGCTCTCTCTCTCTCTCTCTCTCTCTGGTCTGAAATGCCTGCACAGCCTAGTCTAATGTAATCTACTATGAGTAATGAATTTTATTTGTGGTATTTATTTTCACTGTGCAATTTACGCATCCTTGTCTGAAAGTAAAAGCGAACATTTGTTAATTAGAATGAGTGCTCGCGCAGAAAATGTCTCAGAAGGCTTGCGAAACACGTGTACTATATATGACTTGTACAGTGCTTTCTCCGTTGAAGGATAGGATGGATTTTGCATTAATTTTCTTTGGTGTATATCCTAGAAAAAAAAGCGGTAGTTGTAACTCCCATTGTGTCATATGATACATCTACCAAGGATTGTGACCCAGAAGCCTATTTATCTACTTCCGTCAGTAATGACGAAAAAAGAACGAGAGAGATAACAGTAATGATAAAACCTACCAAAAATCGCACTTTTCAAATGGCTTTTCTTGTTATTCTATAATTTCAGAAGTACACTAAATAATGCGCTTTAAGATAGCACAAGAATTTAGTAATTAAAGATGCAAATACCATAATAACCAATGACTGACTGAATGGTAAGTGACAACATATTAAAGAATGAACTTTGTATATAGAAACCCAATATTCTATAAGACAACTACTTGCGATATTATAACAAGTTGTGTATAACAAGAAAACAAGTTGTGTATAAAACTGAAAATTCTAATAATGATATCGGCCTCCAAAGCTAGTTCATGACATCAGAAGAAGAAATCGGTTTCAATTACCTCTCATCTCCCCCTCCGCATTCCACTCAAACAAGACAAAACATTTGCCAAACTCAGGTCTTTCTCTCCATCCAGACGTCTTTGAGGACCACTTGAAACATGAAATGTTTCAAATTCCGAGTGTGTGTGTGTGTGTGTGCATATATATAAATATATATATACTTGGTAACCCTAATCTACAGTATTCCCCAAGTTAAAAAATTAATTACACACATACACACACACACATACATATATATATATATATATAATTGTCAGTCTATTTTCTACCCATATATATATCGGCCTCGACCATAGATGGCAACACTATCAGCGCGACTTTTTTTCTGAAGTTGGTACATCTGTCATAAGAATCCATGTGAAATTGCAAGTCATTCCGTCAAGTAGTTTGTTTTATACAGCTGTCTGAAGCAAAGGTATTGTTTGAATCCCTTGAAATAGATAAAATTAAGTATCGTGCGGTTATAAAATTCTTTGCAAAAGGTTTAACGCCAAAAGAAATTCATTCGAATTTCATAAAAGTTTATGGACACTCTTCTCTTTCGTTTTCGACAATTAAGAAAATGTGCTGCCGAGTTTAAACATGGCCGTACAAGCCTTGAAGATGATCCACATGAAGGACATCTAAAACGTGTAACAACCCTAGAAATCATTGATCAAGTGCACGATATAGTATTGGATGACCGGAGCGTCAAAATGCGTAAAATTGCTGAGACTATAGGCATTTCAAAAGAACGTGTAGGATATATTTTGAATGAAGAATTACATATGAAAAAGCTCTGCGCAAGATGAGTACCGCGCTTGCTAACAGCAAATCAAAAACGCACTCGAATGAAAATCTCTGATAAAAAGAATAGTAGCGGCCGGAACGAATGATTTAAAAAGTGAAAAATATTCTATGAGAGAGGACTTGAAAGAATTTCTAGCGGTAGCAAAAGGAAAGAGTGAAAGAGTTAAGATAGTTACTCTGTTACCGGGGTATGACAGAGTAGAGTTGAGAAGGAGGGCCATAATTGCGAATGACTCTATGCGACGGTTGTGCAGGAGGAATAGTGTGGAGTGAGTCTGACGGGCGAAAGGACTTATACAGGAAGGATGGTTTGCATCTGAATGGATTTGGTATTCGGAGACTGGAAAAATTGTTGCTGAATGAAATGAAAGTGGATGTGCAGAATCAGGAAACTAGAGCTTTTAGGGAGGGTGGGGATGCTGTTAAGTGGACATGCAGACATCAGTGAAGCAGCTGAGTGTAAGAATGTGTATAATATGCCTGAGTTAGGACGAAGGATAACAAACCAAAATGGGACAGTTAGCATAAGGACTCAAAATAGGGGTGGAGCTAGGGAACTTCTGCACTTTATGTGCAGAAGTCCCCTAATGACAGGAGTATTCGTCCCCTAATGTCCACTAATGATAGGAGTATTCGGAATAAGAAGGAGGAATTTTTGACCTTGGTTAGTTCTTCCTGGCCACAGGTTATTGGCATTAGTGAGACACGGCTGACAGAAGATGATATAGTTAGTGGGATAGAATGTGAGGGGTATAGTGTGTTCAGGAAAGACAAAGAGAAAAGAATGGGGAGGGGGGAGTGTCATTGATGATAGCTGATGAACTGCAGCCAAAGAGCATAGAAGGTCAACTTCAGGATAGTGAAATTAGCACATTTCAGGCTATCTGGTGTGAGATTGAAGTCAGGAGAACAAAATTTACAGTTGGGTTCTGCTATAGACCAGACTATGGAATAGATGATGGAGACGGTATGTATAGGCAAATAAGCTCAATGAGTGGAGGACAGGTAATTATTATGGGGGATTGGAGGGAGAAGAGGATCAATGGGAGGAAGGAAATGAATTTTATGCAATTACTAAGGTATAACTACCTGAGACAGTATGTAATGGAATATACTGGGGTTCGAGAGTGCTTGACCTAGTAATAGCATCTGAGAATTTGACTAATGAATATGACCATGTTGCTACCTATTGGTGAGAGTGATCATAGGGTCATGACCTGGGAGGTGGCTAAAGGTGTGAAATTTTCGATTAAGACAGGGTACATGTGGAATTACCGTGCTGGCAAGTATGACAAGCTTAGGAGATTGCTTGGATCAGTGCCTTGGTATGTTAAATTGCAAGGGCTGAATAAACGTTTATAGTGCATGGGAAGTGGATAAGGAGCGTTTGAGGGATGTAATGGCTGACTGCATACCTAGAGTCCGGAGAGTAAATCAAGTGAGAGTTAAATGGATGAGTAACACCATTAAGCTTGAGCTGCAAAAAAAGAAACAATTGTGGGTGAAACGTAAGAAGAAAGGTGACCTGCAGGCACACGAACAGTACAAAGCACAGGCCAGAAGGTAACTAGTGTGGTAAGAAAAGCAAAAGCAGATTATGAAAGGAAATTAGCAATGCAAGCTAAAGTGAATCCGAAACAGTTCTTTCGATTTGCTGCAAGTAAAAGAAAAAAATGTAAAAGGCAAAATGATTCTAAGGAATGCCGATGGCAGGGAGGTAACTGAATCAGCTGAAATAGTAGAATTACTAAGCGAACACTTTGCAAGAGAATATCATCTAGGCTGTGATATTGCAGGAATGAGAGAACGAATGGCTGATACAGGAATTGAAGTGAATGAAATGGAGGTGAATAGTATATTTCCGAACTATAATGTAAATACATCTGTGGGATTGGATGGTATACCAGCTCGAGTCTTACGTGAAGCGGCAAAGGAATTGTCACTTTCCTTGACCATATTGTTTAATTTAAGTCTCAGTTCTGGGTTAGTCCCGAGGCGGGTGGAAAGAGGGGAAAGATAGTTCCATTGCATAAAGGAGGTTCCAAGACTGCTATTGTAAATTACCGACCGATCAGTATATCAGGAATCGTTGTCAATGTTTTGGAGATATTAGTCAAGAGCAAAATACAGGAATGGATAGATGAAAATGGCATACTGTATGGAGGACAGCATGGTTTTGTGAAGGGTAGATCACGCCTAAGTAACTTGATCACGTTTTATAATTTTATAATACGGCTGAACTGGATAAGGGTAATGGATTTACAGTGATACTGCTGGACTTTGCTAACGCCTTTGACAGGATACCACATGGAATTCTAATCAGTAAACTGCAGCACATGGGGATGGATATAGGGTTGGTGAGATGGATAGGAGGGGGGGGTTGATGGAGAGATATCAGAGAGAGTAGTTTATTCAGGAGTGGAGTCCAAAAGAAGGCCTGTTACTAGTGGTGGGCAACAGGGTTCTGTTCTTGGACCACTGCTCTTTAATTTGTTCATTAATGATATAGGAAAGGATCTGAGAGGAATTGTTCATTTTTTTGCTGGCGATGCAAAGTTGGGCAGAGCAATAGCGAATGCACATGATGTCAAAATTTTTCAGAGTGATTTGGAAAGATTGGCAGTCTGGGGGATAATGAGAATGGATGTCAGTTTAATGTAGCAAAGTGTAAGGTTATGCAATTTGGGGTGAAAAAATTAGCAGCAGTATATCACATTGGTGGAACTGTACTCCAGGTGGTTGACGAAGCCAGAGATTTGGGTGTGTTGGTGGATAGGGAGTTGAAGTTTAGGGGGAACATAGCAAAAGTGGCTAAAGCAGCTCATCAAATCACTTGGTTGCTGAAAAATACTTTCATGAGCAGAGATAAGCAAGTTATTGTTCCTCTTTATCGAGCTTTGATAAGACCCTATCTTGACTACTGTGCCCAGATCTGGGCCCCTGGGTTTCTTCTTGATGGGAAGGAGGTGGAGAGGATCCAGAGACGAGTGACCAAGATGATAGCTAGTCTATGGAAAGAACATTACGAGAACAGGTTGAAAATCTGTGGGTTACAGAAATTGGTTGATAGGTGGAAAAGGGGTGTATGATTGAAACATTCAAATTACTGAAGGGTTTTTACAAGATTAATTCAGAAAAAATTTTTCAGAACAAGTCTGGTGATGGAAGAACTAGGGGCCATCCATGGAAACTCAGCAAGAGTGTAGTTAGCAAGGGTGTTAGAGATAGGTTTTTTACTTGGAGAGTGGTGAATGAGTGGAATAAGCTGCCAGTTTGGGGTGCCATGACTGTAAATGAGTTCAAAGCAAAGTATGATAGATACTGTGTGAATGCCGAATAGTTGTTCTTCATATGATGTTTAGGGCCTCCTCGATGAGTCTAAGGACTCCTTGGAGTTGCCCGTAATAATAATAATAATAATAATAATAATAAAAAAACTGATTTTGTGCTTCGATTTACTATGCATGAGACTTGGATTCACCATTACACACTAGAATCCAAACAGCAGCCAAAACAGTGAACAACAGGAGCCGGTTGTTCAGCGCCAAAGAAGACAAAGTGGGTTCCATCATCAGGAAAGGTCATGGCATCGGTGTTTTGGGATGCTAAAGGTATTTTGTTTATTAATTATCTTGAAAAGGATAAAAGAATAACCGGGAAATATTATTCCGATCTTTTAACCAGACTAGACGAAAAAATTGGTGAGAAAAGACCCTGTTTGCAGAAGAAAAAAATCATCTTTCATCAGGACAATGCAACTGCCCACAAAGGTGTTTTGGCAATGGGAAAATTAAGGCATCTGCACTGTGAATTGTTGGAACATCCACCCTATTCCCCAGATTTGGCTCCCTCTGACTTCTATCTCTTCCCCAAAACTAAAACTCTTCCTCGCTGGTCAGCGTTTTTCTTCGAATCAAGAAGTGATTTGCTGTAGAGGGGTAGTTTGCAGATCTTACTAAGAACCACTACAGGGACGGGTGGGGATAATGGCGCGGAGCATCTCTGGAATAAATGTATTAGTCTTAAGGGAAATTATGTTGAAAAATAAAATAATTTTCAAATTATAATTTTTTTTTCAATGTTAGGCTGAGAACTTTTCAGAACACCCTCGTATATCCCTTTAGTCCAAACCAAAGGATACTCAGCCTGGACATTTCATGATGTATCAAAATAACGCTCTATCCTACAAACGGTTATAACAGCTGATTTGAGGAATATTTTTCAAAGGAAAAGATCCACAATTAATTTGGACGTTCCAAAGACCTAATCTGAATTTTAATTAAAGTTCTTGGAACTAGTTAGTGCACTGACTCACAGAAAGGCCTTTATATAATATTTTAAACTGCTGTTAGAAACACATTGTCGTAAAAAGAATATTACAGTAGTTATATGTTTTATCAGTACATATTCATACGAGCAATGAAGAAAAAATAATTTGAAAGATTTAAGAGTTTAGGATGTCACCTCTGTTATATCATAAATTATGATATAGATTGTTTTAATGAAAAGTAATGTTGAAATCCGTTTATATGTAATTTTGGTTTAAAGTGCAATGTAAATATTTCGGTATTTAATTTCTTTAGAAGAAAGAAATTTAATATAATATAATTTAATTAAAATTTTTATTTCTTTACCTTTAATCTGTGTTACCTACCTGTTTGATAAATTTAGAAGAACCACTACCGATGAAACAGTACTACTGCACGAAACTTATAATTCGCTAAATGCAGTGAAAAAAAAATAGCAAAGACTAACTGAAAAAGAAACGTCTGATGCATCTGTTGCAGAAAGGTGCTCTCAGTAATATCTTGAATCTGGTATCTGGATCTTTTCCCTGCCATCCTAGTTTCAAACGGCTATTATCCTCTTCCATTCTGTTTAAGGTACCACATTATACTGTCTTAGATAATCTCATCATGCTTATTCCTGAATGCTAACAGTGTCAAATTTCCTTCTATGTTTTTTAAATATGATTTCACCATTGATACCACCTGTTTACTATCCTTCCTCGCCCCCTCAAAACTCGCATATCTGTGGTCTTTCTCTAGTCTTTACTGAAATCTTATTTATGTCACCTCTTAGATCTGAATGCTAAGTTAAAATTAGTTTGAAGACTGTTTTATACAGCTGATATAGTGTTTTGATTAATTTCTTTCTTATTCCATATAAATTTATTCAACTGGCTTCCCCTACGCTTTGCTTATTCTGTTGTCCATTTCCGTATTTAATTTATTTTATCTATTTATTCATTGGACATAATCAAACGTCGCATGGTCACTCCGTTCCTCGGTGATGCATACCAGTTCTCGCCAGGTAACCCTGTTGTGTGCTTTTCTGGAGGTCAATCACTCCAGACACACAATCTATCCATTTCATTGAGGATCCACCCCTTCCTCTTTTTTTTTTTTTCAGGGACTTGTCCGTCTTCACTAAAAACTGTGCCTATATAGCCGAAATATTTTAATCTTTCTGTAAGTTCTCCATTGAGAATGCAGGTGATGTTTTCATTATTCCGTCATATTTTCAAAGTTTTTGTTTTTCTGTTAACGCTTTTCTTACCAAGTGTGTTGCAGTAGTTATTATTCAATTTAGGATTTAGGTAAAGAATCCTGAATACATGCACTGGATTTATTCATGAGTTATAAAATCAACTGCTCCGATCTTGATTTCTGATTTACTTCCAGCTTTCTTCATAATGTGGTCCATATAGATTAAGAACAAGGGTGTAGAGACTGTGTGCTTTCTTTGATTTTAAATCAGACCGTTTTATTATACCTTCAATTCTAACTGCTGATTTACTTGATTATTGTTGCTGTTCGTTTCCTATAAGTGTCGCGTCTTGAACACGGCTTTTATTATTATTTATTGACGCCTTATGCTGTGATTTTCCAGATCTGCAAAACAAAATTAATACTTGCTACTAGTTCCATGATTTATTTTCTCGACTATGTGATTTAAATTTAGAAATATGTGATCCTGTCAACTCTGAATTGTTCTGAAACTAGCTTGTTTTGCCCAGGTTTATTTCCACAATTTTCTCTTCTCAAGTGTCTTGGTATAAATCTTTTATGTGGTTAATATTTAGTAAAGACGACATTCCTCAGTAAATGCTCACTTTCCAACAGTTACTAAAGCTATCGGTTCGAATTTGCTCGTCTGTTTCTGAATGTCTCTAGGTAAGAAATAAATCTCATCGTCAAGAGTGTGTGATTACCTCCCCGCTTGTTGGAAGTCTTACGTGGTTCGGAGAAGTTCCATGTTCTGTCTCTTGAGTAGGGTTTACGAAGATTATGTAAAAAATAAATAAAATTTAAAAAATCTCTTATCACTCCCAAAGTACTAATGTATACTATAGATTTACAACATTTTGTGGTGTGGGAGTCATATTAAAAATTCTTGCATTCAGTTTTATTTCCTTTTTTATAGCTGGTTACTATGAGAGCTCTAATTCGAGTTTCTATATTATGCAGGTCTTCTGACTTCTGAATTATTCAGTTCGGCCACCGTAAAACTTCTAATACCTCCATAAATGCATTTCGAGTCGAATATTATCTACTCCATCTCACTTTCCACATTTCAGTCTTCTGATGGCTTTTTCTAGCTCCAGTATTGACATATACTCCTGACTGCATCCTAGTGAATATTTTCGACCATTGTCAATGCTTATTTCATTTAATAATCTTTCAAAATATTTATTCCAGACATCCATAATACCTGTAATATCTATACTTCAGATTTTATTTAACCAGTATCATCTGACTCCTTTTGCAGTGGGCTCTTTCCTCCATTTTTGTGCTTTTTCAAGAACCGCCAGAGCATTTTGCCAAGTCTGTCATGTTTATCTTTCTATTCTTGCCAAAGCTCGGGCAACGTGCTAACTTCCTTGACTCACTCACTAAATTTTGATGTATTTTCTTCTTTCTATAACTGTTTTTTTAAGTTTCTGAATTCTTTCAGCTTCTCTCCAACAATATGTGTGCATATTTTAAACTACAGTTCACGTGTGCGATCTGCTTGAGTTTGATTCTTAAAACTTTTTTTATATATCTTTTTTCGGTATGAAATTATTTTTATTCTGCTCAAAATCACTTCTTATTTCAGATCCCAAATATATATATATACACACACACATACTTGTATGCTGAATTGAATATATTACTGTCATCAATAATACAGTCTATATGACATTTTTTATTTTTTGCGTGTTCACACCAACTGTGAAATAATCGAATTTTTTTGCTGAAATATGATGTAATAACTAATTACATTAATATTAGCTTCGTTCTTTTCTCCAAATTTTCCTAAAATCTTTTAATATGTCTGGCTTTTTTTCACTGTGACGTTTCCATGTCCAATAAAAAGTAAATATATATATATATATATATATATATTTTTTTTCATTATGTCAGTTAACACCTCTGCAATGACCCAATAAATACGTCTTCTATCACTTCTGCAGAACCCTTTCAGTGGAACTCTACGTACAAATTGATCTTATTGTCCAATTTCCCATTTGGAAATTTGCTCATATCACTCTACTTGGATTGCCTACCATTCAAAAATTTCATCTCCATATTTAGTGTTGAATGCATCAGTTACTCCTTCATAACAAATTATAGCTTAGCAGTGCCTTCCTGTTTTAATTATTTTTTTCTACTTCCATTTCTATTCCATTAATACGTTTTATATTGATGACGCTGTCAGTGTCAGTCCTGGTTCCTTGACGAAAAGAGCAACACGTTGTTTAATCGGATGAGGTTCCCAACCGGCATGATATTTCTTCATGTTGCACCATCTTTGGTTGTAATTTTTAAGTCAATACAGAATGCAATTTGGTGGGCTAAGTTTACCCCCCCCCCTTTCATTAATGCAATACTTAGATGGATAATGTAGCGTGGCTCACTACGAGAAGGTGTAAGTTACCTGGTCTCGTACAGAAGTGAGATGTTTTTTCTACCGAAAACTCTGTTTTTTTAACCCCTCAAAAAACTGGCAAATTCATCAATAGAACAGACTATTTAGTGACATAATATACTGGTCTCATAGCAACTGCTTTTGCCGTAATTCCAACACTCACAACTAGAGAAAGTATAGCCTGAGCATTGGGTAAGAATCTCTAATCAGTTCTCTACATTCATTGAATGCTACTTGGAAGGTCCTTTGTCAGTTAGTTAGTTTTATGAATCTTAAAAAAAAACTATTTTTTTTTCAAAACAAATTGGAGTTGTCACTAAAGGCTAGGATTATACAGTGGAAACCGGGGTTCCTTATTAATCTTCAGCTTCAACTTGAATCTTCAACTTATCACTTTTGTCTCTTCTCTGTCGCTCTCTGATCACCACATAAACACGCAGAACTTTACACAAGGTAGATTTCCTGCAGTTCAGCTGCTCCGATTGTGAAGTTATTTTCTTCTATTTCTTCAAGGTACACAATTCCATTTGTCTCCATTTTTCCATTTGCTCCGATCACTTGGAAGATATGCAGAAAAATTTGCTAATCTTATAGTGTGCACGTTTCTACCAGTTTTGGAAAAGTTTACTCATTCTCTTTACCTCACTAACAGCTCTTCTAATACACTACAGGTGCGTCTTTCCTCAGAGACAATCATATCAAAGCCGTTGGTGATTAAAAAATAATAATAATGTACACTGCAACAAGATTAAACAAAATTCTCGATTTTCTCTATTTATACAGAAAGCGAGTAACAAGTAGATAATCACCAACAAATCTATATTCGTGTTTCATTTATAATCTCCATTATTTCTTTCATATGCGAATTAATGGGTATAATGTTTTTAGTATTTCTTTTATATGATTTTTAAAAGAGCTATTTCCTTCATTGATATAATATCCCCAACGTTTTCATGTCTGGCATTTAAGCGACTTAAGTTTTCATTTCTAGGAGAATACACTTCATATTGCACATAGTAAAAAAAAAAAAAAAAAAAAAATACGCTAAACAAAAAATGTCTCGTGCACACACACACACACACACACACACACACACACACACACAAATTGTAATACAAGTATACTGCATCGCCGATCTGCATATGTTCCGCAGCCGGTATGTCTGTTTTAAGGAAGTAAAAACTTGGGTTTCCAGGAACCCTGTTGCAACTACATTGTTTGGAAAGAAGTCAACGGACACCATAGCGTGAGAAACAAACAACCATATGGCCCACCTTAATAAGATATGTTCCTTAGGATTGTTGCGATGACTGCAAAAAATCCTAAGGAACATACTTTCCACAAGCGTATGATAGCAATCAATGGGAATTTTGGACGATTCTTCCTGTAGGGATGTAATGAGATCCTGGACTGTTGTGAGGCAGATGTCCACTGACCTCACCAGACGCTCTGGTTCATCCCATAAATGTTCAGCAAGGGCACTGTGACGGAAATCAACTGTGGTGAGGTTCACCTCCACAAGCCAAGCAGTTACAGTAGCAGCCTTGTGAAATGGTGATTGTCTTGCTGAACGCGACAATGGTCAATTTCGTAGAAACGCCACAAACTAGGAAGCATTGCATTCTCCAAAATGTTCAGATACCTCTCGGAGTTCAATTTTAGTGGTAGTACACATAAGGGATCAGAGACCAAACCAGGAAATACAAAACCACACTATCACACTGCCACCTCTGACTTTTATAGTTGGGGTTATGCACCCTGGTAGGATACGTTCATCAGACATTCGCCACGCCCACACCAGTCCATCTGCTCGGTAGAAGGTGAAGCGTGATTCATCGTTCCCTAACACAGCTTTCCAAACTTCTACGTTCCACTGTACATGCTCTTTGTACCACTGAAGACGACGATGCATGTTAGTTCCGGTAATGTGTGTGGACTATATTCCGGTTCTACCATGGAAACCCATGTCGTGAGCTTCGGATCTGATTATTTTTGTGCACATTCGTATTTCAGTCGATGCCCGGAACTCCGCATTCAACATGTCGGCCGATAAATGCTGGTTTTTACATATTATCCTTCCTATCATTGTACGGTCATGTTGGGTGATTGTGGTAGGTCGTCCACTGAGTGTTGCGCTTACAGTTGACTCCCTGAGCTTCCATCTCCGTATGGTATCACTGATTGTTGACCTGGGATGGCCCAATTTGGCAACAGTTTGGCGATCAGATAGGCCTGCAACTTGGCATCCCATCACAATGCCTCTTTCAAACTCCGTCAGTTCCCTTCTCACAGTCGTCTCACCCGGCTACAAACACGAAATTTGCTACATGGCACGAAAGTCCCTGCCCATGGGGAGGGGGGTATCCGTTGACTTCTTTCCAAGCAGTGCATGTGACTGGCTAACTCGCCTTCATTGGAAAAGCCCTTATTCTTCTGTCTTGGGATGGGATTCAAATTCATCAGAAGGGCAAACGTCGCTTCGTTTATATGACTGCTCAGTGAAAGCATGAAGTGATAAAAATAAAGTAGTATTTTTTTTTATTGCAATAAATAAGCAGTATATGTAAAATTACTTTTGTTTCACGTCAAGGAAAGTCCGCATGAGGAAACCTGAGATAAGAACTCTTAGAATGTTAGAAAACAAAACATAATTCTCAAAAGGAAACCCATCGCTACTTTTATTAGATGTTACCTTATCGGAAGGACGGCGTTTTGCGAAAGTTCCTAGAGATTATGAAAACGAAACTTCGATCAATACAGCCATTTTTCTTCAAATAGAGGAAGATTCATTCAAATATGGAGAGAGAGAGAGAGAGAGAGAGAGAGAGAGAGAGAGAGAGAGAGAGAGAGAGAGAGAGAGAGATCTGCTAATAAATTCCTTAACAGCATTTATCGAAAGATAAAAGAACGAACTATGAAGGATTTTTTTTATTCTATTTTAAGAAGCTTAGTTTGGTAACAGTTTTGCTACGAGTCGCAGCTTCAAAAATTCTTAGAAGGTAAATATGTTTATTTGAATAATTTTTCTTCGATATGGACGGTTTTCTTCTCTAAAAGCGCAATGTCAAGTTAATAATTCGTTCCAACAGCATTTTTCTTTCTTTCTTTGAAATTCTTCAGCAGATGAAGTAAAACGACGTCATGAATTAGGAATTGTTGAGGATGGAAGATGATTTCGTCCTCTGCAATGTGACGTTTTTTCTGGCAGAAAGAATAGGGGAGCGATTGCAATTCTACTTCGTTCAGCATTGTGCTTTTTAAATTTTGGACGTCGACAGTAATTAAAAATGGCCTAATTTTAAAAGAGAAACCAAACTACAACACTTTTGAAGTACTCTGAGATGAAAAGAAAAAAGAACTTTATGGAGAGAATTTAGAATGATACTGCTGAAAAGTAATAATCACGTTGTAGCTATATTGTTATAATTTTCAAGTGATTTTCTTGTGTATAATTGTGTCAGTTATATTGTCAAGTTACCAATTAATGTATCGGTTGATTAAAAAGATTACATCCAGATTTTGAAATTCCGCTAACCGTATCAAAACCAATCGATTTATTTAATTCAAATATGAATAAATTACAGATAGGCAGCTAGCTTATCGAAATGTGGATTCAGTTGATGACATTGGTGGTAACCCTTCTTCATAAACATGTAAACTAAAAAAAAAATGCACGTGTTAACTGACATTTGGATTATAATCAGATTATATTTCTTTCGTAGTGGCATGTCTTCCTAACGAGGGTTCTTACATTTACGTTGCCATTTTGACGAGCATTATTGAACAGACGTTCCGATGTAATATGCCCACAGACAAGTAGACAAAACTAGTTATAAATATCCGCACTAAAACAAGTCGAACAAGGAACTTGTCGTTATTTCAAATGCAATCAAAAATATGCACTACTTGATTACCAAAAGTTATCGCTTAAGGCTTCTGGTTATAAATCAACCTTACCGTCTCTGAGAATAATGTAGTTATAGTGAAGACGCGAACAGCGGCATCATATTATTATTTATATTCATGAAATGCTGTCGATATATACAAAGAGATCATGAATACATGCAAATAGAGAAACTATATGCTGCTGAAATTGTGCTGTTATTTTTGTTTTGAAATTACGACTTAAGCAACTAAAGCTGTTAGACTAGTGTTTTCTGTCTATTAATTGCGTGTGTTCTTCTGACCGTTTTTGTTTGTTTCGTTTTGCATGATAATGAATCCGAGTTTCTGGGAGAAATCATACTACCACCACTATATGGAACTGGTTGGCTAACATCAATTTACAAGCCCTTATAAAGATTATTCGCGTCAAAGATAGGATTCGAACCCACGTCTTTCCAACCAAACTCGATGGCGAGTGAGCTACTCGAAATTATGCGAAGTATACACCATTTTAGCTTATTAGGGGTATCTCATCCTATTCCATCTTAGGTCCTGTTACCGCCAAATAGCTTGGCTTTAAAAAAAACCGATTTTGGTAAACATAAGGTGAGTAGTCCTATCCATGAGCGTTCTTTGTTTTCTCTGTTATGCAGGACTTCAGTTCCGCATGTTCTAGAAAAAAAAAAATGCTACTTCCATATGACGTTTTCAGTTATAAAACCCTTCCTCGATTCTCGGGATTTAAATACAAGTCTTTCCAAAATAAATAAAAAATTGGTATCGTCGTTAACAAGAGTCCTACAAAAGAGGCTTGGATCATATCTATAAAATGCAATTTTTCACTTTGCATCATGCAACTATCTTTAAATACATTTTAAAAAATGAACACTGATTAAGGTAGATTTTTCAGTGCATCTATTTGTTTAGACAGGTATAATTAAAATAGAGTATTCCTGGAAAATTAAGATCTTTACTAAAATATGACAACACATTCCAATTTTGCTTCAGAGCCAGAAAAACATGTTTTGGTGTTTCCCTCGCTTCATTAGCTTATGTGCCAAATAAATATCTCGATATTTCACTGTTTTTCACAGTAGTGATGTTTGTGTATCAAATTTTTACGACATAAAATTATATTAATTTTATTAATATAATTTTATTCTGTTATTGCGTTACAACGTACGAATGCGAATTATGAACACAAAGAATGCCATGCAATTCAAATTGATTTAATTAACACTGGATCCTTCCCTAAGTAATAGTGGATTATCTTTGTAACATAAAAATATTTGGCTATAAACATAATTACAGTCCTGGTTCTCTAGGACTTTCCACTTTCTTTTACCATATAATATGAAAGATGTTTTCAGAGTATCGGACATCATGGAAAGCGTCGATATTTCTTGATTTTTGAGTAATACTCTTTGGAAACGTACAGACTTTGGCTAGATAGTATACAGAACTTTGCTGATTAATTCAGCAGGTGGAGATGTTCCAGGAGTTTGTTTTCAGCAACGACCTCACACAAATTTTTCGCATCTACTCATTTCAGACCACAACATTTGTCGCTTTTTTCTCCCATGGAATAATACTTAAACAGTCTCTTTCAATCTCGTGTTGTCTGGCTTGATGAAAATACTAAATGAGATCACCAACGTCAATTATATTCTTCCTTTTCTTGGTTAGTTTCTGTTTTGTTTTTCAGCATCTTCCAGCTTCGGCATATTTGTATATTATCTGATGCTTAAATGGCGTGTAAGTCGGGAAAATCATTTTTTATTTTTATTTTACATATTCTTACTATGACAATTAATATTATACGACGAAGGTTTAATCTAATCTTGTATGCAAGATATCCAATCATGAATATCTTGCATACAAAAAGAAGGCATGATATTATGTCTTCCTTTGTAATGTTAGGGATAGACTGCATTAGAAAAAAAAATAAGAAAAATGACGAGATCAAAAATTAGAAGTCCTGAGGCAATTTAGTGAGCTGATTCAGAGTTGCGATGAAGTGGAAATTAGCATTTTATGAATTTTTAAATAAGGTTGGGAGTTGTTTCAGTTTGCTACCATTGATGAATTACAGACACTGTAAATGTAATTTAGCTCTCTCTCTCTCTCTCTCTCTCTGTGTGTGTGTGTGTGTGTGTGTGTGTGTGTGTGTGTGTGTGTGTGTGTGTGTGTGTGTGTGTGTGTGTGTGTGTGTGTGTGTGTGTGTGTGTGTGTGTGTGTTTTGACATCCATCCTGGTTCCTTGTAACACCAAAATAATGTGTCGCACGAGTGATTGCAACTGCATAGAGGTAAAGTCTTCTAATCTAAACATTTGCATAGAACATATTGCTAATCAAATTCTTAAAGGTTTGAATTCTGGGTAAAAAGACCTGAGTTTGAATCCGGCCTAGGAATGAAAAAGATCTTTATAAAGGCCTTTCTGTTGAAGGTGAGTTTGTTAGCGTCATAAAGGATATGGAATGTTTTTTCCCTTCGGAAACTCGGGTTTTTTTTCATCGCAATCAGGCAATCAATTTATGCAAAAAATGTGTATCTAGGCACAAGACTAACCCTTTGTCCTATAATTATGATTAAGAAAGCCAAGGAAAATTGACAGATGGTGGGCATTAAGGGGCCTGTGAGTACCATGAATTATTACTATTATATAATATTGGCATGATATAGTTACATGTAATATAATATAGTATGTAAAATATTCATTAATTATTAATGAAATATATTTAAATAATACATTTGATAAATAAAACGTGATTATTAAAAATAATATCAAATAGGGAACTGACAAAACCCGGAACTCTCATCATAGAATTCTTATAAAAGCAATTTTCATAGATTAGAAATAATGTTAATTTTGTCTGATGCAAGTTCATGTTGATTTTAAAGTTGTTCATTTTTCTCAGGGAAAACAAATAATCAGTGTTCTGCATTAATTTCCAATAGAATACTACTAATAAACATTACGTCAGACTAAAAGTAAAAAAATAATTAACTGGCATATTATTTTTTGTTTAATCAAATAACTATACATCATTAGCTCCTCCCCCCCCCCAAAAGAAACAAAGATTTCGTCTTTGAAAGAGCAAAACTCGCGCGTGAGTGCACCACACACACACACACACACAGAGAGAGAGAGAGAGAGAGAGAGAGAGAAAGAGAGAAATAAAGAGAGAGAATTTGTGGAAGTGATTGGTCAGGTAATGGTACCAAACAATGAAGAAATATTACTCCAATGCATTCTTGGCAACTGAGACTCAGGAAGAGAATTGTTATTATTATTACAGCAAGTACCACAGTGTCAATGATGAATCAAGCTTTGATTGGAATCTCATTCACTGCCATATCTCCTCCTTTTAATCTAAACGTCCTCGGGACATTAAAAGAAATTCCGTTATAAGGATAATGATTTCATGCCCGTTCAAAAGTAACAAGACAATGACGAAATATAAAAACTTTTACTAAAACTACGGAAACAGGTGTATATCAACTGAATAGAAAACACGTGGATCTTCTTCAGTAATGATACTGAATGTAGGAGGCGGTCAATGTCTTCAAGCAAGATACGACAGCCAAGTTGGAGTGGGTCGATATCTTGAGTTGAATGCTGACGCTGCTGATGAGCGGTTACCTCCCTAGAGTGGTGTATGCACTGCCAAAACTAATACCGACAAGTAGCCATTGTTTTTTTCTAAATGGACGGAAGCAAAGATGGTTACTCTTTCTACATAAAGATTGCGTGATTATTGTTAACGTCTGCTCAAGATAAATGATCCAATGTAAATCTTTTGCCCGGGATATTCGCATGATATCAAAATATGAAAACAAAAAATTGGATAAATATTATTAATTCAGCTATTATTTCTCTAACTATTATAAAGTTTTAATATTATTAGAAAGATGAAGTCTTTTTTATCGTATTTAATCCTAAGGACAAAACATTCTAATAGAACAATACTAATAGGTTTCATAAATAGAAGTAGATGATAACTGAATTACTTGTTACTCAGAGCTAAATAAAAAAGGGCCCTCAAATAACATTATCATCATACACCCACTAACTAGCAAAATGCAACTTTTACAATTAGTTTCTGTGTTCTCGGCAGTTTCAGTTAAACAAAAAGGATATTAAATTGATAATAAACTCGTACATCTAAGTTAACATAGCGATGGGTATCTATTTAAAGCTTCTTTACTCCTACTATTGGAGCATTATTTGAAAATTCTTGTTGTATATTTATTGCTTGATTTCTTTTATAAAAAAATGAATGTCTCTGTATTAATCAGTAAAACTGCTTTTGAAAATTAAAATATCTTTCATGTATAAATGCTACGATAAAACTATATTATTCTAAAAGGCTTAAAGGTCGCTTGCAAGTAAAAATAATAATAAGCACCGGAATAAATAATTGGTAAACAGTGACTTAATCAGACTACAGATGAATTTTATCGTCCACTGTCTACCTTCATGAGCGATAAAATCCATATCTATCATCATCCTGTGTGTGTGTGTGTGTGTGTGTGTGTGTGTGTGTGTGTGTGTGTGTGTGTGTGTGTGTGTGTGTGTGTGTGTGTGTGTGTGTGTGTGTGTGTGTGTGTGTGTGATCTCAGGAATATTGAAGTCATTCCGGTAAATTCGCCAGACCAGTAATATCTTCCAGGAAAAGAAACAGAGAGAGAGAGAGAGAGAGAGAAAGAGTCCAAAACTTATAAATCTATGTAAATTTCTTGACATCATACATCATACACCTCTGAAGGATACAGTTCCTGAGGTAAAATTATGCTTTGATGTGGTGTTCTTGAAATGCACAGAGTTTGGTTTTCAGCACGTAGGCATTTTTTTCACAATAGAGGGCAGCACCCACAACCTGGAAGTTAATAACGACTACTGCATCTTTTTTTTTTTTTTTTTTTCTTACTACAAGAACGATTTCCTCACTTCGGTTAGCCTGATAATAGAATTCTATCACTTTTATCTATCATTTGCTCTTCATCCTTTTCTCCATAACGAGCACTATTACATTGCGTCTTCTGACATATACTACAGTCATGCGATAGCAACGGGGAGCAGCATGTCCCAATATTTCTAATGTATGCCTGCCTGCCTGCCCTTCAATTCTTGTCTCAATTCGTCTCCGAGTTGTACGAACTCGACTCTGTAGAGCACTGATTCTAATATTCATTAAAATCTACTTATTCAAATCCGGGGAGGAGGCAAGTTCTATCCCTGATCCAAGGCTGCTGTTTAGATTCTTGTAATGCAGGCTACATGGACTGAAGATTGCAGGATAGTATAATACAGCCCGTTATGAACCAATCTAGAGATACGTCGATGATCACCCTTAATACGAGGTATTAAGGGTGATGTACATGGTCCTAGAATTAGCAAAATACTCGTATAGTACTGAAGTGTACTGGGAAAGTTTCTTATGGATAGCCATGCTCTAGACATTAAGCATTGCAACACGAGAATCCCAAGACCTCCACAGTTTACAGTGGGATGGGAAAATGCTAATGGCGCATCATGAAGAAGGTGAATTAAGAACGAAGGTTGAGAGAATAAACAGTTATTGATGAGGTTTAAATAAGGATTTTCGAAGACAAGAGAGCAAAGATCCCAGAGTGGAGAGGAAAAAGGAGCAGTCTGTCGAGAAAAAGTATAGCAAGATATCTCTACTCTTCTCGAACCGTAACAGAATGCAAGGAGAAGCAGTGTTGGGAAAACTGAAAGTTCTCGATCTTCATTTTCTTGTTTCTGCTGGAAAGACAAAAGAAAGCGTGCTCGAATTTGTTAGATTGATACTTAAGCCTCGAACATGGAAAAAAGTCGACCGCTTGGTTGAGGAGTTTTTGCACTCCTTCTCTAGTAGTACGAGATTATCACAAATGCTTTAGCATTAACAGTGGTTGCGTGAATCGAAGAACCAATGCGGCATGAAGGAGAGCAAAAAGCACATCAGTGGCACAATTGCACAAAAGAAAGAAACAGAGGATCTCCTTGACAAATGGTCCAAATTGAAGGGATTAATGTTGCTCTGAAGCCCACGGTGCTAGCAAGACAATATTCTGAGTAAATCTCATTGTAATTCAGAGAAAAGGGAGAAACGAATCCGCAAGAATGGAGACCCTCAGTTTAAAGTCATGCTGGACGCATGACTGAAGAAGATTTACGATCCTATGGAGAAGGCGTAATAGAATCGGAGTATGCAAGAATCCCCCTTCTTTGGAATGGTAATGTTAAACTGAGCCTCTCTTAGACTGGCAAAAATAAAGCAATATGCGTTTGTTGGAAGCTTACTGGAGGCCGGAAGTGGTTCGAAAAGTTCCATATCTCTAGAGCAGGGTTTTTCTGCTATGTAAAAAATAATACAAAATATCATAAAAAATTAGAAATATAATGAAAAAAGCTATAGTCCACTCACGTTAGTAATGTACTATAGACACACAACTTTGCGTAAGTGAAAACTACATAAATAAATAAATAAAGGAACTCGATGACGTTGAGCAGCAGTAAAGCCGCCTGATCCTACAACAAGTGAATCGGTTGAAAAAAAAAGACTTAATTTCACCAAAAAGAAGACAGAATAAAAAAGAACGGATCTTGATATAGAAGGAAGGAAGGAACTAAATCAGATAGGTGATAGAGGGAAGTAGACAACCCTCCAAAAGAGGGAAAAACCGTCATGCATCTCATTTGGAGGAAGAAGAGGAGGAGAGGAGATGCTTCATCCAGTATCTTTCTAGAACAATCACTTCTGTTCTTATATGACCCATGTATATTGGCATAAAGAGGCTTTCTCTTATCCCCCCTTGGATCAAACGGATGTAAGATGGTATTCTACTACTCGGGAAGAAGGGTGCTGCTTGGCAACTTCCATTCCCAAATAATGATTCAAGTCAATTTTAATAGAGTCTTCACTGAGTGGCTACTCTGACAGTATTATGTAAAACCTTATGAATATATCGAGTAAGAGGAAACTGATTCCAAGATGTTGTAAGATATTCTCAAAGAAGTTAATGAACTGTAGTATTGATCTTCAGATAGGAAAGGTCTAATATCCTTCAGTATCTGGAAAGATATTAGTACTGCGCAGGAAGTACAAAACTATTACCTGACTGGAAGAGATGTTCTAAAGTAGATTTCTGCATTCTCTTGACTAGTTTTCTATAGAATAGTGGTTTGTGATGCGATCTAATTGCTGATGTTGTTTTCCTAGTCAGAACTTCTGCATTATATATCATTGCAACTATTCTTTGCGTAGTTAATGAGGATTCACAGAAGGGGAAAATGTTTTCTTTAGCAACCACTGTCACCTTTTCCTTTTAGCATTAACGAAGATATTATGGTTTGCATGGCAAGGAACATCAATGCCAATAGAGCGATAAAGATGCTTTGACACTGTATAAACAAGGTGTCATTGACGAGGATCCAGAATTGACAAAGATATTTTGAGAGTTGTATGTTGTACAACTCTCAACATTTGAAGTTGTAGAAGGATTCACAGTGATTAAAGACTGTTTTGCTGACTAATGCACACCTAGGCTTCTTGGAGAAGTAAAGGCCTTGCTTAAAATTGTAAAAATATACTGTTTCCATGATGAAGTTTGTGACTGAGCTTTATTCCAAAATTCACTGTCGATTTGATTGCTGGTCTTCTCAGGCATCAAAGCGACACGTGATAGAGATATCACCATCCAATTCCCCAAGAAGGTTAGTGGCAGGAGTAAAATGTTCCCCGATCCCTCACTTCTTAGTTGAATCTATAAAACAATTCCCTACTGAGGCTACTAACTCCGGAGCTAAGGGTTTGATAATTCGGAAACGCTGCTCTAGAGACCAAGCTCGGATCTTTTTTAAGCCTCTTTAACCTCCAATAAGCGAAGAGATGGTTTCAAATTGAGCAATTACATTATCTACCACTGAAAGATATTCACAAACATGCATGTCCATCGTCGGATTCACGGCCTTTTTGTTCGAGAGGGAGGCTACCACTCCACTAGGCTAAGTCGGATGACAAATAGGGTGACTGGCAGGTGAACAAAATCTGGAAGATTTCCAGAAAAAAACTGAAACCCGACAGAGGCGTTTACGCATTTCAACATCGCGATTCTTCAATCCCCTTCGCCAGTCTTTTTTTTTTATTATTATTCTTTCAGTAACAGAGAATTAAAAACCCAAACTTAAACAAATTAAGAATGAACAGTCTACGAAAATTATTTCCCGAATAATACTGATACAAACACATACAAGTCCATTCAGTTCTAAACAATATGAATTCTTAAACATTCCCAAATATTTCCAAAAAAAAGTCTACAAGGGATCCGAGTTTTAGGTTGACTTTATGAAGAGGGTCTGGGAACCAATTTGGTATAAAAATCTTTACAGCACTGCATTTTAAGTTTGCAAACGAGAGGAATTTCTGTTATGAAATATATTTTTTATAGCTAGTTTGATTTTTATTTTGTTACAAAACTTTTTTTTTAAATATATACTTTTTTTTTTTTTTTTTTTTTTGAAACAAGTACACCTAATATGTGTAGAAACCATTTTAGTTGTTTCATAAGTCTTTCGTGATTGGAGTAGTAACACATGGCCCTTATATTAATTAAAAATAATAACTGAAACAGACACAAAAAAGAATGATAATATTCTTGTTGACTAATGAAGTAATATCTTCTTTTTTTTTGTGGTATAATCCTGAGTTTCCTGGCGAAACAAAAATTCAGTCATCCTTAGTCACGAAGGTATGAAACGATCTTAAGAGTTCATGAATGAATTGCTAATATATGATGAATTTCAGATTAATGCAATCTACAAATATAAGATAAGGAACACATTTTAGTCTGTCCCTACTGGCTTCCTTATATCAAAAACACAAGGAAACTTAGCTGCTCTCTTTAATTAAAAATACTCGATAACCATTTCCTTGATAACTTTCTGTTTTATGATGTTATTTCCATTGATAAAAAAAGACAAAATATTACTGTAAAGCTAACCGATGTTGGCAGTGAAATTTTAGTTAATCACTAATGAATGACTATCCTTATATAATGGTCCATTACCTGGTCCATTGGTTATTCCAAAAAAGAAAAAAAAATGACAAATCAAATCAAATTTGACCCATCTGCTGTTGGTTTCAAAATCTAAGAAAGAACAACTTAGTCGTACTAACTTCATTCTGTGCCACCAAAGCGAAGTAGTGAAGGGTGCAATCCTGTTTCAACGACACGTTACTCAGGTCAATGAACATTCAGGCGAGTGAAGTGAATAGAAGATATTTTTCCCTTTACTAATTATGATTCAGATATATATTTTCTGAATGCATAATCTAGTGATAAGAGCAGAATATTTTAATTAATGCAAATTTTATTATAAAAAGTTGTAGACGGAGAGGAGATTGAAAAAACAAAACCAGTTATGCGAATGCGCAAAAAAATCTAACGAAGAAAGAAAAGACTGTAGAAAAAAAGAAGCGCGCGCGTGCGTGCGTGCGTGCGTGTGTGTGTGTGTGTGTGTGTCAGATCGCGAATATGAGAGAGAGAGAGAGAGAGAGAGAGAGAGAGAGAGAGAGAGAGCAATTACTTAAAATACAAAGGAGGAGGAATCAGATCAAGAAACAGCTTCTATATTAAAGAGGATGGGAGGATGCTTAAGCAGTGGTGTCCCCCCCCCCGTTGCCCTACCCGCTGCTAGACTAACAACAAAAGAACGCTTCTCCACGTTGGTATAATGTAACAGAACGAACTGTGGCTATTAGTCGCACCCTCATGCAGAACCCCGACACCTTCACTAGCACTGGCGGGGTGCTAAGGGCAGCCCCTGCCATCTAATCAAGGCCCTGTTTACCTAGGTGTAGTGGCGGTAGCTAACGCCAGATGTGTCCGCCCACTTTCCGCCTTCCACAATCGGCGTCTAATATGATTTCGCTTTACGACAGTTCTCTTTATTTCACCTCCCTCGCTTGAATACACCAGAGTGGACTCCAGGTGCGAGCTGCCGCCGATTTGACGTACTTTTCTCTCGGCAGGCAAAAGAAAATGACCCCCAGTGGGACAAGCTAATCTACACAGAAGCCGGAGAAGAAAAAGTGGCAAGATAAAGCGACCCTGCCGATAGCGACGAGAGAAGTGTTAAGTTCAGATTAAAGTGGCGGGCCGAGTGGAAAATTGGCTCATTTCTATGACCTCCGCCGTGGTTACACGGATACGTGCGAGGAGCTATACAGAAGCGAAGCAGAATGGAGCGTTTTTCTGTGTGTCTCAAGGACTATTACGGTTTCTTCTGTCGTGGGAGGGTGAGAGAGAGAGAGAGAGAGAGAGAGAGAGAGAGAGAGGAGAGAAAGAAAAAAAAAACAGTAAAAAGTGAATGCCAATCAGAGACAATTTCGCGCACAGACACATTGAGGACAACCTTTTTCTATTAAGCAGCGGAGATGCTACACCGTCTGAAGAAGGGCTTCATAAAAATACGCCACGCCACTTAATAATGAAGTTAGTGCCACGAGCATCGCCTATGCCTGAATGACTATCAAAAGGAACTTGCTTTCAGCTTAATTTCCTTCTCTCAATGAAAACAGTGTGAAGTTTATCGGTAGGTGTCTGGCAATCCAATATCTTTCGTTTCATTTTATTGAGGCTTTCGCACCTTCATTCAATTCGAATTCCCAAATCCCGTTATGGTTCCGCATTTAGTTTTTAGAACGTTTTTTACTGTTTGCCGTCAGGTAGGTGGTATAATTTAGATCTTTCTTATCCATCTATTATCCCACTTTCATTTTCCTATCCTTCTCTATTTTTTTTTTCCCTAGTAGATACACGACGTGAAGCAGTCTCACGCCTTGTCCCACTTTTCTACTCAAGTATTATCATTCATCCCACCCAGATGTCAATCGCTCTTCCAATGCGAAAAGTTTTTTTTTTTTTTTTCTAAAAATTCTTCCGAACTTCACTTTTTAAGCGCTTACTCACATTCAGCTTTTCCTAATCCGATTTTTCTATTTTTAATGATCCTCATTTTTTCCATTCTACGTTTATCAACATTTGGTAGATGATAAAAACAAAATGACTTTGGATGAGAAATCGAGTGAATTGTAACGCGAAAACGAACAAAGTGTAACAAGTTTACTTTTCTTTTTTTCTTTGAGAATATTGAACTTGAAAGTTAAACCGCAAAGCCATTAGTGAATTAATACGATTTACAAAATAATAAATAAATAAATAAATATCCCACACAAGAGACTGTAACCGTGGTCCGTTACAGTCTCGTTTGAACGGAATTCACATCTCGTGCTGTTGTTATTTGGAATTACAGCCGAAGCGACAACGGTTAATGAGCCCAGTATATTTGTCTCTTTAGCGGAATAACCCGGAGTTTGTAAGAATAGAAAAGTCTTTCCACCTCCATACGACATCGATTAATTCCTTTTCAGAATTAAAAAAACAAAACATAATAGCTTTTCGTATTCTAAATAATTATTGTAAGTTTGCATATTTTGTGACTCTCCTAACACTAAATATTTCGAGACTTCTATTTGATGTTACAGTAAGACAGTTACTGAAATCGTCTTTCTTCATATCGCTTGATAAATTCCAGTCACGTGAGCTATGAACGAAAGCTCTTTACTACTCAATATAAAATAAACAAATGAATTTTTGCCCATTCACAATGTGAATCACTTATTCAAAATAAACTCCATAAGAATGAAATTTCGATCTTCAATAACAGATTAATACGTTTACAATTTGATCAAAATATCAAATATTTTGGCTTTTCGGATTTTGGAAAAACTGCTACAAAAAAGAAGTACAGTTTTTTTTTTTTCAATGATAATTCTTATATTTATAATTGTCAGTAATTATTAGTAATAATTACTGACAAAAAATCAAGAAGATTACTGATCAACTGTGACCCTTGATTCTTGTATTCACGCGGCCACAGATTGGGAGAGTGGTTAGCCTATCCGCGCTTCAACCAGCAGGCTAAGGATAACCTAATCTCTCCGTGGATATGGATTTTTCTGATTGTCTTTAAAGGATAAATATATTGAAAAAGGCATTGGGCGAGAGTATTCAATATAACAAAAAGTGAAGAAGGCAATAAGATTTAGAAAAGGCCTAGAGAAAGTCTTTGATTAGTCAAATTGCACTCTTTTAGATGAACACGAAGAGCCTCAGTAGCTCAGTCAAATTGCACTCTTTTAGATGAACACGAAGAGCCTCAGTAGCTCAGTTAGTTCAGAAGAGCCCTTTGGTTAGAAAGACCGGGTTCGATCCTTATTGACATAAGAAACCTTGTTCAGGTCTTTTCAATCCAATGTTGAGTTAGCGGTCTCAGTGGAGGATTATTCTCCAGGAAATTTTCGTCTCTCGAAACGGGCAAATGGGCCACTTGGCCATACAGACATAAATATTTGCTCTTAGGAGATGCAGCGAGAACCTCCGTAGCTCAGTCGGTATAGACGAAGCCCTTTTGTTGGAAAGACATGTGTTCGATTCCCGTCCATGAACCTTTATCTGATCTCTTTCGATTAAAAATGAGTTAGCCAGCCTCATACGAAGGAAACGTTTTTTTTTTCCATCGGAAACTGCGGTTTTTCGTCCCCCAGAACAGGCAAACCAGCCTCGTGAACACACATGTATTTACAACCAAGAATACTTACGACAATATGTAGAAGATTGGATCCTTACCATATGTCGTAACTCCCGTAGTTAACCATGAGTCACATCATGGCGGTCCACCTCCTAGGATAGAAGATGACACTTCAATGGGATAGGGAGGAGATGCAAAAGAGGATGAGGTAGTAGTGAAGCGTGCCGGCTCAAGTAATTCACTGTGATCCCTAATCAGGGTACTCTAGACATCCTAAAGGAGGGATGCGATTGAAGAAGAAGAAGAATGAATAGTAACTTTTCAGAAATAGAGCATCTCTAATTGAGAACACCACATTCTAATGTGGGCGAACTTAACTTACTAGAATTGCTTTTAATATATTAGAGGTAAGTAGAGGAGAATAAGTTCAAACTACCAGAATATGTGTCCGCGCGGTTAGCCTAGCAACCATATGCCCGGGGAAGGAGTGTCCTAGGTTCGATTCCCCTCGACGACGCGAGGAGCTTAAGGATTTTCCTCAGCCATAGCCAAGCTAGCCAGTCTTGGGCGTGGACAGCAGGGTTTTTTCCATCAGTTTATCTGGGGTTTTTCATCCCACAAGCAGGCAAACCGTTCCAGTGAACCGGTTTGCCTGCTTGCGGGATGAAAAACACACGGATTACAGTCAGGAATACTGACCCAGCCATGGGTCTGTTCGTCAGCTATGCCGGTTCCGGAGCCCGGATAAAATTTGGGGGAGACTAAGATGGTGCCGTACCTCCCCGTAAAGCACGGATTACAGTCAGGAATACTGACCCAGCTATAGGTCTGTTCGTCAGCTATGCTGGTTCCGGAGCCCGAATAAAATTTGGGGGGACTAAGATGGTGCCGTACCTCCCCGTAAAGGGGACTCACGGCCGTGTATCATCATACGATTATTATCATTATTACCAGAATATGTGTCCGGATAACGTTTCTTCGTAGTGGTATTGCCGAACCTCATTGTAGATGATTATTTTTCATATTGCTAATAGATATATTTATTGTTTATTTATTTATTATTTTATTATTATAATTATTTTGAGGCAAAATTTGCACTGGCTTAATGCTTTGCGAAAGGAAATATCTGTTTTCGAGTATGTTCACTTGTATTCAATAAGATTTCAATTAACCATTTTAACACTAACTTGTTGTATGGTATAATTTCGCCTAAGAAGGGAATCCACTCAGATCGTGAGGTTTTCTTCTTACGTACCCGGATGTTTTTCTTGTTCAACAAGCAAAACTCTCAAGGCTCTGTTCTTTACAATATTGAAGCCGCATGTTATTGAAAACACCTTTCAGTACACAACAGAAATGTTGTCATTAAAAATATCGGAATATCGACAACAGTAAATGGATCAAGAGCAACCATTGGCTAGTAATAACGGAGAACGATTAATTACATTTAGTCTTTATGGCGTGCTTGTATTTGCTCGCGTTTGAAAGAAAGTGCGCAGTTCTTTTTGTAACCCTGACGCTTCTCCGGAAACTAGGGGAGAATAAGACTAACAGCTGTTAATCAAATTACCGTACAAAAAGGCTTAACAAAATTAAGCTGCTTAAAAAAAATTAATAAGTAGCAATAACAAAATGTTAAAATTGCTAACTGTGCTCTTTCAAATCTTGCAGTTCACATCCCAACAGGGATCAGCGTAATAAATACGTGTAAGTCAATGAGTGCAATGAACTATTATAAAGCAATAATCTAAAAATGCAACTGATTGTCGGTGTAACTTTAAATTGTTTGACACATGGATGCACCCAACTGTAGCCTGCAAGCTATTTCGGCTCATTTAATAAATCTACGTAACTTACAAAACAATTGAAATACTGCTTTTAAACACCATAAAATAACACAATTTTTAACATCGTTTGTTTAATCATAAAATATGTACAAGGCTTAAAATGTATTCTAAATATAGTTTGATTTATTATTTATCACTTTAGTTTCATTATTATATTTTTTATTTTACACTTTTATATTTTTATTATAACTATTATTGTTTTATTTATATATTTGCATTCGTAGGAATTCCAAATATTTCCTTAAGCTATAAATATTGCTGATCCTTTTCCATGACTTTATTATTAGTTAGAAAGAAAATGGCTCACAAATGAAATGGACTAAAAAAAAAGTTTTTTTACTCTTGAACTCAAGTTTTTTCAGCAATTTTCCCTTTTTTTGCCAAAGTTTGTGTGTTTCCTCATGTTGCAAACAGCAAGAAAAACCAATAAGATGTAGATGGTAAACCTTGAATACTGTCATTGCATATACGCCAGCAAATTGGCTAGAAGTGTCTGTACCAAAGTGCGAAATCAAACGTCCCACAAACTGAACTTTTAATTAAAGCCCCCTATGGCTTTATCTGTCGATGCATGATATAGCAACATAGAATACGGCTCCCTGTTAAAGAGATGCGATATTACTAAAGAGACTATTTATTTATTTTTTTTTGTCCAGTTAATGTGAAAATCAGTTTCTTAATCCAGTTTTTAATTAAGTATATATACAATATCGTGTTGAAAGTTTTGCAGATTTCATATATTTTTCTATAGAACGGAGGCCAAAGTTATTTTGAATAAAAATACATACAAGGCTTCTTGTAAGTCATTAAGCTATTTAGAAACGGATAGAATATCCCCCTAAGAAAGTTTATGAAAGCAATCATTATAACATCATACTGATCACAGTTCAGCTCTGCCAGAAATTGCTTCCGTCTTGAACTATTTATGATGTAATCCGGAAGGAGACTTTTCTATTAGCACCTATTTAATTTAAGATCGAAATTAATAATATAATTAAATTTTTCTAGAAACGTATTCCAAAACTGAACACAATTTCCCATACTTCTAATAACGCTATTTCATACCTACTTTAATCTTTGCTCAAAATAAGTTCAACAGAAAAATTATGAATTTAAGGAAAATACCGCAGCTCCACTTATTGGAGGCCTAACGTAGCTTGACACATTTCCCTGTTTGGTCGCTAAAGCAGGTTTTCTGAATTAGGCGAAAAATAAAGAAAAAGTATAAACATTAAGAAAAAAGAGGGAAAAATCCTTACCCTCCCCAGAGTACTAATGTACTACAACCTTTTGTAGTTCGGAGTCGCATAAAAAATGAATAAATAAATATTTGTATGAACTCGCTCTTCTATAGATAACCACTTCATTTACAGCAGAATATGTCGAAACACTGGGCGATATGAAATGCCCTTTCTTGTGAACACCACACATATTACTATCATAGTCTAAGAGTTAAGCATGTTTCAAATAAGAATTTAACATAAAAGTGTTTAAGAGAGGAACAGATTTGGCATCTGAATGAATCATCACGAACTACAATTACTACAGTTAGGAACCGATAAGCAGGGCCGGCTCTACCGACGGTGCAAGACGTGTAGAACTATACGAAAAATAAGGGAGAAGGGGCGGCAAAATTCCTATTCCAAAATTCCCTGCCGATAAGGTAATCATTACTTCATCGGTTTGACGAACAGTGAGAACACTGGTTTTAAATATGTTTAAAACTTAACCAGTTTGCGCTTTCAACCTACGAAGAAAAAAAAAGCCGACTACAAAAGCTAATATTCTAAAATTGATTTCATTTTTAAATCAAATAAGAAACAGGAATTCATTACATTGTCGTACATCGTTAGAAATTTTGGAATGAATTTAAAAATGAAAAATAATTAGTTCAATTTAAATGTTTTACAGTAACAACATCATCGAAGCCAAGTGATTTAAATATACGATGTTTATCATTAATTTTATCCAGTATATATAAAGAATAAACAGCGCTTAGTAATTTATGACAATTTCTAATACATATGTATGTTGTAAACTTATGAGCCTGTTATCTGCTTCAATTGCCAAAGGTCATATTTAATTCCTAACAGATGGCGCTGTTGTGTTGTATTCAACACTGCCATATATAATAATGACAGTGTCAGTCAACTGGAACATAAACTATAATAAATTGGAACACAGTGATGAGCAATAACGGAGACATGATAGGAGCTAATGCGGCCTGTAATGTTGAATGAACCACTATTAGGGAAGCACTATTGACCACGGGTTGGTCCAGGCACGGATCGATGTTCGTAGGTGAACGCTAACTAGCGTACCGACCAGGTCATTGCTCACTGAGGTAACAGATACGGTTATCTCGATGCGTTTAGTTACAGTGAACGAAGCCACACGGGTCAGCTTACCTCTATATCGACAATTTCCTTTTTCTATTTAAACGGATGTGCAATATTGCTGAAATAAAGAGAATTTTTTCCCAGTATACTCAGTGTTTGCTACTGAGGTTATTGTTCCAAAAAAAAAAAAAAAAAAAAAAAAGGGCAGAGCTATCAAACTACACGAACTTGTGGTGTTAATTCCAAACATTATTTGTTTCTTGATATGCGAAATCGCAGATATATTAATTCTGGCCAAAACTGACTGCGATAAAATGTCTGATATGGAGAACGAAATCTGCGCATTTTACATTATCGCATTATGGATAAATAAATAGTAATGATTTCAACACTCCGCTGCCAAAATCAGTTATGAATTATCTTTTATGAATTATCTCTTTATGAATTATCTTTTATGAATTATCTCATGATGATGTGCTGAAAATTAATATTTTTTTCATTGTTTAAGAAAGAAAAATACGTTTAGCGCACAATTAAAGTTGTGCGCTAAACGCAGTTATTCATTGTACCTTTTCAAAATTTTCACGTTATGAACTTTTGCAGTTTTTTCCCACTAGAGGTCTCTTAAACACAGTAGTCAAAATGGCACATGTGAGGAGACGATGTCAGCGTATAGTTTAAGTTTTTAGATGAGAAAAAAAAAAAAAAATACGTGTCCGCAATACAAATCTCACCACTTCTTTCTGGTACGTGAATGGCGTCCATTCACGATTCGTGTCTATTATGGCACCGTTATGAATTCTGAGCGCTACGTTATAACACAGCGAAAATTAAAGGAACAAATTCGAAGAGTTCATCTTCACTTATAGACGCTTATCCTTCAGCATAAAAATGCTTGCCTCAGAAAAAAATAGACGCCTACAGCAATTGACTGCCTTAGCTTACCTGATTTGAACTTAAACACTACAGTTGACTGCCTGCATCTCTTCCCGAAAATGAAGGAACATACACTACTAGAAAAGAAGTCAATGGACACCCAATGGGTGATGTGCATCGTGCAAGCCATGGTCTGTTCTGGAGAAATGGAGAAGGAAACTGACGGAGTTTGAGAGAGAGAGGCGTTGTGATAGGATGTTGCAAGCCTATCTGTTCGACAAATTGCTGACAAATTGGACCATCCAAGATCAACAATCAGTGATAACATACTGAGATGGAAGTGCAGCGAGTCAAATGCAAGTACTATCCGTAGTGTACCGATCACCACACTCACAGAACATGACCGTAGGGTGCTATGAAGGATAATATGTAAAACATCTTTTTGAATGCGTAGTTCCGAGCATCGACCTGGAACAGGAATCTACACAAAACATTCAGAACGGAAGCTCACAGCATGGGTTTCCATAGTAGGACCACAATATGCAAAGCATGCCCAACAAACATGCAGTGGTGCATGTTTGACTTCCGACCTCTGTCTGTGGTGCCACGAACACTGGATTCCTAGAGGTATCTGAATATTCTGGACAATGCTGTGCTTCCTACTTCGTGGCATTTCTACAGAGCATCGTCTCTTTCAGCAAGACAATGCACCGTGTCATAAGACTGATGCTCTAACTGCGTTGTTTGTGAGCATGAACATCAACACACTTGACTGGCCTCCACAGAGTCCTGATCTCAACTGCATCGAACATCTGTGAGATGAACTGGCGCATCGGGTGAGGTCAATGGACGTCCAGGACCTCATTATAGGCTTACGGGAAGAATGGTCCAAAATTCCGATTGATCGCAATCGTACGCTTGTGGAAAGTATGCCCCGTAGGAATGCTGCCGTCATCGTAGCGAAAGGAAGTCCTATATCTTATTAAGGTGGGCGCCACGGATGTTTGTTCCTCGCACTATGATGTCCGTTAACTTCTTTCCAAGCGGTGTATGATAGCAACTGAAACTATCAGAGTTTGCTGAGATTCACAGTTACAATATTACCTAATTCGCATCAATGACACGAAGAACGGAGCAACTTGTAATGCAACTTGTATACATTAAGAAAGTATCACTTGACTTTCGTAACAATGTCAAATTTTGTAAAGAATTGTATGTAGTCATACAATTCTTTACAAAATTAACACACTCTGAAATTCGAAAAAGGGAACTGAAAACAATTAAACAGACCCTTGGGATCATCAACTTCCAATGAAATGAAAACGAACTTTTTTCTTGTTTTATTTGCTTGCACAATTAATATCATTAATGTAGAGGCAAAACTTCAAATTTGGTACTCTCGTCAAAGTAAAATTCCTTAAATAGCTTTATATTATTTATTGTATTTCCAAGTCTTATTGTGGCCGTTTCCTTTCTGATCGGAATTAGCATGTTATTGTATTTGATTTCAATCATGAAAGAAATGTCGAGGGAATGTTAATTATTATTAAGTAGGGGAGGCTAAGGAATGAATAATCCAAAACGTTGCCCTGGAGACTAAACAGGACACATCCTTGAAGCCTATAGTAAGGTGTACAATAAACAGGACAATAGTTTCTCATCAGAAGAATGCGTATTGTCCATTACTTAAGCATTCGTGTTAAAACTCTTTTTATGTCAAAAGGATTTGGTTTCGTACAACCACTTAGGATTGTGGAATGGTTATAGGATTATTTCTGTGTTTCTGCACTTGTAAATTTTTCTAAGCATTACTGCTTAGCATTTTCGTCTTATTAATAATGTATATAGATATGATTTAATTTTAAATATTTTTTTCATTCATATACTTAAAACCTGTTAAATTTATTTAATCTGTCAACAGATACACGACACAACGTGCTTAGCTACAACTTGTTGGTCGAAGACCGATACGATATCTACTTGGCAACCAGGCCTGTTGAATAGGATATTTTGAAAAACCACTACATGGTTTCTCAAGAGTACTTGAAGAACTTTCCAGAAACCAAGTATTGGTTTCTCAGTGGTAACTGAAGTACTTTCCATGTTTATTATACACCGAAATAAATGTAGAAGTTTATTCTATGAAAGACATAGAATAAACTGTCTGTTTAGAAATTGTCTCTTTAGAAATCATTTTGTTAATAGAAGTTTTTTTTTCTTTTACGTTTATCCTGGAGATGTGTGCGATAAGTCACAAGAAACATCGCATGCACATTAATTAGTTAGAGTTTCTGAGGACTGTTTTATTAGCATGAGCGAGCAGTAATATCAACCCTCCTGTTTTGAAATACGTCCACATAACATTCGGAATTGGGAGGACATTGAATAGATATTAACTTACAATGACTTAATACATCAAAACGATGTAACATGGGAGAATATTGATTTAAATAATTATGAATTCTCCCTCACTTAACCCTCTTTAGGTTCTCTCCTTGAATTATGGCCGTCGCCCCACTCGCTAAAATCTACGAGCTGCTACTATTGATTGATCACGCACGTGTCTGCAATTCGAGAGTGAACATAACGATGCACGTCTGTAATCAGGGACTGAATTAACATGCCAGTGAGATGATTTCAATATTCTTAATGGTAAGTTGTTTAGGGCAAATGAAACACCAATTGCACGTTCATTTTAATCACGTATGTAAAGTGTACAGCAGTGTTAGGTCTTGAGATATCAGCTTAGTTGTTACCTTGTTTCGGTGATGATTCTAAGTCAACGGCATCAGAAACAAACTTTCAATTTCTGGATAGTTACCGGCTACACAATAATAGTGCTACGTCTTGTCTGCCCACAGCAGATCACGAAACCCATTGGCTATTGCAGCAAGTTTTGGGTACCACGAGAAACGATGAGCAAGTCTGTGATATGCTGTTCTCGAGATAGAGCTGTACCTGTACATTATTTTCTTTGAACGTTTGCAAAGAGAATTGCACATAATATCGAAACAATATTACTGTGAGGGGAATATGGTTCGGATATGAACCATATCCGATATGGTTCGTGAGCCTCTGTTTTGAATGTTTTTGTGCAGATTCGTGTTCCAGTCGATGCTTGGAACTCCGCATTCAACGTATCGATTGACGAATAGTGGCTTTTACATATTCGCCTTCGTAGCACCCTGTGGTGACGTTCGGTGAGTATGATGACTCCCTGCGCTTCCATCTCACTATGGATTCACTGATTGTTGACCCACTTTGTCAACAATTTGTCAGCCATTTCATCTGGACACACCTGCACTGAGTTGTTAGCATCATATTCCCCCAATTTATACCGGCTACACACACACACACACGTGACTCGTTACATCCACCAGAATGCATCCTTCCCATGGCAGTGTCCGTTGACTTCTTTCCAGGAAGTGTATATATACTATAGTTAACTAATGTACTATAGGTTTATGCTTCATGGGCGAGTAATAAGACTTTCCGAACACCTCTCCGAATCCAGAGGTTGAAAACGAAAGGGAAAAATAACATATGATGAGTGATTTAAAACACTCATTGAAACAATACACTGTTTGCTATTTATTTATTTGTAAAAGCTTAATCTTCATTGTGAACTAGCATCTTTGCAATATGTTCAGAATGCCATTTAAGAAAACAACTACTTATGAAGTTAAATGAATCATCTATTTTAATAGACTATCGAATCAAATAACGGACGTGTGTTTGTCTAGTGATAAATTATTGGCCTAGTGGTAAGGCAAGTTCATTTTAAAATATTCGCTAAATATTTGTTTAATCTAAACCTTGTGCGGAACATTTAAAAAGTAATTTTTACATTTATAAATTAATATATAAGTTACATTCACTGTACCGACAGCAGATACGACTTTGACATTAAATTTTAGTTTGCATTTATAATTAATAGAATCGAGCGTGGGGGGGGGATTTCATTTTAATCGTGCATTTTACGGTTATAGCAATAATGACATAGCAAGTAGATAAAGAGTTGTCAAGGGTCTTAAACAAATTTGTAATAGCGCAAGTATTAATCGCCGAAAAGTTATTTTACTTAGTGCTTACTCTATTTAGTATTTTCCAACTAAGTCACCTTTGCTTCAAAAACTGCACTTATCATGAGTATGTACAAGAAAGAAAACGTTTTTGTAGCATTTTACTGATTAATTACATCTGATTTTCTGACATGAAACACACATAGTTATATGTATAACCAAGTTGAGGATTATTCACTGAAATTTTAAGGACCCACCCCCCCTCTTACGATGCTCTTACCTGCTGAATATTAGGCAATATGTCTAGAGAAATGGAAGGGTACTTTGCATTCAAATATGAAAGTGTTTCGATGACACCCTCTTTCAAAATGCAACCAAGTCTTACGGCCAAGTCATGTACTGCTGCATGTGATGCGATATGTTCTCACGTTGGAAAATAAAATTCAATTGCAATCTTGCCAAAGATAATGTCATATCAAAGTACCATTCGGTCTTCCATTAAGAAGAGAATATACAAATTTAAGTAAAGATCTATTTAAATCATGTTCAGATATCTCTTTTTAAAGAAAAGAACGTCTGATTACATGGTATCAGCAAAGGTGCTGAAAACTTTGAGTGTAGTATGTGCAAAGTTACAGAGTTGAATAATCCTGTCAGTATACTAGAAGCAGAACTGGTGCACCTGCTCTCATAGAACGCATTTCATGGAGCATTAGAGTTAGGATTATTTTGAATTACGGCGGAAGCAACTAAGGCGATGAACACAATGTATTATGTCAGTTAATGGCGTGTTCTTTTGGCCAATATACATGTTTAGTGAGATGAAAAAAACATTTTTCGCGTTGGGAGAATCCTTCCATTTCCGTAGCGTGCGGAAACTGAGTAATCAGCGGAATCAATGAGGGAGTTGAAAATGAGAGACGGAGAAGATATTGTTTTAGGAGGAGAAGGAATCGGAGTTACAGGATATCCGGAACTTCTGAATAGAGATAAAAGATTCTTCATGCACTGATGATTTCTCAGAATTACCTATGGACAAAATAGCCAACCGAATCTGTGTTTGGATTCCATACATTATGGCAGCAGCAATGCCCAGTAGAATTGTTCGTCACATGTATACTAACATAACTTGAAAAATAAGTTATGTAGTCGTCAATGAACACATATGGGTTTCATACAAGAACTTTCTTGTATGATACATCATATAGCTCATTTTAGTTTATAGGTTCATAAATTATTGTATTCTATGAAAATGTCCATAAATGAGGAAGACTGGAATGTGTTTTCGAAATTAAAAGAAAAATTTTAATTGAAGTCACTTGGAATTGATACTCTACTCTTAAGAGAGCATCACTTAGGCACGTGTCCGTTTCATACACCAGATGTGGTTAGTAGCAATATCACTGGATGAAAGAGGATTATAACAATAAAATTGAAACACGTGCATCTTCTGAAGATCGAAAGATAAACTTCCGTGGTTATTTAATTTTAACCTGGAAGAAAAGATGTTGTCTTCCGTTAGAGGATAGATATCTGGCTTTGGTGGACACAATGGACACGAGTGTGTAGCAAATAGCAATATAACTTTCAAAAACTAACACTTATTGTAAATTTTATTAAAATAATTGCAATGAATTCTGTTACGTTACGCCTCATGCTTCTTATTATGTCATACGTCCCTTTAGACTCGTGATCTGACTTCTTATGAACAAGTGACTTAGCTTACAAACTTAATTTTGGTAATGATAGATAATACTACGTAGTCGGTTACGTCTCTCAACGCTCGGGGGTATTCTCGGATGATTTGTCTGTTTTGCAGAAGGGGGAAAAAATCAAGTTTCAGAGTGGGAAAACCATGCTACCTCCGTATAAGATCAACCTAGATGGAAGTTGAACTAAAAGTCTTTCGAATTCTTCTTCGTTCCACAGACTGCGTTACGGAAGGCATTTCGTGTTTCCTTCGAGTTTATTTCTTAGTTTTTAAAGTAGCAGATGAGCCATCTTCCAGTTTAAGTATATTACCACTATAATACTTTAAATACATTTTACTAGTGCAGTTTGCTATTTTAAGTGAAAACATGAAACATTAATTGTGTTTAGAGGCGGGGGAGGGTACAGACTGACCATACTTCTTCAATTTTATAACAGCAGCAATCCGGCACATGAAAGGCTGAAAGTATTACGAATTTGACTAAGTTATCATTCTTCTATCCCCATCTCTTCTTCTTCTTCTGCTTCCATCGTGGAAAAATATGATCGAAATTGAAGGAGCTATTCAAAGATATTCTTGAAGTCATGTTTATTTGCACTGTTGTGAAACATGAAAGTGTATAGTAAATCTCACCCTTAAGCAGGATATTTACGAATGAGATTTGCAGTCGGTCAATAAAGAAAAAAACAACGTAGAAAATAAAGAGATAAATGAAAAAAAAACGAAAAAGAAAACAGCGCCTTGAGCCAAACCATCGAAAATGTGTAGACAATTTTGAGTATAACTCTATTATTTTTATATGTATACTAGGGGGCGATACGTCCCCCCCTGTCGCCTACGGCGCCCAACCCCCCATGTTCCGGATGTAGGCCGGTTCTCCTTGAATTCTGATTACTTGAATTTTGAAGACTCGACACTCAGGGTATCCACTAAGTGTTGAGTCTTCAAAGGGGGGGGTTCCTCCCCACCGTTTTTTTTTTTTTTTTTTTTTTTTGAAGACTCGACGATCCCTCGAAGACCCCTTGCGCCTACGGCGACCAACCCCCCGAATTCCGGACTGGTAGGTCGGTTCTCCTTGAATTCTGATGACTCGAATTTTGAAGGCTCGACACTCAGGGTAGCCCCTGAGTTTCAAAACGTTTCAAATAACTTGACAAAAAACGTGACACAAAACGTTTCATAAAAAGTCTTATCATTTTATATCTATAGGGTAGATAATTATATTAATATTTTTACTAGTTTCACTGGCTAAGAGGATAGCGTCTCCACACACTTCACTTCAAGTCGCACTGTGCATCAATGCCTGCGAATGTCTTTAGATTGTAGACAATGACACCGTCATAGTCTTGCTTATTGCTTATTAGAGACCTCGAGTGGCTTGAAAACTTACATTATTTGGTCTATAGTACATACTATATATATATACAGAGAGAGAGAGAGAGAGAGAGAGAGAGAGAGAGAGTAACTGAACATCTTATTACAAAAAAACAAGAAGACTGCTAGACGAGAGAATGCTCAGCTGTTGATAGAATTCCCCGTTATTTTGGAAAGAATTGCTGACTTGAGAAATATAGGATAATTTGATTATTTCGACTAGTACCCTGTTTTTTGAAAAAATATCGAATATTTGTAATTTCCAGAAGAAAGAGTTGAAATACAGGCAAAGTGGGGAAAATATCAGCAGATAAGATTGGATTTAGCTCTTGACTACGAATTGGAAAAGCGGAAACATACTGTTTCGCAGAAGCCTCTTTTTTTTCTTCTTTTTTTTGTATCTGTGAAAAATACTTCTTGGTAATGACACAGGACAACACAGAGTAATTAACAGAGAATAAAAATGATAATATGAAGTTAGCTTTCCTATTCCAATCAAACTCCTGCAGGTGTTGGGTAAAAGCAGAGATCAACAAGTTTCTGTCAATAGCATTAGCGGGATATCAGAAAGTACCAATCAACAAGAGACATATTTCCACTTTTAAAATCAAATTTCGACTAGCTAGTAATTTGTTTGAAGTTATAATGGACACAGAGAGAGAGAGAGACTCTGAAGATTTTGTTTCCAGCTAACTGTAGTATGCGTTGTTTTCAAGCATTGCTGTGCTAGCTTTAGTAAAAACAGTTGCATATAAAAGAAGGATTCGAAGTGGAATGTTGAATGCGTTCATTTTTCTCAGTGAAAATTATTTCAATATTGTTTTCAGAGCAAGGCTAATCAGAGTTGGGTTGGGTTTCAAATGGTTCAAATTACACCCGAAGTAACTAAGCCAGTGAGTATTATGTGAGTTAATTGCAAAGTTCTTCGGCCAGTTTGTCTGTTTCTTGCGATGAAAAACCATTTTTCGGGAGGAAAAGTCCTGCCACCTTTGTGTGAAACTACTATCTGATCACAATAGTGAAAATTTTCTTAAAATATAGATTTGAGGTAACAGTGTTGCAAAGTCAATTTATTAGGTTGGAAGGAAAGATATGGAAGAAAATGAATCAGACAGGGTTGTAACTCGGAAAGTTTTACTTCAACAATGTCAAAAAAGAGATTACAATTTAGATAATCGTTAACATGTTATAACAGAACTGCATTTAAGTAAGTGCATACCAACTCAGTGGTGGAAAGAACTGTGGAAGGAGGCATGGAAGAGTAATTCGAATCATTAGGAAGAAAAATAAATTTAAAAAATATAATAAATTTCAATGGCGCTCAGTATACAAAGTGTCTGTGTAACAGACCACAAATACGTTATGCATATGTTAAGAGCATATTGGTCCAACCGAAATGTACTGTTCATAAATGATCATTTTTTTTCCATTGTTTAATTTCTGATTTATGTCCTACTATTCTATACTGAAGGGTCAAAATATTATGACCAGTGTGGCTTCATGCAAATAGGAGCAACTACAGGGAAACGACGCCTCATGTGCAGGTCATGAAACGGTATAAATAACATCTGATACTGCGCTCTGTTCTTCAGGGTGCTAAAGTAAGTGGACTTAAGCGAATTCGACAAAGGCCAAAGAGTGATGGCCGATTTGGTCAGAGAATTTCCCAGACGGCAAGGCTTGTGAGTTGCTCACGGTCAGCTGTGATAAGTACCTTCAAAAAGTGGACAGAGTAGGAAATAACCACGAAACGTTGGCAAGGTGTGAGCCAACTACAGCTAATCGATGCTTGAAGTGAGCGAAGGCTATTTCGGATGGTATGAACCAACAGAAGGGTTACTGTGGCGTAACTCCCCCGTAATTTGAATGCTGGTGACGGGCGTAATGTGTAACAACACACAGTACATCGAACCCATGCTGAGAATGACGCTGTGTAGCCTCTCCGAGTACCCATGCTAACCTCGATTCATCGTCGAAAGCGTCTCAAGCGAGCATCAAAACAGGACTTTGCATGAGTGGAAGAAGGTCGTCTGGTCCGATGAATCTAGTTTCCTGTTGCACCATGTGAACGAGCGCGTCATTTACCTGGGGAAGTGCAACAAAAGCAAACTAGTAGAGACAGTGTAATGCTTTGGGTAATGTTCCGCTGGGAAACCCTGGGTCCAGTCATTCATGTGTAGGAAACCATGGCATCTATCCTACCTAAACATCACCACACACCAGGTACATCTTTATATGGTAACGATATTCCCATCTGGTTGTGCCTTCCTTCAGCAAGATAATGTGTCGTGCCACGCTACCGATTGTGCGAGAAAAGGAAGAATTCCAGGTATTGCTTTGTCCTCCAAATTCTCCAGACATCAATCCAATCGAGCATCTGTGGTTCATGTTAGAACAGCACATCCGCTCTGCAGCGGCTCAACTACGTAACTTACATGCTTTAAAGGATTTGCTGGTTATGTGTTGGTACCAGATACCACAAGAAACCTTTAGAAATCTTGTAGCGTCTGTGCCTCGCCTGATAAGAGCTGTCTTGGAGGCGCTTGGAGGACCAACGTCATATTAGGTAGGTGAGCATAATGTTTTGGCTCTTCGGTGTATTCTAATAATAATAATAATAATATATCACTTTAGTAATCGAAGTGGATGCCTGATGGCGTATTTGGCCTTATCTTAAAATGCAGTGGAAAAAATTAAATATCAATAGAGAGAGAGAGAGAGAGAGAGAGAGAGAGCGATACACGGGATCGTGCATAATACACGAGATTACAAATACTTGCTCTCATAAAAAGCGCTCAGTGCAATCGAGTTGAGAATTCGGGAAGAAAGACCTGCATCCGAAATTCGAAATTCGAAAGGACATAAAAACTTTTTAATTGAAGTTGAATTAGTTGGTCTTACATGGAGGTAATTTTCTTTCTGGAAACGCGAACTTTTCAATCCGCAGACACAAACTTCATATATTGACCTCACAATCTTAGTTGGTCTGGCTGTAGTTCCGGCTAAACGAAATCAAACAACCCAAGCTCTCATAACTTAGGCTTAGCATTCAGTAAACAGCAACTGTACATAACTACTGACCACTTTTTGAAGGTACTTATCACAGCTGACCGTGAGCAACTCACAAGCCTTGCCGTCTCAGAAATTCTCTGACCAAATCGGCCATCACCATTTGGCCTTTGTCGAACTCGCTTAAGTCGACTTCCTTTAGCACCTGAAGAACAAGAATAGCACTGATTAAGAGAGCGCAGTATCAGATGTTATTTATACCGTGCGAGAAAATTGAGTGCCCACAAAAATCACTTCCAAATTCACTTATCCCTTGGAGCAAAGAATTATTACGCCTTTTTCTTCTGTGGGTTTTAAATCTTGATACTTAATCATAAAGTATGCTGAAAGAAGAAAGTCCTCAAATAAATGAAATCGGAGGGAAAAGTGGATAAAGCAATTAGAAGCGAATTTCTTTTCTCAATTTCAAAAAATACATAAGTAGATTAAAATAAACCACAGTCCTCATACCTAGTCTTGGGAGCAGAAGATCAAAATTTCTTGAAGCCTGTGACTTATCCTGATTATGAACAAACAGAAATAGGAATATTCATAAAAATTACTTCAATAAAACTCAAAACGCTATTAAAAGAAAGAAAAACGACAATAAAACCAACAGATTCTTCCAAAATTTTTCTCTTCTTAAGAAAATAAAAGAGAGAAAAAGAAAAAAGAAAAAAAGAAAAGAAAACAAATTCCGAAAGGTTAACACATTTAAAAATGTTGAAATAGCTAAGGTTTTGCTACTTGCCACTAAATTATAACCCTTTAGGAAGATACACGTAAACGTCACGTATGCAGCGAATATGCATAATATTCGGTGTCACGTGCGTCACCACGTGTTCTAAGCAAATATTTAAGAATGCTGCTGGTCAATAATCGTCAATAGTCTTGATCACAATGGGAAAAAACAAAGAATCTTTCGGAGTTCGATAAAGGGCTTATTGTGGGTGCCTGTCTGGCTGGGATCACGATTTTGAAAACAGCAGAGCTGATTGGTTTCTCAAAAGGTGGGATATCCTGGGCATTTAATCAGTGAAAACGTAACCCACATTGCTTGTCTAAAAGGTTTAACTGGGGTCCTAAGACAGTCACGAAACGAGATCGCCGTCGTCTGAGAAAGCTTGTACGGACATTCTTGTGTGCGGCAATTGACCGAAGAATTCAATGAAGGCTGTTCCAAACCCATATCTCATCGAACTATGCACAGGGAATTGAGAAGGTCGTATTGGTAGTTGCATGCCTATAAGTAAAATAAAAGTTTCTAATTCAGTGGCCGGTATGTGCATGCACTATTCCTGATATTTTGATTCCTAATTATTCTAGCCAATTATTTAAGAATAATGCTGATCAGTAATCGTCAACAGTGTTGATCAATAGGAAAAACAAAGGGTCTTTCCTAGTTCGATAAAAGGCTTATTATGGGTGGAGTTAGAATTTTGAAGAGCTGACTGGTTTCTCAAAAGGTGAGATATCTTGGGTGTTTAATCAGAGGAAAAATAACCACTAATTTTAAGAGGTTTAACTATAGTCCTAAGACAGTCTATCAGGAACGAGATCGTCGTCGTTCTGAGAAGGAAAAATAGAATTTCCTGTGTGAAGCAATTGACCGAAGCATTTAATGAAGGTTGTTCCCGATCTATATCTCACCGAACTTATGCGCTGGGATTTGAAGAGGCTCGGTATTGGCAATCGTATGCCTATACGAAAAATAAAAATTTCTAATGCAGTGGCCGGTGTGTGTGTGTGTGTGTGTGTGTGTGTGTGTGTGTAATATCATGATATAACTTGTCTGATAAAAAGCAGTGTTCATACTAATATTAATACGAAATTATGGATGCCTAAAATTTTTAAATTTATTTTATAATTTTTATTCTTTTGCTGACTGTTGAAATATCTCAAATTAAAAACTTGATATTATTTGAAGTTTCTAGAAGAATAAAACACGTAGTTACCGTTTATTTTGGTTGCTATCAAACATGAGTACAGAAAAACGGGAAGCTGTGGATATCAGCAAATTTACTTAGCTAGTTTATCTCTATTGAAATGTGTAGATAACTTTATGATACTTTCTCTAACACAAAGTATCACAAGTTAAATTTAAGAGAACCGTCGAAGTGAAATATCACATTTAAGTAACAGCGTGCATTTAAAGATAATAAAGTATGTTTTTCTCCTAAGTACAAAATATACCGTGTCGGGTCACCATGGGAACCTTTCTGTTTCCATATCTGTTGAAATCCTTTCTACCAACGGAGGACCAAAACGTTTTGAAAGCTTGCCAAAAAGAGAGTCCACTAACAGAGAGTGTAGTGTTATTATAATTCCATCTAGCAACAATATTAACCCAGAAGAATATATGTACTGTCGTAAATAAGAGAAAAACGTGTTATCAGAACTACCACTGCAAGAGGTAACTTCACTATTGAATTTTATCTCTCACGCTATTTATCAAACCTATTGTGTAATTAAGATTGAAATATAACGGGAAACTTATGACGCACTAACCGGCTGACTTTTGATTAAATCAATATGGTATTTAATATTGCATTGCAATATAAATTTTTTTAGTCTGTTATTTTCGTGTAAGGTGAGTTAGCATTATAACCAATGGTTTTGTGCTGATTTCACAAGATGCTGTTCCAGTCGTATGGCATCTTCAATCATTAACTAATTCTTCCAAAATCCTAATATTTGTTTTCAAGCTAAATTCAGGACAGCATAATACCATAACAACAAAGAATCATATGAAAAATGAAGTGATGACGAACAAAATGCTAAACAAATCGTTTGGTTTGCATTAGTTGGAATACGTTATTCAATAAAATGTCAATAAAAATGTAGGCACCTTAAAAAACAACACCGGAGACCAGCAAACATGACATCTCCAGCGTGATTAAACATACAACGTACAGTTGTATACCTTGCTTGCAAAGAGTATCATAATTTTTCACTTCTCCAGTTACAGAACAGAGAAGTACAAAAAATCAAATTCCGATGGCAAGAATGATAGAAAAACTATATTGCTCAGTGTTGAACCAATAAAACAAGTAAAGTTGCCAGGAACAAAGCGATGTCAAGGGAGTAAAGAAAGTATCATAGGTTATTGTCTTCTACCACATACATTCTTTTTGAGAACTCTTTCAATAAGAATAAATTTAGGAGTATGTATTTTATTACATTTTGTAGAAAAACAAATTTAACACATCACAGTTTTCAGTTAAACATTAAGCAACACCTAAAATACTAGCATGAACACAAATGATAAAATACATATCAGACTGCATCGAGAATATTTAGTCATTAGCAGACCAGCAACTGAAGACTTCAGACATTTTAATATTCAATTCTGCATCGCTCCACATTACCGTTTGTACCCGTTTCGGAATCTTGTTGCTAAGCCAGCCGCTAGGGTTAGCGAAATGTGCGTGTCATTAGCGTAGTGCAATTAAAAACTCGGACAGCGCAGTAACAAGGAGCACGACACCCTCAACTCCTTGATTAATGTACTAATCTCCCATCTGAAGGTTCTTTTAATGTAACATTCTCCAACATAAGTGTTCTGAATGGCTTTTTGGCATTCCACGCAGCACGATTGGGACCCTCGTCATTGCTCCACGCTGAAATTATCATTATCGCAGCTAATTAACACAGCAAATATTTGATGTATATACTCAACCCAAGTCATAACTTTCATTTTACACTCATTATTTAGAGGGAGATGGCGATATCACAAAGTTCATCAGGCGATTTTCTGCCATCACTTGCGTTTAGGGAGGAACGCAAGAGCGCTAGCTAAATGATTTGCAATTAGCGCAAAGAATTTATTTTTATAAAATGGGTTTTTTGTTTTTTTTTACTCTTTCATTTGTTTTAAAAGGCATCTAATTTACTGCAAGATTTGTAGCTCGTTTTTATGATGCAGCGAACGATATGAAATCGCGACCTAAGAAAAGAAGACAACACGACTTAGTTGAACTGTGCTTGAAAGAGTAAAAGAAAAAGAAAATAGCGCAAAAACACATTTTGGAGAACATATCTGAACGTTCTTACTTGGATTTTACAGCTGAAGCAACAACTAAAGATGTAAGGCCAATGTACTGTGCTTGTTAATTGAGTGTGTTCATCTGGGCGGTTGGCCTGTTTGCAGGATCATAAACTGGAGTTTCAAATGAAGGAAAAATCCTCATTGGAAATTTGCTTCTAAAGGTTCTTCGATGAACAGTTTCGAACCCAGATTTTTTCAACCAAGGATTTCGCTGATACCGACTGAGCTACGCGAGCTCAGAAAAATGTGTGACGGATTTTGGGTACGTTAATACTAACGTAACTAAATGCAGGACTCTCCATGACATAGTTCTTCATTCTTGAATAATGGAAATATTGAGTTCCTTGTAATTTATAGAAAATTAAGCATCGTTGAATTCGATGTTTTGTTGAATAACCAAAGCAGCGAAATGATTTTCTTCGCATGAAGTTAGCATAATAAGACAGTACTGATATGATGAACTGTCTCCGAATGGGAAAATGCAAAATGAGACTGATTCAACAGGAGCTTCTGGTAGGGAAGAAGTAGAGGAATTTTTCCAGTAATTAGAGAGGACAACTGATATAAAGGAAAAAAAGTAGTTCTTGTTAGAGACCGAAACCGAAGAGTTGGAAGTGACTTCCAGATATGCAAAAATGTTTTGGGAAAATCTGGAGAAAAAGGGCAGGGCGAATAATAGTGACACGTACTTGACAGATTTCTGCTCGTGACACGAACTACTCAATACTAGTGTCATATTTTAATATAAAATGTGCATAAACTTAATTGGAGCGTGCACAATAACAAAATAAATTCTTACGGTCTTAGTTATTGTTGTGAACGATATTTTCGGATTGATCCGAGTTACAAAAGCATACAGAGGATCTAAAATAAAAAGTGATTACAATTTACATATTGAGTAGATTACGAATGAGCATTCAACTGAAAAGACAAACGTGTCAAATTTTGAAAAAAATAAATGCTGAACAATTCGCAGATGTGTAGACTCAAATGTGGAAATAGCACAGAAGAAAAAAGTGAATAAGTGTAAAAACAAGAACCAAATATTGGAGAACGAGTGGCAAAATCTGAAAGAAAACACTGATTGGTTCAGCCAGGGAAACACATGTGAAGTTGTGCGCATACACCGAAAAAATACGATTTCCACGGAGGATACAGGAAGTTAAAGAAGCAGCCCATGAAAAAAAAAGTAGCTAAAGAAAGTTCATTTTTTTTAAAATTATTTTTATAGAAGATAAATATCATGAAAGTGGAAAATATTTTGGAGGCTACTGAGAGAAATTATGAATTCAAGGAAGAGTATTATAAAGGGAATCAACGATGATAAAAGGAGTAAAAAAAATGAAGATAAGGATATCCTCGTAATCTTAAGAAAATTACTTTGCATAAATTATTAAATGAGGCAGCAAATGATGTAGAAAGTATCCAGTAGAGTTTAACCAGAATAAAATATTTGAGATCGTAAAGTCATTAGAAATTTGAAATGTGGTAAAAAGTAGCTACGGTAGACATATGCCCAGAAATTTAGAAATATGATAGTATAAAAATTCTAGCTGCACTGCATAGCTAAAAACTAAGGAAGAATCCAAATGATTGGAGTAGAGCTTTCATCGGACTAATTTTTCTAAAAAAATAAGGGAAATATAACTGAATACGCGAATTATGGAGATGGATTAGAAACTAGTTTAGGAGAAAATATTTATGCATGCATACTTGAGAAAAAGGATAAAAACTACTAATTTCCAAGGCAAACAAATATTTTTTTTCACAAATAATTTTGAATACTTAGCAACAAGCAGCTACAATAAATTGCCTAATGAATTAAAATCTAAAACATCAGGTTACACTTTTAGAAAAAGATTGAGAGACTACTTTATGGGACTAATGTTGACTTTTATTTTAAACGCATATTATAAAAAATTACTCTAAATACTATATATTATCTGTCAATTATATAGTGTATGTATACGCGTGCCCTCATAGATACGGATATTCAATTTTTTTTAGTGACTGTATCGCTTACATTTGTATTTTTACAGTAACCAGTATAAAAGATTACCAAAACAAGCCTTAAAGTACAAGCCATTAGGAAAAAGAAAACCAGGACGTCCTCTTAAACGATTCAACGATGACTTCTAAGGCCGGAACAGGCCACGCTAGGCCTAAATCCTTGATATGCATGATGATATAGAAAACTATAAAAGTTCGGTGAGTCCAATCGTAAGCCAACAGGTTGTACATGCTGGGGAAACTCGTAGTAAAAGTGGAGTAAGCTCCGATTATTGTCCTTTGTATTTTCCCATAATGTAAAACACAAGTACTACCTTTTTTTGAGGTCTCGTCAGTGAATAAGTCTACCTACTCACTGACGAGACCTCAAAAAAGGTCGAAACCGGTCTGGGTAGTGACCTTCTCCCATAATGTATAACAGCATACATCTCCTAGGAGTTGTGTTTTACATTATGGGAAAATACTAAGGGCAGTGATCGGATCTTACTCCACCTTTACTACGAGTTGCCCGAGCACGTACCACCTGTTGGCTTACGCTTGGAGTCTCCGAACTTTTATAGTTTTCTATATTCGGCACGAAACTCTAAGATAGATTTTCTATCTTTGAGTTTCTTATTCGGCTAAGAAATAATGTTAGTTTCAATAGCCACTTAATTTGAATATATCTAATATATTTTATAACTTTATAATATATAATTATATCTAAAATATATAATTTCATAATTATATATTTTAGAATAGTTTTATATTCTAAATACGTGCTGCATCTGTTGTATTGTATTTTCAATTGTATTACTTATTCGGTGTTTTAATAAATAATAATACTGATGTGCTATAGGCTCTTGTACCTCTCGTAAATATATGCTGTATATAAAAATTGCTTTGTTGTTCTTGAAAAAAAAAAGCAAACAAACTAAATTATTAAGTGAAAAACTGCTCAAAACACTAAATGTATACTGTAAGATATAGGGTAATGGAATCTTTATATAAACCGACGCTAAGCCCCTATTTAAGTTGCTGATCGGTAGTTCAAAAAAGTCAAACAAAGATGTCTTGATATTAAGTAAAATCAGGTGAATTCACGCATCCTTAATTACCTAGTATAATAATAATAATAATAATAATAATAATAATAATAATAATAATAATAATAATAATAATAATAATAATAATAATAATAATAATAATTTGCAGTACCTGTGTCTTTAAGGCCACGACCTGTCCACATTGGATTTTGTAATCATAATTTTAGGATTAGTTAGTCAGTCTTATTCCTAAATATACAGTACGTATAGCTTAGTTTTTAATTCGTTAGTGCGTTACTGCATGCCCACTGACATTATCCTCTTAAATAAATCTGTTACAAGTTTTAAAGTGGCTTTAGTTAAATTAAATAATTGTTGTAGCAAATTTTGCATGAAACTCAGTAATGAAAAGGTTAACAACATAAAATTAGATAGAGAAATAAAAAATATCACCTGAATTCTCAGTAGAACAGGTTATATATTTGAAAGTTTTTAGCTATTTTAGTAGAGTTTTAAGATATCCCATTTATATGAAAATCAATAAAGCAATAAGTCACTCTCGTGTGGTGGGAAGTCAGTTGAATACGTTTATGTGAAATACGATTGAAGAAATTCCAAGGTATATACAAGACAGCGCTTAAACCGATTTTAACTTGTGGATCTCAGAGGTACGTTATATTAGAAATGAAGCAGCTGATACAAAGATCAGAAAAATGACAACAGAAAATCCGATATCAGAAGCTAGTATGACATTGTTAGCATTCAAAGATGTATAAACAAAGATAACCAAGATTAGTAAAAGATTAAACAAAAGAATAGTAAGCAAAAAAAAAAAAAAGAACAGAGAAAGACCGAGATAAATAACTGGGTTCATGCAGTTACAGAGCGCTTTAGAAGATACATGAAAATGATGAATGCTGTTTTCAATTCTGATAGAAAACAAGACATTTAGGTTACTAAATATTAAATTTAATTAATTGAAAATATTTAATTAATTAGATTTTAATTAGTCTTCGCAGAACGTAATTTAAAACTGATTGGTTCCAAGAGACTTTAACCTATCATAACAATTGCCTCAAGTTGTTTTTAGGCTTCATGAAATGCTACTTCTGGGAGAAAACTCAAGCATTGTTACGTAATGCGATTCTCACAGGCTGCGCATATAGTATAGGAATTTCATGATTATCCCACGGAAAAGAGAAATCGATAGAGACAAAAAAAAGAAAGAAAGAAAGAGAAAGAAGAGAACGCAACAACAAACCTCGATTGGCAATTTCCGAAAATGCGCATTAATAGAAACTTAGAAACTATTTTCTTTCTCAGTATACACTGGTGTACTTGAAAATCGACGGCTCTATTGTTCCTATGGGCATCAGAGTGCGTTGCCAGCCATCGTCTGCCGAGAGGGTAAAAAAAGCTCTAGAAATGTAATCGTCTTGATGCCCTTCCCACATCTCCTCTTGCAGGTCTTGGCTTAAAGCATCTTGTTTCTCTCCTCACTCAGCTTTCTTTTGCCGGTAGTTCGCCTCAAAGACGTTAATCTACAACAGATCGATCGTGAACTACGGCTACATGCGTGCTCCACCGGCACTGTCGTCCATGTCAAGCATCCCTAATGCTGTGGAGTTGGAAAAAGATAACAGAAAAGCGGGCTGAGTTTACATGAATTTCCACTGTCGCATGGGCAACATACGTAGCTAAATGGCTCCCACATTAACTACACTCCACGCTTATTACCATTGTTAGATCGAGCATAAGGTCACGTATCGCGACGCACGTACCGATTTCGAAAACGATTTCTTAAAAACATCACGTGCACACAAGACTGGTAGTTATTACATAAAATGTATCTAGTCATATACATAAGAATACTGAAAAGATGATGTTTTTCAAGCACTGTAATGAAAATAATCTTTGCTGCACTGGACTCGCGGTGTCTATCACCATGTTTTTTAAAAGAAATAACTATTTTATCTTTTAGAAACGGTACCGAATGCCTACTGCCTTTTTTTTAATACAAAACGATTAATCATTGAAAAAGAACAAGTTATAATTTCCACACCGCGCGCGCTCGTTTTTTTTTTTTTTTTTTTTTCCCAGTGCTGTGGGATATGCGCATCCTCTGTATAACTTGGGTTTATATATGCAGTCAACAATGCTCTTAATTACCATAATTGATTGCATTTCAAACGGTATTGCAAAGGTTGCAATGTGAGTCTCAAATATCAGCCAGAGCAACACGTGTTTACTCAATAAAGGCATAAACTATGTTACCATGCCACTTCAAGATAAAACAGGTTGTTTCTTTGACCAACAGTTATTATTATCCCCCGCCCACTTCCCTAGCTTAACTACCTAATTGGCATGAGCATTGAAGCATGGACTTATAATATTTCTTGTCGTGGTTTCACTCAGCAATTATCATTCGTTATGGGTGTTACAATGACATTTACACTTATCCACTAGTATCATATAAGATAATGCAAAAAATTAATATAATACAACTTAGTGTAACTGTAATATGACTAATACGGGATTCCCATTTTCAATCACAGCTAAAAATGGGAATCTCTTTTCGGCCATAGTGGCTGGTCTTTGAATTCTTTTTATGATAATTCCACCCCACGAAAGGTTATGAGCTTGTTATATATTAGTACCGTGGGTAAGCGAAGTCAACGTATCAGGGAGTCAATAATGGGATAGAATGGGATTGGTACTGTTCTCTAATGTTTTTTCGACAAGAGGCATATCAATTTGTGATGATCTGATAGAGGAAAAACACTGTAATAGATGTATTTCAGACAGTCCCCAAATTTTATTCATGCATAAAGAAATCGACAAAGTATATTTAAGATTCACCAGATGTTGACATCCCATGGAAATGAACAAAGCAGTTATCCCATGTATAAGGGCGAGTATCAACAGTTCATTCGAATTTTCCCTTCCGTTTTTTACAATTTTTACTGAAAACACAAGATAACGTCTAAAAATGCAAGCCGAAGATGTTTACGGTTTGTTATTCAACTCATACCGCTCGGCCATCAAATGGAATAACTTGCATTGACCTGAAGAGGTATCTCTTTGCACTATAAGTCGTTATTCGTACGTTCGCATGCATGTTGCCAACTTACTTTATGACTGAGGGGGAATTTCCCTTAGTCATAAAGGATGTGCAAGTGATTTTTATAGCGCCAAGTCAGAACTATTCGATAAAAGGACCCTCAAGGATCTTTTTGTTTCATTTTGCACAGATCTTGATTTGCTGACGTAATATATAAGTTTGACTCGGGTTTGAGTTGAAAAGCCGATAATCAAGGACACAAAGAACTTGTTTAGCCCTCTATATTATTAAATGTCACATATTTTAGGCAAATTACGAAATTCTGCCTTTAAAATTGCCGTAGTTTACAAGCGCATACGAGCACACATACTCTCGTACACCGCTCACCTCGGATATTTATTAGGTTTTCAGAATGCAGTGCATGACGAATAACGAACTAAACGTATCTCATCCAAAAGTAATTATCTTTTCCTCTAGAAGCACCTGAAAATTGTCACCAAACACAACACGTGCTTTAAGCCGCCCAAGAACTCGAAACCTAAAATCAAGTTAAGGGGGGGGGGAACACTCATTCTGCATGTAAATCGCGGTATGCGATTCGTAAATTACTCTTGTAAATGTGTTTCGCATAGATATTAATGTTAAGCGAGTAACCCCATTGCATTAAGATCGTACAAGCCACCTAACATGATGGAATAATACTATTTGCTAGCAGGGTATGATATCGGCCCTCGTTAACTGCACGTTCATTTTCTGCTGGAGAGAGATTTAGGTTTTCAAATAAAGTTAATATATTAATACTACGGAAATATCAACACCAACAGAATAATCGCACTGGTTTGCCATTTCTGATGTGAATATATTGAGAATCATATATTCGCGGTGAACTACAATAGCCCACTTCTTAGCTCAGTTGGTTTTGACGGAACCCTTTGGTTGTAAGGAGCTGGATTCGAATCCAGCCTATAACGCAAGAACCATTATTAGGGATTTTCATCAAAGGTGAGTTAGCAGTTATCATACCAAGGTAGAGGGTATTTATTCCAGGATACTTGGAGTTTTCGTCCTTCAAAACAGATAAACCAGCACCTTGAACACAGTCACTACAGACATAAAGTATTATTGAACGAGGAAGGTAACAGAAAACATTTTGTATTATTGTCATTAAAAGAAAAGCCTTATCAACTCAAGGAGCTATACAAGCCCGTTCAGAGCATAATTTTACGAGCATTTACGCCCACGGTGGGAGTTCGAATCCACAACCTGTTGGCTGGAGAGCGTGTACGCTGTCTACTCAGCCAACAAGGGCGACAATTATTGCTGTTGTTGTTCTATAATAATAATAATAATAATAATAATAATAATAATAATTCCATAGTAATGGAATTATTATTATTATTATTATCATCCGCTAGACTGAGGGAAACACACACACACACACACACACACACACCAGACCGATATTATGCTTCAACGGAAATTCCACGCAGTTTCTAATGAAGAAAACGTCCTTTATGTTGTTGCCTTCAAAGTGTCCTCTCTCTCAGTACCAGCCTCTGCAGCTGAGTGTATCCACGATGCCTTTCGGCCTGAAAGACCTAAGTTCGAATCCACTCTAGAAATCGAAGAATGATTTATTGCTTCAAGAAATAGTCTTAATCCTCTCTTAAGCCCTGCTTCTGATTTCTCTTTCGGCTACATTATTAAAAGAGTTAAAGATTTTCGGTGACAGTGGAAGTTTTTTTTCCTTGAGGTGTGTGGAAAAAGTAGAGTACTTTGTGGTTACAATGTTGAGCAATACGATTAAGCCTGTATTTGTTTCTATTAAAAAGAAATTTATGAGACGCTACACGTTTAATATTATGTGATCGACATGGTGTATATATCCAATTTTCCCTCTACTTTAATGAATATGGTTTTTCATTTTAAATCATAGTTCGATGTGTATAATTAAATACATATTTTGAGATGTGTATAGTCTCAATGTTATTTCAACTAAATCACAGAAAGTCGAAATGAATTTAAGTAGCAATGAATGTTTTTAAACTTTCATTTTAACTGTATTTTTTCTGAATAATTTTGTGCAGGATTAGTAAATCAGATTACAAATCACGCCTTAAGTTGTACGTGTTATCTGCAGAGAGAATTAAGTTCTTCAGGTACATTACACATAGGCTGATGGAGACTTGACTCAGTTGTGTATAAACTGATTTAAAGTTCAAGCATTTTTCCATCCTCAGTCCTACTGTAAACTGTGTTGAAAGAGCAACATGAGTACATTTAGTTCTGCTGTCAAGAGGATCAAGTTAGAGTGATTTTTAAAACATTATAAATTTTTTGTTGTTGTTTTAGAGGTTTCAGTATTATCAAGAAACACATTAAGACTTGTGGAGCACCATGTAGATCCAAATGCTGCGAAACGTTGTATGAATACATTGTACATTATGCGAAAGCGATATCTGAGAAAAAAAAAACAGTAGTTCCAAAATTCACTGCCAGGGACGTCGTGAAAACTAAATGTATGGAATTTGCATATCACTGAACTCAGCAGGTGCCAAGAGGATTAAAAAGGATGTACACAGGAATTTTTCCCTTCATTCTGGTTGTGAATACCGTTCACAGTGATGGCACTAACCTTTTTCCCAACGTGCTTTGCTCGTGAGGCTGTTCCACCTAAACAATAGCAATGCTGTTACTGCACTTCGAGAATTTCGTCGCGTGAACAAATGTCGACGAGGTCTACTACCTCCATGTCCGGCGATGAATGATTAGTCATTTAAAGAAACGGGATCTTTGGGATTTAGATCGGTAGCAAACCAATCCGTTCACAACAAGTGAATGAAGTTACTACTGCCGTCGTGGAGCAAGCATGAATAACAGCGTTAGTACGTGCGCTGCACGTCAAGACACATGGATGTGCATTACACAACTATCTGGAAAATTCTACGGAAGATTCTGCATCTGCATTTCTGCCCATTCAAGATAATCATCGAGACACAGGAGTTGCGTCTACAGGACTTTAAAAGTCGACTGACATTCGCTTTAACATTCCTTGCTTGAGTGGAGTTGGACGTTTGTCACTGGACCATTCTTCTATGAAGACATTCTCCAGTCGGGTCCTGTGACCTGCTCTGTTACTGCCGAGGGGTATCGCGATATGATAAATAATTTCGTTGTGCAACAGCTACAGTACCGCCTGTGTATGGATTCATCCATTTTCATGCAGGATGGGTCCTCTCCACATATCGGTCGATCCGTACAGAAGGTTCTTCGAGAACATTTCACGGAAGCCAGAGTAATCAGCCGTGCTCACCCCCCCCCCCCATGACATCTGGCGCTGGGAATTTCTGAAAGACAGAATTTATCGGGATCATCCTGATAACTTGCCACCGCTGAAAGATAGCATAACAGTGTGTCCGCAACATCACTTCCGACCAGGTGTATTTACCATTGAACACACTGCACAAAGGATGCAGTTTGTGGCATACTGGGAAGAGCAGCACAATGAACAGTGCAACCCATGAATGCATAATGGAAGTGAATAAAAATGTTCTATTTGTGCTTATGTTGCTTATCTCCTTCTTAGGCGCACAGAAAAATTACTACATCTACGTTCGGTACACCATATAACGCACCCTGCTGACGAATTGTGGAACTGCTTTTTTTCTCAGATATCGTTTCCGCATGACGCACAATGTATTCTTACAAAAGCTTCGCAGCATTTGGATCTTTGGCTTTCGTTGCACAAGACCTTAAACAGGAATACTTTAATTTTGATCACCCTCTTTATTGATTAGTAGTACTGAATCATCTCTAGCTGATTTAAATAGAATGACGTTATACAGCACTAACCAAAAGTTATTCTTAAACAGTAGTACACAAGTGGAGATTGAATCGTTCCTATTCGTAGAAGAAGATCTATAGTTATTCAATATGCATGAAGGATCCGCAAAGCGAAAAGTACTGACACTGGTAAAGCAATGTTTGGACGGTTTCCTCTGTCATTACGTTCAATTTTGGGCGTATATTATAGTTATGACATCAACATAAAGAAACGTGATTTTAAAAATGCGTCATGCTGCTGGATTATTCTTGAAATTGGGACGAACATTTTGAGTGTAGGACGCTGCCAGACTGATAGTGAGAGGTTTATGGCAAAAAGTTACCGGCTGGCTTCCAGTTTTGTCCGATACCAATGTATTTCTTGCTATGGGAGTATATTAAAATACTGAAGATGAAGATGATAGTGAAGAGCAACTGAGGGTGAACTGTTTTGTGCGTGTTTTGTGCAAGAAGCAATGATATTGAATTCATGATTGCGTGAAGGTGAAAATTCGCAATTTGCCTTATATGATCAGAAAGAATCACAGCTTGTTTCTAGTTTGGAAGGAAAGAGAGAGAGAGAGAGAGAGAGAATCATTATCTATACAGTGATTCAAAATAATAATGATTTGTGACCGTAACTGGATGTTTGTTTGTTTGTTACAGCAGGATAAACTGGGGGGGAAAAGTAATTGCTAATTTACTTAATGTACTAAAAAACTATCTTTACTGATATCGAGAGAAAGTTTTGGTTAAATAATTAAACTGCACAAGGTCGATGTCAAACATCTGTCTGCCTTGCACAGGCAGAACACAGTTAAGTAAAAACCACAAGCGACCATAATCTCGAAGAGTAGAAAAATTAAAGACAAAAATCTTATATCCAAATGAAATACTATAAATGGGTGTACTAAGAAATGAATGGCTTTACATAAGTAGTTGTAAAATGACTATTTATTCTCTTTTTGCAAATAATTCCATCCCACTTTCCAAGCCACGGTTTAACGAAAGTCACACCAAGCAGAAAAAAAAAACAAAAACGAAATACAATCAATAAATTAATTAATCTTACAGACACAATTATGATTAATTAAGTAATTAATTTCAATTAATTAATTCAATTACACATTTTACTAAACCTCGGAGAATGAAAAGGTTAAGAAGCAAAAAGTCATATTCAAATAAAATGTCATAAATGGGTGAGAAGAATGAAATGGTTTTTACATAAGTAATCGTGACATGCTTTATTTCTTTTCTTGGTGCAAACAATTCTCATCCACTTTCCAAGCCATGGTATAACAAAAAGTTTACCAGAACGGTCGAAGAAAAAAATTCAGCGTGCAATAAGAACCCTAGCTTTGTACCCAATCAAAACTGAAGCACGAAATAAATGCAAAACAGCCATCAGCAAATCTAAATCTGACTTTGAAAAGGCCAATAGCAGAAAAATCTCCTCTTGCCTAAATGGAAGCCATGCCCCTTCTGGTCCCTTGCAAAGGTCATCGGAAGCAATATCTGCTCACCTGCGCTTCCATTTTTCTCTCTCATCCAGATGGCAACATTTAGATGATCACCATGGCACCAAATGTTGCCATCTACAGATTGTCATCTGGATGAGATGGCAATCTGTAGTTGCATCATCTATAGATACATTTCACCACCTTTTGGCAGCACGCTTTCCTCCAATTATTGCATCGATCACCAAGGTAAATAGCATGTTACCATAATAAACAGTGCATACTTCTAAATTTTTCGACAAAAAGACATCAGAGGAATAATAAATAACTTGGAATCTTTCCAACCATACTCAAATATTACACATTCCAGAACCAATACCTGTTCTACATTGTTTCTACAATCTTTTATACTCAGCTGGACCTATTCCAGTGCATGTAAATAAGCATATATCCAACCTGTTCCTTCCACACACCAAAAAATCAGATAAAAGTCTTCCGTCCAACTAATGATCGATTGCCATCATGCCAATCCTCATTAAAACAATGGAGATAGTCATCAACAGCTAGCTTCACTACATAGGGTCCTACTAGTTCATCAACGACCACCAGTGTGGATTCCACACTCTAGATATACGGCTGACCTGTTATCCGACATCTGCAATCACTGGACACCTGGAATGGAAAGGGTTGGAAAAACATTTTCTGTTGCTCGCGATACTTCTAGATCATTTGACGTGTTGGCATTGAGAACTGCTCAGTAAACTGCCATCCTTTGGTTTACTTTCACCCCCTCTAATTGAGTAGCAAGCTTTCTCTCTAATCGATCACTACGTGTTATGGTGGATGGTGTTCTCTCTATCCATCTCCCATCGATCTTCTCCACCACTGTAAGATTCCCTTATAGCTCCGTTCTATAACCTTCCTCCGTTTCATCACCTATCAATTGTCATTGCTCCACTGAACTGGCAACCATTTATCCAGCACTTTCTATTGGACTTGTGGCCGTCCAACATCTCTTCTCCATCCAGCGTCAAGCAAACCGAAGCTACTTCTCCACTTTCTCATTTATTCTATCTACTTCTGTCCCCCGGAACAGCCTTCCTCATAATGTGCTTCCCAAGAACTATAACATTCGACTCTTCATGAAAAATGGCAATAAACTTCTTCGTTCTCAATCCTCAATGTAATTGGGTAAATGAGTAGCAACCTTTCTCTATAATCGTTCACTGCCATTATAAGAATTCCTCATAACTCCGCTCTATAATCTACCTCCGTTTCATCATCTACATACATCCATGGTCATTGCTCCACTGAAATGCTGTGTCATGTGTAGAGTAAATAAAAAATTCGCTTTACTACAAATGACACTGATTTGCTATACGTTCTATAGCTACTGGAAAGGGAGAATGCTTCAGTATATTTAAAGATAATCGAATTCATTATAATAAAGAAACGAAATCAGCTTAAGTATTAGAAAATTAATTAGCGGTTAGCTTAAATAATAATAAAAAACTCATTTCAGACAATTTCTTAATACTAAACAGCGTATAAAGTTGAATGGATCGTTACATAAACTGCGTCTTAAATCTAACACAAAAAATTGCACTTGTCAAGCACAGGATTGCTAATAATTTTGAATGTAATGGACATAACTCAAATTTGTTTATAATACGCGACCGACATTTTCAAGAGGTGAACGCATTATATACCCTCCACTATTCAGGTTGTATGTACATGTCCAACACATGGTGCATTCAACTCATCTATAGCATTTTAGTACCATCGGTGGGCTGTGGGTTAAATAAGAATAAATATGGCACTTTAAGTCTTCGATAACGAAGTTGGTGGTCTCACAAGTGACAAAAATCATCTACGACCTAAAGATATTACAAACATTCATTCATGCAGGGACATTTACACACAGCTTGTTTCTTTAGAGCGAATACGCTCCACTTGGCCAACCAACATAGTAAAGGTTATTACCAAAAGCAGGCAATTCTTTTGGTTGAGGATGCTGGAACCAATAACCTACTCTGTAATCATTTAAGAAATAGAGAGTACTGTTGTACTATAGGTCACGTGAACTGTGATGTAAATTATAGTTGAAATTTTCCGATGTTATGCACGAACTTGCTCTCGAGAGAACTGTTAAGAGAAGAATAGAAACACTGAATATAAACTAAACTAGTGACACATTTCGATACCATAATGTTATAGCTAATCATGCAACTCTCATACCACTATGAATCACGGAGAACCGATTTCCATGTCATCGAGCGATTTGTTGATAGATACAATAATGCAAATATAGCAGGAAGTACCTCGGAAGAAGTTGATTACAGGAATGCATACATACGATTACTTACTAGACCATCTAGTAGTGATAAATGATTATACTTGAGTGAGCTAAATGGACGCCAGAACTTCAGGTTTAATCATGGCTAATTTGAGACTACCGCCCTGAAGGAGAAAAGGTAGTCAATGCCATTCGCTGTCTCCCTAACTGACTTGGCAGACCGCGTATATAAGGATTGGACGGATCTAGAACAAATATTTTGCAGTAGAATTGAACGGAATTAAGGATTCCCTGTTTTGTCAATGTTGCTCGCATCTCTTAAGTTGTTTGGTACAGCGTACAGCGACAAAGACTACAATATCATTTACGCCGTACATATAATAAAAGAAATAATGATTTGAGCAAGAACTTTTCCATATAATAATTTCAGAAGAAATAGTTTAATAAAAAAAAGCATTCTTCTTTAATTAATCTGGCTGATATAACTACAGCCACATCTTTACTCATGTGTATTGCCAGCAACTAGGTACAATCAGTTATTCTATTCAATGTCTCTACAGCAATATACAAGAGTCTTCCAGATAAGTGCCATTAAACTACTCATGGGAGTGCCATTAAACTACTCAAGGAGCTTGAATATCATTCCAACTAGGTGATTTTTGTACGAGCACTTGGCTGTAATGATAATTCGAATTATATTGTTATCTGAAATATCATTATGCAAAATATTCAAAGATTGTGGATAATTCCGAAACGCTGGTTCATATATTTTGGAAGGAATATATTTTGGCGCATATATTATAACTATTTCGCTTATGATAGGTGTGATTTTATCAAATGCTTGCATTTGAACCTCCTCGACAAAAGAAAGTTTCAAAAGAAACTTTCTTTTGTCGAGTGTAAAATACAGAGAGTAGTCCGAGTTAGACTCTACGTCTCCAACAGGGATGTTCATTCATCAAAAACCCAAATCTCAGACTGCTCTCTTAAGGTGCTAAAAATGTTTTTTTTTTTTTTACATAAAAAATGTATTTTTAATTAAAAATATATGAAAAATCAAACAATTCAGGCAAAATCAAGAAAATAGTCTGTAATAATAAAAAATAAATCAGATTAGCGATGTGATAATAGCGATAACAGTTACGTGGTGTGTATAATTCTAAAAGTACTGATAGTTCGGTAGTTCTGTTTTCGTTTTTGCTGTTAGTAGCAATTTTCGAAAGATGATATTCATTTCTTTTAATTACTCTCTCTTTCTCTCTCTCTATTATCTTCTTTCTGCTTATATTAACCCAAATCGGAGTTCCGTATCCTAAACTGTAGCTTTTGTCCAGTGCCGAAATTTCGAAACATCTTCTATCTTTTTCTTTGAAAATTAATAATAATAAGCACAAATTAGGGGGATAAAAATCCCTTATTATTTTACAGCCAGTATGCGAAACTCTGAGATCGAAAACTACGATCTAAGAGTTTCATGCCGAAGAACTATCGGCTAATCCAAGTGTAAGTGAACACCTGGTAGTACAATACCAAGGCAACTCGAAGCAAAGGTGGAGCAAGCTCCCTCACTATCCTTGATATTTTCTCATGATGTAAAATTTGATATCATCCAGGTCTGTCTATTCACTGATGAGACCTCAAAAAAGGTTGAAACCGGTGTGTGTAGTGACCTCTCCTCATAATGTAAGGCAGTATTACATCTCCTAGGAGTTGTGGTTTACATTATGAGAAAATATCAAGGATAGTGAGGGATCTTGCTCCACCTTTGCTTCGAGTTGCCTTGGTGTTGTACTACCAGGTGTTCACTTACGCTTGGATTAGCCGATAGTTCTTCGGCATGAAACTCTTAGATCGTAGTTTTCGATCTCAGAGTTTCGCATACTGGCTGTAAAATAATAAGGGATTTTTATCTCCTTAATTTAATTACCTTCGCCAGAAAAAATAGCCGTTTGTCTTTTTATAATAAGAAGCACAGTTAATTACTTGAGTGTGATCATTTAAGAAGTATAAAAAAGTGTACAGCGACAAAGACTACAATATCATTTACGCCGTACATATAATAAAAGAAATAATGATTTGAGCAAGAACTTTTCCATATAATAATTTCAGAAGAAATAGTTTAATAAAAAAAAAGGATTCTTCTTTAATTAATCTGCAGAAAAATAATTACTTGATCAATGTATGCTAGCAAATAAATCTAAGAAAGAACAATCATTAAGAGCTGCTCTTATTAACAACGTTCGATCGATTGTGTGGCGAATTTATTTGTGCAAGAGATGGAGAAGAGGTGTCGTAAGGTATGAACATATCCCGGTCTTAATTGTGGCTTATCTGATTGCAAATAAAGAACTGGGTACTAGGGGAAGGATTGGCCAATGAAAACAGAGACATATTCTGCCATTAGGCTACACGTTGTGGTCCAACTGCAATTTGCTCTCTTCACAGCTGACCTAGCAGTTGATCTGTGATAACCATAATCCCAATGTTCCGTCGCAACGTGCCGTAATATCGGTCGGTGGTGTCGCTTATCTGAAGACAAATTGGTAGCCCAGATTGATTTATCTCCTCCCCTCTAATCTGGCTGCCATAGCCGCGCTTCAGGCCCGCCGTGCGTGACCTTCCCGTAGTACTCACTAGAGAGAGAACTGCTGAGGTGAACTTCACTGGGATTAGTTCGTTCGTCTCGCTCGTGCTAACTGGCTGACGGTTCGCTGCGACTGCAGAAGGGGAGGGTTGAGGAGGATGTGTTTAGAAGAGAGCGAGGCACGGGCTATTATCGGAGGTAGAGAAGCGACAAGGCGACGAGAGATTATGTTGGCTTTACCTGCTGACACTACTTTCACCTGTAAAAGTTACAGCTCATAAATTGTCGCCTCAACAACAATCCGATCGTAGCGTCCTAGTGACCTCGAGATTTGTTGCCGTGCCAACAATCCCATTATTTGTTTTACTCTACTTTTCTCTCTTTTTTATTTTTTTTTACAAGAAAAAAATTAGGTTTCAGCCACAGACAAAGTCTTCTAGAAGATCGATGAAAAAGCTGCCATCTACGAGAATTAAAAGAACTTGCTACAAAACTATTAAATATTACGCAATGCTTGAGTTAACGTCAAGAATTGGTATTTTTACTCAATTCTTGCTTTATCCGTGATGTTGCTAAGCAGAAATTGCATAACTGCAATTGCTACTGTCTAAACGAAAATTAGTTGCGATCAATTATTGCATTAGCAGTCAACTATACAAGACAAGAAATTATATATTTTTGTTTTAATTCTTTGCATAAGCTTCAAAAAACAAACCCAGCAAAAATCCTTTCTTCAGGCATAGCTTCTTTTTTTTTTTCTATCCTTAAACTATCATTCATAATTATCGCTGTGATAATGAATGAAGCACCTTTTACTGATTAGTGTGGTGATGATTAAATCACAAATGCACAACTTCAAGATATACCGCATACAAATAGGATGTTCGTTATAGACTGAATATTACGGGTTTGGAACTGTGAATGATTATAACGGTTAATCAGTTATGTGACGCCCGCGCACGTAAAATCGTGTGGATTGTATTTTTGGCTCAATGCATGCTCGAATCTAGTACGCATTAAATCGAGGATTTTTTTTTTTTTTCACGAATTTATAAGAATTTAACCAGGAAAGACTGGAACTCTGTACCTAGCCTATTAGTACAGTGGGAGGTCAGGGAATAGCTCTAATAAAGCAGGTCATAACATAATTGTTCGATAAGTGATATTTAAAATTTAAAAGTTAAACTTTATTATTTAAAAAAACAAACAAACTAAAGAGCACCTGCTGTTTTAGAAAGTAACATGCTGATTCAGATATTCCTTTCGTCGCAAGGATTTCTAGACGGCTATTTAAGACAAACAAATAAAACGATGGACTGCACATTGAGTTCCCGTCATTGGCCTGTATCACTTAAAATTATCTGTGGTGGTGATCAGCATTATTATCCAATGAAAATGCTAGCGTGGGCTTCAGTTAATACTAAGATATTAAAGAGTACTCAGGAGGATGGATGGTACGGAAATCTCGTCAGTCTGATGTAGTAGAAACGATCGAATGACCATCAACATTGCTGACTGAACTAGTGAAAACAATATGAGTGGTCTCAAAGCGTTGGAAGTCCGTGATATACTTAGCTATAAATCAGCTACATCCTTTTCTGATCTGTTGAGCAAGTGCGGATGTTATCGATGTCTGGGAAACACTTTATGTTCGAGGACATCATCCCACTGTAAACTATAATAGTGAGAAGCTGTATTGGCGAAGGGGTTATATCTGGTATGACCTCTGATCTTTCGTTAAAAAAATTAATCACGGCAAATGTGTAACACTTCAGGATAATGCAAAGCATCCATTGTGGTAATTTGTGAAAAATATCCATATTTCTTTATACATCACTACAATTCCCCATGATACACCTGCAAATACCATTGCGAAATAGTTTGAAGAGAATTGTTAAAAAAAAAAAATTGCGTGACCCGCAGTCCCGAATCTCAATCCAACAGAGCACCTTTCAGACAAACTGGAACGTCGAAGATAGGCGAGAACACTACATTCAACAACGGTGCACGAAGTGATAGCCATGTCGTGGAGGAACGATCTAAAATACTTGATTCACAGTAAGAGAAATTGGTGAATGATCAGTGCCAAATAGCGCTTATATCCTATTGAAATTTGTGTGCAATTTGTCTTTATTTGAAATATGTGTATACTTATTTCAACTTGGTGTATATAATATCAAGATATAGAACAACAAAGCTTCAGTTTGACAAATTAATTACTATGCGGTGAGAATATTAAAGCTCCATCAGCTTTTCCTAGCCAAATAAAGTGAAACAAAAGGTTTCGAATGTTCTCATAAACTCAGAGAGTTTATGAGAATATAATCTTTGGCAGAGGTTGCCTTGGCTTGTGCGACACACGAACTCTGTCCAGAACCCGTATATTTGCCTTTTAGGTTTCCGGAGAGTTCATCGAAAAGGCAATTAATCGAATGAACAATTCATCGAATGACAATTCGTCAAAAATACAATTAATAGAAAAAACAATTCACCGAAATTTTTAAATTTTCGAAAATGTTATGATAAAAGTGATCCATTTAGAACAAAAACTGAACCATGCAGAGTGAGAAAGCAATGCTACTTTAATACGGAATAATTACAGAACAATATGGTTTCTTGTTGTCTTTCTTGTCCGATAACTGTTTCATGTCTGTTCGTGGGACTGATTTGCCTGTTTCCGGGAGGAAAAGCCCAGCCTACGCAGGCTCCATTATTATTATTGTTGCTAGTAGTAATATGCGACTTCAATGCAGCAATTATTATGGGATGAATTTTATTTATCCCAAAATAATAATTGAAATAGAATTATTATGGGATGAATAAAAATTTCAAATAACCAATCTGAATCAGATTCGCTATTTGAAACTTTTACAAGAAAATGTCGAACCGTTCCAGGCAACAAAGGGGCAACAAAGAAATAACGTGTCCAAATTATGTATTACAATAACTCTCTGACTTAACGGAATTAGTGGAAGTTGTCGGTACAAGAAGCTGTCTGCACGGTTCAGTTATTGTTCTAAATGGATCACTTTTATCATAACATTTTAGAAAAAAAGTTTCGAAATGATATTATCAATTCCGTTTTGGCTGGATGCAATTTAATGAAATTTTAGTTAACATTTTCGGTGAATTGTTTTTTCGATGAATTGCATTTTCGACGAATTATCATTCGATGAATTGTTCATTCGATGAATAGCCTTTTCGATGAATTGTCTTTCGATTAACTGTTTTTTTTCGATGAATTTTCATTTTCATTTTTATTATAGCATTCATTTGGACTGACAGCTGTTTCTGACTAACAGTTTTCGAAAAATGGATTCTTAAGGTTCGAAAAATGGAAAAGTGGGCAAAATCCCTCCATTCAATATCATAGAAGTGCCATATGAGGGAGTTACATTCTTCTTAAGTGCACTCGTGGTAGGTACTTGATGTTATACTTATGTATAACATCAAGTATAACATTAAGGTTTCAATTTCGCAAATTAATATCCTCAATAATATCCTTAATATGTGGTGTACGTATTATACGAAATATAAATCTTCCCTATTCTAAGACTCAAATTATATAGCCTGGTAAAAGGTACAGCCAGGTCAGCTGAACACTCGTTTTGCACCCTTGCTGATATCCCGTCAATTCCTATTGTTGAATTGTTATTCAATTTGTGCAACAGCTCTAAGAGTTCAGCGGAATGGTATTGGTTGTTGGATGGGAAGAATATCGACAGTGCATGGGAAGCATTTAAAAAAATACTTAAATGATGCAATATCAGAGTGTGTCCCGAGAGTTCGAAGAATAAATAGGGTACAACTCAAATGGATACGTAATCTTATTAAGCAAGAGATTCGTAAGAAACAGATGAAACATCATTCTGCATAAGGATGATGTCCGTTATGAAAATTATAAGCAGGCTAGAATAGTGACAACTGTTGTACGGAAAGCTAAACTGGTTCTGCGTGTTCAAGACAACCCACAAGAAAACTATCGATATGCTGCAAGTAATAGAAAGAATGAATATGAAAGAATAACTCTTATAAGTTCAGTTGGCATGAGGGTTACAAATGCAGAAGTGTTGTTCAGTTAATGAGTATCCATTTTGTTAAAAGCAATCAACCTGGTGTATGCAACATTGAGTTCACTGCTACCTCTTAACTGGATGAAGAAACCCAGGTGTACGAGGATGAGGTATTAGAGCCGTTGCACAAACTGAGTAACAATTCAACAATAGGGACTGATGGGATATCAACACGGGTGCTAAAATGTGTTCAGCTGAACTGGCTATTCCTTTCACCAGGCTATATAATTTGATTCTCAGAACAGGGAAGATTACACAGGAATGGAAAGAATGTATGGTAATCCGATTGCACAAGGGTGGTGCAAAGACCGATGTATCCAACCTATCGACCAATCAGTATCTCAGGAGTGGTGGTGAAGATTTTGGAAAAATTGGTTAGCGCTCACATACAGAAATGGGTTGACAGTGAATCTCTACTTTGCAATAAACAACGTGGATTTAGTAAGGGAAGGTCATGTTTCAGCAACTTGCACTCACATACTCCTTGCCGTTGAACTAGATAAGGGAAATGGATATACCATGATACTTTTGGATTTTGCTAAGACTTTTGAGAGAATACAGCATGGAAGACTGTTGCATAAATTGGAGAACGTGGGTTTGGATAATAAAATATTAGCGTGGATAAGAGGAGGGCTGACTGACAGATATCAAAAACTGGTATACGGGGGGATGTGAGTCTGTAAGAGTTAAGGTAACCAGTGGTGTACCACAAGGATCAGTGCTTGCTCCACTGTTATTCAATCTGTGCTTAATGATATTGGGAAGAATTTGATAGGTAACGTACAGCTATTTGCTGATGATACAAAGATAGGTAGGATAATCAGGAATGCTGCTGATATGCAATACTTGCAGAATGATTTGAATATGCCAGAATTGTGGGCAAGGGAGATTGGATTTCAGTTCAATGTCAATAAATGCAAAGTCATGATCTTTGGCATGATTAGATATCCAATGTCGTATTATATTGGTGAGATTATGGTAGAAGAAACTGATCAGGCTAGGGATCTTGGAGTGTTAGCAGATAGCAAGTTGAAGTTCAGAGGCCATGTAGCAAAGATTGCAAATACAACTAAAAGATAATTGCAATGCTGAGACGAACTTTAAGATGTAAAGCTAAGGATGTCATTTCCTCTTTTATAAAACTTTGATAAGACCTCACTTGGATTATTGTGCACAGGTCTGGTCTCCTGGTTTCCGTTGTGGTTCTGATACAGTGGAGAGAGTGCAAAGGGGAGTGTTAAAAATGATATCAGGATTGTGGAATACTGATTATTAAGACAGATTGAGACTGTAGACCGCAGACACTAGCAACCACGAGAAAGAGAGAGATGATATGATTGAAAATTATAAATTTCTGAAAGGTTCGTAAGGATTTTAGTTGATGGAATTTTTCATTTTATGAATGGTGGGGAAAGGACAAGAGAAGAAATCCTTGGAAGCTGAGAATGAATGCTGCTAAGAATGGGGGGAGGGGCTAGATTTTTCTCTCATAGTGTGGTACGTGATTGGAATGGATTGCCATTGGATGTCGTGTGTGCAAGCAGCGTGAATGAATTCAAGAATAAGTATGATAGTTAGTGATTGTACTATGTGGCCTCCCTCGATGAGTCCCTGACTCCTTGGAGGTTTCTCTTAATAATAATAATAATAATAATAATAATAATAATAATAATAATAATAATAAATGAAACTATCTAAATATATTTACTGCCGATACATTTACATTTATATTTCTATAAGTGTAGGTGTATTAGCAATCCATTTTTAATAGGCTGGCTGGTTTGGTAGGCTGTTTAGACCATGCCAAAATAAAACTAAGGCTTGAAGTGAGTGTATTACATCTTGCGCTGTCCGTTTTGCATGTTATACAAGATGAAATAAAATCTCGATATTTGGGAGAGGAAAACGCTACTATGAGACCGTATAAGTTACCTTGAGTCTAAAAGTCTTTATAAGTGTTATTCTTGTACTACAAGATGACTCGGAACTCGAGTTTTTTTTTTTTTTTTTTTTTTTCATTTTTAATAATCAAAGAGAGTCGTGATTACGGACTGAACAACGGAGACGCTTTTTTTTTTCTGAAATTAATTTCTGTATAAGAACCGAATGTAAACATTTAATGAAACAAAGTTACCAAGTGCTTCTTCTCCTCTTGATCCTCTTTTCCCCTCAGTACTTTTCCGGCTTTAGTTATCACGATTAGTTTTCAAAACTTTCTTTAAAATAACAATCGAAAATTTCGGGCCATACATCTGTCTTCTTTGCTACCAAGTCGAAATCACCATAGCAACCGGCAGAAGGATGTCTTTCGAACGCTGACGTACAAAACCTCAGATAAGAATCCATAATGGTCAAATTGCTGTGTATAATGAATGAAGAGTGGAGCGAAAGTAACTTTCTTTCTACATCAACAATGAACATGTCATAGCCACTGCTAAGTCTCCTTCTGAACACCGGAAATACGTCATCTCATTAGTAATTTACAAAACACAACATCATTATAGTTTATCAGCAGTAGGTATTTGTAATCCATACCTGATTATTAGGCTTTGAATTAAATGCTCATTTTGCCTTCTGACTAACGTATTCGCATATTTCACAGCTGTTTGTCTCCAATGTCATTGAGCTTCTCTATATTGCATTACGCATGTGTTGTTAGATGCTGATTTCTGAACATATTAGGAAATTTTTGCGAATGTTGAAGTATTAGTCCTACGTAGATCGTTAATCTTTTATGTTTAAATATTCGCGATTCGTTAAATGTTCAATTCAATTTCCAGTTTAGCGCACACTAGAAAGATCAATATACTGTAATAATAATAATAATTACGGTGATTTACTTGTTGACTTAAAATATGAGAGAGGTTCTTTCGACATTTAAATGGTTATGATAGCTTCACATATTTATTTCTTGAAGATCAATCCAGCTCCTTCCATCTAAAAAGCATCTTCGAAACCGACAAAACTACGGAGACGCTACATATGAAATATGACAACTGAACTCTTGGTATTTTGAATTTGAAATTTTAGCACGTGCCGTAGATTGACGAAAATTACATCCTTCTCATTAGATTAGTGCAACATTACACTATTTATCTTGGTCCGGTTTACTCGTTTCTTGAATGTTGTATCGGATAATTTTTTTCTTTGCTCTGTTTTATTTATTTATATTTTTGTATCGCTCCCATACCCAAGAGGTTTCAGAATCCGTACGATATTGATATCTTATGTAGACACAGGCTAAAATGGTCTCTTTTTTTTGAAGAGCTGGTTGTAGGTCATAAATGGAATGAAAGATGAGTAGAAACAAAAGTTCAGTTGGTTTATCCCATCGAAGAATGGTGTGGAGATCAGTGTTTATGGTCCTAGTTATAGAAGATCTTAAAACGTGGGATGTTTGAGCATTGCAGGGTCTGTTGTATTGGTTGGAGGAATGGAGAGTACTGTCATGAACAAAAAAAAAATGAATACGGTGTGAGGTGAGTGAAAGGTCATCCATGTATATGAATAAAGAGCAAGTGAGATAAAAGAACCCTGAGAAATAACTGTATTACTATAAAAATCTGAAAGAACTCTCTCTGTGTTACTTGAAAAGCGTGCAAGAAGGACCTTAAAACAGCAACTGTTGAGCACTTCCTGTATGATAGACTTCCTTTTCTTGGAAATGTCAAGTGCAATAGTACAAAATTGTTCAAACCTTTCCATGGCACGTGTTTAGAAGTGCGTGATGAAGACAAGATCAACTGTTGATCTTGACTGGTGGAATCCATACTAATGGTCACAAGAATGCATTGCAATAAGTATTGAAAAAAATTAAACTGAACTTATTCATTTAATTTCATCCGAAAAGCTATGCTATAGATCACGTGATATTATGATGGCTTTAGTTTTTATGTCGCTCACATACCAGACGAAGTCCGCACAACAAAACTAGCGTGTGGTTTTAGATGCGAGTCCTGTTTTATTATTGTTATTATTCTTATCGTTTTTACGCGAGTATCTTTAGCAAGTATAATCACCAATGCTGAAGACGACTTTTACTTCCGAGCAAGGAAATTAATTTTAGTGACCTGCATAGTATAAGGAGAAAGGTGACCAGTAAACTCACAAACAGTACAAGGCTCAGGCAAGAAAGGTGACCAGCATGGCAAGGAAGGAAAAATCAGATTGGGAGAAGAAATTAACCGAGCAGGCCAAAAGAAATCCCAAAGAGTTCGTTATGTGGCAAGAGGAAGAATGACTATGGAAGAATAACCATAATGAGTGATGATAGTCACGAGGAGACAGAAGCGGATAAAATAGTTCAGTTACTGAGTGACTACTTTGCAAGCATATATCTTCCTAGTGAGGTTACTGCTTTAACCAATGTGACAGACACTAATGTGGGAACAGAAGTGGATAAATTGGAGGTTCTTAGGATGTTGCAGAATCTCGATGTAAATACAACTGTGGGATTAGGTGGGATATCAGTTATGGTTTTGCGAGTATGTGCAAGGTAAATGGCAATGCTTTTGACTAGGCTCTTTAATTTAAGTCTCAGCTCTGGTAGAGTTCCAATGGAGTAGAAAGAGGGCAAAATAATTATAGCCTATCTCAGTCGTGGTGGTAAAAGTACTAGAAAAACTGAATGGGTAGATAAAAATATGATACTGTATGAGGATCAACACTGACTTTTTTATATAGCAGAGTTGGATAAAGGAAATGGCTACACGATGATTTTGCACAGCCAGTTTTCGTTTTTTTTCTTTCGTTCATTTTTTTTAATGAAGTGAAAAAGCATATCGGATGTAGTTATGTAAAGCTTTGAGTTTTCGAATGTTAGTGCTATTTGTTGCTGGATTTCTGCAGAAACCCAGCAAGAAATAAATGATTTAAAAACACTTTCAAGGAACACAATATTTTTATAAAAATTTCAATGCAGACTTGCAATTTCGTACTGAAATAGATAATGAGAGGCTTGCAGTATTATGCTCAACAAGAGAAATCTATTAACATTTATCTGCAAATCCCCATAGATATATTAAAATTAAAAAAGGGTATTACTAACAATGTAATCTTGGGAAACAACGTATTTAAAAATGCGTAAATGACTAGGTTATATTTCATCGACTTACATTACGTACTGGAAAACTAGATTCACTAGACATAAATTTATTAGTCGAATTTTCTTAGAGAATAAAATGTAATCATTTCTAAACGATAAATCCTCCCTTCTATGAACTCAACTTATTAAATTAGAAAATGAATTTATATCATGGATAACAGTTGCGCACCCAAAGGGGGGGGACAAGGAGCCCTGCCCCAAAGAAAAAGGAAACAAAAACACTAGAAAATTTTCTAAAAATCGTTTCCTAATTAAAATTGATTTTTTTTTAAAATTTATGTTGTGTCGTGTCTTCTATTTCTATGCTACTTATGAATTCGCGATCATTGCAGATGCTCAGTCATAGATCGTATGCGATGCGTAGTGTGTATTCCCAAATCGTCTACGCAGCTTGCACCCCCCCCCCCGCCCATGATTAAATCCTGAGTGCGCTACTGATGGATAAAGGGAACTGCTTCCACCAAATTCAAAAAACCCATTCCTGTTCTGACGTAATGATTTAGGCCACACCCACTAGTCTTCCTTAACTTATCAGACCTAATGGTCTGTAATAGTTAAATAACTTTGAAACCAAATTTTTGAAAACGATAAAGAGGTTAGCCCTAAATTCAGGTCTACTTATTTGTAAAGGCGTATGTTTTCTGGTCAGTTTATAAGGTTTGCATAAAGCAAACCCAGGCATCACCGTATGGAACTGGCATGTTGCAAAAGTTTACATGCCCCTCGCTTTCTAGACGATATTTGAATCCCGTAAAGGGCGTCGTTACTACCAACTGTGGTACGGAAGTATGCATTATGATTTATTCCATCGAATATGTTTATGATTTTTAGTGCAATAAGAACCAAACACTAGTTCCAAAATATTAGAAATGAAACCACATGTGCCTGCTCTAATTGTTAACCCATCTGGAGGATCCTAACACAGATAAACAGAGCGAAACACAGCGATTCAAATAAAGGGAGACTGAAGTCATTTCTAGAATATTACTCGAGCATGATTTATGCATATATGATATCTAAAAGTGTGAAGAAATTGTAAAGTGGAGGCAAAAAACTTCAGCAGTAGCCATCACTTACTAGCAAACTAACTTCGTAAATTGAGCAACCGTCCGTCACATCTTCTTCCTTTCAGGTATTACATCGATAAAGTCTGAAGAGAAGATCTCTGAAATTTGAATAATTTCGATTAAATAAATATACAAATCGAATAAAATTCGATCTGTATTCCATCTTATAAATGGAATAAATTCGATCATAAGAAGTTTTCATGAAACACAGATGAAGTCTATCGCTTGCAGCAGATATCCTCACTGGAAAATAAATGAATGAAAATTGACTGCACCTCTCGCAAGTTCGGTGACGCTTTCCCTTTGGAAGATGAGTGGTGAGAAAACAGCCACAGGTTGAAAATGCGGAGCCATCCTAGATCCAACATCGTTTTCAAAATTATATGAAATGTAAGAAAAATGTATTAAAAATGTATTTAAGAAATGCTTTTATGAGTCCATAAAGCTCAGGACACACGAATAGGTTTAAAATACTGCATTTATTCAAAATCGAAGTTCTTTATACTGTTTTTTTTTTTTAAGACAGCATTATAAACGTAAGGAACTATACGAGCTCGTTCAAAACAGCTTTTACATGCCCACGGTGGGATTCGAACCCACAACTTTGATGGGAAAGCGATAGGCTATCCACTCGACCAATCAATAATAATCTTTTCAGATTATTATGAATTACGATGAGTTAAATAACGAATTATTAAAACTTTTAGATTAACTCTGTCATATAAAACACACACGTGTGATCTCTCCAATCCCTATGGTATGATTAAAAAAATTTAAAAGAAAAAATTAAATATCAGGTGTTGATGCAGCTTGCAGAATCTTGGTATCTCCTTTCTCAAAACAGCACATATGATTTAATTAACTTATTCCAAAGACCAACAATATTTTCAATAGGAATGCTAATAGTTTGGAGTAGAAGAAATTTTTTTGTTTTTACCACTTTGTTATTCTCTGTGAATTCTATCATAAACAGATCAGATCATGCTTATTGTTATGCTTTTGCATGAAGATCCTTCTACAATGAAGCCACTCAATACATGTATAAAAAATTATACAGAATGTAGTGATAAAGCATTTAGGATTACGGGTGCCACGATTACTGAATCGAGGAAAAGCTAAGTGAAGCAGTCTTATATCATAAGACATGCCCACCCCCACCACATACACTTCAGACTGCACTGTAAGCATAATAACATAATAAAAATGATTTTTTTTGCGAATATGATGAAGCAGAAATGTAACTGTAAGACAATTAAAATTTGAAATGCATCTCCGACCAAAGAACATTTGAAACATTCATGTCCACAGCAGGATTTGATTGAATAAATAATGACAAAACATAAGTGAACTTTAAAATAGCCGTGTTACTCACGAATCTCTCTTAAAATAATTAATACCAACATTCAAGTCTCAGATAGTTCTTTATATTCATTTTGTTAATCCAAGATGTTTTCGTAACATTTCAAAGTCCCTATTTATTATCCACTTATCATTTAAAAACTTGATATATTTCAATATTATGAAAAATGTTTATTTCTATTAACAATATACTTATACTACTGCTTCTTTTTACTTCATGGAACATTTAAATCTCCGTAATTTTCATCTTGTTAATCGTATTAAATGGTGTTCAGGAGCTTTTAAGAGTTGAATATCCCCAGCTGACAAGTGATACCATGCAGACGCAGCTTCAAGAATACTGCCAAGTAAGAAATGATTAATGACTTCTTCTTAAAATGCACTTCCATGCTTCCAATCATTTCAGAACTTTCCCTGAAGTTGTAATATATCGACAACCAACATGTGCTTAATACGAAATTTACTTTACTGGAAATTAATACCTGCTTTTATGCGATATTCAAGACAGTATTATTGAATATTCAATATATGTTTAATTTGAGGTGATTTTCATTCTTTGCCTTACTGTACCGAAATATATAGCAGAATAGACTGAAATAGACTGCGTATCTTGATGTCAAGTTTTATATACTAGAAAATCTGTCTCTAGGTATGCAAACTAAAGTCAGAAAAAAAAAGTTGAACTTCAGAACAAGAGATTACATCGTTTTCAAACAGTTTGGGAAATGCTAGGCATCATTTAACAGGGGAAAATTGTTACAAAATTCCTCTAATGCTTTTTTATTCTCCAAAAGAAGCAGGCGAGGCCATTTTAACGCTAGTTGTTTTTAAAGACCGAGAGGAAGTCAATTTCCATCCTTCACTGTCACTGATAGCTTAACCCGAGGCTATCAGTGACGTCATGGGTAGGAAAATACGATAGGCAACTGTCTCCGCTTCATAGTCTTTAACATGATGTATCATTGGTTGAAATAGTGTGAATTCCATGGCTGGTTATTATGAATTTCGGGAATAAAAACCTGATTTTCCGGGAGAAGAAACCTTACTTGCCTATTCCCAAGATCGACCAACTTGAGAACCTCCTGAAACAAAAAGCCTGCAAAAAGTTTCTCTAGTCGGTGACTTCAATCGAACTTAGGCCTTGCTTGTAGCGGACTAGCGTTATGGAAGCAAATTTTATTTTTAGAAGACCCCAAACGTACTTTTAAAATTTATTATATTAAAACACATAATTTTTAAATAGTTCACAATGAAGAGAGAGAGAGAGAGAGAGAGAGAGAGAGAGAGAGAGAGAGAGAGAGAGAGAGAGAGATGGTATCAGTCAATCAGTCTGCAGCTGTTAGAATCGTGTGCACCAATGCTGTTACTTCCTTGTTGAAAACTTTCCAAAATGTTTGCTCTGTTTTCAAATTTAGGAACCATAATAAGAAGATAGCATACTGCTTAGAATCCTTTATTCTGTAAGATACGATAGCCATGATATAAATTAGATAACTCTTTCAGACTGAGGTCTAAAGTTATCTGAAAGGAATCACAAAACAGATATTCAAAGCTCAGCAAGCATGAACAGAAATGTCAAATAACAAGAAAAATTCGACTTTCTTCGTTTTCTTTTCTTTTTTTTTTTTTTAAGTTTCTACAAACAATACAACTCATTTTTTTCAGGATTTGTATTTTTTTCTGGCTTTCAATGCTTAGTCGCTACGAATGAGTAGAAGCTTAAATTCGAATATTTAAATTTCCTAGATGAATAAAGGTTTTGAAGATGCGTCCCGAGTTTAGATATCTCATATAAATGAAATGTCTCTTTAAGTGACATGGAATCCTGCCCATTCCCAGATGACTTTTCATAGGTTTATATTTTTATCTTTTTCTGGGTACTATCACGCAGTCGTTCTCTGAAGTAATGTATCGAGTTTAAAAACCGGTAGTGTATAAAGGAGAAAGCATAGGTTTATCTCGTATATTACTTTTACGAAAATATATGTTTTTTGTTTGTTTGTTTGTATGTTATGATGACTCACTGCTAAAAAATTATCGATATGTCATATTTCAGATCCTAATTCGAAATTAAAGCAGGATCAACAAAGATATGCATGATGGACTGAGACTCGTGAATTATAGTCTGTAGGTAAAAGGTATTTAAATTCAAATCGGTACGGACAGCAAAGAATAACGAGTATCAGAATATCGGACCGAAAAAAAAAAAAACTGGCATGCCGGTATTTTGGTTTTGAGCTTATTTTTGTAGAGAAACGGCTGTTCATTTTATAGACATCCCATTGGAAAGAAAGCTAACGAATAATATATCTGATGGGCTCTTAGAACAGTTATAACGAAAAATATCGGTAATAAATATAGAACCAGGCGGTCAAAATTCATATCTGATGAATAACAAAAACGTCAAACTTAAATTTGCTCTTAATCCTTCTCCTTCTTGCATTAGAAATAAACAATGCAAGAAATAAGATTATTAAATATCGGATTGATAAATTATAATATATATATATTTATAATAATTCCGGTTCAAACTAAATGATCACTTTATTTCTGTTCAGAAATAGCATTTTCTGTAAACAAAGTGAAGTCTGTATGGACTATATCACTGTATAAATGTACACTTAATGCTCAGAATATGGTTTTTTTCATCTAAACTACTCTACTGAAATGTAAAAATACATGATAAATTTCTGAAAAAAAACTCGAATCTTTCACAATATTCGATCTGGAATGATTCTAAACATAAAGATGTAGCTTTTTCCGAATAAATGTGACATTTTCTATTTAGGCTCAAAGAACCGTAAACAGTTTAAACAATTTATTTGCATATGCAAACTTACTCGTCCATCTAAAAAACAGAATTCTTTCTGGATGACTTCATGTCAAGTTTCATCGAACCACAATGGGATCAGCAAGCAATTCACGGGAGGTAGCAGTCAAAATTGATAAGTTTAGCTTGGGAAACCAGTAAATTGAGTTCCAAGGAGAAGCTATTGTTATTCTGATTCTATCAATCTGTGTTGAGAAAAACTAAATTTGTTTCATGAAGTCCTCCTATACGAAGAGAAATTTTTGATAATCTTTCATACAATAAAACTGAGATTAAACATGACCTATTTTGTGATGATTAAGATCTGGTGTCCCAAGAAGTCTCTTTCTTTGTCACTATTGAATTAAGTGGCATCAATTAAAATCACTGAATGAGAAAAAGAATATTCGCAAAGCTAAAACAAATAATGTGGTAACATGCGAGATTCGATCGAATAGACCTAGTTGAAGGCGATTTTAAAGACCATGGTCTCTAACTTTTGTGACCTTCCAAGTGCATTTTATTTATCAAAATTTTATAATGATCAAAATACTCTGTTACTACTTACTTGATTTCTTAAATGAATTATGATGTGCACTAGTATACAATATTAAGCTATTCAGAAGGATGGTAATGGAGGATATAAATGGCGACTCGAAAGAGTGAAGAAATAAAACTGAATAAACAAACATACGCAGCATAAATTCATGATTTAACAGATTTTAATGTAAGATTAATGTGCAAAATCAGCCAAATACTTTTTTTATGTAAGTGTTTGTCAGGAAAAATAATTTATAAGTAAATGCAAGGCATTTATAATTAGAAGTATTAATAATTTATTATAATTATAAAAACAATTATTATCTACTATTCTATCTCGTGGAAATATAAAATCGATTTTTTAACAGTAGCATAGCAATTGATCCTGCGTGCATTCACAGAAAGAAATGCCATGATTAATTCCGAGATTTCAGATTCAGTTTTATTTCTCCTGTCCAAAATGAGACCTGAGCATCGTGGCCCACCCCCCATGGCAGTATTAATGTTGTCGTTTAAATAATACAAGAAACTTGAAACAGGATTCCACGGAACAATCAACATCATTCCTTGAAATATGTCCTCAAGTGATGTTCAGGACACAGCCAAAGTACAGAATACTTAATATTTCATCATAGTTTTTTTCTATTAACAGTTTTCTTCAAAATTGTTCTATTGTTATTTTTAGATCTTGAATTCGATCAGACATTCATGAAGAGCACCTCCGTCGAGTGTAATGTGCACATTCGTCAAATATAGTCGTGAGGCCTTTGAAACATTTGCTCATCGGTTGTCTTAGGTTTATTATCACTTTCCTTAACAAGCAGCCCATGCAGATGACAAACAAACAGCTGGGCATGTGGAGTAGAATTCTGCCTTTTACGCAACTCAATAGCAAATAATCATACACTTCTCCAACGTAGGATTATAATTTTGTGTAGTAAGCGAGAAAGATCAAATAATTCGCCTTCAGCTTTCAACTAACGGCAAGTCAGTAGAAAAATAATACGAAGAGGGAAGTTTTCTGCCTAGAATTCGGATATATGCTCCCTCCAACCAATCAACCAAACAAACAAGTCAGAGAAGTAATTAACACAGATAAGGACGCCTGGTGAAATACTAATTACTTCCGATCCCCCCCCCCATCCCCATTCTACTGTAACCTTAACTACATTAATCCATCTGTAATCGATCCAGTAGAAAGTCCAAGTAGTATGGATCCAACTCATACTACTCGGGCTTTCTTCTGTCCTTTCCCTGCTATTTTTACTTGAAATGTCTGACTTGCTAATCTTTTATCGCGTTTTTTCTATTTAAATGGATTGTTTTTCTACAAAAAGGTGGGATTTTTCCAGAAATTTGGGTTTTTACTCCAGCAAAACCAACAAACAAACAATCCATACTCAATTAATAAACTCAATATTCTCGACTCAAATGTGTTTTGATGTAATTATAAAACGCTACTCAGTTTAATATAGCTTATATTTTGAATTTAAGTTAATCTAGATGAGAAACAGTTGTGAATATAGTAAAACCCTGTCTTTTACCTAGTTTAACGAAAATTCATCTTGTACTTCTCTAACTGCAGTTAGTGAAGACCCAAAGTAAAGCCTCAAATGTTAACTACTCCTGCACGTAGTGTAGCCTGCTTTAACAAACGGAGACATGATGACTGATTCTCAGTGGGATAACTAATCCAAAATCAGGAAATGCCGAATACATGTATGGCGGTCTGAGAGTTACTCACAACACTCCTATCCTCAGACTTGCTCTGTTATGACTGGAAATCAAATCAGAAGACTTGTCTATTACTCTTAAGTCAAACACAAGTAGAAACTGGAAGGACAAATTGAAACCAATTCCGGACCGAAAAAAAAAAGGATACGATATTTAAATCCGGAAAAAGGTACAATCAAAATATCAGAATTGTAACATCGCACGTTAGATGATAAAGATAAAGAGGATTAAAGGATAAAACAGTATGATGCCCAATTAGCTGCCATTACCGATACAAAAAGATATTAAAGAACTAAATGATTATATTTAAATATACATAGTGGAGTAATATATATGAAAGTGAAAAAGAAGAAATTATACTAGCTATACTAGTGAGATCTAAAGATTCTGGAATGAAATAAAAATAAATGCAAGGTTAAATTAGAAAGAGGTACACATTATAATATCCAGTGTTTATGCCTCAGAAGAAAACAAACAAGAATTCGAAGAATATTACAGAAATCTTCGTCAGACAATTAGCAACACATATAAAATGACTACATACTTATCTTAGATAATCTAAATGCTAGAATAGTAACAAACCAATGGAAAATAAATTATGAACCGCATCAAAATAAGAATGGATTAAGATTAATTGACTTTGCTCTCTTCCATGATTTGAAAGTAGCAAATTCCTTTCATAAACTTAAAGTACAGATCTACACCTAGAAAACAAGAGGCCTTAAATCTGTAATTGATTACATAACAGGAAATAAAAAATAACAAACCAGATGTCAGAGTTGACAGAACTTCGCACTAAAGTACAGATCACTATGAAATTATGGGAAATATGTTGATAATTCCGTCAATAGGAAATATAATTCCTATCGGCTAAAGATGGAATAGAAAGTGGATTTAAAAAGAAGTGTTGCAGCAATAAAATATTAGAAGGCCGTGCCAAGGAAAATTAGAAGACCACTTATTCGAGATAGAGATAAAAGAAAATGTTGAAGAGAATCGAAGAACATATACAACATAATAAAGAAAGCAGCCAATGACAGCCTGAAAAAAAAAAAGAAAAGAAAAGAAATGGCACAAGAAAAGGGGCATCAGCAATTGGAATGAAGACATAGAAAATATAATAAAAGTGGAAAATCAAACTTACAGAAAATCTGTGACAACTGAAAATAAATTAAATTCTGAGAGAAAGAATGCCATAGTTATAAGGGAAATTAGAACCTTACTTGGAGCCAACTGGAATAATTATGTATAAGAACTAGAAACAACAGTATTAAATAGAACACGATCATCAACATATAAAATCCTGAAGTACCTGAACAAAATCATATATATATCATAAGTAAAAAAAAGGGAGAATAAGTATTATGAAAACTTATAGAAAAATAATGATTTCAGCATTTCATATAAGTAACAGCAAAAAATTAGAAACCATAACATTCGATGAATTAAGTGAAATTTTAAAGAAAATGAAAAGTAAACAAACAAACGAAAATCCAGGGAATGGTGGAATTAATGTGAGATTAGTTAAGCTTCCTGGCTCATATATATATATATATATATATATATAAGCATATAAAAAAGCATATAAGCATACAGTATAAGAAATGAATTACAGTTAGCTCAGCACAACCTGTATAAGATTGTTAGGATATTTGGTAACAATCTTATACAATCTTTTGTTTTGTTTTGTTAGAAGATATATTCATACCATATTTGGTATGAGAATATCTTGTAATAAAACAAAAGTCATGGTATTTAAAGGAGAAAAGCCAATATGAAGTAAAATAGTTCTAAACAACAAACTACTCGTAATTGAATTAGTTATAAGTTTAATTATATTGTGTGAAATAAACTGCATCGAGAAAGAGATCAAAGACTTATTAATAAGTTCACCAAAATTATAGAAATGATTATTGACATCTTTACCTATTGTGTATAAAGAAATACAAGAATCTCAAGAATTTATTGAATTACGCTATTCAGTTTTCTTGTTAAACCTGTTCTGTTATATGGAAGTGAAACATGAACAATCAAAAGAGAAAAAACGAACGAAGATTAATATCAACAGAAATTAAATTTTGAAGAACGCTACAATAAACTAAATAAAAAAGGGGGAAACAGAAATTTTACAACTACAACAAGAATAATTTTACAGACAATAGATAATTACAGAAAGAAATGGATTGAACATGTGAATTGAATGTCACCAAATATCAAAAAGAATATTAAACTCAAACCAAAAGGGAAAAGAAACAGAGAAATATCCTTAAATAGATGGTGAGAGGCTGGAACAAACCAATAGTTCCCATATTGTATAAGGAAGAAAAAGAAAATTTATATATATGTGGGATTTTATATTTAAGCCATATAGTTTTTAGTGTTCAGATAAGTTTATAAAAGATCCGGATATATAAAAGATAAATGTGAATGTTTGCTATGTTAAAGTGAAACTCCAGTCCTAACAGCCTCTATTTGCTTAGAAAAGGATTTTTTTTTCACTCACATAAGATGGCTTATCTATACTGTTACGCGAGTTAGCTTTCGACATTTTACGATAATCTTTAAGAATGTATGTGGGTTAAATTTCCGGAAGGAATTTTTATGTTTTCATCATAGCATCATTCTTACTGCATGACTCCTTGACTTAACTTACTAATATTTTCCTTCACAGTTTGTCATTGAGTGTCTACGTTTGTTTGTTTCCTGTTATCAAGCCAGCCCTCCACTGTTTTGTTCACTAATATGTGTTTTTTTCTCCGGTTAATATCAATTAAACACAAATCTCCGCTTATTATTTTTAATAAGTTCAAAAAACGAATCATTTTTAATCTGTCAAGAACTAGTGAGGCGCATGGCACATATAGAAAATATTTTATTACGATCCATAGGATGGAATTCAAACCTACGGATCTAGGCACGAGGATAGTTTACCCCTTTCATCTGAAGTGACCTAATTCACTAACGTTTAAATTATTAACACTGTACTGTAAATTGTAATAACTGTTGAGATAAATCACCAAATCATTAACACAAGCATTAAAATACTAGTTATACAAAAAGTATTTAATTAAAGATCATATTCATTGCCCCTATTCAGTCTTCTCTGAAATAACAAAGATCATTAATTGTTGCCTTCTTCACCACTTGGGGGCACAGTTATTCAAAAAAAACCATCAGCATCCTGCCACTCTAGGTTTGTAGTAGCTCACTTTATCCACACCATTTTCCCGATGGACACGTGGAAAAGAAAAGCTTGGAGATATTTGTGCTGTTGTGTAACTTCCAATTTATTTCATATGGTTTGAACGTAAAGGACTGCTCAATAAATTACCATTTTATTGTGTGTCCATTTTTTGTATTCACTATCTAGCTAGTTTTCCCCTCTCGCTGTTCACTGCATGTCGTGGTGAACGGACTTTTACACTTTAGATTTTTCAACTAATGCAGGCGTAAACAGGACTCTCTATTATCGCTTGTCCTACTATATATGAATGAACTCTCACTATCCAATAATCCTATCCATAGTTTTGCACATGATATTACGCTTTATTCCTCCTATTCATTTCAAAAGTCTTGTAGCTTAAACTTCTACGAGTGTCTTGCCTTAAACAAGGATCTTCATATTAGTCTTCGCGGAATCAAGACAACCTATTTATCTTCAATGCTAACAAAAACGCCTTCATGTGTTTCTGCAGATACGACTAGATATCTCGTCTTGCGATGTGCTTGCATTTTTCTAATGCAAGCGCATCGCATCTAGAGTTCCATAAAAATAAAAAAATAAAATAAAGATTAAACCTGGTGTCATTTTTCCATCCAGTACTTTTTCACCTGTCCAGCTAGTATGTGCAAATCATAGATCCACCCAACCTCAGAATTCTGTTTCAAGTGGTACACCAAACCTCCCAAAATTCTCGATTTCTTCAAAAAAGGCAGTTTGAGTAAATGATGATTCCTCTCTCACAAACATAGTCTCTCAGACAACCCGTTTCTGCTTTACACCTCAGATGGTATCACATTTGTAGTCGATACTAAATGAACCTCCTCAGCTTAGTTGGTATCGACGATGCCCTTTTATTGGAAAGACATAGGTTCGCATCCCACCTAAGATGCGAAAAACCTTTATTGGGTTTTCCTCCCCAAGTCAGCCAAACTGATCAGAAGAACAGAGTTAATTTTCAGACATAAAACACAAGTCTCATAGCCTTAGTTGTCTTTTCGGTAATTCCGAAATAACACCCTTTTCTTCAGGCACTCTTATGGACACTGCTATACTGAACTGTTGTACATCGCATTCTCTCGTTTTCCACTACGCCTATAATAATACCAGCAGCTGCTGCAATATATATTTGTGGCTTAATTGATAACGTACACGTACAGAATCGGCTTCTCTTACTCGTCTTTCATTCCATCTATCCCTATTCTCTGGAACCGCAAAATTGTGACTGGTCTGCAGAAGGTTGGAAGTCCGTGAGGCACACTATATTCTTTTCCGGATGGATGGGCGAATGGTGTCGAATGCATCATGCTAGTTGTGAAGTTTGATGGCAGAGATGTAATAGTCATGCCTTTGGAGCATGACTTATTAAGGTGCTTAATGAACTTCAGCTTTGAAAGAGAGCGTTTTTCATATTTCAAGTAAGAATTTAAATAACATTTCAGTCGGAAGATAAAAGATAATATTTTGAATTTAGATCTGTTTCATCACTAAGAAGATACTAAATTTCTTACCTGGCTATTTTAATATACACAAATGCAAGGGTGAACAGTTGCATTTTGAAGCGAACCTATGGAATTTTCTCTCCTTCAATCTCTCCGATATTATACGCTTGGCCTTAGGAGACCATATATGTTGATAACGGTATCTTAGCTGTCCACGTTGTCTATATTATATATTTTGCAACAAGACAAACAATAGCAGTAGTATCAATGGTATATCGGGAATATGTGCTATTAGACAATATTCAAAATTAAATAAGCGCTACAGAACGCTTCCTCACTATTCTTATCCCTTAGTGATAGTCGGGAGATCTGCATTTAAAAAAGTTGGAGTAAATATTTCATACATTTCGTTTTGTTCAGTGTCGATTTGTTTAGCGAAAAATAGACAATATGTTATTGATTGAATGATTTATAGAAGAAAACAAAAGTAGTAAAAAAAAGAATCAAAATGGATTCATCTAAGACCAAAGGTGTTTTTGGTAATTTTTTCCAGCTAGAGAGAGAGAGAGAGAGAGAGAGAGAGAGAGAGAGAGAGACTAAAAATCAAAACTCCATAAGGGATAAGAGCCCTATCCTTAATCATCACTTTTCAGGTCCAGTAAATATTTACGTGAAAACTGCGTTTCTATAACTTTTTTGAATTTCAAATGGGAATTTATATCCTGTTCAATTATAATATAGAACTGAAATTAGAATGAGATTTTACTAAATTCCATGCTGTCCGAAAAAACGAATCTGTCTTAGAATAGACAGAAAAGATTTCGAACGTACAATCAGTCTAGATAAAGAGAAATTCATTCTCTGTAGTGTGAAACTATTAATCTTCTGAGTCTAATCGTTACTTGAGATAAAAGAAGCATGTATGAGACCATCGCTGCAGTGAATGTAGTCGTTGTAAAACTTGTTGCTGTAATTGTAGAAGTCTCCCTGGAGCAAGACGATTAGGATCTAAAAATGTGCCACTGCAGGTACTCAGAATGTTATCAACTGCTACGCAAAGTGGATTCTGTTTCTTAAAAGAATTCGTGAAAGTATTAAGTATTCACGGAAGAGGCCAGTTTTCGTCAGAAGTCAACAACAAGAATGAGATCTATTTTCTTAGTTACCATGCTTCTGACACTATATCTTAGCGAAATCTACGTTAGTATAAAGACGTGCGATTTTATCATGTCATTTTTTTTCTATTAGGATCTGTAGGACGAGCATTTTTTTATTATTTTCTTCTATTGTATAACATTTGTGAATTATTAAATTAACGAAATTGAATCTGCAGGTTCATTTTTATCAATTTAACTAGCAGGATAACCTGATTCAGTTTAAAAAATAAAAATTAAAAAAAAACAGTGCACATAATTATTCAGAATAGCATGAGGGAATTACGTGATTTTGTTAGGCCAAAAAATTGGAAAAGGACGGAAATGAAGTTTTAACTCATCTTACATGTCTCTGCATCCTGCTAAAGATGAGAATAAAATACTCCCGCTGTGAGTTAAAGCTCAACAAGTAGAAGCAGAGCCAAATGGAGGATAGGAATATAACATACAACTTATCGATAACGATGAGAAATATGAGAAGCAAATCAAAAGCAACCATCTCTGCAATTCAGAAATACATGAATATATAATAAAAAAATGCTAATATTACTTATTTATTAATAGGAGCGGGAATAAATATTAAGGTGGGCAGCTTTCACAGCCTGCCTTAAGCAATTACACCTATTGGGCCCATCGAGCCTCAGGCTACGTAATGAAGCAAGAAATTTAAATTTCTGAAGAGTTTGCAGAAAAAAAAACTTTCTTTACAAACAGTTTCTTTGTTGTAGAAATATTACGTAGCGAAATCTAACGTAAATTTCTCTAAGATATAGTGTCAGAAGCATGGTAACAAGAAAGTCTAGAATAGAGACTTTCTAGATGCATTCGAGACATAGTTACTTCTGCTTAAATTAAACCAATACCAATCCAAACGAAATTTGCTTCTTGAAAGTAGTTTTTTTAGTGTATAAGAGATTAGGACTTACTATGTGAATGGGGATGAAAATGTTCACAAATCTGAACAAGATCACATTTCGCAATTTAAAATAACATAATCGGGATCTTTCCTTCTTTGTCATGGATCACATCTGTAGTGGTCTGGTCCACGTATTCAAAATCGTTTTCTGTTTTATTTTTGGTGTATTTACTTATAAGAGTTATGTACAGTATAAATCATAACTGTATTCTAACGTAGAATACTATTCCACATATGCATAAGGAATAGGGAAGAAAAAATCGTAATTAAAGCTTATCCGAATTTTGCTAAGAAAGAAACAAGTAAGAATAATTATTGCAGTTTCCCTTCTCTTGGATATCGATTTACTCCATAACTTATTATGTAGTTTTTATGGTATGCTTGCTTAGCAATCTAAGAGGACTATATGTACAAACTGAAAGTAACAAGTTCGTCAAATTCTTCTGAATCTGTTGGAATGCGTAGCCAGTCGGACAAGTTAAGAATAATGACTAAACTAAAAGACGAAAGAAGACTTTTTCTTTTTAATCTCAGTTCTTGAAATGCATCTTTTTAAGATTACAGTCCTCAAGAATCCAAATAAGTTGTCAGTAGTGCTGAATTACTAACATATTATTATTATTATTATTATTATTATTATCATCATCATCATCTAAGACCTCCAGGGAGTCGAGGACTCATCGGATGGGGGGGGGGACAAATATCACCCACACCAAGTCCCACACCTTCTCTTAAACTCATTCAAACTAGACGCACTGATCACTTCAAGAAGCAAACTGTTCCACTCACTCACTCACTCACTGCTCTGTGAGAGAAAAATCAGGCCCTTACTGCTTTCTTAACCGTGAACAAGCTTAACTTCCATGGATGTTCCCCGTGTTCTCTTCAAAATATAACGAAATATTTCATCCGACAATATAATACTCATTCTTAAAATTATAGACCTCTATCATAGTCATTCCTCCTTCTGTTAACCAGGAGAAGTTAACATTGAGAATAGTCCACATACTCTCAATCTCTCATAATCTAAATTCCATAATCCCGATATCATCTTTGAAGCTCTTCTTTGCAGCTTTCCAAAGCTTATTTATCCCCTCTGAACCCAGAAGACCAAATCTGCACAAGTAGTCCATGTGCAATTGCATCAAGGCCTTGTGTTAGAGTAGCATTAAAGTACTAACGCCAACAGTCTTCCATAATTTGAAATATTCTGAAAATAGTACGTTATTTTTATGTTAATTGTAATTTGAATTCATTCAGATTGAAAGTATGAGACTTTTTGTGTATGCGACTCAGAAAGGTTTTCTCAGTCCGACTTATTAAAGGAAAATTGATGAAGTTTCCATTGTTCAGTCGGCATCGGCGATGCTTTTGTTTGGGAAGACACGAATTTGAATCCAGTGTAGGGCACGAAGAACTTTTATAAGGGCTTTTTAATTAAAAGTGAGTTAGCCGATGTCATATGAAGGTGGCAGGGTTTTCTTCCTAGAAATTCAGGATTTTCATCGAGTAAACAGGCATACCAAGCAGAAGAACATATACAGCTAACCCATAAAATACACTAGCCTCAGGCTTAGTTGCCTCAGTAATTCAAAACAAGAACAATAATGTAAAATTAGTACTCCCACCTTTCCTTCTTATTTCACTTGACACAAACTATAGGATCTTAGGACACTGTTAAAAGGTCCAGCTGACGCCACTTGTATTGTGACACTAGCTGAAATGCTCTTACTACTATTAACAACCCGTGATAAAGAATATAAAATATCCATTTTGGCTCAGAGCATTTTTCTAAAATTCTAATCCTATGTTAGTTTAGATTATGTTTATTATTAATACTGTATTTAGCTCGGGTCGTGGTTAATAGAATGGTTAATTATATTTATAGTTGGGTGATAGTTTTAACGTCACAGTTTGCTGAAAAGCAAATCATAATCAGCAGACTCAAATTTAGAATCCTTAATGCTGGAACCACACGTGGAATCCAAAGAGACGATGGAAGTATCTGACCTAGAGACATCTTAAAGGAATTTCTCTTTTTGATATTACGTTTCTAGATCATTACATTTACTTTTTTTTTCGTAAACACAAAGATGACCATAAGAATAGGTTTAACATTCGATGTCTTAGAATCTTGGTGCTCATTTGAAATAACAGAACGTTTTATACAGTTAAGTAAATAACACATGTAGATTTGTGTATATAACTGTCTACTGTATGTCTACTTTGTGTATATAACTGTCTTTAGGTAGAAAATCCAAAAGACGTTACATTACGCACGCACGCACGCACACACACACACACACACACACACACACACACACACACACACACACACACACACACACACACACACACACACACACACACACACACACACACACACTACAGGAACAAAATTCCTCATCATTCACAAATGCGTTTATAAATTCTAATATCATTACAAGAAATTTAAAAAATTACCATTTTTAAATGTTTTTTTTTATACCACATTAAGAAAGAAATTTCTTTTTCCCTAAAGAAAACTTTACAATGTAAAAATAATGTTAATGTCTTTAAACAACCACGATAATTTTTAATTAGCAAACGAAAATCGCTTAATTTCGATGTTGCATTGTTAAAACAGACTTTCTGAAGAAGTGCGCATAGAAACCGAACAACCTAAGTGCGTTGTATTTTTCCGATACTTTAACGTTTTTTTCCCTTGTTTTTTAAGAGAGGAGAAGCGGGATTACCATGGCATTTGTAGGCACCAGTACGCCACTATATCGATTTCCTTTTTCGAAGGGAACCCCTCCCTCAACTTACTTATCCAGTGATCATGCCTGGGGAAAGGAGAACACGCCCTTTTCCACCAGTGAGATCTCAAAAGGTTTTTATCGAACTGTATCAAGTCTAGTCTACTTCATTGTTCCTTGTATGGCGACACTTTGTACAAGGAGTTACATCTGACGCACAAACAGACATTTGTAGAGTTGGAGTTCAGAACAGCTTTTAACTTAAGAGTATATACTCGACTCTCTCTCTCTCTCTCTCTCTCTCTCTCTCTCTCTCTCTGTGTGTGTGTGTGTGTGTGTGTGTGTGTGTGTGTGTGTGTGTGTGTGTGTGTGTGTGTGTGTGTGTGTGTGTGTCGTGTTCGTAGGAACATTTTTAAAAATGCTGACAGTTTATTTAAACCCAGGGAGAGAAGTGTTCGAAATTCCCAAGACCAAAGCAAAACCTAAAAATAAGTTGTACAAGAGATTAAAATACATTTATGAATATTTTCATCTCTTGTACAACTTATTTTAATTTATAATGCAGTAAAAACTCATTTATATTTCTTCTCTTTAATTGATGAAAATATATGTTGATATTCTTACTCTTTTAGTCTATGAAAAATTAAGGCAACTACAAACGCAAAGGATTCTATAAAATTATTTATTCATTTGTAAGAAAATTATGAATTCTTATTTAATATTACGATTACATTATTTGCATAATTAGAACTTACAAAAAGTATGTAACTTATTAATGATATATTAAAACGCACTGAAAATATTAAAATACATAACTCATTGGAAGTTGGTTAAGAAAAAAAGAGATATTCGTAAAACTGGATTATTGCATTCATAATCGTATTGAATTTAGCATAATCATTCATTTCATAATGAATAATTATGTTTAAATTTTATGTACTTTTTATTATCACGATTTTCTTGTTATTAAACTTTTAACATTATCTTAAAAACACTAAGCGAGGATACAGTTTTGCCAACTAGCAATAGAAAGTTCATTTCAATTACTTAAATTTCATAGAAATCACAGAAATAAAGCGCAATATATGCATTGGTAGTTACATGAACATTCTAAATTCACTGTTTTTCCTAAATCTTAGTGTACATTATTATTAACAATTGTTATCCCAGCATCTCCCGTAGTGTGATATGAAATTTTCGTAATTCGAGAAACGAAACAAGAGATTAGAGCTCGTTTGAGTATAGCATCCTCGTAGAGGGAACAGTACCACACCGTGCGAGACCAATTACAATAGCAGTGCCTTTTAACTTGTTCAAAAAAAGCGATATGTACGAGTAAATAGCGTCGATTGAGACCTCCCAAGTTCATTCAGAAAAGATAGGATGAGATGTGGGAATTGTGATGCTTGGCAGTACACTTGGTAGACTGCCAAAGTGTGCCATTTCGCCAAACTAACTTTCACAATGCGAACACAACACATAATTCACAGTCGTAGAGAAAGAGCGTTGTCCGTCAGAGAAAAATTTAAAGGAAGCTAACTTTGAAATCTGCAATGCTCGCAATCGGTGGAAGAAACATATTAGCATAAAGTATAAAAATGTCCAGTAGAACTCATAAATAATTTGTACCAAAGAATTTCAATGACACAATAAGCATTTGCTTTCAGCGTATTCATCAAAAACTATCAAACAGTTATCCATCAAGATGCCAGATAATCCAAAGCACTTTGGTAATAATTCATATACAAACTTATCACATATTAGTTCTCCACTGTCTTAATTTTTGTTCGATACTCGAACAGTGTTAGACATATAGATGAAATCTATATTAGTTTATTATTATTATTATTATTATTATTATGTGACACCTCCACGGAGTCCAAAGACTCATCGAGGGAGAGTGTGCCAACAGCATCGAACGATTGAACCCTCCCAACTACTAACTGCGCTCAAACTTGCTTAACTTTTTTCGTGAGCCGTTAGTAGCAGAAGCTCTACCAATCGACCAAACTTTGCTAGTAGTTGGACTATTTTATTTTATTTTGTAATCTTCTAATCAATTTTTGCTCGTACTACAACGCTTTCTCCTCTCTCTCTCTCTCTCTCTCTCTCTCTCTCACACACACACACTTGGTGTGTGTGTGTGGGGGGGGGAGACCTAAAAGCAGAAAACTTATCTCTTATTCAAATGGCAGCCAGATCCCTCTCTGGTTCCCTACTTAAAGCCTTTTTCGCAATTAAACTTTGCTTTCAGTCCTTCATTCGAACTGTTCTATCGTAATATTATCTAAATACAAATGAGTTTACTCCCCTCCCCCTCCTTCTTCATGAGGGTTTCAATCTAGTTTTGCGAACAATGATGTGGTTCTACCACATGTTTATTTGAACTGACATCTTAACTTTTCATAAACTAGTTATCTGCTGAAAGTCCAACTTTAAATGACCGAACTTTGACTTCTTTTTACACATCATTTTTATCTCTGTTTTTAATAATAATTTCCTCCTTGCTATCTCAGTTGATATAGACGCGGTACCTTTTGGTGATGAACCTTTACATGCTATTTTCGATGGAACATGAGTTAACTTTTCTCATACGGAGGTGGAAGAGGTCTTGTCGGAAACTACTCAGGTTTTTCATTCCGCAACACAGACACAGCAGCTAGAGATTATTGGTATTTCACAGGCATTCTAGCCTCTGCATATAGGATAAACCAAACAATCGCATTATTAATTAGGTTTCTATGAAGCCAGGTTACTTGGTCGTGACAGGACACTGAGCCTGACGGGTAAAGGAAAGATAAGCTTCTTCATCAATTCCAAAAATTTACAACTTACAGTTAAAACCAATTTTAATAAATTTCTTTTTTTTTTTTTTTTTTGGAACTTTCTTTCCAACCAACTCCTGTGCAACACCAGCACATGGGCGATGTGGAACTAGAAACAGCTAATGACAACTTTAGGCAATGTGTTCCATGCAGCCAACTTGGTATTGATTGATAGTAGCTGTTCGCTCGCAGGTTGTGCCATTCTCCCTCCAGTAATTTCAAAACATCTTGGTTTTGGAATTACTGGAGGCACATCTCCGAACACTTTTCGTGCACTATGGGTTTGAAATTTAACAACCAGGCCAGGCCATAGAAGCCACGTATGCTTGGCTTTATGCTTCAAACCAATAATCGCTCTTGTCTTGTGGAGTTGAACATTATTAGCTCGGAAGATATTCCCTCTCAGCAACACAATTGCAAAATGCAAAAGTGTAAATGCAGACGAATCACTCCTGTCGGGATAAATTAAAATTAACAGCGGCTACGATCGTGAGGTGAGTGTATAATAACAGTTAGCTGCCTGTTGTTCGCTGGTCTATTTATCGGGAGGAAAAACGCACCTCTGCGCTAGGACAATTAATTCTACTTCATCTTAAAAGGCCTAGAAAATGTCCCTAATATCCTTTGACAGGCCTCTAACCTAGGGGTTTTCTAACTAAAGGATACGCCATTCTTTCAAAGGCTCACATATTATTGATATCTCTTGGAAGATTTAAAGAGTAGGAGGAGAAAGTCCTGAGACAAAGGAAGGAATCGAAGAGGGTTCTGAAAACAACTGACTCAACTTTGTATGACTATTAAACGAATCACTGGTTATAAAGTTCTCAAACGCTTTATCCCAACGAGTTTTAATTTAATCACATAAAACGTCATTTATCACTATTTTCAGTACGAATTCGCAAGACATCCCTAAAGGTAGTTATTGTACCTTAGATCTGAAATTTATGTTGAACTAAGGATTAATACAGTGTTGTACACAGAAGCGTATAAGCACTGCTCCTGTAATATTTGCAGCTAGATCCAAGCAATCGGCAACAATACGGGTGCATAAATTAGTTCTTTACAAGACACCACTAGTGTTTTTGATAACTTTCATTGATGTTAATGAATATTAATTTTATTAACTTTGAATAGTCCTTAACGAAACTGTCCTGCACCAATTTGCCTGAACTTAATTCGACTTGTGACTATACTATGCTATACTTGTATAATAATACATTATGAGTCAAGTAAAGTTCAAATTTATCACCATCATTTTAGTTCTCGAACATCATTTTAGTTTTCAACATTTTTTTCTTCACCATTATAATTCAAATTATTATTTCGGAAAGCAGATTATGCTGAAATCTTTGGTGTCTGTCTGCTTTTGAACTTGGTTTCCCATGATGCCACGCTTCTATTAAATTAGGATGCAGGATAAATTGAGGCCGAGCCTTATTATGAGGATCCTTATAAAAATAAATTGCTTTTATAATAGATCTTATTCATATTAATAAAACTCGCTGGTTATTTATTCAATTATTAAAATCCAAAATCAGCATTGTAATCAATCTGGAAGTATTGCAACGTCCTTCCCGGATATTCTTAGTCTTCTGTTTACGTCAATAGTGTAGTAATAATGGTGCATGTCGCTAGAGAATAACCCAACAAAGCAAATGCCTGAATTTTAAAACTAAAACTGTGCTATGAGTTTAGCATTTTAGAATGCATATTTTCCCATTTTCAGCACATTTCAACTAAAATGGCTTGATAGTTACACATTATCGCAATATTAATACGTTGTCAAATTTCAAATTTATAATTTGCAGTTTAATTGCTGTTGACTACTGTTAATTACTGATTACTAATTTGTCAAATTATAAATTCCTTCTTGAATGTGAATAATTATTTTAACTTTTTAAATTTATAGTTAGTAATTTTTATAGTCGAAAACGTTTAATTCTCTCATTATGTTTTAAGATTGTGTTATGAATTACAGCTTACATATAATCATTGAATTTATGCAACAATTAATTTTGTGTTTTTTTTTTAATGTTATAGTCCTTCACTGTAAATTATTAAGTTTCTTATGACTCTATTGACCGATATCTATCCGATGCTGTTACAATTTAGCAACAGTTAGAGATCTTGCATTATTGTGTAAGGAAAGACATTACATGATTAGGCCTGTAGTTTGTAGTTTAATTATTCAACAAACAGCTCGAAGAATTGATATGCCTTTCCTTGTACAATAACGCGACATCCATAACTGTTGATTGATTACTTCAAATAAGGTGCATAGCAAATGAAAGTTTACCCTCAATTCATAGCGAATCTAAAACTTGAAATTAGAATTAAATTTTATTTAAAAAAAATCCAAACTCTCTTTTCATTGTTTTTAATTATTTGAGGAAAACAAATTTTTTTTTTTTTTGAAAACTCTATAAATGCTTATGGAATTCTTCTCTCTAGCATGTGTCTACATTTTGAATGGCGTTGGAGTAGTGATAAAAATCCCGCATTCCTGACATAACTATACATTTCCAAAGCCAGTTATTTGTACAGCGCATAACCACAACAATAATATGGTTGTTTTTTTGTGTACCGGTCTTCAAACTGTTTCCGTTTTTCGTTTTTCATAAAGTGCAAAAGTGAGCTAATTTATCCTGATACACTATTTACTTATCGAATTTTAGACTGCTGTTTCGTTAGATCAATCAGGTGGACTTTACCAGATAAGCTAGGCAATGCCACATATTCATACTGTGTGTGTGTGTGTGTGTGTGTGTGTGTGTGTGTGTGTGTGTGTGTGTGTGTGTGTGTGTGTGTGTGTGTGTGTGTGTGTGTGTGTGTGTGTGTGTGTGTGACTACTGTGAACTTTGATTAGTTCACCTGTGTGACAACAGATATGAACATGCGTTAACTTGGCCACGCTAGATCATCCCATGATGCCACGCTTGGCATCATGGGATGACCAACTTATTTTTCAGATAATATTGACGGGGATAAAATGTTTACGGATCAGTATCCAACGACATTCTGATCGACAAGTATAATAACTTCATTTCTTTTATTTATTTATTTTGGCATTAAAAATTTCCATGATGTTTATATTCAAATTTTAAATTAATATTCAGTATTCAAACCTGTGCGTTGATTACCACTGGTCTGCAGGAATATATTTTTTTTAGATTTCATATAATTTTCCTTTCTTTTCTTTTCTTTCTTTATTTATTTTTATGAATATGTTTTCAGATCCCCCCCCTTTTTTTAATATGTGATTTCGATGTTTAGTTAAATTTATCTTTTCTATTAAACATGCATATAAAGTGAAAGCGGAAATCGAAAACAAACAGAAAAATATACCATAGAACGATTAGTGTTCAAATAAGTTCTTTTATTTGCATACGGAGCTTTATGAAGAAGTAACCCAGAGTAGAATAACAAAGTTCTATTTAAAAGTAAATACAAAAGGGAGTTATACTGATTCATATATTTATAGTGACTTAAGAAAAAAAACTTTAAAATATATGTGATGAGAAATAATATCCGAAAGTGTGTTTTCATTGTGAGAAGCGCAACATCTGTTTTTCATATAAATAATGAAAGAAGAAATTAAGAAAGTTTGATTTCTTCAGCTGCTTAATATGAAACATCATGAAGAAATTTAAGACATCTAACGTGTATATTAGGAAAGAATCAAAACATTAACTAATTAAATCAGAAAATAAAGGTTCAGGTGTCTAAAAATAATACAGAATGAGCAGTTAGTGATTAAAAGAAAAGAAAAACTATAAAATATGAGAAGGCAACAAAGTAGAAAATAGTAACATAAAGAATCGAATGAGTGAGAGAAAGAGAGAGAGAGAGAGATGCAGCTGCACTCACCGGCATACACACACAGATCAGGCTGGGAGTAGAAATCTGCAAAGTATAAGAAATAATTTCAGGGTTCTTGCATGCAGCAGCATCCTTAATAATGTGACCAACAATCGCTCTAACATACTCGTACACGAATACACACAAATACACTTTCTCATAAATGAACTAAGAGTTTGACCATCGTGTTTAAAGCATACTAAAAGCAAACTTTAAAATAAAAAAAAAAAGAACTTAACACACATGAGAAAACTAAAGGGTAAAAATTAAAATGCGTAAGAAAATTCCAAAAAAGGTTTCCGAAATCTAGAAAGGCCGTAATACATGTGTGAGAATGAAAGATGGAAATATTTCAGTTAATGATAATGCTCGAATCTTTTTTCCCTTCAAGCAAAAGATTTTAATACAAATAGTAAATAAGAAGACAAATCAATACTCTAAAATAAAAGATGGATAATTAATTTTTGATGTATTATTACTTTTTTGTTTTTTAACCTCTAATTTCCCTCCCTCTCGTATATGTATACTGTATATATACACTGCTTGGAAAGAAGTCAAGGGACACCATAGTAGAAGGAACAAACAACCATAGCGCCTGTCTTAACAAGATGTAGGACCTCCTTTCGCTGTAATGAATGCAGCAATCATACGAGATTTTACATATTATTCTTAATAGCACCCTACCTTCACGTTCGGTGAGCGTGGCGAGTAACCCACTGCCGGTAGTACCTTGCAGTTGACTCTCAACGCTTCCATCTCAGTATGGTATCACTGAAAGTTGACCTTGGATGGCCCAATTTGTCGAACAGATAGGCCTGCAACAGATAAGCCTGCAATAAACCTTGTAAGAAATAAAGAAGGTGGAGGAAACAGCACTTAGAAATCTTATTAGTGTAAGTGATGAGATTTTGTCTGTCTGCTATGTTTTTTGTTATGGCATCCTATCACAATGCCGCTTTCAAACTCCGTCAGTTCAGGTCTTGCAGCCGTTTCACCAGGACACAGTTTGCACTGACTTGGGAGCATCACATTCCTCCAGTTCATACCGGCTACATACATATATATATATATATATATATATATATATATAAACCTACTTACTGCCGGTAGTACCTTGCAGTTGGCTCTCAAAACTATTCCATCTTAGTATTGTATCACTGATTGGATTCATTACTCTTCAGATAAAACTAACAGAAAACATATCAGACAGACAAAATCTCATCACTTACACTAACAAGATTTCTAAGTGCTGTTTTCTCCATCTTCTTTATTTCTTACAAGGTTTATTCTAACCGGTTTGAATTTGGTAATGATTGGTAAGTTGTTTCCTCTCTCTCTTAATCTCTTAGCATGAGAAGCATTACAAATATAAACGATTCATCAGAAATGTTTCAGTATAAAAAAGGATCTTTGAAGTAAACAACACATTTGCGTGCGCAACTGATTTCCTCAATTTCGTGATTGATTTTAGAGATGTATTTTTTATCTAAGGAAAGAAAACGTAATAAATAAAGGGGACTAAAGGATAACTGCAAATATTTGTATTCTAAAATATATGATGGAATTGATGTTGAGACCTAAATGTGGATGCATGATGAATTGCTAATTCAGGTTCGTCCACATCCTCTATTTACACCTTCATATTGGTTGAGTGTTTAGTCCAACAATATGAAGGTGTAACTCCGATATATACTCCAGCTCACAGGTGTTATTATACAAGCAGACTGCAGGAAACGATCAAGGAGTGAACCGATGGAATTGAGGCGCAGTTTCCACATCGCTCAGAAGAAAGTCCAGTTCTCTGTGATTCTAGGGTTCTACTAGATGGCAAATGAGGCATCGTTCATTTACCAAAAGTGGCAGCATTACACAGGCAATACTGCCACTTTGTTTATTATGAAGTGCGAACTCTAGAGTAAAGTCTTGATTTGATTTTTCCCTTCAGATCAATTTTCTTAATAGTGAAGTCATCTTCCCTTGAATATTTTGAAGTTCGCAATTCCAACTAGCTTTTTTCCCCAACTGCGTGGATCAAGCCGGTATAGAAATTCTGAGAGATCAGCTATCATCAGGAGTCCCACAAAACTTTCACGCATGCTTACCAGAATACCACATAATCTAACCATTCTCCCAACATTCTTGATCTCTTCCTCACCAATGTTTCTAACTATATTGAGTTCAGTCCAATGTTAATGTTGATTTACTGTTTCCATGAAGCAACATTCACATACAACTTTCACTTCCCCGTGTTGTCTGGCATTATGAGAATGAGAAGTGGGATGAATTTCATAGTTTCTGAGGTTCATAATTTTGGTTGAATTATGGATTGTAGTCTGATCATCCAAACAATTAATTAAACGCATCACTATACTAAAGTGAAACAATTCTTATAGGTTATGGTAACAAAATATTTTCCGTTTCACTTCAAATTATCGTCCTTTCTATGCCTCGGCATTCATTTATTTAGAAATACGCTTAATTCTACTCTTAAGTGCCTTCACAGCTAACTTTCATAGAAAAATGCCCGTTTCCCTCTTTCTATCTATACTAAAGCTAGAAGTAATTGCACGAAAAATATAACACATCGAAAAGGGAGTAAGAAACTTACATCACGTCCAAACATTATGCTTTCCGGTCTCTTGCCATTGATTGACCGTAACTTTTGACCAACCCTGTTTTCAGCTCTTTGAACTCGAATGGCTTTGCTGAACCAAAACGTCAATCTCCTGGTTTCTTACTTTCTCTCCAATCCTTGTAGTAAACGCCCTTTTAACATTTCAAATTCACTATTTTCTATGCTTCCTTTGATTTTCACCAAAAATAAATCAGAGGAATCTTGTCAAGAAAAGTCTTCAAGACTTGATGGTGAATCTTCTTCTTCTGAAGATTTGTGCTTTGCAGTTTTTGGCATCAGTTTTTCCACTGGTATTTATTGTATGGCTTCAACATTAGCCTATATCAATCTATTACGGACAGAAACAAATCATTGCTATCAAATTATGATCCAGTTACGAACACAGTTCTTTCTAAAGTAATAGAGAAATCCATGGATTCTTCTACTCGATCAACAGAGGATCTTAATGCTTATGTCATTCATATTTGAATAAATGCTATGGAAGAGTTTTAAAAGAAACTTATGCGATTGCTTTTAATGTCTCTAAAGCATTGGATAATGTTGGGTATAAATGTTTATTACGTAAACGTCCATCATATTTGTCTCCTGATTCTGCAAATGGGTTGGAAATGTTCATCTCTGGTTGTTGATTAAATGTAATCGTGGATGGATCTTGATCCTCAAACTTTACAGCTAATATTGGAGTGGCATGGGGTCGGTTCTTTCATCTACTATCTTCCATCCTTCTGTATATCAATGACCTTTTCTACTTGACTGAGAATTTAATCCACAGATTTGCTGAAGATAGCATTTTTTTTTCTCATTTAACAAATTTTATTTCGCAAATCAACATAACTCATTTATTATTGTATTGCTTTGCTCAATTTTCTTTTTAATTTATATTATCTAGTACTGGAGTTGATTTATGAACCTTGGTTTGGATACAGAAAAATAAATCAATAAAAGAAACACAAATTTATTTTTTGTTCTATAATTCCCTGTTTTTTTTTTTTGGCTTAACTATTTTTTATATTCTCAAACAGTTAACGAGTATAAATGGCATATCTACCCTATATATATAAAATGATAAGCCTTTTTATGTAACGTTTGTATGTCACCTTTTTGAAACGTTTTGAAACTCAGGGGCTACCCTGAGCATCGAGTCTTCAAAATTCGAATCATCAGAATTCAAGGAGAACCGGCCTACCAGTCCGGAACTCGGGGGTTGGGCGCCGTAGGCGCCGGGGGGGGGGGAGTACCCCCTAGTATATATATATATATATATGACTATATATGACTACAGCATATTTAGTATCAAAATGGTATGCAGTATTGATTTTAATTAATGATTCTATTGATTTTATCATAGTTTTGTTGATATTATCGTCTGTCGAAAATAAAATAAAGCAAAGAATCTCTCGCACAAATCTGCGAGACATGGGCTCGAATCTCACCTAAGATGCAATGAACATAAGTTCTTTGAAGGTGAGTTAGTGGTTTCATGCATAAGTGTTAAGAGTTTTACTCCCGAATATTCCTAATTTTACGATGCACAACAAACAATCGGTTGCGAGACACACGTAGCGGACAGGCAATATACACAATCATCGTGGTGTTAGTTTTCCTTTATGTAAACTCTAAACAACACATATCAGTTTAAACTTCTGCTCTAGAAATCAGGTCATGTGGAAGAATGCAGACGGTTGGTACGTGTTGAACTGCACGAAACCGTATTTTCCATCTTATTCGTATAAAGACGCATGCGCAGAAGCATTGTTTCAGGACTTTTATTGAAGGGACTCAATCGTCCTAAAACTCTCGATGATGGCATTCCTGCAGCCTTGGATACTTGAAGATAACGAACTAAAAATTTTTGTGAATGTTAAATATTAAATGTATTCGTATCAAAATAAAGTGCAAGAAGTTTTTTTTTTTCTTTTCAATAGATTTTTATTCTATGGAAAACAAAGTATTCGAATTTAAAAAAAAAATATAAACGCGAATGTGTTCAGGAACAATCAGTGAATGGTCTGATGGTACGCTACTAGCCATACCAGAGCATTTGAACCAAACACACACACACACACACACACACACAAACGCTAACGCAAAGGCAGCTCTCTCCAGTGAACGCAAAGGCAGCTCTCTCCAGTGAAGCTTTCAATCTCAGGCATGCTACATCCAGTTCGAGCTACTACACTAACTTTAACCTACGAGATTTCCTCTAGTCCAGGAATGCCCAACTTTTAGCTTGCTGATGATTTTCGACGGGACAACACTCACAAAACCACGAGTCAAATGAACTTGTGCATTCTCACACTAGTATTAAACAGCACATTCAGCGTCTGGCAAATTATTTAGTTCAATTTTACTTCTAATTTTTATCGCACAATTGTAATGCTTCAGGAAAGTTTTCTCGTATGAAACAGAAAAAAATGTGAAAGCAGATTTTTCGACCATCTTATATATATATATATATATATATATATATATATAACCAATTAATATAGCATCTCTGGAATGAAACTCCACATAAAAATGTCGCAAATATACAGTCTCAAACATCCCACTAAAATGTATATTGTCGTGATAGAATAACAGAGTTACTTACACAATAAAATTCTGACATCTGTTAATTCAACTTTTAATTAATCCAAGATATTGTCTATTTGTGGAGCATTTATTGTTAGTTTTACACTCACCTCTCCCTCAAGTCCGGATATAGATAGCACAATCCCCGTTTTCACTTTTCGCTTGCAATCTAGTCCTAAAAATGTCACACATCACAAGTCTAGTCTAGTCTAATGGCTCGTGAATAGCCTCGTTTATTATAACCTAGTCGTATAGTATACGGCCAAACTAATAGTTTATATTAATTTATCTCCCCCTCCCATTCATATCTTTCCTCCGTTACTATTTTTTAACGGCACAAAACGTGCAATATCAAGAACGATTCGGCGTCCGTTATGATATATATTTTTTTAAATATTATAACGGACATCCAGTGATGTTCTTTTTTTAAAGAACAAAAAGCTGCATGTATTCTCTATTAAATCCGGCAAACAGGATTTTAAAAATCCACTTGCCTACTCATTTGTATTTAAAAAGTAAAGATAGTTTTGTATAATTTAAAATGTAATTTTTGTAATCTTCAAAATGATGATTAAGACATCTTTCACTAATGAATGAGGTTAAGTGTGTGTGTGTGTGTGTGTGTGTGTGTGTGTGTGTGTGTGTGTGTGTGTGTGTGTGACAACCAAGCAACATGGCGTCATAGAAACTTATTATAAGGCAGTCAGAGAGCTTCCGTAGCTAACTCGGTATCGACGAGATCCTTTTCTAGGATTTATCAACTGGGGTTAGTTGGTCTCATGCGTAGGTGAACGGTTTTTTCTCCTTCATCCCACAAAACAGTCATACTGGCTTTTCTAGCCACATGCAATTTACAGACAGGAGACAATGAAGATAGGATTAACTGTCTTATCAGAAGCAGCAAGATGGTTTCTAAGATGCCATTACTTGGCCATGACAAGCCATTGAGCTTGATATGAAAGGAAAGATATAATAGGATATTTAATCCAATCTGCAATGTCAGATTTACCTGTTTTTCTAATTTAAAAGTCCTCTATAAATTTCTTTAAATTTCTTTAAATGCGAAATATACGAATTTTTAGATTTATAAAAGACAGCTGTTCGATAGGAAGTCATCTTCTGTGTTCAACGATAACACAGAAGATGGCATTTAGACAGTCGAATATTATTTGGAGAAAATATTTGTACTTCATAAAGATTCACGAGCTCATAGATGCGAAGCTGTTGAAGAAATGGGGGGTCTTCAGATGATATTAAGTACAATATACGACCAAGTTAGCCTAAAATATTGACTGATTTCACACCTTACAAAACCTGATGATTTCATAAGTGTTTGGAACTGCACGACATATAAAGTGCTTTTTGGATGAATTTTCTTGGAAAAGCTGGGACAATGGAAGTCAAAGCCCAAGTCATGCTACACACACTCTTCCAATGTGATGGTTGAATCTGAATGTGAATTTGAGTTTCAGTTGGAGTTTGAATGATTGCCTGAAGAACGCTATTTACTTGAATGTATTGTTCCGACAATTTGCGGGGTTAATGATTTCGGATTGCTTATCATGGTATGAATTAAATGCACGGGTTATAGTGCATGCAGTCATAAACCTTCTGGATCCTATACTGGAAGAATATTCAGCTACAATTCTCACATTTTCCAACACGATAGAACATGTTACAAAACCAATGATATTAAACACGTGATTTGAAGAGTAGAACAGCAGAATATTGCAGTGGTAAGTACAGAGCTTGACCCAAATCCTGACCTGACTTGATCTATGGGATGAACTAGAACGCAGACTTTTGACGACCAGGATGTCCCCTTTCGTTAATAGAACTTACCTATGTCTCAAAGAAGAAGAGATGCATACTACCACCAGTTAGAAATTAGTTAAAAAGAAGTCTTATGGAAGTAGTTATTACTAGGAACGGAACAAAGATAAGTTTCGTTCATATTTTCGAGTGTCCCGTGACAAGCGGGATAAGAACAAAGTCATCGAGTTTCCTTTTTAAATTAACAAGTGGCGTAATAGGTGATTATCTGTCTCACATAAAGAACACTGCCGATTATAATTCTGAAATAATTGATCTTCATGACAGTTAATTAAATTATAGTGAGCTTCGATGTGACCCCGTGATTCAATGAACTTAAAATTAATTGAATTTAAAATCAATTTTGGAAGTTTCATAAAATATATTGTTATTCATTTCATAAATCTTGATACGTTTTATTTGTGGTTTCTAGATATTAACTTTTAAGCAAAAGGGAGATAAAGCAGTGGTTGAACATGAATCTTTAGCAATCAAAAGAGAACGAAGAAACAAAAGAGAATGAAGAACAATCAAAAGGAAATCTTCCTTCGGATTACATCCTTCACTTTGTGCAACACAATTTATAAATAATAACATGCAACCAGAAAACATAGATACATGAGTAAAATGTTATGAATGATGAACAAAAGATTAAGAGTGAATCGCAATTATGGATGCTCACAGTGGGGAAAAAAAAATACACTCGTAATTGCCATTTCCAAGCTAACATCCGGAATATTTTGACTAAAATGCAAAACTTCTGAATTAGAAATTATAAACTACTTGAAAGTTTTCTTATGATCCAATCCCACCTCTGGCATTTACGAGTAAAGATCAGCATATGCAAAAGTTGGAAGCACAGCACCGGCTGAGCAGAACGTTGGCACAATGTACGGTGCTGATAACTGTACCCGTGATCCACCCACTCTGGCAGCAAGTGGGTGTTTACATTCTATACATGGATAGAAGTGAGATAGTGAAGTGAATGTGCGTGGAAAGGGCAGCTATAAAACTATGCTTACGAAATAGAAACAGCTGTCAGAGATTAAAAAAAGTCTAAGTTAAAAGAAGACGGAATGTAGAAACAATTGCTATAGTGGATCTCGTCATTTGGCGACAGTGCACAGAGTGAATTATATTCTGCCATCCCCATTTCATTTCCAAGCAAAGTATATAGCTCGTCGTCACTAACGCATGTGGACAGCAAGGGAATTACATACGGAGGTCAGTGCTACCTATGTGATACCGTGGTACATAATAATGCATGACAACTTGAGAATGTGCGAGATCGCTGGACTCCCAACCATCACGCCGTGTATTTTACATTTGTTAACATCCTTACCTGCAAATTTTGAAAATGTCCAAGAGAATTCCGTCCTTTGGAAACCTGAATTTTTCTCCATACAGTGATCTATTCGAATAGATCGTGCAATGATCTTTTCGATAGCTTTACACTGATCTATTCGATGTTCACCTTCCTCTGCCTCTCAACTGTCCGTGCACCACTTGTTTTGCTGTATTAGTGAATGATTACATTGTCTACAAGTGCAGTTATCCGGAGTACAGGAGCATCCTGGTGATGTCGAATCTCAATAATGTCTGGCGTACTTTATTTTTACCCCTCCTATGCATTATGATCCTTCGACTACAATGCATAGGAGGTTGGAAGTCATGGTAAGTGGAAACGAGTTAAGACTCGTTTATACTTACCTTGGAGTAGTCTCATAACATTAGTTACTTCGGTAGTAATTCTAACCAAACCAAGCCTTGAGGATACTACCATCTAGTAACCTCGTATATATTTATTTATTTTGTTCATAGGCTGGAACCCGTCCACCCATTTATTATGTCGTACAATCTCTAGTGCGTGATCGCTTAAGCAATAGAGATTGTTTTCTGAGAGTAACAACGCGCATGAAGCAACCTTACTACCTTGCCGTCTATGTCTATGAGCAGCTAATTTAGTCCCCGTCTGAAAAAAATGTATGATATACAATTAAATAAAAAAAAAACTAATATTAGAGAATTAGCATAGTCTCCAACTGATCATAAAGCTAATTCACAGTTTTGATTCTTTATGAAGGAAAAGAGTTAGTAATTTGAAATAATTGATATTATATCGGAGGAAAAAATGAAAACAGAGGACAACTTCTAAAACACTCCACTTTCTCCTCCGTTTCTAAATATTTTAATGGCTTCATTATTCTGTGGAAGAATCCAAACAGAAAAATAATAATATCAGATAATTAAGATTTCTGGAAACATGGCAGTTGTTATATGTTATGAACAGGAAACCGTGTTAAGCAGTTGGAAAGTAATGCTGTGGAATTACGTGTTTCTGACGGCAAAATTCACAAGGAAAATGTTACTGCATCTGTTTTAGAAGTGGAAACCATGTAATTTAGACTGGATCTATTCGGAGGAATATAATGAATTAAAATATGCGTAGAAGGAAAGAATAGAAGCGGGCGGATTTTTTTTTTTTTTTTTTTTGGTTTAGGCACATAAAATACTATTAATAATCATGAATTTCAAATTAGAGTAAAAATGGATTGGCTAACTGGCAACAATCTACTTGTTAAGTTATATAAAGAGCAACAAAAGCATATACAGATGACCCTAAGATTCGACCATTATATTTCCTCTCAGCAATTTCAGATAAAACCTTGGTTATTAGACGTGAGAAGTGTTCTAAGGCACAAAAATGGAACTTCAAGAGCGCTAGTTAGTGCCAAAGAATATACTATTCCACTTACACAACGTGTGAGCAGTCGAACTGCTAGAAACTAGGCGACGCTTTTATCAGATAATCTGACTGGTTGCTTTTTTTTTTTTTTTGTAGAAAACAGATCGAATAAAAAAAGTGATAAAAAGTGATACAAGTGAGAACAACAGTGTAAAAGAACTCATGAAACCATACCTACAAGAGAAACGAAACAATGATGAACTAACTAAATCGCAAGATGTTACATTCTCTAAGCGTTAGACGATTTCATATGTAAATGATACAACTTTGTATACTATTATTACTGTAAAGTTACTGATTATTTAAGGTAGAACATGCTGAAACTGTTTTTCGAATCTGTTCGCGAAGTCTGTAAGTATTATACACCGCATTATGGACAGCTGTCCTTCCGTGGGACTGACACTGCAAAGTTCTTCACAAAGTGTGCTCTACTTAAACACATGATCATCCCCCCCCCCCACCGTACGACTTGAACTAAGATTCTCATACTACAGTTGATTTTGGATCTCTAGGATATATCTGTTTGCCTTATATGGACAGTAGGAATATACGCATTAGTATGGTTCCTTCTAAACCACGGAGTTTTCGAATACTTATTTTATTTTTATTTTTATTTATCATAGTTCCATAAACTCATCCTGATAGAATCTGGGTATATTCGTTTATTGTATAATTCAGCTTTTGGATTCGCAGGAATTCCAAGGAATATCGCAACAATATTAACTGAATAAATTTTCCTAGCAAAATATGAAATAGAAGTGAGAAGACCAAACAGTCATCATAGTGGGAGGGAGCATCTCCAGCTAATTCAAGTATTTTTTGCTTATAATTTATATCATTAAAATGGAATGCACATCATTACTTCAAGTGCCATTGTCATCTAACTTCTGCTCGAAACCATACACTATTGTCAATCATTGTTTCAAAAGGGAATAAATGTTAAAAGGGAATTAATTCCAATTACATTCAATAATTGCTAATGACTGCCATCCATCTACTAACTTACCTGAACTAAAGTCGACTTCTGGAGAGACTGTGTGTGTGATAATGCGTCTGATTCTCTAAGCGAATAGCAATTTCACGAGCAAATCTGTAAGCACTATAACTGACTGCTGTGTTTCGATTAATGCTGAACTTTTATTTCATTTCTTATTAAAATACAGTAAACTCTCGATTTAACGGACTAATAGGGATTAAAGGGGGTGTCCGTTAAATCGAAAGTCCGTTAAATGGCGAATTTTTTAAAATAAAAATATCTGTCACATTATACTGCAATTTTATCAATATTAGCCCTGTAATAACAAAAAAAAATTGTTTTACACACACGTTTCGATAAGTTAATGTGAAGTTAATGTCGATGTTGAGGCGATTAGTTTATGTAATCATGCTTTGAGAAAACTATCAAGTTTTCTTTGAACTTTTGAATTCTGCTGTTTTTTTTAATAATTAACTCCCTAAAATTACGAAAATGTGTATAATAAAATTTCCCCCAGAAAGTCACGCCACGCGACAAAAGAACCAATTGCAGTGCGATTGGTGCGATCACGTCGTAATCATTCGCCGAACATGTTTTATGAGCGGTGACTCATTTATGTAAGCTAAATTACTACAGTGTTTTTCCAACATATGATGGCCTATTCGCCAAAATTTGTTAAAAATAACAAGAAATTAATAACAAAAAACAACCTGTTAATTTAATTATAAGCAAATCGTGGTTAAAAGCATTTTAAAATTAACAGAGTGTTAATTTTTACGTGTGACATACTGATCGGAAATTTTTTCCGTTAAATCCGAAGTCCGTTAAACCGAGGGTTTACTGTATTTGATTTCTAGATTATGCTCTACATTATTATTTCGAACTCGAGTTCATGCTTAAAATATTCGATTGCAAAATGAACTCTTTTCTCTTCTCTTAAATTTGCACTTTATTTTTCAGAAAATAACTGCAATGTCCTGGCTAATATCTAGGAAGATTAATCAAGCCCAATCATTTCAAGGCCAAGTGCTAAATAGGGAAATTATGGCGTTTCATTTAAATTAGAATATAATAAAGACGCATCAGTTTTCGTTAAAGTTAAATACGGTACATAAAGGATAAAATAACAAAAGAAAAGAATTAGGGCAAATGTAATCACACGAAGTGAAGAAATCGGTTAAATCTGTAAGTAAGAAAGAATAACTTGTTGATCGTCTAGTTGCACAACGTATGAGCAGAAAATCCGTGGTTCCAGACTGCACGCCGAAAACAATGAATATCTGGGAAGAAAAGGTCTAATAATTATACGACATTCGAATAATTCTACTTCCCAATGAATGATATAAGAGAGGCGAGAACGGAGCTGAATTGAAGTAAAAACGAATTGCAGGTTCTAGATAAATTTCGACAAACATGCTTGAGAAGGGTAGTGGAAGACAAACTGGGAAAAAGCGAGTGGGTTCAGACCAAATATCAGCTGTGAAGACCAGATTTTCACTTTAGGACATAGTGAAAAATGGGAATATAGCAAGGATCTGTAAGATTTATGGATCTAACAAAGGTCACAGAAAAGATGAAAAACAAATAGAGTGTTCAAGACACTATAAGGGAACAGCATAAATGGAATATTATTCAGCTGTTAGAATTGAAGTAGATACAAAAAGATGGCTTGATGTAAACTCATTTGTGAAGAGTAAGGTATATACTATGCAGATTCATAATTGTACTCCTAAATAAATCCTGTGCAAATCTTCAGTATTCATTAACGGAACTGAATTGAATAATTACTGCAAATATTTGGCGCGAAAATCAGCAACAAAAAGACAAAATAATGAAAACAGGCAGTAACACAGAAAATAGCAACTGCATTCTCAACGGAGAACTTACAGAACGAGCAAAATATTTCTGCGACTTTGGCACAATTTTTGTTGAAGATAAAAATCAAATCTGGAAATAGATCGCAGAATAAACAAAGCTAGTATGATGAGGAGATAAATTAATGCATTCTTATGGAATAGTAGAAAAATTATTCAAAACACTAAATTAGCTGTATACGAGACGGTGCTCAAACCAATTTTAACTTATGGATTTGAGAGCTGGGTTAGAAATAAAACACTTGACCAAAGACTACAGACCACAGATATTTCTGGGGGAAAATCCGTGGAGTAAACGGATGATATCAATAGCAGAATTATGTTAAAATGGGGTTATTAGGAAGGAAATTGACATTATTAGCATTCAAAAATGTGCAAGCAGGGCTAATCGAAGGTGGTATAGTCAATTAAACAGAATGGGAGAAGAAAAGTTAGCAACGCAGATATCTGATGTTAGGGTAGCAGGAATAAGACCCGGAAGAAGAACAAGCTCTAGCTAGACTGAAAGGCTATTTTAACTGCATAGACTAGACTATGCAGTTAAAATAGCTTTAGAAGATCAAAATATAAGATCTGACAATATTGGAGTTTTGGAAAATAATAAACTAATTTGGTGGAAATGTGTCGATAACGAGTTATTCATAGCTGTGCCCTCAAAATAAATAACGCCGCTTCTTTCATTTTTCATTCAGCTTGAATTTTTAATAGCAAAATTAAATATGGAAAAATGTCAGAATGATTTGCATTTTTAGTGTATTTTTTGGTGCAGCCAGTCATCAACATCAATTGTCATCAACATCAATTCTTGATATATGTGCCCTCAACAGCTGTATAGTTATACTATTGTGCCCTCAACAGCTGTATAGTATAACTATACAGCTGTATAGTATAACTGTATAGCTGTATAGTATAACTATACAGCTGTTGAGGGCACAATAGTATAACTATACAGCTGTTGAGGGCACATATATCAAGAATTGATGTTGATGACAATTGATGTTGATGACTGGCTGCACCAAAAAATACACTAAAAATGCAAATCATTCTGACATTTTTCCATATTTAATTTTGCTATTAAAAATTCAAGCTGAATGAAAAATGAAAGAAGCAGCGTTATTTATTTTTCCACTGATAAGTGATTACTGGCAGAGTTACTAAGTTATTTTGCAGCAGATAAGATTCTCTGTCAACTAACTCACGGACTTTTGAAAGGTCATGTTTTTCAGTTTAGAAGTATTACTGTTTATGATTTTATTATGCTCACAAAGGTACAATGAGATTGGTTGTTTGAAATTGCCGAATGAATATGAGCAAACCTGAAGTTAAATCTGGAATGAAACAAAGTAGGTTCGAATTCGACCATTTCATGGATGTTTGTGTTTGAGTGTTTAGGTGGGAGATGATTTTTATTATTCAATGGGAAACTACCTTACTTATTAGAAGCTCGAAGTATAATGAAAAAAAATATTATTTAGTCTCTAGAATTGAGTTCCCGCATTGTTTACACGCACCCAAGGTATGAACAGATTTTTAATCTTTTATAGGTGAGATTACCAAAAATAAAATTTAAAAAAATGTATGAAAATTTGGTTAGGAATTACCATGGCATATCAAAGAATGGCACCATTCCATTATTTGATTTTGGAGTAAATTTTTTGTGACCTCTCGAAAGAATCCGTAGCATCTACATTGATGTCAATTATGAAATGCATCGACAATTACTTCATTTCAAAAAGAAGCATTAGTCACACGATTAAAAAAAAAATCTAGTTGGTAAGATAAGTTTTGCAAACATATAACATTTGCGAAGGAGATATCACACGTGTGGATGAGCGCTACAGTGCGAAGACAACTAGCCTCTCGACGTTCACAGTATGGATCTTTGGGATCTAATTGGATTCTCTTGGCGATACACTAACGCGGTTTTGTTCTCATCGCAATCCTGTTTTGAAAACAACGCATAATGCTATCTATTAACAAGCTATTAAAAAATCAACTTGAAATGAAATTTTTTTAAGTTTTAATGAACTTTTTAAGCAAAATCACTACTGCGCAGATTTATCTTTTACCATCGTAATAATAACAAAAGAGCACAAAACAGCTTCTGATGATCACATGTTTTCTCATGTGTTTACAGCACAATATTATCATGTTGTGGGATATAACCTCAGGGCTTCCTATTGTAATTGATATTTTATTATTCATTTTTGCATTCTATGAAATGTAAAAAGAATTTTTCACATTTCAGAATTTCACGCACTTTGATCGAATAAAAGTTTTATTATTATTATTTAAATTACTCCAGTTTTTTTGCTAATTTATTTCTTTGTTTAAAAAACTACACAGGGCTGTAAAATAAATAACTGCCTATTTTGTTGCAAATTATATCATCCTAAATTTCTAGTTGCGTAGCACTGATCATGAACGTTATACATATAATAAAAAATTCTCGAATGTTGTGCTCTCTTTGTTCTTTTCATTAATCTAGCATCTAGATGAATGAAAGATACTAGATTCTAGAGGAAAAAAAAATTTGAATTTTTAATTTAGTTATGTAAAAAGTGTGCTAACTGTACCAATCTTCGCTATATTAAAAAAATACTGTAGTTCAACAAAATAATAAAAATAAATAAAAGAAAGAAAGAAAGAATAAAACAAAGAAGCAAATCTCTTTGTAGGAATGCCTTTTCGTTATTATTTAGTCTGCAATGAGAATACCGCATGAAAAACAATGAGTATATCCATAAATATAAACACTACGTATGGCATGATTGAATAAAAAGGACAAAAAATACGCCGAGGCAATGGAGCGAAACTAACAGGAATCACATATGAATATTTTACTTCCTTGTTATTATTCAAAAAGGGATGGAGAGAGAGGGGGGGGAAAAGAGAAAGAGACCTCACAAGCATACATATCCATATACAAAGATTCAAAATGTTATATTACCCTGAAATCTGCCAGAGCAGAGTAGAGCTGTGGTATGCGTACAGACAGACAGTCAAAATTAATCTAATAGGCACTCCCAGATTTTGAGAAATGTGGGAATGCCACATTTTGCCAAATCGTATCCGGACTTACGGTTATAACTAAAGATGGTTAGAGATTTTGGGACACGAAAAGTAGCAGATAGTGATAAAAGCCGATACGATAGACGATGCTACGAAGCGGACGCTTCAGGGTGTCGTGTTTTAAGAGATGCCAAAAATCAGAGGCACCACTTTTAACCAAAGAATTTTTATTACGTAAAAGATATCATTTCTACCCACTCTTAGGATGCCATTGAATCTCAACGCAGCCGCGAACGGTACACTTAATTTGAATCCGAAAAAAAAATGTATCACACACATTAATATGCCGATATCATACTGAAACGGGTAATCTCAATCCATTCTTGTATGCACAAAGCTTACGATGACTTTAAGGGAAGGTAGGTCAAGATGCCGAAGAGCCGAATAGATTGAAACACATAAAAAATGAGCTGCTTGAACGAAATATTTGAAAGATGAAGATCTTTTTCGCACTTAATAGTTCAAGCTTATAAAATATAAATAACAAGACCCTGATTTTATTACTAGATTACTACAGCTAAAACCGGAATATTTTAAGAAATAAACTTTATCAAAAAAGGTTTGTGATGCTACTACATTCATCTGTATGAACGAAATACAAGTGGATATGTAGGAGAGGAGGATCGTGATTTGTAGCCATTTTCGGTGTAAGGAAATGCTTTTGCTTAAATTAAAAAAAACGATTTTATTTTCTTTTATCATTTTCCCTCATTAAACCAGGAATCAGTAATAGACAAAATTAAAAAATATAAACGTAAATATATGGAACACGTTCAAAGAATGAAAATAGAAAGATTACCAAAACAAGCCTTAAAGTATAAGCCATTAGGAAAAAGAAAACCAGGATGTCCTCTTAAAAGATTCAACGATGACTTCTAAGGCCGGAACAGGCCACACCAGACCTAAATCCTTGATAGGCATGATGATGATTTACCCTCATCTCCACTTTTATTATTTTTGTTATTCATTTAAATTTGTTTTATTTTATTATTTTTTCCCTCTTTTCCCGCAAATTTTTATGAATATATAGCTAGAGGTTTCCTTGTTTACAAAAAGTGAATAATCAAGACAGTAAGACGTCACCTTATCATTTCTCTCTATATAATAAAATAGTTTCGTTTGTATAAACAGATATGACGAAATATTTCCATGCCAACAAATTCTCTTAGTCTCAGTGATAGAATGCCGGCTACTACTTCCAAAAGTTCTACTTTTTGAGTCCATCTTACACTTCAAATATTTCTTAATATGAATTTCTTAAAAAAATATTTTTGAGCTCAAAGAGAGCGTAGTTAATCAGCAGGGTAAATATAATTTATCCCCTGCTAAGGGGATAAATTATATAATTATATAATTATATAAATTATATCCCTTGCAGGGGATATAATTTATCTCCAACCTGCTTTGATATAGTTTGGTCGTACCTGTATGCACTGCTTGGAAAGAAGATAATGGATTCATAGTATCGGGAACAAACAACCATGACGCCCACATTAATGAGATGTAGGACCTCCTTTCATTGCGATGACTGCAGCAGTTCTACGATACAGTTCCACAAACGTACGATAGAAATCAATGGGAATTTCGGACCATTCTTCCTGTAGGGATGTAATCAGGTCCTGGACTGTTTTGGGGCGGACGTCTTTTAACCTCACCCAACACTCCAGTTCATCCCATAGGTGTTCGATAGTGTTGAAATCAGAGCTCTGTGGAGGTCAGTCAAGTGTGGTGACGTTCACGCAGTTATTACAGCAGCAGCCTAATGAGACGGTGCATTGCTGAAAGAGACAATGGTCAGTTCCATAGAAAAAAGGCCACAAAATAGAAAGCATTGTATTTTCCAGAATGTTCAGATATTTCTCGGAGTTGAATGTTCGTGGCACCACAAATAGAGGTCCGAGGCCAACCCAGGAAAATCAGGACCATAACATCACACCGCTACTTTCGTATTTCATACTTAGGGTTCCGCGCTCTGGTAAAAGACGTTCACCGGGCATCTGCCACACCCGTCCATCTGCTTGGTAGAGGGGGTGTAGCGCGATTCGTCGCTCCATAACACAGTTTTCCAAGCTTCCATGTCCCACTGTACACGCTCTTTGCACCAATGAAGACGACACTGCATGTTGGTTCGTCTAATGTGGGGGCTTACATACTGCAGTGTTACCATGTAAACATACGTTGTGAGCCTTGATTCTGAATGTGTTTTTGCAATTTCGTGTTCCAGTCGATGTCCGGAACTCTGCATTCAAAGTGTCTGCCGAGAAATGGAGGGTTTTACATATTATTCTTCGTAGCACCCTACGGTCACGTTCGATGACTGTGGTGGGTCGTTCATTCCGTGTAACACTTGCAGTTCACTTCCTGCTCTTCTATCTCAGTATGGTATCACTGATTGTGGGCCGGGAATGGGCCAATTTTTCAAACAATTTGCCGAACAGATGGGACTATAGCATGGCATCCTATGCCATGCTGCAGTCCCATCTGTTCGGGATCCTATCACAATGCTTCTTTTAAACTCCGCCAGCTTTATTCTCGCAACCAATTTACCCTGACACAATTATACTGACTTGGGTGCATCATATTCCTCCAATTTATACTGACTACAAACACGTGACTCGTTATATGCACCTTGCCCATGAGGTGTCGATTGATTTCTTTCCAAGCAGTGCGCGCGCGCGCGCACACGCACGCACGCACGCACACACACACACACACACACACACACACACACGCACACACACACACACACACACACACACACACACACACACACAAATGTTGTTGTTGTTGTTATACTTTCTGATCTTCCTCGTCTCTAAATAGGAATCCAAGGGAGGGGGAGGGGGGGGTCAAATAATTGTGAAAATCATTGTGAAAATTTTTTTGTTTGTTGAAATTTCGTATATGAATGAGTAGCACATTTTCTTTGGAAGTAATGATGTGATGTCTACCAATTCGTTTGAGTCTAACATACTTGATTTAATGATTTCTCTTGTTATATGCAAAAGCATAATTTTGGCAAAATTAAGCTTTGTGTAGAATTAGACGCTTCAACAGGTGTCTGCCCATTAGTAGTTACACTTTTTGTATTTCTGTTCTGTATTCTGTATTTGCTCAAAAAGTGAATGATAAGTAAGAGTGGGAATTTTTAAAATAAGCAGGGACTAAAGCTTAAATAAGGACCTTATTTAAGTGAATGCATTCGAACCAAACATTCTGAATGTAACAAAAAGATATTTCGAGCAGTTGACGAAACACGAAAAAGAAATTCTCTTTTCATATTTTTGCTGCGATATATTTATTATCTAATTTAGTCAGATTCTTATAAGTTTTAATCTTTAAGATATTAAAATGAATGATATTATAAATCTATCCATATGTTATAACCAAATATAAGGAACGTCTTAGAAGAATCGAAATTTACCAGAAAGCGTATGATAATATAACCTTTGGCATCGGAGTTACCTTGGAATTCACTACTTAAAAGACACGAGCCTGCCCAGGAGCACGTATGTTCGCCTTTTATTAGTGCGTAAATTAGGTTTCACTGGCCTGACAACTGTAAATATAACTTTCTGACATACGATTGCTAACGTATTGAGTAATCTTTGCGATTTTTTTAGGTTTCAGCCTGGTATTGAGCCTCCGTAGCTCAGTCAGTATAGACGAATCCCTTTGGGGTCGGAAAGACCTGGATTCGATTCCCGTCAGTGACACGAGGAACCTTTATCTGGTCTCTTTCGACTGAAGGTGAGTTAGCCGGTCTCATACGGAGGTAGGGTTTTTCCCCACCCGGAAACTCGGATTTTTCGTTCCGCAAAACAGGCAAACACACGATGACAGTCATGAATACGTCTCAGCCATACGCCGGTCCTGAGCCAGGGGGTTGGGGATATTCCGTGAGATTTTTAAAGGGTAGTTCACCATTGAAAAATCTCACGGAATACTTTGTGGACAAAAAGCCTACAAAGTCACCTAAAGTCGGAAACGACTGAAAGTGAAAATCAGATCAGTCTGGTATCTGATGAAAACCAACAGTTCGACACAGCTGTCAGGTCACTGGCCTGACAGTTGTGTCGAATACCTAATTTAAAACACCGATAAAATTACTTACGCCAAATTGAAGGTCTTTAGATCTATACTTTAGTAATTTAATATTCCTCCATTAACATAATCATCAGTCCATGTACCATTGTTAGATGAACTAATTTGTCTAACATCTGCAGTCCCAGTTTATATACAATACTGTATATAAACCGGGACTGCCGTGTAACTGTTGTATAACTGTCGGTGTTCATCCTTCCAGTCACAGCAACAAAAGGTCCTAGTCCACACCTAAATAATTAGATAATAAATATATCGCAGCAAAAATATGAAAAGAGAATTTCTTCTTCCAATTGAGATGATTCACTAGAGTATAAATGTTCCCCAGGCATCCAGGATATCTACACTTGCTCATCAGATCAAAAAAAGAGAGTAACGCGATTACTCGTTTATATTACAAACTTCCGTTCAATGGATCAGTCAAAATGTTCGCTACATTAATGCAGCCTGCATTATTGATTGCCATGTGTTTGAATTTTGGCTTATGTACAGCTACCTTTTTTTTAGAAACAAACTTCGCAGCTCTTTAAGTTGCATTATACTACTAACTTGAATCCGTATATTTTTGAACTCCTGGTTCATATTTTCCACATTGGGCTGCTAAGATTTCTAAACTGCTCTTCCCAACATTGGTCCCTTGGTGTGAGTTTCTTGTACCTTTCTGGACTGAGATAATTTCTCCCCTTCCCATCTAATAATGTTGCCTAGAATTGATGAACGTATAGGCCATGGGTAAACATCTTGTGAAATCACCTCTGTTGAAGTCGAGTCCATGTACCATTAATAATATACAGTCGATTTTATCAGAACAGTGCCTATACAAGTACCTCAAACACAGGAGTGATGCATATAAATCTGTTAGCTATATATGCATTAGAGGCCAAGTGTGATGACAGGAATATGTGTATTAGCCAAGAACAATAATACTGTATTTTGAAATAAGCACTGAAGTATCCAGATACTTATTTCAACATTCTCTCTCTCTCTCTCCTTCAAACAATATGGCGCACAGTTATAATGAACGAGAAGTGGAGTTGAGAGAAATAAAAACGTTAGCTTTGTCTTTAGTTATCTGAATCATAATTTTCCGAGAATAGCTGCGAATTAGGTTTCTTCAAAAACGAAAATAAAATAGAAACGTTAGGTATAGAAGAAGATGAAAGCATCCTAGAACAGTGCCTGAAATATATCTGTGGAAAAGACAACGGACAGGGTGATGTGTCACTGGAATGAAATCGTATGAGGGATGAAGACTGGTGATTAATCAAATCGCTTGTATTCTGAAGAGACTGCGAATTTCTCTCATATATACGACTATTCTCGTATATATAGTCAGCAAGGATGCTAAAATATCTAATAAAGCTGATATGCTTCCATTGCTTATAATACCCCCCCCCCACACACACACACATTAGCAGTTGCAAATGCTATAGTACATCAATGACTTTTATGGGCAGTGGTTAATAAGAATAAAGGATGAAGGAATAAATAAAGAATGTATGTATATATTTATGTATGTATGTATATTTCGTAAATAGCAGAAAGTATCTGTGTAGAACAGATGTAGATAGGACGAAGGGGGGTGGGAGAAGTACTCCATGTCCTGTCTATTCATATTCATGGGTTTGAAGCTTAAATATGAATGGATGTCGACTAGCAACTGCTAGTGTTTTTACTTTCAGACTTAAAAGAAAGCAGAGGAACGATGCTGTCTTGGCTGACTGATTCAGCAGAACAGTGCCTATGCCAGTACATAGTAACCAGATTGTTGACTTCAGGATGGTTCCAAGCAACTTAAAGAGATTTTTTTTCACCTCCAATGTGAGAACAGCGTTCTGAGATTGAGCCAATTTCGGATTTGTATACTTTTACTTGTGTTTTGAGCCGAAAAGGGGTTTTTGGCGGCTAAAAAAATTGTGCATGTTAGGAAACTGATCTAGCCAGGAGATCATTAATGTTATCAAAGATAAGGAAAAGCGAAGAGAAATCTTCCTTGCTAGAAATAAAAGACTCTGCTTTGGTAGCGATGAGTTCAAAAGGTTATTGTCCTCGCCACACAAGAGAATGGAAAAAATCAGTATTTTAAAGCTCTGGTAGACCTTGAGACCTGGAATGATTGAATACTACAAGGTTTAATAAATGATGCAGAGAAATGGGGACGTAGCGCAATTAGCAAAACTACTTTAGTTCAGTGTGAGAGTCATTTATGTATAGAAGAAAGCGTGTGAGCGAAAGATAGAATCCCGACGTGTATTCGATGTGAAATGATGCTACAATACCTTGTCTAGAGATCTGATGATTGCTGAAGGTAACCAAAAATTTGAGAAAAAGTTTGCAAGGAAACAAGATAACCTCCCTCTTAAAATTCCCTATTCCCTATCTCCCTCCGGCTTTCTCCTCTTCCTCATTACCACAGAATTAGCCCGAAGGGTTAAATTTAAATCGACGGTAGTAGTAGTACCCTTTTCGAAGTTGTTTGAGGGAAAAAAATGTGTCCCTCGCCTGCATGTGTCCCTATGCGTGCAGTTTGGACCGGAGTATAATATAAAATTTAATTTAAAAGTTATTGAAAAATGTAGTTCAATAAATAAAGAAAAGTTGAAGAGGCATCCGTGTATTTCAAAATTATATGTTACTCCTAGCCTATTCCTGCTAAGTATATTCATATCTTAATCTTTTTAAATATAAAGGTAATTATAGGCCTTTAAGGCCCACGATATGCCCGGATTCGCTTTTATAACCATAATTTTTAAAATAAAATGGCTAATTTTGTATATCTCTTGTGTTTATTGTATTCTGCCGCTGAAATCGCTCACTACTGAAGAAAGCCTCCCCCCCCCCCCTAATTGGAGAGGGTTGGGATCTACTTCTCCCATGGTGACCCAGTCCATCATCTTGGGAAGGTGTATATTTGTTGTTTAAAGTTTTTCACTTGGTTATATTATGCCTGTAATATTATGCTTGGTTTTATTATTATACTAAGGCAAGTGATGTCAAGTCAGTCCACCTTTGCCACGAGTTCCCCAATCCTAAAAGATACTTCAGGTGCAAACTTTGTTTGCTTACACTTGGATAAAGGATTAAACCAAGTATATAATTTATTGGTATCTTTAATTTATAAAGTGTATATTCGTAAACGCACTTTTTTTTTTGTCAAATACACTACTAAATTTTAAAGTGAAGGACTTTCTTAACGTCAGTTTTTTCTATAATTTCTACAATTAAGCGAAAGATTTCACGATTGTATACAAACTCGCTTGAAAGTTTGAAGTGAGAAGTGATAACTCAATATTGCGTCTATGCTACAAAAATTTCTGAAATATTGTATTCAAAACGTAGGCATTTTGAAAGCGTCTTATCCAATGCCTCCTTCAGAGGAGCTGAATAGGACACATTTGAATTTGTCTTATTCAAACCGAGTCGTGAGAAAAAAAAAAAAAAGTTATGGTAGAAGGATATCAACAATGATGATAATTGAAATATTTTCGCTTTACGCAATTTTTAAGTGGAGAAAATCTATTTACATGAATATTTCTACAATTCATTTCCCCAACAGAATCTCTGGCTGCGAAATGGTCTCTGTGATAAACTACACAGTCTAGAAATCCTTCCAAACATACCAGTGAGATTAAAGATGAATGTAGAAACACTTCACTTAAGAAAGCAATTTTAAAAAAATAAATAAAATAAAATAAACTTTTTTAACAGACTTCAAATACGCACCAATCGTAGTACATAATTCTCACTACTATATAGATAAAATATCAGATATTTTTATGTTAAAAAATAGTTCCTCGTCTTTCGTCATATAAAAGTAAACAGTCCTTATATATAGCTGAAGCTTTACTCGAAGCTTTCTCTTTATATCACTGGTATAATAATAATAATAATAATAATAATAATAATAATAATAATAATAATAATGGCCAAAAGATTTATTTTTATTTTCCTGCATTTCAATGGTCAGATCTGTTATTTTAATCAGGGAAGTATACATAAGTTTCTCAGCGGAAGGATATTACTGTAACAAGGATACTATTGCGATGAAAAACCATGACTTATTGCTATATATCCCAAAAATATACTTACACAACGATAATTAAATTATTATAAAATAATGTCATTATTTTATAATAATTCATATTAATGAAATGAAATCAAATGCCTGAAGAATAAAGTAATATCTTAATAGATGTTTTAGTTTCTAAAATTAAAAAAAAAATGTAATTAAACTTGACGTGTTAGGTTATCAAACACACTCATGCTTACTTTCACTTAAAAATTTCATTGTTTTCTGAAAACCATTTCCACATCACGAAAAACAGCAAAACTTTAATATGATATATTAAACAATATCAACATACTTCGAGATGTAATGCACTTTCAAAGCTTTTTTAAGTTTTAGCAAGAAATAAGCTACCTCTTAATGCTTTTCTGATTCAGTGCATCTTTCACTAAATTAATGTACGTAGTTTCCTAAGAATTAAAGTGTTCAACTATTTTTTCATTAGAAAAAATGATCGACATACTAAGCCACGTTTTCCTATCTTGGCGAACGAGGCAGCGACACGTTATCGGTGGTATCAAATGCTCTCTATTTACCACACGGGGCCTTTAGATACGCTTTAATGTAGAAATCAAGGCGTTAACTTGAAGAAAGGAAAATCGTATACCATTTCGATGACTCGGTGAAGTCTGGGTGCTTCATAGATAGCATGTATCATTTTCGGATGTAATAACTGAAAGACTTCTTGGCTTTACACATTTAAGGAGAAGCGTCGGTGTAGACGAGAACATGATTATAGGGTAATGCCTAATACGACCATGAAAGACTCGGTGCGTTGCCGAAAGATGTAATGTTGTTGAGTAGCATCTTGTGCAATAGTTGCTGAATTACACCAACTATTAATTTTTATCAACTTAATAGATAGCGTATTAACAATTTATAAAAAAAAAATTTTGGTTGTTTCCTCTTCAACTTCAGAATATTTTATCGCAAACTTTTGCTTCAAATTTTTAAGTAGCTTTTAGTTCAAAAAAAATTTTTTTTTCTGTTTTTAAGTGTTGACCGGATTGACACTGATCACTTTATATACGTTCGAAGAAATTCGATGAAAGCCTTTTTGGCTTTACGCAGTAAAGAAGAAGATTGCCTTTAATTTGTCAGTGTCGTAAACACTACATTGTTTAATGCGATTTTTTCTTCGCAATAATAACAGAACTCTAAAGGCCTATTCAGAGAATACACGTAACCTACAGACAGCGGACTGTGCAGATAGGCTTAACTTCTATGAACATTAATTAGCAGTAATTTTCTAAATTACTTCGCTGTGACAGATTCTTCTGAGTCTATAACAGGGACGATTGAATATTTCTGTCTGAAGACAAAACTTCTTATCTACGTGCTTATGAATTTTACATTTTATCCACGGATCTCTTCGACTTGCGCATTATAATATACATGAAACTTAACCGTAATTTTTTTTTTTTTTCATTCAAGTGAATCGGGATCGAATTATTAACTTTGGAAACTCCCCCCTCTGCGCTTTTACATAATTTATACGACCCACCCTGAGCGCTTTCATTCGGCCTGAGTTTTTGAGATCCTTCCGTATTACGTACGATAACCACAATAGTAGTAGTAGTAGAAGATGAAGCGGACTGAAGCTAATTCGGCTATTAACACTTGAAACAAAGAAGAAATATGGAGAAAGTAAGGAGAAGATTGAGGGTACTTTGGTGGGAGTCGTGCAAATGTGTTTGATAATCGAAAGACATAAATATATGTCAAGCTAGAGTTATTTGGCTTACTTCAGATGTAATAAACGATCTTCAATAGTCTTCAGTATGCAATTCATTAATTAAAGGAAATGTTGTAAGGTAAGGAACAACACATTAATTTATACAAACCGATTGTAGCTCAATAAATACTATAGTAACTTAACTTAGCAGCAGCAGCAGAAAGAACGAACGAAGGAAGAAAGAAAGAAAGAAAGCATTAAAGAAGGCAACAATAAGAAGGCGTGTGTGTGTGTGTGTGTGTGTGAAAAACAAGAGAAACTTTGAAAATGCAACGCATCTGTAAAAAATATTGTAAAATTCTCGAATTATTTTAATTATAACTAATTATTAGAGGACTATTAAAAATAAAATTTAGATCGAATGTGTAGTTAAATTTATATGTAATGTCATCATAGGGAGACAAAATGTGTACACGCTTCGTTACTCGAAATATTTTTAAAATTGTGCATCTAAAAATCTTATTTAAAAGTCATTACTCACGTTACCTACTTTTGCATTATGCAGTTTTATTTGAAATTGTACGTCGAAAAAATAATCTGGGTAATTAATGATATTTTATTAATGTTGATTCCATTTATTTTATATGAAAATCCTCATATATTCACATGAGGAGAGAAATTCACAAATGAAAGCTGCAAACGACAGTAATTTATACCTCTGGGAATAAAAGTAAGTCGTGCATATTCGATACCCAGCTAAAACATCACACGTTATAATACCGGATTAAGAATAACAGATGTGTTCTATCTGCTTTGAAGCAGCCTCTCCCATACAGTATTTCCTCAGAACTACAGTCTCAAGTTCAAAACACATATTTTTTCTTCTTGATTATTACCCACACACACATCACATATGCTATAGATTTTGCAACTTCTCATTTTCACTACTGTATCTATACATAAATGATAAACAATATTAAGAGTATCATCGATTGCCAACCGAGTCAAACATTCGGTGTTATAAAGTAACATATAACAAAAGAGTTGGTGAAAAATTATGTTTGCTAACCTTTCACAAATTAATATACGAATATGTCATTTGTACACGTTTTCGAATAATTCCCAAACAAATATAAATGATATTGATCATAAGTAGAAAAATTTCAGTGGTCAAAACACTTCGTGGCATGCCATATTACAAAATAAAACAACAACAACAACAAAAAAAAAAAATGCAGAGAAGACTATTCAAAGAGAAAGCGTGAGGGTTTGTTGTTGTTGTTGTTGTCTTCTGGCAATTTGGGATGAACTACGTGACGTTCATTTGTGTTTTCTTGTATGGAAATGTGTAGCAACAAAGTCATTTCTGTTCATTCTACACAATATTCACATACGACTCTCATTACAGACGCCAATAATCAGAAGGAATAGTAAGCTAGAACACGCTCTGCACAAAGACCATTTTAAACCAAAACGCAGAGAATCAAATGAGCGTGTTTTTTTTTGAGGATATTAAAAAACTCGGAAGGGGATGTGTGTGTGTGTGTGTGTGTGTGTGTGTGTGTGTGTGTGTGTGTGTGTGTGTGTGTGTGTGTGTGTGTGTGTGTGTGTGTGTGTGTGTGTGTGTGTGTGTGTGTGTGTGTGTGTGTGTGTGTGTGTGTGTGTGTGCGTGCGTGCGTGCGTGCGTGCTCCTCCATTACACTCAGAGAAGTTTCTTCCATTTAAACAGATAGAGCTAATGGCAAACTGTAGATTCAGAACAGAGTAATTGGAAAAATATCATCAACGACTTCAACTTCTGGTGATAAATACTGCCGCAAAATGTTAACATACGACACAAACTTTCTTATGCTTCCAAAAGGTGAATGAAAAAAAATTATTATCATTCTCCAATGAATTTTTACCTAAAAATAATGAACATTGCAAATAGTAAATATTTTTTGGACTAACATGCAGTTGTTTATGAGAATAGTAAAGAGAGTGATGTAATGTAGATCAAGAATAGCTGGACAGCGTTGGGAACGCGATTAGAGGTCAGTGACATGCACGCATGAAAAATAATACGCGCAGGACAACTAAAGATAAGTGCTGTAGGTCAAGAACAGGTGAAGTTTGTCGTCATCAACTGAACTCATAAGTTCACTTCATTTAACTTCAGATTCGACGCTACTCTTACGGAAAAAGAAGGAACTCGAACTTTTGTTTTGTTTAGAAAAACATCTGAACTGATCCATTGGAAGCGATTTATGCTCTAGTGGTAAGTAAACCTACGTTAGATTACAATTTTAGTTTTTAATTGTTCAGTAATATTTTATTGATAAATTTGTTTGTAAGTATCCTAATATCACAGAGTGTAGACGTGGCTGTTATAGATGCTTATTGTAATTGTCATGATGAGCACACCTTCGCTGCGAATCATCTATTCTATCTACAGTTTATATTATTCATATTATTTTGTACGAAGAAACGATTGTTAATAGCAAAACAAAAAATGGCATATCAAACGTTATGCCATGAGACGATTCTGGGTGATTTATTTCTTTAACTGAAGGCATTTACCTCCTAAGAGAAGCAATTCTATACTGCATATAAAAAAATAAAGAAAAACATTACAAAACTCTCGATGTCTATCATTCGATTAGTAAAATATTTCAAAAAACAGTTTTAATTTTTAGTATCAAAATGATTCCAAACAAGGAACAATTAAACGAATTAGATTTTTGATAGAAATACATTTTCAGAATCGAGTTTAATTCTCTTCAAAAATTTTGGTAATCTGTTTCCAATGACAATCCGATTGAACATTTTACTTATAATCCATAACCGAATGTACGTTTTCTTTTTCTTTTTTAGCATTACATTGTGTTAGCATTTTCGGTAAAGAAATTTCCAGTTTAAGCACACAAGATGGGATGTGTTGGCTTATCACTATTTCTACGCATTCGTCAAAGAAGTTATGAACACCATAAATGCGTTAAAAGGAAATTTATTAAATGTGAACCATTATATTTCAGGATTTTGTGTGTGTGTGTGTGTGTGTGTGTGGCGGGGGGGGGATATTAATTTAAGGTAAGCCATATTTAGTTTCATTTCTAGAACTACGTTTTATAAAACCACTTGGTAACTGGAGTCAAATGAATATTTGAATTCATTAGCAAGATCGAAATGTATGTCTGTCCATACAAATACGACCACAGATTTTCGATCTCTTTTTATTCTTACTTGAAGGAGTTTTGAGATAAACAAGCAACCAGAACACTGGTACAAAAGCGATTAACCTCAACTATTGTGAAAGAGAGTAGGAAATTAGGGAAGACTGAGAGAAAGAGAGTGACGATAGCATTTCGAAATCAGTTGGACTATTCAACAACTCTCGCTGTCTCTCTTCCTCTGTGAAACGGTTTGTGCCTTGCTCTCTGCACCAGGAAACGTACGGACCGACGAACATCAGCGCTCATGCGCCGTCCTTTTACAGGTGAATGGCACGAGATATGGTAAATAAGATTTTTACAGTTGGTCAGTCTAGGAGTGAAGGTCGATCTGATGTTTGAAGTGGAAAAATACACACGTCTCTTAGCTCTCTCCACATCCTCAGCTTTCAGTCAGACAGCTCTGCAAGTCGCGAGACAACTTGAAGCTCTAACCACAAAGAAAAAAAAATCTTTGCATGCAAAAGATAAAAAAAAAAAAAGAAGTTATTCCTCGAATTTCTCAAACCTCAAACCAAACTTTCCACTTGTCTTTCGGGAAGGAATCACCACACTTCATTCTTAACGTCTGTAAAATTGTGGGGGAGGAAAGGGGGGATTAAAGGTTGCTTAAAATCTCTAAGGTATATACGAGAACACAGAAAAATCTTACCTGTGACATCTCCAGGCCGCGGATAAAACATCCCCGACCGTGCTAGCCACTCCAGCGGCACCTGTCCACTCTTAAAGCCGGATAGTGACTGCTCGGCAAGCGGGGTGTGGAAAGCGCTTCCCGACATCACCGAAACAGGGGAGGCACCAGGATGAACGGTAAGAGAGTGACCTCCGTAGTAGAGAGGATGTGGCGAAAAAAGGGGAAGAGTGACGTGATTTGGCGAAAAAGTCGTGCCGGACAGAGGCAAAGCTACGGAAGCCATTCCGAAAAGGCCCTGTCGTGCGGCGAGGTTGGCAGAACTGGCGGGACACAAGGGGTTAGTCCGAAGAGTCGGGTCACAGTCGCTAGCTGTGGGGGACAGGGGCACGGACGGACTTGACATCTGGGCGGCCGATCGCCGGCACGGACTCGAGGACCTAGCCGAGGTTGTGCCCTTTACGGGATCGTCTCTGGCCAGGAGAGCGTCTATACAGAAGGACTTAGAGGTGTCCGCGGTCTTGATGCTGGCCATTGGAGGCGAATTAATCCCTGATCAGTCGGGAAGGTGTGGTTGTCGTTTGCCGAAGCTGAAGGCCTATTGTTAGATAGCGACGTGTGAGAATAGCAAGCCACACATACCAATTGGAGTTTAATCTTTTTACTGCCGACTGTGCCGAGCTCGGAGACTGCCTATTGGTCGACTCCGCCCCACACTGGGGCAAGTACGCTTCGGGATAATGTGTCATGAACAGCGGCCAAATGGGTACCAAGCGCCAGCCGGCAAATCAATTATGTGTTGACAGACCGAAAATTGCGATCATTCGATAGCGTTCCAAGGCAAACGCAGCTTTCTTCTGTTTGTTGGCTATTTGGGGCCATGCGGTGCATCGGCCCCGCCAGAGCGTGCTCCGTGTCGCTCATTACATCGCCGGTACGCCGTCTTGTAGGCAGGGAGTAATCGAGATGGTACAGAGAGGGAGGAGGTCTGGCGGCGTTACACCTCCATGCACTGCGGGACGAAAACGCGGGGACAAGGGTAAGCAGAAAACTGCCATCTTTATTCCCGACTTATGGGCGGCACAGAAAGGGATATCGGCTAACTGATGTTGTGAGAATGATATCGGCTTTGTAGCACCGTTTACAACGTTATATCGCATGCCTTATCGGAAGCCAGATAGAAGAGAAGCGAGCGGGCATGGTACTAGCGGAGGCTGAAGAATTTCGTAGCCTGTCCGTGACCGAATGATTGCTAACTCTAGCAATAGGCTTTTATTTATTTATTTATTTATTATCATTGGACATTGCTGATTTCTGTTTTATGGAGAAATGATAGTACAATTCTTACAAATGGCTGCTTAACTAATTTCGACTTGAAAACGGATTTTCAGTTGAAAATGTTCATTATTTGGCAGCTGCACAAAAGGAACGAAGGATTATTTATCAGCTTGAAAAAAAAAAAAAAAAGAAAAACGATTAAAGCTTTGGAATACTTACTAATTCGAAACGGAATATAAAAATGGGATGGATGTCGGAATGCTTTGTATTTATGTATTTTGCATTTCTTTTAGTTTTATAACATCCATAAAATGTTATAAAACTAAAAGAAATGCTATAAAACTTTTAATATGTGATATACAATTGTCTTGTTTTTTTTAGTGGATGCAGATCGATTGAAATTAAGTCAGGGAATTTGTTACCGATTTCTCGATTCACTTGTCGATCGGTAACTCCAATAATCAATCAGGGAACAACTTTCCAGGGAACAGCATTAATCGAAAGGGTATTTTCCTTTTTAATAACGAAATTTAGATGGACTGAATATCATAGTGAAAAAACGTGACACATAGTTTTCATTAGGAGATTAATAAAGCAATATTTAGATGTACCAAGTCCAATTTATGGGAACAATGAGGCAGAAATAAGCACAACGAATTTATGAAATATTTCCCCAAATGATTTCTATTCACTACTCTGCTTCACCTCGTAAATGCGAGAATTTTTGATAATGATATTGGGTGGAATTGCAGTTAAAGCAACTGAGGCTATGGATCAGTGCAGTAGAGAATACAGAAGGAGGAGGAGACATGCTTTTTCTTAAAGAAATGCATCGGCAACTAATTATGGCTCCAATTATGAAAGGCCTTAAATGCCTTATGTTTAGTTTATAATTTTAATTAGTCAATAAAATAATGCATAATAATTTTCATTAAATATAATTTGTAAAAGTAAGAACGATGTAAAGATTATATAATCATATTTTTGAAAATTATAAAAGACAAAGTTATTAGAGCACTTGCCATTATTCGATCAATAAAATGGACAAACCAACTATAATGTTTTACTGTGATAAATATTTTTGCATATTTGGCATGTTGTTTAGGTCATAAGTAATTTTGACAAGTCTAATCTAATCGCTTTTTTTTTTTTTAAATTATAAAGACCATACTTTCGTGCTAATGATGTTTTTGCTTTTCTATGACCTTGCTTCATTCATTCACAACGTCCAGCAGAAAAACCTTTTCAATGAAATTTCCAATTGACTGGAGACAAAGTCACTGGCGGTTTAAAATTAAAAATATTTGTGTGGGTTCTTCTGAGATTTTTTTTCAACTATCAAATGACTCCTATAAAACACACTATTAATCATTTAATTAATAATTAATAGCATAATGATTCATGAATTGATAACGTTTGATTTATTAATAAATTGATACGTTTAGCTTTAAATTTATTTAAATTTATATATTTTTATTTATTTAATAAATAAAAAATATAAAATATCAGCATGTTTTTTTTTTCATGTACTATCTCTTAAATGCATAGCAAAATGCTTTCTAACTGTTCATTTAAACTATTCATTTAATGTTTTAATAATTAATCTCACTACTTATTAATTTATAGCTAATAAAATGCCTCGTTATAAATTACATTTTGCTTTCTTATAACCTTTAAAATCTAAATAAATTATCCTACCCATGGTACTCATGTTTACTATAGAATTATAATCTCTCGTGGATGGGAATTACAAAATAAATAAATAAATACTGTTTCCTTTACAAGGTGGCTTCTTTAATTTTTTTTTCTTAGCCTTTATTCGTTTTCTTTTCTTAACCTCAAACGTATAAAGCACCTAAACAATATCCGTAATGCACTCTATTTCTTTCTTAACATATCTTTTTAACGTTCTTAAGACTACCAATAACAGTCCAAACATCCCTGTTATTTGAAGTTATGGAACATTCCAGATTTGTTAATACTAAAAACTGGTGTATACAGATAGTAGGAAATAGTATTTCATCGCAGTAGTTGAATACAAGTGGTATGGCAACACGACGTGAAATCAGTGACTTCGAGAGAGGTGTCATCATGGGCTGTCACATTGGTGGCATGTCCATACGTGCTATTACCGCTCAACTGGAGCATCCAAAATCTACGGTTGGCGATGTGATCAATAAATAGAAGACGTTCTGCATCACTAGTGCAGGAAAACGAAAATGACTGACAGGGACAGGAGGGTGTTAAAACGGGTGGTACCCAAAATCCAGCTACAATCGGCAGAGACCATTCGTGATGAGTTCCAGATCACCAGTAACACCATGGTGAGCACTAATACTGTACGAAGAGAACTCCATTTCGTAGGTTTTTTGTGCCGTTGCTCTTCTGGACTGATGCAAAGGATGTGTGAACTGAACAACTAACCAGTGGAAACGCTACTCTGGAGCGACGAATCAAGTTCGCCTGTTTTCATTCTGATGGCAGGGTGTGGAGGCAGCCTGGTGAACGCTTGTTATTACCACAGTATATTCTGCCGCAGTAAAGTTTGGTGGTGGAGGAGTAATAGTGTGGGGCGCATTCAGCTGGTTTGGAGTGGGACCACTGGTCGTTGTCCTTGGTTCCATGAAGACAGCTGAGTGGCTTGCTATTTCTTGATAATCAGGTGCTGCCTGCACGGTCGAGTTTCTATGGAACGGACCGTGTTACTATCAAGACGTCAATGCCTTTGCCACAGAGTTGCAGCTGTTTTGGAATGGTGTGAAGAGATGGGTGTTAAATGACTGCCCTGGCCTGCGCAGTGTCCTGACCTCAATCCCACTGAACACCTGTGGGTGTTCAGTGGGATTGAGGTCAGGACACTGTGCAGGCCAGGGCAATTGGAGCGGCAATTGTGAAGTCCAGAGCAACACGTCCTCGATCTGTCGCTAACTCAGTGCTGCTGCTTTGATGAAAGAATGGAGACAAATTCCACCTAGTGTCTGCCGCACATTGGTGGAAAGCTTCCCTCAAAGGGGGGCAGGAGATGATCAAAGCCAAAGGTGGACATACTCGATATTAGGGAGATACTCGATATTAGGACATACTCGATATTAGGGTTTGCCTGCTGGTATCAACTGTAAATTGCTAAAGTGTACGGACAATTATTGGTAGACAGTGTGTATGAGAGATCGCTGCTTTGCAAATTGTTTTGAGAGATGAAAATCCAAAATTCGGTTGAGGGGGGGGGGAGAATCCTTTCACCATCGTATCAGACTGGATAGCTCATCTTTACATGAAAATCGCTTATAATTATTCTTCTGGTAATACGACGTGAGAGAGTACCTCCATAGGACAATTGCAAGAACATTCCGAAATTTGCCTATCGGCTGGAAGACCTAGGGGTCGAATCCTGTGTATCACGCGAAGAACCTTTACTAAGGGTTTTTCAATTGCAGGGCAGTTAGCTGACCTCATACGAAAGTAGAAGAGTTTCCCTTTTTGAGAGGTTCCCTTTTTTACACATTTATGCAACAACTGTATTGTACATTATCAAGTTTTTAGTTTTCCATCTTAAATGTGGCAAATATAGCGATATTTGGAATGACGTGTTTTATGATGAATGATAAGATCAATTCAATTGAGTGTTTGGTTTATGCTTGCACCATCCACATTTTTTTTTTTTACTATAATGAGTGTCTTCTGGGATATTTTAAATAATTAGGAATCTCATAACCTTTGTGTGTGTGTGTGTGTGTGTGTGTGTGTGTGTGTGTGTGTGTGTGTGTGTGTGTGTGTGTGTGTGTGTGTGTGTGTGTGTGTGTGTGTGTGTGTGTGTGTGTGCGTGCGTGTGTGTGTGCGTGCGTGCGTGCGTGCGTGCGTACGTGCAGATATTAGACGAGAAGGAATCTATTGATATTCTTCTTGAATGGCTGGAGATTATAGTGACACCAAATCTTGAGGAAAGTTACTTCAGAGAACGAAGAAATTTAAAGAGGATGAGGAAAAGTAGATTCGCTTGGTTTGGATTTGGGGCACTCGCAACTCTTATTATGATGAGAAGGAATGATATACTGGATGCAAGTTTGCTAGAGCAGCACCCAAAGAAGCGCCTTTAGAAAAGACAACTCAGCAACGGTCCATCATTGCAAGTTTATTGAGGTTTTACATGTATCATCCAACCAAAAGAGTATTCTAAAGTGGACGGATTTAGGATTTGTACTGAGTACGCAGCTAGATAAGTCTAATGTAACATTGCGAGCTGCAAAGTGCTACGTTTTTCAGGGACTTAGGAAGCAACTCAGCAATGTGTTTGTGTTAGTAGAGTGATTAGAAAAAGAGATTAGAAAAGAGAAAGTAGAGTGATTTTTTTTTCTCGCAAAAAAACAAAAAGCACAAATGTGTTGCGTTGGGTAGCATTAAAGATAACTAGTTTACCCTCACCTGACCAAAGAATAATGTGAAGATCTGCATTTAAGGCACTAGTTGCAGAAGATCGTGAAGTTTGGAATGATCGTGCATTTCGGAGCCTATCAAATGAATGTGACGAATGGAAAGTATCATTATAAATAAAACTATGTATAAGATTCTCGGTCAATGAAAAAGAGATAGAAACAGCCATTTATATATAGTAGATAAAGGTTGTCGATATAGCAATGATAGACTGAGAGTTAGCCAGATCCAATATCCTATTGTACATTTGAGACTTTCACTCTAGAAGACCTTAATCATCACGATACATTGGGTTGATATAAGAATTATTATAATTATTTCTGTGTTTAATTATCATTGGTTTGAATAGAGAGGGCACTTCGTTCTTTGAACGTAAATGGTAGAAATGTGAAACACACGCAATTGTGACTGATTTATTTAAATTAATAACAGTTATTAAATTAATAATCGTTTTGTATCCTTGTAACCTATATACAAAAATCAATAACAACCGTGTTTGATTTATATAATAATATTATTATTCATTAATATCTATTAATAATATCTAGAACTGCAGCTAATCAAAGGCTTGATCCGGACTCTTCTATTCCAACCACTAGTTAAGCGCGATAAAAAACACTGTGGCAGAGGGTAAAGAAGACGCTTGACTAAATTACTAAGTTTTTAACGTCACTTAGTTTTTAAGGTTTCTTTCTCCTCCATGTGAGATACTGCACATATAAAAAATAAGTAAACACAAGTAGAATTATTTGTACATAAAATTTGTGCATTTATTTATTTCTATTTTTATAACTTGAGTACATTAAATATCATAAGATTTTCGTTATTATTTCGCAATGATAACGAAAATCCATAACTAGATTAGCTAATTTACTTAGTCTTTAATGAGTTTTAAGATCTGAAATTAGTTATGGATATGTGTTTCATTTTTAACGTGATTATATGACCTACAGATAAGCTAACCTCAACAGCTAGGCCGGCTGGCCGAGTTGTTAGCGTATCTGCCAAAAGGTTGCGGGTTCGAATTCCTTCCGTGGGCATGGATGTTTGTGATTGTCTGTGGAAATACTAGTGGTGAGCGGTGGATGGCGTTGGTGTAGTTGCGGTTCGTTGTACTTGGTGGATTGAGTGGTGGAGACAGTTGTAGAGTAGGTACCCTCCCTCGATGAGTTTAGACTCCATGGAGGCGTCACGTAATAATAATAATAATAATAATAATAATAATAATATATGCATGTAAGATTGTAAACCTATAGTGGATTAGTACCGTGGGTCGACTAAACCGGAAACCCTGATCTACAGACTAAACATGGAATTTTCCAAGCCAGGCTTCCAGTAAACAGAGAGTGGTCGTTTCAATTATAGTATGGGACAAAATTCATTTTCTACCTAAAGTTGATCGATGGCATGTGTCATGTGGTCGATGAATGTGGCCAACGATTTGAGTTGAGTTGTTTTCGAATGAGAACCGAAGCAACTAAGGCTATGAAACCAATGCATGTTGACTGTTAAATACATGTATTCTTCTGACCTGTTTGTTACGGTCAGTGAGAAATGAACAGAATCAGTGCTTGCTGAGGGACTGGAGCACGACTGGCTGTTGCCATTCATACCGTTAAAAATATCGATTAATTTTCATTGAGATGACAAAAACATACAGTTATTGAACAAATGTGATTTCCTATCAAAACAGTGTGCCGATAATGACTACATCAATCAACAAAATTAATATCATTAAAATTCTACTATTGCTACTACTGCTACTATTATGTTAATTTAAAAAAAAATCGAACTTTTGTCTTATATAATGATTTTAATACCTACACAAAGAATATGCAGAGTGTAGACGAATGAAAACAAACCACCCTACCTGGTTTCAGATCTTTTGTTTACAAATATGAAGATGCTAAAGACTCTCAGAATGGGAATCCACTAAATTTCAAGTAATATTTAACCATATTCATGGGTGCAAAACAATGCAGTTTTGCACCCATGAAATAACACAATAAGCAAAAGTAACTTGTTATTATGGAAAACCGTCACACTAACTATACTAAAGGTCTTCAACAAATCCAGAAAAGAAGGAGATAAACTTTTATGTTGTATGGAGGCTAATGTCCAAATAACGGCTTTCTGCTATACTATTAGTAGCTCGATTTAATGCCAAAAACTATATGTGGGAATTTGCACGGCAAGAACACCACGATATAATAAATTACTTTGCTCTGAAAAACATAACATTTGTTAAAAGGAAGCCATATATTTTAACCTGCATTAAATTTTAATCACATTACAAGACTCATGTGATTAGTCCTCCAATTAATCTTTCAAGATGTGCAACATAATGTCTGGATAAACCACTGAGATAAATTCACTGATCAATGAAATGTAATCAGAGTCTCGAATAAGAGAATCAAACACATTCAAAGAATATGAGTGAGAAATCGTATTATGTTATTAAGCTCATCGTTTTCCCCATTTTCTGACACATGCAATTCACATTGTTTGTTTTTAATGGCGCTATCATTTTTTTAATTATTTTTTACTATGACTTTAGTACCGTAAATGGGTTAGCATTGAGGATTATTTGTATTGTTATTTTTATACAATTTTATTTTTCAAACTTTTTTCTTTTATTCTATTATTATGATTATTTTTACATAATCAGGAAACCCTACTCGAGAGACCACACATGAAATTTTTAAAGTCACTTCAGGGAATTTGTTTTATACCGAGCGATAAAGTATAGTATATTCAACCTAAAGGCATTCGCAAACATCCATGCCCATAGAGGGATTCTGTTGGCTGGGGAGAGAGAGAGAGAGAGAGAGAGAGAGAGAGGATATGCTATCCATTCGGTCACCCAGTAGATACAAAATCTATAACAAGCAAGTTAGGCTTAATTAAGTTTAGGAATCTGTGAGAATAAAAAATAAAATAAACATAAATAAGTTTTAGTTATTTCCTAACTTAAAAACAACACACACACACACACACACACACACACACACACACACACACACACACACACACACACACACACACACACACACACACTTCTAAACCTTTAAACATACCATCAATGGTTATAAAAGTTACAACAGCTCTCAGCATATATTTTGAACCCAACACCATAGATAATATTGTATATAACTTGTTTCTACTATATACAAAAGCGCCATCTATATATACGTAGACTTTTTTCCGTATTTTATTTTACTAAATATTTTAAGTGAAATCCTTCAATCCATCCAAAATGGATAAAATGATTTCTAGCATATCCTATTTAAATATTAAATGAAGTTGATTTGTATTACATTTTATAAAAATAATTAATCAGATCAATTAATTTAGTAGATTGAAAGTATTGCGTTTCAAGGACCTTCCAGATTTAACAAATATGTATTGATACTTGCGAAATAAATAAACATGATAACATGCATAAGTAAAAATTCAAAGTCATATCGCCACTTTTAATACACGATAATCTGCATTAAAGTTAAAGGATCAAATATGGATCAAATATGGACCATTATGGATCAAATACGCATCCTCATACGCTTCGTATCCATCATATACAGGGTGTTCGGGATAAATTTGACAGTTTCGTAAGGAAAAAGAAAATCTTCTTTGTATCTATTAAATTTAATGAATTGACAAAAAAACATTACAGGCAGAGTTAATTACAATACTATCAACAAGATTTACTCAAAATAACCACCATTAGCATTGATCACAGCTTCAATTCTGCTTCGGAACCTCGAACAAGCTGATGCTACAGTCTCCCTGGGAAGGGCCGCAAAAACTGTTTTAATTTTATCCATTAACTGGGCTTTTGTATTACTGGAAGTGCGATTGGTGTCTTTTTCAACTGCGCCCCATACAAAATAATCCATGGGGTTAAGGTCTGGGGAGTTTGGAGGCCAAACATTTGGACTGGTGAAGTCGTAGAAATTTTCAGACAACCATTTTTGACTTTTCCCAGAGGTGTGGCAAGGGGCCGAATCCTGCTGCCATACATACGGCCTACCATTGGCTACCCTTGTTATCCAGGGCTTGACTACAGTTAGCAACTCCACGAACAAAGCCCGAATTCCAATGCCAGGGTTCTTCAACACCTGTTCCTGCAGATTTGCGAGGAATTCTGCTGTACGAACGCAATCAGATCGTCTGCTAGGGATCTCTCTTCTTGCTACATCCTCGTAGTCACCATTGCAAGTCTCTAGTTCATGCCTGATTGTTTTTACTGTATTCAGGGAGCATTGGGCAGCAGTCGTAATATCCTTATTTTGATGGCGGGCACGAATCATCATGATATAAGTTATTCTCTTCCATGATTCAGGTGGGTTCCAGCTATCCATCCTTTCTGACATCTTGTATATGAATGAAGAAGGGTCCAAACTTTTAAATGAAGAGAAGTGTGTGTTAATACATGTAACTTACGGAAAAATATAATTAATTATAAATATGTCAAATTTATCCCGAACACCCTGTATTTCAATGTAATATCAATTGTATTACAATTTTGATATGCACTTCGCATCCATGGTAACTTGGACGTATATATACGTCCTGGCCGGTAGCGTGTTAATCTTTCACTCATTATAATAAATATTATTTGTCCTACTTTGTTAATTAATTTTATTTCTTTTCGTTGGAAGCAAGCGAATGAATGAAGCTCCTTGGTTACTCTCTTTAAAAAAAATAATCCATTGCATTTACGATCATGAAGGTATTTTAATTTTGAATAACAACCTCTCTCTCTCTCTCCCTCTCTCTCTCTCTCTCTTTCAAGAAATGTTGCTGGAGTATTTAGTCATAAAGGCACTAGTGGATTTATTTATTTATTTGTATTAGCATTTATATTCTTAGACTTAAGTAAATCTAAGAACATAAATGCTAATATAAATAATCAGTAAGAAGTTAAGTTAAAAATTTGAGGTATTATTATTATTATTATTATTATTATTATTATTATTATTATTATTATTATTATTATTATTATTATTATTATTATTATTATTATTATTAGTGATATACTTACATATTTTAAATAAACGTTGTAAACGGTATTTTCCAAAAAAACAGTAAGTCTTTTCGGGATGAGAAGAAAATAATAAGACAAATCCCAACTGGCCTACCAGTGACATATTCATAGGAATTGGTCAGTAGTAGGATGACGTCCTTTGATAGGAGCTTAAATATTTCTTATTCAATTTATAAATGCATTTTATTATGCCTGACTTAGAAATCTTTGAGAAACTAACCGCTTGAAATAATGTGCAGTTAACAAGAAATCATATTATTTCCTAGTTTTGTCAAAAAAAAATAATAATAATAAATTCCACCATAAATGAATGGAAGAAACTTGTGAAATTACTGAAAGCTATAAACAACTTTGCTCCTCCAAAAGAAACGCTAAATTCGTTCTACTGTAGTTAATTTCTAGTATATTTAAAGAATTAATAACCAAATTGCAATCACGGTAATATGTTTTTTAAATTCTGTTTAAATAAGTTGTTCAGCAGTATGGGTCGTGTACAGGCGAGAAACCATGCAATATATAAATAAATGCCGAATCATCAAACCACACGTTTCTCTTACACTATGGAAGGAGACGTACAGTTATATTCTACACTCGCAGTACAGTATTAATTGTACGAATATTGTGAAATAGAACACTGTACTTTAAGCTAATTATTAACATCGAAATGACAAATCAGGGGTCAAATTTCCATTTTTAATGTGAAGTCCACAAATAATTGTAGGCTTTACATTAAAAATGGATTGTAAACATATAGCTGTTTAGTACCGTGGGAAGGCTTAGAGTTACATAACCACGACGATCTACTAGAGACCAAATGTGGAACTTTTCCAAGCCACTTACATTAGGCTTCAAATATACAGGATAGTGGCATCACACCAAAAGTTGAGATTTATCTACCACCTAATGACATTCACTACAGTGGAATTTTAATCCAAAGTCTGTTAATTAGACAATAAGAGATGTTATTCACTCGGTTAACTAGGCCCACATACAAACAAAAAGAAACTTAAGAATTGAGACAGGAAATAGTTAAAACATCTTTAAACTGGTATTGGATCAAGATGCTTAGACTTTTATGGGGGCGACTAATTAAAGTATTATTAATCAGATAAAAACAAAATTCGGACTTGATGACATGGTTAAACAAGAATTCAGAAATACTTTGGACACAAAGTAAGAAAGAAATAGCAATATCTGAAAACTATTCTAGGGGGAAAGAACAACTTCATGAATGTGGAAGAACTAACAGAAAGAGAAAGACCTTAATCGAGACGGATAGATCAACCTATCAAATTGTTTCTGGTGCTCCCATTTGAGACTCTGATTAAAGACATTGAGGAGATTTGTTAATAAGGTCACGAGTTCCTCAGCCGTGAAGATATCTATCTAGGATCTTTCTCTCTTAGAGAAACAGAGAGAGAGAGAGAGAGAGAGAGAGAAAAACTTAACTGCACGACTACAATAAATATTTTCGTTCGTAATACGCAATGTGTTTACAAGTATAGTATACAGATATGTTTGAATATAAATAAAAACCTTATCTATTCAACTGATTAATAATATGAAACAAATTTCCACAACCATATGTCTATCAGGAATAGCCTAAGTGTTTTCACTGTGCCACTGACCCAGTCCCCCATCTAGTCTACTACATGTTCAACTCTTTCACATCTAGAGAGTGCAGTGCAGTAGCAGCAGCAGCAGCAGCAGCAGCAGCAAAAGTCAACTATCATTCACTTTTTGTCATTTCTTTCCACAGAAAAGCCTAAGGATTTCCATAATTCTTGTTGTACAGTTATCTCTGACTGTAACTGAATTGTGAAAGATCAGCATCATGAAAGTGCATTAAAAATGTTTAGATGGGATATCATGCTACTAAGAATTAATGTGACAGAAAGCAAATACGAAAAATGTAGCAGATCTTTTAAGAGAAATCCGAGGGTTAATATTCATTCTGTTCTCCAGCAATTTAGTGATGGTGAACAAAAAACCAAACACAAACAAACCATACCAACTTCTACCAACTTGAATCCTACATGAGTTAGTACGAAATGTAAAGGTTGACAGTCTTTATTTAGTTCAAATACTGCTAATTGCTAATTTCACATAAAAATCAGTGGGGAAAATAGTCAACGGAGATGTGATGCTTAAAATAAAAATACTATGTTCAGACGAATAGATCTACATTCTTATGCATAAATAATCTAGAAAAGGGGATCATATTCCACTGCTTTAGTGAGAGTGAGAGAGAGAGAGAGAGAGTACATAGCATGGATGTTCACATAGGATGGATTCAGTACACTCGTATACCTGAAGAGATGACAAAATGCTTTTGTAATGCTGCACACTTATACTCTGATACTGATGGAGTTTTTCATATTATCATAGTTATATACATGTGATAATATTTCATATTACCATAAGTATATGATAATATACTTATCCAACGAGCCAAATTTGCTCGCCAGTTGTATGAGAAACGTTACTTTGAATTCGGAACAGGCAAACTGGCCTGTGTTCACAGGCCAGTTTGCCTGTTCTCGGGGGGTTGAAAAACCGAGTTTTCGGTAAAAAAAAAAAAAAAACATCTCCGTCTGAGACCGGCTAACTGACCTTTTGTCGAAAGAAACCAGATAAAGGTTTCACACGTCAATGACGGGAATCATACCTAGGTCTTTCCGACCAAATAGGTTCGTCTATATCGACTGAGCTACGCAGGGTCTTATATGATTATTTACGATCATCATATTAGTGTATGATTATGACCAGTATGACTCGTATTAGTGTATGATGATGCAACAGCAAGATGTGTATGATGTATGTTAATGCCTTCATGGCTTCTCAACTACGAGTCATTTGGCACACCACAACAAAATGCCAAAATGGGATGATCTAAATACTTTTTATTCTTTCTTTCAGTGGATGAACTACTGCTTTCAGTTTTCCTAGCCTAGCTTTTATTCTGAACGCTCGAGTACCTTCATCCCTCATTATTCTATCTACAAACCCAGTCTAGATAACCTAAATAAATTTGGAATATTCTGAAACAAACAAACAAACAAACAAACAAACAAACAAACTTTTTGTATACCCAAATGGTATTCATAGCTTCTGGCTCCTTGCTAAAGTCATTAGTTTTAACTTTAATTTCATCCACTTATCTATTTAATACCTACCGATTTTTACTGTAATTCCTGAAGATAAAATTAATCTGACATAATCCCTCCCCTTAACATCTTCGATAATCAAAGAAAATCTTCCTGCTGCCATCCCAGATTACTTAATATTAAATGCCTCCAATTAACCTTTGTTAGCCAGAAATCTTTCTTCACCAATCCCTTCTGGACTTACTCCAATTGTAAAAACGTCTGCTCCAGAAGTAATTCCTTTGTTATCATGACATCTTTTTATACTGTCTTATTGTGCTGGTATTTGTGTTGCCGCTTGAAAAATGACATCACTGAATCCATCCTTATTGGGATAAGAGCAATGGTGTAATAATTGGATACAATTCAGATATTCAACTCAACAATTCATATATCATGACAAGCTTCGATAGTATCTCTCTTTACTGATGTACCCACCCAAGATGTTCTTACTCTTCTCAGAAACAAGATTTCAAAAAAGATGTTCGCCTTACTTTCACGTTGTATTAATTCAGGCTACTTCAGGTTTGAGGACAGGATTTACAAACAAAATAACGAATTAGCCATTGGTAGTCCACTGTCTCCAGTACTAGCAAACATTTTTCTCGAAGATTTCGAAGAAAAAGACATTTCTTCTGCTACGCTGAAACCTAAAATTTTGCTCCGGTATATAGACGATGTCTTCCTGATATGGGAGCACGGAACAGACAACCTTCAAGTTTTCCTAATTCATTTAAATAACTTTCATCCCGAAATCAAGTTTAACGCCGAACTTGAAGTAAATGGTTCTCTGGCCTTTCTAGACACCAAACTTACCAGGATGTCTGATACTTTAAAATCTAAATCTTCAGAAAGCATACACATGTAGATAAATACCTGCATGCGTCCTCTCACCACTATCCACCACATAAATTAGGCATCATATCCACTCTCGCTCATCATGCCAGTTCCATATTATTAGACGAAGAAGAAGAGCTCAAAAATGAACTGAAACATCTTAAAAGGACCTTCATAAATAATGGTTACTCTTCGAAAAATATTAACAAACTCTTATACCACCGTCATCAACATACTAATGAGGTTTCTAGTAACCCCAGAGCCTACATCTCCTTACCTTACATCAGTTCCCTCTCCCTAAACTGGCAAGAATTTTGAAGAGGTTCAATATCAAAACGTGTTTCTACACTTTACCCAAACTCCGGTCAATCCTAAGCCACCCTAAAGAAAATCTTCACCATCTTCAGTTTCCAGGTGTCTACAGAATTGTATGCGATTGTGGGAAGCCATATTACGGCCAAACTGAAAAGTCTATCTTTCTGCGTCTCGAAGAACACCAGAGAGACATCTCATATAACAGAACCCGAGCCAGCGCCCTCTCCAGCCACGTCTTGTTCCCAGTTAACTCCAATAATGAAGGCTGCCAACATCAAATAGACTGGAATTTAACATCCAACATACATAAATGTTATGATGAACTAGAACGTCGTATCCTTGAATCAATAGAAATAATCCTCGACTCTTCCCACATGAACAGCAATCTCATTTACAGTTTGCCAGACTCGCATAGTTCTGCTATGCAGTATTGGCGAACAACAGAATGCATAACACTAGAACTGTAGCTCGGACTCCAATTCAAACATAATTACAGTCTTTTATGCTCTGTTATTGTAGAAGTGCAATGTTTTTACGGTCTTTTATTTATTTTTATGTTATCACACCTGAAGAAGTCGGCATCCCGACGAAACTAGATGTGTGGATATATTAAGTTTACTTGTTTCCTTATAATCTCGGAGTTCAGTCATTAGATAATAGTTAACACACACACACACACACACACACACACACACACACACACACACACACACACACACACACACACACACACACACACACACACACACACACATACTATCCAATTATTACATCCTTGCTTTTATCTCAATGAGAGCAGTGGCCTAATAATTGAACTTTGTTTCTATGCTATTCTAATATATTATTAGAATCAAAATGTTTAATTTTAATTTTAATTTAATTGCGTGTAAACATATCAAGTCCTATCCACATATCCACACAACTCCTTAAATGGCAATCACAGTACCATTTTCCATTGGAGAAAGATAATTTTTTCGACCTCCAGTTTCTTTAAGTCAATCCATTCCATTTCTCATTAAACAAATCCACTTAACGCAACTTGCTATCTCCCATAATCCCAATGAAGAGTGATTTTTCTTCTTGGAATAACAATAACCTGGAGCATCTCTTGAAATAAATACATCCGATCTAGATCTACCTCAGCTGCCAAAAAGCAAAGATTTCTCTTTGGATCTAGTTGTTATATCTTAACTCAATAACTGCTTCACCTTTGAAAATCCTAGAGCTTCCCTGCTACAGAATACAAATCCTCCCAAAATCCTTCTTAAAAAATTTTGAACTCTACTATACAATCAGATTGCTTAATTAATAGAAAAAAGATGCTCAGCATCTTTCCTGCACTTTTTTCTTTTTTCTTTTTTTTTTTCCCTGCAAAGAATTAATTCCTCGGACAGTGTTGATCTTAGCTCGCATCTATAATTCTGACAGGTAAGAACTCTTTATCTTAAAATTCTCAAGTAGCAATCAATCACTAGCCATCCTCCGTTGAATAATCGTTCACTATTAACCATTTATTAGAAATTACAAAACAAATGACATTCATTTTTATACTTGTTAGAATTTTATTTATTTACTGTTTTTTATCGTCGTGAACAAGCAATGTTGTGTAATCTTAATCGCTTTTGAAATGAACAGAATAGTTTTTTTTTTAATAATGTAAATTATATTTTTATGTTTTGTTTATTTCTGTGTTTTTTTAACTATCGCGTTTTTGAAATATACAGTTTAATGTACATAATTGCATTTAATAATTATATAATTATAATGAAACCTCACGATGCCGGCAGAGGTAGGACTAAAATTTGAATATTTCACATTTATAATAGAAGAGTTTAAAGGAATCGAGATTCTCAGTGATCTAAATTGCTGACAAGTGCGGTCTAATTATATCACCAGCTCTATACGAGTTCCGAGCTTTGTAAGTGATTCATTTTGATAAAGCAGCTCAAATGGAATCGATGCAAAAGAAATACTAATTTTTATGGAATTAGTATCTATCTATCCCCATGGCTTTAACAGGCCTTTAAGGATCACAACCTTCCAAGCATGCTTGGATTTCGTAACCGAAGCACGAGGATAGGATGGTCACCCCCTATGCCTGTAAATATTCCTGGCTGTATCCCTGTGTGTTCACGGGGCCGGTTTGCCTGCTTGCGGGATGAAAAACCCCAGATAAACTGGCGGGGAAAACCCTGCTGTCCACGCCCAAGACCGGCTAACTTGGCTATGGCTGAGGAAAATCCTTAAGCTCCTCACGTCGGCGACGGGAATCGAACCCAGGACACTCCTTCCCCAGGCATAGGGTTGCGAAGCGCAAAGCCACTAGGTTAACCGCGCGGACTGTGGAATTAGTATCCCAATCGAAAATAAGAACATTCATAAGCAGAATAGGTCGCTATATGGATTTTATGCTCGTTTATTAATTTTAATAAAATTCATAAGTTAACTTTAGTGAACTTATAAACGGCTGGTTGGATAAGGGAACGACTACACGATGATTCTGCTGGACTTTGTAAAGGAGTTTGATAAGAGATACTGCATGGATTTCTCTCTTGCACGAATTGAAGCAATTAGCTTTAGATATGGAGCTAGTGACTCGGAGAAGAGGGGGGGGAGCCATCAGAAAGTAGTTTCTGGGGAAAAAAAAGGGGATCAAGGATACGGCCTGTGACCATACAGCTCTATACTTGGGCTGGTGCTATTTAACTTGTATGTGAATGATACAGCAAATGGCCGAAAAGGAGCAATTCAGTTTTTGCCGAATGATGTAAAACTGGTTGGAGCAATGGTTAACAAAGGTGATGTAGAGATCTTGCAGGTTGATTTAAAGCAGTGGGTCTTCACCTTTTTAGTGATCGGTACCTCCCTTGACTCCTGATAGGTGGACTGTGAACTGAAGTGCAGAGGTCACATTGCAAAGATGGCCAAAATAGCTGACAGGATTACTTATTTATTGAAGAACATGCTTACAAGCAGAGACATGGACATGATAATCCCTCTTTATAAGGATTTGGTTCGACCTTCTCTGGAATATTGTGCACCGATCTGGTAACCCGAATTTCTTGGTGGTATGGAGGAGGTAGAGAGGATTCAGAGCGAGATTGCGTCAGGTCTATAGAATGTTCTTTATGAGAATAGATTGGTTATTTGTAGATTGATAGCCAAAAAAGAAGGGATATGATAGCGAAATTTACGTCGCTTAAAGGGTTTTATAGGATTGATACGGAAGACATTTTTCCGTATTTAACTGGTGTGTGAAGTCTAAGAATCATCTCTGGAAATTGAGTGCGTGTGTGGTTATTAAGGACGTGAGAACTAGATTTTTTTTTTTTTCTTATAGAGTGGTGAATGATCTGCCAGATTATAAGCTCTTTGTCAGTGAATGAGTTCAAGGCCAGGTACTGTTCGGATGATCATTAGTGCTTGATAAAAATGGGCCTCCAGCGATGAGTTCATGATCTCCATAGTGCCTATTTAACCCTGCGGAGGTCGCGGCCGATCTGATAGATACAAACGAATTGTTTAATATAAATATTCTTACACATATCCAGTGTATAGCTTGGAGGTCATGAGTAGCTGCGCATGCGTATATTACGAGTGATATTCCACACTGTTTTTATGCGGTCAGTTTTGGTTTAACACGTGTTATGTAAAGGTGTGTGATATTTCATAGTAAATTGTATCTGAGAGATACCGCGAACTCCGATGTCAGTATAGTATTGGTTTAGTTGTTGTTGTTGTTTTTCTTTGTTTCTTTGTCAAATAATTTCTAGACTGTAACTGAAAATAAATAAACCATCGTGTATTATATTTGCAGTGTTTTTTTTTAAGTTTTTATCGCATTTTAGCACATACTAATAATGAATGTATCTCTCAGATACACGCGACCTACACTGCAATTTTTTCGACCACGACCTCTGCAGGGTTAATAATAATAATAATAATAATAATAATAATAATAATAATAATAATAATAATAATAATAATTTATTTAAGTTTCTGAGATTATTTTCCATGGATCATTTAAACTCAGTGTAATCCCATCAAATAATAGATGTATTAACGGATTATTTCGCAGACTTTGGTTCGTTTTCACAGGATTTGCTTAGGAAACTTAATTTTGAATATTTTGAATATTTTCAATCCGTATGGATTTCTCACGAACAACTTTTGCTATGCCTAGCCTATATTGCCTATATTTGCAAATAACGCAAGAACAATATGTCTCTTAAATGTTGTTTTTTTAAACAGTAGATGAGGTATTCGCGAATCAAAATATTAGTAAATGCTTCTTTTAAAGGTGTGAAGGCAACTTTGACGTTGTTTAAAGACGTGGGATATTCTGTTGGTAACATTTTATATAAGGAAGAACTTACAGTTTTATTGCAAATTATGTACAATTACGTAGTTGAGATTTCGTAAAGTGATTTCGCTATACTGTGGTACAAAACATTCATAGAGAATACAATAGAGAGTGAGAGAGGGGGGGGGTAATTGGCAGAAAACCAAAAGAGCTTACTTCTCGTATAATAGCTACAATGCAAAGTCCAAACAGCTATTGAAAGTATTCGTTTACCTAGTCAGTGCAACAAGAACCAACGTCTAATATTCAATTACATATTGTTTACTCCGCCGAAGTAACTATAATTATAAGACAAGTGTATTACATTTGTTAATGGTGTGGGTTTTCTTGCAAGTTTGACTGTTTTGCGGGTCGAAAAACCAGGAGGAAAAGCCTCTATGTGCTTGATAAAGTCTTTTCTCATCTTCGAAAGGATTAGAAGCAGTTCTTTCCGAACCAGGAGCATTTTCAATACTGATTGAGCAATGGAGGATACATGGGAATCAACGCTGCCATTTGTCATTTAATATGTAAATAATTACTTATATACAGGCAGCTTTGTACACGATCTTTACCTTTCCAGTGATAGTTAATGGTGACGGTATTGAACATCTTTTAACCGTATGTTGGGAAACTAATCCTGAAAATGAAATCTAAAATTCTGTGAAACTAGTCGATTATTAAAACTATCATTTAATATGGACTCTTTTGAAAACTCGTCAGATAATAACAACAAACTAATCAATTCTCATAACTATCATGATACAATCCCTCCGGGAATTTTGTGACTCTTTTCTGAATAACTTATTTTCGGGATAAGAGTAATTTGATGTTCTGAGCCGTATACTTGCCTTGACCAGAGAGTTGTATGACAGTATCATAACTTCATTTCCAATACAACTGAGCTTCTCTCTCTCTCCCTTTTTTTTTCTTTCTTTTTTTTTTTTAAATGAAATCTAAAATCCTTTGAATTTCATACCGGTTGTCTTATCGGTATGGTTCAAGAACTAAAAACCTCTCTGAACTAATAAATTCTTGTATTCATTAATTTTTCTTAAGACAACTTTTTGACATCAAGCATTACACTTCTGCTTCCCTGTCCATAACTTCAATAGTTTAAGATCATCTTGTAAAGAACTCAGGTCATTCAACAATATTACTTTACCAGCTTCGTATCTGAAGAAAAAAAGTAATATTTCACTCATGACTAAACTTAAGGTATTTACGAATATATTATTAAACGACGTAGACCTTAAAACTGAACTTGTTATTCGCACGAACAGCATTTCACATCTTCCGTAAAACTACAGTTTTGACCGCCATAATAAAACTCCTAAAAATGTCGTAAAATTTAAACACGACGACCTAGAAAAGGGTAAATTTTGAATCTTAAATCCTGAAAAAAAAAAAAAAAAAACTATTTTAGAAGTACGATAGCGAGATACTGTGCTGTACTCGCTTCCCCAAAGTCTTCAAATCGGAGGTAGCCCTAAATTCGACTACTGCCAGTGATGACTTGTGGTTAGTTGGCTGCTCAGATTTTCACAAGTTATAGGTAAAGGAGTCCCAGATACTTTCTTGGTGAACAAAGCAGTTAGAATATTTATTTATTATGAAACAAATAAACAAAAAAATATGCTGAATTGTTATATTCATCATTTATATCAATAAAGCTAGGCATCTGATGAAAGTAAATTGGAAAATGATTTTTTTTTCCCAGTTTGTTTTGTAGATAATATTTTTGTTTTAAGTTTGGTAGGATTTTAGTTGTTAGTTATTTAAAATTAACATCAAAGTAGATTCAGTAGCTTAGTTGTTAGACTACTTGTTATCGAAGATGCCCTTTGGTTGGAACTCTCTCTCTCTCTCTCTCTCTATATATATATATATATATATATATATATTTATCTGTTTCTCTTCATCTGAAGACGAGTTAGCAGGTTTCATACTCTTAGGTAGAAGGGTTTCCCCCTCCGGAAATCTCTGGGTTTTTATACCACAAAGCTGGCAAACCCTCCAGAAGAACACACGCACTTCACGCGTAATCTACGGGCTTCATGCTACTCAGCTGTTTCGGTCGCACTTCCAAACAAAGCCAACTAAGTAGTAGCGGTCATGTTTCGGGTGTAATTAGTTTCGTCAAATGTCGTATGTTCGCTAGCAATTTTGTATGTCACCGTTAAAATGAACACCGATTTTCGGTGTTATTACTAATTCGGTTTAAATCGGATATTTTTAAAGAAAAATTAAGAGAAGCAAATTTCTGGTTATTATTTTTTAAATGTACTAAAATTTTAAAATTATCATTTAAAAATTTTAAACTTTCTGAAATATATTAACGTTTTATAAGAAACGTTTGATGTTTTTTTTTGTGTGTGTGTGTGTGTGTGTGTGTGTGTGTGTGTGTGTGTGTGTGTGTGTGTGTGTGTGTGTGTGTGTGCAATTGGAATCTTGTGAATTTATTGTTACTTTAGAGCACCTATAGATACGTGGACCTTTAAAATAAATAATTAATTAATTTGATAACAAACCTATTATATTACGGAGTAGTCTGCCAAAACACATTTGGATTGATATACATGCAAGGAGCTCTTTGATCTCATTTGCTGTGGGTGCAGAACGAAGCTTGCTTCAATTTGAATTAAGGATCCAGATGGTTAAATTATTAGTAAAAGGGTTTATAAAGGGGAAAGAGAAAAGGATGATAGGGAGAGAGTTTATTGAAAATCTTTCCTTTACGTTACTTCAAATTAAACCAAGTCTTTTAATTAACAGACTGCGCTCCGGTTCCATAATGTCAAAAGATCGTGATTGTTTTTCTTGAATTTGATTCGAATTTCCATTTCCGTATTCATATTGGAATACCGTTAAGAAATTTTTTGGCCACATCAAGTGGCCATTCCATGTCGTCGTGCATGAGCAGACCTGGACTAGCCGAGATCACAAAACACTACCAATGATACCATCGTATATGATACCATCAATATATATATATATATATATACAAATGCATTCTTTCTTCAGACCAAGTTACAGTAAACTCGGGGAGTTGCTATGGAAACGGGTAACAAATGCCTGCTTTCTTGTAGTTTGTGATGACATCTACTCTACAGATATCTTAAGATAAAGGAAGAATGTTTTCCAAACATTAGACATGAGTAAAATTCTAAAAGTATTCTAAGTCTCCGTAGTGAGGGCGACACGTTTTCATGATTTTAAGAACCTCAAGAAGTTGGAGTAGCTCGACTTTAAATCCGCGATTGCATTTATTTATTTTTTAAAAAGTTATTAGTACATACACGGTTAGCAGTTTATTAATTTTAATCCCAAAACGAAAGTGAGTTTTCTCTGAAAATAGAGGGAAAAGTGATGTTCAACTTTTCACAGTAGGATTCACATAAAAAGAAAAGGAACAAATTTCAATTTCTTTATAAATATGATTTTTTTTTTAATGAAACTTTTTTTTCAGTAACTTCATCCACCGAAGGCGTATCTCACAGCAGAAAACAAGCTAGGTAGCTTCGTGTGTGAGAAAATTTTCGGCTTCCAAAAGAGAGAGAAAGAGAGAGAGAGAGAGACTATTCTAACCGTATTCTTTTTTCGAATTTCGCAATAATAATATCATCAGTATGATAACCTAAGGTACACTGTGTGTGTGTGTGTGTGTGTGTGTGTGTGTGATTTCCGTGTGAAATCTCTATCAAATATTCATCATTTTAATTGTTTTTATGTGACTCTTACAAAAGGTTATAATCCTTTGGTACATTAGTAACCGTGAGTGGGAGAAGAATTTCTTTTTTATTTACATTAATTTCTTTCTTTCTTTCTTTCTTTTTTTCTTTTTTTTTTTTTTTTGTATTATTTATTTATTTACATGGTCCGGAAACCTTTCTCTAAAAGAGTGACGAAATATGGGACTTTTTCAAGCCACTTCAGGCCTCCAATATGCGAGGCACTGATCTCACACCGGACGATGAAATTCGTCTCCCAGACAAAGATAATCACAAACATCCTTGCACAGAGGGATTCGAAAACGCAGCCAATTGGTTGTAAATGGATATACAACCACTAAGCCAACCAAGCCTGCAATCAGGACTTCATCATTATTCTCAGCATCTTCTCTATTACTGTACAGGTCGGAAAGTCCTGGGTTCAATTCTCGTCTCGAACCCATTTTCTTTATCTTATCTCTTTCGACTAAAGGTGAGTTAACCGGTCTCATACGGAAGTAGATGGTTTTTCCACCTGGAATCTCGGGTTTTTCATCTCTCAGAACAGGCAAACAGGCCCGTGCACACACACACGAATCTACAGTTATAAGAAATATCCATACTTAATCCCTTTAGGTGAGTTCAACCTGCCTTCCCAAAGGGACGGGGGAGAATTAGAGGAACCCCAAATATTACTATTATTTTGAACTCTGTTTTGAAGAGTTAATAATAAAGCGTCAATAAATCTTTAAAATACTTAAACTACTACAATCCATGAATTTTGAGATTTCTTTTATAAAGTAAGATTCTGAAATTTTGAAGGATTTGTTTACAAACACTTTGGCACTCTCAAGCAAACCTTAATGCACAAGCCTGTATATTTTGGTACAATCTTTGCAACAGATCTATAAAGGGTGTGAGAATAAAGCACATTCTTCAACACTAGCAAGGATGAATAAATGAAATTCAGATTTATAGATATGGAAACAAACAAACAAAAAAAAAAAAAACTTATTGCGTTTCATGCTTTTAACAAATAAATTTCTTGTCAGATCACAAAAAAAAAGTTTCTTTGAAAAAATAAATTTCTGCAGAATTTTTCCAAAAATCTGCTTTATCCCTGCTTAAAAATAGAAAATAGTTGCGTATCGTAAAGATACATAATTTAGAATGAAGAATTTCTTTAAACATTGGTGGAGTTTAATTCGGTAGGCATAAAAATATAAAAGAAGAACATAAATTATGTCACAGAACAAAACAGGGTTGACTATAGTCACTCAATTATTATTGCTAAATAATGATGGCGCAACTTATGGCTTTTACTGTGTTGCTCTCCATCTTTGAGATAAGGAGACCGTGCATGGAAAAAGTACTACGTAACGCAGTTCGCCTGAAACCGTTTAATAAATTTGCACGTGTGTTGATATCAACCTTACTTGTTCGGAGTAACTGCCCTTATGCTGTATAATAGTAAGGAAAAAAGAGAGTGGAATGCTTTTCGAGTTCAGACATTCGTTTAAGAGGGCCAGTAAAACACGATGCTACCGAGATTTAAACCGGAGCAGTAGACAAGAGAGAGCAAGAGAGAGCTTCATCATTACTCTCAGCATCTTCTCTGTTACTGTACAACAAGGGGTGGAGTCCAAATGGGCGGGGCTTAAATATTCAACAGAATCACGCCCTCAGTTTATGTGATAGGACAAACATATCGATACTTGTACCGCCCCTCGCTGTGCATGGAAAGTACGTCTTAGTACTATTAGGTTGGCGAGCTTTTTTCAACACAACGGCAGCGGATACACTTCACATATCCCCCATCACATTGTCATGACCTCTGAACCCGAGAGAAGATATATAGAATTACGAAACGAGCTTTAGTTTATGTATGAGCGCTTTACGTTTGTAACATTTCGTTTTGAGTAATTCCCTGCTTAGTTCGTCCGGGAGTTAGGATTAAGATGCTTCGAGGTAAGCACTCTGAAATGTGTCGCTGCTCTTCAAATCAGACGCCTCAAGTGAGCTTTACAAGAAAAGGGGAGATTGGCAGCACGGAGGGTTTTTTTTTTTTTTTCGGTTGTTTTATGAAGCAACTATTACTCAGCTTCTTTCATTGCCTTCTTTCAAATGCTATTGATTTTTTAACATATATCATTTTTCAAATTAAATTACACTCTAATTCAACGTAAAGAAAATTCATTATTTAGTTCTTTGTTTATATATTTCCATCATTTTTTTTTTCGAATCTATTTTTTGTTTCATCATTACTTGCCAAAGTAACGTGTTTTTGATTCATTTCGTTTGCCTTAAAAAAAAAAAAAAGGGTGGAGGAGGAGGAGGAGAAATCCATAGCTTGTTCGTATCGGCATCCTGTTTCGTTAGGCATTTAATATATTTTATTAGCTACTCCTGCCAAAGCAGGATATCTAATTATTATGTTATTGCACTATTTATTTTACTAATTGAAGCAGATATCGATCCTTAGTCTATCTCTACAGAGAGGCTATTATATACGAGGATTATCAACATAAATGATATTTTAATACACATTCTCTCTCTCTCTCTCTCTCTCTCTCTCTCTCTCTCCAAGTTTAGTGGGTTCGTTATCGAAGTAATTTTCTCTTAGAGAAAGGGTTTTTCAACAGGATGGTTTTGAAACTTCCCACTATTATATAGTCACTTACAAAAAAACAAAAAAAAAACAAAAAAAAAATGAAAGGTTCAGTTGAGTTCGAAGTAGGGAAGCGTGTGTGCAGTATAGGTTCATGAGCTCGAGCATTATTCACATAAATGATTCACACGTGGGATTCACATAAAAAAAAATCCAGATGTGCAGTATATACTGAAATCTTATACATAATTTTGCTGATGACAACATACAAACTGCATTCCTCCTCTTCCTCATCCTTCTTCTCTTGCTCTTCATTTGAAAATTGGAACAATTTCATCAACTGCCTGGCTACCAGTTGACTTTTTTCCGCTAGGGACATTACCTGTATAGTAGCTGTTAACACTATACAAATTCCATATCTGCCTTCCTTTAGGCAACTGAATAATACACTAAAAACTTCTATTTTGATGTGTCTTATCAAAAAAGAGAACGATCTGTTTAATTGATAATCCCCTCATACAAGCTCGCTCCAATCACTTTCCCAAAGGCTTTCCCAATACGTATTTCATATGTGATGTTTTTTTGCTGAACTGGTTTCTGTTAATTTTCCTTTTCCGGCAGGAAATTCAAGTAGAATTATGTGTGCAAATTTTGAGTTTGGGAATTGAACAATGAAACTTAATTGTACCTATGGTCTCAAGGAAAGTTCTACTAAGGAAGAAGTGGAGGAGTTTGTCGAATCACTAGAGAAGGCAGCTGACAAGAAAGAAAATGGAATGGAAAAGTCACTTGTTGTTGGAGATCTGAATAGGTCTGGAAATTAATCCGAGGTATAAAGAAAGGTTTTTAGGAAATTTTCGTGGAAAGCACAAAGTAAATAATAATGGTAAATGTCAGCTAGATTTCTGTTCAGGACACGTTAGTCATCACTAACACCATGCTTCACTAACACGTAAACAAATTCACATGGAGAGAGAGAGAGAGAGAGAGAAGACACAAAAAATGAGAAAGTCTCGTTGACTACATTATTGTTAATAGTAATATCTTCACACAGATACAGGATACAAGAGTGTACGAGGGTGTTCCGAAAAGTTCTCGGCCTAACAATAAAAAATGAATTTATAATTTCAAAATTATTTTTATTTTTTAGCAAGCATAATCTCCCTTAAGACTAATACGTTTATTCCAGCGATGCTCCAGCACCATTATCTCGTTCCTGTAGGGGTTTTCAGTAAGATCTGCAAAATGCCCCTCTACACCTCTTGATCACCTGCAATCACCTCTTGATTCGAAGAAAACGCTGACCAGCGAGGAAGATTTTTAGTTTTGGGAAGAGAAAGAAGTCAGAGGGAGCGAGCCAAATCTGGGTAATAGAGTGGATGTTCCAACAATTCATAGCGCAGATCCCTTAATTTTCCCATTGCCAAAACACCTTTGTGGGCAGGTGCATTATGCTGATGAAAGATGATTTTTTTCTTCTGCAAACCGGATCTTTTCTCACGAATTTTGTCGTCTACTCTGGTTAAAACATCGGAATAATAGTCCCCTGTATTGTTTTACCCTTTTCAAGATAATTAATAAACAAAATGCCTTTAACATCCCAAAACACCGTTGCCATGACCTTTCATGCTGATGGAACCGACTTTGTCTTCTTTGGCGCTGAACAACCGGCTTCTGTCAAACTGTTTTGACTATTGTTTGGATTTTGGTGTGTAATGGTGAATCCAAGTCTCATCCATAGTAATAAATCGACGCACAAAATCAGTTTTATTCTTGTTAAAACGCTCCAAGCACAGTTCAGAGATTTTCATGCGAGTGCGTTTTTGATCTGCTGTGAGCAAGCGCGGCACCCATCTTGCGCAAAGCTTTTTCATTTGAAATTCTTCAAAAAATATATCCTACACGTTCTTTTGAAATGTCTATAGTCTCACAATTTCACGCACTTTGACGCGCCGGTCATCCAATACCATATCGTGCACTTGATCAATGATTTCTGGTGTTGTTACACTTTTTGGACGTTTTTCACGTGGATCATCTTCAAGGCTGGTACGGCCACGTTTAAACTCGGCGGCCCGTTTCTTAATTGTCGAAAACGAAGGAGAAGAGTGCCTATAAACTTTTATGAACATTGAATGAATTTCTTTTGGCGTTAAACCTTCTTTTACAAAGAATTTTATAACCGCACGATGCGCAATTTTATCCATTTCAAGGAGTACAGGCAACACTGGGTTCAGACAGCTGTATAAAACAAACTACTCGATGGAATGACTTGGATGCTTATGACAGATGTACCAACATAGTAAAAAAAATCTTGCCAATACTGTTGCCATCTATAGTCGAGGGCGAGAACTTTTCAGACCACCCTCGTATACAGGGGATTTTGAATTAGGAAGTGATTACCATTTATTTTGTGCAGGATATAAATGAACTTCATAATGAAAAGAAAATACGAGTATATACAAAACATTTCAAACGAATCAAACTCAAGCAACTTCTACAGGTTCGAAAACAAGAACCATTCTTGAAACCGTATGATTCTTTCTTTAGTAATTAATATTCTTGGAGTCTCAGTGACAAATTATGAAGAAAGTGATTGTTTCAGCAAGAGAAGCATGTGAAGTGGTTGTCTGCAAGGATAGAAAAATCAAAAGTCGGTAGTGGACACAAGAAGCTGAAAGAGGAAGTCTCGGCAAAGATGAAAGGATATAAACCAGGATTTTACAATAGGAGACCGGAGGCAATAAAAGGAAATCAATTTATAGAACGAAACTAGGTGCAATGAATTTTATAATCTCCTGGTTTCTTTAGAGAAACAAGTAATTTATAATATAACTAAGATGAAAAGCCAAAAGGCTTAACTCAAGTAATTTATAAATTCATTGCTCTTGTGGCATTTGCTATGTTGACCTGACGGGACAGTCCGGAGAGATCTGCACACCAGAACGTGTAATGGAAGTTGAGAAGAAAAAGAAGCACAGTTCGGAATTAGTCTTTCATACAACAAATACAAACCACCAGGTAGTTTGGCAGAAAACAAAACTGGTGTATATCAATAAGAAAATTTAAAACATGCCTTAGAACTGCTCCATATCACCCTCCCCCTTCCTCCCACAGTGTGAAAAACCAAGGTTTAATCCTACACTTGTTTGGTCTTCATTTATCACAAATCTAACATTTCCGGACCTGGGATATGACATGATTTTTGCCACAGAATGTGGCAAAAATCATGTCTCATATCCCACCAAAGCAAAATCATGTCATATTTCAGTATAAAACAACTAGCTTTGCTGAAACGCTTGCTCACTATTTAATGTAATGTTTTTATTTTATTTTATATATTTTTTAAACTTTATTGTATTATGTGTATAATAGACTACTGAAGTTCGGAGAAATCTTTTGTGTAATTATTCTAGTCTTGTATTCCTAATGGTGTTAGTCTGCCCACTTACGAAACTTATCGGATTTTATTGTTACTTTGATAAAATCTAATTCTCATAGATAAACATATGTTCTCCATACCTAAAGTTAAATGAACATTTAACAAACCACAAAAATAATTGAATTACCAACATATTATGCTGTTAGAGCTTGCGAGTTGAGATGACGTAATGAGAGCGAATTAATACTTCTTGAACAGGTGTTGGTTGCAATTTACTGGAAAATTGAACGATTGAACAGTTTCAAGAAACAGAAGAAGAAGAAGAAATAGTGATTTTAGTTAAATTTGTTCAGCGGGTCTGTCATTGAATATTTAATCAAATACTTGAATATTTTGTATTGGACCGTGGGAATAGTCGTAAGATCTTCCCATCATAGACATCAAAAACATTGACCTACCATAGAGTTAATGAGTTAATATTTCCTGTTTTGATATTTACCTGAAATCGTTAAAAAGGGGCTGTTTGACATCCACTGGCACACACACACACACACACACACACACACACACACACACACACACACACACACACACACACACACACACACATACACACTAAGTTCAGACTCGTTACATTAATAAGGATAAAGTGTCAATTAATTTCTTACTCGATTTTTTAATCGAATTTACAATAGGCACTATCAACTCGACGGTAACGATGCCTCGGCTGTTGATTCCTTACCAGACAAATATCAGATTGGTCAATATTGCACATGTAAAGCAGCAATATTGACCATGTTGAAATGTTGAAAATAATGAGTGCTTGTTATCATCAGAATGCCTTAAATCCTGATTAATACTTCAAGAACAAAAGGAAAATAATAAGTTAGAAATATAGAATTAGTCGAAAAAATTATTCAAGATACAAATTCTGCAAATTTTGATTAGCAGTAATTCAAGAGATGATTTGTCTACTGTGGTGGCTCTAAGTTGCTTTTTCCTTTTTTATTTTTATTTTTATACGTGCTTCGAAGATAATAATAACAATTTATTATTAGTATTGTAATATTGCTTTAAAAATAATGAACAGACGTGAACAATTTTAACATTACGATTTTTATATAAGAGGTGTCTATTTATGAAGTTAAGTTTAGCTGTGAAGATCTGTCTCTAAAAGAAAGGAGTGTACCAAATAAAAACGTTCTGGACCCTTCAAATATTATTATATTTAACGTGCATATAAATATCGTTATCTAGTAATATATAATTTGTTTATAAGGGGAAAATGGGTGGTACAAGCGTGCAAGAGATTTTTACAAGTTGAATTTTTCTCTTTGGCTTGCTTGGCTATTGTGTGCTACGCTTCTGGTAACGTTGAGTTGTTGTTGTTTAGAATTACTGCTACTGAAGAAACTAATACTATGAGACCAGTATATTAGGTACATTAAGTGCGTGTTCTACCACTGGATTTAATGTTTCGGGATGAAAATTCCGAGCTCCAGAAGAAACCTGTCACCGCTATATGAGATGGTAACTCACCTTCATTTGAAAAGCCCTTATAAAGATCCATCGCATCTTAGGCGAACATTCGAATTGAGATCTTTCCAACCAAAAGGTATCATCAATACTTAGTGAGACATGGAGGTTCTGTGGGATTATTATGTTCCATAGAGCGATACTTTCAAGTCAAGTCTATAGCCAGCATCAAAACATGCATGTTATTGGATATTCTCTGAATATTGTTTATTATGTATTGTGAATGACACTGTTTAACTTAATAATATTATCATAACTGTCTCCATTACCAATTAGGATATATCAAATGTCGATTGAATTGCGCAGACAGAAAAAAACAAAAACAAATCGGCAAAGTATTAGCAAAATATTCCTTGAAATTAAAGACAAGAACAATAAAAATATTAACAGAAAATATTTTAGTTAGTCAAACGACAGAAAACTGATAACGATGTCTTATAAAAAAATCATAAATTGCATAAAACATTGTGGAAAATTCGAATTACTTCTCATGAGAATTTTATGGAAATTATCACGAGAATTATCATAAGGTGTGTGTGTGTGTGTGTGTGTGTGTGTGTGTGTGTGTGTGTGTGTGTGTGTGTGTGTGTGTGTGTGTGTGTGTGTGTGTGTGTGTGTGTGTGTGTGTGTGTGTGTGTGTGTGTGTGAGAGAGAGAGAGAGAGAGAGAGAGAGAGAGAGAGAGAGAGAGATTCAATATATGACGCAAAGCAAAAATATCATTTGCTGTATTCTGCTAAGATGATACCCTACTTTAAGTTGGTGTTCGATGTTGAAGGGAAAGTCGTATTTCACTGTAGACAAAATTGAGCGCAGGTTTGATAAGATATCGACTGGAGACCAGTAGTCAGGTTATATTAGCACCTTTCACTAAGCACACATCAAGAGCAGATTAAATGCCAATCAGCTGCACATGCCCTTGCTACCATAGCAATGAAGCTGATAAAGTCTCTCCATGCTTTCATTTCCTGCCTCCTGTCACCCTCCACCCTCAAACAAAGGTTAAGTACTTACCAATGCGAAGGACTACTTTGGTTTCTAACGAAAACGGGCGCACGTTTCTAGCCTCGCTTGTCTTTTGACCTTTATGAGAACTGATGACAAAGTCAAACAGCAGCTGTCATCGCAGTGCATGTCCGTGTGTGTGTGTGTGTGTGTGTGTGTGTGTGTGTGTGTGTGTGTGTGTGTGTGTGTGTGTGTGTGTGTGTGTGTGTGTGTGTGTGTGTGTGTGTGTGTGAAAGAAAGAGAGAGAGAGAGAGAGAGGATATACATCTTTCAAAACACATATTTTCGATTTATGATCGTTTATTTTCTTCAGTTAGTTGGTTGTTTAGTTTATTTTGGTTCACGTTTTCTCCAACTTGTCTGTTTTCTTTTGTTTGAATAAAAACCGGAGTTTGTATTTGTATGAAGGGAAAAAACTCTGTCGATTCTGTATGAGACCTGTAGATCGGTTTCAGTTGAGAAATGTGTTAAGTAGCACTGTGTGCATGTGTGTCTGTCTGTCCTTAACGAGGTTCCTGACGTCCTAGACGAGATTCGGGCTCAAGTCGTTTTAGCCAAAGGACTCATTCTGCACCACGAGAGCACTGCACTTTACTAGAATTGGGAAATCTCGATTTAGCAACAAAATTTTCCTTCCTTCGACAGGCTTTTTTTCTGATAACGGGTGGCAAAACTTTTGACAAGTTGATTGAGATGCCATTTTATTTGATTTCTACAAGTTCAATGATTACTTTCTTTCATTCGACAATTTGTTGTAATGAATCAAAAATTCGTAAGCCGTACTATGAAAGGAATCATGTGCCATTAAATTTTCACTAATACAGAAATTTCAAAAATACAGACGAATAAAGACAGAAAATAGAATCACTTCTTCACTCACGAACTGATCGAAACACTTCCAAGGTTGTATATTCTCATTATATTATTAAAAGCATACGCAGACTTTTTCAAATGGAGTGGGTATATGTGTTTACTTTATTTCATTTTTATTGTTATATACTTATCTAATATGCATTACTAACAAAAAAAAAAAAGTTAAATGATTGAAACGTTTCTGGTATTAACTGATAGATGTCCATCTCTCTTACGTAGAGACCAGCTTCCCATGTGAGCAGAATGCGTGTAACTACCTTCGGCCTTTTTATTGTTGTTGTTATTTTCAGAAAATAAAAATCAAGTTCATTTTAAAAAAATGACTATTACAGATTAACCAGGAATCGCTAGCTGTACCAAATCACAGTTACATCACTGTTTTCAAACATGGATGGGTGACCGCTCTGCTTTCTACAACCAAGGTAACTATTCTGAAGGCATCACGTTTATTAGTTTATAATGTACAAGATTGTAAAGTTCCTATTTATTCGTGTGGGTTTTTCCCCGTTCCTCGACTTCCCCCCTTAGGACTGGTTTGAGCCCTCCTAATGAGGGATTACGTACTTATATCCTATGACAGTAGCCTGTGTGTTCACGGGGCCGGTTTGTCTGCTTTCGGGATGAAAAACCCCAGATAAACTGGGAAAAAACCCTGCTATCCACGCCCAAGACCGGCTAACTTGGCTATGGCTGAGAAAGATCCTTAAGCTACTCACGTCGTCGAAGGGAATCGAACCTAGGGCACTCCTTCCCCAGGCATATGGTTGCAAAGCGCAAAGCCAATAGGCTAAACGCGCTGACAGTTCCTATTATAAGATTGCATAAAAAATGAGTTCGTATGTTTGCCATCACTAATAAGGATGTGATTTAGATTGGGGATACGTTATGAAACACTGCGAAATTTCAGTTCTGACTTGAAAAAAAAAAAAAAAGTAATGCGTTCACCCACCCCACCCACACACACACACATACGTACACACCTCATTCTTAAGGAAAGGATATCTACTTTTTGCTGCGTTTCCATCACCTCAAAAGTAAATAACAGTAAATCTGTTACCCTGTTTCTGTCCTTATCGCTATTAGGTTAATCAAATTAAATGAAAATTGATCGAACTTTGCCATTATCAAGAATTGGACCATATGAATGAGCTTTTGAGATAGATCTTAACGTTGCTGATATTTCTTAGCTATCTTCAACTTTCTCTGTTGGCAAGAAAATTAAAAAAAAAAATCTTCAACTGTTGGCAAGGAAATAAAAAAGGATCGAGATTGAAAGGTTATAAGTAAGAAAACCTTAGCAAAAGTTTATCATACGAAACTATCGTAAGATAAACAAAGAATGAAATATGATTTGTAAGTAAAAAGGTGCAGTTTCAAGGGTAAACTTATCGCTGTCCCACTTAACTCTTTCCATGCCAAGGGACTTGTTCTGTAGAAAAATGGTTTTTCGATTATATCCGTTGAGATTTCGTTTTTTTTTTTTTTTTTTTTTTAAATTGAGTATTCAACAATTCACCAACTCTTTACCAAATTGGTGGAAGTGAGGTGTCCCACGGAAAACTAGCACGACGAACTGATGTTCTTAAACCCAAACAGGGTAGGAATCATATCCAAGAGCAAACCCGTGGCCTCTAAAGCATGGGAGATGATGCGAAAGTCCACATTCTATCTGCATCGTTACCATGTCACACGTGCAGCTTAATGGATAGCCACGTGGATTTGTTGTCCTCCGTCCTTGACGTCAGCGAGTGGGGAAAGGGATGAAATGCGCAAGTGTCGGGGACCCATCTGGTTACCTAAGCGGAGGAAAGAGCGGCCCTAAAAATACTAGAATAAGCTTTATTACTCGCGATCCCAATCTAATTTCCTTTCACCGGACGGGAAGTGTATACTTGCCAAACAGTCGCGCGTGTCGTTATTACATACGCCATCAGAAACGCGCGCGCGCGCAAACAAGTTTTTTGTTTACCAGGAGAATGGCATTACACCTCCAATAAAGAACCGTGAACCCAGACGTTTATCGCCGTCTGTTGCGTACTTTAGAGCTATACGGGAAAGTCGCGTGTCGTCATTATGAAGTCATTACCTGAGAACCCTGTTGTCAGACTATTTGCCAGTGCTGAATGGAAAGCCATGGAGATGGGAACGGAGTGGGGCGTAAAATGATCTGTCACATTTGCTAATATGCAGTAAATGGGATTCGTCACACTGGGGAACCTTCCCACTAATTTCGACTTTCGTTTGCGAGTATATCGAGATAATATTGCACGTGGCTGGTGATGACCCACGCTCACAGATAGCGAAGAACGAGGAGGTGAACCACAGGGAAGATAAAAATGCGTGGGAAAGTTTGAACTGTAATTTTGATGGTTAAAAAGTAAGAAGCGGAATTCAAAAGTGTTATTTTATTGTTCTGGTGAGGTTGCTAATGTAAAACAGCTGTCTGCTGTTTGCTATTTATTTGAATGGCGTTATTGTTGAATCGAAACCTGCTTCGAGGAGATTTATAAAGATTAGGGAGGGAAGAAGTTACTTCCCCTTGACCCCGGTTTAGAAGCATAGTGTCTCTTTTTCATTGTTCAAGTTTCAACTTCAAGAAATTTTGAGAGAACTGGTAAAATAGAGATTGGTTTGATGTTGCCCATTTTTAAATATAATTGTCTGTTATGAATTCACGTGATAAAAACGTTTGTTTATAATATGAAGAAGAAGAAATTTTGGGTGGTGTTTAGTATTAACGTTTGAATCATTCTTACAATTACTTTGCCATACCCTATACACATCTGTATTACCTGTTTAGGCTGCTTATGATTAGTTGTAATTCACATTCGAAGATTTCTAATAGGAGCATACACTTTCAACTTGCTTTACAACCATCAGTTTAGGTCTGAGAGCCATCCATTTGATAATCTGTCATATAGGTACCGCTATTTATTAAAAAAAAAAAAAATGTTCATCTCGTTTACTGTAGTTTTCAAATTAGCGTCGCCTGGTTGACCGACCGGTTAGCGTATCAACAGGTCGCGTATTCGAATTTGGCTGTGGACATGGATGTTTGTGATTGTCTTTAAATGGGAGATCAATTTCATCGCCCAGTGTGAGACCACCGCGTCCCGCTTACTGGAGGCCTGAAATGGCTTCAAAAAGTTGCGTGTTTCGTATTTAGAGCTAGGTTTCCGGAATATGCAAAAAATTACAAAAATGTATAAAATTTATAAAAATGGGAGTTTACTAATAACCTTTCATGGGTGGGAACCACATAAAAAAATCGAGGAATACTCTCTGTTCACATTGTATACCAACTGTTTCTTGGATCGTTGCTACTAGCGTTCGCAAATCACATATGGAAGAAGACTTCCCCTTCCCCCCCCCCCTTTTTTTTTGTTTTAATTTCGCTCTTTACAAGCTCACAAAAAGAAATATTCTATTCTATACAGTATTTCTTTTTGTTTGATACGATTCTCATCAGCTGTTTTATAAAATTCCTATGATAGTTATTGCTAGAAGTTCTGTATATTTAGCATTTTAAATGGATAATACTTAGTTACGTTTAGTGCAGCATGTTTGAAATATTAAAATAAGGCGAATCGAAATAGCAAAACTCATTAATAAACAACAATTAAAAACATTCATAGATGGCCTGTTTAGTGTAATACGTCACTTCCTGTTTTAGTTTTCCCTTCCACTCATTTTGTGCCTCACTATAGCAGAGTTTATCAATTAAATTAAGTAAAGCACTGTTAACGTTGACTGTTGTATCTCTGATGGGCCAATCTTCAGTCACTAGCAGAAGTGACACTTTCGGATAAAAATGACAAATTAGTAAAAAAGTAAGTTAAATTAAATTTAAATTAAGGTGATGCTTTTGGATAAAAATTAATACAATATACAAAAAAAAAAAAAACGGGTACGTAATTAAATTGCACACTTCGCATAAAAACATAAATAAAAAAAAAACACGATAATGCATATTTCACGCGAACTCCATCACCGTCTGCTACAACACGGTGTCACCAACAAACATAAAAAACAAAAAAAAAAAAAGATAATTCATTTTGTTTCATTCATATGATGAACAATTATTAAAAAAAAAAACCAGCTGTCATATAAATGATACAAACTCAAGAATTTTAGAACAAATTTTCCATTTTTTAAGAGCTGCTCTGTAGCGTTGAAAAATAGTTCAATTTCATATATTTATCCTGAGTTATAAAATGGCTATATTGGTAATCATGAAGATATCAGTACAGAGAAGCGATTTTCATCATGACAGAGAGGTGCTCCCTCTATCAGTAATGACTACAAGTTAGTTGTTCTCAACTTCCTGGCAAATTCAAAATAATTTCTAAGAAAACGAATTCATATTAAACTTGTATTAATTTTATCCCAATTTCCATATCCTTCGGCTATTACCTGGCTGGCCGGTTTAAACAACTTGACTGACTAGAAGTGGCTGTCGCAATTTGAGAAGCCCTGCACTGTAGTAAATCGGCATTTAACCCTGAAACAAATATTTTGCAGATTAATATTGTTAACTAAGCTCTTAATATGTTAATTTTCCTTCATATTTTAGCAAATTTAGCGAAGTTCTAATAATATTTCTAATATCTTTATTAAAAATTAAAAACGAAATCAGAAAAATAACATTCCTCATAAAATGGATTTAAAAATATTGGTCACCGGTAGTAAAAACTTTGGTTATCTCATAGTAAATACTACTATAGTTATCTCATAGTAAATGAATATTTTATCATCTTTTTGATTCCCCAAAGGGAGTAGACGATACGTTTTAAGTGTCGTCTTATGTAAATCAGTAGATAGGCGGTAGTTATCTCTCACCATAGCCGAAGTTAACTGCATTCCTGCGGCATGCTAGATAAGAGGTGATGCTTATAACCGTCACTAGCACATTTAATTGTATATTCCAGAGAGAGAGAGAGAGAGAGAGAAAGAGAGAAAGAGAAAGAGAGAGAGTTTGTGTCTTTGTGTTGGCAATTTTGCTGAGTAGCAGCTGTAAAAATTCGACTTTCTTTTAGATTGGAAAAAAATAAATATTTACTTGCCCTATGTGATTGACTATTTCTGGACTCGGCTGGACAAGTTCTTGTACTTGGTGACTAGGACAAAAAGGCTTCATTCTGGGTATCTAGAGCTATTAAAGCTGCCATGAAACTAAGGAATCCTTCAAAACGAAAGGCTTGGAGAAAAATATCATGAATGCATTTTCCAGTTATTCTAGTTGCAATACGGAATCAACAGAACGTCTGGACATTTTTTAAAATCTGAATTCCACTCCTGGAAAGATGTCAAGTTGTAAAGTTGTTTCCGTGGGTGCATTAATGGTTAGATAAACAGGAAAGTCGCTTGTGCAGAATTAAACATCTTGCGAGACACTTCAAGCCCCCTAATAAAGAGGGTGGCGTTGGTTTCACACCTGAGGCTGAAAATCATCTATCACCAAAAGGCATTCGTGCCCGAAGTGGAACTCCAACCTACAACGTTACATTGGGAGAACGGAAGTGTTACCTACTCGACCGACCAGGCCCTGCAACTTGGTCTTCTGGCTAAGCTTTTTAGCCTTGGCTGATAGCCAATGGCTTTGATGATTAATGTTTGGTTTGTGCGCTGGAACTATGAAACATCGATGGTTTCTTAAACTTTGTAAAAGCAACAATGTACACTGAATTTTAACTCACTTCATCATCTAAAAGTGATATCTCGTAGTTTTTTCTCATTACAGAAATTTTGTGACAGTAATAAAGAAATGCAAAGAAAAATATTTAGTGAAGATGCTTATTCTCCTCTTCGGCCTTCTCCTTGTATTTCTCGAGTGTGTGTGTGTGTGTGTGTGTGTGTGTGTGTGTGTGTGTGTGTGTGTGTGTGTGTGTGTGTGTGTGTGTGTGTGTGTGTGTGTGTGTGTGTGTGTGTGTGTGTGTGTGTGTGTGTGTGTGTGTGTGTGTGTGTGTCCTTACTTAGCAGTGGATTGAAACGAAGCGGAAAGAAGCTCGCAGTTCATACCAGTACAAAAGTTTTAAATGAATGTCTCGAATCCCGAGTTATGGAGTTCGGCTTTGTTGCATTGATAACTACTTACAGTGCCCAAATGTGTAAATTTTCTTTTAAAGAGTATACAAATTTTGAACGATTTCACTTCATTTATTAATACGTTTTTTAGTTTAAGACATATCGCTCATTTTTTTCCTTTTTTTTTTCCTTAATTGTGCAGACGTTGAATGACAATCTAAATAAAATAAAATAAAACAAAAAAAGAATACGCAGCCAGTAGGTTAATGATATTCTGTTAATACTGCTAGCCTTTGTTGAATTCCATGGAGAATCAAGTGTTTTTTTTAATATGCGTATATATTAAAAAACAGAATTACAGACCCAGTAATTACAACAAACTCAGGAGACTGCTTGGTGAGGTGCTACGGGATGATAAACTGCAGGGGAAGGATGTTAATGGTGCATGGGAAATGATCAAGGCGAGGGGGTGTTTAAAAGGAGTAGCGGACTGTATACCTAGAGTCAGGAGAATAAATAAAGTAGGAATTAAATGGATGAGTAGCATCATTAAGCAGGAGCTGCAAAAAGAAAAAAAAAAAGCCTGTGGAGGGAATTTAAAGAGGAAAGTGATCAGCAGGTTCATGAGCAGCATAAAGTCAGAAGGATAACCAGTCTGATAAGGAAGGCAAAATCAGAGTGAGAGAGGAAATTAGCTGAGCGAGCTAAAGGTAATTCGAAAGAATTCTTTCAGTATGTGGCAAGTAAGAGGAAAGATGACTACAGTAGAATAATTTTGATGAATGTCGATGGTAGGACTACAGGAAAGCAGATGAAATAGTTGAATTCTGAGCGATCAATTTTGCAAGGGTTTATTCATGAGGATATTACAATAACAGATGCGACAAGAATCATGTACAAAGAAAGAAAAAGAGGTGGAGGAAGTTAAGGTATAGGATATTACAGAACCTGGACGTGAATAAAGCTATGGGATTAGATTGGATATCAACTCGAGTATTACGAGAATGTTGTACAGAATTGGTAGCACCTTTGATCACATTGTTCAATTTGAGTCTCACCTCTGGTTGAGGGTCAAGACAGTGGAAAGAAAGGAAAATAGATCCGTTGTCTAAGGAAGCTCCAAGACAGAAATTGCAAATTATCGACCGAAGTAATAGTTCATAGGATTACCTGGTTATTGAAGAACACATGACATGTAGAGATAAGGGAGTTATTATACCTCTTTATAAGGCCATGATTAAACCCCATCTGGACTATGCATAGATCTGGTCACTTGGATTTCTGGGAGATGTGGAAGAGGTGGAAACGATCCAGAAGCAAGTGATCAAGATGGTGGCAAGTATGGAGGTTGTTCCGTATGAGAATAGATTGAACATTTGTTGGTTACAGAAATTGGTCGATAAGCGGAAAAAGAGTGGATATGATATACCTAAATTATTAACATCATCCCCTTGTCGTGGGAATTTTTAAGTAGCAATATTTCATGATTGTGAAAATATTTCCTCAGTATGAAAATCGTGTTTATTGCATAAACATGCGATTCATGTAAAATCTTTTATTTTTCAGTTGTCATAGAGGTCTCTTTTTCTCTCATCGTATTGTCAGCTAATTCATACATTATGAAACTGTATTTTTGTTGTTGTTGATATATTACAGCCGGCCATGTAGACCAGTAAGCAGCAAGACTGTTAACGAATTTTTCAAGGACTGCACGTAATCCGAACCCAATTCAATAATTTATTTGCCGAGTAATTATTTGAGTTCTGTATTTTTATGTATTCCATATTTTGACTCATAACTTTCAAAAAAAAAAATAAATAAAGTCAATCGTCGAACTCAAAAACATCAAATAGAAACTTGATTCCAGATTTGGAGCAAAGGTTTTCCTAGAGAAAAACAAGTCCATTTTCCCCCTTTAATATAATATAAATAAATTTTCGAATATTCAAAAAAAATAAAAAAATAAATAATAATAAATACGGACTTTTTAAAAAATTCTTGATGTTTTTGGAAGTTGATAGGCAGTACAATGCCATTGAACTGCCACTGTGCTAGATGAAGAAAGTGACGAGAATAATACAGCAGATAGCCGCTGTCGGTTCATACCAGCATGTATCAGTGTACGAATATCGTATGCGTTATGCAGTTGATTCCATTGTGAGATTTAAAATCCAATTTCCTTAGGGTGGAGATGAATCCTCTAGTAGGAGACTACAACTGAACATAATTATTATTATTTCTGTTAATTACTCAGAAATGATAAATAAAATGAAATGAAAATTAATACGAACTTTGAAATATATTAGCGATCTGATATTTTGTTAAATTTTACTTATTTAAGTTTTGAACAAAACCTCCGTAGCTCAATCGGTTTGGACGATGTCCTAAATTGAAAACATCTGGATTCGAATCCAGTTTTAAGGCGCGAGCCTTTATTGGTGGCTTTTTAATTGAGAGTTGAACCGGGAACATACAGCAACAGTAGAGATTTCCTCCCGGAAACGCGGGATTTTCTTTTCATAATCACAAATCGCCAGGAGAATGCACACAATTTACATACAGTGTATGCCCATAGGGTAATCATCTTATTCTCGAATTATGGTTACGAAATCCAAAGATGCTTGGAAGATTGTGAGCGCTTTTGGGCCTCTTTTAGAACCATTCATGATGATGATGAAGTTTTCAATAAATCTGTCAAGTACTACGAAATAAACCTTACTGACAACCTCTGGTCCAGAAAGAAGAAATCCCAACAAGGACACAAATCTTATTAAGTTTCCTTCTCTTCTTTATAGAGGTGACTTCATCGAATGGTTTGAGAGAGGGGGAAGTGCAGAGAATGGGAGATCTTTTGAAAATTATTTAAATCCTAAGACTTTTAAATAAGGGGTACTTAAGGGTCAAAGCTGTATAACTGAGAGGAGACCTCCACATAGCATTTAAAGGAATGCGGAGAACCGACCAGGGCTTCTGACCTAATGTCCAATCCTCACCTTCTCGTGGTGCACCCTGTTGGGTATCTACTTGGATACTGAACGAACGAGGATGGGCTGGCAATTTGGGATTTAGCCGACTAAATTGTATTCTTATTGGTTAAACCAAAATAAAAAAATGATGGTACAACATGACAAAATTTCATGCCGGCTGGGGCGTCGCCCGGTTAAACAAGGCCCCCGTTGTTTTGGCCAGGGAACCAGGGCGAACAGCGAAAAGTCAGCTACTGGAACAAATCTGAAAACAAACCCCAACTCAACATCACCAGAGTTAAAGATCGGTACTATCAACGTAAGAAGCCCCTGAATGGCAAAGAAATGGAGCTAGCTGAGGAATTAGATAAGTACCAGATCGACATAATAGGGGTGACTGAAACAAAAAAGACCAAAACTGGTGAGATCTTTCTGAGCAATAAATACAAAATGTTATATTCAGGCAATGACAATCAAGGAAAAGTAGGAATAGCCATAGTATTCAACACAAAATACGAGGCTAATCTTCTTGAATGGCAGTCAGTCTCAAGTAGAGTAATGTGGGCATATATGAGAATGGGGAACTGGACAATGAGACTTATTTGTGCCTATGGTTCCACAGAAGGTTCTACTAAGGTAGAAGTGGAGGAATTTTTTGACGCTCTAGAAAAAGCAACTGACACAATGAAAAGAAAAGTTGGTCCTTGTTGGGGATCTAAATAGCAGAGTAGGAAATGATTGTGAGACATACAAAAATATTTTGGGAAAATTTGAATAAAAGAGCAAAGCTAATAATAATGACAAATATCTGTTGGATTTCTGCTCAGGACATGGACTGGTTATTACTAACACCATGTTCCAAAATAAAAATGTGCACAAATTCACATGGAGAGAAGAGGCTAGGAATAAGAAAAGTCTCATTGACTATGTTATTGTTGATAGTGATGTTTTCTCCCTGGTGCAGGACACCAGAGTGTACAGAGGATTTGAAATTGGAAGTGATCACTATTTAGTCTTGAGCAGGATAAAATTGAATTTCATATTGAAAAGAATAACATGTAAGAAAGTTTTAAAGCGAATAAAAGTTGAGCAGCTCTCAGATGTTAACTGTAGACTAAAATACAGAAAGATTATTGAAAAGAAAATGAAAGAGTTTGAGAACAGGAATCAAACCTTGGAGATTCAGTGGCAAACTCTGAAGAAAACATTGATTGATTCTGCCAGACAGGCATGTGGTGAGGTTGTGTGCAAGGATAAAAAAATCAGAACTCCCTGGTGGACACAGGAAGTCAAAGAGGCATTGAAGGAAAAGAAGAAAGCATATCAAAAGTTCCTGGCAAATAAGTCAGCTTTTACTCTTACAGAATACAGAGACAAATGTAAGAAAGCTAAACAGTGTGTAAAACTAGCTAAACAAAAGTCATGGGAGGACTTTGGCAAGAATATAGAAAATAAATATCAAGAAGGTGGCAAAATATTCTGGAGGTTGTTGAAGAAGCTTAGGAATGGAGGAAAGAGTGCTGTAAAAGGAGTTAGAGATGATAAAGGTGACTTTGGCAAGAATATAGAAAATAAATATCAAGAAGGTGGCAAAATATTCTGGAGGTTGTTGAAGAAGCTTAGGAATGGAGGAAAGAGTGCTGTAAAAGGAGTTAGAGATGATAAAGGTGACATGAAAACAGGAGAAAAAGATATCCTTGAAGTATGGAGTAATTACTTTGAAAAACTGTTAAATGAAACAAGCAGTGATGACAGCACAATGGTAAAAAACACTGACCAGGCATGCAGTCAGGGATACATATCCATACTTGAAGTAGAAAAAGCCATCAAAGGGTTGAAGTGTGGAAAGGCAGCAGGAGTAGATGATATTCGACCAGAAATGCTGAAGTATGGTGGTATAAAAGTCTTACAGTGGCTGCACTGCATAGTTCAGAAAGCCTGGACAGAGGGACGAATTCCCGATGATTGGAGTAGAGCTCTCATGGTACCCACATATAAAAAGCGAAATAAAACTGAATGTGAGAATTACAGAGGTATTTCCCTACTGTATGTTCCTGGCAAGATCTATGCAAGTATACTTGAGAAACGGTTGAGAAGAATTGTGGAAGAAAAGCTTGGTGAAGAACAAGCTGGATTCAGGCCAAATAGAGGCTGTCAGGATCAGATCTTCACTTTACGACAAATAGTCGAGAAAGCATGGGAATATAACAAAGATCTGTATTTAAGTTTTGTCGATTTGGAAAAGGCATATGACAAGGTGCCAAGAGAGAAGCTATTCAATACGCTGCAGTTATATGGTGTCAATGCGGCATTATATCAAGCTATACTTAGTCTTTATTTGAGTTGTAAGTCAGCAGTTAGAATTGAAGGAAGTACGGGAAGATGGTTTAATGTTAAATCTGGTGTGAGACAAGGATGTACATTATCCCCTCTGTTATTCATTATCTATATGGATCACATTATGAAGGAATGTGGTATTACACCTGATATCAAAATTGGAGATGTTATGTCAGCTCTTTGCTTTATGCGGATGATGTTATACTTCTAAATAAATCCGCTACAAGTATGCAAGATTCTCTGACTAAATTGAATAGCTGTTGTAATAGATATGGTATGAAGGTCAGCAATAAAAAGACAAAGACAATGAAAATAGGCAGAATCATTGAAAATGTCAACTGTGTTGTGAATGGAGAACCTGTGGAACAAGTAAAACATTTCAGCTACTTAGGCACAATTTTTACTGAAGATGGTAAATTAAATATAGAAATAGACAACAGATTCAGCAAAGCTGGTATGGTGGGAAGTCAATTGAATAAATTCATATGGAATAAGAGAGAAATTAGTCGGAACACTAAATTAGCTGTATACAAGACAGTGTTCAAACCAGTTTTAACTTATGGATCTGAGAGCTGGGTCAGAAGTAAAACACTTGACCAAAGACTAGAGACCGCAGATATGAGAATCCTGAGAAAGATTAGAGGCGTGAACAAATGGCATCAATGGCAATATCATATTAAAAATGAGGATATTAGGAAAGAACTTGAAATTGTCAGCATCCAGGAATGCATTAGCAGAGCTAATCTCAGGTGGTATGGTCACTTAAATAGAATGGGAGAGGAAAGATTAGCAAAACAAGTGTTCTCTGCCAGGTTGGCAGCAAAACGACCCAGATGAAGACCAAGATATAGGTGGATTGATACGGTACAAAGTGCCTTAGACGATAGAAATATAAGATCTGATAATGTTGGAGTCTTGACAAGTAACAGACTGACTTGGAGGAAAATTGTAGATAGGAAGTTAGTAATGATGTAATTTTTTCATGTAGTACTGTCATATCCTTTACACCCCTTGAGAGTACATGGCAGGAATTTGATGATGATGATGATGATGATGACTTTTAATTAAAATAAAGTTACTGTTGTGCTATAATATATTGTTTTGAAATATTTTGTCACAAATATTAAAACATCTTTCTTATTTATATTCACTGAAAACAAGAAATAAAAGTTTGCTCTTTCATATTTGACTTACTCTCTCCTGTCACTAAAACAGCATGGTGTACTTTGGTTGCAGTATCTCCATCTAGTGTAAGAAACATAAACTACGAAATATATTTTCAAAACGTTACTTAAAATCGTTTATAAATAGAGAAATATAGATAAGAGAAACGCTCTCCGCTGAAAGCACTCACTCGCAGTAAATTTGACAAATAATTTACATATATACGGTATTAGTATATGAATTTGTGTGTGTGTGTGTGTGTGTGTGTGTGTGTGTGTGTGTGTGTGTGTGTGTGTGTGTGTGTGTGTGTGTGTGTGTGTGTGTGTGTGTGTGTGTGTGTGTGTGTGTGTGTGTGAGAGAGGGGTTTACTTAATCATATTCAGCTTTAGATTTAGCTTTTATGCATACAAATATAAAATATTTAACTTTTATATATTTGCATTTTTTACTTAGTGCCGTATAGCCCTAACTAAGTTTTTGAAGACGTGTAGACGGCTAATCTCAATCGTTGGCCATCACTGACGGTTGATCTAAGACTATTAATGATTTCACACGTATTCAGGGAGGAGAGTACGACCGTAGTGTGAGTTCTGTGGTTTATTTTCTTAGGTTGCAACATTAAAATTCCAAGTTTTCGATACAACCCTAATTGCCTGTGATGACAAGGATGAATTTAAAGTTTTAAAGTACTACAAGTGTTAATACAATGTAGTTTGATTTTCTCAAATGAATCTATTCATTTAGCTCCTTCGTAGCGCAGTTGGAAGACTGAATCGTCATTGTACCCTTCAAATGGAAACGACCTGAGTTTGATTCTTGTTGTGACAAGTGGAGCTTTATATGAGCTTTTTTCAGTTAAAGGTGAGTTAGCCGCATACAGGCAAATCAACCATGAGAAAACACACACACACACACACACACACACACATACAAATTATTGTTGGTTCGAGATGGCAGCCAGGGCCGTCGCCAGATTAGATCGTGACCTGAGGCAAACAATTAAATATCGGTCCTAATGGATTATAAGACTATTCGGTGTATAAGAAAATCTCCAATTTCTATTTCTATTTTGTTTTTTATTACAAGAGAAACATTAATGCAAAAAAATTACATAATAATATTAATTCAATGTTTACTGTATGGGGGATATCGAAAATGAAACTGTTTATAAGCTCTTCTAAATTTAAATTATTAGCTACGTTCGCCTCTATCGATATATTGCTAGACCACCCAATCTTTCTTGGGTCATTGCTGTTCGCAAATAATTTTTAATCAGTTTAAGCTTGGAAAAACTTCTTCCTGCACTTGCTACGCCAACAATTCCTGTTAGCGTAGCGACTGCACCTACCGCAGGCACCCTTAGCGCCTCCATAGCGCAATGGGAAGAACAACGGTATATTGCTTCCTTCGATTGGAATAGGCCTAAGTTCGATTCTCGTTGCGACGGGAGGAATCTTAATCTGGACGATTTTCAGTGGAAGGTGAGTTAGCCGATCTCATACGGAGGTAGCAGGGTGTTTTCTCCCGGTAACTCGGGTTTTTCATCCCGCATACAGACAAATCGGCCTTTCAGAACACACGCAATTTACAGACATAGCATACTAGTTGTGGTGAAGGTGGGCGGTAGATGGCGTTGATGGAGATGATTCGTAGTACAGGTTCGGTGTAGTGGTTGAGACAGTTGTAGGTGTTCTCCCGCGATGAGTCTTCGGACTCTTTGGAGGTGTCAGGAATAATAATAATAATTATATTATTAAGCGGCGCCATGGGGCAGGCTGCCTCTATGCTACACCCTGTCGACGGTACTGATGGCAGCAATAGTAGCGGCGTCGTGTGTAGTTCGAGGTTTGAGTAGGTGATACGTGAGATGCTTGGAGTAGGGTAGAGTGTCCTCCTACGATGAGCCCTTGGACTCCTTGGAAGTGTCACCTAATAATAATAATAATAATAATAATAATAATAATAATAATAATAATAATAATATATTTTCCCAGAAACATTTCTTCTACAACACATGCATAAATAAATATAAATAAATTATCATTTACAAACAAGAAGAATTGTGAATAAGAAATAAAACAAAAAGAGTTCAGGGGGAAAAAAAATTATACAATAGGTGAAGCCTTCATAGCTCAGTGGGTTAAGACAAGCGAAGAGGCTCCAATTCGAATTTGGAAAGATACGAATTCGAATCCCGCCTATGACTGAGGAACCTTTATCAGCTGTGGGCAAGTTAGCTAGTCTCATACTGGATTGAGGGAACCAAAAGCCTGAAATTCAGGCTTTTGGTTCCTCCAAGCAGGTAAAGTGACCAGAAGATACAATATACAGACAACTACGGGAATAAGGATTAACCACTATATTCCTTCGGATTGGGTTTCGAAAGCCTGTACGGTCAAAGGTGGGTCCATGTGCAAGCGTAAATCAAGGAGTAAGGAAAGAAGGCGAGACAGCTATAAAAAAAAAAAAAATAAATAAAAATACAACTGTTATAAAAACTAATTGCACTGAGCATGCTTTTGTTTCAATGTTATTCTTACAGTTAATTGTTGATTATTTTAGTGATAGTTAATGTAAATATAGTGAAGACTGGTCAGTTAAAAATGATGACTACGCACTTACCTTCGTTGAACTCGTTCGTGTTAAGTTCATCTCATTGCTACCCTATGTGTGTTTATGTCAGTAGGCTGTCTGTTATTTTGCTACTAAAGATATTCATATACCTGAAATTCTCAAAAAAGCAATTGGTCTATCCTTTGAAGATGTTCGTGTCGTGCGTCATTTTATTATCTAAATTTCTATTATCTACCAATGAAATATTCAGAATATTTCATTGATAGTTACCATGAGGTGTTTGTTATATTTAAAATAATTTCCAATATTAATGTCCATTAATTGTAGGTTGTTTCTTAAGAGTAAATGATGTTAATTTTTCTATATTTATAATCAGTACTGGGTAAACTGATATCGGAATGGGTTGTAATAATTATTAACGCGTTTATTAGCCAAATATATCGAAATCCCATGTTTGCTGTTTTGCAGATATGTGAATTGCTAGTTACGAACCAGGCAATCTGACCATGTGGCACCATCTGTTGACTAAGTGTAAAGTTAAATGAAATTTTAGATACTTCTTAGCCCACGTTCCCCTAGTTTACGTGAGAATAAACAGGCAAGTAAAGTAAGTGAAAAACAAAATACACAAAAAAGTTTATTAACTATATGCTACCCTTTTCGCCAGTATGCTAAAATGTTGTGTTTTATTTTATTTATTTATTTTGACAGCAACATGTTGATGACACATGCACTGAATACAATTACTGTTCCACTGTGTTTTACATTATGCGAAAATACTAAGAACAGTGATCGGAACTTACCCCACCTTTACTACGAGTTGCCCTAACATTGCACTACCAGGTGTTGGCTTACGCTTGGACTCGCCGAACTTTATAGTTTTCTATATTCGGCACGAAACTCTTAGATTAGATTTCCTATCTTTGAGTTTCTTATTCGGCTAAGAAATAATGTGGTATTCCATATCCACTTAATTTTGAATAATGCACTGAATATTTATTTATTTGTGCCTAACAATGCTACAATTTCATTGCATAATCTTTAACTGCAGTTGTCTCTTTTGAATCTGGTTTTCCGCGCACAGTTGGATCTGACACTTACAAGACGGTCACTGTTTTAAGAAATTACAACTTACAAGTCCAGGTTTTAGTTTTAACGAATATCGTTAATAATAATAATAATAATAATAATAATAATAATAATAATAATAATAATAATAATAATAATTGTTTCTTTGGGACGTTTTTCTGATTTCTTCCTCGAAGCTATAATAATGGTGTTACGTAGAAATATTCATGAGATACAGATATTATTTTCCTGCGATCTAAAGATGGATATTTGTTTAGACGTAATGGAAATGCAGAGGCAATACGTGTATTATGGGCAAAAAAAAAAAAAAAAAAAAGGAAAATGAATCCGTCAAGGAAAACGACTATCGAACATTGATTCAACAATGCTGGATAAACAAATGCATTGAATGAATAGTTACAAACGAACATAACATCATTTTTCGAATGCGACTATCTACAAGTGGAAATAACGAGAAGCTATAGGACATTCATTTCATATTTAATTTTTAGGATGCGAACGACCTTTACAACAGTTTCTCATTGATGTTTGACGAACAACTTTTACAAGGGCTTTTCAAGAATCTTTGCCAAACAATTTAATTGAGTAAAAAAATGTTATGTTTCCCTATTTATTTCTGAATGTTTTATCATTGCAGACGTGTTTAAATGAACCTTGCTATTGTGCTTTTCTGTTAACAAACTTCCTTCCTCTGGCTGATCCCGTTGCAAGTGTGGAAATATTTGGTTTTACTTCCCTTCTGCTGCATTGTTCAGTCATATCAGAATCCGATATTTCGATATTTAGAGAAGTCGAAATAAACAGAATGGAAAATGATATTGCAGTGGAGTGTTCCACTTCGTTTATTTTGACTTCTTATCAATGCACCGATGATGGCCCTATAGCCGAAAATATTTCTATTTATGCATTGCATAAAACGCACGCGTTAAGGGTGTCTTGTTGTGAACAGTACAAGTTACCGCAGACGGGCGTAGCGGAAGGATCTACAGGATGCTGGAGGCCTCTAGAGAGAGAGAGAGAGAGAGGCTCCAAAATTTGGATAGTATATGACAAAAATATTGCTTAATAATTTTGCACCTATTAGTGGATTTGTGTGTTTCATATCCAGGGGCGGTTCGTGCGTAGGCACTACGGAACTGCAGCACCCCCAATTTTTCTCTCTATATAAATACAGGGTGTCCCAAAATTCACGCAAGAAGTAATTTTGATAGAAAACACAGGTTTTTAATTAAAAATTGTAATTTCTTATTGATTCATAAAGTATACAGTATAGGGTTATGCATGGAATAGCATATCGGGTAAATGGCCTCTACGGCTTTGTTGGCACATACGCACTCTTTTGTCGAAATTTTCCATGACCATTTTGCATAAATGTGGCTGAATTTCGTTGATATAGCGCTCAATTTCCTCCTTCAAGGCGTGGGTGGTCGTGCGCTTGTTGGCATAAACCTTAGACTTCAAAACCCCCAAAGAAAAAAAGTCCAATGGCGTTAAGTCATCACATGATCTGGGCGGCCAATTCTGATCACCAAAACGGGAAATTACACGACCAGGAAATGACTCATGCAGTAATTGAATTGTTTCTCGGGCTGTATGGCATGTGGCACCGTCTTGTTGAAACCACATGTCGTCCACATCCATATCTTGCAATTTAGGCACAAAAAACTGGATTATCATGTCGCGATAACGAGCACCATTAACTGTTATTGCCTTACCAGCCGCATTTTCGAAGAAGAATGGACCGATGAAGCCTCCAGCCCAAAATCCGCACCAAACAGTGACATGTTGAGGATGAATTTGTTTCTCAACAATCGCTCGTGGATTTTCTGAACCCCAAATGCGACAATTTTGTCGATTAACGAAGCCATCAAGATGAAAATGAGCCTCATCGCAGAAGATGATTTTGTTCGAAAAATAAGCATCCAGTTGTTGTTGTTGTTCCATAATCCATTCAACGAACTCTCTTCGCTGTGTGTGGTCAGTAGGCTTCAGTTCTTGAGTCAGTTGAACTTTGTAAGCATAAAGATGCAAATCTTTCGTGAGAATACGCTGTAGAGAGCTTCTCGAAATGCCCAATTCAAGACCACGGTGCCGAATTGATGTTCCTGGACTCTCAGCAACACTCTCACGAACTGCTTCGATGTTTTCTGTTGAACGACTTGTTGAAGGACGGCCAGAGTGTATAAGATCACTAATTGATCCAGTTTCCTTGAATTTTTTAATTAATCTTTTCACAGTTGATGAAGTTAAATCACTATTCCGACCATATTTTGCACGAAAATTGCGAACTGTAGCTGCCAAATCTTCATTATTTTTAAAATATTGCTCAACAATGAAAATGCGTTGTTCTTTCGTGTAGCGCTCCATTTTTAATAACCCTAAACTGTCAGCTGTCACGCTGTCTTTTTTTTCTCGTTGGCAACACTTTACCGCACAAATGGCGCTAAATTTAAATCTTGCGTGAATTTTGGGACACCCTGTGTATTTATTAATTTATTTATATTTTCTTGTAATATTTAATTTTATCATCAACAATCCTATACAACTCTCTTATTTTGTATAAAAAATAATAAAAATCCATCTTGTAGCACTTAAGAGGGCGAAGGACGCCAGCAGCACTGTGCACAGTGTCATTTACTACACGCGCAAGTATATTGTACGTTATAGTGAGATGCGAGTTATTAATTTAATGCGGCACTGTTCGTCGCGCAGTTCCACTGTTGTTTATATGCAGTTTGCGCCAGTAGTCGAGTGTTCGTAGTGCTAATCGTTTACTCCGTCTCTTTAAATATTTGGACATTACAATTAAAGGATTTAATTGTAATGTCCAAAAATTGTAAATCCATTCCTTTAATTACAATTAAAGGAATGGATTTACTTTTTTGTTTTATCCAAACACGTATACACCGTACTTACAGGGTGTATGTATATTTCGAAAGTTGCAACACAATCACGATTTCAAGCCACGAGCCGCCACTGTTCACATCTCTTTACATTCCACGAAAGAAAAACAAGTCGAGGTTAAAAATAAAGGAAGCGTAGGAGGTCTATAAACAACTTTGTACTTGTATTTCTTTATATTTAAATATTTCTTGAATTCTAAAAGTTCCAACCTCTATAAACAAATCTAAGGAGGTGAACCAACTTGAGTTCAACATTTAGAAAATTGGTTTATGAACCCATTTTGATATATGATTGGTTTAAGATTTTTTTTTTTTTCATTACATAGAATTCAAGAATCACTATTTTATATACTCGATTATTCTATGTAGAAATGTGTTTAATTCATTGATAATTTTCGAATATAAATAAAAAAATATTGTCTATTGAAGTAATTAATAACATTAAAAAAAATCTCTTCTCAACCATGTCTATATAAGTGGAGGGGGGAGGATCTTAACTTTTCCACTATTCCGCCTAGTCATTTGTTACGTCTGACCTGTATTTATTTCAATTTGTAAACCGTCGTTAATTTTTAACTTTTTTTTTTCTATGCTTTTCTTGTAACACAAGCTTCATCTGTTAATAGGAGCCTCTTCCGATTATGTAGCCAAAACCACCGTCCTATAAAACCTGAAATGCAGGGAAAGAAGCATAACAGTTCAGTTGATGTGCACTTTAATTACTTCAGGATAACTCATAGGAGTTGTACACGATATGGTAGTTTCGAGTTTTGTTTGTTCGCATTAACAATTTCATATGGTCAAAATATTTTTTACATTCACCTTCAACTTATATTACGTTAACATTTATTTGAATAATTTTATCGCTAATAGATGGCGCCACAATACACTTGGAAGTTAAATATTGTGATAGCTGAAAATTGAATGAAATTCATGTCTCATACATACACTTTCATTTATTCATTTTATTTTCTTTCATTTTATGTATAATTTTTATCCCATCCTTTTAAACTTCAAATTGAAGCAAATTTCGCCTTCGTAATATAAGATCAAATTCTTTGGAAAGGGTTTCGAATATATCCTGTTTCGTTGTGGGGAAACGGACCCCCCCCCCCTTGCTCGTCGGGAACTTCTAGCAAGTCTTGAGTATTGGTTCATTAATCGAGGTGTATCATTAATCAGTTCATTAATTAATATATGTCGAGACATTCCCTCCTCTTTAAGTTTACCTTTTAAAAAATGCAGGATTTTAATAACTTTTTAAATCGAATATCTACACTCATTTATTTATTTTTATTTTTAACAAATTTTGAAGGCTTACAAAGACAGCAAATTATATTGTTTTGTGTATTATTGCACCTGTATTGTTTTTACATATTTTCTAAGTAATGCTGAGGGATTAACGCTACAAATTTGAATACTTTCTCTGCGTAGAATACTAATGATGCCTTCGACGCAAAAAGGCACGCCAAAGCGCCCGATCAATGTTCGGTACATGTGTTGACACGGCACACGCAATATATCCGTTCAAGTTCGTAACCTACCGCAGAGCAGTTAATGATCGTTTTGCACGAATGCATGCTTTTAAATCTGTGTTCGGGGTGAATGTCCAGTTGTTTCATAGCAACTTTGACGAAAATTCGATTATCTGCTTTACTCAAACACTTCGCTGGTGCCAAAAAATTCTTAGTAAGTCATATAAATGTGTGCTTTTTTGTGGAATAAAAAACACCAGCTTCGTACGACAAAGCAACATCAGGTGCTGTAGAAACAAATTTTTAATGTTTCATTTCTTCTGTGAACGGTGAATCATTGCAACTACAATGAACAGATTATCGAACGCAACATTGATTTCTTTTTCGAAGTAAAAACATTACCACCAACAACAGAAATCACAAACTATAAGCCAGCCATGCAAACGTGACTTATCCTACGTGCTTCGATTGGCGTTTATTATTAAATTGTTTGTTTTGATTCAGCGCTAAAGTCCAATGTAAAGAGAGGTGTTCAGTTTACATTAGTGGTTTTGTATACACTGTCATAATACAGTAATGTTAATTACAGGTTATAAATGGAAGCACTAGCACTTGTTTCCACAATGTTTTCGTCTGCAACAGCGTTGAGCGACAGTTGAAGCCAACACGAAATAATATATGGTATCCCACCATTCATATTTATTAAATTATTTATTTTCGCTTTTATTTTGATCTTAATCTTTATGTCTCTTCATATTGCGTTATAAAATTAATTTTCAATCTTCATCTCCACAATGACTTGATTTTTCTATTCTTAAACAAACAATAGAAATTATGCGATGCTTTGTGAAACAGCTTTTATTACTTGGCACGCATAATAAAAAATTGCAGAATTGTTGCTTGTGTACGATTCATAATATTCACTAACTGATACTGCAATCTGCCAGTAAAATAAAATACGATTATTTAAGTTCTAGCGTATAAATGGCAGTATAAATTAAACTTAATTATTACTTTTACTGAATTCTGGGCAATTATCTTTTTACATGTTCAATTGGTTATGGCTATTACGACATTTTTTGAACTTTTTATTTATTTTTTCCTCTGAGTGGACTTGGCGTCAAGGACTAGGTTGCCTTTTCTGCCTTCACTGGTTCTTCCATCTTGCAAGTGGTTTTCTTTTTCCTGCAGCCTATATTTATCCACTTCTTTTGGTAGTCGTTATGCTTCCATTCTACATAAATGCGCTTCCATTTCACTCTGAATTTCTTTATCTTTTCGTTTAAATTATAAATACCTCAATTCCTTCTAATGTTTTCAATTTTTTAATACGGCGATCCTAATTTTTTGCTTCTTTTAATAGTTCTTTAAAAAGTACATATCTACTGCTGGTATTCTCCTTTGATCTTTCTTTTTTTAACAAGTCCATATTTCTGAACCGTTGGCCACTCTATTATATGGTGTTATAATTTAAGGTGGGTTTCTCCATTTTTAGTGTTCTTTTAATTGTTCTACGGATAGTCTAAAATTTACTTATTTTTTCATCTACATCTTTGTCTTTCATATATGTTATTATGCAACCTGAATAATTGAATAGTATCATTTGTTTTATTATTTCACTTTGTATGACTATTTTTGATCTAACATAACCTGTACCTTTAAACGTCATAGTTTTTATTTATTTTTTTATTTTATTTTGTGAAATCTTTAGTTGTATTATTGAACATGAGCATTGTACTAACAACAGTTCTCGTTAACTACACACCTCAGTCTATTGTTGTTTTCTATATTTTTATAATTTGACCAATATATACATCGAACAGAGCTAGACACAATCTACATCCCTGAATAATGCATATCTAAAATGAATAGCTTACTGGACTCCAATAATATCCAATGCTTACTTGACTCAGATTAGAGACATGCAGATATACAACAAGACCAATAATTTGATCACAGTTTCATCACTTTACTGAAGAAATAATAATAATAATAATAATAATAATAATAATAATAATAATAATAATAATAATAATAACGACTCACTTCAAAACACCCTCCATTAATTCTGAGAATTTACGGAGCCTCGAAGATACTTAAAGCAGAAGTGATACCAATTTACCTTTGATACCAATTATAGACGCCAGAAGATTCGCCTATCTGCAGTTTCTTCAAACATATATAGCAGTCAGTAGCAAAGATGAAAACAGTCCTTTAAAAAATCGAAAGAATTAGTGTAAGAACCAAAGGAAATTCCAGAGCTAGAGACAGACAGAGAATAGATGTCACGAAGTTGTTTACAAATGTTCCCAGAAAATAAACTATAAATGCTTCAAAATCTTTTTCCATTAGCCACCATCCGACTTTTCAACCATTGCATAAAAAAATACTTTCTTCCAGTAGCAAGAAAAATACTTTGAACAAAGAAAAGATTTCCCAATGGGCTCACATCTACAGGGTGTTCGGGATAAATTTGACATATTTATAATTAATTATATTTTCCCGTAAGTTACATGTATTAACACACACTTCTCTTCATTTAAAAGTTTGGACCCTTCTTCATTCACATACAAGATGTCAGAAAGGATGGATAGCTGGAACCCACCTGAATCATGGAAGAGAATAACTTGTATCATGATGATTCGTGCCCGCCATCAAAATAAGGATATTACGACTGCTGCCCAATGCTCCCTGAATACAGTAAAAACAATCAGGCATGAACTAGAGACTTGCAATGGTGACTACGAGGATGTAGCAAGAAGAAAGATCCCTAGCAGACGATCTGATTGCGTTCGTACAGCAGAATTCCTCGCAAATCTGCAGGAACAGGTGTTGAAGAACCCTGGCATTGGAATTCGGGCTTTGTTCGTGGAGTTGCTAACTGTAGTCAAGCCCTGGATAACAAGGGTAGCCAATGGTAGGCCGTATGTATGGCAGCAGGATTCGGCCCCTTGCCACACCTCTGGGAAAAGTCAAAAATGGTTGTCTGAAAATTTCTACGACTTCACCAGTCCAAATGTTTGGCCTCCAAACTCCCCAGACCTTAACCCCATGGATTATTTTGTATGGGGCGCAGTTGAAAAAGACACCAATCGCACTTCCAGTAATACAAAAGCCCAGTTAATGGATAAAATTAAAACAGTTTTTGCGGCCCTTCCCAGGGAGACTGTAGCATCAGCTTGTTCGAGGTTCCGAAGCAGAATTGAAGCTGTGATCGATGCTAATGGTGGTTATTTTGAGTAAATCTTGTTGATAGTATTGTAATTAACTCTGCCTGTAATGTTTTTTTGTCAATTCATTAAATTTAATAGATACAAAGAAGATTTTCTTTTTCCTTACGAAACTGTCAAATTTATCCCGAACACCCTGTATTTCCGCTTCTTGCCAATTTATTTATGGAATCGTTTGAAAAAAGGACCTAGAAAAATATCGTCAAATAAGGCATATGCAATGTAGATAAAACATAATATAATGTAAATGAAAATATCATCCACATAACGCACCAAAATGGCTGTATTATGTGGATGATATTTCCATCATCATATGTCCTTCCGAACTTACAGGACTTTATCATTTCTTGGCATACTCCTAGAGATCTCAAAAGAGGAAAAACGTTATTTGCTCGGTGTACAAGAAAGCATTCTCCATTCTAGATTTTACTACAGTCACTCACAAAACATAGGTATGATTAAAACGCTCAAGGACAGAGCATACATCTTTAGCAACACAAAAAAAAGAGAAATCAAGAACTTAAATACCTCATCCGCATCCTATTTCAAAATAGCTAGACATACAGAACGATCAACAAGGTTTTGCAAAATCACCTTGTCAATGAAAAATAACAAAGAATACAAACATGTAGTGACCCTTCTTCATATCCAACAGTTAGCGGATGAAATTTCTAAAAGACTTCGATTCCTGATCCTGATTTACGCTCACGTTTAGACCCACACTTTCACCATGCAGGCATTCGAAACCGAAAATCCCACGAAATAGGTTGGTAAATCCTTATTCCAGGAGTGTCCTATGTCTGTAGATTCGTGTGTGTTCACGGGACCGGTTTGCCTGTTCTGGGGGACTAAAAATCCGAGTTTCCGGGTGAAAAACCCTTTACCTTCTCATGAGACAGGATAACTCGCCTTTAGTTGAAAGGTTCTTCATGCCTTGGACAGAAATCGAGCCCAGGTCTTTCCGATCAAAGGGTTTCGTCTATACCGACTGAGCTACGGAAGCTCTAAAGTATCTTTTATCCTCCCCCGTATATGATCCAAAGATTTTTAAATCCTTTTCAATAACCCCATCCATCCCTCATTTCTTAAGGGATGGATGGGGTTATTGAAAAGGATTTAAAAATCATAAAACCCACTGTTTCACGCGGCATATGTTATATAGCAGGGGTGGCCAGTTTTTGAAACAAGAGCCCTAGTTACCTACCAGAAATTGTTAAGCGCCACAAATTTACTTTTTGTTAATTGTTAAGAACCACAAATTTACTTTTTGGAACATTTTTAAGGGCAACATCAAAAGCTTCCTTAATATCAACGCCACGATTACTATCTTTTAATGCTATTAAATCTAATAATTCTTCTCGCGTCACTCCGTCCTCAAGAACGAAACGAATAAAAATTGCTAATTGTGGTTGGGCTGTAATGTCAGTTGATTCTTTTGTATCTTTTAATGTATCTTTATAAATTTTCTGACAAGGTAATATAAATATAACTATATTGCCAAACAGCAATGTAGCTAATTGAAAAATTCAATTAAAAACAATAGAAATTAAGAAAAATTATAAATATTTTTTATTTGTTAGTTGAGCCGCAATAAAACTTAAGAAGAGCCACATGCGGCTCGCGAGCCGCAGTTTGGCCACCGTGGCTATATAGGACAAACAGGATCATCCGGAAAGATCCACATTTTCGAAACACGTTAAAGATTTGGAAAAGAAGAGAAAACACAAATAAGGCAATTATACGATTAACGAAGGTCATCGTGCACTTTGTGAGAAAACGGAAATGTTGTACGTGGACCATAATGGCTTTCTCATAAAATTCAAAGGAAGCTTCAGAAATACTACGCACACCTACCTTACCTGTTCAGTGCAATAGAAATTAATGTATCATCTCACACCAAATCTGGTTATCGTTCATCAAGAATATGATGCAATAGATCTTGGATATGAAGAACATGATGCAATAGATCTTGGATATGTTTGAAACTCGACTGTTCTAGCTAAGCATGTATACCATTACCATCACGTGCCCATTGTTAAACCATTCTTCGTTGATTCGATACAGTGAAGGTTTTTTGTCATTCGACTTATATAAATCTAACGATCAAGTACATAATACAGTACATGAAACTAGCAGATAATTTAAGAAATAATAAAATATTTATATGATGGAATTCATTATGTGGTCCTTATACCGAACTCTCAACATAAGACTACATCATGTCTTGTATCTTGATTAATTTCAATCTCTTCTGTTAATTTATTACTTAATTATAACTTTATTTTTGTATTTTTTATATAAACTTTGTATAGGCTGTAATAAATATAATGAATATTCTTTTTTTTTTTAAATCATTATACTCCATAATTGTTATCTACATATTTTATCAAAAGCTTTCTCGTAATCTATTACCACTACAACGTCTCCCCATTAAATTCTCGCAGTTTTTAAAATAACTTGTGCTAAGACATAAATATTATCTATACACGATCTTTCGTACCCAACAATTTTTTCTTCTGGGAATAGATTGTTTGCAATACTTCTAAGTCTTTTATTTAACATTTTTTGCTATATATTTTGTTATCTGCGCATATTTTAAAATGATTTTCTATTAAGATTCCTTCTTTGTTGCTTAACTTCTGTTTTTTTTTTTTTTTGATGATTTTATTCATATATTCCAATTAACGTTGGAGACAGGGAACATCCTTGTCTAAGTCCTCCTATTATTTCACATGCTTTGGTTCTGTTCTCTTTTTATGCTTATTACTGTTTTCTTATGTAGGCTGAATAGCTACTTTAATAAATTTATAGGCAAATGGATTTTTTTAGTATAATCAAAGAGTTCATATCTGTCTCTGTCAAAATTTGTGTATAACATATTCTATGAAAGATTGATGTGTTGTAAGTTGAATTCTCTTCTTTTCTCAATTAATACTTTGAGGAACAATATAGGATCTATGCAGAATCTTCCTTTTCTAAAGCCATTTTATTCAAATGAAGAACACACACACACACACACACACACACACACACACACACACACACACACACACACACACACACACACACACACACACACACACACACACACACACACACACACACACACACACACGCACGCACGCACGCACGCACACACACACACACACACACACAAATATTCAATTTTCAGAATACGGTTGATTCTGTTCTTCAGTATGCTGGCATATGCTTTATAACCTGCTGGTCATTTGGTATTTTTGTGGTACTACCGTACACCATCTTTTGTTTAGTAATATAAGTAATCTTTTGTTAAATTTATTTCCTGCATATTTTATAAGTTCTGTTGTAATGTTATAATTTCCTGGTGAATTTCCATTTTTAATTTCTTTTAAGGCTTCACTGCATTTAATAAGTTTATTTTTCTCTATCATTTTCGCAGTAATCTCCATCTCCTTTATTATATACAGTTCTCTGTACTGACTGATCATAAACTATAAACTTAAACTATCAACCCACTTTATTTAAACTATAAATTTACTTACTTATCTCTTCGCGCCTCGTGGCATATAAGACCGATATCCATTTCTTTCAGATACCTCAGTCTCTTGAGCCACCATTTCAGCTTCTTTCAGCTCTGCTAATCTGACATTCTTCTTTCCATTCTCTATCAAGTTAATTTAGGCTTTCCCTTTTACTTTTCTTCTTTTGGGATACATGTCAAAGCCACTACAGAAATTTCTTTGCAGTCCACTCTTAGTATGTGTCCAATCCATCGGCGTTTTTTTTTATATATCATCGGTAATACCTTGAATATTTTACGCAGACATTTTAAATTAGCTTCCTGTTTTTTGGTCAACTTCCATTTCTCTGATCCATATAATATAACCGCCTTAACACTGCCTTAATCATCCTATGATACTTGGATGATTTCCATATATTATTTAATCTTCTGAAAGTAGTATTAGCTTTTGCCAATCTTTGCATTACAGTATATCAACATACGATGGAAAAGTAGGAATTTTACATACTTGAATGCAAATATAAATACTGAAGGTGGAAATGACAAGGATATCATAAATTAGTATCACGCGAATATTTATGCTGAATTTGGCTGCATGTTTATGCAGCTGAACAGAGGATGAGAAAAAAACAGGCGAAAATCGTGATTGCAAATAGAACCTATCATATCCGTGAAGCATGTGATTCACGTGGTTAACTTTGTTTACATATGGTAATTGATGCGTGGACAAATCAGACTATCATAGAAGCATCACAAAACTTTAATTTTTTCTTTTTCTTTCTCATTTAACTAATTAATTAAATTAATGTTAACTACTGTAGTTTCACATTGATTGAGTCTAGTAACTACTGTGGAAATAGACTTATTTAGGGAATGAAGGTATTTTTCGATACTAAGCTGTATTTATTTCAACTTATTGGCATCTCTCTCTATTGAAGATATTTCTGCTATGATAGAATAAGAATAGGATCTACTGAACAAGATTCTCTATTTTAATTAAAATGCACATACCTTGTGGTCCACTTATTATTGCTTGTCGTACACACCCTCATATTGAAAATATAGGTTCCAGTTCTACTAATACATCTCCGACAACTCAATCCGAATAAGAGACAAGTTAGGTACAAATAATAATTTTATAATCGCCATAAAAAGGGGACCGAACAGTAATGGATATTCTTCTTGAGCTATCCAATACAAAGATGTACACGATTTATAGTGTTTAAGTAGGCTAAAGTTTGGAAGTTAAAACGTTCCTAAAACTGATGCTTCAAAATCTGGGTGTTTAATGAACTTTGGTAAAGTCCACTCTGTCTGCAGAAACCAAATTCTCTTCCTATACTTTATGTTGGCGGATCTATTCGTAGTCCCAGTTATATTTCTTACCTGAAGCTATTAAACCATAAGATAACAGGAAATCAGAGTCAACTCACCCTCACCAGAAAACCAATCTGTGCAGCTATTAATGTGTAACATCGATATCTAAGAGAAAAAGCCATGCTTCAGTGGGAAGCTAATTCACTGCTTCATGTTTAGTGAAATTTTGAAGTGTCCAAAACTCATATTTGGACACTGAAGCAAATACCAAACAATCATCCAATGCCTTTTAATTCCCCAATGAGATGTTTTCAGCCCTATGTTTTACACAACTGGCAGCTAGTATTTGCCTTTAGCTGTCACCAACATCACAACCATCAGTACAACCAACACCCCGTGGCTATCTGATGATTATTTTACATTCATCGCAAAGAGTAAAGGTAGAGAGCTGTTGTATCTCGGTTTTTCTCAGATAGGATTAAAACCAGCTTTTCCGGGATTTCCGGATTAGGATTGGCCTCTTTACAAGGCTTTGATGCGTGCATACCTGGACTGCGCAGATTTGGTTTCCTGGGCTAGGAGGAGATAAAGAAGCAGTCAAAAGGGTGCAAAGAAGAGTTAAAAGATCATGATCTGTATTATGGAATGCAGATTATGATGGAACGTGGGCAGCGAACATGGGGACATACATGGAAAATAAATTTGTGCGCCATTAAGAAAGGGTTAAGAGCTAACTTTTTTCCTCATACAGAGGAAAAAGCAAGTGAATGAGTGAGTGAAACAGTTTTCCTGTTGAAGTAGTGAGTCCATCTCTACTTCAACAAACAAACAGTGAAATGAGTTTAAGAGAAGGTATCAAGGTGGTGTGGGTAATGTACGCCTTGACTCCCTGGAGATCTTAGATACCCTACTCGCCTCTGCCAGAGATCTAACCAAATAATGGTCTTTAGAGCGATCTTTAGACCTAGAACGGTCTGTGGTACTAGAAACGTTGCCACATAGCCACATAGGTACCGAGCATGATCTTTTAGTCTTCTCATCTCTCAAGTGACAGTTGTCTATACTGTACATTTCATTCTGATATTCATTCAGATATGCAGTCATTCAGAGAGTGTCCAAAAAGGAATGTAATATTTCTAATAATCTTTGGGTTCTATCCATTTTTTAAAAAAATTTCTATTATCCTTCTTATGTTCACTCATTCCAAGCCTTTGATTTCCTTTGTTTGAAATGTGATTTCGAGTCCAGCTTTTATAATAGAGAAATTATCTTCATTAGGCAGCTTAATGATTGCAACTGCAAGTAGTCTTCCTTTTCTAACTGCATTGCACTGTAGAGATAACAAAGTTCAATCACCAATAATAGCATAAAAGCTGTTCACATGCCAACCAAAATGAAGCCACTTTAGTTCCGTCGGTATCGCCAACGCCTTTGGTTAAAAAGACCTGGATCTGAATCTCGTGCAGAAACAAAGGACATTTATTTTGTTTTCCATATGAGGATCTTTTAAATGTAAGGTGGGTTATCCCGGTCTCATATGGTGATGGAGGGATTTCTCTCCGGAAAATTCTAGTTTCTAATCCCTCAAGAAAGCAAACTAGCCAGAAGAACACGTGGAATTTTCAGATACATAAAGCCGAACAGATAAGATTGCTACAGTCCGCAATTCTAAACAATCGCAGTTAGCAGAATATTCGCTAACTCTAAACATTCTATTTCTTTTTCTTTCTCGCTCATAGTTCTTCCCTGCACACAATAGTTGTTATTTGTAATCTAAGAAATCATATTATAACTATTGTTGATTTCTTTATGGATCACCAATTGCATACGTCCACTCTCCTTTTCGTCCTCTCTGACATTATAAGAATGAAAGTACAAAGTATTTCACTCCTTCTGCGTTTCCTTTCCTTGTTTGGATTATTGTTTCCAGTTTTCGTATCAAACATTTGCACTTAACGCATCACAGAAATAATTATGTGTACAAATATATCCATACTACACTCCCCTTTAAATTCGCACCTTTTATCGAAACATCGGTTCTCTAGAAAGTTTACAAAAGTATTTAAAAGTCAGTTGCCAAATGCTTGGCTCTTCTTTTTAAGCTTTTTGAAACTGTAGAAGGGGGTTAACTTTAATGCTTTACAAACATCAGAATGATGCTCACTTGATTCGATGCGTTGAATCGCTACCATTTTTCTTCCCCCAATTGTTAAATGATTTTCTGCTAAGAAATTCCTCTGTAATTTTCATATTCAGTTGCATCCCATTTTTTTATAAATGGGCACTATGAGAGCTCTACTCCTATCATCGGGAACCCGACCTTCTGACCAAGCCCATACTTCAGCATTTTTGGTTGAACATCATTTACTTCAGCTGCCTTTCAAAAATTCAAGTTTTTGACGTCATTTTCTACCTCACGTATTGATATGTACTACTCCTTGCATTCCTCGTGAGATTTTTCTAGTATTTTTCTGTCACTGTTTGATTCGTTGAACAATCTTTCAAGAACTCTAGAACATCAAGGATATTCCTTATCTTCAGCTTTTTTGTCACCTTTATCATCTTTGATTCTTTTTAAAGTACTCTTTCCTTCATTTCAAAGCTTCTTAGCCTCCAGAACATATTGTCACAATCCTGATATTTATTATCCATACTCTTACCAAAGTCTTACCATGACTTTTGTTTAGCTACCCTTATACATAGCTCAGCTTTCTTACATTTTTCTCTGCATTCTTTCAGAGCATCTGCCAACTTATTTGCTAAGAACTTTTGGTACGCTTTTTCTTTTCCACGCTTCTTTAACCTCCTATATCCAGCATGGTGTTCTTATTTTTTTTATCCTCGGAGACAATTTCACCACCTACCTTCCTAGCTGAATCAATGTCTTCTTTAGAGTTTGTCACTGAGACACAAAGGTGTAGTTCTTGTTTACAATTTGTTTCATTTTTTTTCAATAATGTTAGTATGTCGAGTCTATAATTTACTTGTAAAAGTTGCTCAACTTTAATTCTTTTTGAAACTAATTACATATTGTTCTTTTCAATGTGATATCCATTTTTATCCTCCTTAGTACTAATTAATGGTCACTTCCAATTTCAAATCCTCTGTGCATCATGTATACTGAATGAGCATGATGATATCACTATCAACAATCATGTAGTCAATGGAGTTTTACTTATTTCTTGTGAACTTCTCTCCATGTGAATTTGTGGACACATTTATGCGGAATCGTGTCCTGAGGAGAAGTCCCGTAAATACTTATCATAGCTTTACCCTTTTCTCCAAATTTTCTCAAAATGTCCCTATATGCCTGGTGAGATTCATTTCCTATTTTGCTGTTGCGATCTCCAACAAGGACTAGTTTTTCCATGTTCTTTAAATCAGCTGCTGCCTGTTCTAATGACTCAAAAAATTCCTCCACTTCTTCCTTAGAAGAAACTTCTGTGGGTCCATGGGCACAAATACATTTCATTTTTCATGTCCCCATTTTGAAGTTTGTCCACATAACTACTTGAAACTGCCTTCCAATCAAGAAGCTTATATTCATGCTTGGTGCTGATTGCTATCGCTACTTCTTCCTTTTCTTGATCGTAATTGACTGAAAATATCATCCTATACTTATTATTTAGTAAATATTAAAGGGGCATTTTACACATGAAAACTACGACTAACGGCCCAATTAAAACGGTGGAAATTTCACACTTCCAAAATACAATTCCCTGTATTTCAATGAGGCTTTACTTATTTCTTGTGTCTTCTCTCCATGTGAACTTGTGCAAATCTTTATGTTAAAACATGTTGTTAGAAGAACATGCAAATAATAAAGAACAATGAAAAGTGACATGGGTGGGTGACTTTTAATTGTAAATAACCACACTCACATGCAAAACATGCCCGCAGTCGCGTTTACTCTAATAGGTTTGTCCTGAGAAAGTGGTAGTGTCTATTTATTACAATATTTCTGAGTCATACGTTGGTCTTTTGCAATGGAAAGGTGAATTCACGTCCACGGTGAATTGGGTGATGTGTACTTTTTATATGGACATACCAATGTAATGTATATCAAAGTATCTTGCCTTATTTAGAGGCTTTACCGCTGATTTCCATTCTCTCTCAAAGGCTCATCATCACTGCCTTTGTAAGCATGGCACAGTTTCTGCACCACCAAATGAAGAAGAAGGATGCAGACGGTTAGGGTAATAAAAACTGCTGCATCTAGTGAAATGACAACAGGGAGGATTGCAGGTGAAGAGTGTCTACCAAGGTTTAGAGGGTAATGTATAAAAAATTGATTTTTATCCACCAATTCCAGAGGATTTAAGTATTTTTGCCAGACATTCGTTGTTGTTGGTTGTAATTCTGTGGTTTCTACCGTTAACAGTGTCCGCGATATTAATGATTTCTCTGAATTGTTTTTTACAGAGGGGACAACATTCACTCGTGGTGTTATTTTAAGTTATCACAGCTACCACCTGTGGCTAATCAAATTCCACATGCAATTACTCAATCAAGACATCTGCAGCAATTCTCTATGAACCTATGAGCAAGTATCTTTGGAAACATTAATAGGGACGTATGTTTTGCCAAACACGCTTTTCAGGACTTTTACTGTGACTTCTTGCGAAACCTGATAGAAAACATTTTCTGTGACGTGCTTAATGAATTCCCTTGGCATGGTGAAGAATCATGTGGTTCAGGCTAATTTCAGCCATGATGATTCAGTACAATCCCGAGCAAAATTTCCTGAAAGATGATTTGGTCGAGGTAGACAAGTTACGTGATAGCTTGATTACTTTGGATTTTTATTTGTGAGACCATTTGAAATCATTGGTATAGCCTACGCCAGCGGGACATGTCGATGAACTGTAGAAATGTGTTCAACATGTATGCATGCACTGCCTTCATACACCAAGAACTTTAGAACACATAAAGCTGTCATTGATGAGATGTCTCAACTGCTGGGTGACTGTTAACAGAAGTCGTTTTGAACAGATGCTATGAGATTTATTCATTCACCACGCTACCGGCCAAGACGTCTATAGACGTTAAGGTTATCATGGATGCGAAGTGCATATTAAAATTGTAATACCATTGATATTACATTGAAATATATGATGGATATGAAGCGCATGAGGATGCGTATTTGGTCCATAATGGCCGGTAAGGTGGTTAATGATTCTATTACTAGTAACTAAGAGACTTAGGCTTAATTTTTGACATTTCTATCTGCATTACATGTGCCTCCATTTACCAAATTGCATAGACACTTTTTCTCCAACACGTATATTGCTATGCTATATACATGTCGGAGAAAGTGTCTATACAATTTGGTAAATAGAGGAAGAAGCCCCTACCCTACACAGACTAGTTTTGACCTTTATGGATGTTTCGTCAGCAGAGCCAGACCCAGAAATTGAACATAAGGCAATTAATGTGAAGAAAACGGTCTCTATTTACAAATAGCCTAGTCGTAAAGAAAATTCGCATGCAAACTTTGTTTGCTACGCTTCGGTACAGTGTTAAACTTGAATATAATTTCTTGACAAGAATTTTTTGAAAGCTATCGTAAATCTTTCTCTCATTATGATAGAAATCTTTACAACTGGAATTGAACTAAGTCCTGGACATTCTAACTAAATGTTGCCATCTCTAATAACTGTGCTACTAGTTCAGACTAGGCTCTTTTTGTTTTGGATTTATATTAAGCTGCATGAATCCTGTGATCTGTTATTTAAAGTATTGCATTTTGAGTCACGCGTAGACCCCAAAAATATATATTTAGCCTACAGGGCGCTTGTGTAGGCCTGTGACAAGTGCGCTTGCACAGCACAAGCCACTGGAAGAAAGGCCATCCTGGTCACCAAATGGAGGACTTTTTCTGTGCTTTTTTTCGAGATGTGAAGCTAGTTGAAGTTTAGCGATTGCAAGAAGGAATTTTTCCCCTGTAATGTCAGATTTTTAACTCCATAACTGAAGAAAAATTTAAGGTCAAGGACCATGGAATGGCTACAGCAGTTATCTGTCATTCTTTCCATCCCTGATGCCTTAGGATAATTCATAGATGCCACCTCTCAATGATAACTAAGGATGAACACTGAATGTTCATCAGTCTTGGAAAAAGTTGTTAGGGACAAAACTTCCCTATCTACTCTGTTTTGAGAAATCAAGAGTGTTAGTGAATTTTGTTTAGCTTTTTCTAATTTGCAATTGCACTGCTCAAACTACACCATATGAAAAAAAAAAGAAAATTAATTTTGAAGAAAGTTATGCTAGCATGCCTTGAGATAAGAACGAACTCAATGATGAAAAATAAACAAATAAATAGGTGTCTGTGTAGCTCAGTGGAAGTAGTGTGTGCGCGCCCACAACACTTACCCACTCAAAGAATGGCAACCTATGCTCAATTCTACTCGCCGACTAGAGAGACGTTTCCTAAGCCTTTTTCGATCTGTTCCTGAATTAGTTCCCTCTTGAGTTTACGGGACGAAACTCAGGTTTTTCGTCACGTAAACTCAAGAAAATCGACCCTATAACCCACACTATTTCACAAAGCAAAATATAGTGTTAGGATGCCTTGAGATAAGAACCACGAGATGGCGCACTTCTCAGCGGCCTCTCTTTTTCGGATGCTGTGCATAATAGTGATAGCCTTGGGCCAGCTATCTCTGATCGGCCAGTGCAGATTGAACCTCCACCCTCAGTCTCCAAAAGTTAGATAGGGTTAAAAGGCCCCACCTACTCTCTATAAGGGAATAAAAGCCGTTAGATTTTTTAGCAGAATAAATAAATAAAAGTAAAAAAAATATATTAGACAAGGCCATTATATGACCAATTGTAGTCACTGACTAGTGGAACTCTTTTCGCTGTGCTTTTTTTTTTTTTTTTTTTTTTTTTTTATCTTGCTCCTGAGCAAGTCGATCTTCAGTGCAAAAAGCATGGCTCCTCCCTGAATTCAGGTTTTTAAACCCCATAAGTCAGAATGAACCATAAAACAATAGTTTAGCCAAAAATTTCAGACCTTAATACAGAATACCGCAGATTCTGTGCGCAGTATTCTCTCCACACATAAGTCTTCAAATCATTGAAATCGAATGCTAGAGAGAGTAGGAATGAAAACTGGCCATTACTTTCCAGGAATTAGAATGAAAAGAGAAAGAGACTGTGTCTGCTCACTATGAAGAATTAAAAACCAGTAGAGAAAACACTTGGAAAAATCTACCGTATAACTTGTTTGAGAGATATCAGACTCGAGATATATCAAACAAGTTTTTCAGTGCTTTTACTGTGACTTCTTGCAAAACTTGATAGAAAACATTTTCTATTACGTGCTCGATGAATTCCTTTGTCGTGGTGAAGAAACATATGGTTCTTCACCACAATAACACAAGTTAGGATTAAGGTCATGAGCTTAGCATGCCAACAAATACAGCCTTAACGTATTCCTTTTTTTTTTTTTTTTTGAAATTTGAGAGAGAGACTTGTGTTATAGATGATTTGATCCCCCCCCCCTCCCATGCCCAGTTTCGGTATAAATGTTCTATTTATCTGTCTCTAGAGGGATATGTGAGAAACTTATTATTATTACTTGACACCAAGCAGTTCAAGAAGGACTCATCGAGGGAGGGCACTCTACTGCTCTATACACATCTCACGGTCTCCACCACTACTTAATTCTTCGACTACACACAACTATCATCAACGCCACCTACCGCCCATCACTACCAAGGGAATAAAAGCCGTTAGCAGATTTTTTTAGAATAAAAGTAAAAAATATATAATACGAGACCATTATAGGATCGATTCTGCTCACTGACTACTGAAACTAGTCACAACTCCATCTACCGCCCATCACCACTAACTACAGTATTTTTTGCATGTAAATTGCGTGTGCTCTCATGGCTAATATGCCTCTAAGCAGGATGAACAGCAACGTTTCCAGGACGAAAAAACCCTACTACCCCCGTATGACATCGGGTAATTCATCTTCAATTAAAAAGTTCACATAAAGATTCCTCTCATCACTACGAGAATCGGACGCAGGTTTTTCCAATCGAAGGTCGCAATGCTTCTTTGTTCCGTTGTTCTTCCAATTGCTCTTGTTGTTGTTGTTGTTGTTGTTGTTGTTGTTGTTGTTGTTGTTGTTGTTGTTGTTGTTGTTATTATTATTATTATTATTATTATTATTATTATTATTATTATTATTATTATTATTATTATTATTATTATTATTATTATTATTATTATTATTATTATTATTATTATTATTATTATTAGAGCCTGTGTAGCTCAGTGGATGTGGCGTTTGCATACCACCGCGCTAGGCCGCACGAAGGAAGTCTTGGTTTCGAGTCTAGTCGGCGACTAGAGGAAATTTTTCTAAGCCTTTTTTCGACCGGTTTAGTCGATCTCTGGCACGGGCAAGCAGGTTTTTCCTCCCGGAAACTCGGGTTTTTCGTCCTGTAAACTCAAGAAAATCGACCGTAGAACCCACATTATTTCAGACATTAAATATATTTGTGTTAGGGTTAGGGACCACGAGATGGCGGCACATTTGAGCCGTCTCTCTTCACTGCGTACCACTTAATTAGTGATAGCCTTGGGCCATCTGTCTCTGATTGGGTACCAGTGGAGATTGAACTGCCCACTCAGTCTCCAAAAGTTAGATAGGGCTAAATGGCCTCGCCTACTCCCGTATACGGGAATAAAAAAAGGCGTTAGCTGATTTTATTATTATTATTATTATTATTATTATTATTATTATTATTATTATTATTATTAAATAACTTAATTTCATTTAATGCACATTTACAAATACCGAAAAGTTCTGATAAACGCTTAGAACAAAACCGATTAAAGCAATTGCCAGCAAAGGTTGGTCGATTGGTAGAGCCTCTGCTACTAATGGCTCACGCAAAAAAGTTAAGCAAGTTTCAACGCAGTTAGTAGTTGGAAGGGGTTCAATCGTTCGATTCTGTTGGCACACTCTCCCTCGATGAGTCTTTGGACTCCCTGGAGGTGTTATATAATAATAATAATAATAATAATAATAATAATAATAATAATAATAATAATAACTGATATAACTACAAGAAAGAAAATAACAAATTACTACAATTTGATGAAACATTGGGCTTAAAGAGGTTTTAAGATATGTTCTTTCTTGTGATTTTATCAGTTGTTTTAATATCATAAGCAAAGTGGATATTAGATCCAGTGGATCTAATATCCACTTTGCTTATTTCATTTTGCGTCACTGAACTGAAGACTTTTGGCTCGTTATTTTAATAACTACTTTTATGCACCGACTGAGTGTTCGCTTACGAAAAATACATTCCTCTGACATTTCAAGTGCCTTTGTGTTATTAAAAATGATTTTAATATGGCGAAGTCAAGTAAGATTATTACGGATCATGATTTACGTAGAAGTCAAGTGACTAGTGTTGCGTTTTGATTAATGTAATATATTTTTCGGATTTCCGAATGATTTTTAGAGGTAAGCTTTCTTCGTTTTCTCATATTTTTGAGCTTACATATTGTCTAGCTGGCAGACTCTTGCGTTAGTCAACTCAGCATTGCTGGCAGTCCTCTACGGCTGGGGGATCACTACAGAATTTTTGCTGGCAGGTCTCTAGACCTGCATGATTTCTATTTGGGATATCTACCCTGGCTCATATACAATTAAATCGATATGAGCGTGTCTGACTCAGACGTTGTCACTGACTTGCTTGATGAAGAGCAGGCTATCATACTCATTAATAAACTACAAAAGAAGTTCAAGATGAAATGGCCTACTAACATAATTGATCCCGACATCATCATCGACTCTCTTGACAAGGGGCTAGTACTCACTTTCATTAAAAAGCTTCTTAAAAACTTTGAACAAGAATGGCCCGGTTACTTACACTCATATTCTTTACCCGGGGTTGATGATGAAGAGAATGAAGACTCTCCTCAAATGGAGGAAAAACTCAATCTACTGGTGTCTGCATCTAATCCCTCTGATCAAGGAGAAACTCACGCCCGTAAGAAGCGAACACTCTCGCTTCTGAACCAGCAAATGATGTTATGGACGAAGACGCTCCCAGTTCACACTCCTCCGCCTCTCCCAATGAGAAGGTTCCACTGATCATCCTAAGGGAAAAGCAGAGATGGACAACCCTAACCACCACCATGACCAACCTGCAAATAAATTATAGATTGGCCAAAAATGTAGATGAGGGCATAAAAATTCAGCCTGCCATGGTGGCTGATTATAGAAATCTTACATAGGAGCTGGACACAAGAGGAATTCAATACCATACGTTTTCACTTACCTCCGAAAAAAATCTGAAAGTGGTCCTACGAGGAGTCTCCGAGGATATTGACACTGATGAAATAGTCACTGACTTCAACTTACAGGATCTACCTCCCATAAAGGTCAGTAGAATGTTCAGATCAAATAAGACACCTGTGCTTCTAGTTTTAGTAGAGATTCATAATATTTACAAAGACATATACAATCTAAAGTCAATCTGTGGACTTAGAATCACCCCAGAATCATTTAGGAAGAGAGCATCTTCTGGGAAGTGCCACAGATGCCAAAAATTTGGCCATGCACAAAATCTGTGCAAAGCCCAGTACAGATGCTTAATATGTGGCAAGAATCACCCCACAAACACTTGCACCAAGCCAAAATCCACCCCAGCTGAGTGCGCGAATTGTGGCGGTCCTCATCCCGCTAATTATAGAGGATGTATACATCACCCCAAAAACAGATAGAACAATCCAAATAATCAACCTACCTCGTCATCTAATGCGAGAGTTCCTGAAATTCAAGCTCCTCAGTCCTCCAAGAGTGAGAACATGACAACAGGTGCTCGCCCACCTTTAACTGAGTCCCTTAAGAAAATGAATCTTCAACATCAACATATGCTGATGTGGCCCGATCCAAAGTACAAAAATAGTACAAAACCAGAACCTGGCTAATCCACATCAAATTTATCAGCTATTATCACTTCTTCTCTTGCAAATATGCTGCAGGATTTCAGCAACTCAAACCCATCACAAGTGTTACAAAAAGATTTTTACAGCAAACCCAATCCATATTATCTGCATTCTTTGATGCATAGGAAAACATCACCCCAGATTCGATTAGAATTATCGCTTGGAACGCCAACGGCATCAAAAACAAAGTGTTGAAAATCCAGGAATTCAATAATAGATATAACCCAGATATATTTCTAATCAATATAACTCATCTGAGGCCTGCTGACAACCTAAAAATTAGAGGGTATTAGAATTACAGAAACGACAGACTTGGGTATAGCAGTGGAGGTACAGCCACGCTTATCAAAAACTATATAAACCATCATTCAATAACCAACCCTAAAACCACCAACCTCGAAATCATAGGAATTAATGTCCTCACAAACTCAATTGGAAATCTAAAAATGTTTGCTGCTTACAACCCCTCCATCAAAAACATTGTTGACCTCAGATCTGGATGCCATCCTTGGAGTAAAAGGACCGGTCATAATCGCTGGAGGCTTCAATGCAAAACATCCTGTCTGGAACAGTAAATCTACCAATAAAAATGACCACATACTCTTTAACTACTCAAGTTCCCATTGCATCGCTGGTCCTTCATTACCAACTCATCTCAGTCCAATTGGCTCCTCCGACGTCCTAGATATAGTTGTCCTCCAAAATATCAAATTGCAGTATACTTGGATTTACTTGACGAATTAACCTCTGACCACAACCCTATTCTGCTGCAATTAGGCAATCAGAAGGGACTGTTACCCCCGCCTCACACCTTCATACCATGGGAAAAATTATCCAATGTGCTCCAAACTACTTTGGTCCAGTTCATCATATTAACTCTAAAGAAGAAATTGATTCTATAGTCAATAAATTTACTGAACAAATCAATGCAGCCTTATCATCTATCACCTCAAATATGCCTATTTCTAAGCCTTAAAGACTTTCAGAGGATATTATGAACTTAATCAGGGAAAAAAATAAGGCAGGAAAAAGATACTTTAATACCAGGGCTCACCAGGATAAAAAGTTACTCAACCGGTTGAATAGTGCAGTGAGAGATGCACTGAAGGCCCACAGAAACAAACTACGGGAAGATAAATTAGCTTCCATTTCACCCGGTGATCAAACCGTTTGAAAACTGTTAAGAAATATCAAAAATAAAAATACAAATCTTCCTCCTCTCAAATCGGATTTAGGCATAGTTGACTCAGATGCTGAAAAAGCCGAAACTATAGTCAAAAACTTAGAAAAACAGTGCAGCTCTTCATATGATAACCTAAACTTCAATCATATTTATAAAATCCACCGCCACGTCAGATACGTACTAAAACAGAGTGACACTTGTACCAGCCAACTCACACCTACTTCTCTATCCGAAATATATGACATCATACAAAATTTAAAAAATAAAAAAGCTCCTGGACCTGACGGCATCCCTAATAAAGTTATTAAACTGCTACCCCGAAAGGTCATCGTACATCTTACAACAATAATAAATGCCATGCTTAGATTCAAATACTTTCCCTATGCTTGGCAGTTGGCAGATGTGGTCCCTATTTATAAGCCTGGTAAGGACCCACAGCTACCACAAAGTTATTGCCCCATCAGTCTGATTTCCAATATGGACAAAGTCGCTGAAAAAGTCATCCTCTCCAAAATTCAAGTTTCTGTAAACAAGCTAAATATCCTACCTATAGAGCAGTTTGGTTTTCGCAAACTCCACAGGACTACTCAACAGATCCTTAGACTAGATTAATACATTACCACCAGCTTCAACTGGCATCAATTCACTGGAGCAGTGTGTCTTGACTTAGAAAAGGCCTTCGACAAATTATGGCACTTTGGACTCCTATACAAGCTGATTTTAGCCGGCATTCCATTGGATCTGATCCACCTCATTAAGCCTTTTCTTTCTGGAAAGAAAAGGCTTAATGAGGCTTAATAAAACAGCGGGGGATCTTGGCTGGAGTGCCTCAAGGATCCCTCCTGGCGCCGATACTTTTCTCGATTTACATGGCGGACATCCCGCATAACCCGATTCATCTATCATTGCTCTCTATGCCGACGATACAGCAATACTGGCCAGATCTCTTAAACCGCATCTTGTTACAAAGAAACTACAAGATAACCTGCTGAAACTGGAACACTGGTTCTCCATTTGGAGACTGCAAGTAAACCCTCAAAAAAGCAGTGCGCTTCTGTTCACAAAAAATTCAACATCTCCCAAAGAAGACATCTTTCTATTTAACATCAGGATTCTCTGGAAAACAGACGCCAAATCTCAGCGTACTGCTAGATAGAAAACCAACCCTCGACCCGCATACAAAATCCTTATGTGCAAAGGCATCAAAAGTTATCACTCAGCTCTATCCTCTTATCAATAGGAACAGCAAACTAGATATTAAAATTAAATTGCTCCTCTACCAGTTGATGATTCGTCCCATTATCATTTATGCGTCCCCCGCCTGGAGCCACACTTCAAGCTCAAATATCCATAAGCTGCAAAGACTGCAAAACAAATGCTTACGCATGATCTTAAATGACCACGGTACATTAGAAATGTTCAACTTCATCGAGACACAAATATCCCTTATATCTACTCTTTCCTACAATCTCTCGCAGTAAAGTACTTCTCAAAATCGTCCTCACAACCAAATGAATTAGTCCAACAAGCAGCAAATTATGATGCTTCGGAAGTATGCAAATATAGACGACCTAAGGCTATCCTAGTTCCCTTTCAAGATCTATAACTTGCCCAACTTAGGCTGAGCACGTAGCTTATAAAATTTTCCCTACACAGTAATTTTCTGCGTTCTGCACCTTTGTATTAAACGAGAGTTTCTGCTCTCTTAAGGCTTTTGCTTTGAGAGAGCAATTCGAGAGCAAACACTTTCCCTGAAGCAATTCTCCAGGAAAAAGTGTTTTCTAGCAGGGCCTTGCTGGTGAATTCTTTTCTCTGGAATATGAGAAGTTTTGCTCATATTCCAGATCACTGGGGGAACCAATGCTGAGTTTGATGGGCACTCGTTTTGAGAGGGATCGCCTAATTTTTAGAAAGGATTTTACTTATATAGTCTGTTTTGAGAGCAATTTGTGTCTCCAGGGTTAGTGTTTTCCAACGTGGTCTGTGTGGGGCCTTGTCGGTGAATGTTTTTCCCTGGAATATGAGAGGCTCTGCTCAGTAGTAGGGTGAGCCTGTCACTGAGTCTGGTCTGGTTCCCGTTAAGGGGGGGGGGTAAAATTTCGAAGGAGTGAGTGGAGGGTTTTGCCTTGAGAGAGCAATTTGAGTTTCTAGGATTGGCGCTTTCTGGTAGGGCTTCTACCAGAGCCGTGCCGGTGGGTGCATTGATAGGGTGAGTTTGTCACTGAGTGGAACCACCACCACTCAGTCGGACGATCCTTCGGTCACTCGTTTAGAGCGGTCTGGAGGGGGGGGGGGGAATCGCCTAATTTTTAGAGGCCTTTATCTATACAGTGCCTGGTCTCTGAAGAGAACCAACCAGTTCGAAACAGCTGTCAGCAGTGAAACTTTATCAAAATGGACTAATAAAAGGCGAATATATAGACGTTTGGGCGGCGCCTATGTCTTTTAAGTAGTCCACGTTAAGGCAACTCGAGATGTATTTCCACATGGTATCTTGTCAACTTACGAAACTTTTATATTACTACATTCGGGTTTGAAATAACGTTGTATCTAATATCCACTGTTTATGTAATTTTGCGTCTTCGAACTGAAGCCTTTTGGCTCGTTATTTTAGTAATTGCTTTAATTTCATTTTTGTTCTAAGTGTTTATCAGAGCTTCTCATCCCCCCTCCCTTCTCGTATATAATACTAGATGGGGTTTAGATATATATGCGATATGAGATGTTTGCAATTGTTTGCCGTATTCCCGTGAAAGTGAGCAGATTATTCACTCGACTGCTGCGATGGCGAAAGTTGTGGACCTCAAAGCCTACCGATTTTCAATATCCTAGAGCTGGTGCGCTAGCTCCCTGTTGAAAATGAGAAGGCTTTTTTTTGTAAAGTCAATTAGCAAGTGTTAGTGCTCATGGAACATAACCGTATTTTACTTTTCAAATAGCAGCTTATCCACTGTTCTGTGTATTCAGAAATTTTATTTATTATATTTTATTATTATTAATTATTAATTAAGTATAAATTAACCTTACTGTTTGATCTCTCATTGAAGGATTCAAACAGCAATATAATAATATAATATATAAATCTATGAAAAAAATATACTTAAGCATTTTATATTATGCGTACTTTCTATTTGTGTTCATCATCTTCAAACCAAACAAACAAAAAAAGTCGATGTTGTATTTAGAAGTCAGCGTTTCTGCATTGCATCTCTAAACATAGTTAAAATGATAAGACCGCAGATTCATCTAATGAAATTTATCTTAAAATACTGTTCCGACGGCAACAAAATATTGTTGTAAAATTTTTTATCAGATTATCTAATCTTTTAATATGTGGTAAGTCAGTAGTCATTTAAAATTATTGTTAAACTACTTTTGTTTATTAGTTAAATTATCCGTTCACAGCTGAAATTTTGCGATCTGCCATTATTTGGCATGCGTTGTGGTGGACAGCTGTTCTGGACAAAGCTGTTTATGATTGACTGATGCAGTGATGTAGGGTATGAGTCCTCGTTAAGCTAAAATTTGTACAGAGGTAGGGTGTATTTTAATATGACATAATCTGTTCAGTAATGTTTTACTTCTGTGGATGTAATTATTTGGCCCTGACATAAAATGTTTTGTCAATAATTGTGAGTTCTTTCAAATGGAAACAAAGCTTGAAGTTTTACTAACCCTGTAAACTTTATATTTGGAGGCATGTACAAAAATAATAAAATTAATGATAAACGCTATACAACACAGAGGAGCTGCTTCTTACAACACTGGTGCGTGAAATATTTCATATCAAACATTTTTAATTATATTTTAAGACGATGCACATTTTTCTGCCAACAATATAACTGTCATTTCCAAATATTCTTCATGGCAACTAAATGTAATTTATTAAAACAAAATTTCTGTGTATTAAAAATTGGCAACATATAGTTGCAACTGACATCCAGAACTTTTTTAAAAAAAAAAAAAAAATCCCGAAAGCTATTTTCCAAATACATTGACAATTTCATATTGTTATCCCTTTTTAAAGGAAAGAAACAAAAGTGTTTTTTTTTTAAGAGATACCTTTTTGTTATTTTCTCCATTAATTTTATTATCTATTGTAAGTTTTGTTTATTTAGTATTTGTGTCATTAGATTTCATAAACATTTTTTTGATTTTGTATGTTCATCAGACGTTAATCTAAAAGATTGCAAAGTATTCTTATTTGTGTTTAAATATTCTCTGTTTTGGTTACCACATTTGTGTACTCATGATTAAGAAATGGACAACTGATATATGCCCAATTGGTTAGCAGAGTAAGTTTTCTCTGTGTTCTTAATCATTCAACTTAGTGACAGTTTGTCACATGAGAGGGATTTTGTTTGACAGCTGTATGTATAGCATGTTTTTTTTTAAAATATTGAGATTATGTTATAAAACATGTATTTTTAGGTACTTTATAATAATTTAAATGATTATGAATGTCAAGTATATCCAAAATCACTATTAAATGCATACTGTTGTGGAAGAGAGCATAAAATGAACCGTTGTGGTATGCATTGTAAAGACAATGAACTCAGACTATCTGAAGACTGGAATATTGAGCATGAGAAATTTAAGGGAATGTGCTTTGTAGAGCTTGACATACAGGAGAAGAGGTGATATGATTGAGACAACTTAGTGAGAGGAGGCTGTAAGATAGATATGGTATGGAGGGATGTTGCATAAATTAATAGAGAAATGGGAGAACAAAGAGTCGTTTCTGGAAACTGTACGCATTGTGCGAGTAAAGAATTGAAAAGGAGATTTTCTGCATGGCAAGTAGTGCATGACTGGAATGCATTACCAGAATGGGCAATGGATGCTCCAGTGTTGAATTGTTGTCTTAGAATTTGGCCTGTTGTAGTGAGTTTAGTTTATTTAGTTTCACCTCCAAAAGTGACCCAGAAATAATACTTATACTAAAAATGATTATAAAATGCATACCATTGTAGAAGAAAGCATTGAATCAAATGAGAGAGAAGAAAGAGATTGAGATTGGTAGTTCAAACTAGTATGATAACAAAAGAGAGGAATAAGAAAGAAATGAACACGTGCTGACAAGCAAAAGAGAAATACATGAACAATGGTAAGGATGAGTTAAAAGGCAAAATATTGCATTAGCTGTACAGACTCTATAATTACAGCTGTTGTGGATGAAACAGTGATGAAGATGTTTTCAGGTGTTTAAGGTTACAACTCAGAAGTGAATAATATATTTCATATGATCCTTAATGACTGCAAATATGAAAGAAAGAGTGAGCATGAAATGTATAACAAATTAGTTGAATGGAAAAGAAAGTGTTCATAAAGACATTGTAGGTTGGAGGTAAGAAGACATGCATAACAATAAACAAACGGAATTTATACAATTGTTAAGGGATAACAGCAACTTTAGAGTACAAGGGGATTAGGAGGGTTAATTATTGGATGCAAAATAAACTGAGACGTTTATTTTGCATCCATTTGGAAACTATCTTGCTCTCCTTAGTGGGATGCAAAAATTTCTATAAGCAAACAATGTGTGACACTACAAAACAGGTAATCACAACAGGCTTAGTTAGGGTGTAACTTGGAAGATTATCATGATGCAGTGAACTAAAATCATAGAAATCTGTATGATTTATGTATGAGAATTAATATAGGAACATTCCAACATTGTTCTATTTGAAAGAGACTGTCAGATTGCATTTCAAGATTTAGAAAGGAGAATAGGACTAGAACTCTGACAAAAAATCCCACCAGTTGTACTTAAGAGATGTGCTCCTGAACTAACACCTGTTTTTATATTCCACCTTACAGCATGGAAGCAAGCCTATATATAGCCAATTCAAAAAAAAAAATGATGTTTACCATTCAGCTATCAACGTATTACCTTCTCAATTACTTTGGAAAATACCTTAGTAGAGTCCAGTGTAATTAAGAAGATCAACAGCCAACTTCTTTAACTTCTGGAGAACTTTCAACTAATCAGCGACCACCCAATGGATTTTACTAAGCAAGATCCACAGCAGATATTCACTGGCATACACCACCCACCTCTAGAAATGTCATGGAGAGACGTGTGCAGTTGCACTTTCCATTTCCAAGGCATTTGATAGAGTGAAGGGCTTCTCAGCAAATTGGCATATTATGATTTTTGCCTTCTTTCTTTGTAATTGGATTGCACGTTTTCTCAAGAAGATCATTCACTGCATATAATGGAGTGTTTTCTTCAGATTTTCCTGTTAATGCAGATGTTCCTCAGGGCTCTGTTATTTCACCTTCTTTCTTATATATAAATGGCTTGCTCCCACTGACGTACCCTATTCAGTTTTGCTGATGATAGCACTCTCCACTCATCCTACTCCTGATAAACCTTATAATGCTCATTCATCTCAAGATTCTTGATATATAATAGATACCTAAACACTGATCTTCACACCATGTTGCAGTAGGGTAATATCTCATTCAGTAGTTCCAAAAACAAGTTTTTGCCTTTTTTCTTGCAAAAAAAAAAAAAAAAAAGACCTTCAGTTCTTTTCCACTTTTGATGATGTTCAGCTTGACCAGATCTCTCTTCTCACACTGACTTGTATTCCTAGGCTTTCCTGGCAAATCATATCACTTCTTCAGCTTACAGAGGACTTGGTATCATTTTTAGTGAAGACACCACTTCGTTTCTGTCCATTGCTTACTCTGTACATATTTAACATCTGCTCATCCTTGGTATACCACTCTCACATTTGGGATGGTGCACCTAAGACCCCCCCCCTCAAAAAATTCTTGCTGTTCAGAAGAGTGTTCATTGATTGATGATTCCTCTCTTAGACTTCCTTGAACCATTGTTTCATAAATGGTCATTTTCTGCATTGTCTCTTCTACAGATATCTCTGGGGACATTTCTGCTAAACCTACAGAACACAAGCAGCATTATTTTACAGTTGAGCTGCATCACTAAACCTGTTACTCCCAGTCATCTTTTATTCCAACTACCTCAGTTTTGTGGAACATCCTTCCCCATGAAGTGTTCCCCCAGGACTACAACATTCAGCTCCTCTAAGAAGAATTCAGCAGATTATTTCCTCTTGACCTCAGCTCGCGCATGGCATTTATTTGCTATAGGCCTTGTGGCCTCTCGTGTGTAGTATTGTTATAAAAAAGAAAATCAAAGATACAAGTACACTCGGGTCTCTTTTTATGCAGATCTTTTTTATGCGAATTTGAAGTTATGCGGTGCATAACTTCAAAACTTATGTATAGTACGCCCACAGATACGAGACCTTTCGACACTTCTGCACATGTCAACAGAAGGGAATCCATTTCGATAATAGGGTAATCCAGCATTCCCAAACTTTTCCTACAATGGAACACTTCACAAATCCTGAAATTTTCATGGAACACCTTTGTTATTTTGTAATGTATTAAATTAATAATTAATTGTTAATTTAGCTGATTATTAATTAATAATTAAGCATCAATTAAACAAACATCATTAAATTAATTTGTGCTACTTTTCATTGACATATCCCATTCTGATCACCAAAATTTATAATATTATTATAGTATTTACGAGTGACTGTAGCCTTTTTTTCCTGTGTGCTGATAGTTTTCCCCCTCTTTTTGTACATCTCCTGGAGATTGCTTTGTAGGCTGGAGGTGGATGAATCACTATCTGTTGAGTCACAAACATCTTCAAGAGATTTCTTAACACCAAAATTAAACAAAGTCCCTTGTCTCTTATTCATATTAAAATTTAAATCTGTAGGACTATTACTTTTAAAAAATTATGGCACTATGGTTTCGAAACAAGCACTTTCACCCTACAATACGAACTTGTGAAGAAAGTATTCAGTATTACTAGATTTGAGAACTGGATACAGACTGCCTTGATATTTAATTTCAGTGGAAAAATTTTCTTTATACATCTTTTCTAATTGGATCACTAACATTTGCAGCACTGTTATTTTGTTCAGTTTTGTGAAGAGGATAAGCTGCTCATTGTTGTAATCGGCTTGCAGGCAATTTTTATGGCCGGTCATAAACAGCGGTATTCCCTTTCCCGAATTTGAAAAGCTTCAATGTGTGAAAATTAACGATAATTCATGAATACTTCCACGTTTAAAAATACATGGCTTGGTCACTAACATTTGCTATTTGGAGATGTTATTTAGACATTCTGGGTCTGAGCTTTTCGACATTTACAAATATTATTCTCCTCAGGAACACAGTTTGGGAAACATTGGGGTAATCAATCCGTATTGTGGGATGAGTTGTTTATTATTACACAGCGGAAAATTAACTTCTCTTTTACTATCATTGTAGTTTTTAAAGTAGTAACTATTTTGCTTGTATAACAGTTGGAAAATTTTACCTATAACGCATGTGATTTCGCGTGTTGTTGACCAATTCGTTCATCGCCGCTGTACATAATGAACAGCGTGTTGCAGCACATTCTGGCATAACATGATAACGCGTAAGCAATGAGTGTTCATGAAGTTTAATTTTGCAAGTGAGTAAGTGTTTGTCTTTTTATTATTGAAAGCCTAAATTTTGCTAATTGTTATTTTAAAGATTTAATTTGGCCCAATGGAGAAAATTAGCACCAAAGAAAAGCAATTTCTTTGGAAATGAAAATTTCAATTTTAGATCCCTTAGCAAAAGGAGAGGGATCTATCGTGATTGGTAAACATTTTAATTTAGGCGAATCTACTATAAGAGCAATTAAAAAAAAAATGAAGTCGCAATAAGAAAATCTGTCATTTCTGGCACAAAACTAAGTGCCAAATTATCATCGTACTCAAAAGATGCTTTATTAGAAAAAAACGGAATGAGCACTCGTAATTTGGATTGAAGAATTAACACAAAGAAGAATTCATATAGGTGGTTATTTAATTAAGCAAAAAGCTCTTCGGTTTTATGAACAGATGAAGCAATTGGAGCCGTCTACTTCTGCTTCCCAGGCCGATAAAGAATTTTCGCTTAGCAGGCTTTTAAAAAGGAATGAACTTCATAACTTGAAGATTACAGGTGAGATTGCAGCAGCAGATGAAGAAGTAGCCAAAAATTTTCAAGAGAAGTTAGCCAAAATTATTGAAGATGGTGGATATTGTCTCGATCAAGTGTTTAACGCTGTTTCTTCCAAAACAATCCTGTTTCATCAGGATCATTTTGGAAGAAAATGCCTAGTCGAACTTACATCGCAAAGTCTGAGAAAAAAGCAAGTGGGTTTAAAGTAAGCAAAGATAGAGTAATGTTGTTAATTTGCAGCAGTGCATCAGGAGATTGAATATTGAAACCCCCCCCCCCCCCTCCTAGTAAATCGATCTCTAAGTCTAAAAGGCACAGATCTAAAACAGCTGCTGGTACAGTGGATGACTAATACAAAGACCTGGGTAACAACTGCTGTATTTACTGAATGGTTCAATAATTGCTTTGTACCAGAAGTAGAAACATATATGAAACAAAAAGCTCTCGATTTTAAAGTTTTATTAATTGTTGACAATGCATTAGGTCATTCGCATTTAGAACATCCAAATGTGCAGTTAGTGTTTTTTCCCACCCAATACAAGCATTATTCTGCCATTAGATCAAGGCATAATTGCTACTTTTCAAAAATATTACGTTAAGCACACTTTTCAATTTATATTGGATAAACTAGAAAATGAATCATTAACAGTAACTGACATTTGGAAAAAAATTTCTATTTTGGACTGCTTAAATCATGTTGCATCTGCTATTGCTGAAATAAGAGCACAAACTATAAATGCCTGCTGGAAAGCAGTTGGCCTGGAGGTGTTGCAAACATCTACATTAGCAGCTGAAACCATTACTTTTGCACATGAAATTGGTGGAGAAGGGTTTGATACGTTCAGAACGATGTAGATGAATTGTTTGTGGATAATGTCTTAAGTGACAATGATATTATTGAATATCAGTTAATTTTAGATATCGTCGAAGATCCAGAAAACAATAATGAAGGGAAGAAAAACCTGTACCCATAATTCCAAATATAATTTAAGAAGGTCTTGAACTCTGCAATAAATTGGAAAATCATCTTCTTGTTAATGACAAAAATTCTGAATGGGCATTTAAATTCCAACATGAGCTGAAGAACTATGCTTGGATATCGCGAGCTGTATAAAAAATTAGTGAAATCATCATCGCAAAGTTTAATCGCTGATTATTTTGTCAGAAGGAAAATCAGCACAGAACGAGGGTGAAGCTCATTCTGTTTGTGAAGAACCATTGCGTTTACCATACAGATCTAATGTGCTGACTATCTCTTCTGGTGATGAAAGTGATTTTGCACAAGTTCACAAACGTTGCCGAATATTGTCTAATAGCGACGATAATTCTGATGACAAAATGTAAAAAAAAAAAAAAGAAGTGTTACTTTTCAGTAAAATTAAAAGAATAAAGCTTTAAAACAAACTTAGGCATTCTTATTTTCTTGAATTTTCATAAACTTTTTATGCAATTTTAAGTTTATTTTAATTCATTGCTTCAGTTTTATGCGGTTTTAAAAAATTATGGAATGTATCCCTAATTTTTCAACATAAGTTAGGTCTTTTTTTGTGCGATTTTTAATATGCAGTTACTGCATAAAAAGAGACCTGAATATGTGTGTGTGTGATGTGTATGTATATTATTATTATTATTCAGGCCTCCATGGAGTCAAAAGACTCATCGTGGGAGGTCCTTCCTAAGAACATAAAGTCTGTCAAGACTCATCGAGGGAAGGTCCCCCCCCCAAGAAACACAAAGTCTATCATACCACTCCTTAAACTCATTGACCGTTCTCGCTCTCACCACTCCATCAAGCAATGCATTCCACGGTTCAACCCACCCTCCACGCAAAGAAACCACTCCTCACCCTCTTGCTCACAGTTTCCTTTCGTAACTTCCAGGGATGGCCTCTTGTCATCACTCTTCCCGCTGTTCAACCAAGCGAAAGAACTCCCCAGTGTCAGCCCTGTAACCACTTCTCAGCAGTTTAAAAGTCTCAATCATATCACCTCTCCTTCTTCTATCCACCAAACTCTGCAGTCCACATTCCCTCAGCTGATCCTCGTAACTATCCTTGTACAGTCCTGAAACCGTCTTTGTATCCTTTCCACAGTTAATTTATCCCCTTCAAATCCTGGAGACCAAATCTGAGAACAGTAGTCCAAGTGTGGTCTGATCAGAACGGAATGATAACCCTCTTATCTCTGCAGGTCAGTGTCCTTCTCATAATTGCAGCAATTCTCTGTGTTACCTTCACCACCTTTGCAATATGTCCCCTAAACTTCAGGTTTCTATCAACCATCAACCCAGATCTCTTGTCTCCCCTACTTCCTTCAGCATAACTCCTCCCATAGAATATGCTGCATCCCATCGATGTTTCCCAAATCTCAAGACCTTACATTTTGCTGCATTAAACTGACACCCCCATTCATATGCCCACATATCTAGCTTATTCAAATAATCTTGCAGGGCTACCACATCTGCACTATTACTAATAATCCTTCCCAGCTTCGCATCATCCGCACACAACTGAATATCCCCTTGCAATCCACTGGCAATGTCATTGATATAAAGGTTAAACAATATAGGTCCTAGTACTGAGCCCTGTGGGACCCCACTTGTAACCCTCTGCCTCCTTTAAACTGCTCCACCATACACAATTGCAGCAATCTCTGATACCTATCAGCCAGCCAATCCTGAATCCAGTTGACCAATCTGACATCCAGACCCATGTGCTGCAACTTAAATATCAGCTTATCATGTGGCACCCTGTCAAATGCCTTTGCTAAGTCTAAGAAAATGGCAGTATATGCCTTTCCCTCATGTAATGTTCTTGTAACTTTATTATAAAAGGCTAGCATATTGCTAAAACAAGAGTGTCCTTTCACAAATCCATGTTGACTCTCACAGATAACATTACCCTCATCTGCCCAATGTTGTATACGGTCCTTCACTACTTTCTCCAAGATCTTAACAACTACTGATGACACACAGACTGGCCTATAATTAGACACTTCCAGTCTATTACCACCCTTATGCAATGGCATATTCTTACCTTCCTTCCATTCCCTGTGCCGAAGCCAAACTTTCATTGAAAAGCCAGGTTAAAGTGTGTGTATGTGGGTGTGTATATATGTGCGGATATATATATGTGTGGGTGTGTATATATCTTATGTTTGCCGATGATCTAGTACTGATATCCCACAACCCAACCTAGAAGAAATTGATAAAAAAGTATACACAAACAGAAGTAACATGGGCTTAGAAATGAATCTAGAAAAAACAAAATGGATCAAAAACATCTACACGAGTGACAGTCACCTATGTATTGATAACATCCCTATAGAACAAGTTGACTCATACAAGTACTTAGGACAAACATTAAAAATGAATAACGATTTATCTGAAGAACTAGTAAAAAGAAAGAAAGCTGCATGGCTCTCATTCAACAGACTAAAAGAAACACTTACTGATCCAAATCTTGACATCTTTCCAAAGGCAAAACTATTTAATAGTGATATTCTACCATCACTCACATATGGATCAGAAACATGGAACACGACAAGAAAAGAAGAAGAGACTCTCAGAATAACTCGGCGTTCAATAGAACACAGGATTTGTAACATCAGCAGAATGGAACATGTTAGAAACACGGAACTAAGAAAGAGATCAGGCATAAAAGATGTGGTAACTGCAGTATATGAAAGCAAGATGAGATGGGTAGGTCACATAGCCAGACTCAACAGATGGACATATAGAATACTCAACTGGCAACCAAGAATGAAGAGAAAACCAGGAAGACCACCTACAAGATGGGAAGATCCACTAGTGAAATCTATGGGTATAACATGGAAGAGAGTGGCTCAAGATCAAGAGATCATTAGAAGCATCTTTGTGACCTGCACTCATGGAGAAATCTTGAGTGAAACATGGTTCCATCAAGGTTGTGTGCGTGTGTGTGCGCGTGTGTGCGTGCGTGTGTGTGCACGTGTGTGCGCGTGTGTGTATATGTGTGCGCGTGTGTGTATATGTGTGCGCGTGTGTATATGTGTGCGCGCGTGTGTGTGTGCGTGCGCGCGCGTGTGTGTATATGTGTGCGCGCGTGTGTGTGCGTGCGCGTGCGTGTGTGTATATATGTGTGCGTGCGTGTGCGTGCGTGCGCGTGCGTGCGTGTGTGCGCGTGCGTGTGTGTGTGCATGCGCGTGCGTGTGTGTATATATGTGCGCGTGTGTGCGCGTGTATATGCATGGGTGTGGGTGGGTGTGTATATGCGTGGGTGGGTGGGTGTGCGCATGCGCGCGTGTATGTGCGCATGCGTGTATGTATGTGTGTGTGTGTGTGTGTGTGTATGTATGCATGTGTGTTTGTGTGTGTGTGTATATATGTGCATGTACACTCAACAAAATACTAAAACAAATCGATATTGTTATTATTACACGACACCTCCAGAGAGCACAAAGACTCATTGAGGGAGAGCACCTACTATACAACTCTGTCTCCACCACCACTAGTATTTTCAGACAATCGCAAAGATCCATGCCCATGGAGGGATTCGAACCTGCAGCCTATTGGCTGGAGAGCGGATACACTAACCACTTGGCCAACCTGGCTGGCATGAATACACACACACACACACACACACACACAGAGCTGCCAGAGATGTTCCAGTTTTGGTTGCCATATTCCAAACTGTTGCCACAATCTGTGAAGAATGGAATTGTCCAAAATGTCATGTGAGGCATCAGCATATAAAGATACTGAACCAGTTGAGCCCAGTCCCAACCAAGGAAAAGTGACCCAGGCTATTATGCTACCACCTCCAAATTTCACGATCGATACGCGACATTCTTGTAAGCATTATTCACCAAGCATCTGTAAGGTTCAGACATACCATTGGATAGCTATATTGTGTACTGCAATTCATCGCTTCCCAGGACCCTCTTCCATTGATCCACAGTCAATGTTCAAATTGATGGTGTTGTTTGCACCATTCCTGACAACACTGGACACTGCCAGATGTAATGAAGGGCTTGTGAGGCGCAGCGACCATGACGCCCAATAGCAAACACCTCCCATCAAATAGTTCTGTCATTAGCATCCATTCCTTAGCTCATGTGGAAGTCATTTGTGATAGTTGCTAATGCTGATTGATGATTTTGTGACAGCACACTTAAGAATTTGCTGGTCCAATTTGTTAGTTTCTTTGGCCTACCAATTCGAGGGAGAGATTTGGTTCCATCAAGTTTCCACTTTATGATAACCTTGCTGACAGTAGACCAAGACACTTAAGAAACTTTTTAAATTGTCAGTGATTAATCCACGGGATTTTATAAAATTAATCGTTGAAACCACAACTTTCATGACATGTTCAAATCCAAGTTTCTTAGGGCACAAGCTCTCCTGGCGGATTATACAGTGGAATTGTATCAACTCATTGTCGTGTCGTCCCAAATGCTGTTTCAATAATGTTACCAATCCAGAATTAGCTCCTATCATGGAAAGAGCTCCGTCAGTTGTGATACTTGATAATTTTGTCAGATCTAAATCAATTTTGGAATACTGTTCCCATAGCCCAGTGAACATGTCATTACCTTTCGTTTGATCTGACAATGAACTCATTCCAATCAGCTCCTCACTTACCTCAAACTATTGCATTATTCCACATGCAAATATTAACAACTTGGCTGTGAAGTAATGTCAGTTGATTCATCAATAGCTAATGAAAAATAGGCAAATTTCTTTGAATAAGATGTTAATTGATCCTTTACATTTTCTGACATTGCACAGTCTTCTTTGCACAGTCATCTTGTTTAACTGAATTTTATCAAAATTTTTGGCTGATTCAGGACAAATTTTTTTAGCAGCTATCTCAAGGCAATCTTTAATGAAATCTCCGTCTGTAAATGGTCGGCACCTTTTTTGCTATAAGGCGAGATATTTCAAAATTTATTTCTGTTGCGATTTCCGAATCTTGAATAGGTTTTGTAAACAGCACTTGCTGACCTGTCAATTCTCGTTTCAAAAACGAAATCTTTTGTTTACATAGTTCTTCGGGTAGATTTGAAAATGTAGAATGCAGACTTTCATAGTGTCTCCTTATATTGTATTCTTTTGGTATGGCTACAGCACTTTTGCAAATCAAGCACACGATATTATTAAACGACTGCACAATACCATATTTTTCGGTCCAGCTATCATGAAACTGCCGTTTTTCATCCTGTAGTTTGCAATTCCTACTTGGCCCTGCTTTATCCATTGTAGAATTTATTTTTTACCGTTTCCTAGGGGTGATAATTAATTGTAGCAACTGCACCTACAAAAACAAAATACTCATATAACAAATAGATGAATTATAAAATTTGTTAACATTATTACTAACCGATTATCGTAAGTAGACAGGCAATCGTGAAGTCACAGCTACTTTGCTTTGCGCATGTACCATTTTTAAAAATTACCTATCGTGTAACTTGTTAAAGTTAAAATAATACACGGTGAGGCAGGCCACCAGCAAATCAACGGAGGGCCACAGTCTGTGCATTCCTACTTTAAACCAATGGTTCTTAATCTGATGTGGGTATGGTAGTGCATCCTTGGAGGATGCTGTGTAAACGATGAGGAGAGGGGCAGTAAGCATTATAATACTACTAATATAATAAAAACCAAAAATTCCATATTTAATCTAGCATCCTATTGTATGTTTGGCAACACTGTTTACAATATTGTATATTTGGCAATATTGTTCAAATTTATTTGCTACTTATTTTTTAGAATTTTTACATCGACAGTTAAGTAATTGGGCTACTTTTTGTTCTGAATTTTCTATATTGAAAATAATTAATTTAGGCTATTTTTAGCACAATCCACTTCTTTTATAAACTTTATCTGCTACTTTTCCTAATGCTTATCTGACAACCCTGGTTTGCAGTGTACATCTAGCCTGTGGTATTGTGTGGACCCATTAAAATGACTGAAAAAAGAAAGTGTCATCAGTATTCAAGTGAATATTTAAAATATGGAGTTATTCCACCTATGAATAATGAGCAATTATCAGTATACTTAATATGTGAAAAAAACTTGCTAAAATGAAGGAATGAAGCCTTCAAGAATGATTGAACATTTAAGAACAAAGCATCCAAAGATAGCAAAAAAGGATGTGGAGTATTTTCATGAATTAAAGAATAAATTTAAAAATCGTCCTGGATTTAAAGGGTTGGTTGTAAAACAAAGTAACCAACAAGAGAAGGGATTGTTGTCTTTTACAAACTTTCAAAATTAATTGCCAAATGTGGAAAGCCACATACTATTGGCAAAACCCTCATCTTACAGACTATAAATGAAGTTTTAGATATGATGATTGGCCCAGGTAAAAGTAATATAATGTTGTCAGTTCCTCTCAGTCATAGTTCAGTATCAACAAGAATTGACGAAATGGCAAAGGACATTGAAAAAAAAACTTTCTGTTGATTTAAAAACCATAGAATTTTCTTTGCAATTCAGTGTGATTACTTTGTGACAGTGAAGCTTTGTTAATGGCCTACGTGCATTATATAAATACTAATGAAGAAATTATTGAAGAGTTTCTATTTGCTGAACAACTGAAAATTGACACAAAAGGTTCTACAATTTTTAAGGTTTTTAAGGACATTTTTTTTTTAATGTTAAAAACATTCCTCTCACAAATATTATTGCATGTGCAACTGATGGAGTACCAGCTATGATAGGTCATCACCATGGATTTATAGCACATTTAAAAGAAGCAGTTCCAATTATCTTTACAATTCACTGCATTCTTCATAGGCATCACTTAGCTGCAAAACATCTTAGCAGTAGTTTACTTAAGACTTTTGATAATGTTATTAAAGCAGTGAATAAAATAAAAGCCCAGTCATTGAATACCTGTATTTTTTTGGAAACTTTGCAATGCAAATGAAGAAGAATTTGAGCATCTTTTGCTTCACACTGAAATCAGATGGTTCTCAAATGGAAACTGTCTGTGACACTTTAATGATCTCTATGATAGTGTTTTGGAATTTCTTGATTCATGTGATGAGAACATGTGTAATGTTCTAAACAAAGGAAAAGGTTGACATTACATATCTTTCCAATATTTTACAAACAAAAATTTCTTCCATTCAGTTCACCAACATTTGAGGCATAAACACCAACCTAGATGATGTGCACCACCACCTGGAGATATCCAAACCTGATCTATTTTTGACCAAACCCCCACATCTGCTATAACAACAACAGCCCATCTTAACTATCCAAACTGCACCTGGTATAATTCCTTTAACCAGAAGAGTGATACTTATCTTTTTCTGTAATCCAATATTCTTTACTTGAGGATGCCTAATCTTGAATATCCCTTTTACGTATGGAGGATGGCTTCACTTTTAGGGAATATGGGATGCAGGAAATCAGATTTCAAGAATAAAAAGTTAGATTTCAGAACTGGAGAAAATGGTAGAAACAGCAGATGAATGATGCATAATAAGGCAAGGAAATCTTAAGCCACAGAAGATATATATATATATATCTTCTGTGGCTTAAGATTTCTTTGGAGAATGGAAACAGTTTCTGACTGAGGAGAAGAGAATCTTCTTTTCTTATATATACGAGGGTGGTCTGAAAAGTTCTCAGCCTAACAATGAAAAAACAAATTTATAATTTCAAAATTATTTTTATTTTTCAACATAATCTTTCTTAAGACTAATACATTTATTCCAGCAATGCTCCAGCACCATTATCCATCCCTGTAGAGGTTCTCAGTAAGATCTGCAAAATACCTCTCTACAGCTGCAATCACCTCTTGATTCGAAGAAAAACGTTAACCAGTGAGGAAGAGTTTTAGTTTTGGGAAGAGATAGAAGTTAGAGGGAGCCAAATCTGGGGAATAGGATGGATGTTCCAACAATTCATAGTGAAGATCCCTTAATTTTCTCATTGCCAAAACACCTTTGTAGGCAGGTGCATTGTCCTGATGAAAGATGATTTTTTCTTCTGCAAACCAGGTCGTTTCTCACGAATTTTTTCGTCTCATCTAGTCTGGTTAAAATATCGGAATAATATTCCTCGGTTATTGTTTTACCCATTTCAAGATAATTAATAAACAAAATGCCTTTTTGCATTCCAAAACACCGATGCCATTACCTTTCCTGCTGATGGAACAGACTCTGTCGTCTTTGGTGCTGAACAACCGGCTTCTGTCAAACTGTTTTGACTGTTGTTTGGATTCTGGTGTGTAATGGCGAATCCAAGTCTCATCTATAGTGATAAATCGACACACAAAATAGGTTTTATTCTTCTTAAAAAGCTCCAAGCACTGTTCAGAGATTTTCATGCGAGTGCATTTTGATCTGCTGTGAGCAAACACTGCATCCATCTCGTGCAACACTTTTTCATTTGCAATTCTTCATGCAAAATATATCCTACATGTTATTTTAAAATGCCTATAGTCTCAGCAATTTCACGCACTTTGTCTCACTGGTCATCCATTACCATATCGTACACTTGATCAATGATTTCTTGGTGTTGTTACACTTTTTGGATGTTATAAGATATATCCACAGAAGATATATCTTCTGTGGCTTAAGATTTTCTTGCCTAATTATGCATCATTCATCTGCTGTCTCTACCATTTTCCCCCAGTTCTGAAAATCATTCCAACTTCTTATCCTGGAAGCCTGATTTCCTGCATTCCAAACTCCCTAAAAGTGAAGTCATCCTCCTTGGCACATATTTAATGCCCACACCTGTAACTGCTCCCTTTTTTCCAGGGAGCAGTTACAGGTGTGGGCTCAAAAAGAAGTAGAGGTATATGCTGTAAACAATTGCCTAAAACATTGTTCATCTCCTGATAATCCTCTCCAATAATCAACACTGAATGTTTTCTTAATTAGTTCTTCCAAGTACACTGTTGAGGTGACTGTCCTCTCTTGGTGATTCAAATCTCAATCTCATCCGTGTTTCATAATCTCTAGTGGAATGCACTCCTCAGCTCAGCCACTCACATCCACGTGTACTTTGGCTCAACAATACCGATTGGATAGATTCTCCTCTCTTCCTCTTTGGTCAGACTACTGTTTCCATTCTCCAAATACAGTTGCTTGTTGTCATCTTGTTATAGAAACTATCCATGTTGGAATGAAAGCCTTTAATCCTCACTCTGTTCAAAATTCCTGCTCTATATCCATTCCATGGGTTTCCAAAAGTGTGCCAGGAGGAGGTTCAAGAAATGAAAACAGCTTACCATGTTTGCTGATAGTGAGACAAAATTCCAGCTTCATTTATTCACATCCTATACTGAGATCTGCTTGAGAAACCATCATTAATGGTAAAATCTATCAGCTGGCCACTGTTATCTACTTCCTTAATTACTAACTTCCTCTCCTCTCACTTCCTAGTATATACAAGATTCCTTTCCTTGTATACATTTGTGACCAATATGTCTAGTAGACTGTTCCTTGAACAGCCTGCATAGAATCAAATAGGAAAATATTATTATTTACTGCATTAAGTATAGACATGAATTTTTTTTTTTTTTTTGAAATAGTAGTTGATCTTAAAAAAACCGACCTAGTGTCAATAAATGTTTTATAAAACTCCTTAAGATATGAGAAACTAATTCTTAGAACTTTTGGCCAATGAAGACAAGGACCACAGAGGGTAGCCTCTCTCAGGACTTTGAGCATTCAATATGATCTCTTCCACTTATTGCATTGTTTGGAATACAATATGGTCCAAGAAATGAAAACAACTTATCATATATGGCTGATGGTGACACAAAACTCCAGCTTCATTCACATCCTATACTGAGATCCGCTTGAAAACCATCCTTAATAGTGATTTTTTCCATTTTTTTTTCTCATTTTATTTTTTTTCATTTTATTTATATTATTTTATTTAATTTCAATTTATTTTCATTACATTCAAAAATTAGCTTCATGCAATAATCTTAAATATATAATCACTGATTGTTCATATTTCTTATTCTGTTTCTTCTTTTTCCCACATTGACATTGTTTTCAAAATTTTCAGTTGCCTGTATATCTGCTTATTTTTACCCAGTCTATCATATTTGATAGAATGGATAAAAAGTCAGTTCTCAAATCACAAGGAGGATTAACCACCAAGTCTAACACCATTAGATTCTATATGTACTTACTCTTCTTATTTACAATACCTATATAACCCATGTATATACATATAACCCCTGTTAATAGTTCTGAATTGTGCCATTACTTTTTTTTTCAATTTATAGTTTTTCCTGCACATTTCTTCATCACCTTTCAGTCCAGTACATAGCTTATTATTGTAATGAGTAAAGACAGAGATGAGACTTTCATGTTGTCATCCATTAAGTGTAATTCACTCAGAACTATCAGATCTAGTCCTCACATTTAATATGCATGTTCTTGATCATAACTGTTTCAGCTTTCCCTGTATTTATCTTTGCAAGACTTTCCTCAAAACTTTTTTTTTTCACTTGAATCTAATCAAAGGCATATTCTTATCTCTCAGTTTCTTTCTATCATTTTCCTTACAGCAAAAATAAAACCAAACTGCCTTTTCTCTGGATTTCTTTAAAAGTATAACATCTGCATAAAGTAAAGAACTGAGATTAACATCTCCAATTTTGATGGCAGGTTTAATACCACTTTCCTTCATAAAATGAATAACAATGGGGATAATATACATCCTTGTGTGACACCAGATGTAATATCAAACCATTTTCCTGTATTTGCTTCAATTGAAGTAACTGCTGACTTACAACTCAAATAAAGACTAAGTATTGCTTGATATAATGTCCCATTGGCACCATATAACTGGTGCCAATGGGACATTTCATAAAAGCATTTCAAACAGCTTTTCTCTTGGCACCTTGTCATATGCCTTTTTCAGATCTATGAAACATAAATACAGATCTTTGTTATATTCCCACAATTTCTCAACTATTTGTTGTAAAATGAAAACCTGACAACCTCTATTTGGCCTGAATCCAGCTTGTTCTTCACTAAGCTTCCCTCCACAATCCTTCTCAACTGTTTTTCAAGTATACTTGCATAAATCTTACCAGGGACAATAGGAAAATACCCCTGTAATTCTCAAATTTGGTTTTATTTCCCTTTTAATATATGGTTACTACGAGAGCTCTATTCCAATCATCCAGAATTCGTTCTGGCCTTCTGAACTATGCAGTGCAGCCACTGTAAGACTTATACCTCCATACTTCAGCATTTCTGTTTGAATATCATCTATCCAGCTGCCTTTCCACATTCAGACTTTTTTCTACTTCAAGTATGGATGTGTATTCTCGATTGTATGCCTGTTGAGTATTTTTTTTTTTTTTACCACTGTGCTGTCACTGGTTTCATTTACCAATTTTTTGAAGTAATTACTCCCATACATCAAGGATATCTTTATCTCCAGTTTTCATGTCACCTTTATCATCTCTAATTCCTTGAACAGCACTTGCTCCTCAATTTCTCAGCTTTTTCAACAACCTCTGGAATATTTTGCCTCCTTTCTGATATTTATTTTCTATGTTCTTACCAAATTCTTCCCATGACTTGTTTAGCTTTCTTACATTTGTCACTGTATTTTCTAAGAGCACAAGTGGATTTATTTGCCAGGAACTTTCAATATGCTTTCTTCCATTCATTCACTGCCTCTTTAACTTCCTGTGTCCACCATGGAGTTCTGATTTTTCTATCCTTGCAGACAACCTCACCACATGCTTCTCTGGCTCAATCAATCAATTTTTTTTTCAGCGCTTGCCACTGAATCTCCAAGGTTTGGTTCCTGTTCTCAAAGTCTTTCATTTCTTTTTTTGAATAATGTTTGTGTGTTTTAGTCTACAGTTCACATCTGAGAGCTTAGCCTTTATTCGCTTTAAAACTTTGTTACATGCTCTTGTTTTCAAAATGAAATTCAGTTTTATCCTGCTCAAGACTGAATGGTGATTACTACCAATTTCAAATCATCTCTACACTCTGATCTCCTGTACCAGTAAACATCACCATCAATGAGACTTTTCTTGCCTCTTCTCTAGATGTGAATTTATGCACATTTTTATATTGGAACATTGTGTTAGTAATAACCAGTCCATGTCCTGAGCAGAAATCTAACAGGTGCTTGCCATTATTATTAGCTTTGCTCTTTTCTCCAAATTTTTCCAAAATGTTTCTGTATGTCTGGTAATCATTCCCTACTCTGCTATTTAGATCTATAACAAGGACCAACTTTTTGTTTTTCATTGTGTCAGTTGCTTTCTCTAAAGCCTCAAAAATTTCATCCACATTTTTTCTTAGTAGAACCTTCTGTGGGAACATAGGTACAAATAAGTTTCATTGTCCAGTTCCCCACTCTTATATTTTTCCACATCACTCTACTTGAAATTGGCTGCCATTCAAGAAGATTATTCTTGTATTTAGTATTAAATACTATAGCTATGCCTTCTTTTCCCTGATTGTTATTGCCAGAATATAACATTTTGTATTTGTTGCTTAGAAAGATCTCACCAATTTTTGTCTTTCTTTCAGTCACCCCTATTATGTCAATCTGGTACTTATCCATTTCTTTGCCATTGAGGCTTCTTATATTGATAGTAGTGATTTTGAACTCTGATGTTGTGTTGGGGTGCATTTCAGGATTTGTTCCGGTAGTTGACTTTTCGCTGTTTGCCTTGGTTTCCTGCAAAAACAATAGGAGCCTTGTTTAACTGGGTGATGCCCCAGCCGGCATGAAATTCTGTCATGTTGTACCATCATTTTACATTGTGGTTTAAGCCAATAAGAATACAGTTTGGTTGGCTAAATCTCAAATTGTCAGCCCATCCTCATTTGTTCAGTATCCTGGTAGATACCTAACAGGTATCTACCATTTGTGCACTATCCTTCCTTTCCTTTACTTACAAATCCGTTGAACAAATCTGTATTGTAGACTACTTGAACTGATAATTTCAAAAATAACATAACATAAAATAACATGTTTTATACTATGCTGTGCAATTGTATCTTATGTGTAATTTTTCTCTAGAATTCCTCAAAAAAAAAAATTAGTGCTCTGTGGATGATTCTAAACATGAATTATTTTTTATACTGAAAATGGATATGGATATTGAACATATTTTGTTTAAGCACTTAAACTAATGGCAAAGGTATGTTGTTAATTTCCATTATCCTAAATTAAATTTAGGGTATATATATATTTTTTTTTTTTTATTTTGAAAAAAAATCTTTATAAGAGTAACTGTTATATTTTTTTTTAATATTCTCTTCTTTTTCCACTATGTAAGAATACTATATTGAAAATATAACATTCAAAAATGCTTTATCCTTATTTTATCTCAAAGGCTACTTTTATCTTACTTGCTACAAAATTTTTTGACATTTTAATGGAGAGTGTGACAACCATATATATATATATATATTTAAAAAAAAACTGCTTTATTTCCCTTATAGGGAGTAGGTGGGGCCATTTAAGCCTATCTAACTTTTGAAGACTGAGGAAGCAGTTCAGTCTGACACATCTTTGACTACTGTGTGCAGATTTGGTCACCTGGGTTTCTTGGGGATCAGGTGGTGCAGAAGATTCAAAGATGAGTGACCAAGCTGGGGACAGGTGTCTGGAATGCTGTAGAATGAGGATACACCCTCTGTCCAAAGAGAAACCGAACTTTTCGAAAATAGAAGAAACTAATGGCACCACCTGTTGTATCTTTTTGTTATGGAAAGCCGCAACCTTCATTAATGTTGTGTCAACTGTTTATGACATTTCTTTCATTAGAAGCCAAGTTATAGTGCCAAGAATGACAGTGTGTTTTGACGAATGGTCGGAAAATGAGTTTCAAACAGAGAGCTGCGAAATGCATCAGATGCTTCATAAAGCATACGGTGATGAATGCTTATCCTGTACTCAAGTTCATGAGTGGTTTAAGCGATTTCAAAGTGGTTTCATTTGTGGACTACAAATGAAACCACTTTCTACAAATTTAGTTGATAGACAGAAAAGAGAAGACTCGATAGAAACTTTTAAGATATTAAAGGGGATTTATAAAATTGATGCAAAGAGCTTCCGTAGCTCGGTCGGTATAGACGAAGCCCTTTCATCAGAAAGACCTGTGTTCGATTCCTGTCGATGTGAACCTTTATCTGGTCTCTTTCAACTAAAGGTGAGTTAGCCAGCCTTATATGAAAGTAGAGGGTTTTTTTCTCCTGGAAACACTGGTTTTTCATCCCTCAGAACAGACAAACCAGCCCCGTGAACACATGCTGCTACAGTCAAAAAATATATCCCCCCCCTTATCAGCAGGCTTGCCACAGGCCGGCTGGGGGTTGTGCTAACAAAGTCGTATGTAATGTAATACATGGAACTTGCATTGGAAGTGGGATAAACATGCAGAGGAAGAGAGAATAAAATTGATGCAAAGGAAATTTTCGAATATATGACAAATAGTCAGAGAACTAGGGGCCATCTGTGGAACTTGTGCATGAGTGTGGTTAATTAGAGGTGTGTGGACACAATTTTTTGAACAAAGAGTGATGAATGAGTGGAATGGATTGTCAGAATTAGTTGCGAGTTCCCTGACAGGGAATGAGTTTAATGAGAGTTATGATAGATTTTGTGTGTAATAATAGTTAGTTTGGTTTTCCCACAATTAGTCTCTGAACTCCATGGAGATACTGTATTATAATAGTAATAATCTCCACCAGTAACCAATCAGAAATAGCTCCCAAGATTATCACTAATTATAAATGGTCTCCACTGAAGAGACGGCTGACAAGTGCCACCATCTTGTGGTCCATAATTCTAAAACTATGAGGGTGGTTTGAAAAGTTCTCGGCCTCGACCATAGATGGCAATATCAGTAAGATTTTTTTCTAAGTTAGTACATCTGTCATAAGCGTTCATGTGAAATTGCAAGTCATTCTATCAAATAGTTTGTTTTATACAGCTATCTAAAGCAAAAGTGTTGTCTATAACCCTTGAAATGGATAAAATTGAGTATCGTGCAGTTATAAAATTCTTTGTGAAAGACGGTTTAAGTTCATAAAAGTTTATGGGCACTCTTCTTCTTCATTTTCGACAATTAAGAAATGGACTGCCACGTTTAAATATGGGCATTCCGCCCTTGAAGACGATCCACATGAAGGACGTTCAAAAAGTGTAATAACACCAGAAATCATTGATCAAGTGCATGATATGGTATTGGATGACCGGCGAGTCAAAGTGCGTGAAATTGCTGAGACTATAGGCATTTCAAAAGAACGTGTAGGATATATTTTGCATGAAGAATTCAAATGAAAAAGTTTTGTGCAAGATGGGTGCCCCATTTGCTCACAGCAGATCAAAAACACACTCTCATGAAAATCGCTGAACAGTGCTTGGAGCATTTTAACAAGAATAAAACTGATTTTGTGTGTCAATTTATTACTATGGATGAGACTTGGATTCACCGTTACACACCAGAATCCAAACAGCAGTCAAAACAGTTTGACAGAAGCCGGTTGTTCAATGCCAAAGAGGACAGTCAGTTCCATCAGCAGGAAAGGTCATGGCATCGGTGTTTGGGGATGCTAAAGGCATTTTCTTTATTAATTATCTTGAAAAGGATAAAACAATAACTGGGGAATATTATTCCAATCTTTTAACCAGACTAGACGAAAAAATTCGTGAGAAATTTCCTGATTTGCAGAAGAAAAAAAAATCATCTTTTATCAGGACAATGCACCAGCCTATTTTTTTTTTTTTTTTTTTTTTTTTTTTTTTTTGCAATGGGAAAATTAAGGGATTTTCATTATGAATTGTTGGAAGATCCATCCTGTTCCCCAGATTTGGCTCCCTCTGACTTCTATCTCTTCCCAAAATTAAAACTCTTCCTTGCTGGTTAGCATTTTTCTTCAAATCAAGAGGCTGATTGCAGCCTGTAGAGGGGTATTTTCAGATCTTACTGAGAACCACTATAGGGACAGGATAATGGCGCTGGAGCATCGCTGGAATAAACGTATTAGTCTTGAGGGAGATTATGTTGAAAAATAAAAATAATTTTGAAATTATAAATTTGTTTTTTCATTGTTAGGCCGAGAAATTTTTCAGACCACCCTCATATATATATTTGTCTGAGATAGTGTGGGTTCTACAGTCGATTTTCTTGAGTTTTTAAAAAAAAAAAAAAAAACCCTGCTTACCCATACTATAAATCGACTAACTTGGAAGCCACTCTAAGAAAGGCATAAATGTTCCTTTAGCTGGTGACTAGAATTGAACCTAGGTGTTTCTTTGGGTGGCCACTCACCATGGGGTGCAAATGCCACTTCTGTTGAGCTACACAGGCTCTTATGCAACATGACTGTGGCAGTGATTTTCACATGAATTCTTAATGTATAAAAAACATAATGAACAGATAATTTAATTATTTGTGTTTCACTCTTGACATTCATATATACCCTCTTGTTGAGGTAGATAAGGTGCAGTGCTTTTCTTCATCAGCGTCATCATTTTACATTATTCAGGACTATCCTAAAATGTTTATTCTTGACAGACAGCTATATCATCACAGTTAATAATAGTATGATCTTGTTATTGCAAATGTGATCATTTCCAACAGTGAAGCCAAGCCAGTTGAATATATAAGCACAATATATATAATATCAAAATACATTAATTTCCTAATAAGAAAACATAAAAATGCTATGATGAAAATTAAAAACATTTGAAAGGAAGGTCTTTATACAAAATGAGTTAATGACCAAAAGATATAAAACCCACAGTAGTTTGTTTGGGAGTTTTGTGCGAGTATATGCTCTCACAAAAAAGCTAATATTTGCAAGTGTACATAATTTTTCTTTCACTTGGAAATCAGAATTTTAACTTACAAATATTTAGCTTTTTTCTGGCTTTATATAGAGTTTATGACTATTTGAAGTTTCTAGCAAATTACCAAAACAAACTTAGCATAAGAGAATCTTCCCCTCAAACAGTTTGTCAGATACTATACAATTAAGATTTCACAACGAGTTTTGGGTTGGCTTTCTTCCAAATTGGTCTTACTTGTCAGGTCTATTTGATCAGCTTCATTTTATTCTCTTCTATAGACTCCTTATTCCATGAACTCTCCTTTTACTATTATGTGACATCGCCAAGGAGCCCAAGAACTCAACAGGGCATTCTTCTCTAACACACACACAGCTCACTGTCTCCACTACTTAATCTGCCAGCTGCACATAATGTTGGCCACTATCATCTACACACAATGCTATCTGCTTACCACTACCATTAGTGTTTTTGCCTATAAGTTGCATATATATCCTCCTGGCTGACTTGCCTGTATGTGGGATAAAAGAATAAAGTTTCTGGCAGAAGAAACACTGCTATCCCTGTATGAGATTGGCTGACTCGCCTTCAGTTGAAAAAAACTCATATAAGGATTCCTCTTATCATGACAAGAATTGAACTCTGGTCATTGCCAGGTGAAGGGTGCAATGTACCATCGATTTTGGATTAGTTCTGCTTGCACATTGATGCATTATGTGGATGCTTGGAGTGCATTTGAGAGCAGAGAGGAATTGTATGCGAGAGACTGCCTGCATTTGAATGAGGAAGAATGTAGGCACCTGGAGAGATTGCTGTTCTGAACGAGTCAGTGTGTCCCAGTGTGGATGGTAGCAGGGGTGGCCTCTTGTGGGAATGGGTACTTGGGGGGGGGGGGGGGAAACGACATCTGGTAATGCTGAGCCCAGTGGAGTCTAGAGGGGATAATGCTGGGTATAGAAACAATGGCATTTTTATGTTTTATACCAATCCCAGAAATATTCGGAATAAGGGAGAAGAATTGGTGGCACTGATAGCATCAGCCTGGCCAAAGATTATTGGGATCACAGAGACATGGCTGACAGAAGAGGATATAATAACAGGAATAGAAGTTGCTGGGTACAGCATTTTTCGGCAGGATAGGAAGGGAAAGCGTGGTGGTGGAGTACTGCTTATGATAAGCGATAACCTATGTCTTCTAAGAGTGGAGGCTTTGGAAGGCTGTGACACTAATGATTTTGAAAGCATATGGTGTGAGGTAGAGGTGGGCAAGACAGGATATTTAGTGGGGTGTTGCTACAGACCAAGGAGCATAGAGGGTGGGGACCAAGAGATGTTGAGACAGTTGAGCATGGCAAGTGCAAGAAGAACGATTGTTATGGGAGATTTTAACTACAGCAGTATAGATTGTGGAAAGAAAGATGCATGTAGCATAAGGGAATGGAATTTCTAGCATTCTTGAGGGACAAATGTCTTAGGCAACATGTAACAGAGGGAACAAGATGTTCAAGAGTTTTGGATTCGGTTATAGCATTAGTCCATATGGTCACTCTCTCCAGTTGGAGAGAGTGACCATATGGTTTTGACTTGGAAAATGAATAGACATGCAGGAGTATCAAAGAGACGGGAATGTATGCGGAATTATAACACAGGTGATTATAATAGTCTTAGACGTCAACTTGGGGAAGTTTCGTGGAGGGAGGAATTGGAAGGCAGGGATTAGTGCTTGGGAAATTGTGAAGGAATATTTGTTAGCAGCAATTGTAAGCTGTATTCCACGAGTGAAGAAGAGGACACAATTTGGAGTAAAGTGGATGACAAACAATATTAAATAGGAGCTACATGCGAAAAAGAGGCTATGGAAGAGATATAAGAAGACAGGTGAAGAGAAGATGCAAGAAGAATATAAGATACAGGCCAGAAGAGTGACTAGTATGGTAAGGAAGGCAAAACTCAAATATGAGAAAAGATTGGCCCTCAGATCCAAGGAAAATCCTAGGAAATTTTTTAGCTATGTGGCCAGTAGGAGGAGAAATGACTGTGGAAGAATGACATTGTGGGATAAAAATGGGAATGGAGTTGCTGATGGGGAGGACATAGTGGAATTGTTCGATGAACACTTTATTGGAGTATTTCATTCTGGAGGAGTCAATTTGAATACTAGATGGATAGAGCAGGTTTGAGGTTTAGAGGTGCAGGAGGAGAGTTTGTTCCACATACTGAGTACTCTGGATGTTAGTAAAACTGTGGGACTGGATGGTATTTCACCATGAGTTTTGAGAGAATGTGCTGAGGAACTGACAGTGCCCTTGACCTGGCTTTTCAATGAAAGTCTAGCTGCAGGAAAGGTGCCCATGGAATGAAAGGAAGGTAAGATAGTGCCATTGCATAAGGGCGGTAGCAGACTGGAAGTGTCTAATTATAGTCCAGTTTGTGTGTCATCAGTAGTTAGTAAGATCTTGGAGAAAGTAGTGAGGGACCATATACAGCATTAGGCAGATGAGGTTAATGTTATCAGTGAGAGTCAACATGGATTTGTGAAGGGGCGCGCTTGTTTTTAGCAATATGCTAGCCGTTTATGATAAAGTTACAAGAGCATCAGATGAGGGAAAGGCATATACTGCCATTTTCCTAGACTTATCAAAGGCATTTGATAGGGTGCCACATGATAAGCTGATATTCAAGTTGCAGCACATGGGTCTGGATGTCACATTGGTCAACTGGATTCAGGATTGGCTGTCCGATAGATATCAGAGAGTTGTGTATGGGGGGGAGCAATAATCAAACAGGCAGAAGGTTACAAGTGGGGTTCCACAGGGCTCAGTACTGTGACCTATATTGTTTAACCTTTATATCAATGACATTGTCTGTGGATTGCAAGGGGATATTCAGTTGTTTGCAGATGATGCGAATCTGGGAAGGGTTATTAGTAATAGTGCAGATGTGGTAGCCCTGCAAGAGGATTTGAATAAGCTAGATAGATGGGCAAATTAATGGGGGGGTATCAGTTTAATGCAGCAAAATGCAAGAAGGTCTTGAGGTTTGGGACACATCGATGGGACGCTGAATACTTTATGGGAGGAGTTAAACTGGAGGAAGTAGGGGAGACGAGATCTGGCGTGATGATTGATAGAAACCTGAAATTTAGGGGAATCCTCTGTGTTACCTTCACTACCATTGCAAAGGTAGTGAAGGTAACACAGAGGATTGCTGCAATAATGAGGACACTGACCTGCAGAGATAAAGGGGTTATCATTCTGTTGTATAAGACTCTGATCAGACCACACTTAGACTATTGTTCTCAGATCTGGTCCCCAGGATTTGAAGGGGATAAATTTACTGGAATGGGTACAAAGGTGGATAACAAAGATGGTGTCGGAACTGTACAATGTTAGTTATGAGGATTGGCTGAGGGAGTGTGGACTGCAAAGTTTGGTGGATAGAAGGAGGGTGATATGATTGGGACTTTTAAACTGTTGAGAGGTGGTTACAGGGTTGACACTGGGGAGTTCTTTCGCTTGGTTGAACAGTAGGAAGGAGTCATGACAAGGCGCCATCCCTGGAAGTTATGAAAGGAAACTGTGAGAAAGAGAGTGAGGAGTGGTTTCTTTGCATGGAAGGTCGTTGAACCATGGAATGCATTGCCTGATGGAGTGGTGAAACCGAGAACGGTCAATGCATTTAAGGAGTGGTATGATAGACTTTGTGTTTCCTAGGAGGGACCTCCCTCGATGAGTCTTGATAGACGTGTTTCTCACAAAGGACCTCCCACAACAAGTCTTTTGACTCCATGGAGGCCTGAATAATAATAATATTATTGATAATGTTAGGTTTTCTGTATCTCCATTTTTAATGTTCAATCTGTCCACTCTTAATTTTCCTCAAAACTTGCATGTCCATGGTCTTGAAACTTTTATTTCTTAATTCATTGTTGAAGCCAGTTCAGACCACTAATCTGGTCTCTTTTAGTTGATTTCTCTCATTTTCTATATAAAGTTATTCAGCTGGCTTTCCACCATATCATTCCTACTTAATCTGTTTTCTCTTTCCATATTTAGTTGGTCATCTTCATTAAAAACTGTACTAAAATCATAGTCATTTTCTGCTTCTCAGTAATTTAATTTAACTTCATTACTGGAAATTCAGTTAATGATTTTCTTTTTTCTTATCTAATTTCATACTTTTATCTTTTCATTGCTTATACCATATTTGTCATAGCAGCTGTTTAATTTTGATATATTCTTTGAAGACTTATAGATAATTTAAGGATATTGTCATCTGCATAGAATTAAAACAAACAAACAAACAAAAAAAAATTAAGCTCGATGTCTCTTACTTGAATAGCAGGTTTATTGCTACTTTCCTTGATAAGGTGGTAGATGCAGATTATAAATAACAATATTGATAATCTGCAATCCTGCCTTACACCTGATTTTGCACCTAACCGCTTTGCATATCCTTTGATTCTAACTGCTATTCACTTTTTTCCCCCTCCCACCCACAAAAGTTGCAAACGTATAATACATTAGTATCATCAGTAGGCTAATGATTTTTTAAATCATTTTTTGTTTTTATTTATTTTAATTAAAGATGCTGCAAATTTATTTATTTTTTACATAGTCTGGCAACCCTGCTCTAGTGACCAAACATGGAACTTTTTTCAAGCCACTACCTCTAATAAGTAGGATAATTGTCTCACACCTGGTGATGAAATTCATTCCTTCCTATCTATGTAAAGACAATTATAAACTTCCATAACTATAGCAGGATTTGAACCTTCAGCTTGTTGGTTGGGGAGCAGGTATGTTGGTTTCTTGATCAACTGGTTTAAATAAGCTCTGTCATTTTGTATAAAGGTTCCATCTATACTTGTAGTTTTTTATATGGTACCTTTATATACTTTTTGAAGATCAACAAAGCTTAGATATCTTTAATATTTGTGATTTCTTGACTGCTTATTAGAATTTAAAATAGTCCTGGAAAATTCTTTCATATAAATTGAGAGAGAATGTTTCATGAGGTCACTTAAGGGTCAAAAATAGATAACTGGAAGAAGACTTCCACATCACTTAAAGAATGTGGAGAACCGACTGGGGGATTCAGACAATGTCCAATCCTTGCCTTGTGCATACCTGCATCTGCTTGAACAAATGAAAATAAGCTGGTAATTTGGGTTTTAAAAAAAAAAAAAGAAAAAAAAAAGCCAAGTCTTATGAACTTATGACAGTTGAACTCAAGGAGCGCATAAGGCTTGACCAAGCAATAGGCTGTTAGTTAGAATTCTGCCATATGCATGAACTCATGTAGTTTTCTTTAGGTAGTAGTCGAATTTCATTGCTTAGTGTGAGACCACTACTTTGCTTATTGGTGGTGTGAAGAAGCTTGAAAAGTTCCATCACTAAAACGGGGTTTTCAGACCAGTTAAAAAAATAAAATAAAAAAAATGCAAAAAAGAACCTCCTTTGTCCACTTATGGCATGTACTCTAGATTTAGCACTTTTTTTCACATAATGTACATTGTAGTGTTCTGAACAGCTTTCTCTTGTCTCTGTGTTGTTTATGCTTTTCCAAATCTATAAATTTATCTACATAACTTATCTACAAAATATAGATCCTTATTATATTACCACAATTTCTCAACTCTTGTAGAAAGTTTTTTCACTTAGTTAAAAATAAATTATAGTTGCCAAGAAATTATAATTGTTGTTTAATCCTTTATCTAAGTGTAAGCAAACAAAGTTTATAGGTGAAGTATCTTTTTCTAGGCTGCTTGTGTATAGAGGCTGATGACTTCAAATCAGATGCAGTAGTATCCCATAATGCAAAATGTTTCCTTTCAGAAGTACATAATGTTATGCATTAAGGGAGGGTCACTACTCAGACTTGTTTCAACCTTGATTGAAGTCTCATCAGTTATGAGCCACACCTGGTAAAGATAACAAAGTTGAATTAATGTGGAAGTCATATACAAGTAGCAAAACATCTTTTTGCTACTCATCTCATGTATGCTTGCATAAGTCTTACCTCGAATACTTGGTAGAGAAATTCTTCTGTAAATCGCAGGTTATTTTATTTCCCTTTGAGCCCTATGAAAGCTCTGCTCCAGTCATCTGGTTGGCTGAGTGGTTAGCATATCTACTCTCCAGCCAAAAGACTGCAGGTTTGAATCCTGCTGTGGGTATGGATGTTTGTGATTGTCTGTGAAAATACTAGTGGTGAACAGTAGATGGTGTTGGTATAGATGATGCGGTTCACTGTAGTTGGTGAATTTGAGTGGTGGAGACGAAGAGTTGTAGAGTAGTGCCCTTCCTTGAGTCTTTGGACTCCTTGAAGGTGTCACGTAATAATAATAATGTATTAATATGCATTCCTCTAGAATATTTTCTACCATTGCTTTATCACTGCTTGTTCCATTTTTAATTTTTCAGATTACTTACACTCCAGATATGCAGAACATAATTTGTTTTCATGTTACCATTGTCATCTGATTCCTTTTATTATTTCTTCCATTTCTGCACTTTTCAATAGTCTCCAAAACATTTTTTTGCCTTTCTAATATTTATCTTCTTGTGAAAGCCCTCCCATGACTTTTGTTGAGCTGCTTTTATACAATACATTGCTTCACTTATGTCATTTCGAGGACCGCCTCTCACTTTTTTGAGTCTGTCATTGAGTTCTGAATTTTTTATCCTTATAGAAAATTCATGTTTTCTTCAGGATCTGCCAACGAATCTCCTCAATTTGGTTCTTGTTTTCAGACTCATTTTTTCTTGAATAATATATATTATTTGACTTTACAGGTTCACATCTGAAAGCTGCTTGACATTGATCCTTTTTTAAAATTTTCTTATGCACTTTTCTTTTCAATATGGTATTCAGTTTTATTCTGCTCAAAATCAAAATTAAATGATTCACTGTATGTTTCATATCCCCTGTATAGTCTGGAATCCTGCACCAGTGTTAAGATATCAGTGTGAACATTCATTTAGTCAATGAATTCTTTTTAGAATCCCAACAAGGACCAGCTTTCCCATTTATTTTGCCAGCTATCTTTTCTGATGATTAGAAAAATTCCTTCTGTAGGAACATAGGCACATGAGTTTCATTATTCAAATTCCATCATCATCATCAATTTCCTGATGTGTACCCCCAAGGTACACATCAGGAAATTGATGATCAAGGATCTTCAGGTTACTATGACAGCACTACATGATTAAGTTTGTTATTATTAATCTCCTATCAACAATTTCCTTTCAAATTAATCTATTACTTGTGAGCACTCCAATATTGTCATATCTAGCATTCTGTGCTTCTAAAGGCACTTCTGACTGAATCAATACACGTAGACTTTGGTCTTCCTCTGGGTCTCTTTCTTGACATCAAACACCTGTTTTACTAATCTTTCTTCACCCATTCTATTTAAGTAGCCATACCATCTTAGATTAGCTCTGCTGACACATTCTTGAAATGCTAATAATGTCAAGTTCCTTTCTAATAATGCCATCGGTGCACTCTCCTCATTTTTCTCAGAATCCTCACATCTGTGGTCTCTGGTCTTGGATCAAGTGCTTTATTTCTAACCCAACTCTCAGATCCATACTTAAAATTGGTTTGAACACTGTTTTGTATACTGCTAGTTTGGTGTTTTGGTTAATTTCTCTCTTATTCCATATAAATTTATTCAGCTACCCACCATACCAACTTTTTTTTTATTTCCAGATTTAACCTGCCATCTTTATTAAAAACTGCCTAAATAGCTGAAATATTTACTTGTTCTATAGGATCTCCATTCAGAATGCGGCTGAAGTTTTCTATGCTCTTGCTTACTTTCATAGTTTTGGTCTCTTTTTATTGTAGATTTTCATGCAAAATTTGTTACAGCTATTGAATCCTGGAGACTTACACTAAATATGTATAGGAATACAACATTATCTGCATAAAGCAAAGAGCTAAGTTTGACATCTCCAATACTGATATCAGGTCTGATGCCACTTTCTTTCATAATCTGAATTATATAGCTGATGAATAACAGTGCGGATAATGTGCATCCTTGTCTTATCCCTGATTTTACATTAAATCATTTTCCTGTATTTCCTTCAATTTTAACTGATGACTGAAATTTTAACTTAAATATAGACTATGTATTGCTCTGTATAATGTTCCATTCATCACATATAATTTTAGTATTTTGGAAATCTTTTCTCTGGGCACCTTGTCGTATGCTTTTTCCAAATCTACAAAACTTAGGTACAGATCCTTGTTGTATTCCCACAATATCTCAACCATTTGTCTTAAAGTGAAAATCTGAACTTGACACTTCTACTTGTCTTGAACCCAGCATGGTCTTCTCCAAGTTTCTTTTCCACAATATTTCTCAACCTCTTTTCAAGTATGCTTGCATAAATCTTACTTGGAACACTTAGTAGTAATTCTCACATTCAGTTTTTTATAAATGGGTACTATGAGAGCTCTACTCCACTCATCAGCAACTCAACCTTCTGGCCAGGCCTTCTGAATTATGCAGTATAACCACTGCAAAACTGTTATACCTCCATACTTAAGCATTTATGGTGAATATTTTCTACTCTAGCTGATTTTCCACATTTGAAGTTTTTGATAGCATTTTCTACCTCAAGTATTGATATGTTCTCTTCTTTGCATTCCTCTTGAAAATTTTTTAGTAAGGTTCTGTCACTGGTTGGTTCAATTAACAATCTTTCAAAGTAATTACTCCAGATATCTAGGAGTAATGTTCATGCTCTAGGCGCAGACTCTCCAAGTAATTTAATATATGTGCTGTATTTATTATCATGGATGCAGCCCTCAGATAAATCTTTTTTTAATGTGGCCCTCAGATTAACTAAGGTTGGACAGCCCTGATCTAAGTGGATTACTGCACAAGGGGGTTACTTTGAAAGTGATAGTAACCACTAGTCCACAGGTCAGCAAATATAGTTTATATAGGTGCATTCCAAGAATCTGTCACACTTATGATCTTACATGGTATAGATGGTTTTATATTATTATTACGGGCAACTCCAAGGAGTCCATAGACTCATCGAGGGAGGCCCTAACATCATGTCAAGAACAACTATTCGACATTCACACAGTATCTATCATACCTTGCCTTGAACTCATTTACAATCAAGGCACTCACAACAGACTCTGGCAGCTTATTCCACTCATTCACCACTCTCCAAGTAAAAAAACCTAGCTCTGACACCCTTGCTAACCACATTCTTGCCCAGCTTCCATGTATGGCCCTTAGTCTTCCCACCACCAGTCCTATTCTCAAAAATATCTTCTGAATTAATCTTATAGAAACCCTTCAGTAATTTGAATGTCTCAATCATATCACCCCTTTTCTGCCTATCAACCAATTTCTGCAACCCACAAATCTTCAACCTGTTCTCATAAGGTTCATTCCACAGACCTGCTATCATCTTGCACTCGTCTCTAGATCCTCTCCACCTCCTCCTCATCCATAAGAAACCCTGGCTCCCATATCTGGGCACAGTAAGCTAGATGGGATCTTATCAAGGCTCAATACAGAGAAACAATAACCTGTTTGTCTCTGCTTGTTAAAGTATTTTTCAGCAGCCAAGTGATTTGATGAGTTGATTTAGCCACTTTTGCGATGTGACCCTAAACTTCAACTCCCTATCCACCAACACTCCCAAATCCTTGGCCTTGTCAATTTCCTGAAGTACAGTTCCACCAATGTGATATACTGCTGCTAATCTTTTCACCCCAAAATGCATAACCTTACATTTTGCCACATTAAATTGACATCCATTCTCCTTAGCCCAGTCCTCCAAATTATCCAAATCATCCTGCAAAATTTTGACATCCTGTGCACTCACTATTGCTCTACCCAACTTTGCATCATCAGCAAACAAATGAACAGTTCCTCCCAGATCCTTTCCTATATTGTTAATGATCAAATTGAACAGTAGTGGTCCAAGAACAGAACCCTGCGGCAAACACCACTAGTCACAGGCCATCTTTTGAACTCTACTCCTGAATAAACCACTCTCTGATATCTCTCCATCAACCACCCTCCTATCAATCTCACCAACCCTATATCCATCCCCATATGCTGAATGTTACTGATTAGAATTCCATGTGGTATCCTGTCAAAAGCCTTAACAAGGTCCATTGGAATCACTGCAAACCCATTACCCTTATTCAGTTCAGCCATCACTGTTATAAAATGTGAGCAAGTTACTGAGGCATGATTTACCCTTCACAAAACCATGCTGTCCCCCATACAGTATCCCATTTTCATCTATCCAGTCCTGTATTTTCCTCTTAACTATTTTCTCCAAGACCTTGACAACAATTCCTGATATGCTGATTGGTCGGTAATTTACAACAGCAGTCTTGGAACCTCCTTTATGCAGTGGAACTATTTTCCCCTCTTTCCACCCCCTTGGGACTAACCCAGACCCGAGACTCAAATTAAACAAAATGGTCAAGGGCACTGACAATTCTTTTGCCGCTTCATGTACGACATGAGCTGGTATACATCCAATCCCACAGATGTATCGACATTGAGGTTTTGTAATAGACTATTCACCTCCACTTCATTCACCACAATTCCCATATAAGCTGTTGGTTCTTTCATTCCTGCAATGTCACCACCTGGATGATATACTCTTGCAAAGTGCTCGCTGATTAATTCCACTATATCAACTGATTCGGTTACCACCCTACCATCAGCATTCTTTAAAATCATTCTGCCGTATACATTTTTTCTTTTACTTGCAAAATATCGAAAAAACTGTTTTGGATTCTCCTTAGCCTGCATGGCTAATGTTCTTTCATAGTCCACTTTTGCTTTTCTTACCACACTCGTTACCCTTCTGGCCTGCGCTTTATACCATTCATGTGCCTGCCGGTCACTTTTTTCCTCAAATTCCCTCCACAGTTGTTTCTTTTTTTGCAGTTCAAGCTTAATGGTGTTATTCATTTATTTAACCCCTACTTGATTTATTATTCGGGCTCTAGGTATACAGTCAGCCATTGCCTCCTTCAAACACTTCTTAACTGTCTCCCATGCACTGAACTAATCAAACTCCTAAGCTTGTCATACTTACCAGCCCGATAATTCCACATGTACCCTGTCTTAATTGTAAATTCCAAACATTTAGCCACCTCCCAAGTCAAGACCCTATAATCACTCTCACCAATTGGTGGCAACATGGTCATATTCGTTTCAGCCAAATTCTCAGATGCAATTACTAGGTCAAGCACTCTCTGACCCCTTTCCATATGATGCTTGCAGATAGTTATCTCTTAATAACCCCATAAAATCCAATTCCTTCCTCCCATGTGTCCATAATAATTATCCTCCTTCCACTCATTTCTTCTATTTGCTTATGCATACTATCTCCACCATCTATTCCATCACCTGGTCTATAGCAGCACCCAATTGTATATTTTGTTCTGCTATCCTCAATCTCACACCAAATAGCCTCAAATATGCTCTTTTCTCTGTCTGCAGTTCAACTTCTATTCTCCTTGGCTGTAGATCATCAGCTATCATCAATAACACTCTTCCCCCCATTTTATTCTCCCTGTCACTCCTGAACACACTGTACCCCCTCATATTCAATCCCACTAACTATATCATCTTCTGTCAGCCATGTTTCACTAATGCCAATAACCTGTGGCCTGGAAGTGCCAACCAAGGCTAAAAATTCTTCCTTCTTGTTCTTAATACTTCTGGCATAGTATACATGAATTGCAGAAGCTCATTTGTCCCATCCCTATTTTGATGCCTTATACTAACTATCCCATTTGGATTTGTTGTCCTTCGTACTCGCTCAGGCATATTACACACATTCATACACTCAACTATCTCCTTAAAGGCTACATATCTACTTCCCTCCCTCCCCCTTAATAACTCTAGAGTCCCTGATTCTGCACATCCACTTCATTCCATAACACCTTTTCAAGTCTCCATACACCAAATCCGTTCAAATGCAAACCATCCATCTTAAATCCTTTCGCCCATCGAACTCACTCCACACATCCCCAAATTCCACACCACTCCTCTTGCATAATCCACACATAAAGGCATTAGCAATTTTGGCCCTCCTTCTATACTCTTCACTGTCATACTGCTGCAACAGACTCTCCATCCTAACTTTCTCACTCTTCTCTTTTGCTACTTCGAGTAATTCATTCAAATCCTCTCTCATAGCCATTTTGTCTCCTTTCAAATCATTCGTTCCTGTTACTACTATCAATTCTTTCACCCTCTGCTTTTGCATTCGAATAGACTCGCTTACATCCTTAATGTGCGCACCAGGTTGGTACGAATTAGGCAAACTCCCATCTATCACATCTCTTACTAAAGAATCTCTGTACAACACTCGCTCTTTGATTTTGTTTACACTCGCAATCGTACTCTTATTTTTCTTATCATATTTTTGCCATTTATCAGTTGGTATGCTCAGTAAACATTCTTTGCCAACGCTCCAGCTGCCTATTTGTCCTATGTATCGCTCTGTGCAATCTCGCTCATTGCATGTCTCATCACATTTACTATCTGTTAATCCATTCATTAGTTCTGTATTTTTACCTTTATTCTCACTTTCAACGGCGCTCTCACAGCTATCTGATACTACCTCGCAAATATCACTATTCATACCTTTCATATCATTATTTTCTACATTCTGACTTTCAACAACGATATCACTCTCACGACCTGAAACACACTTTAAATCCTCACATTCCTTACACTTTCTGCACACATTCACTCCACTATCGTTGTCTAACCAGACTCCAACCACTCTCCTCAAAGCATACGCTCACAAATGGTACACTGAATAAAATCCTTTATATTAAAATTTTTGAACAAAGATGGTGATCTGGATGCCATTGTATTCCTTCTTATCGACACCATGTGCACGCTATTAATCGTATTCAAATTACTAATTGAAATAACTCAGAAAACACACAAAAATGACACAGACACGCTAAGATACGAAAAGTAGACAGTACTACGTAAGATTCAAGCAAATTTACCAATTATTACTTAAAATAATACTTATCTTTTCAGGGGCTCTCTACAAACACTACACACCATGTAGCCCTCTCAAAATGAAATGTAGAATTCAGGATCTTTACTAAAATTTGGCAAGTCACCATAATTTTTGTTTAATTGGACTGTTTTAGGGACATAATTAGCAAGTTTCCAAATAATAAATTTATAAATGTATTTGGGTAAAGAAAATATAATGCAGTTTGGTATTTATGATCTTTGCTACAATTTGTTGGCATTACAATTTTAGTTTAAATTCAACTCGATAATCTAAATTAAATTGATTTAATTTAAATTATTGAATTGAATAATATACTCTTCTCCCTGATCACTACCATCCAAATGGAACATAAGCATTAGATGTTCTATTTGGACAGTAGTGATCAGGGAGAAGAGTATATTATTTAACTCAACAGCAGGTAATTTTGGGTAGTGATGTGGACAAATTTGAGAAGTTGAGAATAGGACAGAGAGACTGATTTGTGCTTATGGTCATGTAGAAGGTTCTACTAAGAAAGAAATTTTTTTTTTTTTTTTTTTTCCCTCTGAGTCATTAGAGGCAAACCAACAACAACAAAAAAACTTGTTTTTGTTAGAGATCTAAACAGAGCAGTAAATGAATACCAAATACAGAGAAATGCTGTGGGAAAATTAAAAGAAAAGAAAAATAAGCAGCAAAGTGAGTGATAGACTAATTTGGAAGAAAATTGTTCATATTAGATTAGTGATAATATAAACATAATCATGTAATAGTCATAATATCCTGCGTACTCCTTGAGGGCACATATCAGGAAATTTGATAACGATGATTCACTTTTATCCTTCTTAAAACAATTTTTTTGGGGTAGTAATAATAATAATAAAACTAGTTTTTTGCTTTTCTCCATATGATTTTTTAGCTATACTTGTGACATAATGATTAGAAATATATACATGTTAGCACAAGAATAATGTTTAATTTGCCAAATATTTCGGTCTGAATATTGCAGACCATCTTCAGTGGCTACATAGGAATGGTTTTAAAAAACAAAGTGGAATACGAACAATTGATCGTTCATACATAGAACAAGCCACATGATGTCATATCGCTAAGTATTAGAAGAGTAAACATTTTTATTTTTAAAACATAATTAAAGATATTAATTCAAAAATTCATATAATGATCTTAAATAACATTAGACTGATTAAAAAAAAAAAAAAAAAAAAAAAGTGTTATCCTGATTAAACTTTCCCAAATTTTCCCGATTCAAGTTAGGATGTTGAAGTAAGGCCTCTACACTTTCTTTAAATAAACGTTCAAATTTGTAGTGACATCTGTATAGGAGGAGAGTCTGGGACCAAAGGATGTTGTGGTTTGTTTCTAATCCATGCTGAGCTAATCCAGATTTCTCAGGTTTGTTGTGTTGAATTGATGACTGATGCTCTTGAATTCTTTTTTCTATCGAACGTCCAGTTTGTCCAAAGTAAGAAAGATTACAATTACAAGGAACTTGATACACACCAGGTAGAGACAAGGTTGAGCGTTTATCTTTAGATGAAGGAAAATGGTTAGATAATTTGTTAATAGGTGTATAAGTGGCTGTTAGATCATATTTCTTTAAAATTCTCGAAATTGGTTCTGAAATCCTGGAAATGTAAGGAATTGGAACTAGATGTATTGAATCTTGGTTGTTCTGTGTTGGTTTGTAAGAATCTGCTCATCACCCTTGTCCAAAAACAGGAGTCACAAAATATTTACTCCAACGAGCCAAAACTAACTGTTCAACTTCTCATTTATTACCGAACTTTCGGCTATCCAACATCATATGAAACTAAATGGCTTCTCCGAAAAGAGTACACAACATCTTTTCGATACTTTTATAGTTTACTATATTCGAAAAGAATCGGCAACTACTAGCGTGAGCTAATGCACGTAGTCCAAGGGTGCACCTTTTCGACAACTCGTATAGCAGAGTATATATAAGTTCTTTTTGCTATACCCTTTGGTATTAATTTGGTCTAGCTACTCTCTGAAGCCTCAGTAAAGGCTGAAACCGGTCTGGGTAGTGACCTCCCACCATAATGTATAACATCATGCATCTCCTATCTCCTAGGAGATGGGTTTTACATTATGGAAAATGCTAAGAATAGCGATCAGAACTTTCTCTACCTTTGCTATGAGTTGCCTGAGTTTGTACTACGTGCATTAGCTCATGCTAGTAGTCGCCAATACTTTTATAATTTACTATACTATGTTCGGCATGAAACTCTCTGATTCCAATCTTTGAGTTTCTTATTCGGTTTTAAAACAATGTGGGATTTAATATCCCCTTAATTTAAATAATGTTTATATCGCCGAAATGAAGCCTATTGGCTCTTTATATTTAAGTAACTACTCACATTATTATTAAACATTATTACTTACAGCACTTCAGTATTGTTATCTTATATTTCTGTCTTCTAGAGCATTTCTGACTAGCAATCTATGATTTTTCAGCCATTTTGGCATCAAACTCCTGTTTTGTTAACCTTTCCTCTCTTTCTGTTTAAGTAATAATGCCACTTTAAAATAGCTCTGCTCCCATATTCCTGAATGCTATCAATGTCACATTCCTCCTTAATATTCTCATTTTTAATATAATACTGCCATTTATTCACCCACCCTAATTTTCCAAATAACTTTCATATATGTGGTCTCTAATCTTTGATCAGCTGCTTTATTTATAAACTAATTCTCAGATTTATAACTTAAACTGGTCTAAATGCTGTTTTATATATTCTTAATATATATTTTTATGTATCTGATCTTGATAATCTCTGTTTGGCCTTACTCTGGCCACATGTTTCTCTTTCACAATTTTTCTTAGCTCTTATGTGTACTTACATCAGTCTTATCAGAACACCCAGTAGTGATTAAAAGGGAAATAAAACATTCATGAATTAAAGGTACAAATATTTCGTATTGAAAGTAACAGTACATCATCAGCGTAGAACAAACAGTCAGAGGAATGAAATACGAAGTACAGAACAGTCGGTGGATTACCAATGAAAATTGTTGCTGCATGCCAGAAATTAAATAAATTATTATAAATAATTCTTAAAAACTATTGCATTGATGGTTGCATAAGATAAGAATCTCCCAAACTTTTGGGAGAGAGAGATAGTCATTTCAGTTCAAATTCGGCCAATGTAAAAGGGCTTCGTAACTTTCTTTGAAAAGGCGTTCATATTTAAACTTGCATCTGTGGAGAAGACAAACTTTATCCCACTGGATATTATGTTTAGTGTCAATACTGTGTTGTGCTAGACCAGACTTATAAGGTTTCTTGTATTTGATATAATACTGATCTTCTCTTCATTATTTTTTCCACAGAATGGCCTGTTTGTCCAAAGTATTTTAAATTACATTCACATGGTATCTGGTAAACACCAGCTAATGATAGAGGTGCCAGTTTGTCTTTTGTAGATGGCAACGAGTGAGAAATTTTGTTGATAGGAAAATATGTGGGAATAAGATGATACTTATTCAAAATTCTGCCAATAGGTTTTGAGATGCCTGAAATATAAGGGATTCGAACTCTGCGGTCTGTTGAAGAATCCCGAGGTGTTGGAACATAGGAGTCAATTATGCTGGATTTGAGTAGGGTTGTAACCATTAGATTCTATTAACTTTTTTATGGTGAAAAGTTCTTATTGTAAGCTTAAGGGGGAGGAGCACACTTTATGTGCTCCATTAATTAAAGATTTGATAACACTAATTTTTTGAGAGGTGTGATGAGCAGACTTTTGATGAATGTATCTGCCAGTAAAGGTAGGTTTTTGATAGACACTTGTTGATAAAGTACCAGAAGATGTGCGTGTAAGGAGGATGTCCAAGAATGGTAAACTGCCAGCCTGTTCTTTTTTCCATTGTGAACTGAATGCATGGGTGAAGGCTATTTATCTGTTGTAGGAATGTGGTAAGTTCCTCTTCAGCATGTGGCCAAATAGCAAAGACATCATCGACATAATGAAACCAAAGAGAGGATTGGGGATGAATGGATGAGAACAAGGAGTCTTCCAGATGATTCAAAAAATAGTTTCCCAAAGGTGGAGACAGACGGCTACCTATGGCAGTACCTTCAATTTGTTTGTAGATCTTGTTTTTCCAGCTTGTTTTTCCTGAATGTATAACAAATTCAAAAATCTTTACAATATCCAGAGGGTAATCATCATATAATAAGTTGACAGTGTCAGCTAATGGAATATTGGTAAAAAAGGGAAACAATATCAAAACTGACTAACAAGTCAGACTCTTTGATTTGAGCATCCTTGATTTTTTTTCACGAAATTGTGTCAAATTTTTGATGAATGATCTTGAATATCCAGTATGGGCAGTTAATGAACGTTACAAAAATTTAGCAATTTGATAAGTGGGAGAGTCAATACAATTCACGATGGGTATTGCTGGATAACCTTTTTTGTGGATTTTTGGGAGGCCATATAAACGAGGAGCTCTTCCAAAATGAGTGCGCAGTTTAACCACGGTGTTTTTGATCCCAACTGATAATTTCATCAAGCAACTTATTCAACTGTTTAAATTGCGAATTTGTAGGATTATGATTGATTTCTTGATAGGTGGAGGTATCTTGTAAAAGGTAGGTTTTTTTCCCCTCATAGTCAGCTTTATCCATGACCACTACAGCTTTTTCTTTATCAGCATTTGACATAGATATTTCACTATTTTATCTTAATGAAGTTAGCACATGGATTTCAGCACTGATAAATTACATGGCGGTAATTTGCTTTTAAAAAGTGAGGCAGCAATTTCAAATCATAGTTCATTAGCATCTTCGCTAGAAAGTCGCAACAGATTACGTTCGATGTTATGCAAAAAATCGAAATAAGGGATGCGTTTAGGTACTACGGCAAAATCAAGGCCTCGTTTCAGCGTCAGATAAAGGGCATCCAGAAATATTAACAATACATTTATTCATAGGAGTGTTGTCAGAGGTAGTTTTTTCTTTTGCTTATGGTATAATGATTCATATTTTTGCATAAGTTTGCAGGAATGTTTTTCATAGGAACGGGCTAAAGATTGTTTAGACACCCGAAGAACAATATCCAGTAATTCATCATCCGGGACAGCTCAAATTTTTCTTTCAAGATCCAAAATAGAGTGAATGTTAATGCTAAATCTTTTTTAGATGCCCAAAGTTGGTTCCGTATCAAAGAAAAACTTGCACGAATGTAAATTGCGTAAGCTCAGGGAGACCGAATTGTTTCTCTTAATCTAGCGAACTTTCATATCATGGCATATTTTGAGAAAGGCAATCCGTACACGAAGTTTACCTTGTAAAACCGATAATTTTCCTAACTTTCCTGCTTGTTTAGTGAAATCTTTCCCGTGAAGGATAATAAGTCTAATTTTTAGAGGTACCTGTGGCATAATTAAATTAATAACTTAAATCATATAAAACCAACAATAATAAACTTTAATGAATTAAAGGTACAAATATTTCGTACCAAAAGTAATCGTACATCATCAGCGTAGAACAAACACTGATGATGTTTGTTCATAAATAAGAGAAATAAAACATTCAGTTTTATTTCACTTATTTATATAGCAGTTTGTTGACTGTTTTTTGAAGAGTTGCAGCTTGTAGCTATTTAGAAATACTTCTTGCAATAGGCTGTTACGAGAAAACAGAGGTTGATGGAAGAAGAAAAACAGGTTTGGTGTGTTTACAGTTGCACAATAAAGGGGGTGCTGGGCAGCTGCTGCTCTTGTATTAACAGGTGCAACAGAAAGTGGAGGAATGATGGTTCAAATATTTGAACCATCATTCCTCCATCATTAGAGTACTGTGAGAACTCTACTCTAGTCCTCTGGAATTAAACCCTCTCACTAGACCCTTTGAATTGTGCATCGTTGTCATTGCAAATAATAAATTTGCAATGACAACATTATTTTTTTTTTCTTTCATATTTCTCATTATTTTCATATTTGAGCATTTATTTTGAATATCATCTATTCTGGGCTGCCTTTTCCACATTTCAGGCTTTTAGTAGCTGTTTTTCTGCCTCTCAAGTGGTGATACTCCTGATTGCATTTCTCTTGAATATCACTGTTCTGTCACTGTTTGTTTCATTTTAGTCTTTCATAATAATTACTCTGGATATCCAGAATATCTTTAGTTTGTTTTCACCTTGCCATCTCTGATTCCTTTTACTGCTCACTCTTCTTCCATTTCTAAGCATTTTCTATAGCCTTCAAAGCATTTTGCTACCTTCCTGATATTTATCTTCTATAAGCACCTTCATAACACAATTGGAAGAGTGATAATGCATTGCATTTTTTGATTTGGAAAGGACATCAGTTCGATTCTTGTCATGATGAGAAGAATCTTTATATGGGCTTTATCAATTGGAGGTGAGTTAGCCAATCTCATATGGAGGTAGCATGGTGTTTTCCTCGGGATCCGGAAAAGTCGCCCCCAGCACATTTAGACCCCGGCATAATTCGCTTCCCTGTAGATAATGAGTAGGTTACAAAAGTGTAACCCCTTTAGTGGAGATTCAATGTTAAACTCTGTCGATTACTCGAAGTGAACTTCCGATAACTCTAACTTTTCCGAACAAATTTTCAAAATTATATTAGTGTACAAACTGTCACATAGCTTTTAAACTAATTTCTCCCCATGTCTTCGGGGTTCTCTTTCCATTGTGAAAGTATTAACTGGAACTGTTAATCCTTTCATAATGGAAAGAATATACTCTACCACGAAGGCGATAGTCACGTAGTTAATGACGGACATGGGGGAAGGGAACAGTGGACAGCACACATTTGCTATTTTCACTGCCTCATTATCGGCAGGGCATCGCAGGCAGTGCAATATTTACATATTATTTTTGCATCTTGATTGATTAATCCTGTGTGTACCATGGCAAAAATTGTTCCGTCAATAAGAGGCAAAAGAAAATTGGTAGATGATGACAACCACATTTACATGTTTTCAAAGAGAACTGTAGATGAACAACATGGAATCTGGGTTTGTGAACAACGTTCCACCTGCAAAGGGCGTGTTTGGATAGAGGGTTTGGAAGGCCCAGTTGTGAAAGTCGTAACTAAACATAATCATGCAGCTCAGGCTGCAAAATCAGAAGCATTGCAATTGATTGGTTAAATATGGCAACATGCACAAATCTAAAGAGTCCAAGGACTCGTTACGGGAAGACATTCCACTCTACTTTGCTACACAAGTCTCTCTACCTTCTTGTGGTGACTCATTTATCTTGCTTCATGACTGAAATGAAAATTGGAATAGGTGATGAATAGTGATGCACCGCTATTTTGGTTTTCGTTTTAGTCATGGAGTGAAAAGTTCAATTTATAGTCTTTCATATAGAAAGAAAAACTTTTAAAAGTTATCAGTTATGTTATAACATTGATAACTATACTATTTTTCAGGTTATCTTGGAAGTAAAGAAACATACTACAGGCCCTACTGCTTCCGAAGGTAGTGGGATATTAGTTCGCTGTTACTATGTAACAGTGAAGCGTGTCACATTTGTAACTAAGCACATGCATAGAAAATCCCCTAAAAGCAGTCATTACCCAAATCACACCATTCTACATATAACATTACATTATGATTGCCAATATGAAATTGCATGGCCAAAGTGACTCTATATGACTATGTGCCTTTTGGATTTTCTGGAATTAACTGATAGGCTGTAACATATAGTTTATTATAAACTGGCTTAAGATAAGCAGTGATTGTTTACGTTATGAAGTGAACTTTACTTGTCACAACGCACATTTCCAAACATGACATTTTATCGCAATAATATATACATAAACACTCTTATCCCTTCATTAATTTAATGAGGGAGCTCCTCAACATCACTCAGGCTGTGGGTAGTATCATCAGATTGTGCATCTTCACTAAATAAAGATTCAGAGCTGTCATCCACCATGAAACATACGTTTTCCACCATGTCTATCATTCTATCATTCCATCATGTCTATCACTTCATGTATCATTCCATCAAGGGACAGAATTTTTTTTCTTTTTCAATAACATGGGTTATGCAACTTTTTTTCATGTGCACTCAGTAATTTTTTGAAATCATTTCATGACCAGTCTTGCAACATCTGAAATTTTGAAAGTTGTATTTTTAGCTGCAACCTGCCCCTTAATTTGTGTCCAGATGAGTTCTGTGGGGTTAGTTCCCAGTGGTATGGTGAAAGACGAAAAACTGTCCTTTCTGTTCTCCAATACTGTCAATGCAATATTTTTGAAACTGACTCTTGACGTTTGCCACCAAGTTCAATAGTTCTGTTTTTCACTGTATCAGAAGTAAAACTGATTCCTTTTTTTTCCCTTCAGCCACTTCTGAATGTCCTTTCTGCGAGTAGCCTGAAATGGCACATTTTCCAGTCGGACAGAATGGTAAGGCACATTGTCCATTAAATAATGTTGTTAGGCTCAATGTTTGGCAAAAAAAACTTTGTGAACCAATGTTCATAGTACTTTCCATCCATTTCTTTATGATAATCTCCTTGGGATTTCTGCGCTTGTGAAATTTCAAGCCCCCCCCGGTACAAATCTGTCTTCGCTGCCAGCATCCGTTATGATTATGTGACTCCTTTCCACATGGTGCTTTCAGGACTGTCGTTAAGCCCAACAAAAATGCTTGACAAGCACTTATTACTGTTGTGTCCTGGAGAACTTTAGTGCAAGTGTGACCGGCATTCACCTAGGTTTCGTCTGTATAATAAATTTTCATCCCTCATGACGATATTTCCTGATATAACACAAATACTGGCAACGCCATAAAATTATATCTTCCCTTTCAAGTAATACCAATGATTGATTGCTTTAAACAAAACCACGGTCCTTTAACAAATGCCAAGTTGTTGTTAATGAAATGTGAGGGAAATCTTTATAATTGGTTACAGCAGTCATGACTATATATATCATAGGAATTTCATTCTTTCAGAAGAAATCTTGGACTTTCTGATGAATTGCTGACTGCATAAACTTGTCGTATTTCACTAGGCGGGTATGTGTGTAATCCTATGGCGCTAGGCCTCTTCTTCCCCTGTGTATGCAGTTGTCCCATTGTGGTCAGTTCCTTCTTCGTGTGGTATACTACTGTCTTGCTTACACCTGTCGGTTCCACTGTTTGCTTCACGATATTGCCCACTGTTTCATCAGGATTTCTTGTCTGTAAACCAGCATAAACATTTAGTATGATGTGCTTTTCAGTACTTCTCAGAGGTTTGCCTTTAGGATGCATTACTAATTTAGGACTACCGCAAGTGGGAATACAAGAGCCAACATGACCAGTCATCTCTGCCATGTTTATGGTAAAGTCGGCAGTCGTCGAATACCACGTGATAGATAATTGCATTTTTCATAAATAAGTTCCCTGTAACAATTTAATGGTACGAAACATATAATTCTAGCATCAGTAAGTAAGGAAGTAGTAAAATAATTATATACAGAAAGTTTATTTTTCACTTGGTTAGAGTAAAGGATTTAACTAAATTTATTATTAATTATATACATTTTATGCAGCATAAGCCTATAGTACAAATCGTAAGAAAAGCTGGAAATATAGCTTATTGTGCTACTTCCAAGATACTGGAAAAAGAGTATAGTTTCTGATAACTTGCCTGGGGCAAGTTATCAAAGACAGGTGGCTTCTTATATGTATACATAGCGTCAGGGGCATGCCAAGGGTATTTGCTGCCCGGGTGCAAACTTTTATCGGCTGCCCCTAATACTGCATTGTGTAATCCAAATGAGATATTAGCTACATAAAATGCCGCCCAGGTGCGGTGCACCCCTTTCACCTTCTGGTTGGCGTGGTCATGCATACAGTTACAAATTAAAGTATCCATATTCGGAGCAATCTGTAGAGAGAATGAGTAGAAAAAATTCCGAGAAATTTATGGGATATTCTAACCTGATCATGGGAAAAAAATTTTGATAATAAAAAAAAAAAGTTCAAAAAAATGGTCAATGGAAGAAATATATCACTTTGAGCAAAAAAATATTATGATTTTAGAATGGCACTTCCATTAGTCATCCAGATCTCCTTGACAGCACCTTGCTGCATGTTAGCTCTATGTGATATGTTTTTGTATCACATTTTTTAATGAAATTAAAAAATAAATGCTGAATAATTTTGTTTCTCATTGACTCTTAATCATTTCACAATCATATACCATCCTGTTCACATTAATGTAATTTTCTCCCACTCACGGTATCATATTTCCCCTATTGGTCATTTTGGAACTACACTGGTGCCCAAAACCTAAGGATGAACACTATTTCTGAATATTGCAACTGCAAACTGTGGCAAGATGTAGGCCCGTAGTCTGGTTCCTTTATCCACAGCTCATTGTAGAGCATTTTTCAGTGGTATTGGATCCATAAAAATTGGACAAGACACCAGTTGGCTAATATACTCCTTACAGATGAGTGAGTCATTTTACTATTCTTTTCTCCAATTCTAGATGACACTTGATCTAGCATGGAAGTGGTACTGCTTACCATTGCAAGAATGTTCTTGAAAGGTATAGATATGGTGGTGCTGGGGACATGGTGTGGGAAGGCATTATGTTTAATGGCCACACCAAGCCACAAGTGCTGGAAAAAGGGACTATGACTGGTGAACGATATTGCAATGACGTTCTTCAACATCATGTTCAATTGTTCCGTGGTGCTGTAGGCAAAGAATTCATTTTTATGAATGAATGCTGCACTACATTGTATACAAGCAGTGGAGATACTTCTGGAGACTGAGGATAATAATCGAATCGAGTGGCTAGCATGCTCCCCAGATCTCAACTTCATAGAACATGTTTGGGACGAATAGGGAGATGCATTGCTGCTCAAAATTCTCCTCCAGAAAACACCTTATCCTTGCTCTGAAGGAGGAGTGGGCCAGTTAGCACCAAGCAATTCAGCATTTCTTGAGGCAAAGTATGGTACGACATTATATGATAGCTGCATCGCAGTTTGCGGTGGACATATACCATACTGAAACGTCTCTCCTCATAATTTTTTGTAAGCGCTGTACATTAATTCCTTAACTATGTCCTTAGAAAATTTGTAACTTTTACCAGAGCTACTTCCTTAGGCTATAACAGTGCTTATTTTTTACATTGTACAGTGTTATGTTTCCCCTATTGGTGACTTTTGAACTAAAATTTTTTTACAGAATCCTTCCCATGTCTTGATTTGTCTCCCTACCAAATTTGGTGACATTCTGGTTGTTAGATCAAGCTACATAAGACTCTGAATAGGGGAATTTTAATTATGGGCACCTGTACTTTGTGCATAAACGTATGCTTACACATACGTGAATCCCACAATGAAAGGGTGTAAACCTCATAGGGATGAGTAAGTGAGTGGGCTAAGAAATAGATAATCTGGAAATGTTGCCCTAAAGAGGAAAGAAACTCTTTAAGCCACTTTAGACCTTCAGTAAGTAAAATAGTAATTTCATACCAAGAAATGAAATTCATCTCCCATGTGATTCACATACTTCCATGGCCAAATTGGGATTTGAACTACAACCCTATTGGGTGGAAGCAAGATACACTTTCCACTTGACCAATTAAGCTGGCATCAGACATTGAATTCAAACAGTGAGCTGTAAACTGATATTCTTGAGGAAGATTGCCTCTCTGGGTATTTAAAGTATAGAAATCAGTCTTCATTGATAATCAGGTTAGGCATTATCAGGTTTGGAAGCCAGTAAAGGTACATTGTGAAAAGCATGAAAAGGAAATTTTGCTTACAATAGATGATAAACGGTTTAGCATTTTAAACAGAAGATAAATAGGAAGATGATAAACAAAATTCTAGGTTTGGCATTTTCCAACATGGGATCAATATCTGACAAGTGCACAAATACTGTTGTGTTGGTAGGAATTGTGCAATGTAGTTTTGAATAGTTGAGGTGGACAGTAGTTGATTAGGCTGTCAGTTTCAGTTTTGTGAGAAATAACAGGTGCATTTCAGATGCTTGCAAGTGGTGGTGCAGATCAGTTAATGCTGAATATGTGTGGTGTAAAGCATTTAATTTATTATTATTTATTTATTTTTATTTTTTATTTTTGGATGGGTCTAAAAATCGTATTTTTGTTTTGTTTTGTTGGAGATTTTTTTTATACTGATTTGCTATGCTGCTGAATTTATATGTGATATATTTCATGGTTGGTGATATTAGCAGGTTAATTACAGAATGGGGAATATAATTTTGTTGAGGGACTTTGGCCGTGTATCTTGCACACAAAGCATCACTAGTTTCCTGTCCATGCATTATCTTTTACAAAGTAAATAGTATGAGGATATGTTCATAAAATGAAGTGACTATCTCATCTTCAAGAAGCAAATTATAATTTATTATAGTACTGATATGGAGAAATGTCAGTCATTGGAAGGCTTAATTATGGGAGAAAAATGGGTGAAAAGATGATGCCTTGTATTTCTCTTTAGTCAGTTGACCTTTACACTTCACAGTACAATTTCAAATGAAATGGCAGCATGACTGATGAAGCAAAACATGATTTTGCTTTGAAGGTAAATTTTTATTGAATACATATGGGATGTTTTAAATTAAATATGGTAAGTTTTAATCAGTTACATGTGAATTACTTTGTAATAAATTAATTCAATGTAATTAAATTAATTACATTAAATTAATAGGTACTTTTTCTTTGGTGTGGTGTGAAGTTTTCAGACTACATATTGTGCTGCTGAGGAAAAAAAAAGTTCAGAATCACTGCAGTAAAGAACTGTAGTCATTTAGACTACAGTTACCCATATAAGAAGAGAATGGTAAAACTGTGCTTTCTTATTCCTCAAAGAAAAAAAAAAAATTTTCACTGTGGATTTCCAATCATGTACTCATGTAGAGTTCTGCTAAGAAATGTGGAAACCCTACCTGAGTAATATATTCATGTAACAAACTGGATTTCAATTATTGATAGTGTTCCTTTTATTATGACATTGTATGTCAATTGAATGTAATTAAATTTACTTTAGTGTAATTTTAAGAAAAATACAAATGAATGAAATTCATCATTTGTATAAATAGGCCAAAAGAAAGTACTGTATTTAATATCTAATAAATCCATTTCATCTGTTCCCTTCTAGAATTTGAATACATTAAAGTACAAAATACTTGTTTTAATAATGAAAATTTTATATGCATTAAATATGAACATATATTTGTTAACACTTAAACAAGAATGTGATTGTTATGGATAATTCATTTTCTGCTTAGTGTTAGTGAATTATTGTAAACTTCATATTATCATTTACAAAAAACTTGTATATTGCAACCATAGAGGTCTCATTCTAATAATAATAGTAATTAAAATATTAAATATAAATATTGAATGGTTGTAATTTTAATTAATGCAGAATTGAAATCAGATTTTTCAGGTGAACATAATTTAAATAGAGAAACTATTTTGTAATTTTAATTTCAACTCTGAACCAGTACTTAAAATAAAAAACATCTTGTCATTATTTTAATTTTGACTCCAAGCCAGTACTTTAAACAGTGCTATCTATGTATTTGGCATATTTCCATTGCTACTAAGATAAGTGTTTCAGGGTCTGACTTGGTTCTGTTCATACACACATTCATTTTCACCAGTATGTTGTATAGCTTGTATGCACATTTAAGTATTGGGAGTAGGGAGAGCTGGATGAAGTTATTCCTGAATAAAGTGATAATTTCATCCCATAACTAAAAATTGTATATAATAGTTATGAAGAGATAAAAAGGAAGTCACAAGACAGGATGTTGTGATGTGCTGCTATATTTACCAATTTTCAGATTGATGCACCAAAGAAGAACTAAAAATTACAAAAGAGAAAATTTAAAATTTTAAGAGCATTATAAGCTTAAAATCGACTTGAAAATAATGAAAAGTGTAGCACCTGCATTTTATGTTATTTTATTATACCATACTTAATTGAATCCATGTTTATTTTTCATTAAAGTATAAACTTTTCTTAAAGCATCTTCAGTGACATTCTTTTTATTTATTTCTTCTCTTTGTCCATCTGAGTTTTATGATTTGTCTCGAATAAATATATGAATCTTTTATGTTAAATTTATCTTCAATATCAATGGTGTCATAATAATAATATTTTACCATTCATTTTAACTCCTCCATTCTTTCAGTTCAATTCAAGAAAAACTTCCTCTAAGACAGATGTCAAGAGTATTGGAGATATTTTATCTTTGATTCTCTTTTTTTATTGGAAAATTCTCACTTTTCTTATGCGCTTTAATGACAGATATCATGGCTATTTCAAACTTTTTAACCATGCTTCTAGGAGAGCTGAAGTTTTGGAGTCAGATTCTTCTTTTAAAATGCACAAATGTCTCACAGAGAAGTTTATTATATTAATATCTCTTTTCTATAATGTTTACTTAAGAGTATGGATACGAGGTGTTGCATTATTCTGTTATTTATTACTTTTGTAAATGTTTTTGTATACTGCTATAATACATGAATGGGCTTCTCACTTTTTTGTAAATAGTGGTCTTGAATGCATTGTTCTATGCTTTCATATTTTTTTTTCTCTATTTTAAATGAAGATCTTTACCTGGTAATAAGACAACTATTTTCTTTCCAAATTTCACACTTCCTCTTGTATCCCATTTTGTTTTCAAGACTGCGTCATCATCTTATTGTAGCTTTTGATATGTCTATTTCACAACTCTTCAAGTTAGTTGCCTTTATTATACATATAGAAAGGTTTAGATGTCATTGATTATTAATAATAGCACTTCATGGTGTAAACAACACCAAGAGAAGAAAAAATATTTATTAAACTTACTAACATTTCATTTGTTTTCTACTGCATCTGCAGAGCACAATTATAACTGTGACAAGCACACAGCACTGAACTAAATAATTGTGGAAAACTGAAATTATAACTGAAACAGAACTAATTCCTTGCATTGATGCATTCTATGGACTGGATAACCATACATTTAATTTGGAGAAGTCAGGCTATCAGGTCTTAAAATTGCTGTCTCCTAGATTTTTGGCAAATAAATGCAATCATGCTTGTTGAGGTTGGGAGATTGCTTCATAGCTGATGCTAATTCTAAAATGACTCTCTCAGACCTATAAAGACTTCTTATAATATCAATGTTTCCCTCTATCTTATCCTTTGTGAAGGTGTAAAGAACATATATATGGCTTGTTAATCACAACTTGCCATACAGATGACTAGGGATCTAATTTTTCTTTTATTCAAGCTGGATGTTGAATGATCAACAAGTCTGTCCAAAGTAGGCTAAACTGCAGGCACAAGGAACTTTATACACTCCAGAATGTGCATGTGCAAGAGGATGAAACTGAACTTCATGATATTTCTTTCTCATAAGAAACAAACATGGTTCATCTTTGAGTGTGATCCATAGTGAAGTTTCAGAAGATTCATATGGTCACTCTTGACATTTCCAGAGCATTTAGGTCAAATTTCATTTGTTATGATTTTTCTGATTGTTTGCTTATTTCAAAATATTCTATGGATTTATTATTATTATTATTCTATCATCTCTGTATTTTTCTGTTTTCTTAATAAGTCGTCTCCAAATTTATTTTTAAAGTTTGTCACTTCTTTCATGGCAAATAATTAATTCTGCCTATTTCATAGAAGTGGTTTATTATAATTATTTCATGGGTTTTTTATTAATTTCATTTGGGTCTCTTTCTTTGCTCTCTGATTTTATTATTTGAAGGTTCTCTTTTAAAGCAACTTTATATATATAAAGTTGCTTTAAAAGAGGAAGTTGTCACGGCAGGTAAAGAAGAATAGTGTTGTTGGGAAAGTTGTAGGTGTGTTGCCCAAATGTGATAACAATGAATTGAGAAGGAGAGCTGAGATAATGAATAGTAAGATGGCTGAGTTGTGTGAGGCAAAGGGGATTCAATTTGTAAATCTGTGGAGTGAATTTGAAGGGAAGTTGGAATGGTATAAAACTGATGGATTACATTTGAATGGAATTGTTGTTGAGCATTTAGAAAGGATATTGTTTTCCGAGAAGGCATAGAGTCAAGAAGTTAAGGTAACAGATGATCAGTCTACCTGTGAAAATAGGATAGCACAAATCAACAGATTGTACGGCAGGAAGAAGATGGATATGAGGTTGAAGATATGATTGCAGCAGCACAACATGATGGAATGCATAAAGGTGAGAATGAGACAGGTAGGAATGGAAATCGCAGTCAGGATCAGGGAAACGGGAGTGGTCAAATCGAAGAGAGAGAGAGGTGTAGTATATCAGCTAAAATAGAGAATGTTGGTGCTGGTAGAATGGCATCAAACATGCAGGGATTGTTATGTTTATACATAAATGTAAGGAGTATTCAAAACGAGGAATGAGCTTGTTGCATTGACTGAGATGGTATGCCCAAAAATAATTGGAATAAGGAAAACTTGGTTATCTGAGGAGGATGTGATGTCAGGAATAGAATTAGGATATATAATTTTCCAGAGGGATAGAGATGTGAAAAGAGGAGGGGGAGTGCTGTTAATGATTGCATAGGAATTGTGTCTGCAAAGTGTGGAAGTTGATAGTGCATGCACAGATTTTGAATCTGTGTGGTGCAAAAGTTGAAATAAACAGGTTAGTATATCTAATAGGATGCTTATAGGCCAGGGAACGCAGAGAATACTGATGGGGAAATGTTTAAGCAAATTAGTTGGGCATGTTAAACAGTGATCCTGATGGGAGACTTTAATTACAAGAATGTAGACTGGAGGGAGGAGTAGTGTATGGGACCAAGGAGAGAGTTTGTGGAATTTGAGAGAGAAATATCTTAAGCAGCATTTGATTGAAGCAACTAGAGGCTTTAATGTTTTGGATTCGGTGATAACTTCTACAAGATATAGAATATATGGGCGGTAGATGGCGTTGATGGAGATGATTCGTAGTAGAGGTTAGGTGTAGAGACAGTTGTTGGTGTCCTCCCGCGATGAGTCTTCGGACTCCTTGGAGGTATCAGAATAATAATAATATAGTGTTGACACTGCTGCCGGTTTGTGAGAGTGATCATGAGGTGCTTGTTTGGGAAGTGATGAAACAAGAAAAGGTCATTGCCAAAAATGGATACATGTGGAAGTATAAAGCAGGTGATTATAGGAAGCTCTGTAGTCGGTTAGCATCAGTAAATTGGGTAGATGAGCTGAGCGGAAAAGAGGTTGACAATTCAGAAAGCCACAAGGCAGTATCCGACAGAAGCAATGTATGACTGCATACCAAGGGAGTGAGTAAATAGAGTAGGAGTGAAATGGATGAACAGTGAAATCAAGCAAGCTGTGCTGGAAAATAAAATGTTATGGAGGAGGTACAAGACAGTTGGTGGCAATCAGATCCATGAAAAGTATAAAGTGCAGGCTAGAAAGGTGACGAGCATGGTAAAAAGGAATTTTTCTGCTACATGCCAAGCAAGAGGAGGAATAATTATGGCAGATTAGCATAGTGGATAGTCGTGGCAGCAGACTAACGGCTGTAAAGGATTTAGTGGAATTATTGAACGAGCACTTTATCAGCGTATATCATACTGGTGTAAATGATTTCATGCAATATATAGAAGAGGGCAATATTAGGAGAATTGGAATTCAAAGAAACAGAGGTGTATCAGATGTTGGTTGGGTTAGATGTGAATAAGGCTGTTTGAATAGATGACATATCACCACATATTCTTAAGGAATGTGTACACCAGTTAGCTATGCCCTTGACCTGATTATTTAATGAAAGTCTTGCAGTGGATAGGGCTCCTAAGGAGTAGGGAAAAAAAAAGGCAAAATAGTTCCACTCCACAAGCATGGTTCTAAGACAGAAGTCTCCACTATAGGTCAGTTTGTATAACTGCAGTTGTGGTCAAGGTGTTGGAGAGATATTGATAACGAAAAGAATACAGGATTGGGTTGATGGACATAGCATTCTTTATGATGGTCAGCATGGATTTTGTAAAAGATAGGTCCTGTTTTAGTAATTTACTTGCATTTTATGATAAGGTGACAAGTGTGTTAGATAAGGGAGAATCATGTACAGTGATATTCTTAGACTTTGCAAAAGCATTTGATAGATTACCACATAAGTTGGTGTACAAGCTACAGAAAATGGGAATAGATAGTATATTGGTTAGATGGATCAGAGATTGGCTCTCTGAACGATACCAGCAGGTTGTGTATGATGGAGCAATGTCTCAAAAAAAGGATAACCAGTGGCATGCCCCAGGGTTCTGTTCATGGTCCCCTGCTGTTTAACTTTTAACTTGTTTGTAAACGATATATCATGTGAACTGACTGGGGATTTTCAGTTATTTGCTGATGATGCAAATTTGGGAAGAATTATAAGTAGCACTGCTGATGTTAATTCCCTTTGGGAAGATTTGAATGGACTTTTTACTTAAACAAAAGAGTGGGGCTGTAGTTTTAATATTAATAAGTGCAAGGTGTGTTTCATTTTGGAGTGCAGAAATATAAGGCTGTGTACTATATTGATGGTGCTGTACTGCAGGAAATGGACGAGATTAGAGATTTGGGAGTGATGGTTGATAGTAGACTGAAGTTTAGAGGGCATATTGCTAACGTTGCAAAAGTTTCACATCGTAGTGCTGCTATGATAAGAATCACTCTAACATGTAAGGATAAGGAAGTGGTTGTGCCACTGTATAAGGCAATGGACAGGCCACACTTGGACTATTGTGCTCAGATCTGGTCACCTGGTCTTCAATGTGATGTGGAGACATTGGAGAGGATCCAGAGACGAGTGACTAAGACAATATCAGGAATTTGGAATCCTGGCTATGGAGAGAGGTTTAAGAAATGTTGATTGCAGAGTTTGGTGGATAGGAGGAAGAGAGGTGATATGATAGAGACATTTAAATTAGTGAAAGGATTTTATCAGATTAATCCATAGGGGATTATAAACAGAGTAGAAGGTGAGGTCATTCCTGGAAGTTATGTAAAAAGTGTGGTGAAGAAGGGTGAGGAGTAGATTTTTTACACCGAGAATTGTCAGAGAATGGAACACATTACCAGAATGTGTTAATGCAAGGAGTGATAAGGATTTTAAGATTCTATATGATAAATATGTTGTCAGTTGAATGAACCTCCCACGATGAGCCTGTCAACTCCATGAAGGGTGTAATAATAATAATGGTTTTTTTTTTTGTTTTAAAGTTTTACATTTTTTTTTTTAGGTTTATACCATTCAACTTCTGTTTAATTATTTATTTTGATTACTAGTTTTCTGGAAAAAAATAAAAATCTGTTTCAGAAGTTATAATTTGTGATTCATCAACCTACTTTTGGCTTATGCTAAACATATTTTTATTGGCCAGTTTTGCCACAGTTGGCCCAGTTGAAATACTTACATGATTGTTTTGATGACTTTTGATTTGTTTGAATTGTTTTGATTAATGATGACTGCAACTACCATGTTTTGCTTAAATTGCATTCAAGCAATGTCAGTATAATTTTGAATTATTTGCCAATAAAAATTATTCCAGTTGAAGCAAGCCAGAATTGAACTATATACATGCCTACTAATTCTCAAATATCAAGAGGTTTAATTATTACAATGCGATTTTGACAAGTTTTGTCTGTGCAGATGATCCACTTGAAAAACCATAGTCATCTCTGATTTTTCAAGTGGATCATATGGTAACTTCCAGGGATGTCCTTGTCCTTGCTCCTTCCTCCTGTTTCACCAAGCGAAAGAGCTCCCAGTGTCAACCGTAGATAGATAGGTTTTTTTTTATAAGGATTCCAAATACCAAATTTCCATAAAAATGCATCTAACTAGATGACTAGAAATAAGGTTATTTGTGCTCATGCATTCACAGCAGGTTGGCAGATACATAAAGAATTTACAAGATTCTTTGAATAATCTTGCAAATTTATAGGCACTGTAACGAAATGCTATTTGTCTTTTTTTTTTTTAAATGTGCCTTCCACCCACAAAAGTTTGTAAATATAGCATATCGGTACTATAGATGGGTTAGGATTTTTCTATTTATGTTAATTATATTGTATGTTTATTTTAGTTTTTTCATAATCTGGAAACTCTCTTCTAGAGACCAAATATGGAACTTTTTCGAGCCACTTCAGGCCTCCGTAAATGTTTTCAAACATCCACATCCATGGCAGGATTTGAACCGACTGTTTATTGCTTGGAAAGCAGATATGCTAATCACTTGATCAACTAGGCTGGCAGTCAGCATTTAAGTAACAGTAATTTAATCCTAACATTCCATATGTCTGTTGGCATTAAAATTATCTACAATGGAAGAAAGCAATGATATGCTTAGTTTATTTGTTGGTGCAAAAAAGACGTGCCACTTTCTGAATGAAAAGAAAGTAGAATAATTGAATTTTTCAGGTTAATAGATTTTAAAAAAATTACAAGAAAACCATCAACAAATCCAACTTTGAAAGGACCAATGGTCCCTTGTCAAAGCCATTGGATATAGGTAACTTCTGTGCATTCAGACTTTTGCCACCTGCTATATCCAGATTGAATCATTGTATTCACCCAAATAAAACTAATCCTCTCTGGTATCATTCTTCTATTTTAACTCTTGCAGAGGTAAGCAATCTTCCATCATTATTATTATTATGATGATTTAGGCCTCCATGGAGTCAAAAGACTCATCGTGGGAGATCCTTCCTAGAAAACAGTTTATCATACCACTCATTGACCATTCATGCTCACACTATCAGGTCCATTGTATGGTTTGATTCATCCACCCTACATACAAAGAAATCACTCCTCACCCCTCTTGCTCACAGCTTCCTTTCGTAACTTCCAGGGATGGCCTTGTTCTTGCTTCTTCCTCATTCCACTAAGCGAAAGAACTCCCAGTGTCAATCCTGTAACTACATCTCAATAGGTTAAAAGTCTCAATCATATCAACTCTCTTTCTTCTATCTACCAAACTCTGCAGTCCACATTCCCTCAGCCAATCTTCATAACTAACATTGTACAGTCCTAAAACTTTGTTATCTGCCTTTGTACACTTTCCACAATTAATTTATCCCCTTAAAATCCTGGGGACCAGATCTGAGAACAATAGTCTAAGTGTGGTCTGATCAGGGCTTTATACAGTGGAATGACAGCTCTTATTTCTGCAGGTCAGTAATATGCAGGTCAGTGGCCTTCTCAGTATTGCATCAATCCTCTGGGTTACCTTCATCACCTTTGCAGTAAGTTCCTTGCATTTCAGGTTTCTAACAATCATCACCGCAGATCTCTTGTCTCCCTACCCTCCTACTTCTTCCAGTACAGCTCCTCCAACAGAGTATGTTGCCTCCCATCGATGTATCCCAAACTTCAAGCCTTTACATTTTGCTGCATTAAACACCCCCCATTCATTTGCCCATCTGTCCAGTTTATTCAAATCCTCTTGCAGGGCTACCACATCTGCACTATTGCTAATAACCCTTCCTAGTTTCACATCATCTGCAAACAACTGAATATCCCCTTGCAATCCACTGACAATGTCATTAATATAAAGGTTAAAAAATACAAGTTCACATACTGGTTCCTGTGGGAACCCACTTGTAACCACCTGCCTCCTTGATATTGCCCTAATATACACAACTCTCTGTTACCTATCAGATAGATACCCAATTCTGAATCCATTTGACTAACCTGATATCTAAACTCATGTGCTGCAACTTAAATATCAGCTTATCATGTAGCACACTGTCAAATTCCTTTTCAAAATCCAAAAAAAAATGGCTGTATATGCATTTCCCTCATCAACCACTCTTGTTACGTTATTATAAAAAGGCAATCATATTACTAAAGCAAGAGTCCCTTGACAAATCCATGTTGACTCTCACAATAACATTACCCTCATATGGTCCCTCGCTAATTTCTCCAAGATCTTAACAACTACTGATGAAATATGGTCTATAATTTGGCACTTATAGTCTGCTACTGCCCTTATGCAATGGCACTATCTTACATTCCTTGGATATCTTTTCTGTAGCAAGACTTTCATTGAAAAACTAGGTCAATGGAGCTGTCAGTTCTTTAGTACATTCTCTCAAAACCTTGGGTGAAATTCCATCCAGTCCCTCAGCTTTATTGACATCCAGAGTACTCAGTATTTGAAATATACTCTCCTCTTGCACCTCTAAACTTCGAACTTGCCCTATCCCTCTGGTATTAAAACCTATTTCTCCAGGATGAAATACTCTAATAAAGTGTTCATTGAACAACTTCACTGCCCTCTGCATCAGTCACTCTATTCCCATTTTTATCCCACAATGTCATTCTTCCATAGTCATTTCTCTTCCTACTGGCCACATAGCTAAAAAAAATTCCCTAGGATTTTCTTTGGATGTTAGGGCCAATCTCTTCTCATATATCAGTTTTGTCTTCCTTACCATATTAATCATTCTCCTGACTTGAGTCATATTCTTCATGCACCTGCTCTCTTCCCCCCCCCCTTATATCTCTTCTATAACCTCTTTTTCACCAACAGTTCCTGTTTGATATTGTTTGTCATCCACTTTACACCAAATAGTGTCTGCATCTTCACTCGTGGAATAAGCTTACTATTGCTGCTAACAAATATTCCTTCGCAATTTCCCAAGCACTAATAATATCTCACCCTTCCAATTCCTACCTCTATGGAACTGCCCCAAGTTGATATCTAAGACTATTATAATTCCATATATATTCCCTTCTCTTTGATACTCCTGCATGTCTATTCATCTTCCGAGTCAAAACCACATGGTCACAAACTTACTCTCTCCCCAACTGGGGGAAGAGACGCCATCTCAGTTATAATTAGTTCTGATGCTATGACCAAATCTAAAACTCTTGAATCTTTTTTCTTCTGTTACGTGTTGCCTAAGACATTTGTCTCTCAAGAATTCTAGAAATTCCATTCCCTTGTTACTTCATGCATTTTCATCTTCCAAATTTATATTGCCATAGTTAAAATCTCCCATAACAATCATTCTTCTTGCACTTTCCAAACTCAACTGCCTTAACATCTCCTGCTCCTCACTCTCTGTGCTCCTTGGCTTGTAGCAACACCCCACTAAATATCCTGTCTTGCCCACCTCTACCTCACATGATATATGCTTTCAAAAACATTAGTGTCACTGCCTCCAAAGCCTCCACTCTGAGAGAAGACAATCATCACTTATCATAAGCAGCATTTTGCAGCAGAATCTTCATTACCACTCCAGAGATAGTGATAGGTTGATACACATAATCAGAAATACCTTTGCACCATCCTTATGCGGAATTATCTTGCATTCTTTTCACTCCAATGGAATCTTCCCTGCTCAGACACTCATATAGCATGGTCAAAGGAACAGCCAATTCATCTGAACACTTTTTTTAGCATCTTTGCTGATATTCCATCAGTCCCTATAGCTGAATTCTTATTCAGTCTGTGCTACAGTTCTAGTACCCTCCTCCTCATACACCTGAGTTTCTTCATCCGAATAAGAGGCAACAATGAACTGAATGTTGTGTGCATCAGGTTGTGCATTTTAGTAAAATGTTCACTCATTCATTGAATAATCTCTTCTGCATCTGTCAACAGCATACATCTGCATTCAGTACAGTTATTCCTTCACACACATTATTTCTTATATTTTTGCAGCATAATGAAAGAATTATTTTGGGTTGTGATTAGCTTGCATAGTTTCTTTTCATATTTGGGTGTTTTTTTTTTTGTGAAATAACTGGAACTCTTGTAACCTGTTCCTTATAATTTTGGATGTGCATAAGGATGTGAATTATGACACTATCCTTATGCACATGATATTCCTTTCACATTATCTTTTTATGGCTTTTGATAGAGTACTTCATGATAAGTTGACAGTCAAACTAGAGCAGATGGGGTTGGATATTGGATTGGAGACTGGCTATCCGATAGGTATCAACAAGTTTGTGTATGGGGGGGGGGGGGGAGAGCGATATCCAGGAAAAGGAAGGTCACTAGTGGTGTGCCTCAGGGGTCAGTTTTTTGGCCATTACTGTTTAACTTGTATATTAATGATATTGGTGAAGATTTGGATGGAGATATTCAGTTGTTTGCAGATTATGCAAAGTTGGGACGAACCATGAAGAGTAGAGATGTTGTGGCCTTAAAGAAGACTTGAATAAATTGAGTGATTGGGCATAAATGGGGATGTGAGTTCAATGTTGCAAAATGTAAGATTTTAAAATTTGAAAAACAAAGATGGGATGCAGAATTTATGCTTGGTGAGGATATATTGTTGGAGGTGGAGGAAATAAAAGATCTGGGGGTGATAGTGGATAAGGACCTGAAATTTAGGGAACACATAGCCAAAATTGTGAAGACAACACAAAGGCTTCTAGGAATGATGCAGAGGACACTGATGTGTAGAAGTAGAGAGATTCTTGTTCCGGTGTATAAGGCTTTGATTAGGCCACACATGGACTATTGTGCCCAGGTCACCCTATTTGGTCACCTGGTTTTCAGAAGGATGAAGAGATGTTGGAAAGAGTCCAAAGGTGACAGACTAAGGTAGTTTTTGACCTCTGGAATGTCAAGTATGAGGAAAGCTTGAGAAGATGTAATTTGCAGAGTCTGGTGGACAGGAGGAAGAGGGGAGATATGATAGAGACCTACAAGTTGGTAAGGGGTTGTTATAGGATTAATGCTGAAGAAGTTCTACAGAAAATAGTGGGAGATCGGGGAAGAACTAGAGGTCATCCCTGAAAACTGTATAAAGAGTGAGTAGAGGAGTGAGAGGCAGGTTTTTTTCATGCAGAGTTGTAAATGATTGGAATGCCTTGCCTGAGAGTGTGGTGTCTGTAAGGAGTTTGAGTGTGTTTAAGACACGGTATGATGAGCTGTGTGTGATAAAAGGACCTCCGAGATGAGTCTTTGACTCCATGAGGTCTTGGGGTAATAATAATAATTAATAATGTCTTGCTGTGTGTGTGTGGGGGGGGGGAATCTTCCCCCCCACACACAGTGAGATTGGTATGTTGTTGAGGATATCACTCACTACATGTGGGAAGAGTATGTGTGGGGGGGAACCGGAACCCTTGCTCTAGTGACCAAACATGAATGCAGCCACTTCAGGTCTCTAGATAAGCAAGATGGTGGTATTTTACTGGATGATGAGACATCTACCACCTAGAGGTCGAGTTGGCATTTCCTCCAACCAGTGAAGATATACTTTTGTGGTGGCAATGCTTGCAAGGTTCGCCAGAGTCTCATGTGTGGAAACATTCTATATCGCTGGAAGGATGGGATGACTTGACTGCAAGAAGCTATATATTGCACATCGACAACTGCTTAGTAGCCCAATAACTTGATTCTGTGCCATTTCACATTATTTAATGTTGCAGTATCTCAAAAAAAAAAAAATGCTATGAAAACACCAAATACTATAAAAACAAAAATCAATGCTAATGTAATATAAAATTAATTTTTCAAAGTATGATATACTTTTGTGGTTACTGTCAATATTCCCTCTAACTTTTGCTGGCCCATCTGCTCATGAAAAGCATTTTGTGTGCAAGTTTCCAGTCTCAGACCCAGTATGTGTGCTAATATAATATTTCTCATATTAATGTGAACCCTTTTTCATCTAGTTGTAACCAGTAAAATTGAGAGTACTAAATTAATTTGCTTAAATCCACGTAGCTATAAAAATTCATCACCATATGCACAAGTTCAAATGACTATATTGTCTAGTGTTTTTTTTTTTTCCCCTCAAAACTTTTCTGACTGTGACCTACAATAAAAAAAAATATATCTTGCATCTCGACCCATCATACACACTCATGATATAAACACCAAGAAACAATACTCTGAAGGGACTGAGGTTGTGCAATACCAGGCAACTCATAGCAAAGGTGGAGGTCTTAAGTACTTTGTTGCCCTCCAAAAATCGATTTAATTTCTTGTGGCCCATATCAGATTTTAAGCTCATAAGAACAGATACTACACTCTTAACTTAATCAAAAGGAAAATATTAAACTCAGTTTAATATCTGATATTGGCCCCATTGGCTTCAAGATATTAAACTGATTTTTGGAAGGCAACAAAGTGTGAGTGGCTAGGGTCAGCTGTTTCCATCAGCAAGAAATGAAAAACATAATCTATGAATCCATGTAAGTCAAGGACTATGTTTTTCATTTCTTGCTGATGGAAACAGCTGACCCTAGCCACTCATACTTTGTTGCCTTCCAAAAATCAGTTTAATATCTTGAAGCCAATATCAGATATTAGTTTAATATTTTCCTTTTGATTAAGCTAAGAGTGTAGTATCTGTTATGAGCTTAAAATCTGATATGGACAACAAGAAATTAAATTGATTTTTGAAGTACTGAAACTGCATCATCTTATGACTAGCAACATATAAATCTTTTCTTCCTTCTTTCCATCAAATTCACTACACACATCCACAATCTCCCCCACCATTCTTCTTGCACAATCTCCACATGCACACTGTCTCATTTGCAATCATAACACTCCATCTCAGTCACCTCTATCGCACTGTGATAACAGACTCATAACTTTTATTTTCTCACTCTTTTTTTTCACATATACTAGCAACTCTTGTCATATCTTCTCACATACCATGCTTGTCACCTGATAAATCATTTTTATCAGCCAAAATAAGCATCTTACACCGTCTGTCTTTGCATCCGTATGGCATCACTAACATCTTTAATCTTGGCACCAGGAAAACGTGATTTCATCATGCTCTCTTCAAGCACTCCTCTTATCAATGAATCGCCATACAAAATCCTTATTGTCATGCTTTCGCTCTTTTATATTCTGCTTTCGCTCTTTTATATTCTGCTTTCACTCTTTTATATTCTGCTTTCTCCCTCTCCTGCTCTCTCTCTTTCCTTCCTTGCATCTCCCCATGCTTTCACTAATATATCATACCATCTCCTAGGTACTTCAACTTATGACTAGCAACCAGTCATTCTCACAATATCACACCAGATTAATGATGCAATTTTTGGCCATTTTGGGGGAGGGGAATAAAACCGTCACATGAGAAAATCAGCTAGAGATATGTCAGAGAACACCTTCCATTAACAAACATCTATATTGTGTATGTATATATAAACATGTAATAAACGTATTGTAAAACCTCTTACCTGCAAATGATTTTGGCACAGGAAAACAAAAAAAAAACACATTTGCAATATAACAGGTTAACATAACGTTTACTGAACACAAAACAAAAGTATTAAATAATTAAAATAAATAAATATTTAACACAAACAAAAGTAACCGGGCTCACCAACTAGCGCACAAAACTATTACAATTAATTATTGTTTAAAGTAAGAAAAAAAATTAATTTAAGCACATAAAAAAATAAATAGGTTTACTATTTATGGGCCTAGTTTTACTAACACGTATATTGCTTAATATGCTTATTTAAATATGCGATTTTTTTTGCTATGTCATTAATCATTTCCGAAAAATTACAATTTTTGGCAATTTCCTTTTCGATGCTTAATATAGCAAGTGTATTTAAGCGTTCTTCGCACATACTTGACCGAAGATAATTCTTTATCAATTTTAATTTGCTAAAAGAATGCTCTGCACTTGCTATAGTAACTGGTAACGTAAAGAAAATTTTCAATACAGTTAGCACATTTGAAAATAGTTCATTATAACTATTATTTAATATATATTGCAATATGTCTTGCACGTTATTTACATTTTTTTGGTCCAAGATCAATTCTCATAACAAATCAGTTTCCTGGATTGTCTTCATTTACATCTTTACTATAATATTTTACAAATTTCCTTGAGTGGTTTTCTAGTTCATTTTTTTCTAATGTTTTTATATCAGTGATTAATTTAAAATAAGAAATAGCATTGGGTATATTTTTAAATCTCTCATCTATTTGTACAATAACAGTATCAATCACAACACTGAAAAAGTGACATCTAAATTCCTTTACTGGATTTAGTAAAACTTCATCTTCTGCTAGTTCGGAAAATAATCATTTTCTTTTTTGAATTCTTTTTTCAGGGAAGTCTTCGGAAATATTCAAGTTTCGTGATATCATTTTTGCGTCGTCTAAAAATGTGTTAAATTTTGATCTTAAATTTTGGATTTCATTTTTAATTTTATTCACTAAATTAAAAGCAGAGTCAAGAACAATTGTTTTTGCTTGAAATAGTTTGTTGATACCATTAATTTTTGACAATATTGTAAACCACACTGATAAGCTTAAAATAAATGGCATTTCTTGTGATGAATCTAGTAGACTTTTAGCTTCGGATACTGCTGTGTTATCATTAATTGCACCAATAAATTCTTCTAAGGCATTATAAATTTGTTCAAACTGTGCATACACTGCTTTGACTGCGTCTACTTTCGAGTATCACATAATGGTTTAAGCGTAATATTTAAATACTTTTGTATAATTTCCCACCTTTTTGTAGATGCAGAAAATACGCAGTATAAACGTTGCAATATTCCAAAAAAATTTTTACGATATATGCTACTGGAAGCAACATCTCAAATTAAAAGAATGTCATAAGCAAAGTACATAAATTGCATGAGGGTTTAAACTAATTATTCTACATTGTACGCCTTTATATGTTCCCTTCATATTGCTACCGTTATCGTATGCTTGCCCTCTACAATTCATAATATCTAAATCAAGCTCACCTATTCTTTTTAAAAGCGAATTTGCTAGTCCTTCACCAGTCACATCAGTTACTTCAATAATCCTATAAATGACTCATTTATAGTTAATTTTTTTTCTACAAAATTTATATCTAATAATTATTGAAGTGTGAGAAATATCAGGAGTACAATCTATTTAGCTACTGTAATATATGGCTGCTTTTATATCATCTTTAATTTTATTAAGGACTTCATTATCTAATGCAGCAATAATTTCCTCTTAAAATCTAATGTGACAAATGATGCACAATTCTTTTTTTTCATATTTTTAATTATGTTTATATGATCCATTAGCACAGGATCATATTTATTTAATAATTCTATTAAACTTAAAAAATGTCCATTATTCGGCGTTCATATCGTTTCATGGGATTCTTGAAATGGCAGATTATTACTTGCTAAAAATAGAATTACATCTACAATTCTTTGGAATAGTAATTTTAGACATTGTTTCTTTATTTATATTAATTTGATTTGTTCTGTCAACACTCAAACATGAATTAAGCCTTTTTAATAATTCTTGCCAAGCAATAAAAGAATTAAAGTGACCAACAGAAAGCTCATGATCTCGAATTACAGATGACAGTTTTCTTCATTTATTAAAACCATCTATAAATCGTGTTGTGATTGATATTTTCCTCTTCTTTTGGAAAATAATACACAACAAAAGCAAAATATTGTCTTGAGCTTTTGAGTAAACTAACCAGCTGCGAAGCTGAGTTTCACCATTTGGCATTTTTTAAAAATAGTACGATGTAGAAAATGATTTACCTTCAATATTCTTAACGAATGTGTCTTGATGTTGTTGTTTAGGTCCAGTTTTAACACAGTATAATCTAAATTTATCAGTTATAATATTTGGCCACAAACATGGATCATTTGTATTCACTTGATCATCATCGTTATTATTGTTTTCATCATTATTTACTGTATCCAAAACATTTGTATAATCAGACATGTCTTTTTCGACGAATCCCAGAGTTTCTACATTTTCGTTGAAAAGTTGTGTAGCTTGTTTGGAGTTTTCTTCTTCAGTTGAAGTTTGAATCACAACTGCTGAAGTTATTGCAATTTCGTTGTCAGATTTATTTTGTACCCATGAAAACAAATATTCTTGTGACTTTTTGAGATTTTGCTTTTCTTCTTTTTTCTTTTCTGCTGATTTTCTTTTTTGACACCCAGAGGGATGCTTTCTTGGCATAGACATTATGGGTTAGGCTTTGCCTGTCAAATAAGTAAATAATATTAAATATTTTTATCCCATGAATTAACAAAAAGTTAAATATGTACATACTTTTTACAATATTACAAAATTTTAGAAAACACTCAAGGAATGTGTTTATTTTTTTCGTTTGTTTACTTCACTACATCGGTTTCACCCTTATCTATCACTATTAACCGAGTTGAAATTAACGTAGTTGAGATCTAATCACATGCAGACAACACTTCATAATCCTGAATATTGATAATACATTTCACATAGCTTTAAAAATAACTTACTGTATTTACTGGAATATAACTGGTCTTCACGTATATAACTCGCACCCCTGATTTTACTTTGTGAAAAAAAAGAAATTGAAAAGTTTCACGTAACCTCGCACAGAAAAAAAAGTTTAATCACGTTCATCTCATGGCAATAGTGACTCGCTTCCCGTGGCAAACTACGCGCCCTCCATACTACCCAATATGTCTGCAGATACAAGGAAAAGCAGGGTCGTTTTATTCTATCACTGAATAAGGTACAAACATTTGCAGTCTGTGTAATATATTTCTCGACAAATAGTGCAATTAGAGACAGCTGGGATAAAACTGGCACTAACTAATGAATCGCATGTCCCTTCCCCAAAAACCGTGCTATTTATCCGCAAGCAAAACCATATGCTGCACTGGCAAACACTAAAAACTAGTTGTGTGGGAGTTTGTTCCCCCCCCCCCCCAGCTCAAATGCAGAGCAACAATAAAAATCAACAAAGTGTTAAAATTTGTAAACGTGTTAAAACTAGGAAATATATAGTGAATATTGTTATAGCACTTTCAGATATTGAATTTTGAATTTGGTTGAAGAGAATTAGCATTTCAATTCAAAAATTGTCTGCTGACTTTTATTTTTGACTCGTGCGATCTTTTGTTAATACCGCACCAATCATATGCACATATCTTTACTGGCCTAGTACCATGGCTGTCTGTTCATTAGTCATTTGTGAAGGATTGTTCAAGTATCTCAAGTCTTGTAAATTACTGCTAATTTTTGCTTGAAATAATAGGAAAGCAGATGGTGCTATTTGGGTAGGATGCACACAAGGAAACTGCTCTCTAGGCAGGAAATAGCAATTGCAATATATATGGGATTTTACAAAAAAACTGAAAACTTTAGTTTCTGAAAATCAATGTAAAGGAAATTTGCTTTTATATCTAATAAGTTAAACATATTAATTGACAATAAATACTTTCCAATCCATATTTTAATGACTTACAATTTAATAAAATCCAAATCCAAATACACTTTAGAAAACGGATACGTTCTTTACGAAACATGAAAATATATATCAAATGATGGTAAAGGAGTCATGCCACGTCTGGATGCCTGACGAATAATGCAACAACTGAACTGGACAAAACTTGTACATCAGTATATCACGGAGATATATCGATGGCTTGGAAATAGGATGTTTGTTTCTAATTTTCTTATTGCTTATTATTATGAAACCATTGGTAGAGTTTAATTAATTGTTGCATTTTTATTTGGTATAGCTGTACTTAATAAAATTGTATTATATTAAGTTAAAATATGTGTCAGTGAAGATGTTTGAAATGTATTTTTTATTTAATTATTTTTTAAGATGAGCCCTGGGTTGCATGCTGGAAAAAAGTCATTGCCATGCCATTTTTGGCAGGCATGTTAAGGGTTGTCCACCCCTGCTCTAAACTAACCATATATAAAGAATATAATAAATATTTTTTCAATGGTTTCGATAACGAGCCAAATGATATAAATGTGTAACAGATTTGAAAAAAACTAATGATGAATCAGGCATTTTAGGGTAAAAACGAAATCATGTTTGTTAATTTTTATACACTGCATAAACTCATCAAAAGGGTTAAGCAAAAACCCTAATATAATAGAGAAACACAGAGATATTATTGCCTGGGTCCCTAAAATCCTGTCGATGAAATCCCTTTAGTTATAAGCAAAATTAGAAGAAGAAGAAAAAAAAATGTTTCCGCAAATGTGTACCAACCGTGCCCACTCGATCGTGGGGTGCGGTGGGTGCAATGCCCCCCCCCCCCGAGATGGCCAGCCCTGCTTCTTGGTCTATGAAGGTGCTATATTATAATATTCAAGAATTATAAGAATATCTGAAAAGAGATGTATCACTTAGAGAATGGAAGACGAAAGATTAGAATAGAAAGAATGAAGCAAAGTGGCAAGAAAAGGGCCCAGAGGAAAATCATCAGATGAGTTGATGCAAAAGTGAATCTTACTCCTTAAAGAAGGTTGTAACCTATCACACATTAATACACTAGGTGGATTGAGGGTTACATTATTCAGAAACACTACTCTAAAGACAAAATGGAAGCATTTCAAGCTACTTGAGCCTCCTTTTCCCCTCTAAGGGAAGTGATGGTGTTACCACAAGTTATGAAATCCATCTCCCACCTAAAAATATTTCCAGATGTCGTTGCCTGCAGTGGGATTCAAACCTATAACTCGTTGTTTTGAGGAATAGAAGTACTTTTCCCTTAACCCATCAGGCTGATGAGTTAGAAGTTCTTTCTTCTTCTTTTTCTTCACCCATAGTCTGTAGACCATTGGGGGCACTATAAAGGTGACACTCCTAACAAGATCTCTCTCTCCAGGTATTTGTTTTGGGATTTCCTTAAGATGAAGAACAAAGAATTAGTCCGTTTTCTAATATTATCTATCCAGGTGATTCTAGGTTCCCCAGTGTTTTTTACCAGGAGGCCAGTCCTCTAGTGCTATTTTAGGTAAACTGTCTAATCTAACTACGTGGCTTAACCATTTGAGCTGTTTTGGACATATTTTATGATATTTTCTTGTGTTCTGACAATGAAGGGATTTCCTTTCTAACCTTGTCATTTATTATATGTGCTGTGTGTGTGTGTGTGTGTGTGTGTGTGTGTGTGTGTGTGTGTGTGTGTGTGTGTGTGTGTGTGTGAGTGAGTGAGTGAGTGATAGTTTCAAAATTTTTCTTTAGCACTTCATCTCAAAGGTCAATAGTCTTTACTCGTATTCCTTTAGCAGTGTTTTCAATCCTCACATCTGTATGTAAGACACAGTTAACAGAAGTATTGATGAAATAGTCTAGTAGCTAGCTATATTTTATAATTCTTCCAAAGTGGCTGTAACCTCTAAGGGCAATAGTTGCTTTAGCAATGAGTGCTTTAATATCATGTTTAGACCAACCATATGTATTTTATGCTTCCCTAAGTAGGTGAATTTTTCTACTACTTCCAGTTTTTCATCATTAACCAAAATTTTCATAGGCTTATTGCCTAAAGGCATCGTTTTTGATTTATGAATGCTGATCTTTAATCCATAATCATTTAGTATCTTAGAAACTTTGTCTGTTAATTCTTGTAATTGATGTTCATTCTCTGCTATTAGATCACTGTCATTTGACAAATTCGAGATTGATTTTTCACTAATTTTCATTGATTAATCACTAAGTTTATTACATATTCCAAATATAGGTTAAAAAGCATCAAAAGTATGTAGCCTTGATGCACACCTCTTTCCATTTTAAAAGGCTTACTATAGTTGTCATTGATTTTTGTTAACATTTCTGAGGAATGGTAAAGAATTTTAATTAGGGATACTATTTAATTATCTATTCCATACTGGTTCAGTATTCTCCACAATGTCGAAGGCCTTCTGTACATCTATAAAATTGTGATACAGTATTTTATTACATTCAGTATAATTTCTCCAGTGAGATGTATTGTGAATAAGTGATCTATTGTACTCTTGTTTTTACAGAATCCTGCTTGTTTCTCTGAAAGTATGCTTTCAATATTCCTCTCAGTCCTAGAGTAAGATTTTTAGGAAAATTTTGTTTTGATGACTGATTAAAGTGATGGCTCTGTAATTGCTACTTTACTATTTCCTTTTTTAGGAGTAGGAATCAGAACAGAGGTGCACCAATCTTTAGGCCATGATTCATTGTTCCACACATCTTGACAAATTTTCAATTAGGCATCAATGATATGTTCTCCCCCCCCACCCCCAACCTCTGCTTTCGGTAGTTATTCCAACTATGCTTGGCGATTTTCCCTTCTTGAAGAATTAGCTGCTGCTTCTATTTCTCTTAAAATAGGGAAGTCTCCTTCATCCAGTGTCAATTGTATTATGTTTTCAAGGCAGATGTCTTCTGAGAAAAGGTTAGCTAAGTAATCATACCAATCCTGCAAGTTTTCATCCTTTCCAGTCAAAAATGCCATTTTTACCTTGAACTGACCCATTAGTATTAGGAAGGATTTTGTTAATCTACTTATCATTTGAAAAGCACTTCTAGGAGTGTGTCTTTGTAGTTACTTTCAATCTTTCCATGTTCGTTCAGAATCCAGTTGGTTTTAGCTATTTTAATTTTATTTCTTATTATTTTGTTTAGTTCTTTATATTTTCCTCTGCTATCATTATTCTTTTTTTATACTGAATTTTAATGTTCTCCTTTGATCACATAGTTGTAAAATGTCTCCTGTAATCCAGAGCTTGATTATCCTGAAAGTTTTCCTATTATGTCAGCTGCTTCTAAAATTGCTTTGAAAAATGGTTTGTATTCATTTTTGATACTTTTGAATTCTTCATGGAAGATATTCAAGGAATTAGTAATGTGGGATTTATATTGTTCTCTGATATGAGCTGATTCCAGTTTCTCAACACTGTCTTTTTCTTAATTTGTTTTTGGTTACCTTTTATTTGTTTTAATTTTATCTTCAAGGTATCAATAACCCAATGACTATGTTGTGGTCACTGCCACATTGGCTCCTGGAAAAAATTTAGTCTTAGAAAGGGTAATTGATGCTTTGTGTGTTGTCTAAATAGGTATGTAATGAATTAAATTGTAGGCAGCTCGATTAGGTGAAGTTCATGTCTTGTCCACTTTTTTGATGGTTTATGGGGTTATAAAGTATTTGTAATTGTTAATTATTTTTGAATGGCAAAATCAATGTTTGCATCAGCTGTCATTGGAAACCAAATGCACCACAACGGGAGCGGTGGTGTGTAAGAAGAGCCCCGGATTCAGATAAGTTATACTTGGAATAATTAATTGCATATGAGTGATTGTTTTTGAGTAAGAGCTGCTATAAAAGTTGTATGCTACTAGTATTATTAGAGTGTGGGATATTTTGCTTAAACTTAGTTACAAATTTGTTGTTTTTGTCCCTTAGAGTAGTAACCGGCAGAGGAAAGATGGCAGCAGCTTTGTCAGTCCATACTTTAACTTAGACCTCAGTCGTTTCGTGAAGTGCGAGGTGTGCTACATCTATTCTTTTGATTACATAGATAGTTTGTGGACATTTAGGATGATGGAAGGAGGATATGTGCGAAGTGTGAGCTAAACGAGGATTTGATGAGTGCTAATATGAATGATGACATAAAGTGTTAGTAGCGAGAATGTCACGGGAAGAATGAGTGCTCGTTTGAAAGAGAAGCATGGTGTGAAAGAAAGGAGAAAAATTGTTAAAATAATCATTGAAAAAGAAAACGAGTGATTTGAAAACCATAATGGATGGTAAAAAGAATGAAAGCGAGGCGAATGTGGTGGAAGGAAATGAGAGAGAACGAAAGGATCGAAAGTTGGAAAAATCGAAAGAATGAATGAATGAATCTGGAAATAGTGACGCATGGTTCGAAAGTGGGAAAAATGGAAAGAATGAATGAATTAAAGTGAAAGTTGGACTCAGTGGACTGAGTGTACAGAAACTCAAAAGGATGAGTGAGAGTGTGAAGCGAGAGTAGAGAGTTCGAAAATTAGAAAGATTGAATGATAGAGAGAATGTGATGCGAGATTCAAAAGTTGAATTAGGTTGAATGAGGCAAGAGATGAAATGGATGTGGAGTGAAATTAAGAAAATTCAGGTGGAAACTATTAAAACAAATCAAGTAGGTACGAAAGAGTTAGCGAAAGACGAGCGAGTGGTGTTGTATGGTGACTCCATTATTAAAGGTGTGCTTGATGAGAGGATGCACAAGGTATGTATATTTTCCAGGCAGTACAATGAGTTAGAGTGATTGAGGTATTGGATATGAGGAGGGAGCGAGCAAAGGAGTTGACTTGACAGAAGACAAAGAGCACGTCAGAATGGATATCGGGAGGCTGCTTCAATGGAATAGTGTGACAGGAAGAGTAGTAAGCATGTTGCCTGGTTATGACTGTGGCGAGATGAGGTGGAGAGCAAAGATTATGAATGATATGTTGGCTGAAATGTATGAAGAGAGGGGAGTACAATTTGTTAATGTGTGGAATGAGTTTGAAGGATGAAGTGAACTGTATGGGAGCGATGGACTGCATTTGATTGGTTATGGTGTGAGTTGCTTGTAGAGACTTGCTGGAAGGTAGAGAAGTGAGTACAGAGAATGAATCAGATCAAGTGGGAAGTGATGTGAAAGAGCAGGAGAGATTGAAGAGATGGTTATGAATGAGGAAGTAAGTGACATAAGCAAGAAATTGAGAGAATGGGTATGCAATATGAACAGGGAAATAGGAAGGCTCAGGGTGGATGGGTACACAGTGTGAGAAAGGTGGATGCTCCAAGAGGATGTGAGAGTATGTGTAGACAGGAAACGAATGGGATGACCTTGGATCAAGTGGAAACAGTTGGAATTAAAGAGGATTCTAAAATGAATAAGCAGAAAGGGAAATGGCCCCAGTCGAGCATAGAGAGATCACATCAAATGAGTGTTATCAGTGAAACTAGCTGTAGATCCAGTCAAACCACTGAAATGCTAGAAGTGTAAGAAACAGGGCAGATTAAATGGTTGCACTAATTGAGTCTGTTCACCCAAAAATTGTTGAAATAAGTGAGACATGGTTAGATGAGGACGACATCCTGACAGGAATAGAGATGGAAGAATATGTGTTTCGTGAAGATAGAAGGGGTAAAAAGGTAGGGGGAGTGCTATTGATTATAGAGAAAGAGTTATGTCCATACAAAGTAGAGATGCAAGAGGGTAATAGTGCCAGTGGTTTTGAGGCAGTATGGTGTGAAATAGAGATGAATGGAATGAAATACTTGGTTGGATGTTGTTATAGACCACCAAAGGTGGATGGTAGTGACTATGAAATGTATAATCAAAATAGCCAAGCAAATTAAAGGTTAATTATTATGGGTGATTTTAACTGTGGCAATATAGACTGGGATGATGAGATAGCAAATGGAAGTAAAGAAAATGAGTTTCTTGAGTTTTTGAGGGACAACTACCTCAGACTAACTCCTCATTCCATGTAGCATGGAATGAGGAGTTAGCTAGAAAAGAGATCAATGTAGCTTGGGGAGTTTCAGAAACTATCTAGTAGATCCATTGTCTAAATGTATTCCAAGGGTGAGAAGGTTAAATGAGGTGGGCGTGAAATGGATGAATAAAGAGATTAAGCATGCGATAAGAGCATGAGGAAAGAAGGGCGTTATGGAGGCAGCATAAGAGAAGTGGAAATAACCTATTCCAATAGGACTACAAAGACCAGGCAAGGTGGGTTACTTGGTTGGTAAGGGTAGCTAAAGAGAGGTATGAACAGCATTTAGCTAATGAAGCAAGAAAGAATTCTAAGGAGTTCTTTCGATATGTAGCCAGGAAAAGAAAAAATGACTATGGAAGGATGACATTGATTGGAGAAAATGGTATAAAGACAGCTGTTGCAGAAGGTGTGGTGGAGATACTTAATGAGCAGTTCATAAAGGTCTTTCAATGTTGTGAATGTGACTTCATGGAGAGATTGAGAGCAGTTGATGATTGGGAAGAGAGACTGACTGTTAGTGAGCAAGAGGTGTATGGGGAGTTGAGCAAACTAGATGTAAATAAGGCTGTGGGACTTGATAATATATCACCAAGTATTCTGAAGAAATGTGCCAGAGTGTTGACGACGGCCTTAACATATTTTTTTTAATATGAGTCTTGCACTGGGTTAAGTTCCTAAGGAGGGCAAGATTGTGCCACTTCATAAAGGAGGTGATGGAACTCAAGGACCAAACTATAGGCCTATCTGTGTGTCAGGTGTTCTATTTAAGTTGTTGGAGAAACTTGTGAGAACTAGAATTCAGAATTGGGTTGAAAACAATAGTATTATCTTTTATGGACAACATGGATTTGCTAAAGGGAGGTCATGTTTAAGTAATCTACTTAAACATGATCTCCCTTATTACAATAAGGTGACCACTTCCATGGGCAGAGAAGGATGCACAGTAATATACTGAGATTTCGCAAAGGCTTTTGATAGATTACCCCATGATAATTTGATAGTCAAACTATAGTGGATAGGGATTGGATATCAGATTGGTGCATTGGATTGGAGACTGGCTATCTGATAGGTATCAACAAGTTGTGTATGGGGTAGCAATATCCAGGAAAAGGAAACTTACTAGTGGTGTGCCTCAGGGTCTGTTTTAGGGCCATTGCTATTTAACTTGTATATTAATGATATTGGTGAAGATTTGGGTGGAGATATTCAGTTGTTTGCAAATGATGCAAAGTTGGGACGAACCATGAAGAGTAGAGAAGATGTTCTGCCTTACAAAAAGACTTGAATAAATTGAGTGATTGGGCACGGGAATGGGGCTGTTAGTTCAAAGTTGCAAAATGTAAGGTTTTAAAATTTGGAAAACTCGAATGGGATGCAGAATTTATGATTGGTGAGGATATATTGTCGGTGGTGTAGGAAATAAGAGATCTGGGGTGATAGTGGATAAGGATCTGAAATTTAGGGGGCACATAGCCAAAATTGTGAAGCCAACACAAAGGCTTCTGGGAATGATGCAGAGGACACTGACTTGTAGAAGTAGGGAGATTCTTGTTCCATTGTATAAGGCCTTGATTAAGTGACGACACATGGACCATTGTGCCCAGATTTGGTCACCTGGTTTTCAGAAGGATGAAGAGATGTTGGAAAGGGTCCAGAGGTGACTGACTAAGGTAGTTTCTAACCTCTGGAATATCGAGTATGAAAAGATTGAGAAGAATCAACTTGCAGAGTCTGGTGGACAGGAAGAAGATGTGAGATATGATAGAGACCTACAAGTTATTAAGGGGTTGTTATAGGATCAATGCTGGAGAGATTCTACAGAAAATAGTGGGAGATCATGGGGGGAACCAGAAATCATCCCTGGAAGCTGTATAAAGAGGGTGTGAGTAGGGGAGTGAGAAGCATGTTTTTTTCATGCAGAGTTGTAAATGATTGGAATGCCTTGCCTGAGAGTGTAGTGTCTGCAGAGACTTTCAGTGTGTCTAAAGCACGATATGATGAGCTGTGTGTATAATTGGTATAGATGCTTCCAGTATCTATACCAATTTTTGCATTCCAGTCTCCTTAGACAATTAGATAGTCTTTATTTGGAATTTATTTTATCACTGAGTTTATTTGTCTGTTGAAGTCATCAATACACTCTTCAATTCAACCAATTATAACATGAATGTTCATATTGTGTAGTAGTTTGACTACCTTTTGAAGAATGTTCAGACATTCCAGGTACCAACCATAAAACTTCTGAGCTGTAAAAGAGTTCTCTTTGTTGGTCCATATACTACCAGTAGCAGACTTTCCACCATCGTCCCTGGCAGTGGTGGTAGTTTTTCCAGGTAACAACCAAGCTGGCATAGAATGCTATATGACTCTCTCCATAATGTGATATGGGTAGATATAGACAGGTGCTCCTGTCTCCTCTCTTGTCTTTAGCATACTAGGTAAGGCAAATATCTAGGGAAGAAGACAGACTCCCACTGCATGAGACGAAAGAAATAGTAAAGATTCACCTCTAGCCGTCGAATACTCTAATAGTATTGGGAGAGATAAGGCAAGAAAGAAAGAAGAGTAGGGACTTGTTTGCAGATAATATAATAGATGTATATTATGTGAAGTAAGGCATGGTACAGCATCAGGCACCTCAGGCCTGCCACTCCCATACTCACTAAAGCGAGCCCTTGAGGAGCGCTTTACCAGATCAAAATTCAGAATGTGATCAAATCAGTGACGTGACAAATAATAGATATCAATGTGTATCAATTTGGAAAGTGGTAGTTGATTGGAAACAGATCGAATCCTAAATGTGGACTAATCTCTGGTATATCAGAAAATGACTATGATCTTCCACATATGACAATATAGTTTCTCCTTTTCGAAAACGTTTGTCAGTTTTTATTTTTCTGATATTTTGTTAATGTAGATTTGTTGTTATAACTTAGAATAAGGGATCGTTTTTTATGTGTTAATTTCATTTGGGCAAACAATAGACCCATGATAAGTTTGCGGCCTAGATATATCCTCCAGGAAATGTGAGCTTCCAGCAAAACTGGAACACTGGATGATTTGTATATGGTATTTATTGTCTGTATAATATCTTATTTAAAGTATATAACTGTATCATTTTCAAGATTTTTCTGTCCTGTAACATTTTGCTACCTGCACAATATTTATGCTCTTTCCAAAGTCTTCCAATAACTTACAGGTAAATTTACTGCACAAATGTGGTGATAAGGCTGTAACTTCAAATTATAGGCCAATCTGTATATCTGGAGTTGTGGTGGAGGTACTGGAAAGATTTGTGAGAAGCAGGATGCAGAAATGGATTGATAACAGCAGTATTCTGTGTGGTTATCAGCATGGGTTTGTTAAAGGGAGATCATGTTTCACTAACATATGTACTATAACAAGGTGACTTTGGTGTACTTAGATTTTGCCAAAGCTTTTGATAGACTGCCACATGACAAGCCGATAAATAAATTGAAACAAATGGGATTGGATAACAGACTTCTGAGTTGGATCAGTGACTGGCTGTCAGATAGGTATCAGAAAGTTGTATATAGGGGTGCAGTATCCTGAAAGAGGAGGGTCACTAGTGGTGTGCCGCAGGGGTCATTTTTGGGACCATTGTTGTTCAATTCATATGTTGTTATTGGGATTTCAATTTGTATATAATTGATATTGGGATGGGTTTAACTAGTGGTATGCAACTGTTTTCAGATGATGCAAACTGGGAAGAGTAATGTGAAGAGTCAAGCAGATGTTATGGTCTTACAAGAGGACTTGCATGAATGGGTAGGTAAGTGGAACTGTCAGTTCAACATTGCAAAGTGTTAGGTTTGAAATTTGGTAAGCAACAATGGAATGTGAAGTATACACTTGGTGGGGAAACTTTAACAGAAGTAGAGGAGATGAGAGATCTAGGAGTAATGGTGGACAAGGACGTGAAATTCATGGGCCATATTGCACAAGTTGTGAAGACATCACATAGGATAATGGCAAATGATGTAGAGGACCCTGACATGCAGAAATAGAGAGGTTATGATGCCATTGTATAAGGCCTCGCTCAGGTCTCATGGATTATTGTGCACAGATTTGGTCATCAGGTTTTCATGGTTGATGAGGATATGTTGGAAAGGGTGCAGAGAAGATTCACAAAGGTGTTCAGTGGTCTTTGGAATGTGGAGTACAAGGACAGATTGAGAGAATGTAAGTTGCAAAGCCTTTTGAATAGAAGGAAGGGGGAAAGATATGATTGAGACATATAAGCTAGTCAGGGGTTGTTATCAGGTTGACAAGGAAGAGATTTTTCATAGAATGGCAGAGGAGGGAGGGGATAGAACAAGAGGCCATCACTAGATACTGTATAAGGAGGGTGTGAGCAGAGGAGTGAGGAGTTCTTTGCATGGAGAGTGATTGGTGAGTGAAATGCATTGCCTAAGTGTTGTGAATGTACATACATTGAATCAGTTTAAGGCACGGTTGGATGAGCATTGTGTGCAATAGTGTGTACCTCCCACAATGACTTTCTGACTCCATGGAGGTCAGATGTTAATTATAATAATTTGAATGCCTGAAAATTTATGTAGCTCCTATTTTTAATACCAATATAGAACAAAGCTTAGTGAAAAAGGGGAGGGGGAGCTGTCCCCCCATATGTCAATCAATAAGGTTAAAAAAAAATTAATGTTTAAAATTACTTCAAACTCTTGCCCTTATTGCAATTTTTCAATTTCACACTTTGTCCTATGACATATAACATTTACGCACACTAGTTCTCTATTTCCATAGCTGCACAATCTACATTAATATTAAGCCGATAAGAATGGATAGTACACACTTATCTTAGCTAAAAGGCTAAGAATTGAAAAGTATAGCATCCATTCTAATCATTTTAAAATTTGATACCAGTTATAAGATCAACTGATTTTTGGAAGGTGGCAAAGTGCATGCAGCTCTCTACCTTTGCTCCAAGTTTCCATCGTGTTGCATCCTACCTCTAGAGTCAGCTTTCTCCATCTAGGACAAATCTCCATTCATTATTTAGTGAGCATTTCAATTCTCCATTGAAAAATGCCCACTAAATATTATAGGGAACATTTATTTAAAAAAAAAAAAGATCAAAACAAATATTGCATTCATTTCCTCTAATAACAAACCTTCCTTATTTCCTGAAACTGTTTTGAACAATTGAGTATGGCCTGTTATCCAGTGCAATCATTTCGGCCATGATGTAATGCAAAGATTTTGACTGATCGTCATCTACATGCTGTTTTTTTATATTATTTGCTAATATCAAATAACATTTCTTGTTTTGGTGGATTTACTTTATATTTCAGCTGCTTGCTTGTTCTTGCATAGTGGTTTGATATTTAAGTTTCATTTAAGTTTTACAAAATCATCTCTGTGCTTGCATTTTTACATGATTAATCATAGATGTTTATTTCTATTGATTCAGTCAGAATTGCCTTAGAAGCATGAAATGTTAGATATGACAATATTGGTGTGCTGACAAGTAATAAACTAATTTGGAGGGAAATTGTGGATAAAAAATTAATAATAATGTAAACTTAATCGTGTAGTGCTGTTATAGTAGGAATACTCCTTGAGGATACATATTAGGAAATTGATGATGATGATGGATCTGCGAGCTGGGTTAGAAATAAAACTTGATCAAACACTGGAGACTCCACATATGGGAGTTCTGAGAAAGATTAAGAGAGTAACAGATGGCATCAATGGCATTATATCATATTAAAAATGAGGATATTAGGAAAGAACTTGACATTGCTAGCATTCAGGAATGCTAGTGGTATGGTCACTTAAACAGAATGGGTTGTACTGATTTGAACACTATCTTGTATACTGCTAGTTTGGTGTTTTGACTAATTTCTCTCTTATTCCAAAACAAGTGTTCTTTGGAAGAAAAAAAGACCCAGAGGAAGACTGTGATCGATCTAGGTGGATTGATACAGAAAAAGTGTCTTTGAAGACAGAAATATAAGATCTGATATTTGGAGCCTTGACAGATGAGATCATTGGGGTTAATTGATCAGAAGTATGTAATACATTTTCATGTAGTACTATTATAATATCCTGTATGCCCCATAAGGATATATTTCAGGAATTTAATGATGATGATCTCAAAATTGTTTCAAAGCATTATTATTATTATTATTCAGACCTCCATGGAGTCAAAAGACTCATAGTGAGAGGTTCTTTCTAAGAAACACAAGTCTATCAAGACTCATCGAGGGAGTCCCTCCTAGGAAACACAGTCTATCATACCACTCCTTAAATGCATTGACTTTTCCTGCTCTCACCACTCTATCAGGCAATGCATTCCATGGTTCAACCACCCTCAATGCAAAGAAACCACTCCTCACCCTCTTTCTCACAGTTTCCTTTCGTAACTTCCAGGGATGGCCCCTTGTCATGACTCCTTCCTGCTGTTCAACCAAGCGAAAGAACTCCCCAGTGTCAACACTGTAACCACCTCTCAACAGTTTAGAAGTCTCAATCATATCACCCTCCTCCTTCTATCCACCAAACTTTGCAGTCCACACTCCCTCAGTTGATCCTCATAACTAACATTGTACAGTTCTGACACCATCTTTGTTATCCACCTTTGTACCCGTTCCACAGTTAATTTATCCCCTTCAAATCCTGGGGACCAGATCTGAGAACAATAGTCTAAGTGTGGTCTGATCAGAGTCTTATACAACAGAATGATAACCCCTTTATCTCTGCAGGTCAGTGTCCTTCTCATTATTGCAGCAATCCTCTGTGTTACCTTCACTACCTTTGCAATGGTAGTGAAGTTAACACAGAGGATTCCCCTAAATTTCAGGTTTCTATCAATCATCAACCCAGATCTCTTGTCTCCCCTACTTCCTCCAGTTTAACTCCTCCCATAGAGTATTCAGCGTTCAATCGATGTGTCCCAAACCTCAAGACCTTCTTGCATTTTGCTGCATTAAACTGATACCCCCCCATTAATTTGCCCATCTATCTAGCTTATTCAAATCCTCTTGCAGGGCTACCACATCTGCACTATTACTAATAATCCTTCCCAGCTTCGCATCATCCGCACACAACTGAATATCCCCTTGCAATCCACTGGCAATGTCATTGATATAAAGGTTAAACAATATAGGTCCTAGTATATTGGAGGTCTGGGCTAAGGAGAATGGATGTCAGTTTAATGTGGCAAAATGTAAGGTTATGCATTTTGGGGGTGAAAAGATTGGCGGCAGTTTACTGCATTGGTGGAACCCTGCTCCAGGAAATTGATGAGGCACGAGATTTAGGAGTGTTGGTGGATAAGGAATTGAAATTTAGGGGACACATTGCAAAAGTGACCAAAACAGCTCATCAAATCACTTGGTTGCTGAAGAATACGTTGACAAGCAGAGACAAGCAGGTTATTGTTCCTCTCTATCGAGCCTTGATAAGACCCCATCTAGACTACTGTGCTCAGATTTGGTCACCTAGGTTTCTTCTTGATGGGGAGGATGTGGAGAGGATCCAGAGGCGAGTGACCAAGATGATAGCAGGTCTGTGGAATGAACCGTATGAGAACAGGTTGAGGATTTGTGGGTTGCAAAAATTGGTTGATAGGCGGAGGAGGGGAGATATGATTGAGACATTCAAATTACTGAAGGGTTTCTATAAAATTAATTCAGAAGATATTTTTGAGAACAGGGCTGGTTGTGGGAGGACTAGGGGACATCCATGGAAACTGGGCAAAAGTGTGGTTAGTAAAGGTGTTAGAGCTGGGTTCTTTACTTTTAGAGTAGTGAATGAGTGGAATGCGCTCCCTGAGTCTGTAGTGGATGCTGTGACAGTGAATGAGTTTAAGGCGAGGTATGATAGATACTGTATGAATGTCAGATAGTTGTGATGAATATGATTTGGGGCCTCCCTCGATGAGTCTAATGACTCCCTGGAGTTGCCCGTAATAATAGTAATAGTACTGAGCCCTGTGGGACCCCACTTGTAACTCTCTGCCTCCTTGAAACTGCTCCACCATACACAATTGCAGCAATCTCTGATACCTATCAGACAGCCAATCCTGAATCCAGTTGACAACCAATCTGACATCCAGACCCATGTGCTGCAACTTGAATATCAGCTTATCATGTGGCACCCTGATAGCATGTCATCACTAGGGAACAGTTGAAGGAATATCCCAATAAAAAAAAAAAAAAAAAACTGTTCTGTACATGACACACAGAATTCTGAAATTTTGGTCAGAATTTTGCCTTATACACCCTTTCTTTACTAGCCTTGTTAGCACCATTATCATAAGCATGCCCTCATCTTTTAAATCAATGCCTTAAACTGAAATTTGTTTTTACAGTTTTTCATCTACCTGTACGTTTTATAATGTGTGTAAAGGCAATGAATTACTTTAATTTGATTTCCTTGATTTCTTCTTCCAGTTGTTCAACAATATGTAAAATGACTGAATGCTGCAGTTTTTGGTTGGCAAAATTAGGTGCATTCAGACATTTTCTACATTTCATTCCTATATTCCGTACAAGATAAGATGATGTTTGCTTGATTGTGTGTCATTCTTAACAATTATTTATGATTTGATTCTGAATATTTCATCTTTTATCTCTTATATAATACATTTATTATTATTATTATTTTTTTTTTGGTGGTGATATTCAGGGTCCTCTGAAATATGGAGTCAAGGGAGAGATCCTCTTGTCTGGATCTAAAGGCAGGCAGTGCTGAGTCATAATTATTATCGTATTTCAAGTTTGGTTATTGGAGGTCGTGGCCTTCACATGTCTGGAACTAATACATCATATGGTTTACTATCTATTTTTACGCAATTTGATAGCTGTAGAATAGTTTTGCTGGACACATATTTATTAAACATTTTTGAAATCAGCATGAAAAACACATTAGCACCCTGAAAAAATGTACTCTCATGATAAAAATTGCATCCTTCAGGGTAGTATCCCCCCCCCCCCCCTTGCATACTATAGTGGGTAAGCATGAAAAAAAAAAAAGGACATGCAGCAGTTAATGCTAAACAGTATACAGTATTATAATAAGAAATAATCCTTTCATTTTTGATAGGAAAAGATGCATATGTATGTACAGTCATACCTCGATTAGTGAAGAGGATGCATTCCACGAAATTACCTGAAGCGAAACTTCATTCTTAGAGGTAAAAATACTATGACCATAATAGGGATACGTTCGTACATAAAGAAAATGAAAGACTTTTTTTTCAAAAAAGAAAAGCTTTGTTAAATAAAAAGTCAATATTACATACCGAACAAAGATAAAATCATGACATTTTAAAATACGAATCTAAAGTGATTGTTTATGCTTTTTTTCTCTTTCATTTAACAATTGCCTATACAGATTTATTGCATTTAACACTGATCGCATAACAATAACACTTCTTCCTAAATCAGGATCATTTTCAATGAAAAAATTAAAAATTTTCAATGTCATTCTAGCACTTTTTAAATCTTTGGTTACTAACACTTTTTTGGTAGGAACTTCTTTAATTTCATTATTGTTTTCTTTGGCTTTGTTGCTAACAAGCTTCCACTGAAAAACCATCTTCTGCATTTAATAAATTTCTTACATCCTCTTCGTTGACATTTTCGAAACCTATTAATTGAGCCATCTGGATAACTTAATTTCTAATCTCTTGAATATCATTTTCTTCTTCTAGTACCATCTCTGGCCATAATTTGCACCAAACTCCATTTAAGCATTTCTAAGTGACTTCTTTTCAAGAGCTATTAATGTTTTCAATTGTGTCTTAATGGTATAGTTTTTCCAAAAATTTTAATTGATTTGCTCCTTATCTTCTAGTTCAATTAAATTACTTAATGTACCATGCAGATAATAAGCCTTAAATGTTGCTATTACTGTGTGATCCATCGGTTGAATCAGGGAAGTTGTGTTTGCTGGAAGAACGACAACTTTGACAGGAATGCATGTGTCTAATGTACTGTTAAAATCAGTAGGATGTCCCGGAGCATTGTCCAACAACAAAAGAGTATTTTCTTCAAAATTATTTCTTTGGCAATACCTTTTCATTTCTGGATATGAAATGAAATTAGTTAACAAACCCAATTCGTTAACCAAAATTGGTTAACAAATCAATCAGTAAATAACTCCTTGGTGATCCACGTGTTTCTATTAGCTTTCCATATTACAGGTAAATTCGTTTTTATGTTACCTTTTAACGCCCTCAGATTTTCCAAATGGTAAACTAATGACAATTTTAATTTAAAATTGCCAGAAGCATTTATTATTATTATTATTACGGGTATCTCCATGGAGTCAGTAGACTCATCGCGGGAGACCCAAACGAGCAAAACAATATCTGTCATATCTCTTCTTGAATTCATTTACAGATGAAGAGCTCACAACAAAGTCAGGCAATGAATTCCACTCATTCACCACCCTCCAGGCAAAAAACCTTGTTCTGACACCTTTGTTAACCACACTCTTCTTTAATTTCCAGAGATGACCTCTTGTTCTTCCATCACTATCACACAGCTGAAACATTTCCCCTGCATCAATCCTATAAAAACCTTTTAGTAATTTGAATGTTTCTATCATATCCCCTCTTCTTCGCCTATCAACCAACCTCTGCAATCCACAAGCTCTCAATCTATCAATGTTGGGAGCATTTTTTATATCACTCACCAACTTGGTCACTCTTCTCTGAACCCTCTCCACAGCCTCCTCATCTCCAAGGAATCCAGGTGACCAGACCTGAGCACAGTAATCCAAATGTGGAAGTATCAATGCTTTATAAAGGGGAATAATAACCTCCTTATCTCTGGATGTCAGTGTGTTCCTCAACAACCAAGTAATCCTAGGTGCAATCTTGGACACCTTAGCAATGTGTCCTCTGAACTTCATCTCCCTATCTACCAATACCCCTAAGTCCCTAGCCTCATCAATCTCTTGGAGTACCTTTCCATCGATGTAGTACACAGCTGGTAATCTTTTAATCCCAAAATGCATGACTTTACACTTTTCCACATTGAACTGACATCCATTTTCTTTTGCCCATTTTACCAGCTTATTTAAATTCTCCTGCAAACTTTCAACATCAGCTTGATTTTTTATTGCACTACACAACTTTGCATCATCAGCAAACAACTGAATATCTCCCTTTAAGCCGTTTCCTATATCATTTATATACAAATTAAACAACATTGGCCCAAGCATTTGATCCAAAGAGTAACATTAAACAGCCTTTGGCTGCTTTGAACCCAGCTGCTGATTTTTCTTCAATAGAAATGAAGCTTTTTGATGGTAGCCGTTTCCAGAACAATATGCTTTCATCAAAAAACACCAAATTTGGTGAAAAATTTTCATGTTCAATTATATCCTTTAGTTTTTCTGGAAACTTATTCGCAGCTTCAACATCTGCACTTGCAGCTTATCCTGATAATTTTACACTATGAATTCTGGCCCATTTTTTAAATTTATCAAACCAACCATGAGAAACCCCAAAATTTTCCCAACCCAATTTCTTCAGTTTGTTTAGATTTTAGGTGATCAAACAAAAATAATGCTCTTTTCTTTAATCACCATTTGAGTTAAAGGCATATGATGTTGTGGCATATCATCTATCCACAAACTTAACATTTTCTCCATTTTTTCTAAAATTGGACTCCTTAAGCAAGTTAATTTTGCTGCTGTAACATCTTTACAATTCTGAGCAGACTGCTTTATTTTTGCTGATTGACTAAGTATGGTTGTTAATATTGACTGCACTAATCCTAAAGGATGTGCCACATTGGATTTTCTTTCATCCCTTTCAACATGTACGATATTTAATTTAGTTTCTAAAGAAATTGCCTTTCTTTTCCTTGATTCTGACATTTTAACTAAATATTAATATTTACAAAATGTAAAATAATGCTATCAGAGAACATATGTCATTTATTGCAATGCACCACACTGAAACACTTCCTAAGAAGTGCAAGCAACGACTAAGCATGTGGGTGTGTCTGTTTTTAATAGTTTTGCATGTCATTACACAGATGATGCACAAAACAGACACACCCACAGCTCGGGAGTATGTGACGAGTTGGCATTGTTTGCCAATTGGATGATTGCCTTGCATTGACCTTAACATTTTAATATTTTTACATAAAATGAGGCTTGAAATTGCGGATTTTGTTATATTGAGTTTCATTACCAGAGGTAACGTTCACTGAGGTATGACTGTAGTCCGTATTTTATAAATATGGTAATCTCTCAATTACCTAATCTTCAAACAACAAAACTCTTAGTTAACCAGTTCTTGAGAAACTTTAGCATATTATCTGACTCATGGAACAATATATAGTTGTTCATTCAATTAAATGCACCTTTGGTTAAACTAATTCCAACATTTCTCAATGCAGTTGGAATTCAGAAATTACAGTTATAAGATAAATAGGACATTTCTTATACAGTTTAAATTACATATATTTTCAATAAATACTCATGTTGAAGTGGCATTGAAATGCCAATGAAATGAACGTAAATACCTGTACATATGTAGCCACCGTAATGCAGTTGGAAGAATAGTGGAACATTGCACTCAAACTTGCTTAACGTTTTGTGAGCCATTAGTAGCAGAGGCTCTACCAATCGCCCAACTTTTATTGGCTGAGTTATTATCTAATATTATCAATATTAGGAAAGGCTTGAAGAGAAATTTCTAATTTTGCTGATAAGTTGGGGTTGAATGGTAATGGAGAATTCTGATATGGCGTTTTTACAAGATTATCTATGCAGACTCTTGGTTTGAGCCAGAATGATAATGCTCAATCTTGCTAATTGCAGAGTTATCCATTTTTAGTTGGAGAGATTCCAGGTGACATATTGGCAGGACCAAAGTTTGGGGACTACACCAGTGTTTGAAAAGCAACATAAAGGAGAATAATAATGCTCAGAATATGATTGTTTAACATTGATAGTAATGATAAAGAAATTGTCTCTTGGCAAAGCCTTGATATAACTGTGTGTGTGTGTGTGTGAGAGCATGTGAGCAAAACTGGCGGTCTTCCAGTGTTTGTTGAAGTGAGAAAATAATGGATCATCTCTGGAAGATGAATAAAAATGTGGTTAGTAAGCATTGGCTAGATTTTTCTCCATGTAAGTAGTGATTGGGTAAAATTCCTTATGCTCTTGTTTATTCCTTGTATTGAATAGAAATTTTTACGCAGAGATTTGATCACACGTTTTTAATATGGTTTTCATTTGATATTGCTGAATTTTTTTATATTTTAATATATACATAATTTATATTCTTTTTTCCAATGTAGGTAGTATGCATTTCCTCTAGTCTTCAGGTATGGTTCCATTCTCCCATGACTTTAAACAGATTATTGGTAACTATGCTATTGTGATTTCATATGTAATATATAAGATTTTCTTCTCTCCATTTCTTTAATCTAAGTTATTTATTTTATTTTATTGGCATAATATGAATTATACTGATTTTTAACAATAGCAGAAAACTTATTATCAAACTCTTTACTACCTTGGATTTGGAAGGACCTTGAGAGTGAGCAGTGGATAATTTGGAGTTGAGTGGAATGTAATTCCAGAACAGGTGATGACTGCACTAATGCTGAATGTATAAAACAGAGAAATATAGGTATTTGATTATTATATTATTATTTTGAGGCCTTTATAGTCTCTGTTCTCATTGAAGGAGGTTCTTTCATGCTAGTAATAACCTTGCACATCAACTTGAATTTTCATTGTCGGTGTATTCACTTTCCACTCTGGGGACACATTTCACTTCGCATACCAAGTCCTCTCTGCAGAGAATATACCTTTGCTTTCACACCATATAAAATTGAGGAAGTATGATTTACAGGCCATGGTAGATATAAGTGTATCAGTCAAATGGAAAGAAGCTTTGTAATAGGCAGTAAGTGACAGGAGAATAACAAATCTAGGATGATTTGTTATTTTCCTCTCACCTACTGCCTATCACAACAACTTCTTTCCATTTCTCCGATATACCATATCCTGTAAATCATACTCTCTTAATCCTTATACTCAAGAATAATGATAGATTATGGGAGACTTGATCTTAAGTAGCTTCTTCAATTAGCACTCATGGACACCAGAGTCTATCCCTCTGCAATCCCTTTGATCTCAAAATAGCTCTTGTTCCCCATCCATTTTTTTTTCATCATCAATCCAAGAAGTTCGTAGTCTACCAAGAGATCTTCTTCCCTCTAATTTCCCCTCCAGTATTTCAGAGATGTTTTCCCTGCTAATCCTCTTAATGTGTCCTGCCATCTTACACTCTCTCTCTCTCTTTATAAAGTCTTTTATGAGTGCTCTTTTGGTTCCCATTAACTTCAATACTTCTTGATTAGTTTTTTCTCCTTCCATGTCTTCACTGCTCTCCTATAGCACTGCATCTCGAAGGCCCACAATTTCCTGATTATGAATTTTGTATATGTCCAAATCTCGCATCCAAAATTCAACGTGGACCATATATAGGATTTTATTATCCTTATTTTAGTCAGTTTATTTATTCCAGAGGTTAATTTATTATTCCAGAATGTTTCTTTTGCCTTAACTATTCTTAATTTATTTTCATAACTGTTACTACTAAATAAGGTATAGTTTCTGGAAAATTCCCATGCTACTTCTTCTTAAACACTATTATTATAATTATGGCTATTATAGCCTGTTTTTGTTTAGGAGTGTCCCTTATTTTAAATACATTGGCTATTATTACTCAAAAAAGGGATATATATACTATAGGGCATTATGGGTGAGTATAGAAGGCAATTATAGCAGAATAAAAAGAGGTGGAAAAATTTTGTACATACCTTGTTTGAATACTAGGATGTCTTCCAATTTCATGATCCTGCTGAAGGTTGTTTATAACGAGGGGGGGAGGAAGGAAGCGTGTTTTTTTTTTTTTTTTTTTTTTTGATGCGGGGAAATATAAATTCGGAAACCCGGGTTTTGTGTTAATAATATATATATGTATATACTATTGTGTTTAGGGGTGCATATTGGGGAGGGGGGGAGAGAAGGGGAAGGGTTTACTTATGGGGAAACTAGGGCAGGGGAGAGCGTTAACGGGGTGTGGACCATTTCGGATGATTGACCATCGGAACATTTTCGGAATGAGTGTAAGGCCATGTCAAGACTGGAAGTTGAATCTGCCAAATAAGGGCGTTTTGTCGCTAAATGACCGAGGCATGGCTTAATTTGTAAGTTCTGGATCGTCAAACATTCAGAAATTAGGTAGGGGCGGTGGACGTTGATTGAATTTTTATTGCATTTTATGGCAATAGTTTCGGATATTCTAAGCATTGTCTTGTTTGTCTATGATTATGGCCTTGTCGATTTGGGGGATATGTTTCAGTTCAAGGACGTGAGCTGCAATTTCTGTCTTCTCTGTACTCTGTGTTTTATTTTTCTTTTTTGATGTTGCAATGTTTTTTTGTGTTCAGATAATCTGGATGGGAATATTGCTGATGGTGGAATAATCCAGATGGTGGAGTAGAAGTGATTCTACTCCACCCCTCTCCCACCCATCCAGCATCCCCTTTTATGGCAGATACGTAGACGATATTCTATGCATTGGTAAACCCTCGCACATCTCCGCCTTACAAACATCCCTCAACGATTATAGCAACAGACTATAATTCACCATGGAAACAGAACAAAACAAATCCATCAATTTCTTAAACCTGACATTAATCAGAAGCAATAACAAAATAGCTACGAAGATATTCCACAAACCTACACATATCGGAAACTACCTCCATTTCAATTCATACCACCCATATTCCATTAAAAAAATCAGTCATCCTATCACAATTTATCAATCGATACAAAACTAATAACGGAAAAAACTCACGTACAAAGATTATTTAATAGTATAATTTTCGCCTGTGTGTCACAGGCATCTTCAGTACATTAAGCTCAAATTAAACAATAACTGACAATTCCAAAAACCACACCTAAGTAGCTGGTGTGAGATAACTGAAAAGGTCAATAACTACTAAAAAAAAAAAAAAAATCAATGCAATAAAAAGTTAAGAAAGATTAGCTGATTTGTAAAGTACTATTTCCCATAAAGGTGATAGACGTAAGCCGTCGGATCTGTTTAAGTTAGAAGAATGAAGTAGAGTTTCACATGTTTCTTTATAAAGGCGTTCCATGAGAAACTGACTTTTGTGAAGAACTCTTGTCTTTCTCCAATGAACTCTGTGTCTAGTGAAGATGGCATGTTCTGCAAGTCCAGACTTTTCAGGTTTAAAGTATTCAATATAAGATTGGTGTTCTTCACCAAATAGAGGCAGATCTTCCTGTTTGTCTGAAATAAGATAATCCACAAGAGCACGGAATCTGGTAGACACCTGGATGATTAAGATGTGGAAGCTTGTCCATAGGAGAAGTGAGAAAGGTGGAGATTTTTCTAAACGGTCGAAAGGCAACAAAAATATTCAGTGGTTTTAAAACTTTTTTTGCTATATGTTCATTGATGCCTTGTACATAAGGGATAGTAATACGCATTATTTCTTCTGTGTTTGAAGAGGAAGACATATTAAAACTACTCAAAGTTCTTTTAATGAAGCAATTCTTATAACCGTTAGATAGAAAGGAAGAAGTTATATATTGTAGTTTTTTCCGTAAAAGATCATCTGAAGAACAAAAGGAGTGGCCCGATGAACCGGTGTTTTAATAGTTCCTGCCTTTTGACTGGGATGGTGATGAGATTCTGCATGGATATAATGGCCTGTATGAGTCTTCTTTCTATAAACTGAGAAATGTAGGTTACCATCTGGTTTGCGAAGAATTAGAAGAATTAGGGTAAACTTGATCCTAGGATGAAATGCGTTTAACTTAGTGAGAAATTGTTGAAGTTCATCAGAAGAGCCATTCCATAGCAAAAATGTCATTGACATATCTGAACCAATGAGTAGGTCTGGGAGAAATGTTGTCAAAGATACGTTGTTCAAAATGTTCCATAAAGAAATTGGAGATAGCAGGAGAAAGAGGATTACCCATTGCTGTTCCTTCAATTTGTTGATACAACTTATTTTTAAAGGAAAAATAACCACAATTTATTACAAAATCATATACGTTTACAATGTCTGAAGGAAATTCCTGTTGTAGTAATTCAGTACTTTCCGAAAGAGGCATATTTGTAAATAAAGAAACAACATGTAAACTGATCATTATATCAGAAATGTAGGTTATCATGATAACCACATTTCTCAATTTAAAGAAAGAAGACTCATACAGGTCATTATATCCATGCGGAATCTCATCACCATCCCAGTCAAAAGGCAGGAACTATTAAAATACTGGTTCATCGGGCCCACTCCTTTTGTTCTTCAGATGATCTTTTACAGAAAGAACTACAATATATAACTTCTTCCTTTCTATCTAATGGTTATAAGAATTGCTTCATTAAAAGAACTTTGAGTAGTTTTAATATGTCTTCCTTTTCAAACACAGAAGAAATAATGCACATTACTATCCCTTATGTACAAGGCATCAGTGAACATATAGCAAAAGTTTTAAAACCACTGAATATTTTTGTTGCCTTTCGGCTGTTTAGAAAAATCTCCACCTTTTTCACTTCTAAGGACAAGCTTCCACATCTTAATCATCCAGGTGTCTACCAGATTCCGTGCTCTTGTGGATTATCTTATTTCAGACAAACGGGAAGATCTGCATCTATTTGGCTAGAAGAACACCAATCTTATGTTGAATACTTTAAACCTGAAAAGTCTGGACTTGCAGAACATGCCATCTTCACTAGACACAGAGTTCATTGGAGAAAGACAAGAGTTCTTCACAAAAGTCAGTTTCTCATGGAACGCCTTTATAAAGAAACATGTGAAACTCTACTTCATTCTTCTGACTTAAACAGATCCGACGGCTTACGTCTATCCCCTTTATGGAAGATAGTAGTTTACAAATCAGCTAATCTTTCTTAACTTTTTATTGTATTGATTTTTTTTTTTTTTTTTTTTTAGGAAAGTTATCGACTTTTTTAGTTATCTTACACCAGCTACTTAGGTGGCGCTTTTTGGAATTGCCAGTTATTGTTTAATTTGAACTTAATGTACTGAAGATGCCTGTGACACACAGGCGAAAATTATACTATTAAATAATCTTTGTACGTGAGTTTTTTCCATTATTAATTTTGTATCGATATGTCTACTCACGGTATATGCCTCTTTTAAAACAATTTATCAATGCTTACAAATTCTCAACCAACAGTAATTATCTTAACATGGAATTAAAGTATTTAACACAGGTTTTCAAAAATCGCAACTATCCCACACATCTAATAAGTTATGCGAACAGTACGGCAAAATCCTGTCATAACAATAATACAACCAAAACAGACTTACCTACATGTATGGTTATCAAATTGCCATACGTCCAAAACACATAGAAAGCCTACAAATACATTTTCAAACACACGGATTATAAGCTAGTATTCACCATGAACCAACAATTAGCAACTCTCCTAAAACCCACTAAATCTCTCGCACACAAAGAAATATTTGAACACTCAAAAAGACTGTGACGTCACCTACACTGGCTCTACAATTAGGTCTTTATGGACCAGACTACAAGAGCACTTCAGGGATTGCAATATTCCCATTTCGAATTATCTCAACACAAAAAATCATCACAACATCAAAAAGAAAAATGAAACACAGAGTACAGGGAAGACAGAAATTGCAGCTCACGCCCTTGAACTGAAACATATCCCCCAAATCGACAAGGCCATAATCATAGACAAACAAAACAATGAAATAATGCTTAGAATATCCGGAACTATTGCCATAAAATGCGATGAAAATTCAATCCATGTCCACCGCCCCTACCTAATTTCCGAATGTTGGACGATCCAGAACTTACAAATTAAGCCACGCCTCCGGCCATTTTAGCGACAACAAATGCCCTTAGTAGGCAGATTCAACTTCCAGTCTTGACATAGTCCTACACTCATTCCGAAAATGTTCCGATGATGGTCAGTCGACTGAACGGTCCACACCCCGTTAATGCTCTCCCCTGTCCCAGTTTCCCCATAAGTAAACCCTTCCCCTTCTCTCCTCCCCCTCTCCACAATATGCACCCCTAATCACAATAGTATATATTTATATATATATTATTAACACAAAACCCTGGTTTCCAAATTTATTTTTCCCGTGTCAAAACACCCCCCCCCCCCCATGCTCCCTTCCTCCTTCCCGTCGTTATAAACAACCTTCAGCAGGATCATGAAATTGGAAGACATCCTAGTATTCAAACAAGGTATGTACAAAATTTTTCCACCTCTTTTTATTCTGCTATAATTGCCTTCTATACTCACCCATAATGCCCTATAGTATATATATCCCTTTTTTGAGTAATAATAGCCAATGTATTTAAAATAAGGGACACTCCTAAACAAAAACAGGCTATAATAGCCATAATTATAATAATAATGTTACTACTAAATAATTATAAGCCTTTACATTTTGAATGAATCCTACTCTTAAATTTATTTTCTTTCTTTTTTTTTTTTTTTGCTTATTGTCATAATACTCGGTTTTAGCTGTATTTATTACTCAGACATACTTCTGACTCTTTTTGATTAGTATTTCAATCATATTTTGTAACTCTGTTTTTGATTTCACTATGAACACCAAATCATCAGCAAATCTAATTTGTTCATTTTATTTCCCCGTAATAAAATATTTTATTCCCATTTCAATATCTTCATATTCTTTATCATTTCACAATCATTTGTGTCTTCTGATTCCAGTATAATTTCTTAGGGCTTTTAATATTTCTGTTAACTTTTCATGGCTTACTTTGACAACCAGCTTCTTCATTACCTGGAAACAATTAGCGATCACCAATATGAATGCTGTCATTCTCGTTCTACAGCCGACCTGCTGGCTAATCTTACCTACCTTTGGACTCAGGCTATGAAAAAACTTTGAGAAACTCATGTTATGTCAATATTTCTAAGGCATTTGATTGTGTCTGGCACCGAGGCCTCCTGAACAAACTGCCATCTTATGGCCTCTATTCTACATTCTGATTGGATTGCCAGTTTCCTTACTGGTTGTTCATTGTGTGTGATGATGGATGGCTTCCTCTAATCAGATTTCCCCATCAGTGCTGGAGTGCCTCAGGGTTCTGTGCTCTCACCCACAATCCTCTACCTTTACATCGATAATCTCCTTTCTCTGAGTTCAAATACTATTCACAGCTTCGCTGATGCCAGTACTCCTCATTCCATTTCTTCATTCGATAAATTCTGCACTACCCTAATGTTAGATGCCTCAAGAAATTCCATAACCAGCAATGTAAACACTGATCTCCTCAACATCTTGAAATGGGGGTGAAGACATCTTTGTAAATTTCAATGCCAAAAAAACTCAAACCTGCAAGATAAATCCTATCTCATCCCATCTCATTTTTGATAATATTTCAGTTTCCTTTCAAGATCAACTTTCTCTTCTTTGGTTGACTGTCACATCCATTTTTCCTGGCACAAACACATTACTTATGTAGTCTATTTAGTTTCTAAGTGACTTAGTGTTCTTTTCTGTTTTATACATTGCTTCTCTTCCTCTCAACTCATGATACTTTATAAGGTTACAATCCGACCCACTTTGGAGTACTGTTCCCACATTTGGAGTGGAGCATCCAGGATTTCCCTAGGAATTCTTGATGATATTCAAAAGTGGGCAATCCACTTAATAGATGACCCTTTCCTCACAGACTATTCCCTTTAGTCACTTTATCATAGGTGCTCTGTTTTAGCACTTGTCCACACATGGCACTGTCATATTATAAGTCTTGTGACTTTTCGTGTGTGGGGGGGGGTCAACAAAAAAAAGTCTTTTTAAGGTCTATAAAGCATAGATATGTTATTATTGTTTGATACCTCCAGAGAGTCCAAAGACTCATTGAGGGAAAGCACCTGCTCTACAGTTCTGTCTCTACCACTCAATACTCCAACTTATCACGACCACACCAATGCCATCTACTGCCGACCACCACCACTAGTATTTCCATAGACAATCACAAGCATCCATGCCCATGGTGGGATTCAAACCCGCAGCCTTTTGGCTGGAGAGCGGATATGCTAACTAACCACTCTGCCAGCCAGGCTGGCAATGTTATTTTTGTATTGATTTTTCAATAAGTTTTTAATTCATATGTTGCATTAATTGCACTTTTTCTTGACACAAATTCTTTGTGCTGTTCAATTGTATGGCATTTAATTCTAGAAAACATTTGACAAACTATTGTCAATACCATTATTGAAGCATGGGATGGGATATGATACTAATTGTTCTAAAATCTTTACATTTTGCTGCATTATCTTTTCTTGGTATCAAAATGCAAATAGATTTTATGATGTCTTCCGGTAGGTATGCCTATATCACATATATTCCATATTTCTGTTAAAAAAAAAACTGTTTATTTTTTCCCCTACTCTTTTATTAACTCAGTTAATATTCCATCGCATCCTGTCATTTTATCATTAGATAGTTCTTTTATTGCACACTTACTAGTTCTTCTTTAAGAATACCTGTATTATTTGAGTTAACACTGATTCACAGGGTTTGCCAGGTCTATGGTCATTATATCATCCAGTTGGTATTCCTTCCATCTTCGTATCTTGTCTTCTGGATTTATAATTACATTCTTATCTTTTAACTGTTAGCTTGTTATTTTGTTTTGATTATTAAGAAATTGTGTTTTTGAATGTAATTCTATAATTTTACTCTCTTTATCTCTCTTATAATAACTTATATGCTCAAGAATAAGAATAAATTGTGAAATTCTTGACACAATATGTTATTCACTTTTGGATCATCTCTGGTTCTTATCTACAATTTGAAGACTAGATCTGTTCACAGTAGTCAAAGCATACAGCCTAATGGCATAATCACATTCTTATCCTGACTTGTCACTGTTCTCTATATGGCAGATCCTCTGGGTGACTTTCACAATTGCTGTAGTGTCTGCCAAATACAGCCTTTTCTCCCAAGATTTTTCATTTCCTGCAGTACATTTTCACTCACAAACTACATTAGTGCCTTCCATTTCCCTCTGATCAACCTGAGAACTTTTATGCTATCCTTCTCGTCTGTCCTAGGACGGGTTGAGTCCCTTCCTAATGAGGGGGTTACTGGCGTATTAATGCAGCTGGTTCGCCACCCTCCTCTGCTGCATCCCCTAAGGGCGATATTCATGACTGTAATCCGTGTGTGTTCACGAAACCTACTTGCGGGAGAAAAACCCCTAGATAAACTGAGGAAAAAAACCTGCTGTCCATCCGACTGGCTAACTTGGCTATGGCTGAGGAAGATCCTTAAGTTCTTCATGCCGAAGGTGGGAATAGAACTTAGGACACTCCTTCCCCCAGGCATGTGGTTGCAAAGTGCATAGCCACTAGGCTAACTGTGTAGATGAAAACTTTTATACTTCACAATATTATTAATCCCTACTCGTTTTTTTTCCACTGAATCCACTTATTTCAATTGTACCGAAGTGACTACCATATCAGAATTCTCAGCTGCTACCTTCCATGATTTTACATCATATGCAAATAGTTGAATATTCTCTGTTCAGCTTTGTGCTATTTCAGCATGAATTAAACAGCGGTCCCTGAACGGAATCTAGTCTCAGACCATCTTTCCTTCGGGCTAATGTTTACCTTATATATACACAATTCATGGATGTCTATTGGTCAGCCATAACCATTTCCAAGCCATCAGTTTGCTATTGATTTCCCATTCCTCTCATTTTTTCATGTATCATGTGCCTTTCATATGATACATGTTATCATATATGGAAAATATATGATGTCATATTCTTTTATATGCCTTTTCAAAATCAAGAAAAAATGCTTCCTCAGTCCAGTACAGTTTCACCATATTATGAAATGTAATGAGATTACTTTAAAAAAAAAAAAAAAAAAAAAAAAACATCCTTGAACAAACCCATGTGACCTTTGTAGAGATACCTATTTTCATCATTTCAGCTTTGCATTCTTAAATTTCCAAACTTGTTAATTAGTACTAAACTTACTCTTTCCAACCTTTCTACATGGAACTTATATTAAAAAAAGAAAAAAAGAGTTCCCTTTGCACATTCTCATATGCATGTGGCAATATAAAGTACCCCCAGCCATATTAACATTAAGTATACTTAATACAATGGAGTCCAAAAGCTAGGGACGAACTATATTTTTACCTGTATATGAAAATATTTTCATGACTGCTGCCAAAGGGAATAGCAATGTGGACATATTAGTATTGCCAACATACTAATAAATTATATTACACAAAAAATGTGCTAAAAATTTCATACAAATTAAATTGCAATTTGTATGAAATTGCATGAAATTTGTATATGGTTTGGCAAAAGTTATAAATTTCCTAAGGTACAGAAAACTATGCAGAGAGACGTTTCAGTATGGAATATGTCCACCCTGAACTGCAATGCAGTTCTCACCATACCATGCTTACACCAAGTGATTCAGGAGTTCTTGAGACAAACTGCACCCACTCCTTCTTCAGAGCAAGTATGTAAGTATGTTTATTTTCTGGAGGGAAATTTCGAGTAGCAATGTCTCCCCTATTGCATCCCAAATGTGTTCTATATGGTTGAGATCTGGGGAGAGTGCTAGCCACTCGATTTAATTAATATCTTTGGTCTCCAGAAGTATATCCATTGCTTGTGTGTGATGTAGTGTGGCACTGTCATCCATAAAAATAAATGCTTTGCCTACTGCGCCACGGAACAATCAAACATGATGTTGAAGAACCTCATTGCAATATCTTTCACTAGTTATAGTCCCTTTTTCCCTTGTAGCTCAGTGTGTCCATTAAGTATAATTACCCAGCACCTCCATATCTATCCCTTTCAAGAACATTCTTGTGATGGTAAGCAATACCACTTTTAGCCAGATCAAGTGTCCATCCCCTGGTGGTCCATCCCTGGTCAACTTCTTTATGGAGACCTTTGAAGAAAAAGCCTTAAACTCTGTCCCACATAAGCCCACTGTTTGGCTATGCTATGTAGATGATGTGTTTGCTATTTGGCCACATGGCCTGGATACACTCAGTTTCTCAACACACTTAAACAATCAACATCCCAGGATCCAGTACAAAATGTATGGTTAGCATGATTACAGTAATCAGGTGTAATTATGCTAACATGTTGTACTACAACACCTTTGCTTTGAGTTGCCTTGGTGTTGTACTACCAGGTGTTCACTTACACTTGGATTCGCCAATAGTTCTTCGGCATGAAACTCTTAGATCGTAGTTTTAGATCTCAGAGTTTCGCATACTGGCTGTAAAATAATAATGGATTTTTATCCCATTAATTTAATTCAATTAACGTCGCCAGAAAAAATAGTTGTTTGGCTTTTTATCTTAGTTATGATAATATATGGGCACACCTTTCTGGCATTCGTATAGTGAAGGTATGTAAGTTCTTTTCACTTAAACTTTGATATCTTCCAGGTCTACCTACTCACTGATGAGACCTCAGAAAAGGGTAGTGACCTCTCCTCATAATGTAAGGCACTATTACATCTCCTAGGTGCCGTGTTTTACATTATGAGAAAATATCAAGAATAGTGAGGGAGCTTGCTACACCTTTGCTTCGAGTTGCCTTGGCGTTGTACTACCAGGTGTTCACTTATGCTTGGATTCGCCGATAGTTCTTCGGCATGAAACTCTTAGATCGTAGTTTTCGATCTCAGAGTTTCGCATACTGGCTGTAAAATATTAAGGGATTTTTATCCAGAAAATTTTTACGCCAGAAAAAATAGCCGTTTGGCTTTTTATCTTAAGAATTGATTGCATTTGTTATTTTTAAGAAGAAGCAAAAAAATATTGAAACTTTGAAGAAGTCTAGAGAAGCAAGTCCAGTGAAATAAGCTACACTTGCTACAGCAGATCCACCTATAATCATTTATATGCAACTGGAAGACTTCATGGCATCAAATACTGTGTAGTTTTTTGCTATTACCAGACTTTTCACTGATTTCATGAACAAGCATGCTGCTGACCAGAATGAAGTCATTTCAGTAAGTAAGAGAAAGAATGATTATAGAAGCACATATGGATCTCATACGGAGGTAGCAGAGTTTTTTTCCCTTCCAGAAACTCTGGTTTTTGGAACTCTTGAGAGTTCAAGCATGTCTTTACGTTAAGATTCTATTCTTTCATGTTGTGTCTGAAACCAATGGCTGACTTATAGTGGGCCAGTGATTTCTGACACAACAAAGGCCCCGTTTAGTTAAAAATTATTCTTTAATGGAGTTGCAGAAAATTTTTTTGGATCATACTTTATCCCTCCCCCCTTTTTTTTCAAAAAATGATTTTTTTGTTGACAACATCCTCTCCTTTCTCTGGGGAAGGGTTGTCCTACTTGCCTAATGGTTATCATATGCTGCTTTTTCACAGACACTGCCCAGTTCTTCTCCCGTGATAGGCTTGTCATGTATCTCCCCGACCCTAAGGATGTCTCTTGTATTCGGTATTCCATCCTTGTGCAATGGGATGTCTTTCCTTTTTCTTGTTAGTTCACGTTTTTCTGTGCATTGAGGATTGTCATGCAAAGGGTCATCTCTACCTTCAGTGCTCTGATTAACATTGTTAGAATCCCTTCTTCGAAGGAACTTGATCTCTCTTTTGGGATAGTCGCACGAGAATCCATTTTTCCTCAGAAAATCCTCCCCCCAAGATTAGCCCTATGTGGGAGAGCGAGTTCTTGGGTAGAACCAAGAAATTGTGCCATGCATACACTCCAAACTCGGGCAGTCCCCCCTTCAGTCTCACTACTTTAGTGGCATAGGTTGGGAAGGGGGATATCCCTAAGATCCCAATTGATCTCTTCAAATGTTCGATTATATTCTTCACACAAGACCCAAGTTCCTTGGTATGTCTCTCAGATATAATAGAGACTTGGGAACTAGTGTCAATGAGTGCTTTAAAATTTCTTCTGGAGATCTTTCCTCTCCACCATTCCGGAGAAACTTACATTTCCCTGGCCCCCTCCCCCTTTTTACTGGGTAATCTGGCACAAGTGAGCGATGTTGTCTCTGGTCTATATCTTGTTCTAGTGTCTCTCTGTGCTACAAAACAGTTACGAGCAATATGTCCTAACTTGCTACAGTTAAAGCACCTGGGAATTTCTCAGCAGTGACTTTTCCCACCTTCACCATCTGAGGATAAAGGGGTTTCCATTTTATAACCTGCAGACATTTCTTGCAGCGTCCTCATCATGTGATCCATCCTCTCTAGCATAGGTTGCTGTAGTCTCTCAACTTCGTTGTTGACAATATTCTTTATCCTATCTTATTGCAAAGAGGGGAGCATTTGATTCTTAGACGGATCAATTGCTAGCTGATTGATCACGACATCATGTCGTTCTATGAGTGGTTTTTGTAGTTTCTCCACTTCTTGCCTGACTATGGATCGGAATTCATTGAAGTCACAAGCATCTATTGCAACACTATGAACTGACTCAGACTTCTTTTTTTCAGAACTTCTCAGCACCTTCTGCTGTCTCTTCTTGTTTTCTCTTCCTTCCTTCACAGGGTTTGAATCCCTGTCAGTGTCCTTGTTTTCTTTAATAATATTGATATGACTGGCAGTGGTTCTGGGATAAATGTCTCCCAACAGCTGTTCTCTCTCAAGCGCAGCATCATAGCATTCCTTTAAATTTGATATTCCCTTCCCAAATGCAGTCTCCCTTAGCTCCTGCCTCAAACCAACTCTAAAATGCTGGAATATAGTCCATTCCAGATGCCGTTTTTCCTCATCAGGCACACATAATGTGTTAGCAAAAGTGAGCAGCCTATTGTGAAAGTCAGAGACACTTTCCTTTTCCTTCTGGGTTATTCTCTGGAGCTTCCATACATTTTTTGTCTTAGAAAAGTGGAAGGTTAGGATTTGTCTAAACCTCTGGTAGTCCAAAGTTTTCTTCAATAAGGGTGAGGAGTAGAGAAAGCTCTTTGCTCTTCCAACCAGTTTACTGCAAAGCAGTATGAGTTACTGGAAGTCACTCCATCGCCCTATCTTTCTAAGTTCCTCTATATAATCAAAGAAAGCTCTCACATCTTCAGTATCTTCACCTGAGAATTGAGGGAAAATTTGATATGGATTTATACTTTTAAGAAACTCAGAATCACTTAATTCAGGGGATGTTGGTAAAGATATACTTTTTCAAGTTACACTGTTACGGGATGAGTTATGAACCCTTTTTTTCTCTATGACTATTCAATATCTTAATTAAGTTCTGTGTGTGAGACTGAAACCAACTTATCGTGCTTGTATTGCTTGCTCTATGTTTTTCTTTTTCAAGCATATCCTGTCGACTTTTGTGCCATTTTTACATCTTTTTACTCTAGCTTTTACTTGGTATAGTTTTACTTTTTCTTTACAGGTTACTTCTTACACTTACCAGAAATTAGCCTCTGACAAATTTGTTTATCTTAAATCGATTGCGCCAGCCGGTGACTAGTTCCTGATACTTAATCTTATTTTAACAAACTATCTCGACAATATTGCTTAGCATTAGGAACACGTGGTATGCAGTCGCAGCTCCCTTCTTAACTTAATGTCAAGTCCCCCCCCCCACTTACACAGATTGTTTTTTATAAGTGGTAGGTCAGTCTCAAACAACAGAGGCATACAAACTCTGATTTAAGATAAAACATTTTAATGCAGCTAAATTCATATACAGGAAAAATCATGTAAATATAATACTAAAAAAAGGGAAGTAGGTTCTGCACAAGTGCCCACTCAATAGCAATAGGCTCAATCAATTCTTCTCACGCACTTCCTAATGTGCAAGCTTATACAATTCTAATCGAGGAGCATTAATTAATCAGTGTGGTTTGTGCTAAGATTAACTGATACTCCTGTCTTTAAGCAAGTTTAACAACACTTAATAAATCAATTTATACATGACACGTTCTCTCAAGCCTATAGATTGCTAATCTTATGAGAGGTAAACTCCTTGCTATTTTACTTATGCAAATCGCAGGCTCAATATACAGAGCAGAAACTTCATTTATAGCAGTTCATATAGCACTTCATTTCTAAAACTGTTCCACTAAAAGTTCACACAAACACAAATTTACAAGTCACAGCAGGAGGGTCCAATCAAGACTTACAGTCCAAAACGGATCTTCTAGCCAGGTCAACAGGGTTGTGCTTAAGGCTTTCCCCTTTTTCTTTGTTCACTCTGGTTTCTACAGCACTTCTCATGCATATAAGGTAAGAAATGTTTGCCTTACCGGTTAATCTCCTTAGCATGGTGGTCCCTTTGTTTTATGTCTGATCCTTCCTCAGATATGGCAAGATTTCCTTGTCGTTCCGCTGTCTTTCTTCACTCATTCCTTCCGAAGTGTTGAGCCCTTCGAAATCGTCACATTGGTGGTAGCTCACCAATGGCCCTGTCTGCTGGTTTCATGTTGTTCAGATGGACGACCTGTACGCAACGGAACCCACTGCAACGTGGAGGGTTGCTGGACATCAGCGACAAGCTTCCTCAGCCTCCACGGCCTTCTAACTGACACACAGGAAAAATGCAGGAAACGAGAGCATTTGAAGAGTGCGCCGCTCCTTATATCTTAGTGGCGAATGCCCCCTCTCTCTGTCTACGTCACTCACTCGGCCGTCTTTGATTCGTTAGGTAAGGTCACGTTCTTTACTTGGCGGCCCTCTCGATGGAACTGTTACTGCAGGGGTTACGGATGACATTTCGGATTTTCTGCTGTGTCATGCACTATTACGTAATAATCAGGCCTTCTGCTGATTGGCCAACATGAATTATCCCAGTATTGGGTATTATTCTAAAACAATATTTGAATTATTTTACAAGAACATTAATAATTAAATTGATACACTTTACATTTACAAGTTAGTTGTTGCCTCTCTACGTAAACTCTTGAGAGTTCAAGCATGTCTTTACATTAAGATTCTATTCTTTCATGTTGTGTCTGAAACCAATGGCTGACTTATAATGGGGCAGTAATTTCCGACATAAGTATAAGATAGTTACTTTACATAAAAGTGGCTCCAAGATAGAAATAACAATTTGCAGACCAATTACTATTTCTGGATATCATATTCATATCCATCTACCCCTGAAAAGTTGATTAAAGGTAAAATTTAGGAATGGGTGGATATGAATATGATACTCTATAAGGGGGCAGCTTGGCTTTGTAAAAGGTAGGTCCTGCTGTAGTAACTTATTCACACTTTATAATAAAGTGACAACAGAACTGGATAAAGGAAATGACTACACCACCATACTGCTGGACTTTGCAAAATCATTTGACAGAATACTGGGAAGACTATTACATAAGTTGGAGCAAATGGGAATAGATGTGAGGCTGTTGGTATCGATAGTGGTTAGCTTTCAGACAGACATAAAAAGGTGGTGATGGTGGAGTGGAATTAAGTGAATGAAAGTGACTGGTGGAGTGCTCCAGAGCTCTGTGCCGGGGCCACTACTCTTTAATTTGTATATTAATGATATAAAGCAAGAAAATTTTAGAGGTGATATTCAGTTGTTTGCTGACTTTGCAAAACTGGTAGGGCAGTAGTTGATAAACGTGATGTAGATAACCTGCATGATGATTTACATAAATTGCAGTGTGGGCAAAGGACAATTAGTGCAATTTAATGTTTCAAAATGTAAGCTAATGTACTTAGGATGAAAAGAGTACATACTTTGTATCATATTGATGGTACTAGATTACAGGAAATTGATGAGGCTAGGGAGCTTGGGAGGGATGTTATGGATAGAGAAGTGAAGTTCAGAGGACATATGGCAAAATTGGTAAAATAGCTCAGAAGATTACTTGGATGTTAAAGAACACATTGACAAGTAAAGATAGGGAAGTTATTATCCCTCTTTATTATCCCTGATTTGGCCACATCTTGACTACTCTGCATAGATTCGATCACCTGAGTTTCTTGAAGATCATGAAGTGGTGGAGAGGATTTAGAGGACCACGAGAGGACCCAATGACGAATAAATTTAGGAAGAGGTATAATAGATATTGTGTGAATAATTGTTAGTGTGGGTCTCCTACAATGAGTCTTTGACTACATGGAGATGCCCATTTAATAATAATAATAAGCTGCATATCTCCAGTTAAAACTATCCCAATATTAATATAGTTAAGTTAAACAACAGTAGCGCCAAAACAGTCCCTGTATGCTGTCTCTGAAGCAGTTTCTGGCTTCGAAGTCAATCTATGTGATCAAAACATCCTCCCCATTAGCCGGATTTGGCTCCCACAGACTTTTTTCTCTTTCCAAAGATGAAGTGTGCCTTGAAAGGGGGAGTGCTTCAATGACATTGAGGACAACCAATGCAGTGTGACCCAGACGCTGAAGGAGGTTTCCGTTCAGGACTTCCACCGTGCCTTTGAACACCTGTATGACAAATGTAAATGTTGTGTGGCAGATGGAGGGTGATTATTTTGAATCTATGTAATTAACAATTATAAATATAGTTCTTTGTTTTGATATAATAATTGTTATCTCATTATTTAAAGGACATATTGTGTATATGTGCAATCCTATTCGCACTATACTTAAGCTTCTCATTATGTCACACTGATGAGAATGAAATATCTAATGAATTCCTCACTGAATACCTCAACTATGTTCTCTACCAATCTGTCATTTCAATCCATTAACATCTTACCATAATCATTCTTTCTACTACTTGCTACATATCAAAAGAACTTGAATTTTTCTTGGCCTGATTTACTAATTTCTGCTCATATTACACTTCGAATAGTATATATATATATATATATATATATATATATATATATATTCACCTGGGTGACGGCTATCAAACAAGTCACCTACCTGGCCTGCTCTTTATACTCTTCATGCAACTAACTGTTACCATTATTCATCTGCTGCCTCCACAGTGTCTTCTTCCAGATTTCTTACTTAATCCCTCCATTCATCCATTTGACAATCTACCTTATTCAGCCTTTTGACCTTCTAAATGCATTCACACATTGCTGCTGTTAAATATATTTATTATTACATGACACCTCCAGGGAGTCCAAAGACTTGAGGGAAGGCACCTACTCCACGACTGTCTCTACTCAATCCACCAACTACGAACCGCAACTACCTTCTACACCAACGCCATCTACTGTCGACTACCACTAGTATTTTCACAGACAATCACAAACATCCATGCTCACGGCAGGATTTGAACCTGTAACCTTTTGGCTGGAGAGAGGATATGCTAATCACTCGGCCGGCAATATATCTTATTTAGCAGCATTTGTCCTTCCCACTTAATTCTATGCTTTAGCACCAAGTTGTCTAAGCTTGTCATAATCTCTCACTTTGTAGTTCCAGATACTTCATTTTCTCACAGAAGTCTTTGTATGGCTAGCCACTACCCAGGTGATCACTTCACTTCATGATCATGCTCATCAACCGAAAGGAAATGCAACATCCCTACTGACAATCACACCCATTGATATGATCAGATCTGTGATTATCAGTCCTCATGCATCCTCCATTACATACTGTCTAAGAGATAGTTCTATCTCAAGAGCTTGATTTAACTTATTCCCAGATGATGCAATCTCTTCATTTCTGTCTATGTTAGCATAAATAAAATTGTCTATAATGGTAATCTTCCTTTGTTTGCTAATCCAGCTTGCCTATACATTTCTTCATCACTGCTCTCTACCTTTCCTGGTCTCTAGCAACATGCAACTAAATTTCTCATCTTGTTTTTTTCCCCACATCATACCATACTACTTCAAAACTCACTGTCACTATTTCCTCCTCTTGCATCTTCACTTTTTGCAGACATAATTCCTCAGCTGTCATCAGTGGCATTACCACTCTCCCACTGTCCTTCCTAGACCCATGGAAAATATTGCATCTCTCCATTTCTATTCCTCTCAGGATATCTTCCTCATCTTATCATGTTTCACTTATTGCCACAATTTTTGGTTGAATAAACTCCAGTGAAACAATTTTTTTTCCTTATTTCTGATGCTTCTGGTTGTAAACAAACACAGCACTTCTTTTCTAGATCTCAAACCAGTCCTATTCATGCCACCTCTCAAATGTGATTTCTTCTTACCTTCCATTCCCAATCAACTTCATCACTATTTACCCCATATTATCTCCTCAGTCTCAACTACTCTACTTAAATCCTAGGACATCCCATTTCTGTACTGACCATCCCATACACACAAATTCACTGTTAGTTCCAACATTCCCTCTGCTTATGCCATGTCTCCTTGTCTGCTGTAACTCCTCATTTCTCTGTACATTTTGCATTCCTGTTCTCTCATACTCTTCATTCACAAGCACTTCAATTCCTGGTCCACTCTCTCTCTCTCTTTTGATCTTTCACATTGTCTCTTACTACCTCTGATCTCTTTTTCACATCACTCATTACACTTTCTTCTAGCAACAATCTCTCTCTCTCTAGCTAAGTCACCTTATTCATTTAAATGCAGCTCATAACCTTTGTGCAATTCCATCCTTCTCTTGAATGCATCCCACACATAACAAACTACACTTGTTTCTTTTCACGTTGATCTACTAACATACCGTTCACGATGCTTGCTTGCCATTTCAACTCATTGTCACACAGTGGCAACAACTGATAAGCTTTCCTACCTTGATATTATTTTTCACATTCCTGAATAACTTCTTGATATCTGTACTCGAATTCTCCTCAACTACCACCAACTGTCTTGCTCATTTACTTTTCGTTATATAGTAGAAGTGATAACAATGAAAACTGGCAATATAAAGTTCATAACTTAAATATTTTATATAAGTAAATAGATGTGTGCTTGCATACCTCTTTATTCTTAGTTCTTAGTGCTGCTTACACACAGTATAGTTGACTGAGAATTGTCATATTCTAACTGATAAAACAATAGCATCAGTTTTAATGTTTTAATACTGGATGAACTTAGTTTTAAATGTTGTGATCTAATTAGAGTAAGTTCGACATATCTCATATTTTGCATTCCCATTAAAATGCATTGATATTTGAATTGATATATATATATATATATATATATATATATATCAGTTTATATTAATAATTCCATTCCTGCTCTGTTTCTTTAAGATGGATATTCACACCTGTTTGGCGAGTTCTTATTTACTTTGCAATTGATATTTCCACAGGTCCGTATGGCAGAACTTTCACCCTACCATGTTTTCTACATCTCTCTCTCTCTCTCCCTATCTCTTTCTCACACACACACAGGCTCACCTCCAGCCACCTTCTCAGGGATATGCTTTTTCTGTAAGAATTTTTATTATTCTTGCATTTTTGTCTAAAGCTGTTCAAGTATAAGTTGCTAAGCCTCAAACCTACCAAGCTTTTTTGATTTCCTCTTTCATTCCAACTGTCTCTATCCTTTTGAACACCCTTCCTCGCATAGTGTTCCTCAGTGACTGCAACTTCCATCTGGTCAAAGAAAAGCATCAATATGTTTGTCTGTCTCTTCATCTTTTTTAGGCACTGTCATGTGGCTAATTATTTAAATTTAAAAAAAAGTTTGAAAAGCTATTGCTAGCATAACAAATAAAGTTTTCACATGATTAAAAATGAATAAAGTTCAGAAAGAGAGAGTAATGCTTTAATCACTAAAGAATGTTATTCAATGTGCAGTTAACGAATGGCTAACTTACGCGTGTGTGTGTGTGTGTGTGTGTGTGTGTGTGTGTGTGTGTGTGTGTGTGTGTGTGTGTGTGTGTGTGTGTATATGTATATGCAAACCCACCCACACACACAGTATGTGATTGTAGAAAGCAGCCTTAGGTATATCCTCCTAATTTCTGACAAATTATGGAGACTGCAACCGTGTTAGGATTAATTACTTTAATTTCCCGACATTTCGACCTTCATATTAAGGTAATCATCTGGAATGTGCACACTCAGAGAGACAAGCTATATTACATTTCAAACAGTATGCCAAAGAGACAATAATTTGACCAACCGTTATTCTACTGGCTTAACCTCTATTGGAGGAAGAAAAAACTACATCAAAGCTATATTCTATTTATAACATTATCAGAACAAATTCATATAGATAGTTTTATTACAGCAAAAGTGGTGTTTTAATTTATCATGAAATTTGTTACATTAGAGTTAAGATACTGGATTACTTACAGTCCTGTTTATAATCAACTCTTAGACAAAAAGGTTAGGCAGGTAGATTATGTGCCTTCCATATTCTTGGGATTTTTAGACCATCATTATTGTTAAGATTAGGGTGGTCGATAAGAATTTCACAGGCCTCCTTAAATTTACATTCATGTTACATTTTTGTGTGATTTAAACAACAGGTGCCTTTCCAGTCAATTCAATGTAGAGTATTCGAGGCATGATCAGAAAGGCTGGATTTACCATAGTTATTATATTTAATATAATAACTAAGTAACTGAGTCTATTAGATAGCAAAAGGAAAGGTGAGAGAAATGATTATTGTGGCAAGTACGAATGATTTGAAAGGAGATAAAATGGAAATGATAGAGGACCTGAATGAATTGTTTGAGGTAGCAAAAGAAAAGAGTGAGAGAGTCAGGATGATTAGTCTTTTGCTGCGGTATGACAATGAAGTGTTTAAAAGGAGGGCCATAATTGCAAATGACTTAATGCGTGGGTTATGTATGATGAGTGGTGTGGAATTTGTGGACGTGTGGAGTGAGTTCGATGGGCAAAAGGATCTATATAAGATGGGTGGCGTGCATTTGAATGGATTCGGTGTAAGGAGACTTGAAAAAGTGTTATTGAAGGAAGTGGATGTGCAGAATCAGGGAAACTAGATTAATTAAGGGGGGGGGGAGGAGTAGATATGCAGACCTTAGGGAGACAGTTCAGTGTATGAATGAGTATAATATGCCCGAGCGAATAAGGACAACAAATCAGATTGGGATAGTTAGTATAAGGCATCAAGGTAGGGATGGAGCTAATGGGGGTCTGAAATTCATATACACTAATGCTAGGAGTATTAGGAACAAGAAGGAAGAATTTTTGGCCATGATTGGCACTTCCAGACCACAGGTTATTGGCATTACCGAAACATGGCTGACTGTAGATGATATAGCTAGCAGGATTGAATGTGATGGGTATAGTGTGTTCAGGAATGACAGGGAGAATAAAATGGGGGGAGGAGTATTGTTGATGATAGCTGATGAGCTGCAACCAAGGAGAATAGAAGTTGAATTGCAGGATATAGAGAAGAGCACATTTGAGGCCATTTGGTGTGAGATTGTGGCTAGCAGAACAAAATATACAATTGGCTATAGACCATGTGATGGAAAAGATCGTGTAGATAGTATGCACAAGCAAATAGAAGAAATGAGTGGAAGGAGGGTAATTATTATGGGAGATTTCAACTATGGTTGCATTGATTGGAGTGAGGAGAGGACACACAGGGAAGGAATTGGATTTTACGTGGTTATTAAGGGATAACTATCTGCAACAGCATGTAATGGAAAATACTAGGGGTCAGAGAGTGCTTGACTTAGTAATTGCATCTGAGAAATTGGCTGTAACAAATATGACCACATTGCCACCAATTGGTGAGAGTGATCATAGGGTCTTGACTTGGGAAGTGGCTAAAGATGTGGAATTTACAATTAAGACAGGGTACATGTGGAATTATCGGGCTGGTAAGTATGACAAGCTTAGGAGTTTCATTAGTTCAGTGCCATGGCATGTACAACTGCAAGGGCTAGAAGTTGATAGTGCATGGGAGGCAGTTAAGAAATGTTTGAAGGAGGCAATGGCTGATTGTATACCTAGAGTCCAAATAATAAATCAAGTAGGGGTTAAATGGATGAATAACACCATTAAGCTTGAGCTGCAAAAAAAGAAGCAACTATGGGGGGAATTTAAGGAGAAAGGTGACCGGCAGGCACATGAACGGTATAAAGCACAGGCCAGAAGGGTAACGAGTGTGGTAAGAAAAGCAAAAAAGGATTACGAAAGAACATTGGCCATGCAGGCTAAAGAGAATCCTAAACAATTTTTTCGACATGTTGCAAGTAAAAGAAAAAATGTATATGGCAGAATGATTTTAAAGAATGCCGATGGTAGGGAGGTAACTGAATCAGTTGATATAGTTGAGTTACTGAGTGAGCACTTTGCAAGAATATGTCATCCAGGTGGTGACATTGCAGAAATGAATGAACCAATAGATTATATGGGAATTGTGGTGAATGAAGTGGAGGTGAGTAGTCTATTGCATAAACTCAATGTCAATACATCTGTGGGATTGGATGGTATACCAGCTCGTGTCGAACGTGAAGCGGCTAAAAATTGTCAGTACCCTTGACCATTTTGTTTAATTTTAGTCTCGGGTCTGGGTTAGTCCCGAGGGGGGGTGGAAAGAGGGGAAAATAGTTCCACTGCATAAAGGAGGTTCCAAGACTGCTGTTGTAAATTACCGACCGATTAGTATATCAGGAATCGTTGTCAAGGTCTTAGAGAAATTAGTCAAGAAAAGAATACAGGATTGGATAGATGAAAATGGGATATTGTATGGGGGACAACATGGTGTTGTGAAGGGTAGATCATGCCTTAGTAACTTGCTCACATTTTATAAGACAGTGACAGCTGAACTGGATAAGGGTAATGGCCTTACAGTGATTCTACTGGACCTTGCATAGGCTTTTGACAGGATACCACTAATCAGTAAACTGGAGCAGATGGGGATGGATATAGGGTTGGTGAGATGGATAGGACGGTGGTTGATGGAGAGATACCAGAGAGTGGTTTATTCAGGAGTTGGGTCCAAAAGACGGCTTGTGACTAGTGGTGTGCTGCAGGGCTCTGTTCTTGGACCACTACTTTTCAATTTGTTCATTTATTTTAATTTCAATTTGTTCATTTCCCTAGCCCAGTCCTCCAAACAAATGGAGGATTGGGCTAGGAAAAATGGATGTCAATTTAATGTGGTAAAGTGTAAGGTTATGCATTTTGGGGTGAAAAGAATAGCAGCAGTATATCACATTGGTGGAACCGTACTCCAGGAGATTGATGAGGCCAGGGATTTGGGAGTGTTGGTGGATAGGGAATTGAAGTTTAGGGGGCACATTGCAAAAGTGGCTAAATCAGCTCATCAAATCACTTGGCTTCTGAAAAATACTTGAACAAGCAGAGACAAACAAGTTATTGTTCCTCTGTATCAAGTCTTGATAAGACCCCATCTAGACTACTGTGCCCAGATATGGGCGCCAGGGTTTCTCCTTGAAGGGGAGGAGGTGGAGAGGATCCAGAGACGAGTGACCAAGATGATAGCAAGTCTGTGGAATGAACCTTATGAGAACAGATTGAAGATTTGTGGGTTGCAAAAATTGGTCGATAAGAGGAAAAGGGGTGATATGATTGAGACATTCAAATTACTGAAGGGTTTCTATAAGATTAATCCCAAAGATATTTTTGAGAATAGGACTGGTGGTGGGAGGACTAGGGGCCATACATGGAAGCTGGGCAAGAATGTGGTTAGCTGGGGTGTTAGAGCTAGGTTTTTTACTTGGAGAGTGGTGAATGAGTGGAATAAGCTGCCAGAGTCTGTTGTAGGTGCTACAACCATGAATGAGTTCAAGGCGAGGTATGATAGATACTGTGTGAATGTCGAATAGTTGTTCTTGACATGATGTTAGGGCCTCCCTCGATGAGTCTGTGGACTCCTTGGAGTTGCCCGGAATAATAATAATAATAATAATATACTGTTTATGTTTCTTTTTTCGGATAGAAATTGCGCATCCTTTTTACCTATGTAGACAGATTACAGTTGTTTACATCACACCTAAACGTGGTATTAGCATAAATATAAGGAGGCCTACGAAATTCTTATCAACCACAGTAATCTTAACAATAATGATGGTCTAAAAATCCCAAGAATATGAAAGGCAAATATTCTACCCACCAACCTTTTTTTGTCAAAGAATTAATTATGAATAGGATTGTAAGTAATCTGGTACCTTAACTCTGCTATAACAACTCTCATGTTAAATTAGGACACTACTTTTGCTATAATAAAACTATATGAATTTCATCTCTGATGTTGTTATAAATGGAGTTAGGGTTTTATGGAGATAGAATGAGTAGAGTGATTGAGACATTAGATATGAGAAATAAGTGAGCAAAAGAGTTGGTAGTTGTAATAGGTACAAATGACTTGACTGCAAACAATTAACACCCATCAGATTGGATATCAGGTGGTTGTTGAGACAGATAAAAGAGAATAATGTGATAGGAAAGGTAAGCATGTTGCCCAAGTATGACAGTGGTGAGATAAGGTAGAGAGCAAGGATTATGAATGATATGTTAGCAGAAATGTGTGAGCAGAAAGGAGTGCATTTTTTTTAATGTGTGGAAAGAGTTTGAAGGACAAAGTGAACTGTATAGGAGCAATGGACTGCATTTGAGTGGTTTTGGTGTGAGTCGCTTGGAGAGACTGCTGCTGGAAGGTAGAGAAGTGAGTGCAGAGAATGAATCTCATCAAGTGGTAAGCGATGTGGAAGAACGGGAGAGTAAGACCAGAGAGATTGAAGAGGTGGTGTGAATGAAGAATTGAGTAGTATGTGTATAGAGAATGAGAGAACAGATGTGCAAGACAGACAGGGAAACCGGGAGGGTCAGAGTGGACAGAGGAACACAGCATGAGAAAGGTAGATGCTCCAAGAGGATGTGAATGCATCTGTAGACAAAAAGGGAAGGGGCACTACCCAGACCGGTTTCCACATTTATTGAGGTCTCATCAGTGGGAGCCAGACCCAGAGGTGGTGATATTAAGGCAGAAGTAATGGCGAAGTCATAATTACCTATATGAATTGCCAAAAGGTGTCTAACCTTATTATTAAATTACTCTGGATTTAGAGAAAGATGTTAGAAGTTTTTTCCACTTGGTTAGACTATAATGAATTTAGTTTAATCGTTTATCCAAGTGTAAGCAAACAAAGTTTGTGCCTTACGTATCTTCAGGCTGAGGCAGCTCGTGGTAAAGGTGGTTTAAGCTCCCATCACTTGTCTTAGTATCTCTCCACCTTTATCATGAGTTGTCTCAGTCCTGAAGATACTTCAGAAGCAAACTTTGTTTGCTTACACTTGGATAAAGGATTAAACTAAATTTATTATAGTCTAACCAAATGGGGAAAAACTTCCAACATCTATTTCTAAATCCAGAGTAATTTAATAATAAGGTGAGACACCTTTTGGCAACTTATATAGGTAAATATGACTTCTCCATTACTTCCACCTTAGTATCACCACTTCTGGGTCTGGTTATCATTGACGAGACCTCAACAAACCACTCTGGATAGTGGCCCTTGCCTTAATGCATGGCATTATACATCTCCGCAAGGAGATGTGCTTTGCATTATGGGAGATACTAAGACAAGTGATGGCAGCTTAGTCCACCTTTTCCATGTGTTGCCTCAGTCCTGACGATACTTTAGGTGCAAACTTTGTTTGCTTACACTTGGATAAAGGATTAAACTAAATTTATTATGAAATGTATAATCAAATTAGCCAAGCAAATAGAAGGTTGATTATTATGGGTGATTTTAACTGTGGTAGTATAGACTGGGATGATGAGATAGCAAATGGAAGTAAAGAAAATGAGTTTTTGAGGGACAACTACCACAGACAGTATGTAACAGAGGGCACAAGAGGATTGAGGGTTTTGGATTTCATCATCTCATCAGAGGATGTAATTATAAATGGGGTGTCTAATCATCCACCAGTTGGTGAGAGTGACCATGAGGTGATTACCTGGATGGTTGCCAGCAGTCTGAGGACCTCTGTGAGAAAAGGGTATATGTGGAACTACAAGGCTGGTGATTATGAAGAGGTCAGGAGACAACTTGCAAGTGTAGCATGGAATGAGGAGTTAGCTGGAAAAGAGATCAATGCAGCTTGGGGGATATTCAAGAACTATCTAGTAGAAACAACGACTGTGCGGTTAGCCTAGTGGCTTTGTGCTTCGCAACCATATGCCTGGGGAAGGAGTGTCCCAGGTTCGATTCCCGTTGTAGACGTGAGGAATTTGAGGATCTTCCTCAGGCATAGCCAAGTTAGCCGGTCTTGGGCGCGGTCAGTAGGGTTTTTTCTGCCAGTTTATCTGGTGTTTTTCATCCCACAAACAGGCAAACCGGCCTCGTGAACATACGCCTCTACAGTCAAAAATATATCCTCCCCCCCAGCAGCAGACCATGCGACAGGTCGGTTGGGAGTAGTACTAACAAGAAGTCGCATCTAAGTAACACGCGGACCCTGCGTAGGAAGCGGGAATAACGCGTAGAAGAAGAAGATCTAGTAGAAACAACAATGTCTAAATGTATTCCCAAGGGTCAGAAGGTTAAATATAGTAGGTGTGAAATGGATGAATGAAGAGATTAAGCATGTGATACAGAGAAAAAAAGGCATTATCAAGGCAGCATAAGAGAAGTGATAATAATCAATTCCATGAGGATTACGAAAATCAGGCAAGGAGGGTGACTTGATTGGTAAGTATAGTAAAAGTGAAGTATGAGCAGCAGTTAGTAATGAAGCAAAAAAGAATGAAAATGGTACAAGAACAACTGTGCAGAAGATAGTGGAGATACTTAATGAACAATTCATAAAGGTCTTTCATTCTTGTGAATGTGACATCATGGTGAGACTGAGAGCAGTTGATGATGGGGAGGAGAGACTGTAAGAGAGGTGTATGGAGAATTGAGCAAACACGATGTTAATAAGGCTGTGGGACTTGATAATATATCACAACGTATTCTGAAGGAATGTGCCAAGGAGTTGATATCTGTCTTCACATTTTTTTAATGAGTCTTGATACAAAATTAATAATGGAAAACTCGCATACAAAGATTATTTAATAGTATAATTTTTGCCTGTGTGTCACAGGCATCTTCAGTACATTTTAAGCTCAAATTAAACAATAACTGTCAATTCCAAAAAGCGGCACCTAAGTAGCTGGTGTAAGATAACTGACACCAGCTACTTAGTAGAAAGTATTTTTACCTTGGGTATAAATATGTTAAAGATACCAAGCAATTTTAAACCTGGTTTTACTCCATTTCCCAAGTAAGCAAACAGACTAAAAGTCAAGTTTGCGCCTGCAATTGATGCAAGTCTAACTGATCCCACAGGTAGTGCAGGACCAGGGCAACTGGTGGCAAAGGTGGAACAAGCTCCGATCACTAATCTTAATATTTACCCTTAATGCCAAAACACATCTCCAAGAAGGGGATGTATGATGTTTTGTATTAAAGGCAAGGGGCCACTACTTTAATATTTACCCTTAATGCCAAAACACATCTCCAAGAAGGGGATGTATGATGTTTTGTATTAAAGGCAAGGGGCCACTACTTTAATATTTACCCTTAATGCCAAAACACATCTCCAAGAAGGGGATGTATGATGTTTTGTATTAAAGGCAAGGGGCCACTACCCTTGTAGTGGCCCCTTGCCTTTAATACAAAACATCATACATCCCCTTCTTGGAGATGTGTTTTGGCATTAAGGGTAAATATTAAGATTAGTGATCGGAGCTTGTTCCACCTTTGCCACGAGTTGCCCTGGTCCTGCACTACCTGTGGGATCAGTTAGACTTGCATCAATTGCAGGCACAAACTTGACTTTTAGTCTGTTTGCTTACTTGGGAAATGGAGTAAAACCAGGTTTAAAATTGCTTGGTATCTTTAACATACCAGCTACTTAGGTGGATAAGACAAGGAAGTTCATGTTTTAGTAATCTACTTACTTATTACAATAAGGTGATGTCTTCCTTCGACAGAGGAGATAGATACACAGTAGTATACTTAGATTTCACAAAGGCTTTTGATTGATTACCGCATGATAAGTTGATTGTCAAACTAGAGCGGATGGGGTTGGATATTAGATTAGTGCATTGAATCGGAGACTGGCTATCTGATAGGTATCAGCAAGTTGTGTATGGGGGAGCAATATCCAGAAAGAGGAAAGTCACTAGTGGTGTACCTCAGGGGTCTGTTTTATCGCCATTGTTATTTAACTTGTATATTAATGATATTGGCAAAAATTTGGATGGGGATATTCAGTTGTTTGCAAATGATGCAAAGTTGGGACGAACTATAAAGAGTAGAGAAGATGTTGTGGCCTTATAAGAAGACTCTAATAAATTGAGTGAATGGGCACAGAAATGGGGATGAGAGTTCGATATTGCAAGATGTAAGGTTTTAAAATTTGTGGAACAAAGATGGGATGTAGAATTTATGCTTGGTGGGGATATATTGTTGGAGGTGGAGGAAATAAGATATCTTCGGGTGATAATGGATAAGGATCTGAAATTTAGGGGACACATTGCCAAAATTGTGAGGACAACACAAAGAATTCTGGGAATGATGTGAAGTACACTGACTTGTAGAAGTAAGGAGATTCTTGTTCCATTGTATAAGACTTTGATTAGGCAACACATGAACTTTTGGGCACAGATTTGGTCACCTAGTTTTCAAAAGGATGAAGAGATATTGGAAAGGGTCCAGAGATGACTTACTAAGGTAATTTCTAATCTCTGGAATGTTGAATATGAGGAAAGGTTGAGAAGATGCAATTTACAGAGTCTAGTGGATAGAAGGAAGAGGAGTGATGTGATTGAGACCTACAAGTGCGTAAGGGAGTTGTTATAGGATCGTTGTTGGAGAGATTTTACAGCAAACAGTGGGGATCAGGGGAGAACCAGAGGACATTCCTGGAAGCTCTATAAGGAGAGGTGTGAGCATGGGAATGAGAAGCAGCTTTTTTGCATGCAGAGTTGCGAATGATTGGAATGCCTTACCTGAGAGTGTGGTATTTGAGTATGTTTAAGGCACAGTATGATTTGTGTATGACAAAAGGAAAGAACCTCCTAGATGAGTCTTTGACTCCAATGGGAAGTTTTGGGATGATAATAAATGGAATATAGCTTTGATGTAGTTTTTTTTTTTTTTTTTTTTACTTCTCTGAGAGAGGTCATGCCAGTAGAATAACAGTTGATCAAATCATTGTTTCTTTGGCGTACTGTTTGAAATATAATTAAGCTTGTCTCTCTCTCTCTGCATGCATATGTGTATATGCCAGATGATGACCTTAATATGACAGTCAAAATGTCAGGAAATCAAAGTAATTAATTCTAACATGGTTGTATTCTCAATAATTTGTCTGAAATGAATGCTGATCATTGTGTAATACTCAAGGAAAGGATTCTCCTAATTTGTTTAAAGGAGGGAAAAAAATGTGAAAGTAAAGAACTACTCAGAGAGAACAGAATGATAAATAAACATATTACACATAATTGATTCAACTGATTATTTGCTTACTCTTATTTATAAATGCCTTCATTTATTACTTCTCTATATAGGTCAGTCTCTCTGGTTCCACCACTCATCAGAGAACATTCTTTAGTGTTTAGCCATTACTCTTCATGGTTTGTTCTGCTCATTTTCGTCTTGTTCGTTTTTTCTCAGTGCTGTCTTAGCTCAACCATATCCCATGCCTCCTCCTACTACATGGCTTCATATTGTTGTACTCACCAACAGCAAGGTAAGCTTTTTTCCCTTTTTTTTTTAAATATCATTCTTTTGACTTTTTCTGTTGTACCCAAAATACATGCATGGTCTGCTTAGTTCTACTATACTTCAGCTATTCTTTTATGCATATCACTCTGAATGGCTCATCTTGATATTACATAAAAAAGCAGCATGGTTTCTATGAAGTGACAGTTGTCTGGTTTGTCTGCAAAATTGACTTGGCATGTACCAAATGTCTGTTTTGTGATAGAACTGCAACCTTTATAACAGATCCTACTGGAATAAAAATTAGAGTCAAACTTTGTATCCACTCAAACCATTTGTTCAACCTAAGTGTTCATTCATTGTCCCCCCCATCTGTATTGTGAGTAACTTTTAAATGACTGTGATGTGTTGTTCTTTATATTTTAATCTGAGCCAATTTTTTTTAACTATTTATAGTTATATAATAGTATATTTAAGTGTATTCATTTCTTTGTGTGTTCATTTCTTTTCTTTGTTCACGAGAAAGAAAACTTGATTTTTTTCCTTATTTTCAAGAATATTTATAGTATGTCATATTATTTAGGCTTTCTTTCAAATAATTTTAATTTAGATGTGGATGGACATCTGTTATTGCAGGTGTCCATCCACGCTACTTATAACAGACAACTATCTGCTATACATGAAAGCTAAGTTCTCTGTTGAGGGCATGTATAGTTTCTTTGTCTGTTCTCTCAATAAAAGACATTAACATATGGAAGATACTAGAAAGATTCATAGTAAACTAGCCACACTTCATGCGTCAGCATTCTTTTTATTAATTTCATCTGCAGATTCATTTGCTTAAAGGTGAATTAGCTGGTATTATGTGGAGATGACAGGATTTATTCTTTCAGAAATTGTTTTTTCATCTCTAAAATAGGCATACCATCCAGAAAATATATGCAGTTAATGGCTGTGATACAGTAATCTACCATTGATCTGACTTTCAAAACAATATTCCCTTCAGTTATCAGAACTTGCCATTCTGATAATTGAATAGCTTTAGTGCTTTAATTAATATTTAATGCTTTAATAATAATAACAATTCTGATATATTGGTCTCATAACTTTAGTGCTTTAATTCCAACCAAAATCAAACCTTCAGTGAAATTTTTCTTATGCTTAGTTTGAATATTGGTGAGGAAGGAAGTCCTAATTAAAATATTACTTGATTATACAAAAATGTGTAAAAATAGTTTCATCAGATTTTATTTATGCAGTAATTTATTATATTTTTTTGTTTAAACTCATGGCTTCTAATTTAATAGAAAGAGGCATGAGGTTAATAAAAAAAAAAAAAAAAAAAAAAAAAAAAAAAAAACTTGTTTATTATTTGCTTATATTTCATTAGTGATTTAACTTACACTGTTAAAAAAACAAATGTGAATTAGTTCAAGCATGGCAGTGTGATCTGGAAACTTGAAAAAGTGAAGTTTTGTATATACTTTCCCTGAAAGAGTATAATTAATATTTTAAGAATTAATATATATAAAGATAGTAGAAAACAAAATCTTTTTGCATGTTCCTATTACAGATGACAGTTTTACATATCCTCAAGGTGAACATTATTAGGTACACTTCTCAAAATACATTAGTACCTTTATAGATTTTTTTTTTTTTTTTTTTTTTTGTCGATCTGTTCATATGCAAATTATATCAGGATTTTATTGGAATTTGGAATCCTTAAGAAATGTTGCACTATCTCAATTATTGTTTTAATTGTGGCAGTATTGGTTTATCCCATTTACTGCCACACCCTTGGAGTGTGGCAGTAAATGGGATAAAACATTATTATTGCACCCTCCATGGAGATGGCAGACTCATCATTATATAACCATAATGTTATTCTTGCATGATGAAATTTAATAAAATATGGTATTTAGGATGTAGACTAGAATATGTGCATTTCTTCAGTTTTGCTTTCTTTGGATCATTTTATGTATATCATATCTAGAAAATGACGTATACAAAATAAGACCCAGTGCATACAAAATACTAAAACACATGAATGCAGATATAAAAGAAACTGCAAATATAAATTTTGAAATAGATGTAAAAGAATTGTAATAAATTTAGTTTAATCCTTTATCCAAGTGTGAGCAAACAAAGTTTGCACCTGAAAATATCTTCAGGACTGAGGCAAGGTGGTGCATCTGTTGGCAACTCGTAGCAAAGGTGGACGAAGATCTCATCACTCCTTGTCTCAGTATCTCCCACCATGCAAAGCACATCTCCTTGCAGACATGTATAATGCTATGCATTAAAGGAAGGGTCACTACCCAGACCGGTTTTGACTTTTATTGAGGTCTCATTAGTGGGAGGTAGACGCAGCCTTTCCATTGCTTCTGCCTTAGAATCACCACATCTAGGTCTGCCTCCCACTGATGAGACCTCAATAAAGGTTGAAACCGGTCTGGGTAGTGACCCTTCCCTTAATGCATAGCATTGTACATGTCCGCAAGGAGATGTGCTTTGTATGGTGGGAGATACTGAGACAAGGAGTGATTGAGAGCTTGGTCCACTTTTGCTACGAGTTGCCAACAAATGCACCACCTTGCCTCAGTCCTGAAGATATTTTCAGGTGCAAACTTTGTTTGCTCATACTTGGATAAAGGATTAAACTAAATTTTTTATAGCTTAACAAAGTGCAAAATAAACTTCCAACATATAAAAGAATTCTTGGATTACTTTACAGATCTTTGGACGGATAATACTGCCATCAAAAATAATTACACCAGAAACTTATAAAATACCTTAAATGATATAACAATGAAAGAATTAAAGGACAACCTAAATAAAATTAAAAAAAAATGGCAAATCAGCAGAAGAAGATGGGATAAACTCCGAACTGTATAAATTTGCTGGAAAAAAATTTTATCAAAGATTACTAAAATTTTTAAATAAAATATATATGAATGGACAAATACCAATGGAATACAAGCATAGTAATACCTGTATTTAAAAAAGATGATAAAACAAAACCTGCTAACTACAGAGGTATTAGTTTATTGAATACATGCTACAAAATATATAGCAGAATACAGTGAAAAAACATTATTAGAATGTCAAAATGGATTTAGAAAAGGACTCCTTACAATGAATGCAGCTTTCTGTTTAAAACTAGTTATAGAAAAAGAAGAGAATTTAATTTGGAAACTCATCTTTTGTTTATAGATTACGAAAAAGCATTTGACAAAGTAAAAAGATATATACTGTTTGATATATTACAAAGAATAATTATACCTAATATTTTACTACATGCAATATTTGAATATATTTGGTGTAAAGTGGCAAACAGTATTAAACAGGAACTGCATGTGAAAAAGAGGCTATGGAAGAGATATAAGGAGACAGGTGAAGAGCAGATGCATGAAGAATATTAGACACAGGCCAGGAGAGTGACTAGTATGGTAAGGAAGACGAAACTGGAATATGAGAAGAGATTGGCCCTAAGATCCAAAGAAAATCCTAGGAAATTTTTTAGCTATGTGACCAGTAGAAGGAGAAATGATTGTGGAAGTATGACATTGTGGGATAAAAATGGGAATAGAGTGACTGATGCAGAGGACATAGTGGAATTGTTCAATGAACATTTTATTGTTGTATTTCATCCTGGAGGAGTAAATTTTAATACTAGAGGGATAGGGTAGGTTTGAGGTTAGAGGTGCAGGAGGAGAGCCTGTTCCAAATACTGAGTAATCTGGATGTCAGTAAAGCTGTGGGACTTGATGGTATTTCACAACGAATTGTGAGAGAATGTTCTAAAGAACTGACAGCTCCTTTGACCTAGCTTTTCAATGAAAGTCTGGCTATGGGAAAGATGCCCATGGAATGGAAGGAAGGTAAGATAGTGCCATTGCATAAGGATGGTAGCAGACTGGAAGTGTCTAATTATAGTCCAGTTTGTGTGTCATCAGTAGTTAGTAAGATCTTGGAGAAAGTAGTGAGGGACCATATACAGCATTGGGCAGATGAGGGTAATGTTATCTGTGAGAATCAACATGGATTTGTGAAGGGGCACTCTTGTTTTAGTAATATGCTAGCCTTTTATAATAAAGTTCCAAGAGCAGTAGATGAGGGAAAGGCATATTCTGCCATTTTCTTGTATTTAGAGAAGGCATTTGACAGGGTGCCACATGATAAGCTGATATTTAAGTTGCAGCACATGGGTTTAGATGTCAGGTTGGTCAACTGGATTCAGGGTTGGCTGTCCGATAGGTATCAGAGAGTTGTGTATGGTGGAGCAATAATCAAAGAGGCACAAGGTTACAAGCGGGGTTCCACAGGGGACTCAGTACTGGGACCTATATTGTTTAACCTTTATATCAATGACATTATCAGTAGATTGCAGGGGGATATTCAGTTGTTTGCAGATGATGTGAAGCTGAGAAGGGTTATTACTAATAGTGCAGTTGTGGTGGTCCTGCAAGAGGATTTGAATAAGCTAGACAGATGGGCAAATGAATGGGGATGTCGGTTTAATCCAGCAAAATGTAAGGTCTTCAGATTTGGGACACACATCAATAGGACACTGCATACTCTATTGGAGGAGCTATTCTGGATGAAGTAGGGGAGACAAGAGATCTGGGGGGTTGATGATTGATAGAAACCTGAAATTCAGGGGACATATTGCAAAGGTGGTGAAGGTAACACAGAGGATTGCTGCAATAATGAGAAGGATGCTGACCTGCAGAGATAAGAGTTATCATTCCTTTGTATAAGACTCTGATCAGACTACACTTAGACTATTGTTCTCAGATTTGGTCCCCAGGATTTGAAGGGGATAAATTGATTGTGGAACGGGTACAAAGGCAGATAACAAAGTTTTAGGACTGTACAATGTTAGTTATGAAGATCGGCATCGGCTGAGGGAATGTGGACTGCAGAGTTTGGTGAATATAAGAAGAATAAGAGGTGATATGATTGAGACTTTTAAACTGTTGAGAGGTGGTTACAGGATTGACACTGGGGAGTTCTTTCTCTTGGTTGAATAGCGGGAAGGAGTCATGACAAGGGGTCCTGGAAGTTACGAAAGGAAACTGTGAGCAAGAGGTTAAGGAGTGATTTCTTTGCATGGAGGGTGGTTGAACCATGGAATGCATTGCCTGATAGAGTGGTGAGAGCAGTTAATGAGTTTAAGTCGTGGTATAATAGACTGTGTTTCCTATGATGCACCTCCCACGATGAGTCTTGATAGACCTGTTTCCTAGGATGGACCTTACGCAATGAGTCTTTTGACTCCTTGGAAGCCTAAATAATAATAATATATAAAGATAATAAAATAAAAATAAATGAAAAGTTGTCTGAAAAACAATCTGTCAACCAAGAAGTAAAACAGGGATGCCCTCTGTCTCCAACACTTTTTAATATTTACATTAATGAAATATTAATACAGTAGAACACCTTAACAAATCAAGGTATAAAAATTTCCTGGAATAACAAAATAAATACGCTATTATTTGCAGGTGATCAGGTAATAATATCAGATAAGGAAGACATCTTATAAAGAGCAATATATAATTTAAACATTATAGTAGAACAGTTTGGAATGAAAATTTCCATAGATAAAACTAAAACAATTGCATTTTGTGGACAAACTCCAGTTAGAAGCAAAATAGTTATTAATAATAAAATAATAGAACAGATAAATACTTTCAGTTATCTTTGATGTGAAATATGAAGGAGAAAAAGACATAAAATTAAAAACTTCAAAATTTTTACACATTATAGGCCTGATAAATAGAACACTCAACCCAAATATAGTACAAAAAAAGAAACATGCTTGAAAATATACAATATTTTAGCAGTGCCCACATTATTATATGGCAGTGAAATTTGGGCAATAAACAAAGAATAAAAACAAGTGAAATGAGATTTATGAGAAGAACTGCAAAATACATTAGATCAAAAAAGGAACGAAGACATTTCAAAAGAACTAAAAACAAAATCGATAGAAGAAAAACTAAACTATTATTATTATTACCCAAGACCCCCATGGAGTAAAAGACTCATCTAGGAGGCCCTTTTATCAAACACACAGCTCATCATGCCATGCTTTAAACACTCAAATTCTCTGCAGACACCACAATCTCAGGCAAAGCAATCCAATCATTTACAACTCTGAAAGTAAAAAAACCTGCTTCTCACTCCCTTACTCACATCCTCCTTATACAGCTTCCAGGGATGACCTCTGGTTCTCCTCCCAATCTCCCACTATTTTCTGTAGAATCTCTCCAGCATTGATCCTATAGCAACCCTCTTAATAACTTGTGGGTCTCTATCATATCTCCAATCCTCCTCCTATCCACCAGACTCTACAAGTTGCATCTTCTCAATTTTTCCTCATACTTGACATTCCAGAGGTCAGAAACTACCTTAGTCAGTTGCCTCTGGACCCTCTCCAACATCTCTTCATCCTTCTGAAAACCAGGTGACCAAATCTGGGCACAATAGTCCATGTGTTGTTGCCTTATACAATGAAACAAGAATCTCCCTACTTCTACAAGTCAGTGTTCTCTACATCATTCCCAGAAGCCTTTGTGTTGGCTTCACAATTTTGGCTATGTGCCCCCTAAATTTCAGATCCTTATCCACTATCACCCCAGATCTCTTATTTCCTACACCTCCGACAATATATCCTCACCAATCATAAATTCTGCATCCCATTTGTGTTTTCCAAATTTTAAAACCTTACATTTTGCAACTTTGAACTAACAGCCCCATTCCTTCAGAATACGTGGCAATATATTATCAAGTCCCACCACCTTATTTACATCTAGTTTGCTCAACTCCACATACACCTCTTGCTCACTTACAGTCAGTTTCTTTTCCCCATCATCAACTGCTCTCAATCTCTCCATGAAGTCATATTCACAAGATTGAAAGACCTTTATAACCTGCTCATTAAGTATCTCCACCACACCTTCTGCAACAGCTGTCTTTATATCATTTTCTCCAGTCAATGTCATCCTTCCATAATCATTCTTTCTTTTGCTGGCTACATATCGAAAGAACTCCTTAGGATTCTTTCTTGCTTCATTAGCTAACTGCTGTTCATAGCTCTCTTTAGCTACCCTCACCAACCAAGTAACTCACCTTGCCTGGTCTTTGTAGTCCTCATGGAATTGGTTATTTCTATTTCTCTTATGCTGCCTCCATAATGCTCTTATTTAACCTTCCCCCCCTTGATATACATTTAGATATTGCATCTACTAGATTTTTTAGTAGATATTGCATCTACTAGAGTTTTTGAAACTCCCACCAAGCTGCATTGATCTCTTTTTCAACTAACTCCTCATTCCATGCATAATCACCCCTTTGTAGTTCCACATATACCCTTTTCTTACAGAGGTCCTCACACTGCTGGCAACCACCCAGGTAATCACCTCATGCTCACTCTCACCAATTGGTGAGAGTGAGCATGAGGGTGACTTGACATTTCATTTATAATTACATCCTCTGATGAGATGACCAAATCCCTCAATCGTCATGTGCCCTCTGTTACATACTGTCTGAGGTAGTTATCCCTCAAAAACTCAAGAAACTGATTTTCTTTACTTCCAGTTGCTATCTCATTATTCCAGTCTTTATTGCCATAATTAAAATCGCTCATAATCATCACTCTCTTCTTATTTGCTTGGCTAATTTGATTATACATTTCATAGTCACTACCATCCGCATTTCCTGGTCTGTAACAACATCCAACCAAGTATTTCATTCCATTCACCTCTATCTCACACCATACTGCCTCAAAACCACTGGCACTATTTCACTCTTGCATCTCTACTTTGTATGGACATAACTCTTTCTTTATTATCAATAGCACTCCCCCTCCCTTTTTACCCCTTCTATCCTCACGAAACGCATCATATCCTTCCGTCTCTATTTCTGTCAGGATGTCGTCCTCATCTAACCATGCACTTATTCCAACAATTTTTGGGTGAACAGACTCAATTAGTGCAACTATTTCATCTGCCTTGTTTCTTATACTTCTAGCATTTGTATATAAACACAACAGCTTATTCCTGGATGTACAGCTAGTTCCACCGATAACACTCATTCAATGTGATCTCTCCATGCTCAACTGGGGCCATTTCCCTTTCTGCTTATTCATTTTAGAACCCTTTTCAATTTCAGCTGTTTCCTCTTGATCCCAGATCATCCCATTCTTTTCCTGTTTACACATGCTCACACATCCTCTTGGAGCATCCGCCTTTCTCACGCTGTGTACCTGTGCCTCCCTGTTTCCATGTTCATCTTGCACACCCATTCTCTCATTTTCCATACCACTCATGCCACTTATGTCCTCATTCATAACCACCTCTTCAATCTCTCCTGTTGTACTCTCCTGTTCTTCCACATCACTTCCCACTTGATCTGATCCATTCTCTATACTCACTTCTCTACCTTCCAGCAACAGTCTCTCCAAATGACTCATATCATAACCATTCAAATGCAGTCCATCACTCCCATACAGTTCACTTTTTCCTTCAACTCATTCCACACATATTGACAAATTGTACTTCCCTCTCCTCACACATTTCAGCCAACATACCATTCATAATCCTTGCTCTCCACCTCATCTCACCACAGTCATACCTAGGCAACATGCTTACTATCCTTCCTTTCACACTATTCTGTTTTATCCATCTAAGCAGCCTCCTGATATCTATTCTGACGTGCTCTTTGTCCTCTGTCAAGTCATCCATACCTATTAAAACCATCAACTCCTCATATCCAATGCCTCAATCACTCTACTCATTCTACCGCCTGGAAAACATACCTTGTGCATCCTCTCATCCAGCACACCTTTAATAATGGAGTCGCTATACAACGCCACTCGCTCGTCTTTCGTTAACTCTTTCATACCTACTTGATTTGTTTTAATCGTTTTTCCCCCGATTTTTCTTGATTTCACTCCTCGCTCGTCCATTTCATCTCTTACCTCATCCAAGCCAATTCATCTTTCGAATCTTGTGTCATATTCTCTCTATCATTCAATCTTTCTAATTTTCGACCTCTTGACTCTCGCTTCACACTTTCACTCTCATTCAGCCTTTTGAGTTTCTGTACTTTCGGTCCATGCGTCCAACAAATTATAAAAAAAAAATAGATTGAACATGTAAACCGAATGGCCAACACCCAACATCCTAAAAAAATACTAAAATATAAGCCAATTGGAAAGAGAAAGCAGGGTAGACCTCAAAAAAGGTTATTGGATGGATAATGAGACCGGTACAGACCAATATGGTCTATACCCGTAATTAGTGTTACGATGATGATGATGGATCATTATATTTGAATTATTTTATCAAAATTTTTCAAATTGATGGTAATAATTCCACAGTGCTGCATAAATTATATTTAGAATCTGTTAAAACTTGTCCAGAATTGGCAGAATTTTACTAATTCTACCAGTACCATTTGTATTGGCAGAATTAGTAAAATTAATGAAAAAAATGTTTAAAACAAATGAAGGAAATTATAATTAATGAGTTAAAGCTTCTTAAAATTCATGCCTTGTAGTGTTAACATGCGAGGCCACTGCTCATGGACAGTTGCTTTACCATATGTATGTTACTTCAGTGTTAGGCAGACACCTTTTCACCAAGTTTATACTGCATGTTAGTTACAACTTTTTCAGTAGAATTTTAATTTTTTGTAAAATTAGCATTTGTAATCTGTCTTAATAATATCAAATATGTCATGCAATTCGAACTGTTTCATACATTTAGAGTTTTATACATACATTCATATATGTGTTTCATTCCAGTTGTCTCTAATTACATTAATTGTTGCATTAGTAACAATTATTATATTAATAATATGTAGACTATAAAGGTCTCTGTACTGTGTTTAGTGATACAGTAAAACTTTTTTGCTTCTGCAGTATAGTGTCTGTTTGGAATGGAATGTTTTTTTTTTCTCCTCATGCTATAGAAACATTTTCATTCCAGTCTTTGGAAAGAACAGTTGTAGTGAGTAAAAATTGATATATATTATCGTATATATATATATATATATGAATTTTAATATAATATATGAATAAAAATAATCAATCCTGTGTTGTATTGATAAGACAGAGGAGATACTGACAGACACACACACACAAAATGTAATGAACATATACACATATTGTCCACTGAATTAGAAACCTTTGTGCACATATGAACCTAAATGTTACTTACACAGCATATTTGCAAAATACTTGGTCACATGCATCTCTGCATGTGTTAGGCAACTATTTAAGAATGCTGCTGGTCATCAGTAGTGTTGATCACAATAGGAAAAACAAAGGATCTTTCAGAGTTCAACAAAAGGCTTATTGTGTGTGTGTGTGTGTGTGTGTGTGTGTGTGTGTGTGTGTGTGTGTGTGTGTGTGTGTGTGTGTGTGTGTGTATATACCCATCTGTTGAGCCATGATTTTAAAAATAGCAGAGCTGACTTGTTTCTCAAGAGATGAGATATCCTAGGTGGAAATTCAGTGGAAAAATAACCCACATTGCTTGTTTTAGAGGTGAAACTAGTCTTAAGACATTCTGTCAGGCTTGGGATCACCATCGTCTGAGAAGGCTTGTTCAAACCAGAGCATTTAATGAAGGCTGTTCCCGACCCATATCTCACTGAATTATGCAATTATGCACAAGGAATTGATGAGGATTAATATTGGCAACCGTATACCTAAATGGAAACCACTGATTTCTACAAAATTTCTAATTCAGTAGCTGGTATGTGTAGGATTCATGAACGGGTGGGTAATTTCAGTGATATTCAGAAATTTGTGTGTGTGCAAATAAAAGATATAGAAATAAAACAGAAATAATACACATGAGAAGCACAACAAATTGTACAAGATGATTTGCTGGCTCCATCAACCCACAGGCATTTCTGCTATATCCATATGAATCGCCTGATCATCATTAGTTCATTGTATTATCTCCTCCCTATAGTTATTTCTGAGCTACCAAAAGTATATAGCTGCTGTTTATTATTGCTTAGTTATTTATATTTCACAAACAAAACCTCAAGTTTTTTTTAATTATGCCCATCTTAATTGCAAATGGACATGTTTATAGGATGACATTATTTGCTCCTCCCAGCAACTTATCGGACATATACACAATAATATCATAAATGTAAGTTATTAATAATTAATTTACCAGTAATGAAAGTTCGTGTATTTCTATTCACATCTTTTCTTTCCATTCCTTATATTGGCCATTCTCACAGTTGCTAATGATGACTTATATATTTACACCTCTTAGTAATTTAAATATATCACCTAAATAGCATATTCTCTCCTTAATTATTGTTTTCTAATATATCCTAAAATTCATTTGCTCTCACCCTCCCCTTCTTGCAGATTTGGTTACAAAGAATGACATGTGGTACATCTGCTGATACAAACACATAATTATGGCTCATTGAAGTGTTTTCTCTCACCCCAACAGAAGGTCAGATTAGCAGGGAGAGACTTCCTTGGTTTGAATGTGCTAAACCATATTCTATCAGAATTACCTCTTAATATAATTATCTTTAACTTTACAAAAAAAAAGTTTTTTTGCCATTAGCTTTTTGAATAATGTGAATTTGTCACAGATGTCCTCGGGCAGTATGTAACAGAGGGCACACAAGGATTTGAGTATCTTGGATTTGGTCATCTCATCAGAGGATGTTATTATAAATGAGGTATCAAATCACAAGCTGGCGAGAGTGACCATGAAGTGATTATCTATGTGGTTGCCAGCAGCGTGATGACCTCTGAGGGAAGGGTATATGTGGAACTACAATGCTGGTGATTATGAGAAGCTCAGGAGACAGCTTGATATCTTTGATGGATAGCTTGGAATGAGAAGTTGGCTGGAAAGGCGATTAATGCAGCTTGGGTGATATTCAAGAACTGTCTAGTATTCCAAGGGTCAGAAAGTTAAATAAGATAGGTGTGAAATGGATGAATGACGAGATTAAGCATGCAGTACAGAGGAAAAAGGCATTATGGAGGCAACGTAAGAGGAATTGTAATAATCAATTTCATGAGGATTACAAAGAACAGGCAAGGAGGGTGACTTGGTTGGCAAGAGTAGCAAAATTTGAGTGTGAACAGCAATTAGTTAATGATGCCAAAAAGAACCCCAGGGAGTTCATTTGATATGTAGTCACCAAGAAAAAAAAGAATGATTATAGAAAGATGACATTGATTGGAGAAAATGATATAAGAACAACTGCTATAGAGGAACAACTGCTATAGTTGAGATATTTAATGAGCAGATGTCACATTCATTCTTGTGAATGTGACATCATGGAGCGTTTGAGAGCAGTTGATGATGGACAGGAGAGACTGATCAAGAGGTATATGGGGAATTGAGCCAACTTGATGTTAATAATGCTGTGGAACTTGATAATATATCACCATGCCTAGGAATTGGCATCTGCATTGACATATTTGTTTAATACAAGTCTTGCACTGTGTTAAGTTCCAAAGGAGTGGAAGGAAGGCAAGATTGTGCTGCTTCATATGAGAGGTGACAGAACTCAAGTATCAAATTATAGCCCCATCTATGAGTCAGTTGTTGGAGGTTAAGGTGTTAGAGAGGCTGGTGAGAACTAGGATCCAGAATTAAGTTGACAACAATGGTAATCTTTGATGGGTAGCATGGATTTGCTAAAGCGAGGTCATGTTTTAGTAATCGACTTAATTATTACAATAAGGTGATGGCTTCATTGGACAAAGGAGATGGATACACAATAGTATACTTAGATTTTGCAAAGGCTTATGCAAAAAAACTTTTTTTTAGATTACTGCATAAGTTGATAGTGAAACTAGAGCGGATGGGATTGGATATTATATTAGTGCATTGGATCAGAGACTGGCTATCTGATAGGTATCAGCAAGTCGTGTATTGGGGAACAGTATCCCGGAATCTATTTAAAGAATCTTATGCGGCCTTCCTGTATCATCCAAAATTAAACAAAAAATTATTTCCTTTTCTTGAAATGGATATTATATAATAGGAACATGTAAATTTCATTTAATTTTTCCATGGTATTTGTTGTACTCTTAGTTTCATTTATAGCTCATTTCCATCTGTGGATATCATAGTAGCCTGAACCAGTTTTGCATTGCTTTTTATTGGTTCTGTCAGTCTATGTTGATTCTGTTTCGATGATGCTAATTAAAATTGCTAACATACTGTAATAAACCAAGGTTTCTCAACTGGAGTTTTAAGAGATATGATTTAAAAATATAATCATATAAATAATATGTAATATATCATGTGTGCAGGGGGGTTACTGAGACCTGAAAATTGTTCAAGGGTAAAAGATTGAGAAAGGCTGCTGTAAACAATAATGAAATATTAATTTTAGTTAAACTTATTTTCTTTCATGAAACCTGCTAATCCTTGCCTTATAGAACACATTTAAGCTTTAGTACTACATTATATATTTTTGAAAATGAACTAATTCATACATATTTGATTTAAATGTACTCATTAATACTTATTCTCTTAATGCTTTCAAAAAAGAAGACAAAGGAAGCTTATGTGCAGCAGATGGTAAGTTAAACAGTTGTTTTATTCTTGCTATATAATAAAAATATTTCAGAGATATCACTAACTGATTTTTTTTCTATTTCTTGCAAATTTTTCTAGCTTTGGTGTCAAGGCTATCAGTAAATGAACTCATGTTAATCCATTGATAAAGTAAAACAAACAGTAGAATAGAATATTTCAATTAAAGTATAATATTAAAATAACATGTGATTCTTGTGGCATTATGGTGAGAAAGATCTGACATACCTAATATTCAACTTCAAAAAGTGTGGTGTGTGTGTAATAGTAACAGAATCATTTCCCAAAAGTTGAAAAGCCTATGTTTTCTGGAGAAGAGTTTCATAGCTCTCTTTGTTTGTAGAGTTTGGTGGATAGAAGGAGGGGTGATATGATTGAGACTTCTAAACTGTTGAGAGGTGGTTACAGGGTTGACACTGGGGAGTTCTTTCACTTGGTTGAACAGCGGGAAGGAGTCATGACAAGAGGCTATCCTTGGAACTTACGAAAGAGAAAGAGGGTGAGGAGTGGTTTCTTTGCATGGAGGGGTGGTTGAACCATGGAATGCATTGCCTGATAGAGTGGTGAGAGCGAGAATGGTCAATGCATTTAAGGAGTGGTATGATAGACTTTGTGTTTCCTAGGAGGGACCTCCCATGATGAGTCTTGATAGACTTGTGTTTCTTAGAAAGTACCTCCCATGATGAGTCTTTTGACTCCATGGAGGCCTGAATAATAATAATTTCAGTTAAGCATTACCTTTTATCGAGGATTTTAGTTTTGTTCCATTAGGAACCAACTTAAGATGTCTGAAGAAGGAAAAACTTTTTGTTGCCAAAACATAAACAACTCACTACTTATCAAAAGTATCTATGGAATAGAGACCCAATAGGAATGTTTTTTGAAGGAGAAATCAATACATTGATTAGTACAATAGTAGAGAACAATGATTATAAGTTTTCATTGTTTCTGTAAGATGGATGTATAATCATTAGAATAAAATGTGGATTTGATGAACTTTAATTTTTGTTATAAAAGGTGGACATGGAAGAAAGGGTGTGTGTGCACAGTGTATTAAAGATTTGCAACTTTAATATATGATAATGTGATGAGACTTATGGATGGTTTTCTTTCTGTAGACTGAAAACTGTCTGGTTGCCTAGTAAGAAGATAATTATTGGATTTGATTTTCAAAGTAAACTAGCTCACGTGATTGGTTAAAAAAATTACTCTCATAAAGATGCTTGAAGTTCTAATTGAAATGAAGTTCATTTGGCAAAAAAATCGTAATACATCATAAAGGCCAATGAGTAATGAAATTAAGGATGTGTTGCATTCTGCATATAATAGTTGATGAGATAATTGAGTCCATAACTCTTCCCTCAACTTGCTTGTATAGTTTATATGGGCATTTAAAAAATTCTGCATTAATAACAAATCCAGTTAGTTTGAAAATGTCCAGTAGAAATTTCGTTATTTATTATTATTTTCTTGACTTCCATGGAGTCACAAAACTCGTTGTAAGAGGTCAGCACTAATCAATATGTAATCTATCATATTTTCATGATTTCCATGGAGTCACAAAACTCGTTATAGGAGGTCAGCACTAATCAATATGTAGTCTATCATACTACTTCTTAAACTCATCCATCATTTGCACTTTTACCACCTTCTCAGGCCATGCATTTCATACTCCTGCTACTCTCCATGAAAAGACTTCTTAACTAAAACTTGCATATTATTATTGTTATCATTATGTCATAACAATATGAATGAGGATGTGATGTGATAGTGAAGATTAGCTATTTTGCTTCAAAATGTTTGGAATTTTTTATATGAAAGAATTGGCTATGAAGCCAGAGAATGCTAATGGCAGTTGAATGAAAGCCAAAAGGCTATTTTTGGCTTTCATTCAGGGAGCTTGCTCCACCTTTAATATGAGGGTGATAGTTTTTCGGTATGAAACTCATAGATCTTAGTCCTAGTTCTTAGAGTTTCGCTTACTGTCAGATAAACATCAAAGGATTTGTATTTCGCTAATGGCAGTTGTTTTTCCACTTATATGTTAAACGTCTACAATCCACTGCTGTTCTCAGTGGAATACTAGCTTAATGGAATTTTGATAATTTATACATTCTAAACGTTTTGAGAAAGTGTTCAAATTTTTAATGCTTATGATTGCTTATTTAATTTATATTTCATTAAGTGCTTTGGTCAATTGCTCTACACAGGAAGTTCTGTTTATCCATATAAGTCTTCTCAGATGAAGACGATCTCATATCTGAGAGATTATTTTGGGACCACAGTTACATTTCTTATAAAAGCATTGTGGGTTATTTTATCACTGATCAAACATCCAGGATATCTCACCTTTTGAGAAATCAATTAACTCTGCTGTTTTCAAAATTGTGGGTCCAGCCAAATCGGCATCCACAATAAGTTCTTTATCGAATTCTGAAAGATCCTTTGTTTTTCCTGTTGTGATCAACACTGAAGATTACTGATCAGCAGCATTCTTAAACAGTTGTCTACAACACATATTGCAGCACGTAACCAAGTATTCTGCATATATGCTGCGTAAATGATGTTTATGTACATCTGCATAACTGTTTCTAATTCAGTGGCCAGTATGTGTACCTTAGTGCCCATGGCACTAAGGTGCATGTATGGCCACTGAATTGTATGTAATTGTATGTTCATGAGATACTTTTTTCGACCTTTATTGAGGTCTCATCAGTGGGAGCCAGACCCAGAAGTGATACTAAGGTTGAAGTAATAATGCAGAAGTCATATTTCCATATACAAGTAGTCAAAAAATACTCTTGATTAGAGAAAGATGTTTGGAAGTTTTTTTCACTTGGTGTGACACCTTTTGTTATTGTATATGGAAATCTGACTTTTGCATTACTTCAACCTTGGTATCTGTCCTGGGTTTGGCTCCCACTGATGAGACCTCAAAGGTTGAAACCAGTCTGGGTAGTGTCCCTTTCCATCATCATAGCATTTTACACGTCCGAAAGGATGTTTGCTTTGCATTATGGGATGCATACTAAGGCAAGTGATGTGAAGTCATTAGTCTCTATATACAAATAACTCAGGTGTGAATATATTTCATGTGCAAAACATTGTTTTGCTTCCTTGGGTAGAGGATTAAAACCAAGTATATAATTTATTGGTATCTTTAACGTTGTAACCAATTTGGAATTGGTAATTAAAAGAAAAAATCTGAAAATACATGGCAAGCTACATTCTCAGTGCAGAACCTATAGAAAAAGTTAAATATTTCAACTATTTAGACATGCTTTTTTTTTTAGTGAAGATAGTAATCTTCCTGGTCATCTTAAATAATGAAATAAATAACTAGAATAACTAAGCTGTTATGGTGTGGAGGGGGGGGATAGTTGAATTAATTTATATGGAATAAGAGAAATTAGCCAAAAAAAAAAAAAGTTACATATTCAAACTGATTTATGTATTTGAGATTGAAATAGAACAGTTAACTGAAAATTAGAGACTACAGATATGAGAATGAAAGAGTTCTAAAAAAAAAAAAAAAAATAGGAAAGTGAACAGATGGCATCAAAATCAGTGGCAGAATTATGCTAAAAACAAATATTAGAATCTTGACAGTATTATCATTCAAGAATGTTTGAGTAGAGCTAATCTAATGTAGTTATCACTTATAGGATGGATGAAGTAAGATTAGTAAAACAGATGTTTGAAGCCTGCATGATAGGGGAAAAAAAAAGTTATACAAGGACCATTATCTATGTGGATTGATGCTTTCAGTAGTGCTTTTGAAGACTGAAATATAAGATTTGGCAATATTGGATACCTGACAAATAAGATTAATTTTGAAGTAAATTGTGCATAGAAAACTAATAATATAAATTTATTATGTTGTCTGGTTTCATGGACAATTCTTCCACCTGAAAATTCATCTCAGGGAAAATTATTTGGGAGAAAATTAAAATAATATTGTAATGATACATATGCAAAAAAACAAATGTAAAACAATAAATATTTTTATATAGTTTCTTTCTATATTTCTGTATTTATTGATTTCTGTATTATTATTTTAAAAAAAAAAGTATATGTGCATGCTCCCAAAGTGAAATATGTAGTTAATTAAAAGTTTATTTTTCTCTTGGTTAGACTATAATAAATTTAGTTTAATCCTTTATCCAAGTGTGAGCAAACAAAGCTTGCGTCTGAAAGTATCTTCAGGACTGGGGTAAGGTGGTGCAACTCGTTGCAAAGGTGGAGCAAGCTAACATTGCTCCTAGCTCAGTATCTCCCATAATGCAAAACACATCTCCTTGCTGATATGTATAATGTTATGCATTAAGGGAAGGGCCACTACCCAGATTAGTTTCGACCTTTATTGAGGTCTCTTCAGTGGGAGCTAACATCTCTTCAGATGTTAGCTTGAATGTGTACAAGGTGGTACAACACTAGGCAACTCCACCTTTGCAATGAGTTGCCTAGTGTTGTACCACCTTACCCCAGTCCTTATGATACTTTCAGGTGCAAACTTTGTTTGCTCACACTTGGATAAAGGATTAAACTAAATTTATTATAGTCTAACCAAGTGAAAAATAAACTTTCAACATCTTTCTCTAAATCCAGAGTAATTTAATAAGAAGTTGGCACATCGTTTGGAACTCCTATAGGTAGAGATGACCTTGCTAATGCTTCTACCTGGTATCTCCACATCTGGGCCTGGCTCCCACTGAAGAGACCTCAATAAAGGTCGAAACTAGTCTGGGTAGTGGCCCTTCCCTTAATGCATAACATTATACATATCCGCAAGGAGATGTGTTTTGCATTATGGGAGATATTGAGCTAGGAGCGATGTTAGCTTGTTCCACCTTTGCAACGAGTTTCCCGGTGTTGTACCACCTTATCCCAGTCCTGAAGATACTTTCTGGTGCAAACTTTGTTTGCTCACACTTGGATAAAGGATTAAACTAAATTTATTAATGTAGTTAATTAATTCTGTTATGACCAGCTCAAAACATAAATTGTAATCAGAAATACCTGTGATTGGAATTGTTGGCTAAATAGTTGGCTGAGTGGTTAATGTAACCATTCTCCAAACACATAGTTAATTATCAGAAGATAATTATTAACCATGTATTTCAATTTGGCAGCATGCCCCTGTACATTTTTATTTATTTATTTATTTTTTTTTTTTTTCAGTCAAGAAGAAAATGTTATCAAATATCAATTTTAAAATTTCTTTGTTTCATATAACACTACTATTGGAAAATAATGTGAAGACTAGTATTGCAGTTGCAGATGGAAATTTTGTCTTAAGCTGATTTACATCATGAAAGGATTTATATAACTTTACCATCATTTTCTTTGATGTAATTACTCAGAGGTGCACATATAATCTTAGTATAGTCCTATAAAATAATAATAGCCTTCAAAATCTCTTTATTGTGCAGGAAAAGTGGAGTCAGTTCCAAAACACAGGTATCACATAATTGAACATATCTCATCTTCTGAATTAGTTTAGTAAAAAAAAAAAAAAAAAATGTTTTCCCACTAGTTCAAGACACAAGAGTATGATAATAATAGCATTAATAATTTGCTGAAGAATTTATTTTATCTTCATTAAAATTAAATTCTGTTTTTCAGATTTGTAAAGTACTATCAGACGAAGAAGCTCTAATCAACAAGAAACTTCCAAAAGAACTTCTTTTGAGGTGAGAGTTATAATTTTTTTAATGTGAGTAAAGTGATATTCATGTTTATTTGGATTGTACAAGTTTTTTTTTTTTTTACTGTCTGTTGACTTTTAAAGTTCTTAAAGCAGTTTCAGAAAATGTCTGATAAAAATTCAGTCTGACCATTTACCAATTTTTTTTTTTTCCAGCTATTTTTTTGTTTATGTGAATAATGAACACATTGTAAGTAAAGAAAAGATTCAGTATTTCATCTCAGTTACAAAAGCATTTTTCATTGCAGTTAGTAAATTGAGTTATGTTTAGGAACAATGGTATTCGTAAAAGCAACTCTAGTACAGGTGGTAAATGGTAAAGAGCTTGGATCATTGTCCCCTTGTGATGGTTTACTTTTGGACCAGTCTACTATGTCAAGTTGCAAGGGAATTGTCTCCATATGTCAACATTTTCCAAAAATCTTCATGTATTTATAATACATGGTGAATAATACAGTGACATGGTTTATAATACAGTGATAATGCGGTTCTTTCTTAGGCAGTTTCTACTTGTATTGAAGTTCAGATTAAAACAGGTTACATGTTGAACTAAAAAGCAGGCAGTTATGATCAACTTAAAAGAATACTATCTTTGGTCCCATGGTATCAGTTACTGAATGGAAAAATTGTCAGCGATGCATGGGAATCTTTGAAAAAGTACTTCAATGAGGTGGTATCTCAATGTATTCCTAGTGTTTGAAGAATAAATAGGTTGGGAGCGAAATGGATGTGCAGCCTTATTAAGCAAGAGATTTGCAAGAAGAGGATGGTGGGGAAAGAATATCGTGAGAATAAGAAGACAAAATCAGATTATGAGAAGAAATTAGCCGAAGTGGCAAACAAAAATTCCAGAGTTTTTTCCATTCTGTGGCAAGTAGGAGGAAGGATAACCTTAATGAATGCAGATAGAGAAGTGGCAGAGGCAGATGAAATTGTTGAGTGACTATTTTGCAAGGGTATATCATCTGAGTAAAGATCTTATGGTTATGGTGGAGGTGATAGGGACTGATGTGAGAACAGATGTTGATGAATTAAAGGTACTTAAAATATTGCAGAATCTGAATGCAGATACAGCTGTGGAATTAGATGGGATTTTGGCTTGCATTTTAAGAGAATGTGCAGGGGAAATTGGCCATGCCTTTGACTAGTTTCTTTAAGTCTCAGCTCTGACCAAGTACCAAGAGAGTGGAAGGAGGGCAAAATAATTCCTTTGTATAAAGGAGGATCTGAGTCTGTGGTAGCAAATTATAGACCAATTAATATAGTTGTAAGAGGTGGAAAAAGGTGGTCAAAAAAAGAATTCAGGAATGAGTGGATAAGTATATGATACTCTGAGGGGACAGCAAGGCTTTGTGAAGGGTTGGTCATGCCTTAGTAATCTATTAACTTTTTATAATAGAGTGAAAGCTCACTTGGATAAAGGGAATGGGTACACAATGATACTGTTGGTTGTATATGAAACTGGTGATATGGGTAAATGGGTGGCTTGTGGACAGATACCAAAAAAGTAGTATATGGACGAGCAGAATCCAGGAGAAGGCAGGTGACTAGTGGTGTGCCACAGGGCTCTGTGCTTCACTGCTGTTTATTTTGTACATACATGATATAGGAAATAATTCAAAAGGTGATGTTTAGTTGTTTTGTTTGGTAGGGTAATAGTTAATCAAGGTGAGTGATGTAGAGCATTTGCAAGATGATTTGAATAGGCTGGCAGTATGGGCAAAACATAATGGATGTCAATTTAATGTAGAAAAGTGTAAGATTATGCATTATGGGATACAAAGATTACAAGCTGTGTACTACATTGAGGGAACTGTACTCCAGGAAATCGATGAAGCCAGGGATTTGGGGGTAGTAATAGTAGTAGTGGTGGTAGTAGTAGATAAAGATTTGAAGTTGGTTGTTAAAGAATACACTAACAAACAGATGATGGAGCTATCATTCTTCTTTATAAACCCTTGATATGACCACATCTGGATTACTGTGGTCAGGTCTGGTCACCTAGATTTCTTGGAGATGAGGATGTGGTGGAGAGGATCCTCATTGGTTGTTGAAGAATACACTAACAAACAGATGATGGAGCTATCATTCTTCTTTATAAACCCTTGATATGACCACATCTGGATTACTGTGGTCAGGTCTGGTCACCTAGATTTCTTGGAGATGAGGATGTGGTGGAGAGGATCCTGTGGTTTGTGGAATGCTCCCTATGTGGATTGTATTTTGATTGAGGGTTTGTAGATTGCAAAAGTTGGTTTGATAGATGAAAAAGGGGATGTGATGTAGAAACATTTAAGTTGCTTAAAGGATTTTATAGGATTGATACAAGGGAAATGTTTCAACACTTGGCTAGAGTTAGCAGAACAAGAAGTCATTCCTGGAAGTTGGGTAAGAGTGCAGTTAACAATGGTATGAAGACTAGATTGTTCACTTGGAGAGTGGTGAATGAATGGAATGGGTTGCATGAGTCAGTTGTAAGTGCGTTGTCTGTTAATGATTTCAAGGAGAGGTACAATAGATATCATCTTGATAGTATGAATCTTCCCTGATGAGTCTTAGAACTCCATGAAGGTCCATGTGCAGTAATAATAATTGTTAGCAGCTGTTGTCATAAGATATATGAAAGTGTTATTTTATTTTGGTCTTGTATATTAGACCTGAGATTATGATCAGAAAAATACTGGTTTTCACTCATCTAAGTGGAAATGTAGAAGTGATTTCTGTTGTACTTTAGTTTTATTTATAAATTTCAATTTCCAATATGATATCAATGTGTTAATGACAGATGTACGTGCATGTGCTCTCTTTCAGCCTTATGGTTGGTAGGATATGCTACTTTACTAGGATATATTGATTATAGTATAAGGTGGTTTCCTGTTGCCTTCCTCTCCCTACTATAAGTATTTATGTCTGTAGATATGAGTGTGTTTATGGGACCTGTTTGTCTGTTTTGAAAAGGGGGTGGACCCTCCATATGAGACTGGCTAACTCACTTTAGTAAGACCTGGGGTTGATCAGAAAGAATCCAGGTCTTTTTGACCAAAGGGCTTTGTCTATACCGACTGAGCTACAGATGCTCTGTGTATGTGTGGGTATGTGTGTGTGTGTGAATTAATATTTTCCTTTATAATAATATAAGTTATTAAAAATTAAAAATACCAAGAAATTATATACTTGGTTTAATCCTTTATCCAAGTGTAAGCAAACAAGTTTGCGCCTGAACTATTTTCAGGACTGGGGAAACTTGTGGTATGATGTCGTGAAAGTCATACCACAAGTTGTCCCAGTCCTGAAAATAGTTCAGGCACAAACTTATTTGGTTACACTTGGATAAAGTATTAAACCAAGTATATAATTTCTTGATATCTTTAATTTTTAGTATAACCAAGTGGAAAACTTGCAACAAATATAGATTATTATTGTTTCAGTCAATGTAGACTGCCAGATGCATAGATAGAATACAATACACTTGTGGCATTTTCTTAATCATTGTTTGATTTACTGTAATTTAAAATTAGTTGTTCATTCATGTTATAAATACCTGCAGTTTGTGTTATTGCATACTTTTCAGATGTCAGTATGATGTTAAAAATTTCTAATTTTTTAAAAAAAAAATTTAAAAATAAAACTGAAACATCAGTCAATACTTGATAATATTTACATCTTCATTTATCTATCCATGCAGGATATTTTCTTATCTAGATGTGATCTCGTTATGTCGATGTGCACAGGTATCCAAGGTAATAAATGCTATAGCATATTAATATTATTAATCTTTTGTTTTTGAATCATTGTCTTATGTCTGTTCTTTAAAACACATCACTTTGTCTTGTCACAATCCACATGGCACAATAACACTGTTAATGCGAAATCCAGTTCACAATAGCGAACTGAATTTCTAGTAAACAATATCACAGTCCACATTATTTTCATTTCTGAACCCAGATTCATGTATTTTAACTTAATATACTTAGCACAAGGTGAAAGGAGTTTACTGTGCTTTACAAGTGAGGGTAGTTAAATTTCTTAATGTTTACACTTAACACTTATTGGCTGCTAAAAACCATCAACTGAAAATATAGCTGTTGAGTGTAATGTTGTGGAAAGCACTTCATACAGTTGTGTTTTATATTTAAACTAGAAGATAAAAGAAAAAGTGACAAATTAATCACTTTATACAGTAATTTTGTATTCAGTATTTTATTATTTTAATGAAAAACATTCAAAATTTATTTGTTTTTGATTTTTGTATTGATAGAAATTAACTTCAATTTGTATGGTGAAAATGCTTTAAATACAGATCTTCGAAAACAACAGTTTTGTTAGCTAAAGCAAAACAGGGGTTTTATTTAAAACAAACAAACAAACAAAAAAAAAATAGGGATGGGTGTAAATCTCGATGTAGCTTGGAAATACAAAGCGCTTTACATCAATTTTTACAGAGGTCAAGTCTCATGAGATTGTTACAAAAATAACCTAGTATATCTCTATGTATTTTGTGCTTAATATTAATGTAAATAATCCTATGGAAATTGACTGTACTCACTGCTTTAAAAAAATTTCTAGAATGTCAAAAACAAAGGCAATGCTTTTCCACCGTAACTTTATATAATAGCTCTACATAAGGGCATAAGAAAGTTGTTTACGATTTAAGTGTATGAGAAAGTTAGTGTCAAAGAAATCGGCAAGGTTCAGACAAGTTTCCGCTGCCCGACAAGATAGGATTAAAGGAGTGCACGGAGGAGAAGAAAGAATGTGTCGGTCTTAACAGAAGATCAAGTAGTTGTGCCGAATTCTTGGGGGGTTACAACCCTTCATGCAAGGTCTTGAAGAACGCGAAATAAAAAGGGACTGAGCCGAACATCATGTCGACAGAGAATCGGCAGTGGGCAGTTATCGGAGTCGGCAGTTAGAGGTAGAAAAGTCGGGAGTAGGATCCAGAGGACCAGACGTTATGGCGAGCCCACACCAGAGAAGAATGGGAATGACGAGAGAACAGCAGATGTAAATACCCGAGCCAAGTATTGGTCGGATGTCTTTTTGCCACGGGAGGTCGACCGAAGCCGAAAGCCGCAGAGTGATTTTCAAGCCCGTATGCTGAAACCTCTTGCCTGAGCTTTTTGAGTACCGGAAAATTGCAGTCCAAAGTCTGCCAATATCCCGACGAAATGCCCCCTGAAGCCAGACTCTCCAGACTGAAGCCTGAGGCCCTATATGAAAGAAAAAGCATAGGGACTTAATGCAGGACCTTTTGGATGAGTGTGTGACACAGAGCCTCTGTAAGTTTTTCATCTTTTGTTGTACATAATCTAGAAAATGCATTATAGATGGACTAATAAGTAATAGTAATAAGTGTCTATAAGAGAGTCCTCTGATTTGTTATTAATTGGAATATAAGTTGTGAGATAACTTGGCATAGCTAGCTAACCTCTTTGTGAGTAAATTAGAGTTTCAATAATTTGATTTAATAAGCAGAGAGGTAATTGAGTAATTTTATTGTATAGTTATTTAGTATTGAAAGGGAAAGTTTGTTTCTTTATGCTAAAAGTCTAACGAGTAGGTGGAGAGAGTAACCTCCCTATCGTTTAATTAATGTACTTTGATATTAATGTAAATATGTTTTAATTATATGTCAATAAAGTGCCGTCTGATCTTTTATTTTACAATGCACTGTTCCTAAATAAACTCTGATCTGTGAGCAGGAAACAACTAAGGCTTTAAGAGCATAGTTTAAGTACTTGAGAACTCATGACTGTTTATGTAAACATTGTTGAAGGAATTTATGCTAGTGAGAGAGAGAGAGAGAGAGAGGGAGATCTACCAGATGTATATCTGAGTCTTATGCCGATATAGAAATACTGGTGGTGCAGTCTTAACAAATAAATTTTTCATAGGCATACGACTAGTAAATACGAAAGGTGGGTAAACATATAAGTAAGAAAGGTTATGAAAGCAAAGCGCACTGCTAATTAGAATAAAGAGTTAGTACTACTGTCTACAATAACGCATTAGACCTCATTCGTTACAATGCCGCAGTAGCTTTATGTTTACATGGGGTTTCGTGATAAATAATAACATGCACTACTTTTTTTGACAGCTATAATTTTTTACATTATGCATTTTCCCTTTGGGATGGGAGATTTTTTGACACCCATCCACTCGCAACATTGTAAACATATTGTTGCTTACCTGAAATAAATGTTTGGTGTGTACCATTAAAATCTAAAACAGTCTGAAAACATCGGAAATTGGCAGTCACTCAACTTTATATTTGGTCGTCTCCACTCATACAAATGGGGGGGGGGGGGGGGCACAAGTGATTTACTGGTATGCACAAAGTCAGACTTCCAGTTGGTATATCGAATCATACAGGGAAGAGAAAGACCGATTGATGGACAGCTGACATGAGTTCATTTCTCTTAAAACTGTAAATTAAAGAAATACACCATAATACAGTATTTTTTTATTTAGAAGTTTGATTAAAATTCATGACATGTGGGTAATAAATCATTTGTCATTGAAAGTTCATTCTTTATCCATAAGTAAAAAAATCCTGAACTGTTGTTTGGTAATATGTAGTTTTGATAAATAATAATTATTATTTATTAAAATAAAGAGCTGAAAGGCTTCAATTCGGCAATGTATTCCCATAAACTCTCTGGACAACTTACCTTATGAAACTTTCATTGTTTCTACATTCAGCTTTGAAATGATGCCGAATCTAATATCCACTTGATCTATATGGTAATAATTCTAATTATTATTGTGATTCAGACTTCCATGGAGTCATAAGACTCATTTTGGGAGGCTCGCCCCAGAAAATAGTCTTTCATACCACTCCTTGAACCCATTGACCACTCATGCACTCACCACACTATCAGGCAATGCATTCCATGGTTCAGCCATCCTCCATGCAGAGAAATCACTCCTTGCCCTCTTGCTCACAACTTCCTTTCATAACTTACAGGGATTGCCTCTTGTCCTCACTCCTCCCTATTCCACCAAAGGAATGAACTCCTCAGCATCAATCCTGTAACTGCCTCTTACCAATTTAAAAGTCTCAATCATATCATCTCTCCTTCTATCTACCAAACTCTGCAGTCGACATTCCCTCAGCCTATCCTCATAACTAACATTGTATAGTCCAGACATCTTTGTTATTCATCTCTGCACTCTTTCCACATTTCATTTATCCCCTTCAAATCTTGGGGACCAAATTTTAGCACAATAGTCCAGCTATAGTCTTAAGGCAGTAACAAATTGTAAGGTAATCGCAACAGGTCAAGTGGTGCAGCAACACTGGCTGCTGTGTGCAGACTTTAAAATAAAGTCGAAGATAAGAACCTTTGGAAGCCATGGGAGGAAGAAAATTAAGTGGTTTTGCTTAAAAGAAGAGAGTGTGAGGAACTGTGTTAGGGAGAAGGTGTTAGAGAGGATTTCGGATTGACTAGAAAGTGTACAAGGCTTGTGGAGACATAATTCTAAGCTGTGCAATTGAGGTGCTTGGTGAAACATCCGGAAAGATTAGAGAGCAGAAGGATGGTTGGTGGTGGAATAATAATGTACAAGAAGCAGTGACGGCTAAGAGGAAGGCAAAGCAGAAGTGGGATGAGTCGAGAGTGGAAGAGGACAGAGAGAAAAAGTGAGAAGCCAGAGAGTTGTTGCACAGGCAAAGGCCATGGCATATCAAGACCTTTATGATCAATTAGAAACAAAGGAAGGACAGAGAAAGATTTATCGATTGGCAAAATGTAGAAATAAGGCATCAAAGGACATCATGCATGTGAGGCAGATCAAAGACTCTGGAGGAAGGGTATTAAGGAGGGATATGGATATAAGAAACAGATGGAGAATATACTTTGATGGGCTTTTGAATGAAGAAAATGCAAGGACTCACAGAGAAGATGGGGAGCCTTGTGAGGGGATGGTGAAGAATATTAGTAGAGTGGAAGTGAAGGAAGCCATAAAGAGGATGAAGAATGGAAAAATCAGTGGGCCCTGACAGGATCCCAGTGGAGGCATGGAAGGCACTGGGGGGGGGGATGAGGGAATTGACCTGCTGTGGGACCTGTTAATAAAAGTTTGTCAACAGGAAAATATACCTGAGGAATGGAGGGAAAGTGCTCTTGTCCCCCATCTACAAGAGTAAAGAGGATTCCCAAGACTGTAAGAATTACAAAGGAATAAAGTTGATGTCCCAACAATGAAAATCCTAGAGAGGGTTCTTGATGGAAGACTGAGGAAGGAGGTGGAGATTGCAAAGGAGCAATTTGGCTTCATGACTGGTCAATCGACAACAGATGCTATCTTTGGGTTACGATAGATGATGGAAAAGTTTCGAGAGAATCAACAGGAGCTATATCTGGTATTTATTGATCTGGAGAAAGCGTATGATAGAGTGCCAAGGCATGAAGTCTGGAGGTGTCTGGGGGAGAAGGTACAGAGAAATATGTCTGGTTGGTGCAGGAGATGTACAGAAATGTGAAGACAAGAGTTCGAATCTGCCTGGGAGAGACAGAAAGTTTTCCAGTGACAGTTGGCTTGCATCAAGGGTCAGCATTAAGTCCGTTCCTGTTTAATATTGTGATAGAGGTAGTGATTGAGGAGATGAGAAAAGATGCGCCTTGGACTATGCTGTATGCAGATGACATCGTGCGTGTGCAAAATCAAGAGAAGAAGTGGCAGCTAAACTAGAAAGTTGGAGGAAATTACTGGAAGAGAGAGGTATGAGACTGAGCAGAAGTAAGACAGAGTATATGTGTTGCAAAGTGGATGGCAGCCAGGAGACAGATCTGGAGCTGGAAGGAAATGTCATCAGGAAGGTCAGTGACTTTAGATACTTAGGTACAACAATGAAAGCGGATGGTGAGGCTGAGAAGGAAGTGGGATGGAGGAACTGGAGAGAGACGGCTGGAGTGCTATGCGATATGAGGGTGCCGATCAATCTAAAAGGCAGAAATCTACAGGACAGTAGTGAGACCAGCTATGACATAATGCTATGGAAACTGTGGTCCCTGAAGAAAAATAACATCAGCAGGATGGAGGTAGCAGAGATGAGAATGCTTAGGTGGATGTGCAGTGTGACCAGAAAGGATCGTCTGAGAAATGACATGTAAGGGGAATTGTGAAAGTTACGAACTTAGGAGCAAAGATACAGGAGGGACGGTTGAGATGGTTTGGTCATGTGATGAAGAGTATGTGGGAAGAAAAGTCATGCAGATGGATGTGCAGGGGAGGAAGAAGCACGGATGGCCAAAGAAGAGGAGGACTTGAGGATGAAGAACTTGGATGTGGCTACAGCCCAAGACAGGAGGTTATGGAGAAGACTCACCACAAACAGCGACCCTACTTAAGTGGGAAAAGCTGCAGAAGAAGAAGTCCAGCTATAGTCTGATCAGGGCTTTATAGAATGGAATGACAACTCTTTTATCTCTGCAGGTCAGTGTCCTTCTCAGTATTGCAGCACTCTTCTGGGTTACTTTCACCACCTTTCCAATATGTTCCCTGAATTTTAGGTTTCTATCAATCATCTAGATTCCTTGTCTCCTTCACTTCCTCCAGTTTGGTTGCATTAAACTGACAATCACACAGTTCACCCACCACTACAACAGCAGGGCAGTTCGACCCATTTCTCCATGCACCATGCGCTGTACTTTGCTTCGGCTTGCATTGCAGTGCTGGAGACCAACAAGGATACCTATGATGATGGCCAGGCATTGCAAACACCTTGCATGGGCCAAGGAACATCGGCAGTTGACTCTCAACAGATGAAAGAACGTCATCTGGAGTAATGAGTTCCATTTCCTGCTGCACCATGCTGATAGCCGGGTTTGCATTTGGTGTAAACAGCATGAAGCCCTATCCTCTGGTTGAACAATTGGGTTCAACAGGCTGGCAGAGGGGATGTTATGGTCTGGGGAGCTTTTTTCCCGGCATGCCTTAGGTCCATTGGTTATCATCCCACAAACACTGAATGGTGAATGCTACAGGGACCTGTTAGCCAATCGTCTCATTCTGTATTCTGTAAGAGGTCTACCATGACCACATTGCCATCTTTCAACAGGACAACACAACTTGTCATCGGGCTCATACAATTACTGAGTGGTTGGAGGAACACACTAATTTGCCACATTACTTTGACTGTGACCCAAATGAACATGTGTGGGATTATGCTAGAATGGGGTGTGAGAACTGCTGATCCTCCTCCACAGAACAAGCATGAACTGACGGAGTTGCTGCAGTGGACGTTTGTCGAATTATGTATGGAGGATGCTCAATACCTTGTGGAATCTGTTCCTAGTCATCTGAAGACATGAATGCACAAAGAGGTAAACGAACATGTTATTAGGTGGGTGTTCCTACTTCAAAGTTAACTCAGTGTATGTTGGAGTTTAATAAATTCTGGCTTCTGTAAATGTGTCAGCCTTTATAAAAATAGAATACATAAATTAAATTTAGTACTGGAAATTTAGTGCACAAGAATAATAAAATTTGTCTTTTTCAACAATACTATTTTTTATATGACACCCACCTACAAAAGGCTATACCTATTAATATTTGTAGGTTGTTTTTTTTATGATAACATTATTATTATTATTATAAACTGCATGCAGTAAGCCCTTTACTCTTATGAATCTCATGCTTTGTATTACTCAACACTGGCAAAAAGTGATGTGCTCTCTCTCTCTTCTTCCCCCCCCCCCCCACTTCCTTTTCCAACCTTTTCTTCCAAAGTAAACTTTGAAACACAGATCAATCCTTTTGCAGGGCTACTAGTTCAAAACATATTCTACTCTGATGAGAATGAGGATAATGAGTTCTTTTAAAACCCAGAAATTTCAGATATGTGCATAAACTTCTATAAATATACACAAACTAATTGTAGCTGCATTTAAAATTAATGACAATGTTCTGTGATCACACTTTGTTTTGCTGTTTCTATTATGATCTTTGGGATATTTACATTTCAATTATAGTTCACGTAATTTTAGAAACTAGCATACATTAATGATATTTCCAAGCAAAATATGTAAGTTCTTGTAAGTTGAATGATAAATTTTAAATTATTTCTAATCAATAGGCATGGAATGTACTAGCCTTGGATGGAAGCAACTGGCAGAGAATAGATTTGTTTGACTTTCAAACTGATATTGAGGTAAGAATAGTTTATTTAAGAAAGTTTAATAAAAATTAAATTTCCTTGGGTTGAATAAATCAGGCGCCTCTTGGCTCATTGCTGTTTCTACTATACCAAGAGATCACCAGAACCAAAGATACTGCACAAATTCTTTACATTAGTATTTGTGGAAACTTGTAAAATGCTTCATCAGAGTCCAGATCTTAATTATTGTAATCATGTGACAGTCCTTAACATCTGGGAAGTGGCTGCGTTAATTTTTTTTTTAATACCTCTTAGGAAGTTGCTGTTATTGGTTCTGCTGCACTCAGATATTGTGTTCATCTGTTTATATTGCTACAACTGAGACTCATGCAACATGTATAAGTTTAAATGCTTTATTTTTCTTGATTATGCTCTTTAAGAATATGCTTGCACCAAAGATGAAATGTATGATTAAATTGCCATGTCAATATGATTGGTGCTTCTAAATAATTATCATTGGATGGTTTTGCTTTAAGGCACTAAGGATGAGGAAAAGGAGAAATGGTTGATTAGGTTTACATCCAAAGCAACTAAGGATATGTGCTCTCTGTGGCAAATATTTGAATGGAAGTTAATTTCAAGAGTGGTTGAGCAAATTTTCAAATTAGACAATGAGACCTATTTGTGCCTGTGGTCCTCCAATAGGAGGCTGTAGTAGGGAAGAAACATAGCAATCTTTTCAGTCATTAGAGAGGATTTGAATCATTGATGATCTAAACAACAGAATAAAATTAATTCCAAACATAGAGGAATGCTTGGGAAAATTTGGAGAAAAGAGCAGGGCTGCTAATGGTAGATACTTGCTAGATTTCTGATCAAGACTTGAGCGAGCAAGTCATAATTAGCTCCATATTCAAACATAAAAATGAGCATAAATTTACACAAACACAGTTATTGATCATGCTGCTGTTGATGGCGTCTTCAAATTGGTTCAAGATACAAGAGGGAACAGGAGATGGGATCTGAAATAAGAAATAATTGTCACTTGCTGTCAAACAGAATTGAATATCCGATTTAAAAGAAAAATTTATGTTAAAGTTTTGAAAAATGCAAAACTGGATAGCTCTCAGATATGAACTGTAGACACAAATAGACAAATATTATTACAGCCAAAAATACAAAGAGCTTCCATAAAACATTTGGTATCAACAGACTTCAAATTCAATCAAGATTTCAATCCTGATGCAAACAATCTAAGAATCCTTATTAATATTTACTTGTGACTCCATGGAGTCACAAGACTCATCATAGGAGGTTCACACTAATGAACACAGTCTATTGTACAACTCCTTAAACTCATCCACCATTTGCACTTTCACCACTCCTCAGGCAATGTATTCCATGCTCCTACCATTCTTCCAGGGATGGGCACCCTGTTCCTTCCCTTTTTTCTGAATTATGAAAAATCTTTCCAGTATTAATCCAATAATAATCTTTTAGCAGCTTAAACATTCCAATTCATATTCCCACTTTTTGCTTCTGTCCACCAAACGGTAGACTGCATGCCCTCAGTCTATCCTTATAACCAATATTGTACTGTCCTGATATCATTTTTGTTATCTGTCTGTTCTTTCTAAGGTTACTTCATCCCCTTCCAATCCTAGTGACCAGATCTGAACACAGAAATCCAGATGTCATCTAATCAAAGCTTTATATAGGACTATCACCCTTTTATCTCTCATGGTCAGTGTCATCCTTAATATTGCAACAATTTTCTGAGGTGTCTTCACAACCTCTGAGCCTTAAATTTCTGTCTATAATCACACCAGATGCCTTGCTTCCTACTTCTTTCACTATAACTCTACCAAGTGAGTATGTAGCATCCCATCTGTGGATCCCATATTTCAAAACATTGCATTTAGTGCATTAAACCAATCCCCATTCATTTGTCACTTTTCCAGCTTATTCAAATCCTTTTGAAGAGGCAAAACATTAACACTATTACTAATAACTTTCTCAAGCTATATCATTCTGCAAACAATTGAATATTTCCTTGCACTCCCATGATAGTATTATTGACATAAAGATTGAATAGTAATGGTCCCAGTATTGAACCCTGCACTCCACTTGTAACTTTACTCCCTGATACTATTTCCCCATATATAACTCTCTGATATTTATCAGAAAGCCAAGTTACGAATTCATTAATCTGCTGTCCAAACTCATGTTTCAACCATGTGGCATCCTGTCAAATGTCTTTACAAAATTGGAAAAAATGACAATGTATACCTTACCCCTCATCCACCATTCTTCTTACTGCATAAATAATGTTGCCCTCATCTTCCTATTTCTGTATACAAGTTCTTATCAATTTCTCCAGTTATACTGGTTTTTCCAACTGAAAGTGAGGTAGCCAGTCTCATATGTAGATGGCAGGATTTAAAGAGACTAAAGTTTAAAGATAAGAGACTAACCACTTTATCTTATTAAAATTATGGTTAATGGAAGCCAAGGATGCTTTGGCAGGGTCATGGACCCTAAGTGCCAGTAACTATCACTGATGAATGAAAAAAAAGTAAGAAGTTTGTAAGTAAATTCTATGGTCAAGTCTGACAAAAAATCAGATGACTCAACCAGAAAAATTCCTGGTTAGTAAGTCAGTATAAACACTTAGAGAATATAGAAAAGCTAAATTATGTGTAAAAGTAGATAAGAAAAAGTCCCAAGAAGATTTTGGAAATAATATAGAGGAAAACATCTCATGAAATTGGCAAAATCTTTGGAGGAAATAAGAAATCTTAGAAATGCAGGAAAGAGAACTATAAAATGGAATCTTATTTCATAGAGGTGATATGAAACCTTAGGATTTTCAGATTGTTTTTATTATGTGGACACGTCTATAGAGTCTGAAGACTTTTAAGAAACCCACCCCACCATGATGCCTGTTATACCTTTCACATAAGCTCATTCACTGGCACTGCACTTGCAGTGTCAGTGAATGGAATGGGTTACCTCTGGTAACCTATTCCCTTCATTCACCAAGCAACAAAAATCTCATTTGCATTCTCCTCGTCTAGTCATGTTTGAAAAAAAAAAATTCTTTAGCATCTATTCTGTTAAATCCTTTTAGAAACTGGTTATGTTTTTTTCTGTCATATCTTTTTTTTTCTACCTGTCAGCTGAACTTTGTAATCCAGAAATGTTAAATCTATTCTCAGAAATAGCTCCACAGACTGGTCACCATTTTGTTCACTTACATTGTAATCATCTCCACCCATTCCACATCATTGAAAAACTCAGGTGGGCAAGATGTGGTCATATCAAAACCGTATAAAGAGGGATAATAATCCTTATCCCTGCTTGTCAATTTAGCATTTAGATAATTCATTGAGCCCTTTTTTGCAATATATTCTTTCTGCTTCAACTCCCTGTCCACTATCACTAACACATTATTAGTCTTATCAGTTTCCTGCAGTAATCCCACCAGTATAGTATACAGCTTTCAATCTCTTGAACCAAAGTGCATTACCTTATACTTTGCCATGTGAAACTGATATGATATCAGTTATCCTTTGCCCATATGTTGGTTCTTTTCAATTCATTCTACAAGATCACTGCATCATCTTTTGCTGTTTGTCCTTCCCAGTTTGGTATCGTCAACAAACTTGCCCACTTTTCCAGCTTATTCAAATCCTTTTGAAGAGGCAAAACATTAACACTATTACTAATCTCTCTCAAGCTATATCATTCTACAAACAACTGAATATTTCCTTGTACTCCCATGATAGTATTATTGACATAGGTGGTGGACGATAGATGGTGTTGGTGTAGTTGCATTTGGTGGATTGAGTGGTAGACACAGAATCGTAGAATAGGTGCCCTCCCTCAATGAGTCCTTGAACTCCCTGGAGGTGTCATGTAATAATAAACAACTTGATATTTCCCCTCAACAAATCATTCAAATGTCGTTGCTATACAAATCAAAAGCAGCAGCCCATGTACTGGTTCTGTAGCACACTACTACGTCATCTGCCTTTTCTTTGATTCATCTGCACCCATATACCTTTAATATTTGTCCAACCACTCTGTTATCCATGTTACCAGCTTCATGTCCATTCCTATTTTCTCCATCTTACATTATGAGATTCTGTGTATTGTGAATGCCTTTGCAAAGTTTAGTAATATCATGGTGTTGCTATTTCTGTTATCCACCTGAACTGTCACTTTATTATAGAGGGTGAGTGAATTTCTAAGAATAAAGTATCATATTCCCATCCACCCATTCCTAAATTCTGCACTTAATGTATAAAATAAGATGGACTTAAATAAAATTGAATCTTTATTAGGAAAATTTTCAGCTGTTTATCACAGGAATGTCAAAAAATAGAATAACATAGTATACCACTTAATAGAAAATCCAGCAAACGTTTGGCTACTAGGTGGTGAGTGTAACACATCGGTCATTAATTTTATATTTATTGTGTGACAGTATGGTGTAAATTTTTAGATTGAGTCAGGGCCGCATTTACCATTAGATGCATGAGATGCAAGCTGGGGGCCTCACTCTCTGTGGGGGCCACATTTTAAAACCTTACTCCTCACAAAGAACAATAAAAAAAAAGCATAGTTATAGTTGCAAAATAAAATACTTATTTTTAAATATTAAATTAATAATATAAAAACTAGAGGTTGCTGAAAAATTTGTGAGGCTTCCTGCTTCCATTTGAAATGCATTGTTCTTTCCTTAGAATATAAAACTAATAGGAACTCCTGTATTCCATAAAATTCATGTATGTAAGCATACCATTTCTTTGCTGGACGTATACACACGTCCAGCAAACTTGGATAATATTCTGTCCACCTGTTGAAAGAACATGGATGAGAAGTGCAGTTTGACCGTCATGCCCATTAGAAGGGGCAATAATCCTTCATGCTGAAAAGAACACTTAACTAGATTACCTGCATACGTAGTAGCTATGTTCAGTTGCATACAGCTAGAAACACAGTTGCATGCCGTTTGCTCGATAACCTGAATCTAAGTTATATCACACTAAATACCTATAAGTTATGTTTAATTTTTGCTGCTTATTTTTATCATATAATTATAGTTTTTAATGCCAGCACAAAATAAGAAATCCTTTTATACTTTCTTCACTTCATATTGTATCACTTTGGAAGATCAATGTCACTATCAATTTTTTTGCTAATTATTTTAATCGCCAATACATTTTAAAATTCTCCCAGAACTTGATTAAGATAATTATTTTTGTCAAACGATTATTTTGTAAATTCATGAAAATCCGAATCTAAAAATGAATACAGCCTCCATCTGAATATTTTTGTTATTGTTCCAAATTAAGTTTTCTTTTTTATTCATAATCTTAGTTCGAAGGTTAGTTCAGATTGCACGAAGGTTCGCACTTTTAAATTTTGCTTTATAGAGAATCATACGTAAATCTTGAATCATATCATGTGATGCATAATTTTTATAACGTAATCTGTAGGTTTTTGCATTTCAACTTTCTTGGTTTCCCCCTAATTTCTCACTACAAATCGAAATAAACAGCAGTTATGAAGTCAACTGTTACGTACATATTTTCGGCTAATTTCAATATTATGCGGCAGTTTTGAAGTAGCGATATTTTCCCTACAGTTTCATTCGAAACGTGTAGGTGCATGCGTCAAAATGAAATTTTATTTCCAAAATTTTCATAACAGAATTAATTCGCCTTTAATGGCTAACTCTCCCTCCCAAAATTATCACCACACGCACACACAAAATACTGCTTGATAACATATGTGTGCTTTCTTTTTGTTTGAATTCATTATTTTTCCAAAGTAAGTGTAACAGAGAACTTTTAATATTCCGATGCCGAAATTAAATTGCGATTATTATAAATTAGCTAATTTTGTATATTTTTTCATTTATATTATTTCTTGATAAGTATAAATCATTAAATTATGTAATATTGGGGAAATTAATGTTTAAAAAACAGTTTCATCCTACAAAAGCAATATCAGAATAAAATGCTTTGAACATCTGTAAAGCAATCAGAAAGTTGAAAAATATAATAATCAAATAAAATAAATTTCTGTGTGTATTTGGCTATTGTTAGGGACTTTTTAGTACTATTTACGTCTACTGGACGTGTTCGTTTCTCACTTTCTCAATAATTTTCGTTAGCTTACGGACTGTTACTTGAGCAGAAAGGAATAGGTCTGTAACCCCCCCCCCCCCTCAAAAAAAAAAAAACATGAATGATTATGTAATATATATGTGCCTTTTCTTTTAAATAATCCAAATCTTTTTTTTTTTCAAGATAATTGTATCAAATTATTTATAATTTTTTGATAATAAAAATTAAACTGATCACTATAAATTAAGAAATCATTTTGGTATAACTGTTGTGTCTGCCTGTAAAAGATATGTCAGTATAGCAGTGAGAGTAATCTACGTTTAGCTTTTCCTCCAGCTAAGAGGATTTTATGGAGTATTTTGAAGACATAGTAATAGTTAAATTTAAAAAAAAAAAATAAATAAATAACAAAAATAACATTACTGAAATTTCAGCAGATCGCTGAACAACTGATTTCAGATTGCAAAGAATAGTACAGAATTAGAAGCTTCAACAGCATAATATTGTTATGCTATCGAAGCTCCCCCCCCTCCCCCCCTTGAGTTCCGGACTGGTAGGCCGATTCTCCTTGAATTCTGATGACTCGAAAGGGGGGGCACCCCCCTGGCGCCTATGCCACTCAACCCCCCAAGATTTTGTGTATTTAAAGACAAAGGCAAAGAGTTTGATAAAATACCATTGTATATAAATTTTTTTGATATTAAAAAGACTCGCATTCGGAAACCCTGAGTAATGCAGTTTAACATCATTTGCTGTTCATAAAAAAAAAATCGTTCCTAAAATTGAAATGTGCGAACCATATAATCTTATTTTGCAAGGAAAGAAAGCAAAATGTCATAGTTTTTTCAATAAATGTTATTTAAAAAATATAAATATTTGACATAATATTTCCAATGCGAACAAACATTTTGATTATATATTTTCGCACATGAGAAATTCGTTTTTATTTTGGGAAGAGGCACAATAAATAAATTGTGCAGCAAAAAAGGGTCAAATATCGTAGGACAGTAAAGGAAATTCCAAGTAATACAGTGCGCATAAAGACAATAATCCGTTAACGGTGGGGGAGGGGTAATTGCATTTTAACAGATAGAATGCTGAAGAAGTTTCATCAGCATTCTACCTTTTTATTAGGTCAAAGGGATTTTGAGTATATTTGCAAACAGATATGTTCAACATAACTTAGCCAGTTTTGTTGTAAAAAGTGCCGCATTTGAAGAAATATTAACAGCATAATAATAAAATAGCAAAATTCATAATGCTTCAGAATAACTTGATAATTTTGATAATACCAAAACAAGATGAGACATCTGTAGAAATCTGTTATTATTATTATTATTAGAGCCCTTTTAATTATGAGCTATATAAAGATATACTTAATAAATTGGTTGTATTTTTGTGTTTTAACTTAAATAGACTAGTTTCATTTTGTCACAGATGGTTTTCGCTTCTGGACTACCCGGACTTTTAGACTATTGTTCTTATCAATATTACTAAATTCCAATCTCTTTCTCTGAAAATTTTCTCTTAGTAAATGTTTGACTTGTGTTGGCAACCACTGAGTGACTTAGCAGTTTAATCCATAATGTTCTTAAGAATATTTCACCCTGTGATTTCGCAGAATCCTTTTAGGAAAGAACAGATCACTGAGTATTGAACTTGCAATCATTTTGAAACACGTTCCTGAGACAACAGAGATTTTTTTTGTCTGCTGCTGCTATTTGTATTAATTAGTTGGGTAAGAGCAGTTTTCTATATCACATAAACAGAACATTTCGTTTTCAAGTTTATTATTATTTATAAATTAAATTGATTTTTCAGTTCATTTTTTTTGTGCATCAAGATACTAGTTCTTTTAAGGTAAAATGTCGAGTAAAAAAGTGGATGTTAGCGAGCATAGCAAGTTATCGTTATTATTTATTGCCTCTACGTTTTAACTAGAGCTGGATTTATTATGCTTATTACTGCAACTTAAAAAAATCAAAGCTTGAGTTGAATAAATCTTAATAATTGTGCGATAAAGTTGGAACTGAATTAATCCTATATATATATATATATATATATATGCTTTTTATATGAATCCCAGGCCACCAGTAAGTAAGGTGGCCTCGCACTAGACGACAAAATTTACCTTTCACCTAAAGTTGGGTGGTTGGAAAGCAGATATGTTAACCATTCTGTCAACCAGGGTGGCATACTATACATGTTACTGCAAACTGAAACATTTTATATTTATATTTAGATCCATGTTGTAATTCTATAAATATGATTAGTTTTGCTACAATTTTTATTACCATAAATTCGAAATTTTTATTTTCAGTGAGAATATCTGAGCTTTACAGTTGAAGTTCCTATTTTTACCTTGATTGTAAAGCTTAATTTGATTGCATTTAAATTATTTAAAAAAAAAAAAAACTTTTAGCACTAAACTAAATTATTACCATACCTTTTAATATTTTTTCGGCATTCAGAATTTTTGTAGCAACTATGATGCTTTTCAAGAAAGCTTGCCAAACAAAATCAACATTCTCAAAATCAACAATCAACGCTGCAATTGAAATCTTTCACAGAAAGATTTTAATTGCATCTTTTTTTTAATTAATTATCATTCAATTACATGGAATATTTAAAAGTGTAAATAATATATATATTTAGAATTACATTAAAAGATTTTAAATTATTTAGAAAACTTAATATTAAATATAAAGTATCGTAGAAGTTGCATAATTATTTAAAATCCATCAATATAAGTTAATTATTTATTTATATAAAATGACTTACAACGTTGCTGGTTTAATATTACCAAGATTTTTTATAATATTAATATTTATTGTATGCATGTGAAATTTGTTTTAATTTTTGGAAAGAGACACAATAAATAAATTGTGCACCAAAAAGGGTCAAATATCATAGAACAGTAAAGGATATTCCCAAATAACTGTAATTAAACTGATAGTTTAGTTACCGTTATTTATATATAGTGTGTGTGTGTGTATACCTAATTATATGGTTAAAGTAGTTGTCGCAGTCGGTAAGAATATATTTTTCAATTAATTTATTGTTATTTTACTGTTACTCATTTATTTTAACAAAACCAAGATACTACTGTTTCTATTTTTGTGTTTTTTTAGCTTTCAACATAATTGTTTATTTTATTTATATGTTTATTTTGGATTTAATAAATATTTATTTTGCTTTTGATGGATTAATACACATATTGATGCCAAGAAAATTTGAATCCGGAGCTAGTAAAAGAAAATGACTCAGAGAAAATGAAAAACAGTTAAATAGTCAAAAGAGGGCAATTTTGTCTTTCTTGCATTCTGAAAATGAAGAATTTCATAGAACTGAAGTTGTACTTCACACTTCAAATCAAGGAAGCTGCTTATTTTGCAGTAATACTCGATTCAACGCCAGACATTGCTCATAATGACCAATTAGCTATGATATTTAGGTATGTTGCCACAAATTCTGACATTAGACAAACATTTCTCGGGTTCTTCAGTATCACACAACATAATTCCTTATATTTAGAAGAGGTAGTGTTAAAAAAATTTGAAGAATTATCTTTGGATATAAAAATGTGCGAAGGGCAAAGCTATGATAACGTTGCCAATATGAAAGTTATCTATACAGGTTTACAAGCTAGGCCGAAAAGACATCGGCCCTCTGCACATTATATACCGTGCTCTAGTCATTCCTTAAATTTAATTGGCAAATATGCTGCAGAATCTTGTCCTGAAGCAGTGCAATATTTTTGTTTTATTCAAAATGTATATAATTACTTTTCATCTTCAACAAGAAGATGGGGGTATACTCCTTAAACATTTAGAAAAAAAAATCTTGAACACTTAAAAGACTAAATGAAACGAGGTGGTCCGCAAGAGCTGAAGCTATATTGGCTTTGAAACGTGGATATAAACAAATTAAAGGCTCATTACTTGAACTATCCATTTCTCCTCATGAAAAACCTATTTCTAAATTAGCGAGCTCATCATTGGCTGAACATTTTGACAAACCAGAAACAGCAATTTTAACAGTTGTGTGGGACAAAATTTTACAACGAATACATGCTACTAGTAAATCTCCACAAGATCCTGATGTGGATTTGTTTTTAGCGAATAATTTGTTACAGTCTTTAGTTGGTTTTATTTTAGATATAAGAAATAGTTTTGCTGCTGTAAATGAAGAAGTGAATTTATTAACAGATGAGACAACATTTAAAGATGAAAAGGAAAGAGTTAAAAAAACGAAAAAAAAAATGAGTGACGAAGTTTCACAATCTAACAATGAGATTATATTACATGGGAAAGAAAATTTTGTTGTGAAAACTTTTAATGTCATTTGCAATAAGCTAATTTTGGAAATTAATGAAAGAACGAAAGCTATTTTGACACATTAGATATGTTTGACATTTTTTTGAAGAAAGATATAGATCAAGACAAGTACAAGACTAGTATTAATAAAATTTTACAAACTTATTGGGACTGATATTGATCCAGAAAAACTTACTAATGAAGTGAAGCAATTTTTAATAATGATAAAGGAAGAAAATTCTTCAATTAAAAATATGTACAAATTTATAAATGATGGATTAAGGTCTACTTTTCCGAACTAGAAACAATTTTAAAAACATTTTTGAGGATGCCTATTTTAAATGCAAGAGCTGAACTCTCATTTTCAGTGTTGAAACGAATAAAAACTTATTTAAGAAGCAACTTGCACCAAAATAAAACAAGTGACCTGTCATTATTATGCATTGAATCAGATTCAGTGGAGTCAATTAATTATGATGGCATTATAGATATATTTGCTAAAACCAAAGACAGAAAAAAAAACTTAGTTATTAAGTCTCTGGGAAAATCCCATGTTACTCCTCTTAAACACTATTATATAATTATGGCTATTACTCAAGAGAGGTGTATGTATTTAGGGCATTATTGGTGAGTATAGAAGGCAATTAAGGTAGAATAAAAGAGGTGGAAAAATTTGGCACATACCTTTTTTGATTCTACGATGTCTTCCACTTCCATGATCTCGCTGAAGGTTGTTTACAAGCAGGAGGGGGGGGGGGGAGAAGAGGGAGGGAGCGTGGGGGGTGTTTAGACACAGGAAAATAAGTTTGGATAACCCAAATTAATATTAATAATATATATATAAATGTATACATATATTATTTTGAATTAGGATGCATTTTTGTGGGGGGGAAGGGGAGGAAGGGTAAAACTATTGTGGCAACTGGGGCAGGGTTAACGGAGTGTGGAACCGTTTCGGTCGTGTGACCATCCTCGGAACTTTTTTGAAAGAAGTTCCGAGGATGTGCATTGGCGGAAACCTTATCAAAAATAGACTCACAGTTTTAGTTTGTGCGAACATGACCGGTAGCGATAAAAGAAAGCTTCTTGTAATTGGAAAATCGGCAAAGCCTAGATGCTTTAAAAACATAAAGAACCTTCCCGTTGATTGTACAGTGAATAAGAAAACCTGGATGACATCTTCAATTTTCGAAAATGAAATTCGTAAGTGGATAAAAATCTTCGCAGTGAAAACCGGAAAATTTTGTTATTGATAGACAACTGTCCTGCCCATCCTGTAGTGGCTAATTTAACAAACATAAAACTTGTTTTTTGTTTGCCACCGAATGTGACATCTGTCTTGCAACGACTTAATCAAGGAGTAATTAGATGTTTTAAATACCATTTTCGTCGTCTGTTAGTCTTGGAACTGATAGAACGCAGAGAAAAATCCGTGGAAAATGCTTATGCTTACGGCTTGAAGATCAGTGTACTTCACGCAATACGTTTAATGAGTGATGCTTGGAATTTGGTGTCATCGTCTACGATACAAAACTGTTTTAAGAAAGCCAGTCTTGCGGAATACAAGTGTGAATCTGAAGAGGGTTAATCAAGGAGTAATTAGATGTTTTAAATCCCATTTTCGTTGTCTGTTAGTTTTGGAACTGATAGAACGCAGAGAAAAATCCGTAGAAAATGCTTATGCTTACGGCTTGAAGATCAGTGTACTTCACGCAATACGTTTAATGAATGATGCTTGGAATTTGGTGTCATCGTCTACGATACAAAACTGTTTTAAGAAAGCCAGTCTTGCAGAATACGAGTGTGAATCTGAAGAGGATAACTTACCGTTATCAGCGTGGTTAAAAGCACGAAATTTGGACAATTTTGAAATGTGCGCAGAGATTGATAATTTTATACACATTGATAATGGCGTCGCAACTTCGGGTATACCGACAGACGCTGACATCTTAAAACAAATCTCTCATACACCAGAAGAAGATAATAGTAGTAGTGACTCTGAGGAAGAAAATAGCAATGATGAGAAAATCGTTACCTGTGTGAAGCAGAAAGTGCTTTACATATTTTAACATGATTTATGGAATCACGATCTGTAAGTTCAGACGACACATTCAAGCATCTTAGTGGTATGAGGAACAATTTCAAACTTATGAAATATATGTCTTGTGCAAAGCAAAGCATGCTTGATGATTTTTTATGTAAAAATGTGAAGTTTTAAAAATAAATTTTTGTTCTTTATATGTATGTATGCACATATGTATTTATGTTAGCCAATATAACCTATGCTGAGAAAAATCTGAAAACATTTTTAATTCACTCAAATTATGACTTTCTTGGATATAATGAATAACGGTTATTATGAACAAATATATGCGGTCCCGTGGAATTCATTATAACCGAGTTCTACTGTACTTTCTTAATTTGAACTATGCCCAAGACATTTTTTTCCATAGAAAGTTAACTTTGCGGAACGCGATTTTGCTATGCGCACAATGTATTACTGACGTAACCCCCCCCCCCTGCATTCAGCAAGGGTTTACTGTAGTTGTTATGTTCCCATGATTGTCTGTTCTTTTCTTAAAGTGAAGGTTTGAAACCTGCAATCTGTGTGGCCTGAATTCAGCTTGTTCTTTTCCGAGTTTCTCTTCAAATTTTCTTAAACTTTTCTTAAGTATGCATACATAAGTCTTACCTAGAACATCAGTAATTGTGAAATTACTATGAGAACTCTACTCCAATCATCTGGAATTCATTCTTCTAATCAGACCTTCTGAATTATGCAGAACAGACGCTGCGAATCTTTCACAATAGTAGTGGTTCACGGTATAAACCATGTCAAGAGAGGAAAAAATACATTTACCGAACTCATATTTCACTGGTTTTCTACTTAACATCTTCAGAGTAGAAATTCTAACTGTTACAGGCATGCACACTGAACTAAATAATTGTGGAAAAACAATTTAAATTATGACCGAAACAGAACTAATGACCTTGCATAGTGTCTTTTGTCAAATTAATGCAGCCATACATGTTGAGGTTGGGAGAGTGCTTTATAGCTGATGTTAATTCTAAAAGTGATCTCTCACACTTATAACAACTTATGTAATATCCACATCTTCTTCCATCTAATCCTATGTGAAGGAGTATCCAGAGCATGGTCTACCAAAACCAATCTGCCATACAGATGATTTTGAGTGTAATTTTTGTGTTCTTCAAGGCAAATGCTAACTGATCTATGAACTGGTCTGTCCAAAGTAGGCTAAAAAAACTGCAGGCACAAAGAACTTGATATACTCCAGGATGCACAAGAGGATGAAGCTGATCTTTAGGAGAATGGGTTAAAATAGCAAGCTAAATGAGAGGTTTGAAAGTTGCATGGAAATCATGTTTGCAGAGAACTTTTGCATATTTTAATATATGCAACGAATATAGTTTTACTATAATCTTGTGTGTTGGTCCTACAGAAGCACCACCTGAGGGATGGGAATTACATGCAATATTTTATCTATTTTATAAGGTTTGCAGATGTTGGCTATAAAAGTGTTTCAAGGACTATATCATTTGAACAGATAGCTTTGGCTCAATGAATTAAGCCACATTTCCCCTCTGACATAATTGAATTATTCAGATTCGCCGTGTATTCGGGTTATTTCTTATGGAAAGAAAAAAAAAATATACAACCAGCTGGATGGAACTGCAATGAGTTCCTTTCTTCTCTTCCTACCTCCCCCACCCCATCCCTAGCTAATTTCTATATGGAACATTTTGAAAACCAAGTATTCAACATATAGCTTTACACGTAAGCCAGTAATTTGGCTGCAGTATGTTGATGATGAGTTTGCATTTGGCCTCATGGTCTAGATGCATCTTAATAGCCAACATCCTAAAATAAACCACTATAGAAAAAGAAGATAACAATTATCTTCCCTCTCTAGATACATAACTTTCTAATGGCTCATTATCCTTTTCCATTTTCAGAAAACCAATCCATACAGGAAGGTATTTGCATAAACATTCATACCACCACCACCACCCTTCCCAACGATATGGCATCCTCAAAACACTGACTTACCAAGCTATGTCTATTTGTTCAAATGACACAGCACTTGAAATCAACCTCAGAACACCTCTTTAGCCAATGGCTAATTTGTGCTCTGAAAATGCTGGATCGAAAACCAGTAAAATATTAGTAAGTTCAATAAATGTGTTTTTCCTCTCTTGGTGGTGTTTATACTGTGAAGCAATATTATGAATAATCAGTGATACCTAACCCTTTCCAAAAGTATTGTAAAAATTTTGTACCTCCATATTTGAGCATTTAGTTCCTCAGTAGTATAGTGGTTAGTATCCCTGCCTGTCACATGGGAGACCTGGGTTCAGTTCCCACCAGGGACTTTTTTTTCCCTTTAAATAAGACTGTCAGTAGCTCAGTTGTCAGAGCATGTGTAATAGTACAGATATCCATAGGTCTGTGGTTCAAATCCAACTCGACGGATTTTTTACTTTTGATATGCTGCAAGTAAAAGAAAAAAATATGTATGGCAGAATGATTTCAAGGGAGGTAACTGAAATAGTAGAATTACTAAGCAAACACTTTGCAAGAGTATATCATCCAGGTGGTGATATTGCAGGAATGAGGGAACCAATGGCTTATAAGAGAATTGAGGTGAATGAAATGGAGATGAATATATATTATAGAACCTTAATGCGAATACATCTGTGGGATTGGATGGTATACCAGCTCGAGTCTTATGATCTCTATCTTGTCTTCTGATGTCGAGTTTATTCAAGTAGCTGAGATTTCACTGTGTGCCCTGATCACTTGATAAAAACAGCCAAGTGCCTTGTTTAACTAGGCAATATTGTCCGAGCTGGCATGACATTTCATCTTGTATGATTATTTTCTTTGGGTTAAGCTAATACAGACTGCTATTTTCCCAGCTAAATCTCAAATTATCAGTCCATACGTATTCATTCAGGAAGATACCAATTAATGGGATGCATCATGAGAAGGTGATTGCACGTTAGGTCAAAAGTTCACATTAGTTCTCTGCATTTTTCAAAAGGCTATGTGGAGATCTCCTCCCAGTTATCTAGCTTTGATCCTTAAGTGAAACCATGTGGAGATTTGTATGAAAAATAAAAAAGTGCTGTATAAACAAATGTTACACTGAGAATGCCTTTCATTTTCATAGGGCCCTGTAGTGGAAAACATTTCACGACGATGTGGAGGATTCCTAAAAAAATTAAGTCTTCGTGGTTGTCAAAGCGTAGGAGATGCTTCCCTCAAGTGAGAACTTTTTATTACATATATATATATATATATATATATATATATATATATATATATTTTTTTTTTTTTTTTTTTTAGTTCCAGATATGACACATGATACTTTTATGCATTTAAATTTTGTGAAATAATCATCTGTTGACAGTTATTGCCAGTAGACTATTATTTTGTGAAATTAATGAAATAATTGTCTATAGATAATTTTCATTGAGAGAAAATTATCTATAGACAATTATCTACACATTGAGAGGTGAAAGCATCAATAATGACGTTTTCACCTCTCAATGTGTAGCTTCAAATCTACTGCCTCTTAGTCCCATACCAATACTCTTAATTGCAACCCTGATTTGATTAATTTCTTCTACTGTCATTGAAAGTAATGGCAGCAGAAGAATCCTCTTCCCTTCCATTCTCACCATACCTTCATATGCCAATCACCTTTTCTCCCTATATGTGTGTGTGTGTGTGTGTGTGTGTGTGTGTGTGTGTGTGTGTGTGTGTGTGTGTATATATATATGGATATATGTTTATAATACTTTCTTCTCATCTCCCTGATACCATGACGATACTCACTGTTAATTTTCTCTATCCTTTACTTCCTGCAGTAATTCTTTTATATTTTAGCTCAAATTATCATGCTCATATTCAAGTCATTTCTCATCTAGTTAGATCATTTCTTTCATCTGCTCTTTTTATATCCTTCATACACTCATTTATCAAGCACTACTCCATATAATTGAATCTTTAAGCCATGTTATACCTATCACCCTTTTCTCTCACGCTGATACTAAGTGTTCTCTTTCTTTCCTCGTATGCAGTTTAATAATCATGTCTCCATTCTCAATCTTTTGCTGGAAATAATGCTTTTGCACTAAACTGTCTACAGTATATTTTAATTGTTTTTATTAATTAAGGATTACAAAAATCTTGCACATATGCTGATTAATAGTTTTGATTTACAATTTACAATTATTTCAATAGAACAGTTTAGCAACATAAATTTTCTTAGCATAAGAAAAATTGTATGAATTTTATTTTCTTCAAAAAAGTATTTGTTTTATAAACCTCAGTAACAATATAAAGCTGCATTGTTAAGTTTTATTATATAAACTAAAATATTAAAAGAAATTAATATGCTTACTGATTAAATTTCTTAAAAAATTTAACTTCACAATTTCATTTCAAATCTTTTGTTTTTAATTTTTTATCTCTGGCATGAAAATGAATTGAAATGTGTGGATTCACAACTCTCCTTAACATTTTCTGACTTGCTCCCTCAAGAGGTATGCAGGATATTAAGATAGCACTATTATTAAGTTTTCATTGTTACTTGCCTCGCAGTTTCTTTCAAGTTAATTTATTTGTCAAATTTGCAGTACTGTCATCATACATTTTGATCTTATAGGACACTATCAATTGCTTCAATCCACCTATATCTTAGTGTTCCTCTGGTCGTTTCCTTGCCATCTCAACTCTTCTATGTTGTTTAAGTGACCTTACTTCACTGCTGAAAACGATTAGGGGATATTTTAGTTTCTGTCAGATAATTATAAATTTCTTCAAATAATTATAACTATTGGGTACTTTATACATGAATAAATATTTATGTATAAAGATTTATGAATACTTATGGATAGGGTTTAAACAATATCTAATTGATGAGATATTGTTTATATAATCAATATTTATTACAAATTTAACAAATTATACATTTTAACGTGAAATAATTATATTTTCCAAGAAAGCCAAAATTACATCTAATTGTTTTGAGCAGTATACCCAACACATTCATGTTGGGATGATAGTACCTCATGCACCACGAACCTTAGCCATCTGGCGAAGGAAGTGAAAAAAACGGCACTTTCATTCCTGGTTGATGATAACTAATCGATTGTAACTAATCCCACATTGCTGGTGGATAGGTGAAAAAGGAATATTCTTCTCAGAATATATTAAAAAATAATAATTAAAGAGAATGATCATCATCAAATTCCTGATATACCCACAAGGGGTGTACAGGATATGTATAGTACTACATGAAAAACTTACATCATTACTAACTTCCTATCCATAATTTTTTTCCAAATCAATTTGTTACTTGTCAAGACTCAAACATTATCAGATCTTATATTTCAATCTTCTAAGGCACTTTTTAGTGTATCAATCCACCTATATCTTGGCCTTCCTCTGGGTCTTTTTCCTGCCAACCTGGCAGAAAGCACTTGTTTTGCTAATCTTTCCTCTCCCATTCTATTTAAGTAACCAAACCACTTGAGATTATAGATAATTGTTGGAAGTTTTTCTACTTGGTTATACTATAAATTAAAGATGCTAAGAAATTATATACTTGTTTTAATCCTTTATCCAAGCGTAAGCAAACAAAGTTTGTGCCTGAAGTATTTTCGGTACTGGAGCAACTCATATATAGAAGCTAATGACTTCACATACTAAGGACTTCACATACTGTGCTCTGTATCATGGGATACTAAGGCAAGTATCCCATGATACAGAGCACATATCCTTGCAGACATGTATAATGCTATGCATTATGGGAAGAGTCACTATCCAGACTGGTTTCGACCTTTATTGAGATCTAATCAGTGGAAGCTAGACCTAGAGGTGATACCTAGGTTAAAGTAATATTTTCATATATGAGTAGCCAAAAGTTATTATTAAAATATTATTATTACCTTATTAAAATACTCTGGATTAGAGATAGTTGTTGGAAATTTTTCCACTTGGTTATACTATAAATTAAAGATACCAAGAATTTTATACTTGGTTTAATCCTTTATCCAAGTGTAATCAAACAAAGTTTGTGCCTGAAGTATTTTCAGGACTGGGGCAATTCGTAACCAAGTGGAAAAACTTCCAACATCTATCTCTAATCCAAAGTATTTTAATAATAAGGTGTGACACCTTTTGGCTACTCATATATGAAAATATGACTTCTGCATTTTCAACCTTAGTGTCACCTTTGGGTCTGGCTCCCAACTGATGAGACCTCAATAAAGGTCAAAACCAGTCTGGGGTAGTGTTGGATCCGACATGTTATTTACTATGATGTTCTTAAACAAAATAGAAGGTTTCTGGTTGATTTCTAATTCAAATATAAAGAAAATTTATATTTAAAGACTGCGCCACTTTATATCTGAATTAGTTCAAGAATTGAAGATAAACCAACTCACAACTATCTCTCCTTTTAGGTGTTAATATTATATATACACTGGCCAAGTATATTTAACTTATTTATCACTCCCGCTTTGGTTTGAATATTTTATGAATGGTGCAGTAAAAGAGATTCAGGCAAAATACAACTTTTGATTAACAAAAACAAACATTTAATTTTAAAAATCACAAATTTTACACTTAACTCCAAATCACTAATTAAGTTATTAGAAACACTTCAGCCTTCCTGACAATACAGTCATACAATGGTAATTATGCTATCTCTATTACAGTTTTCTCACAGTTCCTTAAGTTCCAAATACAATAAAATTGCAGTAACACTTCTTCACAAACAAACACTTTTAATTTTACACTTCAGTTAATTTTCACAATAGTTACTGTTAATATAAGGATATTCTAGGATGAAACTCTCGCACTTCTCTGCAAAGGAATATTAATGGTTGGAATAATCTTACTGATACTCTTCTTTCTTCATAAACTTACACACAAACGTTTTTTATAACTTTAAACACTTAAACAGTATATGGCACTCATTAAAATAATTCTTCTAGGCAATAACTAAATTAATCATCGGTCACAATACACATAAATAAACGTTGCATAAAGTACTACTGATCACTCATGAAATAAGGCAATACACAATAATTCCTTAACTTGAGGTTTTATATGCACAGCTGTTCATTCTTCCTGCATTCATTTAATTCTTTAGGCAATATATTTCTAAGCACAGCTAACGGTAAATTTCAACCTTACAGTCTCTACTATTCGCTAATAACTGTGCTTTGCTTCAAGGTTCTGTATGTCCTTGAAAGGTCGTCCCTGAAATTGAATCTCAACTTAAATATCGCCAGTCTATTTAGTAGTCACTCAGCTGTCTTCCGTAGCTATAATTGTTATTCTACAATTTATTAGCTAACTGCCTCTCGACTAGTAGACTTTATTAGCTGCTTGAGCGACTTGCCGACTCGCTATTATCGCATTGTGATTCCCGAATGCCGATGCTCCGATTCCAACGTAATACCAATCCTCTCCTTTCTCTCTCTCTCTAATCTATCTCTTAATTTATCTATAATTTCAGCGTTCATCGCTTATATATCCGTTCTTCCCACCTAAATTGTTCTCGTGATCTAAAACTCTTTTCAATAAACCTTCTCTTCACGTGGTGTTCCAACTCGCACTCGCTTACTTACATACGTCTCCATGACAACAAAACATAATAAAATTGAGCTATTACATAACGTTAAATTTCTACAAATAGGAATAAATAGAGAATATTAACATTCCAATTAATGCACAGTTAAATTATCAAATACAAGTTCTTATAATATTAACATAGTAATAATTACTATGTATTATTATTAATAATAATACATAGTATTATTAATAATAATACTATGTATTATTATTAATAATAGCTTAATAATATTTAATACAGTCTTTTCATTATTAATACATATATCTTTGAATAAATAATTAAATATTAGACAAAATTAAGGTAGTTATATGAATATTAAATTGTAAAATAAGTTGTTTACATTAAATGATATTTAGAAGTCTAGCCTTTGTGATGGAAGATCATGTTGGATTCTGAAGCAAATAATAATTGCTCCAATCTCTATATATTCAGAATCCAATAGTAGTAATCCTTCCCATAATGCATAGCATTATACATGTCTGCAAGGATATGTGCTTTGCATCATGGGATACTAAGGCAAGCGATGTGAAGTCATTAGCTTCTATGTACAAGGTACCCCTGTCTTGAAAATACTTCAGGTGCAAACTTTTTCTTACACTTGGATAAAGGATTAAACCAAGTACCGTATTTTTACGTGTATAAGACACCACCTACTTTTTCAAACCCAAAATTATGAAATCAATATTTTAAACATAAAACAGAACACATTTGATATTTTTTTTTAAATATTCAAAGTATATTTAGTAATTGGGTAATATTTTTAAGATGCATACTAAGAAATTATGCATCAGTTTTGGGCATATCATTTACTTCATCACTAATAGTTCCAGACCATATCACTTTCTTCAACCTCTACTACATCACTGCTGTCTTCTGAATCACTGTCTCTATATATATGACATCATCCTCGGTTCCATGGCATGGCATTGCTGTTTCGACATTTCTTGAAGGACTTCACAACCACCTCTTGCTTGACTCCATTCTATGAGTTTAGGATCCATTTGCATATCTCAGTGATGGTTAGTTATTTCACTCTTCCTGTTGGTGTCAAGTTATTACCAGCTTTTTGCATCCATTTATTCCATTCTTCTTTTATCAGAGCTTTGATGGGCTTGTTGATAGAAATATCTAGTGTCTGTGGCTGACCTGTAAGTCCATCAGGAATAACTGCTAGCTGTGTTCACAAATCTGCTGCAACCATTTTTGTCTTTTCTGTTAAATGTGCTCAGAACTGATCAAACATGAGCAGAGCTAACATCTTCGAACCCTCCAGGTCTTCTGGATCAAATCTTTGCAAACCAAATAGCCATGATCTCTTCATTCATCCAGCCGTTCTCATGAACTTGAACAAGAATGCCAGGTGGTATGCTCTCTTTGGGATACATATTCCTCTTAAAAATGAGCATAGGAGGCAGTTTTGTACCATCTGCACAGAATGAAAGGACAGCAGTTGTGTCTTTTCATGACCACTTGTTTTAATTGCCACTGTTTTGACCCCCTTTCATATCAGCAGTTTTGTTGAAAGGCACATCAAAATTGAGAGGCACCTCATCCATGTTTGTTTGCAATCTGGCTTGGTTCAAAAAGCATATTTTTTCTGAATTTTATCCTCATAAGCTGGTGGCATTTTCTGGGCTAACTTGGTTCATGTTCTCATGGGCAACCCTTCTCTCCTCATGAAGTTGAAGCACCATTTTGCCTTTCCTGTGAAATCAATGTTCATTTCTCTTGCAAACCTTTTTGCCTTATATTGAATAAGCTTGGCTGACACACATATCCCACTCTGGTGATACTCCATAATCCAAGTCTTAAGCCTCTGCTCCAAGTTTGGCCAATTTGCTGATTTTCCTCTTAAGGCCCTCTTCTTTTTTTGGCATCTTGAGTAGTTGTTCTTTCAGTTTTCTCTACTGTCTAATCACATACTCAGTGGGAGGAGGTCGAAACTGTCTCTCTGAAGTTTTATTTCCATGTTCTTTTGCTTAATTGATGACTTTTAACTTGAATTTTGAAGAATATGACAATCGTTTTTTATTTTTGGACATTTTTATGGGCTAGTGCTCAAAGTATTGTTAATGCATTAACTTATCTTGCAAACGAGTTACAGACATATGAATGCTTTTGGAGTTCTGATTGGTTTATTCAGAATCAGCCCTCAATCATATTGACATCAATCAACAGAGTTCAAAGGCTAGTGATTGGCGGAAGCCTGTTTGCAGAGACAAGGTACTGGCAGTTTTGCCATGGCAACCGTGGGTCTCTCAACCGACTTCCCCCCCCATCCCCCATGTATAAGACGACCCCCAATTTTTGGTCTAAAAATTTTAGAAAAAAGTATCATCTTATACATGGAAAAATTTGGTATATAATTTCTTGGTATCTTTAATTTACACTTGAGATTAGCTTTTCTAACACATTGCTGGATGCTAACAATATCAAGTTCTTTCCTAATATCCTCATTTTTAATATGATATTGCCATTGATACCATCTGTTCAAGCCCATAATCTTTCTCAGGACTCTCATATCTGTGGTCTCTAGTCTTTTGTCAAGTGTTTTATTTATACCCCAGCTCTCAGATCCATAAGTTAAAATTGGTTTGAACACTGTCTTGTATACAGCTAATTTAGTGTTTTAACTAATTTCTCTCTTATTCCATATAAATTTATTCAGTTGACTTCCAACCATGCCAGCTTTGTTGATTCTGTTGTCTATTTCCATATTCAATTTACCATCTTCACTAAACGTTGTGCCCAAGTAGCTGAAATGTGTTTTACTTGTTCTATAGTTCTCCATTCACAATGTAGTTTGATATTTTCAATTCTTCTGCATATTTTCATTGTCTTTGTCTTGATATGGCTGACACCTTCATACCAATTTTTTTTTTATTTTTTTATTTTAAATCCGTATATTCTTGTCTGAAACCAGTGTGTAGACATTGGAATCAACAATAACATAGCTAGTGAAACTTCTTATTCTTGTCTTCTCACCATGTGAAGTTGTGCACATCTTTATGTTGGACATAGTGTTAGTAATAATTAGTCTGTTCTGAACAGAAATCCTGTAGGTACTTACCACTATTATTAACTTTACTGCTTTCTCTGAATTTTCCCAACCACTTCTAGGCAAACCTTTAGTTCTTAAATGATATAGATCATCAATAACCTGTTTTAAACAAACATGAGCAGTACCAAACACAATATTGCATTATTTCTCATAAAGATCTTATTTTATTATCCCTTAAATTTTTTAATACTCTGTTCTCATCAAAAAGAGATTTCTTCTTTTTTTTTTTCTTTCTTTGGATTGATTTAACTTTCTAACTTTTTCTGGGTCCAAATTTATAATATTCCTATTCTCTTCAGCCTTTAAAAACTTGGTGTCCTCTTCAATTCAAGACACTGCTTCTCATCTGTACTATTTCTAATATTTTAAATCCCAACCTTAGATTACTGTTCTAACATCTGGAGTCTTGAAAAGCTCTCTAAAATTGCTTCTTGGTATCCCAAAGAAGATGTGCTTAATTTGATTCCCCTCTCCCAGGCAGAATAACGAGACAGTGATTGCACTCCATTTGCTTTCCCATAAATGTTTCTACCTTCTACCTTTTCTCTAGATACTTTCATTGGTGGTCATGTATTCACAAAAATATAGTAATTTTATTACTCCAAATATTTTAATCAGAAACTGATCATCATATCAGTCATCAGCATAATCACAAGGTGAAGCTAGAACAAAGAATGCTAATTCTATTTACAGAACTGAAATACCCCGCCATACATACCCCACTGGGATATAGCTAAGAGATCTGAGTTTGAGTCATGGTAGATCTATATCACCTTTATCAACTGTTGCTCTCCCCAGTTTTGCATCATCAGCAAACAACTTAATATCCCCACCCCCTTAAATCTTTCCCTATGTCATATGCAAATTAAAGTATAGGCCCTAATACAGAACCCTAAGGTACTCCACTAGTTGCCCTCATTCTCCTAGATTCCACTCAGTCATATTCTATTCTGATGTCTGTCTGTCCATCAGCCCCCGTCCATGCTACCAGTTTTATATCTCTTCGCATTTTCCCACCTTCTGCAATGGTTTTTCCATGTGGTATTGTGTCATTGAGATACTGCTAAAGGTGGCATACCGTTTGGCAACTCCTATAGGTAGAGATGACCTTGCTAATGCTTCTGCCTGGTATCTCCACATCTGGGCCTGGCTTCCACTGAAGAGACCTCAATAAAGGTCGAAACTAGTCTGGGTAGTGGCCCTTCCCTTAATGCATAACATTATACATATCTGCAAGGAGATGTGTTTTGCATTATGGGAGATACTGAGATAGGAGTGATGTTAGCTTGCTCCACCTTTGCAATGAGTTTCCCGGTGTTGTACCACCTTACCCCAGTCCTGAAGATACTTTCAGACGCAAGCTTTGTTTGCTCACACTTGGATAAAGGATTAAACTAAATTTATTATACGTGGGCTGTTCAATAAGTAATAAGACTAATTTTACTGTGGCGAAACCACTCATCACAATATTAATTTCTGTGGAATAAAGAAATGTTGCTGTACATATTAACAAAAGAGGTCGATAGATGGTGTATACGGGCTGATGTGCCAGAGTGTCACGAGACTAAATGCAAGTGCTCATCGGCATGCCTATGAGGTGTGGCCAGTCTTCGAAATGGAAGCGTCCTTGGAACAGCATTATGCGATTAAATTTTGTGTGCGTTTGCAAAAATCAGCATCGGACACTTTTAACATGATACGCAAAGCTTTCCACGATGAAGCAATGTCAAGGGCAAGTGTTTTTCGCTGGCATAAAACTTTTCAGGAAGGAAAGCAAAATGTGGAAGATCTTGAATGTGAGGGAAGACCTTCAACGTCCATCACAGAGACAATGATCAACGCAGCAGCGATTATCATCAAGCACGTCAAAAGGAAACGTCCATTGCTGAAGAGTGGCTTCTTATTGCACCATGATAATGCAAGGCCACATATTGCTGGTTGTGTAGTGGATGTTTTGCAGAAGAACGACACCGATATCCTACCATACCCTCCACACAGTCCTGATCTCGCACCGCAATGTGCGATTTCTGGCTGTTTTCTCAGCTCAAGAAACCAGTAAGAGGCCGCCATTTCGAAAGCAACAAAGCATGTGTAAAAAGCTGCAGAGGCGATTTTGAAAGAACTCTCAAAAATGGACTCTCACATGTGTTTAAGAAGTGGACGCAACGTTGGGACAAATGCATCGCGTCTCACAGATCTCACACTCTTACTTTGAAAAAGACCATGTAAATGATGACGATTAAAGGTAATCTGTTTTCTGTATAAATATAGTCTTGTTACTTATTGAACAACCTATGTAGATACTGCTAAACTTTGCCTCTGCAAAGTGTAGTAGTATCTCAATGTAGCCATTTTCTTTATTCAGTTCCACTGGCATATTTATTATAAAATGTGAATAAATTACTATGACAGGACTTATTCTTTACAGAGCTGTGCTGTCCACTATAGAGTATCATCCTTATCCACCCACTGTTGGATTTTACCTTTAACCAACTTTTGCAATACGTTAACATCCACTCCTGATATATTAATTGATCTGCATTTTACTACCTGTGAGCTACCTTTATGCACCAGAACTAATCATCTAGATTGAGAAATTAGTCTGCACTAATTTTTTCACACCCCCTATTAAGCACACTCTTACACAACTTCCACAGATAACCCCTAGTTCTGTGTTTGTCATATATTTAAAAATTTTCTTTGCATCTATTAGCTTTAGGAAATTTATCTTCCTTATCATCTAAACCCTTTATATTTGTCTTCAACTTAAAAGTGCTTATTAAACTATTTAAATATTATTTATTCATGGTTAAATTGGATTAAAAAATAATCTTGTGACTTAAGCACAGTATAGCACTGTTTAGGTATATAATACATATACCAGTGGTGCCTAAATGACTTGCAAATTGCATGCAGTTCACTGTGACTCTCAAAGCAATTTTGGTTTTTATTGTGTGTATGTAAAAGATAAAAAAAATCGTGATATGTGCAATGTCTAAATGTATTCTAAGGGTGAGAAGGTTAAATAAGATGGGTGTGAGATGGATGAATTAAAGAGATTAATCATGCAATACAGAGAAAAAGGGCATTAACCAATTCCATGAGGTCTACAAAGACCAAGCAAGGATGGTGACATGGTTGGTGAGGGTAGCTAAAGAGAGGTACGTACAGCAGTTGGCTAATGAAGCCAAAAAGAATCCTAAGGAATTCTTTCGATATGTAGCCAGCAAAAGAAAGAATGATTATGGAAGGATGACATTGATTGGGGAAAATGGCATAAAGACAGCTGTTGCAGAAGGTGTGGTGGAGATGCTTAATGAACAGTCCATAAAGATCTTTCAATCTTGTGAATGTGACTTCATGGAGGGATTGAGAGCAGTTGTTGATAGGGAAGAGAGACTGACTGTAGGTGAGCAAGAGGTGTATGGGGAGTTAAGTAAACTAGATGTTAATAAGGCTGTGGGACTTGATAATATATCACCATGTATTCTGAAAGAATGTGCCTGGGAGTTGACACCTGCCTTGACATATTTTTTTAATATGAGTCTTGCACTGGGTCAAGTTCCTAAGGAGGACAAGATTGTGCCACTTCTTAAAGGAGGTGATCGAACTCAAGCATCAAACTATAGACCTATCTGTGTGTCAGGTGTTGTGGTTAAGTTGTTGGAACTAGGATCCAGAGTTGGGTTGATAACAATGGTATTATCTTTGATGGACAGCATGGATTTGCTAATGGGAGGTCATGTTTTAGTAATCTACTTATTACAATAAAGTGACTGCTTCCTTGGACAGGGGAAAAGGATACACAGTAATATACTTGGATTTCGCAAAGGCTTCTGATAAGAGTACCTCATGATAGGTTGACAGTCAAACTAGAGCAGATAGGGTTGGATATTAGATTGGTGCATTGGATTGGAGACTGGCTATCTGATAGGTATCAACAAGTTGTGTATGGGGGGAGCGATATCCAGGAAAAGGAAAGTCACTAGTGGAGTGCCTTATGGGTCTGTTTTAGGTCCATTACTGTTTAACTTATATATTAATGATATAGGTGAAGATTTGGATGGAGATATTCAGTTGCTTGCAGATGATGCAAAGTTGGGACGAACCATGAAGAGTAGTGATGATGTTGTGGCCTTACAAGAAGACTTGAATAGATTGAGTGATTGGGCACGGAAATGGGGATGTGAATTCATTGTTGCAAAATGTAAGGTTTTAAAATTTTGAAAACAAAGATGGGATGCAGAATTTATGCTTGGTGAGAATATATTGTTGGAGGTAGAGGAAATAAGAGATCTGGGGGTGATAGTGGATAAGGATCTAAAATTTAGTGGTCACATCGCCAAAATTGTGACGACAACACAAAGGCTTCTGGAGATGATGTGGAGGACACTGACGTGTAGAAGTAGGAAGATTCTTGTTCCGTTGTATGAGGCTTTGATTAGGCCACACATGGACTATTGTGCCCAGATTTGGTCACCGAGTTTTCAGAGGGATGAAGAGATGTTGGAAAGGGTCCAAAGGAGACTGACTAAGGTAGTTTCTGACTTCTGGAATGTCAAGTATGAGAAAAGATTGAGAAGATGTAATTTGCAGAGTCTGGTGGACAGGAGGAAGAGGGGGGAGATATGATAGAGACCTACAAGTTGGTAATTGAACTTATAGTTGTTATAGGATCAATTCTGGAGAAGTTTTACAGAGAATAGTGGGAGATTAGGGGAGAATCAGAGGTCATCCCTGGAAACTGTATAAAGAAGGTGTGTGTAGGGGAGTGAGAGGCAGGTTTTTTTCGTGCAGAGTTGTGAATGATTGGAATGCCTTGCCTGAGAATGTGGTGTCTGCAAAGAGTTTGAATGTGTTTAAAACACAGTATGATGAGCTGTGTGTGTGATAAAAGGACCTCCCAGATGAGTCTTTGACTTCATGAGGTCTTGGGGTGGTAATATGAATATTATTATTCATAGATATAAATATATATATAATCACATTTTTAAAATACATTTTTTTGTATAATACAAACATATAAAAAATGAAGAAAATTTGAACAATTATATGTAACTGTGTTTTTAATAATTGAATTTTTTTAGAAAATATCTCACTGTGCATGATGACCATTTGAAAAATGTTCTATGTAGCTCTTGGACCTAAGAAAATTAGCTGCCCCAGGCATATACAGTTCGATTCATAAATCTCAAGGACAGGTAATATTGAGGTCTAATACTGTTGCATGACAGTGCCATGTCTGTGTTGCCCAACTGTGGAAATGCAGACATGTTTTGAGGAAGGTCCTCTATTCTGTTTAGCTTTTACTTCATTGAACTATAGCACTTTGAAAAAGCACTATAGTTTAATGAAGTAAAGGTTATTTCATCAAAATATTCATGAAATATCCTTCCATCGATTTGTGCCAGTGATCAAGAAGACTTACTATGGGATTGAATTATTTTTATTCTCTGCAAGCATAAAAAACTTGTACAATGAGGAACTGAATGTATTCAAAACTAAGAGAAATTATGCACCTCTAAATTTTCTGTTATCATTAGTGCTAATTTTAATAAATATGTAATTGGTAAAGTAAGTTAAGGGGATAATAAATCCCTCATTATTTTATTTTAGAGCTGGATACGAAACTCGGAGATCTAAATCTAAGAGTTTCATGCCGAAGAACTATCGGTGAGTCCAAGCATAAGTCATCACTTGGGTGGTACAACATTATGGCAACTCATGTCAAAGGTGAAGCAAGCTCCATCACTATCCTTAATATTTTATCATAATGTAAAATGCAGCTCCTAGGAGATGTATTACTGTTTTACATTATGAGGAGAGGTCACTACCCAGACTGGTTTCGACCTTTATTGAGGTCTCATCAGTGAATAGATAGACCTGGAATACCAAGGTCTTCAGCACGTTCATTGCCAATCACACGGTATCGCGTGATGCGAGCTCGCACCGGTCGGCCGATCACGCGTTATCGCGTGGGCGTCACTATCAAGTTTCTAAGCGGAATAGCAGCCACAGCGAAACGGCACGTAATATTTATATTGGCCACTAGGGAAGGGATCGACTTTCGTGGAGTGAGGATGGCCGCCAGCCATTGTCTATTGTTTATGTTAGCCAGTGCACACAGTGGCGGCGTTCGGACAAGGCGACGACGCGACAATTTTGTTTAGTTATTCGTTGATTTGGCGTGCTTGAAGTTTGGTTTTTATTTATTTTGAGTATTGTTTTTTTTTTTTTTTTAGTAAGTTCCCTATAAATGTTGATTTTTGATAATTATTTTTTTCTATTTGTACGTTATTTTTAAAAATTCTATATGATTATAAAAGACTGATAATTAAAGTTATAATTATTATATTTAAATTTTTTTATTTGTAAAATATATAACTTATTTGACCGAATTACATATCACACGATATCGCGTAATAGATATTTAGAGTACATAAATCCTATGTACATAATAATAAAAGCATATAAATAATATATTAACTTATTTTGAGCACAATAAAAACTAAATAAAAAAAATTTGGCCACCACACGAAATTCCAATTTTCAGCTTGGCAATGAATGTGTTAAGTGAACCGAACTTACATATACCCCTACTAACGAATTGCCAGACCGGTTGTTGGTGTTGTTGTTGTCTTGTCCTTTGAAGAGTCTTAGATGTTTCCGTGTGCTCCTTGTATTTGGCTATGTCTATGATTTTGTTTGTATAAAGCTGTTGTTCAGGATTAGGATCTATTTCTCGCAATGCTGCTGTAATTGCTGGACAGGTAAAGATGTGAGTGGGTGTCAGTTCAGTATTGGGGAAGTTGTTGCAGTTTCTATATGTTCTCGTATCATCTGTATTGATCTTCATTCCTCTATAATGTCCTGTTCGTAGTCTTGCTATCGTGGTGGAGGTCCTTCTGTCAGCACTGATTTCGGGAATTTGATGTTGTATCACTGATTTCAGTGGAATTAGTTTAGCTTTTGCTAGTGCATTGGCATCAGCAAGAGTTATCATATGAGTTTCTTGGTGGAGTTCTCTGGCCTCTTTTGCTAATTTATCAGCTGCTTCATTGTAATCAATGCCTACATGAGCAGGAATCCATTGTAAAATGCAACTTATACCTAAACACTTTAGTTGATTTAAGAGTTTATGGATGTCTTGTGTGAGCTTGGTATTGCCATTTTTGATTGCCTCCATAGCTGATCTTGAGTCACTGTAAATTATAATTCCTTCAGATTGTTGAGATGATGATGATAGATTTAAGTAGGCTTCTAGTGCTTTATTTATTGCGTAGAGTTCTCTGGTAAAATTGGAAGCGATTCTCCCAGATCCAACTTTTATTGAAAGTTTTTAACCTTTCGGGAGGAGAAGGAGAACACCAGCACCTCCATTAATCATATTGGTGTCTGACGATCGATCGGTATAACAAATAACCTGTTTGGAGGATGAAAGAAGGTTGATAGTATTTAGGCCTTTTTCTTTGAGCATTTCTTTTGGTTCTTTTTTTGTATAGAGTTTGTTAAGGTTTAGATTTATGGAGGTATTTGAAGGTAATGGACGGACTGGAAAATAGAGGTTCTTTGTTTATGTGGGCATTTAGCTGATCAAGACCTATTTCTTTCCTGATAGTGTCGTCATATTGTAAAGTTGATGATCTGTGAAGTCTGCATTTTTGGTTCCAATGTTCATAAGTTTTTAGGTAGATATGATCACTTCGGTAGCTTCCGATATTATTTATGAATTTTATGGTGGCAAATTTTCGTCTGTCCTCCAGCAGGTCAAGCCCACATTCCTGTTGGGCTCTGATGTTGTTAGTGGATGAGACTGCACCAATGATAATCTTAGATGCTTTTGCTTGTATTTTGTCTAATTTTTTCTTTACCGATGAGGCCAAAGGTGACCAGATAGGTGCTGCATATTTCATTATTGGCCTTATTAGCATAAGTAGGTTTAGGATTTTTGACTTTGCTCCCCAATTTGTTCCACAAAGCCTTTTCAGTATATTTAATTTTTTTTAGAGCTCTGTTGGAGGTGTTAGAGATGTGTTGCGCAAAACGTAATTCCTGATCAAGCGTAATACCAAGGTATTTTGGATTTGTGACTTTTTCAATTAGCTTGTTGTTGATCATGACTTTGGGATTGTAGGAATGTCTATTTTTCCTGTCTGTACTAAAGGTGCTTAGTTTTGTTTTGTCGGGGTTGATTTTGAGTTTAAGTTCATCTGACCATTTTTCTAATCCTCTCATGGATTTGTTTAGAATCTCCTCTGATTCTAAACTTTGATTTTAGCACTAGTGTGCCAGATGGCTATATCATCTGCATAGCAAGTTACTTTTGTGTCTTCTGTAAGGTAGGGATGAATGTTATTGACATATAGAAGGAATAGTAAGGGACTGAGTACTGAACCCTGGGGAACACCAGCCCAGGTTCTTCGTTCTTTTGATATTGCTGCATTGATTCTGACTTTGATCTTTCTTCCTCTAATGAAATCAGCAATCCAGATTAAAGCGTTTCCTCTAATTCCAATATCATGTACTGTTTGTATTAATTTTTTGATCCAAACACGATCGAAAGCAGCAGTCATATCAAGGAATATGGCAGTTGTCTTTTTTGTTGGTTTTTCCTGAAATGAGTCTATTATTGTTTGGCAGAAGTGGAATAATTGATCTGTTGTCGAATGACGAGTTCTATAGGCAGTTTGGTAGTAGTTGATTTTCTTATTTTTTGTCAGCCAGTGCATAAGCCTAGAGTGTATGATTCTTTCAGTAATTTTTCAAAGTACGCTAGTTAATGCGATAGGTCTATAACTTTGACATTCTGCAGCATTTCTGTCAGGTTTCAGGATGGGTACAATAACTGATTTTTTCCATTCTTTTGGAATTTTGCCTGTTTGCCAAGAGGTATTGAGAATGTCCAGAAGTTGTTCTTTGGCATTTTTGCCAAGGTGTTTGACCATATGACCAAAGATAAGATCATTACCAGGAAATTTATTAGGTGCAGTTTTCTCGATTGATGAATTTAGTTCACTTAGTGTAAATTCTTCGGAGAAGATGTCATTATATTGGTATGTTCTTGCTTGTTTTAGTATTTTGCTTGTGAGTTTATTGAGGGTCTTGTCCTCTCTGTTATGCTGAAGTTTGGAGTTGTTTGAATAGGCCAGTGTGTTTGCAATTTCTTGATCTGTAATAGCTTGTTTCCCAGCATTTATGATGAAGTTTGTTTTCTGTTGGTTCTCTTTTTTGATATTGTTGTCTAGGATTCTAATAATGTTCCAGTGTTGGCTGTCTTTTCTTGGATCCAGGTTACTGCAAAGCTCTGCCCATTTCTCTTGTTTGCACTTCCAAATTTCCTGCTCTATTTTGTGTGTTATGTCCATTAATTTCTTTCTGTATTCATCAGTTTTATTAATTCTAAATTGTTCATTGATATTGTCTCTTTCTGTAATCACTGAATCAATATTGTGATCTTTCCAGTATGGTATCCAGGTATTTTCCCACTTGCCTCTTGGTATTGTTGCTTTGGCAGCTTTACTGCCAAAGCAACAATACAGCCAGACCGGTGTACCCATATATTATTATTACTATGATAAAGAGCCAAGAGGCTATTTTTTGAACCGAACTGTAAGTTCGGTTCACTTAAACCTTGGTATTCCAGGTGTACCTACTCACTGATGAGACCTCAATAAGGTCGAAACCGGTCTAGGTAGTGACCTCTCCTCATAATGTAAAACAGTAATACATCTCCTAGGAGCTGTGTTTTACATTATGAGAAAATATTAAGGATAGTGACAGAGCTTGCTCCACCTTTGACACTAGTTGCCATAATGTTGTACCACCCAAGTGATGACTTATGCTTGGACTCGCCAATAGGTCTTCGGCATGAAACTCTTAGATTTAGATCTCCGAGTTTCGTATCCAGCTCTAAAATAAAATAATGAGGGATTTATTATCCCCTTAACTTAATTTATGCCACCAGAAAAATAGCCTCTTGGCTCTTTATCGTATGTGATTGGTACTTTGATTTAGTCTTATATATAGGATTAGCTGTAGGAATCATTGTATTTCATAAAATTTGATGATAACAGTAATAATTAAATATATTGAATTTTATTGTATTCTTTAGAACTTTTGCACAGAACTGTAATCATATTGAAGAATTAAATCTGAATGGCTGCAAGAAACTCACTGACAGGTAAGAAAAAAATCTGAATAGAAAAAGAAAAAGTTAGCACTAATTCACCAGTTCTATTTTAGATGGTGAAACTACTAGGTAGATTTACATATCTTAATGACTAATAAAGTTAAAAACGTGATGTTATTAGTTAAGATATGTAAAGTCACCTAGTAGTTTCCCCATCTAAAATAGAATGGTGGCTTCATCAGAGCTTAAATATCAAAAATATAAATACATGAATCCCAAAGTTGACTAAAGACTAAAAAAACATTGCAAGACAAATTTCTTTTAAACCAGTAAACGTAAAACTGCCTGGCATGCATTAGCTATCTGCAGTTAATGACAGTAGGTGATTGTTGGCGAAGGTGAAATCTCTGATGTTAAACAATTTAATAAGAGATTTGCATATGTCATTTAATATCAGTACCTGCTTTAGTAAGTGTAAATTCAATTATTAGGTTTACTGAATTAATTTTCTTGAGAAATTCATGGAGATTTGATAAAGAAGAGTTCCATACATAAAACATCAGCATATCTTTATCAACTGGCTTAGGTGAAAAAACATTGAGAATAGGTTATTCATAACATTCCTTGAAGTCCAAGAATGAAATATACAATTGAAGTAGAAGGTAACTATCTTTCTTTTCTAGATGTTCTCATTTTGCATCAACCTAATGGCAGTTTGCAGTTCTCTCTATACAGAAAACTCATACTGGCAAATACATTAATGCTACTTCACATCATCAGCCTTGTCAGAAATACCATGTAGTTAAATCTTTAGTTGACAGAGCTCATAAAATTTGTTCAGCTGATTCTCTTTTAAACAATGAACTGTATTATCAGTTACCATTCATCTCTAATGGTTATATTGCAAAAACAATTGATTAAATAATTATAGCCTTCATCTTAACGCCGACAAGTTTCTAGAATTTCTCTTCCAGATGTTTAAAGGACTATAAAAAATTGGCAAGACCTCTTTGCCAGATTGACCTACAAGTCTCTTTCCAACCAGTTTGTAAACTACATACTTTCCTTGTTTCTCCAAGAGACAAATATCCTATTCTCTCTTTTTCTGAGTTTACAGAATCCTTTGTTGTTGCCACTTGTGTTATTAGACAAACTGGTCATTCTGTTCAAATTCATCTTGAAGAGGAAAGGAATGGGATGACCTGGGATCGAGAGGAAACAGTTGGAATTGGGGAGGGTTCTAGAATAAATGAGCAGAAAGGGAAATGACCCCAGTCGAGCATGGAAAGATCACATCGAGTGAGTGGTATCGGTGGAACTAGCTGTAGATCCAGAAATGAGCTGTTGTGTTTGTATACAAATGCTAGAAGTATAAGAAACAAGGCAGATGAAATGGTGGTACTAATTACGTCTGTTCACCCAAAGATTGTTGGAATAAGTGAGACATGGTTGGAAGAGGACGAAATCCTGACAGGAATAGAGACAGAAGGGTCAGATGTGTTTCATGGGGGATAGGAGGGATAAAAAGGGAGGGGGGAGTGCTATTGATGATAGAGAAAGAGTTATGTTCATGCAAAGTAGAGAAGTGAGAGGGGAAATAGTGCCAGTGGTTTTGAGGCAGTATGGTGTGAGATAGAGGTGAATGGCATCAAATACTTGGTTGGATGTTATAGACCAGGTAATGTGGATGGTGGTGATAATGAAATGTATAATCAAATTAGCCAAGCAAATAAGTAAAGGATGATCATAATGGGCGATTTTAATTATGGCAATATAGACTGGAATGATGAGATAGCAACTGGAATTAAAGAAAATGAGTTTCTTGGGTTTTTGTGGGATAACTACCTCAGATAGTATGTAACAGAGGGCACATGAGGATTGAGGGATTTGGTCATCTCATCAGAGGATGTAATTATAAATGAAGTGTCAAATCACCCACCAATTAGTGAGAGTGACCATGAGATGATTACCTGGGTGGTTGCCAGCAGTGTGAGGACCTCTGTAAGAAAAGGGTATATGTAGAACTACAAGGGGGGGGGGGTGATTATGAAGAGTTCAGGCGACAGCTTGCAGGTGTAGCATGGAATGAGGAGTTAGCTGAAAAAGAGATCAATGCAGCTTGGGGGATTTTCAAAAACTATCTAGTAGATGCAATATCTAAATGTATATCAAGGGTGAGAAGGTTAAATAAGGGCATTATGGAGGCAGCATAAGAGAAGTGGAAATAACCAATTCCATGAGGACTACAAACACCAGGCAAGGTAGGTGACTTGGTTGGTGAGGGTAGCTAAAGAGAGGTATGAACAGAAGTTAGCTAATGAAGCGAGAAAGAATTCTAAGGAGTTCTTTCGATATGTAGCCAGCAAAAGAAAGAATGATTATTATTACGGGTATCTCCATGGAGTCAGTAGACTCATCGTGGGAGACCCAAACTAGCAAAACAATATCTGTCATATCTCTTCTTGAATTCATTTACAGATGAAGAGCTCACAACTAAGTCAGGCAATGAATTCCACTCATTCACCACCCTCCAGGCAAAAAACCTTGTTCTGACACCTTTGTTAACCACACACTTCTTTAATTTCCAGAAATGACCTCTTGTTCTTCCATCACTATCACATAGCTGAAACATTTCCCCTGCATCAATCCTATAAAAACCTTTCAGTAATTTGAATGTTTCTATCATATCCCCTCTTCTTCGCCTATCAACCAATCTCTGCAATCCACAATCTATCAATGTAAGAAGGATTTTTTATATCACTCACCAACTTGGTCACTCTTCTCTGAACCCTCTCCACAGCCTCCTCATCTCCAAGGAATCTAGGTGACCAGACCTGAGCACAGTAATCCAAATGTGGAAGTATCAATGCTTTATAAAGGGGAATAATAACCTCTTTATCTCTGGATGTCAGTGTGTTCCTCAACAACCAAGTAATCCTATGTGCAATCTTGAACACCTTAGCAATGTGTCCTCAGAACTTCATCTCCCTATCTACCAATACCCCTAAGTCCCTAGCCTCATCAATCTTTTGGAGTGCCTTTCCATCGATGTAGTACACAGCTGGTAATCTTTTAATCCCAAAATGCATGACTTTACACTTTTCCACATTGAACTGACATCCATTATCTTTTGCCCATTTTACCAGCTTATTTAAATCCTCCTGCAAACTTTCAACATCAGCTTGATTTTTTTATTGCACTACGCAACTTTGCATCATCAGCAAACAACTGAAATCTCCCTTTAAGCCATTTCCTATATCATTTATATACAAATTAAACAACATTGGCCCAAGCACAGAGCCCTGAGGCACACCACTGGTCACCTGCCTCATTCTGGACTCTGCTCCTCCATACACCACCTTATGTATCTCTCCCTGAGCCATTCTCTTATCCATATCACCAATTTAATATCCATTCCCATCTGCTCCAATTTGCGTAACAGTGTTCTATGGGGTATCCTGTCAAAAGCCTTAGCAAAATCCAGAAGTACCACTGTGTAGCCAGTTCCTTTGTCCAACTCAGATGTTATTCTATTATGAATAGTTAATAGATTGCTAAGGCAGGATCTACCTTTAACAAAACCATGTTGGCCTCTATAGAGTATTATATCCTGATCTACCCATTCTTGAATTTTGTCTTTAACCACCTTTTCCAATACTTTTACCACTACTCCTGAGATGGTGATTGGTCTGTAATTAAATACCGCAGTTTTAGAGCCACCCTTATGCAAAGGAACCACTTTGCCTAACTTCCACTCCCTAGGGACCATACCAGAGTTCAAACTTAAATTAAATATCCAAGTAAGAGGGATTGACAATTCATTTGCACATTCACGCAACACCTGAGCGGATATTCCATCTAAGCCTACAGCAGTGTGTGCATTTAAGTTTTGCAATATATTTAATATCTCTGATTTTTTAGCTTCAATTCTCACATTAGGTATTGCTACAGGCATAGAGATATCCTCACTTGGGTGATAGACTTTTGAAAAATGATCACTCAGTAACTTGACTATTACATCTGATTTTGTCACCTCAATACCATCAGCCCCCACTAAAGTTATCCTTCTGAAGTCATTCTTCCTCTTACTTGCCACATAGCTAAGGTTTTCTCATAATCTGATTTAGCTTTTCTTACTATGCTGGTAACCTTCCTAGCTTGAGCCTTGTACTGCTCATTGGTGACCTGATCGCCTTTCTCCTTGTAAATTCTCCATAACATTTTCTTTTTTTGCAGATCAAGCTTGATACTACTGCTCATCCATCTAATGCCTGCCTTGTTTGACCTCCTGACCATGGGGACACAATCTGATATTGCTTTCCTCAGATATCCGCTGATTTTATCCCAAGCACTGCTAACATCTTTCCCTAGCAATCTGTTCTGCCATGGGATGGCTGCAAACTCACTCCGAAGCTTGTTATAATTGCCTAACCTGTATCATGTTGGAGGCTTAATGGATTTTTTACAACACTCAAAAAGAATTAAAATAGACTTTAATACGTCCTATATTTCGTCCTAGTCACTAGGACATCTACGGGGATTACAAAAAAAATTTTAATGTAACATATGCACAAATAACAAACAATACTAAGCCCAACCATGTGGGTGACACTAAAGTCCTATCTAGGTAGAGCGCCCTCTAATGGCAGTAGTAGGTGGCCTGGAATGTAAGGTGGGAACTCTGGTGATGAGTGTTTCCCAAATCTTCGGAAGCTTAATGCACCCATATTTATTGAGATTTGGTTGGTTTTTGAGAGCTGCTGCTGCTTCTAAGAAAAGTCTCTCTTTCTTGAATTTGCTGTGGTGGAGCATGGTGGTTTTCTTCCATGATACTCTGTGGGTGGTGTCCAAAACATGGTCAGACAAGCCTGAATGGCCTGATCTGCCTGTCTGTCCAGCTGGTCCAGCTGGCATACTTTGGACAGACAGGCAGATCAGCATCCATCCGTCTAGAGGAACACAAGTCTTACATCTTCAAACACAACTATGGCCATTCAGGCTTGTCTGACCATGTTTTGGACACCACCCACAGAGTATCATGAAAGAAAACCACCATGCTCCACCACAGCAAATTCAAGAAAGAGAGACTTTTCTTAGAAGCAGCAGCAGCTCTCAAAAACCAACCAAATCTCAATAAATATGGGTGCATTAAGCTTCCGAAGATTTGGGAAACACTCATCACCAGAGTTCCCACCTTACATTCCAGGCCACCTACTACTGCCCTTAGAGGGCGCTCTACCTAGATAGGACTTTAGTGTCACCCACATGGTTGGGCTTAGTATTGTTTGTTATTTGTGCATATGTTACATTAAAATTTTTTTGTAATCCCCGTAGATGTCCTAGTGACTAGGACGAAATATAGGACGTATTAAAGTCTATTTTAATTCTTTTTGAGTGTTGTAAAAAATCCATTAAGCCTCCAACATGATGTCTTCACAGCACTTAAGCCTCTACACACGTTGCCTAACCTGTAGTTCCGTATATACCCCTTCTTAACAGAAAAATCTACAGATTTTGCAACCTCCCAAGTGAATACCACATGATCGCTTTCACCAATTGGAGGTAACGAGGACACCTTACTTAGGCATATAACCTCTGAACCAATAACCAAGTCCAACACGCTCGCACCACGTGTCCCTTCAGTTATGTACTGTTTCAAGTAATTATCTCGTAGAAGATGTATGAACTCCATTTCCTTTTTGCTATGTGATATTTCCTCCTTCCAATTGATATCACCATAATTAAAATCCCCCATAATAATCACTAAACCTTCACTCATTGCACTAATTTGCTGATGCATGAATTCTCCCCCTGTACTCCCTGGCCTATAGCAGCATCCAACTGTATATTTGGTTGCATTGGTCACTATTTCGCACCAGACCGCCTCAAATGAACTCTCATTCACATGTCTATCATCTTGATATACTACTTTCTTTGGCTGCAACACATCAGCTATCATTTACAGTACTCCTCCTCCTGTTCTATCTTCTCTATTCTCCCTGAAAATACTGTACCCATCACATTCAATTCCGGTGACCACATCTTCTGCTGACAGCCAAATTTCACTAATGCCTACAACTTTTGGTGAGATTTCACTGACTAATGCCAAAAATCCTTCTCTTTTATTTCGAATGCTTCTAGCATTGGTATACAAAAATTGCAGATTCCCTCTAGATCTTGTACCGGCTTTAGAACTGATATATGTCACTAACTTCCGTAGTCCTATGCTGATTTTTATCCTCTCTCTTCTGCAATTTATTCTGCATATAAGGATCAATAAATATACAATCAGTGCTAAAGTTTCTCTCTCTTACACTCAACCTTTTCAATATTAGTTTCCCTGCCCAATAACTTCAACTTGTTCAGAAAACAATAACTTCTTCAATCGCTTATGTCCTTCCATGTTAAGATGCAATCCATCTCTAGCATACAACTGCCTTTTTCCTTCAAACACACTCCAAACATCAACAAATTCCAGACCTCTTTTTTGCACATTCTTGCAATCATATCATTCATTATCATTGCTCGTCTACTTAACTCGTAATTGTCAAAACAAGGCAGCACACACACTATCCTCCCATTGACACTTTTCCTCTTAACAATATCTAATAATGTTCTTAAATCTTTTCCTACCCGATTTATACTACCTCTCAGGTCATTCGTACCCACCATAACTATCATCTTGTTGCTTCATGCCCTCTCTTTATTGCTAAAGCCACTCTTTCTATTGTCCCATCAGCCAAGCACTCCTCATGCATGCCACTCTCCATACCCTTAATCGTAGAATCACCATATATCTTACCACCCTTAACTTCATCCAAGTCCACACTCATGGACTCAATCTCTACGCTATTCAGCATGACTCTCCCAGATTATGGAAGGATGACATTGATTGGAGAAAATGGTATAAAGACAGCTGTTGCAGAAGGTGTGGTGGAGATACTTAATGAACAGGTCATAAAGGGCTTTCAATCTTGTGAATGTGACTTCATGGTGAGATTGAGAACAGTTGATGATGGGGAAGAGAGACTCACTGTAGGTGAGCAAGAGGTGTATGTGGAGTTGAGAAAACTAGATGTAAATAAGGCTGTGAGACTTAATATATTCTGAAGGTATGTGCCCAGGAGTTGACACCTGCCTTGACATGTTTTTTTAATACGAGTCTTGCACTCGGTCAACTTCCTAAGAAGTGGAAGGAGGGCAAGATTGTGCCACTTCATAAAGGAGGTGATTGAACTCAAGCATCAAACTATAGGCCTATCTGTGTGTCAGGTGTTGTGGTTAAGTTGTTTGAGAAGTTTGTGAGAACTAGGATCCAGAGTTGGGTTGATTTGCTAAAGGGAGGTCATGTTTTATTAATCTGCTTACTTATTGCAATAAAGTGACTGTTTCCTTGGACAGAGGAGAAGGATACACAGTAATATACTTGAATTTCACAAAGGCTTTTGATAGAGTACCTCATGATAAGTTGACAGTCAAACTAGAGCAGATGAGGTTGGATATTAGACTAATGCATCGGATTGGAGACTGACTGACTATCTGATAGGTATCAACAAGTTGTGTGTGGGGGAGCGATATCCAGGAAAAGGAAAGTCACTAGTGGAGTGCCTCAGGGGTCTGTTTTAGAGCCATTACTGTTTAATGTATATTAATGATATTGATGAGGGTTTGGATGGAGATATTCAGTTGTTTGCAGATGATGCAAAGTTGGGACGAACCATGAAGAGTAGTGAAGATGTTATGGCCTTACAAGAAGACTTGAATAAATTGAGTGATTGGGCAAGGAAATGGGGATGAGAGTTCAATGTCACAAAATGTAAGGTTTTAAAATTTGGAAAACAAAGATGGAATGCAGAATTTATGCTTGGTGAGGATGTATTGTTGGAGGTGGAGGAAATAAGAGGGGTGGGAGAGGGCTGATAGTGGATAAGGATCTGAAATTTAGGGTACACATCGCCAAAATTGTGAAGACAACACAAAGGCTTCTGGGAATGATGGGCCGGACACTGACGTGTAGAAGTAGGGAGATTCTTGTTCCGTTGTATGAGGCTTTGATTAGGCCACACATGGACTATTGTGCCAAGATTTGGTCACCTGGTTTTCAGAAGGATGAAGAGATGTTGGAAAGGGTCCAAAGGCAACTAACTAAGGTAGTTTCTGATCTCTGGAATGTCAAGTATGAGGAAAGATTTAAAAGAAATAATTTGCAGAGTCTGGTGACAGGAGGAAGAGGGCAGATATGATAGAGACCTATAAGTTGGTAAGTGGTTGTATAGGATTAATGCTGGAGAAGTTCTACATAAAATAGTGGGAAATAGGGGGAGAACCAGAGGTCATTCCTGGAAACTCTATAAAGAGGGTGTGAGTTGGGGAGTCAGAGGCAGGTTTTTTTTTTTCGTGCAGAGTTGTGAATGATTGGAATGCCTTTCCTGAGAGTGTGGTGTCTGCAAGGAGTTTGAGTGTGTTTAAAACATGGTATGATGAGCTATGTGTGTGATGAAAGGACCTCCAAAATGAGTCTTTGACTCCATGAGGTCTTGGGGTAATAATAATAAAAAAAAAATCAGCTGACACCTTTTTATTCCCGTATATAGGGAGTAGGCCAGGCCATTTAGCCCTATCTAACTTTTGGAGACTGAGTGGGCAGTTCATTCTCCACTGGTACCCAATCTGAGATTGCTGGCCCAAGGCTATCCCTAATTAAGCAGCACGCATTGAAGAGAGACAGCTCAACAAGTGCCACTAACTCGTGGTCCCAACACTCATATTTTAATGTCTGAAATAATATGGGTGCTATGATCGATTTTCTTGAGTTTACAGTACGAAAAACCAGTTTCCAGAAAAAAAACCTGCTTGCCCGTGCCAGAGGTCAACTAACTTGGGAACCAGTCGAAAAAAGGCTTAGAAAAATTTCTTCTAGTCGCCGACTAGATTAGAAACCGAGAAGTCTTCCTTCGTGCGATTAAGCACTGTAGTGTGCAAACTCCACATCCACTCAGCTACCCAGGCACTTAATAATAACAACAAGAATATATTTTACTTCAAGAGCCCATTAAATCTGGTTTAGCTAATTGTGCTATTGAGCAATAGAATTCAGTGAAATAATACTGAAGTTGTACACAAAAATTATTCTCATGTGGAAAGATGGTATGAAGAAAGCTGCAAAGTACACATTCACAATCTTGAAAGTTTATTTTTCACTTGGTTAGACTATAATAAATTTAGTTTAATCCTTTATCCAAGTGTGAGCAAACAATGTTTGTGCCTGAAAGTATCTTCAGGACTGGGGTAAGGTGGTACAACACCAGGCAACTCGTTGCAAAGGTGAAGCAAGCTGACATCACTCCTATCTCAGTATCTCCCATAATGCAAAACACATCTCCTTGCGGATATGTATAATGTTATGCATTAAGGGAAGGGCCACTACCCAGACTAGTTTCGACCTTTATTGAGGTCTCTTCAGTGGAAGCCAGGCCCAGATGTGGAGATACCAGGCAGAAGCAATGGCAAGGTCATCTCTACCTATAGGAGTTGCCAAAAGGTGTGCAATCCTAACCTGAAAAAAAAAAAAAAAAAATTAAACTTTCTCAATTTTGGGAAGTTATCCTAGCTAATACTCATTATTCGTGTATTTCATAAAATTAAAAAGTGTAATTAATTTCTTCTTCTTCTCTTCAAAGCCCGCGCGGTTAGCCTAGTGGCCATGCGCTTCGCAACCATATGCCTGGGGAAGGAGTGTCCTAGGTTCGATTCCCATCGGTGACGTGAGGAGCTGAAGGATCTTCCTCAAGCCAGTCTTGGGCGTGGACAGCAGGGTTTTTTCCCCAGTTTATTCTGGGGTTTTTATTTTGAGAACTTAACATTACAGGCCATAGGATACACCGGGGCATATGGCTGACCACCTTATCCTGTAAACGGAGTTAATGTCCGATAATCAATGGACCCTCGACACCGCAAGGTAAAAGAGGGCATAAGGAAGATGAAGATCTCTTCAAAGATTAGGCATTTGCCTTTTCCGACTTCACTGGTCTTTCCATCGTGTAGCTGGTCTTCCTCTCTTTCTCTCTCTCTCTCTCTTCCCTTCCCTTTGGTCTACATCTATCTACTTCTTTTGGTAGCCTATATCTTTCCATCCTAAATAGATGTTCTTTCCATTTCTCTATATCCCTTGATCTTTTCATTTATGCAATAAATATCTAATTCTGATAGTAGGGTGGGTGTGGCCATTACTTCATAAAATTTTAGTCGAGTTTCTCATCTTTTTTTTTTTTTATTCAGCATACTTTTAATTGTTCCACAAATTTTCTGAAATTTCTTTATTTTTTCATCTATATTTTTATCTCTTTGATATGTTATTATGCAACCTAAATAATTAAACACTGTCATCTATTCTCATCTCATCTTCCTTTCCCCCTTTTTTTTACCTTGCAGTGTCGAGGGTTTATTAATCATTGGACCTAAACAGTTCACAGGATAAGGTGGTCATCCCTATACGCCGGTGTATCCTATGTCTATAGTGGTGTTGAGTTCTCAAGGCCGGTTTGCCTACTTTGAAAAACCCAGATAAACTAGGGAGAAAAATTCTACTGTCCATGCCCAAGACTGGCTAACTTGGCTATGGCTGAGGAAGATCCTTCATCTCCTCACGTCACCGACGGGAATCGAACCTCGGCCACTCCTTCCCCAAGCTTATGGTTGTGAAGCACACAGCCATTATGCTAACCGTGCAGACATCATCATCAAATTCCTGCCATGTACCCTCAAGGGATGTACAGGGTATGATAGTACTACATGAAAAATTTACATCATTACTAACTTCCTATCTACAATTTTCCTCCATATCAATCTGTTACTTGTCAATATTCCAACATTATCAGAACTTATATTTCTATTGTCTAAGGCACTTTGTACCATATCAATCTACTTATATCTTGGTCTTCCTCTGGGTCGTTTTCCTGCCAACCTGGCAGAGAACACTTGTTTTGCTAATCTTTCCTCGTCCATTCTGTTTAAGTGACCATGCCACCTGAGATTATCTCTGCTAACACATTCCTGGATGCTGACAATGTCAAGTTCTTTCCTAATATCCTCATTTTTATTATGATATTGCCATTGATGCAATCTGTTCACGCCTCTAATCTTTCTCAGATTCTCATATCTACGTTCTCTAGTCTTTGGTAAAGTATTTTACTTCTGACCCAGCTCTCAGATCCATAAGTTAAACCGTGCAGACTCTGTCATCTATTTTGTTATTTTATTTTCTATAACTATTTTTGATCTAATGTGATCTTGACCTTTAAATGCCATGACTTGTTTTCTTTTGAGAAATTTTTAAATTGTATTGTTGGCTTATTTTGTTTAATTCATAAACTGATTTTTGAAAATTATCTTCATTTTCTTGTGATATAATCTGATTATCTGTATACAACATTGTATTGATAACAGTCACTCTGGTTAACTTGGATACCTTGTTTTATTGTTGTTTTCTGTATTTTAATAATCTGATCGATATATGTATTGAATAGAGTTGGAGATAAGCTACATCCCTGTCTGATGCCCTGATTTATTTCATTCGCTTCTGTTAAGAGACTGAACATTGTATCACTTGTACCAATATATAAACATTGTATCTCTTGTAGCAAATGTAATGGATATCCTTGTTTTTTCATTATATTCCATAGTTTTTCTCTGTCTTTTATCAAAAGCTTTCTCGTAATCTATAAAGGCAACATGAGTCTCTAATTTAAATTCTTGTCTTTTTTCAATAATTTGTTTTAGCACATAAATATTGTCTATAGAGATTTTATCTTCCATGTCTGAAGCCATTTTGTTCTTCTGAGAGTAGATTTGCAATATTTCTAAGTCTTTTATTCAGTACTTTACTTCCTTTCTCCATTTTGCTGGTATTTCTATTTTAGAGACTACTAAATAATGACTAAAAAAAGTTCACTTCCTCTGTAAACATGTACATCTCTCACACATGGAGCTAGTTTTTGATTAGTAATGAATATAATGAAATTATCAGTTGTAGATCTTGTTTCTCTGCCATTCCAAATATATTTTTTATATTCTTTTTTTGAAAAAAAAAAGTATTGGTTATTTTAAAATTATTGAAAGTACAGAAGCCAATTTTTCTTGACCATTGTTATTCATGCAAATTTCCCAATATTTTCTAAGACATTTGGGATTGAATTATTTCTAACTCTGGCATTAAAATCTCCTGCTATTAATATACATTTATTTAACTGTTTTTGCAGTTCCTCATAAAATTGTTCAGAATAATCTTTCCTGCCTTCTTCAGGGGCATATATATGATATTTAAGTAGCTTCTATTTGTTTTTAATTTAACTGTTATAATTCGATTGTTTACAAAATTGTACTTTCATATTCTATTTTTCCATTTATTATCAATTAAAATGGCCACACCACTAGAAGCTCTGATATGTTGGTCCACTCCACTATGTAGTCTAGTAAAACCATTTATATCTTTTGTTCCCTCTAATTTCTTTTCTTTTTTGATTTTTTGATTAATTAATTTAATTTTAAATTGTATTTTTTTTTAAAAATTTCATTCCTTGAAATCTATTAATGTAGTTATGAAATCTAATAAAATCTACTTAAATTAAGGGGATATTAAATCCCACATAGTTTTAAAACTGAATAAGAAACTCAAAGATGTTTTATTAGCTCTTTATACTTAAGTAACTTAATGGTTGCACCTGTTTGGAAAACTCGTTCGCAGAGTATATAAGTTCTTTTCGCTATACACTTTGTTATTAGGTCTAGCTACTCACTGATGAAGCCTCAAAAAAAGGCTGAAACCGGTCTGGGTAGTGACCTCCCTCCATAATGTAATAACAGCATACATTTCTTAGGAAACGTGTTTTTACATTATGGAAAATACCTAAGAATAGCGATCTGAACTTCCCCCACCTTTGCAACGAGTCGTCCGGTATTGTACTACGTACTAGGATCACTTGCATTAGCTAACGCTAGTGTCGCCGATACTTTATAGTTTACTATATTCGGCAAGAAACTCTCTGATTCCAATCTTTGAGTTTCTTATTCGGTTTTAAAACTATGTGGGATTTAATATCCCCTTAATTTAAGTAATGTTTTCATTGCCGAAATGAAGCTTATTAGCTCTTTATACCTAACTAATAAAATCTATTAATGAAGTTATCCTCCTACAGCAATAGTGCATACAATATTCTTTGCTTTCAATTTAATTTTTTTTTCTCTTTTTACCTTATGAAAAATATTCTATGAAAATAAATGATAAATTAATGTAAGTGGCATCTGTATTTATGTATTTATTATTATTATAATGTCTTCTACTTTACATCTCAATTTTCAAATCCTACATTGTTATCGTGAGATTTCTCTTCTACCCAATCAGTGTTGGGATAATTTAAGTCACCCATAATGATTTGATTATTTGCTTTGGTACGCACCAGGGTAATTTGACAGTGTATTTCATCATCCCAATAGCTGAACCACCAGCTATGTGGCAATACTCCACCATGCATTTCGTCCTGTTCACCTTGACTTTGTACCAGATAGTCTTAAACTCACTGTTACACTAGATATTATTACTATTATTGCTTTCATGAGTTTCGAGCCTAATTGGACTTAGGTCGTCTGATATTAATGGCATCTCCTTGCCCATCATCCATCTCCTGTATCCTTCCTAAAAATATTAGACTCTTTAGACTAGATTATGGTTATTACATCTGACTCTGATGGTCAGGTTTCACTAATGGAAGTAATCTTATACCAAAACATATTCACCAAGGCAATAAACTCTACCCCTTTGTTTCTAATGCTCTTGACATTTGTGTATAGACATAAGTTATTTCCTGGCTTTTCAATATGCTTATATCTACAGTTTACTTTGAAAGAAGAAAAAGAAAAGAGAAAGTTGCTCCTCTTGGGCAATTTCTCTTTTCCATCCCCAGGTGCACTAAACACTCTGAACCTAAAGTAAATTTTCACCCCTTCAACAGATTCATAACTATGTTCAGTGATTCTTATGTTCTCATGCCATAGCTAAACTTGCACGCACACACATTCTGACCATTCCTCCCACAATAACTAGTTTATCTGTCTCTGGGCATTAAGTCTCAACCCAATTAATAATTTTTCTAGGCTCCTTATACCAAATTCATTCAACTCCAGGCCATTCGATGGATGTTGTTTTCCACTCGGTTATGCTATGAATTATATATTTGGTTTAATCCTTTATCCAAGTGTAAGCAAACAAAGTTTGCACCTGAAGTAATTTCAAGACTGGGGCAACTCGTGGCAAAGGTATTATGACTTCACATCACTTGCCTTAGTATCCCATAATGCAAAGCACATCTCCTTGCAGACATGTATAATGCTATGCATTAAGGGAAAGGTCACTACCCAGACCGGTTTCGACCTTTATTGATGTCTCATCAGTGGGAGCCAGACCCAGAGGTGGTGATACCAAGGTGGAAGTAATGCAGAAGTCATATTTCCATATACGAGTTGCCCTTCCCTTAATGCATAACATTATATATGTCCACAAGGAGTTGTGCTTTGCATTATGGAATACTAAGGCAAGTGATGTGAAGTCTTGCCACGAGTTGTCCCAGTCCTGAAATTACTTCAGGTGCAAACTTTGTTTCCTTGCACTTGGATAAAGGATTTATTTATTTATTTATTCTTATGGCAAAAGGAATACAGTACAGCTGCAGGTCAATGTCCAGTCTGGAAAGCCAATCCAAGGCCTCATCCGTCACCTTGTGGATGTCCTGTAGGCTACCACCGTGAAATTGGCACCTTGGGCAGTTGTTCACAAAATGAGTAATTGTCTGAGCCATGGGAAAACAATCACAATAAGGGCAGTCTAACAGCCTCCATTTATGTAGTAGGTAGCCACATCTGCCCTGGTTAGTTCTGATCCTGTTGATTCATGACTAAATCTCCCTAGGAAGAGCAAAACCAGGCTGCAGAGCACAGGGATCTTCTACCAGGAAGCCGTTTGTTTGGAGATTGTTGGACCAGTATTCTCTCCACATGTCAGGTATTGATGGCAGGGCTGCTGAAGAGAATTCGTCCATGGACCAGAAAGGCTTTTTAGATTTTAGGCAAAAACTAGATGGATTTATGAGAGTCTGGTGCAGGGGCAGGAGTGGGCTGCTCATTGCTTTATTAAATTCTTTAATCGAGGCTTGTCTTCTCCATATGTTTGGTGGAGCAATGTTAGATAGAACAGGCAGCCAGGAGAGAGGGGTGCTTCTCACTGTCTCACTAATTTTGCACATGGTAGAGTTTTGCTGGGTGTCTATAATGTCAGTGTGTGCACTTCTTTTCCAGACAGGGGCAATATTCTGCTGCAGAAAATGTGAGGGCTAGTGCAGACGACCTTAGGGGCAGGAGTGGGTTGCTCGTTGCTTTATTAAATTCTTTAATTGAGGCTTGTCTTCTCCATATGTTTGGTGGAGCAATGTTAGATAGCACAGGCAGCCAGGAGAGAGGGGTGCTTCTCACTAATTTTGCGCATGGTAGAGTTTAGCTGGGTGTCTATAATGTTAGTGTGTGAGCACTTCTTTTCCAGACAGGGGCAATTTTCTGCTGCAGAAAATGCGAGGGCTAGTGCGGACAACCTTAGGACTTCTGCACCACAACCCCAGGTTGTTCCACCAAGGCCTATTGAAATGATATTGTTTCTCATTTTAATTTTGTTGGACAGGTTGGTGATGTGCCTTTTATAGGTTAGACTTCTGTCCAGGCTCCAAGGTATTTCGGGTGAGACTCGTATTCTACCATTTCTCCACAGAAAGAAAGGTTGAGGTGTCAATTCGCCTCTGCATTGTTCAGGTGAAATACTGTGGACACAGTTTTTGTTCGATTTGGCTTCAAGTACCACTGCTTGAAGTACTCTTCCAAGTTGTTCAGGTCTGTGTTCAAGGTTGATTCCAGGTTGGCAAAGGTGATAGATTGATGCAGGATCACTAGGTCATCAGCATACATATACTTGCTTGAGCTGGTATGTGGTGTCGTACACGTAGATGTTAAAGAGTAAAGGGGATAACACAGAGCCCTGTGGGAGACTGTTGTGAAGGAGTCTGGGCCTGCTCTTTTTTCCACCAATTTTATTTATTTATTCATATGGAGTTACCTCCCTTTTCTTCCCCGTCCCTATTGGGATGAGTTGAGCCCCCTCTTGGGGGGGGGGTTAAGTATTTATGGCTGTAGATCCATGTGTTCACGGGGCCAGTTTGCCTGCTTGTGGGATGAAAAACCCCACTGGGGGGAAAAATCTTGCTGTCCATGCCAAAGACTGGCTAACTTGGCTATGGCTGAGGATAATCCTTAAGCTCCTCACGTTGGTGATGGGAATCGAACCTAGGACACTCCTTCCCCAGGCATATGGTTGCAAAGTGCATAGCCACTAGACGACTAACTGCACTTTCCACCAATATGGACCCAGATCTTTCTGTTGGAGAGAATGGATTCAAAAAAGCTGGAAAGTTTTTTTGCACCTTATAATATTTCCTAGCTTTAGGAGGAGGTCCCTGATCCAGACTGTGTCATAAGCTGATGTTAGGTCAATGAAAGTGGCTCTGGATTTAAGTTTCTTCTGGAAGCCAGCTTCAATCTGTGTTGTCAGGGGTAGGACCTGGTCACAGCAACTTCTTCCCAGCCTGAAGCCAGCTTGTTCAATCGGGAGTGCTCTTTTGATGAGTGGTGAAATTCTTTTATGGAGAATTCTTTCAAAGAGTCTAAAGGGTGGATCAAAGCAAGGAGATAGGTCATAGATTTTTGACATCATTTGGATTTTTCCCTGGTTTGGGCATGGCAATTATTTTGGCTTCCCGCCACAGATTTGGTAGTTTTCCAGTCATTATAATTTTTGAGAAAAGGGTGGCCAGCCATGTTTGGCCTTGTTGACCAAGATGTTTTAGAAACTCGGAGAGGATACCATCCACTCCTGCAGCCTTGCCATTCGTAGTGAGTTTTAAGGCTACCTGTACCTCTTCCCAAGATACTGGGTGTACAAGTTCAGGAAGCTCGGGGTCTGTCTTCAGGATTTGTCTGATGGAAGATTGCACAGTAATTTTCCTGATAGAGATGTGTCTTGGAGGTTTTCAATAAATGATTAGCCATTTGATCAGGAGTTATTTCTGTTTTTTTTTGTGTGTGTGTGTGTGTGTGTGTGTGTGTTGTTGGTTCTGCCCCACCTAATTTTCTCAGAAGTGACCAGCTTTTCTGGGGGGGGGGGGTTGAGACAGCCTTCCTGTGTTGACATAAGATTCAGTAAACCCATTAATTAGCAAGGACTTGATGTGATTTATTTTTTGAGAGAGCAGCATTTCAGTGGATAGAGCAGAGAGTTTGTGCTTGATGTATCAGTCTTAATGGTACCAGATTTTTGACAATTATGATGGTGTGAAAAAGCATGAATGTTCAGTCAGCTCTTTTGCACATTCCCTTAATATTCATAGTAATATCCCATCCAATCCCAGATATATGGGATAAGCAATGATGAAGGTGATAGGGCAAGGGCAGATGGTGTAGTGAGTAAAATCAACCAACAAGTGGCTTGGGTAGGACTGTTTATAGACCTAAAAGTGAACTGTCATGTTTATTTACAATTGCCAGGAGTATCAGAAATAAAGATGAAATTGTTTCACTGATTTGAGTTTAATAATTAAGGGGATACAAATCCCTTGTTGTTCAACTGCCAGTAAGCAAAACTCTAAGATCGAGAACTACAAATCTATGAGTTTCATATATATACCGAAAAACTATCGGCGAATCCAAGTGTAAATGACCACTTGGTAGTACAACACCAAGGCAACTCGAAGCAAAGGTGGAGCAAGATCCTTCACTATCCTTGATATTTTTTCATAATGTAAAAACACAGCCCTAGGGGATGTAATACTGTAATTACATTATGAGAAGAGGTTACTACCCAGACCGGTTGCAACCTTTTTTGAGGTCTCATCAGTCTCATCAAATCCCCTAGTGGCTGTGTTTTTACATTATGAGAAAATATCAAGGATAGTGAAGGAGCTTGCTCCACCTTTACTTTGAGTTGCCTTGGTGTTGTACTACCAAGTGGTCATTTACACTTGGATTCGCCGATAGTTTTTCAGTATATATGAAACTTATAGATTTGTAGTTCTCGATCTTAGAGTTTTGCTTACTGGCAGTTGAACAACAAGGGATTTGTATCCCCTTAATTATTATTAAGGATGCCAGAAAAATAGCAGTTTGGCTTTCAATTCATGATTTGAGTTTATTTGCCCAAACATTGTTGGAATAAGTGAAACATGGTTGAATGAAGATGATATCCTAATGGGAAAGAAATGGAAGAGTAGAGTGTTTTTTTGCAAGAAAATGAAGGACAAGAAAGGATTGGGGAGTGCTACTGATGATAGCAGGGGAATTATGTCCATATAAGGTAGATATGAAAGAGAAAAATAATGGTAATGGTTTTGAGGCAGTGTAGTGTGAGATGAGATATGAAAGAGCAAAATAGTGGAAATGGTTTTGAAGTAACACTGCTTCAGTGTTGTGAGATGGAGGTTGAACAGGAAGGGATATTTAGTTAGATGTTGCTATTGGTCAGTTAATGTGGAGGATGTTGATGAAGAAATGTATAAGCAACTTGGTTTAGTGAACAAAAGAAGGATGATTGTTATGGTGATTTTTAATTATGGTGGTATAGATTGGAATGAAGAGATGGCATTTTAGAATAACAAAAAGGAATTTTTTGAGAGACAACTATCTTGGATATATAAGGTTGGGAATGTGAGGATTGAGAGTTCTAGGTCTGATCATTTCATCAGAGGATGTGATTGTGGGTGGGCTTTTGCACTTCCCTCCAGTTGGTGAGAGTGATCATGAGGTGATCACCTGGGTTATGACTAGTCATATGAAGACTTCTGTTAGAAAAGAATATATGTGGAATTAGAGGGTTGATTGTGAAAAGCTTTGGAGAAAGTTTGGAGCTATAGCATGGAATGAGTTGAGCAGAAAAGAAAAAAATGTTGCTTTGGAACTGACGAAGAAATACATAACAGCATTAATGCATGCATGTATTCTGAAGGTCAAAAAGCTGAATAAGTTGGTGTAAAATAGATGAATGAGAGGATTAAGCATGAAATCTGGAAGAAGGCAAATCACGCCAACCCTAGAGAATTTTTTATATATGTGCCAAGTATTGTAGATGGAAGAGTGATTATGGTGAGATGAATAATGAATGAAAATGTTAGAATGGTAACTACTGCAGAAGACATTGAGGTATTCAGTGACCAATTTATAATGGTGTTTCATCCTCATCATGATGAAATCATGAGAAACTCAAGCGTAGAGAATGAAATGAGAGAAGACTTAATGGTGACCAAGCAAGAGATATATGGGGAGTTAAGTAAGCTAGATGTCAATAAGGCAATTTGACCTGATGACTTACCACCACATGTCTTAAAGGAATGTTCCAAGGAGTTTATTAGTCTTGCCCTATCTGTTTAACAAAAGTCTTACAACAGCACAAGTCCAAAGTCATGGAAGGATGATAAAATTGTTCCGTTTCACTAAGGTGGTGGTGGTGGTGGTGGTGGTGATGATAAAGCTAAGGCTACAAATTATAGGCCAATCTGTATATTTGGAGTTGTAGTTAAAGTATTGGAGAGGTTGGTTAGATAGGATACAAAACTGGGTTGATAAAATTTGTATTCTATGTGCTTGTCAGCATGGGTTTATTGAAGGGAGGTGATGTTTTACCAACTTATGTAAAAACAAGGTAATAAATATATTGAACAAGGAAGATGCATATACAATTGTATACTTGGATTTTGCAAGGACTTTTCATCAATTCCCACACCACATGTTGATAACTAAAATGGAGCAGATGGATAGGTAGATTGGCAGTCCTGAGTTATGATGAACATTTAAGTTCCATGAGTCAAAACAATTGGGCTTGCAGAACACTGTCACCTCTAGACATTGAGTTCTTTGGAAAAAAAAAAATTAAGGTTCTTCATAAAAAGTGATAAGCTCTTAGAATGTTTATACAAGAAATGTTGTGAAACCTTGCTACATTGACTGAATCTAAATAGTGACATAATTATCCCTTTTATGGGAAATAGTTCTTTACAAGTTCCAAAATTATTATTTTTTTTTTTAACTAGAACCTTACTGTATTTATGCCGTGATGCTCTACATCGTCCTTGCAGTTCATATGTTTTCATTGTTAACTCTATCAGCTTCTGTTCTAGTTGTAGGTTTTTGTGGATAAGCAGTTCTGTAGGTAGTTTTTGGTATTGAGACAACATGGTAATATAAAGAGTTTATTAAAAATCAACAATTTAAAAAACTGACAAATTTCATGCGTTATGAGACTTGCATCATCAAGGGTAATGATGCATTTGTACAGCTTTAAATTTTCTTCTGAAAAACAGTTATTATCAATATGTAGCATGTTTGTTTGTTGCCAGAGTACTTGATGGCCAGTAGTGATTGTGTGGAATGCTAAACCTGATTTGTGCTCCCCTTCTTTTTTCAACGTCTTTTACATGTTCAGACATGTGGATCTCTCCCGACCTTTCTGTCTGGCCTACATAGCAAATACCACAAGAGCAATGAATCTCATAGATGTCTGGTTTTTTCATGGAGTGATGTTAGTGGTTTTGGTGGATATATGAATCTTGATATTTTTTTGTAAAGGTGAAAAACATAGCCACTTTGTCCGTGACATTTTTATGTATGGCTGCATGATTGTATTCTTGAAATCTTGTTTAAGTAAGGGAGTTGCAGGAGCTATATTAAGAAATTATTTTTGATTGTCTTGGGTTCAAACCCATTAAGTGCAAGGTTCTATGTCAGGTAATGTAATTCTTCATTTCTTTAATTGGTGTGCTAGATATATTGTATGCCCTGTTTCGCAAAGTTTTAATTATGCAATTATGCCTTTTTTTTTTTTGCAATGATGGTGGTGTGAAGCAGCATTTAAAAATCTTCTCGTTGCAGTAGGTTTTCTGCATGTGGAGAAGGATAGCCTTTTTTCCTCTTAATCTACTTCGACAGGGATATCAAGGAAAGTTAATTTTTTGTGCTGTTCTAGTTCAATAGTCAATTTGATATTGGGATGCAAGTTGTTTAGGTAATCCATGAAAGCAATCAGTTCATCTACCATTCCCAACCAAATGACGAAAATATCGTTGACATAATGTAGCCAAACTTTTGGGCTTTCCTGATAGATTTTTTTTTAATGCATTTGTTAGAAATTTTCCATGAACAGGTTGGCTAGAGCTGGAGAAAGGGGTTAACTCATGGCAAATCCTCTTTGTTCCCAATATTTGTCTTGAAAAATGAAAAAGGTATTTTCCATGCAGTGTTTGAATAGTCCTACAGTGCTCAGTGGGAAAAGGTTTCCAAGTATATTCACTGTGTCATTTCTGGGTGCATTGGTGAAATTGACTGACTACATCAAAACTTGCTAAGATATCCAAAGGTTCTATATTTATATCTTTTATCTTTTCAATGAAATGCACATTATTCTTTACAAATGATTCTGTTTTTCCTATGTATGATGTTATGTTTGTCAGATATTTCGCTAAGTTTGAGGTCTTGCCCATCTACAATTGGCCGTAACGGAATATCTTTTTTGTAAATTTTTGGTGCTCAATAAATTCTTGGGACCAATGGATGTTTGATGATAAAGATCTTTTTAATTCTTCTGGCCAATTAGGTTACTTTTTGATCAACTCATTTGTTTTATTATGTGCATGCCATGTGGGATCCCTGTCTAAGGGTGAATAGGTATCGGAATCCTCCTCTAATAGGTTGTTAATTTTTCTTGTGTATTCGTCTGAATTCATAACTACTTCCTTGATTATTACTGTTTCTATCTTGTCTTAATTCTTTAAGGGCTGTGAATTCCGACTTAGGTAAGTTTCTACGTGGTACTTTACATTTTAATAATAAGGCTGAAGTTTGTATGTGGATGAGATCTGCTGAATCTCTAGGAAGATTGCAGATTCCTTTCTCAATTTGCACTATGGCTACTTTTGGAATATTCTGCGGAGATAAGGCAAAATTAAAACCTTTCATTATGAGATTTTTTTCCGTTTTTGACAGGACTTTGGAAGAAAGATTGATCACCACTTTAGACTGATCTAGATGTTTTTCGTTTTCCTATTGAAACGAGTTAAACTTTTTAATTAAAATATATTTCTTATGATTCACAATCGCTGTAGCTTTGTTGGATGTAATTCTATCAGTGTTATCTCATAGGTCAGACAGTAGCAATGTAGCCAATTCACTATGTACAGTAAACATATTTTGATCTATCTTTGCAAGCTTTGATCTAATAGCTACAATCCATTCTCTTAAGATAGAATCTACAAAAAAAAAAAAAAAAAGACTTAACTATTTGTTTTAGCTAAATGGAATGGATGTTTAATTCTAACAAACTTAGGTACAATATCATTGTCTCTGCATCGAATCAGAAATGTTAATCGGTTGATGAAGTTCTTATGTTTAATGCACAATTTTTCTAGTTGTGTTACTCTAGACCATAGACACTCACCATGAGCTTTCAGATGTAGCTGTAGGTTTCTGTGGTTAAGCAGTTCTGTAGTAGTTTTTGGTATCGAGACCACATTGTAATATAAAGAGTTTATTAAAAATAAACAATTAAAAAAATCTACAAGTTTCGTGCGTTGTAAGACTTACATCATCAACGTAACGGTACATAAGTTTTACACAATAAAAGCTTATTGATTAATTACACGTATTAGATGTTTTTTATAACTTCGCAAATGTTAAACAAATTGATAAACCAGAATACAAATGATATATTCATTACTGTGTGTGTGTTGGAACATTGCTAGTTGTTGCCATTTGTGGTTCATACATGCTATATCTTAGGTCTGTGGCAGTTAAATTTTTGATGAAAGAAGGCCACACTTGATGTAAAATTAAGCCTTGATTTTTATTGTATATTTTATTTTATTGTGTAGGAATCCTAAGCATTTGTGCAGCTTCTCTAAATTTTGTTGTGAAACAGTTATATATAGCATTTTTGTTTTTGAAAGTTTATTTTTCACTTGGTTAGACTATAATATATTTAGTTTAGTCCTTTATCCAAGTGTGAGCAAACAAAGTTTGCGCCTGAAAATATCTTCAGGACTGAGGTGAGGTAGTACAACACCGGGAAACTCGCAGCAAAGGCAGATCAAGCTCTCAACTCCTTGTTTCAGTATCTTCCATAATGCACAGCACATCTCCTTGTGGACATGTATACTGCTATGCAGTAAAGGGGGGGGGGTGGCCACTACCCATACCAGTTTCGACCTTTATTGAGGTCTCGTCAGTGGGAGCCAGGCCCAGAGTGAAGATACTAAGGCAGAAGCAATAGGAGAGGTCATCCTTACCTATAGGAGTTGCCGAAAGGTGTGCCACCTTATTATTAAATTACTCTGGATTTAGAGAAAGATGTTGAAAGTTTATTTTTCACTTGGTTAGACTATAATAAATTTAGAGTTTAATCCTTTATCCAAGTGTGTGCAAACAAAGTTTGCACCTGAAAATATCTTCAGGACGGAGGTGAGGTAGTACAACACCAGGCAACTTGCAGCAAAGGCAGATCAAGCTCTCAACTCCTTGTCTCAGTATCTCCCATAATACACAGCACATCTCATTGCAGACATGTATACTGCTATGCAGTAAGGGTGGGGGGCACTACCCATACCGGTTTCGACCTTTATTGAGGTCTCGTCAGTGGGAGCCAGGCCCAGAGTGGAGATATTTTTGTTTGTTTTTGTTTGTTTCCAGAGTACCTAATAGCAAGTAGTGGTTGTGTGGAATGCTAAACCTGATTTGTGCTCTCTTCTTTTTTTCGACATCTTTTACATGTTCAGATATTCAAATCTCTCCCAACCCTCCCATCTGGCCTGAGAATGACATCTCAGTCACAATCAGATGCTCTGATGCCATGTCCAAATCCAAAACTCTTGATCCCCATGTTGCCTCCTCCACACAGGCTTGTCTAATAAGATAGTTATCCCTCAAGAAGTCCAAAAATTCAGTTTCCTTAGTAGTGAATGCTGTTTCCTCTGTCTAGTTTATATTGCTATAGTTGATAATTTGTTTTTCCAAACTAATTGGCCTAAACATTTCCTACTCATCACCATCTATATTCCCTGGTCTATAGCATCATTGCACTAAATATCTTGTTGTATATGCATCTATCTCGCATTCTCTTCAGTTAACCAAATTTCACTGATATAGTTCGCCCACCGATTAGAGATCCTTTGACACTTCTGCGCATCTCAGAAAAAGGAGAATCCATTCCAATAATAGGGTAATCAGTCCGTATTGTGGGATGAGTTGTTTATTATTACCAGTCGGAAAATTAACTTCTCTTTTATGATTATTGTAGTTAACTATGTTGCTTGTATAACAGTTGGAAAATTTTACCTATAAAGCACGTGATTTTGCGTGTTGGCGACCAATTCGGACGTCCTTCATTTCTTTCTCCCCTTCAGCATGAATCGACTATTCTTGGAAAGATGCGAAGCAGGGACCTACAAACGGTGGGCGAACTATACTAATAATCTTTGGAGAGACTGAGTTGATCAATGCCACAAACTCATTCCTTTTATTATTAATGCTCCTAACATTTGTATGCAGAAAAGCTAGTATTCTTATAGCCACTGTTATATATTTCACCTGGCTCTGAAGTATAGCATATACCCTCTCTCATTTCTCAAGTCTATCCCCATATGAGATCATCCCTGCTACTTTCCACCCATGCAATTCTAGTTTCTCTGCCCTGACATACACACACACTCACTTGCCCAGAAAACAACAATCTCTCCCAATGCCTGCATCCTTCTGCATTTAAATGTAATCTGTATCTTGCATACTGCTTTCTTCTTTCCTCAAATGTACTCTGTGCATCTACATATTCCAAACCGTTCATCATACACATTCTTACTATCATTTCATTCATTATCACTGCATTCATTCTAAGTATAATAATCCATTCTGCATTATTATACTAGGGCAAGAACACACTATCTTTCTTTGGACACATTTCTGTTGCACTATCCCTAACATCAACCTCAAATCTCACTCTACACGATTCTTCTCTACATTTTCATCCTACTGCCATGGCCACACACTATTGTTCCACTAGGCAATCACTCCTCTGGCACACTATCCTAAAAACACTAATACAGAGCAAGAGATATTTCAATGTTACTGCTCTTATCACTGAAATCACCCACCTTTGCCACACTCTTTTAGCCAATGACTATAATCGCCAAAAAATGCTAAATGCCCCCCCCCCCAAAAAAAAACCTTCCCTAATGCACAAGACCACAGCAAAATTATTATCCCATACATTCAGGGCAAATCTGAAAATATATCAGTGTGCCTAATAAATAACAGAATACTGTCCTGTCAGGTGTCTTCTCCCTCCAGGAGATGGACTACCATGTGTCTCCACCATGTCCTATTCTTCACCTCTCTGCTGCATTCCTCATATGAGAGATAGGTCCAGTCTTCTATGTTTTTCATCCACTCCAGTCTTTGTCTTCCTCTCTTTCCCTCAACAGTTTTTTCGAGAAGTGTCCTTTGTAGGCAGTTATGTTTCAGAATATGTCCAAAATATCTGACTTTTCTCTTTTTAATTTCTTTCATCAGGCTCCTGTTGACGCCTGCCATCTCTAGTACCTCTTCATTTGTCTTTTTTTCTTTCCATGTTATTCTCATAATTCTATATTTTCTATATCTATACATTTATATTTAATCCATTCCTCTTTGGCTTTCCTGCATTCTTTTTTTATTTCTTTATTCATGCTTTTATATTCAGGTTTGTTCTTTAACTTTTTTCTTTGTTCTATCAATGTCAGTATTTTTTCATTCATCCAAGGTTTATTCCTTTTCCTTTTTAATTGTAGGAGTGTATTTTTGGCTGCTTCATTGATGCTATTCTTGAATGTTTGCCAGTTCATGTTAATTTCATCAATTGGCGTTCTAGTTTCCGTGCGAGTTGTGGTGTCAGACTTGTTAAGGGATTTTGTGAATTCTTTTATAAAGCAGTCTTTAACTTCTTGGTTGTTAAGTGAGTCTGAATTATAAGTTTCTCTTATGAATGGTTGGCTTGGTATCTTAAGTTTTATTTTGATTTTTGCAATCACTGGGTTGTGGTCCAATCCTATGTCTGCTCCAGGATATGTTTTTGTTTGTGTTATTGCATTTCAGAATCTTTTGCTTATTATTATATAGTCAATTTGGTTTCTATAGATGTCCCCAGGGCTTGTCCAGGTATATAGTCTTCTGGGAGGATGTTTAAACAGTGTGTGGCAATTATTAGGTCATTGGTTTCATAGAATTGAATTAATCTTTCACCTCTTTCATTTCTGATTCCAAACCCATGGTTTCCCATGCAAAATGAGATTTTTTCTGAGCCTACTTTTGCATTTAGGTCACCCATCAGTATGATAACATCATCTGACTTAGCACTGGAGATTGCAGTTTGGATGTCTTCATAAAATTGTTCCACCTCTTCATCTGGGTGATCTTGGGTTGGTGCATATGCTTGGATAATATACAGGTTGAATGGTTGTGCAGTTATTTTGGCTATTATGATTCTGTCATTTATGGGCCAATATCCCTGTAGAGATTTTGCACTTCTATTACTTAGGACAAGCGCTACTCCATTAAGGTGTAAGTCACTGCCAGAGTAGATTATAGTGTGATTTTTTTTTCTTGTTATGCCTGTATCAGTCCACCTCACTTCAATGATACCTGCAATATCAACCTTCATCACTTCAAATTCCTGGAGTAGGTTATCTAATTTGCCTGTCTCGTAGAGTGTTCTGACGTTCCATGTTACTTTTTCAAGAGATTGCTCCTGGTTTTCAGACAAGGGATATCTGAGAATATCCTCCCTGGAGGGTTTGGGATATTATTTTCATACACTACCTTAGTAGTTCTTGTCTTACAATTCCCAGTTTCAAGCTCTTCTTCCCTGTAGCTATAAGAGCTGATGGTTGCAGGGGTCTCAACCACATCTCTAACTTCATATTGTGACATGGTGTGTTTCATGGTTGACAATGGATAAATACATGGTGAGACTCCAATCTCTTCCACGACGGCTGGCAAGTCCCTTAGATGTCAGGAGTGTGCCCTCGATGTGCTGTCATGTCCTTGATGCCATTGGTCAATGTTGATTCTTCTGCCATCTTGGCCATTCCAGACTTCGTGCACATAAGGGGTGACATTCCCTATTTACAGCATTCTATATTGCTGATACCCTCACTTAGTTTAGTCCGCCAGCCGAGACGGTTTACTGGGGTGTGGCCGCTGGGGTGCACTACCAACTTCTTGGAGCCATAAGTGAGAGTTGAGTGTGAGGACCAGAGCCCAACAGCCTGACCCTGAGATCAGCGACTGACATTGATACTAATGTGCTACCTCTCCATACACCCTAACAGAATACTACTGTTAGTTTAATAATAATTAATTTAATAGTGACATTCTCTTTGATGGACAGCATGGGTCTACCAAATGATCATGTTTTAGTAATCTGCTTAATTATTACAATATGGTGACAGGTGCATACTTAGTGGTACTTAGATTTTGCAAAAGCTTTTAATAGATATAAGTTGTAAGTTAAATTGGAACTGATGGAGTTGGATAATGGATTAGCATATCACATTGGATAATGACTGTCTGATAGGTATCAGAAGTTGCATTATGAGGAGGCAATATCCTAGAAGGGAAAAGTTACTAGTAGTGTGTCTCAAGTGTCTGTTTTAGGGCCATTGCTGTTTAACAAGTATGTTAATGACATTGGGGATATTCGATTGTTGGGAAGTACTATGAGGAGTAGAGCAGATGTTCAAAGCATAGAAGAGAACTTGAATAGACCGCATGAATTGGCATGCTCATGGGGGTTGCTGATTCAACATTGCAGAGTGTAAGATTTTGAAATTCAGTAAACAAAGATGGAATGTTGAGTATACAGTTGGTTGAATATATCGGAAGAGATGGAGAAAATAAGAGACGTGGTAGTGATGGTGGATAGGGACCTAAAATTGAGAATAGCACAATGAACTCTGACATTGATGCAGAGGACACTGACTTGTAGAGATAAGGAGATTCTGTTATATAAAGCTTTGATTAGGCTGCATATGGATTACTGTGCACAGATTTAGTCACCTGGTTTTCAACAAGATGAAGAGATGTTGAGAAAGGGTCCAGGAGCAGTTGATTAAGGTGACTTCTGGTCTCTTGAACCGAATACAAAGAAAGGTTGAGAAAATGCAATTTGTAAAGTCTAGTGGACGTGTAAGTTGGTAAGGATTTTTTTATGAGATTAACATTGAAGAGGTTTTTATGGAATGGTAGGAGAAGAAGAGGTCATCCCTGGAAGCTGTATAAGGAGGGTGTGAGCAATTGAGTGAGAAACAGATTTTTTGCATGGAGAGTGGTTAATGATTTCAAGTAATGTGTGAATGTACATTGTGATTCAAAAAGATGGACTCATTTTTGTACGGCTATATTTCCTGAACTATATATCGTATGTGAATGATCTACATAAGATTTGAAAGAGGAGGTCCTAAAGTTTGAAATACTACTGCTAGAGTGCTTGCCTAGTGCACAGCCATGCAGCAGTGTCAGTTGTGAGCAAAATGGCAACTATGCAGCACAAAATTTTTTGTCTTTGTGAAACTCATGAAACGTTTTGCGTTTTGTCATCATTTCAACATTAAACCTCCAACAAGGAAGAACATTTGTTGTTGGAATTATCAATTTGAGCAAACAGGTTGTCTGTGTAAGGGAAAAAGCTCAAACAGCCGCATGTATTGCAGGAGAACGTGAGATGAATTCAACAGACTTTTGAGCATAGCCCAAGCAAGTCAACCCGTAGAGCGAGCAGAGAACTTGCAATACTGCAACCAACTGGCGTGTGTTGAAGAGCCATTTACTGTTCAAACCATACTGCCTACAACTGGTTCATGCTCTTTGCGCAAATGACAAGCTAAAGCGTGTCGAATTTTGTGATTGTATTCTCCAAAACATGGAAGATGACACTTTTCTGCTGCATTTAATTTTCAGTGACGAGGCGATGTTCCACCTAAGAGGGAAAGTAAACTGACACAATGTTTGCATATGGGGACTACAAAATCCCTTTGAAACATTGCAACATGAGAGGAACTCTCTGAAAGTTGATGTGTTTTGTGCCTTATTGAGAACAAAGGTTTATAGACTTTTCTTTTTTGCTGAAGAGACTGTTACTGGGGTAATGTATCTGGACACGCTTGAAAACTGGCTTCTTCCTCAATTGAATGAAGATTCAGAAGACTTCATTTTCTAATAGGACGGAGCTCCACCCCGCTGGCACCAGGGTGTTCGAGATTTTCTCAATGAATCTCTACCTCAACGATGGATTGGTCACATCTGGAATGAAGACCTGGCACTTCGTTTCTGGCCCCCAAGATCTGATCTCACACCCTGTGACTTTTTCTTGTGTGTGTGTGGGGGGGGGGGAGTCGTAAAAGAATCAGTTTATGTACGACCTCTACCAACAACTTTGGTTGGCCTAAAAAGGCATATCACAACTGCAGTGAACTCAGTGATGCAAGACATCCTTCTTTGGGTATGGGATGAATTCAGCTACCGTCTTGATGTTATCCATGTGGTGCGGGGCACATTGAACATCTATAAACTTTATTGTGAGTATAATCAAATATACTTTACATCCTATTTGTCACTAGTTTTATGTTTGGCATATAGACTTACAAAATTCGCTCTGTATTTAAGGCATGGCATGATGAGCTGTGTGTGGCAGAAGGACCTTTCATGACGAGTCTGAATCCATATAGGTCTGAAAATAATAATGATGATGATCAAACTGACACCACTCATCTGTTCACCTAAGGATAGATTCCTTTATTACATGAGCAGTATATGAAGCACCCTGTGACTTGTCTTAGGATAGACAGACAGGAAGATCTGTTGACAACTGCCTCAGAGAATATAAGAAATAGATTCAGTACCATTATTATGATAAGTTGGGACTAGTGGACCATGTCTTGGGGAAACCCCTTCTTACAAGATCAGATGGAGAAACAAAAGTGCTACACAGAAGTTATTTCAACTCAGAGAGACTTTTTTCATATCAGCAGCAGCTTTTGAACTTTTCCCAAACTTCAACTAGTATGGCTGTATCAATTTACCAAAAATCTGGGGGACAGTCATTTAAGATAAAATTAATACTTATTAACCTTTCACTTTATCCAGCAATCAATGGTACCAATTAGGACCTTTATTTCTCTATGCTGTCTGTTACAATTTTAAACTGTTCTCACTGTTACTTAATTGTTGTTGTTTTCATACTGTGGCAAACTGTTTGTGCTCTGAAAATGCTGGGTGTAAAGCTATTGAAGTATCAGCAAAAAAAGTAAATATACTAATTTTCTTATTGTCTTGTGTTGTGAATTAAAACTGTTATAAAAACTTACGTAGTAATTATATATTGGAATTTAATCTGCAGAATCTAGTTGAACATGCAAAAATTCTGAATTTCTTCATGTTCAACTAGATTGTTTGTGTACAAAAATTTCCACACAGGGAAATCCATTAAATAATGAATAAAGTACAAGTTTATATAAATAAAACATGATTTTTTATGTTACTCAGTAGTTCTAAGTATGTAAATCTACCCTGCTGAGTTTTTATATTAATTACTTTGATAGCTCTAACTTGTGACTTCTGTCTAAGATGGAGCTGAAATACTAATCTGGTTACACACTTTATCTGTAATTTTTGTATCAAAATTTTTTCTTTATACTATGTGTGTATGTGAGAGAGAGAGAGAAAGACATTACAGGAATTATAGCATTATCAAAGTGAAATGATTATGCACACAAAAACTTTCGAAAGGTCATTTGAGGTCCTTACTCTAAGATCACTATTGTTTCATTATGAAATATATAAAAATATTAATGAATGAAATTAAATAATTGCCAATACTGAAACATAATATGAAGTTTTTATGGATTTTGATTTTAGCACTTGTCAAAGCCTTAGTAAATACTGTTCCAAATTAATTCATCTTGATCTTGGATCCTGTGCTCAGATTACTGATCACTCATTAAAGCTGCTGGGGTAAGGATGCATGTTGTTGTTATTATTATTATTGCATGTAAATACATATTTTTGGTGCTTATGTTAAAAATCTTTTGACATTCACAGTATGCCCCCAGAACTATTCACAGACTCTGAAAGTTCACTAGAAGAACTTCAGAAAAATACTCAGTAGCTTTGACACCAATAAGTCACCTGGCCCTGATGGCAATCCTCCAGTTGTATTAACAGCTTATGCTCCAGAACTTACACCCATATTGTACTGTCTCTTCAAGCTGTCATACTCATCTGGCATCTATCCTACTACATGGAAGCAAGTTTTTATCCAACCATTTCTTAAAAAAGGAGATAAGTCAACCAGCCTATTGCTCTCAGAACTCTTAAAAATAAAGTAAAAGGTTATAAACAGCCAACTGCTTCACTACCTGGAGAATCAACAATTGCTTAGTGATCACCAACATTGATTCTATCATTCTCATTCCACCTCAGATCTCCTAGCCTACCTTGCCACCTTTGGACACAAGCCATGGAAAAGAAAAGTTTGGAGGAACTCAAGTGATTGCTCTTATGGTATTCCTCCTTTGCTTTGTGAATGGATTTCCAGCTTCCTCACTGATTGTTCATTGCAGAACACACTGGATGGTTTCCTTTCATCAGATTTTTCAATCAGCATGGTGTACCTCGGGGCTTTTATGCTTTCACCCACACTCTTCCTCCTATACATCAGTGATCTCCTCTCTTTGACATCCAGTCCTATTCACAGCTTTGCTGATGATAGCACTCTCCACTTCTCTTTTAGATTTTCAAAGCCTTGTAGTGCTTGGATAATTCACATTTCAACAACTTCTTTAAACACTGATTTCCTTGCCATTCTCAAGTGGAATGAGGATATCCTGGTGAATTTTATTGCCTCTAAAAACACAGTCCTGTTTCATTTCCCATAAGAAAGCCCATTCTTCACTTTCCTTTTGACATTCTGCTCACCAATCAGGATCAGTTTCTCTTCTTGAGTTGACTTTTACATCTATCCTATCCTGGTACAAGCACATAAGGTCCATAGCCTCTTTGCCTCCTCCAAAAAACTTAGCATTCTTTTTTGTTCTAAATGATACTTCTCTTCTGCTTATTTCCTGACACTTTCTAAAGCTCAAATTTGCCCGACCTTAGAATATTATTCCCATATTTGAAGTGGGCACTAGAAACCCCCTCTTGAGAGGACTTGGTTGCTTTCCTGCTTTATTGATACATTATGACTTTTCTATAAGTACTTCCACTGGCACTGCTCCACTGAACTATCCATTACCATTCATTTACTTTCTGCTAATCACATAAGCAGCTGATTGTTTACATCCATATTCAGTTCAGCTCTAAGCTCATGAAACCAATTTTTCATCCTCTTCCTCCTTTCCATCCACCTCTGTTCTTTGGAACAGTCTTTCTCATGTTGTTTTCCCCAATGATTACAAACCTCAAGTCTTCAAGAACCACATCAACAAATTCCTTTCTTCTCTTAACTACTTGCCTACATACACCACTGTCATCTCATAGGTCTTGGAACCTCTTGTATGTGGGACTGATATTTTAAAAAAATTAGATATGTGGCACTTATCTGTGCCACATCTAAATTAATGAAACAGTTAAGACATAATGAATCTTGTGAATGTGTTCAGATGTAAACCTCTAGCCTTTTAGTAACAATGATGGACTAAGGGTTTAATAATATTTAGATAATAAATAAAATTATCTAACCCTTAGTCCATCCTTTCTACTAAATAGCTAGAGGTTTACACCTGAACACATTTACAAGATTCATTTTGTAGATTGGAAAATGCTGCATGTTTGGCCATTCAGGATATTAGATAAAACACTTTAGGTAACACCAAAGTATCTTTGTAATAATAAATGATTTGGATGGAGGGGAAAATCAAAAAGGCATATTTTAAATCAATGTTACTCTTTTTTTTACTCTTTATGTATGTTAATCTTTATTTGTCAAACTCAATGGAATTTTCTCTCACTAGGTGTATTCTGTTGCAGAGAATGTAAAACTATTATTGCATTGATTCACATACTATGTGTGCTCTGTATTCCTCAGTATCTGCATTCATCTGTCTGATTTTATAGCCTGGAGTAGATGATTATGAAGGCAGGTGCACCTAATATGTAGTCATCCACTGTGTGTGTGTGTGTGAGAGAGAGAGAGAGATACATTTGAAATGATAGAATTTTATATTTTTAATTTGATTGGCTCATACTTTTTTTTTTCTATCTTCTAAGATACTTTCAGCTGCTTTTAATCCATTTATATTCTGCTATTTTCTCTGTGTTCATTTTCATCTCGCATTTTGTTTAAATGACAGTACTACTTTAGATCACTCATATCATGTTTGTTTCATATCGTAACTGTTAGTTAGTAGTGAAATTCACTGTCGTAGTGAAAAGAGGAGTTAAATTTGTTTTAGGGAAAATGTGATTGTTATATGCAATTAAATTAAAATTGCATGTAACTTATATCCTTGTTTAAATCTTTGTTCAAGTATAAGCAAACAAAGTTTGTGTATGAAGTATCTTCATGACTCAGCTACTTGTACACAGTGGCTGATAACTTCACATCAATTGCCTTAGTATCTCATAATGCAAAGCACACTTCCTTTCAGAAGTGCATGATACTATGCATTAAGTGAAGGGTCACTACCCAGACCCAGAAATACTTTCTGCAACTATCTGATCCAAAATATTTTAATAAGGAATGAGGCATCTTTTTACTGCTTGCATATGGGGAAATATATATATAACTTCTGCATTAATTCAACCTTGTATCTCTTCTGGATCTGCTCCCACTTATGAGACCTCAATAATGGTCACACTTTATCTGGATAGTGATCCTTGTCATGCATGGCATCATGTGCTTCTAAAAAGAAGCATACTTTGCATTATGGGTCACAAAGGCAATTGATGTGAAGTCATCAGCCTCTATGTACAAGTAGACTCATAAAGATACTTCGTGTGCAAACATTTTTTGCTTACACTTTGATAAAGGATTAAACAGTATATGCAATGTTAGACTAAATCTTCCACAAAATCATTCATAATAACAATAATCCTCAGATATTCCACTTTCTGATAAAGATTTATGAATTATGCAATGCCACTAGAAAATTGGTAAGTGAGTGATATACTTTGAATCTTTTTCTCCTTTGTTTTATTGCTGGCTGTCATGGTTCCAGGCATTTATTAATGGTATAACAGGTATGTGTTTGTGTTTATGTACACGCTGTTGATGTTTTTTTTGTATTAAAATTGCAATTTTGTATTTTTAAAAATATAGTAATCTTTCAAAAAATGAATTATTGTGCTCTTAATTATTATTAATCATTGTCTTAAATTGTACTTTATGGTTAATTATTGCAAGACTTAATATCAGACAATACAAACAACAATGAAAATACCCAAATGATCTAATATATATATATATATATATATATATATATATATATAATGTAGTAGGTTGAAGTCAGTTCCTTCTATTTCTTTCTATTTATTCGCCTGCATCTTTTCTTTTTTTGTCCACTGTCTTCCACATCTCTAGCAAAACAGCACAATGCTTTTGCCTTATTGGAATGTATCCGTAGCTGGCTTCTCTGATTTACTATCATTGTCATCTGAAAGCAGCTTCAGGTTCATGGACACATTGACATAAACTGAATTGAACTGTAGGAAAAAAAAAAAAGTCAGCACTACTCCATGCTAATGACAGGTTCATTCATTCATGCTAGACAGTAGCATGAATGGACTCATCATGTTTTGTGTTAGCTTCAGGCCAGTGGTGGTATTAGTGTAGGAAGTGTTTCCTTGACATGTTAGAGTTGTGTTCATTGTGTGTGTGTGTGTTGATATTCACTGTTCATCCATCTGGTAATGGTAATTGACAAGGCTTGAAAAATATTTTTCATTAAGTAAAAAAAAAATCAGAAGAGTTTGGGTTTTAAGCATCAGTTTTTATTTACATAATGCTGATCATGTTTTATGTCATAAATAGTTTGTTTGCATGTTTATCTCACTTATTGCATATTTTGGGGAATGCTGGTCATTATCAGTACTTATTTTGTCGTGATGGAATATGATCAATGAGAGGATAGGACACACACACACACACACACACACACACACACACATATCATTTTATCTTTAGAGAGCACACTACATGTACCATGGCATCATGCACTGAGTTAACCAGTTAATTGCAACACAGCAACCTAAACTAGATATGCAGTGGATAATAGTAATTAGCTCATTTCTTACATAATGGTGGAATATGCAGAATTTAAATTTTAAATAGGGATTATTAAAACCAGAAAAGTTGAGAAATAGGTATTTGGCCAAAATATTTCATTATATTGACTATTTGACTTTTTCCAATTGAGTTCTGCCATGTCATATGACATCACTGGCGCTGTCCATCCAACAATGTTTCAGAGCTAATCACAATTTGGAAATGCGCTACTGCTAGTTGCATTTAGAGATAGTGGAAGAGAATTTTTATGATATTGAATGTTTTCAACAATTGCTTATAATGGCAGAGAAGTTGCTTATTTTCCATAAAGGAATTCAAGTCGTATAAGTGTTAGAAGCAAAAACATAATCAAAATTGTATTAATAAATAATAATGAAAATAAATAGTCTTGTATCACTTATAAAATGCATGAATTTTTTCTTCACAGACTGATAAACTCATTATTACATAAGTAGTTAACATATTTTCTTCAACACTGGCAGTTATACAGGGTAAAAATTAGCCACAGCATTAACAAAAGCTTAAAAAATAATAAGAATAAACACAACTATGATATCCTTTCTTTTAGGCTTACACGGTGATCTGAATGCATTTTTGAAAATTATGGAGACAACTACCATGTTTGAATAAAAACTTTAGTTTAATATAACTAAAATCTACATTCGACGTTTCGACCTTTATATCAAGGTCATCTTCTGGAGCATACAACTATACACAGAAAAGAAGCTGCACTACAATCAAACTGGTTTGTTAAAGACACTGACCAACTGCTACAACAATTGTTGGCCCGACTTCTGGCGGGGAGAAAAAAAAAAAAAAAAATTATATATCAATGCTAGAGTCCTATTATTAGTGTTATCTGTTGGTTGTAGAAATACATTGGGCATAAAAAAGATACTTGTTGTTGTGCCCAATGTATTTCTACATTGGGCACAACAAGAAGTGAAGAAGAACTCCAGAGATCAGTATATTCTTTAAACCTAATTGCTAAAAAAAAATTTGAAATGCAAATATCAGCAGACAAAACCAAAAACTCGTGGCTTTTTAAAGGATAATCTCTGGTCAGAAGTTTTAGAACAAATTAACTGCTTTAAATATCTCAGATGTACTATATATCGTATACAAAAGAAGCTGACATTGACATCAAAATTTCAAACTTCCTAAAGATAACAAGGATGATCAGTAGTGTTTTCAAATCTAACAAAGTTCAAAAGCGTAAAAGAATAAGAGTTCATAAAGTTTTGGCAAGACCCTCTCTACTATATGGAAGTGAATAATGTGCCATAAAAGCTGCAGAAGAAAAAAAGAGTAGAAACCAGAGAGATCAAATTTTCACAATGAACAGCAGGCTATATTGTCTGGGGCAAAAACAGAAATATGTAAAGAACTAAGAATAGATTCAGTATTGGACAAAATATACAAATACTGAAAGCAATGGCTCAGTCATATTGAAAAAATATGCAGTTAAAAGGATACTCTGCTAACATCGATAACACCATGGATGACCAAAGAAAAGATGAAATGAGACCAAAACAGGCCACTTGGTCTAAATCCCTGAAAGGATGATGATGATGCCCCTAGGTGATGAAGTTAGCTGTTGGTTTTCTCCAGGATTTTTGAGAGCATCAAAGTGACATCAGTTGGACAATAGTCTGATGGCTAATTTTTATCTTATTTGTTTGGAATGGGCTGAATACAGGCATGTTTTCATGCCAAAGATAGGAGCCAGACAAGTAGGAAAGATTAAAAGGACAATATAAAATGGGTGTTAATTCTGAAGTTTTAAGAATAATTGGAGCATCATTTAGGTTTGCTAATGTGTATGCTCTTCAGGATTTTTTTGATTTATTCCTGATGAAAGACTAGAAAAGATATGACATAAGCTCTTGTAATGGAGGTAATTTACAGTAATATCTATGCAGGAGTTGGAGGAGTGGAATGATGTGTGGGTAGTTTGCCTTATCATTGGATGATGTTACAATATACCATTGGAATGATTGAGAATTAGGAGCATGGAATGGCTAAAGTGGTGTGGGACCAGAAGGCTCAACTTACCCTTTGAAACTTTCTGCATTGGTCCTTTCAGAATTAGATAGGAAAACAGCTAGTAATCAGATTGTGAAAAGTAAGTATAGAAGTTGTTGGGGTCATTCCCTTCAGTATTATTTCTAAGGAAGTATTCCTCTTCCCATCCTTCATGTTATTTTTTTCTGTTTAGTAGTTAAATTAAGAATAAGTTGAATAAGTGAAATACTTGCATGTTGTATTCTCTTGCTGATAGGCAATTTCTCTTGGGGTAGCCAAGTATTGTTTTGTAATTATGTATGCTCCTATGTGGTAGACATTGCTAAACTCAAATTAGAAAATATTGTCTTAGGCCTCTGGGGAATTGAGAACTCATTGAGGGTGGCTGTATATCATCCAAACCAGCTGTCATATCTTCTCTTAAAGTCATTCACATTAGATACACTCACCATTTCCAGAGGCAAACTGTTCTACAAGTATTTCACTTATTCAACTTATTCTTTTGAATAAGTGAAATACTTGCCCTCTCCCCACTTTCTCACATAATGAAAAATTTCAACCAGTGTCCTGTAACATACTTTTAGAAATTTATAGACTTCTATCACATCACTCCTCTTTCTCCTGTCTAACAATGTTTGCAACCCACATACGCTCAATCTGTCCTCGTAATCTACATACCATAATCCTGATATCATCTTTGCAGCCCTTCCACAGCTTCTTTATCCTCTGAATCTATGAGACCAAATCCGAGCACAGTAGTCTTAAGGTGCAGTCATATCAAGGCCTCATAAAAAGAGGCAAAATGACTTCCTTATCCTTACGTGTTAATGATTGTTTCAACATCACAGTTAACTTCTGAGTTGTATTTGAAGTTATTGATATGTAACCTTTGAACTTCAAATTCCTGTTATCCAAATCAAGAGTTTATATTTCAAACCCATATTTATGCAACAGCTTTTCATGTGGTATCCTATCAAATGCCCTAGCAAAATCCAACAGTATCATTAGTGTATTTATTCCCTTTATCCAGCTTAGCCATAATATTATAAAATATGAACAAATCGCTAAAACATAAATTCTCTTTAGTAAACCCATGTCATTCCTTGCAGGATTAGAGCTGGTCTCCTCAAACTGTGTTGCAGTTGATCTTCATAGTATTTAAGAGGATGGTTAAAGAGTCCAAATTAATCAATGCCATTTTCTGCCCTAATGGTGTGGAGAAAATCTAGGTACCATACAGGTTCTTTCAGCTGCTTCTATTTAACAGACATCTCCAGCTTTTCTGCAAAGTTTGAAGTGTGATAATAAAATACTGAAAGTTGTCATGAGATGAATACTTTTTGATAGGTACATTGCCAGTTTCCAAACCATCCTCGACTGATGGACCTGAAAGCATCATGTTGTGAAGCAAATCCAGTTATGCACACACCTCAATCCAAGTGCAATTGGATGATCTAAAAGATCCATCTTGAAATGTAAATTGAAATCTAGACTGCAAGGTTAGAAACCTCTTTAGTAAAGACAACACAGTAATCATCTCCTTTTTGAAAGAATCAGTTAAATCTGGAATTCTTTTTCTGTGACTAGTGACCTTGCATTTTGCAATAATATTAAGGGAACTGCTGATGAAAAGACATGATCCTGATGATGGCATTGTTTATAGGTGTGTCAAAACTTAATTTGAAGGTCATTATTTTACATACTAGAAATAAATCTTTATTCATGACATATTGCTATCCTTGTAAGGGAATTCTGTGAGAATATGGCTTTGCTTCTGAAATACATTAACTATGATTAATACAGTAGAACACTTGTCATCACCTCAAAGTGATCTTAAAGTCTTATAGAATGGGGATGGTTTCTAATATTTAAATAATATTTCTAGTATTTAAAAGGTGAGCTCCTAAGAATAAGCGAAGCAAAAATCAAAGAAGACCCACATATTCATACTTTTCATGAATTGCATCTGTTGAAAAAGTAGCATGAAAGACTTCAAGATCTATTATATTAAGATCATAAAAACCTCTCAAAGCTGTTACTGTCTATTTTTTATGGTCTTCTGAAAGTGACAAAACAGATTATAAAAGACAATAAATTATATTCTTGTTATAATCCTTTACCTAAGTATGAGCAAAGAAGTTTTTGACCACCAATCTAGGCTACTATAATGAAGCTGTTGATTTCACATCAGATTGCCTCAGTATCCTGTAATGCACAACACATCCCCTTTTGAATGTGTGTGTGTGTGTATTGCCATGAATCATAGGGAAGGGTTATTGTCCATACTGATTTTACCCTTTATCATGGTCTCATCAGTGTAATTTAGGTCCATAGACACTAACAGCTAATTCAATGCAAAAGTCATAATTTCCATGTACAAGTAAAAAAAAATAGTTGGAGCAATTCTTACAGAAGTGTTAGGTGTTGTTCATTATCCGTAATAGTTGGAGTAAGTGTTTTCCATTTCGCTATTTGTTATAAAGAATGACTTCTGTATTGATTTTGCTCTCATTATCTTTGTGGATCTAGCTCCCACTGATGAGACCTCAGTAAGGGTTACCAGTCTGAGTATGTTGTGCATTATGAGATACTGAAGCAATTTGATGTGCTGCAATTAATATACACAAGTAAATACAATTTATGATGGATAAAAGATTATAACAACAACATGATTTCTTGTCATGTATAATTCATTTTAAAGGAATATGTGTACTAGGCATATTGTTAAAGACTTATAATGGTTTACATGTATCAAAAAATATAGAATTAAGACTCCAGTAGTACATGGACATCATCAGGAAGAGGTGAGTTAACTACCTTCAAAACATGAACGATCAGATATGAGTCATGTAACATGTCCTTAATTATCTCATATCTTGATGGTAGTTTTTTCACTTGGCTATGCTACCAATTATATATTTGATTTAATCCTTTATCCAAGTGTAAGCAAACAAAGTTTGTGCCTGAAGTATTTTCAGGACTGGGGCAACTCGTGGCAAAGGTGGTATAAGTTCTCCTCACTTGGCTTAGTTTCCCATAATGCAAAGCACATCTCCTTGCGGACATGTATAATGCTATGCATTAAGGGACGGGTCACTACCCAGATCAGTTTCGATCTTTATTGAGGTATCATCAGTGAGACCCAGAGGTAGTGATACTAAGGTGAAAGTAATGGAGAAGTCATATTTACATATGCCAGTTGCCAGAAGGTGTCGCACCTTATTATTAAAATTCTCTGGATTAGAGATAAGATGATGGAAGTTTTTTCACTTGGTTATGCTACCAATTATATATTTGGTTTAATCCTTTATCCAAGTGTAAGCAAACAAAGTTTGTGCCTGAAGTATTTTCAGGACTGTGGCAAAGGTGGTTTTTTTAAAGGATTATTAAAGAACTTATACCACGAGTTGCTCCAGTCCTTCAGGTGCAAACTTTGTTTGCTTATACTTGGATAAAGGATTAAATCAAATATATAATTGTATCTCATATCTTGATCACAGATGAGTGCAGGAACTCTAATAGTGCATTTTCCAGTTGACTCAACTGTAACTGAGAAACTAACTAGCAAGCAAAGACATGCTATGTAACTCATATCTGATGATTCATGTTTTGAATGTAATAGCTGATGTCTGATTGGCTAAGTGGTTAGTGTATTTACTCTCCAGCCAACAGACTGCAGGTTCAAATCCTACTATTGGCTTGGATGTTTGTGATTGTCTTTAGGTGGGAGATGGATCTCATTGCCCAGTGTGTAAAAACCACCACCCTACTAATTGGATGCCTGAAGTGGCTTGAAAAAGCTCCGTGTTTGGTCTCTAGATCAGGGTTTATAAAAAAAAAATAATAATAATAAAATAAAAATCCCTCAAAAAATATAAATTTAACTAAAATAGTTTTTCTTAGCCCACCCATTATGCGAATGTACTATAGCTTTACAATAAAAACCTTTCATGGGTGGGAGCCACATAAAAATAAAAACTGATCTTCTCTCTCTGATGTCTGTCACATTGAATGAAATATATTGGAGTCTCTAATAAAGTACATTTTTCTATATGTTGGCCTTCTTAACAATATAACTTATTTTCATCTAAATCACTGAGGTGGAACATGCCATTATGGATCCACTTTCTCTCCGGGTACTCTCAGTGTTGAATATTGTAAACCATTTCGTCAGAATGCATTTTGTATTGAAAATTGTTACTCAAGTACGCGAACTCCAATATAATTTCTAATTTTTGTTGGTTCTGAGAGAAGAGAGACTGCTGATACCATCTCTGAGACTTCATGCTACAACTAAATTTGCATACATATATGATATATAAGTTCATATGAATTCCACTGTGCAACACAGTATGTCAATTGAAAATGATTTCAATTTGAATTTTGAATACTCAAATTCAGCACATCAAAATTAACTTACACATTTTCAACAAAATATTTTTTAAATTTTATGTTCCATATTATTAAAGAAGCCTATTCTCACTTTTTGGTCATTCTTTCTTCTTCTGCAGCTTCTCCCACTTAAGTAGGACCATTGTTGATGATGAGTCTCCTCCACATCCTATCTTGGGCTGTCACCACATCCAAGTTCTTCATCCTCTTCTACCAGCTCCCTCCATCTCTTCTTTGGCCGCCCACACTTTCTATTTCCTTGCACATCCATCTGCATGATCCTTCTTCCCACATATTCATCCTCCCTCCTCATCACATGACCAAACCATCTTAACCTTGCCTCCTGTATCTTCGCTCCTAAGTTCGTAACTTTCACTGTTCCCCTGACATAGTCATTTCTCAGACAGTTCTTTCTAGTCACACCGCACATCCACCTAAGCATTCTCATCTCTGCTACTTCCATCCTGCTGATGTTATTTTTCCTCAGGGCCACAGTTTCTATAGCATACGTCATAGCTGGCCTCACTACTGTCCTATAAATTTTGCCTTTCAGATTGATCAGCACCCTCATCGCATAACACTCCAGCCATCTCCCTCAAGTTCCTCCAACCCGCTTGTATCCTGCATCCCACTTCCTTCTCAGCTCCTCCATCTTCTTCCACTGTTGAACCTAAGTATCTAAAGTCCCTCACCTTCCTGATGACATTTCCTTCCAGCTCCAGATCTGTCTCCTGGCCGCCACCCACTGTGCAACACATATACTCTGTCTTACTTCTGCTCAGTCTTATACCTCTCTCTTCCAGTACTTTTCTCCATCTTTCCAGTTTAGTTCCTGCTTCTTCTCTTGAATCTGCACACAGCAAGATGTCATCTGCATACAATCGTCCAAGGCGCATCTTCTCTCACTTCCTCCGTCACCACCTTCATCACAATATTAAACAGAAACAGACTTAATGCTGACCCTTGATGCAAGCCAACTGTTACTTGAAAACTTTCTGTCTGTCCCAGACATGTTCAAACACTTGTCTTCACATTTCTCTACATCTCCCGCACCAACCTGACATATTTCTCTGGAACCTTTTTCTCCCTCAGACACCTCCAGACTGCTTGCCTAGGCACACTATCGTATGCTTTCTCCAGATCAATAAATGCCAGATGTAGCTCTCGGTGTTTCTCTCGAAACTTTTCCATCATCTGTCGTAACCCAAAAATAGCATCTGTTGTTGATCTACCAGGCAGGAAGCCAAATTGTTCCTTTGCAATCTCCACCTCTCCACCTTTTTGGTCATTCTTTAATTTTAATAACACACACACACACACGTGAATGGTGTATTTTTTCATTCAGTTTTTCACATCATCATCATCTTCCTTATACCCTCTTTTACCTTGCGGTGTCGAGGGTCCATTGATCATCGGACCTCACTCCGTTTACAGGATAAGGTGGTCAGCCTTATGGCCTGTAGTGTTGGGTTCTCAAGGGCAGTTTGCCTGCTTTGCGGGATGAAAAACCCCAGAATAAACTGGGTAAAAAACCCTGCTGTCCACGCCCAAGACTGGCTAACTTGGCTATGGCTGAGGAAAATCCTTCAGCTCCTCACGTCACCGACGGGAATCGAACCTAAGACATTCCTTCCCCAGGCATATGGTTGCGAAGTGCATAGCCACTAGGCTAACCGCGCGGACTCAGTTTTTCACTTCATGACATAATCGTCCCCAAATTATGTAACTCATGAATCCTAATATTGATTGTCTTTCCATGACATAATTATTATCTGCTAGTATGTTATGAGTTGCATGTTTTATATATGAACAGTTTTTTTGTAAAAAAAAAAAAAATAAATAAATAATAATTCATATGCAAGACTAAATAGTCTTTTCAAAGGACTGATTATAAAATAAAAATATTTATATACACGCATACACTGAGTGTACATTTTGTTTTTGATTTCTCATAGTGAGGGATGTACAAATTTAGATCACATCAACATTTCATGGTGCGACCAAGTTTCTAAGTATGGAGTTGAAGCCCTAGCCAGAGGATGCAGGAAATTAAAGGCTTTTATCAGTAAAGGTTGTCCATTGGTAAGTCACACTGATCTAAATTATATAGATCACTCATGTCTCCATTCTAAGTATGCTGAAAAACCTTAGAACACATTCACTGTTTTCTTATGCCATATCATTGTATGAAATGTATACCAAGGATTTCCAACTGAAATCAACCATCAAGAGAATTCATTGCCTTGAAATGGTCATCAAGCTATATCCAGATTTCTTCACCAGAAATTGTTCTATCAAGAAGTTAGCATTTAGCAAATAAAGATGAAAGAATCTGAGCCTATGATTTTGAAATTCCTGATGTGCACTAACCAAAAAAATGAATTAATATATCACTAGAAACTTAGAGAGGAAAAAAAGTTCATGCTAAGTATGGAGTGTGATAAATCTGGCATACTAGTACTTAGTATAAACACAAAAATACCTGGCACTTATATTAACTAACCTTGGAAAATATACATACCAATAAATGTACTGAATAAGGCATGAAAATTAAATTATGCTTATCTAGATACCATCAATTTTATTAATTTTCAGTATAATATCTATACCAACATCCTTTTGTTAAATTAATTTCATGCTCATCATCTTAATCCACCTAAGGCGGGTTGAGGCTACCATGAACAGTAGCTTTCCAGTTCACTCTATCAGCAGCAAATTTTTATGGAAATTTCTGTAAGAGTTCAGACCACTTATACCCTTGATGTTTTCTATTTCCTTCTAGGTCTTCTTGGCTGTATTGTTCCATCTACTCTTACCTTTTAGCAAATTTAAGAGAATCTCTTAGTAGGCATTCTGTACACACATCCATATCACTGCAACTGTTTTTCTCTGATTCTTGCTTATTATTAAAATATGCTAGTATAATTCCTTTCTGATATACTACTGACTGGTTTTCATTTCAGTACATGTTTTATTTATTTTTTCAGACACTTGCTTTTAAAACCTATCAGCCTTTGTTCTTCTGTTTGATATACCAAGTCTCTGCAGCCCAAAGAACTGTGGGGAGTAGTATCTTTATATACGTTGATTTTAAGTTATTTGGAGAAATGTGTATTTTTCCATATATTTGTTTCTTCATAATTTAGCCTACCTGTAATCAGCGTGTCTAAGTAATTGAATTTTCTAACCTGTTCCAGTTTATTTCCTTCCACTTCTAAGTTAAGTTCTTCGTCATTTTTGCCTATTGCCATTAATTTAGTTTTACTAAAATTTGCATGCATTGCATAGTCTTCACTGTATTTATGTAGGTGAAGTGTATACTTTACGTTTTCTGTATTATCTGAATAACAGTATAATGTAGTTCTTCCAGGTACAGATTAAACAGATATGGTCAAAACAGACATCCCTGTATTTTTTATACTACTGGAGGATGATATTGAGTATTTTTTTCCCGTATTATCTGTAAATAACAGTATAATGTAGTTCTTCCAGGCCGAGAACTTTTCAGACCACCCTCGTATCAGAAATATACTGAATGAAGCAAGACTGAGTCCAGCATTGGGTACCTCAGATTTGCCATTTCTGTACGCACTAGAATAAACCCCTGAAGACTCATGATTTCTTCTTTTAAAATTTTCTAAAGTCTGACGATTGCTTAATTTTATTGTTTACTTTAAGCAAATATATGCACATTCCTGTATTCTTGTATACAGCTCAGATTCAACTATATTTGTAAACTTGTAGCAACTACAGGAATAAATTAAAGATACCAAGAAATTATATACTTGGTTTAATCCTTTATTGAAGTATAAACAAACAAAGTTTGCACCTGAAGTATTTTCAGGACTTGGGCAACTCGTATATAGAAGCCAATGACTTCACATCACTTGCCTTAGTATCCCATAATGCAAAGCACATCTCCTTGCAGACATGTATAATGCTATGCATCATGGGAAGGGTCACTACCCATACTGTTTTCGACCTTTATTGAGGTCTCATCAGTACTAAGGCAAGTGATGTGAAGTCATTAGCTTCTATATACGAGTTGCCCCAGTCCTGAAAATATAGAATGAATACCATGAAATATAGAATTATATTGGTTTGTTATAATATCTAGTTTATACTTCTGCTGGTATACCAGGAAATGATTAGCAGTCTACTACAGAGTTCTAATTTTCTGTCCTTGTAGATCATTTGCTTCCCTAAGTCAGTGTTTTACATATTTTGCTAATGAGCCTCATAAGGTGTGATTTCCTATTTTCAAAATCTCTCTCTCTCTCAGTATGCAATATTTGTGTATTTGATAGTAGAAAGCTGTTTGACTTAATTATTTTTAAGACCTTCATGTATGTTTTTCATTTCACTATGTTACTCAGTTTTATCCTCTCAAATAGCATGATCATTTTCTGTTTGAAATCTCCTGCACTATTGTATTCTGAATTAGATATGAGGATATCGCTATCAACAATAATAATACTTTTCCTAATTTATTATCTACTCCATTCTCATGGAAAACATCATCACTTCCATTTCTATTCCCGTCACTTATTCCAACAAGTTTTGGACGAATAAACTCGATCACCGAAGCATATCATCTTCCTTATTTCTGATGCTCCTAGCATTTGTAAATAAATACAGCAATGCACTTTTAGGTCTATAACCAGTCCTGCCCATGCCACTTGTTTGTGATTGCCCCTCACACCTAGCTATTCGCAGTTGCCTTTATCACCACTTACTCTATCTTACAACTACATTCCATTCCCATGTTGACCATCCTCATACATACATACATTCACTACTAATTCCAACATCCACTCTCTTTATACTATGTCTCCCTGTCCACCCTAACTCCTCCATTTCCCTGTCCATCTTGCATTCTTGTGCTATCATTATCACTCACAGTATTACTATTCTCATTTACATCACTTCAGTTTCACCAGTTCTCTCTCTCTCCTGATCTTTCTCATCACCAACTCATCTAACCATGCCTCTTACTTCCTCTGCTCTCTTGCTCACATCAGAGAGACTATTGCACATGATAGCCTCTCTGACTTGCACCAAATTCTTTCAAATGCAACCTGTCACTTTTGTACATTTCCATGTTTTCCTCAAATGCATTCCACACATTCGCAAACTCCACTCTCTTCTCACACAGAGCTCTGTCAACATATCATTCATGATCCCTGCTGTCAGTCTCAACTCACCGTTATCACACATAAGAAACACATCGATCCCTCTTCCACCTACACTGTTATCTTTCACTCTCCTCAATAATCTCCTGATATCCATTCTTACATGCTCTTTATTATTATTATTAATGTTATTATTATTAACATTTGACCTCAATGGAGTCAGACACATCGTGAGAGATGCACAGAATGCTCATCTAACCATGCCTCAAACTGATTCAATGTGTCTACACCAGGGATGCACAAACTTGTTAAGGCCGAGGGTCGCATAGTTCCACTGTTACTTATGGGATGGCTGCCAAAAAAAACTTGAAAGTTATCTACCATATATTGTTTATTTTATTTATACCTATCATAATTGTTACAAAAAAAGGTAATAAAAAGTAAGTGAATTTAATTTGATGCATGACATTGTATTGATTTGATATTTGATTCCAGTTTTATAGTAGCCAACCGCAAAATTTATTCTAAATTTTCATCGGTCAAGTGGTTCCTATTTTTCGATTTTTTTAATATTCATGACTGAAAAAAGTTTGTTCACAAATATATGTTGAGCCAAAGAGGCTTGTACATTTTAATGCAATATCTAGCAACCATTTACAATTGTTTTTATCGACACAACAATAGAAGTTTAGTAAATTGCGAAATAAATTTCATTAAATTTATTTCGCAGGCTCCCATCGTCAGGGTACAAAAAATACTGTACCCTGCTACTTCTATTCCTGTTATTATATCATCTTCCATCAACCACGTCTCAGTGATCCCAATAATCTTTGGCCAGGCTGACGCTATCAGCAGCACCAATTCATCTCTTTTATTCCGGATACTCCTGGCATTAGTATAAAGCATAAAAATGCCACTGCTTCTACACTTATCGTTATCTCCTCCAGACCCCATTGAACTCAGTGTTACTTGATGTCATCCCCCTTTCCCCAAGCACCCATTCCTACAAGAGGCCACCCTGGGAACTCTGGTTTCTCTGCATTGACACACCAACTCATTCAGAAAACAGCAATCTCTCCAGATGTCTATGCCCTTTCTCATTCAAATGCTAGTAGTCTTTCACATAAAGTTCTTTTCTCTCCTCCAATGTCCTCCAAGCATCCACATATTCCAATCTTCTCTTCTGACACATTCTGGCTATTATTCTATTCATTATTATTGCTCTTCTGCTAAGCTCCTCATTATCATACCTGGGTAACACACACACTATCTTTAATCTGCATTTTCTTTTGTACAACCTCAAACATGAATCTCAGATCTCTCGCCACTCGATTTACACTGCTTCTCAAGTCATTCGTGCCCACCATCACAATCATTTATCTACCCTTTCACCACACTTAATTGCCATAGCCACACTTTCTATCGTTCCTCCAGGCAAACACTCCTCTGGCATCCTATCTTGCACACCTTGGATCATTAAGTCTCCATGCATCACACCTCTTACCACTCTGTTCCTTGATTGCTCACCTGCATCCCTCACTCTCCGTACTCTAACCCTTTCTCTCAGTTTCCCTTGTTTATCTGCTGTCATGGCATCACTCAATCCGTGGTTCCAGAATTCCTTCGCATTTTTCTCACTTCCTCTCTCTCTCTTTCTCTGACTGTTTCTATTCTCTCCTCTTCTATCCTTCCCATACCTTTCTCTCATTCCTTCTCTTCTACTGTTTCTATTCTTTCCTCTTCTATCATTCCCATAATTCTCTCTCACTCCTCCTCTGACTCGCCTTGCATTCATTTCCATTCATCTTTCTTACTTCCCATCTCATTTCCGAGACATTCCACCTCCTCTTTCAACTCATCTCTCTCTACAAGTTAGTCACTCTTACTCGCCATTCATCCTCTCATTCAAGACTATCTTTGAAAACTTCACAATTATTCGTTTTTCGCACTCCATACTCTTATTTTTTCATTCATATTTCGCTCATCATTCTTACCTATCACACTACTTGTCTCAAGATTCTATCGCTCTTGACACCATGAGGTCGGATGTCGTAACATCTAACTTACTGAATTCCTCCCATTGCCTACAGTTTACGCATATACGCATTCTTCCCTTCTCTCATCCCCGCACATATCCAACTGCTGGGATGCATACATGCCATTAGTTATCGTTAGTTTCCTCATTCTGACTCTCCTTCACTTCCAGTGTCACTCACTTTTGTTTTTTCAGCTATAATTTCTTTCACTAAAATAAAGAGCCAAAAGGCTTCAATTCGGCGATGCAAAATTATATAAATTAAGTGGATATTAAATCCAACATAATTTCAGAGCTGAATACAGAAACTATAAAGGTCATCATCATCAAATTACTGATATGTACCCTCAAGAGATGTACAGGATATGATAGTACTACATGAAAAATTTACATCATTACTAACTTCCTATCTACAATTTTCCTCCATATCAATCTGTTACTTGTCAATATTCCAACATTATCAGAACTTATATTTCTATTGTCTAAGGCACTTTGTACCATATCAATCTACTTATATCTTGGTCTTCCTCTGGGTCGTTTTCCTGCCAACCTGGCAGAGAACACTTGTTTTGCTAATCTTTCCTCTCCCATTCTGTTCAAGTGACCATACCACCTGAGATTAGCTCTGCTAACGCATTCCTGGATGCTTACAATGTCAAGTTCTTTTCTAATATCCTCGTTTTTAATATGATATTGCCATTGATGCCATCTGTTCACTCCCCTAATCTTTCTCAGGACTCTCATATCTGCAGTCTCTAGTCAAGTATTTTACTTCTGACTAGCTCTCAGATCCATAAGTTAAAACTGGTTTGAATGTCTTGTATACAGCTAATTTAGTGTTCCGACTAATTTCTCTTTTATTCCATATGAATTTATTCAATTGACTTCCTACCACACCACTTTGTTGATTCTGTTGTCTATTTCCATATTTAATTTACCATCTTACTAAAAATCGTGCCTAAGTAGCTGAAATGTTTTAAATGTTGATGTACATCAGGTTCCCCATTCAAAACACAGTTGACATTTTCAACGATTCTACCTATTTTCATTGTCTTTGTCTTTTTATTGCTGACCTTCACACCATATCTATTACAACAGTTATTCAATTTAGTCAGGGAATCTTGCTTGCAAACTTGTAGCAGATTTATTTAGAAGTATAACATCATCCTCATAAAGCAAAGAGCTGACATTAACATTTCCAATTCTGATATGTTTAATCCCACTTTTCTTCAAAATGTGATCCATATAGATAATGAATAACAGGGAGGATAATGTACATCCTTGTCTCACACCAGATTTAACATTAAAACCATCTTCCTGTACTTCCTTCAGTTCTAATTGCTGACTTGCAACTCAAATACAGACTAAGTATTGCTTGATATAATGCCCCATTGACACCATATAACTGTAGCGTATTGAATAGCTTCTCTCTTGACACCTTGTCGTATGCCTTTTCCAGATCGACAAAACTTAAATACAGATCTTTGTTATATTCCCATGCTTTCTCAACTAATTGTCATAAAGAGATTTGATCCTGACAACCTCTATTTGGCCTGAATCTAGCTTGTTCTTCACTAAGCATTTCTTCCACAATTCTTCTCAACCATTTCTCAAGTTTACTGGCATAAATCTTGCCAGAAATACTCAGTAGGGAAATACCTCTGTAACTCTCACATTCAGTTTTATTTCCCTTTTTATATATGGGTACTATTAGAGCTCTACTCCAATCATCAGGAATTCATCCCTCTGTCCAGGCCTTCTGAACTATGCAGTGCAGCCACTGTAAGACTTTTATACCACCATACTTCAGCATTTCTGGTCGAATATCATCTACTCCTGCTGCCTTTCTGCATTTCAAACCTTTGGTGGATTTTTCTACTTCAAGTATGGATATGTATTCCTGACAGTATGCCTGTTGAGTGTTTTTTTTTTACCACTGTGCTATCACTGCTTGTTTCATTTAGCAATTTTTCAAAGTAATTACTCCATACTTCAAGGATATCTTTTTCTCCCGTTTTCATGTCACCTTTATCATCTCTAACTCCTTTTACAGCACTATTTCCTCCATTTCTAAGCTTCTTCGACAATCTCCAGAATATCTTACCATCTTCTTGATATTTATTTTCTATGTTCTTGCCAAAGTCCTTCCATGACTTTTGTTTATCTATTTTTACACAGTGTTTAGCATTCTTACATTTGTCTCTGTATTCTCTAAGAGCACAAGCTGACTTATTTGCCAGGAACTTTTGATATGCTTTCTTCTTTCCCTTCACTGCCTCTTTAACTTCCTGTGTCCACCATGTAGTTCTGATTTTTCTATCCTTAGAGACAACCTCACCACATGCCTCTCTGGCTGAATCAATCAGGGTTTTCTTAAAGGTTTGGTTCTTGTTCTCAAACTCTTTCATTTTTTTCCCCAATAATCTTTGTGTATTTTAGTCTATAGGTCAGATCTGAGAGCTGCTCAACTTTTCGCTTTAAAACTTTCTTACATGTAATTCTTTTCAATATGAAAGTCAATTTTATCCTGCTCAAGACTAAATAATGATTGCTTCTAATTTCAAATCCTCTGTGCACTCTGGTGTCCTGCACCAGGGAGAAAACATCACTATCAACAATAACATAGTCATTGAGACTTTTCTTATTCCTTACCTCTTCTCTCCATGTGAATTTGTGCACATTTATATGTTGGAACATGGTGTTAGTAATAACCAGTCCATGTCCTGAGCAGAAATCCAACAGGTATTAGCCATTATTATTAGCTTTGCTCTTTTCTCCAAATTTTCCCAAAACATTTTGTATGTCTGACAATCACTTCCTACTCTGCTATTTAGATTCCCAACAAGAACCAACTTTTCCTTTTTCATTGTGTCAGTAGCTTTCTATAGCCTCAAAAAATTCCTCCACTTCTACCTTAGTAGAGCCTTCTGTGGGACCATAGGCACAAATAAGTCTCATTGTCCAGTTCCCCATTCTGATTTTTGCCCACATCATGCTACTTGAGACTGCCTGCCATTCAAGAAGATTAGCCTCGTATTTAGTGTTGAATACTATTGGCTACCCCTTCTTTTCCTTGATTGTCATTGCTTAAATATAACATTTTGTATTTATTGCTCAGAAAGATCTGACCAGTTTTTGTCTTTTTTGTTTCAGTCACCCCTATTATGTCGATCTAGTACTTATCTAATTCCACAGCTAGCTCCATTTCTTTGTCATTCAGGCTTCTTATGTTGATAGTACCGATCTTTAACTCTGGTGATGTTGAGTGGGAGGTGTGCTTTCAGGTTAATCTAGTAGCTGACTTTTCGCTGTTTGCTCTGGTTCCCTGGCGAAAACAATGGGGGGGCCTTTTTTAACAATGAAGCCCCAGCCGGCATGAAATTTTGTCATGTTGTACCATCATTTTGTATATTGGTTTAAGCCAATAAGAATACAATTTGGTCAGCTAAATCCCAAATTTCTAACCCATCCTCGTTTGTTCGGTATCTAATTAGATACCCAACAGGGTGCACCACGAGAAGGTGAAGATTGAACATTAGATCAGAAGCCCTGGTCGGTTCTCTGCATTCCTTTAAAGGCCTGTGTGGAGATCTCCTCTCAGTTATACAGCTTTGACCCTTAAGCACCCCAAACTGTAAAGGTTACATATTAAAACTATAAAAGTTTTGTATTTGAAAGTTGACCAGAGAGTTTGCGGGAATATACTCACTGCCATACTAGGAGTTGCCTTAGCCAAATCGAATAGCAAGCAAGTGAACATACGCACCCCAAAGTGCCCATATATTTGCCTACTATTGGTCCATTTTAATAAGGTTTCACTAATCTGATAGAGGTTTTTCAAACTGATTGGTTTTCGTCAGAGATCAAGCAAAAACCTAAGAGAGCAAAATCTCTCAGCACTAAGGAACTCGAAGTGTCGGAGATGTGTATTTTGTGTAAGCGAACTCTCGGTCATTGCATAAAGTATTTACTGAAATAAAGTGCCAAAATGCTTCAATTCTGCAATGCAAAAATATGTAAATTAAGTGAATATTAAATCCCACATAATTTCAGAGCTGAATACTGAAATATGAAACTATAAAAGTTTCGTATTTGAAAGTTGACCAGAGAGCTTGCAGGAATATACTCGCCGCCATACTTTAGGAGTTGCTCTAGCCGAACCTAATTTCTTATGCTTCATCCATTTTAATCGTTTGCTTGCAGAAAATGCACCTCTCCAACGCTTTGAGTTCCTTAGTACTGAGAGTGTTGCTCTCTTAGGTTTCTGCCTGATCTCTGACAAAAGCCACTCTCTTAGATTTTTGCCTGATCTCTGACAAAAACCAATGAGTTTGAAACAACTGTTAGATCAGTGAAAAAACCTTAATAAAATGGACCAACAGTAGGCGAATATACGGGTGCTTCAGTGTGCATGCTTGCTATTAGATTTGGCTAGGGCAACTTCTAGTATGGTGGTGAGTGTATTCCTGTAAGCTCTCTGATCAACTTTCAAATATGAAACTTTTATAGTTTCTTAATTCGGCTCTGAAATTATGTTGGATTTAATATCCACTTAATTTATATAATTTCGTTCACTTCTGTAGTCCCACTCACATCCATTCCATTATTTTTCAATCATTTGCTCCTGCAACTACTTCCTTTTCATGATGGTCATTTGCTTCCTATTAAACACCCTTTCATTCCATTTGCTAGTTTTACATCTACCGATAACTTGTAGTCCAACAGAATATTGCACTTTCAACATATTCATATCCCTTCTCATCTTCTGTTTAGTCTCTTCACAGATACTCTCCACATTTTGCATGTATGTACATTGCATTTACAAAAAAAAGTCTGTTTCAAGAACACAAATATCCGCAATCACTAAGTTGTGCTAAGCTATGAAAAATGAAACTACACCAAAATGCAAATCCATATCTCTACTTTACTACAAAAATAAACATCTTTTCAACAGCAACTTTTGATGACCTTTCACTAAGAGAACTAAATGTCCTCTCATAGTACACTTATAAATGGCTGGATTGCATGTGAGTTTTCAGTGGCCTGTAATTAGTTTTAAATTACTTTCTCCCAAATATTTGATAAATTAATACAGCCATAAGTTGTTGAAGTGTTGGGACTGTTCAATTATATATTCTGATTTAAAACATCCTTCTGTTATACTATTTCTCCACAAACTCTCATCTCTTCCTGAATGTATATTCTCTCTCTCTAATCAACAGCTGTTTTATTATTATTATTATTATTATTATTAAACAAGACCTCATGGAGTCAAAGACTCATCTAGGAGGTCCTTTTATCTCACACACATCTCATCATACCGGGTCTTAAACACATTCAAACTCCTTGCAGACACCACACTCTCAGGCAAGGCATTCCAATCACAACTCTGCACGAAAAAAACCTGCCTCTCACTCCCCTACTCACACCCTCTTTATACAGTTTCCAGGGATGACCTCTGGTTCTCCCCTGATCTCCCACTATTCGCTGTAGAACTTCTCCACCATTGATCCTATAGCAACCCCTTACCAACTTGTAGGTCTCTATCATATCTCCCCTCTTCCTTCTCTCCACTAGTCTCTGCAAATTACATCTTTTCAATCTTTCCTCATACTCGACATTCCAGAGGTCAGAAACTACCTTAGTCAGTCGCCTTTGGACCCTTTCCAACATCTCTTCATCCTTCTGAAAACCAGGTGACCAAATCTGGGCACAATAGTCCATGTGTGGCCTAATCAAAGCCTTATACAATGGAACAAGAATCTCCCTACTTCTACACGTCAGTGTCCTCCTCATCATTCCCAGAAGTCTTTGTGTTGTCTTCACAATTTTGGCGATGTGACCCCTAAATTTTAGATCCTTATCCTTTTCATTACATCTAACTTCCTATTCTGAAATATGTAATCTGGGCACAAACACAGTACTGTTTGGCACCATAAAACAACATAGCAATGAACTTAAAAACTTTTAATTCTAAAAAGTATAATTTCTCTTTAATTTTGGTACTTAAAAACTCAAGTTTATGAGTTCCGGAATGAAAAGGAATACATAAAGAGATCTTTATGTATTCCTTTTCAAAAAAAGGAATACATAAAGATCTCTTTATATATTCCTTTTTTCTATAAACACACTTAATTAAATCTTTACATATAAAATAAGACCGAAATTGCTTCCTTTTTCTCTCACTCTGTAAAAGAAATTAGCCATTACTAAATTTAGAAAATGTTGAAAAACACGCACACACCCCTCTGTCCAAAACCGAACTTTTCAAAAATAGAAGAAATTAGTGGCGCTGCCTGTTGTATCTTTTTGTTGTCAAAAAACAAAGCAACCTTCATTAGTGTTGTGTCAACTGTTTATGACATTTCTTTCATCAGAAGCCGAGTTATAGTGCCAAGAGTGATGGTGTGTTTTGACGAACGGTCGGAAAATGAGTTTCAAACAGAGAGTTGTAATTGACTTTTGTGTTAAACTTGGTAAAAGTTTTACCAAAATGCATCAAATGCTTCAAAAAGCATACGGTGATGATTGCATATCCCATACTCAAGTTTACCAGTGGTTTAAGTGATTTCAAAGTAGTCATGAGACACTTGCAGACAACAAAAAGCCGGGCCATCCAAAAACTGGACTGAGCAAAGTTAACATCCAAAAAGTGCGTGATTTCATTAAAGAAATCCTAAAATCGTCCATGAGATTGATTGAAGATGAATTGGGGATTCCAAATTCAACTGTGCACAACATTTTGACCCAGAATTTGGGCCTTCGTAAATTGAATTCGCAATTTGTTCCTGACAAGTTGACCAACGACCAAAAAATGTATCGAATTGAACACTGCAAGGACCTCATTAAAACGCTCATAAGGACTCAAACTTCCTTGAAATGATTGTTACTGGTGACGAAACATGGTGTTTTGAGTATGAGCCTGAAACAGTGCTGAGTGGAGACCACCAGAAGAAGGACATCCAAAAAAAAGTCACTTGGAGAAGTCAAAAGTAAAGACAATGCTGATTTGTTTCTACAATTCCAAGGCCATTATCCACAAAGAATTCATTCCGCCTGGCCAAATGATCAATGGTGAGTTTTATCTCAAAGTTTGAAGCGATTAATAGCGAGAATTCATCGTGTATGGCATGAATATCATGATGCAAGCAGCTGGTCACTTTTGCATGATAATGCACCATCTCATCATTTGAACATTGTGAGAGAGTTTTTGAGCAAAAACCGAGTTTGTATGTTGGATAACTCGCTGTATTCACCTGATTTAGTACCCTTTGACTTCTTTCTCTTCCCCCAACTGCATTTGCCAATGAAAGGAAAGCAATACGACACCATTGAAAACGTTTAAGTGGCAGTAACCACGATCCTCAACAGTATCCCAAAAACTGATATAAAAAAAACCTCATTTAAAGAATTAATTGACCGTGCCAAACGCTTTATCGAAGCTGAGGGAGAGTATATTGATTGAAATAAATGATTTGAAAAAATTATAATTGGCCTGTGTTTTATTTTCTATCAAAAGTTCAGTTTCTTTTTGGACAGAAGGTATATATATATATATATATATATAAATCTGATGTTGCTAAATAACAGATATTTTTACTGCGCAATATAAGCAGTCAGTGGTTTTTGTGCGAATGTAATCCAACCCAAACAACCAATCCTCTCTCTCTCTTCCCCTTCCCCCTCCATTTTGTTTAGTAGTTGATAGAGTAAGCATTCCACTTTCACAAACTTCCTAATATACAGCAAAATCAATCCCCTCCTCTCCTCCTAACCAGATGATTCTCCTTCCTTTATAAAATAAAAAAAATTGTGAATTTCAAAAATATTTTAAAAAAAAACTCATCTTCAAAAATTCAGGCATCATTAGATACTAATGTACTACTAAAAGAGACTCCTAATTTTATTCAGTCCTACTTTCCTCCTGACATTTTTAAATTATTCCAATTCGCTATTCATGCTTAGTTATTTTACCTAGAAAAATATATAGAAACAGCTAGATGGGACTGTAACCCCCTTTCCCCCTCCTTCTTCCCAAAATTAATTGCATTAATTTTTTGGGGGGGGGGAGGAGAGTGGATTGGACTGAAGAGTCAGTTGATTCTTCACCTTGGTTATATGGAGCTCTTCTCTCATTATGCAAGGAGGATTTACAAAATATTGCTGCTGTTTTGTAATAATGCATATGGAGCAACTGGGCAGTATCAGAACATTAGGTCAAGAAAATGTTTTGTTTTTTTCTAAAAATAATAACAGAGAGAGTGTGTGTCCCTGCTGCTAAATAAAATAAAAGGATTACATCCTTTTCTAGGTGAAATTCACATAAATGAAACATAAGCCCTTTGTTGGCCCTAATAAAATATATTAAAAAAATAAATATGCCACTATCGTATTTTCAAAGAGTTTCTCCTTTGAAGACTATATGAACAAGAGGTACGTTGCAGGATCATGAGGATTGGACTGAAGAGTTAGTTGATTCTTCACCTTGGTTATATGGAGCTCTTCTCTCATTAATCCAGCTTTGAGGCTTACAGTTGATTAAAAATAATCTCAGAATTTTATTCCTTGTTTTGTCATATCCTATTCATTTGCTTAAATTGCAGCTTCATTATTGTGATTTTAGTGTGTTTACCAGTTGATTCTCTTTCTCCAACAGAGGCCTGTGTAGCTCAGTGGAAGTGGTGCTTGTTCTCCCTACTAAGCCGCATGAAGATGGACAGAGTTCGAGTCTAGTCGCCGACTGGAGGAACTTTTTTTGAGTATCACAAGTCAATGTGGTGGGCGTTTTGAGCTATGCTAGAAAAAGTGTTTTTAAATTAAAGTATAGTAGGGCTTTTTGTTTCAAATTGTGCTGCACTTGTACTTCGATTGGATACGAGTGTCCTTCAGTGGTGTTATTGCTGAAACTTTGTTGTATATATTGTGTGTTCATTGCACTACTTCATCTAAAGATGGCAGCCATCAAGAGACGTATGTCAGTGGCTCGGAGGACTTCTACACGAAAGTCTAGCTCTGCCTTGGATTTTTCATAGTGAATGCATTGCAGAAACTTCTATATGTATGCGCTGAAGAATGTGAAGGCTCAATGAGAAGAATGAAAACGTTGACGTATGTGAGAAGTGTCGGGATAGACTGGAGCAATTAGGAATGGAAGCAGACATCGGGACCGTAGCGGAAGAGCTACAGCAGGAGTTCGTGAAAATGAAAAGTGGCCTTCATCTCCTGCAAGAGGAATTGGAACTGCTCAGTAAGGAGGTTCTGGGAATTAAAACTGAAAATTAAATCTGGAAATTAAAACTGAGTTAAAGGTGTTGAATAGAGAAATTAGGACTATGGAGATTACTTTAGCTGAAGTAACTAGAACAGGATTAAGTAAGGGAGAGTTTCTCTTTGGTGAATGATGAAGTATTAAATAATATGGGAGTGATTGGGAGTCAGCAGAATGAAAGCACAAGAGGTCTAGAAGAAATGAGATGTCGTGAAAGTGAGGGAGTAAGTAAAAGAGCATTGAGGGAAAGTAATGAAACTGGGAGAGTCCTGCTGAATAGCATAAAAAAAATGAGGCTGTGAGTGATGCTTGTTTGGATTTGAATGAATTATGAGTGGTACAATATATGGTGATTCTATGATTAAGGGTATGAAGAGCGGTATGACTTGGGAGTGCTTGGCTGGTGGAACAATAAAGAGAGTGACTTTAGCAATAAAGAGAAGGCATGATGCAGAAAAGATGATAGTTATGGTGGGTACAAATGACCTGAGTAGTGGTATTAATCGGGTAGCAAAAGATTTAAGAATATTGTTAGATATCATGAAGAAGAAAAGTGTCAAAGGGAGGATTGTGTGTGTGTGCTGCCTCATTTTGACAATTATGAGTTAAGTAGACAAGCGATGATAACTAATGATATGATTGCAAGAATGTGCAAAAAAAGAGGTCTGGAATTTGTTGATGTCTGGAGTGTGTTTGAAGGCAAAAGACAGCTGTATGCAAGAGATGGGTTGCATCTGAACATGGAAGGTCATAAGTGTTTGAAGAAGTTACTGTTTTCTGAACAAGTTGAAGTAATTGTGCAGAGAAACTAAAATTGAAAAGGTTGAGTGTAAGAGGGACAAACTTAGGCAGTGAATGTATATTTGTTGATGCTTTTTTGCAAAATAATTTGAAGAATAGAGTGGATAAAAATCAGCATGAAACTACTGAAATTAGTAGAATGTAATTTCAGCAGTTCTAAAGCTGGTACAAGAAATAAAGCGAATCTGCAATTTTTGTATACTAATGCAAGAAGCATTCGAAATAAGAGGGAAGAATTTTTGGCATTAGTCAATGCAATCTCACCAAAAGTTGTAGGCATTAGTGAAACTTGGCTGTCAACAGAAGATGTGGTTACTGGAATTGAATGTGATGGGTACGGTATTTTCAGGGAAGATAAAGAAGATATAATGGGGGGAGGAGTACTGTTGGTGATAATTGAGTTGCAGCCAAAGAAAGTAGTATATCAAGAGGATAGACGTGTGAATGATAGTTCATTCGAGGTGGTCTGATGTGAAATGGTGATCAATGCAACCAAATATACAGTTGATTGCTGTTATAGGCCCGGGGGTATGGGGATGATATTAAATTCATGCATCAGCAAATTAGTGCAATAAGTGCAGGGTTAGTGATTATTATGGGGGATTTTAATTATAGTGATATCAATTAGGAGGAGGAAATGGAATTCATACACCTCCTAAGAGATAATAACTTGAAACATCACATAACTGAAGGGACTTGTGGTGTGACAGTGTTGGACCTGGTCATTGGTTCAGAGGACATTCTTAAGTAAGGTGTCCTCATTACTTCCAATTGGTGAGATCAATCATGTGGTGAAACTTAGCTGTCACAAACATTGACTTGAGAGGTCACAAAATTTGTAGATTTCTCTCTTAAGAAGGGGGTATATAAGGAACTATAGGTTAGGTAATTATAATAAGCTTCAGAGTGAGCTTACAGCCATCCCATGGCAAAACATATTGCAGGGGAAAGATGTTAGCAGTGCATGGGATAAAATCAGCAGGTATCTGAGGAAGGCAATATCAGAATGTATTCCCATGGTTAGGAAGACAAAGAAGGTAGGCATTAGATAGATGAGTAGTAGTATCAGGCTTGATCTGCAAAAAAAAAGAAAATGTTATGGAGAATTTACAAGGAGAAAGATGATCAGTACACGCTCAAGCTAGGAAGGTTACCAGCATAGTAAGAAAAGCTAAATCAGATTATGAGAAGACCTTAGCCAAAGAGATCAAGGGTAATCCCAAAGAGTTCTTCTGCTATGTGGCAAGTAAAAGGAAGAATGACTTTGGAAGGATAACCTTAGTGGGTGCTGATGGTATTGAGGTGACCACTTCATATGTAATAGTAGAGTTACTGAGTGATCACTTTTCAGAAGTCTATCACCCAAGTGAGGATATCTCTGTACCTGTAGCAATAACTAATGAGAATTCAAGTTAATAAATCAGAGGTACTTAGTATATGTATATTGCAGAATTTAAATGCAAACACTGCCGTAGCTTTAGATGGATTATCAGCTCGGGTGTTACGTGAATGTGCAAAGGAATTGTCAATAACTCTTACTCGATTATTTAACTTAAGTTTGAACTATGGTATGGTCCCTAGGGAGTGGAAGGAAGGCAAAGTAGTTCCTTTGCATAAAAGTGGCTCTAAGACTGTACTAGTTAATTACAGACCAATCACCATCTCTTGAGTGGTGGTAAAAGTATTGGAAAAGTTGGTTAAAGACAGAATTCAAAAATGGGTGGATCAGAATATGATACTCTATAGGGGCCAACATGGTTTTGTTAAAGGTCGATTCTGCCTTAGCAATTTATTAACTTTTTATAATAGAATGACATCTGAGTTGGACAAAGAAAATGGTTACACGGTTGTACTTTTGGATTTTGCTAAGGCTTTTGACAGGATAACCCATGGACTATGGTTGTGCAAATTGGAGCAGTGGGGATGGATACTAAACTGCTGATATGGATAAGAGAATGGCTCAGGGAGAGATGCCAGAAAGTGGTGTAGGGAGGAGCAGAGTTCAGGATGAGGTAGGTGACAGTGGTGTGCCTCAGGGCTCTGTCCTTGGGCCATTATTGTTCAATTTGTACATAAATAATATAGGAAATGGCTTAAAGGGAGATATTCAGTTGTTTGCTGATGATGCAAAGTTGGGTAGCACAATAAAAAATCTAGCTGATGTTGAGAGTTTGCAGGATGATTTAAATAAGCTGGCAAAATGGATAAAAGGTAATGGATGTCAGTTCAATGCGGAAAAGTGTAAAGTTATGCATTTTGGGATTAAAGGATTACCAGCTGTGTACTACATTGATGGGCTGGTACTCCAAGAGATTGATGAGACTAGGGACTTGGGGGTGTTGGTGGATGTGGAGATGAAGTTCAGAGGACACATTGCTAAGGTGTCCAAGATTGTACATAGGATTACTTGGTTATTGAAGAACACACCCAGAGATAGAGGTTATTATTCCCCTTTATAAGGCGTTGATACTTCCACATTTGGATTACTGTGCTCAAGTCTGGTCACTTGGATTCCTTGGAGATGAGGAGGTTGTGGAGAGGGTTCAGAGGAGAGTGATATAAAAAAAATGCTCCCTACATTGATAGATTGAGAGCTTGTGGATTGCAGAGGTTGGTTGATAGGCAAAGAGGGGATATCATAAAAACATTTAAATTACTTTATTTTATTTATTTATTCGTATGGCATGAATATCAAAATATGCAGTACAATACACTTTAATAATATATAAAATTAAAAGTCAAGAGTCATTTTAAAAACCAATAAAATTAAAAGGTTACATCCATATTGGTCAGATAGTTCATGGCTTCGGGTGCAGCACTTAAAAAGTCCAATTTGTCTCCTGAATATGCTCTGAGATGACACTGAGTCACAATATGGTTCACAGTTTGTCTCTGAGTTCCATAATCACAATGTGGAGATGGTCGTTTACCCTATTTAAAAAGCATGTCTGCACATACACCATAACCAGTTCGTATTCTGTTAAGCTGAGTCCAGGATTTTCGTGGGAGGTGTGAGCAAGCATCAAAACTTTCTTGTAATTCATTGAGAGAAAATTTTGCGATGTCATCTGTATGGCTCTCCCACTGTTCTTGCCACTTTTGCTTCAAGTCAAAGTTAGAATGTAGTAGTAGTTGGGCTAATTGTAGTGGTGGATGTCTTGATCTCAATTGTCATACACTTAAGTCTGGGAGATCTAAATGTATTGGTAGGGCTGTGTTCTCCAAGATTTTCTTATACTCCTGTAAGAGAGCCTTGGTCCTGCGCAGATTCGGTGGAACAATGTTACTAAGAGCTGGAAGCCAGTGTGTGGGCGTTGATTTAATTGTGCCAGAAATCAGTCTCATTGTATTATTTAGTTGGCTGTCAACAAGTTTAACATGTGCGCTATTTAGCCACACTGGTGAGCAATATTCGGCAACAGAGAAAACTAGACCAAGAGCAGTAATCTGCAGATTATCGGCTGTTGCTCCCCATGTCATGCCTATTAGTTTTTGTATTATGTTGTTATGGGTTCTTAACTTAGCAGAAACATTTGTTAGGTGTTGCTTGTAAGAGAGGGTGCGGTCCAGGGTAACGCCCAAGTACTTCAGAAACTTATTGTGTCGTAGTAAACATCCTTCAAAGAAGATATGTAAAGTGACATCTGCCATGTGATTATTAAGGTGAAAGCTTGATACTTCTGTTTTGTCTGGATTGAGCTGGAGCCTCCATTTTTTATAATATTCACCTATAGTTTTCAGATCTTTTGTAAGTACGTCTTCAGCCTGACTCATGTTTTTGTGACGAATGGCAATTACAGTGTCATCAGCATAACAGAACTTGTGTGAGATGGTAGCAGGCAAGTCATATGTATATAGGTTATAAAGTAAGGGTGCCAATACTGACCCTTGCGGAAGACCATTATTAAGTTTTCGTTGTCGGGACATTTTATTTCCTAATATAACTTGAAAGAAACGTTCAGTGAGCATGGAGGAAATTAAGTGTGCAGTCCATTTACATGGGACAATGCTAAGAAATTTGTATATAAGACCTTCATGCCATATTGTATCATAGGCTGCTGTTAGGTCCAAGAAGACAGCTGATGTTTTTTCTTGCTTCTGAAATCCAGCTTCTATGTATGATGTTAAAGTGAGCACTTGATCTCAGCAACCACGTTTTTCTCTAAAACCAGCTTGCTCAATCGGGACATGCTGCATAATTGGTGTGGACAATCTGTTGTACAGAAGGTGCTCTAACATTTTATAGGTGCAACTCAATAAAGCAATAGGTCTAACTTTTTGCCTCCTGGGGTGGTTTTCCAGGTTTAATAATAGCAACTATTTTTGACTTCTTAAACTGGCTGGGTAGTCGGCCAGTCAATAATAATCAGAAAAGAATTCACAGAACCATTTTATAGTATTTGGCCCACTATTAATCAGAAATTCAGGATGGACACCGTCGAAGCCTGGGGGCCTTGCCTGCTTTGATATCTTTTATGACGGCTTTTACTTCATCTATAGTGAAGATTGAGGCATATTGTGAGAAAGGAGGGGCATTTATTTTTAAAGCTCTAAGTTCTTTCTTAACTTTCTTGGTATGTTCACGGTCCCTAGGTGCCCTTGATATATTAACGATTTGATTAGCTATTTTCTCAGGGGAGATGATTGTGCTTTTTCTTTTAGGTAGATTAGTTGTGGATAGTTGTTGGAGAAGATTCCAAGCTTTTCTACTTGATCGTTTGAAGTCAAGGTTTTCAACCGTATCAGTCCATTTTGTTTTTCGAGATGAGTTCAGGCTATGTATGTAGTAATTCATCTGCTATTTCATGATCTTCACTTTTCAGGAATTCTCTGTAGAGATGTTCACTCTCTTCATTCCATCTGGGGACATAATCTTTTCTGTAACCTCTAGGGATATATTTTTTCGCAGTTGATATGATTGCTCCTACAAATCTCTTGTACTCTGCAACTCTAGCAGGTATCCACCGAACACATTTATCCAATTCATTCGCAAAATTTCTCCAATTTGCTTTTTTAAAATTCCAACGCGGTCTTGGAAAAGATCTTGCTATAGGTAGTGTCATACCAATTTCTAGTAACACCGGTCGATGTTGACTGTGTGGGAAGTTAGAAAGTACATATCGTTTTGCTGGTAATGTTTGCCCTTCTCTGTTTATTGAAACAAAACATAAGTCTGGATTAGACTCTGTTTGCCATGCTGATGATCTAAAGGTGTTGCTATCTTTGGCATCAAATACAAGGTGTATATTATTTATTTCTGCCCATTGAACGAGGATATTCCCACAGTCGTTGTTATCACGGTACTTCCATTCTTCATGATGGCTATTAAAATCACCAATCCATACTGTTGGATGTTGATAAGTAGGTATCACATCTATAGACCATGATGTTAAAGGAGGTTTATAGACATCGACTATTGTTATGTTGTGAATTTTCACACTCACAAGATGGGTATCGTTATCACATCTCATTTAAATTACTAAAAGGTTCTTATAAGATTGATGCAGGGGAAATATTTCAGCTGTGTGATAGTGATGGAAGAACAAGAGGCCATCCCTGGAAATTAAGGAAAAGTGTGGTTAACAAGGGTGTGAGAACTAGATTTTTTGCCTGGAGGGTAGTGAATGAGTGGAATGCATTGCCTGACTCAGTTGTGAGTTCTTAGTCTGTAAATGAATTCAAGAAGAGATATGATAGATATTATTTTGACAGTTTGGGTCTCCCTCGATGAGTCTACTGACTCCATGGAGATACCCATAATAATAATAATCAAGTACATTGCAGTACATACTGTTTGCTCATTGACAAATGTGAAACTTTCTACAGCTATAATTAATGCAGAAAACACTAGAATGATGGTGCTGTTTAAAAATAACTATAAAGCAGTTTATATAATTGATTCTTAAGAAAAATATAAGGAATTTGTCACTAAAAGCTTATAACAGATTTTGCAAAGATATATGAAAAGATTTATAACATATCAATTCTAAATAATACTGAGTTTTTTTTATAGCAATCCTGTCCATGAGAGGTTATCAAACCTGTGGTATATTTGTAACCATCATGGTGAAATACATAGTGTCATTGCCTAGTTTCATTCATTATCTATGTGTGAATAGGAAAATGTATATAGAAATATTCATGTAATAGTCTGTTGGATGCAAGTGAGTCAAGTTGCTTTGCTTTGTGTCAAGTAGTAAATGTCAGATGATTCATTGCTCTTTTAACCCAAATTATTTGTATTGATAAATCATTCAGTAACTCTTAATGAAATCAGAAAATTGCTTATTTTAATTTAAATAAATAACTGTTATTATATATTAAAAAAACAATCACAACTGGATGTTTTAATTTTCAGGTAAATGATGAAGCTATATATGAATTAACAAGATTCTGTGGTGGAATTCAGGTGATAAACTTACATGGCTGTCTGGTAAGTTGAAGATATTTGTTATAATGTATAATGTTATAGGAATGATACATACTTACTTTTATAATATACAGACTAAGCTCAGTATGCCTCATCACTAAACAAGATGAGACAGTATAATAACAAGACTAATTTTCACCATTAATCTTTCACTGGTAATGTTGTTTATTAGTGAATACAGAATATGCTGTTGCTTTTATTGAGGTAGTATTTATAAAAGTTAGTTGCAGATGTCTGAAACCCGAAATTTTTGAAATTGGTGATGGGGTCAAATTCTTAATATTGTAAACACAGAGATTACATAATAATTCATGATTCATACATAATAACACAATGGATTAAATTAATTTCTCAAGGCATAAATACTAATAATAAGTAATGTTGAACATGTTTGATAGGAAGCTATACGAAAGAAACTAAATTTCAGCAGATTGATTCCATTTGGCCTTGAATTCTTTTCAAGAATAAATAACTTGATCGGTGTCTTGAATCTTGTATTATGTATAGTCTAGCACATTGCTTTCTGTGGGCCATATAACCATAAAGTTAATTTGGAGAAGTCAGGCTTAAATTAGGTAATGTATAGGAATGTAAGACATTATAATTAATAAATAACATAAAATGGATTTACCTTATATAAATTTTTTTATTAGGATAAAATTTAGAAGTCAGACTATTTGGTTTCAGAATGATCATCTCCCAGAATCTTTGGCCAATTAATGCAGCCATACTTGTGGAGGTTGGGGAAGTGATTCGTAGTTGATGCTGTTTATAAAAATAGTTACTCAGACCTACAGCAGCCTCTATGATATTACATACATGGTATTGAATGGAAGAAGACATTGGTATGTCGTCTTCTATTCAGTACTGTGTGAAGGAGTATCCAGAGCATGGTCTGCCAAACCTGACTTGCTATACAAATGATAATGGATGTAATTTTTGTGTATTTCAAGGCAAATGCTAACTGATCTACCAGTCTGTCCAAAATAAGCTAAACTGCATGCATAAGTAACTACACTCCAGAATGTACAAGAGGATGATGTTGATCTTTATGAGAATGGATGAAAGTTTCTAGCTGAATAGTGGTTTGAAAGTAGCAAGGAGATTATATTTTCAGAGAACTTTAGGTAACTTTTCTGATCTATCCTGAATGTAGGATGTTGGAATGGTTTTTTTGGATGTTGACTATTAACTTGCACTAAAAATGTATATTGTGTCTAAGCCATGTTCCCAAATAGCAAACACATCATAACATAGCATAGCCATACTATTAGTTAATCATGGCTGTGTTGAGGGCTTAGTTTTTCTAAATGCTACATATAGAAGCTAGTAGTGGAATGAGGAGGGTAAAGAGGGTAACCCATTGCTGTTTGTATATTCTGTCTGTGTGTGTGTGTGTGCGCGCACATACTAGTGATTAAAAAGAAATAAGAAACTGTTGATATGTTATTTGATCTAATAGCTGCTGGTTGTAGTCACTTGATAAAAACAAAGTGAGAAAAGCTGTTTCAAAGAACAGAGGTTAGACTGAATGAATGAGAAGGATGAGAAATTGGTTTAGTAAATATGAATCAGAACTGTGTATGGTTGTTGACATGTTTTGAGGAAAGTGGAGGAATAATGATGGCCACCATTTTGATGAAGGAGAGGCCTTGAAAATACCTGTAGAAAAAGGAATAATGCAGAAACAGAAAATCTATAAGCAAATGATTGGAACAGATCTGTGAGAGAGAGTGGGGGAGTCATTTATTAAATGGATTTCTCTCATAGCATTAAGCATATTTAGGATGGTTTTTGATGCACCATCAGAAATAGTATTTGAGACTTGTCATTTGGGATTTGTATAATTTTAGGAGGAGTATGGCACTGTTTTGACAAAAGGTTTTTAGAAACTGAAGAGACTGCAGATATGATGTGTTTCTTCAATGAAAGACTAGAGCAACAATTCAACCCAGGCTGATGTTACCTAATAAGATCTGAGTATCATCAAAAATAAAAGTAAACAAAATAAGATCTTCATTGAAATATATAGAACAGGCCTTTGTTATGGTAATATTAGAAGTTCACAAGGCTGTAAAGAGGTCAGCGTTTAGGGAATTGGCTATGAAAAATCTTGAAGAATTATGTGAAAATGCCAAGATTTGTTAAATGAACAAAAGGATGGAGTGTGCTGTTATCACCTGAACTATGAATGAAATTTTGAGAGTAGTATGAGATCATATATTTATAAAGGAAGAGCACAGAGCTCTAGGGTTCTGTTGCAATAGTGAGGAAATCTGAAGTGGAAACTATCATTACATGTAGTGAACAGTTAGAGAAAAATGGAAGAGCTGTGGATATTTGAGATGAGGATATTTAAACAGCTTCAGTGAGATTTTCTGAACTTCTTGATTCCTGTTGTTTCAATCTTTTAAAACTTTTTAACTCTTTGTACTTTAATCATCAGGTATGAAGCTGCCTCCTTTTTTTAAATCCTCTGGTTAATTAAATTTACTGGAAGATAGTTTTTGAAAATCAGTTATATACATTTAGGTGTGTTCCATTGCATTACTATGAATTATGAAGGCATACTATTTTTGAATGAAAAAATTCTAGTTTTAAAATTATAAATTCTTAAGGTTTAACTACTAAGGAAAGAGAATGTAAAGAAGTAGAAGAAATTAAAATTTAGAAAAATTAAAGAAACTGAATAATTTATTTTATTAGACTAAATTTAATTAATAAGGATTGCCTAAGGGACAAAACTATTTGATTGGGAGGAGATCTCTGCACATCATTTTAGGGTATTGTGTGAGAACTGACAAAGACATTCTGACCTAATGACCTAATCTTCACCTTCTCATAGTGCACACTATTAGTAGGTATTTTCCTGGATAATGAACAAACAAGGATGTGCTGCATTTGGGAATTTAGCTAACCAAATTTTATTCTTATTTGCTTAAACCAAATCAAACTGATGGTAAAGTAATGAAATTTCATGCCGGATTGGGCATCACTCTGTTAAACAAGAAACCTGCTGTTATTGTCAGGAAACCAGGACAAACAATGAAAAGTCAGGTACTGAAACAAACATATATTATTAAGAGGCATTAATGGGGAGGGGGGGTGAACCTGGTAGAAGAACTGGAGAAAAGTACCATGTTGACATATAATTGGTATTACCAAAACAAAAAAATCAAAAACAGATAGAATTCTTCTAAATAACAAATACATCTTGTATTTTAAATTGTATTTTTTATTTAGGATATCAATTTCAGGCAATTACAAGCAGTAGAAAGGAGTAGCTATAGCATTCGACACTAAATATGTGGATAATTTTCTTGAAAAGCAGGCAGTATCAGATAGTGATATGAACAAGCATCAAAATTCTTGTGACTTAATTTTGCCTATAGTCCTATAGGAAAGTTCCACTGTGGAAAAGGTGGAAAAATATTTCAAGTCATTAGAGATGGCAGCTAACAAAAATCAAAAGGGAAAATTGATTCTTTTTGGGAGACCTAAGCAGTAGAGTGCAAAATAAATACCAGACATACAGATGTTTAAGAAAATGCAGAAAGTTGCAGAGGCAGTCATGGAAAAGAAGGAAACATATTGAAAATTCCCAGTAAGAAAATGAAGCATTGTGTAAAAGCAGCTAAACCAAAGGCATGGAAGACTTTGGTTACACTATAGTAGATAAATATCATGAAGGTGACAGAATGTTCTGGAGACTATCAGGAAATCAATTATTTCTTTATTGCAATCTGAAATCCAATCTACTTGGGTAGAAAAAACAATCAAAACTTGAAATGGTAGCTGGAGTAGTTAGCAGTCTATCAGAAATGCTATTATATAGAAGTATAAAAGTTTTATAGTGGATACAATGCATAATTCAGACAGTCTAGTCAGATAATCATATTTCAGATGGAGTAGAGCTCTCATTCTACACATCTTTGAAAAAGAGAAATAAAACTAATATAAGAGCTACAGAAGAATTTTCCTGTTGAATGCCTTTGAGTAAGATTATGCAAGCATACTTCAGAAAAAAAAAAAAACTAAGAAAAATTGTACAGGGGAAAACTTGGAGAATAACAAGCTGGATTCAGGCTTTCAGGATCAGATTTCTACTTTAAGTTGAGAAATCAAAGAATTATTACAAGGATCTCTGTTTGAATTGTAGATCTGAAAAAGACATTTGAAGCACCTACAATTATGTAGTGTGAATGGAGCACTCACCATTCACATCACATAATTATTATTATTCTTATTATTATTCAGGCCTCCATAGAATCAAGAGACTCATCATGGGAGGGCCTTCCTAGGAAAGACAGTCATACCACTCAACTCATTGACTGTTCTTGCTCTCACCACTCTATCAGGCAATTCATTCCACGGTTCAACCACCCTCTATCCAAAGAAATCACTCCTCACCCTCTTGCTCGCAGCTACCTTTCGTAACTTCCAGGTATGACCCCTTGTCATTGCTCCTTTCCACTGTTCCACCAAGTGAAAGAACTCCCCAGTGTTAACCTATAACTGCCTTTCAACAGTTTAAAAGTCTCGATCATATCACCACTCCTTCTTCTATCCACCAAACTCTGCAGTCCAACATTCCTTCAGCCGATCCTCATAACTAACTTTGTACAGTCCAGAAACCATCTTTGTTATCTGCCTCTGTCCCTTTCCAAAGTTAATTTATCTCTTTCAAATCCTGGGGACCAAATTTGAGAACAATAGTCAAAATGTGGTTTGACTAGAGTCTTATTACAACGGAATGATAGCTCTTTTATCTCACAGGTCAGTGTCCTTCTCAGTATTGCCTCAATCCTCTGGGGATACCTTCATCACTTTTGTAGTATGCTCCCTGAATTTCAGTTTTCTATCGATCATCATCCCCAGCTCTCCTATCTCCCCTAAAAAAAACTGGATCTTCTCTGTAATGCCTTCTCCATCTACACTATGCTCACCTGCTTTTTATTCCTCACCTTTGAAATGTATGAGAGTAAATGAATATAGTCACTGCAGTTAAAATAAGACAAACTTCAAAATAAAATTATTTTAAAAAAAACAAAAAAACTTGCAAAAAAAAATGTTCCACATTACCGTAAGTAATGACTTTAGCATAAGTCATTACTTACAGTACTGCTTCTCCAACTCCACTGACCAAGATAAAAGAGAAGCAGTGCTGTAAGTAATGATTTATGCTAAAGCAAATCATCTCCCAACCAGAATTCCTGACTATCCTCTCCAGTTCCCCTTCCAGATAGTGTTGAAATTACCATGCCTCTTGGTAGCTCAGATCACAATCTCATCGAAGTTTCATCTCTAATGGAATACCCGTCTCTTAGCCACTCACAACCTCGTGTTCTTTGACACAACAATGCCAAATAGGAAGATCTCTAAGACCTTTACTTCTCCTTTCCTTTGTCATACTGATGTTTCTGTTCTCCAGTCATTTATTGTGATCTTATTAAAGAAATTATCCATGTTGAAATGAAGGCCTTGATTCCCCACTATTCAAAATCCCCCCACCCTATATCCAAGCTATGGTTTTGTTTTTCAAAAAGTGTGCCAGGATGGTCTAAGACAGTGGTCTCCAAACTTTTCACCGTGAGGGCCACATTGGGTACTTCCAGCACTGTTCAGCGGGCCGTAGTAATAAAAAACTCTAGAACTAGATATGAGTTTTATTGAAAGCAGATAAAAACTGATTACAGAGTATGTGAGGTTAAATTATCGTATATTAATGACAACAAGCGCTATCAGCAAATTCTCATATTTTTATCACAAATTATAATAAAACCATTAATGTGAATGATGTAACTGTGTTTGTTTTTTTAAAATCTTATTAAACTCAGGTTCAAATTTTGAAGTGCTAATTACAAGTAGCAATTTCAAATGTTCATCAGATAAATTTGCCCTGTATTTTGACTTGATATATTTCATTCAGGAAAAAGTTTGTTCGCAAAGATACGTTGTTCCAAAAATAGATATAAATTTACAAGCAAATTTCTTCAAATTTGGGAACTGCTCAGAGTTCAAAAATTTATAAAAAATCGATCAAGTTTCCTTCCTTGTATTTATCTTTAATATGTTCATCACCTGGCCTTCCAGAAGTATCAACTTTGCTCTGAATGCCTTGATATGAGATAATAAATCACAAACTAAGTTATTTTCACCCTGCAACTTTAAATTCAAATTGTTCATGTGGTTCACCAGATCTGCAAAAAATGCCAATTTCCAAACCCACTCGGTATCTGATAAAAGTGGTTCGTAACGGTTTTTCTCGGTAAGAAATATATCAATTTCATTCCTGAGATGAAAGAAGCGTGAAAGAACCTTTCCACAGCTAAGCCGGCGAATTGCAGTATAATATGTCAAGTCAACATAATCACATTCCCTGAGAAAAGACCTAAACTGTGATGATTAAGTACATGAGAGCAAATGAAATTTACCATAGAAATAACAGGTTTCAAGACACAGCTCATATCAACGTATTTTCTACAAAGTGATTGTTGGTGGATAAAGTGAAGAAACATTGGTTTTGATATTTTTGCATCCTCACAAGCTTTTGTGATTTGCTCAACCAACCCCATTTTTATACCAGACATGTTTTTTCCTCCATCAACTGTCATGCACTGCAGACAATTCCAGTCCAAATTATATTCTGTTAGTGCTTTTTGAATTTCTTTGAAGATATCTTCTCCTGTTGTAGTACTATGCACACTGCAAAGTGACGCTAATGCCTGTGTAACATTTAAGTTCATAGTCAATGGCACGTAAAAATACTACGAGTTGCAAGGTATTACAAACATCAGTTGATTCATCCAGCGTGAGAGAATACTGACTAAAACATTGTGCTTTGCCTACAACTTGCTGGATAATATTATTTCCCATATTTTTGACCCGACGAGCAATAGTATTTGGCAATCAGATTGAGCATGTTGAAACCCTTTGCATCAAAATCACTAATACCACCAATAGACAGCATTCCATAATACTAAATGCTGTTTATAGGCCACTAAACTTAAAAATGATAAAATTCTTGCATGAACTCAATGCTGGCTTTCACGTCAAGAAATATGCTCAACTGAATACCTAATGATAATCGGTGACTTAAACATAAATATTGCAAACAAAAAACAGAACAACACTATAATACCTAGACACGCTATACTATCCATGTATAATCTAATACTAACAATAACATCATATACTAGAGAAGAAATATTCGGAAGTACTATCACAGCTTCCTGCCTAGATCATATAAACATCCAAGCACTGCCAAACAGTTACAAAGTGCAAAGTAGCAGATCATTACTTCACGGCTCTAAACTTGCACATTAAGACAATATCCATGCAATGCCCCACATATGAAAAGCAAACACAAAATAATAATAGATGAAGAAATAGTCAACCACGAAATAAGAAAAACCGACTGGGAACACATGGCATCAGACTCAGCAGATATCTTATACAACAACATTAAACTCGCACTGGAGGAAATATATAAGAAAGCTGCAAAGAAAGTCAGAATTTTTTCAAGAAGAACCCAAAATCCTTGGATAACACAAAACTTAATCCTAGAAATACACAGAAAGGACGCTCTATGGAAAGAATTAAAGCGATATCCAAATAACGCAGCTTTAAAAACTGAATATAAGTTTTTAAAGCCTTGCAACACAAATAAGAAATGCAAAAAGAAATTACTATTGAGACAAATTAATCACTGCAGAAAACAACATGAAACAAACCTGGCATCTGTCAACGAGATGCTAGATGATTGTGCTTCCAACACCACTGCTTCTGAAACCATAAAATACAGCTTCATGAAAGATGCAAAACCTATCCAACAACTAGCAAATGATTTTAACCAATACTTTGCAGACTTCTTCCAAGAACTGCACAGAAATATTCCCCCAATCACAAAATGTGATCCTCCACTTGGACCACAATCAAAACAGACATTATGGTTCCCAACCATAAAAGAAGCAAAAGTTCTCTCTGTAATACATCAAAATCAAACCAGGAATTGATGGTATAAGACCTAAGGATATCATGCAACTAGCTTAGGCCCTATCCTACTGAAGTTACTAAATAAAATATTTAAAACAGGACAGATACCAAGTATGCTAAAGACTGCCATAATCACACCCATATACAAACATGGAAAAAGAAATTTAATCAGCAATTACAGACCTATGGCAACATTACCAATTATCAATCAAATTATGGAGCAGATCGTACTAAAGAAACTCACAGCATATACAGAGAACTTTCATATTATCCCCAAAACACAATACGGTTTTCAGAAAAACAAGGGAACAACATCTCTCTCTCGGAAGACTTTACAGATGTAATTAATACCGCCTTAGACAAAAACAAAATTGCCATGGTAGTCTTTATTGATCTAACTAAAGCATTTGATACACTCGCACATCAAACCTTATTAGAAAAGCTGAGGCGTGTTGGAATAGATGGGCCTCTGCACAGGTGGTTTACAAACTAACTTCAAAATAGAAAGCATATCACACATATTGGGTCAAACCAAAGTAGAGAGCTACCAGTAACCTGTGGAGTGCCACAGGGAGCTGTGCTCTCCCCAACTCTATTCAACATTTATACGCACAATATTAATCAGCTACCTCTCAAAGGTAAGATCTTCCAATACAGATGATACAGCTATAATATCCATCCAAGCATAGCCCAAACAAATATGCAACATGACATAAATCTGCTCATAGACTGGCTCACCAAAAACTCCATACACCTAAACTCAGAAAAGACAAAATTAATGATATTCAGAAATCCACTGACTCGGCCAGTCGATAACAAATATATAATCATCCAACATCCACTCTCCAACATAAAAAAAAACTCATAGAACAGTAAAACCACTACAATCACTCAGGTTGAAACAATATGATACCTTGGAATTTACTTCGATGCAGATATGAACTGGAATAGCAACAAACTCCAAACAATAACTGGCAAACTCTATAGGTTTAAAGACATAGTTCCCACACGCCTAAAAATGCTAATATACAAAGAGCTATGGCAAAATATACTAAGATACGCTACCCTACAAACTAAATAGATTAATGTCGTTACAGTACAAAATGATAAATCTAATCTTTTGGAAACAGAGACAATGTCGACTTTATATACACTGCAATGTCAGAACACAAAATACTGACAGCGAAACACTTATGTCACTATGCAGCTTTGCTAAAACATTATTTCGATGCCAACTACAGGACAGTCAGAAATACATACCGTATAACAAGAACCTCAGACAACTAATTATATCACACATAAATACAATAATCACTATAGAAAGGCCACACGAAACTTCTGCTTCCTAGACATGATAAACAAATTACCTTTCGAATACAGAAACCTTACAAACTACAATAGTCTGAAAAGAGCTCTAAGGACATACTATGAACAAGAAACACGCACCCTGAATACCATAGAAACTTAATGAAACACAATATATTCGTTCAGGATATATTTTTTGATGCATCGCTGAACTGGAAGTTCAGCGATGCATCAAGACATTCCAAGTTATCGTATGTGTGAATTTCTCAATCAACAGCTGCAGTGGAAATCAAACCCATTAAACATCAGTCTACTTCCCAATACAGCAAACAAACCAATAAATAATAACTGGTGTCATCCTCAAATAAGCTTAACAAATAAGCTTCGAGGATGAAAGCTGAGAAATTACATCTCATCCAAGATCAATTGAAAAGGGAAAAAAAAATCCAAATCCATATATATCACATTTAAGTGCTGTAGTTACAGCACTTAAATATACTAAAAATCAAAATTGTTAATATATATATAACTCATTGTTAAATAAATAAATGCTGTATTATTATTATTAATACATTATACAGGGAAAAACAAAAGAAAAGAAAGGAAAAAAATCAGTACAAATTTCATTGTTACAAAAAAAAAAAAAAGAAAACAGAATTAAACCTGTTGTAAATATGCAATCACAATATGTAATCTTATGTGTTGTAAATATGCAATCACGATATGTAATCATAATTTTTATAATAAAAAAAAATTTTCAAATTTTTTTAAAAGAAAAATATGTTATCAAGTATGTATCGTATGTAATCAAATGCATGTAATGTATGTATCATATGTAATAATAATAATAATAATAAATTATTATTATTATCTGTTAGATTACAAAATTAAATTAAGCTAGACTTTAGGACTCGAAGCAATTTTTCAGCTTTTATTAGCCACTATCCATACCAGTTGGTTGTAATTTATATGTATACGTATATAAGTTATTTTTTTTATTGTTAATTTTTTTCCTTTTTTGTAAACATGTTGCTCTCCAGCTCAATTTAATTTTGTAACCTAATAGATGATAATAATAATAATAGGACTCTAGCTTTGATGTAAGGGTTTTTTTTTTTTTCATCAGAGGTCAAGCCAATAGTTGTAATGGTTGGTCAGTAACTTTAGCATCCAAAAAAAACTTTTTTTTTTTTTTTTTGCTCATGATGTTACTTACTCTGTGCAAATCCCAAAATCTGCCCAACCCTGGAATATTGCTCTCACATTTGCACACCTAAAAGCTCTAATTGTTCTTGATGCTGTTCAGAAGAAAGTTCTCTTGATTAACAACTCCCCTCTCATCGACTCTTAAGCATGAGCAGCCATTCCCCACAAAGTATTTTCTCAAGACTTCAGCCTCCAGCTCTTTAAGAAGAATATCAACTTATTGCTTTGTTCTTGACTCCAGCCTGCACATGGCATTTATTTGCAGCCTCTCATGTATAAGAGTGATATTTAAAAAAAATAAATAAAATAAAAATTTCATTTTTATGTAAAATAAGTAAACAGTTCCAACATTTATCAGAGATAGTTTTTGTTTGCCATTTGGCAACAAACTTTAGTACAGATACATCAACATTACTTACTGCCAAAGTATCTTTCTTCAAATTCATATTTTAACTTTGGTAATCATAGGAATTGTTGAAATTGTTTAAAAATTGGATCATGAAGTTCATTTTATTCATGAGCAGTTTTAATTTATCTGTTAGTTTTGTTTTAGTTTTGAAATGTATAGCATTATGCCTGAATTGAAATACTCAAATTATGCCTGTGATAAAGAAAAAAAAATTCTTCATTCATTTACATTAGGATTACAGAATCAAATGAGTTCAATAGCATATTAATTTTAATTAAATTTTAAAGATATTTAATTAACAGGGCTAAAATTTGGTGATAAAATTCTTACAGAATATAACAGACGAAAGTCTTCAGTATGTTAGTCAACACTGTCCCAAACTTCATTATTTGTGTGTGTCCAATTGTTCTCATCTCACAGATGCATCACTTATTGCCCTTGGGCAAGGATGTCATAACCTAAGGTTAGTATAAATTTTAGGATAAAAACATAACTGAAAGTTTTGCAAGTTATTTGTAAAACATTAGTTTTACATGACTTGGTGATAAAAAAAAAGTTTTATCACCAAGTGTGTATATAGGCATAAGTACTTGCTAGAGCTCATGTTGACAGTATTAGTGAATAAACACAGTACATAGAGATGAATTAAATAATTGACTCCAATATTTCATCTATCTTCATTCTGACATTTGTTTCCAGTTTGAATAAAACTATCGTCTGAATGGCTTTAATCCATTTGTAAGATTGGATAATTTATTATATAATTATTGCTTTTGAAATAGAGGAGATTATTTTAATTTAGGGAATACAATTAATTGTAATGTTCTCATTAAGACATGAATATTGCTATATATGTAACTATAGTAACTACATGAATGTAATCGCCCTCCAGATCCAGACATCTGCTTTGAATGATTATCTTAAATATTCCTCTGCTGCCTTCATCTCTCATGCTTTTGAAAACCTCCAATGACTATCAAAAACTTCATTCTCCAGCAAGTATGCCAAAACCAAAGATTAAAATTCAGCATATTCAGGGTTAGAAGGAATGGATGCAAGTTTTTGGATGTGTGGAGTGAGTTTGAGGGAAGATTGGATTTGTATAAGAGGGACAGCCTACACTTGAATGCGTTTGGCATCAGAAGTCTTGAAAAATTATTATTGATATAAGACCTAACACAGAGAGTCAGGAAAACTGAATTCTGATGGGAGAAATTGTGAGAATCAGTATGTTAAGTCTTATATCAATTAATAATTTTTCAAGACTGCTGATGCCAAACACATTCAAGTGTAGACTGTCCCTCATACAAATCCAGTCTTCCCTCAAACTCACTCCACACATCTAAAAACTCACATCCATTCCTTCTAACAGCCTAAATATGCTGAATTTTTATCTTTGGTAAAGAGTACAGTGTTTTTAAGAAGGATAGACAGGATATAAGAGGAGGAGGTGTGCTGCTAATGATATAAAATGTCTTGAATCCAGTTAGAGTTGAGACCTGTGACTGCAGTACTAGTAACAATTTTTCAAGTGTGAAGTCTGAAGCAATCCGTCATGACGTAGAGTCTAACAAGATTAAATACATAGTGGGGTGTTGTTACAGACCGGGTTGAAAGAAATTCAACAGCAAAAGAAATACATAAACAAATAAATATAATGAGTGCGAAAAGAGTAATCATAATGTTTAATGTCATAATGGGGCACTTTAAATATCTGAGCATTGATTGGATAGCTATGAAATCTCATGAGAAGAATGAAATTGAATTTATTGAGCTGTTGCAAGACAACTTCCACAAGCAGCATGGAACTCGAGGTCAAACAGTGGTAGATCTGATTATAGTGTCAGAGGCGGGGGGGGGGGGGGTGCGAATTTCAGTTAAAAACGTAACTATTCTCCTTCTGGTTGGTGACAGTGATCATGCATTATTACTCACTTGGAAAGTGACTAAGTTTATGAATGTTTCATTCAGAAAAGGTTACATGCTGAGCTACAAAACAGAAATTATGACCACCTGTGGGATATGGTTGGTTCTGTGCCATGGTATCAGTTATTGGACATGGAGGATATCGAAAGTGGGTGGGAAGTGTTTAAAAAATACTTAAATGATATGATATCAGAATGTGTCCCAAGAGTTCGAAGAATAAATAGAGTAGCAGTGAAATGGATGTGTAATCTAATAAGCAAGAGATTCGTAAGAAAAAGATTATGTAGAAGGAATATCATGTGCATAAGGATGATACTAGTTATGATAATTATAAGCAGCAGGCCATAAGAGTCAGTTATATATGGAAAGCTAAGTCCGAGTATAAAAGAAACTGGATCTGCAAGTTAAAGACAACCAAGAAGAATTCTATTGTTATGCTGCAAGTAAAAGAAAGAAAGAATAACTCTAATGAATGCAGATGGTATTTGGGTGACTGATGCAGAAGTGAATGTTCATCTAACGAACAGCCATTTTGCTAAAAGCTATCAACCTGGTATAAGCAACAGTGAACCACCACTACCACTTCACCGTATGAGAAAACTCATGTGGATGAAGAGGAAGTACTAGAGCTGTTGCACAAAGTAGATAAGAATTCTGCAATAGGAACTAATGAGATATCAGCACAGATGCTAAATGAATGTTCAGTTGAACTGGCTTTTATTCCCTTGACTAGGCTATATAATTTGAGTCTCAGAACAGGAAAGATTCCACTGGAGTGGTAAGAATGTGTGATAATCCCATTGCACAAGGGTAGTGCAAAGACCGATGTATTCAGCTTTTAACCAATCAGTATCTCAGGGATGGTGGAGAAGAGGAAAGGTTGGTTAGGGCTCATATTCAGAAATACATTTACAGAGAATCTCTACTTTGCAATGAACAGCATGGATTTAATAAAAGAGGTGTTTTAGCAACTTGTTCACGTTCTATAATAATGTTACCACTGAATTAAACAAGGGGAATGGATAACCACGATACTTTCGGATTTTGCTAAGGCTTTTGACAGAATACAGCATGAGGTTCTGTTGCACAAATTAGAGAATATGGAATTGGATTATAAACTATTGGCATGGATAAGAGGATGGCTGACTGACATATCAAAAAGTGGTATATCAGGGGTGTGAATCTGCAAGATTCAAGGTAACCAGGGGGTGTGCCTCAAGAATCAGTCCTTGTTATTCAATCTATACATTAATGAAATTGGGAAATATTTGACACGTGACATTCAGCTATTTGCTGATGATGCAAACATAGGTAGGGTAATCAGAAGTGCTACTGATATTGCAGTATAGACTGGAATTGTGGGCAGAAAAGAGCTGTCATTTCAATGTTAATAAATGTAAAGTCACACTTTGGTGTGATTTAATATCCAATGTTCGTATTATATTGGTGGGATTATGTAAGGCTAGGGATTTTGGAGTTTTAGTAGACAGGAAGTCAAAGTTCAAGAGTCATGTAGCAAAAGTTGTAAATACAACTCCGAGAATAATGGCAGTGCTGAGATGAACCTTGACATGTAAAGATGAGGAAGTCATTTTGTCTCTTTATAAGGCCTTGATAAGACCTCACTTGAAGCATTGCTCACAGGTCTGGTCTTTTGGTTTCCATGCTGATTCTGATACAGTGGAGAGAGTGCAAAGGAGAGTGTTAAAAACAATATCAGGATTGTGGAATACAAATTATGAAGATGAATTAAGAATTTATAGGCAGGCAGCAGATACTAGTAAACAGGAGAAAGAGGGGTGATATGATTGAGACTTACAAACTTCTGAAAGGGTCATACAGAATTTCAATAGATAGAATTTTTCATTTTATGGAGAGTGGGGAAAGGACATGAGGGCATCTGTAGAAATTGAGAATGACTGCTGTCAAAAATGGGGTTATGGCTAAATTTTTCTCTCATAGAGTAGTTGTGTGTGATTGGATTGCATTGCTATGGGATGTTGTGTGTGTGTGTGTGTGTTCAAGTAGTGTGAATTCATTCACGCTACTTGCACACACACAAAACATCAAATGAATAGTATGGACTCTCCAGTTCTGGACTCCCTGGAGGTCTCTCTTAATAATAATACAGGAAAACCTCACTTAACGCAATTAATTAATCTATCGATTAATGCCTGCTAAGCAAAATCGCATTAAGTGACTACAATAAACCAATAGGATTAATTATAATTCATCCATCAGTTAGATAACTGAAAAAAAAAATTGTAAGCTATATTAGAGGATAAAATCATCAAAGTTGATAAAAATCAATTGCTTAAATTTCTATTTAATGTTTAAACATTTGATTGAGCTACTTTTTAAAAAAAAAAAAAAAAAAAAAAAAAAAAAAATAAGTAAATATGTTTGAATAGTGCTCGACTTTTTCATCTTCTTCAGTCCAGTTTGATTTTTAAAATGATCAAACCATCCTAAACTCCCAGTAAAGTTTTTGCATTCCTCTTGAAATTTGGTCTCTTTCAGTGATGTAAAAATATTGAGAGCTTTTGCCTGAATATTCCTTGTACTAAGAGGTATTCTTTTTTGGTTACAATCTTTAATTCTTTATCCAAGTTTAAACAAAGTTTGCACCTGAAGTAATTTCAGGACTGGGGCAACTCATATAAGGAAGCTAAGACTTCACATCACTTCGCTTGGTATCCCATAATGCAAAGCACATCTCCTTGCAGACATGTATAATGCTATGCATTATGGGAAGGGTCACAACCCAGACTGGTTTCGACCTTTATTGAGGTCTCTTCATTGGGAGCCAGATCCAGAGGTGATACTAAGGTTGAAGTAATGCAGAAGTCATATTTTCATATACGAGTTGCCAAAAGGTGTCACAACTTATTATTAAATTACTCTGGATTAGAGAAAGTTGTTGGAAGTTTTTCCACTTGGTTACGAGTTGCCCCAGTCCTAAAAATCCTTCAGTGAGAGCCATACCTAGAGGATCTGGCTCCTACTGAAGAGACCTCATTAAAGGTCCAAACAAGTCTGGGTAGTGATCCTTCCCATAATGCATAGCATTATACATTATACATGTCTGCAAGGAGATGTACTTTGCATTATGCGATACTAAGGCAATTAATGTGAAGTCTTAGCTTCCTTATACGAGTTGCCCCAGTCCTGAAAATACTTCAGGTGCAAACTTTGTTTGCTTACACTTGGATAAAGGATTAAACCAAGTATATAATATTTTGGTATCTTTAATTTATAATATAACCAAGTGGGGGAAAAAAAAACTTTCAGTGATACAAGGCATTCCATCTCAGTACTGTTTTGGATGATCTGCATGCTTTTCCTTTGTATTCTTTGCTCTTATTTAATGTACAGTGGTGCCTTGGTTAACGACAGTAATCCGTTCCAGGATTACTGTTGTTATCCAAGGTGCGATTCCCCATAAGATTTAATTGAAAATCGATTAATTTGTTCCGGCTCCTCCCCATAACCATAGTACATATTAAAAATGCAGATAAAACTCATTTAAAATGTCATAAAAATATGGTAAATATTATATAGTATATGTATTTGCTACAAAAAAAAAAAATTAACATTAATAAAATGAATTGTTCATGAAAACAGTTCTTAATTATCAATCTTCACCAGAAGGACAATTGGGCTCACTTTAGAGTTTTTTGACAAATGGACCTGTAAAAAAAAACATGTCTAGGGTTGTTAGCTTCTGCTTCTTTTTTTTTTTTTAAATGTTTCTGAAAAACAGCATGGACTTGTCATTAAATAGATCTGCAGTTCTGATAACCTCAGATTTGTTTGGATTCCAGTTTATAGCAACATTTTTAACTTCCTCCCACTTTGCCAAAACATTTTTGATTTCAGCAGACGTAATTTGTTCTTTCTCTTCATCTTCAGATGAAATTTCCATTTCCTTTTCTTCACATTGCTGCTGAAAAATTCTTTTAGCTAGTCAGTAGTCAGTTCTTGGTCATGCATCTCCAATAATTCTTCAACATCTTCTTCCTCTACTTCCAAGTTAAGATCATGAGCAGTTGCCACAATATCCTTTACCAATTTGTGTCCTTCATCTGAAGTTTCTTCATTACCAAAGGAAGGACACAGTTTTCTCCATGCTGCTTTGAGACATTTCATTGTTACCTCTTGCCAAGCCTTTACAATTAGCCTAATTGCTATGACAATGTTGAGTTCTTCCTTCCAAAATTTTCTTAGGGTTATGTTGGTAGCCTCACACATTGCAAAGCCTGATAAAAAGTGCCCTTGTGTAAAGTTTTTTAAAATTTGCATTTATCAGATGATCCATAGCCTGAATCAGAGATGTAGTCTTGGGAGGAAGAAAAATCACCTTGATAAAATCTAATTCCTCTGGTAGCTCTTCTTGTATGCCCGTTGGATGGTCAGGTGCGTTATCCAAGGTTAAAATGGCTTTTAGAGGCAGATTATTTTGCTCAAGATAGACTTTGACAGTTGGTCCAAATGCTTCGTGAATCCAGTCTCTAAATTCTATTCTTGTGACCCAGGTTTTGCTGTTAGACTTCCACAAAACACCGAGATTGGATTTAGAGACATTGAACTTTTTGAATGCTCTGGGATTCTCTGAGTGGTAGATTAACGTTGGTTTTACTTTGCAGTCTCCACTTGCATTTGCTGCTAAAAGCAATGTTAACCCACCGTTCGTTGGTTTATGCTCAGGAAGTGTTTTTTTCTTCTTTTGTGATAAATGTCCTGTTGGGCATTTTCTTCCAAAATAACCCAGTCTCATCACAATTGAAGACTTGTTGAGGTAGGTATTCTCCTTCTTCTATAATTCTTGTGAAGCTATTCACAAATTTATCTGCTGCTGCTGCTTTGTTAGTACTAGCTGCCTCTCCGTGTGTGACCACATTATGAATTCCTGTTCTTTTTTTTAAAGTTGTCAAACCAACCTCTGCTACCTTTTGAAATCATCATTTACCTCAGAACTTGGTCCCGAAGTCTTCTTTTTCAAATCTTGATAAATCTGTTTAGCTTTCTGAACAGATTGCATTTTGAGATGTAGTATCCACCACCATTTCACCTTCTTTCATCCAAATTAGTAATAGATTTTCCATTTGCTCAAAAAGAAGCCTGCTGACATTCGACCTTAGCTACCATAAGTTCTTCTTTCTTAGCCAAAATGGTTGATATTGTAGAATGGCTGGTTTCATATATTCGAGCTAGCTGCATAACTTTCACACCTTCATGATGTTTTGTTATTGTTTCTTTCTTCTGTTCAATAGAGAAAATTTTTCTGTTTTTTTTTTTCCCTCACTAGCTTTCTTTTTTGGGACCCATTTTGTCACACGGTAAAAAATTTCACTCTATAAAAAAAAAGATACGCAAAATACGGTATTATTACAAATTGTACAACACCAAGACAAGGGATACAAAGAACATATCGTCATCTGAAAATAAAAGTTAAAAAAAAAAAAACTTTTTGAAATAAAAGTTGACACTTTTTTATTTGAAAAACTTTTTGACTTAATACATTTTGTTTGTAAGGTTACAATATTAAATACAGCACTTACTGTAACATACACTTATTAGCAGCTTATAGATACAATTATTATACAGGTGAGATTTGATTTTGCCTTTTGATGGCGATTGAACAGTGACATGCACCCGCCTATTTATTGTCTATATGAACCAACACATAAAAAATAAATGCTTAAATACTCATTTTCATCATAAAATCCATTTATAACCACAAATTTTAAAATAAAGCACAGTACACCAGAAGAAAAGAAACAATAAATGGAAAACATAAACAGCTGGCTATGATGGGTCAAACATATCTGAGCTTCACAGCTATGCCGCGTGGCTGTTCTCTATTCGACAGTATCTTCTCGTGCATGGCTGAGTGTGATTGGAAAATTCTGGTTTTTTAGATCTGATAGAGGTTCACATAATCGAGTCCTTAACCAAAGCCTGTGTCATTAACCAAGAGATTTTTTTTCTTAGTCACTTGTCGTTATCTGAAGCTGTTGTTAACTAATGTACCAATGTAGTCCAAACTGTAGATTTGTTGCATCCCAGGTCTCGCACAATCATTGTATTACTAGCACCGCTTTCATGTATATTAATGACTTCCAGCTTTTCCTCTAACACAGTGGTCAGCAACCTTTTTAATATGAAGGGCGCAACACTGCAGGGGCCATGATGCTCACGGGCACTGTGTTGCCGACTTCTCCTGATTTAAATAATTAAACTTAAAATTACAATTGGCATGAATGGTTTTGAAATGTCTTTCTATATTACTTTTTTTAGAAATAGCCATACTATTATTCATAATAAACAAATACATTTGCCATATGATTAATAAAGCAAGGTGCTTGCATCTGATCTGACAGATAATTGCTAATTGCAAAATGAATATTCTTTTTGTATTCATTTTCTATTTTTATTTTTTATGGTATTTTATATTCATTCATATGTGACAAAAATATGTTGTAAAAGCGAGGTAAATAAAATGTTAAAATTTGAAATCTCATTTTTCTTACAAACAACTAATCATAGAATTTCTAATCCTGAAACGAGAGAAAAAATGCCTGTGTCATGAGCCCTCCATAATTTTCAAATTTTATATTGCGCTGTTCATATTAAAAAGGTTGCTGAACTCTTCAAGATGTGCGGTACATATATGGCAAATACTAAAGAAAGAGGTCTGGAGCTTGCTCCACCTTTACTATGAGTTGCCCATAAGGCATTACTTATGCTTGCATCCGCCAAAACTTTAATTTCTATATATTCAGCACGAAACTCTTGTAGTTTCTATATTCAGCTATGAAATAATGTTGGATTCAATATTCACTTAATTTGTACTATCATGTATTATATTTGCAGTGTGTTTTCTTTATGTTTTCTTGCATTTTAGCACATACTAGTAATGAATGTATCTCTCAGATATACTGCGATCTACGCTGCAAAAGTAAAATGAAGGAAAAGTGACTGAGCAAGAGAACAGAGTGTGCACATGCACTTGCAACGATAGCTTTGAGTTAACTGCCAAGCGTTTGTCAGCCACTGGCTGCTACATTGACAAGTGCTGCTGCTCACTGCAGATTGGTGACGAAAAATTTCTGATAACATAAAAAAATTGTGTTAACTGATTAATCACTCGCTTAAATCGGGAAATAGTATCATTTCACTCAATCGTGTTAACTGGTTATCGTGCATATCGAATTCGCATTAAGAGAGATTTTCCTGTAATAATAATTTAACACGTTCACGCTAGGCAGGAATGAAACAACTCAGACTGTCCATGACCTTGCAGTGAGACATGAGAATTTTTCTCATACTTCCTGTTTGTGTATCATTGGCACATCACAAATTGCCAGGTTCCTTGATTTTAACAAAAAACATCATGGCAGGGTAGAGAGAGAGAGAGAGAATGTGTTTGTTTCAGGAAACATATAAGGAACCAATAATTGAAGCGAGTCAATAACTCCCTTTTTGTTTAAATTAGTGCAAAGAAAAGTTGCATAAAAATAAAAAAAATAAAATAAAATAAATATGTGAACCAACATTGATCACACATGAGCCATGCAAGAATGATTTGCAAATATGAGTGAGGGAAAAAAATAAGTTTGAATCAAAATGCTTCATTAGAGGGAAATAATGTGCAGTTGTGGTACTGTGTCAGGCAGAAAGAAATTAGTTGCTGTGAGACAGATCGAATTACATGTTATCCTGTAATCTCTAAACATGCACATTTGCAGTTATGATGGGAATAATATTAAAGGGGAAAAAAAATTTTGAAAGAGAGAGAGAGAGAGAGAGAGAGAGGAAGATTTGTTTGCAAAATATAAATAAGTAATCCATGAAAAACAGGGCTTGTATATATTGATAGCTAAGTGACTATAGGAAGGGACATATCCACCAAAGTAATAATGTTGATCAAATGATTTATCTAGGTCTGACATGAGTTATTACATATAACAAAATTTGCCTGAATCCACTGCTTCCTATACACTCTGACATTGACAACTTTACATCACAGAGGCTTAAGTCATGACGCCCATCTTTTATAACGGCACAACAACTTGTCACTGAGGGCTATGATGTAGCAACAGCATGGCACATGTAATGGACTGCCCAAGCCCCAGTAATCTGGCAGACTGTCTTTAACCCAAACAGCCCTCTATCAAGGTTCAGCCTACCTCACAAAATATGGACCTCCCTAAATAGGAAGCTCTGCACCTACCATGGTAGGTGCAGAGCTTCCTTGTTTACTTGGGGAATAAGACCAAACTCATCTTTTGACTGTAGTGAGGATAACCAAACTATACAACATATCACATTTGACTGTCCTCGCAGAGCCTACATGGGAGAACCTGACTTTATAACAGTTTCTACAGATGCTGTTGACTGGCTATCAAACTTAGACATTCAATTTTAATTTTTTGTATATTTTTATATGTATGTATGACTACAGTGTCACTTCACACTATTGTATTATTTTATGCATCTTGTGTGGTGGCATATGCATGTATTCTTCTTAGCCAAACGCTATATAAATAAATAGTTGCATAAGGACACTTGTATTCATTCTTTCACAGGACAGGGAGGATGTGGAATCCAGATGAGAAATGGATATGTATAAATATTGGAGCCTAAAGATAATTTTTTTTTTTAGAAACCAAACACCCAGTAGTTGGAAGTGATAGTGCAGTAGAGTTAGAGGTAGGAACCATAAAATCAGTTGATGCCTACATGTGTTTCATGATAAGTGCAGCTCATACAACTGAATGTTATTTTATGGATTCATAAGGACTCAGTTATAACTAAGAAGATGGGCAATTATAGAGAATATAATGATCTATGGATGTGAATGCCCTCACTAATAACCAAGAGAAACAGGTAGAAGTGAAAATGGCTTATTTGAGACAAAATATTAGAACCACCTGTGGATCATGTACATTTTTCAGATGATCCACAAATAAAGATGGAGGTAGAGGAGCCTATAACAGAGAGGATGGAAGCACATGCCTTGAAATGGTATGGAAGCATTGAAAATAAGAGAAAATTGGTGGCCATTGAGAGTTTAAAACTGCAACCTAATTGCAGATTTCAGATGGTTCCCCCATCTTCTAACTCTGAACTAATGCTAGGGTCCTGCAAGGTTAGGTCCTCTCACCTACTCGCTTCCTTTTATATATCAATGATTTGTTTGTTCCAGTTTATCACTTGTCCATTATACAATTTGCTTATGACAGTACACTACATCCCTCCTTCTGACTTGACATACCTCGCACCACCACAACTTACATAACAACCTGAGCAAATCTAAATGTTGATCTCTAAACCATTCTTCGATAGGACTCAAATAACCTTGTCTATTTCAGTGCCTACAAAATGTAGTTCTGTCTTAATTCTCTCAAAAAAAAAAGAACAGAACCATATTTTTCAATCTTACCTTTGACAACTCCCAATTACTTTATCCCTGTATACAAATCAGTTCATCCCATTGAATATTGTTCATGCATTTGGAACAGTTTTCCCAAGAGCTCCTTAAAAATACTTGATGCCATGCAGATGAGAGAGCAATCATACTGATTAATGACTCATCTCACAAGAACTGCTTTTGCACATCTGTTTAGTTTCTGCTGCATGCATCTTCTATAAATATTTCCATAGTAAGCCTTCATCCTCCCTCCCTCCCTTCTCTCTCTTTCTATCAAATTCATTGAAATATATGCAGCTGTTAGCCAACACCCTTTCACAGTTCAACCCCAAACTCACAGAACAAGTTCTTTTTCCTTCTGTTTCATTCCTGCTGCTGCTCTCTGGAACAGCCTTCGTTCTCAATTCTTTTCTCACACATGGTACTAACATACTATAGGTTGACCAACCAACCGCTTGTGTTTGGGCCCAACATAAAAAAAAAAATGTAAGGACAGCACAACAGATTATGGCAATGATGTTGGAGGAGACTGATATATAGAAGTGAGGAGATTATAATTTAATTATAACCTTCTTCCAGGCTACATCGATTCCTGTGCACAGATCCATTCTCAACTTTTTCAAAAGGATGAAGAGATATATTGAAAGGGGTCCAGAGATGATTGACTGAAATGCTTTCTGGTCTCTGGATTATGTAGAATGATTGAGAAAATGCAATTTGCATGAATGAGGTGAGGAGCAAGATTTTTGCATGGAGAGCAGTAGGTGATTGGAATGTATTTCTGAGTGTGGTGAGTGCACTGCAGAGGAAATTAATGCATTTAAGGCACAGTTCGATGAGCTGTGTGTGTGAGAGAGACAGCAGGATCTCCCACAATGGATTTTTGACTATGAAGGTCTGATAATAATAATATAGGACATGAAAATTGATTCAAGATATCATGAAAAAGCATTTTATATCCTTTTTGGCTTAAAATTATAAGTTTTGCCAAAATGAAGCTGTACGGCTCTTTCTTTAGTAATTATAATAAATTTTTTAAATGACATTTACATATCTGTTATTACTATCCTATCTATAATCTAAATAAACTATTTTTAAATACATGCTTAATAAAGACTGTGTAGTAAAAACGTAGACATTTTTGTATTTCATATGTTCTTTAGAACTCTTGAAGTTGCAGGCTGCTCACAATTTACTGATAGTGGCTTCCAAGCTATGGCAAAAGTGAGTATTGCTAAAAACAAATAATAGATATAGATTTTATGGGGGAAGGAAAAAAGAAGAAAAAACAAACAATAATTTAATAGTAAGTACTAGCATTTTTAGATTGCTGGAGATTTTAATAACAAAAAAAAATTCATTAATGCTATTTATCAAGATTTTGATGACATTTTTTTAAATTGACTAATATGAATAATTATATATTAATTACAAAAATCATAATTTTTTGTGACCTGTAGGTTTTGAATGATGAATTTGATATGTTCATCAAAACAATCCGTTTTTGCATTGGAAAGAAAGGTTGTTAAAATTTTCCTCCTCCCCTTTATTTGTCATGTTCATATTTGTGAACGTGATACATCAGAATCATTCATGCCTATTCAAAAGTCTGTGGAATGTTCCCTATAAGGATAGGTTAAAAATCTGTAGGTTGCAAGTTTAGTTGATAGGTGCAAAATAGGGGACATGATAAAAGAAATTGTTCAATATATGACAAATGGAGAGAGAACTATGGGCCTTCCCAAGAAGTTTTGTAAGAGTGTGGTTAATAAGGTGGCACAGACTCGATTTTTACCTTAGAGAGTGATGACTATGTGGAATGGGTTGCCAGAGGTAGTTTTAAGTGCCCTTGACAGTGGATGAGTTTTAAGGAGAGGTATGATAGGTATTGTATGTATTGAAGTTAGTGTGGGTCTACTATGATGAGTCATCTCCATGAAGATATCCATATAATAATAATAGTCATAATTTACAGATTGATATTCATGTATATTAAAGGAAAAAATTGTTTTTGTTAATTACTAAATATTTCATATAAATAGGTAAATATTTCAGTTTTTTGTATGACTTTTCGTATTGCTTTATACCAGAATACCGCTTTAGTATGTCAGTCACAAAAATGAGGGGTTTCTGTGTATTTTTCTTTTTAATGTGAAAGTTAACTTTTATATCCCGACAGTAGAATTTCACCTCTTATCAGAAAAGCATATAATTTTATTTTGCCATTACATGTCACACTGGCTAGATTAGCTGCTACTCCATTCTCGTGATATTAAGAGAACCAGTGATTCTTAAAGAAGGATTAATATTTCTTCTTAAGAAATGTATGCATTAGGTTGAAATCTAAATATTATTATTATTAATACCCAACCTCCATGGAGTCAGACTCATCATGGGAGATGCACACTATCACACACAAAGCTCATCCAACCATGCCTTGCACTGATTCATTGCGTCTAAATTCACAACACACTCAGGCAATGCATTGTGCATTAACGATATAGGAAGGCATCTGAGATGAATTGTTCAGTTATTTGCCCATGATGCAAAATTGGTAGAGCAATAGCTAATACAGATGATGTTAAAATTTTGTAAAATGATTTGGATAGATTCGTTGTCTGGGCAAAGCAGAATGGATATCAATTTAATATGGCATAATATTAAGGTTATACATTTTGAGATGAAAAGATTATTAGCTGTATACCACATTGATGGAGCTTTACTACAGGAAATTGATGAAGCCAGAGATTTGGGAGTGTTGGTGGATAGCAAGTGGAAGTTTAGAGAGCACATAGAAAAGTGGCTAAAGCAGCTCATCAGATTACTTGGTTATTGAAAATTCATTGACAAGCAGGTTATTATTCTTATTTATTGACTTGATAAGACCCATCTTGACTATTGCATGCAAATCTGGTCACTAGGATTTCTTGGCAATGAGGAAGAGGTGGAAAGGATCCAGAGGTGCATGAACAAGACGGTAGCAGGTCTATGGAATGAACCTTACGAGAAGTGGATGAAGATTTGTGGATTACAGAAATTGGTTGACAGGCAGAAAAGGGGTGATATGATTGAGACATACAAATTACTGAAGGGTTTTTTAGAAGATTAATACAGAAGAAAGTTTTCAGAACAGTTCTGATAGTGAGAGAACTAGGGGTTATCCTTGGAAACTGAGCAAGAGTGTATTTAGCGAGGGTGTTAGAACTAGATTCTTAGCTTGGAGAGTGGAATATGCTGCCAGAATCTGTTGTGGATGCTGTGACTGTGAATAAGTTCAAAGCAAAATATGATAGATACTGTGCAAATGTCGGATAATGCTTGGCATGATGGTTAGGACATTGAGTCTAAGCACTCCATGGAGTAACCCATAATAGTAATACCACTCTCCATGTAAAGAAAACCTTCTCCTCATTCCTCTGAAAAATTAATCCTAAAATCTCTAAGAAATAACAGACATTATTATTACCAAGACAGATAAAGGCAATTCTACTGTCATTCTTGATCGAACAGCATACTTTGAGGAAATGAACCAGTTGGTATCCAACCACAACACGTACCAATGGTTAACTGCAATCCTACAAACTGCATCAAAAAGAAGCAACACAATCAAGTCAGTGATTGTGTGGCCAGAGGAAACAATTAAAAAGCTACTACTGCCTTATGCCTGCACTGCTAAAATTTATGGCCTACTTAAAATACACAAAACAAAACACACCACTACAACCAATAGTTGAAGGCATTGACAGCCCCAATTATCACTTAGCCAAGAAACTAGCAGCTATGCTCAAGATGTTGGTAGGTCTTTCCCCCTCCTACATAAAAAAAAGTACATAACACTTTATCAAAAAAAATTAAAAACATCACACTCAACGATCATGTAGTAAAATAATTTCTACCTGCAAAAAGAAGGTACAGCCATCCCCCCCCCCCCCCCCGAGCTAACTTTTAAATGGAAGACTTCAAGCAACAAGCTGTAAATTCAGCAAGCCCAAAGTCTGGCTCAAATATGTTGATATTTTTTGCCATTTGGTCCCATGGCCACAACACATTAAATGCATTCCTAAGCCACCTGAACAAACAACACAAATGTATCCAATTTACCATCAAGACTGAACACAATAACTCTCTTTCCTTCTTAGACACATTTGTCACATGCCTTCCCTCAGACTGCAAGATACGGAAGAGTATCTTTGGATCCTCTTTCATACTTCGCCCACCCCAGTGTTTACAAAATTCATTGCACCTGCAACCTACCCTACATAGGGGGAAACAGGATGCACCAATAAGAAAAGGCAAACATAAATGCTACATTAAATTATCATTATTTGGTAATCTCCATGGAGTCAACAGCCTCATCATGGAATTCCTCCACTATGGAAAACAAACCTGTCAGACCCTGGTTTGAAAAAGTTCAAGGATGCTTGTGAGATGCTAAAACATCATCTGAATCTAAACAAGGATGATGGATTAGCAATTCCAAATATCTTTAGGACCCATCTGCAACCTATATAGCATCCAGAACATATGGCAGAACTCCAACACAAGAAAACCTTAATATAATAACTGTAGAGATGTGTTTAATGTAGTTCTGCTATAAAACTTTATTTTTATTTATTTAGAGATTTTTTTTCTATCATGTGTATATTATTATACTGATATGTATAAAAAATTTATTTTATTTTGTTAATTTATATTTTTGTATATATTCTATTTATTATTATTTTTATTTTTTTCACCAGAGTAGAGTAAACGATTAACAAATCATTTAGATTTATTTTACTTTTGCATAATGTCGCATAGCTTGTGCCCTGTACATATGTATGTTTTCCTGATGATGATGACCTTAATACAGAGGTCAAAATGTCGAGTGTTATTTTCATAATTATAAGTAAAGTCATTACACCAACACAATAAATTCTTCACTGTGAACTATGACAAGTGATTGATCATCCGATTTTGTGGGCATTTACTTGAGCTTTTCAACAACAAAATTTTTACTGCTTTTGATGAAAGCACAATCTGCACTGGTTCAGAATTTCAACTAAAGACTCTTCTGACAAGAAATTTAACATTTCTTGCATACACTCACCAAGAGAGCATTGAAATTCTTCATCTTGTGTTTCACAAAATGATGCAGATCAGTGATCTTTACTTTGTCTGTACTGTACACAAAATTTAATGTACACAAAATAATGATAATTTAATGTGGCATTTATGTTTGCCTTTTCTTATTGGTGCACTCTGTTTCCCCCTATGTAGGGTAGGTTGCAGGTGCAATGAATTTTGTAAACACTGGGGTGGGCGAAGTATGAAAGAGGATCCAAAGATACTCTTCCATATCTTGCAGTCTGAGGGAAGGCATGTGACAAATGTGTCTAAGAAGGAAAGAGAGTTATTGTTCATACAAAATTTAATTATGGATCACAGGCTTCATTGTGACAGAAATTATGAAGACAGCACCATGTTGGAGTAATAACTTTTAAATAATTCCTTGATGTTTCTACTTCATTAAAGTCACCATCAGGAACATATACATGAAAAGATACTATCCACATTGCTCTTCACTATACTATGCAACAGACTACCTACTTTGGGCATCAGCTAACCCTTAGCTTGACCTAATGAGAGAGAACATTAAAAAAAATTAACATGCATGGAAAAAAATAAAATAAAACTCCAGGATTCTAATGCTCTTCAAGCAAGATTACAGAATTAATGTTCCAGAGTTAAACTCTAGCCACCAATTAATGATGCAGTTTTATTTTATTTTATTTTTTTTTTTGTATGCATGTTAAATTTATTAACATGCATACTAAGCCATAAACAAGGTCCCTGGGATCTTATATACACTCAAATTGATTCTTGTTATGACAAGGGGAATCCTTATATAGGATTTTTCTATCAAAGGTGAGTTGGCTGATCTCGTACAGAGGTAGCAGGGTTTTTCATCCCGCATGCAATTTACAGACAAAAAATAACTCTGATGGTGGGCAGTAGATGGTGTTGATGATAGTAGTAGTGTCGTAGTAGGAGAATTAAGTAGTAGCAGAGAGGGTGAGATGTATTTAGTGAGGCAGAGTAGAGTGCCCTCCCATGATGAATCCTTGGACTCCCCAGAGGTGCCACTTAATAATAATAAATAAAAGTTAAGCAACTTTCAGAGATGAACTGTAGACTCAAATATGCAAACATTATTCAAGAAAAAATGAGAGATTGAAAACAAAAACAAAACTTTGGAGATTTCATTGCAAACTTGAATTGATTCAGCTAGAGAGGTATGTGGTGAGGTCTGCAAGAAAAATCAGAACTCCATGAGACTCAGAAAGCCAAAGAAACAGTAAAGGAAAAGAAGAAAGTAAGTCAGCTTGTGCTCTTACACAATACAAAGAAAAATGTAAGAAAATGATGCATTTTATAAAACTACCCAAGTCATGGGAAGTGTTTGGTAAGAATATAGAAAATATCAAGAAAGAGCAAAGTATTCTGGAGGCCATTGAAAATGCTCAGAAACAGAGGAAAGAGTACTGTAGAAGAAATCTAGATGACTAAGGTGACATCAAAACTGAAGATCAAACTAATTACTCCAAACAATTCTAGATGTTTGGAGTAATTACTTTGACAGATTGCTAAATGAAACAAGCAGTAACAGCACTGCAGTAGTAAACACTCAACAAGAATGCAATTAGGAATACATGTTAATATTTGATATGTATTAATACATATCACTAGAAAAAGCAATCAAAAACCTGAAATGTGGAATGGCAGCTGATGTGGATGATATTCAACCAGAAATGCTCAAATATGGAGGTAGTAAAAGTTTGACAATGACTATACTGCATATTTGCATAACATCTAGAAAGAGGTTTGTTGCTTTTTCATTTGCTATAAAGTAGTCTATTATTGATTTTTGTCTTCTTGCACACCATGTATATTTATGTATATTTTTATATTTGTAGAATGTATTCACTATTTTTAAATTATTATATATTATATAATCAGTTGCTTTCCATTTTTGTTTACTGTTGTTCTTCAAATTTTTCTATACAGGGTGTTTCAAAAAGAATGACCCAATTTCAAATAATTATATTTAATAATGAAAATGTGGTACAGTTACAAAATAAATTACCATTTTTTTATATAATTTTATAATATTTTTATATTAAACATATAAAAATGTTTACTATATAATTTTTTTATATTTTTTATATTTAATAAATTGCCATATCATTTTCAAATCGGGACATTCTTTTTGAAACACCCTATATTATTCTTTTTTTTTTTTTCATTCCTATTCTGGCATTAAGATTTTTGCCAGAATAGGAATAATTGTCTGTTTTATTTAATTTTTCATATATTCCTTGTAACTGTTTGTAAAAGTCATCATTTTCTTCTTCTTTTCTTTCTTCGGAGGCATACACTCCAATAATTGTTAAGTTTGCTTTATTTCATTTTAAACACAATTCTAATATTCTTTCATTCTAGTATGTATAATGAGTTATTTTTGCTTTAATTGATTTATGGATCCAAATTATACCACTTTTGCATGTATTTGTTTGTCTACTTCAGTATCATATGATAATTAGTTGTTTCGTGTGTTCCTTTAAAGTTTTTTTTTTTTTTGTAAGAACTGCAATTCCTATATTTTATTCATTTAAAATGTTTGCTTCTAATGTTTCATGTAGCATACAACACATTTTTCTGTTTCAAAGTTTCTTAACTTTTCCAATTTTATGTCCAGTTTAAATTTTGGAAACTTGAAAGTAATATGTGTTTCCCTATGTCAAGTTACTAGCATAGGGAAACACACATTACTTTCAAGTTTCCAATGACAATAGGTATCCTAGTGGTGTGTGGCTGCCACCTTAAGGGTAAGGCTTGCCTTTTTTTTTAGTAGATAGTGAAAACTGCAGTTTAAGAGGAAAGAGTCACCCCCATGCCCTCAAATTGCTCAAATAACACTTTTTTGTGGGGGGGGGGGGGAAATAAGAAGTGAGAGAGAGTATAGGAAAGAAGAGTAGAAAACCAGTCTGCAGATATTATATACCAAGTGTATATTATAGAAAGTAAGATCAGTACTCACCAATATGAGCCTCTGAAATATATAAGCAAATTAGCATAGCAAATATGAAAAAGGTGATCAGCATGATCACCTTTTTCATATTTCTACTTGGATACTGAACGAACAAGGATGGGCTGGCAATTTGGGATTTAGCCGACCAAATTGTATTCTTATTGGTTAAACCAAAATAAAAAATGATGGTACAACATGACAAAATTTCATGCCGGCTGGGGCGGCGCCCGGTTAAACAAGGCCCCCGTTGTTTTTGCCAGGGAACCAGGGCGAACAGCGAAAAGTCAGCTACCGGAACAAATCTGAAAACAAACCCCAACTCAACATCACCAGAGTTAAAGATCGGTACTATCGATGTAAGAAGCCTGAATGGCAAAGAAATGGAGCTAGCTGAGAAATTAGATAAGTACCAGATCGACATAATAGGGGTGACTGAAACAAAAAAGACCAAAACTGGTGAGATCTTTCTGAACAATAAATACAAAATGTTATATTCAGGCAATGACAATCAAGGAAAAGTAGGAGTAGCCATAGTATTCAACACAAAATATGAGGCTAATCTTCTTGAATGGCAGTCAGTCTCAAGTAGAGTAATGTGGGCAAATATGAGAATGGGGAACTGGACAATGAGACTTATTTGTGCCTATGGTCCCACAGAAGGTTCTACTAAGGTAGAAGTGGAGGAATTTTTTGACGCTCTAGAAAAAGTAACTGACACAATGAAAAAGGAAAAGTTGGTCCTTGTTGGGGATCTAAATAGCAGAGTAGGAAATGATTGTGAGACATACAAAAATATTTTTGGAAAATTTGGAGAAAAGAGCAAAGCTAATAATAATGGCAAATATCTGTTAGATTTCTGCTCAGGACATGGAATGGTTATTACTAGCACCATGAGCACCATGTTCCAACATAAAAATGTGCACAAATTCACATGGAGAGAAGAAGCTAGGAATAAGAAAAGTCTCATTGACTATGTTATTGTTGATAGTGATGTTTTTCCCCTGGTGCAGGATTTGAAATTGGAAGTGATCACTATTTAGGATTTGAAATAACAGAGGATTTGAAATTGGAAGTGATCACTATTTAGTCTTGAGCAGGATAAAATTGAATTTCATATTCAAAAGAATAACATGTAAGAAAGTTTTAAAGCGAATAAAAGTTAAGCAGCTCTCAGATGTGAACTGTAGACTAAAATACACAAAGATTATTGAACTAAAAATGAAAGAGCTTGAGAACAGGAATCAAACCTTGGAGATTCAGTGGCAAACTCTGAAGAAAACATTGATTGATTCTGCCAGAGAGGCATGTGGTGAGGTTGTCTGCAAGGATAAAAAAATCAGAACTCCCTGGTGGACACAGGAAGTTAAAGAGGCAGTGAAGGAAAAGAAGAAAGCATATCAAAAGTTCCTGTCAAATAAGTCAGCTTGTGCTCTTAGAGAATATAGAGACAAATGCAAGAATGCTAAACACTGTGTAAAACTAGCTAAATCAAAGTCATGGGAGGGCTTTGGCAAGAATATAGAAAATAAATATCAAGAAGGTGGCAAAATATTCTGGAGGTTGTTGAAGAAGCTTAGGAATGGAGGAAAGAGTGATGTAAAAGGAGTTAGAGATGATAAAGGTGACATGAAAACGGGAGAAAAAGATATCCTTGAAGTATGGAGTAATTACTTTGAAAAACTGCTAAATGAAACAAGCGGTGATGACAGCACAGTGGTAAAAAACACTGTCCAGGCATGCATTCAGGAATACATATCCATACTGGAAGTAGAAAAAGCCATCAAAGGCTTGAAATGTGGAAAGGAAGCAGGAGTAGATGATATTCAACCAGAAATGCTGAAGTATGGTGGTATAAGAGTCTTACAGTGGCTGCACTGCATAGTTCAGAAAGCCTGGACAGAGGGACGAATTCCCGATGATTGGAGTAGAGCTCTCATCGTACCCATATATAAAAAGGGAAATAAAACTGAATGTGAGAATTACAGAGGTATTTCCCTACTGAGTGTTCCTGGCAAGATCTATGCAAGTAAAAACAGTTGAGAAGAATTGTGGAAGAAAAGCTTGGTGAAGAACAAGCTGGATTCAAGCCAAATAAAGGTTGTCAGGATCAGATCTTCACTTTATGACAAATAGTCGAAAAAGCATGGGAGCATAACAAAGATCTGTATTTAAGTTTTGTCGATTTGGAAAAGGCATATGACAAGGTGCCAAGAGAGAGAAGCTATTCAATACGCTGCAGTTATATGGTGTCAATGGGGCATTGTATCAAGCAATACTTAGTCTTTATTTCAGTTGTAAATCAGCAGTTAGAATTGAAGGAAGTACAGGAAGATGGTTTAATGTTAAATCTGGTGTGAGACAAGGATGTACATTATCCCCTCTGTTATTCATTATCTATATTTATCACATTATGAAGGAAAGTGGTATTAAACATGATATCAAAATTGGAGATGTTAATGTCAGCTCTTTGCGTTATGCGGATGATGTTATACTTCTAAATAAATCTGCTACAAGTCTGGAAGATTCTCTGACTAAATTGAATAGTTGTTGTAATAGATATGGTATGAAGGTCAGCAATAAAAAGACAAAGACAATGAAAATAGGCAGAATCATTGAAAATGTCAACTGTGTTGTGAATGGAGAACCTGTGGAAGAAGTAAAACATTTCGGCTACTTAGGCACGATTTTTACTGAAAATGGTAAATTAAATGTGGAAATAGACAACAGAATCAACAAAGCCGGTAAGGTGGGAAGTCAATTGAATAAATTCATATGGAATAAGAGAGAAATTAGTCAGAACACTAAATTAGCTGTATAGAAGACAGTATTCAAACCAGTTTTAACTTATGGATCTGAGAGCTGGGTCAGAAGTAAAACACTTGACAAAAGACTAGAGACCGCAGATATGAGAGTCCTGAGAAAGATTAGAGGCATGAACAGATGGCAGCAATGGCAATATCATATTAAAAACGAGGATATTAGGAAAGAACTTGACATTGTTAGCATCCAGCAATGCGTTAGCAGAGCTAATCTCAGGTGGTATGGTCACTTAAACAGAATGGGCGAGGAAAGATTAGCAAAGCAAGTGTTCTCTGCCAGGTTGGCAGCAAAACGACCCAGAGGAAGACCAAGATATAGGTGGATTGATACGGTACAAAGTGCCTTAGACGATAGAAACATAAGATCTGATAATGTTGGAGTCTTGACAAGTAACAGACTGATTTGGAGGAAAATTGTAGATAGGAAGTTAGTAATGATGTAATTTTTTTTCATGTAGTACTATCATATCCTGTACACCCCTTGAGGGTACCTGGCAGGAATTTGATGATGATGATGATTTTAATTATGGCTATATAGGTTGGGATGATGAGATAGCAATCAGAAATAAAGAAAATGAATTTCTCCACTTTTTGAGGGACAACTACCTCAGATAGTATGTAACAGAGGGCATATGAAAATTGTGGGTCTTGGATTTGATCATCTCATCAGAAGATGTCATTATAAATGAGGTGTCAAATCTCTCTCTCCATTGGCAAGAGTGGTCATGAAGTGATTACCTGAGTGGTTGCCAGCCATGTGAGGACCGCTGTGAAGAAAGGGTATATGTGGAACTACAAGGTTGGTGATTGAGAAGCTCAGTAGACAGCTTGCAGGTGAAGCTTGGAATGAAGAGTTGGGCAGAAATGCTTGGATGTTATTCAAGAACCATGTAGTAGAAGCAACATCTAAGTGTTTCCAAGTACACAGTGGAGTAATCAGTATACTCCTCATTTCTATGAGGAGTACAAAGAACAGATGAGGAGGGTGACTAGGTTGGTAAGGCATGATATTTTAACACCACATGAACTATTTTACAAAAAAAGATGTTTTATGAGCAAGTTAATAAAACATCTATTTATAAAATAGTTCATTTGGAGTTATTACCTTAAAAATATCATGAATAACCATCAACACCTAAGCTTATGTTAGACTAGGTTGGTAAGGGTAGCAAAATTTCAGTATGAGCAGAAGTTAGCTAAGGAAGCCAAAAAAAAAAAAACCTACAGTGTTATTTCCAATATGTAGCAAGCAAAAAAAATAAAATAAAATAAATAATGATTATGATATGATGACATTGAATGAAAAGAATGGTTGAGATATTTAATGAGCAGTTCATAAGGGTCTCTCACCTTTATGAATGTGACATCTTGGAGAGTTTTGAGAGCAGTGTATGAGGAAGAGAGAGACCGACTCTGAGTTAGCAAGAGGTATAATGTGAATTGAGTAAACTAAATGTTGATAAGGCTGTGGGACTTGATGACCAGTTATTTTGAAGGAATGTGTCAGATAGTTGACATATTTGTTTAATATGAGTCTTATGCTGGGTCAAGTTCCAAAGGAGTGGAAGAAAGGCAAGATTGTGCCACTTGATATTGGAGGTGACAGAACTTGGGCATAAAATTATATGCCAATTTGTGTGTCAGGTGTTGTGGTTAAAGTGGTGGAGAGACTAGTGAGAACCAGGATCCATAATTGGGTTGGCAGCAGTGGTATTATCTTTGATGGACAGCATGGATATGCTAAAGGGAAGTCATCTTTTAGTAATCTACTTATTACAAAAAAAAAAAAAAAAAAAAAAAAAAAGGTGACAGCTGCATTGGACGAGGGAGATGTATACACAGTAGTGTGCTTAGATTTTTCCAATGCTTTTGATAAATTATCACATGATAAACCGAAGTCAAACTAGAGCAGATAAGGTTGGATATTAGATTAGTTAGTGGGATTGGTTATCTGATAGATATCACAAAGTTCTGTATAGGGAGTAATATCTCCGAATAGGAAAGTCACTAGTAGGTGCTTCAGGGTCTGTTTTAGGACCATTGCTATTTATTTAATATGTTAATGATATTGGTTAGATTTGAATGGGTATATTATTTTTTTGCAGATGATGCAAAACTGGGAAGACCTATGAGGAATAGAGCAGATCTTGTGGCCTCACAAGAAGACTTGAATAAGCGGAGTGTATAGGCACAGGAGTGCAGATACCAGTTCAGTGTTGCAAATTGTAAGGTTTTAATATTTGGAAAACAATGGTTGTAGAGTTTACACTTGGCTGGAATATGTTGTTTGAAGTAGAGGAAATAAGAAATCTTGGGATGATGGAGGATAAGGATCTAAAATTTAGATGACACATTGCCAAAATTGTGTGGACAACACAATAAATTCTGGCAATGATGTGGAGGACACTCTTTTGTAGAAGTAAAGAGACTCTGGTTCCGTTGTATGAGGCTTTGGTTAGTTCACATTGATTACTGTGCATAGATTTGGTTAGTTTTTCAAATGGATGAAGAAATATTGGAAAGGATCCAGAGGCAATTGACTAAGGTAGTTTCTGGTCTCAGGAATATTGAGTATGAAGGAAGATTGAGAAGATTCAATTTATAGTCTACCCGCCAACTTGTAGAGACATACAAGTTGGCAAGGGATTGTTATAGGATTAATGTTGAAGAGGTTTTTCATAAAATGGTGGGAAATGTGGGGGGAGAATAAGAGGTCATCTCTGGAAGGTGAATAAGGAGGGCATAAGGGAGGGAGTGAAGCAAGTTCTTTTTGCATGGAGAATTGTGAATGATTGGAATGCATTGATTGAGAGTGTGGTGTCTGCAGAGAATTTGAATGTGATTAAGGCATAGTATGATGATGATCTGTGTGCACAACAAAAGGGATCTCCTGTGATGAGTCTTGACTCTATGGTGGGTCTTGGGATAGTAATAATATTGTTCAAAACTTCCATTATCTGAATGGCCTCTTATCACCAAAAATTTGATTTATATTGTGAATTATAGTGTATATTCTCTTCAAATTATTGGAATTATAAATTGAAATTGCATTTCTTTTTCTTTGCAGAACTGCCACATGCTCGAAAAAATGGATCTTGAAGAGTGTGTGTTGGTAAGTATTTGATTTTCCTCCCTTTTACAGAGTGAGGTGGTGATTGTTTAGCTACTTCTTTTTCAATATCAGGAAGAGCAGCTACACACATTAGAAGAAACAGAGGAAAAAGAATTTGTCATTGGCAAGTGTGCAGTTTATTCAGTACAATAAAAGTAGGAGTGGGAAGGGTTTAGTAGTCATAATGATAGTTTTTTTTTTTTAAAAAAAGCACTTTTAGGAGAGCATCACACTAGATTTAATTATATAGATTAAAAAAATTAATTTTTTTAATCTATATAATAAAAAAAATGCAGATTTCTTTATGACATTCCTGGAAGAAGAGAAAAAAAAAAGAAAGTAAATATAATTTTGTAAAGTGCAGTTTACCAATGGTAAATCAGTCACCTTGTGGAGCACTATCATTCTCAGATGTCAGACTATGAAAGGCTCTTATGAAGGTGAGTTTGCTCTTTTTTTGGGAATTATTGAAACCTTCCCAGCCAATATCAAGGTTAATATTGCTGATGGCTGGTACCTTTTTCCTTTTTTAGTATGCTTTTACATGCTAAATAAAAATTGAGCATCTGTTATTTATTGTTGGTGATGGTTTATAATGGCAGTGAAGCAATTCTTCCTATTGTAGATATCAAAACAAGAAAGGATTGGCATTGATTGTAAACAGTTTGTATGAGCTGGTTGTTATAATCTTGCTATGGCTGATAAAGGCAAAATCTATGATAATAGTAAATGAAGATTTCACCTTAATATAATGCACCAGTTGAAATAATGGTATATTTAAAAAAAAAAGGGAAAAAAAAGTGGTTTAACATGTGTACATGAAATTAGAATTTATTTACAACTCATATATTTCACTCACTGTAATATGAGCATCATTCAAGCATAGAAAGCAAATGATTTGGTTTGTAAGAGATTCTTTTGCTCTCTTTGTGAATGATGCTCATGTTATAGCGAACAAAATACACTATCTACCAATAATTGTCTGGTCACTTTAGCAATTTACAATTGATACAGCAGGCAAACCATAATATGAGGAATGTTCATCTTTGTCTTTGTTCACCTCCTGCATCCTTTGAGGGAGGCTTTCCACCAATGTGCGGCAGACATCGGGTATAATTTGTCTCCGTTCCTCCATCAAAGTAGTACTGAGTTCAGCGATAGATGGAGTACTGCTGTTCTGGACCTCAATTGCTGCTCCAGTTTGTCCTACAAGTGTTCGATGGGGTTGAGGTCAGGAGTCTGCACAGGCCAGGGGAATCATTTACACCCATTTCTTCATATCATTCCATAACAGCTGCAGCTTTGTGGCATGGGGCATTGTCGTCTTGATAGTAACATGGATCCATTCCATAAAATCTCCACAGTGTAGGCAGACCTGATCATCCAGAATATCAAGGTACTGAGCTGCCTTCATTAAACCACGGACAACAACTAGTAGTACACCCCCAAACCATTACTTATCCACCACCAAATTTTACTGTGGGTACAATACACTGTGGTAACAAGTGATCACCACGCTGCCATCAGGCTGGAAACAGGTAAACCTTGATTCATCGCTTCAGAGTACTGTTTTCCACTAGTCAATTGTCCAGTTCACATGCTCTTTGCACCAGGCCAAATGAGCCACTGTGTTTGATGTTATGTTTGGTTTGTGTACCACTGCTCTTCCATGGAAACCCAGTAAGTGGAATTTTTTTTGTACAGTGTTAGCTCACCATGGTGTTAATTGCACTCTGGAACTCATTATGGATGGTCTGTGCTGATTGTAGCCAGTTTTTGCATGCCACCCATTTTAACACCCTCCTGTCCCTGTCAGTCATTTTCAGCAGCTACCTTGGGTGTTTTCCCTCATTAGTGATGCTAGAACGTTTCCATTTGTTGTTCACATCACCAACCATTGATTTTGGATGCTCCAGTTGAGCAGCAATGGCACGTATGGACATGCCACCAATGTGACAGCCCATGATGACACCTCTCTCAAAATGATTGAGTTCATGTCGTGTTACCATACCACCTATATTCAACTGCTACGATGGAATAATGCTTCTTACTATCTGTACATCAGTTTTTATGTTATTAGCAAACCTGGAATGTTCTATAACTTCAAATAATAGGTGTCCAGACAATTATTGGTAGATAGTGTATTTGGAGTTGTAAAGGAACTGCAAAGGAATTGGAGATTGTGGTGTGATTTCAACCAGGCAGTCATTGTAGTATTAGTATAATATAAACTCAATATCTGCAACATTTACAGGACATTGTATCACTTGATAAACCCCAAATATCCTCTCAAAGATTATTATCAGCAAGCTTCCATGGAGCCAACAGACTCATTGAAGGAAGTTTTATTCAATCAGTAGCATATCGATCTATCTATCATACCATTATCTATGATGATTTTATATCATTTGCTGCAATTCCAAAAATATTATTACTATTATGGTAAGGACACCTCAATGGAGTCCAAAGATTCATCATGGGAGACCCCAACCTATCAACACAACGTATCAAACCTTTCCTCGAACCCATTATTATTATAATTATGAGAGATCTCAAGAGAGGCTATACTATTCGCACCTGCTGTCATACTTGTTCTTGAATTAATTCACGCTACTTGTGTGCGCGCACACACAACATCCAATGTCAATCCATTCCAATCACGCACTATTCTATGAGAGAAAAATCTAGTCCTACCCCCCCTCCCTTTCTCGACAGCATTAATTCTCAACTTCCATGGATGCCCTCATGTCCTTTCCCCACTCTCCATAAAATAAAAATTCCATGTACTGAAATTCTATTTAACCCTTTCAGAAGTTTGCAAGTCTCATTCATACCACTCCTCTTTTTCCTGTTTGCTAGTGTCTGCATCCTACAAATTCTCAATCTGTATTCCACAATCATGATATCATTTTTTTGACACTCTCTCTCCACTGTATCAGAATCACTACAGAAACCAGGAAAATTACTTCCTTATCTTTACATGTCAAGGTTTGTTTCGACATCGCCATTATTCTCTGAGTTGTATTTACAATTTTTGCTATATGAGTCTTGAACTTCAACTCCCTGTCTACTAGATCTGTAGCCTCATCATTTTCTTCAAGCATAATCCCACCAATATAATATGACATTGGATATCTAATCATATCAAAGTTCATGACTTACATTTATTAACATTGAAATGACAGCCATTTTCACATGCCCACAATTCCAGCCTGTTTAAATCAAACTGCAAGTACTGCATATCAGCAGCACTCCTGAAATTCTACTTATCTTTGCATCATCAGCAAATAGCTGTATACCACATGTCAGATCCTTCCTGATGTCATTAATGTACAGATTGAATAACAGTGGACCAAGGACCGATGCTCGAGACACGCCATTAGTTACCTTAAATCTTAGACTCGCATCCCCCCCCCCAATGTATACCGCTTTATCCATGCCAATTGTTTATAATTCAATCCCATATTTTCCAATTTATGCAATAGTATTCCATGCTGTATTCTGGTAAAACATGACCTACCCTTAATAAACCCATGCTGTTTATTGCCAAGTAGAGATTCTCTATCAATATATTAATAGAACAAAGCATTCACATCTGACACTGGCAACCTATTCCACTCATTCACAACTCTCCAAGCAAAAAATCTAGTTCTGACACCCTTACTTACCACACCTTTATTCAACTTCTAGGGATGATCCCTCGTTCTGGCCCCTCCAGCCAAATGCTGAAACATTTCCCCTGCATCAGTCCTATAAAACTGTTTAAGCAACCTTAAATGTTTCGTCTCCCTTCCCCCCCCCCCCCATCAACCAACTTCTGCAATCCACACACCCTCAGTCTATCTTCATAGGGAACATTCCACAGAGCAGTCATCATCTTGGTCACTCGTCTCTGAATCTTCTCCACCACTTCCTCATCCCCAAGAAACCCAGGAGACCAGAGCAAAGTAATTCAGATATAGATGTATCAAGGCCTTATAAAGAGGAGTAACTTCCTTATCTCTACTTGTTCATGTATGTGTTCTTCAATAGCCAAGTAATGTTATGGGCATCCTTAGCAATATCTCCTCGAAACTTTAACTCTCTGTCTATCACCACCCCTAAATCTCTAGCTTCATATATTTCTTGAAGTACATTGCCATCAATGTGATACATAGCTGTTAGTCTTTATCTTCAAAGGAAAACTTTACATTTCTCCACATTAAACTGATACCCATTATCTTTATCCCATACTGACAGCCTATTTAAATCATCTTGCAAGCTCTCCACATTGCCTTGCTCTACCTAATTTTTCATCATAAGCAACCAACTGAAAATTTCCTTTCACGTTATTTCCTATATCATTTATGTACAAATTAAACAGCAATGGTCCCTGCATATACCACTTTTTGATATCTGTCCAGCAGCCACCGTCTCATCCATATAACCAGTGTCATATCCATCTCCATTTGTTCTAATTTGTGTAACAGAATTCCATGTGGTATTCTGTCAAAAATGCCTTTGCAAAATCCAGCATTGTATAGCCATTTCCTTTATCCATCTCTGTTATAAAAAGATAGTAAATTACTAAGGTATGACCGATCTTCACAAAGCCATGTTGCCCCTCATACAGTATCATATTTTATCCACCTATTCTTGAATTCTCTTTTTGACCAATTTTTGCAGTACTTTTACCACCACACTTGAGTATGGATTGGTCTATAAATTACTACTGCAGTTTTATGCAACCTCCCTTATGCAAAGGAATATTTTTCCTCTTTTCACTCCCTTGGAACTCTACCAGAGCTGAGACTTAAATTAAAGAGCCTAGTCAAAGGCATTGTCAGTTCCCTTGTACATTCTCACAAAACTCAAGCTGATATCCCATCTAATCCCACAGCTGTATTTACATTGAGATTCTGCAATATCCTAAGAACCTCCAATTTGTCCACCTCTGTTCACACATCAGTCTGTCACATATGTTAGTTATAGCAGTAACCTCACTTGGATGATATACCCTTGCAAAGTAGTCACTCAGTAACTCAACTATTTTATCTGCTGTCACCTCATCACCATCATCACTCATTAAGGTTAATTTTCCATAGTCGTTATGGCAGATGTGCAGACCACTTTTACAAATAGGGCATGATTGGATCACCCCACCAGACAATTAATCATATTACAGCAGAATGTGTTCAACGTGCATACAATGGAAACCTGTCAGACTTCATCCATGCTACACTAAGTGCAGTTGTAGCCTATTCTTGAGTGTCTCTTTTATTATTATTATTCCTGATACCTCCAAGGAGTCTGAAGACTCATCGCGGGAGGACATCTTCAACTGTCTCTACACCTTACCTCTACTACGAATCAACGCCATCTACCGCCCACCTCCAACACCACCACAACTAGTAATTTTTGTCTGTAAATTGCGTGTGTTCTGAAGGGCTGATTTGTATGTATGCGGGATGAAAAACCCGAGTTTCCGGGAGAAAAAACCCTGCTACCTCCGTATGAGATCGGCTAACTCACCATCGATTGAAATCGACCAGATAAAGATTCCTCCCGTCGCGACGAGAATCGAACTTAGGCCTATTCCAATCGAAGGGCGCAATGTACCGTCGTTCTTCCAATTGCGCTACGGAGGTGCTTAACGACTTTTATGACTGTTTTATGACTGTATTATGTCTCTTATTATTGTACATATGTCTATTACTATGTCCATATATATTAGAATTAATGTAATGTAACTTTTCATGTGTGAGCCATATGCTAAATAAATAATTCCATAGTCATTTTTCCTCTTACTTGCCACATAATGAAAGAATTCTTTGGGATTCCTTTTGGCTTGCTTTGTGAGACTCTTCTCGTAATCTAATTTTGCCTTCCTTGCCATGCTGGTCACTTTTCTTGCCTGAGCCTTGTACTGTTCCTGAGTTTGCTGGTCACCTTTCTCTTTATATTCTCTCCACAGCATTTCCTTCTTCTGCAGCGTGTGCGTAATGATATTACTCATCCATCTAACTCCTACCTGATTAACCTTCCTTACTTTAGGTATACAAATTAATATTGCTTCCTCTAGATGACCTCCCCCCCCTTTAACTATCTCCCATGCACTACTAACATCCCTACCCTGTAGTGAATTATGCCATGGCACAAAATTAAGCTTCTTCCTAAGCTTGTCATAATCACCTGCTTTGTAGTTCCACATATACCCCTTCTTCACAGAATATTCCTTATGTTTTACAATATCCCAATGGATGAAGTCAAGTCAAGACCACATGGTTACTTTTGCCAATTGGAGGCAATAGCAATTCTGACCAGGGTCCAATATTCTCACATCCCTAGTTCCCTCCATTACATTCTCCTCAAGTAATTAACTCTCAGTAGGTCTATAAATTCCATTTCTTTTCTGCAATGTGATCTTTTTTTCTTCAAATTTATATCTCCATAGTTGAAGCCGTCCATAATAATCACTTGACCTGTACTCATTCTACTAATTTGGCAATGCATGACTTCCAGATCATCCATGAAACTACCTAGCCTATAGCAATGGCAAACTGCATATGTTGTCTTACTGGCCTTAGTTGCTTTGTACTGTGATTTTGTTGCAGAAATTATTAATAATTATGTGTACACAAGCTACTATAGAAAAAATGTTTTCATCATATAACGCAATTTTCAATTTCTTTCCCAATATTAGAAGCTTTTAAATTTTAAATTGGTTTTTTGTTACAATACACTAATATGGGGGGGGGAGAAGTAATCTAATATGGATGCCTGGAGGTTGGTTATTTATCATGTTTCATGGAAAAAAACAGATGTCTATAGCTAATAATGAACTAAATTTATTTAGCTAATTAAATTTCTCTGTCAATATTTCACAGCCACAAAAATATATTGAACACATGCACACAGGTACAGTGATTTGAACTTCATCCATGTCAAAATGGTGGTCTCCCAGACTTTTAGCAGTATGATGCAGCCAAATCTGTTTAAGTTTGGGGAACGTTGTAGTGCTGTGATGATTCAAGAAATGATTCCCATCTCTTTTATTCCAAAATATTTAAGCTTCAATACTTTCGACAAATTGGAAGACCTATCGACATCCATCTGGAAGGACACAGAAAATATGTCCTTTATCTACACTGCATTCTTTCTGGGGTGGCAGACTGTATCATTGATATCGATGACTGGATCCAATGGATGAAAATTTCCCTCCTATACAGAAACAGATTGAAATCAGAGAGAATCTGCCACAGCACTATAACATTCCCTAAACTTAAATAAATTTGCCTGCATCACACTGCCAAAAATCTGGGAGACCATCATTTTGAGACCTTCAGCAATTGTAGATCTGCATCCATATAGGGGACCCCAGTTAGGACTTCAGGAACTTGCCATTACAGTCAATCTGTGTTTGATTGCCTACTGGTATGCCTGCATACATGTGTTCAATATATCTTTGTGCCTGTGAAAATGCTTTGATGACCTAGGCAAAATATTGGCTGAGTAATTTAATTAGCTAAATAAATTTAGTTAACTATTAGCTTTAGATGTATGTTTCATGCCATGAAACATCAATATGAGGTGTAGAAGCACAATATCAGCATGCCATTTCTAAATTTATTTGCAACCTTTTGTTCGAATTCTTATAAATTGAGGTTCACTATAGCATAGTTACAAGATTGACATAACATTTATCCTTCATTTGAAAGCCTGGTGTAAGATAACATTTTTTCCCACCCAGAAACTTGGTTTTCCTCTTACAAATGAAATAATAGAACATACTCAATTAAGAACTAATACACTGTCCTTTCTTCTGTCATGATTCCATTTATTTTTCTTCCTTCTGTACACAGAAATTTTTACTACTATTCTGTGGAATGGAATATGCAGTTCCAGTGAATATTTACTGCATATAATGTGTATTACATAGGGCGATTCAAAAAGAGTTTAACTTATTTAAATATTTATTACTCCATATGAACATTTATTATTCTCCAAAGTGGTACCCTTTCATTTTTCAGTTTTTTTTCCCATATTTCAGTGCCCCTGGTTGTGGAAATACATACGAGGGTGGTCTGAAAAGTTCTTAGCCTCAACCATAGATGGCAACGCTATCGGCAAGATTTTTTTTTTCTGAGTTGGTACATCTGTTATAAGCATCCATGAGAAATTGCAAGTCATTCTATCAAGCATTGTGTTTTATACAGCTGTCTGAAGCAAAAGTGTTGTCTGTATCCCTCGAAATGGATAAAATTGAGTATTGTACAATTATAAAATTCTTTGTAAAAGAAGGTTTAACGGCAAAAGAAATTCATTCGAAGTTCATAAATGTTTATGGGCATTCTTCTTCTTCGTTTTCGCCAATTAAGAAATGGGCTGCTGAATTTAAATGTGGCCATACCAGCCTTGAAGATGATCCGCGTGAAGGGTGTCCACAAAGTGTAATGACACCAGAAATCATTGATCAAGTGCATGATATGGTATTGAATGAATGGTGAGTCAAAGGGCATGAAATTGCTGAGACTATAGGCATTTCAAAAGAACATGTAGGATATATTTTGCATGAAGAATTGCAAATGAAAAAGCTTTGCGCAAGATGGGTGCCGCACTTGCTCACTGCAGATCAAAAACGCACTCACATGAAAATCTCTGAACAGTGCTTGGAGCGTTTTAACAAGAATAAAACTGATTTTGTGTATTGATTTATTACTATGGTTGAGACTTGGATTCATGCGATTTCTTATTGGAGGATACCCCAAAAACTAAGTGTTCACATCACTTCTAACACATAGTTTTTCACTTGGCTATAAATTAAATTTAAAATGCAAAGAATCAATATTCTTCTGTAATCCTTTATCCAAGTGTAATGACTTGGACATTCAGCATAATGACTTGCATGTTCATGACTTATTTTTAACCGTATTAACAACCCTTTTGCTTTTTTGTAGTGTATTTTTATGAGGTTAAAAGCTTTCCAAGCAGCCATTTTACATGATCTAAACAGCAGTCAAAACAGTGCACAGAAGCCAGTTGTTCAGCACGAAAGAAGACAAAGTCAGTTCCATCAGCAGAAAAGGTGATGGCATCGGTGTTTAGGGATGCTAAAGGCATTTTATTTATTAATAATATTTGAAAAGGGTAAAACAATAACTGGGATATATTATTCTGATCTTTTAACCAGACTAGAAGAAAAATTTCGTGAGAAAAGGCCTAGTTTGCAGAAGAAAAAAAATCATCTTTCATCAGGACAATGCACCTGCCCACAAAGGTGTTTTTGGCAATGGGAAAATTAAGGGATCTGCACTATGGATTGTTGGAACATCCACCCTATTCTCCAGATTTGGCTCCGACTTCTATCTCTTCCCAAAACTTAAAACTCTTCCTCGCTTGTCAGCATTTTTCTTCGAATCAAGAAATGATTGCAGCTGTACAGCAGTGTTTTGCAGATCTTACTGAGAACCACTACAGGGATGGGATAATGGTGCTGTAGCATTGCTGGAATAAATGTATTCGTCTTAAGGGAGATTATGGTGGAAAATAAAAATAATTTTGAAATTATAAATTTGTTTTTTGATTGTTAGGCCAAGAACTTTTCAGGCCACTCTCGTACATCTTTCAAGTAGAGAAGCTTTGAGTACTGAAATTTTTTGCAGTACTCAAAGTTAGCCCACCTAGTTAGGAAATCAACTAGGTGGGCTAACTGTGAGCTAGGTATCTCTCTGTCCACAGTCTGGCATTTTCTCCATAGGTAGTCGAAAATGAAACCTTACTACTTAAACCAGCTGCAAACTCCAATGGAGGAAGAAATTAAATGATACAACTTTTGCTGCTGTTTTCAGAGTCACGACAAAAATGAAGATGGCTATGTGCATTCAGTGATGAGATTACATTCCAATTAGGGAGAAAAGTGAAACATCATTATAATTTCTGCATATGGGACAATGAAAGCCTATGTCATGATTGAACATGAAAGGGATTTTCCCAGAATTAATGATTTTTGTGGAATACACAATGACACGAATCACATCTGGACATACTGATGGATTGTCTTTTCTCACAGCTATAGGAAGACTGCAACAACTTCGTTTTCCAGCAGGATGGAGAACTGCCTCACTTCCATTTTGTGGTCCACAGGTTCATTAATGAACAATCTTCCATGGCATTTTTTTCATGGTTTGGTTATTCTGTTTTCAAATCATGACTTGCCTCTGGGAAGATTGGTCACCCAAATATCATCATATCATCACATCATCAAATATCATCAAGGGGTGATATCACACCATGTGATTTCTTATTGGAGGATACCCCAAAAACTAAGTGTTCACATCACTTCTAACACATAGTTGTAAGAAGTTTTTCACTTGGCTATAAATGAAATTTAAAATGCAAAGAATCGATATTCTTCTGTAATCCTTTATCCAAGTGTAATGACTTGAACATTCAGCGTAATGACTTGCATGTGTGGATGAGTAGAACTTACTATAGTAATTCTGGCGATTTTTTTCCATTTCTCTTTTCTTTGTTTATTATTATTATTATTCAGGCCTCCATGGAGTCAAAAGACTCATCGTAGGAGGTCCTTTCTAAGAAACACAAGTCTATCATATCACTCCTTAAATGCATGGACCGTTCTCGCTCTCACCACTCTATCAGGCAATGCATTCCATGGTTCAACCACCCTCCATGTAAAGAAACCACTCCTTACCCTCTTTCTCACAGTTTCGTAACTTCCAGAGATGGCCCCTTGTCATGACTCCTTCCTGCTGTTCAACCAAGCGAAAGAACTCCCCAGTGTAATCCTGTAACCACCTCTCAACAGTTTAAAAGTCTCAATCATATCACCTCTCCTTCTTCTATCCACCAAACTCTGCAGTCCACACTCCTTCAGCCGATCCTTATAACTAACATTGTACAGTCCTGACACCATCTTTGTTATCCGCCTTTGTACCCTTTGCACAGTTAATTTATCCCCTTCAAATCCTGGGGACCAGGTTGAGAACAGTAGTCTAAGTGTGGTCTGATTAGAGTCTTATACAGTGGAATGATAACCCTTTTATCTCTGCAGATCTTCATCTAGAAGAGCTGATGTTATTGTTTGCTTCATCCTTAATTCCATTTCTACCTTTTTAGACCCCTTTGTTTTTCTGTTGTTTCTTGTAGTTATTTATTCTAAATTTAGTATAATCTTCTTATATCTTTATTCTCAGTAACTTGCTAATCATATATTCTAAATGAATGTAGCTTGAATCTTTTGACTCTCCTTTTAAGTAGCAGTTCCGGTTTTTTTTTTGGCTGAGATGCTCCATGTGATTCTTTTCTTTTTGCAGATTCTGCCTGTGATTTACAATGCTTTATTTGTCATTTGAATTTGGCCAAGTCTTTATATCTTCTTCCATGCTCCCTGTCAATACATTTTGGTTGTTTATGGTTTGATATTGCTTGTATTTATGTTTCCCATCTATTTGACTATATGAAGAATGGCTCGTAATCATCTGTGATCTGAGTGTACATCACAATTTTTTTTTCAATTGTTCCAACATTTTTTATGATTCTTTTGTGATGTATTTTAATGTAGTCTGTTACTCCATAGTTCATTTGGAGAACTCCTTGGCCACTTTTTTCCAGGGCACTTTAAAGAAAGTGCCCTGTTTATTATTATATATAAAGCAGATTTTGAATCTGTCGGTGTGAAGTTGAAATAAACAGGTTAGTATATCTGATAGGATACTGTTATAGGCCAGGGATGCAGAGAATTGCTGATTGTGAAATGTTTAGGCAAATTAGTTGGACATGTAAAAAAGAAGGTGATCATGGTAGGAGACTTTAATTACAGGAATATAGAATGGAAGGAGGAAATAGTGTATGGGAACAAGGAGAGCGAGTTTTTGGAATTTCTGAGAGATAAGTATCTTAAGCAGCATGTGATTGAAGCAACTAGAGGCTTTAATGTTTTGGATTTGGTGATAACTTAACAAGATGTAGTTGTTAATGATGTGTTGACACTGCCACCAGTTGGTGAGAGTAATCATAAGGTACTTGTTTGGGAAAGTGATGAAACAAGAAAAAGTTACTACCAAAAATGGATACATGTGGAAATGTAAAGCAGGTGATTATAGGAAGCTCTGTAGTCAGTCAGCATCAGTACATTGGGTAGATGAGCTGAGCAGAAAAGATGTTGACAATGCATGGAAATCACAAGGCAGTATCTGACTAAAGCAATGCATGACTGCATACCAAGGATTAAGTGATTAAATAGAATAGGATTGAAATGGATGAACAGTGAAATCAAGCAAGCTGTGCTGGAAAAGAAAAGGTTATGGAGGAGGTACAAGACAGTTGGTGGTGATCGGATCCATGAAGAATATAAAATGCAGACTAGAAAGATGATGAACATGGTAAAGAAAGAAAAGATGCAGTATGAGAGGAGATTGGCTGGTCAGGCCAAGGTTAACTCAAGGGAATTTTTTATGCTACATGGCAAGCAAGAGGAAGAATAATTATGGTAGATTAACATGGTGGATAGTCATGGCAGCAGACTAACAGCTGAAATGGATATAGTGGAATTATTGAACAAGCACTTTATCAGCGTATATCATACTGGTGTAAATGCTTCCGTGCAATATATAGAAGAGGCAAGTATTTAGGAGAGTTGGAAGTGAAAGAAACAGAGGTGTATCAGATGTTGGTGGGGTTAGATGTGAATAAGGCTGTGGAAATGGATGAGATCACCACCTATTCTTGAGGAATTAGCACAACAGTTACCTATGTCCTTGACCTGGTTATTTAATGAAAGTCTTGCAGTTGGCAGAGTTCCTAAGGAGTGGAAAGAATGCAAAAATAGTACCACTCCACAAGCATGGTTCTAGGATCTCCAACTATAGGTTAGTATGTATTATTGCAATTGTGGTCAAGGTGTTAGAGAGATTGGTAAAGAATAGAATACAGGATTGGGTTGATGGACATAGCATTCTTTATGATGGTCAGCATGGATTTGTAAAAGGTAGGCATGTTTTAGTAATTTACTTGCATTTTATGATTAGATGATAAGTGTGTTATATAAGGGAGAATCATATACAGTGATATTCTTAGACTTTGCAAAGGCATTTGATAGATTACACTTGATGAGTTGGTGTATAAGCTGCAGAAGATGGGAATAGATAGTATATTGATTAGATGAATCAGAGATTATCTGTTTGAACGATACCAGCAGTTTGTGTATGATGGAGCAATATCTCAAAAAAAAAAGAAGGGTAAAGTGGTCTGTTCTGAGTCCCCTTCAGTTTAACTTGTTTGTAAACGATATATCATGTGGACTGATTGGGGATCTTCAATTGTTTGCTGATGATGCAAAGTTGGGAAGAATTGTAAGTATCACTGCTGATGTTAATTCCCTTCAGGAAGATTTGAATGAACTTTTTACTTGGACAAAAGAGTGGGGGTTGTAGTTTTAATATCAATAAGTGCAAGGTGTTGCATTTTGGAGTGCAGAAAATATAAGGTTGTGTACTATATCGATGGTACCATACTGCAGGAAGTGAATGAGATTAGAGATTTGGGAGTGATAGTTGACAGTAGACTGAAGTTTAGAGGAGTATAATTGCTAGCGATGCAAAGGCTGCACATCATAGTGCTGCCTGACCAGAGTTGAGCACTGGTCAGGCCACACTTGGACTATTGTGTTCAAATCTAGTCACCTGGTTTTCAATGTGATGTTGGAGACATTAGAGGAGGGACCAGAGGTGAGTGACTAAGACAATATCAGGAATTTGGAATGCTGGCTGTGGAGAGAGGTTTAAGAAATGTGGGTTGCAGAGTTTAGTGGATAGGTAGGAAGAGAGGTGATATGATAGAGACATTTAAGTTAGTGAGAGGATTTTATCAGATTAATCCAGAGGGGATTATAAAAATAGAAGGTGAGAGGGGAAGAACCAGAGATCATTCCTGGAAGTTATGTCGAAGTGTGGTGAAGAGGAGTGTGAGAAGGAGATTTTTTGCATGGAGAATTGTCAGTGAATGGAATGACATTACCAGAATATGTTGTTAATGAAAGGAGTGTTAAGGATTTTAAGGTTCTATATGATATATGATAAATATGTTGTCAGTTGAATGGACCTCCCATGATCAGTCTTACGATTCCATGGAGGGTGTAATAATAATTATTATTATTATTATTATTATTATTATTATTACCTGACACCTCCAGGGAGTCCAAAGACCTTATCAAGGGAATGCACCTACTCTATAATTCTCTGTCTCCACCACTCAGTCCACCAACTACAATGAATCACAACTACACCAACGCCATCTACCACCCACTACCACTACTAGTATTTTCACAGACAATCACAAACATTCATGCCCATGCTGAGATTCGAACCCGCAGCCTTTCTGGCTGGAGAGTGGATATGCTAACCATACCGGATAATAATAATAATAATAATAAAATTAATTAGAGTTAAGGGGGGGGGGGGAAGGTGTATTTTGTATAAAGAGATATAGTTCCAATTTTTGGAATAACATGCTCCAGAAAAACAGTTTGAGCATGAACTGTTCAGCTAACCTCTATGGTAGTTGCAATATATATGTTCATCAGATCAGGGAATGAATTATTTTCATACCATACTTCCATAAAAGAAAAAGAATGATTCTGAATGGATATTTTCCACTGAAGAAATTTCTGTATTGTCTGCTTGTGCAAATAATTTCTTCAATAATTCACTGTATACACTAAAGGATTTTATCAGGTAAGAGGAAAATTCATATTTTGAGTGAAATATTGAGTAGAAACTATAATAAAGGTAAGGAGGTAGTAAGTACTCTATTAGGACAGTTGGAAGAACCACCAGACTCTGCACCCATCAGTTGGGAAAAAAGGCCTGAGTTTGATTATCTTCATAATCTTTATATGGACTCTTCAAGTGAAGGTGAGTTAGCCAATCTCATACGGAGATAGTAGGCTTTTTTCTCCAAGAAACTTGGATTATCATCTTGCATACAGGCAAATTGACCTGAAAGCAAGAACATACACAATTTAAGAGACAGAAATACAGTTAATGGGAAGTAGATGATGTAGTGTATGGATAATGGATTATGTAGAGTACATGGTAGATTGAGTATTGTAGATGGTGAGTTGTGTGGTGTGCTTTTCGTCAATGTGTCCTTAGTCTCCATAGATGTGGCATATATAGCAGATCATTGATAGCAGCAATTTTAATATTAGTGAATCTGGAATTTTTTTTGCTTAATGCTATTTACATTGAACTATGTAAACTGGTATTCTAATCTGATAGCAATTTAATGTTATAACTTTTAACCCATTTCTCCTTTGGCAATGGGTTAAAAGTTATGACATGTAATGATATTGTATATCAGGTACTATGTTCATATATTAAAAAGATATACGCAAACATTGCTTTTATCATGTAACAAAGTAATCAGCCACTTTTATTCTCAAGAATAAAAGGTTTCTCTGTAAAATGCTCATAGCATCATAAGGGATCTCTGTCAAGTATATGGCTATTTTACCACCAATTAGTGACAGTAATCATGCTGTTCTTTCTTGGGAAGTATCTACTTATATTGAAGCTCTGATTAAATCAGGCTACATGCTGAATTATAAAGCTGGAGATTATGATCAACTTAGAAGAATACTATTTTTGGTCCCATGGTATCAGTTACTGAATGGAAAAAATGTCAGCAATGCATGGAATCTTTGAAAAATTTGAAAAATGCTTGAATGAGGCAGTATCTGAATATATCCTTAGTGTTCTAAGAATAAATAGGTTGGGAGTGAAATGGATGTGCAGCCTTATTAAGCTAGAGATCCACAAGAAGAAGATGATGCGGAAAGAATATCATGAGAATAAGAGTGAGAGGAGTTATGAAATATATAAAGCTCAGGCCAGAAAAGTAACGAGTATTGTGAGAAAAGCTAAAACGAAGTATGAAAAGAAATTGGCCATGCAAGCTAAAGACAATCCAAAAGAAACAATGAATGTGGAAGAATAATTTTATTGGATGCAGATGGTACAAGAGTGTCGGAAGCTAAGGAGATTGTTCAGTTAATGAGTGCTCACTTTGCTAATATATATCAACCAAGTGTGTGTAGCATGGTGATACTGCTATGTTGGATGAAGAGTTAGAGATTCATGAAAATGAGGTTGAAGAGCTCCTGCATAACCTGGATAAGAATTTGTCAATAGGGACAGATGGAATATCTGCCCGTTTTTTAAAGGAATGCTCAGCTGAATTAGCTAGGCCTTTCACACATTTGTATAACTTGAGTCTCAGTTCAGGAACAATACCACAGGAATGGACGGAATGTATGACAGTTCCATTGCACAAGAGTGGTGCAAAAATTGATGTGTCTAACTACCGGCCTATTAGTATCTCTGGTGTTGGTAGTGAAGATTTTAGAGAAGTTAGTAAGAACTCGTTTACAGAAATGAGTAGACAAGCATTCTATACGCTGCAGGAAACAGCATGAGTTTACTAAAGGAAGATCATGTTTTAGCAATTTGCTCATATTTTATAACAATGTTATGGCCGATTTGGATAAAGGGAATGGATACACTATGATAATGTTGGATTTTTCTAAGGCATTTGATAAGATACCACACAATAGGCTGTTGTGTAAACTGGAGAATATGGGATTGGAACATAATCTATTGACTTGGATCAGGGGATGGTTGACAGACATATCAAAAAGTGGTATACAGTGGGTGTGAATCTGCCAGATTTAAAGTAACCAGTGGTATACCTCAGGGTTCAGTTCTTAGGCCATTATTGTTCAATCTGTATATTAATGTCATCAAGCAGGGTCTATCATCAGATTTGCAATTGTTTGCTGATGATGCGAAGATAGGCAGGACAATCAGGGATGCTACTGATATTCAGCAATTACAAAATGATTTGAATAGACTGGAAATCTGGGCAAATGAAAATGAAAATTAACATTAGTAAGTGTAAAGTTATGCACTTTGGCATGATTAGAGTTCCGGCGACATATTATATTAGCGGGGTTATGCTACAAGAAACTGAAGAGGCAAGGGTATTGGTGGATAAGAATTTAAAGTTCAAAGATCACATAGCAAAAGTTGCAATATATCTCAGAGGATAATTGCTAAGTTGAAGCAAACCTTGATATGTAAGGATAAGGAAGTAATTTTGCATCTTTATAAGGCTTTGATAAGACCACACTTGGATTACTCTGCAAGATTTGGTCTCCCAGGTTCCAAGGGGATAAAGAAGCTGTGGAAAGGGTGCAAAGAAGAGTTTACAAAGATTATATCCAGATTATGGGATTTAGATTATGAGGACAGATTGCGAGCATGTGGATTGCAGACTCTTGTTAACAAGAGAAAGAGGAGTGATATGATAGAGGTCTATAAACATTTGAATGGGTGTTATAGCATTTCAACTGATGAAACTTTTCGTTATATGGAAGGAGAGAATACTGGGGCATCCATGGAAGTTAAATTTACAGTCAAGAAAGGGGTAAGAGCTTGGTTTTTCTCCCAGAGAGCAGTGAGTGAGTTGAATAATTTGCCCTTACAGGTAGTGAGTTCATCTAGTGTGAATGAATTCAAGGGTAGGTATGATAGCTGGATTGGGTAATTTACAGCCCCTCTCAATGAGTCCTTGACTCCCTGGAGGTCTCAGATAATAATAATAAATGAGTTGAGTATTCATTTAAGACTAGTATATTTACCTCATATTTCTTGCTTCAGCCATAATTCAGACTATTATACTGTTATTGTTGTGTAGACTTCTCTGAGATAGGACATTTTTAGGACTGTTTCTTTTGGTATAGAACCACAAACAAAGATGTCAAATGGAAACTGTTTTTATTTCAACTAATTTTGTGAAATACTTTATGTGGCTCTATCTGGAAATAACATGAATAAACTAAAAAGCAAGTAATAACAGTAAACATTTCTTGTGAAAAATATTTGAAAATGTTTAAACAATGAAAAGTGTGCATTTGCTATAATACTGACTGCTAGTTTGTGGGTTTTAGTTTCTAAAAATATTATACTGTTCATTTGATACTATTTGTTTTTTAATTGGAATTTTTCCAGTTTACAGGACCTTCTGGGAAATTGAACTGATTGTCTTCCATTAAATTATCAAAATTTCCTATGAGCATTTGTTTCCAAACACCAAAGGAGTTTCGCTGTTTATATACTGTAAATTGCAACTACAACATGATATTCGATTCAATATAAAGTTTTAAGGTATACATGGATTATATAATGCAAATGATGATGAATAATATATTTTTTTTTTATTTCTTAAAGATTACAGATAACACGTTGTGCTATCTAGCTGCTGGTTGTCCACGTTTGGAGAAACTGGTATGTGAAATTGATGATATAAGAATTTGAATATTTTTTAAAATTCTAATATAACATTTATACATGCTGTAAATATGTTATGCAATCAAAAGGAACTATAAAATTGATCATAATGAATAATTACTAGAATATCAATAAAAAAAAATTGATATTTTTAGGAGGAAGTAAGGAGTTGGAATAATGATGAAACATTTCTATTAAGCTGGAAAATCTATGATAATTTTCCTAAAATCTTTATGGGAAGGATTAAAAAATTCAGAGTTTAAATATAAATCTCTAACCAGGATGTTTTGCCGAAGGAAGGAGGGTTATAAGAAAAGCATGAAAGTTTTTATAAATTTTCACTTTTTTTATATAGCAAATGGTTCGTCTGCATGGTACTCCAATCTTTTCTTTTAAAACTGAAATAGTGATATAGGTTAAATGTGTTCGAGGATGCTCATTATTTCAAATAACTGCATGAGCAGAACACATTATGGGGGGAGGAAAAATAACAGTTTATATACAGACAGACTTACATAAGAGTTACATTCCACAAACCTTTATGAAATACAAATTTTTCCAAGCTAGTGCTTGCTGATTTTTCTTGTCTACCCGTAGTAGGCCAACTTGCTAGAACAAGAAACCCTGTAGGAATGAGAGAGGAGGGAGTTGGCCCTTAGGAGATTAGAAAAGAGCAGCCAATTTCAAGTGTGGCTTGAGACTTGTTATTAAATTCTGGCTGTTTTTTCGCATATATACTAGACATAGGGAATGGTTGTTGCATTTGTATAATCTATACTGCATTAGTAGAACATAACGTAAATAAAGGCTAACGTAAATAAACAGCGTGGGCGAGTTTCTGAAATGAAGGAGAGAGTGTTGTATGGTGACTCGTTATTAAGAGGAGTAATAGATGGGAGTGTAACTAAATCGTACTTACCGGGTGCGAAATTTAAGGATGTAAGTGAGAGCATTAGAGTGCAAAAACAGAAGGTGAAAGAAATAACAATTGTGGCTGGTACGAATGAATTGAAAGGTGATAAATTTTTTATGAGAGAGGACTTGAAAGTATTGTTAAAGGTAGCGAAAGAAAAGAGTGACAGAGTTAGAATGGTGAGTCTGTTACCGCGGTATGACAGAGAGGAGTTTAGAAGGAGGGCCATAATCGCAAATGATATTATGCGCAGGTTATGCGGACGGTGTGGTGTGGAATTTGTGGACGTGTGGAATGAGTTTGATGGGCGAAAGGACTTATACAAGATGGATGGCCTGCATTTGAATGGACTTGGTGTGCGGAGACTGGAAAAAGTGTTGCTGAATGAAGTGAAAATGGATGTGCAGAACCAGGGAAACTAGAACTAACAAGGAGGGGGGGGAAGCGGATATCCAGACATCAGTGAGACAGTTGAGTGTAAAAATGTATATAATGTACCTGAGCCAGCAATAAGGACAAAAAATGGGAATGGGATATTTAGAATAACGCATCAAGATAGGGGTGGGACAAAGGGAACACTGCAATTCATGTATACTAATGCCAGGAGTATTAGGAACAAGAAGGAAGAATTTTTGGCCTTGATTGGCTCTTCCTGGCCACAGGTTATTGGCATTAGTGAAACATGGCTGACGGAAGATGATATAGTTAGTGGGATAGAATGTGTAGGTTATAGTATGTTTAGGAGGGACAGAGAGAATAAAATTGGGGGAGGGGTATTATTGATGATAGCTGATGAACTGCAGCCAAGGAGAATTGAAGTATTGCAGGATAGTGAAAGGAGCTCATTTGAGGCTATTTGGTGTGAGATTGATACTGGCAGAATAAAATATACAGTTGGGTGCTGCTATAGACCAGGTGATGGAATAGATGGTGGAGATGGTATGCATAAACAAATTGATGAAATGAGTGGAAGGAGGGTAATTATTATGGGGGATTTCAACTATGGTAACATTGATTGGAAGAAGGAGAGGACACATGTGAGGAAGGAAATGGATTTTATTCAATTATTAAGGGATAACTATCTGAAACAACATGTAATTGAAAATACTAGGGGTGTGAGAGTGCTTGACCTGGTAATAGTATCTGAGAATTTGACTGTAATGAATATGACCATGTTGCCACCTATTGGTGAGAGTGATCATAAGGTCTTGACCTGGGAGGTGGCTAAAGGTGTGAAATTTGTGATTAAGACAGGGTATATGTGGAATTACCGTGCTGGCAAGTATGACAAGCTTAGGAGATTGCTTGGATCAGTGCCATGGCATGTACAACTGCAAGGGCTGGACGTCGATAGAGCATGGGAAGTGATCAAAGAGCATTTACAGGAGGTTATGGCTGATTGTATACCTAAGGTCCGAATAGTGAAACAAGGAGGGGTTAAATGGATGAATAACACCATTAAGCTTGAGCTGCAAAAAAAGAAACAACTATGGAGGGAATTTAAAGAAAGGGGTGACCTGCAGGCACACGAACGGTATAAAGTACAGGCCAGAAGGGTAACGAGCGTGGTAAAAACAGCAAAAGTCGATTATGAAAGGAAACTAGCTATGCAAGCAAAAGAGAATCCCAAACAGTTCTTTCAATATGCTGCAAGCAAGAAAAAAACTGTACATGGCAAAATGATTTTAAGGAATGACGATGGTAAAGAGTTCACTGAACCAGTCGATATAGTGGAGTTACTGAGCGCGCACTTTGCAAAAGTATATCATCCAGGTGGTGACGTTGAAAAAATGAAGGAACCATTAGTTTATATGGGAATTGTGATGAATGAAGTGGAGGTGAATAGTCTATTACAGAACCTTAATGTGAATACATCTGTGGGATTGGATGGTATACCGGCACGGGTCTTGCATGAAGCGGCTAATGAATTATCAGTGCCTTTGACCATGTTGTTTAATCTGAGTCTCAGGTCTGGCTTAGTCCCGAAGGCGTGGAAAGAGGGGAAAATAGTTTCACTGCATAAAGGAGGATCCAAGACTATGGTTGCAAATTACCGACCGATCAGCATATCAGGAGTCGTTGTCAAAGTTTTGGAGAAAGTAGTCAAGGAAAAAATACAGGAATGGATTGATGAAAATGAGATACTGTACAGAGGACAACATGGCTTTGTGAAGGGTAGATCATGCCTCAGTAACTTGCTCAAGTTTTATAACAAGGTGACGGCTGAACTGGATAAGGGAAATGGGTTTACAGTGATACTACTGGACCTGGCAAAGGCGTTTGACAGGATACCACATGGAATTCTAATCCGTAAACTACAACATATGGGAATGGATATAGGGTTGGTGAGATAGATAGCTGGGTGGTTGATGGAGAGATATCAAAGAGTAGTTTATTCAGGAGTAGAGTCCAAAAAACGGCCTGTGACTAGTGGTGTGCCACAGGGTTCTGTTCTTGGACCACTGCTGTTTAATCTGTTCATTAACGATATAGGGAAGGGTCTAAGTGGGACAGTTCATTTGTTCGCTGATGATGCAAAGTTGGGTATGGCGATAGTGAATGCAGAAGATGTCAAAGTCTTGCAAGATGACTTAGATAGATTGGAGTTCTGGACTAAGGAGAATGGATGTCAATTTAATGTGACAAAATGTAAGGTTATGCATTTCGGAGTGAAAAGATTAGCAGCAGTATACCACATTGGTGGAACTGTACTCCAAGAGATTGATGAGGCCAGGGACTTGGGAGTGTTGGTGGATAGGGAGATGAAGTTTAGGGGGCACATTGCGAAAGTAGCTAAATCAGCTCATCAACTCACTTGGTTGTTGAAAAATACCTTGACGAGCAGAGAAAAACAAGTTATTGTACCTCTGTACCGAGCCCTGATAAGACCTCATCTCGACTACTGTGCCCAGATTTGGTCACCTCGGTTCCTTCTTGATGGGGAGGAGGTTGAGAGGATCCAAAGGCGAGTGACTAAGATGATAGCAGGTCTATGGAATGAACCATATGAGAACAGGTTGAAGATTTGTGGGTTGCAGAAACTAGTTGATAGGCGGAAAAGGGGAGATATGATTGAGACATTCAAATTGCTAAAAGGATTCTATAGGATTAATTCAGATGATATTTTTGAGATCGGGACTGGTGGTGGGAGAACTAGGGGACACTCATGGAAGCTGGGCAAGAGCGTGGTTAGCAGGGGTGTTACAGCTGGGTTCTTTACTTTTAGAATGGTAAATGAGTGGAATAAGCTGCCAGAGTCTGTTGTGGGTGCTAAGACAGTGAGCGAGTTCAAGGCAAGGTATGATAGATACTGTGAGAATGTTGAACAGCTGTGTGAACATGATGTTTAGGGCCTCCCTCGATGAGTCTAAGGACTCCTGGAGTAGCCCGTGGTAATAATAATAATAATAACATTATTACAAGCTCCTGTAGATGCTCTTCCTAGCTATAACTCTAGACTAATAAATTCCAATTTACTTGGCTAATCTACTGAGTTCTACTTTACTTTGTGTTTTGTATGTTTGTTACAGTTCATATTATAAACAGTCCAACTCTGCATGATGACAAATAATTCCCCTTCCACAGACACAATATGCCTTATCATTAAGACAATACTAATTTTCCAATTAAAATTTAATTGACAACATTTAAGGGTCAAAGCTGTATAACTGAGAGGAGACCTCCACATAGCCTTTAAAGGAATGCAGAGAACTAACCAGGGCTTCTGACCTAATGTCCAATCCTTTACCTTCTCGTGGTGCACCCTGTTGGGTATCTACCTGGATACCGAACGAACGAGAATGGGCTGGCAATTTGGGATTTAGCCGACCATGTATTCTTATTGGCTTAAATCAATATAGAAAATGATGGTACAACATGACAAAATTTCATGCCAGCTGGGGTGTCGCCCGGTTAAACAAGGCCCCCATTGTTTTTGCCAGGGGAACCAGGGCAAACAGCAAAAAGTCAGCTACTGGAACAAACACCCAAACTCAACATCACCAGAGTTAAAGATCGGTACTATCAACATAAGAAGCTTGAATGGCAAAGAAATGGAGCTAGCTGAGGAATTAGATATGTACCAGATCGACATAATTGGGGTGACTGAAACAAAAAAGACAAAAACTGGTCAGATCTTTCTGAGATAAATACAAAATGTTATATTTAAGCAATGACAATCAAGGAAAAGAAGGGGTAGCCATAGTATTCAACACTAAATACGAGGCTAATCATTCTTGAATGGCAGGCAGTCTCAAGTAGCGTGATGTGGGAAAATATCAGAATGGGGAACTGGACAATGAGACTTATTTGTGCCTATGGTCCCACAGAAGGCTCTACTAAGGTAGAAGTGGAGGTATTTTTTAATGCTTTAGAAAAAGCAACTGACACAAAAAAAAAAAAAAATGAAAAGTTGGTCCTTGTTAGGAATCTAAATAGCAGAGTAGGAAGTGATTGTCAGACATGCACTGGTTATTACTAACACTATGTTCCAACATACAAATGTGCACAAATTCACATGGAGAGAAGAGGCAAGGAATAAGAAAAGTCTCATTGACTATGTTATTGTTGATAGTGATGTTTTCTCCCTGGTGCAGAACACCAGAGTGCACAGAGGATTTGAAATTGGAAGCAATCATTATTTAGTCTTGAGCAGGATAAAATTGACTTTCATATTGAAAAGAATGACATGTAAGAAAGTTTTAAAGCGAAAAGTTGAGCAACTCTCAGATCTGAACTATAGACTAAAATACACAAAGATTATTGGGAAAAAAAATGAGTTTGAGAACAAGAACCAAACCTTTAAGAAAACCCTGATTGATTCAGCCAGAGAGGCATGTGGTGAGGTTGTCTGTAAGGATAGAAAAATCAAAACTACATGGTGGACACAGGAAGTTAAAGAGGCAGTGAAGGGAAAGAAGAAAGCATATCAAAAGTTCCTGGCAAAAATGTCAACTTGTGCTCTTAGAGAATACAGAGACAAATGTAAGAATGCTAAACACTGTGTAAAAATAGATAAACAAAAGTCATGGAAGGACTTTGGCAAGAACATAGAAAATAAATATGAAGAAGATGGTAAGATATTCTGGAGGTTGTCGAAGAAGCTTAGAAATGGAGGAAAGAGTGCTGTAAAAGGAGTTAGAGATGATAAAGATAACATGAAAACAGGAGAAAAAGATATCCTTGAAGTATGCAGTAATTACTTCGAAAAATTGCTAAATGAAACAAGTAAATGACACAGTGATAGCACAGTGTTAAAAAAACACTCAGCAGGCATACAGTATCCATACTTGAAGTAGAAAAAGCCATCAAATGCTTGAAATGAGGAAAGGCAGCAGGAGTAGATGATATTCGACCAGAAATGATGGAGAATGGTTGTATAAAAGTCTTACAGTGGCTGCACTGCATAGTTCAGAAAGCCTGGACAGAGGGATGAATTCCCGATGATTGGAGTAGAGCTCTAATAGTGCCCATATATAAAAAGGGAAATAAGGCTGAATGTGAGAATTACAGAGGTATTTCCTTGCTGAGTGTTCCTGGCAAGATCTATGCAAGTATACTTGAGAAACGGTTGAGAAGAATTGTGGAAGAAAAGCTTGGTGACGAACAAGCTGGATTTAGGCCAAATAGAGGCTGTCTGAATCAGATCTTCACTTTAGGACAAATAGTCAAGAAAGCATGGGAATATAACAAAGATCTGTATTTAAGTTTTGTCGATCTGGAAAAGGCATACAACAAGGTACCAAGAGAGAAGCTGTTCAATACGTGACAGTTACATGGTGTCAATGGGGCATTATATCAAGCAATACTTAGTCTGTATTTGAGTTTTAAGTCGGTAGTTAGAATTGAAGGAAGTACAGGAAGATGGTTTAATGTTAAATCAGGTGTGAGACAAGGATGTACATTATCCCCTCTGTTATTTATTATCTATATGGATCACATTATGAAGGAAAGTGGTATTAAACATGATATTAGAATTGCTGATGAAATTATGGTACATTAATTAACATTAATTATATAATTAATGTTAATATACCATAATTAATTTAATATGTTAAATTAATTAAGATAAAATAAGATGCTATACTTTTAAATAAATCCACTACAAGTTTGCAAGATTCCATGACTAAATTGAATAACTGTTGTAATAGATATGGTACGAAGATCAGCATTAAAAAGACAAAGACAATGAAAATAGGTAGAATTGCTGAAAATGTCAACTGTGTTGTGAACGGGGAACCTGTGGAACAAGTAAAACATTTCAGCCACTTAGGCACGATTTTTACTGAAAATGGTAAATTAAATGTGGAAATAGACAACAGAATCAACAAAGTAGGTATGGTAGGAAGTCAATTGAATAAGAGAGAAATTAGTCAGAACACTAAATTAGCTGTATACAAGACAGTGTTCAAACCAGTTTTAACTTATGGATCTGAGAGCTGGGTCAGAAGTAAAACACTTGACAAAAGACTAGAGACCGCAGATATGAGACTCCTGAGAAAGATTAGAGGCGTGAATAGATGGCATCAATGGCAATATCATATTAAAAATGAGGATATTAGGGAAAAACTTGACATTTTCGGCATCCAGGAATGTGTTAGCAGAGCTTACCTCAGGTGGTCACTTAAACAGAATAGGAGGAAAGATTAACAAAACAAGTATTCTCTGCCAGGGTGGTAGGAAAAAGACCCAGAGGAAGACCAAGATATAGGTGGATTAATACAGTAAAAAGTGCCTTAGAAGATAGAAATATAAGATCTGATAATGTTGGAGTCTTGACAAGTAACAGACTGATTTGGAAGAAAATTGTAGATAGGAAGTTAGTAATGATGTAAATTTTCATGTAGTACTATCATATCTTATACAACCCTTGAGGGTACATGTCAGCAATTTGATGATGATGAACATTTAAACTAGCATGCTGTATATATTTAAAATGCAAAAATGTGTCAGCTCGATGCAGAAGGAACATAATAGTCATAGACTATTGGAAATAGTTTTAGCAAGAAATGACTGCCCTCATCCATGAAAGGTACATTATTATAGTACAATTAGTACCACAAATAGGAGAAAGATTTTTTTAAAAATTATTTGTTAATTTTTTTTTTAGTTGTACATAATCTTGGAAACCTTGCTCCAAAGACCATACGTGGAACTTTCTTCCAGCCACTTTAGGCCCTCCTTTAAGCACAGTGGTGGTTTCATGCAATTCATCTCTCACTTAATGATATTCAAAAATATGCACATGATGCACAGTTACAAACATGCAGCCTGTTGTTTGTAGGGCAGGTATATGCAGGTTGGCGACCATTTGGACATGATGCAAGTTTCCTTCTTTTAGCTGTTCAAAATCAGTTATTTAAATTAAGGGGATATTAAATCCCACATTGTTTTAAAACCAAATAAGAAACTCAAAGATTGGAATCAGAGAGTTTCATGCCGAATATAGTAAACTATAAAAGTATCGGTGATTACTAGCATGAGCTAATGCAAGTAGTCCTAGTACATAGTACAATCTCGGGCAACTCGCAGCAAAGGTGGTAAAGTTCTGATCTCTATTCTTGGTATTTTCCATAATGTAAAAACACATTTCCTAGGAAATGTAAGCTGTTATTACATTATGGTGGTAGGTCACTACCCAGACCGGTTTCAACCTTTATTGAGGCTTCATCAGTGAGTAGCTAGACCAGATAAATACCAAAGGGTATAGCGAAAAACACATTTCCTAGGAAATGTGTTTTTACATTATGGAAAATACCAAGAATAGCGATCAGAACTTTACCACCTTTGCTGTGAGTTTGCCCGAGATTGTACTGCGTACTAGGAGTACTTGCATTAGCTCACGCTAGTAATTGCTGATAGTTTTATAGTTTACTATATTTGGCATGAAACTCTCTGATTCCAATCTTTGAGTTTCTTATTTGGTTTTAAAACAATGTGGGATTTAATATCCCATTAATTTAAATAATGTTTATATTGCCGAAATGAAGCTTATTGGCTCTTTATATTTAAGTAACTTAATGGTTGCACCTTTTTGACAACTCGTATAGCAAAGTATATAAGTTACTTTCACTATACCCTTTGGTATTGATTTGGTCTAGCTACTCACTGATGAAGCCTCAATAAAGGCTGAAACCAGTCTGGGTAGTGACCTCCCACCATAATGTAACAACAGCATACATTTCCTAGGAAATGTGTTTTTACATTATGAAAAATACCAATTACAACATGCTCTAGTGGTCAAAACTATAAACACATTTGTTACTTTTATTTAAAGGGCTATCCTATAAAAAAGCATCTCATTACTTAACAGGCACACTGTGTAAACATATAATTGACTTAAAAAAAAGATGTTGAATATAAGTAATTTCCACATCATTTAAAAGATAAAATCTGTTACATCAAATAATGGATATTTGATATAATGGTTATGCTTGAAGCACAAGAAAAATGTAGAAGTTTGAATATAATATAAAGTTAATCTTATATTCCTTTCAGCAAAGTAGTGCTATTATTGTTTACTTTATATTTAGACCCTCGATGAGTCTGTTGACTCCTTGGAATTGCCCAAAATAATAATAAATAATAATATTGTGACCATACATTGTACATGTTCTAAAGCACAGTTAATTTGCTTTGTTTGAATAAAAACTCTAGGTTTTTGGGAACCATCTCTCCTAAAGCGTGTCTAATTTTGAATACCTTGTAAAGAACTCTATAAAGATACTTCTTTTTTTCATTAGTATGCAGATATGATATCAGTGAACAGTTACTTTTGGTTAATATCTGGTCAGTGTTTATTTTACTCTTAAAACATAATTTTTCTTTGAAAAGTTATTTGAATAATCCTCATTTCAATTTTCAGAGCTTGTCCCACTGCGAACTGATAACAGATGAAGGTATTCGTCATCTTGGTACAAGTGCCTGTTCTTCGGAACATCTCAGTGTACTGGAATTGGATAACTGTCCTCTTATCACCGATGCTTCCTTAGATCACTTGATCACTTGTCACAGCTTACAACGCATTGAATTGTATGACTGTCAGCTCATCACAAGATCAGGCATTCGCAGACTTCGGGTAAGGATTTTATTGGCAAAAACCTTTGCTTATTAACCACCCAAATTGCCACATGGATAAAATATATAAAAAAATATAAGCTTCATATCCATGTTATTGTAATAGTATCCAAATGTTATATTAATTTCATTCTTTCTTTCCGTTTTGATACAGGAATTTGAGAATAGGTTTCAAATTTCAGAAAAAATTATCAATTTTTTTTGTATATTTCCGACTCCATTTTCAGTTAACATAAATACATTATCTTCAAATTTTCAAATGGAATGTATAGAGTTGCAACCAGATATTCAACTCAAAGAAAAATTTTATCACGTCTCTTTTGCTAGATTTTAGCTTGCCAGTGAAAAATATCCTTCACTTCACAATTGCACTTTATTCATGCCATTGCTTTTTGGGAGTATGTACATTTGTGAACAACTATTTTCAAGAATGAAGCATGCAAAGAGTAAAGTTAGATCAAAAATTTCTGACGAGCTCACTATGAATTGCAACCATTTCCATTGAACCAGACTGATTCACTTAAACAAGGCCAAATATCTCACTAGTTTTGTGTTTATGCTGCCCTTTTTTTTTTTAATGTTATAATAACAAAATTTTAAAAAATAAAGGAAGTTTTGTTACTTATATACATTAACTATATTATACGTCTTATATGTAGCCAAAGACAATTCCTCTTCACTCAATGTGGCTCAGGCAAGCCACAAGGTTGGACACCCATGGTCTAAGTCCTAATAATTTTGCTCTTGATCAGACAGTTCCTACAAGAAACTCTTTTTTTTTTTAATCTCTTCCCAAGCATAAAAGTTTGTGTGTAAAGACTGTTGACATCAACTGTCTCAGTATCCCATGATGTAAAGCATACTTCCTTTTGGGCATACATATATATTGCCATTTTTATCATCATCCTCAGACCTCTATGAAGTCAGACTCATCATGGGAGGGCCCTCTGTCATATACCACACTCTCAGGCAACAATGCATTGCAATCATTCACCACTCTCCATGCAAGAAACCTGCTTCGTTCACCTTTGCTCACATCCTCCTTACACAGCTTTCAGGGATGACATCTTGTTATCTCCCCACCTCTCACCATTCTATGAAAAACCTATTCATGTAACCTGATAAGAACTTCTCACCAACTTATATTGTCTATCATATCACCAGTCCTCCTATCCACTAGACTCTGCACTGCAAATTGCATCGTCTTAACCTTTCTTCATACTGAACATTCCAGTCAACCACTTCTGGATTCTTTCCAATACCTCTTCATCCTTATGAAAACTGGGTGAACAGATTTCTGCACAGTAGTCTGTATTTGGTCTAATCAAGGCCTTATACAATGGAAACTTTGTATAAGGCCTTGATTAGACCTTATACAAAGTTCTTGATTAGACCTTCATCCTTATACAATGGAACAATTTTTCTTTGAAAAGTTATTTCTATAACTCAGTGTCTTCTGCATCATGGCCAGAATTCATTATGCTGTCTTTACAATCTGAGATCCCTATTAACCATCATTCCCAGATTTCTTATATCCTTCACCTCGTCCATATATCTCTACCAAGTATATACCCTACATCTCATTTTTGTTTTCCGAATTTTAAATCTTACACTTCGCAATATTGAACTGGTAATCCCACTTTTGTGCCTGTTTGCTGTTCAGGTCTTCTTATAGGACAATAACATCTGCTCTACTAGTTCTTCCCAATTTTGCATCATCTGCAAGCAACTGAATATCTCCATTCTAACCTTCTGAAATATTGCTAACATATTATGGGTTAAACAGCGATGACCCTAAAACAGACCCTCAAAAAATACCACTAGTAACATTCCTCTTCTGAGACACTGCTCTCCCATACATGACTTTCTTGTACTGATAACTGTCAGGCAATCAATCTTCAATCCAATGCACTATTCAACTTCAACTCTATTTTAACCATCAACTTATGTGACAATCTATCAAAAGCCTTAGTAAAATTTATGTATATTACTGTGTTATCCATCTCCCTTGTCCAATGTTCTGGATCCTGGTTTTCACTAACCTCTCCAACACTTGGACAAAGAATGAAACCAAGAATATAATTTCTTGGCATCTTTAATTTATAATACAGCCAAGTGGAAAAACTTTCAAATTTAACACCTCCACAATGCCTGACACACAGATAAGCCTATTATTTGAACTTTGAGTTCTGTCACCTCTTGTGAAGTGGTATACAATCTTTCTTTCCTTCCATTCCTTTGGAACTTGACCCTGTATAAGACTCATATTAAACAAGTATGCCAAAGTAGATATCAACCTCCTGGCATATTCCCCCATAACACATGATGATATATTATCATATACTACAGCCTTATTAACATCGTTTGTCAATTATAAAAATACCTCTTGTTCACTATGCATATTCACAGTGATGAAATCTGTGTATGAACTGCTCATTTATTATTTCCACTATATCCTCCAAAGAAAGCAGTTATCCTTTTTACTATTTTAACTCGATCAGTATCATCCTTCCATAATCAATATTTTTTTTCTGCTGGCTACATATCAAAAGAACTCCCTAGGTTTTTTTAGCCTCATTAGCTAACTTCTGCTTATACTTCACTTTTGCTACCCTTACCAACTGAGTCATCCTCCTTGCCTGTTTTTTGTACCCCTCATGAAATTCATAATTCCACTCATCTTATTGCCTCCATAATGCCAACTTTCTCTGTATTACATGCATAATCTCTTCATTCATCCATTTCACACCTACCTTATTTAACCTTTTGACCCTTGTAGCACATGTAGACATTGCCTATGCTAGATAGCTCTTGAATAACACCTGAGCAGCATTGATCTCCTTTACACCTGACTTCTCATTCCATGTTTCATCCACAAGCTATCTTCTGAGCTTCCCATAATCAGTTTTGTAGTTATAAAAACAGGTTTAATATGAGTCTTAAACTTACACCCTTTCTTCACAGAAGTCTTATAAATAAAGATGGCAAGAAATTATGTTCTTGGTTTCATTCTTTGTCCAAGTGTAAGCAAAACAAAGTTTGCACATGAAGTAACTTCAGGACTGGTCTACTTGTATATACAGGCTAATGACTTCACATCAATTGCCTTAGTATTCCATAATACAAAACACATATCCTTACAGACATGCATAATGTTGTACATTATGAGAAGGCCCACTACCCAGACTGGTTGCAACATTTATAATATATGTGCATTGCATTATAGGATACTAAGGCAACTGATGTGAAGTCATTAGCCTCTATATACAAGTAACCCAGTCTTGAAGTTACTTCACGTGCAAACTTTATTTACTTACACTTGGATAAAAGATGAAAACAAGAATATAATTTCTTGGCATCTTTAATTTATAGTATAACCAATGAAATGCATTTGAAATGGATGATGTGGAAGGAATACTGTGTGCATAAGGATGATGTCCATTATGAAAATTATAAGCAGCAGGCTTGAATAGTCACAACTATTGTACAGGGAGCTAAGTCTGAATATGAAAAGAAACTGGCTCTGCGAGCTAAAGACAACCCACAAGAATTCTGTTGATATGTTGCAAGTAAAAGAAAGAATGAACATGAAAGAATAACTCTTCTGAATGCAGATGTTGTGAAGGTGACAGATGCTGAAGAGGTTGTTCAACTAATGAGTGCCCATTTTGCTAAAAGCTATCAACCTGGTGTATATATGCAATGTTGAGTTCACTGCTACCTCTTCACTGGATGAAGAAACTCAGGTGTATGAAGAGGAGGTATTAGAACTATTGCACAACTGAATTAGAATTCAGCAGTAGAGACTGATGGGATATCAGCACAGGTGCTAAAAGAGTGTTCAGCTGAACTGTCTATTCTTTAACCAAGCTATATAATTTGAGTCCCAGAACAGGGAAGATTCAGCAGGAATGGAAAGAATGTATGGTACTCCCATTGCACAAGGGTGGTGCAAAGACTGATGTATCCAACTATCGACCAATTAGTATTTTAGGAGTGGTGGTGAAGATTTTGGAAAAATTTGTTATGGCTTGCATTCAGAAATGCGTTGACAGTGAATCTCTACTTTGCAATGAACAGCATGGGTTTGCTAAAGGAAAATCATAATTTAGCAACTTGCTCACATTCTATAATAATGTTACCATTGAACTAGACAAAGAGAATGGATATATCATGATATTTTTGGATTTTACTAAGTATTTTGATAAAATACTGCATGGAAGACTGTTGCCCAAATTGGAGAAGATGGGTTTGGATTATACAATATTAACGTGGATAAGAGGGTGGCTGACTGACAGGTATCAAAAAGTGATATATGGGGGATGTGAGTCTGCAAGATTTAAGGTAACTAGCGTACCACAAGGATCAGTCCTTGGCCCACTGTTATTAAATCTGTATTAATGATATTGGGAATGATTTGACATACGACATACAGTTGTTTGCTATGATGCAAAGATAAGTAGGGTAATCAGTATTGCTACTGATGTGCATGTACTTGCAGAATGATTTGAATATGTTGGAATTATGGGAATAGGAAAATGGATGTCAGTGCAATGTCAGTAAATTCAAAGTCATGCACTTTGGCATGATTAGATATCCAATTTCGTATTATATTGGTAGGATTATGCTAGAAGAAACTGATCAGGATAAGGATTTTGGAGTGTTGGTAGATAGCAAGTTAAGTTCAGGGGTCATGTAGCAAAGATCGCAACTACAACTCAAAAGATAATTGCAATGCTGAAACAAACTTTCACATGTAAAGATAAGGATGTTGTTTTGCCTCTTTACAAGGCCTTGATAAGATCTCACTTGGACTATTGTGCACAGGTCCTGTCTCCTGGTTTCTGTTGTGATTAAGATTCAGTGGAAAGAGTATTAAAAATGATATCAGGATTGCAGAATACTGATTATGAAGACAGATTGAGAATTTGTAGATGACAGACACTAGCAAACAGGAGAAAGAGGGGTGATATGATTGAGACTTGCAGACTTCTGAAAGGGTCATACAGGATTTCAGTTAATGGAATTTTTCATTTTATGGATGGTGGGGAAAGGACAAGAGGCCATCTTTGGAAGCTGAGAATGAATACTGCTATGAAAGGGGTGAGGGCTAGATTTTTCTTTCATAGGGTGATGCATGATTGGAATAGATTGCCATTGGATGTTGTGTCTGCAAGCAGTGTGAATGAATTCAAGAATAAGTAGGTTAGCTGATGTGTGTAGTATGTGGCCTTCCTTGATGAGTCCCTGACTCCCTGGAAGTCTCTCTTAATAATAATTATAAACAAATTAAAAAAAACTTTCAACACAGAAGTTCATTTGGGAGAGTGATCACTTCATGATCACTCTCCCAACTGGAGGGAGATTTGACACCTCATTTATAATGACATCACCTGATGAGATGATCAGATCTGAGATCCATAATCCTCACATGCTGTCTGTTATTACATACTGAAGTAGTTTTCCCTCAAAAAGTTGAAATTCATTTTCTTTCTTCTAGTTGCTGTCTCATCATCACAGTCTATATTGCCATAATTAAAATCACTCTTATTGATCACCTTTTTTGTATTTGCTCTGCTAATTTGCTTATACGAGTGTGTGTGTGTGTGTGTGTGTGTGTGTGTGTGTGTGTGTGTGTGTGTGTGTGTGTGTGTGTGTGTGTGTGTGTGTTGAAAAGTTGTGATAATTATGAATAAATTGATGTAACCGACACATTATTCTAAGTAATTCCCACAAAGTGTTATACTTATTACGATGCTGCTGTATCATTTGCAATCCTCTGAGAAAAGAAAAAAAAAATTTTTAAATAATACTGTCTAAAAATTTAACCAAATACCTCTCATTCCATTCACAAATATCATGCATCAATACTCAATCTAAAACTTACACAGTACCACCACATTGTCATGCTGCAGGTCATACAGCTATGGTGGCTTGATATAAAAAAATCAATGTGTAAGTAAGCTTTAAGTAAGAAAGATATAAAGTTGCTTTGCATTATGGGAAGAGATGCTTGGGACTCAGGATTATTTTTATTATTATTATTTGACACCTCCAGGGAGTCCAAAAACTCATTGAAGGAGGGCACCGCCTCCACCACTCAACCTCATCCACCCGTCATCTACACTAATGCCATCTACTGTCCACCATCACCACTAGTATTTTCACAGACAATCACAAACATCCAGCCTACAGCAGGATTCAAACCCACAGCCTTTTGGCTGGAGAGCGGATACGCTAACCACTCGGCCAACCAGGCTGGCCATATTAAAACTATAAAATTTCTTGGCATTATAATATACTTTTTAACCAAGTGAAAAAACTTTCTACTTTATTGCATTATTAAAACAGTATTTATTATTCAATTCTATGTTATGATTCAGATACATTCATAATGTTTTGAGACTCCATGGCAGTACAAAAATATGTGGTATATATATATGTGCATATCTAAGATGTATTTGCTTTCTTTGCTGCATCTTTGTTTTTCCCATGTTTCAACTAATCCTGTGTTTAGCTATAATTAACATTTCCACCTTTCACAGTCAGCAAACCATCACATCTAGTTTGTTCTCTCTTCTGTAGGTTATATAATTTTTTTTATGGTAAATGGTATGAGAAGACTGTTCCAAAGGAAAAAACTAAATTGTATATGTTTGTTGACTGACAGGTGTTCTTGTTTTTACATATTTAAAAGAAAGTGGAGAAATGGTGGTGAGCAATTACTCTCCAGTTCAGAGTGCAGAAACAAAAGCACCTATGAAAATGTGAATGAGCAAAACTGAGGCAGGGGGAAGGGGGGGAGGAGAATCATCTATAAGAGATTTGTAGTATCTACCTGAAATATGAGAATAGTATTCTAAGATTGTTTAGGTTTTCAGATTTGTATAGTGTTAAGTTGTACAAGTGAATCATGTCTTGAATGGAAGAGGATGTAAATGTGTTTTGGAGGCTGTGAAAGCTATGAATGTTAAGGCTCTTGCCTCCAGAAAAAGTCTATAAGTATAATTCAGATCAAGAAGAGAAATCTTTCTGACTGGAGATCTCAGTATTAACCAAAGTAAGGGGGAGTGAAGTGATATTTTTCTTATGAAAAATAAGATGGGACTGTTTTAAGATCGGTAATGGAAGATCTTGAATCATATGAATGATGATGATGGACAGCCTATTTTTCTACCTACTGCAGGGTGATGGCCTCTCCTATTGAGGGAGGTTTTGGGTCTACTACTCCCATGGTGATCCAGTCCATATTGGGAGAGTGTATCTATACGTGGGTGAATGAATGTATGAAGGTGGAAGACAATCACAAACATCCATGCCTACGTGGGAATCGAACCCGCAGCCTCTTGGCTGGAGAGCGGATGCGCTTAACCACTCAGCCAACCAAAAAAAGAGGAATGGAGTTTGCTGTCATGAGCAAACTCCACTCTGCAGGAGAGTAAACAAAAGATGGTAGAACTTTGGAGTAGTCCAGCATTGATAGAAAAATCCACAGGGAGGAACTATCCACAATGACATGCAATGAAAGAAAACTGGTTACCCAGTCAGTTGCATAGGACTTAAGACGGATCACGAAGTGATAATTTGGTGAAGAAGCTTTTATGCTAAACTTAATGGAGAGCTCTGGAAATGTCATGCCACCACCACATGAATTTCTCCAAATTTTTCCATGGCTTGCTTGCAAAGGTGAATAAGATAAATAAGGAGAGCATCTGTGTCACAAGAATTTTATACTCCATATTTGTGATCTCCAATTAATTTGGTGGGCCTCAAGATAGCGAAGTTGGCTGACTAATTTTTATTTTTGAGAGGGATTAAGGCAAGTGCAATGGGACAATAGGTTGATAGCTGACTTATCTCCCTTTCAGTGATGAGCAGGATACATAATTTCTTCTTTGTTTTTGTATAGATACTGAAATAAGTCAAATAGATGTCAATGTGAGAGTACAAATTTTAAACACACTTTGGGAGTTGGGGGAGTAGCTGGACTAGGAGATCTACTAGTGTGCAAGACTAATGAGTTATTTTTGGTGAAAGATCAAAGCAGACATATGGTGGACTTTTATGATCTAGTAAGGTCATTTTCCTTAGTCGCCCATACAAAAGTTGGAGAAAGTGATGCCAGATAGTTCACCTTTATCATTGTGCTGTGTGTATGAAATGGAAACATAAAAGTATATAATACTCCAAAAGAATTGCAACTTTAGGTTAAAAATGCAGAATTTTTGTACTTGGCCACTATAAAATGTATGTTGCAAAAGGTATATGTCAATCTATATATTTGTCATATACAGATTGATTCAAAATTTATGTTCATTACATGAATATCTAATTTCTTACTAGTTTTGAACTTTTTCACATTGAGTTTGTCATGTTTCATTATCCCAAATCTATTACTTTATTCTACCATTTCAAATGATAAAATAATACTTTTGGAATACATTATTATTTTCTCGAGTATCTTCATGAAATTACTCATTGTGAAAGGCTATTCACACAAGACCAGTTGTACTTCTTGAACTCATTAGGAAACAAGGCATTCAAGTACCTGCAGCCCATTAACTGTCATGAAGCAAAAATCGCCCTTGTTAACTGCTCATACACAATTTCCAGGGGTGACTCCCTTTCTCCCTATCCTCCTGCCATGCATTGAAAAAAAAGTCTTTCTGTGTCAGTGCTAGAAAATTCCTTTAATAACTTACATGTTACAATCATATACCCTTTTTTTTTCTGTCTATCAACTAGCCTTTGTAATCCCAGACCTTCAGTTTATCCTTATAGTCAGCATTCTATAGACCTGTCACAATTTTTGCTCACTTGGCTCTGAATCTTCACCACCACTTCTTCATTCCCTCACTATCCCTGCTTTTCAGTGTTCTTCAATATCCAGATAATGTGATGAGTTATTTTAGCCAAATCTTTTGAGCTATGTCTTCTAAACTTCATCATCTTCCACACTCACTCAACTCAGCTGTGGCCTGAAAATTTTCCTGCAGTCCAGAGCCATCAATGTGATACATAGTTTGTGATCTCTTCATTCCAAAATGCATGACCTTATGCTTTGCCACTATTAACAGCCATTATCATGCAGGATTTCTATATTATCATCATTAGCTCTATTAAACTTTGAATTATTAGCAAATAACTGGATACTTTTCCTTAAATCATTTCCTATATCATTGATATACAAATTAAATGAAAGCACCTTGAATACAGAGCTCTTCAGAACACAACCAGTTCACCCATATTTTCATAATTTTTCTGAAAGTACCATGATTAAGTTTACATTATTGCTAATGTAAACTTAATTATGCTATTTTATCTCCTATTAGCAGTTTTCCTTCAAATTTAGTCTGCCACTCGTCAGCACTGCAATATTGTCATATCGTATATTTCTCTCTTTGAGGGCACTTCTGAATACCAAGATTTAGGTGACTTCGGTCCACCTAAATCTTGGTATCTTCCTCTGGGTCTTTTTCCTGCTATTTTGCATCTAATACCTCTTTTTCTAATTTTTCTTCTCCCATTCTTTTTAGTGACTACATTGGGTTTACTCTGCTCACATATTCCTGAATGCTAACAATATCAATTTCCTTCCTAATATCTGCATTTTTAATATGATTCTGCCATTGATCCATCTGTTGATGCTCTTAATGTTTCTCATATGTGTTGCTCATATATGTGGTCTCTAGTCTTTGATCAGTTGCTTTGTTTTTAACCCAACTCTCAGATCTATACTGTTTCATAAGTTAAGATTGGTATGTATATAGCTAATTTTGCATTTTGAATAATTTCTCTCTTATTCCATATAAATTTATTCAGTTGACTTCCTTCCATACCAGCTTTGCTAATTCCATTGTCTGTTTTCATATTTAGTTTGCCATCTTTATTAAAAATTGTGCCTAAATAGCTGAAATATTTTACTATAGGAGAATCAGTAAGTTCTCCATTCAGTTGATATTTTCACTGTTTCTGGTCTTTTTATTGCTGATTTTCACACCAAAGTATTACAGCAGTTATTCAATTTGGCCAGAGAATCCTGCAGACCTGTCCTGAATTTATTTAGGAGTATAACATCATCTAACAACATAAAGTAAAGAGCTTGAACAACATCTCCACTCTTCATATCAGGTTTAATACCACTTTCCTTCATAAGGTAATCCATATTACATAATGTAATATGGATTACATTTTACACTCTTGTTGCACACCTGACTTAACATCAAACCATCTTTCTGTACATCATTCAATTCTAAATGCTAATTTATAACTTAAATAAAGACTGTATTGCCCTGTATAATGTCCCATTTACACCATATCATTGGAGCATTTTCAACAGCTTTCCTCTTAGCACCTTGTCATATGCCTTTCCAGATCTACAAAACTTAAATACAGATCCTTGTTATATTTCCATGATTTCTCAACTATTTCTCTAAAAATGAAAATCTGATCCTGACAATCTCTGTTTAGCCTGAACCCAGCTTGTTATCTCCTAGCTTCTCCTTCATAATTTTTCTTAGTTCTTTCTCAAGAATACTTGCATAAATCTTACCAGGAATGCTCAGTAGAGAAATTTCTCTTTAATTCTTGCATTCAGTTTTATTCCTTTTTATGGATAGGTACTATGAGCGCTCTACTCCATTTATCTGGAATTCGACCCTCTGAATTATGCAGTGTAGCCACTGTGAAACTTCCATATTTTAGCATTTCTGGTCAGATTTCAGGTTTGTATTAGCTTTTTCTACTTCAAGTACAAATATATATTTCAGATAGCATTCCTATTGAGTGTTTTCTATGACCATGCTGTCACTGCTCATTTCATTTATCAATCTTTCAAAGTAATTACTCCATACATCAAGAATATCTTTATTCTCAGTTTTAATGTCTCCTTTATTATCTCTAATTCCTTTTACAGTACACTTTCCTTTGTTTCTGAACTTTTTCAATAGCCTCCAGAATATTTTGCCATCTTCCTGATACTTATTTTCTTTGTTCTTACCAAAATCTTCCCATGACTTTTGTTTAGCTAATTTTATACAATGCTTTGCTTCTTACATTTTTCTCTGTATTCCCTAAGAGCATAAGGTGACTTACTTGCCAGGAACTTTCTATAAGCTTTCTTCTTTTCCTTGATTCCTCTTTAACTTCCTGACTCTACCATGGAGTTCTGGTTTTTCTATGCTTACAGATTACCTCACCACATGCCCCTCTCTGGCCTTGAATCAATCCAAATTTTCAAACTCAATTTTTTTCTTCAATGATGTTTGTGTATTTGAGTCTACAGTTTACCTCTAAAAGCTGCTCAACTTTGATTCATTCTAAAACTTTCTTACACACTGTTCTTTTCAGTACAAAATTCAATTTTATCCTGTCAAAACTAAGTAGTGATCACTTCCTCTTTCAAATCTCTGTATACTCTTGTATCCTGAACCAGTGGGAAAATATCACTTTCAACAGTAGCATAGTCAATGAGATTTCTTATTCATTGCATCTACTGTTCATGTGAATATGTGCACAATTTTTATATTGGAACATGGTGTTAGTAATGACTAATCCAGGTCCTGAACAGCAGACATTTACCATTATTAGCTTTGCAATTTTCTCTAAATTTTCCCAAAACATTTCTATATGTCTGGTAATCATTTCCTACTCTGCTGCATAGGTTTCCAACAAGGACCAACTTTTCCTTTTTCATTGTGCTCTAATGCTTCAAAAAATTCCTCTATTTCTTCTTTGGTAGAACCTTTTGTGGGACTATAAACACAAATAAGTCTCATTGTCTAGTTCCCCATTCTGATATTTGCCCACATCACTACTTGATATTGCCTGCCATTTAAGATTATCCTCATATTTAGTGTTGAATACTATAGCTACTCTTCAACTGGGTTTTGAGGTTTTGTTAATCACATTGACACTATCATTGTTTGTTATACCTTTCAACTCCAACTAGGAGGATATCACTGAGTACATCACAGCTCATTTATTGGAAACGGGCCACGAAAAGACAGGGTTCGGCTGTTGATGGTAACATATTTCACATTGCCTGCCTATTAATGGCAGTTAAAGCATAAACTTTATAGAATGGACATTTTTTAAACTGTTCTAGTAGTAAGGATTGTAAATAGTTTCAAAAATAAAATAAATGTATGGATGTAGATAAATTAAAAAATTATAGATAGATTGATTATAATTCTAGATAGTTAGAATGGAAATAGATAAATTGTTTTGGGGGAAAAAAAAAAGTATGCATTAGCCGACATAGAGTGACTAGTTATGCAATGAAGGTTGTTTTCATTTTATTAAGACTATATTACATGCACTGATATGAGCATTATTGTTAACTCATAATATTGCTGATAAGTTTGAATGGTAGTAGTTTTATAATATGTAGTTGATATGGACGTTACTGTAATTTTTAGGACATTTGATGAAAATGTGTAATTATCAAAATCATAAATCCAGCCTAGAACATTTAAGATAATTAGAGTTGATGCTGTTGCCACCACTGATCTCTCTTAGATCTCCTAGTAAAAGGCTAAATAATAATAAAATTTATATTCTAATAATTTTTTTCAAAATTCACAGTAGATATATTTCTATAGATATGTTGTCGCATTTCACAAATTATGACATTACTAGAAGTGTGGTACACAAAAACAAGATGTCAGTTTTACAAGCTACATGCAAATGGAGTTATTTAATTTCAAAAAGAATAAACTATGAATGATTTATACTAGTAATTGGCTTTCCCAAAATACATAAATCATTCTTACTGTTTTTAAAAAGCACTTTATAATGTTATTTATTTTATTTACTGAATCTATGGGAAAGAGCATCCACAAATTGAATAAAATGTGTATTATTGTGTGGGAATGCTGTTGATGCATTTCCACATATTTTAATCTCCTCATGCAAGATATTCCTGAATTGTGAACATAGTTATTGACATTGGTACAATGCATAAAAGTCAGTAATGTAGCTTACATGATTGTGACCAATAACAGTTAGCTAAGGACCAATAATAGTTTCTCTAAGGAAAAGAGGAAGTATACCAATGGAAATGATGGGGAAAGAGACCTTAAATGATGGAAAACTGGTAATTGACTGCTAATTAAAATAGAGTATAAAATGGTCACTGACATAAATTTGAATAAATAGATAGCAGGATATACTACTATATTGTATTATAAATGGTAAATTTTAGTTCATTACTCTTTGAATTTATTCTACTTAGCTGAGCTTTTCAGATATCATTTTCATCCTTTATTGTAAGATTTACAAATAACTTTGTATAATTTTATTATAATTATATATAGCTTTTTTTTTTCTTTTGTGCAGAGTCATCTGCCTGATTTGAAGGTGCATGCTTACTTTGCTCCTGTCACTCCTCCACCATCAGCAGGAGGAGGCAGACCCCGGTATTGTAGATGTTGTGTTATCTTATGAAACAGGAATTCTAAAACAGTAAGCAAAACAATTGACAATTTTGTCTTACCGGCAAACAGTAGTTGGTTTGCCAGTGCCCGAACTGCATTCCCTATCTCTGCTCACTGACTTCCACTGACAAAACTATGGAGGAATTCTTCACTATCCCAGAACTGGCCATCTACAGCAGTTTGCAATTTCACATTGCTGTTGTTGCTTAAATAATCAGCATAAGAGATTACTGATGTGTAATTAAGCCTGAAATCAACCATATTTGTTGTCAGGCATATCTGCAATATTTTATAATTGTGTAAATTTTCATATTTTGCACAAAGATATTTGTAACTTTTAATGTGGAATATTGTTATAAAAAGCATTAGTTAGTTTTTAAATTGGTAGATCTGCTACAGCCTGTGATAGTTTTAGAATAACCAGCTACCTGCATTGTATAATAGGGCAGGATCCTATGTAAGAAAATAGTCATAACATACTGTTTCCTTCTTCATCTCCCTCCGGTGTGTGTTGCTTGCTGTTTCTCCCCCCCCCCATAATTTGTACAGACATGATGTAATGAGTTTCATGATCAAAGAATTTTGGCATGTTTCATAACCTGGTATTTAATGTATATATTCCCAGTATGTATAATCATAATTGGAAAGTTTCAAGATCTTTTCTTGTTTAGTCATGCTTTCGGGTGAGTTCACTAGAAAAATATCATCAAGAAAGTTATTCATATGGCTATAATCAGCCAAGTTATTTTTCCAATCTTCATGTCATGTTTAGAATATTCTTTAATGCCTTCCCATACACCTCACTGGTCTAAAAGTAAGTTAGGTTTTATATTTAGTAGCTGATAGTTTATATACAAGTCCTGGCACAGGAATAAATGTGCTAATATTAATGTTGTAATAACAGGTATCCGGTTTCATTTTGAGGTGCATTTTTGGTATTAGGACTAGTGATGAGAACAATTGAAGTCATAATCTTCAATGGTGCTGTTATGTAAGATAATAATGTAGAAAACTGCTGAGCTTTTTGTATTATTTCTTCTCTCTGTAGACCAATGATGGCTGGTAATAAATCCTGCTATCCATTTTTTTTTAAAAACACTCTTGTTCTGCTTGCTTTTAATTAATCATTATATTTAATGATAGTTTGAAACAAGCCTTCACTGGCAATAATCATTCCTGTTATACATAAATTTATATTCTATGCATCTTCTAGAATGTTATGAGCTTTTATGTACAGATGCTTGCCAGGCTTTTTTGTATACTCACCTCTGTAGTTGTATGAACCAGATGTATAATGTGCAGATCTTTATTTCATACATCTGTTACATGCTCAATAAGTCTGAACCAGATAAGCACATAGTCATCCTTTCATAAAATAGAATGCAAGTAATGGAATAAGAAACGTAGACATTAGGAATAGTTTAAGACTGAAAGGTGTTGAAGAAATGCTTATGAACTCTTATGGACATCTAATAAGAATGAATCTAGAAAGAATACCAACAAGAATGTATGAAATGAAATTTGAGGGGAAGAGGACCACAGAAAAGGTGCAGAGATCAGATGGGAGAAGAACTAAAGGAAAAAAAAAAAAAACTGAAAGAAAAAATAGATTTGATCCACTTGACCTGACAGTTTCTATTGGACAGGTGTTGCTAAAGAGGTTATCCTGTTAGTAATAGACTATCTGCTGAATGCAGATGGTAAGTGGGTGGAAGATGCAGAAGCAATTGTTCAGCTATTGAGTTTTTCTTAAGATCTTTTAACCTGGTGTGTATACAACATGGAACTGAGTACTATATTAGATTGAAAAAACTTGGGTCTAAGAGGCGCTTAGACCCAAGCTGATATCCCTCATCTGCGCTGAGGGATATCAGTGCAGATGCTAAAAGAGAGTTCAGCTGAATGATGGTAGCCTGCACTGGCCACTTGGCTAGGAAGTAGTAACTTCTAACCAATACATCCTCCTGGATACTCCCATATGCTAACAACAACAAAGATTCCAAATGAGTGGAAAGGATATATGATAAGACTGATATGTAACCAGAGGCGAATCCTGGTCTTGAAACTCCTGCTCGCTCTTATCATTCAGGAAGTGAGAGCTGTGATTGAAATCTGATTAACGGAGTAATGAATTGCTGACCATTTAAAACTATATATTTTGAAATTTATGTACATTTAATTATACAAATACATTTATTTTACAAATGATATTCTATATATAGAGATAACCAATTTAGCTACTTGAATACAAATTCTACCCTATTGTTCTTCTTTATGAACTGGTCAATAACATCATCATAAGAAGTTTGTTGTAACTTAATTTTCCCAAGCAACACGCACACTTGTAAAGGCTGGCTGAAGCTCACTGGCTAGAGATACTTTCACTGCATATGGCCTGTGTTTAAAACGACGTGAAGGGAGCGGAAATTTCTATGCACACGCATGAAATCACAGTGTTGTAGCGAGGACCTGGAAGCTCAAACAACCGAGCAAGCCAAGGTAGCTTTGACTAGATGAGCAAGCATCGGCCTTCGATACAACGCAAAGCTCTTATTGCTGTGCAAGCTTAAGGCATCTTTTGTCTATAAAATTAAAAGCCTAAATGGAATGCTAATAAACACATGCATTTTTTAACAAATAAATATTACTTCTTTCTCAGGTAATGAGCTTGCTCAGCAACCATGGAGAATTCTCCCTTGTATATAACTGTTGACTATCAGCATATCTGGAGTGGTGGTAAAGATTATGGAAAGTAGATAAAACATCATATACAGAAATGAATTGGCAAGAGAGAATCTATCCTTTGCAACGAACAGCATGGGCTTACTAAGGGGAAGATGATGTTTTGAATAACCTTGCTCGCATTTTATGATAATTTTGTGGTATGAGGTAAAAAATGGAATGGATACACTGATACTTTTGGACTTTGCTGAGGCTTTTGACATGATACACTAAGGAAGTTTGTTAGATAAGTTGGTGAATATAGGATTAGATTATATAATTAGCTTGGATAAAAAGGAGAGATAACCAACAGATATCAAAAAAGTGGTGTGTGGAATATGTGAATCAGCAAGACTTAAGATGACTAGAGGTATACCTTGGGAATTAGTCCTTGGACCATTTTTATTCAATTGTTTAATTAATGACATTGGGAAGGATTTAACAGGAAACTTATAGTTCATTGCTAATGATGTAAAAGTAGGATTAATCAAAAGTAAGAATGTGACCGAAATGCAGCATTTGCAGAATGATTTGAATAAGTTGGAATTGTAGGCATGTGATAATACTTGGCAGTTCAGTGTTAGTGAGTTATTCACTTGGGTGTGATATTCAATGGTGCTATTATATTGGTGAAATTATGCTAGAAGATGCTGATTAAGCTAGGAATTTTAGTTTTAGTTGAACTTCATATCTTAGTAGATATGAAGCTCTGCTATATGAAGTTCATATAGCAGAGATTGCAAATACAACTTGGGATAATTACAATGCTAAAACAAATGTTTGACATTTTATACAGCATCTCCATGGAATCCAGAGACTTATCGTGGAAGACCCAAACTAACTATTATACACACAAAACCTATCATACTGCTCCTTAAACTCATTCTCTGTCAGGGAACTCGCTCCACTCATTCTCCACTCTCCATGTAAAAATCTGGTCTACACACCTACTCTTACACGACTTCAATGGATGGCTCCTAGTTCTGATTACTTATCATATACTGAAAAATTTCCTTTGCATTGTTTTTATAAATCCCCTTTAATATCTTGAACATTTCTATCATGTTTCTTCTTTTCTACCTATCAACTAAACTTTGTAACCCCCAAACCTTCAACCTATCCTCATAGGTAGCATTCCACAGACATGACATCAGCCTTGGTCACTCATTTCCTGGGCCCCAAGAAACCCAGGTCAAGATGCAGCTGAATCATAGCATTATAAAGAGGGATAATAAATTTTCTATCTTTATTTGTTAGTACGTTTTTCAAAATCCAAGTAATCCTTTTTACCAACTTTTGCAATATACCATCCAAACTTCAATTCTCTGTCCACCATTATCTTCAAGTCCCTAGCCTCATCAATGTCCTGCAAACTAGTACCATCATTATGACACCTTATGCAACATTAAATCGACAATCATTATCCTTACCCACAATGCCAATTTATTTCAATCATCCTGAAGATATTTACACCACCTTTATCTACTATTGCTCTCCCTAGTTTTGCATCATCGGCAAACAACTGAATATCTCCCTCTTCAATCTTTATCTATATCATTGATATACTAATTAAATGGTAGTGGCCCTAGTATGGAATCCTGAGGTACTACACTAGTCTCCCTCATTCTCCTAGATTCCAATCCATCTACTAGCTTCATATCCATTCCCATTTGCTCCAACTTTTGTAATACTTTTCCATGTGGTATTCTGTCTAGCATCTTTGCAAAGTCCAAGCAATATCATGGTGTAGCCATTTCCTTTATCCAGTTCTGCTGTCACTATATTGTAAAATGTTAATAAATTACCAGACAAGACATATTTTTTACAAAGCCGTGCTGCCCACTATAGAATATCACATCCATATCCACCCAATGTTGGATTTTACCTTTGAGCAACTTTTCCAGTACTTTAACAATCACTCTTGATATATTAAATGGTCTGTAGTTTGCTACCTTTGTCTTAGAGCCACATTTATTTATACAATGTAAGTATCTTGCCCTCTTTCCACTCTTCTGGAACCAATATCGAAGGTATTTTGCCTCTTTAAAAGGCTTTTTTTTTTATTACCTCACTTAGGCTGTTATTGCCTACACATCTGGTTTCCAAGGTAATGCAGATATGAAAAATGTTAAAAATGATATTGGAATTGTGGAATGTAGATTGAGAATTGTGGACTGCAGGCACTAGCAAATAGGAGGTGATATGATTGAGACTTTACAAACTTCTGAAACGGTCATATAAGATATCCAGTAGATGAAGGGTGGGTGGAGAGGATAAAATGGTATCCATGGGAGTTAAAAATGTAGTCAAGAAAGGTAAAAGCTAGAATTTTCTCTCATAGAGCAGTGCATTGTTGGAATGAGTTGCTTTGAAGATGGGGATTTTTTTCATTCATTCACACAAGTAGTGTGAATGAATGAAAAAAAAAAAAAGGTATAACAGCTAGTGTGAGTAATATGTGGCTTTCTCCAATGACTACTTGAAGGTGTTTGGTAATAATAAATATGAATATGCAAATGTATATTTATTCATGTTGATCAGATTCTGAAAATTAAGAGCATGGTTAAAATCTATTCAGAAATATAAATTTTTTTTTTCACATCCAGTATAATATAGTTAATTTTTGCTATAACAGATTTGTTGGACCACAGAAATCATTATTTTTAAGAGAGATCTCCAGGGTGTCATGGTATCCGGAGAGTTCATCGAAAAACAGTTTACCGAAAGACAATTCATCGAAGCCAATTCATCGAACAACAATTCATCGAATGGGGGTGGGGGGGGGGGGGGGTGGGGGGGGGGGGGGGTGGGGGGGGGGGGGGGTGGGGGGGGGGGGGGGTGGGGGGGGGGGGGGGTGGGGGGGGGGGGGGGTGGGGGGGGGGGGGGGTGGGGGGGGGGGGGGGTGGGGGGGGGGGGGGGTGGGGGGGGGGGGGGGTGGGGGGGGGGGGGGGTGGGGGGGGGGGGGGGTGGGGGGGGGGGGGGGTGGGGGGGGGGGGGGGTGGGGGGGGGGGGGGGTGGGGGGGGGGGGGGGTGGGGGGGGGGGGGGGTGGGGGGGGGGGGGGGTGGGGGGGGGGGGGGGTGGGGGGGGGGGGGGGTGGGGGGGGGGGGGGGTGGGGGGGGGGGGGGGTGGGGGGGGGGGGGGGTGGGGGGGGGGGGGGGTGGGGGGGGGGGGGGGTGGGGGGGGGGGGGGGTGGGGGGGGGGGGGGGTGGGGGGGGGGGGGGGTGGGGGGGGGGGGGGGTGGGGGGGGGGGGGGGTGGGGGGGGGGGGGACTCTCCTTTGCACTGTCTCCACTGTTATCAGAATCACAACGGAAAATAGGAGACCAGACCTGCGCACAATAATCCAAATGAAGTCTTATCGAGGCCTTGTAAAGCAGCAAAACGACATCCTTATTTTTACATGTGGAAGATAATTGCAATTAGCATTGCAATTATCTTTTGAGTTTGCTACATGGCCCCTGAACTTCAACTTGCTATCTACTAACACCAAGATCCCTAGCCTGATCAGTTTCTTCTAACATAAATAATATAATACTGCATTGGATATCTAATCATGCCAAAGTTCATCACTTTACATTTACTGACATTCCATTTTCCGATGATGCCCACAATTCCATTCTATTCAAATCATTCAAGTTCTGCATATCATCAGGTTAGTTGGTCATATTTCATATACTTATGGACCTTTTCAGTAGTTAGTTTGCTATAGTAAGTGAATTTGTTTTGATAGTGTTTGCTACAATGAGAATGAAATGTTTGCACAAAAGAATATGAATTAAGTTATCAAGCAGCCCTTTTATCATTTCTTGTACACTTTGCTAATTTTTTTTTGAGATTTCATAAGATTTTTCTCCTGAACATAAAAAAACCTGCATGACATGTACAAATAGTAAAAACAACAGTCATCCTGGAAAAGATATGTAATGGCATGTTAATAATGCAAGGAAATTAAATGCCGATGTGAAGATAGTTAAACATAGAGTAAATCCATTCTTTTATGACCTGATTGGTTTCTGGAAGACCATCCTTGGGGATCAGTTTACAATGGCTCATTTAATTTCCCATAGGCTTTGCTTGGATTGAGGGGGATTATTGAGGTTATGTTTTTGGAAATACAGTCTGAACTGTATAATATCACACTAAAATGGCCACAAAATAAAATATGGCAGTGCTGATGAGTGGTGCTGTTCGCCAGTGCTCCAGGTGAGCAATTGGGGTTTCCTCATGCATGCTTTCGATGGCGTACGAAGAACATGCGTTCGTTTTACGAACGCTGAAATGGCAGATGCACTTCGTTGACGGGTTAGCTGACTGTAATGGACAAGCTGCTGTACAACTGTATTGCGAAAGGTAACCCAAACAGACGTGTACCGCATCGCCAAATGTCTGCGCATTTGCATCAAAACTTGTGTAACTATGGATCATTCAGGGATCGCAGGCATGATAGTGGGCGGCCACGATCGACCCGAAATCCCGCCTTGGAAGAGGAGGTGTTGCATGCGATGGACAATAATCCAGAGACACGTGCCGTTGCCTCTTCTATAGGAGTATCTCGATCCAGTGTATTGCTGGTTTTGCACTCTGAGTCCTTACAGCCATTTCATCTGCAACTGTTCCAGTTACTGATGGCCGAAGATTATCCTCGACGTGTGGAATTTACGCAGTGGTTTCTACAGAAAAGTGCCATAGACCTGGATTTTCCAACTTATGTTTTGTTCATGGATGAAGCTTCATTTACCCGCGAAGGGGTCTTCAATCATCACAGTGCTCGTGTGTAGGCCCATGAGAACTCACATGCTGCACAACAACGCTTCGCCATTAATGTATGGGCTGGTATCCTCGCTGGCTGTTTAGTCGGCCCATACATGTTACCACCTGACTGGACTTCCAGAAGTATCGGACCTTTCTGGAAGAAGTTCTGCGGATTTACTGAACAATGTTCCAATGACTGTACGTTCGCAGATGTGGTTCCAACACGACGGGGCTCCAGCCCATTTTGGCATTTCTGTGCGTCAGTATTTGGGCAGGTCCTTTGGGGCTTGATGAATTGGGCGTGGTGAACCCGTCGCATGGTCCCCACGCTCACCTGATTTATCGATCACTGATTTATGTGGGGGACCTTTGAAGCCATGGTGTAAGAAACGCCTGTTGCCTCTGACGGACCTCGTGGCAAGAATCGCCATCACCGCTGCTAATATCTGGGAAACTCCAGGTATTTTCGAAAATGTACGGCAATCAATGTGTCGTCGATGTCAGGCATGCATCACTGCTAATGGTCGTAACTGAGCACCTGATGTGAAACCATGTTATGTATCCAACTACTATTGGATTATTCAGTTACGCCTAATAAAGTTTTTTTACACTACTTACTGCTGTGTGTTATTTCTGTATCTTTGTGTCCCTGTTAGTGCCTTCCGGTGGCGTTTCTGGTAAATTCCGGTAATGTTTTCCTGTATGAATATGGTTGATTTTGATGTTCTCTACCTCCCCTCAAAGTTTGTACGTGGAATTTTGAACCACCCTGTATATTTAAGTGAGGAACCTTTATCTTGTCTCTTTCGACTAAAGGTGAGTTAGCTAGTTTCTTACGGAGGGTTTTTCCTCCCCCAGAACAGGCAAACCAGTCCATGAACATGCTTCTACAGGCATAGGACACACCAGGAGGCATAGAACTTAACCACCTTATCCTCAATATGGTAGTGGTTAAATGTAGAAAAATCCTTGACACTGCAAGGTAAAAGGGGAGGGAAGTAATAATAATAAGATTGAGATATATATTTTTTATTTTATATATTTTTTTGATAAATTTTCCTTTAGCATAACAAGGCATCTCTGACCATATCTAAGATCTTGCCCAAACAGTCATCAGACCTGGCCCTGATGCCAGATTTTTTAGTCTGGCATCAGTTTTTCAAAAAAGCCTCTTGTCCTTGTAATGTAAAGAAATAGCAAGTTCCTCAATTGTAGGCTCCTTTTCATGCAGTTTCAGTAATTCATTTACGTCTTCATTAGAGACTTCTAGTTGTACCTGATTTGTTATTCCTTTTCACAATTGTCAGTGCACTTTCCAAGAATGATTGGGAGCCTTCCATTAACTGTGAACAACATTTCGTCCATGCTCCTTTCAGGTTCATGTTACACTTTAATGGAGTAATTACAGCACAAAGAGAAATTAAACAGGTTTTAATCTTTCAATATCTCATCTGTCATATCACAGAAACATCTTCAGGAATACAACGTTCATATTGTAATAAAACAGTAAGTTGAAGAAATGAGATTAGAATAAAGTAAGTCTCAAGTCCAGTGAGGGAACCCTCTGTGGGAGCTGATGGCTAAGACTTACATGTTGTGCAAGAGGCCTAAGAATTAAAGGTTCCCAAATTTTGGGACGTTTAATTTAATATAACCGTGCTATAAAGTCTGCTACCGATTCTAAAAAGAGTCTTCAAATTTGTATTTGCTGTAATGAAGCATGGTGGTCTTCTTCCATCTGATTCTATACAAGGTATCCAAGGCATAGTCCACTAGGCCTGACAGACTAACCATAGATGGGTGTCAGATGGTAGCAGATCTCCCGTTTCTGACCATATAAGTTTCTGCAAGAACAAGGACCTTGGAAGTGATTAAATTGACTATCAAAATTTGACATATTAAACACTTCTTTACTTTGTCAATAACGTTTTACGCTTAACTAAATTACTATTATTACATGACACCTCCAAGGAGTCCGAAGACTCATCAAGGAAGGGCACCAACTCTATAATTACTCTCCGTCTCCATCACTTAATCCAACTACAGCGACTTGCCACTACTACCACCACCACCACCATCATCAGCTATGCCGTCTGCTGCCCACCACCACTAGTATTTTTGTCAGTAAATTTCGTTTGTTCTCGAGGCTCTGAAGTCTGTATGCAGGAGGAAAAACTGCTATCTCCGTATGAGAATCGGCTACTCACCTTCAATTGAAAAACGCCATATAAACATTCCTCTCATCTCGACGAGAATCGAACTTGTGCCCTTTCCCAATCGAAGGGCACAGCGTACCATTGTTCTTCCAATTGCACTATAGAGGCGCTAAAAGGACACACACCACACTCTTGAAGCTTTGACACTCTGGAAAGCTTGTGTGCAAGTCTTTACAAACCTTATGTGGTATTTGAACCCGCAGCCTGCTGGAGTTTACAAGGCAACAAACATTTATTTAGCATATTTAACAAACATTTATTATGCCAATTACTCCAACTAGGTCCACTACAATTTGCTACAAGATATTAAATAGCTACTTTCTGTAACAAGTTTAGTATGACAATCAGTAATAAGGTAAAACATGAAAAGAGGCGGGACAATCGAAAAGTGAAATACATTTCGGCTGTTTAGGTATAATTCCATGCATGTTACAGAATGTGTAGGTGCCTACTAAATTCATTGTATCTATCTTTGTGCATTCTTGAATTTCAATTTGTCATGGTATTTTTTGATTTTTTAATGTGAATTCCACTTAAGAGAAATTTTAAACCTGATGCGCATTTTGTACCACAAATGAAATAGGTATAATTTGTAAAGCCTGCTCTAGAGTTCTGATGAACTTTTCAAACCACTTCAGGCATGAAAAAGGTTCTTCAAAGAGGCAGAATGGGTTTGCACTGTGTAATGGAAAGCATCAAGCACATAAAATTTGTAGGAGCACAAAAAGAATGGATGTCAGTTATACCCTATGCTGGCAAAAGTATTTAGACACCTACATATGGTAAAAAAAAAAAAAAAAAGAGTATTTTGATTACATTTCTAGTATACTGAGTATGACCACCTTTGGCGTGAATGACAGCAACTACCCTTCAAGGAGTGCTTTCAATCAATTTCTGATGTAACAACAGGAATGTTCTTCCATTCTGTGCTTAAAGCTATCCCCCCCCCCCCCAATTGCTGATACTTATGTCCACTGTGGTCTGAACTCTGAGCTAGCAAGTTTAATGCGTCAATGTTGTTTTGTGAAAACCAGTTTCTGACATGCAGTGCAGTATGGCATTGAGATTGTCATGGTGAAACATGTAAGGATCACTGCTGAAGTACTTCCACAGCATCAGAAGCATAAAGTTGTTCAAGATGTCCAGGTAGCCATCAGACATCATGATTTTGGGCACATCTACCAATGGGCCAAGCCTCACCTAACTGAAACATCCCCATACTATTACCGAGCCTCCACCAAACTTCACAGTTGGAATAACGCAGTCCTTCCCGAACTATCCCCTAGGTTAGGTTACCTCCAGGTCGAAACATGACCATGAAAGTGAAACATTTGGAAGCATGATTCATTGCCCATAGATCCCTTTCCCAATCATCTACGGTCCAGGAAGGGTGTTAGACACCAGTCAGAATGTCGTTTACATTAAGAGGATGTGAGGCTTGTTCACAGCAGATCTGCTTTGATAACCTAAAGCATGCAATCCTCTGTGGACAGTTCTAATTTTGAGAAATGTCCCTACCGCATTTTTCAAATTGACTGCAAGATCTACTGATGACATGTAGGATGCTCAAACATTCTGACACAGAGCTCGTCGATCTTGGTATTGAGTTTCAGTGAATCTCCCAGGACATTTTCCTGCTGTGATAGCACCATCAACTTTCCATCTACAAGTGACATAAGCATCGGTGCATTTCGGTATACTAAGATGGATACCGATGTATCCATCTATTGACCATTTCGGTATAGCAATGTCACGGACAAAAAAAGACCATTGATGTGACACTCAGTTACCATCCAAAGATCAAAATATCTCAATTCAACTGAACGTGGCATCTTGACATTGAGTACAGTTCAAAACATGCAGCATGTATTGTCTTTTATTGTTAGACAAACAGACACTGCCTTGAAGTACTAGAGCTGTTGCACAAACAAACAAGTGGTGTGATTAGATATCCAATGTTATATTATATTATATTTATGGGATTATGCTTGAAACTGATGAGGCTAGGGATCTTGGAGTTTTAGTAGACAGGAAGTTGAAGTTCAAGGGTCATATATACCAAAAATTGTAAATACAACTCAGAGAATAATGGCAATTCTGAAAAGATAAGTCATTTTGATTCTTTACATGGCCTTGATAAGACCTCACTTGGACTATTGCGCACAGGTCTGTTCTGGTTTCTGTGGTGATTCTGATACAGTGGAGAGTGTGTCAAAAATGACATCAGGATTGTTGAACACAGATTATGAAGACAAATTAAGAATTTATAGGCTGCGGACACTAGTAAACAGTAGAAAGAGGGGGTGATATGATTGAGACTTCTGAAAGGGTTATTCAGTAGATGGAATTCTTTATTTTTTGGAGGGTGGGGAAAGGATGTGAAGGCATTCATGGAAGTTGAGAATGAATGTTGTCAGGAAGGGGGAGGGTTAGGACGAGATTTTTCTCTCGTAGAGTACTGCGTGATTGGAATGGATTGCCATTGAACATTATGTGTGCAAGTATCATGAATGAATTCAAGATCAGGTGACAGCTGGCGAATAGTATGGCCTCCTTTTATGACTTTCTGACTCCCTGGAAGTATCTTAATAATAATTGCATGTGATAGGATCCTAAATTTGCATGGCATGTAAGGTGTCCAAATACCTTTGTCAATATAGAACAGTGGTACCCAAACTGTGCGCCGCGGCACCCTGGGTCGTCGCAAAATATTCCAATATTTTCACTGAAATGACAGCCCACGTGGTTTTAGAATATCGGACTATAGATGTGTTGATGCGATGATAGGAAGAACATCTAAAAGATACTTTACAAATCACTGACCTAACCAAAATAAATATGCACTGCAGCTGTTAAGTAGGCTTATGTTCTGACTTTGGGCACATGGAAAAATCCTGATACAGTAAGGAACTTCATGAACCAAGAAGATTTGGGAACTACTGATATAGTGCATATTGAAATAACTTAACTTTGGCTTATTGAAATTTTATAAAATTTGGTTTTGAGGATAAGCACTCGACATTCAGCAAAAATTTCAAGTGTGATGAATAATTTTGCATTCTTGTGCCGATTTAGAATCAAAATTTGTCAAAAGTAAAACTACCTTTTTTGTTGTAAACTTAATTTCATTAGCGCTCTGAGTGAACTAAGAGTTTTTAATTTACTTTTTACATAATCTGGAAACTGCTCTCTTTCAAGTAACTTCAGTCTTCGAATAAGTGGTATCACTTTAAGCAGTGAACTTCATCTCTCACCAAAAAACATTAACAAACAATCATACCCATAGTGAAATTCAAACCCTTGACCTATTAGGTGTCTATCTAGAGTAGATAGACACTTTTTGGGTATCTATCTAGATGCTATCTACTCTGCTGATTAGGGCAGGAAATTTTTGAGCTTTTCAAGAACTTTTCAAGCGTAGTGCCACTATTAGTGCTCACCAAAATACTTCAATAGCAGTAATTGCATAGTCAATTATATAGTTTCACACTGTGTCATGTGTAAACAATTAAGATCCTGCTAATGCTGCCATGAGGGAACTGAACTCTGATATTTATGATCACTGTTAGCATTTGTCATGATTTTCAATGGGCTTATTTTAATGATAAATCGGGCAAAACAAAATTGTTTGTAGTATATATGCCTAAAACAGCTCATTGTTCAACTTGTATGATAATGAATAGTATCACTGTGTAAGAATGCTATTATGAAACATCTTTTTTTTTATGATTTGTGAAATGATATCTTACTTGTTTTGGGTGAAGATCTTTTGAGGTTTTTGGCGTTCTTGGCAAATTCGTAGGTATCAATTTGCAGATGGGTTAACTGGCTCATACGGATGTGGAAGAGATTTCATCCTGCAAAACATAAATGTGATAGAGGAACAGACGTAATTTACAATCATAGTACATTCATTCTTAGCCTTAGCTGTTTTGGTCTCAATTTTAAACAACCACAATCAGCTGCTGTAAGATAACATCATGACAATTCATGTATTAACTTGGTTATTCTTGTTAAAGACACATTTAGAAGATTTTCTCTCTCTCTCACGCTTTATCAGTTACTGACCACTAGATGATCCATCCCGTTTTTTTTTTTTTTTAATCCTATAGAACAGTGTTTCTCAACCTGTGGTCCGCGACGATGGGACAGGTGGTCTGCAGACAGACTTAAATTAATTCAATATATATATTTTTTTTTAATTATCCAAACAAAACAAATTAAAATTGAATAAGTAAGTAAAAATTATTGAAATCAAATGAAGGCTTAAAAAAAAAAAAACAAATAGCGTCAGAATGTTCAAAGGCGGAAGCAATAAAACCATATTGTTGTTCACTTCACCCCTCTTTTATTATTCGGCAGATGACGAATAATAAAAGAGGGGTGAAGTGAACAACAATATGGTTTTATTGCTTCCGCCTTTGCTGTTTTGTCAGATTTGAAGTGAACATGTCTTATCCACATTTCAACAAATTGCTTGTTGTTTATTGATTATTATTGAAGGTTTCACTCCTTCAAACAAGGCTCAGTATAAGCGCCTCCGTAGCGCAATTGGAAGAACAACGGTACATTGCGCCCTTCGATTGGAATAGGCCTAAGTTCGATTCTCGTCGCGACGGGAGGAATCTTTATCTGGTCGATTTCAATCGATGGTGAGTTAGCCGATCTCATACGGAGGTAGCAGGGTTTTTTCTCCCGGAAACTCGGGTTTTTCATCCCGCATACATACAAATCGGCCCTTCAGAACATACGCAATTTACAGACAAAAATTACCAGTTGTGGTGGTGTTGGAGGTGGGCGGTAGATGGCGTTGATTCGTAGTAGAGGTAAGGTGTAGAGACAGTTGAAGATGTCCTCCCGCGATGAGTCTTCGGACTCCTTGGAGGTATCAGGAATAATAATAATAATAATAATAATAATAATACTTTCAGAGTGCTAAGTGATACTCGAACAAAGTCTGTCATGAGTTAACTCCAGTATTTATATATTTTTCGGAAACATTTTTTAATAATGGAAAAGTGGCTTAGAACTAGAACTTTGAAAAGAAGAGCAAATGAAACAGGTGATGATAACCCTAATTGTGATACACGTGTTGTAACGGCAAGTAAATCTGATTCTATTAAAGTAGAAGAAACAAATAGTTCAAAGAAATAATATAGTAGGAAATGTTTGGAATTCGGGTTTACTTGGTGTGGAGATGAAAGTGAACAGAAACCTTAATGTGTTTTGTGTTATGAAGTGTTGTCGAACGAGTGCGTGAAACCTGCGAAACTCCGATGACTTTAGAAATTAAACATTGTCATGTGAAAATAAGCCAACTGAATTTTTTTCAGCGACACTCAGGGATATTAAATCATGGGAAAGATATAGTTTCGACCACGGGTTCCATTAATAGCAAGGCACTGGAAGCATCCCATCTCTTAAGTTTGTGCATAGCGAAAACAGAGAAACCTCATTCTATCGGGGAAATTTGCTACTTCCAGCTATAAAAGATGTGGTAAAAACAATGTTTGGAAACAAGCTACTAAAAGATGTTGATTTGATTCCTCTTTAAAATGACACTTTTGGTCGCAGAATTAATGATATGGCAGGTGACGTAGAATCTCAGTTAATCGAAAGAGTTAAGAAGAGCCCTTGTTATGCGTTACAAATAGACAAGACTACTGATGTTACAAATGATGCGCAGTTAATATGCTACGTAAGATATGCGCATGATAACAACATTCATGATGATATTCTGTTTTGTAGAACTTTGCCTTCCCGAACAACTGGAGAAGAAATATTTCACACTCTCAATAATTACATAATACACAAAGGGATCCAGTGGGAAAAATGTATAGGCTTCTATTTGGATGGAGCTCGTGCCCTCAAGGAAGTAGCTCCGGATATGAATTGAGTTATGAGTTCATACATAGGGAAGCGTTAGCCTCCAAAGGAATACCACCAGAATTTAAAACTGTGCTATACAACGCTGTAAAGCTAGTTAATTTTATTAAAGCTCGAACGTTAATTCGCAGATTATTTTCAGTGCTCTGCGATGAAATGGGCAGTGGATATATACAACTTTTGCTTCATTCTGAAATTCGCTGGCTTTCCATGGGCAAAGTACTAACAAGGTTATTTCAATTAAGGCACGAAGTTTTATTATTAGTAAATGAACGTAATTCTGATTTTGCATCACTCCTTGTTGACGAAGCATGGTTATCAACACTGTCCTATCTTTCAGACATTTTTTTCGAAATTAAATTAACTAAATCCCTTCAGGGAAATTCTTTAACTGTTCTTGATGCCTACGACAAAATAAAGGCATTCGAGAAAAAAAATGGTTTTATGAATTAATTATGTAAAAGACAGACAATTTGCACCTTTTCCAACATTGGAATCCTTTTTAGTGAAAAATGATATTTTTGTTGATTTTGAATTTCTGGAAAGAGTTTGTGACTACCTCAAAACTCTGAAACAGAATTTTGAAACATATTTTCCGAATAACTTTTATAAGAAATTTCTGTGGGTTAGCGATCCATTTCAGGCTTGCAGTCACGAGAACGACCTTTCGTTATCGAAAAAAGAACAGTTAATTGACAATTGACTTTCAAGTGACAGTGGACTTAAAACGCAATTTCGTGATCTTGGTTTGGCTCAATTTTGGATTTCGCCTTCAGTGACAAGTGAATTTCCCGAATTATCTGAAGTATTGAAAATCGTAATGCAGTTTTCTACAACCTCTCTTTGTGAGAAAGAATTTTCATTGCTCCTTCAAATAAAAACAAAATACAGAAATCGTCTTAGTGTGTGTGTGTGCCGATCTTCGACTGAAGTTGAGCCAGATATCCAGCAACTCTGCAAGGGCCGAGGAGCTCGACCATCTCATTAAAAGTAAATAGTAACATAATTATATCATATTATTTATTTGTTTAATAAAAATTAAAACTTTGTTCATTGATGATACACTTTTAATCGTTTACTTCCAATTTAATTAATTATGTTTCCATATGTATTCAAAACATGCTTTTAGATTTGTTATGTTATAAATGGCACAGTTTTTCCGAAATGTTGGTAATTCCTACATAGGTTTTTAAAAAAAATTACAAAAAGTCAAAACGACGTATAGGGAAATAAATTAAAAACAGTATATTTATTTTTGAAGTCAAACTTTAATTACAACATTCTGAAATGTTATTTTTCTTGCTTTTCTGTTCGCAAAATCGTCGATGACATTGTCGAAGTCTATTTCATCACTCAGTTGCTGTTTTATAGACAGTATGGCAAGATTTCTTAAACGCCAAAAAAAAAGTGTCGCCCGTGGCGGATCGCTTCCCCCCCCCCCCCCCCCAGCTACTCCTCTGTAACTTAGTGGTCCGTAGAATTGTTTTAGGCATTTTACTGATCCTTGGGCTTAGAAAGGTTGAGAAACGCGGCTGTAGAATATTTCTTTAGGAAGAGTTAAGATATTGGATGAGGAAAAGATCAAACTGCCCAATCACAAGAGGATCTGACTATTATTTTGGTTTAGGATTTAACCAAAATCTCTCTCTCTCTCCCTCCCCCTTTCGGTTTACTAGTATCTTGGAAAATATACTTGAGCAAGTGACATATCAGTAACCATAGCTCGTGATATTTTGTTACAGTGAAGCACGCTGGTATCCGAATAATTTTTTCGGACAACCAATTACGATTAGGGGTAATTGAGCTCTACATAAATATCTTACCTCGTATTATCTATTGTAAGAATAATAATGATAAGAAACGACTTATAGTAGAAACTGTTTTCTCATGGAATCAACTTTGTCTAATCTCAAATGTGCAAATTATTGACGATTTGAGAGAATGTTAATGTATTTTAAAAAAAGAACCTAACCTGCACTATTGTTTTTTATGCGAATTTCATCCGTGCAAAGTTAGAAACCTATGTAAATTTAGTACAGGGAGTGGACAACAAATATCGTTTATCACTTGAATTCTTTTATAAACATCTGTCAAAAAAAAAAAAAATCAGATGGTAAACCACGTATTGGTTGGAATTCTATTTGCTCAGCCAACAACTTCAACGTGTAGGGACTTTTTATTGTGCTATTGTTATATGCATAATTGGCCGAGTGGACAGCATCTTTGTTTTCCAACGAATGGCTGTTGTTTCGAATCCTAGTATGTCATGATTAAATATTTTAGGTAATAAATGAATTCTATTCCTTAGTGTAATACACCATTTTACTTATTGAAGGCCCGAAGGGATTCGAAAAAAAGTTCCATGTTTAGTCTCCAGAGCAGGTTTCTTGATTATCTACTCTTTAACCTTACCCACCTTATTAATGTAGTTTAGGTGTACAAGTTTTCAAGGGTGGGTTATGCATTTAAAAAAAGAAAAGTGTATGACATATAAGTCAAATTTGCTATGTATGACTTTTCTGCAGAGATACCAACACACTATCACTTTACAGCCAGATGTTTCTTTAATCAATGGCGTAACTAAGGGGGAGGGGTCCGCCAAGGGCGGCACTTTTCACGTGAGACACAAGTTGTAAGTATAGTTGTTAAAAACTATACTTACAACTAAAAATAAACATAAACATAGTGTTTTAATTTATTTCCCTGTACATCGTTTTGACTTTTTTGTAGTATTTTTGGCATGTATTGAGAGGGGGCAGCAAACTCAGGAACCTCCCCGGCAACAAAAACTCTAGCTACGCCACTATCTTGAATGTCTAAAAAGATGGAAGGTTTTTTTTTTTGGATACATAAAAAAATTATAAGTATCTTCCAAAGATGGTGACCTAACTATTGTGTGCATCACAGAGCTACCATTCAGTGATCCAGAGAATTTGCGATGAATGGAGAGTTATTACAGCTAATCCAGGACATTACAATGTTTGGCATTTATACTATCACACCAAATTAAGTAAATAAGAATAATTTCAAAACATTTGTCATGATTTTATTTGTTGATCACTTTCCTAAGAATTTTTTGTGGAATACAGTTATTTCTTATTTTCTCTATATACTTCTACCTCTACATATGGTTAGAGTTCATGGTTGTGTCAGGAGATGCAAAGTGCAAACACTTTTCGTGTATTCAATCCCCAATGCATATCCATAAACACATGTGATAGGTTGCTTCCTCGAATATTCTCACTTATCTTACACAACTGTCTCTTTACATAATCTGCTAAAACACAGAACCTCATACTTTATCGGGTATTTTTAGATGCTGGCATATAATTTTTCCTAAATATTTGACTGTAATTTATAACCGTATGCTCTAGTGATGCCAGAGTAATTTGTTAAAATAACTTTAAAAAATAAATAAAAAACCTCCTCAAATGCCTTTTGTTCCCCAAAGGGAGTATTTAAGGCCATTTAGAACTAACTTTTCTAAGACTAGTGGGTAACTAGCCCTTGCCCCCTCAGTCAATTACAGAATAACTGGCCCATGACTATCACTGATGCTAAATGGTACCCTGGAGTGAGTATGGTAGACAGCTACCACCATCTCGTTTTTATACACTATATATTATTGTCTGAAACTGCGTTACTGTCGATTTTCTTGAGTTATTGGGCGAAAAATCCTAATTTCAGGTAGAAAAAACCTCCTTGCATGTGCCCGATATCACCCAACTCTGGAAAAGTCCGAAAAAGGTATAGAAAAAGTTACTCTAGTCAGTGACTAGCGCTATGGATTCAAACGCCATTTCCACAGGCCTTGAAATTTGAATTATACATTTAATTTATATTCCAATGCATGCACTGAATTACTACTGAAAATGTTGATGTGTACTTTTAGTTATTCCTGTTTATTCTTCAAAGAGAGTAGCTAAAACTTGTTTTGCCATAAATAACTTTCCTGGAGATCTGAAAGCATCCAGCCCTAATCGTTGCGCATACTTGAGTGTTGAGATGACTTCCAAGATTTCGGAGGGTTACAGTAGAGCAGGCAGGTGCTGCCATCTCCTGTTCCTGAATCCTAAGTGGTATTATTGCCCAAAATAGTATGAGTTCGACAGCCAAATTTTCTGAGATGTGGGATTAAAACCTTATTTGTCTGTGATAAAGGTGGGCTAACTTGGAAACAAGCTGGAAAAAAAAAAAAAAAACCTAGAAAATGTTCCCCTAATCAGCAACTTGGAGCGAATCCAGAACGGTATTTCTAGAGGTCTAGCCTATGGAAATATTACCACAACTAATATATAGGACAATAAAATTCTTTATCAGGAGAGACAACATCCCAGCATAGGGGTTATATTCGTGACGGTTATTGAAAATTTCGAAAAGAGAGGAGGATGATGATTTTAAAAAACCTCCAGCATAGCCATGAACTGCTGCAATGCTAGCAATATATACTTTTACTGTTGATTACAGTGAAAATGCAATTTAATTTAGTAATTTTTATGGACTAAGAGACCCTTCTGTTTTAAAAGCAATACGCCATTTACATGAAACGCCTTGGGTTTAAATATTTCCACTTAGGTCCTTTTCACACAAGCCAGAGTTAGCTGAATTAACTGACTGTCCGGGTATTATTTTCACCCTTAACCAAAAAAAACTTCCCACAAACTGTACAATTGTCGACCATAACAATTCAGATACCATTTCTTAAGTCCTCATGTGTTCTGTAGTATTTTAGAAACTTTCATTTCTCTAGATCTAAAGTGATAACAAATAAAAGTAGACATATAAAAGGATTCGGAAATATTGTTAAAATGTGGACAAGTAGAGACAGGTTTTTATTTGTTTATTATTTTTTTATTTACTGGCCATCAACTACATTATAGAGATAGTACATGTATCTAAAGCTTAGTAAACATTACCAAAAAGCAACATAATGATTTCTGTCTTCGAAATGCTGATTGGCAATTCACAGGTTTACAATCTTTGTCATTTGTTAAGCACAGTTCAACATAAAAAAGAAATATATATATATATATTTCAATTTCTCACGAAACATCTCTTTTGAATCGACTGTCTGGGATCCTTCCAAACTGGTCATTAATGGATAAATAGTTTTCAGCTAATTCACAAGGTGTAGAACTGTGGTCGTAATTACAAGTTAGTGACAACTGATCAAACACGGTTTGATTTCCACATAGAAAGGTATAATGATGTGTGTCTGCAATTTGGCCGTCATAATCCTCTATGGGAAGGCAAATATGAAATAATCGGCAGCCATTTTCCACATCTGCATAGTAGCCATACTGACGGCCATGACATGAAAATGTCGTACTCCAACCTCCAACAACCAGCTCAGTTCCTGCGGGGAGGTAAAATCCACGATGGGCTTGTCGTCTTACCTGTAAGAGTTTATAATAAGTTAATGCAGAGGTATAGATTTTATGTATAAATGATATTTTAGAACTAGTAAAAATACTTTTCATATCTGAGCACTGTTATGTAAAACAATTGTCAGTCGCCGCTAAGCAGCAGTCAAGGCAATGTGTCTCAAATAATGTGAAACTGCTTTTCACATATCTCAAGAAACTTCTCAATCCAAATAATTATTTCTAACTTAATGCTGTTATTCTTCCTTTTGTTGTTCCTAATTAATTCCGAATTAACTCCATAATCTGCTATGTACAAGTATGCCAAAGACAAGAAACTGTCATAATAATCTAATCTGGGGGTTTCCGGTGTGTGTGTGTGTGTTAATACCTTAAAGCAGTTCCAATAAGTGCAATTAATGGCGATATTTAGTAAAGTAGGGCAAATTCACGCGTGTGCGTGCTCGCACGCGCTTATTATTGACCTTTCTAATATAAGCAATAAATGTAATCACAAGACTTACCTTCTTTATAAGCATAGCTTCCTCTGCGACCACCGTGAGAACTATAATAGTTAAAGTTATTAAAATCAGTTTTCTTTGATATCCGGAATTAACTTCTAAAAAACTACCAAAATTATTACAAAATATGTGTCCATAATAAAACTATAAGAATGATTGTATTTGCACTAAATTGCAAACTTTGCAGATCTGTAAATGTATCATCAATGCAAATTATTATGATTAGCTATTTGTATTGATCTTAATTTCACAATCAGCACATTTTACATATTATTATTTATCGTGTGCGTGTGAATGAATTTCGCATCCCACGGCTGTGGTGAATATCAGACCTATCAAACATCAGCCTACTTCCAACACGGCAATCAAACCAATAAACAATAACTAACCCGTGTCATCCTCAGATAAGTTCAATAAAATGACTCGAGGATGCAAGCTGATACATTACTCCTCAACTGGGATCAACACGAAGAGATAGAAAAAACTATTTATTACAACTACAACATTTAAATACATTAAAGCAAAATTGTAAATATATATAATTTATTGGCTATTATATTATAAATAGTGCAAACAAATTAAAAATAGCATTGTGAAAATGTGAAATGAATGCATTCGGTATTCCTATTGTATGTTAACAGAAAAGAAACTGATAATGTAAATTGTAAATCAAAATAAACTGTCAATCGAAAAAAAAAATATATATATATATTATTATTATTATTATTATTATTATTATTGTTATTATTTTCATATTAGATATTAATTTCACAATCAGCAAATTTTGCAATTTAGTTTTTACTTTTTTCGCTATATAGCGAGAAGGGAGTATAAAAACTTGCGAGGTGGAAAATAACGAAATAATTAATACAAAAGATTAAAAAAAAAAAAAATCTTTTCAAACTGTAAACATTCGCTATTAAATCCAGACTCCTTTTCTTGAGTGGGAGTCTATAGTGGTATTATTATTATTATTATTATTATTATTATTAAGAGAGATCCCCAGATATTCGGGGACTTCGAGGGAAGCCACATACTACACGCACCAGCTATCATACTTATTCTTGAATTCATTCACACTGCTTTCACTCACAACATTTAATGGCAATCCATTCCAATCACGCTCCACCCGATGAGAGAAAAATGTAGCTCTCACTCCCTTCTTAGTGGCATTCATTCTCAGCTTCCAAGGATTCCCTCTTGTCTTTTCCCCACCCTCCATAATATATATAAAAAAAATTTCATGTACGGAAATCCTGTTTGACCCTTTCAGAGTTTGTAAGTTTCAGTCATATCACTCCTTTTTCTCCTGTTTGCTAGTGTCTGCAGCGCCTACAAATTCTCAATTTGTCTTCATAATCAGCATTCCACAACCCTGATATCATTTTAACACTCTTCCTCTCCAGTATATATCAGAATCGCAACGGGAGACAGGAGACCTGCATACAATAGTTCAAGTATGTCTACCATATGGTGAAATCCAGTGGGCCAGAGTTAAGTATGTCCAATTGCTGGGCTTCTACACACCGAAGAACTCATTTAGAGCTCGTTCTGCTTGAGAACTCAGCGCTTCTACAGACATAGGATACACCGGGAGGCATAGAGCCTACCACCTTATCCTTGTGCACGGTTGCAGTTAAATGAATAGAAAACCTCGACACCACAAGGTAAAAGAAGGGAAAAAGGAAGATGATGATGATGACGATTATTTGCCGAGAGCCAAAGAAAAACAAAATGACACTATTAAGATTTTTTTCCCTTCATGTTTTCCATTAATTATGATAATCTGGAGTTTCAAACTAAGAAGAGTAAAAAAATGTAAAATTCATTTCGGAAACTTGATCTCTCGGTATGACGAAGTAATTTGAAGCAACAGAATAAATGAAATCTTGGTGGGAAGGGCAGTTGGTAACTATGATTGTCATCCTCCCATTCATTGAGGCTTCATAAGCCTCATTATAGTTCTACTAAGGTCCACAAAGCTATTAGCCATAGAAATTTATGCAGTTAAATTCATGTATTGTACTACTGATGAATCATTAAAAAGTGTCCATTCAGATGGTGTGTGTGTGTGTTCAATGCCATAAGACTCCATTAGTTCATCTATGTGAGTACAAAAGGACAGGGTATCACTTTCATTAAAATAACTCATGTACTCACTTTGGCGGTATCTGAAATATGTGACCTTAGTTCCTTCAGCTAGAAGATTCCATCCTTGCAGCCGTGACGCTAACAGTTCTGCGTGATCCTTTGTAAGAATAAAATCTCTTACAAGATCATTCAATTCCTCTTGGGTGATTAAGTGTGGATTGTCGCTTTTGACTCCGAAATCATGTTCTGTGTCAGATATTTACTCTGTTTGGAATCATTGGAACAGCAAATTGCATTCCAGATCTTGTTTCTTTTAGCCAAGCCCACAGATTAACCACACAATTTGCATAACATACATGCGGAGTCCAGCTTTGATCTTAATCACCTACCTTACAACCTAAATAACGTTCGTAGGTTTAATTAACTTTGTAAATGGTCTTTGCTTCTTCGGGATGAACTCCCTGCATACATAGTAAAACAAATTAGGAGAATTGACACACCTACGAGGCGTTTTTCTTTCACAAAAAGAATACGGTAAAAGCGATATCCGAGACATTTCTTGCGTTGTTTATGCTCTCCTGCATATTTCGGTGTAATCGGAAAAATAATAGGACATGTCTTTTTTGTATAAACTCTACAGGTTAGCGTTGTTCAAATAATTTCGATCAAATTCGAAATATAGTTGTTATTTTTTAAAATAAGGTACGCACCTACGAAAAGTTATTAGTAAACCTATAGTACATTGGTACCATGGATGAGTCCATTTTTATCAATTTTATATATTTTTTGTAATTTTTTTATTTTTTTACATAGTCCGCTAACCCTGCTCTAGAGACCAAACATGGAACTCTTTCAAGCCACTTCAGACCTCCAATAAGCGAGGCGGTTGTTTCACACCGGGTGATGAAATTCATCTTCTACCTCAAGACAATCACAAACATCTATGTCCATGGTGGGATTCAACTCGCGACCTAGTGGTTGGAGAGTGGGGAGTACGCTAACAACTCACCAACCGGGCTGGCAGTTGTTTCTTACATTCACAGTTAAAATGGAAGAAAACTCACATAATTAAAAAAAAAATCATAACTAGAATTTTAGTTCATGTTTGTTCTCAATAATTGAAAATTCCGAATTAATTATTCTTTGTAGGTGGGAAGTTGCTTCTTCATGAAGAAACAACTTTCCACAAAAATGATATTCCGAAATGAGGGAAACTCAGTTGATAGCGTCTCCACTGATGACTATACCCTTCAACAATCTGACCAAACCTGATATATGTAGAGAGAAGGGGGCGGGGGGATGTTATAGGCTACTTAATTCAGCTGATGTTGATCAGTTAATTTCGGCTGTTTTATAATCTACTTTATAAGAAAATATCATACAAAAACTCATATTTTAAAATAAATAAATAAATAAAGATAATAAAACCAAATACTGCGCAAGCAGGAGGTTTGCTGTATTACTCGGTATTGCAGTTTAGAAGCTCTGTCACTTAGCTTACTATGATGTTTTGTGTTGAGAATGAATTTCTATCTGAAATTCAATGAAAATTATAAGATTATAACAGCAACAGAAACGACAAACCATTTTAAAAAAAGTAATAAAAATAATGCTAGCAATGTAGCTTCTAAATTTCAATAAACTTTCCATTCACTTATTATTTGGTTCACTATTTTTACATGAAAGATGTTTTATGATATCATTTCTCAGTTTATTTATTTTTTTTTACGATATCGCTATCATACGATATTTTTACCATACAGCGTCTACGGACGTCAAATGTGAATTTTTTTTTTTTTTTTTTTAATGGTTTACGATAGCCATTATCATCATTAACTTAGCAATAAACAGATAACAGCGACAAGCAGGGTACTTACTTACAGGATCGACTGTGATAGTTAGCATAATAAGGAAATTTTCTAATGGCATTTTGTGCTCGAAAATCGCTAATCTCATGGAAAAGTATAGATATAAATTATTTTCTCGCCGCCCATACAGTGCTGAAACAAGACTTCAATTGACTCCAGATTTCAATTGGCTCCTTGATTTGAAAGAACTGTTCCGTGGGAAATATTTCACTGTGATTGACCAGGTTTCTTTTAAAGTGATGGCAAGAATTATTAAACACATCAACGAAAAATGTTGCCTGACATGATCTGTTCAAACGTTGGACGGCAATGATAATGCAGAATAGACTGAAAGCTTCTAAACATAATTTGTTAAATGATATTTGATTTAACAAACAACAGAAGTACAGTGGGCAAAACATTTTGAAATAACTCTCGTACTTTAAGATATAACGACATTCCGGATAGCATTACATACGCTAGTATTCAAAAGCTAAGGACGAACTACATTTTTTACCTGTAGTTTGAAATTTTTTACCTGTATATGAAAAGATTTTCATGACTACAACCAAATGTGGACATAAATTTATTGCCTGTATACTAATAAATTATATTACACAAAAAATGTGTTACAAATTTCGTACAAATTAAATTGTGATACGTTTTTGGTAAAAGTTACAAATTTCCTAAGCACGTAGTTAAGGAATTAATGTACAGAGCTTAGAGAAAATTATGCGAGAGACATTTCAGTTTAGAATATATCCACCCCGAACTGGGATGCTGCTCTCACAACGTCGTACCATGCTAAGCACCAAGTGATTCAGGCGTTCTTCAGATAAACTGGCCCACTCCTCTTTCAGTGTAAGTATAAGGCCCTTTGTTTTCTGCAGGGGAATTTCGAGCAGCAATGCGTCTCCCTATTGAGTCCGAAACGTATTTATTGGGGTTGAGATGGGTAGCGTACGGGGCACTCGATTCGATTTATTTATTCATTCGCATCGGGTTTCCCCTCTCTTTCTCCCCCGTCCCTTTGGGGGGGAGAGTAGAATCCTTCTAATGAGGAATTAAGTGGATTAAGTATATGTATGTTATAACTGTAAGTCCGTGTATGTTCACGGGACTGGTTTGCCTGTTCGGAAGGACGAAAAACCCTATTTTCTGGGTGAAAAAATCTCTACAACTGTATGAGACCGGCTAACTCACTCTTAGTCAAAAGAGACCAGATAAAGGTTACTCAAGTCATGGACGGGAATCGAACCCAGGTCTTTCCGAACAAAGGGCTTACCGTCTATACCGACCGAGCTACGGAAGCTCTACTCGATTCGATTAATATCCTCTTCTCCAGAAGGATCTCCACTGCTCGTGTACGGTGTGGTGTGGTGTGGCATTATCATCTATAAAAATAAATTCTTCGCCTGCAGCACCACGGAACAATCGAACATGACGTTGAAGGAACTTCGTTGCAATATCGTTCACCAGACATGGTCTCTTTTTCCATAGCTTGGTGCGTCCATTCAACATAATGCCTCCCCCACACCATAATTCCAACACCGCCGTATCTAGTCCATTTCGAAAACATTCTCGCAATGGTAAGCAGTACCACTTTCTCACTAGATTAAGTGTCGTCTAGAATCGGAGGAAAGACTAAAATGACTCTCATATGTGAAGAGTACATTAGCCCATCGGTGTATTTTCCAATTTTTATGGATACTACACCACTGAAAACTCTACGATGAGCTGTGGATAAAGGGAATGCAGACTACAGGCCTTCCGGCGTATAAGCCTACTTGTCGCAGACATCTTGCCACAGTTTGTCGCGATGTCTGTGTACTTGTGCTTGAATGGAGCAGACTTGCAAGATGACCTGCCGTGGTGGGTCAATTACGTTTTGCTGTTATAACCAAAAATCTGTCTTCATGCTCCGTGATAGAGCGAGGGAGATCTCTTAGGAAACGTTTGGACGCATTCCATTGGTTTGTAACGCTGCCCAGTGACTGGATACAACGCTATGTGAGATTCCAAACTCTCCAGCAATATCAGTAGTTCTGTGGCCTTCTTCAAGCTTTCCAATAATTCTTTATCGCGTGAAATCATCTAGATTCTAGATGATGTCTTTGACACATTGCAAGACATCCAAGTTTGCAACTTTATTCCTTCAAACACAATTCGCTTATTGCAACCTTTTGTTTTTTATCCTATTGAGTGCTACCACGTGAGCCGTTTGTGCACGATTCCGAAATTTGAATGTGTACTAATTATACACATTTCCATAAGCTGATTTGTCTGAATTTGCGGTTGTATTCTTCAAAAATAGTGTTCGTCTTTAGGTTTTGGACACTAGTGTATATCTAGTTACATAATAACAATAATTAGATTGGAACATGCTATGAAGATGTCACTATAAATGCTCTTGTGAATTCATATCATCTATACATCTCCTAACGCTGCGTTGAAGTATGCTCACACTTAATGAAATAATGCATTTCTAAAAATACAAAACAATTTCATTAGAAAAATAAAAAAGAACCAAGAATATTATATTCAGTAAAAGGAAACTTAAAACTTACCGAGCATCATAAGGAACTTGCAGATCATGGCGAAAATATATCTATGCAGAAACAGAAAGCAATCTGCTGGTTCTTCTTTGAACTTCCGTAGAATGAAATACTAAAAATGCAAAAACAATTGGAATTACTTCTTGTTACAATGGTCAACGATCTCTTTTTAATTAGGGTTACCATTAATAAATTATTTTCTTATTAATAAGTGTCGGCAGTGGTAATGAAACTTATCCTTATTAACTGTCACTTTTCCATAATCGATAATAGGTTTTCTTTCTCACATTGACTTCTAGAAGAAAAATAAGAAATAAATTCAGCATCTCGAAGAAAAAACAAAACACGAAATACTTTTGTTCCATTTTGTAGTATTTTAAATATATCATTTTAAAACTTATTATGGTAACTTTTTTCCTTTTCCCGCTGTAACCAGTGCTATGATGTGGCAGTGCTGGTATGGACTATAAATTCGCAATTAGCCTGATTAAAAATGTGTGGTTCGAAAAACCGAAAACTTGGTCGTATTTCCTGTCATGCTTATAATCAGATCATATACAAGCAAGTTCCATCATGTCCAAAATTGTGGAAAATCCTCTACCCGTATGAAGATTCCTAAAGAAGTGGCAACCTTTTTTTTCTTTAACTTTGTAGTTTAAGTTATCGAATATAATCACCGATCATGTGAGTAAACATTCCATTGCATTTCTTTAGTGCTTAAATGCATCTGTCAAGAACGTTTTATTTAAATAACGAATTCATTGACAGAGAATAGGAATGGATATTCAGATGATTCCCGATTCAGAGTTCAGAAATTGCTAGAGAGGTTCTGTCGTATGGTTTTGTGAATCCCAGCAGTACACAAAATATACAATGGACGGAGTATCCTAGACTAATAGTGCCTTCGGCAAACACTAGAGGGCGCTGACTGTGCGAAAGAACCTGCATGACCAGAGGAAATGCAACAGATGATTAAATTAAGACGCAAAATTTGAAAGAGGCCTTCGCAATTGTAGACAACGATCAATATAACTTCCAAGTTGTTCGATTTTTGTCCTCAAACACAAGTGTCGTGGAATGAATACAATTTATATTCCGTCCATAGATAGGTCGAGATTTTGAAATTTATTTTGAGGTCCTAAACTATTTCTGGCATCCACTTTAATTCTTCACTGCATTCTCCCATCATTTCGATTAAATTATTATCAATCATCTTACTTGAACCACCGTGGCGTTCCAGTATTTAATTACCGTCTCTTCAATTAATAAAACATTATTTCAAGTGCGACTCAAAGCCAGACTATTATTGTTTAAGCGCTCTCATTTTCAAAGTTTGCAGCCTTTCTCTCATTCGAGTCTCATTAAAAGCAGTTTCAATCTCTATTCGCAATTTCTGTTTATTACAGATAAGATTTTCTTTTCTATTCCTTTAATAGTCAAGTCCAGTTCTCGCAGAGAAATCCGTTTACTGGAAATGAGCAAAAAGTTTATTATTATTATTATTTTAAATATGAATGCCATCTGAGGTAAAAGGTTGGTAAACTGTAGATGATATAATCAAGAACCACTAGAGACCAAACATGGAACTTTTCAAAGCCACTTCAGGCCTCCAATAAGAAAGGTAGTAGTCTAACACGAGACGGTGAAATTTATCTCCCACATAAAGACACTCAAATATTTGTGTGCGGTGAAATTTGAACCCCTCAATTTGTTGGTTGGAAAGCAGAAATTCGCTTTCCGCTCAGTGAACCAGGACACCTTAGAATTGTGTAATTATTAATTATGAACTAATTAACTATTACGATTACGTAGCAAGTTCAAGACTCAAAATGAATAAAAATTAGTCCATCGAAAGAGGTTGATAAGAAATCTCCCTGAATTTTGCGGAAGACTTGTGGAAAACAAGTCTTCCACGAAATAAATGAAATAGTAAAATAAATAAAAGTGTGATTTTTACAAAGTCCGGTAAAAGTTATTGTCTACAAATGAAAATAAACAAAAAAAGAGTTTTCGTTTTTAAGTAACTCAGATGAGTCAAACGTGAGTAAAATAAACAATATGGAGAACTGCCTCAAAGTAAAATAATGAACTTGAAAGAGATCGAAAGATTTGCAGCTTTTAATTTTCACGCATAGCACATATTTTCAGTAATTAATTAGACTTACACTTAATTGCAGAATATCCAGTGATATTCTTGCACAAAACTGTCAAAATTAATTTAATTTACGCTGAAGAGAAGTGACATTTCCAAATGAAATTTTAATTGAATTCTCTCTCTCTCTTTCTCTCTCTCTCTAAAGGCCTTTTAATGTCTGCGATACGAGAAGTATTGTAATCCGAGATATTTAAATTTTCCTCACCTGACAAGCAAATTAAATTACAAATAATGTATGGATTAATTTTAGAGTTTCTTTTGAATGTTTATACGCGGATTCTCCATAATTAAGTGAAATGTAATTTGCAAAACTGGCATTTTGTCCTAAATCATTTTTCTCATTTCTGTAAAAAAATAAATAAATAAAATAAAATAAAAAACTTGTGGGAGTCTTTAAAGGACCTCCATAAAATTCAAGAGATGTATGGTAACCATTCCACTCAGCCATCCATTTTATCTATCAGCGTGAATGATAAAACCGCATGGCTACAGGAATTTTAGGATTTATAGTCACATGCTATCAAAGAATTAGAAATAAATATCACAATTCAAAAATAATCGGTAGAGCACATTTCTGTACAGGAATTGGACGATGTATTAAATAAATTTCAAAGCAATAAATCGCCTGGACAACATGGTATTAACATGGATCTGTTCAAATATGCTGATGAAACTCTTGAATGAAGACTTACAATTTACTGACTAGAATATGAGAATGATAAGACCTACCAGAATCTCGGCAGAAAGCCATACTCATTCCTTTTAGAGTTGCCTTTTTATTAAAAGGCAACTCTAAAAGCTGCAACAATTATCGAGAAATAAGTCTTATAGTATTTAAAAATATGCAAAAAAAAAAAAAAAACGAAATAAAAAATCGTCATTATATTGATAAGATAGGTAAGGAACAAAATTGATTCTTCAAGGGAAAATCCTGCACAAACGGTTCCTTTTCTTTAAAATTATTAATTAAAAAGCAAAATCTCAAAGAATTCAATAGACCGATACATGTAGCATCTTAGATACAGAACATCCTTTGACATTTTGAACACATGGAAATATAACAAAGTGATAGTCACCTAACAATCTGTTAAATGAATTGTAATATTCTATACGCCATGCAAACTCCATTTCCAAACTCCAACTTTAATATGGAACTATCACCTGAAGAAATAAATTAATTAAAATAATTTTATGGTCTTCCGAAGAAGGAACCAGTTCGAAATAAAATATGTATTGGAAATAGAATTCTTTAGTAAGTAAACTGCTTTTAGCTATCTTGGCTATAGTTCGACTTCCAAAGAAGAAGAAAATAGTATTAATAATGAAATTCACAAGTACAGTAGAATCACTTTAAAATGATTAATCAAGTTTCTGATCCAGCAAAGCTATAGGGACATGCCAGAATTAAAGCATACAAGATGGCAACACTTACTAATGGATGTTAAGCCTGAACCATCTGAAAAAGATGAGCAACGGCTTATATCCTATCAAATGGAATTTATGAGAACTTTCACAGGATAAAAAAAAAAAAGCATGACCTAAACGAGGCACTTATTATGATCTAGTACGATCCAGTAAAATAGATAAAAAAATGGTTACATCATGTAAGCTTAATGGAGAAGACCAGAATATCTCAATAGAATTCTTCAATACATCTCAAGAGAGAATGACTGCCAGGAAGACCAATCAAAAGAACATTAGTTGCTAGGCTTATTACTGGTCAAAAGATGATGACGATGATTCGTACACAAATAATCTAGAGCAGACGGTGGCTACGAAAATGACAATAAACAAACAAAAATTATTGTATATAATAAAAATGATAACAAATACAGTATATTCAGCTTTTAATCGAATAAAATTTAAAACTAATAACACTGTGTTTATAAATAGGAATTAAAAGTATGCCTAGCACATTTATTAATTCACATTAATAAATTTGAGGCTTTCAAAATAGCTAGCAGACAACCAATTCAAAATGGAATAGCGTTGTAGGCATTCCGTTTTCGCCCTCAAAAGTGATTGCCATTAACTGCTGAAGGTATATTTGATTAAAAAAAAAAAAGAGCAAAATAGAAGTCTTCCGTAGTTGCTTCACGATGGCAACGGAGCGGCCTTATGGCAGACGAACCTTTCAGATCCGTTCTGCTACAGGCAATAAAATTACACAGATATGTCTTCATTCGCATTGGCCATATTTGTTATTTACACAATGAGGATTTGTTCATCATACTCTTCTCTACAGTTACCGCTCACTCATAAAGCCACAGTATTTGATTTATAGATTTATTCAGCTGTATAAGAAACCTGTTAGATGAATTGTGTAGTCGATAACTGAGTTGTGATCACCATGAGCAACTATGCAGTACACCTGATGAAGACTGCAATTTGCATCTCTTCATCAGGTGAAGACAACAAATAATAATAATAAAAAAGACATTTGTTTGGATAAATTTTTATCATTCACACAAAATAAATTCTGAGGTGATTTCGTTAAAATACATGCCCTTGGGGGGGGGGATAAATTATGAACACCACATGACCATAGCCTATGAACTCAAGAAACTATTACGCTATTTTTCGCACTCGCCAGTCGTTAATTTCACAGTATAGATTACTATAGAGAATCTCTTACCCATATCCCCTACCCCCTTCCGTTCTTGTTTACTAAAGATATTGCAAATCAAAACTGGAACCACTATTAACGTAATGCAAACACAACTGTGCATTGCACTGCATGACATCCACCACCACCAAGCGAAAAAAACTGACAAAATATTACCTGAAAAAAGATTTCCCTCTGGTAACACTTTCTCAGATCATCTGTTGATAATCTCCAACGTGTGTATGTGTGTGTGTGAAGGGTTGTCCACGGCACGCGCTTTATATAAGAGAAGCCAGAGAGGACTTGTTTATTCCAGAAACATGCCGTCATTTATTGCCCTATGTGTGTGTGTGTGTGTGTACGTCAGATTCACGTGGAGTAAACTGGGTCGCTCATCACCGACAGGGAAGGAGTGAGCAAGCGAGAGTCCTCAGGTGAAAGGCAATTTCTTTCCCATAATCTCCAAACATTACGCAAAACCTGGCAGGTTGCGAGATCACATTTTGACCCAGAGTGGGGTAAATCACTTCGCTTTACACATAAGGATGAAGGGGAGAACAGAAACGAAAAGGAAGAATAACGGACAGATGGATAAACAAGGAGGTGAAATGGAATGAGAACAGGAGTTAAGTAAGAGGGCTGGAGACATATATTTAGTACAAGAAAGGAAATGAGAGAAAGAAAGAAAGAAAGCGGAGAAAAGGAATCTTAAATATCTTAAAATCTTAAAACTAAAATAAAACCGCGGCTTTATAGGGCTGTAAAGCCGCAATAATTTTTTGACACTCAAAGAAATATTTTGGGGGATGGCATACAGGGATAGTCCACAAACCATTTCTTCTGTACATATTTCTTGTTTATCCTGAAAACTAGCGCTTTTCAGAAATTACTTCATTCATTTCAGGTGAATTCATTGTTAATAGCAGGCCAAAGATAACAAAATGTTCATTGTCTTTATTCGTTTCGATAAATAAATTTGAAAACCACACTGTTAGGAATTGTTAACCTGTTCGATGTCAATGTAATCCACGTCTTAAAAAAAGCATTAACTCGGAAACTGTGACCGCTCGCAATTGGAAAATGACTTCCAAGAAAATAAAAAGAAAAATAGAAAAATACGAGAAGGTCAAAATTATGAAAATGATCTTAGGCTGGAATTTAAAAAAAAAAAAAAAAGACTGTAAACTTACTTAACTTTATTCATTCCGATTACAAAACTGGGTTCCTTAATACTTGACTTTCTTTAGAGACCCCGTCCTCTGCGATTTGGCGATAGGATAATTATTGCGACACTAACAAGAAGAAAGAAACACAAACCTAAGAAACCTGAAGCAAAAGAAATTGATGAAGACACAATTTGAGATGGATTAATGATCGATTCAGCTTTGTCAGAAGTTATCTGGATGCTCCCTGCTAGTTATTGGATGAAATGAAGGAACAGAGGGAGACACATTTCCAGTGGGACGTTAGAGATTAGCAAGTTAGTTTTTTTTTCTTGTTGGTAAGATTTTCTCTTCTCTTTCACCACATCCCACCAGATACCACTGCGTATATTTTCTTTTGCTCTCAGTGAGGTCAATGCGTTTTTTGGGCATGCTCAACAAAGAAGGGTCTTCATTTAAAGCTTCACATAAGAATCTATTACAGACGATATAATCTAAGGAACTGCTGCGATCACATAAATGGTGTCAGGGGTGAATGATATCGACGTTCAGGATATCTCAAGGGTAACGCTATTCTTTTGAATTACGAGAAATTAAACCCAGTCGAGTGTATCATGTCTGTCAACTTATGTATACTTGGACAGTTTTCAACGAGTTTTGGGGAGAGGAAAAGTCAGTTTTCAAATGGGGGAATCCTCATTATCAGATCAATTACTTCCAATTTCAACTGAAAATTCCTTCGTATTGTAGATGGCCTGGGTCTTTCTAACCTAAGGATGCGTATCGTTCTATACTCTCCCAAGGATGATGTTCGATGGCACTAAATGACACACTGATGACGCTAAATTAAATTCGCGAGCCGCCCTATTCTTTGTACTGACGGTTGGCATTCCGCTGGTTTTGGAATGTCAGAAATATCGTAGCTAGATGCAATGTTCGTCTCGGGAGGCGAAATGTATAACAAAGGGTCGGTCTTTAGTAAGATTGGAAATTTTCCTACAAGGTGGCGCCATCAAGTAGGCTCCTCTTTTCTCTCACCGATCATCCAATCTTGTATGATAACATTAGTTGCAGCTATGTCGGCTTCTTAAAATTCTCAACGGAACATTGGAAGCGCACTCGAATAGATTGCTTTTATTTGCATACATACATACATACTCTTCTCTCTTTTATTTCAATGGAATAGGATCTTCTCTCACGCAGTCCTTTTCATTCTGATTTTGCAATAGTAATACAATTTTTTTATCGATTAGCAATTTGATATTTTTCAATTTCGAAGGAAAAACCGAATTCATAGAGTGACGAATGAAAAGTTTGTTCTGCGAACTGTTAAGTGGGAGATGAATTCCATCTCCTCACGATCCTCTTTATATTAGGCTTGAAAAAGTTCCATGTTTCGTCTCTGACCAGGAAAAAATAAACAAAAAATAATAGGAAAACTCCTTATCCCACTTCCGGTAATGTGGATTGTAACCTTTTAGGGATGAAAGTTACAGACAAAAAAAAAAAAAAAAACCATTGCAGCTGATTCTTCATTAAACGATAATGTGATGTACCTTCATAAATATTCCATATGGATCGCACCAGTTCAGTCCTTAGGGGGAAAACCTGATCAAGCATCGCTGGCTGAACTCAGTGTGACCCGAAATTGGTGAATTATTGTATTTTCCAATAACTCGCCGAGTTAGCAAATATTCAAGCAAAATCACAACGTTACGAATCAAACGAAAAAAAAAAAAATCAACCAAATTCATATTTCACAGCCTCGCATTACTACAAACCACTCTCGTCACTCTATTCATATACTTGCTTAAAAACTATTTTCTTGAAAATTTAAGTTGATATAGAAGGTAGCTAGCCCAGCGGAATCATATGAAGCATTACAAATAATGATCATCCTTCCTTTGGGTTTATTTGCTTCAAAAGGGACGTAATTTATGGCTTCGTGTACGAGGATTTCATAATATCGCGCGCCTGAGTTTAGTCCTTGCTGCATGAGTGAACCTCACCTGTAATGAAAATCTAAAGCTAACCGCGTCGAGCTGGTCAGAGGACAAGTGCAAGGATTGATAAGAGCTCGCGTGCAACATTTTTTTTTTTCCTTTGACTTCAACAAAAAAGAACAAAAAACATGTCTGACTCACTAAGCATTTTAAGGTATCTATGAACACGCGAGGTCAGAATGACCTCGCGTGTTCACAGGTCATCTAAAATAAGAATAGTGCCGTGCTTTCATAGTTATTGAAAAACAGACCGCGTTTGAAACTTATACGATGGCGAATAAAATGAAGAAAACTCTCTGACTTTTGAATAGTGGCATAGCGAGGAACACAGTGTTTATAGGAAAGGGTCACTTCCTATTCCCTCTCATTATTTTTCGGTAGAGAATGGTTCTTTCCTAGGCCAGGGAATGCCTCGCTTTGTCATTGATTATAAAGAGGATAGGAAGCGGGAGTATTAAAAAAAAAAAACTTTGTTTACAAACAACTCGGTGTTTAGGTAGCAGCGGTATTTTATTAATCGTCATGAGACCAACTGACGAACAGAATTCGCTGTATTCTGCAAAATTAACTCTAACCTGCCCAAGTTACTAATAAGTTTCTGACCTTTCGTGAATGGAATTCATTTACAGGTTGATTTTAATAGGCTGGAAGTATGGGCAAGAGATGATGGTCAATTCAGTGTTAGTAAGTATAAAGTTATGCACGTGATGAGATATCCAACACCATAATACGTTGGTGGGATATGCTTGGAGTAACTGACAAGGCTAGAGATCTTGGAATTATAGTGGGTAGAAAGTTGAAGTATAAGGGGTCACATAACAAATACAATTCAGAGGATAATTGGGATGTTGAAACAAACATTCACATATAAGAATAAGTAAGTCATGTGTGTCTCTAAAAGACCTTGATATGACTGCACCTGGACTGCTGTGCGCAGATTTGGTCTCCTGGGTTCGGAGCGAATAAAGAAGTTGCGGAAAGGGCGCAAAAAGAGAGTTACAAAGATTATATGGGGATTATAGAATGTAGATTACGAGGATAGATTGAGAGGATGTGGGCTGCAGACACTAGTAGTCAGAAGAAAGACGGATGATATGATATAATGGAAGTCATATGACAGGTGATATGATATCCTATAACGCGTTCGTAAGAGAAGGCGTTATAGGATATCGGTGGGAATATGCTTGGTAAAAATTTCCATTATATGGAAGATGGGGGGGAGGACAAGGGGAATGTGTGGAAATTAAGTTTGTGTGCGGTTAAGACAGGAGTTTAAGCTAGGTTTTTCTGTCATAGAACTGTGAGTGAGCCGAACAGTTTGTCTGTTGAAGTAGCGAGTACATCTAGTGGAAATGAGTTTAAGAGAAGGTATGACATCTGGTGTGGGTGACGTATGGATTCCCTTAATCAGTCCTTGACTCCATGGAAGTCTAATAATAATATAAAGCTAGACTTATATTCGGTTAGCCTAATGGCTATGCGCTTCGCAACCATATGCCTTGGAAAGGAGTGTCCTAGGTTCGATTCCCGTCGACGACGTGAAGAGCTTAAGGATCAGCCATAGCCAAGTTAGCCGGTCTTGGGCCTGAACTGCAGGTTTTTTTCTTTTCCGCCAGTTTATCTGGGGATTTTCATCCCGCAAGCAGGCTACAGTCATGGAATATAGTACAGCAAGAAAGGCAACGGAAAACCACCTTGCACATAATCATTTCCCTAGTATGGTAGCATATAGCTACCCCCACCAGCCGTATGGCTGAGGGAATAGAATAGACTTATACGTGATCGATATAAATGATTCCCTTTTTATTGACATATGTGCTTATTAACCTTTTTGTGATATACTTGCTTGATGTTAGCTAATGAACAGAAGGTATAACGTATAGATGACGATTAACTAGTCACTGTGAGAGAAAGAATGAGCGGAAGTTGAATCGTAGTTTTAGCTGGTTTGTCATGAAGAGAGTAAACTTAGCGTTTAATATAATCGGGGGAGAGAGAGAGAGAGAGAAGTACAGTGTCCGTGGACAGTTCGTGATTTTATTACAAGTATATCCTGAACAGAATAAAGGATGATAACAATTGGTGGCTTCAAGACTAATATCGGAAGGGGAAAGGAGGGAGTATTTCTTTCCCAGATTCGTTGCACGCCAAATTGCTCTTCTTTTTTAGATCAATCGCGTGTAATTCCATGTAAATAGGAATAAAGCGAAAGCAATTTTGATAAATAAGAAAGAAATAACATTTTCGTATTTTTAACACAATAATTTTGCTGATTTAAGCTTTGCTATTTTCCATCGTTCCGATTTAAGTTACCACACAATGAAATGCGTATTTTTTTAATATTTATTTTCTTAAATTTAATATACACTTGGATAAACCTAATTTATTTTATTACATTCACACTTTCGGTATTTATGTGATTTTGTGTTGTAAATTGTAAATTTATGTGAATTTGTTTGTAAAAAAATAATAATTAATTAATAAATCGATATTTCTGATTTCCCCGTAATTATTGCATTATTAGGAGCTATAGAACAGCTTTTGTAATTTTGCTTAAAAATTTTAAGTCTTCTCTCTCTCTCTCTCACACACACACACACACAAATCAAGCTTTCTCATTTTTGAATGACTTCAAATAAATGACTTGAACAACTTCTTTTTTATGCCAAGAAAGATACAGAACAGAGAAATCAAACCAAACACGCTCTTCCCAATAAAATAACAAGATTGACTTGCGCAAAACGGATAAATTATGTCACACAGTTTAAGACAGATTAAATTTTTCAGAGATAAATAAGCAAAATGCATTCATTGGGATGGCAATTGAATAAGAAGAATTTCCGCTGGAACCAAGTTTGGTTCGATATTTTGAAAGCGAATTTCCGTAATACACATTCAAACCGGCTTGATACGTGTGCAGAGTTCGCAGAATACGGTGATTGAATTGTCCGTTGTTATCACGTTTTCTCTCAATTTATTAAAATGAACATGAAAAGAGAAAGTGAGAAACTATTCTTCGCCGTTTTAGTCACTTCTTTTTCTATAGAACAAACAAACATTTGTTATGTAAATAACCAACTGAAGACGTGAGAAAACTTATACACGAACGAAGATAAAAAGTTGATTGTTAGATGAGAGAGGACATAACTCGTTCAACTGCAGTGAATGAAAGAATGGGTTTTCAACTTAAGAAGTTGAAAAATTATAGATTTAGATCGTAGCAAAAAATAGGGGGGGGGAGAGAGAGACACTCATATTGAAGTATAGGACTTGGCAGCAAACTAAACCGAATACTGAAGTATCAGGTTCATCATTTGAGATATAATTCTTAAATATCAAATCCAACATTAAACATGTATTTCGAAGTTCATTATTTGGAATATGGAACCTTGAGGATATGTTATGCTCCTTGAATACAGTAGCATTTGAGAGTAAACCTCCATAGCTTAATCTGAAATGACAGTGCCCTTTGGATGAGACGACCTGAGTTCAATCCCATCAAAATATGAACTTTTATATGACTTTTCAAATGAAGGTGAGTTATCCGGTCTCATCGAGAGATGGCAAAGTATTTCACCTGCCACAGTGGTGTCATTTACGGACATAAATACGTTAGCCTCATAGTTTTAGTTGCTTCGGCAATAATAATAATATAAATTGAAATTTTAAGGCTATTGTTCCCCTCCTTCGATTCATTGAATTCTATTCTAACGTGGCCTAATATGGCTACTAAAAATAAATAAATAAAATAAAAGCAAAAATGAAAGCTGGAGACCTTAATAAAGCGAGAACCAAACAGCAAAAAATTAAAATGCATCAGTTGAACTTCTGAAAGGTCTGAAAATCAAAAGCAGATAGCATTAGAAAACGAAACCTGTGTAATCATGGAATGGCCAATATACCTTTGTCTTTCCGAATCATAATAGGATAAGAAAATAATAGGATAAGAACATAATCTTTATGAGGTATGCAACTGTTAAAATTCCTCGCAAAGAAGTAGTCTCTTGTTACCCAGGTCAGTTATGGGACACTTTATCGGGTTTTCTGAGAAACGATTTGATATCCGCATTAAACATGTTTGCGTCATCCATCACCTGATATTAACTCCGAGTGTGTTGAATCACGAGCACAGCGTGCACTATGATACACGAAGCTAACTCTGAAATGACGAGTCGATGATGTGTACAAGGTTAGGTTAGGTGGGTAGCAATCGAGTCACGTCAGGATGATCGATGTCAGAGTCTTCCTCGCTGTTGACTGAGTTTTAATCTCACACGGCGTTTTGTAAATTGTGTGCTCATCGGTAGATAAGACCTTCACGAGGCTGCAGAAGCGAAATCAGTGCACGAAGTCCCTTAAAATCAGGTGGGAGGAAGCGGTGAAATGAAACCGTGTTCTGATTAAAGGGTTGGTGTTCACAGTAGCTTGACCCCTAAGATTTTCGGGTTGTAGTTCATCATACTACACGTACTAAACCTGTCAGCTGTAATTGTACTCTACAGACTTACATTGGGTAATTTATCGAGCGCTGATGGCTGATAAATCCCTCATCTTAAAAGCGAGTACGGAACTGCTTTAGTGTTATAACTAAGATGAAAAGCCAAACGGCTATTCTGCTTTAGTGTTATGTTGCAAGAACTGTCTGTGCTGATAGTACGGCTTCAAACGATAAGCAGGTCACTAAAATTCCGCATGAAATCCATTTTAAATTGAATTTCTGTTTTCGTTTTAGACGAACAATAACTGAAACATGGAAGGTCATAAAAAGAGATTAAATTGTGATGAAATGATAGGAATGATGAGTTTAAGTATAAGAAGAAACGCTGAAGAAATAGAAATAGAATCGAATGGCTACAGTTCCTCAAAGCTTTGACACGCAAGTGGAGCTTTAAAAAAAAAAAAAAAAAACGTTAATAGTCTGTACGACTTAAGATATCTATTGAAAAACCTTGGTAAAATACCAACAATAATAGTTGTTCTTGTTTTGATTAAGTCGAAGCAGGTAAGGCATGAATGTATTACGAATGAAAAATCCAAATTTTTTGGAGAGGAAAAGCTTTCACCACCGTATGAGACTGGATAACTTATCCTCAACTGAAATGCACGTACAAATATTTCTCTCATATTACTCAGGAATCAAACGTAGGTTTTACCATTCAAAAAATATCTTCGCTACTATTGAAGTGCTTATATAGGAAAAGAAGTGCTCTGAATTTCTTGTAAACAAACTGAAGGGGGGGGGGGAGTAATGATTTTCATCAGCAGATTCGACGGATTTTCATCATGCTTGCTGATTGAACCCGATATATCCTAAAGAAGTTGTTTGGTCTCCAGAGCAGGGTCCCGTCAGATCGAACCTCTGTCAACTAACTACTCATGTGCTATGATTTTGCAAGCGTCCCTGTGTGAGAATGTCATTAAAAAAATTATTTAAAAAAAAAGGAATTTCTGGAAAAACTAGTTTATTTATACAATCAAAACTTCGATAAATATTGTTGCCTTTATCTTAAAAATTCCAAGATCACTGGAATGATATTAATTCTTCGTTACTAAAATCAATCTCACCTCTATCCCTTCCAACCTTTCCAATTAACTTTCGTTTTTATTATTATTTATTTATCTATCTATTTTCTCTGCGTCCTTCTCCTTGGATCTATTTTTGTTTCGGTAAGGAAAGAATAAAGTTAAAAGTTAAAACACAAGAAAAGGATATGATAAGTTGTCAACGCGAGATCTCAAAGATCAACAAACGACCCTGAAGGTTAGAAATCCAGCAAATCCTGATGAGATATTACGTCACACATCCCGCAGGGAATGGGGGGGGGAGAGGTGTATCGCATCAAACAGATACGATAAAAACAAAAAAAAAAAAGGTGTTTCCTGTCATATCAAATAGATGATGAGATGTAGAAGCAAGTGTGTAGCAGACCTCTGACTTAAACATCAACGAGTTAGGCGAGGGGAATAATGAAGCACTTCAAAGTGGATGAAATATACTACGGACAGTAAATCTGTCTTATCTATCAACAACAAAAAATAATGTAGTCTCTCTCTCTCTCTCTGATTAGTGCAGGAGATATCTAAATATTTGGAAGAGAATAGAAGTTGTTACAAAGGGAAAAAATAACTAAAATATCAAATATTGTGATTGCAGAGAGCTTGTGCATTTATTAAGTAATTTAAATAACCTTTAGTTACTTGAATTAATTACTAAAACCATAAGGAAGCACTGAGTAGAAGAAATCTGTCTTTCCCCAGACATAATATCTTCACCTTGTACACTAAAGTTATCTGCGTAAATTAAGCCAATAGCTGTTATTGGCCATTGACCTACCAAAGAGGGCACATCATTCTTTTTAAGAGGAGATGGAACTTTCTTTTTTTGCCCTCTCGCACTTCGCCCCGATCTATCGTATATTGAAAACATCCCTATAGTTTGTAGGTCATCTAATGTTTCTGATTTACAGGAATAAGTCAATGACCACTGGAAACAATTAAGCCAGGAAGGCCAACAAGCCTTTTATCGTGATAAAGGTATTCACAAAGAATAAGGCGAGTTAAAAGAAAGAAAAATAAATAAGTCGTTGGTCATGAAGGAAGAATATTGTTCACAAACTGCCACAATGACCTTTCTCCTCTCTGGAATTTTTGTCTATATTTGCAGTTGCCATGGTGACTAGAAGGAGATGTCTCTCAGAATGACATGCTATTGCGATAGTGAAAATGAATAGCCAGTGTTGAGGGGATGGTTATTGATATTTATCCCCCATATGACAGCGGAATGTGATTAATAACGAACGAGTAAACAGAAAGAAGGATAGTTTTGCTGAGATAGGGTAGAACTGGTTTGCTTAATAGCGAAAGGTTATTACTAGTGAAGAATTATAAAAGCCAGAAATAATAAAACGAGTAACCGTTGCTCACTAATTATTCTTTGGAGTTTGAGCAAATTACCACTTAACTTTTGAAACTTCTGTAGGACCCCCACCGAAAATTGTAAGGAATAGTTCCATTTTAAGTGTACGAGATGTCAAAATGCGCGCCTCTTCGAAGTGGTTTCCTTGTGGCTACATACAGAGAACTAAGTATTTGAACCATCGGAAAAATCCTCACAGAAATTGAATTAAAGCAAACAAAATACCAAGTTCGTAAAACTTAAGCTGTGGACTTAGTTCAGAAACAGTATGCTAAAAATTCAAATAGTCTTGTTGATTTTTTTTAATACCGCTCCGTATTTATGTATATTTAAATATAAATGCATTTTCGCCTTGTATATGTAGGCTAAGTCGTCAATTTGTGGTATTATTTTTATAATTTCAGTCAAGGAAGAGGAGAAGCAATGTTCATAAAGAACACTATGTATATAAAGAAAACTTATTTACTTTCCACTTGTTGATTCCTAGCACACTATTTTTTTAACTCTTCGCCCTTTTCCGTTCCATTTTAAGTGTACGAGATGTCAAAATGCGCGCCTCTTCGAAGTGGTTTCCTTGTGGAAACCACTTACATACAGAGAACTAAGTATTTGAACCATCGGAAAAATCGTCACAGTAAATGGAAGAGGCGAAACAGTCGGATTGCCTCCTGTTTAATGAGGAAATAAGGAAACAGAGTGAGTGAACGAGAGGTAGCATTGATGGTTTTCCTATGCTTTTCGCTGCATGTATAGGAATGATGGCTCACAGTTTGACCCTTGATAACAAATTCATAATGCACCATTCTCCCAATTATGGCGAGATTAGACAAAAATAAACTTTTCTGGACTTTCGGGACTGGAAGATGGACACTTTAAAGTTTCCATAATCTTCAAGGATTCCATGAAATTTTTTATTTCTCAGAACTTATAGACTTTTGAAATAAAAAAAAAGGACAACCAGATTCTGTTCAACCTATACCTAGCAGAAGAGCTCTGCACTGCCTACATGTGACACCTTTGGTCGCATCTTGTATTAACAGATGTATAAGAAAAAATCAGCTAACGCCTTTTTGTTCCCGTATAGGGAGTAGGCGAGGCCGTTTAAGCACTATCTAACTTTTGGAGTCTGAGTGGGCAGTTCAATCTCCACTGGTAGCCAATCAGAGATAGCATGCCCAAGGCTATCGCTAATTAACCGGTACGCAGTGAAGAAGGCGGTTATCAAGTGCCGCCATCTCGTGGTCCCTAATCCTAACACAATATTTTTAATGTCTGAAAATAGTATGGATTCGACGGCCCAGACGAAAAACCCTACTTTCCGGGAGAAAAAACCAGCTAGCCCGTGCCAGAGATCGGCTGACTCGGGAACCAGTCGAGAAAACGCTTAGAAAGAAAAGACTTCCTCTAGTCGGCGACTAGATTCGAACGCCTTTCGTCGTGCGGTCAAGCGCCGTAGAGTGCAAACGCCACTTCTGCTGAGCTACACAGGCTCTGTTAACGCATGTATAATGTAAGAAATTATTTATGAGAATTCGTCCTAAATTTGTTTTTTGTAAACACATCTCCTTCTTCTGATGATACTTGGAATCTGGATTATTTTACAAATACTGCAGATAAATTTCCCCTCTAGTGATTGTCGTGAAGTCAGCACTGTTCATATTGTCGGTCGCATACGTATATTCTAGTTATTCACTTTCCCTCATTAAGTCCACCATATGTGAGTTTAGCATTGTACCGAGTACTGATGAAGTACAGAATATCGATAAACTGATATTTTTCTTGGACTTAACTATAAATTTGGACTACAGTCGAAAAAAAAAAAAAAAAGAAAGAAAGAAAATAAATTTTAAATGGGTATAAGAGCCTGTGTAGCTCAGTGGATTGTTAATAATCGTATAGCAATAAAAGATTTGCATTAAGGTGTGTTAGAAAGTAACTCATTTTAAAGATTTTATGTTAAGTACTGACGATATTTACTCTTGCGAAAAATCAGTGATTTTTGGTGAAGTCAACATTTTCAAAGAAACATGTAAACAGTTTCTTTTAAAGTCTAAGACCAAAAACTTAATTGTGACGGAAGTTTCTTTTGCGTTTTGGGGGATGGTCCATCCTGACCAAAAAATGCGATTAACTAGATGCACAATCTGATAGTTAATATTTAGTCGGAAAACATCCTGCACATCCTGCCATAACAGGAGGAGCTGATGAAAGATATGTTGATATCAAACAGTACGAACAAGCCTTTATAGTGTTTTCATCCCTGCAAAAATCTTCTTTTTTTTTTTTTTTCTGATCTAAACCACTAGGCAGGAACAAATGTTATTTCGAAAAGGAATCTAGAAGTATTTGTTGTTAATAGTATTTAAATAAACATCAAGACGTTTTATTCAGTGATTTTTTATATTATTAAAATAAGAAATCTTTAAAAAAAAAAAAAAACTAACATGCTATTTTCAGTCGTTTCCTCTCCCTAAAACTAGTCTCAATTGGCACGTAACATATACACAAACTTCATTGGCGATTGTACTTCTCGTATAACAACTCTTGTTATGTACAAATATTGAAAGATTATTATTATTATTATTATTATTATTATTATTATTATTATTATTATTATTATTATTATTATTATTATTACGTAACACGTCCAAGGACTCATCGCGGGAGGGTAGTCCACTTCACACAACTGGCCGTCAACATTTAATCTCCATGAATATCCAACGCAATTATCTACTCTCTCTCTCTCTCTCTCTCTCTCTCTCTCTCTCTCTCTCTCCATCATCTACACGCAACGCCATGTATCTTTAAAAAGTCCATCTGGATGACTCTGGTTAAGCACAATATTTGACCAGTGTCCTAGGTAGGTTTTTTTTTTTTTTTTTCCGGATTCTGAATAAACAAGCACACGCACTCATAGATGTGGTAATTCTAAACAACAACTTTGGATTTTCATGGTTTCCAATACAGTAGTTAAGTCGCTGATCCCCCCTCCCCCCCTCCCCCCCGCACACAAACCGAGAATTTGTGATTTATGAATTCTTATTATCACTCCTCGCAACCTAAAACACGTTGCTCATGAAAAGATGCGGCGAAGAACCCCCGCTGATGTTAACAATTAAAACTCCCATTAAGAACACACACGTTGAGCCAAAAAGGCGCCAAGCGAGTGCATGTATAGATTTCGCCATGTGTTCCTAAGAACAGGTTACATTTTTATAGCCGTTACGTCTAGTACGTCTTCGTTTGAAATCTCATACGTGAGCAAACATGGGGTATTTACAGGGACTAAAAAATGCACTTTAGTTCCTTATTAGCTACCCCCCCCCCTCAAGAAATATCTGTTTGCTTAAGACAGTCAACGCCAAGCTATTTGCAAGGACTCTTCTATTTGTTCGTTCTCAAGGACGCATATAAGGTGCAGGAAAATGGCACTCAAACGTTTCTGTAGTCGATATGTCATATTCTTATAGCTTGCTGTTGAGAAACAACGTTCGGTTCTGTTCGATCAAATCGTCTTTTCTATTATTGTTATTAAAAGGGTGAAACACAGTTCACTAGTAAACGGCCGAAGTGATCAAATCATCTTCGATTTGGTCTAGTTAAAGCATAAGAAATAATGCTTATTCTGGTTAATAAATGCCACTTCTAGAGTTTAATAAATGATACTTCTAGCGCTGAATAAATAATACTTGTTGTACTAAATAAATAATGCTTATAGCGTTTAATAAATGATACTTATTGCCAGGGCCGCCCCTAAGAATTTTTCCGCCCCGTACAGTAGCATATTTTGCCGCCCCTTCTCCCTTATTTTTCGTATAGTTTATGCCAACTTTGCCGTCCCCCCAAAAAAACTTGTCGCCCCGTGCAAATACACGTTTTGCAACGTCGGTAGAGCCGGCCCTGCTTATTAGCTCTTAATACAGATGGCGATTGCTGCATATTACAAGATTGGTAGCGTCGATTAATCTTTCTGTTCGTCTGTATGCATATAACGCATATCATAAATCAATTTTGCCAACAAAAAAAGTATTTAAATTTGGTATTTAGGATCTAAACTAAACTTTGTCAAGGCACATAAGTTTTGGTTGCAATCAGATCCAGTTTGATGGCAAAATGAGGCAGAAAGAATAGAAATGATTCAAAATACAGTGACAACAATCTCTCTACAGTACAAAGCTATAAAATATCTGTTTATTTTCTACGATAATGAATGACGCCTCTAGACAAGAATAAAACTTCTTTTGTTATGATTATCTTCGATGATCACTAATAGGAAGGCAAAACTTTGGTTATAATCATATGTTGACATCGAATGCTAATCCAAAATAATGACATTTTGGGTACATACACATTTCGGTATTCTTTCAACTGGTTAATATATTTATAATTCTTAAATTGATAATATTTTAAGCTTAAAATCAACATAAATACTATTTATAGCACTTAAAATAAATAACACACCTGGCACTTAATAAATAATAATTATAACACTTAACAAATATACTTTTATCGCCTAATAAATATTTCATCTAGCACTTAATAATAGTAATACTGGTGCTTAGTAAATAATACTTGTATGAGTTAATAATTATACTTACAGCGCTTAGTAAATTTTAATGCTTATAGTATTTAATGAATGATACTTCTAGCGATTAATGAATAATACTTATAACATTTAACAAATATTTTTAGCACTTAATAAATGACACTTCTGGCACTTAATAAATAATATTCATAAAGTATAAGAAAGAACACTTATACAGTTTAATAAATGATTTTTCTAGCGCTGAATAAATAATACTTATAGTACTAAATAAATAATACCTATAGCATTTAATAAGTTATACTTATAGCACTTAATACATTATACCTACAGCGCTTAATAAATAATACTTATGGCACTTAAAAAATTATGCTTCTAGCGCTTAATGAATAACGCTAATGAGTAGCACTTAATTATACTTCTTAATAACTAGCGTTTAATAAATGATACTTATGGCGCTTGATGAATGCCACTGGCAATTAATAAATAATACTTTTATAGCATAAGAAATTCATATGCATAGGAAATTCTTATGCAATTCTTATGCATATATGCATAAGAAGTCAGGACTCTCATATCTGCGATCTCTAGTCTTTGGTCAATTGCTTTACTTCTACCCCAGCTCTCAGATTTATAAGTTAAAATTCGTTTGAACACTCTCTTGTATACAGCTATTTTAGTATTTTGACTGATTTCTCTCTTATTCCATATAAATTTATTCAGTTGACTTCTTACCATACCAGCTTTATTGATTCTGTTGTCTATTTCCATATTTAATTTACCATCTTCACTAAAAATCATGCCTAAGTCGCTGAAATGTTTCACTTATTCTATAGGTTCTCCATCACGATGCAATTTATATTTCAATGTTTCTGCCTATTTTCATTGTCTTTGTATTTTTACTGCTGACCTTCATACCATATCTATTACAACAGTTATTCAGTTTAATCAAGGAATATTGCAGACTCAGACTTGTAGCGGATTTATTTAGAAGTGGATTTATTTATAACATCCTCTGCATAAAGCAAAAAAAGCTAAGATTAACATCTCCAATTTTGATATCAGGTTTAATACCACTTTCCTTCATAATGTTATCCATATAGATAATGAATAACAGAGGGGATAATGTACATCCTTGTCTGATACCAGATTTAATATTAAACCATCTTCCTGCACTTCCTTCAATCCTAACTGCTGGCTTACAACTCAAATAAAGACTAAGTATTGCTTGATATAATGCCCCACTGACATCATATAACTGTAGCGTTTCGAATAGCTTCTCTCTTGGCACCATGTCGTATGAATTTTCCAGATCTACAAAACTTAAATACAGATCTTTGTTATATTCCCATGATTTCTCAACTATTTGTAGTAAAGTGAAAATCTGATCCTGAATCTATTTGGCCTGAATCTAGCTTGTTCTTCATCAAGCTTTTCTTCCATAATTTTTCACAACCGTTTCTCAAGTATACTTGCATATATCTTACCAGGAACACTCAGTAGGCAAATACCTCTGTAATTCCCACATTCAGTTTTATTTCCCTTTTTTATATGAGTACTACTCTACTCCAATCATCTGGAATTCGTCCCTCTGTCCAGGCCGCCTGAACTATTCAGTGCAGCCAATGTAAGACTTTTATACCTCCATACTTGAGCATTTCTGGTGTATATGTATTTACTATGGTTATTATCATCTACTATGGTTAGTAGATGATATTTCCGTCAAATATCATCTACTCCTGTTGCCTTTCCACATTTCAGGCTTTTGATGGCTTTTTCTACTTCAAGTATGGATATGTATTCCTGACTGCATGCCCGGTCAGTGTTTTTTACCACTATGCTGTCACTGCTTGTTTCATTTAGAAATTTTTTGAAGTAATTACTCCATACTTCAAGGATATATCTTCAGTTTTTATGTCAATAATACTAATATCGCTTGTAAATAATACTTATACCGTTTAATACTTTTGCTTTCCTTATAGCAATCTGACGCTTGTCGTCATTCTCTTCTTTTTGTCGCATTTGTCGCAAAATAATGAGCTGCACATTTGTGCAGCTCATTATTTTAGTCTTATCCTAGTTTGAAAGTTGAGAATTCTCTAGATGTAGAAATAACAAATGGACTTATTTGGATTACTGAAATCTGACCTGCATATTTGCTTCCTTGAAAGCTCCAATGAATAATTAAATGTTATGAAGATACTTTCGGGTAATAAATTTCTCCAAGAGTTCGCATCCAATCTTACCCTTCATAAGAAATTATCCTTATTCTATTCAGGTGCTAATAAGCAAAACTTTGCACATGAAAGAATCTCCAAAATTTGGGACCAGAATATAGAAAAAATACGGCCATGTATCAATTAGCTACTTGTATGTGAGAAATACAAGATTTATGCTGTTTGACTGAAAGTGAGTTGGCCTGATTCATATGGAGGCTGTAGGTTTCTTTCCCTCCCCAAAACTCCGATTTTTTCATCCTACAGACAGGCAAACCGACCAAGAAGATTAAACGCAGTTAAACTTTTTTTTTTTTTTTTTGCCTTTATCTGAAAATAGTTTAAGCACAAAATAATTTCTTTCGTACATAAAATTTAAAAATTTAGGAAACGTAATACGTAAGTACAACATTCGTTCATAATCATTACAAATATAGAAATTCTCTTTTTCTCTCTTTGTTTTTCTTTCTGCGACTTCATAGCTGGTCGTTCGACTCCTTTATATGCAGAATGCGAATATATACCTTAAGTAAGTTCAAAAGGGTAATCGACCACTACTTTAAAAAATAGTTTGTTTCTTTTATATATATTATATTATATATCACTAATATATATTTTATATATAATGTTAGTGTCTCACAAGGATTTTTCGATAAATGTTGTAGATCGGATCTCAAAGAAATTTACAGTATATCGTTAAAAATGAAATTCGCCAATTATTCTCCATCGATTATATGTTCTTCGCATCAGTTAAGTTGGGGGTCTGCAAACAGAAAGCCACAATGTATAATCAGGTTGTTGAACTGTTTGCTATGAAAACACGCAGAGTGCAACCCAGAAAAAGAGTAACATTGCTCTCATAATTTAACCGAGAAATGTAGGCTACATTCGCAAATCATCCGAGCATCGGAGCGCTTTGAAAAAATGAAAAACAAAAGAACTAAAATGTAGTTACAAGAAAGAGATTTTTTTTTTTTTTCTTCAAACGTATATAATTTTGGACAACGGAAGAAAAATTCTCATCTGATTTCATAATACGACTTTGGAATATAGATAATTAAATGCAATTTCCAGCTATAAATAACTCTATAATTGTAAGTAATGTCTTTGTCATCTTGCGGAGCTTAAGTAATAAGGACACTAACCGAGCTCAGGACGGACGTATCATCAGACCAATCACACTTCTCATTTTTAAATGGCACAGAGAGATTAAATCGGGGGATATTAGCGAGTAGAATTGAAAGCGGACAACAGGAAAGTCGGAGACGGAATTCGGAACTCACTGATGAGAAGAAAGTTGTACGAGGGGGAAGTATAGCAACCGGCATAAGAAAGAACGGAGACGTTAAAAAAATAAAATAAAATAAAAAAGCGTAGCCGGAAGATGTAGAAACCACCAGAGAAGAAAGATTAATCCTCCGAAAGACGTTTAGTTCATCTCTTTAACGACTGACATTAGGATTTAAGCGTGGAGATGAACGATAAAATGCGAGCCACACACACACACACACACACACACACACGTACGCACGCACACACACATATTTAACTCCAAATGTACGCTTCGACCTGTTTCGTCAAAAATCCGTATTGTACGAAGCGTCACGTGGTTCAGACGAAGAAGGTAGACTCGCTAAGAGAAATGCATACTCCGTCAGGGTCATCACCTCACTTTTCATTTTCCCCCTAGGTTCTCTGAACGCTCTACAGTTCCATGTGTTCGTATGACGGCTGTTAGCAACACACAAATCCTTGACTCCTGACCTCACCGCAGGTATATTACCGATCTTGTGTCAGATGTAGGAAAATAAGCACTTAAATCACGCAAGGTTGGAGGTGGGTAAGTAAGAGTGCGTTTTAAGAATTAAGATACCGCCGTAGAGGATGTAAGGAAAGCAAAGAATTTGCGCTTGAAGGGTTTTATTATTATTATTATTATTATTAGTCAGAGAAAGCGTTCGTTTCGGGAAGATTGCTCGCTTCCTGCTGAGATATGATGAAGTGCGGAGCTGCTTTGTCATAAATCATGCGCAACTTCGGCCTGTTTGTCCCTGTAAGATCTTGTTCTGATCTGCCTAATCCGTTGTCTCCGAAGTTTAAACAGTTGATGAATTATGATAAAGGAAGGATGCTATTATTGGACAGCCGACCAAAAACGGAGTTGATCGGAGTATCATGTTTTCCTGGTTATTGGGAGAGTTCTAGTGGTGATCTTTGCTTCACCTCACAACTTTTCAAAGGGAAACTTTCTAATCGAATGGGTCTTTGATCTCGAGACTTAATAGTGGGTAAGGCAATGGCGGTCAAAGTTTTCCTAGAATGTCACTTGGAAACAGAAAAAGACTGTTTATGGACCCCCTAGAGGTTGTAAATTGCAACCTCGCACACTTTGATATTGCACGAGGCTAAGGGTTAGATAACCCTGCTCTAGAGACCAAGCATGGAACTTTTTTAAGCCAATAATCTGAGTGGTGGTCTCACATCTGCCGGTGAAATTCATCTCCCACCTAAAGACATTCACAAACATCCATGCTGATGGCGAGATTCGAAACCGAAGCCTGTAAAACAAACTCATATTTCCAAATAACGTGAAATAAATATCTGAGACCGGATTCGAATCCAGCCGTTTCCACTCACAGGGCATCGTCGATACCAACTGAACCACAAAGACCCAGTTGTAAAGCATGCAATCCCATATGATAACAGAAAAGCTTATGAGTTTAAACCTACTCGCATTAATGAGCTTTGGATGAAACCCCCTCTGCTGATAAATTCAGTTCACTTCACTTATTATTACTACATTCACCCATTTACTGATGTTAATATCGTATTATTTTTAATAAAAATGCTAAATCCACAAATAATATGTTCGTTAATACTTCAAATGAAAACACAGTCTTTAGTTTTGCTGCGCGAAATTACAGTTTTTCTTCATTGGACGGTGTCATCGAAAATTAGAATCTAGAACGCGTATTGCATGCGATGCGTAGTGTGTATTCTCAAATCGTCTACTGAACTCGGGCCGCCACCAAGATTAAATCCCGAGTGCGCTACTGATTACGGCAATAGAAATAATGAATGAAAATACAAGGGAGGGGGGTTACTCTCTTTATTTGCCATTCTTGAGCACTGTGTTTAAATAGTTTGGGTAAAGAGATTTCTATTTTTCGCTAACCTTCAGGATTACGATTCGTTAAATATATTTGAATCAGTGGCGTAGCTAGGGGGGGGGGGTACGGAGGGAGCGGATCGCCACGGGCGGCACTTTGAACCTTTTTGAACTTTTGCAGTTAATTCTAAAATACAGTCTCGAGAACTCATTTCCAAATATTGTAATACTACTGCGAATTTTCCTCACAATTGCTGTAAGTGTTGCTAGTTGTGAGAGGAGTTTTTCTAAATAAAATTGATTAAGAATTACCTACATTACTATAAAATAGACTTTGACAATGTCATCGACGATTTTGCTAACAGAAAAGCAAGAAAAATAGCAGTTTAAAATGTTGAAATTAAAGTTTTACTTCAAAAATAAACATAGTGTTTTAATTTATTTCCCTATTCGTCGTTTTGACTTTTTGTAGTATTTCTGGTGTGTATTGAGAGGGGGCGGCAAACTCAGGGATCGCCACGGAGGCAAAAGTGTAGCTCTAGCTACACCACTGATCTGAATAAAAGTATTATACCAAGATCTTGTAATGTTATTAATAATGCTACTAATATTGATCCTGTAATACAATTTGATAGAATGGACATTTGACATCTTCGGTAAACTTTTGCTGTTCATTTTCACCAGATTTCGAAGTTCGTTGATGACGAGTTGAGCCTAATGTAGAACTTTTCCAAGTCAATTCATGCTTCCAGTAAGCAGGGAGATGGTCTCACATCGGTCGGTGAAATTCACCTATCAGTTAAAGACAGTCACAAAAATCCATGTCCACGGCGGGATTCGAACCCTCGACTTGTGTGTTGCAGAGCGGATACGCTAACTACTCGATCAGGTTGCGCGAGAAATATCCATATTTTTATAATCAGTTACTAAAACTACCGAATTCAGTTATACACATTATTATATCTCCCTCTCTATCCCCCCATCACACCTTTTACAGATCAGTGAGTGTAGAAATGTTAATTAATGAACAATATTTGTTAGGAAAAAAAACTGTCAGAAAGTTGGTGGCTGAAAAGTCATCAATTTTAAGTGCGATTTAAATGTGAAGTGGAATGCATCGTTTTGAGTTTAGCTGCCCAAATACATTCGAATGATTCCTTTTAAATTCAGATAGATAGATAGATAGATAGAGAGAGAGAGAGAGAGAGAGAGAGAGAGAGAGAGAGAGAGAGAGAGAGAGGGGGATAAAACTTTATATTGATTAACTGCCTTCCGAAGGAGTTATTTTTTGACAGTCGTATAGCGTCACTGGGCTGGAAGATGGATGTGTTTTTGTTCTGTCACAAAATGGGGAAAATCACAAGAATAGCGAAAGCGAACCGCCTCGGTATAAATGGCATGCTCAATAAGAATTTTTTGAGTGAAAAAAAAAAAATTGCTTTAAGGTGATCTTCATTAGCGATCATCACCAAAATTAATATGCGAGAAAGGTGGCTCAATTTAAACTTTTATAGTAATTTTTTTTCCTAATTTTTTGTTTGCTCGGTAAACGATTTCGCTCATATTTTCATTTCCTTCCCCCCTCATCATTGCTGCTGCTTTTTTTTTCTTTTTTTTTTCAGCACACTGATATCCGCTGTGGATCTCTTCCGTCTTGCAGTTGTTCCCAGAAGATTAATGTCTTTAAAGTAAATTCTCTTTCTCTCTCACTCTCACCGAACAACCCACTTAAAACTTAAAAAATAGCTTATAAACTCAATGCTACGGAAACAACTCACAGCTATGAAATGAATATAACTTTTAATTAAGACGCATATTTCGAGCCATCTGTCCCAGCCAGTAGGCATTTGTTCGAAAAATTCTCAGAACGAATGACTACTATGCTAGTAAATCATAATATATTAAATTTGTTAAAATTATGATAATGTTTGATGAAATCAATAGGGTAAAACCAGTAACAATCAGGTCGTCTGCATTTGATTTTTTAACGGAATTGAGTAAAGTTTTTGGCTCTATTCAAAGACCCTTACCCAAGTGGATAAGGATGTAATCCCTATCCACTCGAAATTTCGGCATGATACGGTACATAACCTCGGAAATCATATGTAATTAATCCAATCCAAACACCTCACCTTCCTTGAATTGGAGAAAGTTCCACTTACTACTTAATAATATTCTCGACATGGATGATACCACCTGTAAGTGGAACTTTCTCAAATTCAGGGAAAGTGAACCCTAAAGAGATGTTTGTGTGTTGGTTAGCTATCGGAGAGAAGGAGATAAAGGAATCTTAAGTTATCAGTTCTCGATTTAAAGACCCATCTCCTAGGCCACAGATGGAGAATCTATTGCACACGTGCCAGAGGTGGCACGCCCGAGAATTCTGCTTGTACGCCAACCATTTTACAGATATCCTTTTATACGCTTACTAGGGGGCTTCTCCCCCTGGCGCCTACGCCGCCCAACCCCTCCCCCCCTTGTTCCGGACTGGTAGGCCGGTTCTCCTTGAATTCTGATGACTCGAATTTCGAAAACTCGAAAGGGGGTTCCGTCCCCCCATGCACCTACAATGAAAAACCTGAGTTTCCGGAATGGAAATTCCTTCGCCCCCGTATCAGAAAAAAACTCTCCCTTTGATTGAAAACACTTGATAAAGATCTGTCACGTCATAGACAGGATTCGAACCCAGGCCCTTTTAACCGAAAGGGCTCGTCTAAACTAATTAACACACCGATACTCTAGGTCTCTTATACGTCCCGAGATTCCGTCTTTGATGTATGATCTCAGGCAGGTTTTTTCAGTCTGCGGGATGAAAAGCTAGACTTCCGAAAGCGGAACATCTCCGAATGGTATCCGATGAGTCACATTCAGATAAATAAATAAATAAAATAAAAATAAATGCATTTTCTTTCAGAGAAATGTTTCTCTCATCAAACGACGAGAATCGAACCTAGTTTATGTATCGATTAAATGAAAGGAAGAATTTCACGTTATCTTCCGAAATCATCACGATTTATTTTTGTCACTCCTCTTCTCCTGGTCGTAAATGCTTCACTGCTATTGAACAATCGCTAAATAAGAATCGGAATATGCTGCAGATTAATAGCAAGATGACTTAGGACTCGCTTTATCGAACATTGAGATTCAAATACTTCAGCAATAAGCAATCAATGTCGAAATAGTCACAAAATCATATCACGTGACTGATTTTGCCTTTATTAACTTTACAGTTAAAGGAGAGCGTCGACATGCTAAAATATCGTCTCTCTCTTTCGTTCTGAAAAGCGGGGTTCACATATTTACAGCTCAAATTCGATTCTAACGCAGAACATTTGGAAACGGTGGTGAGTAACCTACTATCTGGTTGGCAAACAAAACCTAATGTTGCCATAGTGACACGAATGCAAAACGTCATGTCGGTTTTATAATACCACGTATCAAACAAACGAAAATAGTTGATTATTTAAAGCAGTGGTTCTCAACCTTTTATGCCTCCCCTACCCCCCCCCCCCTGGAAATGTGGATGTAACTGGCGTAGTACCCCCTTGTATAGATAGATAAAACTATAGTATAACAATGGGAATAAAATAAAACACCAGCACTATAACATATGTAAAAAAATCTTAAAACCATTTTAAAATATACAAGAAATTATATAATACTAGGAGCATCCGCCTCCCCCCGACGCCTACGGAGCCCCCCCCCCCCCGATTTCCGGACTGGTAGGCCTGTTCTCCTTGAATTTTGAAGACTCGACACTCAGAGTAGCCCTGAGTTTCAAAACGTTTCAAATAACTTGACAAAAAACGTAACACAAAAACGTTACAAAAAAAAAAGTTTTATATCATACAGTAGATAAGCTGAACTAGATGTCGATTTATCTAAGTATTTCAAAATATCTTTCTATGAATATACTTCTACGTAACTACTAAAGTTAAAAAAAAAAAAAGAAAAGAAGGATGAAATTTCTTTATTTAATTCATTTTTAATTTGTGGCATGACATGAGAAGGATTCAGACATTCTCCCGGAAAAGGGTGATATTCTTTTAAGAATGACTCTTGTTTTCTCAAAATGCCTTGTTTGTAATTATATTAAGCTACAGTAAAAGCCCTTAATTTTAGCTAAGATAGCTGGCAATACATTAAGATTATTTGGTCGGTTGTTCTAAACAGCAAAGCAATGAAAGCTGCGAAGCTAGTATATAATGAGTATATACTGAGTGCGTGAATGCGTGAGTGTGTGTGTGTGTGTGTTACGACGGAAATCGAACACGGGCATTGCCAACCATATGCCGTGTTCATCTCGGAGCGGAGGCGCCGTTTAAAATCCTAACAGCTTTTCCCTAGTTTAATTGAGCTTTATATCAGCAACTAGCAGGAAGTCTATTCAAATATTCTTCTTCCTATAAGTAATAATTGCAGTGCCTTCGAGTACCGAATACCACTTGTAAGTTAAACTGCCTACGTCGGTAATAAGTGGGTAGTGCTCTGCTCAGCATTTCGTCCTTTTTTTTTTTTAATTTTTTAAAATGATCTTTTAGGAAAGAAGTTTCCCAGAATATCTTTCACTTAATTTAAGGTTCTTTGACTCATAATCATTGGTGGATACGGAGTTAAGTTCTGGTGAAAAATATTGGGAGAAGCGATTGAACAAGATCAAGAAATGTGTATTATTATTATTATTATTATTTTAACATCTCCTTTACTCCTTACGTGTTAAGTTTAATGGTCTATTACGGCCAATTAACAGAATTTCATCAAAACCTAATCCATAATGTTAGGCTGGCCAATTCTTACCTGCAGAGTATGCTATGGTTTTTAATCCCGGAAACTAGAGTTTTTCATCTCGCAATCTGACCACCCGTCAAGGAGAACACAGTCGATTTACATTACGTTCAAAGAATACCGATAGGCATAGAGCTGACCACCTTATCCTAGAATTATGGTTACGAAATCAAGGATAACTTGAAAGGTCGTAGGTGCTCAATGGCCTGTTTAGAACCATTCATGATAATGTGATATATCCGTCAACTGCGTCTGTCTTACGATATGAAAAACCCTGCCTGTTCTGCATGAGATGCAAAGCCCTTAATAAAGGCCATTCACTTTCTAGACGGGATTCGAACCAAGACCTTCTCATCCAAAAGAAATGTCCGTTAACTACGATGCCTTTTATGGTAGGGTCTGCTGAGCTACTGTCTTTTTTTTTTTTTTTTAATATCTCTTTTTTCTTTAAACATTTGTTGTGACACTGCTGACATAATTGATTCATCACGTGATCAGCTGACCAAGTCGATTGGATATTTCGATTATCTTTTTATTTATAGATATCCATAAATATTTATCGATATTCATATAGATATCTATGAATACCTATAAACTCTCAATTAGATGCAGTCATTTGATACGGTAGTGACTGTATCGCCTAAAATTTAATTTTTCTAGTCACCAGTATGTCTACGGCCCCCTTGGTTACACGCACACTGTACGGTTCCTTATATTTCCTTTTCCTGTTTATTACCATGTGTTTTTCTTAAAATGTCAGTCTGTGCATTACTGTTCAAGTGGCGATATTATACTTCAAGTATTATTATATAGTATTGTTTCTGTGTTCCACACTTGTATTGCTGTGAACAATCATCAGTATTGTAGTACGTTATTATTTGTAATAACGTACTACATAATAATAAATTTCAATTTCAGTCAGTCAATTTGCGATATATGATTTTACTCTAGCTTCCTGAAGGAAGATCATCATCCTAACTCCTACAGTGCGCATAGTCCCTTTAAATATTTTCCTTTTAAAATCGTCGTACGCCTGATGCCTGTTAAGTCGACTGAACAGGAAGTCAGTGAATAAGAACTAAGAGGCGGGTGAGGTTGAGTAAACAACGCCGATAGGTAGCGCCACATGTAAGATCAAACCACGACCACCCACCTTCAAGAAAAATAAAATGACGGGGTGTAAACCTACCGCAGTCAGAAAGTTGTTAAACTATCCCCATCAACACCTTATTCGACAAATTTCACGCTCACAAAAAAAAAAAAAAAAAAAAAGCACCTCCATCAGTTAATCTATTGTCAGCTAATCCTCCAGCGGTAAAAGCTGCAGTTATTGCTTCAGGGTTAATGTTATACGATGACGGCTCTTCGCGGTTATTGCAGCTTGTCACAAGGGGATATTTTAGAGAGGTACGTGCTATAAACATCGGCGTGCAATTGCTATTGGCTGCACGCAAATACCGAAAGGAAGGTGGCGTAAAACTTACCGAGGAAATTACGTGGTTAGTGAAAAGAACGAATTGGCAGGAAGAGAATGCCACAAATAAACTTCACAGTAAAGGTTAGTGCTCTGAGGGCAGGATTATTACTTCAGTGGCCTTCATAAACATATGTGGATTGCGTTGAGGTATACAAGCTAATGTTGTGTATAAATACGTTATTGAAATTACAGAAGGAAAACCAAATTTTAAGAAAATAAAAAAAAAAACATGTTTTTAGAAGAATTGCAAAAATATTTAAATTATAATACAGACGCAAACATTAATAGCGAAAAATTGCTCTTTTCGTCAATAATTTTCTAAAAAAACTGAGCTAATTTATACTTAATATTTGCAACAAATTTGAAAAAAAAAATATTCCAAACAAATTAATGAGTTAAAATTAAATCTGCCATGTCTTATGAAAAATCCTAGGAAAGCCGCTAAATGGCGATTGCAAGCCACCATTTAGTGGCTTATTATCGTGTTCAATCCATCGTATAGGATAAAGAAAGTTCTTTTTCATTTGGTTACAAATTATATTAAAATGCCAAGAAAATATATTTTAATTAATCCTTTATTCAAGTGTACGCAAACAAAGTTTGCATAAAGTACTTCCCGACTAGGCTAATGACTTCACATTATTTGCCATGGTATCCCATAATATAAGTCGTCAGCTTTCTGTACAAGTAGCCTAGTCGTGAGGATGCTTACTTCAAGCGCAAACTTCGTTTGCTTACACCTGGATAGAGGATTAAACCAAAAATATAATTTCTTGGTAAGTTTAATTTAACATCGTACAGAACGTACTGACATGTTTGTTGCATTATTTTTCATTCTGCATATTTTTATTTCGTAATGGGGTATTTTGTTTAAGTGCAGAGTATTTGCATATTAAACAATTTACAGAGATACTGAGAAGTACTGTCGAACTAGAAGAATCTAGCCGATTAAGATGGCCAGATATTATTGTTCACAGACATTTGATCTGTTTGCAATGCTATGAAACTTAAGACTTAACAATCCTGTATATTCCAGAACGATATGTTTGCAATGCAACAGTTTTATTAAGGCAATGCATGTGAACGGATATCGCAATAAAATTTTCGACAGAATATTAATCAAAATTTATCCAGCCAGAGCAGCTTTTATATATTCACTGGCCGATATAATTGGATGGAACTTTCGCATTTTTGGAGAAAGAAGGAGTTATTAATTAGGAGTGTGTCCTATTCTTTAAATATATTACTTAATGGACACTGATGGGTTTTTTTTCTTGCATTTTTTTCTATGCTGTTAAAAGGAGAAACGCCAAGAAGCACCACTGCTCATTCGACAAACATTAGAATGCTAAGCCTACCTAGGAATTTTTGAGTCTCGAACAAAAATACTAATTATTATCCCCCCTCCCTCTTTCTCCACGAGGTTAACCATCAGTTAAGTACTGCCTAGTGTTGCCATGATTTTTTCCCAACTTGCTGTCGACTAAGCCAGTTTGCTGCATAAGGTAAGCCTTATGCAGCAAACTGGCTTAGTCGACAGCGAGTTGGCACTTGCAGTAAGACTAAAGCACCCTAGCACCAGTCATTCAGTTTATTGATCCACAACGTCAGTCAATAAACTGATTGAATAAAAAATCAGCTGAATGAATATTTTGAAACGCCTGTATAAGAATCGTAATTTTCTTACTATATTGTAAATTAATTCCTTATATCTGCAAACACGTCTTGTTTCTCGTTATGGGAAAAAAAAGCCAGATGTTCTATTAGATACAGCAGCAGTGGGTAAATTCAGCCGTGGTTTTCCGGGGACCGCCCCCGGAACTTTTTTATGCACTGGACCCTGCACATAATTCTGTTTTGTAACTTTTCTCCCTTTACGGTAATTAAGCCTAACTCGAAACAAACATCAATGGCAGGTTATTAAGAGTAGATATGATTGGTGCGGTATTAACAAAAGATCGCACGACCGAAAGATAAAAACATAGCCGACAATTGAGTTGAAATGCTAACTCTCTTCAACCGAATTCCATAATATGTGAAACTGCCATAACTATTGAGCTGTCTCTAATTGCACTATTTGTTTAGAAACATATTACACAGACTGCTCATACCTTATTCACTGACATAATAAAAGTCCTTGTTTTTCTTGCCTCGTGCAGTATAGTGTCTGTTGGAGAGGGCGTTTTGTTTACCGCTGCAAGTGAGTTACTATCAACCGACGTGAACGTAATGACAGTTTGGTTGTAGTTTCTGAAGAGAAAGAGGTCTGTAACGAATCCATAGACACACAGAATTCCCATCAGTTGCAATGCGATAATATTAATACGCTTAATGAAAGGAAAGATTTGCTGACTTGCTGGACACTCGACCGATGGATCGCATTCAAAGGTAAATACAATTGGTTACTTTGTAGGAACATTTTTCTGTTTTGTGACTTTTCTTCCTTTTACGGTAATTATGCCTATATTATTGTGTTATTATTCAACAATCGTTTACAGTTTTGAATGTGTGTGTATATAAAGTCAGTATCAACAGTCGCCTGATTACGAACGCGTGATGAAAGGGACAAGGAGGTTTGCAGCTTCCCGGATAGTATTCAAAGGTATTTTGTATAGGGCCCCGGAACTTATTTGTTTAGAATTTAACCACTGTACAACAGCAATCTCTTTCAATGAAGATTTGAGACGATCTTTTTGCCTGTATCTTTAATTATGCATTTTTATCATTGCAACAACAGTTTTCAACCATCTTTTATACGCAACTTCAGTTTGTAACTAATGCTTGCTTAACGGTGAACTGGAATTGAAACTGATCTAAGAACAATTTCAGGAACAGCAAACTCTCTCCCGTGCAGTAACCAACTAACAAACCAAGAGAGGCTCAACAGAAAAGAAAATATATTTCCTCTTACAGAATCGATTGAGATAAAATGATTTTCAGCTGCTTAATCAACATGTCAGCAGATTTCTTATTTCCCCTCAGCCCATGACTACCATTCGACATTGATGTAGTACAGAATTTGCAACCTTTCGAAGTGTGTTGTTACAGATAGAAAATATACATGTATAAGAATCAAGAATCATCACATATATAAGAAGCTTCTGAAAGTGAATTAGCCGGTCTCATACAAAGGAAGAAGGATTTTTTTCGGAAACTCTGAAAAAGAACACATGCAGTATACAGACATAGAAGACTACGGGCCACTCTATTGGGAAACTTGCTGGTGTGGTTTGGGAAGCGTGAGCGTAAAGTAGGAAGGATTTGACAACCGTCAGATAATGACATTTTTTCTTCTTTTTTTGCTACTTCTGCTAAAGTAATAGAATTATTAAATTTCTATATGGATCCAACCCACAATGAAAATCATTCCCCTAAAGTAATTCGCAAACATTTATCTGTGATGGAATTAAAAAGCCTACAGTGTCTACTTGAGAAAGTGGTATATGTTCCTTCCCTGCTCGGCCAAACATTAAAAATTTAAATAATGTTTGATATCTGAATATACGATCCATTCGTAGCTTGCAATAGTCATTTGCTTTCAGTTACATTCATGAATTGTAATTAAAAAAAATTAAACCTTTTTTTTCTTCAAATATTTGTTTTTTCTTTTTAGTATCGAAACCTATTTAGAAGAAAATATAAATAAATATCCAATAATGTTGTTCAGCCAAACAGCAACACAATGCTTCCTTCTTATCTCATATCCTCTGTCAAGCACAACATAATAGATTGTTCTTTCAAGAACAAGAATAACAAATTCAAGTTCAGAACCCCTTTTTTTTCGATGAACTTTTGCAGAGTATACGGTTTCCTCTTGTCATTATAGCAGGGGTGTCAATTGTTGACAACAGGCGTATCCACTCCACGTGTCTGATCCGGTTCTCAACGTCTTTTTCCTTTTTTTTTTTTTACTTGAAGAATGATGATCCAAGAAAACGATGACGCAGCATCAGTTGTTCGAATATAACAAAACTAAAAAGTGTTTTTACGTCACTGAGTGAAAACCTCCCTTGAGCAGCTAAAAGAACATCCAAGGAAATGTGCAGATTTAATCCTAAAAGATTTAGAGACTAAATCTAAAGATTTAAAGACAGTTAAATTGATAGAAAAAAGTGTTTTAATTACTTTTTTTTAACTTCTCATCTTACTTGTAACATGAATTCAACTTTTACTACTTCTTATAATGGCGAACCTTTTCTGTCTTTACTTCTCTTAATTCAAAAGGAAATTCGCTACCACTTAATATTTGCAACAAGGCATAGAATTCTTCGTTATTTAATTATTTTATTTTTACTTATATTTATTTATTTATTTATTGTTTTTGTTTCTAAATTCATACGCAAAATCCTGTCATCGAAGGAATTGTAGCTATGTTTACACAGGGCCGGCGGAAGCGGGCATGCAATCATGCGGTGCATGCGGGAGCCGCTACGAAGGGGGCGCCGCCGCCGGGGCACGGTTCATAAGCTCATTTTTAAGAAACACAATTTTTATCATAAAAACAAAAATTCTTAGAATGAATATGAAAATAAATAATGCCGGATACGCCGAATAAAAATTTTAAAAAATTGTATATTCGCTTCTTTGATCAGCCGGCTGTTTACAATTTTGCAGCGAGAGCAGACTAAATGCTTGCCTGCAGATGTTGTGTCTACTGCAGTCTATCTAAAGAGAAACGGTGAACGGTTTTTATGTGCAGAAACGAATTTTGGTACAAAACATTTGTTGCTAGTTAACCAGTCATATGGTACGCATCTCAGTAGGCTACTGACAGTAACGCAGTGCGGACTATTATTTCGTCTCTGTGTCGTGTTGTGTAATAATTTCTTGCGGGTATAAAATAGAAATGGAATCAAAAATTAAAAAAAGTTATCCGGTGTACAAAATCGTAAGCGTCATGCTGCGAAAGAAGCAGATATTAAGAAACAAACTGGGGCTCTTAATATATTTGTTAAAATATTAAAATATTCTGATGCAGATTGTAGCCAACTCGATACATCAGAAATCAGAGTTGAAGAACCGTGCACATCATCCAGTTTTCATGAAAGTACTAATGCAACTATTGAACAAGATAACAAGGTGCATGATTTAAGTGAAAAACAGTTAGGAGAAGATTTAGTTGTAGTTGACCGCGAAACTAACACATTGTTAGTCTCTGTAAATTTAGAAGATCCAGGTGAATGGGGAAATATTGATGAAAAATTACGAGTTGTTTTAATTGAAATGGGGCCTGTTCAAAAGAAAAATATAATATATCCCAGAGACACATATGGTCGTAAATTTGGCGACACGTATTATTATAGAAAAATGGAAAACGGGGAGCTCGTGCCAAGAACATGGCTCATTTATTCCGTAACTTTAAATTCTGTTTTTTGCTTTTGTTGCAAACTTTTTGCACCTACTGAATCAAGTAGTCTTGTAGAAGGTTATAACGATTGGAGAAATGTTAGTACAACTTTGCATAAACATGAGTTTATTTTTTCATGTAGTTTAACTCACATGAAAAATTTCTTAAAATGGAAGGAACTTGATAAAAATTTAAAAAACAAAACTACTATTCATTGCCAGACTCAAAGCATATATGAAATGGAAAAGAAACATTGGACGAGTGTTTTAGAACGCTTGATTGAAATTATAAAATTCCTTGGTTGAAATTATAAAATTATAAAAAGCCAAAATTTAGCTTTTCGCGGATCATCTGATAAATTATATGAAAGGAATAATGGCAATTTTTTAAAATTAGTCGAACTGTTTGCGAAGTTTGATCCCGTTATAGAAAATCATATTGAAAAGGCCCTACAACGAAACAATAGAGTACACTATTTGAGTAAAGACAGTCAAAATGAAATATTGGAAACTTTAAGTAACGCAATCAGGGATACAATTTTATTATCAATTCGAAAATCTAAATATTATTCCATAAATTTAGACTGCACACCTGATGCAAGTAAAACAGAACAAATGACCATTATTATTCGCTTTGTTTCCTGTGACAATGGAATTGTCAAGATCAGGGAAAACGTTTTAGGTTTTGCAGATATATCAGATTCCACAGGACGTGGTTTATGTGCAACAATAATGCAACGACTGGAAAAATGGAACATTCCCATTGAAGACATGCGAGGTCAAGAGTATGACAATGGGGCAAATATGAAAGGGAAAAAATATGGGCTCCAAAATTTGCTTTTGAACAAAAATCCTCGAGCTTTTTACGTGCCATGTGCTGCTCATATTCTAAATTTAATCATTAACGATGCAGTCAAAGTGAATGCAGATACAATTAGTTTCTTTGCAATTATTCAAGAAATATATAATTTCTTTTCATTCTCTTACAAACGTTGGGCAATCCTTTTAAAGTTCGCAAAAAAATTAACATTGAAACAGTCATCAGAAACGCGATGGGAAAGTCAAATTAATGAAATCCGCCCTCTACGATATCAGTTACGAGAAATTTACGATGCACATTTTGAAATTTTGAATAATGCAAATTTTAATAAAGAAACTCAGCATGAAGCACAAGCATTATGTGCTAAAATAAAGCACTACAAATTTATTTGTTCTCTTATAACTTGGCACGATTTATTTAACAGAATAAACCCTGTGAGTAAAATGCTTCAAGACAAAAATATGAACATTACACTTGCTTTAGAATCTATCGAAAACTTAAAAATATTCTTACAAGAGTATCGATCAGATACAGTTTTTAAAGAGGTTCTAAAAATGGCAAAATGACTCAGTGAAGAGACGGATGGAGAACAAGAATTTAAAACTGGTACGGAAGTTCGTTGACGAAAGAAGACACAAGAATTTGACTACGAGCATCATGACGAAACGCCACAATCGCCAGAAGATAATTTTAGAGTGAATGTGTTTTATACACGTCTAGATGTTGCATGAGTTCGTTAATAGAACGTTTTGAACAACTAAAAACAGATTATGATAATTTCAATTTCTTGTACAGATTACTACAAATTAATAACGAAAATTTACGAAAAAATTGTGACGATTTAGAGATTCTCTTGAAGGACGGCGACAATAAAGACGTAAATGCAATAGAACTATATGACGAGTTATGTGCTTTCCGGGATATTTTTCGGAAGGATAATTTAAATATTCAAAACCCTTTCGATATTCTTAATTTTATTGTGTCCAATAATTCATCTTTCCCTAACTTTTCAATTGCTTTAAGAATACTATTAACCTTACCTGTTAGTGTAGCGAACGGTGAACGTTCCTTTTCCAAGCTGAAATTGATTATAACTTACTTAGAACAAGTATGTCACAAAAAGGCTTGTTAGTTTGGTGTTAATAGCTATTGAAAATGATGTATGTGCGGAATTAGACGTTAAGACCATTATTTCTAATTTTGTGAATATGAAATCAAAAACCCTAAAATTTTAATAAAAAAAATTTCAAGTATATTTATGTAATTTAATTTATTTTCTGTTATTCTGTAAAGATGTTATTTTTTGAATACTTATATTAAATGTTCTAATTATTTCTGAATTATTTTCTTATTTTCTCATCTATCTTGAGTTTCTTTTATTTTCCTAAAAGATACTTCCGCTTATAAAAATTATTAAAAATTTTTACAAGTTACTAAGAATTTAGTAACTTGTAAAATGCAAGAATTTTTTAAACTTTAGTTCAAATAAATTTTAATTTTGTTAGCGATTCTGGTCGGTGAGAAGGCTATAATCCCTGTATCATTATATTCAACGATTAAAGTGAAGTGGCTTTATCAAAATTTGCTTTAACTTTTGAGAATTTTTTGAATATTCGGGGTTTTTAACGATTATCCTGCCTGGTCAACACCCCCAGTTCGTTACATTTAGCGAACCAATGTGTGGCTGTTCTGTCAAAATTTATTTAAGAAATTTCAAATAATTTAAATTTTTATTATCGTAAAAGAACCACACACGCCCGGATCGTTTCAGGGGCGCTTAGATAGAAATTGCATACGGGCGGCAAAGACCCTAGCACCGGTTCTGTGTTTACAAATACTTCTTGTTGGGTACACGAAAGAACGCGTTGGTTATCAAATTGTAATTTGCACTGTTTCTGGATATTATTCTTTGCTATATTCGTTGATCATAAGTTGATAGTAGTCACAACAACTACTACAATAAAAATTACAAAGATTTTCTAACATATACTTAATGGTATGTGAGGCTAGTTCCACCATGACGCGAAATCCAAATTTTTATTTTTCAAACTTCGTGTTAGTTTTTTAACCCTGATAAACATTATCGTAGCACGAACTCAAGGGCACTGGCAGCAAAATGTTTATTTATTATGACTCTGGTAAACAAAAAGCAGGTATTACAACTAGAATGGCAGCCTAACAAACCTGTCATTTCGGCCGTGTACCTTTTTGAATAGTGATTGTAATAAATGCCTTAAGGGGAACCACATCGAGATATCCCGAAGGCAAAATGTTAATCGTGAACTGAGGTATGATAATTATTGGAATTGAAGATAATAACAAGACATAAAATAAAGTTATTTGTATACAGGTAGAGACCACATTGCAAAACTCATCAACTGCTTCACTGTCTAGTGCATGCTGGGAAGGAAAACTGGAGAGATTGGCTTCAATTGGAGAGATTATTACACAAGCAGTGTAGTGTTCGGCATTTTGGCCTCAGGATTAGTTACAATGAAAAACAATTAATAATAAACAACAAAGAACAGTTGAGTTATTAAAATCGGATCAAAATATTCGCTGTCTACAATATCCTCCCAATGATCACAAAACGTTATCTACTCCGAGAGGTTCCGCCGCCCTATAAAAGCAGAGTTTATCTCCTAAAAAATATCCTTTGACGTATTTTATTCCCCAAAAGAAGTAACTGTTGGACTGTTACTGTGGAGCTCCTTTAGCAGGACCAAATTTGGGAAATCGGAGTGAAGCCAGATTCCACTTAGCCATTAATAATAACGGCCCTGATGGCTATTAATAATTATCAAGTACCGAGGCGAGAGTAAGCCACAACTGCAGCCATCTCATGATCGTAATCAGTAGTCCGTATTTTTGTCTGAAACAGTGCGAGGTATGCTTTTAGTGTTAAAAGGCGGAGTGTCCAGGAAGAAAAAAACTTAATGTATACCAAGTAGAACAAGTTTTTTTTTTTTTTAATGCTTCTATCCTATGGGAAGAGAGGCCACTAAATTGAGCAAACGTTCCTCTAGTTGACGACCAGAATCTAACCTATGCTTATGCACCCGATGAAGTCTTTCTTAGGTAGAATGTTATAATTTTTTTTTTTTTTTTTTGGTTTCTTTTGATTTTATATATATTTTAAATTTATCTGAATCAAGCGAGAACAGTCAAATTCTTTAAATTCATCCCCCCTCCTATGCATTGCTAATCCGATATCACAACTGTACGCGTGCACAATACACGGGAAGACAACTTGCGTCACGTTCTCAGTGGCATTGTTATGTTCATGAAATGAAAAACATTCTTGGGTAATTGATGTGTGGACAGTTTGGACAGTTGGAGAAATTTCCTTTACGTTGCAATTGTTATGTTTTTGCAGACGTGTGACGTCACGGAGTGTATGAAATTGTGAACAATGGAACGGATGCTGTCATTCATTGGCAATTTAATACACAGCACGTGTTATAATATTTGAGGCTCAAAAATTTCTTTTTTGTTACCATCTGGAAACAAAGGAAAGCATCTCGTGGTAGCCACGAGGAATAGGTAGTCGCCGAGGAGCCGATATTAAAAATGTTATGGTTCGTTCTACAAACACTTTTAACATCGTTATTATACAATGAAATCTGTGGAGAATTCATGACTAAACAAACACACGTGATGAACACAGTAATCCTAAGTATCTTAGGACATTGTCAGTAAAGTTAATTCAAACAATACTAGGAATAACATACAGATTACAATGGAATCTCAATATGCGTGCAGTAGCGTGTTATAGAATTAAATTAAAATATAACTGGAGGGGGAAAAAATAAAATAACATATATAAAAAATTATTTTTACACAATTTTGAATGACAATTTCCCATACTTTAGGAATAGCAAGAACATCGTTGCGGTTTAGATTTGGTCTGTGAAGTGAGGCTTCAGTACTTTATATAAACGTTCATGTTTATATAAAGATCTGGGTAAGCGTTTTGTCTTTTCCCAATGGATCCTATGGTTTGGGTTTTCAACTCCGTGTTGTGCGAGGTCAGATTTCTGCGGTTTGATAAGACGGTTATGGTTTTGATGTTCCAAAATGCGTTTATGAACAGATCTACCTGTCTGACCAAAGTGAGACAATTTGCAGGCGCATGGGATCTCATAAACACCAGGTAACATCAGAGGTGAGAGTTTGTTCTTAGGAGAAGGTCACACGTTATAGATCTGGTTGATGGGTTTGTAGGTTGTAGCAAGTACTGCTACCAACACAAACAGGTTATTATAATTTAATCACGCAATCTATCAATGAGCATTGATCCGTTTCGTTATTTTAAAAAATAATAAATGAATAAATAAATAAAATGAATGGTCTTATTATGTTTCTGTTTCTGCACATGAAAACAACCAAATCAATTTCTATATTTAATAATTCATTTTTTCTCATCCAAACTATTATAGTTTTAACTGTAATAGTTAACTATTACATTAATGTAACATTTCTCGATGAACTATTAACTTCCCAAGTCAGCTGTACAATAATGTGATTGGCTCATTTTACAGTATCACTAGTGGGTGAGAGGAAAGAGGCGATAAGGTTTGAGGTTTGGTAATAATAATAATAATAATAAATAATAATAATAATAATAATAATAATAATAATAATAATCTATTATCATTCTTCTTGCCTGTACAACAACACACAACGCTTATTTGCTTATCACTTAATTCGTAATTTTTTCTAATTGTTTAAAATTAGCAAACATTGAATTAATTTAAATTTGCTTAACTAAATAAATAAATTATTTAGCTTTGTTGGTTCCCGCCTAGAAAAATCTGAAAGGCGATTAACCAAAGATCATTACAGCACGTTGACTTCTACAATTTAAAAAATGAATTCAAACATTTGTACATAGATGGCAGCACCTATAAGTTCTTTTCTCGGGAATATTGTTTTTTAGAAAACTGGTCTTAGTCAAAGTCCATTTGAACGACCTTTCCGAACCAACCTGTGGGGAAAAAATGCAGTTTAAAAATCATGTAATAAATAAAATAATGTGCAATAAAATAAAATAAAATAAAATATGAGGAAAAACATGTCAGTAAAATGCATCATGTTTGCATTTAATGTATGATTTTATAACAAAAATAAATAAATATGCATATGCATATGCACATTTTTATTTATTTATTTTATTATAAAATCAATGTACACATACTATCTCAGGTAATCTGGACATTATTTATTTATTTAATGAAAAGTTTAACAAGTAATATTTTTCATTGTATGTGAAAATAAATACGAACAAATTAGGGTTTTATCTTCAAGGCTTTGAACCCCAAAATTCTAATCATCAGGCCTGCAATTGCAGACGAGTTGGCATCCTTTGAAGTGACAAAGTGTCCGTCACAATCCTCATTTTCTGGAATACACCCTCTAAGTACAGAGAACTATGACAGTCCATTACTAGATTCACTAGAAGTTCCTATCGCTATTTTTTTCCCCTCCAAATTGGTTTGGTCTGTTATTTGTCAGCTTTCAAAGTCTAGCTCTTATACTTCTGTCCTTCAAGAACATTCTTAACTGCATTGTTCACTTGCCTCTTGGCTTTCTTTCTTTTTTTTTTTTTTTTCATTTTTTTTTTCATTTGTTTTCCACCGAACAGCTGGTTTGACAATCGTTCATTTTTGATTTTTTTACTGACTATTTCTCTTTCTCTACTTACAAGAATTGTAAGTAGAGAAAGAGAAATAGCACGTTGTAAGTAGACGTTCTCTACTTACAAGAATTGTAAGTAGAGAACGTCGCTGATATCAAAATGACTTCTAATTTTCCCCGGTTTTCAATCAATCGCTTTTTAAAGTAGTTTGAACATTGTTTTTGCTGCTACTTTGATATTTTGGGCCTACTTAGTGCATGATGATATATTTTCTATAAATCTCATACAGGAAAATGCGGCACTGCTTTCATTACAATCACATTAATGTGGTTTTTTTTTAATGTAAATTGAATGTGTTCTTAAACCAGTTTGACTACAGAGGTTATGTTTTGACTGATCCTAATTTTGTACGATAGAATTAAAACAATTCAAAAAATTTATCAAGTTAATATATATTTGAAATTTTCTATATTTTACGATTTTTTAAATAAAGAACAAAATCCACTTGATTTAGCTTTTTTTTTTTTTTTTTTTTTTTGATAATACGAAAAAGATTATTTTGGGGATTTTTATACACTAAGCAGAAATGTAATCATCTGCGTGGGTCAAGATCGCATACAATATCAGCATTGCATATGGCTTCAAGCATGAGCAGTTAAAAAATTGATAATCCAAATTCCTGTTTTAAAAAAAAATCGTAGACATCTTTTAAGTGAAGATATGAAACATTTTTTATTTCTATTTAAAAACAGAAATTTTATGAAATAGTTTTAATGTTTTTTTAAAAAAATAATCCGTTTAAACACAATTTTTATTTACAGTTTTTCATTATATACAATATTTTATATCCATGAACAAGAGCGTACTTGAACGTGCTGTTATAAGGATTCTCGCTTAGTTGTCGATATTAAAATAATTATAGTAATAGACATCCGTATTGCTTTTAAATCGATAGTCTCACTTTTATCCTACACGTTCTCTGATTTATTCAAATAAGAGTGAAACTACACACATACATTGTTAATATCATCATCATCGTCAAGGATATAGGCCTAGAATGGTCTGTTCTGTTCCGACCTTAGAAGGTCATCATTGAATGTTTTTAGAGAACGTCCTGGTTTTGTTTTCCCTAGTGGTTTGTAATTTAAGGCTTGTTCTGGCAATCTTTCTGTTTTCATTCTTTGAACGTGTTCCATCCATTTATTTTTATATTTTTTTCTATTACTGATTTAATTCTTTCATAATTTCTTCATTTCTTTTGTAATCCAATAGAGTATACTTTGCAGTTTTTTCTCATAAACCATTGTTAATATTAATACATGATTTATGAGCCATACAAAATCCATAATTAGTGAGTAGTAGTTAATCAGCAATGACATACTGATAGATAGCTTCAGCAACTTCCAGGCACAATCACAGCTTAAATTGCCAGAGATCGTTTTAAACTTTTCCTCACACATACAGATCACTGATATTATTATTATTTGACACCTCCAGGGAATCCAAGGACTCATCGAGGGAGGGTAACTCTGTCTCCACCATTCAGTCACCAATTGATCGCCACTACACCAACGCCATCTACCGCCCACCACCACTGGTATTTCGACACATAATCACAAACATCTATGCCCACGGCGGTATTCGAACCCGCAGCCTTTTGGCGGGAGAGCAGATACGCTAAGCACTCGGCCAACCAGGCCGGCTAAAACATGCCAGTGATTTGTATGTGTAAGGACCCCCCTGTTAATGTACGGTAAAAAAAAAAATCAACATTAAGACTGTCTAAGATATTTATATAAGATCCACATTTTTATGATATCCTTCTTAACACAATAAATTGCACACAAATATGAATTAAAAATATATTAAAAATATAAAATTTTATTTCATCTCTTCTTTTTAAAATTAATCTTAACGCATTAAAACCCAAGAATCTTTTTAATCCATTCTCCTCAATATCCCTTTACTATTAATGGCACTGCGATGTTGGATCATCTGCAATTAATGAGATCCACTAGAGGTAACTCCTCAGAGGAGAAAATAGCATCCGGTATTTTTTTTTTTTTTCCCTCTCACAGAACAGTAAGAATGTGTGAACAACCTTGCAATAGTTAGCTTACGCAAAAATAACTTGTCTATCCGCTTAGTGGGAATTCTGAAACTAACCAAGGCCTGTCAGTCTACAATTTCTCCCTCCCGCCAAGTCCCTACAGAGCTTTAGTTCAAGGTACTTCTACTGAATAATAGCAACCAAACATCGAACCAAATACTCGGCCTTGCTGGAAGGTCAGCACCCACAAATGCATTTGCGAGCCATAATTGTTGGCGACTGGTTGGCATATACTAGCTGAAATAATAGCAACCGGTTCTCTCCCATGTCACGTGGTTTTCTCCTTTCTCATTTGATTTAGTAACGTGCACTGAGTGAGTGGCATAAACTAATTGGAAAAAGATTCAAACTCTGCGTGACAAGTTGTCATAGCAACGACAGGTGTTATCAAGATAGAAGAGTAAGGGTTTGTAGTTCCGTACAGTCGCTTATAAAAGATGTAACCGTTGATGGGAATACATTTATCGCGATAGTACTTAGCTAGCATCTAAGAGATGAGTAAACCAGAGGGAAACCAAAGAAAGAAAGAAATTGTAGGTATATATATCCGTGCTGCTTTTCTGCTATCTTAATTCATATAAAGCAAGTGGGTAATGCTATGAGGACATTCAGAAAAAAACAACAACTTGTGTTTATATGTTAATATATTCATATACGTGAAGTAAGTGTTCACATCGTCTGTTTCCTCATACGACCACGAGATGGCATCATACGGTCGCATTATTACTCGCAAGAAAGATGGCAGGACAGGAAACATTTCATACGTATGATCAGATTTCTACATGTTAAGGATGCTTTACCAGCAGTTTATAGAAGTCTTCAGAATATATTTGGATTAGTGTAATGGCTGTGCTAACAGGAGTAGGGATATCCAACACGAGTAGTAAATAGTTCTAGTGGTTCTGGAACCACCTGCCTCACAGTCCTTATTTCATGAAGATCACCTGGTAATGTTCATCTCCAGTGGCAATGAAGCAGCAGGTGATTGTCATGCATGCATCTACAAATATATCAGAATAAAATACTGCGTGTTATCTTACTTTTATAAACACCCTCTTAGTAATAAACAGTTATTAAAAATTAGTAAATACAGTAATCAATTGTACGTGTTGTGTGGTCGAAGTGTGAGTAATTCATGAAATCTTAAGAAAAAGAATTCATGAAGAATAATATCCTTTTTTTTTTTTTTGCCATTGTCGAAATAATTTTCATACATGTTTACAGAATTTCTTGGGATGTTTATCGCTTGTATGTTTTGAACTGATGCCCTGTAATCATTCCGCTTCGTAGGAAGCCAAATAACATGAAATATCATTCAATCTACAAGACACGAGAACAAAGAACAGTCTTATCTGTGTTTGCATAAAAGTGATCTCCACCTGTGAATCATACGAAATAAGTATAAATAGTGTAAACAGCTTTAAGTACTTGTTATGAACTTTCTGCTGGTAAGATACACGCAGAGTGGATAAACAACCTTTGAAAATTTCTTTCTGTCTTTTCCTGAAGCTAACAAAATAGTAAACTTAGTATTACCTGTCTTTCTATGGTTGCGTATCCTTTTACACTACATACGTTTCTATGGTTGCGTATCCCTTACACTAGACCTCATATGTACCTACGGATAGGCACATCTGAGGTCTGAAGTCCAGAGTACCAAACTATTAAATTTTTACGACGGCACTAATACTTGTTTTACAGTTTAATTTGTTGCTGTTATTATGCCACGATAGGATTTATAAAGTGCACTTATTTTTTTTTTAAATTATAGTAGAAGACTAGTGCTGGCCTGGTTGGCAGAAGGATAACGTCTCCGCTACCTAACCAGTAGGTGTAGATTGGAATCCCATCTTAAATACGAATGTATATGAATGTTTTTAGGTGACTGCTGAATTTCATCGCCCGGTTCACACCGAACGATGAAAATTAAGGTTTGTTTCGGGAATGAAAAGTAGGGTTTTCGAATTATCCAACCCACGGCACTAATGTTACGTGGGTAGTTGCAACCTTTCGTTGATGGGCTTCACGTAAAAAAAATACATAAAATAAAAAGAGGAATTAATACAAACTTTTGCCAATGAACGATGCAAAAAAAATGTGAACAATTGTAACAGTCATGAATAACTTAGCTACTTGGTGTTATCTTCTTTCCCGTATGGTCCTCCTGAGTGCATGTAGAGATCCTTTCATCACCCAACACATCTCTGATGCGTTGGGTGATGAACCATTGTCTTCATTTAGCTATTTGCTACTAAATTAAACTATTTATTTACCATGTTTATGGGTGTTTCTTTCACATCTCATCTCATACTGTTCTTCACAGAATTGCATAAAAATTCGTCGTACAGTTTTTGAGTTATCATGGTTTTTCTCCTTATTCCTTAATTGATGGAAACCAGTGTTATTAAATTAAGACAAAAAGTAAACAAAGAACAACATTAATTTAAAAAAATCCCTAAACCTTTGTATTTTCAGTCAGAGTTAATCGACTTACTAATAGGCTCATTCCCCTCTGTCTTAAATAAATTTAAAGTTTCTTGATTGTTTTTTAACGACCTTTTCAATGATTGATTCCCAAATCTCCAGTCTTAATTATATGAATTATCATAAGGTCTTCTTCCTCCCCTCCCCCTGTCAAGAACAATGTTGGTACCCTTTCTCGACAAGGTGGAGGGGGGGGAGAGAAGGTCACGGAAAAGCCTTATATTTTCTAACCTTTGCAAAAGCATTAAACTGGCTGAAGAGACACAAGCAGTTGATAGAAATATGCAGGGCTTAACAAATTATGCAAAATCCTACTTGCCACGCAAAAAATTTTCTCGTCCAAAATCCCCCCCCCATCCCATTCTAATATATCCTAGTAAGTCAATAGAAGTTCTATAAAGTAATTAGCGATGCTGCATGTTTTTTTTTTTTTTTTTGTTTGTTTTCAAAAAGATTTTGTGTAGAAATTTATTTTTTATTAAATAAAAATATTCCATTTTGTCCAGTCTGTCTGCAGCTTCTCGCCACGGGCGAGCGTATTTGTTGAGCCCTGGAAATGTGTTATTATCTCTATGTATCTTTCTTCTGTCATTACAAAATTTCTGTAGCTATTTTAAAATAACCGAATAGGTAAGTTTTTAAAATTCACATATCAAGTTGTGATTTGAATTTTTTTAAAAAAATGTGTTAAAACGTTTGTGATTCACTGAATGACGTGACTAGAAAGACATGCGCAGATATCAGGGTAACCTCATTGCAGAGATAGATAAGTGGGTGTGAAAAATAACAAGCACATAGTTTAGATAACTCAAAATAAACGAATGATTAGAATATCCTCATGCTTGTCATGTAAAATAGGTAGAAAGGAATTAGTAACTACGATAGAATAAAAAAAAAAAAAATGAGGAAAGCGCTTACTGCCTTGAGACATAATGGAAGAGTTATTTCTGTTAAGCTGAATGCTAGTAGTAGTAGGTGGAATAGCCGAGAACTTTATATCTGCGAAGATCGTAAGCATCAATAACTTCGTTTACAATTTTCGAGTCATATTCCTCTTTTCTTATTTTTTTAAAAAGGGTTGCAAATTTCCTCTTAGTTCAGAAATCCCTTGATCTTTTAAACATAAATCAGTAGCAGATAGAAGAGAAAGGCCATAGAAACAATTCTCCCACTCACTACTAAGAAATCAGAATAAAATTACGTTGCGATAAATTAATTGTGTGTGTTCTTCTGCCCGTTGTGCTGTCCATTTTGCGAGGTGTAAAACCTGAGCTTAACTGATATCCTTCCACCTCCGTATGAGACCAGCTAACTGGCCTTCAGCTGAAACTATCTTATGAAGATTCTTCGCATCCTAGGTGAGATTCGAGCCTTACTTTGCGGGGAGTATAATAGCACGTTAAAAAGAAATTTGGGGATGACATTTTGTAATGCGAATGCTTTCTGAATGGTTACTGCTTTACAATACTGATACTCATGAACTATGTGATTCAATGGCACAAATAATGTAATTATTAACTTAATTGACCTGTGTACGTAATTACTGAAGTCACTTGTGGTTACACGTCATGGGAATATAGATGTAAAACATCATATCCGTCTTAGTCAATCAAACAAATGTTTGATTAAATTGATTGACAGACCCTATCCAACAACTAAACAATTCGCTTAAAAATATTTCGACGAATTGATGAAGTCGCCGAAATATTCAAGTGACGAACCTTCAGAATATTAATCTCTAGAAACCAACCTTAGAGTTCACAAAGATAATTCTATAAGAGTATTACGATGATTTCGATGGCATTGGGAAGAGATGAAAACACACACACACAAAAAAGAACGTCCTTCGTTAATCGTGGCCTAACAAAACTCCCTCAAAATAACTTCGTTGGATTGAGGAAGGAAATGCGATTATTCAAATCACGAAAATCGCTCAACTATGCGCCCAAGGTCACGTGAACAGGTCTCTTGTTTCACGGAAAAAGAATAGCGGACTGATCCATATAGAAAAGACTGAAAACTGCGTCATTCTTTCTTTGTCCGAGGCAGAATTTAATGCTCAATACATATCTGTCCCATGGGAGGGGGTTGCCGTACCACCTCATCCATATCCAACCCTCTCTGCGTGTAAAGCCGCATATTGTTAAATGATGTGGAAACGACGTGTGCTTTCCAAGACCTAAAAATTAAAGGAGAGCAGCCATGAAGAATGTACTGTGGGAGTTTTGGGGGGACACTCTGAGAAGTTTACGACAACTTGCTCTTAGTTCCAGCAACCCTTGATTACAGGCACCACAAGCTAACTCTGTGGGATATCCACATGGAGAACAATGAAACTGAAAAGCTTGCAGGGATGAAAAGAAATATAAAAATATAAATTGGCATATTTTGAAAATGGTTATGCAAAATTAAAAAAATGTATATAAAATACGTTGAAAATTAAACATTTCTGGTTGAACATTGTAAGAATTAAAATTGTATTATGAACGATACTATGGCCTTTAAAGGACAAGATCCAACAAGAACTAAAATAGTAATAGATAACAAGATCTTAGAACAGGTGAATTCATTTAACTACCTGGGATGTATAATCACATATGAAAATGAAAAAGATATAAACGTAAAAATTGCAAAATATTTAAAAATAACAGGTGTAATTAACTCTATATTTAAACCAAACCTAGTTCAAAAACAAACCAGGCTAAAAGTATACAATACATTAGCCTTACCGGTCTTAATGTATGGAAGCGAAATCTGAACAATAAAACAAAAAGACAAACAAAGATTAACAACAGCAGAAGTGAAGTTTATGAGAAAAACTGCAAACTCTACTCTATTTGATCACAAAAGAAACGAAGATATTATGAAAGAATTAAACCAAGAACCAGTAATAGAAACAATTAAAAAATATAAACATAAATGGATGGAACACGTTCAAAGAATGAAAACAGAAAGATTACCCAAACAAGCCTTAAAGTACAAGCCGTTAGGAAAAAGAAAACCACGACGTCCTCTTAAGAGATTCAACAATGACTTCTAAGGCCGGAACAGGCCATGCTAGGCCTAAATCCTTGATATACATGATGATGATGATGATGATGATTATGAATGGTACTGTAGTACAAAACTCGAGATTTATGCAAGCTTTCTTTTCCTAAATAGGAGATTTAAGGAGAAAATAAAGGGGGGAAAAAGAAATTCAGATTCATTTCAAGTGCACAATATACTTAAATTAAGTATAACTGTATGCTTAACATTAAATTAAGTATTGTGCGTTAATCAATCCTAGTGATCTGACAGCTGCTCCTCTCGGAGTCACGTGGTTCATATTGATGAAACCTTGTGGGTGGGAGAAAGGATAACTTCTCAGAAAAATATACGTTTACAACAAAATGCAATATTTTACGAAGACGTTCAACTTTTTCAATCAAACGCAGCCCTTCTTGAGCAATGTTCTCTATAATTTTTGTCAACCTATTTGTGCATGAAAAATCTTTTGTGCAGAAGTTTCCACTCTCAGACTGAATGTATGTGGTAGCAGCCTGTGCTCACAATAGCGAAAGTCACAAGCCACAAACTCTTAATTTGATACACCTAAAACTGGTGATAACATGTTTGTGAAAAGGATTTGTAGGTTGCATGCTAAATGTGTGTATAAGAGCTACCTAAATGCCACTTCTTTAGCATTTAGGTTATTCTTTGACGTTTTGCAGTTTTAACACATTTTCCCAGCCACTCAAATTTAAACGATTTTGCAGTTTCTTTTCGCTTTAACTTCAACAGTGACATTTTTCGGGTTTAACACACTAAACCCGCCAATATAATATTTCTCATATTAATGTTGCCCTTTTTTCCCCCGTCCAACTATAACCTGTAAAACGAGTACTAAATCCTCGTTGCTACAAAAATCCATCACTATTTGAATAAGGTTCAAGTGACTGTACTGTCCAGACAGTAGACACTCTAATAAACAAATATGCGTCTGCAATTGTGACGTCAGCGTCAGCTCGCCCACATGATGCAGGCTAAAAAGTAACTAATTAGTGTATTGAAGTTGGAATGGATTAGAGTAATATTGGAGTGGAGACATTCGAGAAATTATTAAATTAATTAAAAAAGATACGAATGAAGAATTACTCAAAAGTATATCACTTTTCTTTGATTCAAATTTACTGAGCGAATCGCATACAGCAAACTAAATGCATAGCGAAGTGTTCTCTTGACTTTCTTGCATTTCACTATACATCACGTCTATTATTCGCAGTGCAACGTTACACGCACTGCTACTTCGTTCAGCTTTGGGCAAAGCGGCTTATTTTGCACTGGTTATGAGAAACGGTTTCGTAAGTCACTTAAGCTCTTCTTGGAAGCAGCTACATGAAGCGGCGAAACTTTCTTTTAAAAAAAAAAAAGAACAACTTTCCGGACAGTAAATAATCGATTCTCAAACAAGCATTGCATTCGGTTCACCTCTGTGCGAACATTTTTTTCCCTTAAAAATAAATTATTTTTATTTTAGCAAACTGATTCAAAATATGTTGCTTATTTTATAATACACGAATTATGTGTCGTAGAATTTTTGCTTTAGATTTTTTTTTTTTTATTATTATTCATCCACTCTTCCATTTACATGTCAAGCACAGAAGGGCGTGTGTGTGCCGTCCAAGCAACTTGGCTGCTTCGTATCAACCTAATTTGGTAATGACAGGTAGGTCAATAGCTTAAGGGTAAAATCGACCCTTTCTCAAAGTGGTACGTTGGTGCTCCTCTCATGTAGACACGTGCCTGAATTTGATAAATGATTTTGTAATGTTACCGATAAGATAGAATAATCTCATTTTTATTCATATTTGAATAATATGAACATACTGCATCTGAAACCACATTTCCACATTTGCACATAAATCATATTTATTAGAGTCATAGAATTGTTACCAAATTGCCAGCTTGAGGGGGGGGGATGGTGAGGGAGAGGGAGAGGTTACCGTATCTATTTTCCACTCACCAGCCTTTGGTGAGGGATGAATTTCGTCGCCCGATGTGACTCTCCACTCATCAACGCTCAGGTTTTCTTTTTACAATCCTTCTTGGGGTGGGAATCACATAAAACAAAATAATAATTATATTTTAATTTTATGTAATGAAAAATGTCTAATTCAAAATACACACAGGCTTAGAAAACATAACAGCTCTTTGATGTACAAGAAGTCCTTACTTTCTGTTATTCCTTTATTTTCAACTATATTTGTTTTCTTGATAGATACAGATACAACGATGGACATGAGTTTATTATGTTGCCATTGCTACACTATTTTCTGCAGTGTGCTCTCCAAAACTTCTTCCTTCCCTCTCTCTCTCTCTCTACTGAGGGGTTTCAATCTCTGGCTCTTCACATACGTCATGGTGATTAATGCTATCTCCATAGTCTGCTATGTCTGTCAATGTGTGGGAGTTCTGTGGACCGTTTGCATGACAAAAAATACAAATTTCCGACAGGAAAATCCAACCTTTCATATGAGATTGGTCAATTCGCCTTCATTTGAATAAAAATGCTACTATAAAAATTCTCCGCGTCCTAAAGGGAATTCGAACCCATTTATTTCCGAACAAGAGCATCACTGTTCCCAACTACGCTCGAAGTATCTGTTTCCTGAATTTGTTTAATATTTCTTCATAACTTTCTTTGTCTTTTTTTTTTTAATTATTATGAATAGTCCATAAATTTTTTCATTACTTTTTCACTACCACATTTTCGTTATTTTCTTTTTGTTTTCTAGTTCTGTTTCGTGTGCTACACGCTCATAGATCAAATGACTTCTGCTCTCTCTCTCTCTCTTGGTAGAGAATAAAGATTTTTATGGTGGTACACACCGCCTTGAATATGAGAAGAGTATTCTATGGTAGAACAGACAGGACTAATAATACTTGTCAAGAATGTCAGAGAGAGAGAGACAGAGAGAGAGAGAGAGAGAGAGAGAGATGTGATCTCATTGTGAAATCGAATACTTTTCACCTCTAAATATGACGCCATCACTCTTCAAAACTGAGTTTCCAGTTTATCTAACTTCTACCTCATCCCGTGTAATAAAACGTTTTTCTTTTAATGTCGAAATTTTTGGAGACATAGTGGGGGTGGGATGTCATCAGGTCACAAAGAAGTCTAACCATTTCCTAAAATTCATTAAAAATATTTATCAAAACTGCTTGAGACAGAGAGAAAAATCCAGATGCATTAGCTTTAATGATTATCAATAATTCGGGAGAAAAAAGGAAATAGATTTATCTCGAAATTTTAAATGCAAAATTAATGAATTTATTTGTGAAGTCATTTGTGATGAAGAAGAATGGGATTCAGAGTAGGGGAAGAGTGCACAAGTCTTAAACAAAAACTCACGCTATTTAAGGATTATTCCTAATGTATAATGGGTTCTTTCAACCATTCATGGGGAAGATTATTATCAAAACAAAGTTTAGAAAAAAGTTTCTTACGAAAGCAAGAAGATTAAGTTTTGACCGTACTAGCATTAATGATGAGACCTTACCTCCCTACTTCCCCTTTAATTGTGGGTGGGTGTGTTCTGTGCTGGCTTTGTCAGATAAGAGAACAGTTGTCATGGAAAGTTGCGTAAGCAAAAAGCGTCCTGCAGATCGAAGTGACGGGATCCATGCTGGTTCATTAACGGAGGCGTTTTAGGATAGCGTAAAAGTATACTGTCAAGAGATGTCTTCATGAGTTTAGAAAGGACCGTGTACAGTGAAAAATAAAATAAACTTTGCGATGTATGTGGCACAGGAGGTGCCCACATGGTCAATGTTGTCCCAGAAAATGCACGATGTAATTGGTCGACTTCGTCGTTGCAATAGAACTGTCTATATTAAAGAAACGGTTGAACAATGCACTAGTAGCTTTACGAGGGACAAAATATCAATTTCCATTTGAAAATATCCTAAAGTTTTCTACCTTTAATTTATTAAGAATAATTTCTTTATAATTATTAAGAACCTTAGCATAATTAAAAAATAATGATGATATAATAATTAGGATGTAAGTCAATTAATTATTTTATTTTATTTCTATATCAGTCTGTAAATTTATTTGCAATCCAAGATTTAGATTTAAAATAGTTTAATTTTTAAAGAATTTATTCACCTAACAATCTTTTTAATAATAAGTTATCAAATTTTATTAAGTGAAGATTTAAAATTGTACTTTCATCCAAATTGTGTGTCATCCCATTTGGAGCTGTTGTGATATCAACTAAAACAACACTGATAACTATGCTTCTAACAAGGAAATTCCAGAAGCTAAAACCGATTCTGAGATTTTAATTTATTCTTGGAATAATTGCCTAGAGAGTCCATTGCACTGGAACACTTGGAATTATGAAAGCGACTACTAAGACTATGAAGGCGGTATATTATGTCTGTGTTCTCTGGCTGGTTTTTCTGTTTTTATAGGGAACTCCCTACTATCTTTCTATTAGACTGGCTAACTCGTTTTAAGATGAAAAGCCCTTATAAAGGTTCCTCCCTAATTTTCATCTCTTTTTTTTTTTGGTTTATTTAAACCGATATTTATCCAATCAAAAGGCATCGCGCTATGAAATGCGTTATGAATGTGGGAATGTATTCACGAACACATTTGCAAAAAGAGAGACAGAATTACAAATATTCAACTCATTAGGAGAACTTATTTCACTATTAGGAAATATAAATTAAAGAAAGAAAATAAAGAGGAAAACAACGTCAAAAATTCAGAGCCTTGCAGATTTAATAGAGAAAAAGAGAGATCAAAAGTCGGGCTGAAAGAGATTAGGGACAAAAGAAATTACGGAAGAGTAGATTTTTTGCTCAAATAATCCGTAAAATATGAAATAATAAAGTTCAGAAATCAAAATCGAGGTTATCTTGCGATAATACCAGTTAGGGATGGACGAAGAAAAGATAAACAAAAAAAGACAATTCGAATCGGGGATCTGCATAGTTATGCCGAGTGAGCAGTTATTGTCTGTTATCAGCTTGGTAGGTGACTTCTTATACCAATGAAAATCCTCAGACAATGCCTTGACAGTAAGATATTTCCTACTGTATGTGTGTCGTATGACAAGAAGAAACATTCTGATGTCACCCTCCCGCATTGACGATAGGATTGAAAATACTCATCAGCTCATATCACTGCCCTCCCATTGACCTTCCGTCACGCGTCTCTTTAATGCGTTGTCATTGCGATCCGGTACACAATGACAGGCATCCTGCATGAACCCATACCCGTCACAAGGAAAAACATCTTAAGAAATCTTTTACATTTCTCAACATTCTCCATTCGCAAATAGCAAATATTTGGATTATTTATAGTTTATAAATCACACTACCAATAATACAAATAAATTGTTTATGGGAGATATTTTTAATTAATTCTGACATTCCCCAACGGCCGTATTCACTATTCAAGTAAAGGTATCCAGGATAGACTGAAGGTCAAATGTATCGTGTTTAATAACGAGCATCTATTCGGAGAAACGGTCGTCATTTTTCTTTATTACTAAATACAATAACATGTTAGTAATTTTAGTCGTCAATAGGTGACTTATGAACAGGAAATTCTGTAATGAAGAAATCAATATGGTGCTGGCAAATATTCAAAAGCGCCTTCAGTGATGATATGTTTACTTTACACATTTGCACCTTACAATTTGAAAAACAAAAAAGATAGAAAATAAGACAAAAGAAAAAAGAAGAAAAAAGAGTTCTCCGAAGAAAACCTAATCCCAAAGACAACAGCAAGGGAAAAAATAACAATATGTTCCGTACAGATTATCTATGAATTATATACTATTTTCTGGATTCTAGAATGAGGTTTGTTTGTTTTTTTAATTTTAACCTTAATTAAAGAAAATATATCATTTCCACTATCCTGTAAAAAAATCATAAACTATTTAAAGTTTGCATAAAAATCAAATCGCCGTTCACCGAGTATCTCCTGTTCTTTCTAAGCATCTTCATTTGTCCAACGAATAACAAAAGTTTGGACATTCATAACGTGAAAAAAGTACTTCAATGTTGTTTTTCTTTAACTGATATTGTTCAGTTTTAAACTGAAAAAAATACGCTTTTTTTCAATACATTTTCTTCAGCAACTGAAGAAACAAATATTGCTCAATAATGTGTCTCGAAGTAAATTAACTGTGTAAGAAACTTCATAACAATAACCCTTGTTTTTGTCACGTAATTATGTTGCCACATAGAAATTATTAAATCGCTTTACATCCCCGAACAAGAAACAAAAATAGACATAAGTAGTAAGTCAATTAAAATTGTAGCGAGATAAGAATATGAAAGCGAAATATGCCTGTTCAGTAATGTGAATTCTATTTCTTTTAATGTTTCTATAAACAAGTCATTTTTATATTATTTTTTGCCACTTTGGCCTTTCCGTAAAAGACAGACCAGTCTACAAGGCAATCATTAAGTTCGGTATTCTTGCATGCATTTCATCAAATTTTTTTTCCTTTTTCTTTTTAGTTGTTAGTGCTAATAAGCTAGCTATTCTTCAACGCCTTCTGTTTCGCTACAACATTCAAACTATCAGACAGATGGTGTTTAGCTGTCAATTAAAATTAGTTGATGCACAATGCACGTGGTTGGTGGAAGGAAAAAGAGAAGTTAGTGTTGATAAGATCTTTCATGCACTCTGAAACACTAAATTTGAAGAGGAAAAAATAAAGAGAACAGAAGAAGGGGGGAAGAAAAAAACACACTTTTGTCCGGATATAGTCATCACGAAGTTAAATTACAAAAGAAAATGAAATGAAAAAAAGACTAGAAAACATACATAACAATACTGAAATGATTACAGCGCCACCTTCCTGTATGAAAATATTGTATTGCATAATTTTAAATTTAATTCTTAGAAAATAAAAAAAAAGATTACGAAACTTTTCAAAAGAAATAAAATTCAAAGATACTTAAACAAAAAATTAAGATAATGTAATACAAAATAAAATGACATTAAGGAAATTAAATAAAATGATTTTTCAAATTTTCTTTCATTTTTTCCTATAATGTCTTCCAAATTCTTTGTTAATTTTTGAATAAATTTTAACCATCGTCTATATTGAGTTAACACGAGTTTGGGGTCAAAATTCGATTGAATTGAAGTTCGGGTGATTACTTTGATGAGATCTCACGTGTTATTTTAGGCTGTTCCTGATTGAATTTTATACAAGGGTTTTTCGGTAAGCTCACGTTGTACTAGCGTTAACACAGTTTGAAACCTACTGTCTCCCCCTCTGCATGGAACATGCACGCGGTCTGATGGCCGTGTAGGCCCCACCCGCTATAAGGACCAGTGATAGGTATTTTAAGGAGGTAGGCTTTCACTCTGTGGCCAAGTGAGTTCTTGACACTCCTTTTCCCCATTTATTAGGGCATTACGATTTTAAAAATTGCTGCTACTTCGAACGTTTTTCCAACTCAGTTTTTCTGGCAGTCCTTTGCGGCTGCGGGATTCTCTCTGCGGGTAGACCATTGATTGGGTCTGTGGGATTTTACATCGATTTACGGACCTGCGCTCTTAAACAGCTTTTACACCTCATTTTCTCATAATGAGTGAAGTTGACGCTACGACCTGGTACTGTAGAATCACTTGACAGAGGATTGGCCATGAGCATACTTAAAACGATTCTTAAATTAAATCAATTTATATTCTATGTCGGTGGACGATGAAGAGGGTAACGACAGTGCTCCAACAGAAAAGAGGCTGGACTTGGTGATCTCCATCCCCTCAGACTTCACAGAGGTCCGAGCGCGCAAGAAGAGAAAAACCGCAGCCTCTAAACCACCAAAAGAGGATGGAATGGAAGAAGATGGTCCTATTTCGGACTCCTCTGCCTCCACTAGACAAAAGATACCTCCGATCATACTCCGCGAAAAACAAAGATGGGTGTCTCTTAGGGCCACCATGTCCAATCTACAGATCTCTTATATCACCGCCAAAAATGTCACCGATGGCATCAAGATTTAGCCCACCACAGTGATGGACTACCAAAAATTGACAGGAGAAATGAATGCTAGAGGCACTCAATATCACACTTTCTCGCTCGGCTCAGAGAAAATTCTGAAGGTGGTGCTCAGAGAAAATTCTGAAGGTGGTGCTCAGAGGAGTGTCTGAAGACGAATCCACAGAAGAAGTGGCTGCTGATCTACACCATCAGGATCTACCACCCATCAAGGTCAGCAGAATGACCAAAAAAGACAAGACTCTGATGCCACTAGTATTAGTTGAGATCCATCAATCTTACAAACAGATTTATGACCTGACGTCAATCTGTGGACTTAAAATCAGCCCAGAACCCTTAAGGAAAAGGGCTTCAATTGCTCGTCATTGCCAAAAGTTTGACCATGCCCAGAAAATGTGTAAGGCTAAGTTTAAATGTCTAAAATGTGGGGACAGCCACCCAACCAATATCTGTACAAAGTCGAAACCCACCCCGTCTAAATGTGCCAACTGCGGTGGCTCACACACACACAAACACACACACACACACACACACACACACACACACACACACACACACACACACACACACACACACACACACACACACACACACACACACACACACACACACACACACACACACACACACACACACACAGCCAACTACAGAGGATGCATTAAAAACCCAAAAAATATAGAAGATCGGAAACAGCCAGACAGTCTTCCTCCCCCAGTAGATACACGCTAGAGGCGGCCTCAGCTCCACAGCCTCTCAATGACCAGCAAAAATTGTCAGAAGCTCATCTGCTGTAGTCAGAGGTCTTTAAAAGAACAACTCAACAAGTACAAACAAGGACATATGCGGATGTAGTATGTTCTAAACAGATAACTCACGAACAGGATCAGCCAGTACCACACATAAATCTGACAGCTATCATCACCTCCTCTCTGGCAAATATACTACAAGACTTCAGCGGATCCAACCCACGCTATCCTCTACTAAAAGTTCCTCAAGGATACATAAACCGTCCTCGCAGTGCTCATTCATGGATAGGAATAAACTAAATCCAGACTCTCTCTGCAGATTATCGCGTGGAACGCGAACGGCCTCAGAAATAGGATCTTACAGCTCCAAAAGTTCACCCAAAGACATCATTCAGATGAGTTTTGATAAGTGAAACGCATATGAGACCATCGGACAACCCTAAAATTAGGGGATATCATCTGTACAGAACTGACAGGCTGAGCCACAAAGGCGGCGCAGCTGCCATTTTCATCAAGAATTATATCAGTCGTCACTCTGCAAAACATCCCACCTACTACTAATGATCTTGAGGTTACAGGTGTGGAGGTTATCACGAGCTCGACTGGTAGACTAAAAATCTATGCAGCATACAATCTCCATTAAAATCATTACTGCCCTGGGATTTGGATGCCAACTTGGGCATCAGAGAGCCTGTCATCATTGCTGGTGATTTAAACGCCAAGCATCCAGCCTGGAACAGTCGAACTACCAATAGGAATGGCCATATACTTGCTAACTATACAGGATCCAACATTGCGGTTGTGGCAGGTCCCACTGAACCTACCCGTCATAATACGTACGGCACTGCTGATGTCTTGGACATAGTCATACTGCAGAATGTGAGACTCCAGCACAGTTTAATGACACTAAATGATCTTTCATCTGATCATAATCCAATACTGCTGCAGTTGGGAAACCAAGAAAAACTGTCCCACCCCGCACTTAATCATATCATGGGAAAGGTTGTCCAAAGTATTCCCGAAATATATTCGTCCTGTTACGCTTATAAAATCCAAAGAAGAATGAAATAGTTGTTAAAGACCCTACCCAACAAATTAGCACAGCCCTTAAGGCAGTCACCACTTCCACAACTGCAACTGCCCTTAGGACCAATCACTTGCCAGAAGATATCATGAACCTGATCAAGGAGAAAAATAAGGCTAGAAAAAGGTTTCATAATACCCGCACACCACAAGACAAACGAATCCTGAATAGGCTCAATTTTGCAGTGAGAGATGTCCTTAAAGCACATGGAAGTCAACTTTGGAAAGAAAGAATGACTTCTATCTCTCCTGACAATCACTCATTTGGAATCTAATAAGAAAGATCAAAAACAAAAACAAATCTCTTTCCCCCCTTTCTCCAAACAGATCTGGGCCTCATCCACACCGATGCAGATAAAGCCGAAGCAATAGCAGAAAACTTAGACAAGCAATGTAAACCTTCATATGAACATCTAGACTTCAATATCACATCTATAAGATCTTCTATCGACATGTCAGATGTTCATTCAAACCTTCTGTAACCTGCTCCAATCAAATTGCACCCACATCACCAGCAGTAATATATGACATAATCAAGAAATGAAAAACAAAAAGGCTCCTGACCTGATGGCATCACCAACAAGGCAATCAAGCTGCTGCCTCGTATAGCTATTGTACAACATAATTAATTCCATTCTCCGTTTCAAACATTTCCCTTCCTGTTGGAAGGTGGTGGATATAATTCCAATCCATAAGACCGGAAAAGACTCGCACCTGCCTCAAAATTATCGGCCCAATAAGCCTCATCTCAAATTTGAGTAAAATCGCAGAAAAAGTTATTCTCACCAGACTCCAAGCCTCCTTACACAAATTAAACATTCTTCCTAAAGAGCAGTTTGGATTTCGTCAATTCCATAGTACCACCCAACAGATATATAAATTAGTCGAATACATTTGGATAAAACTGGCATCAATGCAATGGGGCTGTTTTCCTTGACATAGTCAATACATTTGATAAAATTTGGCATTTCTGATCACTGCATAAACTGATCTCAACTGGAATACCATTGGAAATGGTTCACCTAATTAAATCATACCTTTTTTGACAGGCATATGCAAATCAAGATCAGCGGTACAGTATCAGCCCAGAAACATATCTTGGCTTGGATTCCCACAAGGATCCTTACTAGCTCCGATTCTGTTTTCCGTATACATGGCTGATATCCCGCACAATCCATTGTCATCCGTAATGGCCCTCTCGCGGATGATACAGCAATATTATCGATCTCTACTACCACATCTTGCCATAAAAAAACTTCAAGAAAACCTACTACAGATTGAGAAATGGTTCTCCAAAAGGAGTTTGTAAGTAAATCCCCCAGAAGAGCATAGTCATGCTATTCACCAGAAGACCGGTGCTTCCTAAAGGGGACATTTTCCTGTTTAACACTAAAATCCCGTGTCAACCAGAAGTCAAATGCAAATGCCTTGGTGTATTACTGTACAGAAGGCTACTTTCAGCTGTCATACCAAGACTCTCTGTGCAAAAGCATCAAAAGCCATTGCTCAACTCTATCCTCTAATCAACAGGAACAGTAAACTAAACACCAGAATCAAACTACTTATCTACAAACTGATGGTTCGTCTTATTCTCACTTACGATTCTCCGACCTGGAGCCATGCAGCTGATATTAATATTCTCAAATTACAACGAGCAAAATAAATGTCTACGTATGATCCTAAACTCTTCATGGTTCGTTAGAAATGTTCAACTCCATCGGGACACAGATTTATTTACCTATATTTACACTTCTTCTTTCCTGCAAACTACAGCAACAAAGTTGTTCTTTTCAAAAGCATCTACACACCCCCAATAAACTGGTTCAAATAGCTGCAAATTACGATGCAACGGATTTTTTCAAACATAAAACACCAAAAGCCATCTTAAACTCCAATTCTGATGTTTAATCTCCAAGCCCGCTCAGGGCGAGCAATTGGCTCATAAATTTTTCCACTCACCGTTTCCCTATTAGATAGCGGGGAGTATGAAAAGCATTTTGCTTCACCCTTGAAGTCAGAAATGTTAATCTTTAATTGAATTAACAATAATTACTTTTGTATCACATCTGAAAATACGGATCCCAAACCATTCTGAAGAGATTTTCACATATTCCTGAAAATGCACGTTATATATATATATAAATTCAATGTTGTCAACAATCGGTAATAAATAACTTTATTCATATCAGGATTCCTAATGTTTCTATTTGATTTTTAATATATATATTAGTACATTTGTGATATGAAAAAATTATGGCACATCATCAAATTAAGGCAGTGATATAAATCAAGAGTCAGAGTTTTCAACGTACTATTATAGAATTTAATGTAATTGGACAAAAACATATTAGTAGCAATTGTCCATTGCATCATACTATTATATTTAAATAAAATAATATAATAATATTATTTTATTTTTTAAGATTTAAAAAACGAAGTTATAGAAATACTCACCAAAACCACGTCAAAGATGAAAAATATTAAAATTATTCAAATTGGTTTGAATAGATTTCATGGTTGTTTGAAAGATTAGGAATTTAATAACAAAATATCATTAATTGAATTAAATCTCTCTCTCTCTGTGATTTTTTTTTCTTCTTTCAGTTTTGGCGTCTTACTGCTGTTCGGTTATATTCTTATGTTAAGGTAAGAGTGGTTTCTACAACAAACTTATATGATATTTCTAGATTCAATGGTTTATTTTTTGGATATGCTTGTATATTCCTTGAGCTCACCAAATGTCCTTTTTATGTTAAAAAATGAATAAAAAAGAATTCCAAGTTATCTGAAGAAAGTATTTACTTTTAACATATAATTAGGCCCTAAGCCAGTGGCGGCTCGTGGTTTGAAATCGTGGGGATGCTGCATCTTTCGAAATATACATAAACACTGTAAGTACAGTGTATACGTGTTTGGATAAAATATCAAAATTATGGTAAAAATTAAAAAAAAATTACACATGAAAAAATATTGTTTATTATCGATAAAATTATACAGTTTGGTATAATTCAAATTTACATAAAAATAAAATCCATTATCATAACTCCAATAATGTTCTAAAATAAAAACTATAACAAATTTTATGTCTTTAATTGTAAAGTCCAAATATTTAATGAGACGGAGTAAACACGATAAGCACTACTACGAAAACTCTACTACTGGCGCAAAACTGCATATAAACAACAGTGGAACTGCGCGAAGGACAGTGCCGCATTACGCTAATAGCTCTCATTTCACAATGACGTGCATATGCTTGCGCGCGTAGCAATATGACACTGCGGGAAACACAGTGCTGCTAGCGTCCTTCGCCACCTTAGTGTTACAAGATAGATTTTTATTATTTTTTATACAAAATAAGAGAATTGTATAGGATTGTTGATGATAAAATTAAATATTAGAGGCAAATATAAATAAGTTAATAAACACATTTATGTATCGAGAAAAATTGGGGGTGCTGCAGTTCTGCAGTGCCTATGCACGAGCCGCTCCTGCCCTCAGCACATGTAGGATGTTAATGTGAGACCACATTGCTGATATCGAAAGACGGGATGCAATTTGACACTAGAAGAAGGAGAGAGAGAGAGAGAGAGAGAGAGAGAGAGAGAGAGAGAGAGAGACTGTGTACATGACGTGCATATGGTGTTGATATTACAATGAGTTAGAGACAGATTCAGAAAATAGTACTGTAGAACCTTTCTTGTGTCCTGAACGGTTCAAAAAATAAAACTAAACATCCAATGGTAAACATTTAAGAAATAAAGACCAAGTGATCCCCAAAGTTTCTATGTGGTTCCTATTGATTTCAGTACCTTTTAAAATAATAAAATTTTAAATATTCATTTTATGTGTCTTTTCTAGTTCAACCGAACTTCACGAATCTTTCATAGGTACATACTCAATTGCTTTTACTATGCGCAAATATTATTATGTTAATATATTCTAAGCCCAACAGAAGACGCCTCACTTCTTTAATTAGAGTCTCACGAGTTGTATTGCCCTACTTCAGTTGGAGATCAAGATAAAAGATGAGAGCGGCGGACATTTGTTACGCGTCTTGTGCAGTGAATCTTGGAGAGTGAGTTAATGAATACCCATAAGTCAATGTGTTTGGTAGTTGTTATCGTCTGAGGAACAAAAGAGAACAGAACTCTCTCTCTCTCTCTCTTTAAAACTACTGCTTTTGTTTGATGAATGTTTCAGGATGCTTTTCAAGAAAATAAAACAAATATTTCACCCGCAATGGGACCAACAGCTCATAACAGAATTCATACCAAAGAGATCCGCATATCTCTTTCAGATTCTTCATCGAAATATATGAACCACTTCCTATACGAAGAAATGCAGCCAGGTGTATCAATGTAACCACAACTGATCAAGTCGAACTGGTTGTCAGGTGCTTTTTAAATCACTTATTCTAATCTGAAAACAACCCAAGCGTTCACAGTTAACATTGTTAAACGCTAAACAAATAAGCAAAGAACTTTATGTAGCTTTGATGTAATAGAACGAACCAGCACTAGTCCATGAAAACAAATTGCCTGTTTGAGATTTGTTGTCGTGACTAATGTTACTACTATCCCGTGACACCGTAGAGGAAGCTTAAAGTTTTAATATTAGAGGGGGGGGGGGAATCAGTTTCAGAATGAAACTAAATAATTCAGTAAAACACAATTTATTCTGTATATGGCAAACTAGTGATGTGGTGTGTAGTAGTTGAACAACACACTCACTTATACCAATGCTATGCTACTTCCGGTTCAAATCCTATTTCAGTGGTGTCAGACTGCATGACAGATTATGTGAGCACTTCGCTCTCTCGTGGGCCCATTACGAATGTCTCAGCTTGGCAGCAATGAATTACAGTGACTATCTTATCCTTCTTCTGATCAATCTTTCCTTCCCTCCTTCATGTTTTACGTATAGACTCGCACCGTACCATGCAGGCTTTCGAAATAATATCCGATGAAATAGGGTGGTTTATCCTTATTCCCGTAATTTCCTATGTCTGTATATTGCGCTTGTGATTGGTTTGCCTAATTGCGGGATGAAAAAATCCTCAGTTGAGGGTTAAGAAAAAAAAAAAAAACTTGCCACCGTATAAGACCAACTAACTCATCTTTGACTGAAAAGGTATTTCCAAACGAAGAGCATCGTCAGGAAGACAGAAAAATAAAATAAAATAAAAATAAACCATTTAAGTTTAATTTCAGCGGACAATTCGGTGCCTTCTAATCAACAAGAGCATCCCAGTTTCATTTGAATGAGCTCATGAATTCCTTTGCATTAGTTATCTTTAGATTACATTATGCGAAGACAGCTTATCTCCAGTAGTTCTCTTTTATTTACCATCATAAATAAAAGGGAACTGCAGATAAAATAACTTATTTATATATGTTTATCTGGTAATGCAAAGAAATTTCATCCTTGTACTTTAGATACGAAAGTAATTACGATATCTCGTTATATCAGTGTGAATGTCCGCAATAATATTGATATTGCATGAACGTAATATAAAAAGCTCTCTCTCTCATATCACGTGATGTGATAAATGAACTCGGTTTGGGAGCAGCAATAGAAGCAATTTCCATATACCTGTACTCTTTATTAATATCATCTCTATCTTTAATTCACATTGCATTCTTAGATTCTTTATGAGTGACACTGATCGAAGTGAGTAATGAGAGTTTGCATGAAAAAATAAATATCGCATTGATATCGCGATAACTCTTGTTATTGCGATATCAATGTTATATTTCTCTAGTTCATAAATCATAAAGTAGATCTAATGTTTACAAAACGTATAAGACAGTAGCCAAAGAAAACATTAATGATGAACTAATAGTATAATTATAGCTTCGTAGTCACGGTCATGCTGTAATTTTGAATTGCTGTTATTTGAGTAAAGATTTTTATCTTGCACAACGCTCAGTTTTAATTTCAATTACCTCGGTTTTTTATAGGAAAAAAATTGTTGAATTATATTTATATAAATATATGCTTTAGAACATTCATTTAAGTGTTTTAGCAAATTGGCGAGGAAAAAAAAAGATACCCTCTGGATGGAAATATGCGTTTGAACGGGATTCGGGGAGCCTTTACAGCAAACTTTATATTGAAGGTGATTTAGCCAAGATTGTAAGAAAGTGAAAGTTTTTCTTCTTTCTTTCTGTTCTCAGTAACTCGAATTTATACGTTCTCTGGCTGTACGATATAGACTTACGACCAGAGTACATACCAAATATAGTTGGTAATGGGGGATTAGATTAACAGTCAGTTTGTTAACAGTGCATGAATTGGAGCAGGGCCGCTGAGCTTAATACTTAAATCACAACACATGAGCTAAAAGCTGTAGAAAAATTAAGTGCTCCATATGTAAATTTGAAGAAAGACTTTTTAAAGAGTTGGTTAGAGCCTTAAAATAGTTCGGATATGACATTACTATAAATTATTTGAATATTATATATTATGCAAATAAGGCCGTTAGAGAATTTATTTGTACAATATACTTAGTCATTTCTCGAGAGTGCAGTGTTATGAGGCAACGTTTGCTGATCCTAGCTAGTCTTTATGAATTGACAGCCGTAGGCAGCAGTCTGTGTATAAATACGGCTGTGTTTATTAAAGGAAGAAAGAGCCAAACATGCTTCAATAAAGCAACGTAAACTATTGAGAAAGGATATTAAAAAGCCATTAGCCAAATACTGCGAAATTTAATAAGTTTTGAAATTAACAGCAGAGTCTCTGAAAATACAACCTTCGGAATTGGAGTTGCCTTGGTATTGCATTACTTGAAAAGACGCGAACTGTATTCAGGAGTTCGTATGTTCGCTTTTATTAGTACTTTTCATTAAAGTTTCAAGTATAACCTTAATCTTGAGCAGAGCTCGTGTCATTTTAAGTAATGTAATACCAGCAACTCAGATGCTGAAGGTTGTATTTTCATAAAGTCTCGTCAATTTTGAAACTGAAGTTTCAAAATATTTTGACTATGAAAGAATAACAAATTTTTGGTATCCTTTCATCAAGCCTCCGTAGCTCAGTCGGTATAGACGAAGCCCTTTGGTCGGAAAGACCTGGGCTCGATTCCTGTCCATAAAGTAAGGAACCTTTATCTGGTCTCTTTTGACTAAAGGTGAGTTAGCCGATCTCATACGGAGGTAGAGGGTTTTTTCTCCCGGATTCTCGAGTTTTTCGTCCTTCAGAACAACAGGCAAACCGGCCAGTAGAACACACGCAATTTACAGACAAGAATACTTAGAGGGCATAGGGTCCCTTATCCTCGTGTTACGGTTGGGAAGTCCAAGGATACTTGGATGGCCGTGGGCGCTTAAGTGCCTGTTAAAGCCACTGATGGATGGAATATCCTTTCATTCAACAGCAGTGCTTGTTTTAGCTAGCACTAGCAGACTATCCTCTCCTCTCCTTTCCTTCGCAAAGATACCTTTGTGAAGTGTCGTGCGTTGCTATAGTACCCTGAGAATTTCTGTATAATCAGATTAAACTTGGAAGGATTCAACATTGCGATCAATTATTTCTTGACTGTTTTAATCTACTTCAAATAAAAAAATCTCCAATGTAAAAAAGAGAAACAAAAGAAAAAAAAACACACGCACCTGTTGAAGAAGCAAACTGATAAATGTGTTGATTTTTAACTACCCGATGTTTTTTTTTATTATTATTATTAACTGTAATTTATCGCACTGTCTGAAGCCTTTGAAACACTAACCTGACCTTTCAAAGTCAATGAAGGCTTCGTTTACTGGAGCAAGCAAAGTAGATTATGAATAGTCACACCAATAAGAGTTAACGTCTATGCTGCTTCTATGGCGTACTTACTATTTTTTATACTTTCCGACAAAAAAAAGCAGAAAAATCAGCGTGCTTCTTAAGAGTTTTACACGGACTTCATTATCGCTTTGTAGTACAGTTGGGTGTTTTTAGTGGGTTCACCGAGTGATACCAATTTAGTAGGGTATTATAATTATGCAGTAATTTCCCATCCCCTTATTTTCCAGCAGGTAAATGGAAGTGTGAGACCTACATGAGTTGCCTTCATGCTCCTTTTATTCTTCTTCGCATCCACACACACACACACACACACACACACACACACACACACACACACACACACACACACACACACACACACACGAGCGTGCACACGCAGCCTGTAAACAAAGCACGGTTAATAAGTGGAAAACAATGTTACATCTTTGCATTTATTTTAAAAATATAACAAAAATAAAAGCACTCAAAACGACAAAAAATTCTTAAGTGCAGCATTTAAAATAGCATTCCATTAAAACTCTTGGCAAAATAAGCGTTAATTAAAAAAAAAAGAGAGAGAGAAAAGAAAACCGTGTATAATCGAAGCAAATGTTCAGAAAGATTTCGGTTCGTCCAAAATTGTGTGGCTCCTTTCATTTTTAGATGAACCCTAACCTCTAAATGAGTTAATTGATTTTTTCTTATTACAACGTAATAAGAAACGTTATTACAACGTTTCTTGAGTTGTTAAAAATTGTTCCAACTGAATATATACTGATAACAAAATAATTGTAATAAAGAAACAAAAAATAAACTTAGTCATGTGAAACTAGGGGGAAAAAAGATTTTTTAAATAATCCTACCGACGTAATCGAGATTCATTATCAATTCACCAACTGGGATATTCAATTCTTTACCATGAATAGAAGTTTGTTTTCCATGTAGGAATGAAATTCCTCAAGAAATGTTGTAGATAACGTTTTTTTTTTCCCCTTTTTTTCCACTACAGAAGACCATCCCCGTCATTTTCCTTACTTTCTCATTTACAAGAACATGAAAGCAAGGAGTTTTATTTCTTCTTTGTTTTATAAATTAAATAAAACAAGGCACTATGTATGGAATTTGTTTTTTGTATTTTAATGCTTCAATATATCATAACTATCAATAATAAGAGGACTACACATGAAGGAATACTTTTTTCAATAAATGTCTGAATTCACGTCGAAGTAGAGCAAACAAGTCATGGCGAACGCCTAGACATCCTTGGTACAGAATCTCCAGGCGTTTACCAGATATCCTTGGGGTGAAGAATAACTTCGATAAATACTAAATAAAGATTGGGCAGTTCGATGGTGAGGGGGGGGTATCGAAACTCGAACTTTCTATGTTAAAATGTCACAGAAATTTTTTTTATGCATTCGGACTTCAACTTTTCAGTGAGCCAAAGAGGCAGCAGCCGTGAACTAATTCTCCAGTGGTGTTAAAAGTCGAAGTTGTTCTATACCACTGGAAAAATAATGCAGGAAAGCGACCTTTAAAGGGAGAAGGAGCACAGAGAAGTTTTTTTTTTTTTAATGTTTAATGTACTAGTTACTTGTTTTCTAGTATTGTTTGTTCCTGAGCAGCATCGCTAATGGATGGTTATGCAGTGGGAGTTGGTGAATGGTCAGGTAACGTTGCCACTATCTGTACAGAACGTACCCTTCCTGTCACCTTTCTTTGTTTCGACTCGTCCTCCGCACCTCTATCTGTAGCCCTGTCTGTTGCCACCTGGCCAAACAGCCCGTATCGCTATCCCACTGATAACAAAAGAAGAATGCCTTGCCTGAAGAATCGCTAATACCTGTACCAGCGACCACGAACGATGGAAAAACTTTCCGCCCTGTTTCCCGGAAGTAGCGTGGTGGCCACTTTTCCGGCTTCGCTGTTAACTGCTACAAACACAGCCTCAACGACTTTGAACTACACCCTTCAAATCCGACAACTTCCCTTGTATTGTTGCTCCACGTGTCACGCTCCTGCACACCTCTCTCTCTCTCTCTCTCTCTCTCTCACTTGTTTATCTAGTCACCTGACCCTATACCGACACTCAGGTAGGTAGTGGCGACGGCGGTTTCGCTTAGGTTAAAACCGCGCATGTGCAGAGCGAGCTTTACTGCCCAACTATCGCACACGCACGGTGGGTCCTTAATCTGGCGGTACTGAGAGTGTCGTCATGGAAGGCAGCAGTCCGTCTAATGACAGGAATGGAGATCACGGTAAGTTCGTTGCCTCGTCGTCAAACCTTAGCAGTGAAGCGGAGACATCGTCTGTAGAGCAAAGTTCCCCCAAAGAAGACCGTGGGACCGGAAACTCCGATTTCGAGACAACACACAAAGAGCAAAGCGGGGAGAATAGAGACAGTGTAGAGGGCAACAAAATGCACGAAACCTGTGGTGTTAAGGAAGTCCCCGACACAGAAGGATTTAGAAAAGGTAAGAGTTTGTTATTGTGTTGTCAATTTGTGTAGTGCGAAAGGTCTGTGTTCCTGTCATCCCCAGCGGGACTTGTGGTCCAAACCAGATGCGCGCGATGGTTACTTCCTAAATAACTTTTGTGTAACGAAAACTTAGGTGATATTATGTTGGTGTCTTTATCCAAAGAAGCCCCGTACCCATTAAAGTGGAGGTTATAGGCAAAAAATGCAAAATAAATTCTTCTCTCGCTTCTGATGTATCGTTTCACTCCAGCCAGATGCTACAATCCCGTAGTGCAAGTCAGTGGACTTCTTATTCTCTTGACGGTCCTATAGCAAGTCTTCCGTACACTTAACTGGAGGTTCTAAATATGAATATCCAATTAGTGTTATGCTAATCTTCTTCTTTCCCTATCTCCTTACTTCGTCAAGGAAGAATGAATCAATCACATCCAGAGAAAAACTGTTTTCTCCTAAGGAATAAACTGAGCACACTCCCTTGGATTCCACTTTGCATCCAGTACATGGGAATTAACAGAAGAGAAGCTTAAAGTAGGAGAGAGTCTGCGTGTACATAATAGTTTCAGAAAAGTGGTTTTCGTACTGAGTTTTATGGAACTCTGGGGATACGCTATGATTATCCGCTAATGGAGGACATATTTGAAAAGCCATTTTGGAAATTTTGTATTCGATGCTAATTTTACTTTGGTTAGCAGATTAAAAAAAAAATAAAATAAAAACAAGTCAGTTCAGCCTCGTAACCTTGTTTCCTAAAGCAATATTTTGTTTTATTCGTACAACGATGACGTGGTGGATTTGTGCGACTTGTTTTGCTAGACGTATAAAAGAACTCTAAACAGCACTGAATGCCTTTAAGGTCTTCGCGTAATTCAAGTGTATGTATTATTTCGTCCAGTTAGTCCACAAGTAAGTACCTTGACGACAAGTGGTTGTTTGTCTTCCAACATTTTTGAATTACCAAGAACGTTTATGGATCGATAGTTGAGTGAGTTGTCAACCATCGATCCACAGGCTCTTCCGCTATAATTTTCAAAGCCTTTTTTTTTTCAGTAAATTTTTCAATAACCACAAATAGAGAGGACGGCGGTGTGCGTGAAAGATTTATCCATTAATGCGAAGAGTGCTCAAAGTCAATAAAGACACTTAGAAACAAACTGGAAAGTTAATAAATATTCCTGATAATTATTTAAATCTCATATGGTTAAATAGAAGATTTTAAACTTTATTCGCAGACGAAATCATTATAATAATCAACTAATCACGAGGAGGTACATTAGTAAAGATCTCATTACTGTATTAAGATTCAGTTTCACTAAATGCCTCGTTCATGTTGTCATTCCTGAATTTGATTTTAGGTGCCTGACATTAACAGTATTCCAGTAAACCTTGATGGAAAATAAAGCAAATTGCGTTTACTCGGAATGAACTGGATGAATCTGAGGTTCGCAATTTGCCACTCCCATACCGAAATACTTATCGAATACTTATGGAAGTGTTCTGTCCTTTAAGTGATGCTTTAACTGCATAAGTCCATGATTTCAATGAAGAGTTGCTCTCAAATATTAGAGAAATAAAATACTGCTACATTATTAGCCTACTCATCTTTAATTGAAAAGCCTCTGTAAAATTCTTCGCATCCTAGACGGGATTCGAACCCCCCCCCCCCTCACCAAACTGCAAATGTCTTAATGTCATTTCGACTGCGTTTTTCAAGTAAGGATCCCCTCCCAAAGATTTCAGCTACAAGTTAATAAAACTATAGTGGATTTTATTAGTCAAAAAAGATTAGGTTTTCTTAGCATAATCAGTACATTTTTCCTTTCCCAGAAATCATAAACAGGAGTCTTTAGCATATTATTAGAAATCCTGGAATTAAAATTCAATCGACTTTGCCCCCCCCCCCCCATCCTCATGACCGTGACCTCTGCTTTAGGAAATTCACTCTAGAGTTGAATGACGTCAGCGAATTAGTGTTTCCTCTAATCTCCACGTGACTAACTCTGACCATTATGCAACTTTTTTTTTTTTTTTTTTTTTTGGCATCGATCCCAACTTATTTTTACTGAATTATTACCCACCACTGTTTGAAGTGTGTATGTGTGGGTGTGGGGGGGGGGGAGGAGCAACAAACAGGATACCATGGTGTAATGAGCTCGAACACGAAAGCCTTAATACTACACTTCTGGATCTGCGTCACATTGTCCACAATTGATTTTACGATGATGAGATGATTTTTTTTTTTTTTAACCGAGAGATAAATCACACATTCAGATGATACAGTCCCAACTATTAGGGAAATGGAAAATGAAACCGGGAAAGTTAATTATATCCAGGTGCATTTTATGAATATTAAAGATAGAAACTAGTCGTTTATTAACACCGAATTTTAGCTGAACGACTCTCAATTAAAGGGTGTTGTACTAATGGTCAATATCCCGATATCCTTAAGATTATTAGTATTAACTTGCTAATGATACTGAACTGATTTTTTTTACAAATTAAATTTAATTATTTAAAACTGTAAAAAGCCTTTCACTTACATATATTTTATATATCGGAGATTGTATAGTTTGGGTAAATTAAAATTAGCAAATATTGGCATTTATTGCGAGCGAGATACATAAACCACAACTGTAACAAATGTTATATGGTGTCAAGGGTGATATTTCCTGTGTAATTATCCCAGTTTCCTGTCCCAATTGCACTGCACCTCATTTAATAGTACTCTGTATCAAGTATACCTGTTGATGTATATAATGTAAATATAACTATATTTAAATTATTTAAATAAATATTTAAAAGAGGAAACTGATATTCTTTTCAAGATACGTTACGCCATCTTATCTTTTACCGAAAGATTGACGGATATCGGTTTGCGAAAGCCAAATATTAGGTTTAAATATTTTGAAGGATTATAATAAAACGCGGAGTTTTTTCCGAAAGAAGTTCGAGTTTGGCATCCCGCAAATCACTCAAATAACCGACATCATGCACTGGCCTCACAGCCCGAGTTGTGTCGCTGGTAATCCTAAACGATTTGAAACATTTCAGTTTTATGACAACTGCTTAAACTACTTCTGGAGAAACAAGATAAAAAAATGAGGAGAACTCTATAAGAAAACACTCAAATTGAAAATATATGACAAATGAATTTTGTGTGTTTCTTTACTAGCCTTGAACAGTTGACTGCAGGCTACTCTGATACCCTTATATGAGCGGATTGTCTATCCGAATTGAAGTCTCTGTAACCATTCATCAGCCCACTCGGTACCAAACGTGTCACAGTGAAAGACGTGATCGGACCACAGACCTGAAGGACGCTCTCGTAAAATATTGGGAGTGATAAGAACTCCGTCTTCGAATACAGAAGTGATGCTTGGGCGTAGGTTTGGTGACGCTCCCAAGAGCAGGCTTGTTCGATGGTATGGACAAATAAAGGAATTTTCGAATAAAAATACAACGTATCAGAACGTTCTCTCTAGAACATTATACTTAGAATGAAGATAAATAAGAATAAATGTCTGTTTTTAGTTGACAGTGCTCATTGTGTCTCGTGCATTCGAGAAGTAAACATGTCAAAAAACAAGTAAACAAGAACGTGCTGTCCTCGGATTTCTGTGGTCACGAGGCGTCACATCCTTTGACAGTTACAGAAGAATGATAGTGTAGTCTAGTGAAAGGATTATGAATCAAAGAGAAGTGTGGGAAAAAATGAAAACATTCAAATATGAAACTGAAGCCTATTCGAAGAGAACTGCTGTTAAAAGTTATACTTTTGTATCATAACAAAAGTGCTTTATTGAAACGTTTTAAAGTGCTTAATTTTAAAACTAAGGGTGGTGGTGTGGCGGTGATTCTCAATCTGTCTTCATAATCACTATTCCATAATCTGGAAATAATCTTTAACGTTCTCCTTTACATTCCTTCCACTGTATCAGCACCACGAGTGCAAAGGAGAGTGTTAAGAGGATTTTGGGATTATGGAATAGTGATCATAATCATAAATTTGCTTCATAAAGCAAACAGGAGAAAGACGGATGATATGATTGAGACTTGCAAACTTCTGAAAGAGTCATACAGGATTTCAGTAGATGGAATTTTTTATTTTATGGAGAGTGGGGAGAGGGCATCCATGAAAGTTAAGAATAAATGCTGTCAAGGAGAGATGCGATTTAAATTTTTCTCTCAGAGGGTGGTGCCCAAATGGAATGGATTGCCATTGAATGTTAGGTGTGCAAGCAGTGTGAATGAATTCACGAATAGGTATGACAGTTGGTGAGGAGAGTATAGTATTATATTAATATAATAATTATAATAATAATTATTATTATTGCCTTCGGTATTTAACACAAAAGATATGTTGCCTTTACTTTTTTCAATTTATCCGTGTACAACGTTTATTACAGTTTTTTTTTTTTTTTTAACTTCAGGCATAACAGTGTATATGCATGCTTGCTTGCGTTTGTGTGTGTGTGTGTGTGTGTGTAGAGGGAAGGGGGAAATGCAAACGATTAACTTCTTTCTGTCACTTATCCACAAGATTGTTTTGCCCAACAGTAATTTAGATAACTGTTCACTCTGCCCATCCCCCCCCCCCCCTCTATCACGCACACAGATAATGTATATCATTGCTTACCACGTATGTCTTCACGCGATCTCTGTTCGTGATGTTTACGGAGTTGCGACAAAGTGTCGCCGGGTCTAATGACATCTTAAGAACAGGTGTGACTAACATTTGTATCGCAACACGCCTACTCAAACCTTGAAACAACAGATTACATCTCCCATCGCGTAACTGTGAAAAAAAAAAATAAATAAATAAATAAATAAACTCCAAATTCCTTTCCTTGCTAATCGTCCAGAATAAATTAGAAAGGCAGTCAGTTACAATGACGCATACTCTAGTAGCAGATAAAGTCTTAAGCCGAAGACGTAGCTCCGTTATTCTGCCGTTAACTTATAACAGGTATGAGTTATGTCTGTACGAGACCCCTAGTGTAACCAGTTTGTATAGTAATTACAAGCTTGGACTCGGGGAGAATGCTAACAAGCCCAGCTCATCAGTAATTCAATTATTGTCCCCTCCAAGTACGTTTAGTTCGGTCGTTCGTTCCCGCGTTTGTTGCTCCGATTTGCACCTCCCAAAATAAAAGGAAGCCATCGTACTTCGAGGTTGTTACGTACATAATATCCGCTTCCCTTTAGGAAGACAAAACGTAATTAGGAGGTCACACGCTCCCTTTAGAGATATTCCCAGATCGCATCTGACGTAATCACTATTAGTTTAATAGAACCAGAAAATGTTGGTGTATATTAGTTGTTTTGAAATGTTGTTTTCGCAAGTTACTTGAGATCCGTGTAATGTTGTTCAGCAATTTAAGTAAGGTAGCTTAGTCTGGGCTCGCAGAATCGCTCTGGATTTGGATTAAACGGCTTGATAAAATGTAATCCTGGAAAAAATCCCACTTTTTATCTGGATTTTATGATCTTGAACACAATGATTGACGGACTTCAATTTTGATTTAATTGGTCAGTTTAAATTAGTCAAGTCCGAAATGCACTTCTGTATATCTTCTCTTGATCATTTTCTAGTTTTGTTTAACCAAGTGTTGCACACATGCAACTGCTCATGCGCAGTTAAGTAATAAAAATAAACAATGGTTTTTTAAGGGAGGGGGGGGGTAGGCTGCATCCGTGACTGCATGTTAACATATAAAGTATATAAAGATGTATTTAATTATAACATTTATATTACATGCATTCAAATTTAACTTTTTGATTTAACATGAAATCAAATAAGAGATCACTCTTAAAACATATTTTGGTAATTTAATTTATAAAGAAATGTGATAGGCGACATTAGGTAATATCAGGTTTTTTAAATTGAACCGTTGTGTTGCGTATGACTTTCTCTCTCTCTCTCTATGTATAACAGAATATGTGACATAATTTATGGGAAACCTTTAAATAGATTTTAAAATAAGGAGTAGACACGAGTCTTTGTGTTTGAAAGCAGAGAGAGAGAGAGAAAGGAATATGGAAATATTCCTTTGCCACCCAACTGATAGCGCTAATCACCGCCTAATCACAGCGCAAAAATAAAGGGAAAGGTGGTTGCATACAGCAATTATTGACCTTCGAGTTCGGCGAGGCATTAATTAGGAGTAAAAAGGTTCACGCTTGCTCAAGATTTATATCGTTTTCTGCGGAAAGGGAAACCTTATTAAACTATGTGCACATCATTACCTGTACGTCATTTTTACTGATTGAAAAGAGTTTTCGTATTCTCCAAGGATGGAAAAAAAATCACCAAAAATGTTTTCAGCACTTGTCAAAGTGCAGATGATGTGTTGTAGCACGTGAACGGTTGACTTCCATCCCTTCCAGAGAGTTTGAATAGGAAAGTGATCTGAAAATTAAACGCAGTAAAGATATATTTCAAAGTCACTTGTGGATACTAATAGCATGTCTCTTGAGGAGAGGGAGGGAGGGAGGGAGGCAGAGTCGATGAGCTATGGCTTCGTTGTTTGGAGCTCGCTTCGTCAGGCGTGTATCCAACGAACAATTGTGCCTTGTACGGCAATGGCGAAACACCTGCAACTGGGTACTCAACCTTTAGCCCGCTAAATTACCTGCTATGACATGTGGAATTCTTCATACTCTCGTATCTTCTTAAGTGAATGAGCGAGAAAAAGAGGAAAATCAGCTAAAAAAAAAAAAAAAAGTCGGTTAGGAGAAGGAATAGTACAAAATCATTAAAAATGAAGAAAAAATGAAAGTTTAAGTTTAAGCTAAATAGTTTGAAAAAGAAAGATACTTTTAACAATAAAGAAGCATAAAATAATTCAAATAAAGAAATAAATTAGTTATTCCACATCGTAATATTTTACTATAGTCATGGACGAATTTTAAATCATGTTATTCGTCTGAAGAGATGTATCCGACTGTATATCTACTGATAAAAAATAAAAAAGAAGAAGAAGAAAGAAAGAAAAAAGATTCAGTATATGTGTCAGTTTCCCAGACTTTTTTGTGTAGTGTGAGATTCCTTATTTCCCCCTTAAACAAAACTTCCGACTGTGCTTTTTCATCCGTACTATTTTTTTTTTTTTTTAACATACGAACAACTAAGTCAATTTTATTGTTTACTTGAATGCTCAGCAGAGAAATCGCAGTCCGATTCTTTTTTTTTTTTTTTTTCTTTCTTCTGTCTTGTTGGTGTTCTCGCAACCGTGGGAAAACTAGCTATCAGCTGAAGACAGGATTTCCCTCAATCTGTCCTGTCACGTGTTTCTATGAGTGTCACCTAAGTAGGATGTGCATTTTGCAAGAACAGTGTCGCAACTAGAACCTCAAGGACCTTGCGGCAAGTATTCGATCTAACTCTTCCTTCCCATCCTAAAATGCCTGATTTTTTTTTTTTTTTCTAACAGAATTTTAAACAAATCTTTGTACAATTATTGTTGTAAGCTATTCTGTTCTAATACATCACCGGAGCAGCTTGAATGCGTACAACTTTAAATGACAAAAGTGAATTAGCTTTATAAAGTCCTTGTTACGATAATATTTGCAAGATAAAACTTAAACTTTTTTTTTTTTTTTACTTTTTCTCTCACTGTCCGGTCACCTTGGTCCTTGGGAAAATTGTTCCTCCTCCTATTAGTTACGCTTCTATGCACGAGACCAACTATAGAAACAGCGTACCCTGTCAGGCTCTTTTATTACATTTCTGAGAAATCTGCTCTTTGCAACGTCATCGCAGTATATGTACAATTGGGCATTCGAAGTGTCTGGAGTCATTTGAAAAGTTGACGCGTTGTTCTTTTGTTTTACTCGTTAAAAATGATGCAAATAAAAACCGCAGCTGGAAACATTAATAGCACGCATCATAGAAATTAGTGACAGAGAGAGAGAGAGAGAGAGAGAGAGAGAGAGTAGCAGTCGTGTTTTATTAAGATTGTATTTTCTTCATTATGCAGGGAAAAAAAAAAAACATTCCTTAGACTAGTCACGTGTCACTTTTTTTAGGTCTAAATGCATCTAGTGATTATTAGAAAAGACGTAACAACAGTAGAAGTGATACATCAAATATATCGCCTACATGACTGTGGCGTTTTAGATATTTATTAAATAATAGATCTTTCGACTCTCATATCGCACCAACAGTTGAAGCTGTTTGAGAGATTCTGATGTCACGTCCATCTGGAACAATCTAAATACGTTTTTCATAAAGTTTATGGGGAAGACTTAAATATTATTATTATTATTATTTTAAATTTGGAGGTGGTATATGTATTCGTAGGTGTGAATGATCCAAATCATAGCAAACACGTTATTTATTTTATTCCTGGGTAGAACCTGATGTCATAGACAGATGGAAGTACTATGTACTATCGTCGTAAGCAAATAGTTTTATTACATAGGGAGATATATCCCTTCCAATGAAGTGGGCGGAAATATTTGAAAACTTTTTTCATTATTTTTAACAGTTTTAAATGAAAATAAAGTTGAGAATTTAAAATAGAATCCTGAAGTTTACAAATAGGCAAGCCATCTCCGTTTTATTTCTTCTTTGATTACAGAAAATGTAACTCGGATTTCTTTTCTGAAAATAAGTGTCTGATATCATACTCCATCAAATAGTTTTGAAGTTGATTTGTGTATGTGCAACTAGAGAAATTTAGCAGAACTCCAAAACTACTTGATAGTATTATGCCGCATGTGGCCTGCGATCTAGCTTTACGGAGCTCTTCGTAGTGGAAATGGAGGAATGTGTTCAAAGGCCGTATGTTGCCCGCTTCTGCCTATCCCTTAGAGCAGCGCTTCCCAAATTGTGGACCGCGGTCACCTTGGGGGCCGTAGGTTTTGTTGAGGGGGAGAGGGACGTGAAATAATGAAAACAAATTTAAAATGTTTTGAGACTAAGTAGATTTTTTTTATCTTTAAAGAAATGTATTTATTATTTCTTTTTTGTTATTTTTTTATATTTTAATGGAAATAAATCACACATTGGTGCGGGTTCATAAATTTTGCTTCCTGCGTATTTCAGCGCTTGATGAATATTAGTAAATATATGTAAATATAAATATAAATATATTAGTAAATATAGCAGGGTTTTTTTTTCCCGGAAACTCGAGTTTTTCATCCCGCATACAGACAAGTTGGCTCTTCAGAACACACGCAACTTACAGACACAGAATACTAGTTGTGGTGGAGGTGAGCGGTAGATGGCGTTGATGGAGATGATTCGTAGTAGAGGTTCGGTGTAATGGTTGAGACAGTTGTATCAGTTGAGACAGTTGTAGGGTGTCCTCCCGCGATGAGTCTTCGGACTCCGTGGAGGTATCAGGAATAATAATAATAATAATAATATGCTTATTCATATAAGTTTCATTTCAAAGCAGAAATCTAAGAATTGCAGTTTCGAATATTTCACTTGATATTGACTTTTTGTGTAGCAGTATTGAAACACATCTATCACATTAAATTGTTATTAAACTTCTTTTATGTTTTTAATTCTTGTTTTATTACTAATCGTTTTACGTTGCATGTGCTTGTACTGCAAATGTACAATAACAATATATTTATCTATATAAAAATATGAGATCATTGCCAGTCAACTGTGTATGTAAGATGCTAAAAATATAATGTTTGCATTTGATTTTTGCAATATTCGCTGTGTATGTTTTGTATTGAATATAAATACAATAAATATTATAATAATATATGTCTATATTACGTTTTTTTTTTCGAGGGGGGGGGCCGTGAAATATTTTAATTTTTCCAAAGGGGGCCCTGACATCCAGAAGTTTGGGAAGCACTGTCTTAGAGCAGTGGTTCTTAACCTGGGCGGTAGCTGACTGCCTCTTCAGCATTCACAGCTCCCCAGGGGGGGGGGGGGGGCTGTGAATGCTGAAGAGGCAGTTAGCGTTATAATACTACTAATATAATAAAAGCAAAAAATTCCGTAAAGGCTTAGAGTGTAGTGTACTTTGTTTCTCAAAGCGAATGGCGAGATCCTCATCGATGTCAAAAGTGTTTACTTTGCTTCCTTACATTGGATTTTACACTAACATTAAGAATGGAAGCGTTTTCTTAACTAATCATTCTTTCTCTCTCTCTCTCTCTCTCTCTCTCTCTCTCTCTCTCTCTCTCTCTCTCTTTTTCCCCCCGTTCTCTTCCTTTTTTTTTTGTTCAAAGTTTGTTGTTTATGCAAGAATTTGTTATTAACCAATACTCTAAGCATGCAATACTAAAATACATTTATTTATTTATTTTATTTTAGGCAAATCAAAAGATGGTGAGACTGTCGCTCTACCCAAGTCATATGTGGTCAAATACCTTGGCAGACGAGATGCAAGAGGACTGTGGGGTATTAAGCACACTCGCAAGCCCGTAGATGAAATGGTAACGGAAGCACGAGCGTTGAAACCAGGGAGTCACTTGCCGCTGCTGCGGCTGGAGGTGGCGAAGGAAGGCGTCACGGTGACCGAAATGCCCCAAAATAACAACAAGAATTTCGAACCCGGATTGTACCCCATCGAATCCATCTCGTACGGAGTTCAGGATCTCGTCTACTCCCGCGTGTTTGCCATGATCGTGGTGCGGGACACCCTCAACGCCTTCGAGACTCATCCTTTTGTGTGTCACGGATTCGTGTGCGACAGTCGTCAAAACGCCCGCTCTCTGACCTTGTCGCTGGCCGCAGCTTTCCACGAGTTTAGCAAGTCAGTGATAGGAAAGAGGGGAATGCCCGCCACCAAGAAATTCGCCATCGATCTTCGGACAAAAGACGAAATTCAAGCTGAGATCGACGTTCCGTGCGACTCCGAAGCGTGAACCGGTATTTAGTAGCGGGTTCGATACCGAAGGGAGGGAAAAAAAAAAAGAAAGAATCTGAATCGATTTGACTTAAGTGAAATATGTGCTCCGAGGTGCATTTTGAGTTGACAACCCTTTGATGAGGTGTCGGATGCTGTACAGTTTGTAGTGTTGGGATGTGTCGAAAGCCGCTCACTACTGCGAGACATAAGGACTGAATGCGGACTCTTATGTTAAAAGGTCTCAAAAGTCTTCTTGTTGGCATCTATTCAGGATGAAGGAAACGCATCTCTCTCTCTTTCATTATCGATCATCATGCCCGATTTGTAAATGCCTTGAAATATAACTCGTCCGGACTCGAGATATTAATTTTGTAATATTTAAGTGTAAACGACACTGGAATGTTGTCTTATTTCTGAACAGTTGCATAAATAATGTGCGAAATGCCGGTTTTCTTTCCGGTTGTCATGGCAACTGGAGGAAATGAGAAAATTGTGAATTGCTTTTGCTGACTTATTTGTACAAAGTGGAAATGTTCAATCCACAATCATGCTATCGTTGTATGTATCCCATCTTATCCCAGAGCATATCCCACATTTGTTCCAATGGCTTTCACTGTTACTTTATATACAGAAGTTTAGTTATGAAGAGAATAATCTGTCATTGCAAATTGAAAATAAAATATTTCGTTGATGAAGTTCCTTCTTTATTTTCCGATTAAAAATAATACAACTTCATGCACCTGATAGGCAACTAATAGTTCTGGATTTCTCCCAGTTCGGCAACATAATTACCACTCTATGCATCAAAGCAAGTTTTGGACGCAAGAGGGCACCAACTCCTCAAATCCAATTTATTTTTAATATCACACGAAAGATGCATATTTTAGATGTCCAACATTTATTTCAGTGCGCGCGATATTTTCCATTATAATGTACAACTCAATAAAACAGGAGTGGAATATCTACAGGTGATCTTCAATGTGACTTTTTTCTTCTCCCCACCCCATAATCTAAACAAACACGAATTGGGATGTGGTTTAAAGAACTGAAGATTTTTTTTTTTAAATTTGCAAACACAAAAATATTAATGAAGTTAGCAATGCACTTATTAAATGTTAAAATCATTGAAAAAGATTTTTTAAAAAAATTAAATCAATAAACTATACTTCAGATTTTATTTTTAATATTGAATATACTTTTTCTCATCTATACATGTATGTCAGAAAAAAAAATAGACTGTTGTCCTAATGGGGAGGGTGTTTCTCTCGGGGGGGGGGGGAATGAAGAAAAAAATAAAGATAAGCTTTTCCAGTCTTGATTTACCAAGTTCACCTGAGTGTTTGGAGTCAACTACAGCAATCAGTGCAGAACTGTAAAATGACAAAGAATTCTGATATCCATTGATCACACCGGAAAACGATTTAAAGCAGCTGCCATAAAATGATTATCCGATAAAACAGACTAGGGCAGAATAATGCTGTAGAATCTGTTGAAGTGTGACAGTATAAAACTGCAATTAGGGTTAGCAGGGAAAAAAAAAAAAAATACCGGAACGCAACATACCGTGACCTTCTCGTCGAAATGAATATTTACAAGTGTATTTGGAATAATATTGCTGCGATAGTTCTTGTTCTCATAACCTTAAACGAGTGCCACAGTGGGACATTCGTTCATTCCATGCACTTCATGTGCACACTGCTGGACTTGTGTGTTCGTCATGGACCCACAGTCTAGAAAATTGACTGCTACCAGCTGCTGTAATACTTTCTTCTGTAGAGGCTTTCTACATTCCACGGGAGTTTAGTCAACTTATCCTGGAATCCTGTCTTCCTTTTAATACCATCCAACTATTTAAACAATATATTATTTATTATTGATCAATCAATAAATAAATATTGATCAAAAATGAAGAATTGTGTATAATGCTATTTTGTAGGTTGTTTTTGCATACTATAAAGTCACCTATATCTTGAAGGTTGTTTTATTGCCTTTTAAGGTGTCTAAATATGCGGTGTGCAAGGTGAGTTGTTTATCGAAATCATGTCTCAACAGTGACTCGACACGTTTTCTATATTCGTAGTTCTAGCACGCACGTTGAACACGTCACAGGTTTAACGATGTATGGCTTGACCACTCAGCCGCTTCTGTATTCATTAGTGTTTGATAAGCTGTTGTGTGTTAGAAAAGAACAATGTTCTGCAGTTTTTGTTCTTCGTTTACGAGTTTCTTATTTTTAATGCAAAAAAAAAGTTATTTATTATTAAAACGGGTTTATCATAACAATTGTCTCTAGTTATTGCTATCTAACGGAGAAAAAGATATGTCGTTTAAGTGAGATGTAAGGTTTGTCTTTTCCCTGCTATGGAGTGAATGGTTTATTACATAAGAGTACATGCTTGCATTTTTCCCCCCTCCACAATGTGCTTTCCATCTGCCTGTGAAACAATGGAATTGTCTGGTGTAGGAACGTAATAACCAATTTCAGCAACAATCATCTTTTTCATTCAACTCTAACATTTGAACAGCATGACAGAACAAGCAGTTTCCAAGGAAACCATTACCAGAGGAATTTTTTTTTTTTTTTTTTTTTTTTTTTTTTTTTTGTAGCAACACATACGTAGTCGACAACTCGTAAACAGGTGATTACAGATTATTATTATTATTATTTTTTTCAACACAGTATTTTGAATATCCGTTTGTTATCACGAACATGCCTCATAAAAATGTTTTTTTTTTATGCTCTATAAAATGAATATCTGACTACTTCAATATATGTTTTTTTGTGTGTGTTTTAAAAGCTGGATCTGTGATTATTATCGAAGTTAAGTTCAAAGGAAACGAAGACATTAAATAAAAGAATACCATTCTGTAAAGAATATCATGTTCTTGGTTAAATGAAGAGTAGTGATGGTGGGGAACTTGATGGCGAGATGTGATTATTTCCGAAAAGAAAGAAACCTGTTCTGTTGTGCAGATTATTCTTGTTCGTGTTGTAAATACCGAAGATAATGCAACACGAACAAGAATAATCTACAATATCGTTTTTTTTTTAAGTCTCTAACATCATTAATGGGGCATTTTCATAAGCGAAAAAATTTGCAAACTAAATTTTTGCAAATGTCTCTTTAACAGACTTTTTTTTTTAAATATTAATCTAAACTGGTTAATTCTTGAATTAAAACTACAACATTAATGACATATTATTTACTACAGGGTTATTTAAATTTTTTTTATATTTTTTATGTTGGGCCCATATACAAGAGGTCAACCTACAGTACGTTAGTACCGTATATGGGTGATGGGTTGTGAAAGGAGAAACTTGTTTACATTTGATTTAAAGGCCTGCATATTGTATTCCTTGGGAAATATGTCAGAGGAAGACTGTTCCACAGTACTGCAGTAGCAGGGATGAATGAGGAGGAAAAGAAACTTGTTCTGTGGGTTTCGAGGTGTACTGTGAAAGGATGTTGGGCGGCAGCTGTACGTGTTCCAATGGGTTTAGTACAGGGTGGGGGAATTATTGATGCTGTTTCAGATGAACATTTCCCGTGAAAGTATTTATAGAATATATAGATTGCAGAGACCAAGCATCTATTTGAAAGTGGGGGGGGGGGAGCGAGTTGGTGAGGGATGGGTCATTTATTAGTCTAATTGCTCTCCTCTGTATTAAGTCAAGCATTTTGAGGGTGCTTTTTGGAGCCCCACTCCAGATGTGAGAGCAGCACTCGAGAGCTGGGCGGATTTATGACTTGTGTAGTGCTAACAGCTGTTCAGGGGTGAAGTAACGTCTTGAGCGAAAGAGAAAACCTAGTTTTTTTGGAAACTGAGGATGCAATGGTTGTGATGTGTTTATGCCAGGAGAGACTTGATGTCAAAGGTAATTCCGAGAAGAGAAATTTCGTCTTGTCTGTGAATTTGAGTGTCATCGAAAATAATGCTGGGGGGGGAAATGGTTCTTTTTTGTAAGAAATGAGACAGAACTGGGTTTTACTAGCGTTGAAGTTGACAAGGTTGTCTGAGCCCCATTGGCGGATGGCTTGGAAGTCAGAATTAAGGGCAGCGGTGGTTGATGTTCTGATAATAATAATAATGAAGTGAGTTGTGTAGAGTAGGGTTTGTCAAATGAAAGGGAGGAATATAATGTGCTGTCATCTGCAAAACTGTGTATTGGGTTAGAGGTCAACTGAAGTAGGTCATTGATATATAGAAGGAAGGAAGAGATGGAAATATATAGAAATGTCGCCAATGTCACCTTTTTATAGGATAGGATATTTGTCCTCTTTTCTCATTAAAGTGAGGTCAGATTTTAAAAATAATAAACAGAAACTTAAAATATAGTTTTTTTTTTTAATTTCCGAATAATTTCACTTCATATTTCACAATCTATAATTGCTGAAATTAACAATTTCATCAATTATAGATATAAAGATATCGCCTACAGTGGCGCTAATTATGAAAAGTAGGCCAAATATGTTTGTATTTAAATATTGCATGGTATAACAATAATGTAGTCATCAGAACTTTAATCTAATATGGTTCTCAATAGTTTAGATTTATAATAATAATATTAATCATGCTATATAAAAACACTAAAACAATGCACTTTATTTGATTTTCCATCGATTATTGAATTCCTAAATTAGAAAAAATAAGGAGCACAGAAAAAAAAAAGTGCCCATGGGCATCAAAATGTTAAAATCGGACATTACTCTAAATTTCCGTATTTTTAAACGTACAGTATTCTCTCCCCTTTCTAGTGAATATAAAGATTCATAAAGGATAATTGAATATGTTCACATTTTTAGTGTTTTTAATATTTTTTACGATGTCATGTATCTGATCTCATTTTTTATTTTTATTTTTTTTTAATTGATTAATTATTATTATTTTATTTTATTTATTTTTTTTTTGCGACATCGTTCTAGATTAGATACCTTCTTTCCCTGTCACGGCGTCACACTTTTCAGATTATCTCCCTCCTGCCTTCAAGTTAGGGAATGAGGAACAGGAACAAATGTAAGACAAAATTTCTAAAGATTGCGAACACCTCTTGTAGAACGTAAGTTATAATCTTTTAGGAATGCGTTATGTCAATATTCTAGGAACAGTACAGAAGAGGAGGAACGTGTAGACTGTATTCTGTGTGGAGAATATTCGTTTCATTAATCATTGATTTGATTTATATATTAAGCGGGGGGGGGGAGATTACAACGGAAAAACATCTAGTGGTATCAAATGGTATCAAAAACCATTTATCGAAGAGTCTTTGTGCTGCATGCTAATATTCAGTTACGGGGAGAAACAGGCGTTAGGGCTTCATTTTAAGGAATCGTTGCAACGTCTCTGTGGATGATTCTCTCTCATTATCAAACAACTTATCATACTAATAAAGAATTTGCCGCTACAGTGTAGAGTAATTACTCAATGAAAGAATTATTAATACATGTATCCTAAAAGAGATACGAAAACCACATTTTTTGAAATAGTAACTCACAAAGTTTCCAACCTAAACTATATGCTTTTTTTTTAATCATAAACCCACACTCGAAAGGTTTTATTAGAGTATCCGGTTGCCTAAAGATTTTACTAAGGCTTCATGGCCTTAGTCGCTTTGGCTGAGAGCTATGAAGCCTTAGCTGTAATTCTGCATAACAACAATCTCACTGGGAGGAAGAGGATACCAATCGCTGCAAAAGAATATAATGACGTAATAAAATAGAGGAAAAGATCTCACGCGCAACACTCATTTTAACTACTGCAAGGACTTTTATGTTTCGTTGATTTCAGTTGTTATGCCTAATACACCTTAAAGGATGATACGTGTGTAAATGTAAAAATAAATAAATAACTCCTGCACTACTTTTGTTCATTATTATCAGCTCTTGGGCGATGATGACGCTTGCTGAATGTTTTTTTTTTTTTTTGTACAGAAAAAAAAAATAATTCGAACTTTTTATAATTGATTTTTAAAAATTATAGATATAAAGATATCTGCGATATATATTTTATTTATTCATTATAAAGATATAATTAGGCACCTTTTCAATATTTTTTTGTAAATCGACATTTTATTAATTGTTATTTCATTTTATTTAATATTTAATTTTTTACAATTTATTTTTTTAAAGATTACGCATATCAACACACAAAGCACAACACGTCACAAGGCGCAACATGTTTGTAGCGTGCAACAAACGAATAACTTTAATAAACAGGAAGAACTTGCACTCAGCTAGTTAACTATTATAACATTAATTAATTTCTAAAGGGGGGGCTCCGCTCCCCTGACGCCTACGGCGTTCCCCCCTGAGTTCCGGACGGGTAGGCCGGTTCTCCTTGAATTCTGATGACTCGAATTTTGAAGACTCGAATGGGGGTTTCTCCCCCCCCCCCTGACGCCTACGGCGCTCCCCCCTGAGTTCCGGACTGGTAGTCCTGTTCTCCTTGAATTCTGATGACTCGAATTTTGTAGACTCGAATGGGGATTTCTCTCCCCCGCCGGCGCATACGGCGCCCAACCCCCTGAGTTCCGGACTGGTAGTCCTGTTCTCCTTGAATTCTGATGACTCGAATTTTGTAGACTCGATACTCAGAGTAGCCCTGAGTTTCAAAACGTTTCAAATAACTTGACAAAAAACGTGACATAAAAACGTTACAAAAAAAAGGCTTATCATTTTATATTATAGAGTAGATTATAAATAAACTGTCAGTAGGCTTAGAGAAATTCAATTAGTATTCGCATATAAGGTTTCTATATGTGTTTATTATTGGCTTGGTTTCTTACTAAGAAGGCTAGGTTATTAAAGATTTTGGGGCCAATTAAATATGATGTTTATGTATTATTTCTTTTTGTTTCTGTACTTTTGGCATTACTTTACCGCAGAAGTGAGTTTCTGTACTTTTGGCATTACTTTACCGCAGAAGTGAGTTTCTGATTATTAAGAGATTTTAAGAACATCCCAGAGATATAGAATAATAATCCTAGAGATATATAATATAGAATACCGCACCATATGACAGTTCGTATCCACGCGAAATATAATTTTTTTTTTAACAGTACAGTTAAGAATCTTTTTAAAAAGAAACTGTAGATAGCATACATCTCACTCTATTGAAAATACTTTTCTAACATTTGATTTCCATCTTGGTATACGTTGCTATAGTCAGTATGTCATGGTATTCACGTTCTCAATCTCCATGGAGCTGCGATTTAAGTTACTTTTACAATTCCAGTTATATAGGAATATACGAATGAAGGTACTAATGGATATATTTTTCAGTTTAAAGCCTATAAATTTTGTTTTTTACAGTACTGAGAATAAGTTTATTATAGTGGGACCAGTGTGTGTGTGTGTGTGTGTGTGTGTGTGTGTGTGTGTGTGTGTGTGTCGCCATTTTTAGATCTGTATTTACTACGTTTTGCATTTCATTTACAAAATCTGCAGCGAAGATCACTGAAATATTATCCTGCAAAGGTGATTAGTATACTAAATAATTAGATCACAAAAGCAGTAATACAGATTATAAACAAAACTGGTTCAAGTACAAAACCTCGGGGAACTCCGTAAATTTAGCTGAAGCAATCTGCCATAGTTCGTTTTTTTATTATTATTTTTACTATATTTGATCTACATGTTAAATAGTTTTGAACCAGTCAAAAGCAGCTCTAATTCTTATCTGTCCGTCTGTTTTAAGCTCACGCGCAGAGTAACGATTGGCTTGTAAAATCAGATCCAACGGAATAGGGCAGTTAATCTTTATTTCCGTAGTCTCTTATATCTGCATGTCGCGTGTGTTCTTCTGACCACTTGGCCTGTTTTGCGGGATAAGAAACCCGGTCACCGCCGTATGAGACTGAATAACTCATCTTCGGTTAAAAGGTTCTTCGCGTCTTAGACAGAGTTCAAAGACAGGTCTTTCCATCTAAAGGGCATTATCGAAACCGATTGAGCTACGGAGGCTCTTTAATTCCTGTTCTCCAGTTTTTTTTTTTTTTTTCTTGTTTCTTTTTAAATATCGCAGGACAGTTTCTTAAAAGCTTTCTTCAGGTCTAGAAAGAAAACTAAAGTTAATTTATGTTGATCTTGCAATAAAGTTTGTAAAGTCTCACTAACTTACATGTTCAAGTGCTTAGTTTTTTTTCTCAATCCAAATTAGTTTCTAGAAATTAGCAATAATTAATTAGTAATTAATTATTGCTAATTTCTATAATATTTTAGAAACAAACCGGGGAGAAGGGTTCGGTCTATAATTTTTAGGATAATCTTTGCATCTCTTATTATGATTGATATCACTACCACAGCCTTTTCTCACATTATGTTCTAAACACGCCAGTCGCGAACGATAAATTAAAAGTCAGCAGAGGATCTAATAAATACATATGACACACTCTTGAAGGATGCTGATACCCAGCAACCGAAGAATTTTTAAGCCTCACTTTAAAACTCACTATTTCTTGAGTGATATCGTCGAGTATCTTATTGAGCTATACAATAATGAATACATTTTTCCTCACAAGATGGCGCTCAAAACTATGTTTTCACCTTAATGTGTTTTCTGTATATCAACTTGTTCCAGATTGATAGACTGTGCCACGTGAACCACCGAGATTCCCGTTTCTTTATCTACAAACGTGATTTCTTCTGTATAAGAAGAAATCACCATCTTCTGTATTTGTGTTCGTATTTCTTCTTAAAAAGTGTAGGTCACGAAGGCAACCTGCAGACAATTGAGAACCTCAGGAAAAGGTTCATGTGGTTATTATTTCTTTATAAGCGCGCGCATGTGTATGTTTCGACAGGGTCGTACTTATGTACAGGCGCACGAAGTTCTAGCTATAGGTCCAGAAAAATTAGGGCCAATTTAGGCAGGCCCCCCCCAAAAAAAATCAATGGGGGGGGGGAGAAGTACTCTAGTGACTGCCTCGGGAAAAGTGTAAGTACGGCCCTGTGTGTTCGATTATATTTTGCATATCATGACTTTTTGAACGACTGCCATCTTGATCATATCAGTTTTAACGCCTTTAAGTTAAATGTTCAAATGCAACGTTTGACTACATTTGCTAATCTATTACGCAAAGCAGGCGACCTCCGTTATACTAAACATTCCACAGATTCACAAGTGGGGGGCTGAGATCAGATAAGTGTTATAATTAACGGAGATGTTCGGATGTTTTGTGGTTTCAGTTTTCTCAACATCCGGAAGAAACAAATATTTAATCGCGATGAGAATCGATCCGCACTATTCTCTTTTCCTTTCTACTTTCACAGTTGATTATAAGTCAGGGTTTGATTCTCAAGATAATTCCTATTTATTTATTTTTTCCAATGCTTTTAAGTTTTATTTGTGATGAAGATTGAAGTTTCTTATTTTGTAAACTTTTTATAAGCATTTAAGTTTCAAAAAGAGCCTCCGTAGCTCAGTCAGTATAGACAAAGCCCTTTGGTTGGAAAGATCTAGGTTCGATTCCCGTCCATGATGTGAGGAACCTTTATCTGCTCTCTTTTGACTAAAGGTGAGTTAGCCGGTCTCATACGGTTTTTTTTTTTTCACCCGAAAACTCAGGTTTTTCGTTTCCCCAGAACAGACAAACCGGCTGTGAACACACGAATCTACAGACATAGGATACACCGGGGAGGCATAAGGGCTAACCACCTTAATCTCGATACGGTAGCGGTTAAATGTAGAAAAATCTTCGACACCGCAAGGTAAAAGAAAAGGGAAGGAATAAGTAAGAAGTACTTAACTAACTTACATTATCCTAAACCAGTTGTGAATATTGTCATAATTATACAAGTTGAATAGTATAATATGTATAATTTGTATACGTGATGTGAATAATAAACATTAAACACAAAAAAAAAGTTTCTAAAAAAAAAAGATTATATTTTTGAATTCAAGCTTCTAAAAGGGAATTCAGAAAATTCTTGATCAATCGGATCAGTTTGATCAACCCGATGCACATTGCGATTTAATCAGAAGAATACTCGCAGCATAAATATTGTAATTAAAAAGAGTAACACACACATCAGTGAGAGCTCCGTTTTTCCTTCTTCAGCAAATTTTGGTGAAATGCTTTGGTGTAGTCTAAAAGATCAGTTTGCATTGGAGCAAATAACCTGTCTAGTCTATGAATGAATCTTGATTCAATATAAAAATGATAATGTGCATTATTATTAGAAAATAACTGATACATTATTATAGTCCAGAGCTTAATGTAACTCACAATATTTTTAGCAGAGTTTAATTCATCATAATTTTTGGCTTCTAGGTTCTCAAGATTCCTATTCGACTTTAAATATTAAACTATTACCAAGTGGTGTTCATATTAATGAAAAGCGGTGACATCGAACTAAGAGTGATAATAAATCTCAATAAAGAAATAAATTATGTTTACAGCAGTGATGGCAATAAATATTTATTCTAAGGGCGCAAAGTGACTTCTTAATACATAAAGGAAGAAAGTGTAAAATAACATACTCCATTCGAACAAATGAATAAACTATGTCGTGTTCCAGAAAGAGAAAAACAACCACACAAAACAAATAAAACAATATTTATTATATAGAGGGCGTTATTGTGGGTAATAAATAAAACAGTAATCCCAATAGTCCAACAATTACAGATACTCCGATCACCGGCATCCTCAAAATATACATCATGGCCACAAAGCGCACCCAGGTTAGTTAGTGGTTGCTATGGTTACTGAGATACACTGTACATGGAACACCTTTTTTTTTTTCTTTTTTTTTTTTTATCATTTTTGTTTTCTTCTCGTGATCAACGTTTATTATTAGGAAGAAGAGGAAGGCGTTGTGGTGACCCCAAAGTTATCATTCACACTATACAGTGCTTCGGAGTTGGGACAATCGACATTGTAAGGATAGTCGCATACCAGATAGGCTTGGTTGAACATCGTCTGGTTCGGACAGAGAAAAGCGAATTCGCCCACGCCGTACCTGCCCGGACAGATGTGGAAAACTTGACAGTCTATTTCAACGTCGGCGTAGTAACCATATTTGCGTCCTTCACATGAGAACGCTGTTTTAGGGACGGTTTCGTAGAAGGGAAGAACTTGCGCCTGCAAATATATCAAGAGGTTTTAAAGGGTCATGGGAAGAAACATACTCTCGATGTCGTGTTGTCCACACATGAACTACTCGTGTGAAGCTCATGACATCGAGAATTCATCATAATCATTATTATTATTATTATTATTATTATTATTATTATTATTATTATTATTATTATTATTATTATTATTATTACATACAGTATGTGGCCAGTGAAATTTCTAATTAATTATTCTCAAGTGTTCGCTTTTTTTTTTTTTTTCAGCTACCGTTCTTAACACTACATCATCATTAGACCACCATCGCTAAATTCGTGACGTTGTCATGGAAACGGTGCAACAAGATGGATGGATGACAGAAGATGAAAGTAATCGTATAAAATGAGAAATCTCAATTCTGTGATTTGTTATTTGTCCTGTATGTTTTCCGCAGGACTGATAATCATAATTATTTCGGTTTTCTTTCTTTTTTTTTTTTTTTTTTAATCTTTATCCTGCGAAGTCCAACTCCTGCCAATTTCAGAAGCGTCATATAAAAGTAGCAGAAATAATCTTCTCTGCGATCTCATAATCTACCTTCGCTATACGAGGTACGGAAAGTGCAATTCTCTTTCGGAGTTCAAGGTGAACAAGTACAGGATATGCATGAACGCTTAACTTTTGACATCTCATTTTCTGTTACGGATCAAGTCGACCTGTATGTTTTCATGACTGGATCTCGCGCCTGTTTTGTTTCAATGCTACTTCAAGTAATGACATCTTAATTTAGATTAATTATTTCGTTCAGTTTTTATCCGGGCTACTTTTTTTATACTTCTTCGACAGGTTCAGGCACACACCATTTGTTTTTATAGGTCAAGAAGTAACACGATCTCTGAGAAAACAATGCAGTACGTGCAAAAATACCAAATAAGAACAGTTTTCGTGGGACCCAAGAAAACGATAAAGACAATGCAGTCGTTCGTCCTTAATATGCTGGATTAAGATGGAAAAGAGATATATTTAAAACTACCAGACGAACTTGGATTAAATTCTTTAGAAAAAATAAAGATAATAAGAAAATATTCGACCTGAAACTAGCCTCATGTACACGAACAACAAATGACTATAGGAGGGAAAAAATGACTTGTTCAGTCAAGTATAAAAATGCAGAATTATAAATGTATTGTTATCACTATGTTAGCAACATCGAATTGAAAATGTTGTCATAGCAACGACATTACTGCCTGCTATTATCTCAACAATTCCTTGTATTGTTAAATGCGTGATTATACATTCCACTACTTTACGTGAGCAATATTTTTATGCTACTCACGTGTGAAAAGTAGGAATAAACGTGCACACGTGACAAGCATTAAATCCAGAAAAGAGAGAGAGATACAAGGCCGAATAAAAACGAATATAATAGGTGGAGTAATAATGGTAAATATGACCTGACCTATGCTATTTAGATAGCCATAAAGATTAGCAGAATAGTGTACAGTTTGTGAAATATTCACCAACCTTAAATAGCCTTAATTAATTCCAAATAACAATCCTTTAATTTTCTTCTTTTTTTTTTGAGAAATAAATAAAGCAAATATTTAATGAAGCAGTTCGATATTTCTCTCCTTAACGATTCTTGCCAGTGAACTATTTTTTTTTTTAAATAATCAAAGAGAAAAGTAGATTAAAAACCAATTTATTTTCGAGTATTTGCATCTACTCTTTATTAGGATATAAAATATAAGCTTGTACTTACGTCTGACATTCCCCAGCACATGAAAGCTGCAAAAGAAAAATAAAAGCAATTAGATAAGTAAATGGTCTCTTTATAATCAGTAATAAGAGGATAGTTATTTCAATCGTTACATTAAAAGCTTGTTTTAGGCTATTTATAGAAATACTAATAATACACCAGCTCACAGAGAGAACCCCCCCCCCACTCAAAATAAAATAAAATAAAACATTGTGTGCTAACTTTAAGAACTTTTGATTTTAAAATCAAAACCTTTTCATTGTATTTCTCAAGGTGTGATATTTATGGGTTCGTTTCTTCCTGTCTATTCTTGTCCTTATGAGAGGAATCTTTATATGAACTTTTTTTAACAGTTTCAAGGTGAGTTAGCCGATCTTTAGCAGTTTTTTTTTTCCCTCAGAAATTCAGCCTGCAAACCAAACCGGCCAGAACAAAGCATACCGTTAATAGAAAAAAAAATACTATTAATGAATGTAGTGGAAGGATTAAGTACTGTAGACGATGACTGTACATGTATAATGCCCTCTATTGATCACTACCTGAACTCCATGGAGATGTCACGTAATAATAATGATGATGGCGATGATAATAAGATGATAATTATGAAAACTAAGCTGATTCCTCAACTCAGTTTTCATAATCCGTTTTTTTTTTTTCAGTAGCAGTGGGATTAAAAATTATGATAATAAATCCTGTCTGGCGGGACCAATGAATTTCCACTAAAATATGTCGAGCGATTTCAATTTTCGACTTAATCAAACCATTTGTAGTAAATATCGAAATTAGATAAAAGAAAATTATGCGTTTAGTACATAAAACCAAACAGGGATCGTTAACCAGTTGTTGGTAAAATGATAAAGTCTCTTTAGTAAAATGCTACAGCGAAACTCACCGTTTATTATTGTCTACGATCATTTCGTCACTTGTTTCTTAGGATGTCATTCTAATTCTATTTTCACAGAGAAAAAAATAATATATAAAAATACAAAGAAGTAAACATACTGTTTTCTTTATTTTTTAAATTAATTTTCAATAGTTACATTTTTAATTTAAATTTATTCTCTGTGTGTGTGTGTGTGTGTGTGTGTGTGTGTGTGTGTGTGTGTGTGTGTGTGTGTGTGTGTGTGTGTGTGTGTGTGTGTGTGTGTGTGTGTGTGTGTGTGTGTGTGTGTGTGTGTGTGTGTGTGTTAAAGATGCTTAAAAGTTATATCCCTGGTTTAATTCCTGACATATACCCTTCAAGGGTGCACAGGATATTATTATTTTTAGTACTACATGAAGAACTTACATCATTATTAATTTCCTATCTACAATTTTCCTCCAAATTAATCGGTTATCTGTCAGGAATCCAACCTTATCATATTTTATATTTCTATCTTCTAAGGCACTTTTTACTTTATCAATCCACCTACATCTTAGTCTTCCTCTGAGTCATTTTACTGCAAACCTGGCAGAGAACACTTGTTTTGCTAATCCTTCCTCTCCCATTCTGTTTGTAACCATACCACCAGAGATTAGCTCCGCTAACACATTCCTGGATGCTAACAATGTCAAGTTCTTTCCTAATATCCTCATTTTTAATATGATATTGCCATTGATGCCATCTGTTCACACCCTAATCTTTCTCAGGAATCTCATATCTGTGGTCTCTAGTCTTTGGTCAGGTGTTTTATTTCTAATCCAGCTCTCAGATCCATAAGTTAGAATTGGTGTAAACACTGTCCTATATACAGCTAATTTAGTGATCTGACTAATTTCTCTCTTATTCCATATGAATTTATTCAATTGAATTTCTACCATACTGGCTTTGTTGATTCTGTTGTATATTTCCATATTTAATTTACCAACTTCACTAAAAATTGTGGCTAAGTAGCTGAAATGTTTTACTTGTTCTATAGGTTCTCCATTCACAACGCAGTTGATATTTTCGATCCTTCTGTCTATTTTCATTGAATTTGTCTTATTATTGCTGGCTTTCATACCAAATCAATTACAAGAGTTATTCAATTTAATCAGGGAATCTTGCAGACTCAGACTTGTAGCGGATTTATTTAGAAGTATAATATCATTCACATGAAACAAAGAGCTGAGATTAACACCACCAATTTTGATATCATGTTTAATACCACTTTCTTTCATAATGTGATCCATATAGATAATGAATAACAGAGGGGATAATGTACATCCTTGTCTGACACCATATTTAACATTAAACCACCTTCTTCTACTTCCTTCAATTCTAGCTGCTGACTTACAACTCAAATAAAGACTAAGTATCGTTTGATATAATGTCCCATTGACACCATAAAATTATGCTTATAGTACATAACCGTAGTACATAATCATATAACCGTAGCGTTTTGAATAGCTTTTCTCTTGGCATATTGTCATATGCCTTTTGCAAGTTTACAAAACTTAAATACAGATCTTTGTTATATTCCCATGATTTCGCAACTATTTGTCGTAAAGTGAAAATCTGATCTTGACAGTCTCTATTTGGCCTGAATCCAGCTTGTTCCATACCAAGCTTTCCTTCCACAATCCTTCTCAACCATTTCTCCAGTATTTATGTAGGTGTATGCTTTTCATCCCGCAAAAGCAGGCAAACTGGCCTTGAGAACACTCAGCACTACAGGACATAGGATAGACCGGGGCATAAGGCTGACCACCTTATCCTGTAAACGGAGTGAAGTCCGATGATCAATGGACCCTCGAAACCGCAAGGTAAAAGAGGGTATAAGGAAGAAGATGATGATGATGTATGCTTATATAAATCTTACCAGGAGCACTCAGTAGGGAAATACCTCTGTAAATATCGCATTCAGTGTTATTTCCCGTTTTCGTCCCTCTGTCCAGGCATGAACTATGAAGTTCAGCCACTTTAAGACTCTTATACAGGGTGTTCGGGATAAATTTGACATATTTATAATTAATTATATTTTCCCGTAAGTTACATGTATTAACACACACTTCTCTTCATTTAAAAGTTTGGACCCTTCTTCATTCATATACAAGATGTCAGAAAGGATGGATAGCTGGAACCCACCTGAATCATGGAAGAGAATAACTTGTATCATGATGATTCGTGCCCGCCATCAAAATAAGGATATTACGACTGCTGCCCAATGCTCCCTGAATACAGTAAAAACAATCAGGCATGAACTAGAGACTTGCAATGGTGACTACGAGGATGTAGCAAGAAAAAGATCCCTAGCAGACGATCTGATTGCGTTCGTACAGCAGAATTCCTCGCAAATCTGCAGGAACAGGTGTTGAAGAACCCTGGCATTGGAATTCGGGCTTTGTTCGTGGAGTTGCTAACTGTAGTCAAGCCCTGGATAACAAGGGTAGCCAATGGTAGGCCGTATGTATGGCAGCAGGATTCGGCCCCTTGCCACACCTCTGGGAAAAGTCAAAAATGGTTGTCTGAAAATTTCTACGACTTCACCAGTCCAAATGTTTGGCCTCCAAACTCCCCAGACCTTAACCCCATGGATTATTTTGTATGGGGCGCAGTTGAAAAAGACACCAATCGCACTTCCAGTAATACAAAAGCCCAGTTAATGGATAAAATTAAAACAGTTTTTGCGGCCCTTCCCAGGGAGACTGTAGCATCAGCTTGTTCGAGGTTCCGAAGCAGAATTGAAGCTGTGATCGATGCTAATGGTGGTTATTTTGAGTAAATCTTGTTGATAGTATTGTAATTAACTCTGCCTATAATGTTTTTTTGTCAATTCATTAAATTTAATAGATACAAAGAAGATTTTCTTTTTCCTTACGAAACTGTCAAATTTATCCCGAACACCCTGTACCTCCATAATTGATCATTTCTGGTCGAATATCGTCTGCTTCAGCTGCCTTTTCACATTTCAGGATTTTGATGGGTTTTTTTGTACTTCAAGTATGGATATGTATTCCTGATTGCATGCCTGTTGAGTGTTTTTACCACTGTGCTATAACTGCTTGTTTCCATTTAGCAATTTTTCGAACTAATTACTCCATACATCAAGGATACCTTTTACTCTAGTTTTCATGTCACCTTTATCATCTCTAATTCCTTCTACAGCACCCATTCCTCCATTTCTGAGATTCTTCAACAGCATCCAGAATATTTTTCCAAATCCCTGATATTTATTTTCTACGTTCTTGTCAAAGTCTTCCCATGGCTTTTGTTTAGCTATTTTTACACAGTGTTTAGCTCTCTTACATTTGTCTCTGTATTCTCGAACAAGCTGACTTATTTTCAGGAACTTTCGATATGATTCCTGTTTTCCTTCACTGCCTCTCTAATTTCCTGTTTCCACCATTGAGTTCTGATTTTTCTATCCTTACAGACTATCCATTCCTCTCTGGCTGAATCAGTCAATGTTTTCTTCAGGGCTTGGTTTGCCACTGAATCTCCCAGGTTTGGTTCCTGTTCTCAAACTCTTCCATTTTTTCTTCAATAATCTTTATGTATTTTAGCCTACAGTTCACATCTGAGAGCTGCTCAACTTTTATTCGCTTTGAAACTTTCTTACATGTTATTCTTTTCAATATGAAATTCAATTTTATCCTGCTCAAGACTAAATGGTGATCACTCCCAATTTCAAATCCTCTGTACACTCTGGTGTCCTGCACCAGGGAGAAAACATCACTATCAACAATAACATTGTCAATGAGACTTTTCTTATTCCTAGCCTCTTCTCTCCATGTGAATTTGTGCACATTTTTATGTTGGAACATGGTGTTAGTAATAACCAGTCCATGTCCTGAGCAGAAATCCAACAGGTACTTGTCATTATTATTCGCTTTGCTCTTTTTTCGAAAATTTCCCAAAATATTTTTGTATGTCTGTCAATCATTCCCTACTCTGCTAATTAGATCTCCAACAAGGACCAACGTTTCCTTTTTCATTGTGTCAGTTGCTTTCTCTAAAGCCTCAAATAATTCCTCCACTTGTATATTAGTAGAACTTCTGTGGTTTATCCTTTATCCAAAGGTTAGCAAACAAAACCTTCGCGTGAGGCAACTTCACTTCTCTCTTACTCTTTTATAAAGGTGGCATTTTGTCTGAAGATGCCACGAGGCAGGTCAGAAATGAAGGTTTAAGATGTTCTTCGTCCAAATGTCTTTTACCAGTCTTTCTAAATAATTAATTCCGACATCCAGAATATCACCATCTTCAGTTTTATTTTTATTTATTTATTTTTTTTTTTCATGTCACCTTTATTATCTGTGATTCCTTTTACAGTACCCTTTCCTCCAATTTCTATAATCCTTGTAACTTTTTTTCCGCCCTCGTGATATCACTTTTCTATGTTCTTACTGAAGCCTTCCCATCACTTTTCTTTATCTATCCTTATATATTACTTTAGTTTCCGACATTTGTCTATGTAATGTTTGTAAATTCTTTCATTTTATCTTGAATAATGTTTGTATATTTGTGTCTACAGTTCGCACCTGATAGCTGTTCAACTTTGATTCGTTTTAAAACTCTCCTATATATTTTCTTTTCTATGTGATATTTAATTGTATCTCCTCAAAACTAAATGGCGATCTCTTCCAATTTCGAATCCTCTCTATATTCTTCTGTCTGGAATCAGTGGATAAAGACAGTTGTCAACAATAACAATCTTTTCATGAAAATGAGATCTTTCTTCTTTCTTCTCTCCAAGTGAATTTTTGCACATTTTTATGTTGGAACATGATGTTAGTAATAACTTGTCCCTGTACTGAACAGAAATCCAACAGGTGCTCATTCTTAATTATTAGTTTTCTTTTTTTTTTCCAAATGTTTCACAAACATTTCTATACATCTAGTATTTCATTCTTACTCTGCTGGTTGGATATCGAACAAACACCACCATTCCCTTTTTCACTGTGTCAGCTGCCTTTTCTTATCTACTAACCAAAGACACGAATAAGTACCATTGCCCAGTTCTCCATTTTGATGTTTGCCTACATCACTCCACTTGGAATTGCTTGCCTTTCAAGAAGATTTTTCTGACGTTTAATGTAGAATATTGCAGCAACTTCTTTCTTTCCTTTCTCATTGTCGCCTCAATATAACATCTTCTAATTGTTATTTAGAAGAATAGTGCATGTTTTTCGTCTTCTTTTTTTCGGTAACACCAATTATGTTAATGTTATACTCCTTTAATTCTTCTGCAGCTGCTCTTTTCCGTTCATGCTTCTTAATGGCAGTGCTAACTTGAATACTGCTGATAGTGAGTTTAAATTTGTTCAAGTAGCGAAATAGTCCAGTGTTTGTGTGGGGGGGATGGGGGGAAGACAGAGAGAGAGTACCGATAGCGGAGGGCTACAGCTAGCACGAGCACGTTGAAAGGAATACAAAGCAGAATTACTGTGCTGTCGATGAATCTCTGAAATGAAGTAAACCAACCGATTGCATATTCTTAACGTTCGCTCCTTCGTGTAGCAAAACAGTGTGAAATTCAATCAAAAACAAATTCCCTTACACACAGAAGTAAACTTTCTTCTATTCACGTACTATCAAAGTACATATACGTTCGTCAGATTTTAACTACTACAATAAAGCCGTAAATTGACGTCAGTTTGAGTTTTTGACAGGAGGGCGTGTGTGTGTGTGTGTGTGTGTGTGTGTGTGTGTGTGTGTGTGTGTGTGTGTGTGTGTGTGTGTGTGTGTGTGTGTGTGTAACTTATTGCCCAAAGTGATAAAGCTCTCATTAAGACATATATTAAAGTACAAATCATCAGTTATAGTATGTTTGCCAATCGAAAGGGGATCCGTCCATCCAGAGACAAGTTAATCTGTCTAAATCCAAAGTTAATCTCGTTGGAAAATTTTACTCCGTGACTGGTCATGATATGAATCCATACAGAATTGAAATGTTGCTTGGCATTATGACAGACTCTGAGACTAGTATTTCTTGGATGTAAATTGTACGCGTCCTTATAAAGAAACTCTGTCTGCTATCATTGATAATAAAGGGCATTATTAACATCGACTGAGCTACGGACAACAAAGAAAAAAGTGAAAAATGGAAGCGATTCGATAGAATAATGTTACACTAACATTGGTAAATTATAATAAGACATAAAGCTGTTGTTCTCTTATTTGTAACGCTTTGATTACTGGAAGTAATTAAAGTTTGGAAGTTTGGTTTTTGAGACATCACTACAGTTGTTATAGTAATCAGTATGTTTAGATAAATTATCTTATTCTGTTAAACCCAAAAACACAATTAATTTCAGAGGGAAACAATCAACAATTCCCTTAACATTATTTAAACAACTTTGCCGAAATGCAACAATTAAACGAATGAACACTATTCCCATGATACTTCATTATTAAATTAAAACCCCTCGAGGAAGGACCTGCCCAAACACCTGCAGGGATAATTTATTTCCATTTCACATACACAGTTGGAGATCAATTCCAAAATGTCTAAAGCACCAAAGAAGACCTCAGCAGCAAACTACCGGAGAAAACCAGCAATAAATCAGCAGATAAAACTGGAAGAAAACCAGAAGATAAAATCCAGTTGGAAACATACAGTAACGCGATCTCAGTCGCCATTCAAGAGACTGCCGGTAAGAACAATTCAGTCATCATTAAATTACTGTCATTGACTTGCTTCAAATAATTGTTTTCCCTTTGCAGTTAACCGTAATTGATATTTCTTAGCACTTTCAATGATGATTTCTTTGTTTCGGTTGCAGCCCACCTACTCCAACTTGAACCTGTTTAGCAAGGCGGAGAAGCATCGCATTCCGGGATATCCTCCCCTGATGACCACCCTGAAAGGAAAGCATGGAAACGATCCCAACACCAGGATCAGTCGCTCATCCGGGTGTGCTCTGAAAGAGTCCTGGAAGTTGCAAGAAAAGTTGGAGCCCTACAAGACGTTCAAGCCAGAAGCCTTGAAGAAAGTGAAGGAGACGCAGAAGTGGAGCAAGCCGGTAATGGCTGGTAGAAGATCTAAGAAACCTCGAGACATAAAAAAATACTGAAAGACTGTGACTGATTCAATGAGCTGAATGCACGAACGTGAACCTAGCGAGATATTTTAGTTGGGTGCATTTGTAGACAAAAGATGCAACTCAGCGTGAGTCTTGTTTACAATAAAGAAAACAAATAAAATAATTATTGGCGTTTGATTAATACTCACTTCATTTCATCGTGTTCATGGCGACTTTGGGTTGTACTTTACAGTTAAAAAGAATTATTACACGTTTAGGGTTATCGCAGTACAAAATACGGCGATAATCAGACTACAGCTTAATTACATAAAGAGTGAACTAGATACGTTTCTAAAATTAAATGAACCAACAATTTATAATTTACGACTTGTAAATGAAAAAAAAAAAAAAAAAAAAAAATATATATATATATATAATGGCAAATTTACCAAATTTGGTAAAGCAGTAGTGTTATATAAAGGGAGAGTAGGGGTTAAAAAGAAACGCGTCATGTGACATAAGTGTCACATGACGTGTTCTTCACGTCAGACATCAGTTCTTTACGGTGTACGTTGTTATTTATGCCACTGTTCTTGCTGGTTGAGAAATTAGAAAAAACGTGGCGATCTGTTAGATGATAAACTCTTCACAATCTATTTTATTAACAATGGGATTTAAAAAAATAGAAAAAAGAAAAATCGAGTGTTTTCTTAAAACATCATTTTAGAAATAACTGCATTATTTGTTAGCTAATGTACATAGTCCAGTGGATAGCACTTCCAATCTGTTGACTGCCGGTTCGAGTCCCGCTTTAGGCATAGATGTCTTTCGGTGGATTATAAATTTCATTACAAGTGTGAGCCGACCGCAAATGGAACGTTTTAAAAGGCAGATGAGGGAAGAGGATGAAAAAAAACTCCCATTTTTGGTTGCTGGTGTAGGGTTTCCGAATTATATAAGCCTCAGTTAATCCCACGATATTAACATACTGTAGGTTTACAACCTTTTGTGGATGGGATGGATTCACATGAAAAAATAAATAAATAACAAAAAATTAGACGTAAAAGAATTTATTTTATTTCATTTAAAAACAATAAAAAAAACTAGTATTTTATGCATGTAAATTGTACGCGTTTTTCTGGAATTTTTTGCTACAAGAAAAAACCCCTTATTTGTGAATTTATTTATTGTTATTTATATTTAAATCTCTTAACCTTTGGTTGTGGGCTTGCTTACTTTCTTGGTGATACGCAGTTTAATAGACTTCGTCGATATACGAATCCACTAATTGGGAAAACTGCAAGAACATTTGAAGATATTGGTACATATGCTCATTAGCATATCACTTGATATACGAACACGCCATAAACCTGGAGATAATCTCTCCCAGTGCGGTTGTTAATCACCATCTACAAGAACTGATGTTGAAGTGCACACCGAGAAAAACTGGTTTTTTTCGATTTATCTTCTGCTGACAAACACGAAATCTTCTCGTGGCATTTCCTGCTGTCAGTAATGCATTTGTTTACAATACATAGGAAGTTAGCTTTTAATAAAAGATTTGTCACAATAAATTATTCCTTTAAAGTACAAGGATGCATTTTGTTTAACAATCCGTGTATTACTGCCAATTACTACTATGAGTTAGTTAAAGTAGGTTTCAATGCATTTAGAGTCTCCAAGAGGTCAATGGGCTTATTATTGATTATTCTAGTGGATAATCTCCGTCTATTTTACTCTCATACCTCCTCCTCTCTCATGTTCTTTTACTCTTTTTCGCCTCTTCTTTTGTCTCAATGTATATTTCGTGTGTTCTTTTCTCTGTTTTCATGAGAGGGTTCTTTGCATCCATTACCCACATTCTCTTTTGCTACAGTTCCGGTGTGTGTGTGTGTGTGTGAGAGAGAGAGAGAGAGAGACATGAATAAACTTACAAGACATGTTATGTTAGTCGTTTATGTATAATTTTGCCACGCCGCCCATTAAGCTGCAGGTCAAAGGTCAGGGTAAAGTTGCCTAGTTTTGAAGAATTATTTTCTTGGGGATGGATGGAAAAAAAAGGCTGAATATTAAGAAGGTGAAAATTCGGTCAGTGGTGTACACACACGACTAATTCAGGTCACCCTCACAAAGGATGGGAAATGCCAGAAGGTTTGGTTCGAGCTCACTGCTTCGAGGCGGAAAAGAACTGCAAACATTGCAGATACCCTTTGACTTCCGTACAAAGAAAGGAAAAAGGTCAGAGGTTAAAGAAAGTCAACGCGATTCACTAGTGACTTTTAGAGAAATGGTGAAAGTGTTCGGGAGGTAAGTGAGGGGATTCCTAGTGAACGAAAGTGGTGGGAGGGATGCAGCGTAAGAAACAATGGCTATTGTTGTGACTTATCTGCGTGCACTATGAGAAGTCGGTTGTAATTGCTGTAATCTGAGAGACACATGGAATATGATAGCGCACAGTTTCTTAAACTGTAGGTCACCTGATTATGATGAGAACGCTTTCTTTTGTTAACGTTATTAGCAAAAAAAACTAGCTTCGGTAGTCACTGGTTTCTCGGTTAAACACGAAGTCCAAAGCTGCAATTTCAACAGCACAGACTCACGTTCAGTAATGTGTAGGGAAAAATTACAGAAAGAAGCAAAAAGTAATTGCATATTCGTTCGATAGAGGTCACTAGTCGTCTTTATTCGTGGTATTAACTGTCGTAATTGAAAATACCTTTGAGTGGTGGTAACAGTCACGACGTAGGCAAACCGTACTCGAGATTCGATAGAGAACACCTGCGCCACCTAACTGGTGCAGAAAATAAACAAATCGCAGAAATAAATTATAATGTTTTAGCAGTTTAAATGCCAGTACGTTTATAAAGTGAATTAAAACGTTTGGAATTGGAAGGCTTAATGCAGCTTAATAGGTACACTTTAATTTTATAATGGTCATGATGAACTGAGATGAAATCATACGAAAACAAATGATAATCATCAAATCAAATAATCAAATTTATAATAGTCATTAACAAAATTTAAAAAAAAAATTCCTTTGGCAGGCTACAATTATTTGTTAGGAAGAGATGCGAATTTTTATATGAACGACACTGCAAATTGAATACAGCAGTGGGAATGAGATGTACGTGTATGAATTCAAACAAGAGGGATTATTCGACTCTCAGATCCGCAGCCGACGCAGTTCAACTGGAGACCTCTCGTGAAAATAAGAAGTTCTCTTTTTTCTTTTCTGAGTTTCTGACTGAGCATCACTCAGCATTTCGTACGGCTATGCTGCCTCAGTGTACCCTCTACCCTTAAATGCTCAAGAAATTCTGTTAGAAAACAAAACTAATTTTTAAAAAATCGATACATAATACATCAAAACGATAAATAATATATCAACATTCCAAAAAAAAAAAAAAATTCTTAGATTAGCATTCACACTTTCCCCAATTCTTTTCTATGTGATCTTAAAAAATGCTCTAAATATCCCTCTCGACGTGGTGATTTCGTATTCATAAAGTCGGCTTTGCTATGACTGTATCAAATAATTACAACAGGGCCGAGTTTAAAGTGATAAGCAATAAACAGCAGCAGTGACAAATAGTAAACCACCAACGCTAAAACTCTTCAGATGTGTGTGTGTGGCATGCACCACATTTTTTTAAAATGTAAATTTCACACATGAATCGTTGTATAACTGTAATACGTTATTATTCGTGAGCAGGCTGAGATTTTTTTTATTATTTATTTATTAATTATTTTTTATATAATGGAAAGCTCTAAGCATCGAACTTTTGGAAGTCATTGCAGGCTTCCTATAAGCGGGGAAATGGTCTCGCAGAAGGGGGAGTAGGGGTTGAAGTTTTTTTTTTTTTTTTTTTTTTAGCTAAACAAACATCCGTGCTCACAGTTGAGATTCGAACCTACAGTATGTTGGTTGGTAGAGTGGGCATGTTATCCACTAGGCCAAGTAGATCAGCAAAAGATGGCAGCACTGGTATGATTAGTATCAGTCGTATTGCCCGGATATTTATACTTTGACAGGTTTTTAGATGATGGTGGAATCGGTAGTCTATAATATGTTCACAGAACTTAAATAATGGTCAGATAAAAAAAAAAAAAAAACATATCATCACGCCCCTCCGAAAAGTTGTACTCGTGTATGGTGATTAATCCAATCGCCATAGATGACTGTTGACAATTTCATTAGTCTCCTTATCAATGCGAAAATGATTTTAAAGTTAATTGGCTGGCACCACATTGGGTCTAAATATAAAAGAAGATAATAATAATAAAAAAAAAAACATGAAATAAAAGATAGGCATTTCTATGATAAAGAAATCGCGCAGCACTTGAAAGAATAAAATAGAATAAAGAAATTATTGAATGAGAAACAGACTTCAGCTGTGTTTGTGAATGTCTTTAGGTGGTAATTGACTTTCTTTGCCTATTGCGAGACCACCACCACCACTTAATGGAGACTTGAAGTGGCTCGAAAGAGTTCTATATTTGACCTTGGTTTTCTTGACCTAGGTTTCTAGATTATCAAAGCCTTAACCCACTAGGTTTACAACCATTCGCGGGTCATGTCATTGAAAAAAGTGAACTTCCCAATGAGAGAAATAAAGATAAACTATAAAACGTATATAATTCATTTTTTTTTTTTTTTGCAAAGCAAAAATCCTCTGTATTTACAGGTCCTTAAGGCCAAAGAGCTGCTTAGATTGTTGGCTTTCGTAACCATAATTTTAGGATAAGGTGGTTAGTCTGATGCTTACATATTTATTTTATATGCAAATTGCGTGTGTCCTACTTGTTTGTTTGTTTGGTTGTTTGCTTTGAGGGATGAGAAACTCAAGTTTCAGGGATTAAAAGCCACTGCCACTTCCTTAGAGCTTTAGTAGCTCAACTGTTTCGACGACGGCCTGTTGGTTGAAAAGACCTGGGTTCGAATTTCGTATATGAAGTCAATCAAAGACGAGTTAGGCAGTCTCATAATGTGACTTCTATAATAACTTTTTCTATAATCATTCCCTTGTCAGGTAGCATCGGTTCCCCACCAACCACTAGGTTGAAGGACGACACACATCACTTTTGTATGAGACTTATCTTCAAATAATATAAGTGCGTAAATCCTGATAAAGGATTCAAACTAATTTTTTACAAAGGGTTTCGTCGAAATCGACTGAACTGCGAAGACTTTTACAAACATAAAAAAGAAAAAATAAAGAAGTTTTTTTAAATAGCAGAGTGTTAAGTAAGAATGGGTGGAGTGCTGATTTAAATGTTAATTGACACTCTTCCATTTTACAATTTAAAAAAAAAGTGGAGACGAACAGATAGCAGCAAAAATGACCAATTATCGATGGGCATGGTAACTTCCATTGTGCCTCTACGGACAAGAGAAAAAGAAAGACAGGAAAAAACAACTAAAATTCGAATTTTGAAAATTACAAGAATAGAAGTCTGTATGGAAGAAACTAGAAAAAATTCGATCAACAAATACACTGAGAATAATTATTAATGATGGTGATGAAAACAGGAACAGAAACATTTGTATACGCTCAGCTGTTTAACTAAAGATAAGTCAGGGAATCACCAAACACACTTACTTACCGATGAGCAACATTTCTCCCCGTAGTAATCGCTCCATTATTTTTCTTTTCAAATTTCCCGTGATGCTATTCTTCAGAACTCTCTACCAATCGGGAACTCTCTATAATCATAAAAAAAAAGAAGTTTACTATATATATATAACTATTTCCTCCAATGCAATACTATAGCTTTCATCTGTCTACTGATCACTTGAGAATTCGACAGTGCTTTAATCTGTTATAGCATAGTACGTAGTAATGCATGGGATCTGATAAATTTCGCAGATCTAAAAAGTTATTTTAGCTGAGTCATTGTAGAGATCGCATGCAGTAACATTAGCGTGTTATGGCATACGTAATACCTCATATGAACGTACATTAAAAAGAAAAAAGAAAGAAAGAGACCATCGAAACATTGTGATGAAAGATAACTAAATCCCACAACAATAAATAAAATAAAATAAAATTGGAGAAATTCTGTCTATTCGACTTCTTTGTACTTATGCTTTTTTCATCTTAAGAAGGCATGACCTACCATAAAACCCTATAAAATATTTTGGGAAGTATAATATTTACAGAGAATAATATAGTAACCTATTATAGCTGATTCTCTCTCTAGATGTCCCACTTGAAATAAACTACGTCTCTAACCCAGAATTTATTTGCATAGTGTCAAGGGTGAAGTGTGTTTAGCTGGGACAGTTATTTCCTCATGAAAGCAGTTTTGCATTCCTCTGGAGAGACGTATTTGATTTGTACATTGCCGACGGGCTATTTCAAGGTTGTGACCCTTTAAGAAAATTTTTCCTATTGGTTCTCCTGGGAGTGTAGATTAAGTGTGAGTGCAAACTTTTCTGGCAAAAAAGAAAAAGTGGGGAAAAAAGCAGTTACTCGGCAAATAGTATTCTCATCTCCTTCTCACTTCCGATGCAGATAAATAAAATGATTGGCTGTGTTATTTGTAAATAAGAAAACATCATATCAATGGAAAACAAAATGCAATAAATTATCTTGACAGTTGGCATTTTGTTTTCATCCGGTGGTGCATAATTTTGCCTTCACCTTTTTATATGCACCAAAAGATACTTTCAGACACTCCGCAGGGTAAATTAATCGCAGTTTAACATTTTTGTAAAATAAATAAATAAACAAATTATAACATTTAAGACGTTTAAATCCAAACTAGCAATTTTGTTCCGAGTATTGTAATAAAAAAGGTACCATTACAATACCGGACGTTCCTTAAATACTTGAGGGGTATCGACGATGCTCAAATGGATGGAAAAACCTCGGTTCGAATTTTATATACAACATGGAGAACTTTTTATAAAAGTCTTTTCAACTGAAGGTGAGTTAGTTGGTCTCATAAGGAAGGGTCAGGGTTTTCCCTCCAGGAAACTCAGTTTTTTTTTTAATTCCACAAAACAAGCAAACCACCCAGAAGAACACACGCAATTCCGTACTTCCTAAACACAATAACAAATTCAAGGCCTTGTCTGTGAGTTTAATCAAGAATTTTAAAATCATTTTCTGCAGTTCAGTGACTACTGATTATACTAGACGAAAAGCCCTCGTATTATTTTCACGGGTGTCACGTAGATGAAACGATATAGACTCTGAGTCATTCTCAGTAAGTTCATGAATGAGAGTTAAGAGAATTTCTGTGATGTGGTCCTTACAGCACCAGAGAAACTCTCTCATATTCCTCTCTCCTCGTTCTCGACCCCCAGCTACGGTTCAACTAGAACAACATTGACAGTGAGATGGAAATATTATAAATTAGACATTAACATAAGACATCGGGCATGAGTTAATTGTGTAAGGGGGGGGGTTGAGATAGATTTCCTTCTGAAAAAAAAAATAGAATTCCTTCATAGAAGAGGCAAACTAGTCAAGAAACTAAAATGCAGTTAATAGACTTTAGCGTAAAGGTGAGCCTCCGTAGCTCAGTCGGCATAGACGAAGCCCTTTTGGTTGGAAAGACCTGGGTTTAATTCCCATCCATGACGTGAGGGACCTTTATCTGGTCTCTGTTGACTAAAGGTGAGTTAGCCGGTCTCATACGGGGGGGTAGAGGATTTTTTCTCCCGGAAACTAGGGTTTTTCGTCTCTCGGAGCAGGCAAACCGACCCCGTGAACACACGCTTCTACAGACAAAAAACACCTCTTCCCCAACGTCAAGCTCTAAGACAAGTCGGTTTTTGATTGCACGCATAAAGTCGCATCATGTAAAAATGCCGACCTCAAATAGACGGGATAAGGAACAAGAGGAAGAAGAAGAAGAAGACTTCAACGTAAAGCTATACATTCGGCAGAGTTAACCAACACAGTGATGATGAAATAAAGAAATATCATGGTATAATATTATTTCAAGAACTTAAATGTACTTGACATGTACATAAATAATAAAATATTATTCAACATATTTTAAAGCACATTAGATACTATCAACTGACCGCATCAACACCATTTGGCACTAATAATATTATATTAGTAAGTATAAGTATTACATTACGTTAAGAATATCAGTGCATGTGATATCATAATCCTAGTTCTGTGGCCTCCTCTCTTTGAGAGGGTTGCAGCTGATTTACTAGAGAGATATGAAGCAAGGTGGTTTCCCGTTGCCTTCCTTACCAGCATGAGATATAATAGATAAATATCAAATACAGACTCTTTTTTCATTGTGCAGTGCAGTTTGTTGTTCGTATGGTGTAGAATAACATCCATTGATGAGTCGTCGGACTTCGTTGGAGTGTCTTATAATAATAATAATAATAATAATAATAATAATTAAGATAATTATTTTTAAAATTCATTTGATGAAAAGAACTATAAACAGATGTATTTTTTTTTGTATTGGGGTGGGGGGGGGGGGTTGCTCACTACATAAAGTTGCGAGCTTACATAATGCTAGCTACCTAACAAAAGAAAACTGAAATGTAGGAATGAAAAAATGAATGTATTGCTCGTAAGTGACTTAATACACAATAAACTATAAACGTGTTCAGTTATGTTAATTTAATCTCAATAGTTTATTTATAATCAAGATGGTTGTATCCTGATTATATCGGGAACGCTATCTGGACTACAGAAACACTTTTTTTTTTATTATTTTAGATATTTATTTATTTTTGAAGATCAAAATTTATTTGCTGCGTCATTTGAAGTGCAATTGGGAGGAGAGGAAAGAGATTCTTCAACTGTATGTTTGCTCAACTCGAACTTCGGCATTATCGGGTTAGTCGTGCAAATTATTAACAAGTACAATGTTATAGTAACAGTTACGTGCATTAGAATATTATCACGCTGATGCGCATGCCTACAATGAGAATTGTGCACACGTAGGCATAAGGATAAATAAACAAATAAAAATTAAAGTGAAAAAAAAATTTTTTTTTATTCTCCAGATATCTCAGCCTGAAAATAACAAGTCATCTTCAGTGGTATGTAGGCTGATATGTACAAGGTAGAACATTAACAATGGATTATTTAAAAAATAATATGAGCCCCATGATGGTATAAAGAGCATCGTGCTGTGGGCGAGATGTAGCAGCTGATAAATAGATGGGGAAAAATAGCTGATAAGAATGAGACTTCCCATATTATTCAGAAGAATGGCTTCACTAAACGGACTATACATATTTCAATCAATATTTCAGAATTGATTTCAAGAATCCTCAAGAAATACACCCTAGTGTTTACATTTTTTCTCGATTAAGAACCTTTCTTCCTGGCTACCTTCTAAATATAAATACTCTCCTCTCTCCTTCATGGCGTCTACTAAGTTTTCTGCGATGGGCATCTCTCCTATTTCGGACCAACCAGATGTTCTCTGCAGCAGAAATTACAAGAACGCCAATATTTACATGATTTCTTATTATTAATAAGAAATCTGAGAAATCTGGTTTAACACGGCATGGGATTCATGCCGACTTTTTAAGGAGAGTGCTGCGTCCTGGATGAAAAATCCGAATTTTCAGGATAGAAAACCTTGCAATCCTTGTATAAGATCTGCTAACTCGCTTTCATTTGTAAAAGCCTATATGCAGATTCCTCTCCTCTTGACGAGAATGGAACTCAGGTCTTTGATACACAGACATTCTGCGCAACGTTTAAAATAACCAATAAAGATTTAGTATGATGGTAGCGAACATGTAAGGCAGTAAAATACTCGATTGATCGCAACATCAGTGAAGAACATGCGATCAGGAAAAGAACGTAACACCATTAAACAATATTTAATTAAAATACTTAAATTTCTAAGAAAATACTATTTAAAATAAAATTTAAAATCTGTATTTGTGAACCATTGAAATGCAGACTTATCAGTCAGCTCCAATAGAAAATGTCATATTACTATGATCAATATTTTCCACTTGGCTAATTATTATTATGGACACCTCCATGGAGTCCATAGTTTATTTAAATAGCTTGTTTATTTACTAGTTTTCTATATTTAACTAGCAAATATACTACTTAGCTAAGGTAAATGTGTTCAGTTACTAAAATCTTATCTTTTAAACACTCTAAAAATCTTTTAAAATTAAAAAAAAGAGCAAACAATCGGTGAAATCAACTACAAAATTCAAGAACAGTTTCTGATTTTTTTAAAAAATAAAGAACAACCGTAGATAACAATCATTATAAAATCAAAACTCTAAAAATTTTACTAGCTTTTACTACAACTGGAAATTGAAATATTTTAAAATCACCATCAGGTAGAGTTACTCCTAAATAGCAATCGAGTAGCTGTCTTCCTGCTGATCACGTTTATATTCAAATTCAGGATAATATATGCATGCTTCAACATCTGACTTTGCTATATAACCCTTTGAGTAGCACAAAATGTTGTCCAGTTTGCAACCATTTCTATTAGATGGCTGATCTTTACACAGAGCATAATATGCAGGATTTAAAGAGTATTTAATCCCCAAATGAAAGAGATATAAACTGTCACTCCACTCCAAGAGGTCAAACTATTACCCAACTGAAATGTCATGTTAAGTTATAACACTAAAACCTTTTGGTTTGGTTTTGGTTCAAGTATCTGTGGTCTATACAACAAATTGGTTTTTGTATTAAAGGTTTCAAAAAGGTTAAAATTTTATGAAACATTTACTACATACGGTAAAACATGTACTAAAACATATATTAAATATGAAAAATTTCATGAACTGTTTGACATTAACATATTCGGAACTGCCAGGATGACAGTCCTAGTTCAAGTATTCTCCTTCAAAATGAAACTTTAATTTATTAAAATTTTTGGATTTTAGAATTTTAACCTAAAAATATTTGATAAGATTTTCCAAATATTTCCATAAGAATTTTTTTTTTTTTTTTGAAGAAGTTAGAAGAAAACACGTGAATAAAGATTGCTGCCATTGCTTACCGATAAGGGATGCTGAGAGAGAGAGGTTACAGCGATATCGCGATGTCAGACAAACCAGTGGAACGATGTCTCGTAGTCCTCGTGGCGTCCACTTTAAAACTGAGGTCCTGTTGCCTCCTCCATAATAAATAGAGGTTGGTCACGTGACCCATCGGATGGTCATATTGTTTCGGCTTCCTGTCAATCACTTACGGCACCAGAGGTCACTCCTGAGCCACAAAGTGGGTCGTCCACATTTGCATGAAGGTACTATGTCGTCAAAAAGGTTACGCGCATTGTCCGCAGTGGGTCACTATGCCGAGCTTTCCCTTCCCCCCCCATCTACGGATGCTATTTTTAACGGAGAAACAGGGTCATAAAGAAAGTAGTAAGTAAAAGTAGGCACGTTCGAGAAGACTCTTAAGTTCAATCCACACCTTTCTTATATTTATTGGATGGAATTCGTTCTGCCGTTTCTACCATTTGATATGGATGACTGACTTCCTCTTCTTAAAAACTGAAGATAAACACATTAAATAGGCTTTAAGATATAAAAGCCACTTCGACACTGTCTTCAACGTCTTTCGCTTTAAACAGGTTCATGGTTAAGGAGTTTAACCTCCGCAGCAGGCAGACACCACATAAAATACTGATAGCGTTCTTTTATTATCAAACAGCAAACACTTGTTAATGAATATTTTGTTGATTTTGCTTTAAATTATGTGTTAATCGTTTATTATTTTTATTTAAAAGATCCCTTACCTGGTCCCTCAATGTTCCGATGCTCCTGATTTACATCATTTTAAGAGCATCAAACTTTAATGAGTTTAAGGCGAGGTATGATAGATACTGTATGAATGTCAAATAGTTGTGATGAATATGATTTGGGGCCTCCCTCGATGAGTCTAATGACTCCCTGGAGTTGCCTGTAATAATAGTAATAGTAATAGTAATACCTTTGACATTTAAATCCTCTGGAATATGACTGTCCTTCGCATATGATTTCTTTCTACCAAATACAAAATTGCATTTAGCGCATAAAAATCCGCGTATAAAATCTTCTGTTATCACTCATTTGTTTTTATCACAGCAGGAAAAAGGAAAACAAATTCGCCCTTATTGCTCATCAACTCTTTCTGTATAAAAAACAAAAAACTTGATGCAATTAACCTAAAGCTTGGAAAGTACCTAATTAATCTTGTTCCTCATAGTCTGTGAAATTTAGAACGTAGATCCATGATCCGCTACTTCTGTTATCACAAAAAATTACCGCTAGATCTTCTGGAGGTACCATCTTTTTGTTATGTTTGATTTTGTTTTAATGTAACTCCTAAGAAACTTTGTAAACCTATAATACATTACAGCCTTCGTAGTTCAGTCGGTATAGACGAAACCCTTTGGTAGGAAAGACCTGGTTTCGATTCCCGTCCATGACGCGAGATACCTTTATCTGGTCTCTTTCGACTAAAGGTGAGTTAGCCAGTCTTATACGAAGGTAGAGGGTTTTCCCTCCCGGAAACTAGGGTTTTTTGTCCCTCAGAACAGACAAACTGGACAGTAGAACACACACACACACACACACACACACACACAATTTACAGACAAGAATACTTGGAGGCATAGGGGCAATCGCTTCATCCTCGTATTACGGTTAGGAGATCCAAGGATACTTGGAAGGCTATGGGTGTTTAAGTGCCTGCCTGTTAAAGCCATTGAAAGAAGGAAGGAATAATACATTAGAATCGTAAATTCGTTAAGGGTTAGATATTCCAAAAAATCCTGCTCAATAGAAACCAAACATGGAACATTTTCAATCCACTCCAGGCTTCCAAAAACCATACTGATCTTCTCGTGTTGGACGATGAGATTCTTCTACCACTAGTCGTTTTCTCGAGGACTGCACGTATTCTTAAAAGGTGACCATTTTGCTTTAATCGGTGGATTTTTGTGTGAATTTAATGAGTGTGTGTGTGTCACACTTTAATGTGTGAATTTAATTTCCGATTTCCGTTTTATAGGAAATCGGATACGTCTCTCTTCAGCGTGAAGTTTAATTTGTTCCTGCTGCTAAGTAATGTAATACTCATGCTAAGGAAACCGCAATGCAGATGGGACTCTGGATAACAACACAGATGCTATTACGATATTCTTTTACTTTGGGTTTTATTAGACAAGGCCTAAATGATGTTCTTTGTTTAGATTAGATCACAGGAACTAAGGCTATAAGGCGACCGGATGGTGTTTATTGACTGCATGTGTTCTTGGTTGGTATGTAGTTTTTTGTTTTTTTTAAAAAACATACAAACTTGCACATCCTTTTACATTTTAGCACGTCATTTATTATATGCTGTCTATTTTTCTGGATAAGAAGTTCCGCCATGAACACTACAGTTCGGAATATCTATGCTACAGTGCAGACGTCATCCCAAATGATGATCATCTTTTCATCTTCTAAAAAACCATTTTTCACATTGATGAAAAGACTGAAAGAGTAGCTCAGACGAGAGGATAAGTACATTTGTCTTTCAGTTGGAAAAATTTGAATTCGAATCCTCCTAACAGCGAAGGACTTTTTTAAGGACTTTTCACTGAAGTTGTGTTAGCCCGTCTCATAAAGAATTAGCTTGGTAATTCTTCTCAGCAACTTCGGTTTTACATCTTTCAAGACGATAAACGGTCAGGATAATCTACGTAATTAACAGACATAAAACAATTGGCTTCATAGTCTTAGCTCTTTTGACTGTAATTGAAAACATATCCAAAGCAACCGAAAATATTATTCCCAGGTGGCATTAAGCTGCTTATGGAATAATATAGAAAGTATTTGGAAAATAAATATAACGGATTTCAAAAATAATCTTCTTCTTCTTCTTCTTCTTCTTCTTATTATTATTATTATTATTAAGAGAAACCTCCAGAGAGTCAGGGATTCATCAAGGGAGGTCACGTAATACACGCACCAGCTATCATACTTTTTCTTTAATTCATCCACACTGCTTGCACACAGCACACAACATCCAAAGGCAATCCATTCCAGTCACGCACTACCATATGAGAGAAAAATCTAGCCCTCATCCTCTTCTTAGCGAAATTCATTCTCAGCTTCCGATGATGCCCTCTCGTCTTTTACCTATCCTTCATAAACTGAAAAATTCCATCAATTGAAATCCTGTATGATCCTTTCAGAAGTTTGTAAGTCTGAATCATATCACTTATCTGTGCTAGTATCTGCAGTCTACAAATTATCAATCTGTCTTCATAATCCTTCATAATCAGAATTCCATAATCCTGATATCATTTTTAACACTCTCCTTTGCACTTTCTCCACTCTGTCAGAATCACAACGGAAAATAGGAGACCAGTCCTGCACACAATAATCCAAGTGAGATCTTATCAAGGCCTTGTGAAATACATCCTTACCTTTACATGTGAAAGTTCGTTTCAGCATTGCAACTATCTTTTGAGTTGTACTTGCAATCTTTGCTTCATGGCCCCCTGAACTTCAACTTGCTATCTACTAACACTCCAAGATCCCTATCCTGATCAGTTTCTTCTAGCATAATCCCACCAATATAATACGACATTGGATATCTAATCGCCAAAGTCCATGACTTTGCATTTTTTACATTTAGTGATATTGAACTGAATCCATTTTCCCATGCCCACAATTCCAGCCTATTTAAATTATTCCGCTAGTACTGCATATCAGCAGCATTCCTGATTATCCTACCTATTTTAGAATCATCAGGAAATAGCTGTATGTCGCCTGTCAAATCCTTACCATACAGATTGAATAACAGTGGACCAAGGACTGATCCTTGTGGCACAACACTAGTTACCTTAAATCTGGGAGACTCACATTCCCCTTATACCACTTTTTAACATCTATCAATTAGTCGTCCTCTTATCCACGCTAATATTTAATAATCCAAACCCACATTCTTCAATTTGTGCAACAGTCTTCCATGTTGTATTCTGTCAAAAGCATTAGCAAAATCCAAAAGTATCATGCTGTATCCATTCTCCTTGCCTAGTTAAATGGTAACATAATCATAGTATGTGAGCAATTTGCTGAAACATAAACTTCCCTTAGTAAACCCATGCTGTTCATTGCAAAGTAGAGATTCACGCTCAGCCTATTTCTGAATGCGAGCCCTGAACAATTTTTCCAAAATCTTCACCACCACCACTCCTGAAATACTAATTGGTATAGTTGGATACATCGGTCTTTGCATCACCCTTGTGCAATGGGAGCCATATATTATTTCCATTTCTGCTGAATCTTTCCTGTTCTGAGACTCAAATTATATAGCCTGGTAAAAGGATAGCCAATTCAGCTGAACACTCTTTTAGCACCCGTGCTGATATCCCATCAGTCCTATTGCTGAATTCTTATTCAGTTTGCCAACAGCTATAATACCTCCTCTTCATACAGCTGGTTTCTTCAGAAGAGGTAGCAGTGAGCTGAATGTTGTATACACCAGGTTGATAGCTTTAGCAAAATGGGTACTCAGTTGAACAACCACTTATGCATCTGTAACCCTCACGCCATCTGCATTTACAAGAGTTATTCTTTTATATTCATTCTTTCTTTTACTTGCAGCATATCCATAGAATTCTTTTGGATTGTCTTTAGCACCCAGAAACAGTTTCTTTTCATACTCAGACTTAGTTTTCCGTACATAGTTGTGATTCTTCTGGTCCGATGCTCATAATTTTCATAACGGACATCATCCTTGTGCACATGGTATTCCCTCTCCATCATCTGTTTCTTACGAATTGCTTAATAAGATTACACATCCATTTGACTCCTATCCAATTTATTCTTAGAACCCACTGGACACAATGATATTGCAGCATTTAAGTATTTTTTAAAAGGATTCCCATGAACTATCGATATTCTCCCCATACAGCAACCAATTCCATTCTGCTGAACTCGGTATTCACCTCAATGGATCAGAATTTTCTGCTTTGTAATTCAGCATGTAACATTTCCTGAATGGAACATAACTATCAACTAGCAAAATAATTACGATCCACCAAGTCTGTAACAACACCCCACTATGTAATTGATATTGTTAGATATTAGTTTTTATAGACTCCTGATACCAGGACGCATTCAGGTATAGGCTTTTCGTCTTATACAAATCCAATCTTCCCTCAAACTCACTCCACACATCCAAAAACTCGCATCCATTCCTTCTACATAGCCTACGCATCGAATCGTTTGCCATCATAGCCCTTCTTCTTAATTCATTTTTATCATACTTACTATTTTCACTTTCTCACTCTTCAATAATACAAAAAAAAATCGTGTATATTTTAAATTTTTAAATTTAATTTAAAAATATAAACTGTAATTATTCTTGAACTTCGACTACTAATGATATCTTTCCAATAGAGAAAAAAGGCTAAGATGTATAAGGCTTTCAAAACAGAATTTTGGACATACCATTTTACTCAAAATTCAGTAGTTTCAAAATCGAACAGTTAGTTAGTTACCGTAAAAGAAACTACATGAGAATATTTCATTTGTATACCTAAATTTATTTTCCATTTGCTTTGTCAGTTTTCAGGGAAACAAAATATTTTCAAGATGAAAATTCCACCACTTCGGGATGAGACAGTAAAACTCATTGTCACCGAAAAGTGTTCAGAAATATTCCTATGGTCTTGGACACGATTTGAATCCAAATGCACCACACAGAGGGGAAAATATTAAAATAAATTAAGATATAAGCAATAAACCGAATTTAATGTTTGGATCCTGAAACTATATTTAGCAATTTTTCGACAGCATTTACTTTTGGTAAGAAATTTGCTAGCTTATTTGACTGAGTGTTCGCGTATCCACTCTTCAACCAAGACTTGCAGGTTCAAATCAAGTCGTGGGCATCGATATTTACGATTGCCTTTAGGTGGGAGATGAATTTCATCTCCCAGCTCAAGATCACCTCTTGCTTAATGAAGGTCTGAAGCTGCTTGAAAAAGTGCCATGCTTGGTCCCTGGGGAGAAATTTCCGGACTAGATAAAAAATTAAAATACAAAAAATATAAAAATAAATAAAATTATAAAAGAAATTCTTTTCCCACCCGGGATAAGAATTTCTATCCGGGATAAAAATTTCTATTCTGTTTCATTCGTAACAGAATCATGAATGCGAGTCTGATTTTAAAATTTGTGGCATTCCTCAAAGAGAATACAGTCAAACTTTACATTTATTCAACGGTAAGTGACTCTCCTTTGTTTTAAGATCAGACCTTAAGTCCGACTCAGCTTTTGAGACATATTTCTTTACGAACAGCCCACATTGTGTCTTGGACGACCAATGACAACTGATATCGTTGTCTTTATAACTTAAAAATAGTGGGATGATCCCCACATACCCATAAATGTTCTTAACAGACTTTCAGGAAATATCATTTCAGTCCTCAAGCGCCTGTGGACAGATTTACTCATGAACAAATTTACGAAAGCTGCCCTGAGGTCAGTTCACATTGGCTACGATGAGGTTATTCTTTAGTTAAGCTCTTTATTTCCACGAAGGGTGACGTCGGACGAGGTCATTTACCCGAAATAGTTTTCAAATGTAAACATAAAAAAGTTCTATATCTATGCAAGATATTTGGAGAATTTCTGAGAAAAATATAATCGCATTTTACGTCCCGAGCGACCTCTTTTAATTTGGTGAGTTCAGCAGACTAACTAATTATGCGATTTAAAATCATAGACGGCGCTAGCAATGATGTAAATCACTGAAAATAGCCAGAACGGTATTTATTTGGTGTATTTCCACGAAATGGCCATCTACGAAGTAACAGGCTCCGTTGATCAGGGTTTAGAGTGGTTGAAAATGTCTTCAAGAAATGAACATTATAAGAATAAAATAGAAAAGAAGGGGAAATAAAGAATTTTTTTCTTTATGGTTTGCATACAATTATTTTTTATCTATTTTTATCTTTTTTTTTTTCAGAATGTTTAATATCCTATATTTAGTGCCCATCGCGATTTATTTTTGTAGTCATAAAAGTCACGCTTCAATTTCAACAACATTTTAAGGTAAATGATATATATATTTTTTTTATTCTACCAAAGCAGAAATGGTTTGATTTTATGTTGTATTGCACAGAAGAGAAAGACAAACTCTTAACACAGTAATAACAAACACACGTAAATAAATATAAACATTCAGTTGGAGTTATAAGAATGTGTCCCAAAAGAGACACCAAAAGCTGTTACTGAAAATAACTTTCCTTATGTATTTCCTGTTTGGTATCAGCTTGTCTTTTTTTTTTTTTTTTTTTGAAGTAATTCTCACTGTAGTATATGAGGGATATTATTTTTTATATGGAACATGATAAAACTTTGGCACATAATAATTGAAAATATGAATGTTAAACATGCACGACTGACACACCATATATATATAGATGGGGAATATACACATCCAGTGCAAATATCCTCTTCCCTCTCGCTTAATATTATGATGCGTTTACGAGTATATACCTTCCTTGTGAGTTAAGGATGTAGTTTCAACTGGAGAACAAAACTTGCCAAAAAAAAAAAAAAAAGGAATTCTCTTCGGAATTCTTGGATACAAAACGTGTTCAGTGTTTAATGCAATTTGTAAGTGTTCAAGTATCACCAATATCTTCAGTATTATTTTACTGAATAATTGATAGAAACGAAAAAAGCAAATAAATAAACCGGGAAGTATCGTCTACATTCACAAAACACATTCAGAATATAACTTCACTGTTCACACTGCTCAGGATTCCTGTTCAAGTATGGACTCCCCACATCGTACCAGGAAAAATATTTCCATCACTGACGCCGGCAAACTCACTTTCATTTGAAAAAGCTCTGATTAAAGTTCTTCACGTTCCTAGACGGGATTTGAATCCATTCCAATCGAACGGCAACGTTGAAATTTACTGAACTACGGAGGCTCACCTGCTCGAGATGAACTCCAAAATATTATGACAGGTGTTTAAACACCACACAATAGGTTAGAACAAGCAGTCTTACAAAATGCAATTAGGGCCTGAAAATGTCATCGTAACTACTACCGATGACAACACTTCTCCAAGTGTCATCAATATTTTCCTTTTACCTTTCCTGTACTAAAAATTAAATTATTATTATTATTATTATTATTATTATTATTATTATTATTATTATTATTATTATTATTATTTTATTCACATAATTGATTCATAGCCTAAACAAAGTGTCATGTAAATAACAATTTGACTGGTGATTCAGAACAATTCAGATTCTACCCAAGAATCTAATAAGAATAGTCCGTCAGGTACCGTCATAAAATATGGACTGTTCCAAGTAATGCTGTTTTTTGTAGGTCATATGGGGGGTGACACTTCGTTGATGTTTAATTATTGTAAATAGTTGGATAACTTATTTGAAAGTCATCCCAACAGTGCACTGTTGGGATGACTTTGTTGTGTTTAAGCCACAGTCGGCCAACTTCGATTGCCAGATCTGATATTTAGTAATTTTTTCCAGTTCTTTGTTGTTAATGTTGTTATCACTGGGTACTGCGATATCTATAATCCAAACCTGTCGATGTTCGATAATTGTGATGTCAGGTCTATTGTGTTCCAAATGCCGATCAGTTTGTATTCGTAAGTCCCAGAGAATTTTTGCTGTTTCGTTTTCTAATACAGCCTCTATTTTATGCTTCCACCAGTTATTATTATTATTATTATTATTATTATTATTATTATTATTATTATTATTATTATTATTATTATTATTATTACAATACAGGTACCACCATAAAGTCCGTTGGCTCATAGGTAGCTCCATTTCAAAAACATTAATCAACAATTATCAATATCTGTCATATTTTGTATTGAAATCATTCACCAAGAAAGTAGGCACAAATGATTCTGGCAATCAGTTCCTCTCAGTCACTACTCTCCAAGCAAAATATCTCATCCTCACTCCCTTGCTGATCACACTCTTATTCAATTTTCATGGCTGACCTCTAGTTTTCCTCGCGTTATTCATCTACTGAAATTCCACATCAATCCTATAAAATCCCCAAGCAACTTATATGCCTCTATCACATTCCCCGTTATCCCCCAATCAACCAACCTCTGTAACCACAAATCTTCAATCTCTCCTCACGTCGAACAGTACACACACACACACACACACACACACACACACACACACACACACACACACACACACACACACACACACACACACACACACACACACACACACACACACACACACACACACACACCCGCCACCATCTTGGCGATTCGCCTCTCATTCTTTTCCACCTCTTCCACATGTCCACGTAATCCAGGTGACCAGATCTGTGCGCAGTAATTCAGATGAGGACTTATCAAAGCCTTTTCTAAAAAGGAAAGTAACCTTCTTATATAAACTTCTGCTTATTAGGATGTTCTTCAATAGTTAGATAATTCTATGAGCTACATTAGTCAACTTTGCGATATGCTCTCTGAATTTCAACTCTCTATCCGCCAACACCCCAAAATCACTGAATTCATCAAGTTCCTGGAATGTATAATCCCATCAATATGCTGAACAGGTGGTAATCTGTTCACCCAAAATGCATAACCTTACATTTTGCCGCATTAAAATGGTATCCATCCATTCATCTTTGTCGATACTGCCAGTCTATTTAAATCATCCTGTAAAATTTCAACATCATCTTTATTGACTATTTCTCTACTTAATTTTGCATCATCTGCAAACAACTGAATATTTCCCCTCAGATCATTTCCTATATCATTAATGAACAAATTAAATAGTAGTGGCCCAAGTGTAGAGCCCTGTGGCACTCCACTAGTCACAGGCTTCTTACAGGACTGTGCACGTATATAAACTGCTGTCTGATATCTCTCCATCAACCATTCTGTTATCCACATCACCAACATCTCGTTCATACGCTTTTGATGTAATATATGTATCAAGATTCCATGTGGTATCTTATCAAATGCCTTTGCAAAAGTCCAGCAGTATGACCATGTAACCATTACCTGTATCCAACTCAGTTGTCACGTTATTATCGAAAACGAGTAAGTAACTGAAGCATGACGAAGTAGCAAATTGGTAATTTGCTACTTCGGTGTTGGAACCACCTTTATGCAATGGAACAATTTTTACCTCCTTCCATTCCCTTGGGACTCAACCCAAGCTGAGACTCATGTTAAACAATCTAGCCAAAGGGACTATCATTTCCTTAGCACATTCTCGTAATACGAGTACAAGAGCTGATAATCTCATCCAGATTAATTGACATTCAGATTTTATATAAAGTATATATAAAGAGTTCTTTCAGTGTGGAAAACAAAAGAAAGAAATATAACAACAGAATATATGAGATTTTATTCAAACCAGTAATGTATTTACATTACTAATAGTTAATATATGCAAGGCGTGTTCAAAAAAAGACCGAACTTTATTGCTCATTTTACAACATTTTTAGCACTGTCGTCCCTTCTACTGACGATACACCTCTCCCAACCTTTCCTCCATTGTCGGAATGCTTCCTGGAACTCACTTTCTGTGATGGCGCGCAGTTCTCTTATCGCATTTTCCTGAATCTCCTCTATGGTTTGGAAACGACGTACTTACAAATTGGTTTTGTTTGGGAAACAGGAAAAAGTCCGGAGAATAGGGTGGATGAGGCACAACAGATGTCTGATGTTTTGCCATATAACTGTGGATGAGAAGCGATGCATTGTCGTGGAGCAACATTCAAATTTGGTTTTCCCAAAATTCAGGCCTTTTCCTGCGCACAGGACCCCTCAAACACGCTAAAACTTCCTGGCGCAACTTTGTTTACCATCTGATCACTTTCAAAGTACAAATTCATAATGGACAATGGACAATGCCTTTCCAATCAAAAAACACAACCAACATAACCTTGATCTTTGGCCGACTCATCCGTTCTTTGTGAGTCTAGGATTCCCTTTCTACACCCGCTGCGGCGATTGCATTTTGGTTTCAGCATCATAGACATAAACCCACGTCACACACACACACACACACACACACACACACACACACACACACACACACACACACACACACACACACACACACACACACACACACACACACACACACACACACACACACACACACGTACACGCACACGCATGCACACACGTACACGCACACGCATGCACACACGTACACACACACACACACGCACGCACGCACGTTGTTCTTCAAGCTCTTTCATTGTCATTTTGTCACTAATCCTACGAACAGCCTCTGCACGTGTTCACTTCAGCGGATGTAACTCGACGACTAATTCTTATTCTTATAGCAAAACAGAACAAATAGTGTTGTCAAAACTTGCCACTACGCCCAATAGCCGCAGTGCGCTCTCTGTGTCGGTTGGCGCACTATTTATAAAGTTCGGTCATTTTTTTAAACACTCCTCGTATAATATTAATAATATATATTAATAATATTATAATATGCACATATATAATATATAATATAATATATATAATAAATAATAAATAGCTTCAGTTTTAAAATTATGAATGGAAAAAATTAAATTTGCTTAAATTTAAGTTTACGAGTACAATTATGCCTATTAAGAGGTACTACTAACAGACGTTTGTCGCTGCTATCAGTTTCCTACACAAATGTCGGTTTTTTATCGTACACTTCAAGAAGATGTTCAACGAAGTTTGAACTACTTCTCATTTTTTTTTCTCTTGGTAAATTTCTCTACAACACTTCTCTCCAAATATTCTACAATATTTCTCTTCAAATGTTCCAAAATTTCTTGGGTCGCTTTGCTTGTCAACAACTGAGGTAGCACTATCTAGAACGAATTCCTCTTCCTCCTTAATCATCTGATCTCATCTGCAACTGACAGAGGTTTTTTCACTTGTAAGTTCCTTGAGTGCGATGTTAATAATGCATTCACATCTGCTTTTGTTACTTCAACGGCGAGTTTATTACTCATTTTTCCATTTTCAATCGCCATTGAAATAGTTTTTGAAACGCCTTCAGGTTCAGAAAAAGAAACCAAAGGGTTTCACTGCGTCATAAAAAACCTTTCCTAAACTCTTTGAGAGTTTATCCATCATCAATTGCACTGATGGCCTGGCCAAATGTTTAATGTTCTTTTGAGATAATAATCTTTAAAAGGCGCAATAACTCATCGATCTAGTGTTTGCAGAAAGGATGTGGGGGGTTAGGGGGAGGTTTGCAGAAAGGATGTGTTTGGCAAGGTAAATACACAACTTTAACGGTTGAGTGTAATCATCAAGGATTACCGGATGACTAGGCGCGTTGTCGACCAATTAACAATGCTTTAAATGAAAGATTATTGTCAGTATCAATAATCTTTAACAGCTGACACAAAAGCATTGATAAACAATTCCTCAAAAATGATTCGCATAATCCACTTTGCACTTGATTTTCAGACAACCGGAAGGGTCCCTTTGGTTGAATGGTTCTTGAAAGCTCTAGGGATTGGGGAACGATTATGTAACTAAAGATTTTAATTTAAAATCACCTGCTGGATTAGATTGAAATAAAAGAGTGAGTTCATCTTCCGAAGCTTTGCGATGATATAGTAAATCACTCCTCTTTTTTAATGTGCGTTCTAGGTGATTTTCTTCCAATAAAGTCCTGGTTTATCCACTTTAAACACTTGTTGAACACAGTACTTACTCCCCTCGATAACGTTAGCTAATGCATTTCGGAAAGTACGAACTACGTTCTCTAATGAACTGGCAAATTGACCGTTCACTTTCATGTTATGTAAATTGGCTCTCATTTTATATCTAAGAAACCAACTTCTACTTACTTTAAAAGATTCTGCATTAGAACTCTCCCCCTGCTCTTGTTTGTTTGACAAAGCAAAATATAAGTTTTGTCAATATCTGTTTCATCAAAACTTGCGGTCGTATGTGTGACTTACGTGTCTCGCGTCCACATCATGTTTCCTTAAACGTCAAACGTCTGGATTCCTAAGTGGAACTGTCGAAGACGGCCTGTATTTATTAAATTAAAGAAAAGTGAATGCAGATATAACAGATAGGTGACGATACGTAACTAGGTAAGCGATACATACCAATGAGTTCAGTATGGAGGGAATTGTACCTTAAAGAAGGAAACAGGAGCTCCACAGAATGCTGTATTTTGGTTACTACCATTTAACCACCTAACTGGCTATTATGGATCAAATACGCATCCACATACGCTTCGTATCTATCATATATTTCAATGTAATATCAATGGTATTGCAATTTTAATATACACTTCGCATCCATGATAACCTTGACGTCTATAGACGTCAAGGTTATCTTGGCCGGTAGCGTAGTTTTTAACTTATAAAGGGATTATTGGTCATCTACTTGCTCATGGTGGGATTTTATACAAATACATGTATACTTGATTCTAAAGCCATTTTGAAATGTTTGACAATTTTTGTTTGCATACAAATAATTAAAGTTTTCACATAATAATCACTTCTACAACCAAATTTGTTTAGCCAGTCTCTATAAATTCCTTCAGAAAGCACTCTGTATTAAGATATACATATATTGACTATATTGCTAATAATACCAGGCCTGTGTAGTGTAGCTCAGTGAAAGTGACGCTTACGTCCTCTGCGCTTGGCCGCTCAAAGTTAGACCTAGGCTTAAATCTAGTCGCCGACTAGAAGAACTTTTTCTAAGCCTATCTTCGACCGGTTCCCGAGTTAGTCGATCTCTGGCACGGGCAAGCAGGTTTTTCTCCCTGTAAACTCAAGAAAATCGACAGTAGTACCCACATTATTTCAGACAATAACATATCCTGTTACGATTAGGCACCAATAGATGGCAGCACTTGTTTGCTGGTCTCTTCATCAGTAACCGCCTGATAATTAGTGATAGACATGGGCCAGCTATCTCTGATTCGCTAATGGTGGTGGAGATTGAACTGCCCACCCAGTCTCCAAAAGCTAGATAGGGTATAAAGGCCTCGCCTACTCCCTATTAGGGAATAAGAAGCGTTAGCTTATTTATTTTATTTATTTATTGACTAATAATACCGAGGCGTTGATAATCTAGTCACTTGTTAAAAAGGACAACTTCAGTTGTTTGAGGAAGACGCAAAGTTTGAAAAATTATGAGAGCTGTAAGTGAGGTATTTCTTCAAGAGGATTGGAATAAGTGAGGTACTGTAGATACTGAATGGGATTATCAGTTCAACGTAGTCGAATATAAAATTTTACTTTACGCTCAGTATGTCGAAGGGACGCAGTGTACTGTACTGATCAAATGCTTCACTAGAGGTAAAAAAAAAAGAAGAAAGGGATGAGCTACAAAGATTATTGCGAATAGAATTGAATATGGTGGGGATATTGCAAAAAAAATATTAAAACAGCGTTGAGGATTGCTGTAACTTAATGAGTTGAATATTGGAAAGTTGCTGAAGTTGTGACTCTGCATAGACTTGAAAATCCTGATTTAGGGAGTTGAAAAAACACTGGAGAGGACTCAGAGAGGAACAATTTTCATTTTATGTAAATACTACCGAGGTTATAAACCTATCGGACATTTGTGCGATGAGTGAGGTATGCGCTACATAACCTATAAACCCTGGGGTAGTATCATGACCATGATACTACCCCAGTATCATGACCATGAATGTTGCTCATCATGTGTGTGTTTATTATATTGATCAAATTTCACAATAAAAAAAATGATAACTCTTATACGATTTTGTGTCTAGAAGCCGAAATTGATAATTAATGCCTTTCTAGAAAAAGTATGATGGTCTCATTCCATTTGTTCTAAAGCAATAAACTACTGTAGAATGGAATTACCGATGCATGGTATTTGAATTCATTCCTGAATGTGAAATGGATTGAGTTACACTTACTCTCAAGCATATATGCAACTCCAAATTTACTCCGTAGGACTTTGTTTTTAAGAGGGACGGAAGGTCCAACCCTCCTATTATATCACACCCAGAAAAATCCATTTGATGCTCTAATTAACATGAGTAGAGTATTATAATTCTTAGTTGATCACTATTTATTCCCATTGTTTAAATGGAATAGTTTTAACCTGGAAGAAGTTGATCGTTGAAAAACGGATGATTGGGACGGTGGCAGAGAAACGGTCGATGCACATTGGTGGCTTATCAATAATGCCACTTGAGGAAACGATCTCTGTAGAATTTCCAGAGTCATTGAACTTTGAAGCCGTTCTAATTTTAAGAGGTTTTTTTGTTTTAATATATAAACACCGTCAAATTAATTTGAATTAAGTTTAAAATGTATAATGTTTTATTAGTACTGTTTTGTTTCATAAGGATGGGCAGGGTTTTTCGTCACTTTTTTAAATCCCGCAAAAACAGGGAAATCAGCAAGTTTTACACAATTACACAATACATTGGAGTCAACGCCTTAGTTCTTCCACCTAATTCAAAACAGTCCATTCCAAGGTCTTTTGCTTATGTTAACGATATGCAAAGGAAAGTATATGATAATTCAGTTTGCTGACTACACTGTTAGTCGCTAAGGAAAATGGCATACTTAAATGCTTCATCTTATTAGCAGTTTCTACTTAAGAAACTGCTAATAAGATGAAGCATTTAAGTATTGAGCATTGAGCCAATGCTCTATTGTTCAACATATTTAAAAGCATGTATAAACATGTAAGGAGTATTAGAATCTATTTTTTTCTCAGTGTTTTTTTTTTCTTTTCTTATATTAAATTGTGAGTCCCATAAAAGGGAATACCCAGCACTATCCTTATCGACAGTCTCCATAGGTTAGTTCGTACAAACGACCCATTTAGATGAAAAGATACAGATGAAAAGAAATGGCGAGTCGGCCATTAAACTGCCTGAAACTCTCAATCGGGGGACTCCACCGTTCTGGATCAATGAGAAATGAATGAATCTTTATTGCAACTAATTTATTATTGGCTGAATGTATTTTTATATGTAAATTATAAAAATACATTGGAAATATAACAATGTATTAATAATATAAAAATAACAATGGAAGACAATTTTAATGATTTTGCAGCCCTTAAAAGTAAGTTAGCTGCTCTCGTATGAACATGGTAAGGTTTAAAGTAAAACCGACAAACCAGTCAAAGAACACATTTACTCCACGAAGATAATATTCGAGTACTTTTCCCTTTAGGCTTTACGATATGCAGTTAAACGACACTGGATTTTACGCAATTTTAAAGAATCCGTAATAAGTGAAGAGTATGTTACCTTGTCGACGTATTCTAATTAATCTCAATCTCCGAATGTTCAGACAGCACTGATGTTTATCGTTTAAGCTAATCTTAAATGCCTTTACGAAAGTAAACTTCGAAAGACCTCATAACAATTTTCCATTGTGAACACATCCGGGTCAGTTACTTCATCCACGGTGGATTACCTCCAGTAGGAACATCGGAATAACAATTAATGATGACTTTTAGCGTAGGAAATTATTCCCGTTCAGCGGCATTAGGTCTACGAGAAAGAGAGGAAAAAAATAACTTTTTTTTTTTTTAAATTGTATTGCGAATGAGTGCACATACCACTAATACTCAGTTGATTGTAAAATCATTAGGATAATCAATACTTGTTTTTAATCATTCTTTACAAATGGTTTGTGAGACGAATATACTTCATTCTCTCTCTCTCTCTCTCAAACTCAGATTTTACGTTGTACAGTATTCATTAACTTTTCTGTGAAATCTTGAAGATGAATGTAGTAAATATTCATGAAAACAATGTCAAATTTCTCTTTCTAACTCTGAAAAACATGTGTGATTCACACGATTCTGAGAACATCGGCTATAGAATCAGATTGATAACATTTCAAGATGATGCATGTGCATTATCAGATGTCAGATGAGAATGAGCATACCTTTGTAGGTGAATGTGATGGACTTGAACTTTGAATGACATTCAAGCACATAATGATACATGAGCTGAAGAGTCATTTTTCTTCAGTCTGTCTTATAAAAGCATTTCATTTAATAATAAGCCAGCAATGGGGGCCGTTAAGTGTTGCCTTCTCGCAACCGATATAAAAGATGCACTATTTTAAGGATTCCCCCCCCCCTTCTCATTTGGGTAATTTTCCACAGCTCTTGAAACCTGATACCTCTTTCTAATTCCATTCATCCCATTCTATGAGATGACCTGACTAAATCTTACATGTTTAAGTTACTTCGAAATCAAAGGCTAAACGAGGTATTCGTCAAAGCAACACACGCATATATACAGAAATGCACCTCAGACACTCCTGTTGTCAAGCTTAAAAATACTTGAGCACGAACGGGAAATATTCTTTCATAGAGACTATCTTTGAATCAAAATATGCAGTTCAATATTTATTCAATTACGCATTTTAATTGCAGAATAAAAAAAGTGATCATGCTTATCAAAATGCATTAGTAAGCGCAGTGAATCATAGGTGAGATTTCTGTAAAAAGAGAGAGGGAGGTGAAACAGTGCTAAAAAGAAAGTTTTTTTTTTTTAATTTTTCCACTCGTTCCTTTATTAAATAATTGGTTTGGAAGTCTTGCAAGAAGAATATGTAATTCATGGAATAACACTGTTGCAACTCTTTATAAGAGCCTTTCTTAGCGACTGAGAGGGGGAGCTGGAAAGAAACTTCATTGCGAATCAAGCAGACGTTTTTAGCCCTTTCACAAAGATTCTAAGTTAATTAACCAACCTCACAAAAGTTTTTTCGATGAAAACTCTCGTTTCTTCTTATTATAATCAATCAAATAAGTGCGTTAATTAGGATGCAGATAATAGAATTTTACCTCAGGAAATTTTTTTTTGTGTTTCTTGCAAAGAGATCAACTTGTCGAGAGCACTGAATTGACAGAATATCTTAGTAGTTTTTTCACTAACCCTAGCTCAATAGGAATCAAAGATGCCCTTCAGTTGAAAAAACGTAGGTTGGAATTCCTTCAAAGACGCGAAAAACTTTATCAGAGCTTTTCACCTGAAGGTAAATTAAGCAGCCTCAAATTATAATTGTAATGGTTTGGATTTAAGACCGCAGAAATAAGACTATGAAGTCAGTGTATAATGTTTGTAAGTTGCGTTTATTCTTCTGGTCGATTTTGTTTCGGACGTAATCCCATATAACAACACATCTTCAGAGAGATCTGAAGAGGTGTTGTTATATTCCCATCATCAACACATCTCAAACCGATTTCAGATCTCTCTGAAATCGGTTTGAGATCGTCCATGTACCTTCCGCTAAAGTTAACAACCATCACCACAATCCCGGATAAACGTGTTTATAAATGGCTTATACATCCACTTAAAGCCGCGGTTGATTTACATTCCTATTTGGCTTCTAATAAATGTTGTTATATTTTATTTAAAATGAAATAGGCACAGAAAAGGATAATGAGAAGCGCGCGCACTCTCTCACACATATATACACCAAATGGCTATCTTATCTATGAATTTACATTATTGTGTCAAGACAAGGACATATTACTTCACTGATGTAATAACTGCATAACTCCGACTGGCTTTCACGTGTCCCGATTACGGAACGCATCTTATTGTTTAAGCAACTCTAATGATCTCTTGATTACGATGTCGTATATCACGTACCGTGTAACCTCTAGGTCAAATTCCTTCTCTGTTGCTAATATGACTCTTTCGGTAATGGATATGAAGGACTTATTCTAACAAATCAGCATGTCTAAAATAACTTTCAAGAGGAAATATAGAACTGGTAGGGTTAATATGAAATTGATAATAACTTCGTTTTAAAAGGTCGCTGAATGTCACCTTAGCAATCATATTGAAGAAAACCAACAATATGAATTCTAATTTCGGTTTTGACTGCGATTAAAGCAGTTTTATTTACTACTTTGCAAATAGTGAAAATTATATTTAATACATTATAAAAGAAATTTTCCATTGCTGATAGTATTTGCATGTTATGGGTGATGATCTATGTAATTAACGCTAAACGCATAATGGTTTTAATGCCATGTTATCGTTTGCGCATGTTCGTCTTCCAGCTTAGAATTTATTTATTTATTTATTGAACTTCGTACTGAAAGTGCAGTATTACACTTACAAATCGTACTAGGCCGAGGCCTTTACAAGAGATCACCTGATTCCAGCATGAGGCATCCTAACGGTCATACACTGATGGCAGCGCCAAACACCACCAGTGTGCCCTGCAGAGCATGCAGAGACGGAATTTTAAAGTCTCCATATGACAGACCTAATTAAAGAGAGGTCTTTATAACTAGCGGAGCACCAAACTCCTCAAAAAGAAATAGTAGCACTGGTAAAGTGAAGAGTGGCCTCACTTTACTCCTCTTGTATTAGTCTTACAAGATATTGGTTCTGCTTGTAGTATTGCCAGTTGATTGCTAAGATGGCTAGAGTGAGTGGGCGCCCAATACCCATACCTAGGCATCAATAATCCATACGTCTTTTTCTTATTTATTATCAAATCTGGTTTCCTCAAGCCTACCTCTATATGAAAGTGAGGTTCTACCATGGTTTCCCAACCTTTATTTCTTAAGCGGTTATTTAATATGGAGACCACGGCATCATGCCTCCGTACACTGATTCCATGTGTTCTAAAACAACACTGAGAGATGTGAGATAGAGTTTCACTGTAGCGGCAGTGAAACTCTATCTCACATCTCTCACATATCTCACATCTCCAGCCCTACAGTTAATATCATCTCTACCCAACGAGCTGTGCTGGCCCTCGTGGGCAGCGAATTAATTCTAGTCCTAATAAGGCCTACATACTCATATCCTCGTAGTAATTTGGTACCATCCCTAATCCACTGATGTTGAGGTGACATCTTGTAAGATTCACAAAAAGAAGCGCCATCGACAGAGCCACGAAGTAGAGATGGTGACTGGCGCATCACCGACCAAGTACCGAATCTCGGGATCAACTCCTGAAATGCCACGTTTATCGTATATTCATGTACCAGCTAGAATTTATATAATTGCACTGATTTGCTAATTGCTATTCCGACTATTAACATGGTGAAGAGTTTGTTATTTACTTATGACTTGCACGACTTACTTCAAGAAACAAATATCTTACATCATTTTTGTCCATAGTTAGTCGTACAGAATACTGTAAAATACAGGTACTATATCAGATACATATAAGAATATACTCTAGGTTAAAATAAGTATTGGGACTGCGCTATGTTAAAAAATAAATCAAATTGCACATATCGTAATATGTCAGGCTCTCCTTTGTCCACTGAGTACTTTCACTTTTCTAAGAGGATTTCCAGCAGTTTAATGAGTCATTTTTGATTGTTCTTCATCAGACCACCAGTTCACATACTACTATTGAGCTCACACAACAATCCAGTTTGGAACCAAAGGTGTTCTGTAGGATTGAGATCAATGTGTATGCCAGTCAATCTTTACTGTATCATCAAGCATAAGTCATTCTCCACGCGGCTTTCATATCCATATATACTCTTCCGATGGAAAAAAAAATAGCATGACTTGCTACTCCATATCATGGACTTCCAATGCCCTGCAGACCAGTCACAGTTCTTTACGCCAGTATACTCTGATCTGTGACTGTTATTATTAATGTTCAGCATATGAACATCAGGCTTATGTGAAGCTACATTCGCAAGAACCAAGATTGGGCGCTCTTCTGGTGATCTAAGCTCTTGTAGCCTCACTGTAGTGAAAGCTGATCTTTTCCAGTTCGGACTGTCAAGATTTCCATGCTACTTATGTATTTCTTAGCTAAGGTAGTATCCTCAGATTTTAATAATCCGATAATCTTTCCTAGAGTTGATTTTGGATGATGCAGTCTTTTGATATCACGATGGAATAGGGCACTGATATGGAAACATATTATAATATCACGTTTGTAGTACTGTACTTCATTTCTCCAAGTGCACATTGACAGTATATACATGTACAGTAATTGGCCATGTATGACAAAAAACATATACGAGTATATATTCGGACGAGTAGATCCAACATTATTTCAAAGCCGAATGTTTGTAGAAACTATGAAAGTACCGCAAGTTGACCAGAGAGTTTACGTGAATGCAATTCTCAGCATCACCGAGTTGTTAACTTGGGCTACCTAAAAGACGTGAGTGCTGCCTAAGCGTCCCTATATTCGCCTTTTATTAGAGCATTTTATAAAGGTTTCACTGGCCTGACAGCTGTTTCGAACTGGTTGGTTCTCTTCAGAGACCAGGCAGAAACCTTAAGAGAGCAAAAAATCTCGTTGAGTACTAAGGAAATCGAAATGTCAGAGAAATTTATTTTTCGTAAGTAAACTCTTGGTCGGTGCGTAAAAGTAATTACCAAAGAAAGAGCCAGTTCAAAAACAGCTGTCAGGCCAGTGAAACCTTTATGAAATGCACTAATAAAAGGCGAATATATGGACGCTTGGGTAGCGCTTAAGTAGTGCAAGGGATGCCTAGGATTGTATTCTCGTAAGCTCTCATGTCAACTTACTTTTGTAGAAACTCTAATAGTTTCTACAAACATTCTGCTTTGAAATAATCTTGGATCTAGTATCTACTTGCCTATATAATTTTACATAGCTTAAATGAAGCCTTATCGCTCTATCTTTAGTAAATAGCGCTACATGTTTTGCAGATCTCGAAATAAGAAATGACAGAACTCAAAGAGAATAAAAGATACTTTATAGAAAGGTTTCCAACCCTTGAAATAACTAGACCTTGAATGAAAAGATATAGAAAAATTTATCCCTTTGTTAATGGTATTTAAATCCACCTTTTTCAGACTTAAATGAAGTAGTCAATTAATGACTCCATTTAGGTTCACTTAATCGCCCCCACCAAAAAAAAAAAAAAATGTAAGCCTGTCGTACATGAAAACCGTGGGTGAACTAAGGATAATGCAATTAAGAAATCCTGCTTTTAGACCAATTATGGAAATTTTTCATCCCACTACAGGTCTCCAATAAGTGGTGATCTCATACTGGTCGATGAAATTCATCTCCCACCTAGAAGCCTTCACACACATCTATTACCACAGTGTTATTCTAACTTTTGACCTATTGGTTTGAGATGCTATCCACTTGGCCAACTAAGCCAACAATTCAGCTTCATAACATGACAATCTTACAGATAAACTTCAACTCGTCCCGCAGAGGACTTGGTTCTCTGAAGGACGCGCAATCTTGGCCTAGATGAGCAATGTATGGAAATACATCAAAGAGTTAAAATCTGTGTATTAACTTACACTGTTTGCTAAATGTTAGCTATATCAGCTACATTCTCTCTCTCTCTCTCTCTTTATCCTTTGTGTGTGTGCGTGTGCAGGCGCGCGTAGAACAAAGACTTCCCTAAAAAAAAATGTCACAATTGATGTCCGTAGACGCCGTATGGTCACTGCCATACCTCACATGGTTTTGGCAATGATGTCTTCTGCTAGAATAAGTAGTAGAGTCGCAGATTCCCTTTCCACACAAAGTTTGTAGGACAATCACAAACATCCATGCCCACGGCGGGATTAGAACCCGCAGCCTGTTGGCTGGAGAGCGGACCTGCTAACCACTCGGCCAACCAGGCTAGCATCTTTGCCTACAACTAATTTAAATTCAAACAATACTGTAGCATGTGCCAATTGAGAACTTCTACACAGCAGTACTTGTCAAAGCCAGTATCATTGGCAAAAAAGAGCATGACATAATATATATTATTATTATTATTATTATTATTATTATTATTATTATTATTATTATTATTATTATTATTATTATTATTATTATTATTATTAAAAAGTTTTAATGACCTATACCGAGAGATAAAAGAGATGACATGGTATATTTGAAAAGATACTACTAGTTTACTAGTTTCGTTGAATTGATCAACATCTTCAGGTATCACAATCAAAGAAATATATAAAAAATTACAGAGACTTAAAAAAAATTGCATTAACAGAACAAGTGCAAAAGACAGTAGCGTGTTTGAAAACAAAATGCGAGTTTAAGTTCCAAATAAACGTAGACTACGCGTTGCCACGAGTGCGCCAATACTGAACAGAGGCAACGTGTGCGTCAGAGAGATTGAAACTTAGGCTGTTGTTGATATGGGAAGAATCTAGAGAAATTTCTCTAGACTCGACTATCTTTCTCTGGAGCTCATCATAGCACACATGGATGTTAGAAGTTTGAGTCCAGTTCACAATGTGTTGGAGGCCTTCCTGAGTGGCAAAAATTCTCAAGAAGTTTAACTTCAGAACTTGCTTTACTTGCTTTACTTAACTCCAGAACTTGCTTTACTACGCTCCCAAAACTACGTTCAACACTTAGTAAACCTAAAGAAAAACATCTTTCAACTCAGTTTCCAGGAGTGTACAAAATTTTATGTGATTGTGGAAAGTCATGCTATGTTCAGACTGCTTAATTCATCCTTCTACGTTTGGAAGAACACCGTAGAGATATCTCCTACAACAGGCCTAGAGCCAGCGCTCTCTCTCTCTAGCCACATTCTCTTTTCAGTTAACTCAGACGAAGGCCGCCAACACATTGTGAACTGGACTCAAACTTCTAACATCCATGTGTGCTATGATGAGCACGAGAGAAAGATTGTCGAATCTAGAGGAATTCCTCTAGATTCTTTCCATATCAACAACAGCCTAAGTTTCAATCTCTCTGACGCACACGTTGCTTCTGTTCAGTATTGGCAAACTTGTGGCAACCCGTAGTCTACGTTTATTTGGAACTCAAACTCGCATTTTGTTTTCAAACACGCTGCTGTCTTTTGTACTTGTTCTGTTAATGCAATTTTAAGTCTCTGTAATTTTTTACATATTTCTTTGATTGTGGTAACTGAAGATGTTGATCAATTCAAGGAAACTAGTAAACTAGTAGTATCTTTTCAAATATACCATGTCATCTCTTTATCTCTCGGTATAAGTTATTAAAACTATACTATTAAAACTAGTTATTAATATATATATATATTACATATATATATATATATATATATATATATATATATATATATAGGTAATTAAATATATATAATAATGAACAAATTAATTCGAACAAGCAGAATTATAGTCAAGTTTTTGGTTTGGTTTCGGTGTACTATTTTCGGTTTTGGTTTTAGTTTACTATTTTGTTTGAGTGTTGCATGTAACTGTTTCTACGATCTTTATTAATAGTTTGGGAGTTTTTAATAGCTTAAACAAGTTGACATTCATAGTGTTTTATTAATTTTGTGTAGATATAAAATGGATACATTTCCAAAGAAAGCATTCAGAAATCCATGACTCAAAGACAAACTGCTAATGAGTGCGGTGTTGGTTTGGATACTGTTAATGCGATTTTAAAGAGGTATAGGGAGATGGGTGCCTTTTCTCCTCACAGAAAAGGAAAATGTGGATGAAAAAGGAAAATTTTTAAAGGACCCTTTACTAGTTAGAAAAAGAAAAATTAATCCAAGATTTTCTGTTGTAAACTTAAATAAGAGACTTGGAAACTAGTGGGATTAATGTTTCTCACATGGCAGTTCGTCGAAGATTGTTGCAAGCAGGAAAGACTGCTACAGACCAAAAAAGAATCAACTGTTGACGAAGAGTATGCAGAAAAAGAGGTTTATTTTAAAAACATTTAAAATACATACGAGATACCGGAATAATTTACAATGTACACCCCCCCCCTCTTTCGAACTAAGTTTGAACCTTAACCAACGTTTTTAGCCTTGTGACATTCTCTTAAAGAGTTGGATTGCGATCAAGTTTAATTAGACACGCAAACGTAGCATAAAGGTCATATGCTAAGTTATGAGAAGCAGCAAAAATAATAAATAAATAAAAATAAAATAAATAAAAGACGTTGGTATTGCAGACCTGTAAATACAGTCATAAATTGGCAGAGAGGTGAAGCATGAAGGTGTAATTGATTAAATTATTAAGCTGAAATAACACATGAAGAAGATACTTTTTCTTTCACATTTTTGAGGAAACATTTTTAAACATTTATCACCTTTCTTCAGTTTTCCTCAACATATTTGAAAAGAAAAAGTGTGACAGCCGCTTTTATTAGTTATTTGAGGTCACAACAACGCATATCAAAGCGAATTCTTGTATTATCCTTAGTGTCACCTTTACCTTTCTTTACCTTTCTTTCTTTTCTTCTTAGTTTACCTCTCTCTCTCTATTTCAGTTTTACGACTGCATTTTAAGTTTGTAATACCAGCACTTTTTTTTTCTTTCGTTCATAGCTTAGCTCATGATTTTCATATCCTCTTCCTAGGGTCTAATTAAACCCATCAAGCAGCTGTTTAAATACACCATAGAACACAAACGAGTACATACAAATAAATATTAGTCATGGCTAGTGACATTGCCTATAAGCACGACTTGGGAATGCATCCTGCTTCAGCTGCAGTGAAAAAGTAGAAACAAGCCGTCTGATCTACCAACTTCTAAAAAGTTAAAACTAAAAAATAAAAAAATTAAAAAAAATGTCACTTATTTCTTTAGGGGAATGGGGAAAAAAGGAATTAGAATGTCTCATTATTTCACAAGCAAAGGGTATTAAAAGCTTAGTTTGTTAAGTGGTCAGCGTATCCACTCTCCAACCAACTGTCTGGAGAACAACAACAGTCGTATAAATTATATTTTTAAAGCTTTGTAGGACTAACATCAACGATCTAAAAGGCAAAAAAATAATAAACGGAATTACAAATTCAGGAAAAATAATTAAACACCTTAAGTACTATTTCTGTAATAGTAGCTAGCTAACAGAAACCGAAAAGGAAATGAAAAAGTTAACTGAAAGAAATATATTTGTATTGTTAAATTTAGCAGGTGGCGCTAAAAATTGTTTTCGACATTCTGACATTCAAAATGGATGCATACTAATATAACGCGATCGTAATTTGTGTGAATAAATTCATAAATGATCGAAAAGACAGTCTTAAAAGCTACTTTTAGTTTCTCTGACTCAAATACAATAAAACAAATTTCCCTAGAACTTTGGACGTAAGTGGATTGATGTTATTTGTCGAGCATATTTATTATTAATCCATATTTCCCTCGATGAGTCTAAGGACTCCTTGGAGTTGCCCGTAGTAGTAAGAGTAATAATAATATGTTTCATAAACAGGAGATATCCATGTTTACTTGTTAACAATTACGAATCCATAATTAAGAAATAATTAGAAAATAGTTTAAATAAGACGAAAACTTTTTATTATGATTTGACTGGTGGTTTTGTACAGACGAATTTTGGTGTTTAGTTTTACTGCTGTTGACTGAATCTAAAAGAATAAAAAAAAACTTGCATAACTAATGAGATGGTTTCTCTAGTGGAAAAAGAAGAAAATGGAAAAATAAAGACACCCCAGAAGGGAAAATACAATATAGACCCCTCAATGACAAATTGAGAAGGGAAGCAGAAAGAAGTAGAGAAAATTGGCTTAAAAAATAATGTGAAGAAATGGAAAATTAAATGAGAGAGTGGGAAGGTATGATCTTTTGTATGAAAAAGCAAGAAGCATAAATCACAAGAGAAATGGAATTAGAGCTAGAGGCATGGAAAATAAAAATGGAGAAATCATAACTGAAGAAGATAAAATCCTAACGAGATGGAAGGAATACATTGAAGATCTATATATCACAAGGAAAAGAGACCAAATGGGTTGCCATTAGAAGATATAAAGAAGGTAAGTGAAGATGAGCTAGACACAGAGATTTTGAAGACAGAAGTAGAAATGGCCATTAAAGAACTAAAATGTGGAAAGGCAGAAGAAATAGATGAAATACCTGCAAAATTCCTGAAACAACTTCAGAAGAAAGGAACTGAAGAAATAACCAAAATAATAAATTTAATTTATAACAAAGGAGAATTACCAAAAGATTTTATGGCCTTAATATTTATACCTGTACCAAAGAAAAGTAATGCAGTGAACTGCAAGGAGTTTAGAACAATAAGTCTCATTTTCCATCAGTGCTGGTTTTATCATTATGCCAGCCTACGCAATCGCCTATGGGCGCTAAGACTTCGGGGCGCCAGATTTTGCTACATAGTTCGGGGAAAAATGACAACCTTAGGAAAAAAAATTAGTTTAGTTTAACCTTGAATTAATAATAAAAAAAAACTGAAATAAGTGAAGCCGTCCTGGTGCTCGCTGATGATCTTACATTGTTTTCGCCTTTCTCTATTTCTTCCACTCCCCATTTTATAAATTAAAACTTATAAAAACTTACACTCGCTCTACGATGGCTCAGGAACGACTCACTGGTCTAGCAATAATATCTATAGAGCATGAAATTGCATCTACAATCAATATAGATGAATTAATTCTAAACTTTGCCAAAGCAAAAGCCCGAAAGATTAATTTTTCATGATTTTTGTATTTAAGATGTAATAATTTTCTTACTATACAGATATCAGGAGTAATCATATATGTATACAAATGTATTGGTTTTGATTAATATTTTTTAATGTTCATAATGATATTATTTTTTATAAATATCCACATCTGTACGTGTGCTTGTGTGAGTATATAGAGAGAGACAATGTATAGGGGGAGCGCCTAAATTTTCTTTGCCTAGAGGCATCAGATACTCTCGGACCAGCCCGAGAGTATCTGATGAAAAATACTTATGATAATATTAACACGAAGAATTGCATCTAAAGTGGAAGAATTTCTTGGAGAAGATCAGTTTGGTTTCAGGAAGGGTAGGGGAACAAGAGATGCGATTGGACTGTTAAGAATAGTAAGTGAAAGAAGCCTGGAAATGAATAAAGAAGTTAATATCTGTTATATAGATTTTGAAAAAGCTTTTGACTTTGTAAAATGGGATAAGATGATGGAAGTAATGGAAGAGATTGGTATAGATTGGAAAAACAGAAGGCTAATTATTTCACTATATATGGGACAAACTGCCATGGTGATATATATATATATATATATATATATATATATATATATATATATATATATATATATATATGGTACAACCGAACCAGGTATCATTGGACGAGGAGTAAGACAGGGCTGTTCTCTGTCACCAATTTTGTTTAACATGTATTCCGAAGCAATGTTAAAAGAAGTACTGGAGAATTCGGAAGAAGGAATAAAGATTGGAGGTAGATAGATATTTGCAATAAGATACGCAGATGACAAGGCATAATTATCAAAATATCAAATACTGAAACAGGACTACAACATCTGTTGAACAGATTACGGGAATCCTGTATCAATTATGGAATGAAAATTAACATAAGAAAAACAAAAGTAATGAAAATAGCAAGGACAGGCAAATATGGATATCAGAATAAATGGAGAAAAACTGAATCAAGTAAAGACATTTAAATATCTATGATTAGCCGTGATGGAAGATGTAAAAGTGACAAAAGTGAGAATAGCGATGGGAAGAGATGCCTTTAATAGAAAATGGAATTTATTCAGAAGTAAAATGGATAGAAACCTAAAGAAGAGACTAATAAAATATTGTGTGTGGAGTGTTGCCCTCTATGCAGTTGAAACTTGGACACTGAAGAAAGAAGAAATTAAGATTTTGGGAAGCTTTGAGATGTGGATTTGGACAAGGATGGAAAAAATCAAATGGACAGATAAAATAACTAATGAAGAGGTCTTAAAAAGAGTAGAAGAAGAAAGAAGTCTGTTAAGGAGGAGAAAAAGAAGAAAGGGAAACTGGTTCGGACATATTCTGAGAGGGAATGGAATCTTCAGAGATGCCATCGAAGGAAAAATAGACGGAAAAAGACACAGAGGAAGAGTAAGGAAAACAATGCTAGATGACATGCTGAATGGGGACAGGTACACAACCTTGAAAGAGATGGCTCAGAACAGAAGAGAGTGGAAGGAAAGTTTTTGCTACTAAGAGAAGAACCTGCTCAATCTTAATTGCAGAATACTCAAGAAGAAGAATCATAGGTAGTTTTAGACTGTCTGAATGTTAAGAGTCGATTAGCCCATCATCCTGCAAAGTAGAAACTGCATGTGTGCAGGGGCGCACCAAGGCCGATAAAAGTTTGCCTGGGTGCTAACTTTTATCGGCCGCCCCTTAAAAAAATAACTAAAAGAAATTGCATGTGACATTTACTACAATAAATAAAATAACAATTTATGCAAACCAAAAGTTACATGTCTTATTTATTAAAAACACAGAATACATAGTTTCGTATAGTTATTTTTAACATTTTTTCAAAAACAAACAAAAAAAAACAACAACAATTATTTCTTAATATAAATAAAGATTAATTGCACATGCCTTTATGTAAAATTTACCTGACGTGATTTTTTGTAGCAAAATCATTTATTATATCCTCCATATCTAAATTAGTAGCAATTTGATGTTCTATGCTAATAAGACTTAAATCGTTCAGTCTATCCTGTGTCACTGTACTGCGGAGATGATTTTTTTTTTTTATAATTTTCAGCTTTGAAAATGATCTTTCGCCAGTTGCAACAGTCACAGGTATTGTTAAATAAATTCTTAGTGTTATTGACAAATTGGGGAAAACACTAAGAAGATCATTCGAAAATATATACTCAAGTACCGAAAATGCGTTCATATTCGGATTAAGATAGATTAAAATATTTTCTATTTCCTCGCATAATTCCGAGGAGTTTATATCAGAATCTTTACCATTTGTCAATTTTATCTCCAAATCTTTACAATATTTTAATTTTTCTTTTTTCTCCATTGGTTTTAATAAATAAATGTCATTTAAAAATTCAAAAACATCATTATGTTCTTTCAATAATGTAAATCTTTCATCAAGTTTTGAAATAGCTATATCAATTATAACTAAATAAAAATCGACTTTGAAATTTTGCTCTTGCGATTCAATAATTTCATCTTCACTTTCATACGAGAATAATCTTTTTTTGTTTTCCGAGGTCTGACTATTAGCATTTGGCATACAAGGAAAAATTGGATCACAATCCACTGTATTTGCAATTTCGGTTGCTTCCCCTAACATATTTTTGAATGTCTCATCTGTTTTACAATCCTTTAAATAATTTTTTTAGGTCTATCAACATTTTCATTATTGTAGAATTACGTCCGGTTTTTGCATCAAATTACTTATGACATTAATTTTCGATAAGATTTGGTGCCATATAACAAGAGAACATATGAATTTGAAAGATTTAATTTTTAATAATAATGATTCAGCTTCGTTCCTTATGTCGCTATTTCTTGATTTATCTTGATATAAAATGTATAAAGCATCGTACATTTTTTCTAAATTATACCTTAAAGTTTTTACAGCATCTATGCGGCTTAGCCATCTCGTATCACAAACTTTTTTAACAGTGAAACTTGGGCATTCCTCTTTTTAAATTTTCCAACGATAGGCTGATTTAGAAAAAAAATTATATATTTAAATTAAGAGGATATTAAATCCCACATTGTTTCAAAACCGAATAAGAAACTCAAAGATCGGAATCAAAGAGTTTCATGCCGAATATAGTAAATAATAAAGTATCGGCGACTACTAGCGTAAGCTAAAGCACGTAGTCCAAAGTACATAATATAAACTAGGGCAACTCGTAGCAAAGGTGGAGAAAGTTCTGATCACTATTCTTAGTATTTCCCATAATGTAAAACCCATCTCCTATGATATATTTCCTGAATTAATAAAAAAAATTGCTATTTAACGTGGAACACTTGCAGCATCATTTACAACTAGATTAAGCATATGAGCGACACATGGTACGTAAAACGCTCTCGGGTTCATATCTAATATTCTCTTTTGGAGACCCGGATTTTTGTCCTTCATGTTTGTCCGTTATCATATACTTGAGCATGTAAATCGTAAAGATTTATATTTTCTGATTGCCAAAAATTTCCAATAAAATTTGTTAACATGTTCATTGCCAAACACGCGATATCGCGCGATGCGAGTTCTCACCAAACGACCGACCACGCGTTATCGCGTGGACGTCGTTAACTAAATCGAAAAATTAAAAAAAGTTGGCCACCACACGAAATTCCAATTTTCAGCTTGGCAATGAACGATATCACGTGATGCGAGCTCTCACCAAACGGTTGATCACGCGTTATCGCGTGGACATCGCTAACTAAATAAAACAATAAAAAAAATTTGCCCACCACACGAAATTCCAATTTTCAGCTTGGCAATGAAAGTATTAAACCTTCGCCTGTTGAGTTAGTAATTGAATAAAATCCTAAAAAGTGTTCTCTGATTTCTATTTTCTTGTTGTCATTATCGAGGTAAACAAATCTTACAACGCAGTTTGGTCGATTGATAGAGACTCTGCTATTAATCCCTCGCAAAAACTTAAGCAAATTTGAGTACGGTCAGTAGTTGGAAGGGGATCAATCGTTCGACGGTGTTGGCACACTCTCCCTCGATGAGTCTTTGGACTCCCTGGAGGTGTCACATAATAATAATAATACTTAATTGATTTTCGTGAGATGCGTCTGGAGTGGTGTCTAAAATGATAGCGTAGTATTTATTTAATTTTAGCATTTTAACAATATTAGATTTTATTTTTTCTCCTATTATTGAAATTATTTCATTTTGCATTTTGTTCTTATCGGTTTGTATTCGACTTATATGATCTGCCATTACATTATCGAATTTTGCTACAGTTTCTATTAATTTTAAAAAATTACCGTTGCTATCTTCAAAAAGTTTATTACTGTTACCTCTGAAAGCTAAATTTTATCCTGCTAAAAATTGAACTGTATAAATAATCCTTTCTATTACCGATTTCCAACAATTTTTTTCTAGTTTTATTAATTGTTCATTTACCGCATCTATTGCATTATTATTTATAAATGACTTTTTTAAATCGATCCATGACTTCTAACATTTGATATATGCTTCACTTTTTTCATGGCGCTCTAATGTTCTCGATAAATGTTGCCAATCGCGATAACCAATTGCATCATTAAACGCATTAATTTTATCGTTAAAAAGTTTACAAGGAAAATAATACACCGAATTTTTGCATTTAGAATACAATAACCAATTTCTGTGTATGTTTTCGTTATTACTTAATCGTTTATAGTAATAATCTGCTGAAAATTATCTTTTTTTTTTTTCATCTTTTGGAAAATCAATATCATATGTTTGTTTTGGTCCAACATCTATTAGAATCATTTTGAGATTATCTGTTATGTTTAAAGGCATTTCCTGGATCATCAAACTCATGCTCAAGGATAGAATTCATAAGCGAGTTTTCGGTTGTGATACTTGTATTGCACACGCTTTTGTCACCTGTTTCTGCCGGTGAACCAAGTGACCTTTTTGAGAGCTTCAGAAGTGAAAGATGAATTTTCTAAGCATCGTTTTATAGCAGCTATAGAATCTTCAGTTAAATGTATGGCAGAAGAAGAAGAATCTTCAAATTTTTCTTGAGCAACTGAAGATTTGTCTGTACATGAAGATGTAGATGCAAAATAATTGGAAATAGGAGTCGTAAATTTTTTTTATATTTTCTTCTTTCTGTGTTCTTCGTTTTCTATATTCTGCTCCAGAAAATCTTTTTCTTCCTCTGACATCTAAAAGTAAGGGTTATAATATTATATTAGTTAAATTTTACGATGTAGGATATACCAAGAAATGAATATTATTACTATTAATGATTATACTTCATTTTATAATCCAAATTAGATATTAGTTACATAAAATAAATATTTGATATTTGTTTCTTGTCGCCTTATCAATGTTGTCGCCCGGGTGCGGTGCACCCTCGGTTTGGCGCGACCCTGCATGTGTGGGTTTGTTCAACGGTATCTCCAAGAATTATTCGCATCCAATTCCAGTGAGTCTGAATACGTAGTCAAGGGATATATATGGCTTGTCGCTTTGTTTTATTGTTCTAAGAGTAGGCGCAATGAAATTTTTGAAGATCGGCGCAATAAAATGGCCGTATTCAATTGTTTGCGTAGGATGGGGAAAAGGTTATATGACTTCGCGAATTGAAAAATAGCTGATATTGCCTGAGAGACCATAGCTTGTAAACCGTTTTCGCACGGTTCTGGTAAATTTGATTCTAAGAAAACAAGTGTCAACAACCTAAAACACGGATAAAAAGAGAAGTTAAATTTCTCGGATTATGATTAATATTTACGAAAATATTATATTTTTAGTAATTGTATTATTTAAAAATATCTTAACGAATAACGTATAAAATTCCATATATGAAAAGCTGTAACACTAATGCAAACATATGATTTACATGTGTGTGTGTGTGTGCGTGCGTGCGTGCGCGAATAGAGAATCAAATGTGCATAACCTTAATGCTGGTTTTTCTGCGTCTATTTGTAGTTTGGAAGACTCGCATTCGAGAACATTAACACTCTTTACCATAACCTATTTTCATAATTAAACTACCTTAATAATGACGTGAACATGAACTAGCCGCTAGTTTATTATCAAAACAAAATACTATCGTGTACTTGATATTTCACAGAGTAGGCAACAATATTCTCTTTCTCTCCTTTTTTTTTTTATTTATTTATTTTTACCCAGCCTAGTTTCCTTTTATAGCTTAATGCATTTAACGCAATCGCTGAATGTATATAATCCGGAGAATATCAATTCTTCACAACATAAACCTCAACCTTTCTGAAGTCAATAACTCCATGAACTGTAATGATTTCGTCCTAGGTCGGATGTGTGTGTGTGTGTGTGTGTGATCGAGAATGAAACCTCTTTCCACCTCATATTTTACGTATTTATTTTTTTAATGTGACTCCGTTCCATAAAAAGCTTCAAACCCATAGGACATTATTTTCAATTTTTTCAAAAATTATTTTTAACATTTTTATTTTATTTTATTTATTTTTTTTTTTTGCATACAGAAATCCTTCTTTAGAGACAAAATCTGGAACTTTTCGGAGTTACTTCAGGCCTCGCGATGAAATTTATCTCCCATCATATGCTTTTTTAATTTTAAGGAACTTCTTTTAAACAATATCTACACAGAGCAAGCTAGAAGGTACCCTACACTTTATTTTATCATTTCGGGTACTGTTGAGGGATCCTCCGTAGCTGAGTCGGTATAGACGAAGCCCTTGGTAGGAAGGACCTGGATTCGATTCCCGTCAATGACGTGAGGAACCTTTTATCTGGCACCTTTCAACGAAAGGTGAGTTATCCGGTCTCATACGAAAGTAGGGTTTTTTCACCCGAAAAAAAACTCGGGTTTTTCGTCTCCCCCAGAGTATGGAAACCGGCCCCATGAATACACGCATCTACAGACACAGGACATACCTGGAGGCCTAGGGCTAACCACCTTATCTTCGGGACGGATATGGTTTGAAAAGACTAAGGACAGCTCCGTAACAGGCCACTAGGCCTAATACATAAAAAGGAAGAAGAAGGATACTGTTGAATGCAGTACAGAGCCAAATGATAGACGTTTCGAATGTGAGATGAATAAATAAACTTGATAGTGTTAACGTTTTAGTACTCCGATCCAGAAAACAAACAAAAAAAAAATCATAAATTGTGATGTGAAACTAAATTCTTAACATTATCCCCAATAATAATCTTTCCTCCTCTACCAATCTCCCCAAAATAGAACTCACTCCCGCGTTAAAAAATGACACGTTTTTTTTTATGTTTAAAGAAAATTTTTTTTTACGTTTATTTTACGTTTTTCTTTATGTTTAAAGAAAAACGTAAAATACTGTTATGAAAAGAATTTCAACTGTAAATACGCTATTTAGAGACTTCAGTAGTAAGCAAGCAAACAAACAAACAAACAAACCAAAACCAGTTCTTTTCTAATTTTAGGTGATTAAGGCCTGCTTTTCGCAGTGGATAGAATGACTCAGCTCCATTGGCTGAAAGAGATCGAAGTTCTGATTCCGTCAGATAAAAACCTTAAACATTGAAAAGGACTGAAAGAGTTACGAAGGTTTACAGTCCCAGAGTTGTCCTCACCAGAAACTGAATATTTTTATCTCTTATCGTATCAAATATAACAACGTTATTGCGATGGTTGCCCCTTATTTGTTCTAAATAGTGCGGAGGTCATCAGAAAATACAGATACGTGTATTTCTAACTTGTATTAGATGTAGTTTCTTAAAAAAAAGAAAAAAAAAACATTCATTGAATGGGGGAAAATACTATCTGGCAAAACTAAGCATGTAAGAATACTCTTTATCCCTCTGTCGTTGCTAGGGGGTGATTCGCTTGTTATTAGGCAAAGTGAAACAAAGTCATTATTGTAATTATTGAATAAATTTATTTAACGATATGATTAAACAACAAGTTAGATCTAAAAACGTTTGTTGTTTTGAAGTTTGTGTCACTGACACTGCCGTAGAGCATACATCCCGATGCTCTAAGTACGAATCGAACTAATATAGCTGAAAGTGCGAGGGAACACACACACACACCCTAAGGTTGATTTAAACATGAATGAAAGTTTTTGCTTCTCAAAGGTATCTTAATGTCACATGTTCTCCAGAACTGCAAAGAACAAAAAAAAAAAAAAAAAACGTAATACGATCCTTCCTACACACCATTTGGATGCAAGATGATTGCCCATGATGTGTTGTTCTTTAGAGGTTTTGTATAATAGCGCTTTTGTTCCATCAAAACTGCAAAAGCATTTGGAAACAACGCAACAACAACAACAATCATAATATATCAACTGATTTTTTTTAAAAAAAAAGGAGGGGATAAGAGGAAAGAAGAGAACGACTTAAAATCTCAGAAAATAGTGATGGAGGCATATATATATATATATGTATGCGACTTGATTTGCTGGAAACATGTCTGCCTAGTTAACCATATTATCCATCCATTCATGCATGCAGATATATGGTCTCCCAAGATGGACTGGGTGACCAGGAGAAGTAGACCCGACCATCGCTTCATTAATTAGGGTGCCTTTCTCAGTAATGAAAGAGATCAGCAGAGACATACCTCCTCATGTTAGATACATGCTGTAGAATGTTTGGAGATAAATTTCTTAAATAAAATATAATAATAAAACCATAATAAATTTAGTTTAATCCTTTATCCAATTATCAGCAAACAAAGTTTGCTCCTGAAGTATCTTCAGGACTGAGGCAACTCGTGGTAAAGATGGACCAAGCTCTCGTCACTCCTTGTCTCAGTATCTCCCATAATGCAAAACACATCTCCTTGCGGACATGTATAATGCTATGTATTAAGGGAAGAGCCACTACCCAGACTGGTTTCGACCTTAATTGAGGTCTCATCAGTAGGAGCCAGACCCAGAGGTAGTGATACTAAGGCAGAAGCAATGGAGAAGTTATATTTTCCTATACGAGTTGCCAAAAGGTGTATCACCTTATTATTAAATTACTCTGGATTTAGAGAAAGATGTTGGAATTTTTTTGCCCCACTTGGTTAGACGATAATAAATTTAGTTTAATCCTTTATCCAAGTGTAAGCAAACAAACAAACAAACAAAAAAGCTTCCAATAATAAAATCAATATCCCTTTCTAAAGATATCATTTCGAATAGCATAATTATGATTAATGAAGATATTCATCGACAACTTGAATGTGGCAAATTCTAGCCAATTAAAAATGTATTTTTGAAATGTTATTTTAAAAAAACCTAAGAGAAGGTTTTTTTATTTGCTTTGGATTCGTTTAATTTCAGCTGTACAACAAATGTTGTATTCTTGAATGAAGAAGATATGTTGGCCGATCTTAACTCATTTGCTTAACAGTTATGCTACTTTATTATTGTAATATTACGTACCGTATGTTTTCTTGATTATAATGATATGCACGTAACAATTTATTGTTATAATTTCTTTTCTCATAATTTTAATGAAAATTTTCAAATAAAAAAAAATGTAGGGTTCTGTTGTCTCAAATGATTTAAGAAACACTAAACAATATAATCCGATTGTTTTTTTTTATTCTTTTTTATCGAGGCTGAGAAGTACTCTGGTCACGTCCAACATTCCCACAGGTAGGTCAGTGGCATAGTAACGCAATGGAGAAAGTAAACAGGCCGCACTAGATTAGAACAACGGAGAAAGATCATGCAATAATTACATCAAAGCTTTTTGTTTGTTTGTTTTTTTTTTGCTAAGTTCTAAGTGCTAAGTTCTCATTTCCTCGATCTATAATAATCTAACATAAAACATTTACTAAAACTTATGCCAGCTATTCAAATACTGTTAAACCAACAAAGTACTAAAAGTAGCAACAACTGCTAAAACCATTTGGAGTATTGTGGTTATGGCAACGAGAACAACCCATCTCGCGAGTTTATCTCTACCCTAAACAAACGAAATGCAGGAGTTATTTGACATTCGATACTTGTCTCAAGAAGACAAATGAAGCGTGCTTGGGCAGGTCAAAGACCTTTTACATGAGGTAAGAAATTTCCATTTCGGTTCTCCGCTAGAAATATATATATGCTATATCTGTCAGCTGTATATGATGGTAACCCCCCTCCTCGATTAAAAATGAACTTTTTAATCTTTTTGAGGAGTAATCAAGGCAATAGAAGAAGACGCACTTCGAAGAATTCCTTGAAATTCAAAGAATTTTGGTGAATTCTTCGAAGTGTGTCTTCGAACTATTTGCTCAAAATTAGTTCGTAGTAATTATAGTTTGGTTAGATTACAGTGTTAGCGATTAGCAACCATGTGGTTGTGATACGGTGGCATGCTAGTTGGGTGTGTGTAGTTCTTAAGTCAGCTTATCTATTTTATGCGATGAAAAGGAAATGAACCAAAATAACACCAGGAAAGTCTACCCGGGATTGATTCAGTAATCGCGGCCAAAGAAATATTGAAAAAAATAAAAGAAATCATCAAATATCCGTATAAATTACAAGCTTGGGAAACTTGGGTTTTTCAAACCTGCCAGGAGAACATAGTTTACATATAAGAATATTTAGATATAAAAAGAACCACTTTATCCTCAAATTATAGTTATGAAATCCAATCTATGCAGATAGGCTTAAGAACCTGTATGCACCACGAATTAATATCACTTCGCAGTTAATTTTACAAAAGTAATTTGCATTTAATTACTATTGTAAAATAATTTTACACCCGCTTAGAGACTAAGCGGGTGTAAACTTTTTCAAGCCACTTCGTATCTCCCATACGCAGGGTGGTGGTCGCACACTGGGTTATGAAATTCATCTCCCTCCTAAGGACAATCACAACCCATTATGCCTGTGGGCTGAATGCGAACCTGCAGTCTATTGGTTGGAAAGCGGATACGCTTACCACCAAATCAGCATGTTAATATCAGCCTCGTTGGTCCGATTGGTAACGATTTCGTTTAGTCTCCATCTACTGGCAGTTAAGGGCGAATGAGTCTGTTGTGGTAATGTCATTAGTGTCAATTAACATGCAGTTTCCTAAATGGCAATAATTAATCTATTCCAGCTCAACAATTTAAGCGAGCTTAAATTCCAGGGAAGCCGGTTTCTATTCATATGAGTGTACCGCTTTTAAGTTCCTCGAAATTAAGTACATTTATAATTATACAAACATTATTTACTATGTTAATTTAAAAAGGTGGAGATCTCATTACAGCTGACTACTTAGTAATACAGTATTCACTTGAATATTCCAATTTTATCAAAAAGAGCATGAACAAAAAAAGTTAACACTTTAAATAGCAGCTGTTTTTATTTTGAATAAACTTGAAACAATTTTAATATTAAAATGTTAATTTGCATATATAATGCATATTTATAAAGAGTGAAAGGCTTATGTTTCCTAATAGTAGCTCCAATGACACGAGAGCAGCAGATTGGATTCTGGTCGCTGATTAGAGATTTTTTTTTTTTTCTTTCAGTCGATTTCAGAGTTAGTCAATCTTTGTGCCTAGTTGATCAAAAGTATAGCACCTTTGTTTTCCTGAACAAGTTTATCAGTTCAAATCCTACTGTAAGATGGATGATTGTCAAAGATAGTGAATGATTTTCACTGCTTACTGGAGACTTGAAATGGCTCATGAAAAATTACCCTATTCAATTTCTAGAATTTCAGATTATTGATCTTTATTCCAATCACGGTACTAATACTATAGGGCCTAGATAGATGACACACGCGAATTGGAATGGATACGTCTTTCCACGTTTTAGCTTCAATGAAGTTCAATTGTTTTTTTTTTTAAAGTCTCCATTTGATTTCAATAATTTTTACTTATTCAATTTTAATTTGTTTTGTTTGGATAATTAAAAATATATATTTATTTAATTAATTTAAATCTGTCTGCGGACTACAGGTTGAGAAACACTGCTGTAGGCTTTAAAAGCTTTCGCTTTTTTTTTTTTTTTTTTGAGGTCAGTCTTATCCACAAAATATGGGAACATATGATGCTCAGTATCATGAGAGAGAGAGAGAGAGAGAGAGAGAGAGAGAGAGAGAGAGCTGAGGATTTATCCTGGAATCCTACTACAGAAAAGAACCATGGTATTTTTCAGGCCACTTAAAGTCTCCAGCAAGAAGAATGGCGATCTCGGACGAATGATGAAAATAATCTACCGCCTGATGACGTTTAGAAACATCCATGCACAGCAGAGAAGCTGCCCAGTTGGCCAATCATGCAAGAAAATAAAATAAAAATAAAAAACATCTGAAGTGAGATAATTGTCTGCTACGATTGGATTGTTGTTAAAAATTGTCAGTAAGATTTTCCTCTCCAGGGAAAGTGTGTAGAGTTTTAATCCCACAACTGTAGATCACGAATGTGTTCTACAGTCTCACAGAATGGAGAGCACATTCCAGCTTAGTCAGCCTAAGTGGACAGTGCATTCACTCTCCAACCAACAGTCTGTGGATTCCAATACTGCTGTGCATGGATGTTTGTGAAAATCTTTGGAGTGATAAATGGTTTCACTGTCCGGTGTAAGACAATCTTCTTACTTTTTTGGACGTCTAAATTGCCTGAAGACTTGTAATAGATTTAAAATAGAGTTGAGGTGAATATTTCTGAATTTTTTTATCAACTTTAATGCTACGTTTATTCCTGATGTAACCCATGTAGATGACAATAGCAGTGGAGACTATGCACCTTTGTGTTACATCCTATTTTATATCAAACCATCTTTAAGTCAAACCACATTTAAGTTAGCAATCAGTTCTGATTGCTAACTTAAATATTGGTTATGTTAATAACTGCTTATATGCTGGTTAAGTAACTAACTTTCGATAAAATTTAGAAAATAAATAAATAAAATAAATCCCACCCAGTACTAATATAGTATACAACCTCTCTTGGTGGGGGGGGGATCACATAAAAAAGTATGTTCAATATTGTCCTATATAATGTCAACCTCCTTTACCATGTAGTTGTAATATACTCATTTCTTGAATATTTGTCTTACAGATTAGATGCACTGCATAACTTGAATCAAATTTCACGATGCCTAATGCGTTTCCTCTCTCAATTACTGTGTCACAGATTCCATTAATTTTTTTTTTTCTTAAAGTAAAAATTCCACCCTGACAACTGTTTGGGATATCGAGTCTGTTCTTCCCCCACGTTTGCCTTTCAAAACATTTTAATCGTTTTTCTGTTCTTTATACATTTTAGTTCTGCGTCAGCACTCTTGTCTTAGGCCAATTCTGACATGTCATAAGTTCTCTCACTCGATTAACTCAAACACACACATAAACACGAATGTTTATATCGTATTTAGCTACAGAGTATACGCATATTTTTCTCTTTAGTCTGTAAATAAAAGATCACATGATAATGTTTTTTTTTTTAACTTCCTGTATCTATCATGGAATTTTTATTTTTTCTACGTTTGCAAACTCTCTACATTCTTATTTGAGTCGATCAATGTTCTCTTTAGATTTGGTCATTGGATATCTAAGGTTTGGTTCTCGTTTTCGAACTCCTTTTTTTTTTTTTTTGACTAATGCTAATGTTTACATTTGAGTCCACAGTTCATATTTCAGAGTTACTAGACTGATTATTTTCTCAAGTTCAGTGCGCATTTTTCTTTTCACTAGGATATTTACGTTTGTCCTACTCAACGCTAGGTGGTGATCACTTCCTATTTCATATCCCCTGTATACTCTTTTAAGAGTTCTTAGAACCAGCCTGGAGGATATCGCTATTGATAATGATTTAGTCAATAATTTTTTTCTCATTTCTATACTCAATGTTTTCCACATAACTTTGTACATATTTTTATGTTGGAACACGATGTTAGTAATGACTATTCCGTGTTGAATAGAAATCCCCATTTTTTTTCCTTTTGGGTTAGCTGTAAATGAATTAAAACTGCATATAAATAAAATTATCAAAGTAATTTTTTTAAATCGCTTTCTTGTACAAAAATATGCCCTTTATATACATTAGATGTAATTTTGTTTTATTAATGTTGTTCAAAAACAGTGGAATTCTGTAAAGAATTCTTTTTTCGTTCAATTCTAAAATAGAAAAAAAACAAGGTATAAATATTGATTTATGTTATCATTTTTTAATAAATACTTGGTAATGTTTTCCCAGCACACTTTCTTTTTCAAATAATAACTACATAAATATAATTTTCACAGGTGTGTGTGTGTGTGTGTGTGTGTGTGTGTGTGTGTCAAGAACATTATTGTCTTCATTTACTGCACAAAGTCATCCTCCCAGAAAAATTTCGTATTTGAAGTATTCGGTTCCTTGTTGATAAATCTTGTTTACAATACATCGACCACAGCACGGCACATAGTTTTCTTCTTCCAAACAGATAAATTTATTACAACGAAAAAATTTAGGTTCTTTATATATTTTAGTTCTACGTCAACACTCTTGTTATAGACCACTTCTGACATAACATAGGTTCGCTATTAATTCAAATACACACATACACACGATAGCTACACCGGATACGAACATGTCACGTTGTAACATCTTTTATTATTATTTATTTATTTATTTATTTACCGTTATTCATCGACTCGAAGAAAACTTTGGAGAACTTAAATTATTTAATTTAAAAAGTGACAATTGAAAATGACTTTTAAAAACGACTAATATTCTTAATATAATAACCAGTTCTCTAGTTGTTGTTTTTTAACTTAAACACCCGATCCCAAAGAACCGGCCCAGTTTTATCATTAAGGGATGAATAAATCTGGTTTAAAAATAATAATAAAAAAAGTTCATTTTCAACAATGCCCATTCATTTAGAATAATAATAATAACAACAACCACAACAAAAAGCGCATTAAGTTGAAATAAACAATGCGGAAGTGGATCAAGGGTACGTGTTCCGTCAGAAACTGTTTTGTAAGAGCATTTGGAGAATCTCTCTCTCTCTCTCTCTCTCTCTCTCTCGTTAGGAAAGCGCAGTTCTAATTAGATCACGAAAACAATGCCCTCTTTAGAGTCTTCCCCCGCTCCTTTAATTTCCTGCAGCGGAATCCTCTTCCCTGGTTGCTGAGTGTTGCGAAAAAAGATCCCGACTAGAAAATACTTGAAACACACGAGTGTCAACTTCCTTGACGCTATCGCTTTTCCCACTACAATTCAACCATTTTGAGAGATTCTATGACGATAAGTCACATTAGAAATAATGATTTGTATTAATTTACTTCGATTTCTTTTTTTTTTTTTCTCTCATTTCAATTTGTTTCTTCTTCAGAAAGGATTTCAGTTATAAAACGAGATATGAGGAAAAATCAGAATTGGCATTGGTTAGGGTTATTGACAAAATGACAAAGGGTCTGAGATTTTTAGGTCAATATTTTATGCCTATTAATTGCGTGCATTCTTCAACTATTTGCCGATGAAAAACCCGAGTTTTCAGAGAAACAATCCTGACTTCCTTTACCGTAACGAGACCTACTAACTCATGTTAAATTACAAAATCTTTATAAAGATTTTTAGCGACTACGGTGGTGTTAATCGTAACCAGCGCGAAGTCTATAGATGCTTTTCTACCAAGGAAGCATTGGACCAGGAAGCAATAAATTTTAACCTTAAATCGTTACACATGTGAAAGCAGTAAAACGATCTCAGAGCTAATCAGCCATGTTTTTTTAAGTCTTATTTCCGTATTAGTTGTTCATTTACTTGTATTATCCAAAAAATCCTGTTGTTTTCAATTCATTTCAATTTTGTCTTCCTTTTGTTCTCAGCTAGCTTCTCTAAATGTGACTTAAGTTTGTACTCATTTCTGAGGTAAGCAGATCTAGAGTTAATTTTTGGCGAGAAGGAAAGAAAGTGCTAAGACCAACTTTGTTCTACTTGTGACGCTCTTCTTCGACCGTTTATTCCCGCCAAGTACCGTTTCTAGACGCGCACATATACACAGAACCGCTACGGTTCTCACGGGTGATAAGGTACGGTGATTAACCCCTCAGATGATCGGTGAATGCAGCATTTCTGGGTCACTCACCTACAGCCGCCATTTGCCTTCTTAAACCGCAGCAAAGGCGATCACAGAACTGAGTCCAGTAAGGAGGACAAATTTTCTATTTCCTCTTCTGAAGTCACACGGCATTCCTTAATCAATCCTCTAAAACCAATGCCTTTATCTTTCTCACATTACACAAAAGAGAAAGAGAGAGAGAGAGAGAGAGAGAGAGAGAGGAGGTTCGAACCGTAATCCCTTCCGTATTTGACTATCATATCCGTATTCATTTCTCCGGGCAAGGACTTTTCTTGTACACTAGGAGATGTTCCACTTGATCCTTCATACCCTCGATTATTGGTATATGTGAACGTTGCAAAAGGATTGATCAATGAAATATGTAATGTGTACTGTCAAAGCGCTTATAAAACAAACAATAGATGAATATAGATGAATTTTCTTGTGATTATCCAATTGTTTTGGAATGACAGCTTTATCCATGAGTATACTATTATTACCATATCACTTTCTCTCCCATAATTCATGAGCTGAGGTGTCATCCATTAAAGGCGTTATAAACACGAGTCTGTCAAAGAACAATGGACGCATTAGAAGCCCACGAACAATCATAAAGTCAACATCGCATCTTATTTCAGCTGACTTCAGTACCTATTGTCGTTCCGCCTAACTATCTCACGTATAAGTTTAATCTTCTTTTCATCCCCCCCCTTCACTTTAGATCATTAAATTTTTTTCTGTTATTATTTATAAGAAAACCCCAGTAGACCGGAGGGAGGAGGGACTCACATTTAGTTTTATGTACAGGAGTAACAAGGATAATCTATGAATGGGTTTTCAGTCTCTCTCTCTCTCTCTCTCTCTCACACACACACACACACACACACACACACACACACACACACACACACACACACACACACACACACACACACACACACACACACACACACACACACACACACACAATTCTATTAAACAAATGTTCATCACTATTTGCACATTTATTCAATCTGCATGTAATCTGTTTGACTACCCATCTATTAGAGCCTAGGTTGACCCTTGAAAATTTGAACTAGATTTGAATTTTTAAATAATCTTTTTTTAAATCTTTCAGATACTTATTCGAAAATTTGAAAACTGGATATTAGCTTAACAAATTAATGTTTATAATGTAAAACGATGTGCTACTCAAACCTCCACCTCATCCTCCCAAACAGAATACAACTATAACAACAAAATAAAAGATATATGTATACAAAGCTGATCAAAAATATCCCATATAGCATTTTATTACAGAAAACTTAGTACAACTCTTCTGTAGTGTACAAAGTGAAATCCGCAAATCCTGCTCAAGAGGCGAAACATGGAAATAAGTCACTTCAGGTCTCCAATAAGTGGGGCGGTGCTCTCATACCAAACAATGAAATTCATCTCCCACCTAAAGATATTCACAAAGATCCGTACTCAAGACAGAATTCGAACCCACGGCCTGTAGGCAGTGGTGTAGCTAGAGCTTTTGCCACCCTGGGAGGTCCCTGAGTTTGTCGCCCTCCTCAATACATACCAAAAATACTACAACAAGTCAAAACGACGTTTAGTGAAATAAATTAAAACGCGATGTTTATTTTTGAAGTAAAACTTTAATTTAAACATTCTAAAATGTTATTTTTCGTGCTTTTCTGTTAGCAAAATCGTCGACGATCGCCCCCTCCGCCCCTCCTTAGTTATGCCTCTGCCTCTAGGTTTTAGAGTGAGTACACTATCCACTCGTCCTACCTAATTTTGACTTCATCACGTTCTCTCTCTCTCTCTCTCTCTCTCTCTCTCTCTCTCTCTCTCTCTCTCTCTCTCTCTCTCTCTCTCCTGTGACATTTCACTGTTTTCATCCATAGAAGATAAAGATACAGGATTGCACAGGTTAAAGCGTTTATTTTTCCCGAACCAGAGGATTTAACTTTCTCTCTCTCTCTCTCTCTCTCTCACTCTCTCTCGAAACACACCATCCGATCTTAGCATACACATGCAACAGTTTGCATAACACAATTACTTCTCACGGCCTTACCTTGCCATAGTATAGTTCTAAATAATTCAATACTAAAGAATGTCGCTAAAAGCTTGTAAGAATTCACTAAAAGGTAAACGGAGAAAGAGCACGGCTTCGTTCCACGAATGTCCATTCTATACCCATAATTTCATCTCCTTTTGCATCCTCATCTGAGGTCAAAAGTGCAACCCAAGCTACTTGTATTTCAACCGATGTCCTACTTCTCATACTGAAATAATTACAAAGAGATTATTTCTCGCCTTAAAATAAAAGAAGAAACCTGACTGTAATAAGAATGATGGTTAAATGAATTTAAGGCTATCCTAACAGAGGTTTTTTTCCCCACTAGACATCATGCAAATAGCTGAACGCACGAATAAAAACAATCAAAAAACTCTTCCTGAACATAAATCTTCAAGCTTAGGCTTCTTACCGGCACCGTTTTATGTCCTAAATTTTGTTTGCAAGTTGGAATACAGAACTGCCCTTACACATGCTCCGCTCTTGTTGGAGAGAGAGAGAGAGAGAGAGAGAGAGACCATCGTATTGAAAAACGTCATCATAAAATGATAATGGAAAGACATAAAACTGCTTTCTAATACAAGTTTATATCCTTCATTAACAATTTATGGAATTTAAATCGGAAAGAAGCGTCATAAAAGAGAGATAGAGATGTGTCATCCCCCCTCTCTCTCTCTCTCTCTCTCTTTCTCGATTTTATTTTTATTTATTGATTTGATGATTTCCGAAAGAAACGTGAAACAAAACTGTAGTATGAGGCTACAAATATTCTTGCTGAAATCAGGAAAGAAAGAAAGAAAGAAAAAAAAAGGATAAATCTTAAAGAAGAATGGCTCATGAATAAAGACTTCTGATAAAGAATTTCAAGAGCCATTTGTCGCTTAAACTCGACGTTTTGATGCATTTTACAAAATACATTCACTAGGATTCGCAGTGTCTGTCCGAAACTCATCTTCGGTGTGATTCCAATGAGATTGAGGATTGTTGAGCTGTTATTAGTTGAGTTATTTCGATTCTGGTTTAAATCTGACGATATTCCCAACATGCATTATATGAAAAAATAAAATAAAATAAATAAAATAACACGAAATCATATTCGATTGCCGTGTAAAGAATTCCTAAAAGGTTTAGTACACAATTGGTTAAGACTTCCGCATTAAAAAAATGCATATTAAGTTTCTCAAGGTTTATGTTATCTAGTAGTTATTATAATGTCACTCAGTTATTACAACTAAATAGATACCACTGTTATTTAAGTAATTAATGCATACTTGTTTACTGTAGAGTTAATTACATAGAATGATATTGCTTTGAAAGAATGATGTCAGTGGAGAATGACGTTAATTTATGAGTTTCTTCTTCAAAAAACAGTATCTCAATATTGCGAAATTTAGTGCGAAATCATCCACCTGGAAAGACTGGAAATAAGATCAGAGTTGAAGGAACAAAACATACCTTTCTTTTTCTATAAAAATATAATTTCTATGGGAAGCGTGAGTAGTCCTGTAGAAATGCCGTTTGCTTTCTTAGTACTAAGCTTCCACTCCCCAAAAAGAGACAACTACAGGTTCGATTCTAGTCGCCAACCAGAGGAATTTTTTTCTAGTCCTTTCATCAACTGGTTCTGGAGAGATTCTACCTTTGTCTCAAGCGAATATGGCTTTTCCTCATGGAAACTCGGGCTTTTAATCCTGCAGCTGAAAATAATCGATTGTGAAACTCACACTATTGCATACAATAATACAATTCTTGTGGTGTTTAGGACCACGAGATGGTTGTTATTGTCTGCTATACTCTCTCCCTTCTGAAAGTATTGGTTTACCAATCGTTTGAGCTCGCTGTTACTGAAGACTGAAAGGTTGAGTCTTTTCGAATGTCTTCGAAAAGTTAGAGATAAAGGAACTCCGCCTATTTCCTTTGAGATAAAGGACTTAGAGGATTATTTATATAATTTCTACGCTTTTTCTTTCTTTTTTAAATTGCATGCCACTATATTGCGGAGACGTTTGTTTGACAAATATATGTTTCAAAAATGATGGATTGTAATGCAAAGTGAAAGCAGTTAAGAAGAAAGAATCTCATGAAGTTTATTTTCATATAAATTAGCTTAGGGTCTATAGAAAAAGAACAATAAACCCTCGGTATTCGCATTCTCCAATTAACTAATTATAGCACAACAAACTCTGGTTTGTAGCATTCCAAGCATATATCAAAATCATCCTTTCTTGAGAAGCGGCTTTTTAGCTCAGTATTTTAATTGATTTTTTAGAAATGTAATCGATAACAGATATAAACTGAAATGGTTTAGCTGTCATTTAGTAATTCACGTGCTCTGAACATTTTTTTTTCCATGAAGAAAAGTATCGCATATTTTCTCAATAGAAGAACATTCTAATTGGTAGGAAGATTGGGAGTTTGAGCTTAAGTAATGTTTTTGTTTGATCGTGTTTGCATTTTTTGGTAAATTTAATTTTCATTTAAGCATTACGAAATTAAGAGCTTGTGTAAATAGTCCAAACAAACTTTGTTAGATTATAATGACGATTTAGAACAGAAAACAAAATGTTACATAATTAATTTAAAAAAAAAAAAAAAAACGCATTATGCATACTTTTTTTTTTTTTTTTAAAGAACTGGGGGTAAACATAAACCGTGGACTGCACACAAAATTTGCCACAATAACCCTCTTCCTTTCGCTTTTCTGATGGTGTTGGCGTGGACCCAGCCATAGAAAAGTTTGCCATTTTCCAAAAACCAATCTGCATGGCTAATTCTTAAGGTATTAGACAAGAATGGTAAAATGATTTAAGTATGTTTATTACAAATTGCGAAAATTTTCAGAATCATATGCAAAGAAGGCATTTTTCTGGGACGAGACATAAGAAAATTAATTACATTTCAAGTGACAATAACTATAACGAAAAAATAAACAGGGATACTTGAACTTGCATTTAAAATATTAAAAATTTCACCAAGAATGTTGGCTCATTGAGTGAAGAGTTGGGTGTTCTCACGATATCAAATACAAACGAGGGATGCTGGAATGTCAACATAATAGAACACTGTCGGTGTTTTAAAAGGAAGTTTACTAGTGCATTACAGAAGAAAAATATCACAAAATATTCATTTAAAGACAAAATGGCAAGTTTTTTGTTGTTTTTTTTGAAGGAAAGAAAAAACAGATTGCACATTACAAATAATCATTTCATTTTATGTTAATATTATTTCATTTTCCTTTTGTTTCCATTTCTTTCAATTTCAATGTAAACTTTAAATTTTCATTTGCAGGTCTGTAAATCTAACTTTCAATATAGAACCAAGAACTTTGTTTTTTTTTTATGCATTTATTTGGAAGTTGAAATGTTTCCTTACAATCAGACTCGGGAGTTCTGAGTTTTTTTTTTTTTTTTTTCAATAGTTATATTAGAATCGAGTTTTCTTTTCTTTCTTTTAAATCATGAACTACGATCAAGTATTCTCATCTCATGAATACTTTCTTGAGTATTCTATGAGCCGTTGTCTTTCGGTTGCGGAATTATGGAAATTGAGAGATAGATCAACCACGCGTCTGTTACTGCTTTGATTACATTGCAATTGCAGCATTGGGTGGTTTTTGTAGACACACGAGTATTTTCTTTTCAAATTAGCTGTATAATATTGTTTCTCTCTGAAGGTAAACTTATAATAAGTTTCCGTTTGAACAAGCTTTGCACTCGAAAAGAATCGACCAATCTTATTTTGCAATCTCTGAGTTGGTAAATGCTTCAGTTATGAGAGTATTAAAATATTCATTAGAAATCAGAGAAGCCTATCCAAAGCGATTTTCGTTGAAGAAATTTAATACAGTATCTTGAATAATAAAATAATTTCTTCTCAAATATATATTCAGAGAGAAAGGGGTATTAAGCTGAATTCAACAGTATTCGCGTAACATGTCATCAAAACCGTAAATTTTTAAAATCTCTGAAGTTATATGAAGGTGTTTTAAAAATATTAGTTAACAAGCACTTCTATGTATCATGCATGCATCTAATGCATCTAGTCTAACACACACATGTATGTATGCCGCATAAATCCACTTTTGTGCACATCACTTTTCCATACAGTTGCCAAAGATGTTTTTCCTTTTATCGTTGCACAGGACATCCATCCATGTCGGCGTAGAGGAAATTGTTGTCAATGTTTAGAAAAATATATTTCATATGAGATCGCATACGGTCCTCTACGAATACATCCAGTTTCACTTTAAACAAAAATCAGAAAGCACAATTCTGACATTCATTGTCTACCGAGTGGATCAGCTAACAAAAAGAAGTAAGTGCGTGATAAGATAAATGAGAACATGATCGGGAATGAAAGAAAAATTAAGGAGCTAGTGTTATATGGCGATTCAGTAGTAAAAGGTGTAATAGATGAGAGTTTGACAAAATTGTGCTTTCCGGGAGCGAAAATTAATTAAGTGAGGCTATTAGAGCACAGAAGCATAAGGTGAAAGAAATGATAGTAGTGGCAGCAACGAATGATTTGAAAGATTAAAAATTTGCTATGAGAAAGGACTTGAAAGAATTACTAGCGGTAGCAAAAGGAAAGAGTAGAGTTAACATAGTTAGTCTGTTGCCGCCGTATGACGGAGTAGAGTTGAGAAGGAGGGCCATAATTGCGAATGACTCTATGCATAGGTTATGCAGGAGGAGTGGTGTGTGGAGTTTGATGGGCGAAAGGACTTATACTACAAGGATGGTTTGCATCTGAATGGATTTGGTGTTCGGAGACTGGAAAAATTGTTGCTGAATGAAGTGAAAGTGGATGTGCAGAATCAGGGAAACTAGAGCTCTTTTAGGGAGGGTGGGGATGCTGTTAAGTGGATATGCAGACATCAGTGAGGCAGTTGAGTGCAAGAATGTGTATAATATGCCTGAGTTAGGACGAAGGATTACAAACCAAAATGGGATAGCTAGTATAAAGCGTCAAAAATAGGGGTGGGGCTAGGGGACTTCTGCATTTTATGTACACTAATGCCAAGAGTATTCGGAATAAGAAGGAGGAATTTTTGACCTTGGTTAGTTCTTCCTGGCCACAGGTTATTGGCATTAGTGAGACATGGCTAACAGAAGATGATATAGTTAGTGGGATAGAATGTGAGGGGTATAGTGTGTTCAGGAAAGACAGAGAGAAAGAATGGGGGGGGAGTGTCATTGATGGTAGCTCATGAACTGCAGCCAAAGAGAATAGAAGTTCAACTTCAGGATAGTGAAAATAGCACAATTGAGGCTATCTGGTGTGAGACTGAAGTTAGCAGAACAAAATTTATAGTTGGGTTCTGTTATAGACCAGACTATGTAATAGATGATGGAGATGGTATGTATAGGCAAATAAACTCAATGAGTGGAGGACAGGTAATTATTATAGGGGATTTCAACTATGGTAACATTGATTGGAGGGAGGAGAGGATCAATGGGAGGAAGGAAATGAATTTTATGCAATTACTAAGGGATAACTACCTGAGACAGCATGAAATGGAATATACTGGGGTTCGAGAGGGCTTGGTCTAGTAATTGCATCCCAGAAATTGACTATTATGAATATGACCATATTGCCACCAATTGGTGAGTGTGATCATAAGAGCTTGACCTGGGAAGTAGCTAAATGTGTGGAATTTTCAATTAAGACAGGGTATATGTGGAATTACTGGGCTGGTAAGTATGACAAGCTTAGGAGATTGCTTGGATCAGTGCCATGGCATGTCAAACTGCAAGGGCTGAATGTTGATAATGCATGGGAAGTGGTTAAGGAGCGTTTGAGGGAGGTAATGGCCAACTGCATACCTAGAGTCCGGAGAGTAAATCAAGTGAGAGTTAAATGGATGAATAACACCTTTAAGCTTGAGCTGCAAAAAAAAAGGAAAAAAAAGAAACAGTTGTGGATGAAATTTAAGGAGAAAGGTGACCTGCAGGCACACGAACAGTGCAAAGCACAGGCCAGAAGGGTAACTAGTTCAAGACATTCAAAAGCAGATTATAAAAAGAAATTAGCAATGCAAGCTAAAGTGAATCCCAAACAGTTCTTTCGATATGCTGCAAGTGAAAGAAAAAAGTATACGGCAAAATGATTCTAAGGAATGCCGATGGTAGGGAGGTAACTGAATCAGCTGAAATAGTAGAATTACTAAGCGAGCACTTTGCAAGAGAATATCATCCAGGCTGTGACATTGCAGGAATGAGAGAACGAATGGCTGATACATGAATTGATGTGAATGAAATGGAGGTGAATAGTATATTACAAAACCTTAATGTAAATACATCTGTGGGATTGGATGGTATACCAGCTCGAGTCAGTCTTACGTGAAGCGGTAAAGGAATTGTCAGCTCCCTTGACCATATTGTTTAATTTAAGTCTCAGCATTGGGTTAGTCCCGAGGGGGGGTGGAAAGAGAGGAAAATAGTTCCATTGCATAAAGGATGTTCCAAGACTGCTGTTGCAAATTACCGACCGATCAGTATATCAGGAATCGTTGTCATGGTTTTGGAGATATTAGTCAAGAGCAAAATACAGGAATGGATAGATGAAAATGGCATACTGTATGGAGGACAGCATGATTTTGTGAAGGGTAGATCATGCCTGAGTAATGATCACGTTTTATAATATAGTGATGGCTAAACTGGATAAGGGTAATGGATTTACAGTGATACTGCTGGATTTTGCTAAGGCATTTGACTGGATATCACATGGAATTCTAATCGGTAAACTGCAGCACATGGAATGAATATAGGGTTGGTGAAATGGATAGGAGTGTGATTGATGGAGAGAGATATATCAGAGGGTAATTTATTCAGGAGTGGAGTCCAAAAGAAGGTCTGTTACTAGTGGTGTGCCACAGAGTTCTGTTCTTGGACCACTGCTATTTAATTTTTTCATTAACGATATAGGAAAGGATCTGAGAGGAACTGTTCATTTATTTGCTGATGATGCAAAGTTGGGTAGAGCAATAATAAATGCACATGATGTCAAATTTTTGCAGGATGATTTGGATAGATTGACAGTCTGGGCTAATGAGAATGGATGTCAGTTTAATGTAGCAAAGTGTAAGGTTTATGCATTTTGGGGTGAAAAAATCAGAAGTATATCACATTGGTAGAACTGTACTCCAGGAGATTGACGAAGACAGAGATTTGGGTGTGTTGGTGGATAGGGAGTTGAAGTGTAGGGGGCACATAGCAAAAGTGGCTAAATCAGCTCAGTAGATCACTTGATTACTAAAGAATACTTTGACGAGCAGAGATAAGCAAGTTATTGTTCCTCTATAAAGGCATTAATAAGACCCCATCTTGACTACTGTGCCCAGATCTGGGCCCCTGGGTTTCTTTTTGATGGGAAGGAGGTTGAGAGGATCCAGAGGCGAGTGACTAAGATGAGAGCTTGTCTATGGAAGGAACTTTACGAGAACAGGTTGAAGATCTGTGGTTTACAGAAATTGGTTGATAGGCGGAAAGGGGGGGGGTGATATGATTGAGACATTCAAATTACTGAAGGGTTTTTACAAGATTAATTCAGAGGTTATTTTTTAGAACAGGTCTGGTGATGGAAGAACTAGGAGCCATCGATGGAAACTGAGCAAGAGTGTAGTTAGCAAGGGTGTTAAAACTAGGTTTATTACTTGGAGAGTGGTGAATGAGTAGAATAAGCTGCCGGAGTTTGTTGTGGGTGCCATGACTGTAAATGAGTTCAAAGCAAAGTATGATAGATACTCTGCGAATGCCGAATAGTTGTTCTTGATATGATGTTTAGGTCCTCCTTTGATGAGTCTAAGGACTCCTTGGAGTTGCCCGTAATAATAATAATAATAATAATAATGATAATAATAATCTTCCTTTTTGTCGTCATGGTTGTTTATGATTCTCAACATGGAATACAAATGCATTTAACGAGAATATAACAGCATGATGCACAACAAAAGGCATGACTGCCAATTTGAACATGGCGAACTTTTCATTGGGAATTTTTTAACTTAGGTTTAGATTTGATAACTTGTTTAAAATATTATTCTTTAGTGCAATCATAACAGTAAATTAAGGATTCCCACGGCAGTGAGCTGCAACATGTTTAATTCGTATCTTGATGAGTTTGGAATATTTGCCAAAATACTTAGTGATGGTGATCTGAAGCGGAATAGGAAATCAGACAACATAAATCGGGTAAATCAGGTATTGCCGATCAACTTAAAAACTATAGCATAAAGTAGGCTAAGGATTAACTAATCCTCATCCCCACCGAAGGTGCTATGTGCTATGAGTTGTTTAAAGCTTCTTGTAGGTGGCGATATAATTAAAAAAAAAAAAAAATTGCGAACAGCAAGCAAGTTCGTAAGTAGAAAAGTTTATACTAATTAGCAGTTTTATGTTTCATCTCCAAATGTATTTAAGATATGCAAATTAATTGTATATTAATTTATTTATCTTATAAACGAATGTCTTTCTATTCGTATGCATTAGTTTTCCAGCTCTCAATGAATTGTGAAAGAATTTGAAAATGAAGAACAGAAATTTGATATTCTTATAGTACGAAACAATACTTGAGTAAGAATATGCATGCAGTTTGTACTCGAAAGGAAAAGAAATGAAGTAGCTCAGATCAGGAACGTTTAGACTTTCGAGGTTTCTCAGTGCTCACTAAATGGTGGCGCAACTAGTAGGCAAAACGTGCGGATTGTGGATTGTTGGCTTCGAAGAGTAGAAGAGAAGTAGGAGTGTAATATAAGGTAATAATATAATGCATAAAGAACGTGCCTGCTAGGCGTTACTCGCGTATCCTGTGGGATTTAGGATAGGTTGTTTATGCTGCATTTTTCCCCCTCTTTTCTTTTTCTTTGAATTCGTTGCACGAATTCAAAGGACACTGTAGCAGCTGTGCGAATTTGCCATTTGTTATGTGAGTGAATGGACATTTTGGTTGGTTATTATAAGGTGAAGAGGGATATTATGAACAGACTTCGTGTCAGTTCCAGTTCTAAATGACTTGCTAGGCACCTTCTTCAAGATTCGGATATTTCGCAGTTCCTAAATCTTGGTTCCCAAACTTTCATCTCTTGAATCACTTAGAGATTTCCTGTCAGCTTCTGGATTGAGGACCTACCTGTGACAACCGTCTAGAGTGAGAACAAACCAATAAATAAAAAAGTATAAACGTCCAAATTTCGTAGAAGCCTCTAGGATTTACAAGGGTACTCAGTTTGCATCTTGTCAAGAAGAGGAGAAATTTTAAGCTTTTTTCAATCGCAGTTTGTGTTTAGCAATGTAGGAGTCAGGATTTTTCTATGAGAAGAAATGTTACCCTTTTCCCATATAATAAACCAGCCTGAGAACACAAAAACAAATGCTTAATAATTTGGTTTCCCTCTACCTAATCAGAAAACTATTACAGCATACCTTCGCCGAGGTTTGATTGTAAAGCATGAGAATAACTTCTGTACTCGATTTGGAAATGGAGTTTTCTTCTTCAGAATATTTCCAAATGTACTTCCAGATTTTGCTTTCAACTTACACTAGAAATATAAAAATAAAGAACAATGTAATAAATTGTGAAACATTTTACCTCGCTGAAAGGCTGACTCTCTCTCTCTCTCTCTCTCTCTCTCTCTCTGTTTTTCTCTTTCTCCCTCAGTTGGACAATGCTGCAGCTCGTTTATTATTATTATTATTATTATTAGATAATCCCGTCCATGAAAATTGTAGATCTATAGCAAATTAGTATCATAGGTGTTTTTCAATAATTCAGGAAACTTGCTTTAGAGAACAAACACGGCCATTTGTAAGTCACTTCAAACCACCAATAAGAAGCAGTGGTCTCCGATGGTCTCACACTGGAGATTACCGGTAACCACCCAGTCGACCTGTGAGGATTTACTAAGTGGTGGGCTGTCACTATAATGGCCATCGAGAAACCAAGATCTCTAGAGCAGTGGTCTCCAAAGTGTGGTACACGAGTCGATACGTGGGGGTATGTCAAAAAAAGTTTTATATTGATAGGAAAAAAATTAAGTAATTAATTAAAGATAAAGAATATTACTTTCTTTCATCAATTAAACATATATCTAATATAGACAAAGACGTTATAAAGATCCTGACACATAATCGTCCGTGGCAAAGCTGTCATGTTTTTTAAAACTAGGGAGTAAATCTCTTACTTCTTATCATTGCCATTGTTTGTAGAGCATCCTAGTGTTGACAAGCCCAACTAGAGAAGGAAAATTGCCTAGTTATCCTGCTATCTACAGATGACACCACAGTTGTATTAATTATTTGACTATTAGTAGTAAGTTTAACGATTTTTTAGTATATATTGTTTTTGAGCAATTCCAATGCCATTTTGTGCTTACTTTTACGTTTACACTAAAAATAGTGAATTAATATTATCAAAATTGCTTACAATTTTTAAAAGTGTTTAATATTATCAACAGTACATGAATTATATTTAAATTTTACAAATTAACCCACACAAAATGGATAAATTGTTAAAAAAATTTCCTCCAAAGAAACCGCGAATTGAAGATAATTACGATAGTACTTCTACATCAGATGAACAACAAGGAAAAGATAAGATTGATTCTTCTATTCAAACAAGCTCGTTATTAGTCAAATTAAGTAATAAAAACATTAATCTGAAACTTAACAAAACCTTGCCCAAGAAAGTTCGAAATTATCAAGAAGATTACTTGAAATGTGGATTTACATCGACGATAGTTAACAATGAACCTCGTCCTACATGTGTATTGTGTCATGAGACGCTATGTAATGGAAGTATGAAACCATCATTATTAGTAAGACACTTAAAAGCTAAACATCCTGAACATGAACACAAATCTTTACAAATCTTTGAACGATGTTTGAAAACATGTAATTCTCAATCCAACAACTTAAAAAATTCACTAAAATTAACGATAAATATTTGGAGGCATCTCTTGAGGTTGAATTCTTAATTGCGAAAGACCAAAAGCCACACACCATTGGGGAAACACTTGTAATCCCAACCGCCATAAAAATGGTAGAAATAATCCATGGAAAAGAATATTATTATTATTATTATTATTACGGGCAACTCCAGGGAGTCATTAGACTCATCGAGGGAGGCCCCAAATCATATTCATCACAACTATTCGACATTCATACAGTATCTATCATACCTCGCCTTAAACTCATTCACTGTCACAGCATCCACCACAGACTCTGTCAGCCCATTCCACTCATTCACCATTCTAAAAGTAAAGAACCCAGCTCTAACACCTTTACTAACCACACTTTTGCCCAGTTTCCATGGATGTTCCCTAGTCCTTCCACAACCAGCCCTGTTCTCAAAAATATCTTCTGAATTAATTTTATAGAAACCCTTCAGTAATTTGAATGTCTCAATCATATCTCCCCTCCTCCGTCTATCAACCAATTTTTGCAACCCACAAATCCTCAACCTATTCTCATAAGGTTCATTCCACAGATCTGCTATCATCTTGGTCACTCGCCTCTGGATCCTTTCAACCTCCTCCCCATCAAGAAGAAACCTAGGTGACCAAATCTGGGCACAGCAGTCGAGATGGGGTCTTATCAAGACTCGATACAGAGGAACAATAACCTGCTTGTCTCTGCTTGTCAACGTATTCTTCAGAAACCAAGTGATTTGATGAGCTGATTTGGCCAATTTGGCAATGTGCCCCCTAAACTTCAACTCCTTTTCCACCAACACTCCTAAATCTCCAGCCTCATCAATTTCCTGGAGTACAGTTCCACCAATGTAGTAAACTGCTGCTAATCTTTTCACCCCAAAATGTATAACCTTACATTTTACCACATTAAATTGACATCCATTCTCCTAAGCCCAGACCTCCAATCTATCCAAATCATCTTGCAAAATTTTGACATCATCTGCATTCACTATTGCCCTACCCAACTTTGCATCATCCGCAAACAAATGAACTGTTTCTCTCAGATCCTTTCCTATATCATTAATGAACAAATTAAACAGCAGTGGTCCAAGAACAGATCCTTGTGGCACACCACTAGTCACAGGCCGTCTTGTGGACTCTACTCCTGAATAAACCACTCTCTGTCAACCACCCTCCTATCCATCTCATCAACCCTATATCCATCCCCATATGCTGCAATTTACTGATTAGAATTCCATGTGGTATCCTGTCAAAGGCCTTAGCAAGGTCCAGTAGAATCACTGTAAACCCATTACCCTTATCCAGTTCAGCCGTCACAGTGTTATAATACGTGAGCAAGTTACTGAGGCATGACCTCCCCTGTACAAAACTATGTTGTCCCCGATACAGTATCCCATTTTCTTCTATCCAATCTTGTATTTTCCTCTTGACTATTTTCTCTAAGACCTTGATAATGATTCCTGTTATGCTGATTGGCCGGTAATTTTCAACAGCAGCTTTGGAACCACCTTTATGCAGCGAAACTATTTTCCCCTCTTTCCACCCCCTTGGGACTAACCCAGACCCGAGGCTCAAATTAAACAAAATGGTCAAGGGCACTGACAATTCTTTAGCCGCTTCACGTATGACACGAGCTGGTATACCATCCAATCCCACGGATGTATTGACATTGAGATTCTGTAATAGACTAGTTACCTCTACTTCATTCATCATAATTGCAGTATAAGCTGTTGATTCTTCCATTCCTGCAATGTCACCACCTGGATGATATACTCTTGCAAAGTGCTCGCTCAGTAATTCCACTATATCGACTGATTCGGTTACCTCCCTACCCTCAGCATTTTTTAAGATCATTCTGCCATGAACATTTTTCCTTTTACTTGCAACATATTGAAAAAACTGTTTGGGATTCTCTTTAGCCTGCATGGCCAATTTTCTTTCGTAATCCGCTTTTGCTTTTCTTACCACCCTTGTTGCCATCCTGGCCTGAGCTTTATACTCTTCCTGCGCCTGCCGGTCACCTTTCTCCTTAAATTCCCTCCACAATTGTTTCTTTTTTTTGCAGCTCAAGCTTAATAGTGTTATTCATCCATTTAATCCCTACTTGATTTATTATTCAGACTCTTGGTATACAGTCAACCATTGCCTCCTGCAAACACTTGTTAACCACCTCCCATGCACTATCAACATCCAGCCCTTGCAGTTTTACATGCCATGGCACTGAGCCAAGCACACACCTAAGTTTGTCATACTTACCAGCCCAGTAATTCCACATGTACCCTCTCTTAATTGTAAATTCCACTCCTTTAGCCACCTCCCAAGTCATGACCTTATGGTCACTCTCGCCAATTGGTGGCAACATGGTCATGTTCGTTACAGCCACATTCTCAGTTGCAATTACTAGGTCAAGCACTCTCTTCCCCCTCGTATTTTCGACTACATGCTGCCGCAGATAGTTGTCCCTTAATAACTGCATACAATCCAATTCCTTCCTCCCATGTGCCCTCTCCTCTTTCCAGTGAATGTTACCATAATTGAAATCACCCATAATAATTACCCTCCTTCAATAATATGCTGATAAACTAAAATGCATTCCCTTATCTGCAAATACTATTAGTAGACGTATAGAAATCATTGCAGATAATTTAAAGAAGCAACTATTAAAACAAATGACTCAATGTGGGAAATTTGCTATACAGCTTGATGAAAGCACAGATGTTGCCAACATTACTCAGTTATTGGTATTTACTAGATATTATTTTAATAATGAATTACACGAAGAACTACTTTTATGTGAGGCACTTCAGGAAAGATGTACAGGAAAAGATATCTTCTCAACAATAAATAACTTCTTTGTTAAAAACAATATTTTGTGGATAAACTGTTTAACACTTTCATTGCCAAGCTGAAAATTGGAATTTCGTGTGGTGGCCAAATTATTATTATTTTTTTTATTTAGTTAGCGACGTCCACGCGATAACGCGTGATCGGCCGTTTGGTGAGGACTCGCATCACGCGATATCGCTTGATTGGCAATGAACATGTTAAGCATAACTAGCGATGGAGTAGCTGCTTTAATTGATACAAAGAAAGGATTCAAAGGAAAAGTAACTGAAATAGCACCACATGTCAAATTCATTCATTGTATTATCCACAGGCAAGCTATTTTGGCAAAAAAAAACCGCCTGATATACACAAAATACTGCAGGATGTTATCAATATAGTTAATTTTATAAAAACGAGGCCTTTGAATAGTAAAATATTTACAGTACTATGTCAAGAGATGGGCAGTATCCACGAAAATCTTTTATACCACACGGAGGTTCGTTGGTTATCTCGAGGAAAAGTGCATAAGAGAGTTGTAAAACTAAAAGATGAGTTACGCATTTTCCTACTGGATAAAGATAAGAAATTTGCAGATCTTTTCAATGACGATAAGTGGTTATTAATACTATGCAGCCTAGCTGATATTTTTGAAAAAGTAAACATGCTTAATTTGTCTCTTCAAGGAAAATGTAACATTTTAACGATGAATGAGAAAATAACTGCATTTCGAAAGAAAATGGTGCTGTGGAGAGAGAAATTTGAAAAGGGATGTTTAGAAATGTTTCCATCTTTATCTGATTTCGTTACAGAAAATAATGTAAATGTAAATCAAACAAAAAGTCTAATATCTACACATTTAAAAAGTTTAGAGACATATATTTGTAACTTATTCACAGATCTTCCTGGCGAAGAATTTTAATGGATTTTATACCCATTCGCAGAAAATGTAAAAATTGAACACCTTCCGATTATTTTTCAAGAGCAATTAATTGACATTAGATACAATGCAACTTTGAAAAACGAATTTCAACAGAAATCTCTTCACAATTGGTGGATGGGACTGAAGTCCTAGTATAGAAATTTAGTAAACACAGCAAATGATGCACTCCTACTGTTTGGTTCTACTTATTTATGTGAGGTATCATTTTCTGCAATGACAGGTATTAAAACCAAATATCGAAATAAATTAAACTTGGAACCAGACCTTCGTATCGCAGTATCATAGCCATCAAACCAGAATTTCAAGAAATTATGAAAGAAATTCAAGGCCATTGTTCACATTAAATATTGTAATAAATATGTTTGTAAGCTGTTAATAATAAAAATAATGTGTAAAAATATCTAGCATTTTTAATTATTATATGATGATACAAAGCATATTTTCTCTTTATAATACTTATTACAATAGATTTTTACTCAATGAATTGGGGGTATGCGATCAAAAAAGTTTGGAGACCACTGTTCTAGAGCATTCTTAACAATTCTTTGTGTGAGTTACACATACACAATTCTTTTTGGGTTGGTTGCACACAAAGAATGTGCGTGTGTGTGTGTGTGTGTGTGTGTGTGAGAGAGAGAGAGAGAGAGAGAGAGAGAGAGAGAGAGAAATACTTCCGTCTTCATCTGAAACTATCTTACTCAGGGCTCCCATGATAGAATTTCAAAATTCGATCTTTTTCAAAACTTATTGTACCTTGGTGCTTACAGAGATTTGTCAGAACTGTATATTTATGCAAATGATCACACCGATGAAGTTTTGAAGCCTAAAGGCATTAAAACTAAAGAAAATATACAGAAAGAAGAAGTAAGAAAATGGGTTACATATTTTTTTAAATAATAGTAAAAAAAAAAAAGCCTCTCACGCTTTCTTCCTTTTTCTATGATTTATTCCATTACCATTCAAGATAACCTCCATCTGTAAAATATTAAGAGATGCATGTCGAAATTTCACTTCCTTATGCGCCTGCTTAACCAGTTCAGTATAATATAATTCTGACACGCACCCACTAAATACTAGTTATGGCATAACACTTAAGTTTTAGATCCAATGTGTAGAAGCATTATTGATTTATGACAATTTTTTTAACCTATTTAGCAATCGAATCTGTAGTGTTTCTATAGAACAGGGGATTCAAATTACGTGTTATAACATTGGAGCAGTTAAACTTAACAGAGGATGAAAGTCTAAATGATTCTGATATTAAATGAATTCTTGGTTGTCACTTGCTGTGTTAATTTTATTTACTTATTCATTTTCGTGCCACTGAACTCTGTGCAAGAAAGGTGAAAGGACAATTATGAAACAAAAGTGAAAGTGTGTGTGTGTGTGGGTGGGAGGGTGGGTAGGAGGAAGAGGCCACATCAAAAGAATGGCGGAAATGAGATCGCTTAACTATGTCGGATGAAAATGAAATCCATTCCCGTGATGTTTTAGGTCAAAGAGAGCTAGCCTTTGGAGTACGCAACAAATCGTTTGCTTATCTCTTCCTTTTCTCCATATTAAAAAAAAAAGTGCAGTCATGGAAGCAAAATAATTCTCAGTATATAACTATAGAAAAACTATTTTAATGGCAAAAGGAAAGAAAAATACATTACTATACCCTAAATATGTACGCATGTTTTGCCAAATGCGCCAATGTCTATTAATAGGTTAGTTTTGTCATCCAACCATCAGGCATTTAGAAACTCCAATGCGTCCCAAGTTTTAATAAAATTTAAGACGTGTACTAAATTGGTCACTCCTTTTTGTTTCAATTATATCATTTTTGGCAAAATTCAGCAAAACAATACAAATCTATCTGTTACAAATGACAAGGTTTTTTCGTTCCGCAACTAGGCAAACTGGCCAGAAAAATATTACCCACAATTTACAGGCAAAAATACATATTTAAACCTAATGCCAATCTCATTATCCTATGATTAATATGGTTATGAAAGCAAAGGATACTTGGCAGGTCGTGGGCATTAAACACCACGAATTATTATTATTATTCTTTCTGGGATTTAGGCTCAATGGCCTGTTTTCCGGTCTTATTCCATCTTTTCCTTGGTCGTCCTTGACTTCTGTTCTCCAACTGGGTGATATCGGAGTATCTTTATTATTATTATGTATAATATATATTCCTGTTATGAGCAAATGATATAAAAATAATTCGTTACCCTCCACAGAATATAACCCCCATTCCCCCCACCCCCCCAAAAAAGCGCCAGGTTCGATCGTTTTGATGATAATGTATGGGCATAATGATATATATATATATATATATATATATATATATTTTTTTTTTTTTTTAATTTATATTAAGCTATAAACGCAATAAAGAAATAAAACCCGACAAGTTTCGTAAATCGTTTGACTTACATCTTCAGGGGTAAGTTTAAAACACAAAACAGAGAAATTATTCAAAAATAGCATTGTTTAAACTAATCACTGCTTTGAATCTGCATTCTGATTTTTTAATTTTATGTACATCAGACGGCTATTATCAGTATGAACTATTTTTGAATAATTTCTCTTTTTTGTGTTTTAAACTTTAAGTTAAAGCCCCTGAAGATATAAGACGATGTAAGACGACAAGTTTCGTAAGTCAAACGACTTACGAAACTTGTCGGGTTTTATTTCTTTATTGTGTTTTTAGCTTAATATAAATTTAAAAAAAAATAAAAAAATAATGTGGTCCAATTACCGGAATATGCCTTATGAACTTCTAAACCACGGAAACCTCCACTTATAAATAATGATATTTGTTTGTTATTGCGAAATGCAATTAAAGTTGTGATTGTATTGGATTGCTTTATTGTTGTAGGGCAGTGTTTCTCAAACTTCAGATATCCGCGTACCCCTTCTTACATTTTCATTATTACCAAGTACCCCCTAATTAATTAATTAAAAATAAATAAATTTTGTATTTCTTAATTAATTAAAATTAAGAAATTAATTTATAATATTAATTAAAATTAAATATCTATTTTATTTGAATTTATATGTTCATGTAAACAAAAAAATATGATTTATTTTTAAATTTTGGTTCTCTAGAGATGTCAGACGACACACTCATCAATTTCATTTGATCCAGATGCAATATTAACGTTTTCTTATTGCTTACAGCTACTTGTATTTGCTATATTGCTCTCTTTTGGGGGTTCTATAAATCCAATCTTTAACCAATGATCCATACGTAAGAATTTGAAAGCTAAAAAAAAAAAATACTGGATTTACTCGAATATAACTTTTTTCCCAACATTAAAGCTAAAAAATCGTGTTGCGAGATATTTGCGGGAATTTTCGGAAACTAAAATTTTCAGAAAAAAACTGAAAATGGTGCGACTTACCAAGAAGCTCCTACTCGCTATCACTACTTTTGGCATCGAGAACAGTTTCTTTGTGTGCATCGTCAAAGTCATCTACCCAAATAGCGTCATCTTCTTTCCCATTATTTCAAGCAAAAATTACCAGTAATTTACAAGACTTGAGATACATAGAGCAGCAAAGAACTGCATGTGATTGGTGCGGTATTAACAAAAGATCGCGCGAACCAAAGACAAATTAGCATTTCAACAGTTGAGTTGAAATGCTAATTCCCTTCAACCGAATTCCAAAATATCTGAAACACATTCACTATATATTTCTTAGTTTTAACACGTTAAGGACGGGGTTGGTGTCAAGCAAAACCATATGTTCTACCGGCAACATATGGTTTTGCTTGGTCTATACAGCAGTTTCTGTTGGAGAGGGGATGTGATTCATTAGTTAGTGCCGTTTTATCCCAGTTGTCTCTGATTGCCCTGTTTGTTGAAAAATATAATGACTCCTTTAATTATGCATAGCTGAAAATTGCCACCACGTACTCCCTAACGACCTTTCGTGAACCCCCCGGGGGGGGAGCGTACCACACTTTGAGAAACACTGTTGTAGGGAATAACTCCAAAGATTTTCGTATGACTCTTAAAATGAATCTGGAAATCTCGAATCTAAGAATCTAGAAATGTCAAAACCTTTGTTTTCTTAAACTACAGTTTTATATTGTAAACTGCGTATCGTAATATAGTTTTAGCAACGATTGTAGTCGACTTGTTATGATGAAAATTGGGTGCTGTTTATAATAATAATAATAATAATAATAATAATAATAATAATAATAATAATAAGAAGAAGAAGAAGAAGAAGAAGAAGAAGAAGGCCTTCATTAATTTTGGAGAATGGAAATATGGCTTTCAAGTAGAACCTTCTTCATTTGAAAGCCTCCCAGATAATTGTTTCCTTTTCTGATTTACCAGCGAGATGTTATGATGGACAGTTTGCAAATAAGAACAACGGAAAGCATGCCGTAGCCAATTGAAACATAACCTTAATGAAGTTCTCGTATTGTAGTTCTATAAACAACTCGAAAAGATTTTCAATTCAATTTGTTATCTTAGCAAAGATATGAAAAAATCATCACTAAAAAGAAAAGAAAGCTCTTCAGTAATTTTGTAGCTGTTCACATATTGCTTTAATTTTTTTTTTTTTGTGTGTGTGTGCGGGGGTGGGTAATCACATTTTTTTTAATGGATATATTTTTTGGTTTAATTCAAGTGCAAATCAGCCCAAAATCTTTCATAAGACCGATTTATATTTTCTAAAATACAGAAATATAATTACTTGTTTACTTTTTATGGCTTTTCGTATAACAGGAAAAAATAGCTTTGAGCGATTGAAAGGAGCAGTTTATCCTCTTTCTATGAAAATTTCAAGACAACATAAGGAAGCGTTTTATTATCATCGTCATTTATCCATCAACTTCCTGATACGGGCCTCAAACGGTGTATGAGATACTACCAGAATTTCAGAGTCTCGGCTATTTTTCTATTCCCAGGAATCGGGATTTTTTTTTTTTGTTTTTTTTTTTTCGGGAGTTCTCAGGACTATACAATTTCCCTCTTAAAAATTATTTTTAAGTCTATTTCTTATTTCTTATATTTTTATAAAGCGTGTCAATAATTGTTATATATTTTAACGGCATGATTAAAGCAGAGTAAATTTTCAATGGAACTTTCACATCCAACTTTAGGCATCACAGATAATTTTTGTTCTTCAAAATTATTTCACATTCTTACATTCCTATCTTGAATGTCAATTGACGAATGTTTTTCACGTATACTAACTACTCCTAAATTAAAATATTTGCATCACCTGAATGAACAAGAATACTGAAATACGTTTTATTTCCAATACTGGCCCATTCATCCAGTAAGATAAAATAGTGATCGGATTCTGTTAATTCTTTAATTTTTGGCATTTGCTGTTCTTTTTTATGTTCACAGACAGGGGCGGCTAGTGCATAGGCACTACGGAACTGCAGCACCCCCAATTTTTCTCCATACATAAATATATTTATTAATTTATTTATATTTGCTTGTAATATTTAATTTTATTATCAACAATCCTATACAATTCTCTTATTTTGTATAAAAAATAATAAAAATTCATCTTATAGCACTTAGGAGGGCGAAGGACGCTAGCAGTATTGTATTTACCACAGTGTCATATTGCTATGCGCGCAAGCATATGCAAGTCATAGTGAGATGCCAGCTATTAGCGTAATGCGACACTGTCCGTCGCGCAGTTCCACTGTTATTTACATGCAATTTGCGCCGGTAGTAGAGTATTCTAGAGCTTATCGTGTTTACTCCGTCTCTTTAAATATTTGGACATGATAATTAAAGACATAACATTCGTTATAGTTTTTATTTTAGAACAATATTGGGGTTATGATAATGGATTTTATTTTTAAGTAATTTTGAATTATACAAAAATGTATAATTTTATCGATACATACATACATCTTCAAGGCCCACCTTTCCTAATTGGATTGTGGGGGCAACAGCTGCAAAAGGAACTTCCAATGGTCACGATCCTCTGCCACCAATCTCAGGTGTTCTGGTGAGATTCCCAAACGTGTCCACCCAAGGTTTTGGATATAATCTATCCAGCGAGTCCTTGGCCTTCCATGTGGCCTCCCACCCTCTGGCTTGGCAAAGAGGGCCTGCTGAGGGAGCCTCTCTTGTGGCATTCTGACCAGGTGCTCGTACCAAAGTAACTATGATCTCTCAACACGGAGAAGCAGCGGTTGAGTATTGAGGGTTTACCGAATTGCGGAGCTTCTGACTCTGTCGAGTCTTGTCAGCCCCGCAATCCCTCGAGGGAACCTCATTTCAGCCGCTTGGATTCGTGTCCGCATTCTTTCGGTCATTACCCAACTCTCATGACCATAGGTGAGGATGGGGATATAGCCTGTATTGAAGACAGCCTTCTGGCTTAACTCCCGCTTCAATACTACGAACGGCCAAGCTCCCGCAATATTGAGCTTGCTAAGCCAATTCGAGTATCTAGCTCTACGTCCCACTTTCCATCATTCGTGAATATGGACCCAAGGTATTTAAACTTCTCCACCTGCCTCATTGGGACTCCACTTACATGTAGAGTGCACTGGGATGGTTGTCTTGAGACCACAAGTGTTTCAGTTTTGGCCACACTGATCTTCATTCTGGCATCTGCACAAACAGCTACAAACCTATCCAGGATCCGCTGGAGGTCATCTGTAGAAGAGCTAAGCAGAACTAGGTCATCTGCAAAAAGCAGACGTCCAAATTCTGAGCACACTCACTGCCTCGGCTGTGCCTATCAATCCAGTTCATAAATATTATGAAAAGGAGGGGTTGACAGAACACACCCTTGGCAGAGGCCAATGGAGACTGTGAAAGGTTCAGACTTTGTGCTGTTTACCCTGACACAAAACTCTGGGCATTCATACAGAGACTTGATGACAGCTAATAGTTGGCCATCCACTCCATACTCCTGTACTACTTGCCAAAGCTTATCCCGAGGAACCCAGTCATATGCCTTCTCCAAGTCCACAAAACATGTGTAGACATTCTTGGCATATTCCCAAGATTTCTCAAAGACTTGCCTTAAAGTGAAGATTTGGTCAGTTGTGCTTCTACCAGGACGAAAGCCACATTGTTCTTCCTGGAACTTTGACTCAACTATGCTCCTGCACCGTCTTTCCAAGCACCTAGCATACACTTTCCCAGGCAGGCTGAGCAGAGAGAGAGAGAGAGAGAGATGCCACGAAAGTTACTGCAATCCTTCTAGTCTCCCTTCTTGAAGACTGATATTATTATGCCTGTCTGCCATTGCATTGGGTGCTCGCCCAGATATCCAAGCAGCTAGACACACTCGAGTCAGCCAGAGAACACCATCTCGATTTAAGGCTTTTAGCATTTCAGACCGAATTTCATCATCGCCAGCAGCCTTGCCCGATTTTAGCGATTTTATTGCTAAATGGACCTCTTCTGCTGTGAGACTAGTCATTGCCCCGATTTGCACCCCTTGAATGTCCACAACTGCTGGGCCTCCCGGGTTAAGCAGGCTCTCAGAGTATTCCCTCAATCTGTGGAGGATATCCTTCTCGGCATGGAGTGCACCATCAGAGGCCTTAATTGCCCTTGCTGTGCACGATTTCCTCCCTTGAAGGCAGCAGATGGTCTGCCAGAATACTTTGTTTGTGTATTTGCATAAGATGAGTCTAATCTTTCTCCAAAGGATTCCCAAGCCTTCTGCTTTGCTGTCTTTACTGCCTCAGCAGCAGCTTTTCGTGCCTCTGCATACCGCAAATGCATCTCAGGTGACCTGACCCTAAGCCATGTTAGATAGGACTGCTTTTTTACCCGGACAGTTTTTTGGACTTCTTGGTTCCACCACGGTGTCCTTTTCTTACTGCCCGTTGCCATACCGAGCCGCTTTCTGCCACAACATGAGAGTGTTGAGGCAGTAACAACTCCTCTGAATAGCTTCCACTCCTCCTCAACATCTGCAGTATGCTTGGGAATCTCTTTGAACCTGGAGGAAATGTCATTTGCAAAATTCTTCCTCACAGACTCATTTTCCAATGCCTCCCATTTCATGCAGTATAGCTGCTTAGGCCTACCAGCGTTGATGGTAGCATCTGGTTTCTGAAGCTCTAGAGTGCACACAACAAGGTGGTGGTCAGTTGACAGTTCTGCCCCCCTCTCCTCACACGAACGTCCAACACTGAGGAAAATAGGTCTGCTGAGACTATAAAGAAGTCAATCAGAGAACCTTTGTTCTAGTGTATCCCTGTACCAGGTATACTTATGGACTTCTCGGTGCTGGAAGAAGGTATTCATTATGGACAAGCTGTTAGTACAGCAGAAGTCCAATAATTTCAACCCATTCGCGTTAAGATCAGGGGCGCCGTTCCTCCCAACCACACCCCTCCATGTCTGGTCATCTGTTCCAACATGTGCATTGAAGTCACCCATTAGCAGGACTGATTCCATGTCTGCCACTCTGTCAAAAGCTGCATCCACTTCCTCTAAGAAGGCAGAGTATTCCGACTCCAGATTAGGTGCATAGGTTTGCACCACAGCCAAATCATGGTTTTTCATCTGAAGCCTTAACACACATACCCGTTCCCCCCAATGGGATCGACTCAGCAACACAGTCTGATAGCTGGGGACTTGTGAGTATCCCCACACCCGCCTGAGCAGACATTGTCGGGCTCACACCAGAGTAGTAGAGCTTCCACCCCTTATTCAGGTCGACAGTTCCAGAGCCTCTCCTCTTGCTCGAAGAAAGCCCGACTAAGTCTAGCCGGTAGCGCTTGGCTTCCTCGACCAGTTCCAACTCCTTCCCTGTCAGAGAGAAGATGTTCCAGTTGCCTAAAGCCATAGTCTGGTGCCGTTGTCGTTGCCATTTCCGTCCTTTTGCAGAACCATTTCTTTGCGCTGCCCCTAAACACCTCCCCAAACGGGTAGCGGTCTATTAATGGAGTTTCCTCTAGCAGAGTGCTGAGGAGTGGTGTCTAAGGGAAACTGTAACATAATTTTCGAACGGGTCCTTCTGCCTAAAACCCGAACGCGTCCCTTGGTAACCCGCGCTACGGACGATGCGGTATGAACATTTTTTGATGGCCTGATCATGTTACAGTGTTTGATAATGCCATGTTAGCACAAGACGAAATGACACAGCAAAATAGGAAAGATTCCACTCGAATACTCTAATAGCATTCGGGGGAAGGAACAAGAAGAGAAGAAAGAAAGAAGCAAGGGAGGAAGAGGAGGGTGCCAGTCTACAGCTAATATAACAGAATGTATATTACATGAAGTAATTTTATCGATAATAAACAATATTGTTTCATGTTTAATTTTTTTTAATTTTTACCATAATTTTGATATTTTATCCAAACACATATACACCAACAGGTTTTTTCTCCCGGAAACTCGGGTTTTTCGTCCTGTAAACTCAAGAAAATCGACTGTAGCACCCACATTATTTCAGACATTAAATATATTGTGTTAGAGTTAGGGACCACGAGATGGCGGCACATTTGAGCCGTTCTCTTCACTGCGTACCGCTTAATTAGTGATAGCTTTGGGCCATCTGTCTCTGATTGGGTACCAGTGGAGATTGAACTGCCCACTCAGTCTCCAAAAGTTAGATAGGGCTAAATGGCCTCGCCTACTCCCGTATACGGGAATAAAAAAAAAAGGCGTTAGCTTATTAACGTATACACCGTACTTACAGTGTGTATGTATATTTCGAAAGTTGCAGCACTCCCACAATTTCAAGCCACGAGCCGCCACTGTTCACAGAAGTCGAAAAGTAACTTTAAGATATCTACCTGATTATTTGGTAATCCATAATTCTGCTTTGAAATTGATTCGCGTATGAAAGAACTAAATTCGACACTTTTCTGTTTCATAATAACCGTTGAATCAGAGTTATAACTTGCATGGGAGCAAAATAAATGGTGTGATAATTATGCCTTTGGTGCAAAATGCACAACAGAAACTTGATTTTATAAATTATTCTTAATAATAGCATGGAATTTCATTTATGTAGTTTTTACTTACCCTTTGATAATAATTTTAAGCATTACTTAATTGCAAAGTCAATGTTGCTATTTAGAATAATTTTTTCGTATATTATTTTTGTAGTCATATAGTCATAATATTTTATCATTATCACATTATTTTGTTTTGTTTTATATATTTATTTTATTATTTTTTTTATGATGATCATTCTCATTCATTGAGAAGCCTGTGGAGGTAAATCGTTCCATCGATATTTCTTTCCACGAAAAAAAAAAAAAGAGCCAATGATAGCGTTTCGCATTACACCACACCAAACGTTTACCTTTGAACTGTCATGCACTTGTTCCATGACACAGTGAGAAGTTTCAATACCCTCGCATCCTGACATTGTGCCTGTTCACTTTTCCGCAGAAATGAAAAGTGGCTTCGTCCGAAAAGCAAATCTGGGAAAGAAAATCTGCATTCTTCTTCGACATGCTCCAGAATTTCAGCTGCGAACATTACCCGTTGTAACTTATCATTTTGCTTGATTTTTTTCAGTACCTGCACTTTGTACGCGCGTAGACGCAACTTATGATGGACGACCTTGTGAACTGTGGAGCGGGGTATTTGCAGTTCACGTGACGCTCTCCTAACGGATTTTGTCGGGCTTCTCGCTAAAGTTTCGCGATCCTCCAGACCTTCTCTTCCGATATTGGCTGCTTCCCCTCCTCCATGTTGTTTCGATACGCTTCCTGTCGTTAGGAAAGTTTCTTTCCATAAACGGATACTCTTGGGAAGTATCGGGTGCTGCCTTTTTGGACACCTTGACGGAACTCACTCTGCACTGCTTTGACTGATTTCAGTTCAGCTAACCACCGCACAATTTGCGTTTTCTCCTCTCCTCCCTTTGACGCCATGTTTAAAACTATGACAGCCCTGTCCAGCAGCACCCCACATCACGACGCAAGAAAAAAAATCCTGGATGAAACTTGTAGTCTCTGGACCGTTTTGAAAAACCCAAACCTTACATATTTCCGCATCTCGATTTTTTACTGCACTTTGAAATTAGGGAATTCCAATGTGGATACCCAGTATTATTACAAGTCGTGTAGTGCCGCCATTCTGAGCTGGTAGCATCGAGCCTCTTTAGTTCTTTAAAAAAAATCAGCTAATGCCTTTTATTCTCGTATAGGGAGTTAGATAGGGCCATTTAGCCCTATCTAACTTTTGGAGACTGAGTGCGCAGTTCAATCTCCAGTGGTATCCAATCAGAGATAGCTGGCCCAAGGCTATCACTAATTAAGCAGCATGCAGTGAAGAGAGACAGCTCAATAAGTGCCACCATCTTGTGGTCCCTAACCCTAACACAATCTATTTTAATGTCTGAAATAGTGTGGGTTCTACGGTCGATTTTCTTGAGCTTACAGGACGAAAAACCTGAGTTTCCGGGAGAAAAAACCCGCTTGCCCGTGCCAGAGATCGACTAACTCGGGAACTGGTCGAAAAAAGGCTTAGAAAAATTTCCTCAAGTCGCCGACTAGATTCGAAATCAAAGTCTTTCTACTTGCACTCAAGGCCACATTCACTGAGCTACACAGGTTCTTTAAGGTTGGTTAAGTTGAGTATCGATTAGCGCAACTGGATCCGGACGATGGGGAGGGGCACTAGTGCAGCATATGTTTGCTCGTTAGGAGGGCAAGGAAACAGTGATTCTCAGAGTTTGTGTTGGTGTCCTTCCGAAATGGGAAATCCTGTCTAAAGATCCGGTTGAATAACGAATTCTTTTTTTTTCTTTTTGCAGTTGGCACAAAGGTTGCAGTCCTGTTCTAACACCTTTTATTTCCCAAAGGAAATAGGCGGAGTCCATTTATCCCTAAATTTTTGAAGATAGTCTGTAGCCATATCTATCCTTCAAGCCTTCATTAATAGTGAGCCCATGCCTATGAGTAAATCAGAGTTCTAGTCAAAGATGGAAAACTCGCCAGTGTTGAATCCAGATTTTTCCTGAATATAAAAGACATTATTATTGCTGCTTTTAAAAACATGTTTGTATAATAGTAAGTGCTGAAATAGAATGTGAATAGTTGTAACCAAAATTTTAGAAACAATACATTTTTTCTAGAAATTTATATCTGTTTTACTTTGAATTCTGGCCCTTATGATTATTCAGGTTGTGGTAAGAACTCTTTTAAAGTGCGAAGAGCAACAATTTGGTTAAAGCGACAACAACAAAAAAGAAGTTTAAGCGAAATTTAGCATTTTGTAGCTCATTTCATCATCATCATCATCATCACGAACCATGGGCTCACTGCCCGTTGATGTCTGATGCCTGTTTCACTATCTTCTTCCACCTTTCTTTGTCCAGTGCACAGTGTCGCAGTTTTTTGTACACCCATTCCACACCAGTCTTTTATATCGTCTATCCATTATCTGTATGGTCTACCTCTTCTGTTTAAACCTTCCAAAATACCAAACATAAATGTCTTTATCTTCCGGTCCTCACTCATTCTACAGATGTGTCCAAATAATTGCAGCTTCCATTTTATAATCTTCTGCATTAGATTCTGTTTTGGTTGTATCTTCTGATAGACTCTTCATTGGTGATTTTCTGTACCCATTCTATTCTTAGAATCTTCCTGTAACAAGTTCTTTCAAATGCCAAAATTCTTTTTCTTGATTCCTTATTTATTACCCACGTTTCAGATCCATACAGTACACTGCTGAAGATGCATGTTTCCAATAATCTTAGTTTTGTTTGCAGACTGATCACTTTACTTTTCCAGATGCTATTAATGGCCTTCAGATTTGTTCTTCCCTTTGCAATCCTGATCTTTATTTCTTTTTTACAGTCAAAGTCATATGTCAGTTTACTTCCCAAATATGTGAATTATTCTACATTTTCTATATATCAGTTCCATACACTTGTATCTTTTGTTTCATGTACTTTTCACCAAATACTATTGTCTTTGTTTTTTCCAAGTTCATAACAAGTCCAAGCCTCTCCTCTTCCTCATTTAACAGTTTCAATGTTTTTGTAGTTCTCTTTCGCCTTCTTCACTGCAAATCTCAGATTTTTAATTCTCATTCCATGTACAGATATTCCTTTGGCATCTTTCATTTTATCCATTGCTCTTTCTAAATGTGCGATGAAAATGCTTGGTGATATTGGGTCTCCCTGTCTAGTACCTCTGCTTGTTTTAAACCATTTCCCCAAATCATCAACTATTCTAACTGCTGCAACTGCATTCTGATAAACATCTTTTAATATAGCTATTAGTTTTTTTTTATCAATTCCATAGGATTCCAGAACTGCTAATGTTACTTTCTGGTCAATACTGTCAAATGCTTTCTGAAAATCAACAAAGCAAGTTTATATGTTTTTGTTTTTTCTCCTAGCTTTCTCTGCTATTAACCCCATTGTTAAAATCTGTAGCTCACTTGGGCAGCAAATAATTTTCAAATTCCTTATGTTAGTTCGAAATATGCAAATTTTATTCCTGATTTCAGAATAAAACTTGAAAATAAATAAAATAAATCAGCTAACGCCTTTTATTCCCTTATAGGGAGTAGGCGAGGTCTTTATACCCTATCTAGCTTATGGAGACTGAGTGGGCAGTTCAATCTCCACCGGTAGCCAAACAGAGATAGCTGGCCCATGTCTATCACTAATTATAGCTGCCACCGATAAAGAGGCTGGCAAACAAGTGCTGCCATCTCTCGTTACCTAACTCTAACAAAATATGTCACTATTTGAAATAATGTGGGTACTATAGTCGATTTTCTTGAGTTTACGGGATGAAAAACCCGAGTTTCCAAGAGGAAAAACCCACTTGCCCGTGCCAGAGATCGACTAACTCGGGGAACCAGTCGAAGAAAGGCTTAGAAAAAGTTTCTCCAGTCAGCGACTAGACTTGAGCTTAAGTCAAACTTCGAGCGGCCAAACGCCACTTCCACTGAGCTACACAGGCCATAATAAGAGTTGACAGGTTTGTATAAGAATTTTTTGTTTATAAAATAATTTACCTTTGTCGATATATATATCAGCCAAGTTGATAAGAGGCTGTGTGTGTGCGCGCGCGCACTTATACACAAAGTACAGGGTGGCCATAATTAAACTTCCCCTATTCAGAGCCTTATGTAGCTCGATCTTAACCAAAATGTCACCAAATATGTTAGGGAGACTAATTAAGATGTGGGAAGGATTCGGCGAAAAAAAAATTACTTCGAAAAGTCACCGATAGGTTTGATTATAATCAGCCATTAGAGTAGGCTGACCATATTTTCTTGAGACAAAAACAGGACGGGGGTTGTGTAATATTCTGTATTCACAAAAAAGTAAGACGATAAAAAAAAAGCTTTATTACATAAATATATTGAGCTTAATATTATTCGTAGAGGGGGGAACTATATTTCATGATTTCACCATGAATATTTCCCCAATGAAGTGATCTTATGCAGAAAATTTCGGTCTTACGCCACCTTATCATGAAACTTCACACTCCATGACACAATTTTTTCTTACAACTAACATAGCCCTCATTGTCTCAACACTTAATCTAGATTTCTCCTTGATCACATACTGTTCATAACAGAAAATATTTTCTCAACAGGTGCTGTACTTCCTGGAAGAAAAAGAATAAACTACAATATTACAAAAGTCTTGAAAGTCTAGGCGTTTTTCGCTCATTTCAGAAAAAATCTGTACCCATCTATCAGATACAGGAATGTTTTCTTTATTCTATGTATCCAACTGCCTCACAATTGCAGATTTTGAGAGTTCACTGACCGAATACACGAGTTTCTTCTGTTTCTGTGGTGTGATGAGTTCCTCGTTCAGGCTGTCCTGGATTTCTTTCCATTCAGATGTTCAAGTGGGTGCTTCCTTACTAGCACCCACTTGAACTTCTCAGTGTTTCCTAAACAGCACTTCCACTTGTCATATTGTAAGCTGGTTTCATAGAAATTCTCAACTACCTAAAAAACAGCCTCATTAATTTCTCCTGAATTTACTAACATTTTCATTTGTTTTATGAGATCAGTAGTTACAAACACTTCACATTTTCTGGACTCTAAATTGTTTACACGATTTTCAATGTTCATGGCCACTTCTGTAGGTGAAATATTAAAAAAAAAAAAAAAGCTAACGCCTATTTGTTCCCGTATACGGAGTAGGCGGGGCCGTTTACCCTATCTAACTTTTGGTGACTGAGTGAGCAGTTCAATCTCCACTGGTAGCCAATCAGAGAGATAGCTGGCCCAAGGCTATCACTGATTCATCGGTATGCAGTGAAAAAGGTGGCAAGCTAGTGCCGCCATCTCGTGGTCCCTAACACAATATTTTTAATGTCTGAAAATAGTGTGGGTTCGACGGTCGATTTTCTTGAGTTTACGGGACGAAAAACCCGAGTTTCAGGGAGAAAAAACCCGCTAGCCCGTGCCAGAGATCGACTAACTCGGAAACCGGTCGAAAAAAGGCTTAGAAAAATTTCCTCTAGTCGGCGACTAGATTTGAACCACCAAATCCTTTCTACGTGCGGTCAAGCGCTGTAGAGTGCAAACGCCACTTCTACTGAGAACGTGGACACTTGATATCTTGCAAATGACAACCACAATTTCAAACAGGGATCTTGAAACAATTTTCGCAACATAACAGGGCATTTTTCTTGAGAAAGAAAATAAGAACGAAGCCCATCAAACATGTTTAAAATTGTGTCAATTGATGGACCCAAGGACAAAAATCTGGTATTTCCACGCTCTAACAATTTAGCGTTTCCTACAAAGTCACAAAAGTTTTTCAGTTCTTCAACTCTGTGTATGTGTATATATATGTTGAAGTATTTGTACTTTCACTGCAAAACATTCAATATCAATATTGGTAAACAGCCGACAGCACACTAGAGAAAATTGTGTATAATGTGTGCCTCACAACCAATATTGATAATCTGTCTCTTCAATTCAGTTTAAAGTATTTGCCAAGTCTTTTGTACTAAATAACAGTCACCAGTTAGCATACAGGCCAAACAAAAAAACTAATGCTACAGCAGAACAGACGCCGCGTCTGAGAGGGGAAAGTGTTGCCAGCATGTAAAGTGTGTAAGTCATGTGTAGAAAATTTACGACAGTGGAGCAAGGGAAAACGCCAAAAATTAGCTTTTGGCATTCCAATGATTTGGCGTGAACCGAAAAATCACGTAGATGATTGCCATTTTTGTTTAGTTCAGACTTCTGGTTATAATAAGAATAAGAAAAAAATTGTGTATCCAAATCTCGACTCAGCAATTTGGCCAGTTGCTCATTCCAATGAAATAGCCATGCCAATTTATAAAGGACTTCCTTTGCTTGAGAACGAGCATGATCGGGATATGCCAGATGTTCTTGAGGAGCAAGACCCGGATGTTGATTTAGACAATGAAAATTTAATTTCTAGTTCTGGACCGCAACGTTTTATTCAAGCGGAATTGGATGATTTAGTAAGAGATTTGGGCCTATCAAAGGAATCATCGGAATTGTTAGCTTCAAGATTAAATGAAAAAAACTTACTGGAGCAAGATACGAAGATAACTTTTTATCATAGCAGGGAAAGTAATCCTGTACAATATTTTAAACACGAGTGTGGGTTTGTTTACTGTAACAATGTGTCAGGTTTACTAACTGAAATGAGTGTTGTACAATATCATCCAAATGAGTGGCGTTTATTTATCGACAGTTCAAGCAGAAGTCTCAAGTGTGTCTTACTACACAATGGGAATGTATATGGCTCAATTCCTATTGGCTATTCAGTCCACTTAAAGGAAACATATGAGTACATTAAAAAGGTTCTGAAGTTATTAAGATATACAGACCATAACTGGATCATCTGTGTGGATCTTAAAATGGTGAACTTTTTACTTGGCTTTCAAAGAGGATATACAAAGTTTTCGTGTTTTTTATGCTTCTGGGATAGTCGAGCAAGAAACCAACACTGGAGTCAGAAACATTGGCCTCTTAGAATATCCTTAAATGTTGGAGAACAGAATGTTATAAATCAACCTTTAATCGACAGAGAAAAAATCATTTTTCCACCTCTTCACATCAAACTAGGTCTTATGAAGCAGTATGTTAAAGCTTTAGATTTACAAGGTGACTGTTTCCAATACATATGTGAAAAATTTCCACGACTTAGTTATGAAAAAAATAAAGCCGGAGTATTTGATGGACCGCAAATTAGAACTTTAATGAGAGACCCAAATTTCATCAACTCTATGAACGAAATTGAGAAAGAGACCTGGACTTCATTTACGATGGTTGCGAATAATTTTCTTGGAAACAAAAAAGCGTGCAATTACAAAGATCTAGTGGAAACAATGCTTGAAAATTTCCAGTGCCTAGGTTGCAGCATGAGCATAAAGCTTCATTTCCTATAGTCATCTTGATAGATTTCCCGAGAATTTAGGTGCTGTAAGCGATGAACAAGGCGAAAGATTTCATCAAGACTTAGACTATGGAAGATCGGTACCAAGGAAGATGGGATTCTCACATGATGGCCGACTACTGTTGGAGTATTCAAAGGGATTGCCAAAACAGAACACACACAGCAGAAATTGCTACAAACAAAAATTTATTCCCTGAAACTCATGTGTAAGTAAAATTATTTTTTTATACATATTCTTGTAATTTTTAATGAATATTGTTAAGTAGTTATGTATCTAATTATGGGCCTCTCTCACATTCAAAGCGCCAGTACGTGCCGTTGCAAGTTCTTACGCATTTATTCGTTTACTAACAAGCAAGAGTGGTGAGTGCTCCGATTCTGATCTGCGCACCGCTTTGAATAATAGGCTATATCTTCGGAAATTTTTCGAATTTCTTGATAAAAAGTTAGGAACAGATTTTTAAAAGTACATACTTTCAGAAAATAATATTAAAAAATCGATTTTTTTGATCCTCTAAATAGTACTGCCTCCTTAAAACTATCAAAAAGAAAATGCCATAGAGAAAAAACCTGACGTTATGGAGAAAAATGAGTTCGATATTTGAAATCAGCGCACCCAAATTAGTAAAAAACAAGTCTCATAAAAGTCAGCAAAAATTGTGTTGGACTGTGTTATTTAGAATCAGTATTATCATTTACTAGAAATTTCATTATGTAATATGCATGTTTAGTGATCAGTAGCAGTCATCACACCATCAGATGTTAACTGTCTTGTGGTAACTCTTACAGATTTCATTAAATATCTAAGGAACTTGGATACAAAACTGAATTTGTGTTATCTAATAAAAACAGATCAAAATACTTGATTAATTTCCAATTCTTAACTTCAGTAACTGGTATCAATTGCCAAGTTGACAGATTTCCCTGTGCTTTCTTCTTCGAGATTATAATTATTCTCACTTTCATGTTAGGTTTCACGTCTGCAATTTCCCCCAGTGTCAATGAATCCCATAAATCAGAAAAGAATTGAACAGATGGCCAGTTTAATTTCACCAGTAGCCAATCAAAGATAGTTGGTTGGACTATCCCTGTATGCTAGGGTAGGTGTCATCGTTGCACTTTACAATTGAATCTTAGGAGTCAAATATATATATTTATAACAGTATGGCAGAGTCAAAAAAACACGGTCATAAATTAGACTGACGGAAAAAACTACTGTACAATTTTTATGCATCTCATTCACAAAAGCTTTTTATAAACCTATAGTATATTGATACTGTGGGTGGGATAGGATTTTTTTTCTTTATTAATTTTATATCTTTTTTGTTTCTTAGATAGTCTGGAAATCCTGCTCTGAAGACCAACCACAGAATGTTTTAAACCACTTCAGGCCTCCAGTAAGCAGGGCAGTGGTCTCACAGCAGGTGATGAACCTACACGCCCATTCGTAGGATTTGAATCAACAGCCTGCTGGTTCGAGAGCAGTATGCTAACCACTTCACCAATCAGACTAGCAAATTCCTGTGATATATCAACTATGACCAAATAAGCACATGCTTAACATAATTATAAAATTATGTATTTGTTTACGCTTTGAAAATTGTCCAGTTTAATTTTTGATTATCAGTAAATATTTCCACTGTTTTTCTGAGAACTATCATGATGTTTGTGACAAATTTATGTTATTTAAGGAGATTGATTAAATGTTCTTTGAAATAGTGCTGCTCCTATATTTATTTCAACAAAGTTTGTGCATGTGTATACATAAAGACATTCCCTCAACTTACGACAGTATTCTGTTCTGATGGACTTATATGTTGATATGGCCCTAAGTTGGAAAGCGCCATATACAGTACAACATAAACAATACCATTCCCATCACTGATCTCAATGGTGGGAATGGTATGGCAGAGTAAAAGATAGTTGAACTTAGCAGTAAACCTAAAATGTGTAGTTCTCTCATTATATTTAACTAATTTTACTTTTTGTTCAAAATAATATAATATACAAATTATAATTTGAAATCACTGTATGCTAGGGTTAGGTGTCATTGTTGCACTTTACAACTGAATCTTAGGAGTCAAATATAATAAGATTAATTCAATAGCTCTCGAGTGAGAGGTAGCAAGTTAAGGACACTCAGTATATACAACTTGTTTTGCTGTTATTGTTGTCAATGACAATAAAAGGCATCTTCTAAATAATCAGCTAACACCTTTTATTCTCTAATAGGAAGTAGGTAAGGCCTTTTAAACCTATCAAGCTTTTGGAAATTGAGTGGGCAGTTCAATTTCACCAGTAGCCAATCAGAGATAGCTGGCTCAGACTATTCCTGTAAGCTAGGGTAGGTGTCATTGTTGCACTTTACAATTGAATTTTAGGAGTCAAATATAATAAGATTAATTCAATAGCTCTCGTATGAGAGGTAGCAAGTTAAGGACACTCAGGATATATCAACTTGTTTTGCTGTTATTGTTGTAAATGACAATAAAAGGCATCTTCTAATTCTTTATTCTCTAATAGGAAGTAGGTAAGGCCTTTTAAACCTATCAAGCTTTTGGAAATTGAGTGGGCAGTTCAATTTCACCAGTAGCCAATCAGAGATAGCTGGCTCAGACTACTCCTGTAAGCTAGGGTAGGTGTCATTGTTGCACTTTACAATTGAATTTTAGGAGTCAAATATAATAAGATTAATTCAATAGCTCTCGTATGAGAGGTAGCAAGTTAAGGACACTCAGGATATAAGGATATATCAACTTGTTTTGCTGTTATTGTTGTAAATGACAATAAAAGGCATCTTCTAAATAATCAGCTAACACCTTTTATTCCCTCATAAGAAGTAGGCGAGGTCTTTTAAACCTATCAAGCTTTTAGAAATTGAGTGGGCAGTTCAATCTCACCAGTAGCCAAATAGAGATAGCTGGCTCAGACTATCCCTAATTATAAGCATAAGCAGCAATCGATGAAGAGACATGCAAACAAAAACATACCCTAACAGGATATGTTTTTGTCTGAAATAGCATGGGTTCTATGGCTGATTTTCTTGAGTATACAGGATGAAAAACCCAAGTTTCCAGGAAAAAAAATCCACTTCCCCATGCCAGACATCGACTAACTCAGGAACCAGTCAAAGCAAAGCTTAGAAAAAGTTCCTATTTTATTTTATTCTAGAGCTATCTTGTGGTTGTGACTAAAATAATATAGCTTTTCTTGAATTGAATGGATGAGAAAATAATTATGAGCAGTTTATCCCAATATCCTTTTCTATCAGCAGAAAACAAACTTATACAGACAGATACATCCACCATCTTTCTTACCATCAATATGGGGAGAGGATAATAGCTTGAAAAACTGATTAATGTTTAATTATTAGCACATTGACTAACAGAGAGCTAGAATTTGTTTAGACCATGTGGATTTGAAAATCAACATATCATGACATTTACTTAGCTAACAGGCTTCCTCTCAAAAGAAATATAAAAAGAAAAATCATTAAAAAATGTTCAAATCTCCTTCAAGTTTTATCAAAATTAGTAATTCTCAAAAGACTTTTTACATCGCTTAGATCATCTTGAAATCCACAGGATCCCTTGCTCCAAACTGAATGACTTTGGCCAAACTTGAAGAAATGCCAACAATATCTGGATACAAAATTTAAAAAATCCAATACCTATAACACTATAGCTATTCAGGACACTTGCAGACCATCCCAAATTATCACATAAATGCCAACAATATCTGAATACAAAATTTAAAAAATCCAATACCTATAACACTACAGCTATTCAGGACTTGCAGACCATCCCAAATTATCACATTCATTAAAAAAAAAAAAAATCTTTATTATACAGATACTGACATCTGGGAGACTACGAATCTTCCACCACAGCTCTAAATAAATGTGGTGCTTCACACTTCCAAAAATCTGAGACTATTATAAGATCATCAGCTCAACAATCAAGATCTTAGTAAGCCAGCAAAGAGTGCTGATTAAAACTGAGATTAGTGTCTAGCACTCAGTCTGTTATTTGCCTTACTTCCATGTACCGGCATATTCTTCCTTTATGCTTTTGAATATGTTAAAATGACCATGATGAAATGCAGCAATGGTGAACTATTGGCTTAATAAACAGCTAGTTAATCTCTAGACATGCTTCTTTCCATTAAACAAAAGCACAAGTGATTTATTAATGTTACTGATCAAGAAATTAAAAATTTAATATTGACATTTGCAAATGAAACTAAAGGAGGAAAGGAACAGTCACCAATGATGTGCAAAGACCTCTGCTTCATGCAAATCTAAATAGGATATCTCAGTTTGCTTGAGAAAATGACAAATAAGGTAACAAGTTCAAAGTTTTTCAACTGGGTGAAATATTTAAGATTAGTCTACTCCTGTTAAACTTCAGGAACCAGGAACTCTACCAGCAAAGAAAATTATAGTTAGGCCTTACTCAGAATATTACATAAAACTTTGGAGTTCCCATTCAAAAATTATACATTTTAGAGTCCAGAATAGAACAACCAAATTTACAACTGATATTAATGACAATTCTTATAAGTAAATTGTTGGAAGTTTTTTTTACTTGGTTATATTATAAATTAAAGATGCCAAGAAATTATATTCTTGGTTTAATCCTTTGCAATACTTCAACCATGGTATCAGCTCTGGGTCTGGCTCCCACTGATGAGACCTCAATAGAGGTTGAAACCAGTCTGAGTAGTGACCCTTCCCATAATACATAGCATTATTCATGTCCATAAGAATATGTGCTTTGCATTATGTGATACTAAGGCAAGTGATATGAAGTCATTAGCCTCTACATACGAGTTGCCCTGTCCTGAAAATACTTCAAGCACAAACTTTGTTTGCTTACACTTGGATAAAGGATTAAACCAAGAATATAATTTCTTGGCATCTTTAATTTATCTTATAAGTAAAATATTAGCTTTTGTGGGACACAGTCTTATTAACTGATGTTTATAAAGCTTTAAGCAAACTGAATTATAGAAAGAATTTTAAAGATAAATGATTCCTGGAAGGAATTATGTATTTGGAGAACAGTTTAAAATTAATGGCTTATATTAAGCTCAATTTAAGGAAACATTTTTTTAGTCAAAAGGGATTATTCATTAGGAGAGATTTCTACTGATCACCCAAAGCTACAAAACTTTTCTACAAAAGCTGTAGTAGTGGATAACATTAATTTATCATCTGACTCCTGCTATGCATCTTTAAAGAGCATACAGGATGTTCTGATCTCCTAGAGCATGGAGTACAACAACTTGACCTAGATTTTCCTCTGGGTAATTTTTCTGCCAACTTGAAATGACATAACTGTTTCGCTAACCTTTCCTCTTCCTTTCTGATTAAGTGACCATACCACATTAGATTAGCTTTCTCATACATTCATGAATACAAAAACATGTCACGTTCCTTTTAATATCTTCATTTTTAATATGACTCTACCATTGATCTATATTATTCTGTGCCCTAATTTTTTTCAGGATTTTGCATCTGTGGTCTCTTATTTCTGACCTAACTCTTATATCCATAAAGTTAAACGCTGTTTTGTATACTGTTAATGTTCTGATTAATTCCTCTCTTATTCCATATAAACTAATTCGAGTGGCTCTCCACCATAATAACTTTGCTTACTCCATTGTTTATTTCCATATTTAATTTGCCATCTTCACTAAAAATTGTGCTTAAAACACCTGAAACATTTTACCTTTTCTATAAGTTCTTCATTCAGGATGCATTAATATTTTCCAAGTTTCTGCCTATTTTCATACTTTGTCTCTTTATTGCTGATTTTCATATCAAATTTGTGACAGCACTTGCTGAAAAACCAAGTTTCTGAGTGGGGGACCCTGCCAACTTTATATGAGACTGGTAAACTCCCTTTAAAATTGCAAAAACCCTTATAAACGTTTTCATCCCAGATGGGATTTGAACCCAAGTCTTTCCAACTAAAAGACATCTTCATCACTGTCAATAATGAATGAGCCAAGTAAGCTATAACATAAGAGCTTACATTTTTCTAGGTTTTTTTGGAAGGAGAGCTGTTAATTTACTGCCAGGAACTTTCAATATGATTTCTTCTTTTCCCAGATTGCCTGAAGTTTGGATATTTCAACTCTTGCAGACAAATTCATGACATATCTTCCTGCCTGAATCAAACAATCTCCTTCCCTCTCCTCTCCATATTTTGCCACTGGGTCTCTTATGGTTTGGTTCTTGTTTTTTTCACTCTTTCATTTTTTTCTCCAGTTATGTGCCTATATACATGAGTATCCAGTTTACCTCTCAAACCTGCTAAACTTTGATCCTTTTTAAAAACTTAATTATGTTTATCTTTTCAATATATACTCCTCTATCAGTATAAAGATATCACTATCAACAATAATATAATCTAGATGCTTTAAATCAATGTGTGGTGATCATATACCATTAATAACAGTCAACACAGATAACAATAATAGAATTTATCAATTCTTATATATTTCTTCCTCATTACAAGGACATCATTAATAAGAGAAGAGAAGATTGTTGATAACATTCGAAATATGACTCACATCACATGCTTAATTACACACATCTTGGTTCATACTGATGAGATGTTGATATTTGGAATTATGCCAAAGTAACTAAAACAACGAGGACAGTGTATTGTTTATGTTAACTGTGTGTGTGTGTATTTCTTCCGTGCCACTTTTCCTGTTTTGCAGGATGAAAAACCTGTGGGAGGGGAAACTCTGCAGCTTCCATATGAAACTGGCTGAGTGATCTTTAGTTGAAAATCCCTTATGTCCCCCCCCCCCCCTCCCAGTGACAATTCTAACACTCCTGTGAGTGAATCAACATCTGATTCACCTTTCTGAAACTCCCTTATTTCACCAAACTTCTATCATTTCCTATAGTTACAAAATAAAGGTAATAATACTTCTTTGTTTCTCACATCAGTATCAGTGGTAGATTGCATGTTAACTGCTGTAAAAGAGCACCAATAATGAAATCTTTTATTTTCTTCAATGAAACTAGTTATGTTTTGGTCATTCTTTGAAGATGTCATGCAAAATAGGGAATGAAATGTCATTCCCTACCATCAACCAGTACAGTATTTTTATGCAATTATTCCATTTCTCATAGTTATAAAAATGCCATTTGTTCATAAGTCAAGAATCAAATGAGGATTTTTTTCAACAAATTAATTTTATTAAAAAAGGACTACCACACAAAAGACAAATACTCGTTTTACAAATACAAGGAGAATGATTATGCATTTGTTTCGGTGAAAGTCCAAGAACGTACTTCAACAACTTAGATTATATGTGTACATATATATACATATATATACACACTCTCACATATACACAAGCTTACGCACACGCTCTCACACATATATATATATGTGTACATATATACACACACACACACACACCATCACACATGCTCAAGCACTCACTCTCTCTCTCTCTCACACACACACACACTCACACATATCAAAACTGCAAAAAACAAAAGCCGGGAAATAAATCACAAATGTGCACATCATGAATGATCTTGATGGTTTAAAAAAATGTCTGGCCAGCAGCCCTAATACAATATTTATAGATGATACGCTCAGAGATGAGATGAAAAATGATACATGATGGGGAGAGACTTCAACAAGGCAGCAATCTTTATCAAACAGCTTCAATGCACCTTCAGAAATGTGATGATTGCTAATGAAACCTATGACTTATGGCTGACTGGATGATGGGGGTAATGGCAAAGTTTCGCTACTGCTGCTACTACTGCTAGAGTCACTTCCTTCACCACCTGAAAACAAACAAAATAAAAAGGTACAGATTTAAGATAAACAAACATACAGAAAATATTAATAAAAATATTCACTTTGAATATATATAAATGATCTACTCCAGCTGACTTGCCAATCCAGTATACATCCTAACCATCCTTTGCTCATGATGGCATGTCGCACTCCTCCTTTTCATTTGACAAACCTTGCAAAGCACAAATCACCACAACCTTCAGAAAACTTTAACCTATAACACCTTGTATTCTGACCTTCAAAACATTCATCAATGGGGGTTTGAATAACCTTGTCAACTCCAATACTAGTAACACATAGCACTGCATTATTCTCACAAAATCTTTTCTTCCAGTCTTACCCTTGACAATATCCTCATCTCTCTTGGCACAAACATATTGCAAACATTACCTTCTCTGCATCCAAAAAAATTAGGTTTTCTCTTTTGCTCGAAGTTCAATAAAATAAATCAATGGCTATTTGAATCTCTTAATGAAAATTATTGTAATAAAATGTATATGCATGGCTAAATACACATCACATTAGTTAACTTAATATTATATACATGTAATGCAGTTTGACCTGCATTACATGTATATAATCACTAAAAAACTCACGTACTAACCACAGTGATAAGTTTTAATACTCTCTGATATCTATCCATGTTACCAGTTTCAAGTCTCTTCTCCAATTTATGTAACAGGTTTGAGAGATATCTGGTCAAATGCTTCTGTTAAGTCTAGCAAGTATTGGCATCCTGGTGTAGTTATTTCCTTTATTATTTGTTACTGTAGAAAGGGAACAAATTACTAAGAACAAAACTTCCCCTTCACAAAGCTAAGTTCACATATCTCCAAGAATATTATATTTTTATCCATCATTTTTTAATTTTGTAACTACACCTTTTTATTTTAATTCTTTAACTACACCTTTACAATACCTTAACCACCATTCTTGAGATAGTAATCAGTCTATAATTTGTTACCTTCGCCTTGGAATCTCTTATGCAATGTTGTCCTCTTTTCACTCTCTGAGATTCTACCATTCTCTTGCTATTCCAATCAACAATTTTTTTCCCTCAGATGAATCTGTATTTTTCAGGTTTCCAATTCTTACATTTCAGTCTTCTAAAGCTACTAACACTAAATCTAATACATGAAATCAAACCCCCATTTTTCTTATTGCAATTCAAAATAAATAAATACAGAGGCAAGAGTTTGGTTGTTTGGTTGGAATAACAACAAAGAAACAAAAAAAAAAAAAAAAAAAAAAAAAATTAAGAGGAGTAAAAGAATCAGAACATTATACACAGATATATAGTAAGTTTGGAGGAAGATTAATGATATAGATCAAGAAAGACCAAAAACAAAATTATAACTACTGGAATGAATGATAAAAAGAGTCCACTTAAGGTATGGAGGAGTATATGCTCCAGTAAAAGAAGGAAAAGAAAAAAATATACGTTATAAGATACATTGATAAAATAAATTCAAATGAATATATATTAAAAGCAGGAGAATGAAGGCAAGAATATGCAGTGAACCAATGTGGAGAAAACATTTTTCCATTTCATTAAGACAGTCAGCAGACTTTGCATTTCATAACAATCAGGCCCGGCGCAAGGAGGGGAGGAATGGGCGAATGCTGCAGGCAGAAAAGTAAAAGGGCAGAAAACTTACAGAGTTTATGTTACAATTATACTGGAGGCACAAAAAATAATTAAAAAAAAAAAAATTTAATTGGATATATCATATATTTAAAAAATATTAAATTTATATATACATATTTATAAAGATAATTATATTTTATTCTAATTATATAAGCTCCAAATAATTATTTTTATTTTGATAATCCCTGGGACCAGTACCACCGACAGGGTGTAGCATAGAGGCAGCCTGCCTCACAGCACTGCTTAATAAGGGTGCTCGTTCAGCCGTATTATGGCAACAAGATATTTTACAAAAATACAGTGTTTAGTTTATCAATAAAAAAAAAGTGCCATATTCCATTGACAGTTAAATATGTGCTTATTATATTTTATTAATAAAAAAATTATAGTCATACATACTAAAACTAAACATTTTAGAACCCACTTATTAGATACTAAAGGAAACAACCCATAAAGTATCATATGATGTGAATTTCATACACTTTTATAGTCTATATATATATATATATATATTATTTATAAATATTATATATTTATTTATATTATATTATATATATATATATATATATATATATATATATATATATATATATATATATATATATATTATATACACATAAAAAACAATGAAATTCATGTTCATTATTTAGGGAAATGTATACAAAACGAAATCATCTAAAATAATGAATTTTTCTAAAATAATCTAAAAGTATTTTTCAATAATTGTTGATTGCAGATATTTCCACTGATATTTCATTTGCAGGAGCAAATGTCCTTAATTGTAAGATATGTTTCTACAAAAGAAAAAAAATGAAGAAACCCAAGACATTATGCAAATAGAGTTAAGATTTTTAGATTTTATTAAAATTAATAATACAACAGGAAGTGGTATGGCTGAAGTAATTTTAAAATTATTAGAAGAAAGAAACTTAAATAATCAAAATATCCGTGGTCAGGGATATGACAACGGGTCAAATATGAAGGGAAAGAATGCAGGGGTACAAGTACTATTAAGGAACAAAAATCATACAGCATTTTTTGTTCCGTGTTGTACGCATTCCTTGAACTTGGTATTGAGCGATGCAGCAAGCTGCAATATATATGGCTTAATTTTTTGACATTATTCAGTCAATCTATTTCTTTTCTTCATCGAGTCATTGATGGGAAGTTCTTCTAAACCACATCCAATGAGGGGATAATAAATCCCTCATTGTTCCGAGTTTCGTATCCGAATGGAAAATAATGAGGGATTTATTATCCCCTTAACTTAATTTACGCCATCAGAAAAATAGCCTCTTGGCTCTATCGTAGTAATAATAATATATGGGTGCACCGGTCTGGCAATTTGTTAGTAGGGGTATATGTAAGTTCAGTTCACTTAAAACCCTACTCACTGATGAGACCTCAATAAAGGTCAAAACCGGTCTGGGTAGTGACCTCTCCTCATAATGTAAAACAGTAATACATTTCCTAGGAACTGCGTTTTACATTATGAGAAAATATTAAGGATAGTGACGGAGCTTGCTCCACCTTTGACACGAGTTGCCATAGTGTTGTACTACCCAAGTGATGACGTGGGTAATAATACTTACACTTGGACTCGCCGATAGTTCTTCGGCATGAAACTCTTAGATTTCAATCTCCGAGTTTCGTATCCGGCTTGAAAATAATGAGGGATTTATTATCCCCCTTAACTTAATTTACGCCATCGGAAAAATAGCCTCTTGGCTCTTTATCTTAAGTATTGCTAGTTATGAGAGGAGTTTTTCTAAATAAAATTTAGAAATGTCTAATGGTCCAAAGTAAAGCTCTTGCAGTAGCCAAATCTCTCGGGAATGATCAGTTTAAGGTGTCTACAGGATGGTTGGATAGATTTAAGAAGAGGCACAATATTGTGTGGAACGAAGTCTGTGGGGAATCTAAAGATGTGGATGAAAGTGTAGTGAGTGAGTGGAAACCAAAACTGCTAGAATTGATTTTACAATATGAACCTAAAAACATTTACAATACGGACGAATTTGTTTTTTCGCGCATTACCAACATGTACCAGGGGCAAAATGGCCAAAGAAAGACTTATAGTGTTGTTGTGTATTACAGCCCATGGATATGGGTGTTATTTACACATTTGAATTGCACTACAGACGATTTCTGATGCAATCTTTGATTTCGAATGTAGAAGAAGTCGATAAGCTCTTATGCATTAGCAAGATCTGTATCGGTTCTGGATGCTGTGAATTGGATTGGGTTGGCAGTGAAGAAAAAGCAGAAATAGTAAAAAAGTGTTTTGCTAAAGCTAGGTTTGGGGAAAGTGATGTGGCAGATAATTTGGAGGAGGCAAGTGAAAACATTACTGCAATATTCAATCTCTGCAGAGGAAAATAACTTTCCTGTGATAGAATGAACTTTGTTTGGAGTGATGACCATCTAGCCACACATTACAGCTTTGAATCTGCTACAGCTCTACTAGCAGTAAGAAATACACAAAAATAAAATGTGGAGGATGAGGAGGAGGAAAAGGAAGGAGGAGAAGAAGAAGCAGTCGGAGAACAGGATATTTCAACAAAATCAGGCAATCACGAGAATCTTATTTTCATCTATATCACAAACATGGATGTCAGTATTAAACTAGATTACTGCTACTAACGACCCATACACATTAAACTTAGTCTAGACAACTCATGAACATAGTCTACCAGTCCAATTCGATTAACATATCCCAGGAAACTGTCTCAAAACTCTCTCTTTCTTCTTTTCTAAACTCTGTCCATTTTACACCTTCGTGACAAATAGATAACACATAAAAGGGAAGATTTGTACATTACCAGCTTGTTAGATGATTTCTCCCTAGGACAATCTATATGATCTCTCATCATATAGATTGTCCCTCTGTATGATGGATTGCCACCATGTGGGAGTTACGTGCTCGTACTGAATTAGCCACTTGTTTCTTCTGGGCTTATGAACTTTTCGCGTCGCCATTTCTAACACGATTTACCTTCAAAGGAATACTTTGCTGCTTTCTCATCAGTTAGATCCACACCGATGGTCTAAAACTCTAACACTGCCGTCATCTCATGCTATATTTTCTTCTATTTGCGTCACTCAGCAATGGGGAAACATGCTGCTGCTTTGCCGTCTTCACATGTCTTGTCGGGTATCAGGCATGCTGATCCGCTCGGGAACTTCGAGCAGGAGACCCACAGGGAGGGCACATGTGACCAGGGAACACCACAGTAACCAGAAAAAAAAAAAAAAAAAAATCCTCTCAACTATGTGAATCAGTTTTAAACCCTATTATAGTGCCCTCTTTCTGCACTCCAAACTTGTCTATGACAGTTTCCCATTTGCTGTCACCAAGTGATGTCACCTCCTTGCTATATGCGCATCGCTTTTTTCAGGGAACACAAATTTCTTGCGCCTTCCACAAATGCCTACTCATCGCTCATTATGTCATCTTTGGTGGTCAAACTGCAACCATTGAACTTTTGTTCGCACGATGATACACGACTATATACATGGCATATTTTAACATTGATGTTTTTGACATATTAAGATTCAATCTATTTTAGACAATAACCTTAAACATCGTACAATTTAATATTTATTTTCTCCTTCGATTTCATTTTAATTTAAAATTCAACCTCTTCTTTTATATTTTAATTCCTTTTTAGGCAAAGTTAATATCTGCATCTTCACATATTATGTCTGTTTTGCCAAGGGTACAAGTGTGCTTTTGCTTGATATTGTTCTCTTGTTAAATCTTGAATGGAGCAGTTCTATTCTTGATAGACCATCATTCAAGATCTAACACGATTTTTACTCATAAACAGGTATGTATCATGTAACATGATTTTAACGGATTTTAAATTTTTTTGCAATTTTGTATAATGCAGAAACTTGGCCAATGTGGAAAATATATTCGGTCCCTTGCAATTCCACTTTGAACAAGTTTTACTGTATTTCCATGGAGCCAAAAAATTTATCATGGAGGATCCATTATTCACACAATACCTATCATATCTCTGGCAACCATTCACTGCCTGCAAAGCAAAAAATCTAGTCCAAACACCCTTGCTAACCACACACTTCATAATTTCCATCTGGAAATTGTGTAGCCCCTTGTTCTCTCCCTTTTTGTCATGTACTGAAAAATGACTTCAGTGCCAACCGTATAAAACCCTTTTAATAATTATTTATATGCTTTTATTGTGTCTCCTCTTTTTTCACATATCAGCTATCTTTTGAAGTCCACAGACCTTCAATTTATTTTCATAGGGAGCATTCCACAGACCTTGCACAATCTTTGTCACTCACCACTGGATCCTCTCCATGCCCACAAGTATCTGGGTGACCAGATCTACATGCAGTAGTCCATAAATTAAAGATGCCAAGAAATTATACTCTTGGTTTCATCCTTTATCCAAGTGCAAGCAAACAAAGTTTGTGCATGAAGTAACTTCATGATAGGACAAAGTGTATATAGAGGCCAATGACTTCACATCAATTGCCTTAGTATCCTATAATGCAAAGGACATATCCCTACAGACATGTACAATACTTGGATCGGTTTTGACCTTTACTGAGATCTCATCAGTGATCCAGAAGTTGAAAGTTGAAAAATGCAGAAGTCATATTTGCATATATATAAGTAGCCAAGAGGTGTCACACCTTATTATTAAAATACTCTGGAAACTGAGAATATAAATAATTTCTTGGTGTCTTTAATTTATAATATAAGTGGAAAAACTTTCAACATCTATCTCTAATCCAGAGTATTTTAATAATAAGTTGTGACACCTTTTGGCTACTTGTATTTTATTAGTACTTTAGCTGTGTTGGCTTTCTACACTGCTTGAAAAGAAGTCAATGAACACCACCCCATGGACAAGGTGCATCGTTGTCCCTGTAACAAGTCACATGTTTGTAGCCAATATAAACTGCAGGACTATGATGCCAACTGCAAGCATTACCTGCAGTGGATGACAACCCACCACACTCACCAAACATGACTGTATGGTACTACAAAGGATAATATGTAAAAACCATCATTCATTGGCCAAAATGTTGAATGAGAAGTTCCAGGAATTGACTGGAACACAAATCTGTACAAACACATTCAGAACCAACACGAAGCACCATCTTTAGTGGTGCAAAGTGCAAACAGCTTCCAATGTGGAAGCTTGAAAAGCTGTTATGGAGAGAGACGAATCATGCTACACCGAGCAGATGCATAGTGAATGCCTCTTACCAGAGCGCATAAAACCAAATATGAAATTCAGAGGTGATGGTGTGATGATATGATCCTGTTTTTCCTGGTTTGGCCAAGGACCTCTGTTTGTGGTGCCACAAACATTGAACTCCGAGAAGTATCTGAACTATGCAATTCTTCCTACTTTGTGGGGTTCTACGGAACTGATAATTATCTCTTTCAGCAAAACTGCACCGATTCATAAGTCTGCTGCTGTAACTGTGTGGTTTTTGGACATGAATGTCAACACAGTTAACTGGCCTCCACAGAGCCCTGATCTTAACCCTATTAATCATCTATGGGATGAACTGGAGCATTGGGTGAAGTCAAGGGATGTCTGCCTCACAACAGTCCAGGACTTCATTACATGCATACACGAAGAATGGTCCAAAATTCCCATATTGTACACTTGTGAAAAGTATGCATTGTAGGATTGCAGCAGTCATCGCAGTGAAAGGTGGACACATCTTATTAAGGTGGGCTCCGTGGCTATTTGTTCTTCCCAATTTGGTGTCCACTGACCTCTTTCCAAACAAGCAATGTACAAATGGAAAAAGACAGTGATCCATTTGAAAGCCAGGTGACTAATGTGTCAAGAAAAAGCAAACAATTATTAGATTATTTTTCTACTATAAATAATTTTGGGGCATTGGCTGTTTAGGTAGATTCTTTTGCTACTATTTGGGCACCAAATAGTAACAAAAAACATTTGGAACCCATATGTGTCTTGTCCATCGGGCCAAATGGCAAACACATCAACATAGCATAACCACACTAAGTGCTTGGATGTTGGTGTGGTAAGTATTTTGTTTTCAAAGTGTTTCATATAAACGTTTGCTGAAGGGAAGAATCCATAGTCTGTTTGTAGATTCTTCCTTGCATGCTTGGGGGAAAGGGGAAATTAGCCTAAATCAAGAATGTCTATTACTAGTATAATAAATTTAGTTTAAATCTTTATCCAAGTGTGAGCAAACAAAGTTTGCGCCTGAAAATATCTTCAGGACTGGGGTAAGATAGTACAACACCAGGCAACTCGTAGCAAAGGTGGACCAAGCTAACATCACCCCTCTCAGTATCTCCCATAATACAAAACACATCTCCTTGCAGATATGTATAACGTTATGCATTAAGGGAAGAGCCACTACCCAGACTAGTTTCAACCTTTATTGAGGTCTCTTCAGTGGGAGCCAGGCCCAGAAGTGGAGATACCAGGCAGAAGCAATGGCGAGATCATCTTTACCTTATTAAAACACTTAAGGAATTGAACAACGTAGTTAAGGATATAAATTAAATTATACTTTAATGAATATTTTCCGATATTTCGGCAATGTCACATTGCCATCTTCTAAAGGAACTTACAAAAAAGCAGGTGCACGTAGGCACTACAAACACAGTAACTGGGAATGAAGAGATGAAGCTATTGTTCTCCTAAAAGTCCTGATGGTGCCCTCTAGCGGACTAAGTAGGTGTTCTTGGCTGTTGGGCTGAAGGTCTGCTGATGTAAGCCTCCCAAATTTGGGGCAGTCGCATACAACCAAATTTGTTGAGGTTTGGAGAATTTCTTAGGGCTGAGGCTGATTCCATAAATAGTCTTTTGTATTTGTATTTGCTACGGTGTATTACTATAGCTTTCTTCCACCGTATTCTGTGGCGTGTATCCAGAGCATGGTCCGCAAGACCAGAATAGCTGTACTTGTGAAACCGGATGTAGTCCTTGTGTTCAGAAATTCTGATATTCGCTGTCCTGCCTGTTTGGCCAAAGTAAGACAGATTACAACTGCAAGGGACCTGGTATACACCAGGTAGGTCTAGGGGAAGTGGTTGGTCTTTAGTGGCGCAGATAAGGGATGCCAATTTTCTGTAAGGTTTGTAACAGGAGGTCAGGTTATGCTTTTTTAAGATTTTGGTAATCTTTTCCGAGGTGCCTCGGATGTAGGGAATGGTGATGGATTTAGAGTAATCCTTGTTGTGGAAGGGGGGGAGGGGATCTGTGGTTTGTAGGTTCTAATATTTTTTGGGGGGTTAGCCATTGGCTGAGAAAGTGTTGAGGATGTGATTTAGTTCAGTGTTTAGGGCCAAGTCGTTTGAACAGATTAGTTTAGCCCTGTTGTATAGTGTTTTCACTACTCCATATTGTTGTGAGGGGGGGGGGGGGATTGTTGGTGAATGTATCTGCCTGTATGGGTGGGTTTTCTGTAAACTGAGAAAACCAAGGTTCCATTAGGCTGGCGGGTGACTAGTGTGTCTAGGAAAGGGAGGCTGTTTTTTTCCTCTTTTTCCAGGCTGAATTTGATTCTGGGGTGTTGGTTGTTTAAGTGTGTTAAGAAGGAGAGAAGTGTTTCAGAGCCATGTGGCCAAATAGCTAACACATCATCAACGTAGCGAAGCCATATGGTTGGTTTTTGTGGGGCAGAGGCTAAGGCTTTTTCTTCAAAGGTCTCCATAAAGAAATTGGCCAAGGGTGGGGAGAGTGGTGAACCCATGGCTGTCCCCTCTATTTGTTTGTAGAATTTTCCTTGCCAAACGAAATAGCCTGAGTTCATTGTGAACTGAAATAAGGCTGAGATATCGGGAGAAAATTTAGCTTGGATTAGCTCTAGAGTTTCCTTGAGTGGGACATTTGTGAATAAAGAGGAGACGTCAAAGCTGACCATTATGTCAGTATGTTGGAGTGTAAGGTTTTCTATGCTGGCTTTGAAATGGGCTGAGTTTTTTGTGTGTGATGGTGTGTTGCCAGTATAGTGTGTGAGCTCTTTGGCCAAATGTTTAGCTAATTTGTATGTGGGGGAATCAATGCCATCCACTATGGGACGTAATGGCACATTTTCTTCACTGCATTAGGGAGAGGGTGGTAATGATCTCAACAGACCTGTGAAAGCCTGACATGAGATAAGATCCAAAAGCTACCTAACAGAACATCAATACTTTTGTGGGCATTTACTTCCTGGCAAATGGAACGTTGTGTCTCTAGTGGGTTCACCACAGCAAGTGTCTACTGCATTCTGTCTTAAAGTAAAAATGTGATCCCAATATCAATAACCCTTATTTGGCCTAAACTCAGCTTATTCCTCTCTGAATTTCCATTTCACCATTTTTCTTAGTCTCTTTCCAAGTATGCTTCCATAAATCTTATCTGAAACATTTGGTAGGTAAATTCCTCTGTAATTTTCATGTTGTTTTCCCCCCCCACCTCCTAACAGATGGATATTAATAGAGCTCTATTCCAATCATCCAGAATTAAATCTACTAGACCTGAATTATAGAGTTAGTCAAAGCAAACTTGCAACTCTGCATTTGATGATTCTGTGGTCAAATATCATCTACTCTAGCTGTCTTTCCACAGTTCAAAGAAGCAGTGACACATAGTAGCAGAAAATATATGTAGGAGGAATGCAGTCACAAGTACATTAATAGTTTCTCAAAGGGATTAGTCCAGATATTCAGGGTGTCCTTATCTTCGGTTATCTCCCTTTTATTATTTATATAATTTTTATTAACAATATTCTTTCCTTCATTTTTTTGTTGCCTTTCATGATATTTATATTTCATATTTTTTATTTAACTATTTAACTTTTGCAGCTCTATTTTTTTAATGGAGAAGCATGCAAGCGTGAGTCCTTTCAAGGTGGTAAATGAGCATTTAATAATATATACATTTTAAAAAGTGTGATTTTTTGGGGAAAAAAAATGAGAAGGTGGTGAAGAAATCCTTGTTAATCAGTATTCTTTTTTAGGGCTCAGCTTGAAGTGGCAATGCTTTAACTCATTTTCAGAAGCACTATTTATGACAAGGTCAATTTAATGCTGCTTATTTAATGATATTAAGATGATCTTTGACAAAGATCAACAGAGAATATGAGTAAAAATGTCTGACGGTGTGAAACAGGGGTTAAAATCACACAATTGAGAGAAAGAGCAAAAGTGTTGATCGAAAGAATAGTAGTATGATGGATGTACCGAATAAAGAGTTGGCTGTAATGAGGGAGATAGCTCTGTTATGTGGAGTGATACACAGGACAAAGCAGAAGCTGCAATGAATGCAGAAATCCTGATGAGCAGGTCAGCTGATATCAGAAAGAAAGAAGTGCAAGATAAGAGAAATGAGGACTCGACTAACAGAGAAGGAAAAATCAAGGAGTGAGTCTTGTATGGTGATTTTATCATAAGAGGTGTGATTGCTGAGAGATTGACAAAATCGTGCTTCCCAGATGCAAAAATGATTGATGTTAGATAGGATATTAGAGCACAAATAAGGATAAAGTGAAAGGGTTGATCATTTTGGCTGCAATGGATGATTTGAAAGGAGAAAAGTATGGCATGAGGGAGGACATGAAAGAATTACTGTAAGTTGCAAAAGAAAACAGTGAGAAAGTTTAGACAGTGAGTCTGCTGCTGCAGCATGACAAAGTAGAACTGAGAAGGAGGGCCATAATAGCGAATAACTCGATGCAAAAGTTATGCAGGAGGGATAATGTAGAGTTTGTGGATGTGTGAAGTGAGTCTGATGGTTGAAAGGAGACATACAAAAAGGAGGATTTGCATCTGAATGGATTTGGTGTTCAGGATCTGGAAAAAGTGTTGTTGAATGAAGTGAAAGTGGATATGCAAATTCTAGAGCTTTTTTTTGGGGGGGGGGAGCTGTTGAGTGGATATGCAGATATCAGGGAGACAGCTTAGTGTAAGAATGGAGCAGTTATTATAAAGTGTCAGGATAGGGACTTTTGCACCTTATGTCCACTAATGCCAGGAGCATTCGGAACAAGAGGGAAAGAGTTTCTGGAATGGTTAAAAGTTTATCCTGACCAAAGGCTATTGGCATTAGTGAAACATGGTTGACACAGAAGATAATATAGTTGGTGAGATAGAATGTAAAGGGTATAGCATGTTCAGGAAGGAGATAGCAAAGAATGGGGAGAGAAGTATTATTGATGACAGCTGATGAACTACAACCAAAGAGAATAGAAGCTGAACTCCAGGCTAGTGAAAATAGAACATTCAAGGCTATCTGGTGTGAGATAGCTGCCAGCAGAACAAAATATACAATTTGCAGCTTCTACAGATCAGGGAAAGGAAAAAATAATGGGGATAGTATGCATTGGCAATAAGCTCAACGAGTGGAGGGTGAGTAATTATTATGGGGAATTTCAACTATGGGAACATAGATTTGGAAGGAGGAGAGGACACATGGAAGGAAGGGAATGGAATTTATGCAGTTACTAAGGAATAATTACCTGAGACTGAATGAGATGGAATATACTAGGAGTTTGAGAGTGCTCAATCTAGTAATTGCATCAGAGAATTTGTCTATATCCAATATGGCCAGGTTGCCACCAACTGGTGAGGGTGATCATATGGGTCTAGCCTGGGAGGTGTCTAAATATGTGGAATTTTCAGTTAAGAAGGGATATATGTGGAATTACAGGGCAGGTAAGTATGACAAGCTTAGAAGATTGCTTGGATCACTGCTATGGCATGTGAAACTGCAAGGGCTGGATGTTGACAGTGCATGGGAAGTGGTTAAGGAGCATTTGAGGGGGGTAATGGCTGACTGAATACCTAGAGTCTGGAGAGTAAATCAAGTGGGAGTTAATTGGATGAATATCATCATTAAGCTGGAGCTACAAAGAAAGAAAACTTTATGGAGGGAATTCAGGGATAAAGGTGACCAGCAGGCACATGAGCAGTACAAAAGCACAGGCAGAAGGGTAACCAGTGTGGTAAGAAAGGCAAAAGCAGAGTATGAAAAGAAATTAGCAGTTGTTGGATTGTGATAGAGTGGAATTTTAGGAACTCCTATCTTATCACTATCTAACATGCGTTTCCAAACAAAATAGGGATATAAATACAGGTGATTGCCTCTGAGTATAAAATTATTGCTATGTAAATATATCAAGCAAATTTTGCTATGAAAAATTAAATAAGTGTGTATTTAGTACCATTCACAAATGAGTTAAAATCAATAATGAAAGTGTAAACCTTTAGCAGAATTATATAAAGTAATATGTATTAATAGATATAGAATGTTAGCACAAATTCAACATTGGGGGGAGTGAAGTCCAAAGGTCATGGAGCAGTGACGCGAGGGAGTGGCTCGCCCCAAGCAAACAGCGTGACGTCAGACCACGTGAGTGTGTTGGCTGGACATTGTGAAATGCGAGAAACGCCGAGAAAAAAGAGGGAAATATAAGGGTCATGCACCCCTGAATAAAGGCTTTTTTGTTCCTGGATCTCCTAGTGTTCGTCTCTCACGGTGGTGAAGGGTGGCAGTGCCTCCCTACCAGAGGATTCCGATAAGGGCAGCAGCGGAACTCGGCGGTCGTATCTCTGCGGAAGAAATAAGCCCAGCAGTCCATAGAAAGCCAGATTGAAGCACGTGGACATTAAGGAAAGCCAGATTCTGGTAGACCATTGACGCGATACAGAACCAAAGGGCTGATAAGTAGACTTTATTTGTATTTCACTAAATGTGAATGAGAGATTTGTGCCACGTTGATAAAGCAGAAAAGGGAACATTAATGATATTGATTAAGACTGTGTTGCTATTGTTTAGAGAGAGTTGCCTTAAGTCTTACTGTCTACCACTGTGATGAAGTTCCTTAATATGTTATAAGAAGTTACGAATATGTCTAGAGTGAGGAATTGCTAATTTATAAAGGGATTGTAAAAGATATAAATGCTATCTTGTGTGGTTTGACAGAACTGCTGAGAAATAGAAAGATTGTGATAATCATGCATGATTAAGGTATTTAAGAGTATAAATAAAATATTCTTACTTTAGAGAATTACAGCATAATCAGTTATAAGTATATTTGTAGTAATGTAATATTTTAACTATCCTGACTGTCATTAACTGTCAATACATATTTTTGATATATAATAAACCTTGCTTTTGTATCTAACTAAGACTATCTGTGATTTCTGGAATCCGATGCACCTCTTATAAAAATAATATGAACCTATGTGGGAGACTAGAGAAAAGTAAAGTTTGGCCACGTCTTCAAAGTTGCTAGGTATCATTTAAGTACTGTCCTGAGAACTCCTCTTGATCGATAATATTGTTAATCTAATAGCGCTAAGTGGCGCAGCGAAATATAAATTTTCTTGGCGTTTTACGAGAGGTAGATCTCAGACACTCTGATACTCTGGTGTTGCCTCTATCTCGAGGAGATTCCATTGTCCCTCAGAGGTACCACGTGATACCCGATTGAGAGTTGAACGGGGATTTGACTCAAAGATAGAAGAATAGTTATAATAGTAGAAAGTCGACACAACCCAGAGCAGGAAAAAGATAATCCTAAATTATTTTGATCGAAGAAGAATATTTAGAGAAGAATGATTTTAATGAATGCCGATAGTAGGAAAGTAACTGAATCAGGTGAAACAGTAGAATTACTAAGTGAACACTTTGCAACAGTATAACATCTAGGTGGAGATACTGTAGTAACAAGAGAGAGGAAAAGGCTTATATGGAATCTGAGGTAAATGAAATGGATGTGCATAGCATATTAAAGAACCTTGATGTGAATACAGCTATGGGGTTAGATGGCATACTAGCTCGAGTTTTATGTGGAGGTGCTAGGGAATTGTCAGTACCTTTGACCATATTGTTGAATCTAAGTCGCACCCCCCCATGGGACTATAGGTTAATCCCATGGGAAGGAAGAGGGGAAAATAGTTCCATTGCATAAAGGAGGCTCCACGGCAAATTTCCAACCAATCAGCATATCAGAAGTTGTTGTCAAGGTACTGGTGAAGTTTAGACTTGGCAAAAGCCTTTGACAGGATACCACATGGAATTCTTATCAATACGCTGCAGCACATGGGGGATGGATATAGAGTTGATGAGGTGGATAACAGGGTGGTTAATGGAGAGATATCAGAGTAGTTTATTCAGGAGTAGAGTCCAGAAGAAGTCCTGTGACTAGTGGCATGCCACAAAGCTCTTTTCTTAGGCTGCTGCTGCTGTTTAATTTGTACATTAACGATATAAGAAGGGATATGAAAGGAACTGTTCGGTTGTTTGCCGATGATGCAAAATTGGGTAGAGCAATAGTTAATACAGAAGATATTAAAATTTTGCAAGATAATTTGGGTAGACTAAGAGTCTGGGCAAAGGAGAATGGATGTCAGTATAATGTGGCAAAGTGTAAGGTTATGTATTTTGGGGTGAAAAGATTACCAGCTGTATGCCACATTGATGCAAATGTATTCCAGGAAATTTGGGAGTGTTGGTGGATAGGGAGTTGAAGTTTAGAGGACACATATCAAAAGTAGCTGAAGCAGCTCAATGGATTACCTGGTTACTGTAGAATACTTTGACAAGCAGGTTATTATTCCTCTTTATTAAGCCTTGATAAGACCCCATCTTGACTACTGTGTGCAGATCTGGTCACCTGGGTTTCTTGGTGATGAGGAAGAGGTGGAGAGAAAATCCAGAGCTTAGTGACCAAGATGGTAGCAGATCTATGGAATGAACCTTATGAGGACAGGTTGATTTTGTGGATTATAGAAATTAGTTGACAGGCAGAAAAGGGATGATATGATTGAGACATTTAAATTACTGAAGAGTTTTTACAAGATCAACACAGGAACTTTTTCAGAACAGGTTCTGGTTGTGGGAGAACTAGGGCCATTCTTGGAAATTGAGCAAGAGTGTAGTTAGTAAAGGTGTCAGGACTAGACTTTTTTGCTTGGAGAGTGGGGGAATGAGCACAATAGTGGAATTTGCACAGTATGATTGATACTGCACAAATGTTGGATAGTGCTTGGCATGATGTTTAGGGCCTCCCTCATGGAGTAGCCCATAATAATAATAAAAACATGCAAAATAAGTTTTTCTTATTCTAGAAACAGATTTTTAACTTCACAACTAAAAAATCAACTGTTACACTATTACAGAAAATAATACAGATTGTAAAGTTTAGGGCCACAAGATGGCAGCACTTGTCTTTCATTCTTTCTCTGTAAGTTCTGTTCGATGATAGCTTGAGCTCACTAGTGAAGGTTTGAAGGATGGAGATTGGCTGCCTATTTGTCTTTAAAAGTTAACTAAAAGAGCTCTGCCTACTCTCTCTCTCTCTCTGGGGAGTAAACAGTATTACGGGATTTATTTTTTCTATGACATATAAATAAGATTTTACATTTCCTCATAGTTATTTAAACATTATAGCAGAGTATAAAATATATTCTTTAATTATATAAACACTTTTTATAGAATTCATCCAAATAATTTATATACCTTGAGACTGTGTTGGAGGAGGAGGAGGACAAGGGCTTGCCATAGTTGATGGTTCTGCTCCAATCATTTGAGGATGGCCTTGGGCTGGTTGTGCTGCCGTTAATGGTGGCATTCCTGAAAACATATAAAAACTTAAATGATTCTATGTTCATTTTTAAACATCACTGAAATAAATAATTAGCATGCAAAAATCTTCAAAACTTGAAAAGATGCAAAAAGATGCTTATCAAGCAACAAGGCATAACACAGCATCACTTAAATCCATCATAGCATCAACTTAACAGACAGACATCTGTATACAAATACAATGGAAGCTTGTTACCAAGAAATTAATTATCAAAACTTGGTTCTATTCCCCAATTCATTTGTACAAAAAAAAAAAAAAAAAAGCTATACCCAGCATTTCATCCTATCTTTATCTCCAAGTAACTGATGTATCAGTTGTTTATTAAGATAAAGATCTATGCTAAATCACGACTCAAGTTATCTACATTAAGATATCCATGTCAAATTGTGTGTTACACACACACACAAATAAATAAATAAAAATACATGCCATATAACAGTTACGATATAAACTTGAAAAAAGATGGCTTTTTTTTCTTCTTTTTAACAGAGCCTCTGTAGCTCAGTTAGCATAGATGGGCCCTTTGGTTGGAAAGACCTTGCTTCAAATCCTATCTATGATGCGAGTAATCTTTATCAGGTATTTTCAATGAAATAGTGAATTAGCTGGCCAGTCTCATGCAAGGGTAGAGGGTTTTTTCCCCTCCTGGAAACATGGATTTTTCCATCTCTGAAAACAGGGAATCCCCTCCCTCTCTCACAGACCCTGAAAACAGAAATACTTGCTTTAGGGGATGTAGCAGAGGAACAGAAAGCCAGCTGCATTAATTGTCTAAAACCCTTAATTAGGAGACTGAATCCATCTTGGATGGATGGATTTCATTAACTCTGCTGCAATACTGAAAGCTGACTGGTATCTTATATAAATGAGAAAGCGTGTGTGCGAGTACCTACCTTTTTATTTAAAAACAAAGTTATTTAATTAAGTTAAAGGGAGATGGTAAATCCCGTTTTATTTTATAGCCGGGTACGAAACTCGGATCAAAATCCATCGAATCCATAGAGTTTCATGCCGAAAAAACTATCGGCGAGCCCAAGTGTAAGTGATCACTTGGGTAGTACAACACCAGGGCAACTCCAAGCAAAGGTGGAGCATATTAAGGTTAGCGATGGAGTTTGCTCCACCTTTGCTTGGAGTTGCCCTGGTGTTGTACTACCCAAGTGATCACTTACACTTGGGCTCGCTGATAGTTTTTTCGGCATAAAAATCTATGGTTTCGTACCCGGCTATAAAATAAAATGGGATTTATCATCTCCCTTTAACTTATGTAGCCGGTAAAATAGCCTTTTGGCTTATTATAGTAGTAATAACAATATAGGAGTACACCAGTTCAGCAATTCTATAGTAGAGGTATATGTAAGTTCGGTTCACTTAAAACCTTGATATTCCAGGTCTACCTACTCACTGATGAGACCGCAAAAAAAAGGTTGAAACCGGTCTGGGTAGTGACCTCTTCTCATAATGTAAAACAGTATATATATATATATATATATATATATATATACATACATCTCTTAGGAGCTGTGTTTTACATTATGAGAAAATATTAAGGTTAATGACAGAGCTTGCTCCACCTTTGCTTGGAGTTGCCCTGGTGTTGTACTACCCAAGTGATCACTTACACTTGGGCTCGCCGATAGTTTTTTCGGCATGAAACTATGGATTCAATGGATTTCGATCCGAGTTTCGTACCCGGCTATAAAATAAAACAGGATTTACCATCTCCCTTTAACTTAACTTATGTTGCCAGTAAAATAGCCTTTTGGCTTATTATCAAGTTATTATAATGAACATCAACTTCTAAACAATGTTTTTTTTTTTTCCATCCACTTGTCTCTTCTAGAGATAGAGGCATTTTTTTTTTAACCCACAGCATGAAATAACCATTTTAAAAGATTTTTTTTTTCCATGCAGATTTCAAAAATGTTTTTTCACATGTACCCATATAGAGCTATAGCACAGCTGTCAAAAGGCATAAAATGTCTAATGAAATTAAGATTACAATATCTCATCTCGATATACAAGCATACCCATGTCATATGACACATTAGGTTCCAAGTATACTATTGGATAGAGAACTACTGTTCCCTCCCCCACCACCACACTTGTAGATGCATGTAATGGTATAATGATGTTTTTAATAAGCAATCATATGTGCATAAATGCATTTACTTACATCAGATATGTCAAAATGTTTTAGAATAATTTTGGCAAACAAAGTTATTTTGAATAGCTTGGCTTAAGGGTACACACCAACCAGTTTGATTATCAATCTACATCATTAAGTTTTTCCATTTTGGTCACTTTTATGGATAACTGTAGTATTCTAGTGTAGCACATTTCACTTCATTAAGAACTTTATCTTTGTTTGTAACAGGAGTAGTATAAGGTAAGTTTAGCCTGCAGTTTATATCAGTGTTTTATACACCACTGTCACTAAATTTAATCATTTAAACCTTAGTATCTAATGTAATATTTACAGATCTGATGCAAGTAAATGCTTTTATGCATTTATGCACATATAATGATGTTTATAATAAGCAATCATACCATTACATGCATCTACAAGTGTGTGTATGTGTGTGGTGGGAGGAACAGTAATTCTCTATCCAATAGTATACTTGGAACCTAATGTGTCATATTGTAAAAATATTTATGTAGCTATAAGAAGTCTAAACATTTTTACATAAAGCTAACCAAGATCAAGCCCAGTAAGAATTGTGACTTGTAAATAGATGTATGTTATATGTAAATAACCCCAATGGGAATTTGTATATTGCTCTATGCCAAATAAGGGAATATTCTAGAAGGCATAGTATTAAGGCAATACCTTGCCACTAGTAAACAGTATATTTAGAGCTTTGTAAAGACATCAAACTTTGTGTGTGTTCTACATGGAAAGCTCAAGGTCAGTGCTAGGTGGACCGACAAAAGCTTCAAACGAATGTCCACTGCCAGAACGAATAGGATTTAGGGAGTGTAGGAGAAAAACAAAGGAAGGGTCAATCAGAGAAAAGGATCAAGGGATTTCGCCGAAATGTTCGGGGTTCACATATCTCCGCACAAGGATTCGGAAGTGACCGAATAAAAGGCGTAGGCGAAAAGATTGCATCATCGGTTCGAGAAATTTTTGTCAGTGATCCAGAGGTCGTGATCGAGAAGTCGCCAACGGTTGTCCTGCAGATGTAAGCCATCGAGGATGCGACGTCCGGAGAAATCATGCCCGTGATCTAAAAGAAAGATGACGAGGAGCCGATCTGCCAGGCAAAGCTGATAGTTGATGAGGAATTGACGAGTCTTCACCGGGAGCTGTTGTCAGAGGGAAGAAATTGCTCCGTTAATCCAATGCACATGCAAGCATTCCACAAGCCGATAATCTTCGCCCGAAGTGCGGCAGGACAGAGTATCCTAGAAACATCAGTAGACCTATTGCCAGCGTAAAGAGGGATTGAAAACCTGACACAGAACTAAAGTCCAGCTCGAAGCCAAGTACACAGAGGGTAGCAGCTATAAAGTGAGTTGACCCGTTTGTTAAATTTCATTGAACTTTTAAGAGAACACTTTTAATGGACTGTAAGTAGAAGCTGATCTAAATAGGCATATCTAACAGTTAAAGGTTATAAAGTGATTAAGTGTCAGGAATTTGTAGGTTGAAATAAGTCATAGTGTAACTGTTTGCTGAAACTTGCCTATAGAATATTCCCAGCATAGAAAGGAAAGAGCAATTGTGTGTAAAAGATATTGTTTATGTGTTCGATGAGTAAGAGTTAACAATTAAGTAATAAGTACCATTGCTCAGTATAAATGATTTATGTGATATTAAGAAAATTAGTTAATTATGTGATATGATTTGTGTGAGAAAATGCAGGAACTTAACTAGTCTATTTATGCAGATTTGAATTGTGATGTTTCTTTTTATTACTGAAAATGCAGTGTAAAATTTGTCTTATGTGAATTAAATCTTTGTTGTTTAAATATTAATAGAGTGTTGCCTGATATTTTAATTCTTTGATGCACTGTTCTAAAAAACAACAACAACCGAGCTTGCGAGCGGGGAAGACAGATAATTAATACGAGAATTAGATAAAGGGATAGCCACGACTGTATATAAGAGTAAGGAATGATATCTACCGAAAGTAGTAATATTTAATGCCATAAAAGGATTTCCTGAGGTGTAGTCACTAATTCAAATAAATATCTAGAGATCTTTGGTATAATAAAAAATAGGAATACTGGAGGTAGAAATAAGGAATAGGAGGATATAAGTTTAAAGTTAATAGAGTTGTATAAGGGAACAGAGACATAAGTTAAAGAGTTGGGAATAGACGATAAGATATATAAGATAAATAAGGGAGATATAATAAATAAATAAGATATATAAGATATATAAAGATATAAGGTATAAGAGAGATAAATAAAATAGAAATAAGGTTAATATAGAATAAAAAAAGGATATTAAAAATAGATTAAAAACACCTCACATTTACAATATGACCTGGGTATGCTTGTGCATCGAGATGAAATATTGTAATGTCAACTTCATTAGACAACTGTGCAATAGCTCTATATGGGTACATATGAAAAAACATTTTTGAAATCTGCATGGGAAAAAAAAAATCTTTTAAAATGGTTATTTCATGCTGTGGGTTAAAAAAATGCCTCTATCTCTAGAAGAGACAAGTGGATGAGAAAAAAAAAACATTGTTTAGAAGTTGATGTTCATTATAACACTGGAAGCAACAGCACCCTTACTTTATTAACACCTTGTTGTTACTAAAATTGTTAAACCCTAATTAATAATAAAATAATTATTAAAACCTAACTAAAATAGTTTTACAATAATATAATCATAAAAAAAATAAAAAAGTTCATAATTAACAGCAAAAGACATGAGATGCAGTGCGCAAAGATGTCATAAACAAACAGCTCACAAAAACTGCACATCAGTTAATTCGCAGGAGTGCCATACTGTTAAAATCGTTGTAGGAGCAAATGCAGCATCGAATAAATGAGAACTGGTCATAATTGAAAAGCACTGTATGAGTGGATGGTCGTAAAGTGAAGAGTCATAAAGCAGGGTATTACTTTACTGTACATATAACAGTGAACCATCATATGCATTTATAGTTTCAGTCAACAAAGAGTATAATTTGGTTGGCTAAGCCCCAAATTGCCAGCCCATCCTCATTCATTCAGTACCCAATAGATACTTATTAACAGGGTGCACCACATGAAGGTGAGGATTAGATGTTAGGTCCGAAGTGCTAGTCGGTTCTCCGCATTCCTGAAAGGTGATGTGGAGGTCTTCTCCCAGTTATTTGGATTTGACCCTTAAGCAACCCATAATAGGAGATTAATAATAATGAATTATTAACATTAATGAAAGACGTTATGGACATCATGATAACTGTAAATTACATTCAATGCAACAGTTTGAAACACCGACAATTTCAAGAATTCTTGATAGAAATAGAATAAGAGTATAAAGACATTATCTACTACTTGTACTCAGATGTTAGATGGTTAAGTAGAAGTATTGTGCCAAAAAGATTTTTTAATTTACGTGAAGAAATAGATATTTTCATCATGGAACACGAAAATACTGTCCCACAACTATTGGCTAAAAAATAGATTATGTCTCTTGCATTTATGGTAGATATTACAACATACCAGAATGAACTTAATTTGAACCTGCAGGGCCAAGGTAAATTACTACAAGGTAAATTGCTAGCGGAACTATTTTCTGACATAAAAGCTTTTGAAGGCAAATTATGTCTGTTGAAGAAACATATGATGGAAGAAAATCTACATCATTATATATGTTGCAAATCTGAATCTACAGTTGGATGGCAAACACAAAAGGAAACTTTTGTTGATATTATTGAAGATTTAAAAAGGGAATTTTCAACAAGATTTGTGGATTTTCATAAAAATAGCATTGAAGTGTGATTATTTTTGAACCCTTTTAATGTCGACAATGATGATGTACCAAACCAACTATAGATGGAAGTTTTGGTATTACAACACGATGAAACATTAAAGAACGCATCTTCATTAGAAAATATCCAAAAATTTTATCCATGCTTACCAAAAAAAATCAGTTTCGCAAAGAAGATGATAGTTGCATTTGGAAGCACATACATTTGCGAACAAGCATTTTCTGCTACGAGTTTTCGAAAAACTAAATTTTCTTAACTGACTGATGAACATTTGCATGCTTCGATTTGAATTTGCACCTCAAGTTATAAAGTGGATATAGATAATTTGGCTAAGGGAAAACAGTCACAAAAAGTCACATTAAGCAGGGAGACATACTGTGATGCATAAACTATATTACTTTGTTTTATGTGATAATAAGTTTTCATTGAGTTTCATTTTCCTGCTTGTTTCATATCTCATACTTTAAATATTTCTGTGTTTTTTAAGATTGATATAATAAAAATTTATAACTTAAGTATTTTTTCACTCACTATTTTTTTTTAAATTAAACTCTTGCGGTCTGATTATTAAAAATAAAAGTTGCGTCCCACAAGCGAGCCTGAAAAGATTGCCAACCTGTTCTAAATCATAAGGTATACAGAACAATGGAATAAGGGGGATCAGTGAAGAAGAAATGTTTTTGTGAAGAAGTTGGCAAGTAAAAAAAAAAAAAAAGTTGGAAACCCCTGTTTTAAACTGTCATGTTAATTATCAGTGCAATCATGTCAACACAATGATAGTTATCATTTTTTCCAAATACTCTCTAGTTCCACCTACATCTTTAAAGGTCACATAATTTAATGAAGACTGTCAAAAGCATTGCAATGCTTCATCCCATGGTTATAAAGAGTCCATATAATAGGATAACCTCCATTAATTTCTTAAATGTTCTCACATGATAATAACCTGTTCTGATGAGTAGGATGCAGATGCTATTTCCTCTTGAGTAAAAAAAAAAAAGGCTATGTTTATTCTGTTCTATCATCCTCATGTAAAAACATCAGGCATGTGCTTACCTGAGAGAAATTTAATGATTTCCAGCTTTGTCCCACTACACAAACTTGCCACAGTTATATAAAATTTTGCACACATCTGCATATTTCAAGGTGCAAATTGCAGTATTCACTGATACTTTGTGACAGACTTAATTGTAGCTTCTTTGAGAATGTGGACAACAACAGATAGAATGAACTTATAACTTATGTTATCTGGATGTTTCGGACTTAAGGTTTCTGTCTTAGAAGAGCATTTGGTTTTTAACAGCTTTTTTTTTACTATAGCCAATGGAACATGCTAAAATATTACATTTTATACAACTCATGTGACAGGATAGGCATGTGGCTGTAGAAATCATGAGATGGAATTGCAATAAGGTCTGATTCGTTCAAAACAATATTATTACATAATGAGAATATTTAAGGAGTCAACATAGGTTAAGTTATCTAATCACACAAAACTCTTAAATGCCAAGGGATAAAACTGCATCTTATGAGGAAACCTTGGATAAATGATGTGACCTTAGATACTTAGGATGTACTCACCATACCTGAAAAAAAACCATTTTAACAGATACCAAATGACACAAAACATGGCTGCACATGATAATTTACATACAGTTTAGAAACAGACAAAAGTTTAGGAACTTGTATACTGTTTTTTATATTTAGTGGTCTAAATATAAAAATTCTAATAGTAAGTTCTAATAGTACCCAAATATATAAAGAGGAATTAAAACAATGTGAAAATTATAGAGCAATTTTTCACACTGAGCATATTTGAGAAGAGGATAAGAAAGATGGTAGAAGAGAAACTTTGGAAGAAAAAGCTGGGTTCAGACCAAATAGGAGTTTGAGAAATTAACTGCTCAGTTTTAAGACAAATAATTGAGAATCATGGAAACATAGTGATGATCTGCATTTAATATTTGTACAGCTGGAAAAGGCATATGTTGGTGCCAACAGAAAAGCTATTCAAAACAAACACTGCAATTAATTATAGAGTGTAAATGGACATTATACAGAGCAATATATGTAGTCTATTTACACTGTAAGTCAGCAATTAAAAATGAAGGAGATACAGGCTATTATAATATAATAGTACAACATGAAAAAGTTATATCATTACTAACTTCCTATTGACAATTTTCCTTCAAATGAATCTGTTAGCTGTCAAGACTAATATATTATCAGGTAGTGTACTTCTATCCTCTAAGTCACTTCTTACTGTATCAATCCATTTAGATCTTGGCCTTCCTCTAGGTCTTTATCTGCCATCCTGTCAAAAAACACTTGTTTTGCTAACCTTTCCTCACCCATTCTGTTTAAGTGACCATACCACTTATTTGCTCTCAGTTCTGAATGCTAATAATGTCAAGTTCTTTCCTAATATCCTCATTTCCAAAGGGATACTGCCATTGATGTCATCTTTCTTTCAAGGTTACACAGTGGTCAACATTCGTTGTGTAGAATTTATGGAAGACAAAAACACATGTTAGAGCAATTACTTTACTTACAATTAAGAAAATAACACTTGATGTTTCGACCTCTATATCAAGGTCATCACCAGGAAACATATATACATGAACACACAAGCTACATGACACTACACATAAGTATGCTAAATCTAATAACTGTTTTGTTAACCATTTATGCTAGCCTGACCTCTGGTGAGAAAAAAGAAATAAATAAACAATGAAATAAAATAAAAATTTTATATATAATAAGTATAATAACATATATAGAGGATTAAAAAGTAAATTACAGTGGAACTATATCGCATGCATCTCAAGTCCTATTATCTTTTTTTTCTCAATTTTCTTGTGTTAGGGTTCTGTCATCCAAAACATAACAGGAATGCAGAGATGCATTTGATGTAATTCCAATGTAATATTTTTTAATCATCTGTATATTATTATATATAAAATTATTATTTTTTTAATCATTTATTCTCACCAGAGAGAATTTATTCCCAGCCTAGCATAAATGGTTAAAGCAGTTAAATTTAGCATACTTATGTGCTATGTCAGGGTTTCCCAAACTGTGTTCTGCGGATGGTGAATAAGTGTTCCACGAGAAGTTCTCCTGCAATTTGTCATTTTAGTTTTCTAAGCATTTTTCATGAATAAATATTTTATAGCGGAAACATTCTGAGGAGAATAATATTCGTGAATATGTCGAAAAGCTCAGACCCAGAACACCTAATAACATCTGTGTAGCAAATGTTAGTGACCAAGCCGTGTATTTTTAAACGTGGAAGTATTCATGAATTATCATTAATTTTCACACATCGAAACCTTTCAACATTTGGGAAAGGGAATACCGCTGTTTATGACCATCATAAAATTTGCCTGCAAGCAGATTATAACAATGGGCGGCATATCCTCTGTTCTCAAAACGGAAGGAAATGACATCTGTGTAGTAAATGTCAGTGACCAAGTGCCATATTTTTAAATATGGAAATATTCACGAATTATCGTTAATTTTAACACATCGAAATCTTTTAACAATCGGGAAAGAGAATACCACTGTTTATGACCGATCATAAAAATTGCCTGCAAGCCGATTACAACAATGAGCGGCATATCCTCTGTTTTCAAAACTGCAAGAAATAACGTGTTGCAAATGTTAGTGACCAATCAGCAAGGAAGTATAAAGAAAATTTTTCCACTAAAATTGAAGATCAAGGTAGTCTATATCCGGTTCTCAAATCTGGTAATAATGAATACAGGCAGCCCTCAGTTTACGCCAGTTCACAATAATGCCAGTTGCCTGTGCGTGCTTTCTTACTGTAGTGTGGTTGACTGAGAAACGACGCTAGCAGGCACTCTAGTGTTTGAGTGTTTACCGAGCTACTACGATGTATATGTATCAAACCTAGTTTTAACGTTGAATCTACCTAATTGTTCTATTTAATTTTTTTTACGTACATACGTATTTAAGTTGATAAAGTACGTAATTACATACCATGTCTGATAATAGAAGTGCAGAAAAATTAGCAGAACTTAGTGTTAAGAAGACGTGGAAATCAATCACACTTGAAACGATGGAGGTGATTCGAAGAATGGAAGATGGGCAGACACGTGCTAATGTCTGTAGACGTATGAGCTTACCTCCATCAACTGTTACTACAATTATGAAAAATGCAGATAAAATAAAACAGTCTGCGCAACAATCTACAGCAGCACTAAATGCAAAACATGTACATTATAGCAGGGGTAAACTTCATGAAAAAATGGAAAAATTATCATCATTATGGGTGAATGACTTGAATCAGAAAAACATTCATCTGATGCAGGCTGTTATAACCGAGAAAGCAAAAATAATTTTTGAGGATCTTAAAAAGACAGATGGAGGCAAAGAAACATTTTTAGAAAACAAAGGTTGGTTCATGAAATTTAAGTCTCGAAGCAAGTGCTACAGTGTCAAATTATGTGGTGATGTTGCGGCAGCGGCTGCTTTTCCTAAAGAATTTCAAGACTGTGTAGAACAAGGAAGTTATCCTCCTGATCTCATTTTTAATGTTGATGAGACTGGGCTCTAGTGGAAAAAATTGCCATCACGCACTGTCATTTCCTGTGAAGAATGTTCCGCTCCAGGTTTTAAAGCTGCAAAAGATAGACTTACGCTTTGGTTGGGTGCAAATATCTCCGGAACTTTGAAGCTTAAACCAATGTCGGTGTACCATTCACAGACACCACGTGCCTTCAAGGGTCTAAAAGCCATGCTGCCAGTCTAATGGAACAAGAAAGCTTGGGTTACACGACGTTTTTATAGATTGGTACACAAATTATTTTTGTCCTACCTTGCTTCGCTTCTGTAAAGAAAATGATTTGCCAGCCAGGGCATTGCTTCTCTTGGATAATGTCCCTGGACATCCTCAAAACCTTGCTGAAGTAAGAACACCATTGGATGTCAAGATTGTTTACATGCCCGCAAACACAACATCGCTTTTTCCCAATATCAACATGCCCCCAAACACAACCAATGGATCAGGGGATTATAAATGGTAAGAGTCTTGGACACTCCAGGAAAAACTATTAAAGACTATTGGCGGTCATTCGATATTTTGAAGGGCATTAACATCGAGGCAGCTTGGAACGATGTGTCAGCAAAGTGTTTAAAAGGAGCATGGCAAAAACTTCTTTCAGCATTTATGCATGACTTCGAGGAATTAGAGCAAGAGGAGAATGTTATTGAAGATGTTACCAAGCTTGCATGAGGTGGGATTGTACGATATTACAGCTGAAGATGTGACAGAAGTCTTAGAGTCGCCATGATAAACCACTTTCCAATGAAGACTTAAAAGAATTAGCCGAACAATTAAATCAACATCCAAAGGAGGAGAAAGAAAACGAAGAAGGCCTTCTGAGAGAGATGAAAACGGCCAATTTACAGCGTATCCTTGCAAGCATAGAGACACTGACTGATGAACTCTGCGAAATGGACCACGATTGGGAATGAAGTGCGAATGTAAAAAGGAGTGTAATCGCATCTATTCAACCTTAACTGAACTCCTTAAAGAAAGAAAAAGAAAATCTAGGCAGTTAACACTGGATACTTTTTTTTAAAAAAATGCAGGGGATCCGAAACCAGGAACTTCAACAAGAAATATGTAATATCTTTTCGAAGTTTCATATTTTTTGTTTTCATTATTAATAATTTTATATGTATGTATTATCAAAGCTTTAAATATAATAATGATACACATACTTCATGTGCATATTTTTTGACTGCACGGAACATAAATTCATACCTCCCATTAAAATTGGGTTCGTTTTATGTCGATTCAGTTTACGTCCACTTTTTCAGGAACGGAACTGCGCGTAAACCGAGGATTGCCTGTACTTTCTTTGCAAGTTCGTATTGTAGGGTGAAAGTTTCGAAACTGTAGTGCCATGATTTTTTAAAAGTAATAGGCCTGCAGATTTAAATATTAATATGAATGATAAATTATTAATAAAAATCAGCTAAATTAACAATTAATTATTAATTAATACATTACAAAGCAACCAAGGTGTTCCGTGAAAATTTCAGGATTCGTGAAGTGTTCAATTGTAGGAAAAGTTTGAGAAACACTGTGCTATGTCATGTAGCTTGTGTCTTGTTCACATATGTTTCCTGATGATGATTTGATATAGAGGTCAAAATGTCAAGTGCTATTTTCTTAATGGTGTTTTTGTCTCCATAAATTCTACACAGAGACTGATGCCAACTGTTCACCCTAATCCTTCTCTGAAGTCTCATATCTGTGGTCATCAGCAATTAAGTGTTTTATTTCTAACCCAGATACATATGCTGAAATTGGTTAACAGACTGTCATCTATACAGCAAGTTTAGTACTTGGACTAACTTCTCTTATTCCACATAAATTTATTCAAATGATTTCCTACCATATCAGCTTTAATTTTTTTTATTTGTAAGGTAATTCCAACAGATCAAGTAGCACAACAACACCGACTGCTGTGCGCAGACTTTAAATTAAGATCGAAGATAAGAACTTCTGGTTGCCATGGGATGAAGACAATTAAGTGGTTTCGCTTAAAAGAAGAGAGTGTGAGGAATCGTTTTAGGGAGAGAGTGTTAGAGAGGATTTCGGATGGACTGGAAAGTGTACAACATTGGTGGAAACATAATTCAAAAGTAATCCTGAGCTGTGCAATCGAGGTGCTTGGTGAGACATCTGGAAAGATTAGAGAGCAGAAGGAGGGTTGGTGGTGGAATAATGATGTACAAGTGGCAGTGACAGCTAAGAGGAAGGCAAAGCAGAAGTGGGATGAGTCAAGAGTGGAAGAGGACAGAGAGGTGTACAAAGAGAGAAAGCAAGAAGCCAAGAGAGTTGTGGCACAGGCGAAGGCCATGGCATATCAAGATCTGTATGATCAATTAGAAACAAAGGAAGGTCAGAGAAAAATTTACCAACTAGCGAAATGTAGAAATAAAGCAGCTAAGGACATCTTACATGTGAGGCAGATCAAAGATGCTGAAGGAAGAGTATTATGGAGGGATGTGGACATAAGAAACAGATGGAAAATATACTTTGAGGGACTTCTGAATGAGGAAAATGTAAGGACTCACAGAGGAGATGGGCAGCCTTCTGAGGGGATGGTGCAGAACATCAGTAGAATGGAAGTGACGGAGGCGATGAAGAGGATGAGGAATGGAAAAGCGGTGGGCCCCGACAGAATTCCAGTGGAGGCATGGAAGGCACTGGGGGAAGAGGGAATTGACCTGCTGTGGGACCTGTTCATGAAAGTTTGCCAACAGGAAAATATACCCGAGGAATGGAGGGAGAGTACTCTTGTTCCCATCTACAAGGGTAAAGGGGATGCACAAGACTGTAAAAATTACAGAGGAATAAAGTTGATGTCCCACACAATGAAGATCCTAGAAAGGGTTCTTGATGGTAGATTGAGGGAGGAGGTGGAGATTGCAAAGGAACAATTTGGCTTCATGCCTGGTAGATCAACAACAGATGCTATCTTTGGGTTACGACAGATGATGGAAAAATATCGAGAGAAACAAAGGGAGCTACATCTGGTATTTATTGATCTGGAGAAAGCATACGATAGAGTGCCAAGGCAAGAAGTCTGGAGGTGTCTGAGGGAGAAGAAGGTGCCGGAGAAATATGTCAGGTTGGTGCAGGAAATGTACAGAAATGTGAAGACAAGTGTTCGGACCTGTTTGGGACAGACAGAAAGTTTTCAAGTAACAGTTGGCTTGCATCAAGGGTCAGCATTAAGTCCGTTTCTGTTTAATATTGTGATGGAGGTGGTAACAGAGGAGGCGAGAGAAGATGCACCTTGGACAATGTTGTATGCAGATGACATCTTGCTGTGTGTAGATTCAAGAGAAGAAGCGGAAACTAAACTGGAAAGATGGAGAAAAGTACTGGAAGAGAGAGGTATGAGACTAAGCAGAAGTAAGACAGAGTATATGTGTTGCGCAGTGGGTGGCAGCCAGGAGACAGATCTGGAGCTGGAAGGAAATGTCATCAGGAAGGTGAGAGACTTTAGATACTTAGGTTCGACAGTGGAAGAAGATGGAGGAGGTGAGAAGGAAGTGGGATGCAGGATACAAGCAGGTTGGAGGAACTGGAGGGAGATGGCTGGAGTGTTATGTGATAAGAGGGTGCCGATCAATCTGAAAGGCAAAATTTATAGGACAGTAGTGAGGCCAGCTATGACATATGCTATAGAAACTGTGGCCCTGAGGAAAAATAACATTAGCAGGATGGAAGTAGCAGAGATGAGAATGCTTAGGTGGATGTGCGGTGTGACCAGAAAGGATCATCTGAGAAATGACTATGTCAGGGGAACAGTGAAAGTTACGAACTTAGGAGCGAAAATACAGGAGGCAAGGTTGAGATGGTTTGGTCATGTGATGAGGAGGGAGGACGAATATGTGGGAAGAAGGGTCATGCAGATGGATGTGCAAGGAAGGCGGAAGCGTGGGCGGCCAAAGAAGAGATGGAGGGAGCTGGTAGAAGAGGACTTGAAGATGAAGAACTTGGATGTGGTGACAGCCCAAGACAGGAAGGTGTGGAGGAGACTCATAAGAAACAGTGACCCCACTTAAGTGGGAGAAGCTGCAGAAGAAGAAGATCAGCTTTAATTTTTTTTCCTTCTATTTGCATTTATATTTTAATTTAATTTGCCATTTTCACTAAACAATATGCCTAAATATCTGAAATGTTCTACTTGTTCTGTAGGTTCACCATTTGGGATACACTTAATGTTTTCGATGTTCTTGTCTATTTTCATTAGTTTTTGTCTTTTTATTGCTGATTTTCACACCGCATTTATTACAGTTATTCAGTTTAGTCAGGGAATACTCTAGATTTTGTACTGGACTGATATAGGAGTATAATGTCACCTGCATGAAGTAAAGAACTGAGCTCCAGTTTTAATATCAAGTTTAACACCACTTCATAATGGGATTCACATAGATGAATAACAGTGGAGATAATATGCACCCTTGTCGCACACCTAATTTAACATCAAACGATCTGCGTGTACTTACTTCCTTTAATTCTGATTGCTAATTTACAACTCAAATATAAATGAAGTATTGACTGTATAATGTCCCATTTACACCATGTTACTGCAGCATTTTGAACAGCTTTTCTCTTTGTACCTTGTCATATGTCTTTACCAGATATACAAAACTTAGATGCAAATCTTTGTTACATTACCATGATTTCTGAACTATTTGTGAATTTTTTTAATGTGTTCCCCACCCATGAAAGGTTATTAGTAAACCTATAGTACATTTGTACTCATGGGTGAGCTAAGTTGCCCCCCCCCCCCCCATTCTTATCAATTTTATATAGTTTTTGTAATTTTTTAAATTTATTTTTACGTAGCCCAGAAACCCTGCTCTAGAGACTGAACACAAACTTTTTAACTTTTTCAAGCCACTTCAGGCCTCCAAATAAGTGGGTGAAAATCAAAATCATGCACGTTCTTCTCCAAGCTTTCCTTCCACAATTTCTCTTAGCCTTTTCTCGAGTATACTTATATAAATCTTACTAAGAACACTCAGTAGGGAAACTGCTCTGTAATTCTCGCATTGAATTCTATTTCTCCTTTTACATATGGTTACTATGAGCTCTAGTCCAATCATCTCGAATTCAACCTTCTGAATTATGCAGTGTTGCTAGCTATTGCAATGTGGGAAGGCAGCTGAGAAGATGATATTTGAGCATTTTAAACAGAAATGCTCAAATATCATCTCTTCCAACTGCCTTCCTACATTTCAGGGTTTTTTTTTTCCTACCTCAAGAATAGATGTGTACTCTCGATTGCATTCATCTCGAACGTTTTCTCCCATTGTGCTGCCGCTACTTGTTTTATTTAGCAATCTTTCAAATGATTACTCCAGACATCAACAATATCTTTATCTTCAGTTTTGATATCACTTTTTATAATCTAATTTCATTTACAATACTATTTATTCCATTTCAAAGCTTCTTTAATAGCCTCCAGAATGTTTTCCACCTTCCTGATATTAATTTTCTATGTTCTTACCAAAGTTTTCCCATGACTTATTTAACTAGTTTTACACTTTTTTTCTCTGTATTCTCTCAGAGCACAAGCTGACTTACTTGCCAAGACGTTTTGATATGCTATACTGTTTTCCTTGGCTACCTCTTAAATTCCTGAGTCCATCATGGAGTTCTGAGTTTTCTATACAAGCAGACAACCTCACCACACCTCACTGGATGAATCTATCAAAGTTTTCTTTGGAATCCACAAAAAAATAGCCAAGGTTTAGTTGTTTTCACTAATGACAAGAAGATAAAGGAGCTATGGAAAACATGGAAACGGAACCAGAGATCTTCAAAAGTGAAGTAGAACAAGCAATCAAAAAATTAAGGAATAACAAAGCCCCAGGTCCTGATTCAATACCGGCTGAAATGCTGAAAAACCCAGGAGAGAATGTAGTCAACTGGATGCATGATTTATGCAACAAAATCTGGAAGATGGCCAAATAACTGGATTAGTTCAACCATTATCCCAATCTACAAAAAAGGCAATCACAACAACTGTGAAACCTACTGCACTATTGCCCTTATCTCACACATACCAGGCAAGATTTTAGTACACATTATTAATGAGAGATTACAAAGTTTTATAGACTATCGGATTTCAGAAGAACAAGCAGGATTCAGAAAAGGTCGAGGGACTAGAGATCATGTATCTAATATCAGACAAATAATCGAAAAAGCAAGAGAATTCAACTTAAGCCTTTATCAATGCTTTATAGATTACTCCAAGCTCTTTGACTGTATAAGGTGGGATATTTTATGGGATATCATGCAAGAATCAAGAATACCAAATCATCTAGTAACCCTCATAAAGAACTTATATCAAGGAAATCAAGCAACAGTAAGAATTGAAAACTGAGTGTCTCTTGTATTCCAACTTGAAAAAGGATCAAGACAAGAATGCATACTCTCACACATTACTATTCAACCTTTACAGCAAAACTATAATGAAAAGATCTCTAGAAAAGTGGAATGGAGGCATTAAATCAGGTGGGCAAACAATCACTAACCTACGATAAGCAGATGACATAGTGATAATAGCAACAAATGAACAGGAATTAAAATCCATCCTAAATCAATTAGAATCGGAAAGCTTAAGCCACGGTTTACGAATAAATCAAGATAAAACCAAAATACAGGTATCCTTCGATTAAAGCAGTTAATTAATTCTTCGATGTTAATGCATATATCAAAATCGGGTTAATCAAATCTAATAATCAATGGTAAAAATTACAATTCATCCATGATCGATTACTGTATTAATAATTCGTCTTATATGGTACTCTTTACCTACATTATTTACTGCAATTTTTTTTATCAAAAGAAGTTATCAAGAGTCATTTGAACAGTTTTAGTTTTTTTTCTTATCGGCATAAATTCTACAATAACAAGCAAAATGACTCTCCAGACCTCGGCAAACAAGCAATAAAACAAAGAAAAAACACTGCAAATATAATATAATACATGATGGTACAAATTAATGGATATTGAATTCAACATTATTTCATAACCAAATATAGAAACTACAAGAGTTCTGTGCAGAATATATAGAAACTAAAAGTTTAGGCGGATGTAAGTACAAGCAATATTATGGGCAACTCGTAGTAAAGGTGGAGTAAGCTCCGGATCACTTTTCTTAGTATTTTTCATAATGTAAAGCACATCTCCTAGAGCAGTGCTTCCCAAACTGTGGGCCGCAGCCCCCTTGGGGGCCATTAATTTTGTTGAGGGGGGCCGTGAAATAATGAAAACAAATTTAAAATGTTTTAATACCATGTCAAATGTGTATGTAAGATGTTAAAAATATAATATTTGCATTTGATTTTTGCAATATTCACTGTGTATGTTTTGTAGAGAATATAAAAACAATAAATATTATAATATATGTCTGCATGACGAATTTTTTTTTCGATGGGGGCCGTGAAATATTTAAATTTTTCCAAAGGGACCTTTACATCCATAAGTTTGGGAAGCACTGTCTTAGAGGACATGTATGATAAATAAGCCTTTGGCTCTCTATTTCAGTAATACATGATGGTTTATTTATTTTCAGTTACAATCTAGAAATTATTGAACAAAGAATAATAAAAAAAAACAAAAAAACTAATAAACCATGCTATACTGACATCGGAGGTCGTGATATATCTCTCAGATACAATTTACTGTCAAATATCACAAACCTTTACATAACATGTGTTAAACCAAACTGACAGCAAAAAACAGTGTGGAATATCACTCGTAACATATGAATGCACAGCTACTCATGACCTCCAAGCTATACAGTGAATTGTGTAAGAATATTTATATTAAACATTTTGCACGTATCTGTCAAATCAGCAGGGTTAAAGGCGCGTTAATCAAAATTCTTGCCGCCTATATCAAGGGACTGCTGCAATTAATTTCGCCACATTAATCAAGGGATACCTGTAATGATTTTAAACAATGCAGAGGAGATAGTTATAGAAGGAATTGAAATTGTCGACAATTTCTACTACCTTGAAGTGATAACAAAAAAAGATGGATGTAAAAAAGAGAACGATTACTTCCGATTTCAAATCCTCCATATATTCTTGTGCTCTATACCAGTGTGAAGATATCACTATCAACAATAACGTAGTGAATGATACTTTTCTTATTTCTTGTATTATTATTAGCTTTGTTTTTTTTTTTCCCTCAAAATTTCTCAAAACATTTCTACATGTCTGACCATTTCCTACTCTGCTGCTTAGATCCCCAACAAGGACCAGCTTTTTCTTTTTCATTGTATCAGACCCTTCTCTAATTCCTTGAAAAATTCTTTCACTTGTTTCATAGTAGAACCATAGGCATATTTAAATAAGGCTCATTGTCCAGCTCCTCATTCTGATATCTGCTCACATCACTACTTGATATTTGTCTGCCATTCAAGAAGATTATTCTCTTATTTAGTGTTGAATGCTATAGCTACTCCTTGTTTTCCCTGATTGTTACTGCCTGAATATAACATTTTGTATTTGTAGCTTAGAAAAACCCCACCTGTTTTTATCTTCTTTGTTCCAGTAACACCTTCATATTGATCTGGTACTTATCCAATTCTTCTGCTAGCTCCATTTATTTTCCACTAACGATTCTTATCTTTATGGTGCCAATCTTCAGCTCTACTGATGTTGAGTTGGGATTTGCAGTCTGTTGGCTTGGATGTAAAATCAGATGTAAGATAACAGTGCAGCACACAATATCTCCACTCTTATTCATAATGTATACAGATGGAGGACAAGGTCTGACTGTCACCTCCTCGTGGTGCCCTATGGATGATCTAATGACGGCAGCATTTCATCTTTTTTCCCGTCATGGAGACAAATTTCAGTGATTATACTTATGCAATCGCGTATGGGACAGCCGACACGACTCTTGATTTGGAAATGATGTCAGAGTTGAGAAATGAGCAAATCATTCCACCCATTACAAGAAATATTAATATCATTCAATGTAATTTAAATGGTATCGTTACCCCCAGCAAGCAAAGAAAAACTAAATGAACTATTACTACTAGCTGACAAACATGATGCTGATATTATCTGCATCCAGGAAACTAAACTTCAACAGACTAAACATTAAAAACTATGAAATCATAAGACAAGATAGACCTACGGTCCAAAATGGAGGAGGGCTTCTGACACTAATCCAAAACTTGTCATATAAAGTTGTTGAGTTAGACATAGTATCAGAAGGAACTGAAATACAAGGAATCCAAATACTGGAACCAAGTAAAAATCCATTAAACATATTCAATTGTTATCATCCTCCTGACAAACCTGGACCAAATCTTTCCAACCTATCCCATCTCAATTGAAGAAAACTCCATTATCTTAGGAGACATGAATAGCAAACACCTGTTATGGGGTTCTGAGGAAATAAACCCAAGAGGAGAAAACCTGAGTAATTTCTTAGATGAAACAGGACTAATAACTCTCAACACTGGAGAACCTACTTATCTGTCTCATTCTTATGGTACAAAAGATGCCCTAGATATCACTGTGGTGTCTCCAGATCTTCACAACAAAGCTATTTGGTCTGTTTTGGAACCAGTAGGAAGCAATCATAATCCAATATTAATCGATCTGAACCCAAAAATGACTAGACCCACCCAAAAAAGAAAATATCATTGAAACTTCCAGAAGGCAAATTGGGAGAAATACAAGGATGAAGTAAGTAAAATGCTGAAAGATCACACATACCATGATGACTTAGACAAAGTCTATATAACTTGGAAGAATACTATCCTAAATGCAGCAAAGAAAAGTATCCCAAAGGGCTACAGGAGAAAAGTTATTTCAAACTACACAAAAGGTTCACCAGGAACTTGCCAGTAAAATAACTAAACGAAATGAATTATTTAATATCAGGGTAGAACCAGAGGTCATCCCTGGAAACTGTATAAAGAGGGTGTGAGTAGGGGAGTGAGAGGCAGGTTTTTTTCGTGCAGAGTTGTGAATGATTGGAATGCCTTGCCTGAGAGTGTGGTGTCTGCAAGGAGTTTGAATGTGTTTAAGACCCGGTATGATGAGATGTGTGTGAGATAAAAGGACCTCCTAGATGAGTCTTTGACTCCCTGAGGTCTTGTTTAATAATAATAATAATAATAATAATAATATCTCAAAAATTGAAAGCTCTCCAGAAACCAGGATTGAGTACAACAAGATAAATGCTGAAATGAATAGTGAATAGAGAGAATGAATCAGATCAAGAGGGGAGCGATGTGGAAGAGCAGGAGAGTAAGACAGGAGAGATTGAAGGAGTGGAAATGAATGTGGAAGTGAGTGGTATGAGTATAGATAATGAGAGAATGGGTGTGCAAGAGGAGCAGGGAAACGGGGAGGCTCAGGGTGGACAGGGATACACAGCGTGAGAAAGGTGGATGCTCCAAGAGGAGGTGAGAGAATGTGTAGGCAGGAAAGTAATGGGATGATCAGGGATCAAAAGGAAACAGATGGAATTGCAAAGGGTTCTAAAATGAAGAAGCAGAAAGGGAAATGGCCCCAGTCCAGCATGGAGAGATCACATCGAGTGAGTGGTATCAGTGGAACTAGCTGTAGATCCAGAAATGAGTTGTTGTGTTTGTATACCAATGCTAGAAAGTATAAGAAACAAGGCGGATGAAATGGTTGCACTAATTGCGTCTGTGCACCCATAGATTGTCAGAATAAGTGAGTCATGGTAAGATGAGGATGACATCCTGATAGGAATAGAGATGGAAAGGTGTGATGTGTTTCGTGAGGATAGAAGGGGTAAAAAGGGAGGAGGAGTGCTATTGATGATAGAGAAAGAGTTATGTCCATACAAGGTAGAGATGCAAGGGGGAAATGGGGCCAGTGGTTTTGAGGCAGTATGGTGTGAGATAGAGGTGAATAGAATCAAATACTTGGTGGGATGTTGTTATAGACCTGGTAATGTGGATGGTGGTGATAGTGAAATGTATAGTCAAATAAGCCAAGCAAATAAGAAAAGGGTGATCATTATGGATGATTTTAATTATGGCAATATAGACTGGAATGAAGAGATAGCAACTGGAAGTAAAGAAAATGAGTTTCTTGAGTTTTTGAGGGATAACTACCTCAGACAGTATGTAACAGAGGGCACAAGAGGATTAAGGGTCTTGGATTTGGTCATCTCATCGGAGGATGTAATTATCAATCAGGTATCAAATCATCCACCAATTGGTGAAAGTGACCATGAGGTGATTACTTGGGTGGTTGCCAGCAGTGCAAGGACCCCTGTGAAAAAAGGGTATATGTGGAACTACAAGGGGGGTGATTATGAAGAGCTCAGGAGACAGCTTGCAGGTGTAGCATGGAATGAGGAGTTAGCTGGAAAAGAGATCAATGCAGCTTGGGGGATTTTCAAAAAATATTTAGTGGATGCAATGTCTAAATGTATACCACGGGTGAGAAGGTTAAATAAGTTAGGTGTGAGATAGATGAATAAAGAGATTAAGCATGCAATACAGAGAAAAAGGGCATTGTGGAGGCAGCATAAGAGAAGTGGAAGTAACCAATTTCATGAGTTCTACAAAGACCAGGCAAGGAGAGTGACTTGGTTGGTGAGAGTAGCTAAAGAGAGGTATGAACAGCAGTTAGCTAATGAAGCTAAAAAGAATCCTAGGGAGTTCTTTCGATATGTAGCCAGCAAAAGAAAGAATGATTATGGAAGGATGACATTGATTGGAGGAAATGGTATAAAGACAGCTGTTGCAGAATGTGTGGTGGAGATACTTAATGAGCAGTTCATAAAGATCTTTCAATCTTGTGAATGTGACTTCATGGAGAGATTAAGAGCAGTTGATGATGGGGAGGGGAGACTGACTGTAAGTGAGCAAGAGGTGTTTGGGGAGTTGAGTAAACTAGATGTAAATAAGGCTGTGGGACTTGATAATATATCACCGCGTATTCTGAAGGAATGTGCCAGAGAGTTGACACCTGCCTTGACATATTTTTTTAATACGAGTCTTGCACTTGGTCAAGTCCCTAAAGAGTGGAAGGAGGGCAAGATTGTGCCACTTCATAAAGGAGGTGATCGAACTCAAGCATCAAATTATAGGCCTATCTGTGTGTCGGGTGTTGTGGTTAAGTTGTTGGAGAAGCTTGTGAGAACTAGAATCCAGAGTTGGGTTGACAACAATGGTATAATCTTTGATGGACAGCATGGATTTGCTAAAGGGAGGTCGTGTTTTAGTAATCTACTTACTTATTACAATAAAGTGACTGCTTCCTTGGACAGAGGAGAAGGATACACAGTAATATACTTGGATTTCGCAAAAGCTTTTGATAGAGTGCCTCATGATAAGTTGACAGTCAAACTAGAGCAGATGGGGTTGGATATTAGATTAGTGCATTGGATTGGAGACTGGCTATCTGATAGGTATCAACAAGTTGTGTATGGGGGTGCAATATCCAGGAAAAGGAAAGTCACTAGTGGAGTGCCTCAGGGATCTGTTTTAGGGCCATTACTATTTAACTTGTATATTAATGATATTGGCGAAGATTTGGATGGAGATATTCAGTTGTTTGCAGATGATGCAAAGTTGGGACGAACCATAAAGAGTAGTGAAGATGTTGTGGCCTTGCAAGAAGACTTGAATAAATTGATTGATTGGGCAAGCAAATGGGGATGTGAGTTCAATGTTGCAAAATGTAAGGTTTTAAAATTTGGAAAACAAAGATGGGATGCAGAATTTATGCTTGGTAAGAATATATTGTTGGAAGTAGAGGAAATAAGAGATCTGGGAGTGATAGTGGATAAGGATCTAAAATTTAGGGGTCACATCGCCAAATTTGTGAAGACAACACAAAGACTTCTGGGAATGATGAGGAGGACACTGACGTGTAGAAGTAGGGAGATTCTTGTTCCATTGTATAAGGCTTTGATTAGGCCACACATGGACTATTGTGCCCAGATTTGGTCACCTGGTTTTCAGAAGGATGAAGAGATGTTGGAAAGGGTCCAAAGGCGACTGACTAAGGTAGTTTCTGACCTCTGGAATGTCGAGTATGAGGAAAGATTGAAAAGATGTAATTTGCAGAGACTAGTGGAGAGAAGGAAGAGGGGAGATATGATAGAGACCTACAAGTCGGTAAGGGGTTGCTATAGGATCAATGGTGGAGAAGTTCTACAGCGAATAGTGGGAGATCAGGGGAGAACCAGAGGTCATCCCTGGAAACTGTATAAAGAGGGTGTGAGTAGGGGAGTGAGAGGCAGGTTTTTTTCGTGCAGAGTTGTGAATGATTGGAATGCCTTGCCTGAGAGTGTGGTGTCTGCAAGGAGTTTGAATGTGTTTAAGACCCGGTATGATGAGATGTGTGTGAGATAAAAGGACCTCCTAGATGAGTCTTTGACTCCATGAGGTCTTGTTTAATAATAATAATAATAATAATAATAATATCTCAAAAATTGAAAGCTCTCCAGAAACCAGGATTGAGTACAACAAGATAAATGCTGAAATTAAACAAAAATATAATATATTACAAAGAACTAGGTGGCAAGAATTTTGCCACAACTTAAATCCAAACACTTCAGATACCAAACTTTGGAAACTGACTAACATGCTAAAAGATCCAGATGGAAATATCAAAATTGGAGATAGGGAGATCTCAAATACCTTGGCCTTTCATTTTCAAAATATAAGCAAACTAGAGATGAGAAAGACCATCAAATATCAAAACAGGCTCGACAGCAGAAAAATGCTGCAAACTCCCCAAAATATCAATATTCCATTTACAATCCCTGAATTGGGAGATGCATTGGAGAGACTAGATATAAATAAATCATGTGGACCATATAACATAAAAGGAATTATGATCAAACATCTTCCTTCTGTAGCCCTAGATTGGCTACTTCACCTATACAACAGTAGCCTAAAACAAGGAAACGTTCCGAAAGACTGGAAGACAGCCACAATCATACCAATCTTAAAGCCTAACAAACTGCAAGACCAACTAGGAAGTTATAGACCAATTTCACTGACTTCAATTCCAGGCAAATTAATGGAAAAAATGATACTCCAACATTTGAATTACTATCTAAACAAAAATAGTATACTACCACATTTTCAGGCTGCCTTTAGAAGAAATCACTCAACAACTGATCAACTTTTCTACTTAACCCAGACAATTCAAGATAACTTCCAGACCAAACCTACCAAATCCACCATTGCAGCTTTTACAGATTTTAGCAATGCCTTTGACAAGGTGTGGAGGCAGAAACTCTTTTCCAAACTTTGTCATATTGGAATAGAAGGGAAAGTTCTTAACTGGATCTATGACTTTCTAAGAAATAGAACAATTCGAGTTAGAATAAATAATACCTTTTCCAAGAAAGTGAAAATAAGACAGGGACTCCCTCAAGGTAGCATTTTGAGCCCACTCCTTTTTTTTACATCTACTTAAATGACTTAGATAAAAATATAAATGAAGAAACAAAGATAACTATGTTTGCTGATGATTTGGTACTATTCTCAGCTCACAACAACCTAGAAACAGCAGAAGTTCACTTAAACAAAGCCATTGAAAGTTTAGCTACATACTGTGAAAACCAAAAATTCAAAATTAACCCTACTAAATCAGAAATCTGTGTTTTTACTATTAATAACCACCTCAGAAAGTGGAGACCAAAGATTAAGCTAAACAGTCAATTAATTACATTTAATGAAAACCCCAAATACCTTGGAGTTACTCTGGATTCATCGCTAAGCTTCAATAAACATATCAACAATGTTGCAGTCAGAGCAAAAAGAAGACTAAATATCATGAAAAGTATCTCAGGTAAAGAGTGGGAAGCCGATGCTAAAACCTTAAAAGTCACATATACCTCTATTATCCGTCCCATAATGAAACATGCTTTGCCAATCTGGATGCAAATATCACAAACCAGTTTAGACAAGCTTATAAAAATTCAGAAAAATGCAGCTAAAATCATGTGGACTAAGGAATACAACTCTATTGCATAAGATGATGCAATACATTGTTCCACATTAGCCTTTACAGTCCATTCCATGCATGAATCTCAGATATAGCTTGTGTCATATTCTCTGTGTGATGAAAAATGCTTCGTATGTGTATTAACTTTCCTAATTTGTTAAACTATGTGTGTGGGGGAAGTTCACCCTACAGAAGAAGCAGAGGCCATTTACAGAGTTAATTAAAGAACCTACAAATGTTATTTTGGTTGTAAGGTGGATGTTCAAGATAGAAGCTGGGTTCCCATGTATTGTGCAACTTGTGTGGTGAATATACAGGCTTGGCTGAAAGGAAGCATGCCATTTGTGGTTCCAATGATTTGGAGAGAGCTAACCAATCATTTTACTGACTGTTATTTCTGCTTTATGTAAGCTTTTGGATTTTCATCAAAAAATAAACACATTCTGTATCCAAATGTTTCATTGGCTTTGTGACCAGTACTTCGTTGTTGATTTGCCATTACTGAAACCAACAGCTATAGACATTGAGTAGTGGTGGTGAAGAAACAGAAAACGATGTTCTGTATCATATCTGATACAGAACATCATTTCAGAGTCAAATACAATGATCCACACTTAATCATCTAAGAGGAATTGAATGATCTTGAAAGAGATCGTAATCTTACAAAGGATCACACAGAACATATTAGCTGCAAGGATGAAATCACCTAAGTGAAGAAGCTAAGGTCACATTTCAGACACTGTCAAAATGAGTATGAGTTATCTCAGTACCTTTTGTACTAACATGGATGGGCTGATGAAGTACTATAGCATTGAACACACATAATCTGAATGGAGACTTTTTTTTATTGATTTGTAAAAATCCAGTCCAAAAAATTTTGATCCAGATCCACAATTGGGTTGTCTAAATCCCAAATCCAGTGCCATCTCATCCTTGTTTGTTCAGTATCCAGGGTAGATATCTACTAACAGGATATACCAGAGGAGAGGAAGATATTAGGTCAGAAGTCCTTGCCATTTCTCCACATTCCTTAAAAAGGCTCTGTGGAGATATCCTTCCTGTTATTTAGTTTTGTCCATTAAGTGTCTCTGACATGCTTATCCTTTAGCTGAAAAAATATCTGGATTTGAGTGTAATGATGGAAGGAATCTTTATACAGCAATCCCTCGATTAATGCGTCATTTTTTTCAATACCCAAATGCAATTAATGCGCCTAGATACATCTTAAAAATAAATGTTACAGACGTTAAAAATTTTCTTCTATACATTTTAAAAAAAAAATCACTCACCAGATGAGATAATTTAGTCACTGATTTAAAACATTTTACAAATGTCATTTTTTAATGGCATACAGTACTACACTATGTTCCAAAGTTACTGCCAAAATGTATGTCGTCTGCAAATTACATAGCATTTTGCTGATCATCTCTTGTGCCTCCTTTGCAACTGTTTTCCTTACTTTTTTATTTTAAAGTATTTTCCCAACCTTTAACCATGAGTAAAAGAATTAGTGAGCAAAAAAGTGGAAGTGTGAAAAAGATTCACAAAGTAATCTCATTGGAAGAAAAACTTGAAATAATAAAGAAAAATGAACAAGGCAAATCCAGAGCAAAGATAGGACAAGAGCACAAAATGGGTGAATCAACTATAAGAGCAATTTTAAGCAAAGCTGCTTAATACAAAGAGAAAGGCAATGCTGCTTCAAGTTCATCATGCCTGCAGACCACTCAAATTCAAAGTATTATAATGACTGAATTAGAGAGACTTCTTTCTACATGGATTGAAGATTGTAACTAAAAACGGATCCAGATAAGCAATGAACTTATTAAATCAAAAGCATTAAGTCTCTTTGCAACCTTGAAAGAAAGGACTATCAATGATGAAAAAGAAGAATGCCAAGCTAGCGCTGGGGTGGTTTGAGCTTTTCAAAAAGAGAATTAGCTTACATAATGTTCGAATCATAGGCGAAGCTGCAAGTACAGATAAGGAGGTGGCTGCAAATTACTGTCAGTTGCATGAAAAAAAGGAACAGAATGCCTGCCAAATTATGTTAGCTCAATTCTTTGTTAAGAAGCAGAATAATAAATTTATACTCTGAATATGTTTTATTGTCTTTCAGCTTCATGGTTTTCCTTTAATTAGGCCCTGAGACATACCCTAATTCTTTCATAAAAAAAAAGTAAGGGTTAAAAAAGAAATCTGAGGAATGAATTATACTTTATCCCATAGGTTATTATATTTGATTAGTGCATTTTTAATTAATATGCTCATTTTAAAGAACGCATTAGGTGCATTAATTGAGGGATTGCTTTATTATTCAGGCAGCAGATGATACTACCATGTGCATTTCAAACAAAGGTGAGTTAGTTAGTCACATGCAGAGGTATCTGGTTTTCTTTCCTTCTGAAACTCAAGATTTTCTCCATCAAAATAGTCAAAGAATACACACATACAATTAACAAGCAAAAATACCATATAGATGGTAGCAGATGGTGTAGCATAGAGTGTATAGCTTGGATGGCGATTTATGTAATGCAGAGAACCAAGGTCACAGAGAACTAGGTTGTGTAGCGTAGGGGTCCAGGACACTGGACAGAAGCCCTGATAAGTTCTCCACATTCATTTTAGGTTATGAAGATATTTCTAAAGTGATTTATTTTTATATTAATTGGTACATGTCTGAATATAACTAAATGCTGATTTATTTGAATTTGCAAAGATGGAAAGGAGAATAGTTTGCAAAGCCCTGGGAATAGCAAGAGAAGAAGGGATATGACTGAGACATTTAAGTTGGTAAAGAGTTGTTACCAGATTAATGTGGAAGAAATTTTTCATAGAATGGGGAAAGGGGGTAAAACAAGGGAACATCCTTGGAAGTTATTTAAGGAAGGTATGAGCAGGGACATAAAGAGTAGGATCTTAGCATAGAGAATGGTCAGTGGAATGCTTTGCTTGACATTATGGTGAATGTAGAGACAGTGAATGAGTTTAAAGCATGGGTTGATGGACTTTGTGTGTAACAGTGTTTGCCTCCTGCAATATGAGTCTTCAGACTCCATGGAGGTCCAGTGTTAATAATATGAATAGTAAATGGTGTAGAATTACAGGTAATCAACATTCTGTTGGCTGGCTGGTGAAGTTGCTAGCATATTTTCATCTCAACTAACAGGCTGCAGGTTAGGTGAGAAATAAACATCACCTGGTGCGAGACCACTGCCTCACTTCCTGGAGGCTTGAAAAAGTTCCATGTTAGTCTTTGGAGCAAAATAAAATCAAAATACTGAAATATCCTTAGCCTACCCATCTACTATTGTACTACAACTTTACAACCTTTTGATAGGTGGATATCACATGAAAATTTAGGGAAAAAAAAAAGGGGGGGGGAATATAGTCATTACAAACTCCACTAGTCTTGGGAATAAAATTTTAATAATTTGAAAAAAAAAAAAAAAAAAAAAAAAAAAAAAAAAAAATTTTGTTCAACTTTTATTATTCAGGCAGCAGATGATACTACCACAAAATAAATATTTCTGTATATGCAAAAGAAACAGGGATAGTTAAGTGTTGCTCTACCCTTTTCCTTTTATGCTGACCACTGATCCAATGTGAGTTGTAACACTTCATACTATAATCTAAACAAATCTAAGCAAAACAAAGCCAATAAATTTACAAAATTTCAAAACATATGATTAAATGGAGAAACATATTGGTATTACATAGAATAGCTATAGGTCTGAGAGATTATTTAGCACCCTCCCAATCTCAACAAGTATGGCTGCATTAAATCTGCCAAAGATCTGAGAGCAGATTTTCTGACTTTTCCAAATTAGCTAAGACATTAGTTCATTTTCAGTAACAATTTGAACTGTTTTCTAGAATGATTGAGTGATTGTCTGTGGTTATGTGATTATCACTATTGTAATTTGTGCTCTGGAGATGCTGGATAGAAAACCAACAAAATATTAGTAAGTTTATTTATATTTTTTCTTCTCTCGGTACTGTTTATACTGTGAAGCACTATTATGAAAAGCCATTGTACAATTCTTCTCATCCATATTTTATGAAAAATTATATAGGCCTTACTGTATTATCCTATATGTTGGTCATCATCTGATCACTTCCCTGGTTGTTTTACTGAAAATATCGAGTTTGATAATCTTTCACACATTTAGATTTACTAATACCATCAGTTAGTTTCTTCCAACACCTCTTCAGTGGTTCAAAATAAGTTTTATAAATTCAGATTTTTTAAGTCACTTTATTATTTTTTTTAGTCATACTCAATTTCACCACCACATCTAAAAGATGCACACCAGAAACTTGTTCTGAAAATGTAATAACCGTCAGATGAAAAAATGCACAAATTCTGAAAAACCAACTTATTTTTACAGTTATCATCGATAATATATTCTGAAGAAGAGAACTATAAAGGATTCTATGTATATCTAGAATGCTTTGGGGGTCTTTAAATTGTCCTAATTTTTGGGGAGATCCCAGCTAGAGCCTCATGCACTTGTGCATGAGTATGGTCCTGTCTGCAGGAATAAATAAATAAAAGTAATGTAAATAATCAGCAAATTGCTGTGAACTACAGTATTACCTTTAATTTTCCTAATGTTTCTTAAAATTCACATCAAACCCAAACTGCAGGTTAATGAAGGACTGACAGCATTTAAAATCTTTTGTTTAAGCCTTCAGTTTTGCTCTATGTCTGTAGAACTAGCTTCCTTTACTGCTGTCCATGAACTCTAATCTGCTTTTGTTACAAAAAACAATGTTTTAAACAAAGAGGCCAAACATTATTTACAAACAGTATTCTGAAATATTTAGTTTATGTATAGAAATATTTAGAAAAAGTAGAAACAAGTTGGAGGCATCTTGTTTCTACTTTTTCTACAGATGATGGGCATGGACTTTCATTATTCTTCAAAGCCTGTAAAAACACATGCAGTGTCTGGTCAAAACACACACACAGCTCAGCTTCAAACTTACCAAACTGACTTTTTGCCCTTTCCCTTTCACTCCACACTTCAAAGTTCTTTGGAACAGTCTTCCTATTAAAAAAAAAAAGTTTTTCTTCTCAACCACATGCGGTGAACACATTGACAGTGATATGCCATAGGTTCTGACCTAACATGTGGGCTGATTATACAGGGTGTTCGGGATAAATTTGACAGTTTCGTAAGGAAAAAGAAAATCTTCTTTGTATCTATTAAATTTAATGAATTGACAAAAAAACATTACAGGCAGAGTTAATTACAATACTATCAACAAGATTTACTCAAAATAACCACCATTAGCATCGATCACAGCTTCAATTCTGCTTCGGAACCTCGAACAAGCTGATGCTACAGTCTTCCTGGGAAGGGCCGCAAAAACTGTTTTAATTTTATCCATTAACTGGGCTTTTGTATTACTGGAAGTGCGATTGGTGTCTTTTTCAACTGCGCCCCATACAAAATAATCCATGGGGTTAAGGTCTGGGGAGTTTGGAGGCCAAACATTTGGACTGGTGAAGTCGTAGAAATTTTCAGACAACCATTTTTGACTTTTCCCAGAGGTGTGGCAAGGGGCCGAATCCTGCTGCCATACATACTGGCTACCCTTGTTATCCAGGGCTTGACTACAGTTAGCAACTCCACGAACAAAGCCCGAATTCCAATGCCAGGGTTCTTCAACACCTGTTCCTGCAGATTTGCGAGGAATTCTGCTGTATGAACGCAATCAGATCATCTGCTAGGGATCTTTCTTCTTGCTACATCCTCGTAGTCACCATTGCAAGTCTCTAGTTCATGCCTGATTGTTTTTACTGTATTCAGGGAGCATTGGGCAGCAGTCGTAATATCCTTATTTTGATGGGGGGCACTAATCATCATGATACAAGTTATTCTCTTCCATGATTCAGGTGGGTTCCAGCTATCCATCCTTTCTGACATCTTGTATATGAATGAAGAAGGGTCCAAACTTTTAAATGAAGAGAAGTGTGTGTTAATACATGTAACTTACGGAAAAATATAATTAATTATAAATATGTCAAATTTATCCCGAACACCCTGTATATAGAATCATTACTTGAATAGAATTTGAGCTTTGACTGCACTGAACTGAACTTTGCATTGGGAAATTTATCTCAAAAGGGATGGAGATTATGTAGAAAAATAATGCTTATGCAAGGGTAAAAATACATCTATTTCAGTAGTAATAAATGGAATGCATATCTTGCTTTTGGAATAGCCCTCACATAGCTAGAAATAAATCACATTAAATGTCTTCAATGTTTAAACAGCGTGTGAATTGCAAATATTTCAGAATTGGTTTTTTTTATCAGTGAATAATGAAGTGGCATTTAAAAGTTTAAAATAAATAAACAGTATTATGGGTGTGAGTAAAGCTTACTACCAGAATTCAGTTATAAACTGTAAAACACTGAAATTTCCCTTTATGTAAGAGTGAGAAATGCTAACATAATTGTATGCACTGAATACAAAACTTATACAGTAGCCCCCCCCCCCCGTCCATGGGGAATATGTTCCAAGACACCCTGCAGATAGTACCGAACCCTATATATACACCATGCTTTTTCCAATACATATATACTGATGATAAAGTTTAGTTTATAAATTAGGCACAGCTTCATTTCGGTGATGTAAAATTACATAGGCAAAATGGATATTAGATCAACCATTATTTCAAAGCCAAATATTTGTAGAAAATATAAAAGTTTCGCAAGTTGACCTGAGAGCTTATGAGAATACAATCCTCGGCATCCCCAAGTTGCCTTAGCTTGTACTACTTGACTTAGTAGCTAAGGCAACTCTGGAATGCTGAGGATTGTATTCTCGTAACCTCTCAGGTCAACTTACAAAACGTTTATAGTTTCTAGAAACATCTGGCTTTGAAATAATGTTGGATCTAATATTCACTTTGTCGATGTACTTCTAAATTGTTTATTATCCTGCAGTGGGCATGGATGTTTGTGATTATTGTCTGTGGAAATACTGGTGGTGGTCGGCTGAAGATGGCATTGGTGTAGTTGCGGTCAGTTGGTGATTGAATCGTGGAGACGGAATTGTAGAGCAGATTCCCTCCCTCGATGAGTCCTTGGACTCCCTGGAGGTGTCAAATAATAATAATAATAATAATTTATTGCTGTTTTTCCATTTAATATTTTCAGACCGGGGTGGACCGCAGATAAGGGGGTCTTCTCTAGAGAGACTACACTATTCCATATATCCAAGGCACATCTGAAAAACTAACACAAATTTTTTCAAAAAAAATACAACTTTTCGACCACTTACAAATCATATAAAAAATTAGCATTCCTTATCCACTCTAACAAAGACCTGGCACAATCCCTAGATCTGCCAGATCCCTTGTAAATATCCTACTATGGCAAAACAGACAGGACAACCAACAACACCAACAGAATTGCTGAACATGAGAACTAGATCCATTTGGATCTAGTTCTCAGGACTTGCTTACCATGCTTTGAACACCCACCATAGAATACATGGAAGAAAGCCACTCTACTTCATGGCCACAAATATAAATATGAAAGACTTTTCTTTGAATCTGCTTCTGTCTTAAGAAATTAAGCTCTCATCATTCATACTTCAGCCCAACAGCCAAGGATACCTAATTTAGCCCACTAGGGGACACTATTCAGGACTTGAGGCCTACTCGCAGATGACATGCTTCAGCTTCATTACTTAGTACAGTGTATGCATTTTATTCCTTGCATATTTATTCATCTATGCATATTTTATTCCCTTCATGTTGGAGGCTTAATGGATTTTTTACAACACTCAAAAAGAATTAAAATAGAATTTAATACTTCCTATATTTCGTCCTAGTCACTAGGACATCTACGGGGATTACAAAAACAATTAATGTAACATGCACACAAAAACTTACAATACTAAGCCCAACCATGTGGGTGACACTAGAGTCCTATCTAGGTGGAGCGTCCTCTAAGGGCAGTAGTAGGTGGCCTGGAATGTAAGGTGGGACCTCTGGTGATGAGTGTTTCCCAAATCTTCGGAAGATTTAAGATTTGGTTGGTTTCTGAGAGCTGCTGCTGCTGCAATATAATCCCAATAAAAGTTTTTCCAGAGCTTTTTTGGTCAAGAAAATTAAACGTTTTTTAACATTTTTAGCTGCTGCTGCTTCTAAGAAAAGTCTCTCTTTCTTGAATTTGCTGTGGTGGAGCATGGTGGTTTTCTTCCATGATACTCTGTGGGTGGTGTCCAAAACATGGTCAGCCATGCCTGAATGGCCATAGTTGTGTTTAACGATGTAAGACTTGTGTTCCTCCAGGCAGATGGATGCTGATCTGCTTGTCTGTCCAAAGTACGCCAGCTTACAGGAACAGGGTACTTTGTAAACTCCAGGCAGAGAGAGAGGTGGGAGCTGATCTTTCGTAGAACGGATAAGGGTAGCAAGTTTGTGGTAGGGCTTATATGCTGTGTGTAGGTTGTACTTTTTTAGTATCTTGGCTAATTTTTCCGAAGTGCCACGGATGTAGGGTATGGTGATGGCATTTTTAAAATCTTGTTGACGAGAAGGACAGAGAATGGGGGAGGAACTGATTATTTTTTTGATATATCAAAAAACACATCGTTAAACATAACTATGGCCATTCAGGCTTGGCTGACCATGTTTTGGACACCACCCACAGAGTATCATGGAAGAAAACCACCATGCTCCACCACAGCAAATTCAAGAAAGAGAGACTTTTCTTAGAAGCAGCAGCAGCTCTCAGAAACGAACCAAATCTTAATAAATACGGTTGCATATATCAAAAAAATAATCAGTTCCTCCCTCATTCCCCATCCTTCTCGTCAACAAGATTTTAAAAATGCCATCACCATACCCTACATCCGTGGCACTTCGGAAAAAATAGCCAAGATACTAAAAAAGTACAACCTACACACAGCATATAAGCCCTACCACAAATTTGCTACCCTTATCCGTTCTACGAAAGATCAGCTCCCGCCTCTCTCTCTCTGCCTGGAGTTTACAAAGTACCCTGTTCCTGTAAGCTGGCGTACTTTGGACAGACAGGCAGATCAGCATCCATCCGCCTGGAGGAACACAAGTCATACATCATTAAACACAACTATGGCCATTCAGGCTTGGCTGACCATGTTTTGGACACCACCCACAGAGTATCATGGAAGAAAACCACCATGCTCCACCACAGCAAATTCAAGAAAGAGAGACTTTTCTTAGAAGCAGCAGCAGCTCTCAGAAACCAACCAAATCTTAATAAATACTGTTGCATTAAGTTTCCGAAGATTTGGGAAACACTCATCACCAGCAGTCCCACCTTACATTCCACGCCACCTACTACCGCCCTTAGAGGGCGCTCCACCTAGATAGGACTCTAGTGTCACCCACGTGGTTGGGCTTAGTATTGTAAGTTTTTGTGTGCATGTTACATTAATTGTTTTTGTAATCCCCGTAGATGTCCTAGTGACTAGGACGAAATATAGGAAGTATTAAATTCTATTTTAATTCTTTTTGAGTGTTGTAAAAAATCCATTAAGCCTCCAACATGATGTCTTCACAGCACCTAAGCCTCTACACATGAATTTTTTTATTCCCTGATGGTAAAATTTGACTTTGCAAAAATATTGGAAGGTTCAAATAATTAAATTTATTTTAGTTAATATATTAGTCAACGTTGTAATTTCCTTAAAAAATAAGCACACCAAGAATATACATTTATCGAAACCAACATATTGTATGGAAGTGAATTATGAGCAATAAGAGGAAATAGGAAAAGAATCACTGAAGCAGAAATGAAATATATGAGTACAGCTGGTTATACAAAACTAGATAATAATAATAAAATAAAAAAGCATATTGAAAGAACTAAACCATATACCAATAATGGAAACAATAGAAAAATACAGAAATAAATAGAAAGCATATCTAGAACATAAAGTACTAAATGGACTATTCCTACTCCACCTTCAAACTACACAGTTAACATCTTGAGTAGTTTGAAGATGGAGTAGTAATAAAAGCAATCTTAAAAACCTTAGAGCAAAATTACTACAAAAGTACAGTCAGGTCTCCATATTTGCAGGGGATTATATGTTAACACTGCCCATGAAAAAGTGAAAATCTGTACTCTTGTTCAAATAGCATGCAGTATATTCTTGTTACGTTCTCTAAGAGCTGTTGGGTTCTGCCAGCAGAAATTAAGCCAGACTTTGTCATATGGCATGGTGCATTGCTACAAACTAGCAGTGTAACCTGATCCCACTGCACTGAATCCTGGGCTCTCTTCTGTTCAAGCTATATAGGTGCACTGTATCTTCTTCAAAAATATGCTATCTCATTGGCACTGAAAACTTGTTCAGGTTTATATCTCTTCTCCTTGATGAGTTTCTTCAGTTATGCAAGGTAGGTTTTTAGCAGCCTCATGATCAGCTACAGCAGATTTGCCCATAATCTTTACATTATGGAGTGAATAATGTATCGTGAATTTCTTGAACCTTTGCTGGCAATGAAAGTGGTTTCTGCAGTGATGCTGGTACAGGGAGTTTGTGCTGAAATTCTGATATTTCAGAACACAAGGACTACATTCGGTTTCACCAATACAGCCACTCTGGTCTTGCTGACCATGCGCTGGATACCTGCCATAGAATACGGTGGAAGAAAGCCAGGATAATACACAGTAGCAAATACAGATATGAAAGGCTTTTCATGGAATCAACTTCAGCCCTAAGAAACGATCCAAACCTCAACAAATTTGGCTGCATGAGACTTCTTCAAATTTGGGAAACCTACATCAGAAGACCTTCAGCCCAATCGCCGAAGAATACCAACATTGCCCGCTAGAGGGCACCATCAGGACTTTAGGAGAAATAACAGCTTCAGACTTCTTCTCATTTACTGTTTTGTTGTGCCTGTGTGCACGTGTCTTGTTCTTAAGTTCTTGAAAATGGCAACGTGACATTGCCGAAATATTGAAGTATATCAAAATTTATTTTAATGTATATCCTAGTACGTTGTAATTTCCTTAAATTATATAGTGAAAATGCATAACCAACGTCTAAGCCTTTCCACGAGAATCCATGTGAAATAGTTCTCAAGTATCTTAGTATCTCAAGATAAAATGAGCAATTATAACATACATAATTTAGAGCACTGTTCAAAGAACATACTAAATCAGCACACACCTTTTGAATAATGTTTAACAGCAGAATGATTTTTTCAATACTTCTACTTATCATTTAGAAACCCTGACTGACTGAGACTCACAAGATCCCATAATTCATTCATATAAGAAAACATACTTTTCTGATATGAAATCTTTCAAGACTCAGAGGTTTCAGATTTTGTAGATATTCATCCTCTAATGTTACTATTTCATTATATGATCAGTAATTTGTGGGGAAATTGGTGAAGGGGGGGATAATCTCAGTTATAGTTACATGAAAAATTTTAGTTCTATTAATAAAAGATGAAATTCGAACTTTAACCCAAAATAAATATACTTGATAATATGAAAATATAAAAGTAGTATCTGTTCCTATCCATCTACCTGAATGCTTTTTTTTTTCAAAGAAAAAAGAAAAAAAATCACTGATTTTTTTGAAAAATAAATTATTGCAGTATAGCATTTTTATTTGTAATGACAAACCACCATTATTCAAGTCTTCTTGCAAGGCATCTTCACTACTCTTTATGGTTCGTCCCAACTTTGCATCATCTGCAAACAACTGAATATCTCCATCCAAATCTTCGCCAATATCATTAATATACAAGTTACATAGTAATGTCCCTAAAACAGACCCCTGGGGCACCAGTCTACTACATCATTACTGAATTGGCAATGCCAAACCATTGCATGGTACTGTGTGTTTCGTTGTGATATCTGTGTTCCACAATAATGAAATGAGCTTCCATTGCTTAGTTAGTAATGACAGTCTTTTTGGAAAGATCCAGTCTACAATTTTATTTATATTATTTTTATTTTTAAATCTGAATTTCATCATAGGGTTGTAAAACTGTATGATATATAAACTATACCTTAGTAGTACAGTGGGTAGGCCAAGAGATTATAGACATCTTTGGCTCTAGACTAAACATGAAACTCCAAAGCCACTTCACGCACCCCTGCTAAGGATTAACATGTAATGAAATTCATCTACTACCTAAGGATATAAACCTTTGATAAGAGCTTTTCATCTGCAAGCCAAATAAGCTGGTCAGAAAATACATGCAACTGACAGACAATAACAGGCTACATTGAGAGGAATACCTACTCTTCCAGAAAACTGATTAGGTTTTTACAAAGCCAAGTTAAGGGAAATAATGAAAGTAACCTTACTAAATTAACAGTCAAGTAGCACATAATGATTGATGACCCAAACTGTTGTGATTCAGGTTCTAAATTAAGATATATAACTTTTAGAAGTTAGTACCTTTATCCCTTAATTTGCTTATCTAAGTCAGTAAAGATACTATTTTGTGAGTGCAGAATGGTACATGCACTACCAAATAGCTAGATTCACTTAATCTGTAAACTTTGGCTTCACTTAACATCATTGGTGGTATGTCATTTATTTCATCAATGAAATTCACTTATTTCTCAGTTTTTGTTGCTGATTATAATTTTAGTTTAGTAACTTCTATTCGATGTTTACATTATATTCCAGGAAAATTTTAAAAACATCTGGGCAGGTGAAATTATGGTAATCTCTCAATTACACAACTACACTTGGAAATTGATCTGCATGTTGGTTAACTGAATGAACAGCAACAATGATGCTCAGCAGTGCTGAATAGGAGTCATGTGACATACACTAACCAAGATTAAGAATTGGTTAAGTTTTCTCTTTCTCATCCCCCAAGCTTATCACTGCTGTTTGCTTTAGAATAGTATTCAGAAAACATACTTTTCTTATATGAAATCTTTCAAGACTCAGAGGTTTCAGATTTTGTAGATATTCATTCCCTAATGTCACAATTTCATTATTTGTAGAAGGTCATAACCACTGGCAATGGCAGTGTTAATAACTGCTGACTGCATCAGAAAATTGCTCATAAAATCTTAAATTGTGACTATGTCATAACTTCGCTATCAATATGCACTCACTCTTAACAGTTGCAATACTGCACCAGCTCCCAGAAGTTGTGACAATATTCCCTTCATTATATATCTCCTTGTATACTGCCATAACCATTGTAATGGCACAGTACGAGTTTGCTGTCCTTGTGCCAATGAACCACAAACCAACCAGTCTTCTTTGTTATTGTTGTTATTGTTTTAGAATTACAGATGTTTTGATGCATTGTGGGAGCCATGGCTATGAAGCCAGTTTTTTATATCTGTTCTAGGTGGTTTACCTGTTTTGCAAATGAATTCCTTCAAAAACAAAAACCTGCAAATGTTGGTATCAACATTGATAATTGTTGGAAAATAAGTCCCAATATGTTACAAATTTGAAGTGGTTGAGATTTTTTTTAAGTGGACACAGGAAAGGGAGGGCCTCCACTTTTATGCAAATAATAGTTAGAAAGAGGAAAATATGAAACCATGTTTGCAAAGTGCTGTTATTGGTTTTTTATGATTGCATTTTTATTTAAAGATTTTAATTTATATGGTTAACATGCCCAATTTTAATTTTCACTGCTATTTAAACAAGGATGTTTCACAAGTTTTCTCCAAATAAATCTGTCTTTATACTTTGTTAAGCACACAATTCAAATACTTATATGCAGTTGCGCCAATAACTAGTGGTACCCTTTGATGCAATGTGCAAGTATTTGCAGACAAATATTATGCACATTACTATTACCAATTATAATACTAATTTTATATTTTAAATATCACATTACTTCAGGGTAACAAGTTTCCACTTGTGTGTGTTTGTGTACACACACACACACACACATACATATATACCTTATTTCATTCATAGTTTGATAAACAGATAGATTAAATATCAAGCAGTTTATTTAAATCTATAGTTTAAAAAAGAGTATATATAAGATTAGCCATAAATTTAGCAAATACCAACACCACAAGCAACACCATGCAAGTCTTAGCAAGACAAAAGAACTGTGGGAGCCAAGCAATGGTACAAACAGTTCCATGCTGTGGAATGAAGACAGAAGAGGAAAGAAACGTTCTTACTCCCACTGTAACCAGGGTGAGGACTGCAGTGCAACAAGAAAAGAGGGGGAAGTTAGTAGGTGTAAATAAGGCCAAATGTAGGCAAAATCATTCATTTTTGTTTTAGTTTGTTCTTTTAATGCTTAAAAATTTGTGATTTATAGTTTTCCATAAGCAAGACAAATATTACAAGACAATTGTGCATTTGAACTGTTTATTAATTTTCATTTTTTTTTTTTAAGTGAAGAAATATCTACACAATAAATAAAAGCCAATAATTTAATGGATATATTTCCATTACAGTAAGTCCCCAATTTAATATGGTTCACTTAGTGCTAAATTTAACACTGACTCTAGTTTCTCCATTTATATTTCCATTGGCTATGTTCACTTTATATATCATTAGTGAATGACATATGTGAATGAATAAGCAAGTTGGTGATGCACAGTAAGAAGGTTCTTAATTAGTACCTAGACTTTTTTGCTCTGATTATTAAATTTTAAATCCTTGATATTCTAGTCAGTCATGCAAGAAAACTATTTAATTGGCTGTGTCAAACAGCCAATTAACCATACTGCCATCTCTGATAAAAGAGCACAAAATTGAATGCCTGTCTAGGCCTCACAAAAAAATCTTATGACTGACTGAGAGGTCAGATCAACCAGAGCTTCCAGAACACCATTCTATTTTCATATTAACTGAGAATCAAGGTAAGCTAATTATTTCCCTCCCACTCTAAATTAGAGGGGAGAGGGATTCTTTTTATGAATCTTATAAAAACTTATGTACATATTTATAGAGAACAGATATGACACCATTCCATTCTATGGATAAAAAAATCCTACTATACACATCAGTTCCTAATAATTATTTAATGCTTATCATATAGTGTTAATTATTTTAGATATCAACTTATTGTTTACTGTATATTTATTGTTTCTTTGTTTAGCAGCAGTAAATCATTTTAAAGGAAGTGGAATTTGTTGAGATAGGAAAACTGCTATTTGTATTAGTTAGTATAGAAAATAGTCCCCACTTAGGTTAATTTTCTTCAGACTTTGTTCTAAAAACTAATTAAAAGCATTAAGCAGGGACTTACTGTAATAAAGTAATATATAATAAAAGTAGCATCTATTAAAAGTAAATTCATATCAAAGAAATAGAATTTTGTTGCATTATCTTTTTTTTTTTATCCCTTTTTAAAGATATTCTTACATATTGCATTTTAAACAACAGAAATAACAAAAGTACAGTATAATAAATACCATGAACTGACACATGCTTTTAAAGTTGTTGAAATGAAACTGTTATTTGAATGGTAATTAAAATTACTAACAATAACTTCAAATTTAAAAGTGAATAATTCATTTAATATACAGTAAATAAAATGTTTTTTGTTGCGGAAAAAAAAAAAGTGATATCTACATAAGAAAGCAGATAATATGGATGTGTAAACATTTAGGTATTTTGCTAAACAAATATCCATACCAGATTTTTTTAAAAATATGTAATATATATATATATATATATATATATATGATTCACACTAGAAAAAACAATATACTGAAATGTGGAATTAATGCTTTATTACAATATATAAGATGATAGTTCCTTTCTAACTTTGAAATATCTATTACTGAAAGATAATATTCTCATCAATAATGAAGAAATCAAAGTTAACAGAGTAATTAATATGCATCACTTATAGCTTGAGCAATAGAACCAATTTCCTAGAATACTTCTTGATATATAACCAGGCTGAGATTTCTCTGATTTGGCTAGAAAAGTCTTGGAAGGCATTCGCTTGCAAAAAAAAGGCCAGTTTCATCGACATTAAATATTTGTTGATCACAATAGTATCCTTCTTACACAAATTCTTTTACTCATTAAAGGTTAGGAAAATAATTTAAAATAAAAAAGTAAGGAAAACAATTGCACGTGATATGATCAGCAAAATGCTATGTAAAGCAGACGACATAAATTTTGGTGGTAAATTTGGAACATAGTGTACATGGAAATAGTGTAGTATGCCATTAAAAAATAACTTTGTAAAATGTTTCAAATCGGTAACTAAATTATTTCATCCTGGTGAGTGATTTTTTAAAAGAGTTAGCCATAAAAAACGTATAGAACGAAAATTTTTAAAATCTGTAACAGTTATTTTTAAGATGTATATAGGCACACTAATCGAATTTGGGTATCGAAAAAAAATGACACACTAATCGGGGGCGCATTAATCGAGGGATTGCTGTATCTTCATCATAATTACTTCCTTGCATGAGATGTACATGATACTATGATGTCCAACATAAAGGTTCATTAGCAGTGTTCTATGAACAGTCTTCTTTGACATTGGTCTATTATTTATCACTTCTCTAATATGACCAGCTCTTACATTTACAGGCATTTCTTTGTTTATCTAAATAATCTCACCTTCCTCTGGATCTTTTTCCTGTCATTTTTGCTTGAAACAAAATGCCTGTTTTGCTAATCTTTCATCTCCCATTCTTTTAAGTGAATGTAACCACATCTACTTATATGAATTGAATACTAATAGCATTCAGCTCTTTCTTATATCTTCATTTTTAATGTGGTTTTTGCTAATGAAGCTGTCTGTTCACTCCTTTCATTTTACTGGGAACAGTCATATCTGTGGACTACAATATTTGATGCATTTTGTTTCTAACCCAACTCTCAGTTCCCATATATTAAAATTGGGCTAGAAATGATCTTTTTCAAAAAAATGTATCACACCAGAAATGTAAGGGTATAGGTGCCAGAGTATTGACAAAATTGTCAATATATATGGCACTTCAAGCAAAATTATGAGGGTCTAAAAACATTTAAGATAAATTAAGTACTAACGACAAACAGAAAGTGTTATCTAAACTGGCAAACTGGAGAATGTTTCTTCTTTTTTTCTTTGTTCCTTGTTATTAACAGCTGAAAGATGTTAATAACAAAGAACAAAGAAAAAAGGAGAAACAAACACCAATTTGCTAGCTTAGTTGGCTGAGTGGACATGTATTTACATTTTCTCACTTATACGCTGTAGGTCAAATCTCCCACTGAGTTATGGATATTTATAGATTGTATCCCACTTATTAGAGTGAAGCAACTTAAAAAGATACCATCTAGTTTTTAAAGAACTGTTCTTCCAGATAATTTAACTCATGGAAATGGTCAGAGAAGAATGTCATAGAAAAGACAAAATACAAACATGATCCTAATAAGAAATCTACTTGAAACAGTTTCAGACTAAATAGATCCGCATGCTTATAAAAATTCTAGGAAGAAACGTCTGAAATGAGACTCAAAAGTAAAGCATTTACTAAATGTAGATATAAAAAGTTTTACCAGGAATGGCAAGGAAAGAAATAGAAAATGGAAATACTGTGTATACTTAAATAAGATGATATAAATCATATTAGAACTTAAAAAAAAATACAGGTAACAATATTTATTCCTAAATTAAATCAAATCAAATCAAATATGCCATTTATGTTACTACAAGTACAGATATTTACTGTAAATGAACTGGATAGTCTACTATAATGCAAGCAAGCAAACCTCAGTGCAACAGATAATACAAAAAGACAAACTCGTTTATTTCAATTCAACTTATTTTCTCGGTTTTATAGTAAAATTCTTCAGGCAAAAACAAAAGCTCAGATATATCAGTTATGTCCAGAGATTAAATTCTTAGCATTGAAACCAAGTGCAAAAGAATTGGAATTAATAACATCAGTCAATAAACAGAATGTGTGTGAGAAGAAGAGAGAGAGAGAAGATAAAGAACTGAAACAAAAAGGTTCTTTTGACTAGCCCACTTCTGGAACAAAAAATTTGGCTATTCAAGCGGTAAACAATCTGCCAGGTCAAAAAAAAAAATAAATAATAATAATTAAATAAAAACGAAAACATGGAAATGTTCAGATATAATCATATTTTATAACAGCAGAAGAACTTAAAACCATCTTAATATAGGTATTATTTTACCTAAATTGTACACCTCCAAATCAAAAAAATCAGAATAATCAAAGAAAATGTGTTGAATGATTTGCAATTATAATTTATTGATTAGAATTGCAGAAAATAATTATTACGAAATATGAATTAGCATTAACTAAATCTACGTAAACACATAAAAATGTAATATAAATTATAAGAAAAGTGTTATTTGAAAACATTTGTAAAATTAGAATAATTTTTAATGTGGTTCAAAATATTAGAATAATGTGAAAATAAATGCACAAAAATTAGTCAAAGGGAAACAACATGATAATTAGTACTTTGTTACATCCTCCTAAGCTTTTATGACTTTTTGTAAACAGTTCGGCATATTATTTACTAGCGGTTCACAGTCCCTTTTATCAAAACATGCCATATGGCATGCAGACTAGAAACAAGTTCATTTTTGTCTCTTCAGGCAACTTCTCGAAGATGTTTCTTCATAATTTCCCACAAATTCTCGATGGGATTTAAATCTAGTGAGTTTGCTGGCCAAGAAATTACACTGATTTGCCTTTCTTTGAGCCATTTAGCAATAGTCTTGGAAGTGTGACAAGAAGCTGAATCGTGCTGAAAAAGGAAATCACAATCACATAATACTTTCAATGCCGATAACAAAGTGCTCGAGAATTTTTGGTACACTTTGGAATTGACTCTTTCATACACAATACACAGCCTACATGGACCCTCTGCAGTCATACAAACCCATACCATGACAGAGGTTGCAAATTTCACCAAACATTTCATGCATTCTTTATCAAATGCATCTTGCTTAAGACACCAAACACGTATCACTTGATGACCATAGGACACAACAAAATATACTTTCATCACAAAAATGTACTTTTTTTCAGTCCTCTTGACTCCACAACAGTCTTTGTTTACACCATCACGCTCTACCTGTCTTTTGCTTGGAAGTCATAAGCAGCTTTGTCTTATGCACGTGATTTAAAACCCAATTTGTGAAGTTATCTCAATGATTGTAGATCTAGACACATTCACACCTAGTTCTTTCCATCTCCTGTGAAAATACCTTACACTTTGGAAGTGGTTTTCCTTCACGATATTCTACAATCTCCTCTCATCTGTTGATGTAGTTATTACCTTTCGACTGCTATTGTAGTGATTATTTTGAAAACTCCAGTTATTAGAATACTGTCTTAATACTCTACTCATGATTGCTTGAGAACATTTCAATTTCTTAGCTATAAACTGTTGAGTTTGGCCCTCTTTGTGAAGAGACACTATACAAAACTTCTTGGTTTCTGATATGTCAATCGTTAGCCCCATGTTTAGCAAATGATTAACTGAAATCCACGCGCAAATCATTCCTCACACACGAGTCAGTCCTAAAGCTACTGAAAAATATGCTATTTCTATGCTCTCCTCAAAACCAATCGGGAAAAATTTGAAATATTCTAATATTTTGAACCACATTAAAAATTATTCTAATTTTGTGAATGCTTTCAAATAACAGTTTTCTTATAATTTATATTGCATGTTTATGTGTTTAGATAGTTATATAATCTGCAAAGTATGTAGATTTAGATCATGCTAATTCATATTGGTAATAATTATTTTCTATGCAATAAATTAGAATTACAAATAATTCAACACATTTTCTTTGATTATTCTAATTTTTTGATTTAGAGGTGTATACTGAAAAGGTCAAAACAAAAACAGAACTTACATTACATGAAAAAAGTCAGCAAGAGAAACAAATTCAACATAAGAATTGAAAATAGAATGTTAAAAAGTATTTACAGAAATACTATATTAATATAATTGTTGCTAATGAAACAGACAAAAAATAGGTGACAATAGCCAAAATAATTGCTTCAAGATTTTATATTCAAGCATTAGTGATCAGGAAAAGGAAGGAGTAGCTATGATATTCAATAATAAACATTTTGAATGGTAGCCAATTTCAATGCAGGAAAAACACACACGCCAGAATGGGGAAATGGACATCATATGAGACTTCTTTGTACCTTTGATCACAAAGAAGGTTCTACTAGGGAAGGAACAGAAAAATTTTTTTATTCATTAGAGAAGGAAGCTGAAAAAGGGAAAGTTACTTTCTTCTTGGAGATCTAAACAGTAGAATTAGAAATTGATAATAAAAATGTTTTGGGAACATTTGGAGAAAACAGTAAAACTACTGTAATGACTACTACTACGACAAATAATAAGTACCTGATGGATTTCTGTTCAGGACATGGACTAGTTATTACTAATACCATGTTCCAACATAAAGATATACACATATTTGAATGAAGAAAAGATGAGATTCACAGACAATGTTACTGATTATAGAAATATTTTCATGTGAGTTCATAAATTAAAAAATTAAACAAAAATTAAATACAGATAACTGTATTTAAGTTTTGTAGTCTAGCACCAAGAGAAAAGAAATACAACACCTCACAGGTGTAGGATATAAATGAGACATTATACAGAGCAGTAAGCAGTCTGCATTTAAGTCAGGAGTTAGAATTGAAAGAGTTACAGGAAGATGCATTTTTGTAAAATTAAGAAGAAGACAAAAGTGCAACATTAACTCTAAGCAGATGGTATACTCTGAAATAAATCCATCACAGGATTCATAAACTATACTGAATAACTATTAGTAAATTCAATAATAAAAAGACCAAAACTATGGAACTAAATAATTTAACTGAAATAAAATATTTCAGCTATTTAGACATAATTTTTAGAAGATGACAAATTAAATGCGGAAATAGTTAACATAATAAATTTATATAAAACAAGAGAAATCAGTCAACACACTAAATTAGCAACATATAAGACAGCATAACCTAATTTTAACTTGTGGATCTAAGAGCTGGGTTAGAAATAAAATAGTATAGATTAGAAATTACAGAGAACATGACAGTTCTAAGAAAAATTAAAGATGTGAACAGATGACATCAATGGCAGAACCAGAAATAAAGATATTAGAAAGGAAACTTGACATTGTTTGCATCTGAGAATATGTGAGTAGAGCCGATTAATCTGTGGTGGTATGTTCATTTAAAATGGGAGAGGGAAGATTCAAAAATAATGAAACAAAAATCTGACAATATCAGAGTCCTGAAAAATAACAGAATTTGGATGAGAATTGTTGACAGGAAGTTAGTAATAATGTAAACTTACTATGTAGTGTCATCATAGTATATCCTGTCACCTGACAATGCATATCAGGAATCTGATAGTGAATGTTTGTAGTCATAAATACCTAATTTCATTATATTTCATCTTGTCAGAGGTCAAGTTATTACCATAATTTCAAACCATTTTGCCAAATTTTGTCAATAAAAATAGTCTTATTAAAAAACTAACATAACTGGACTGATTTTAGTGGACATTCTATTATATTTATCCAATTTCAGTAAATTTTATCTAGCACAAGTGAGATTAACATTTTGTTAATCCCAAAAATTTGAAAAATATACAAGGACCTTTTTTAAAGTTTTTTTTTATTTGTTTGTATGTAACCATCTTCATATAGACTTCATCTAAATTTCCCATGAAAATTAATGGTAGTCTCTGTTGATATTTAATTGCTCTGACTTATTCATACAGCTAAATACCTATTATTTCTTGTAAAAAAAAAATGACTTTTTTCAACATTTTATTAAGACTTGAGGATGTTACACATGTTGTGAACATGAGAAATTATTTGAAACTTTTTTTTTCCAAGTTTCATTAAAAACTGATATTGATTCTCTGTTCTAAATGGCAATTACTAATATCTAATGAAGATATTTTATCAAACACTACTTCGATGAAAGAAATGCTATTCCAAATACATGTAAAAACAAATTTACTCCTGAACATTCAAACAAGCAGGTACAAATCCTAAACTGTTACTATCAGTTTAGTGTAACCACATATTTGTTATTGATTACATTAAGTTTACTGTCAAAACTTATGCAATCTTAAAGAACAACCAATGAAAGCCATTACAAGGAGTTATTTTCTCTCTTCTTTTTTTAATAGCAATACATCTTTTAAAGGTGGTATTTACTACCTCTTGATAAAACCTATTTCACAGCAATTACTCATGAAACTATATAAGAACAAAATAAATGTTACAATTTATTAAGCTTCTCTATTTGCTAAATTGAAACTAACACTTGCAGAGCAAAATAGCACTTGTCAACACAATACAATCATGTGACTAATGAAAACAATTCAAACCTGTAATGGGAAGAGAACTAGAGTCCTAGCATGCTCCCCTTAAGGATCCTGATCTTTAATCTGTAATAGAATCCTCTAAACAAGTAGCTATTCTAGAGATCATGACCAACATCAACTGTGATAACTATTGTCTATCTCCCACAGTGGCTAACAACATCTGTTTGGATGTGGCTGGAATTCCGATAAAATCCAAACCTCCCAAGTGTAACATTTCATCTAAATGAAAAGTTGTCTGAAAGATCATTTCATACCAGATTACAGATCAGGAACCTACTATATCTTAAAAAAGTAACATCTCGGACCAAAGCAATCACCAAAAAACTAAAACCTTGCCATGTTAAAGCACCTTTGGCTATATGAGACTTAAGAAATTTGCAAACCCAATATTCATTAAAAATTCTAATTATTTTAAAACCTTAATAAAAAAATCTTAACCTGAAAGATTCAGATATCATGGTTAGTTTTGATACTGCTTCATTATTTACCAATATATGGTTGACAGAGAATCTTGGTTTTATTAAAGCACAAACTTCACCCCCCCACACACAACATTCCAGTTATTCAAATTCTCATACATTCAGATTATGCTTCATATAAATGAATAATATACAAATACAGCTAAATGAAATTGCAGTGGGCACCCTCCCTTTCTTCTTCTCTACTCAATTTTTATATGGAATTTCTAGAAAACCAAGCTCTCAACACATCTACAGACCAACTAATAGTCTGGCTATGCTATACAGATGTGTTTGCAATTTAGACTCATCACCTAGATAAATCAATATATGTTTTTAATACATTTAAACAGCCAAATAATTTTAAAAATATACTTCACTACACACACACACACACATACACACACACACACACACACTATCTACCAATAATTGTCCAGACACCCCTGCTATTTGAAGTTATGGAACATTCTAGGTTTGTTAATAACATAAAAACTGGAACAGTAGGAAGCAGTATTTCATTGTAGCAGTTGAATATAGGTGGTATAGCAACACAACGTGAGCTCAGTGACTTTGAGAGAGGTGTCATTGTAGGCCATCCATACATGCCATTGCCACTCAACTGGAGCATCCAAAATCAACAGTTGGCAATGTGATCAACAAATAGAGATGTTCTGGCATCACTAGTGCAGGAAAACATCCAGGGTGGCTGCCGAAAATGAATGAGGGACAAGAGGGTGTTAAAATGGGTGGCATGCAAAAAACTGGCTACAATCAGCACAGACCATCTGTGATGAGTTCCAGAGCACCAGTAACACTATGGTGAGCACTAATACTGTACGAAAAGAACTCCATTTACTGGGTTTCCATGGAAGAGCAGCACACAAGCTGAATATCACAACAATGAACAAGGTGGCTTGACTGGCCTGGTACAAAGAGCGTGTGAACTGGACAACTGACCAGTGGAAAACAGTACTCTGGAGCAATGAATCAAGGTTCACCTGTTTCCAGCCTGGTGAATGCTTGTTACCACAGTGTGTTGTACCCACAGTAAAGTTTAGTTGTGGAGTAAAGTAGGAGTAATGGTGTGGGATGAAATCAGCTGGTTTGGAGTGGGACCACTGGTCATTGTCTGTGGTTCTATGAAGGCAGCTTAGTACCTTTTCGATAATCAGGTACTGCCTACATTGTGGAGTTTTTTTTATGGAACACATTGTGTTACTATCAAGACGACAATGCCCCATGCTACAAAGCTGCAGCTGTTATGAAATGATATGAAGAAATGGGTGTTAAACGACTGCCCTGGCCTGTGCAGTCCTGACCTCAACCCCATTGAACACCTGTGGAATGAATTGGAGCGGCAATTGAGGTACAGAGTAGCACATCCTCGATCTGTTGCTGATCTCACTGCTGCTTTGATAGAAGAATGGAGACATTCCATCCGATGTCTGTCATACATTGGTGGAAAGCCTCCCTCAAATGGTCCAGTGTCTGGACAGTTATTGGTAGATAGTGTACATATAAAAAAAGAAACAAACAAATGCCTTCTCTTCCTTAGCTACCCAACTACCAAATAGTTCATTATCCTTTTCTCTTTTATAGGAAACCTGCATGCACTGAGTCATATTTACGTGAACAGTCGCACTTGATCCATGGCATCCTCAAAACACACTCTCTCACACACCCACAGCCAGAGATTTGTTCAAATGATGCAACTCTTGCTGCTGAAGTCGGGTACTTTCACGACACTTTTCTGGCCAATGTGACAACCTGTATAAAACAGACTAAACAAACAACTGTCTTCCCTTCTTAGACATGCCCTTGCTACTTAACTACCAAAGAGTTCATTATGCTTTTCTCTTTATAGAAAACCAGCATATATGGTAATGTATTTACATAAGCAGTCACATTCTTATTCATCCCAACAGTATGGCATCCTCAAAATACTCACAAGGCCAGAGATATCTGTTCAAATGATACAGTTCTTGCCACTGAACTCAGGTACCTTCACAACAATTTTCTAACCAATGTGACAACCTGTATAAAATAAAACTAAATAATACTGTATGTTCCCTTTATCCCTCCCACAACTAATACATAGGATCACAAGAAAGCTATTCTCTTCCTCTATATCCAGAGTACATCTGAAATTGCTCTCTCTCTCACACACGCCACTAATATGTTGTGGGTTTTGTGACCTCTTGTGTGTGGGACTGTTTTATAAACACGCATTCATATACAAAGACACTCCAGTTCTCGAATAAGCAGTATTTTGATCTTGCACTAGGAAATAAAAATAAACTACTGCTTATGCATCTCTCACATTTAATACTATATATAAGAGAGACAATAACAGTCAAAGTTTCAATTTTCAAAACTTACACATTTTTCAGCAAACTATCCCATTAACAAACTATGCATATGCTAAACTTTAATACTGATGAGTTTTAAACCTAAAAGCAAAAAAAAGTAAACTGCAATAACTTCCAAATGTGATTTTTCTGTTTGTTTTTCAGATTAAAAAAAAAAATTTTTTTTTTTAAATTCAGTGTTTCAATACAAGATGCAAAATTATTTATTCCACAAATTGGTAAAATTAGAGATTACTGTAGACAGTACTGGGAATGAGTTAATTAAAAGTGTTTCCAAAAGCCTAAAAAAACTGATGAATCAAATGCTATTTTTGCAATTTTAGATCCTTCCCTACAACAAAACTACATAAAAAGAATGCCAAATTAAAACTTAAATAACCAACAATGAAAATGTGTCTGTCACACCTGAATAAAATAGAGTAGCATGGTCCAAACTGCTTTAAGTGATATGATCTAACCACACAACAATCAGCCACAGATTTACCAGTTTGGCTGGAGTAAGATATATCGCACGTGCAGAGAGTGTGTTTGATGTTAGGGCAGGTCAAAGGGAGAAGTCTGCCTTTGCAGAGCTCAGAAAGTAGATAAGTTTATTAACTGGGCAAAAGGCCACTTTAATCCTAACAGACTTAAGAAATTTAGAGATCTGTTCAGAAATACCTTTAATATAAGGAATGGAAATATGGTTGACAACTTCTTTGGAGACTGGTGACAGAAAAACTCCATAATTGTTAGGACCCTGGTGACAAAAGAATTAGCGAAACTATTAGACAAGCAGGTAGCTTTGATAAACTATTTCTTATGCTAGAAATGCTTCAGTAGGGCATAATTAGTGAGCTCAATATGCTATGAGACTACATCACATATCATTCTTTTTCTGATGATCCAAACTAGTTAATTAAAGAGACTAAACAAACTTATTGATGGCATCACCAGTTGAGATAATGAAACTAAAAAGAAGCTAACACCTACCATTGTCACTCTTCTAGATGATATGGTCTGCTCAAACTCCACAAAGCGATGTTCTGTTAAAACCCACTGTCAAATGCATAATTTCACCTTGTTACAAAGTCAAATTTGTAATTGACTTTGTAATTTTTTTTCTTTACAAGAAAATCTGTCCTTTTTCAAAAAGTCTCCATTTTAAAGAAAAAATCTTGGAGCTTCATCTTAGCCTGAATATTGTCTCTCTCTTTGTGGATATTCCATTAGATGAAACATTAGAGTTACTCCAACAAGACTTTCTTGTAAATATCATTCCTTTCTTTGATTCTGTCATCCATTCAGATTACTTCATGAGAATAAAGTTCAGACAGGAAACTTAGCAATACTGCAAAGAGATCATTGACATATATGTAGCATACTGATGATCTACAATTTGAGGAGCAACTACTTTATAAAATCAACCATAGACCATCAGTATGGTACATATACATTGATATCTTTGCAGCATTGCAAAGCTTCTTATCCAAACTTTGGGACTTTTTTTTTTTTAATTTTTTAAATAAAGATTAATGCTATTCATTCATCCTCATATACAATTCACTCTCTAGAAACTGGCCAGGCTGTGATTGCACCACCACCTTTGTCAAATTCTAGCATCATTAATATTTGTATCCATCTGCTTGCTCATTGTACTCTACCTCTAATTATGCTCTACTAAAGCATTACTAACACAAGAAATATAATTTATCAGAACCATCTTCTTGTCTAACAGCTTCACCTAATCTTTTGTCAAAAGGGCCATTAACAGTTATGGAGTTTCTCAATTACCAGTCTCCAAAGAAGTTGTCAACTATATTGCCATCTTTTGTATCAAAGGTGTATATAAGCAATTCACAAAATTACTTAAGTACATTGTAATAAGAGTGACCTTGAACTTGAATAATCAACTTGCCTCTACTGCAAAGGAAAATTTCCCCCCTGAAGTATGTGATACATCATGATTCAGCCAAACCAACAAACTGATGGCTGTCTGTTTTCCAAGAACATTTAGACTATATTATATTCCTTGAACCTGAACAATCTGAACTTGCTGAATGCAATTCTGTCAAACCAAGGATTCTTTGGTTGACAGAATAGAAAACAACCAGTTTTACAAAACTTTTTTTTTTTTAAAAATGGAATAGTTATATAAAGAAAGCTGCAAAACGTTGCTATATTGTCCCAGTCTGAACCGATTTGTAAATATGACTTCTCCATTGCTTCCATCTTGGTATCACCACCTCTGGGTCTGGCTCCCACTGACGAGACCTCAATAAAGATTGAAACGGGTCTGGGTAGTGGCCCTTCCCTTAATGCATAGCATTATACATGTCTGCAAGGAGATGTGCTTTGCATTATGGGAGATACTAAGACAAGGAGTGATGAGAGCTTGGTCTACCTTTACCACGAGTTGCCTCAGTCCTGAAGATACTTCAGGTGCAAACTTTGTTTGCTTACACTTGGATAAAGGATTAAACTAAATTTATTATTAGTTAAACTTAAATTACTACAAAATGACAAAAGGTACACTAATAGTCAAAATTGTGGAAACCTTTTGGAAAAGTGTATTTTTGAGGTTTGATGGCTCATAACACCACTCTTTTTTTTTTTTGGTGTAATACCATAAAATTATATATCAATGGAAAGATAATTTAATCAAGAATGTAATGCAACAAAGTTTGTTCAATTATCTGTATTCTATGAAAGTTATAGCCAAATAACCAGAAAAAATAAGCACAACTTGCTTAGGTTGATATGAAGTAGCTTTCCTTCATTTCAATGTGGCCAATGAGATGAGCATGAGTGTTTAGAGTGCCAATCAGGTGTCATCTTGGTTTGGCAATGAGCCAATAAAGTCACAGTAGGATTCAGCTATTGATGTCACGTATTAGAGCTGAGAGGAGGACATTTGTCAGTGTGTTATGTGATTGCTATCAAGTTGGTTGGATTTTTTTGTGTTCTTTCATTTAGTGAGCTTGTAAAACATAATAAAACTAAAGAAATGATGCAAAGAGTTGACTGGTCATCCAGAAAGCGATGTAAAATAGTACTATTAAGTGAACAAGGCTACAGTTATGAAGAAATTAGGAGAAAAATTGGTGGAAACTTAACCAAAGGTGGGATTTCTTAATTTTTGAAGAGGTAAAAGGAGACTCAGTCACTACAAAACCAGACTAGAAAAGGTGCACAACAGCAAGTGATGATAGAAGAATTGAGAGACTGTGCCTACGTGACAGAAGAAAATCATCTAGGTGTATACAAGATGAAATGGCACAATACAATGTGAATTGTATTGCAAGGACTGTTCGGCACAGACTGCAGGAATTTGGTCTAAATGCTAGAATTCCATGAAAAAAGCCATTTTTATCTCTCAAACAAAGGTTGAAAAGATTAAACTGGGCTAAAACCCATGTTAACTGGACAGCGGAACAATGGGACAGTGTAATTTGGAGTGATGAGACCAAAATCTCCCTGTTTGGTAGTGATGGCATAAAACACGTAAGGAGAAGAATCAGAGAAGATTTGCATCCTGATTACATTACACATACCGTGAAACACCCACTTAGTGTTATGATCTGGGGTTGTATGATATCAAAAGGTGTGGGCAGAATTTGCATGATTAATGGGAATATAAATGCCCAAAAATACATAAATGAAATACTTGAGCCCAAAGTAAAGTCATCAAACTATTTCAACAGGATTCAGCTCCATGTCATGTTGCTGCTGTGTGCAAAAAGTGGTTTCAAGACAATCATATTCTACTGCTGGAATGGCCTGGGAATAGCCCAGACCTTAACCCAATTGAAAATCTATGGAGCCGACTAAAGAAACTTGTTAGTCAGAAGCAACCCACCAATAAAACCCAATTAATAGAAGCAATAATTCAATCTTGGTTTCACATTATAACAGTTGCAGAACTAAAAAACTTGGTTTATTCCATGGGAAGGGGTTGTAAGGCCATAATTAACGCAAAAGGTCACCCAACTCTCACATTGTGAGAATTTTTGTATATCTAATTTTTTCGTGTTTCAATTTTCTTCTTTATAACTGCTGTTTTAATAAAAAAATCCTTCATAAAATTTATTGCAGTACATTCTTGATTAAATTATCTTTCCATTGATATATAATTTTATGGTATTACTCCAAAAAAAAAAAGTGTTGTTATGAGCCATCAAACCTCAGAAATACACTTTTTTCAAAAGGTTTCCACAATTTTGGCCACTAGTGTATATAATTTGAATTGCTTATTTAATATCAATCTTTTGATATTAAATAAATGGTCCAATATCTGAGATCATACTCGAGGCATTTCATGAATGAATTAGTTCCTGCTAACATAGTAAGAACTAGTTCAAATTGAACTAGAAATGTAAATTCAGAAACATTAAGAAACATAATATTACAGTTGGAAAAGAATACTAACTATACATAAACTTTTATCCTTAAACATGAAGATATCAACTTCATGCTGCATGATATGAGGCAATTAAAATACTTAATAAATCAGTTTATTAATATTTTTATCATTATCTTTGTGTTTTGATGATAATCCTAACCATGAAAGGTTGGAAACCTTTAATACATTTAGAACTGTGAACTTAGGGCTAGATAACCCAGGAACCTTGACAGAGAGAGAGAGAGAAAGCCTCTATTATGCAAGGTAGTGATTTCATGTCAGATGATGAAAATCATCTATCACTTAAAGGCTTTCAACAATGCCTCACTGGGATTCAAACACAATGGTGTCTAGTTCCAAAATGGAGGTGCTACTCAGGCCAGAATTTCTTGCCGACAGCACTATGGACTCAATTATCCTCAGACCATGAAGCACATATTTGACATGTTGTACTCAATGATAAATGAATTGAGCATTACTAACATTTTATTCCGTTTGTAACATTACACATTCCTTAATTTTAAGCTAGTTCTTGCTATGTTAGTTATTAAGTATTCCAAGAAAAGTTTCGACATTAGACCAAAAATAACATATTCATCCCAAAATGGGATGAGCAGTCATATAGTAATTATTAGGAGGTGCCACAATTTGTAACACATGCTTAACACTACAACCAAATGGAAAATGAATTGATTGTTTTTCTTCAGAAATCAATTCATTCATCAACAATTAAGGGAATTTCTACCTGTGGAACTTCCTTTAATTGTCACAAGTTCCAAGAACTGTTGATTTGTTTACCTAGTTGAGTGGATAGCATACCTGCTCTCTAACCAACAGGCTGTGGAAACAATCTCATAGTGGGCATGAATGTTTGTGAATGTATTTAGATGGGAGATGTATTGTATCACTTGGCATGAGGCAGGTTATACACAGCATGTAGCTGTGCAATGTATGTTATATTTCTGTAAAGAGAGACTGTTTTTACACAAAGTGTTAGATAAGTGCAGAAGATAAAGTAAGTAAGAAATTCTACAAAGACCTAAATGAAACTATGGATACAGTACTAAGAAAGGATATTCAAATAGTTCTAGGAGACTTCAATGCACATGATGATGATCACAAAAATGGAATCATTGGAAAATACAGACTGGGAATAAGAAACGAAAAGGAGAAAAACTATTGGAGTTCTGCATTGAAAGGGAATTAGCAATCACTAACACTATGTACAAACAGCACAAGAAGAGACTATACACATGGATAGTACCTGAGAATTGATGTAAGAATCAAATTGACTACATTTTAATTGACAGAAGATGGAGGATACTAATCAGTAACATCAAAACACTGCCAGGTGCAGACTGTGGATCAGACCATAAATTATTAATCTCTAATTTAAAGATCCATCTGAAATCAAACAAGAATAACAGCAACAAAAGATATGACTTTTTGCAAATGGCCATTGAATCAGAGCTCAAGAAACAAAAAAGCACACCTCAGGAACAAAGCATTGAATCATATTGGACACACCTAAAACAAACCATTGCAAAATCTGCAGCCAAAAACATTTCAATAAAAAAGAAGAATGGTAGTCCATGGATTACAAAAGAAACCCTAGAACTAATTGAAAAAAAGGAAACAAATTAAAACAACAGATTGGCAAAACCCAAATTACCTGAACCTGAATAAAGCTATTAAGAAATCTTGTCAAAAAGATAAAAATAACTATATCCAAAACATCTGTAAAGAAATAGAAAGACATGAAACAGCAGATTTATTCAAGAAGGTTAAGGATATAACCAAAAAATTCAAACCAAAATTTAATATAATTGCAGAGGAAAACGACAACATCTTAAATTACACTAATGACATAGTCAGAAGATTAAAAGAGTATTGCGCTGAGCTTTACAGGGACCCAGCTATTCAACAAGAAGATGAAGGAGCTATGGAAAACATGGACACAGAGATCCTCAAAATTGAAGTAGAACAAGCAATCAAATAATTAAGGAATAACAAAGCCCCAGGTCCTGATTCAATACTGGCTGAAATGCTGAAAAATCCAGGAGACAATGCAGTCAAATTGGATACATGATTTATGCAACAAAATCTGGAAGATAGCCAAATGACTGGACTAGTTCAACCATTATCCCAATCTACAAAAAACGCAATCACAATAACTGAAAACTACTGCACTATTGTCCTTATCTCACACATACCAGCAAGACTTTACTACACATTATTAAGGAGAGATTATAAAGTTTTATAGACCATCAGATATCAGAAGAATAAGCAGGATTCAGAAAAGGTCGAGGAAGTAGAGATCATGTATCTAACATCAGACAAATAATTGAAAAGGCAAGGGAATTCAACTTAAGCCTTTATCTATGCTTTATAGATTACTCCAAGGCCTTTGACTGCATGAGGTGGGATATCTTATGGGATATCATGCAAGAATCAGGAATACCAAACCATCTAACCTCATAAAGAACTTATATTAAGGAAATCAAGAAACAGTAAGAATTGAAAACTCTTTTTTGTCCCCTGCATTCCAATTTGAAAAAGGATCAAGACAAGGATGCATACTCTCACCATTACTATTCAACCTTTACAGCGAAACTATAATGAAAAGATCTCTAGAAAAGTGGAGTGAAAGCATTAAATTAGGTGGCCGAACAACATTAACCTACGATATGCAGATTACACAGTGATAATAGCAACAAGCGAACAGGAATTAAAATCCATCCTAAATCAATTAGAATGGGAAAGCTTAAGCCACGGTTTACAAATAAATCCAGATAAAACCAAAATAATGATTTTAACCAATGCAGAGGAGATAGTTATAGAAAGAATTGAAATTGTCGACAATTTCAACTACCTTGGAGTGATAATAACAAAAAAAAAGATGGATGTAAAAAAAAGAGATAAGAAGAACAGCGCTAGCCAAGAAAGCGATGACTGATTTAACTAAGATCTGGAAGACAGGCACATCTCCAAAAAGACCAAAATTAAGCTTTTAGAAATCTTAGTTTTTTCGATTTTTCTCTATGCTTCCGAGTCTTGGACAATGACAAAAGATGACAGAAGAAGAATTAAGCAGTTCGAGCTCTGGTGCTGGAGAAGATTGTTAAGAGTGTCTTGGACAGAAAAACGAACAAACAAAAGTATTCTAGAAGAACTGAATATCCACACAAAACTGATAAACATAACTGACAAGAGAATAGTGCAATATTTTGGACACATATGTAGAAGGGAAGGCAACTGCCTGGAAAAAATAATCATCCAGGGTAAACTGTGTGGGAAAAGAAAAAGAGGAAAACCCCCCCAACAGGTGGATTGACCAAATAATAAGAATCACTGGACTTAAACTAGAACAAGCAATAAGAGAAGCACAGGGAAGAAAGAAATGGCGAAGCATGATTAGGAAGGTCACGAGTCCTCGGGCATGAGGAGATCCGAGAGAGAGAGAGAGTGTGTTAGGTAAATATACAAAAGTTCAATCCAATTGGTGCAATGACTTTTAACTTTATTATTTTTAGAATCTAAGAAATTATTGACTCCAGACGAAATAAAAAAAATATATATTTAATGCACTAAAAACTATGGACGTTGTAAATAAAATTTATTTAAAAACTATCTGAATCCAAGGCATTCTAAAATAAAATTACAGATTAGAAATCTCCTTTAGTTTTATAGGATAAATTCATTCTCTTTCTGACTCAATCAGGGGGCGTATGTTCGGGGTGTGGTAGGTGTGCAGTGCAGACCCACAAAATAGCAATATCACTGATATTATACGTTTACATTTATTCCTGTTAAAGACTCCCCTAATTATTTCCTGGTTTTGCATGATTCCTAAAATTAAACACAACATACTAATACTTTGTAAAGAGGACATGTTTTGACATATAAACATTGCATCGCATTCATGTTAATAGCCCAGATGTGCAGTCACATATATGGGACACCTATGAGCCTTTTAGAACAAACATACAAATGACACAGTGGGTCAAACTCTTAGCATTCCAGTAGTTTTCCCAGAAGGCAAGACAGGGTGTGCACTGAGAGAACAGCACCCAGAAATCAGTCGATATGATTGGTTATTGTGTTCAACCAATCCAATTAAACACTGTCATTTGTCATGAATTGCTGTGTTTGTTTTCTGAGTTTCATCTCTTTTGCATGTGTGAAGTGTTTTTAATATACAATTTTCTATAAATAATTTATAACTTTTTTGCCCATATTTACAATGGGAAACAGTATTGACAATCTACTGAATGTCCCGTTTTCTAACAGACTTTTGAGGATTACATGATTACAGTTGAAGAAAGTTGCAACTTGTGCATAAATAAGTAAAACAAGTTATTACAGCCTTTCTTTGGTTCGATCCAGAAAAAAAATAATTTCCCAAGAGATTACTTTTCCGAATTCTGTTTGCATTATATGGTATAAAAATCATATAAAAATGCAAATTATCTGTCTCACTATTTGCCAATGATAATCTAATCTCACCACGAAGCATAAAACCTTTGTGCTTCTCTAATATATTAACTAATTATATTAGTTAATATAATTTAAATATTCAAAGTTATTCTACAATTAATTGCATTGCACCAATTAAGATGAATGCTGATATACTATGCACTCTTAAAACTTTCATACATCAATAAATATGCAATCATATGGTCAAATTGTGTGAATTTTGTAGCACAGGTTGCATAAGCCACATGACAGCACACCAAACCTAAATGAGCATGTGCTGCCACTGGACTCAATCTATTAATGGTTGCTTCACATATACTTAGTCTACCAGACTGAACATTGTTTTTACAATGCTTCCTAAAACAAAAAATGTTCCATATCAGGCCGCCTTCAAAATTTAAATCTTCTTAAGTTACACAGGACTATACAGTGTTTTTTCTTATTTAGCATATATTGTTCTATTCATCCTCACTAAAGAATGTTTCACTCAAGTATAAACATTCTTACCTCAGGCAACATACAAGCAACACAAATCACTAACACTGTATCAAAATAGAACTCTGTTAAAGCTAATTTATAGTTTCAGATTTCTCTAATTACATTACTTTTTCTAATAAAATAATTGATATCACTGAGACAGAAGATAAAACTTTCCATTTTGTATTTTTCTGAGTGTTTAAATAGAATATCTACTTAATATGTTTGTTGACAGTCAACTCTTCCAGTTAAAGGATTCCACTTGCTACAATTCCTTTTTGGAATCTTCTATTAATATATTCCGACTATCACAATTTCTTAAACACTTCATAAAACAAAATTCTCTGGTTTGCATTCTCAAACTTTCATCCTCTCTCTCCTCCTGTTTCCTTCATTAGTCAGGTTCCAATCAATCTCTTCAGTGATCATGTGTACTTGTTCCATTAAGCAACAGGTGAGAAGCTAGCAATGGCTGACACAATGTAGTCATTAGCAAAAAAAAAAAAAGAGAATGTCTTTCTGATGAACGAAAGTTCAATGCATGTGTGATATATACATATACGGAAATAATTTTCCAGCAATCATAGGTAAGATTTCATTATTACACCAAAGAAAAGCATTTAGGAACAAACAGAATAACTTCATTATTATATATGACGTTTGCATTCATATTATAAAGAGTCTTTAGATTACATCCGAAAGATCATATATCACATAAAAATTTATTGGCATGTTGCCATTAACATTCATTTTCCAAATATAATAAGCCTATATAGGTTAACTTAGGAAAAATAAGAACAAAGTTTGAGAAGAATAATGAACAATGTGTTTCGTTTCCCTGATGAGTTTTAATGACTGTTTTCCTTCTTTAAAATTACCAACTTTACTGAAATTTATAACTAAGTTTGATGCAATTTTTTTTAAATTCTAAAAGTACATTATAATTAAGTGATACGAGTAATTTTGAAAATGTAGGAAAAGTAGCAATGATATCAAAACAATATTAAACAAAACAACAATCACTATATAAGATTTAAGTTTTTCTATCTGGAATAAATTAACCCCTGTGAATTCTTTCATCGACTAGGTACATGTATCACAATTACAATTTTCTCAGTATTTAAAAATCTTCTGTCCTCATTGTGAAATAGTTTGCCTGTTCATAGTGTGACTTTTTTTTAAAAAAAAAAGTTAAATAAAAATAAAATGTAAAGCTTTCTGTGACTTTTTTTTTAAAAAAAAAGTTAAATAAAAATAAAATGTAAAGCTTTCTATTTGAGAAAGTGCAACAATATCTTGAACTCATTCACCATCCTACTTATCCACATGCTTTCTTTCTATACACACAAAAAAAAACAGAAATATAAATCACTGTGCACAAGTTTACTGTATACTGATCATCATATTTAACATGTAGAAACCTAATGAATTACTCTGTGCTCTACTTGCACAATGACATAACACAAAGACCCCTTCGCATGTACAGCAGACTAAAGAGTTAAGGCTGTGTTACACACTTTTTGTCACAATATAATTACAAACTTATGACATGGAACATAAAGGTATAAAACTTACAATTTTAGAAAACATTTTCAGCCATTTATTATTATTACATAGGCATCTCCACTAAGTCTGAAGCTAATTACCGGAGTCTTACACTAACCATTATTCACACAATATGTACCATGCTTCTTTTTAGACTGCAACACACAGAAATCTTATGAATTACTCTATGCTCCACCTGAACAATGATAACATTCCATAAATTTAGTAGCTCCATCCATAGTGAAGTTAGAACAGAAGACATGTATCTTTCAATTGGAAAAAACCCGAGTTTGATTCTCATCATGATGAGAGGAATCTTTATATGGGCCTTTTCAACTGAAGGCAAGTTTAGACAACCTCATACACATTTCTTCAAGCAAGCATGCACATCCCCCCCCCCCCCCCAACCTGCATTTTTGATTTTTCATTCTTCGAAATAGCCAGCTGGCTAAAGAGCACACGCAATTAACAGACAAAACTACTACATAATGGATGGTGAATGGGAGGTTGTGTACTGCAGATGGTGGATCATGCAGTTTAGTAGAACGGCCTTTCATGATGAGTCCTCAAACTACACAGAGATATCATGTAATAAATAATAATGTGTCTTCTCCCACACGTTCCGAGGATGACAGTTGTCGAAATGGCTCACACCCCGTCAATTCCACCTCTGACTTTTTCCCTTAAATCCCTCCCCCGCCCCAAAAAAAATTTCTATCTTCAGATCCTTCTCTCATACCCCACCCCCCTCCAAAAATGCTCTCCTACCTGCCCTTAATAATAATAATAATATTTACATAAGGGCTGTTCAATAAGATCACGCAAAAATGAAGAAAATATAATTTTTTTTTGGGACAAACATTTTTTATTTTCAACAGTCTCCTTTGAGGTCTATATACTTAGTCTAACGATGCTCAAATTATTTGATCCGGTCCATATAGTACAATTTGTCCAACTCTTCAAAATAGGCAGTTGTTTTGGCAATCACCTGATCATTTGATGAAAATCTCTTTCCTGCCAGTCATTTTTTCATGTTTAGAAACAGATAGTAGTCCGAGAGAGCCAAATCTGGAGAGTAAGGGGAATGCAAAAGGACTTCGTAGCGTAAATCGAACAATTTTGCGCAATTTCAAATGTTGGCGCTTTTGATCCAGTGGGAGCAAACGCGGCACCCATCTTGCAAATAGTTTTCTCATATGTAAATATGTTCATGTAAAATATTATGTACGCGTTCATTTGAGATGCCCACAGCCTTAACAATTTCACGCACCATCACTCTTCTATCATCCATCACCATATCATGGATTTTTTTCAACAATTTCTGGAGTAGTGACCTTCGAAAGTTACTAAACCACTTATAAACCATTCTAATCGAAGGTGCAGACTCACCATAATGTTTATCAAGCTTAGCTTTGGTTTCCAGAGCCGTTTTGCTTTTCAAAAAGTAATGTTTAATCACAACATGAAATTCTTTCTCATCCATTTTCCACAAATCACGGTACTTGATCGATTCAAATGAACGCCAAACACAGAGTAATAGATCTATCTGACTGAAACTTAGTGTGTGATCCTCCAACAGTTGCCAGCAACTAAAAATAACTCCGACACATACTGGTGGCGCCATCTCTTAGACTTTGTACGGACTTATCAAACAGCCCTTGTACATATATTAAAAAAACTGGGTTTTTTCAAATACCCCACATTACTTTATTCCCCCCGCCCAAAAAAAAACCTCTTCCTTTAACAGCATATGAAAGCACATCACCAGAATAAGAAGACAGAAAACAACATTCAAAAATTCTCCTATTTTTATTCTTCACATATTAGTTTTATAACACTTCAGTAATGCCCTAGAATTTTGGGTAAAGAGCCAATGACAGTGTAAAAAAAGGAACACTCCTAAACGAAAGTAGGCTATATTAGCCATTAAAATAATAACTAGAAATTTGTTTTTACTATTTCTAATGTTCACAAATTTTTTTTAGTGCCTAGGTACACATCTACAATACAAAATTCATCAGAACTAGCTGTATTCTTTACTGATTCTAAACTGACTGTATTCTTTACAGATATTTTCAGTAAGAATTAGTTCTTACCATATACCCATTAGTAAAAACCAGTCAAATTATATTAATAATAGTTCAATCTTATAGAAGAGTAGAAAATATTATAGCAAAGAAATCCAAAGAAGCAGATGGTGGATCATACAGTTTAGTGTAGAATGGCCTTTCATATAAACTGTACAAAATATGATCACAGAGAGTATTAACATAGCAAGATTTTATGTTTTAATTCAAAACAGAAATATTAAAAAAATATTTATTTCTGCATGAAGTTCTATTGTGACATTTTGAATTACATAAGATTTTCTTTCTTTTGCCAAACCTATTTTGTATGCTGGCATCTGAAGAATCCTTGGCCTGACCTAATAGTGATCTGTATTGCTGCTCCCCTAAGTGATATTTCTTTTTGAGATTCATATAAGTAAATTTGATAAAATTTTGCTTGCAATCAATCTTGAATATTAATTCTGTAGAACATCTTGGTTGATCCCATTTCTATAAATCATCCTTATTCCTGCTTAAAACTACAGCAATTCCTCATACTATTGTTTTGAGGAGAAAACACACTTAGATAATAACTTTATTCAGTTGTTGAGTATTAAGGCCAATATTTTCCCTTGGTCACCAAAGCATCTTCATGGGCCTAAGGATAAACATCCTACCTGCAAGCAAACATCCTCTAATGGGTATGGTGATGGGATCTTTCCTGTTTGCAGGTCTCAAGATAATCATCTCCTAGATTTCAAGTAAGGTGAGGCAGCCATATTTTATTCAAATTTGAAGACTGACTGTTGTACTGCTGTGGCAGATTCTAGGAATAGTTTTTAGATTTATATTTGCTTCTGTATATGGACTGCAGAGAGATGCCTAGAGTGGCTTTGACATGGATCCCAGAAGGAAAAAGGAAAAGACCTAAATTAATCTGGAAGAGAATGACAGAAAAGAAAAGAAGAATGGCTAGCTGGCAGAAATGGAGAGAAGCTGAACTGGTAGATCAAGACAGGGGTATCTAGAAGAAACGGATCTTGGCCTTATGTGACATGAAGCACGAAGAGGATAAGTAGTAGTAAGTGTATTATGTCAGCTAACTATATTCACTAGTTTAGAGAAATCAAAAACCCAAGTTCCAGGAGAAATCAATTCTGTAACATCTATGATATCCCATCGTCGGCCAAAAAGGTCTTATAATGGTTCCCCAAGCTATGGGATTCTAACCCATGTCTTTTAAACCATAGGACAAATTCATGATGTTGTCATAGCTACACTATAGAGATGTTAATCAAATGGACTTCACTGAAAGTCTAGTATATAAGTATATTGTGGCAGCCTGCATATCAGTTCCATCAGCCTTTCAGATTTCCAATATTTAACTTTGTTAGGCACTAGAAATTCCATCGTAGCTATTCCAAGAATACCTACTGCTTCCCCTCCACCATTATATATTTCTCCACACACTGCTAAGACACATACCACTAGTTTTCACACATACACACACACTTTTCATGCCAATGCCTCATCCTGAGTGCCTAGCTTAAGTAATCACCATCTCTTCAGTCCACTTTCTTCTACTCTCTCTCTCATTACCTGTGGACTGATTACTTTTACAAGACAGAGAAAAGTACTGATATTATTTAATATGAAATAAGGTTTCGTTAAAAAAAAAAAAGGCTAGGTAGTAAGAAGTTTGAATAAAAACATAATAGTCAGTGGTTCATTTCAAAGTGCTACTATTTATTTGATCTGCAAATTCATTTATAAATACTGTAGCAGAACTGATATGAAACATTAACACAATTTGTTTCCCAATTTACTTATTTCCAAAACTACAGACCGAGTAAATTTTAATAAAGTTTTTCTGATATGGGAATTTCAAAGAATCACACTTTCAGCAGAAGTCTGTTCAGATTTCACATAATCATATTCAGTTACTATATATTTAAATTTCAACAATAAAGAATAAAGACTAAAAGCATGTGTCAATAACTTAACAGATAAAGCAAGAGTACAGATATTTCTTTAATATTTATTTCTTAAAAAAAAAAATCTTATTAAGCACCTTCAGGAAAAACAGTATAATAGTAAAACTTTATATTATTAAAATATGTACATTTCTTTAAAACAAATTAAAATTCTTTTCTCCCTTTAATAAGTTAAACAAGTGAATATGAATACAATTCAGAAGAGATCAAGTCTTCTATGTGACTCACCTAACTGCTGAGGCACCTGAGGCATGCTGCTCGGAGACCCTGTGGGAGGGGGGCCTCCCATACTGACAGGCCTGAGACCTCCTGGACTCTGCGACAGTTGAGATGCATCAGGAGGATATGGACCCGGAGGAGGGTGAGAATGGGGACCAGTATATGGAGAACCAGGTATAGTTTGAGGACGGTGAAGGGGTGGCATGTGCTGTACCATGCCCATGTTTGGAGAGGGAGCTGCAGGGTGTCCTGCAATTAGAGGAGGAGCCTGCATTTGATGAGAGTGTGCACCAGGATGAGGAGACATATGCTGAATTGGGACAGGAGGGGGAGGATGGGGAGCTGCAGCAACAAGATTCTGAGGCATTGGTGTTACATGGGGTGGGGCAGGAGGTATTTGGCTATTTAGAGGTGGTTGTATTCCTTGCTGCAGTGCTGACGGAGGTTGAGGAGGTGCTGAAGGAGGCACTGATAAAGGTGAAACACCACGGCTAGGAGGGGTTGATGCAGAAAGAGGAGGAGTAGGGGTCATGGACTGGCTAGGTTGGGTTGGTTGATTAGAGGGTATAACTACAGGAGGAGGTGTTGGATGAGGGGTAGGGGCAGGAGATGGTGAAACTTGCTGAGGTCCTTGCTGGGATGCCACGGGGAAGGTTCCCTGAGTAGAAGATGCCAAAGGCTGACTATATGGAGGCATAGATACAGGAGGTCGGGCAGAATGGAAAGAGGGACGAGGTTGTGCAGGGAACTGACCTTGGAGGGTACCTGGAGAGTCACGGCCCTGCTCACTGCTTCCCCCACCCTGCTGTGCCATAAGCATAGCATGGGCCTGCTGGCGTGCACGGAACTCTGCTGCTCTTAGCTGCTCCATATGAAACTGCTGTCTTTCTTGGATTAGTTGCTGTCGTTGGTATTCCAGCTTTAAAAAAGAATATATAATAATGGAAATAAGAAAAAAATATAAAACAGTTCTTTAAAGTATTCAGTCCTGGGATATTAGAGAAATTAATATATTTCTAATTCACTATTACATTTAAGTACACACACATACTGTACACTGAAGGTGACTGGAATGGTTTGTTATAGAAAATTTCATTACAAATTAAGTGATATCAGCAAATCAGCAAGCTTTGATCAGAACTTTCGAAACTTCTTTTTTAAAGTTTCCATAATGATATTTGGCAGACTTTACAGCAGCCTGCATACTTTCAAAAACATACTTTTTCAAAAGATAAAAGAGAAGCACAGCAAAAAAAAAATAAATAAATAAAAAATTTAAAAAAAAAATTAATTCAAACTTATAAAACAAATAACACTTGTAAATATAGCCACATGAAAAGCACAAACAACAAGTAAATCCTACATAATCGAAATACCATAAAACTAGAAAAATGTTTCACTTCTATGTTTAGTTATTACTATAGGCTGCAAAACTACTAATCCCTTAAAATGCTCTTTAATTCTTGTATCTTTAATATTGCTCATAAGAACACGTGACTCCAAATATGGAGACATAAGTTCTTATGAGTACAGTAGATCCCCCTTATCCATGGGGGATACATTCTAGGAATCCCCTGTGGATACCTGAAACCATGGATAGTACCGAACTATATATACTGTGCTTTTTTCCTATACATACGACAAAGTTTAATTTATAACCGAGAATTACTCAGAATGACACGGAATTTAAAACTTATAAATTGTTTATTTCTGGAATTTTCCATGTAATATTTTTGGACTGGGGTTGACTATGGTAATATTAATTATATTAATATTACTCATAAGAACAGCAAGAATGGCATAGAGTTTATATTAATCTTAATAGAAACCCTATGCCAAAGTTATTTTTTTTAGTGCAATAATTCTGCATTTTTTTAGAACAAGAAGCTAAGAATAACAGACAGGAATATCCTTTTGTTTTTTTAAAAAAAGAATTTATCATAACTAAAAACTGTTTTTTTCTGCAGAAATGTATGCATATACATGCCAAAGTAAACACAACATATTTCAGCCGTTCTTCTAAATTCTGAAAATATAATAGAGGGTCGAAAAAACTGCTCTTTTTAAAGTTATGTGATTGAAAAATCTGAGACATATAATAGAGGTTATTTATTTTTTAAAGATATTAATCCAGTATGCAAGCTTCAGAATGTATAACAAATTAGTGCCATGTATGGGCAGGGATGGAAAGAGAAGGAAGCAATTAAGATTCTTTTTAAACAGATGGAGGATGTAATCCTAAATATGTAGTGGAGGTATACGCTATGGATTCCAGATAACAGAGGTAGATGAAATGAAGAGTGGAAGAAGCAGGTGTAAATGACTTTTCTAATAGGCTCAGCAGAAAGGTGGGGAGAGAGAGGAGATGATGATGCCAGTTCACTGGAACAGCAGATGAAGAAAAATAGCATATACCAGAAATAGACTATTTGTGAGACAGAGCAGTGTGTGTGTGTGTGTGTGTGTGTGTGTGTGTGTGTGTGTGTGTGTGTGTGTGTAAGACAGAGAGATGGAGGGTAGATGGCTTAGTTGCAATCGATATTTCCTCTAAGCTGTGCTTGAGCATGATGTGTGCATAAGCACGCACACACCAATCAAAAAGGGAGTGTAAATGCCTCATAACCGGCAAAAATTTTTAATTTACAGTCAATTTTTTGAATGTGCTATGTGTGCAAAATGATGCAGATGTCAGCAAGTTGCAGAAGCATATTTTTTTTAGTGTCTCCTGTCTAACTTGTGCAGATAGTGAAGGATTTTTGGGGATACATGGATTTAAGTAAATTAATTTAGTGCTTGCAATTTTACAGGTTATAGCTAGACAAAGAAAAAAAAAAAAAGCGAGAAATATTACATTAGCGCACACAGTCTGTGACTGGCACAAAATGTTTTTCTTGCACACATGGCCCGGTAAAATTTAGAGGGAACATTACTTGCAATTTTAGCTGAAACAACTAAAGCTACAAGACTGGCTGTTAATTGTGTGTGTTCTTCTGGCTGGCCAGCTGGTAAAATGTAAATTCTAAGCATAAGGAGGGAAATCCTACTACCTCAATATAAAACCAGCTAGCTTACTTTCAGTTTCTCTCTTTTGGGCAGCATCAAGAATTTTTAGAGGTTTTGATGCACCACCCCAAATGTTAGAACAGTATTTTAAAATGGGAGGAATTTGTAGAGAAAGTAATTGGACAATATAAAGTAACGTCTTTATTGAAAAAAAATTAAAACCATATCAAAGTTCTCTCTATGGTCGAACTTAATAGTTTACAGCTAATTGGGCTAAAAGTGATCTTAAAATGATCTTCCATATTTTTGGTAAACGTATGCAACATTGAGATTTGAGGGGCTTCACTACTGACATTGACTCCAAAAATAGTCTTGCAGATGCTTCCATAACTGTATTATCTTCATCTTATACAAAAGGCATCCAATGTGCCATATCTATTGGTTCTGTCTTGCCATAGTGGTGGTAGGTATCTATATCTTCCCCAAGGTTGTTGTTAACAGATCTTCCTATCTGGCCAGCTAGGTTAGTTACAGGCACAAGGAATTTTATATATACAATGTGTTAGAGAATGAAGTTGAGCCTGAAGTAAAAGATAAGAGTTACCAATTTGATGTGTGGTTTAAAAGTGTTGTGAAGATTTTTATTTAGAATGCAGGCTGTCTTTTCAGGTGTACCATTCTGTATGTTGTGTGTGTGTGTGTGGGGGGGGGGACACTAGAGACCATAAAACCTATAATGCAAGCAACAATGCCATGTGTAGACAAGTGATTAAGGAGAAAAAAGTAATCTATTGACTTTCTTAAACTTGGGGTTATACTCGTTGCAAAAAAAAACAACATAGGAAGAAAGCTGCTCCAAAGAACAGAGATAAATGGAATGAAGAAAGATGATTAAACATTAGTTTGTTATGTTTGGAGTTGCATTGTGTGTGTGTGTGTTGACAGTGGAAAAGTAGAAAAGCGGTAGTGGCCAGTTCAGCAGAGCAAATGACACAAAAGTATCTACACAAAAAAAGCATAATGCAGAAACAGAACACCTATGAGAAAGTGACTGGAGGAAGTCTTCGAGAGGAGTTACCTATTAGATGGATTGCACTCCTCTGCATACATTCCAGAATACATAGAGATGTTGAGTACACCACTCCAAATGTGAAAACAGTTTTCTGAGGTTGGTTGCATTTCAGCTTTATAAAATGTTAAGAGGTGGGGAGGAAAGAAGTAGTGTTTTGAATAAAAAAGAATATAAAGTTTTTTTGAGACTGTTAATGTAATATATTTATATCAGGATAAGCTGGATGTGAGAATTAGCCCAAGAAGGGGGAAAATGGTCTTGAAAGGATATTAAAATGTTATCAAAAAAAGCAAAAGGGAGTGAAGTGGGATCTTTCTTCCGGATAAGACAGCACTGTGAAATTCACTGTTGTCATCGCCCTACTTAAGAGGAAATCAGTATTTATTTCGGTAGATCTTGAAATTTCAATCATTGAAATACTACAGGATTTCCGAAATGGAGAAGAATGGAAAGTACTCTCATCAACAAACCCATGTATAGGATTTGAAGCTGGAATTTTTAACTCAAGTTATTGAACATGCACTGTATTTTTTATCATGAACTGCAGAGGGACAATTTTTAGAGAACCAGCATTTGGTTTGCAGTGTGGTGAGGATAAAGGCCTTCATTCAAATAAGGATTATTTCAGTTATTATCAGTTCAGAGCAAGCGTTTGGATATCAGGAGAGTGAAAAAGTAATATTCTTTCTTTAAAGGTAACACGGTGGTCAGCATTCATAGTGAAGTACTTATGGAGACAAAAACACATGTGTTGGAGTAATTACTTATAAGAAAATAATACACGATGTTTTGACCTCTGTATTGAGGTCATCACCAGGGACACGTGTGTGTGCAGGACACAAGCTACATAACACCACTCAAAAGTAAGATAAATCTAAATGTTTTGTCGATTGTTTACCCTAGACTGACCTCTAGCGGGGAAAAAAAAATTAATAAAAATAAAATAAAAATATTACTAAATAAAATAAACTTTTTATACATATCAGTATAATAATATACAGATGATTGCAACAAAAAATTACAGTGGAATAAAATTAAACTATTTCTACAGTCCTCTCATATTAATGTTTTCTTCTGTTTGGGGTTGTTCTTGAAGATGGATCCTCCAGATTCTTGGAATTATAATCATTCTTGTTTAGATTTGGATGATGTTTCAGAATCTCACGGGCTTCTTTGAACTTTCTTTCAAACCAGGTTTTGGTGCAGTGTAGGGACTTGGTGCCTTTCCAGTTGATTCTGCAACATGTTTGAAGTGCAGGGTCTGACAGGCCTGTTTTACCATTAGGGAGGAATGTGTTTGTCTTTTCTTATTGAGATGGTGCATCCTGTTTCCCCTATGTAGGGTAATTTGCAGGGGCACTGAATTTTGTAAACCCCTAGGTGGACAAGGTATGGAAGAGGATCATTGGATGAGTTTAGTAAATTTCTTAATTTTGCAAGAGATTTGAAGGTTGCCTTAATATTGTATTTATGTAGTGTTCTATCTATTTTTTTTTTTTCAAATATGCCTCTAATATATGGCATGGCTATGGTATTTTTGTAATCTTTTTTGCTTTTAATGATATTATTGTGGAGGATCTTGTGAACTATTTTTTTTTATCAGAGTTTGGGCAATAATTTCATATTCTTTGTTCAGCCTGCTCATTTGAGCAAACTGTTAGGGCTCTATGTTTGAGGTGCTGATGACCCCTAGTTTTTGTGTTGAATGGTGATATGAATTTTTATGTATGTATTGGCCTGTGTGTGTGTAGGTTTGTGGTAGACTATGAAGGAAAGGCAGCCTGAGGGACGATGTGTGACAAGTATGTCTAGAAAAGGAAAGCTGATTTAAAAAAAAAAAAAAAAAAAGTCCACTAGAGTGTTGGAAAAATGACTGAAGGCAAATGATTCAGTTTCCCTTCCGGCTTGATCTGTCAAGTTAGATATTAGTACCAGTTTATGTTATGAAAGTAAAGTTTCCTAGGAAAATAATCTCACAAGTTATGCAATCAGACTAGAAAATCAACTTTTTTCAATTTGCTACTGCATTTTTGCGATTTTTTTTTGCTATTTTTATGGGTCTTTTTTTAAACATCCATAGTTGATGCTAACATTCATTTGGTTATCTTTCATGATATTGTGAAACCTCATATACAGAAAACTTAGAGCATCGGCCAACCTGCAGAAACTATTGTTATACTCTCAAATGGAGGAGGTGTTGGCTCCCTAATATATAAATATTGAAATGGTATTGTAAAGATACCACATGCAAACTTTTGTTTGCTAATGCTTGAACCAAGGATTAAAACAGAAATATAACTTCTTGTCTATTATAGTTGTTTAGTGGTAGAAAAATTTTTTACAACTATCTGATCCAGAATATTTTAATAACATGGTGATACACCATTTTGCTACTTGCATATGGAAAATATACAACTTTTAGTATCTTATGCAGATCAGATCTCATATATGGTTAGTTATTTTGGGCTTGACGATTCTATTGAGGTAAGTACCTATTAGTTATTAGATTTATTCTTTTACTTATCATCTTTATTACACTCAGTAATTTTATTTCTCTCTCTTAAACTGAGAATTAACAATTGTATTAATAATCCCAAATGGGTGATCCCCAATGGAAAGCCTATGTACCACAGACCAGAATCCCAGATTTTATATTCACAAACCAAATGAGATTTAATGCAGGAAACAGCTGAGAAATATGATGACTTTTTTTGTTATCATGCAAGATGCAGCTGTGATAGCTGAGGTAGATTGTATCAACAAAAATGCCAATTGGGATTTGGAAGTAGCAGGAAAAAATTATGCAAGGAACCAACATCTAATGAAACAGATGATACTGACTCTAATGAGTTTGCTATAATAAGAGTCAATATAATTTTATTTTGCACCCAGCAAACTTGCTACAACACTCCTTCACAGAATGTAACTTCAAATTCACAGAAGAGTTCCTACATGATGCCTGTTTCAGAAAAACTGCACCCCCCCCCCCCCCCATGGAGGCCGAAATGAACCACTATAAGTAAAGAGTTCAATTGTTCAGCGAGCTAAGAAATAATGGATGACAGTGGCCACAGCCCTCAACAACCATAAAATTTTACAAAAGTCAGAACACAGACTGGGGGGGGGGGGGGGGCAATACAGCCAAAGATAGCAGAACAGCTATCATGAACTCACTAAATTTTTGGATGATAAAAGTGTAAGTGGCCCTTCTCATAATACTATCCATTATGCAAAGGGCTACTTAACAAAAGGAGGTGTGCTTTGCATGATGGGATACTAAGGCCACTGATGTGAAGTCATCAGCCTCAATATACAAGTAACCCAGTTGTGAAGAATGCAAACTTTGTTTTCTCACACTTAGATAAAAGATTAAAGAAGAATATAATTTCCTGGCATCTTTAATTTATAGTATGACCAAGTGTGAAAAAACTTTCAATATCCTTATAACAAACTATTCTTATGGTCTCTATATTTGCTATGATGAGAGCCAATATAATTTTACTTTTGCACCCAGCAAACTTGCTACAACACTCCTCCAGAGTGTAACTTCAAATTCACAGAAGAGTTCCTACATGATGCCTGTTTCAGAAAAAAACTGATAATGTAGACTAAATAATAATTAAAAATTTACTATTCATAATTAAGTGGATATTGAATACTACATTATTTCTTAGCCTAATAAGAAACTCAAAGATAGGAAATCTAATCTAAGAGTTTCATGCCGAACATAGAAAACTATATAAAGATCGGCGAGTCCAAGCGTAAGCCAACACCTGGGTAGTGCAATGCTAGGGTGACTCGTAGTAAAGGTGGAGTAAGCTCTGATCACAGTTCTTAATATTTTCCCATAATGTAAACCACAGCTCCTAGGAGATGTATTACTGTTCTACATTATGAGAGAAGGTCACTACCCAGACGGGTTTCGACCTTTTTTTGAGGTCTCATCAGTGAGTAAGTAGACCTAGATTTAATACCAAGGTTTCAATGGTCAGAACTTATATCTTTACTGTACGAGTTAAAAATTTACTTATTATTTCCAATATTTCAGCAAAGTTAAACTGCCATCTTCAGGGATTAATGCGTGTATCAACCCATGCACATAGGCAGACTTCAGTACATGACATGGAACAGGAGAAATACAGTAAGGCCTATAGTCCTAAAATTATGCTCTATGTTGGCTTTGGTTGGGTTGCAGTTGAGACAGTGTTCATGAGAGCTGCAACAGATGTGACAAAAGGCCTCTCAAGTTTAAACTTGATTTGTAACAGTAACCCCCCCCCCCAAATTGGATCCTGCGACAGGTATCTAAAGGCATGATCTGCCAAACCTGAGCAGGTAAAGTGGTGGATATGGATGTAGTCTTGATGTTCTAATATTTTCATGATGGCTGTTGTTTGGCCATAGCCAAATCTGCTGAAGCTTTAATGAACTATCCCAACCTGAACAAATATGGTAGCATCAAAGTGCCTCTCATATGGATGGTGTAGTTTTAGGACTATAGTCCTCCTTGTATTTCTCCTGTTCCATCTCATTTACTGAAGTGTACATGCTTGAATGTGTTGATACAAGTGTATTAATCTCTGAATATGCCAACTTAACTTTGGAAAATATTGGAAATAGAAATAAGTAAATTTTATTTATTATTTATGTTGTCTATGTTGTCAATTTCCTGAGCCATCTTGTATGATAGATAATGAAGATGCAGGGCCTAAACACCAAGATCACAGAACTTTTTTTTTTTCATCCAATCTAATTTTAAAAGGTTTCTTCTTTTTTCTCATGTTTCCATCCATAGTACTAATGTACTACAGTATTAATTCACAATGCATAGATTATTAAAAATAATTATCTTTGTTTAACTTATTTGCTAATATTTTGCTTGTATTATATCAAGCATCTTCAGAGCACAAAAACAGTTTGTCACAGTATACGAACAGCAACAATTTAGTAAACAGTGGGACCACTTTAAAATAGTGTAATGGAACAACATAAGGAACTTACATCCTATATTGGTACCATCTATTGTTGGATTAAAAAAAAAGTATTACTTTGATCTTAAAATGACTGCCTCCTAGATTTTTGGTAAACTGATGCAACTAAACCTGTTGAGGTTTGGGGAATGTTTTAAAGCTGCTGATGATTCCAAAAACAGTCTCTGACTTCCTTTTGTGTAGCACTTTTGTTTTCTTCCATTTGATCCTGTGTAAAAGGGTATCCAAGGCAAGGCCTGTTAGTCCCGACTTACTACAACACTAGTGGCGAATATATTTTTTACATTCTCCAGGCAGAAGTCAATAGTTCATCCTATCTGTCCATAGTAAGCCAGGTCACAAGTATAGGGCAATTATTTTCTTATTATTCTTGTGTTGTGAATTAATATAGTTAAATTAATTAACATGAACTTCTAACACAAGCCTTTCTACTCATTTAGTGTATTATAGGTTGAAGAATCTCTTGAGGATGAAATTACCATTAACAATAAACAAAAACATGGTATTAACATACAACAGATTCACAACCTTTCATAAGAGAAATTTCCACCACAGCACTCAAATGCACATCAAATTTTCTGGAATCACAGTCTTCCATTATCACTTTGATAACTAAAAAGACTTAAGCTAGAAAGAAAATTCGTTGGAAGCCATTTGGAAGAGGGGGAAATCAGATTGTGTTTAGATATCTGGGTATTATTGAAGGTTAGTGGGAGGGATGTCAGCTCTTTCTTGAGAGAGATCAGGCAGGACTGAGAGTGGTACTGAAGTCTACAAGGTTGTCCATTGAAATTCAGGTAGGAGATCAAAGTTCAGCACATTGGTTGTGGTGGATTTTGAGGATTCTAACAGTTCAGTACTACAAGATTTGCCAAACAAAAAATGACGATTTGTTCAGATGTCATCAGCAAATCTATGAATAGGATTTGAAGTATGTGAGAACATGTCATTTATATATACGAGGAAGAGAGTGAGTAAAAGAATGAAACCCTGGGTACACCTGCATTGATGAGGAAATCTGAGGAGAGAAAACTACCCACCATGATACATAGTGAGTGACTAGTGATAAAGTTGGCAATCCAGATACAGGGTGTGGAAGGCAGACCATAGGATAGTAGTTTTCAAGTAGGACCCTGTGCCAAACCTGATCAAATGTTCTTGAAATGTCAAGAGCAACTACATGAGGTTCTCAGATTTTTCCATGGCTTGAGTCCAGAGGAGGGTGGTGAAAGCTAGAAGATCAGTTGTGAATCGAGAGTGGAGGAAACTATCTAGTCTAGCCATACTGTTACAACTTGAATAGCACATAAACCTTTAATCTATCAGTAAATGATTTACAGCACATACAAACCACATGGGTAATATGTGCATAGCACATTCAAAGTTCTAAATGGCACGTATTCATACATGCCTGAAATCTGAGGCCATATATTGATGGCGGCACACGCAACATCCAATGAAAATACTCCCACTGCTTGCTCCAAATCCACTTTCTGGCTGTAGATGCTCAAATGTAATTTCTTGCAGGCTACTCTCTCAAGCTCAGACCAGAATTTGAAGTCCAACAGATTCAGATTGGGGTAGAAAGTTTTATACCTTGGGTATACTATACGTTAAAGATACCAAGAAATTTTATAAACTTGGTTTTAATCCTATTTTCCCAAGTAAGGAAATAAGCAAGTAAGCTAAGTTCGTGCCTGAAGTATTTTCAGGTCTGAGGCAACGCATGATAAAGGTGGACTAAGTTCTGATCACTTGCCTTAGTATCTCCCATAATGCAAAGCACATCTCCTTGAGGATATGTATGATGCTATGCATTAAGGGAAGGGCCACTACCCAGACCCATCATACATATCTGCAAGGAGATGTGCTTTGCATTATGGGAGATACTAAGACAAGTGATCAGAGCTTAGTCCACCTTTACCACGTGTTGCCTCAGACCTGAAAATACTTCAGGTGCAAACTCAGCTTACTTGCTTGATTGCTTACTTGGGAAAATAGGATTAAAACCAAGTTGATAAAATTTCTTGGTATCTTTAACATATAGATTCAGATTGGGACCTCCAGATGACCAATCAGGTAGTGATGTGGTCAGGCACATTCGTCTCCAACCACTATTGTGTAGTCCTTGCCTTGTGTGCAGGGTCTGAGTCCTGTTGGAAGGTTCACTGCCCAATGTGAAACAAGGTACTACAGGCTCCAGCATAATGTCTTGATACACCACTCCAGTAGAATGACGATAGGCTCTCACCTCCAGGCCATCAAGTAGTACATGTGACATCATTCTCTCCGAAACATTCTTCTCTCACAACATCACTTTCTGCATTCTTACAGGATTGCAGCAGTGGTGTGCCTTCACAGCCCTCACAGGCTGTTGCACCCTAATGCAGTGTGGTTGACCTATTCTTTGGCAGTCACATGTTTTCTGTTACATTATAATGGTTAACAGTCCAATACACAAACATCCTACTGATCCGGAGTGCTTTTAGCGTGTTGAAAATAAAAGGGGGCTGCATTCCAACCTTGTGAAGTGCATTTACAGCTACATGTTCTCATAATCTCCCCAATGCATGTTAACCCATACAGCTAGCCAACTCTTTCTATCTACTGATAAAGATGCAAATGTTGGCTGTGCACAGTGCCACTAAGAGAACTGGAATTATGAAAACAGAATGGTAAACCTACAGAACATGCAAAACATTTCAGCTATTTGGCACAATTTTTAGTGAAGATGCAAATTCAATATGGCACCAGACAACAGAATTAGCAAAGTTGGTATGGTAGAAGTCATCTAATTAAATTATATGGAACAAGAAAGAAATCAGCCTAAATGCTGAGCTAGCAGTGCACAAGCCAGCATACAAACTAATTTTGACTTAATGACTTAAAAGTTAGGTTAGAAATAAAGCACTTGATCAAAGACTTCCTCAAGGGCTCACTTTAGTAAGTACGGGCATGGCAAACCTGAGGTACTTGATGCTGGACCATGCCTTACTTCACGTAATATACATCTGTTATATTATCTGTAGACTGGTCCCTCCCCTTTTTTCTTTCCTTCTTGCTCTTTCTCCCCAATGCAATTAGAGTATTCGAGGGCTAGGGATGAATCTTTCCTATTTCATCTCATCTTATGAGGAAAGGGCCTCTGCAACTTACCACTTTCATCTTGCAGTGACTTAACTCCAAATTGCTAACATGGTTGTTGTGCCTTATAACACATCTCGTGCTGCATCGGTTGTTGCGCAGAATAATCAGAACCACGTTCAGGACTTAGGCAGAGGGTCCTGTTCGAGAAGTATATTACAGTCTCCATCAAAAGTCAGTGATACTGTGAATGAGCAACACAGAAGGTATAATATTAATCTTAGAAGGGAATTTTATATAGGCACATGAAATGTTCGGGGTCTACAAATGGATACTCTTGAGATTGTCTGTAAAGAGATGGATAGGTATAAAATTGACATCTTGGGAATTACAGAAACCAGATGGAATGGAGAAGGTCACTTCAAAAGACAGGATGGTAAGCTAGTTATTTACTCAGGTAGTGATTCAAAACATCACGGGTAGCTGTGATAGTGAAGATAGCTCAGGCAAGAAGCCTGTTTGGTTATAACCCCATTAATGATAGGATACTTTCTATTAGACTTAAGGCTCAGTCTACCAATGTATCAATTGTGGTAGTTTATGCGCTCCACGGGGATAGGACTGAAGAAGAGAGTGAGGAATTCTATGAAACTTACAAACTGTTTTGGACTGCCTACCAAGGACAGACATATTTTACATCTTAGGGGACTTCAATGCAAAAGTGGGAAAGAGTACAAGAGTGAGGTCAGAGTGTAGCATGTTTAGTCTGGGTGAACATAACACCTGTGGTGAAAGACTGTTGGAATTTGCACATGCTATTAGTTATTACCAATACCTGCTTCCAGAAACATCCACGACAGACCTATACTTGGATATCTAACACTGATAGGTCAAGGCACCAGATTGATTACATCCCGGCTTTCCAGTGGTGGAAGACGAGCATCTCTGATGTGCATACTTGTCCTGGAGCAGATTGTGGTACAGACCATCAGCTAGATGGAGCCAAAGTAAGACTAAGATTGAAAATTTCCAGACAGGCACATCCCACTAGATTGGATGTTAGAGTAATTCCTAGTGGATTCATAGAAGAAACATCAACTCGGTTAAATGATTTTTTGGAGACCAATGAGGAGAACTCACCAGAAATGCTTTGGGAAGGAGTCAAGGTGATGATACAGGATACAGCAAAGAAGTATCTCAGCCCAATAAGAAGACCAAGAGATCCACGGATATCAGATTCAACATGAGAATTAATCAAAAGGCAGTTGGAAAAACAAAGACGCAGGGACTGAAGAATATAATAGATTATATAGAGAAGTCAGAAGAGCCATCAAGCAGGACAAGATAAAGTTCAATACTAATAAATGTGAAGAGATTGAGTTCCAGATAAGGAGGCACAATTATAAAAGGATGTTTTATTTAGTTTGTAACTTAAAGCACAAGTTAAATGTCATCAAAGACAGGAATGGAGCATTACTAACAGAAGAGTTGGAAATCAAAAAGAGATGGAAAGAATACTGTGAGGAACTGTACAGCAGAGTGGATAAAGAAAATGTGGAGTCCTCTCAAAAATTTTGATTTGGAACCTCCTCCACTTAAGCATGAAGTTGAAAGAGCAGTTAAGCAGCTTAACAGCAATAAGGCCCCAGGCAGATGAAATCCCAGCAGAGTTAATTAAGGCCACAGGAGATGGAGGGATAAGAGTGTTTCATAGATTGATTACAAGGATGTGAGAGACATATTCATGGCCTAGAGACCGGAAGAAGTCGGTTTTCATACCATTACATAAGAAATGTTATATGAAGGCATGCAAGAACTATTAGTTTAATATCTCATGCAAGCAAAGTTTTATTGAAGATCAAGCTAAATAGGATTGAGGCTAAAGTTGAGACAGAGATGCCCAAGGAACAAAAGGTTTTAGGAAAGGTAAGGGCATCAGAGATCAGATCCTTTGCCTTAGACCAGGGGTCGGCAACCTGCGGCTCGCGAGCCACATGCGGCTCTTTGGATGTGAAGCTGCGGCTCTTTAGTTCCATACGCAAATATTATTTATTTTATCAAAAAAAAAAAAATTTAAAAATCGTTCTGAATCGATTAACGAGGATTAGGCACCGATTCTCTCAGCCACTTGTACTCGCTTTTCACCGCACCCCTCCCCCGTGACACGCATCGTCACTGTCGTCAGTCCGTCGGAAGCTCTCGGAAGTTTATGTTTGGCAATTTTCATTGATTTCGGCATAGCTGGTCATAACACCTTTACTCGTAAACTAAGTATCTAATATTTGTAGTATCTAACAAACTAGAGGGGAAGATATAGCGAATGCCGTGCAAAAATGCCTTGAAGACAATAAGATCTTGTGGCTCTTTAAAAACTTTTAAAATTTTGTGGCTCTTTAAAAACTTTGAAATTTTGTAAATTGTAATTTTTGACTCTTCCGACTCAAAAGGTTGCCGACCCCGGCCTTAGACAGATCATAGAAAAATATAAAGAATTCAGACTCCCTCTGGTAATGTGTTTCTTAGACTACTCTAAAGCTTTTGACTATGTTGAGAATGTGAAACTGTGGGAAGTAATGAAAAGAATGGGTTTTTCTTCAACACACTATCAGGTTGATAGCCAACTTGTACAGGGAGCAAGAAGTCATGGTAAGAACAAGTGTTGGATCGACTGACTGGCTTCAAGTTGGAAAATGAGTTAGACAAGGATGTTTAATTTCTCCTCACGTTTAGTATATACGCAGAGAACATCATGCATGAAGCACTGGATGAACTCAAGACAGGAATTATGATAGGAGGTAGATTGATCAGTAATCTGAGGTATGCTGATGATACAGTACTCCTTTGCAATGACATGAAAGAACTAGGACTAATTCTTGCCAAAGTTAACAAGATCAGTAATAAGAAAGGACTTCAACTCAATCCTAGCAAGACAAAGATTATGGTTCTCAAAAGAAATACAAACAGGGAAGCTCTTGAGAAATGAGTGTACCTTAATGGAGAAAGAATTGAGAAAGTCAGCAAGTTTGAGTACCTGGGATCCATTATTAATGTGAAGAATTGCTGTTCAGAAGATGTCAGAAGCAGGTTAGGAATGGCTAAAACAACAGTCAGAGACGTGTCTAAAATCTGGACGGATGGATCTATCTCCATGGGAACAAAGTTGAGGATTTTGGATTTAGTAGTTTTTCCAACAGCGACTTATGGATGTGACTTAGAACCTAAAGAAGTCAGATAAGAAATGGATATCTGCTTTTGAGATGTGGTGTTACAGAAGGCTGTTGAGGATATCATATATTGAAAGGTGTACAAATGAATGGATGTTAGAAAAGATCAGTAGAACTTTAAGGCTCCTTAAGGATATTGATAGAAGAAAGTTAAAATATTTTGGATACAGGGGGAAGGATGGAGGGGGGACTTCTCAGAACAGTAATAGAAGGTAAAGTTCCAGGAAAAAGAGGAAGGGGTAGACCATCAATGAGATGATGGTGTGTGTGTGTGTGTGTGTGGAGTGACTGATCTTCAGAGAGTTGAGGCCTCCAGAAAAGCAAACAGGACTACATGGCGAGGCCTGGCGTGGCACATCATCGAGCATCAGAGTGACCACACAGCATCTGCAGATGCCCAGTGAACATATAGATAGATCAAAGACTGGAGACAACAAATACGAGAGTTCTGGGAAAGATTAATGCAAAATGATATTGAAGGAATTTTTGATTGTTAGCATTTAGGAGTATGTGAACAAGACTAATCTCACATTGTTCAGTTACTGAAACAAACTGGAGAAGAGAGATTAGCAAAACAGGTATTTGCAGCCATGATGACATGAAAGAGAACCATTGGAAGACCAAATATAAGATCTGACAATATTGAAGTCCTGATGGTTAACAGATTAAATTGGAGGAATGTTGTCAGTAGGAATTTGGTACTGACATAAACTTTTCCTGTAGTACTTTCCCAATATCCTGAAAACCCGTGGGGATACAGATCAGGAATTTGACAATAAATATACAAGAAGGATATTCAACAAGAACAGATAAATTTTAATTCATCATATGGTAAAAAGATTTCTTTTTAAAAAACCAAACAAAAAAAAAAAAAAATGTAGAATTAAGTTTAACTCGCCATACCTGTTTATGAGTTTGAATTTTTGATTTATGACATTTATCAAATATATAATTATTTGGTAAATTTAACAATTTGGCAAACAATTCATATAGGCATCTATAACAGTGAACATGAAGACTATTATTATTATGTGACACCTCCAGGGAGTCCCAAGACTCATCGAGGGAGAGTGTACCAACAACATCGAACGATTGAACCCCTTCCAACTACTAACTGCACTCAAACTTGCTTAAGTTTTTACAAACCATTAGTAGCAGAGCTTTACCAATCGACCAACCTTTGCTGGTTGAGACTATGATATTTGTCTTTCAGTTGGAAGGACTCAGGTTCAAGTTCCATCTAGAATATGAAGAACCTTTACAAGGACTTATAAACTGAAAGTGAGTTAGCCAATCTAAAAGAAATCATAGGGTCTTCTTACCATACATTGGTTCTTTCATCCCAAATAACAGGCAAATCAGCTAGAAGCACACGCACACACACAACAATCAACAGACATACTTTCCTTACAGGCTTAATTGTTCTAGCAATTCCAATTATTAACCAATCTGCAACACAAAAAAGCCACTGACTTACAAGAAAATCATCTGATTTACAGTACTTTTGTTATTTTGCAACATTATGTGCATGTGTATTTACATATGCGTGGAATTTTTATTTATATATATTTTTGAAATAGATTAAATAGATACCAAGAGAAAAATAGAAACAGTATATATTATTTTAAATAAACCGCACTAGTTTTGTAATGCATCCCTCAGATGCATTACATGAGAGAAATCAAACAAACACTGCGAGAGAATGTCTAAACATTAAAACGGCAACGTATTGACATTTGAAGGCATCTATGTATCACTTAATTGTTGGGCATGTGCACGCATTCATAATCTCTGGAACACCAAAGTTGGATAACAGCACAGTTATAATCCCAAAGATTATAACTGAGGCTAGTGTTGAGATGTACTGGATTGAGAACAATTTCTTTAGATTCCACAATTTTTCTTTCCAGTTCGTCATAGCATCGGAAGATGTTTTCTGATTTGTTCCATATGAATGGGAGAGTGATACAGTTTTTGTCATTAGTGTCAGCCATATGTTATGTCTCTCTCTTATGTTCTTCTAGACGTATCATGATGGATTTTTCAGTCTAGTCTAAATAAGGCATGGTGCAGTTGCACAAAACACGATAAACGCCAGGATATTTTAAGTTGTTACATTTTTGTTTAGACATATTGAGTAAGGAACGGAGCTTGGGTAGAGAAGTGAAAGAAGTCTGGATGTTAAATTTTTTTTGAGAACTTTAGCTAACTCAGGTGAAAAGGAACAGATCTATGGTAGAGATATGTAGCCTTTTTCATTATTTCTATCTTCAATATGACGAGGAGGTGGATTAAATGGTAGTTTTCTGTTTGTTTTAAATAACCACCTTCTCACCATACTGAAGATAGAAATAATGAAAAAGGCTATATATCTCTAATATATATCAGTTCTGTATCGCTTACGTTAGCTAAAGTTCTCAAAAAAAAAAAAAAATTTAACACCTGGACTTCTTTTACTCCTCCGCCCTAGCTCCGTTCCTTACTCAGTATGCCTAAACAAAAACAACCTAAAGCATTCTGGCATTTACCCTGTTTGGCAATTACAATATGCCTTAACAACGATAATTATCACTCACCCAGTCATATGGAACAAATTGGAAAAATACAGGAAAACCTAATTTAACGTGAATTCGATATGTGCAATAATGTTAGTGCGAATGAGTGAAATGATACTATTTTCCAGTTTAAGCGAGTCATTAATCGGTTAATGCGATTTTTTTTTTACGTTATGTGAACTTTTTTGTTGCCAATCTGCAGCAAGTAGTGGCACATGTCAATGTAGCAGTGGGCAATGACACTTGGCAGTTGACTCAAAGCTATCGTTGCAAGTGTATGTGCAAACTCTGTTTTTTGCTCAATCACCTTTTGTTCATTTTGCTTTAATTTAGATACCTAAAAGGCTTTATTATATTCAACCCCTGATATGGAAAAGAGAAAGTGGCGCTAGTAATACAATGATTGTGCGAGATCTGGGATACAGCGAATCTACAGTTCTGACTATATTAAATATTAAATAAGAGCAAAGAATACAAAGAACAAGGATAAGTTGCTACTGCTTCTTTAAGAATGCAATACAAGCCATTTAATGATCGAGATGGAACATCTTCTATCACTCTGGATTGAGGACTGTGATCAAAAAAAGAATATCTCTTAGTACAAGGAATATGCAGGCAAAAAGCTCTTAATATTTTTACATAATTCAAAGAGACCAAATATTAAGAGGAATGTGAAAGCTTTACTGCGAGTTTAGGATGGTTTGACTGTTTTAAAAATTAAGCTGGACTGCATGACGTAAAAATAACTGGGGAATCTGCAGCCAAGTTTCCTGAAGAATTGCAAAGGATAATTCAGGAGGGCGATTATGACAATTGTCAAATAATCGGCGTCGACGAAACTGGTCTATTTTGGAAGCGTATGCAACGAAAACTTTCCTAACTAAAACTGAAACATCTCAACCAGGATACAAAGTATCTAAAGATCGTCATACACTTTTATTAGGAGACAATGCAGAAAGCGACTTTAAACTCAAGCCTATGTTAGTTTATCATGTGCAAAATCCAAGATCTAATATTATTGAAGAAATCAGCACAAATGGAAAAGAACTTGGATAATAAATGTAAGAAACTTGATCAATTCCCAATCAGAACAGTGAAGTGAGAATGTTCTCCTTCAACTAGAAGAACAGTGTAGATATGAAAAAGAAGATAAGGAGTGCGAACAAGAAGAAAATGTTGCGACTAAGAAGCTAACAGCAAAAGAACTTGAGCTAGTTTTCAATCACACTGAGCATGCTAAGGAAATTTTGTTTGATACTGATCCTGATATGGAACGAAGCTTCAAAGTCTGCTGAAATCTTGATAAAGTGATTGCCAGGTATTGCATGACAAGATGAAAAAGTTGAGCACTATTCAAACATCTTTACTTAATTTTTTTGTAAAAAAGTAGCTCAATCAAATGTTTAGATATTAAATAAAAGTTGAAGCAATTGATTTTTATTAACCTTGATGATTTTATCCTCTAATACATATAGCTTATAAATTTCTTTTTTCAAATTTATGCTAGCTGATGGATGAATTATAATTATTCCTATTGTTTACAGTATTTGCTTAGCATGCATTAATTAATGGATTAATTAATTGCATTAAGCAAGGGTTTCCTGTATTTCATGCTATGACGAACTGGAAAGAGAAATTGTGACATCTAAAGAAATCTTCCTCAATCCAGTACATATCGACGCTAACCTCAGTTATAATCTTTCAGATTGTCACTGCACTGCTATCAAACTTTGGCACTCACGAGATCATGAATGCATGCACCCAACAATGAAGTGATACACAGAACGCCTTCAGATGTCAATACATTGGTGTTTTAATGTTTAGATATTGTCTTGAAATGTTAGTTTGTATTTCTCTCATGTAATGCACCTGATGAAGTCTTCTAAGAAGACAAAACTAGTTGGGGGGGGGGGTCTCCCCCAAAAGAAAAAGGGAAAAAAACACTAGAAAATTTTCCAAAAATCTTTTCCTAATTAAAATTCATTTTTTTTATTTATGCTGTGTCTTCTATTTCTATACTACTTATGAATTAGCAACCACATAAGGTGGGAATACCCTATAGCTCCCGGGAATCATGCTCAGTCAGAGGTCGCATGCAATGTATGCATTCTCAAATTGTGTACTCAAACTCCCCCCCCCCCCCCCCCCAAGATTAAATCCTGAGTGCACTACTGGCCTGCACATTGTATTCCTTGGAAAATACATCAGCGAGAAGAATGTTTCACAATAGTAGGGAAGAAGGAGGCAGCTGCACGTGCTCCAACAGGTTTAGTACTAAGATGGGGAATTACTGATGTTATTTCAGATGAACATTTGCCATGGAAATATTTATAGAATACACAAATCTCAGAATCCAAATACCTGTGGAAAAGTAGGACAAGTGAGTTGGTAAGAGATAGGTCATTAATCAATCTAATTGCTCTCCTTTGTATTGACATATTTAAATAAACCACATTAGTCAATAATTTTGAGGAGCTTTCAGGGGGCCCTACTCCAAATGTGAGAGCAGTATTCAATAACTGGGTGGGTTTGTGAAGTAAAGTCTTGAGCAAAAGAGGAATCCTAGTTTTTAGAAGCTGAGGATGCAATTGTTGTGATGTGTTTATGCCAGGAGAGGATTGACGACAGGGTAATTCCAAGAAGAGAAATCTCATCTTGTCTGGAAATTTGAGTGTTGTTAAAAATAATACTGGGAGAAAATGTTTTTTTTTTTTTTTTTTTTTTTTTTTTTTTTTTTTTTTTTGAGAAATAAGACAAAACTGGGTTTTACTAGCATTGAAATTGAAGAGGTTATCTGAACACTATTGAAGGATGGCTTGGAGATCAGAACTGAAAGTATTGGTGGTTGATGTTCTGTAGGTTGAGGTGAGTTGTGTAGAGTAAGGTTTATCAAATGAAAGGGAGGAGTGCAATGTGCTGTCATCTGCAAAACTGCATATTGGGTTGGAGTCAACAGAAGTAGGTCATTGATATATAGAAGGAAGAGAACAGAACCTTCTGGAACCCTAGCATTAGTTGAATGGTGAGAAGATAAAGAACCATCTGCAATCACACATAGTGTGCATCCAGACAGAAAGCTGAAGAAGTCCTGAGAAGACCAAATGATGCGAGTTTGCTTAGTAAGCCTTTGTGCCAGAACAGGTCAAAGCTTTGGAGATATCAAGTGCAACCACTCGGGATTTGCCAAACTTCTCCATGGCATTTGTCCAGAGATGGATGATATATGTGAGTGGATCTGTTGATCAGCAGCTATGGAATCCATACTGGTGGTCGTTTATTAACGGAGTGCCTTTGAGGTAATGTAGAAGTTTGGATTTGATGGTTTTCTCTGTTACTTTAGATAGGACTGAGGTGAGTGAGATAGGGTGGTAGTGAGACAGCATTGATTTGTCACCCTTCTTGGGAACAGGTGAATAAAGGCCAATTTCCAGGCTGTGGGATGGGAGGTATGCGATCAGGGCCATGTGACTTTTTTGTGCCTAATTTGGACAATATATTTCTGGTCTCTTTCTGGCAAAAGGATATTGGTTGTGCATTGTGTATTGAGCATCTGGAATGGTTGGGGAGGGCTTTACAATTGTCAGTTATTAGTGCTTTGGAGGAAATGTGAAACCAGGAGAGTGGCTTTTTCTGTGCGTAATGATGCAATAGAGCCACCTAGGTATGACAGTGGATGGGAGTAATGTTGGACAAAAGTTACAACCAATTGCTTTGGTAAGAGACCAAATGGCTCAGCTGCCATTTTGACAGGCTGCAAGTTTCCTGCTTTTTCCTTTTTCAAACTCCGTTTTGGAAGCATTGATGGTTTATATAAAGATTCTTTACAACATATATACAATGTTTTTATATCACAGAATTTATGCTGCAAAGTATTCCTTTCATGCTTCAGAACTGTTCCTAATGTAATTTGAAAATAACTTTTATGTGGATGTTTTACAGAATGATAAAAGAATAGATTCAATTCAAGCAGAATAGTTCCGTTATTCTCCTATTTGTTTTTGGGAGGAGTCTTGCTCATAGACAACACATATCTATTGTTCAAAAATACAGTTTTTAAACAAAGGGATTCAAAATAAAACAGAAAAGACTCACTTTTGCAACATAAACTTACAGTTTCTCTTTCACGATCCATAATGGCTTCCAGCTCTTCAAAATGCCTCAACTTAATTTCTAACTTTTTCATCTGTGTTTCGACTAAGAGTGCTACCAAAGACTTGATTTTTCTTTCTTCAACAGCAGCCAAATGCTAAAAATGATTTTTTTAATGATAATATCTAAGCATATTTAAAATTATGTTTATCTGAAGCATCATCACTTAATCCCTTATTGTTCATAGTTTATTATAAACTCTGAAATTATATAACTAATGTATGCATCTTTACCAAGTGATAATAAAGCTGTCCTGTATATTACATTTGTTGGCTACATAAAATCACAGCAGCGCTGGACAGTAAAACAATTTATAACTTTTCTGAAGTGCAGTAAAGTTAGCAGCCAAAGAATCAAAGTTAATATTCATTTAGAAGTTATTTTATTTTATTTTTATGATGATGAACACATGGTGAAACCATTTTTAAAGGGAATGAATATATAACTACAATAAAGATTATTTAATAAATTAAACTAGTATCACATAAATATTTCACTTTGTGTATCACACAAACCAATATCAGTGTAGAAAAGAACAATAGAAAAATTCAAATAATGATAACTTGAAGCTAATGCGTCATAACAATATTTTTACATAGAGTTGTGAGGATGTCAGATGTAAATGATTACGCTATTATGATCCTAAAAATAAATAAATTCAAAATTAAATAATACAAGTGCTGATAAATATTTTCTAAATTTTGAGCACAGAAAGTGTGATTTATTATTATTTTTTTATTATTATTATAATCCCATAGGCAATAATATGTTAGTAACATGGATGGACAAAAAGGAACTTGTTCACATTTAGTTTGAAGAACTGTGAATTGTATTCTCTGGAAATGGGAAACTGTTCCAGGGGGCAGCAGAAGAATGATGAGGAGAAGTTTGCTCTGTGGGTATGGAGTTGAACTGTGAAGGAGCACCGAGTGGTTGGTGCAGGTGTTTCAATAAATTTAACAGGAGGAATTACAGATGTGCCAGTTCAGATGAACAAGGCCATGGAAGTAAATGCAGAAGATGCAAGGAGCAGAAACTGTGTACCTGTGTGTGTATGAGACTGGGTGGAGTGAATTGGTGAGAGATGAGTCATTAATCAGCCTAAATGCTCTCTTCTGCACTGAGTCAAATAATGTTAAGAAGCTCCTAGGGATACCACCTAGCTCCCAAGTTTTGGAGAGGGGAGATTGGCAATTTGTACAGAGTTAATAGCTGTTCAGAGGTGAGCACAGAGGCACAGGCACATTACAGCTATTCCTACTGAGGAAGCAACAGTTGTAATGTGCTTATGCCAAGTGAGGTCTGATGAAAGAATAATCCCAAGAAGAAAGATCTCATCTTGTCTAGAGATTTGGGTGCTGTTGAGAGTAAGAGTGAGACTGGAAAGAAATGATTATTTTTTGTGGGAGATAACACAAAACTGTCTAAACCACTACGAGGAATGGTTTGTAGATCAGAATTTAGGGCAGTAGAGGTTGTTGTTCTGGACGTTTTAGTGATTTATGTAGGATATGGTTTGTCAAATAAGAAAGAGGAATGTAGTGTATGTGGACCCCAGCATTTTTTTAGGAATACCTTTTTAACTTCTTGCATCTACTTTGAAATTCTGATTATTTATATCCTTGCTAAACTTACCAATGACTCACTGGCAGAATCAATAATAATTTTCTCTGGATTTTGCCAATGGATCTCAAAGAAGGTTTGGTTTCTGTTTTCAGTCACTTCTCTCCCATAATATGTGTATATCTGACTCTGCAGTTCACATCTCAGAGTGGTTTGTGATTAATTCTTTTGAAAACTTTGGTATACATTTATGTTTTTAATTGGACTCATTCTTAACCTGGTCAATACTGTTGAATATTTTCTATGTCAACTCCACTGTACACTCATATTATAGACCAATCTGAAAATATCACTATCAACAAAAACATAATTTTCCTGTTTTGTGTTTGTTCTCTCCAAAGGAATTTATGCACATTTGTATGTTGGGTCATGGTGCTTATAATCTGCTGTTATTATAAGTCTTACTCCCCACCCAACTCTGGTTCAGGTTTCAAGACTCATCCTTTTCTTTATAAGGGCTGACCTTTCTAATGATTAAAGACATCTCTCTACTTCTCCCCCCCAACTTCCAAGAGACGAATACAGATGACTCTCACTATACAGTTCCATTTTGAAATTTGCCCACATCGCTCTTTTTCTTCTTTATTTTTTTAAGTATGTTGAGTTCATACACAAGAGGTTGGTTAATCAATCCATGTATGGATAGTGGGTAGGGAAAGGAGAAACGTATTTACTTGCACTACTTGAAAGTGGCTCCTGTTAGAATATTATCTTCAAGCTGAATACTACAGCTACTCTCTCCTTTTTCTGATCACAAATTTTTGAATAAATCAGATTATTGTAGAATTTTCTCACCTGTGTGGGTCTCCTTAAGCTCAGTAACCAATTATACTGAGATGGTATTTTAAAAATCTCACACCTAAACCTTCTTAAAGGTTACTTGAGGTATGGTTTTAGGCAGAAGATGATGTTCATCACCCAGCACAAGACTACTACTTTGTTTACTGGGTAGTAGTTTCATAAATGAAAAAGTTCCATGTTAGGCCTCTAGAGGACAGGGTTTCCATATTATGTAAAAAATACATCATCATCAAATTCCTGACATGTACACTCAAGGGGTGTACAGGATATGATAGGACTATACGAAAAATTTACATCATTACTAACTTCCTATCTACAATTTTCCTCCAAATCAGTCTGTTACTTGTCAAGACTCCAACATTATCAGATCTTATATTTCTATCATCTAAGGCACTTTGTACCATATCAATCAACCTATATCTTGGTCTTCCTCTGGGCCGTTTCCCTGCCAACTTGGCAGAGAACACTTGTTTTGCTAATCTTTCCTCACCCATTCTGTTTTTAAGTGACCATACAACCTCAGATTAGCTTTGCTAACACATTCCTGGATGCTGACAATGACAAGTTCTTTCCTAATATCCTCGTTTTTAATATAATATTGCCATCGATGCCATCTATCCACGCCTCTAATCTTTTTCAGGACTCATATCTGCAGTCTCTAGTCTCTGGTCAAGTGTTTTACTTCTGACCCAGCTATCAGATCCATAAGTTAAAAACTGATTTAAACACTGTTGTATACAGCTAATTTAGTGTTCTGATTAATTTCTCTCTTATTCCATATAAATTTATTCAGTTGACTTCCTACCATACCAGATTTGTTGGTTCTGTTGTCCATTTCCATATTTAATTTACCATCTTCACTAAAATCATGCCTAAGTAGCTGAAATGTTTTACTTGTTCCAAAGTTTCTCCATTCACAACGAAGTTCACATTTTCAATGATTCTGCCTATTTTCATTGTCTTTGTCTTTTTATTGCTGACCTTCATACCATATCTATTACAACAGTTATTCAATTTACTCAGAGAATCTTGCAGACTTGTAGCGGATTTATTTAGAAGTAAACATTGTCCTCATAAAGCAAAGAGCTGACATACATTAACATTTCCAATTTTGATATCATGTTTAATACCACTTTCCTTCATAATGTGATCCATATAGATAATGTACATCCTTATTCATCCACAGATTTAACACTAAACCATCTTCCTGTACTTCCTTCAATTATAACTGCTGACTTACAACTCAAATAAAGACTAAGTATTGTTTGATATAATGCCCCATTGACACCACATAACTGTAGCGTATTGAATAGCTTCTCTCTTGGCACCTTGTCAAATGCCTTTTTACAGATTGACAAAACTTAAATACAGATCTTTATTATATTCCCATGCTTTCTCAACTATTTGTCGTAAAGTGAAGATCTGATCCTGACCTCTATTTGGCATGAATCCAGCTTGTTCTTCCACAATTCTTCTCAACCATTTCTCAAGTATGCTTGCATAAATCTTGCCAGGAACACTCAGTAGGGATATACCTCTGTAATTCTCACAATCAGTTTTATTTCCCTTTTTATATATGGGCACTATGAGAGCGCTACTCCAATCATCGGGAATTCGTCCCTCTGTCCAGGCTTTCTGAACTACGCAGTGCAGCCACAGTAAGACTTTTATACCACCATACTTCAGCATTTCTGGTCGAATATCATCTACTCCTGCTGCTGTTCCACATTTCAAGCCTTTGATGGTTTTTTCTATTTCAAGTATGGATATGTATTCCTGTTGAGTGTTTTTTACCACTGTGCTATCACTGCTTGTTTCATTTAGCAGTTTTTCAAAGTAATTAGTCCATACTTCAAGGATATCTTTTTCTCCCATTGTCATGTCACCTTTATCATCTCTAATTCCTTTTACAGCACTCTTTCCTCCATTCCTAAGCTTCTTCAACAACCTCAGGAATATTTTGCCACCTTCTTGATATTTATTTTCTATATTCTTGCCAAAATCCTCCCATGACTTTTGTTTAGCTAGTTTTACACACTGTTTAGCTTTCTTACATTTGTCTCTGTATTCTCTAACAGCACAAGCTGACTTATTTGCCAGGAACTTTTGATATGCTTTCTTCTTTTCCTTCACTACCTCTTTAACTTCCTGTGTCCACCATGGAGTTCTGATTTTTCTAACCTTGCAGACAACCTCACCACATGCCTCTCTGGCTGAGTCAATCAGGGTTTTCTTCAAGGCTTGCCACTGAATTTCCAAGGTTTGGTTACTGTTCTCAAATTCTTTCATTTTTTCTTCAATAATCTTTGTGTATTTTAGTCTACAGTTCACATCTTAGAGCTGCTCAACTTTTATTTGCTTTAAAACTTTCTTACATGTTATTCTTTTCAATATGAAATTCGATTTTATCCTGCTCAAGACTAAATAGTGATCACTTCCAGTTTCAAATTCTCTGTACACTCTGGTATCCTGCAAGAGGGAGAAAACATCACTATCAACAATAACATAGTCAATGAGACTTTTCTTATTTCTTTCCTCTTCTCTCCATGTGAATTTGTGCACATTTTTATGTTGGAACATGGTGTTAGTAATAACCAGTCCATGTCCTGAGCAGAAATTCAACATGTATTTGCCATTATTATTAGCTTTGCTCTTTACTCCAAATTTTCCCAAAATATTTTTGTATGTCTCACAATCATTTCCTACTCTGCTATTTAGATCCCCAACAAGGACCAACTTTTCCTTTTTCATTGTGTCAGATGCTTTCTCTAAAGCATCAAAAAATTCCTCCGCTTCTACCTTGGTAGTAGAATCTTCTGTGGGACCATAGGCACAAATAAGTCTCATTGCCCAATTCTCCATTCTGATATTTGCCCACATCACTCTACTTGAGACTGCCTGCCATTCAAGAAGATTAGCCTCGCATTTTGTGTTGAATACTATGGCTACTCCTTTTCCTTGATTGTCATTGCCTGAATATAACATTTTGTATTTATTGCTCAGAAAGATCTCACCAGTTTTTGTCTTTTTTGTTTCAGTCACCCCTATTATGTCGATCTGGTACTTATCTAATTCCTCAGCTAGTTCCATTTCTTTGCCATTCAGGCTTCTTATGTTGATAGTACCGATCTTTAACTCTGGTGATGTTGAGTTGGGGGTGTGCTTTCAGATTTGTTCCAGTAGTTGACTTTTTGCTGTTTGCCCTGGGGGAAAACAACGGGGCCTTGTTTAATTGGGCGACATCCCAGCTGGCATGAAATTTTTTCATGTTGTACCATCATTTTGTATATTGGTTTACTATATTTTATTGGTATAATAAAAATACAAAAAATACATAACGGGTGAACATAAGGATAAAAGCTTACAACTGGGAGGAGGCCTCCACATAAACTTTGAAGCGATATGGAGAACTGACTGGGACTTCTAACCAAATGTCCAATCCTCACCTTTCTGTGAAGCATCCTGTTAGGTATCTACCTGGATAGTGAATGAACAAAGATAGACTGGCAATTTGGGATTCAGCAGACCATAATGGAAAATTATGATAGGAGATAAGAATTTCATGAAGCTGAGGCATTGCCCGGTTAAACAAGCCCCCTATTGTTTTCATCAGGGAACCAGGGTGAACAGCACAAAGTCAGCTACTATAACAAATTCCAGAACACATACTAAGTCAACAGAGTTCAAGAATGATACTATCAACATAAGAAGCATCAATGGAAAAGATATGGAGCTAGCAGAAGAATTGGATAAGTACCAGATTGAAATAATAGGTGAGATCTTTCTAAGCGACAAATACAAAATATTATATTCAGGCAATAACAAACGGGAAAAAGGAAAAGCTATAGTATTCAACCACCCAATACAAGGAGAATCTTCTTGAATGGTAGGCAATATCAAGTAGAGTGATATGGGAAAATATCAGAACTGGATAACGAAACTCATTTGTGCCTATGTTCCCACAAGGTTCTACTAAGGAAGAAATGGAGGAATTCTGTAAAGAATTAGAGAACTCAGCTAACAACTGAAAAAGGAAAAATTGGTCTAACTGGAGATCCAAACCAGCAGAGTACAAAATGATTACCAAATATATAGAAATGTTTTGGGAAAATTTGGAGAAAAGAGCAATGCTAATAATGGCAAGTGCCTGCTGGTGTTCTGTTCAGGACATAAACTAGTTATTACTCTAACTGAAAAATGTGCACAATTTCAGATGAAGAAATAAGAAAACTCTCACTGACTTTTCTTTTAGTGTAGATGGAAAAACTGCAAGTGGCAAAATATTCTGCAGGCTATTGAAATAGCTTAGAAATGGAGGAAAGAGTATTGTATAAAGAATCAGATATGATCAAGGTGACATGAAAAGTAAAGATAAAGATGTCTGGAGTAATTACTTTAAAAGACTGCTAAATGAAACAAACAATGTTGAAAAGTGCTTGTTTCATTAAATCAAATATAAAACTGAATTTCATTTGAAAAGAAGGGTGTGTGTAAGAAAGTTTCAAAGTTGAGCAGCTATTAGAAGTGAAATACACAAATACACAACCATTATTCAAGAAAAAGTGAAAGAGATTGAAAGCAAATAACCAAATCTCAGAGATTCAGTGGGAAACCCAGAAGAAAACATTGAATGTTTCAGCCAAAGAAGTATGCAGTGAGATAATCTGCAAGGATAGAAAAATCAGAATCGTGGACTAAGGAAGTTAAAGAGGCAGTCAAGGAGAAGACGAAAGCATATCAAAAGTTCCTGGCAAATAAATCAGTTTGTGCTCTAAGAAAATACAGAGAAAAATGTAGGAAAACAAGTCACGAGAAGACTTTGTAAGAACATAAAAAATAAATATCAGGTAGATGGCAAAATATTCTATTGAAATAGCTTAGAAATGGAGGAAAAAGTACCGTAAAAGAAAATAGAGATGACAAGGATGACATGAAAACTAAAGATATTTATCTTTATTTTTCTGAAGTAATTACTTTGATCATCATGTGATAGAAAAATTTTAACAGGAATGCAGTCAAGAATACATAACAGTACCTGAAGTAGAAAAAGCCATCAAAAACCTGAAATGTGGAGGTATAAAAGTTTTATGGTGGATGCACTGCATTAATCAGAAGGCCTGGTCAGAGAGTCAAATTCTGGATGATTGGAGTAGACACCTTTCATATATAAAAAAAGGAAATAAAACAATGTGAGAATTACAGAGGTATTTCCTTACTGAGTGTTCCTGATAAGATTTATGCAAGTATACTTGATATATCAATTTATATATCAAATATATCAATATTATTCAATGGAAAAATGAGAGTTTGAAAACAAGAATCAAACCCTGAAGAGCCAGTGGCAGACTAAAGAAAACTGTGATTGATCGATTCAGTGAGAGGTATGCAAGGTTATAAAAATCAGTACTCCATGGTGGACTTAGAAGTTATGAAAATAGAAGAAAGCATAATGAAAGAATTCCTAGCAAGCCAGTTAATATGAGAAAATTCAGTAAGAATATTAGAAGGTAACAATGCTCTCTCTAGGCTGATGAGAAAGCTTAGAAATAGAGAAAAGAGTACTGAAAAAGAATTTGAGATGATAAAGGTGACATGAAAGCTGAAGATAAAAATATTTTAGATGTCTGGAGTATTTACTTAAAATGAAACAAGAAATGAAAGAACTGTGGTTGAAAAAGACATCAAAACCCTCAAATATGGAATGTCAGCCAGAGTAAGAGGATATTTCACTGGAAATGCTCAAACAAAAAAATCTCACAGTGGCTGCAAAATTCAGAATGTCTGGTCAGAAGATTGAATTCTCGATGATTAGAGCAGATCTCTTTGTATTCATCTATTAAAAGGGAAATAAAACTGAATGTGAGAATTACAAAGGAATTTACATGCTGAGTGTTCCAAGTAAGATTTATGCAAGCATGCTTGAGAAGAGGCTAAGTAAAATTGTTGAAAGAAAACCTCGAGAAAAACATCTTTCTTTAGGCTAAACAGAGGTCAGAATCAGATTTTCATTTTAAGACAAATAGTTTAGAAATCATGGGAATATAACAAGGTGACAAGAGAAAAATTGTTTAAAATCTTGCAATTACATGGCATAAATGGGCAATTAAGCAATACAGTCTATATTTGAGTTTTAAGTCAGCAGTCAACTGAAAGGGGTGCTAGCAGATAGACTGGTGTAAAATTCCATGCGCACTATCTTCACTATTATTCATCTGTATGGATCGCATTATGAAGAAAAGTGGCATTAGATCTGATATCAAAAATGAAGATAAAAAGTCCATGAAATACTAAAGAGCACAGTTATGAGGGTTCTGAGAAAAATTCAGAAAGTCGGCAGATGGCATCAATGGCAAAATCACACAAAAAATGAAGATAGTAGGAATTTGACATTGTCAACATTCAGGAGCATGCGAGCAGAGCTAATTCCAGGTGGTTCAGTAACTTAATTTACTCAATTTCATTACATAATGAAAGTGACAAATACATTTTTACCTTAGCTTTCACAGCAGCAGCACCTAAAGCAGCTGCAGCAGCTGTAGACAGGTGTGCATCTTTTACTAATCTGTCTCGTTCTGTCTCAGGCTTTTTAGGTTGCTGCTGCTGTTCCTCCTCTTCTTCTGGTGGCTGCTCATTTTCTTCTTTCTCACCATTTTCTCCAGAATCTTGTTCTATTTTCATCTGGGGTTGATGATCTTCATCTTGCTTGAATTCAGCCGTAACATCCTTCTCGTTCTCTTTTCCTATTCTTACTTGATCCACTTCCATTTCTTCAACCTATAAAGAAAAATATCTTCAATATATTACACTTAATTTCTTTAACTGTATCATTTGATATAGATAAGAACTTCTACTTTAAATTTTTCTAAGTTATCATAACTAGCTCTTCCAGATGTACAATGATATAAAAAAAAACAACAAAAAAAAAAAATCAAATGTATTCTTCAATCTTTGTAAGCAGAAGTGCTAAATTGAAATACAAAGTGGAATTATTTTGAATGAACTTAACTTTGATTACTTAATATCAACTGCAACATCTATTGAGTTGTAATGCCAATTTAAATGCCATCATCACATAAATAAGTCTTTGAAAATACTCTGAATTCAGAGAATATATTAATTCACTCTATATACTTGTGGTGTGTGAAATATGAAATAAAAGAATAGATCTGATTAATATAATAATATAATATATTAAATAGTAATAATAAAAATTGTTTTATAACACAAAAGAAGATCAAATGAATCGAAGATGGATCACATTAAAATGCAGACTTAATTTTCTTGTCTCCCACACACACCAAATAATGCTCTTTGTAGATGCACAATATAGCATCTCACAGTCAAGTCACCTTCCCACAGTACAGCCTCTTTCCACAAATGGGGGGGACCATCATCTTGCTTATTGAAGGCCATAAGTGGTTTTGCAGTCATTTGGTTACCAGAACAAGAGCTCAAGGTCTCCATTTCCCCTTTTTATATGCAATGTGGGTGAAACTGTTCTGCAGGCCAGCTGCTAAACCCCCCCCCCCCATTCATATAGGACCAAATTGGTTCAATCCTGTATACTAACAAATCCAGAGGCTTCCCAATCAACAAATGATTGGGAAGCAGAATCCTGTTGCTACTAATTCTGCCAGTTTGTGAATAGAGGGAGACAAAGTATGGTGGTATGCAGAGGGAACTGCCAAGGAATCCATGTGTGAGCAACTGGGTTCCCTATATGTGGGCAGTATGTTTGTAAGTGTCACTTCACATGCATGCTCCTATTCCTTATTATCTCTTCCATTTCAATATATAATGAATTAGTACAGACACAAATCCAACAAAAAATGGTAGTAGTGTGTATGTCATTTACATTGCTGTTTAGACAACATTCATGGCCTAAAGAACAATATAAATGATGTACACCAATATCAGTCATCTAAACCAGAATTATTATTATTATTCCTAACAGAATCTCAGTTGGTAAACTCAACACTTACTGTCTACCTTAACTATCTGAACTACACATTACACAGTTCTTCTGCAAGGACACTTGTGCATTCATGACAACTGACATCCCACATCAGAGATTGCAAAACCTCAAATCTCCCCCATCCACAACACACACACACTAATTTTATCAATTCTGACTGAAAATTTCTTTACCAAACTATTTTGTTACATTCATTTGCTGTCTCTATCACTCTCCAAACTCCAATAACTCTGATCTCTTCATGCAGTGTGGGTGACTTTGTGGTGACAAAACTATTTATCTGTAAAGCTTGATTTTTACAGCTGAACTATCCTAATAGTGAGGTCATCTTTCTTGGGGATTTCAACATTCACAACTCAAATTGGCTTCCCTCGTTCTACATCCCACCAATTCAGGTGGGTAGGAATGCTGCAAAGGTATTTACATCAGCAATGATCTAATACAGAGAGTCAATCTTCCTACCTGAATAACAGATAACTCCAACCAACTTGCCCACACATTTGACCTCCTCTTAACAAGCTCCCATTCCAAATATGCTCAGGATGTCACTTCTCCTCCTCCTGGTAACTCAGACTATAATTTCATATGAGTCTCCTTTGCCCAACAATTCTCAGTCTTGTGTCCTTAGGTACTACAAGGTTGCCAAATGGGATGATCTCTGTGACTTCTAGTCCTCCGTTCCATAGTCAGACTACTGCTTCTTTTCTCTCTCTCAATCCAAACGCTTGCTCAGACCAAATAACAGAAATCCTCATCTGTTATTTGCCTTCATCTCTCATTCCATCCAAATTCCCGACTACTATCTAAACCTTATTGAAAAAGTGTGCAAACACAGTAAAAGAGAAAAAAAATTCAGCATAGCACAAGTGGCTCAAGACTTTAAGGATATTGGCAGAAGAAAGTTAAAATATTTTGGACACACTGAAAGGATGGAAGGGGGGGGACTTCTCAGAACAATAATAGAAGGTAAAGTTCCTGGAAAAAGAGGAAGGGGTAGACCATCAATGCCTTGATGGATGGTGTGTGTGTGGAGTGACTGATCTTCAGAGTTGAGGCCTTCAGAAAAGCAAACAGGACTACATGGTGAGGCCTGGTGTGGCACATCATTGAGCATCGGAGTGACCATACGGCATCTGTAGATGCCATATGGTCACTCCGATTATAATATATAAGAAATATATTTCTTATATATTTCTTGTGCTTTTCAAGACAGATGATGCTGGCAATCTCCCAGTTTGTCCATAACAACAAGTTGCAAGAACAAAGAACCTTGCACACACACCCACAACAGAGAGGAGAGGGAGTTGATCTTTAGGATGCCAGATAGCCTCACATAAGGTTTGAAAGCAATGCACATATTTCTTATATGTTTCTTATTCATTTCTATTTTTTTCTCATTCAGTTCTATTTTTTCAGAGGTGTCCCAGATGTAGGGAATACAACAGCATTACTATAATCTGCACATTGAGAAGGATAAGGTGACAGGAAGAACAACTATTTTGTTAATCTTTTTGACATCACAGCCACTGGACAGAAAAGTATGGTGAATAAAGCTGTGAAGAAAGCCTTGTTAGAACAAAGGTTGAGGCCCTGTTAACTAGGATTTTAATTATACCATATTTGGGAGTGGATGATGGGAAAGTTTGTGTGGGGTTTTCTGTAAACTGAGGAGAAGATTTTTTACATGGAGTGGTCGGCGGAACACAGAATACATTATGAATGCAGGTAGCATAAATGAGTATGCTGACTCTATGCAGGTTACTGTAGCCATAATAGGCATAAAAAAGATTTCCAGAAAGATGCTTATGATTTTCCAGAAAACATTTTCTAGTTGCATGTCTACAAAACCAATATTAAATATAGCAATCATAAACAGTGACCTCAAATTATAATACACATAGTGTCAGTTTGCTTTCTTATAAGTATAATCTGTCTTCTGCATATGGGTAATTTATACAAACATTTTGCTGGTAAATAATATAATTAACATGTTCCTGAATTAGTACTCTTAATCACCATGTCCTTCTGAATGATTCTATTATGTTAAGCACATTAGATGGCAGATCTTTCATATCATGATTTTCTCTCCTCCCAGTAAAACATATATAGAAAACCAGTATTGACATAACAAAACAGTATGTTAAGGTGACAGATTGTAATGTTATTTAAAAAAAAAAAAAAAAAAATATATATATATCATCATCATCTTCCTTATACCCTCTTTTTACCTTGCGGTGTCGAGGGTCCATTGATCATCGAACCTCAATCCGTTTACAGGATAAGGTGGTCAGCCTTATACCCCGGTGTATCCCATTGCCTGTAGTGTTGAGTTCTCAAGGCCAGTTTGCCTGCTTGCAGGATGAAAAACCCCAGAATAAACTGGGGAAAAAACCCTGCTGTCCACGCCCAAGACTGGCTAACTTGGCTATGGCTGAGGAAGATCCTTCAGCTCCTCACGTCACCGACGGGAATCGAACCTAGGACACTCCTTCCCCAGGCATATGGTTGCGAGGCGCATAACCACTAGGCTAACCGCGCGATATATATATATATATATATATATATATATATATATATATATATATATATATATATATGGAAGCAATAAATAAGATGATGTATTACAAACAGCACAGACAAGTTTGTTTTGGGAGAAAGCTGTCAAATTCATGCTGAAAAACAACATAGGTTAAGTTACTGCATAGTGTCAATCAGCCTGTAAATTGTATACCTATAGGTCATTAAACAGTAAATACCTAGACTTTTGTAAGAAATGGCAATAGGTATCTCAGCACTAACCCAGTAACAAAGCATGCAGTCATACTTTTGAATTCCACTACTTTAACATAGATATTCATGGCTGTAATGTTTGATTATAAGCTAGCTGATTTAATGGCATGGTTAAAAGAATTTTTTTTCTTCATCATAAAAAGAAAACTCAACCATCTTATAACTGATTATAATTTACATGCACAAATTTAGAGCCATTTCTACAAGTGTTTACAGTATGCATTACAAAGTCTAATCCAATCACTGGAATCCTGACTGAAGTGTCAGGGACAAAAAAAAAAAAAAAAAAAAAAAAAAAAAAAAAAAAAAAAAAAAAAACATAAATAAATAAAATAAATAAATAAATAACATGCATATCAGAAACTATTTCACACCTTTTCTTGTTGAACTGGTTTCTCAAGTTTCACTTCTGTTGCACGAGGCTGTTGATGAGTTGAAACATTCTCTTTTGCTTCTTTCTCTCCACTTTCTTCTACATGAATTAAAAGTTCAAAATGAAATATAAAAACATTATTAATTCACACAGTTAAATTTAAATCATTACATTGATTCATAAGTCACTAAATTAAATTTAATATGCAAGTTATCTACAGAGAAAAATTATTTGAGTCATATCAAATGTTCAACATTCGACTGAAAAAAGAGAGCAAGTCAAATCTTAATTAACTATACAGGGTTATTCAGAAGTCAGTGAAACATTTTAAACATTCATCACTAATAAATTACACAACAGATGCTATATTTTATTACACTGAAATAAAGGTAAACTGTCCAATTTTTTTACATACCTCACAAATGCTCAATGTGTCTATCCACCTTTGCTAATGCGGCAGACATCAAGCTGATAATCCATTTTGTCACATGTACATGTTAGCATGTCATGGTCATTCAGTGTCAACAGCTGTGGTGATTCAACTGCGAAGTTCCAAGAGATTAGTGAGGAGTGCGGGTGCACAAAAACACAAAGTCCTTTGCACCATATTTGCTACTATTGCCTCCTAGCGACAAACCATGGTAACTACACACACGCGGATGGTTTTCTCAAACAAATTTGGAGAGTTTGTAGTTCTTTTGCCATAAAATTTACCACTCTGTTGCACAGTTTATTAGCAGTGAATGTTTAAGATGTTTGGACTTCTGAATAACTCTGCATAATGTTACAAGAAATTTTATAAGTGAACATAGTAAAAACTATTCCATTCATTATAAAATGATTACTAGGGAGATGGAACGAAATTATCAATTTTTTTCAACAAGGATCAAATTTTGCTGGCAAGACCTCCATAAGTGTTTACCTCATTACTGAAATATGGGAGACAACCCATTTTACATACACTTGGCTCGTGTTAAACCTCCCTAAACAGCCATGATGTGTGAAGACAGTGACCAAAACATAGATGTGAAATTTAAGCTAACACCTTATGAGGAGTAATAATCCTATGTGCTTAAGATTCTTGTAGATAAACTTAAAGTCATATGTGCTTAAGAGTGCACTTATCTGGATTAATTGAAAATCAGAGGTGTGTCTAAACCAGTGATACTGAAAGTAAGAAACACATTCCTACACATCATGCAAAAAAGTATACAAAACTATGAAAATATACCATTTATATTTCTGGTTTTCTTATCATATATTTTGCATTAAAGCACAGACAAAATGAGAGAACCTTCTACTTTGTAACATGATTTATTTTTTATCATCAATGGGGTAAGACACCCACCTCACTCATTGTGTAATCATCCATGAGTTAGACAAGTGTCTGACATCGTCAGACACTTGTCTAACTCATGGATGATTTCAGGTATAACTCATGGATAATTTCAGGTATAACTCATGAATAATTTCAGGTATAACTCATGAATAATTTCAGGTATAACTCATGAATAATTTCAGGTATAACTCATGAATAATTTCAGGTATAATCGCTATGGAAGGTCTTCCTGACTTAGGGGCATCTGTTGTCTCAGGATGCCCAGATTTCAACTTGGCCACCCATCTGGCAACTACTGAATATGTTGGGGCATAGTCACACACAAAGTTTGATGAATCTCAGTTGTGGACTTTTCTTGCAGCAAGAAAAACTTCATGATGACCGGCACCTCTATGTCTTCGAATTTATTCAAAATCTCTGGCATGTCTCTTCTTATACATCCTAAAAGAAAAAAACAAATTATGATTTGATGAAACATGAGAATTAAAAGGTTTTAACATGTTCCTCTGTGGTGCTCAAGGGTAAAAGCTGTATAACTGAGAGGAGACCTCCACATAGCCTTTACAGGAATGCAGAGAACCGACCAGGACTTCTGACCTAATGTCCAATCCTCACCTTCTCGTGGTGCACCCTGTTGGGTATTTCTACCTGGAAACTGAACGAACGAGAATGGGCTAGCAATTTTGGATTTAGCCGACCAAATTGTATTCAAATTGGTTAAACCAAAATACAAAATGATGGTACAACATGACAAAATCTCATGCCGGCTGGGGTGTCGCCCTGTTAAACAAGGCCCCCGTTGTTTTTGCCAGGGAACCAGGACGAACAGCGAAAAGTCAGCTACAGGAACAAATCTGAAAACACACCCCAACTCAACATCACCAGAGTTAAAGATCGGTACTATCAACATAAGAAGCCTGAATGGCAAAGAAATGGAGCTAGTGGAGGAATTAGATAAGTACCAGATCAACATAATAGGGGTGACTGAAACAAAAAAGACAAAAACTGGTGAGATCTTTCTGAGCAATAAATACAAAATGTTATATTCAGGCAATGACAATCAAGGAACAGAAGGAGTAGCCATAGTATTCAACACAAAATGCGAGGCTAATCTTCTTGAATGGCAGGCAGTCTCAAGTAGAGTGATGTGGGCAAATATCAGAATGGAGAATTGGGCAATGAGACTTATTTGTGCCTATGGTCCCACAGAAGATTCTACTACTAAGGTAGAATCGGAGGAATTTTTTTTTTATGCTTTAGAGAAAGCATCTGACACAATGAAAAAGGAAAAGTTAGTCTTGTGGATCTAAATAGCAGAGTAGGGGATCTAAATAGGAAATGATTGTCAGACATACAAAAATATTTTGGGAAAATTTGGAGAAAAGAGCAAAGTTAATAATAATGGCAAATATCTGTTGGATTTCTGCTCAGGACATGGACTGGTTATTAGTAACACCATGTTCCAACATAAAAATGTGCACAAATTCACATGGAGAGAAGAGGCAAGGAATAAGAAAAGTCTCATTGACTATGTTATTCTTGATAGTGATGTTTTCTCCCTGGTGCAGGACACCAGAGTGTACAGAGGATTTGAAATTGGAAGTGATCACTATTTAGTCTTGAGCAGGATAAAATTGAATATCTTATTGAAAAGAATAACATGTAAGAAAGTTTTAAAGCAAATAAAAGTTGAGCAGCTCTAAGATGTGAACTGTAGACTAAAATACACAAAGATTATTGAAGAAAAAATGAAAGAGTCTGAGAAGGAATCAAACCTTGGAGATTCAGTGGCAAACTGAAGAAAACATTGATTGATTCTGCCAGATAGGCATGTGGTGAGGTTGTCTGCAAGGATAAAAAAATCACAACTCCCTGGTGGACACAAGAAGTTAAAGAGGCAGTGAAGGAAAAGAAGAAAGCATATCAAAAGTTCCTGGCAAATAAGTCAGCTTGTGCTCTTAGAGAATACAGAGACAAATGCAAGAATGCTAAACACTGTGTAAAACTAGCTAAACAAAAGTCATGGGAGGACTTTGGCAAGAATATAGAAAATAAATATCAAGAAGATATTTGAAGTAGAAAAAGCTATCAAAGGCCTGAAATGTGAAAAGGCATATGAAAAGGAATATGAAAGGCAATATTTTCTGGAGGTTGTTGAAGAAGCTTAGGAATGGAGGAAAGAGTGCTGTAAAAGGAGATAGAGATGATAAAGGTGACATGAAAATGGGAGAAAAAGATATCTGGAAGTAAGGAGTAATTACTTCGAAAAATTGCTAAATGAAACAAGCAGTGACGACAGCACAGTGGTAAAAAACACTGACTAGGCATGCAGTCAGGAATACCTATCCATATTTGAAGTAGAAAAAGCTATCAAAGGCTTGAAATGTGGAAAGGCAGCAGGAGTAGATGATATTCGACCAGAAATGCTGAAGTATGGTGGTATAAGTCTTACAGTGGCTACACTGCATAGTTCAGAAAACCTGGACAGAGGGACGAATTCCCGATGTTTGGAGAAGAGCTCTCATAGTACCCATATATAAAAAAGGAAATAAAACTGAATGTGAGAATTACAGAGGTATATCCCTACTGAGTGTTCCTGGTAAGATATATGCAAGTATACTTGAGAAACGGTTGAGAAGAATTGTGGAAGAAAAGCTTGGTGAAGAACAAGCTGGATTCAGGTCAAATAGAGGCTGTCAGGATCAGATCTTCACTTTACGACAAATAATGGAGAAATCATGGGAATATAACAAAGATCTGTATTTAAGTTTTGTTGATTTGGAAAAGGTATATGACAAGGTGCCAAGAGAGAAGCTGTTCAATACGCTTCAGTTATATGGTGTCAATGGGGCATTATATCAAGCAATACTTAGTCTTTATTTGAGTTGTAAGTCAGCAGTTAGAATTGAAGGAAGTACAGGAAGATGGTTTAATGTTAAATATGGTGTGAAACAAGGATGTACATTATTCCCCTCTGTTATTCATTATCTATATGGATCACATTATGAAGGAAAGTGGTATTAAACATGATATCAAAATTGGAAATGTTAATGTCAGCTCATTGCTTTATGAGGACAATGTTATACTTCTAAATAAATCCACTACAAGTCTGCAAGATTCTCTAAGTAAATTGAATAACTGTTGTAATAGATATGGTATGAAGGTCAGCAATAAAAAGACAAAGACAATGAAAATAGGCAGAATCATTGAAGATGTCAACTGTGTTGTGAATGGAGAACCTGTGGAACAAGTAAAACATTTTAGCTATTTAGACACGATTTTTAGTGAAGATGGTAAATTAAATATAGAAATAGACAACAGAATCAGCAAACTGGTATGGTAGGAAGTCAATTGAATAAATTCATATGGAATAAGAGAGAAATTAGTCGGAACACAAAATTAGCTGTATACAAGACAGTGTTCAAACCAGTTTTAACTTATGGATCTGAGAGCTGGGTCAGAAGTAAAACACTTGACCAAAGACTAGAGACGGCAGATATGAGAGTCCTGAGAAAGATGAGAGGCATGAACAGATAGCATCAATGGCAATATCATATTAAAAACGAGGATATTAGAAAAGAACTTGACATTGTCAGCATCCAGGAATGCATTAGCAGAGCTAATCTATGGTGGTATATAGTCACTTAAACAGAATGGGCGAGGAATGATTAGCAAAACAAGTGTTCTCTGCCAGGTTGGCAGGAAAACGACCCAGAGGAAGACCAAGATATAGATAGATTGATATGGTATAAAGTACCTTAGACGATAGAAATATAAGATCTGATAATGTTGGAGTCTTGACAAGTAACAGACTGGTTTGGAGGAAAATTGTAGATAGGAAGTTAGTAATGACGTAAATTTTTTCATGTAGTATTATCATATCCTGTACACCCCTTGAGGGTACATGGCAGGAATTTGATGATGATGATGATAACATATGTTCTTTCTTGTGATTATATCAGTTGCTTTAATGTCATTTTTGTTCTAAGTGTTGAGAACTTCTCACTCCCCCCCCCCCTGTAAACAGTAAACTGTGAGATACTTTCCAAATACAAAACGGTATCAGGCAGGGGTGTGTGCTTTCTCCTCTTCTCTTCAATCTCTACAGTGAAGATATTTTTGAAAGTATGAAAAAAGTGGAGAGAGTAAAAATAGGAGGTAAAATATAAATAGCCTTTGTTATATCAATTGCTGAGATAGAGAGAGAGAAGATAACTTACAAAAGTTGGTACAGCAAATAAATACAGAGAGTAAAAAATATGGACTTACATTAAATTCCTAAAAACAGCTAAAGTTATAATAGTAAGCAGAGAAAACTATACCCCAATGTTAAAAATAAAAGTATAAAACCAAATTATAGAACAAGTCAAATGTTATATATTTATTTAGGACTTTAATTATAGCTGATGGAAAATACAAAAGAGAAATTAAGAGAAGAACAGAAATTGCAAATTAATCTTTAACAGAATGAAGAACATACTAACAGCAAGATAAATAAAAACTAGATTACAAATGCTTCAATGCTTTTTCATCTACTTTTCTCTACAGAGTAGAGGCATGGACAATAAAGAAGGAAGACAGTAGAAGGATTGATGCTTTCAAGATGTAGAAGTATAGGAAAGCACTGAATTTCTCATAGATATAGAAGAAGTTTTGGAGATGATAGCTACTATAACGGAACTAATAAAGAGCACAGAAAAATAACATTTATCAATCATTATTTAAATTAAGGGGATATTAAATCCCACATTGTTTTAAAACCGAAAAAGACACTCAAAGACTACGTGCATTAGCTCACGCTAGTAGTTGCCGATACTTTTATAGTTTACTATACTATATTCGGCATGAAACTCTCTAATTCCAATCTTTGAGTTTCTTATTCGGTTTTAAAACAATGTGGGATTTAATATCCCCTTAATTTAAATAATGTTTATATCGCCGAAATGAAGCCTATTGGCTCTTTATATTTAAGTAATTATCAATCATATTGTGAGGCATGAAAGCCTGCAAAAAGATTTATTAGAAGGAAGAATCGAAGGCAAGTGAAAGAAAGACAGACACACACATAGTTCAAAAACATAAAGGGCTGGCTGGGCCTGAACTATTCAGAGAGCAAGAGATGATGCTTGACAGGACAGGACTACTTTTAAATACTGGGCATAGATTCTACAATATAGTGCAATAAGCACAATCTTCTGTCAGCATATGTGCACAAAGAATTGCAACAGGTGTTATGCTAATCAGCATAGTGCTGTTCTGTATGCTAGCCAAAGAGCATGCAAATATCCCAGTAACATCAACAGAAGGAAGTGCACAATTATTATATACCTTAAAAGCAAGTCAGGCAGATACTATTTAGAAGAGTGGAAATCTGAAAAAATGGAAGAGTACTGTAAAAGATCAAAGATGATAAAGGTGACATGAAAACTGAAGATAAGGATATTCTAGATATCTGGAGTAATACTTTGACAACAAGTAGTGACAGAACAGTAGTAGAAAATTTTCAAGAAAGCAAACAGTTTTCACTGTACAGTTGACTCTCATTATGGAAAACAATTATATAACAAACTCACTCACTATAAAAAATCTAGAAAGTCTTAAATGTAGCTTAAGCTCAATGCTATAAAAAAAATTCACTAAAACAAACCATCAACTTCCAACTATTCCTGTGCTTCCAACAAGTTTGTTATGTAGTTTTATGTTGAGTCCATACATGAGAGGTTAGTTAATCAACCCATAGTACATTAGTACCATGTATGGGTAGAGAACTGATTGTAATTTAATGACTAATTTACATACCAAAAGCTCCTAGCAAATAAGTCAGCAGATGCCTGCCCTAAAGGGATACAGAGAAAAATGCAGTTAAGCTAAGCTATGTATAAAAGTCACTAAACAAAAGTCAAAAGACTGATAAAAATGGAGGAAAGAGTACTGTATAAGAATAAAGATGATAAAGGAGACATGAAAACTGAAGATAAAGATATTCTAGGTGTCTGGAGTAATACTCTGACTTAAATGAAACAAGTAGTATAAAATTTTCAAGAAAAAAGCAAACAAGACTACATATCAATACTTGAGGTAGAAAAAAACCATCAAAAACTTGAAATATGGAAAAGCAGCTGAAGTAGATGATATTTGACCACAAATGCTCAAATATGGAAGTATAAAAGTTTTGCAGTGGTTATGCTGCATAATTCACCATGGTTCAGAAGGTTGAAGGTTCCAGATGACTGGAGTCGAGCACTCACAGTTCTCATCTATAAAAAAAGGGAATAAAGCTGAATGTGAAATTTGCAGAAGAATTTATGCAAGCATCCTTAAAAAAACAGGCTGAGAAAAATGCTAGAAAACACTCCTTAAGGTTACATATCAGAAAATGATGAGTGTTCAGGATACTGACAACACTATAAGTTTACATTTATTATCAATCTCTTATCAACAATTTTCATTCAAATTAGTGCATTACTTGTCAGCTCTCCAATATTATCACATCTGACATTTCATTCTTCTAAGACACTTGTAACTGAATCAATCCACTTAGATTTTGGTCTTCTGCTTTGATCTCTTTCCTGCCATCTTGGCATCAAACACTTGTTTTCCTAACCTTTCTCCTCCTATTCCATACCACTTTGGTTAGCTCTTCTCACACATATTATTGAATTCTAACACCATCAAGTTCCTTTCTGATATCTTCATTTTTTATATGATTCTACCATCTGTTCACTCCCCAAATTTTTCTCAGAACCCTCATACTGCAGTTTCTAGTCTTTGATCAAGTACTTTATTTCTAACCAAACTCTCAGACTGATAACTTAAAAATGGTTTGCACAATGCGTTGTATATTGCTAGTTTAGTGTTTTGGCTAATTTCTCTTTTATTCCATGTAAATTTATTCACCTGGCTCCCCACCATACTAGCTTTGCTTATGCTGTTGTTTATTTCCAGATTTAACTTGCCATCTTTTAACATAGGATGAATTTCTTTAGTGTAACTGAAGCAAATTCCATAGTGAATTTCTTTTGTACCTGCAGGGTTTTGGTCAGGACTTTTTCAGCAGTTTATAGTGGCTGAGTGTCTTATAGTAACGTCTGCTTATAGTGAGAATTGAATGAAAGCATAAATTTTAATAAAAGAAAATATCTGTTAAGGAACATGAAGATTTCATCCATATTTTAAATCACGTGATCAACATGATTATATAGAATTGTTATTTCTAGTTCTTACTGTAGAGTCATAAAATATATAATCTCTGCTAATTTCATGCTTTCTTTCATAGCATGAAATGCCGATTCTAATTTTTGTGATTACTTTTTTTTTTTTTTTTTTTTTTTTTTAAATTTCATTTTTGTTGTATCCTGATTTTTCTGATCTGCCTTTCAATCCCATGCAGGAAATGCCACATGCACAATAAATTTCATACACTCCTAGTTTATGTGCAAGTTTGAGCATGGAAGCAACTTTTATATCCAAAATAGCCAAGAAACTTATTTTCAGTAACTTTCTTGGCTATTTTAAGCTCATTGTTGTTTCATTAATTCGCTTATAAAGTTTTTTTTTTTTTAATATGAAAAATAGTCTTAAAATCAAATAAGTTTACAATGCAAGGATGAAAACGTTTCTGTAACAATTCTAATGCACCCATCATCATTGGGTATAACAACTGAATAGCAAAGCACAATCTGACAGAACTATAACAGAAACAGCAAACTCTCACTTGAAAATGGACCAAAGAAATAGTCTGTATAGTGGAAAGCTTGCTAGTGTTCCATCAAGATGAAAATTACAATACTGAATTTGATCTGGGTCTTTTCAGTAGTTTGTTATCCATACATCTATTCAATGGACATCATCAGATGCTCAGTGATGTACCACACCAGTCACCACAGGTGGTCTCCTGTTGTATGTATATTGTAGTTTGTTATAAGGAGTTTAATGTAGTGAAAACCAACTGTATATGGTGCAGGTAAACTTTAAACAGAAATGTGTAAAATTTTTTCTTACATAATTTGCTTCTGTAGAAGACATGCTAAATTTAATATTTCCGACTTAATTATTTTTTTTTATCAAGGTCACTGGAATAGGTAACTTTAACTTTCGATACTTCATAGTATTAAATTTCTTACTGCACCATGCAAAACACCTACCATCCTCTTTTTCCATTGTTCCCGCTATTCCAGTCATTGCCAGTCCAGCTTTAGGATCAGCATTGCCATCTGCTGCTGCAGCCTCCACATTTTTTATATGAGCATCCAGAAGAGCTGAAGGTACTTCATCTTTTATCTTTGCAAATTCCTCTAAGAGACAATACAAAGAGTAAAATCCAAATTTAGCAATACACACCCACCCAAACATTTTATAACTGTCGATCTATGCAATATTATAAACAATATTAAACTACTGATATTTTATATAAACATACAGTATAGCAATAGTATACATGAATATCAGTAAAATCTGAACACTGATACCATGGGTGAATTAGCTACTGGGAAGAGAGAAAGAACAGAATAACTAACTTGAATGACTATGTTATAAAGACTCACAAAATAAAGGTAGCCAGCAGCATTCAACTGAATGTTTATGCAAGCGTTTTTAGTGATTCATTGACTGCAAGAGTATTTTTATTGAGAAAATCAATGTTACTAAAATATACAGAAATTATTATTTCTTAATACTTTAATGACAAACCTGTTTAAATATCTTTCAATCTAATCATAAGAAGATGCATATTAGTAGTCTAAAATTTCTGATGAAATGCTTTAAATTAGTCAAGAGTGATATCTAAAACTGGTCTGAACACTCACTCACACATAGCTAGTAGGTCTTAGGGCTGATTTCTATTTTTTGTTGTATATAAATTTAATCAGCCGGCAATGCTTATTATATCATGTTTTCCACATTTTATTTGTCACCGAGTAAACATTATGCCCAAGAAACTCTCATCTCAAATTTTTCTAAATTATGGCACATGTGAGGTAATATTTCACTTCCATGCAAAACTTAAGCTGCAAGGACACAGCTAAAATCTCAAGTATTAGCAACATGTATCTAGTGCCAGTGGATGATCAAGAATTTCAGGAATTCATCAAGAAAGAAGCCATGATGCTATTGTATACAGGTGAACAAAGTTAAGTGAATTGAACAACTTAAATAAAAAGTCCAAAAAGTCCTCGTCCAAAAATATTAAATGGAAAAATCCAGAAATAAACAATTCATAAGTTTTAAATTGCAATGCCATTCTGAGTAGCATGACACCTGAAACGTGACTCGTGTCCAGCATACCCACACTCTAATGTATAGGCTATCCACTCATTAGTCACTTAGTGGTCATCTCAGTTATCAGATCGACTATTACAGTATCGCAGTGCTTGTGTTCAAGTTACCCTTATTTTACTTAATAATAGCCCCTAAAGTGCAAGAGTAGTGATGATGCTGAAAATTTGAATATGTCAAAAAGAAGCCATAAAGCACTTCCTTTAAGTGAAAAGGTGAAAGTTCTCAACTTCATAAGGAAATAAAAAAATTGTATGCTGAGGTTGCTAAGATTCTATTCACATAACTTTTATTACAGAATATTGTTACAATTGTTCTATTTTATTATTAGTTATTGTTGTTAATCTCTTTGATCTGGAGAAAGCATACGATAGAGTGCCAAGGCAAGAAGTCTGGAGGTGTCTGAGGGAGAAGAAGGTGCCGGAGAAATATGTCAGGTTGGTGCGGGAAATGTACAGAAATGTGAAGACAAGTGTTCGGACCTGTTTGGGACAGACAGAAAGTTTTCAAGTAACAGTTGGCTTGCATCAAGGGTCAGCATTAAGTCCGTTTCTGTTTAATATTGCGATGGAGGTGGTAACAGAGGAGGTGAGAGAAGATGCGCCTTGGACAATGTTGTATGCAGATGACATCTTGTTGTGTGTAGATTCAAGAGAAGAAGCGGGAACTAAACTGGAAAGATGGAGAAAAGTACTGGAAGAGAGAGGTATGAGACTAAGCAGAAGTAAGACAGAGTATATGTGTTGCGCAGTGGGTGGCAGCCAGGAGACAGATCTGGAGCTGGAAGGAAATGTCATCAGGAAGGTGAGAGACTTTAGATACTTAGGTTCAACAGTGGAAGAAGATGGAGGAGCTGAGAAGGAAGTGGGATGCAGGATACAAGCGGGTTGGAGGAACTGGAGGGAGATGGCTGGAGTGTTATGCGATAAGAGGGTGCCGATCAATCTGAAAGGCAAAATTTATAGGACAGTAGTGAGGTCAGCTATGACATATGCTATAGAAACTGTGGCCCTGAGGAAAAATAATATCAGCAGGATGGAAGTAGCAGAGATGAGAATGCTTAGGTGGATGTGCGGTGTGACCAGAAAGGATCGTCTGAGAAATGACTATGTCAGGGGAACATTGAAAGTTATGAACTTAGGAGCGAAAATACAGGAGGCAAGGTTGAGATGGTTTGGTCATGTGATGAGGAGGGAGGACAAATATGTGGGAAGAAGGGTCACGCAGATGGATGTGCAAGGAGGGCGGAAGCGTGGGTGGCCAAAGAAGAGATGGAGGGAGCTGGTAGAAGAGGACTTGAAGATGAAGAACTTGGATGTGGTGACAGCCCAAGACAGGAAGGTGTGGAAGAGACTCATTACAAACAGTGACCCCCACTTAAGTAGGAGAAGCTGCAGAAGAAGATTGTTGTTAATCTCTTACTGTGCCTAATTTATAAATTAAACTTTATCACAGGTATGCATGTATGTATAGAAAAAACATAGATATATAGGGTTTGGTACTATCTGCAGTTTCAGGTATCCAATGGGAATCTTGGAACATATCTCCTGCAGATAAGGAGGGACTACTGTATACACATCTTTAATGCTGAAACATGGTATTAGTAATTCCAATTCCATGTACCAAACAGAAATTGAGCAAGTTATTACTATTAGTCATGCTATTTTCATCATAAATTAATCATTATTATTAATAATGATAAATAATAACCATATTAGCCTTGCTATTTTCTTTAAAATGTTTCCAAAACATTTCAACATATCTGGGATTCATTTCCTACTATTCTTTCCATCTCCACAACTGGAAACAGCTTTTTTCTCCTTTTTTACATCAGCTATCTTGAATGACTCTCATTGAAGTTTAGAATTTTTCCACTTAATACCACAGATAAGCCCTCCTTTCCATGATCTTTAGTGCCTGAGAAAAGAAATCTTACAATTATTAATCAGAAAGAAATCACCTGTTTTTGTCATAACTTTAAGACACCAGTAATGCTGATATTATGTGCGCATAATTTTCTGCTCTTTTCCATTTAAATGCATCTGATGTCTCTCTTCAATTATGCAAGAATGGAGTTGTTCCAGTAGATGACTTTTCCATGTTTTCACTATGTTGCCCTTCTAAATCATTAGAAAATAATTCTCGTAGAAAGGCTTATACGTTGGTTTCACATGATTACTAAATAACTTAAGGAATTCACAACGTATACTGGACTATAAATTAAAATAAACTTTAATATATACTTCCTATATTTCGGCAACCTCGCATTGCCATCTTCATGAGAACATAAGATTAAGACACATGCATGCAGGCACTAAAAACAGCAAATGAGGTTGAAGAGAGAAATTACTGTTTTTCCTAAAATCCTGATGGTGCCCCCCCTACCTGGCTATATTAGGTATTCTTGGCTGTTGGGCTGAAGTTCTCAAGATGTACGTCTCCCAAATTTGGGGCAGTCTCATGCATCCACATTTGTTGAGGTTTGGCATGTTCCATAGGGCTGAGGCTGATTCTATGAATAGTCTTTCAAATTTAAACTTGCTGCGGTGTATTACTGTGGCTTTCTTCCACCGTATTCTGTGTCGTGCATCCAGAGCATGGTCTGCAAACCCAGAGTGGCTGTACTGGTGAAACCAGATGTTGTCTTTGTGTTCCAAAATTCTGATATTCGCTGTCCTGCCTGTTTGGCCAAAGTAGGACAGTTTACAGCTGCAAGGGACCTGGTATACCCGAGGTAGGTCTTTAGTGGAGCAGATAAGGGATGCCAATTTTCTATATGGTCTGTAACAAGAGATCAGGTCACATTTTTTTAGGATTTTGGTAATTTTTTCTGAGGTGCCCTGGATGTAGAGAATGGTGATGGATTTAGAGTAATCTTTTATTGTGAAGGGAGGGTTGTAGTTTACTAGTTTTAGTATTTTTTGGGGTTGTAGCCAATGGTTACAACCCCCCCAAAAATTTGGGAGACGTACATCTTGAGAACTTCAGCCTAACGGCCAAGAATACCTAATATAGCCCACTAGGAGGCATCATCAGGACTTTAGGTAAAACAGTAGTTTTCCTCTCTTCGACTTCATTTGCTGTTTTTAGTGCCTGCGTGCACGTGTCTTAATCTTATGTTCCCATGAAGATGGCAACATGACGTTGCCGAAATATAGGAAGTATATATTAAAGTTTATTTTAATTTATAGTCCAGTATACATTGTGAATTCCTTAAGTTATTTAGTAATCCTTAGAAAATAAAACTTAAAGAGTTCTTCTAACTGATGCTTTTTAGATTTCATCTTCTATTGATCTGGTATCATGGAAATGAATAAATGGCTATGGAGGTGTGAGTCACTTTTAAATGGCATATATTCAGTGAATTTTTAAAAATATTTCATCAAAACCACATAGATTAAAAAAATGAAGTGGACAAGCACAGAAAGTGAGTGGAACCTGTTTTTGTGAGGACAATATAAGGGAGAGGAGGTTCATTAGTTGATATTAAAGTGTTACGATGATAGCAAAAGAACAACTCAGATTCAGTAGGACATCAAAGAAAGTCAACTACAAATAAAGTCAAATGAAACATTAAAAATGAATATGTAAATTTACCCATTGCTGCTTTTGCAGCAGCTGCTGCTACACGGGGATCCACAACAGAAGCAAGGAATGCCACAGTACTCATAATGGGGTTTCCAGCTTTGGAAAATGGAATTGGCTGGTATGCTAGTGGACCTGAAATCAATAAAGAAATTAATGTCAAAATGATACAAGAAAAGATAATATAGCATTACTTTTTTTTCTTACATGAATAAATCTTTTTATGGATATGTTAAGTCTTGAATTTGCTACAAAATTAACATCTGAGCATGAAAGCACATTAAGGCAGCAAGTATTCTTGCTGTCAAAGAGTCATCCTAATAGGAAGAAATGCTGACTAGACCTACTAGGTAGATAACCATGCTTACTGGAGGTCTAAAGTAGCTGATGCTGTTAGGTACCCAGAGCAGGGATTCTGGGTTCTGTCCATTCCCCTTTCAAACATGCAATGTCAGTAATACCCATCAAGGGCATGCCAAACATGTCAATTTCACTGACCAACCTGAAAGAGATGCCAAAATATGTGTTGTGAGCAACTACCTAAAGCTACTCACCCAAAAACTAGATTTCTTAAACAGTTCTCCTTCCAGACACACTGCAGAGGTAGCCTGTTCCTCTTGGTAAAGCAGATCATAATGTCATTTCTAATGGAATGCTCTTCCCTCAGCCATTCACAACCTATCCTTTGGCAATATATACTTACTGGGAGAATCTGAGACTTACCCCACTTTGGTAGGGTGTCTCAGAATTCCCAGTCTCAGAAACAGTAATCTTCCATGGTTAGATTACCGTTTCATTCTCCAGATCCAGATACTTGTTGTGAAGATGTTACAGAAAGGATCTTGCATGAACAAAAACTCCAGCTTCCCCTTGCCAAGGCTGTTAGGTGCAATTACAGCCCATCCATGCTCTCACCCATCCTTCACTCAGATGGCACTACTGCAACATTATTTAAAAATAAAACATCACATCATTCTTCTCATCCGACTCCTGCATAGAGGACCAAGGCAAATAAAATCACCTTCAAATATACCTGGAATACTGTACTGCATGACACCCTGTAGTCTTCCACCAGAAATATCTTGCACAACTTATGTACCAAAAAAAAAAAAAAGCTTCCAGTTGTGCTCAACAGATGTACTTCTGAACTAACAGATGCTTTTTATCATCTCTTCTACACTCACGTCCACCAGTGACATGGATCCTACAGTATGGAAGCAAGCCTATATTAAGACCATTCCAAAAAAGATAAATATCTTCCATCAAACTATTAACCTATTGCCCACATCTCAGTGTAATCTGAAATAATGGAGAAGGTATTCCTGCCTGCCAACAAAAAACAACCTGTGTAATACATTATGTAATGGTATTTTGAATAAATTTCACAGAATACAATAATTCCAGCATAAAAATAATCTGAACAAATTAAAAAATTGGCTTCTGTTATCTCCTTCCTTAAAGACCAATTCTATCCACTCTCCTTCTAGATATCAATGATGCTTTACAGATGTACTGTTTCCTGTCATTGCCAATCAGAATAGTCAGCTGCACAGAAGGAGAGAGCATCAGTCAGAAATTCACAGATATAATTGGAAGACCAAGCACACTGAAAAATCTGCACATAGTCAAGTGAGTCAAAATAGACTACCAATCAGAGAGCAAGTCTTAACAGAATGCTAAAAAAATACCAGCAACAAGAATTTCTGGTACAATCAACTCTCACTATAGCAAACACTTCTACAACAAACTATTCCTGTAGTCCCTATGAGTTTTCTATAGTGACAGTCAACCGTATGATGCAGTGCTTTGCTATAAATATTACAATCTTACAAGTTTCTGATGATGGTTGAGTACATGCACAAAATACTGGAAGAAAATTTAAACAATGATATCAAATGACTTGAGTACAGTTAGGATAGAAACATATGAAAGCAATAATGCTAATAATGTTCTGTGTAGTACCAAGTTTGAGGCTATTTGGTGTGGAGACTAATGGAATGAAATATATGGTGTGTGTTACTACAAACCCAGTTCATTTGCTGCGGATGAAGAAATGCATTGCTAAATTATCTTGATGAGCACTAAACAAGTAATTATTATGGGTGACAAATTATCCAAATATTGATTGGGTAGTAGAGAACAAAGGAGATAAGAAAGAAGGAGAATTTATTGAGCTGTTGTGTGAAACTTTCTCAAGGAGCATGTGAAAGAAGCAACTTGAGAACAAAGAGTATTAGATTTGATCACAGAATCAGAAGGTGTCTCAGTTAAAGATGTGACTATTTTTTTTGCCACCATTTGGTGACAGTAATAATGCTGTACTAACCTGGGAAGTAATCAATTATATAAATGTTCCAGTGTGGACAGGTAATATGCTAAACTACAAATTTGGAAATTAAGACAAGCTCAGGAGAATACTATCTTTGGTTCATTGTATAAATTGCTGAATGGCAAGAATATCAACAGTGCATAAGAAGCTTTGAAAAAATGCTTGAAAGTTACTCAAGTCTGAAGAACAAATAGAACAGGAGTGTAAATGATGTGCAATCTCATTAAAAGAGATCCATGTATGCCTGACTGATGTGCCTAACTATCACCCTATCGAAATTTTCCTGTGGCTGCATTGCATAATTCAGAAGGCATGGTCAGAGGATCAAATTCTGGATGATTGGAGTAGAGCTCTCATAGTACTGATCTATAAAAAGGGAAATAAAACTGAACATGAGAATTACAGAGACATTTATTTACTGAGTGTTCCTGGTTCTCACTGACTATGTTATTCTTGATAGTGATGTTTTCTCCCTGGTGCAGGACACAAGAGTGTACAGAGGATTTGAAATTGGAAGTGATCACTATTTAGTCTTGAGCAGAATAAAATTAAATTTCTTATTGAAAAGAATAACATGTAAGAAAGTTTTAAAGCGAATAAAAGTTGAGCAGCTCTAAGATGTGAACTGTAGCCTAAAATACACAAAGATTACTGAAGAAAAAATGAAAGAGTCTGAGAAGGAATCAAACCTTGGAGATTCGGTGGCAAACTCTGAAGAAAACATTGATTGATTCTGCCAGATAGGCATGTGATGAGGTTGTCTGCAAGGATAAAAAAATCACAACTCCCTGGTGGACACAGGAAGTTAAAGAGGCAGTGAAGGAAAAGAAGAAAGCATATCAAAAGTTCCTGGCAAATAAGTCAGCTTGTGCTCTTAGAGAATACGGAGACAAATGCAAGAATGCTAAACACTGTGTAAAACTAGCTAAACAAAAGTCATGGGAGGACTTTGGGAAGAACATAGAAAATAAATATCAAGATGGTGGTAAGATATTCTGGAGGTTGTTGAAGAAGCTTAGGAATGGAGGAAAGAGTGCTGTAAAAGGAGTTAGAGATGATAAAGGTGAAATGAAAACGGGAGAAAAAGATATCCTTGAAGTATGGAGTAGTTACTTTGAAAGGCTGTTAAATGAAACAAGCAGTGATGACAGCACAGTGGTAAAAAACACTGACCAGGCATGCAGTCAGGAATACATATCCATACTTGAAGTAGAAAAAAGCCATCAAAGGCTTGAAATGTGGAAAGGCAGCAGGAGTAGAAGATATTTGACCAGAAATGCTGAAGTATGGTGGTATAAGAGTCTTACAGTGGCTGCACTGCATAGTTCAGAAAGCCTGGACAGAGGGACGAATTTCCGATGATTGGAGTAGAGCACTCATAGTACCCATATATAAAAAAGGAAATAAAACTGAATGCGAGAATTACAGAGGTATTTCCCTACTGAGTGTTCCTGGCAAGAATTGTGGAAGAAAAGCTTGGTGAAGAACAAGCTGGATTCAGGCCAAATAGAGGCTGTCAGGATCAGATCTTCACTTTATGACAAATAGTCGAGAAAGCATGGGGATATAACAAAGATCTGTATTTAAGTTTTGTTGATTTGGAAAAGGCATATGACAAGGTGCCAAGAGAGAAGCTATTCAATACGCTACAGTTATATGGTATCATTGGGGCATTATATCAAGCAATACTTAGTCTTTATTTGAGTTGTAAATCAGCAGTTAGAATTGAAGGAAGTACAGGAAGATGGTTTAATGTTAAATCTGGTGTGAGACAAGGATGTACATTATCCCCTTTGTTATTCATTATCTATATAGATCACATTATGAAGGAAAGTGGTATTAAACATGATATCAAAATTGGAGGTGTTAATGTCAGCTCTTTGCTTTATGCAGATGATGTTATACTTCTAAATAAATCCACTACAAGTCTGCAAGATTCTCTAAGTAAATTGAATAACTGTTGTAATAGATATGGTATGAAGGTCAGCAATAAAAAGACAAAGACAATGAAAATAGGCAGAATCATTGAAAATGTCAACTATGTTGTGAATGGAGAACCTGTGGAACAAGTAAAACATTTCAGCTACTTAGGCAGGATTTTTACTGAAGATGGCAAATTAAATATAGAAATAGATAACAGAATCAGCAAAGCTGGTATGGTGGGAAGTCAATTGAATAAATTCATATGGAATAAGAGAGAAATTAGTCGGAACACTAAATTAGCTGTATACAAGATAGTGTTCAAACCAGTTTTAACTTATGGATCTGAGATACATTTACTGATGCCTTCTACATTCCTTTCTATCTAATGGTTATAAGAATTGCTTCATTAAAAGAACTTCGAGTAGCTTTAATATGTCTTCCTCTTCAAACACAGAAGAAATAACACATTACTATCCCTTATGTACAAGGCATCAGTGAACGTATAGCAAAAGTTTGAAAACCACTGAATATTTTTGTTGCCTTTCAACCATTTAGAAAAATCTCCACCTTTCTCACTTCTCCTAAGGACAAGCTTCCACATCTTAATCATCCAGGTGTCTACCAGATTCTGTGCTCTTGTGGATTATCTTATTTCGGACAAACAGGAAGATCTGCCTCTATTTGGCTAGAAGAACACCAATCTTATATTGAATACTTTAAACCTGAAAAGTCGGGATTTGCAGAACATGCCATCTTCACTAGACACAGAGTTCATTGGAGAAAGACAAGAGTTCTTCACAAAAGTCAGTTTCTCGTGGAATGCTTTTATAAAGAAACATGTGAAACTCTACTTCATTCTCCTAACTTATACAGATCCGACGGCTTACGTCTATCTCCTTTATGGGAGATAATACTTTACAAATCAGCTAATCTTTCCTAACTTTTTATTTATTATTTATTTATTTAGGGAATTTATTGACCTTTTTAGTTATCTTACACCAGCTACTTAGGTGGTGCTTTTTGCAATTGTCAGTTATTGTTTAATTTGAGCTTAATGTACTGAAGATGCCTGTGACATACAGGCGAAAATTATACTATTAAATAATCTTTGTACGCGAGTTTTTTCCGTTATTAATTTTGTATCGAAATTTTCTCTTTTACTTCTAGATCACTCAACATACCAAGAACTTAATCACGAACCCACTAACAGGCAATTGAAGAAATTAAATTCCCTTCTAGATGAGGTGATAAGTTCAGATGCAGACACAATAGAAAGGTTAAAAACCACATTTTGCAAGACCTCCAAGATTTCATGGTCTATCAATAATTCACAAGACAGAATTCCTCTCCATCCTATAGTTGACTGTATTGTTAACCTACTTATCGCATAGCCAAATATTTAGCAAAATTATTGAAATCACATATAGGCAAATCGCACTTTTTTTTTGAAAAACTCTTCGGATTTCTTAAATAAATTAAAAAATATCTCATTACAACCTACTGATCTTATGGTGAGCTTCGATGTAGAATCTGTATATAATAATGTACCTCTCAAAGAGACTTTACAATTACTTGCTGACATCTTCCCACAAGATATCGTAAAATTATTCAACTTGGTGATGCACTCTGGATATTTCTTGTGTCAAAACAAATTCTAATTTAGCCAACTTTTATTTGGAACATCTAGAAGACGTCCTGTTTTCATCTATATTCCCTCAACCAACCTTTTGGGTGAAATATATAGACGACATCTTTTCAGTGTGGCCTCACAACAGAGATTCCTCACCTTCCTTTTTAGCCAAAATCAATTCTTTACATCCTCGTATTAAGTTTACCATGGAGTTTGAAAAAGACAACAACGTTTTAGAGGATGTCTAAAAAGGATAACTTTTTAGACATCCTCCTCATCCACTCACCTTCAGATATACTGACAACAACAGTTTACAGAAACCCCACTTTTACTAGACATTACATTCTCAAACAATCTGCCCATCATCCTTATCAAAAAACAGGAATCAAAATGTTTAATTCAACGAGCTAGAACTAATTGCTCAACTCCCCATGAATTACAGAAAGAACTTTCAACTATCAAACATCACATGAAATTAAATGGCTTCTCCGAAAAAACTACACAACATCTTTTCGATTCCTACAATCCAATCCAGAACAGCAAAGAATCAATACGCCGAGTACCAATTCCATTTATTTCTGGGATTTCAGAACCAATTTCAAGAATTCTGAAGAAATATGATTTAAGAGCCACTTACATCCCTATTAACAAAATATTTACCTATTTCCCCTCTTCTAAAGAAGAGTGCTCAACTATGTCTCTGCCTGGTGTATATCAAGTTCCTTGTAACTGCAATCAATAGAAAAAAGAATACAAGAACGTCAACCATACATTCTTCACAACAAATCCGATAAGTCTGGATTGGCGCAGCACGGGATAGAGACAAGCCACAACATTCTCTGTCCAAGACTCGCCTTCTACACAGATGTCACTATAAATTCGAACGCCTATTCAAAGATAGTGCTGAGGCCTTACTTCAACACCCAACTTAAATTGAAATGGTTGTATATCCTTGTCAAAAATATGGGAAAGTTTAATCCAGTTAATACATTAAAAAAAAAAAAAAATTTTTTTTTTTAAATTGAGACTTTTAACTCTTACATTAGTCTAATATTATCTTTAATTGAATTTATAAATTAAGATTATTATATGATGTGAATTAATACCTATAATTTATTCATCACTGATGAAATGTAAATTAAATGTAACATCACGCGGCTCGTTCTACTTTTGAATGATCAATTGTTTGTATTCCACCTTGTAAAAACTGTTCCTATCAAGCCACTGAGGATAGTTTGTTAGTTTCAGACTGAAATATTTGGCAAACATTAAAATATTCTTTTGTTAATGTGTTTATAATTCTTGAGATTAACATCTCCAATTTTGATACCAGGTTTAATACTGCTTTCATTTCATAGTGTGATCCATATAGATAATGAATAATAGTGGGGATGATGTACATCCTTGTCTGACACCAGATTTATTATCAAACCATCTTCCTGAACTTCCTTCAATTCTAACTGCTGATTTGCAAATCAAATCAAAACGAAGTATTGCTTGATATAATGGCCCATTGACTCAACGTAGACCTAGCGTTTTGAATAGCTTTTCTCTTGGCACCTTGTCATATGCCTTTTCTAGACCTACAAAACTAAATAACAGATCTTTGTTATATTCCCACAATTTCTAACTGTCTTAAAGTGAAAATCTGACCTTGACAGCCTGTATTTAGATTGAATCCAGATTGTTCCTCACCAAGTTTCCCTTCCACAATTCTTCTCAACTGTTTCTCAAATATAATGGCATAAATCTTACCAGGAACATTCAGTAGAGAATTACCTCTGTAATTCTCGCATTCAGTTTTATTTCCCTTTTTTGCATATGGGTACTATGAGAGCTCTACTCCAATCATATGGAATTTGTCTATCTGTCTAGACCTTCTGCTACTGCAAGACTTTTATATATCCATACTTGAGCATTTCTCATCAAATATCATCTATTCCAACTGCCTTTCCACATTTCAGGCTTTTGATGGCTTTTTTCTACTTCAAGTATGAATATGTATTCCTGATTAAATGCCTGTTAAGTGCATTCATTATTCATTTTTTACCACAGTGCTGTCAATGATTGTTTCATTTAGCAATTTTTCAAAGTAATTACTCCATACATCAAAGATATCTTTTTTGTCCAGTTTTCATGTGACTTTTATCATCTCTAATTCCTTTTACTGCACTCTTTCCTGAATTTCTGAGCTTTTTCAACAGCCTCCAGAATATCTTGCCACCTTCTTGATATTTATTTTCTATGTTCTTACCAAAGTCTTCCCTTGACTTTTGTTTAGCTAGTTTTACACAATGTTTAGCTTTCTCACATTTGTCTCTGTATTCTCTAAGAGCACAAACTGACCTATTTGACAAGACCTTTTGATATGCAGTCTTCTTTTCCTTCACTGCCTCTTTAACTTCATGGGTCAATCATGGAGTTCTGATTTGTCTATCTTTGCAGACAACCTCACCACATATCTCTCTCGCTGAATCAATCAGTGTTTTCTTCAAGTCTTGCCACTGAATCTCCAAGGTTTGGTTCCAGTTCTCAAACGCTTTCATTTTTTCTTTAATAATCTTTGTGCATTTTAGTCTACATTTCACATCTGAGAGCTGCTCAACTTTAATTCGCTTTAAAACTTTCTTACATGTTTTTCTTTTCGATATGCAATTTCAATTTTATCCTGCTCAAGACTAAATGGTGATCACCTCCAATTTCAAATTCTCTGTACACTCTGGTGTCCTCACCAGAGGAAACCTCACTATCAATAATAACATAGTCAATGAGACTTTTCTTATTCCTTGCCTCTTCTCTCCATGTGAATTTGTGTACATTTTTATGTTGGAAAATTGTGTTAGTAATAACCAGTCCATGTCCTGTGCAGAAATCCAACAGGTATTTGCCATTATTATTAACTTTGCTCTTTTCTCCAAATTTTTCCAAAATATTTTTGTATGACTTACAATCATTTCCTACTCAACTTTTCCTTTTTCACTATGTCAGTTGCTTTCTCTAAAGTCTCAAAAAATTCCTCCATGCCTAATCTTTGTAGAATCTTCTGTGGGACCTTAGGCACAAATAAGTCTCGTTGTCCAGTTCCCCGTTCTAATATTTGCTCACATCATTCTACTTGATATTAGCTGCCATACAAGATGATTAGCCTCATATTTAGTGTTGAATACTATAGCTACTACTTTTTTTCCCTGATTGTTATTGCCTGAATATAATATTTGCATTTATTGATAAATGAGGTCCATAAACAACTTCACTGTGGAATACTTTTGGCATCTCACAGGATCTATATCCTGATCAACTGAGGCTGTTCTGAAGATAAAAGAAGGAACTACTTGCTATTACATAAGTTTACTTAAGAAATTTAATGTATTTGTAAAATAAAATACTTATAAGATATATATATATATATATATATATACTCTTAACATATGTAACTTTCTCAGAATAGTAAATAAATAAATATACCTAATGCTCCTCCTCCTGACCCTGGATCATCCAAGTATGGATCCTCAATTGGAAGTCTTAAGAAATGGAGAATACATTCATCTTGTGTACGACTGCCAACATGTTCACATACTTTATTCCAATCATCTTTATACATCTCTAAAGCTTCAAGTAACAGTAGAGTTTCCTGTTCTGTCCACTCCCTAGATACTGTGGCTGCAGCTTTATTCTATGAGAAATAATTGTGTAATACTCACAACAAAATTTATTATAAAAAGAAAATATGGTAAAGTTTTTAAACAAAATGTAAAATATGAAATGGTCACTTACTTTCAGATATGCATTCTTTTTAGAATATTGATCAAGTCGTAGTCCAAAGTTGTCATTTAGATTTGGTTTAGTTCCTGTCTCTTCTGTCTTATTTTCAGCTGATTCCTTTCCTTTGTCTAGGTTCAACATCTGTTGAGCAGCTGATGGCTTCAAAAAAAAAAAAAAGGCATGTTCATGGATTACAAAGGTTCATATCAATAATCTGCAATGACTATAGTCCATGTCAGTTATATTATGCAAGTTAACGTAAAGCCTGTAAACATTAATTTCACTAATCAAAGAATTTCTAAATGTTATTTCTATTTAATAAATTGCTCATTAATATTAAATTAAAGTTCATCCAAAAAATTACACTCGATATTATGGATATGCTATTTAGAACATTTGTCATAATGTGAAGCAGAGCTATTTAACAACCTGACAGTATTTCATAGAGCATCAAAATCATGTCCATAACAATAATTTCTATTAAAGAATTTCTCTGCCTGAAATTTATATATAGGTAGACTAACACGATGTCAGTTTTGGATACATTTGCCGATCTAATAATTAATAACCACTATAAGTGAAAAAAATATATAATGATTCAACATTTAATGTTAAGAGGATTTCGTTTGGACTTAATTTAACAGGTTCTTGGTAACCTGCATAGTGTCATCTGCAGTGAAAATGAAGTTATAATGATAGTTTACTTGGATACAGGAGGGTAATCTAAAATTTTCACTTCATTTACAGTCTGACAGTTGATCAGATAAATCCTTTGTAAATCATCCTTCCATCTTGTTCTTTGGTAACCTTTCCTTCTTTTCGTATCTACTTAGTGCCAAACGAAAGGTTGACAAAATTAAACAGTCTACAAATATAGCTAGCCCATCTCCATTTCCCAAACTATGTTCCACAGAATACCAGTGTTCCGTGGAAAGTGAATAAGTGTTCTGAAAATGTTTGAAAATCAGGTGCTCCTCACTTTGTGTGTGGATTGTGCTATTAAGGCCAGCACGCACTGGTCTTGACTCAGCTGCTGGCTGACAGCTGGTCACAATTGTTGACACCTCCGAGCACGAGTAAAGTATGGCGGTATCTATTCTAGGAAACGTTCGGTCACAAGAAAGGTCAATGTGATGTGCTGCGGCTTGGAATTCCTGTAGCATGCACTGTCGCATTTTTGCAATGCGATACAGCCTGCTGCAGTGATAGTGTGTGCTTAGCTTTACATTGAATACGAGACCAATTATACTCGACTCTAACCAAGGTGTTGAGTTAAAATTTCAGGATTTGTGAAGTGTTCCGTCATAGGTAAAGTTTGAGAAACCCTGCTTTACAACACTTCCGTTTTCAGCACTTCACATTTATATCAATCATTTCCATAATTTTAGTATTTCTTATTCTACCCCTTTTTGTTATGTGGAGCATTCTTCTCTCCAAGGCCCTTTTGGCCACACAAAACCTATCTTCCTGTTTTTTTATTTGTTGCCCATATTTAATCACAAATTTTTGTGAAGATGGAAAATTAATTATGAATATAAACAACAGAATTAGAAGGCTGGAATGTTAGAAATTAGTCAAAACACTAAATAGCTGTATACAAGACAGGTTCAAATTAATAACTAATGAATCTGCAAACTTGGTTAGAACTAAAACAGTCGATCAAAGGCTGGAGTTCTGAAAAAGATTAAGCTAGTGAACAAATAGCATCAATGACAGAATCATATCAAAAATGAAAGATTAGGAAGGAATTTACAACTGTTAGCATTCGGAAGTGTGCACGCAGAGCTAATCTCAGGTAGTATGGTTACTTAAACAAATCTGAGAGGAAAGAAATGCTTCTAAGACAGGATGACAAGAAAAAAAAACCAAAAGTAGAGCAAGATCTAGATGGATTGATACAGTTAGAAGTGACTTAGAAGACCAAAATATACGATCTGACAGTACTGGAGTCCTGATAGAAAACAGATTAATTTGGAGGAAAACTCTTGATAGGAAGTTAGTAATAACACAAACTTTTCATATACTGTAATTATAATAACCTGTGCACCCATGAGGGTACATATCAAGAATTTTGTGAGGATGATTTTCTGTTTATCTAATATTACGAGCTACATGAAAATTGAAAGTCAACAGACCCCCCCCCCCCAGCAAAGGTGGAACGTGCATCATGCCATGTAATGAGTCATCACATGTTTGAAGTCTGTATAAATTGTAGGTATATGATGCTCCCAAGTCAGCGCAACTTTGTCTGGGTGAAATGGTTGTGAAAAGGGAACTGACAAAACTTGAAAGAGTCATTATAACATGATGCCATGTTGCAGGCCTATCTGTTCAGCAAATTGGGCCATCCCAGATCAAAATCAGTAATACTATACTGACATGGAAGTGAAGGGGGTCAACTGCAAGTGCTACCCTCAGTGGATGACCTGCACACCCACTAAACGTGAGCTTAGAGTGCTACGAAGGATAAAATTTAAACTACAATTCGTTGGCTGACATGTGGAATCTCAGGCATCAACTGGAACAGAAAGCTGCACAAAAACATTAAGAATCAAAGCTCGCAATATGGGATTCCATGGTGGGACTGCAATATTCAAACCTGGCATTACTAGAACTAACATGCAGTGTTGGTTAGTTATGGAGTGATGAATCATGCCACACCCTCTTCCAAGCAGAATACCCAGTGAACATTTCTTACCAGAGGGCATAACACCAACTATGAAATTCGAGGAGGGGGCATTTTTCCTTTTTTTTTCTGGTTTGGCCTCAGACCTCTGTGGTGATATGAACGTTGGACTCCAAGAGGTATCTGAACATTCTGGATAATGCAATGCTTCCTACTTTTGTGGTGCTTCTATGCTCTGACCATTGTCTGTTTCAGAAAGACAAAGCAGTGTAATAAGGATGATGATGATGTAACCTACTGAACATCTGTGGGATGAATTCGAGTGTCAGGTGAGGTTAAGGGATATTACATGTCTACAGGAAGAAAAGTCAAAAATTCTTATTGATCACTATTATACGTTTCTGGAAAGTATGCCTCATAGGATTGCTGCAATCACTGCAGTGAAGGTCCTATATCTTATTAAGGTGGGCACCATGGCTCTTTGTTCCTCGCACTATCATGTGAGGTAAGTGGTAAGAAAGGTAAAAAAAAAAAATGATTGTAAATGAAGAAATTTGGCTGATACACTTAGATATGGGCGAACAATTGCATTCTTGAAGATTTTGTTATGATTCAGTAATAATATGCTAACAGGAACATAAGTTTTTTTTTCCAATTAAAACAATAAAAATAAACATTTTCCACCTTATTCCCTAAGGTGTTTTTTCATCATCATCATAAAATTCCTGCATGTACCCTCAAGGGGTGTACAGGATATGATAGTACTACATGAAAAATTTACATCATTACTAACTTCCTATCTACAATTTTCCTCCAAATCAGTCTGTTACTTGTCAAGACTCCAACATTATCAGATCTTATATTTCTATCGTCTAAGGCACTTTGTACAGTATCAATCCATCTATATCTTGGTCTTCCTCTGGGTTGTTTTCCTGCCAACCTGGCAGAGAACACTTGTTTTGCTAATCTTTCCTCACCCATTCTGATTAAGTGACCATACCCTGAGATCACCTCTGCTAATGCATTCCTGGATGCTGACAATGTCAAGTTCTTTCCTAATATCCTTGTTTTTAATATGATATTGCCATTGATGCCATCTATTCATGCCTCTAATCTTTCACAGAACTTTCATATCTGCAGTCTCTAGTCTTTGGTTAAGTGCTTTACTTCTGACCCAATTCTCAGATCCATAAGTTAGAACTGGTTTGAACACTGTCTTGAATACAGCTAATTTAGTGTTCCAACTAATTTCTCTCTTATTCCATATGAATTTATTCAATTGACTTCCTACGATACCAGCTTTGTTGATTCTGTTGTCTATTTCAATATTTAATTTACCATTTTCACTAAAAATTGTGCCTAAGTAGCTGAAATATTTTACTTGTTCCACACGTTCTCCATTTACAACGCAGTTGACATTTTCAACAATTCTGCTATAAGTATAACATTATCTGTATAAAGCAAAGAGTTGATATTAACATCTCCAATTTTGATATCAGGGTTTAATACCACTTTCCTTCATAATATGATCCATATAGATAATGAATAACAGAGGGGATAATGTACATCATTGTCTCACACCAGATTTAACATTAAACCATCTTCCTGTACTTCCTTCAATCCTAACTGCTGATTTACAATTCGAATAAAGACTAATATTGCTTGATATAATGCCCCATTGACACAATATAACTGTAGCGTATTGAACAGTGTGATATGCGTTTTCCAGATCAACAAAACTTAAATACGGATCTTTGTTATATTCCCATGATTTTTTGACTATTTGTTGTAAAGTGAAGATCTGATCCTGACAGCCTCTATTTGGCCTGAATCAAGTTTGTTCTTCACCAAGCTTTTCTTCCACAATTCTTTCAACCATTTCTCAAGTATACTAGCATAAATCTTACCAGGAACACTCAGCAGAGAAATACCTCTGTAATTCTCACATGCATTTTTATTTCCTTTTTTTATATATGGGTACTATGAGAGCTCTACTCCAATCATTGGGAATTCATCCTTCTGAACTATGCAGTACAGCCACTAAGACTTTTATACCACCATACTTAAGCATTTCTGGTTGAATATCATCTATTCCTGTTGCCTTTCCACATTTCAAGCCTTTATTAGGTCAGTTATTTGTTTCTTGAATGCAAGGAACGTTAAAGCAGCTGAAATTCATCAGAAAATTATTGAGGTTTATGGAGAACACACAATGAATGATTCAATGGTACGAAGATGGGTAAGACTTTTTAATGAATGAAGGACAAGTGCACGATAATGAACGGAGCGGGCGATCATCTTTAGTGACTGACGATTTAGTGCATTCAGTTGAAGAGAAGATTTGAAGGAATAGGGGGATTCAGTATGGTATCACTCTCTCTCTCTACAATTTCCAGAGGTTTCACATTCATGTCTTCATGAAATTGAGTAGGAGAAACTGAATTATTGGAAATTGTGTGCATGCTGGGTGCCAAAGTTGCTTACAGAACAACAAAAAGTGAATAGGCTGGACAGTGCAGTCGAATTCTTAACATGCTACCATGAGGATGGTGATGCTTTCCTAAGAAGACTTTTCACTAGGGATGAGACTTGGGTGTTGTACGCAACCCCTGAATCCAAACAACAGTCCATGGAGTGGAGGCACACCTCATCACCAGTCAAGACGAAACTGAAGATAACGGTTTCCACTCAGAAAATCGTGTGAACAGACAAGGAATTTTGCTGGTTGACTTCTTGGGTAAAGGCTCGACAATCAACACGAGTATGTACTACCAAACCCTTAAGAAACTGAGTTGTGTGATCCTGAAAAAACATTGTGGCATACTTACCAGGAGAGTTGTTTTGATTCATGATAACACCCTCTCCCCCCCCCCTCCCACACATACAGCCAGCGTAATACAACAACTTCTTGCCAACTTCGGCTAGGAACAATTCCATCATCCTCCATACAATCCTGACCTTGCATCAAGCGACTTTCACCTGTTCAAACATCTGAAATCTTTCCTCGGTGGCTGGCAGTTTCAAGACGGCAAGGTCAAAGAAGCAGTCAATATGAGTTTGCATAACAGGCAGCAACCTTCTAAGACAAGATATACAACTCTTGGTGCCCCGTTATGAAAAGTCTGAACAATGGTGGAATTACGTAGAAAAGTAGTGACAAAGCTGTATAACTGAGAGGAGACCTCCACATAGCCTTTAAAGGAATGTGGAGAACCGACCAGGGATTCTGACCTAATGTCCAATCCTCACCATCTCGTGGTGCACCTCGTTGGGTATCTACCTGAATACTGAACGAACGAGGATGGGCAGGCAATTTGAAATTTAGGCCGACCAAATTATATTCTTCTTGGCTTAAACCAAAATACAAAATGAAGGTACAACATGACAAAATTTCATGCCAGTTGGGGCATTGCCCAGTTAAACAAGGCCCCCGTATTTTCGCAAGGGAACCAGGGCAAACAGCAAAAAGACAGCTACTGGAACAAATCTGAAAGCACACCCCCAACTCAACATCACTAGAATTCAAGATCAGTACTATCAACATAAGAAGCCTGAATGGCAAAAAAATGGAGCTAGTGGAGGAATTAGATAAGTACCAGATTAACATAATAAGGGTGACTGAAACAAAAAAGACAAAAACTGGTGAGATCTTTCTGGGCAATAAATACAAAATCTTATATTCAGGCATTGACAATTAAGGAAAAGAAGGAGTGGCCATAGTATTCAACACTAAATAAAGCTAATCTTCTTGAATGGCAGGCAATCTCAAGTAGAGTGATGTGAGCAAATATCAGAATGGGTAACTGGACGATGAGACTTATTTGTGCCTATGGTCCCACAGAAGATTCTACTAAAGTACAAGTGGAGGAATTTTTTCAGGCTTCACAGAAAGCAACTGACACAATAAAAAAGGAAAAGTTGGTCCTTGTTGGGGATCTAAATAGCAGAGTAGGAAATGATTGTCAGACATACAAAAATATTTTGGAAACATTTGAAGAAAAGAGCAAAGCTAATAATAATGGCAAATACCTGTTGGATTTCTGCTCGGGAGATGGACTGGTTATTACCAACACCATGTTCCAACATAAAAATGTGCACAAATTCACATGGAGAGAAGAGGCAAGGAATAAGAAAAGTCTCATTGACTATGTTATTGTTGATAGTGATGTTTTCTCCCTGATGCAGAACACCAGAATGTACAGAGGATTTGAAATTGGAAGTGATCACTATTTAGTCTTGAGCAGAATAAAATTGAATTTCGCACTGAAAAGAATAACATGTAAGAAAGTTTTAAAGTTAATAAAAGTTCGAGCAGCTCTCAGATGTGAACTGTAGACTAAAATACACAAAGATTATTGGGAAAAAAAATGAAAGAGTTCGAGAACAGGAACCAAATCCTGGAGATTCAATGGCAAGCCTTGAAGAAAACCTGAATGATTCAGCCAGAGAGGCATGTGGTAAGGATGTCTGCAAGGAAAGAAAAATCAGAACTCCATGGTGGACACAGGAAGTTAAAGAGGCAAAGGAAACAAAGAAAGCATATAAAATATTCTTGGCAAATAAGTCAGCTTGTGCTCTTAGAGAATACGGAGACAGATGTAAGAAAGCTAAACATTGTGTGAAACTACCTAAACAAAAGTAATGGGAAGGCTTTGGCAAGAGCATAGAAAATAAATATCATGAAGATGGCAAAATATTCTGGAGATTGTTGAAGAAGCTTAGAAATGGAGGAAACAGTGCTGTAAAAGGAATTAGAGATGCTAAAGGTGATATGAAAATGGGAGAAAAAGATATCCTTAAAGTATGCAGTAATTACTTTGCAAAAATTGCTAAATGAAACAAGCGCTGATAGAACAGTGGTAAAAAACACTCAACAGGCTTACAGTCAGGAATACATATCCATACTTCAAGTAGAAAAAGCCACTGTACATCAAGGGCTTGAAATGTGGAATGGCAGCAGAAGTAGATGAAATTCGACTAGAACTGCTGAAGTATGGTGGTATAAAAGTCTTAAAGTGGCTGCACTACATAGCTCAGAAGACCTGGACAGAGGGACGAATTCCCAATGATTGGAGCAGAGCTCTCATAGTACCCATACATAAAAAGAGAAATAAAATTGAATGTGAGAATTACAGAGGTATTTCCCTACTGAGTGTTCCAGGTAAGATTTATGCAACTATAATTGAGAAACGGTCGAGAAGAATTGTGGAAGAAAAGCTGTGAAGAACAAGCTAGATTCAGGCCAAACAGAGGCTGTCAGGATCAGATCTTCACTTTACGATAAATAGTTGAGAAATCATGGGAATGTAACAAAGATCTCTATTTAAGTTTTGTCGATCTGGAAAAAGCATATGACAAGGTGCCAAGATAGAAGCTATTCAATACGTTACAGTTATATGGTGTGAATGGGGCATTATATCAAGCGATACTTAGTCTTTATTTGAGTTGTAGGTCAGCAGTTAGAATTGAAGGAAGTACAGGAAGATGGTTTAATGTTAAATCTGGTGTGAGACAAGGATGTACATTATCCCCTTTGTTATTCATTATCTATATGGATCATATTATGAAGGAAAGTGGTATCAAACATGATATCAAAATTGGAGACGTTAATGTCAGCTCTTTGCTTTATGCAGACGATGTTATACTTCTAAATAAATCCGCTACAAGTCTGCAAGATTCCCTGACTAAATTGAATAACTGCTGTAATAGATATGGTATGAAGGTCAGCAATAAAAAAACAAATACAATGAAAATAGGCAGAATCGTTGAAAATGTCAACTGTGTTGTGAATGGAGAACCTGTGGAACAAGTAAAACATCTCAGCTACTTAGGCACGATTTTTAATGAAGATGGTAAATCAAATATGGAAATAGACAAAGAATCAATAAAGCTGGTATGGTAGGAAGTCAATTGAATAAATTCATATGAATAAGAGAGAAATTAGTCAGAACACTAAATTTTGCTCTATATAAGACAGTGTTGAAACCAGTTTTAACTTATGGATCTGAGAGCTGGGTCAGAAGTAAAACACTTGACCAAAGACTAGAGACGCAGATATGAGAGTCCTGAGAAAGATTAGAGGTGTGAACAGATGGTCAATGGCAATATCATATTAAAAATGAGGGTACTAGGAAAGAAAACTTGACATTGTCAGCATCCAGGAATGCGTTAGCAGAGGTAATCTCAGCTGGTATGGTCAATTAAACAGAATGGGTGAGGAAAGATTAGCAAAACAAGTGTTCTCTGCCAGGTTGGCAGGAAAATGACCCAGAGGAAGACCAAGATATAGGAGGATTGATACGGTACAAAGTGCCTTAGACGATAGAAATATAAGATTTGATAATGTTGGAGTCTTGGCAAGTAACAGACTGATTTGGAGGAAAATTGTAGATAGGAAGTTAGTAATGATGTAATTTTTTCATGTGGTACTATGATATCCTGTACACCCCTTGAGGGTACATGGCAGGAATTTGATGATGATGATGATGATGATGATATATATATATATATATAAGAAGCATATCTTCTAGTTGAAGTAACAAGTAAATTACATAAGAATTTAGAAATCTTATGAGTGGGACATTCTATACAGTCTATAACTCATCTTTAAAAGGTACTGTGACATAACTATAAATAATAAATTGCACGCTAACCACAGTAATTAATTTTAATGAAATAAAGGTACAAATATTTCATACTGAAATTAAGAGTACATCATCAGTGTAGACACAAGTTCAAAGGAATGGAATACAAAGTGCATAATAGTCAGTGGATTACCAATTAAAAACTGTTGCCGCATGCTAGAAATTAATATTAATAAAATATTATTAAATAATTCTGGTTTACTGGTTGTCCACCTAGTTAATGTTGTATACTTGTTTACTATTATTTCTTTATCTAACACAACTGAATTGCTTCAATAAGAATTTCCTTCAGATATTGTTAAAGTATTTGATTTTGTAATACATTCTAGTTATTTCTCCTTTAAAAATAAATTATATCAACAAATCAAAGTAACAGCCATGAGCAATCCTATTTCTCTCACTATTGCTACTTTTTTTCATGGAAAACTTCGAACAATGTATTTTTGATATTTCACCTAGACACACTGTACAGATATGTGGATGATAGTTTTACCATTTGGAATCGCTCTTCCTCTGAGTTATAGTAGTTTCTTTCTGAATTAAATGCATTTAATCCAAGGATCCAATTCACCTTTGAAGAAGAAGAAGTAAATAAACATTTAGTCTTTTTTAGATCTTCTAATTCTTTCATTTAGATGGTGGCCTACATTTTCTAGTCTTTCAGTAGAAGACTCATACAGGCCTTATATCCATGCTGAATCTCCTCACCATCCTATTCAAAAGGCTGGAATTATTACGACTTTAGTATATTGTGCCCATTCTTTATGCTCTTGAGATGAACTTTTACAGAGAGAATTACAACATATTCATTCCACCTTTTTATCTAATGGTTTTAAGGATTCTTTCATCAAAAAAAAAAAAAAAAGCTTTTAACAGTTATGGTTGTATAATATAAACACGTATTCACAAGAAAGATATTTAATTAGCCATATATTTCGGTCTGAAAATTGCAGACCATCTTCAGTGTCACTACAAGAACGGTTTAAAAAATACAAAGTGGAATACTAACAATAAATCATTTATAAATTGAACAAGCTGCATGATGTTATATCACTAAGTATTAAAGGGAAATATTTTTAAGCAGAGACATGATTGAATTGAAGATATTAATTAATAATTTCAAAAATTTAAATAACAAAAATAATGTGAATTAATGAGTTATCCTGATTAGACTTTCCCAGATTTTTGATACAGATATACAGTCATTCCGATTAAGGTTAGGACGATGGAGTAAAGCCTCTACACTTTCTTTGAATAAACGTTCAAATTTATAGCGGGATCTACGTAAGAGGCGAGTTTTTGACCAAAGGATGTTGTGGTTAGTTTCTATTCTGTGCTGAGCCAATCCAGATTTTTCTGATTTGTTGTGATGAATGGAGGATTGATGTTCTTGGATTCTTTTTTCTAATGAGCGTCCAGTTTGTCCAAAATAGAAGAGATCACAGTTGCAGGGAATTTGATAAACTCCAGGAAGAAACATAGTTGAGCGTTTGTCTTTAGAAGAAGGAAAATGGGAAGATAATTTATTAATAGGTGAATAAGTAGCTGTTAACTCATATTTCTTTTTTCTAATGAGCGTCCAGTTTGTCCAAAATAGAAGAGATCACAGCAGGGAATTTCATAAACTCCAGGAAGAGACATAGTTGGGTGTTTGTCTTTAGAAGAAGGAAAATGGGAAGATAATTTATTAATAGGTGAATAAGTAGCTGTTAACTCATATTTCTTCAGAATTCTTGAAATAGGTTCTGAAATCCCGGAGATGTATGGAATTGGAACTCGACGTATTGAATCTTTGTTGTTTAGAGGTGGATTATAAGAATCGAGAAGATGTTGAAAAAAGAATCCAAGAACATCAATCCTCCATTCATCACAACAAACCCGAAAAATCTGGATTGGCTCAGCACAGGATAGAAACTAACCATAACATCCTTTGGTCAAAAACTCGCCTCTTACATAGATCCAGCTATAAATTTGAACGTTTATTCAAAGAAAGCGTAGAGGCCTTACTCCATCGTCATAACCTTAATCGGAATGACTGTATATCTGTATCAAAAATCTGGGAAAGTCTAATCAGGATAACTCATTAATTCACATTATTTTTCTGTTATTTAAATTTTTGAAATTATTAATTAATATCTTCAATTTAATCATGTCTCTGCTTAAAAATATTTCCCTTTAATACTTAGTGATATAATATCACGTGGCTTGTTCTATTTATAAATGATCTATTGTTAGTATTCCACCTTGTATTTTTTAAACTGTTCTTGTAGTGCCACTGAAGATGGTCTGCAATTTTCAGACTGAAATATTTGGCTAATTAAATATCTTTCTTGTGAATACATGTTTATATTATACAATCTTTATGTCACAAGTGTCCTTAAAATATCACAGTTATGGTTAATAGTTAACAATAATATTTTACAACAATAATAATAATATAAAGAAATAGCTCATATTCCTATCACTTATGTGCGTGCCATCAGTGAAAACATAGCTAAATCCTCCCCCATAAGAAAAATCTCTACCTTTCTCGCTTCTCCTAAGGAGACAAGCTTCCACCTCTCAGTCATCCAGAAGTCTAATGAATTCCTTGTTCTTGTGGGTTATTTTATTTTGGACAAAGAGAAAGATCAGGAAGAACACAAGTCTTGCATAGTGAAATTCTGTATCTTTAAACACAGAGTCCATTGGAAGGATTCTCAAGATGAGAATCCTTCATAAAAGTAGTTTCCTCATAAATGTATAAAACTTTATTTCACTGTCCTAATTTAAACAGATCCGATGGCTTATCTATCCCTTTTGCAGGAGATTGTGCTTTTTAAATCTGCTAATCTTTCTAAACTTTATTTTGTCTATGTACAGGCATCCTTTGCTTAACGCCAAAATTAAATGCGACAATCCCTTGATATATGCGGCAAGAGTTTTGATTAACGCAGCTTTAAATTTACCACGCAAAAACATGCAAGCCTCGTGGCGTGAGAATGATGACGTCATTCCTCCAATGCAGCCGTGCTCCCAGAGCATGAGTGCCAACCACTTACTTCACTGCAGCATTAAGAGTGGGTGTATTACAAGCTCCAGTAGTTCTGCTGTACGTATTTACAAATTACGTTCTTAGTAAATTTTACAGTCCATTAATCATGTCGAAAATAAGAGCAATCCCACAACCGGGTCATTAAGTGAAAAAAAGAAGAGGAAAGTAATTACTTTAGATACAAAACTTGATATAATTAAAAGATTTAAACATGGTGAAAGTAAAAGTAAGATTGGAAGCAAATTTGGTTTTAACGAGTCTACAATACGGACTATTTTATCCAAAGCTGATGAGTATTGCGAGCAAGGTAAAGTTGTATCTACATCTGCAAGTATGCAATGCATTCGTAACCGGTTGAAATGGAAGATATGTTGATTATTTGGCTGGAAGACTGCAATCAAAAGAGAATTCCAATTAGTGCCTATAATATCAAGGCCAAAGCCCCAAGTCTGTTTTTCAAGACTTAAAGAGATTAAATATAAAGAAGACAATACAAAATTTGCAGCTAGCAAAGGCTGGCATGAAAATTTTAAATCTAAGGCTGGACTAAAGAATGTGAAAACAGGTGAAGCTGCAGACCTGATGGGCCGAGTGGTTAGCACGCGAGCTCTCCAGCCAAGAGGCCGTGGGTTCGAATCCCATGGGCACGGATGTTTGTGATTGTCCTACAAACCTTTGTGTGGAAAGGGAATCTGCGACTGTACCACTTATTCTAGCAGAAGACATCACTGCCAAAACCATGTGAGGTACGACAGTGAACAAATGGCATCTATGGACAGTCAAAAAAAAAGACTAAAGAATGTGAAAATAACAGGTGAAGTTGCAAGTGCCGATAAAGATGCTGCATCTACATTTCCTACTGAGCTGCAGAAGATTATCGAAGAAAATGATTACGATTACCATCAAATTTTGAATGTAGATGAAACTGGCCTCTATTGGAAAATAATGCCATCTAGAACTTTTATATCAAAAAAAGAAGCAGCGCAGGCTGGCTATCAAATATCAAAAGATTGCTTAACTGTTATGCTTGAAAGGAATGCTAATGGAGATTTTAAATTTAAGCCACAGCTTGTCTATTGAACTTAGAACCCAGGTGCTTTAAAAGGGTGTAACAAAAACACTTTACCTGTAATTTGGTGGGCGAATCAGAAGGACCCAATGCCTATTCGAAGATTGGTTTGTCTTATTTTTGCCAGCAGTTGAAGCTTATTGCAGGAGAAATAACTTAGCTTTCAAAGTTCTTTTGAATTTAGATAATCCACCTGGTCATCCAAATTCTCTTAATGATCTGTGTGAGAATGTGGTTTTATTTTCCCCACCAAATACATCATTGCTACAACCTACGGACATGGGAGTCATTGCAACTTTCAAAGCTTATTTTCTTAAAAAGACATTCTCAAAGGCTGTAGAAACAAAAACACGAGAAAATGCAATTACGCTCCAAGAATTTTGGGGAAAAAATTAACATTAAACATGCAATTGAAAACATTCATGAATCGTGGGAGCAAGTGTCTTCTAGCTGTATGAAGCTGTTTGGTAAAACCTTTTGCCAGAATGCGCTAATGACTTAGGTTGTTTTCAAAATCTTGTGAATGTGATTGAAGAAGTCGTTGCAATTGGTGAAGACCTTGGTTTTGATGGTGTTGATGCAGAAGATGTTAAAGAATTATTGGATTCAAATTCAAAAGATTTCAGTGACAACGATCTTCTTGAAATTGAACAACAACGTGCATATGAAGACAACGAACAAATGGAATGTGAAGATGAGGTTCCAAAGGAGATAACAATCAAAGAACTGGATGGAACGCAATTTAGAATCGCTTAAGCAGCAAATAATGGATATGGATCCAGATGTTAATCGAAGAATGCTTGTTTGCCGAGGTCTGGAGAGTCATTTTGCTTGTTATCGTAGAATTTATGCCGATTAACCAGCAAAGGTTGGTCAAAAACTTTTGGTGAAGACCTTGGTCAATTGGAAGAACCTCTGCTACTAATGGCTCATGCAAAAAGTTAAGCAAGTTTGAGCGCGGTTAGCAGTTGGAAGGGGTTCAATCGTTCAATGCTGTTGGCACACTCTCCCTCAAAGCGTCTTTGGACTTCCTGGAAGTGTCATATAATAATAAGAAGAAAAAAACTATAACTGTTCAAACGACTCTTGATAACTTTTTTGACAAAAAATTGCAGTTAACTAATGTAGGTACAAGCATTTATTAAACATTTACTTTGCATTCGTTTTTTATCTTTCCTAAAAGAGTACCATATAAAACAAACTATTAACCCTTTAAACGTACCAATTAAAAATCAGAAAGCAGTCATTTTTCTGCCAATTTTTTGGGTGAGGGTGATTTGCTGGATCAAATTCATCATTATTTTTCAAATAATGATGAATTTGTGCAAACGCAAACGAAATAGCCAATACACACCGTTGGCAACTTTTCTCAGCTGAAAGGAAATAGGCACAAGATTGTCTAGCGTCTATATTCGGTTGTATTTATATGTGAAACCAAAATTCAAAATCAATTTTGGTGCAATAAACAAAAGACGTGTCACAGACATCTTTGTATGTTAAGGGGTTAATACAGTAATCGATCATGGAGGAATTGTACTGTTTACCATTGATTATTATATTTGATTAACACGATTTCGATATACACGGTAATATCAAGGGATATCTGTATATATTTATATAATTTTAAGTCAGGAAATTATTGACCTTGGTTATTTATCTTACATTAACTACTCAAGTGGGTTCTAATCTCAAATGTTATAATTGTCTGTTATTGTTTAATTGCCATTCTGTGATCTTGTGAACTGACAATGTCTGTGATACTTAAGTGAAAATTCTATGTTAATAAAGTTTTTTTTGTGAGTTTTCTTCCATTTTTTTAGTTCTTTTCAGATTGCGGTTCTCACATTTAGGGTGGCACAACACAGGCTATCTGCAGAATGTCTGACTACATCCAAATGCACTATTTGCTTAATGGTGCCTGCTCCTTTCCACTGCTCTATTACAGGTCTTTAAACCTCTTGTGTGTTGGAGTTGATATAAAAAATAAAACATTAACTAGATTGTAGGTTTCTCTAAGTAATGATCCTATATCTGACTACAAATTTATCTTTTAAACTATTTGATGAGTTCTCTTGATTCTATTCAGTATACCACTAAAAATTAAGTTACTACCAACATAAGTAAGCAGCTTCTATTGTTATTGTAATAATACATCAATAGCACCAAACAAAATATAATTTCTCCATCTTCCAAATGAAAATTGTTGCTTATATCAAAAATGCCTTTTTTTTTAAAAGAAATGTAGTAGTATTCTCATCTCTCTCTGTTAATCATGTTTGATTCAAAACTGGATCACTGCTTCAGTTATTTCAAAGGAGATTCAAAACAAAAAAGAACCCAAAATATTTTCTTTTAGGAAACTGTCACTTTGCAACTTGTAATAAAGGCAGTTATGCTATATACTACATCAGATGTTCAGGCTAATAATGAGTAACAAAAAACACAAATCAAGAATTTCTAAAAGTTATTGAGAAATTCTTACTCAATTGTGTACACAAAATGTATGTATATCTTGTGGAAATATTTCAGTCATTAACATAGTGAAATATACATATTAAAAGCTGTAAATGGAAATGGAATGAAACTTGCAAATATAACTAAGGTCACTGACTCACCTGTTGGGTGCGTGGTGGATTAAGAGGTTGTAATCCTGAAGGTGTATCAACAAGGACATGAAAATGAGAAGTAGAAGGCGGTCCCATAGGAGTTGGTCTACTATCTGCATCTACTTGGTAGTTAATAAGACCCCACTGCTCCAAAAAAGCATGAACCCTAAGAACAAAATAAAAAAAAAAAAAAAAACACTATAAGTGACAAAAAAGGAAAAGAGAAGTTAGGGGGGAAATAAAACTAGAGTAACAACTTAGTTGAAATGGAACTGTCCTGTACAGCCAATTCCACAAAGCTAAAACTGTTTATTTACAGATTAAAACATGTCTCAAATCTGCCCAAACTTGGAATACAGTTCATGTATTTGGAATGGTGTACTTAAAACATCTTTAAGAATGCTTGATGCTATCCAGATGAATGGAATCTGGAAGAAGGCAATCCAAGTTTAGCTCTGCTCTCACAGATACCTCTTATCACGCTCTCATAGATGGTCTCTTCCTCATTCACCTCATCTGACTGTTTTTTTTGGAACAGACTATCACTCAATCTTTCCAAAATCTATATGCTTCACCTGTTAAAAAAACATATCAATAAATTTCTCCCTTCTCCTCTTGCATGCACATACAGAATAGGTTTTGCAGGCCATAAATACTTACAACAATATGTGGAAGAGGATGAGTCCTCACCACATGTCGTTACACCTGTAGTTAACCATGAGTCACATCATGGTAGTCAACCTCCTGGATAGGAGATGGCACTTGAATGGAATTCAGAAGAAGGCAATCCAATTACAGTCATACCTCTGGTAACCAAGCCAGCAATTTCAACCCCATTTTACATAAAAATATTAAAATTTTAAGGTCAATGCCCGGCAATCATCTGACTGGCAAACAACACCGACTTGTCGTGTACTCCCAACTGTGGGCGTGTCTGTTTTAACAAGTTCGCACGTCATCTGCATAATTTAGTCGCTGCTTACACTTTATAGGGTGTGTTTCAGTGTGGTGCTTTGCAATATGTTCTCTGATAGCATTATTGTAGATTTTATAAATATTAATATTTAGTTAAAATGTCAGAATCAGAAATCAAGAAAAGAAATTTCTTTAGAAACTAAATTACATATCGTACATGTTGAAAGGGGCAAAAGAAAATCCAGATGAATGGAACTTTAACAACCATACTTAGTCAATCAGAAAAAATAAAACAGTCTGCTCAGAATTGTATAGATGTTACAGCAGCAAAATTAACTCGCTTAAGGAGTCCAATTTTAGAAAAAATTGGAGAAAATGTTAAGTTTGTGGATAGATAATATATCACAACATCATATGCCTTTAACTCAAATGGTGATTCAAGAAAAAGCATTATTTTTGTTTAATCACCTGAAATCTAAACAAACTTAAGAAATTGCAGAAAATTTTGTGGCTTCTCGTGGTTGTTTTGAGAAATTAAAAAACGGGCCAGAATTCATAGTGTAAAATTATCAGGAGAAGCTGCAAATAAGTTTCCAGAAAACTAAAGGAAATAATTGAATTTGAAAATTTTTCACCAAATTTGGTGTTCAATGTTGATGAAAGCAATTTGTTCTGGAAAGGGTTATCAAAAAGCTTCATTTCTATTGAAAAAAAATCAGCAGCTGGGTTCAAAGCAGCCAAAGATCATTTAACGTTACTTGCAACCAAAGATTAAAAAAGGTGCTTGAATGACATTGAAAACATTTTAAATTTTTTCAGTGAAAATGATCCTGATTTAGGAAGAAGTGTTAGTGTTAAGCGATCAGTGTTAAATGCAATAAATCCGTATAGGCAATTGTTAAATGAAAGAGAAAAAAAGCATAAACAATCAACTTTAGATTCGTATTTTAAAATGTCGTAATTTTATCTTTGTTAGGTATGTAATATTGACTTTTTATTTAATAAAGCTTTTCTTTTTTTTTTTTTTTAAAAAAAAGTCTTTCATTTTCTTTACATACGAACATATCCCTATTATGGCCATAGTATTTTTACCTCTGAGAATGAAGTTTCGCTCAACAAAGTAATTTCGTGGAACACATCCTCTTCATTAATCGAGTTATGACTGTATGGATTTGCTCTCACAGATAACTCTTATAATGCTCTCGTAGATGGTCTCTACCTGATCTGTGACCAATCCAACATCTCTTCCTCATTCATCTCATCTCATCTGACTGTTTTTTGGAACAGATTATCACTCTGTCTTTCCAAAATTTATATACCTCACCTGATTAAAAAAAAATAATAAATAAATAATTTCTTCTTTCTCCTCTTGCATGCACACATAGCATAGGTTTTGCACCTTTGATATGTGTATGTATGTAGATATTTATAAAATAAATAAGCAGAGCAATCAAAGGCTTTCTTTGCTAACTTCAGGGTTTCATTAACTTTGTAGAAGCTTCACACCCATGTTTCCTCTGCTCCCTTCACACAAAATTTCAGCATCACTCGCTTACTCACTTAGAGCAAGCATGATATATATGTAACACTGTAGTTTATTGCAAACTATTATTAATAGTAACAAAATTGCAACATATGCATCAAGTTCACAAATTCTGTAATCTGAATTATAGCATAAGTATGTATTAAACTTATTCCTTACATATTTTGAATACTGAATTACTATTCTCTGTATTTTTAACCTGTTAATCTAGAGAAACTCTTATAGCAGTATACACACACTTTTGATAACTAAATTTGAGTATTATTAATAACTTGCTTACTGTAAGAAGTTAATTTCAATAAAATTTCTTAGATTATGCACTTATTAGCTTTACTATTCAAGGATTCCTACAATTAGGTACTAATTCTGAAAACATTCAGATCACTGAAACGAAGAATGCCAGAAAGATGAAACAAATTGAATGTTATTTCACATGGTTTCTTTGGTAAAAACTGCTGCTTCACAGTGTTCTAAGCATTGTACTGCATTGCATAATATCCCATCTATACAGCAGTTCCCCCCCTTCCCACTTCATTTTAAAAATTTCCAGCCACTTTTAACAAACTATTTAGCTAGTATATGTTGTTGTTAGCCTAGATGTCCCACTCTGCAGGGCAAAGCCCCCCCCCCCCCAATCTCTCCTATTTTGGGCCACTCTTGTCCATGTGACACAAAGCTGTTTTTTGATATCATCTCTCCATCTTTTTCTCTGTCTTCCGGGTTTTCTGACTCCTTCTCCTGGCAGCCACTCTGTTATTCTCTTTGTGCATCTATCATCTTGCCAAGTGGCCTGTCCAATCCCGTTTTGATTTCCTAGCTCTCCAAATGACGTCTTTTATTTATTTATTTTTTTTTTTTAGGTCTCTGGTCTCTTAAGTTCTTGTTCCTTATTCTATCTAGTCTGGAATCTCACAGTAAACTCCTCTCCATTGCTCTTTGGCAAACTTGGAGGTGTTTTTGTCTGTGTAGTGGCTATGCCCAAGTCTGGGAACCATAAGTCAAAGTTGGCAGGACAATCATATCTAATAATTTTCTTTTTAGACAAATGGGGAGGTCCCCCTTTTATCAATTCTTCATTCTCCAGTAGCTCTTCCAAGCACAGTCAATTCTGCACTAAATTTCAGGGTCAAAGCAATTTGACGTGGATATCATTTATTCTAAATATTTGTAGTTCTCTACATATTATAGTATTTTCAAATATAATATAATCAAATATGTCTAAAGTAACTCCATCCCTTTTGTCTGGATATAAAAATGAATTTTTTTTTTTTTTTTAAAGAATGTAACAATACCTCATTATTGCACAAACATCTCCTGCAAGATTTCTCCGACATGCAGTCACAGTAAGGTACTCTGTTGGATTAAGGCGGTACGTATCAATCATGAAATTTCTATATGCAATGTATCTGAAAAAGAATTTAAAAAATTCAAGTTCTTTGTTAGAACTATACCAAAACACAAGCTTAGTTAAGTGTTGTTTATTGTTCAATGATAATAACTGGATTTTGTAAAATAAATATAAATAGCCAAAATGAAAATGCTTGCATATTTAATATACACTATGTTGCCAAAAGTGCCCAGACAGCAATTGTTTGTATTTCTTGTTGAGGTCAGTACGAGGTCTCCTTTCACTGCTATTACAACCATTTCCTTTTGGGTTAGGCTCTCCACTAAGTTCTAGTAAACTGCTGCTGGAATTCATTTCCATTCCTCCTATAGTATGGCAAAGAGCTGATGAATGTTAGTTGAGCGAATAGGTTTGACACAAAACCTATTCACCCATCTGCGAAGGGTCGGGCAATGGGGGTGTCTGAGCACTTTCAGTAACAGTGCATTTACAATTAAAAAATTAATAAATCCTAAAATTACATAAAATTTAAAAGTTACATATAAGCACTCTGTTTTCTCTTCTAAGCCCTTTCATGTATCTCAAGAAATCAGGAGCAGTAGTCTCTCATCATACTAGCATTCCAATTTTATTAGTATAATGTTCCAGTGGAACCATTCATTCTGCTCATCACTCAATACAGAAGATTTTTAGATTCTTACAAGAAGTCCAAGTGAGAATGAAGTGAATGTTCAGTGGCACTTCCCTCCCTCATCTTGTGATACCATTATGAGTTGGTCCACTAGTTATAATTTCAGTTTTACCATTGTCAGCAATATGTCAGTAATTTCGGCTTTAAGTTTCATTTCAGTGTGAGACTGTTTGAATTTTTTAAATTCAGCTTCATTCTCATTCTGAGATTTCAATGCTACTCAATCACTAAAGTTTGTGGCTCATTTGATTACAAAAAAAACTGGTATAATATTTTCTTTTTTCTATGGAAAGTTCTGTTCTTTCACTCGAAAGCCTATTCTCCTGTCTATTACAAAGCAAATAACTGTAATAGACAGGAGATTATATTCTTGTTTTAATCCTTTACACGAGCAGTGTAAGCAATCAGCTGATGCTTGTTATAAAATCTTTTCATGGAAAAGCAAAGAAGGATTGGGCAAGCCCAAAGTTTGCATGTGTCTACTTGTATAATAGAGACTGTTAACTTTGCATCAGTTTCCTCAGTCTTCTACTTTGTAACTTGGTAATGAAGTGAAAAAAACTTTCTAAAACTATTTTTGATCCAGAATATTTTAATAATATTGCGATTCCATTTTACTACTTGTATATGGAAAAATATACGATTTCAGAATTAATTTAATCTTAGTATCTTTCTCTGAGTCTAGTACCCACTGAATTAGACCTTATAAAGGTCAAAACCAGTGCAGGATCCTTTTCATAATTCAAAGCAATATACATAATCGAAAGGATGTGCTATGTATTATACTACTAAGGCAACTAACATGAAGTCAATAGTTATACAAGTAGCCTAGACATGAAGACAGTTCAACATGCAAACTTTGGGTAAAGGATTAAAACATGAATTTCTTATCCACTACAATATACTCTGTTTACCACAGTACTAAACAATTATGCTGACATTTCCTCCAACTAATATGTGCCATCTTATCAGGAGCAGAGAATGACTCTTAGCCAAGGACTGGTATAAATTCATTAATTGTTCTTATTACAAGAACATTCTTTGTTTCACCATTTTTCATTTGACAGAAGTATTTAACAAGATATGCTTATAAAATATGAAGCATGAAATCTAATTAAAGACCTAGAGCACTTGGGGAAAGAACAGTTCTCTAATGTGCATACTGAGTGATGAACAACAAATTTTAGTTTTTAGATGTTATATTTTTCCATGCCACCACAAATAAAATACCGATCTGAGGAGTAGAATGCCAGGAATTTTACTTTAAAAACATATCAGAGAGAGAAAGAATGTACTCCTGTTATTGAAGTAAGAATACAGCCTCATCTGTTTCAACATAAAGTCCAGAAAGGGTTCATAATGTGCTAGTTGCTATACAGATACAATAATGGCAAAGCGCATTCAACCATCAAAGTATCTCATCTCTGAGAGAAGCATAACATCCCCCCCCCCCTCTAGATTCTAATTTATAATATAAACTCAGTAGTAAAAATATCATGCACTACAGGATATGAAGAATGTTTGATGCTCTCCTGCACTTATCCTTTGGATGAATGATAAGTATGTTGAATGAAAGTTCGTATTCAAAAAAGTCTCAACAATTTTGCCTCTGTTCTAAACTGGTATAAGGATTTGTCCTAACCTTATTTCTAAGTTGGAGAAGACTACATTTGTACTAAAAGTGCAAGTGAAACAACGTCCATTGTGAAATTGTAAACTACACCTCCAAATCAAAAAATTAGAATAATCAAAGAAAATTCATGTAGTACTATCATATCCTGTACACCCCTTGAGGGTACATGACAGGAATTTGATGATGATGATGAAGAAAATGTGTTGATTTGCTATTCTAATTTATTAATTAAAGACCTATTAATTAAATTGCATAGAAAATAATTATTACCAAATATGAATTAGCATAATCTAAATCTATGTACTTTGCAGATTATTTAATCATGTAATAAATAAAAATGTAATATAAATTATAAGAAAACTGTTATTTGAAAACATTAACAAATTTAGAATAATATTTAATGTGGTTCAAAATATTAGAATATTCCAAATTTTTCTAATTGGTTTTGAGGGGAACATAGAAATAGCATATATTTCAGTAGCTGAGGGACTAACTCATGTGAGAGAAATTGTTTGCACATGATTTCGGTTAATCATTTGCTAAATATGGGTCAAACGAGTGAAATATCGTAAGTTAAGAAGTTCTGTATAGTGTTTCTACACAAAGGAGGCCAAACTCAACAGTTTATAGTTAAGGAATTGAAATGTTCTCAAGCAAGTGTAGTGACCTGATAATGTAGGTTGCGATAGATAGATGTGGCGATGGAACCGTTTTCTTTTCTGTGGAGATTATTTTTCTAGCGTAAAGTTCATGCAAGTTGATTCCATCGCCATGTCTGTCTATTGCAAGTCTACATTTTCAGGTTGCTACATTCACAATTTTTCCGCTCATCATCCATCTCAGAAATTTGGCATCATTAAATCACTAGTTACCAGACCACACAAATTCTGCTCCTCTGAAGAATCTCAAAACCAAGAACTAGAAATAATCAAAAATACAGCCATACTAAATGGATATAATCTTAAAACAACTCAAAAAAATTATCAGTCACTTCCCCACACATCAACCTAGACAAGAAGAAGCCCATAGGATTCCCATACCTTATGTCAAAGGCATCTCCGAACGTCTTTCAAAAATTATGAAGAAATACAATTTTGCCACTACTTACAAACCCATCAACCAGATCCATAACTTGTTACCTTCTCCTAAGGACAAACTCTCACCTCTGATGTTACCTGGTGTGTATGAGATCCCATGCTCCTGCAAGTTGTCTTACTTTGGACAGACAGGTAGATCTGTTCAGAAACGCATCTCGGAACATCAAGACCACATTCGTCTTTTCAAACCGCAGAAATCTGGTCTCTCTCAACACGGAGTTGAAAACCCAAACCACGGGATCCGTTAGGAAAAGTCGAAACTTTTACATAGTTCTTCACATAAACATGAATGTTTATATAAAGAAAGTACTGAAGCCCTACTACACAGACCAAATTTAAACCACAACGACATTCTTACTATTCCTAAAGTATGGGAAATTGTCATACAAAATTGTGTAAAATAATCTCTTTATATATATATATATATATATATATATATATATATATATATTTTTTTTTTTTTTTTTCAGTTATATTTTAATTTAGTTTTATAACACGTTACTGCAAGCATATTGAGATTCCATTGTAATCATGTGCCCTAACTGTATGTTATTTCTACTATTGTTTGAATTACTGTAATGAGGATGTCCCAAGATACTTAAGGATGAAATATTTATGTATTAATTAAAACTTATCACTGTGGTTAGTACGTGTGTTTTTTTAGTGATGCATTCACCACAGGTTTCATTATATAAAAATGTTATTAGTTCTATTCACACCCTGAACACTAACCATGTAAGTTGCTTCTTAATATCTTCACTTTTAATGTGATTCTAGCAGTGATGTCATCTATTCACTCAACCAATTTTTCTGTAATCTCTAGTATTTGATCAACTATTTCTAACTCAGCTCCCAAATCAGTAAGTGAAAATTGGTTTCAACATTGGCTTGTTATACAGCTAACTTAGTGCCTTGAATTATTTCACTTATTCGAAACAAATAAATTCAGCCGATTCCTCACCATATCAGTATTACATATTCTGTCGTTCTATTTCCATATTATATATATATATATATATATATATATATATATATATATATATATATAATATATATTATTGTTAAAACCACAATTTAAAATAATGGTACAACTTGACAGAATTTCATGCCAGCTGGGGCATCACCAAGTTAAACAAGCCCCCCCCCCCCATTGTTTTGCAAATGGAAAACAGCGAAAAGTCAGCCTACTGGAACAAATCCTGAAATACAACATCACAGTTCAAGATCAGTACTATCAAAATAAGATGCCTAATTGCAAAGAAATGGAGCTAGATAAGGAATTGGACCAGCTTAACATAATAAGGGTGACTGAAACAAAAAAGACAAAAACTGGTGAGATCTTTCTGAGCAATAAATATAAAATGTTATATTCAGGTAATGACAAGGAAAATAAGGAGTAGCCATAGTATTCAACACTAAATACAAGGCTAATCTTCTTGAATGGCAGACAATCTCAAGTAGAGTGATGTGGGCAATATTAAGAATGGGGAACTGGACAATGAGACTTATTTGTGCCTATGGTCCCACAGAAGGTTCTCCAAAGACAGAAGTAGAGGAATTTTTTGAGGCTTTAGAGAAAGCAACTGACACAATGAAAAATTGGTCCTTGCTGGAGATCTAAATAGCAGAGTAGGAAATGATTGTCAGAAATACAAAAATATTTGGCTAAGAAAGTGTGATTGCAAGTAAGTGAGTGAGTTCAGTCGTAAGAGCATTATCATTAGAATAGATAGCTCTGGTTCTGTGAGTTAAGTGATTTAAGGATACCATACTATTGAGCTAGATGATGGTGTGAATGTTTGTGCAAATGTAAGTTTGAACTTTTAATACCCCGTATGTGAGGGTTTTCTATAAACAGAAAAAGATAATGAGCCATCAGGCAGCCATGTGATTAGTGTATCTAAGAAGGGCAGACAGTCATTAGCTTTCCATTGTGAAGTGGATTTTGGTTGACTATTTAAATGCATTAAAAATGTATATCTTCCCTTTTCATGCAAAATAACTGGTATGTACTGTAGATTAAATAATTCAAATATATCTGGGGAGGGGAATGTGACTTTTGCAAGTCTAATGAAATCATGTCTGAACTTTTTAAGATATGGTTTTCTAATATACTTTTTTAGGTGAACAGAATTTTTAATAAAGGAGGAAGAATTATTGGGGGGGAGCTAGCAATTTAGCTTGCTCAATGTTTAACAAGTCTGTATGTGGGGCTGTTTACACTATCCACAATAGGGCATGGGGGGGGGACTTATTTGTGAATTTTTGGTGCTCCATATATTCTGGATGCTTCAACATGAAAAGGCTCAAGTTTGTTAACCGTTTCTTTTGGCCAAGAAGTGAATTTCTTCAATAATTAGTGAACTTTATTCTTTTAAAAGTTAGTAGAATCAGGATCTATGATTTGGTATATAAAGTGATCTTGTAAAAGTATGTGCATTTTGCTTTCATATTCTGCTAAATTCATCAGCACAGTTGCATTACCTTTGTCTACTTTTGTTCTTACAATACCATTATTACTGTCTAGTTTCTTTTACAGCACTGATTTCTTTTTTGGCATATCGTTTTTGGGAAGTTTGGATTGGGTTAAGATGTTGGCTACATCCAAATGAATGTTAGTAGCTATCACTGGAAGCAGGTCATATATTCCCTGTTCAATGGAAACCATTATTTCTGCTTTTGGAACTTGCCTGGGTGTAACAGCAAAATTATGTCATTTTTTAAATTATTTTATTTAATATTTATTTAATTGTAACTTTAATTTTAATTTAATGAAAATTAAATTATTTTAAAATATGTCAAAGAATATTTTCCGAGTTAATTCCGTTATTAAAATTGTAAGTAACTTTAATGAATTATCTGCTGTTGCAACAGAAATGCTGACAAGGATAGCCCCAATGAGTTAATAAATATTTATTTTCTTGCAATTGGAATCTTTCTTTTAATTGGAAAAATAAAATGGGAACCAAGATTGAAAACAACAAAAATACACAAGGAAAATAGAAATTTTGAATCTTTCAAAGTTAGACTTTTGGACGACAGTAGTATTAAAGACTTGTACCAAAAAAGAATAAAGAACTGGATGACAAGTATAAAACAAAATCAGAACATAGAAGAATGGTCAAACCTAAAAACCATAATGACAAAAGCTACAAAAGAAAGTTTAGGAACAAAGAAAAAGTGGAAAAGAAAAAGAGGCCTTAGGAACTGGGATGATGAAATTAAATGCATTATTGAAGAAAAGAAAAAAGCATATAAAAACTGGCTCAACCATATAAAAACAATAGAATCAAAAATCGAATACAACAGAAAAAAAGCAATAGCAGCATGCAGGAGAATAAACAGAAACAGATGGAACAATTTTGTAACAAAATTAGAGAGAGAGTATGCTCAAAAGACCTAATGCATATAAAATCCTCAAAGATCTAAGCAATGAAACTAGAGAAAAAGCAGATATTAATACCATTAAAATAGAAACATGGCAAAATCACTACCAAGATCTATGGTATGATGAAAACATTCAAAACAGAAAACTACCCTTTGTAAACATCTCTGATAACTTGGAAAACATCACTCTAGAAGAATTAACAGAAGCATTAACCCAAAAACAGGAAAGACTCCAGGAGAAGACACTATAAACTTGGAACTTATCAAATATGCAGGATTTGAATTCTCACTCAAGTTACTTAACTTTTATAATATGATCTGGAAAGAAGGAAAATGCCCACAAGCTTGGACCAAAGCAATAGTTATTTCCATCTACAAAAAAGGACACAAATCTGATTGTAACAATTATCGTGGAATCAGCTTACTTAGTACCTGTTATAAAGTATATGCAAAAATCTTAGCATATAAACTTAAACGTATAGTAGACCCAAAATTAATAGAAGAGTAAAATGGATTCAGAAAAGGCAGGTCTTGCATAGACTCTGCATTTATGTTAAAATTATTAATTGAAAAACACAGAGAAATGAACACAGAAACACACATAGCTTTTATAGATTACACCAAAGCATTTGATAACATTATCAGAGAAAAACTATGGGAAATCCTAGAAGAATATGAAATACTAAACCAACTCTTTAGAGCCTTATATAATATACAGGGTGTTCGGGATAAATTTGACAGTTTCGTAAGGAAAAAGAAAATCTTCTTTGTATCTATTAAATTTAATGAATTGACAAAAAAACATTACAGGCAGAGTTAATTACAATACTATCAACAAGATTTACTCAAAATAACCACCATTAGCATCGATCACAGCTTCAATTCTGCTTCGGAACCTCGAACAAGCTGATGCTACAGTCTCCCTGGGAAGGGCCGCAAAAGCTGTTTTAATTTTATCCATTAACTGGGCTTTTGTATTACTGGAAGTGCGATTGGTGTCTTTTTCAACTGCGCCCCATACAAAATAATCCATGGGGTTAAGGTCTGGGGAGTTTGGAGGCCAAACATTTGGACTGGTGAAGTCGTAGAAATTTTCAGACAACCATTTTTGACTTTTCCCAGAGGTGTGGCAAGGGGCCGAATCCTGCTGCCATACATACGGCCTACCATTGGCTACCCTTGTTATCCAGGGCTTGACTACAGTTAGCAACTCCACGAACAAAGCCCGAATTCCAATGCCAGGGTTCTTCAACACCTGTTCCTGCAGATTTGCGAGGAATTCTGCTGTACGAACGCAATCAGATCGTCTGCTAGGGATCTTTCTTCTTGCTACATCCCTCGTAGTCACCATTGCAAGTCTCTAGTTCATGCCTGATTGTTTTTACTGTATTCAGGGAGCATTGGGCAGCAGTCGTAATATCCTTATTTTGATGGCGGGCACGAATCATCATGATACAAGTTATTCTCTTCCATGATTCAGTGGGTTCCAGCTATCCATCCTTTCTGACATCTTGTATATGAATGAAGAAGGGTCCAAACTTTTAAATGAAGAGAAGTGTGTGTTAATACATGTAACTTACGGAAAAATATAATTAATTATAAATATGTCAAATTTATCCCGAACACCCTGTATATCAAGATAATAAAATATCTGTGAAGTACAATAATTCAAAATCAAGCCGGGAACCAATAAATCGAGGAGTACGTCAGGGTTGCCCTCTCTCACCAGTTTTATTTAATATATACATAGATAAAATCATAAAAGAATGGAAGATAACTAATGAAGGAGGATTCAATATAAACCGTAACACCAGATTAACTACTCTTCTTTTTGCTGATGACCATATAATCCTTGGAAATAACGAAGATGAACTACAAAAATCATTATGCAGTCTAAATAATCTGATAAAAACACATGGTATGGAAATATCAACAGAAAAAACAAAAGTCGTGGCCTTCAAAAGTGCTAATCCAATAAGAAGCAAAATAGTAATAAACAACAAACTAATAGAGCAATTAAATACATTCAAATATTTAGGTTGCACAATGTTATATGAAAATGAAGCTGATATAGAACCAAAGATATCAAACTTTTTAAAAGTAACAGGCATTATAAAATTTTTAAACCCAATTATGTACAAAAACACACACGAATAAGAATAAACAATACGGTTCCTAAACCATCCTTACTTTATGGCAGTGAGATATGGACAATAAAAAAGCAGATGAAAGAAGAATTGAATCATCCGAAATGAAATTTCTGCACAGAACTGAAGGAGTCACAATAATGGACAAAATGAAAAGCAGCGAAATCAGAAAAACACTTGGAATTACAACCTCCCTAAATGAAACAGTGATTTGCTATAGAGAAAAATGGAAAGAACACATACTAAGAATGAATAGAAGCAGAATACCTAAACAAATTCTAAATTACCACCCAAAAGGTACTCGATGCAGAGGAAGACCCTTAAAAAGTTGGAATTGAGTCCGGAACAGGCCACTTGGCCTATAAGTCTGGAAAGGAAGAAGAAGATTTTCTTGTAAGTGGAGGTTTCTGTGGTTTAGAAGTTCATAAGACATATTCAAGTAATTGGACCACATTTTTTTTTAATAAGCTAAAAGCACAAGAAATAAAACCCAACAAGTTTCGTAAGTCATTTGACTTACATCTTCAGGGGTAAAAGGTATCTAAAAGTTAAAACAACAAAAAAGAGAAATCAATAGTTTATACTATACAGTTGAAGCCATCTGACTGTTTATAAAATTAAAAAATCAGAATGCGGATTCAAAGCAGTGCTAAGTTTAAACAATGCTGGATGATGCCACATTCTGTTGTTCACGTTCATAATGTCCGAGGTCTGACTGATGTATATTTTTTATCAAAGCTGACCAAACTTGGTGTAGAATTAAGCCTTGGTTTTTATTGCATTGTGTTGGAATTCTAAGCATGCTTGCAGCTTCTTAAATTTCCTTATGTAACAGTTTTTTTCTATATAAGACATGTTTGTTTTCTACCAGAGTACATAGTGGCCAGTGGAAGTGGTATGGAAAGCTAGACCTGATTTGTGTTCTCTTCCGTTTTATACATCCTTTTCGTGTTCGTTCATGCGTATTTATTTTCTTATCAATCTGTGTTGTGAAAATACTATTAAATAAACTAGCATGTACCGCCACCACATAAGTCTTCCTCACATTTGAGAACTTATTGTGGCTATCTACATTTTTGCTGATATCAAGTTTAAGTCAGTCACTGTAAGACTTTTATAGCACCATACTTCAGCATTTCTGGTCGAATATCATCTACTCCAGCTGCCTTTCCACATTTCAAGCCTTTGATGGCTTTTTCTACTTCAAGTATGGATATGTATTCCTGACTGCATGCCTGGTCAGTGTTTTTTATCACTGTGCTGTCATCACTGCTTGTTTCATTTAGCAGTTTTTCAAAGTAATTACTCCATACTTCAAGGATATCTTTTTCTCCTGTTTTCATGTCACCTTTATCATCTCTAACTCCTTTTACAGCACTCTTTCCTCCATTTCTAAGCTTCTTCAACAACCTCCAGAATATTTTGCCACCTTCTTGATATTTATTTTCTATATTCTTGCCAAAGTTCTCCCATGACTTTTGTTTAGCTAGTTTTACACACTGTTTAGCTTTCTTACATTTGTCTCTGTATTCTGTAAGAGTAAAAGCTGACTTATTTGCCAGGAACTTTTGATATGCTTTCTTCTTTTGCTTCACTGCCTCTTTAACTTGTTGTGTCTACCAGGGAGTTCTGATTTTTTTATCCTTGCACACAACCTCACCACATGAATCTCTGGCAGAATCAATCAATGTTTTCTTCAGAGTTTGCCACTGAATCTCCAAGGTTTGATTCCTGTTCTCAAACTCTTTCATTTTCTTTTCAATAATCTTTCTGTATTTTAGTCTACAGTTCACATCTGAGAGCTGCTCAACTTTTATTCGCTTTAAAACTTTCTTACATGTTATTCTTTTCAATATGAAATTCAATTTTATCCTGCTCAAGACTAAATAGCGATCACTTCCAATTTCAAATCCTCTGTACACTCTGGTGTCCTGCACCAGGGAGAAAACATCACTATCAACAATAACATAGTCAATGAGACTTTTCTTATTCCTTGCCTCTTCTCTCCATGTGAATTTGTGCACATTTTTATGTTGGAACATGGTGTTAGTAATAACCAGTCCATGTCCTGAGCAGAAATCCAACAGATATTTGCCATTATTATTAGCTTTGCTCTTTACTCCAAATTTTCCCAAAATATTTTTGTATGTCTCACAATCATTTCCTACTCTGCTATTTAGATCCCCAACAAGGACTAACTTTTCCTTTTTCATTGTGTCAGTTGCTTTTTCTAAAGCCTCAAAAAATTCCTCCACTTCTACCTTAGTAGAACCTTCTGTGGGACCATAGGCACAAATAAGTCTCATTGTCCAGTTCCCCATTCTCATATTTGCCCACATTACTCTACTTGAGACTGACTGCCATTCAAGAAGATTAGCCTCATATTTTGTGTTGAATACTATGGCTACTCCTTCTTTTCCTTCATTGTCATTGCCTGAATATAACATTTTGTATTTATTGCTCAGAAAGATCTCACTAGTTTTGGTCTTTTTTGTTTCAGTCACCCCTATTATGTCGATCTGGTACTTATCTAATTCCTCAGCTAGCTCCATTTCTTTGCCATTCAGGCTTCTTACGTTGATAGTACCGATCTTTAACTCTGGTGATGTTGAGTTGGGGTTTGTTTTCAGATTTGTTCCAGTAGCTGACTTTTCGCTGTTCGCCCTGGTTCCCTGGCGAAAACAACGGGGGCCTTGTTTAACCGGGCGACGCCCCAGCCGGCATGAAATTTTGCCATGTTGTACCATCATTTTTTATTTTGGTTTAACCAATAAGAATACAATTTGGTCGGCTAAATCCCAAATTGCCAGCCCATCCTCGTTCGTTCAGTATCAAAGTAGATACCCAACAGGGTGCAACACGAGAAGGTGAGGATTGGACATTAGGTTAGAAGCCCTGGTCGGTTCTCCACATTCCTTTAAAGGCTATGTGGAGGTCTCCTCTCAGTTATACAGCTTTGACCCTTAAGCACCCCCCCCCCCGTATTTATGGACTCCCAAAAATACATAAGGAAAATGTGCCATTACATCCCATAGTGGATGGCATTGATTCCCCCACATACAAACTAGCTAAACATTTGGCCAAAGTTCTTACACACTACACTGGCAACACACCTTCATACATAAAAAACTCAGCCCACTTCAAAGCCAGCATAGAAAACATTACACTCAAACACACTGACGTAATGGTCAGCTCTGATGTCTCCTCCTTATTCATAAATGTCCCACTCAGAGAATCCTTAGAGCTAATCCAAGCTAAATTTCCTCCCGATATCACAGCCCTATTTCAGTTCACATGAACTCAGGCTATTTTGTTTGGCAAGGAAAATTCTACAAACAAATAGAGGGGACAGCCATGGGTTCTCCACTCTCCCCACCCTTGGCCAACTTTTATATGGAGACTTTTGAAGAGAAAGCCTTAAACTCTGCCCCACAAAAACCAACCATTTGGCTTCGATATGTAGATGATGTGTTCGCCATTTGGCCACATGGCTCCGATGCACTCCTCTCCTTCCTAACACACTTAAACAACCAACACCCAGAATCAAATTCACCTTAGAAAAAAACAACTGCCTTCCTTTCTTAGACACACTAGTCACCGCCAGCCTAATGGAACCTTGGTTTTCTCAGTCTATAGAAAACCCACCCATACAGGCAGATACATTCACCAACAATCCCACCACCCTTCCTCACAACAATATGGTGTCATTAAGACACTACACAACAGGGCTAAACTTATCTGTTCCAATGACAATGCCCTAACCACAGAACTAAACCACATTCTCAACACTTTCTCAGCTAATGGCTACCCTCCCAAAACAATCCAAAAAATATTGTAACCAATAAACTACAACCCCCCCCCCCCCCACACACACACACAACAAGGATTACTCTAAATCCATCACTATACCCTATATCAGAGGCACCTCGGAAAAAATTACAAAAATCCTAAAAAAACACAGCTTAACTTCTTGTTACACGCTATATAAGAAATTGGCATCCCTTATCTGCTCCACTAAAGACTAACCCCCCCCCCCCCACTAGACCTACCTGGTGTATACCAGGTCCCTTTGCAGCTGTAAGCTGTCCTACTTTGGCCACACAGGCAGGACAGCCAATATCAGAATTACAGAACACAAGGACTACATCCGGTTCCACCAATACAGCCACTCTGGTCTTGCAGACCATGCTCTGGATACCCGCCATAGAATACATTGGAAGAAAGCCACGATCATTCGCCATAGTAAATACAAGTACGAAAGGCTTTTCATGGAATCAGCCTGCCCTAAGAAGCAATCCAAACCTCAACAAATTTCGCTGCATGAGACTGCCTCAAATTTGGGAAACCTACATCAGAAGACCTCAGCCCAATCGCCCAAGAATACCACCAACATTGCCCTAGGGGGCACCAGTAGGACTTTAGGAGAAAGTATAGCTTCCTGCTTCGTCCTCATTTATTGTTTGCTATGCCTGTGTGCACGTGTCTTGCTCACAAGTTCCTGTTGAAAATGGAAACGTGACGTTGCCGAAATATTGGATTTGTATTAAAAAAGTTATTTTAATGTATATCCTAGTCTACGTTGTTATTTCCCTAAACTATTTAGTAATAAGGAATACAACTCCTGGAAAAATAGCAGAATTCGAATCAAACCCTGTTCCTTTAAAAATTAGGTGGCAAGAAAGAATGATATAATCACGTAATCACAAGAAAGATATTTATTTAACCAAATATTTCGGTCTGGAAATAGCAGACCATCGTCGGTGGTATTACAAGAACAGTTTAAAAAAAAAAAAAATAAAAAAATAAAAAAATATACAAGCTAGAATACTAACAATAGATCGTTGAAATTAGAACATGCCGCATGATGTTATATCACTAAGTATGAAACGAAATATTTTGAAGTAGAAACATGATTGAATTTGCTATAAAAAAAAAAAAAAAAAAAAAAAAAAAAAAAAAAAAAAAAAAAAAATTAATGAGTAATCTTGATTAGGCTTTCCCAGATTTTTGATATAGATGTGCAGTCATTACGATTCAGGTTGGGATGATGGAGCAAGGCCTCCATCATCCCAACATTCTACTTGGCTATAAAATTTGTTTTGACATATGAAATAACCAGAATGTATAACGAAATCGAATAGTTTTATAATATCTTGAGGAAAGATGTCAGCAAGTAGTTTTAAAGTTTCCTTAAGAGGTACATTGGTGTATAAAGATTCTATATCAAAACTAACCATAAGATCTGTAGGTTGTAAGGAGACATCTTTTAATTTTTCTAAGAAATCTGAGGAGTTTTTTAAAAAAGAACTCGAGTTGCCAATGTAAGATTAATTTTATAGCCAAGTAGAAGGAACAGCCATGGGAAGTCCTCTTTCTCCAGCTTTAGCCAACTTTTATTTAGAACATTTAGAAAAAGTCCTCTTCACATCTAGTTTCCCTCTACCATCTTTTTGGGTAAGATATATAGATGACATATTTGCTATTTGGCCTCACAGTAAAAACACTTTATCTTCCTTTTTAAACAGTATTAATTCCTTACATCATCGCATAAAGTTTACTATGGAATTAGAAGAAAACAACCAGTTATCTTTTTTAGACGTTCTCCTCATCCGATTATCTTCAAATATTCTTACAACTACAGTATACAGGAAACCAACATTCACAGGTCGTTATATTCTGAAAGAATCAGCCCATCATCCATGTCAAAAAACAGGAATTATAAAATGTCTCATCAAAAGAGCCAAAACTAATTGTTCTACTTTTGATTATCTACAGAAAGAACTTTCTACTATCCAGCAACACATGAAACTCAATGGCTTTTCTGAAAAAAGTATTCAACGTCTTCTTACATCTTATAATCCTCCACAAAACAACAAAGATTCAATACGTCGAGTACCTATTCCTTATATCTCCGGTATTTCAGAACCTATCGCAAGAATTTTGAAGAAATATGATTTAACAGCTACGTATTCTCCTATTAACAAATTGTCTTCTCATTTTCCTTCTCCTAAAGACAAACGCTCAACTTTATCTCTTCCTGGAGTTTATCAAATTCCTTGCAACTGTGATCTCTCTTACTTTGGACAGACTGGACGTTCTCTTGAAAAAAGAATCCAAGAACATCAATCATCCATTCTTCACAATAAACCTGAAAAGTCTGGTTTGGCTCAACACGGGATTGAAACTGACCACAGCATCCTTTGGTCCAAAACTCGCCTCTTACATAGATCCCGTTATAGGTTCGAACGTTTGTTCAAGGAAAGCGTGGAGGCCTTGCTCCATCATCCCAACCTGAATCGTAATGACTGCACATCTATATCAAAAATCTGGGAAAGCCTAATCAAGATTACTCATTAATTTTTTTTTTTTTTTTTTTTTTTTTTTTTTTTTTTTTTTATAGCAAATTCAATCATGTTTCTACTTCAAAATATTTCGTTTCATACTTAGTGATATAACATCATGCGGCATGTTCTAATTTCAACGATCTATTGTTAGTATTCTAGCTTGTATATTTTTTTATTTTTTTTTTTTTAAACTGTTCTTGTAATACCACCGACGATGGTCTGCTATTTCCAGACCGAAATATTTGGTTAAATAAATATCTTTCTTGTGATTACGTGATTATATCATTCAGTCTTATGTCGCAAGTATCCTTAAAACAACAGGTGGCAAGAAAATCTTACTCAATTTGTAGAAAAAAAGCCAACCTTGCACATCATAGAACAAGTGAACATTTTAAAAAGCGGCAACCAATCAACAGAAAAAAAAAAAAAAAATTAACAATGCATGAAATCATGGAAAATAAAATTTCCTTGGATTGTCCAAATAAAATAGCCAACTAACCAGCATTTCCTCCATATCAAGACAGGAAAAATATACTGAATAATTTTGAAATAGGGAAACATGAGACAAAAAGCCTAGAAAACCCTGAAATCTAGAGATCATTAGCTCTTTCAAAAATAATGGAATATAGACCTGACTCAAAGATCTACACAGATGGCTCCAAAATTTCAAATGGCAATTCTGGGAGTAGTGTACTTATCTATGGCTCTCAAAATATAGAACAACCAACAGTATAGGATGCAATTCATACCATTCAGAATTAACAGCCATTTACACAGCACTGCAACATTTGGATAAACAAAATCCAAAGGAATTTATATTTTTCACAGATTCCTTAGCAGCCTTTCAAGCTATTAAGAACTACTACACTAGCCATCAAGAAATACTTAGAGACATGGCAAAAAAAAAAAAAAAAAAAAACTAAATAAGGATTCTGAAATAATTTTGCAATGGATTCCATCCCATATGTGATTAAAGGGAAAGGAAACTGCAGATGAAGTAGCAAAAATGGCTGCAACATCAAGTGATACCACAGATTTTAATCTTTTTAAAACTACTAAAAAGAAGACATAAAAAGAATAAGTCTCCAGGACATGACTCCCCACTGGTATTCAGCAGAAAAACCAGGAGCTACCATCGACTCCATGTTTAATCGTTGTGCCACTACCATGATCTCTCGCCTCAAGACTGGCCACACAAGACCAATCAAGTTTAGCTTGATTAAAACTTGATGGTATAAATGTCTTCCCCATCTGCAAAATCTGTAACATTGAGGAAGCATCACCACTGCATTTACTAAATTGTATGAATATTTCTAAATGTGAACTTTATAACAACCCAGAAAAGGTGCTGTATAAAATACATGAATTTGACCTCTATGATCTGGTGTAATAATACCATTGGATGATAATTAAATTTCTTGGCGTCTTTAATATAAATTACACACTTTTTGGAACTGATTTTCTTTTACATTTACAAGATGAATGACATACAACTCTGCTATAATCAAGTGGGATCTGGTTGGATATAGTATGATAATATCAGGAAACTCAGCAGTACACCCACAGAGATAACTGTTTCTGTCAAAGTGACAGAGATGGTTTATTTGTTCCAACATAAAAACTTAGAGTGGGCAATCTGCAAAAAACACCACTAACTATTCACATACCCTGATAATGACGGATGGGATTCAACTATCACAGGCTACTCTGCTTTGCCGAACCATAGATTTGGGACCAATAATCCAGCTTTGAATGTATAAGCACATTTTAAAGATGAAAGAATGAAAATCAATCCATACCCCATTCAGTAGACAAAATGCAAAGGAGATTTGATGCTCTCTTGCACAAAGAGAAAAGATTTCACTTCTCTTGCAAAATCGAAGACCTTGTAAGATTTCTTAAAGTTTCCAGTTAAAATACTGGAAAACTTAAAATCTTTTCCAGAGGAATCAAAAATTACCTGGGAGTCAGAGTCATACTGTGGAAAGATGGCAAAAGTTTGGGTTTCAAAGGGTTAAATTTTCTGAGAAATTTAAGGAGTAGAAAATTCAAATTCTGGCATCTAAATGTGATTTTTCTCCAAGAGAAAATTGTAACTATCAATTAATTGGAATTAAATTTCTCTAAAAGGTATCACATTTCTAATAATATCACATAATATTATTGGGATTAATTATACATTAAAATTGTACTTTTTTCCATTATGAAAATAAATAACTGAATTATATTAAATAAAAATAAAATATAACCTACACCTCTGGTGACTTAGATTTGTTCTTTGCATTAAAAAATTCTGGTAAACCTCTTCTTTCAATGGAATGGATGCTAAAAAAAAAGTTCAAATTTAAATTGAAATTACTACTTTAATAGCAACAATGACAAAAGCAATTATACTTACAACTTTTTTTTTTTTTTTTTTTTAGGAAAACTACTCTATAGCTTCTTTCATTATACTCAAAAAATGAAAAGAAGACAACAAATTTGATAGTCATACTGTTTTAGCTCATAATTAAAGCAACTAGAGAGTAAAGATACATAATCAACACTAATAATTACATAGTTTCACTGTCTGTCAACAGTCCAGCCAATCTGTCTTTTGCAGGATGAAAAACCTGTGTTTCAGGAGAGAAAAGCTTTTACAATGGTCACTCACATTGCAGATCAAATTCAAAACTAAATCTTTCTAACCTGGAGGAAAGACTACAGTAAAAGGAATCAGAGATGATAAAGGTGACACAAAAACTAATGATAATCTAGATGTCCCGGAGTAATTACTTTGAAAAACTGCTCAATAAAAGAAGCAGTGGGCATAATGATAAAAAAGATTCAAGAGAAGGCAATCAGGAGTACATATCAATACTTGAGGTAAAAAAATGATAAAAAAACCTAAAATATGAAAGGCAGCTGAAGTAAATGATATTCAACCATAAACGCTCAAATATCAAAAGTATAAAAGGTATAAAACCAGGCATTAGGAATTATAAAGGGGCAATGCTAAATAATTCAGAAAGCCTGGTTAGAGGATTGTATTCCAAATTATTGGAGTAATGCTCATAATATCATCTATAATAAATGAAATATAACAATGTAAGAAAATTAGAGGAATGGGTGTTATGTAAGAATACTTCAGAAAAGGCTAAGAAAAACTGTGGAACAGAGCTTGGAGAAGAATAAACTGGGTTCAGACCAAATACAGGTTGTCAGAATCAGATTTTTACTTTAAAGACAAATATTTGATCTGTATTTAAGTTTCATAGATATGGGAAAGACATACACCAAGATACTAAGAGAAAAGTAGTTCTATATTGTATATATATCAGAAAAAACAGTCTATATTTGAGTTGTAAGTCAGCAGTTAAAAGTGAAGAAGGTACAGAATGACGACTTCATATTAAATCAGGTGGGAGATAAGGGAGCATACTATTTTTACTGTTATTCATCATCTATATAGATTACATAATTAAGCTGAAGTTATTAATAATCTTAGTGCTCTACTTTATGCAGATGATGTCATTATTCTAAATAAATCCAAAATAAATCTGCAAGTTTCCTTAACTAAAATGCAACTACTGTAATAAATTTGGTATGAAAATCAGTAATATGAAGTCTGTGAAAATAGGCACAAATATAGAAAACATCAACTGCATCCCGAAAGTAGAACCTACACGAAAAGTAAAACATTTCAACCATTTCGACACAATTTTTATTATTAGTTTACAGATACGGTATCTCCATGGAGTCACAAGACACCCTTACTACCCTTTATACACACACACACACACACACACACACAATACTTATCATACCTCACCTTAAACTCATTCCACTCATTCATCATGGCAATACATTCCACTCACCTCTATAGAGAGGTGAGTGGATTGAGACAGCCTTCCCGTGGCCACTCCCCGCCAAGTGTTACTTTAATAAATTTAGTTTAATCCTTAATCCAAGTGTGAGCAAACAAAGTTTGCGCCTGAAAATATCTTCAGGATTGGGGTAAGGTAGTACAACACTGGGACTCGTAGCAAAGGTCGACCAAGCTAACATCCCTCCTATCTCAGTATCTCCCATAATGCAAAACACATCTCCTTGAGGATATGTATAGGTTATGCATTAAGGAACGGCCACTACCCAGACTAGTTTCGACCTTTATTGAGGTCTCTTCAGTGGGAGCCAGGCCCAGAAGTGGAGATACCAGGCAGAAGCAATGGTGAGGTCATCTTTACCTATAGGAGTTGCCAAAAGGTAACTCCTATAAGTAAGGATGACCTAGCCATTGCTTCTGCCTGGTATCTCCACTTCTGGGCCTGGCTCCCACTGAAGAGACCTCAATAAAGGTCAAACTAGTCTGGGTAGTGGCCCTTCCCTTAATGCATAACATTATACGTAGGCTGTTCAATAAGTAATAAGGCTAATTTTACTGTGGAAAAACCACTCATCACAATATTAATTTCTTTGGAATAAAGAAATGTTGCTGTCTTCTGTATTAACAAGAGGTTGATAGATGGCATATACTGGCTGATGTGCCAGAGTGTCACGTGACTAAACGCAAGCTTGTTTTGGCATGCCTACGAGTGATTAAATTTTGTGTGCGTTTGCAAAAATCAGCATCAGACAAGCTTAAGTTGACGCCCTCTTGTTCCAGTCTTTCTTTCCATTCTGTGCACACATCCACTCGATGCTGCATTTGCTCTGGTGTCAAGAGTTTCGGAATCCATCGGGCACAAACACATTTCAGTCCCAAATGAGTGAACACTTCCCACAGAAATATTCAGGACAACATGCAGCTGGCGTACTGTAATTCTGCGATCCTCCTTGATGATAATCGCTGCTGTGTTGATCATTGTCTCTGTGATGGACATTGAAGGTCTTCCCTCACGTTCAAGATCTTCCACATTTTGCCTTCCTTCCTTAAAAGTTTTATGCCAGCGAAAAACACTTGCCCTCGACATTGCTTCATCATGGAAAGCTTTGCGTATCATGTTAAAAGTGTCTGATGCCGATTTTTGCAAACACACACAAAATTTAATCGCATAACGCTATTCCAAGGACGCTTCCATTTCGACGACTGGCCATGGTCCGTAGGTGCGCCGAAACAAGCTTGCGTTTAGTCACGTGACACTCTGGCACATCAGCCCGTATATGCCATCTATCAACCTCTTTTGTTAATACAGACAGCAACATTTCTTTATTCCAAAGAAATTAATATTGTGATGAGTGGTTTTGCGACAGTAAAATTAGTCTTATTACTTATTGAGCAGCCCTCGTACATATCCGCAAGGAGATGTGTTTTGCATTATGGGAGATACTGAGATAGGAGGGATGTTAGCTTGGTCCACCTTTGCTACGAGTTTCCCGGTGTTGTACTACCTTACCCCAGTCCTGAGGATATTTTCAGGCGTAAACTTTGTTTGCTCACACTTGGATAAAGGATTAAACTAAATTTATTATAGTCTAACCAAGTGAAAAATAAACTTTCAACAAGTGTTACTTTGTGGTACATTGCTGGTGTTTCAGACAAAAGAAGCCCCAGAGATGAATCACAGGTAACATGAAGCTAATGTCTCAAACAAGGCATCCAAAGGTACCAAGCCTCCTGGACGACTCACAGCAACTATAATGAATAAACTTAAAAAGATCCATGCCGGCTCTATTGCCGCCAGAAATAACAAGGATGGCATTGGATGTTTGGGTGGAGGGCAAGCTTTGAAAAATAAGTTACAGTCCCCTAAACAACACTCTCTCAAGATATGTTCCTTAAACATAGGACTATCTAAATCCAAAGCTGAAGTCATCGGCAAAATAGCCAAAGACAAAACAATTGACGTCTTGACTCTCCAAGAAACCCATGTGCCTGACACAGCCCTCAATAGACTAAAGATCCCAGGCCTAATTCTTGTGTCTTATAACAGCCATTCCAAGCATGGCCTGGCCTCAAGGACATAACCCAAAGTTTATCTGATGCAGAATACTCCACAGGTATTAAAGTTTACAAACCACCATCGCAATCCTGGCCTGATCAGATGGACCAGCCACCACCTCACCCCCGTTATCTATGTTGGTGACTTCAACTCTCATCACACCATGTGGGGCTACTCCTCTAACAACTGGGATGGTAATAATCTAGTTAACTGGATGGATACATATAACCTGTATTTGATTTACGATGTCAAGCAGAAAGGCACTCTCCACTCAGTCAGATGGAACAGAACCTACACCCCAGATCTGTGCATATTCTCTAAAGACTGAAGACCACCCTTTGCCAACAACCAGAACAGTCCTCAACAGATTCCTTAATAGTCAGCATTGTTCTAATTGTCCTACACTAATAGAGACAGGCACATCAATCTCAGTCATCAGTAGAACACCAATCGCTAGATGGAACCTTCACAGGTCCAACTGGAATGCATTTCAGAAACAAATCAAGCAAACCATTAGAGCAATTCCACTCACCCCAATTGCTGTCCAAGATTTGTCAAACTAATCAAAACTGCAGCCAAAGCCTCTATTCCTAGAGGCTACAGAAAACAATACATCTCATGCTGAAGTAGAGAAACTGATGAACTTTTAGCCAAATATGAAGAGACTGAAGACCCAACTGTTGCTAAGGAGCTCATCGCAACCATCTATGAACTCGATTTCCCTACATCTAGCCAGAAAAGCTGGTCACTTCTGAGAAAATTAAGTGGGGGAAGAACCAACAATACACAAAACAACAGAGATAACTCCTGATCAAATGGCTAATCATTTATTGAAAACCTCCAAGATACATCCCAGCTCTATCAGGAAAATTACTGTGCAGTCTTCCATCAGACAAATCCTGAAGACGGGCCCCGAGATCCTGAACTTGTACATCCAGTATCTGGAAAAGGAGTACAAGAAGAACTCACCAAGAATGGCAAGGCTGCAGGAGTGGATGGTATCCTTCCCGAGTTTCTAAACAATCTCGATCAACAAGGCCAAATATGGCTGGCCGCCCTTTTCTCAAAAATTAAAATGACTGGAAAACTACCAAATCTGTGGAGGGAAGCCAAAATAATTGCCGTGCCCAAACCAGACATAGATCCAAATGATGTCAAACATCTACGACCTATCTCCTTGCTTTGCTCCACCTAAATTTAAGCTCTTTGAAAGAATTCTCCTTAAAAGAATTTCGCCACTCATCAAAAGAGTACTCCCGATTGAACAAGCTGGCTTCAGGCCGGGAAGAAGTTGCTGTGACCAGGTCCTCGCCCTGACAACACAGACTGAAGCAGGCTTCCAGAAGAAACTTAAATCCAGAGCCACTTTCATTGACCTAACATCAGCTTATGACATGGTCAGGATCAGGGGCCTCCTCATAAAGCTAGGAAATATTATAAAGTGCAAAAAAACTTTCCAGCTTTTTGAATCCATTCTCTCCAACAGAAAGATCCGGGTCCATATTGGCGGGAAAAAGAGCAGGCCCAGATTCCTTCACAATGGTCTCCCACAGGGCTCTGTGTTATCCCCTTTACTCTTTTAAAATGTATGTGTACGACTTACCACATACCAGCTGAAGCAAGTATATGTACGCTGATGACCTAGCAATCCTACATCAATCTACCTCCTTTGCCAACCTGGAATCAACCTTGAACACAGACCTGAACATCCTGGAAGAGTACTTCAAGCAGTGGTACTTGAAGCCAAATCCAACAAAAACTGTGTCCACAGTATGTCACCTGAACAATGCAGAGGCAAATCGGCACCTCAACCTTTCTTTCTGTGGAAAAATTGTAGAACACGAACTCACTCAAAATACGTTGGAGTGAGCCTGGACAGAATCGTAACCTATAAAAGGCACATCACCAACCTGTGCAACAAAATTAAAATGAGGAACAATATAATTTCAAGGCTTGCTGGAACAACCTGGGGTTGTGGTGCAGAAGTCCTAAGGTTGTCTGCACTAGCCCTCACATTGTCTGCAGCAGAATATTGTGCCCCCTGTCTGGGAAAGAAGTGCACACACTAACATTATAGACACCCAGCTAAATTCTACCATGTGCACAATTAGTGGGACAATGAGAAGCACCCCTCTCTCCTGGCTGCCTGTCCTATCTAACATTGCTCCACCAAACATACAGAGAAGACAAGCGTCGATTAAAGACTTTAATGAAGTAATGAGCAACCCACTCCTGTCCCTGCACCAGACTCTCATAAATCAACCTAGTCTTTGCCTAAAATCTAGAAAGCCTTTCTGGTCCATGGACAAACTCTCTTCAGCTGCCCTACCATCAACACCTGACATGTGGAGAGAATACTGTTCCAACAATCTCCCAACAAATGGCTTCCTGGTAGAAGATTCCTGTGCTCTGCAGCCTGGTTTTGCTCTTCCTAGGAAGATTTGGTCATCAATCAACAGGATCAGAACTAACCAGGGCAGATGTGGCTACCTACTACATAAATGGAGGCTGGTAGACCACCCTTATTGTGATTGTTCTCCCATAGTTCAGACGATTACTCATATTGTGAATGACTGCCCAAGGTGCCAATTTCACGGTGGTGGCCTACAGGACATCCATAAGGTGATGGATGAGGCCTTGGATTGGCTTTCCAGACTGCACATTGACCTGCAGCTGTTCTGTATTCCTTCTGCCATAAGAATAAATAAATAAAATTCCACTCACCACCACTCTCAAAGCAAAAAGTCTAGTCTACACACCCTTTAACCACACTTTATACAACTTTCAGGGTTACCCATAGTTCCATCTCTATTTATAATATGCTGAAAAATTTCTTTTGTGTAGTAACTTCTAAGTTTCTATAATGTTTCCTCCTCTTTTCTGCCTATCAAATAAACTTTACAACCCACACCTTCAATCTATCCTCATTGGGAGCATTCCATAGACTAGTCACTAGTTTTGTCACTCACCTCTAAATTCTCTCCACCAACTTCTGATCCCCAAGAAACTCAGGTGACCAAACATGTGCACAGTAGCCAAGATCCAGCCAAATAAAGATATAAAAAGAAATAATAACCTTCCTGCCTTTACCGTTAGTATTTTTTCAACGCCCAAGCAATCTTTTGAGCTATTTTGTCAGCTTTTGAAATATGTTCTGAAACATCAACTCTGTCAATCATTAATCCCAAATCCTTAATTTCATCAATTTTCTACAATCCAATACCATCAACCAATGTGATTCAGAGTATGTAATCCTTTCATCCCAGAGTACATAAACTTAACGTTCGCAACATTAAACATGAACATTAAGTGCCTGCATAGTGCAATTGGAAGGACGACGGTACATTGTGCCCTTCGATCAGAAAAGGCCTAAGTTCGATTCTCGTCGTGATGGGATGAATCTTTATATGGACTTTTCCAATTGAAGGTGAGTTAGCCAATTACATACAGAGGTAAGGTTTTTTTTCTCCCGCATACAAGCAAATCGGCCGTTCAGAACATGTAATTTACAGACAAAAAATACGTACTAGATGTGGTGGTAGTAGGCAGTGGATGATTGGTGGTAGAGAGTTGTACAGCAGGTGTCCTCCCATGATGTCTTCGGACTCCTTGTAGGTGTCACAAATAATAATAATAATCATTATCCTTTGCCTACAATGTCAATTTATTTAAATCATTCTGCAGGATACCTACATCACTTTTATCAACTACTGTCTGCTTCCTCTTTTCATCATTATCAGTATCCAATGAATCTCTCTCCTACCCCTTAAATTATTCCTTATATCATGAATATATATAAATTAAAAGAAGCAGTTCTAGTACATGGCCCTGAGACATTCCACCGATCACCTTCATTTTCCTAGATTCTACTTCACCATATACTACTCTCTCACTGGTATCTATCTACAAGTTGCCAGCCATCCATGCCACCAGCATAATGTCCATTATCATTTGCTCCAATTTATGTGATAATTTCCATGTCGGTATTCTGTCAAATGCCTTTGCAAAGTCCAACATTATCATGGTGTGACATTTCCTTTCTCCAATTCTGTAGTCATTTTATTATAAAATGTGAACAAATTAAGGCAGGACACTATCTTTTACAAAACTGTACTGCCCACTAGAGTATCATATTCTTATCCACCTATTCCTGAATTTTACCTTTAACCAACTTTCCCAATACTTTAACTACCAAATCTTATCTTGATAACCTCTATTTGGCCTGAACCCAGATTGTTCCTTTCCAAGTTTCTCTTCCAAAATCTTTCTCAAACTCTTTTCAAGTAGGCTTGCATAAATCTACCTGGAACATTAGTAGAGAAATTCCTCTGTAATTCTCACATTCAGCTTTATTCTCTTTTTTATAGATGGGTACTATGAGAGTGCTACTCCAATAATCGAGAATTTGACCTTTTGACCAGGTCCTCTGAATTATGCAATGTAGCCACTGCAAAACTTGTATATCTCCATTAAGCATTTCTGGATGAATATCATCTAATCCAGCTGCCTTTCCACATTTCAAGTTTTTGACAGCTTTTTCGACCTCAAATAATGATATGTATTCTTTGCATTCCTCTTGAAAATGCTCTAGTATGGTTCTGTCACTGCTTGTTTCATTTAACATTCTTTCAAAGTAATTACTCCAGACATCTAAGATATCCTTATCTTCAGTTTTCATATCACCTTTATCATCTTTGATTCCTTTTACTCTTAGAAATGGAGGAAAGTACTCTTTCCTCCATTTCTAAGCTTTTTTTTCCCCCTATAGCCTCCAGAACATTACGTTTCCTTCCTGATCTTCTATATTCTTACTGAAGCCTTCCCATGACTTTTGTTTGGCTACTTTCACACATAGCTTAGCTCTTTTACATTTTTCTCTGTATTCTTTTAAAGCATCTGCTGACTTATTTGGTAGAAAAATTTGGTATGTTTTCTTCTTTTTTCCAGAACTTTTCTTTAACTTTTGTGTCCACCATGGAGTTCATATTTTTCTATCAATCAATGTCTTCTTCAGAGTATGCCACTGAGCCTCCAAGGTTTGGTTCTTAATTTTTTTTTTTATTCTCCCCAGTTCTGATCATATTTCGGTGCAAACTTTGTTGGCTTACACTTGGATAAAGGATTAAACCAAGTATATAATTTCTCAGTATCTTTAATTTAAGGTTTGGTTCTTGTTTTCAAACCACTTCAAAATTCAATAATGTTTGTATAGCTGAGTCTACAATTTACCTGTAAAAGCTGCTCATTCTTTTTAAAACTTTCATTCATACTGTTCTTTTCAATGTAAAATGCATTTTAAGTAGTGGTCATTTCTGCTTTCAAATCCTCTCTATCCTCTTGTATCTTGATCCAGCATGAAGATATCACTATCAATAACGATGCAGTCAATGAGGGTTTTCATATTTCTTGACTTCTTCTCCGTGTGAACTTGAGCACATCTGAATGTTGGAACATGGTATCAGTAATGACTAGTCTGCATCCATTATTATTAGCTTTGCATTTTTCTCCAGTTTCCCAAAATTCCTATATGCCTAGTGGGATTCATTTCCTACTCTACTCTTTAGATCTCCAACAAGGGCTGCTTTTTCCATTTTCTTTATGACAGCTGCTTGTTCTAATGACTTGAAAAATTCTTTCACTTCTTTTTTTAAAAAAACCTAATGCGAGATCTTAGACACAAATACGTTTCATTGTGCATTTCCTCATTTTATAGTGTGCCCACATCAATATACTTGAAACTGCCTTCCCACCAAGTTTATCTTCATCTTTGGTGTTGAATGCTACTCCTTCCTTTCCTTGATCATTATTACCTGAATATAACACCTATACTTATTTAGTAACATCTCACCTGTTTTTGTCTCCTTTTTCCCAGTAATGCCAATTATGTCCATGTGGTGCTCTTCCAATTCTTCTGCAAATTTGATTTCCTTTCCATTAATACCTATCTTCAGTTCTTCTTACTTTGGGTTTATTCTTCTTTTTCTAGATATTGAGTTGGAACATGTTCCAGTAGCTGACTTTTCACTGTTGCCCTGTTTCCCCCTGACAAAAACAGCAGGGGCAGTGTTTAACCGGGCAACACTCCAGCTGGCATGAAATCTCATCATGTTGTACCATCACATGCATTTGTGGTTTGAGTCAAAAGAGAGTACAATTTGTTTGGCTAAGTCTCAAATTGCCAGCCTATCCTCATTACCCAGTAAATACCTACTAATGGGGTGAACCACGTGAAGGTGAGGAGTGAACATTAGATCAGAAGCCCAGTCAATTCTCAACATTCCTGAAAGGCGATATGGAGGTCTCCTTCCAGTTATTTGGCTTTGACCATTAAGTGACTCATTTATATAGCTTTAATAAGGTGACATCTGGACCAGTGAAGGCATATCTGGTCCACACCAGATATTCCATGCAGTTGAAGAAGTGGTGGAGAGGTTCCAGAGGTGAGCGACTAAGATTTGTGGCAGGACTATGGAATGTTCCTTATAAGTATAGGTTAAAGGTTTCAAAAACTAGCTGAGATGCAAATAAGATGTGACATGATAGAAGTGTGTAAATTATTAAAGATGTTTAATAGGACTCATGATGAAAAGTTTTTTTTTTTTTTCAGTACATGAAGAAAGGAAGAGAAGAAAGGGTCCACACCTGAAATTATATAAGATGTAAAGATTAGATTTTTTTTTTGCTTAGTAGGTGGTGAAAGGATTGCTAGAGGTGGATGCAAGTGCTTTGTCAGTGAATGAGTTCAAGGAGAGATATGATAGGTATTGTGTGAACAATGGCTACAAGAAATGGTATTGTAAATTTTTCAGCAAAGCAATGTACCTATGGAGTCTTATCCAGAACTTTCCAATAGTTTGTTATATTGTGATTGCTATGATGAGGCTAACTCTTAGTAATGAATACTTTACATCTTGGACAGAAGCCAGAAAGTATTTAACGTTTTTATTGGCTTAGCTCTTTTCTCCTAATTTTCAGAGAGCATTTTTATATTTTGCTATTAATTTCCTATTGCTGTTTAGATCACAAACAAGAAACTGCTTTTCCTTTTGCTTTTTGTTAGGTTAACTGTCCTGTATAATGACTCAAAAAAACTCCCCTTACTACTTAGTAAAACTTTGTGTGGGACCAGAAGAACAACTGCTGTCTTGCTTTCCAATTACCCATTTTTTGGTTTGCCCACATCATTATAATATTTGTTTATTATTGAATGCACTGGTTTCTTCTTTTCCCATATAACCACTGCCAGAATATATTAGTCATTATTTAGCAGTATCTCACGTTTTAATCCTCTTAATTTTTAGTAACACCAATTATGCTGACAAGTTCTTCTCTAATTCTTCTATGAGTACCATTTCTTTGATACTTTCATGCTAATGCGCATATCTCTGGCTCTACTGCAGTTTATTGTTCTGTTACTGTTCACTCCAGATCTCTGATGAAAACAAGTCATAGTTTTGTTTAACTGTCTGATGACCTGGCTGGCATGACATCTCATTATAATGTACCATTACTTTGCTGTTGGTTTAAGTCAATACAGAACCCAATTTGGTTGAGTGAAATTGCCAGAACATCATTTGTTTGCCATCGCTTTTGGGGGGGGGGGGGGACCTAATAGCACGATCACATCATAACGTGGATTAGAGATATATTAAAATTGTGCGGGGGGATTGGTTGCATACTACCAATAAACACTGATTTTAGCTGCCTGTGTCTCTAATAAGCAAGGCAGAACAAAATGCTCATTTACCATTATTCCCTCCAAACAGGAAATGTGTGCTTTTGAAATAACATCAAATACATTGACAGCCTATTTTTCTACCCACTGCAGGGTGAAGGCCTCTCCCACTGCAGGAGATTTTGGGTCTACTACTCCTATGGTAACAAAGTCCATATTGGGAGAGGATATCACAAACATCCATGCCTACGCGGGATTCGAACCACAGCCTCTTGGCTGGAGAGCGGATACGCTAACCACTCTGCCAGCTAAGTAACATTAATGGTTTGCTTGCCCCACCACCACCACCAACCCTCAAAACAGGTACAACCATCATCATCATCACATTCCTGATATGTACCCTCATAGAGGGTGGGGTGGGTAGAGCATATTATGGTAGTTCTACATGAAATGTTTACACCATTACTATCTTCCTATTGATAATTTTCTATCCTCCAAATTAATTTGTTATCTATGTGATTTCGATATTGTCATTATTTATATATCAGTCTTCTAAGGCACTTCATGCTGTAGCAAAATATCAATCCACTTGGACTTTGGCCTTGCTCTGGTTCTTTTTCCTACCATCCTGACAAAAATTGTTTCGATTACCTTCCTTTCCCATTCTGTTTAAGTAACCATACTACCTAGGATTACCTCTGATCACATATTGCTGAATGCTAACATTGTGAACTTCCTTACCAAATATCCTCATTTTTTAATATGAAAACTATAATTGATAGAATCTTCATTCCATGTAATCTTTTTCAGACCTCTCGCATCTCTCATCTGCAGTCTTTGATCAAGTATTTTATTTCTATCCCAGATCTTAGATCCATAAGTTAAAATTTTGCTACTTTAGTGTTTTGACAACTAACTGATCTCTTATTCCATATAAATTTATTCAGATGACTTTCTATCATACTAGTTTTGCGAATTCTGTTGTCTATTTCCATATTTAATTTGCCATCTTCACTAAAAATTTCCTAAATAGTTTAAATGTTTTACTATTCTTTTCTATTCTTTACTATCCTATTCTATTTATTCTTCGAACTCTAGGGACACATTCTGATATTGCATCATTTAAGTATTTTTTTAAACACTTCCCATGCACTGTCAATATCCTTCCCATTCAATAACTGATACCATGGCAAATCCAGCACACTCCTCAAGTGGTCATAATTTCCTGCTTTGTAGATCAGCATGCAACCTTTTCTGAATGGAACATTCATACACTTAGCCACTTCCAGCGAGTACCACATGATCACTGTCACCAACTGGAGGCATAATAGTTATGTCTTTAACTGAACCCCCACTTCTGACACTATAATTAGATCTAACACTGTTTGACCTCGAGTTCCCTCTATCACATGCTGCTTGAGAAAGTTATCTCACGACAGCTTAATAAATTCAGTTTCATTCTTCCCATGTGATTTCATAGCTACCCAATCAATGTTGGATAATTAAAGTCCCCATTATGATTTATCTTTTCACACCAATCATATTTATTTGTTGATGCATTTCTTTGTCACTAGCAACCAATCCATATTATATTATTTATTTTATATTATTAGTTTACAAACCAATAAATCTAAATAGTGCAATGCACTAAGTGTAATTGGAGGGGGAGGGGTAACTGAAGATTTACCAGATGTTGGATTAGTTAGCAGAATATTACTTGGATATGGAAACTATATCACTGCAAAAAATTGCTTATGAGTAGAAAAAAAACAGAGACAGTCAGGTAGAGAACTGAAAAATTCAGTAGAAGGCAATTCACAGTAGGAGATAAGTGTTCTGTATAGAATGTGATAATTTGAGTGAAAATAATTGGAATTTAGCATATGAATCTAATGGAGAAGTATTTTTAATAGTGTGTGTGTGTGAGAGAGAGAGAGAGAGAGACCAAGATTCTGATTTTAAAAGCATTAGCAAAAAAAAAAAACCATTTAAGGCAATTCCATGATAAGAGAAGTAAGGATATTTTATGCAGGCTAGACTAGAAAAATATCACTTGAGTATTTTTACCTGGAACTTAAAGTAAGTGATTTCAATAAAGCTAGAAGTAGTGCAAAAAAAAGGTGTAGGGAATGGCAAAAATTCTGAGGTGTCTGTCAGTGATCACTGACAGACACCTCAGACACAACAATGATTTAATGATCACTCAACAAATGATCTAAAACTAGGGTTGTTTAAAAGACTACAAGTGTACATGTGAATAATTGTTAGAAGAGAAATCACAGCTTGAAGGACAAGATTCAATAAATGACATAACATGGGAAGAGGAAATATTCCACATCTTAAATCACTTGGCAATGATAAGGTTAGATATAATAATAATAACATACATATACTTTGGTAATAAGTAGATGTATGTTAGGGTTAATTAATCCACATCTGATCATCTTCAATGAGTGTTGAAATTAGGAACAGTTCCTTCTGATTGGAAGTGTGCAAAAGTTATTTCAATGAATAAGGAAATGTGTCACATAAAATGGAGAATTATAGACCAGAAAGTCTTCTTTAATGTTACTGAGAAAGTAATGGAAAATTAATTAGCAATCATATTCAGAAAATTCTTCACAAGAATCACTTATTGACACAGTATGTTTTTTTTTTTTTTTTTTTTTTTTTTTTTTGTTAAGGGAAGATCAGTTATGATATATCTGCTTACTTTTTTAATGAAGGCATTATGAGGGAAATAGACAAAGGTAAAAATATGCGATTTATTTGGATTTCAGCAAAGTCTTTGATAGTGTCCCACATAACAGCTTATAAATTAAAAGGTACCAAATAGATATTGATGATCACCAATAAGATGGATAAGAAATCTGTTGATTGATAGATGACAGGAATTGGTGCTTAGAGGAGTCTTCAAAAAGCTGGGTAGTGAGGAGCAGGATATTACAGTGGTGTCAGAACCACTGTTTGAGATATTCATAAACTATCTTGGTTCAAATATTAAAAGTAAAATTAATCACTGAACAGTGGGATTGAGCAGTCCGTTGTTCAGGTGACTTAAGTTTTTATAAGATGAACTTAAGACAGTGGAAGAGTCGATGAAGAAGTAGGATTCAAAATTTAATGCCAATACTGGATTATAGCTCCCACATTTACACACAAAGGCTTTTAATGGATTTCAAGAAAAATCTATAGTATTCAGATTGACAAAAGGGAACATATCATAACATGAGAACAGATTGGCTAGTTGCAATCTGATGAATTTATCAATAGGATACAGAGGGAAGATATAACTGAGGTTTATAAGTTGAGGTTTATTAATTCAGGACATATATAAAATAGATAGCAGTTCATTTTTTACTGTTAGGGTAGAAAATATGTGCAAGAGTCTTCCACTGGTTACAGAGTGAGTGAATTTAAGTAACTTTAAGACAGTATAAGATAGTTATTGCTGGAAGTTGCATTCAGCATTTCTACATTTAGATAATCATTATACATAAATTTCAATTAACCTATCAAGCACTGTCATGTCTCTGATGTATATGAAAAAATAATTAAATCAATATAAATACAAACTGTGAGAGAATGAATGAATAAATAGTAACTTGAGTGAATTTGCACAAACCAACCAATATGCCAGTGACTTAATATGTGATAAGTTTGGCCATACTGGTAATTAGTCAGAATATGGTTCACCCTATTCATCCCGCTGCCTCCAGTATTGAGAGTGCTGAATTAGTCTCAGACTGTGAAGGGATTTTCTTCTGGCTGCTCTGGTTTTCCTCCTCAGAAACATAAAATCAATTTTGAACAAATTTTGGTTTTAGTTACATGTATATCCTAGTACAAATATGAATTTAGATGTTTCATGGATCTCATGCCATTGCCACCCTAGATGAACATCTTAAGGTGAAAATGATGATATTTTTATTACAATCAGAATTTACATGTCATCACTGGAATAAATGATAACATACCAATTCATGGGTTATGAAAACATTATACTTAATAAGTTATTAGAGCCACTGCACAACATCAAGTTTAATAGACTAAAATCCCAAGCTAAGAGCATCATGAACAGCTTTAACTCATATTAATAAATTTGAAGGGGTGGGGGAGAAGAAGAGTAAAAAAAAGATCAACAGACTGAAAATGAAATAATATCAAAATAACTGACAACTGTGGCAAACTAAAGTCCTTGTTTATTGTAGACAGCTTAAGACAACTATTGATATGCATAAGAAATACATGTTGGAAATATCATTAAACAGGCATCTCCATAGCCCACTCACTGTGGAAAACTCATCATACTAACTATAAAACCTTGTTCACCAACAATGCAATCATAACCTGGTGTAAAAGCATTGGGAAGGGGGAACAAGTGATCATAAAGTGAGTCTAATGTATTTTATATAATTTCAAAGCATTCTTGAGATGCAGTTTATATATTGCAGTCCCTTTCGTTTCCCTGAATCTTCTTTCATGTCAATATATGGTCTGGTGGAGAAGGTAAGTGATGGTTTAATAAAATTAGTTTAATCCTTTATCCAAGTGTGAGCAAACAAAGTTTGCGCCTGAAAGTATCTTCAGGACTGGGGTAAGGTGGTACAACACCAGAAAAACTCGTTGCAAAGGTGGAGCAAGCTACCAACACTCCTATGTGTGTGGTGATGGTTAATCCTAAATCAGTAAGTGATGGTTAATCCTAAATTACTGTAATAAGGAACTAGATATAATGCTCATGTTCCAGCATATGGTCTATTTGGCAAAAATATATTAAACCACATGTGATCCTGTACTATCCATCCTGACTATGAAGGGGGTTTCCTGTAGATGCTCTGAGAATATTTGAATGTGATAGTCAATTTCTTCAGAATGTCTTTAATGTATAGGATACAGTTTTTATTATTAAAGTTATCTTTGTAAGTGTTGATTCCATGTTAATTATAGCATAAAGTGAGTCCACCCTGACTATGAAGGGAGAATCTGTAGATGCTTGGACGATATTTGAATGTGATAGCTGATTTGTTCAGAAATGCCTTTAATGTATGGGATGCAGTTTTCATTATTAAAGTTATCCCTGTGGTGTTGATTCTGTTGCTTACAGAATAGAAAAACCATGGCCATCCCCTTTCCTGTAACCACCCCCAAGTAAAGCATTTTGTATTAGTTAAAGGACTTTTGAATAGCAAATTTCTTTTATTCTGTGAGTTAATACTGATGATCCTAGTTCTGGGAGATGATAAGTACAGGATGAGGATGTCAAGCAAAAGTGAAGTGTTATTCTTGTCCACCTTTTAAGAAAAACACGATACAGTTATGTTGACTTTTTGGTGACTGAAGAATATGATGAGTCTGGGTGGGGTATAGACAAATTATAAATATATTATCAACATACTCAAACCAGACTTTGAAGTGGAAAAATTAATTGTTTGGAATTCAAAGTACAGTAGATGCTTGCTATAGTGAACTTCCAAGAATCAAAAAATAGTTTGTTACAGTGCAAGGTTTGCTATGGAGCAGTGGTGTTCAACCTTTTTTACTATGCGAGCTACTTTTCTATACTAAGTTATTCGGAGATCTACTCTCTTATATAGATCACGTTCCCCCAACCTGATATCTGATTACGCACAACTATGCAGTTAAATACACTCACTCACTTCGGAGGATCCACTCTTCCAGCCCTAAAAACTTTATTTGCGTATTTAAAAATTTATTTATCACTTTTAATTATTTTAATATAACAAATATATTGGAATAAAATATTTATTTCTATATTTTGGAAAACCAAAGTTAGAAAAAACAACAGATTGATTACAAACTTACAAGTTACAAAAAGTGCTGGTTGATTAAAAAAAAGTTAATGTGAAATTTAGCATGTTTAGACCTCACAATATTTACAGAGTCAGGTTGATATGAAGAAGTGGCCAATCGCAGACAATCATCCAAATGATCATTTGTAATTTGGTTTCTTAATTGATTTTTTATGACGTTCATATTTGAAAAAGCGGATTCTGACAAGTATGTCGATCCGAAACACGACAGAATTTTTCGCGCAAACTTTTTCGACATCCAATCAAGTTATAGAATGGTAAAACAGTTCTATGCCTTACATCGAGGATGACTACAGACACAGAACTTTTAAAGAATCAGCAGTGGTGCTATGCACAGGCAGCAATTTAAATAGAAATCAGGGTGCTATTCTTAAAGACATATGAAAAATCTCATCAATTCTCTCAGCTTAACAGAACTACAATTCGCGAAAAACCACACAACACATGGTCATGTACCAGATTCTGACTAATGCATGCGCACTTCCAAACGAGAATTATCAAATGTAATGGCCTGATAGGTACTAACACTTCTGTATTCATGTAACTTGGTGCATTTGTATTTACACCAGTACAGCCTTAATAATGCTAGACAGAAGCTAGTGAAACTAGTTGGCAATTTGTATTTTATTCATTAAATCGCATGGTCTCTTATTAATAAAGTTTTCAGTTTTAATATATTACACCAAATATGAACAATTTAACTATTCTGAATGTTTATTATCTCAAGTTCTACTTCAGCTTGGTTTATATCAAACAGCCCACTAATTTTATTTGAAATTTCTGTGATGTTCAAGTTTTCTTGAAATGGATTATTGATAAAAGATACAATCATTTCAGTTTTATTAAAATCTTTAAATCTTGAATTTATTTCTTCTTCTTCAACTAATTCTATTTCACGAATAAATTCTTTTAAATCACAGCGAAGCATTTCTTGATTTTGTTCAAAAAATTTTAGATATGGGAAATGTCTAAATTCGCAGTCATTTATATTTTTCTTTAATAAAAGTAAGTATTGTTGGAAACTTTTATTGAACTTAACATGTCAATTAAATTTTTATCTCTACCTTGTAACTCTAAATTTAAATCGCTTAATTTTGTACAGAAATCTACTAAAAATGATAAGTAACAACCATCTTTTATCACTCACAATTGTGGATAAATATCTCCTTTTTCATCAAGAAAATTTTTGATATCGTTAATTAATACAAGAAATCTTTCTAAAAAAATTACTTCTGCTGAGTCAGCGAACATTATTGTACAACAGAAGTTCCCTATCATCATCTGCCTGTAATTTAAATAACCGCCGTTGCAGGGCTTTTCCTCGAACAGAATTTACAATTTTAAATGTAATATCCAAAACAACTTTTATGTTTAATCTTTTACTACACAGTACTTGCTGGTGGATAATACAGTGGTATGTTAAAAAAATCTGGATATTTGTCATCGTTTTTACATAATGAAATGAAGTCTGATATATTACCTATCATTGCAGGAGAACCATCAGTTGTAATAGACACAAGTTTAAAAAGCGGAAGTTTTTGTTGTTTCACAAATTCATCAAATGCTGAAAAAATGTCTTCTCCCCATAGTCCTTCCCAATAATGGTACAATTTTCAAAAGTTCTTCTTTACTTGAATAATCTTGAAATACCATGTGAATAAATACCATTAACTGAGCAGTATCAGTGAAGTCGTTTGATTCATCAAATTGTAATGAAAATGCAACACACTGGTGAATGCTTGACATTAACTGAGTATTCAGATCGGCACTTAAAATTTCTTCTCATAATCGTTGTTCTGGAAAGTTGTAAATCTTTAATATTCAAAATGATTTCATTTTTATTTTTAAAATCAGAAAATAAAGATTCTTTTATTAACTCTCCATCAGTAAAAGGCTTTTTTGCTTTTGCTAATAAATGACACTTTCAAAGATGCAATAGTGGCTAATATTTATTACTTTCGAAATCATATTTTGTTGTCCAGAAAGTCCTGCCTTTAAATTTATAATTTTTGATTCACGTATTTCAGAATTTTTGGGAAAATCTTCATATTTTGCATGAAGCGATCGAAAATGTCTCTCAATATTACTTTTTTTGGAATTGCTGCAGATGAATTACAAATCAAACAACAATACTTTCCATTTACCATTGTAAAGAAATAATCCATTTCCCATTCCTTGTGAAAATGATACGTCTCCGCTTTCTTTGATACACTCATGATTATCCTCAAATTAAAAAAAAAAAAATGTTAAATATTTTATTAAAATAAAAAATGTTTATAACTTATCAATTAGCAAACAAAATAATGGTAAATCCAATGATAAATTTAGAGCAACTGAAACTCAACTGAAATTCTAACAGTGGGTAGTGGGAAGTATGTGATGTAGTTACGAGTAAACACGATTACAAAAAATGCATACGATGTGCTTTGCTTATAATCGCATTCACTCGGCTCGCTGTTTGACTTCCACTGATCCAAATTAATTCATTTACCCGGACTTATAAGAAAATTACTGATTTGACAATTTTAGCGAAAAATAAATAAACAATAGCAATACACTTAAAGAGAATTAAAAAATAATACAAAATAATGATAAATAAAATATTATTTATTTATATTATTTATAAAATATTAATTAAAGAATAAACATGAGATCGACCAAAAATCGCTCTGCGATCGATGGGTTGAACACCACTGTTATAGAGTAGTTTGGGTAAAAAAAAGACTGACCCCCCAACTCTCAATTCTCAGAGAAAACTTTTCAGAATCCCTTGTGCCAAGCTCAAGCAGGTGTATACTGGAATGATCATTCATAGCCCTTCCACTGGAGCACATTAACTGGTTCTTAATTTACTTCCCACCACACAATGAAGAGTTTAAAATATTGACAGCTGAAAAATACTGAAGTATTTTAATCTTTGAATAACCACTCACAATCTTCTAAGAGTGATATTAATATATTGGGGAGAAAGCTGTAGGTGAAACAGTAAACAAAGAAAGTGGAGAAGAAACAGAACAAAGGAAATAGTGGAAAATCATATGAGGTCTAGCAGTAAAGTAATGAGACAATTCATATAAAATCACGTATTTCATAACTGTCTGATATATTGTGGGTCACCTTCAAAGGAACCATCCCCCCCCCCCCCACACACACACATGAAATACACTGGTTCCACCATTCCTTCCATCTTCTGTTAAGTCCTCTTCTATTAGCTCATTTATGGCCCATGTCAGACTCTTTGGATGTTTTCTAGTCTCAAAAATGGTACCCTTGTTCTTGAGCCTGGAGAAAAAAATAAGTCACAGAGACAAGTTGGGCGAGTACGGTGGCTGTTACAATAGTGGAATGCAGTTTTTGGCTAAATACTTGTGAAATTGATAGGGCAGAATGAGAAGGCACATTGTCATGATGCAATATAGAATCATTTGTGATCTCTGGATGCATCCATGAGATGCGTTTTTGCAACTATTCAAAGATTTCTTTGTAGTAAATTTGGTTGACAGTCACTCCAGTAGGTACAAATTCTTGGTGGACCATGTCATGCCATCAAAAGAAAATGACAATCATAGTTTTTGTTTTGGACCTCTTCATGCTTTCTCTCACCCTTCAAAAGCATCTTGTGCCATTTAAACACTTGAGCATGAGATAAATAATCATTACCATACACCCACTTAATATTATTGACTAAACAATAAAATTACTGAACTGAACAACAGTAGCAATGTTGTTCAGTTTAACACAAAATTTAATTGCACAGCGTTGGTCAAGATTTCGCCTCTCAATTTTCATGATGAACACCAGGCATACACTTACTAAAAACACACAACTCAACAGGTGTTTACCCTACTGATGAGAAACTGATACTGATGGAAATAGCAAGAATCACTTTAATACACTGTGTAATTATTGGTTCAACAGTGCTGCCAATTATTGCGATTAAAAAAAAAAATCCCATTACTTTTATGACAGACCTCGAATGTGGTGACAGAACAATAAAGGTTTGGCAGAGACCATGTGGGTTTTGAAAAAGATGCAATTTATCCAATCCTTTATCGAGAATACAAAATGACAACAGGAAAAAAAAAAGTACAAATGTAGCATTTGATAGGACATAGATGGCGAACCTATGGCACGTCCGAGAATTTTGCTGGCACATAAACGATTTACAGGTGATATCCTTTTATACGGTTATAAATTATTCAGGATTTTTTTTTAATTGTTACAATACGTACAAGTTAAATTTTGTTTTACAAGAAACCAGCTATGAAGATGTGCATATGATTGGTGAAATCGAGACCCAAAGACAACTTGAGTCGAAATGCTAATTCTCTTCAAACGAATTTCATAACATCTGAAACTGTCATAACATTCACTATTTAATGTTCTCACGGAACTTCTCATTACCAGCGGGCTCGCTCAACTCACACAAAGTTTCAACCCTTGTTTGAATTTTATTGCTGCTTATATCAGCTGGCAGACAAACTCACACACACATTATATAGCATGTTTCAATTCGTGGTAGAATTTTATTTCAAGTTAGCCTTTGTGATATGTCATAATGACATCGAGAATTTCAAATGCAATAAAACAAACACTTATTTCATGTAATTGAAAAATTGGACAATAGTTTTTAGTTAGTTACTGTGTTTCTGATGCAACATATGGTTTTGCTTGAGTCTATACAGCATAGTTTCTGTGAGAGGGGATATGTGATGCATTAGTTAGCGCCGTTTTTATTCCAGCTATCTATAATTGCACTATTTGTTGAGAAATATATTACACAGACTGCAAAAGGACTGTACCTTATTGGATACAATAAGGTACAGTCTGTACAGTCTCAACAAGTGAATAAAACTACTTGTTTTTCTTGCATCTGCAGTATAATGGCTGTTGGGGAGGGTGTGTTGTTAACCGAGGGGAGCGAGTTACTATTGCCTCGATGTGAACATGTTCAAACATTAAATTACATATTTAGTTTAATCCTTTATCCAAGTGTAAACAAACAAAGTTTGCAACTGAAGTATCTTCAGGACTGGGGCAACTCCTAGTAAAGGTAGACTGACTTCACATCACTTGCCTTAGTATCCCATAATGCTATGCATAATGGGAAGGGTCACTACCCAGACTGCTTTCAACCTTTATTGAGGTCTCTTCAGTGGGAGCCAGACCCAGAGGTGATACCAAAGTTGAAGTAATGCAGCAGTCATAGTTTTCTATACCAGTTGTCAAAAGGTATCCTGAACATCTTTCTCTAATTCAGAGTTATTTAATAATAAGGCGTGAAAATATGACTTCAAAAAGATGTGCTTTGCATTATGGGATACTAAGGCAAGTGATGTGAAGTCTGTCCACCTTTGCCACGAGTTGCCCCAATCCTGAAGATACTTCAGGTGCAGACTTTGTATGCTTATGCTTGGATAAAGGATTAAATTAAATACGTTGAAGGTCTGAATAGTTCAGCAGTTCTGCTGAATTTATGGTTGGCCTCAACCATAAATGGCAACACTATCGGTGAGATGTTTTTTTTTCTTTCTAAGTTGGTACATCTGTCATAAGCATCCATGTGATATTGCAAGTCATTCTATCAAGTGGTTTGTTTTATACAGCTGTCTGAAGCAAAATTGTTGTCTGTATCCCTTGAAATGGATAAAATTGAGTATCGTGCAGTTATAAAATTCTTTGTAAAAGAAGGTTTAATGCCAAAAGAAATTGATTTGAAGTTCATAAAAGTTTATGGGCACTCTTCTCCCTCATTTTCGACAATTAAGAAATGGGCTGCCGAGTTTAGACATAGCCATACCAGCCTTGAAGATGATCCATGTGAAGGAAGTCAAAAAATGTAACAACACTAGAAATCATTGATCAAGTGCCCAATATGATATTGGATGACCGGCGAGTCAAAGTGCATGAAATTGCTGAGACTATAGGCATTTCAAAAGAATGTGTAGGATACATTTTGCATGAAGAATTGCAAATGAAAAAGCTTTGCGCAAGATGGGTGCCGTGCAGATCAAAAACGCACTCGCATAAAAATCTCTGAACAGTGCTTGGAGCATTTTAACAAGAATAAAACTGATTTTGTGCTTCGATTTTTTATTATGGATGAGACCTGGATTCCATTACACACCAGAATCCAAACAGCAAACAAAACAGTGGACAGAAGCCGGTTATTCAGCGTTAAAGAAGACAAAGTCGGTTCCATCAGCAGGAAAGGTCATGACATCGGTGTGTTGGGATGCTAAAGGCATTTTGTTTATTAATTATCTTGAAAAGGGTAAAACAATAACAAACAAAAAAAAAACCTTTCACATTTGACGTCCGTAGACGCCGTATGGCCACTGCCATAACTCACATGGTTTTGACAACGATGTCTTCTGCTAGAATAAGTGGTAGGATCGCAGATTCCCTTTCCACACAAAGTTTGTAGGACAATCACAAACATCCATGCCCACAGTGGGATTCGAATCCACCGCCTCTTGGCTGGAGAGCTGACAAGTTAACCACTCGGCCAACCAGCCCGGCAAAATAACCGGGGAATATTATTCCTATCTTTTAACCAGACCAGATGAAAAAACATCATGAGAAAAGACCCGGTTTGCAGAAGAAAAAAATCATCTTTCATCAGGATAATGCACCTGCGCCCACAAAGGTGTTTTGGCAATGGGAAAATTAAGGGATCTGCACTATGAATTGTTGGAACATCCACAATATCCCCCAGATTCGTTTCCCTCTGACTTCTATCTCTTTTCAAAACTAAACTCTTCCTCGCTGGTCAGCATTTTTCTTCTAATCAAGAGGTAATTGCAGCTGTAGATGGTTTTGCAGATCTTACTGAGAACTACTACACGGATAGGATAATGGCACTGGAGCATCACTGGAATAAAATTATTAGTTTTAAGGAAGATTATGTTGAAAATAAAAATAATTTTGAAATTATAAATTAGCTTTTTTTATTGTTAGGTTGAAAACCTTTCAGATGCCACATGTATACAATTTATAGTCTAATCAAGTGAATAAACTTCCATCTTTCTCTAATCCAGAGTAATTTAATAAAAAGTGTGACACCTTTCGGCAACTGGTATAGGAAAATACTTCTGCATTACTTCAACCTTGGTATCACTTGGTCTGGCTCCCACTGAAGAGACCTCAATAAAGGTCGAAACCGGTCTGGGTAGTAAACCTTCCCATTATGCATAGCATTATACATGTCCACAAGGAGATATGCTTTGCATTATGGGATACCTAAGGCAAGTGATGTGAAGTCAGTCCACCCTTGCCACAAGTTGCCCCAGTCCTGAAGATACTTGAGGCACAAACTATGTTTGCTTACACTTGGATAAAGGATTACACTAAATATATAATTTATAGTCTAACCAAGTGAAAAAAGTTCCAATGTTCAAACATTTTTTGTGTGCGAGATATATGCAAAACTTTTTAATGTCTTTTTTGATGAAGTAAAATCAGGGGTGCGAGTTATACGTGAGAACAAGTTATATTCGAGTAAATACGGTAAGCGTTTCACCAACAAGTTGACATCCTTCTGCTGCTTTCCCTGCTCAGCTGACTTCTATGGTGAGTTACAATGCATAAATATTTTTCTCACTACTGTTTTTTTTATCAAACCAACTTCATTAAAATCAATTTAATAATACAATAATCAATTTTACGCTAAATAATATTATAAATAATTATTTATAAAATATTATAAATAAATAAATTAAGTTAGATTAATTTTCCCCTATTAAAAACTGCATGGGATGTCAGCAACTCGATTGGTAAATTTTTGGCACGCGCACCATGCCAGCAAGCGGATTTGTAAATTTTTGGCACGTGCACATAAAAAGGTTCTCCACCACCTGTGATAGGAGATATAAAAAAGAAGAGAACGAGATTATTACATGGTACCTTTAGGGAGTACAAGAACCCATTCCATAGAAGAGTATGAAATTATGAAAATTAAAATTGAGAATTATAACTTAAAAAATTTTAAACGTTGAAATAGCCTAAATTAATGCCACTTACCTGAAATCTTCATAGTTAATTAAAATATGTGCAATCTGATTAAATTCAAAAATAATCTGATAATTTTCAGCAGTTAATCAACAATACAATTGTAACCTCCAATTAAAGTTTGTTTTCTGTTCAATTAAGAACCAAACTTGTTCACATCAGCTGTGTCAATCACTTTTACCCTTCAATTCCAATAATGCAATAGCCTAAATTAATGCCACTTACCTGAAATCTTCATAGTTAATTAAAATATGTGCAATCTGATTAAATTCAAAAATAATCTGATAATTTTCAGCAGTTAATCAACAATACAATTGTAACCTCCAATTAAAGTTTGTTTTCTGTTCAATTAAGAACCAAACTTGTTCACATCAGCTGTGTCAATCACTTTTACCCTTTAATTCCAATAATGCAGGCCAGCTGTTAATTACCTGTATACCTTTCCCACCCCATCCCCTTTTTGTAAATGGAGGTGACCATATAAAGTTGACTGACTGCTGAAGTTTTCAGGTTATTTTCGATTTTAATGGAACAGATTGCGTATACAGTCATACCCCGAAGTTACACGATAGATGGGACCAACAAAAAGTGCGTGAGTTGAATTCGCGTATAATTTTGCATCATAAAAAAAAGAAAGTTATTTTGATGTCAATGGTTTCATAAAATCTAATAGATTCGTCTGATGGCATAATGTCTTTTTCTTGTCACACAAAATTTCTTCATAGCAAGCTAATGATTTTTTTTATTCTTTACCTTGTGGCTACAATTCGTTCCTCATTAGAATCTATGTCCTCCAAAATCTGTAAACCTTTCTTTTATGATTGTTCTTACTGTGGATTCCTGTAGATCAAACTTCTTTGCTAGCTCACAAATTTTCATTCCGCCTTCAAAATCCTTAATAATGTTGAGTTTTGTTTCCAAAGTCAATGTTTTTCTTTTCTTGCTAGCTGTAGAAGAATTGGACTTACTTCCTTTGGACGACATTATTATTTTTTATGTGATAAATCAAGAACATAACATCAAACAATTGCAAGGTTTGTAGACTATAAAAATCGTGTATGAATGGAGACCGCGTGAAACACGTCAGTGCTTGTTCACAGCATGTGTGACACTGGCGAATGCAGCCGGTGTTGCGTAACTCCGGATTTGCATAAGTTGGGGGTATGACTGTATTTAGTTTATTATGATGATTTCAGATAATATTAATTTCAGCTTAGAATTTAATAATTCTGGTTTTCATTTTAATAATTTTGTATTTTTCTAATTCTTTCCTTTGTCTCCCATCATTGTTTGCATTTATACTTTTTCAGATTGTCATTTATGTGCCTTATGTACAGTTCCTATTAATCCTTTATGTTCTATGATCAATGTTCAATTTTGTATAACAAAATTTTATGTCATAAAAACTATGTATTTAGTCCAGGGTTTCCCAAACTATAGGGTGTACCTCCCTTGGGGAGGTATAGACAGCGTCCAGGGGAGGTGTTAAGAACCTTTTAGTTGTACATTGTTATAATAAATCCACCTTTCCCAAAATACTAGCTTTAAGTGAGTAATAAGTTGACTTAATCCAATTTGCCTTAAAAGATCTCTAAATATCAAGATGGGATAATTTTGGTGGATATTTGTGGAACATTCCAGGTGTCACATGTCAACTGTTTTAGTCCAATGAATCAAATTCATCAAGAAATAGGTTAGAAGCAGAACACTTGGCAAATTTAATAAGAATTAGATCTTGGCTTACCATTACGTCAGAAAAAGACATCAATCTAGATGTGGTATATAAATACTGGACTACAAACCACCATCAAAATAATAAAGAAAACTTTCTCAAGTCTGTATTTATTACACATCTGTTCCGAAATATTATTTAGCAAAACATTTCTTGTTTTGCTAAATTATATTATAATTTTAAATTATAATATAATTTATATTATAAATTAAAATTATCATTATAAATTATATTATAATTTATAATGCTGTATAAGTAATAGTTAAAAAGCAGAATGTTTTTGATTCGAAAATAAAGTTTTGTTTATTTAAATTTATAATATAAATAACTAAATATCTTGAAAGTTAAAATGACTTGCCATCCTACATCGTGCAGGGATGGGTAGCATGTTGGAAAGCACGTCACCAGCATGACATACAGGTCCCAGGTTCAAATCAGACTATGCAATGAAGGTTCAAGTGTAAATTTTTGTGAAAGCTCTTAAAAATGGCTATAATGTGGAAAGTGAATTTTATGAAGTGAAAATTTCAATAAAAAGCACCTTCTGCATGCTTCTCTAACCACTCCTGCTAATAAAAATATATACCAGCACATGCGAGCAAAAATTTAGAGAACTGATTCTATGATAAGTATGTTATTTTCAACTACAAAACTAATGTAATTAAGATAACTAAACACTGGGTTTATTGGTCATAAATATTTAATACTACTAGTCACCTACTAGTTTCAGTGCATGTATAATGCCCAATTTTTGTGAAATATGGTGTAACAAGAAGAAATGTAGATAACGACCTGGGTGTAGATAACGGCTTACGGTACACACCAAGAGAAATGGCTCCGTCTGCTTGTTTCGTAATCAAAATGTCTAGAAATTGTAATCTTCCTTCATTTTCAAGTTCTAAGGTGAATTTGATTTTATGGTGGAAAGATTTGATAGATGCCAAAAAATCATGTAATGCTACACTCTGTTTCCAATATATTATGAATATGTCGTTTACATATCTCCTACTTTGAGGAAGACCCACTTACTTTAATCTTTCCTATAAGGCCTTATCAGCCAACTCTTCTTACTTTATGACCCTTGTGTTATTAGAGTACTCGAGGGCCATGGGGTCTTTTCATTTCTGGCCTTACAACTATGTCCTCTCTATAAACCTTACTATATTTCTTCTATAATCTACCCTTTCCCCTTCAATATACCCTATTCCTCCTATGGGTTTAAATTTAGAAGAAGGCGAGTTCAGAAGCCTTAAGGTAGCAGCCCTACCACTGAACTATTCCATCGTCAGGCTAGTCCCCTGACATGGAGAACATAACCATACTTGTAAGCTGACAGAAAAAGATAATCGGATTGAATCTATGGGAAACGACCCTGGAATGGGAAAGGGAAAACGAAAATGGAAATGACAAAATATAATATACATAGCAAACTGGAATGTAAGAGGAATAGCATATAAAGAAATAGAATTAGACCAGTTATTAAATGAAAGAAATTTTAAAATAGCAGTAATCACTGAAACAAAAAAGAAATTAAAAGGAACTATGAGAACTGAAAATTTTAATGTGATATACAGTGGAGTCGACAGAGACCAAAGAGCACAAGCAGGAGTCATGATTTGGATTCATAACTCCCTTTCAAAACAGTTAAAACATTATAAATTATGGAATGAAAGAATAATAGAAGCTAGAATAAAAATAGATAGAGGCTATTTAACAATAATTGGTTTATATGCCCCAGAAGAAGGAAGAGAACAGGATAATATTGATTTTTATAATCAGCTACAAAACATATATAATAAAATAAATAAAAATGATTACATAATTTTAGCAGGAGACTTAAATGCAAGAATTGGAAACACGAAAATTAATAATAATAATATAGGAATACATGGAGAACACACTCCAAACAGAAATGGTAAAAAATTGATTGACTTTGTAGTTTATAATAACCTAAAAATAATGAATTCCTTCTATAAACATAAAGACATACATAAATATACTTGGGCAGCAAGAGGATGGAAATCAATATTAGATTACTTCATATTAAATGAAAAGACATCAAAATTTTCACTAGATGTTAGAGTTCACAGAGGATACGAAATAAGCAGTGACCACTTCCTTGTTAAAATAAAATTAAGATTACCACCTAAATGGCTACAAGTAACAAGAACAGAAAGAAAAATTGAAACATTTGTTTATAAAACTAGACTATTGAATGACACAAATGTACAATGGCTATATGAACAAAGAATTAACCAGTATCTGGATAAAATAAAACAAAATGAAGAAATAGAAATAGAATGGCTTAATATAAAAACGATACTAAATGCAGCAGTAAATGAAAGCTTAGGAAAGACCAAAAAATTCAATAAAAGAAAAAATCTGAAGATCTGGGATGATACAATCAAAGAAATAATCAAAAAGAAAAAAGAAGCCTATCACAAATGGTTAAGCAGTAAAAGATTACAAGATGAAATAGAATATAAAAGAATAAGAGCCATAGCTAAAAGAGAAGTCAGAAAAAGACAGAGAATCATGGAATAAATTTGTTTCTAATTTAGAACATGATTTATATAAAATAAGACCCAATGTATATAAGATTTTGAAACACCTAAATGCAGATACCAAAGAAAACATAAAATTAAACACTGAATTGAAATTAGAAGAATTTCTAAATTACTACACAGAACTGTGGACAGACAAATATTTTAAAAAAGACAACTGGCAAACAATTAACAAAAATGAAAAGGAAATAACTGAAGAAGAATTAGAAATCAGCCTGAAAGAAACAAGAAACAGAAAATCACCTGGAGAAGATAAGCTAGGTTCAGAACTATATAAATATGCAGGAACAAGATTCAAAGGAAGACTCTTATTATTTTTAAATAAAATTTACTCAACTGGTATCCCCCCAATAGAATGGAAAAAAGCAATTGTGATTCCTATCTTTAAGAAAGGTAATAGAGATGACCCTAAAAACTATAGAGGTATCAGTATACTAAATTCATGTTACAAAATATACAGCAGAATCTTAAATAACAAACTAATGAAATATTCCAAAAACTTTATTCTAGAGGTACAAAATGGATTTAGAAAAGGATGATCATGTATAGACCCAGCCTTCTGCCTAAAATTAATAATAGAGAAAAGAAGAGAATATAATTTAGAAACACATATTGCATTTATTGACTTTGAAAAAGCATTTGACAAAGTTAAAAGAAACATATTATTTAACATATTAAAAGAAAGACAAATACCAAATAATATCCTAAAAGCTGTCACAAGTATATATGAAAATAATCAAATACAAATAAGATTAAATCATGAGCTATCATATACAAGAGAGATAAACCAAGGGGGCCGACAGGGATGTCCCCTCTCAGCAACTCTTTTTAATATCTACTTAAATGAAATAATAATAAAATGGAGTAAAAATTTACATCAAGGAATTAAACTTTCACCTACAGTTAACTTAAACACTCTCCTCTTTGCAGACGACCAAATAATAATTACAAATTCTGAAGATGACTTACAGAAAGCTATTTTAGATCTAAATGAGATAGCCAAAGATTATGGTATGATAATAGCAACAGAAAAATTAGAAACTATGGCCTTTAAAGGACAAGATCCTGCAAGAACTAAAATAGTAATAGATAACAAGATCTTAGAACAGGTGAATTCATTTAACTACCTAGGATGTATGATCGCATATGAAAAAGATATAAACATAAAAATTGCAAAATATTTAAAAATAACAGGTGTAATTAACTCTATATTTAAACCAAACCTAGTTCAAAAACAAACCAGACTAAAAGTATACAATACATTAGCCCTACCGGTCTTAATGTATGGAAGCGAAATCTGGACAATAAAACAAAAAGACAAAGATTAACAACAGCAGAAATGAAGTTTATGAGAAAAACTGCAAAGTATACCCTATTTGATCACAAAAGAAACGAAGATATTATGAAAGAATTAAACCAAGAACCAGTAATTGAAAAAATTAAAAAATATAAACATAGATGGATGGAACACGTTCAAAGAATGAAAACAGAAAGATTACCAAAACAAGCCTTAAAGTACAAGCCATTAGGAAAAAGAAAACCAGGACGTCCTCTTAAACGATGACTTCTAAGGTCGGAACAGGCCATACTAGGCCTAAATCCTTGATACGTATGATGATGATGATGATATCCCCACCAAATTCACGGTTTAGGATTAGTATATAACAAGACATCTTTTTCAAACTTTTACATGAATAAGTCCACACAGGCAGGAGATAGAGGGCTTCTCATTGAAAGGCAACAGATTATCTATAAGTACCATGACTTTGTCCACAGGAATATTTGTAAATATCGATACAATATCCAGACTAGCTAGAATGTCTGTTTGTGAGATAGAAATTTCTTCCAGTTTCTCAACAAAGTGTTGCTGCGTATTTTTGATATAGGTGTCTGTGTGTCTAATGTGCTCTTTAAGAAGATTAGCAAGATGTTTTGATAACAAATAAGTCAGCGAGCTAATACCACCTATGATTGGTCAAAGAGGAATATTAGTCCTCTGTACTTTTAGTTATCCATATAAACGTGGAGTTAAGGGAGGCATTGATTTAAATTTTTTCTTAAGATCCGTGGACCATGTAATCATGTTCTGTAAAAGGTTATGTTTCTACATGGTTTGTCCAAGTAGGGTCATAATCTAATGGAGAGTGAGTAGAGATATCTGAAAGTAAAATTTAAATTTTGGACATATAATCTGTCATATCACAGTTGAATTGCCTTTATCAGCCATAAGTACTATAATATCTTTATTCTTCTTTAAATTAGACAGTGCTCTTTTTTTCTAAGGAGCTGATATTCTTTTTAGGATGACAAGAAGACAAAAGAAGAATTGGCGGTCTTTAATCTAATGTCATTTGCAACATGTTCGGGTAGAAAGTAAAGGGCCTTTTCTATGTTGCACATAATATCTATTTTTGGAATGTGCTCTGGCACGACTGCAAAATTGAACCCTTCCTTTAAAATGCTAGATTGATTTTATTGTACTTATTGTCGAGATAATATAACGAATGATATGCATAATAAAACTTATCTTAATACCAAAAACAGATGTATCAAGAAATTTAATGCTTTATTCAGATTTTAAAATCAAGAGCTACCCCTACTTGGAGGCATTTCTCTTGGTGTGTACCATAAGCCAACCCACACAGGTCATGAGTCCATTTGGATTCGTGTCTGCATTCTTTCAGTCATTACCCAACTCTCATGACTATAGGTGAGGATGGGACATAGACTGTATTGAAGACAGCCAGCTTTGCCTTCTGGCTTTCCCGCTTCAATACTACCGAATGGCCAAGCTCCCGCAATATTGAGCTTGCTAAGCCAATTCGAGTATCTAGCTCTACGTCCCATTTTCCATCATTCGTGAATATGGACCCAAGGTATTTAAACTTCTCCACCTGCCTCATTGGGACTCCACTTACATGTAGAGTGCACTGGGATGGTTGTCTTGAGACCACAAATGTTTCAGTTTTGGCCACACTGATCTTCATTCCGGCATCTGCACAAACAGCTACAAACCTATCCAGGGTCCGCTGGAGGTCATCTGTGGAAGAGCTAAGCAGAACTAGGTCATCTGCAAAAAGCAGACATCCAATGCTACATCTTCCAATTCTGACACACTCACTGCCTCGGCTGTGCCTATCAATCCAGTCCATAAATATTATGAAAAGGAGGGGTGACAGAACACACCCTTGGCAGAGGCCAACGGAGACTGTGAAAGGTTCAGACTTTGTGCTGTTTACCCTGACACAAAACTCTGGGCATTCATACAGGGACTTGATGGCAGCTAATAGTTGGCCATTCCACTCCATACTCCTGCACTACTTGCCAAAGCTTATCCCGAGGAACCCGGTCATATGCCTTCTCCAAGTCCACAAAACATGTGTAGACATTCTTGGCATATTCCCAAGATTTCTCAAAGACTTACCTTAAAGTGAAGATTTGGTCAGTTGTGCTTCTACCAGGACGAAAGCCACATTGTTCTTCCTGGAACTTTGACTCAACTATGCTCTTGCACCGTCTTTCCAAGCACTTAGCATACACTTTCCCAGGCAGGTTGAGCAGAGAGATGCCATGATAGTTACTGCACTCCTTCTGGTCTCCAAAAAAAAAAAAAAAAAAAAATTGCTCATCTGAAATCTTATGACATTAGAGTAGCCTTCAAACCCATCATGACAGTACAAAATCTGTAAAGCTCACCCAAGGACCACAATTCTTTCAACAAACATCCTGCAGTTTACAATATTCCATGTTCTTGTGGCCTTAATTACACAGAGCAAACTTTGAGAAGTTTAGAAATAAGACAAACAGAGCATATTGGAGACGTCAATAACAACAGAGAGGACATTTCAGGCTTGGCATTCTGTTTCTTCGACACTTACCAAAACACTGAATGGGATAAGAGCTCCATGCCATATATAGAAGGACTACAGCTCCCACAACAACAAAGAGGTTTTACAGTGGTAAGCCACTCACAAGGTACTCTAAACAGAAACCAAGGGATGATTTTGCGTAACATTTGGAAATCACTCATTAGATCTCTCAACTTAATTTCTCTGCTAACTAGCAGATGCACCTGCTGAACAATGACTGACCATGTGCAAGCATCCATGCTCCATGTGTTTCTGTTGTACTTGTGTAATGGTTCCTACACATTTGGTATTTTTAGTAATGTATCGATTCATAATTAACGCTTGTTGTGTTGTATATTTATATCTGTATGTTCATCCAAACCCAGATGAAGCCACTTTGGTTATGTGGCAAAACTAGTAGGTGACTAGTAGTATTAAATCTTTACAACCAATAAACCCAGTGTTTAGGTATTTTACTTACAGAACTGATTCTAGTTATTTTTTCATCATTTACATAGTAGCAATATTCCATTTTGTTTAATGTTTATCTATCATGTTTTATTTCTCTTATTTTCATGGAGCCCATTATGACAGGCAGGTTATTATAGTAATAAAAGTGTTGCAAATTTGTGTTTGTTTCTTTCCATCATTTTGTCATTTTCATTTGCAGCTAACATATCACATTTCAATCATAAGTTTTTATCAGCTCTTCAAAAGAATTTCATGTTTTCAGATCAACAAGACTAACCTTAAAGCAAAAAAATTTAAATCTTAATTTTGGAGAAAATCACTATAAACATACCATACCCACCTATTATAATCAAACCATGCTGCATAACTTGGAATAATGATGTGATTTGCCTGCTCTGTAACATTATCATCTTGACCATCATCTGGAATCCTATCATTACGTATTTGTCCATTGGGAGTGGATGGCCGTGAAAGCCTGCCTTTCTCTTCCTTTTCACCCTGAAGGAAAGTTAGAAGAGGAAAATAATGGAGTTTCCCGGAACAATAATAATAATAATAATAATAAATGACTGCAAGTAACTAATTCTGTTTTTACTTAGGGTCACAAAAAAAGCACTAAATGTTCTAAATACATCCGAAAAATCTGCCATTTAACATCCATTACTAAATGTATTTTTAAAATTTAACTGATATGATTATTATTTAACTTATAAAAATTCTGGTAAACAGAACAACTTAAAGAGCAAAACTGAAATACACACACACCACTACTTCAAGCAGCATCAATGGAAGTGATGGAGCAAACAGACCAATTACTGAAATACCGTCAACATAACTGAAGAGAGGAAGAGAGTTGAGATCCTTCAGTTTTTAGAAGGTGAGATTTATTTAGGTATTATCACCAATTCCTTAGGTGTGCACTCTTTGGAGAGTGCACAGGTGGCAGTGATAGTACTACACAACTAAGTTTACAATATTACTAGCTTCCATTCAAACATTTACTTCCAAACTTATCTGTTATCATGCCTCCAATATTTTTACACCTTGCATTTCAATCTTCTAAGATATATTATAAACTACAGTAATTCACAAATTTCTTGTTCTTTTTCCATCTTGGCATCCTGTTAAACTAAACTTTCCTCTCCATTCAATTTAAGTGATCATATATTACTTTAGGTTTGTTCTATACATGCATTCTTGAATGATAGCAATGTCAGGTTCCTTCCTAATACAATCGTTTGTGTGATTTGGCAATCGATGTCCTGTGGTGACTTTCTTATTTTTCTAAGGAACTCACATCTATTCACATCTATGGTCTCCAGTCTTTAATGAATTGTTTCATTGTTAATCCAACTCTCAGATCCATAATTCAAAACTGGTTAGAAAAACATTTTGTATACTACTATTTAGTGTTTTGTCTAATTTGGTTTTTATTCCATATGAAATTACTCAAATAACTGTCAACATACAACTTTGCATTATTCTATTATTTCATGCTTAATTTACCATCTTCAAATTGTACCTAAACATCTAAAATATTTTACAATGATCCTCAATTATCCAATCGCTATTTTGGTTGCATAACTGAAGATAAAAATACATGGTGCTGTACCAGAAGTCAGTTGAAACACTCCCATTAAAAGGTTGGTTAATTGAAGGTAGGATAACTGAGAGATTGCAATACCTCTTCTACAGGTTCTCCAGTGAGAATGTGTAGAATAGTTTCCATGTTCCTGTCAATTTTCATAGTCTGTCTTTTTATTGCTGATTTTCAGACCAAATCTGTTATACCAGTTATTCAATTTGAAGAGCCTTGATAACTTGTACTGAATTTATTTAGGATTATAATATAATCTGCATCTCCAGAGCTCAGTTAGTATCAACGATGTCCTCTGGTTGGAAAGAATTGGGTTTAAAGGTGAATTAGTCAGTGTCATGAAAGGAACAGATTCCTCAACCCTGCCTTCAGTATAAAGTCGAGTTTTTTTTCGTTTTTTTTCTTCTTCTTCTGCAGCTTGTCCCACTTAAGTGGAGTCATGGTTTTTGGTGAGTCTCCTCCAAATCCTCCTGTCTTGGGCTGTAACCACACCCAAGTTCTTCGTTCTCAAGTCTTCCTCCACCCGCTCCCTTCATTTCTTCTTTTTCTGCCTGAACTTCCTCCTCCCCCCTGCACATCCATCTGCCTGACCTTTCTTCCCACATATTCGTCCTCCCTCCTCATCACATGACTAAACCATCTCAGCTTTGCCTCCTGTATCTTCGCTCCTAAGTTTGTAACTTTCCCCATTCTCCTCATCCCTTGATAAGTCCTTGACTCCCTGGAGGTCTCAGATGATAATAATAATAACAGTCATTCCTCAGACGATCATTTCTGTCACACCGCGCATCCACCTAAGCATTCTCATCTCTGCTACTTCCATCCTGCTGATGTTATTTTTCCTCAGGACCACAGTTTCCATAGCATACATCATAGCTGGTCCCACTACTGTCCTATAGATTTTGCCTTTTAGATTGATCGGCACCCTCTTATCGTATAGCACTCCAGCCATCTCTCTCTCTCTCTCTCCAGTTCCTCCATCCCACTTCCTTCTCAGCCTCTGCATCCTCTTCCACTGTTGAGCCAAAGTATCTAAAGTCCCTAACCTTCCTGATGACATTTCCTTCCAGCCCTAGATCTGTCTCCTGGCCGTCGTCCATTTTGCAACACATATACTCTGTCTTACTTCTGCTCAGCCACATACCTCTCTTCTAGTACTTGCCTCCATCTTTCCAGTTTAGCTGCCACTTCTCTTGATTCTGCACACAACATTGTTCAAGGCACGTCTTCTCTCACCTCCTCTGTCACCACTTCCATCACAATATTAAGGAAAGGACTTATGCTGATCCTTGATGCAAGCCACTTGAAAATGTTCTGTCTGTCCCAGGCAGGTCCAAACTCGTCTTCACATTTCTGTACATCTCCTGCACCAACTTGACATATTTCTACGGTACCTTTTTCTCCCTCAGACACCTCCAGACTTCTTGCCTTGGCACTCTATCATACGCTTTCCCCCAGATCAATAAACACCAGATGTAGCTCCCGTTGTTTCTCTTGAAATTTTCCATCATCTGCTGTAACCAAATGATGGTTACAGCAGATGATCGACCAGGCATGAAGCCAAATTTCTCCTTTGCAATCTCCACCTCCTTCCTCAATTTTTTTAATCTCTCAAAACAGGAAACCAGCTGAAAGAACACATGCAATTTGCAGACAAAATTGCCTTGCTAGGTTATGGATTGTAAAAGGCAGGGAGGAGGATAGCATTAACTACACAAAGTAAAGAGCTGAATTTAGTATCTGCAATTTCAATACCAGGTTCAATGCCAATTTCTTCATAATATAGATAATGAATGAGAGTAAAGAGAGCATGCACCTGTGTTTTATTCAATTTTACATAAACCACTGTTACATCCTGAATGAAGAACTTTTAAAAGGAAACAATTCATTCAGGATTTAACAAGTCAGAAAAATCAGCTGAGAGAAAAAACTTGTACTCGAGCAGAAGAAATAAAGTACTAACTGTAAATAGAAATACCTCCTTTTAGTAGAATCGTAATACCATGTAAAGAACTTTGTGTATAAATTAGTATTATATGAATACAATGAATGGGTAAATTAGATGTAAACAATAGTCCAAAGTCACGGACGGGCCTGAGGCATTGGCAATCTTGGAAAGCGACGCACATTCGTTTCCCGGAAGACCTGCTAGAGATCTCATGATGTGCCGAAATCCCTGCGAACAAAGAAAGTAACAGGCGGAAAAAGATCGCAGAAATTAAGAGGGCGCTATCGCAGCTAGTAACAGAGTGCTAAAAAGGGAGGAAGTGAAGGGAGAATAAAAAGGGTTTGCATCCCCTTTCTCATGGCTTTTCTCGCCTATTTTGCTGGATGATGATGATGATTCGAATTCTCCTGTGGACCGGAAGTTCCTGATGGTGTTCTTGGCGATAGTAAAATATTGGACGGTGCGCCTTTACCTTCGATGTCTGAATTTCTGCCGGTACCAAAGCGTGAGATGTCGGCATATGCTGTCTTCGCTCCTTCACTGAAAGTTCCGACGGAATAGTATCGCTGGCATATCCTATGAACCGGCAGTAGAAACGAGGATGGCCCGAAACTGATCGAGTATAGACGCGAGAACAACGCCAGGTGCAGAGCATAGCTTAATCTGATGACCATAGTAAACACCACGTGGACACAGAGTTATGGAAGTATCGAGAGGTAATTCAGACAAAGAAGGACAGTTCAGACGGACCTGGAGATCCTGCCCCAAGAAATGATAAAGTACAGATTTTGTTGTATAATTACCCAGTCAGTAAAAGGGAGAGATCATTGTAGTGTAATAATCAAGAATGGACAGTATTTAAGAACTTTAAGTGACTATTTAGCAGTGGCTAATGTCCATAAGACAAATTGTCTGGAATGATTATAGATGATTGTGACTAGTTTAATGTGCAAGACTAACATAGTAGGTAGAATATTGATTAGAAGTGCATAATGTAATGTGTATATTATGTGTGTTTAATCTCTAACTTGAAAGGATTTATTGTTCATGCATTAGAGTATTAATCAGTTTGATACAGTTTGATTTAGCATGTCATTGAACTAATTGAAAGTGAGATTGGTCTAAATGTATGTCTTTAGATTCCAATAAATATGTTTTTCTTCTATACCTGAGTTTTGCCTGTGATATGAATCAAAACTACCACTCATTAATCTGAACCAGAGCGGGGGGTGGGGGGATTGAAAGAAAGGTATAACATGTTATTATAGAGGTTGCGACTGCAAACCAGAATTTATTTAGCCACAGTAACGCATTTAATTTGAGTTTAAGCACTAAATTTATTCACCTATGTGCACCAAAAGTCTGGAAGAGTCTCCCTGAATAAGTCTCCTCTATCTAAGATATTGGCTGGCGCAGGTTAAAAAATTAATTTCTCAATATCTGAAGAGATGGCCCCAGAAAGAGAATAAAGGATTCATTTCTTTTAGCAAGGAATAACCTTTAACACTCAGGGTAAGCACGTGAGTAAAATTAGGAATTGGCTAGAGATATAGAATTTGCTTTCCTTATAGAATGAACACGTAAGAAGTGATACAGATATTAGAGTCAGTGAAATTTTGTAAGTCTTGTAGTTATTATAGAGAGGTAAATTCATAAAGAAAGTAAAAATTATTTAGGAAAAGAGCAACGACATAACAATGGTGCAGCCGACAGGATGTGATTAGGTCCCGAAAAAAATTAAGTAAATTGACCTATCACAGTGAACTGGTCTTTGGTTCATATCAGGCAATCAGAAATTTGTTGGAAATAGTAGAAATTAAGGGTCAAAGCTGTATAACTGAGAGGAGACCTCCACATAGCCTTTAAAGGAATGCGGAGAACCGACCAGGGCTTCTGACCTAATGTCCAATCCTCACCTTCTCGTGGTGCACCCTGTTGGGTATCTACTTTGATACTGAACGAACGAGGATGGGCTGGCAATTTGGGATTTAGCCGACCAAATTGTATTCTTATTGGTTAAACCAAAATAAAAAATGATGGTACAACATGACAAAATTGCATGCCGGCTGGGGCGTCGCCCGGTTAAACAAGGCCCCCGTTGTTTTCGCCAGGGAACCAGGGCGAACAGCGAAAAGTCAGCTACTGGAACAAATCTGAAAACAAACCCCAACTCAACATCACCAGAGTTAAAGATCGGTACTATCAACGTAAGAAGCCTGAATGGCAAAGAAATGGAGCTAGCTGAGGAATTAGATAAGTACCAGATCGACATAATAGGGGTGACTGAAACAAAAAAGACCAAAACTGGTGAGATCTTTCTGAGCAATAAATACAAAATGTTATATTCAGGCAATGACAATCAACGAAAAGAAGGAGTAGCCATAGTATTCAACACAAAATACGAGGCTAATCTTCTTGAATGGCAGTCAGTCTCAAGTAGAGTAATGTGGGCAAATATGAGAATGGGGAACTGGACAATGAGACTTATTTGTGCCTATGGTCCCACAGAAGGTTCTACTAAGGTAGAAGTGGAGGAATTTTTTGAGGCTTTAGAAAAAGCAACTGACACAATGAAAAAGGAAAAGTTGGTCCTTGTTGGGGATCTAAATAGTAGAGTAGGAAATGATTGTGAGACATACAAAAATATTTTGGGAAAATTTGGAGAAAAGAGCAAAGCTAATAATAATGGCAAATATCTGTTGGATTTCTGCTCAGGACGTGGACTGGTTATTACTAACACCATGTTCCAACATAAAAATGTGCACAAATTCACATGGAGAGAAGAGGCTAGGAATAAGAAAAGTCTCATTGACTATGTTATTGTTGATAGTGATGTTTTCTCCCTGGTGCAGGATTTGAAATTGGAAGTGATCACTATTTAGTCTTGAGCAGGATAAAATTGAATTTCATATTGAAAAGAATAACATGTAAGAAAGTTTTAAAGCGAATAAAAGTTGAGCAGCTCTCAGATGTGAACTGTAGACTAAAATACAGAAATATTATTGAAAAGAAAATGAAAGAGTTTGAGAACAGGAATCAAACCTTGGAGATTCGGTGGCAAACTCTGAAGGAAACATTGATTGATTCTGCCAGAGAGGCATGTGGTGAGGTTGTGTGCAAGGATAAAAAAATCAGAACTCCCTGGTGGACACAGGAAGTTAAAGAGGCAGTGAAGGAAAAGAAGAAAGCATATCAAAAGTTCCTGGCAAATAAGTCAGCTTTTACTCTTACAGAATACAGAGATAAATGTAAGAAAGCTAAACAGTGTGTAAAACTAGCTAAACAAAAGTCATGGGAGGACTTTGGCAAGAATATAGAAAATAAGTATCAAGAAGGTGGCAAAATATTCTGGAGGTTGTTGAAGAAGCTTAGGAATGGAGGAAAGAGTGCTGTAAAAGGAATTAGAGATGATAAAGGTGAAATGAAAACAGGAGAAAAAGATATCCTTGAAGTATGGAGTAATTACTTTGAAAAACTGCTAAATGAAACAAGCAGTGATGACAGCACAGTGATAAAAAAAACACTGACCAGGCATGCAGTCAGGAATACATATCCATACTTGAAGTAGAAAAAGCCATCAAAGGCTTGAAATGTGGAAAGGCAGCAGGAGTAGATGATATTCGACCAGAAATGCTGAAGTATGGTGGTATAAGAGTCTTACAGTGGCTGCACTGCATAGTTCAGAAAGCCTGGACAGAGGGACGAATTCCCGATGATTGGAGTAGAGCTCTCATAGTACCCATATATAAAAAGGGAAATAAAACTGAATGTGAGAATTACAGAGGTATTTCCCTACTGAGTGTTCCTGCCAAGATCTATGCAAGTATACTTGAGAAACGGTTGAGAAGAATTGTGGAAGAAAAGCTTGGTGAAGAACAAGCTGGATTCAGGCCAAATAGAGGCTGTCAGGATCAGATCTTCACTTTACGACAAATAGTCGAGAAAGCATGGGAATATAACAAAGATCTGTATTAAAGTTTTGTCGATTTGGAAAAGGCATATGACAAGGTGCCAAGAGAGAAGCTATTCTCTCTGCAGTTATATGGTGTCAATGGGGCATTATATCAAGCAATACTAAGTCTTTATTTGAGTTGTGAGTCAGCAGTTAGAATTGAAGGAAGTACAGGAAGATGGTTTAATGTTAAATCTGGTGTGAGACAAGGATGTACATTATCCCCTCTGTTATTCATTATCTATATGGATCACATTATGAAGGAATGTGGTATTAAACCTGATATCAAAATTGGAGATGTTAATGTCAGCTCTTTGCTTTATGTGGATGATGTTATACTTCTAAATAAATCCGCTACAAGTCTGCAAGATTCTCTGACTAAATTGAATAGCTGTTGTAATAGATATGGTATGAAGGTCAGCAATAAAAAGACAAAGACAATGAAAATAGGCAGAATCATTGAAAATGTCAACTGTGTTGTGAATGGAGAACCTGTGGAACAAGTAAAACATTTCAGCTACTTAGGCACAATTTTTACTGAAGATGGTAAATTAAATATAGAAATAGACAACAGAATCAGCAAAGCTGGTATCGTGGGAAGTCAACTGAATAAATTCATATGGAATAAGAAAGAAATTAGTCGGAACACTAAATTAGCTGTATACAAGACTGTGTTCAAACCAATTTTAACTTATGGATCTGAGAGCTGGGTCAGAAGTAAAACACTTGACCAAAGACTAGATACTGCAGACATGAGAGTCCTGAGAAAGATTAGAGGCGTGAACAGATGGCATCAATGGCAATATCATATTAAAAATGAGGATATTAGGAAAGAACTTGACATTGTCAGCATCCAGGAATGCGTTAGCAGAGCTAATCTCAGATGGTATGGTCACTTAAATAGAATGGGAGAGGAAAGATTAGCAAAACAAGTGTTCTCTGCCAGGTTGGCAGGAAAACGACCCAGAGGAAGACCAAGATATAGGTGGATTGATACGGTACAAAGTGCCTTAGACGATAGAAATATAAGATCTGATAATGTTGGAGTCTTGACAAGTAACAGACTGATTTGGAGGAAAATTGTAGATAGGAAGTTAGTAATGATGTAATTTTTTCATGTAGTACTGTCATATCCTGTACACCCCTTGAGGGTACATGGCAGGAATTTGATGATGATGATGATAGTAGAAATTTTGAGAAAATAATCTTATATTTCAGTGTAAGCTCTAGTACAAGTATGTCTCTCCCAACGTTTTGAGATGAACGATTCTGAATTTTTCAGAACAATAAACCCACAACAGGTATTGCCACAGTTCTCTGGAGAAGAATCAGATGATGTGATATCATTCTTTGAATATGTTGAGGAACTGAGAAAGATTGGTCGATGGAGTGACTTCCAACTACTTATTCTGCTATGCAGCAAGCTAGTGGGGAAGGCAAAAACATATTGCCATTGATGCCATCTGTTCACGCCTCTAATCTTTCTCAGGACTCTCATATCTGCAGTATCTAGTCTTTGGCCAATTCTGAAACAGACCCTGAACTACTCGAAATTAAAGGAGATCCTCATATCTCAGTTCTCCAGGGTAAAGAATGTAGGGCCAAATTTATGGAAGCTCCAGAAAATGATACAAAAGAATAAAGAAAGTGTGCCGGACTTCAATAATAGGTTGTTGACTCTCGCCAGTACTCTAAGCATCTCAAATGAAAACGAGCACCATTTGGATTGGGTGGTTTTCCAGCACTTTAGGATAGGGTTAAAACAAGAAGTAAGGGAGACAGCTTTTGGAAAGAAAATATCCAACTTAGAAGAGTGCTATGCCGCCGTAAAGGAGAGAGAACAGCTGCTTGGAGACATCTGTCCCGCAGCCACTGTTGGATCAGTTAAGAGAGATAGCAATAGGGATCTGGGCAATGTGAAGGAATACCAAGAAAAGAAAGAAAGACAGAAGGCCCAGAAAGGAAACGAGGAAAGTAGAGCAGAGTCAGTTTGCAAGGTTACTGCTAGTGTTCCTGATCTAAGTGAAGTTTGCTCACTAATTAGGCAGGAAGTTGAAAGATTACAGCAGCCTGTTATGGAACGACTCGATGCTGTGCTTGGTCAGTTGACGGCAGCCTCTACAAGAAACCAAGAGAGTACCCTCCTTCAGGATGAGAGAACAACTAGTTTAATTCACAAGGAAGTTGAGAGGTTGCAGAGACCGTTGATTGATAAGATGGACATGGTAATGCAACGGTTGACAGAATTGTCTAATAGAGACACTGCCGAATCTCCTTTGTCCTTGGATGGAGACATTAAGAGAGTCAACAAGAGAGAACCTCCACGGTGCTATAATTGTAGCAGAATAGGGCATCTTGCCCGAAATTGTTTTGTTAGGCAAGGGAACTCAAAAGGGGATTATCACCCAGAGGCCAAGTCCCATGTGTGCATGAAACAAGCATGGAGGGGGGGGGGGGGGGCAACGAAATCAAAGCCAAACCCCTGGAATTACAGTAGAGGGAAAGATTTGTGGAAGAAAGTTCAGGGCACTGATTTATACTGGTTCTCAAGCATACAGTCATGTATAGAAGATGACAGTGGTGTTCTGTTCTCTGCAGTGATCTCTGTGATTATTGCTGAATGTAAGACAGGATGGTGTGCTTAAAAATGTAGAGGATTACACCTTCTCCCCCATTCTGAAGTTCTTCTTGATGTTCTTTAACCTGGTTAACTGCAGTTAATCAGGTTCAAGAACATAACCTGCTTCTAGGAACAGTTTCTGTAACTTATGGGATCACTATAGCAGCCTGGCTTTCTTCCAATTCAAGAAAGATGGTCTTCATCCAAGGCATTTTGTACTAGTTTGCTTTTAAACTGCCCATACCGATTATTATTATTAATAAGAGAGACTTCCAGGGAGTCAGGAACTCATCGAGGGGAGGACATATTATTCACACCAGCTGTCATACCTGTTCTTGAATTCATTCAGCTACTTGCACATGCACACAACATCCAATGACATTCCATTCCAAACATACATTACTCTATGTGAGAACAATCTAGCCCCCCCCCCCCCCTGACAAAATTCATTCTCAATTTCCATGGATGCCCTTGCATCCTTTCCCTACCCTCCATAAAATGAAAAGTTCCATCTACTGAAATTCTGTATAACCTTTTCATTTAAGTTAGTAAGTCTCAATCATATCACCCCTCTTTTTCCTGTTTGATAGTGTCTGTAGCCTACAAATTCTCAATCTGTCTTCATAATCTGTATTCCACAATCCTGGTATCATTTTTGACACTCCTTTGCTCTCTCTCTCTCTCTCTCCACTGTATCAGAATCACCATGGAAACCAGACTTACATGCAATAGTCCAAGTGAGGTCTTATCAAGGCTCTGTAAAGAGGCAAAATGACTTCCTTATCTTTAAATGTCAACGTTCGATTCAGTATTGCCATTCTGTGAGTGGTAGTTACAATTTTTGCTATATGACCCTTGAATTTCAACTTCCTGTCTACTAAAACTCCAAGATCCCTAGTATCATCAGTTTCTTCAAGCATAATCCCACCAATATAATATGACATCGAGTATCAAATCACATCATATTTTTTTACAAATCTTTTGCTTAATTAGATTACACATCCATTTCACTCCTATTCTATTTATTCTTCGAACTCAAGGGACACATTTTGATATCGCACATTTAAGCATTTTTTTAAAGATTTCCCACACGCTGTCGATATCCTTCCCATCCAATACCTAATACCAGAACCCACATACTCCCCTCACATGGTCAAAATTTCCTGCTTTGAGTTCAGCATATAGCCTTTTCTGAATGGAACATTTGTTCGTATAATTAAAGTCCCCTATTAAGACTACTCTTTTCGTACTCATTGTATTTATTTGTTGATGCATTTCTTTGTCACTAATAATTGACCCACAAGGTCTGTAACAACAACTCACTGTATATTGAATCTTGTTACACTCCACCTCACGCCAGATGGCTTGAAACTCACTGCCACATGAAAAATTGTAAATAATATTGCAGTCATAGGTCTCAACTTTAACTGGATTCAAGACATTTGATATCATTAGCAGCAATCCCCCCCCCTCCTATCCTGGCTATCCTTCCTAAAAATACTGTACTCTTTGCACTCGATACCAGTTAGTACATCTGCTTCTGATAGCCAAGTCTCATTAATAATTACAACATGAGGTCCCAATATATTTACCAACTTATGTTATTTTCTACTTACCAAGGTGAGCTCATCCTGTCAGTCTGAAATACTGGATTCCACAGTAACAAGGAAAACGGTAGGCACTTGGGAAGGAGACAGGATCCTAGTTGTCCTTCATTTATCTAAGGAAGGTGAACATCTTGTTCAGCCTGGGTTTTGAGTAGGTCTTCTGAATTATGCAGAAGAATGGTGTGCATAACTACTTGAAATTGCTTTCCAATCAAGCAGTTTATCTTCATGTTTAGTGTTCCATGCTAGCACTTCTTTTTTTCCTTGATACATATTGCTGTGTTATAACATCCAATATTTATTATTTAGCAGGATCTCACCTGTTTTAGTCTTCTTTGTCTCAGTAACACCAATTATCCATGTGGTACTTTTCCAGTTCCTCTTTAAGTTCCATTTCTGCGATACTCCTTATGGTTTTTATCTTCAGTTCTTCTGACATTTTGTTTGATTCAGTAGTTAAGTGTTCAACATTCACTCTGGTTCCCTGACAAAAACAGGAAGCTTGCTTAACCAGTGACACCCCAACTGTAATGAAATCTCATGATGTTGTACCATCATATTTATTTCTGGTTTATACCAATATACAGCACAATTAGGTTGACCAAGTACTTCCAAATTGTTAGCCCAACCTCATTTATTCCACCCAGTGGATACCCACTAATGGGGTGCACTATGTAAACATAAGGATTGGACATCAGTTCACAAGCCTAAGTCAGTTTTTTACATTTCTTAAAGGTCATGTGAAGGTCTCCTCCCAGTTATCTGGTTTTGAGCATTAAATGATACTGATATTGCATTAAAACGGAAATTCAGGCATCGAGTATCAGGAAAAGGAGAAGAGAAGGGGAGGGGGGAGTAGTCAGAGTATATATGGAACTCTACATTAAAGAAGATAAACATATTTAGCAGAAGGCACTTCAAACAATGATGTGAACAAATTTCAAATTAGGAAATTTGACTTATCTGCTCTTAAGGTCCTGGTTGTCTCAAAAGGATGAGATTGGAATACTGTGAAGGAGTCTTTTAATTTTAAGTTTTTCCAAACCACATTTCCTCAAGTCACAAGCCAGCAGTATAACATATAGTGCACTGTATATACTTTGTTTGTAAAACTGCCACATTGTGGCAGTTTTACAAGCAACTAAAGCTACATGGAACGTCCACCAATTTTTCCTGCTCTACAAACTAACCAACATGTTCTTTGTACCAATGCAGTCGGCACTGTTGGGCAGCATTATTAGCATTCAGATTACATATGGGAATTTCTGTACAGATGAAGAAAGCATGTTTACTACTGACTTTAAATTTTTAGATTCCTTGACTGCTGGTTGTTCATTTCTACACTGTATCGCTATGATTTCTGCACCACTATTATCAGTGTTAACTTCTGAAATTTAATCTATATTTCTGGATAAGATGGCACCATCACATTTCTGTTGGCTAATAATGTTTGCCTACAGTTGATACTAAGTGAGGAAGCAATATTTTCTTCTTAAATCACAAATGGAAAGTCCACCAATATGGCATTCTATGAAGAGACATCTTTCAGCATCCATAAGTTCTCTATGTAACACTCTGAAAACACACCCCAACTCAACATCACCAGAGTTAAAGATCGGTACTATCAACATAAGAAGCCTGAATGGCAAATAAATGGAGCTAGCTGAGGAATTAGATAAGTACCAGATAGACATAATAGGGGTGACTGAAACAAAAAAGACAAAAACTGGTGAGACCTTTCTGAGCAATAAATACAAAATGTTATACTCAGGCAATGACAATCAAGGAAAAGAAGGAGTAGATATAGTATTCAAAACTAAATACGAGGCTCATCTTCTTGAATGGCAGGCAGTCCCAAGTAGAGTGATGTGGGCAAATATGAGAATGGGGAACTGGACACTGATACTTATTTGTGCCTATAGTCCCACAGAAGGTTCTACTAAGGTAGAAGTGGAGGAATTTTTTGAGGCTTTAGAAAAAGCAATTGACACAATGAAAAAGGAAAAGTTGGTCCTTGTTGGGGATCTATATAGCAGAGTAGGAAATGATTGTGAGACATGCAAAAATATTTTGGAAAAATTTGAAGAAAAGAGCAAAGCTAATAATAATGGCAAATATCTGTTGGATTTCTGCTCAGGACATGGACTGGTTATTACTAACACCATGTTCCAACATAAAAATGTGCACAAATTCACATGGAGAGAAGAGGCAAGGAATAAGAAAAGTCTCAATGACTATGTTATTGTTGATAGTGATGTTTTCTCCCTGGTGCAGGACACCAGAGTGTACAGAGGATTTGAAATTGGAAGTGATCACTATTTAGTCTTGAGCAGGATAAAATTGAATTTCATATTGAAAAGAATAACATGTAAGAAAGTTTTAAAGAGAATAAAAGTTGAGCAGCTCTCAGATGTGAACTGTAGACTAAAATACATAAACATTATTGAAGAAAAAATGAAAGGGTTTCAAAACCTTGGAGATTCAGTGGCAAGCCTTGAAGAAAGCCCTGTTTGATTTGGCTAGAGAGGCATATGGTGAAGTTGTCTGCAAGGATAGAAAAATTAGAACTCCATGGTGGACACAGGAAGTTAAAGAGGCAGTGAAGGAAGAGAAGAAAGCATATCAAAAGTTACTGGCAAATAAGTCAGCTTGTGCTCTTAGAGAATACAGAGACAAATGCAAGAATGCTAAACACTGTGTAAAACTAGCTAAACAAAAGTCATGGGAGGACTTTGGCAAGAATATTGAAAATAAATATCAAGAAGATGGCAAAATATTCTGGAGATTTTTGAAGAAGCTTAGGAATGGAGGAAAGAGTGCTGTAAAAGGAATTAGAGATGATAAAGGTGACATGAAAACGGAAGAAAAAGATATCCTTGAAGTATGGAGTAATTACTTTGAAAAACTGCTAAATGAAACAAGCAGTGATGACAGCACAGTGGTAAAAAACACTGACTAGGTATGCAGTCAGGAATACATATCCATACTTGAAGTTAAAAAAGCCATCAAAGGCTTGAAATTTACGACTTTACGACAAATAGTTGAATAATCATGGGAATATCACGAAGATCTGTATTTAAGTTTTGTCGATCTGGAAAAGGCATATGACAAGGTGCCAAGAGAGAAGCTATTCAATATGCTACAGTTATATGATCAATGGGGCATTATATCAAGCTATACGTTATCTTTATTTGAGTTGTAAGTCAGCAGTTAGAATTGAAGGAAGTACAGGAAGATGGTTTAATGTTAAATCTGGTGTAAGACAAGGATGTACATTATCCCCTCTGTCATTCATTATCTATATGGATCACATCATGTAGGAAAGTGGTATTAAACATGATATCAAAATTGGAGATGTTAATGTCAGCTCTTTGCTTTATGCGGATGATGTTATACTTCTAAATAAATCTGCTACAAGTCTGCAAGATTCTCTAACTAAATTGAATAACTGTTGTAATAGATATGGTATGAAGGTCAGCAATAAAAAGACAAAGACAATGAAAATAGGCAGAATCGTTGAAAATGTCAACTGCGTTGTGAACGGAGAACCTGTGGAACAAGTAAACATTTCACCTACTTAGGCACGATTTTTAATGAAGATGGTAAATCAAATATGGAAATAGACAAAAGAATCAATAAAGCTGGTATGGTGGGAAGTCAATTGAATAAATTCATATGAATAAGAGAGAAATTAGTCAGAACACTAATTTTGCTCTATACAAGACGGTGTTCAAACTAGTTTTAACTTATGGATCAGAGAGCTTGGTCAGAAGTAAAACACTTGACCAAAGACTAGAGACGCAGATATGAGAGTCCTGAGAAAGATTATAGGCGTGAACAGATGGCATCAATGGCAATATCATATTAAAAATGAGGATATTAGGAAAGAACTTGACATTGTCTGCATCCAGGAATGCATTAGCAGAGCTAATCTCAGGTGGTATGGTCACTTAAACAGAATGGGCGAAGTATTCTCTGCCAGGTTGGCAGCAAAACGACCCAGAGGAAGACCAAGAAATAGGTAGACTGATACAGTACAAAGTGCCTTAGACAATAGAAATATAAGATCTGATAATGTTGGAGTCTTGACAAGTAACAGACTTATTTGGAGGAAAATTGTAGATAGGAAGTTAGTAATGATGTAATTTTTTTCATGTAGTACTATCACATCCTGTATGCCCCTTGAGGGTACATGGCAGGAATTTGTTGATGATGAGTTAACTCGGGGGGGGGGTTTGCTGAAAAGTACTATCTATAGATCCCAAATCTGACAATATTGCTCAGGATTTGAGGTGGGGCACTTAACACCAAGGGTACTTGATGTTATACAGAAGATGGGGGGGGGGGGGAAGGCACTGAACTCATGATCCCTCTTGATCACAGATTTACTCCAATCACTCTCTCAGATACTCTTATATCTCTTCTACAGGTAACATTTCCATGGATAAGCTCAGATGAACCAGCAGCCATCATTCCTTTCCTTTCTTCCAAGACTGTGCAAATACAATCAGCTGTTGGTCAATATTTATTTATTGTCCAGCTTCAAACTTATAGAACCAAATTCCTTCCCTCCTCTTTCATCCCCTCAACCTCTCTTTGGAACAATCTTCCTCACTCTATCTTATTATTATCATCATCAGAGAACTCCAGGGAGGCTATAAATCACACATACCAGCTGTCGTACTTTCCCTTAAATTCATTCACCCAAGATGCACTCACTATCCCTAAAGGCAAACTATTCCACTCATTCTTTGCTCTGTGAGAGAAAAAGTTCTTATCCCTTTCTTGGCTGCAACAAACCTAACTTCCATGGATGTCCCTGTGTTCTCTTCCCACATTCCATATAACGAAAAATTTCATCTTATTCTTTTCTCTCTTATTCCATATAAATTTATTCAGTTGACTTCCTACTATTAGCTGTGTTGATTCTGTTGTCTATTTCTATATTTAATTTACCATCTTCACTAAAAATTGTGCCTAAGTAGCCGAAATGTTTTGCTTGTTCTATAGGTTCTCCATTCACGATGCAGTTGACATCTTCAATGATTCTGCCTATTTTCATTGTCTTTGTCTTGTTATTGCTGATTTTCATATCAAATTTATTACAACAGTTATTTAATTTAGTCAGGAAATCTTGCAGACTCGACTTGTACTGGATTTATTTAAAAGTATAACATCATCTGCATAAAGTAAAGAGCTGACATTAAAATCTCCAAATTTTATATCAGGTTTAATACCACTTTCCTTCATAATGTGATCCATATAGATAATGAATAACAGAGGGGATAATGTATATCCTTGTCTCACACAAGATTTAACATTAAACTATCTTCCTGTATTTCAATTCTAACTGCTGACTTACAACTCAAATAAAGTCTGAGTATTTCTTGATATCATGCCCCACTGACACCATATAACTATAGTGTTTTGAATAGCTCCCCTCTTGGCACCTTGTCGCATACCTTTCCCAGATCTACAAAACTTAAATACAAATCTTTGTTATATTCCCATGATTTCTCAACTATTTGTTGCAAAGTGAAAATCTGATCCTGACAGCCTCTATTTGGCCTGAATCCAGCTTGTTCTTCACCAAGCTTCTATTCCACAATCCTTCTCAACCATTTTTCTGTGGAAGAATAACTTTATTCTTCCACATTCATTCTTTCTTTTGATTATAGCATAATGATAAAATTCTTTTAGATTGCCTTTAATCATACTCCGATTTAGCTTCTGCATAATACTCGTCACTTTTCTGGCCTGAGTTTTATATATTTCATAACTTCTGTCACTCTTATTCTCACGATATTCTTTCCACATAATCTTCTTCTTGTGGATCTCTTGCTTGAGGTTGTACTTCCTTTTCACTCCCAACCTAGGGATACATTCAGATACTGCCTCATTTAAGCACCTTTTCAAAGATTCCCACATATTGCTGACATTTTTCCTATTTAGTAACTGATACCATGAAACCAAGGATAGTATTCTCCTCAGTTGGTCATAATTTCCAGCTTTGTAGTTCAGCATGTAACCTGTTCTAATGGGAACATCAATATAATTAGATACTTCCCATGAGAGCATATTATGATAACTGTCACCAACTGGTGCTAACATAGTCATATTCTTAATAGAGACCCCTTCTGATGCTATGAACCAATCTAACACTCTTTAAAATTGAGTTCCTTCTTTCACATGTTGCTTGAGAAAGCTGTCTCGCAACAATCCAATAAATTCCTTTTCATTCTTCTCATGAGATTTCTCTTCTACCAATCAATGTTTAAATAACCAGCCTGGTTGGCTGAGTGGTTAGCATATCCACTCTCCAGCCTAAAGGCTGCAGGTTCGAATCCTGCCATGGGCATGGATGTTTGTGATTGTCTGTGAAAATGCTAGTGGTGGTGGTGATGGACAGTAGACGGTGTTGGTGTAGTTGGGTACCCTCCCTTGAGTCTTTGGGATCCTTGGAGGTGTCATGTAATAATAATAATATAATGATACTCCTTATGTTGATGGTTTTTATCTTCAGTTCTTCTGACATTTTGTTTGATTCAGTAGTTAAGTTTTCAACGTTTACTCTGGTTCCCTGACAAAAACAGGGAGCTTGCTTAACCAGTGATACCCCAACTGTAATGATCACTCGTTTAGTACTAATAAGGCTAAATTGGTGATGCAATTCTTCATCACCTGCAACTACGCTGCCAGGTCTGTGGCAACATCTTACCATATATTTCATTTTGTTAGCCTCCACTTAACACTAGATAGCCTCAAACTCACTGCAATGGGACATTGTTACTATCACTGTTTTCTTGTGTTTCTACCCTAACGGGACTTAAGTCATCTGAAATCATTAATAGTACTCCCCCCTCCCCCTTCTCTCCTATCTCCTCTGTGATTCCTAAAAATAGTATACCTATTACACTCGAATCTGGTTACCATATCTGATTCTGATAGCCAGGTTTCACTAATGCCAATCTTAGGCCTCATCATACTTCCTCAAAACATTAGCTGTTCAAGAAACTTATTACCAGATTCCTTTTTTTTTCTCTTACCAACACACACAGAGAGAGAGAGAGAGAGCACCAATGTGATACAGATTTTACAAACCATGTTGTGTATGGACCTACTGTAAAATAAATAAGAAATAAATGAACTAAACCCTTGGTACTATGAGAATTTTGATTAAGAGGTGCTAAACAAGTAGTGATTACCCGCCTCACTCACACACAATCATTTTTTTTTAACAAAAAGCTTTTAACCATATCTGATTTGCAATACAGTTAATACTAAATTCAGAATTACGTTAACATCCAAAACGAGTCATTTACCACCATTTAATCTTGTTAGACTAAACTAACCTTATCTTCACCATCAGCACCATCCAAATCAATGAGTGTACCTCCTTTCACTGGCTGTAATTCATTATCTTTATTACTCCTTGGATTGTTTACTATTAGAAATGCAAGAAGTTAATTATATATTAATATTCATATTTTTCATCCATTAATTTCAAATTTAATTAAATACTTAAACCATGTAAATATACAGATGATTCATTAGGTATTATTACTTCTCTCATTATGTAGTGCACAGAAGACTTATTTTATGACTTAAGGTGCTTTATGATTTATATCCTCTAAATAAAGTAGTGCAGATGTGCAATGACTGAGATGTGTTAATTTCATTATTAATTTATTATTACAATAATAAAAATAAAAGGAATTAATAAAAATGATAGACATCTAACAAAGAAAAATGAAGAATGGGAACAGTGAATTAGATACCAGTAAATGGCAGTATGGATGGACAATGTCTAGAATGACTAATAAGAATAGGATCTCAGATTTCCAATATACAAATTACAAGGTGAGGTAGAGAATTTAGAGATGCGATTGGCTGTTAAATTAAAGAGTAAGGTAAATGCCAGCAATAATCAGGTATAGTGGTAAAATGGTCTGTCTAGTGACCCAGGTGAGTAAGATGTGACTGACAGTGGTTACACATTATGAAAAGTGATAATGTGAAGACCGGAGATGAAGGGCAGAAGTGACTGTGTTGTTGGAATGTATAATGATTTATGAGGAAGTGTGAATAAGGTAACATGGCATTTGAGAGTGATGTTAGAGACAGTGAAGCAGCAAATATAATGATTATGAAGATGTGGATGTATGATATAAATCTAATGATAGGAAAGAGTGACAGTGTGAAACAATGTAGACTGCTGTTGGAAGGAGATGTGTAAAGAGGCAGGGAAATGACAATTAGGTCTCTGAATGCAGGCATACAGGATAGATGTGAGATAAACAATGGTTGTATGAGAAACAGAGCTTCAAGGATGGTTTCAGAAGCAGTGAAGTCAAATGTTTTGATGAGGGGAATGTGGCAAGTAATAATAATGGTGGATTTCAGCAATCAAAGAAGCATACTGAATAAGGAGAATGAATTCCTTAAGCTTCATCTTACAGATAACTTAAAAGGATAATGAGACATCATCCTTTAAAATTTTCTGTAAGATGTCATGTCACTATGTATCTACAAAGGACAGACAACTGTTAATTTCTTTTTCTATGGAGTTTATTCACCATGTATTCAAGAAATAACTAGAATCTAGTGAATCTGAATAGTTCAATTATGTTAGGAGGAAGTGGGGCTTAATGACAGACAGAGACCATTGACCTCATAAGTCACAGCTCCCCATCCAACATACCTGAACTATTCAGATTCACCATGCATTCAGTTATTTCTTATGGAAAGGAAAAATATACAAACAGCTGGACAGAACTGCAATGGGATATAAAAAATTCATCTGGCACTATCGTTAAGGCAATCCATCAATCCACAATTTTGCTCATTAGTGTAATGCACTCCTCTTTCTGATCTGACAGCTTATACATTACCAAACTTACTCCAACCTCTAAAATCTCCATTTCGAAATCCAACATTCTGAATTCAAAACCATTTAGGGGAAGGGTTGTGACAACCTTGTTAACTTCAATTCTGGAAAAATTCATTTTTGCCTTATTACTCACAAAAACCTCTTTCTTCCAGCCTGTCTTATACTTACTTTTCACAACACTTCAATCATAAATGAGATAAATGATACAAGACCATAAAATAGCCTATAAAGAATATGAAGAAACAGCCAGAATATTCAAATCAATATATCTTTTCTACAGATATACAAATACATCCGGCACTATTGCCATATGTATTTTCTATGTTCACAGTTCTTCCAGTCTGTTCATAGTAGGCTTGATCACATGAACAGGGCACTTCACAGACCCCTGGATGTGATAAAGGAGAGATTCTGTCTTTGGGTGAACGGATGAGAGTTGCCAATTGTACATACAGTGGGTAGTTGATCTTAATTAAATCACTCTAGATATCTTTTCAGATGTGCCTTTAATGTATAGGACAGTGTCAGTGGGGATGGGGGGTTATTTCTGGGGAGCATTTACTATTTTGTCTATCTTATGCATATTACGGCCATTGGCTAAGAAGGTGTGGCATAAGTGAGTGAGTTCAGCAGTGAGAGCAATGTCATTGGAACAAATCACTCTAGCTCTATGGGTTAGTGTTTTTAGGATACCATATTGTCGGGATGGTTTTTCAATATCCAAATAGACAATATTTTCAATATCAGCATCTAAAAATCTAGGCATTCTTTTCTGCTCAAGAAGCTATTTTCCACCCACCCAGCTAATAATCGTCTATAAATTCCAAATCCACTCATCCTTAGAATACTGTACACACATTTGGTGCACCTAAAGCCTCATTAAAAATTCTTAATGTTGTCCAGGGGAGAGCAATTTGACACATAGATGACTCTTCCCTCATAGACTCACTTCAACCTTTATCTCACAGAAGCAATCTTTCAACTCTGTTTCTCTTCTGTAGGTACTTCCATGGTCACTGTTCTAGTGAATTGGCAAACATCATTCCTCCACATTTACTGTTAGGCCTGTTAAAACAAAAGCAGCTGCTGTCCAACATCCCCTTTACAGTACAACTGCAAACTCATCAAACTTACTTCTCTTCTTCCTCATTTATTCCATCTACCTCTGTCCCCTGGAAAAGTCTTTTTCTTTAAGAAGAATGTCGATAGGTTTTTTTCCTTCTCTCTCAACCCTCATCTACACCTCTCACCTGGCAATGATGTGCTATAGGTTCTTGTACCTCTCGTGTGTATGTTAATAAAAAAAAAAAACTTAACTGCTATGTACGTGCCAATGATTTCTTAACATTACAACAAGAAACACTTTATTGTGCACAACTTCCTTTTACTCACATAAACCAACAGACATTGTCCTATATGGAATAACTTCTGGATTTCACTTTCTTGCTTCCCACAGGAATTTTTATTCATTTTAAATTAATACAGGAGAAAGACTAACACAAAACTGCTGTATATGACAGCAACATAAGACAAGCAAAGTCTTCTTTCATCTTTAAATAACAGAACACTGAAGGAAACATATTCTGGCTTCATCCAAGAAGACCCTTCTATAAATTCACTTTCTACATGAAAGTAGCAGGAAGCTCCAATGAATAAACTACTAAAAACTCATCACTTTAGAATGAATTAACTTTTTATGTGAAAGTCTTAACATTCTTCTTGAAATCATATCAACAGTTTTGTCACTTCAGAACAACTCTCCTTTCTATATGAAAGTGTCTGAAGAAATAACTAAACCATATCCACTGTTAGAAATCACACATCAGATCAAGAATCCTAAATAAAACAACATTACTGGGTCCATTTCTATATGAAGCAATGAAGTTCCTTTCAGCTTCAACTGAAATAAATCATAAATTATGACTACTAAGCACTTCACACTTCTCATCTAATTTCCATCCAATCTCTATAGATTGAAGACTCAGAAACTCCACAGTTTTCTTCCTGCCGTGTTCCTTTTCTACTCTCCAAATAGCTGAACACTTTGCAACTTTGGCTAATATTGTTTTTGCTTCTGCGTATGCTCAGAAATGCAACTGAGAAATTTCCTCTGAAGTCACAAAAATGTCTTATCTTGACTTGGAGAAAAGAAACAGGCACGTTCCTTAGAAAAACTCAAATGCCAGAAAGTACCACTTTCCGATACACTTAATTTCTTGAAAAATTGCAAGTATAACTCTATAATTCCTGCATTTTTAAACTTTTAAAACTCTGTATGGTCCAGATTCAGATTCTTCCACTCCTGGTTTATCTTTCCTTGTCAGATCATATTTGTTTTGAAGTAAGACCAAATCACCAACTTCTAACACTCTTTTCTCTTCTAAACTGATTTTGTGGCAGTTTATTCTTCTCACAAGTAGACTCACTATTCCACTTCTGAATTTTCTTGCTTTTTATACGTCTTGGAAGAGTGTTCCAATGGCATCATACATACCTTAAATTGAACAGGATTTACATCATGCCTGCTTTGATCACCTGTATTATCTCTAGAAAGACAGCAACTACATTTAATGTGCCAGGTAAATAAGACACTTTCAAGTCATTCTTGAACTTCCAAAGACCATCTGACAAGTTTTGGTTTTGATCATTTACGTAATGCCTGTTTCTCTATCATAGAATATTTCCTCTCTGAGCACTAAATTTCTTACTGAGGAATGCTATTGGCTTCAACTTTTCTTCATATTGCTCTACTACAGATGCTATACAATTCTGTGACACATCCATTGAAACATAAAACTTAGATCTTAACTTTGGGTGAGTCAAAACAGGTGGGTTCTTCAAGATAGACCTAAGATCATCAATAGCCTTTTGTTGTATATACCCCCCCCCCCCCAAGTAAACTTGATTAAGCCTCTGTAGCTCGGTCAGTATAGACAAAGCCCTTTGGTCAGAAAGACCTGGGTTCGATTCCCATCAGTAATGTGAGGAACCTTTATCTGGTCTTTTTTGACAAAAGATGAGTTAGCCAGTCTCATACGGAGGTAGGGTTTTTTTTTTTTCACCTGGAAACTCAGGTTTTTCGTCCCCCAGAACAGGCAAACCAGCCCCATGAACACAAATGGCTACAGTCATAAGACACTTCTGGAATAAGGAGTAACCAACCTATTCCTTAGGAGTTTTGGTTTCGAATACCTACACGGTAAAAAGTGCAGGTCTACACCTAGTTTACTCTCAGGTGTAGACCTGCACTTTTTACCGTGTAGACTAGGTGTAGACCTGCACCTAAGGAGGAAACTTGACTCCATTCTTTGTAAGATCAGTAGGAGGATTGAGAAAGACTTAACAATTTTGGATAAATCTCCTATAATAGTTTACTATTCCTACCAATCTTCTAATTTTCCTAACATTTGTAGGATTACTTACAGAAAGAACTGCACTGATATTTTCATTATCAGGTCTAACAGCTTATCTATAACATGCCCAAGATAATCCACTTTCTCAAGAAATAATGGACATTTGAGGCCTTCAGTTTCAACTTTGCCCCATGAATCTTCTTGATTACTGCCTTCAGTAATCTTTCATGTGGCTTAAAATCTGGAGAAAACAGCAGTAAATTATACCGAAATACCAAAACATTAGTTACTAAAAATTCAGATAATATTAAATTCATTAAAAACATGCTTGAAATGACTGTGCAGAGTTCTTTGTCCCTTGATGTAACCTAATTAGTTCATACTTGGACCAAGGTGTAGAAAATGCAAAATACTTCTTAGATTCAGTCACTTTGTTCATAGCTCTTAAGTCAAGAACAAATCTAAGATCACCATTAGATTTCTCCAGTAAAAGAAATGGTGGAGAGTTCCACAATGACTGAGAATGCTGAATTATACCATCCTCCAAATATTGCTGAAGTAAGGTTTTAAGCCTTTTGGAGTACCAGAGAAGTGTCTAGTACTGCTTTATGAAAATAGGCTTCTCATAATTAAAAAGTCACAGTGTGTTCTATCAAATTTACCACAAGACAATCCAAGAATGCCTTCATTAAGAATGTCAGGAAATTTCCTTCCCAAATGCCTTAAGCATTTAGGAACAATATGCTTATCATCCTCAATTTATTTTGCCTGGGGTCCTCTCAGACAGAGCATCAAAAGGAGGAAAGACTTTCTGCTTCAAAATTCTTAGTAGTTTCATGCAAGAGACAAACTCTGAGAAGGTTCAGCAGAGAATTTGTAAAATGGCTTAAGAAAGTCAATCCCATGCAAATGAAATAACTCCAGATGAATAATTATAACAGTAATCATTAAGAGACAAAAATTCTTTACCTAAAACATGAAACAAAATATTAGAAATTGCTTCAGAGACATTTGCATCTCATCATCTAACTAGTGAATATCAGCCTCTAACCATTCTTTTGAAAAATTGCCAACTAAAGGATTGCCTTGCAATTTTGGTATCCATCAAATTTAAAAGTTATGAATCTGCTAGATCCAGACTCGTTAAAGTTTCACAAGACTGAGTCTGTAAAGATTTAGAATTCTTCACTTCTCTTCTAGACATATTTTGCACAACATTTAAAGATTGAGAATCTTTATGTGCTGCTTTAGTCACTTGAACATTTAGGTTTAGGCAACCAAGCAGAACAATGTCTAGATATGTGACCTAGTTCCCCACATCTAAAACATGTAATAGCTTTAACTCTACCCATTTGTCTTTTATGTGGTATTCTTTTCTCATTAACAAAGCTTGTACTGATATTGTACTTTTGCAGAGTTGTATTTTCTCATACACATACCGACCACCAAATTAGAAATTTTGCCAATACTGATCCTCTTCAATTCTCTGTGCATAGTTTCATGAGATATGGGTAGGGAACAGCCTTCACTGAATGCTTCAGTCAGTTGCTGCATACAGTAAGTTCTGTTTATCTAAGCAATTCTTCTCAGACAATGGCCATCTCATTCCTGAAAGGCTGTCTTAGGACTACAGTTATACCTTCAAAACAAGCAATGTGGGTTATTTTACCAGTGATTAAACACCAGGGATATCTCACAAGAAACTAGTCAGCTATGTTGTTTTCAAAATTGGTTCCAGCCAGATGGGCACCCACAATAAGCCCTTTTATCGAACTCTGAAAGATCCTTTGTTCTGATGATGAACAGAATTTGAAATGGTAGAGATATAAATCATTAATTAAAAATCTGAAGATGGAAATTTTGCAATTAAAATTTAAGAGACAAAATAACCTGATTATAATAAAATAAATCATCTATATAAAACTTACTGTTTCTAGGAATATGAACCTCTTGTACATTTGGCTCTGGTGATGGATTTTCCATATCTTTAGTCAGATCATCTGATTCATCATCCCCTCTAAGTGACTTTTTCTTTGTAGCACCTATAGCAGGACTACGGCCACCCCTAATGTGAGAATATTCTACCAGTTGTAAATTTTTGACTAAGTGAAGTTAAAATCAACTTTAGTGTCGTCTATACTACTTAATTTTATAACTAAATAAATGAAAATGAAATTTGTATGTATAACAATGTTTCACTGAAAATATATAAAAGAAGAATTTTTAACATCATACTAATTCATGAATGAGATCTCATCAGCATTTCATAGAAACCACAAACAAAACTGAAATTCACAATAAATTAGGAATTCTGAACATAGGAGTATCTCGTTTCTTTGGATACTAAAATGATAAGCAAGCATAACAGGAAACAGAGCTAATCAGCAAGTTTAATAAGTCTACCAATGAAGTTGAATTTTGGAGGATACATTTATATGGAAATATACCTGAACATCCATACATCCTTGAAAGAAAATATTCATTTTGCAGGCTTTAAAAGGCTTAAAAAAATTATTTAACTGATAATTACACTAAAATTCAATGTAAAAATGAAATGAAAAATAGCAGAGCGAACATCCAAAAAATTAAGGAATAAAGAAACATGGAACCAAAAATCATGAATATAATCAAAGTGGGAGTGCTTAGGTATCAAAACTACTTAACTATAATGAGACCTCTGTAGATCCTTTAAGAACAAAAAAAAAAAAAAAAAAAAAAAAAAAAAAAAAAAAAAATGATATCAGGGTTAGTGTTCATATTATCTCTGTATTGATCAGTATTTTCTTAAAAAGGCAAATTAGATTTCATTAAGTTTCTGCATCTCCATTTTCAGGTTAATATTCTGGGAATGGTTATTTTATATCGTGGGATAAAATACACAATATTTGGCATGAAAATTCAAAGATAAAAACACCACACATTATACAGAATTTCACTTATTTTATCCTGACATTATCAACAAACTAATTATACGATAAAAGAACTAGAAATATAAAAAATAAATTTATCTGTCTAATATCTCTATTTAATACAGCTACCTACCCTGCATACTGAAAGGAACTATGCATTTTGTATTTTCAATAGAGCTAGCTCCAAGCTATGAATTCATAGCTATGAATTCAAATTAATCTGGTTAAGTGTTTTGAATGTGAATGATGGATATAACTGATATTACTTCTTATCACTCACCACATATAGAACACTAGTGTTCTAGGTGTGGTGAGTGGTGATCCCACACACTTGCTGAAGCTTGTTGTAAACTAAGTTTAAGAAGCTATAGTTATCCATCTGAATGTCAATACCTTCATGCGTATTTATTTCCTGTGAATGGTTCTGCTAAATTCACTGTAGTACTATATATAGTAAACCTTGTGGTGTAACATACTATTTCTATGGTCCCTATGTATTCACTGTAATATCTACTAATTTAGAGGGAAACTGTTGACAGGAACTATGTCAACTTAATCATATTGTGTAATCATAGTATCCTGTATACCTTTGATATACACTGAGTGGCCACTTTATTGGGAACACCTCCCCTTTAAAGAAAATACACAGTTCCTGAAGACAGTGATAGTGCCAACTTAAACTCTGTTGATGCTGAGTTGGAGTTTGTTCCAGCAGCTGACTTTTCACTATTCATCTCGTCCCTAACAAAAAGAGCTATGGCCTTCTTTAACCAGACAAAACCCCGGCCAGAATGAATTTCTATTATGTTGTACCTTCATTTTATTTTTGGTTTAAGCCAATGAGAATACAATTTGGTTGGCTAAATCCCAAATTGCCAGCTCATGACCATTCATTAATTCAGTATCTAGCCAGACAGCTCTTAATGGGGTTGAATCACACGATGGTAAGGAATTGGATATCTGGTCAGAAGCCCTGGTTTGTTCTCGTTTCTTAAAAGTCTACATGGAGTCTCCTCCCAATTATCCATCTTGACCCTAAGTGATCCTCTAAAATCTCGAGTATAACTGCTTATCTGTAGTAATTACTTAAAAACATTACGAAATAACATAAACAGTGACAAGACAGGACAGTGGTTGGAAATTTTCAAGAGGAATGCAATCCAAAGTATTTATCAATACTTGCAGCTTGTTATTAAAAAAAACACACACATCAGAAACCTAAAATGTAGAAAGGCATTCCAATGTCCATTTGAAGTCTTACTGACTAACCAAATATCAATCCCCTACCTGCAACCAGTGGAAATGGCATAGAGCCCACTTACACCTGATTAAAATATTCATCCTATGCATGCATCTCTCCTTTAATTCAAGTTGATGATTTACAACAGGTTTAAGTAATATATCACTCTCTATAAGGATTCATTTACACCATACGAATTTAACATTTTGGATAGTTTTGTCCCTTGGTATTTTATAATATGCTTTTTGTGAACTATCAAAGGATCTTTATTGCACTGCAATAATTTTTCAACTATTTGTTGGAAAGTAAAAATCTTACATTTACAATACCTACTTCACCTAAATCTATCTTATTACTTTAACTTTCTTTTTAACAATTCTTCTCGGAAAGATTTATGGAAGCATACTTCCTGCAGCATCTCTAAGGAAATTTTGCTATCATGCTCAGTGAGTTTTATTTCCCTTTTTCACAAATTATTACTCTAGTCATCTGGGATGACTTATGATCAAGTCATATTTCAGTAATTCAAGTCATATGTCATCTGCTTTTCCACATTGCATGTTTCTGGTGGTTTTCTACCTCAAAAATTGGTGTGAATTTCTTAATTCATTCCTCACAGAAATTTAATACATCTCTATGATCTCCAATTCTTTTTCTAATGCTCTTTCATTATTTTTAAGATTTCTTCAAATAGTATCAGAGCATTCTACCAGCTTCTTGATATTTAATCTTTATCTTCTTCCTAAATAACTTCCCTGATTTCCATGCAGATAATTTTTGCCCCAAGCTTGGCTTTCCTACACTTTTTCTCTATTTCTCTTAAGAGAATATGCTGACTTACTAGCCATGGAATTTTCTGTAAGAATTTTTTTTTTTTTTCCCCTGCATGAACTACCTCTTTAACTTCATATCCACTACTGAGATTTTTACAGCATTAATGTGGTTCAAAGAAATAGCAAAACTTCATAATTCAGCTTGGCAATCATATATACTTGCTTCTCCCACTTTCTTTTTAATTTCACATTCACCTCTTTGAAGCAGCGTTCCCCATGAACTACTTCCCACTTTTAAAAAATCTTGCTCACACATGGTACCATGAGATGTTCTTGTAAGCATCTAACATGGTACCTATGTGTGAGCAAGATTTTTTTAAAAGGGAAAAATTCATTAATATGGAATTAAAGAGAAATCTGTTGTTGTTATATGATACGATAATATAAAAGTATATATGCAATTTTCTTCGCATTTACAATACAGTTACATATGTTAGTATTACTGGTTAATGTGATAGCATAATAAAGAGACAACGTAATTAAGTAGTAAACTTGCTTGCTGTATGTTATAATCCTTACGGAATAATGCATAAATGTTGTGTGTATATTTTTGTATGTTTGTTTATACTAGTGTTCATATTCACACTATTACTGCAAAATGTGTGAGGAATGTAGTAACAGCAGCCATTTTGTCACTTGAGCTTTACTTTGAATTGATCTCAGTAACAAGCATGCACATTAGTTGTTTTTAGAATGGCTGTAACTGGATAACAGGAAAAGTAACCAGCAAACAGTAGGAAAGCAGGAAAGGAGAGATGGAAAGGTCTAATAAAGTACCGAGTTTAAGTTCTCTAATCTCAGAAAACATTTTAGATGCATCTTTAACAACTCTTCAAAGAGGAACTATGAAGATAATATATATCAAGACTTTGTATATGAGAATATTTTGTGCTTAAAGAAAGGCAAGTGATATATTCCAAGGAGTAATATGGAATCGTCAGTAAAAGTCCTTGTATTTGGAAAGGCATTTGGAACTGCTCAATTAATGTAATCCTGTTGTTTAAGTGATTATTCTTCATGCCTACTTCAAAAAACTTCAAAGAAAGATGCATTCAAGAGCCTCTTGAGGAAACCAGAAGATACATTCAAGTATATTGGTCAAGTGAGATTTTTAGCTAATGTATTTAAGGAATTTAAGATAAAATAGATGCGGCAAAGGAAATTTCCATATGGCCAAGTGAAACTACAGAATCCTTTCCTTTAGTAAAATGAAACTACAGAACTTTCAGCTGAATGGTGTGTTGAATTTGTTTTTGTAAAGTATTTGATGTTATCTATCAGAATTGTATTTAACTGTATCTTAGAGAGTGAAAGATATATTTTATTGAGCTCATATAATCCAATTCTAGAATGGCCATTTAATTATTCTTTGCATATATAATGAGAAGTCAGCTACACAGAATAGTAGAAATTAAATTACTATTTGTAATTCTAAAGAGAGTATGAATGTCAGATCAACTTAGAGAGAATTGTATTTATTGCATAAAATTATATGCTTATAGTAAATATTTTATTATTTTTATAAGTGAGCTTCATTTTTTAGAATACAAATGTTGATCCTTGAAGTCAATGTACCATCACAGATATGAAACAAACATTCTAACCAACTAAAATAAAATAATATATTGCTATATTATATTCCATGACTAACTTTAATATGTAGGTTGGATATAAGTGGGAAATAACATAATTGGAGCAATCAAGCTTCAAATATAACAAATTTGATGAGACAGATGGAGCAATCATGCTTCATCAAAATATAACAAACTGATTCTAAAAACCTCTTGTGTGGAGATAATTTAAAATAATAATAATAATAATAAAATTACAATACACTGAATACTTTGCAATATGAGAAAAATGTCAAATAAGTGATTTGTTTTTGGCTGGTTTGGCTGATGATAAGTGTCTTTGGATTACTTGTATTCCAAAATGGTACAAATTACCCTTTCCTTTTCCGTTTATCCACTGGTGGTGATGGTGACCTCTTCCTTTTTTTCACTCCTTTCCTATCCCTCCTGTCTCCATCTGCAGATATCAACTATTAGAAGGTAGAAAACAAAAACTTTAGTATAACAACATAAGAAATACAAAACACTACTTTTTATTAGATCTTAAAATACTGAAAAAATTTACTATGTAATCATCTGAAATTACTGTAAATGTAGTATAATGAACTTATTTCTAATCGTGATTACTCTCTATGCCCAAAGTAGTCATGGTTTTTCATACTTACAGATAAAAATCATGATTTGGCTTGACACATGTAAAGACGTGACAGTGCTATTATTATCGAATGAAGCATGTGCCATACCAACCTGGCTGGACTGAAATGTCAGAAATGTTTTCCATGTACTCTTATAATATTTGCATTGCAAGCAATAAGTCAAGGGCAGTTGAACAAGAACATCAGCTGCACCCTCAGAGTTGATCTTGGAGAACAAGGTCAAATCTAAGGGTGACTGATCTTGTTCTCCAAGTCAACTTGCAAACCAATCTTTGGTTAATGTTACTATTTATACTCTACATTACTTTAGAGAGATGCAAAGCAGCATATTAGCCAGTGCACTCTCCGAGAACCAAATACTCACTACACTAAGATAAATTTAGAACCATCCATTCTTGTTCCCTCTGAGGAAGAATCAGAAAGAAACAGATAAAATCAGACAACAGTAGTTACTGTGACTAATCAGCAGATAGGTCAGTTTCACACCCATACATTTTTGCCAATGTAAGTGTATACAGTAAAAAAAAAAAATAAATAACTCAAATAATCAGCAGTTGACTTATTTCAAGCTTTCAGACAGGAAGAAACAACAAGACTACTTCTGGAAATTCTAGTTTTTTTTTAATTCCATAAAATAGGCAAAGTGACATAAAAACATGTGCATCTATAGCAATGGTAAACAGTACACTACAGGAGATAAAACAAATACATTACTGAACTACAGAGCACCAGCACAATTGGGAAATGACTTTTAAAAGATGAGAGAACTTAAAAAGTAGGTTAAAGAACCTGATATATTTTTATTTTATTTATTATTTACATTTTGCCACAAAGACATCAAAGGTTATACTGCACCAGGTCACAGCAGTACATATGGTAATCGGTTAGGACAATCACAAACATCCATGTCCTTAGTGGGATTCGAACCTGCAGCCTCCTGGCTAGAGAGTGGACATGCTAATCAACTGGCCAACCAGGCTAGTGTTAAAGAACCTGAAATCAGTCACTAAGTATTATTCAGCACATGACTTAATGAATCAATTATAGTAATCTGTAGTGTTGTAAGGTGAGCTGTTTATTTTTCTTTATTTATTTATGAGATGATAGAAAATAGACAACTAATTAGTTAGCATCAGATAATAGTAGAAAAACTGGAACATTTCAAGTTCAAAACCATACCAATTCCTACATTCTTTTCGTGCCTTTCTGCTACTCAGCCATCTTCATTAATGAAATAATTTTCATATTTAATTTTCTCAACCATAGTAAGAAACTGAAGTTTAATAATCCTGCTCAAATGAAGGTTACTTTTGTAGCTGTTCTAAAACCAAGCAATATTGTCTACAACACTGTTCAGTTTTAGAACTATTTTTTGAAGAGCCTCTTTACTGAAAAATGCAATGCAGAAATCTGTATATTCTTTAGGCATTTTCTTTGCCTTTTGTTGAGTTCTTTTTGACAATATAGCATTTTACTTGTAAGATTTGCACTTCCATTAGCGGACATGGTCACTATTTTTTCACCCCATTCTTAATTGTACCATTATACATAAATTACTGCTTCTGACAAATCTTAAGTTGCCATATTTTTGCTGATTTCATGAAAACTAGTTACCCTGTGAATTCAAATATCTAAATTCACAGAAACAGAATAATTTAGAATAAAACTGCTGACAAGAAACTAGTAATAATGTGTAAACTTAAATTGTATAGTATGATCACAGTATCCTGCACATTTACTGAGGATACATATCAGAAATTAAAGATAATGTTGATGGTGGTAATTCCAATAAATATGATCAACTGTGGAGTTTCATGTGCTGTTGCATAGCTGTCATGATAGCTATTCAACATCATAACACTCATCAATTACCACAGAAAAATATTCAAAACTACTTAGTTTTTAATTATAAATTCTCACCCAGTACTGGGAAATCTCACATAGGATCATTTTCTCCAAATGATTCTTCTTATTTAATTTTCTCAACCATAGTAAGAAACTGAAGTTTAATAATCCTGCTCAAATGAAGGTTTGAGCAGGATTATTAACTTGTTTGAACATAGCACTGAAGTGCAGTTACCAATGATTCCTTAATAAATAATCCAGAAAATTCCAGGTGTTCTTAGCAAATTGTGTGCGAAAGCACATAATTACCACTGCAATGCTAATCTGTGATTAACATTACTTAAATAAACAACAAATTACACGATAACCACAGTAATTAGCTTTAATGAAATGAAAGTACAGATATTTCATACTGAAAAATAACAGTACATTCAGTGCATAGAAACAAGAAACAATATATGTACCTTGCATTCCAGTTTCTTTGATTTGCTTGTTTCTACACACTGATGATGTACTGTTATTTTCAGTTGAAATAGCTGTACGGGTATCCCTCGATTAACGCGGTTAATTAATCCCTCAATGTTACTGCACATATCAAAATCGCGTTAATCAAATCTAATAATCAATGGTAAAAATTACAATTCGTCTGTGATTGAATACTATATTAATAATTAGTTTTATATGGTATTCTTTTAGGAAAGATAAATAATGAATGCAAAGTAAATGTTTAATAAATACTTGTACCTACATTATTTACTGCAATTTTTTTTATCAAAAGAAGTTATCAAGAGTCGTTTGAACAGTTTTAGTTTTTATCTTATCAGCATAAATTCTACGAAAACAAGCAATAAAACATAAAGGAAAACACTGCAGATATAATATATGATGGTACAAATTAAGTGGATATTGAATCCAACATTATTTCATAGCCGAATATAGAAACTACAAGAGTTTCATGCGGAATATATATAGAAACTAAAAGTTTCAGCAGATGCAAGCATAAGCAACCTTATGGGCAACTCGTAGTAAAGGTGGAGTAAGCTCCAGATCACTTTCCCTAGCATTTTCCATAATGTAAAAGCACATCTCCTAGAGGATATGTATGATAAATAAGTGCTCTCTATTTCAGTAATACATGATGGTTTATTTATTTATTGTAAAAAAAACAAAAAAAAAACAACTAAACCATACTATGCTGACATCAGAGGTCGCGGTATTTCTCAGATACAATTTACTGTCAATATCACAAACATTTATATATGTTAAACCAAACTGACAGTAAAAACAGTGCGGAACATCACTCGTGTAAGAATATTTATATTCAACATTTTGCATGTATCTGTCAGATCAGCTGCGAGCTCCGCAGGGTTAAAGGCACATTAATCAAAACTCTTGCCGCATATATCAAGGTATTGTCGCAATTAATTTCACCGCGTTAATCAAATCCCACATTAAGCAAGGGATACCTGTACTTTCATTTCATTAAAGTTAATTACTGTGGTAGTGGTAATTCCAATTTGTAATTTGTTGTTTATAGTCATGCCACAGGTACCTTTAAAGATTATAATTACTTAAATAGTTTACCATTTTGGCATATATTAAAGTAATGAGAGAGAGAGTCACTTAAAGGTCAAAGCAGGCTAACTGCTTTGACCCTTAAGTAACAGGAGACCCCTTCTCTCTCACACACACACACACCAGAACTCCTGACCTAATGTTTAATCCCTGCCTTCTTTTAGTTCACCATATTAGTATACACATGGACACTGAACAAATGAGGATAGGATGGCAATTTGTGGGATTTACCAGACCAACCAATATTATGTATTCGCTTAAGCCAAAAACATTACGTTACCACATGACAAAATGTCGTGACAGATGGGGGATAAACCAAGGATCACTGTTTATATCAAGAAACCAGGAAAAAAGTGAAAAGTTATATGAACAAACTCAAAGTCAGCATCTGCAAAATCCAAGACAGGCACCATCAAAAAGAAGTATCAATACAAAAGAAGTGGAGATGGCACAAGAATAATAAATATTACATCAAATAATTGGTGTTATCAAAACAAGGACAACAAAACAGGGTACGTTTATAAATAATAACCATAAGATATTATATAATATTATATACAGGCAACAGTGATAATGGAAATTAAAGAATAGCTATGATATTCAGCACTAAGATGAAGATAATTCTTTTTGAATAGCAATAATTTCAAATGGAAGAGCTAGGGCTTGTTGGGAATCTACAAAGCAAAGTAGGAAATGAATATCAGACACAAATACCAGAAATATTGTGGGGAAAATTTGGAGAGAAAAAAAAAGCAAAGCTACTAATAATGTAAATACTTGAATTTTTATTTAGGACATGGACTAGTCATTATTAACGCCATAATTCCAACAAAGGTGTGCACTATCAGCAATAAGATATAACACACAACAATATGCACTATCACACAGAAAGACAACAGAAGAAATAAAAAAAAAAGTCTATGTTATTACTGATAGTGATAACTTCATGAAAGAACACAACAGTATACAGGGAATTCAAAAAATGAAGTAATCACCATTCAGAGCAGGATGAAACTAAATAACCCATACAAAGAAAATATGTACAAGAAATCAAGCAGCAAAAAGAAGTGAAATGTAGACTCATCATGATCAAATTCCTATGTACAATATTGAAAGTACAGGATATTCTGATAGTATTACATGAAAAAGTTACACTATTACTAACTTCCTATTAACAATTTTCCTCCAAATTAATCTGTTATCTGTGAAGACTCCAACAACATTATCATATATTATGATTGACTTCTAAGGTACATCTTGATCTTTTTATGGTTAATCTTTCTTGCCAACCAGCAAAAAAACATGTTGTGCTAAATCTTTCCTCTTCCCTATAAGTGGCCATATCACCTGAAATTAGTTCTATTAACACATCCCTGAACACTAACAATTGCAAGTTCTTTCTTAATATCACGATTTCTCATTTTTAATATGATACTGTCGTTGATACCATTTGTTCACTTCCCTAATCTTTCCAAGAACTCTCAAATCTGTGGAGTCCAGTCTTTGATCAAGTGTTTTATTTCTAACCCAGCTCTCAGATCCATAAGTTAAAATAGGTTTGAACACTGTCTTGTATATAGCTAGTTTAGTGTTTTGAGAAACTTCTCTCTTAATTCATATAAATTTATTCAGCTGACTTCCTACCAAATCAGTTTTGCTAATGCTGTTGTCTTTTTCAAATTTAATTTACTATCTATACTAAAAATTATGCCTAAAGGCATAATTTTTAGTGAAGATGGTAAATTAAATTTGAAATAGATGATGAATAAGAATGGAGATAATGTATACCCTTGTTTCATCCCTGATTTAACATCAAGCCATCTTCCTATACCTCCTGCAATTTTAATAGCTGACTTCAGCTCAAAAAAGATATGTAATGCTGGATATAATGTCCCATTTAACCCATATAACCATAGCAATTTAAAGAGCTTTCTTCTTGGTGCATTGTCATAGGTGTTTTCCAGATCTATGAAAATTAAAAAAACAAATCCTTGTTGTATTCCCAAGATTTCAACTATGTCTTACAATGAAAATCTGATCCAGACAACCTCTATTTGGCCTGAATGCAAAATCTTCACCAAGTTTTTCTTAGCCATTTCTCAAGTATACCTACATAAATTTTACAACACTCCTGTTCTCACATTCAGTTTTAATTCCTTATAGATGGGCATTATGAGAGATCTATTCCAATCATCCAGAATTTACCCTCTGATCAGGCTTCCTGAATTATGCAATTTAACTTCCTGTACCTCCTGCAATTCTAACAGCTGACTTACATCTCAAATAAAGATTATGTAATGCTTGATATAATGTCCTATTTAACCCATATAACTATAGCAATTTAAAGAGCTTTCCTCTTGGTGCATTGTCATAGGTGTTTTCCTATGACAATGCACCAAGTTTAAAAACAAATCCTTGTATTCACAAAATTAACAACCGTAAAACTTTTATACTTCCATTACTTGAGCATTCCTGGTCAAATTTCATCTGGTCCAGGTGCCTTTCCACATTTCAGGTTTTTGATAGCTTTTCTACTTCTAGTACTGATATGTATCTGAACGCATTCCTGGAGTTTTCTACAACCATGCTGTCACTGTTTGTCTTACACAGCCTCTGAAATATTTTGCCACCTTCCTGATATTTATTTTCTATGTTCTTACCAAAGTCTTCCCAAGACTTTTGTTTAGCTAGTTTTACACAGTTTTGCTTTCTTACATTTTTCTCTGTATTCTCCAAGAACACAAGCTGGCTTACTTGCCAGCTTGTGCTCTTTCAGTATGCTTTCAATATGATTTCCTATCCTTGTCTGCCTCTTTAACCTCCTGAGTTCACCATTGAGTTCTAATTTTTTCTATCCTTATAGACAAGTTCACTACATGCTTCTCTGGCTGAATCAATCAATGTGTTTTCAGGGTTTGCCAATGAATGTTAAAGGTCTAATTCTTGTGTTTAACCTGTTCCATTTTCTCTTGAATAACGTTGGAATATTTGAGTATGCAAGTTCACCTCTGTAAGCTGCTCAACTTTGATTCGTTTTAAGACCTTACACGCTCTTCTTTTTAATACAAAAATCAATATTTTTCTACTCAAAATTAAATAGTGATCACTTCCTGTTTCAAATACTCTGTATAGTATACTCTTGTGTTCTGAACCAGTTGGAAAACATCACTATCAACAATAACATGGTCAAAACAAAAATTACATCTGTGATCATGTGGATGGCAAGTCAGTATTGACAGAAGGCATATCCATGTTCTGGATATGCATCACATAGGATCAGATGGAGGAAAACATCTTTATTAGATAGAAGTCACTATAGGTCTGAGAGACTATTTTCAGAATCAGCTATGAAGTGCTTTGTAAACCTCAACAAGTATGGTGCATTAATTTACCAAATATCTAGGAGTCTATCATTTTAAGACTTGATAGCCTGACTTTTCTAAATCAATTTTGCAGTTATCCAACCCCTGTAGATGGTGCCATATAAGGACATTAGTTCTGTTGTCAGTTACAATTTAAATTCTTTTGCTCAGTTAAGTAGTTTAGTGTTGTGTGCCCATCACAATAATAATTGTGCTCTGATAATACAGGTTAGAAAACCAGCAAAAGATTAGTGAGTTTAATAAAAAAATTTTTCCTCTCTTGATGGTGTTTATACTGTAAAACATTATTGTAAATCAATAAGAATACAATTTGGTGGTTAAATCCCAAATTGTCAGCACATCCTAGTTTGTCCAATATCCAGGTAGATACTTAACAGGGTGCACGGCAAGAGAGAGAGTGAGGATTGGACATTAGGTCCCTGATCCGTTCTCTGCATTCTTTAAAAGGCTATGTGGAGGTCTTCTCCCAGTTATATAGCTTTGAGCCTTAAGCAGCTTACTCTAGACTCAAATACACAAATATTATGCATGGAAAAAAAATGAAAGTGTTGCAAAATAAGAACAAAACCTTGGAGAAAATTGGTGGAAAATTTTGAAGAACACATTGACTGATTCAGCCAGACATATATGTGGATGATTTCACAAGATTAGAAAAATCAGAGGTTCAGGGTGCATTGAAGAAATTAAAGATGCAACCCTAGAAAAGAAAAAAGCATATGATTAAAAGTGGCTAACTAAAAAAGTCACGGGAAAAGTTGTAGTAAGAATACTGAAGATAAATATCATAAAATGCAGCAGAATGTTCTAGATGCTGTTGTAAAACTTAGAAATAAAGGAAAGATATTTTCTTCATTCCTGTATGTTTCGAAAAATTAATTTGAATGACTGTTACATGAAACAAGTGATAACAAAACAGTGATGAAAATATTCAAGAGGTGTTCAATCAAGAGAACATACTCAGACTTAAGGTAGAAAAGACATCACACATTTAAAATATAGAAAAACAGCTGTAGCAGATGACATATGAACATAAATCCTCAAATATAGAAGTACATAAGTTTTACAGTGGCTGCTCTGCACAATTCAAAAAGCATAGTCAGAAAGTCAAATTTCCCATAACTGGATCAGAGTTCTCATTGTACCTGTTCATTAAAAAGGGAAATAAAATTGAAATTCAAGAATTACAGAGGAATTTTCCTATGAAAGTTCCAAGAAAGAGATAGGCAAGCATACCCGAGAAGAAAAATTGTATAAGAAAACTTGGAGTAGAACAAGCTGGGTTCAGGCCAAACAGGGATTTATTGGGATCATATTTTTGCTTTAAGACAAATAGTTCAGAAATCATGGGAATATAGAAAGAATCTGTATTTAGGTTTTGTAGATCAGAAAAAAGGTTCATGAAACATGCCAAGAAAAATAGCTGTTCAAGCCCTATTATATGGTATAATGGAGCATTATACAGAGCAATGTGCAATCTATACTTAAGTTATGAGTCAGCAGCAAAACTGAAAGGAGAGGAAGATGGTTTGATGTAAAATCATGAGACAAGGAATCGCACTGTCACCTGTTATTCATCATCCACGTGGACTACAATATGAAACCAGTTATTAGAATTAAAGATGGTAATCTTAGTTCTTTACTTTAAGCAGATGATGTTATACTTTTAAATAAATCCAGCACAAATCTTCAGGATTCCTTAACAAAGATGAATAATTGCTTTAAAAAATTTGACAAGGAAATCTAGAACAAGGAATATAAAAAGGAAAAAAACTATGAAAACAGGAATATGAAAAACATCAACTGCATTCTCCATGCAAAACCTACAGAACAAGTAAAATATTTCAGCTTCTTAGGTACAATTTTAGTGAAGTCAGCAAATTAAACGTGAAATACAAAATCCTCATCCTATGTTACGCTTTCACGCAAGCCTACACATTTTATCGCGTAAACTTCCATAACCGATAATGCAGCGGAATAGGTTGGTTGCTCCTTATTCTCGGTAGTATCCCATGTCTGTCGAAGCGCGTGTTCACGGGGCAGGTTTGCCTGCTTTACAGAGGGAAAAAACCCTGCTGTCCAAGCCCAAAACCAGCTAACTTGGCTATGACTGAGGAAGGTTCTTAATCTCCTCACATCTCTGACAGGAATTGAACCCAGGACACTCCTTCCCCAGGCATATGGTTGTGAAGCGCACAGCCACTAGGACAACCGCATGGACGAAATAGACAGTAGAAAAGCAAAACTGGTATGATGGGAAATCAACAGAATGATTTTGCATGGAATAAGAGAGAAATCAGCCAAAACACTAACTAATAGTATACAAGTCAGTGTTCAAACCAATGTTAATTTATAGAGATGAGAGTAAGGTTAGAAATAAAAGAGCAAATCAATGATAATTGTGAGAAAAACCAGGCAATGAACAGATAGCATAAATGGCAGATTCATATTAAAAATTATATTAGGACATTCAAGAGTGTGTGAACAGAGCTCTTCTAAATTGGCATTGTCACTTAAACAGAACAGAAGACGAAAGGTTAACAAAGCTGGTGTCTGATGCTAAGAAATCAAGGGAAAAATAGCCAGACAAAGATCCAGTTGGACTGATGTGGTTAGGAATGTAACAGAACATTGAAATAAAATATCTGACAGTACTAAAGTCCTGACAAATAACAAGACAAAATAAGAAATGGATTGTTAAAGTAGGTTATGATTTCAATTTATCATATACAACCTTTGAAGGATATGCATTAGGAATATGATTATGATTATTAAGTAACAAGTTGGATTGTCTTGGATTACAGCTGAAGCAACTAAGAAGCCAGGTACGTTCATCATCATCAAATTCCTGACATGTACCCTGAAGGGGTGTACAGGATATGATAGTACTACATGAAAAATTTATATCATTACTAACTTCCTATCTACAATTTTCCTCCAAATCAGTCTGTTACTTGTCAAGACTCCAACATTACCAGATCTTATATTTCTATCGTCTAAGGCACTTTGTACTGTATCAATCCACCTATATCTTGGTCTTTCTCTGGGTCATTTTCCTGCCAACCTGGCAGAGAACACTTGTTTTGCTAATCTTTCCTCACCCATTCTGTTTAATTGACCATACCAGCTGAGATTACCACCCGCTAACGCATTCCTGGATGCCGACAATGTCAAGTTCTTTCCTAATATTCTCATTTTTAATATGATATTGCCATTGATGCCATCTGTTCATGCCTCTAATTTTTCTCAGGACTCTCATAACTGCGGTCTCTAGTCTTTGGTCAAGTGTTTTGCTTCTGACCAAGCTCTCAGATCCATAAGTTAAAACTGGTTTGAACACTGTCTTGTATACAGCTAATTTAGTGTTCCGACTAATTTCTCTCTTATACCATATGAATTTATTCAATTGACTTCCTACCATACCAGCTTTGTTGATTCTGTTGTCTATTTCCATATTTAATTTACCATCTTCACTAAAAATCGTGCCTAAGTAGCTGAAATGTTTTACTTGTTCCACAGGTTCTCCATTCACAACACAGTTGACATTTTCAATGATTCTGCCTATTTTCATTGTCTTTGTCTTTTTATTGCTGACCTTCATACCATATCTATTACAACAGTTATTCAATTGAGTCAGAGAATCTTGCAGACTTGTAGCGGATTTATTTAGAAGTATAACATCATCCGCATAAAGCAAAGAGCTGACATTAACATCTCCAATTTTGATGAAGATGGTAAATTAAATATGGAAATAGACAACAGAATCAACAAAGCTGGTAGGAAGTCAATTGAATAAATTCATATGGAATAAAAAAGAAATTAGTCAGAACACTAAATTAGCTGTATACAAGACAGTGTTCAAACCAGTTTTAACTTATGGATCTGAGAGCTGGGTCAGAAGTAAAACACTTGACCAAAGACTAGAGACCGCAGATATGAGAGTCCTGAGAAAGATTAGAGGCGTGAACAGATGGCATCAATGGCAATATCATATTAAAAATGAGGATATTAGGAAAGAACTTGACATTGTCAGCATCCAGGAATGTGTTAGCAGAGCTAATCTCAGGTGGTATGGTCACTTAAATAGAATGGGAGAGGAAAGATTAGCAAAACAAGTGTTCTCTGCCAGGTTGGCAGCAAAACGACCCAGAGGAAGACCAAGATATAGGTGGATTGATACGGTACAAAGTGCCTTAGACGATAGAAATATAAGATCTGATAATGTTAGAGTCTTGACAAGTAACAGACTGATTTGGAGGAAAATTGTAGATAGGAAGTTAGTAATGATGTAAATTGTTCATGTAGTACTATCATATGCTGTTCACCCCTTGAGGGTGCATGGCAGGAATTTGATGATGACGCTGATGATGATGAGAAATTATATTCTTGGTGTCATCTTTTATCTAAGTGTAAACAAAGAATGTTTGCACATGAAATAACTTCATGACTGGCTACATGGATATAGAGATTAATGTCTTCACATCAACTGCTTTAGTATCCAATAATGCAAGGCATACATCCTTGCAGACATGTATGCATTATGGAAAGGGAAACTATTCAGACCGGTTTAGCATAGCATTATACATGTCCATAAGAATACTACGGTATTATGGGATACTAAGGCAATCAATGTGAAGTCATTAGCCTCTTGTAGTCCAGTTGTGAAGCTACTTCATGCACAAACATTCTTTGCTTACACTTGGATAAAGTTCTTGGCATCTTTAATCCATAATACACTGAATTAGTTTTGCATTAGCAACTCCCCCTCCCCACCGATTTACATATTCAGCATGATAACAAAGTACCACATGATATCAACATCATGTGTGTGCGTGCCTACTATAAATGGCAACACATATCCTCTGTACGTAATCAGTAAATGTTTGCCAGTAATGGGCAAAGTTAGCCAATTTGAACAGAGGAGATAATTGGGGCCCAGAAGGGAGGTGCTAGTATTTCAGAAACAGTCAAACTTGTTGGTTGCTCCCATACTACTTAACCATGACCAGATATCCAGCAGAAAGGCTCGCACTGGTCAGCTATATGTGGTTGATCCTAGAGTGAGCCTTGGACATTATGACTGGTGTCTCAGCAATGACATGCAACAGTCACACAACTCACCCACCAATACAACAGCAAGCAATTCAACCCATTTCCACATGCACCATACCTTGCCTCGGGTTCCACAGCCAGAGACAAACAAAAGGTACCATGATGACAGCCAGGCATCACAAACAATACCTCACATGGACCCCCTCAACAGATCGAAGGCTGTCTAGAGTAATGAGTCCCATTTCCTGCTACAATATCCTAATGGCTGAATTCACATTTGGCATAAACAGCATGAAGCCCTGAAGCTCTTCCCCCCCCCCCCCTGGTTACACAGTTGGGATTCAACAGGCCAGTGGGAGGTGGTATTATGGTCTGGGGAATTTTTTTTTCCTGGCACACCCTAGGTCCATTGGTTATCATCCCACAAACACTACAGGGAGCTGTTAAAGATACCAAGCTATTTTAAACCCTAGTTTTACTCCATTTCCCAAGTAAGCAAACAGACATACAAGTCAAGTTTGTGCCTGCAAGTGTTGCAAGTCTAGCTGACCCCTGCACGTAGTGCAAGACCAAGGCAACGCATGGTAAAAGTAGAATAAGTTCTGATCACTAATCTTAATATTTACCCTTAATGCAAAGCACATCTCCTGAAGGAGATGTATGATGCTTTGTATTAAAGGCAAGGGGGTCACTACCTAGACCGGTTCCGACCTTTATTGGTGTCTCATCAGTGGGAGCCAGGCTAGAAATACCAAGATTTTAGTAATACAGAGCTTATAAGTATTTTACCATAAGGTGTTTTAACCTTATTAAATAAAAATCTCAGGAGGAGATATAAATGTAGAAAGATTTTACCATGAGTTGCCTTGGTCTTGCACTACGTGCAGGGTCAGCTAGACTTGCAACACTTGTAGACGTAAACTTGACTTGTTTGTCTGTTTGCTTACTTGGGAAATGGAGTAAAACCAGGTTTAAAATAGCTTGGTATCTTTAACATTTATTATACCCAAGGTAAAATCCTTTCTACTACAGGGAGCTGTTAGCTGACCATCTCCATCCATATGTAGGAGATCTACCCTGACCACAGTGCCATCTTTCAACAGGACAATACACCTCGTCATTGGGCTTGCACATCTACTGAGTGGTTGGAGGAACACGACAATGAATTCGGCACATTGCCTTGGCCTCGAAACTTCCCTCACTGTAACTCAATTAAACTTGCGTGGGATATGCTAGAACAGAGTGTGAGAACTGCTGATCCTCCGCCACAAAACGAGTGTGAAACTGATGGAGTTACTGAGTGGACATGGGTCGAGGTATACATGGAGGATGTTTGACACCTTGTGGAATCTGCGAGCTGTGATTGCACAGAGAGGTGGACTAACACATTATTAGGTGGGTGTTCCTAATGCAAAGTTAACTCAGTGTATAACCAAGTGAAAAAACTTTCAACATTCATCATCATCAAATTCCTGCCATGTACCCTCAAGGGGTGTACAGGATATGACAGTACTACATGAAAAAATTACATCATTACTAACTTCCTATCTACAATTTTCCTCCAAATCAGTCTGTTACTTGTCAAGACTCCAACATTATCAGATCTTATATTTCTATCGTCTAAGGCACTTTGTACCGTATCAATCCACCTATATCTTGGTCTTCCTCTGGGTCGTTTTGCTGCCAACCTGGCAGAGAACACTTGTTTTGCTAATCTTTCCTCTCCCATTCTATTTAAGTGACCATACCACCTGAGATTAGCTCTGCTAACACATTCCTGGATGCTGACAATGTCAAGTTCTTTCCTAATATCCTCATTTTTAATATGATATTGCCATTGATGCCATCTGTTCACGCCTCTAATCTTTCTCAGGACTCTCATATCTGCGGTCTCTAGTCTTTGGTCAAGTGTTTTACTTCTGACCCAGCTCTCAGATCCATAAGTTAAAACTGGTTTGAACACTGTCTTGTATACAGCTAATTTAGTGTTCTGACTAATTTCTTTTTTATTCCATATGAATTTATTCAATTGACTTCCCACGATACCAGCTTTGCTGATTCTGTTGTCTATTTCTATATTTAATTTACCATCTTCAGTAAAAATCGTGCCTAAGTAGCTGAAATGTTTTACTTGTTCCACAGGTTCTCCATTCACAAAACAGTTGACATTTTCAATGACTCTGCCTATTTTCATTGCCTTTGTCTTTTTATTGCTGACCTTCATACCATATCTATTACAACAGCTATTCAATTTAGTCAGAGAATCTTGCAGACTTGTAGCGGATTTATTTAGAAGTATAACATCATCCACATAAAGCAAAGAGCTGACATTAACATCTCCAATTTTGATATCAGGTTTAATACCACATTCCTTCATAATGTGATCCATATAGATAATGAATAACAGAGGGGATAATGTACATCCTTGTCTCACACCAGATTTAACATTAAACCATCTTCCTGTACTTCCTTCAATTCTAACTGCTGACTTACAACTCAGATAAAGACTAAGTATTGCTTGATATAATGCCCCATTGACACCATATAACTGCAGCGTATTGAATAGCTTCTCTCTTGGCACCTTGTCATATGCCTTTTCCAAATCGACAAAACTTAAATACAGATCTTTGTTATATTCCCATGCTTTCTCGACTATTTGTCGTAAAGTGAAGATCTGATCCTGACAGCCTCTATTTGGCCTGAATCCAGCTTGTTCTTCACCAAGCTTTTCTTCCACAATTCTTCTCAACCGTTTCTCAAGTATACTTGCATAGATCTTGCCAGGAACACTCAGTAGGGAAATACCTCTGTAATTCTCACATTCGGTTTTATTTCCCTTTTTATATATGAGTACTATGAGAGCTCTACTCCAATCATCAGGAATTCGTCCCTCTGTCCAGGCTTTCTGAACTATGCAGTGCAGCCACTGTAAGACTCTTATACCAACAAGCTTCAGCATTTCTGGTCGAATATCATCTACTCCTGCTGCCTTTCCACATTTCAAGACTTTGATGGCTTTTTCTACTTCAAGTATGGATATGTAATCCTGACTGCATGCCTGGTCAGTGTTTTTTTATCACTGTGCTGTCATCACTGCTTGTTTCATTTAGCAGTTTTTCAAAGTAATTACTCCATACTTCAAGGATATCTTTTTCTCCTGTTTTCATGTCACCTTTATCATCTCTAATTCCTTTTACAGCACTCTTTCCTCCATTCCTAAGCTTCTTCAACAACCTCCAGAATATTTTGCACCTTCTTGATATTTATTTTCTATATTCTTGCCACAGTCCTCCCATGACTTTTGTTTAGCTAGTTTTACACACTGTTTAGCTTTCTTACATTTGTCTCTGTATTCTGTAAGAGTAAAAGCTGACTTATTTGCCAGGAACTTTTGATATGCTTTCTTCTTTTCCTTCACTGCCTCTTTAACTTCCTGTGTCCACCAGGGAGTTCTGATTTTTTTATCCTTGCACACAACCTCACCACATGCCTCTCTGGCAGAATCAATCAATGTTTTCTTCAGAGTTTGCCACTGAATCTCCAAGGTTTGATTCCTGTTCTCAAACTCTTCCATTTTTTCTTCAATAATCTTTGTGTATTTTAGTCTACAGTTCACATCTGAGAGCTGCTCAACTTTTATTCGCTTTAAAACTTTCTTACATGTTTTTCTTTTCGATATGAAATTCAATTTTATCCTGCTCAAGACTAAATAGTGATCACTTCCAATTTCAAATCCTCTGTACACTCTGGTGTCCTGCACTAGGGAGAAAACATCACTATCAACAATAACATAGTCAATGAGACTTTTCTTATTCCTAGCCTCTTCTCTCCATGTGAATTTGTGCACATTTTTATGTTGGAACATGGTGTTAGTAATAACAAGTCCATGTCCTGAGCAGAAATCCAACAGATATTTGCCATTATTATTAGCTTTGCTCTTTTCTCCAAATTTTCCCAAATTATTTTTGTATGTCTCACAATCATTTCCTACTCTGCTATTTAGATCCCCAACAAGGACCAACTTTTCCTTTTTCATTGTGTCAGTTGCTTTTTCTAAAGCCTCAAAAAATTCCTCCACTTCTACCTTAGTAGAACCTTCTGTGGGACCATAGGCACAAATAAGTCTCATTGTCCAGTTCCCCATTCTCATATTTGCCCACATTACTCTACTTGAGACTGACTGCCATTCAAGAAGATTAGCCTCGTATTTTGTGTTGAATACTATGGCTACTCCTTCTTTTCGTTGATTGTCATTGCCTGAATATAACATTTTGTATTTATTGCTCAGAAAGATCTCACCAGTTTTGGTCTTTTTTGTTTCAGTCACCCCTATTATGTCGATCTGGTACTTATCTAATTCCTCAGCTAGCTCCATTTCTTTGCCATTCAGGCTTCTTACGTTGATAGTACCGATCTTTAACTCTGGTGATGTTGAGTTGGGGTTTGTTTTCAGATTTGTTCCAGTAGCTGACTTTTCGCTGTTCGCCCTGGTTCCCTGGCGAAAACAACGGGGGCCTTGTTTAACTGGGCGACGCCCCAGCCGGCATGAAATTTTGTCATGTTGTACCATCATTTTCTATTTTGGTTTAACCAATAAGAATACAATTTGGTCGGCTAAATCCCAAATTGCCAGCCCATCCTCGTTCGTTCAGTATCAAAGTAGATACCCAACAGGGTGCACCACGAGAAGGTGAGGATTGGACATTAGGTCAGAAGCCCTGGTCGGTTCTCCGCATTCCTTTAAAGGCTATGTGGAGGTCTCCTCTCAGTTTCACAGCTTTGACCCTTAAGCACCCCAACTTTCAACATTAACAACTTCTATTTGGCCTGCACCTTACTTGTTCTTCTCCACTTTCTTTTGAACAATTTTTCTTAGCCTATTCTCAAGTTTGCTTGTGTAAATCTCACATGGAACACTTGATAGAAAAATTCCTCTGTAATTCTTACATTGTTTTTACATCAAACCAGCTTTCTATACTTCAATTTCTAATGATGGAGTCCATTTATGATAAACCATTTATTGCTGTTTATAATATTTCATTTACTCCATATACAACTGTGGCATTCTGAATAGATTTTTCCCCCCCCCCTGACAACTTGCCATATGCTTTTCAGATCTACAATGCTTAAATACAGATACTTGTCATGTTATGATGATTTCAACTATCTGTTATAAAATGAAATTCTGACAACTTCTATTTGGCCTTAACCCTGCTTGTTTGTCTCCAATTCTTAGTCTCTTGTCAAGTAAGTTTGATAAACCTTACAGATAATACTTAGCAGAGACATTTCTCTGTAATTCTAACATTCAGTTTTATTTACCTTTTTTATAGATGGCAATTATTTGAGCTTTACTCCAATCATTTGGAATTTGACCTTCCTACCAGCCTTCTGAATTATGCAGTGTATAAACAAAAGTTTTCTGGTCAAATATCATCTACTTTAGCTGCCTTTCTACATCTCCTAATTTTGATAGTTTTTCTACTTCAAGTACTAATATATGTACTCCTGAATGCTTCCTCATGAATATTTTCTACTGCTGTTCTGTCAGTGCTTGTTTCATTTAGCAATCTCTTAAAATAATTACTCCAGATATCCAGAATATCCTTACTTTCAGTTTTCCTGTCACCTTTATGATCTTTGATTCCCTTTACTGTACTCTTTCCTCCAGAATACTTTGCTACCTCCTTGATATTTATTTACTATATTCTTACCTAAATCTTCATAGGAATTTTTGTGTAAAATTGTGTAAAATCTGTGTGTAAAATTTAAATAATTTTACACACAGATTAGCCCTATTACATTTTCCAATGTAAAAGCTGTTAGATCTGAATTATTTTTAAAAATTTTTACATATTTTTGGTTTCAATATGGTATTTATTTTCATCTTGCTTTAAAACTAAGTGATGATCACTTCCAATTTTATATACCCAGCATACTCTTGTATCTTTAAACACTAGAAAGATATCACTACTTACTAACATAATAATGCAGCCAATAAGGCTTTATCTTGTATCTTCTCGACACATGACTTTGTGGGCATGTTTAGGTTGAATCATAGTGTTATTGATGACCACTTCATGTCCTGAACAGAAATCCAGCAGGCACTTATTATTATGCTTTTCTCCAAATTCCCCCCCCCCCCAAAAAAATAAATTTCTATTAATATATGTCTGCTATTCATTTCCTACCTTACTGTTTAGATGAAAAAAAAAATCAATAATAATGATAAGCTGAAACACTACAAAATAATATCATAAGATGTTTAGTAACTTTTGAAAAATATATATTACATTACAGCTTGTAATGAAAACATAAAATACTTAACAAAAAAAAAAATAATAATAATAATAAATATGCCTACATAAGAGTAACAGGTATTTTAATTTAAATAAGGTTTGAAATTTAGTAATTCATCAGATATTACAGGTGCCTATGTTACACTGGATTTGTTTTAAATAAAACCACATTATCAAATCTATCATAAATTCCTAACAATTAAGTCACTGATGCCCTAAGAGAGCTAAGCTATGAGTAAAAGTAGCTAAACAAAATCATGGGAAGAGTGGTAAAAAAAAGTGTATGAATATAGAACAGAAATAACAAGAAGATGGCAAACTGTTCTGGAGACTATTGAAAACACATAGAAATACAGGAAGAGTAGAACAAAAGGAACAGAGATGATAAAGATGACATGAATACGAATTATTCAAATATTCTGGATATTTGGTGTAATTATTTTTGAAAAACTTAAATTAAACAGTGAGAGAACAATGGTTGAAAATATTCAACAATTAGGAAAAAAAAAAAAAAAAAAATATATATATATATATATATATATATATCAATATTTTCAAGTACAAAAGCTATCAAAGAACCAAAAAGCAGAAAAGCAGTTGGAATAGATATTACAAAAGAAAAGAAAAGCACAAATATATACTAGTTTTACAGTGCCTAAAAGGCATAATATTCAGAAGGCTTGATCAGAGAGTGTAATAAAAAAAAGGAAATAAAAACAATGTGGAATTACAAACTAATTCTCTATGAAGTGTTCCATGTAAGATTTATAGAAGCAAACCTGAGAACATGTTAAGGAAAAAGTGTGTGTGTAAAAGAATGTGGAGAACAGGTTAGGTGTAGGCCAAACAGAAGTTATTAAATTTCACTTTACAAAAAATAGTTAAGAATATAACAAGGATCAGTACTTAAACACTGTAGATATGGAAAAGCAAATGGCAAGGTGATGGAGGGGGGGGGGGGGGGTCCAGAATGCTACAGTTACTATATGGAGTAAATTAAACATTACAGAGAGCAATACATGGTTTATTTTTTAAAATATTAGTCACCAGTTAGAAAAAAGTGTGCACCTATCCCCACTCTTATTCATCGTCTATATGAATCACATCATGACAGAATGTGAGATTAAACCTCATATTAAAATCAGAGATATCAATCACAGCTCTTTATTTTATGTAGATGTTGTGCTCTTCCAAATCCAGTGAGTCTCCAGGATTCTTTAACAAAACTGAAAAATAGTTGTACCCAATTTAATTTTTCCAAACAAATTTTCATTTTATTTTTTGTGTGTAACAGCTGACACACACACACACACACACACACACACACACACACACACAAAAAAAGGAAAAGTTGGTTCTTGTTGGAGATCTGAACAGCAGAATAGGACATGATTAACAGATATAGAAATGTATTAAGAATCGAGAAACAGAAAACCTAGTAATAATGGTAAGTAACAGATGGATTTCTGCTAAGGATATGGACTAGTCATTACTAACAGCTTGTTCCAGCATAAAGATGTTCACAAATTCACTTGGAGAGAACACAATAAACAAAAAAGTCTCAGTGACTATGTTTATTGTTGACAGCAATATCTTCATGCTGGCTCAGGACACAAGAGTATACAAAGGATTTGAAATAGGAAGTGATCCCCATTCAAAGTAGGATTAAACTGAATAACATATTAAAAAGAAAAGTGTGTAAGAAGGTATTAAAATGAATCAAAGTTGAGCAGCTTTCAGAGGTGAACTGCAGACTCAAATATCCCTACATTATTCAAGAAAAAATGAAACAGGCTGAACAAGAATTAAACCTTTAACATTCATTGGCAAACCTGAAGAAATTATTGATTGATTCAGCCAGAGAGGCATGTGGTAAGGTTGTCTGTAAGGAGAGAAAAATCAGAACTCCATGGTGCACTCAGAAAGTTAAAGGGCAGTCAAGGAAAAGAAGAAAGTAAATAAAAAGTTCCTGGCAAGTAAGTCAGCTTGTGCTCTTTGAGAATACAGAGAAAAGTGTAAGAAAGTGAAACACTGTGTAAAACTAGCTAAACAAAAGTCATGAGAAAACTTTGCTAAGAATATAGAAAATAAATATCAGGAAGGTAATAAAATACTCTGGAGTCTATTGAAAAAGCTTAGAAATGGAGGACAGCATACTGTAAAAGAAATTAAGGATGATAAAGATGATATTAAAATTGAAGATAACAATATTTCAGACGTCTGGAGCAATTGCTTTGAAAGAGTGTTAAATGAAACAAGCAGTGGTAATGTGGTGATAGAAACATTCAAGAGGAATGCAATTGGGAGTATATATATATATATATACAGGGTGTTCGGGATAAATTTGACAGTTTCGTGAGGAAAAAGAAAATCTTCTTTGTATCTATTAAATTTAATGAATTGACAAAAAAACATTACAGGCAGAGTTAATTACAATACTATCAACAAGATTTACTCAAAATAACCACCATTAGCATCGATCACAGCTTCAATTCTGCTTCGGAACCTCGAACAAGCTGATGCTACAGTCTCCCTGGGAAGGGCCGCAAAAACTGTTTTAATTTTATCCATTAACTGGGCTTTTGTATTACTGGAAGTGCGATTGGTGTCTTTTTCAACTGCGCCCCATACAAAATAATCCATGGGGTTAAGGTCTGGGGAGTTTGGAGGCCAAACATTTGGACTGGTGAAGTCGTAGAAATTTTCAGACAACCATTTTTGACTTTTCCCAGAGGTGTGGCAAGGGGCCGAATCCTGCTGCCATACATACGGCCTACCATTGGCTACCCTTGTTATCCAGGGCTTGACTACAGTTAGCAACTCCACGAACAAAGCCCGAATTCCAATGCCAGGGTTCTTCAACACCTGTTCCTGCAGATTTGCGAGGAATTCTGCTGTACGAACGCAATCAGATCGTCTGCTAGGGATCTTTCTTCTTGCTACATCCTCGTAGTCACCATTGCAAGTCTCTAGTTCATGCCTGATTGTTTTTACTGTATTCAGGGAGCATTGGGCAGCAGTCGTAATATCCTTATTTTGATGGCGGGCACGAATCATCATGATACAAGTTATTCTCTTCCATGATTCAGGTGGGTTCCAGCTATCCATCCTTTCTGACATCTTGTATATGAATGAAGAAGGGTCCAAACTTTTAAATGAAGAGAAGTGTGTGTTAATACATGTAACTTACGGAAAAATATAATTAATTATAAATATGTCAAATTTATCCCGAACACCCTGTATATATATATATATATATATACATATATAGATATTTTAAGTAAAAAGCTATCAGAACCTGAAAAGTGGAAAGGCAGCTAAAGCAGATCACGTGTGACCAGGCATGTCCAAATAGGTGTACAAAACTTTTCGCAGTGGCTACACTGAACCTGGTCAAAGTCCAAATGACTGGAATAGAGGTCTCATAGTATTCATCTACAAAAAGGAAACTAAAACAATGGAAGAATTACAGAGAAATTTCATGGGAATATGACAAGGATCTGTATTTAAGTTTTGTAGATCTAGAATATGCAAGGTGCCAAGAATAGCTGTTCAAAATGCTACAGTTATATGGAATAAATGGGATATTCTATAAAGCAATGCAAAGGCTATTAGAGTTAAAGTCAGCAGTTAGAACTGAAGGCAGTAAGTTCAGGAAGATGGTCTAATGTTAAATCAGGTATGAGACAAGAGTGCGTGTTATCTCCACTATTATTCACCATTTATGCAGCTGCATTATGATGGAAATTGGCACTGAAGTTGACATGAAAAGGGACTTGTTAATCTTAGTTCTTTAATTTATTCAGATGTTATACTGATCAATAAATCCAGTACAAATCTGAGGATTCCCTGACTGAAGTGAGTAACTGCTGTAATAAATTTGGTATGTAAATCATCAATAAAAAGATGAATTCATTGAAAACAGGAAGAAAAGAGTTATTCTATAGGTTCTTCATTCAAAATCAACTACCTCCTGAATGGAGAACCTATAGAATAAGTAAAACAGTTATTTAGATACAATTTTTAGTGAAGATACCAAATTAAATATAGAAATAAACAACAGGGTTAGTCAAGGTGTTAAAGTGGAGGTCAGATGAATATATTTATATGAAATAAGAGAGAAATCAATCAAAACACTAAACTAGCTGTGTACAAAAACAGTGTTAAAACCCATTTTAGCTCAAGGAACTGAGAGCAGAGTTATAAATAAAGAACTTGATCAAAGACTAGTGATGACAGACATGAGATGTTCTGCAAAGGATTAGGGTAGAGACCAGATGGTATCAGTGGTAGTGTCATATTTAAAATGAGGATGTCAGGAAAGAACTTGACATTGTCAGCAGACAGGGAATTGCTCTGCACAGCTAATCTCAGATGGAATGGCTTTGACTCAAAGAATAAAGGTTTGCAAAATAAGTGTTTTTTGCCAGGATGGCAGGGAAAAAACTCAGAGGAAGACTAAGGTCTAGGTGGATTAAAGTAAGAGTGCATTTAGAAGACAAAAATATAAAATCAAAAATATAAGTGTTTACAGATCAGAGATTAATTTAGAAAAAGAAAAAAAACTGTCAATAGGAAGCTGATAATCATGCAACTTTTGATGTGTTACTATCATAATACTGTGTACACCCTATTGGATACATATTACAAATTTGATGATGCATTTCTTTATTATTGTTTTTTATTTATTTCTTATTAATTTAGATTGGAAGATAGTTTATAACCTTCCAATCAAGATTGGAAGGTTAACTATTATGCTATTAGGATCATATATATATATATATATAGAGAGAGAGATTTCAAATGATAGATAGATTATTATCATCTGAAACAAGCCTACAAGAAGTCAAGAATTCTTCAAGATGGCCACACAACATCCATGACAGCTATCATACCTTCTCTTAAACTCATTCACACTACATGCACTTATCACTCACTGCTCTGAGAGAAATATCTCTCATACTTTTCTTAACTGCACACAAACTTCCAGGGATGATTCCCCCCCTCCTCTCCCCACCTTCCAGATAAGAAAACATTACATCACACTGAATCCTATTACACCTTTTCAAAAGTTTGAATATGATAAAAGGGTGGAACTTTATTATGTCCACTAGGTTTATAACTTTTGAGTGCTGGTGGTGACAGGAAAAAACAATTTGCTTAAATTTATAAGCAGACTACAGATACAAGTATACAAAAAAGACAGTAGTTAATTACATCTACACATAAATGCCGGGAGAATATAGAGCAACGAGGTGAATTTATTGCCTGGATTAATATGATGTGGCCTAAGATTGTTGGCATTGCTTAAACCTGACTCTAAAAGTCCGATGTAATAACTGGAAGTGAATGTAAACAATACAGTATTTTCGGGAAGGACAGAAGAGATGGAGGAGGGGAGAGTACTGCTAATGATATGAGTCCAATTAGGGTACAAACTCATGAAAGTAATAGCAGTAGTAATGCTACATGCAGAAGTGAGACTGGGGCCATCTGGTATGAAGAGAAAGTCAGCAGGATGAAATGGTGGGTTCATCATCATATTCCTGACATGTAACCCCAACGGTTTTACAGGATATTATGATAGTACTACATGAAGAACTTACATCATTACTAACCTCCTATCAACAATTTTCCTCTATTTCCAATATTGCCATCTGTTCATGCCCCCTAATCTTTCTCAGGGATATCTCTACTTAGCCCAATGGTTTACAGGATATTATGATAGTACTACATGAAGAACTTACACCATTACTAACCTCCTATCAATAATTTTCCCTCTATTTCCAATATTGCCATTGATGCCATCTGTTCACACCCCCCTAATCTTTCTCAGGACTCTCATATCTGTGGTCTCTGGTCAATTCTTTGGGCAAGTGTTTTATTTCTAACACAGTTCTCAGATCAATAAGTTAAAATTACTTTGAATGCTCTCTTGTATTCCTTACATGTTCTTTTCAGTATGAAATTCAATTTTATCCTTCTCAAGACTAAATGATGATCACTTCCAATTTCAAATCCTCTGGTGTCCTACACCAGTGAGAAAACATCACTATCAACAATAACATAGTCAACGAGCCATTTCTTATTCCTTGTCTCTTCTCTCGTTGTGAATTTGTGCACATTTTTATGTTGGAACATTGTGTTAGTAATAACCAATTCATGTTCTGAGCAGAAATCCAACAGGTATTTGCCATTATTATTAGCTTTGGTATTATTAGCTTTGGTATTTTCCAAATTATTGGTGTGATATGGCAGGGTATTGATCTATTGTTCAGTTGTCAGGGACAATGAAACATACTGCCAAATTACCCTGGTGAGTACTAAATGAGTGATCTTTATGGGTGAATTAAATTAACCAAACATGGACTGAGTAACAGAGAAAAACTTGAGATAAGAATGAAGTAGAATTTATTTCAGGATTGAGAGCTATTTCTCATGCAGCATGTGAAAGAAGGAACTTGAGGAAGAAGTGTTAAATTTGATCATTTGTGTGCATGTGTGGAAGGGGGGGGGGGAGGTTAGTTAAGGATGTAACTATTTAACCTCTGGATGATGTCAATAATTATGCCTTGGAAGTATCTAACTATGTGGATGTTACAATTAGGAAAGTTTACATGCTAACTTCAAAGCTGGAAATTATAACAAACTCAACAGAATACTATGGTGGTGTCATTTACCGAATAGGAAGGAGATAAGCAGTGCATGTGAAGTTTTGAAAGGATGCATAAATGATACAGTACCTGAATGTGTCCCTAGAATTCATAAAACAAATTGAGCAGCAACAAAATGGATATACAACCTCAACCTTATAAAGCAAGAAATTCATAAGAAAAACATGAAACTAATAGGAAGGAGATAAGCAGTGCATGTGAAGTTTTGAAAGGATGCATAAATGATACAGTACCTAAATGTGTCCCTAGAATTCATGAAACAAATTGAGCAGCAGCAGCAAAAATGGATATACAACCTTGACCTTATAAAGCAAGAAATTCATAAGAAAGATATGAAACTAGGATCTCTCCCCCCCATTTACTAAATTGGGGGGGGGCTCCTATATTAGAGTCAATAGGAGGGAAATGGAGAAAATTGGAAGAAAAGTAATGGGGAAACCAAGACTGAGAACATGGGTCCATCATCGAATCACAGAATACACCATTTCTTCAGTATATGAAAATTTCAATTAACAGAATGATGGCTGAACACAAACTTAGTGTTGCATGCATTATTTTATTTACTTCAGAAAATGAGTTGTAAGAAACATTTTTGTTTTTGGTACACTAGTGAGAAAAAGTCTGCCAATGTAGCTACATACATTTAGTGAGTAGAATTAACAAAAACATACCTCTTCTAAGGTGTATTTTCCTCTTGGTGAACTCCTCCTTCCCTGAAATAAGTAAAGTAGCAAAACTATAATATAAAAATACACATATTTGGAATAACTGTGTGAATAAACAGCTGAATACCAAAGGCTGCTTAATGTGATATTAATATGATGAAAGACTAGTGTTGTCTTTCATTATATTAACGAAAGACAACATGTGTCTTTCACTAGCAAAGATTTCAATCTTAATTAACTATTAGCACAAATGTGGGATAAGGTCACACAAAAACTATCAATTAAAACTGAACAAAGGGTAATTCATAACCTTACAAAAAGCATATTCCATATAAATAAAACCGTTCAATAAAAGGGAACATATTTTTGCCAGGAAATTAAACTAATTCAAACTGTATCATTCAGGTTTTTTGCACATAACGATTAGAATGCCCTTTCTGTTAATTCTGTATATATGTAAACACTACATAATCAAAATATAATATATACACATAAGAAAAAAAAAACGAGATATTGATCTTCAGATATACATAAGTCATAACTGTAACTGACTTCACAGCAAACTAAACAAGAACCAGACAACACAGATTATCATTTCCTTGTGTAATATCAGCTGGAGAGGCATACAATGAGGTTTTTTTAAACAAGGATAGAACAATCAGAACTTTGATGATAAACTCAAGAAGTTAAAGAGGTATTAAAGAAGGAAAAAAAGGAGTATCAAAAATTACTGGCAAGTAAGTCAGCTTGTGCTCAATAGAATACAGAGAAAAATGTAAAACAAAGCTCTGTGTAAAATGAACTAAACAAAAGTCATGAGAAGACTTTGATAACATATAAATATCAGGATGGTGGCAAAATATTCTGGAAACTACTGAAAAACCACAGAAATGGAGGAAAAAGTACTATAAAAGGAATCAGAGATGATAAAGATTACCTGAAAACTGAACATAAACATATTCTAGATATCTGAAGTAACTTCTTTGAAATACTGTTAAATGCAACATGTAATAAAAGCATGATGGTAGAAAATATTCAAGAGGAATGCAATCAGAAATGCATATCAACACTTGAGGTAAAAAATAAAAATAAATAAAACCTTGAAATGTGGAAAGGCAGCTGGAATATGATGTTCATCTAGAAATGCTGAAATATGGAAGTATAACAGTTCTATAGTGGTTACATTGCATGATTCAGAAGGTATGGTCAGAGTGTCAAATTCCAGATGATTGGAGAAGAACTCTCATAGTACCCATCAGTAAAAAGAGAAATAAAATAGAATGTGAGAATTAGAGAATTTTTTCTACTGGGTGTGTTCCTGGTAAGATTTATGCAGGTAAACTTGAGAAAAGGCTAAGAAAAAAACTGGAATAGAAACTTGAACAACAAGCTGAATTCAGGATGAACAGAGGTTGTGAGGATCAGATTTTCACTTTAAGACAAATAATTGAGAAATCATGGACATAATAACAAGGATTTGTAAGTTTTGCAGACCTGGAAAAGGCATATGACAAGATGTCAAGAGAAAGGCTGTTAAAATGCTCAGTTATATGGTGTAAATGGCACATTTTATCGAGTAATGGATAGTCTGAGCTATCCATTTGTCAAATATGTTATCTGAGTTGTAATTCAGCAAATACAATTGAAGGAGGTAGCAGAAAGATGGTTTGATGATAAATCAGGTATGAGACAAGAATGCACATCATCTCCATTATTTAACACCAATGTGAATCATATGAAGGAAAGTGGCATTAAACCTGATATCAAAATTAGTTTAGCTTAGTTACAAAACATAACTGCTGTCGATAACTTGGGGTTATCAGTGAACTTTTTTTGGTGGGTGAGAACTCCTGAAGATAATTTACAAATACTGCAGTACTGTTGACACAGCGGATGAATTATAATATCTTACTCTTGGATAGAGTAAGATATTATAATTGATAGCAGTCACTTGTTAAGTTATTTTAAATTTTCTACTTTAAGTATGCCCTTCGGTATTAGGTCAAGGATTAATACTAATGTTGGAGAAGCCTGAAGTTTAAAAATATATTTAGATCCCTGGACAGTAGTAAGCAGAGATTAAGGACCTTATTTTCACTGGTACCAGGATGATTCAAGTCTGCCTAGCTGTTTCCTTGAACCTTCTTTCCCCCCCATGGTAAGATCATCATGCAAGGTCCACAACTGCTGATTTGAGGTGTTGTAAGAATTTTATGTTGTTTCATACTTCTCCACTTAATGCTATGTGTTCTATTTAGTAGCTGTCATGTATAGAAATGATAGACACTAGAATGTTGTAGTCAAGGTACTAGGCCTTTGAAGATATTGAGCATTGACAATTTTGGTGGAGGTATGTTATGAAGCATTTTATAAGAGCTCTGCTTATTTTTTTTTTTGTGTCTCTAAAGTACAGAATGCTTATGGCTCCTTTCATTGACTGTATCAACATAAAGGAACTTTGATAAGGTTTTATTTTTTATTGATTTTATATTGGTTGTTTGGGTGTTGCATCAATTGTTTTTGAAGGTAGATTCAAGAAACTACAGTTCCTATGCAGGCCTTCATCATGAAGCTAATGGCCTTAACTCTATGACCTAATTTATACATATCTTGTTTTTGAGTAGTCGTGATATGAAGGATGTTGAAGAAAGGTGATGTATTATTCTGTCCCAACTCTAAAGTAACCTTAATACAAGGATTTTGGTTATTTACATGGCAGAGGAAGGTGTTAAAAGAGCGTGGAAGACCTGAGAACAAATAGCCAGGATGCTGTTGACATATGTGAGGCATAACTTCTAGTTCTGTTCAGGAATTCAGAGCTTCCACTGCAAGATTTCATGTAACAGAGGGCAAGCAAGTGGGGGAGGTGCACTGTTGTACCTAGATATTGTGGGTAGAATTACTTCATAACTGATATACATCTTCAAGTGATGTAGAGAATACTATGATAACACTACACAATTAAGTTCACATTATTATCAAATCTCACTGTAGCAATCTTGTAATGATCACGGGAAGTGTCTTATAGTTGACAGTTTGCTATAGTGAATTTTCTTTAGAGCAGTGGGTCTTAACCTTTCTTAGTGATCAGCACCCCCTTGAATATAAAAATAAGTTCTCGCTTGAAAAATGTGTTTCTATTTCTTTATTTAGGAAATTACATCTATTACAAGATAATTTATTTATTGAAAAATAAACACATACATTTACATATACATACAAAACAATATCAAAACAACAAAATTTTTAATGGCTATGTTGTTGTTGTTTATTCATAATAATACTTTTGAAGCGAGGCTCCTTTTTTGAAAGAGCCATGCATAAGTCATCACTTGCATTTAAGTGATTTCTGGCTTTTGTTTTTATGTGCAAAAGTGATGAAAATCCCATTTCACACAGGTAAGTGTTGGCAAATGGTAAAAGTGTCTGCAATGCTGCTTTTGCCAGCTGTGGATAAGGTTCTAACTGTGTACACCAGAATTGTTCTAAGTCCAGTTTTTCAAATTCCATTTGAATACGTGCATTGGCTCGTATTTCAATAAGATCATCTTTTATTAAATAGCTGTCGTCCATCGAATCTGGGTCAAAATTTAGAAACTTCTCTCGCACCCATGGAAATGCTTTCTCACACCCCCAGGGGGTGCAAACACCCCAGATTAAGAACCACTGCTTTAGAGCATCATTATGACTATAGGGATCTGGTCAGGACTTGTTATTAACTTGATGTAGAGAATGAGATTATTATAAAGGCATACACAATAGTGTGAGTCAAATGTACCAATTTCCTATGAACAATTTTTATATTTTGTTTCTTCTAAGGTTCTCTCCCAAAACATCAGTTCTGCTTTTACTTGTCAATTCTGTTTAAGTGTTCTCACATCTCTGCTCTCACATTTCATCATCATCATCAAATTCCTGCCATGTACCCTCAAGGGGTGTACCGGATATGACAGTACTACATGAAAAAATTACATCATTACTAACTTCCTATCTACAATTTTCCTCCAAATCAGTCTGTTACTTGTCAAGACTCCAACATTATCAGATCTTATATTTCTATCGTCTAAGGCACTTTGTACCGTATCAATCCACCTATATCTTGGTCTTCCTCTGGGTCGTTTTCCTGCCAACCTGGCAGAGAACACTTGTTTTGCTAATCTTTCCTCTCCCATTCTATTTAAGTGACCATACCATCTGAGATTAGCTCTGCTAACGCATTCCTGGATGCTGACAATGTCAAGTTCTTTCCTAATATCCTCATTTTTAATATGATATTGCCATTGATGCCATCTGTTCACGCCTCTAATCTTTCTCAGGACTCTCATATCTGCGGTCTCTAGTCTTTGGTCAAGTGTTTTGCTTCTGACCAAGCTCTCAGATCCATAAGTTAAAACTGGTTTGAACACTGTCTTGTATACAGCTAATTTAGTGTTCCGACTAATTTCTTTCTTATTCCATATGAATTTATTCAATTGACTTCCCACGATACCAGCTTTGCTGATTCTGTTGTCTATTTCTATATTTAGTTTACCATCTTCATTAAAAATTGTGCCTAAGTAGCTGAAATGTTTTACTTGTTCCACAGGTTCTCCATTCACAACACAGTTGACATTTTCAATGATTCTGCCTATTTTCATTGTCTTTGTCTTTTTATTGCTGACCTTCATACCATATCTATTACAACAGCTATTCAATTTAGTCAGAGAATCTTGCAGACTTGTAGCGGATTTATTTAGAAGTATAACATCATCTGCATAAAGCAAAGAGCTGACATTAACATCTCCAATTTTGATATCATGTTTAATACCACATTCCTTCATAATGTGATCCATATAGATAATGAATAACAGAGGGGATAATGTACATCCTTGTCTCACACCAGATTTAACATTAAACCATCTTCCTGTACTTCCTTCAATTCTAACTGCTGACTCACAACTCAAATAAAGACTAAGTATTGCTTGATATAAAGCCCCATTGACACCATATAACTGCAGCGTATTGAATAGCTTCTCTCTTGGCACCTTGTCATATGCCTTTTCCAAATCGACAAAACTTAAATACAGATCTTTGTTATATTCCCATGCTTTCTCGACTATTTGTCGTAAAGTGAAGATCTGATCCTGACAGCCTCTATTTGGCCTGAATCCAGCTTGTTCTTCACCAAGCTTTTCTTCCACAATTCTTCTCAACCATTTCTCAAGTATACTTGCATAGATCTTGGCAGGAACACTCAGTAGGGAAATACCTCTGTAATTCTCACATTCAGTTTTATTTCCCTTTTTATATATGGGTACTATGAGAGCTCTACTCCAATCATCGGGAATTCGTCCCTCTGTCCAGGCTTTCTGAACTATGCAGTGCAGCCACTGTAAGACTCTTATACCACCATACTTCAGCATTTCTGGTCGAATATCATCTACTCCTGCTGCCTTTCCACATTTCAAGCCTTTGATGGCTTTTTCTACTTCAAGTATGGATATGTATTCCTGACTGCATGCCTGGTCAGTGTTTTTTTTATCACTGTGCTGTCATCACTGCTTGTTTCATTTAGCAGTTTTTCAAAGTAATTACTCCATACTTCAAGGATATCTTTTTCTCCTGTTTTCATTTCACCTTTATCATCTCTAATTCCTTTTACAGCACTCTTTCCTCCATTCCTAAGCTTCTTCAACAACCTCCAGAATATTTTGCCACCTTCTTGATATTTATTTTCTATATTCTTGCTAAAGTCCTCCCATGACTTTTGTTTAGCTAGTTTTACACACTGTTTAGATTTCTTACATTTGTCTCTGTATTCTGTAAGAGTAAAAGCTGACTTATTTGCCAGGAACTTTTGATATGCTTTCTTCTTTTCCTTCACTGCCTCTTTAACTTCCTGTGTCCACCAGGGAGTTCTGATTTTTTTTTATCTTTGCACACAACCTCACCACATGCCTCTCTGGCAGAATCAATCAATGTTTCCTTCAGAGTTTCCAACTGAATCTCCAAGGTTTGATTCCTGTTCTCAAACTCTTTCATTTTCTTTTCAATAATATTTCTGTATTTTAGTCTACAGTTTACATCTGAGAGCTGCTCAACTTTTATTCGCTTTAAAACTTTCTTACATGTTATTCTTTTCAATATGAAATTCAATTTTATCCTGCTCAAGACTAAATAGTGATCACTTCCAATTTCAAATCCTCTGTACACTCTGGTGTCCTGCACCAGGGAGAAAACATCACTATCAACAATAACATAGTCAAGGAGACTTTTCTTATTCCTAGCCTCTTCTCTCCATGTGAATTTGTGCACATTTTTATGTTGGAACATGGTGTTAGTAATAACCAGTCCATGTCCTGAGCAGAAATCCAACAGATATTTGCCATTATTATTAGCTTTGCTCTTTTCTCCAAATTTTCCCAAAATATTTTTCTATGTCTCACAATCATTTCCTACTCTACTATTTAGATCCCCAACAAGGACCATCTTTTCCTTTTTCATTGTGTCAGTTGCTTTTTCTAAAGCCTCAAAAAATTCCTCCACTTCTACCTTAGTAGAACCTTCTGTGGGACCATAGGCACAAATAAGTCTCATTGTCCAGTTCCCCATTCTCATATTTGCCCACATTACTCTACTTGAGACTGACTGCCATTCAAGAAGATTAGCCTCGTATTTTGTGTTGAATACTATGGCTACTCCTTCTTTTCCTTGATTGTTATTGCCTGAATATAACATTTTGTATTTATTGCTCAGAAAGATCTCACCAGTTTTGGTCTTTTTTCTTTCAGTCACCCCTATTATGTCGATCTGGTACTTATCTAATTCCTCAGCTAGCTCCATTTCTTTGCCATTCAGGCTTCTTACGTTGATAGTACCGATCTTTAACTCTGGTGATGTTGAGTTGAGGTTTGTTTTCAGATTTGTTCCAGTAGCTGACTTTTCGCTGTTCGCCCTGGTTCCCTGGCGAAAACAACGGGGGCCTTGTTTAACCGGACGACGCCCCAGCCGGCATGAAATTTTGCCATGTTGTACCATCATTTTTTATTTTGGTTTAACCAATAAGAATACAATTTGGTCGGCTAAATCCCAAATTGCCAGCTCTCACATTTTTGAATGCAAAATAGCATAATGTTACATCATTAGAAAAGGTTACATCGTTAGTAATGATGTAACCTTTTCATGTAGAATTATCATAAGGTTCTGTACACCCACTGAGAGTACATATCAAGAATTTGATTACGATAATCTTAAGTTACTGAAGTCATACGTTCACTCTCCTTATTTTCCTCAAAACTTATATGAGTGGTTTCTATGAAATAATTTTTTTTTTCCTATTCAAACTTTTAGATCCATAAGATTAACTAATTTGAGCACTATTGCATACTACTGGTATGGTGTTTTGGATAACTCTCTCCAATTTCAAAAAATTATTCAACTGGCTACCCATGATACAAATTTTCCTCATTTTAATGTCTGCTTCCTCATTTAATTTGGAGTGCAATAAAGAGTACAAAACCAGAAATACATAACTGCAGAGGCATAAAAGTTTCACAGTGGCCACAATGTATAATTCAGAAAGCCTGTTCAAAAAGTTGAACAGGCCTTCTGAATTACGGAATTCTGTAAGAAATGGGTTAAAGATATGACAGTACCTATCAACAGGAAGGAGAAATAAAAGTGAATGCGAGAACTAAAGAAATTTCCCCACTAAGTTTCCAAGTTCCTTCAATGAAAATAAGTTTCTTCTCTCTTACTAGTGTTAAACACATCTATTAACTAGTGTAAAACAAATTCTACTTTTTACATATGGAAATGCTATAAGAATTGAGTAATGTGATCTACAAATGAAAACACAGAGTTAGTGATATTTTAAAAACCTTGATTTTGGAATATATGGACTTTGAAATTCTAGTAATTTTTATATATTTCTATACATATATATATATATATATATATCACTGGATTAATGTCGCATTTAAGATTTCACAAGGATAGTTTTGAATAACTTGACTAAAAAAAGTCATACCACAGCATCTGTTTCAATTTCATAATCTTCTTCATTCATCCATTCATTGTATTCATCAAGATCAAGAAGCCATCGAGCATTAACCTGTTATGCAAAAAAAGGAATGATTCCAGGTCCCAAGATTTGAAATGTTTATGCATTATGAAATAATAAAAAAATAAAAATAAAGCAATGATGATAACAGCTCGGCAATATTGATATACAAGCATAAAAAAAAATATTGTATTAAATTAACATGAGAATATGAAAAATTATTTTTTAACCTCAAAAATGACACTGCTGAAAAAATCATTTTTCAAACATTTATCTCATAATTTCTGCAGTAAAAATATCTGGCATACTTTTATACTTCAGAAAAATTCTACTATTCTAATTTTATTCTGGGGTGTAAGGCATGGGTAGTAAGGACAGCAACTCTGCCTGCTCAGCAGTCGCATCAAAATTTTGGTGGCTGAGCAGAATTGATCCCCACCTGCTCATGCAACTCTCACTTATGGCCCAAGTAGCTGGCAGAGTGGCATCACCCTGGGACCATGCCTCGACTGGCATGCAAAACTAAGTGAGGGTATCAGTATGTTATGCTGCAGTTAAAGGAGTGTCTCCTCATTGCACTTGATGACTAGAATGGCAGCGTTAACAGATTACCAAAATTTAAATTGACAATGGTAACAAAGGCATGAAAGCAAACTATGTGACATAGTCCAGGCACACTCTGAGACACAGAGATGTGGCCAGTCATCATGGAAGAGACAGGAACCTCACCACATAACCATCAATAGTAAATCATCAAACAGAAAGCCATGTTGGATTTAAGCAAAAGACAGGTTGGACACTGCAATTTTTTTGTCTCCTGGAAACATTATAGGGAAGAAAAGAAAGAAACTGGGGAATGTAAGACAGATACTATGAAAAAAAAGCATATGAAGAAGATACTTTAAACCTCCCAGGGATGGTATCTCCTGATCCTTCATGTCTGAAAAACCAAGAATCTTCTCTTTGGGCTTCCATAACTTGGAATGTAAGGACCTTATAAAAAGCTGGGAAATTAGATAACCTTATACAACAACTCGAAACAATGAAAACTGATGTTGCTAGTATCAGTGAAATCAAATGAACTAATAGTGGAAAAATAAACAGAAAGAATAATTCAATTATATATTCATGCAAAGACAGTCATATGAATAGAGTAGCATTTGTACTAAAAAATAAGATTGCCCAATCCTTACTTGGATCTTAGCCCAAAAGTGAGAGAGCAATTGAATTAAAAATTGCAGCCCAACCTTTTAATATTTTTATCATACAAATATATGTACCTACTTCAGATCACCCAGATGAAGAAGCAGAACACTTCTATGAAGACATTCAAGATGCACTTAACCATGCCAAATCAGATGACATGACTATCATAATGGAAGATCTGAATGCTAAAGTAGGCTCAGAAAAGATCTCTTCCTGCATGAGAAACCAAAGCCTGGGACATAGAAATCCAAGAGAAGAAAGATTACTACACTTCTATGAAGAAACAATCTGATAATAACAAATGCTTTGTTTAGTCAACCTCCTTGAAGACTTTGCACATGGAAAAGCCAAGATTGACTAGATAATGATTAAAAAAAGATTCTGGAATAATATCTTACAAGCCAAAACATACCCAGGGGCTGATACTGGATCAGACCACAACCCTATGGTCATTAAAGCAGCAATAAAACCTCTACACGTTGAAAAATATGATCTTGGCTCCCATAAAAATCAAGAAACACAAAATTTTTTAAAGAACTGAGACAATCCACTGCTGTTAGCATTCCTGATTCCACCAAGTATCCTTACCTTAAAGATGAGATTGAGGATAGATGGCAAAAATTTATAAAACAAACAATTCCCAAACTTGAGAAGAAGAAGATGAGTAAACCCTGGATGAATGGCAAGAAACTGAAAATTGAGAAAAGAAACACAAAAATCATCCTGAATACAAGAACTTAAACAAGGAGATCAGGAAAGAATGCAGGATTGCAAAAGAACTATGGCTCAACAACAAATGCGAAGAAATTGAGCTTTAGGACAAAAAACAGAAAACCAGGGAACTTCATGAAAAAAGTCAGGGAACTAACTAGCAATCTGGGAAAAGGGTAGGCTTTCATTGCATCATGCCAATGGAAACATCCTAATGGAGAAAGACAAAATAAGAGATAGATGGGTGGAGTATTCAAAGAAACTCTACAATCATGATAGAATAGATAAACCATCAAAAGAAAATTTGAAGGGCCTATTATTCTTACCTGAGAAGTAACAAATGCCATTAGGAAACTCAAACCAGGAAAAGCTCCAAGAATGGATGGAATTATGGCATAATGCCTCAAGGCTTTAAATGATAAGCCCATAAGTTCACCACTGATCTTCTGGTCATAAAATCACCTTATCACCACTGATGAGACCTCAATAAATGTTGAAATCAGTCTGGGAAGTGACCCTTCCCATAATGCATAGTATTATACCTCTCTATAAGGATGTGTGCATTGCATGATGGGATACTAAGGCAACTTATGTGAAGTCATTAACCTCTATATATATATATATATATATATATATATATGAGTTGCCTGGTCATGAAGTTACTTCATGCACAAACTTTGTTCACTTACACTTGGATATAGGATGAAACCAAAAAAATAATTTCTTGGCATCTTTCATTTATAATATAACCAAGCCAAAAGATTTTCAACATCTATCTCTAATCCAAAGTAATAAAATGGGACACACCTTTTGGCTACTTGTAGGTGGAAATAAGACTTAAGCATTACTTCAATCTTGGTATCACTTCTGGGTCTGGCTCCCACTGATGCACAGAAGTGGTAGTCATGCTGAGATATGAGCAGCTCTGCTCGTGGGCGGTATTTTTTGCCTGTCACTGAGTGGGACCACTACTGAGTTCATGGCTTTGCTCGGTGGTGGGGTGAGCCTGCCATTGGGCAGAGCCGCCACAGAGGGTTCCTCTCCATGGTAGGGTGGGCCTGTCACTGAATGGAAGAACCACTGCTGAGTTAAATTACCCTTCGGGTCACTCACACTTGCTTAGTTTAGAGTGATCTGGGGGATCGCCTGAGTGTTTGGAACTTCCCTTCACTTATATAGTGAAACCAGTCTGGGTAATGGCCCTTCCCATAATGCATAGCATTATACATGTCTGTAAGGATATGTGCATTGCAATATGGGATACTAAGGCAATTGATGTGAAGTCATTAGCTTCTATATACGAGTTGCCCAGTCATGAAGATACCTCATGTGCAAACTTTGTTTGCTTACACTTGGATAAAGGATGAACCCAAGAATATAATTTCTTGGCATCTTTAATTCATAAGATCAGTGGCTGATATATGTAACAAAATGCATGAAACTGAACACCAGCCAAATGATTTTAAGCAGTCAACATTCCTACCAATGCCTAAAAAAGCTATGACAATCAAATGTGAAGAGTACAGAACAATCAGTCAGTTATGCTATATATCATCCTAGAAAGAAATAAACATAAAATGAAACTGGAAATTAATGAAACACAAACTGGTTTTCAGGAAAATAAAGGGACTAGAGAATGACTCTTCAATTTTGAAACAATTATATTATAGAAAGATATCTGGCATATCTTTCTATGACAATGTAGAACATGAACAACTGAATGCATCAAAAAATTAGCAAAGATACCAGATTACTGATAAATCTATATTGGAAGCAAACTGCCTCAATAAAACTTGCAGGAGAAACCTTGGAGGAATTCCCAGTAAAGAAGAGTGTCAGACATGGCTGTGTTCTTTCTCTTGTGTTGTTTGACCTCTATACTGAAAATATCTTCCAAGAATTAACAGAATTTAAAGGAGTCACAACATAGGAGGCAGAAATATAAACAGCTTAAGATATGCAAATGATACGGTACTGCTAGCTGAAAACAAAAAAACAAAAAAATCTTCAAAACCTATTACAGGAGACAATTGAAACTAAGTGAAAAATATAGATTTAATTTCAACTTCAAAAAAACCAAAACCATGCTGGTAACAAGAAAAAAGGAGAAAATACCCAATATAAATATTAAAATCAGAGGAAATACTTTAGATCAAATAAAGAGTCATATATATTTAGATCTGCTAACTATAAAGAATGGAAAACATGATAATGAAATATCAAGAAGGATAGAAATTGCTGGTCAACCTTCATTAGCATGAAAAACATTCTGACCTCAAGGGAAATTCACACAAAAACAAAAATTAGGCTGTCCAAATGCTATGTATGGTCAACACTGCTATATAGAGCAGAAACCTGGACAATATCAAAATATTGTTAAAATAAACTGAAAGCCTTTGAAATGTGGATCCTCAGAAGAATCCTTAGAATTCTGTGGACTGCCAAAAAACTAATTTAGAGATGAATGGAGAAGAAAGGACTTTGTTGAAAGCCATTAAGAAAAGGAAAACCACCTACCTTGTTCACATACTAAGGCATGAATTCCTTCTAAAAGTGTTTTTTGTAGGGATTCATGCCTTAGTGAATACAAGGAAAAAGAAGAAGAGAAAGACAAAGAACAGATTGGATGGGAAATATCAAAGAATGGACTTATGAAGAATGCAAGAGAGAAGCACAAAACTGTACATGTGGAAGTTCATGATAGTAAGCCTCCTAGAAGGAGATGACACCTGACAAGACAATTTTATTCTTCAAAATTAATAAACGTTACTTCTCCGAATGTTTGAAGGATTACTTATTATAAACAGCTGTGAATTAATCAATCACACTAATCATATAGTTCATTTTCACATATTTGATAAATGTCAAATTTGAAAGACTGCCCATTTCAGAATCATAACTACCCAATAATTTTATGACCTACACCCAAACAAATTAGCTCTAGGTTCTGCAACCTCCTCATGTGAAGTAATATTTAAAAAAATATATATTTCTCACTTTAATGTGCCATATATGTTTTAAATTTCAAAAAATGACAAGAGATATTATTTTTTTTTTTTGTCCTAGGTCAATATTTTTCTTTATTTTGTGAAAATGCATAGAGAAATATAAAAAATTACTGAGCTGAACCTTTGACTTTTCAAAAAAAGTCAAAGGTTCAGCTCAGAACTCATTCCTGGTTATCCAAAACTTCCATCTGCTTTTTTCCCACCCATTTGATATATCATCAACAAATTTCTGATATGCACCCTCTCAAAAGGTGTACAAGACACTATGACAGTCCTACACAATTAAGTTTCTCTTATTAGTCATTTTCTATCAAAATTTTCCTCTATCTTCTAACTGTTGACCACATCAATCCACCTAAATCTTTTCTAAAAATAGGTATTGAGCTGCAAGTCAGCAATTAGAATTAAAGGAGGTATAGGAAGATGGTTTGATGTTAAATCAGGTGTTTTTATGTTGGGCCCATATACAAGAGGTTGGCTGATCAACCTATACGTTAGTACCGTATATGGGTAGTGGATTGGGAAAGGAGAAACTTGTTTACATTTGATTTAAAAGCCTGCATGTTGTATTCCTTGGGAAATGTGTCAAGGGGAAGACTGTTCCACAGTACAGCAGTAGCAGGGATGAAGGAGGAGGGTAAAAAAAAGGGGGAAAAAAGTTTCTTTTACTCCTGTGAAAGGATGTTGGACTGCAGCTGTACATGTTCCAAATGGGCTTAGTACAGAATGGGGGAATTATTGATGCTGTTTCAGATGAACATTTCCCATGGAAATATTTATAGAATATACAAATTGCAGAGACCAAATGTCTATGTGAGAGTGAGAGGAACAAGTTGGGTCATTTATCAGTCAAATTGCTCTCCTCTGTACTTAGTCAAGCATTTTGAGGGAGCCCTATTAGGAGTCCTACTCCAAATGTGAGTGCAGTAATCAATAGCTGGGCATGAGACAAGGGTTTACATTATCTCCACTCTTATTCATCATCTATATGGATAACATTACGAAAGAAAGTGGTGTTAAACCTGATATCAAAATTAGAGATCTTAATCTCAGCTCTTTACTTTATGCAAATGATGTTATACTTCTAAATAAATCCAGTATGAATCTGCAAGATTCTCTGACTAAATTGAATAATTGTTGTAATAAATTGGTACAAATTAGCAATAAAAAGACAGGGACAAAAAATATGCAGAAACAGTGAAAACATCATCTTGAATGAAGAAGGCCATATAACAAGCAAAATATTTTAGCTATTTAATCACAATTTTGAAGATGGTAAATTAAATATAGAAATAGACAACATAATCAGTAAAGCTAGTATGGTAAGAAGTCAGCTGAATAAATGATATGAATTAAGAGAGAAATTAGTCAAAACACTAAATTAGCTGTATACAAGACAGCATTCAAACCAGTTTTAACTTATGGATCTGAGAACTACACTATCTGATCAAAAGTATCTGGACACCCCCCCCCCTCTGTAATTTGTAAACTGACATCTAGATGTCACTATAACTTCACTTACCGGTATAAAAGAAGGCACGGAGCTGTGTTGTTCAGGTAAGAAGTATGAGCAGAATGGGTAGGTCAAGGGAGCTCAGTGACTTCGAACATGGACCAGTTATTGGTTGCAACATCAGTATCTGTCAGAAACATTTCAACCGTCGTCAAGTTTCCCAAGTAAACAGTGGTGACGAGATTGTGAAGTGGAAACGTGAAGGTACAATCACAACAAAACCACGGTCAGGTAGGCTGTGTTTAATGACAGACAGGGACTGTCAAGCATTGAAGGAGGTGTTTCGTGTAAATCGCCAAACATCAAGTGAAACAATCATCTGGGAGTTCCACAGTGCTACTAACTGTCCAGCCAGCACCATGACTGTGCATCTAGAGTTAAGAGGAATGGGGTTCCATGGTCAAACAGCTGCCCATAAACAAAACATTTCTCCTGTGAACGCTAAGCACCACCTGCAGTGATGTAAAGAGCGATGCCAATGGACAAATGGAAACGTGTGATTTGGAGTGATGAATCAGGCTTTACCATGTGGCAGTCCAATGGGAGGGTCTGGGTGTGGCGAATGCCTGGAGAACGCTTACTGCAAGAATGTGTGTAGTGCCAACAGTGAAATTTGGAGGAGGTGGCATTACAATGTGTGGATATTTTTCATGGAATGAACTTGGCCCTCTTGTAACACTACATGGAAATCCAAATGCGGAAGGGTACAAGGAAATTTTGACCCGTTGCGTACTGTCAACAGTAGAAGATCAATTCGGTGATGACTACTGTCTGTATCAGCATGACAATTGCTACCTACCATAAAGCAATGTGTGTGTGTGTGTGTGTGTGAGGGAATGGTTTGTGGATAATAACATTCCAGAAATGGACTGGCAGACCCAGAGCCCTGACCTGAATCCCATAGAACACCTTTGAGATGAATTAGAATGCCGACTTTGTTCCAGATGCCAAAGACCCACATCATGAACTGCTCTGGCTACTGTTCTTCAGAAAAAATGGGCTGCCATTCCTCCAGAGACGTTCCAACACCAAGTAGAAAGCCTTCCCGGCAGAGTTAGAGCTGTCATAGAAGCAAAGGGTGGATCCACCTTGTATTAATATCCACTACTGGAAAGTGTGTCACGGGGAAAGTCTGATTACAGTTTTGAGTAGGTGTCCAGATACTTTTTGATCATATAGTGTATATCTGACATCATATTAAAAATGATGATATGAGGAAAAAACTTGACATTGTTAGCATTCAGGAATGTGTTAGCAGAGCTGAGCTCTGATATTACACAGAATGGAAGAGGAAAGATTAGCAAAAAAAAGTGTTCTTTGCCAGGATGACATCTAGATGTCATCCTGGCAAAGGACAAAGGATGACAAAGACCAAGATGGAGGTCGATTGATACAGAAAAAGTGCCTTACAAGACAGACATACATGATCTGATAATGTTGGAGTCTTGACAGATTACAAATTAATTTGGAGGAAAATTGTCAATCAGAAATTAGTAATGTAGATTTTTCATACAGTACTATCCATAATATCCTGTGCATCCCCTGAGAATACTTATCAGGAATTTGATGATGAGGTACATGAGCTGCCATGTTTGTAGACATTAAAGCAGAAACTAAATTACATGAAACCACATGGCATAATTTTAATCAAGTAAAATTTTTGTCTAAGTATCAATGGAACACAAAATAATATGCCATAAAATAATTAATTTAAAAAAAAGCACCAGTACAGTGTAAGATCATCTAAGACAGTAGATGGTCAGCAAATTCCTCATTTGAAAAAAATAATAAAAAATAAAAATAATATAATAATCAAGACTTTACCCATCAAGGAGATAACCTAAGGTCATCAGATCTATTTAAAATTGGGAGGTGTAGCAAGATCTCAGCTCTCTTTGTATAACGTTCTAAGAAGAATCTACTTTTATGCAAAAGCTTAGTTTTCTTCCAAAGAACTCCATGTTTAGTAAAGATGGAATGTTCTGCTAAGCTAGACTTCTCAGGTTCATGATACCGGACATATAATTTATGTTCCTCACAACAGAAAGCTATAAATCTACCAGACTGCTTGAAGTAAGAAACCATAGAAGCAAGGGATCTAGTAAATACTTGGAAAGCTTGTGGAGGAAGCTTGTCTTTAGGTGAGGAAAGGAAGACAGAAATCTTCCTGATGGGACAAGCAGACACTTGTCCCATCAGGAAGATTTCTGTATAATTTTTTTAAAAGGTAGATTTGATATCATTCAATTCTTGCTGTAGAAGGTCTCCAGCTGAACATATATTATGAGCACAATGCAATAAGGCCTTAATGGTTCCAACTTTTTACTTAAAATGATTGGAAGTAGCATGAATATAACAATTAGTATGTTTTTTCTTTAATTTACATGAAAATACAAGGAAATAAGTCAATATTTATTTAAAGCCATATATTTCAGCCTGAATATTACAGGCCATCATCATACATACTTCATCCGTGTTGCTATAAATTTGAACGCTTGTTTAAAGAAAGTGCTGAGACCTGACTTCAAACTTAAATTATAACAACTGCCTTTCATTATCAAAGATATGAGTGAGTCTTATTCTAATCACACATCATTAAAGTTTTTTTTTTTAAATACAGTTAATGAATAGTTAAAAATACATGTCCTCAAGTTATACTTTTGCATTGTTTAATGTATAACATCACACAGCTCTTATTGTTTCAAATCAGTCCATTGCTTGCATTCTACCTTGTAATTAACTATCGTTGCCACTGTTGATGGCCTGTAATATTCAGGCTGAAATATATTGCTTTAAATAAATATTATTTCCTTGGGTTTTTATATCAAAGAAACCACATGGCATAAGTATCTCTGAAATAGTATGTTTACTTTTCGAAAAACTTAAAACGATAACCTACCATCTGATTGACAGAGAATCAACACTAAAAAAGTTACTCAACTGTTTTTCTCCTCCTCTAAAGAAAATTGAATTCTAGAATGAATCATGTTTATTTTAGTGACAAATAGTTTCAAATCTGATGTAGAACCATTCTATATTGCAAAAATATCAACATATTTATACCATACTGCAGGTTTAGGAGAAATATCATTAAAAAGAAATGTCACTTTGAAAGGCCAAATAGAGGTTTGTAATGATCTGAATTTTAAATTTTTACTTTAAAACAAATAGTTGAGAAATCATGAGAAAACAATCGAAATATAAGTTTTGTAGATCTGGTGGCATGGGACAAAGTGCCAAGAGAAAAGCTGTTTAAAACGTTAGTTGCATGGTGTAAATGGGAAATTATATCAGACAATACATAGTCTGTATTTGAGTTGTAAGTCAGCAGTTAGAAATGAAGGAGAGACAGAGATATGCGTGATGCTAAATCAGGTGTAATAAGAGAGCATACTACCTCCACCGATTATGAAGGAAAGTGGTATTAGAGATGTTATTCTCAGCTCTTAGGTGCAGATGATGTTATATGATTAAACAAATCCAATATTAGTCTTCATTATTCCTTAACAAAACTAAATAAGTAATAAATTTGATAATACTGAAAACTTCAACTACTGCATTCTCAATGGAGAATGCAGTTGTTGAAGTCCTGAAATTAGATATTTCAGCTATTTAGGCAGTTTTCAGTGAAAAAAAAAACAATTAAATATCTCAGTTGTGGTTCTCCATCGAGATTGCAGCTGAAGTTTTTGAAGTTTTCCGTGTTTCTATTTTCACAGTCTTTGTCTTTTTATTGCTGATTTATATGGAATGAAGGAATAAAGAATAAATTTATATGGAATAAAGGAGAAATTAGCCAAAATACTAAATTAGCTGTATAAAAGATGGTTTTCAATACACTGTCTACAGATTAGATCTGTAGTCTCTAGATCAAAAACTAGAAACTACAGATATGAGACCTCTAAAAAAAATTAGTGAATAGGTGGCAGCAATGGGTAGAACCATACTAAATATGAGGACAATAAGAAGGAAGCTGATATTCAGGGTCTGAAAAATTTTGTGCTGGCTCACCAAGTCAGGCAAATATCTTACTAGTCAGACAGCCTGGGTGTACTCTACTGCAGTCACTCAGTATATCATAGGTCACATGTTTAATCCCAGATGCAATCAATTTATATGCTTTTGTTAATGACATGGATAATTTTTATCCTGTATAGACTACAGTGTTAAAGCAAATATGTTGATTACTTATGCATTAGTATGTTTAACAGTCTCCGAAGAAAACTTTCATGCATTTTATGTGATACAAGACCCTATTTATTATCAATTTCATTAAATACTATGTTAGAAGCAAAAACAAAGCAAAACACTTATATTGTCTTGAATCACATTTATGTGGAGAAAAAAAAATCAATTTCTTCTCTGCCATTATACACAAACACTCCTTATAAATTAAAACCTTTAGGTCTACTCATAACTACATTAGTTTTCTGAATTCCGACTGGCTATGAGATATGTCAGGTGGAGAGTGCCATATGACAAATATGAGAGTCGATGTCATATGACAAGGCTGCAACTCAGAAAACAAATGGAAAAACCTTTAGGTTAAAATCAGTAAAAATATATTTCGGTAAAATAAATACTCCTTTCTCAACTTTTAATATCCACTATCGTAAACCAAATTCTGCATATTCAATCACTGGATAAGAAATAAGCTAATTACCACTGTCTGCTGTGTATCTGTTATAGGTTGTTGTGTCACAATTAATTGGTTACCTTGCAATACACATGAGTGCTCGATATTAAATGATGTATACATATACTATCCTCTCATAAGTCATAAGTTCCATTGCAAGAAAATCAGTGATACTGGTGGTAAGACTCATACTTTGACTATTCATTTATTTCTTTTATGTAAATTACAATGTAGACTACTATATTAACTAAAAATAAATTTAATTAATATTTCCAATATTTTGGCAAAGTCAAATTGCCATCATCAGGTAATAAAAAAACATGATACATGCACACAGGCATTACACTAAGTAATGAAGGTGAAGTATGTCAACTGTAGGCCTAAAACCCTTAATGGAGCATCCTTAGCTGTTGCAGAGGAAGAAAGCTTCTCAAATTTGAGGCAGTTTCATGCAACCAAATGTGTTGAAATTAGGGTAGTTTATAAGGCAAAAACAGATTCAAGGAAAAGTCATCTTTCATGTCTGCTGCAATGGAGTAGAGTGGCCTTTTTCCAGCATCTTCTATGGCAGGTGTCTAAAACATGGTCAACACGTCCTGAGTGGCTGTAGTGATGGAAACAGATATAGTTCTTATGTTCGGCAATTTTAATGTTGGCTGTTCTGCATGTTCGGTCACAGTAGGATAGTTTACGACTACAAGGAACCTGGTAAACACTTTAAAGCAGAATGAATTTATGTGTGAAGTGGTGCTGCCAGCATATTGGGAAAGTATTTTTCATGAATATTCTGCTATTTTTATATGTGGGTGAATCAATGACATATATAATTAGGTGTAATGGTCTAGATTTATATAATTTTTGTTTATTAGTAACTTCAATAGAGTGGGAAGTGACCTTTTTAAGGGTTCTATGAAGTGATCTGATCTGTGTATTCCACAGACAAAAAAAAACTCGGTCCACTTTAAAGCCAGTATAGAAAATCGTCACAGTCCTACACACACGCACATACATAGTCACATTATGGTCAGTTTCGATGTCTCCTCTGTGTTCAACAATGTCCCACTTAAAGACACTTTAGACATTATTCAAACCAAATTTGCTCCTGATATTTCAGCATTTTCATGAACTCTGGCTATTTCATTTAGCAAGGAAAATAGAGGGGACAACTAAGAGCTCACTCTGCTTTCTTCCCCCACCACCCCAGCTAATTTCTTCATGGAAACATTTCTGAAGAGAAAGCTCTGAACTCTGCCCCATACAGACCAACCCCACTGTTTGGCTATGCTTTGATGATGATCATCGTTATCATGCATATCAAGGATTTAGGCCTAGCATGGCCTGTTCCAGCCTTAGAAGTCATCGTTGAATAGTTTAAAAGGATGTCCTGGTTTTCTTTTTCCTAATGGCTTGTACTTTAAGGCTTGTTTTGGTAATCTTTCTGTTTTCATTCTTTGAACGTGTTCCATCCATTTATGTTTATATTTTTTAATTTTTTCATAATTTCTTCATTTCTTTTGTGATCAAATAGGGTATACTTTACAGTTTTTCCCATAAACTACATTTCTGCTGTTATTAATCTTTGTCTTTTTGTTTTATTGTCCAGATTTCGCTTCCATACATTAAGACTGGTAGGGTTAATGTATTGTATACTTTTAGTCTGGTTTGTTTTTGAACTAGGTTTGGTTTAAATATAGAGTTAATTACACCTGTTATTTTTAAATATTTTGCAATTTTTATGTTTATATCTTTTTCATATGTGATCATACATCCTAGGTAGTTAAATGAATTCACCTGTTCTAAGATCTTATCTATTACTATTTTAGTTCTTGCAGGATCTTGTAATTTAAAGGCCATAGTTTCTAATTTTTCTGTTGCTATTATCATACCATAATCTTTGGCTATCTCATTTAGATCTAAAATAGCTTTCTGTAAGTCATCTTCAGAATTTGTAATTATTATTTGGTCATCGGCAAAAAGGAGAGTGTTTAAGTTTACTGTAAGAGAAAGTTTAATACCTTGATGTAAATTTTTATTCCATTTAAGTAAATATTAAAAAGAGTTGCTGAGAGGGGTCTTCCCTGTCGGACCCCTTGGTTTATCTCTCTCATATATTATAGCTCGTGACAATCTTATTTGTATTTGATTATTTTTATACATACTTGTGATAGCTTTCAGGAAATTATTTGGTATTTGTCTTTCTTTTAATATGTTAAATAATATGCTTCTTTTAACTTTGTCAAATGCTTTTTTCAAAGTCAATAAATGCAATATGTGTTTCTAAATTGTATTCTCTTCCTTTCTCTATTATTAATTTTAGGCAAAAGAAGAGGTCTATACATGATCGTCCTTTTCTAAATTCATTCTGTACTTCTAAAATAAAGTTTTTGGAATATTTCATTAGTTTGCTATTTAAGATTCTGCTATATATATATATATTTTGTAACAGGAATTTAGTATACTGATACCTCTATAGTTTTTAGGGTCATCTCTATTACTTTTTTTTAAGATAGGAATCACAATTGCTTTTTTCCATTCTATTGGGGGGATACCAGTTGAATAAATTTTATTTAAAAATAATAAGAGTCTTTCTTTGAATCTTGTTCCTGCGTATTTATATAGTTCTGAATCTAGCTTATCTTCTCCGGGTGATTTTCCGTTTCTTGTTTCTTTCAGGCTGAATTCAAATTATTCTTTAGTTATTTTCCTTTTCATTTTCATTAATTGTTTGCCAGTTGTCTTTTTTTTCAATTCGATGTTTAATTTTATGTTTTCTTTGGTATCTGCATTTAAGTGTTTCAAAATCTTATATACATTGGGTCTTATTTTATATAAATCATGATCTAAATTGGGGTGCTTAAAGGTCAAAGCTGTAAAACTGAGAGGAGACCTCCACATAGAATTTAAAGGAATGCAGAAAACTGACCAGGGCCTCTGACCTAATGTCCAATTCTCACCTTGTGGTGCACCCTGTTGGGTATCTACCTGGATACTGAACGAATGGGGATGGGCTGGCAATTTGGGATTTAGCCGATCAAATTGTATTCCTATTGGTTAAACCAAAATACAAAATGGTACAACATGAGAAAATTTCATGCCGGCTGGGGCGTCGCCTGGTTAAACAAGTTATGGCTTTTATTCTTTTATATTCTATTTCATCTTCTAATCTTTTACTGCTTAACCATTTGCGATAGGTTTTCTTTTTGATTATTTCTTTGATTGTATCATCCAAGATCTTCGGTTTTTTCCTTTTATTGAATTTTTTGGTCTTTCCTAAGCTTTCATTTGCTGCTGCATTTAGTATCGTTTTTATATTAAGCCATTCTATTTCTATTTCTTCATATAGCCATTGTACATTTGTGTCATTCAATAGTCTAGTTTTATAAACAAATGTTTCAAATTTTCTTCATGTTCTTGTTACTTGTAGCCATTTAGGTGGTAATCTTAATTTTATTTTAACAAGTGGTCACTGCTTATATCATATCCTCTGTGAACTCTAACATCTAGTGAAAATTTTGATGTCTTTTTTTTTTCATTTAATATAAAATAATCTAATATTGATTTCCATCCTCTTGCTGCCCAAGTATATTTATGTATGTCTTTATGTTTATAGAAGGAATTCATTATTTTTAGGTTATTATAAACTACAAAAATCAATCAATTCTTTGCCATTCCTGTTTAGAGTATGTTCTCCATGTATTCCTATATTATTATTAATTTTCGTGTTTCCAATTCTTGCATTTAAGTCTCTTGCTAAAATTACATAATCATTTTTATTTATTTTATTATATATGTTTTGTAGCTGATTATAAAAATCAATATTATCCTGTTCTCTTCCTATGCTTTTATGATGTTTTCACTATTTCGCCAATAGCGTGGGCTCTCGACATTTTTTAACACACCTAAACAATCAACATCCCAGGATCCAGTTCACATTAGAAAATGACAAATCTCTCTTCCTAAACACTTTAATTACAAGCCAGCCTGATTGATCCCTGGCATTTTCTGTTTACAGAAAACCCCAACACACCAGCAGATACATTCACAAACAGTCACACTGCCCACCTCCGAACAGTATGGAATTATTAAAACTTTATATAACAGGGCTAAATTAATTAGTTCAGATAACAATGCCTTCTCTACTTAACTGACTATCTTCTCAAAACCTTCTTAGCAAATGGCTACAATTCCTATCATATTCAAAAAATATTACAACCCCAAACTCCCACACCCTCTCCAGAACCAGTGACTACACCAAAGCTGTCACCACTCCATATATTTTATGTATATCTGAAAAACTAGCCAAAATCTTTTAAAAAAATACAACTTTTCAACCACCTACAGATTACCGCTGAATAAAAAAAAATTAGAATCCCCTAACTGTTCCACCAAAGATTGGCCACAGTCTTTAGACACACACCAGATGTTTACCAGGTTCCTTGTAGTTGTAAACCATCCTACTATGGCTGAATAGGAAGGACAGCCAACATCAGAATTGCCGAGTAGCTGTAGTGATGGAAATGGATATAAGGACTATATCTGTTTCCATCACTACAGCCACTCAGGACTTGTCATAGAATATACTGGAAAAAAGCCACTCTATTCCATTGCAGCAAATATAAATATGAAAGACTTTTCCTTGAATCTGTTTCTGCCTTATGAAACTAACCTAACCTCAACATATTCAGTTGCATGAAACTGTCCCAAATTTGGGAAGCTCTCTTCCTCTGCAACAGCCAAGAATGCTCATTTTAGGCCTACAGTTGACATGCTTCATCTTCATTACTTGGTGTAGTGCCTGTGTGCATGTATCTTATGTTTTTTATTACCTAATGATGGCAATTTGACTTTGCCAAAATACTGGAAATATTAATTAAATTTATTTTAGTTAATATAGTAGTCTACATTGCAATTTCCTTAAAAAATATAGCTGTAAAAATCAGTGATAATCAACAAAACAGGCATTTGAAATCACCATTATTTCTGATTAGATGCGATAAGTAGAGTAAAAAAAACATGAAACAGAATCGGCATTATGTAAATAATGCTTGCAATTAAACAAATTAATCTTTTGATTCTTATTTTTTATATATTTATTTTTTCCTCAGCTCATCAGTTGAAAATTCTTACTTGTCAAGGAAGAGTAAATTAGTGCATTTTTCAAGCCCTGTTGATATTGTTATCATTCAGGAATATATGAGCAGAGCAAATCTAAAGTGGCATGGTCATGTAAACAGAAAAGGTTAGGAAAACAAGTTTTTTTTTTTTTTTTAGCAGATTCATTGCAAGAAAAAAAAAAACCACAAGAAAGACCAAGAATTAGATTCAATTGATACAGTAAGAACTACCTTAGAAAACCAAGCTGATGATATTGGAGTCTTGATAGATATGGAGGAAAATTATCATTAGGAAGATGGTAATAATGTAAACTTTTCATGTAGTACTATCATAATATCCTGCACACACTCTGAGGATATATATAACTGAATCTGATGATGAAAACAACCCTGATTCACAACAAATAATGCTTATGATCTATGGGAACTTATACTAATGAGCATAAATAATAGGATCGCTAAATAATCATATCATACAAATCTGGTGCCAACACAGGATTTACAGCATACATTCACAGTGATCCATTTCATGGCTTTTGTGGATATGTGTAAAAATAATTTGCATTCCCTTTAGAATAGACTATCATGTGTCCAGAGAATCCATAAAGGTCATTCCTACCAAGGGATATTTTGAATCAGAACAAGGGATCAAACTATACATTTGAAAGGTTCTAATAAAATATCAGAAGTTGTCAGACAGTGGTAATGATCTGATTTGCAGAAACTGCTCCAATCAAATCAATAAGATCCATGCAAGATATTTAAAAATATTAAATACAGTCCATTTTCCATGATGGTCTGGAAAATAGCGTTGCAAGGGAAGGAAGAACAGTTATGTGTGCACCAAATTTCACTTTGTCATTAGTCCTGAAAATGCTGAAACAAAATACAATGAATGAATTTCCTTGCATTTCATTTCCTAAGTTCTATGTGTTACATAACATCCCATAAATACTGAAAAGATCATGATCCCATAAATTAAATCTTGTCTAGTTCCTTTACTTTAAATTTTTCCAATATATTAATATTAAAATCATTTACTAATTTGAATTTCATACATATTATGAATATCATCATTTTTAAAATCTTCTGGTCTTGATGGATGGTATCCTCCCCACTGCTAACATCCATTCCATCTTCATGAAATTTCACACTCAGTATGCCTCTCAGCAAGGAAGCAAGTATATATTCAGCCCATTCCAAAAATGGAACATTGTTCAAATTACTTACCTAGCTTCATCTCAGTTTTCTCTTTCTTTAAAAGTAATGAAAATGATGAGTCATTAAAAGTCAACTTTGCCATCTAGTAGCACGTCAATTAATTAGGACCAATACTCATATATTCTATGACTCCATCTATGATAAATCTCTTCTTCATCATCCACTCTGGTCAAAGGACATGAAAAAGTTTAGAGAAACATGTTCAGTTACCTTTCAACATTTTCAAGGTATTTGATTAGCTGTTGCATAGAAGCATAATACCATCTTATGAAAATTAAGTAAGAGATTTAATTTACATCCATCCATCCATCTATTACTGGCCATCAAGAGATGCCACATGGTCACTCTGATGCTCAGTGATGTGCCACACCATCCTCACCAGGTCCTATTGTATGCTTTCCTGGAGGCTAACTCTCTGAAGATCAGTCATTCCAGACACACTATCCATCCATCCATCTCATTGATAGTCTGTCCCTTCCATATGTGTCCAAAGTATATCAACTCTCTTCTGTCAATATCGTTAAGGGGACTTAAAGTTCTGCCAATCTTTTCTAGCACTCATCCATTTGTCTGTCTTTCAGTATATGATATCCTCAACAGATTCTGTAATACCACATCTCAAAAGCAGTTATCCTTTTCCTATCAGACTTCTTTAAGTTCCAAGTCTCACATCCATAAGTTGCTGTTGGAAAAAAATAGCTGCATCCAAAATCCTCAACTTTGATCCTGTGGAGACAGATTCATCCTTCCAGATTGCAGACAAATCTCTGACTGCTGTTTAAGCCATTCCGAATCTTCTTCTGAACAGCAATTCTTCACATTAATTAAGGTACATTAAGGTACACTTGTTTCTCAGGAGCTTCCCTGTCTATATTTCCTTTGAGAACCATAATCTTTGTCTTCCTAGGATCGAACTGAAGTTCTCTGATCTTATTGATCGTGTCAACTTTGTCAAGAATTTGTCCTAGTTCTTCCTTGTAATGACAAAGAAGTACTGTTTCGTCAGCATACCTCTTACTGATCAATCTACCACCTATACTAATTCATATGTTAAACTCATCATGTCCTCAACATACATACTAAACAGGTGGAGAGAAAACATGCATCCTTGCCTAACTCCGTGAAGCCAATCAGTTAATCTAACACCTATTCTTACTGTGGCTTCTTGCTCACTGTACAACTTAGCTATCAACCTGATAGTGTGTTGAGAAAAATCCATTATTTTCATTACCTCCCACAGTTTCATATGCTGAACACAGTCAAAAGCCTCACAATAATCTATGAAACACATTACCATAGGGAGTCTATATTCTTTATAGTTTTTTATGATCTAAGGCAAAAGGATGTGATCTCTGGTATCTTTATCTTTCCTAAAACCTGCTTGTTCCTCAGGCATCTCTGCTTCAACTTTGGCCTCAATCCTATTTAGAATGATCATTAATAAATCTTGCTTGCATGATTAAACTCTTAGTTCTATAGCTCTTGCAATCGTTTATATTTTCCTTCTTGGGTAATTGTATGAAAACTGACTTCTCCCAGTCTCTAGGCCATGATCCTGTTTTCCATATCCTTGTAATCAATCTATGAAACACTCTTATGTACCATCCCTTGTAACCTTAATTAACTCTGCTGGGATTCCATCTGCACCCAGGGCCTTATTTGCCGTTAAGCTGCTCTTTCAACCTCATGCCAGATTGGAGGAAATTCCACACCAAAATTTTTTGGTGAAAGGGCTCCTCCAAATTTTCCTTATACTCTCTGCTGTACAGTTCCTCACAGTATTTTCCATTTGTTTTTGATTTCTAGTTCTTCTGTTAGTACTCCATTCCTGTCTTTGGTGACATTCAATTTTGCTTAAACTTGTGCTTATATCACAAACTAAACGAAACATCCTTGTTTAATTGTGCCTCCTTATTTGGAATCCTATCTCTTCACATTTATTAGTATAAAAATTTTCCTAGTCTTGCCTGACAGCTCTTTTGATTTCTGTGTGTATTCTCTTATATTCTTCCGTCCCTTTGTCCCTTTGTTTCTCCAACTACCATCTTTTGATTAGATCCCATGTTGAATCTAATATCCATGTATCTCTTGGTCTTCTAATTGGGTTGAGATACTCTTTGGCTGTATCCAGTATAACCTTGACTTCTTCCCAAAGCATTCCAAGTTGAACTCTCCTCACTAGTCTCCAAAAGATCATCCAACGATGTTGATGCTTCTTTTGTGAATCCACTAAGAATTATTCTAACCTCCAGTCTAGTGGGACATGCCTGACTTGGAAGGTTTTGAAGTCTATCTTACTTTGGCTCTTACTGGCTGATGGTCTGCCACAGTCTGCTGCTGGACAAGTATGCACATCAGAGATGCTTGTCATCCACCACTGGAGAGCCAGGGTTTTTATCAATCTGGTGCCTTGGCCTATCAATGTCAGATGTCCAAGTATAGGTCCATCGTGGGTGTTTCTGGAAGCAGGTATTGATAATTACTAATCTGTTATCATGGACAAATTCCAATAGTTTTTCACCACAGGTGGTTATATATTCACCCAGACCAAACATGCCACACTCTGGCTTAACTCTCATATTCTTTACCACTTTTGCATTAAAATCTCCCTAAGATATAAAGTACATTGCTCCTTGATAGGGAGTCCAAAACAGTCTAAATTCCTCACTCTCTTCATCAGGGATATCTGTGTGAGGTGAATAAATTACCACAATTGACACATTGGTAGGATGAGCCTTAAATCTAATACAAAGTATCCTGTCATTAATGGGATTATAACCAAGAAGGGCTCTTCCCTGAACTGTCTTCAGTATCACAGCTACCCCATGATACTTTGTGTTACCACCTGAAAAAATAACTAGCTTACCATCCAGTCTTTTGAAGAAACTTTTCCATTTCATCTGGTCTCTGTAATTCCCATGATGTCAATTTTATACCACTACATCTCTTTACAGGCAATTTCAGGAGAACCTATCTGTAGACACCATACATTCCATGTGAGTATGTAGAGTTCCCCCTCTAAAATTAATCCCAAACCTTCTTTTCCTCAATCACAGTATCACTGACTTTTGTCAGAAACTGTAATTATTCTTCTTGAACAGGACCCTCTGCCTAAGCCCCGAATGTGGCTCTGATTATTCTACACAACAACCAATGCAACATGAGATGTATTATAAGGCACAACCATATTAGCATTTTGGAGTGAAGTCACTGCAGGAAAAAAAGTGGTAGGTTGCAGAAGCCCTTTCCACATATCTGGAAGGTTTTGGTCCCAATTCATCCCATGTTGGCCAGGTGGATTGGGATTTCAGCCTACTAGGTAAGGCTAATACCTAGGAGAGAAGGCAGACTCCCAAAAAAGGTTCATCCCCTAGCCATTGAATACTCTAATAGCATTGGGTGGAAAGAGCAAGAAGGTAAGAAGGGGAAGGACCAGTCTACAGATAATATAACAGATGTATATTACATGAAGTAAGGCATGGGTCCAGCATCAGGTATGTCAGGTTTGCCACTCCTGTACTCGTTAAAATGAGCCCTTAAGGGGAATCTTATAAAACTTGTAACAGATTTAACTTACAAGGGAAAATGATTTGTTACAGAAAAATTTTTGGCATACACTAACCACCAATTCAAAAGAACTAATTTTCATATATGTTAATTCATTATTTAATTTTCATTACGAATTCAGATTACACTGTTACCAAGCCCAGTAATGCATACACCATCCTACAAATCTACTCTCTACCTTTCGTTAACAGGGAGTCAGTTTCTTTGGAGTTTATTGCACATCAGGGTTGTTGACTTTCTCTCCTTTTCCTTAAGACTGAAGTTTCCAAAGGCAAGGCAAGGTGATAATAGGCCATCGAAGAGTAAAATTTAAGATTTCATAGTTGTAAGAACAGTATCACCAGTAATAGAATATTGAAGAAATCATATCCCAAACCTTGACAACAGTTGCATGCCCATCTCAAAATTTAGCAAGGCTGTTCTCTGAAACTGCAAACTGAGAACCATAGCTGATCATCACAACAATCTAATTTGTGTTAAAAAGAAAGCAAAATAAATTTAATTTAAAGAAAAAAAAACTCTTAATCCAACACATGGTACTAATAAGTTTACAACCTTTCGTGAGTAGGAATCATGTAAAAAAAAAAAAAAATATATATATATATATACACACAGTAAAACTCCTTTTTTACACTTTTCAGGGGACTGATGGAAAAAAGTAAATAGCAGGAAATGTAAAAAAAAACATTAAAAAAAAGGCTAAAATATGACTTACTACTAGTATGTGAGTCTACCTACTCGATTACAAAATTTAATAACTGCAAATAAATGAATTTACAATTACAATACTTACATTTATCTATTTAAAAAAATCTTTAATTGTTGATTGTTTTTGCTTTTCGTTTTTTATTTATTTATTTATTTTTTTGACATAGTGCCAGATTGCTTGACTTGAGTTCAATGCTTGACCTGTTTTTTACTATCGTGTTCAAACTGGACACGGAGAGTTCAAGATCTTTTGCTAAATACACACGTGTTCCGGCATGTCAATCTACACATCACAGAATTGCCATCTTTTCTTCTACCGAAATACATTTTCTGTCTTTTTTCTCCACGTTACTAATACGGATAATCCACCACCGCAACTTGAAAGCAACTTTCACACACTAAATTACGTAGCAGAAATTCTGAAATATCAATTTGTACTGTGATTGAAAAATCACGGTATCGTTCATCACTACATTACTGCTGAAATCGTGCAGGTCACTGTCATAGCGAAAGCAAAACTACAGCTGAAAGCAACGCCATCTGGGAACAGAAATGCGCAGATTTCTGCAGAAATCGATTTGAAAATCAGTACTGCCACCCGAGAAAAAAAACGCAAATCACCGGAAATAACTTCCACATCAAGTTGTTAATGGCGGGAAAACATTATATTGTAAGAATAGGCCTTAAGATGGGACCAACGGAAAATGACGTAAATGGCAGGAAAACGTAAATTGTGGGAACGAAAAAACGGGGTTTTACTGACTAGAAACACCGAGATAAGACAAAAACTTTAATTAGAACACAACTAGTTTCATCGGAATGCCAACTTCTTCAGGTGTACATACTATCACAAAAAACGGGAAAACTAGCAAGATAAAAAGGTGAACTTCGCACATAAACAATAACAGTCAGAACTGGCATCCACGTGGCAGGTCTAGTGCGAGGCATTAGTGAGTGGGAACTATCTCGAGAACACCAAAATTGAATTACTGTGCTGTGTGAATCAGGTAAGCTATAACTTAAAATTATTGTTCATGTATGTGTGTGTGTGTGGGGGGGGGGGGGGGGGTCCAGAACTATTTCTTTCGATTCTAAGTTGCATCTTTCCAATTCATCAGGGCATTTATGGATATTTGTAGTAAGATTCCAGTCTATCTGGTGTACCGGAGAGGATGCTTGCACGGGTTCTGTTGTAAGAGATATCACATTGATGCTCTTAGAGTCTTAGTGAGACAGACTTATCGGTTTGCCCATAATATGGCTTCCCTTGACTATAGATGATCTTATATACTCCTGGGAACTGAAGTTGGTGATGTTTTGGCTTAGGCTGACTCAGGAAAGAACGAAGTTTTGGTAGGGTAGTGAAGTAAGTTCTAATATTAAATTTCTTCATAATTTTCGCCAATTTGGGTGATAAAGAACTCACACAGAGTAATGGAATGTGTGCAATGGGATTAGAGTTATCTTCCTGCCGAGGTTGGAGACATGGGTATAGACGGTTAGAAATGCTTCGAAGTGAGTAACTGTTGTTTAAGAAAGTGCTTTTGAGGTGGTTAAATATGATTTGAAGATCTTCTTCTTCTGAAATTAGAGATCTTGCACAATGAGCCAGAGTGGTGATAATTCCGAGTTTCTGCGGAGGAAAGTGATGAGAGGAAGCATGCAAGTATCTGTCCGTATGAGTTGTTTTCTGAAAAATAGAAAATTTGAGACAATTAGGCATTCTAGTAATCTTTAAATCTGAAAAGGAGAAGACACTGTTCACCTGAAGTTCTGATGTGAATTTGATGTTATGGTGGCGGTTGTTCAAATGATCTAGGAAAGTTTGTAAATTCTCTGGACCATATTCCCAGATGAGGAAGATGTCATCTATGTATCGAAGTCACAGTTTGGGTTTTAGTGTAGCACTAGAAATTGCTTTTTCCTCAAAGTCTTCAAGAAAAATATTGGCTAACACTGGAGACAAAGGGCTATACATAGCTAGGTGCCGGTTTGTTTAAAGATTTCTCCTTCAAATAAGAAATAGCCAGAGTTTACACAATGCATTAATAAGGAGAAAAAATTTTTGGAGAGTTTGTTTTTAAGAGATTGAAGACTTCTTCGATAGGAACATTTTGTAAAGAGAGAAACAATATCAAAACTGACCATTCTGTCAGACTCGAGTTGTAAATTTTTTACCTTAGATATAAAATCCGCAGAGTTCTTGATATATGAAGAAGAATTACCAGAGAGATGTTTTAAGGATGAGGCAAGGTATTTTGACAGGTTGTAAGTGAGTGAGTCAATGCATTCAACTATTGGTCTTAAAGGTGTGTCTGCTTTGTAGATCTTTGGAAGGCCGTATAAATGGGGAATCAGCAGATGAAGAGAACAAAGAGATAACCTGGTGTGTCTTGGAAGTTCCGAAGTTGACTTGAGAAGGTTATTGGTCTGGTTGTGAAGTTCTCTCATAGGGTCACTTTGTGGAAGAGAGTAAGTATTAGACATTAATAATTCATTAATCTTGGTGTGGTTAATCAGATCTGTTAAGGATCTTTACGGCCTTCCAAAGATCTTCGTAGATAGCTTTTTTTTCAGCACGAGATAAATTATCTGGAGGAGGATGACTGTTGTTAATTGTAAAAATAGCTTATATTCTGAGTAGGTTCACTACTTGTTTTGGGAGATGTGAGGCAGCCTTTTCTATTTTGGTGAGAAAGAGTTCCTTTGAAATAGAGGTAGGAGACAGGACGAAGTTGAGCTCATTAGAAAGTACGCTTATTTCTGTTGAAGAAAGGGATTGTGAAAATTTGTTTATGACAACATTTTTTAGGTCCTGTAAAGGAATGGAAGATGGACGAGTTTGCTCCTGTTTAAGGCAATTAAATTTCCTAATAAGAGACAATTTATTGATGTGTTGGGTTCTAGAAGCAGGTGTGAGCTGATATTTTTAACCTCATTCCAAGATGTGTTATCTAAAGATGATTCCAGGCTGTTTTCTAATGCATCTTTTTTTAAAGAATACGGAAGCTAAAATATATTTTGTGTCCGCAATTCTTTCATTTAACAGTTCAAGTTTTGCTCTAAGGTCGATACTATGTGCATGCTTTGTGCATATAGATTCCTTAAAGCGTACACATAGTATCTACCTTAAAGCAAAACTTGAACTGTTAAATGAAAGAATTGCAGACACAAAATACATCCATAAATGCCCTGATGAACTAGAAAGACGCAACTTAGAATCAAAAGAAATAGTTCTGGACCCCTCACACATGAACAGTAATTTAAGTTATAGCTTACCTGATTCACATAGCACAGTAATTCAATTTTGCCATTCTTGAGATTGTTCTCACTCACTAACACCTCACACTACACATGCCACACAGACACCAGTTCAAACTTGACTGTTGTTGTTGTTCCTAACTTGTTTATGTAAGAAGTTCACCTTTTTATCTTGCTAGTTTTCCAGTTTTTTTGTGATAGTATGTACACCTGAAGAAGTCGGCATTCCGATGAAACTAGTTTTGTTCTAATTAAAGTTTTTGTCTTATCTCGGTGTTTCTAGTCAGCAAAATTCTTATATAAAAAATGTCTACAATCCGAGTAAATACACTCAATATATATATATATATATATATATATAAAACAGTACTTGTATTATTTTTTATATTTTTACTGAAGCAATGTGTCAAGTTTGTTGTGCATGTGGACTCTATTGATGCAACAGAACTCGCACTGAAAAACGCACTTTTCATCTTATACAATTGATGTCCATTTGAATTAGGTCATGTTCAATCTCTCAATAAATTATGCTTAATAAACATATATCAACAATACCATATACTGAAAAAAAAAAAAACCCCGACTAGTTCTCTTCTAGTTAAATTTCACTCTTATAAACATGCAAAAATAAAGAATTTATTTGTGATATTCAAAGCTATATTGGTCATTTGGGTGGTTAAAATTTCCAAAGTATACTAAACAATTTACCTAAATTCTACTACAATTACTTTCTAAAACAATTTTATTTCATAATATGTGCTTAACAAGAAATAGTAAACCTCGTATGGTCCAGATGTTGGTCTAGGGGACTCTGGCTCTTGATCAATATCAATACCTGTTACCCAGGTGTCATAACTGTAAAAACATATAAAAACTATTATTATCAATGCAGAAAAATTTTCACTTGGTTTATTAATATAATACAGCATACAAGAAATCATACACTAAAATCTTTCACATAATATATGCTGTCGGGACAAGGCATTTACCACTGTCCAGTTCCAAGACAATTTGTATGAAATCAACCTCTTTGATAAATGTCAACATGCTATTATTATAATCCTAAGGAATTTTTTTTTTATTTGCCTATACTTGGGTATAATATGGATGAAATACAAATAATTTACAAATGATCTCAGATACAGAATTTTCAGAATTTTGTTAAAAAAATAAAATAAATAAGATACATAATTGTCCTTTTTTGTATAAACTTCTGCTGAGTTAACTCTTAACTCATAGCAGAAGTGATCTGTTTACTGAAAAGACATGTCCCTATTATTATTAGGGGTTTGATTTGATTTGATTTTTATGGCACAAAGACATCAAAAGTCATACTGCTGTGACCAGAACACAGGTCACAGCAGTACATATGGTAACTGGTTAGTAGGACAATCATAAACATCCATGCCCCTGGTGGGATTCGAATCTGCAGCACCTTGGCTGGAGAACAGATATGCTAACCACTCAGCCAGCATGAATGTATGAAGGTGAAAGAATCACAAACATGCATGGTCAGTGGTTCTCAACCTTTTATGCTTCACGTACCTCCCACCCAGAAATGTGTATGTGATTGACGTACCCCTTGTACAGAAAGATAAAACTATAGTTATAGTATAACAATGGGAATAAAATAACACACATTAAATTTTGTATTCATAATGTGTGTATGTATATATATGAGGTGGTATCAAAAAGTTTTGAGACTAGCTCTGTTTACGAGAAATTACTTTATCTACATTTACACACATCACCTTCAAAATAGTCCCCTTGCATATCAATAAGGCACGCCCAGCGTTCTTGCCACTTCTGGAATGTGTCTTGGAAGTCTTCTTTTTGAAGCATGTCAAACACCTTCTGCGATTCGCACTGGATCTCCGCAATGGTGTCAAAACGGTGACCTCTGAGGTGGATCTTCATCTTCAAAAAGAGGGCAAAGTCTGCAGGAGCCATATCTGGCGAGAAGGGTGAGTGCGGAAGTGAGATCATGTTGTTTCTGGCGAGAACTCACTTGTGAGGAGAGCTCGGTGACAGGGTGCATTGTCATCGTGGAGCATCTAGTTTTTCGTGCGCCACAGATCTGGTTGCTTTCGCCGAATGTCCTCCTTCAGACACCTTAAAACCTGGCAGTAGAACTCGCTATTGACGGTCTGGCCCCTGAGGATGAATTCTCGATGCACAATGCCGCAAATGTCGAAAAAGACAATGAGCATGCACCTGTCTTTCCTTTTTCGGTCGTGGAGATGATGGGCTCTTCCACTATGAAGACTGTTGCTTCGTCTCAGGGTCGTACCCGTACACCCAAGTTTCATCACCAGTAATGATCCTTGACAGGAAGGATGGGTCATTCAAGTCACGCTGATGGAGTTCTTGACAGACTTCGACACGGTGTTCCTTCTGCTCCTGGGTCAGCAGCCTGGGGACAAACTTGGCAGCAACACGGTGCATGTTCAAATCACATGTGAGGATTGCCTGGACTGTTCCATGTAACACACCGACAATGGCAGCAATGTTGTGGAGTGTTCTCCGACGATCCTCATGCACAAGTTGCCGAGTGGTTTCGACATTTTTGGGAGTTGAGCTCGTTGAAGGTCTTTCTGATCTCTCAGGAAGACCTTCAAGTGATGTTCTTCTGCTCTTGAAGCACGTGTGCCACTCAAAACACCTTAAACGACTCATTGCAGCATCGCCGTAAACTTGCCAAATCATGTCAAACGTCTCTGTGGCAGATTTTCCGAGTTTCATGCAGAATTTTACGTTTGCTTTGTTCTAACTTGCTGTCCATGATGAAATCGCAGATGTGGTAACGCAGGTGGTTAGAATAGCATCAGTTGCACAGCTCCCGATGTACACAGGACGATGTCTTTTGGCACACTTACTTATGAAGGTAGGTGCTCCCTGTGACTGTGCATGCAGCCTTGTGCTGCCATCTGTTGGCGTGTTACAAACCTAGTCTCGAAACTTTTTCATACCACCTCGTATATATATACACACACACACACACATTAAATTTTGTATTCATAAATTACATATATCAATAAACACAAAGAGTGACATGAACAATTTCACAAATCTTATAAAATTATAAACATTTTACTGGGTAATCATTGAGATTGTTGCACTTGTTTACGCTTGCTAGTTCATCAATGGTTGGGATTATCTTGCTAAGGTAGAGTCGCAACTCATCATTGACATCCAGCCTGTTCCTATATTTCTTTTTTAAAGCAGTTAAAGGTGAAAAACCAGTTTCACATAAACAAGTTGTTGTGAAAGGTAAGAAATATTTGAGTGCAATTTTTGAATAAGTTCGGATATTCCTTCTCCATTCCAATCCAAAAACTAATCAATGATTTTTTTTTGGAATGAATGATTTTTAAACTATTGTCAGAAGATATCTCAATCAACTCTTCTTTTATTGGACAATGGAAGCTTACATTTTTCCAAATCAAATGTGAAGGGGGGTTTTGAATCCATTCTTGCATTTCATCAGGAAATGGAAAATATTGCCATATAAGAGTTTTAAGAGTGCTTAGGTGAACAATTATTTGTTGCCTGATGTCGTCAAAGCCTGCAATCATTTGCTCATTTTCTTTAAGAAATGAATCTAGCGCTGAAATTGGTCACAGCTGTCCTTTTTAATTCCGTTTTCCCAGAGATAAATTTTTTTCCCCATGGCCTTTGTTTTCTTCTCAACATAAAACATGTCAACATTGTCTCCTTGCAATGATAAGTTCTAAATATTCATTTTTTCAAAAATATCAGCTAAATATGCTAACCATAGAAGCCATTCTAAGTCTTGTAGTCTCAACGGAAGTCTGAACTCGTCGATGAAATAAAGGTGTACTTCATTGTGCAGTTCAATTAAATGGCAAAGAACATTTCCTAATGACAACCAAAATACTTATGTGTGAAGCAGCGATCTCTTATGCAGGCTACCCATTTCTTCACAGATAATTGACAAAAGTTGAGACTTCAATGGTTGGGTTTTCATGAAATTAACCATTTGTACACTTTCATCCAGAACTATATTTAAATCAGGGAGAAACTTAGTTATCAGCACTTCACGGTGAAGACAATGAGTGATTATTGCACCAGAACTCATATTCTGGTGCAACTTGTTTTATATGACCTGCTAGTCCTCTGATATAACCACTCATTGTTTTTGTTCCATCAATACATACAGAAATACAATTTTTCCGTTCAAGGTTGTTTTTGGCAAAACATGATTCATTCATATTAAAAATATCCTCACCCACAGTGGAAGTTTTGAGAGACTTACAAAATAAAATATCTTCAAATATTGCATCCTGGAATGCTCCACACACAAAAACAAGTAATTGAGCTAGCCCAGATACGTCTGTAATCTACTTGTATGGCAAACCAAGGACTACACTGAATAGCCTGAATGAGTTGGTCTTTAATATTACAGGCCATATCTTTAATTCTCCAGGAAACTGTGTTGTTTGACAAAGGAACGGTTCTGACAAGGGTTCTTGTATGTTTGGACAAAAAGTGGCTATTTTTTCCACTGCTAGAAGAATGAGTGACTCGATTTTTTGTGTGAGCCCTTCCAGCTTTGGCAATTTGAAGGCTTGCTTTGTAAGATGCTTTAAGTGCACTTTCATTTTCTTCTATACCAGAAAAACGATTAATTCAGGTTTTTCTACTACTCAAGCCTTCCAAAATACGTTCGAAATAGCTTAAGGGCTTATTTTTTAAATGCTCATATTGTTGCCAGCCTGGTTGGCCGAGTGGTTAGCGTATCCGCTCTCCAGGCAAAAGGCTGTGGGTTCGAATCCTGCATTGGGCTTGGATATTTGTGTTGGTCTGTGAAAATACTAGTGGTGGTGGGCAGTAGATGGCATTGGTGTAGATGCGGTTCGTTGTAGTTGGTGGATTGAGTGGTGGAGAGAGTTGTACAGTAAGCCCTCCCCTCGATGAGTCTTTGGACTCCCTGGAGGTGTCATGTAATAATAATAATAATAATAATAATAATAAGAGATGATTTCATAAATTTGGTTCTGCTAAATTTACTGTCCATGTAAAGCTAAATTGTAAATATGAATCATGATATTTATGTTTTTTTAATTTTTTTTTATCACTTGATTGTTATAAAATTAAGTGGATATTAAATCCAGCATTATTTCAAATGCTGAACATAGAAACTATAAACGTTTCGTATGAAATTTGACCAGAGAGCTTATGGGTATACACTTTGCAGCATTTACGAGTTGCCCTAGCCAGACCTTGTAGGAGAGATGATCACTATGCCCAAGAGTACATATATTCCCCTCCTACTGGTTCATTTTGATAAGTTTTCACTGGCCTGACAGCTGTTTCAAACTAACTGGTTTTCATCAGAGACCAGGCAGAAACCTAAGAGAGCAAAAACTCTTTCACTACTAAGGAACTTGAAACATCTGAGAGGTGTATTTGTCTTAAGAGAACTCTCGGTCTGCATGTAAAAGTATTTACTAAAAATAAAGAGCCAAAAGGATTCACTTTGGCGATGCAAAAAATTATAAAAATTAAGTGGATATTAAATCCAGCATTATTTCAAAGCCGAATATAGAAACCATAAAAGTTTCGTATGAAATTTGACCAGAGCTTACGGAATACACTCACCGGTATTTATGAGTTGTAGTAGCCAGACCTTATAGGAGAGATGATCGCTATGCCCGAGCCAATAGAAGGGGAATATATGGATGCTTGACGAAACGATTTAAAATAGTTTAATGCTCCTAATATTTCATAACTGTTAGAGAAACATCTTCAATGTTATAATATGAACACTGCCCCCCCATACACACACACATACAGTAAAGTGACATACAGCAGACTACAGCCCTACCTGCAGCTGCCCTCAAAAGAAATCCTAGAAATTATGGATGTGTTAAACTTCCCAAATTATGAAAAACAGTAGTTTTTAGGCACTCAATTTAGCAGCTATATGGGAGCTACTAACACCCATAGTGGCAACCTTCCTACTAGGTCACTAGTTTATTCCAAAGTTTCACTTTGTGTTGCTTATATAATTGTTACAATTTATGTTCTTCTCCCCTCCAAAAGACATCTCTAACACATTCCTGGATGCTAATAATATCAAGTTCTTTCCTAATATCCTCGTTTTTAATGTGATATTGCCATTGATGCCACCTGTTCACACTGTTACACCCTGATACCTTAAGAATGTAGAATTCTCAGCTATCATGGTGTAACATGAAGAGGAAATAAAATAAAACCCCTGTATAAAAGCTAATAGATGAATTATTTAAAGGAAAGAAAAATGTTCTTGCATCCAAGTAAAATATATATAAAAAAAAAGGAATATATTAGTGTTGTGATAAAAAAAAACATTTAGCTAAGTAAGACAGAAAGGATTAGTCATAAGAAATTGTATGTGAGAGGCTAGAGATTAAAATATTAAGTAAATTCTTAAAAATTTGGAAGGGGGGGTTAATTTAGAGGCTAGCAAAAGAAAAACAATAGACTATCGCTCAGGGTCAATTCCCGGATTCGAGACATCGTCACGAGCTCACCGACCAAAGGATGTTTGGCAGAAAAACGCCACCCTAATTGGTCGGTGAAGTCGAATCAAGTAAGGGGCAGAGAAAAGAAATTAAAGTGGGTGCCGTTAGGAGTCAAGGTATAAAAGGGTTAGAGCCCCCCCCCCCCCCCCTAATTTTGTGGCAAAGCATAGTAATTTTTTTATCATTTGATTCTGTGCAAAGTATCCAAGGCATGGTCAGCTAGCCCTGACAGACCATACTTGTGACGACAGATGAATTTTTTTATGTTCTTCTAGGTCAGTGCTTCCCAAACTTATGGATGTAAAGGCCCCTTTGGAAAAATTAAAATATTTCATGGCCCCCCCCATCGAAAAAAAAATCGCAATTAGACATATATTATTATAACATTTATTGTATTTATATTCAATATAAAACATACACAGCGAATATTGCAAAAATCAATTGGAAATATTACATTTTTAGCATTTTACGTACACATTTGAAATATTACACTTAGTCTTAAAACATTTTAAATTATTTGTTTTCATTATTTCATGGCCCGCCTTAACAAAACTGATGGCCACGGCCCACAGTTTGGGAAGCACTGTTCTAGGTGGATAGTAGATCTTTCAGTTTGACAAAATATGATAAGTTGTAGGAACAAGGAAGTTCTGTAGACACCTGGAATAGAGAGATAAGGTAGGGAATCCTTGGGAGAGCAGATGAGAGAAGCCAACTTCATATGAGGTTTGACAAAATATGATTGTACTTTTTTTTTTTTACAGTTCTGGATATTTTTTCTGAGGTGCCCTGGATATTAGGAACAATGATAACGTTACTACATTTAGCATGTTGAGAGGGATGGGAGGATTAATTAATTTGTTGATATATATATATATATATATATATATGGTTTTACTCCATATCCCAAGTAAGCAAACAGACAAACAAGTCAAGTTTGCGCCTGCAAGTGTTGAAATTTAGCTGATCCTGCACGTAGTGCAAGACCAAGGCAGCTTTGTGGTAAAAGTAGAATAAGCTATGGTCACTAATCTTAATATTTACCCTTAATGCAAAGCACATCTCCTGGAGGAGATGTATGATACTTTGTATTAAAGGCAAGGGGCCACTACCCAGACCGGTTTAGACCTTTATTGAGGTCCTCAGTGGGAGCCAGGCTAGAAATACCAAGATTTTAGTAATACACAGCTCATAAGTATTTTACCAAAACAAGTTACCATAAGGTGCTTTAACCTTATTAAATAAAAATCTCAGGAGGAGATATAAATGTAGAAAGTATTTTACCTTGGGTATAAAAAATGTTAAAGATACCAAGCTATTTTAAACCTGGTTTTACTCCATATCCCAAGTAAGCAAACAGAAAAAGACGTCAAGTGCAAGTGTTGCAAGTCTAGCTGACCCTGCACGTAGTGCAAGACCAAGGCAACTCATAATAAAAGTAGAATAAGCTCTGATCACTAATCTTAATATTTACCCTTAATGCAAAGCACATCTCCTGGAGGAGATGTATGATGCTTTGTATTAAAGGCAAGGGGCCACTACTCAGACCGGTTTCAACTTTATTGAGGTCTCATCAGTGGGAGCCAGGCTAGAAATACCAAGATTTTAGTAATACAGAGCTTATAAGTATTTTACCAGAACAAGTTACCATAAGGTGTTTTAACCTTATTAAATAAAAATCTCAGGAGGAGATATAAATGTAGGAAGTATTTTACTTTCTACATTTACTTTCTACACACTTAATAATACTTTCTACACACACACACACACACACACACACACACACACAGGTATCCCTTGATTAACGAGATTAATTCCTCGATGTTACCGTGTATATCAAAATCGCATTAATCAAATATAATAACACTGGCCAACACAATTTTTGCTGACTTTTATATGAGACTTGTTTTTTTACTAATTTGGGTGCGCTGATTTCAAATACCAAACCCATTTTTCTCTATCACATCAGGTTTTTCCTCTATGGCATTTTCTTTTTGCTAATTTGTAAGTTTTTGATAGTTTTAAGGAGGCAGTACTATTTAGAGGATCAAAAAAATCGATTTTTTAATATTATTTTCTGAAAGTATGTACTTTTAAAAATCTGTTCCTAACTTTTTATTAAGAAATTCGAAAAATTCCCGAAGATATAGCCTATTATTCAAAGCGGTGCGCAGATCAGAATCGGAGTACTCACCGCTCTCGCTTGTTAGTAAACGTCCTTTATAAATTGGCACGGCTATTTCATTGGAAAGCAACTGGACGAATTGCTGAGTTGAGATTTGGATACACATAAAAGTCTGAACTAAACAAAAATAGCAATCATCTACGTGATTTTTCAGTTCACGCCATGTCACTGGAATGCCAAAAGCTAATTTTTGGCGTTTTCCCTTGCTCCACTGTTGTAAATTTTCTACACGACTTACACACTTTATTTGGAGCCCATGACTTGCCCTGATCTGCAATTTTTACGTCAAAGTATGCAAAGTACACTTTCTTAACGAAATCAGTGATATTTGTCCTTTGACTGGGAACAGTAAAGCTGCCACAAATGTAGCAGAAGGAATCTACACTATTGACACAATTTTGAGTAGTAGACATGTATTTTCTTCACTGCCGACCAACATGCAATTAACAAGACAAAAAAAAAAAACAGAGACTTTATTGAAACGTTATAAGTACTTTCGTACTTTCACGATCGATTAACGATTGACTGATTTCGATCATTTAGGTGATGAAAAGTAGGCGATGACAACTGCCTAAAACAAATGAATGCTATATGCGGTATAGTGGACAAAGAATTCATTTGTTTTAGGCAGTTGTCATCGCCTACTTTTCATCACCTAAATGTATTAGGTCGGTTATCGGCCTCTCTCGCATTCAAAGCACCAGTACGTGCCGTTGCAGGTTCTTATGCATTTATTCGTTTACTAACAAGCGAGAGCGGTGAGCACTCCGATTCTGATCTGCGCACCGCTTTGAATAATAGGATATATCTTCGGGAATTTTTCGAATTTCTTGATAAAAAGTTAGGAACAGATTTTTAAAAGTACATACTTTCAGAAAATAATATTAAAAAATCGATTTTTTTTGATCCTCTAAACAGTACTGCCTCCTTAAAACTATCAAAAACTTACAAATTAGCAAAAAGAAAATGCCATAGAGGAAAAACCTGACATGATAGAGAAAAATGGGTTTGATATTTGAAATTAGCGCACCCAAATTATGAAAAACAAGTGTCAGATCATAATCAGCAGAAAAAAAATCAATGTAAAAATTACAATTCATTCATGATCAATTACTGTATTAATAATTCATTTTATATAGTACTCTACTGTTTTAGGAAAGATAAAAAATTAATGCAAAGTAAATGTTTAATAAATGCTTATACCTACATTAGTTAACCTTTTTTTGATAAAAAATTGCAGTATCAAGAGTCATGAACAGTTTTGGTTTTTTTCTTATAAGCATAAATTCTACAATAACAAGCAAAATTACTCTCTAGACCTCATCAAACAAGCATTCTTCAATTAACATGTGGATCCATATCCATTACTTGCTGCTTAAGCGATTCTAAACTGCGAAATATTCCATCCAGTTCTTTGATTGTGATCTCCACTAGCACATCATCATCAATTCCATTTGTTCGTTGTCTTCATATGCGCGTTGCTGTTCAATTTTAAGAAGATTGTTGTCACTGAAATCTTTTGAATTTGAATCCAATAATTCTTTAATCTTCTCCATCAATACCATCAAAACCAAGGTCTTCACCAATTGTAGGATTGTTTTCAAAATCCTGTTCACAGGATTTTGAAAACCACCAGTCATTAGTGCATTCTGGCAAAAGGTTTTTCCAAACAGTGCTCATGCAGCTAGAAGACACTTGCTCCGAAGAGTCATGAATGTTTTCAATATTGTGTGTTTAATGATAAAATTTTTCCAAAATTCTTGGAGTGTAATCGCATTTTCTCCTGCCTTTGAGAATGTCTTTTTAAGAAAACAGGCTCTGGAAGCATGGCTGCGTGGGAGGAATGACATCCTCATGCTCACGACTTTCTTTCTCTCAGCCAGGAAACATTCCTTGAGGCTTGCATGTTTATCCGTGGTAAATTTAAAGGCATGTTGCCACATATAAAGGGAGTGTAGCAATTAATTTCGCTGTGTTAATCAAATCCTATGTTAAACAAGGTGTGTGTGTGTGTGTGTGTGTGTGTGTGTGTGTGTGTGTGTGTGTGTGTGTGTGTGTGTGTTCGGCATTGTAACCATTGGACAGGAAAGCCTGGCAAATAAAGGAGAGTTCAGCAGAACAGAGATTGGAGTCTCTTAATTGTTGAGAGGGAGAATGATGGGAAAGTTTGTTATGTATCTACCTGTATGGATGGTTTTCCTGTAAAGTGAGAAAAGAAAGGGGTGCCATTGGGAAGATAAGTGATTAGCGTACCTAGAAAAGGTAGGCTATTGTTATTTTCTTTTTCTATGGTGAACTGGATTCTGAGGTTCTGTCTGTTAAGATGGATTAAAAAATGTCTAACATGTTTGAGACATGGCCAAATACAGAACACATCACCAATGTATCATAGCCAGATAGAAGGTTTGAGAATAGCAGTATCAGGAGCCTGTTTTTCAAAATGTTCCATATAATAAAGTGCTGGGAGGGGGGAGGGGGGGGCTCATAGCTGTACCCTCAATCCGTTTATAAATAGTATATTTTCAAGTGAAGTAGCCATAACGAATGGTAAAATTAAAAAGTTCAATGATATCGGGAGGAAAAACATTTTTTTAGTAAATCAGAAGTTTTAGAAAGAAGGATAGCAGTAAAAAGAGAGGTGATATCAAAACTTATCATGTCATAATTATCTAAAACTAAATTTTACATTAAAGATTTGAAATTAGTGGAATTTTTAATAAAAGAAGAAGAATCACTGTAAGCAAGGTTAAGAATTTAACTAACTGTTTGGCTGATTTAAAAGAGGAGCAGTCAGAAGCATTACTATGGGATAGATAGGTTATCGTGTTTATGAATTTTTGGCAATAGATAAATATGAGGGGTAGGAACTGAACGGTTTTTTTTTTTTTTTTTTTTTAAACTATTTCAGGAGGCCAAGATGTGACATTTTTAAAAAGTATTTTTAATATTATTTAAATTAAGGGGATATTAAATCCCACATTGTTTTAAAACCGAATAAGAAACTCAAAGATCGGAATCAAAGAGTTTCATGCCGAATATAGTAACTATAAACGTATCGGCGACTACTAGCATAAGCTAAAGCACGTAGTTCAAGTATGTAGTACAAACTAGGGCAACTCGTAGCAAAGGTGAAGAAAGTTCTGATCACTATTCTTAGTATTATTTTCCATAATGTAAAACCCATCTCCTAGGAGATGTATGATGTTATACATTATGGTGGGAGGTCACTACCTAGACTGTTTCAATCTTTATTAAGATCTCATCAGTGAGTAGCTAGACCAAAGTATAATACTAAGGGTATAGCGAAAAGAACTTATATACTCTGCTATACGAGTTGTCAAAAAGGTGTACCCATAAATTATTTAAAGTAAAGAGCCAATAGGCTTCATTTTGGCGATGTAAAACATTATTTAAATTAAGGGGATATTAAATCCCACATTGTTTTAAAACCAAATAAGAAACTCAAAGATCGGAATCAAAGAGTTTCATGCCGAATATAGTAACTATAAACGTATCGGCGACTACTAGCATAAGCTAAAGTACGTAGTACAAACTAGGGCAACTCATTGCAAAGGTGGAGAAAGTTCTGATTGCTATTCTTGGTATTTTCCATAATGTAAAACCCATCTCCTAGAAGATGTATGATCTCCACCTTTACAATGAGTTGTCCTAGTTTGTACTACGTACTTGAACTACGTGCTTTAGCTTACGCTAGTAGTCGCCGATACGTTTATAGTTACTATATTCAGCATGAAATTCTTTGATTCCGATCTTTGAGTTTCTTATTCGGTTTTAAAAAATGTGGGCTTTAATATCCCCTTAATTTAAATAATGTTTTACATCGCCGAAATGAAGCCTATTGGCTCTTTACTTTAAATAAGTCTTTTTAATATTTTCTTTTGAGAATTAGAAAGATCATAATCCAGTGGTTTATAAGTAGTGCAGTCTCTAAGCAATACATTCATTTTTCAATTATATTCACTGGCATTAATGACCGTGATAGAATTACCCTTGTCGGCTCCAGTGATTATTATGCTACTGCCTTTGCATAATTTACAGAGAGAGTGGATAAGACTAAACAGTCATTTGTTTCGTGTCTTTTATTTCCATTTGCTTGATTTTAATGTAGTTGATGTGAGACGAAACTAGAAGGAACATGACATATATGGTGGACTTTTTGGTAGGCCTTGCACAAGTAGTTCAAATGTTCAAATAATGTCTCCAATCTTGATTCATTATGCTTCACATATGATGGCAGCAACCTGGAAGCTTCTTAAAACCATATTATCGTTATTATTATAAGAGACCTCCATGAAGTCAAAGACTCATCAAGTCTTTGACTTTGTGGAAGTCATACATCACCCACAACAGCTGTCAGCCACTTTTAAACTCATTCACAATAGATACACTCACTACTTTAAGGTGCAAACAGACAAACTGCTCCACTCATGGTTCTGTGAGAGAAAAATCTCTCTCTCACCCCTTTCTTAAATACATGCAAACTTAACTTCTATAAATGTCCCCTCATGCTCTACCAATGTTCCATATAATGAAAAATTTTATCAACAGATATCCTGCAACATCCTTTCAGAAGTTTATACACTTCTTTCACATCATATCTCTTTTTCTCCTATATACTAGCGTCTGCAGTCCACATACTATCAATCTATTCTCATAATTACCTATGGAATGAAGAGGTTATTGGGTTTATGAATTTTTGGCAATCCATATATAATTCCAAGATCTCAATATCATCTTTGAAGCTCTTCTTTGTAGCCTTTCCACAATTTCTTTATCACTTTAGAACCCAGGAGACCAAATTTGTACACAGAGTCTAGGTGTAATCATATCAAGCCTTGTAAAGAAACAAAATGACTCTTTTTTGTACGTGTCAATGTTCATTTCAACATCACAATTATCCTATGAGTTGTATTTGTAATTTCTGTTGTGACTTCTGAACTTCAACTTCCTATCTACCACAACTCCAAGATCTCTAACATCATCAGTTTCTCCAAGGTGGATGGTAGATAGAAATTCAATGAATATAATATGCAGTTGAATATCTAATCATTCCCAAATGCATAATTTTTCACATACTAACAGTGAATTGACAGCCATTATCATGTGCCCAACTTCCAGCCTATTCAATCATCCAAGTACTGTATATCAGTAGCATCTCTGATTTCCCTGCCCATCTTTCCATCATCGGCAAAACTGAACACCTCCTGTCAGACTCCTTACCATTAAATATTAATGGTAAGGAGTAAATCACTAACATACAGATCAAACAATAGTCTGAGGACTGATCCCTGGGACACACCACTGGTTACCTTAAGTTTGATATATTAACACTGTTCATATACCACTTTCTGATACCTGTCCTTTAACCACCTACTTATCCATGTCAATAGATTATATTCCAATCCCAAATTCTCCAGCTTATGGAAAAGCCTTTTAATGTGGTATCCTATTCAAATGCCTTAGCAAAGTCCAACAGTATCACTGCATCCATTCCCTTTATTCAACACGGCCATAACATCATTAAATAAGAGCAAACTGCTCAGACATGATCTCACTTCAGTAAACCTATACTATTCATTGCAAAGTATAGTATGTTTGTCAATCCATTTCTGTATGTGCATTCTTACCAGCTTCTCTAAAATTGTTGACTAAACTAGTCCATTATCAGTCAGACACATCAGTTTTTGCACCTGCCTTGTGCAATGGGATTATCACATATTCTTTACATTCTTTATTATCACATCTTTACATTCCAGGTTATACAACAGCAATAGAACCTCCTTTTTATTCACCTCTATCTCGTCATCCAATGTAGTGGCAGCACTGTGCACTACTTGATAGATGTTAGCAAAGTGTGTGTGCTCATTATGTGAACAATCACACCTATCCTTCCATATTCATTTTTTCTTTTATTGCACATAATGATAAAATTCCACTGAGCTGCCTTTAGTCTGTGCAGCCAATTTCTTTTTGTATTCCTACTTAGCATTCCATACAATAGTCGTAACTTTTTTAGCCTGTGCTTTATATATCTCATAACTCCTCTCACTCTTATTCTCATGAATAAGAGTGAAGGATCCCTTTCACCCCCATCCTATATGTTCTTCATACTCTAAGGACATATTCAGATACCATATTATTTAAGAATCTTTTCAAAGCTTCCCATACACTGATGATATCCTTCTCTTTCCGTAACTGTAATAGTTTTTCTACTATAACTTTCCAGTAGTTTCTAGTTTAGCATATAACTTTTCCTAATTAGAACATCCATATACTTAACTTCCTATTCAGTACAATGATCACCGTCATCATCTGGTGGGAAAGTTGCATCCTTAACTGAGACCCTATCCAATGCTATAATCAAATCTAACATGCATTGGCCTAGAGTTACTTTTCACATGCTGTGTAACTGGATTTCACATCCATGGATTGGGCAGCAGAGTTATCTCTACAAGCAATCAATGTTTGGATAATTTAAGTCACCCATAATAATTATTTGTTTAGCATCCTTCAGGATAATTTGGCAATGCATTTCTTCATCCCCAACTGAACTGTCAGGCCTGTAACAACACAACATATATTTCATCTTGTTAGTCTCCACTTCACACTAGACAGCCTCAAACTCAATGCTACATAGGACATTAGCTTTTGTGGGTTTCGATCTGATATTATTAATAGTACCCCTTTCTCTCCTCTTCTCTACTTCAATCCTAAAAAAATTGTGTCCATAACATTCTATTCCAGTTACTAAATCGGACTCCGAGAGCAAGGTTTCACTAATGCCAACAATTTCAGGCCACAACGTATTCGTCAAAAGCACAAACTCAACCACTTTGTTTCTAAATGTTCCTGGCATTTGTGCAAAAATAATAAGTTACCTCCTACTTTTTCGTATACTTACATCTGGAGTCTGCTTGACTCGATTGGACAATTTTCTCTTTTCCATCCCCAGGCACACTCAAAAAGTACAAACCCAAAGCATAGTTCACCTCTTCACCATACGAATAACCATGCTCATCGACATATTTATCAACAATTCTGCACATCCTAGCTGAATTACACACATTCTCAGCATTCCTCCCCAAGACGATCTTAGTTTCCCTGACTCACTGCATTAGATCTCACTCCAATAAATAATTTCTCTAAGCACCTGATGCCAAATCCATTAAGTGCGGGCCATTCCTCATATACAAGTCTTTCTACCATCATTCCATACAGCCAAAAAACTAACGCCCATTTCTTCTACATATCCTGCACACTGAATCATTTGCTATCATAACCCTTCTTCTATCGTAACTCATGACTATCACATCTTGATAATAAACTAACAATTTTTACTTTCTCATTCTTCTTCCAGCAATCCCTTCATGTCCTCTCTCTCTCTCATACTATCTTTATCACTAATGAAATCATTTGTGCCTGCAAGCTTTACTATCTCTTTTACTTTTTTTCTTTCTCTCTCCATTCATCACATCTTTTATTCTTGGGAAGCTCGATGTAGTAATTACGTCAATAGCAAATTTAATCATTGAATCACTTATATTATTCATGGATAACTTATTTCCATGCTATCCCTCTCATCATTCTGCTTAATTTTCTTTTCCTATCTTAGCCTTTGTAAATATTTCTGTACTTCTAACTTCCTGGTTGATTGTCAAATTCATTCCTTTAAATCTAAAAATTTCATGTGCCAATTTTTTTTCATTTGTGCCGTGAACATAAAAAGTTCTCATTTACAGGTTCGACAACGTTATCCTTAGCTTTTGATATAACTCTATTGTTCTGCCAAGTTTTTGGTGCTATTTTTAAAAATTATCTTAATTTCACAATGTCTTCAAATATGTCAGTGAATGTACTAAATACAATAAAGTCAATAAAAAACTGCAATAATATAGTAGGAAATACAATAACTAATCGGGGGGGGGGGGGGGGGGGAATTCAATCAAAAAGTCACTATCTTTACAGGATCTACAAACATCCATACTCAAAACAGTCTTGAACCAGACCAAACCAACATCATTAGGTTTGAAACAACATATCAGTTACTTGTAATACTTATTGAGATTATATGCCAGAAAATGTTAATAGTATAATTTTTAACTGAGAAATAGAGTTTGTGCTCTTCTTTACATGCCAAGATGAAAGTACCTTTCTTGTAATGACTTTAAAACACTAATTACAAGCAGAATATCTACTATAGGCAATGAAACATTTAAAGACATCAAATCTGAGCATGAAAATGAAAAGAATAAGATATTGAAATAATGTTGAATGTGTACCTTGTAAATAAGTATTTTACCCACACTTTTACCCATTTTCATTTTTATGTGATCTACTTAAACTCAGCTGTATATTGTTTCCCATTTCTTACTACATACAATGTAAGTGATGTTTTCAGTTGTTGAACATTAGAGAGACCTGCATTTCTTTCTTCTTTTCATGAGTGCTGCTAAAAAATAGCAGTACCCATGAAAAGAAAAAAGAAATGTAGGTCTCTCTCTAATGTTCAACGATGAAAACAGCTCACATTGTATATAGAAAGAAATGAAGCACAATATATAGCTGAGTAGATTTAAGTAGATAATATAAAAATGGGTAAAAGTGTGGGCGAGTTAAAATACTTATTTAGAGGATACATTCAACATTATCAATATCTTATACTTTTCATTTTCATTCTAAAATTTGATGTCTTTAAAAGTTTCATTGCTTATAATAGATATTTTTCTTGTAATTGGTATCTTAAAGTAATTACAAGAAAGTCAGTTTCATCTTAGCATGGAAAGCACAAATGCTAATATTCCTTAAGTAAAATTATACTATTAATCATTTTCTGGCATATAATCTCAATAAGTATTATGACAGTAACACAATGTTTTGTGATATTTCCAATCAACAACCATCTTGCAAACTAGTCCATTATATATCAGACCTTTCCCATAATGATATGTTTCATGCATATTTCTGGGAAAAGTAATTTTCTTTTATTATAAAGAAAATTACTTTTCTTTATAATATTTTTTTTTAAATTTTGATTTTCACAGGTTGCATTTGTAAATATAATTAAAAAGCATTAAAAAAAAACATGAAGAAACTCAGGTGTATGAGGATGAGGTATTAGATCTGTTACACAAACTGAATAAGAATTCAGCAATAGGGACTGATGGGATATCTGCACGTGTGCTAAAAGAGTGGTCAGCTGAACTGGCTATTCCTTTGACCAGGTTGTTTAATATGCCTCAGAACAGGGAAGATTCCGCTGAAATGGAAAGAATGTATGGTAATTCCGTTGCATAAGGGTGGTGTAAAGACCAATGTATCCAACTATCAACCAGTTAGCATCTCAGGAGTGGTGGGTGGTAAAGATTTTGGAGAAATTGGTCAGGGCTCGCATTCAGAAATGGGTGACAGTGAATCTTTACTTTACAAAGAGTAACATGGGTTTACTAAGGGAAGGTTATGTTTTAGCAACTTGCTCACATTCTATAACAATGTTACCATTGAACTAAACAAAGAGAATGGATACACCATGATATTTTTGGATTCTGCTAAGGCTTATGACAGAATACAGCATGGTAAGCTGTTGCATAAATTGGAGAATATGGGTTTGGATTATAGAATATTAGCATGGATAACAGGAATGCTGACTGACAGATATCAAAAAGTGGTATACGGTGATGTGAGTCTGCAATATTTAAGGTAACCAGTGGTGTATAGCACACCCACAGATACGAGACACTTCTGCGCATGTCAACAGAAGGAGAATCCATTCTGATAATAGGGTAATCAATCCAAATTGTGGGATGAGCTGTTTATTATTACACGTTGGAAAATTAACTTCTCTTTTATGATCATTGTAATTTTTAAAGTGGTAACTATTTTGCTTGTATAACAATTTTACCTATAAAGCACGTGATTTTGCATGTTGTTGACCAATCCGTTCATCGCCTTATTTCTTTCTCTCCTTCAACATGAATCAACTCGGCAGTCTTCCAACGATAGCTCTCCCTTCTGTGGTTGGACTATACCACAAGGATCAGTGCTTGGTTCACTGTTATTCAATCTGTACATTAATGATATTGGAAAGGATTTGACAGCGACATACAGCTATTTGCTGATGACAAAGATAGATAGGGTAATCGGGAATACTGCAGATATGCAGTACTTGCAGAATGATTGCAATAGGCTAGAATTATGAACATGGGGAAAATGGATGTCAGTAAATGTAAAGTCATTCACTTTTGCATGATTAGATATCCAATGTCATATTATATTGGTGAGATTACGCTAGAAGAAACTGATGAGGCTAGGGATCTTGGAATGTTAGTAGATAGGAAGTTGAAGTTCAGAGGCTATGTGGCAAAGATTGCAAATACAACTCAAAGATAATTGCAATGCTGAAACGAATGTTCATATGTAAAGATAAGATCATTTTGCCTCTTTACAAGGCCTTGATAAGACCTTACTTGGACTATTGTGTGCAGGTCTGGTCTCCTGGTTTCCATTATTATTCTGATATTATTATTATTATTATTAAGAGAGAGAACTCCAGGGAGTCATCGAGGGAGGCCACATAATACACGTGCCAGCTATCATACTTATTCTTGAATTCATTCACACTGCTTGCACTCACAACATCAATGGCAATCCATTCCATTCACACACCACCCTGTGAGAGAAAAATCTAGCCCTCACCCCCTTCTTAGCGGCATTCATTCTTAGCTTCCAAGGATGCCATCTTGTCCTTTCCCCACCCTCCATAAATTGAAAAATTTAGTCAATTGAAATCCTGTATGACCCTGTATAATAGTGGAGAAAGTGCAAAGGAAAGTGTTAAAAATGATACCGGGATTGTGGAATACTGATTATGAACACAGATTGAGAATTGGTAGACTGTACACACTAGCAAACAGGAGAAAGAGAAATGATATGATTTGAGGGTTACAAACTTCTGAAAGGGTCATACAGGATTTCAGTTGATAGAATTTTTCAATTTATGGAAGGTGAGGAAAGGACAAGAGGGCATCCCTGGAAGCCGAGAATGAATGTTGTTAAGAAGGGGTAGATTTTTCTCTCATAGAGTGGTGAGTGATTGAAATGGATTCCCATCGGATGTTGTGTGTTCAAGCAGTGCGAATGAATTCAAGAACAAGTATGAAAGTTGCGGGTGTAGCATGTGGCCTCCCTCAATGACTCCCTGTAGGTCTCTCTCTCTCTTACAGGGAACGTAAGAGAGAGTAAATCTTACTAATTTTGAAACATTTGTTTCAAAATTAGTTATCTAAAAATATAGAAATTAATAACTTTTGTTACTTTAAACTCTAAAATTTAATTTTTTTTTTTTTTTTCATATGATAAATTGCTTGCCTGTCAGGAAGGCTCCACCAGTGAAGCATTACATTTCGATCCCTTTTTAATGCCACACGAACCCATTCTTCTGCAATTAAAGAATACCAAATTATTACACAATCATCTTCTTATGATAAGAGATAAGCTTATTGAACTCATGTTTTAATTTTAACAAAACTAGAAGTGGTAGCCAAACATATATTATATTGTAATGATAAAAGGTTTTGGATTGCCAAAAATAAACATGCAGTGAATAAACACTGAATAAACTAATGAATAAGTGAAATATAATGTTTTACCTATTAGTGAAATACAACTGATTTCTCCCATCAGTTGTAGAAATGGACTAAACTTACCTGCTGGGAGGGGCGGGGGCATTTCCACAGATAGGACACTTTAGTGAGAAAGAGTATTTAGTGAGCATTCCAAATATGAGTTTACTTTCCTAGGAGGAAATAAAAATCGTACCTACTGGATGGCAGTTTTTATTTTTTTTTTTATTAGAACCACATATGAAGTCATAAGCCCTTTAGCACTACTATTGAGTGCGAGTAAAAGGGTAAGAAAAAAAGAGAAATTTGATGACACTTTTTTTGAAAGATGAAGGTTACAACAGTCTTTGGGGAAGATAGAATGAGATTACTTTTACTGCCTAGCAAAACAAAATAACTATGCTTAATGGACATCTGAAGTGGCTGATGACATTTGATTCTAGTTTCAACCCAACACTCCCACTTCCCTTTTTCATGCAGTGTTAGTGATATCCCAAGGACATGCTAAACATGATGTGGAGACAACTGTCCTCCATTTGATGACATACTGGGAATTGCATATAGTACCCAGGACCAAGTCGGATGGTAACACATCAGAAGGCTCCCTAATCAACAGACACAATCCTGCCATCACATACTCTGCTAGACTGTACTTAGAGAGTCCAAATAGCAGTAATATGTGGAGGCATTGATGATGCCACATTATGGTAAGGAGATTGATTAAGCTCTGTATGGAGGATACCATCCAAGAGTGTCTTTTCTCACTGCATGTGCACAACTTTTCATGGCACTTACAGGGTGTTCGGGATAAATTTGACATATTTATAATTAATTATATTTTTCCGTAAGTTACATGTATTAACACACACTTCTCTTCATTTAAAAGTTTGGACCCTTCTTCATTCATATACAAGATGTCAGAAAGGATGGATAGCTGGAACCCACCTGAATCATGGAAGAGAATAACTTGTATCATGATGATTCGTGCCCGGCATCAAAATAAGGATATTACGACTGCTGCCCAATGCTCCCTGAATACAGTAAAAACAATCAGGCATGAACTAGAGACTTGCAATGGTGACTACGAGGATGTAGCAAGAAGAAAGATCCCTAGCAGACGATCTGATTGCGTTCGTACAGCAGAATTCCTCGCAAATCTGCAGGAACAGGTGTTGAAGAACCCTGGCATTGGAATTCGGGCTTTGTTCGTGGAGTTGCTAACTGTAGTCAAGCCCTGGATAACAAGGGTAGCCAATGGTAGGCCGTATGTATGGCAGCAGGATTCGGCCCCTTGCCACACCTCTGGGAAAAGTCAAAAATGGTTGTCTGAAAATTTCTACGACTTCACCAGTCCAAATGTTTGGCCTCCAAACTCCCCAGACCTTAACCCCATGGATTATTTTGTATGGGGCGCAGTTGAAAAAGACACCAATCGCACTTCCAGTAATACAAAAGCCCAGTTAATGGATAAAATTAAAACAGTTTTTGCGGCCCTTCCCAGGGAGACTGTAGCATCAGCTTGTTCGAGGTTCCGAAGCAGAATTGAAGCTGTGATCGATGCTAATGGTGGTTATTTTGAGTAAATCTTGTTGATAGTATTGTAATTAACTCTGCCTGTAATGTTTTTTTGTCAATTCATTAAATTTAATAGATACAAAGAAGATTTTCTTTTTCCTCACGAAACTGTCAAATTTATCCCGAACACCCTGTATGACATAGTAGAAAGATTAAAACATACAGACACAAGAATTATAATAATGCTTAATTAATGTAGATATTTTGATCTGAAAAACTAACATTATCACCACACCTTTTGAATCACTAAACTGAAGTAAGAAAAACAATCAAAACACTCCCTCGCAATATTCTGCTAAAAATTTATTTATATATATAAAACACACACACAAAAAACCTCACCAAAAACATAATAGGTATAAATGATAATCATCGACAGACTTCCAGGACATGACCACTCATTTCTGACAAACCTCAAAACATCAACCAGACCTGTACATCCTGACTGTAACTACACTTTGCATGAATCTTTTCCCCAAGAGAGCACTTCTTTTTTTTTTTATATATATGCTCCCACATATGAAAGGTTTTTCTGTAGTTTTTTATCATCATCAAATTCCTGACATGTACCCTCAATGGGTGTACAGGATATGATAGTAATGCATGAAAAATTTACATCATTACTAACTTCCTATGTACAATTTTCCTCCAAATCAGTCTGTTACTTGTCAAGACTCCAACATTATCAGATCTCATATTTCTATCGCCTAAGGCACTTTGTACCGTATCAATCCACCTATATCTTGGTCTTCCGCTGGGTCGTTTTGCTGCCAACCTGGCAGAGAACACTTGTTTTGCTAATCTTTCCTCGCCCATTTTGTTTAAGTGACCATACCACCTGAGATTAGCTCTGCAAACACATTCCTGGATGCTGACAATGTCAAATTCTTTCCAAATATCCTCGTTTTTAATATGATATTGCCAGAGGCATGAACAGATTGCCATGCCATCTGTTTATGCCTCTAATCTTTCTGAGGACTCTCATATCTGCGGTCTCTAGTCTTTGGTCAAGTGTTTTACTTCTGACCCAGCTCTCAGATCCTTAAGTTAAAACTGGTTTGAACACTGTCTTGTATACAGCTAATTTAGTGATCTGACTAATTTCTCTCTTATCCCATATGAATTGACTTCCTACCATATCAGCTTAGTTAATTCTGTTGTCTATTTCCATATTTAATTTACCATTTTCAATAAAAATCGAGCCTAAGTAGTTGAAATGTTTAATTGTTCCACAGGGTCGACATTCACAACGCAGTTGATATTTTCAACGATTCTACCTATTTTCATCGTCTTTGTCTTGTTATTGCTGACCTTCATACCATATCTATTACAACAGTTATTCAATTTAGTCAGGGAATCTTGTAAACTTGTAGCGGATTTATTTAAAAGCATAATGTTGTCCGCATAAAGCAAAGAGTTGACATTAACATGTCCAATTCTGATATCATATTTAATACCACTTTCCTTCATAACATGATCCATATAGATAATGAATAACAGAGGGGATAATGTATATTCTTGTCTCATGCCAGATTTAACATCAAACCATCTTCCTTCAATTCTAACTGCTGACTTACAACTCAAATAAAGACCAAGTATTGCTTGATATAATGTCCCATTGACACCATATAACTTTCGCTATGGCAAGTCGGGTCAGGCAGACCATGCTTTGGATACCCCAGCACACAGGATCAATTGAAAAAAACAAAAGTAATGAACAAAAGCTTCTACAAGTCAGAGAGGTTGTTCCTGGAATCAACAGAAGCCTTAAAACATACTCCAAATCTTAACAAGTATGGCTGTATAAATCTACCAAAGATTTGGGAGACAGTCATCTTAAGACCAAATTAATATTTATTACTTTTATTTTATTTTATTTTTTTCAAACTTTCTAAGACTATTATTTGGACTACTATTTCAAAACTTTGAACTTTTTTTTTAAACCTAGACAGCGTGCTATTAGGACTTTAGTCTTGTGTTGCACACTGCAATTACTTGTACTCCCCCCCACTGTTACACCGGATTGTGGTTGTCTTGCATTTGTAACAACCTTTGTGTTGTGTGCTCTGAAGATGCTGGATATAATACCAGCAAAATATTAGTTTTTAAGTTAATAAATAGTTATTTTCTTATCCATTTGTGTTCATATCAATACCGCTAAATCTATTACACCACCACCACCATATAACTGTAGCGAATTGAATAGCTTCTCTCTTGGCATATGCCTTGAGAGAAGCACTCGGTAGGGAAATACTGAGTGTTCCTGGCAAGGAACACTCAGTATTTCTGAATGTGAAAATTCAGAAATATTTTACTGAATGTGAAAATTCAGTAAAACTGAATGTGAGAATATATTCTCACATTCAGTTTTATTTCCCTTTTTATATATGGGTACTATGAGAGCTCTACTCCAATCATCATGAATTCGTCCCTCTGTCCAGGCCTTTTGAACTATACAGCGCAGCCATTGTAAGACTTTTATACCACCATACTTCAGCATTTCTGGTTGAATATCATCTACTCCTGCTGTCTTTCCACATTTCAAGCCTTTGATGGCTTTTTCTACTTCAAATATGGATATGTATTCCTGACTGCATGCCTGGTCAGTGTTTTTTACCATGGTGCTGTCATCACTGCTTGTTTCATTTAGCAGTTTTTCAAAGTAATTACTCCATACTTCAAGGATATCTTTTTCTCCCGTTTTCATGTAACCTTTATCATCTCTAATTCCTTTTACAGCACTCTTTCCTCCATTCCTAAACTTCTTCAACAACCTCCAGAATATTTTGCCACCTTCTTGATATTTATTTTTTATATTCTTGCCAAAGTCCTCCCATGACTTTTGTTTAGCTAGTTTTACAGAGTTTAGCATTCTTGCATTTGTCTCTATATTCTCTAAGAGCACAAGCTGACTTATTTGCTAGGAACTTTCCATATGACTTCTTCTTTTCCTTCACTGCTTCTTTAACTTCCTGTGTCCAGCATGGAGTTCTGATTTTTCTATCCTTGCAGACAACCTCACCACATGCCTCTCTGGCTGAATCAATCAAGGTTTTCTTCAAGGCTTGCCACTGATTCTCCAAGGTTTGGTTACTGTTCTCAAACTCTTTCATTTTTTTCTTCAATAATGTTTATGTATTTTAGTCTACAGTTCACATCTGAGAGCTGCTCAACTTTTATTCGCTTTAAAACTTTCTTACATGTTATTCTTTTCAATATGAAATTCAATTTTATCCTGCTCAAGACTAAATAGTGATCACTTCCAATTTCGAATCCTCTGTACACTCTGGTGTCCCGCACCAGGGAGAAAAACATCACTATCAACAATAACATAGTCACTGAGACTTTTCTTATTCCTTGCCTTTTCTCTCCATGTGAATTTGTGCACATTTTTGTGCACAAATAGTGTTATTAATAACCAGTCCATGTCCTGAGCAGAAATCCAAGTATTTGCCATTATTATTAGCTTTGCTCTTTTCTTCAAATTTTCCCAAAATATTTTTGTATATATGACAATCATTTCCTACTCTGCTATGCAGATTCCCAACAAGGACCAACTTTTCCTTTTTCATTGTGTCAGTTGCTTTCTCTAAAGTATTAAAAAATTCATCCACTTCTACCTTAGTGGAACCTTCTGTGGGACCATAGGCACAAATAAGTCTCATTGTCCAGTTCCACATTCTCATATTTGCCCACATTACTCTACTTGAGACTGACTGCCATTCAAGAAGATTGGCCTCGTATTTTGTGTTCAATACTATGGCTACTCCTTCTTTTCCTTGATTGTCATTGCATGAATATAACATTTTATATTTATTGCTCAGAAAGATCTCACCAGTTTTTGTTTCAGTCACCCCTATTATGTTGATCTGGTACTTATCTAATTCTTCAACTAGCTCCATTTCTTTGCCATTCAGGCTTCTGTATGGGGTGTGTGTGCTTTCAGATTTGTTCCAGTAGCTGACTTTTCACTGCTTGCCCTGATTCCCTGGCGAAAACAACAGGGGCCTTGTTTAACCAGGCAACGCCCCAGTCGCATGAAATTTTGTCATGTTGTACCATTATTTTGTATCATGGTTTAAGCCAATAAGAATACAATTTGGTCTGCTAATTCCCAAATTGCCAGCCCATCCTTGTTCATTCAGTATCCAGGTAGATACCCAACAGGGTGTACCACAAGAAGGTGAGGATTGGACATTAGGTCAGAAGCCCTGGTCGGTTCTCTGCATTCCTTTAAAGGCTATGTGGAGGTCTCCTCTCAGTTATACAGCTTTGACCCTTAAGCACCCCGTAGTTTTTTATTTATTTTATTATTAATTATACACAATCTCGTCATAAATACTGTTACAACTTTAACACACCCCAATGCTGCCTACAATTCTGTGGGCATTTGAAATTAGGGGTGCTGTGTGCAGCCAACATTTGCATATTTATTGGAAGAGACAGAGATAGCTGTGTAGCTGTACAGATTAACATGCAGTGGGGAGATTATGAGAACCATGTAGCTATAATAGCACTTCACAAAGTTGGAATGCAGCCACCTGTTATTTTCAACATGCTAAAAATATTCAGGATCAGTAAGATGTTTGCATATTGGACAATTAACTATTATAACGATACAGAAGACGAATCCGACCACCAAACAGGTCAACCATGCTGTATTAGAACGCAACAGCTTGTGAGGGCTATGAAGGCAGATATCTGCCATAATCATGTGAGGATGGAGAAAGTGATGTCGCAAGAGATATATTTTGCAGAGAACGATGTCATATGTACTAACAGATGACTTGGAAATGTGAGCATATCATCGTTCTACTGGATACTTCCTAACATCACAACTTGTGTGGCACAGGGTGAAAAAGTGAAAAGCACTTCTCTAGCAATACATAAACTACAGCCACAGAGATATCCTCATCACATATGAGAAGATTTTCATCTGTGATACAGAGTCATTTCACTGAAGAGTCATTTAACCGCCAAAATGATTGAGTATATGCTTGACGGTCACACAGCATGTGTGTCACCCAGGATTCAGAGAGGGCATCACCCTGCATCAGTGATGGTTTGGTGGGGGAGTGCCTCATCCAAGTTGCATTTCTGCAAGAAAGGGATCTTCGTCAGTTTTACAAAAATATAACTGTTGATGTTGCTCTAAGTAGTTTTTCTGAATATTGCTGACATGATATTTCTATGAGGACATCACCAGAATACAGTTTCTTTACAGTTTTGGAAGAACCTGGCAGACCTTCTATACCCTTCAGAATGAAGAAGGGTGACATTTTCCCTATTGGCTTTTCACCTGTGGCATGGATGATTAGAAAAACTGGTGCATTTATACTGATATCGTATCTTTTGTTTCTTGCTTCTGTTGTAGAAAGGTGTATAAATGGTATCAGTACTTGGTTGGGACTTTGCTAGGGCCCCTGAAATAATTGAAAATGAAGGATTCATGCTTGAATGATTTTTGGTTCAGTACCAGAGAACCTCTCTGGTAAGGAATGACTGCACTCAGGAGTGGAACACCAGGGTTATCCCAGATGCCATACAAGCCCTGCACCTGGACCATGGGGAGGGAGACTTATTGCAACACCCTTCACCCTTGCAAGCAAGCCCACCAGCTAAATGATCCTGGCAAGGCCATCGAGGAGCACCCATCTTGTGAAGCAAAGGCCAAAGTAGTGCAAGACTACCAGGATTCCCCTTTCTGGATGAGTTTGATAAAGGGAAAGGATACACTATAATACTCTTGGAGCATCTGTCATGATACCACATGGAAGATAGTTAACTGGAAGATACAGATTCAAATATAAACTACTGATTTGACTCAGATAAGGTGGATGAACGACAAGTGTTAGAAAATGGGGGGTGAATCAGACAAATTTATAGTGATAAGTAGTGAATCCCATTAATCATACTTCCATCACTGTTTTTTAATCTATACATCAATAAAAATGGGAAGAATGTAATAGATGTTCAGCTGTTTGCTAATGATGCAAAGATAGGCAGGAAAATCAAGGATATTACTCATATGCAGAACTTAGAGTAACTTGAATAGGCTGGAAGTGTACACAGATGATAATGGCTAAGAATTCAATGTTGTAAGTGGAAAGTTATGCATTTCAGCACAATGAAATTTCCAATGGCATACTGTACTGATAGGAGTGTACTTGAAAATCCTGATAACTCTAGGGATCTTCAGGTGATTAAAGTTCAAAGATCACACAGCAAAAATTACAAACACACCTTAGTAGATAATTGTAATTATGAAATGAACACTGATATGTAAAGAAAAGGAAGCCTTTTTCCTTTTTACTAGGACATCAAGCAATCCTGCATCCCTGGTCTCCTATATTCCAAGAGGAGGGTTATATCAGGATTATGGAATAGATTTATGAGGACAGACATAGTATGTGGACTGCAGACAACGGTAAACAAAGAGGTGTGATATGATAGATGCCTATAAACTTTTGAAAGAAGTAATAGGATAAAGGGTGATGAAATTTTTTGTTCCATGGAAGGAGTGAAGAGGGAAAGTTTCCTATTAATCCATATTTTGACAATTTTCTTCCAGATTAATCTGTTATCTGTCTCCAATTTATCAGATTTAAAATTTTTGACTTCTAAGTCACTTCCTACTGTATCAATCTACCTAGATCTAGGTCTCCGTCTAGGTCCTTTTTCAGATAAGTGACAAAGAACACTTGTTTTGCTAACATTCCCTTTCCCATTCTGTTTAAGTGATCATATCAGAGATATCATCATCATCATCAAATTTCTGCTATGTACCCACAAGGGGTGTACAGGAAATGATAGTACTACATGAAAAAATTATATCATTACCAACTTCCTATCTACAATTTTCTTCCAATTCAGTCTGTTACTTGTCAAGACTCAAACATTATCAGATCTTATATTTCTATCGTCTAAGGCACTTTGTACAGTATCAATCCACCTATATCTTGGTCTTCCTCTGGGTCGTTTTGCTGCCAACCTGGCAGAGAACACTTGTTTTGCTAATCTTTCCTCGCCCATTCTGTTTAGGTGACCATACCACCTGAGATTAGCTCTGCTAACGTATTCCTGGATGCTGACAATTTCAAGTTCTTTCCTAATATCCTTGTTTTTAATATCATATTGCCATTGATGCCATTTGTTCACGCCTATAATCTTTCTCAGGACTCTCATATCTGCGGTCTCTAGTCTTTGGTCAAGTGTTTTACTTCTGACCCAGCTCTCAGATCCATAAGTTAAAACTGGTTTGAACACTGTCTTGTATACAGCTAATTTAGTGTTCCGACTAATTTCTCTCTTATTCCATATGAATTTATTCAATTGACTTCCCACCATACCAGCTTTGCTGATTCTGTTGTCTATTTCTATATTTAATTTACCATCTTTCAGTAAAAATTGTGCCTAAGTAGCCGAAATGTTTTACTTGTTCCACAGGTTCTCCATTCACAACACAGTTGACATTTTCAATGATTCTACCTATTTTCATTGTCTTTGTCTTTTTATTGCTGACCTTCATACCATATCTATTACAACAACTATTCAATTTAGTCAAAGAATCTTGCAGACTTGTAGCAGATTTATTTAGAAGTATAACATCATCCACATAAAGTAAAGAGCTGACATTAACATCTCCAATTTTGATATCATGTTTAATACCACTTTCCTTCATAATGTGATCCATATAGATAATGAATAACAGAGGGGATAACGTACATCCTTGTCTCACACCAGATTTAACATTAAACCATCTTCCTGTACTTCCTTCAATTCTAACTGCTGATTAACAACTCAAATAAAGACAAAGTACTGCTTGATATAATGCCCCATTGACACCATATGACTGCAGCGTATTGAATAGCTCTTCTCTCTTGGCACCTTATCATATGCCTTTTCCAAATCGACAAAACTTAAATACAGATCTTTGTTATATTCCCATGCTTTCTCGACTACTTGTCGTAAAGTGAAGATCTGATCCTGACAGCCTCTGTTTGGCCTGAATCCAGCTTGTTCTTCACCAAGCTTTTCTTCCACAATTCTTCTCAACCGTTTCTCAAGTATACTTGCATAGATCTTGCCAGGAACACTCAGTAGGGAAATACCTCTGTAATTCTCACATTCAGTTTTATTTCCCTTTTTATATATGGGTACTATGAGAGCTCTACTCCAATCATCGGGAATTCGTTCCTCTGTCCAGGCGTTCTGAACTATGCAGTGCAGCCACTGTAAGACTCTTATACCACCATACTTCAGCATTTCTGGTCGAATATCATCTACTCCAGCTGCCTTTCCACATTTCAAGCCTTTGATGGCTTTTTCTACTTCAAGTATGGATATGTATTCCTGACTGCATGCCTGGTCAGTGTTTTTTACCATTGTGCTATCATCATTGCTTGTTTCATTTAGCAGTTTTTCAAAGTAATTACTCCATACTTCAAGGATATCTTTTTTTCTCGTTTTCATGTCACCTTTATCATCTCTAACTCCTTTTACAGCACTCTTTTCTCCATTCCTAAGCTTCTTCAATAACCTCCAGAATATTTTGCCACCTTCTTGATATTTATTTTCTATATTCTTGCCAAAGTCCTCCCATGAATTTTGTTTAGCTAGTTTTACACAGTGTTTAGCATTCTTGCATTTGTCTCTATATTCTCTAAGAGCACAAGCTGACTTATTTGACAGAAACTTTTGATATGCTTTCTTCTTTTCCTTCACTGCCTCTTTAACTTCCTGTGTCCACCAGGGAGTTCTGATTTTTTTTATCCTTGCAGACAACCTCACCACATGCCTCTCTGGCAGAATCAATCAAATGTTTTCTTCAGAGTTTGCCACTGAATCTCCAAGGTTTGATTCCTGTTCTCAAACGCTTTCATTTTTTCTTCAATAACCTTTGTGTATTTTAGTCTACAGTTCACATCTGAGAGCTGCTCAACTTTTATTCACTTTAAAACTTTACATGTTATTCTTTTCAATATGAAATTCAATTTTATCCTGCTCAAGACTAAATAGTGATCACTTCCAATTTCAAATCCTCTGTACACTCTGGTGTCCTGCATCAGGGAGAAAATATCACTATCAACAATAACATAGTCAATGAGACTTTTCTTATTCCTAGCCTCTTGTCTCCATGTGAATTTGTGCACATTTTTATGTTGGAACATGGTGTTAGTAATAACCAGTCCATGTCCTGAGCAGAAATCCAACAGATATTTGCCATTATTATTAGCTTTGCTCTTTTCTCCAAATTTTCCCAAAATGTTTTTGTATGTCTCACAATCATTTCCTACTCTGCTATTTAGATCCCCAACAAGGACGAACTTTTCCTTTTTCATTGTGTCAGTTGCTTTTTCTAAAGCCTCAAAAAATCCTCCACTTCTACCTTAGTAGAACCTTCTGTGGGACCATAGGCACAAATAAGTCTCATTGTCCAGTTCCCCATTCTCATATTTGCCCACATTACTCTACTTGAGAGTGACTGCCATTCAAGATTGGCCTCGTATTTTGTGTTGAATACTATGGCTACTCCTTCTTTTCCTTGATTGTCATTGCCTGAATATAACATTTTGTATTTATTGCTCAGAAAGATCTCACCAGTTTTGGTCTTTTTTGTTTCAGTCACCCCTATTATGTTGATCTGGTACTCATCTAATTCCTCAGAGATATCAGAGATAAGCTCTGTTATCAGAGATAATCTCTGTTAACACCTTTCTGAATGATCACAATGTCACATTCTTTCAAATATTCTCATTTTTTAATATGATACTGCAACTGATGACATATGCTCACTCCCCCTAATCTCTCATAACTCACATATCTACAGTCTAATCTTTGATCAAGTGCTTTCTTTTTAACCCAATTCTCTGATCCGTAAGTTAAAACTGGTTTGAACAGTTTTGTATATAGCTCATTCAGTGTTTTGACTAATTTCTTTTTTATTCCATATAAATTTGTTCAGATGACTTCCTGCCATACCAGCTTTACTAATTCTGTTGTTTATTCCTGTACTTAATTTACCATCTTTACTAAAAATTGTGCCTAAAGAGCTGAAATATTTTACTTGTTTTACAGGTTCCCCATTCAGATGCAGTTCATGTTTTCAATGCTTCAGCCGATTTTCATTGTTTCATCTTTTGTCTCTCTTTCTCTCTTTTTTTTTTTTTGCTGATTTTCATACAAAATTTATTACAGCAGTTTGGTGAGGAAATTCTGCAGACTTGTACTGGATTAATTTCAAAGTATAACAACATCTGCATAAAGTAAAAAGCTGAGAATAACCTCTCCAATTTTGATATCAGGTCTAATACTACTTTCCTTAATAATGATGTTATAAAAATAGTCATAATTTAAAATTCTAGATATTTTTACAAATTGTTTATGTTAGTACATTATTAGTTGTGGTTTCATAATACATACTGTCGGCACTTGCGATGTGCACGTTATTGATGTTATTTTGTCAAAGTGAAGCATTTAAAAAAATTTATGTACTTACTGGATTTGGATAGTTGTGTTACTTTCAAAAATTTTATTGTGGTTTAAAATGATTAAGTGCTGTGTTTTGTAAAGACATTCTCGTAACGCTAACAGAGATAACACGTCAGCCATTATACATAACTTCTTGCTTGCCACTTTCATGGAGTGCGCATGCTCGCTGAGGAGTTTGATGGGTGATTGACAGCTGACATAGAGAGAGAGAGCATTCAGTATCGAGGTAACAGAAACAACAAGAGAGAGTTGGGTATCGAAGTAACAGAGGAAAAACAAGAGAGTGCTAATGGAAGTTTAAGAACGCAGACAGAGGAATTTTGTTCTTACAAAGTTTATTTAGTTGTATGTGACAGTAGGATGAATATTAATAGAAGATTCCGAAAAGGGAATCGTAGAATTGTGATTCTTTAAAGTGGAGGAGTTAAGACTGTAAATAAGTATTGGTAAATAAAAGAAAATATTGTGATTGATGTTCTATACAAATGTTTGAGGAAACGCTGATTGAAAATTTCATCTGTTTTAAGGACACCCGATCTATCTGTTATTTCTACTGGAAAAGGAGATGGAATTTGACAACTTAGATAAAGCAGTAGAAGAAACTTTTTTGCTGGTACAAAAATTAACAAAACTGAACTGCATGAGGTAAGAGTATTTATACTTCGGTGAATTCAGAATATCTTACTTCAGAGTCAGATTGAATAATGTGTGCTGCATAAGGGTGATGAGAAAGGATTCTATGGAAAAAGAAGAAGAGAATCTTATATCTTCAGAAAAAGGCCTTAACAAAGAAACTGACTATGAACATTTTGTTATTGCGTAAACAAGGTGTTTAGTCTAGTAGACGTGATTAAGTATATGTTAAGCAAACCAGTAATAGAATGAGTCAGAGAATGGGTGATCTTTAAAGTGTAAGTTTATTTTAAAAGGCCTTGGATCCAGTTAATTTTGTAGTTAGTTCATCATCATCATCATCATCAAATTCCTGCCATGTACCCTCAAGGGGTGTACAGGATATGATAGTACTACATGAAAAAAATTACATCATTACTAACTTCCTATCTACAATTTTCCTCCAAATCAGTCTGTTATTTGTCAAGACTCCAACATTATCAGAGCTTATATTTCTATCATCTAAAGCACTTTGTACCGTATCAATCCACTTATATCTTGGTCTTCCTCTGGGTCGTTTCGCTGCCAACCTGGCAGAGAACACTTGTTTTGCTAATCTTTCCTCGCCCATTCTATTTAAGTGACCATACCACCTGAGATTAGCTCTGCTAACGCATTCCTGGATGTTGACAATGTCAAGTTCTTTCCTAATATCCTCATTTTTAATATGATATTGCCATTGATGCCATCTGTTCATGCCTATAATCTTTCTCAGGACTCTCATATCTGCGGTCTCTAGTCTTTTACTTCTGACCCAGCTCTCAGATCCATAAGTTAAAACTGGTTTGAACACTGTCTTGTATACAGCTAATTTAGTCTTCCGACTAATTTCTCTCTTATTCCATTGTAGTTAGTTGTGTAATTTTATTTGAAGTGTATATATTGTTTTTGTTTTATTAAATGTGTATATTTTGTATTTGGTCTTGAGTCAGTGATTTTTCGGATTTTGAAAGAAATAGTAAAAAGTCATCGCACCAATCAGAATTGAACCCTTGTGCATATAAATAAAAACACTCGGAAATTAGAAATAATCATTACAGAGAAAATCTCATAACAAATGAGGATTGATAATAAATAAATTAATAAATAATCCCCCTCTGTATAACAATTGGTAACAGAGATCAAATCTCTTTATAACAATGTGATTATGATAATGAATAACACTAAATACAATATGCACCCTTGTCTCACAGATGTATTTAACATCAAACCATCATCCTGTCACTCAATTGTAATTACTGATGTAAACTCTGATATAAACTATGTATTACTCAATATAATGCCCCATTTACACCAGATAATTGTAGTATTTTGAACAGCTTTTCTTTTGACACTTTGTCCTATGACTTTTCCAAATCTATAAATCAAATACAGATTCTTGTTCCATTCTCATGATTTCTCAACTATTTGTCTTCAAGGGAAAATCTGATCCTCATAACCTTTATTTCTGGCTTGTTCTTCTCCAGCTTCCAACCACAATTTTTCTTAGCTTTTGTTCAAGTATACTAAAATAAAACTTACCAGGAACACTCAGTATGGAAATTACCTCAGTAATTCTCATTTCGTTCATTTCCTTTTTAATAGATGGATACAATTTGAGCTCTACTCCAATCATATGTAACTTGACCCTCTGAGCAAGCCTTTCAGTGCAGCAACTTTAAAACAGGGTTTGCTTAATGGTCAAAGACAAATAACTATAAACAAGCTTCTCCAATGACTTTAAGAAATGAAGAGAACCAATTGGGGATTCTGACCTAATGTCCAATCCTTACAAGGGGAGAAAAAGGGAAATGAACGAAATGAGAATTACTGAGGTAATTTCCATACTGAATGTTCCTGGTGAGTTTCATTTTAGTATACTTAAGGATTGGACTAATGTCCTTTGCTTATTAGTAGTATACCTACTACTGGATACACTGGGTACTGGCCAAACGAGGATGGCCTCACAAATTGGGATTTAGCGAAACAAACTGTACTCTTTACTGGCTTAAACCACAAAAAAAATCATGGAACAACATGGATTTCATGCAAGCTGAGGTGTGACCTGGATAAACAAGACCCCTGCTGTTTCATCAGAGAACCAGAGAGAGCAATGAGAAGTCTGCTACTAGAACAGAATCAACTTCAAAAATCTACAAGAAGAACAAACTCAATGTCAGAAGAACTGAAGATGGCAAACCATCAATATAAAGAATATTAATGGAAAGGAAACTGAGTTTCCAGAAGAATTGGAAAACTACCATATGGACATAATAGACATCACTGAAACAAAGAAAAGCAAGTGAGGTCTTAATAAATAATAAGTATAGGATGTTATAATTGCACAATAATAATCAAGAAAAGGAAGAAGCAGCAATAGCATTCAACACCACACTAGATTTTAATTAGAAGGGAGTTTCAAGTAGAGCTATGCCTGCAAAATTCAAAATAAGGAAATGGGGAAATACTGTTATCACCATCATAATTAATTTCTTGATATGTACCCGCAAGGGATGTTCAGTTACTATGATAGTACTACATGATTAAGTTTACATTATCATTACTCTCCTATTGGGGGGGGGGCTTAAGGGTCAAAGCTGTATAAATGAAAGGAGACCTCCACATAGCCTTTAAAGAAATGGGGAAAACCGACCAGGGCTTCTGACCTAATGTACAATCCTCACCTTCTAGTGGTGCACCCTGTTAGGTATCTAACTGGATACTGAACAAACAAGGATGGGCTGGCAATTTGGGATTTAGCCAACCAAATTGTATTCTTAGTGGCTTAAACCACGATATAAAATTATGGTGCAACATGACGAATTTCATGCTGGCTGGGGCATTGCCCAGTTAAACAAGGCCCGCATTGTTTTCGCCAGAGAACCAGGGTGAACAGCGTAAAGCAGTCTACTGGAACAAATCCTAAAACACGCCCCAACTCAACATCACTAGAGTTCAACATAACAAGCCTGAAATGCAAAGAAATGGAGCAAGCTGAGGAAATGAATGAATAAGTACCAGATTGAGATAATACAGGTGACTGAAACAAAAAGGACAAAAACTGGTGATATTTCTCTGAGCAATAAATACAAAATGTTATATTCAGGCAATGACAAGGAAAAGAAGGAGTAGCCATTGTATTCAACACTAAATACAAGGCTAATCTTCTTGAATGGTAGCCAATATTAAGTAGAGTGATGTGGGCAAATATCAGAATGTGGAACTGGACAATGAGATTTATTTGTGGCTATGGTCCCACAGAAGGTTCCACTAAGATAGAAGTGGAGAAATTTTTTTGAGGCTTTAGAGAAAGCAACTGACACAATGAAAAATGAAAAGTTGGTCCTTGTTGGGGATCTAAATAGCAGAGTAGGAAATTATTGTCATATATACAAAAATATTTTGGGAACATTTGGAGAAAAGGGCAAAGCTAATAATAATGGCAAATACTTGTTGGATTTCTGCTAAGGACATGGACTAGTTATTACTAACACATTATTCCAACATAAAAATGTACACAAATCCACATGAAGAGAAGAGGCAAGGAATAAGAAAAGTCTCATTGACTATGTTATTGTTAATAGTGATGTTTCCTCTCTGGTGCAGGACACTAGGGTGTACAGAGGATTTGAAATTGGAAGTGATCTTCATTTAGTCTTTAGCAGCACAAAATTGAATTTCATATTGAAAAGAATAACATTTATGAAAAAAATGAAAGAGTTTGGGAACAGGAACCAAGCCGTGGAGATTCAGTGGCAAGCCCTGAAGAAAAAAAAAGTCAAGCCTAGTTGTCTTAAAGTGGCAGCCCCACCACTAGGATACCTATCGTCATGCTAGTCACTTGACATAGGGAAACACATATTACTTTTAAGTCTCAACGAAATCCAAACCGGATAGAAAACATGGGAAATGACCACAAACTGGAAAAGATTAAGAAGCTTTGGAAAAAGAAATACATGGGGTGAAATATGCTACATGGAACATTAGAAGCATAGCATATAAAGAAGAAGAATTAGATACAATTTTAAATGACGAAAATATAGAAATTGCAGTTCTTACAGATACAAAAAAGAAACAGCTAACTACAATATCATATATAGTGGAGTGGACAAACAAACACATGCAAAAGCTGGTGTAATTATTCGGATCCATAAATCAATTAAAGCAAAAATAACTCATTATACATACTGGAATGAAAGAATATTAGAAGTGCAATTAAAATTAAATAAAGAAAATTTAACAACTGGAGTGTATGTCCCTGAAGAAGGAAAAAAAGAAGAAAATGATTACTTTTACAAAGAGTTACAAGGAATATATGAAAAATTAAATAAAATAGACGATATAATTATAGCCGGAGATTTTAATGCCAGAATAGGAATGAAAAAAATTAACAATAATATACAAAAATTTGAAGAACCAACAGTGTACAAAAATGGAAAGCAACTCATTTATACAATATATAATAATTTAAAAATAATGAATAGATTTTACAAACATAAAAATATACATAAATATATGTGGTGTGCAAGAGAACAAAAATTAGTGATAGACTACTTTATAGCAAATGAAAAAGCAACAAACCACTTTCTAGAAGTTGAAGTTAGAAGAGGGCTAGAAATTGACACAGATCACTATTTAGTACAGGCAAAACTAAGATTTCCACCAAACTGGCTACAAAAAATACAAAAAAGTAAACAAACTAGAGAAACAAAATCTAATTACAAAGTAAGACTACTAAATGATTCAAGTATAAGAAATTTATTCCAACAGAGGATTAATAACTACTTAGAAAAGATACAAGAAAATGAAGACATTGAGAAAGAATGGAATAATATAAAAGAAATCATTGCATCAGCAGCATATGAAAGTCTAGGAACACACAAAAAATATCATAAAAATAAAAAATTACATATATGAGACAATGAAATAAAAACAATAATTGAAAATAAAAAGCTGGCTTTTAAAAGATGGTTAAGTAGCAAAAAACAAGAAGATGAAAAGAAATGTAAAAAAAGATGAGCCAAAAGAGAAACCAGAAAGAGAGACAGAGAAAGCTGGGAAAAATTTGTATCATATCTAGAGAAAATGACATATACAAAATAAGACCCAGTGCATACAAAATACTAAAACACATGAATGCAGATATAAAAGAAACTGCAAATATAAATTGTGAAATAGATGTAAAAGAGTTCTTGGATTACTTTACAGATCTTTGGATGGATAATACTGGCTTCAAAAATTACACCAGAAACTTACAAAATACCTTAAATGATATGATAACAATGAAAGAATTAAAGGACAACCTAAATAAAATAAAAAATGACAAATCAGCAGGAGAAGATGGGATAAACTCCAAACTGTATAAATTCTGTAAAAAAATTTCGTGAAAGATTTCTAAAATTTTTAAATAAAATATATATACATATATATATATACAAATATATATATATACAAATACCAATAGAATGGAATACAAGCATAGTAACACCTATATTTAAAAAAGGGGATAGAACAAAACCTGCTAACTACAGAGGTATTAGTTTATTGAATACATGTTACAAAATATATAGTAGAATACTTAATGAAAAACTAAAAATATACAGTGAAAAAATATTATTAGAATGTCAAAATGGATTTAGAAAAGGATGCTCTACAATGGATGCAGCTTTCTGTTTAAAACTACTTATAGAAAAAAGAAGAGAATTTAATTTGGAAACTCGTCTTTTGTTTATAGATTATGAAAAAGCATTTGACAAAGTAAAAAGATATATACTGTTTGACATATATATATATATATATATTATATTACAAAGAATAAATATACTTAATATTTTCTACATGCAATATTGAATATATATATAAAGATAATGAAATAAAAATAAATGAAAAATTGTCTGAAAATCTATAAACCAAGGAGTAAGACAGGGATGCCCTCTATCTCCAACACTTTTCAATATTTACATTAATGAAATATTAATACAGTGGAACACCTTAAACAATCAAGGTATAGAAATATCCCATAACAACAAAATAAATATGCTATTATTTGCAGATGATCAGATAATAATATCAGATAAGGAATACAATGACTGCAGATGGCCAGTAACCCTCTCAGTCAAAATTTTAACCCACTAAAAAGACTCATGAAGATAGCAAACGGACAAACTTTTTTGGTAACGATCCAGCTTGGAATAAGGATTCGAGAAGAAAATTATCAAAAACAAAAAAAAAGCAGAAATACACCTATTGGAATATAGCCACCTGGAATGTGAGAAGTATCCACCACAAAATCATAGAACTGGACCAAGCACCAGAAAAAAATGTGAAAATAGCAGTAATTACAGAATCTAAAAAAAAAAAAAGCAGAGAGAGGAACAGACGAAACTGAAAATTATATCTATATATACAGTGGGATAAAAGCAGAAGAGAGAGCTAAATCTGGTGATCTTTATACATAAGTGAATAATGATCTTTCTACATAACTCTCTTAGAAACAATATAATCCATTACAACTTTTGGAGTGATAGAATAATAGAAATGAGAATTAAAATAGACAGAGGCTATATGACAGTAATTGGAACTTATGCACCTGAAGAAGGAAAAGAGGAGGACTCAGAAAACTTCTACACCCAACTGCAGAACATATTAAATAAGACCAATCCTAAGGATCACATTTTGGTAATAGGAGATCTCAACGCAAGAATTGGCAATAAACCATATAAACCAAACATAGGACCTATTGGAGAACTTAACTGTAATAGAAATGGAAATAGATTAAGAGATTTTGAATTAAATATATATACACCTGTTGCTCCACAGATACACCTGTGAAGCAAGAGACACAAGAAGCATTATTGATTACATAATCAGCAATATCAAAATGTCAGAAATGATAATAGATACAAGAGTATACAAAGGATCTGAAATAGAATCAGATCATTACCTTTTAATTGGAAAAATAAAATGGGAACCAAGATTGAAAACAACAAAAAAGCACAAGGAAAATAGAAATTCTGAATCTTTCAAAGTTATACTTTTGGACGATAGTAGTATTAAAGACTTGTACGAAAAAAGAATAAACTGGATGACAAGTATAAAACAAAATCAGACAAACCTAAAAACCATAATGACAAAAGCTGCAAAAGAAAGTTTAGGAAAAAAGAAAAAGTGGAAAAGAAAAAGAGGCCTTAAGGACTGGGATGATGAAATTAAATGCATTATTGAAGAAAAGAAAAAAAGCATATAAAAACTGGCTCAACCTAAAAACAATAGAATCAAAAATCGAATACAACGAGAAAAAAAAAAGCAACAGCAAAAGCAGCATGCAGGAGAATAAACAGAAACAGATAGAACAATTTTGTAACAAAATTAGAGAGAGACTGTATGCTAAAAAGACCTAATGCATATAAAATCCTCAAAGATCTAAGCAATGAAACTAGAGAAAAAGCAGATATTAATACCATTAAAATAGAAACATGGCAAAATCATTACCAAGATCTATGGTGTGATGAAAACATTCAAAACAGAAAACTACCCTTTGTAAACATCTCTGATAACTTGGAAAACATCACTCTAGAAGAATTAACAGAAGCATTAACCCAAAGCAAAACAGGAAAGGCTCCAGGAGAAGACAATATAAACTTGGAACTTATCAAATATGCAGGACTTGAATTCTCACTCAGGTTACTTAACTTTTATAATATGATCTGGAAAGAAGGAAAATGCCCACAAGATTGGACCAAAGCAATAGTTATTCCCATCTAAAAAAAAGAACACAAATCTGATTGTAACAATTAGTGGAATCAGCTTACTTAGTACCTGTTATAAAGTACACGCAAAAATCTTAGCATAAAAACTTAAACGTACAGTAGAACCCAAAATTAACAGAAGAGCAAAATGGATTCAGAAAAGGCAGGTCTTGCATAGACTCGGCATTTACATTAAAATTATTAATTGAAAAACACAGAGAAATGAACACAGAAACACACATAGCTTTTATAGATTACACCAAAGCATTTGATAATCAGATTACACCAAAGCATTATCAGAGAAAAACTATGGGAAATCCTAGAAGAATATGAAATACCAAACCAACTCTTTAGAGCCTTATATAATATATATCAAAATAATAAAATATCTGTGAAGTACAATAATTCAACATCAAGCTGGAAACCAATAAATCAAGGAGTACGTCAGGTTTGCCCTCTCTCACCGGTTTTATTTAATATATACATGGATAAAATCATAAAAGAATGGAAGATAACTAATGAAGGAGGATTCAAGATAAACCGTAAAGATTAGCTATTCTTCTTTTTGCTGATGACCAAATAACCCCTGGAAATAACGAAGATGAACTACAAAAATCATTATGCAGTCTAAATAATTTGATAAAAACATATGGTATGGAAATATCAACAGACAAAACAAAAGTCATGGCTTTCAAAGGTGTTAATCCAATAAGAAGCAAAATAGTAATAAACAACAAAATAATAGAGCAATTAAATACATTCAAATATTTAGGTTGCACAATGTTATATGAAAATGAAGCTGATATAGAACCAAAGATATCAAACTTTTTAAAAGTAACAGGCATTATAAATAAAATTTTTAAACCCAATTATGTACAAAAACACACACGAATAAGAATCTACAATACAGTTCCTAAACCAACCTTACTTTATGGCAGTGAGATATGGACAATAAAAAAAGCAGATGAAAGAAGAATTGAATCATCCGAAATGAAATTTCTGCACAGAACTGAAGGAGTAACAATAATGGACAAAATGAAAAGCAGCAAAATCAGAAAAAAACTTGGAATTACAACCTCCCTAAATGAAACATTGGTTTGCTATAGAGAAAAATGGAACGAAAAAGATGGAATTGAGTCCGGAACAGGCTACTTGGCCTATAAGCCTGGAAAGGAAGAAGAAGAAGGAAGACAATTTACAAAGAGCAATATATAATTTAAACATTATAGAAGAACAGTTTGGAATGAAAATTTCCATAGATAAAACTAAAACAATGGCATTTTGTGGACAACTCCAGTTAGAAGCAAAATAGTTATTAATAATAAAATAATAGAACAGATACATACTTTCAGTTATCTTGGATGTGAAATATCATACGAAGGAGAAAAAGACATAAAATTAAAAACTTCAAAATTTTTACAGATTATAGGTCGGCCTAATAAATAGAACACTAAATCCAAATATAATACAAAAAGAAACACGCTTGAAAATATACAATACTTTAGCAGTGCCCACATTATTATATGGTAGTGAAATTTGGGCAATAAACAAACAAGATAAACAAAGAATAAAAACAAGTGAAATGAGATTTATGAGAAGAACTGCAAAATACACATTATTAGATCAAAAAAAGGAGCGAAGACATTTTAAAAGAACTAAAAACAAAATCAATAGAAGAAAAACTGAACAATTATAAACAAAAATGGATTGAACATGTAAACCGAATGGCCAACACCTGACATCCTAAACAAATACTAAAATATAAGCCAACTGGAAAAAGAAGGCAGGGTAGACCTAAAAAAAAAAAAGAAAGAAAAAAAAAAGGATATTGGATGGATAGTAAGACCAGAACAGACCAATACAGTCTATACCCGTAATTAGTATTATGGTGATGCCCTGAAGAAAACACTAATTGATTCAGCCAGAGAGGCATGTGGTGAGATTGTCAGCTAGGATAGAAAAATCAGAACTCCATGGTGGACACAGGAAGTTAAAGAGGCAGTGAAGGAAAAGAAGAAAGCATATCAAAAGTCAGCTGTGCTCTTAGAGAATACAGAGACAAATGTAAGAAAGCTAAACACTGTGTTAAACTAGCTAAACAAAAGTCTATGTAAGAACATAGAAAATAAATATCAAGGTGGCAGCAAGATATTCAGGAAGTTGTTTGAAGAAGCTTAGAAATGGAGGAAAGTGCTGTAAAAGGAATTAAGAGATGATAAAGGTGACATGAAAACATAAAGTGCTCAGTAAAACGTGTCTTAGAAGATAGAAATATAAGATCTGACAATGTTGGAATCTTGACAGGTAACAGATCTGGAGGAAACTTGTAGTTAGTAATGATGTAAATTTTTCATATAGTACTATCATATCCTGTACACCCCTTGAAGGTACATGTCAGGAATTTGATGATGATGATTCTTTTAGGGCATCTGCAGACTTATTTGCTAGGAACTTTTGATATGCTTTCTTCTTTTGCAGGATTACTTCCTTAATTTCTTGTATCTACCATAGTGTTATTATTTTTATATCCTTGCGGACAACTTCACCACAAACTTCCCTAGCTTAATCAATCAACGTCTTCTTTAGAGTTTGCCACCGAGGCTCCAAAGGTTTGGTTCTTGTTTTCAATTTTTTTTTTCTTTCCCTTAATGTTTGTATAATCAAGTCTACAATTTACCTGTAAAGCTGCTCAACTTGAATTATTTTTAATGGTCACTTTCAATTCAAATCCTCTGTATACTCTTGTATCCTGAAGCAGCATGACAACATCACTATCAACAATGACGTAGTCAGTTAGGCTTTTCATATTTCTTGTGTCTTCTTTCCATGTGAGCTTGTGCACATCTTTATGCTGAAACATGGTGTTAGTAATGACTAGTCCATGTACTGAGCAGAAATCCAGTAATTACTTACCATTATTATTAGCTTTGCTTACCATTATTATCAAAAAAATTTCTCCACCTCTTTCTTAGAAGAAACTTCTGTGGGACCATAGGCACAAATAAGTTTTATTGTCCATTTCCCATTTTTGAAGTTTGCCCACATAACTCTATTTGAAACTGCCATCCAATCAAGAAGTTTATCGTGTCTGGTATTGAATGCTATCACTACTCCTTCCTTTTCTTGATCATTATTGCCTGAAAGTAACATCCTATACTTATTTAGTAAGAGCTCACCTGTCTTCTTCTTCTTCGTCTCAGTAATGCCAATTATGTCCAAGTGATACTTTTCCAGTTCTTCTCCAAGTTCAATTTCCTTTCCATTAATACTTCTTATATTGATGCTTTCTATTTTCAGTTCTTCTGATGTTGGGTTCATTCTTCTTCTTCTTCCAGATGTTGAGTTGGAGCTTGTTTCAGTAGCTGACTTTTCACTGTTGGCCCTGGTTCCCTGATGAAAACAGTGGAAGCCCTCGTTTAACAGGGCAACACTCCAGCCAGCATGAAATCTCATGTTGTACCAGCATATGCATTTGCAGTTTAAGCCATAGAAAGTATATATATATAATTTGGGTGGCTAAGTTACAAACTAACTACCAGCCCATCCTCGTTTGTTCAGTACTCAGTAACCTGTTTTGTTAACAAAAATTACTGTTCTCTTAGGACTCTAAATAAAAAAATAACCCCTCATTTTGTGTTTGAAAGATTCTTTATCTATAATAGAAAAAAATTCTAAATTTCTGATTTAGAATTTGTTTTTGACCAATTTTTTTTATTTAAATGTACAATTTGTACATATTTGGTTTTTTTTGAAGATTTCAGATAAGTGATTCTATTATTGTGCATTGGTACTCTTCCATGTTGTCATTTTTTTGTTTCATGGGTGGAGTCATTTTTTTATGTGACTCAACCCATGAAAGGTTGTAGTACATGAACTTACAGTACATTAGCACCATGGGTAGGCTAAGGATATTTTTTTTAATCAATTTTTCTGGGTTTTTTTCTGTCTCTACTTTTATCTGTCTGGAAACCCTACTGTGGGGACCTAATGTGGAATATTTTTAAGCCCGTCAGGTTTACAAATAAGTGGACAGTGGTCTCACCCCAAATGATGAACTACATTTCTCACCTAAAGATAATCACAGATATCCATACCCACAGCCTGGTGGCAGGAACAGGTATGCTAACCACTCAGTCAGCCAGCCAGGCCAGCAATCTTGCTGGTTCCCATTAATACTCTATGTTCTGTGGTCAGTACAGTTTCCTGCCAATCGTTAGTGTTTTTTTGCCATTAGTGTGCGATTTTTTACTCTACTGACATATTTGCTACAAAATTCAGTTTGTTATCGTGAAGGTTTTGAGTTTTTTTATACTGTTTATAATAGTGAGCTTAAAATAGACTTGGTTCTTTGTTCTATGGCTAAAGCTTTTTCTGCAGTAGGCTATTATCTTGTTTTCTTTCTTTCTGTTATGTATATCTCAACCCTGATTTGTCCTTTTTTATTCTTTACTTAAACTCCGTGACATTGTCGTGAATGGTCAACTGCCGACTGCTGCCATTTATTTATTTCTAATAGATCTTATGTTCCAATGCTCTGTAATTGAACAAATTTATTTGTTTTATGACTACGCCAGTTAGACTATGTATTGAGAGCAAGATTATAAGATTTTAAACAAAAGACAAAGCAGATATTGTTAGCAATCCCCATTTATGTTAATCTTTACCTTTAATTAGTCATGGCTTAATTATTGATCACTTAAACTTTATCTTATGCAGATTTGAAATTTTTAGGATAGTGCATTGACAGAATCAGTCCAATGTATAGTTCACAAACAATTTAATTAAATCAAAAACAAATATTTCAGTCTGATCCACATTAACATATATATCATCATCGTCGTCATCATCATCAAATTCCTGCCACGTACCCTCAAGGGGTATACAGGATATGATAGTACTACATGACAAAAATTACATCATTACTACCTTCCTATCTACAATTTTCCTCCAAATCAGTCTGTTACTTGTCAAGACTCCAACATTATCAGATCTTATATTTCTATCATCTAAGGCACTTTGTACCGCATCAATCCACCTATATCTTGGTCTTCCTCTGGGTCATTTTGCTGCCAACCTGGCAGAGAACACTTGTTTTACTAATCTTTCCTCGCCCATTCTGTTTAAGTGACCAACCACCTGAGATTAGCTCTGCTAATGCATTCCTGGATGCCGACAATGTCAAGTTCTTTCCTAATATCCTCGTTTTAATATGATATTGCATTTGATGCCATCTGTTCACGCCTATAATCTTTCTCAGTACTCTCATATCTGCGGTCTCTAGTCTGGTCAAGTGTTTTACTTCTGACCCAGCTCTCAGATCCATAAGTTAAAACTGGTTTGAACACTGTCTTGTATACAGCTAATTTAGTGTTCCGACTAATTTCACTCTTATTCCATATGAATTTATTCAATTGACTTCCCACCATACCAGCTTTGCTGATTCTGTTGTCTATTTCTATATTTAATTAACCATCTTCAGTAAAAATCGTGCCTCAGTAGCTGAAATGTTTTGGTTCTCCATTCACAACACAGTTGACATTTTCAATGTCTTTGTCTTTTTATTGCTGACCTTCATACCATATCTATTACAACAGCTATTCAATTTAGTCAGAGAATCTTGCAGACTTGTAGCGGATTTATTTAGAAGTATAACATCATCCGCATAAAGTAAAGAGCTGATATTAACATCTCCAATTTTGATATCATGTTTAATACCACTTTCCTTCATAATGTGATCCATATAGATAATGAATAACAGAGGGGATAATGTACATCCTTGTCTCACACCAGATTTAACATTAAACCATCTTCCTGTACTTCCTTCAATTCTAACTGCTGACTTACAACTCAAATAAAGAATAAGTATTGCTTGATATAATGACTCATTGACACCATATAACTGGCACCTTGTCATATGCCTTTTCCAAATCGACAAAACTTAAATACAGATCTTTATTATATTCCCATGCTTTCTCGACTATTTGTCGTAAAGTGAAGATCTGATCCTGAGAGCCTCTGTTTGGCCTGAATCAAGCTTGTTCTTCAACAAGCTTTTCTTCCACAATTCTTCTCAACCGTTTCTCAAGTATACTTGCATAGATCTTGCCAGGAACACTCAGTAGGGAAATACCTCTGTAATTCTCACATTCAGTTTTATTTCCCTTTTTATATATTGGTACTATGAGAGCTCTACTCCAATCATCGGGAATTCGTCCCTCTGTCCAGGCTTTCTGAACAATGCAGTGCAGCCACTGTAAGACTCTTATACCACCATACTTCAGCATTTCTGGTCGAATATCATCTACTCCTGCTGCCTTTCCACATTCAAGCCTTTGATGGCTTTTTCTACTTCAAGTATGGATATGTATTCCTGACTGCATGCCTGGTCAGTGTTTTTTTATCACTGTGCTATCATCATTGCTTGTTTCATTTAGCAGTTTTTCAAAGTAATTACTCCATACTTCAAGGATATCTTTTTTCTCCCGTTTTCATGTCACCTTTATCATCTCTAACTCCTTTTACAGCACTCTTTTCTCCATTCCTAAGCTTCTTCAATAACCTCCAGAATATTTTGCCACCTTCTTGATATTTATTTTCTATATTCTTGCCAAAGTCCTCCCATGACTTTTGTTTAGCTAGTTTTACACAGTGTTTAGCATTCTTGCATTTGTCTCTATATTCTCTAAGAGCACAAGCTGACTTATTTGACAGAAACTTTTGATATGCTTTCTTCTTTTCCTTCACTGCCTCTTTAACTTCCTGTGTCCACCAGGGAGTTCTGATTTTTTTATCCTTGCAGACAACCTCACCACATGCCTCTCTGGCTGAATCAATCAATGTTTTCTTCAGAGTTTGCCACTGAATCTCCAAGGTTTGATTCCTGTTCTCAAACGCTTTCATTTTTTCTTCAATAATCTTTGTGTATTTTAGTCTACAGTTCACATCTGAGAGCTGCTCAACTTTTATTCGCTTTAAAACTTTCTTACATGTCATTCTTTTCAATATGAAATTTAATTTTATCCTGCTCAAGACTAAATAGTGATCACTTCCAATTTCAAATCCTCTGTACACTCTGGTGTCCTGCACCAGGGAGAAAACATCACTATCAACAACAACATAGTCAATGAGACTTTTCTTATTCCTTGCCTCTTCTCTCCATGTGAATTTGTGCACATTTTTATGTTGGAACATGGTGTTAGTAATAACCAGTCCATGTCCTGAGCAGAAATCCAACAGGTATTTGCCATTATTATTAGCTTTGCTCTTTTCTCCAAATTTTCCCAAAATATTTTTGTATGTCTCACAATCATTTCCTACTCTGCTATTTAGATCCCCAACAAAGACCAACTTTTCCTTTTTCATTGTGTCAGTTGCTTTTTTTAAAGCCTCAAAAAATTCCTCCACTTCTACCTTAGTAGAACCTTCTGTGGGGCCATTGGCACAAATAAGTCTCACTGTCCAGTTCCCCAATCTCATATTTGCCCACATTACTCTACTTGAGACTGGCTGCCATTCAAGAAGATTAGCCTCGTATTTTTTGTTGAATACTATGGCTACTCCTTCTTTTCCTTGATTGTCATTGCTTGAATATAATATTTTGTATTTATTGCTCAGGGAGATCTCACCAGTTTTGGTCTTTGTTGTTTCAGTCACCCCTATTATGTCGATCTGGTACTTATCTAATTCCTCAGCTAGCTCCATTTCTTTGCCATTCAGGCTTCTTACATTGATAGTACCGATCTTTAACTCTGGTGATGTTGAGTTGGGGTTTATTTTCAGATTTGTTCCAGTAGCTGACTTTTCGCTGTTCACCCTGGTTCCCTGGCGAAAATAACGGGGGCCTTGTTTAACCAGGCGATGCCCCAGCCGGCATGAAATTTTGTCATGTTGTACCATCATTTTTTTATTTTGGTTTAACCAATAAGAATATAATTTGGTTGGCTAAATCCCAAATTGCCAGCCCATCCTCGTTCGTTCAGTATCCAAGTAGATACCCAACAGGGTGCACCACGAGAAGGTGAGGATTGGACATTAGGTCAGAAGCCCTGGTCGGTTCTCCGCATTCCTTTAAAGGCTATGTGGAGGTCTCCTCTCAGTTATACAGCTTTGACCCTTAAGCACCCCTAACACACACACACACACACACACACACACACACACACACACAATTGCATTACAAGTCTTTATCAGTTTCAATTCTTCCTGATTCAGACCTAGTTTTATGTTTCTTCCCTTAAAGTCAAATCACAATCTAGAATATCCTGCAAGTCATATATACACAAACTGGAAATAAGGCACACCTTAGCAAGCTTAATTCAATATTAAATTACATTATCCAGTTCAGTACTCTTCTTACTCTTACAATAATTAATTATACACAGTTGAGATTAAGACACCTTGAGTGAGCTTATTTCAATTGTTAACTTAGACAATTTTATTGCACCCATAAGCAGACATGCTTCATATACATTCTTGCTCAGAAATATCACATATACAAGCTTATAATTCTCGTTCAGCAGTGCCTTTTACAGAATCTTTTGATCACACAAAAGTGCTCCTTTTTGTCTTTCTTTCCTTCTGCTGGCTAGTTCTTGATCTGCTAAATCTCTTCTTTGTTCGAGTCATCGATTATTCTATGCCCTTTAGGACCCTTAATATGGTGGCAATGTGCAGCTCTTTCCTAGCGAGATGTCCCGACAAATGGCACAATAGTTCTCATGGCAGCAGCAGACCCAGGCATGAGACAATTGAGAACTGTCAGACCTACGACACTTCTCTTTCAATTATTGACACCCGATCTCACGTAGCGGCAGACCCAGGCAAATTCGGCTTATAAAGGGTCGGACTTCCACTGTATGCACATCTCTCGAAACTTCCATATATGGTAATATATTGACATTCGAACATGACGACTTCATACTTTGCAGATCTTTTGAAATTGCCATATATGGACACGAGTTAACAGCATTACATAATGATGTCATGTGGCACATTATTTTAACCAACGTTTATGGTTCAGTTATTACAATTACAAAAATTATTACAGACAAAATTTTACATTTCTTTAAGTGCAATCTCCCTAGAAAAACATGTAAAAATGAACATAAATTACTTATCATGAGAGTTTTGTAAGGATACAGCACATGGTTTCATTACAGTAGCATTCACTATAGTGAGAGAAGTGGAAAGACAAAAGAGAAGTTGCACACAACAGCTTTAGCAAGGAACCAGAAGGCTCAACTTCCACTCAGCAGGAGACGACTTCCTGCATTTGGCCCTTTCAAAGATTTGAATTTGCTAAATTGTTTAATAGATGTTGCAAGCTGAATACAAAACTTAAGTTTTTAACATAGGCAATTTAAGATATTTTATCTTAAATGCTTTAGCACTTGGTAAGCCAGGGCAAGGATAGGTAATCAGGAGTTTTGTGAGATATGAAAGCCCTCCAGCAAGGATGATTAAAGTTATTCAGTGAGGACAGATGATTAGAATAGGAAAACAGAAAGAGTAATCAGAACATGCAAAGAGACGCAGAAATCATGGATATTATCCCATTTGGTACCATTGAAATGGCAAAAAGATATTATACCGAGATTGGCTGGGTAACAATCAATTCATAAAAAAGCAAAATGAACAACAAAAAGGTCCAGGGTGTTGAGAAAATAAAATTTATCTGGACAATTTGCATTAGATCAATACTAACAGCAAATAATTCAACTCTTCCAGCTTGATCTGTGAAGTGAGAGAAAGAAAGCCAGTTTGAATTATGAACACCGAGGTTTCCAATGAAGATAATCTCACTGTTTGGATAATTAGGTTGTAGCAGGTCAACCTTCAGAGATGAATTATCAAAAAAGATCAAAGTGTTACAGAAATTAGCAGAGTGGTAAAGGCTATAAAATGTGAAATGAAATTTTGAGCTAGATCAGATCATCACTGCATATATTTTTAACAAGTCTCCCACCTATGAAAGGTGGAAAACCTATAATACCCAAGTACAATAGGCAAAAGAAGATTTTTATCATTTTTTTTTTTATATTATGTTTTTTGTTTTTTTTTTGCATAGTCTGCTAGCCCTGTTATAAAAACCATATATGGAAATTTTCAAACTTTTAAAAAAATGTTCAAGCCACTTCAAAATTCCAATAAACAGGGAAGTAGTATCAAAAAGCCATCAATGAAATTTATCTCCCACCTAAAGACAATCACAAATACCTGTGCCAATGGCAGGATTCAAACCAAGGCCTGATTATACCTGTGGGAGGAAAGAGAATATTTTAATCACTTAGCCAACCAGACCAGCTAATGATGAAAAAGAACATTATGAATGTCATCTGGAAATGCTATATTTAAAATATGTAATATTTTAAATATTTTGAATAAACATCAAAAACTAAACCTGCCTCAGTAGCTCAGCTGGAAAGGGCATCTGCTTATTTACCACAAAAGTAAGTTTGAATACCATGTAAGGCATTCAATGCTTGTAAAAGCCTACGCTAGATGAATTTTTATAACTCCTTAAGTGTAAGGCTAATTGTTTTTATTTAAAAATTCTAAATAGCAAAGAGATCCAAGTTTGAAATCGTTAATTTCTAACAAATATGTAATGATCTGATCATCTTTATAAACTCTTCATATTATATTATTAGCTTTCAAGATAATACTAATAAAAATTTGAGTTGATTTACTACTGAATGCACTCAACATCTCAGTGAATTATGAAAAAACATATACATTACCTCCTCCACCTTCTGTAGTAGGTAATGGGGGAAAAACAAGATGACTAGCTTCATCTGGTGATTCACTAATAGTACCTTGGTGACGTTTGATTATATCTTTAAGGCGAGGCACTAGTTGTTTATCTACATCTGGCATTACATAAATATGAGGTAAGGAAAGACATTTATTTTGAACTAGCGTCTTTTCAATAGTCATAAACATCTCTACATTGCGATCCATCCTTGAAGGTGACTGGAAATCAAATCTGCGCCTAAAATTCAGAGAAATTTTTTAATTACAACAAAAAATTTGTGCGATGATATCATAAAACATTTCAAACTTAATTGTACTCTATTAAGACACCAAGATTAATTAATATAGAGAATTTACTCAGAATAAATGAATTAAAACTTATTTATTAAAAAAAAAAATTGTTAAATGAAACTAGCAGTGATGATAGCACAGTGATAAAAAAACACTGACCAGGCATGCCATCAGGAATACATATCCATACTTGAAGTAGAAAAAGCCATCAAAAGTCTAAAATGTGGAAAGGCAGCTGGAGTAGATGATATTCGACCAGAAATGCTCAAGCATGAAGGTATAGAAGTCTTACAGTGGCTGCACTGCATAGTTCAGAAAGCCTGGACAGAGGGACGAATTCCCAATGATTGGAATAGAGCTCTCATAGTACCCATATATAAAAAGGGAAATAAAACTAAATGTGAGAATTACAGAGATATTTCTCTACTGAGTGTTCCTGCTAAGATTTATGTAAGTATACTTGAAAAACAGTTAAGAAGGATTGTGGAAGAGGAGCTTGTGAAGAACAAGCCAGATTCAGACCAAATAGAGGCTGTCAGGATCAGATTTTCACTTTATGACAAATAGTTGAGAACTCATGGGAATATAACAAAGATCTGTATTTAAGTTTTGTAGATCTGGAAAAAGCATATGACAAGATGCCAAGAGAGAAGCTATTCAAAATGCTACAGTTGTATGGTCAGTGGGGGTATTATATCAAGCAATACTTAGTCTTTATTTGAGTTGTAAGTCAGCAGTTAGAATTGAAATACAAGAAGATGGTTTAATATTAAATCTGGTGTCAGACAAGGATATACATTATCCCCTCTGTTATTTATTATCCATATGGATCAACTTATGAAGGAAAGTGATATTAAATCTGATATCAAAATTGGAGATGCTAATATCAGCTCTTTGCTTTTGAGATGTCGCATATAATAATGGTAAATGCCTGCTGGATTTCTGTTCAGGATATGGATTAGTTATTACTAACACCATGTTCCAACATAAAAATATACACAAATTCACATGGAGAGAAGATGCAAGAAATAAGAAAAGTCAATGTTATAGTTGATACTGATGTTTTCCCACTGGCTCAGGACATAAGAGTATATACAGAGAATTTGAAATAGGAAATGATCAATATTTAGTTTTGAGCATAATAAAATACTTTCATATTGAACAGAAGAGTATGTAAGAAAGTTTTAAAACGAATCAAGGTTGAACAGCTTTCAGAGGTGAACTGTAGGCTCAAAAACACAAACATCAGTGAAGAAAAAAATGAAAGAATTTGAAAATAAAAACCAAACTTTAGAGATTCAATGACAAACTAAAAAAAACATTGATCGATTCAGCCAGAGAGGCATGTGGTGAGGTTCCTGTAAGGATAGAAAAATAAGAAATCCATGGTGGACTCAAGAAGTTAATGAGGCAGTGAAGGAAAAGAAGAAAGCATATCAAAAGTTCCTGGCAAATAAGTCAGCTTGTGCTCTAAGAGAATACACAGACAAATGCAAGAATGCTGAACACTGTGTAAAACTAGCTAAACAAAAGTCATGCGAGGACTTTGGCAAGAATATAGAAAATAAAAATTAAGAAGGTGGCAAAATATTCTGGAGGTTGTTGAAAAAGCTTAGAAATGGAGGAAAGAGTGCTGTAAAAAGAATTAGAGATGATAAAGGTGACATGAAAACAGGAGAAAAAGATATCCTTGAAGTATGGAGTAATTACTTTGAAAAATTGCTAAATGAAACCAGCAGTGATAGCACAGTGGGAAAAAACACTCAACAAGCATACAATCAGGAATAGATATCCATACTTGAAGTAGAAAAAGCCATCAAAGTCTTGAAATGTGGTAAGGCGGTAGGAGTAGATGATATTCGACCAGAAATGCTGAAGTATGGTGGTGTAAAGGTCTCACAGTGGCTGCACTGCATAGTTCAGTATGACAAATCAATGGGACATTATATTAAGCAATACTTAGTCTTTATTTGAGTTTTAAGTCAGTAGTTAAAATTGAAGTACAGGAAGATGGCTTAATGTTAAATCTGGTGTGAAACAAGGATGTACATTATCCCCTCTGTCATTCATTATCTATATGGATCACATTATGAAGGAAAGTGGTATTAAACATGATATCAGAATTGGAGATGTTAATGGCAACTCTTTGCTTTATGCATACGATGTTATACTTCTAAATAAATCTGCTACAAGTTTGCAAGATTCCCTGACTAAATTGAATAACTGTTGTAATAGATATGGTATGAAGGTCAGCAATAAAAAGACAAAGACAATGAAAATAGGCAGAATCGTTGAAAATGTCAACTGCGTTGTGAATGGAGAACCTGTGAAATAAGTAAAACATTTCACCTACTTAGGCACAATATTTAGTGAAGATGGTTAATTAAATATGGAAATAGACAATAGAATCAACAAAGCTGGTATGGTAAGAGGTCAATTGAATAAATTCATATGGAATAAGAGAGAAATTAGTCCGAACACTATATTAGCTGTATACAAGACAGTGTTCAAACCAGTTTTAACTTATGGATCTGAGAGCTGGGTCAGAAGTAAAAGACTTGACCAAAGACTAGAGACCGCAGATATGATAGTCCTGAGAAAGATTAGAGGCATGAACAGATGGCATCAATGGCAATATCATATTAAAAAAAACGAGGATATTAGGAAAGAACTTGACATTATCAGCATCCAGGAATGCGTTAGCAGAGCTAATCTCAGGTGGTATGGTCACTTAAACAGAATGGACGAGGAAAGATTAGCAAAACAAGTGTTCTCTGCCAGGTTGGCAGGGAAACGACCCAGAGGAAGACCAAGATATAGGTGGGTTGATACAGTACAAAGTGCCTTAGACGATAGAAATATAAGATCTGGTAATGTTGGAGTCTTGACAAGTAACAGACTGATTTGGAGGAAAATTGTAGATAGAAAGTTAGTAATGATATAAGTTTTTCATGTAGTTCTACCATATCCTATACACCCATTGATGGTACATGTCAGGAATTTGATGATGATGAAAATCATCAAAAACCTGAAATGTGGAAAGGCAGCTGGAGTAGATGAAATTTGGCAAGAAATGGTCAAATATGGAGGTATAAAAGTTTTACAGTGGCTGCATTGTATAATTCATAAGGCCTGGTCAGAGGGTCAAATTTCATATGATTGGAGCAAAGCTCTCATAGTACCATCTGCAAAGAGGGGAAATAAAACTGAATGTAACAATTTACAGAGCTATTTCCTTACTGAGTGCTGCTGATAATATTTAGGCAAGTATACTAAAAATAGCTACGAAAAATTATGGAAGGTAAGCATAGTGAAGAACAAGTTGCATTTAGGCTGTTTTTTGGTTTGTTGATCTGGAGAAGGCATATGACAAGGCCAAAAGGAAAGCTATCCAAAAATGCTACAGTTGTATGGTAAAAATGGGACATCATGCAAACAGTCTCTATTCAAGCTGTAAGTCAGAATTGAAGGAAGTACCGGTAGTTGGTTTGATGTAAAATCTGGTGTCAGACAAGGATGTATATTATCCCCCTCTTTATTCAATATCTATATGGATCACATTATGAAGGAAAAATGGTATTAAATCTGATATCAAAATTGGAGATGTTAATCTGAGCTCTTTACTTTATGCAGATGATGTTATACTTCTGAATAAATCCAATTCATGTCTGCAAGATTCTGTGACTAAACTGAATAACTGCTGTAACAAATTTAGTATGAAAAATCAGTAATAAAAAAAAATTACAATGAAAATAGGCAGAAACATTGAAAACATCAACTGTATCCTGAATGGTGAATAGAACAAGTAAAACATTTCAGATATTTAGACAAAAAATTTCAGTGAGATGGAAAATTAAATATGTGAATAGACAACAGAATCAGTCAAGTTAGTCAAAAAAATTAGTACAAACACAAAACCAGCTGTTTACAAGACAATGTTCAAGCCAATTTTAACTTATGGATCTGAGAGCTGGATTAGAAAGAAAACACTTGATCAAAGACTGGAGACATCTGATATGAGCATTCTGAGAAAGATTAGTGGAGTGAACAGATGGCATCAACAGTAGTATAATTAAAAAATGAGGATAGTAGAAAAGAACTTGTGCAACTGTTAGCATTCAAGAATATGTTAGTAGAACTAATCTCAGGTGATATAGTCACTCAAACAGAATGGGAGAGGAAAGATTAGAAAAACAAGTGTTCTTTGGCAGGTTGATAGGAAAAAGACAGAGGAAGACTAAGATATAGATGGATTGATACAGTAAAAAAGTGCCTTAAAAGGCAAAAATATAAGATCTGATAATATTGGAATCTTGACAGATAACATATAATTTGAAAGAAAACTATTGATTGACAGTTAGTAATGGCATAATAGTAATAAATTAAAAAGTTACTATTATACTTATTATAATACTAATAACTTTATTATACTCAGAACTATTATACTATTATAATTGCCAGCCTGTTTGGCCGAGTGGTTAGCATATCCACTCTTGAGGCAAGAGGCTGTGGATTCGAATCCCAATGTTTGCATGGATGTTTGTGATTGTCTGTGAAAATAAAGGGTGGGCCAAAAGTCACAAAGGGATCTAAAGTTTTAATAACTTTGTTTTTAATTTTTTTCTTTTTTCTTTACAGATTTTATAAAGAAGACCTTGGAAATGATTAACCATGGAAAAATTCATGACTGAACAGCAAACACAAATTGTGAAATTTTACTATCAAAACCAAGGATCAATAATTCTGACCCAACAAGCATATCGTTGCCATTACAGCATGAGAGATTCTCCAAGAAGAGAATCAATGATTAGGCATTTGATTGGTCATTTTGAAGAACAGGGTTCAGTAAGTGACCTTCCACGAACAGGTAGACTGCACTCAATGCGGAACGAAGCCACAGTTGAGTGTGTAAGGGAGAGTATTGCAGAAGACCAGAGCACATCAACTCAAAGGCGGTCTGGACAGGTTTGAATCTCTCAGACGTCACTCCGACATATATTCTGAAAACCTTGAACCTTTTCCATATAAAATCCAGTTGGTGCAACAGTTGAAGCCACCAGATTTTAATATGCAGTCAGATTTCAAGAATTAGCAAGAAGAGATCCCGAATTTATCCACAAGCTGATAATGTCAGATGAAGCACATTTTCATTTGAATGGCTTCATTAACAAAACTGCAGGATTTTGAATTTGGAAAATCCTAGGGCAATTCACCAAAAAGGAATTGCATCCCCCTTAAATGTACAGTCTGGTGTGGGATGACGTTGGAAGAAGTGATTGGACCATACTTTTTCGAAGACCACGTTGACCTTGTCAATGTTACAGGAGATGAATATTGGTGTATGATCGAAAATTTCTTATTCCCAGCAGTTCAAGATAAACATGATATGTGGTTCCAATAGGATGGTGCAACAGCTCACGCAGCAAGGGTCACAATCTAATTGCTCAGCAAATTTTTAAGGAAAGAATAATTTCCTGTGGTTGCAACATAAACTGGCCATCACGTTCTCCAGATCTGATGACTCTTTTATTTCAAAGAAAACATTTATGTTAACAAGTCTCAGATACTCCAACAGCTGAAGAACAATATTCGGGCCAAAATCAGAGAACTGGAAATTGAGACACTAAGAGGTGTCATGAAAAAAGTCTTAGAAAGGGCAAAGCATGGTATTGTATTGTAAATTTAAATAAAAAAATAAAGGAGTTATTAAATATTGAAATCACCCTTCGGGACTTTTGGCCCTTCCTGTACTAGTAGTGGGCAGTAGATGGCATTGGTGTAGATGATGGGGTTTGCTGTAGTTGGTGGCTTGAGTGGTGGAGACGGAGAGTTCTAGAATAGGTTTTCTCCCTTGATGAGTCTTTGGACTCACTGGAGGTGTCAGGTAATAATAATTATCCTGTACAACCCCTGAGGGCATATATCAGGAAATTAATGAACTTTTGAGAGGGTGTTATAGGATATCAGTTGATAAAATTTTTCCTTCTATGGAAGGTGGGTAGAGACCAGGGAAGATCTGTGAAAATTAAGTTTGTGTGCAGTTAAGAAAGGGGTAAGTACTAGATTTTTCTCTCATAGAACAGTGAGTTGACTGACTGGGCTTTATGGTGCAAGGACAGCAGAGGTGATACTGTGCTAAGAAACAGGTTACAGCAGTACACAGGGTTGATAGGTAAATAAATAAAGAGTTATCTTCTTCTTCCTTTCCAGTAATAGGCTTAGTATGGGCTTGTTACAGTCTCTTCCCATCTTTTCAAAGGCTGTCCTCTATTCCTTCTCTCTTGAGGTCGATATTTCTGTATCTCTCTGGGGAGTCTTCCTTCTCTCCTTCTTTCTGTATGTTGTCTCCATCTCACTCTATAAAGATCGATGTAGTCTGAAACAGATAACAGCTCAAATTCCTTTAAGATGTCGCTATTTCTTTTGTAGTCTGGTCTCTTATATCTCGCTGTTTTGCACATGAATCTCATTTCAGGACTTAGCAGTCTTTTTCTATCTGCTTGAGTTATGATGCAGGCTTCTGCTTGTGTGAATTGAATATATTTTATATCTGGTGTTTAAAAGGCTAATAGTTTTGACATTCATTAATATTGCCTCTTTTGAAGATGGGGTCATGGGTTAGGATAATTCTTGCTATTGAGTTATGGATTTTATTCTTATTAAATTTGGTTTGAATATCTGATTGATAGTCTTTATTTTTATATAATTGGTTATTTCATATTGCATGTCTTTCTCTTTTTCATAAGATAAGTGGCAACCTAACCAGTTGTATAATATCAACATTGATGCAAATTTTGCTTCTAATTGGGTCTTGGCCTTTAAATGCAGTGACTATGATTTTGGAAGTGGAGATTTTCATATTGTATGTTTATGCTATTTCATTTAATGAAAAGGCTGCTCGCTGGAATCCTCGTTATCTTCAATTAGAACCTAATTGATGTGAAAGCCAAAACTGGTTGTTTCCGTCTCCTCTCTTATATTATTAATATTAAAGAGGAGTGGCGATAAACTACATCCTTGTCTTACACCTGCATTTATGTTGTGATTCAGAAGAGTCAATTCATGTTGAAGGGGAGAAAAGAATAAGGGATGTATAATGTGTCACCAACACACGAAATCATATGTTTTATACTCAAAATTTTCCAACTGTTATACAAGTAAAACAGTTAGCATTTTAAAAACTAGAATGTTCATAAAAGATAAGCTGATTGTCTGACATGTAATAATAAACACACAAATCCCATGAAATGGATTGATTACCCTATTATTGGAATGGATTCGCCTTCTTTTGCCATGGGCAGAAGTGTCGAGGGTTCTCTCATCTGTGGTCGAACTATAATTTGGTTATAGTTATATATACTGAAAATTGCTTTAATTAACTGGTTAGGAATGTTGTCATCTCTTAAAATTTCCAGTAGCTTATTACAAATGACTTTATCAACAGCCTTTTTATAACTGATGAATATGCATCTCTAAATTGAATTCTCTTATTTTTTCTTATCAGAAGCTTAAGAGTGAAAAAAGCATCAGTGCAGGATTTACCTTTATGGAAACCATTCTGTTCCTCTCCAAAAATATTTTCATAATATTTGGTTAGTCTTTAAGAGACTTGAATATATTTTATATCTGGTGTTTAAAAGGCTAATAGTTTTGGAATTCATTAATATTGCCTTTTTTGAAGATGGCGACAATCATAACATTTTGCCAGTTTTCATGATGTTAACTTAGGATCTTATTCATGAATTCTTGTAGTTTTTATATGAAGTTGTCTCCATAGATTTGAAAATTTCCATATTGATACCATCTTCTCCCAAGCTTCTATGGTTCTTGCATTGTTTAAGTGTAGACTAAAAAAATTTAAAGGTAAAGGAGTCTGTTGAATTATTTGCAGATAATGGTTCTGAGAGTAGGTTGTCATCGATTGTCTATAAATTCTTGTTGTGGTAAAGACACCACAGACCAAAAATGGACTAGCTGGAGAAATTTACAGTCTGAGTGGCCAAAAGGAGAGATGACATCTTTAGTATATTTGGAAGGCGAGACAATTAACAAACTGACACCAGGCACCGTACAAATTGTGTCAGTCAGTACCCAGCTATGAGACATGATAAATCATCTCTTATTTCTAGTCTGCCACTTATCAGTCATGATGAATCATCATGTGTATTTCTAAAGAAGCTAAAGTTACATTAGAAAGGTTTTGCTTTCAGGTTGTATAATTCACTGATGATGAAGGAAAAATTCTATAAACTGTTTGTATTGTTAAATTTCTAAAGGTGTATGTGATTATATTTTAATATGATATGAACCCTTCATGAGTGAGGGAAAGAAGAGACATGAATATAAATAAATTTGTTATAATCAAATAAATATCCAGTTTACAGCTGTGGTATTATGGATGGTAAATTCATCATGATTGATAAATTACTCTGAAAGGGAATGAATTAGATGTCATCTTTATAAACTCTAGTTATAATGTATGAATTTATGAAGGGCTTCATCTTTAAAAAAAAAGTTATTTCCAACAAATAATTAATAAATAGTTTTTATGCATATCATTAGCTTATTAACAACTGCATGGAGGGGCAGATCCATCAAATTGCAAAGCATAATTTTGTAATTTGCCTGGGCATGGGTGTCAGTTACACACGTTGACTTAGCTCTTAACGAGCAAATCAATATATGTAAAATTTTGCTGGAGACTAGCAGATACAGTCTTTCTTTTATAGAACACAGAAGGAAAGCTAATTAACACGTTCAACTTTAAGCACCTGCACAAAGTATATCATTTGATACTTCCTCATGGCATGGAACTAATTATATAAAACAGGATTCATTTCTCTGCATTAAGATAAATTTTTATTCACAATGTAATGAAACTATTATTATTACATGACACTTCTAAAGAGTCTCAGTACTCATTGCAGGAGAGGCACTCCACTCTACTCTGCTACACACGTCAATAACTCCTGTGCTACTTAATTCTCTAACTACACACATAGCCACCCGATTCTGAATTTAAAAAATAAATAATATAGAAACACGGATTATTTTATGAAAGGAACAATGTGGTTTGCCATACACTGTTTAATTATGTTTAATAAGAATGAAAACCATATTTACATAAACAGTAATATTCAGCACCAGAATATAAAATATGTGCAAGCGCAACTTTATATTTCTAGAGAAACAGGCGAGGGGAATACTGATTGAAGTGATTGTCTTTGTTTTCTTTTATTTTGTAGATAATGTGCAGTGATAACCACAAAATAGAAATACACTGGATATTTATATATACTTCACTTGGTCCATCCATTTATGTCATGTACATTTTTTAAAACTAAATGTTATATAAAGTCGACATAAGAAACCACTAGTTCTAAGATATTCTCTATACCATGAAGACAGTTCACAAATATTAGTTACACGCAAAAATTCTATAAAATAAAATTTTAAAAATTTTAAAAATTGAAACCGGCATATCACATATATTGCTGAATGCATAAAAATGTGCCTGACTACCACAAGCGAAAATTTTTAAATAAAAATTGTCCTGTCTAACTTGGAAACTATTCAGCCTTGTTACCTTCAAAGTATGCTCTTCTACTTTGTATACACTGATGCCAGTGTTTCTTCTATCCTTTGAAACATTTGTAGAAGATTTCTTTCAGGATACTACACAGTTCCGCAAGCAATTTTTTTGAGTCAATCAACTGAAAACATCGACCTTTTAATGTCAATTTCAATTTGGGGAATAAAAATGAGTCTGCTGGTGCAAGGTCAGGTGGGTAAGCAGGCTGTGGAATAACCACTGTTTTGTGCTTCACCAAAAATTGACAGATTAGCAATGTGTGCAGGTACATTATGAAGCATCCAACAGTTTTTCCCTCTAAGCATCAGGCTTTTTTTTCTGATAGCCTTATAAAGATATTGCATTACCTCAAGATAACACTCTTTGTTCACTCTCTTGCCTTATGGAAGAATTTATGGTGAACAATGTCCTCAGAATCGAAAAAACTGTCATCATTTTAACGTTTGACCGCACTCGTCTTGATTTTTTGGGTCATGGTGACCCTTTTGACACCTACTGTGACAAATGAGCTTTTGTTTTGATGTCATAGCCGTAAACCAATGTCTCATCCCCGGTAATGGTGTTTTTTAAAAAAAAGTTTTCATCCTCATAAGCTCGACTGAAATGCTCTTGCCTCACATCAGCTCTAATTTGTTTTTGATTGAGAGTCAAAAGATGAAGCACATATTTGGCTGCAATGCAATGCATGCCTAAATTTTGCATAAGAATCTCATGACAAACAAACAGTTTTTGAAATGTTTACTTCTTCAGCTACTCATGAACAGTTAAACGGTGGTTAGAACGGATGACTTCATGAACTTTTACATTATTTTTGTCAATTTTCGATGTTGATGGTCATCCTGAATGAGAATCATCGTTGACTAAAGTTCGGCCATCTTCGAAAAACGTTTCCACCACTTATACACTTGAGTCTGCCTTAAAGCCTCATTTCCAAATGCTGTTTTTAACATTTCAAAAGTCTTCCTGAAAGAGTTTCCCAATTTGATGCAAAACTTCACAAAAATTCGTCAATCATGAAAATAAATTGTAAACACAAAAAAAAAATCGCCAGATGAACTGAACACGTGTTAACACAAACAGATGTAATACAGTAACTAAGTAAAATATCATGTTGCAGTTTTTGCTAAATTGCAGCTTATGAAGCAAGCAGCTAGTAGTGCTTGTTGACACGATAATTCAAAAGTTTGGGAATTTTCCATATAAACCTTGTATATTACAATGTTCAAAAGCTACTGCCAAATGCACAATACATTGTATTGTAAAATGAACACATGTTAAAAAAAAGGGGGTCCATGGTTATAAGAATGTCACAAATAGTGAGGCAATGAGGCAACAGATTTGTTAAAAACAAGTACCTTAGTTGTGCGGATACTTTATACATAAATGTTTGTTTGCTCGTGCTTGAGCAAAGAATTAAAACAAGAATATAATTTCTTGTCTAGTATAATTTATTAAAGGCTAGAAAGATGATGGTTGAAAATTTATATAGTTATTATGGTAGACAGATGTTCAATTTTTGTTAGATTATTATTAACACAATGTGTTCATCCCTTCAGTTTAATCAGTGGAGTTAGAGAAAGGAAGCCAATTTGAGTTGTGAACATTTAAGATCTCAAGGAAATGTGACCTCACTGTTAAGTGATCAGACTACAGAAAATCAAGATTCAGAGCTAAATAATCAAAAGAGGTCAGAGTGATTATCAGAATTTGGAGAATGAAAAAAAATGCAAATGAAACAAAGTGCAGCAAGGGAATTTTGAGTCAGAAGAGATCATAAGGAGTGAATTCCAGGCTTGATATTCTCCGATATGGAATGCCAGATCTGATGACTGCCAAATGCACAATACATGCAATGCATAGCCTGACACGAGCATATTAAAAAAGGGAATTAATTGAAACTACACTACATGTTTCCTACAGAAGGAAACATGTAATATAGTTTAAATGAAGTGGACAGAATAGCTGTTGAAGCTACCAGCTGAGGTTCTGTAAGAAATAACAAAATGATTTAGATTCAGGTATTAGTGCATATTATTTATGTTGGTGTTAAGGACATACTTTTTGGTATGGATTTCTGTTGTTTAATTTTGTTTGTATTTTTGATAGCTTGCATTTTCGTATGGAAATTTTTCTTTTTTTATGTACAGTGTCTGTCTCGTTTTAACGCTGTTTTTCATGGTTGTTAATATCCAAATGTTAATTACAGAACAGCAGCATACACTGTCAAGATGAAAGACTCGAACATCTTTCTCCCCCCGCAACACACAAAGTATACCCAGTCCCCCTGTGGTCTAATATCTGTTAGCTGATCAGCAACCCTCCTAATGCCTATAATTATGTTCAGTTTGTGTACTGTCTAGTAACTGGCATGTAGAACCAGTTTATTGCAGTATCTTCAAATGGAACATATACAGGTGCCATAGTTACAGTGCAGCACATAAGATAGGGAAGTGGAAAAATGAATTATGCTCTGTAGATTAAACAACAAACCTACCACAGCAAGAAAGATGGTAATGTTTCAACAGGTCACAGTCATTATCACTTATTGATCTAGCTGAGATCAATAAAGTCTTGGTTTAGGTGTTAGTTTAACCTCAACTTTCACTGTTGTGAAACTTCCCATGATCTGGTAAACAATAACTCTTAGCCCTCCCAACCAGCTACCAGCACCTATAGAGTTCACCCATCTTGGGATTTTAGGCTTCCAGTCTAAAATCTTCTGCTTATCGTGTGTGTCATTACCAGTGGTGCACCCAGAGGGGGCACAAGGAGCCCTGCTCCCCCCCTCCCCCCCAAAAAAGAAAAAGGGAAAAAAAAACCACTAGAAAATTTTTCAAAAATCTTTTCCTAATTAAAATTCATTTTTTTATTTATGTTGTGTCGTGTCTTCTATTTCTATACTACAGGTATCCCTCGATTAACGTGGTTAATTAATCTCCCTCGATGTTACCGCGTACATCAAAATCGTGTTAATCAAATCTAATAATCAATGGTAAAAATTAGAATTCGTCCATGATCGATTACTGTATTAATAATTTGTTTTATATGGTACTCTTTTAGGAAAGATAAAAATGAATTCAAAGTAAATGTTTAATAAATACTTGTACCTACATTATTTACTGCAATTTTTTTATCAAAAGAAGTTATCAAGAGTCGTTTGAACAGTTTTAGTTTTTTTCTTATCCGCATAGATTCTACGATAACAAGCAAAATGACTCTCTAAACCTCGACCAAAAACAAACAATAAAACAAAGTAAAAACACTGCAAATATAATGCATGATGGTACAAATTAAGTGGATATTGAATCAAACATTTTTCATAGCCGAATATAGAAACTACAAGTTTCGTGCCGAATATATAGAAACTAAAAGTTTCGGCAGATGCAAGCATAAGCAGCATTATGGGCAACTCATAGTAAAGGTGGAGTAAGCTCCAGATCACTTTCCTCAGTATTTTCCATAATGTAAAGCACATCTCCTAGAAGACATGTTTGATAAATAAGCCTTTGGCTCTCTATTTGAGTAATACATGATGGCTTATTTATTTTCAGTTACAATCTAAAAATTATTGAACAAAGAATAATAAAAAAAAAAACAACTAAACCATACTATACTGACATCGGAGGGTGCGGTATCTCTCAGATACAATCTGTCAAATATCACAAACCTTTACATGTGTAAACGAAACTCACAGTAAAAAACAGTGCGGAATATCACTCATAACATATGAATGCACAGCTACTCATGACCTCCAAGCTATACACCGAATTGTATAAGAATATTTATATTAAACATTTTGCACGTATCTGTCAGATCAGCTGCGAGCTCCGCATGATTAAAGGCGTGTTAAACAAAACTCTTGCCGCAATTATTAATTAACTTTTATAATAAAGTTACAAGAACATTAGATGTGGGAAAGGCATATACTACAATTTTCTTAGACTTAGCGAAGGCAAAGGTCCCACAGGGCTCAGTACTAGGACCAATATTGTTTAACCTTTATATCAATGACATTGCCAGTGGATTGCAAGGGGATATTCAGTTGTTTGCAGATGATGCGAAGCTGGGAAGGATTATTAGTAATAGTGCAGATGTGGTAGCCCTGTAAGAGGATTTGAATAAGCTAGATAGATGGGCAAATGAATGGTGGTGTCAGTTTAATGCAGCAGAATGTAAGGTCTTGAGGTTTGGGAAACATCGATGGGATGCTGCATACTCTATGGGAGGAGTTAGTAAATCATCTGGGGTTGATGATTGATAGAAACCTGAAATTTAGGGGACATATTGCAAAGGTGGTGAAGGTAACACAGAGGATTGCTGCAATTATGAGAAGGACACTGACCTGCAGAGATAAAAGGGTTATCATTCTGTTGTATAAGTCTCTGATCAGACCACACTTAGACTACTGTTCTCAGATTTGGTCCCCAGGATTTGAAGGGGATAAATTAACTGTGGAAAGGGTAAAAAGACAGATGACAAAGATGGTTTCAGGACTGTACAATTTTGGTTATGAGGATCGGCTGAGGGAATGTGGACTGCAGAGTTTGGTGGATAGAAGGAGAGGTGATATGATTGAGACTTTTAAACTGTTGAGAGGTGGTTACAGGGTTGACACTGGGTGTTCTTTCGCTTGGTTGAACAGCAGGAAGGAATGATGACGAGGCCATCCCTGGAAGTTACGTAAGGAAACTGTGAGCAAGAGGGTGAGGAGTGGTTTCTTTGCATGGAGGGTAGTTGAACCGTGGAATGCATTGCCTGATAGAGTGGTGAGAGCGAGAATGGTCAATGAGTTTAAGGAGTGGTATGATAGACTTTGTGTTTCTTAGGGGGACCTCCCCTCGATGAGTCTTGACAGACTATGTTCTTAGGAAGGACCTCCCACGATGAGTCTTTTGACTCCATGGAAGCCTGAATAATAATAATAATAATAATAATTAATTTTGCCGCATTAATCAAATCCACGTTAAGCAAGGGATACCTGTACTTATGAATTAGCGATCGTTGTAGATGTCAGTCATAAATAGTATGTGATGCATAGTGTGTATTCTCAAATTGTCTACTCAACTCTCCCCCCTCCCCTCCCCAAGATTAAATCACTGGTCATTCCAATTTTTATATTCTCTCACATGATATCTCTGTGACAGAGATGAAATACTGGAATCACCAAGCCCATGATGTATGTATTGCACTGTGCTGTTTTCATTCCATTAAACTTGAAGATGTCATTATCATTATAATAATAATGACATTATTCCACAAATTATACCAAAAAAAAAAAAAACATGAAATAACTACAGTATAATCAAAGTACAAGTTAAAAACAAATTTTGAAGAAATTCATGCTAATTTATTGTGAGACGTCAATTTTTTTTTTTTAAAAATGCCTTGAAGTATGCCTTCAAGAAGAAAGAGTAATTAAACATATATAAAAATTACACCATTTCATGACAATATCAGAGAGAGAGAGAGAAACAATCATAAATGAGAAAGAATGAGATACTGTACCCTTTAAATGGAAAAGACCTGATCTCATCATCAAAAAAGGAACCTTTATATGAGCTTTTTCAGTTGAAGTGAGTTAGCCAATCTCATATGGAGGAAGCAAGATTTTTTTTTCTACCACATACTTGAGTTTTTCATTGGCCTCTGTGTGTTAAGGCTCTAAGTGGTAGGAGGACATCATGCTGGAAGTTTAATGGAGTACGAACAGCATTGGAAATAGATTAAAAAGTGGTGTTGCCTTTGTGTATACATTATAAGTGTTAGATGTCTCTGACTGAGACAAAATATTGGAAGAATTAAAATAGTTATAAATCCTTTCCGAGTACTGTTCGTACTCCATTAAACCTCGAACATGAAGTTTTGTATCAGCCAAAAATTTACAGACAAAAAATACTATTGTGGGTAGTAGATGGTGTTGTGGTGTAGATGGCTAGTACTTCTGTAGTCATCATTATCACAAACCAGGAACGCAGCGCTCGTGTCTGATGCAGGTTGACTGCATTGTCCCAGTGATATCTGTTCATCATTGCCGCAAGACTTAATTCTTGAAAATTTCTCCCACATCAGTTTTTAATATTGTCAGCTCACTCATGATGAGAATGACCTCTGACAATTGTTCTGCTCATTAGGCCAAACACCAATGAATTTAACTTTCTGTCACTTGACATTCTATAAATATGTCAAAAGAGTTTTAATTTTCTTCGTATGACTTTTTTGAAACAGAGTCTCTTTTAGTTGTATCCTTCTGTACACTTCATTTCTTATCTTCTGGGTTCATCCAATTTTACGATAACCCTTTCTTTGAAAAGCTAGTATTCTTCTCTCCGATTCCTTTGTCATTATCCAAGTTTCAAAACCATATAACATACTGCTAAAGATGCATGCCTCATGAATGCTTAGTGTGGTTTTTAAGCTGATATTTCTACTCTTCCAAATTTTGTCCATGGATTTTACTGCTGTTAAAGCTTTTGCAGTCCTAATTTTAATTTCTTTTTTACAGTTTAGATAATATGTTATACAACTTCCAAGATAGGTAAACTATTCCACATTCTCAAATTCCTTGCTGTCTACAATAATCTACTAAGTACTACCTCTGTAGTACTTAGTAGCTCATGTGGCATTCAGTGGAATAGATAATGTGCTGTGCAAAGTAGAGTTGAGTGTAGAGTGCCTTCCTGCAATGAGTCCTTGGAGGTGTCATATAATAACAAAGAAACATGCAGAGAAAAAAAATTATTAGAAGAATTTCCTGACAATTTTTGACTAATGTCCATTATCAATGCAAATGCAATGTTAAACAGTGAACAGAATAACAATTAAAATAAAAAGAAAGTACAAGTTAAAAACATGAGATGATGCTACAAGAATGAGTTCAGTCTACAATAACAGAGTCTAAAGCAAAAAAATAAATTCATTTGTAGCAGACAGACATCCCATTTTTCTTCCCTTCATGCACTTAATGGCCTGTCATGGCCAATTAACTTGACTTTTTTTAGAAATTTGATTAATGCTTACAATAGGCAGTTAATCCTATTTAACTATCTGTAAACTGCATGTTGGGAGGGGGGGGTCCTTCTGGCCAGTTTGGCAAATGAAAAACAGGAATTTTTGGAAGGGAGAAACACTGCCATATCCACATGAGAATGGCTAACTCACCTTTAGCTAAAAAATCCTGATAGATGTACTTTATATCCTAGAGAGGATTCAAACCCAGGTCTTTTCAACCATCACTGATACTGAATAAGCTACAGACACGTGCTAAGTGTTTTTAAGTTACAGTGCATTTATGTAATAGGCTTGGATACAGACATTATTCTGGGACATGTGATTTTAATTCTGTTAGTTCTACTTGTTGCTGTTTAATTTAACGTGACAGATGACATTACAAAAATGGCAGTAAATGGCACTACATACCAGTAGTGCATAAAGTTTCAACTCAGAGAATCAATTTTTTCACCTGATTTTTCACAGTGGATATGCTGCAAAAATTGTTACAAGCACACATCAAAAAATGTGAAAGTTTAATAGCCTGTTAGGTTAAATGAGGAAAAGGAAAGTATTAGTGAGTGAAAAGTGCAATGACTGGAGTTTTCCAAAAATGAGAATAATATTACAATAATATAATATTATATTAAAAATGTTTTCCCACACACCTTTAAAGGGAGGAGGGGTTCATTTACAGCAACATCTGATCTTCAGAAATAATTCAGCCCCCACTTTTGAAATATCTGGCTTGAATAATCTAGAAATCTGCTCTAACTAAACATGGAACTTTCTTAAGCCACTTGAAACTTCCAAGTGAACTCGCACTAAGCAATGAAATTTACCATCGCCATCCCAAATTCTTGATATATATATATATATCCATATGGACTGTAACAAGATACTATCACAGTGGTACTACATCAAAAGTTTACAATATTACTAACTTCCTTTTGACAATTTTCCTCCAAATTAGCCCATTATCTATCAGGATTCCAATATTGTTAGATCTAATATTTCAATCTTCTAAGGCACTTCTAACTGCAATCTACATACATCATGAGATTGCATGATGTACGTAGATCTTCCTCTGGGTCTTTTTCCTGACATCAGAACCTGTTTAACCTTTCCTCTCTTATACTATTTAAGTGAGCATACTATCTGAGATTAGTTCTGTTGCCATCCTGAATGCAAACAATGTTAAGTTCCTGTCTACTAGCTTCACTTTTAATATGATTTTGTCCTTTTTTTTCAATTTGTTTAATCTTCTAATTTTTCTCAGCACCATCATATCTATGGTCTCTAGTCTGTTCAACTGTCCTATATACATTTAGTTTAGACTAATTTCTCTCTCTCTTACTAAAGCTGGACTATGCAGTTATTTCAACATTTAAAGCACTTTATCATAGGGATATGAAATGAAATTCAAACTAATGCAACAGTGGGGGGGGGGGGGAAGAGAGAGAGAGAGAGAGAGAGGGCCAGCTCTTAAAGAATTCTGAAAAAAATGCCATGTTTTAGACGCAGTTAAAGTAATAAAACATACCTGGACAAAACTGCACAGAGAAACATGAAGGATAAGTGGAATAAATTCTATCCTCAGTTTACTGATAATTTGCAAAGATTTCAAGAACCAGAAGAGACTGCTTTTAAAATGAAACAGAAGCAGTTCATTGACATTGCTAACCAACTGCAACTTAAGGTTTCTACAACTGAAACTGCTTCAAGCACACAATGGAGAGCTCATAAATGAAGACCACCTTGAAATAGCAAAATGAAGACGAGAAAGATTTAACAGCTGAAACTGGCATTCATTCCTTCACTCTCAAAGGACTTACCGAAGCTTTGACACACAGATTTTTTTATCATGAAATTTTTTTCATGATAGCATAGAAAAACATATAATTCAGTCAACTAAATCCCAAATTTATTTTTACTTGATGAAACAGAGAAATATTTAATGAAAATTTTAGTTTTTCTTTATGTGACTCCCATCATTGAAAAGCTGTAAACCTATGGCACATTAGTTGAGTTTTTCAAACAGCTGTCACTAGGAACACTAGCTAACAAGCAAGAAAGGAAAGGAGAATAAACTACCGAGTTAAATTATGATCTCAAAAAAGTTTTTATGTATTGTCATTCAGCATTAACTTCACTGTTCCTCCTTAGAGAGTAGATGCAAGCCTTTGCATATCAGTAGGAATGTTATGTGCTCATTTGGGAAACAAATGGCATATATTCCATGAAACAAGATGAAAACTGCAATTGGAATTATCAGAAGATCATCTTCATGCATACTTTAGCAAAAGAAGGAAAGATGCTTATTATAAAACTTGTTTGATAGAAGGAGATATAAGCATAATATTCAAGTGAGATATCTTTAACTTTGATTGTATTTCAATAGTTTAAGGAATTTGAAAGGTGAAACAGACTGAATGAATGAATGAGCAGAAAAAATAAATTAAGGAAGATAGAGAGGAGAGTGATGAAATAATTCCTGCAAATAAGTTCCTACATAGTCAAGCGAAACTAGAACTTTTAACTGAATGTTATATTCACTTTTTTGTGTAATAATTGATCAGAGATGAATTTAACTGCAAGTCAGATCGAAAGATGGTTCATTATGCAATCTGTAAAATGGCCATATAAATTTGAACATATAAAATATTAGAAATTATTTACTAACTCCAACTCCTAGTTTCCACTGTCTCCTTCAAAGTAGTCCCCTTGGCCATGTATAGAGCACCATCCCAGTAGTTTTTTCCATGACCTGAGAAAATCCCTGGAAGTCCTGTGCTGAACAAAGGAGGTTTAGCACCTTCTGAAGAATGACTGTCATGTTTTTGGAAGCCAAAAACTGTAAAACTCATTAACTCATATTCAAAAAGTCAACAAAATGCATTGAATGGTCACATATGATAGTCTTACAATCTCAAAACATCATGGATAGTTCGTCTATTACCTGCAAGGATAGCCTTGTGCACTTTTGCAATGTTTTCTGATGTTGTGCTTGTTGGCAGTCACCCAGAATGCTCATCATTATCGACAGACTTTGTCTGTCCTTGGAGTATTTGTACCACAAAAAAAAGTTTTGCTTCAGCTTATAGCATCATCACAAAACACTTCTTTACAGTTTTCTTGAGATTGAAACAAAATTTGATGGAGATTCTTTGCTACTTAAATTCCACCTTTCAGTTGGTGAAGAAAAACTGTCAAACTATTAAAATAGGTGTTACAAAAATGCACATAACCCAAGAACACAACTTCTCAGCTGTTGGCATACTAATTCACAAAGAGTACTACTTGCCCCTTACAGTGGTGGAAGGTCATACTACAACCAGTTTGCACATGCTATTCAAATTCCCAGAACTTTTGGGGAGCACCTCTTACCTCCCTGATACACTCATTTTAAATAGACTGCTCCGCTAATATATAATTATACTACCAGTTGATTTTTCATATATTTTATTCACTGGAAGTATATAATTTTGGGTTACCCTAAGTTTCTTCATTGCTATTATAGGATTGCTTGCTTTTCATATGAATCAAGCAGCTAAACAAAAATGATGAGAAGACTTCAGCTTATCTTCTAAGAATACAGAAGACATAAGAATATAGAAAATATCAGAAAGAGTTAAAAAATGTTCTAAGAGAAATTTTAAAAAAATTAAAAATTAAGGCAAGAATACAGTAAAATGAATCAGATGATAAAGGTGACCTGAGAACTTAAGATAAAGATATTCTCCATGTCTGAAGTAGTTACTTATAAAGACTATTGAATAAAACAAGAAGTGACAGAAGAGTGATAGAAAATGTTCAAGAGGAATACACTCGGGTGTACACATCAATACTTAAGGTACAAAGCAAAAACCACATCAAAATATTTGAAATGTAGAAAGGCAGCTGGAATAGTGATATCTGACCAGAAATTCTCAAATATGTAGGTATAAAAGTTTTACAATGGCTGCATAATTCAGGTCTGATCAGAAAGCCCAATTCCTAGTACCCATCTATAAAAATGAAAATAACCCTGAATATGAGAAGTAGGAATATCCCTGCTGAGTGTTCCAAGAAGATTTATGCAATACTTGAGAAGAGGTTAAGAAAAATTGTGGAATTGAAACGTGGAGAATAACAAGCTTAGTTCAGGCCAAACAGAGGTTGTCAGGATCAGATTTTCACCTTAATACATACAGCAAAGACAACATGGGAAAATAACAACGATCTGTATTTGAGTTTGACTTTTGCAGATCTGAAAAAAGCATATAACAAGGTTTCAAGAAAAAAGCTTTTCACAACATAATTATATAGAACAAATTGAATATCACGCAGAGTAATACACAGTATATATTTAATTTGTAAATAGAAGTTAGAACTGAAAGAAAGATGATCTGCTGTAAAATCAGGGATGAAACAAGGAACACTATCCCCACTGTTCTTCATCATCTATAACAATAAATAATGTTATGTAGGAAAATGGCATTAGGCCCAATATCAAACTTGGAGATTTTCAACTCCTTACTTTATGTAGATGATGCTTTTCTTGCAAACAAATCCAGTACCAGGATTTGTACAGAAAAACAGCTAATCAATTTGGTATGAAAGTCAGCAGTAAAAGACAACAATATGAAAACAGGCAGGAACACTGAAAACATCAGCCACATCCTGAATGGGAAACTCATAAATCAAGTAAAACACTTCAGCTAATTAGGCACAATGTTTAGTGAAGATGGCAAACTGAACATGGAAATAGACTACAGAATTTGCCAAACTTGTATGGTAGGCAGTCAAGTGAATAAATGTGTAAGGAATATGAGAGATATCAGTCAAAACACTAAACTAGCTGTATACAAGACAGCATTCACACCAATTTTAACTTATGGATGTGAGAGCTGGGTTAGAATAAAAGATTTTATCAAAGACTGGAGACAACAATATGAAAGTTCTGAGAAAAATTACTGGAATGAACAAATGACATCAATGATAGAATCATTAAAAATGAAAATATTATGAAGGAACATGACATTGTTAGCATTCAGAAATGTGTGGCAGAGTTTTAAGGTGGTTGATCAATTAATAGAATGGGAAAGGTCAGTAAAACAAATGCTTGATGCTAGGTTTTCATAAAATCGACTCAGAGGAAGACCCAAATATAGGTTGCTTTGATGCAGTTAGAAGTGTCTTAGAAAATTGAAACATAAGATCTGACAATACTAAAGTTGTAATAGCTAACAGACTAATATGGAGGAAAACTGTCAATAGGAAGTTAGTCATAACTTAAATTCTTCATGTACCATCAACTCTCACTATAGCAAACTTGTAAGAACCATAGGAGTGGTTTGTTATAATGAATTTCTTTTAGCATAGCACCTGTACTTATGAAGTTTTGCTCAGGATTTTTCAGTAGTTTGTTACAGCAATGTTTGCTATAGTAGGAGTCAAGTGTAGTACAATCGCAGTATTATGTACATCCCTTGAGAGTACGTATCAGGAATTTGATGATGATGACGACTCTAACCTCATACCAAACAACTACAAATCACTGTCTCCCTCATCTCACCTTTCTGCTGAACTTCTACTTTTGCTAGTTGTATTTTCCTCTCTATCCTCTTTGAAAATATAATCTTCATATTCTTCTTCTGCAGCTTTTCCCACTTAAGTAGGGTTGCTGTTTGTAGCAGGTCTTCTCCACAACCTCCTGTCTTGGGCTGTAGCCACATTGAAGTTCTTCATCCTCAAGTCCTCCTCCACCATATCTCTCCGTCTCTTCTTTGGCCACCTACGCTTCATCCTCCCCTGCACATCCATCTGCATGACCTTTCATCCCACATATTCTTCCTCCCTCCTCATCACATGACCAAACCATTTCAACCTTGCCTCCTGTATCTTTCCTCCTAAGTTCGTAACTTTCACAGTTCCTCTTATATAGTCATTTCTCAGACGATCCTTTCTGGTCACACCGCACATCTACCTAAGCATTCTCATCTCTGCTACCTCCATCCTGCTGATGTTATTTTTCCTCAGGGGCCACAGTTTTCATAGCTGGTCTCACTACTGTCCTGAAGATTTTGCCTTTTTGATTGATCGGCACCCTCTTATCGCACAGCACTCCAGCCATCTCTCTCTTTCTCTCTCTCTCCAGTTCCTCCATCCCACTTCCTTCTCAGCCTCTCCATCCTCTTCCACTGTTGAACCTAAGTATTTAAAGTCCCTAACTTTCCTGATGACATTTCCAGCCAGTCTCCTGGCTGCCATCCACTTTGCAACACATATACTCTGTCTTACTTCTGCTTAGCTTATACCCCTCTCTCTCTCTCTCACTTCCAGAACTTTCGGGTTTAGCTGCTAGTTCTTCTCTTGATTCTGCACACAGCACAATGTCATCTGCATACAACATAGTCCAAGGCACGTCTTCTTTCACCTTCTCCGTCACCACCTCCATCACAATATTAAACAGGAACGGACTTAATGCTGACCCTTGATGCAAGCCAACTGTCACTGAAAAACTTTCTGTCTCTCCCAGACAGGTCCGAACTCTTGTCTTCACATTTCTGTACATCTCCTGCACCTGCCTGACATATTTCTCTGGTACCTTCTTCTCCCTCAGACACCTCCAGACTTCTTCCCTTGGCACTCTATCATATGCTTTTTCCAGATCAATAAATACTAGATGTAGCTCCTGTTGCTTCTCTCGAAACTTTTCCATCATCTGCCATAACCCAAAGATAGCATCTGTAGTTGATCAACCAGGCATGAAGATAAATTCCTCCTTTGCAATCTCCACCTCCTTTCTCAGTCTTCCATCAAGAACCCTTTCTAGGATTTTCAGTGTGGGACATCAACTTCATTCCTCTGTAATTCTTACAGTCTTGTGCTTCCCCTTTACTCTTGTAGATGGGGACAAGAGTACTTTCCCTCCATTCCTCAGGTATATTTTCCTGTTGACAAACTAACAGGTCCCACAGCAGGTCAATTCCCGCTTTCCCCAGTGCCTTCCATGCCTCCACTGGGATCCTGTCAGGACCCACCAATTTTCCATTCTTCATCCTCTTTATGGCCTCCTTCACTTCCACTCTACTAATGTTCTGCACCATCCCTTCATAAGGCTCCCCATCTTCTCTGTGAGTCCTTGCATTTCCTTCATTCAAAAGCCCTTCAAAGCATATTCTCCATCTGTTTCTTATATCCACTAATCCCTAATACCCTTCCTCCAGAGTCTTTGATCTGCCTCACATGTACGATGTCCTTTGATGCCTAATTTCTACATTTTTCCAATCGATAAATCTTTCTCCGTCCTTAATTTGTTTCTAATTGATCATAAAGATCTTGATATGCCATGGCCTTCACCTGTGCAACAACTCTCTTGGCTTCTCGCTTTTTCTCTCTGTCCTTTTTCACTCTTGACTCGTCCCACTTCTGTGTTTTCCTCTTAGCCATCACTCTTCTTGCACATTATTATTCCACCACCAACCCTCCTTCCTCTCTAATCTTTCTGGATGTTTCATCAAGCACCTTAATTGCACAGCTAGTCCATCCGAAATACTCTCTAACACCTTCTTCCTAAAACAGTTCTCCACACTCTCTTCTTTTAAGAGAAACCACTTAATGCCTTCCTCCATTGGCTTCCAAAGGTTCTTAATCTTCGACCTTATTTTAAAGTCTGGGCACAGCGGCCGGTGTTGCTGCACCACTTGATCTGTTGGGATTACCTTACAATTTGTTACTGCCTTAAGATGTTTTCTTCTAGTCAAAATGTAGTCAATCTGTGAATTGTTGCCACTTCTAAATGTTATCAAATGTTCTTCCCTCTTACAGAAAAAGGAGTTGACAATTGCCAGATCAAACGCTACTGTGAAGTCCAAAATCCTCTCTCTCCATCCTGATTCATCATTCCCACTCTACGGGTGCCATGCCACCCTTTCACAGTCCCTATTCTGTCTCCCTGTGTCCATTCAAGTCTCCTCCGACAATCACCATCTCATTTTCTTCCAGTTCCCACATTTCTTCATCTAGCATGTTCCAGAATTCATCTTTCTCTTCTGCTGTACAGCCAACTTGTAGGGTGACCAGACGACCAGTTGTTCTTCTCCAAGACCCAGTTTCATTCGCATGATCCTGTCGTTCCTCCTATCCACTTCCAGTACTTCGCCCTTCATTCTGCCACACACCACAATTCTGACACCATTTCATCCCTTTTTATTTGCTCCAGAGTAGAACAATTTATACCAGTCTCCTAGTTCTTTCACCTTTCCCCTCCCTTCCACCTGGTCTCCTGCACGCATAAAATGTCCAGCTTCCTCTTCCTATCATGTCTGCCACCTCTCTTCCCCTTCCAGTCATGCTTCCAACATTCAATGTTCCCACTCGCAACATTCTCTTCACTTGCTGGGCTCGCTTCTTTAACCCCACCCGCCCTTGATGCGGTAGCCCTCGTCCACTTCTCGCAGCTGTAGGGTGATGTGGCTGCGCGTCACTTAACACCCTAGCCCTTGTATCACTTTCTTTTCGACTCATTTGATCATAGCTAGACCTGGCAGTAAAGTTTTTACGACTGGATGCCCTTCCTGACATCAACCCTCGCCATTTATCCGGGCTTGGAACCGGCACCTATTGGGGCTAACTTGCCCCTTCAGTGGCTGCATAAGGCGAAATGACATAGCAAGATAGGAAAGATTCACCCCTAGCCCTCGAATACTCTAATAGCATTTGGGGTAAGGAGCAAGAAGAGAAGAAAGAAGCAAAGAAAGAGGGGGGAGAGACCAGTCTACAGATAATATAACAGATGTATATTACATGAAGTAAGGCATGGTCCAGCATCAGGTCCCTCGGGTTTGCCATGCCCGTACTCACTAAAGTGAGCCCATGAGGAATCTTTGAAAATATAATATCCCTTATATTCTACCTCTAAGATCTCTCTCTCTCCATCAACCAAGTTGCATTTTTACCTATAATTTTTGGCCAATTCAAAGCTGACCAATGCAATAAAGCTCCTCATTCTTGTTCATACTTCTGGCATTAGTATGTACACAAGGTAGCCTTGTGAATCTCGTGTCTTATTTAGATTTGGGACCTGAGAAGCAGCATTCTATGATCTCATTCCCTCTCTCTTTCTCTCTTCTCCTCTCATCCTTGCACTCATCTGCTTACCTCAATGAAGCCTGTATACATGCTCGCCTACACCCCCCCCCCCAATGATTTTTTTTTCCTGATTTTACACATCTATTCTCTTACTGAACAAAACTTTCTCCAAACATCTAAGTCCAGTCATATAAGAGTGCTCCATCTGGTATATATAAGTGCTTTTGTCCATCAAATTCACTTCACACAAAAAGCTTTAGCCCATTCCTTCTACACAATCTATGCAGTGATTTATTTATAATCATGACCCTTCTTCTCGATACATTCTTTTCAAAGCTTGTCAAAAAACTTATTTCTCTCTCTCTCTTTTCTTCCAGTAACTCATTCATATATTCTTGAATTCCATACTCTTCACTTCTCAAATCATTCATCTCAGTCAAAATTATTAACTCTTAACTTTCTCTTTTTGAATGGAGTCACTTTTCATATCAGAAAAGCACAATTTCACATGTACATCCCTAATTGCGAAATCACCATACAATATTCTGTCTCCTTATTCTGTCATACTACTTTCAGAGACTGTATGGTAGAGTAAGCTTTTTGTTCATTAAATATCCTTACTTTCCATCTCACCTCTCCTTTCTTTTCTTGCTCTTCTCTGCTGTAATAAATAATGCTTGCCAGATGCAATACTCCAGACAACACATTGTAATGGCAAACTATTTCACTTGTTAGAAATGCTTCACTTTCTCCTCTTGTTTCTGCATTTGTCATTTATCATTCTTCTAACATGTTTTTGTCATTCATACTTCATTCAGTTTTGCTTATTTCTGTCCTCAATTCTTACTTCATTCTCTGTAACACCAGCATTTTCAAACCTTTTTTTCACATACATTCAGCATACCATTATTTTCCTTTTAACATGTACACTTCTGACACTCATTCACCATAACACTTCCATTTGTCACTTTTGACCTGCAAACCACTCACTTTTGATAGTCAATACTGTCTGCACACACACATTCCACCTCATAAAGTTCTATAACTGCATTCCATAAACAATGACATCTTCCATGCCATTATCCTGGTGTGTTTTGGTGCCATTAGCTGTACTATAAGAATATACGAAAATAAGATAATTAAAACTCACTGAATCAAATGAACACTGCACAATTAATTAAAACTATATAATTAAACTTGACAAAAATAAAGTACACAATATTGGTAATTTAAAACCAAATTACATTATTACTTCTTTTACAGAAATATATAATGCTCATCTTTTTCCATGAACCACATACTAGCCACAGAAAAAATAGTGCATGCTTGATATACATAATTTTTCAGTTCTTAGCTTTTTTTTTTATGTGACTTATTAAAGGTAGAGCATTGTTTTTAATCTTAAGTCAACATATGTAGCATACTTCTGGCAGATCTCCAATATTCTTTGTCTTTCTTCGTGAATCAATTATTTATATAAAAATATTTCTTTTTATCCTTCTCAACTTGACCATTTCAGTCTTATAGCAACTCTAATTTCCTGCTATTTTCAATTTGCAAGCCTGGCTGGCCAAGTGGTTAGCAGATCCACTCTCCAACCAACATATTGCAGATTCAAATTCTGCCACAGGCATGGATGTTTGCAAATGTCTTTAGATGAGAAATGAATTCCACTGCCTGATGTGAGACTATCTCACTTACTATAAGCATGCAGTGATCGGAAAGATTCATGTTTGGTCTCTAGAGCTTACTTTTCAAACTAGGTAAAAAATAAGTAAAATATACATACTCTCATGTTCATAGAAATGCATCACCTGCTATAACTATGTTTTTTGGTAATTAAATTTGAATGCCTATTGAAAAGGGATAATAACACAATTGTGACAAATAATGAAGAAGGTAATATTAACATTTTTATTTTTGATTAACATTTGGCTCTTTTTAGTACAATATGTGACATAATTAGGAAATTACAACAAACCTGACAGTTACAAATTCCAAATGGAGTGGATAGTGTTATTTTCAGAGGAAAAACAAATAGTGGTATCAAAATTTAGTTCAAATACACAGTTTTACTAACATTTAAAGCTAAAAATTCACTTTTTGCTGTTTAGTACTTCTTGGGTCCTCCTCCTCTTGCCTTTATTATAGCTTGGTGTCAGCAGGGCATTGACAAAATCAATTTCCTGATGGATGCAACTGCCAATTCATGGTTCCATATTGGATTATACTTTTATAATGGCTTCTTTGTTGCAGGTTAATAAGTAGCTCAGTGAACACTCAATTCAACAATTGCCGTGACCAGGAAACAGCCCAGAGTGTTTTGGGCTTCTTCTTGTGTATTTCAGCCTCCATTTCGTACCACAAATTCTCAACAGGGTTGAGATCCGAGCTGTTTCCTGGTCACACCAATTGTTGAATCGAGTGTTCACTGAGCCACTTATTAACCTGCAACAAAAATTAGAGCTTTTTTTAAGTACTAAACTAATTCGTATGGTACATTTTAGAGTTATAATAGCATTACTTACACTTTTTGCCCTATGGCAAGGGTCAGAGTAATCCTGAAAGATACAGTTTGTTTTTGTGGGATAGTGGTCTCTGAATAGTAGGTAGCAATTCATCTCGTAAAATTTTCTGGTACACTTGTGTATTCACTGAATGTTTGGTGAAATGCAAACGACCAACACCATGATACAACATGCAGCCCCAGATCATCTGACTAGCTGAGAATTTGACTGTTGACACCAGACAGTCAAAGTTGAATTTTAACCCTGATCATCTTCGAACAGGGGGAAAAATACAATCTTTGAACAGCACTCTGCAAATTAAACTTTTTCTCATCAGAAAAAAATTACTCTTTTCCATTGTTCAGGAATCCAGTTGCATACTCTTTGCGCCAATTTAACTGAGCAAATCTCATTTTTTTGGTTAATGAAGGCTTCTTTTTTAGGGCACCTGGCTATCAGTCCCTGTCGAATGAGTCTTCTTCTGACAGTTACAGAGCTTGCCACAATTCCTGTTTGTTCTTCTCAGTCCCTCAGTTCTCCAGATAACGCAGAGAAATTTTTGAGGCAGAGCTGCTTTAGAACTCAATCTTGACATGATGCAGAAAGTGGCTTTCTTCCTGTCTCCTTCCACCTTTCAGCAGATCTGGTTTCCTTCAATTTCAATACAGCCATACCACAGCAGATTGAATACAGGACAGTCATTTCATGAGAAGAATAGCCATCTCTATTCAAAGCTTGAATCACACTTTTCTGAAAGGTGTTAAATGCAAATAACTAGCCATAGCAATCTCAGTATGAAAATGCAAAAGTTAGCTCTTGCTGTCTACTTATAGCATAAAAAATTCTGATGCAATAGCAACTATGACATTATACAGAAACCAATGGGAATGATAGATGATGCAATACAACAAAATATCTAATGATAAACCAATGAAAATTATCATTTGACTACTAAAAACTATATTAATGTAAGGTGATGCAGTTTCTGTAAACATGAGAGACAGAGAGTGTGTGTTTACATAATATGTAATAAAATAAAAAAAAGAATAAAAAAGTAGAAAAAAAATTCTTATATATATAAAAAAACCCTTTGTAGATGAAAGCTATATAAAAATATATATAAATAAATCTGTTATCATGTTTTCTGCTACTAATCTATTATTTTAATATAACATTGAAGTTGTTCCTTGAAAATTGATATTTAACTTAATTTATCTTGCTGATATTTTTCCATTTTAACGTTGTCCAATAAAGCTTTCATAAGTAAATATTTTAAATTACTTTTAAAATCAGGCCATATTAAAAAGTGCTGCATAACAGTAAAGAACCACACAACACAGACTTAAAACAGAACTATCTTACCACCCTTGTTCACTTTTGAACTTGTAAACAGCAGCAAGTATATGGCATAGTGAACCTCCTGGTCTGAAGTCTAAAAAACACCTCATCTGTTAAGATGAACAAACACATTATAACATGAAAATAAAGGTTATATTTAATAAAGAATAGCACTAATATACTATTATATATAAAAAAATACATTATAAATTGCAAACTAATTTGGACAGATGGAATTAGTCACTAAATCATATTAAAAAAGAAGATATTAAGAAGTAACTTAACACTGTTAGTAGACGTTTAATAGAGAAGGCATCTTAGATAATATAATATTTTAAATAAGGGCTTCACACATGTAAGAGAACTAAACAGAATTTATTACTCCTATATATTTCACTCAATATGTCATGAGCTTCATTCAGGAAGAGGGCATAGGAATTGGCTATAACATTTATTTATAAACACAAAAAGGAGTCATACAGCATGCATATATACTATCACATCTCGGTGGTAGCTAAACAAGCAGGAAGAAACACTCGTAGAGTTCCAGAGAAGTAGGCATAGTTGTATAATTATAAATAAATAAGTGATGTGGGCAAATATCAGAATGGGTAAACTGAACAATGAGACTTATACGCGCCTATAGTCCCACAGAAGGTTCTACTAAGGTAGAAGGGGAGGAGTTTTTTTTTAAGCTTTAGAGAAAAGCAACTGACATGATCAAAAATGAAACGTTGGTCCTTTGGGAATCTAAACAGCAGAGTTGTCACACATACAACAATATTTTGGAAAAATTGGAAGAAAACAGCAAAGCTAATAATAATGGCATATACCTGTTGGATTTCTGCTCAGGACATGGACTGGTTATTATTACCACAATGTTTCAACATAAAAATGTGCACAAATTCATATAGAGAGAAGAGACAAGGTATAAGAAAAGTCTCATTGACTATGTTATTGTTGATAGGCATTTTTTTCTCCCTGATGCAGGACACTACATGATTTGAAATTGGAAGTGATCACCATTCAGTCTTGAGCAGAATATAATTGAATTTCATATTGAAAAAAAAAAAAGGACGTAAGAAAGTTTTAAAACAAATAAACGTTGAGCAGCTCCTCAGATGTGAACTGTAGATTAAATACACAAACATTATTCAAGAAAAAATGAGAGTTTCAGAAGAACAGGAACCAAACCTTGGAGATTCAGTGGCAAGCCATTGAAGAAACCATTAATTCAGCCAAAGAGGCATGTAGTGAGGTTGTCTGCAAGGATAGAAAAATTAGAACTCCAAGAATTCAAAAACACGGGTAAAGAGACAGTGAAGAAAAAGAAGAAAGCATATCAAAAGTCCTGGCAAATAAGTCATCTTGTGCTCTTAGAGAATACAGAGACAAATGTGAGAAAGCTAAATACTTTGTAAAACTAGCTAAACAAAAGTCATGAGAAGAAAATAAATATCAGGAAAGTGGCAAAATAATATGGAGGTTATTGAAGAAGCTCAGAAATGGAAGAAAGAGTACTCTAAAAGGAATTAGAGATGATAAAGGTGACATGAAAACTGGAGAAAAAGATATCCTTGATGTATGGAGTAATTGAATTTCTCCATATTTAAAGAAATTTAATTTCTACAATTTCTTCAAAAAATTGCTAAATGAAACAAGTAGTGGCACAGTGGTAAAAAACACTGACCAAGAATGCAATCAGGAATACATATCCATACTTAAAGTAGAAAAGGCCATCAAAAGCTTGAAATGAAATGTGGAAAGGCAGCTGGAGTAGATGATATTCGACCAGAAATGCTCAAGTACGGAGGTATAAGTCTTGTAATGGCTGCACTGCATTGTTCAGAAGGTGTGGACAGATGGATGAAGTCCAGGTGATTGGAGTAGAGGTATTTCTCTACTGAGTGTTCCTGGTAAGATTTATGCAAGTATAGTTGAGAAACAGTTGAGAAGGACTGCGGAAGAGAAGCTTGGTGAAGAACAAGCTAGATTCAGACCAAACAGAGGCTGTCAGGATCAGATTTTCACTTTACGACAAATAGTTGAGAAATCATGGGAATATAACAAAGATCTGTATTTAAGTTTTGTAGATCTGGAAAAAGCATTTGACAAGGTGCCAAGAGAGAAGCTATTCAAAACACTACAGTTGTATGGTGTCAGTGAGGCATTATATCAAGCAATTCTTTATTTGAGTCTTAAGTCAAAAGTTAGAATTGAAGGAAGTACAGGAAGATGGTTTAATGTTAAATCTAATGTCAGACAAAGGATGTGCATTATCCCCCCTAAAATAATGGTTTCTTCAATGTTACTCATTATCTGTATGGATCACATTATGAAGGAAAGTGCTATTAAACCTTATATCAAAATTGGAGATGTTAAGGTCAGTTCTTTGCTTTATGCAGACAATGTTATACTTCTAAATAAATCCGCTACAAGTCTGCAAGATTCCCTGACTAAACTGAATAACTGTTATGATAGATATGGTATGAAGGTCAGCAATAATAAGACAAAGACAATGAAAATAGGCAGAAGCAATGAAAATATCAACTGCATTGTGAATGGAGAACCTATAGAACAAGTAAAACACAAGCACGATTTTTTAATGAAGATGGTAAATTAAATATGGAAATAGACAACAGAATCAACAAAGCTGGTATGGTAGGAAGTCAATTGAATAAATTTATATGGAATAAGAGAGAAATTAGTCCAAACACTAAATTAGCTGTATACAAGAGAGTGTTCAAACCAAAATTTGGGAGCTGTGTTAGAAATGAACAGATGGCATCATGCAATATCATATTAAAAATGATTATATTAGGAAAGAACTTGCCATTGTTGGCAGGCTAATTGCAGGTGGTATAGTCACTTAAACAGAATGGGAGAGGAAAGATTAGCAAAACAAGTTTTCTCTGCCAGGTTCGCAGGAAAAAGACCCAGAGGAAGACCAAGATATAGGTGGATTGATACAGTAAAAAGTGCTTTAGACGATAGAAATATAAGATTTAATAATGTTGGAGTCTTGACAGGTAAGATTGATTTGAAGGAAAATTGTAGATAGGAAGTTTTTCATGTAGTACTATCATATCTTGTATACGTCTTGAGAGTGCATGTCAGGAAATTGATGGTGATAATAAATAAATAAATAAAATTAACATTAACAGTGATCACTTCCCAAAATTTACAGATAGATACAATCTCTTTAATTAAGATTAGGATTCTGGTAGTGTAGAGCTTCACGCAATTCAAGAAATAGTTGATCAAATTTGAATTAACTTTAGCACAACATCTTGGTTTGGTTTCAGGGAACTCTGTGCCTAGTGTTATGGCATGAGAAGCAAAGAGCAAACCCTCTGATTCCAGAAATCTTATATAATCTTGATATTCTTGAATTCTAATTGTAGCAGAATGGCAAATCTGTCCAAAATAACAAAGATGACAAGTACAGGGTATTTGATAAACACAAGGCAAGGATAGGTGGTAAGAAAGATGACAACTTCCAGGCTGGTTTGAAGGTGGCATACAGATTATATGTACAAAGAGTTCTTGCTATTTGTTTAACGTCCCTTTAAGGTAGGGTACACAGATCCTCTTTTCATCATGTTGCAGTATCGGAGAGGGATGATAATTATCAATTATTTTCAGTATCGTGGTTTTGCTGTATTCATTAAGTAACAAGGTTTTATTTGATACTTGATTCTTCTAATAGACGAGATTCAGAAGAACAAATTGTGCATGGGCAGTGCACAAGGTTTTTGATAATACCTATTTTTTTGTGAAGGATGAATGGATATATCTGTCTGTAAAACCAGAAGAGTTATGATGTATTACAGTATCCAGAAAGGTAAGGCTGTTCACATTCAATAGTAGTGAACTTAATGGAATACTTAGAGAATCGAATTTAACACTATTACTCCTAGACCTTATATTTCGTCATGTTTTGTGGATGATATCTTTAAAATCCAGTCTCACTCCAAAACAGAACTACTTCAACCCCAACTCAACATCACCAGATTTAAAGATCGGTACTATCAACATAAGAAGCCTGAAAGGCAAAGAAATGGAGCTAGCTGAGGAATTAGATAAGTACCAGATCGACATAATAGGGGTGACTGAAACAAAAAAGACAAAAACTGGTGAGATCTTTCTGAGCAATAAATACAAGATGTTATATTCAGGCAATGACAACCAAGAAAAAGAAGGAGTAGACATAGTATTCAACACAAAATACGAGGCTAATTTTCTTGAATGGCAGTCAGTCTCAAGTAGAGTAATGTGGGCAAATATGAGAATGTGGAACTGGACAATGAGACTTATTTGTGCCTATGGTCCCACAGAAGGTTCTACTAAGGTAGAAGTGGAGAAATTTTTTGAGGCTTTAGAAAAAGCAACTGACACAATAAAAAAAGGAAAAGTTGGTCCTTGTTGGGGATCTAAACAGCTGAGTAGGAAATGATTGTGAGACATACAAAAATATTTTGGAAAAATTTGGAGAAAAGAGCAAAGCTAATAATAATGGCAAATACCAGATGGATTTCTGCTCAGGACATGGACTGGTTATTACTAACACCATGTTCCAACATAAAAATGTGCACAAATTCACATGGAGAGAAGAGGCAAGGAATAAGAAAAGTCTCATTGACTATGTTATTGTTGATAGTGATGTTTTCTCCCTGGTGGAGGACACCAGAGTGTACAGAGCATTTGAAATTGGAAGTGATCACTATTTAGTCATGAGCAGGATAAAATTGAATTTCATATTGAAAAGAATAACATGTAAGAAAGTTTTAAAGCAAATAAAAGTTGAGCAGCTCTCAGATGTGAACTGTAGACAAAAATACAAAAAGATTATTGAAGAAAAAATGAAAGAATTTATGAACAGGAATCAAACCTTGGAGATTCAGTGGCAAACTCTGAAGAAAACATTGACTGATTCTGCAAGAGAGGCATGTGGTGAGGTTGTCTGCAAGGATAAAAAAAATCAAAACTCCCTGGTGGACATAGGAAGTTAAAGAGGCAGTGAAGGAAAAGAAGAAAGCATATCAAAAGTTCCTGTCAAATAAGTCAACTTGTGCTCTTAGAGAATACAGAGACAAATGCAAGAATGCTAAACACTGTGTAAAACTAGCTAAACAAAAGTCATGGGAGGACTTTGGCAAGAATATAGAAAATAAATATCAAGAAGGTGGCAAAATATTCTGGAGGTTGTTGAAGAAACTTAAGAATGGAGGAAAGAGTGCTGTAAAAGGAGTTAGAGATGATAAAGGTGACATGAAAACAGGAGAAAAAGATATCCTTGAAGTATGGAGTAATTACTTTGGAAAACTGCTAAATGAAACAAGCAGTGATGACAGCACAGTGGAAAAAAACACTGACCAGGCATGCGGTCAGGAATACATATCCATACTTGAAGTAGAAAAAGCCATCAAAGGCTTGAAATGTGGAAAGGCAGCAGGAGTAGATGATATTCGACCAGAAATGCTGAAGTATGGTGGTGGTATAAGAGTCTTACAGTGGCTGTACTGCATAGTTCAAAAAGCCTGGAGAGAGGGACGAATTCCCAATGATTGGAGTAGAGATCTCATAGTACCCATATATAAAAAGGGAAATAAAACTGAATGTGAGAATTACAGAGGTATTTCCCTACTGAGTGTTCCTGGCAAGATCTATGCAAGTATACTTGAGAAACGGTTGAGAAGAATTGTGGAAGAAAAGCTTGGTGAAGAACAAGTTGGATTCAGGCCAAATAGAGGCTGTCTGGATCAGATCTTCACTTTACAACAAATAGTCGAGAAAGCATGGGAATATAACAGAGATCTGTATTTAAGTTTTGTCGATTTGGAAAAGGAATATGACAAGGTGCCAAGAGAGAAGCTATTCAATACGCTACAGTTATATGGTGTCAATGGGGCATTATAGCAAGCAATACTTAGTCTTTATTTGAGTTGTAAGTCAGCAGTTAGAATGAAGGAAGTACAGGAAGATGGTTTAATGTTAAATCTGGTGTGAGACAAGGATGTACATTATCCCCTCTGTTATTCATTATCTATATGGATCACATTATGAAGGAATGTGGTATTAAACCTGATATCAAAATTGGAGATGTTAATGTCAGCTCTTTGCTTTATGCGGATGATGTTATACTTCTAAATAAATCCGCTACAAGTCTGCAAGATTCTCTGACTAAATTGAATAGCTGTTGTAATAGATATGATATGAAGGTCAGCAATAAAAAGACAAAGACAATGAAAATAGGCAGAATCATTGAAAATGTCAACTGTGTTGTGAATGGAGAACCTGTGGAACAAGTAAAACATTTCAGCTACTTAGGCATGATTTTTACTGAAGATGGTAAATTAAATATAGAAATAGACAACAGAATCAGCAAAGCTGGTATGGTAGGAAGTCAATTGAATAAATTCATATGGAATAAGAGAGAAATTAGTCCAAACACTAAATTAGCTGTATACAAGACAGTGTTCAAACCAGTTTTATCTTATGGATCTGAGAGCTGGGTCAGAAGTAAAACACTTGACCAAAGACTGGAGACCGCAGATATGAGAGTCCTGAGAAAGATTATAGGCGTGAACAGATGACATCAATGGCAATATCATATTAAAAATGAGGATATTAGGAAAGAACTTGACATTGTCAACATCCAGTAATGCATTAGCAGAGCTAATCTCAGGTGGTATGGTCACTTAAACAGAATGGGCGAAAGATTAGCAAAACAAGTGTTCTCTGCCAGGTTGGCAGCAAAACGACCCAGAGGAAGACCAAGATATAGGTGGATTGATACGGTACAAAGTGCCTTAGACGATAGAAATATAAGATCTCATAATGTTGGTGTCTTGACAAGTAACAGACTGATTTGGAGGAAAATTGTAGATAGGAAGTTAGTAATGATGTAATTTTTTTTTCATGTAGTACTATCATATCCTGTACACACCTTGAGGGTACATGGCAGGAATTTGATGATGATGAATTAACTCACAAGAAGTTCACTATTGTGTGTAAGTCAAATAACAATCTTCCTCTTTTTAGATACTCCAATACATCTTAACTCTGCTGGAAATATTGAATTTTCTGTTTACTGGTAGACCAAGATCTAGGTAAACTGATGAGATTAAAAAGGTTTTAGAGGATTGAATTATAGGATGTGACAATACTGCAGTTCTGACAGATAAACTAATTGGAGGAAAAATGACAACAGGAAGTTTGTAATAATTTAAACTTTTCACATAGCACTAACAAAGTATCCTGCAGACCCCATGATATTACATCAGAAATTTGATGGTGATGACAGAAGCAATAACAATCTGTGTATGAAACATTTTTTTCATGTTAACTTTTTTTTACAGTACTGATTTCACAACACCAGAGAGAAACAAAATGCAATTCATTAAGTTGCTGATATTCCACTGTTTCAAAGCACAAAAACAAAGACTTACAATCAAGCAAGAAGGCTAATTTTACATTTCCTCTATTTACAAACATTTCAAAATCAACAGCAAAAAATCAAAAACGTAAAGCAAAACAAAAGCATAAATGCAGAATGTTCGCAATTGTCTTTTGTTTTATAAATCTGCCTCAACAGAAATTTTTTGTAAGTAAACTTTACCTTTTTGTTTAAGTACTATATTACAGTATTGTATGGTGTCAATGTGTGGTAGAGCAATGGTGACAGAGACAATGCTGTAGGGCAATTTGAATTTGTGGGATTTTGTGCAGTGCAGTATGTGTGTGGAATATAATTGTGAAAATTAAAGGATATGTGGAAGTAAATTGAAACTGAAGAGAGAGTGTGAAAAACTGCAGAAGAGCAGAAAGAAATTAGCAGGGTTGAAAAGAGAAGGAAGCAGGTGGTACGAAGTAATAATAAAGACTGAGCAAACAATCAAGAAAAACAAGTTCAGGAGAAAATTATATACAGAGACTCAATGATCGGGGGGGGGGGGACTTAATGAAAGTGTTACAAAATCGTGTTTCCCTGGAGCAAAAATTCACAATATTAGTCACACCATCCAGATGCAAAAAGGTAAGTGGAAATAAATTGTCTTAGTTGGTACAAATGATTTCAGAGGCCAGAAGTACTCTATGAGCATGGATGTAAGAGTTGTTAAAAGAGGCAAAAACTGAAGAGTGAGAAGGTGAAGATTGTAAGTCTCCTACCATGCCATGATAGAGGTGAAATGAGGAGGGCGACACTAGCTAATGAGTCTATACTTAGGTTGTGCAGAAGGAATGCTGTAGGAATTGTGGATCTGTGGTATGTGTTTAACGGAAAGAAGGATTTGTACGATGCTGATGGACTGCATCTAAATGGTTTTGGTGTCAGATGTCTGGAGAAAACATGCTCAGTGAACAAAGCTAAAGCACAAATTCAGGAAAACTTAAGCAATTAGGTGGAAGCAGGCGAGTTTCTGTGAAGGCATCTAAATGCCAAGGTTGTGTTAAAATGACGAAGTGCAGAATCTAGTCTCTCAAGTGAAAATATTGAATAGGGTAGTCAATTCAGGAAGTAAAGGTGGTGGGGGACTAAAGGGATGCTGCAATTTCTATATACTAATGCCAGAAGTATCAGGAACAAGAGAGAGGAGTTTTTGGCATTGATTAGTGCAATCTCGCCAAAAGTTATAGGCATGAGGAAGACTTGGCTAACAGCAGATGATGTAGTTACAGGAACAGAACGTGAAGAGTTTAGTATTTTCAGGGAAGATAAGATCAGGGGGGAGAGGTACTGTTTATAACAGTGGATGAACTGCAGCCAAAAATAATAGGAGATATATACAAGGATGGCTGTTCATTTGAAGTCTGGTGTGAGATTAAGGCCAGTAAGACAAAATAAACAGTTGGTTGTTGATATAAGCCAGGGAGTTACACAGATGATCTGGAAGACATGTACTAATTTGCTGATGCATTAGATTTGCTTATAATAATCACTTGACTCGATAGTCAAGTGATTATTATGAGGGACTTCAACTATGGAGATATAGACTGGGAGGAAGAAATATCACAGCAGGAAGGAAATAGAATTTATATCCCTACTAAGAGATAATTACATGAAGCATAATGTGGTGGAGGAGACAAGGGGGGGTGTGAGAGTATTGAACCTAGTCACAAGATCAGAAGAGCTATCCATAACCAAGTGACCACATTGCCTCCAATTAGCATCAGTGACTATGCGGTCTTGACTTGGGAGATTGTACAATAACATGAGGAATATTCTGTCAAGATGGGGTATATGTAAATATAAGGCAGATGATTATGACAAACTTAGGAAGAATCTCAAATCTGTTCATGGCATAAAACACTGCACAGTAAGGCTGTTAGTAATGATGGGAGATAGTTAAGGTCGTCCAGAGGAAGCAATATTAAATTGCTTCCTCTGGACGACCTCCTTACCCCAGGTATAGTATACCTAGGGTAAGGAGGATGGATGAGTAATATCATTAAGCACAAGCTGCAGAAGAAAATGCTGTGGAGGGTAGGTATATAAAGAGAAAGGCGATCAGCAAACTCAGGGAAGAAAGGTAAAATCAGATTATGAGAAGAATCTAGCCAAGTAGGCAAAAAAAATCCCAAACAGTTCTTTCGTTATGTGAAAAGTAACAGGAAGAATGACAATGGAAGATTAACCTTAATGAGTAATTATGGTCACGAGGTGACAGAAGCAGAAAAAATAGTTGAGTTATTGAGTGACCACTTTGCAAGTGTATATCATCCTAGTGAGGTTACTGTTTTAACATATATGACAGACACTAATGCAGGAACAGAGGATGAATAGGAGGTTCTTAGGATATTGCAGAATCTCAATGTAAATACAGTTTTGGGATATCAGCTTGGGTTTTGCAAGAATGTGAAAGGGAACTGCCAATGCTTCTGACTAAGCTGTTTAATTTAAGTCTCAGCTCTGGTAGATTTCCAAGAGAGTGGAAAGAGGGCAAAATAATTCCCTTGCAGAAGGGAGGTTCTAAGACTGCAGGAGCAAATTATACACCAAGCAGTATCTCAAGCATTGTGGTAAAAGTACTGGAAAAATTGGTCATATTTTTATTCACTCAAGAATGGGTGAATAAAAATAGCAAGAAGCCACAGTAAGAAGGTGTTGGATTGACTGACTGGCTTCAAGTTGGAAAAGGAGTTAGACAAGGATGTTTACTTTCTCCACACTTGTTTAGTATATATGCAGAGGACATCATGCGTGAAGCATTGGATGAGCTCAGGACAGGAATTACGATAGGAGGTAGATTGATCAGTAATCTGAGGTACGCTGATGATACAGTACTCCTCTGTAATAACATGGAAGAACTAGGACTAATTCTTGACAAAGTTAACAAGATCAGTAATAACAGAGGACTTCAACTCAATTCTAGCAAGACAAAGATCATGGTTTTCAAAGGAAAAACAAACAGAGAAGCTCTTGAGAAACAAGTGTATCTTAATGGGGAAAGAATTGAGGAAGTCAGCAAGTTTGAGTACCTGGGATCCATTATTAATGTGAAGAATTGCTGTTCAGAAGATGTCAGAAAAAGGTTAGGAATGGCTAAAACAACAATCAGAGACCTGTCTAAAATCTGGAAGGATGGATCTATCTCCATGGGAACAAAGTTGAGGATTTTAGATGCAGTTGTTTTTCCAACAGCAACTTATGGATGCGAGACTTGGAACCTAAAGAAGTCAGATAAGAAACGGATATCTGCTTTTGAGCTGTGGTGTTACAGAAGGCTGTTGAGGATATCATATACTGAAAGGCATACAAATGAATGGGTGTTAGAAAAGATTAGTAGAACTTTAAGGCTCCTTAAGGATATTGACAGAAGAAAGTTAAAATATTTTGGACACATAGAAAGGATGGAAGGAGGGCTTCTCAGAACAGTAATAGAAGGTAAAGTTCCTGGAAAAAGAGGCAGGGGTAGACCATCAATGAGATGGATGGATGGATGGATGGCGTGTGTGGAGTGACTGATCTTCAGAGAGTTGAGGCTGTTAGAAAAGCAAACAACAGGACTACATGGCGAGGCCTGGTGTGGAACATCATCGAGCATCGGAGTGACCATAAGGCATCTGTAGATGCCCAGTGAACGTAGAGAGAGAGAGAGAGAGAGAGAGAGAGAGAAGAATGGGTGAATAAAAATATGATACTATATGAAGGGCAACATGGCTTTCTGAACGGTCAGTCATGCTTTAGTAATTTACTGTCTTTTTATAATAGAGTAACAGCAGAGGAGTTGGATAAAGAAATGGCTACACGATAATTCTGTTGGATTTTGAAAGTTTATTTTTTCACTTGGTTAGAGTATAATAAAATTAGTTTAATCCTTTATCCAAGTGTGAGCAAACAAAGTTTGCGCCTGAAGTATCTTCAGGACTAGGGTAAAGTGATACGACACCAGGGCAACTCGTTGCAAAGGTGGAGAAAGCTACCAACACTCCTAACTCAGTATCTCCTATAATGCAAAACACATCTCCTTGCAGATATGTCTAATGTTATGCATTAAAGGAAGGGCCACTACCCAGACTAGTTTCGACCTTTATTGAGGTCTCTTCAGTGGGAGCCAGGCCCTAGTGGAAATACCAGGCAGAAGCATTAGCAGGTCATCTCTACCTATAGGAGTTGCCAAATGGTGTGCCACCCTTTTTTAATAAATTACTCTGGATTTAGAGAAAGATGTTGAAAGTTTATTTTTTCACTTGGTTAGAGTATAATAAAATTAGTTTAATCCTTTATCCAAGTGTGAGCAAACAAAGTTTGCGCCTGAAGTATCTTCAGGACTAGGGTAAAGTGATACAACACCAGGGCAACTCGTTGCAAAGGTGGAGAAAGCTACCAACACTCCTAACTCAGTATCTCCTATAATGCAAAACACATCACCTTGCAGATATGTCTAATGTTATGCATTAAAGGAAGGGCCACTACCCAGACTAGTTTCGACCTTTATTGAGGTCTCTTCAGTGGGAGCCAAGCCCTAGTGGAAATACCAGGCAGAAGCATTAGCAGGTCATCTCTACCTATAGGAGTTGCCAAATGGTGTGCCACCCTTTTTTAATAAATTACTCTGGATTTAGAGAAAGATGTTGAAAGTTTATTTTTTCTGCCTGGTATTTCCACTAGGGCCTGGCTCCCACTGAAGAGACCTCAATAAAGGTCGAAACTAGTCTGGGTAGTGGCCCTTCCTTTAATGCATAACATTAGACATATCTGCAAGATGTGCTTTGCATTATAGGAGATACTGAGTTAGGAGTGTTGGTAGCTTTCTCCACCTTTGCAACGAGTTGCCCTGGTGTTGTATCACTTTACCCTAGTCCTGAAGATACTTCAGGCGCAAACTTTGTTTGCTCACACTTGGATAAAGGATTAAACTAATTTTATTATACTCTAACCAAGTGAAAAAATAAACTTTCAACATCTTTCTCTAAATCCAGAGTAATTTATTAAAAAAGGGTGGCACACCATTTGGCAACTCCTATAGGTAGAGATGACCTGCTAATGCTTCTGCCTGGTATTTCCACTAGGGCCTGGCTCCCACTGAAGAGACCTCAATAAAGGTCGAAACTAGTCTGGGTAGTGGCCCTTCCTTTAATGCATAACATTAGACATATCTGCAAGGAGATGTGTTTTGCATTATAGGAGATACTGAGTTAGGAGAGTTGGTAGCTTTCTCCACCTTTGCAACGAGTTGCCCTCTGTTGGATTTTGCAAACACTTTTGACAGAATAGCACATGAACTCTGTTACACAAATTAGAACAAATAGGGATGGATATGACACTGGTTAAGTGGATAAGAGGGTAGCTGCTGGACAGATATCGAACAGTGGTATATGGAAGGGCAGAATCGAGGCGAAAACAGGTGACTAATAGTGTACTGCAAGTTCAATGTTGGGATCATTGCTGTTTAATTTGTACATAAATGATATAGGAAAAACCTGAAAGGATGAAAGGAAATATTCAGTTGTTTGCTGATGATGAAAAATTAGGTAGGGTAATAGTTATCAAGGCAATGTGGAGAGCTTGCAGGTTGATTTAAATAGGCTGTCAATATGGGCAAAAGATAACGGATCTAAGTTTAATGTCGAGAAAATGTAAAGCTATGCATTTTGGGATAAAAAGCTATAAGCTGTGTATCACATTGATGGCACTGTACTCTAGGAAATAGATGAAGCTAGAGATTTAGAGTGATAGTAGAGAAAGTTAAAAATTATAGAACATATTGCTAAGGGTAGCCCATAAGATTACGTGGATATTGAGAAATAGCCACCTAATTGAGTGTGTGTGGATTGCAGAAGTTGGTTGACAGGGAAAAAAAGAGAGAATATGATAGAAACATTTAAGTTGCTTAAAGGGTTTTACAGGATTAATGCAGGGGAAATGTTTCAGCACTTAGCTAGAGAGGCCAGAAACAAGGGATCACATGTGGAAGTTGAATAAAGATGTGTGTGTGTGTGTGTGTGGTTAGTAGAGGTGTGAGGAATAGTTTTTCTGATTGGAGAGTTGTGAACGAGTGAAATGGGTTGCCAGTCAGTTGTGAGTGCTTTATCTATTAATGGGTTCAAGGAGAGGTATGACATTGTGTAGATAGATTGGGTCTCCTGCGATGAGTCTTCAGATTTCATGGAGATGCCAGTACAACAACAAAGCTGTGGATAGAGATCACAAAAGATTTGCAATTACATTTTGATTTACCATGAACCATGTTGTAAGGACTGCTAAAAAAGAAAGTCAAAGTTTTATTGATATTAGTATTTAAACAATAAATTTAAAATATGACATCTAAATGTAGAGCTGATTCAACATCTTCCTTAGCTTTAAAAAAAAACCACTTACTGAGGAAAAAATGGATATGATTCGAATCATGTGAGAGTTCATTCTGATGTACATAAAGCATTAAAATTAATGCCCTCTACAGTTTCAACAACAGCAACCAATGCAGAGAAGGTGAAGCATTCACGTACAGGAATTGTTAATGCAAAATATGAAAAAATTATTAGTGCTGTGGCCTGACAATATGAATCAAAACAACATTCCTCTAACCCAGTGTTTCCCAATGTGAAACATACGCTCCACGGGGGGGATTTGAATATTTTGGGGACAATTAGAAAACGATGTTGTATTCATCATCTCATCACTGATATAGTCAAAAAATTACCATTGTTGGCGATAAATCATCGATGCTGCAACTCTGACTTTCCATGAAAAAAAGGTGGCAACACTAGTAGAGAAGTCAACATAAACACTTGGCTAAATAAGTGTGAGGTAACTGATGCTGCTGCTGTAGTTATTGCAGATCACCTGAGCAAAATGACCTGTGATTTAAATAACAGATTTTCTGATTTAAAAGAAATTGATTTTCCATCTTGGATAACTCAGCCAATGCTAGTGGACTTAACTGCTATGGCCATGCAGTATCAAGAACGATCAGAAATGCAAAATGATGAGTCTATAAGAACTTTATTCAACATAAAAGGAACAATGGCATAGCTTTGTGACAAGACAGAAAAGAAATACTCAAATTAAACTAGTTTTGCAAGAAAATTTACTGTTGCACTTCCTGTCATCATATTTAGTTGAATGTGGCTTTAGTGCTGTAAATGACTTATTACTGAAAAAAGAAATAGTCTGGATATCACAAACCGTGAGAATTTGAGATTGAAATTGACTAAATTAGTAGCTCAAATAAAAACTCTTTGCAGCAGATATCAAGCTAAAGGATCACATTAACTTGGATTTTATTTTCACGAGTTGAGTTTGATTAATGTTTTATAATATACAAAGTGTAATATAAAATTTATATTCATTGAAGAAAGTCAAAAAACGGTTTTACCTATGTTCCTTTATTACTTGAAGTACCTATTTATATTATACTTTTTCAAAACTTGGTTGTCTATTATGCTAGAGGGGGCATCAAAATCTTTGAGGTGGGGCATGATCCAAAAAAAAGGTTGAGAACTAGGGCTCTAACTCAAGCAGTAATCATGGACAAGGCAAAGTTATTGTTTAATGAAATAAAGAAGCTGGTTCAAATGATTCATTTGTGGAAGTCATTCATACTGAAGGAACTAATCTTATTTAAATACATTAGAATTTTACCTTAATTTATGAACAATTCACTTTACAAACAGTGGGCGGGGAACCTTACCCCTTCGTAAAGTGAGGTCTTCCTGTAATTGTGATGGACAAAAGACCTAAAAAATTGTGTCATGGAACCCTCTAGGACTGGATATAAGATTATCAACAGTTGATGACTGTCTCCCAAATTATGGGTAACTTAACACATCCATAATTTTTCAGATTTGGAGAGCTTCTGATAATTGATAATTAAAAAAAAAAAAAATAAATAAAAATTTTAAAAAATCTGACTTGTAACAGCTTCTACATAGCACTACATAGCACCATTAGAACGACTGTGGCATTACTCTTATCCGCTCTGGTGATGACGATACTTTTTTCTTTCCATAATTTCAGGAGAGCTGTGCATTGGGCATATGATAAATTACTTTTTGGAGGCGAAGAATGAGCAAGGATGTTGGCTACGTCATCACCAGAGCGGATAAGGGTAATGTCACAGTCGTTCTTAATACCAGTGAATACAATCGCAAAATGAATATTATTCTCCGCGATCGTGCTAACTACATCCCGCTAGAACACGACCCCACAAAAACACAAGTTAAAAAATTAAAAATCTTACTTAAAAAAGTATCTTCCTGGCCCCCCCGACATCACGAAAAAACTTAAACCTTTCCACTCCCCCCCCCCCCACGAATTTACGGCTTACCAAAAATCCACAAACCCAATTCCCCACTCAGACCTATAGTAAATGCCACCAATGCACCTTGCTACAGACTGTCTAAACAGCTGGCCAACTCTCTGACCCCCCCTCACTGGAAGGTCCACTTCCTATATAAAAAACTCGACCCACTTTAAAGCCCTCATAGAAAATTTAACCTTGAATAAAGCAGACATACTGGTAAGCTTTGATATCTCCTCTTTGTTTACTAATATTCCCTTAATTGACACCTTATCTCTCTTACAAAAAGTTTTCCCTTCTGACATCTTAGATCTCTTTTCCTTTGCCATTAACTCTGGGTATTTTTCTTGGAAGAACAAAATCTACAAGCAGATAGAGGGAACCACCATGGGTTCCCCCCTCTCTCCCCCCCTTGCTAATTTCTATATGGAAGATTTTGAAAAACGAGCCATAGACTCAGCCTCACTCAAACCTTCTATCTGGCTAAGATATGTAGATGATGTGTTCTCTATTTGGCCTCATGGCCCAGACACATTAGACTCCTTCCTCAGTCATCTCAATAGCCTACATCCAAGAATCCAGTTTACTATGGAAAAGGAAAAGAACAATTGTTTACCCTTCCTAGACACCTTAGTCACATGCCTGCCTAATGATACACTTGCCTTCACTGTATACAGAAAACCCACACACACACACACACAGGCAGATACATTCACAAACTCTCACACCACCACCCCTCTCAACAATATGGCATTATTAAAATTCTTACCAAGAGAGCCCACAATCTTTGTTCCAGTGGAACCGCCCTCACTACTGAGCTTAACTACATACACAACACTTTCCTCTCCAATGGCTACAGCGATCACAGTATCAAAAAAATAATCAGTTCCTCTCCCATCCCCGGTCCTTCTCGTCAACAAGAATTTAAAAATGCCATCACCATACCCTACATTCGTGGCACATCCGAAAAAATAGCCAAGATTCTAAAAAAGTACAACCTCCACACAGCATTAAGCCCCACCGCAAACTTGCTACCCTTATCTGTTGTACGAAAGATCAGCTCCCTCCTCTCTCTCTCTCTCTGCCTGGAGTTTACAAAGTACCCTGTTCCTGTAAACTAGCGTACTTTGGACAGACAGGCAGATCAGCATCCATCCACCTAGAGGAACACGTCTTGCATCTGTAAACACAACTATGGTCGTTCAGGCTTGGCTGACCATGTCTTGGACACCACCCACAGAGTATCATGGAAGAAAACCACCATGCGCCATCACAGCAAATTCAAGAAAGAGAGACTATTCTTGGAAGCAGCAGCTCTTAGAAATCAACCAAATCTTAATAAATACGGTTGCATTAAGCTTCCAAATATTTGGGAAACACTCATCACCAGAGATCCTACTTTATATTCCAGGCCACCTACAACTGCCCTTAGAGGGCACTCCACTTAGATAGGACTTTAGTGTCACCCATGTGGTTGGGCTTAGTATTGTATGATATTTGTGTTATGTTACATTAGTTATTTTTGTAATCCCCGTAGATGTCCTAGTGAATAGGACGAAATATACGAAGTATTAAATTCTTTTTAATCCTTTCTGAGTGTTGTAAAAAATCCATTAAACCTCCAACATTAAGGGTAATCCTCTGTGTTAAAGGATTAAAAATAATATTTCATTCTTCCGATATTTGATCTCATCACTGAGATATTGTCAGTGAGTACAATATGAGACTTGTGACACACACACACACACACACAAAACTAAGTGAAACACGTGGACAAAATTCCTAACTAGGTGATGCACCCTCTTTGGGCAGATGTCAGCAGCCTAGGATGTAAATTGGGATATCAAAGTATTAGTGTCCATATTTTGGGAAGTTTAGTGCAACCAAGGGTCAAAGCTGTATAACTGAGAGGAGACCTCCACATAGCCTTTAAAGGAATGCGGAGAACCGACCAGGGCTTCTGACCTAATGTCCAATCCTCACCTTCTCGTGGTGCACCCTGTTGGGTATCTACCTGGATACTGAACAAACGAGGATGGGCTGGCAATTTGGGATTTAGCCGACCAAATTGTATTCTTATTGGTTAAACCAAAATAAAAAAATGATGGTACAACATGACAAAATTTCATGCCGGCTGGGGTGTTGCCCGGTTAAACAAGGCACCCGTTGTTTTCGCCAGGGAACCAGAGCGAACAGCGAAAAGTCAGCTACTGGAACAAAAACAAACCATAACTAAACATCACCAGAGTTAAAGATCGGTACTATCAACGTAAGAAGCCTGAATGGCAAAGAAATTGAGCTAGCTGAGGAATTAGATAAGTACCAGATCGACATAATAGGGGTGACTGAAACAAAAAAGACAAAAACTGGTGAGATCTTTCTGAGCAATAAATACAAAATGTTATATTCAGGCAATGACAATCAAGGAAAAGAAGGAGTAGCCATAGTATTCAACACAAAATACGAGGCTAATCTTCTTGAATGGCAGTCAGTCTCAAGTAGAGTAATGTGGGCAAATATGAGAATGGGGAACAGGACAATGAGACTTATTTGTGCCTATGGTCCCACAGAAGGTACTACTAAGGTAGAAGTGGAGGAATTTTTTGAGGCTTTAGAAAAAGCAACTGACACAATGAAAAAGGAAAAGTTGGTCCTTGTTGGGGATCTAAATAGCAGAGTAGGAAATGATTGTGAGACATACAAAAATATTTTGGGAAAATTTGGAGAAAAGAGCAAAGCTAATAATAATGGCAAATATCTGTTGGATTTCTGCTCAGGACATGGACTGGTTATTACTAACACCAAGTTCCAACATAAAAATGTGCACAAATTCACATGGAGAGAAGAGGCTAGGAATAAGAAAAGTCTCATTGACTATGTTATCGTTGATAGTGATATTTTCTCCCTGGTGCAGGACACCAGAGTGTACAGAGGATTTGAAATTGGAAGTGATCACTATTTAGTCTTGAGCAGGATAAAATTGAATTTCATATTGAAAAGAATAACATATAAGAAAGTTTTAAAGCGAATAAAAGTTGAGCAGCTCTCAGATGTGAACTGTAGACTAAAATACAGAAAGATTATTGAAAAGAAAATGAAAGAGTTTGAGAACAGGAATCAAACCTTGGAGATTCAGTGGCAAACTCTGAAGAAAACATTGATTGATTCTGCCAGAGAGGCATGTGGTGAGGTTGTATGCAAGGATAAAAAAATCAGAACTCCCTGGTGGACACAGGAAGTTAAAGAGGCAGTGAAGGAAAAGAAGAAAGCATATCAAAAGTTCCTGGCAAATAAGTCAACTTTTACTCTTACAGAATACAGAGACAAATGTAAGAAAGCTAAACAGTGTGTAAAACTAGCTAAACAAAAGTCATGGGAGGACTTTGGCAAGAATATAGAAAATAAATATCAAGAAGGTGGCAAAATATTCTGGAGGTTGTTGAAGAAGCTTAGGAATGGAGGAAAGAGTGCTGTAAAAGGAATTAGAGATGATAAAGGTGACATGAAAACAGGAGAAAAAGATATCCTTGAAGTATGGAGTAATTACTTTGAAAAACTGCTAAATGAAACAAGCAGTGATGACAGCACAGTGATAAAAAACACTGACCAGGCATGCAGTCAGGAATACATATCCATACTTGAAGTAGAAAAAGCCATCAAAGGCTTGAAATGTGGAAAGGCAGCAGGAGTAGATGATATTCGACCAGAAATGCTGAAGTATGGTGGTGGTATAAGAGTCTTACAGTGGCTGCACTGCATAGTTCAGAAAGCCTGGACAGAAGGACGAATTCCCGATGATTGGAGTAGAGCTCTCATAGTACCCATATATATAAAAAAAAGGGAAATAAAACTGAATGTGAGAATTACAGAGGTATTTCCCTACTGAGTGTTCCTGGCAAGATCTATGCAAGTATACTTGAGAAACGGTTGAGAAGAATTGTGGAAGAAAAGCTTGGTGAAGAACAAGCTGGATTCAGGCCAAATAGAGGCTGTCAGGTTCAGATTTTCACTTTACAACAAATAGTCGAGAAAGCATGGGAATATAACAAAGATCTGTATTTAAGTTTTGTCGATTTGGAAAAGGCATATGACAAGGTGCCAAGAGAGAAGCTATTCAATACGCTGCAGTTATATGGTGTCAATGGGGCATTATATCAAGCAATACTTAGTCTTTATTTGAGTTGTAAGTCAGCAGTTAGAATTGAAGGAAGTACAGGAAGATGGTTTAATGTTAAATCTGGTGTGAGACAAGGATGTACATTATCCCCTCTGTTATTCATTATCTATACGGATCACATTATGAAGGAATGTGGTATTAAACCTGATATCAAAATTGGAGATGTTAATGTCAGCTCTTTGCTTTATGCGGATGATGTTATACTTCTAAATAAATCCGCAACAAGTCTGCAAGATTCTCTGACTAAATTGAATAGCTGTTGTAATAGATATGGTATGAAGGTCAGCAATAAAAAGACAAAGACAATGAAAATAGGCAGAATCATTGAAAATGTCAACTGTGTTGTGAATGGAGAACCTGTGGAACAAGTAAAACATTTCAGCTACTTAGGCATGATTTTTACTGAAGATGGTAAATTAAATATAGAAATAGACAACAGAATCAACAAAGCTGGTATGGTGGGAAGTCAATTGAATAAATTCATATGGAATAAGAAAGAAATTAGTCGGAACACTAAATTAGCTGTATATACAAGACAGTGTTCAAACCAGTTTTAACTTATGGATCTGAGAGCTGGGTCAGAAGTAAAACACTTGACCAAAGACTGGAGACCGCAGATATGAGAGTCCTGAGAAAGATTAGAGGCGTGAACAGATGGCATCAATGGCAATATCATATTAAAAATGAGGATATTAGGAAAGAACTTGATATTGTCAGCATCCAGGAATGCGTTAGCAGAGCTAATCTCAGGTGGTATGGTCACTTAAATAGAATGGGAGAGGAAAGATTAGCAAAACAAGTGTTCTCTGCCAGGTTGGCAGGAAAACGACCCAGAGGAAGACCAAGATATAGGTGGATTGATATGGTACAAAGTGCCTTAGACGATAGAAATATAAGATCTGATAATGTTGGAGTCTTGACAAGTAACAGACTGATTTTGAGGAAAATTGTAGATAGGAAGTTAGTAATGATGTAATTTTTTCATGTAGTACTGTCATATCCTGTACACCCCTTGAAGGTACATGGCAGGAATTTGATGATGATGATGATGATGACATTTATTCAAATTAGGCTGATTTCTGAGAGCAGCTAGAGATTCTAAAAACAGTCTTTCTTTTCTAAATTTATTGCAATGGAACATGGTAATCTTTTTCCAACTGATTCCATTAGCTATATCCAAAGCATGGTCTGCAAGGCTTGATTAACCATAGCTACTCCATTAAGCCTCTAACATGAATATACTAAGGATGGACAAATCTGAGATTAGTGTTCAGAGTTACAGAAGCTAGGAGTGTTCTGAACAAAAGAAGACACTAAGTTTTTGGAAACTGAGAGGGCAATGGATGATGGGTTTATAACAAGAAAGGCCAAGCTCAAGAAGAGAAATCTGTTCTTGAATAAAGATATGGATATTATCAAAGGCAATGGAAATGGAGTAAGATCTTCTCATGAGAAATAAGACATGACTGTGATGTGGTAGCATGTCCAAGGTTATCCTTACCGTACTGGAAGATGAGAGATTACTGTTTAAGGAAGTGAGTATGAATGATCTGAAGTTTGAATCATTGAGCAGTGTAAAGTTTACTGAATGAAATAGAAGAATTGAGTGTGCTGTCATCAACAAACTATAGACGGTATTTGTACTCAGCATAGGAAAAAGATTGCAGGCAAGCACACTCTTGGGGGATACCCTGGTACTAAAGAGTATCCCCAATGAGCAAAAAAAAAAGCTTGTGACCCAAGCACTAAGATGGACCATAAGACAGTAGCTTGGTAAGAAGGCCTCCATGAACTCTATCAAATGTCCTCAAAATGTCAGGAGCAGGCACATGAGTTCTGTGACAAGTATGGTGGAATCCATAGGATAATTACTAATTAACTGATTTTTTTTTTTTTTTAAGGGATGGACTGAATAGAGAATTGCTTCCACCATGCCACAGGATAGATGCAAGAGACAAGTATAATAATTTGAATAAGCCACTGAATGTTAATTCTGGAGTGAAAATTTTGAGCACAATTGGGGGGGGGGGGATTCCATGATACACTTCTTAGGTATCCAGCAGTGGCAGCCAGTGAAAATTTTAAGTGGGGGTGCTGCATATACAAAATAAAAAAAAAATTTTTTTTAATTCTTTTTTTCCTAATCAGTAACCAATTTATTAATAAATAAATTTACATATTAAAAAATTGCTTTATTAAAAATATTTCACCCTCACCATGAACAAAACATCAATAATGAAAGTTTCGTATCTCACAAAAATAACGCACAATACGATACACTGCTCAAACGAGTAGTGTCAGAATGACTTGTAACATGCAATCACAAGCGCAAACAAATATCAGAGAGACTGACCAAAAGTGACAATATTGACACTGCATTAGATGGCAGTGTATTTGTTTCGTAATCTAAAGCGTTAATCGAACAATTCTAATTATTAACTATTCAATCACTGTCGAAACATAAGCTGTAACCTTTAACATGTTATATTGCATTTATATAATGTTGTACGCATTGTTATTATTTATAAACACAAACAAAATTAAAATTTTTCATTTTAATTTTGTTTGTTTGGCCGCCACTGGTATCCAGACTAATGAAGATTTTTCTGATATCTTTTTGGCTAAATATCAAGGAGGCATATAGAGGGCTGTTCATAGTATAATGGGAGATGGCTGTCCTTGCATGTCTGTGCAAGAGTTGGAGAAGACTGATATCAAGAAGTCAGCCTTATCTTTATCATGGTGTCAACTGGATATGAGGAAGATGGAAACACAGAAAAGGAGATTCTTACATCCAATAGACTTAGCAAGGAACAAGAAGGGATTAACTACCTACTATTTGACCAGGAAGTAAGATTTTTTCTGCATCTAACACTTTGTCTGATTTGAATTTGCAAAATGTTTTTTTTATAATAGGTGTTGCAAGCTGTGGCTGAGTGTAGAGCAGGAATAATTTTGACTTGAGCCCAGGGAATTTTTGTGTGAGGGGGTGTGAAGAACTTCATTTTAGCATGTATTATTTCAGTTCAGTCAGAGCAGGTGTTTGGATCAGACAATGGAAAAAACATAACAATCAAGAAGGTCATTTGGTACCAATGAAGGGCCAAAAGGAGAGGCTGGGAACAGTTGTGTAAAGACAGAATTGTAGGTAAGGGAACATGAACAAAGTTAAGATCAGAGTTGGAGGAGAACTGGCATCTACAGTAGATTTACAGGAACAGATGATTAAAAAATGGTCTAGGAGGCTGGGAGAACACTTTGGTTATTAGATTATTATTAATGGTGGGTGGGTGTATACTTGAGCATCTCTTCCAACCATTCTGATGGCTGATTTTCAGATTAATAATCAGATAAAAGATTATCCAAATGAGGAGAACAGTATATGCAGCAAATAAATGCAAAAAAAGTGTGACATAGAAATTGAACCAGAGCAGATCAAGGAGTTTCCAGGTTTAATCTTTAGCAAGGACTGCGAGATTAGACAAATGCACTGCTGTATACTACCTTTCTTAAGAAGAACGAATACAAAATGCAGTTTGAATAGTTGGGGTGAACAGTGGTTGTTAATGCAGCCAGCCGAGATCCTGTGAGAAATCAACTGACTACATCCGCTAATCTCTCACAGGATCTGAGCTTCTGATATCATTTAAATTTGAATTAAGGAAATGAAGATTAATGGAACAAGTGTGTGTGTCCTTTGGCACTTTGTTATTTTCTTGAGTAGTTTTTATAATCCACAGTATCTATGTTATTTTTGATGGTGTCTTTTCTTTCATGATTGGTGATGTCAGAGCAGGGGCATGCATTATGTGGCTCTAACAACATAGGAAATGCCCAGACTATTTAGCAGCCAACGTGTGGAACCACTTTACTATTGTGCCCTCATATGGAGGAAATGCTAACTTCCTATTTTATACATGGTGCATTGAGCATATCTATGTAGGGCGTCACCTACAGTGCTGTAGTAAAGAAAGCAGAGTGCAGGAATCAAAGATCAAAAATGGCAGTAGTCACACTAATAACAATGGTAGTATTTCAAGAGATGAAAGTTATCTACCACATCTACTACGCAGTTAGCATTTTCAAACTAGGGAGGATTAGTGAATGACAAAGAAATCAGGATTCAGTCTTTGGTTAGGGGAAAATCTTAAAGCTTGGAATTAATGTGCATTAAAGTTTTGTCAAATAAAAGGATGGAGTTTACTAAGGTGTAAGAAGAGGAATGCAGAGTAACCCCAAGAAGAAATTAACAAGCCATGTATTAAATAATTGACAACTAGACTGCAGAAAATTAATGATGTTAGGGTCATGGTGGTTGTGATGGACAGGGATTAGAAGAGGGGCCTATTCAAAAGTAGGCAAAACAGCTCAAAAGATCACTTGGATATTAAACACACAAGTAGTGCTTTGTGTGTTCATCTATATACAGATTTGGTTGCCAGGTTGTAGAAGTGCTGAAGAGGATCCAGTGACTAAAGTGATGACTAGTCTGCAGAATTTTCTGTATGAGAATAGACTGAAAATTTAAGTTCCATCTCTCAATTACAAAGTTTTAGGTGCCAGGCAGAGAAAAAGGAGATATGTAAAAATAAGTTACTAAAGAGATTTTATAGAGTACAGTGGAGAAATTTTCCAATACATGACAGACAAGAGAGAGAACGGGGGGGGGGGGAGAAGGTCACCCCTGAAAGTATAGTTAATAAGGGCAGTGAAGGTAGATATTTTGTTGTTGAAGAGTGGTCTAGCACTCATGACACTGACACAATGCTCATGACAAAATAGCCGTAAGAGCTTGCTATGTCACTGAATGCATGTAAGAGAAATAACGGGTACTATATAATAATAATAATCTGTTTAATTATAATAGAAATAATTAGAATACCAACAAAAAAATACAGTATGAACACTCTAAAACTCCCTTTATTTTGATATCAGTATTATGTTATTATCATTACATCAATCTCCATGGAGTCAGAAGACTCATAGGTTCACTCAATCAACAATATATTTATCATACTGAACATTAAAATCCATAAGATGCCCAGCATTCACAAAACATTCTGTAATGTGTTCCACTCACCCAAAATCCATGTAATAAATCTACTACTTACTCCCTTCTTCACTAAACCTCCAGGGATGGCCTCTTGTTCTTTCCTTGATTATCCACTTAAAGGATCACTATTTAAACTAGTGCTCTAGTAATTATAAGAGTTGCTTATACACATAGTAACCCTTATGGTTACTATGAGCACTAAATTGGAATGGTGATCCTTTAAGTGGATAATTCTTTTGCACTCATTAAAGATGAATTTTAAAATTAAAGATATTTTTTCTTAAACTAAAGAAAATCAGTAATCAGAGAAATTACAAGCAGAAAAAGATATGTTTCACTTAGTAATTTGCATATTTAGTTAAAATTAAATAGTAATTTTTAACTGATCAATATAAGAATGCAACAAAGAACAAATGAACATATCTCATGTAAAATATCTAAATGGAAAAATTTAGATGATCAACACAAGGACACTTTTAATAACATCTATCAAATATAAATCAGTACCCACTTACAAACAGAACCTCGAGGTATTCAGCCATACATTTTCTAGTTCGTACTGCAAACCAATCATCTCTGCCAACCAGTCACCTGCTGACAATTAAAAAGTACCATCTTCATCATGATGGAGGCTTAATGGATTGTATACAGCACTCAGAAAGGATTAAAACAGAATTTAATACTTCCTATATTTCGTCTCAGTCACTGAGACATCTTCAGGGATTACAAAAAAAACTAATGTAACATATATACACAAATACCACACAATACTAAGCCAACCATGTGGGTGACACTAAAGTCCTATCTAGGTGGAGCGCCTTCTATGGCTGTTGTAGGTGGCCTGGAATACAAGGTGAGATCGCTGATGATTAGTTTCCCAAATCTTAGGAAGCTTAAATGCAACCATATTTATTTAGATTTGGTTGATTTCTGAGAGCTCTGCGGATTCTAAAAATAGTCTCTCTTTTTTGAATTTACTGTGGTGGAGCATAGTGGTTTTTTCCCAAGAGATCCTGTGGGTTGTATCCAAGACATGGTCAGCCAGGCCTGACTGACCATAGTCATGGTTGCAGATGTATGACTTGTATGCCTCTACACAGATGGTTGCTGATCTGCATGTCTGTCCAAAGTACACCAGCTTACAGGGAACTTTATGAACTCCAGACACTGAGAAAGGAGGGAGTTGATCTTTTGTAGAACGGATAAGGATTGCAAGTTTGCAGTGAGGCTTAAATGTTGTGTGTAGGTTGTACTTATTTAAAATCTTGGCTATTTTTTCAGATATGTCACAGACGTAGGGTATGGTGATGGCATTTCTAAACTCTTTCTGAAGAGATGGCCAGGGAATGGAGGAGGAACTGATTATTTTTTTAATACTATGATCGCTGTAGCCATTGGAGAAGAAGGTGTTGTATATGCAGCCGAGCTCAGTTGCAAGGGCAGTTCCACTGGAACAAAGATTGTGGGCTTTCTTGGTTAGATTTTTAATAATGCCATATTATTGAGCGGGGTGGTGGTAGGAGAGTTTGTGAATGTATCTGCTTGTGTGCGTAGGTTTTCTGTATACAGTAAAGGAAAGTGTACCATTAGGAAGGCGTGTAACTAAGGTGTCTAGGAAGGGTAAACTATTGTTCTTTTCCATCGTAAACAGGATTCTTGGATGTAGGCTGCTGAGCTGACTGAGGAAGGAGTCTAATGTATCTGGGCCATGAGGCCAAATAAAGAACACATCTACATATCTTAGCCAGATAGAAAGTTTGAGAGGGGCTGAGTCTATGGCTCATTTTTCAAAATTTTCCATATAAAAATTGGCAAGAGGGGGTGAGATGGGAGATCCATGACTGTTCCCTCTATCTGCTTGTAGATTTTGTTCTTCCAAGAAAAATAACCAGAATTGATGGCAAAGGAAAAGAGATCTAAGATGTCAGAAGGAAAAACGTTTTATAAGAGTGTTAAGGTATCAATTAAGGGAATACTGGTAAACAGTAAGGAGATGTCAAAGCTTACCAACATGTCTGTTACTTAAGGTTACATTTTCTATTAGGGTTTTAAAATGGCTAGAGTTTTTTTATATAGGATGTGGAAAGTCCAGTGAAGGGGGTAAGAAAGTTAGCCAGCTGTTTTGCCAGTTTGTAGCAAGGCATCTACAATAGGTCTTAGTGGGGAATTAGGTTGTGGATTTTTGGTAAACCGTATATTCTGGGAACAGAAAGGTTTGAGTTTTTTCATATCTGGAGGCCAGGCAGATACTTTTTTAAGTAAGTTTTTTAATTTTTTTAACTTGTATTTTTGTAGGATCGTGTTCTAGTGGGATGTAGGTAGAGTGATCTCGGAGAACAATCTCTATTTTTCAATTGTATTCCGTAGCATTAAGGATGACTGTGGCATTACCCTTATCTGCTCTGGTGATGACAATACTTTTGTCTTTCCGTAATTTCCTGAGAGCAGTGTGTTGGCCAGACAATAAATTACTTTTTGGAGGCGAAGACCGGGCGAGGATGTTGGCAAAGTCAAGTCTGATGTTATTTGCTATCTCCGGCGCTAATCGACAGATCCCGCATTCGATATTATACATTACATCTAGCACTTCTTTCGGTGCGACTGCGAAATTGTTCGAGGCTTAGGGCACTGACGGCATCATTGTTGAGCCTTTTGGAAGATAGATTAACTACTGTCTGGAGCAGCTGAATTTGCAGTTGCAGTTTGGATTTACACAGGTTGTTATACTTTTTGATATGGTTATTTTTTATTTTTTGGAATTCTTTCTGTGCGGAAGTTTCTGAGATGACAGAGAGAATGGACCAAAGTTCAGGGTTAAGTACCGCGGAGAGCTCTGATTATAAGGAGCCAATGGCGATGTTCGTCTCGGAGAGGGTGGAACGAGAAGCGGCAATTTGTTCCCGCAGTACTGCAAAGCTGGCACAGTTATATATGCGTAGGGCTTTTTTTGAATGAAAATTTATCTTTAGCTTAACGGAGTTGGGTATCACTCTTGTATCCTGACATCTATTTAAAAAGACCCACCTATTTAGTTGCCTAGATAGTCTTCTCTATCTAGGCAACTGTACTGTCTGGATTTGCGTCTATTTCTCCTCCATGAATGATTTGAATCTGTGTGTTGAGGCTTAAGTGGTGTGAGGACATCATGTTGGAGGCTTAATGGATTGTATACAGCACTCAGAAAGGATTAAAACAGAATTTAATACTTCTTATATTTCGTCTGTCACTGAGACATCTTCAGGGATTACAAAAAAAACTAATGTAACATATACACAAATACCACACAATAATAAGCCAACCACGTGGGTGACTCTAAAGTCCTATCTAGGTGGAGCTCCCTCTATGGGCGTTTGTAGGTGGCCTGGAATGTAAGGTGGGATCTCTGATGATTAGTGTTTCCCAAATCTTAGGAAGCTTAATTCAACTGTATTCTTTATAATGGGTTTCCTCCCCCCCCCTCTCGCCAATTTATATATGGAAAAAAATAATTTTTTTGAAAAATGAGCCATAGACTCAGCACCTCTCAAACCTTCTATCTGGCTAAGATATGTAGATGATGTGTTCTCTATTTGGCTTCATGGCCCAGACACATTAGACTCCTTCGTCAGTCACCTCAACAGCCTACATCCAAGAATCCAATTTACAATGGGAAAAGAAAAGAACAATAGTTTATCCTTCCTAGACACCTTAGTTACACACCTTCCTAATGGTACACATTCCTTCACAGTATACAGAAAACTTATGCACACAGGCAGATACATTCACAAATTCTCCCACCACCACCCTGCTCAACAATATGGCATTATTAAAATTCTAACCAAGAGAGCCCACAATCTTTGTTCCAGTGGAACCGCCCTTGCAACTGAGCTCGACCACATATACAACACCATCTTCTCCAATGGCTACAGTGATTATAGTATTAAAAAGATAATCAGTTCCTCCCCAATTCCCCAGCCATCTCTTCAGAAAGAATTTAGAAACCATCACCATACCCTACATCCGTGGCACATCAGAAAAAATAGCCAAGATTTTAAATAAGTACAACCTACACACAGCATTTAAGCCTCACCGCAAACTTGCTACCCTTATCCGTTCTACAAAAGATCAGCTCCCTCCTCTCTCAGTGCCTGGAGTTCATAAAATACCCTGTTCCTGTAAGCTGGCGTACTTTGGACAGACATGCAGATCAGCAATCATCTGCTTAGAGAAACACGTCATACATCTGCAACCACGACTATGTTCAGTCAGGCCTGGTTGACCGTGTCTTGGATACAACCCACAAGATCTCTTGGAAAAAAACCACCATGCTCCACCACAGTAAATTCAAAAAAGAGAGACTATTTTTAGAATCCACAGCAGCTCTCAGAAATCAACCAAATCTAAATAAATATGGTTGCATTAAGTTTCCTAAGATTTGGGAAACACTGATTATCAGAGATCCCACCTTATATTCCAGGCCACCTACAACCGTCATTGAGAGCGCTCCACCTAGATAGGACTTGAGAATCACCCACATGGTTGGCTTAGTATTGTGTGGTATTTGTGTATATGTTACATTAGTTTTTTTTGTAATCCCTGTCTCAGTGACTGAGACGAAATATAGGAAGTATTAAATTCTGATTTAATCCTTTCTGAGTGCTGTATACAATCCATTAAGCCTCCAACATGATGTTCTCACAGCACTTAAGCCTCAACACACAGACAAGTACCATCAGCTTATAGCTATCATCAAAAGACCAGCTTGCCACCAGATATTGTCTTTGCTGGTTACCTACTGACAATATCTGGTGGCAAGCTGGTTTTCAGTATAAACTAGAAAATGTGCAGCTATGTGGTAAAGCAATACAGTTCCTATACTATATTGCTATAGCTATTATGATATATATATATAATAAGCAATATAATATAGTTTTCCTATACTATATTGCTCCTCCCTATCCCCTTCAATCCCATCCACAAGAAGTTGAAAACCTATAACATTCAGCACTTTGAATGGGCTTACAATCAGATAGTCTGGTTCTGCTGTTCTAGAGATCAAACATGAAATTTTTTTCTCAAGCAAATTCAATCCTCCAGTAAGCAGTTAGCAATCTCAAACCAGGCATCTATCATTTGAAGATATTCACATTCACTGTGAATTTAAATTTGAACTCATGGCCTGTAGGCAGAGAGCAAAGGTGTTACCCACTTGACCACCTTAAGGCAGCATGTATTATGAAAGGTTCACATCTCTCTCAAATTTCAATTACACCATGTATAAGTTAAATCACATTTTTCTATTCCATTTTAGAAAGAAATTCAACTGAGACATGAAGTTTATGGTGTATAAATATCACATGTTGCCTAAATTGCCTGAGAGACAATTCATAGTCTACCTGGAAAGGATGCAAATACAGCTATCTGCAAAGTGGACTGCTGTTTGTTGGCTGCATTGGTAGCATAGGTTGGGATCCATATTCCATTTCAGATGAGCATACTATGTTGAAAGTGTTTGTACTTGGTTATACTATAAATTAAAGATACCAAGAAATTATATACTTGGTTTAATCTTTTATCCAAGTGTAAGCAAACAAGTTTGCGCCTGAACTATTTTCAGGACTGGGGTAACTCGTGGTAAAGGTATATGACTTCACATCACTTGTCTTAGTATCCCATAATGCAAACCACATATCCTTACAGGTATATAATGCATTAAGAGAAGGGTCACTACCCAGACCAGCTTCGACCTTTATTGAGGTCTCATCAGTGGAAGCCAGATCCAGAGGTGATACCAAGGCTGAAGTAATGCACAAGTCATAAAGTCCTGAAAATAGTTCAGGTGCAAACTTGTTTGCTTACACTTGGATAAAGGATGAAACCAAATATATAATTTTTTTGGTATCTTTAATTTATAAGCATACCATGTTCCAAAAGTAGTTTAAAATAAAACAATTTTCTAAGAAGTTTAATTAAAACTGCACACCTTTTCAATGAAATCTGTAACATGTTGATGTAGTTATGATGTAAAATAACTCTCTGCTACTCTGATGGGGATGTTCAGGTGTGCTTCTGCAGCTTTAATGAATTCCATGACTTAATGCAATAAGGCACAAGCAAACAAGGAAATAACAGCAGCTATCATAAAATGGTGCATTCTATAATAGCATTCTTGTCTGTGTCTCCATTCAATATCACGACTGAACTTGGAGCCATTTTAGCAATATGTAGCATAAACCTAACTATCTAATTTTGACATTCAAGTAGTCCAGATGAAATAGCAACAAATTTTAATAGTGATCCTAAATACTAAATTTCAATAAATGTTATTACAAGTGAGCAGTAGCGCACTCAGGATTCAATCTTGGAGGGGGCCGAGCAATCAAGATTTAATCCTGGGGGGGGGAGAGTTGAGTAGACAATTTGAGAATGCACACTACATTGCATACGACCTATGACTGAGAATCTGCAGTGATTGTCAATACATGACATACCCGTGATCTTCATTCGTCTTGTGTTCACAGTGGCCGGGATTCCAGTGAGCTATAGGGTATTCTCACTTTATGTGACCGCTAATTCATAAGTAGTATAGAAATATAAGGCACAACATAAATAAATAAAAGATGAATTTTAATTGGGGTGCTTAAGTGTCAAAGCTGTATAACTGAGAGGAGACCTCCACATAGCCTTTAAAGGAATGCAGAGAACCGAACAGGGCTTCTGACCTAATGTCCAATCCTCACCTTCTCGTGGTGCACCCTGTTGGGTATCTACTTGGATACTGAACGAACAAGGATGGGCTGGCAATTTGGGATTTAGCCAACCAAATTGTATTCTTATTGGTTAAACCAAAATAAAAAATGATGGTACAACATGATAAAATTTCATACCAGCCGGGGCGTCGCCCAGTTAAACAAGGCCCCCGTTGTTTTCGCCAGGGAACCAGGGCGAACAGTGAAAAGTCAGCTACTGGAACAAATCTGAAAACAAACCCCAACTCAACATCACCAGAGTTAAAGATCAGTACTATCAACGTAAGAAGCCTGAATGGCAAAGAAATGGAGCTAGCTGAGGAATTAGATAAGTACCAGATCGACATAATAGGGGTGACTGAAACAAAAAAGACCAAAACTGGTGAGATCCTTCTGAGCAATAAATACAAGATGTTATATTCAGGCAATGACAACCAAGAAAAAGAAGGAGTAGACATAGTATTCAACACAAAATACGAGGCTAATTTTCTTGAATGGCAGTCAGTCTCAAGTAGAGTAATGTGGACAAATATGAGAATGTGGAACTGGACAATGAGACTTATTTGTGCCTATGGTCCCACAGAAGATTCTACTAAGGTAGAAGTGGAGAAATTTTTTGAGGCTTTAGAAAAAGCAACTGACACAATGAAAAAGGAAAAGTTGGTCCTTGTTGGGGATCTAAATAGCAGAGTAGGAAATGATTGTGAGACATACAAAAATATTTTGGGAAAATTTGGAGAAAAGAGCAAAGCTAATAATAATGGCAAATATCTGTTGGATTTCTGCTCAGGACATGGACTGGTTATTACTAACACCATGTTCCAACATAAAAAAGTGCACAAATTCACATGGAGAGAAGAGGCAAGAAATAAGAAAAGTCTCATTGACTATGTTATTGTTGATAGTGATGTTTTCTCCCTGGTGCAGGACACCAGAGTGTACAGAGGATTTGAAATCGGAAGTGAACGCTATTTAGTCTTCAGCAGGATAAAATTGAATTTCATATTGAAAAGAAGAACATGTAAGAAAGTTTTAAAGCGAATAAAGGTTGAGCAGCTCTCAGATGTGAACTGTAGACTAAAATACACAAAGATTATTGAAGAAAAAATAAAAGAGTTTGAGAACAGGAATCAAACCTTGGAGATTCAGTGGCAAACTCTGAAGAAAACATTGATTGATTCAGCCAGAGAGGCATGTGGTGAGGTTGTCTGCAAGGATAAAAAAATCAGAACTCCCTGGTGGACATAGGAAATTAAAGAGGCAGTGAAGGAAAAGAAGAAAGCATATCAAAAGTTTCTGTCAAATAAGTCAGCTTGTGCTCTTAGAGAATATAGAGACAAATGCAAGAATGCTAAACACTGTGTAAAACTATGCAAGTATACTTGAGAAACGGTTGAGAAGAATTGTGGAAGAAAAGCTTGGTGAAGAACAAGCTGGATTCAGGCCAAATAGAGGCTGTCAGGATCAGATCTTCACTTTACGACATATAGTTGAGAAAGCATGGGAATATAACAAAGATCTGTATTTAAGTTTTGTCGATTTGGAAAAGGCATATGACAAGGTGCCAAGAGAGAAGCTATTCAATACGCTGCAGTTATATGGCGTCAATGGGGCATTACATCAAGCAATACTTAGTCTTTATTTGAGTTGTAAGTCAGCAGTTAGAATTGAAGGAAGTACAGGAAGATGGTTTAATGTTAAATCTGGTGTGAGACAAGGATGTACATTATCCCCTCTGCTATTCATTATCTATATGGATCACATTATGAAGGAAAGTGGTATTAAACATGATATCAAATCATTTTGCAACAAAAAAAGGAATTATAGCAAAACTTTTAAGCTACAGTCTTGTGAGGCTCCTACTGTTTACATATACTATACTTTGAAAACTGTTCCAAGTTGAATTTTTGATTAGATGTCTCCATTATTTTCATGAAAACTAAGTACGTCTGTGAAAAATATATGGCATTCAAAGAGATTATGAAAAGATTACCAACACATATGTCAAAAGTTAGCATGTGATTTACAAATATTTTACAGGTTTGAGCTTAAGTATTATAGCCAATTGTATCTTGCATAATTTTCCCACTATGAATGATTTCATGTTTTTAATATAATACCACATAAGAGGTTGTTTAACCTATCATGCGTAAGTAACATGGATGGGCAGAAAGGTGAAGAAAAAGAAAATATGCTAACATTGGATTTGAAAACCTGCAGAATGTCTCTCTATGAAAAAATGAGTAAAGCTTCATTCTCTCAACTGTTGTCCTTGACAGAATTCGAACAAAGAAGAAAACTTGTTCTATGAGTTTAGAGAAGAACAGTGATGAGGTATTCAGCAGCAGTGCATGTGTTTTAAATGATCTAAAAGAATTACTAATTATATGAAGAGCCAAAATCTTCAATTTGGCAACATGAACTTATTTAAGTTAAGGGAGATTACATCCCATATTGTTTCTTAGCCGAATATAGAAACTATATAAAGTTCGGCGATTCCAAGCATAAGCAAATACCTGGATAGTGCAACATCTGACCTATTTGGTAGTGCAAACTGAGGCAACTCATAGTAAGGGTGGAGCAGGCTCTGATCACTATTCTTGGTATTTACCCATAATGTGAATTTAGCTCCTAAGACTGTGTGAATGGGTAGTGTGAGACATGGATCAGTAATCAACTGGACTGCTCTCTTCTAAGTCGAGGAAAAATGAAAATAAAAAAAATAACAAATTTCATTAAAATCCATTTTCACATAATATCAATTAAGAAGTCAAAAAAATAAACTGAAAACAAAACTGACCTACATTCTATATTCCAAATTTTACTAAATTACTAGCACATACAGAGTGTTGCAACATATAAATGAAAGTATTTCCATTTGGGTATGCGACATCACCTGCTTAAAGCAAAGAGCTAAATTTGATATCTCTGATTGTATTAGATTTAATGTGGTGGATTTAACTAAGCAGTAGTTTGATGCCAAGAGACTAGGGAAAAAACCCAGAGGTAAACCAAGATCTAGATAAACTGACTGTAGTTAGAAATACCCTAGAAGAAAGAAATATGAAACCTGATATTACTGGAGTGCTAATGAGTGATAGAATAATTTGGAGGAAGACTGTTGACTGGACATTAGTAATAATGGACACTTAATCATGATGTGCTGTCGGAGACTTCTTTGCACCCTGAGACGGTGCATACCATGAAACTGATGATGACTGATAACACTGCAAGTAGAATATATATTTAGGGAAATATGGTGTCAGTAGTCAATGAGCTCCAGAGAATGCAAAGAAATTGAGGATAATATCTTCAAAAGAATAATCATATAACAAAACATACCAGATAATTAAGGACATAATAAGACCATTTTTATTCATAAGAGCTGGATAACTGAGGATGAGAATGGAATAAATATTACTGATCATGAAAAAATATTGAAAAGATGACATGAGTGTTCAAGTAAACTATTCAAATATAACAATAGCTTGGACCATCAAAATGTCAAGGGAATTGTCCCAATGATAAAGAGAATAGTGATTATCATCCTATACTCAGGAAATAGAAACATCTTTAGAAGCTGACTATGAATATGGCCAGGAAACATGCAAGGTTTTTCTTGAGGTGTCAAGAAAAACCTTGCATGTGTATACTGTGTGGAACAGGCAACTTTTAAATATGAATGCATTTCTGATGAATCTGTTCAAGGACAGGTATGATAGGTATTTATCTAGAAGTGAGGGGCCCTCATATGATGAGTTCTTGGATTTTCTGGAGGAACCTGCATAATACAATATAATATAATATAATACAACAGTAATATAATACAGTTTCACAAATAAATCCAACTATACTTAATTTAAAAAAAAAAAAAACACAAGTGAACCATCTAATTATGCTCTGCAAAAAGAAAACATATGCTTAAACATTAGATATAGAACAAGACATTTAGGGTTACTCATTATATGTTTTGTGTGCAATGATTTAAAGTTCACACAGATAAGAAATACATACTGGTAATCTAGTAAGAGGTGGCTTGCTAACAGTTTTTCCAAATGCATCCTCTTGAAACTGAATAAGCTGTATAACTAAATTGGCTAATCCTTTATTTGTTGGTGGATCTGCTTGAGTATACTAGAAAAAAAGATAATTAAAAATGCAATTCAACAACATCAAACAAAATATGCTGTAGATTTATCTTATATATAAAAATTTGTTTAAGTAATTAATAATATATGTATTCATCATGTATAATGTTTCAAGAAAAATAAAAATTAGTAGTTTTTCCACTGGGTTAGATATTATATAATTATGCTTCACAACTCAATTCAATACAAATTCATTTAAAACTGAATAAAACAAGTCATATTTACAAGCAATAACAGATATTTTATATAAATATATAGTTATGAGATTAAAAACTTTTATAATGCTTAAGCATATAAAATTAAACCAAAATAAGAGTTACCATAGTGATTTAGACCAAGTACTACAAAAACACCACTGCTGTTATTGCGTGAATTATTAGGCCAGTCTACAACATAACGATGATTCGAATTGAATATTTGAGCTGATAATTTTATTCAACAGTAAAATAGTAAAATAATCTTTCTCAAAAATGTTATGGTTCAAAACGTCAAGCAGCTTTCGCTTCCAAAAGCTGATTCAGTGGAGTTCCTAAGGCAGTATCACCAATAATCTCTCAAGTTATTCACATCCTACCAGAATACTAGACAACCCAAATCTCTCTCTAAACCCCTCCTGATTTCTTTCTCTCTCACTTATGATTGATCCTTCTGAGTATGCTGTGGATGTTGTTTATCTCTATGCAGTTCCAGATCACAACCTATTATTCTTTTTTTTTTCTCCAAGAAGCAATACTTATAAAGCCACTCTCAATCACAATCATTCACCTTATTAGATAATATGTTGTTTGGCACAATAAAAATGTCAAGTGGAATGCTATTCAGGTTTTTTTATGCCAATCCTTGGCTGGATTATTGTTTTCAACCTTCTGATCCAAACGCATCATTGAACCAATTATCAAAGGTAGGGAAATATGCATTTCACTTTAATCTCTTTCCACTTATATCACCCTTAATTCTCCAGAACAAAAGTTTTCATTCTTACTTTTTTTCTTCCAATTCCATTGATTATCTAAGAAAATGTTGCTCCTACCTTTCAAATTCACATTCATTCTCACCTTTGATATTTCACCTGAGAGAGAGAGAAATCTTGTGTCCAAACTGGATACCAAACAGAAGTCTCCTGGTTCTTATGATATTTTCTATCATTCTAAAGATTTATGCTTCAGAGTTAACTTTTGTTTAGTACTACCTTTTGATACTTTTGTGTATAACAGTATTAATCCTGTAGTTAACAAATTAACCAATATTCAACTTCTTCCTGGAACAGCACCTCAACTATTCTTTATCAAATTACCTTCTTGTTGTTGCTCTCACTTTACTCCAATAAAGTAATGGAGTCAGCAAAGGTTGGTTGATTGGTAGAGCCTTTGCTATTAATGGCTCATAAAAAATTAAGCAAGTTTGAGTGTGGTTAGTAGTTGGAAGGGTCAATCATTCGATGCTGTTGGCACGCTCTCCCTCGATGAGTCTTTGGACTGCCTGGAGGTGTCACATAATAATAATAAACCTTTCTTAATCATCTTGAATGCAACCTGGAAACTTTTTAATTCTAATAAACAATCACCAGTAATAATTCTACCACTATCAATAGATGATCCTCTTGCTTATGCTGCTTGCCTTTGGACAAATGCCATAGAAAAGTTTAGTGAAACCCAAGCGTTGTTTCTCATGACAGCACAAAGGCCTATGATGCAAATGTCAATCTTAAGATCTCTTTTATTCTCTGTAATTAAGTTTTCAACTTTCTCTCTGGTTGCATATTAGTTGTGATGGCTAATGAATCTTAAAACTCAAAGTATCACAATTAATGCTGAAGTACTACAAACTTCTTTTCTTTCACTTACTCTCTTCTGTATATATATATCAATGATCCTCTCCAAATGCTGCAAATCTGATCTACAATTTTGCTGATGAGAGTACATTGCATTTCTATTTTTATTTGAACAAATAAGAAGAGAAATGCAATGTAGTGTCATAATTTATAAAGTGCAATTCACAAATCTTAAATTCTGATCTCCAAAGCATTCTTCAGTAAGGTTTTGACAATTTTGTTAACTGCAATACTTCATGGCCTCAATCTGGTCTTATTTCTAACAAAAAAAACTTTTCTTCCACTCCTTCCACTTCTTCTCTGTACAAGAAAAAATTTTGCTTCATGAAATAACTTTACCATGAAATATTTCTCAACACAAATATTACAAATATTGCATCCTCCTCCTCCTCCACATCCATGAAATTAGGTTCTTTCTCTTCTAAGAGCTCCCTAAATTTTTGTTACTTAGTACACAAGAGCAATTAGATCGAACTAATCTCTCTCTCTCTCACCAAGTGATTTGACTCTATTCACATCCATCCAATATGTTTGAATTTTCTATGAATATTTCACTGATCAATCAGAACTAGCATCTAATTCCCTTCTCTTTCCTTCGAAATCCTTCTTAATTTTTTTTTTTAAGTTATGGCCAAAGAAGCTGAGGCTGATATACCATATTTTTCCATGTATAAGACGCCCCCATGTATAAGATGAATCCTACTTTTTCAAACCCAAACAAGAAATCAATATTTTAAACATCTCCATTGTCTAATCATACATTCAGTGGGAGGAGATCCAAAATTAAGAAATCAATATTTTAAACATCTCCATTGTCTAATCATACATTCAGTGGGAGGAGATCCAAAATTAAGAAATCAATATTTTAAACATCTTCATTGTCTAATCATACATTTATACATACATACAATCATACTTGCATACCATATTTTTCCATGTATAAGACGCCCCATGTATAAGATGAACCCTACTTTTTCAAACCCAAAATTAAGAAATCAATATTTTAAACATCTCCATTGTCTAATCATACATTCAGTGGGAGGAGATCCAAAATTAAGAAATCAATATTTTAAACATCTCCATTGTCTAATCATACATTCAGTGGGAGGAGATCCAAACTGTCTCTCTGAAGCTTTATCTCCATGTTCTTTTGCATAATTGATGACTTTTAACTTGAATTTTGAAGAATATGACAATCATTTTTTATCTTCAGACATTTTTATGGGCTAGTGCTCAAAATATTGTTAATGCATTAACTTACCCTGCCAATGAGTTGCAGACGCATGAATACTTTCAGAGTTCTGATTGGTTTATTAAGAATCAGCCATTAATGATGTCAATCGACAGAGTTAACAAAGGCTAGTGACTGGCAGAAGCCTGTTCACTTAGACAAGGTACCAGCAGTTTCACCATGGCAACTGCAGGGCTCTCAACCACTTACCCCCCACCCATGTATAAGACGACGCCCAATTATTGATCTAAAAATTTTAGAAAAAAGTATCGTCTTATACATGGAAAAATGTGGTAAGTAGATCTATAAATTGTGTTCTTCTGTCTGGTCAGTTTGTCTGTTTTGTAAGGGTAAAAAACTACTAGTTTCAGGGGGGAAGGGGGGAGAACCCCATCACTCCCCTCTGAGATTGGTTAACTCACCTTCAACTCAGAAGCCCAGATAAATATTCTTCATATCCTAAACAGTATTAGACCCCAGGTCTCAATCAAAAGACACTGTTAATACCAACTGAGCTACAGAGCCTCTCTCTAAATCTGTTGAAACATGTGCAGCAGCTATTCATGCATGGCCTAAACACAATCATATTCATAACCACCTCCTACCAAAAAAAAAACTAGTTTGTTTTCTGCTTACGATATTACTTTTAACCTGAACACTCCTGATATTGTACACATCCAAAATCTTTCCTACCTTTAGAATACTGCTCTCCCATATGGGGGTGATGCACCAAAAACTTCTTTAAAGATTATTAATGCTATCCAAAAAAGCACAATCCAGTTAATTAGTGACATCACATTCAAAGACTCACTCTAGTTATTTTCTCATAGACATTCTGTTTCTGTGTCTCTTTTACTGGTATTTTGCATGGGTGCTATGCAATGAAAATACATGAACATTCTAGCTCCAACAAACCAAACCAAATTCTTGTCATCCTCTTTCATTCCATTCTATCATTTTGGAACAGTCTTCCTCAAGACTAGAATCTAGTTGTTAAACATAACAGGTTTATCCTTTTTAATTGATGACGTGCTTCCACACTCATAGCATTTATGGGCCATCACAGCCTCCCATGTGAGAGTTTCATGGTATAAAAATGTCAACACCTTTAAAGGCAAACTACAACCTAACAAAACAGATCAGTCATTTTTTACTAATGGCACAAAGATTTTTTTACATTCTTTAGAATATCTCATAGAACTTGTACACAAAATACCGACAACGACAAAATATATGGGAAGGCAACCATATTAACTGAATATGAGTAGTTATTGTTGAAAAAAAGCATTACAATTTTCAAAATACAAACTGTCATTTGACTGCAACAAAATCAATTTCATTTTGCACTTCTGCAAAAAAAAAAAAAAAAAAAAATAAGAAACTGATTTTGTAAGCAAGAATATACAAGCACACAATCCAATTAAGAAAAAAGTGACTGTACATTATTATAGCAAGGCAACTACAGTCAAAACCACATGTAAGTTCAGTGGAGTTAAAAATAAACTTAATATAGTTAAATTTAATAATAATAATAACAACAAAATTCACTTGTATTTCGCAGTTGGCATCTACCGAGATCAGAGTTAGAACAATGAGTATATTAAGTTAAAATAATTCAAAAAAACCAAACGAAACAGTGACATATATAAGGAATAATAATGCATGGATATTATTGAAAACTTAGAGTGAACTATTAAAATGAAACCAGGAACAAATTACACAGAATAATTAACAAAAAATGGAGGGCAAAATGTATGCATGTGAAAGCATGTATACATTTTCCTTGTCACTATCATACAGTGATGATAGTGACAGATGGGGATATCAGCTCGTGTTTTCTGGGAATGCACAAGGAAACTGGCAATGTCTCTGACTAAGCTCTTTAATTTAGGTCTGAGCTGTGGTAGAGTTCCAAAGGAGTGGAAAGAGAGCAAAATAAAATTTCCTTGCATAAGGGAGGTTCTAAGACTGCAGTAGCAAATTACAGACCAATCAATATCTTAGGAATGGCAGTAAAATACTAGAAAAATTAGTCAAAAAGAGAATTCGAAAATGGGAGGATAAGAATATAATACTCTATGAGAGGCAACAATGCTTTGAGGAGGGTCAGTCATGCCTTAGTAATTTGCTAAGATTTTATAACAGTGACAGATGATTGGATAAAGGAAATGGCTATATGACAATTCTGCTGGATTTTGCAAAGGCATTTGACAGAATACCACATAGCTATTAAGCAAATTAGAACAATTGGGAGATGGATAGACATTGGTCATGTGGATAAGAGGGTGGCTGCTGGATAGATATCAAAACATGGTATATGGAGGAGCAGAGTCCAGGCAAAAGCAGGTGACTAATAGTGTGCTGCAAAGTTCAGTACTAGACAGCTACTGTTTATTTTGTATATAAATGATATAGGAAATAATCTGAAAGAAAATATTCAGTTATTTTTGAGGATGCAAAATTAGATAGAATGAATTGTGAATCAAGGTGATGTGGAGAGTTTGTAGGATTATTTAAATAATGCACAAAAGATAATGGGTGTTAGTTTAATGTGAAAATATGTATTTATGCATTTTGGATAAATAGATTACAAGCTGTATATCACATTGATTGAAATATACTTCAGGAAATAGACGAAGCTATGGTTTTAGGGGTGGTGGTGGTGGTAGACAGAGAGAGGTGAAGTTTAGAAGACATATTGCTTAGGATGCTCATAATATTATTTGGCTATTGAAGAACACACCAACAAGTAGAGAGAAGCATGTTGTTATTCTTCTTTATACAGCCTTGATATGTCAACATCTGGATTACTGTGCTCAGGTCTGGTCTAGTGGGTTTCTTGGGGATGAGGAAGTGGAGGAGAGATTCAGAGGCAAGCGACCAAGTTGGTGAGTGGTCTTTGGAATATTTCTTATGAGGATAGATTGAAGGTGTGTGTGTGGACTACAGAAGTTGGTGGATAGGTGAAAAAGGGTAGATATGATTGATACAGGGGAAATTTTTCAGCACTTAACTGTGGGGGAGGAGAGGGAACAAGAAGTCGTCTTTGGAAGTTGAGTAAAAATGTGGCTAGTAGGGGCATGAGGACTAGATTTTTTGCTTGGAGAGTTTGAATGAACACAATGGGTTGCCAGTCAGTTGACAGTACTATATCTGTTAATGGGTTTAAGAAGAAGTATGACAGATTGTGTGGATAATCTAGGTCTCCCACTATGAGTCTTAGGACTCCATGGAGGTGCTTGTACAATAATAATAATAACAACAATAATGAAAAATTAAACTGGAAAAATGGAACGCAAATTGTGTTAAAAATGTTTGGCTCTTTTTACCAGAGAAAGATGTTGAAAACTTTTAGTGGCAGCTTTCTACTGACAGCAAATAAACACAGTCATTTTTATTAAACATACTTTTGCACGTTTCCTTGAGTAGACATTCATATTTATAGCAATTTCTAAGGAGAACTTTAATGTAGTTCCAATTCATTTATGCAACTAATGGGGAAAAATCATAGTCAAAGCAGATTAATAAAACAAAAAAAATTTCATGAAGTCACCATATTATGTTCGGCTCAATTTTGCAGATTAGGCAGTTTGACAAAAAAAAAGTTATGAAAGTTTTGAAAGGTTTTTTGAGTATTAATATTAGCAAACCCCTATGAACTCAACCAATTCACATCACAGGAGCTCTTACTCAACCAGCAACATATCGCTGGCCTGGTTAACCTAGTGGTTAGCTTATCTGCTCTCCAGTCAAAAGGCTGCTGCAGGTTCAAATCCTGTTGTGGGCATGGATGTTTGTGACTGTGAAAATAGTAGTGATGGTGGCAGTAGATGACGTTTGGTGTAGTTGCAGTTCATTGGAGGATTGAGTGGTGGAGACAGAGTCATAAAGTAGATGTCTTCCCTCGATGAGTCTTTGGACTCCCTAAAGGTGTCATGTAATAATATCGCAATGAACTTAAAATTAATTCACACTCCAACAATGCATTATATTCACTTGTCACTCTCTGCGTGCATGTGCGCGTAGAGAGAGTCAGTCAAAATAAATGTATAGACACTTTAACAGATGTCACCTATGGACTTTTTTTTGAAATTGGATCAAATTATGGTAGCAGTGTGTAGTATGATGTTCTCCCAAAAGATGTCGTTACTCACATGAATACTAGAATCAACACATGACCGGTAGGACAGTGAAACAAAATAGCCGAGGCACAATTTTCGCTCGAGGAAGAACACAAAACCATTTTAAAGTGGTATTTCAAATTTGAGAATGTTGTTGAAGTTCAACAACAATGGAGGAGTGAGTTGGCAACACAACCTCCAACATGCCTGACAATTGCACGTATTCGTGATGAGACCCATGGTACCATGTGTGTGATGTGCAAAAGGGAAGATCTGGGAGGCCTCGCACAGCAACAAGTCCTGCTTCCTTGGCTATGGTGTTGATTGTCTAACTGTCCTACCAGTCATGTGTTGATGCAAGTATTCATGTGAGTAATGACATCTTTTGAGAAAACATCATACTACACATTACTATTGTAATTCGATCCAAATTGCCTAGATGACATCTGTTAAAGTGTGTACAAGGGTGGTCTGAAAAGTTCTCAGCCCCACCCATAGACAAGGAGAGATGAGAGCTTGGTCCACCTTTGCTATGAGGTGCCAATAGATGTACCACCTTGCCTCAGTCCTGTAGTGCAAACTTTGTTTGCCTACACTTGGATAAAGGATTAAACTAAATTTATTATAGTCTAACCAAGTACAAAATAAACTTCCAACATCTTTCTCTAAATCCAGAGTAATTTAATAATAAGGTGGTACACCCTTTGGCAACTCATATAGGTAAATATGACCTCTCCATTGCTTCTGCCTTGGTATCACCACTTCTGGGCCTGCCTCCCACTGACGAGATCTCAATAAAGGTGGAAACCGGTCTGGGTAGTGGCCCTTCCCTTAATGCATAGCATTATACATGTCCACAAGGAGATGTGCTTTGCATTATGGGAGATACTAAGACAAGGAGAGATGAGAGCTTGGTCCACCTTTGCTACGAGGTGCCACCAGATGTACCACCTTGCCTCAGTCCTGAAGATATTTTCAGGCGAAAACTTTGTTTGCCTACACTTGGATAAAGGATTAAACTCAATTTATTATAGTCCAGCACAGTAATTCCTTCCTGCATTAATCTTCTAACATCTCCTCACCAAGTTAAATGGCTGCATCACATCATCTCTTTTTTTGCTATTAACTATGCAATTTACATTAATCCCAAACACCTATGGAGAACTTGGAGAAGATCCAGAGACAAAGTCTTAGTCTTGTCTCTGGATCCTCTCCAGTATTCTCATTACAATGAAACCTGGTGAATATGCAATAGTCCATGTGTTCTGATCAATGTCTTGAACAGTGGTGCAACCATCTCATTATTATAGTAGCAATGCACTGTACAATCTTTACAAAACTTGCAATGTGCCCTCTGAACTTCAAGCCTCTGTCAACTATTAATCCCCTGATTTCAAAATCCACCCACCAAATAGAGCATATTTCCATAAAACAAAATACTTTTACACTTATGCACTCCAAAGTTCAACATTCTGCATTTTAATTAAAATGAAAATCCCATTCATCTATCGAGGCAAAAGCTATTTCAGTTGTACATTAGGACTTAAAATATGAATTACTGCTTATAAATCAACAGGCAATATCATTAACAAATAAAAGTAATGGCCCTAAAACAAAACCCTTCAATACACCACTAGTTACCTTCCTTTTCTGAAACAGTGCCCTCACTTTTCTCAAATATGACTTGCTGATATCAATCAGACAACCAAACTCTGATCTATTATCATTGTCTTTTGCTCCCCTACACCAGCTTGTATCCCAACCTGCCATGCAGCAATTTGGCAAATGGCTTTGCGAAGTCTGAAAATATCACTATAAAGATTCTCCCCTCCACCAACACATTTTTCACTTTGTTACAGATATCCCTCATTTGATAGTAAGTATCTGTTCTAAAGTGTATTTTCACATAAGGATACAAACTAATAATAATACCTCAGACTGGCCAAATAGGAATATAAGCCTTTAAGATGCAATGAACCAAGCAGCAATAATAGCCATTTTGTGACATATCACTTATTTTATTATTATTACTTGACACCTCCAGGTAGTTCAAAGACTCATCGAGGGAGGACACCTACTCTACAGCTCTGTCTCCATCACTAAATCCACCAGCAAACCGCAACTATACCAACACCATCTATCGCTCCCACTAGTATTTTCACAGGCAATCACAAACATCCATGCCCATGGCAGAATTCGAACCCGCAGCCTTTTGGCTGAAGAGCAGATACGCTAACTACTCGGCCAGCCAGGTCAGCAAATTATGCAGTCCAATTTTTGAATAAGTTGGTTCTCAGTGGAACAAATCACATGAGTCTGATGAGAATATTTTTGTGATTCCAAGATTTTGATCTAATGCTGTGAATTATTTTTAGATGTACCTTCCTTTAAATGTGGACTTTCAAATACACTGAAAAAAGTTCCATCAAGACTAAACATGACTAGAGCAGAGATTCTCACTTAAGTTTTCTTCAAAGTATACAAGAGGAAGAATATAATTCACTGTGCTCTGTCATAACCAAAAATACTGAAACATGTGACTGGTATTATAGTTCAGACAGCATTTTTATTTAAAGTACAATAATAAATGTCATAAGTACTAATGAATAATTACAAATAATATTTAAATTACACTAAATTTAATTACATTAACTTAAGCATTAATGAGAAAACGTGAATCTCTTTTCAGAAATAATTTTTTTCAAAATCCAAATATGTACTAATATTTGTTAAGAAATTTCAAAGATATTTTTGGTCAACTAAGATAAAAACTTGTTTATGAAATTCATTTCTGTAAATATTAATTCCCTTTCAAAGCTCATAATGTATTCTTAGTATTTTGAGAAACCACTCATATTCAGAGCATAGATGGCTCAAATTTCATCAGTAACATGACAAAAGACAAGTTCAGACTGACTGACTTACTTGAATATGACCAAATTTTGTAAATGGCATATGTCAAAACAACTGGATGTGAAAAATTATAAAACTAAACTTCAGAAACAGCTTACTAAGTTATTCTGAAATCACACGTGGTCTAAGAAAAATCCTCTAGAGATCCAAGTGTGGATTTGATGCCTACCACGTCTGGAATCTTAGACTAAGGCATCCAAGAAAGGCATAAAGCTATTACTGCAACAGTTGAAAATGATTTTATACATGGATGGATACTGTTTATCTTGTCTAAGAAACATGTAGGCTCAGATTGAGAAATAAGGCCAAAATTATCAAAATAACATGTAACTCAAAGTAGGAGAAGATTGTTTGATTTTTCATGCGGAAGTTAGCTCGTGTTTGAGAGATGTACAAACCCACAGCAGTTGCTTCTATTTGTTTAAATGGTTAAACAAAGAAATCTGTAAATTTAAAGTACAGAACTCAGCAAGTAAAAGATCTTGATCACTTTCTACAGGATTTCCAGTCAATGTTCATCAGAATTTCAATCAATAATTTCCACGCACTATATGAATATTCTGAAATTTTGTTCATCAAGTTCCTAATTGTATTATTAGTGAGTTTAATAACATACTCTCTGTATATACGAGTGCCCCTGCATAGTCAACCTCGGATGAAATCCTGTAGTTGTATGATTAAGACAGAAATTATGGATATGCTAATATATATCAAAGTAAGTAAAAAATGATTCATAATATAATTTTAATTATCAATAAAAACCTACTTGGGGATTGTATTGAAGATAAAAAGGTGTGATTTATTCTTCGTTCTTATACTTTCATTAGCTACACTAATGGTATAGATTCTAGACTGGATAATGTCAAAATAGTAATACATTTAAGAATAATAAGTATGTGTTTAAACCTAAAAAGAAACTAACAACCATAATAAATTTAGTTTAATCCTTTATCCAAGTATAAGCAAACAAAGTTTGCACCTCAAAATATCTTCAGGACTGAGGTAAGGTGGTACATCCCTTGGCAACTCATAGCAAAGGTGGACCAAACTCTCATCACTCCTTGTCTCCGTATCTCCCATAATGCAAAGCACATCTCTTTGTGGACATGTATACTGCTATGCCTGGGGGAGACCTGACTCCTACCAGGCGCATCCCTTGGGTGGCGGATGAGGGAAACCCCAACGGTTGCTCCAAATAAAGAATAAGGAGTCGTGGACCAAAGGATGCAGCAGAGGAGTGGCAAGCCGGCTGCATTATTCTGCCATTCAATCCTATGAATAAGGAGTCTCCACTGTGGCAAGAGAATGTTACTGCATCTGAGGAAACCGACGCGATTGATCCTAGATCACAGGGAGCAGTCGAGAAGTTTAGTATGTGGTCAGCCAATAGAATTTCACATCTCTTAACCTTAAATATAAGGACACTGTTAAAACCTGGGAAAGTACATTTGATGGAAAAAGAACTTGCTAGGATTAAATGGGACATTTTAGGTTTGGCTGAAACCCATTGGACAGGAGAAGGATTTATAAATCTAAATTCAGGAAAACTATTCTACTCGGGAGAAGACAATATACATAGAGAAGGAGTCGCCATTTTAGTGAATAATAGTCTACAAAATGCAGTCATGGCCATAGAACCACATGGCCCAAGAATGATCGCTATCAGATTAAAAGGTAAAGAAAAAATGTTCACTTTACAATTATTCAAATCTATGCCCCCGACCAGTCACATGAAGCTGAAGAAATCGATACCTTTTATGATAAGTTGCAGGATCTAATAGACAAGACCAATAAGAAAGATATATTAATAGTGATGGGAGATTTTAATGCCAAAATTGGGAAGTTCACCCCAGGTATGGAGGATGTTATGGGCAGGTTCGGAGTTGATAACAGAAATGAAAGAGGTGAAAGAATTTTAGAATTTTGTAAAGCAAATAATCTATTTATCTGTAACACCCTTTTTTTCCATAGACCTTCCCACAAATACACGTGGACCTCACCAGATGGTACAACAAAGAACTGTATTGATTACATTCTAATCAAACGCAATTGGAAATCATCAGTGTAAAATGTTAGAACTTTAAAAACTCCAGACTTTGACACTGACCATGAACTGTTAACAGCAAAAATTAAACTAAAATTCAAGTATCGTAAATCACGAGCTCCTATCAACAAAGTGGACCTGTCAAAACTGAAAGAGAAATCTATGCAAGATAATTATCAGACACTAATAGGAAATGAGTTTAGAAGATTATTCTATGACAATATAGAAAATACATGGAATCAAGGTAAAAAAATTGTTACAAGTACTGCAAGAAACATACTTGGTACAACATCAAGACCAAATCATGAATGGATAACCCCTGAAATTCTAAATACTTTAGAAGAAAAAAGAACAGCAAAGCATATATTAAATATAAAAAATACAGAAGAAAATAAACAACATTATAAGAATCTTAAAAACAAAATTGATAAAATGTGCATATCTGCCAAAAATAACTGGTTGGAGGAAAAAGCAAAACTCTGCGAAGAAGCTAATAAAACGGTATACAAAATTATCAAAGAATTAACTAAGATCTATAAAGATAAACCATTAAGAATGAAAGATAAAAACAATCTAGAAACCGGGTCAATAAATATTAAAATAATTTGGAAGGACTACTATCAAACATTATTTCAAAAAGAACAGGAGAAGGAAAGTATAACAGAAAAGATGATATATGAAAAGGCACCACCCATAAACTCAGCAGAAATTATAAATGCAATAAACCAAATGAAACTTTCAAAAGCTACAGATAAAGAAGTATAGGTAGAACTATAGAACTATGGAAATATGGTGGCAAGGAAGCCATTAATTTCTTAATGAATTTATTTAATCAAATTCTTTATACTGGAGTAATTCCAACTGACTGGAAGACAGGAATTATTATACCAATTAAAAAAAAAAAAAAAAGGAGACAAAAGAATACGTGAAAATTACAGACCCATAACACTCTTAAGTCATAGTTATAAACTATGACTTAAGAGTGTTATGGGTCTGTAATGTTGTTTCAAATTATACAAAAGAGAACACAGGTGCTTACAGAAAAAATCATAGAGGAAAACCAAGCAGGATTCAGGCCACATAGATCCACTATAGACCATATCTTCACCATTAATAATATAGCAGAAAAATATTGGGAAGAATACAAATACTGTTGTTTTATAGATTTTAAGCAAGCCTTTGATTCAGTTAATAGAAACAAATTGATTACTATCCTAAAAAACGTAAAAATGGATTCTGATATTTTAACATTTATTATTATGGAGACACCAAAGCTTTTGTTAAAACAAACAACATTAAAACTGAGAATTTCAGAGTCGAGAAAGGTGTAATGCAGGGATGCCCTCTCTCACCTCAACTCTTTATCCTCTCCCTAGAAGAAGTCTGTAAAACCATAGCCAATGAACCAGGTGTAAAAATCAATGGTACCAACATTAATCACATAAAATACATGGATGATATCATTATTTTAGCAGATTCTAAACCACGGCTAGAAAAAACTATTAATATTTTAAATGACTCTTGTAAAACTTATGGTATGAAAATAAATCTTCATAAAACAAAAATAATGAAGATAGGTAGAGAAGAAGAAAATATTTCTATAAATCTTGAAAATCACCTGCTGGAACAAGTTAATAAATATGTTCATCTTGGCAGTCTTATATCTAGTAACCTCAACAATATGGAAACAAATTATTGAGATTTACCTATACGTATAGGTAAATATGACCTCTCCATTGCTTCTGCCTTAGTATCACCACTCTGGGTCTGCTCCCACTGACGAGACCTCGATAAAGGTCGAAACCGGTCTGGGTAGTCGCCCTTCCCTTAATGCATAGCAGTATACATGTCCGTAACGTATACGGACTATATATAATGCAGTCTCTGCATTGTTGTGAGTGGGACCACAGTGACCTAATAACTGAACAACCTATGTAGAGGAAATCACAGTTTGGTTGGCATGCAAACTCGTAACAAAGGTGTATAAAGAAGTATACAATGTCATAACATTCAAACATTTCTTTATTAGTGTGAATCTTTATGGATTTTAGAAGGAGTAACTCATTTCTGATTCATAGCGAATACTAATTTAATCAGTACACAGAAAAAAAATATACATTACAAAATATATATATATATATATATATATATATATATATATATTTTTTTTTTTTTTTTTTTTTTTGTAAATTACACTATTTTTCATTGGGAAAGACTTCCCTCCCTCTCTCTCTCTCCTTATGTATTTCCTAAAAAAAAAAAATTAAACCTTTGGATCACTAAATGCAATTAAAAAAATAAAAATAAAAAACACATTAGTATTGAGGAACCTATATGACTATGCAAAAATATATACAGTATATTTCAGATAAAACAGGTTATCAAACAAACAATTATCTTCTCAGCAGCATTTTCTGTAGTTTCAGTGTTTTCAGTTATTGAACCAGCATCCAAACAGCTATAATTCCAAATATTATAAATGCAAATGTCTATAATTAACATTTCCAGCTATCATGTGAAATAACAGAAGAATGCAATTCTTTACAGAAAGAAAGAAATTTACTCTCATAAGGTCTTAATTTTTTCTGGCTGCTTCACAGGAACTTTTAAGCAGTGTCAGTCAAATAATCATCAGATCTCTGATGATGAATACTTATTTTTATATATGTATATATATATATACCCTATATCATCATACGTATCAAGGATTTAGGCCTAGTATGGCCTGTTCCGGCCTTAGAAGTCATCGTTGAATCGTTTAAGAGGACGTCCTGGTTTTCTTTTTCCTAATGGCTTGTACTTTAAGGCTTGTTTTGGTAATCTTTCTGTTTTCATTCTTTGAACGTGTTCCATCCATCTATGTTTATATTTTTTAATTTTTTCAATTACTGGTTCTTGGTTTAATTCTTTCATAATATCTTCGTTTCTTTTGTGATCAAATAGGGTATACTTCGCAGTTTTTCTCATAAACTTCATTTCTGCTGTTGTTAATCTTTGTTTGTCTTTTTGTTTTATTGTCCAGATTTCGCTTCCATACATTAAGACCGGTAGGGCTAATGTATTGTATACTTTTAGCCTGGTTTGTTTTTGAACTAGGTTTGGTTTAAATATAGAGTTAATTACTCCTGTTATTTTTAAGTATTTTGCAATTTTTATGTTTATATCTTTTTCATTTTCATAAGTGATCATACATCCTAGGTAGTTAAATGAATTCACCTGTTCTAAGATCTTGTTATCTAATACTATTTTAGTTCTTGCTGGATCTTGTCCTTTAAAGGCCATAGTTTTTGATTTTTCCGTTGATATTATCATACCATAATCTTTGGATATCTCATTTAGATTTAAAATAGCTTTCTGTAAGTTATCTTCAGAATTTGTAATTATTATTTGGTCGTCGGCAAAGAGGAGAGTGTTTAAGTTAACTGTAGGTGAAAGTTTAATTCCTTGATGTAAATTTTTACTCCATTTTATTATTATTTCATTTAAGTAGATATTAAAAAGAGTTGCTGAGAGGGGACATCCCTGTCGGACCCCTTGGTTTATCTCTATTGTATATGATAGCTCATGATTTAATCTTATTTGTATTTGATTATTTTCATATATACTTGTGACACCTTTTAGGATATTATTTAGTATTTGTCTTTCTTTTAATATGTTAAATAATATGTTTCTTTTAACTTTGTCAAATGCTTTTTCAAAGTCAATAAATGCAATATGTGTTTCTAAATTATATTCTCTTCTTTTCTCTATTATTAATTTTAGGCAGAAGGCTGGGTCTATACATGATCGTCCTTTTCTAAATCCATTTTGTACCTCTAGAATAAAGTTTTCGGAATATTTCATTAGTTTGTTATTACTAAGTTATTAGTTTGTAAAAAGGCTTATCATTTTATATATATATACCCTATATATATATATATATATATAAAATGATAAACCTTTTTATGTAATGTTTTGTTGTCAAATTATTTGAAATGTTTTGAAACTCAGGGGCTACCCTGAGTGTCGAGTCTTCAAAATTCGAGTCATCAGAATTCAAGGAGAACTGGTCTACCAGTCCGGAACGGGGGGGGGGGTAGGCACCAGGGGACAGATCCCCCTAGTGTGTGTGTGTGTATATATATATATATTTATTTACAGAGTAATTGATATATATATATATATATATACACACACACACACACACACACACACACACACACACATATATGACAGTTGGAGTTTATCATAGTCCTTGGGAAAAACAGAATGTGCAAGGCTGTTCTAGAGAACAGGTAGATGGAATGAAAGAGAAATCAAGTTGATCCAATAAATCTGAAACTGACCTGTATATGATATTGCCTGGCAACTGTTCGTGTTTTTACAATTAGAGGAATATGGAACATTGACAGCAGCCAGTTCAATAAATTAGCACTATGCAAATATCTAAAAAGGGCATCCATGAGAACGTGACTAATCTAAACAAGCTACCTTCTGGATTTAGAAGTTTTGATGCACCACCCAATACAAGAAAACAACATATATTAAAGTTGGGCAGATTCCAGATTTCCACAGCATCAACAGGTATACAGCCAAGGAATGAAATGGCTCAAATGAAAGAGGATTCCCAAGTTTGTTCTTTGTTTAAAAAACTGAAGAGGCTGTGGATCTGATGCATTTGCTCCTGGAAAGGTTAGAGGTGTAAGTCAGTCCAAGAAGAGAAATCTGTTCAAGTTTGAATATATGGAAATTAACAAAAATAAGAGAACAGAGTCTCTTATTTTCAACAGCTTTTATGAGAAATAAGACAAGACTGTGTTTTGATGGTGTTTAAGTTAACTGGATTATTGTCACTCCATTGGAGAATGACAAGGAGATTCCTGTTTAAAGCAATGGTTATGGAAGATCTTGAAAATTAATTCATATGAAAACTGCAAGGCTTGTCAAATAAAGATGGAGCATACCATCATCAGCAAAACTATGATTTGAAGTTAATGAAAGTCACTAATGTATAGTGACTTTCATTAACTACCATATAGGAGAAAAGATATGGGCAGAAGCAGTCCTGTGACATCTTTGCCAGCAAAATAACAGAGAAATCTATAGTGGAAACCATTTACCATGATACAGCAAATAACCTGAGATGGAACTGGCAATCCAACTGCAAAGATCAGACAGCAGACTATAACAGTTTGGTATAGAGCCCACTATTCCAGATCTAATTAAATACCCTGGACATAATACAAGGTATGTTTATTCTAACATTTATTTCTTACTCATTTTGAAAGATATTCATTTAAACATTTATTTTCACTAAGCAAAAAGGCATTACACTGGTTCGTTTCTAGTAAGAGTTCTCCAGTCTATTGGTGTAAGGTTTAATGTCTACAGAATATCTAAGACAACTAACAGGCCAACAAATCATGAAAGTATACACACAGGCTATGGATACTGCAAGCTAACTGAAGGTCAGCTACATGTGTTTAGAAGCATTTCCATCAGTATTTTAGACTTCAAGATTTATCTTTGTAGGCCTGAAAATTGTGCATTCTATTTCAGCTATCTCAGGAAGAATATCCAGATTCTCCCCCCCCCCCTAGGCCATATGTCAAAACAAGGCATATGACAATACAACTAAAATCTATTAATAATAATTCATGATGGAAAAGCTAAAAATCTCATCCTTACAGGTGTTCATTATCTTGCTTGTTCTGGATTTCTGAGATCTGGTCATAATGTTTTATAGGCAATATTTTACTTATTATTCCCTGTATAAGTCTCCATCAAATTTAAGCTGTTCTCATTTGTAATGTATCCTAATTTGTTGTAAATAATGTTGTACCACTTACTTACTACTCTGCCACTTGTGTTTGGATATGAAATAAATAAATAGGCAATCTTAATATGTAAGTAGTGACATAATTGCAAACTCAGCCATAGATGGAGGTTATGCTCGTCTCTATGCCGGTGCTAAGCCTGGGTAAAAGAGGAAGGTTGAGGGATGGACTAATCACCCATTCTCGTGAAAATTGCTGTTTACAGAAACCATGAGTGAAGCAAGAAATCCCATGAAGCTAAGGGCTACGATCCATGGTCCCACGACAGATGGTTGAGCTGAGAGAGAACAAGAGAAGCAGCACTAGACCGAAGAGGATGGAACGCTAAACTCATGGTCTCATGCACCTAATAGGTGTAAAGAGCAATAAGTATAAGCAAGACATAATTGCAACAAGCTTCCAATGGGCCATTCAAAACAGAATTTTTATTACCCCAGATCCATCAGATCCTTCACAACGGGCCAATCTCTTTTCCCCTTTCTCTCTCTCTCAAATCCCTCAAGCACTGCAGAACGTCATGGTGCAACAGTTATACCTCAACACAGGAAGTAAATCAATACTTTGTATTATATATTCAAAACACTTGCACAGTGCAGCTATAAGAAAATAATATGTTCTACTTGATGGGAATTTTTTATTTTATTTATTTTTTTTTTTATCAGCCTGTAACTTTTCCCCGCTGCTGGGGTAAAGGCTCCTCCCACTGCTGGAGGATTGGATCTACTTCTCCCATGTGACTCACTCCATCTTGGGAGAGTGTTTATTCACTTGTATGAATTAATGTATGAAGGTGGAAGACAATCACAAACATCCATGCTTAGGCAGGATTAAAACCTGCAGCCTTTTGGATGGAGAGTGGATATGCTAACCACTCGGCCAACCAGGCCAGCTTGATGGGAATACTTCAATTCAAATCCAGTCTAGGAGCAAGAAACCTTTAAAATGGCTTTCGACTGAAGGCAAGCTAGCCAGTCTCATATGAGTTCGGTTAGAATTTGAGCCAAAGCAAGATTACAAGACCAGAGGTCACACAGGAAGGTGACAGGATTTTTCATCCTTCAAAACAGCTTGAGAATACAAGACATTAACAAAGATAATATACTGATCTCTGGTTTAGGTGCATGTAGCTGTAATTCTGAAGCAATACTACACTACAAAACCCGAAGAACCACAATCTTTCTCAAAAGAAGCGATCTGGATTCAATATAGAGGAATGATAAGCTGTTTGGAATTACAGATGAAGCTATTAAAGGCTATGATGAAAGTCTGTCATGTGTGTTATTTGCAGGTCTTTCCACTTCTTGTTTTACAGGATGAAAACCTGAGTTTCCAGGATGAGAAAAAATCCTGCCATCTCCATATGAAACTGACTCACCTTCAACTGGAAAGTCTTCATAAAAAAAGTTCTAGCCATTCTAGATGAGATCCAAATCCACGTATTTCACACAACATGACGGGAAAAAATTGAGTATCTGATTCATATCTAATAAGCAGTAAGGAAATAAATGATGCATGGGAACTTACAAAGAAATACATAACAGCATCAATGTATGAATGCATCCCAAAGGCCAAAAGGCTGAATAAGGTAGATGTAAAATGGATGAATGGGGAGTTTAAGCATGAAATCTGGAAGAAGAAAGTACAAGATGAATAATAGTAATTAGTCACATGAAGAATATAAAGAACGAGCCAGGAGAGTGACTCAATTAGTAAGGAAAACAAAAGTAGAGTATGAGCAGAAATTGGCAAATCAGGCTAAGAAAAACCCTAGAGTTTTTTTTAGATATATGGCAAGTAGAAGGAAGAATGATCATGGAAAGATGAAGTTAAGGGATGAAAGTGGTAAAATGGTAACTGCTGCAGAAGACATTGTTGAGGTATTCAGTGATCAATTTATAAATGTGTTTCATCCTGATCAGGGTGGAATCATGAGGAACTTAAGTGTAGAGGACATAGGAGAGGATAGCTTAACTGTGAGTGAGCAGGAAGTATTTCAGGAAATAAATAACCTTGATGTTAATAAGGCAATAGGATTTTATGACATATCACCACGCATCTTAAGGGAATGTTCCAGGGAACTGCCAGTAGCATTGGCATGCCTGTTTAATAAGAGTTTTGCAATAACAAAACTCTTATTAAAGAGTTTTATCCATATGAGGCCTTGATTGACCTCATGTGGATTATTGTGCACAGATTTGGTCGCCAGGTTTTCATGGTGACGAGGATATGTTGGAAAGGGGTACAGAGAAGATTCACAAAAGGTAGTCAGTGGTCTTTGGAATGTGGAATATGAGGACAGATTGAGAGAATGTAAGTTGCAGAGCCTCGTGAATAGGAGGAAAGGGGGGGGATATGAGTGAGACATAATCTGGTCAGGGATTATTATCAGTTAGACATGGAAGAGTTTTTCATAGAATGGGAGAGAGGGAGAGTAGAACAAGAGGATATTGCTGAAAACTGTATAAGGAGGGTGTGAGCAAAGGGGTGAGAAGCAGGTTATTTGCATGGAGGGTGGTTGGTGAGTGGAATGCATTGCCTGAGTATGTTGTGGATATGGACACATTGAATCAGTTTAAGACATGGTTGGATGAACATTGTATGCAATAGTGAGTAACTCCCACAATGAGTCTCTGACTCCATGGAAGTCAAATGTTGATGATGATAATAATAATAAATTTAACAACTGAAGATTTGCAAACACAGAAGCTCTTTCAGGAATATAAATAAACTTGTCTAGTAATTTGTCTTTCAGAAATTGAAGGATATATTTACATATTTGAAACTTCATCTAAATCTAGCATTCACAGATAACTTTTTGAAAGGCCATTATTATCAATTAAAAAAAAAAAAAGATAAGGATGATGAACAGCTGCATGACTAAAATGCAACTACATATTACAAATCTGTAAATGAATTGTTGGGTTTGTTCCCTTTTACTTGATTATTTAAAAGCATGAAGAGATAAAAATTAAAGCAAATGGAGAAGGGGAAAAATATAAAAAACTAAAACAAGAATTCTTCTAGATCTACTAGAAATGTGTAGAATGACTTGGATAATAGTACTGAACAAAAAAAAAAACATGTTTTCACATCGATAATGCATAAAAATCATATCCGGTGTTGAAGAGTATACTAGCACTGATACTCAAAATTCACTGTTGGGAAGCATAAGAATTCAGTTAAGATATTATATATAGTTGTACAAATTACTTATTGGATAAGAAATGTGATCACACAATATATGAAACCCTAGCATTATTAATAACGACACGGGAAAAAAAAAAAAATCATGATACTGAAAATACTCTAGCCAAAATAATTTTTAAAAAAATCGACACCAAAATTGGACGAAAACAAAAATATTAATGATGATACCAACATAGCGGCACACTAATAATATTCATAAGCACCGGCAATTGTCATATATTGACATTAAGAAGAAATCAATAACTGGAAATCAGCGTGCGGAATCTTTTCGGAGTATCTTCGATCACATTTACGTAACTTACAATTTATCATTTTATGGTACACAGATGTCATTAAACATTAAAGGAATTAATATTGAAAATCGTTTTTATCTTATTTTATCATTTTCAATTTATTAATATCATCATTAAGCCTAAACAAAACAAATGACAGTTGTAAAATTGAAACATACAATAGTAAGTTACAATGAAGTACAAACAGCACAGAGAGGAGTGATACCTTTTTGCAGTTTTTCTGCAGCCATTGCCTAACGCTGTCGAACTGGGCTACCGTATCTAGAGATTCATAGAACTTTACATTTGGCCCGCCGTCTTTTTTTCGTACTACAGCCATTTTTACATACGGCTGCATGAGTACCTTGCATTCGCGTAACCGGGAGAAAACACTGACGGCAGAGACGCTCATGAACGACACAGGAGAAGCAATATGTCCAGCGTACGGTACTGAACTTAACGAACCACTATGCTAACAGGAAAATTACTCCGTGGCCGGATGTTTAGTTTAATTCAAAAGCTGATACAGGGAGTAACATGTACAAAAAGAACACATTTTAACATAAATTCGTGATATCATAGTAGATATAATATTAGCCATATTACAAGCACCTTAAGAAGATGACCCAAAAAAAAAAGTGTCCGTAAGCAAACAAAAAAAGATTAGATGAACGTCATTAAACGTGTTGCTGACGGAAACGTGCAAGAAAGCCAATTAGAAATCTGAGGGGTTTACAGATTTCGCTCACCGCTTCGTTTTAACAAATATAAATTATGGAAACAATAGTATCCAAACCAACTGTTACAATCTAGACATACTATATGGTATTTGAAGTTTGCTGTTTATTTTTATACAAAAACGACTGTATCCAGTCGCAAGAAAATCGGAATCAAGTCGATCTGTTTGATTTGGACAAAATGAGAAATGAATTCCAGAAATAAATGCATTCCATAATATGGGATTAATTTCGAAAAACTGGGCAGAAGTAATTTATTAGCTAAATGTAGTAGTAAAATGCTTTCAAAATCCTAAGAATATATTCACTAGAAGTATATCAAATGCAGTTGATAAAAGAAATAAACCATATATAAATATGTATCTCTGCAAGTCTTATTCATTCCCCCGGTTTTGCTTAAAGTGACCAATTGAATTCCATTTAGGCGATTTAATCTCTGTTCACACACTAGAGATCCTGCGGTTGCTTATATTTCGCTGCATCAAATATTTATATCCAAGAAAGCGAAGATAGAGGTATAAACCTTATATAAAATTACTAAAATACATATATTCTCTTGTAATTTCGATCATTAATTACCAAGAAAATATTTTATTCTCTCTCGAAATCAATACATTTTTACGAGTAATATTAATTTCATCTGGATCAGTTTTATTCATTTCATTTTAGACTATAAAAGTCTAATCTATATTTTCCTACACATGTTTCATTATCGTCCCTCTTGACTCCCAATTGAGAATTGAATCTCCTATGACTGTTGTATATTGACATTTAACTTTTTTTGGCATCTTTATGAAATATTTCCATTTCATTAGCATCACTTTCTCTTGTTGGACTAAAAACCTGCACTATTTTGATATATGTTATGTCATTAATCTTTAATATGACTAAAGCTACTGGATATTCTATCAGAAATTCGTTTATTTACAAGAATGCCAATTCCTACTGATCTTAAGTATTTTGTTTCTTTCCAGTAAAGCATATGGCCTGAATTCAGTATAAGACAATTTTCCTCTTTTCTTTTAACTCTTCGGATAGTATTATTATTATTATTATTATTATTATTATTATTATTATTATTATTATTCGTGACACCTCCAAGAAGTCCGAAGACTCATCGCGGGAGGACATTCGTTTAAAATTCCCTTGTTTACAAGAAAACCAACTCCTATTGATCTTAAATTTTTGTTTCTTTCCAGTAAAGCATATGGCCTGAATTTAGTGTAAGACAATTTTCCTCTTTTCTTTTAACTTCAGATAGTCCAGCTCAGTGGATGTGGCATTTGCATACCACGGTCCTTGACCACACGAAGGACGGCTTCTTGGTTACGAATCTAGTCGGCGACTAGAAGAAATTTTTCTAAGCATTTTTTCGACCGAGTTCCCGAATTAGTGGATTTCTGGCATGGGCAAATGGGTTTTTTCTCCCGGAAACTCGGGTTTTTCGTCCCGTAAACACAAGAAAATCGACCGTAGAAACCACATTATTTCAGACATTAAATACGAGTGTTAGGGTTAGGGACCACGAGATGGCGTCACTTGGTGAGCCGTCTCTCTTCACTGCGTACCGCTTAATTAGGGATAGACTTCGGCCAGCTATCTATGATAGGGTACCAGTGGAGATTGAAATGACCACTCAGTCTCTAAAAGTTAGATAGCACTAAAACAGCCTCGCCTACTCCCTATATACGGAAATAAAAAGGCGTTAGCTGATTTTATTAATATTATTATTATTATTATTCATGGCACATCCAAGGAGTCCGAAGACTCATCTCAGGAGCACACCCACTATACAACTCTCCATCTCCACCACTACACCAAACCTCTACTACCAATCATCTACAGCAATGCCATCCACTGCCCACCCCCACAATGTCCCAAATTATCTTGTTCATTCATTTTCAAGTTCTTCTATTCTATCTTGAGTTCCAAGTATTCTTACATTATATCTGCTATAGACCAGGTGATGGAATAGATGGTGGAGATAGTATGCATAAACAAATTGATGAAATGAGTGGAAGGAGGGTAATTATTATGGGGGATTTCAACTATGGTAACATTGATTGGAAGGAAGAGAGGACACATGTGAGGAAGGAAATGAATTTTATTCAATTAGGAAGGGATAACTGTCTGAGACAACATGTAATTGAAAATACTAGAGGTTTGAGAGTGCTTGACCTGGTAAAAATATCTGAGTATTTCACTGTAATGAATATGACCATGTTGCCACCTATTGGTGAGAGTGCTCATGAAGCCTTGACCTGGGAGGTGGCTAAAGGTGTGGAATTTTCGATTAAGACAGAGTATATGTGGAATTACCATGTTGACAAGTATAATAAGCTTAGGAGATTGCTTGGATCAGTGCCATGGCATGGCATGTAAAACTGCAAGGACTGGATGTCGATAGAGCATGGGAAGTGGTCAAGGAGCATTTACAGGAGGTTATGGCTGATTGTATACCTAGGGTCCGAATAGTAAAACAAGTAGGGGTTAAATGGATGAATAACACCATTAAGCTTGAGCTGCAAAAAAAGAAACAACTGTGGAGGGAATTTAAAGAAAGAGGTGACCTGCAGGCACACGAACAGTATAAAGTGCAGGCCAGAAGGGTAATGAATGTGGTAAAAAAAGCAAAAGCGGATTATTAAAGGAAACTAGCGATGCAAGCTAAAGAGAATCCCAAATAGTTCTTTCAATATGCTGCAAGCAAGAAAAACACTGTACACAGCAAAATGATTTTAAGGAATGACGATGGTAAGGAGGTCACTGAATCAGTCGATATAGTGGAATTACTGAGCGAGCACTTTGCAAAAGTATATCATCCAGGTGGTGGCATTGAAAAAATGAAGGAACCATTACTTTATACGGGAATTATGATGAATAAAGTGGAGGTGAATAGTCTATTACAGAACCTTAATGTGAATACATCTGTGGGATTGGATGGTATACCGGCACAGGTCTTACGTGAAGCGGCTAAAGAATTACCAGTGCCCTTGACCATGTTGTTTAAACTGAGTCTCGGGTCTGGTTTAGTCCCGAAGGTGTGGAAAGAGCGGAAAATAGTTCCACTGCATAAAGGAGGATCCAAGACTACTGTTGCAAATTACAGATCGATCAGCATATCAGTAGTTGTTGTCAAGGTCTTGGAGAATGTAGTCAAGGGAAAAATACAGGAATGGATTGATGAAAATGAGATACTGTACATGGGACAGCATGACTTTGTGAAGGGTAGATCATGGCTCAGTAACTTGCTCAAGTTTTATAACACAGTGATGACTGAACTGGATAAGGATAATGGGTTTACAGTGATACTGCTGGACTAAGGCATTTGACAGGATACCACATGGAATTCTAATCCGTAAACTACAACATATGGGAATGGATATAGGGTTGGTGAGATGGATAGGTGGGTGGTTGATGGAGAGATATCAGAGAGTAGTTTATTCAGGAGTAGGGTCCAAAAGATGGCCTGTGACTAGTGGTGTGACGTAGGGTTCTGTTCTTGGACCACTGCTGTTTAATTTGTTCATTAACGATATAGGGAAGAATCTAAGAGGAACAGTTCACTTGTTCGCTGATCATGCAAAGTTAGGTAGGGCAATACTGAATGCAGAAGATGTCAAAATCTTGCAGGATGACTTGGATAGATTGGAGTTCTGGGATGAGGAGAATGGATGTCAATTTAATGTGACAAAATGTAAGGTTATGCATTTTGGGGTGAAAAGATTAGCAGCAGTATACGACAATAGTGGAACTACTCCAGGAGATCGAGGAGGCCAGGGACTTGGGGGTGTTGGTGGATAGGGGGACATTGCAAAAGTGGATAAATCAGCTCATCAACTCACTTAGTTGTTGAAAAATACTTTGACGAGCAGAGGCAAGCAAGTTATTGTACCACTGTACTGAGCCTTGATAGCACCCCATCTCGACTACTGTGCCCAGATTTGGTCACCTATGTTTCTTCTTGATGGGGAGGAGGTGGAGAGGATCCAGAGGCGAGTGACCAAGATGATAGCAGGTCTATGGAATGAACCTTATGAGAACAGGTTGAAGATTTGTGGGTTGCAGAAATTAGTTGATAGAAGGAAAAGGGGAGATATGATTGACACATTCAAATTGCTAAAGGGTTTCTATAGAATTCATTCAGAGGATATTTTTGAGAACAGGACTGGTGGTGGGAGAACTAATGCATATCTATGCTGGGCAAGGGTGTGGTTAGCAAGGGTGTTAGAGCTGGGTTCTTTACTTTTAGAATGGTAAATGAGTGGAATAAGCTGTCTGTTGTGGGTGCTATGATAGTGAATGAGTTCAAGGCAAGATATGATAGATACTGTGAGAATGTCGAATAGATGTGTTGACATGAAGTTTAGGGCCTCCCTCGATGAGTCTAAAGACGCCCTGGAGTTGCCCGTAATAATAATAATAATAATAAATAATAATAATATGTTTTGAAGTTATAGAGTAGTTTTCTTTTGTAGTATTTTGTCTTTTTTGTGAATTTATTGTCCTGTTGAAATATTTTCCGTGCTTCATCGAGTTCATATGGGTCAAGGCAAAAATATCACATTGGGAGAATTTGTCAAATCCGGTCGTTGCTCCATTTGTCATAGAGCAGTATGCTTTATTTTTTCTTTGTGGCATTTCGGGGGTTGATGATCTAATTTTCCACTCTGACCAGACGTCTTGGGAAATGTATTTTCTGCTTCTGACAGGCTTTTATAAAGCTTCTCCTAAAGTGGAGGACACTTCCGTGACCGCTCTGAATTGTAGATATCACTGAAGAAAGTTCATCCACCCATTCAGCCGTTGGGACTCGAGGTCTTCATCTCATGTAATAGCTGTTGTGTAACTCAGATAAGGGCCCTTACTGGATATTACTATCATCCGAGTCAGCTGAAACCCAGGTTTTTCCACGAGATTATGACTCCTCCTCGCTCCTCCTTTCTCATCCTGGCTTGGAACTGGAACTAGTGAAGTTAAAGCTTTATTTCACTCTTCATTTTCTTCAATTCTTGTCTAAGCATTTTCATTCTGTTCCCATTGCTATCATTACTAATATGTTCATATTTTCTGACTACTATTGGCAACGCTCTCTTTGTTTTTGCCGCATTTTAGCTTATCATCACATCAGTGGCGTAGCTGGGGGGGAACTTTTCACGTGAGACACAAATTTATTTTTCGTCGATCCTTTTATTTATGTTAACTTACTAATTTTTATTACTTAATTAATAATTATTTTTAATAACTATACTTACAACTAAAATAAACATAAACATAGTGTTTTACTTTATTTCCCTATAAGTCGTTTCGACTCTTTGTAGTATTTTTGATTGTACTGGGAGGGGTGGCAAACTCAGGAACCCCCACCGCCGACAAAAGCTCTTGCTAAACCACTGCATCACATCCTTCATATTAAAAATTTCCTTCTTTTCGTTCATTCTAAACAATTCCACAAATCTTTTACATTTGATGCATACATGTAAGTTTCCAGAATTTCAAATGAAGCCAAGGTAGTCCATCTCATATTCAAAAAGCTTCCCACCCAACCTACTCAACTTTTTAATCCTGCAACCAGATGAAAAAGAAACATGAAAACAGATTAGAGGGAACATGCTTAATTAACAGACATGACATAATGGTCTCAGCTTTAGTTCCTTCTGCCATAATTGTGAACAACTTTAACTCATTGAAAGAATGGCAGAACAGTAGTAGCAGCAGGTAAACAGCTTCACTGATATTTATAAAAAAGATTGTTATGAGTAAGATTCTAGATTCATATGAGTATTAATGTTTAGGTTTGCCACGTGGTTCGCTGAGTGGATATTTTACCCCGTGAAAGCGAACAGATCATTGGGCTCTTCTAGGGCTTCTTCCCAAGAATTCCCGAAAAAAATTCGTATGATTTTAAAATTCAAGATTACCGGTAATAGAATAACTCTTTTAGTAAAAAGTATAGATATTTTAAAAATAATCTTGACCGATTAGTAACAAATAATAATTCATTTATTCTCACCCAAATTCATCAAAGTCCCTTCACTGCATGTTCATTCATGTGCAGTGTGAAATCAAGGTTAGTAAAATAATTGCTAATAATTATTATTACATTTTTAATTATTATGTTTGTATAAATATTATTTTCACTTACTCTATTGTAGTTACCCCTAACTGAGTAAATCCTACGAGGAATGTGGATAGTATTTTAAAGAAAGACAGAAAATTCAGCAGACTGCACTTTGTCACACACACACACACACACACACACACACACACACACACACACACACACACACACATATATATATATATATACAGGGTGTTCGGGATAAATTTGACAGTTTCGTGAGGAAAAAGAAAATCTTCTTTGTATCTATTAAATTTAATGAATTGAAAAAAAAACATTACAGGCAGAGTTAATTACAATACTATCAACAAGATTTACTCAAAATAACCACCATTAGCATCGATCACAGCTTCAATTCTGCTTCGGAACCTCGAACAAGCTGATGCTACAGTCTCCCTGGGAAGGGCCGCAAAAACTGTTTTAATTTTATCCATTAACTGGGCTTTTGTATTACTGGAAGTGCGATTGGTGTCTTTTTCAACTGCGCCCCATACAAAATAATCCATGGGGTTAAGGTCTGGGGAGTTTGGAGGCCAAACATTTGGACTGGTGAAGTCGTAGAAATTTTCAGACAACCATTTTTGACTTTTCCCAGAGGTGTGGCAAGGGGCCGAATCCTGCTGCCATACATACGGCCTACCATTGGCTACCCTTGTTATCCAGGGCTTGACTACAGTTAGCAACTCCACGAAGAAAGCCCGAATTCCAATGCCAGGGTTCTTCAACACCTGTTCCTGCAGATTTGCGAGGAATTCTGCTGTACGAACGCAATCAGATCGTCTGCTAGGGATCTTTCTTCTTGCTACATCCTCGTAGTCACCATTGCAAGTCTAGTTCATGCCTGATTGTTTTTACTGTATTCAGGGAGCATTGGGCAGCAGTCGTAATATCCTTATTTTGATGGCGGGCACGAATCATCATGATACAAGTTATTCTCTTCCATGATTCAGGTGGGTTCCAGCTATCCATCCTTTCTGACATCTTGTATATGAATGAAGAAGGGTCCAAACTTTTAAATGAAGAGAAGTGTGTGTTAATACATGTAACTTACTGAAAAATATAATTAATTATAAATATGTCAAATTTATCCCGAACACCCTGTATATATATATATATATAGAGAGAGAGAGAGAGAGAGAGAGAAAGTATTTTACCTTGGGAAGGGAAGGTAAAATACTTTCTACATTTATATCTCCTCCTGAGATTTTTATTTAATAAGGTTAAAACACCTTATGGTACGTATACGTATAAGCTCTGTATTACTAAAATCTTGGTATTTCTAGCCTGTCTCTCACTGATGAGGCCTCAATAAAGGTCGAAACCGGTCTAGGCAGTGGCCCCTTGCCTTTAATACAAGGCATCATACATCTCCTCCAGGAGATGAGCTTCGCATTAAGGGTAAATATTACGATTAGTGATCAGAGCTTATTTTACTTTTACCATGAGTTGCCTTGGTCTTGCACTACGTGCAGGATCAGCTAGACATGCAATTCTTGCAGGCGCAAACTTTAGATGTTTGTCTGTTTGCTTACTTGAAAAATAGAGTAAAACCAGGTTAAAAATAGCTAGGTATCTTTATCATATATATACGCCAAAGCACTGTAATGCAAAACATCATCAAGAAGCAGACTTCACTGTCATCTTGAACATACTCATGGCATGAAAGAAAGAAAACCTCTGGTGTGGACTGCGGAAACACTATGCAAAAAAAAAAAAAACCACAAGGTTTCACTTTGCCAAACGACACATGCCAGAAGAAGACTGCTTCTTGAAGCAGTAGATAGAGTTCCATTTATACCATGGTAAAGATTGAATTTTTCGAGAAAGTTTCTGTAAAAGATGACTACATTTGATCTGTTAAGACATTAATATATAATTATTGTGAAAACATATGACCTATCTACACTGTACAAAATTTAGCTTCAAAATGAAAAAAATTAAAATTTTTATAGAAACAACAACAAAAACTGAATATGAGTAAACTATCACGCATGTTACAAGAATGATTCATTAAATCTTTGTCTAATAAGAATTCCTACTTCTTCTGCATGGAAATTCATATTCATTAGTTGATATATGATGATTCAAAGGCGTTCAGATTCATATATGCGAAATATTATGAAACAGTGGTGCACCCAGGAGGGGGTCAAGGGGCCTTAGCCCACACAAAAGAAAAAAGGAAAAAACGCTAGAAAATTTTCCAAAAATCTTTTCATAATTAAAATTCTTTTTTTTTTCTATTTATGTTGTGTCCGGTCTTCTATATAACTTATGAATTAGCGGTCACATACTGGTAAGGTGGGAATATCCTATTGCTCTCGGAAATCACGGCCGCTGAAACCCAAGGCGAACGAAGTAGGACTCTGGCGGACCGAGCGCTACTCCAGGCCAGAGGAGATTACGGGCATCATGTGTTGACGATCACTGTAGATGCTCAATCATAGGTCGTATGCAATGCGTAGTGTGTATTCTCTAATCGTCTACTCAACTCATTCTCCCCCCAAGATTAAATCCTGAGAGCGCCACTGTTATGAAACCAATATAAAACTATTGGTTGTAAATGTTTTTTATCTATTAACTACATGTACTCTACTGGCCGTTTGCCTGGCTACAGGAAAAAGAAACGAGTTTCCTCTAGGAAAGGCTTTGCCCTCTCATGGCAAAAATTTAAGCAACCATCATGCAAATTTACTAAAAAGGGAAAGAATATATATATATTTCTCTTTCGTAATTTTAAAAAACAAAATTATGTTTTGAGTAATACGCTTTAAAAACAATTATTTCGCAAATTTAGACCTGTGTAGCTCAGTGGAAGGGATATTACTCTTCCTCTTCGCTTGGCCATCCGAAGATAGACTTAAGTTCAAGTCTAGTCGCCGACTGGAGGAACTTTTTCTAAAATGTTTCCTACGGTTCCAAGTTACTCGAACTCTGACCCGGGTAGGCATGTAATTCCTCATCGAAAATTGGTTTTTTTTTTTGGTCTCATAAAATCAAGAAAATCGACAGTAGAACCCACACTATTTCAGACAATGACACATCATTTTAGGGTTAGGTGGAAAAAAGAGAGGCTAGCTTCCCATCTCTTCATCGGCTGCCGCTAATTAGTGATAGTTAGCTAACTGTGGAGATTGAACTCTGCATCAGTTTCCTAAAGCTAGATAAGGTTTAAAGGCCTTGCCTACTCCCTTATAAAACTATAACGAAACAAAAGGCGTTAGCTGATTTTTTTTGCCATTCTTGAATTGAAGTATAAAAGTTTTGTTAATATCAATTATTAAACATCTGAATAATCCAAATAGAGCCTGTGTAGCTCAGTAGCAGTGGCGTTTGCACTCTGCAGCACTTAACCGCACGACGAAAGGCGTTCGAATCTAGTTGCCGACTAGAGGAACTTTTTTCTAAACCTTTTCTCGACCGGTTCCAGAGTTAGTCGATCTCTGGCACGGGCTAGTAGTTTTTCCTCCCAGAAACTTGGGTTCTTCGTCCCATAAACTCAAGAAAATCGCCCGTCAAACCTAGACTATTATCAGTTATTAAAAATATTGTGTTAGGATTAAGGACCACCAGATGGCGACACTTACTAGCATTGATACAGAAAATAAAATACGAATGAAGACCTAGAGAATTATTAACTTGGAGAATTAGAAACTTATATAAGAAGAGACTTAGCAAGAGATATGTTCATTCTGAGCAATTCAAAGCCATTTAAACAACAACATATTTTAATCTTTAAGAAGTACATGGAAAGAATTTATATGGAATGTTACTACCGCCATGTGCCACCTGCAAGGAATTCAAGGACTGATCGCCGGAGGGCACTCCACTCTTCCACACTAGACGCATCTCGTTGTCTCCACTACCTAATTCTCCAGCTACAAACTTCGCAAATTACACTCCACCAATAAGAGCAATAGCTTTTGTTTTTTGTGTGTGTGTGTGTGTGTAAAGTTCATATGTTTTCTAGGCTATGTCACCATATGTATACAGGATGCAAAATCTGAGTTTCCGAAGGGAAAAACTATTACTCCCGTATGAGATCAGCTAATCAGCTTCAATTGAAAAAGTCCTCTCTTCATGAGGCGAATAGTATTCAGGCCTTTTCAATTCTAGGGTTGCAATATCCAGTTGTTCTTCTAATTATGCTACGGAAGTGATGCTAAACATAAAAGTTCTGTTTAATCGAAGCGACAAAAGTTATGATGCGGATGCCTTTCTTCTGTTAATAATGTATCTCCTTTGCCATTGAGTAGATTTGTGGAATGAAAAACTTCAGGACCCTATCTGCGATTACTTTATTTGTCTTCAGCTGAAAAAAATTCCTTTTAAAGATTCTTTGCATCCTTCATTGGATTTGAACCAAATATTCTTCAAAACAAGTGGCATCGTCGATATTTATGAACTCGTAAATGTTTGTTTCACTCAGCATTCTTCATTTTATGTGCTTCGGAGATAGAAAGGTGTAAAAAGGATTAATGTTATGTTCTGTTCTAAAGTCATGGTACGAATTTATTGCAATACAAGTATAAAGAATGTCTAAGATAGGTAACTATATATCTCAGGTGGCGCGAAACAAAAATTCTAGTTTTGTACTCACCAAAATTACAATCATCAATAATTCTTTAATATAAAAAAAAGAAATTAATTATTATTATTATTATTGGGCAAACCCAATCTAAACACAATCAGTCATACCTCTCCTTGAATGCATTAACAGACAAAGCTTTCACAGCTCACTCTAGCAACCCATTCCACACATTCCCTACTCTCCAAGCTTAAAATCTAGTCCTCACAGCCCTACTGACTACAACTTTATTCAACTTCCAGGGATACCCCCCCTGTTCTGGTCCCTCTATCCAAGTGCTGAAATATTTCTCCTGAATCTGTCCTATAAAATCCTTTCAGCAACTTAAATGTTTCCATCTCTCTCTTTCTCCTCTCAACCAATTTCTACAATCCACAAATCTTCAATCTATCCTATAGGGGAACATTCTACAGGCCAGGCCATTCACCATCTTGGTCACTCCTCTGAATCCTCTCCACCACTTGCTCATCCACAAGAAACCCAGGGAGACCAGCCTTGAACACAGTAATCAGATGTGGGGATGTGGGCAATCAAGGCCTTATAAAGGAGATTAACAACATCCTTATCTCTACTTGTTAATGTGCTCTGCACTGACCAAGTAATCTTATGGGCTACTTAGCAACCTTAGCAATATATCCTCTAAACTTTAACCCTCTGTCCATCACCACCCCTAAATCTCTAGCTTTAGCTTCATCTATTTCCTGGAGTACAGTGCCATTAATGTGATACACAGTTTGTAATCTATTTATTATCACAACTTTAAATTTCTCGACATTAAACTGACACCCATTAATTTTGCTCATACTGAAAGCTTATGTAAATCATCCTGCAAGCTCTCCACTTGCCTTCATTAACTATTACTACCTAATTTCGCATCATCAGCAAACAACTGAATATTTCTTTTCAGATTATTTCCTATATAAGTTATGTACAAATTAAACAGTAATGGACCCAACACTGAGTCTTGTGGCACAGCACTAGTCACCTGTTTTCGCCTCGATTCTCCGCCATCCATATACCACTTTTCTGATATCTGTCCAGCAGCCACACTCTTATCCACTTAACCAGTGTCATAACCATTCTCAGTTGTTCTAATTTGCGTAACAGTGTTAGGGTTAGGGGACCACGAGATGGTGGCACTTGCTAGTCACCTTCTTCACTGTGTACTAAGGCTTTAAATAGTTCTATTTAGAGCCTTACTGTGTACTGATTAATCAGCGATAGTCTTGGGTCAGCTATCTCTGATTGGCCACTGATGGAGATAGAGCTGTCCACTCAGTTTCCAAAAGCATAACAGTAAGGCTGTATTTAGAGCCTTACATGATAGGGTTAAAATAAGGCTCGAAATAGAGCCTTAGGTTGAAAGTCCTCGCTTACTCTGTATAAGGGAATAAAAAAAAAAGGAGTTAGCTCATTTTATGCTACTACTACTACTACTACTACTACTACTACTACTACTACTACTACTACTAATAATAATAATAATAATAATAATAATAATAATAATAATATCACTTACTTTATTGTGCTTTATTACTTTATTACCCCTAAGAATTAGTAAAACGTATTAGACATGGTTGAAGTATTTAAGTAGTTAAGGGGAGACCTAAATAACTTTGCCTGGACAGCTTGAGAGGGGGATCTCCAAGACCTCGTGCTGGAGAAGAAAATCACCTTGGAGAGAAACGAGTGGAGGAGGCTGATCTGCTGCAATAACTCTACTTGATTAGGTAAAAAGGGGGAAAAATCCTGTCTACCCATTGTACAAATGCACGATGTACTTACTAAAAACAATTCGTAGGCGGGAGCCACAAAAAAGCTCTTATATCCGTAATTTTACCAGGATCCAAATTAACGACAATAATAATCAGGGACATTACTATCTCGTAACTTACTTTTTACGAGTAGCTTCTCTACTGCAACATATAAAAAACAGACATTACTATTATATCGGGAAATCCATCAGACTCAGAAAACTAGACACATTAAAATTGCTAATTGAGCTCTCTAAAAGCTAAAGGAGTGAATCAGGCCCGGCTGTAGTCGTTTGCGAAGTGTGCAATACACGCAGGCTCCGTAGAAGAAAAGTCACGTAAAAGATGTCAAAAAATATGAAATAAGAGTTTAAACGAACAACGAATGGTACAGAATGGTACATATAATTATCCATGTACGTAGTCTTCCATTCGGGCCCCTTGAGATCTTCCCTGAAACGAACATATAAATTTTGAAATTGTATCCTGGAACCGATTATATCACTGTAATTTTTGATTAAAATTTATGAAAATATACCTAAAATAGTTCTTTATTTTTTGATGTATCATAAATCAACTTATGATTACTTGTTGAGTTCCGTGTAAAAAAAATTGTATAACCAAGACTAATCCGTAGGAAACATTATATTGTAAAGCAGTTTTCATTGGTTTTTGATTTCCTGTTCGTTTTATTCACATTTCATTAAAAAAAAAACTTTTTCGGAAAGGCGCCGAAGATAAATCGCGCACACAAGAGAAATACTAGGCGTCAACGCTGGAGTGCATATTTCAAGTTCCTGAATGGCATGCTTCAAGCTTGTTGAAACCTCGAAATGTTATAAGTTCATATGGAAGGCTGTTTCTTTGTATGTTAACAATTTTTAGTCTAATAAATCGGCTAGTAGTATATTATTTACAATGTTTCAACTGAATAATTTTCAGGCACATTCTTCAAAATGATGTTTTTGTTCTGCAATGAGTTCTGTTTGAATGCATATGATTATGATGGCCAACTCTTTTTTTGGTTGAACATCATCAGATACCATATTATTACCCTTTTTCTCGCTGAAATGCAAGGCAGTCCTCGCCAGATATTCCTGTTGAATGCTTTTTTGGGGCTTCAATTCTCTGAAATTAATCATTCCAGACACAATCCATCCATCTCACTGAGGGTGCATTTGTTCCTTTTTTCCAGAAAGTTTACTTTCGATTACTATTTTGAGAAGTCCTCCTTCCATTCTTTCAATGTGACCAAAGGATTTCAGTTTTGTTCTGTCAATGTACACTTAAAATGTTTTAAAGTTTTCTAGCACCCATTCATCTTTCAGTATGCGAGAGCGTCAAATAGTCTACTGTAAAAATGCATCTCAGAAGCAACTATTCGTTTCCGATTAGATTTCTTTCGGTTCCAAGTTTCATATCGATAAGTCGTTATTGAAAAATAAGTCGTATCCTGATTCCACAGCTTTGTACTTATGTAGATAGATTCATTTTTCCAGATTTTAGAGAAGTAACTGTTTGTTTTTATAGCCATTCTAATCTTCTTCTGATATCTACTGAACAGAAATTCTTCACATTAATGAAGGATCTATACTCCACGAATTTACTGACTTTGTCAAGTATATCCGTGTTAAGCATATTTGTTGCAAAGCTTCTTCCCGGTCTATATTTCTTTATAAACCCATAATATTAGCTTGCACAGATTGAGTTTATCTCCTCTGTTTTTGCTGATCTCCTTAACGTTTAGTTGCATGCGGAGGTTTCTGTGGTTTATCAGTTCATAAGAAAGATTCTGGTAATTGGACAACATGTTTATTACGATAAATAACAATAAAAAACAAACCCGACAAGTTTCGTAAGTCGTATGACTTACATCTTCAGGGGTCGAATTGAACTAAAAGTTTAAACACACGAAATGAGAAATTATTCAAAATAGTTCATTCTATGCAGTTGTATAACTGTTCATTAAATCGAATATCCGAATGAAGATTCAGTGCAATGTTAAGTTTAAAGAATGCTGGATGCTGTCATGTTGTGTTGTTCACGTTCACATTGTCCGAGGTCTGAGGTGGGTATATTTTTTATCAATGCTGACTAAACTTGGTGTAGAATTAGGCCCTGGTTTTTGTTGCATTGCGTTGGAATTATCAGCATGTTTGTAGCTTCTTTAAATTTCCTTATGAAACAATTTATTTTTCAATGTAAGACATGTTTGTTTTTTGATAGAGTACATTATGGCCGATGGAAGTTGTATGGTAGGCTAAGCCTGATTTGTGTTCTCTTCTTTTTTGCACGTTTTTTTTTTTTTTTTTTGGTGTTCGTTCATGCGAATTTCCCCTGATCTTCCGGTCTGGCCTATTTAGCAGACGCCACAGAAATAATGAATATTATATACAACTGGTTTTTTTAAAGGATGATGTGGAGGTTTTGGAAGATGTAGAGATCTTGCAATTTTTTCCGACGGTAGAAAAGTCGCTTTGATGTTATGTTTGTTTAGTAATTTGGTCATTTTGTCTGTAACATTCTTGATGTATGGAAGCATTATTGCGTTCTTGAAATCTTGCTTTTGTGAGATGCTTGTAGGAAGTGTTCAGGATTTTTTTGATAGTCTTCAGTTCATAACCATTTTTTTTTGAGGATCTGTGTTAAATGTTGAAGTTCTTCATTTCTTTGTTTTTCTCTGCTGGAAATATTATAAGCTCTGTCCCTCAAGGTCTTAATTAAACCTATCTTTTGCGAGGGGTGGTGGTGGTGGTGTGAGGCCACATTAAGAAATCTTCCTGTGTTGGGGAATTTTCTATAGATGGAGAAGAATAATTTATTATCTTTTTCATTTACTTCTATTAGGATATCAAGAAAGGGAAATTTTTTATGCTCTTCTTGTTCCAAAATAAATTTTATGTTATTTTGTTTATTATTCAGGTAATCTTTGAAAGCAGTTAGTTCCTCTGTTGTTGCTGGCCATATGATGAAAATATCGTCTACATAGCGTAGCCAGATTTGATAAAAAAATATACCCAAGTCAGACCTCGGACAATGTGAACGTGAACAACACAACATGACAGCATTCAGCATTGTTCAAACTTAGCATTGCACTGAATCTACATTCGGATATTCAATTTAATAAACAGTTAGACAACTGCATAAAATGAACTATTTTGAGTAATTTCTCATTTCGTGTGTTTAAACTTTTAGTTCCCTTCGACCCCTGAAAATGTAAGTCATACGACTTACGAAACTTGTCGGTTTTTTTAAATTGTTATTTATCGTAAAAAATATGTGGTTCAATTACCGGAATCTTTCTTATACTCCTTAACTTTGTTAAGGATTTGACCTAGTTTTTCCTTGTCATTACCAAGAAATACTGCATCATGATCATTATACCTTATATTTCTCGCGGAACCGTGGTTCTAGAGAAATAATAATGAATAGCGAGGCAAATAAATGAACTTAAACAGTGGAAGAAAACAATAAACGTTCTCTGAAAAGAATAAATTCGAGTTCGCGTACTTGTATTAACTCCCACTAGGATGCGAGGCAATGCTGTCTATGGTCATATGGCAAATGGAGTTGGTTCTATCGCTAGCTAGTGTCGCTTATGAGCCAGTACAAGCAAGAAACGCGAGAAGCGCAGTCGGTCTCTTATCAATCCTATGTGTTTTCAAGCGTGTAGGTACACACTCATTAATATGAAAAGTTTGTATGTTTTCTCGGCTAATTACGATCTCCACTTTATAGTGATCGTAATTTTTGGAAGGGATACTCCTTTATTTCAGGTTGCAGTCGATAGTCTGAGCAATCGTATTTTGTTATTTTTCAATTTATTAGTTATATCGTTACAAATTGTGAATTTAGGTGTTATGTATGATAGTTGGACTCTAATAAATAATAATAATATTTAAATAATATTATTAATTACATTATTTGTTACTTATGCATTAAATGGGAGTCTCCCAATTTTTCATGATTCTTTGTTTATTTCAAAAAAAAAAAAAAAAAATCAGCTAACGCCTTTTTATTCCCGTATATACGGGAGTAGGCGAGGCCATTTAGCCCTATCTAACTTTTTTGGAGACTGAGTGGGCAGTTCAATCTCCACTGGTACCCAATCAGAGACAGATGGCCCAAGGCTATCACTAATTAAGCGGTACGCAGTGAAGAGAGACGGCTCAAATGTGCCGCCATCTCGTGGTCTCTAACCCTAACACAATATATTTAATGTCTGAAATAATGTGGGTTCTACGGTCGATTTTCTTGAGTTTACAGGACGAAAAACCCGAGTTTCCGGGAGGAAAAACCTGCTTGCCCGTGCCAGAGATTGACTAACTCGGGAACCGGTCGAAAAAAGGCTTAGAAAAATTTCCTCTAGTCGCCGACTAGACTCGAAACCAAGACTTCCTTCGTGCGGCCTAGCGCGATGGTGTGCAAACGCCACATCCACTGAGCTACACAGGCTCTTTGTTTATTTTCTCTTTATTATACTTTTTCTATTATATTTTTATTAATTTATTAAATATTATATTACAAACATAACTAAATCTGTTTTATAAACTAATTTTCAGAAAAAAAAATTTAATCTTCAGAAAAACCTCGCCTACTCCCTATACGGGAATGAAAAGGCGGAAACCTTTTTATTCCCGTATAGGGAGTAGGCAAGGCCGTTTAGCGCTATCTAACTTTGGAGACTGGGTGGGCAGTTCAATCTCCACTGAGATAGCTGGCCCAATGCAATCACTAAGTAAGCGGCACACAGCGAAGAGAGATGACTCAACAAGTGACACCATCTCGTGGTTCTTAACCCTAACACGATATATTTAATGTCTGAAATAATGTGGGTTCTATGGTCGATTTTCTGAGATTACGGGACGAAAACCTGAGTTTCGTGGGGAAAAACCCTCTTGCCCGTGCCAGAGATCGACTAACTGGGAAACCGGTCAAAAAAAGGCTTAGAAAAATTTCCTCTAGTCGACGACTCGATTCGAACCAAATCTTCCTTCGATCAAGCGCAGTGGTGTGCTAACGCCACATCCACTGAGCTACACATGTTCTAAACTAATTTTCTTGGCCCTTTAATTTAACCAATTTTTTTTTTAAAAAAACTAATACAGGTAACCCTCGTATAAGGCTGATGTTAGATTCCATAGAATTGTCGCGTTATATAAACCGCGTTATGCGAGACTCATATCACATAGAAAAAGTAGGGTTATATTCCAAAATCGTTTTTTGTTAATTATATCAGTAGTAGTCCAGGTACTTCTGACCAGATCAAGATCAAGATAAGATAAGATAGGGAATCGTGACGTGATTGGTTGTTGATTTGATGACGTCAATGTGGGAGTGACGTCATGCGATTGGAATGTTCGGAATTTCCCTGTGGGCATATGTGTCAATGGGTTCAGTTCTTGTATTTTGGTTCGCGTAAGGCATTATGGGTGATGGTACAGATAAGGATTCGTGTTGTGATTGGTGGTGCACTTCTGACCAGATGAAGATCAAGATAAGATAAGGAATCGTGACGTGCGTGTGTGTTGTAGATGTAGATAAGTGAGATGTAGATAAGTGACGTCATTTGTTAGTTGTAAATAAGTGACGTTATTGTTTTGAATGGAAAGGATGATATTAGAGATAAGGAATCGCATCCTGATTGGTGGACACTTCTGGCCAGACGAAGATCAAGATAAGATAAGGAATCGTGATGTGAATGCTGGTTTAAATAAGAGACGTTATTGTTTTGAATGGAAAAGGGAGATATATTAGAGATAAGGAATCGTGTCGTGATTGGTGGACACTTCTGACCAGATCAAGATCAAGATAAGATAAGGAATCGTGACGTGGATGTTTGTTGTTATTGAGTTTAGAATGTTTGAAACTTCGCTGGGCCCCTCGTCTGTCGAGGACATCACGTGGTGTGTTTGGTAATATTTAGAGATAAGAATCGTGAAGTCATGTGTTTGGAAATTTCTGGGGTACATATGTCTCTCTGTGATATCACATGGTGTATTGGTTTGGCTATGGAATTGTGGGCGACGTTTTTGAGATAAGATATCTTGGAATTTCTGAGGGTGACACACATCCGTCATTGTTGTCGTGTTTTGTTTGGTTGTCTAAGGATGGGTGTACAAATTTCCAATACATTATGGGGCATTTCTTTCTTTCCTGTTAAAGGTGGGAATTCTTAGAGTATGTCGTGATGGCGTCAGTGTTTAGGTTTTCTGAATAATTTAATTATATATACTAATATCACTCAAACATACAGTTTTTTTTTTTTTTTTTTTTCAATAGATGGCTGTACTAATTTTCCAATACATTTTGTGGTATTTCTTTACTGTTAAAGGGTGGGAATTCTTAGACTATGTCGTGATGGTGGATGTGATTAGGTTTTCTGAATAATTTAATTATATACAGGGTGTTCGGGATAAATTTGACAGTTTCGTAAGGAAAAAGAAAATCTTCTTTGTATCTATTAAATTTAATGAATTGACAAAAAAAAACATTACAGGCAGAGTTAATTACAATACTATCAACAAGATTTACTCAAAATAACCACCATTAGCATCGATCACAGCTTCAATTCTGCTTCGGAACCTCGAACAAGCTGATGCTACAGTCTCCCTGGGAAGGGCCGCAAAAACTGTTTTAATTTTATCCATTAACTGGGCTTTTGTATTACTGGAAGTGCGATTGGTGTCTTTTTCAACTGCGCCCCATACAAAATAATCCATGGGGTTAAGGTCTGGGGAGTTTGGAGGCCAAACATTTGGACTGGTGAAGTCGTAGAAATTTTCAGACAACCATTTTTGACTTTTCCCAGAGGTGTGGCAAGGGGCCGAATCCTGCTGCCATACATACGGCCTACCATTGGCTACCCTTGTTATCCAGGGCTTGACTACAGTTAGCAACTCCACGAACAAAGCCCGAATTCCAATGCCAGGGTTCTTCAACACCTGTTCCTGCAGATTTACGAGGAATTCTGCTGTACGAACGCAATCAGATCGTCTGCTAGGGATCTTTCTTCTTGCTACATCCTCGTAGTCACCATTGCAAGTCTCTAGTTCATGCCTGATTGTTTTTACTGTATTCAGGGAGCATTGGGCAGCAGTCGTAATATCCTTATTTTGATGGCGGGCACGAATCATCATGATACAAGTTATTCTCTTCCATGATTCAGGTGGGTTCCAGCAATCCATCCTTTCTGACATCTTGTATATGAATGAAGAAGGGTCCAAACTTTTAAATGAAGAGAAGTGTGTGTTAATACATGTAACTTACGGAAAAATATAATTAATTATAAATATGTCAAATTTATCCCGAACACCCTGTATATACCAATGTAACTCAAACACACTTTTTTTCCATAGTTAATCAGTATTTCCTTTTATATTCATATTCTAATCAAGTTCATATTTTATTCATAATTCATCAGAATATTTTGATTTGTCTAAAAGTAAGATCTTAAACTTCAATAAATAATTTTTTCTTCTATAGATTGTTGTACTAATTTTCCAATATATTTTGGGTATTTCTTTCCTGTTAAAGTATGGGAATTCTTAGAGAAAGTCGTGATGGCTGTCGTGTTTCGAGTTTTTCTGAATAATTAATTATGTACTGGTGTCCCTTAAACACACATACACATTAGACATAAAAAATCGGTAATGTATCCATGTTGATTCTCTAATATATACCATATGATTATTCTTATGAAAAAAAAAAAACTATTCAGTATTAGAATTACGCTTACCAAAAACATACGAGCAGTTGTTATGTTTAAGTTAAAAAATTACTTACAACTTTCCAGAATGGCTCTTCTAAATACGAATATTCCAAAATAGTTGAATTTTATATCCCAACCACAACACAAACACAAAAAACGAAATTTCTGTAAATACTGTAACCTGAAATATTTGAATACTTATTCCTTTAGATTACAGACCATAGATGCTATGTTATAGTCATGCAATATCCCCCAGCGAGCGGTTTTCTTCAAAGGGTCTTTCATGAAGATGACGAGTCACATCCGTAAATTGCTGTATTGTTCAAAAGGTAGCATTTCCTCAAGCTTGGATATTTCTCAAATACTTACATATGACTAAGGGATTATAGTATTCACATGATTGCGATGACACATATCCTAAAATTATTCATTCTTCGTTACTGTCGGAATTTATTGGTGTAGTAAATTAATGCTTACATTTAATTTTTTAAAACCAATATTGACTATTGGTTTTAAAAAATTTTAAATGCGATTCCTTGTGCTCTTAACCTATTTCTGTAACTGAAATTTATTTATTTATTTAATTTTTTTTTCTTTAGCATTAGTAATTTTAAGTAATGGATATTTGCGCCAATCAAGGTTTTGAACTGCGTATTTTTTAGAAATTTCTTTTGCCAGCACAACAAATAAATAGTTATTTCTTATTATTTCAATGAATATTAGCTCTGTAATATATACGTTGTTAATTTCTATGTTACCTTTATTTGACTGTAATATTATTAACAAATGGCTCTGTAAAATAGCTAAATTCTTACAGTATTGTAATTTTTCAGGTGAAATCTTCTCCACTAAAATTCTGGCTATTAATTTAATACCCGATTATTCCTTTTGCATCCAAGATTTGACAGTTTCTTGAAATATTTGAGGGCTTGCATGAACAATTAAGACTTTTAATTCAATGAATCAAAAAAAAAGTCTCTTAAATTTGTATAACACATCAACGACACCCAATTTGTTCATTTAAATTTACACATTTTATTTGAATGAAATATTATTTACAAATTGTATTTACTGAATCTAACAATACAGAAAATAAATAAATTGAAAAATACATCAAAGGTTCTTCCCATGCTTATGGAATTGCCATCATGTAGTTTTGACAAAGTGACTGTCATCTGAAAGTTAATTTTTCATTTGGTGATCGTTGGGAATTTATTACTGTAGTAAAATTAAGGGTTGCATATTTATATTTTTGAATCCAATACATATACTTCTGAGAATTATTAAAAGCACAGAATCTTTCGTTATGTTTCCAAAAGCATTTAAAAGTACACATTATGTTTTCACGTTTTGGGCATCCAATTTCATTTAAATCAAGAACAGGCCTCGCTATTAACTTTGTTAATGTTTTAGATTTTTCTTTTCCTTTGGCAAGTAATATATGATATTTCCATGTTGATTCTATCATCCAATTTCTTAGTTTGTCCAAAGATAGTTAACCAATTTCCCACTTCAGCTGATGGTTATATTTTATTAACCAAGAATTCTGTTTTTTAACTCTTTAAGGTAATTCTTTCCAACTACAAGGTGATTTTGTCAATGCATATCTTACACTAATTCCATCAGAAATACAAATTTCTATAGGAAATAAATTTGAACTCTTATTCAAAAGAAATTGTACATCAATTATAACAATGATAACTGAAAATTCGTATTTTTTCACCCACTGTCGATTTTTCATTATGGTTTTCCTTCATTCTTCTTCTTCTTAGATTACTTCAAAAGGCACCACAAATAAATAGTTATTTATTATTATTATTTCACTGATTATTAGCTCTGATCGTATACTTTATGGTAAATTTCATTTACAAAATTCTAAACAATAGAACTTTTCACAAAGAAACTTTCAAAGAATTTGTGGCTCACCCATTATTTTTACATTACCAAAAACAAAACAACAGTTGCAGTGGATGAATGATTACCTGAAATCCAAAGTCACTCGACTCTATGGTATTTTCTTATAGTACTGTTTACACTTACCATACCCTAGCCTCACCGTTCATTCAAAAATGAACCTTTTGCTCAGATGACTCAATGACATGTTTTCACATGCTGCTGGTTATACTGTTGGTGTGTTTTTATCTTACTTTGTGTGAGTAAAGGTAAAATTTGTATATATGTTATCTGGAGAGTACAAACATTTTTCTATACCAAACTTTAAGAGTTAAAATCACGTTTTGAGTTAATTAGGTGCTCTCTCTCTCTCTCTCTCTCTCTCTCTCTCTCTCTCTCTCTCTCTCTCTCTGTAAAACAATCAAATTATAACAGTTCAGATTTTAGATTATGTGAACGAATTGTTTTCAGATAAGTCAAATAATGTCAATAGGTAGGATTAGACAATTTCTAAAATAATCAAGACATGGATATTAGTTTCAACACTTTTTCCCCATCCTGGCATTAATTTCACAGTTGTGGTTTTTTTTAAATAATTAAATAGAATTGCATTAAGATATAAAGTTGTGGATTTAAATATCAACTTCTAATCAGAATAACTGAGTAAAAAATTCACTCTGGAAAAACACAACAACAAATGCACACATCTTTTTTCATTTAAGTTTACAAATACATATTTTATTTTGCTGAAATACTATTTACAAGTATATTCACTGAGAAAAATTCGAAACATGTAATTGCCTAAAAATATATTTCACAATATTTAGTTTAGACTCTTAACATTTTCCAAAGAGTTCAATGAATAAAATTTTTCTTAATCACTATTTCTTGATTACATTACATCAAAATAGCTGGTCATTCAAAAGAATTTTTAAATCAGATACCATGGTAACCACACTTCCATACATTTGATATTGTGTCAGTCTGGAAATGACACCATGCCTCCCTAAACATTCTGTGTATTCTTTTGTAAGCAAATATACACAAACAGTTTTTGTAAAATGTTCGTAAATGTCCCAAAATAAAGAATCTTTATCGAATTGGATAAAATCTTGAAAGTCTAATTTTACCATTGATGAATTTAAATGATTAGCGATAATTTTCCCCATGATATGGATATATGGTAATTCAGTTTCCAAAAATAGTAAATGATTATCAATGTAGTACATTTTTGGTGAAAATCTCTCAGCTTCTTCACAACTAATAGAAAAAACTTTACTTCCATCAGCTCCTGTATCAGTAAGTATTAGTTCCCCATCTTGGCATTTCAGAATATAACAATCACTGAGGTCCATTTCGTAGTCAACTCTTTGCAAGTAGCCGAGGATATCAGACCACTTCCTGTGTAACTTTTCCCAAGTGGTCCTGGATAAATACATCACAATGTACGTGTCTTCTAAAATATTAATCTGTTTCCTTCCTTTTAGAGCTAGGTGAAGAGTTTTGTCTCGTGCTATTTTCCTGAAGAAAGAGAATTTCAATGACTTTTGTGGCTCACCCATTATTTTACTTTACTTTCCTGGATACTAATCACCACAACGCAATACAATAGCTGCATGGGATGAACGAATTGCCGTAACTGCAAAGACACTTGACTCATTTGTTTTTCCTTATCGTAGTGTTTACCTGACCCTTAACCCTGACCGTTCCTTCCAAAATGAAACTTTCACGCAGATGATTCATGGACATGTTTCTACATGCTGTTGGATATATGATGTTGATGTGAGATTATCTTACTTTGTGATATCATAGGGCAAATCTTATCTCTGTGGCTCGAAGGGTATTCTATATTATTTGCCCTTATTATGTTAAGTATTTTATCCTCAAAAAGTGTTTTTGATGTTAGACCATGTGACTATATCTCTCACTCATATGTCCGAAATTGTTGGGATGGGAAAAAAAATAAATAAAAAATAGCATTAGATGGTGGAAGCGAAAAGGTCACAATAGGGTGATAGATGTCTTCCCTGCAATGCTCCACCACCTAAACCCATCATTCCATATTTCCCCCTCTCATCCAGAAGATGTCTGCTCAGCCTAGTGGAGATGAGTGAGCTCATCTTTTGCAGATATCTTTTAATGTTGTCGCCTCCTTTAACAGGAAAGAAAGAAATACCCCATAATGTATTGAAAATTGGTACACCCATCCTTAGACAACCAAACAAAACATGACGACAATGACGGATGTGTGTCACCCTCGGAAATTCCAAGATATCTTATCTCAAAAACGTCGCCCACAATTCCATAGCCAAACCAATACACCATGTGATATCACAGAGAGACATATGTTCCCCAGAAATTTCCAAACACATGATGTCACGATTTTTATCTCTAAATATTACCAAACACACCACGTGATGTCCCCGACAGAGGAGGGGCCCAGCGAAATTCCAAACATTCTAAACTCAATAACAACAAACATCCATGTCACGATTCCTTATCTTATCTTGATCTTGATCTGGTCAGAAGTGTCCACCAATCACGACACGATTCCTTATCTCTAATATCATCCTTTCCATTCAAAACAATAACGTCACTTATTTACAACTAACAAATGACGTCACTTATTTACAATTAACAAATGACATCACTTATCTACATCTCATAACAACACACACCCACGTCAAGATTCCTTATCTTATCTTGATCTTCATCTGGTCAGAAGTGCACCACCAATCACAACACGAATCCTTATCTCTACCATCACCCATAATGTCATACGCGAACCAAAATACAAGAGCTGAACCCATTGACACATATGCCCACAGGGAAATTCCGAACATTCCAATTGCATGACGTCACTCCCACAATGACATCATCAAAAGAAACAACCAATCACGTCATGATTCTATATCTTATCTTGATCTGATTTGGTCAGAAGTGCCTGGACTACTACTTATATCCAACAAAAAATATTTTTATTTAATTCAGGTAATTCATGTAAGTTAAGAAAACAGATTAACTAAGAAACAAATACATGGTATAAACATAAAAATTACAAATTGTACGTAAACTTCATTGCACATAATACAATATTGTAGGCATAATAAAATAAAGTGCATATTTTAATCATCATCACTGTCTTCAAAACTAATATTTGTAGATGTTCTTTATTTACTATTGGCGGTCGTCATCACTTGAAATCTCTTGGACATCATTTGTATAATTCTCATTGGTCTTCGGCTGGTTAGTTATCAAGTAGTCAGTAATAAGACCTTGCTTACCACTATGCTGCAATTTTTTATTAAGTTCATCATATGGAGCTAAACAAATATCCAATTGTCTCGTGAATTTTCAGGAGCACTCCATTGAGGGATCATTATCCGTAGAATAACTTCCTTTTTTGCCAACTCATCCTTCTACTAATTTCTTTAAACTGAATTCTTCACTATAATCATCTTCTACAATGATTTTTAAAAGGTCACCTGGGTATTTCAGCGCACCGTCTATGTCTGATGATGCTGGTTCTCGCCGGATTTTAAGATTTTGCAAAGAACCGCTTTTCAAAGTTTTCAAACCACCATTATTGACACAATATCCATGCTGAGAGCTTTCTTCTGAAGAATCTTCATCAAGTTGTTTTAAGTATTTATAAACTTCGAGAGCTTTTTGTTTAATAAGATTTCCATCCGAAGGAATTTTCTTTTGAGTGCAATCTTCTATCCAAATCATTAAAGATTTCTTCATTTTACTATTAAAATATCGTGTAGCAACGAACTTACCGTTGACCCAACAATAACACTTTCTCCGATTTCATGTTCATTTTGTTTGATTGTTCGAATTGTTGATTCATTTAAATTCAAAGTCCTTGCAACAACTCTTGGTTTTTCTCCATTTTTCAACCGATTCAAGATTTTAATTTTTTTCTTCTAGAGAAATTAATTTTCTTTTCAAGGTTGGTGTTTTCCCTTTCGTTGCAGTTTTAGTGGCCATCACTACAAAATTTTTTTTCTTAAAAAATCATTACGTATTAATTATTATTATTATTATTATTATTATTATTTTACCGGTGTCTCTATGGAGTCAAAAGACTCATCGCAGGAGACCTGACATTGACACACTAACCATTATTTACACAATACCTGTCATACCTCTTCTTAAATTCATTCACAACCACCTCTGGCAATGCATTCCACCCATTCACAACCTTCCATATAAAAAATCTAGTCCTAACACTCTTGTTAACCACACTCTTACACAATCTCCAGGGATGGCCCCCTCATTCTCTCACTTCCTGCACTGGTCTTACAAATAACATCAGTATCAATCCTGTAAAATCGCTTTAACAATTTAAATACCTCTATCATATCTCCTCTCCTACGTCTATCAGCTAGTTTTTGGAGCCCACAGATCATCAATCTATCCTCGTAGGGAACATCCCACAGACCTGCAACAATCTTTGTAACCCGCCTCTGAATCCTCTCCACCACTTCCGCATCACCAAGAAATCCTGGCGACCAGATCTGTGCACAATAGTCGAAATGCGGCCTTATTAATGCCTTACAGAGTGGAACAATAACTTCCCTATCCCTGCTTGTTAGTGTGTTCCTCAACAACCATGTATTTTGATGTGATGTTTTGTCAATCTTTGCAATATGCCCTTTAAACTTAAGTTCTCTGTCCACAATAACTCCCAAGTCTCTTGTCTCATCAACTTCCTGCAGTTCAGTTCCGTTAATATAGTAAACAGCATGCGATGTCATTCTCCTGAAGTGCGTCACCTTACACTTAGCCATGTTGAACTGACAGCCATTTACCTCAATCCATACCGTCAGCCTATTTAAGTCATCCTGTAAAATATTCACATAATATGAATTGATTATCGCTCTTCCCAATTTTGCATCATCAGCAAACAAGTGGATATTTCCATTCGAGGTATTTCCAATATCATTGATGTTCAAATTAAACAATAGAGGACCAAGAACTGAGCCCTCAGGTACACCACTAGTCACTTGCCAGTCTTAGAGTCTCCCTTGTGCAATGGAACTATTTTCTCCTCTTTCCACTCTATTGGCACTTTACCAGAACTGAGACTTAAATTAAACATTCTGGTTAGAGGAGTTGCTAATTCTCTTGCACATTCTCGTAACACATGGGCCGATATGCCATCTAATCCAATGGCTGTGTTAGCATTAAGGTTCTTTAATATATTAAGCATCTCAATTTCATCTATCTCTATACTCTCATCAGTCAATGGCACATCTGACACTGCACTATCTCTACGAAGATGGTACACTTTTGTGAAATGATCACTAAGCAACTCAACTATTTGATTAGCTTCAGTAATTTCCCTACCATGAACACTTTTTAAAGTGATCATTCCATGGATATTCTTCCTTTTACTAGCCACATAGCGAAGGAACTCTTTAGGGTTTCTTTTGGATTCATCAGCTAGCTTCCTCTCATAATTAGCTTTGGCTTTCCTGACCATACAGGTTACTCTCTTTGCTTGTACCTTATACTGCTCATTGGAACGCTCATCACCTTTTTCTTTATACGTCCTCCACAACCTTTTCTTTATCTGCAACTCCTGTTTAATAGTATTATTCATCCATTTTACTCCTACTTGATTTCTCCTTCTGACTCTGGGAATACAGTCTGACAGCTTTCTTCAAATTCTCCCTGAGATTTTTTCACGCACCATCAACATCTCTCCCATTGAATTTCTCATGCCATAGTACAGCTGAAATCTGACTTCTCAGCTTGCCATAATCACCAGCCTTGTAATTCCACATATACCCATTCTTAATAGAATATTCAGCACGTCTTTCAATCTCCCAGGTCAAGACCACATGATCGCTTTCCCCAAGTGGAGACATTGTAACTAAATTACTTATTGATATGTTCTCCGATGTTATGACCAGATCTAACACTCTAGAATCGCTTGTCCCTTCCATCACATGCTGTCTCAGGTAATTATCTTTTAACAACTGTATAAACTCCATTTCCTTTGTTCCTTGTGACCATTCCTTCCCCAAATCTATGTCCCGAAAATTAAAATCCCCCATAATAATTACTCGACCTTCACTCATCGTGCTAGTTTGCCAATACATGCTATCTACATTCTCCCTTATTCCCCTTGGATTATAGCAACAACCAATTACATATTTCGCCTTGTTAATCTCTATCTCACACCAAACAGCCTCTAATGAACTGCCCTCTACATACCTGTCACAGTGAAGTACTTCTATCTTTTTTGACTTTAATGTTTCGTCTATCATCAATAAAACCCCTTCCCCCATTCTGTCATCTCTGTCCTGCCTGAAAATTATGTATGTAACTCACCAGAAAATAAAGTGCTGAACTTGGGATTAACACACTTATGATTTCTTCCAGAAAATGCACTTTTCTGGAAGAAACGAAGAATTTTCAACAATAAACACTTTATACGGTAAAAAATTGATTGACATACATGTATGATGAAGGGTATTTTCCACTAATATAAATTCGCTACTTATAACTACGTTGATGCGGGATACGGGCACACACAAAATTAACGAAGATAACATTTGATTTTTAAGTCGCGCTGTGAAAAATATATGAAAAAATAAAGAATTAATGCAATTTGTAGACCGTGTTTATATCGAAACCGCGTTGTATAAGTACCGCGTTGAACAAGGGTTGCTACAATTTGTAGACCGCGTTATAGCGAAACACCGCGTTGTATAAATAGCGCGTTATACGAGGGTTACCTGTATCTTTAATGATAACGTCACATGTATTAAGTATTTTTATTGTTTCAAGACCAATTTCATTTGAGTTACGCGGCAACCACTGTCAGCTAATCTACGTAAAACTATATTCACACTTTCAATTCGATATATCGTAGTTTGTTCTGAATGGTGAATAAGGTTACATAAGCATACGGTGAATAAGGTCAACTCCAGTATACAGTGATCGTTGTTTACTTATGATTTTTAATGCACTTTCCTGGCAGAAACGAAGAATTTTCAACAATAAACACTTTATACGGTAAAATATTGATTGACGTACATGCATGATGAAGGGTATTTTCCACTAATATAAATTCGCTACTTATAACTACGTTGACTTTGCGCGTTGTAAACATCGATCACCGTATACTGGAGTTGTTCCGTTTTCCCATGTATTTCTTTTGCTTTCCTTTATTTATGTTTTGTACTTCAGTTTTATTAATCTAATTTTGATTTATCATATTTTTTACATTTTTTATTTTATAGAAATTTCTAATGGTTAAAATGTGGAAATTTTTGAAGAGAAAAAATCCAGACAATTCTGAAGAAGCTAGTGATGAAGAATTAGAATCTCATACCGAATTTCAAAACACAAATACGAAAACGAATACAAAAAAGTTTCGTGTTTACAATGAAATTGCTTATCAATGGGCTTTACACTGACTGGTGATCCAGATTGTCCTCTTCCACTGTGTCTATCTGTGGCAAACAACTTTCACATACAGCAATGGCTCCAGCAAAATTTAAAAGACCTTTCACGAAAAATCACAATGATATGGAAAATAAAAGTGCTGATTGTTTTTAAACGCTATTGCAATCTCGAAAGAAACAGAGTGCAGTTTTTATGAATAAATTCGGTGTCAGTGAAAAGGCTCAGGAAGCAAGTTATTTGGTAGCAGAAATTATTGCACAGAAAAGGAAAAGTCACACAGTTGGACTCGAACCTAATAATGCCAGCACATAAAATTATAGTGGGTAAAATGTTGGGACAAAATGCAGTACGAGAAATTGAAAATATTCCACTTTCAAATAGTACGATAAGTCGACGCATCCAAGATATGTCAAATGAAGTCGAGGTGGTTTTGTGTGATAAACTGAAAAATAGCAGTTTTTCCATCCAGGTTGACGAGTCATCAGATCTTACCAATAACTGTTATATTGTAGCTTTTGTAATATTTGTTAATGAGGGTGAAATTCAAGAAACCTTTTTCTGTTGTAAAGAATTTCCTAAGACAAGCAGAGGAATAGATATATTCAATATTTTATCCTAATATCTGAAAACATATGGTCTTTCTTGGAACAGCTGTATTGGGACCTGTACTGATGGTGCTCCATCCATGGTTAGCTCCATAAGTGGTTTTATTTCTCATGTAAAAGAAGAAAATGCTGATGTTGTCTCAATACACTGTTTTTTCACAGAGAAGTGTTGATGTCAAAATCTTGGAAATTAAAAACGTATTTGGAAAACGTTTTTAATGAGCCACAAAAATGGTTAACTTCATTAAAAAAAGGCCAGTTCACTCCAGAATGTTCTGCATAAAATTCTTCGTAAAAACCTGGACAAAGAGCATATAAATATTTTGCTCTATACAGAAATCCGGTCTCTAAATAGAAGAAAAGTTCTAAATAGGGTGTTTGAGCTTGAAGATAAATTGCAAAGATATTCTCAAGAAAACAATAAACAAGATTTTGCCAAGTGTTTTGAAGATCAAAAGTGGGTGCAGATGCTAGCCTATTTAGTCGCCATTTTTCATTATATTAATATGCTGTACAAGTCACTGTAGGGCCCAATTCCACATTTACCCATTCTTAATAGAATATTCAGCATATCTTACAATCTCCCGGGTCAAGACCACATGATCGCTTTCCCCAAGTGGAGACAGTGTAACTAAATTACTTATTGGTATCTTCTCCGATGTTATGACCAGATCTAACACTCTAGAATCTCTTGTCTCTCCCATCACATTCTGTCTCAGGTAATTATCTTTTAACAACTGTATAAACTCCATTTTCTTTGTTCCTTGTGACCATTGCTTCCCCCAATCTATATCCCCAAAGTTAAAATCCCCCATAATAATTACTCGACCTTCACTCATCGTGCAAATTTGCCAGTACATGCTATCTACATTCTCCCTTATTCCCCTTATTGGTTGTTGCTATGGATTATAGCAACAACCAATTACATATTTCGCCTTGTTAATCTCTATCTCACACCAAACAGCCTCTAATGAACTGCCCTCTACATACCTATCACAGTGAGGTTATTTTGTCTATCATTAATAAAACCCCTCCCCCGTTCTGTTATCTCTGTCCTGCCTGAAAATACTGTACCCCTTACATTCAATCCCAATAACTATATCATTCTTTGTTAACCAAGTTTTGCTAATTCCTATAATTTTTGGCCATGTTATACTAAGTAATGACAAAAATTCTTCGCACTTATTCCTAATACTTCGAGCATTAGTATACATAAACTGCAATACTTCCTTCCTACCATAATCTCCCTGTATGCGAATTACCCCACTCTGTTATACTGTTAACATTCTGCAAACAATTATTCCCAAATTCACAGCGATTAATGACCTTAGTACTATTTACAGCTGACTCTATCACCTGCCTCCCTAGCAAATCCCATTTCCCTGTTTATGACCTTTACTCTGTCCTTTATCAATAAGTGTTCTAAATGCCAAGCTCCTAATCCATTTAAGTGCAACCATCTCTCTTAAAATACCCCTTCCTTTTATCAAACTCATCCCAGACATTAAGAAAATAAATATTCAGTTTCATTTCTTTGCAAAACCTTTTATGCAATCTTGACACCATTCCATTTACTATAATTACTCTTCTGTTCATTTCATCACTACCAAATCGTGGTAGCACACACACACATGATCTTTCCACGCTCACTCTTTACATTCATTGCTATCATGAAATCCTTCAAATCCCATCTTACAGAAAATCTTTCGCTACCTAGATCATTCGTCCCTATAACTGCAATAATCTCACTCATTCTATCTTTCTGCAATTTCACAGCCCCAGTTATATCCTTAATCTTTGACCCTGGATAACACTCTTTAATTACTCTACATTCCTTCACACTCTTAATTATAGAATTCTCATACACCACAATATCTTTTTTGCTTCTTCTTAACTTGACATCGTTTACTCCCGCTGATTCTTGTTTTTGTCCCTGATCTTCTCTCACATTCTTTAGTACATCACTCAGCAATCTCTGTGTATCTATTTCTGCACTATTTATTCCATGCACATATTCACTTCTGTCATTCTCACACTTTGTCATTCTTAATCTCTCCATACTTTCTATTCCATAAAAAACAATAGAACATATTGGAATTCTGAAAGAGAGATTATACAATTTGGTCCGATCACAATTATAAAATATATTACAGTCATTTAAAAATATCCGTTCATTTGTTTCAGGATAACGTGCACAACACAATCTACTCCACATGCTTCTATCAGATACATTGGGATATGGCTGTATAAAACATGTATGTTCCCTATGAGACTGATGGTAGCTAACTGCGAAGTCTTGATGATCACTTAAACTTGGGATATTAGTCAAACCAGATGTATCATCATATATTACACTATAACTTCTGTGATCATACGAGTCAATTAATACAGGCAAAGCATTTGATATATTAGAAGATGTGAAATGGACTGTGCAATCTTTCGTTTCTACCTTGACATCAGATTCAAGAGGGGATACCATAGAAACACTAGATGATAAAGATGTTAAGTAATCTAGATTGACATCCCTAGCAACTACAGAAGAAATGGTTGACTCAGATGACATAAAAAAAACTAGAAAATAAGGGATTGATGTCATCACTATCCAAGATTGTGAATGACAGGTGAGAATTAACTGTAGCATCAGAAACTGACAATACACTGTTATAAACATATTCACCTGAATTGATGAAAGGATTGTTGTCATCACTACCCAAGATTGTGACTGGCAGGTGAGAATTAACTCTAGCATCATAAACTGACTATAATTAAAATTAAAAAACCTATTTGCAATCTTCTATGTCTCAAGAACGTTTGTCGTCCCTGGCAATAATATCTATAGAGCATGAAATTGCAAAAAATTGGAATTTTGATAGCATTATAAATGATTTTTATTAATAAGCGCATTAGGTTAAATAAAATTTAATATAGTAAGATTTCTTTTAAATCTTATAAGTTGTTATACATATATTTCATTCTTTATAGTAAAAAAAAAAGGTGAGAATTAACTCTAGCATCATAAACTGACTATAATTAAAATTAAAAAACCTATTTGCAATCTTCTATGTCTCAAGAACGTTTGTCGTCCCTGGCAATAATATCTATAGAGCATGAAATTGCAAAAAATTGGAATTTTGATAGCATTATAAATGATTTTTATTAATAAGCGCATTAGGTTAAATAAAATTTAATATAGTAAGATTTCTTTTAAATCTTATAAGTTGTTATACATATATTTCATTCTTTATAGTAAAAAAAAAAAGATTTTTTTTCATATTTTTATATTATTATTTATATTATTAATTTAGCTAGCAAAGGTCGGTCGATTGGTAGAGCCTCTTCTACTAATGGCTCAGTTAAGTAAGTTTGAGCGCGGTTAGTAGTTGGAAGGGGTTAAATCGTTCGATGCTGTTGGCACACTCTCCCTCGATGAGTCTTTGGAGTCCGTGGAGGTGTCTAATAATAATAATTAAATAAATCATTATTCTGGTGTATTTATATGATAATGTGTACTTACATAATAAAATAATATATTATGTACATACAAACACATTTATTTTTAAACTAATTTTTTCCCTTTACTTGAATTGATGCTAAAGAGCATAATTGTTTATTTATGTGCATAAATATTTTTCATATTTGATTTAATTAATTAAGTAACAAGATATTCTTCCTTTAAAATTTCCATAAATGTTACTAACTTTCAGGGATCCCGCTTTTCCATTTCGTACAGGGCCCCGCAAAATGTAGAAATGGGCCAGGCTGCAGTTTTCAACGTCTTAAATGTGTGATCAAGCTTTTTCTTGTTTGACAAGCATTAAGAGCAAAGACAGAAATCGTCTCCTTTCTGTTAAAGATGAATCCGTGTTTGTTTATCTAAAATCCGACCACAAATTAAGTATTTGTGTACCAAAAGACAAGCACAGGTTTCACATTAGAAAATGAAACTTTATTATTCATATTTGTTTCAAAAATAACAATTCTTTAACACATATTTTTGTTTATATGACATTTTACTTTGATAAAAAAAAAAATATTTTACTTCGATTTATCTTATTATTTTGAAAATTACAAATAAACGATAAAGTTCTTATAGCAGTTATTATTTATATTCCTTATTATCTTTAAATTCATAAATAATAAAGAAAGGTACTAACAATGATATATATAATAATTATTATGTAGGGATTCCCTGCAACATGTGTATTATTTCAAGAGTTCCGCAAGGGCAAAAAGGTTGAGAAACGCTGCCTTAGATTAACGATCCATTCGCCACCTATCCTATTTCCTCTCTTAAGTTGATCCAATACCACGTGTATGATGTCCATGTCCTCAGAATAGATACTAATCAGATAAGGTTAAATCAGCATCCTTACCTAACTCTCCAGCCTTAAAGCCGATCAGTTAATGCAACACGTGTTCTTACCATGGCTTCTTGCTCACTGTACAAGTTAGTTATCAACCTGATAACGTGTTGAGGAAAACCCATTATTTTCATCATCTCCCACAATTTCTCATGCTAAACGCAGTGAAAAGCTTCGAAGTAGTCTGTGAGCACATTAGGGAATCTAAGCTCTTTATACTTCAGAATGATCTGTCTAAGGTAAAGGATTTGATCTCTGGTACCCTTGCCTTTCCTAAATTCTGTTTATTCCTCAGGAATATCCGCCTTAACTTTGACCTGAAGTCTATTTAAAATGATCAGTAATAAAATCTTGCTTGCATGAGCAATTGCAACTAATAGTTCTATAGTTTTTGTAATCCTTCATCTCTCCCTTCTTTTACAGTGGTTTGGAAACTTGCTTCTTCAAGTCTCTAGGACATGATTCTAGATCACATAGCCTTGTAATCAATCTATGAAACATCTTGACCCTCCATCCTCTGTAGCCTTAACACTGCTGGGATTCCATCTGCAACTGTGGCCTGATTGTTGTTAAGCTTTTCAACTTCTCTTTCAACCTCATAGCTAAGTTGCGGAGGTTCGAAATCGGAATTTTCCTAGTGAGAGGGGCTCTTCAAAATCCTCCCTATTCTTTCTGCTGTATTGTTGTTCACAGCACTTATTTCATCTGTTTTTGATTTCTAGTTCTTCTGTTGGTACTTCTCCACTCTTTGATAATATTCGATTTGGGCTGAAATTAGTGCTTAAGGTCACGAACGAAACAAAACCTCCTTTAATAAACTTCCATCTGTGCCTCCTGGAAGTCTATTTCATCGCATTTGTTAGCATTATTATTTTGATTGCCTTGCCTGATGGCTGTTCGGATATCTTTATGTAATCTCTTATATTTTTCAGCCCCCTGTGTTTTTTCTTTCCCCAAACTCCTGCTTCTGCTCAGTTCCCATGTTGAATCTGATATCCATGGATTTCGTGGTTTTCTAACTGGTCATAGATACTTACTTCTTGGTTGCATTTTGTATTATGAATTTGATTCCTTCCCAGAGCATTTCAACATCACCAATTATGAATGCTTCAAAGGAAATTAATGTATAACAGAAAAAGAACCTTCATCATGTGTTGACTGTAAGTTGCTTTTGATTGATTATAATTGAGTTGCTGCTGTAGATTGAAGCAATGATTCACGATATTTGTTGTTTTATTTATCTTTTTTAAAATTTTATTTATGATTTTTATTACTTTCTTTATGATTTTTGTTATTTGATTTATGATCTGTTTACGACACATTTAAAAAAGGATTTTGAACTTCCCCCTCATCCTCCAAAAGTTAGATGGGACTAAATAGGCCTCGCCTACTCCTAAGGCTAATAAAAGGCGTTAGCCGATTTTTATTTTTTTTTTAAAGAAACTCGGCCCTGAAAATATGGCGAACCTTATCAGAAATCAGGTAGAACACGAATTATCTCAATAGTTGATGTTTCAAAAATGAATTTTTCTTAAGTGAATTTTTGATCAGTGTGTAAACTGTAAATAATAAAGAAAATAGTCAAAATTGCTTGGAGTTGGTCAAACTTATTAAAGGGTTGAGATTAAATATGGCAGCTTCTGTATCTCACACGATAAGGATGCTGGGTTCAAATCCGTGCGAGTTATTCCACTGAGAGGAATTAATCGGTTGCATACAGAGACCTGAATATTTTTCTTTTGGAAACTCGTTTTTTTTTTTTAAATTTTTTTTCTTATTCTGCGAGACAGACAAACCAACCCTAGAATACATTCAATCAATAATATTTAAGAGTATAATATCGATTGCGTTTGTACGAAGCAACGGTTCTCTGAGCTTTATGGGTAAAGGGAAAATGAGAATGTGATGAAATGATGATTATCATATCACTTAGCGAAATAATACGCAAAGATGCAACAAACTTTATATTGCTATAAATGTTTGTTCTTCTGCTTAGCTAAAAAAAAAAAATACTCTTTCATCGTTTATCAGGATACATCTTCATTCCTGTGTATGTGTACGAGATTAATCTATATACTAACCGGCATCACGTTTTGTAAAATTATACTTCGTTTAAATGTCAAAAATGCCACATAAGCTACTATGAACTAGTCCATGCTGAGCAAGTTGTTGCAATTGTAAATTACGTGATTTAGGGGTTGCAGATCAGTTATTTGCAAGAATTCTCAACGATAATATTAATACTGTGCAATAATTTGAATCCTCTAGTTTTACCACGATCATTATGGAATCAGCACTGATGGTAAATAAATATTAATACTACTATACTTTTGTTCGTACACTTTCTTACAAGGGACGATAGTTCCATTCATGTACCCATTTCTGCTGTTCCACGGTTTGTGTCATTGGCTGCTAACTCTATATAAGATAGCAGCTAATTTTTTTGAATTAAGTTTTCCCTCAACATGAACTCGTCAACTGTCGAGTGTGTGTGTGTGTGTGCGGGAATTTTTCTCTTCCATACATGCGTTTATTTTAATGCACATACACATAGTTAAATATGTCATTTAATTAATGCTGCATGAAACATTGCAATTATTCATATTACTAGAAGCCCATTACTTGAGAAAATAAGATAAGTATTGGAAAGAGCAGTTCAATCAGGATATCATATTACATGTACATTTTTCCCTAGCTGATCACTTAATTAGGATTTTTACACATGGCCAGTTTTGGTTATAACCCTACATTAAAATTTTCACTTGATGAATGGCATATAAAATTTAAGGTCAGTTCATCATAATATACTGTGGAGTTGTGACGTAAAAAAATAAATAAAAAGTAATAAAAACGAAGGATGACAGCAGTTCTGAAACTTTGTGCAGAGTAATGAAGAATAACATTGTTAACATTTTGCTGAAGCTGTCTCTGTGACAGAGACAAAATATTAAAATGATTAAACTTGCCGTTTAATGATTTCTCTTTGTTCTGTGACAAAACAGGACATCTGAAGTGGAGGAAGTTATCCAGTTTTACAGGCATGCTTTTTTGCATGCTTGAACACAAGGGTAGAACTACCTAATATTACTTAGTATAAATTAAAGATGTCAATAAATTATATTCTTTGTTTCACCCTTTCTTCAAGTGTAAGCAAACAAAGTTTGTGTGTGTGGTCACTTCACGACTTGGCTATTTCTATATGGGGGCTAATGACTTCTCATCAGTTGCCTTAGTATCCCATAATGCAAGGCAGAAATCCTTACAGACATGTATAATACTATGCATTATGGGAAGTGCCACTACCCAGATTAGTTTGACCTTTATTGAGGTCTCATCAGTGGGACCCAAACCCAGGAGTGATCTAAGGTTGAAGTAATGCAAAAGTCATATATCCATTTACAAGTAGTCAAAAGGTGTCACACTTTATTACTCAAATACTCTGGATTAGAGTTAGATATTGAAAGTTTTTTTTTTCACTTGGTTATACTATAAATTAAAGATGCCAAGAAATTATATTGTTGGTTTCATCCTTTATCCAAGTGTAAGTAAATGACGAAATGACGTTTGTGCGTGAAGTCACTTGACTACTTGTATATGGAAATATGACTTCTGCATTACTTCAATTTTGGTGTCACTTGAATTGGATAGACTTTGATTTAGATGCAGTTTGATTGATATATATATAGGTAAGACTTTGATTTAGATGCAATTTAGGAATTGTAGTGAATTCTGAAAAAAACAAAATACATCATTGGATTTTAACTGTAGCTATCGCAGAAAGCAGACTTGTGGAAAACTTTACTAGGTGCATTCGATAAAAAGGAGTGGATTTTGATTGAGATTTGCTTAGCGAAAGGTAAGGTTTCGCTATTAATTTTCAGTTTTAGTAATTGACCAACTCCCATCAACACCTACTAGATGTAATTATGACCGAAATAGACACCGCGCCCTGATAGAAACACTAGACAAAGGTCTGGCACTAAGCCTACTCAAAAAATTACAAAAAAAATTTGAAGTGGAATTGCCAGGCTAGTTGAACCTGTATTCCACAACGAGGGATGATGAGGGAAAATGAGGATACTGCTAATACAGAGGAAAAACTGGATTTGATGGTCTCCAATCCCCCCCCCCCCCCCAGGAACAAGAAGAGACCCACCCATGGAAAAAATGCAAAACACAGACGACAGAACCACCCACAGATGTAGGTATGGAGGAAGACGGACACAACTCTGACCCTCTCCTGCCTCAGCTAAAGAGAAATTGCCTCCAATTATCTTAAGAGAAAAGAACAAGTGGACAGAACTAAGGGCCACCATGACTAGTCTACAGATAGCTTACACAACAGCAAAGAATTTAGACGATGGCATAAAAATCCAACCTGCCACTATAATGGACTACCGCAGACTCACAAAGGATCTCACGCAGGCTAAAGAGAATCCCAAACAGTTTTTTCAATATGTTGCAAGTAAAAGGAAAAATGCTCATGGTAGAATGATCTTAAAAATGCTGAGGGTAGGGAGGTAACCGAATCAGTCGATATTGTGGAATTACTGAGCGAGCACTTTGCAAGAGTATATCATCCAGGTGGTGACTTTGCAGGAATGGAAGAACCAACAGCTTATACTGGAATTGTGATGAATGAAGTAGAGGTAACTAGTCTATTACAGAACCTCAATGTCAATACATCTGTGGGATTGGATGGTATACCAGCTCGTGTCGTAAGTGAAGCAGCCAAAGAATTGTCAGTGCCCATGACCATTTTGTTTAATTTGAGCCTCAGGACTGGGTCAGTCCCAAGGGGGTGGAAAGAGGGGAAAATAGTTCCACTGCACAAAGGTGGTTCCAAGGCTGCTGTTGAAAATTACCGGCCAATCAGCATAACAGGAATCATTATCAAGGTCTTAGAGAAAATAGTCAAGAGGAAAATACAAGATTGGATAGAAGAAAATGGGATACTGTATCGGGGACAGCATGGTTTTGTGAAGGGTAGGTCATGCCTCAGTAACTTGCTCACATATTATAACACAGTGACGGCTGAACTGGATAAGGGTAATGGGTTTACAGTGATTCTACTGGACCTTGCTAAGGCCTTTGACAGGATACCACATGGAATTCTAATCAGTAAATTGCAGCATATGGGAATGGACATAGGGTTGGTGAGATGGATAGGAGGGTGGTTGACGGAGAGGTATCAGAGAGTGGTTTACTCAGGAGTAGAGGCCACAAGACGGCCTGTGACTAGTGGTGTGCCACAAGGATCTGTTCTTGGACCACTGCTGTTTAATTTGTTCATAAATGATATAGGAAAGGATCTGAGAGGAACAGTTCATTTATTTGCGGATGATGCGAAGTTGGGTAGGGCAATAGTGAATGCAGATGACGTCAAAATTTTGCAGGATGATTTGGATAGATTGGAGGTCTGGGCTAAGGAGAATGGATGTCAATTTAATGTGGCAAAATGTAAGGTTATGCATTTTGGGGTGAAAAGATTGGCGGCAGTTTACTGCATTGGTGGAACCGTGCTCCAGGAAATTGATGAGGCACGAGATTTAGGAGTGTTGGTGGATAAGGAATTGAAATTTAGGGGACACATTGCAAAAGTGGCCAAATCAGCTCATCAAATCACTTGGTTGCTGAAGAATACGTTGACAAGCAGGTTATTGTTCCTCTGTATCGAGCCTTGATAAGACCCCATCTAGACTACTGTGCTCAGATTTGGTCACCTAGGTTTCTTCTTGATGGGGAGGAGGTGGAGAGGATCCAGAGGCGAGTGACCAAGATGATAGCAGGTCTGTAGAATGAACCGTATGAGAACAGGTTGAGGATTTGTGGGTTGCAAAAATTGGTTGATAGGCGGAGGAGGGGAGATATGATTGAGACATTCAAATTATTGAAGGGTTTCTATAAAATTAATTGAGAAGATATTTTTGAGAACAGGGCTGGTTGTGGGAGGACTAGGGGACATCCATGGAAACTGGGCAAAAGTGTGGTTAGTAAAGGTGTTAGAGCTGGGTTCTTTACTTTTAGAGTAGTGAATGAGTGGAATGCGCTCCCTGAGTCTGTGGTGGATGCTGTGACAGTGAATGAGTTTAAGGCGAGGTATGATAGATACTGTATGAATGTCAAATAGTTGTGATGAATGTGATTTGGGGCCTCCCTCGATGAGTCTAATGACTCCCTGGAGTTGCCCGTAGTAATAGTAATACCACATCTTCACCCTCTACTCCGAGAGGAGCCCGAAGGTAGTTCTCCGTGGAGTATCAGAGCACATACATACAGAAGACATAGCCGCTGATATCTGCTACCAAGACCTATCATCCATCAAGGTCAGCAGAATGACCAGAGCAGACAAAAGTCCGATGCTACTTCTCTTAGTAGAGATCCACCAGGCATACAAAAACATATATGACCTAACATCAATTTGCAGGCTAAATATCAGCCCAGAACCACTAAGAAAAAGGACCTCATCAGGACAGTGCCACAGGTGCCAAAAGTATGGTCATGCCCAGAGATTATGTAAAGCCGAATACAAGTGCTTAAAATGCGGTGAGAGCCACCCCACAAACACCTGCACCAAGCCAAAATCCACCCTGGCTAAATGTGCAAACTGCGGGGGGCCCGCATCCAGCAAACTAGAAAGGATGTATACAACACCCAAAAAAACAGACATCTGCTCTTTCTATTAATCTACAAAAAACCATAACCTCAGCTCCTCAACCCACCAGAGGTGGACAGAGCACGATACAGAACCAACTGCCACAACCAGAAGCCCCGATCAAAGCAAACCTCAGACGAAGGCCTACACAGATGTAGTCCGCTCAACAAAGGCCACTCGGGAACAATACCACCCAAATTTAGCAGCCGTCATTGCAAACTCCTCACAAATATGCTGCAAGACTTCAGCAAATCTAACCCCACATCAGACTCCAGAAAAAGATTTCTACAAGAAACCCAATTCATCCTAGCAGCTCTCATAAATGCATAAAAACAAAAGCACTCCAGTTTCACTACAGATCATCGCGTGAAATGCAAACGGACTTAGAAACAAGATTCTGGAACTCCAAGAATTCACAGTGAGATACAACCCAGACATCATCCTAATAAATGAATCCCACTTAAGACCAGCAGACAACCTCAAAGTTAGAGGATACCTCCTCCACAGAAACGACAGAATAAACTACAGAGGAGGTGGCACCGCCATTTTCATAAAAAGCCACATCAATCACCACTCTGTAACCAGCCCCTCAACCAGAAATCTAGAGCTCACAGGAATAGTAGTACCCACTACCTCAGCTGGGAAACTAACACTTTATGCAGCTTACAACCCTCCATCAAAGAATCTACTACATTCAGATCTGGATGCCGTCCTTGGCAACAAAGAACAAGTCATCATTGCCGGTGACCTAAATGCAAAACGCCCTGCATGGAACAGCGAAACCACCAACAGAAACGGCTACACACTCTTCAGCTACTCCAGTTCAAACTGTGCAGTGGTGGCAGGCCCCGCAGAACCAACACATCATAGTACGTATGGCACAACCGACATACTTGACATTGCTATCCTACAAAATATTAAGCCACAGTATTGCCTAGACCAGTGCTTCCCAAAATTCTGGATGTCAGGGTCCCCTTTGCAAAAATTAAAATATTTCACAGCCCCCCCTCGAAAAAAAATCGTAATAGAGATATATTATTATAATATTTATTGTATTTATATTCAATACAAAACATACACAGCGAATATTGCAAAAATCAAATGCATATATTACATTTTTTGCCTCTTACCGTTTGGTTCTGAAGACGACGCGGGCTGTTCTGGTAAAATATGAAATACTGTCCTTTTTTTTTTTTTTAGTCTGTTTCTGCTTCTTCTGATTGTTCGCGGGATTTTTTTTTTTATTTTTTATCAACCACTTATCCATCTCAGGGTTAAATTTTTTAACGTAGAATAGATCAAATAATATCACCACTTACTAATACTGGCACACCACAGACTGATAACATGAAATTAGTGAATATTACCTGAATAAGGGAATCCCCCAGACCAGGAACATTTTTAACTTTTGTGACTTTTCTCCTTTTACGGTAATTAAGCCTAACGCGAAACAGACAGCAAAGGCAGTCTGTTTATTAAAACGTGCATATGATTGGTGCGGTATTAACAAAAGATCGCGCTACCGAAAGATAAAAGCATAGCTGACAATTGAGTTGAAATGCTAACTCTCTTCAACCGAATTCCATATGTGAAACTGCCATAACATTCATTATATATATATATATATATATATTACTTAGTTTTAACACTTTTATGAATTTTAACACGTTCGGTTGAATTTTATTGCTGCCTTGGGAAATCGAACTCACACACATCTAATTAATAACAATAGTTTTTAGTTAGATACTGTGTTTGCCCATGCAACATATGGTTTTGTTTCAGTCTATACAGCATAGTTTCTGTATAAGGGGACATGTGATTCATTAATTAGTGTGTTTTTATCCCAGTTGTCTCTAATTGCACTATTTGTTGAGAAATATATTACACAGACTCCTCATACCTTATTCACTGGCATAATAAAAGTACTTATTTTTATTGCCTCTGCAGTATAGTGGCTCTTAGGGAGGGCGTGTTGTTTACCACTGCAAGCGAGTTACTATATCTCCACATGAACTTGTTTAAGCTTTTTTTCATGTGTGAAGTATATGCGAAACTTTTATTGGTAACAGAAAACTAGCTCGGATGACAGTGATAATATAAAACGAGTTTTGATATGTATATAAAGTCAATATCAACAGTCCCTGATTACGAACGCGTTATGAAAGGGACAGAAAGATTTGGAACTTCCCTGGAGAACATTCGAAGTAAATACAATTAACCACTGCTTTGAAATGAAACATATGAATAAGCAATATTTACTAATATTCGTTAAGCGCCGAAATACGCAGGAAGCAAAGTTTGTGAACCAACACCAATGTGTGAATTTTTCCATTAAAATATAAAAAAATAACAAAAAAGAAATAATAAAAGTTAAATACGTTTCTTTTAAAATAAAAAAATATACTTAGTCTTAAAACATTTTAAATTTGTTTTCATTATTTCACGGCACCCCTCAACAAAACCTACGGCCCCCAAGGGGGCCGCGGCCCACTGTTTGGGAAGCGCTGGCCTAGACTCTTTAAACGAGCTGACATCCGATCACAATCCAATCCTGCTCCAGCTGGGAAAGCAAGAACAACTGCTGCCTTCCTCCCACTCCTTCATCTCATGGAAAAAACTACCAGAAGTACTATCGGAACACGTTGGACCTGTCCCTCACATCAGATCCATAAAAGAAATTGAAAATGCTGTCAAAAAAGCCTGACCCAGCAAATCAACACAGTCATAAAGGTTGTCACCTCTACCAAAACCACTCTTAAGCCAAACCAACTACCCGAAGACATCATGGATTTAATTAGGGACAAAAATAAAGCAAGGAAAAGGTACCACAACACCCGTGCACCTCATGATAAAAAGATCCTCAACAAACTGAACAATGAAGTTAGAGAAGCACTTAAAGCTCACAGGAACGAAACATGGGAAGCCAAACTAGCCTCTATGTCACCTGGCGAACACGCCATCTGGAACATATTAAGAAGCCTCAGAAACAAAAACAAATCTCTTCCCCCCACTCAAGTCAGACAGGGGCCTAGTACACATGGATGCAGAAAAAGCTGAAGAGATAGCAAAGAACCTAGAAAAACAGTGTAGCCCTACATACAACAACTTAGACACCAAGCATGTCTATAAAATCCACCTCCATGTCAGACATTCACTAAAACTCACTGACATCTGCACCAACAAACCTGCAAACACCTCACCAGCGGAAATCTCTGAAGTTCTAAAGAAGCTAAAGAATAAAAAAGCCCCTGGCCCAGATGGCATAACCAATAGAATAGTTAAACTGCTGCCCCGAAGAGCTGTCGTACATCTCACCACCATGATCAACGGCATGTTCCAATTTAACTATTTCCCCAGTTATTGGAAAGTCGCAGATGTGGTCCCAGTGCATAAACCAGGTAAAGATCCACACCTGCCTGATAGCTATTGACCCATCAGCCTAATCTCAAACTTAGGCAAAATTGCCGAAAAAATCATCCTCTCCAAACTTCAAGCCTCAGTAAACGAGTTAAATATCCTTCCAAAGGAACAATTTGGCTTTAGACAGCATCACAGTACTACTCAACAAATTCATAGGATAATTGAGTACATCACCACCGGCTACAATTGGCACCAGCACACTAGAGCAGTTTTCCTTGACATAGCGAAAGCTTTTGGTAAGATATGGCACTTCGGATTACTACACAAACTCATCTCAGCAGGTACACCATTAAGAATCATCCACCTAATTAAATCTTATCTCCAGGACAGACACATACAAGTCAAAATAAACAGTACAGTTTCCAGTCAGTGACGGATCTCTGCGGGAGTTCCCCAAGGTTCCCTACTGGCACCGATCTTATTCTTGATATATATGGCAGACATCCCACACAACCCAATGTCAGCCATCTTAGCACTCTATGCAGACGACACAGCAGTACTTGCCAGATCTCTACAACCACATCTCGTCACTAAAAAACTGCAAGAAAACCTACTAAAACTAGAATAATGGTTCTCCAAATGGAGATTACAAGTGAATCCCAAAAGAGTATAGCGATACTTTTCACCAGAAGTTTGGCAACTCCCAAGGGGGACCTTTATCTATTCAACACCAAAATTCCCTGGCAAACAGAAACAAAATATCTTGGGATAATTCTAGACAAAAGATTAACGTTCAACCCACACATCAATGCCTTATGTGCGAAAGCATCTAAATCCATCGCACAACTTTACCCTCTAATAAACAGAAAAAGCAAGCTAAATACCAGAATCAAAGTACTCCTCTAACCTGCTCACGATCTGCCCCATAGTGACATATGCATCTCCAGCCTGGAGCCACACATTCAACACCAACATCCTCAGGCTACAGAGAGTGCAAAATAAGTGTTTGCACATGATCTTGGATGGACCGTGGTTTGTAAGGAACATCCAACTGCATAAAGATACAAACATCCCTTACATCTACTCCTTCCTACTAACTACAGCAGAAAAATTCTTCTCAAAGATCTCTACACACCCCAACGATTTAGTTAAACAGGCAGCAAACTGACCTCTTCAAATACAAGAGGCCTCTCCGTGCCCCCCCAGGGCGAGCTCACAGCTCATAAATCTTTCCTTCAATTCGTCCTCCCTATCAGACAACAGGGAATAAAAGCATCTTGCTTCACCCTTCTGGCCAATGATGTTATGTTTGGTGTCACTTCTGGGTCTGGCTTCCACTGATGAGACCTCAATAAAGGTCAAAACCAGTCTGGATAATGGCCTTTCCCATAATGCATAGCCCTTATACATGTCTATAAGGATATGTGCCTTGTATTATTGGATACTAAGGCAACTGATGAGAAGTCATTAGCCTCTACATGCAAACTTTGTTTGCTTACACTTGAATAAATGATGAAACCAAGAATATGATTTCTTAGCATTTTTAATTCATAGTATGACCAAGTGAAAAAACTTTCAAATACAGTATACTTAGTCTTTTTATCCTATACAAGAGTATAGAATGTCATATTCATTGTAAGAAATTATAAAATCAAACAAATTTTATACTTTTGCAATCAAGGATATAATTATCCTTTGGCTAGTTCTCTGCCTTCTTGGGACATCCTTAGATCGACAAGTTATCATGTGGAGAAAATTGTGACTCTACTTGCATTCCTTCAATGATAATCTTTGGAAGGGATGATTTGGAGCACAGTTTGCTAACATACTTTTCATCTCCCAAGGAGCTGGGAAAAAAAAAGTGTCAGTTTAAGCATTTCTTCATTCTGAGCTGGAGATTATTAGATTAGGGTGAAAAGAAGATTGCACACCTTAATGAATTTATGGAGTCAACTACTGTTTGAAGCAGGGTGGGGGGGAACCCTAATGTTCAAAATACTACATTTTAACCTTTTACATTAAGATAATCTGCAGGAACATATATATACATCTACACACACACTACATTACATTTATTATACACATGTATTCACAAGAATATAGTAATTATATTACTGCAAATATTTCAACCAGAAAATAATTTATCATCATCAGTGCATCACCAGGTGAAGTTACAACAAAAAATGTTGATCCTGTTTATAGCGTTGTGCTAAATGGTACCTAGTGGGTGGTTACAATAAAATAAGATTACAATTAAAGCCTAAATTTAAAATTAAGTGATTTGAAATAAAATTAAATTTCATTACATAATGAAATGACAGCACTACGAGGATAAGTCTCTTCCCAAATCTTGGCAATAGTCATTCCAATTTAAATTTGGGTGGTTAAAGAGTGCTTTGCTTCAGCACTCTTTAAATAACAGTTTAAACCCAAACCTGCACTGTTGTAAAAGGTGAGTGTTGGACCATAGACTATTGTGGTAATTGTCCGCTCATTGCTGAGCAAGTCCAGATTTTTCAGTTTATTGTTGTTAATATATGATTGGAGTTCTTATTGTCATTTTCTACAAAATGTACTGTTTGTCCAAAGTACGACTGGAGACACTTGCAATGAACTTGGTAAACAGCAGCTAGAGAGAGAGAGAGAGAGAGAGAGTGTGTGTGGGGGGGAAGCTGTTTATCTTTCATGGATGGTAACCAAGAAATATTTGCAGTAATAAAATTATGTGTGTATAATAAATGTTATGTGTGTGTATAATAAATGTTATAATGGCACAAGTTCTATTAAAAATTCATACACTATAGTACAGCAACTAGCATCATAACACAATAAACTTCAAGTCTAAAACTAGTTTCAGACTTGATTTGGCTTATATGTTGCTATATCAAGTCTGAAACTAATGATAACATACTTTTCATCTTGCAACTCTGTTGGTTCCCTTTTTTGCAGCCATTTCACCCATACACACACACTTGAACTGACTTGGAGCATGATATTCCTCCAATTTATACTGGTTGCAAACACGTGACTTGTTACATTAGACAATGCACCTTGCCTGTGCGGGGGGGGGGGAGTCTTTTGATCTCTTTCCAAGCGCTGTATAATCTACATACACAACATTACAGAAATGGACAGTTTGAAAGAGGTGTTGTGATAGGATGCCATGTTGCAGGCCTATCTGTTTGGCAAATTATTGACATGTTGGACCATTCCAGGACAACAATCAGTGATACCATACTGAGATGGAAGCACAGGGAGTCAATTGCAAGTGCTGCTGCAGCGGACACCTCACTACACTCACCAAACATGACCATAGGGGTGCTACCAAGGATAATATATAAAATCTGCCATTCGTCAGCCAACACGTCGAATGTGAAGTTCCAGGCATTGACTAGAACATGCATCTGCCCAAAAAACATTCAAAACAGAGGCCTCTGTTTGTGGTATCGTGAGCATTCTATTCTGAGAGGTATCTGAACATTCTAGACAATGCAATACTTAATACTTTGTGGTGTTTCTACAGAACTGACCATTGTCTCTTTCAGCAAGACAATGCACCGTTCTCTCATGCTACTGCTGGAACTGTGTGGTTTGTGGACTGAATGTTACCACACTGGACTGGCCTCCATAGAGTCCTGATCTCAGCCCTTGATTGCTACAGTCATCGCAGCAAAAGGAGGTTCTGCATCTTATTAAGGTGGGTGCCATGGCCGTTTGTTCCTCACACTATGGTATCCGTTGACTTCTTTCCAATCATGGATATGTATATATTCCCTCCTCTATTGTTTATTTCCTGTTAGACTAATGGTATTTCAGACCATTCTCTTAATCTCTGGCAGGGCTGGTTTTGTCATTAGGCAAACCTAGGTAATCGTCTAGGGGGCTAAGACTTCTGAACGCCAAATTTTGCTACATAGTTTGGGGGAAAATTACAACTTCAAAAAACATTAGTAAAACCTTGATTATTATTAAAAAACTGAAATAAGTCAATCCGTCCTGATGCTCTCTGATGATCCTACATTATTTTTGCCTTGTTTTTACGTGTGCTTGTGTGAGTATGACCAAATAAAGACAATCCTAGGGAATTTTTTAGCTATGTGGCCAGTAAGAGGAGAAATGACTGTGGAAGAATGATGTTGTGGGTTAAAAATGGGAATAGAGTGACTTGATGCAGAGGACATAGTGGAATTGTTCAATGAACACTTTATTGGAGTATTTCATGAGGAGTCAGTTTTAATGCTAGAGGGATAGGGCAGGTTCGAGGTTTAGAGGTACAGGAGGAGAGTGTGTTTCAGATACTGAGTACTCTGGATGTCAGTAAAGCTTTGGGACTGGATGGTATTTCACCACGAGTTTTGAGAGAATGTGTTAGGGAACTGACAGTGCCTTTAACCTGGCTTTTCGATGAAAGTCTGGCTTCGGCAAAGGTGCCCAGGGAATGGAAGGAAGGTAAGATAGTGCCATTGCATAAGGTTGGTAACAGACTGGAAGTGTCTAATTATAGGCCAGTTTGTGTGTCATCAGTAGTTGTTAAGATCTTGGAGAAAGTAGTGAGGGACCGTATACAGCATTGGGCAGATGAGGGTAATGTTATCTGTGAGAGTCAACATGGATTTGTGAAGGGGCGCCCTTGTTTTAGCAATATGCTAGCCTTTTATAATAAAGTTACAAGAACATTAGATGAGGGAGAGGCATATACTGCAATTTTCTTAGGCTTAGCGAAGGCATTTGACAGGGTGCCACATGATAAGCTGATATTTAAGTTGCAGCACATGGGTCTGGATGTCAGATTGGTCAACTGGATTCAGGATTGGCTGTCTGATAGGTATCAGAGAGTTGTGTATGGTGGAGCAGTTTCAAGGAGGCAGAGGTTACAAGGGGGGTCCCACAGGGCTCAGTAATAGGACCTATATTGTTTAACCTTTATATCAATGACATTGCCAGTGGATTGCAAGAGGATATTCAGATGTTTGCGGATGATGCGAAGCTGGGAAGGATTATTAGTAATAGTCCAGATGTGGTAGACCTGCAAGAGGATTTGAATAAGCTAGATAGATGGGCATATGAATGGGGGTATCAGTTTAATGCAGCAAAATGTAAGGTCTTGAGGTTTGGGAAACATCGATGGGATGCTGCATACTCTATGGGAGGAGTTATACTGGAGGAAGTAGGGGAGACGAGAGATCTGGGGTTGATGATTGATAGAAACCTGAAATTTAGGGGACATATTGCAAAGGTGGTGAAGGTAACACAGAGGATTGCTGCAATTATGAAGACACTGACCTGCAGAGATAAAAGGGTTATCATTCTGTTGTATAAGTCTCTGATCAGACCACACTTTGACTATTGTTCTCAGATTTGGTCCCCAGGATTTGAAAGGGATAAATTAACTGTGGAAAGGGGGCAGAGATGGATGACAAAGATGGTTTCAGGACTGTACAATTTTGGTTATGAGGATCGGCTGAGGGAATGTGGACTGCAGAGTTTGGTGGATAGAAGAAGGAGAGGTGATATGATTGAGACTTTTAAACTGTTGAGAGGTAGTTACAGGGTTGACACTGGGGAGTTCTTTCGCTTGGTTGAACAGCGAGAGGGAGTGATGACAAGAGGCCATCCCTGAAAGTTACAAAAGGAAACTGTGAGCAAGAGGGTGAGGAGTGGTTTCTTTGCATGGAGGATGGTTGAACCGTGGAATGCATTGCCTGTTGGAGTGGTGAGAGTGAGAACGGTCAATGAGTTTAAGGAGTGGTATGATAGACTTTGTGTTTCTTAGGGGGGGGGGGACCTCCCCTCGATGAGTCTTGACAGACTTTATGTTCTTAGGAAGGACCTCCCACGATGAGTCTTTTGACTCCATGGAGGCCTGAATAATAATAATATATATATAGAGAGAGACAATGTATGGGGCGCCTAAATTTTCTTTGCCTAGGGGTATCAGATAATCTCGGACCGGCCCTGATTTCTTTCATCATTCATATTGCATAATTGTTGTATATTGCTTGTACATGTGATTCGTTACATGGTATGATGCACTTTTGGGGAGGGGGGGGGGCATCCCTTGACTTCTTTTCAAACAGTGTTGTTCGTATGTTCTGTTTTACTTGGTTGGTTATTCTGATTAACTTAGCTGATTTTGTTGACAGTACCATAAGATTGATCAAAAATTTTGGCAAATATTTGGAGTTGGTAGGAGTCATCTCTCCTTAAGTCAGTAATGATGATGCCTTTTAGGCAAGAAAACCTGGGTTTAAATCCAATCTAGGATGCAAAAAACCTTGTTTTAAAGTTTTCTTACATGAAGGTGAGTTAGTCTCATGTAGAGGTGGCAGTGTTTTTTTTTAATCCTGTAAGATAGATGAAACCAGCCCGAGGATACAAGCAGTTATTCTCTATATATGGGATTAATCACCCTGTCATTGCATCTGTTAGGATCCCATAAACCAGGTTCTTTTCTTGTAATGTTACATGGTGATTACTATTCATTCTGGTAAAATTATTATTAGACCTCCATGGAGGGAGGCCATATATTATCCACACCAACTGTCATATCTTCTCCTTCAATTCATTCACACTAGTTGCACACACACACAAACACTACTTCCACAGGTAAACTGTTCCAATCACAGTTCTCTGAGAGAAAAATCTAGCTCTCACCCCCTTAACTGCATACAAATTTAATCCTTAATTAGCCACATCTTTTTTTGTTACATAATTAGTTGCATGGGGGCCTATTTGACTCCAAAGTTATATTACTTTAATTTTTCATGAAATGTTTTTATTTATTATAAGGTTGATTATGTTGAGTAAATTGAAATAAACAAATCATTAATATTATTTTATTTTATATTGCTTATTAACATTTTTATTCAGTCTTAATTTTCTATACAATTATTGCATCTTACTGAAGAATGCTCATTGCAACAAAAGCTCAGACATTTTTCAGTTTGATCTTATTTTATGATCCATCGATCTTGGATGTATTACACAGTGGTGCGAGCAAATGTAATCATTGTGACTAGAACAAGAAAATATGCATAAAAGTGCAAAATTGAAAAAAAAAAAAAAAATCGCTCAAAACAATATGCACGTAAGTAGTCACATGGGGGTCACACTGGCGACTGGCACATGGCTGATTCACCACAATGTCAGCAAAAAAACTCTGCTACTCAATCTCAACAAAAATCCATCATTGGTTTTGTCAGAAATCGAACTTGAATGATGGCCAAGGTCAAATAAACCCCTTACAACTAATTAAAGCTTAACTTCAATGGATGCCAATTTGTCCTCTCCCCACCTTCTATATAATGAATATTTTATCAGCTAATATATTATAAAAACCATATCAAAAGTTTATAGGTCTCTATCATATCACGTTTCTTTCTTCCAGTGTGCAATCCACATACTCTTAATCTGTTTCATAATCTACATTACATAATCCTAATATCATACTACAACTTCATAATATCATACTACAACCTAATAACGTACTACAGCTTCTTTATCCCTTTAGAACTCAGGAAACTGAATCTGCACAGTAGTCCAGGTGCAGTCATATCAAGGCCTTGTAAAGAGACAAAATGACTTGCATGTCAATCAAGGATGAATATTCAGGGTGTGCGGTGCACATCCACGAATAGTAGTATCGCCAATATTATATTTTTGCATTTATTTCCATTAACCTTGCAGAGGTCGCGGTCGAAAAAATTGCAACGTAGGTCACATGTATTTATGCTCCATGAAGAGGACACTTTTTGACGCATAAACATTTCATCACATTAATAGCCAGGATATGCGATCACAAATACATATCCCTTTGATCAGATATACAGATGGCTCTGTGGTTAAATTCTTAGTGTTCTAGTGGTTTTAAACTGCCTAGAAGGCGAGGTATGGTGAGTGCTGACAACAGTACCTAGAAACCAATGGTTCTGATTGGTTATTGTCAACCAGTCCAATTGAATGTTATTTGTCACGAGTTGCTATTTTTGTTTTCTGAATTTCATCTGTTTTGCGTGCATGAAGTGTGAACTGACATGTTTAGGACATCGATATAGATAAGTAATTTTCTATAAATAATTTCTAACATTTTTGCTCATATTTACAATGGGAAAGTGTTGCCGATCTCCTGAATGTCCCATTTTCTGCCAGAACTTTTGCAGATGGTAAGATTGATTATAGTTGAAGGAGTTGGGACTTGTGTATAAATAAGTAAAACAAGTTACTTCAGCTTTGCTTTTGTTCAGTCTGGATAAATAATAATTTCCCAAGTGATTACTTTTTCCGATTTCTGTACATATTATATGGCTGTATTTAAAAATAGTAGCAAAATTCAAATTATCCATGTCTGACTCTAGTATTTGCCAATGATAATCTAATTTCATCATGAAGTGTAAACCCTTTGTGCTTCTCACATAAACGGTGCGCGTGAAGCATAGCTGTTGTTTGTTTGACCTTTATGCTTTCCATATTTAAAATTATATTAATTGATAAATTAAAGTATTCAAGTTATTCTACAATGAATTGCATTAGACCAATTAGATGAGTGCTGATGTTCTATGCACTCTTAAAACTTTCATACATCAATAACAATGCAATCATACAGTCAAATCGATGTGAATTTTGTATAGCAGGTTGCATAAGCCACACGACAGCACACCCAACCTAAATGGGCATGCAACTCCACTGATGTCAACAATGATGTTCATTTCAACAAAATTGCAATCATCCTCTGGCAATGTTTGTGACCTTTGAACTTCAACTTTCTATCCACAACCCCATGATCTTTAGCCTAATCAATTATTCCAAGCATAATCCAACCAACATAATAAGCTGTTGGATATTGTTTCACACTAAAGTGCATAACTTTACATTTACTAACATTGAATTGATAGCCATTATTATGTGTCCACACTTCCAGCCTATTCAAATCACCCTGTAAATTCTGTATGTCAGTAGCATCTCTGATTGCCCTGCCTGTCTTTGCATTTTCAGCAAACACCTGAAGATCTCCTGTCAGCCTCTTTCTGATATCATTAATGTATAGATTAAACAACAGTGGTTCAAGGACTGAATACCAGATTCACATCTCCCATATACCACTTTCTGATACTTGTTTATCAATCACCCACTTATGCAAGCCAATAGTAAATGCCTTGGCAAAGTCCAATACTATCATATTGTTGGACCAAGTCCAATCCAGTCCCTTCATTTCCAGTTCAGCTGTAACGTTATTATAAAATGTGAGCAAATTGTTCAGACATGAACTTCTATTAGTAAACTCAGTACTTTGACCTTTGTGTTGAGATCATCAACTCAGTGAAAGAAACATTCTAAATTGCAAAAATGTCCTCCACATATCTGTACCACTATGTAGGTGAAATATGTGGAGGACATTTTTGCAATTTAGAATGGCTCTTTTATGGTTGGAGGAATAGGGTGCCCACATCTGTTCCTTCAGTCTGTTAATGTTGTTTTGAAATGGGAAATAACTAGTGTAGAACATATCTGATGAAAATTGTTCTTGGAGTATTCATTTGTCTGATAAAGGAATATTATTAAATGTTCCTTTATCAGGCACCATTGATAAAGTCAAAATATAGTCATATCACTGGGATTATTACAACATTATTGCATTATGCTCATTCTTTGTGTTCTTTTGAATAACTTTTATATAAAGAATTACAACATATTAAATTTACTTTCTTATCAAATGGTTTTAATGATTTCTTCATCACAAAAAAAAACTTTTAACAGTTATGGAATCTCTCCCTCTTCTAAACCATAAGAAATTACTTGCATTCCTATCTCTTATATGTAAGGCATTTCTGAATGCATAGCAAAAATTTTAAAACCACTCAACATTTTTGTTGCCATTTGCCACGTCAGAAAATTAACCACCTTTCTCACATCTAAATAAGCTTCCACCTTTTAGTTTTCCAGGCATTTATCAGATTTCTTGCTCTTGTGGTTTATCTTATTTTAGACAAATTGAATAATCTACTCTTGTCTTGAAGAACATGTCTTATATTAAATATCATGAGCCTGAATAGTCTGGACTTGCTTAGTGAGCTATCTCTACTACATATAGTTCACTGGAACAAGACAAATAAACTTCATGTAAATCATTTCCTTGTAGAATGTCTTTATAAAGAAGTATGTGAAATATTACTCCTAACTGAAATATTGTCCTAACTGGAATATATCTGATACTTACACATATTCCCTTTATGGGAGATAGCATTTTTTTAAATCTGCTATTCTTTCCTAAATTTATATACACATGATAATATATATAGATATATTATTGTGTGTATATAGATACATATATAAAGTTAAGAAATGTGTGTGTGTATTATTTATTTATTTTTTCCAGTTAGGAAAATATAGACTGTTTTAGTTATCTTACATTAGCTACTAAGGTGGCACTTTTTAGGATTTTCTGTTATTATTTGATTGCCATTCTTTAATTCTGTACTGAAGGTGCCTTTGAAACTTGGTGAAAATTCTACAAATAAGTTTTGTTGAGAGTTTCTCCATTTTTATAGTTTGTTATTATTATTATACTTACTTTTGTTTGTTATTATTATTATACAATATTGAATTCCAATATTGAAACAAAAAGTTTGGCATCTGCCTTATGGTGTACTTTTCTTTGTAACTGGATTTCTAGTGTTCTTTCTGGTCATTCATTGCATTCAGTAGTGGGGTGTTCAGATTTTCCTATTAATGTCAGTGTTTTTCTCAAGGTTATGTTATTTCACCAACCCCCCCCCCCCTTTCTCATATACATAATCTTCTCTGACTGGCCTCACATCCCATGCACAGTTTTACTGACAATCGCACTTCATCCTTTTCATATGACAAACCTTGCAGTGCTCAAATATCCCAAGCTTTGTCCTAAACTATATCTCGACACATCCCTCAGTGGGGGGGGGGAGCAATAAATTACTTTACTTTGCTTCCAAAATACAGCTTATCTTTTTTTAATGCTTAGTTCTTCCCTTGGTTTTCATAATGCTCAACAGTGAAGACCTGGTCTTTGTCTTTTCCTACTGTTATGCCTATTGAAATCATCCTTCAAGCTCTCCATATCATCTTCATTAAGTATTACCTTACCTATTTTGCATCATCAACAAACAACTAAATATTTCCTTTCAGATTATTTCTTATATCATTTATGTACCAATTAAACAGCAATGGTCCCAACATTGAACGTTGCGGTACACTATTAGTCACCTTTAACTTCAGATGACCTTTGACTATATCCCATGTATTACTAACATCCTTATCCTGCAGTATTTTATGCCATGGTACAGATTTAAGCTTTTTCCTAAGCATGTTATAATCACCTGCCTTTGTAAAATTGGATGCAGCATCATAATTTTTCCAAAATTTTATTGCATCGACTTTTATAGGAGTCACATCAAAAATTCACAAAAAGTAAACTTGTAAATTTTATATGTAAATAATACTAACAGCCCAGAAAAATTAGCATGATACTGTGTAAATAAAAGATATATGAATATGTAGTTCAAGGGAAAATGCCCTAGAGATCAGAAATATGTTAGAATTTATCTATGTAAGTAAATACCAAAGCTCATCTATAGAGACCCAGAGGAATTAAACATGCTAGAATGGAGTAAACAGATATCTTAAAATAGAAGTTCAGGGGGCAATACTTTAGAATTCGGAAAGGTATTTGATGTTATCACTTAGCATTGGGTGAAAAAGAAACCTATTGTAACCAAAGCAGTCTGATACCACCTTCAAGGTCAATAGCAAAAGAGGGCGGTATACATCAGAAGCTGTTACGCTATGCTGTAAAGGGGATTAAACGTACACTTCAGGGAGATCTAGAAGTCTGCACTTTCTAGAAGGATAAGAGATTGCACGTGAAAGGTACGGGGGTCTCAGATCTTAATTCAAAGTTTGTACGGGAATATCTGGGATCTAAAACCTTCGCGCAGGGTTCCACGAGAAGAAAATAAAAGGATCATAGAATCGACTATTGAGCATCGGCAGATTTGACTCCAGGAGAAAAAGGAGGGAGTTGATCCATGGACTACATCAGATTCCGGATGAAGTCGTGGAGGGTAACCGGAGGCGAAACCTTACAGAGCGAATAGCAGCCCAGGACCAGGATAACAAAGCCTTTACCGTCAGATCTTACGTCTGAGTGCCTACAACGCCGGAAGATCGCGCTCCAGCCTCGCGAGAAATTCCAGAGGAGAACACGGTGTCCATGAAACATCTAAAGTGATAGATCAAGCCCTAGCATAGAGATGGATCCAGAATATGTCTGTGAAGGAAATACGGCTAAGTGCATTGTACCTATGGAGGAGTCATGCGAGTTGAATTTTGTTGCAAAACCTTTTTTTATTTATGATGTGAAGGACAGTTTAGAAAGACTGAATTCATAGAACTGCTATAGAGAATCTGTTTTAAAGTAATTGTAAGACATTAATGAAAATTTTAACTTACATTGTATTGTAAAGAAATGGTTCAGAAGAACTGACAAGATTATAGAATTAAGAAATATAATGTTATGTGAAGGTTGGAATTGGAGATTATAATTAATCAAAAGCATGGAAATTCCTAAACTATAAATGGGCTGATAGGTAATAGTTATCTAATTTAATTGTTTAATAATTTATGTCATTGGTATTTGTTGCATGCCTAAGAATTTGTCCTATATGATGTTTTTTTTGTGTGCTTAGCTTAGAGAGGAAAGGAAAGTAGCATCCTTTTAGTGCACACCATGTATTACTGTTTTAGTATAAATAAACATGTTTGTTATATTTAAAAGTCTGATCTTTTTCGCAACTGCACTGTTCTTAAAAAAAAAAAAAACCGATCCTGTGAGCGGGGTAGATTGGAATTTGGTACGAATTTTGAGTTAAGAGTTAGCCACGACTGTATATAATTATAGAGGAGGAACTTTACTGGAAGTATAAATAATTTCTTATGCCATTTGGAGAACTTTAGTGGCGTAGCTAGTAATAATTAAATAAATTTCTAGAGATCTCCGGCATAGGGAAAGAATACTGAAAGTAGAGAAAGGAAAATAAGATTAACTGAGTACATGAAAGAAAAAAAGATAACGAATAAAAATATAGAAGCCAAGGATAAAGAAAGCAATATTATACAACAAATAGAGAAGATAAATAAAGAAAACTCATAATATTACAATGGCACAGACGGTAAGATAGAAAACCATTTAATATTACAATGGTGCAGCAGATAAGATAGGAAAAAAAACACATAATGTTACAATGGCGCAGCAGATGGTAAGATAGAAAACCTAATAATATTACACCTTGTAGTTCCACAAATGCCCCTTCTTGATAGAATATTCCTTATGTTTTACAATCTCCCAAGTCAAGACTGCCTGGTTGCTTTTGCCAATTGGAGGTAATGTTGTTACCTTGGTTATGGATAGCTCTTCTGATCCTATGACCAGGTCCAATACTCTCCCATCCCTAATCATTTCCATCACATGCTGCCTTTAGTAATTATCTCTTAGCAGGTGTATAAATTCTATTTCCTTCCTGCTATGCGATCTTTCTTCCTCCCAGTCTATATCTCCATAGTTGAAGTCCCCATAATAATCACTTGACCTGTACTCATTGTACTAATTTGGCGATGCATATCTTCCAGATCATCTGTTCGAACTGCCTGGTCTATAGCAACAACTAACTGCATATTTTATCTTACTGGCCTTAATCGCACACCAGATTGCTTCAAATGAACAGCTACCCTCCCTCCTGTCTCCTATTCTTTTTGGCTGCAATTTATCTGCTATCATCAGCAGTACTTCTTTCTCCACAATACTAAACCCTTTGCATTCAATCCCCGTAACTACATCTGCTGTTAGCCAAGTCTCGCTAATGCCTATAACTTTTGGCGAGGTTGCACTAACCAATGCCAAAAACTCCTTCCTCTTGTTCCTAATACATCTGGCATTAGCACATAGAAACTGCAACATTCCTTTAGTCTCCCTCCCCCCAATCTTTACTTTCCGAATTGACTACCCTAATCAATATTTTTGCTTAAGAGACTAGATTCCTTGCTTGGTCATTCTCACACTCACTCGCTTCATAGGTGCTTTCACGCAAACTCTCTTGCTTCCTCTCTAATTACTTAAGTTTACCTGAATTGCACTTCAGCATGCTCGGTGATAAAGCTCTCTCTAGACACGTAACACCAAAATCATTTAAATGCAGTCCATCAGCATTGTATAAATCATTCTTTCCATCAAACAGAGACTACAGATGCACAAATTGTACATCATTCCTTTTGAATAATCTATGTATGGACTCATTGGCTCTCAATATCCTCCTCAGTTCGCTATCATAGCTTGGTAAACGACTTGATCTTCACCTTCTCGCTCTTCAATTTTGCCCCTTCTATCAACTCCTTTACATCCTCCCTCAGAGAACATATTTTGTCTTACTGGCTTAGATGCAGTCTGTTCAGTGTTATAGAAATCCTTCTTTCCATCAAATACAGATCCACAAATCCTTCATCATTCTTTTTGCATAATCTATATATTGATTCATGTATATATGGATTTTTTTACATGGTACAAATTATTTCATTTTATTCTTGCATTTTTGCTGTTTAAAACAAAAACTTGTATTATTAGAAATTAAATTATAAAATAGTTTTCTTGAATGTGCTCTATTTTGATTTATAATATTTCACTTTTCCAAATGGACACTTTAGTTTATATATATATATATATATAAAATGTAGGAAGAACTGAAGTGTACATTGTTTTACTTATTTGGTATTCAGTGAATTATGCCATGACCTAAAAAAATGAAATGCTGCTTTTGATTATCTCTTAAGATATTTTTTAAAATAAATATTGCTACTCTGATCTTTTATAATTTTAAGTTATTTTGTTTTCTGTTAGGAACCCTCACTATATGCTATAAAAGTTATTCTTATTATGGACAATGATGGGAATAGAATTTTATCCAAAGTAAGTTGTTGCAGTTTTTGTGTATTATTTGTGTGTTGCTTGATTGATCCATTAGCAGATTATTATATACATTTATTATTGATTCATTTTAAAATACATAAACATTTATTTTGTGCTGTTGTATTTCTGCTAGTGTGAAGTAGCAACAACATTGGCTTATGTAAAGTTATGTAAATATTGTCATTTGTTTTAGTGAAATTATACAGTATTTTCCCACTTGGATTTATTATTATTCTACTAGTTTTGCATACTATAAATTTGTTCAAACTAAATCAAATTACTATAATTTGTTTGACAGTTCCCCACTTCTGAAGTGGGGAACTGTCAAACAAATGTTCTAACATTTGTTAGAAGTTCTGACACTAACGAACTGTTAGTGTCAGAACTTCTAACAAATTAGTGCCATGTATGGACCTCTTAAATAGGGAGGAATCTGATAATGTTCTTTTGAACAGTTCAAGATGTAATTAGGATTATTTCATAAGAAAGGCTCTTCTAGTTTGGAAGAGGTAGAATGATTGAAAGAGCATTCTGTTTGTTATTTTGCAGGCTTAGTAGAAATAGGGAAAATGATGGATGTAATTTTCAGTAGATTATTAACAGAAACAGACCATTAGTTGAGATAGTGATTGGATTGTGTCTCAGAGAGAGAAGACTGTTGATTAGCTTAGCTGAACTTCTCTCATTTGGACATTGTCAAGAATTTTTAGGAAAGTTTTTTGGGGTCACTACCCCTAAATGTTAGTAGTATTCTAAGGTCAGGAAGATTTATGATTTTTTGAATTAGTATCTAAATGGGTCATGTGCTGTGCTATAGGTTTTCCAGCCATTTTCACGTATGGGTTTGATATTTAAAAAAAATAATAATAATGGAGAAAGAAGGTAGGTGACAGAAAGACCCGTAAGGTGCTTCTCAGTTGATAGAGAAAGCTATTTACCATTACACACAAATGACTAGAGAGAGAGAGAGAGAGAAAAACTGGCTAAATGTTTATTTATGCTGAGGTACTGGTTTACACTCATAATACAATTTAATGGAATAACTACACCTCAAAGACAAATAATTAAACAGCAGGTTTAATTATTTCAGTTTCAAACTTTAATTCTTAGACCTCTCACCCAGCAGCTAAGGCTAGCCAACAGCATCCATGAAGGTTCCCCCCCCCCTTCATTAGTCTGTATAAAGACTGAAGTCTTTATACAGACTAATTATATTTCTTCCACTTATTGTTTTTTGCGTGTGTTATAATTTTAACGTATTCCTGAAGGCAGTGGCATTGTTAGAGCTTTTGTCAGCCAGGGTGATCCCCGAGTTTGCCGCCCCTCTCAATACACACCAAAAATACTACAAAAAGTCAAGACGTATAGGGTAAAGTTCAAAGTGCCTCCCGGGGATGACCCCCCCCCCCCTTCCGACAACTACTCCACTGAGTCCACTCATAATGACAAAAACTAACTGGTCTTTTTCAAATGAAAGCCACAGTTCAGTCGTTCTTACAAATGTCATTCGGATGCCATAAATATGGTGACACATAATGAAAAAATAAATGCGATATGGCAGTTCGTACAATATTCGAATGCAACAAGCGATATTAATCAGCCTCACTTACTTCCGTCTAAATGAAAAACAAAGACTTCAGATTCTTGCATAGCGTTTTCAACACAGAGTTGTGCTCAGCATACTGATAATAATTCATCAATCCAATTTTATTTCAATTTTATATAGTGTAATAAATATATATTCTGCTACTTCACCTTTTACGAGCTCTTCTAAGTTTAACTGAAAAAACCCAATAAAAAAAAACTAGTGAAGCACCTACAATCACGGAATTCTTTACCGCTTCCTTACTAAACATGTGCCATGATTCAAATGATGCAATGCATGACAAATGTAAATACTATTTTTAAACCCTACTGCTAGGTGCACTGCTTCTAATTACATATTTTGAAATTTTTATTTTCTTTAGGATTAAATTAGAGAAAATTTAATCATTCAATTTTCTTTTCAAAACTTGAAAACTTTCAAACCTAATAAAGAGCTAGCGCGAAGATAAACCTTCAATGCTAGTTTCCACTTTTGCACCTGTTCATTTTTCTAAGCCTTGAAACGAACAACATTCCTCCACATATCTAGTGCAAAAGTTTCTTTCCAAGAATATCAGGACATGAAAGAAGGACTTTTTTTTAATATCCTCAGGTACAAATTAATGCCTAATTATGATATAATTAGGCATTAATTGTCATAATTGTTTACATAATTATGTCAGTGTTTACATAATTAAGATATCAGATTTAATGGAGGTGTGTAACTCAGTGGACGTGAAGCTACCATCCTCAGCGCCAGGCAGCCCAAAGATCGACTTACGTTCAAGTCTAGTGGTTGACTGGGGGGAACTTTTTCTAAGCCTTTTTTCGACCGAATCCCGATCTCCAGTTAGTCAATCCAGTGGCGTGTAGCTAGAGCTTAGAGCTTTTGCCGCCCCTCTCAACACACACCAAAAATACTACAAAAAGGCAAAACGATGTGTAGGGAAATAAATTAAAACACTATGTTTATTTTTGAACTAAAACTTTAACTTCAACATTCTAAAATGTTATTTTCCTTGCTTTTCTGTTAGCAAAATGGTCGATGACAATGGCGAAGTCTATTTCATAGTAACCTAGGTAATTCTTAATCTATTCTATTTAGAAAAACTCCTCTCACAACTAGCAACACTTACAGCAATTGTGAGGAAAATTCGCAGTAGTATTAAGATATTTGGAAATGAGTTCTCGAGACTGTATTTTAGAATTAACTGCAAAAGTTCAAAGTGCCGCACAGGGTGGACCCCTCCCCCCCAGCTATGCCACTGCCTGAAGGTGTCTTTGTAACAGACATGAAACATTGAAATGATTAAACCTGCTGTTTAATCTCATATTTCTCTTTGCATTGTAGTTTTTGTCATTATATTATTTCTAATATATTTCTGAGAGGTTATTTTTATATTAATCATGTACATAATAATTTATTACATATATTACTTTACATTATATTTTGCTGTTGTATTATGAGAGAAAACCAGTCACCCAATAACAAAGGATTGAAGACATGGATTCCACTTATGCAAGGTGTTATTTTCTACTCTTTGCTCTTTCAAAGTTAGATTTGCTGATGATCGTGTTGTTTTACGACATTTTGTTGTAAAACAACAAAACAAAACTAGCTTTAGCATAGTCTGAGAATAAAACTGAAGTTTTATCCATAGTTAGATTTTGTGGTCACATCATCATTTAACACAGCCAAACATTGAAGAAACAAGCAAGCTCGTGACTCTCAGCCTAAATTTGTTACAATTTTTATAAAATTAACCATGGTGCATGTGTAAGATTTCAGCCACTCTTCTTTGTTGATTTATTACATGTGCTTTGTATGCCACATCCTTTAGATTGAATCTTTTAATTTAGGTCGATCACATGTGTAGTTAAGAATCATGCCTTAGTCTACATATTTAATTCAATTGAAATTAATTGAATTAAAATAAAAATGCTGATACGCTAACCACTTGGCCTGGTTGGCCGAGTGGTTAACGTATCCACTCTCCAGCCAGAAAGCTGCAGGTTCGAATCCCGTGTGGGCATGGATATTTCTGATTGTCTGTGAAAATACTAGTGGTGGTGATGGTCAGCAGTAGATGGCATTGTGTAGTTGGTGAATTGAGTGGTGGAGACAGAGTTGTAGAGTAGATACCCTCCCTCGATAAGTCTTTGGACTCCCTGGAGATGTCAGGTAATAATAATTATAGAAACAACATTTAACTTTAAATGTTGTATCGTTAAATCGTTAAAAGTTTTTTTATTTTTTTACAATTTTTGTTTAATGTCATGAGCAAATGACATTAAAATTACTTTTTAAAATTCATGTTTTGAATTGCTATTTTAATTTTGGCTTCTGAAATTTTGCTTAGATATAAAATAAATTAATTTAAATTAGCTATTAGAGATAATTATAATTTTTCTATGAACTGATGTTGAAATGTTGGTGCTGTTTGTATCAAGACAGTTTTAACTAAGAAATTCATCATTAAATTCTTGCCATGTACCCTCAAGGGGGGTGTACAGGATATAATAGTACTACATGTGAAATTTACATCATTACTAACTTCCTATCTACAATATTCCTCCAGATCAGTCTGTTACCTGTCAAGATTCCAACATTATGAGATCTTATATTTCTATCTTCTAAGGCAATTTTTACCATATCAATCCACCTCTATCTTGGTCTTCCTCTGGGTCGTTTTGCTGCCAACCTGGCAGAGAACACTTGTTTTGCTAATTTTTCCTCGCCCATTCTGTTTAAGTGACCATACCACCTGAGATTAGCTCTGTTAACACATTTCTGGATGCTGACTATGTCAAGTTCTCTCTTAACATCCTTGTTTTTAATGATATTGCCATCTGTTCATACATCTAATCTTTCTCAGGACTCTCATATCTACAGTCTCTAGTCTTTGGTCAAGTGTTTTACTTCTGACCCAGCTCTCAGATTCATAAGTTAAAATTGGTTTGAACACGGTCTTGTATACAGCTAATTTAGTGTTTTGACTAATTTCTCTCTTATTCCATATAAATTTATTCAGTTGATATCCTACCATACCAGCTTTGTTGATTCTGTTGTCTATTTCCATATTTAATTTACCATCTTCACTAAAAATTGTGCCAAAGTAGCTGAAATGCTTTATAGGTTCTCCATTCACAATGCAGTTGATATTTCTAATTTACTTCTGCCTATTTTCATTGTCTTTGTCTTGTTATTGCTGATTTTCATATCATATTTATTACAACAGTTATTCGGTTTAGTCAAGGGAATCTTTCAGACTTGTAGCGGATTTATTTAGAACTATAACATCGTCTGCATAAAGCAAAGAGCTGGCATTAACATCTCCAATTTTCATATCATGTTTAATACCACTTTCCTTCATAATGTGATCCATATAGATAATGAATAACAGAGAGGATAATGTACGTTCTTGTCTGACACCAGATTTAACATTAAAAACCATCTTCCTGTACTTCCTTCAATTCTAACTGCTGCCTTACAACTCAAACAAAGACTAAGTATTGCCTGATATAATGCCCCATCGACAAAATACGACTGTTGCATTTTGAATGGCTACTTTCTTTGCACCCTGTCATATGCTTTTTCCAAATACATATCTTAAATATATATCTTTTGTTATATTCCCCATGATTTCTCAACTATTTGTTATAATGAAAATCTGATCCTGACAGCCTGAAACCAGCTTGTTCTTCACGAAGCTTTTCTTCTGCAATCCTTCTCAACCGTTTTTCAAGATTTACGCAAGTATACTTATGTAAATCTTACCAGGAACACTTAGTAGAGAAATATCTCTGTAATTCTCACATTCAGTTTTATTTCCTTTTTTTATATATGGGTACTATGAGAGCCCCACTGTAATCATCCAGAATTCGTCCCTCTGTCCAGGCCTTTAGAACTATGCAGTGCAGCCACTGTAAGACTAAGAAATTCATTATTATTTATTGATCATGTCATATTGTTGCTGCTGTAATTCACATTGCAAGCATAAATATACTTATCTCACTGTTAAAACATGGAATGAAAGAAATTCTACAAATTCTAAATTCTTGTTTCATTTGAAATTATAATTAAATAACTTTCCTGAAATGTGAAGTGGAACTGGATCACCATTTCAAAAACTGCGCTATTATCAGTGTTGGCTGTGCACAGTAGTGGACTGAAGTAAAAAGTTGCTGTATTTCTGAGTATGTGCAAAAGTGAAAAGAACATTAATGGACATTGGTAAATGTGTAGCTTTTTGGAAGGAGGAAATAAGAGAACACAGAAGTAGCATTGCAGAATTTGTATCCACAATGCTGGTATCCTGTGTATGATTTCCTGTATCATAGACTGGATGCCAGTATCCTGTACAATATCATTTTAGGTACTATATAATATTAGAATATCTAGAAAAGGCAGGCTGTTATTTATTTTTTCTTTTTTTTTAATTTATTACGTGACACCTTCAAGGAGTCCATAGACTCATCAAGGGAGGGCACTTGCTCTACAACTCTCTCTCTCTCTCCACCAACTACAATGAACCGCAACAACTCCAACACCATCTACCGGCCACCACCACTAGTATTTTCACAGACAGTCACCAACATCCCTACCCATGGTGGGATTCAAACTCATCGCCTTTTGGCTGGAGACTAGATATGCTAACCACTTGGCCAACCAGGCCAGCAATTTTTCTATAGTGAATTGGATTCTGTGATGCTGGCTGTTGAGATGGAGGAGGAGGAAGAAGTTTAATGTGTCTGAACCTGTGTCCGGACAATTCATCATGGGAAAATTAATTGTGCAGACTTTTCATCTCAAGAAAATATTGTGGAAAAATTCTTTGCAAGAAAATTTGAACTCCCATTGTCATGTCATTCCCATATATGAAAAAAAAAATTATGTATTATTTATTATTTTGATTATATTTGGCTTTTTTATTCTACATAAAGTTATTAATATTCTTTCTTACTACAGGCTCTGGAGATGAATATTAATTTTTACAATATGGGATAGGGTGGTTAGGGAGAAAGAACACCATATTTAATAGTTATTTCTAACTAATATTCACAGTTACCCTATTAACATATTCCTATTATTCCGATTAACTATTCTATTTATAATTAAAATAGTTATTAGGGAGAATAAACTATTTAAGAATAGTTAGGGAGAAAGGACACAATATTTAAGAAAATTTATTCTTTTAACCATTAACTATTTTTCTGTTCTGTGCATTTAAACCCCTAACCCATCCAGGTATGATATTTTTTTTGTGTGATCCTATTCAGAAGGTGAAGTGTTTCACTTATTGAATACGTGTATTTTGAAAATCATTGCACTTTTCCTGCATAGTAAAGACGTTGTATGCTGCTATTGTTTTCAGAGAGTTAGTTTAAGATCATAGGTGCACTTTTGAGTAATTATATTAAAGAAAATGATAATAAAATTGCATAAATCCTATCATTTTGCAAATCAGCATAAACTAAATTGCCATCTGCAGCTGTATTACTTTTCTTTACTTTTCCTCGCTGTAAAATTTTATATTTAGTCATCTTTATTGGGGGAAAAAAAATAGATATATAGATGCATGCTCTCTCTCTATGTTCACTGGGCATCTACAGATGCCGTATGGTCACTCCGATGCTTGATGATGTTCCACACCAGGCCTCGCCATGTAGTCCTGTTGTTTGCTTTTCTGTCAGCCTCAACTCTCTGAAGATCAGTCACTCCACACACGCCATCCATCCATCTCATTGATGGTCTACCCCTGCCTCTTTTTCCAGGAACTTTACCTTCTATTACTGTTCTGAGAAGTCCTCCTTCCTCCTTCAAAGGATGCATGCTACCAAAGTGAAATACGTAATTAATTACTTCTCTTGTGAACCATTCAAAAAATAAACTCTAATTAGAATATCATGTTGTTAACAACCGACTAGATAGCATATCTTCTCCCACCAATGAGCTGTGGATTCGAAACTCACAATGGCATGGATATTTGTAATTGGTTTTAGGTGAGAGTGAATTTCATCATCTGATGTGGGACCACGGCACTGTTTATTGGAGGCCTGAAGTGGTTGAGTGGTTTCCATGTTTGGTCTCTAGATCAGTATTTCCAGACCAGGTTAAAATAATAAAAATTACAATGAAAAGTAAATACAAAAAGCAAAATGCTAAAAAAACAAAAAAAAAACATTCCCTAGCCAGTCCATTGTTGTACAGCTATAATACTGATGTACTGTTAAATCTTGAATGAAGGGCTTATTATATTGTAAAATATTTCATTCAGATTTAACAAGTAAAAACAAAAAATTCCCGGAGAAAATGCTTGTATATAGGTATAAGTGAAATTGTTGACAGAAATAATGAAATAATCATTTAATTGTAAATTCTCCTATGTATTATATTGTTGAGTGTCCTTGTAAAACCGATAAGGGTTGGAATTTAGTGAAAGTTATGTTAATATGAGAAAGTTAGATCTAAGTGTACAACGAGATAATCGGCTTAAAGAAATGACCCAAGCAGTCACGTATGCAAGGTCCAAGTTGTGCGCGTGGAGAACGGTACAGAGTGCAAGAATTTTTAGGTGCTGGCTGGAAAAGTGACGTAAGAGGGAGAACAGCTCAGCAAGGATATATAGAGCTTGGCAACGCCAATTCCGAACAAAAAACTCCTTTTTTGTTCAGAATTCCTGTTCCAGTCGTTCCCGGAGAAGTTGCTTGAGAGCGGTCGAAAAGAACGATGTCCAGTGGCAGCCATGCGGCCAGATAGCAATCCAGTGCAGGCATAATCATCAGTACAACGGAGACCAGCACAAACCGATCAACATGCAGAACCACGTTGACCGAACCCAGCACAGCAGCTTTGCCCACATCAAAAAGGGTGATTCATGATCGTAATCACTAGTTTGTCCTATCTGAAGACAACTGACCATAAGAGAGGGTAACAAGCTGTGTGAATTTTTCGGAAGATCGAGAGAAAAGGCAAGAGAGATCCTCCGATACTCAGTAATGTAGAGACTTTTCAATTCCTTTGTATGCAAGAAACAGTTAATGTGCTATATTGTGCGGATATGCTCAATGATTGGACTTGCAAAACTGAACCAGGACTTTAGTATCTAATCAACTGGTAGATTGTCTTAGCTCTGAGTGAGAATTCATGTACAGTGTGGTATCGAATTGCTAAAGTATGTTATAGCCTGATAGTTCTTGAATCTAGAATAACAAAATGCTTGTGTAAGAATGTTAGTTGAATAGGATCAAGTCAGAAATTTAACTGGTAGTAGGTATTGTCTCATATTGTTTATGACTAAGACATTAACAATATGAGACAATATGGTTAATTGAATATGATTAACCAGACATAACAAGGTTATGTCTGGTTAATCATATTCAATTTTGTAGGAGAGATTCAGTCTTGTTAAGTGATCTTAATATTTGTCTATCGTATTAGAGTAATGAATAAACCTTTCTTTTTCTTATCTAACAAATTGCCTGATCTGTGAACTCAATGCGCCACTCATAAAATTAGAACCAGTGCAAGTTAATTAGTGGGGATAGCTACAACTGCAGTAAGAGTAAAGATATACAAATTTTTTTTGTAATTTGAAATTTTAATTGTTTGATTATCGAATAGCATGTCATTCTGAGTGTTAACTCCCTGACAAGGAAGATTCTCCTGTCTAAGAACTTGGATTGCACAGCTTTAACAAACAAATTTTTCTATATTCTGACACAAGAGTTAATTCCAGATTTGTATCAAAGAAATTTGGCTCTAGCCGTGGGCAATTTCTTTGTCCACCAAGTTTTGCACACGTGAGCAATTTAAGTAGTGGCCACAGAGCAGAAAGGGTGAAAGCAGGCACGAGAAATTATATCAAGTAATAGGGATATTCACTAAAGATAACAATCGTAAGTTTTAACAATAACAAATTAAAACCACAACAAACACACTCACAAGGTAAGAATTTAAAGTAAGTAAAAAAAAAAGAGAAATTTAACAGTACTATAGTATGTGTCGGTAGTAGCCATAAAAATATATATCCCCCCCCCCAAAAAAAAATAAAAAATAAAATAAAATATTGGAATAACCATGCAACATAGCTGGGCTTTGTTTTTCTTCCCAAAAGGTGATTCATCACATTAAAGGTACAAAGCAATCACTTCAGATAATTTATAAGTTTTTGATAATAAGAAAAGTGATGATTATGAATCAGAAATCTTGTGAGGTTTGGGATAATTAGGCAGAAGACACTACCAATATTTCATATTAGTTAGAGACTTCAGGGAGTACAATATAAAACTGTAGCACCCTGGAGTCAACACAAAACTAAGTGAAACAAAAGGACAGAAGGCACCTATTTGAGGCCTTGATAATTGTCAACTTTGATCTTGAATCATTAATGTTTCCCATATTTTGGGAAGTTTTATGCATCCATAGTTATTCAGATTAGGCTGATTTCTGAGAACAGCTGTAGATTTTTTTTTTTTCTCTGCTTAACTTTCTAGCAGCTTTTCCAGTTGGTTTTATGAGTAACATCTAAAGCATGGTCTTCAAGATCCAGATGACCATAGTCATGATTGCAGATGTATTTTTTATATTCTATGTGAACAGTAGCTGATCTTCCTGTCTGTCCATAGTTGGTGCACCTGGAAGAACAGGGAATGCTGTATACATCAGGAACTAATAGAGGAGTGAAGTTAAACAGATAAGGGTAGCTAGTTTCAAGTGCTTCTTGAAAGCTATACAGAGGGTGCATTTCTTTAAAATTTTGACTGGTTTTTCTGATGTGCCACAGACATAGGGATGGTGATACCATTATTAAAATCCTTCTGAAGAGAGTCTTTTGTCCAGATGTTTTGTATTGCCCTTTTTTGTGTTACATATTGTACTTCCTGAAGTACAACATACAATGTGACTGAAATGAAATATGTGAAGAATTAAATAATACTTCTAATCCTTTCTCATGCTATTTTACTCCATTAAGTCTTTAGCATAGATAAAACAGAACTGCATGGTATGTACGTAAGCCAAAAATGACTCAAAGCTTCAAAAACTATACTTGGAACTTTTTGATATACTTGTTCTTTACAGAAATGTCACCATTCAGTAGTCCTTTCAGTATCTCAAATTTGTCACAGACATTATAATAGTACTTTCAAAAATGACAAATATTGACAGATGAAAACTCACTCTGGACTGTTTCAAACAGTACTGTATATAAATAATTATAAGTACCTGATTGCTTAATGTGTATTTGGTTATGGTTGACCACTGAAGTATAGTGATTTTGAGTCTTACATTCAAGATTTAATGAGCAATTCTCTCCTTTCTTTGTTACCTCTGTTGGTTTGACTGTTGATAATTTTTATTTTTTTTTCGTATAATTGACTACATTTTGATTAGAAGAAAACATCTTAAGGAAGCAACAATCTGTTGGGATTACCTTACAAGTGGCACAGCAACACCAGCTGCTGTGTGCATACTTTAAAATAAGGTCAAAGATAAGAACCTTTGGAAGTCATGGGATGAAGACAGTTAAGAGGGTTTCGCTTAAAAGAAGAGTGTGAGGAACCGTTTTAAGGAGATTAGAGAGGATTTCGGATGGACTAGAAAGTGTACAAGATTGGTGGAGACATAATTTAAAAAAAATTCTGAACTGTGCAATCAATGTGCTTGGTGAAACATCTGGAAAGATTAGAGAGCAGGAGGGTTGGTGGTGGAATAATAATAATGTACAAGAAGTGACGGCTAAGAGGAAGGCAATGCAGATGTAGGACGAGTCAAGAGTGGAAGTAGACAGAGAGAAAGCGAGAAGCCAAGAGAGTTGTTGCGCAGGCGAAGGCCATGGCATATCAAGATCTTTATGATCAATTAGAAACAAAGGAAGGATAGAGAAAAATTTATCGATTGGCAAAATGTAGAAATAAGGCATCAAAGGACATCTTGCATGTGAGGCAGATCAAAGACTCGAGGAAGTGTATTAAGGAGGGATGTGGATATAAGAAACAGATGGAGAACATACTTTGTAAGACTTTTGAATGAGGAAGATGCGAGGACTCACAGAGAAGATGGGCAGCCTTAGGAGGGGGATTGTACAGAACATCAGTAGAGTGGAAGTGAAGGAAGCCATGAAGAGGATGAAGAATGGAAAATTGATGGGTGATATAGGATTCCAGTGGAGACATGGAAGGCACTGGAGGAAGAGGGAATTGACCTACTGTGGGACCTATTCATTAAAGTTTGCCAACAGGAAAATATACCCAAGGAGTGGAGGGAAAGTACCCTTGTTCCCCATCTACAAGGGGATGCACAAGACTGTAAGAATTACAGAGGAATAAAGTTGATGTCCCACACAATGGAAATCCTAGAAAGGTCTCTTAATGGAAGATTGAGGAAGTAGGTGGAGATTGCAGAGGAAGAATTTGGCTTCATGCCTGGTTGATCAACGACAGATGCTATCTTTGGGTTACAGCAGATGATGGAAAAGTTTTAAGAGAAACAACAGGAGCTACATCTGATGTTTATTGATCTGGAGAAAGCGTACAATAAAGTGTCAAGGCAAGAAGTCTGTCTGAGGGAGAAGAAGGTACCGGAAAAATGTCAGGTTGGTGCAGGTGTGGACAGTGTTATATGCAGATGACATCATGCTGTGTGCAGAATCAAGAGAAGAAGTGACTGCTAAACTGGAAAGACAGAGTATATGTGTTGCAAAGTGGATGGCAGCCAGGAGACTGGAAGGAAATGTCATCAGGAAGGTTAGGGAATTTAAATACTTAGGTTCAACAGTGGAAGAGGATAGAGAGGCTGAGAAGGAAGTGGGATGGAGGAACCGGAGAGAGAGATGACTGGAGTGCTATGCGATAAGAGGGTACCGATCAATCTAAAAGGCAAAATCTATAGGACAGCAGTGAGAACCAGCTGACATGTGCTATGGAAACTGTGGCCCTGAGGCAAAATAACGTCAGGAGGATGGAGGTAGCAGAGAATGCTTAGGTGGATGTGTGGCGTGACCAGAAAGGATTGTCTGAGAAATGACTGTGTGTGTGTGTGGGGGGGGGACGGTGAAAGTAACAAACTTGGGAACAAAGAGGAGGCAAGGTTGAAATGGTTTGGTCATGTGATGAGGAGGGAGGAGGATGAATATGTGGGAAGAAAGGTCATGCAGATGGATATGCAGGGGAAGAAGAAGCACGGATGACCAAAGAAGAGATGGAGGAAGACTTGAGGATGAAGAACTTGGATGCGGTTACAGCCCAAGACAGGCGAATGTGAAGGAGACTCACCAAAAACAGCGACCCTACTTAAGTGGGACAAGCTGCAGAAGAAGTGTAATTGAATCATTTTTATTGGAAAAGCAATTGAAATAATTCCTCGGTTGGATGTGGTTTAATAAACTTTATTATTTAGGATCTTGATAATTAAAAATTTAGAGATCTTAAAATTTCTCGAGTCTAGGCAAAACGAAACTTTTGATAATACAACTGAAGATAATGCATGGCATCTCTCTATAAGAATGATTATGAAATACACCATTTTATGACTACGGTTTTCTTACTTGTTACTATTGCACTGAGAATATTTGGACCAGTGGTAATTTCAGAAATCGTAGGTTATTTTTTTATATCCCCCTTTCTCCATCACTCAACTTATTTTTGCATTGGGTTTCTTTCATTTCTAGAAATATATGCTGGTTTACAGGCTTGGTACAGATAAGTCCTCATTAAGCAGTCATCATCATACTTACATAATTCAGTGTTTGGAGCAGTATGAAATGTATGTAGTGCCATGGCAGTAATTTGATACTTCATTAATATATTTTTTGTAATATTTTCTGCAGTAATCCAGAATTGTATCCTATTTATAACCTGTCTTATTTTCTTTGGTTTTATGTTATCCTTATTCCTTCTACACTATTTTTCATATTTTCCATATCCTTGGCTTGTTGTCTCTCCTGATGCTCTGGCTAATCTAAATATTTCATTTGCATAGCTATATATATCTCCTTTTCACAATATGACATTATTGATAGTGTTTTTATTATAAGCATTTCCTGTTATTGAGCATAACAAAAATCGATATTTCGACATCACCCGATATCTCCAAATGATGAGTTTACAGTTCTCTGAAACCTGAAAAATGCATGATAAAAATTCATGAATGATGTCAGGAGCGCAGCTTATTTGATTAATCGGTCATATCAAGAATGTGCGAAGCATATTACTAGCTTGGCTGAATGATTGTTTCAAATACACTGCTTGGAAAGAAGTTGACAGGCACCCCTCATGGGCAAGATATATCGTCCCATGTAATGAGTCACATGCTTATAGCTAGTGCGAATTGGAGAAATATGATGCTCCAGGCAGTGCAGCTGTGTCCACTGAAATGGCTTTTAAGGGAACTGACGGAGTCTGAAAGGGGACATTGTAATAGGATGCAAATTGTAGACCTATCTGTTTGGCAAATTGGGCCACCCAGTCAGTGATACCATACTGAAATGGAAATGCAGGGAATCAACTGCAAATGTTACCCACAGTGAAAGACTCACCACACTCATCGAACATGACTGTAGGATGCTATGAAGAATAATATGTAAAAACTGACATTCATCTCCCGACACATTAAATGTGGAGTTCCAGGCATTGACTAGAACAAATCTGCACAAAAACATTCAGAACTGAGGCTCACAACATGGGTTTCCATGATTAGGACCACAAAATGCAAGCCCACACTATCCGAACGAGCATGCTGTGTCATGGAAGCTTGGGAAGCTGTGTTATGGAGCAACTAATCATGTTATACCCTTTACCGAGCAGATGGATGGGTGTGTTAGATGAATGGTGAACATCTCATCCCCGAGTACATAATCCCAACTAACTACTAAATTTGTAGGTGGTGGTGTAATGGTATGGTTATGTTTTTACTGGTTTGGCCTCAGGCCTCTGTGGTGCCATGAACATTGAACTCTAAGATATTTGAACATTCTGGACACTGCAATGCTTCCTACATTGTGGCATTTATGCAGAACTGGCCATTGTCTCTGTCAGCAAGACGATGCACTGTATCATAAGGCTACTGCTGTAACTGCATGGTATGTGGACATGAACATCACCACACTTAACTGAAGGTAAGAGGGGAGGGGAAGTGAGCTCTTTCTTGTGTAAGATCACACAGAACTGAGTTTTGGTGACATTGAAGTTTACAAGGAGGAATGAGTGTACTGTCATCAGCAAAAGCTATGGATGGGATTGGAAGTCTGTGAGAGCAGGTCATTTCTATACAAGAGGAAGAGAGTGGGTGAAAGCACAGAACCCTGGGGTACTCCTGCATTGGAGAAATTAGAGAAGAGTAAACCATCCACCATGACATGTAACGAGCGACCAGTGAGAAATTTGGCAATTCAGTTGTAGAGTGAGGAAGGCAGACCATGGGACAGGTAGTTTAAGTAGGACCCTGTGTCAAATGTCAAACCCAATCAAATGCCGTTGAGATATCAAGGGCAACCACATGAGTTTTTCCAAATTTCTCCATGGCCTGAGTCCAGAGGTGGGTGGTGAAAGCAAGATCAGCTGTAAATCGAGTGGTGGAATCTATACTGCTTTACTGATTAATTGGTATAAGGTGGTTCCAAAGTTGGTTGTTGATGACCTACATAATTTTAGAGAGAACAGAAGGGAGAGCAATTGGATGGTAGTTTGTTAGTTGACTTTTATCACCTTTCTTTGGGATGGGCTGGATGAGAACTTATTATTATGTTACACCTCCAGGGAGTTCAAAGACTCATCAAGGGAGAGTGTGCCAACAGCATCCTCTTCCAACTACTAACCGCGCTCCAACTTGCTTAACTTTTTGCATGAGCCATTAGTAGCAGAGGCTCTACCAATTGTTTCCATGTTGTAGGGTAGATGCCAGTTGAATAGGATAGATTGAAGAGGCAATACAGATTAGGTGATAGTTTTTTGAGCACAGTTTTTTAGCACAATAGGTGGGATACCATCATTACCAGATGTCTTGTTTATGTTCAGGTTATTAAGGATTTCTTTTTGATGGAAGACTATGGGAGACATGAAGGGAGCTGTTCTTGGTGTAGTGGAGGGAACTTGTCTCAGGTCATCAATGCAGGAATTAGAAGAGAAGAGTGATGCCAGTAAGTTGGCCTTGTCTTTCGGTGAGGTAACCACAGTATTGTCAGGATATGAGAGTGGTGGAAATCTGAGTAGGCAGAAATTCTGACAAGGCCTTGGCAAGGAACCAGAAAGAAAGATTGCCATTTGGGCAGGCAGCATTTGGCCATTTCAGTGTAGTGTTTCCAATAGACCAGTCTCCAGATGTTCAAGAACAATGTTAATAGGTTGCTTTTTTTTTTCTATTATCACATGCTCACACAATACTAATGTACTATGGCTCTCATGACTACTCGTGTGGGGATAAGTATTGAAAAGGAAATTAGAATTATTAATCTTATCTACCACATAATGTGTTAGATTAATGGTCTCTTTGTGACCAAGTTATAAATCTAATTAATGCTGTGGTAGGGCACTTAACCCAGTGTTAGTAAGGTGGCAGTGTCAGTTATTTCTTTCTGTATGTTTGGGGTCTGTGACACCCCCACCTTACTAATTCCAGGTTAATCCTATCTATGTAGGCTACTATGCTTGTTAATGCATAAATTCTCTAGCTTGATTGTTTTACAGAAGAAAATCCTTATTGGGAGTCGGAGACCTCCACTTCCATAGGAAACTGATTCCCAATCAGTTGAAAAGCGAAAAAAAAGTTCCTTCTATCTTCAAGAGGATTTTAAGCTTCTTCTTTCTATTGAGAGGGTCTCCTTATTACTGATTCTGTCATGATTCAGAAATGCTGATATTTAAATCTAAAACAAAAGTTTGTGTTTATTTATGCTAAGCATACAATTTGAACTTTTTATTCAATTTATAATTATAAAAGTATGTTTAGAAATAAATTAAATTGCATTTTAGAGTTATTGGGTGATCATAATGTTTTTTTTTTCTCTCTCTCTCTTGACAGTATTATGATGTTACCTTCCCCACACAAAGAGATCAGAATGCATTTGAGAAAAGTGTGTTTAATAAGACACACAGGGCAAACTGTAAGTATAAAAATTAAAAATGTTTGATTGATATATATATATTGACGTAGATGCAAGTTAAATATTATATAACATTATTATATAGTGTATAAAATAACAGTATAATTTTATAGCATGAGTAGGCTGAAACCAGATTTTGATAGATGATATAATACAGTAGTTCCCCTCCCCCCCCTTATCCACTGGGGATATGTTCTAAGACGCCCCACAGATACCTTAATCTGCAGATAGTACCGAACCCTATATATATATATATATATTAAAGTTACCAAGTAATTTTATAAACTTAGTTATTTTACTCCTAATCCCAAGTAAGCAAACAGTTAAGTTTGCGCCTGAACGTAGTTCAAGTCTAAGGTATTTAGCTAGACCCTAAATACCAAGGTTTTAGTAATACAGAGCCTTATCAACTTTACCTATACAAGTTGCTACAAGGTGTTTTTATTTTGACTTTTAGACTTTAGACTTGAACTATGTTCAGGCGCAAACGTAACTGTTTGCTTACTTGGGATTAGGAGTAACCAAGTAAGCAAACCAAGTTTAATAATAACCAAGTTTATAAAATTACTTGGTAACCCTAATATACATTATTCCCAAGATAAAAAAACTTATTTACATCTATATCTCCTCCAGAGATTCTTATTCAAAATAAAAACACCTTGTAGCAACTTGTATAGGTAAAGTTGATAAGGCTCTGTATTACTAAAACCTTGGTATTTTAGGGTCTAGCTACTCACTGAGGAGACCTCAAAAAAGGTTGAAACCAGTCTGGGTAGTAACCCCACCCATAATGTATTGCAGTATACATCTCTTAGTGAGATGTGCTTTACATTATGGAAAATACTAAGAATAGTGATCAGAGCTTTATCCACCTTTACAATGAGTTGCCCTGGTGTTGCACCACCTTTAGACTTGAACTACGTTCAGGCGCAAACTTAACTGTTTGCTTACTTGGGATTAGGAGTAAAATAACCAAGTTTATAAAATTACTTGGTAACGCTAATATACATTATTCCCAAAGTAAAAAAACTTACACACACACACACACACACACACACACACACACACACACACACACACACACACACACACACACACACTCAGCTAATTCTCTTTTTACATGGCTTTCTTTACATGATTTCGAAATAACACAGTTTAAAAACATAAGCAATTCTATTTTTACACTGTAGATTTTGATTTAACATGGTTCAAATGGCACTTATTTTTAAAATTTCTGTCTGAATTCAGTTCTGTTAAAAAGAGTATTTCCATTATAATTATCTACAATTTTCCTCCAAATCAGTCTGTTACTTGTCAAGACTCCAACATTATCAGATCTTATATTTCTATCGTCTAAGGCACTTTGTACCGTATCAATCCACCTATATCTTGGTCTTCCTCTGGGTCGTTTTGCTGCCAACCTGGCAGAGAACACTTGTTTTGCTAATTTTTCCTCGCCCATTCTGTTTAAGTGACCATACCACCTGAGATTAGCTCTACGAACGCATTCCTGGTTGCTGACAATGTCAAGTTCTTTCCTAATATCCTCATTTTTAATATGATATTGCCATTGATGCCATCTGTTCATGCCTATAATCTTTCTCAGGACTCTCATATCTGCGGTCTCTAGTCTTTGGTCAAGTGTTTTACTTCTGACCCAGCTCTCAGATCCATAAGTTAAAACTGGTTTGAACACTGTCTTGTATACAGCTAATTTAGTGTTCCGACTAAATTCTCTCTTATTCCATATGAATTTATTCAATTGACTTCCCACCATACCAGCTTTGCTGATTCTGTTGTCTATTTCTATATTTAATTTACCATCTTCAGTAAAAATCGTGCCTAAGTAGCTGAAATGTTTTACTTGTTCCACAGGTTCTCCATTCACAACACAGTTGACATTTTCAATGATTCTGCCTATTTTCATTGTCTTTGTCTTTTTATTGCTGACCTTCATACCATATCTATTACAACAGCTATTCAATTTAGTCAGAGAATCTTGCAGACTTGTAGCAGATTTATTTAGAAGTATAACATCATCTGCATAAAGCAAAGAGCTGACATTAACATCTCCAATTTTGATATCATGTTTAATACCACTTTCCTTCATAATGTGATCTATATAGATAATGAATAACAGAGGGGATAATGTACATCCTTGTCTCACACCAGATTTAACATTAAACCATCTTCCTGTACTTCAATTCTAACTGCTGACTTACAACTCAAATAAAGACTAAGTATTGCTTGATATAATGCCCCATTGACACCATATAACTGCAGCGTATTGAATAGCTTCTCTCTTGGCACCTTGTCATATGCCTTTTCCAAATCGACAAAACTTAAATACAGATCTTTGTTATATTCCCATGCTTTCTCGACTGTTTGTCGTAAAGTGAAGATCTGATCCTGACAGCCTCTATTTGGCCTGAATCCATCTTGTTCTTCACCAAGCTTTTCTTCCACAATTCTTCTCAACCGTTTCTCAAGTATACTTGCATAGATCTTGCCAGGAACACTCAGTAGGGAAATACCTCTGTAATTCTCACATTCAGTTTTATTTCCCTTTTTATATATAGGTACTATGAGAGCTCTACTCCAATCATTGGGAATTCGTCCCTCTGTCCAGGCTTTCTGAACTATGCAGTGCAGCCACTGTAAGACTCTTATACCACCATACTTCAGCAATTCTGGTCGAATATCATCTACTCCTGCTTCCTTTCCAAGCAGGAGTTGATGATATTCCAAGCCTTTGATGGCTTTTTCTACTTCAAGTATGGATATGTATTCCTGACTGCATGCCTGGTCAGTGTTTTTTACCGCTGTGCTGTCATCACTGCTTGTTTCATTTAGCAGTTTTTCAAAGTAATTACTCCATACCTCAAGGATATCTTTTTCTCCTGTTTTCATGTAACCTTTTTCATCTCTAACTCCTTTTACAGCACTCTTTCCTCCATTCCTAAGCTTCTTCAACAACCTCCAGAATATTTTGCCACCTTCTTGATATTTATTTTCTATATTCTTGCCAAAGTTCTCCCATGACTTTTGGTTAGCTAGTTTTATTTTACACAATGTGTAGCATTCTTGCATTTGTCTCTATATTCCTAAGAGCAAAAGCTGACTTATTTGACAGGAACTTTTGATATGCTTTCTTCTTTTCCTTCACTGCCTCTTTAACTTCCTGTGTCCACCAGGGAGTTCTGATTTTTTTATCCTTGCAGACAACCTCACCACATGCCTCTCTGGCAGGATCAGTCAATGTTTTCTTCAGAGTTTGCCACTGAATCTCAAAGGTTTGATTCCTGTTCTCAAACTCTTTCTTTTTTTCTTCAATAATCTTTGTGTAGTTTAGTCTACAGTTCACGTCTGAGAGCTGCTCAACTTTTGTTCGCTTTAAAACTTTCTTACATGTTATTCTTTTCAATATGAAATTCAATTTTATCCTGCTCAAGACTAAATAGTGATCACTTCAAATTTCAAATCCTCTGTACACTCTGGTGTCCTACACCATGGAGAAAACATCACTGTCAACAATAACATAGTCAATGAGACTTTTCTTATTCCTTGCCTCTTCTCTCCATGTGAATTTGTGCACATTTTTATGTTGGAACATGGTGTTAGTAATAACCAGTCCATGTCCTGAGCAGAAATCCAACAGATATTCGGCATTATTATTAGCTTTGCTCTTTTCTCCAAATTAAGAACATAACTAATAATAAAATAAAACAATTATAACAACATACTGTAATAAAAGTTATATGAATGTGAATGGAATCTTAGCAACCTAAACATAAGTTTATTTTTATTTTTTTTTTATTATTATTTTATGAAGTCGAACATTAACCTTTTCACTTAAAAGGAAGCACTTTGACTTCTCTTTGGCATATCCGAATTGCCAGCATCACTACTCTTGCACTTGGGGGCCATTATTAAGTAAAATAATGGTTACTTGAACACAAGCACTGCGATACCATGATAGGCAATCTGATAACCGAGAACTACTCAGAACAACATGCAATTTAAAACTTATGATGAATTGTCTATTACAAAAGAAAGAGCCATATGGCTTAATTTGGCAATGTAAAATTACATTGGCAAAGTGAATATTAGATTCAACATTATTTCAAAGCTGAATGTTTGTATAAATGCTGAAAGTTGCATAAGTTGACCTTAGAACTTACGAGAATACAATCCTCGGCATCCTCGAGTTGCCTTGGCTACTTAAGTCAAGTAGTGCAAGCTAAGGTAACTTGGGGATGCCAAGGATTGTATTCTCATAAGCTGTCTTGTCAACTTATGGAACTTTCATTTCTACAAACATTTGGCTTTGAAATAATGTTGGATATAATATCCACTTTGCGATGTAATTATAAATTGTTTATTTCTGTAATTTTCCATTGAATATTTTCGGACCAGGGTTGACTGTGGATAGTGAACCTGCAGATAAGGGAAGATCGGTATGTAGTTTACAAACTACACATTTTTACAGTTTATTTATTTACAGTATTGCATATATTGTGTGAACAAATGTTATCCTTGTTGGCTAAGTAGATAGCATTTCCAAAAGAGCATAATGACTGAGTCACTGTGGCTCCGTCATTATGCTCTTTTGTTGGAAAGATCTGAGCGTGAATTCATTCTAAAACTTCAAAAGGACTTTTCAATTGAAGTTAGTTAGTTTTGCACAGAAGTAACTGTTTTTTTTTATTCCATGAAATAAGCAAAACAAGCAAATATATACCATCATCCACTTAACAGACATAATAGACTGGCCTTGTAAGTTACTTGACCATAATTCCAGACATCTGTAGCAGACTGTGGGTTCAAATACTACTTTGGCATGGATGCTTGTGAATTTTTTTTAGGTAGTAAGTGAAGTTTATCACCTGCCATCCTGCTTATTGGAGGCCTATAGTGGCTTGAAAAAAAAAAAGTATCTTGTTTGTTTTCTACAGTGAGATTTCTGAATTATTAACCTATAGCATAAAGATCAATTGCAGAGCTAGTAATTAGAAATCTTTTCATTGATGGGATTCATTATCATCAGTTTCCTAATATCACTACATAATTAAGTTTACATTATTATTTTCCTCAAAAGTTTTCCTCCAGATTAGTCTTACTTGTCAGCACCTCAATACTGTTGTATCTAATATTTCAGTCTTCTAAGGCACTTCTGACTGAATCAATCTGCCTAGACCTTGATCTTTCTCTGGCTCTTTTTTCTTGCTATCTTGGCAGCAAACAACTTCTTGCTAAGCTATCATCTCCTATTCTGTTTAATTGGCCATACCACCCTTAGATTAGCCCTCCTCACATTCTTGAATGCTAACAATATCAAGTTTCTTCCTAATGTCTTCATTTTTAATGATTCTTCCATTGATGCCATCTGTTCAGGTTCCTAAACTGGTTTTAACACTGTCTTGTATACAGCTAGTTTAGTGTTTTGGCTAATTTCTCTCTTATTCTTTATAAATTTATACAGCTGGCTCCCCACCATATGTTTTGCTTCTTCTATTGTCTATTTCCAAATTTAATTTGTCATTTTCACTAAAAACTGTGCCTAAATAGCTGAAATATTTTACTTGTTCTATAGCAATGTGCCCTCTAATTTTTGCTGGCTCCATGTGTACACAAATATTTTGTGTGCAAGTTTCTATTCTCAGATTTAATGTGTGCAGTAGCCTGTGTACATGGTAGCTAGTCACAAGCCATAAACTGTTAATTTGACACACCTAACATTGGTGACAACATCTTTGTTAAAAGATCTTGTGTATTGCATGCTTAATACACCCTCTCTGTCCAAAAAAAGAAACTGAACTTTTCGAAAATATAAGAAACTAGTAGCGCCACCTGTTGTATCTTTTTGTTGTCAAAAGTGACAACTTTCATTAGTGTTGTGCCAACTGTTTATGACATTTGTTTCATTAGAAGCAGAGTTATAGTGCCAAGAGTGACAGTGCGTTTTGATGAACAGTTGGAAAATGAGTTTCAAACAGAGAGAGCTGCGATTGACTTTTGTGTTAAACTTGGTAAACGTTTTACTGAAACGTATCAAATGCTTCAAAAAGCATATGGTAATAAATGCTTATCTCGTACTCAAGTTTACAAATGGTTTAAGCGATTTCAAAGTGGTCGTGAGACGCTTGAGGATGACGAAAAGCTGGGCTGTCCAAAAACTGGACTGAGCTAAGTTAACATCCAAAAAGTGTGTGATTTCATCAAAGAAAACCTGAAATCATCCTTGAGATTGATTCAAGATGAATTGGGGATTACAAAATCAACTGTATACACAAAATTTTGACCTAGAGTTTGGGCCTTTGTAAATTGAATTCACGATTTGTTCCCCACAAGTTGATACACGACCAAAAAATGTATCGAATTGAACATTGCAAGGACCTCATTAAAACCACTCGTAAGGACTCAAACTTCCTTGAAACGATTGTTACTGGTGATGAAATGTGACGTTTTGAGTATGAGCCCTAAACAAAGTGCCATAGTGCTGAGTGGAGACAACCAGAAGAAGGGCATCCGAAAAAAAGTCGCTTGGAGAAGTCAAAAGTAAAGACAATGCTGATTTGTTTCTATGATTCCAAGGGCATTATCCACAAAAAATTTGTTCCACCTGGCAAACGGTCAATGGTGAGTTTTATCTTGAAGTTTTGAAGCAATTGATAGCGAGAATTCAGAAAGGAAAGCAATACGACATTGAAAAATGTTCAAGTGGCAGTAACTACGATCCTCAACAGTATCCCAAAAACTGATATAATAAAACTCATATAACGAATTAATTGACCATGCCAAACGCCATATCGAAGCTGAGTTTATTGATTGAAATAAATGATTTGAATAATTATAATTGGCCTGTGTTTTATTTGCTATTAAAAGTTCAGTTTCTTTTTGGTCAGACAGTATATTTCTATAAGAGCAACCTAAATGCTTACTCCTTCAGCTATATATATATATACTGCATATATATGCAGTTTATAAACATATTGTCTACTTCTGGAATAGAAAATTCTGGTTTTAATGCATTAAAACCACTAACATATTTCTCATATTAACGTTGCCCTTTTTTGTCATTTAGCTCTAAAATTGGAACACTAAATTAGTTTGCTTAAATCCATATAGCTAAAAGAAATCCATCACCTTTTGTACAAGTTCATGTGCCCATACTGTCTAGACAGGTTAGGTACTCTAAACAAATATGTTCTTTACAATTTGCTGAAGTCAACATCAGTTTGCCCACATGGCGCAGTTTAAAACTAACTAATCAGAGTGAACATTATAAAGTTGGTATGGGTTAGAGTAATATTGAAGTGGAGACATTGGAAAAAATTACTAAATAAAATAAGTGACAAGCATGATTTATCATATAATTAGGTTTTATAGTACGTTCAAAAATTGTTGGCTGTAAATTAGAAATTCTAAAAGTAAATACTTTGTGTGAAGTTACTAGGCATGTGCACTCCTTTTTTTTGACGAGTGTATACATGCCCACATATTCAAGCTTAGGGGGAATATTGGTCCATAGGTTCTCCATTGAGAATTGTTATAAAAATATAATTTAGTGCTCTTTTATTTTTTCCTATCAATAAACTCTTCCATGTTACTTTCTGTGAAGGATAAACAGCATCCCCCTTTTTCCTCCATGTTTTGTCTGGCACAGACCATACTATCATCTGTTTTAGGACCTTTCTTTAACATTTGCCATTTAAATTAAATTCTTATTCAAAGCGATTGCTGAAGCACTTATGTTTTTAAACTGGAATTACTGTTTTCTTTCCTTATCTGAAATTTGATTAAGTCTGATTCTTATTAATTGCAAAACATTAATCTTCTTTCTTTCTATTTTTTTTTCCATATTATTAATATATCATCCTTATTTCTTCTATACTGTTCCACTTTAGCACACAGCTCATATTTCTTGAAATCTGTTGTCATTCTTCATCTTTCAATTGTCAGTTCTCTGAAAATTATCTGTAAATTTAGGATCAAAATATTATTATGATTTCCTGATCTATCAACAGTTTCCCTCCAAATTAGTCTGTTACTTGTCAGCATTCCATTATTATCATATCTAACATTTCTTTCTTCTAAGGCACTTCTGACTGAATCAATCCACCTAGACCTTGGTCTTCCTCTGGGTTTTTTTCCTTGCTATCTTGGCATCAAACACCTGTTTTGCTAATCTTTTCTTTTCCATTCTATTTAAGTGACCATACCACCTTAGATTAGATATGCTCACATTCTTGAATGCCAACAATGTTGGGTTCCTTCCTGATGTCTTCATTTTTAATATGGGACACGACAATAGCTGCGAAATGAGTACTCATAATGGAGAACTTTAATTATCCAAACATTGATTGGATAGCAATAAAATCTCTTGGGAAGAATGAAACCAAATTTATTGAGCTCTTGCAAGACTACTTTCTTAAGTAGCATGTGACAGAACTAACTCGAGGTCAAAGAGTGTTAGATCTGATTATAGTGTCAGGATGTTTCATTTAAAGACGTAACTATTCTTCCTCTAGTCGGTGACAGTGATCATGTGGTACTTACTTGAACTGGATAAGTTTATGAATGTTCCATTCAGAAAAGGTTACATGCTGAACTACAAAGCAAAAATTTATGACCAGTTGAGGAGTATACCTGGTTCATTGCAATGGATTAGAAGAATATGTAATTGTAGAAATACTAGTGGTAGTTGTGGAGGGTGGTAGATGGCGTTAGTGTTGTTGCAGTTAGTTGTAGTTGGTGGAATGAGTGGTGGAGACAGAGTTGTAGAGTATTTACCCCTCCCTCAATGAGTCCTTGGACTCCCTGGAGGTGTCAAATAATAATAATAATATCAACAGTGCATGGGAAGCATTTAAAAAATACTTACCTAGAGTTTTAAGAATATATAGGGTAGAGGTCAAATGGATTTGTAATCTTATCAGACAAGAGATTCATAAGAAAAGGATGATGTGAAAGGAATACCATGTTAATAAGGATAATGTCCATTATGAAAATTAAAAGCAGCAGGCCAAATGAGTCACGACTGTTGTATGAAAAGCTAAGTCTGGGTATGAAAAGAAACTTGCTCTGCAAGCGAGTGGATTTTTATATCCACTTGCTTATAAAGAATGAATATAAAAGAATAACTCCTGAATGCAGGAGTAAGGTGACAGATGCAGAAGAGGTTATTCAACTGAGTGCCCATTTTGCTAAAAACTATCAATCTGGTGTATACAACATTGAGCTTGCTGCTACTGTAAAGAAGGGTGCTGTTTTCCAATATTATTTGTATTATCTCTTGGTTTATTTTCTTATATATAATATCTCTTTATCTTTACTCTCTTCTATCTTTATTCTATTCCTAATTCTTTATAGCTTTACTCTAATGTGCTTTTTCTCTCTTATCCTTTTTCGTTTACTCTACTGCGTACTATGATTATCCACCTTCCGTATTTACTAGTCGAATGCCTATGAATACTGGAAATTTATTTGTCAGACTGTGCCACCAATATATCATTTAATTGGCATAAGATTAAATAAAACTTCCGGTAGATTTCCCTCTCTCTCACGAGCGAAGTTTCTTTTATCAATGTTTACTTTAACAGTCGTGGTTTGTAAGTAACTGAACTACATTTTTATTGCTTTAAATTATTTCCCCTCTCACAAGTCCAATTTATTTAAGAACAGTGCAGTTGTAAAATAAAAGATCAGGCAGCACTCTTTTAACAAAAAAATCAAAACACATTTACATTACTATGAAATATACATGAATTTAAACAATTAGGGAGATTGCTTTCTCTATCCATCTATAAAAATTCTTTAGCATAAATTAGAACCTTTTTTACTTCAACATTAAATACTTTCTTTAACTCAAAACTTATCTACTCTCAGTTTACAATTTTTACTTATTAAACTCCAAGTTTACTTGTAAAAAGGTTACCTAAATCTCTGTGAAATTATCTTTACAAATATGATATAAACTTTTAACATGCCAATTGACTCTCTTAAGGACACTTCTTATCACTATTAAACAAAAATCTTAAAAGGCCTATAACAACTATAAGGGGGAATATACAAAAGTGTGTAACTTACAAAGACTCTGTATCGCACATTCAGCCAAAAGTCTTTCACTAAAAGTTCTATGGCAATTCTTTCATCTCAGATCTCGAGCTTTCTTCAGGAAATTTTGCTTCAGTAGTATCTCATCGGAAAAATAGCAGGCTGTAAACTGCCACCTGCTGTACTCATACAGCTCCAGCAAAATGTTGTTCTCCCACGGCAAAAAGAAAAACTTCCGACCGAAACTACTTCGGGTAATTTACATCGCCTTTTCTCCTCTGCTTGGACTTGCCGAAAAATGCCTGGACGACTGGCTCTTTTTTCTGCCTTCTCCAATAGCTTGAACTCCCACCTCTAAGAAAATATATAATTGCCGGCAACTCTCAACTGGGATCCCTCTGGACTGGAAGTTTTCCTTCTCCTTTCAGCAACTTGAAGCCCTCTCTCTAGACTGGAACTGGGAGGTCCCTCTCTGGCAACTGCTGGAAGCCTTTCCTTCTTCAGCAATGTCTGGAAGCCCTCTCTCTGGCCTGGACTGGAATCTTTTTATTTTGCGATCACGGAACCTTGCACTGAGGGTAGTAAACCCCGAAGAATTCTGCATGACTCTTTTATCTTCTTTTAAGTTTAACCTGCTCATTGTTCTCCTCCGACAGTTGTCTCTAAAACTAATGGAACTCTTTGATACTTTGCTTCTCCTTTCAGGGCTGCCAGGCTATATAATTTAACCAGGCTATATAATTTGTGTCTCAGAACAGGGAAGATTCTGCAAGAGTGGAAAGAATGTATGGTAATCCCATTGCACAAGGATGATGCAAAGACTGATGTATCCAAATATCGACCAATCAGTATCTCTCTAAACCTAGCGGCACTCTTAGATACTATCTTTAAAGGTATTAGTGCAGTAAGCAACTCTTATATACAAAACTAGTAAACAACTTTTCCTGCGCTCTTACACATAACTATATACATATACAAAGTTCCCCTGGAAAAGCATTGCCTTTGTTTTTGATGTTAAAACAGTAAATACATTCACTTCCCACAGGGTTAGCTACATTAATATTTTGCAAAATGTACATAGAAACAAACAAGGTTATTTACAGTTCTCATGGGACTTGACCTATGTAAATAATCGATGTAAAGCGATTTGATATTTTTAAGCTACATCGAATTTTTACACTACCTCTCCACTGGATGAAGGAACTCAGGTGTACAAGGAGGAGGAGGTATTAGAGTTGTTGCACTAGGAAGAATTCAGCAATAGGGACTGATGGGATATCAGCACAGGCGCTAAATGAGTGTTCAGCTGAACTGGCTATTCCTTTAACCAGGCTATATAATTTGTGTCTCAGAACAGGGAAGATTCTGCAAGAGTGGAAAGAATGTATGGTAATTCCATTGCACAAGGGTGATGCAAAGACTGATGTATCCAAATATCGACCAATCAGTATCTCAGGTGTGGTGGTGAAAATTTTGGAAAAGTTGGTTAGGGCTTGCATTCAAAAATGGGTTGACAGAGAATCTCTACTTTGCAATGAACAGCATTGGTTTACATAGGGAAGATCATGTTTTAGCAACTTGCTCACATTCTATAATAATGTTACCGTTGAACTAGATGAGGGGAATGGATACACCTTAATACTTTTGAATTTTGCTAAAGCTTTTGACAGAATATAGCATGGAAGACTGTTGCATAAATTGGAGAATGTGGAATTGGATTATAAACTATTAGTATGGATAAGAGGATGGCTGACTGACAAAAAGTCGTATTTTTTTGGGGGGGGGGGATGCGAATTTGCAAGATTTAAGGTAACCAGTCGTGTTCTCAAGGGTCAGTCCTTGGTCCATTGTTATTCAGTCTGTACATTAATGACATTTGGAAGGTTTTGACATGCGACATACAGCTATTTGCTGATGATGCAAAGATATGTAGGGTAATCAGGATTGCTGCTGATATGCAGCACTTGCAAAATTAATTGTGAAATACTGATTATGAAGACAGATTGAGAATTTGTAGACTACAAACACTAGCAAAGAGGAGAAAGTGGGGTGATAAGATTGAGACTTACAAAACTTCTGAAAGGATTACACAGAATTTCAGTTGATGGAATTTTCCATTTTATGGAGGGTATTTAAAGGACAATAGGGCATCCTGGGAAGCTGAGAATGAATGCTGCTAAGAAGGAGGTGAGATCTAGATTTTTTTTTCCCCTCTGAGTGGTGCATGATTGGAATGGATTGTCATCAGATGTTGTGTGTGCAAACAGTGTAATGAATTCAAGAACAGGTATGGTAGCTTGTGCGTGTAGTATGTGGCTTACCTCAGTGAGTCCCTGACTCCCTGTAGGTCTCTCTTAAGAACAATAATAAGATTCTGTCATCTGTTCAGGCTCCGAATTTTTCTAAGAACTCTCATATCTGTGGCTTGTAATCTTTGATCAAGTGCTTTATTTCTTTTACTTCCCACCATTCCAAAGTTAGCATGACTCTCATACCAACTTTGGTATGGTGGGAAGCCAGTTGAATAAAAAATAGGTGAAATGTTTTATAGACTTTCCATTCAGAATGCAGCTGTATCTGCTCATTTTCAAGTTTTAGTCTTTTTATTTCTGATTTTCATGCAAAATTTGTTATAAGTGTTATTCTATTTTGTGTTTAGCTTGATCTCTCCAATTCTAATATCAGGTTTAATGCCACTTTCTTTCATAATGTGCATCCTTGCCTTACACCTATTTTACATCAAACTGCCTTCCTCCTGTATTTACTTCACTTCTGACCGCTGACCTACAAATTAAATATAGACTGTGCATTGTCCTGTATAATGTTCCATTTACATCATATAACTGAAGTGTTTTGAAAAGCTATCCTTGGGCACTTTATGCATTTTTCAGATATGCAAAACTTAAGTACAGATCCTTGTCATGCTCCCATGATTTCTCAACTATTTGTTGTAAAATGAAAATCTGATCATGACAACATCTATTTGGTCTGAATTCAGCTTGTTCTTCTCCAGTTTTTCTTCTACAATCTTTCTCAACCTATTTTCAAGTATGCTTGTATAAATCTTACCTGGAACACTTAGTAGAGAAATTTCTCTGTAATTCTCACATTTCTGCTTTATTCCATAGATGGGTACCATGACAGCTCTACCCTAATCACTGACTTTCTGACCAGGCCCTATGAATTATGCAGTATAGCCACTGCAAAACTTTTATACTTCCATATTTAAGCATTTCTGGTTGTACACATCCTCCAGCTGCCTTTCCATATTTCAAGTTTTTGATAGATTTTTCTACCTCAAGTATTGATATTCACTTCTGTTTCAATTTCTCTTGAAAATTTCTTACTACTGTTTTGTCACTGCCCATTTCATTTCATTTAACATCTTCCAAAGTAATTACTTGCATCTAAGATATTCTTATTTTCAGTTTTATTGTTACCTTTATCATCTTTGATTCATTTTACAGTATCTTTCCTCTATTTCTAAGCTTTTTTCAATAGTCTCCAGAACATTACATCTCCTTCCTGATATTTACCTTCTATATTCTTATCAAAGTCTTCCCAAGATTTTTGTTTAGATACTTTCACACATAGCTTAGCTTTCTTACATTTTTCTGTCTATTCTTTTAGCATCTGCCAACTTATTTGCTAGGAAATTTTGGTATGCTTTCTTCTTTTGCAGGACTGCTTCTTTAATTTTGTGTGTGGTTTGGTTGTTTGTTTGCCATGGTGTTTGTATTTTTCTATCCTTGCAGACAACTTTACCACATGCCTACTTAGCTGAATCAGCCAATGTCTTCTTCCAAGTTTGCCACTGAGACTCTAAGGTTTGTTTCTTGTTTTCCAACCTCTTCAAATTTTTGTCAATGATGTTTGTATAGTGAAGTCTACAGTTTACTTGTAAAAACTGTTCAACTTTATTTCTTTCTAAAATACTCTTAGATATTGTTCTTTTCAATGTAATATCCATTTTTGTCCTACTTAGCACTAAGTAATGGTCACTTTCAGTTTCAAGTCATCTGTATACTCTTATCTCCTGAACAAGCATGAAGGCATCACTATCACCAATGACATAATCAAAAGACTTGTCTTATTTCATGTCTTCTCTCCACATGAACTTGTGCACATCTTTATCTTGGAACATGGTGTTAGTAATGACTAGTCCATATGCCAAGCAGTAATCTACCAGATAATTACTATTATTATTAGCATTGCCATTTTCTCCAAATTTTCTTTGTCAGCTGCCTGCTCTAGTGACTTTAACGTTTTCTATTTCTTTCTTAGATCTTCTGTGGGACCATAGGTACAAATAAGTTTCAATGTCCATTTTCCCAGTTTGAAGCTTGCTCACATAACCACTCGAAACTGCCTTCTAATCAAGAAGTTTATCTTCATGTTTGAGATCAAAATATCTGAATCTATAATTAAACTTCTTGTCTACTGTTCAAAAATCATTTTTGCTATGTCACGTGTTCCTCTAAAAACTCGGTTTCTTGAGATAACTACTTCTGTAATCATTGTAGACTGGCTTCTTTCTGATTTCAAGCACATGCACATATCAAGTTAAGATACCATAGAGAATATCAGACTAACCTGAGATGAAATGGTAGTCATCATGTCATGGTAACTCTCAGCTGTTAGTATAGAATGCAGTGACTTTTTGGGATAGGACAGTATCCTTACAGTTTCTGTGTTCATTATTTGTAGGAATAAAGAAAGGGCAAGAAAGGAATTGGGCATGCACTGATTTCATTCAATCAAATCTTTTTTAGTGAAGAAATGATCAGTCTGTTTTCTACCAACTATGAGGTGAAGGTCTTTCCCATTGCTGGAGGGACCCAGTCCATCTTAGGAGAGTGTATTTATACTTGGATGAATGCATGTATGAAGGTGAAAGACAATCACAAACATCCATGCTTAGGTGGGATTCAAACTCGTAGCCTCTTGGCTGAAGAGCGGGGATACGCTAATCACTTGGTCAACCAGGCTGGCAGTGAAGAAATAGCAGTATGATATTCATTACTATATACCTGAAGAGGGAAAACTTCATTTATCCATGTTGTTCTTTTTTGCTCACAGATGTTTTCTCTGAGAAGATCCAGGATTCAGACAGTGATGTTGAAATTTCCTAACATAAAACTGATTTGTCTAGTTAAGGATAATAATGAATTCAAGTAAAACAATCATCATCATCAAATTCCTGACATGTACCCTCAAGGGTTGTACAGGATAGTATTACATGAAAAATTTACATCATTACTAACTTCCTATCTACAATTTTCTTCCAAATCAGTCTGTTATTTGTCAAGACTCCAACATTATCAGATCTTATATTTCTGTCGTCTAAGGCACTTTGTACTGTATCAATCCACCTATATCTTGGTCTTCCTCTAGGTTGTTTTCCTGCAAACCTGGCAGAGAACACTTGATTTGCTAATCTTTCCTTGCCCATTATGTTTAAGTGGCCATACCACCTGAGATTAGCTCTGCTAATGCATTCCTGGATGCTGACAATGTCAAGTTCTTTCCTAATATCTTCGTTTTTAATATGATATTGCCATTGATGCCATCTATTCATGCCTCTAATCTTTCTCAGGACTCTCATATCTGCAGTCTCTAGTCTTTGGTCAAGTGTTTTACTTCTGACCCAGCTCTCAGATCCATAAGTTAAAACTGGTTTGAACACTGTCTTGTATTCAGTTAATTTAGTGTTCTGACTAATTTCTCTCATATTCCATATGAATTTAATCAATTAACTTCCTACCATACCAGCTTTGTTGATTCTGTTGTCTATTTCCATATTTGATTTACCATCTTCAGTAAAAATCGTGCCTAAGTAGCTGAGATGTTTTACTTGTTCCACAGGTTCTCCATTCACAACGCAGTTGACATTTTCAACGATTCTACCTATTTTCATTGTCTTTGTCTTTTTAATGCTGACCTTCATACCATATCTATTACAACAGTTATTCAATTTAGTCAGGGAATCTTGCAAACTTGTTGCGGATTTATTTAGAAGTATGACATCATCCGCATAAAGCAAAGAGCTGACATTAACATCTCCAATTCTGATATCATGTTTAATACCACTTTCCTTCATAATGTGATCCATATAGATAATGAATAACAGAGGGGATAATGTACATTCTTGTCTCACACCAGATTTAATGATAAACCATCTTCCTGTACTTTCTTCAATTCTAACTGCTGACTTACAACTCAAATAAAAACTAAGTATTGCTTGATATAATGCTCCATTGACACCATATAACTGTAGCATATTGAATAGCTTCTCTCTTGGCACCTTGTCATATGCCTTTTCCAAATCGACAAAACTTAAATACAGATCTTTATTATATTCCCATGCTTTCTCAACTATTTGTCGCAAAGTGAAGATCTGATCCTGACAGCCTCTATTTGCCCTGAATCCAGCTTGTTCTTCACCAAGCTTTTCTTTCACAATTCTTCCCAACCGCTTCTCAAGTATACTTGCATAGATCTTGCCAGGAATACTCAGTAGGGAAATACCTCTGTAATTCTCACATTGTTTTATTTCCCTTTTTATATGTGAGTACTATGAGAGCTCTACTCAAATCATCGGGAATTCGTCCCTCTGTCCAGGCTTTCTGAACTATGCAGTGCAGCCACTGTGAGACTTTTATACCAACATACTTAAGCTGAAGTAAAACAATGAAAAGGGAAATTTTAACATTTCGTATATTCTATGTACATCCACAGTTGTTTATAACCAGATTTTTTTTATTTTTTGTTTTTATTTTTATCTAACTCACATGTGAAAGGTCACAAGACCTGTAGAATATCAGTGACGTGTGTGTGAGGACCAGCATCAAGTGGCCTAAAATATTTTTACCCCCAGAATAAATACTTGCCACATGACACTAACGTATAATTTTGTGTGAGATTGATTATAAAAATATATAAATTTGCATACTTGTAGTTTACAGATGAGGAAACATATATTATAGAATGGGGGTGGGGGGGAAGGGAGATGCTGTGTTAGTGCTACCCACAACTGGACAGCTAAATCTTTTGATCTTAGTCGATGCTCCTCTAACAAGATAATACTAAGATCAAAAAACTGGAAATAAAACTTCACTCAGTATACCAATCAGACCTGGCACTGTCTGTTTATCAATTTTTTCTGTCTGATGTCTCACTTCTGTAATGGGCACTACTTTGCCATTGTTGAAAAAAAAAATGAGACTGAATGTCAAGAATTTCTTTGCATCGAAGGATCAGACCTAGTATTATACAGGAATCAAACTTCATGTGGAAAGATGGATCAAGATCTGTATTTTGTTATATTATCAGTCCCAAACATGAAGGAAAGCTAAACCTGTAGTTGAAGATATTGTGTGCTTGTCATTCTTAGGACCCTTTTCAAGTTTTCTTTCATAGTTCCCTCACATTGTTTTCCACTGTCTTAGAGCAAATTAAAATAGTTTGTTTATTCCAAGAAATGGAGCCTTTACAGCTGCTTTAGTAGTGTTTTTGCTAAATGCTATCATTCAAAGTTGTTTATCTCCCTCCTCCACTTCAGGGAAGTAATAGAATTATGTACAACATCACATTCACTGGTGAAATTGCTTTCCATATGATAATGATTTCTGTATGATGTATAGTTGCCAGTATAAAATTTGATCTTAGCAACTTATCTCCCTCAGCAACTTGATTATAATTATATTTTAGATAACTAGAAATATTCTTTTTTTAGATTTGAAATGTAATACTAAGTAATCACATAATGAAATGTAATAATGAAAAATGCGATTATATAATTTAAATTTTTTTAGCTGAAATTGTTATGATGGATGCATTGACGTGTGTGTACAGAAGCAATGTGGATCTGTACTTTTATGTGATGGGAAGGACTCAAGAGAATGAGGTAAAGATCATTAAAAATTTATGCATAAGGATTTAAGTAATATTGCAGCTGCTGTTTGTTACAGTGAAATCTGATCATAAAACTGAAGCAGGCGAAAAAAAAAAATCCTTCTCGGTTAATGTGTTTATATTAGTAATAAGCATCTGTGTAAATAAAATTAAAAAAAATACAGAAATTGTAAATCATAAGATTGAGTAGAAGAGCAGTTATATAGCAAGATGCTAATTTTATATATAGGACTGAGATATTAATTTCAGTAGCAAAATAAATGTTTTTATTTGCTTTGTCTGAAATGTTATCTTGACATTTTTACTGAATGCATTTTTCATGCTCACAGTCATTATCTTTACCTAGAAAGCTAAACATTAATGATTAAATTTACTTTGTATTCAAATAATGCAGGTTGTTTCATAAGGATTTAACCAATTAAAAATGTTATCTCATAAGACACTTTAGTAGTAACAATTAAATGTTCTATTCCAGAGAAAGTATCAAGTTTTCTGCTATAGTAGCAATTTTCTTTCTAGCTGCAGATTTATACTAAATCAATGAACCTGCCAATTGGCTACTCCTTACTTCATTGGACATAAAGTATTCCAAGGAATGATGTATTTGTGTTCTGACTAAGGACACTTAATGAACTGAAAGAATACATTCTTGCATTTCACATCTGTGAGTAGGTTATGTAAGACTAAACCCAAGTTTGAATATACTTTGGCTTCTTGCTTTTTATGAATTCCTGCAAATTATGCCTGGAATAAAAACTTGGTGCTTTTTCTGTTAAATGGTGTTTTTGTTTTATATCGCTACATTAATGTATAGATATAAACATTTACTAATGATCATATTGTGATATATCCTATATAAATTATAATTTAAAATTCTTGATAATCTCGGGTCAAAATTTAGTTTGTTTTGAGTTTTTCTAATCCGTCTTGGCTTAAATTTGTTTTAATCATAAATAGCACAATAAATTTGAAAGTAATCATTCATAAGTTAAACAGTGTTATTTTCCAGTTATATAAGCCTTCCCCATCACAAATTACTACACATTATAAACCCTCACAAGAATGTTGTAATAAATAGGTACCCGTTCATCCTATATAATCACAAATTTCATATAGAAGTAAATGTTATTTGTTATGTCAATGGGACGTGCACAGCAATACACAGTGTATATTTAAGTTTTCAGTTAGAATTGAAGGAAATACAGGAAGATGGTTTGGTGCATAATCAGGAGTAACACAAGGATACATATCTCCTCTCTTATTCATCTGTATAAATCATATTATGAAAGAAAGTGGAATTAAATCTGATATTTGAATTGGAGATATAAAACTCAACTCTTAGCTTTCTCCAGATGATGTATTCCTAAACACATCCACTGCAAGTCTCCAGGATTCTCTAACTTAATTGAATAACAACTGTAAGAAATTTGGCATGAAAATCTTTCTATTATTGTTCATGAGTGAACAATAATAGAAAGATCAAACCTATGATAGTAGGTAGAAACATGGAAAATTTCAACTACATTTTCTGAATGGAGAGCCTATAGAACAAATAAGATATTCCAGCTATTTAGGCATAGTTTTTAGTGAAGATGGCAAGTTAAATCTGAAAATAGACAACAGAATAAACAAAGCTGATAGGGTAGCCAGCTAAATAAATTTATATGGAATAAGAGAAAAATTAGCCGAAGCACCAAACTAGGAATATACAGGCAGTGTTCCAACCAGTTTTAAGTTATGAATCTGAGAATTGGGTTAGAAATAAAGCACTTGATCAAAGACTACAGGCCACAGATATTGAGGGTTCTGAGAAAAATTAGGGAGTGAATGAACTGATGGAATCATTGGCAGAATCATTTAATAATTTATATATATATTAGAAAAGAACTTGACATTGTTAGATTCAAGGATATGTGAGCAGGGTTGATCTAAGGTAGTATGGCTGCTTTAATATAAAGGCTAGCAAAAGAGGTCAAAGATGTCAAGAAATTATATTCTTGGCTTAATCCTTTATCCAAGTGTAAGCAAACAAAGCTTGCATGTGAAGTAACTTCACAACTTGGTAACTCGTATACAGAGGCTAATGACTTCACATCCTTAGTATACCATATAGATAGACATTTATAATGCTTTACATTATGGGAAGGGTCACTATCCAGACTGGTTTCAACCTGTATTGAGGTATGTTTAAGTATGGAACACCTCTCCAAAAACTCTGAGTGATCTACAGGTTCACTCAAAATCTCACTGAGTGACCCAAAAGGATTACTTCTAAACTCATTACTCTTGACCTGAATCACTCCAGAGAGAAGAAACCAAGCAGTGGTTCCATCCAATGCAGGCACAACCTGCCACCGAGTAGAACCTCTGCTCCCGAGGAAGTAAGCAAGCCAAATGACAAGCATCCCATCAGTGGAGTGAGGTCTCATCTCTTCTGGCATACCTAGAAGTAATGCCAAGGTTGAAGTAATGCAAAAGTCATATTTCCATATACAAGTAGCTAAAAGGTGTCACCCCTTTATGTTAAAATACTCTGGATTACAGATAGATGTTGAAAGTTTTTCCACTTGGTCATACTATAAATTAAAGATGCAAAGAAATTATATTCTTGGTTTAATCCTTTATCCAAGTGTAAGCAAAGTTTGCATGTGAAGTAACGTCATGACTGGACAACTCATATATATAGAGACTAACAACTTCACATTACTTGCCTTAGTAAAGGTCAGAACTTGTCTGGGTAATGACCTTTCCCCATAATGCTTAGTATTATATATGTCTGTAAGGATGTGTTTTGCATAATGCAATACTAAGGCAAGTGATGTGAAGTCATTATCCTCTATATAGGAGTTGCCCAGTCGTGAAGTTACTTCATGTGCAAACTTTGTTTGCTTACACTTGGATAAAGGATTTTTAGTATAACATAGTGGAAAAACTTTCAATAGCAAAACAGGTAATGTTTTGCTATTGAATGTTTGATGTCAGGAAAGAGACCCAGATAGCAAGAAAGAGACCTAGAGAAGTTCAAGGTCTAGGTGTATTGATTCAGTCACGAAATGTTAGATATAACAATATTGGTGTGCTCACAAGTAATAGACTAATTTGGAGGAAAACTGCTGATAGAAGATTAATAATAATGTGAACTTAATCATGTAGTGTTGTCATAACAACTTAAACACCCCTTGAGGGCAGGGCTCCAGAAATATAACTTACATCTAATAAAAAAAAAAGTTTACCTGCCCAGGATATCAGTCTACTTTACATAGGTGTTGTAGGTGATGTTAAAAAATTTGTTGACAAAACAATGTAATACATTCTTTAATACTTAATTTAGTTTACACATAATTATGCAGAAATACTTTCTTTTATGAAGGGTTTAAACTGTACACCACAACACAGCTCCTCACAACTCAGTTTGTGTTTTCTTTCATTTATTGTTCCTAATGAAAGATGAATTTATATCATTATCCATGAAAAATAATTTAACAAGGAAGAAAAATAATAAAATTCATGGAAAGAAGAAAGTAGGTAGCATTCGATGTGGACACTCACTTTTCTCAATGCACTGTCACATGATCCAGTATGATTTGTCTTTGCAAATACATAACTTTGCAAATACTTTTACATAATGCAGATTCTTTTTAATATATAACATTATTAAAAAGAATCTGCATTATGTAAAATTTTCATATATTTAATTTTGCTAAGCCAATTCGTGTTGTGAGCTGTGAAAATCAGCTTAAGACTACTATATTACAAATGTGTACTTCTTCGAAAACCATTATCCCAGAAGTAAGTACAGTTATCTACTTACTTCTGGGATAAAGGTGTTTGAAGAATAAGATATAGATACATTGCAATATGATTCCCTATTACATTTGTTGTGCACATACTTCATATCTGTGTAAGTTTAATACCAAACTGAAATAATGTGTTGATTTGATTAATATTTATTGGAAATAACTGCAATTCATTTTAAATGCACATATGAAAAACTTACATATTTTCTTGCACACTTCAAGGGTGGGAGATTTACTGTTTTCAGATAAAGCGGCATTACTATAACAGGTAATGGTGTCCCATTTTTACCTCTCCATGATCAAAACAAAAATCTGAAGTGTTTTGTGTAGTGGAGCACGTGTGGAGTGAGAAGAATCGTATAATATTGCTGTGAGAGAAACGAGTATTTTGAAATTCGAAAGCAGATCATTATGAAGTCTTTCATACAGAAAGAAAAAAAATGTTTAAAAGTTATCAATTATGTTATGACAATGACAACAGAACAACTGTTGGAGGGGGGGGGGGTAAGTTGTGACAGGTTGAGTTTTCAATTATCAAAAGTTATTATTATGATCAAAACAATCTTTTATTCATATAGAAAGAAAAATAAAGTTCTGAACCTTAAAGGAGATAAAAGGTAGGGAATAAAGTCTAGATGATTGGCATCTGATTTGGCAGTTATTTAAAAGAGAAAGCTCTAGTGTTCGAATTAAGGATTTCAGATCCAGAAGTTTTATTTCCAACTCTAGAAATATAACTACTCTAATGAATTTGTTGACAGCAATCCATGATCAAATAACTTGACAGTGATTGATGATTGAGATCTTTTAAGAAAAAAGAGTATAAATTATGTGCAAAAATCATTTTGAATGCATCAGAATGAGACCAAAAATTCACTTGTTTCTGTGTGAGTACACCTGTGGCAAACAGATTTCTGGAGCCCTGCTTGAGGGTACATATCAGGAAACTGATAATGTTATTTCAATATCTTTTGGTTTTATAATCTAAAATAAATATTATAATATTTACGAATGTATGATGTATATAATGTTAGTTTTTTATTTTATTTAATAATTGTTTAAATAAAACTCTTATAGCCATTTATAATTCTGTATTTTAATATCTTAAATTTTTTGTACCTTGTTGATCCCTAAATAGTCATGCTGTGAATATAATAAAATGAAAGAATGGCATTGGTTTGTCCCATAGTATATTTCCTCTACGTGGGATATCTACTTGTGATAGAGGGGGAACTCCTAGTCATAGCGTTGCTTCATTTCTTTCATAATTTTCTCATCTTTTTTCTCACATTCTTAACTCGTGCTTCTGAGCCTTTTTTTCTTTCTTCCCTTTTCTTTAGGCCAACATTGTTAAGATCCATTGTACTGTCTCTTTGTTCACTGAACATATAAATCAGATAAAGGAGAGCCTGATGGTGTGTGTGTGTGTGCACGTGCTTTGACAAGATTGGTGGTTCTGAATGGTCTGGCTGACTTAATTGGCTAGTGGACTTGCCTGTTCAAGGGCAAGTGGTGTTGTAATGAGTCTCCTTCCAGACTGTTTGCTATAGTGCTGGTATAGCCCATGGTAACTCTGGTAATTTCATTTTGATGAAACATATATAACTCCATGATCTCTAGTGCTGAATCTGAAATCCCCTTGAGCACAAATCTTCATCTTTAAATTTATCAGGGGCTTTCATAAGGGCACCAAACAAGAATACAGAAACCTTAGATACATTATCTGTTAATAGAAAATTCATACATCAGGTGAATGGCCAATAGAGAAAATGTCATCTTTCTTTATTCATAAAGTTTAAAAGTGCAACATTTTCTAGAATATTGAAAAACTATGTTCTGATGATGTTTTTACAAGAATATCATGTCTGCAACAGTCAGAAATGCTCCAAGTAATATTGATAAGGGGAATTTCAATTACATTAATATTTCATAAAGCTGTTATTCTGGAGGAGTGATATCTGAATGGGATATTGTTGACATTCTGGGTTAGGCAATATGGGTGAGGAGAACGTAGACCAAGATGACAGGTATTAGGCACATCCTGATGCATAGGGATGTCAGATATCAATCATACTTATCTTTAAAGCATTGAAACCTGGTATCTCAGCTGTCCAATAAGACTGTAAAGCCTTAATCAGCTTTGATGCTTGAAATATCAGAAATGTTGACTTGCCCAAACTTATGGCTCTACTTCTGTGCACACTGATAATAATAAAGTACATGATAGCAAATCGTGTTCTGCTAAAATGCCTCAATGTAAGATTGCAAGGAAAAGCCCCAACCAAATCCTATAAAAAAGAGATACTGAAAATCAAGACAGAGTAGAACATCTCATGTCAGGAGCAGAGGAAGCTTATCACCACAACATGTAGAGCAAACTCCTCTTATGCTGAGAAGGTGACAGTAAAGAAAATATCAAAATTGTAGTAATGCATTCTTGTAAAAACATCATCATAACATAGTTCTGATGATGTGGAGTGGCTTTTCTTTAAGTGATGCTCTTGATATCCTAACTAGAGGGCACTTATTTATTAGGGAATTGTTATAGAACAAGATGGTTTCATGTACCATAGCATACATAAATGTTATGATCCTGTATGCACATTAATAGCATCACCAGTATTGCATCATTGCTGAAACTACTAATATTATCTCATTAAATAAGAGCCCTCTAGTTAGGATGTCAAGAGCATCACTTAAAGAAAAGGCACTCCACAAGGGGTGGAGGGTAGATACTTTTGTATCCACTGAAGTAAAAGGGAAACAAATTTCTCAAATATGTACCATGATTCATGTGCTTTCTGGCATATTCTCAATCCTGTTCTCTTTCATGGATGCTAAGGTGGAAATCGATTAGGCTGACTGAAATACCTTTCTACAGCCTGTAGAATTCACTGTACAGAGGTAATCACCTAGACACTTATTACTGAAGTAGATGATATCTGGGTAATAGAAACTGCTGTTCCACAAACATCTATTTCCATTCTATCCAAAACTAGGGTGGAATCTTGAGTACTAAGCAGCAAAAAAAGATCAAGATAGAGTATGTGGTATCATTCATAGATACTCGTATGAATGATATATAAACAGAAAGGTGACCAACAAACTCATAAACAATACAAGGCTCAGGCAAGAAAGATGACCAGCATGGCAAGGAAAGCAAAATATGAGAAGAATCTAGCCGAACAGGCCAAAGGAAATCTGAAAGAGTTTTTTCATTATGTGGCAAATAAAAGGAATAATGACTACGGAAGATTAACCTTAATGAGTGATGATTGGTCATGAGGAGACAGAAGCAGATAAAATAGTTCAGTTACTGAGTGACCATTTTGCAAGGATATATCATCCTAATGAGGTTACTGCTTTAACTGTGTGATAGACACTAATGTTGGGAACAGAGGTGGATTAATTGGAGGTTCTTAGGATGTTGCAGAATCTCAATGTAAATAGAGCTGTGGGATTAGATATCAGCTAGGGTTTTGCAAGAATGTGCAAGAGAACTGGCAATGTCTTTGACTAAGCTCTTTAATTTAAGTCTCAGTTCTGGTAGAGTTCCAAGGGAGTGGAAAGAGGGCAAAATAATTTCTTTGCATAAGGGAGGTTCTAAGACTACAGTAGCAAATTATAGACCAATCAGTATCTCAGGCATGGTGGTAAATGAACTAAAAAAAATTGATAAAAAAGAATTCAAGAATGGGTAGCTAAAAATATTCTGTATGAGGGTCAATATGGCTTTGTGAAGGGTCAGTTGGTCATGCTTTAGTAATTTACTAACTTTTGATAATAGAGTAACAGCTGAGTTGGATGAAAGAAATGGCTACATGATGATTTTTTTGGATTTTGCAAAAGCATTTGACAGAATACTACAGGGAACTCTGTTATGCAAATTGGAACAAATGAGGTTGGATATGATACTGGTTAGGTGCATAAGAGGATGGCTGCTGGACAGATATCAAAAATTGGTATATGGAGGGGCAGAATCGAGCCAAAAACAGGTGATGTGTGCCACAAGTTTCAGTGCTGTGACCATTGCTGTTTAATTTATACATAAATGATATTGATATAGGAAATATTCAGTTGTTTGTTGATGATGTGAAATTAGGTATAGTAATAGTTAATCAAGGCAATAGAGAGCTAGCAGGACAGTTTAAATAGGTTGTCAGTATGTGCAAAAGTTAATGGGTGTCGGTTGAGAAATGTAAAGTTATGCATTTTGGAATAAATAGTTACAGCTGTGTATCACATTGATGGCACTGTACTCCAGGAAATGGATGAAGCTAGAGATTTAGGGGTGATGGTAGACAGAGTTAGTTTAGAGGACATCTTACTAAGGTAGTCCATAAGATTACTTGTCTATTGAAGAACACATTAACATGTAGAGATAAGGAAATTGCCATTCCTTTGATGTACCCACATCTGGATTACTGTGCTCAATTCTGGTCCCCTGGGTTTCTTGGGGATGAGGAAACCATGGAGAGGATTCAGAGGCGAGTGATCAAGATGTTGAGTGGCCTGCAGGATGTTCCTTATGAGGATAGATTGAAGGTGTGTAAATTGCAGAAATTTGTTGATAGGAGAAAAACGAGGGGGATATGATAGAAACTTAAGTTGCTTAAAAGGCTTTATAGGATGAATGCAGGGGAAATGTTTCAGCACTTGGGGCTAGAGGGACCAGAACAACAGGTCATCCCTGGAAATTGAATAATGGTGTGGTAAGTAGGGGTGTGAGAACTAAGTTTTTTGCTTGGAAAGTTGTGAATGAGTGGAATGAGTTTCCAGAGTCAGTTTTGAGTGCTTTGTTAATGGGTTCAAGGAGAGGTATGATAGATTGTGCAGATAAATTGGGTCTCCCACAACAAGTCTTCGGACTCCACGTAGGTGCCTGTATAATAATGATAATTCCAAGGCAATTCCAGACACCCTAGATGAGTGATTTGCTAGCTTTTAATTTTTCAGGAAATGACAACATATACTAGATTATTAATTATAAAAACTTTAATTAAAGCCTTTCTGTATTTCGGCAATGTTACATTGCTGTCACCAGGGATCACAAAAAACAGTATGTGCATGCAGGCACTAACACTGAGCAAATAAGGCTGAATAAAGGCAACGGAAGTCAGTCCTACAGTCCTAAATGGTGCCCCCTGGCTGCTAAATTGGGTTGTCTTGGCCATTGGGTTGACAATCTTAAAATGTATGCTTCCCAAATTTGGAACAGCCTCATTCACCCAAATTTGGTTGAAAATCAGGTTTGGAAAGTTTTTCCAAGCTGGGCAGATTCGATGAATAGTCTTTCATACTTGAATTTGCTGTTGTTTAATAGAGTGGCCTTTTTCTAGCATATCTTGTGGTGGGTGTCCAAAGCATGGTCAGCAAATCCTGAGTGGCTGTATTGGTAGAACTGGATGTAGTTCTTGTATTCAGATATTTTTTGATATTGGCTGTCCTGCCTGTTTGGCCATAGTAGGACAGTTTGCAACTGTAAGGAACTTTGTATACTCCTTGTTGGTCTAGGGGTTGTGGCTGGTCTTTGGTGGAGTGGATAAGAGATACTGATTTCTTATGTGGTCTAACTGGTTGTAAGGTCATGTTTCCTTAGGATTTTTGTTAATTTTTCAGATGTGCCCTAGATATATGATATGGTGATAGATTTTGAGTAATCTCTGCTTTAAAGTGGTGGGGGGGGGGGTGTTACAAGATTTCGTTATTTTTTGGATTTTTGGGGGGGTTGTAGCTGTTGGTTAAGAAAGTGTTAAGGATATGGTCAAGTTCAGTAGTTGGCCCCTGTTATCCGATCAGATTAATTTTTCTCTGTTATATAGTTTTTATATTTCCATATTGTTGGAAGGGGTTGACTTCTGGTGAATGTATCTACCTTCCCTTATCTGCTTTGGTAATTATTATTCTGTTGTTACTTTTCCACATAAAGATTTGCTAGAATTTCAGCATCTAGGAATGGGAGACTGTTGTTTTTCCTTTTCCAAGGTAAACTGGATCCTGAGGTGTTGATTGTTTAGGTGTGTTAAAAAATAAATTGTGGAATGTATCTAAGCTATGTGGCTAAATGGAGACATCATCCCTGGACAGTGGGTTTATGTGGGGTTTATGGCTTTTTCTTCAAAGGTCTCCATGAAGGGGTTGGCCAGGGGTGGAGAGAGTGGAGAATCCATGTTAATCCTCTCTGTTTGTACAGTTTTCCTTGCCAAATAAAATAGCCTGACTTCATGGTGAACTAAAATAGGGCCAAGATATTGGGAGGAAATATAGCTTGGATGAGGTCTAAGGTATCTTTTGAGTGGGACATCAAAACTGACCATTATGTTGGAGTGGGAGATTTTCTATATTGGCTTTGAAGTGGGCTGAGTTTTATGTGTGAAGGTGTTGTGTGAGCTTACTCTCCAACCAACAAGCTGTGGGTTCAAATCCCACCATGGGTATGGATGTTTGCGATTGTTACTAATTCTGTGTGGAAAGGGCATCTGTGACCCCACCAATTCTTCAATTAGCAGAAACTTCATTCCCAAAACCTTATGAGGTATGGAAAGGATCATACAGCATCCAATAAGACAAATCAAATGTGAAAAACTAAGGAAGGTGGAGTATGTGATTGTTAGAGTGAAGATGAATGTTCAAAAACTATGCAATTATTGCTAATGTATGAAGGTTGCTTATGTTTTTCAGAAATGTCAACATTTCTGAAATTCTGGCTAATTTGTATGTGGGTGAATCAGTGCTATCCACAATGGGACATAATGACACATTTTGTTTATGGATTTTTTGGTAGCCCAAGGAGTCTGTAGAGTGTTCTGATTTGTATGCTGGTGGGACCATGGGTCTATAGGGAGGTAGATAGAATGATCTAGTAGTAAAGAGGCAAGCTTACCTGAGTAATCTGATTGGTTTAAAACCACATGGCTCCCATTTGGTAATGATTATTCTGTTTTTACTTTTCCACACAGATATTTGCTAGGAGTTCAGTAATGGCTTCATATCTTGTTGAATTTTTGGTGTTCAGAAAATGACAAAAGAAAGTTTCATTTCTCTTCAAAATAGGCTAGAATTATATAATTGGCCTTTCTTTAAGAGGAACTGAAAAGATCACTCTTATTCTCTTGTATTCAGTGCTCCAGAGACTGATGCTATCCACTGTGCCAGGGGTCGCCAAACTTCTTTGACTGTTGACCCCTTCAAGAGTTTCTTACTTTTTATTGACCCCCCCCCTCTATTTTACTATTACGTAATTATAATAGGACAAGCAGAAAAGATGCTTATGTGAGTTTTTAGATTGTTTATTTTATAGTTAGTGTTTCTTGTATGTGTAATATAGTATATATTATTATATTGGCTTAATGTCAGACGGATATGTTTTTGACGTCATTCTTAACATTAGATATTTGATAGGAGAGATAAATAATATATAAAATATAAAATTTAATTTAGATAACAAAATAACAATAATACAATCTTCCTATAGATATATATAGGATGTACAAAACTACCAGCCCTGCTCAACTCTTCAACATAGAGAAGTTTAGTTCGTGAATGAATAACAATTATTATTATTATTATTCGTGACACCTCCACGGAGTCCAAAGACTCATCGTGGGAGGACACCTACAACTGTCTCAACCACTACACCGAACCTCTACTGCGAATCATCTCCATCAAATCAACGCCATCTACCGCCCACCTCCACCATTACCACAACTAGTTTTTTTTTTTCTGTAAATTGCGTGTGTTCTGAAGGACCGATTTGTCTGTATGTGGGATGAAAAACTCGAGTTTCCGGGAGAAAAAACCCTGCTACCTCCATATGAGATCAGCTAACTCACCTTTGATTGAAATCGTCCAGATAAAGATCCCTCCCGTCGCTACGAGAATCGAACTTAGGCCTATTTTAATCGAAGGGCACAATGTACCGTTGTTCTTCCATTTGCGCTATGGAGGCACTTAAATTAATTTAATTATAATATTATATTGAATTATATTATATTAGATTGAATTATAATATTTATGTTGATGAATTTTAGAACATTAGCGCTCACTTGTATGTCGATGCGCAAAAATGAGAACTGTGATCGAATACGTGTAAGTATAAGTAAATAAGCAACCACGCACGTGTTGCAATCCCTCTCCCACCGCGCCAGAACCACCGACATCCGTTTATTGATAAATACGTCATTTTGGTCTACATGATTGGCCTCCGTAACTATTTTCATGACCTTGCTCCATCTTACAGGTCCTATTCATGTCACTGTTCCCACGATTCACTCTTAATTGCGTTGTCATTCAGATGGAGGTATCCAAGTTTACTGGATTAAATATTACCCGTACAACGATGTCTTATGTTTTTCTATCGACCCCTAACAATGATATATCGACCCCTGGGGGTCGATATCGACCACTTTGGCGACCACTGCACTATGCTCTCCCACCATTTTCAGATAACGGGAGAGAATAATGGAAAAGCATCAGTCTCTGGGGGGCACTGGGTACAAGAGAATAAGAGAGTTTAGGAATGCTAAATGTCAGAGCAGCTGAAACCAACTTAAAGAATTTCATCCCCCCCCCTTCCCTGCAGTATGTGAGTGTTGTTACTTCAAACATAGATGGATTCATTATCAGTTGCATTGTAACATTATTGTCAATATGAAACCAGTTATGTTTTCAGAAATGTTGTTGACATTTCTGAAAAACATAAGCAATCTTCATACATTAGCAATAATTGCATAGTTTTTGAACATTCATCTTCACTCTAACAACCACATATCCCACCTTCCTTAGTTTTTCACATTTGATTTGTCTTATTGGATGCTGTATGATCCTTTCCATACCTCATAGGGTTTTGGGAATGAAGTTTCTGCTAATTGAAGAATTGGTGGGGTCACAGATGCCCTTTCCACACAGAATTAGTAACAATCACAAACATCCATACCCATGGTGGAATTTGAACCCACAGCTTGTTGGTTGGAGAGTAAGCATGCTATCCACCCAGCCAACCAATAGTAAAGATAATTACAGTGCATTGTTCATTTAAAAAAAAAAAAAAAAAAGTCGTCATTCAAGCGATTGCTTTCTTAACAGATGTTGGTTGTGAGATTATGATGAAATATTTGGTTCCAAAATTATTTGGATAGCTCTGACACATAACATCAGTGTGTGTCCAATTTAGATTATCCTTTTTTAGCTTAAAATGCAGCCTCATTCTATCAAATTCATTTTCTGCCTCTCTTGCTCTCTGAATGCTCTTCTGACATGTTTTGATTTCTTTTATTTAAATGTTGATTTTCTCTAGTCCAACTTGTGATAGTGAGATCATCTTCTTAGCAATTTTAATGTTCACAGCTCCAACTACATGTCTGAGAGGATGTTCTCAGAATAGGCATCAGCTATGAACCACTCTTCCAACCACAACAAGTATGATTGCATGAATTTACCAAAGATCTGGGAAACTATCATTTTCAGACTTATCTGAATTAATAAATTTAGTTTAATCCTTTATCCAAGTATAAGCAAACAGAGTTTGCGCCTGAAGTATCTTCAGGACTGAAGCAACCCGTGGTAAAGGTGGACCAAGCTCTCATCACTCCTAGTCTTAGTATCTCCCATAATGCAAAGCACATCTCCTTGCAGACATGTATAATGCTATGCATTAAGGGAATGGCCACTACCCAGACCAGTTTCGATCTTTATTCAGGTCTTGTCAGTGGGGGCCAGACCCAGAGGTGGTAATACTAGGAAGAAGCAATGGAGAAGTCATATTTACCTATACGAGTTGCCAAAAGGTGTACCACCTTATTATTAAATCACTATTATTTCTCTAAATCCATTATTATTAATAATGGATTTAGAGAAAGATGTTGGAGGTTTTTTCCACTTGGTTAGACTATAATAAATTTAGTTTAATCCTTTATCCAAGTGTAAGCAAACAAAGTTTGCACCTGAAGTATCTTCAGGACTGAAACAACTCGTGGTGAATAGGTAAATATGACTTCTTCATTGCTTCTGCCTTAGTATCACCATCTCTGGGTCTGGCTCCCATTGAAGAGACCTCAATAAAGGTCGAAACCAGTCTGGGTAGTGACCCTTCCCTTAATGCATAGCATTATACATGTCTGCAAGGAGATGTGCTTTGCATTATGGGAGATACTAAGACTAGGAGTGATGAGAGCTTGGTCCACTTTTACCACGAGTTGCCGCAGTCCTGAAGATACTTCAGGCATAAACTTTGTTTGCTTACACTTGGATAAAGGATTAAACTAAATTTATTATAGTCTAAGGAAAAAACCTCCAACATTCTCTGAATTAACTTTATAGTTATCTGACCTGTTAGATGTCACCATGTAAGGACATTAGGAATCAGTTACAATTTAAATTATTTCTACAATTACTTGGTTTAGTGCTGTGTGACTGTCATAGTTTCATTATGCTCTGATGATGCTAGGTAGAAAACCAGCAAAATATTAGTGAGTTTAATAAATGTATTTTTGCTTCTTGCTTTATTATCGATAATAAATGCCTAAGCCTTTTTTTACTGCCATTTTTAATGCACATAGTTCATAATTTTTGATTTCATATTTGCATTTTCAGACACAGTAATATTTTTTTGTGATAATGGTTAATTGTTTTAGGTGTTCTGAGTTCGTTTTTCTCCTATTTTATACTGTACTTTATTCTGCAGACCCTAGATTAAATCTAAAAGTCTAGTTTCTTTAGTGTTCCTAAATCATCTTGATTAGTGTTTTTTCTATAAAATAAAATTGTAAAAAAATTAAAAAAGGCTGATTTTTAAAGACCAAAAAAAAAAGTACATTGGTATGTCAAATAAAATTTGAAATTTTTATAAGAGATATTATTATTATTATTTTATCTTGTATCTTTCATTGTTAATACATTCACTTATCAGAACAATAATTTTTTAGGACATCCTGAGTGATGTGAAGTAAACAAATTATCTATTGAGTTTTTACACACCACTAGCATAAATGTAAAAGTAGAATAAAACATTAAAAAAGAATTTCTTACTTTTATACCTGTAACTTATCATATAACAAAGAACATGTAAATTGCAGTTTAAACTGCTTATGAAATTTTGTTCTCTTTTAACTAATTCTACAGTTTTTTTCTCACACAGCTCCCAGCATTTTGTAACATACAAATCAAAACAATTTTTCCACATGTTTCTTATAGTGATATGTATAGATATTTATAACACCACATACATATGATCTAAGTTTGACTAATATAAATTAAACTTGCTTAGAAATTATATTCCTGTTTAATCCTTTATCCAAATGTAAGCAAACAAAGCATGATGTGTCTTCATGCCCTACTTTTATGTATATAGAGAATGCCTTCACATTAATAGTCTTAATTCTTGTACAAAGGCTTATACATTGGCAACACATGACTATTAAATTATTTAAAGAATTTACAGCATATACTGGAATATTAATTAAAACAAACTTAAATACTTCCTATATTTCGGCAATGTCACATTGCCATCTTCATGGGAACATACAAATATGGCACGTGCACGTAGGCACTACAAAAAGCAAATGAGGCAGAAGATAAGAAACTACTGTTGTTCCTACTTTGTCATAGTTTCATTATGCTCTGATGATGCTAGGTAGAAAACCAGCAAAATATTAGTGAGTTTAATAAATGTATTTTTGTCTCTTGCTGTTAAGCTTTATTCGTGTGGATAGACTTATGTGTTCGTCGAACATGTTGTTTATTATTTTAATGGTATAATAGAACACAGAAACTAAGTAAATAATTAATTTATTAACTAGGTGCTGATATTTCGCTGGTATTATAACCAGCATCTTCAGAGCACAAAAACACTGTTTGTCACAATACGCGAGACTAAAACAACATGGTGTACTTCAACAAAACTGTAGCAGCAACACAAAGACTAGAGTCCTGATTTTGGCGCCCTCTATCTGAAAAAAAAAAAAAAAAAAAAAACACTATCATATATTACTAGAGTCCTAGAAAAGTGCTAGTTTTTTCTTAATATGACTGTCTCCCAGATCTTCGGCAAGTTAATACAGCCATATTTGTTGAGATTTGGAGTGTGTTTTATGGCTTCTGTCGCCTCTAAGAACAATCTCTCTGATTTATATGGGTTTCTGTGTAGTACTTTTGTGTCCTTCCAGTTGATCCTGTGTGCAGGGGTATCCAGAGCATGGTCTGCTAGGCCCGACTTCCCATAATGATATTTCCGGACGTATCGTTTATGTTCGTTGATGCGGATATTCACAGTTCTTCCTGTTTGACCGTAGTAGGCTTGATTGCATGAGCAGGGTACTTGGTAGACTCCTGGATGTGATAAAGGAGGAATGCTGTCCTTGGGTGAGCGGATGAGGGTGGCTAATTTGCTACATGGTCTGAATGTAGTGCGTAGTTTATGTTTATTGAGAATTCTTGAGATCTTTTCGGATGTGCCTTTAATGTAAGGGATGGTGACTGTTTTGTTGTAGTTCTCTGTGGTGGATGGTGGGAGGGGTTTCTTAGGAGTGTTTAGTATTTTGTTTATTTTTTGTGGATTGTAGCCGTTGGCCAAGAAGGTGTGGCGTAAGTGAGTCAGTTCAGCAGTAAGAGCCTTGTCATTTGAACAGATTGCTCTCGCTCTATGGGTTAACGTTTTTAATATGCCATATTGTTGAGAAGGATGATGGTGTGATTGTTTGTGTAAGTATCTGCCTGTATGTGTGGGTTTTCTGAAAACTGAAAATGTTATAATACCAGCGAAATATCAGCATCTAGTTAATAAATTAATTATTTACTTAGTTTCTGTGTTCTATTATACCGTTAAAATAATAAACAACATGTTAAGCTTTATTATTGATAATAAATGCCTAAGCCTTTTTTACTGCCATTTTTAATGCACATAGTTCATAATTTTTGATTTCATATTTGCATTTTCAGGCACAGTAATATTTTTTGGTGATAATGGTTAATTGTTTTAGGTGTTCTGAGTTTGTTTTTCTCCTGAAGGGGGGGGGGGGGAGGCACCATTAAGACTTACATCATGAGAACATCATGATGTTCTCATGATGTAAGTCTCCCAAATTTGGGGCAGTCTAATCCACCCAAATTTGCTGAGGTTTGGAACTTTTTTAGAGCTGAGGCTATGAATAATCTTTTGTATTTAAACTTGCTGTGGTGTATTACTTTTGCTTTCTTCCAACGTATTCTGTGGCGGGTATCTAGAGCATGATCTGCAAGCCCAGAGTGGCTGTACTGGTGAAACCGGATGTAGTCCTTGTGTTCTGAAATCCTGATATTCGCTGTCCTGCCTGTTTGGCCAAAGTAGGACAGTTTACAGCTGCAAGGGACCTGGTATACCCCAGGTAGGTCTAGGGGAAGTGGTTGGTCTTTGGTAGAGCGGATAAGGGATGCCAACTTTTTACATAGTCTGCAGCAATAAGGCAGGTCATATTTTTTAAGGATTTTGGTTATTTTTTTCAGAGGTGCCTCGGATGTTGGGAATGGTGATAGATTTAGTGTAATTTTTATTGTGAGTGGGGGGGGGGGTTACTGGTTTTAATATTTTTTGGGGGTTGTAGCCATTGGCTAAGAAAGTATTAAGGATGTGATTTAGTTCCGTGGTTAGAGCATTGTCATCTGAACAGATTAATTTTGCCTTGTTATATAGTGTTTTAATAACCCCATATTGTTGTGAGGGGGGGGGGGGGGTTGCTGGTGAATGTATCTGCCTGTATGGGTGGGTTTTCTATAAACAGAGAAAAACCAAGGATCCATCAGGCTGGCGAGTGATTAGAGTGTCTAGGAAAGGGAGACTGTTGTTTTCCTCTTTTTCCAATGTGAACTGGATTCTGGGATGTTGGTTGTTTAAGTGTGTTAAGGAGTGGAGTGTATCTGAGCCATGTAGCCAAATAGCGAACACATCATCAATGTAGCAAAGCCAAACAGTGGGTTTTTGTGGGGCTGAGTTTAAGGCTTTCCTCTTTAAAAGTCTCCATAAAGAAGTTGGCTAGGGGTGGGGAGAGTGGTGAACCCATGGCTGTCCCCTCTATCTGTTTGTGGAATTTTCCTTGCCAAATGAAATAGCCTAAGTTCATTGTGAACTGAAATAGGGTTGATATATCGGGAGGAAATTTGGCTTGGCTGATTATGCTAAATCCATCACCATTCCTTATATCTGGGGTACCTCTGAAAAGTTAACCAAAATCTTAAAAAAATATGACCTGACTTGTTACAAACCATATAAGAAATTGACATCCCTTATCTGCTCCACCAGCCACTTCCCCTAGACTTACCTGGGGTATACCAGGTTCCTTGCAGCTGTAGACTGTCCTACTTTGGCCAAACAGGTAGGACAGCAAATGTCAGGATTTTGGAATACAAAGACTACATCTGGTTTCACCAATACAGCCACTCTGGGCTTGCAGACAATGCTCTGGATACCCACCACAGCAAATTTAAATATGAAAGATTGTTCATGGAATCAGCCTCAGCTCTAAGAAACTTTCCAAACCTCAACAAATTTGGGTGCATGAGACCGCCCCAAATTTGGGAAGCTTGCATCTTGAGAACTTCCATCCAACAGCCAAGACAACCCAATATAGCTCGCTAAGGGGCACCTTTAGGACTCTAGGAACAACAGTAGTTTTCTCTCTTCTGCTTCATTTACTTTTTGTAGTGCCTGCATGCATGTGCCATATTTATATGTTCCCATGAAGATGGCAATGTGACTTTGCTGAAATATAGGAAGTATTTATTAAAGTTTCTTTTAATTAATATTCCAGTATATGTTGTAAATTCCTTAAATAATTTAAGTCATTAATAGTCTTAGTATTCCATAATGCAAAACACCTCTTCTCGATGTGTATAATGCTATGCATTATGGGAAGAGCCACTACATAAACCGGTTTTGATCTTATTGAAGTCTTGTCAATGGAAGCTAGACCTAGAAGAGATATCAGGTGAATAAATGCACGTCTTATCCTTCCCATATACAAGCAGTGAAAAGATGTATTGCTTTATTATTAAAACACTCTGGTTCAGAAATAGGTATAGAAATTATGGAATACTAAAACAATTGATGTGTAGTCATTAGTCATATACAAGTGGTCCAGTTGTGAAGATGCTTCATGTGCACACCTTATTTTCTTGCACTTGGATAAATGATTAAACAAGAATATAATTTCTGAAAGAAACAGACATCTAGGGATAATTATTAAGCCACTGTTGAAGGTGAACAACAGACTGAGCACTAAATGCCATAATCCTATAATTCTGACATAGTGTCCTCTATGGACATGGTAAGGAAAACTTGATTGCTAGGCTGATGGTCTCATATTACTAGTATTCCAGATTGGTGTTAGTGTGAAGTAGCCATATTTATTTAGATAAGGAGGATTTTGTAACCTGTTTATTACCACTTTGAATGTCATAAAAATTTGGTACCAAAACTTCTTTTCAAGTGCTAGTGAGTTTTATTATTTTTTTTCAGCTTATACTACAAAGTATATTAAACTGCCTTTATGATAGTGTCAATCAGATCCTAAGGAAAAATGTGGAAAAGCGCACGTTATTAGAAAATTTGGATATTGTTCTTCTAGCTATAGATGAAATCTGTGATGGTGGGTAAGTAAATTACAGGAATACAGTTCCTGAAGAATGCAGTTTATTTGTGATCTGATAATGTTTTAATTATTGAGATGCTGTCTTAATCTTTTATTTATTGCTTTTTATTTTGTCCTAACTTTTTATTTATTTAATATATAAAAAATTTGGTACTTGCACAAAAATGGATTTTAATTTTTATCTTTTCTTTTTAGTATTATTAAAATATACATCCTTTGCTTATCTTCTGATTTCTAGTAATTTGTTTGTCATATTGCAGTATTCCAGGCACTTCCTCCAAACTTAATATAGTTGACTTTTGCTATATCAAACTTCCCTATAACAAACTATTGTAAATAGTTTGTTATAGGGAAGTTTGATATCCAAACTGTTCTGTGGTCTCACTTTTACCATAGAAAGAGAGTCAAAGTAATATCTATTATCCTATTATTTTTACCATCTCATCTTCCCTTACACGTTATGCTCAATGGCCTGTCACAGCCAAGTAACTAGACTTCTTAGAAGCTTGCTTATTACTTGTGACAGGACAGTTAATCCTATCTGTTTCTACTATGTCTGTAAATTGCATGTGTTCTTGTAGCTGGTTTGCTTGTTTTGCAAACTCAAGTTTATAGGAGGGAAAAGCCAATCTCTGTATGAGACTGGCTCACCCTCTCTCAAAACAGCCTTGATAAAGTTCCTTCACATCCCAGACAGGAATTTAACTGAGGTCTTTCCAGTTGAGGGGATATCATCAACTGAACTACTGAGGCTATTTATATCTATAATACATGATATAGATGCATAATAACTAATATAGTACTATTAATAATAGTACTGCATTAGTACTGTTGTAATGTAGGAAGCTGTGTAATGCTACATCTCATGATTCACTTTATTACTAGTTTCCTATCAGCAGTTTACTTCCAGGCACTTAATTAATGATTTGTTCAAGGCTCCATATATTGTCAAATCTTACATATTTGTCTTGTAAGGCACTAATAACTGCATCACATAATAGATTTTTTTTTTTTTTTTTTTTTTTTGTCAGGCCTTTCCTCTTCCATTAGGTTTAAGTGACCATGTTACTTAGATTATTTCTGCTCACACGTTTTTGAATGCTAATGTGTTCAAGTTCCTTTCTAATATAATTTTTAATGATTCTGGCTTCAATGCAGTCTTCACTACTCTCATTTTTCTTTCTGTATCTTCTCCATCTTCTCTCTTCTTTCTATATCTAACCCAGTTCTTAATCCATAGTTAAAATTGGTTTGAATATTGTCTATACTGCTGGCTTAATGTTTTGACTAATTTCACTCACATTCCATATGCATTTACTAGCTCCTCACTACCATCTTTGCAGCTACATTCATTTCTCACTATAGCAAACTCATAAGGATCACAAGAATGATTTCTCACATGATCTAAGTTTGCTATAGTGAATTTCTTTTAGAAGACTATTATCCCTTTGGAGATTCAGTTTCACTAAACAACCATTTGTATAAATGGTTGTTTAGTGAGAGCCACTATCTGTGTTCGTATTTACCATGATCATCACTAAAAATTGTTTCTAAATAGCTGAAATTTTTTACTTATGATGATTGTTTTTTTATTGTTGATTCTCATATCAAATTTGTTACAGCAGTACTTAATTTTGATAGCAAATCCTGAAAGATTGTAGTAGATTAATTTAAGAGTATTCCATCATCTACTCAAAGAGCTAAGTGGAATATCTCCTAACTTAATATCAAATTAATTGCCACTTTGTAATGTGACCCATATAAATGATAAATAACAGGGACATATTATGCCAAGTTGACTTATCTGATTTTACTTCAGTTATCGTCCTGTATATCCTTCAGTTTCTAACTACTGTCTTATTATACAGAGTAACATAATATCCCATTTTCACTATATAAGTGTAGCATTTTGAAGAGTGTTTCTCTTGACACCTTTTCCATGCCTTTTTCAAGTTATGATTTCTTATGGAGTTCTTAAGGATCAAAGCTGATAAAATAAAATAACTGGGAAGAGATCTTTACATAGCCTTTTAAGCAATGCAGAGAACTGATTGGAGACTTCTGACTTAATGTGCAGTCCTCACCTTCTTGTGCACCCTGTTATTTATCTACCTGGTTATTGAATGAGGATGGGCTAGCACTTTGGGATTTAGCTGACCAAATTGTATTTTGGTCAGCTAAATTCCAAATCAACCAAGGTGAACAACAAAAAGTCGACTACTGGAACAAATCTCAACTCAACATCACCAGAGTTCAAGATTGGACCATCGACATAAGAAGCATCAATGGAAAGGAAACAGAACTAGTAGAAGAATTGAATAAATACCAGATCAACACAATAGGCATTACTGAAATAAAGAAGACAAAAACAGGTGAGGTCTTTCTAGCAACAAATACAAGATGCTATTTTCAGGCAACAGTCAGGGAAAAGAAGAAATAGCTATAGTATTCAACAAATATGATGATAATCTTGAATGGTAGACAATATCAGGTAGAGTGATGTAGGCAAATATCACAATGGAGAACTGGACAATGAGACTTATTTGTGCCTATGGTTCTAATAAGGAAGATGTGAAGGAATTTTTCAAAGCAGCTGACATGATTGGGGGGGGGGGGGAGTTGGTCCTTACTTAAGGACCAACTTTTCATTTCACACATGAAATGTTACAGGCTTACACATGTAACAAAAATGATATAGAATTTATTCAAAAACTCTAATACACTTCATCCAATGTTATGTGGACATCTTCAGGGAGATAGATTGTTAACATTCAAAAGATGAATCGCAACGACGAGTCATAAATCATGTGTATATTAGCTCATGTCTAAGTTGTAGCTAAATTATATGAATGTTACAGTATTAGAGTTCAAAAGAACGATTGTAAGTTGCACAGATAAATATTATTTAAAATAATTATTAATTTAAAAAAATAAAATACATTATTAGACAATGTACAATTGTGGGATGCCACTACTGTTCAGAAGTTACGAATTCATCATGCTCATCCATATATCTCTACAGTCTTCTTAATATACATAAGGATGGCAACCCACTGTGCCCAATAGTGGATGTAATTGGTTATTATCTTGCAAAACATCTGTCTCTCTTGTCATCTTCAGAATATCACTGACCATACCAGCTCTTATATCAAAAACAATTTTGAATTTAAATAAAAAATAAGATTCACATCTGTCTGATAATCAGATTATGGTTTCTTTTGATGTCTCTTTATTCACCAACATACCACCACAAGAGACTCTTCAGTTTTTAAAGTCTGATTTCCCAGAAGATATTATTAACTAATCTAAATTTACCATCAACATAGGCTATTTTACTGGCATAAGTTGGTTAAATAAATAGAAGGAACAGCAGTGGGTTGTCCTATCTCACTAGCCTTAGCTGATTATTTTATGGTCATCTAGAAAAATAACTCTTCAACGCTATATTCCCTCAGCCTCGTGATTGTTTTGTTGATTTGTTTGCGGTATGGTCCCACACTGAGTCACAATTACTTCAGTTCCAAAAGTATTGTATGCAGAGCTCATACAATCTACTCTTCTGATTCCCTTTTAGATGAACTGAATAAAATTAAAAGCAATCTGTTATGTAATAGATGCAACTAAACTACCATTCAAAAAATTATTGGTGATTATCATTCTTCTTCCAGACTATAGTCTAATGTGAAAAGAATTTTAATGCCCTGCCTTAAATTAACCTTGGAATAAATAGCAAGGATTCTTCGTAAATTCAATCTATATCCTTTAAACCAGTTTGGGAAATGTCTTTCTTCCTACCATCAACAAAGGATATATTACCACCTCTTTCCTTACCAGGTGTCTATCAAGTGCTCTGCTCTTGCCATCTTTCCTGTTTTGGACAGACTGGTCATTCTGTCTTAATTAGAATTGAAGAACATCAAATCTATATTATATTTTTTGGAATCTGACAAGTCTGGCCTTGCTTCTCACTATTTAAACTAGGCACAGAATTCTTTGGAACTAGACAAAACTTCTTCATTCCAGCAAGTCCAAATTTAATTATCTTTTCCTTTAAACATGTGAAACACTACAAAATTGCCTGAATCTGAACTGATCACACTTTATGCCAATATCCAAATTTTGAGAAGTGATCACTATTAATTGTTCATACGTTTTTTAATTAATTATTATTTTAAATAATTCTTATCGACACAACTTATCACAATTATTCCTTTGGACTTTAATAGTACAATATTATATCCTTCAACTACGTTAAAATGTCCATGTAGCATTGGATATGAAATATATTGGAGTTTTTGAATAAATTCTATATAATTTTTGTCTCGTATGTACGAAGTGAAAGTTATTTTAATATGTCCAGTTCACATGATCTCTTGATGCTGTTGAAAGTTGGTCCTTGTTGGAGAGTACAGTAGGAAATAACTACCAGACATATAGAAATATTTTGGATAAAAAAAGCAAACCTAATAATAATGGTAAGTGCCTGCTGGATTTCTGTTCAGGACATGCACTAGTTATTACTAATACCATCTTCAGATATAAAAATGAACACAAATTCACATGGAGAGAAGTTGCAAGGAAGGAGAAAAGTCTCATTGATTATGTTATTGTCGATAGTAATATTTTCCTGCTGTTTTAGGTCACAAGAGTACACAGAGGATTTGAAATTGAAAGGTGATAACCATTTGGTTTTGAGGAGGATAAAATTAAATTTCATATTGAAAACAAGAGTATAGGAAAGTTTTAAAACAAATCAAAGTTGAGCAACTTTCAGAAGTGAACTGAAGACTAAAATATACAAACATTATTCAAGAAAAAATGAGTTCTGAAACAAGAACCAAACCTTGAAGCCAAAGAGGCATGTGGGAGGTTGATTGCAAGGATAGAAAAACCCAAACTCCAAGGCAGACTCAAGAAGTTAAAATGCAGTCAAGAAAAGAAGAAAACATATTGAAAGTTGTTGCAAATAATTCAGCTTGTTCTTTTAAAGAATACAGAGAAGAATGTAATTCTAGTGGGGGCTTAGACGTTGGTTATGCATTATTATTAAATAGTTTAGGGAAATAACAATGTAGACTAGGATATACATTAAAAAACTTTTTAATACAAATCCAATGTAGGACTTTAGGAGAATGAATAGCTTCCTGCTTCATCCTCATTTACTGTTTGCTATGCCTGCGTGCACGTGTCTTGCTCACAAGTTCCTGTTGAAAATGGCAACGTGATGTTGTTGAAATATTTGATTTGTATTAAAAAGTTATTTTAATGTATATCCTAGTCTATGTTGTTATTTCCCTAAACTATTTAGTAATAAGAGAAGAATGTAAGAAAGCAAAGCTATGTAAAACTAAGTAATGGGAAGACTTGAAGAACATAGATAATGTCAGGAAGTGGCAAAATATTCTGGAGAGTATCGAAAAGGCTTAGAAATAGAGGAAAGAATACTGCAAAAGGAATCAGGTGATCAAAGTGACATGAAAAAACTGAAGATAAACATATTATAAATGTCTGGAATAATTACTTTGAAAGATTGCCAAAAGTGACATTATGGTGGTAGAAAACACTCAACAGAAATACATAGCAGTACTTGAAGTAGAAAACATCATCAAAAACCTGAATCACTCCCCACACTTGGTACTGTTGAGTTACAGGTCTTGTGACCTTTCATTGTATGGTCATTATTTTGAAAAAATAAAAAAAGAGCATTCAAATATTTTGACTATATACAGTAAGTGGTGTTTTTTTACAAAAAAAAAATTGATTGACTTTGACTGTCCAGGGAGCATAGTCAAAATACTTGGATGTTACTTGGTATTATGTGTTCTTATTCAAATCGCTTTATCTTTACCCTTGGAAATGTCTTAGTTGCTTTAGATGAAATACTGGATTAAAAAAACTCAATTTTTTAAATTTTGTATTATTAATAAACTATTAAATTTTTTTTTTATTAATTTGTCTGTGATATTTTGCCAAAGGTTGGTAACATAAATGCGATACTGATCTACGGATTGACATTGGTGGAGTTCATGGTGTCAGTGGCTAAAGTTGAGAAGTTTCTGGCTAATATAGGTCTGGCTACTGTTGAAAAGTAAAGATTTTTCTTTTCTATCTTTCCTAGAAACAGATTAAATGTGGGATGTTTTCCAAGTTGCAAGATGCCATTGGATTAGGAAAGTATAAACAGAAGTATTCTCTAGAATACAAACCTTTTGCCTAATAGCCAAAATAGCACAACTTCTGTCCATCTGTGCTTCGACTCTCTCTCTCTCACCCAGAATGCACTACTGTGATGACACCTGAAGACAAAGCTGAGCATAGCCAAAATATTTGGACATTTTCTTGGTATTATGTGTTCTTATTCAACTCCACCCATACCAGAAGCAGTGTGCTAATGCTAATGGTGGCTTTTCCTCAGAAAGCCATCAGAAGAATCTTGAATAACCTATATTCTAAAATATATATATATATGAGGATGGTCTGAAAAGTTCTTGGCCTAACAATGAAAAAACGAATTTATAATTTCAAAATTATTTTTATTTTTCAACATAATCTCCCTTAAGACTAATACATGTATTCCAGCGATGCACCAGTGCCATTATCCCATCCCTGTAGTGGTTCTCAGTAAGATCTGCAAAATACCCCTCTACAGCTGCAATCAACCTCTTGATTCGAAGAAAAAATGCTGTCCAGCGAGGAAGAGGGTTTAGTTTTGGGAAGAGATAGAAGTCAGAGGGAGCCAAATCTCGGGAATAGGGTGGATATTCCAACAATTCATAGTGGATATCCCTTAATTTTCCCATTGCCAAAACACCTTTGTGGGCAGGTGCATTGTCCTGATGAAAGATGATTTTTTTTCTTCTGCAAACCTGGTCTTTTTTTTATGAATTTTTTCATCTAGTCTGGTTAAAAGATCGGAATAATATTCCCCGGTTATTGTTTTACCCTTTTCAAGATAATTAATAAACAAAATGCCTTTAAGCATCCCAAAGCACTGATGCCATGACCTTTCCTGCTGATGGAGCTGACTTTGTTTTCTTTGGTGCTGAACAACCGGCTTCTGTCTACTGTTTTGACTGCTGTTTGGATTCTGGTGTGTAATGGTGAATCCAATTCTCATCCATAGTAATAAATTAATCCACAAAATCAGTTTTATTCTTGTTAAAACGCTCCAAGCACTGTTCAGAAATTTTCATGCTAGTGCGTTTTTGATCTGATGTGAGCAAGCTTGCCCAAAGCTCTTTCATTTGCAATTCTTCATGCAAAATATATCTTACATGTTCTTTTGAAATACCTATAAGTCTCAGCAATTTCATGCGCTTTGACTCGCTGGTCATCGAATACCATATCATGCACTTGATCAATGATTTCTGGTGTTGTTACACTTTTTGGATGTCCTTCATGTGGATCATCTTCAAGGCTGGTATGGCCAGGTTTAAACTTGGTAGCCCATTTCTTAATTGTCGAAAATGAAGGAGAAGAGTGCCCCTAAACTTTTATGAACTTCGAATGAATTTCTTTTGGCATTAAACCTTCTTTTACGAAGAATTTTATGACCTCGCAATACTCAATTTTATCCATTTCAAGGGATACAGACAACACTTTTGCTTCAGATAGCTATATAAAACAAACTACTTGATAGAATGACTTGCAGTTTCGCATGGATGTTATAACAGATTTACCAACTTAGAAAAAAAAATCTTGCCAATAGTGTTGCCATCTATGGCCAAGAACTTTTTAGACCACCTATCGTATATTCTTGTATCACCCTGATTGTAGCAGTCTGGAACAAAGTCCATATTCACCCCCCCCCCAAAAAAAGGAGATAGAAATTAAAAATAACGGAAAAAGTCATTGACAAAAAAATCAACTTCATACTTGGAGGTCCACTTAATCACTAGTTTTGGTACTACCACTTACGATACATGTAAATCTCCTTACCTATATCATCCATTCCGCTACTCACATGTGGAAAGTTAATGGAGAAATGTGATTCTCACTTTTCAGATTTCTCTAAATGCAAATGCACCTCAGGGCTCTGTTGTTATCATCTGTAATCTTTCTTCTCTTTATAAATGATTTTCCTGACTTTAAATCACAACCAGTTTTACTGATGATAGCACATTACATTCTCTTTACTCATTTTGCAAACCTAGCAATGTTGAATGATACCAAGCTTCAAGATCTACAACAAATACACCAAACTGATTCCTCCATTCTTTGATGGTTGGTAACTCATCTTCAACAATACCACAACAGCCCTTTCTTTTATCTCATAAAAAACATCTTAGGTCACCTCACCTTGGTAAGGGAAGGTGACTTGAGATATTTTTAAGACTGGATCTCTCTTGGTATCCAAGCTGTTGAGAATTTTTTTTTTTTTTAAATGGGAGACTAAAGGGGAATTCAGTTTTCATTTCTTTCTTGGTAATGCTGAAGGTATTTCATCTTAATCATCGATGTAGAAGAATGATGACAGTAGGTCAGCCTTGTCTTTGGATGAAATTACAATAGTGCTGTCTGGATGTGTGAGAGAAGCAGAAAAATTGATGGACAGAAAACTGGCATCCAGCAACCTTTATGAGAACTAAAGGCTATTTGAGCAGAGTCAAGTTTATTGTGCTTAGCCTTTGAAGGTTAAATTCAGATTGGCTGATGGTCTTTTGCAGGTGATGAACATTGCTGTGTAAGCTGAATAGGATGCTGGAGTTCACATTTCAGCCACTTAAATATGCAGAATTGTTTTCTTGTGGCACACTTTTTTGGAAAACCAAAGTTTGGATAGTGGTCTGTGCTTATTGGAAGAGGGGGGGGGGGGGAATGAAGGCCTTCATTCCAGTAAGTCTCTTTCTGCTTAAGCTAACATCAAGGAAATGTGATGTTTGTGCCAGGAGAGGCTGGAGGTACATGCACATCACATCATTTGCTTTCTCATCATATAAAAAAGCAGGCATTTTCTTTTGCTCGAGATACTATTTTTCACCTACCCATCTACTATATACAAATCCAAAATGCCATCAATCCTTAGAATACTGCTCAGTAGTGGTGTACCTAAAACCTCCATAAAAATTCTCTGTTCTGTCCAGAGGAAAGCAGTTAAGCAGATGATCCCTTGCTTACAGATCATTTTGTCCTCTATTTCTCAGATGCAGTGTTTCAGCATTGTGTGTATTCTGCAGGTACTTCCATGTTCACTGTTCCACTGAATTCTCAGCCATCATTCCTCCACTTTCTGTTAGGCCTGTTGAAACAAGAGCAGCAGCTGCCCAACATCCCTTTTCAATGCAACTGGAAACACACACCAGATCTTTCTCTTTTATTCCATTCTACCTATGTTCTTTGGAAGAGTCTTCTCTATACTGTTTTCTCAATGAATACAATCCTAAGCTTTTCAGTAAATTTGTTAAAAGATTTCTTCTTAACTAGTTTTCCACACTTGGCGCTTTTGTGTTATAGATTTTGTGTCACGTGCTTGTGGATACCAAGATCCTTCTGATCTCTTTCCCTTTGTGTACTTGTAAAAAACTACAGTTAACAATTGGTGGATGGTAAATGGCATTTACTACCGCTATATGCAAAATATGACTTCTACATTGAACTAATCTCAGTATCTTCCTAGGCCTAGCTTCCGCGGATGAGACTTCAATAAAGGTTGAAGCTGGTCTGAATAAGTGCTTTTTCTCATGATGCATAGCAGTATACATGTCCAGAAGGAAGTGTGCTATGCATTATGAGATACCAAGGCCATTAATGTGAACTTAAACAGCCTCTATATACAAGTAAGCTATTGTAACGATACTTTGCATACCAGTCTTGCTTACATGTGGGTGAAGAATTAAAGCAGCTCAATTACTTGTCTCGTATTATGTACAAGAGTTGTTTGATAAATTTCCAATAAACTGCGACACAATTCGTTCATTAATACCATTGTCGGCACGTGTCATCTTTCTCATGACCCCCTGCAAAATTTTAGCTATGTGCAATGCATAGTTCTCATTTGGCAAACATTTAAAAAGACTGTGTTCGCATTTTTCATAAAAATGGAGAAAAATGAGTTTCGTGCAGTGATAAAAACGCTTTTATTTGAAGAAGTGGACAGCCGCACAGATCAAAGCTGAGTTAGATGCAGTTCGTGGGGACTCTGCATCAGCATTAAAGACTATTTGTTTTTAGATAAATGAGTTTAAATGTAGGTCGTAAGTCCATTGAAGATGAAGCGCACTTTGGATGCCTGACTGAAGTCACTACGAAGGAAATTATTGACAAAATCCATGGTATCGTTATGGAAGACAGCTGAGTGAGGATAATTGAGATTGTAGGCATCTCAACTGAATGGGTGTATAATATCCTGCACAAAAAGCTGTGTGCACGATGGGTGCTGCTGCGATTGTTGACTTGATCAAAAACGCATGCGGAAAGACATTTCAACGCAATGCTTGGCGATGTTTAATTGCAATTCGCAGGATTTTTTGCATCAATTCATGACTGTAGATGAAACTTGGATCCACCACTATACACCTGAGTCCAAGCAGCAGTCAAAACATTGGACAATGCCCAGTGAAAGAGCACTAAAATAAGCAAAGACCATTTTGTCAGCTGGGAAGGTGATGGCCACTGTTTTTTTGGGATTCCCAAGGAACATGATAGACTATTTGGAAAAGGGTAAGACAATAACAGGAGTCTATTGTGTGTCATTGTTGGACCATTTAAAAGAACTGAAGAAAAAACACCCAAGATTGGCACACAAAAAAGTGCTCTTTTATCAAGACAGTGCACCATCCCACATCTGCCATCACAATGGCAAAATTGCACAAATTGAAGTTCGAATTGATTCCACATCCACCGTATTCTCCGGACTTGGCCTCATGTGACTTCTTGTTCCCAAACTTAAAAATTTGGCTCAGTGGGAAAAAAGTTTCTTTGAACGAGGATGTCACCAAGGCTGTCAATTACCATTTTACACAATTTGACAAATCCTAATTTTTAGATGGGATGAAAAAATTGGAAACTCGCTGGACCAAATGTGTAACCTCAGTGGAGACTATGTTCAGAAATAAAGTGATTTTTTCCAAAAAACGTGTTTAACTTATTGTTTTACCAAACTTTTCAAACAACCCTCATACTTTGTAACCAAGCAAGAAAACTTTTTATCTCAGATCCAAAGTATTTTAATAATGTACTGATGCACCATTTTCCTACTTGAATATAGAAAATATACTTCTGCATTGTTATGACTTCAGTATCTTCCTGGGACTAGCTCTCATTGATAGACCCCAGTACAGATTGAAACTGGTTTGGATGGTAATGTTTTCCCCATAATACATAACAAACATGCACATCCAAAAGGAAGCATGCATTAAAATATGTACTGAAGCAGTTGATATGAAGTCAAATCCAATAGTACCAGTATCTAAATCCTATATACTGGTATGCTGTTGTGAAGGTACTTATGGGTGAAGGATTAAAACAAAAATATAATTTCTTATTTATTATTATTTACTTTGCAACTGACCAAGTAACAAAACTTTCTATAAACTCCAAATATCATGATTGAGAGATTTATTTTCATAGTTAACTTTTGCAAATTTATTTTCCTAGTTAAACATAAAAAAGTCCGTGCAGTTAGCCTAGTGGCAATGCTTTGCAACCATATGCCAGGGAAAGGAGTGTCCTGATTACGTTTCCCGTTGCTGACGTGAGGAGCTGAGGATATTTCTCAGACATAGCCAAGTTAGCCAGTCTTGGGCATGGACTGTTTATCTGGCTGTTTTTCATCCCACAAGCAGGCAAACCAGCCTTGAGTAAGGTTGCGGTTAATTGAATAGAAAACTCTCAACACTGTAAGATAAAAGAAGGGAAAAAGGAAGAAGATGATAAATCATAAAAGATATTATATACTTTGTATTGACACTGAAAATTATCCATTGATGTTTTATGGTCAAGTAGACACTTGATAGCTTCTAAGGCAACATCTGCCTTTACATTTTTAAGTTTTTACCATGATCAAGAGTGCTATCATAATTATAAGAAAGCTCTTGATCATGTTTTTACATTTAATTAAAAGTAGGAATGAAAATCATAGGTATTGGCTACACAGTTTGTCTTTTTGAGTATTGCAGCATCAAAGCAACTCATGACAAAGGTTCATATTTTTGTACACCTCAAATGAAAACATTGTTTGATTACTTGACTATATAATAAGAAAAAATGATATTTATTCTTTTTCTTCTGATAAATAATTAATAGTGTAATTTACTTCACTAATTTGTTTTTAACCAGTTCAGTTTGAAGTTTGTCCCAAATATTCCTATATATTTTATGATTTTCTAAGATATCCTACTCTATCTCATGAATTTCATGAGGGAAAGCTTATAAAAGCAAAATAGCATACAAAACAGTATGCTGCTTATATAAATTGTTTTGTTTCTGGGGGAAATAAAAAGGAGAAAAAAATGTACTCTTTGATTCTCACTACAAAAAACACTAGAGGGACCACAGGAATACTTTGCTGCAGTGAATTTATTTTAGAATAACATTATGGGACATTGGTCTGGTCTTTTTTGTAGTTGATATAGTGGTGTTTGCTATAGTGAGAATTAACCGTAGTAAATTTTCCCTACAATTCAGTGAGATTCATTTAGCATTGTTGTATTGATCTGGCAGCAATATTGCTCCACTTTCCTCTAAACTTATTATGCAAATAACAGCTGGTTGACGCTTACACAGTGTGCCTGTTAAATAATGAGATTGATTTTTTTATAGGACAGCCCTTTGAATAAAAGTAACAAATGTTTATAGTTTTGACCGCTAGAGTGTGTTACAATCACAGATGCAACTTTCTAGTGGGGTGACACAACAGTTTTCATGTGGCAACTGTTGAAGTAAGAGTGTGTGAGTGGAGTGTGTCAGAAGTTGCATCATGGAGCAAAGAGCTAGGATAAAATTTTACTGTAAATTAAGAAAAACTACTCCAGAAGTGTACCAAGACCTAAAAAAAAAGTTTACAGCGATGACTGTCTGAACCATGCACAGGTGTTCCACTGGTTTTCAACCGTTTAAAGAGGGGAGGGGAATCCCTGTAGGATGAGCCATGCTATGGATGGCCAATTTCTGCACAGACAAATGAAAATATGGTAAAAGCTAGGGAAATTGTTGCCTATGACAGGCAAATAACCACTAGGCTACTCACTTGTACAGCTTGGTGTCAATAAGGAAATTGCCAAATTAATCTTGGAGATTTGCACAAGAGGAAGATTTGTTCAAGGTTTGTGCTACACATGTTGACACACAAACAGAAAGCACTGACTATTACACTTTTTTTTATATAATGTTCGTCAAGTAGCTTTATTTTATTGTCCTACATGTTTCACCAATTTTTTTCTATCGGCATCTTCAGGGAATACAAACTAGTAAGCTATATGAAGGTAACAGACTAGGTTATAACTGATGGTTCTAATTCATACAAAAAATTAGTATTGAATGAGGCAATGCACGTGTCTTGGGAATGTGATTTATTCGTTATGGCTCATGATGTAATTGTCATGAAAGTTCATTTCTTTGATGTTTAATGATCTGATTAAAGCTTTCCAAATTTCTGGTAAGGTTAGACCTTGATTCTTGTTTAGGTTTTCAGTTTTATGGGTGACTGTAGCTGCTTTCTTGAAGGTTCTTGAATGGTAGTTATCTTCTATATAAGGTATAAGGCTCTTATCCCACTCAATGTGATGGTTAGTAGAGGCAAAGTGGCAAGAAAGGCCTGAAATTTCTTGTCTGTTGTTTCTGACATATCCTATGTGTTCTTTCTTTCTCGTTTCAGAGCTTCTAGAGGTCTGACCTACATAACTAATACCACATGAGCAAGGTATATTATACACTCCAGAGTACTTGTAGAATGGATGAGGATCTTTCGGTGATCTTAAAAATTTCTGAATAGTGTTGATTGGCTTGAATGCTACTCTGATATTATGTGGTTTTAGAAGGTTAGCTAATTTTTTGGAAATGCTGCTGACAAATGGAATAGTAATAGTACTGATGTATTGGACGTCATCATGTTGTCTATGTGGTATATCAGTCAAGAGAATCTTGTTGTAGAGTCTTTTTGGATAACCATTTAAAGATAGTTCTCCGGATATTGTAGTTAATTCCATTTGTAGGTCATTCTTATCTGTTGTGTACTGTATAGCTCTTTTCTTGAGCATATGGATAATGCTAAGTTTCTGAGCTATATGATGAGACGAGTTGAAATGGAGGTAACGTCCAGTATTTGTAGGTTTTCTATAAACAGATAGGTTGATACTATTATTGGTTTGTTTCTTTATTAGGATGTCAAGGAATGGCAGTTTTCCATCTTTTTCAATTTCTAATGTGAATTTGATGGTATGGTGGAAACTATTGATTTGGTTAAGGTAATCCATTAGTTCTTTTTTCGTATGATCCCAAATGAAAAAGATATCATCCATATATCTGTACCAAATTTTCGGTTTTGGAATGATCTGGGATAAGATTTTTCTTCTAGATCTTCCATGAATAAGTCAGCACAAGGAGGGGAGAGGGGGCTACCCATGGCTAATCTGGTGAGTTGTTTGTAGACAGTTTTTTGCCAAATAAAATAGAAGTTAAATAGTGATTGAACAAAGTAGTGATGTTTCTTGGGAACAAGTTGTCTAAGATGTTGATGACCTCAACCACCGGAATGTTTGTAAACAGAGATGTAATGTCTAGGCTTGCTAGTATATCCTCTTCATAGATAGGGATGTTTTTTATTTTATCTATAAAATGTTGTGAGTTTTTAATATAAATATCCGAGACGTGAATGTGTTTGTTGTAAAATCTTAGCAAGGTACTTATGGGTAAATATTTTGCCTCTACTAACCATCACATTGAGTGGGATAAGAGCCTTATGCCCTATGTAGAAAATAACTACCATTCAAGAACCTTCAAGGAAGCAGCTACAGTCGCCCGTAAAACTGAAAACCTAAACAAGAATTAAGGTCTAACCTTACCAGAAATTTGGAAAGCTTTAATCAGATCATTAAACATCAAAGAAATGAACTTTCATGACAATTACATCATGAGCCATAACGAATAAATCACGTTCCTGAGACACGCGCATTGCCTCGTTCAATACTAATTTTTTGTATGAATTAGAACCATCAGTTATAACCTAGTTTGTTACCTTCATATAGCTTACTAGTTTGTATTTCCTGAACATGCCAATAGAAAAAAATTGGTGAAACATGTAGGACAATAAAATAAAGCTACTTGACGAACATTATATAAAAAAAAGTGTAATAGTCTTATAAATAATAGTCAAGAAGAAAAAAAAAAAAATTCAACACAGAAAGCATTGAATTGCATATTGTCAAAATTTCATCGGTTGATCAAGATCATGATGTGTTGCAAAGAATTGTCACTGATAATAAAAATTGTTTTCAATTTGATCTGAAAATGAAACACTACAGCAAGGAATGGGACTTTTTACTGCAGAAGAAAGTCATTGCAAAAATCACGCGTCAAGACAGTGGTCGTTTTTTTATTTTATTTATTTATTTATTTATTTTATTTTATTTATTTTTTTGACACTGCTGGAATTATACACTGTGAATTTGTTCCTGAGGGCACCACAGTGAACGGTCAGTATTATTTAGGAGTAATGCAATGTGTGTACACCCACATGCAATGTGTCAGGAAAGAACTATTCCACAACAATTGATTTCTGTTGCACAATAATGCACCTGTGCACTGCCTGTGAAGCAGTTCCTGGCTTCGAAGTTGATCTGTGTGATCAAACATCCCCCTATTTGCCAGATGAAGTGTTTGGGAAGCATTTCCCCTTGAAAGGGGAGCGCCTCAGCAACATTGAGGACATCCAACTCAGTGTGACTCAAAGACTGAAGGAGGTTCCTGTTCAGGACTTTCACCGTGCCTTTGAACACCTGTATGACAAATGTAAACGTTGTGTGGAGTTGGAGATTATTTTGAATCTGTGTAATGGACAATTCCAAATGTAGTTCTTTGTTTTGATATAATAATTGTCTAATTACTTAATGGCTACACTGTGCATTTACAATCCAAGTTTAAATCAAAAGAATTTTCATTCTCTGTGCCTCTAGTCTCCAGATTAGTCTTCCATCATTTCCAAAAAATTATAACCTACAGCTTCATGAAGAATGTGAATAGTTTTGCAGTTCACACTTTATACTGATGTACTGCAGGTTCTCCAGCCTTTCATCTGTGAGAATAATGTAAAATTTTATGAACTGGGACACTTTGCTTATTGTTTCTGTCCTTTGTCTACTGTTTATTTTCAGCTTAATGTTGGAATACAATTAATAAATGATGTTCTCCCTGTAATTTTTTTGTCATAATTAAAAGGCAACAGTTTTAACTGTTAATTCTTTTTTTTTCTTCAAATTTTCTCAGAATATTTCTAGACTATTAAGTCACCAATAAGAACCACACTCCGTGTTCTCTTTATTTCAGCTGTCTTTTTTTTTGAAGGGGAAATTTTTCTACTTCCTGCTTTCCTTCCTAGCACCATCATTATGGCTGTTATGACCTAAAAAAAACAAAAGCTGCTCTTATTGTATGTTTGCACTGTGAACAAAATAAGGGTTAGCTAATCTGGAAATCTTGCTCCCAAGATAAAACCTGGAAATTTTTCTAGCCACTTCAGCCTCGAGTGCATAGTAGCATAGGTCTCACACCAGGCAGTGAAATTAATCCATCACCCAAAGACATTCTCAGAGTGCTACAAAATTCGAATCCAGAGCCTGTATATAGGGAGCAGAGGTACTATCTCCTTAACCAACACCATGCTAGTATAACATGTATGGCATGAATTATTTTTTAATATCCCCAAGAAGTATGATGGACTATAAATACTCTTTAAGTGCTCATTATGCTGATACTTTACTGTATATGTCTTATCAGTCTCATTCAATTCTCATTTTTGCAGAATTGTTCTTGAAGCTGATCCAAATGCAGTTGTACAAAGAGTTGCATTAAGGTCTGATGATATTCCTCTTGGAGAGCAAACTGTAGCCCAAGTAAGTAATATCTTGATATATTTTTAACTGTTATAAAATATAATAAGCTTGAAATTTCATAGAATGATTTCAGAATGGTTATATAAAGAAATTTCCTTAATATATTGAATATAGATGCTGTATTCATTTATAAGCTTTAATGGAATGAATACAGCACATATAATCAATTAAATGCAATTTTAATTGATCCTATATTTCATCTGTCACCGAGACAAGTTTTTCCACTATAAGTGGAAAAATTAGACTGAAAGCATCAAATCCTATAAGGGCTTGATGCTTTCATGTACATATGCACCATATGGGCTGTCTGCCAGATGACTTGTGAATAATGTTGGAGGATTAAGTAAAATTTTTGTAGTTCACCATTTTTCTAGCTCTTTCATAATAATTTGATCTAGTTTCTATAAGTTGCAGCATGCATGTTCTGCTAAGAAGCACATACAGATTGGTGCATCTACCATGTGAGATGCCTCCCCCACAACCATCATACTACCTTCATAAGTATACCTCTTTCACAGATATTGTAGGGATGATAACATGTCCCTGCTTCTCCCCAGATCAGAGCACACTGGTATTGCTTTGTAGAGCAAATCAGCTTTTCTGTGAACAGTACTGATCTCCATTGGTCTTGGGTCCAGTTGATATGAGGTCTGGACTATTTCATATGTTCTCTCCAGTGGCATGAGGATAGGTACTTGCAGACTACCTGTCACCTAGCATACAGACTAGCTTCGTGAAGCCTACATGCACAGTGGAAGCAGATAACATTCCTGTAACTGACACAAGGTTAAAGCATAGTTTATTTGGGGTAGCATTCCTGTTTCAGCGAGCAGATAATCAGCGATATCAATCGTCTACTGTAGCCCATGGCTTTCCCTCACTGTATCTCTGGGGTACTGTTTGTAACTGTTGGAATTGGTTCCACAGTGTGTGAACATGCAAAACAATATGCAACCATCTTAGTTACCTTTGCCTGACTTTTGTTGACCTCTTGTCTTACAGTGGCTTACTCATCAGTTAAATGATGTCTTGCAGCCATATCCAAGAATTTTGTTATTGCAAAATGTCTTGTTCTCACTCCAGACATGAAATGGAAAAACCACCCCAAATGCCTGTTTTTGTGCTGTGGCTCATTTGCATATGCTGCTGATAGCACCACTTATTTGTATATGAGAACCAGACTCAACTTCACTTTTTACATAATGTACCTGACTAATGCTTTTTTTCCCATTCACCCCCCCAAGTTATCATGATTTTTCTTTGTTCCTTAATTTATGGAAACTGGTGTATATTGTTTGTTACTTGCACATAGGGTAAGATGTGACGAATAGTTTTGCTCTCTGTGATGCACACAAGTTGTTTCATGCACTTTCTAGAGAAATCGGGTATGTTAGGAGGGAAAGAACTTTACTTTTCAATTATATTTTTGCTTTGCTTTCTGGAAATTCTATAATTGTTTGTATTTTTAAATTTCTAAAGATATATGTAACTATTTCAGTCTGCATTAATCAGATATGAACCGTTTACATATGACTGGCACTAGGGAAAGAATAGGCATGAATGTGAATAGATTTATTGCAATCAAATAAACATTCAATAATTTATAATTGTAGTATATCTTAAACATTTTAGAAACTACTGTTTTAGAATAAAACTTCAGTTTAATATAAACCAAAATAATCACTATTTTGGTTTATATTAAACTGAAGTTTTACTCTAACATGGTAGTTCTTTCCATAATTTTTAAGATGTATTCTGATCAGCATGTAAGCATGAAGGAAAGGATTATAATTGTAGTTTTATGGGTGCTGAAGTAAATTACTTTCATAAGGAATGAATTATATGTCATCCTATAAACTCTAGTTATGCAGGTGTAAATTTTTGAAGGGCATCTCTTAAAAAAACAGTATGGGGAACTGTTTGTTTTATAGCTCAGTGGAAGTGGCATGTGCTATCCACAGTACTAGATTGCCCGAAGAGTGTTGTAAATTCTATTCTAGTTGCCAACTAGAAGAATTTTTACTAAGCCTTTTTTTGACTGGTTCTTGAGTTAGTCGATCTCTGGCATGGGTAAGCAGGTTTTTTTCTCCTGGAAACTCGAGTTTTTCATCCTGTAAACTCAATAAAATCGACTGTTAAACCCCCACTATTTTCAAACACTAAACACAGTGTTAGGATTAGGGACCACGAGATGAATCATTTACCTCTTTTCACCAGATGCTATGTATAATTAGTGATAGCCTTGGGCCAGCTATCTCTGATTGGCTACTGATGGAGATTGAACTGTCCCCTCAGTCTCCAAAAGTTAGATAGGGCTAAAATGGCCTCACCTACTCTCTATATGGAATAAAAGGCATCAGCTGATTTTTTTAATTAATAAATAGTTTTTGCATGTATAATTAGCTTATTAATGACTACATGGAAAGGCAAACCCAACACATATGACATCAGGTACATATGTGTTGATCGAGCTCTTAGCAGGCAAATCACTATGTATAAGATTTTATTGGAGACTACTAAATGTAGTATTTTTATAAAATATAGAAGGATTCATTTTTATGCACTAAGACAAACAGTATATAGTGAATAAATCCCCTTCCACAACCATGACTCACTCCACAAGCAAAGCAAAGTAAACATTTTACTTATCAGCAAACACAGTAAATTATCCTAAAAATCTATTTCAAAGCAATAAGTTAAGGGAAATATTAATAATTTCTAAGAATTCCTTGATTCTTTAACACTAAGAGTTTATTTCCAAGAAAAGCCTGGCTAATCCTTAAAGATTAGAAAAGCTTACCTTGTTTTTCAAACTCATCTTGAGGAATAAAGAATTGTGAAGATTTTTACAAAATCTGCATTTATTTCTAAACCCCTGATAATGTATTAGAGACCTTATTTGAGATTGAAATACAAAAAATATAAAGTGCAGCTCTATATTTCTAGAGAGTAAAAGTGTGTGGGGGGGGGGATACTGAATGCAGTGATTGTCTTTTTTTTCTTTTAGTTTTGTAGATAATATGCAGTGTTATAATTTGATAAAGAAACCAACCTATTTTGTGTCATGCACAGTATTTTTAAAGCAAATGTTACGCATAAACTCAAAATAAGAAAACATTACTTTCAAGATGAAGGCCATTCAAAATAAGTTTTATGCAAAAAAGCTTGAAATTGGCATGACCCATCTATTGCCCAAATGTGTTCAAATGCCCAATGTGGAAAGAGATGTTACAAGAGTGAGCTACCTTTCGTATACAGATTTAATTCACTACGAAATCTTCATAGTGAAGTAAATCTGTGCTTTCTGTACCATTAAAGTTAAAAAAAATAACTTAAACTTCAGCAGTCAATCAACTTTATAATTGGGTACCTCCATTTTGAAACAGGGAAAGGACACAAATGATGAACAGTAGCTTTCCTGCATTGAGAGGGGAAGAGTGATTGCTTACTGCTTTAGGTGTAAACAAGTCAACTTCCTAACTAGATGAGATCTAATGTCCATCATTTAGTCTCTGTCCAGTTAGGAGCTGACTTGTTCACAACAGCTGTGCCAATACCTCCCCTTAGGCTGACTAATGCAGGCTAGCTGTTCATCAATTTTATCCCTTTCTTGTTTTTAAGTGAACATGACCAGTTATAAAGTTCACTGACTACTGAGTTAAAGTTATTTTTGATTTTAATGGTGCAGATTGCACACATTTAGTTCATTCTGAAGATTTCAGGTGACATCAGGCTAACATTGATTTCAGAAAGGGTCTGTATGTAACCCTTTGAAAATGGTGTTTGCATCCATGGTTCTTACCACCAGAGGAAGTTCCTAAGAAGAGGAAGTTGCTTCAGTCACTTTCCAAGTTAGTCAATATCTGGTACAGGCAAGTACGGTTGTTCTTCTGGAAACTCTGATTTTAACCCTACAACTTAAGAAAATTGACTATAGTACTTGCATTATTTAAGACAATAATAATATAGACTTTGGAACCATGAGGTGTGGCAGTTATCTAACATATTTTGGATGCCTGTTAAAAATCATTGATATCCCTGGATCAGCTATACGTGATGGCTACAGGTAGAGTTGGCTACCCACTAGCCTTTAAAAGTTAGAGCTAAACATTCTTCCATATTGGAGAATATGGTGAGGCTGTTTAGGTGAATATGATCCCTTTGGAGAATAAAAGGTACAGGAAGATTTAAAAAAAAAAAAAAATTTCAAATTTAAACATTCATCGTAATTTTTATAATTTCATACTCTTCTGTTTCTTTCTTGTATATCCTATTATTGTTTACATGCATGCTTTTTCATGTTTTGTGTGTGTGTTTTATGTCTATTTCCTGCCAACGTTTTGTGTTCTGTTGTCAGTTATGATTCCTGCCATTTCTTTATATTCTGCCTCCCATTTCTTTTGTTCTGTTATCTGCTGTATATGAGCTAAGATAGTATGCAATTTGGAAAAATGTTTAAGATGAAGAGCCAATAAGTGAATGTAGGAATATTTATCAAGTAGCTGAAATAAAGCATGAATAAAACCAGTAACAAAGAAATGAAGTAACCTATGAATTTTGGCAAGTTAAGAAATAGAAGCTTTTTAAGAACTGACAATTAAAGAGCATAAAGGAACAATGAAAAACTTCGTACACACTGCAAGCCAGCAACATGATGGTACACTGATAGCTTTTTTATTCAAGCATTCAGAAAACTCATGTTTGTGCAGTTCTTGTTTATGTTCTTTAGCATATCCTGGCATAGTATGTTTATCCCAGGATAAGCTAGATGTGAAAGTTGGTCCAAGAAGTGGAAACTGTTAATGAATGGAAGTTGAAATATTATCAAAAGTGAGAAGGGTTAAAGTCAAAGGGCAGGAGGGAGATCATAAGATGGTAGCTTGTTGAAAAGACCTCAATGCCAGACATAATGAGATGTCTTGGAAATATCAAGAACAATCATGAGTTTCTCAAAATCTTTGCATATCCTGTTTCCTGGGTGAGGTGAGCAAGGAAGTCTGCTGTAGAACGAATGTTAGTGATCAGTAATTAACTGATAGGTCTCTGTAATAAAGATGTTGGTTGTTGATACTCTTATAACTTTCAAGAGTATTGAGGTGAGAGCATTGTAATGACAGTTGGAAGGTTCACTTATCTTAGACAGGATGGTTAATTCTATGTACAAGTTTTGAGCACAGCTGGAGGGATGCTCTGTAGACCAGGAGATATATTAATATTTCCTGGTGATTGCCTTAGTCACCTATACAAGAGTTGGAGGACACGACTGACAACAAGAAGTCTTGGCATCGGTCGTAATAAGATTGTGCATGAAGATTATCTAACTGTTAAAGGGATTAAAAATGGGTCCTCTGACTGCAAATGGCTTATGCAAAATGATCTGGAAATTTGAAGAGACAGGTTTCTTAGATGTCAAACCTGACAGAGGATGGAAGCCCATTAAACAGCAGACAGTGGAGGAAGTAGCCACAGTGTTAGAGGAAAGAGGATGGCAGTCTAGGAGACAGCAGCTCACAGCATATTGCACAGTCTTTATACTAACCCATAAGCACGGTTCACAAAGTTGTAAGGCAAATTCTGCATTGTTATCCTTACAAGATCTCCAATGTTCAGCAATTGCTTAATCATGACTGGAGTGCATGAGAATCAATTTACCCTGCAGTTTCTTGCTCAGAACTGGACAATGACTGGGCATGAAACATTTTCTAGACTGACAAAGCCCACCTCCATCTGGACAGTGCTGAATATGCACAACTGCAGAATTTGGACAATCGCAAACCCCCATCGTGCAACAGATTCTGCTTCATTCCCTGATCACCATTTGGTGTGGTTTTACAGCAGAATTCATTATCGAACCTTTTCTTTTTTTTTGGAGTTCGGTCCTGCTGGTCTCATTACCTGCAATATTAATGGCCAGCAATATTCATCTCTCTTTGCCAATCAGGTGATTCCAACACATCAACAGCATCAGTGCTTGGATTCAACAGTTTTTATGCAGGATGGTGCCTCTCCTCACATTGCCATCCCCCTGTCAACCAGTTTCTTCAGACCCATTTTACCAATGACTGAATCATCAGCTGCCATTTTCGTACAACGTGGCCTGCACTCACCAAATCTGAATCCCTGTGACTTTGGCTGTGGGAAACATCTCAAAGATGTTAAACAACTTAGTGATCTCAAGACCAGCATTACATGCCATATCCACAACATTTCGAGTGAAACTCTATGTTCTGAGGTTGAGGATGTGATTTTGCAGTTTAAACATATTGCCAACAATGGAGGACAGCATATTGAACATATTGTGAAACCACACAATGCACCATGTGTATCCTATGTTTAGTGACGTTTTGAATTACCCCCTACGGTATTGCAGTGCCATATATCTCCCTAGTGGCAACTTTTAGAACTAACATTGGTTTTTGCACAAAATAAAATTCCATTTCAGCACACATGTTAAATATTAAATTGTTCCACTGAGTAGTTACCCAGTTATAGCCTTTTCCTGTGTGTGTGTGTGTGTGTGTGTGTGTGTGTGTGTGTGTGTGTGTGTGTGTGTGTGTGTGTGTGTGTGTGTGTGTGTGTGTAAACACGCACACACATTTAGTACCATGGTCAGGCTAAGGAGACCAAACATAGAACTTTTGGAAGCCACTTCAGATCTCAAGCAGGTTTGTGGTTTTACACCAAGCAGTTAAATTCTCTTCTTAAAAATTCACAAACGTGGGGATTTTGAATCTACTGGGGAGCAGATAGCTTATTCACCTAGCTAACCTGGCTGGTAGGTTGTTGGTATTGACAGGTTTAAAATAAAAAAGACTTCATTAAGTATGTTTTTTTTTTAATTTCTTACCTTGTATGGGTTAGGAACATTCATTCCATTGTAAAACAATCACTTGTTAAGCTCCACACAAGTTGCCCTCCTACATTCAAATCTATTGTTTGAATTTGACAGAGCAGCTTTTCATCTTCACAAAATGGACAGTGATCAGGATACATCTATGAAATTTGACTTCAGTCAAATTTCATAGATGTATCCTGCAGAAAGTTTGATTGTTTTGTTTGGCTTAATACACCTATAATCTATTGGCCTTTTTGCAAGGCTATACTAATTTCAGTTCTGTATGCATTTGCCAGTTTTCTTATGCTTTAGTGCCATTTTCTCTCAGCTGACTTTATTATTAAGTAATTTAGTATTAGAAAGTGAGCATTTATGAAAGACAGATTCTTCTTTAGATTGGATTTTCTTAATATATTGATTTTAACTTATTTTTTTCAGCTTAACTATTTTTTCTAAAACATGTTAAGTGATATTTTATTCTATTCTTTGCACATCTTACTCCTTTCTTTTTTAATTTGAGCATTTACTACTATTGAAATATTATCGATGTTTTTATATCTGTCAGTTTTACTCCTTGTCTTTAACAAATCAACTGGTTTTAAAATATCAAGCTACTGATAACAAATGCTGCCTCTAGTCTAGTTTTATATATATGGCCAATGGAGAGTTATGTTAAATTTAGGAATATTTTTCATTAGTAACAAGTCCTTATTTGTCATAAGGCATGTTTTGGTCATTTCCTGCAATCTCATGAATGTGTCATTAGGATGTTATTATTGAATATTACAAGTAAATCCAAATGTAGTGCACAGCCATTTTACAGGATAAAGTAATAGTTAGTCTGTGGAGAATCAGAATGTTTATATGCTTCTGAAAAATAATAATTGTGTGATTTCTTTATTGAATGTTTTGCATGAATGCAATGTGAATTGTTGAGCAATTAAAGGTGACTTAAAATATCATGCTGTAACATCCTGGAACCTCCTGCCTTGTACTGTAATATTTGTTTCTTATTGCATATGTGGTGAGACTGATGTGCATTATGTAATAAATTGCAATTTAGTATTTAAATTTTGCAGTTTATCAAAAACTAAGTTGTTCCATGTTTTGGTTTAATCATTCAACAGGCCATGATGGTGGAAATATCACCTGTCTTAAACTTCATGTTTATTTGTTATTTTGGTGGTATCTCAATAATATTTCATTTACATTGGAACATTTTGCATCCATGTTTTGCACGATTGATGATAAAAAAAAAAAAACATGGCTGGTAAGGGTAGTTAATTGATCTAAGGATCACAGCATTTTACCTTAGTGACCAAGACAAAATGTTAACTTCATAAATTAATAAGTTAATTATCTCTAGACATTAAACTTCATGAATGATAGCATCTATTCATACCAAAAAACTTTTGAGGAGTGTTATAAGCAGTTTTAGGGAAATGAATTGTGTTTGACATACAAGAATATTATTTTTTTGCTTCTTTGTCTATTAATTCACATGTTGTAAATTTTTGTCATTGTGTATATGTACTGCAATGACAGAAATTGTCATGCTTTGCCATTTTATGTTTTTGTATCTTTTTAAAATTTATTTGTTACTTAATCCAAAAACTCTGCTTAATAACAAAACATGGAACTTTGTCAAGCCACTTCAGGCTTCCAGTAAGTAGGGTAGTGATCTTACATTTTGCAAAAAAATTCATCCCCTATCTGAAGATATTAACAAATGTCCACTCCCTCAGCAGGATTAAACCCACAATCTGTTAGTTGGAGAGTAGATATACTAACTACGTGGCCAGACAGGCCTACAATCCAGTGCAGTCGTTATTTATGCACAAATTTGAAATAATGCACCTTTATGATATGAGTAATAAGAATAAATAAATCTTAGTACATGAACAACAATAAAACACAAAAAAAAACTTTAAAAAATTACCACTAACTCAAGAAATCAATGTGTAGTGAGGGATATTTTTTGCCAATATCCACTGAACAACAAATCACTTAATAACAATCAGTTCTATGAATACATCTCTGCATTGCAGTTGCATTTTCATTGCAAAGTTTTTAATAATAAAACAGTAATTCATCCACTATTCAGTGTAGTTTTCTTTGTGAAGTTCTTGTAGATTTAAGATAAAGCTTAATGTTTTACTTCTTCCCCCTACGTATTAGGCCTTACTAGCCTTTACAGAGCTGACTGAGCTCTTCTAAGTCATACCCGTCCCGAGGATAAGGTGATTAGCCCTATGCCTCTCGGTATATCCTATGGCTGTATCTTGTGTGTTCATGGGGGTCGGTTTGCCTGCTTGCAGGGAGCAAAACCCTGCTGTCCATGCCCAAGACCGGCTAACTTGGCTATGTCTGAGAAAGATCCTTAAGATCCTCATGTTCAGCAATGGGAATCGAACCCAGGACACTCCTTTCGCAGGTATATGGTTGTGAAGCACAGCCACTAGGCGAACTGCACGGACTAATGTTTTACTTAAATCTTTTATTTATTTTATTTATTTATTTATTTTTTGTTGTTGTCATGTTTATTTCTTGATTTACTGGTTACCTGTAACTTTCATTTGAATTCTTTTTATGAAAACTTATTTTTTTCTCATGTGGAGTGTAGTAAATTTTCAATTCAGATTTCTTTTAATTTATTTTCGTGAAATTATCCAAAAGATTGTTATTTTGGTTACTATTTATCCATTCGCAGCGTGCACCCATCCTGAATTTTAAAATATTTATATGGTCTTAATAAATCTTTGCACAAATATTTTTTTATGCATACACATTGCAAGAATGCAGCGCATGTAAATTCCAGCCACACTGTGATATCACTGTGCTATGTAATACCATGCTTGTCTCATGTTTAAACAAACATATTCAAAGCATTATATATTCCTGCAGTTAACTAACATCAGTGTCTTACTTTTGTTAATCAGTTATAAATTGCCGTAAAAATTATGATTACTAAAATTACTCTGGTATAAATGGTATAATGCAACATAAATTACTGCATTTGTTTGAGTCTGAGGCATTTTTTTTTAACTTTCCAGATGTAGCTGTATTAATATTTTGACTGTTGTTATTTCTCATTTATAATGGACTTCTATTGTATTAAGACATCTCTAAATGTCTTTATCAGGCATACAGATGTCAGCTAAAAGCCTGACTCTGATGAATACCTTAGTGTAGTAGTTATTTAGATAATTTTAACAATATAAAATCATTATTATACTCGTGAAAGATCTTTAGAACCTTTTTCAATATTCATTTGAAGAATAACATCAGAGATGCATATGATATGACAGTTGTTAGGAGAATTAAAGATTTTCATTGATTTGGTTTCCCCTGTTCAGAAAATTTAATTCTAATTTTTATTATTTAGTTGTTTTTTTTTCTGATGGCTTTGTTTCTATAATGTATAGTCAGTTGACTCTCTAGTCTATAATTTTATAGAAAAATCAAATCACACTAGTTTGTTCTTTCATTTTATACTACAGCCTAGGCTTTGTGGCCCCTAAACAGGTCAGTAAATTTAGTTGACTTGTATCATTGTTTAATTATATTCTTTCTGTTTTATAAATGAGGGTATATCTGACAAAAGTATTATTTCTTTCACAAAAAAATAATAATTAAAAAAAAAACTTGAATTTCTAAGTATTAAGAAAATTGGCAAATCAGCAAACATTGAATAAGTTTAACATTTGAAACCAATGATCTCTTATTATTTTTGTCAAATATTTCCTCAATATTCTTTCATTTTGAAGAGCATTCTGACTTGATTCCTTAGGTAGTATCTGATTTTCAGAATCTGTGCTTTTAATTTTTAGCTTTAACTTAATATTAAAAAAGTGCTTGAACTTTTTTAATATTAAGTTAATATAAGTAAAAACTGTAAGCAGTGAAACTGCTCATTGCTTACAGTTTTTACTTATATTGTGTGCTGAATTAAAATGTTCAGTACTTGCACTGAGATTATCTAATAAATTTTATATGCAATTTTATAAATTTTACTTTCCAAAAATGAAACATGAAATTTTCCTTTTATTTACATAGTTAGGTTATGGTGTTAATGGAAGAAAATAATTGAAATAACAATTTCGGTATGCTTGTTCTTTTCTCAGGGTTATGTGGTGGTAAGCAGAATAAACGGTCAACATAGTAGTTACACTATAGCTTACTAAAGTATATTGTGATGTAGCTTGTGTGTATATACAGGTGATGGGCAAAAAATGGAAACAGTGACATGTTTTGATTAATAATGTGTTGATCTGCTGTGGGTGTCTGGTACAGCCTGTATTCTTTGAGGGAGAGACTGTCAGTGCTTGGAACTCAACAGGAGGAATTTTACACCATTCTAATGACAGAAACTGGATTGATTTGCATTTGTTCTTTGTGGGTGGGAAATGTTGCCAGAGAGCTTGCTCCAAAATGTCTCATTAATGTTCTATAGGATTTAAGTTTGCAGATTGTGATAGCAATTGCAGACAGGACACCTCACCATGTTCCACAAACCACTGGGTGACCACATTTGCTTGGTGAATGGGAGCATTATCCTGTTGAAATGTGGCTGGCTGCTTAGGAAAAAAATATGCCAACACAGAATGAAGATGATCATTTATGAATGAAAAAAGATAATGTGAATCATCTACTTTGCCTTCCAATACAGCAAGTGGAACCACACCATATGCCATGCTCCCCAGACCATTACAAATCCACCAAAACCTTTAACAGTTGGAAACAAGCACTCTTGCTGGTAAGCTTCCTTTGGCTAATGCCACACACATATTTGTCATGTTTGCAGCAAACATGAATGTGGATTCATGGACCATATCGCATCTCTCCACTGTTGTGTAGTCCACTGCTTGTGATCTTTGCACCATTGGACATGATGATGCATGCTGATGGGGGTGATCAAAGTTTTGTGTAAGGCAACCCGACCATGATATCCAACTCTGTGTAGTTCCCAGCACAGATATTTTGTTGAAATGAGTTTCTCATGACCAGTGTTGAATTTTTCACACAATTGCTCAGCAGTAGCCCACCTATTTTTCGTGGTACAGCATGTACTAATGCTCGAATGTACCTCTCTTGAAGTAAGTGCTTTCGTCCACTATTGCATTTCTCTGATTGTCCTGCCGACTGCCATGCTACCATAACCTCAGACTGCTCCTCGACTAAGGTGTAATTTCAGCTGTTGTGGTCACAGATGCATCTGCCAGCCATGCTCCAATAATCACACCAGGTCCTGAGGTCCTCTCGGAATTCCATTCTAACATGCAATGCAATAAATGGCAGCAGTCCTCTGTTTGCCTTTATACACGTGCCTAGGAATATTGAGAGTACATTTGCATATCATCTGCATCTGTGTTTGTTGCACCATAGATGCTGCATTACAACTACCGATAATGCTGTCCGATAGCTGTCTTTCCATTTTTTTGTTCATTACTTGTATATGTATGTATTTATTCCTGATGATGAGCTTCATATAAAGGTCGAACTGTCAAGGGTTATTTTATCTTAGTTTTAGGTAAAGTAATTAAACACTTTCCAACATGTCTGCTTTGTTTCCATAATTGACACACAGTGAATTTAAGTTTGCTGTCTAATGAATAAATTTATTTACTTTTCAGTTTATCATTTTGTAGAAAAATGATAACTCGATTCTGCTTAATGTTAGCATTTTTGATGGATGGCAGAAACATTCTTTTGATTTTTGGTCTGAGCCATAATATCATTTTATTTCCTCTGCATCTTTTTCTGTATTGTATTTATTATTCAAAACCAAGAATTTAGTAAATTGACATGAGCTAATGCATGCCTCTAAGAAATTCTGTAATAATGAAATATGGCTTTGTCTTCATTAAGAACTATCAAATAGTTCTTACCAATTATTGATAATGTAAACTTAATGCTGTTTGTGCATTCAGCCTCATTTAATATATCATACAATTTTATTTCATGAATTAGTGATTATCTATTGAAAAGTAGTGGTCTGATTTTGCACACATGAATTCATGCTTTTGGTATCACTCCCCCACTGTCAGTTAATAGTTGAAGTAGGAGATATCAAAAGTATGAATTTGTCATATGATAAGAAACAATATATAGATTTAAATATTCTTTTGCAAAAATTACATACTATTAATTGAAAAGAAATATTAAGCAGTGTACTAAAAATAGAGGGCTGGTGGAACATCAAGGTTATGTAAAATATTATTTTGCTTACTTTTTTTTTTAATCCATTGCTGTTTATCAGAATGTTTAAACTAGTTAACAAGTGTTATCTCATCTACCCCTTCGTGTTAGCTCAGCAATCAGTCAAATTTATGTAACATGGCTTTATAGAAACCAGAATATAATTTTCAATGTTCAGTAATTTTATTCCAATAAACGAATAATAGAAAAACAGAAGTAAAATCATTGAATAAAATTATTCAATGATTTTACTTCTGTGTTGTGTGAATAACCATTAAATTTTTTTAGTAGCATGTCTAACCAACACATTTAAACAAACTCATTAGTCATTTAACTGATGCTATGATAGGTGTCTGTTAATCCTGTTTGCATAATCTGCAGTATCTATCAGCTGCATATATTCTTTGGTTAGTTTGTGTTTATAGGATGAAAAACCCTGCCATCTCCATATGAGACTGGCTTTATTCACCGTCATGTGTCAAGTCCTTATGAAAGTTTATAAGGACGTGACACGTCTTCAAGTCCTTATGAAAGTTCAAGTTGAAGTGGAATTAAAATTTAGATCTTTCCAATCATAGAGCATTCTTGTTACTGGCCGAGCTACTGAAGCTCATGAGAAGCATTATTAGCTTTGCAAATGTTTCAATATTATTATTTTTTTGTTTACCTTAGGAGCTCAGTAGCATTTTTTTTATTTATTTTTTTTATTTGACTATGACCACAATTATGAACTTGTGGTCCACATTGTGAACCACAAGTTCATAATTGTGGCTTAATGATTAGGTGTAAGATGGTAAAAAAAGAATAGTTGTAAATAGAATAGTAAAAAAGTTGTAAAAAGAATAGTTAAAAAAAGAATTTAGTTGTAATTTTATCATATAGCTCGTACCTGGGAGGTGAAAAGGCATGCAAAGGTATTCAGAATAAGAGGATACATGTAGAGCTATAGGGCAGACTCAGAAAACTGCTTATGGAAGACTCAAAAAACTGCTTATGGAAGACTCAAAAAATAGCTTGAAACAGTTCTATGTGAAAAGGAACTTGAAGGAAAAGAGATTAATATGGCATGGGCAATAAAAGACTGTGCCTAAATCAAAAAAGAATTAACAGAATAGGTGTTAAATGGATGAATGGGGAAATTAAGCAGGAATTACAGAAGAGAAGATTATGGGAAAAATATAGACTTGGAACAAGCAAACATTTATATGAAATCTATAAACTTCAAGCTGCAAGAATGGCAGTATAACAAGGAGTGTAAAATTAGATTATGAGGGGAGACTAGCAAAACAGGCTAGAAAAAATCCTAAGTAGTTTTTCTGTTATGAGCCAGCAAGAGAGAGAATGATTTTGGGAGGGTAACTCTGCTGAATTTAGATCTTGTAAAAAAGAAGTTATAGTAGAACTATAACGGCCCGGGGCAGAGCTGACTACTACCGGGTGCGTCCCCAGGTGGCGGATCGGGGAACAGCCTTCAGATATGGAGGCTAGCTGCGATATAAGCAGAGCAATCTGGCGAATAAGCAGCCATGGACCAACAGCGACTGAGCTATCAGGGCGTGGGGGAGCAGAAGTAGCAACTCTGTCTCACTTAAAACCTCACAAAGCCCAATGACAACTCAGTGACATGGCGAGTAGTGCCACCATTAAATAAGCACCTGCTGGGGTCACTGCCCCTGACATTGGGAAGCAGCATTGTCAGTACTGACACAAGGTTGAAGCCAAATGATGACGGAAAAGCTTGTGATCAGAGATTTGCAGATGGCAATATGATTATATTGTGTACGTCTGTAATACTGCGGAGCAGAAAGCAAACGGAGAAACTACTGCTCTACCTTATCTCCAGAACAACCACCATGGCGAGCAAACCCTTACAATTGGCCCCAAGTTCCCGGCGTCCCTTAAATGGGACAGGGGTGCGAAGAATCTCCGGGCTCAAAATGGTGTCCACTTTTAAAATTGCAACTTGGAATGTCAGAACTCTGTATGAAACTGGCAAATTAAGAAATGCCACAAGAGAAATGAAGAGGCTGGGCATCCGGATTTTGGGAATTTGCGAGACAAGATGGCCAGGATCTGGAAAGTGTCAACAAGATAATACAACAATGTATTACTCTGGGAATGATGAGAACAAACATCGACATGGTGTAGCTGTAATAGTAGATGAAGAAATCAATAAATCAGTACTAAATTGGATTCCATTTTCTGAAAGGATAATGCTGTTACAACTTAAGGGAAACCCCGTTAACATAAATATCATCCAAGCTTATGCACCCACAGCTGACAAAAGTGAAGAAGATGTTGAAGAGTTTTATGAACACCTAAAAGAGATTAAAAACCTAACAAAGAAACATGATATAAACATAGTGATGGGTGACTTCAATGCAAAAGTAGGAAGAGGGGGTGATGGAGAAATTGTTGGCGAACATGGCTTAGGCACCAGGAATGACAGAGGAGATCACCTAGTCCAGTTCTGTCAGGAAGAAGCTCTAACAATAGCAAATACCTGGTTTAAACTTCCACCCAGAAGACTGTACACTTGGAAATCGCCTCAAGATAACCAACATAACATTGTCCGAAATCAAATTGATTATATACTGATAAATAAAAGATTCCACAGCAGTATAAAGAGTGCAAAGACTTATCCTGGAGCAGATATCTCATCAGACCACAATCCCATAGTTGCAGAAGTACGTCTTACATTAAAATCAGCTAAAAAATCACAAAAGAAGAAAAAGAAAATTGATGTAGAAAAACTGAAAGACCCGAACATAAATAAAAGTGCCAAGACACAGCTTAACCTGCGATTACAACAGATTAACATAGAAGAAAATAAAAGTGTGGAATCTCTTTGGAATAGCTTAAAGAATGCCATTGTAACAACAAGTATTGAAGAAGTAGGTTATGTGAATAATATAAAACAACAGGAATGGATGACAGATGAGATTCTTTCTCTTATTGATACAAGAAGAATGTACAAAAACAAAGACCTAGCCAGGTATACAGAAACACATAACATCATCAAGAAAAAAATAAAAGAAGCCAAGGAAAATTGGATGAAAAATTTATGTATTGAAATTGAATTGCTTCAGAAGAAACATGATAATTTCAATCTGTATAAGAAAATCAACGAAATTTCCGGAAAACTGAGGAAAAAGCAAATAGTGTCTCTAAGAGACGAAAATTGAAAAATAGTTCTAGAAGAAGAGAATAAAGCACAGATTTGGATAAAATATGTAACAGAACTTTTCAATGATACTAGACAGAAGCCTATAAATATAAAAGATAACATTCAAGGACCAGCAATCATGAAATGCGAAATAGAGAATGCTATACGAACAAGTAAAACAGGAAAAGCCAGTGGACCAGATGGTGTGCAAACAGAATTTTTAAAATTAATAGAACCAGATAACATCAAACTTCTTGAAAAACTATTTAATGAAATATATGAAAGTGATGAATTTCCATCAGATTGGCTCAAATCTACATTTATCACTATCCCAAAGAAACCCAAAGCGAATTCCTGTGGTGACTTCCGACTTATTAGTCTAATGAGCCAAACATTAAAAATATTTTTGAAAGTAATTCAGAATCGCATTTATAGAAAAAGTGAAGAAACTCTAAGTGAAACACAATTCGGCTTTCGGAATGGTTTTGGTACTAGAGAGGCCCTTTTCTGTACCCAAATATTGATACAGAAATGCATAGAAAAACAGAAATCTGTCTTTGTGTGTTTCATAGATTTTGAAAAAGTATTTGACAAAGTCAGACACACTAACTTAATAGAAGTCCTTCAACAAATAAGGCTAGATGAACAAGACATGACTAATAACAAATCTGTATTGGAATCAGTCAGCTACCGTTTAATTAGACAACATTACCACCAGTGATATTAACATCAAAAGAGGAGTGAGACAAGGATGTGTGCTCTCACCACTCCTGTTCAACATATACGCAGAGGTAATCTTTAAAAAAGCATTGGAAGAATGTCCAGAGGGAATCACAATAAATGGAAAGATTGTTAACAACCTACGATATGCAGATGACACTGCTAATTGCAGATAACATTATGGATCTCCAAAAACTCATTGACAGAGTATACATAGAAAGCCAAAGAATGGGAATAAATATAAACATCAACAAGACAAAATACATGATCATCAGCAAACATCCAGCCTCATCAATGAAACTGACACTCAATGGGAAAAATATTGATCAAGTGTCAAGATATAAATATCTTGGTTGTTGGCTTAATGAACAGTGGGATCCAGAAATAGATATAAAGACAAGGATTGAAGTTGCACGGCAGTCCTTCATGAAAATGAGAACACTATTCTGCAATAAAGACCTAAACATGGAAGTCAGATGCCGAATGCTGAAATGTTACGTGTGGTCTATTCTGTTCTATGGAGTTGAAACATGGATATTGAAGGCGACAACCATCAAGAAAATCGAAGCCTTTGAGATGTGGCTATACAGAAGAATGCTAAAGATATCATGGACAGAAAAAATTACCAATGAAGAGGTCTTAAAATCCATTGGCAAAACTAAACATCTTGTACAAATAATCAAGAAACGAAAAACATCATATCTTGGCCACATCATGAGAAACAGCAAATACCAACTTCTACAAACTATTTTGATAGGAAGAATTGATGGCAAAGGAACTAGAGGAAGAAAAAGAATATCATGGTTTGACAACATCAAGACATGGACAGGAAAGAGCAGTGCACAACTGCTCAGATTAGCACAAGACCGCAGTTTGTTCGCCAAGATGGTCGCTGACCTTCGATAGAAGATAGCACAATAAGAAGAAGATAGAACTGTTCAGTGATCATTTTGTTAAGGTTTTTCATAGTGATGATGATGATGCTGTTCTAGGAAAGTAAGAAGTTCGAGAATCACTACCCCAGTTCATTCCTTGAAGGTGAGTGAAGTGGATGTCTATAATTGTTTGTCATCTTGATGTGAATAAGGCTATGGGACTGGATGGAAGTTCACAACGTTGTTGTGAAAGAATGTGCTAAAGAATTTCCATAGACCTTGATTGTTCAATGAGAGTCTTGGGTCTGGAACAATCCCTAATAAGCAAGAATGAGATCATTCCATTGTATAAAGGTGGTAGCAAAACGAATGTTTCAAATTATAGACTTGTTTGTGTTTCTGGAATTGTCATTAAGGTTTTGGAGAAATTGGTTAGGAATAGACAGGAGTGGATTGGACAGGGAAAAGATTCTGTATAGGCCAACATGGGTTTGTTAAAGGGGGGAGATCTTATTTCACTGATTTATTTACATTCTATAATAAGGAAGATTCATATAACAGTGATATTTTTGGATTTTGCAAAGGCATATGACAGATTACCACATAATAAATTGGTGTATAAGTTATGACAAATGGGATTGGATAATCAGTTGGCTGATTGGATAAGAAACTGGCTTTCTAATAGATACCAACAGTTGTATATAGAGGAACCATGTCTGATATGTATCTTCATGTGATGCATGGGATTAACCTCCTGTTGACAATTTTCTTACACATTAGTCTGATAATTTGTCAGCTCTCCAATATTATAGATCTTAAATATCCATCTTCTGTAGCACTTCTGACTACATCAATCTACCTAGATCTTGGTCTTCCTCTGGGTCTCTTTTCTGCCATTTTGGCATCAAGCATCTGCTTTGTTAACCTTTCCTCCCCCATCTCTTTAAGTTACCATACCACCTGTGATTTGCTCTGTTCATACATTAACAAACACTAACAATGTCAAGTTTTTTCCTAATATCCTTATTTATAATATGGTTCTGCCATTGATGCTATCTGTTCACTCCTTTAATTTTTCTCAGAACTCTCATGTCTGTGGTCTCTGATCAACTGTTTTGCTTCTTGCTCAGATTCCTAAGTTAAATTTGTTTGAACACCATCTTTTATACAGCTAGTTGAGTGTTTTGACTAATTTCTTTCTTACTTCATATAAATTATTCATTTGACTCCCTACAATACTAGCTTTGTTTATTCTGTTATCTCTGTATTTAATATTCTTTCTTTACTCAAAATTCTGCATACATAGTTAATGTGTTTACTTGTTCTGAAGAACCACCATTCAGGATTCAGCTACTTTCAGTACTCCTGCATCTTTTCGTAGTCTGTGTTTTTTATTACTGATTTTTATACCAGATTTGTTAGAGCAGTTATTCAATTTAATTAAAAAATTCTACAAAGTTCATCAGTATAACATTTCTATAAATAAACAGCTGAGATTAATATTCAGTTTTGATATCGGGTTTTAATGCCACCCTTCATAACGTGATCCATATAGATGATGTGTAATTTTGGAAATGGGTGCACTCGTTTTACACTTGATTTCATATCAAACCTCCCTCTTGTATTACAGTTCTACCTTCTGAGTTACAACTTAAATATGTATAAACTATGTAGCTCTGTATAATATTCCATTTATTACATATTACTGCAGTATTCTGAACAGCTATTTTCTTGGCACCTTGTCATGCTTTTTCCAGATCTACAAAACTTCAATACAGAACCTCATATACTCTGCTGATTTTAATCTGTTTGTGATAAAATGAAAATCTGATCTTGACAACCTTTATTTGGCTTGAACTCAGCTAGTTCTTTTCCATGTTTCTCTTCCACAATCTTCATTAGCCTCTTCTCAAGTTGGTTGCTTAAATCTTATCTGGAACACTAATTACAGAAATTCCTTTGAAATTGTCACCTTCAGTTATATTTCATTTTTTTATAGATGGAAATTATAAATAGCTCTACTTCAGTGATTTGAAATCTGACTTGACTACACCTTCTTAATTATGTAGTGCAGCCACTGTAAAATTTTGTGTGTGTCAGCCTGGTTGGCTTGAGTGGTTAACATACCCTGCCTCTCCAACTATCAAAGCCTCTGTAGCTCATTCGGTATCATCAGTACTCTTTAGTTGGAAAGACCTAGATTTCAATCTTGTCTCCCCCCCCCCCTCCTGGCAACTCTGGTTTTCATCCTGAAAAACAGGCAAATTGACCAAAAGAACACACATCATTAACAGACATAAACTGTCTTCTCATTGCCTTGGTTGGCTTAGCCATAAATTCAAACAATATCCATACAACAGGCTACAGATTCAAATTCTGTTATGGGTATGAATGTTTATGATTGTCTTTAAGTGAGGAATGGTTTCATCACCGTATAATACCACTGGCTTGTTATTAGAGGCCTAGAGTGGCTTAAGTTCCAGTTCCATGTTTGTTCTCTAAGGTTCTGCAATATCTAGAGCTGGGTTTCCAGATTATTTCGGATTCCAGATTAAAAAATAATACAAATCCTTAGGCTACCCATGGTACTAAGGTACTATAGGTTTATAACCATTTATGGGTGGAGGTAACATAAACAAAAAACATGAAACATATTTGAGTATTTCTAGTCAAATGTCATCATCTATTCCAGCTGCCTTTCAGCAGTTCAGATTTTTTTATGTTTTTTACCACAAGTATTGATTTTTACTCCTGATTACATTCTTCTTTAATATTTTCCACCATCATTTTGTCATTTCTTGTTTCATTTAACAGTATTTCCAGACATCTAGAATATTTTTATCATTTATTTTTGTCACCTTTATAACTTTAGTCTTTAGACAGTACTCTTTCCTCTATTTCTAAGTTTTTCTCAATAGTCTCCAAAACATTTTATCATCATCTTGGTATTCTTCTTGTATATTTTTATCAGTCTTCCATCACTTTTTAGCTACTTTTATACGTTGACTTGCTTCGAACTTTCGACATACTTTCTCCTTTTCCGGCTGCTGCTTTAGCTTCTTAAGTCCACCCAATTTTGTGTCATTAGCAAACAACTGGATATTTCTCCTTTAATCATTTCTTATATCATTGATGTTCAAATTAAATAAAAACCCAAGGACAGAGTCCTGTACTTGGACTTTTGACATTTAGTATGAATATATTACTAGTCACCTGCCTTCTGATTCAGGAAAAAGGCAGGTAAATATCCATCCTCATTTTCTCCAGTTTATATAATGGTGTTCCATGTGGTAGTCTTGTTGAATGCTTTTGCAGAGTCTAGTAGTATCATTCTGTGTGCCATTTCCTTCATTCATTTTGTGACTTTATTATAAAAAATGAGTAAATTACCAAAGCAAGACTTACCTTTCACTGTGCTCCCTATAGGGTATTGTATTTTTATCCACTCACTCCTGAATTCTGACTTTTACCAACTTCTTCAGTGCCTTAAGCAGTACTGAGTTACTGATTGATCTATCATTTGCTGCCTCTGTCATGGATCCTCCTTCATGAAACAGAACTATTTTGCCCTTACTCTGTTGGCACCTTACCAAAGGTGAAACTTAAATTGGATAGTTTGGTCTAAGAATCTACCTTATTCCCTTGCATATCCTCATAATGCACGGGCCGATACCCCATCTAATTCCATGGCCATATTTGCATTAAGGTTCTACAGTATCTTAAGTAATAGAAGTAATGTCTGACACTGTACTATGTCCATATTAATGATAGTTTAACTCCACTGTTTTGTGTATTATGTAACTTTCTTACTATCAGCACAACTTTATTTGAACATCTGTGGGATGAACTAGAAAATCAGGTGAGGTCAAGGGATGTCCACCCCCACAACAGTCCAGGACCTTGTTACATGCCTAAAGGATAGTCTGAAATTCCTATTGATCTCTATCATAAGCTTGTGAAAAGTATGCCCTATAGGATTGCTACAATCATATCAATGAAAGGAATTCCTACATCTTATTAAGGTATGGCTGTTTATACTTTACACTGTCATGTCCATTGACTTTTTTCCAGCTGTGTATGTTTATTAAAGTCCAATAAATATGACATAACATATGTAAGACAGATATTATACTGTTTCAGTCAACTGTTTTGCATTATTTCAGTAACAACTCAAAATCCACCTAAATGCATTGCATTCTGGTTAGTGATTCAGATTTCAAATGGTGTGATCCCTGGTTCCAAACTCAAACTGGGCACTGTTATGGTGATCCAACACCATCTGTTTACTATGTGATTTAGTTCAGACTTTGTTGGGAGGTGAGCTCTGAATTCATTTGTAAAATTCTTTATTGTGCTAATTGTATCCAAGATTTACTTTATCAACAGCTTGAATAAGCTATTTTCTTTGGTGTTCAACATTGAATAACTATGATAATTTAATCTCCCTTCAAAAATACTTGCATTGTGAGCATTATTCAATATACCTATGGGCATAGTCCATACTTTTGTATTATTTTTTTCATACCCAGAAGGAAGGTTGAGCTTGTATTGAGAATAGGGAGCCTTCAAGATGCTCTAAATATGGCTGAGTGGTTAGCATCTACTCTAGAACAGGGTTTCCAGACTGTAAAAATAAATTTAAAAAAATACAAAAAATATATATATAAAAATTAATTTAAAAATAGGAAAAATCCTTAGCCCACTCTACTGATGTACTATAGGCTTACAATGTTTTGTGAATGGGAAGCACATGAAAAAAGAAATTGTAAAGTTTAGGTGATTAAGCAATTTCCACAGTAGCTCCTTTGATCTGTTTCTAGAGTTGGTTTCTTCAGGTGATGCAGAATGTTGTATACATGATATGTTCGCAATCTCGCCAGACTCAGAAGCATCTCTACCAACTTTCTTAACCAAAATCTATACGTACACATCAATTTTGCCATTGAAAAGAAAAGTATGGAAAATTAACCTTTCTGGGCATTCTCCTTTCTGATACCCCCTCTGGAATACTATCTGCTCACTATCAACCTACCTTCACAGGCCACTACATACAATAAGATTCATCCATCTCAAAATATCAGTATCTTCAAACCTAAATAGAATGCTTATCTTCTCCAATTCCAAAGTCCTCAACAAGAACTAAGCACTATCCAATACAACTTACTACTGAATGGCTACACTTCCTTGAAGTTTAAACACATCCTCAACACTTACAAGCCGAACCATAAGTATCCTGAACCTGTATGATGAACAGGGACGAATATTCTGGGTGTGCTAGGCGTGCGGTGCATATCTGTTCAGTATCAGCGATATTATATCCCCGTTAAAGACTCCCCTAATTGTTTCCTGCTTCACTTGAGTCCTAAAATTAAACACAGTATACTAACGCTTCATGAAGAGGACACTTTTTTTTTGACTCTTAAACATTGCATCACATTCGTGTTAATAGCCCAAGTGTGTGGTTACAAATACATATACCTTTGATCCCCTTTGAAAGTACAGATTGCACAGTGGTCAAATTTGACCGCTGTGCCATCTGTACTTTCAAAGACTGGAGCGTTCCAGTGGTTTTAAATCATCCAGAAGGTGAGCACTGAGACAATAGCATCTAGTGGCTGTGATTGGTTATTTTGTCTGACTCATGCATGCAGACTAGTCTGTGGGAGCAGAGCGTTGTTCCATTAAATGTGTCATTCAAGCTGTCTCTAATTACAAATGTCTGTTTACTGTATTTAGTGATAAACAAAGCTACTTGTTTTTCTAATTTTTTTTAATGTTTTATTGTATTTTTAAAGTTTTTTTAATAGTACAGTGACATTTTTATTCTAGCTGTTGGAAACAACAGACATAGTAAAAATTTATCTATTCCTGAATAAAAATGAATACTTTTTTTGTATTATAAGAAGTTGTGATCTACAACAAAATACTAGCTTGTGTAAGATATCTATTATTGATAAGACAGAAGAGCCGCTGACATTAAAAAAAAAAAAACAATGAATGTAGGATTCCCAAAAGTGTGGATAATTTCAATAATTATTGGATATTATGTATTTTATTATTGCATAAAATGTATATTAAGTCTCAGTAAACAAGAGAAAATTCTTAGATAATGAAGTGAAATATACATGAACCAGAGAAATGCATATAACATGCACACAGTGATGTAGCTAGAGCTTTTGTCACCCAGGGCGATCCCTGAGTTTGCCGCCCCTCTCAATACACACTAAAAATACTACAAAAAATCAAAACGACGTATAGTTTAATTTCAACATTCTAAAATTTTAGTTTTCTTGCTTTTCTGTTAGCAAAATCGTCGATGACATTGTCAAAGACTATTTCATAGTAATGTAGGTAATTCTTAATCGGTTTTATTTAGAAAAACTCCTCTCACAACTAGCAACATTTATAGCAATTTGTGAGGAAAATTAGCTGTAGTATTACAATAGTTGGAACTGAGTTCTCGAGACTGTATTTTCGAATTAACTGGAAAAGTTCAAAAATGTTCAAAGTGCTGCCCGAGCTGGACCTCCCCGCTGCCCCCCCCCCCTCTAGCTACGCCTCTGCATGCACAACAAATTTTATGAGATAATTTGCTGCTCCATCAACCTACATGTGTTCCTGCCATGCCTAAATAAATCACCTGATCAACATTATTAGTTCTCCCTCTCCCCCATTGTGGCTGTTTATTATTGGTTAGTTATTTATACTTTGCAAACAAATCACTTTCCCACTCTGCGTAATTTTTTTTTTTTTTTTAATTATGCCATAAATTCACTTATTCATGTCTAGACTCAATAGGATCACATACTATTTGCTCTACCCCTGAGTTTACTACTCGTACTTATTCTTTCTTTTACATTTTCCATTCTTACCTGACTTATTAATGATGGTTCATATATTTACACCTTTGAGTAATTCAAATATAGCATTCTCATTCCTTATTGTTTTCTAATATATCTTAAAAGAAACACATTGTTTCCCCACTTTCTACCTAGATTTGGTTACATTTAATTGCATTGGACTAATTAAGATGAGCATTGATGCCCTATGTACTCTTAAAACTTTCATATATCAATAAAAATGTCGTCTAATTGATGTGAATTTTGTAGCACAGGTTGCATAAGCCACTCAACAGCATGCCCAACCATTATGGACACTTGATGCCATTGATGGTGAGATGCTATTCCATACATCACATGCATCTCGGAGACATTTGCAAAGATACATTCTGATAAGATATATTTTTCCCTATCACCAAAATTTCCTGGTTATCCACAAAAGACAGCCTCTCCCTTCTCCATGTATGATGTACAGTGTGAATGACTCCACTCATAATTTGGATAAACAGGATGTTTGGTCAAAAAATGCTTACAAGGATACCAATCTTATATTAATAGCAATAAACTTTAAAAGTCTGCCCTTGCTCAGCATGGAATGGATGCCAACCACATTCTGATCCAATACTAATCTTTTACATTGGTGTTGAAGGTACTTCTAATGCTGCTCAAACTTAAATTGGAATGACTGCCTAATCATTGCCAAGATTTGGGAGAACCTCATCCTCATAATGGCAAGCAATAGCATGATTCCCTTCTAACCCTCTCCTTCTTTTTTTAAATATATAATGCTGTGTCATTCAGTCATCTTATTTATCTAAATTTTATTTTAATATATTTCAATTATTTTAATTTTAGTTATAGCTTTAATCTCATTTTATTTTGTAACCACCCGTATATGGTGGAAAATGGCTCAGCTCTGTAAATAGGATTAATATTCTTTGTTCTAGCTTCACTTTGGTTATGCTAATGCACTGATGATGACCTGTTCATTTCTGGCCAAAATATTTGCAACAATAAAAAATTATTTATTCTTCTGAATACATGTGTCTAATTTGCGACTATTTAAAATGTCTTACTGCAAGTTGCAAAATTTGTGCAGCATATTTAATTGAAGAAACATTTTGCAATTCAGTTTCATCAAATTCATCACTCTCACTTGATTCATGAAAAGAAGTAAGTGTACCAAAAATTTCTAGCAAACAAGTTGGCAGATGTCCTAAAAGAATATGGAGAAAAATGTAAGAGAGCTAACTTATGTATAAAAGTAGCTAAACAAAAGTCATGGGAAGACTGGTAAGAATTTGGAGAAGTCTAAGAAGACTTTAGGTTTGAGATGAATTTCATTGCTTGGTGTGAGACCACCTCCCATTTATTGGAAGCCTGGCGTGGCTTGAAAAAATTCCATGTTTGTTCTCTAGATCAAGATTTCTGGACTATGCAAAAATAAAATGTTTGTGTGTGTAAACATATCCAGGCAGTCCCTGGGTTACAGGCGAGATACGTTCCTGAGAATGTCTTTAAGTTCGGATTTGTATGTAACTCGGATCCCTGATGAACAGTGCATATATGGTAATAATAATAATACTATAATGGCTCTTATGTGGCTATAATAAGACAGTGTAATACTGTAATAATAATACCCCTCTTCCTTTAATTCAAACAAACAGAACATAAAAACAAACTCATACAAAAAGTTTATATAGGAGAAATTTTAAAAAAGAATATTAAAGGTTGACACTCACCTAATATCACATCAATGTTTTGCTTACTGGAAGAGGCATTTTTGAGGCAAGAAGGTAGGTTAATATTAATCGGAAGATGATGGAGATGGTGCTGGAGGAGGGGGAGCTTACCACTGAAGTCAGTTTCTTAAAAAATGTATCTAGGGTTGTTTGCACAGCCTTTTTCTTTTCTTTTTTTCATCATAAATGGCCTTGTAGCAGCTGATGTTCTCACTAACTGCATGGCAAACTTCACATCATCTTGATAAATTGCTCAGTATTAGGATCTTGCTCCTCAAGCTTAGGAAATACTGCTTCAATGACATGAAAGGATTCAGCTAATTCTTTTGTCATAAACTTCCTTGGCTCTGGATCTTCTGATTCTTCATGTTCTTGTGCTTCTATCAGCTGCTTCTCTATCTCCATAAGGTCTTCATTGGTTAATTCCTGTGAATGGGATTCTAGTAAGTCAGTGACATCATTTTCATTGATGTCCATTTGTAGTGCATTGCCACTATCCACCACAGCTTTTCTGGCTTGGCAATATCTTCTTCCATGAAGCCACAAAAATCATCAAGAATTGAGGGCACAGTTTGTTCCACACACCCCTTTCATTGTCGATTGCTTCACCACCTCCCAAGAATCAGCAATGTTTTTGATGGCATCATAGATATTATAATTCTTCCAGAACTCTCAGTCATCACATCATCTTTCATAGCCCTAACTGCTTGCAGAAATGCATGCCATAAGTAATAAGAGCCTTAAATGCAGAAATGACTCCCTGATCCATTGGCTGTAGTAATGATGTAGTGTTGGGTGGTAAAAATACAACCTTTTATATTAGGGTGAGGGCATCTAAAGATGTTGGATGGGATGTCCAGGAGTACTGTTCAGCACAAGCAAAATTTTAAAGGGAATTTTCTTTTCTGAACAGTAACATTCCACAGCAGGAATAAAATATTTCAAGAACCAATCTTCAAACATGGCAGGTGTGACCCAGGCCCTTAAATTTAACTTCCAAATAACAGGATGAGCTGCTTTAATAATGTGGCAAAGTGCTCTTGGATTTTCAGAGCGGTAAACAAAGGGTTGAGCTTACGGCATGCAGATTTGTTTACATGCGTGGAAGAAACAAGTTCCCAAATTGTTAATTTAATTATCTTTATAGGGAGCCTGTTCGTAAGTACGGAACACCATCTGATTGTCTATACAGGCAGTCCCCGGGACTGCCTGTATTGACCAGAGAATTGTGAATTGTGAATTGACCAGAGAGTTTGTGGGAATACATTCCTCGGCATTCACAAGTTGCCTAGTGTGGACTACTTAAAAGACATAGGTGCCACCCAAGCGTGTATATATTTGCCTTTTATTAGTCCATTTTGATAAGGTTTCACTGGCCTGACAGCTGGGTTGAACTGGTTGGTTCTCTTCAGAAACCTTAAGAGAGTAAAAACTGTAGTTGTACTAAGGAACTTGAAATTTCGAATAAATTTATTTTTCGTAAGTAAACGCTTGGTCAGTGCATTAAAGTAATTACTAAAATAAAAAGCCAAAAGGCTTCATTTCAGCGATGCAAAATTATATAAGCAAAGTGGATATTAGATCCAGCATTATTTCAAAGCCGAATTACAAAACTATGAAAGTTTTGCGACTTGACTAGTCAGCTTGTGGGAATACATTTCTCAGCATTCACGAGTTGCCTTAGTGTGGACTACTTAAAAGACACAAGGCAACTCATGAATGCTGAGAAATCTATTCCTGCAAGCTCTAGTCCACTCGCAAAACTTTCATAGTTCCTGCATTCTGCTATGAAATAATGCTGGATCTAATATACACTTTGCTTATACAATTTTGCATTGCCAAATTGTATCTGGTCTTTATTTTAGTAATTATAAAAAAATATATAAAATTCGTTAAAAAAATGCAAAAAAAAAAAAAATAATAATAATAATAAAATCCTTAACCCACCCACGATACAGAATGTATTATAGGTTTATAATAACCTTTCATGGGTGGGAATCACACATAAATCATTTAGAAGGTGAATATCACAAAGGTGGCAAAATGTTCTGAAGGCTGTTGAAAAAGCTTAGAAATTGAGGAAAGTGTACTGTAAAAGGAATCAACTGTAAATTATTATAGTTGATTCCTTTTACAATATACTTTAACATGAAAACTGAAGATAAGGATATCCTAGATGTCTGGAGTAATTACTTGGAAAAACTGTTAGATGAAACAAGCAGTGATAGAGCCATCTAAAACATTTTCAAGAGAAATGCAAAGAGGAGTACATATAAGTACTTGAGGTAGAAAAATCCATTAAAAACTTGAAATGTGGAAAGGCAGCTGGAGTAGATGGTATTCAACTGGAAATGCTTAAGTATAAAAGTTGTCCAGTGGCTACACTGCATAATTCGGGCTCTGTCAGAAGGTCAAATTCCTGATGATTGGAGTAGAGCTATAATAGTTCCCATCTGTTATGAAATAAAGCTGAATGTGAGAATTACAGAGGAATTCCTCTACTAAGTACTCCAAGGAAGATTTGTGCAAGCATACTTGAAGAGAGGTTGAGAAAGATTGTGGAAGAAAAACTTGAAGAACAACAAGCTTGGTTTCATGTTGCTAAGGAGGTTAAGGCATCATATTAGATAACTCCAGTGTTGAAAAGATCACTGATTTATAAGAAAAAGAGTTATTTTCCCATTCTATGAGACTGGTAAGTTTCTTGTAAGTTACTTCTGACTTACTCTGCAGATATGGCCGTCTTGTTTCTGAAGAGATCCAGTGGCAGATAACCATCGTGATAACTGGTCTATAGAATTGCACATATGAGGATACATTAAGGAAATGTGGTATTCAAAGTTTGGAAAAAAGATACAGGATAAAATAGAAACATACAAGTTTGTAAGGAATATTGTAGCTTATGGCAAATGGTGGTAAAATTCTGGAAGCTGATGGTTAAGAAGCATGTGAGATTCATGTTCTTCTCATGGACTGTCATTAGATTGGGAACATGTCTTCAGTCAAGAAAAAATGATAGGTATGAGTGGCTAAAAAGGGCTTTTCTTTGAGTATTCCATGGACACCCTGGGAGAGCTATTGTAATAATGATATTGCAAAAGTGGTCAAAATAGCAAAAGGATCACTTGAATTGTTGAAAAAATACATTGACCAGCAAATTATACTTGACAAGAAATTATTTCTTTTTTATCCTTTACATTAGTGTGAACAAACAAAAGTTTGCACATGATTAGCTATAAGATAAAGATCATGACTTAGTCACTTGTATGTGGAGGCAGATGACTTTAAATTGCCCTTTTATCCCATAATGCACACATTTCCTTTTTGGACATATATATTTTATGTGTTATTGAAAATACTAGAAGTTTCAGTTAAAAAAAAAAAAAAACTGACAGAAGTACTGAAGAATGTGATCCATGTAATTGTCATTGTAAGTTTTCTGACAATTCAACACGAAATAATGAAGTCTCTGCTCCTCGAATTGCTTTGATAAACATCTCTACCTCTTTCCTTTGAGTGATTACCAGAAGTTAAAAGTTTTTTTCCCCCCTCCCTTTAAAGGATCTTCTGGAAGCTGATTAATTAATAGTGTGATTAGGAAGCATGTGAGATCCAGGCTTTCTCATTACCTATCAGTAGATTGTGAGCATGTCTTCAGTTAAGGCATTTGATGTGAAGTCATCAGCCTTTATGTGTAGCCTAGTTGTGAAGATACCTCATTTGCATACTTTATTTACTTACACCTGGATAAAAGATTGAACAAGAATTTAATTTTTTGTCAAGTATAATAACATTACACAAATAATTTACAACATTTGTTTAAAATTTAAAAGTTATCATTGGGTGAGTATATTCAATTAGTCTTTGGAAGTGGGGGGGGGGTTTAAAAAAAGACTCCCATTATTTCAGTAAGTTCATTTAATCAGTTTAATTTGTTGCTCAGGAGAAGCTATAATCTGTACAAGCAGAGTAAGTAGTTTCTTTCTTTTAGAAAATTTTTTTCATCAGCTGAATGATATAACAATTACAACTTGACAAAACAGACAGAATACTATATATCTGGAAAAAACAAAATATTGAAGTATACTTTGCTCCACCTAACAGAATATCCATTTCTTTATCATTAAAAACAGTTTGGAAAAACAAAACTATAGTAGAAATCCCAAATGGTAGTGAAAATATGAGTAACACAGTGGTTCAGGACTGTTTGATGTGGGTAGAGGTTAATAGGACAAAGTTGCATATTGCCTGTAGACTGAGGTCATTTGAAGAAAACTATGGATTGCATAGGTGGATAAACTTTTTGGATACAAAGAAGACTATTTTTCATAGTGATTTCATGTCAACTATAGGATATAGACTGTAGAAAGGAGAAAACAGGCAAAACAAGGGAAAGAGAATTTATAGAGATACAGAGGGATAAGTAGATGTTTTATTTGCAGTTATAGCTATTAACTCAGCTGTGATCAAAACATGAGCAAGTAAACACATTCTGTGTGACATGTCTTGTGATTCATATTTTGAATATTGTTAACTAATCTTCTCTCATCTTCTTTGTAAGATAGGTTGAAATAAATGGTTTAGTGAATTCTAATTTTTTATACATGTCTGCTGTTATAAAAATATATTACAGAAGGATAACTACCTTTGCTAAATGAGTGGAATAGGTTATCAAAGTTGTAGGTACTTGGTTAGAAAATTATTTGTTTGCTTATTAATGATTTTAATAAGCAGTGTGATATGTATTGTGTAAATGGTTAGTGTGAGTCTCCCACCACAATGAGCATTTTGGATTCCATGAAGATACTCATCTAATAACTACCTTAAGCAGTGCATGATGGAAGGGACTCATTATGCAAGAATATTGGATCTAGTAATAACATTAGAGAATCTGTATATAAATGAAGTAGCTGTTTTGCCTTCAATTTGTGAGAGTTGATGAGAGTTTAATTTGGGAAGTGGCAAATCGTTGAGAGCTTCAAATAAAAAAGGGATATATCTAGAACTGAATGGCAGGTAATTATGAAGACTGAGAAGACAACTTCAAAAAGTGCCCTTGCATGAAAAAACTCCATGGTAGAGAATTAGTGCTTGAAAATGGTGACATCTGAAAGAAGCTATAGTGTAAAAATTACATTGTCGTCTGTCTTATATAAGTATATATTATTTATATATAATTCATTTGTTTTGTTGTCGTCTACTCCACCTTTGTGTTATGTTGTACTGCACCTTAACTTCTATCAACACTACACAGATAAGACATTAATCTGCTTACCAGTTATTTCTACCAAGTCTAATTTCTGTTCCCCCTATTTCTAAAGCTGACCTACCATATGCTTTAGAAATAGCTGAGCATATATGTTTTGGAAATAGCTAAGTTGCTAAGTGACCAGGCAAGCCCATTCGTTTCTAGGGTGCTGAGGTGAAACTAGGTGAAAAGATAGTTTCAAGTATTAAAGCTCTTGTAAGAGTTCAGTTCAAATGCATCAGTGGAATTGAATGGGATATAGCAAAGATGCTGAAGGAATTTGACTTCGTTGTTCCACCTAATGAGTGGAGTCTTAACACAAGCACAGTTCTTAATGAGTGGAAGGTGATAGTTAATTCCTTTATACAAGGGTTGAGCTAAAACAGAAGCAATCAGTTACAGTAATAACTAGAGCTCCAAATCACTGAATGTTTGGCCAAAGCATACTAAATTAAATTTTATAGACAAATATTTTGAAAAAAGAAAAAAAAATACTCATTGAAACCAAAATGTTAAAACATGTATATGTTTTGTTCAAAACATTTGTTTATAAAATTTAAGATACACGCACATGTGTGCGCAGTGTGTGTGTGTGTCTTAGGTTATAAAATTGTTACATGATTAGTTGAAGTATATTATACATATTTTACAATGTTTCTTCATTCTGTAATATGGATGAAGCAATTATTCAGCTGAAGCATGCTGAATTAAATTTTATAAACAAATGTTAAAACATATATATGCATTAAACTTTTGTTTTCAATGAGCGTAATTTTTTTTTTCTTTTTTCAAAATATTTGTTGTGTGTTCATACATATGCACACCAGAGAGCTTTAAGAGAATACAACCCATGGCATTGCAGTTGCACTACTTAAATGACATGGGCCCTGTCTGGGTGTTCATATATTCTCCCTTTGTTAAGAATTTTTTTGATCAAATTTCACTGGCCCAACAACTATTTAGAGCTGTTCTCATCAAAGATCAGACTGAAGCCTTAAGAGGACAAAAACTCTCATTCATGACAAAGCAATACTTTGTCAGAGAGTTGTATTTTCATAAGTGAATTGCAGTCAGTGTGCATAAGAGTAATTATCTAAAAGTCTTCATATTGGCATTGTAAAATAAACCGATCAATCCCTATTGAATTTGGTTGTTGCCACTCTGTACTTTAATATTTAATTATGCACCTGCTGAGAGTTCGCTTACGATGAATTAAACTTTTTAACGCAGGACTTCTGTGGTATATTTAACAGTTGTTGCTCTTTTAAGGTTTCTGTATGGGTATTTGAGAACGAACAGTTTGTAACACCTATTAGGCCAATGAAACCTAACCAGCAGACTTAATAAAAGGTAAATATACAGGCTCCTGTGTAGAGTTCATGTCTTTTAAATAGTACAAGCCAAGGCAAATCTGATGCCCTAAGCAAGATGATTCCACAGGCTCAATATTATTCAAGAGAGGACAGACTGATAGAATATGGTCATCAAAAGTTTGAGTAATACATGGAAAATAGAAGATTTAATAGAAATATGAATTAGTAAGGGATCTTAACAGCATAGACACAAGTAAACAATGTCATCTCTTTCAAACTAAGTGTTAAGTTCTGAATTAAACAAAAATAAAATTAATTTACGTTTCCTTTAGACTTAACATGGGCTTGCAATTTTGAATCAGTTATTGATGTACCAGAATATACTAGACTCTTGTAAATTTCACTAAAATATTACTAAGCTGAGAATCCTTCATTTAATATGTGATATTATAAGGTATTGAGAATTGCTTAACTGCTTAAGTGTAAGTACTTATAAATTGCTGGGAGAAAGAGATAATCCGATTAAATAGAAATGGCCGAAACACGTGCATCAAAGAGTACAGGTGCACCCTTTAGTAAGCAAGTAAGTCCCCCCCCCTCATACGCGCAGAAGAGTAGGCTAAGATTTCCGTGTGTGGCGCGCAGTACTGGGTGACATGAGGTGATGCTGAGAAAAATGGGAGGAGTAATCAATGACGTGGAATGAACGTGTGGCGCACAATTTAAAAAGTCGTGCAGTGCCAAGGAAACTCTCTTGTGCTCTTGTTCTTTAGGCTGAGTTTTCTCTTACTCTTGTGTGGAGTTACGCTCCGGAGTTTTCGGGCAGTCTTGCTGATGTGTATGGAGCCTCCTCGTAGCATCCCCTCGTTCCCCGCGGATTCGAGACAATGACGGAGGAACTTTGCCGTAGATCTCCCAACAATTTACTGGTCAGCGACCAGCCCAGCAGAAGGTATTCACCAGTGCTTACGGAGATGTCATTATGATGTTGAACGAGTTCACCATGGAACAACGTCTACCTATTTTCGGCAGCAGAAGTAAGTGCAGATTGAACCCTTGAAGAATGTCTCAGAAAAAGCAGAAGGAACGTGGTGTCGAAAGTAATTGTCCAGACGAGATATGTAAGGTGGCCAGATAATTCCCCAGCAATTGGTAACGTACAGTCTATGTTTTATATGTGTATTAGAAGATATGTAAACTTTAGGAAGGCCTCTAGAGAATGTTTCTTTGAATGATAAAGTAATAATGAGAATCTTGAGTATTTTGTTAAGTAAATTAATTGAGAGCACGTGGTGCCTTAGAATTGTCTTTTAATGATAGAAAAGGTTATGAGAATTTTGTGAGAAGAAATTGTATAAGAGCACATGAAGCTAGTTTAGTAATTCAGGCTAATAATTGTCCTTAGTATAAATGAATAAGTGTGATTTGTAAGCCTTAATCGAAGTTCTTTGTCATGCATGCTAAGATAGATATTGAGCATCTAAGTAAATTAGTGCTCATTCATTAGCAATTGCAGATTAAATATTAAGACTGAATCCATAGTATGTACAATGTTTCAATTGAATTAAATGCTTTGTTCTTTTTGTTTAACTGATGACTTGCCTGATTTTCTTCTCTGTTGCACTTGCTCATAAATTATGGACCACAGCGGGAGATTAATTTATAGAGAGGCTACAACTGCAAACGTAACTCTTAGTAACATAAGATTGTATGCTTAACTGTGTTCTGGTTCCTCGATTCTACACTATCTGTTAATCTAGGATTTGGGGTGGTGCAATGAAAAATAAATTTTCCCTGAATCTGAAAAAGGAATTAGAACCAGTATGAGACAAAGGAATAGGTATCCGTCACTAGTAATTCCTTTGTCCTGCAAACCACTAGCATCATTCTTGTAAGTATAGATCGGCCAAGAGAGATATCGAAGTTAAGAGATTTAAGATTGAAGATAAAGTTTTAGTATAATTAAGAATAACCAAGAGGTAAGAATAAGAGAATATAGACTAAATATAGAGTAAAAAATAGTAAGAATAAATTAAGAGAAAAAAAATTTTACAAAAAAAAGTTTTGTAAAATTTTGTTTTTGTTTTGTTTTTTCTATTCCAAAAAAGTTTTTGGAATAGACTACCAGTGGATGTTGTATTCAACATCCACTGATAGCCTTCTTTTGGTGAATGTTTTCAGAGAGAGAGAGAGAGTGAAAGATGAGTATTTCAACAACTACCAGTGGATGTTGTATTCAACATCCACTGATAGCCTTCTTTTGGTGAATGTTTTCAGAGAGAGAGAGAGAGTGAAAGATGAGTATTTGAGCATTTTTTTAACCTTGAAGAGGGTCCTCCCTTTGGGCCATTGACTTCCTGAAGGATCTGGTATAATAATAGTAATGTACCATGTTATGGTATTATTGGAGAGCAAACCTGAGAAAAATTATTCTGCTGTCGGTCATTTTTTATCCCCCCACCACCACTCAGCATAAGCATATTAAACATTTGTTTAACTGAAGTGTATTTCAGAATGAAGAGGTATTTAAAACAAAGTGCCACTACTGCTACCAAGAAAATCTGTGCATCTACTCTCCTGCTGTCTGAGATGAGAATTATCCAAATTCCTTGAGTACAGATACCATCGGATTTAGTGAATTTTTTTTCTTTTTTCCAAAGATTGCTGTTTGCCATAATTACTGTTAAGTTTTTAGAGGGATAGAATGTGTTTTCTTGCCCATTAGCACAATGCTAAGTTTGATGACATTGTAGAATCTGGCTTGAAATCAATATTTGATGTGGAATGAAGGATAGGAAATATAAAGTTTTATGATTTATCTAACCTCCAAACCTCCTCTATAGTCACCAAGGAAGGGATCAAATTTATTTTTGGAAATCTAGGAACAAACCAGTAGTGCTGTCATACATACAAATATTGCAAGAATATTGAAAGTTAAACTTTGTGTTTTACTGAGCACAAATCTCAGGACAGTGAGATTTGTGATCTATTACAATAGCAGTTGGTGAGTCTGCTGAACCATTCATTTTATAGATTGTTCTTTCTAGCATCTTATTAATGTTCTAATTAATAACTCTTAATAATCATACTTATGGATTTTTTTTTTAATCTTATCTATTAGGTTTTCCAGTCTGCAAAGGAACAGTTAAAGTGGTCACTTCTGAAATAGGTTTTTATTTTAGAATTTGATGGACATTTCAGAAAAATGTGTTTTGGATGCACAATATATAAAAGCATCTTCATACTACTGTAAATTTAATGCATTTTAAATTAATTGATAAATAAATGCAAAGATATGAATATTATGTTTTGTCAGAGTTTTGAAATACTATTTGTACTGCAATGAAGAAACTAAATTCATATGAATATTAATAGAAGGATATTCTTTTCTTTGCAAATTTTCAACCTTTCATCTCTTTATAAACTTTGTTCCAGATTTTTGTTATTTATAATGATCCATTAACTAGGAATTATAAATTTTCTTCATACACTTATAATACAGGATTTACACAGAATGCCTTATGCACATTTTTCAAAACAATTTGCTGATAGTTAGCTAACCTAAAACAGCTATTCGCCTACTCAGTTCTGTGCACATATACAACTATCCCATTTTTAACATGTAGATGTCAAGATGATTCTTTTTTATAGAATATGAATTTGAATCGGCGATTTGTGTATAAGGAGAATTGACAAATCTGTCACTTTGGTCCATTTGAGAATAAATGCATGAAGCAGTGGTATAATCAGTTTTAAAGCAACTTGACAATTGTTGAGAAATATAATTAAGACAGCAACTTTATAGATCATATACCTTATAATTTGGAGATATCCTTTTTCATCTTACCATTCAAACTTATAGACAAGTCTATTTTAAATCCCCTACAGTTATGCATGAAATTATGGACGAAGACAGTTTCGTCTGCAAAGTCATATTTTCAGGCAAAGCAACATTTTCACATTTCAGGAAAGGCCAAAGCATAGTTAACTTTGCAATTCTGTTTTACCCATTAATTATCTAAACAAAAAAAATTACTTCAGAGTGAATGTGTGTTGTGCACTTAAAAACATAACATTACTAGCCCATTTTTCTTTATAGAGAAAACAATAAACAGGACACTTTTTTGGATATGTTAAAAAAAAAAAAAAAAAAATCCACGATTTGTGGGACTTCCTGTTATCATTTTCCCGCCAGATGGAGCATCTCTGCATTTTGGAAATGGATATCAAGTTTTGAATGTCCATTCCCAAAATGAGTAGTTGAAGAGGGCTGATCTCTTGTCCCCTCAAAGTCCAAACTTGTACACCCATACTGGAATTTTTCCTAAAATTTATATTTCATTGGGGTTATACAAAAGATACGAAACACATAAAAAATTACTACTACTAGAGTTAAGATAAAATTAGAGATTCTGTAGCAACATGTACTTCACAAATATTGGAGCATATACACGAGTTGCTGAGGTGGTTTAATATGTGCTACAGGAGTATATTCACTAAAAAAAAAAGTTCCCAATAAATTTGCTTATCTCAAAGAAAACGCTATACTCTGTTTTATTCTTACTTACTGCATAATTACTTTATGCTTCATCCTTGTTTTTCAGTAAATATTTGCATTTAAAATAGTAGTATTATTTTTTGATGATCCCACATATATAATAACTATATACAGTTATTTACCAATTAACCAACTCTTTGATGTCAACAACTTCCCTGTAGAGCATCACGTAATAGTACTTCAGTTATTCAAACTTGCAATTCTGATAATTTCAAGGATCAGATAAACAGTAAATTACTGTATATCTGTATATATATAATTGGCAGAGTTTGTATCACGAAATCCTTTTTAGTTATTTTACAGAGATGTTAACAACAATATTGTGACCATAAAATAACTTAAATTATTGTAACATTACTGTTTAAATTGTCAACATCATCAAATTCCTGATGATGTATCCTCAAGGTGTGTACAGAATATTATGATAGTACTACATAAAGACCTTACATCATTACTAACTTCTTATCAACAATTTTCCTCCAAATCAATCTATCTGTCAAGACTCCAACATTATCAGATCTTATATTTCTATCTTCTAAGGCACTTTTTACTGTATCAATTCACCTATATCTTGCTCTTCCTCTGGATCTTTTTCCTGCCACCCTTGTAGAGAACACTTGTTTTGCTAATATTTCCTCTCCCATTCTGTTTAAGTGACCCCCCCCCCAAAGATTAGCTCTGCCAACAATGTTAAGTTCTTTTCTAATGTCCTCGTTTTTAATATGATATTGCCATTGTGGCTATCTGTTCAGGACTCTCATATGTGTGTGGTCTTTGGTCCAAATTTTCCCAAAATATGTTTGTATGTCTGATAATCATTTCCTACTCTGCTATTTAGATCCCCAACAAGGACCAACTTTTCATTTTTGATCATGTCAGTTGCTTTCTCTAAAGCCTCAAAAAAATTCCTCCACTTCTACCTTAGTAGAACCTGCCCTCATCACTCTACTTGATATTGCCTGCCATTCAGGAAGATTAGCCTTGTATTTTGTGTTGAATACTATAGCTACTTCTTCTTTTCCCTGTTTCTTATTGCCTAAATATAACATTTTTTATTTATTGCTTAGAAAAATCTCATCAGTTTGTCTTTTTGTGTTTCAGTCATCCCTATTATGTGAATCTGGTACTTATCCTATTCTTCAGCCAGCTCCATTTCTTTGCCATTCAATCTTCTTATGTTGATGGTACTGATCTTGAACTCTTATGTTAAGTTGGGGTTTGTTTCAGGATTTGCTCCAGTAGCTAACTTTTCGCTGTTCTCCCTAGTTCCCCTGGCAAAAACAGCAGGAGTTTGTTTAACCGAGTGATGCCCCAGCCAGCATGAAATTCTGTCAAGTTGTACCAGCATTTTATTTGTGGTTTAAGCCAATAAGAATAAAATTTGATTGGATAAATTCCAAATTGTCAGTCTATCCTCGTTCATTCAGTATCCAGGTAGATACCTAACAATGCACCATGAGAAGGTGAGGATTGGACATTAGGTCAGAAGCCCTGGCTAGTTCTCTGCATTCCTTTAAAGGCTATGTGGAGGTCTCCTCTCAGTTATACAGCTTTGCCCCTTAAGCACCCAGTTTTAATTTATATATTTTAGATTTTCAAAAGTATATGCAGACAGTCCCCGATTTAAATGAGAGTTATGTTCTGCAAACTTTACATAACTCGAAGTTTACATTATTCAGGTTTTAATTCTTTTACCCATTAATCAAAACCTGTTAAGTGTTTACAGTATGTGGATGCATAAGTGTATTAACATGTTTTAAAGATTATATCTATTAGTTTTGATCACAGAATTCATACACAAGTTGGATTTCAATATGTAATTATTAATCCAAGTAGTATAATACAGTATAAATATTATGAGAAAATTAAAGAAGGAAGGGATGTTTAATTAGCCCTTTGACCTTTCTTATGAAATTTTCAAAAGATGATCGAACTTAGCTTGTTTCTTCTCTTATAAATCTCTCCATAACAGGCATCTATTCCTCTTTGGACTTACAAGAATTGTCAGGAATTAGGATCCATCAAAATACTATCATGCCCATTTTGAAAGCAAGACTAAGGGAAGTCCACTCATGCAAAATGTGGGCTGTGTTTTGAAAATCACATTAGATGGCAAGCAAGTAACTTAGTGGTTTAATTAAAATTTTTATAATTTGCCATTTTCTATCTGTTTTCATGATAATTTGTGTAAGTCCAAATTTATGTAAGTCAAGGACTGCCTGCATTTATGCTCAGTATTACACAAAGTAAGGAAAAGCAATAATATGTGATCACTCTTTGTAAGACACTGCTTTGAAAGTCGTCTGTGTATGCCATCGTCTGAAGTACAAACAGCATGGTGCCCACCTTAATATGATATAGTATTACCTTTCACTGCATTGATTGCAGTAATCCTACAGGGCATACTTTCCAAATAGCAATCAATGGGAATTTTGGACCATTCTTCCTGTAGGCATATATAATAAGGTCCTGGACTTTGTGGGGCAGATACCCCTTGACCCCACCTGATGTTCCAGCTTATCCCACAGATTCACTAGTGTTGATATCAGGGCTCTGTGGAGGCCAGTCAAGTGTAGTGATGTTCATGTCCACAAACCATGCAGTTACAGCAGCAGCCTTATGACACGGTGCATTGTCTTTCTGAAAGAGATAATGGCTAGTTCTGTAAAAATGCCACAAAATAGGAAATATTGCATTGTCCAGAATTTTCAGATACCTCCAAGAGTTTAGTGTTCATGGCACCACAAACAGAGGGTCGAGGCCAAACCAAGAAAAACAGGTCCATACCATCACACCGCCACCTCCGAATTTCAGAGGTGTGGGTTATTGGGCATCCACTATGCTCACACTTGTCCATCTGCTTGGTAGAAGATATAGCATGGTTTGCCACAACACAGCTTGCCAAACTTCCACGTCCCACTGTATATGCTCTTTGCACCACTGAAGATGACATTGCTTGGTGGTTCAGGTAATGTGGGGCTTGTATATTGTAGTCCTATCATGGAAACCCATGTTGTGACCCTCGGTTCTGAATGATTTTGGGCAGATTCATGTTTCAGTTGATGCCTGGAACTCCACATTCAAGGTGTCAGCAGAAATGGTAGCTTTATATATTATCCTTCATAGCACATTACTGTCACATTCGGTGAGTGTAGTGCACTGTCCACTGCAGGTAGCGCTTGCGGTTGACTCTGTATAGTATCACTGATTGTTGTCCTGGTATGGCTTCCATCTCAGTATAGTATCACTGATTGTTGTCCTGGTATGGCCCGATGTCAATAATTTGCCAAACGGATAGACCTACAACATGTCATCCTGCCACAAACTCTATCAGTTCCCTTCTTACAGCCATTTCACCCAGACATGGCTGCACTGACTCGGGAGCATCATATTCCTCCAATTTATACTGGCTACAAACATATGACTGGTTAGATGGTATGATGCACCTTACCTGTTGGGGTGTCCATTGACTTTTTGCCAAGCATTGTATATTAAATTGGTTAATTTTATGGTCGGTTTTTAATGTTTTATTACCAAATAGAACATTAAATACCATCAATAAACATTGGAGTTTTTGACATCCTTTAATGAATTTCATCAAATGACATCTGTTAGCAAAAAAAAAAAAAAATAAGACTAAGTCAGTTCATAACAAGTTTCACAACTATGAAACTACCTTCCCTTTCCCCCTCACTTCAGACTTAATTTCTTCAGATACTTAACACAGACCTGCGTTAAGTACTTCCAGGCATTGTCTGCTCTTACTTTGTGGGCACTCACCAATTAAAGTTAACAAGATTACAGTAACCAAGAACAGCACCCAATTTTTAGAAGAAATTTATATTAATATACATTATAACATAATTAGATTTTTATTTTACATTGGTGTATTGAGGATGGGCTGGCAAGGACCTACTTACTAGCCCATTTTTATTTGTTTAATATCCAAGTAGATATTTAGTAATGCAAGCACAACAGAATAGTGAGGATATCCTGTAGTCAGAAGTCCCATCAGTTTTCTGCATTTCTTATGGCATCTAGAGAACTTGTGTAGTTCTTTTCTACAGTTATCTAATTTCACTCCTTAAGAACCTCACACATTAAAAATAAGGAATCTCTATTTGTAAAGGTAGATTTGATTACAACTGAAATTTTTCTAAACTTATTAGATATATTTTTTAAAACATTATTTACTTAACTTTCTTGTGCAGTCTTATAATACATAGAATACACAAATGTTTTTCCCATAAAAAAAAAAATCTTTGAGTGCAAAAACATAGAATGGGAATTTATTTTATACACAGGGAATCCCCATTTAACTTGTCTTCACTCATGAATTCATTATAACAACATAATTATAAGACAAAAATTAACTACTTCTGCCTTAAAATTATTAGAAATTAAGCAATTTTCTTTATCCAAAGAATTATGTGCAGTGCAAATATGCTGCACTTTATTTATTTATTATTATTTTTTTTTGCAAATCATCAATCCCACCAACAAAAAGTACCATCTTTTATTGTACAATGTTCTAATACTTTAATGTATTGGTACCTTGAGTATTGTTTTGAGCTTTAAGGGCTTATAATCCAGAAATTCTGCTTCTATACCAAATGTGGAATTTCTTTTTTCAAGTTACTGTAGCCCTCTGGTAAGTGCATTATAATTGGTAAAGAATCAATCCATATAATGCATTGCCATGTTGAATGGAAAGGGGAGTGGCTAACGACTAGTCAACATATGGTAAGAGAACAGGCGATCCTCACCACAATGAGCACATGTATGCTCAAGCAGCATCTTAAACTATGCTATTACTGGAAGTACGTGTGTGTGTGTGTACACACACACACACACACACACACACACACACAGTCATCCCTCAACTTACGTCTGTTCGAAGATACATCTGTGATCCCATAAGGGAATAACATTTTTGACTATATTTTTGAACAAGTCACAAGTAAATGTAAAGTAAAAAGGTTTCTATTTAGCAACAATGATTTCCGCAGTGACAACAGCTCATTCAGCAGCAAGTTCAGTCATTAAAATGGGCATGTCTTCAACAGTTCTTCTGTTGATTTTGTGTTTGAGAAATAGGTTGTGTGTTTATCATTAAATATTTCACAATATTTTGTGCAACATGGCTCCCCTACACACCCAATCAAAAAACCTATTGAAGAATCAAAGAAAAAGAAGTGAGAAATTGATCTTGAAACGAAGTTGCAAGTTATAAAGCAACATGAAGCTGGTAAGCCCGTCAATTTGATCGCACATGACTTCGAATGGTCTCATTCTATGGTGACAGCCATTTTGAAAAATAAGGATAAAATCGTAGAGGCTGTGAAAGGATCTGTTTCCATTAAATTGATGATAGTGATGAAACAATGACAAGATCCTATCGGTGATATAGAAAAGCTACTTGCGTCATGGATAGAGGACCTGAACTAAAAGCACATACCCCTTAGTACTTTGACTATAACTGCTAAGGCACTAAGTCTCTTCAACATGTTGAAGGAGAAAGCAGGGCCCGATTACGACTATGAATTCAATGCTTCTTCCAGTTGGTTCATGAGATTCAAGCAGAGTTTTGCGCTGCATAATGTGAAAGTGTTTGGTGAATCTGCAAGTGCTGATGAGAAGCCTGCCAAGGAGTTTGTGGAGAAATTGGATAAAATTGTTATAGGGGAAAATTATTTGTCACAGCAAATATTTAATATGGATGAGACAACCTTGTTTTGGAAAAAAAAATGTCCAAGCGGACATTCATCCACAAAAAGCTAAAATCTATGCCTGGTTTCAAATGTCTTAAGACTTTATTACAATTCTGTTAGTGGGTAATGTGGCTGGATATAAACTGAAACCATTTCTGGCATTGCACAGTGAGAATCCATGAACCTTCAAAACATTAGGAAGCATACTCTTCCAGTTCATTATCAGAGCAATAAGTTGTGGATGACTCAAAAATTGTTTGAGGATGCCTTAATCATCTGTTATGCGAGTGAAATGGAAAGCTATTGTGTGAAAGAGAATGTAGAATCTAAAAGTTTATTAATTCTAGATATGCTCCAGGTCATCTGCCTTGGGGGTGGATGACCTTCACCCCCCCCCTCCCCCCAAGATCAAGGTTTCTCCCTCCAAACACTACTTCATTGATCCTACAGATGAATCACGGAATTCTTGCAGTGTTTAAAGCTTATCTACGAAGAACATTTTCACAAGCCATTTCTGTCACTGAAGGAAATGATCAGATTCTCATGCAATTCTGCAAAGCATTCAATATTTATTATGCTATTAAAAATATTGCTGTGGCTTGGGATGAAGTGACCTCTCAATGTATGAGTGGCATATGGAAAATAACATTAAAAAGGTTTGTGCCTGATTTTGGAAGTTCTAATGACAAACTCATAGAAAATGTTCCTGAAGAGGTGACCAACAAAGAATTGGTTGAACTGGATGAACAATGTGTTGCAGAAGAGGAAGAATAAGAAAAGGAAGAGGGGGGGGGGGGTAAAGAGAAACAAGAAGAGGTAGTTAAACAATTCAGAGTGAAGGGGTTTTGCAGAAATGTTCTCTAAAGTTATCTGTTCTTAAAATGCTTGAAGACATGGACCCCGATGTTGAACGCTACTTCTTAGTAGAAAGAAAAGTACATAATGCGTTTGCTTGCTATAAACAAACTGATGAAAGGAAGAAGAGGAATAAGCAAAGCACATTGGACATTTTCATCAAAAAAACAAAAGGTTACACAGAAGAGCTGCAGCCTGGTCCTTCACATAGGGAAGGTAATGAAAATATAATTGTGGAGGAAGATTTGGGTGATTATTCTCCTGTTTTTTTTTTTTTTTTAGCGGCAGTAACACACACTATAGTTTTATATGGTTTAAAAATTAAAATGACAATACACTTATTACGTTTAAGTCCCTAACCCATCTGACTGTTGATTTAATGTATATACTACATCCTGCCGGATGGAACGGAATCCCAGTGTAAGTCGAGGGATGACTGTATACTGTTCCATTTATTTCCCTAAGAATTTAAAACTAACAAGGATCAACTCATTATCCTTTTAGTTAGTGCTTTTAAGGGCTTTAATTTAAAGTATCTTAATGTATTATTTTACAGCCTCTGCTGTGTATGAATATAACAAAGCTGATTTACCTGTCATGTGACAATATATGGATTAGTTTTACTCATTATTTACTGGCTAATTTTCCTTCTAGTTTTATCCAGTTCTCAAACAGAGGCAGCAGGGTGTTTCCTCTTTGGAACTCAGGTTTTTTCATCCTGTGAAACAAAATGACCATAAGAATACACACCAGACATAATGCAGTGGCCTCATAGCCTGAGTTGCTTTGGCCATAAATAAAAACAACTGGATAACCACTCTCCTGATTTTCTCTCAGTACTGAAAGAAATATATCAGTACTGAGAAAAATCAGAATATAACTGAAATATAACATTGTCAATAAGCTGATCAAAAGATGTCAATTTTTTCTTTAATTTTCATTTATTTTTTGAAGCAAAACTTGTACTAATTTTTATTTTTTGCCTCTTTTTTTTTGAATTGCTTATATTTTGAGTTTATTTGTCTTGAGATTCAGACCTGTACCCTATCTCATTGAGTTACATGTTAAGCTTCCAGTGAATATATATTTCACTTAATGCATAGTAGTTTCACTTTATTTTTCTATTTTTCTTGCAATTCCTAGCACCATAACATGAATCCACAGTTAAATTAACATCACTAGATGTGCTCCAAAACTAATATAAGCATTGCCAAACTATAATAGCTGACTTACTCTGCCATAGAGCACTTGAATATATTTATAAGTTATAGTTATATCATAAATTTTTACTGCAGAACATTTCTGCTTTTATCTGGTGTTCTTTTTCATATTTACTATTCGTTTTGTGGTATGCATCCTAATAAATGCTTCTTTGAAAAAGTTTTGTACATTGTGTGTGATACATATAACATGTCCAATGTTTTCTTGTGTTTTGCTTGAATATATTCTTCTGTGTATATTTGCACCAGATGAAGTCATCAAGAGCAGAATGAAACTAACAGTGCTTTTTATAATAAATAAGAATTTATCTGTTTTTTGTGTTTCTTTCAGCTTAATTGGTCAAATAAAACTTTTACATGTCTTGCAGTCCATAGAGCTTTCATAAAGTAATTCCTAGTATTTATGCTGAAGCTACTTACAAAAAGCATTTGAGGTTTACAGAGAACATTACGAAGGATTGCATTTGAAGGAAGCGGGTTCTTTTCTCTCTCAGACATGTGACAGCATATAAAAGTATACTAAACTTCCAGACTAACAAGATTCTTGCAAACAAGAAACAATTAATTAGGAATATAATAAATTTAGGTTAATCCAACTTCCAAAATTAATTAGGAAACTCAAAGCCTTAAAAGAAAATTAACTGCCTTTGGATAAGATCATAATAAACAAGTCAAGTTATCTTATAAAAGAAGAAAAAACATTCTTAGCAAAGGTTTAATCTTTTTGTCTCTTACATCTTGAATTGATTCTTATAATAAGAGGAGACCATCAAAAGATGTTATCCCTGAAGAATGACAACCTGTAAAAAGTTTAAAAGACAAACTAATGTAGTAATTCTTCCAACAGATAAAGGGAAGGACAGTTCTTCTTGATGGAGAGGACAATGATTATAAAATGATGCAGTTACATTTATACAAAACTTGAAAGAAATCGTACACAATAACTCCAAAATCGTGCCAATAATCTACCCAGAACAACAATATAATTCACAAGAGAAACAACACTATCATAATGATTGCTTCAACACTAATTTCTTGTTTATATGGTGTGCCCAAAATACATAAGGGGAAACATTCCACTGAGATCAGTTGAAAGTATTGATTAACCAACCTATAGGTTGTCTAAACATTTAGCTAAATTATTAAAAGGACTAATGGATTCTACCATTTCATATATTAAAAACACTGATCATTTTGTTTCCTTGACACAACATCCATCTTAAAAGGTAAGTAAGATCATGGAAGGCTTTAGTGTCACTTCTCACACATGTTCCCTGAAAAAAGTAACACTGTTGAAGATAATTTCTTCAGAAATGTTATGATACTCTGTTTGTGGGTAGTGTCCTTGTATAGAAATTTAGTTACTCTGTATGTATTCGAGAACCCTTTCTACAAACAGAACTCTGGCTTTGGCAATGGGGAACCTTTATAATTCCACTGCTAGCAAATATCTGTATGAAAACACATGAAGTAAGAGCCATGAACAATTACCACTATGACCAAGACGAGAAAAGATACTGTTTTCTTGATAAGAAGTCATGATCAGAACAGGAGTTCTTAAATCATCTGAACAGCCAATATCCAAATATTAAATTCACAACAGAGTTAGAAATCAAGGATTTTCTGGAAGGCAGGCTTTTCCTCAGATAGGTTTGAAGATTACAATATACAAAAAACTAAAAGATGTTTACATGTTCAATTTCATTTTTATTGACCCCATAAAACAGATATATCGATGCTGGAAGCTTGGGCCCCACATTCTTATTAATCATAATGAAAGAAATAAAGAATGCAAATATCTTTGGGCCACTTGCCAGAAGAATTGATGAAAGAATTGTTACACTAGACTTTTGTTCAATACGCAACCTTGTCATGAAATTTGATAATGGCAAAGGGGATGTACAATATGGTGAAGGAAAAAAAATGTTTACACATGATATGTACATTACAACTATAGGTGTCGAATAAAGTTTTAATGACAGTAGATTACGTGTGCTCAAAGTGTAGTGCATGCGAAGGTTCTCTGTCATTTTGGAGAACAAGGTTGGGACATCTGCTGGACATATTGTGTAATTTTAGCCCTTAGTTCAAGGTTTGAAGGTGGGTCATGGTGGAATACCCATTCCTTCAACATACCCCAAACGAAGGCATCAAGTGATGTGAGATCAGGAGAACATGAAGGGTATGGAAATTCTGTGAACTTGGAAATGAGCTTCCCAGGGAAGTATTCTGATAAATAGGGTCTAGAACCACATGATGTGTGATAGGTTGCTCCATCCTATTGCAGAATACCTGTGCATGAAACGAAATGTTTTTTGCACAACACATCTTATGCAAAGCCTGGGTGACCGGAACCAACATGTTCTCAATGTAATGTTCACTATTCATGGTTATACTGCCCTCTTCAATGATGTAGGGATCCAGTTATATCATGGGCAGAAACCACACACACACACACACACACCATGCAGTGACCTTGCTGTGAAAAGGTTTCTCTTGGACAAATTCAGATCTCGGCAAGAAACCTATAGGTTTGTCTGTTAACATGGCCGCTTAGACGGAAATTTGTTTTGTTCAAGAACCAGACGTTATGGAGGAAGGATGGATCTTCTTGAAACCTCTTGATTAAGGCAGTAATGACACTGTTGCTTGGGACACACTTAAGAAAACAACCAACTGCTCACAAACATGTAGGCTTTGAACCATTTGCTCTGCCACCTCCATATGAACGAAAAAATAATGCTCAACTATAAATAAATATCTTCTTCTAGCATTAACACCATTGTTACAGCTAAATGTAATGGCATAGACTCTACACCTGCTTTTTTATTAATGTGCATGCACTCAAACAATATATCTCATAGAGCATGTCCTGCAGGGGGGGGGTCGAAGTTCAGATTTTTTTTTTTTTTTCTTCACAATTATTCCATGTTTCTCTCTGATTACATCAGTTCCATTGCACCTAAATTAGTGAATATTCTCAAGGAATGCAACAAAATCTGAAACACTTGCATCCCTCTAATCAAGCTACAAACCTTACTTTATTCAGTGAAACCAAAATGCAGCAGCCTGAAATACTAGGCTTTTTATTGCCTTTAGTGCAGTTGCAATATCCTGTCTTTTGGGACAAACAGAAAAATCCCATAGCATACAGAGGAGAATGTTAGAGACATCACATCCAGGAAAGCTAAGGCACTCTAGTCATATACTAAATTCTGCACAACCAAATGACAGTCAGTATACTAAAAACAGTGAAGTCTGGAATCACCATGAGACTGAAAGAAAGATACTAAATTTCCATGGAAATAATAATCAGCCCTGCCCATCTGAATGCAAACCTTAGCCATAACTTATCAGACTGTTATTTAACTGTAATTCAGTTGTCACAAAAATGAGACCTCATACATTCACTCAACAATGCCAAGTCCAGAATAGCCGAGTACAGCAATTGTTTTTTTTTTTGAGTGAGTAATAACAGTTACTGTATCTCTAATGTTTCTTGTGCATCATCAAATCTTTTCTTTTATGTATATTTGCAATAGATGTAAAATTATTAGTAAAATTATGGAGACTACAACCATGTTAGATATAATATAATTATTTTAATTTCCCAACATTTCAACCTTCATAGGTTGTCATCATCTAGAGTATACACACATACACTATATATACACACACACACACACACACACACATATTACATTTCTAACAGTGACAAGCATGTGATCAATCATTCTACTGGCCTGACCTCTAGTGGAAAAAAATACATCAAATCCATATATTCTATTTATAACAGAATCGGAGAACAAATTCATATAATTTTAATACAACAAAGTAGTGACCTAATCCATAAATTAACAAGTGTTATATTAGCGTTATGATCTTGGATTGCTTACAGTCCTAATTATAATTAACTCTTAGAACAAAAGGTTAAGTGGGTAGAATATGTGCCATCCATATTCTTGGAATTTTTAGACCACTATTATTAAGATTGGGTGGTTGATAAGAATTTCACAGGCCTCCTTAAATTTTACACTCATACCACATTTTGGTGCGATGTAAACAACAGGTTCCTTTCCAGTCAATTCTGTGTAGAATATTCAGGGCATGATCAGAAAGGCCAGATTTAACATAATTATTAAATTTCATATGCTATTTATGCTCCTTTTTTCTGATAGGAATTGTGCATCTTGTTTCACCTCTATAGGACAAATTACAGGTGCAATGAATATGGTATATTTCAGGGTGAGTCAGTGGAGGAAGTGGATCCTTGGATGAGTTGCATAAATTTTTTTAATTTTGCAGGGGGTTTAAAGGTGGCATTAAGGTTGCATTTCTGTAGTATTCTGTTTATTTTATTTGATATACCTTTAATGTATGGAATGGCTATAGTTTTATTGTAATCTAGTATTTTTGCTTTTAAGTGGAATCTTGTGAAGAATTTTGTTACTGTTTTTGGCTGTAGCCATTTTTCAGGAAAGTATTGCTGATAATTCATTTCAAGTGCTTGTTCACTGGAACAAATTATCAAAGCTCTGTTTTTTAGTGTTAATGACACCTAGTTTTTGTGGTGGTAGGAGTTTATGTGGATATATGGTGGCTAATATGTGTAGGCTTACGATAAACAGTGAAGGAAAGACTGCCAGAAGGAAGATGTGTGACAAGTGTATCTTGAAGCGGAAGTGTGTTCTGCTTTTCAATTTCAATTGTGAACTGTATGCATTTGTGTTTGTTTAGGTGCTGATGAAAGTGTCTAATGTCTGTTGGCTAGGGACTGGATGACGAAAATATTGTCAACATATCTAAGCCATCTTTGGGTTTTAAACTAGAGGAATCTAAAGTACGTTGCTCAAAAGCTTCCATATAAAATTTAGCAATTGGAGGGAATAGCTATAAAATGAACTGAAGAGTAGAATGAAACTAGCCATGCTTTTTAAAATAATGTTTACTCTGTTTTGCTTCTTTTGGCTTAATTAGTCTATATATATTATATTATTATTACTATTTTTATATAACACCTCCAGGGAGTCCAAAGACTCGTCAAAGGAGGGCACCTACTCTACAACGCTGTCTCCACCACTCAAGCCACCAACTACAACGAATCACAATTACCATCATCATCTGCACGAACACCATCTACTGCCCACCACCACTAGTATTTTCACAGACAAATCACAAACATCCATGCCCATGGCAGGATTCGAACCCATATCCTTTTGGCTGGAGAGCAGATATGCTAACCACTCAGCCAACCAGGCCAGCGATGAGATGATCAGTGAAAAAAAGTGCAATGCCAGTTTTTGGTTTTGTTTATTGACGAGTTCAAAAAGGTTACTTCAAGAGCTACTTTTCTGCATCATCCTACTCCATATTAGGATTCATTTATCAGCACTGTAGCCATGCTGCATTTGTTGATTTGCATATTCAAGTACAACTCCAGAAGAATATTAGGTTATTCTAGAACTCTCATTTTCTTGGAGATTAGAGGAAGTTTATATAAAGTAACAAATCTGATTTTCATCCCAAAAATGTCTGTGTATTAGAGATTCATTTTTATAATGGAGGACAGAAATGTGTGATATTTTCAAGAAGAATAATCTTTAGCTTGCAACAGTTTTTCATCTTAGTGTTTACTATTATCTTTGGGATATGATGAGTATAATAAATTATATCATCATCATCATCAAATTCCTGCCATGTACCCTCAAGGGGGTGTACAGGATATGACAGTACTACATGAAAAAATTACATCATTACTAACTTCCTATCTACAATTTTCCTCCAAATCAGTCTGTTACTTGTCAAGACTCCAACATTATCAGATCTTATATTTCTATCGTCTAAGGCACTTTGTACCGTATCAATCCACCTATATCTTGGTCTTCCTCTGAGTCATTTTCCTGCCAACCTGGCAGAGAACGCTTGTTTTGCTAATATTTCCTCTCCCATTCTATTTAAGTGACCATACCACCTGAGATTAGCTCTGCTAATGCATTCCTGGATGCTGACAATGTCAAGTTCTTTCCTACATAATAAATTATATGATGAACTAATTAATAATTTGATTCTGTTACACATTTTATTGGCTGATAACTCTTTAGGCTGCCTTATTATTATTTTTTCCTTTCTTTGAATTTATATTGAAAAATGTTCATCTAGGTCAGGGGTCGACAAACATTTGAGACAAAAGAGCCAAACCTGTCCCTCACAACAATTTAAAAATTATTCGAGAGAGATAAATATATTTTTACAAATAAGGAAAATTTAAAGTAATATTATAGTAATATATAAGTTATAATATTAATTATATCTTTATTAAATGAAGAAAAAATCACACAAAAAATTGTTCTTATTGGTTTTAATCAATGTGAGCAATGAGCTTGCATGTCCTTACAAAGTTTCTGTATGTCTGGTTTGTAACTAGTCGTTTTTAATTTAAGGCATGATTCCAAGTTGGCATCAGAAATTTGGCTCCTCAATTTACATTTAATGAAATTCATGTTAGAAAACGATTGCTCACATAAATATGTAGACCCGAAGATACTGAAAACACCAAATGCAATTTTTTTAAACTCGTGATATGAGTCCGGAAGACTATTCCAAGTATTGAAAATCATTGAATCTGCCTTCTGTAGTTCTTTTATAGTGGTCTGCTTGTGCTGTGAAATCATATTGCATTTTTCTTTTCCTAGTTCTTCTATTTCAGTACCAAGACATACAAACTTGAAGCTCCATAAGTCATTGATTGTCAAGTCCAGCAATTATATTTCAAAATTAGCCGTGTCAATATCAAACGGAGAAAAATTTAATTCCTTCACATTGCCATTAAGAGGATTTGTAATAAAAGCTAGAGTCGCTTTATTATTTCTGAATTCCTGAAACCTTTGAAGAAAAGATTCTCTCATGTTTAAAACTGCTGTCTTGAAATAATCTTTGTTAATGAGGGCATTGTTTTCTCGGCGATATTGAGACAAGTTTGGGAAATGAACTAAAGTTCCCCTCTCTAAATCTTCAGTGAACAGAATCAATTTCTTTTCAAACGAAATAACTTCCTCTAGCATTGAAAAAGCAGTATTTCCCTTGCCTTGTAATTTACGATTGAACTGATTCAGTCCACCATAAAGTACAATTTTTGCAACCAATGATCTGTTAATTCTGGATATTGAACATCCTTGTTGTCGAGGAATAGTTTGATTTCATTTATGCAAGCTGCAAAACGTTTTAACATGTCGCCTCTGGAAAGCCATCGAACCCTGTTGTACTGGAGATCTGAATACTCGCTCTCCATTTCACTTAGCAATTCTTTAAATTGTTGATGGTTAAGTCACCTTGCTATAATGGTGTTAGTAATCTTAATTACCAGTTCCATAATTTTACCAATTTCTTCTGTAAATGTTTGTGCACAAAGTGCTTCCTGGTGGAGTATACAATGGAAAGTAATCACTTCATGATTAATTTTTCCTTTTAAAATTGAAACAAAACCCTTTTTCACTCCCGTCATACTTTTGACACCATCGGTTGCAATTGACACAGTTTTATTGAGTGGGATAGATTTTTTTCCATGCATTCAAGGAGGGCATTTGCTGTGTCCTTTCCACGAGTTTGGCCCTTAAGTGGCAATAATCCCAGAAGTTCTTCTCTCGGACCCTCAGATGATACATATCGCACAAAAAGGGAAACTTGGGCTGTGTCCTTGTTGTCGCAAGACTCGTTTACCGCAATTTATAAAGCTGAAGCTAATTTAACGTCTTCGACTTGTTGGTTGGTCACATTTGGGAACATTGTAACTGTCCTATCTGCTACTGCTTTGGCAGACAACGGTATGTTTTTAATTTTATTTAAAATTTCTGCTTTGTTTTTGAAATCCCGAAAAGTTCTTCAGATGCATTAACAAAGCAACATTTTATGTATTCATCATCTGTGAATGGTTTTCCTCTCTTAGCGATCTCCTGACTCACTACAAAGCTTGCAATGTTAACATCATTGGCGGACTCTCCCCAATAGTTAAATACATAACTTGATTTTCCAAGTTTCTGGATGCACCCAGCCAAAAGAAAATACTAAATTGCAGAAACAGCAAGGCGACACGGACTCCGCTTTCACATTTCTCCATTGCCAACTTTGCTCGGTAGAGGGCGCCCGTGCGCTCACTTATTAGTCACTTTGTTGCTCTGCAAATGACCTCAAATGTCGAGGCACCCTAAAACCTAATCCTAGGCACCCTAAAACCATGGTAGGCAGGGCAACCAAACTTTGTTTGGTTGCCCTGCCTACCATGTGCTCAACCATCCCCTCCACTCCCTCTGTATATCTCCCCTCCACGCTCGCTTTCCCCTCCCTGAAATCGCGCATCTTAGTGCCACGAAGTTTTGCGAGCCCTATAAAATTGAAATCACCATTATGTGAATAAAATCCTTTAAAAATTTTATAAATGAAACTATGATAGTTTTATTTTCATTTTCAATTTTACTTCAGAGCCACATGTAAGTACCCAAGAGCCGCAGTTTGCCGACCCATGATCTAGGTCGAGGTTTCCCAAACTTTTTTTCCATGGCCCGGTTATTTTAATACTTCATCTTCGTGACCCACTGAAATTTTTATGGCGAATAGGTAAAATAAAACAGATTTGAATGTTCATAGAGTTTTCATTTATTATTATTATAATAAAGAAGCATTTACTCTTACAAAAATATAAAGAAATTAAACTAAAGCCAAGTAATTTATTAATGAGAAGTGTGATGCTGTTGTTTGTTAACTAGAAACTTCAGGTTTGGAGGAAAAGATAACTTTATTCTTAAATCCGGTTCAACTTCCAATCGGTTTCTCTATTTATTGTTTAGAAAAACCAGTGTTGAAAAGCCTGTTTCACACTTATAGGTTGTGACAAAAGGCATTAGAAATTTTATCACTTTTTCTGCTAAAATGGGTACTCCTGACGGCAAGACAGCCAAAAATCCATCAGTGGTATTGTGTTGATGTCGAGTGCCGTATCACACGACAGTTCATTTATGGATTCAATATCTGAATCTGGCAATTCTGTCTCAGATTCTGCGTTCACTGTAAAAGGGTTCCTTATCATATGTTCCTTGATAACAGCTGAAATCTCATCCAGCATGGAACTCATATTATATTCTTTTTGTAATTCTGTTAGCTTTGTAAAATATTTCTAATTCCCTGCTTTCACACGACAGGACCACAAATTGAGTTTTTTTTGTTGCAGCTTCCACCATCTTTAAATACATTGCTACCTTGTAACGTCAGATTTAAATGATTCAAAAAATCAAAAATGTCACAAAAGTAGGCAACCTTGATTAACCAGTTGACATCATGAAAAATCTCTGAATTCAAATATTACATCCCTAGCCATTGGGGTATGTTGGTCTAAGAACATTAAAACTTCATCCTTCATTTCAATAAGTCTTCTTAAAGCATTCCTGCTTGACAGCCATCGCACCTCGCAGTAAAAGATGTTCATGTTCACTCCCCTTTTCTTTGCACAACGCAGAGAATATTCTTGAATTCAATGGACGAGATTTTATAAAGTTTAAAAATTGTACACACTCTTGCATAGTTGCATTTAAAAACAATGGTATTCTTTTGACGGCCAATGCTTCTCTGTCAATGCTACAATGCACCCATACACAGTCTGGTGCTACAGCTTTGATCTTCGGAAAAAGTCCAGTGCGTGCGCCTACCATTGTGCGGGTTCCATCGTTACTCAGTCCCACACATTTCTTCCATTCAATACCCTTTTCATTGATGTAATTTTCAATCAAATTAAAAATTTCTTCAGCTGTTGTTCTTGTTATCAGAGGTTTACAAACAAGAAATTCTCTGTGAATTGTATTGTCACAATCGTGTCTCACAAAACACATTAAATTGGCATTGTCCGATATGTATGTACTTTCATCGACTTGCAAGGAAAAAAAATTGCATCTTTTACGTGACCTATGACAGTTTCTTCGATATTATCTGCCATCTCCATGATTCTACTCTTCACTGTGTTATTTGATAGCGTCAGCATATTTACTTGGCTCTCCTGTTTTTTATCACATATTCGAGATGCTAACATTTTCATTGCTGGAACTATTAATTTCTCGGCAACTTGTATGAGGATAACCAGTTTCAGCTATTAATTTTGATATTTCATAAAAAGCCATTACAAGGTTTTCAGACTAAGCTCCCTGAGAAAAATTCGAAGAACATAGTATTTTTGGTAGCTATTAGTTCTCTCTTTTTATTTATAAAGAAATCTATTGACTTATTACTGTACTTCGGATGTTTCAATTCCAAATGTCGCTTCAACTTTGAAGGTCTCATGGACTCGTTTGAAAGTGCCGCACAACAAACAACACATAATGGTTTGTCATCAGCACACCCTTGATGAAACTGAATTGTATGTAATCCTCAGAATGCTGTCGGGTACAGTACATCTTTTTTGTAAGAGTAGTAGACAACACATCGTGCAGCCGTTTGTTAGTGCTGTTTTCAGAACTCGTGCCCGGCTGCACGTCACTCGATTGTTTATTGGTGCTAATCGGAGAGTTTGTTACCGGCACATTGTCTGTTTGTTGTTTTATTACCCATTTATCCATCGTTAAATGGGTAATGGCAAGCGAGATGAAGAAAGAATGAAATAAATTATTTAGAAACAATTATAATAATTACGGTTGTTCAGCCGAACCCATCGGGCAAGGTACACGTAATCAGTAAATGAAAAAAAAAAAAAAAAAATATGCTATCTCTCTCGATGCTTAACTCAAACTGAACAAGGAGAGTGAGCATGGCCTGTTCCGCCCTTAGAAGTCATCGTTTTAATTCGAATCTTTTAAAAGGACGTCCTGGTTTTCTATACTTCAAGGCTTGTTTTGGTAATATTTCTATTTTCATTCTTTGAACATGTTCCATCCATTTATGCTTATATTTTTTAATTTTTTTCTATTACTGGTTCTTGGTTTAATTCTTTCATAATTCTTCGTTTCTTTTGTGATCAAATAGAGTATACTTTGCAGTTTTTCTCATAAACTTCATTTCCGCTGTTATTAATCTTTGTTTGTCTTTTTGTTTTATTGTCCAGATTTCACTTCCATACAATAGGACTGGTAAAGCTAATGTATTGTATACTTTTAGTCTGGTTTGTTTTTGAATTAGATTTGGTTTAAATAAAGAGTTAATCACACCTGTTATTTTTAAATATTTTAAATTTTTCGGTTTATATCTTTTTCATTTTCATATGTGATCATATATCCTAAGTAGTTAAATGAATTCGCCTGTTTTAAGATCTTGTTATCTATTACTATTTTAGTTCTTGCAGGATCTTGTCCTTTAAAGGCCATAGTTTTTGATTTTTCTGTTGATATTATCATACCATAATCTTTGGCTATCTCATTTAGATCTAAAATAGCTTTCTGTAGTTTATCTTCAGAATTTGTAATTACTATTTGGTCGTCAGCAAAAAGGAGAATGTTTAAGTTCACAGTAGGAGAAAGTTTAATACCTTGATGGAAATTTTTATTCCATTTTATTATTATTTCATTCAGGTAAATATTAAAGAGTTGCTGAGAGGGGACATCCCTGTCGGACCCTTTGGTTTATCTCTCTCGTATATGATAGCTCATGATTAAATCTTATTTGTATTTGATTATTTTCATATACTTATATACTTATGATAGCTTTTAGGATATTATTTGATATTTGTCTTTCTTTTAATATGTTAAATAAAATGCTTCTTTTAACTTTGTCAAATGCTTTTTTCAAAATCAATAAATGCAATATGTGTTTCTAAATTGTATTCTCCTCTTTTCTCTATTATTAATTTTAGGCAAAAGGCCGGGTCTATATATGATCGTCCTTTCCTAAATCCATTCTGTACTTCTAAAATAAAGCTTTGGGAATATTTCATTAGTTTGCTATTTAAAATTCTGCTATATATTTTGTAACAGGAATTTAGTATACTTATACCTCTATAATTTTTAGGGTTATCTCTACTACCTTTTTTAAAGATAGGAATCACAATTGCTTTTTTCCATTCTACTGGGGTAGTTACCAGTTGTATAGATTTTATTTTTAAATAATAGGAGTCTTTCTTTGAATCTTGTTCCTGCATATTTATATAGTTCTGAACCTGGTAGCTTTATCTTCTCCGGGTAATTTTACGTTTCTTGTTTCTTTCAGGCTGATTTCTAATTCTTCTTTAATTATTTCATTTTCATTAAATGGCAGATATTTAATTTTGTCTTTTTTAAAATATTTATCTGTCCACAATTCTGTGTAGAAATTTAGAAATTCTTCTAATTTCAATTCGGTGTTTAATTTTATGTTTTCTTTAGTATCTGCATTTAAGTGTGTCAAAATCTTATATACATTGGGTCTTATTTTATATAAATCATGTTCTAAATTAGAAACAAATTTGTTCCATGATTCTCTATGTCTTTTTCTGACTTCTCTTTTAGCTGTGTCTGTTATTCTTTTATATTCTATTTCATCTTCTAATCTTTTACTGCTTAACCGTTTATGATAGGCTTCTTTTTTTCATTTTAAGATAAATCTTAAAATTTGATATCCCACATTGCATTTGCTTTAGCATTGCTGTCATTATAGCTGTCATGCAATTAGAGGAATGATATATGCCTTTTCTTTTCTTTTTTTTTTTTTTTAACATTCCATCTGTTTTCTTTGTTTGTTAGGAATATATAAAATGATGTTTGTTGAAAGACAAACAAAATTAGCCAATCATCTTAAGCAGAAGTATTATGTTTTTTTTTTAGAAACTTGGAATTGTTCATATCACAAATAAGCAAATTTTTTCAAGAACACAAGCATTTTAGCCAATTATGGGCACATAATTAACTCACGCTGCCACATGAAGCTTAGTAAGGAGTAGAAGGGAATTTATAAAAATAATTTGGATGAAACCATAATGGACATTTTTTTTTCTTTTTGTGACTCACTTCTACATAAAACAATATTTGATGTAAATAGAGGGAATTGCAATTATATTAAAAATTGTCCCCAGCATTTTTATTTTATGCTATGAACATTGAAGATGAATCCTTAAACTGTGTTTCAATATAGCTACCAAATGTGTAAGACTCCAAACTTGACATTTGTCTCATCAAGCTGTAATTTTTTTTTAATCACTGTACTAGCCTTGATGTGCATATGCATCCATAATTACCTGAATGCAAAGTGTTCACTGAAGTCAATATTATCTTTGAATATTATTGAAATAATATGGCTATAAAGCATGTATTTTTGATTTATTTTTTCCATGTAACCATTTGGATGGTTAATGATTTGCTGCAGACTGAACTGCTGGCTACGAAACCATGGCCAGTGACTAATTGTACTTCATTATTCCTTGTGAAATATTGTCTCATGCAATTGAGGCATATGGCCAGGCATTGTCTTGAAGTAGGAGAAAATGACCAAATAGCAAATATGCACTCTCCCCCCCCCCATCCTGGTTATAGCATGCAAGCATTGCAGTCTGAAAAGTGGCCTAAATGATTTCTATCTCACCCCCCCCCAAAAAAAAAAAAACATTGGAATCAATTTTCATGCTGCTGGATTCATGCAGAACATCTGTATGTGATAAAGGTGATTGATGTGTGTTTCCATAAATTACCCTATCTCTTCTTCTCATAGGTGTAATAATAAGTATAATGGTGGACTTGGTATCCATCTGCACAAAGCACAACCATTACACTACTCATATTGTAGCATGGTGAATTCAGTGGCACACCCAGAGGAGGAGGGGAAGAGCCCTTCCCCCAAAGAAAAAGGGAAAAAAACTAGAAAATTTTCCAAAAATCTTTCCCTAATTAATAAAATTCATTTTTTTAAAATTTATGTTGTGTCGTGTCTTGTATTTCTATACTTACTTATGAATTAGTGATCATTGCAGATGCTTAGTCATAGGTCATATGCGATGCGTATAGTGTATATTCTCAAATCATCTACTTCCCTCTCCCAAGATTAAACCCTGAGTGTGCTACTAGGTGAATTACTTGGTCTCATATGAGATCATAGTTTTTTCATCCTGAATAACATGCAAACTGGTCAGAAAACAAGCCATTTACAAATACCATATACTCGTCCCATAGGTTTATTTTCTTTAGTGCAATTAGCATCTCACTCAAATGATATTTTTTGACACCTGCTGCACTGATTATTGTAGATAATAATGGATGATATTATACATGCTTTCTTATGAAATGTGAAAATAATCATAAGCAATATCCATGATTTTTTTATAAAAGTTTTACTTTGAATTGCAGCTCCATAGCAGCAATGTTTAGAGTGAGTGAATGAAATTCTTAACTAACCAAACCTTTTAAATTTCTTGCACCACCAAATTATCATGCAACATGACTAACAGTTTACCCTGCAAACAGGAGCCATCTGTCAACGAATGTCATTTAATGTAACATTCTGGTCCATTAAAAAATTCACCTAGTATTTTGTTCATATAGTGAGAGAGAAAGACAGAATGTTTGGAATGGTGTCTAAAATTGGTGTAGACTGGTCATCTGTTAAAATCTTTTGTTTATATATATATATATATATATATATATATATATTATTTTTTTGAAAAAAGAATTGAATGACTAAAACCGAGATTTAAGTAAAAAGGTTTTAATATTAAAACACGACTAGTTTTGGCTTGTAACAGCCTTAATCAGGTGACATTATAAAAGAAAGAAAAAAGAAGAAACACTAAAACACGGAAGCTTAAATAAACTATGAATATCATAGAGCATCTCTATACATAATTGACATTAAAACGTTGTAGTTGTATTTAAAACTGTTCTTTCGTTTGTTGTATTGTTGGGAAAGTGCATGCTAGTAGCATCTCGTGAACGCCAGTTCTGGGAGGTTCTCCCAGAACTGGCGTTCACGAAAGAACATTCAGAACGCCAGTTCTGAATGACTATCTGGGAGGTTGTAGCTCAAGTTATTATTTAGATGAACAGGAATGAAGATGATTTTTCCAGCAGACTGTGTGACTTTGGCTTTCATTATTAGGATTAGCCGAGAAAAGGATATGACTTGATAATTCACTGGCTCACTGTCTCTTGTAAGTAATGTCCCTCATGTGTTCTTCCATACGCAATTCGACAGATTTGTCTGTCTGCCCAAAATAAGGAATATTACAATCACACAATATTTTATATACACCAGGGTATTTAAGATGATGATGACAAGGTTTTGGGTGGCTTATTAAAAAACGGATTTTTGGAAGTGGAGTGAACAAAGTTCTGATATTGCATTTTCTTAGAACTTTTGCTAATTTATGTAAAACTGTACTTATGTAAGGAATAGATATATTGCCTTTTGAATCTATTTGTTTCTTCTGAGCGATGTCTAGGAGGATTAAGAAGGAATCCTTCTAGACATCGCTTGTAGAACTGCTTGGGGGATCCTTGTGGAACCCCAGCTAAAACACTCAATGTATTTTAGCTGGGGTTCCACAAGGATCTTTACTGGCCTCCGATTCTTTTTTCAATCTACATAGTAGATATTCCGCATAATCCCTTATCATCCATTCTGGCCCTCTATGCAGATGATAAGACTGTATTAGTTAGATCACTACACCCACACCTTGTAAACAAAAAACTTCAAGAAAACCTTCTAAAACTAGAACAATGGTTTGCAGACTGGAGATTTACAAGTTAATCCACAAAAGAGTATAGCAGACCTTTTCACTAGAAGATTAGCCTCTCTCAAAGGAGATATCTTTCTAAATTAAAGATAACAAGAAATTATATACTTGGTTTAATCCATTATTCAAGGGTAAGCAAATGAAGTTTGCACTTGAAGTATCTTTTCAATGAAGGTTGAAACCGGTCTGGGTGGTGTTACGCCCTGATAACTTAATGTGAAAATTTCCGTTATCAGGATGTAACAGGAGAAGAAATAAAAACCCTGTATAGATAACTAAGTAATCAAGCTTGTTCCTAAGCTGATAACGTTAAGAGCCTTTGAAAGTAACGAATGCAAAAAATTAAAAGGAAGAAAAACATGCTTGCATCCAAGTGAAAAATATAGCTGAAATTGTTTGTTGAACTAAAAAAAAAGGTGGGGGGGGAAGGGAAACTTATTACAGTTGTGATATTATAAATAAGGTTAAGTAAAGCAAAGAAGATTAGTCATAGGATTTTGTATGCGAGAGGCTAGTTTTTACACTTGAAATAAGAGATTAAAGATTTCGAGTTAATTCTTAGAAAATTTTGGAAAGGGGATTAATTTAGTATAGATGACATAGAGGTTAGCTTAAACAAAAACCAAAGCTCAAGGTCATAATTCCCGAATTGAGATTTCGTCGCGTGCACACGGACCGCATGATGTTTTGGCAGAAAAACGCCACTCTAATTGGTCAGTGAAATCGACTGCAGTAAGGAGGGAAGAAAACAAATTGAAGAAGGTGCCGGTAGGGATTATCGTATAAAAGGGTTAGGAACCCCTCCCCCCACGAGGCTTTTTTCCTCAGAGTTTTCCTCACGAGTCTTTGTGTAGGTCTCACTCGGTTTTCCTGAGTGACGGGTTAGGAGTTTTCTCCGTCCGACACAATAAGGAAACAAAGTGTGCGGGATTTCGATTCCGTCTTCCTATTGTAAGAAATGAGAGACGCCGTTTAGTTAAAAAGAGAGAAAATAATGTCAGGGTGTTTTATCGTCCAGTGATTCGTAACGAGAGAAAGAAAATTCTATAAAGAAGTCAATGCCCACGTAGTGAATTTCACAGCCATAGAATAGATGATCCTATGTATGTCCTTGATTGAAGAATGTAAGGTAAAGATTGTGAAAGCCCACCTTAGTGCCAAAAGAACTTAGGAGTGATAAGTTATAGAAGAGTTCGTCCTAGGAAGGTAAAATATCGGAAAAAGGTACTGTAAAATCTCGTGTCAATTCAAATCATATGTAACTGTAGTCATTGTTCAATTACTGAACAGTAGAAAGGATTAATGAGAATTATACTAGGACTTTAGTACATGTCTATTTTGAATAAAAATGAGCTTGTTATTATTAATTAATATGTATTCATGTGCCTAGAAGTTTATGCATGTACATTGTATTTTAATTAAGAGAGTTTTAAAGGTCAAAAGTGTGTATTAGCTCAGCAAAAGGATAATTTTAATCCATGTTGTCTTAATGAGAAAATTAGAGTAACTGATTATATATGTCCTAGAAAGTACAGAATTATAGTGTAATCATGTAGGATCTTAACCTAATACTTCTGTTTAGCTAGTGAAAATTTGTATTATGTATTCTTAGTATTGAATTGAGTTTTATTTGATAAAGAATGAAATGTACCATGTTTAAGAGTTCAATAAACTTTTGTTCATTGAAAATACAGTTGTCTGAGATTGCTGCTCAATGCACCACTTGTAACAACGTACAAACTTAATCACGTGGGGGGGGATTTTGTTAAGTTACGAGATAAAGGTCACGACTGCATATTAGTATCACACTCAGACATAGTTTGGTAATTGCTCCTTGTTTTTGAATTTTATATCTTAAACTAAATGTCCTGAAAGGCACAGTATAAAATAAATATTTAGGGACACTAAGGGGAGGAGAAGCTTGAATATTTGTATTTGGGTGACATCTCGTATATAAATAAGATTTGGACAAAGACAAGTAGAATTTCACATGTAGGGATAGTTGAAAGCCTAACAATTGTAAATTGGGACACAACAGTAGTAACCCTTCCCTTAATGCATAGCATTATACATGTCCACAAGGAGATGTGCTTTGCATTATGGGATACTAAGGTAAGTGATTAGAAGTTATACCACCTTTGCCGCAAGTTGCCCCAGTCCTGAAAGATACTTCAGGTGTAAACTTTGTTTACTTACACTTGGATAATGGATTAAACCAAGTATATAATTTCTTGGTATCTTTAATTTATAATATAACCAAGTGAAAAACCCCCATATCTTTCTGTTTAACGCTCAAATTCCATGGCAAACAGAAGCCAAATATCTTGGTGTACTCTTGGACAGAAAATTAAGCTTCAACAACTATATTAAGAACATATGTGCTAAAGTATCCAAAACCATTGCCCAACTCTACCCCCTGATTAACAAAAACAGCAAGAAACAAACTGCTACTCTACCAGATGAAGATTCGTTCTATAATTATATATGCTTCTCTGGCTTGGACCCATTCCTCCAATACTAATATCCTTAAATTACAACGGGTGCAAAACAAATGTTTATGGCTGATTCTAAATGCTCAATGTTTGTTAGGAAAAAAAAGGTTCATTAGGAAAGCTGATGCATCGGGACACAAACATCCTTTATATCTACTCTTTCCTACTTTCTCTAGCAACAAAGTTCTTCCCAAAAACGTCTACATACACCCCCTAATGAACTTATACAAATAGCTGAAAATTACATTAAAAATGACTACTACAAATTACTACAAGCCTAAAGTAATCTTAATCTGAAGTGATGACATGTAACCACACCCCCATGCCCTCACAGGGCGAGTTAAAAGCTCGTACATTCTCCCCCCCCCCCTCCATTGTATGTAGATACCAGATGACGGGGAGTCTTCTTCTTTCGCTATGCCTTATCCCATGTTAAACAGGGTCGGCATTCCTATCTTTAATCTTCTTCCAGATTCTCTGGTCCAGGGCATCTTCCCAACTCCATCCTTGCTCCCTAAGAACCTCTGCCACCTTATCTCTCCATCTGAGTTTGGGCCTGCCTCTTTTCCTCCTTCCCTCCACCTCCATACGCTCCACTCGTTTACCAACATACTCCTCACTCCTTCTCTCTACATGACCAAACCACCTCAGCCTACTTTCTTGTACCTTCTTACCGATCGGTCCCACCTTGATCGTCCCGCTGATGTAGTCATTCCTTATCCTGTCCTTTATCATACCACTCATCCATCTCAACATCTGCATCTCCGCCACCTCCATCTTCCTCTCCTGTGCCTTTCTTATAGGCCACGTCTCCACGCCATGGAGCATCGCCGGCATCACCACCATCTTATACAGCTTTCCTTTCATCTTACAGCTCACTCTCTTGTCACATAAGACTCCACTCATCTTCCTCCAGTTTATCCAGCCGCATGTTATTCGGTGCTGTATTTCCTCATCCAGGTCATTATTCCTCTCGACGACCGACCCAAGATATTTAAATTCCTTCCCTGAAGTTAATCTTTCACCCTGGAGTCGTATGATCATATTCTCACTCCTCGTTGACATATATTCGGTCTTTACTCGGTTAAGTTTCATGTCTCTATCCTCCAATACCTTTCTCCACTCTTCCAGGGTCTTTTCAAGCTTCTCTTGGGATGATTTGCAGAGAACAATATCATCGGCAAACATCATGCACCCTGGCGCCTCCTTCTTGATGTCCTCCACTAGTACATCCATGACCAGATCAAAGAGGTAGGGGCTCAGAATTGATCCCTGATGGAGCCCTACGACAATGGGGATCCCCTCTGTCATGCCGACACTAGACCTGACCTGAGTTTCCACTCCCACATACATCTTCACCAACCCACATACTTTTCCGACACTCCCCCCCCCCTTCTTCCTCATACACCTCCATACCTCCTGTCTGGCCACTCTGTCGTACGCCTTTTCCAGGTCTATAAACACCATATGTAGCTCCGCCTGCATCTCCCTGTATTTCTTCATCAATCGCCTTAGCGCAAATATTGCATCCGTTATCCATCTTCCTGGCACAAATCCAAACTGCTCCTGACCAATTTTTGTTTCCAACTGTATCCTTCCTTCAATTGCTCTTTCCCATATCTTCAATATGTGTGACATCAGCTTGATCCAACTATAGTTGCCACAATCTTGAACATCTCCTTTTCCCCTTCTAGATTGGGATGAGAATGCTTTTCCTCCATTCCTCTGGTATCTTTTCCTGTTGGGCTATTTTCCTCATCAGATCCCATAACATGTCTATGCCCTCGCTGCCCAAGCTTCTCCACACTTCTCCAGGTATCTGGTTTGTCCCCACAGCCTTTCCATTCTTCGTTTTTCTCAGTGCCCAATACACTTCCTCTCTTCTTATGTCCCGCACCGATCCTTCGTTTGCCTCTCCATCCTCACACCTCTCTCTTGGATTCTCCTCATTTAGTAGATTACGAAAATATTCTTTCCATCTTCCTCTGATTTTGTGCTCCTCTTGTAGTACTACTCCTGTGGCGTCCTTTATCTGCTTAACTGATGTTATGTCTTTCGAGGCCTTATCCCTAGCTTTCACTATTCTCAACAACTTAGCTTCACCACCATTTCTCTCCAGTACTTCATAAACCTCTTCAACTACCCTCGTCTTCGCCCTTGCCACAGCTCTCTTTGCATTTTTCTTCACTAATCTATATGCCTCCTTGTCGGCTCTGGTTCCAGTCATGTCCCATTTTTTCTTTGCCTCTTTCCTTTCCCTGATCTCCAGCTGCAGCTCCTCATTCCGCCACCATGCCTCCTTATCCCCGGGCGGCCCCTTTCCTGATGTTATACCGAGCACCTCTTCTCCAATTTTTCTAATATTCTGACTATTTACGTCCCACCATTCTTCCACATCCTCTGGTAACTTCATTCCTTCCAATATCTTTTCTTTAAACTCATTCCTTGGACCTTCTGCTTCCAATTTCCACCACTTTATTTTCCTATCTTTCCGCCGCTTCCGTCTATTCTTCTTTTCCCCTTTTATATCACCACAACCAACCTGTGCTGTGCCGCTACACTTTCTCCGTTAATCACTTTACAGTTTTTCCACCTCCAGATGTTTCCTTCTGCACATAATATAGTCAGTCTGACTCATCCTATCCCTGCTCTTATAAGTTATCAGGTGTCCAACTCGCTTTGTAAACCACGTGTTAGCTATAGCCAGGTCGCAGGCCACTGCATGCACTACGATTCTTTTACCTTCTTCATTTCTTTCACCACTACTCCAACCCCCATGCACCCTTTCTTCATCACTTTGTCGCCTTTCTACATGCCTATTCAGGTCTGTTCCTACGATCACTCTCTCACCATCAGAGATTCCCATTACTACCTGGTCTACTTCTCTCCAGAATGCCTATTTCTCCTCCTCATCACACCCTACTTGTGGAGCATATTCACACACTGTCACAGCCATGCTTCCTCCAATCTCAAGTTTAACACTCATAATCCGATCGTTCTTCCGGCACACCTCACAGACTTCACTCTTCAGCTCCTTGTCGATGATGATTCCAACTCCGTTTCTTGCACGCACAAGATCTTCAGATTCCTTCTTCTCATCATGTCTACTATCTCCCTACTCTTCTCATTCATTGTACCCACATTCAGCGACCCGATTCTTACTTTACACACTCTCGCTTTCTTTTGGACTCACTTCTTTAGCCAAACTAGTCCTTGGTTCGACAGCCCAAGCCCACTTCTCACAGTCCTCAGGCGACAGAACTGGGCATCGCTTATGGGGGACGCCCGAGCCTTTGTCCTTTCTCTGTTATTCGACATTTCATCCCTGGTTTTGGCATGTTTTTTACGGCCGAATGCCCTTCCTGACGCCAACTCTGATGGGGAGTATAAAAAGTATTTTACTTCACCCTTTGAAATAACGTTCTGGTTCCAGTTTACAGGACAAGTACTTACTCTATTTCTGTTTTAATTGCATCCGACATTTCTGAAACCTTTTATTGCAAAGCATTGTTCATTAGGGCGAGTTTTAGTTATTTTCATGTCTGCTCTGATGGTGATTTTAAATTTTACTTATTTGCTGTTTTGTGTCATTCATTTATTTCTTCCATTTATAGTTAAATGTGTTATTTGATAAAACTTTGTATAGCAGAGTATATACATAAGTACAGACAGTCCCTGACTTACGTAAATTCAGACGTGTAAATTATCCTTTCTTTCATACTTACACGGTGATCAGAATACATTTTGAAAAATTATGGAGACAACTACCGTCTTATAGAGTAAAACTTTAGTTAATATAAACCAAAATAAACACTCGACGTTCGACCTTCATATCAAGGTCATCCTCTGGAGCATACACAACACACACACACACACACACACACACACACACACACACACACACACACACACACACAGAAACAAGCTGCACTACAATCTACATAGTTTGCTAAAGTTACTGACCAACCGGTCAGTAACTTCTTTTTTCACCAGAGGTCAGGCCAATAATTGTAGTTACGGTTGGTCAGTAACTTTAGCAAACCATCTAGATTATAGTGCAGCTTGTTTCTGTATATATATATATATATATATATATATATATATATATGTATGTGTATATATATGTATGTGTATATATATGTATATATATATATATATGTGTGTGTGTGTGTGTGTGTGTGTATATATATATATATATATATATATATATATGTATGTGTATATATATGTATGTGTATATATATGTATATATATATATATATATATGTGTGTGTGTGTGTGTGTGTGTGTGTGTATATATATATATATATATATATATTGTGTATGCTCCAGAGGATGACCTTGATATGAAGGTGGAAACGTCGAGTGTTGATTTTGATTTATATTAACTAAAGTTTTACTCTATAACACGGTAGTTGTCTCCATCATTTTTCAAAATGTATGTAAATTATCTTGAAAAGGCTAGTAAAATGGTGAATTATAGAAATTTTACTTAATTTGCCTGTTATTTGCCCACCATCTAATACAGTCTTCTACAAAGCAGACAGTCCACGTGGTGCACGCATGCACTTTCCTCAGTCTCACTTTCAACACAGATATGCTGTATTTTTAGTGTTCTACTGCTGCATATTTTTAGTATTTCCATGAATCCTAATGCCTCACACTTCTTAAAAATCCAAAGAGAAATATATACACGTTTTATCTGCTTAGTGAAATTTATGAAGAGAAGCAAGAAGCCATTGTTCAGTCATCCCTTGATAAATTACAATAAAGGTTGAACAGCCAAATTAGATGTTTTAAATATTTTTCTACTGTTTCATACTATTTATAATGTATTATGCTTTGAATCAATAATTACATATTGAAATTAAAATTGCGTGTGAGTTCTTCGACTGAAACAAACAGAAACTAACTACCTTTAAACCATGTTAATGCATTGCCATTTACATGTAAACGATAGGTATAGTTAACGGGTAAAGGGATTAAATCTGACACATAAAGTTGGAGCATAACTCTTATGTAAGTCAGAGACTGGTGTATATACTTTGGTACAAGGGTAATCTAAATGAAGATGAAAGCATGTAGCTTATTATTGGTGAGTTGGTGTAAATCAGCATGTTTATAATTAATTAGACAACTAAATCACAATGGTCTTAAGAGATGAGAATTTCTATATAAGTTTTTATGATTTTGTTGTGTATGTTTGGTTTGTGAGATAATCATCAAATAGAAAAATGAATCTGAATTTTGCCAGATGTAGTGCTTACTCCAAACAATTACAGTCAGATCTGTTCACTATATCAGATCGTGTTTGGTTTTCATTTGTTTAAATAACATATTTGAAGTAATTCTTCGAACCAAAGAGTCACTGCTGTCAATATTTGCTACAACTGAGTATAAAAAATACTTTACAGTCCAATGATAAATTCAAATGAAACTGTCACTACGAGTCATACATGAGAAACAGTGTCTTTGTATGTATTCCAACAAGAATGATTTGCGTGCGTGCATGTGTGTGTGTGTGTGTGTGTGTGTGTGTGTGTGTGTGTGTGTTTCAGAAAAAGAGGATGAGAACGAACTCCAGTAGACAATATGGCAACAGATTTTATGCATGTACATATATGTAGAATTCTGAATTCATAATTTACAATGAGTATTACCATTCTATATATCTTGAAAATTGTGATACACAATAGGTAAATCTCACTCTGTCCCTGTTCAAAAATCATTTACGATTAACTAGGTGTAATCTTATCCAAGTTCCACATAATTATCATGGTATGAACATCACTGAACACTTTTTCCACATTATTGGTGTCTGTAGCAGTGGTAAAATGCCAAAAGCATTTGCGTGATATGGGCTCCATCGGAACGTCGGGATGGATATCTGGTAAGCTGATTCTTCCTTGATGGTATGGCTTCTTAGTTAACATCTGATAGTATAATCAAATCAGTAAAGGGAAGGATCAGAATAACAGTATTAATCTAATTAGATTAGTTCAAATAATATAAAGAGACAGAAATTATTTTCAAAATGACAGGTAAGTATTTGAATTTGATATTATACTCACGAATATAATTTAGATGTTCAGCTAATAACTGGAATGGCATTTGTGATTATATAAAGACAATCACAAACACCCATGCCCACTGTGGAATTTTATGAAGAGTGGATATTTTTGTCACTTGGTCAACCAGGCTGATCTGATTAGCTTAATTGGAGATGTTCCTCTTCATTATTGAAACTGAATATTGCCTTGAAGAAGGAATGTAGCACAATATATTATTATTATTATTATTTTACAGCATCCCCATGGAGGCCAGAGACTCATTAATCCGGGAGACCCAAATCAACCATGATACACACATCTTATCATACCCCTCCTTGAATCCATTCACTGTCAGAACTCACAATCAATTCTGGCAATCCATTCCACTCGCTCACTCACTATTCTCCATGCAAAAAATCTGGTCTGCACACCCCCTGGTAACCACACTCTTACACAACTTCCATGGATGGCCTATAGTTCTCTATTTGTCATATATTGAAAAATTTTACTTGCATCAATTTTATAAAACCCCTTTAATATCTTAAAAATTTCTATCATGTCCACTCTCCTCTGCCTATCAACCAAATTTTGTAACCCACAAACCTTCAACTTGTCCTCATAATATTCCACAGACTTGTCACCATCTTGGTCACTCGTCTTTGAATCCCTCTGCCACCTCCTGGTCTCCCAAGAAACCCAGTTAACCAAATTTGTGCACAGTAGTCAGGATGTGGCCAATCAATGGCCTTATAAAGATGGAGCCAGCCTGGTTGGCCGAGTGGTCAGCATATCCGCTCTCCAGCCAAAAGGCTGCGGGTTCGAATCCCGTCGTGGGCATGGATGTTTGTGATTTTCTGTGAAAAATGCTAGTGGTAGATTGTAGATGGCGTTGGTGTAGTCGTGGTTCAATGTGGAGAGAGTTGCAGTGTAGATTCCCTCCCTCGATGAGTCTTTGGACTCCATGGAGGTGTCAAGTAATAATAATAATAATAATCTTCCTCACCTTTATTTGTTAGCATTTTTTCAATATCCAAATAATTCCTTGAGCTATTTTACCAACTTTTGCAATATGCCCTCTGAAGTTCAACTCTTTGTCCACCATTATCCCCAAGTCTCTAACTCCATCAATTTCCTGCAATCAGTATCATCAATAAGATACACTGTATGCAACCTTTTCAACCCGAAGTGCATAACCTTACATTTTGCAACATTAAATTTATAATCATTATCCTTTTCGCACAACGCCAATTTATTGAAATCATCCTGCAGGATATCTACATCACCTTTATCAACTATTGCTCTCCCCCAGTTTTGCATTATCAGCAAACAACTGAATATCCCCTCTTAAATCTTTCCCTATGTTACTGATGAACAAATTAAACAATAATGGCTCTGGTACCGAACCTGAGGTATTCCACTAGTCACCGTCATTCTCCTGGATTCCAGTCCACCATATACTACTCTCTGGTGTCTGTCCGACAGCCATTCCCCCCTCCATTCCCATTTGCTCCAGATTTGTAATATTTTTTTCCATGTGATATTTTGTCCAATGCCTTGGCAAGTCGTAATGGCAATCATGGTGTAGCCATTACCTTTATCTAATTCTGCTGTCAACATATAAAATGTGAATGAGTTACTAAGACCTTTACAAGCCATGCTATCCAAAGCCATGCTATACAGTATCGCATCCCTATCCATTCACTGTTGTATTTAACTTTCACCAGCTTTTCCAATACTTTTACAACCACACCCAATATATTAAATGGTCTGTAGTTTGCTACCTCTACCTCTTTTTGGAGCCACCTTCATGCAATGGTACTATTTTATCCTCTTTCCACTCCCTTGGAACCCTGCCAAAGCTGAGAGAGATTGAATAACTTCGTCAGGGACAATGCCAATTCTCTTGCACATTCACGTAGTACACGGACTGATATGCCATCCAGTCCGACTGCTGTGTTCAGATTCGTATTTTTTGATATGCTGAACACCTCCTGTTCATCTACCTCAATGTTGATATGCATCTATGTAACATCAGCAATTGTAAAATCACCACCTGGATGATACACCATTGCGAAATAATCACTCAGTAACTCAAGTATTTCTTTTGGTTCACTCACCTTCCTACCATGAGTATTGTTTCAAGTCATTCTACCATAGTAATTTTTCCTCTTACTTGCTACATAACGAAAAAACTTTTGGGTTTACTTTGACCTTTATGCTACTTCTCTCTCATAGTCTGATTTGGCTTTACTAAACCATACTAACAGTCTTATTGCTTGCACTTTGTACTGCTCATGAGTATTATGATCACTTTTTCTTTATTTTTTCTCCACAACGTTTTATTTTTTGCAGTTCTTGCTTTATTATATCCCTACTCATCCACTTAATTCCAATTTGATTTTATCCTCCTGACCTTGGATATGCAGTCTGATATTGCTACTCTCAAGCAATCTTTGACCACTTGCCATGCACTGCTGACATTCTTTCTTTGTAGCTTCTCAAGCCACGGCACTGTTCCAAGATGACTCCTGAGCCTCTCATAATCACCAGCCTCATAGTTGAATATAAATCTCCTCTTGACAGAGAACTCCATGCTTGGCAACCTCCCAGAACAAGACCGCATGGCCACTTTCCCCAATTAGAGACAGAGTGACTACCTTGGTTAAGGATACATCTTCTGATGCTGTTATCAGAACCAACACCCTCAACCTCCCCCTTGTCCCATCTTATAGAAGAAACAAGGGGGTTTGAGGATCTGATCTGAGGATGTTGGATCATGAAACAGCATCTGTAAGATATCTTTCATTAATTATCTCTTAGCAATTGTATAAATCCCACCTCTATCTTGCTATGTCCCCCCCTTTCCTCCCTCCAATCGATGTCCCCATAGTTAAAGTCTCCCATGATAATTGTTCTGCCTGCATTCATTGTGCTAATCTGCCGATACATCTTCTTGTGGACCCCCCCCCGTCTATTTCAGCACCCAACAATGTATTTTGTCCTATTTGCCTCTATCTCACAGCAGACAGTCTCAAATGAATTAACTTCTAATTTTGTTGGTTGTAATTCTGCAGCTGTCATCAGCAATACCCCACCTCTTTGCCTGTTCCTTCTATCCTCCCTGAAATTACAATACCCTTTACATTCTAATTTTTGGCCAAGATACTTGTGTGTACAGTTGAGCTTGAACAACGCGGGGGTTACGGATGCCGAACCCAGTCGTTGTTCGAAAATCTGCATATAACTTTTGAATAACTTATAACTTTCCGGAAGCCTCACTGATAACATAAACAGTCGATTAACACATATTTTATATGTTCTATAATGTATTATATACTGTATTCTTACAATAAAGTAAGCTAGAGAAAAGAAAATCTTATTAAGAAAATCATAAGGAAGAAAAAATACATTTAAAGTACTATATTTTATTTATCGATTCCGTAAGTTTACGTCGTCTGTTTACAGAACGAACCGTCTGTCTGTCAGTACAAGTGGCTCACCCAGAGGAGGGAATGAGGCCCTGCAGGGGCGAATTCTCTATGCTTGCTGTGCAAGCTTATTAATTGAGAAAGAAGTAATATTTATTAGTTAATAAATGCATGCATTTATTAACTTTTATTTATTTATTTATTTTTTTTTTTTTTGTATTTTATTTTGGCTTTTATTTTTGTAGACAGAAGACGTCTTAAGCTTGCGCGGCAATAATTGAGCTTTGCATTGTGTATCGAAGGCCGATGCTTGCTCGTCTAGTCAAAGCTACTTTGGCTTGCTCGGTTGTAGGAGCTTCGAAGTCCTCGCAGCAGTACTGTGACATAGTCATTTCACGTCGTCTCACTCTGTTGCTTAAACACAAGCCATATACAGTCAGCGTAGCTCTAGCCAGTGAGCTTCAGCCAGCTTTTAAAAGTGTGCGTGTTGTTTGGGAAAATTAAGTTACAACCAACTTTTTATGACGAGGTTATTGACCAGTTCATAAAGAAGAATCATTGGGTAGAATTTGTATTCAAGTACCTAAATTAAAAAAGATAGAATATCATTTGTAAAATAAATGTGGTATTGTATGCTTAATGTACATAAATTTCTAAATATATAGTTTTAAATGGTCAGCAATTCATTATTCCGCTAATCAGACTTCAATCATACCTCTCACTCCCTGAATGATAATAAGAGCAAGCGTGAATTTCAAGACCTGAATTCTCCCCTGGATTAAAGACCAGAATTCGCCCCACCCCCGAAAGAAAAAGGCAAAAAAAAAACATTAGAAAAATTTCCCAAAATCTTTTCCTAATTAAAAATCATTTTTTTATTTATGCTGTGTCGTGTCTTCTATTCCTATACTACTTATGAATTAGCGATCATTGCAGATGCTCAGTCAGAGGTTGTATGCGATGAGTAGCCACTCTGAACCAGATCAAGATCAAGATAAGATAAGCAATCGTGACGTGTTGTTTGTTCAGCTGATGACGTCATGCGATTGGAATGCTTCGAATTTTTCTGGAGAACATGTGGGTGTGAACTCACTTTGTTTGTTTTGTTAACGTATGGAATTGTGGGTGATGGTTTGAAATAAGGAATCGTGTCGTGATCGGTGGGACACTCTGAACCAAATAGGGGTAGGGTGAATGGGGGAAGCAATGTCAGTGTCGTGGATGTGTGTTGTTATCAGATGAAGATTAGTGACATAATTTGTTAGTTATAAATTAGTGAAATTATTGTTTTGAATGGAAAAGCAAGATGTATGAGTGGATATGGATTCGTGGTGTGATTGGTGGAACACTTCAAACCAAATAGGGATAGGGTGAATGGAGGAAGTGGTCAGTGTTGTGGATGTGTGTTGTTATTAGATGTAGATAAGTAAATGGTTTGCACATGGCATTGTAGGTGATGGATCAGGGATATGGTGTGTTTGGTTCACATATAGCATTGTGGGTGATGTTTAGAGATAAGGAATCGTGATGTTATGTGGTTGGAAATTTCTGGGGAGCATATATCTCTGTGACATTACCATGTGATGTCACAGAGATGTTAAAGCTATGGGAATTCTTAGAGTAGAGTAGAGTCCAGATGGTGGAGGCATTTAGTCCTTTTCAGAATAATTAATTATATTCTGGCATCCACTCAAAACACACACTTTTTTTTTGCCTATGGAATTCTGGGCGATGTTTTGAGATAAGATATCTTGGAATTTCTGAGGGTGATACATATCCGTCATTGTCAAATTTTGTCTTTGGTTGTCTATAGGTGGCAGCATGACTTTTCCAATATAGTTTGGGGTATTTCTTCCTGTTAAAGCTATGGGAATTCTTAGAGTAGAGCAGAGTCAAGATGGCGGCAGCGTTTAGTCCTTTTAAGAATAATCGATTATAGCTGGCGTCCCCTCAAAATACACAATTTTTTTTCTCATATACATAACTCATCCAATTATTTTGATTTGTCTACATTTAAGATCTTAAACTTCATTACTTTTCTAATTAACGTTATCTATTTTACAAAATGTTAGGTTATTGGTATATTTTTTATGATAACCCTGCTTTCAGACATGTGTTAAGTTTAATGTCTTAATTTTTGTTTAGTTGGGAATGCGAAAAAACCTTGTTTGTCTTATTTTCGTTACTTAACTTACTAATGCTATCGAAAGAAAGAAAAATAAATAAATTTCAGTTAAGTTACATAATTAAGTAAGTTCAGAGCCTTGGAATTAAAGGTCGACTGTTAGCATTTGGTGATTTTATATTTGAGCAATATAAAATATAAAATATGAATCTGTAACTTAATGAACAAAGATGTGTGCTGTTTTTGCGTTTTCCACAGTGAAACTTTACTGTTATTCTGATTACAAATTGATATATAAATTCATAACATTATACTTTAATGCAATTCTGTTTAGTTATTGTAAAAAAATCGCATCTCTACGCTTCTAGAGATGCGAATTTGTCGGTCACTGGTGGATCTTAGTCAGGAAAAGACAGGTGTTAATGGAAAATTGTTGCCTCTACTGTAAAAACTATAGTTCAACAGTCCAGAATGATCTGTTTTTACCTTTGAAGAATATCGCGATACATCAGTGAAAGAAAATGATTAATGATCTACAAATGTCTAAACTAATGTTCCCATGGTGTCTGAAAGAGAGCGAAAAACCAAATGAGCAGAAATGAGTCAGACATCTTCAAGATAATTGAACATCGGTGCAATTTCCCCAGTCAGAAAAGTTCACAAGTAGGCTCAACAAAAAAGTGAAGAGAAATGACACGGTCTAACACAACACATATGAAAATCTACAGTGTAGGGGGAAAAGAAATTCACACAATTTATTTATTGATTAGAATTATATGTATTGGTTTAAAAAAATGATTGCGTGTTGTAGTTTTTTGTGAATCCAGTTAAGTTAAAAAAAAACTCATTTCATTTGTCAGAATTCCATACTGTAACAAAACCCTGAACTCCAAACAGGAAGTAACGTACTGTCAACAAAACGGCGTTTAGAGTTCAAATCTATGATGTCATTTGGGCAGAACTGTCGGAAAACATAGTATGAGACAAAATGCGAAAAGAAATTAACGAAACATACAATAACTATAAGGAAAAAAGAGTCAAATGCATTTTCAGAGCTTGTGTTTGTGTTTTGTGCTGCACACACATATGATTAAAAATCAACAATTTGGAATATCTATTGTTTTCAGAAAACCTCGCTAGTATCAAGATACCCCATTCTGGAAAGACTTTAAGTGATTTAAATTATCATTAGAATTTCTAGACTACATACAAAAGTTGTAATCCAATTAAGTCTCTGTTTATTTTAATTTATTTTTTTTAAATGCCGTTAATTTTTCTCTTGACTGTAAACTAAAATATACCAATAACCTAACATTTTGTAAAAAAGATAACGTTAATTAGAAAAGTAATGAAGTTTAAGATCTTAAATGTAGACAAATCAAAATATTTGGATCAGTTATGTATATGAGAAAAAAAAAGTGTGCGTTTTGAGGGGACGCCAGCATATAATTAATTATTCTGAAAAGGACTAAACGCTGCCGCCATCTGGACTCTACTCTAAAAATTCCCATAGCTATAACAGGAAAGAAATACCCTAAACTATATTGGAAAAGTCGTGCCGCCATCTATAGATGACCAAAGACAAAACTTGACAACAATAACCGATGTGTGTCACCCTGGGAAATTCCAAAATATCTTATCTCAAAACATCGTCTACAATTCCATAGGCAAACCAAAACACCTCGTGAAGTCACAGAGACATATGTTCCCGAGAAATTCCCAAACACATAACGTCACGATTCCTTATCTCTAAACATACCCACAATGCTTTACGTTAACCAAACACACCATGTGATATCCCTGATCCATCACCCATAATGCCATATGCAAACCATTTACTTATCTACATCTGATAACAACACACATCCACAACACTGATGCGCTTCCCCCATTCACCCTACCCCTATTTGGTTTGAAGTGTCCCACCAATCACACCACGAATCCTTATCCACTCATATATCTTGCTTTTCCATTCAAAACAATAACGTCATTTATTTACAACTAACAAATGACGTCACATATCTACATCTGATAACAACATACAATGAAGACACTGACGTTGCTTTCCCCATTCACCCTACCCCTGTTTGGTTTAAAGTGTCTCACCAATCACACCACGAATCCTTATCCACTCATATATCTTGCTTTTTCATTCAAAACTATAACGTCACTAATTTACAATTAACAAATTATGTCACTAATCTTCATCTGATAACAACACACATCCACGACCCTTGCGTCGATTCCCCCATTCACCCTACCCCTATTTGGTTCAGAGGGTTCCACCAATCACGAGACGATTTCTTATCTCAAAACATCACCCACAATTCCATGCGCTAACAAAACAAACAAAGTGACGTCACACACACGTTCCCCAGAAAAATCCCAAACATTCCAATCGCATGATGCCACACACACACACACAATGACGTCATCAGCTGAACAAACAACACGTCACGATTCCTTATCTTATCTTGATCTTGATCTGGTTCAGAGTGACCGGAATACTACTATTCTCAAATCGTCTACTCAACTCGACCCCCTCCCTCCAAGATTAAATCCTGAGTGTGCCACTGGTCAGTACCAATATCAATATTGTCTTATATGATAAAAAACACAGTAGATGTTTTATGTATTACTAACACTAGACATTAAAAATGAAAAGAAATGAAAAATGAAATGATAACTTGAAAAAGAAATTCATATTTATTTACAGGTATAACGATTCATGCATTGATAACGAAGAAGCAGGAATATGATTGCTTTATGGTAGCCTAGTACAATCGATACAGTTGCTTCACGGTAGCCTAGCCTATACACTAATGAATGAATCGTTATAAAATTTTTATTTTATTCTAATTAATTAAATAAATTTAATAATTAATAAGTTAATTTTATGCAGTGGTGACTGCATCTTTACGTTTGTTTACATTTCTCTCGACCAAATGGCACCATGTTAGTGTTTGTGTGAGTAAGTTATTATTAGTGTCATTATTTTGTGACCCCTCCAAGGAGTCTGAAGACTCATCGAGGGAGGACACACCTACTCTACAATTCTCCCGTCTTCAGCACTATATCAAACCTCTACTACCATCATCATCTACATCAATGCCATCTACTACTCACCATCACCACTAGTATTATTTTGTCTGTGAATTGCGTGTGTTCTGAAGGGCCGATTAGTCTGTATACGGGATGAAAAACCCGAGTTTCCGAAAGAAAAAATCTTGCTAACTCCGCATGAGATCGGCTAACTCACTTTGAATTGAAAAAATCCATATAAAGATTCCTCCCGTCACGACGAGTTATGCTAATTCTTAACTTTTTATAATAGATCTGTGTATGTTAAATGATAAAATAGACTGGTATCTACATATTCATATTTTATAAATTCATAACCTACTTAACTCTTTCTTAATTTTTTCGATATTTCTAGCTATGCGGTTCATCTGCGAGATTTTCAAATTTCTCGCAAATGTCCAAAAAGTTTCCAGTATATTTGCGTCCTTCGATTGGAATTGGTCTAAGTTCGATTCTCGTCATGATGGGAGGAATCTTTATGTGGGCTTTTTCAATCGAAGGTGAGTTAGAAGATCTCGTACAGAGGTAACAGGTTTTTTTTCTCCCGGAAACTCGGGTTTTTCATCCCGCATAACAGACAAATCGGCTCTTCAGAAAACACACGCAATTTACAGACAAAAAATACTAGTTGTGGTGGTGGGTGGTGGATGGCGTTGATGGAGATGATTGGTAGTAGAGGCTCGGTGTAGTGGTGGATACAGTTGTGTAGTGGGTGTCCTCCCGCGATGGGTCTTCGGTCTCCTTGGAGGTGTCACGAATAATAATAATAATATTTATAGAAAAAAAATCCGCGTGTATGTATATATATATATATATATATATATATATATATATATATATATATATATATATATATATATTCGGATTTTTTCATAGAAAATAGTAATTATAAATTCCATGCTTACCAAAAATTTGTCCCTGATAAAACAACGAGCTCTTTCGTATTCACTGCTCTTCTCATTACCTTCTAGAAAGGATATGATTTATTTATTTCATAGAATGGGGGTAAAAACATGTTAATAATCAGTATTTAATTGATATTGATATGTAATTGATAGTCATGAATTTACAAATAAATTATTCATATTAGTGCATTTACTTAAATAAATAATTCTATGTATCCTATAAGCAGGGCCGTCTTAACAAGTTTGAGCGCCCTGGGCTAAAAATTTGGCACCTTAATCACATTGGATTGAGTAAAAATTAAATAATACATAATTAAATAACTTTCATTGCAAAAAAAAATGTATTTTAAAATATCTCGACATTGCACACTTTTATTTAATTCAACAATATTTATAATATAATAAAGGTAGTTTATTTGTATTTATAAAAATACACACGTAGAAAAAAAAGCTTAAAAATTCTAATTAAAAATTTTTTAAACATACTCGGTTCTTAAGCGCCCTTGGATCAATAGCGCCCCTGGGCTATAGCCCATTTAACCCAGTGGATAAGGAGGCCCTGCCTATAAGTTGTGTTAAAGCAAGCTTTTCAAACATATTACCCATGGATCAGAACCCACTCTAAAGTCTACCGATTATATACACTACATGTATATATATATATATATATATATAAGACAGAATTTTTTTAAAAAAAATACAGTAGAAAGAATGTTGGACTTACTTTTATGGTACGTCATGAAGAATGTAGTGGGATATGATAGTTGCTGCTGTCTCTTTGTTCAGAATTTGTGGCGCTTAAATTTCATATATTCACTTTGTAACAAATTTAGATTTTTTTTTCTTGTCTAAAAAAAGAATTCCATACGAGAAAGCCCTCGTCATTTTTTTAAAGATGATCAATAAGTGCTGAAACCCCAGAATAGTTGGAGCTGCTAAAATAGTTATCACTAAAAACTTTAGTTTATATACTCACACGTAGACTTAATTATCAAAATTGCTGCAAGAAAAATGTTTTTTTTTATTGTTTATATATATATATATCTTCTAATGTAGCAAATTGACAGGTTTTAAATTTCCAGTTTCCTTCTGTCTCTGCTTCCATTGAAGGACCTTAGAATATTTTTGAAACTGTCTGAGGGAAGAATCAAGCATATAGCTTTTTTATGAAATCTCCAACTTTCTATATTACTCCTCAAAACGATTGAAAGCAAATCAGATTATTAATATCTCCTAAACAAATTGTGAAAGGGCCCAAATGAAGAGAACTCGCATGTCCAAACAATACTCGTGCTTTCTTGTGATGTACCAAGACTATTGTTACCTTTTTCTTTTCTTTTTTTTTCCAATTGGCTTCCACTATGAATAATTCTATTCATTTTCTTTCCATTCCTCCAATTCTTTCATCGATGAACTCCATAATCGTCTTCCTACTTTTCTAAAATCAATTTCCATTCAGTTTCCCTTTGTTTTGTTCTATGGAAGAGATCAGAAGAATTTTATTCGTGCTAGATATAGAAAAAAAGTGAGATTTCGATGGCATCTTTTGATTGAGAAGATTTCTGTTCCTGTTTAATGTTGCCTGTTTCTATATTCCTATTTCATTGGTATTTCACCCATACCTCGGAAATGAGTTCATATCTAACCCATTCCTTAAAAAAGGGGGATAAAAAGTGAACAAATGTTTGCCGTCACATTACCTCCCAGTTTCTCTCATTCTTTCTAAAGTAATGGAGAAATCGATGATCAGTCAACATCTTGGAAATCGGAAACCCCTCAACAAATAACCTGCCAGTATGCGTTCTGCAAATGTCAAATAACAGGAAATCTCGATTATATATCATCCGCCTTTGAAAAAAATGCCATAAAAATGTGTAGAGAAACAAATGATTCCTCTCGATATTTCTACAGCATTTAGTCAAGTATGGGGGGGGGAAGAGTTGGGTAGACGATTTGAGAACAATCGCATACGACCTATGACTGAGCATCTGCAATGATCCCCAATATATGATACCCGTGATTTCCTCTGGCCCGACTCGGGCAAACGAAGTAGCGCTCGGTCCGCCAGAGCACTACTTCGTTCGCGTTGTGTTCACAGCGGCCATGATTCCTGACAGCTATAGGGTATTCCCACCTTATGTGGCCGTTAATTCATAAGTAGTATATAAATAAAAGACATGACACAACATAAATAAAAAAATGAATTTTAATTAGGAAAAGATTTTTGGAAAATTTTCTAGTCTTTTTTTCTTTTTCTTTGGAGGGTGCCAGAACCCTCCTCCAGCCAAATTGGATCTTTATCTGCGCACGTTGCAAGTTAAGCTAAAATACCACAGGTTTCTGTTCTCTCATGTTCACTCTTTTCATTCTAAATCGACTACCTTTTCCAGTTGACTGGAAATTCAATCTCTAGTTTCACTCAGTAACTGTTGTCATCAAAATCGTGTAATGACAGGTCTGGTCAAAATATGAATTTTACGAACATCTCATTAAATAATTCAACAAGAATTGTCCTTCGGCAATCTCAAATTATGAACCCTTCTTTACTGGAGTCCTTATAACTACTTTAACGTCAATGCTAACAGAACTAAACTTTTTCATATTTCTTCCTACAAAGAAATATTTTCTTCCATTCTTTTTACTTTTGGCGCTAGCGAAATAAATCTCTAGGCATGTCTCTTCTTGAGATAACTGTCAGCATACTTGTGATATATGTTTATGCGAAGAAACAAAAATCAGTTAATGCCTTTTATTCTCTTAGAGGGAGTAGGCGAGGCCTTTAAACCCTATCTACAGAGTGATCATAAAGTCGCGCAACCGAAAGTTTGAATTTGTACCAATTGTTTCCAAAGTTATACTCATTCCTTACGCCACTAGATGTCACCATTATATTATTACAAACTATCGGAGACGCCGAGTTCACTGTGACGTGTACAGGTTGTTCTCAGTGTAGCTTTGTTCATTGTGGAAGTGAAATGTCTTTTTTCCCAGCCGTAACGAGTTTTCGTTTGGGAAAGTTCATTCGCTAATCGTTCATAAGCACGTGTTTCCGAGGAATTTCACGAGAAATATCCGCGCACAGCAATCCCTCAGAAGTCGACCATAACGAGATTAGTGCAGCGTTTTCGGGAAACTGGATCTGTTGCAGATAGGAGTTGCTTCTGAAGACTCTCCATTTAACCGATAAAATGGATGAGGGAAAGAGAGCACTGCAGCTGTCCCTAACCAAAAAATCCTCAAGAAACTTGTTATGCAATCATCACTGTCATACGGTATTGCTCAAAGAGCTGCACCATGGTTATATCCATATCATGTACACTCAGTCCATGAACTGAAGGACCCAGATAAAGGCAAACGAATAATCGTCTGCAGATGGTTATGCTAATTCGTTGAAGAACGTGGTATAGAAATGCTTGATAGAGTTTTCTTTATTGACGAGGCCTAGTTTCACCTCAATGGGTATGTGAATAGTCAAAATAATAGGATTTGGTCATATGAAAATTCACATGCTTTTCATGAAAAAGTTTTGCATTCTCAAAAAATTGGAGTTTGGTGTGCGATTTCACGCCATCGTATAGTGGGACCCATTTTTTTTTAAACGACGGTGAATGGTTCCATCTACCAACACATTTTGTGGCACTCCTTGATGTCAGCGAACGCCATTGTTGGTTCCAGCAAGACAGTGCTATGTGCCACATATCGAATAGTACCGTACATTTTTTTTAAGAATTTTTATGTGACGTCTCATCTCGAAAGATTGTGGTCTCCACGATCACCAGATTTATCACCACCACCACCATATTTTTTTTGTTGGGAGTATCTCAAAGGTGTTGCTCATCAAAATAATCCTTGCACACATACTGGATGAACTGAAAATGAACATTTCAACAGCAATTGAAAACATCAGTGTACAGGTGCTTCACAAGGTGATCAAGCCTGGTAAAAAAAGCTAGTTTACATTCACGAAGAAGGTGGTCACTTTCAACATATGTTATATGTTATCCTGTTCTTATAAAGGTCCTATTATAGCCTGTATTTGTAGCTGTTTCATTTTTCACATACTTTTAATTAACCTCAAAACACTCTATAGCTTTTAAAGACTGAGTGGGCACTTCAATCTCCATAGGTAGCCAATCAGAGATAGCTAGTCCATGTCTATCACTAATTATATGTATCACCGATGAACAGACAGGCAAAAAAAGTACTACCATCTCTTGGTACCTAACCCTAACAGGATATGTCACTGTCTGAAATAATGTGGTTTCTACGGTTCATTTTCTTGAGTTGACAACACAAAAAAAACAGAGTTTATGGGAGAAAAAAACCTGCTTGTCTTTGCCAGTGATCGACTAACTGGGAAACCGGTCGAAAACAGGCTCAGAAATAGTTCCTCCAGTCGGCAACTAGACTTGAACTTAAGCCTACCTTTGGGCGGTCTAGCGCAAAGGATGCAAGTGCCACTGCCACTGAGCTACACTGGCATTTGATTATGTGAAGAAAGATTGAAATTATTCTATTAAAGATATCACAAATATTAGATATTCTCTGCTGCTCCAGACGTTATTGTCTATCAGTACAAATGAGAAATCCGTTCAACCAATGAATTATTATTCTTACATCTGTAGCAGTTAACCTATGAATTCCTCCAATGAAAATTATTTTCAATGTAGAAAAGAGCAATTAGGCTAATTTATCACCGAGTCTCAAAAACGTTCATTCTGCTCTTTTTTAGAAACAGTTCCTTAAAAAATCACATATGGAAAAAAAATAAGAAAAATTGCAGATAATCATTTGACAAACTAAAAAAAAGGTGCATTTTGCAATCGCACAGATAGTTACAGTAATACTATTTATGTTTGGTTGTGCCTAAATTTGCTACTGAAACAGTCAATAAACAGGAAGTAATAGTGAAATTCTGCTGGTAATGTTGTTTTTGCTACTGTTGTTATGCTCTGGGAATTTCAGAGGAGAATTTACATTTTTATTCGAATAAAATAAAGTTGGCCAAGTGGTCGCTTCTAAATTGCAGCCATCTTCCTGCTTTTCGTATATTTCTATCATGGTGATCGAAAATTGTTGAACTATGTCACTTGTAGAGGTCTCAGCAGCATTTTAATTTTGGATTATTTCGTTGGGTTATAACCCACTTGCCCCTACACCATTTAATCATAAGAAATGTCTATGTTTTCCAACTTGAAAAGAAGAAAAGTAATCTTTTAGGACGTTTCATAATTTATTCTTGCTGTGTACAGTTGGCCCCTTGTCCAATAAAGAAAACAAAGATGGAACTGACGTTGTGGAATTTTAAATATATGACTTACTGAACCTTATAGTTAGAGCAGTGAGCTATTCTATAGTCCTTAGCAGTTGCTTACAATCATGGCTGTAAAGTCAACGACGATTGTAAGAACTATTTCAGGCCATGGAGACACCAACACTATTAATGATCAGTGATGCTGTGTTTAAAAAGTGACTAACACTTCAGAGTCCGAACTTTGGCCTACTCAGCATTTTTAATATTTGAGATAAACAATTTAACTAGATCCAATGAAACTCATCTACAAATTTTTTTGTTTGTTATTTTCCATAGTTGACAAGGTTCGTTAATTTGTTGAAAAGACCCGGCTTCGATTCCCATCGTATTGAACAGTTATTAAGGCTTTTCAACTCAAGATAAATTTAAATAGGATAACTAAAGGTAAATTAAAGGCTGAAAGGCCAGACAGAAATATAAGAGTTTCCTCCAAATATTTCGAATCTCGTATATACCCATAATTGCCTTGTTGTAATTTAAACTAACCGATCCGATAACTCTTTGTTTTAATAATTCTATACTCAATACATACTTAATATAAATAAAAAAAAGTGTACACACACACACACACACACACACACACACACACACACACACACACACACACACACACACACACACACACACACACACACACACACACACACACACACACACACACACACACACACACACACACACACAACAGTATAGGAAAAGCTCTTACCTTCTTCTTAAGACTTTCAGTATATTGGAATTTGACAATAATTAACATTTCTTTGAATCATGAGAAATGGAAATTTTCCTCGTAACTGAAAATCTGCATCAATAAATACTTCTAACCGACTGCAAATGTTGTTAGGTATATTTGCAGTCAATGAAATTTTTTTATTAAAGACTATCAACTTTCCATTTATTGGTAGAGAATAGACCTCAACATACTATGAAAAACCCAAAACAGTCTCTGTTGAAGATAATAAGTCGTGATTGTTTTAAAAATAAATACTCTAATGCCTTTTATTCCCAAAGAGAATAAGTGGACTTCTTTAGTCCTAACGGTTTGAAGATCATTTGGCAGCCGGTCTGCCATCACTGATTGTCAGCTCATAGTTCTCAATGAACCAACGATTTCAAGGGAGAGATTTTGGTAGACAAGTGTTACTATCTCGTTACCCTAAATTCTAACATTAGCTCTTTGAAAAACTGATTTTTTAATTGATCAAAATGCTGATTACCAATAATTAGTTGTTCCAGACAAAATAATTGGGGGATTAGGATTTATCAAAATTCTAATGATAAAATGTATTATATAAATAGTTAATAAAACATTTAACATAATAAAGATCGAAGTACCTGATGACTTATAGGTGTAACTCTTATATTCTGGGTAATAATCTTCCAGGAGTACATTCCGCTCTATTTTCTCTTTGAGAATATCTTGTTTATTGAAGAATAAAATAAAACCAGAATCACGTAGAAATCTAAAGGAAGGTAGTAGATAAAAATGAATTTTCAAAAATACTTGTCAGTGATTAAAAGTCAACATGTTTCTGGATGAGCATGATACTCGTAGATATTTAATACATAAAAATATTCCAAATTATGTTTAGTGCATAATTTAAAAAAACACAAGGAAAATTATAAGTATGCATGTGCTATATGACACATATAATTAGGTTAACGAGAGAAAAAAACCCTAATAATCTGTAAATAATAATAAATAAATAATGGGGATAAGGAAAAATACTAATTCTAAATATAAAAAAATTAAATATAAAAAATGCTCCAATGCAATCAATGATTGTAGCATTTTTGGTAGAGAAGTAAAAATAGCTACTTCATATGCAAAAAAGATAGTATATCCTTTTATTTTTTTCAATTTTGGTCTGGAATCCATTTAGCAAATGGATATGACAAAAATGACAATTCTCTCAATTGTCTAGTTTTATGGGCCAGGATAAATTTTGTATGGCCTTGAATTTCAGTGCCCTTTCAATTGGACTCTTTTCAGTATCATTCAAACTTTTGCTTCAACACGAATCACTATAGTCTATGGTAATATCATTAATTTCATTAATTTTTAGTGCACTTAGCATCACTTATATTCCACACTCCATGTGAAAACACAGCTTTTTTCTTTTTGTAACTCCTCCGTTCTCTTTTAAAATCAGACACCGAAATCTACATAGTAGTCAAGAAGTACCTGAGAAGAATTTCTGCAATGAGATTGCTTCCTCACTATTCTTCTCGTTATGGCCATGATTTGATTACTACAAAACACACAAATCGGCTGAAGAACTCGCAATCGGTAGATATAATACAGGAACTTTGGGTAATATGGAATACCATTTGATACACACATACACACAGAGTGGTATTCCGTATTACCTGAAGTTCCTCCGCATATCACTCTTATCTTTTAGTTGCATTTTCGTAATGCTGAACAGTTAATAATTTCATTATTATATTTAATCTGCGTTGCCTTCTCACTTTTAATATGTGAATTTCAGTTCATGTAGAACGTTTTCCATAGATTCTGCCAGCAACTCAAGCATCTCGAACACTATGTGTTCGAGATGCTTGAGTTGCTGGCAGAATCTGATCAATTGAACTGCAATTTCTAATTCTAAACAGTACTGGTTAGATATTAGTTTATGTGATGTATATGGCTTTAATCTATAATATTCAATGTGAGACAAGGCTTTCAATTGCTCAAATCAATTTATCAGTCTGGTTGGGCAAGTGAATAACATCTCTGTTCTCCCGTCTATATGCCTCCGAGTCGAATTCCATTGTTCCATGAGTATTTGTAAATGTCTTCAGGCAATCAATGATTTTCAATCAGCAGTATGCGATCATGACTATGCACACTGAAAACTTGAAGTGGCTTGAGAATTATATTTGGTCACTAGAGCAGGGTTTCCCGGATTATGTAGCTCTCTTGGCCCACCCACAGTATTATATGTACTGTGGGTGGAAAATTCAATCATTCATTCACATGTAATATTAAAAAATAATTGAATTTATTAATTAGAATTTCTTTTTTGAATCCAATTTGAATTTTTAACAGGTTATCAATGTTAATTACTTCATTCGCTTGAATACATACCTGCTACACCAAACTTCCTCAAACAACTTTAAAGATTCGTCAAGCCTGTTGGTTACATTGTCTTCTCTTACTTTAAGATCGAATTCACTACTTGCAACTAAGAATAATATACCTGTTATACCATCAAATACTTGAATCCACTTACGCCGTTCACATCGCTGTCCACCAACGTCAAACATCCTGCATTAAAGAATAAATAGAATAAATTAAATAAAAAGAATTAATTAAAGAATATATATATATATATATATATATATATATATATATATATATATATATATATATATATATATATATATATATATATATATATATATATATAACTAGGAAATAACTACTGCATGCGTCTGACAGACTGAATGGGAAATTAATGATAAATTTAGATGAATAGCGACAAATGACAAATGAAATATATGGTCATTCAACTGCTCTAATCAAGAATATTTAGGGAGCGCATAAGGAAATTCATGCTACCCCGGTTAGAACAATATTCAAAGTCTGGAGTAATTTCTTTATAATTAATAATTTTTCGCATATTGTGGCGTTTGCATACCACCGCGCTTGGCCGCATGAAGGAAGTCTTGGTTTCGAGTCTAGTCGGCGACTAGAGGAAATTTTTTTAAGCCTTTTTTCGACCGGTTCCCGAGTTAGTCGATCTCTGGCACGGGCAAGCAGGTTTTTCCTCCCGGAAACTCGGGTTTTTCGTCCTGTAAACTCAAGAAAATCGACCGTAGAACCCACATTATTTCAGACATTAAAATATATTGTGTTAGGGTTAGGGACCACGAGATGGCGGCACATTTGAGCCGTCTCTCTTCACTGCGTACCGCTTAATTAGTGATAGCCTTGGGCCATCTGTCTCTGATTGGTTACCAGTGGAGATATAACTGCCCACTCAGTCTCCAAAAAGTTAGATAGGGCTAAATGGCCTCGCCTACTCCCGTATATACGGGAATAAAAAAGGCGTTAGCTGATTTTTTTTTTTTTTAATTATGTGATATTTCACCTTGTCTAGAGATCTGGCTGCTATCAAAAGTAATAGAAAAACGAAAGGAGATTTTTTTTGTGGGGGGGGGGGGGTTGAGGTAAGATTGAGTTTTTCTATCGCTGAAGTTAAAATTGTTATTCGAATCCCACTGAAGAAAGGTTTCGGATCAGTATTTAATACTGTAGAAGGAAATATTTGAGATAATTTGTCCATCAGTATATTGCACTTCTTTATTCTATAAAACTGGCACTACACAAATTGACAAATTATCTCAAATATTTCCTTCTACAGTATTAAATACTGATCCGAAACCTTTCTTCAGTGGGATTCTAATAACAATTTTAACTTCGGGCTGATGAGATCTGAAATCACTAAAGAATGTTCGTTAATATACAGAAGGAACAAAGTGAACAAACAGAGCTATGTGTATTATTCGAACATTAGTTGCCAAGTTTGAGAATAAAGAAATATCCACCATCACACGTAATGTAATGTACTATGGAAAAAAAAATTGCTATCCCAGTTGAAAAAGAATGAAGACAAATCAAGGAAGGTTACCATGAGAGCTTGTTTAACAATCATTTGTATTAATCCAATTAAATTCATTAGAGATATGTCAAGAAATAGCCCTTGAATTTCTCAAATTTTTTCCATAGTATTGATCCAAAGATCCTTAGCAAAAGCAAAAATGATCAACTGTTGATTGACATTGACGAAATCAATACTGGAAATCATTTATTACTTGATGGTTATAATGTAGAGGTCGATAATTTATAGACTTTTTTTCCATGACTTTATAAAAAAAAACTGATGTAAGAATGATTTGTAAGGAAAAGTCGATGACAAAGGTTTGTTTCAATTCTTAGGATGCAATAATAATAATAATTCACTAATGCCTTTTATTTCAAATGAGAATAGGCAAGAATCTTTCAATGGGTAGCTTTAGCAATGGGTAGCTGGTAGGCACCGTTAGTTGTCATTGACAGTTTGGCTCAAGGCTCTCAATAATTTCATAGGCATCAGGAGAGAATAAGTTAGGGAGACAACTTTCCCATCTCGTCGTCCTAAATCCTAGCATGTTTATATTATTGTCTGAAATAGTGTAAGTTCAACGATCTAAAAAAAAAAAAGCCAAGCAAAATTTCCACTTAGAATCAAACCTACAACGGTTTTTCTGCTTGTGTTTAGCGCTTTTGAAAGAAATGATGTTTCCAGAGGGCTGCATGTATATGCGATAATTTCAACATCTGCTGGATAAATACCAATGAGATAAAAGAGTATAAAACTACACACAAAAAAGGGAGTGAACTAGTTTCGCAAATCTTAACAATAATCAGAAGAATGTTATGAAAACAGAGACGTGTGTGGAGATTTATATTAGATTGATCCTTTTGAATCTCTTTTTGTCGAAAAATCAAAAAAAGAAGTTAAAACTTGAAACTTGTTTTAAAACAATATTGGGGCCTTTACCAAAAGTATCAATGCAATTATTAAAGAAAAGTAAGAAGTCATGTTGTCTGTTTTTGCGGATATATATATATATATATATATATATATATATATATATATATATATATATATATATATATATATATATATATATATATATATTATTCAATATTTCATCTAATCGTGAATAACCAGAGAGAAGAAAGTACATGATAGGGCACAACTTCTCAGTGAAATTATGCCATGTGTAAAGAAGAGAATTAATAAAAATCCCATTAATGAGCCTACATTCTGCAGGCGCTAATAGCAAATGTTGAATGTTGGCATGCTAATTAACAATAATTTCAACATCGTCTCCTCACCGACAGACGACATTATTTTCCAGAGACTGATAATATGTAATTAGAAAATAAAATACCACTTACCAAAACAACTGCCTTCCGCCACCATATTTTTTTGGAATTCTGACTTCAAATTCTATCCTCTGAATTTCTGATGTCCTCTTTCTGCAAAATAAGATATCCTGGAACAGCATTAAAATATCAAATAAATATTCTCAATATATATCAGTGCTATTGGCTTTTTTTTTTTTTTTGAATTTTTATATTGAATTTCACCGTTTTTTTTTATTGAGTCATTTTGATTTTTTTTTTTTTTTGAAATATTACCTGATCCGAAGGAATATAATTATCTTGTCGTATTGTCTCTACCCGATCTAAGAAGCTATAAGAAACAAAAAAGGGAATAATTTCTATGATTACTAAATCTGCAATGATTAAAATCTAATATCTTTGCTAAGAATTACAATACCATACAGTCAATTGATCTATACTAGAGAAGTTTCACTTAAAAATTGACATTTCGAATACCCATGACTTTACTGACAGCGCAGCTTAGCTCATCAAGATATTTCAAAATAAATAACTAAATAATAAATAACATAACAAGAACCCTATATGAAGCACTTCATTCGGATAGAGTTGTATTATGGCAGATTAGTTTCGGCTGTATATCGCTTTTCCTTGATGAAGATAAAAAGTGATGTTCAACCTTGACTTTTCGGCGTAGGACTAAATATCAGCTACCTCTGACCAGAAAATGACAGTGCGTGCTGCATATCTCCGCCGCTAAGCAGTGGATGGCCATGGAGACGAAAGTGCTTTGTGCGAAAACAGGACGTGCAGGGATTGACCAGAACCTGTGTGGGGCAGCATAATAACCACTCGCGAATGAGGTTCGCTCTATGTGTGCGTGCCGTAATGGCATTTTATTAGGCAGCATGATGAAGCCTTCACACGTAGCAACTCGGACATTAGCGAGGAATAGTCAGCCGTAAGAGAACCAGCATGCTATAAAAGCACATATAGTCTCTTCTTCTTCTCCCTATATATATATATATATATATATATATATATATATATATATATATATATAGTTTTTTACCTTGGGTATAATATACGTTAAAGATACCAAGAAATTTTACATACTTGGTTTTAATCCTTTTCCCAAGTAAAAGCAAAACACGTCTGAAAGGGGGGGGGTGTAAATAGGCTATTTAGCTACGAATTTCTGACCAATGGGCATTAATACCACTCAGAATCGACTCACGTAATGCTATATAACTATTCTGTCTTCTAGCCATCTTGTAACTAATGATGCAGAAAGAATTCATGTGATGCCATCTTGTGGTCATATGAGGAAACATGATAAAAGTGCACCTGCAGTATGCTTTCTCTCTTTTAACACCTCTGTCATTTGGATTGTGATTTGCTTTTATTGTCTTAACGTACTTATCTTAATACAGGTAACTTATATAATAGGTTGAAAGGATAATGGTGGCATTAATTGCACCCAGTGATATAATGCTCTCCAGCCAAAAGGCTGTCGGTTCGAATCCCGCCGTGGGCATGGCCGCATGGATGTTTTGTGATTGTCTGTGAAAATACTAATAGTGGTAGTCGGCGGTAGATGGCGTTGGTGTAGATGATGAAGGCAGCTGCGGTTGGTGAAGAAGGAGAGTTGTAGAGTAGGTACCCTCCCTCGATGAGTCTTTAGACTCCCTGGAGGTGTTATGTAATAATAATAATAATAATAATTATTATTATTATTATTATTATTATTATTATTACTATAAATATTAATAAAAATAAAAAATAATAAAAAAATCTGCATAATCTTCATTGTTAATATTAGAAGAACATGTGTTGTAAATACATAATATAAAGGCAAAAAAGTATTATTAAAATTTTTAATTGAAATCCAATGTAGGAATTGCAGCACTTAGTGCTGAACTCTGTAAAATTATAAGGTGCAATGTCACACAAGATGTTTATTGTATGTATAAATATTTTAGCAATTTAAAAAAAATAAAAAATAAAATGAAATTATAATTATAATTAGTATAATAATAAATCAGTGGGCCAATTTTAGTTACATTACATGCTTCCTAGAACAATCAGAAAATTCCAAATGTATATTATTTATATGAAACTAAAAATAATAGTCGGATAGCACGTTTTAAATACGTATGAATCAGATAACCATAACATGAGTCTTATTTTTTTTTTTTTTTAAGTATTGAAATTAAGTTATGAAATGTGTGTAAGCTAAGCTTTGAATGTGCTAAGCAGGCATCTTTCGGAAATCGTTTGCTTCCACGTAGTTAGGATGTTAGTGGGCCAGTTGTATTTAGTTAAATTTTCAGTTACCGATTTTCACCTCAAATTTAGTGACTCATTCACACATTCAGTAGGGGAAGAATGCACTTTAGTTCGAAAGAAATGCGTTCGAATCCTGTCTAGGCTCGAGGAACATTTAATTAAAAAAGATATTTAACTGTGGTTGAGTTAGACATCTCATGTAGAAGTGCAAAGTTCTCCTCGAAAGTGCTGGTTTGTTTCTTTTGCAATGCAAAGCAGACAAACTGGCTAGCGAATCACCCGTAGCTGCTTGTTATAGTAGCTGGGTAGAATGGACCATGATGAGGCCTGTTGCGGTATTCAATATGTGACAGAATCCTTGACATTTTAAATTCCTGTATGTTGATTTGCAGACCCGACAGTTGTACCGTGTTGCCACTTGACCGAATCTAGTCAATAGAAAACATCTAGTCAACTGTAGTTGACTAGATGTTTTCTGACCGTCTGGACAATAGGTGTAAACATATCGGCAAGATGGTAATTTTTGTGATACTTGCACTGGTACGTCTGATTGCAACTATCATACTGTGCTCAAAGTAATCTAGATTGCACTCTTCACCTACTTGTTCCATTACATCCATGAATGGACAATTCTCTGATTCCGTTAAGAGAAGTCTCGATGTTTTTCGTATCCAAAAATAGTATTTAGCATAAACACGGAAAAAGAAAGGTGTGGATATTTGAAAACTGCACATACCATCCCAACAATGGAAAAGGATCTTTGGGGGGGGGAGGGTCGCTTCCCAACAAACTTTCGTTGAAACCCTGTAGATCCTGTGAATTTTTGTTAGATTCCTCGACGTCTTTGTTGAGCTTGCTTATGAATTCCCCCCACACACACCACACACACGCGTACTGTGGGATTTCACGATCAGAATCGGATTTGCTTTGTTGTGTAAAACTCCTTTTTCTCATTTACAAATATAGTAAATGCGTTTATTTAGAGATATGCAATAAAATGTATTCTACAGTCGTCAAGCATATCTTAAACGGATCTTCATTTCGTAGTTATTCATGGATTGACGTAATGGCATAACTACAATTCAGCAAACCCTGCAATTGGCGGGGAGATCGTTGTTTTGTTTTTGTGTTTACGGCGAAGCAACTCAAACTATGAGACTAGTGTGCTGGACCGTACTTATGCACAGACGCATGAGACTCTAGCTGAGGGCCCTGAAAAATTAGGGCCAATTTAAGGACCTCGAACAATTATGAAAGGGGTCCCGGAGCACTCTAGCGCCTCGGGCCGTGCCAAACTCTGGAAAGGTGTAAGTACGGCCCTGGCAGTCTGTTCTAATGGTTGGTTTGTATGTTTTTCGCGATGAAATATGAAATATCTACCTCCATAATTATAAGAACGAACGAATGGACGAACTAGTGAGCTCGGTGAAAGAAAAATCAGAAAGCTTGTTGGAAAAGAAGGAAGAGGCCAAATAATCGTAGATTCATCCCGAACTGACTGATCTAATTTTTTGTTGACGGATCTAAATAAAAAATTTTATTTACTATCACTTAAAATTAAAATAGCTAGTGTATCTATTGAAATATCTGGCTTTAAAATACATAGGGAATATTTTTGTAATTTATAAATTGGTCGTTAAATTATAAAGTCTTCGAATTATTCTTGTGATTAAAAAAAATAAATTAATAGATTTGCGCAACGCCGAAGGCTAGTATCAATGTTAACGACTTCAGTAGTTCGCACACATCTTATGCCTAGATAGCTGGAGTTTAAGAGGGCGTGGCGACAGAACTCTGTAGAGCAGTTTGCTCAAGTCGTTATTTAAACGCATAAGTGGCTGGCCTGAAAAAAAGAGCTGCGTTATGAACTGAATTTTTTGATGGGGAGGAGAAGAGAAGAGGAGAGAGAGAGAGAGGGGGGGGGACATTTAGTAGTATAATTAGGCAAGACTTATGCGTAACATGCTGTTTGTCAGGGCATTTTTTCTTTTTTCCAAAAGAAATGAAAAAAGAGTAAAAGACATTTTGCTCTCTCTCTCTCTCTCTCTCTCTCTCTCTCTCTCTCCCAAATGAAGTACATAATTTTAATTCTAAAAGCATTATTTTATCTATAATGAAGAGTGAATTTTATCTATAAAGCATGACTATTCAAACCTTTATATTTAAAGTTGCATACTTAACAGGGATTTCAATATAATTTATCTTGCTTAAATAAATGCAAAGTAATCATTTAAATAATTAAAATTAATGCTTGTTGCAGTATTATCTGTATACCCCCCCCCTTTCCTAGATAGCCAAATATCGGTGCTACATTGTCCAATTGAAAAGCCGTAGGTGAATCCCACCCAAGAATGTTTGTAAATCCACATTACGAACAGAATGATAGAAATGAATAGAAATCTGCTTTAAGAATACCTTCTTGCCCCCCCCCCCCTTTTTTTTTTGCATCCTACACTAGAATGACCTTCCATGGTTCTATCGGTTTTGAAAAAATCTGGGTTTGAATCCCATCTAGGATGCGAAAAACCTTTATCAGGGCTTTTCAGCTGAAGGTGAGTTAGCTGGTCTCGTATGTAATGGAAGGTTTTTCCTTCCCAGAAACTTACATTGTTCATTGAAAATTACTTTACTGGAATAAAGATTAACCACCCTATTCTGTCGGATCTGGAAATTCGAAAGCCTGCATGGTACGGTGTAGATCTACGCGTAAAACAGAAGAGAACAGAACATTAGCAACTGTGCTTCAATTCACTAAATTTGTGCATCCTTGGCAGTAATATAGCATCGAATTTGGGAAACTAGGATTTTTTTTATGGATGTTGAAGCAATATAACAATACAGAATTGATTAGTAAAAAAATCATATAGAAGTATTTATTGAAAAATTAAATAACTCTTCATTGATAATTTTTATGTTTGCTATACGTGTTTCATTTCCGTAATGTAAAACTCTGTCACTGCAAATATGCTTACTATAATTTTTGACTAGTCATTGCACGCTTGTAATTTGATTTGTATTTACGTTGGCACGTTTGTTCTGAGATGCGTGGCCCCACCTCACAAGCGATTCTCGATTGCATCAGCAAATAAATTTCTTGGTGAGGCAGTAGCCCATTCCATTGTTAAATGAACTTTTGCATGGCTACTGCGTGCGTGTTTGAAATTTAAAAATATCTAGTCTTATATAAAGGTATTGTAGTTGGAATATACTATAATACACACCTCGAATGAATAGTCGGTATCGTATTTATAAATCAAACTCAAATGTAATACGAAGTGCCACACCTGTAGTAGCTATTAGGACAATAACTAAAAAAGAAAATGTCGATTCAGCTTAGTTACAGAATGTTGTTTTTCGAAAACTCATACTCTTTCAAACAATAACAGAAGACAGTTAACACTGCGATCTAGATCTGAAACATCCTCAGTTCTCCGTAATTTGCCCTGTAATTTCATTCGAGGGCTTTTTTTAGGCAAACATCATCCTTTAAAAAGATTAAAAGACTAAAGACATCGAACAATGCTTCTTGTTGGTAGTATTAATTCGTACCTATAGGAACGAATTCATGATGCAAATCTTCAACAGTTAAAGAAAAATCAGCATGGTTTGATGTTCAGTCGACTGGCCTAGCTTTCTTGGGATGCCATGGTAGACTTTTAAGATGACTTTACAACATTTAGATCTTAGTTTTAGACAAGTAAAGTGCTTGATTTTAGCTTTTTTTTTAAAACTAAAGTCTTTTTAACATGTTAAATCTAATTTTTTTTTTTTTTTTTTTGGTTTCCTGGCATAACCTCTTGTTCCTATTCCTTCCCCTTCTTGAATCCTTTAGAAAAATATCCCGAGTACACATCTGGAAGTTCCCTTTAGTAATTATTAAAAAAAAAAAAAACACCTCGTCTACCTATTTATCAAGCTCTGCAAAATACATTACAGACTGAATCCAATCAAACCCTTGTACAGTGGATGACCAACTGTTTATGTTTACTTGTCAATATTTTTTTAAGCTATATTAGTACTTTATTGTTTTGTTTTTTATTATGAGGATCAATTCAAAAGTTCTATAAATAAACTGTACTCCTGTTAAATCAATGATTTATTTAAACAAAATGATCCATTCCGATATTAGGGTAATCGATGAGTTTCGAGGAACATTTACAGCATTCCAAGTCATCTTCTCCATTCAGTCTTATTACTCCTGTCCAACGTTTAGGTAAATCTCGTATTCTTGTCAGGAAATCTTTTTTTTTATCGAGGTGTTTGACACTTCAGCAGAAATCTCGTCAGTGGTGGGGAAGTATATCCGATGCTTCACTGCTTGTGAAGTGGTTCTTTCAACTTAAGGTACAGATCGAGGTCTATAGAGCTCATGTCAGAACTGTTTGTGGATTTTTTTTTTTTTTTAGATGATCCGATACTTCACGTAAAACACGTGGCCTTTGCATTGTCATGCAATGTGATATCTGATATCCGATCCGAGTCAGATTCTTCCTTCAATTTGAAGTCTTACACAATAATACCAGAAACAAAAAAACGAGCACACATTTTTTTACTCTGTCCGATTACAAATGACACGACAGCAGAACTATCGTATTATCCAAATAGAGACACGCATGCGTGGTGAGCATACCTGTTGCAATTTAGATTTTTTATGTGTATTTAAAAATATTTAAAATTTTATGTAAAATATTAAAAGGGAGCTAAAATAAAGCAACTTTTAGTGTTTCAGTTATTTTGTAGTTCAGCACATGCATGTATTTATTGCATGTGAGAATTATAAGCAAACATTATAGAAAGTTTTATTCAACTGGTTATAAATTAAATTAAAATGCCAAGAAGTTATATTCTTGTCTAATCCTTTATCTAAGTGTAACCAAACAAAGTTTCCGTGTGAAGTATGGGGGAAAAATTCTACAACTAGCTGTAATCCTGAGTATTTTAATAATAAGGTGATACGCCTTTTCACTACTTGTATATGAGAAATATATAACTTCTGCATTACTTCTACCTTTGTATCTGGAGGAGACCATCAGGAGAGAATACCCTTGGAGTGTAATGGATGGCAATGCTGTGGCCAATGAAGTTCTAACTGAGGCTCGGCTATTGCTATTACCCTCTGCCATGATCAGAGCTTTAATAGCTCAATAACACCTTATCCCTACACTGTCCTCTACAGATAACGGGGATGATGAAAAGCATTCCTGCTTTGCCCCTTTAAGCCAGTCCTTATAAGGATATAAGGACCTTTGTCTGGCTCCCGCTGATGAGACCTCAATACAGGTTGCAACAGGTCTGGGTAGTGATCCTTCCCATAATGCAACCATTATACACACAAAAGGATGTGTATTATGGGATATTGAGGAAATTAATGTAAAGTTCTTGTACGTCCACCCTTCATAGAACCGGGTGTGGCAATGTGCCAAGAACAGTCAATTCATGCTGAAGGGGAGAAAGAAATAAAGGATGTACAAATTGGTCACTACCACGCGAAATCACGTGCTTTATACATAAATACTGTTGTGCAAGCAAAATAGTTACCACTTTAAGAACTAGAATTTTCATAAAAGAAAAGCTATTTTTCCGACGTATAATAATAAACACTCATCCCTCGAAACTCATTGATTACCCTAATATCGGAATGGATTCTCCTTATTCTGACATGCGCAGAAGTGTCGAAGGATCTTGCATCTGTGGGCGTACAGTATTAGCTTCTACATAAAAGTAGCCTCGTCGTGAAGATACTTCACGCGCAAACTTTGTTTGCTGACACTTGGATAAAGGATTGCATCTGCCTGTACCTAATTCTATCATTTCTTGTTTATTTATATTATACTTATATTATTATTTATATCCATTCCCTGTCACACAGGGCATACTTTGTGATCATGTATAACTAAAAATAATATTCATAAATAGATAAATAAAACTCTTTAAAAAAGGACAACATATTTAGATTCCCTTCGAGTCAAATCGACCACATTCGGGTTGATATATTCAGAGCAATTTGACCCACCATAAAGTCCTTCTAACTATGATGTACTACTTGCTATCACAAAGATGTTATCATTACTCACTATTTGGCAGAATCTATCAGAGAGAATTCTGAAGATCTCATATAGCAACGCTGGATGCCCGGATCAGCCCACAGCCTGTTAACATGGTCGTAGAAACTCTGAAAGAAAAACATGAGAAAAAAATCTTTGAAAAGTTCCAAGCAAGTACATTTATGTTATCATTCAGAAAATCACGAACAGTTATGTTTATGATTGACTTTAAATGAAATATTCTATTTAAATTATACTGTAATCAGTTGTTGGTAAATTGGCCCTGCTGGTGTGTGTTAAGATCATTAATGGAAAATGTTAACAAACGTAGAAATATTGGATTAGACTTATTTAGTGTATGAAATATGCTATCCGAAACAATAAACGTATTGTGTTTCGTTTGGATTAGAATAAAAGCGACCGAAGCCATAAAGCTTCAGGTATTCTTCAAGTATACATTTTTTTCAACTCTTGACACTTTGATTTCTCACTCAGAAAAAAAAAAAAAAAAAAGTGATTTCGCGTGAAAAAAAAAAAAAGCTTGAAGTTCGGTCTTAAACACACGTACATAGGAAATTTGCATAGCAAATGAAAAAAACCTAGCGGAAATAAAGAAGCTACAACGTACCCTCCCCCAAAGGATAAGGGATGAAAATAAGTCAAAATTCATAGCAATAATAATCCGCTGTATTTACAAGTCCTTAAGACCCACGACCTACCTAAATTGGCTTGCACAACCATAATTTAGGAGACGGTGGTTAGCCCTATGCCTAAATACATGGATAACAAATGCTATCCATTTGTTATCCATGTTTGTGGTTGCCTTTAGTTGAGAGGTGAATGATTGTCATCGCCGGTGTGATTACCTTCTCGCTCATGTAGTGGCTTGAAAAAGTTCCACGTTTGGTCTTTATTTATTTTTTTTTCAAGGCGTACAAAGAAAACATACGAGAAAAACTCGTAAAAATGGCAGGAAGATAATACAACGAACTTTTAAATTTTGAAATAAACTCGAGTTTGAAATAATTCACGACAGGCCAGCAGTATTAATGACGGTGTGTTAGCCTTTTGTCATCAGTTTGGTGTGATTATCCTTCCTTTTAAGAATACACAGATATATTTTTTTTACATTAATATTCTTTTTCAAAATAAATATCAATCTATAAATTTAATTTATTTGATCTATTAGCTTTCAGGCGGTTGGTTGTTATACGGATTTCAGAAATCCCAGTCATAGCACATAGATCGTTTTAAGCAATGTAAGAAATATAATCATTTTCATTCTAATTTTCAGGTGACTTCTTAAAAGTAGCTCCACTAAATACAAATGTACGTATTTGGTCTGCTGGAATGCGGAAGTTCAGAATCTGTTGTGCTTATTTCAAGAAAGCGGGAAGAACTCCCCTAAGAAGAGTCACACATCACCTCAACTGTGACTGAGGTCGAGTAATTCCTGGAAATCACTCCGGCTTCAGTGAAGTGAAGTGGCAAACTGTACCCAACAAGAATAAAAAGAAATTTCTCTATGCCAATGACCGTAGTCGAAGGAAATCAACAACCACAATAGTGGGGGGGGGGGAAATAGTTATTAGCTTTTTTTTTTTTTTATTATAACTCAAAGAACTGTGTGTATTATACGTGTAATTATAAATAAAACAAAAGCAACAAAAAATATATGAAAAATAGAATTCATATATTCATGGATATTCCTTTTACAATCGGCTGTTCATTGAACAAGGACTTCAGGCACACTAAGAAGTCCTAGAGATGTCAACACTTTTTCTTTTCTGATAAGTACAGAGTTCGCTGGTGATAAATTTTTCTATAAATCTACGCATGATCGCAACATTATACTCTCTGTTGAACAGATTCATTAAATAAAGCTATGAACATTCTCTTTTGTAATATTGCACATCAAAGTGGAAATTTCGCGTTATGGCTGCCATAACGCTGTAGTTTAAATATGAATACAGTATTCATATCTCATGACTATACCATTTTCTTCTTAGTAATCTGTTCACAGAAAAGTGGTCAAGGAAATTCATTATGATCCGCCCAAAGCACACGTTGATGTTTATTTATTATCAGAATAATACACATTGGTGCGTTTTATATAATAGTATTTAGGGTATGCTTCGATTTTTTTTTTTTCAAATTTAGTGCGAACTTATTGAAAATATACGTTTTAATAAGTAGCCCAATAAACAACCACTAGTTTATCCTGTGAAAAATGTCGACCCAAATCAGAAGTTTGTAAAGAATATAATAAATCTACGGTCCTATAGATGTCGCTGCATTCTTACGTGAACCAGAAAAACCAGTTAATTAGCGGAGAAGTAATGTGATTTTATTGAATTAGCAAAAATATATAAAAAAACAGGCATTGACTGTGAACAGGTAAAGCGGGGAGCTTCAAGAAATATGAGAAACAGCTGCAATTCGAACAATTTTGCCTTGCTTGCCAATCTTTTGAAAAATAAATTTTATAATTTTCGCCATAGGGCGTGAACATTCTCACCTGAGGAAAGGCATCATCTTTTATTACATCGAGATTGCGAATAAAATCGAGACTACTTTCATTCTCTACGTTTTCCAGAGTCACAGAAGGCCTGAGGAACTCCATATTTTCTGTCAGTTCCTAATTCAAGAAATAAAAAAAATTAAAACAGAATTAATTTGTTACGTCACGCAATGCGACCACTTATCAGTCTTAGAGCTATTTACCTTGTTCTTGACGGTCTCTCTCTCTCTCTCTCTCTCTCTCTTCTCTCTCTTTATATATATATATATATAAAGTCCTATATATATATATATATATAGGACTCAAAAATTCTTTGAGTCATAAGATATGAATATCATGCACTTTTAAAGACTTATGGAAATGGAATAGCTGATAAATGGGAGCTAAGCATTTGTATTATCTTTATTAGGTTGAGTCCTAGTCTCCGTTCTCTTTCCAAGAAAACATTTTGGACGTGACTTCTTTTTTATAAAACTCAGTAGCGGGTTCTAGTAGTGTTAATATTATGACTTGTGCGGTACAATTATAAATTTATTGGTCAAAGAAGCCTCAATTGAATAAATTCAACTGGCGATTAATAATAATAATAATAATAATAATAATAATAATAATAATAATAATAATAATAATAATAATAAACTTAGTAAGAAAGGAATGAACAAGAAGAGGTAGTTCTTTCTTGTCCCTGTTCGTGCTGAGAAAGATGAGAATTATCAGCTTAACGCTGTAACAGGAACCGTTCACTTGAAGTAAAATGATCTTGCAGTTACGACAGAACAAAAGGATCATTTTATTCGATCACTCCTTTAAGTGTCGACGGTAAGCAGCAATCTGAAAACTGATTCAAAGAATCTGAAGTAAATAGCCAGTCTCTTTTAGATTTAGGTTTATGACTCAAAAGAAATTCTATAACTTTTTGTTGTCATTGTCGTTTGCGAGAAGAAGAAAGTGATTATTGCGAATTGAAGGATAAAATTATTAAATGATTAAAATCATATAGTAAAATGGTTGAAACAAAATAATTAAAAATTCGGTTAGTTTATTGATGTTTAATGTTTGAGAATTCCTTTTTATATTCCTTTTTTATATTACTTTATACATGTTGCTTCCTCAAGTTAATTTTTAATTGTTTATGTCGAAAGAATTTCCTGCAAAGGAATACGTGATCAAGATGGTCAGATTACGAAGCGAATTTTATTTTTATTTTTTTTTTTTTTATGTGGCTCCCAGCTATGAAAGGTTGCCAACCTGTACGTTAGTATAGGTTAGTACCGTGGGCTTATGTTTTATTATTATTATTATTATTATTATTATTATTATTATTATTATTATTATTATTATTATTATTATTTTGTACAAGATTCAGAAATTCTACTTAGATAACAAACATGAAACTTTTTCACACCACTTCAGAACTCCAATAAGCGAATCCGTGGTCTCACACCGAAGGATGAAACTCATCTCCAACTCAAAGACATTCGCAAGCATCCCTGGTAAAGTAACGGAATGAAACTTACATTAGGAATAATTATTTAATATTTGTAGAAGTTTCGGCTAGGTTTCCTAGCCATGGTCAATACAGTTGAAAAGAGATACACAATACTTAAATTGCTAGGGAGTAACAATATATGCTATCGACTGCATACATCCCTCTACAAATATTCGAATTTAAAGAAATAATTTTAAATAATTGCAATTTTATGAGACACGGGAATGCTGCTTAGGATGACTTCCCAAAACTACAAAAATTTAGGCAATCGTTTTTGTTGAAGTTAGGACTGTGAATGTTGAAGAAAGTTGCTTCACAACTTTCTTTATATAATCTTTCATGAAGAAAATAACTTTTGTGTAGAACTTTAGCTTTATTTTAATGAATTCTATGTGAATTCAGACTTATTAGACTCTTAAAGTGAAATATACTCTTAATGCTCTTATCCGAAATGAATAACCCATAATAAAATATTTCACGAAATGATTTGAACAACATATTGTCGACGTTTTTTTTTTTTTCTCTAAGCCATCTATTTGGTGCAAATATGCCGACGATGTGTTTTTGCTTTATGGAATTCTTCCTTGTTCAAATTTCATGATTTTTTAAAGCGATTTAATTCAATAAACTCAAGAATTTACACTTTAAGAAGATAATACTATACGCCCACTGATACAAGATCCTTCGACACTTCTATAATATTTAATGTCAGAAGAAGAGAATCCATTCTGATAATAGGGTAATCAATCCGTCTTGGGATGAATTGTTTATTTTTAACGTCGGTAAATTAACTTTTCTTTTATGAACATTGAAGTTTTTAAAGTGGTAAATATTTTGTTTGTTTAACAGTTGGAAAATTTTACGTATAAAGCACGTGATTTCGCGTATTGGTAACAATTCGTACATCATTTATTTCTTTCTCCCCTTTAGCATGAATTAGCACAGACCCGGTTCTATGAACTGTGGGCTTACAATATTTATCTCCCTTTTCTGAACGTTCTCATTCTGCATCAACCTAACGGCAGTGTCTACGGTTCTCAGTAGATAAAAAGGCTAACTTATACTGGTAGATATATTAATGCTACTTCACATCATTATCCATGTCAGAAATATAGTATGATTAAAACTTTAGTTCTCCATGCACTGATTCGCTTTTAAATAAGGATTTGTCATTTATCACAGCTACTTTGATCTCTAATGCTAATAATACTAAAATAATCGGTAAAATAATTAATAATTATGGCCTTAATCTTAATCCTTCTCGAGAAGAAGTCTCTAGAATTTCAATTCTACATATTAAAGGACTGTCCCAGAAAATTTCAAGACTTCTTTGCCACATTGACCTACAAGTTTCTTTCGGTCCAGTTCGAAAACTCACTTTCTTCCTAGCCTCTCCAAAAGACAAATATTCTCTTCTTTCTTATCGTGGAGTTTACAGGATCACTTGTACACGCGATCTTTGTTATTATGGGCAGGCGGGTGTTCAGTTGAGATTCGTCTAGAGAACATCAAAAGTGTATTAAATTTCAACAGTCTGAGAAGTTCGGCTTAGCCAGTCACATCTTATCCGCGAGGCATAGAATTCATTGGAATAAAATTAAGGTTCCTACACAAAGTTATTTTCTTCTTGAAATATTATTTAAAGAAAGTTGTGTAGTCCATATTCACAGTCTGAACTTAACAAAAACGATTGCCTTCAATTTTTTTAATATTGGGAAGCCATCGTAAGTAACACTCCTCATTCCTGTCTTTCATAAAATTGTAATTATTTAAAATTACTTTTTTAAATTCTAATATTTGTAAATGGAGTTATCCATCTGCAGGCAATATTTTATATTGCCACGGGCTTGCAATTTAAGTGTTGTTCTTATTGTGTTTATCTCTTTTCCCGAAAATTCTACAACTATGAAATAATTTTTCCTAATGTAAGTGTCATCCCGTTACTTTATAATTTTATCAGTATACCGTCCGATTACGTCTCGATATTTAGATCTACAAATGGAATGGATCAGGAATCATCCGTTTATACATCTGTCTTCAGACTTAGCAAGTTGGTTGCGCTTTTTTTTTTTTATTATTAAATTCATCGTTTACCTAGAAATTTAGATTATATGGTAAATCTTCCATACAAGACGTACCAAAACTAGTTCCGTAATTTTATAATTGCCTATTTTTGAAGTAGAATACTCTATATAATCACTATAATCAATTTTCCGTGTGGCCTCTCTAGGAAGCTTACAATTTTATATTTAATTTTATTTTGTTTTATAAAGTATACTTTTACATTTATTATGACAATAATCGTTCATATGATAATGTCTGACAGCATATGGCCCACTTTACTTTTCATTTTATTTGTTAAATAAATACCATAATTTCTTCATATACGATCACACCTGGGAAAACTTTCCGATGGGAGAAGATGGGGGAGGGACACCATCTATAGCCTACAGACGCGAAGTATGAAAATACCGGTTGACAGTTATTTGCCTCTGAGACGTCTGCCTATGGCTTTGCCATTTTCGATTCGACTCTGCCCGATTGGAGATTTTACGTTATATATAATACATAATACATAATATATACATACATATATATACAATACATAATATATCACGTGATGTGAGATTCCGCTTGAATTGTAAACTTATTCTGCAATTCATGATTTACATTCGTTTTAGATTATCTTTAATTTAGATCAATTTCAAAATTATTTTATAACATTTTTACAAACATTTCAGGAGAGCCTGGCAATGTTACGAAATGGAAACCATATATGCACTCCAGCTGTTTTCCCCAGTCGTCCTGTTTACTGACACACCTTATTTCTGCAACATAATACTTAGGCAACCTTTCACCCTTCACGCACAGTATTTACTCATTATATCTTTGCTTTCAACTGTCCTTCATATCTTCTGGGATTAAGTAACAAAGAGTGTTTCTTAGCATGATAAGCTTCTATAAAAACAATTAGACATGTGTTTCAAATACTGTGCTGAAATTAGAGTTTAAAAACATTATCTCAATGTATATGTCATTAAAAAAAGCTATATTTAGCCATAATGCCAGAATATTAATTATACTTCTAAATAATGGCGGGTGCGATAGTATTCATAAACAACACAACCGATTTCACAGCTAAAATTTTATAAGTCGTCTCCGAAAACGATAGTTATTTATCTGCAAAACACATTATTGCATAATCTTTATCAAATAAATTATTATCATCCTCATCATTGCCCAAAATGAATCCACAGGATATTATGACAGTGCAATATAAGATTTCTATAATAGTTTTCTGTCAACAAGCTTCATCCTAAATTGTCCTATTATTGCTTACTTCTCTCATGGAGTCATCCATTACTCCAATGGCGCAAATAAGATTTTACGGTCTCCCCACCTTTCAATGTGACTCTTGAGAGCTACAGATGGAGTTCTTTTTCAGCTTACGCCGGGACTGCTAAGCGCTTTTCCTATTCCTCATTAAGCTTTGTATCCTAGCTGTTACATGATTACAAAGTTTATACTTTCTTTTAAAGGGCTATCTTTCAATAGTTCATTTAACAAATGAACTATTTGTTAGAAACTGTGATAGAAAACCGTGACGTGGAGACGGGTGAAAGGAGTCAAATACAAGTTTTCTAAGCAGTTTCATTTGAAACTAAACTTGGGGGGAAAATAACATAAAAGCAGAATGGAAAGCACGCTTATTGAGACAGTCACATATCCGGCTGTATTCGTTTTTATGTAAAATCAATGTGTGTATTGCACCTGCTACCCTGTTGTAGCCCACATTCTGTCTAAGCTGTCCTTTCTGCGCATTTCTCTACTAGCGTTGACCTGTATTGTAAATTCATTATTTTTCAACCAGAAAATCCAGACTGGCTTCAATATGCTGACCCAAAACAGAATCCAGTCATAGACAGGAAGTTTTCAGAGCTGGGTTAAGCACCAGAAGTTTTGTTGTGACAGCATTTTTAATCAATGTTCTCAATTCAGTGAGTTCTATGTCAGTTTTTTTTTTTTTTTTTTTACTAGAATCATTACGTTGGAAGTACTTGAAATGTAGGATACCAAATATTTCATATGAAGGAAACCAAAAAACATTTCTTTCGCGATTCTTTCGAAACTTTTTCAATACCAGTTTTAATATAAGATAAAAAAAAGTCTAAGCGTATAAGACGATCCATAAAATGTATTTTATATTGTGCTATACTCGCTGTATGACTACAAATTTTACATTATTGCTGATAGTCTCTTACACATTCATTTTTACTTGAATATAATGCGGTCAACTATGGGCATATTCTTCCCTGTAATTTATGAAAGATGGCTTCCGTATCAGACGATTGGTAAAATTGTTTGTTACGTATATGCCAGTCTTTAGTTTTGTACATAGTAATTCATCTGATCATCAGTAAGGTTTCATTAGGAATTAAATGATAAAAAAATCTTCTTAATACAATTTTTTTTTTTACGATGAGAGAAACATTATTAGGCCTTTTTCATACCTGTTTAAGTTAGCTAATAAGAGGACTGAGGTGCTAAAGAGGTTTTCTTCCAAGAATTTAAAATTTTCTTATCGAAAAATAAAAGTAGCCTACGTAAACGAATATGACAGTCACAACATACCAAGAACAGACTACTTATCAAGTCAGATCAGATTCAATAACAATGAATTGAACACTTTCAATACAGCAACTCTGTAACGTAGTAAAGAACGACAATGTGCTTTATCAGTAAAGAGGTTGGAATCCTTGCTGAATACACAGAATCCTCTCTAGGATGTGCGAACATTTTTAAGGACTTTTCAACTAACGTTTCAGTTTTCATACGAGATGAGAAAGCTTGTTTTTGCTTATGGCATATGCGTCCATATCTCCTCTCTCTCTCTCTCTCTCTCTCTCATGCTCAAAACATAGCTCCAAATAACTTTAAAGATCACAGTTCGGATGCAATCAGCTTATAAATACTCATTTGAGGTTAGGATCAACACAAAAGGAACTCAAAATAAAATTATTTCGATCCTTCCATTATCTAAACTGAGGCCTTACTTACCTTGATAGCTTCCAGTACGTTTTTTCTGATATCAAGAACCTTCTCTTCTCTCTCCCTATAAGTAAAAATTGCACTTACGTAAGGAATTTGTATACATTTTTTTATACACAAAATAATTAAACTCTGTTTACCTTGGGAAGAGACCAAGGTTCAAATTTCATCAGCAAAAAGGGATTGTATTAGGCCTTTTTTCAGAGAGTTAGATGGATGTAAGAAGACAGACATATCGAGTTCATCCTTCCATGAGTCGGAGAAAGTGTTTAATGAATGCAGGGATTCATAATAAAATAAACGTGTCTGACAACTGACTGATTAAAAAAAAAAAAAGATTAAAGAAAAGAGACTTACGAATATAAAATGGGATTATATGCATTGGTACATTAAACTTTTTTCATTAAGTATGCACTTTACGTAACCGTTCAGTTAACACAGAAAGTGTAGTAGCTTGCGATGGTTCTATAAATACACTCATTTATAATTAAATGAGGATATATTATTTAAAATACATTTGTAAACAGCTGTTAATGGTAAATGAATAATCTTCTGAGTGGCGTGTCTCCTTTTTTTTTTTTTTCCCTGCAAGATGTTAACGGAATGATTTTGAAAGGGAATGATAATATATAATGTCTTGTTTGTCCTGTTTTTAAAGAGATGCTCTCTAAATAAACATTTAAAACGGAGATGCATTTTTTTTTTTTTTAATTGGAGGACGCGTAATTATTTCAGTCTTCAGAGCAGTATTATTATTACTTGACATCTTCATGGAATCTTAGGACTCTAGGTTGGGGCATTCCACGCTACAACTACAATCAACCAACTTAATTTCTCCGTTTTGGTTTTCAGGTTAAAAAATCCTCAGTATCGGGAAGAAAACCCCCTGCTCTACATGAGGTCATCTTCAGTTTGACGTCTTTCAAAAGATTTTCTTACCTTACGATAAGGTGGCTCGACCTTAGCTCTTCTCCTAAACAAAATGATGCATGTCCGGTCGTCTTTTCGAGTGCACAAGAGAAAATCTTACACACTATTTTATGAATACTATTTTACCGGCTATGTACACGAATATCGAAAATAAAATTCGGTAATGAATGCCACTGATATCACTCAATTTTCACTGACTTTGAAGTTGAAGGGGAATTCTCTGAGTTACTAAATCTAAATAATGGGTGAATGACATCTTGAAATTCATTTTAATAACAGACTTGTTACTTTCAATTTATCCTACCTGAAAAAAAAAGATTATTCTTCGAAACACTCACTTAATTTGCTATTTTTTTTCTCGTTTTAGAGCAGGAAGTAATAAACATGTACTATAGTTTATCATTAGGAAATCATTTACTATATGCTTAACTACGCATTAAATATTTACCACTGATGGATAGGTGCATGACTGCGTTTGTATATTTAGTAAATTACGCCTTGAAATGTTAACAGCTGAATGTGGATGGAATTACCGTAATGGCATTAGCAGTAAACGTAGTTTAGTTGCTTTTCGCTTTTGATAGAAGAATTAATTCAAACAGTGGTTATTTTTGAATCAGTATGAACAAGAAAAGAGAGCAGTAAAATTGCTTCAGGAAGTTTTCTTCGCCCTGTGAGAGCCTCCAGACCTTGCTTATCGAAAGCCTGAAATGGCTATACAGGGTGGTTCAAAATTCCACGTACAAACTTTGAGAGAAGGTAGAGAACATCAAAATCAACCATATTCACGTAGGAAATCATGACTGGAAACGCCACCCGAAAGTGATAGGTGGCGCTGTTCGCCAGCGCTCCAGGTGAGCAATTGAGGCTTCCTCATTCAAGCTTCCGATGTCGTACGAAGAACATGCGTCGTTTTACGAGCGTTGAGATGGCAGACATGCACCTCGTTTACCATATTATGTATCCAACTATTACTGAACTGTTCAGTTACGCCTAATAAAGTTTTTCACATTACTTCCTGCCTTGTGTTATTTCTGTATCTTTGTGTCCCTATTAGTACGTTCCGGCGGCGTTTCCGGTCGTGCTTTCCTATGTAATTAAGATGATTGTTAAAATACTTCGTAAATTAAAAGTAGAAACGAGAGTAGTCATAAGTGCTGCAACTCCTGACTATTCGCCATTCCTTCTGTAAAATACAGAATGATTATAATACAGAATAATAATAAAAAAAAAAAAAATAGCAATAATTATACCGACAAACAGCCGTCATTTATACGGAAAATGAATTAACGTCTTAACGCCAGCTAAGTCAGACAATTTCAGGATAGGCCGTGAACATAGACATTCAATAGATTACTAGCCCTTCACCAATTTGAATAAATATGTATAGCAAGATTTTCAAGATAATAGTGATATACCAGTGTTATTTTATGTTTCGGTCACTTTCCTGCCGAGTGGACAGCGCATTGGATGCGTACAGTGGCAGGATGTTTGTGAACGTCTAGGTGGGAGAGTTTTCTTCGCCCCATGTGAGAGACCAGTATCCTGCTTATTGGAGGATTGAAGTGGCTTGAAAAAAGTTCCACCTTTGGTCTCTAGAGGATTTCTCGATTTTCTAACCTTTAATCCACCCGTGGTAAGATAGGTTTACAAACTTTCGTAGGTAAACTTCACAAAAACAAACAAAAAAAAAAAAAAAATTACTGCACACTATCATCAATAATAATATTAATACAATTTATAACTTACTTCTCAGAAAAGCCTTGAATATGAAGAATTTTCATCTGTTTGAGAATAGTTGTTTTTCCTGATTCACCAGAACCTGTAGGGAAAAAAAAAAACTGTAGACAAACTGTTGTGTGATCCACTGTTACAATTTTCGCAATGTCATCAGTATTAATGAACATTGAATACATTTCTCCTACTAACAACGACAACAATAATAATTATTATTTGGTAGTAATTTTTAAATAAATTCTGTAGTTAGTTTGTATACGAGGCTTACCGAAAATATATACGACAGAATTTTTTTTTTTTTTTTTTTTCATATATCAACCGTATCGAAGGATATTGGTAACATGTGACATAAAAGAGATGGCGCTTGACTCATTCCTGAGTGAGTTGATAAAGTGCAAGCCTATTTTCGTTGCATTGTGAAATGAGTGAGTTCAAGAAGCAACGCCAAGAATCCGATGGATTGGAAATTTCTTCCTCCAAACCAGCCCATGAATGAATCAGAGTATTTGCCGAACCATCCTCTGATACCATCGAGATGTAATTCTTAGAAATGGCTCAACAATGGTCATCCGGTTTCTGTACCATGGCACGGCAACATTACGCATAGTCTTGATTATCCAGGAATTCTTCAGCAAGAACAGTATTATTTATTTACCAGATTTGAACTTCTAAGATTTGCTTTCCCTCCTTTTCCTTAAAATGACAAGTACAAAAGTACTGTAACTCAACGAAATTTCCTCATAAATTCTGCATTCGATATTTTTGACCAGCTGCTTCAAAGTGTGCAATGCGAAAATTTTTCTCAGAAAATAATCCAACTCATTATATTTTAAGTTTGGAAAGTTTGAGTTAAGAACTAAAACGCAAAAGAATCTTGGAGCCGGAAAAAAAAAAATTAAAAACTTAGTATGTGATACTTTCAATATCGCATTTAATAAATGCGACATTGAAAGTATCACATACTAAGTTGGGCGCCTGATAGTGTAAGTAGACTCATGGTAGGAGATCAAAGTCGCGTTTAAGAATTACAATAATTTTGAATCATTCCAGTGCTTTCTGAGTGCGAAACTACGGAAAAATGGCTACAATTCGAAAACTGTGCACTGTTATGATTTTCATATTTATAACAAAAAGAAAATACTCGATTTTCCAAGGGTTTTTATTATTTATCTATTTATTATTATTTTATAAATAGTAATATCCGTCATTGTGCAAGAAGTATGGTAACATGTATATCAATATCAAGGAGTTGGATTTTGCATTCGTTCTGCATGTATTGATATACGCAAAGAATATTCTCGCAATGTAATGCTAATATTCTGAAGATTGAAACTAGAATCATGATTGATACAATTATATAACTATATTGCGTTATTTAAAAAAAATAAACAGAAAATTAATTCAAAATTATTTTATTAAGTAGGGAAAAATATTTTTCTTTCAGAAAAAAAAGTTTGAGTTAAGAACTAAAACGCAAATGAATCTTGGAGCCGGAAAAAAAAAATTTAAAAAAAAGCGCCCACTGTCTTCCTTATAAGGGATGGCAGTCATTTAATAATCATCTGCAAACAAAAACGCAGAACTTTTTCATTCCAGTATCCTAATTAATTTTTTTGATGCTCAGAAATGATTTAGAAGTCGGTAGTATTCTTGTTTCCTAGATTCCTAAAATTCAAAGAGTGCAACGTCCACATCTAGATTACTGTGCTCACGTCTGGTCGTCTGGATTCTTTGGAAGGGGTAGGAAAAACTTCAACCAACAGGCTATGGACCACGTCCATAGCCTGTTGGTTGAAGATTAGATGCGTTAACTCAGCCAACCAGACTAGCCTTTTTTCGTCGTAATTGTCTTAAGAATCGTTCAATCTATCTAGAAACAAGGATTTATACACATGTATTTCAGCTTCTTCCTTGGGGAGGGAAAGAATATGTAAAAATTCAATATAGCACTTATAAATAAACTCGATTGCAATCATATGACCAGTCTTTAAAAAATAAAAATAATAAAAATAGAGAATAAAATAAACGTCTGATATTTCGTTTAATACCACAATGCGAAGAAGTCATAAATTTAGGATTATGTTAGAAAGTTTATAATAAACAAAAATTACATTTTAAATGTTTATAATGATTTCAAATGAAGAGACATAAAAAAAAAAAAAAACATGATATTGTGCAATAATAGCAAATGGCAATCATACCAGATGTTTAATGTAGTGTGTAAATTATTAATGCATACGACCAGCTAGAAGATCAGTTCCCGTATGTATAAGCCATGGGTTCATCTGTATGAATGCACGTGAATGCTTCCACTCGAAACTTAATAAAAGTTGAAATCAAATGACAAAATTGAATAATGTGAGTTTAACGAGCAATGAACATAGCATTTCAGAAAGCTACCGACTTGAATGATGTCATTCATGAAATATAGAAAAGGACATGTGTTCTGTATCTTTAAGATAATATAATAGTATGTAAATTATTACTAATTTATTATTATTCTTGCTATTTGACGGTACTTCACTGGAGTCTTGGGACTTGCACCACACAGAATACACAATCCACCGTCTGCTTTATAACATAAACTAACAACTACGCAGTATTTTTGTCTGTTAATAGCATGTATTTTTGGTCGATTTTGCCCTGTTTTGCGGGAGGAAAAAAAGGGGAAAAACAATGTTATAAATCAAAGAGAATTTATAATTTATTATTATTTTTAATGTATGAGAGTACTTACACATGAAACCAATAAAAATAAGCATGAAAACAAAATTTATGTAGTTTCTATCCCCCCCCCCCCCCGCTCACTGTATTTCTTGTTCAAATATCAGTAAATTTGTTATCCGAGAGATTATTTTATCAGGAGGGTCTTCCAACCATATACAACACAAATATGAAAGCGATACTACAGTTCGTACTATTTGCATTGAGTCAATGTTTTGATAACGCTAACAATACAGTCATTCACTAATTCTAGGCTGTAGGATTGCAAACATGGTCTCCAGGAGGTTTCGCTGATATCTTCTTTTAGTTCAGATATGAAGCGGTATTGTAGATAAATCCAAACGTGTCGCTTGACTACCGAGAACTGCTAACCATGTATACAGGAGCGGCTCCAGACAAATCAAATATTTGAACTTAAAAGATAGGACAAACTGCGTATAGATGAGGAATAATAGAATCTGCCAATTCTGAAATGAAATATCAGTCCTTTATTTAAAGGGAGAGTGGGCACGTTACATTCTAAGTGGAGGCACGAATGCTATTTTGTTGCTTATGTTGTCTGGAATACATCAAATGATAGTATAAATATTCAGAAATTATTTAGGGCTGTTTCTGGATATCTGTAAAGTATAAAAAACAAACGAAGAGGATTTTATGATCGCTGCAGTAACGTACTAAGCAATTTTGAGTTCGATGGAATTTTTGTGCACATGAAAAAATACTAATGCGTATGCTCCAATTGAAGAACGACTTCTAGTTATTAGTTCTAATCATTTTTAATCTAAGGTAATAATTAAAATCATATGAAAATTTTATATAAATTTTCAACGACCTAACTACTGCCATTAGGCCAGCATCCACCTATACGCACCAGTGATGACATTGATGGGGGAATCAAATATCGATTTTTTTTTTCAAGTAATTCAAAAATGTATTCAAAAATGTTAATATAATCTCATATTTCAAATTATACATTTAGATATATGGGATTATATTAACATTTTTGAATACATTTTGGAATTGAAAAAAAAAAAATCTGATATTTGATTCCCCATCAGTGTCATCACTGGTGTGTATAATCTGGATGCTGGCTCAGCCGACCACCAGAATAAAGGCTCACGAATAAAGGGACTCCTTTGTGTAAATATGTTTATCGATTCGCAAAATACCAGTAAAAGAAAAAAAAAAGTTTCTAATAGAAAAAAAGAACTGTGAATCACTGCCATAGAGCATCAAAATGTATTACATAGATAAAAATGCAATGATATATAGGCGTGTAAATAATAAAGTAAAACATTAAATATGCCAATAATAATAATAATAATAATAATAATAATAATAATAATAATAATAATAATAATAATAATAATCTTGGAACTAAGGAGAGGGAAGACACATAGTACTATAATGTAGAGATTCGCAACACTCATTTATGTACGTAGTATAAATACACAGATAGTAGAAATATATGTGTACCAAAATTAAAAATTTAATATATATATATATATATATATAATTTCAAACTAAACTCTCTGAGAAAGCAAATTTAGTAATAATATCATTATTGCAACTAGATGAATCAATGCAAATTGAATGTTGTGCTTAGTGCCACCAGCAAAAGATATGCAGACCGTGCACGGAAAAAAAGAAAAAAAAGGCAATGCACTCTTGTAATAAAATGCTTTTGTTATAAGAGAACTCTATTTTCGGAGCAGCTTAGTCTTTAGAGGCACCAGTCCGAATAATAATTCTATGAAAAAAAAAAAGATCATAACCTGAGTAGGATACTTGAGAAAGAAAGAAAGAAACACTTCGGAATGAATGAATGGAATCATTTGTAGTTAGTGGAAAGTGCGGTTTTGTGTTCAGTGTTGTTGTTTTATATTCTTCTTATTATTGTTATATTTTTTTGAAAGCTAAAAATCACTGACAACCAGCGTGACTATTATTTCAATTATTGAATAGGTTCACTATGGGTAGGACGGGAAAAGAAATAACCTACTCTAGGCACTAAATTAAAAAAAAAAAAAAAAAACCCTGAAATAAACATAACTATATACAATGAAGAAATAACTGATATCACAAGTGTGGCGTAGCGAGTGTTTCATGCTCTCAGGGAGGGAAATTTGCGTCATACCTAGTTTAACACCAGAGGAAACTAATGCATCTATTTCCCTTTTCGCTTCCCCCAGTGTATTGCAAAATCTAAAAAGAAAACAATCAACCATAGTAGATAGTACTGGATTAGTAGAAACAATGTAAGATAAAATACCCAACTCTAATGTTGAATTCAGAAAACAGAAAAAAAAATGCAAGAAATGTATGAAAATTATCATTTGAATTCTGTCAACGAAAAAACATCACTTTTAGTGACTTGAAACTAAGTGTTGTTTTTCAAAAGTTTTTTTTTTTTTTTTGTAATGATTGTAAGGAAGTGTGTAATGATGTAATGTTTTATGTAGTACTATCGTAAGATCCTGTACACCCACTGAGGATATCTCAGGAATTTGATGATGACAAATCTTCCTGCTTATTTCGCTGTTATCAGTACACATAAACGTTGGAAGTATTATAGCCAAGATAGTTGAAGAAATGCTAAAACTGGCCAATTCTGCAAAAATTAAGAGTTGGACCGCCTGTTGTCTATCGCCAAACATGTTTTTAACAAATCTTAACTTATCCTTTCATGAGGAAGAAAACAACAACAATAAAAAAAATAAAAAAAAAACTTCATGCTTTTTTTCATCGAATCATTATGTTCCCTGAGGCATTAATGAAAATCGGCATCTCACTTAACAAGCAAGGAAACGACCAAAGCTTACGAGATAATGGACCTACTTAGTATCTCCAACTAAAGGCTAAGTTAAAAGGCTAATATAAAATTTTAATTAATGAAGAGTAATTTAAACACGTACCTGGTTGTATATTTATGGAAGACGAAGCTAAAATATTCGGAGCCAACCTTGATTGAGCCGAGAACATACGGTGCATACGTAGTGATGCATAAGACAGATAAACAAGAAAAATGAATCAAATGGAGTATAAATTTTGAAAAGGAGAGTTTTCAAAGTAAAAATATTTAGTTTTCAAAATTTATAGTCCATTTGATTTATGATTTGTCATATTAAAACTCAGTTGCCAAGACAAAAAAAAAAAAAAAAAAAGTTGAGAGTAGGCAAATCGTCAATATCTAAAATTTAGATCTAAAAGTGTACTGTCAACTCATTTTAGGGGATAAACAAGATCGTCTTAGAACGCTTATTTATCAAAATATTCACGAAATTTCAATGACGATTTGTATACAGTGTATTCTTTATTATTTAGTCAATATTTCTTTGAAGCACTTTTCTGGGTGTAAAATTAGCTGTATGTAAATCATCAGTAACAAAACTGTTCTCTCTCTCTCTCACTTTCTGTTTTTCTCTGAGCGACGAGAAATGATAATTCACAATGCCTTTAATATGTTTAAGCTCAGAAACACTTCCTTCTGTCGCAGAAATGATAACAAGTATAGTTAGTGAATTTTTTATGGCAAGATCTGTATGTGAAGAGACCTTGTTTATTAATTTTTAATTCATTTAAAAATGTGTAAATATTGTAAATAGTTTCTATATTATCGATATCACAATTGTCCCTTCCTTTTAAATAAATTATAAGGTCCGTGCAATATTTAAATAGTTAATCTTCCAGTAAAGAGTTTAAAATAAAGAATATAACTCTTATTACCCCTTTTTCATTCTTCGGTAGGCTTAACAGCTTCTGGCTTTCGCCATCAAGTTAGGCCTAATAGTGATCTATGCGTAATATTAATCAACCGAAAAATTTCTTCTTCATCTGTAATATTTCATTGAAGTTTTGATAAGCATACCTACACGTACTTTTTGATGTTATTACTCTTTCATGAAGGTTTTCCTCAGCTGTAGTAGATTATGTAATAGTAGTAGATAATGATTATGTTTCACAAGACTGGATCACAAAAGGAATACGTGGATAAGAAATCAAGCCAAAGTCTCTGACATCATAGGAAGAGTGAAACATCTGAAGTGTCAAAGGGCTGGGCATATTGCTCGAAGACAAAAATCAACGACGGACAAAAGACGTACCGGATTGGATTCCACAAAAGGAAAATCGACCACGACGCAGACCTAAATCACGGTGGATTTATGATATGATCAGATTTGCAGGAGTGACATGGGAAAGGAGAGCCATGGACAGGCAGTTTTAGAGTAATCTTGGAAAGGCTTTCATCCAGCAGTGGATCGACAATGGTTGTTGATGATGATGATGAATGATTATGTTTATCCACAATCAGGATTTTTTACATTAAATTAAATGTAAGCAATTGCAACATTAAATTTCAGTTCTTTGTCTTACGCTATTTTTCTTACTCTAATAAATTCTCTTAAAATATCATATTAAATGATACTTGAGGATCTAAAGTGAAAAATTTGTACACATACCGGCTACTGAATTAGAACCCTTGAAGAAGATACACGTTAATGTCACTTACGCAGCGTATATGCAAAATAGTTAGTCACGTGAATCACCAGGTGTTTTAGGCAACTGTTTAAGAATGCTGCTGGCCAGTAATCGTCAATGTTGATCACGATGGGAAAAACAGAGGATCTTTCTGAGTTCGGTAAAAGCCTTCTTGTGGGTGCCCTCTGACTGCAGCCACGATTTTGTAAACAACAGTCAGTTGACTGGTTTCTCAAAAGGTAGGATATCCCAGGTCTTTAATCAGTGGAAAAATAACCCACATTGCTTATTTAAGAGGCATAACTGTGGTTTTAAGACAGTCTGTCAGGAAGGAGATCGCAGTTGTCTGAGAAGATTTGGACAAACAAGAATTCCCTGTGTGCACTGCAGCATTTGACCGAAGCATTTAATGAAGGCTGTTCCTGTCATACCTCATCACCGAACTATGCAGACAATTGAAGAGGATCGGTACTAGCAGTCGCATGCCTATACGGAAACCACTGATTTCTGAGAAGAAATTTTTTTTATTGTCCATTCTGAAACCACCATGTTGCTTTGTTTGGTTTCTGGAACAGGATTTATGGATTATATTAATCCTTAGCCTACCTACTGTATTGAAACTTTTATGACGCTCACACCTTTCGTGGTTATGATAAAAGTTTATGTACGTTGGATCATTTCCATACTTGTTAGTAATAACTCCGACTTCTCTAGAGAATTTAATGAAATTTTGTTTTTTACGATTTGAATATTGCATTACATAGGATCAATTTAGTGACAATATCTAGTAAAACGATTAGAAATAGGCAAAGTAGAAACGACACTTTAGTTTGATGGAACTGAATTAAATTTGGTATTTGGGAAATTCCATATTTAAGGGAAAATTACAAATTATAATAAATAAATAAATTACTTCCAGCATATAAGCTAAAAAAAAACTTCGCAAACTACATTTTGGAATGGCTACAGCACTTTTGCAAATCAAGCACACGATATTATTAAACGACTGCACAAAACCATATTTTTCGGTCCAGCTATCCTGAAACTGCCGTTTTGGTTTGGTTTCTAGAGTAGGAGGTTTCGAATTATTTAACCCTCGACCAACCCACAATACAAATGTGCTGTAGATTTTATAGCTTCGCAACCTTTCCTGGATGGGATTGTCATAATAATAAACATATTTTTATTATATTTAAGAGATTTTTTGGTGAATTATTTTCAAGTTTAAGAAAGATTAAAACTTAATTTTTAAGTTTAAGAAAGCTAATCAATGGAACTTTCTTGTTATGAGGTTATGAGGAATAGAAAATAAGCTTAAAAAAGATAATTAATGATTTTTCTTTCATTTTCTTCCCCTCCCCCCTGCAAAGTATTTCTGTAGGAAATAGGCAAACTTGTTACAATCAATTTAAAGCAGGGATGCACAAACTTGTTAAAGCCGAAGGCCGAATAGTTCCACTGTTACTTATGTGAGGGCCGCCAAAACAAAAAACAAAAAAACTTGAAAGTTATCTACCATATATTGTTTATTTTATTTATACCTATCATAATTGTTATGATAGGTATAAAAAAAGGTAATAAAAAGTAAGTGAATTTAATTTGATGCGTGACATTTCATTGATTTGACAATTGTTTTGATATTTGGTTCGAGTTTTGTAGTAGCCACCCGCAAAATTGATTCTAAATTTTCATCAGTCAAGCGGTTCCTATTTTTCGATTTGTTAACATTCATGACTGAAAAAGTTTGTTCACAAATATATGTTGAGCCAAAGAGGCTTGCACATTTTAATGCATTATCTAGCAACCCTTTATAATTATTTTCATCGACACAACGATAGAAGTTTAATAAATTGCCTTCGTGAAATTTATTTCGCAGGCTCTTATCGTTTTGAATGTCGATGAGTTCAAGCTGTGCTGCTGATTCGGGTGCATTTTCGGGCAAAATGGCAAAAGGATTGCTAAATAAATCTAGCAACGGTTTCACTTTTTTAAAATCAGAAAACCGATCCTTGAAGGCTGATATCAAGTTATCAATCTTTTCAACATACACAGTTTTGAAGTTGACATTGAACTTTTCAGAAACTTTCTTATAATTAGGAAAATGAATGTAATTCCCTGACTTCAGTTGGATTTGAAATAGATTTAACTTGTACTGAAAAGACAAAATGTGGCCGTAAAGTTGAGTAACCAATTGATCTTTGCCCTGAAGTCGCGTATTTAACGTATTTAAATGATTATTAATATCAACCAGAAAGGCTAAGTCACATAACCAATCCGGATTTTTTATGTTAGGGACGTTTTTGTTTTTTTTAATCATGAAGATTTCAATTTCATCAATTAAACTTTGAAACCGCTCCAATATTTGTCCACGACTTAGTCACCTCACTTCTGTGTAAAAAATTAAGTCACCATATTCACTTTCAATGTTTTCAAGAAACTTTTTAAATTGTCGGTGATTAAGGCCGCGGGAGTTTATAAAATTAATCGTTGAAAGCACTACTTTCATGACATGTTCAAATCCAAGTTTCTTAGGGCAGAAGCTCTCCTGGTGGATTATACAGTGGAATTGTATCAACTCATCGTCGTGCCGTCCCAAATGCTGTTTCAATAATGTTACCAATCCAGAATTAGCTCCTATCATGGAAGGAGCTCCGTCAGTCGTGATACCTTTTGGAACACTGTTCCAAAAGCCCAGTGAACATGTCATTACCTTTCGTTTGATCTGACAACGAACTCATTCCAATCAGCTCCTCACTTACCTCAAACTCTTGCGTTATTCCACGTGCAAATATTAACAACAGGGCTGTGGAAGTAATTCCAGTTGATTCATCAATAGCTAATGAAAAATACGCAAATTTCTTTGAATAAGATGGTCCTTTACATTTTCCGACATTGCAGTAATTCTTCTTTGCACAGTCATCCTGTTTAACTGAATTTTCTCAACATTTTTGGATGATTCAGGACAAACTTTTTTAGCAGCTATCTCAAGGCAATATTTAACGAAATCTCCGTCTGTAAATGGTCGGCACCTTTTTGCTATAAGGCGAGATATTTCAAAACTTATTTCTGTTGCGATTTCCGAATCTTGAATAGGTTTTGTAAACATCACTTGCTGACCTGTCAATTCTCGTTTCAAAAATGAAATCTTTTGTTTACGTAGTTCTTCGGGTAGATTTGAAATTGTGGAATGCAGACTTTCATAGTGTCTCCTTATATTGTATTCTTTTGGTATATGGCTACAGCACTTTTGCAAATCAAGCACACGATATTATTAAACGACTGCACAAAACCATATTTTTCGGTCCAGCTATCCTGAAACTGCCGTTTTTCATCCCGTAGTTTGCGTTTCCTACTTAGCAATGCTTTATCCATTGTAGAATTTATTTTTTACCGTTTCCTAGGGGTGATAATTAATTGTAGCAACCGCACCTACGAAAGCAAAATACCCATATGACAAATAGACGAATTATAAAATTTGTTAACATTATTACTAACCGATTATCGTAAGTAGACAGGCAATCGTGACGTCACAGCTACTTTGCTTTGCGCATGTACCATTTTTAAAAATTATCTATCGTGTAACTTGTTAAAGTTAAAATAATACACGATGAGGGGGACCACCAGCAAATCAATGGAGGGCCGCATGCGGCCCGCGGGCAGCGGGTCTGTGCATCCCTACTTTAAAGCAATAAACTATGCTTGTGAATTGACGCTAAGTATATAATCTTGTGTTAGTAGATTAACACAATACTGAGAATTCTCAATTTAATTTGAAATTTGAAATTTAATCATGAAGAAAAATGAAGTTTTTTTTTATTGTATTTAGTTTTAAAAGAAGAAACAGCCATAACATAAACCCTAATCTTATATTGGTAAAAACGCTTTCATTTTTGATTTAGCGCAAGAATTAAAATATTAAGAACTTAGTTATAAAGTGATGCTGAGAAAAGCCGCATTAAAAAAAATGAATTCTTTACTTCAAATACAAGCATTTAGTGAAATAAAAACGCTACGGAGCCGTGAGTGTGTGTGTGTGGGGGGGGGGGGATGCAAGATGTCTAGGGAACGACAAAAAAATTTTCTCTGGTATGTGACATTAATAAACGCGAGGTCGAGGGAAGGAGACAAAAGAATATTAAAGAAGGATCAAGATATGGAAATTGGAAAGATGAAGGAGTGGAGTGAAAAGCGGTGAGAGGAGAGATTAACACACACACACACACACACACACACACACACACACACACACACACACACACACACACACACACACACACACACACACACATCACATCACAGGAACCAAACGACGGTGAATCACACATCGATGAATGTGAGTGCAGTAAGGAATCTTGGCTCTCAGGATTAAAGAGAAAAACTGCTTCCCCCCCCCCCCTCCGGATTACAGCACTAAAGTTGTCACACTGGTAAGGAAGATGTATCCACTTTATTTTACTTCCGTACCTTTAGCGAGAGATTTTATCTTATTCATACATCAGAGGAAGCATGCGAAATTTAAGTAATCATATATATATATAGTTGGAAGGGACAATCGTTCGATGCTGTTGGCACACTCTCCCTCGATGAGTCTTTGGACTCCCTGGAGGTATCACATAATAATAATAATAATAATAATAATAATAATAATAATAATAATAATAATAATAATAATAATAATAATAATAATAATAATAATAATCTATGCGATGTGACAATATAATGTTTACATTACACACAATATAACGTTTTTTGCAGTACATGCACAAAGATGTTTGCTTTCTCCTTCCTCTATTGACTATCATACGACGGATTAGCATACAAGTGTAGCCATACTTAATTGAAAACTATAGTGCTCTCACCTAACAATAGTAGCTTGATAGTGCTGTTATACTGCTGGGCCCATTTGGATATCTTCTTGTCTATTTCTTTACTCATCCTTCGAGCAGGATCTTGAGGAGCGAAACAGTTCATCAGAATCTCCATTGTGTTGGCTTTCTAAAGTGAAAGAAAACCGATTATTTTAATACCAGCTAAGGGGGAAAAAATCAGCCCACTAGTACACACACATGAACAGGAATTTTTCTCTTGATGGAGGCAGTAATGTGAAGTAATGTGTAACGTGTGTGTCCGTGTGTACAGTATGTATGTATTTGTTCCTATTTCCTATCAAGCATATCCCTACAGTATACATTACTAACTTTATGCTATGGTTTCCTATATATAACCGATCTTAAGTGTCCTAAAGTCTGTTCCCTTTTCTCCCTTTCTCTCTCTGAATCTTGTTATTTTGGAAGACTGAAACTATGGCTCTTACAATGCTACTGGAACCCACTTGAGCTTGAGTCCTAATATAGCGCACGGCTGTACCAATAAAGCAACGAAAGTTGGCATCCGTGTGAAATTGAGTGACAAGAGAGATTTTGATTAGCATTATGAGAATGCATCTAGAGTAGTGGAGCATAACTCGTTAAAAACATAACGGCTGCAAATCTAATTTTGAATGGGCAAAAATTTGCATAACACTCTCAAAACAAATCCGAGAACTGTGTAAAAATATACAAGAGTAACACACCCTAATAATTCCGTTAATATACGCTAGATGACTAGCACATACATCACCTAGCACTAATTCACATAGGCAAATCCTTTTTTTTTATTATTAAAAACTTGGCATTTCGCAGTAAAGTTTTATCACTCTAGTCCTACAATATAGACTGTAGTACCAATGATATAAAAACTGGATTAGAAGCATTTTTTTTTCTCTGTTCAGTGGCCTTCTTCGAATACATTTATGACATTATCGGTACTTTTATTTCCTTAGGTTTTCACTTCGTCATATAAAGACAATAGTAGGCGTACCGCTATATTACAGATGTTATAACTGCAAGGAAAAGCAATGGACGCAGTGGAACAAATATAGTCATGATACAGTCCCTGCAGTATGTTGAAAAAGCGGTTGGCAATTTTTATTCAAACTTATTTCAAAAACACCCTTTGAAACCATGGAATCAGGAGAAAGTGAAATAGGTAAAGAAAAGCCTATTTAAATAGTAAAATTCTTGGTAAAACATCAAGATGGATAGATACCATCAGTCAAAAAAGCAACATTATATTGCAATGTTTAATCTGGAGATGAAGTCCTGGACAGGCAGGTTTGGAAGCAACAATTCCATGAGACCAAGGCTCAAATTGGGCTCTAGAGCCATAAGAAGAAGAAAAAGACATAAAAGCTGCTATAAATATTACGCTGGCTTATCGGTGGATCAAATTTAATTGCCAATTATTATTATTTTATTATTGTACAGACGATACCATGGAGTCCGAAGATTCATCGCGGGAGACCCAATTTATCCAGACAATCTATCATACCTCTCCTTGAACCCATTAACAGAAGAAGCACTTACAACTAGCTCTGGCAACCCATTCCCTTGAAACACAACTCCCCAAACTAAAAACACATTCCTCACACCCATACTAACTACACCTTCATTCAACTTCCAGGGATAACCCCTTGTTTTGACCCCTATAGCCTAGTGCTGAAATATCCTATAAAACCCTTTCAGAACTTAAATGTTTCTATCATATCACATCTTTTTCTCCTATCAACTAACTTCTGTAATCCGCACGCCTTCAATCTATCCTCATAGGGAACATTCCACGGACCACTCACCATCTTGGTCACTAGCCTCTGAATCCTCTCCACCGCTTCCTCATTCCCAAGAAACCCCAAGAGACCAGACCTGAGCACAGTCCACATAAGGCCTTGATACGTCCTGATGTATCAAGGTCTTATGAAGAGAAATAACAATTTCCTTATCTCTACTTGTTAATGTATTTTTCAATAGCCAAGTAATATAACGGGCTACCTTAGCAATATGTCCTCTAAACTTCAACTCTCCGTCTACTACCACCCCCTAAATGTCAAGCTTCCTCTATTTTACATTTTCGGATTTGTTTTAGAGGAATAATAATACATACTTATTTTATTATCATAATTTTATTATAAATTATTTTATAAAATAAATGAATTCTCTAAATCCTTTTATTTCCCAAAGTGAAGTAGGCCGAACTCCTTTAGTTAGCTTATATAACTAAATTATTCATTTAAATGAATTAATTGAATAATACTTATTATATTTTTGTAAAGTCATTAGTTCTTAAAATAGCCCCCTCCCCTCTAAAAATGTGTTTCGTATCCGTATCCTGTGCGTGTTCTGATTAATCTGATTAAATGAAACTAATGATGCATTCAGAAATAAATAAATAAATAAATAGAATGTAATATGAAATGAACTACAGGCTGATCAAATTAATGTATATAGTCTCAAGAGAATGGAGTTAAACGCATACTATCTAAATAAATAAATTCATACTATGCTAATACCTAGGGGCGACTCGTGCATAGGCACTACGGAACTGCAGCACCTCCAATTTTTCTCGATATATAAATATATTTATTAATTTATTTATATTTGCTTGTAATATTTAATTTTATCATCAACAATCCTATATAATTCTCTTATTTTGTAAAAAAAAAAGTAATAAATATCCATCTTGCAGCACTTAGGAGGGCGAAGGACGCTGGCAGCATTGTGTTTACTACAGTGTCATATTGCTATATGTCGCGTAGCATGTCATTGTGAGATGCGAGCTATTAGCGTAATATGGCACTGTCCGTCACGCAGTTCCACTGTTGTTTATATGCAGTTTGCGCCAGTAGTCGAGTGTTCGTAGAGCTTATCGTGTTTACTCCGTCTCTTTAAATATTTGGACATCACAATTAAAGACATAACATTTGTTATAGTAATTTTTAAGTAATTTTGAATTATACTAAACTGTATAATTTTATCGATAATAAACAATATTCTTTCATGTTTAATTTTTTTTTAAATTTTTACCATAATTTTTGATATTTTAGCCAAACATGTATACACTGTACTTACAGTGTGTATGTGTGTATATTTCGAAAGTTGCAGCACCCCCACGATTTCAAGCCAAGAGCAGCTACTGCTAATACTCGAAGTTATCTTTGAATTAATGTTGAGATACGTTATATTCCATCTTATCTGGTTATGATTCAGGTGCTTTTGTTTGACTTTTAATTAATTCTGACTGATTATTTATTTATTTATTTATTTTCGATACTGGAACTTTGACAAACAATGACGTGATCATTTTAAGTTTTTCGAGAGAAAGCGAGAGAGATATATTTGATTGATGACTTGTAACTACGCTAGCCATATTATTCCCTATGTGGAAATGATTTAATCAACGATGATTTTATTTGTTATACAGAATAACAAGTTCGGAAAATTTGTTGAAAAGGATAGCGTTTACTATGAGAAAATTCCAAAGCATTTCTACAATGGTTTATTTGTTTGGTATTTTAATAAACACCAAGAGATCATGTCTGAATGTTTATTTTATAGAATCCTCAGTAAAAGTTTATCAAAGAAGCTACCTTAAATATTTTTCTGTTTAATTTCTATTATATTTTTTATAATAGAAATGATTTCATAACCTATATTATGATTATCAGCATAATAATATGTATTAGTTGAAAGAAAGCAAATATTAGTTTTAACATTCAATTACTTACCTGATTTTTTTAAAATCTTATTTCCTTGAAGACATCAGATCTTGCAGATCAGTGCAGTTACTTTTCACCCTTTGACTTCCGTCATGCAGCTATCCGAATTGCTATTGTTCCGCATGACATACAATCCATGCAAATATTACTTGGAGACCAATCTCAAACGCTACTATGCCATAGATTTTATCCTCCTTCCTTATTAGACAACTCCGTTCTGCTGTAACAGTCTCTATCACTAGACAACAGCGGCATAGCTGAAACAACCAGGTTAAGGTCCAGATTAGAGATGTCACGCTGTCTGTTATCGTTTGTTTGTGGATTATGAAAGCAGAGAAAAAAATCATGTTCATATCGAACGGTTTACATTTCCTACCTCTAGCAAAACTGGAAGATTCCATTGAAAACGAAAATTGAGTGCAATTTATTGAAGTGCGTTCTTACAGATGTAATCCTTTGTTAGCTGCCACTGAAATGAAACTGGAACCACAAGTTAGCTTGTCAGGTGCGTAAAATGTTCAAATTTGGAAATATTTCTTTAATTGCTTACTTATAGATGTTTAACAAGATTTATTTATAGCATCTGAAGCAGCAATTGTGTAAATTTTTAGGAGGTACAGGAGTGCCAGATATAGAAATTTTTGAAGTACAGTTCAAAAGAATTAACATCAATCCACTATTGGTTTATCTGATTAGGGTGATTTCACATAGCGATATGCACTACCGCACAGCTGAATTGGAAACAACGTCTAGGTGTGATTCGTGTAGTATGATTGTTTTTTTAACGAAGGCGAGTTAAGTCAGTCTCATACAGTAATAGCAGGTTTAAATAATCAATATAGTTATAGCAAGCTTAAATAATCAATTAACTAAAGTTTTTAATATTTTTCTTTTAAGTAACATAAATTGTAGAAGAAAAGTTATATGCTTATTTTTAATTTAATTAAAATTGAATACAAATTAACCTGTCTAAAATCTGGAAGGATGGATCTATCTCCATGGAAACAAAGTTGAGGATTTTGGATGCAATAGTTTTTCCAACAGCGACTTATGGATGTGAGACTTGGAACCTAAAGATGTCAGATAAGAAACGGATATCTGCTTTTGAGATGTGGTGTTACAGAAGGCTGTTGAGGATATCATATACTGAAAAGCATACAAATGAATGGGTGTTAGAAAAGATCAGCAGAACTTTAAGGCTTCTTAAGGATATTGACAGTTAAATTATTGACAAGTTAAAATATTTTGGACACATAGAAAGGATGAAAGGGGGATTTCTCAGAACAGTAATAGAGGGTAAAGTTCCTGGAAAAAGAGTCAGGGGTAGACCATCAATGAGATGGATGGATGGCGTGTGTGGAGTGACTGATCTTCAGAGAGTTGAGGCCACCAGAAAAGCAAACAACAGGACTACATGGCGAGGCCTGGTGTGGCACATCACCGAGCATCGGAGTAACCATACGGCATCTGTAGATGCCCAGTGAAGTGAAGAAGAAGAAGAAGAATGCAAATTGCTTATTTTTAAAACAATTTACTAATTTAAAACAGACAAACATACTGTGTGGTATGTGTAGTGAATGGTAGATCGTGTAGGGTGGCATCCCGCGTGTACTACTGGAATTCCACGGAGTTGTCATGTAATAATAATAATAATAATAATAATAATAATAATAATAATAATAATAATAATAATGGGACTGTTTGATGGCGTATGAAGTATCAATGTGTCTGATACTTCCTACGCATCTACTTGAGGAGTAGTTCTGGTGTATGCTATGACGTGGGAAGAGCGAATTTAATGAATGCTAAGCATATTATTAAAAAAGAACATTTTGTTAATAAAGCGTCATCTACTTTGGTGTTTTTAAACGATTGCATTTATCTAATTTGTAATAACATTTTGTTTCTTATATTAGTATCATTATTACATGACAATTATTCCATGGAGCCCAAGGTCTCATCTCTGGAGGACGCTCTACACCACACAACTCACCATCATCGATTTAATCCAGAGTTTGCACACTACATATTCTATGATCATACTACGCTCTCTTACGGTCTATTTGTAGCATTTTTCTGTTAACTGCGTGTGTTCTAGGAATGATTTGCCTGTATGTGTTTCATATAATATTATGAAACAATTACAGACATAGGAACTGCATTTCGAAACATGATGAGGTCTATAAGAAGTCCTCTAAACAGCTGCTTACAAATTTAGAGGTCCAGAAAAAAAAATAATAATTCAGAGATGTGTTTCAAAAGCAGCTATCTCTAATAGTTCCCTAGCTGTAGGTATTTCACCATCAGAAATTGAAATAAATAAATAAATATTTAAATATTACTCTCACAACGAAATGATGCGAAAATGATGCAAACCAGATTGATATTGAGATGAGTCCATTGATAAAAAGCTAGCAACATTTTTTGGAGGCTAAGGATGCTATAGAAGTGATGCACTTTTTCCAGAAATCGCTAGAAGCAAGTGTCAATCCAAGAAGAGAGTTATAGTTTTGAGTAGCGCTATCAAACGCAAGAGGTGAAGAATGAAGGTATTTTAGCCTATCCTTCTTAAGTTCAGCAAAAATTATAAGACTCGAAGTTATAATACTACGTTGAAATCAAGCTTAAATAATTAATTAACTAAAGTTTTTAATATTTTTCTTTTAAGTAACATAAATTGTAGAAAAAAAGTTTTATGTTTATTTTTAATTTAATTAAAATTGAATACAAATTGTTTATTTTTAAAACAATTTACTAATTTAAAGCTAACGCCTTAGTTTAGCTTATTTTATTTATATTTATTTATTTACTAATTTATAGTAAAATGTATTGGTCAGTTTTCTCTATTTCAACATATCAATGTCTCATTGGATTTTTAAGGTTTATTATTATTATTATTATTTAAAAAAAAATATTGGAATGCCTTTCATTTCCCAAAGTGAGTAGAACTAGGCCGGATTATTTTGAATTACGGTGGAAGTATTTAAGGCTCTGGGCGCAGGGTATTATGTCTGTTAACTGCATGTATTCTTCTACCGATTTGTCTGTTTTTGAGGCATAAAACAATCCGAATTTATAGGCGATAAATCCCGATACTTGAGTATAAGACTGGCTAAGTCACATTCAACTGAAAAGCCATTATAAATGTTATTCGCGCCCTAGATGGAATTCAAACTCAGGTCTTTCTAGCCAAAGGACATCGTCGATACTGACTGAGCCAAAGGGAGCAGGCAGATTTTTCTAACTAACTTTTGAAAATCTGTAAGCAACCGTTTTCCCATCCTTAGTTGTCACTAGTAGTTGAGTTTATGGTGTCGATGATATGGAGATTTCAGCAACAAGAGTTACAACAAACAACTTCTGCTATCTCTTATTCCTAAATCCTAACAAATCGGAAACAGTGTATTAGAAGGCGATTTTTCTGCAATGCTCAATTAAAATACTACTTTCTGAAAAAAAAAAAAAGCTTTACTTAGCTCCTCTAAGGATCGCCTAATTCAGAAAAAAGCTGAAAAAAAAAAAAAAGTGTGGAGGAACGTCTCTCTTTTGGAGGTTATTCTCGAATATTATCACATGGGTACCAACAGGCTAGGCTGCCAGAAGAGGAGCATAGGTTCTATTCCAGTCCGACTACAGGAATTTTCTTCTACGCATAATAATAATAATAATAATGTACCCTTATAGGTTTGTGCTAACACTTTCATGTCCATGTCCATGTCCATGATCTCTCTTATAGTCAAATAAAAATAAAATAAATGAACACTTTTATTTTATTATACTGTTATTATTGTAATGATCTGTCTTATTGTTTCATGAAAGTGTTATCACAAGCCTGCAATGGTACATTATTATTATTTTTATTATTATTACATGGTACACCTATGGAGTCCCAGGATTCATCGAATTGCCTTGAGTCATGGACTTCATGGATTTTGTCTGATTTCTACTACATAAATACACATACTTTTGTCCTCTAATTAATTGCAGGCGTTCTCTGGCCAGATAGCTTGCTTTTATGGTAGGGAAAAACTGGAGGAGGAATACTGCTATAGCCCCAAACCTTCAGTTTTGCAAAGGGCTTTCCAAGAAGGGCTCTAGTGACTGTTTAAGCCCGCAGGCGCCAAAAGCATCTGTTTTATTTATTTACTGCTGTCAGAACAATTTCGATATTATCAACTATTTATAAAATTGCCGGTAATCAAAGATTTGGAATATTAAAAAATAACTAAATACAGTATAGGTGTTTCCTACAATATCTCATCTGAATGTACAAAACTAGACTCATCCTACTGCTTGCTGAAAGTTAAAACTTCCCCGATCTGAATTTATATTCTTTTTTTGGTAAAGCATGATTGAATCATCTTTTTTTCTAAACAATTAACGAAATGATTGTACACTATCATAAAGTGATGTGTTCGATAATTATCTTGTGCGGAGACATCATTAATTACAGGACAACTGAATCAAGAGATGTTTTATGGCATATATACTACAAGCTTTTTTTTTTAATTTAATTTTTCCATTAAGAGGTTCTTTTGACACATTAATTATAATGCTCCAAATGTTTAACAGAAATCCTGAACATCCATCCCTAAATTTCACTAAATCCCATCTAACAGGAAGGTAAGTTTATTATCCTTTTGAAATATATTGCCAATAGTAAAAATATATCATGGACAAACAAGAACATCGAGAAGCAAGGCAGATCCAGAGGATCTGCCTTGCTTCTCGATGGACGCATAAATGTAAGACGCAGTTTGTGAGTAGTCTGAGGGATCAGGACATGCAAAGTATACTTCTTATAGAAACAGAACAAACTACCTTATCTAGGATTATGGTTACGAAATCCAAAGATTCTTGGAAGGTCGTGGGCACTTAAGGGTCATATGCATGCATATGATCCTTTAAATATACTATGCTACAGTTTGTTGATATACTTGAAAAATTATTCTCGTGTACATATAAAGTCCGCGTGGTTAGCCTCTTGACTATGCCTTCGCAACCATATGCCTGGGGAAGGAGTGTCCTAGGTTCGATTCCCGTCAACGACGTGAGGAGCTCAAAGATCTTCCTCAGCCATAGCCAAATTAGCCAGTCTTTGGCGTGGGCAGCAGGGTTTTTCCCCCAGTTTTATCTGATATTTTTCATCCCACAAGCAGGAAACCGGCCCCGTGAACACACAAGCTACAGTCATAGGATACCTCCAGGAATAAGGAGTAACCAACCTATTCCGTAGGATTTCGGTTCCGAATGCCTACACGGTAAAAAGTGTAGGTCTACGCTTGAGCGTAAATTAGGATAGGATAGGATACATATAAAGAAAATCAGTTATTTTTCAATATTCATTTCGAAAGTAAATGAAGATAATAGTTCATCTTCAGTTTCTTATGTTCTGTATATTGAACACGGGTGAAGATGTCCATTTAATAGTTAGCTATAACAACATTTTTTTTTTCTTTGCAGAGAGCAATTCTACATAAGATTAATTAATATAAATTTAAGGCATCTTCACCGTTCCTCCTTCTCCCTCGAATTCCATCGAATTCAATTATTGGAATCGAGGACAACAAATTCCATAAATGAATGATAACAAACATAATCCAATACTCATTTTCTAAATAAATTTCTGATAACCATATTGAATAATCAATGAAACCCTTTTATTGAATATTTTGACTAAATCGGAGAAAAATTATTATATTTATAAACGAGAAAACCGGATGCATTTCCAGAGTAGAGCACACATTTGAAAAAGTATTTAAAGCTTTTTTAAACACATTTAAAGTCTTTAGACAGCGAATAATTTTCCTCTGCTCAAAATATACCAGGATGTCTGAAGTGCCTTCTAAAAAAAAAAAAAAATAATAATAATAATAATAAAAAGAGTTCCATATTTGGTCTCTCGAGCAGAGTTCCCCGATATGCAGGGGCGGCTCGTTCATAGATACTGCGGAACAGCAGCACCCCCAATTTTTCTCGATATATAAATATATTTATTAATTTATTTATACTTGCTTGTAATATTTAATTTTATCATCAACAATCCTATACAATTTTGTTATTTTGTATAAAAAATCATAAAAATCCATCTTGTAGCACTATGCTGTGTGTAGCACTATGATGTGTATATGCACATCATAGTGAGATGCAAGCTATTAGAGTAATACGGCACTGTCGGTCGCGCAGTTCCACTGTTGTTTACATGCAATTTGCGCCGGTAGTAGAGTGTTCGTAGTGCTTATCGTGTTTACTCCGTCTCTTTAAATATTTGGACATTACAATTAAAGACATAACATATGTTATAGTTTTTATTTTAGAACATTATTAGGGTTATGATAATGGATTTATATGCAGTTTGCGCAGTGGCGTAGCATGGGGGGGGGCGTAATCCCCGGACGACACTTTTTGGGGGTTTTCACATGAGCCGCAATTTTATTTTTCGACGTTTCTTTTATTTATGTTAACTTAGTAATTTTTATTACTTAATTAATAATTAGTTTTTAACAACTATACTTACAACTAAAATAAGTAAAATATAAATATAACAAAACTGTTACATTTCCCTATCATACTATAATTCAAATTCTTAAAAATAAAACAATAAAACGCATGGCACGGCGATTGAAAACTATTGAATTGAAAACTATTTAATTTTGTTATACGAGTTTATAGAAATTTTGGAAGAAAAAGTAAGAAGTAAAGTTATCGAGCAAGTAAAATAAGCAAAGTATTTTTCTATGATATTCGACAGCACACCTGATATTTCTCATAAGGATCAAACTAGCCAAGTTTTAAGCTTCGTTATGATCGATGGTTACGCGTGGTTAGCCTAGTGGCTATGCGCTTCGCAACCATAAGTGGCGTGGACAGCAGGGTTTTTCCACCAGTTTATCTGGGTTTTTTCATTCCGCAAGTAAGCAAACCGGCCCCGTGAACACACAGGCTACAGTCATAGGATATAGTATGACAGGGGAAACCACCTTGCTCATAATCATTTCCCTAGATGGTGGCATATATAGCTACCCCCCCCAAACAGCCATAAGGCTAAATACTATCAACCAATCAATGATCGATGAAAATAAAGTGACTGTTGTGGAATCATTTGTTGATTTCATTGAAACAAAAGGCAAAACCGCCGAGAATATTTCAACTATGATTTGCAAAAATTAGAAAATGATGGAATTGATATTCAGAATTGTAGAGGACAAGCATATGATAATGCTGCTGTGATGGCTGGTCAACATACTGGCGTTCAGAGATGCATCAAGGAAATTAATGGAAAAGAAGAATTTGTCGCATGTACAAATCACTCGCTGAGTTTGGCGGGTGTATATGCAGCTTTTGTTACTGTGAATTTTATTATTACCTGTTTTGGAACTGTGGGCCATTTGTTTAAGATTTTTTCTTCCTCAACCCATCGCTTGGATATTCTGACTTCAGTCACTGGTCCAAGTGTCAAACATGTAGTAAAAACTCGGTGCAGTGCACGGGGAGATGCTGTGAGTGTTGTAAAAAAAATTACTCCAAGTCTTAAGTGCTGTAGAACATTTAACTGTGAAGAAGAAAATAGTTACCAGGTCAGATGCTGGCTGCTGCTTGTTGCGTTACAATCGTTTTTCTTCCTGTGCTTTCTTGGCTTGTGGTAATCCGTCCGTCCTATAAATTAACGACATACAAGTCTACCTTCAAGCCAAAGGATTGAATATACTGCAATGTGATATAAACCTTGAGGCTTTATAAGCAATGTTAACTGAAAATAGGGATGAATTAGTTAACAATTCAGTAGCTTACACCAAAGAAATTTGTGATGATCTGGGGACAGTCATGGATCGTCGGTGTAGAAAGAAGAAACTGATGGCAGGTGAAGAATCACGAGATGCTGAATTGTCATACGAAACTGAGTTGTGGAGAGAAATGTTTTTTTTTTTTTTTTCACTGGACAGAGTGATCCAAGAAGTCACCATGTCATTTCAACAGCTTCATGTTCTTGCTGAAAACTATGTCTTCCTTATTCCATCGAATCTTTTGAATGATAAATACGAATATCAACTAAATCATGATTATGACATTAATAAGAAAGAGTTCCTGTTTGAGAGAAAAATACTTCAGAGTTTTATTCTGTTTGCTGCTATGCAAGTTGAAACAGAAACGTGGAAGGCGGTCCCCTTGAACTTTTGCAGTTTATTCTAAAATAGAGTCTCGAGAACTTAGTTCCAAATATTGTAATGCTACTACGAATTTTCTTCACAATTGCTCTAGGTGTTGCTAGTTGGGAGAGGAATTTTTCTAAATTAAAATTGATTAAGAATTATCTAAAATCTACAATAAGTACCTTGCGTTTAAGAAATCTTGCTATACTGCCTATAGAAGCAACTCAGTGATGAAATAGACTTCGACAATGTTATCGATTTTGCTAACAGAAAAGCAAGAATGTTGAAATTAAAGTTTAAAAATAAACATAGTGTTTTAATTTATTTCCCTATACATCGTTTTGACTTGTTGTAGTATTTTTGGTGTGTATTGAGAGGACGGCAAACTCAGGGACAGTCCCGGGCGACAAAAGATCTAGCTACGCCACTGAGTTTGCGCCAGTAATAGAGTGTTCGTAGTGCTTATCGTGTTTACTCCGTCTCTTTAAATATTTGGACATTACAATTAAAGACATAACATTTGTTGTAGTTTTTATTTTAGAACATTATTAGGGTTATGATAATGGATTTTATTTTTAAGTAATTTTGAATTATACTAAACCGTATAATTTTATTGATAATAGACAATATTTTTTCATGAAACAAAACAAGAAGAATATATTTTATTTTTACGTAATTTTGAATTATACTAAATTGTATAATTTTATCGATAATAAACAATATTTTTTCAATATTTAGTATTGAAAAAAAATTAAACAATATTGTTTAATTTTTTTTTTCAATTTTTACCATAATTTTGACATTTTATCCAAACTCCTATAGTGTTTATGTATATTTCGAAAGTCGCAGCACCTCACGATTTCAAGCCGCGACTGCCGATATGTAACCGTTGCCTACCAATAGATTTAAAATATTGGCTAGATCTGCAACCTTTAAGTGATTGGATTGACATAAAAATACTTGTAAGGTAATCTAATTGTTTTAGCATTTGTAAAGAAGATGATGATGATTCGTATCCATCATCATCATCTTCTTCTTCTTCTTGTTATCCTGTAAATTAACGAAAGAACCTTTAGAATTTCTTTTGATATATAGTGTATAACACTCAGTCTTCTCTATTATTAACTGCTCAGAACATACGCAATTTACAAACAAAAAATACTGTTGTTGGTGATGATGGGCGAGAGATGGTGTTGATGGTAGTAGTGTCGTAGTTGGAGAATTAAATAGTAGTGCAGAGGATGAGATATATTTAACGAAGTACAGTAGTGTGCCCTCCAACCAATGAGTCTTTGGGCTCCCTGGAGGTGTCAAGTAATAATGATAATAATAATATTATTAGTAGTAGTAGTAGTTGTCGTCGTTTTTGTTGCTGTAGTGTGTGTATATATATACAGCATATATATATATATACTGTATATATATATATTAGGATAACCAAGCAATTTTATATGCTTGGTTATTTTAGCTCCTAATTCCAAGTATGCAAACAATTAAGTTTGCGCCTGAAACAAAGTTCAAGTCTAAAGATGGTACAACACCTGTGCAACTCATTGTAAAGGTGGGTAAAGCTCTGATCACTATTCTTAGTATTTTCCCATATTTATTCCCATCAATATCTCCTCCAGAGATTTTTATTAAAGCTTAATACACCTTATTGCAACTTATATAGGTAAAGTTGATAACGTTCTGTATTACTAAAACCTTGGTATTTAGGGTCTAGCTACTCACTGAGGAGACCTCAAAAAAAGGTTGAAACCGGTCTGGGTAGTGACCCCACCCATAATGCATTGCAGTATACATCTTCTAGTGAGATGTGCTTTACATTATGGGAAAATACTAAGAATAGTGATCAGAGCTTTACCCACCTTTTCAATGAGTTGCACAGGTGTTGTACCATCTTTAGACTTGAACTTTGTTTCAGGCGCAAACTTAATTGTTTGCATACTTGGGATTAGGAGCTAAAATAACCAAGCATATAAAATTGCTTGGTTATCCTAATATACAATATACCCAAGTTAAAAATTTATTCCCACCCATATATATATATATATATATATATATTTATTTATTTATTTATTTATTTATTTAGGGCTTTTATTCAGCCGGAATGGTCCGGAAAAGTTTACCGGAACGCGTTCCGGACTGTACCGGCTGAAAAAAAGCCTACATATATATATATATATACAGGGTGTTCGGGATAAATTTGACAGTTTCGTAAGGAAAAAGAAAATCTTCTTTGTATCTATTAAATTTAATGAATTGACAAAAAAACATTACAGGCAGAGTTAATTACAATACTATCAACAAGATTTACTCAAAATAACCACCATTAGCATCGATCACAGCTTCAATTCTGCTTCGGAACCTCGAACAAGCTGATGCTACAGTCTCCCTGGGAAGGGCCGCAAAAACTGTTTTAATTTTATCCATTAGCTGGGCTTTTGTATTACTGGAAGTGCGATTGGTGTCTTTTTCAACTGCGCCCCATACAAAATAATCCATGGGGTTAAGGTCTGGGGAGTTTGGAGGCCAAACATTTGGACTGGTGAAGTCGTAGAAATTTTCAGACAACCATTTTTGACTTTTCCCAGAGGTGTGGCAAGGGGCCGAATCCTGCTGCCATACATACGGCCTACCATTGACTACCCTTGTTATCCAGGGCTTGACTACAGTTAGCAACTCCACGAACAAAGCCCGAATTCCAATGCCAGGGTTCTTCAACACCTGTTCCTGCAGATTTGCGAGGAATTCTGCTGTACGAACGCAATCAGATCGTCTGCTAGGGATCTTTCTTCTTGCTACATCCTCGTAGTCACAATTGCAAGTCTCTAGTTCATGCCTGATTGTTTTTACTGTATTCAGGGAGCATTGGGCAGCAGTCGTAATATCCTTATTTTGGTGGCGGGCACGAATCATCATGATACAAGTTATTCTCTTCCATGATTCAGGTGGGTTCCAGCTATCCATCCTTTCTGACATCTTGTATATGAATGAAGAAGGGTCCAAACTTTTAAATGAAGAGAAGTGTGTGTTAATACATGTAACTTACGGAAAAATATAATTAATTATAAATATGTCAAATTTATCCCGAACACCCTGTATATAGGCTTTTTTATAGAGCCCTCTAGCGAGTAATGTATTGGACGAAACACACCAACACACCAATATTCGATAGACGTACACACATGGGGATTTGATTTAACGGGAAAAGAAAATAGTACTAAAAGTCGCCAACAGGGGAAATTTTGACGCTGTTTACCGAGTAAAATTCATTAATTTGCATTATCGCATTTCTTGTGAGCGATCATGCAATAAAAGGAAAGCCTGTGAGATTTCTTATCATTCGTAGACGAACTGCTTTTCGATGCCTCTTACCTTACATGAGCGTGCTTTGTTGGTCAAACTATTATCAGCGGAACAATAATGCCAGTGCTTGTCTTCGTGATTTTCGGCGTATGAAAAATTTACGAAAAGGACCGATTAGCGTAACAAACTTACGAAAACTGATTTGGCGATTTGAAACTACTGGAACTCTAGCAGTGCAGGTAGGGAGGGGATGCAAACCAACCAATCACCAACAAGTTGAACAAGGTGCAACTGCTATTGTGGAACAGGAGATGACAAATGTGCAGGGTACCAGCAGTGCACAAGCAATATCCAGGCAAACGGGTATCGCATACACAACAGTGTGGAAAATCCTACATCAGATGTTGAAGTTTTACCCCTGTAAAATCAGTCATGTTCAAGAATTGCATCCTGGTGATGTGACTACACGAATCGACTTATCTTTGAGATTCTTAGCGTGCACGAAAGTGGATGATGCATGGCCATGTCAGATTTTATGGAGTGACAAAGCGCACTTTTATTTGAACGGCGATATTAACACTCGCAACTGTTGCATTTGGACTGCAACTAATCCGCACGTGTGTCTGCAGATGCCTATCCACTCGCCCAAAGTCACAGTGTGGTTCCGATTTACGGCATCTTTTATCATTGGTCCATACTTTTACAAGGAAAATCGCCAAAAAGGACCAGTGACTTGGTCTGTCAATGCTAACAGGTATGCCAATATGCTACAGAACTTTGTGGTTCCACAACTACAGCAAAGTGGATGTCTCGATTCAACATCTCCATGGTGGATGGTGCACCACCCCACATCGGACTTCAGGTACAGTGTGTTTTGCGACAACATTTCTCTGACAGAAGAATCATTAGTCGTGCATTTCCCACGCCATGGCCACCGAGATCGCCTGATCTCAATCCTTGTGACTTTTGGCTGTGGGGATTTCTTAAAAGCATTGTGTATCAAGGACATGCACCTGATATTCAAACTTTGAAAGATCCAATAACGTTACACGTGAGACAAATCAATTCCAATATGTTGCGAGCAACTGTGGAAAATGTCGTGCACCGTATGCAGTTCCTGGAACATCAGAATGGTGGTCATATTGAACCTCATTTGTAATTAATAATAAACGTAATGAAATTGATGTGTGCTGTCTCTCATTTTCCATTTAGTTATTCGTCACACCTACTAAAATTAATTTGGCAACGCCAAAATTTCTCCTGTTGGCGACTTTTGGTACTATTTTTTCCCTTAAATCGAATTCCCATGTTCCACTGTGTACGTCTACCAAATATTGGTGTGTTTTGTCCACTACATTACCTGCTATAGGGCTCTGAACACTTGAAGTTATTTTATTTATTATTTTTTTTTTTAAAGCTTCAGCCTTTTTTTCCACCGGTTCCCAGTTAGTCGATGTCTTGCATGGGCAAGCGGGATTTTCTCCCAGAAACTCGGTTTTTTGTCCTGTAAACTCAAGAAAATCAACCGTGGAATCCACATTATTTCAGACATTCAATACAAGTGTTAGGGTTAAGGACCACGAGATGGCAGCACTTGTTGCGCCGTCTCTCTTCACTGCGTGCCGCTTAATTAGTGATAGCCTTGGGCAAGCAATCTCTGATTGGGTACCAGTGGAGATTGAAAAGCCCACTGAGTCTCCAAAAGTAGATAGGGCTAAATGGCCTCACCTACTTCCTATACACAGGAATAAAAAGGCGTTAGCTGATTTTTTTAAATGTTTTTAATGCTGTTTCCTATTTTTAAAAGATAAAGGAACAGCCTGAAGAAGTCTGTTAAAAGCCGAAAAACTAGTAGTGTGTTATACTATTAAAACCTGACAATTATTTTCGGTTTCTGTCATTAAATTCTCTTCATACAAATATATATATATATATATATATATATACAGTATATGGAAAAGCGACTCGAGGGAGATAGCGAGGTAAGGATCATTAATGAAGCAAATTGTTCTCTTCTATATATAATTAAGCATTCTGAGGAAATCTTAAGTGCCCATCCTAAATGTGGGAACATTTGGAGTGGATGGTATTCTAAGACTGGATGAATATGAGATTTATAAAGTGTCAGGAGGTGAGCAAAAGTACTGTTAGGAACGAAAAATGATGTTTTTTTTTGAGCCTGAAGAAGCTATGAAACTGATGTGATTTTGTCAGAATAGATGCAAGAAATAACCCAAGAAGAGAAAACTGATCCTTGTCGACAAGAGGAATATTGGTAAAGTGAGAAAGGAGTCGTGGATTTCTTCATAGAAATGAGACAGGGTTGGTTTTGGTGGTATTAAAATCATTAGGCCGTCCACGCCCCATTTGAAAATAGCAAGGAGATCGTTGTTTTAAGAATTGGTTAAATATATCGCAGCTTGAGTTATTTGAGCACTTCAAGGATTTGAATATGAAGAAAGGGGGGAATTGAAAGTTCTCTCATCGGCAAATCAATGGATAGGATTACATGTCATGGAGAGATCATTGATGTATAGGAAGTGTAGGTAACAGAACTGAAGCCTTAGATACAGTATCGTTAACTGAAAAATATGATGAAAGATAACCATCCACCATGACCCACAATGATAACTTGCAAAGGAAACGAGGAATACTGTAAGATGGTCTCTTGGTCAGAAGGCTACAATGAGAGACTCGATAGAAGGCCTTGGAAATATTAAGAGCTACCACTTTAGATTCTTCGAACTTTTCCATAGCCTGTATCCAAAGACACACGACACGCAAAATTTCGGGTGAGGTTGGCAAGGAGATCTGCTGTGGAAAAAAATGACAATAATTAGTAATTATTAAGTAAATGGTGAATCTGGTAATGAAGCAGTTGCTGTTGATGATTTTTTTTCTATTATTTTTGAAACTGATGAGATCGGAGCTATAATGTGATATGGCGACTGACTTTTGCATCCCCATTTTTGGAACAGACTGAAAAAAGCAGTTTTTCAAGCTGTTGTTTAATACAAGTAGTACGATACAGAATGGGTATGAGTTCTAGAGCATATGCTTTTAGTATGCCTACACAAATACAACTGGAAGAATAAAATCGAGGCGAATAAATTTGTTGGTAGCAAAGCAACTGAGTCATTTTCTGATGTCCTTCTGGTGAAATTTCAGAGGAATGATACTATGGAGAATTTCTGGAACAGTAAGAAGAGATCTGCAAAAAAAAAAAAAAAAAAAAACGGATGCCAAGAAGTCTACCTTATCTTTGAGAGATGTTACCATTGCACTATTAAGATGGGATAGAGAAGAAGAAACATGAAAGGGATAAAAGGTGTTTCCCACAACCTTGGCGAAGGACCAGAATGTTCGATTGTCATTTGGACAGGAGACAAGTTTAGTGCATTTCGCCCTCATCTGCTTTGGATTTGTTGACACTTTTTCCTAACTGTTATGAGCTTTGTCTGGGCCATTTGACATATAGTGAATTTTTGGCTTAGACTGCTTTGGGACAATTATTGTGAACCAGGATTTGGATAAGGGTTAATGCTTATAAGTAGAGCGAGAAGTAAAAGTATCCATCCCAGTGAGAATGATTTCTATTAATAGATCAGAGCAAATATGGAGATCAGAAGAGTAGACGCAATAATCATACCATACAAACGAGGAATAGAAACCCCCTGTGGCACTACACCAATGCCATCCCAAGTGGCATTAGTGTAGTGCCACAGGATATGAGACTGAGACTGACTTGGGGAAGTATTATCTGTAGAAAAGGAGATATGTACAAGGTTATGGTCAGACTTGTCAAATGGAGAGCTGGCATCAATGGGACCTTTGTTTCAAATTATTACTGATAACAAAGAGTTTGGCTTCTTTATTAGCTGGATCTATGAAATTGCAGAAGGAAATCCAGTCTGATTTGTGGACGTTGAATTCACCAAGGAAAAGATTCTCACTGTTAGAGTAATTAGACTATATATATCATCTTTCAGGGAAAGGTAGTCGAAAACATAAGTCAAGTCAATGGAGTTTGGAGAACGGTAGAGACAGTAAATGATGTGAATAAAAGTGTGGTAAGGAAATCTTGAGATGAAGTAGATTATTTAAGGAAATCACGAACTTTTGCAGAATGGATAATCTTTTGAGTTGCAAGAAACAGAAGAAATTCGTCGTTCAGTTGAAAAGACCTGGTGAAGTAGTTGTCTCATCAGTATTTGCTGGGATTTTTATCTTCGAAAAATTGGATTTTTTTCATTCATAAATGAGGAACTGGCTTGACAACACAAAATTGAGATGTGATATACTGCTTTTCGAGCTTTTGCTTTATCCATAATTACAATTAAACAAAACCTTATATTCCCTCTGCAACATCCTTTTTCCACTTATTTCGTGTATTTTATTAATTAGTTTCACTTTTCTAATTTATGCTCCTAACTTTGAAAATGATATCTAACATTACTCCTTTTAAACACTTCTTAAAAAATGTGTCCTATGGTTGCATACGCATTGTTCCTTGAGTAATGAGCCATGGGCCTAACTATCTGCAATAACATAAACACATCATCTTCCTCTTTCACTTTCCAAATGGAAGAAGAATCGAAAAGATTTCATTTATAATAACATGCTCTATTTGTGTAAACTGATATATCATTCTATCCTCAATCTCTACCATTACATGCACCACTAGTGGGCTTGTGATATAGCTTCTTCCACCTATGCAAACCCCACATTCCAATAGTGTAACCTATTCCTATCGGTAGAACTGGGGGAATAACAAGGGTATGCTTCCTGCGTATACCTCACTTACTTGAAGAACCTACCAAATCAAATTCCCAGATGGTAGACGACTTTCATCGCCTCGCGAATTACACGACTTTACTTAGTGAAAGACTGAAGTTGCTGCTGCTGCTGCTGTTTCATTTGGTCTCCAGAGGAGGGTTTCTGATTTCTGTCTCTCTCACCCTCTTTTTTTTTACATACGGTACAGTCAAGAGAATACCAAACGTGCTGTGTGGAACCATAACATCTTCCACATAGTCCCGAGGACTGAATCTGACAGTAGCATATCTGCATGCTTTCTGATTAGTCAGTGAATATTCCTGTAGCCACCTGCTCTGCTAGGTCATACATGTTCATATACGTATGCGAGCACGGTGTATGCGAGGGAACCATCAAAGCCATACAATGGCCAGGAGACCTATGTGCTCCCTCTCTCTCATTCTCAGCAGGAGATATGCTCACGTCTAATTCACTTCATGCTCTCACTTTTAATTAACTTTTCTCCATCGTCGACCACGAAGGGCATCAGAAATAATGCAGGTTATGACACACGATTATGACACACAGCATAACCGTGTGTCATAACTTCCCACAAAAATGACACTAAAAATATAAAAATAATAAACATCCATAGAAAATTTTTTCCAATCCACGTCAACAACATTTGTGGTCTCAACATAAACAAAAATGAATATGCACAGCCTCTTAGAGCCATAAAACCCGGCATGACATTCCTAACAGAACATCAGCTGGATGTCACAACTCTGCTTCAACTCTCAGTTAGTAACAACGGTATCTTTTGGCTGAAAAGACCTAGTTCTAATTCTGTCTATAAAGCGAACATTTAAAGGACCTCTCAAGTGAAGGTGAGCTATCTGATTTCTTAGAGAGATAACAGAATTTTTCTCTCAGAAAAGGATTTTAATCTGGCCCAACAGACCAGGAGAACACATGTAATTGAGGAACATAATGTATATTAGCTTTATAGTCTTAGCTGTTGTCATAATTTCAAGAAAAAACCCCAGACTAATCATTGCATGATTTCTATTCACAAAATGATAGTAGTTGTGCATTTTCCCATTTTGCAATTCCATACGAGCGAATGCTAAACGTTTAATCCCCATTCAGTTGATCTTCTGTGACTTATAATTTACCTATCCTGTTCTGCTGCATTCATTTACTCTCTTATCTCTGTCTAAATTATTATTACGTGACACCTCCAAGGAGTCCAAAGACACATCAAGGGAGGGCACTCGTTCCACAGTTCTCCGTCTCCATCACTCAATCCACCAACTACAATGAACTGCAACTACATCATCATCATTTACACCAACGCCATCTACTGCCCACCACCACTATTAGTATTCTCACAGACAATCACAAACATCCATGCCCACGGCGGGATTCGAACCAGCATCCTTTTGACTGGAGAGTGAATACGTTAACCACTTTGCCAACCAGGCTGGAAAAAATGCATTTAACCCAGAAAGAAGTTATCTTCCTTGGAGACTTCATCTCCAAACTCAAACGGGATTTTTTTAATTAACTTTAGAATCGATCAGTTTTATTGATCAATTCTAAAGTTAATTAGAAAAACATCATAAATCTAAAATTGTTTACTGACGGGCACTTTGGCAAGGGAAATGCATTAAAATATCATGTCCCCTAAGTTCAAAATAATATTTTCGGGTTAAGGTGGACTCGAACGAATCAAAAAGCATTAAACTTCTACAAAAACACTTTCATACCCGTCTTATTAACATTTCTGGCTTTAATTCAAACACAAACTATTATGTAAAGGTTTAGATGCCTGTAAGTATGCCAATACTGGTATTTAATTTTAAGATGCTATTCTAGCAGGTCCACACAGCCTCATCAACTACTGTTCGTATCGGATATGCAAACTACCACCATACGTAATTCTTTCCGTCATGGAGAAAGTTATTGAATTATTCTTATCTAAATGTTACAGATAGAGTTTAGAGGCCTCGCCTACTCCGTATAAGGGAAGAGAAGGCATTAGCTTATACTTATATATTTTTTAAATGTTACAGAATACCAAACTTGATTTACCCTGGCTCAAAATTACCTTGCTATACTGTGTTGCATTCATTTGCTAATTTTATTGTTCTCTGCATTCTTATAATCACCATGACTACTTGGAATATTTATCTGTTAATCTCGACTTTATTATGTCTAATTTCCAAAATAGTAGGTGTTATCTTTGTAGATTTCACTGTTCACAACTCAAACTGCATTTCCTTTCCAGCTCTGCTGATCAAACAGAATGAGATACCATAACATTTATTATTAGTGATGCTCCAATTAAAAATTAGAATGCAGCATTCGATGACACCAGATATTCAAACACTCAACTTCTATGGTCAATTTTTATTGAGTTGCAGGATTCAAACTATGAGTTTCAGGAAGAAAAACATTACTTGCTTGTAGCAAAGTTTGACTAACTCTGAAACAATCCTCTAGTCAACGACTAGAACTTAATTTAGAACAGTCCTTCTTCCTGCAGTTCACTACAGAAGTAACCGTCATTCCTACAAGGCTACAGAAGCACTTGCATTATCATCCAGTTAACAAGTATAATACACTCTTTTTATAGCCTTAGTTATTTTGGCCATAGTTCAAATTAGCAAACTTAATCCTCTACCTCCTGCAGTACATTGCAGGTGGTATAATAACAGCCTTACATTATATTTATGTTACTTAAAGCTGAGGCCTGTGTAGTTCAGCAGAAGTGACCTTTGCATCCGCTGTGCTAGGTCGCCTGAAGATAGACTTAAGTTGAACTCTAGTCGCCGACTACAGGAACTTTTTCTAAGCCTCTTTTCAACCGGATACCAAGTGAGTCAATCTCTGGCAAGAATTTTTCTCCCTGAAAACCAGGTTTTTGGCCTGTAAACTCAAGAAAATCGACTGCGTAACCACACTTTTTCAGAAAATAACATATCCTGTAAAACGCTACTACAGACAACTAGATGGCAGCACTGGTTTGACAGTCTCTTGATCGGTTGCCGCTTATAATTAGTGATAGTCTATTGATAGCTAACTATGATTGGCTCGATTTAGATTGAACTGCCCACTTCGTCTCCAAAAGTTGGAGAGGGCTAAAACAGCCTCGTGTACTCCCTATAAAGGAATAAAAGGCATTAGCTGATTTTTTTATACTTAAAGCTGTGTATTTATTTATATTTGGCACTGTTATTTTCTTCTGCCCATGCAGTCAATCTGCTAAAATAATTTTGAATTGTCACTTTAGCATCATTACTGATGATGTTGTTTTATCCATAACATGATTGATTATCATTCTTACAAACTATGCATATCATTACAAGAGCCTGTGTAACTTAGTGAATGTGTTTGCACATTCGAAGTATGTACTTAGTTTCGAGTCTAATCGGCGACAAGAAGAAATTTTTCTAAGCCTTTTTTCGACCGGTTCCCGAGTTAGTCGATCTCTGGCGCGGGCAAGCGAGTTTTTCATCCTGTAAACTCAAGAAAATCGACCGTAGAACCCACATTATTTCAGACATTAAATACGAGTGTTAGGGTTAGGGACCACGAGATGGCGGCACTTATAGAGCCGACTATCTTCACTGCGTGCCACTTAATTAGTGATAGCCTTGAGCCAGCTATCTCTGATTGGGTACCAGTGGAGATTGAACTGCCCACTCAGTCTCCAAAAGGTTAGATAGGGTTAAAAACGGCCTCGCCTACTCCCTGTATATACGGTAATAAAAAAGCGTTAGCTGATGATGATTTATTACACCACACGGATCAAACGAAGATCATCTAATGATTACTTCATTAAGAATCATTTTATCTAGAGACAGCAACTCTAGATCAATTCTGAAACTTGGATTTTTTACTCAAAACAGAGGCAAGCCAACCAGAGAACACGTGCAATTGTGAGACATAATATGCATATGTCGTGGTTTTGGTCGTCTCGTTCATAACTCCAATCAAATCTAATTCCCTGTTTGCAGATTTATTTATTTATTTATTGTTAAGCAGGAGGAGTAAAAAAAAATACTGTAAGAGTTTTTGACTGATCATTATTCATGTAATATTTGCGATATCTCGCAATGTGCTCTTTCACTGGCAAATCACTCAAGCCTACCTCTGGCAGTCCATTCCACTCGCGTGTACCATCCAAGCAAAATATCTACTTCTCACATTCTTGCTAATCACACTTTACTCAGAGTCCAGTGGCGACCTCCCCGCACCCCTCCTTCTTATGTAATGAGACATTTCACTGGCTCAAATTTATAGACTCTCCTTGTCAGCTTTTACATTTCTTTAATATCACTTCTCCTCCATCTATCAGCCCACATTGTGTAATGCACAAATCAATCCATCCTCATACAAAGCACTTCACATGCCTGACCCGTTTTGGTCATCTACTTCTGAATCATCTCCACTTTTTCCTGAAGAAATCATTCTTCTTCACCCATAGTCAATGCAGACCGTTGGGGCATTATAAAGTTGACAGTCCTAACATTCTCTCTCTCTCTCTCTCCCTTCAGATGTTTCTGTCTTATTAAAAAAATAGAGGACAAAGAATTAGTCCACTTACTCATATTATCTATCCGGGTGATTCTAGGTTGTCCTTGATGTCTTTTACCAGAAGTCAAGTCCTCTAGTGATAATTTAAGTACGCTATCTAATCTAGCTATGTGGCCCAGCCACAGGAGCTGTTTTCGACGTATTTTAGTGATTTGTTTTGTGTGTATTTTAACAATGGAGCAGATTTTTCTTTTAATCTTGTCATTTGCTATGTGCGTGCCGTATGTGGAATCTTCAAAAGTTTTCTATAGCACTTCATCTCGAAAGCCAATAATCTTTTCTCATCTTCCTATAGCAAAGTCCAACTCTCACATTCGTATAGTAAGACAGTTAACTAGGATATCGATGAGGTAGCGTCTTGTAACTAGTTATATTTTATTGTCCTTCCAAAGTGACTTTAATCTCTGAAGGGCAACAATTGCTTTAGCAATGCTTACTTTAATGTCACGTTTAGACCAGACATCTCTATGTTGTAAGCTTTCCAAGTAGGTGAATCTTTCTACTTCTTCCAATTTTTCATCATTAACTGATATTTCATGGGGTTGCCCGAAGACATCCTTTTTGATTTGTGAATGCTGATCTTTAATCCATAATCACTGTCTGTCTTAGAAACTCTGTCTGCTAATTCTTGTGACCTATGCTCATTCTTTGCTATTAGGTCAATATCATCGGCGAATCTGAGTTTATTGATTTTTTTTTTTTGGCACCAACTGTAATTTCAATACCACTGTTTAGCAGGCTAAGTTCATTATATATTCCAGTTAAAGGTTAAAAAGCATTGGCGAAAATATGCAACCGTGATGCACACCTCTTTCCATTTTGAAAGGCTTGCTGTAGTTGCTATTGATTTCTATTAACATTTCTGAGGAACGATAAAGAATTTTAATTAGACGTACTATTTTATTATCTATTCCATATTGGTTCCGTAATCTCCACAATGCCTCATGCCATACTGTATCAAAGGCCTTCTGCATATGCAGGGCCGACGCTAGGCTGGACATCGCCCGCCTTCATAGCTCAAATGAGCGCCCCCCCCAAACAAATGGCAATTTATTTATTTATTTTTATTTTTGTCATAATTATGTGGCAAGAATTTACAAGAATTTTTTGTAAATTTGTAACTGTAACTTTGTAAATGTGTAACTTTTTCTAACTGTAAATTTGTAGCAATTATATTGACTTACCTAATTATCATTACTTAATTCGTTTACAAAAATTTAAAGAAAGAATGAAACTTGACAGAGCCTGTTTAGCTCAGTGGATGTAAAAGATTTCCTCAAAATGAAACCAAAAATTGCACATATCACTCTCACGCGAGCAGTTATACCACCACCACAACAACGAGAGTTTGAAAAAGGTAAAATTAAATTATCCAATGTACTCAAAAAGGCATTCAGATTACCTATATTCCCTAAATTAAAAACATTTTATTACAAGGTTCACCACGCTTGCCTACCCACCAGATTATGGTGTGCATACAAACGTATTCCACTCAAAGCCCCAGCCAAATGCTACTTCTGTCCTGAACCAGAAACACTATATCACATAATGTTATACTGCCCCCATACCTTTCCAATATGGAACACTGTTCAGAAATTCATAGAACACAAAGAACCGGTCACAGAACACACACTATTCTGGCTAAATGACGGAAACATAACAATAACCGAAGCAATTATAATTATAACAACAATGTACTCCATTTGGACATACAGATGTGACAGAATTTATGGAGAGATACAGGCCCAGATATAATGGAAAAACTCAACAAACAACTAAATGAAATCATAACAGACACAATAAACAGAAAAAAGATAACAAAACACCAATGGCGGAAGATAGGCCTTATATCTAAAGAATATGAAGAAAACATACAAATAATGGAAATAAAACACCCACCATAAAGAAAAAACATGAAAACAAGCCAATACAATTCACTCTGAAAGGAAAATAATGGAATAGAAAACTAAACACATAATGTAAATATGTATATATAAGTGTAGAAATATTGTATAGTAAGGAATATATCTATTTGCATAAGAGGAAGTATATTTCTTATAATTTTCAGATAAGGTAAAAATAGCAAAATAACTGCCCAAAAGATTGCACAGGACTCTAGGTGCAAATAGATATTGGGCATGTTATCATGTTGTAAATAAAAATTGTTAACTGAAATAAGTATGCCATGTACTTATTGAATATATGTTATTGTATATTGTATTGTTTTATTACATATATTATCATGTTGTAAATGAAAATTGTTAACTAAAATAAGCATGCTATGTACTTATTGTATATATGTAGGGTTAGGGACCACGAGATGGCGGCACTGTTGAGCCGTCTCTCTTCACTGCGTGCCGCTTAATTAGTGATAGCCTTGGGCCAGCTATCTTTGATAGGGTACCATTGGAGATTGAACTGCTCACTCAGTCTCCAAAAAAAAAAGTTAGACAGGACTAAGCCTCGCCTACTCCCTATATATATATATATATATATATATATATGATAAAACTTGATACTAACACTTCGAAACCAGCGAAAGCGGGCCCTGCATTGCAGGCCCACTTCCGCTGGCCCTGTGCATAAGCATAAAATTTTGGAATTGTATTTTATTATGTTCAATATATTTTTCTCTAATGAGATGTATTGTAAATAAATGATCTACTGTACTCCTATTTTTTACGGAATCCTGCTTGGTTTTTCGAAAGTACGAGCGTACTTTTTATTTTCCACTCAGTCCTAGAGAGTAATATTTTTAAGAAATCCAGGTGATCAAATTTCAGCAAACAGTCCAGGTATAAGTGTATAATATAAAGAATGATAATAACTTCTTTCTTTTACTCATCAGCGTATTTTTCATCATCCAAGTGAGTTGTTCTTACAGTGCACCCACGTGTGGAATATGTCCTCTGAACTTCTTTTTCCTGTCAACCATCATCCTCATAAATCCCCATAGGTTTCTAGCATTGCAACTCTGTCAACATAACACACAACTTGGAATCTTTTAAGACCAAAACACACAACTTTACATTTTGTCACATTGAACTTTATCCTTTCGTTGTTCACAATGTCAGTTTATTCAAGTCATCAGACAGGATTTCTGTATAACTTTTATTATTTTATTGCCCCTTCCCCCTTTTTATTCAGTCTGATTCAATCCGAATATCAAGTAAGCACGTAACAATCTGTCAAATGCCTTTTCAAATCTTATATATATATATATATATATATATATATATATATATATCTTGAACATATATATATATATATATATATATATATATATATATATATATATATATATATATATATATATATATATATATATATATATATGTTCAAGATACCAAGCTATTTTAAATCTGGTTTTACTCCATTTCCCAAGTAAGCAAACAGACAAACAAGTCAAGTTTTGTGCAAGTGTTGCAAGTCTAGTGACCCTGCAGGGTCAGCTAGACTTGCAACACTTGCAGGCGCAAACTTGACTTGTTTGTCTGTTTGCTTACTTGGGAAATGGAGTAAAACCAGGTTTAAATAGCTTGGTATCTTGAACATTTATTATACCCAAGATAAAATACTTTCCACACACACACACACACACACACACACACACACACACACACACACACACACACACACACACACACACACACACACACACACACACACACACACACACACACACACACATGCATTTCCCTAATTCACAATTGGTTTGATTTCATTTCTAAGATATAATTAAATATTATTAAAGTCTCCGTATGAGACTGGTAATTCACTTTCAGTTGAAAAGTTTTGGAAAGACACTGTCAATTCGCCCTTTTGGATTAAAGCCTATGCTGGAAACACAAGTGATGCAGAATTGTCTGAATGTTCCCACAACATTAAATCACAGCGTTTTTCAGTCAGTGAACAATAACAATCTTCCTCGACCCATTATTCGATCGCTTCAGTTGTCCATTGGATTGCGCTAACCATATAAACATTATTATTATTATTATTATTATTATTATTATTATTATTTGTAGTTACAACAAAATGTGTTTCTTATAGTCACGCAAGAGTAAGTGTAAAAAACAAATCCTCTTTAACATATTTAACGGATATACTTTTAGTGGTTGTTTTCCATAATCAAAATATTATTGCAATTTTATATAAATAATAATATATATATATTTATTTATATCATATATTATATTTCATATAATTTTGCATAGCCGAAATGAAGCCTTTTAGCTTTTTATTTTAGTAAATATTATCGCAATACTTCATAAGCAATCTTTCACTAAATAAAAAAAAAAATCAGTATCATTAACTTTAATTTGGTACATGAGATTATTTCTATTCATTTTTTTCTTTCCTTACTAGAAATCTACAGTCTAATTGTCATTCAAACTAAGGGACTGCTTCCTTAAATTCTGCGTAAGATGATTAAATATACTATATTCGAAGATTTTAAGTGTTTCTTTTATCTACCATGTTCTAGCACTACTGTCTCAGTATAGCAACATAAAATTGAAACAGCAGATGTTCACAACCTAGGGTTTTGCATGTAATCAGCGTTGCGTTGCGCTACGACTGCCGGGAAACATTTCCAGGTTTACGGAGCTGCTCCGAGTATTGGAATGGATGGTGTACGACTTCCTGGCAAGTGTTGCGAGCTGATCATCATCATTTGGTATATTAGATGTTGTTATGATGTAACTTATGACAGTCAGTATGTTACATGATAGCATTTGCTAGTATAACAAACCTAAAAGAAAAGGGATATCCCCTTTTATAAGTGCATATGATGATAACTTTTACTTAAGACAATTTCTATCATCATTAGTATATATTTATTGAAGGCTTATATTTATTGAAAGGACGTTGTTATACATCGTTATATAGTGTACGGATTGTTTTTAATTTTATTTTTCAAAAATTACCTGAAATGTTAATTTCTCAGACACAAGATAGCAAGAATATGAATCTCCTATGGCAGTTGGACTCTTATTGGAAAGTTGACATTGCTGCTGGCAATTATCATTTGAGATATTTGTGTTTATAGCAACCTTTTGGGGCATTTCATAAATGTGTCCCCAAACTTTACTAGGAAATTTGGAATACAATGAATGGATTGTTATATTTGATTAAAGTATTCAGTGCCGTCTTAAACATAATTGGGATCATTTTGCTTTAAGACAACAGAAAAGTGTACTCTTCATATATTATATTTAAAATAAAATTGTTTACAACAAATTGAGTTTTTACTTTTGGTAACAATGTCATTGCACATTCAGTACATTCAACGCGTTAACTCGCGAGGCTATGGATCTGCAAGTAGGATAAAATTAATTGCACAATCAGTGTTTTGATGGTGATAAATTAATATCAAGATGGAGACAAATTCAGAGAAGGAATGCAGTGCCTTAGGTGGTTTATTTCAATTGATCATTACAGAATTAAAGGTAAGAGTTATTGTTTACGTAGTGTAAGCAAGTTATATATTAATCATATATTAAAATGGTTGTGAAGAAAAGTAGAAGCAACATTTATACAATGCTTATCGTTTGTGTATTTTCTCCATTAGCGGTTTTTTTTTTTTTTTTTTTGTATGTACTGTACAAATACTGTATGTTAAAAAGGACACTTGGTAAAGCCGTTTAGCATATATGCTTAAAACCAGTCCTTTGGTCCTTTTTCAAAAATTTTATTTACACTGCAAAAAAGCTTTACTTTCAGAAAGACAGACAGACATACGCACAAAAAAAAAAAGAAAGAAAGAAAAGAAAAGAAGGGGGAGAGCAGACTAATTTTGAATTTATTTGGATCCATGTTTTGTTGCTCCTGATGTTCCTTTATTGAACGTTGTTCGAGTCGGTATCAGTCCGTAATAAATCAGAGCAGATCATTGCAGTTGTTCTGTAACTGTATGAAGATAACTCATTGCTTGATATGAAACCTTTTTTTTTTTAATTTCCAAAGGGAATTAATTATCTATTCAGCACGGATACCGTCATGTCTCTAATATCGAATATTAGTGATATGTAGATTGGACTGTGCATTGCTGAATTCATAAATTAATATATATAGTAATGCAGCAGAAGAGGCAGTTAAGATTTTTTCTTTCTTTCTTTTTTTTTTTTTGGACGCATATTTTTTAGTTATTAATGTATTCAGTTAGAATATTCTTGCTGATTGGGAATTTTTTTCATGCAGTGCAGCTTCCAACAAATGGTTCCCAAACAAAACACAAAAGATCAGGTTCCAGGTGTAGAAGGTTGTGTGTGCATATGTATGTGCACACACACACACACACACACACACACACAATTATTTATTCAGGGAGACCTTTAACATCAATGAGACCTTGGAGGTATCACCTAATAATAATAATAATCATCAACCTATCCGTTTTTTTTTTCTTTTCACCATCTCCAATGCTTTCAAGTGTATTACACATACACACACACATCCTCTCTCTCTCTCTCTCTCTATATATATATATATATTGAAGCATGGTTTTTATATAACAATAATAATAATAAATTGGATGGAAGAATTTTAATATTGTTGTGGTAGCTTTTTTCCTCGCAAGATAAGATTACAGCTATACCCGCAAGATAAGATTACAGCTATACCCGTTGAAAATTTTTCTACTTGGTTATAAATTAAATTAAAGATGCCAAGAAATTATATTTTTGTTTATTGCTTTACTTGGATAAATGATTAAACAAGAATATAATTTCTTAGCACGTTTAATTTAATTTGATTCAGCTATAATTTGGTTATAAATTAAATTAAAGATGCTAAGAAATTGTATTCTTGTTTATTGCTTTATTTGGATAATTAAACAAGAATATAATTTCTTAGCATGTTTAATTTAATTTAATACAGCTATAGCATTAAACTTTGAAATCAATTAAATCGCAATTGAAATAGAGGAGAACTTACTCATAAACATTAACTGAATTGTGAGCATTTTTAGCTTCTCCCTTTTTTGCTTCAGACAGACTGCTGGAGAAATAGGGGACTTTTGGAACTTTGTTTTGATCATTTATATATTTTGTTTTGTCAGGTTATTCAGCACTACCCAGTTGAGGCAAGTGCAAAATTTTTGGTAAGCAATCTATGTAATTCCAGTTAGTCAATAAATATACTGAAACTTTTTTTTTTTTTTGGAGGTTGAAGTTACAGATGTGATGCAATAAATTTGTGTCAGGAAATTTTAGATGTGAATGGCATTCCAAGAAGAGAGAGAGATCGAATCTTACCTGGCAGTCTTGGCATCATCAGTGGTAAGGGGAGTGGGGAGGTATGAACTGAGATTCATGTGTGTGTGTGTCTGTGTGCAAAGACAAGATTGTGTTTTGGTGAAGGTGACTAGGTTGCTATCAGCCCATTGAAGAATGCTATTACTGCTTATAAGATCTTGAATCTTGGGATGTTGGAGCACTGCAATGTTTATCATATGAGTAGGAATGTATAGTGTATCATCAGAAAAAGTATGGATAGAATTAGAGGTAACTGATGAAGAAGGTAATTTATTATTACTATTAACATTGGGCTCTCAAAATGATTTATTATTATTCGTGACACCTCCAAGGAGTCCGAAGACTTATTGCGGGAGGACACCCACTATACAACTGTCTCCACCTATCTCTACTACCTCTTTACACCTCTACTACTAATTATCTCCATCAACGCCATCTACCGCCCACCACCACCACAACTAGTATTTTTTGTCTGTAAATTGCGTGTGTTCTGAACGATGGCCGATTTGTCTGTATGCGGGATGAAAAACCCGAGTTTCCGGGAGAAAAAAACCCTGCTACCTCCGTATGAGATTGGCTAACTCACCTTTGATTGAAAAAGTCCACATAAAGATTCCTCCCGTCACGACGAGAATTGAACTTAAGCTTATTCCAATTGAAGGGCGCAATGTTGGCTTATCATATTCTCCTTAAACTCGTTTACTGAAATAGCAATCACAACCATCTTTGGTAAACCCATTCTATTCATTTCAATACTCTCCAAACAAAAAATCTGGTTTTAACACTCTTGCTAACTACACTCTTACAGAACCTTTAGAGGTGACCCTTCTTTCTCTTGTTCATTCATATATTGAAAAATTTCTTATAACATTTATTCTGTAAAACCATTTTAATAACTTATATGTTTGTCACATCTCTTTTCTGCCTATCAGCTAACCTTGCAGACCAGTCATCATTTTGGTCGCTCATCTCTGAATCTTCTCCAAATCCTCTCTTTACTTTCATATCATCTGTCCTCTGAACTTCTACTCCCTGTCCACCATCACTTCAAATCTCTAGCCTTAGTACTGAAGTGCAGTCCCATTAGTATAATACACAGCCTGCAGTCTCTCTCTAAGTACAGCGCCTTGTAGCATACCACTGATCTGCCCTCTCTTTAATACAACTCTGTTATGTGCTATGTACTACTCTCTAATCTATGTCCATCAGCCATCATCTTATCAATGTCACCAGCTTCATGTACATCCCCATTTGTTCTAACTTACATAATAAGGTCTAAAGTCTATCTCTTGAATGTCTTTTCACATTGAGATTTTTTAGTATTCTAAACAGTTCATTTACCTATATTCTCATATCAAATCATGTCACTTCAGGTACTGCATAATCTCAACCTGAATGATACATACTCGCAAAGTGATTTTTCAGTACTCTCATAATTACTTTTAATGGAATGAATACAACACAGAGAAATAATTAAACCACCAGTTTAATCATTCTATATTTTGTTTGTCACAGAGACATCTTTAGGAATATACTGTTAAAAGTGTAATACACACAAAAACAATAAATGGAAGAAATTAGATTATTTTAAGCCTGAGGTCCTATGAGGGATGCCCTAGATTAATAGATGCTGTTGGCTAGCCTTAACTGTAGGGCAGAAGGTCTAAGAATTGAAGTTTCCCCAATTTTGGGAAGTTGAACACAACCATAGTTATTTAGATTAGGCTTGTTTTTTAAATCTGCTGCTGATTCTAAAAAGAGGCTTTCAAGCTTGTATTTGCTGTGATGAAGCAAATAAAGGGGAGAGTGAAGGAAGTGGATCTTTATTATTATTATTATTATTACTCAAGACCCCATGGACTCAAAGACTCATCTAACAGGTCCTTTTATCATACACACAGCACATCATACCATGCTTTAAACACACTCAAATTCTCTGCAGACACCCTACAGTCTTAGGCAAGGCATTCCAATCATTCACAACTCTGCATGACAAATCTGCTTCTCACATCCTCTTTATACAGTTTCCAGGGATGACTCTGGTTCTCCCTGATCTCCCACTGTTTTCTGTAGAACCTCTCCAACATTGATCCTATAACAACCCCTTACCAACTTGTAGGTCTCTATCATATCATCCCCCCCCCCTTCCTATCCACCAGACTCTGTAAATTGCATCTTCTCAATCTTTCCTCATATTCGACATTTCCAGAGGTCAGAAACTACCTTAGTCATTCACCTCTGGACCCTTTCCAACATCTCTTCTGAAAACCAGGTGACCAAACCTGGGCACAATAGTCCATGTGTGGCCTAATCAGAGCCTTATACAATGGAACAGGAATCTCCCTACTTCTACAAGTCAGTGTCCTCTGCATCATTCCCAGAAGTCTTTGTGTTGTCTTTGCGATTTTGGCAATGTGTCCCCTTAATTTCAAATCCTTATATTTACTAGCATCCCAAGATCTCTTATTTCCCCCACCTCCGACGGTATATCCTCACCAAGCATAAATTCTGCATCCCATCTTTGTTTCCCAAATTTTAAAACCTTACATTTTGCAACATTGAACTTGCATCCCCATTCCCATGCCCAATTGCTTAATTTATTCAAGTCTTTTTGTAAGGCCACAACATCTTCTCTACTCTTCATGGTTCATAACAACTTTGCATCATCTGCAAACAACTGAATATCTTCATCCAAATCTTTGCCAATATCATTAATATACAAGTTAAACAGTAATTGACCTAAAACAGACCCCTGAGGCACACTGCTAGTGACTTTCCTCTTCCTGGATATTGTTTCCCCATACACAACTTGCTGATACCTATCAGATAGCCAGTCTCCAATCCATTGCACTAATCTAATATCTAACCCCATCCACTCTATTTTGACTGTCAACTTATCATGCAGTAATCAATGAAAAGCCTTTGCAAAATCTAAGTATATTACTGTGTATCCCTCTCCTCTGTACAAAGAAGCAGTCACTTTATTGTAATAAGTAAGTAGATTACTTAAACATGACCTCCCTTTAGCAAATCCATGCTGTCCATCAAAGATAATACCGTTGTTGTCAACCCAATTCTGGATCCTAGTTCTCACGAGCTTCTCCAACAACTTAAACCACAACACCTGACATACAGATAGGCCTATAATTTGATGCTTGAGTTCTATCACCTCCCTTATGAAGCGGCACAATCTTGCCCTCCTTCCACTCCTTAGGAACTTGACCCAATGCAAGATTCATATTAAAAAAATATGTCAAGGTAGGTGTCATCTCCCTGGCACATTCCTTCAGAATACATGGTGATATATTATCAAGTCCCACAGCGCCTTATTAACATCTAGTTTGCTCAACTCCCCATACACCTCTTGCTCGCTTACAGTCAGTCTCTCTTCCCCATCATCAACTACTCTCAGTCTCTCCATGAAGTCACATTCACAAGATTGAAAGACCTTTATGAACTGCTCATTAAGTATCTCCACTACATCTTCCACAACAGCTGTCTTTATATCTTTATACCATTTTCTCCAATCAGTGTCATCCTTTCATAATCATTCTTTTTTTTTTTTTTGCTGGCTACATATCGAAAGAACTCCTTAGGATTCTTTTTGGTTTCATTAGCTAACTGCTGTTCATACCTCACTTTTGCTACCCTTACCAATCAAGTCACCTGCCTTGCCTGGTCTTTGTAATCCTCATGGAATTGGTTATCACTACTTCTCTTATGCTGCCTCTATAATGCCCTTTTTCTCTCTATAGCATGCTTAAGCTCTCTATTCATCCAATTCACACCTACCTTACCTTATCTACCTTACCTACCTTACCTTATTTAACCTTCTGACCCTTGGAATACATTTGCACATTGCTTCTACTAGATAGTTCTTGAAAATCCCCCCAAGCTGCATTGATCTCTTTTCCAGCTAACTCCTCATTCCATGCTACACCTGCAAGCTGTCTCCTGAGCTCTTCATAATCACCCCTTCCCCCATGTAGTTCCACATATACCCTTTTCTCACAGAGGTCCTCACATTGGAACCACGCAGGTATTCACCTCATGGTCACTCTCACCAATTGGTGGGTGATTGGACACCTAATTTGTAATTACATCCTCTGATAAGATGATCAAATCCAAGACCCTCAGTCCTCGTGTGCCCTCTGTTACATACTGTCTGAGGTAGTTGCCCCTCAAAAAACTCAAGAAACTCATTTTCTTTACTTCCAGTTGTTATCTCATCTTTCCAGTCTATATGCCATAATTAAAATCGCTCATAATGATCACCCTTTTTTTATTTGCTTGGCTAATTTGATTATACATTTCATAGTCACTACCATCCGTATTACCAGGTCTATAACAACATCTAACCAAGTATTTCATTCTATTCACCTCTATCTCACACCATACTGCCTCAAAACCACTGGCACCATTTCCCTCTTGCATCTGTAATTTGTATGGACATAACTCTTTCTCTATCATCAGTAGCACTCCCCCTCCTTTTTTATCCTCATGAAACACATCATACCTTTCCATCTCTATTCCTGTTGGGATGTCGTCCTCATCCAACCATGTCTCACTTATTCCAACAATCAATTTTTGGGTGAACAGACTCGATTAATGCAACCATTTCATCTGCCTTGTTTCTTACACTTCTACCATTTGTATACAAACACAACAGCTCATTCCTGGATCTACAGCTAGTTCCACTGATACCACTCATTCAATGTGATTTTCTATGCTCAACTGGAGCCATTTCCCTTTCTACTTATTCATTTTAGAACCCTCTTCAAGTCCAACTGTTTCCTCTTGATCCCAAGTTCCTTCCTGTCTACACATGCATTCACATCCTCTTGGAGCATCCACCTTTCTCATGCTGTGTTCCCCTGTCCACCCTGAGCCTCCCCATTTCCCTGTTCCTCTTGCACACCCATTCTCTCATTTTCTGTACTCATGCCACTCACTTCCTCATTCATAACCACTTATTCAATCTCTCTGTCTTACTCTCCTGCTCTACCACATTGCTTCCCACTTGATCAGATTCATTCTCTGTACTCACTTCTCTTCCTTCCAGCAGCAGTCTCTCCAAGCGACTCACATCAAAACCACTCAAATGCAGTCCATCACTCTTATATAGTTTACTTCATACTTCAAACTCATTCTACACATTAACAAACTGTACTCCTTTCTCCTCACACATTTCAGCTAACATATTCATAATCCTCCTCACCACTGTCATACCTAGGCAACACGCTTACTATCTTTCCTATCACTGTTCTCTTTTATCTGTCTAAGCAACCTCTTGATATCCATTCTGACGTGCTCTTTGTTCTCATTCAGTTAAGTCATTCATACCTATTAAAACTATCAACTCTTTTGCTCGCTTCCTTCTCATATCCAATGCCTCAATCGCTCTACTCATTTTACCACCTGGAAAATGTACCTTGTGCATCCTCTCATCCAGCACACCTTTAATAATTGAGTCACCATACAATGGCACTTGTCAGCTGTAAGGAAAGCCTGAGTAGAAGCCTGAGTAGTTGGAGCTCTGTTGATAATTGTTTTGATTTCACCATATTGACTTTGATTTCACCATATTGTTTTGATTTCACCATATCGGAATAATTAAACATCCAGTTTAATTATTCCGATATTTCGATGTTGCACAGAGACATCTTTAGGAATACACTATTAAAAGGGTAATAACACACAAAAAAAAATACACTACAGTAAGTGGAAAAAATTAGACTATTTTAAACCTAAAGAAAATTTATGTATCTACATACATAAATTTTGCAGGTGGAGTTTCTGTACTATGAAAGAAAGGTTGTCATTGGGCAGGTGTATAATTAGAGTATCTAGAAAAGGCAGGCTTTAATTATTTTCTTTTTTTGTAATGAACTGGATTCTGGGATGCTAGATGTTGAGGTGGAGGAGGAAAGAGTGAGCCATCTGGCCAATAGAGAACACATACACTTTTGATTATTCAGCAATATAACTTTCTTCTGCTTCTGTCACCTCTCTAACATCACCCTTCATTAAAGTTATTTTTCCTTAATCATTTCTTTTACTTATTATTTGGTGAAAGAGCTCTGTGGTTTTACTTTGGCTTGCTCAGCTAATTTCCACTCATAATCTGATTTTGCCTTCTTAACCATGATATTTACTCTTCTTACTTATGCTTTGCATTGCTTATATGACTACTGATCACTTTTCTCTTTATATATCTTTTATAATATTTATTTATTTATTTTTTTTTACATCTCTTGCTTAAAGATCCTACTCTTCTATTGAACTGCAACTAGATTTATTTTCCTGTCCCTTGGGTTGCAGTCTAGTACTGCTTTCCATAAATATCGCTGGACTACTTCCCATGTATACTGGCATCCTTCCTTTGCCATTTCTTATGTCACATATACCCCTTCTTACCTAAAATTTACCATATTTGCAAGCATATATATATATATATATATATATATATATATATATATATATATATATATATATATATATATATATATATATATATATATATATATATATATATATATATATATATATATTTTTTTTTTTTTTTTACACACACACACAAGGTAGCTTCAGATGTATTGTTTTCCTGTTGAATTTGTACTTGGTTGTAATTCTGCTAGCATCAACAGTATCGACTCCCTCCATCTTGTTTTCTCTTTCATCCACAAAAATTGTATACATTTTATTCTTGTAACAATATCTTCCTCAGTTAACCAAGTCTCACCAGCACCTATTATTTTGTCAATTCAAGCTGACCTATGTGAGAAGTTCCTTTTTTCTTTTGTCACTAGTATATATTGTGCCTCCACAGCACAATTGGAAGAACCGCGGGACATTGTGTCCTTTAATTGGAAAAGACCTGAGTTTGATTCTTGTCGTGACAGGGGCGAATCCTTATATGGACTTTTTCAGTTGAAGGTGAGTTAGCTGATCTCATTCGGAGGTAGCAGGGTGTTTTTCTCCCTGAAACTTGTGTTTTTCATCTCGTGTACAGACAAATCGGCTTTCAGAACACATGCAATTTGTGGACAAAAAGTACTGTTGTTGGTGATGATGATAGGAGTGTCATAGTAGAAGAATTAAGTAGTAGTGGAGAGGGTGAAATGCATTTAGCAAAGTAAAGTAGAATGCCCTCCTGCAATGAGTCCTTGGACTCGTGGGAGGTGTCACACAATAATAATAACAACAATAATAATATATGTTTACAGTCCCTTTCAGCTCACAGGAGGTACATTTCCATCTTTTAATAAGTATAACATTCAGTTCTGAAACCTGAGAACTGTATTCAGCATTCTTTAATCTTTCTCATTCTCACATTCATTTGCATACTCACACCATCCCATCTTCAATAGCCTTCATTTTCCTGAATGTGCATTTCAATTCTCATTGAATAGCACTTTCTCTAAACTCCTAACTTAGATCAATCCGATCCATGAATCATATACTAATCTTTCCATTCATCAAATTCATTCTAAACATCTAAAACCTGCACACCATTCCTCCTACTCAACTTATGCATTGACTCATTTGCAGTCATCATGCATGAACAACATAAGACTCAGACTAGAAAGTGACTAGCTTGGTCAGGAAGGATTGGCTTTGAGATCCAAGGAAAATACAAAGGAATACTTTTAGTATGTGGCCAGTAGGAGGAGAAATGATTATGGAAGTTGAAAGTTTATTTTTCACTTGGTTAGACTATAATAAATTTAGTTTAATCCTTTATCCAAGTGTGAGCAAACAAAGTTTGCCCTGAAAGTATCTTCAGGACTGGGGGTAAGGTGGTACAACACTGGGCAACTCGTTGCAAAGGTGGAGCAAGCTCATGCTAATGCTTCTCTTCTGCCTGGTATCTCCACTTGGGCCTGGCTCCCACTGAAGAGACCTCAATAAAGGTCGAAACTAGTCTGAGTAGTGGCCCTTCCCTTAATGCATAACATTATACATATTCGCAAGGAGAGAGATGTGTTTTGCATTATGGGAGATACTGAGATAGGAGTGATGTTAGCTTGCTCCACCTTCGCAACGAGTTGCCCAGTGTTGTACCACCTTACCCCAGTCCTGAAGATACTTTCAGGTGCAAACTTTGTTTGCTCACACTTGGATAAAGGATTAAACTAAATTTATTAAAATGATTATGGAAGAATAATAATTTAGACAAAAATGGGAGTAGAATGATTAATAAAGAAGACTTGGATATTTATTCAGGTATTTCATCCTGAAAATGTAAGTTTTGTTACTAGAGGGATGGGGGGGGGTTCAAGGTTTAGAAGTGCATGAGGAGAATATGTTTCAAATACTAAGTACTCTGGATGTCAATAAAGCAATGGGACTGGTTGGGATTTCCCTGTGTGTTTTGAGAGAATGTGCTAAACAGTTGATTTAGACAAAAATGGGAGTAGAATGATTAATAAAGAAGACTTGGATATTTATTCAGGTATTTCATCCTGAAAATGTAAGTTTTGTTACTAGAGGGATGGGGGGGGGTTCAAGGTTTAGAAGTGCATGAGGAGAATATGTTTCAAATACTAAGTACTCTGGATGTCAATAAAGCAATGGGACTGGTTGGGATTTCCCTGTGTGTTTTGAGAGAATGTGCTAAACAGTTGACAGTTCTGCTGACTTGGCTTTTTGTTGAGAGTATAGATATGGGAAAGGTACCCAAGGATTGGAAGGGAGTAAAATAGTGCCACTGCATAAAGGTGGTGGTAGAATAGAAGTGTCAAGCTATAGACCAGTTTGTATTTCTTCTATAATTGTTAAGATTTTAGAGAAATTATTGAGAAATCATATACAGCATTGTGCTGATGAGAGTAATTTTATCTTTGAGGGTCAGCATGAATTTGTTAAGGGGTGCTCTTGTTTTAGTAATCTGATTGCCTTTTATCTTAAAGTGACATGAGTGGTTGATTAGGGAAATGCATATACTGCCAATTTTTTGGATTTTACAAAAGCATTTCTTAGGGGACCAGTGCCACATGATAAGCTGATATTTAAGTTATAGCATTTAAGTTTAGATGTCAGGTTAGTGAATTGGGTCTTTGATAGACATCAGAGAGTTTGTGTGTGTGTGTGTGTGTGAGAGAGAGAGAGAGAGAGAGAGTGGTATCAAGGAAGCAGAAGGTTAAAAATATGGTTCCACAGGGCTCAGTATTGGGACATGTGTTATTTAACCTGTGTATCAATTATCAATGACATTGTCAATCAGTTGCTGGGGGGGGGGGGAGATATTCAGTTGTTTGCTGATGGTGTGAAGTTGGGCAGGGTTATTAATAATAGTGCAGATGTGGTAGCCCTTCAGGAGGATTTGAATAAACTGGGTGGGTAGGCAGAGAAATGGGGGAGGAGGGCAAGTTTAATTCGACTAAATGTAAGGTGTCTTGACGTTGGGATCCATTAATGGGAAGCTGCATACTCTGTTGGCAGACCTGTACTAGAGGAGGCAGAGGATCTTGAGGTAGTGATTGATAGTGAATAGTTTAATGGACATATTGCAAAGATGGTGAGTGAGGACACTGACCAGTGGAGATAGAAGAGTGGTTATTTCATTGTATAAATCCCTGATCAGACCACATTTGGATTATTGTGCTTAGATTTGGTCACCAGGATTTGAAGGGGATAAATTAACCTTGGAAATGATATCAGGGCTATAATGTTAGTATGAGGATAGGCTGAAGGCATGTGGATTGCGTTGGGATTCAATGCTGAGAAGGACACTGACCAGTGGAGATAGAAGAGTGATTATTCCATTGTATAAATCCCTGATCAGACCACATTTGGATTATTGTGCTTAGATTTGGTCACCAGGATTTGAAGGGGATAAATTAACCTTGGAAATGATATCAGGGCTATAATGTTAGTATGAGGATAGGCTGAAGGCATGTGGATTGCAAAGTTTGGTAGATAGGAGAGATGATATGATTGAGACATTTAAATTATTGAAAGGTAGTTACAGGGTTGACGCTGTATTTTGTATAGTAGAACAAAGGGAAGGGATGAGGACAAGAGGCCATCGCTGAAGGTTATGAATGGAAGTGGTGAGTAAGAGGGGCTTTTTTGCATGGAGGGTGATTGGACTTGGAATACATTGCCTGATAATGTAGTTAGAGCACAAACAGTGAATGAGTTTAAAAAGTGGTATGATAGAATTTGTGGTGCCTAGGATGGTCCTCCCAGAATGTCTTGTGACTCCATGGAGGTCTCCTCAATAATGACAATATCATACCTTTCTCATGGAAAGGCTTAGATGTTGGTTATACATTCTTACTAAATAGCTTAAGGAAATTACAACGTACAATAGAATATACATTAAAATAAATTTTAATACACTTCCAATATTTCGTCGACGTCACATTGCCATTTTCACAGGAACTTAAAAACAAGACACGTGCATGCAAGCACAATACACAGTAAATGAGCTCATTTACTGTGTGTTGTGCTAATTTCCTTAAGCTGTTTAGTAAGAATATCATACCTTGGCAGCAGACTTACAGACTTTATCCCCCCCCCTTCTTTTTTTTTTTTTTTTGCTTTTTCCGGTAACTAGTTCATATCCTGTCACATTCCATATTCTTCACCTTTTATATCGTTTGCTTCAGTCAAAATTATTAACTGAAGGGGGGGGGGGGTAAAAAAAACTCCTTGCAAATAGCATCACATCTATTCACATGAGTGTAGTGTGACTTTATCACACACACTTTATATACAAACAAAAGGATAAGTGATAACAAGTGCAGCACACATTTTTTTTTTAAACTTGTCCTTGGCATGTGCCCCAAGGTGGTGCCTACAAGGAAATCTGTTATGAATCTTGAGTAGATCTCCATTCTGCCATTATCGTATTGTTTGGTGGCAGATTTTCATATTTCCTTGAATTTGAATAAAATACAGCTGGACTATATAATATTTGTTTTTCTCATATAATACTTATCTCTACATAAACTCATTTAGTAACATAATGTTCTTTGTCTCACTCTCTCTCTCTCTCTCTCTCTCTCTCTAGAAATATATTCCAATTTTCTGATTGCATTGCCATGAAAAAAATGTAGTCTTCACATGCTTTCTAACAATATTCTTACCCAACTTTCTTTGAGGGTAGTGAAGAAATTATACATATGAGTTTAATTTTTGACTAACCTTTGATTCATACCATACCATAATGGTATACCATATGCCATACCATACATAATAGTTTACAATGAAAATATAGCAGCAAAACAAATTTTTTTTATTTTTCATCTTTCCCTTTTAGGCTCAGTGGCTTATCACAAGTAAAGTAACCTGCTTAATAGAAATCTAATTAATGCTCAGACAGGAGGATTAATCCTATCTGTAGAGTTTGCTGTGTCTCTCAATTATGTGTTTATTCCGGATCTGTTGTTTGTCTTGCAGGATGCTGGAAACACAGCAGGATTTTACCTACTGGAAACAGCAGGTAAAATCCTGTTACCTCTGTAAGATCAACTAATTTCCCTTTAATTAAAAAGCCCTTATGAATGTAGGATTGGAATCCATCTCTTTCTAACCAATGAGCACCATTATTATCAATTGAGGTGTAGAAGCTCATTGTCTTATTTTTTATAGATAGAAAAAAAAAAGTTTTTTAAATGAAATATTGTATTAAATGACAAGAATGAAATTTTTCATTTTTAATTTGGCAGTAATAATTAATAATACAGTATAATAATAATATTAATATGTAATACAATAATTTAACTAACAGACTTTGAGTAGAGTAGAATTCTGATGAATAGTGATGGTGGAAATATTTGTAGAAAATACAGGCAGCAGAAGGTCAAACATCTGTTTGAAAGAGATTGCAGTGGATTGATCATAGGCAGGTCTGTAATCAGTTTTAATTGTTCTCTTCTGTTCTGAGTCAAGTATTTTTAAGTATTTCTTAGGGACAAAACATGAAACATTATTCACTGGTTGGATGGATTTGTATAGAGTTAATATCTGTTTAGGGATAAAATAACATCTCACGTGAAAGTGAAAATCATATTTTTGATACTGAGTAGGACATAAGTGTAATATCTTTATGCTAAGAAATATTGAAAATTAGAGTTACTCTGTGAAAAGAAATCATGCCTTGTCTAAAGATTTGAGTGTTTTCAGCAATTTGAGTATTAAAAAAAATTTTTTTTTTCAACAAATAAGATAAGATTGAGTTTTACTAACATTAAAATTAACAATTTTATTAGAAACCCACTGAAAAGCAAATGGATTGGAAGTCATAATTTATTGTCTTAGAAGTTGACATTTTAAAAGTTATGTTGGTTTGTGTATTGCACGATTTGTCAAGTAGAAAGAGGAGTGCAGTGTATTGTCATTAGCAAAATTGTGGATTGGATTGGAATGGATTTGTATTCGACTAGAAAAGACTATTGTAATAATCCTTTCTCAGAGAACAAATCCAAGCTTCCAGAAAGAACTTAGCCGCTACACAAAACCAGCTACAAAAGGGAAAAACTGAACTTTCAAGCTATGTGAACGCAGATATCTGGATGATCCTGGAAAAGATTACGGAAAACACAGCGAACTCCTCCAAACGAAGAAAGAAAATCTGATTTCCAAATTCCAAAGACTAAAAGATCGAAAGAACCAGCTGCCATATTCAAATTTCTCCACAATGAACAATCACAACCAACCAGAAGCAAGAAACAACAGGAGCCACCAATCACATTCAGGTAACAGTAATATAGTGAACCTATCCAACCACGCTTTAAACAAAGACGAAATCTTGATACTTAACAAAGGTTTAAATTATGCCATAGCACCCAAATCGATAAACAAACTTGAATTTATTTGTAATATTGAAAGAGGCCTAAGATTCATCCCAAATAACATAGCAGAAAAAATACGTTTAGAAACCGCCAACATTTTAAATCATAACAAAACAATAACAAGCAACCTAACTCAACATGAATTAACAGCGATAAAATCACTAAAGTCAGATCCAAACATCTTAATAACCAGAGTGGATAAAGGAAGTGCCACCGTTATCTTAAACCGAACCATGTATATGGAAAAAATGAATCTGCTGGTTTCTGACAATAACACATATCAATTAGTTAACTATAACCCAACTGATAGAATAAAAAAGAAAACAGAGAATCTACTTAAGTCAATTACCACATGGCCCGAAGATATGATCAAAAAACTATTTCCACACTACGCTCGTTCCCCGAGAATTTATGGGCTACCGAAAATTCACAAAGAAAACACACTGCTAAGGCCTATAGTTGAAGGGATTGATAGCCCGACTTATTACTTAGCCAAAAAATTAGCAGCAACACTCAAAGAGTTGGTAGATCATTCCCCCTCCTATATCAAAAACACACAGCACTTCATAAACATCATCAAAGACATTACATTAGAAAAAGATGATCTATTAGTCAGTTTTGATGTCTCTGCCTTCTTTACGAATGTCCCAATCAATGACACAATTCTTCTTTTACAGAAGAAATTTCCTCCAAATATCATGGCACTCTTTGCGCATGTATTACGTTCTGGTTATTTTGTATGGCAAAACGCTTTCTATCTACAAAAAGAAGGCACAGCCATGGGCTCGCCATTATCCCCCCCCCCCCCCCCCCCCGATTGCTAACTTTTATATGGAACATTTTGAACAACTTGCTCTAGGTTCCTCCCCTTTAAAACCCAAAGTCTGGCTTAGATACGGTGACGATGTTTTCGCGATCTGGTCTCATGGCCGCCAGACACTAGAGACATTCCTTAGCCACCTAAACAAGCAACACAAATGCATACAGTTCACAATTGAGATTGAAAAACATAACACACTGCCGTTTCTAGATACACTTGTCACACGTCTTCCCTCGGGCAATCTTTCCTTCACTCTTTACCGAAAACCGACACGTACTGGCCAATATATACACATAAACTCCTACCACCACCCAACACAAAAACTAGGTGTCATATCGATACCCTAAAAAACAGGGCTCTGAAGATCTGCTCCAATGAACAGGCACTAAAAAATGAATTTAAAGTGATGAGCAATACTTTTCAAAAAAATGGATATAGCCAAAACACTATTAACAAAATTCTCTACAAGATCTCAATAAAAAACAAAGACAAACCAGACTACAGTAAAACTAAACCATTCACTACATTAAAGGGACATCAGACAAAATAAACAGAGTACTACAAAAATACAACCTCAAAGCCACCTTTAAACCTCCTGCAAAATTAAAAAGCTTACTCAACTCATCCAAAGACCCACTCCCTCTGCTGGCCCACCCTGGAGTATACCGTATTTACTGCACCTGCAACATACCATACATAGGAGAAACAGGACGCACAATTCCGATCAGACAAAAAGAACATAAACGACACATCAAATATAATAATTATGGTAAGCTGGCCTTTCTGATCATGCCTTGAACACCTTATATAGAATTGACTGGAAAAGCACTAGTTGTCTACATCACACCAAATCATAGTATGAACGCAAATTTAAGGAAGCTTGTGAGATCATTATCAATCACCCCCAATCTAAACAATAATGATGGTCGAAAAATCCCATTCACATGGAAGGCATATATTCGTCCCACGAATCCTTTCTCTCTAAGAACAACTATAAACAGGATCCTAAATCTAAAATAACAACTTTAATAATAAAAAATAGGACATCACTGTTAAAGAAAAAATTTATAAGAAAGAATGTTTATTCATGTTGTAATTTATAAATAATTTATTTTTTTAAATTTTATTTATTTTTTTATTTTTTAAATCAAAAATAACATTTGTAATAATAGAAATAGGACATCACTGTTACTGGAAGAAAAACCATCTGTAAGCAAGAATGTTTATTCATGTAATCATAAATTAAATCTAGCTTGATGTATTTTTTTTTTTTTTTCACTAGAGGTCATGCTAGTGAGTAGCATGTGATCAAATCATTGTTTCTCTAGCTTATGGTTTGAAATGTAATGCAGCTTGTCTTGTATATTTATGTATGCTCCAGATGATGATCTTGATATGAAGATCAAAACGTCGGGATAATAACAAGAGTTATTTTAACACGGTTGTAGAATCCATAATTTCAAAAATGACTGTTGTAATAACATAGCATCTCCATAGAATCCCAAGACTCATTGCAAGAAGGGCATTCTACAGCCACTCTACTTGTTCATTGCATGTGTTCTTTGCCTGTTTTTAGAGTCCCCCCCCCTCTTCCTTATGAGACCTGCTAACTCACCTTTATTTGAAAAGCTCTTATGAAAATTCTTTAGGTCCTAGGTGGGATTCGAACTCCTGTCTTTCCAAAGGTCATCATTGCTGACTGAGCTGCATAGAGGCTGTGATACAGTCTACTGCACTGTATCACTTCACATTAGTGAAACTCCATTATTAGTTTTAATATTTAAGAATAAAGATCATTCCACCATCATGTCATATTTGAGAAAAGAGAAAGCTAGCAAACTCAGTTACCAACTGGGTTGTAACTTTCTTAGCAGAAGGCAGAAACTTATGATGGGAACTTACTTAATAGACATTTATTCCAAGCCTACTAACTTGGTTGGCTGAGTGGTCAGCGTACTTGCTCTCCAACCATCCAACCAACCAGGTCAGAGATGAATTTCATTGTCCGGTGTGAAAACCATTGCCCTGCTTATTGGAGACCTGAAGTGGCTTGAAAAAAGTTCCATGTTTAGTCTCTGGGCAGGGTTTCCAGGCTATGTAAAGATAAATGGGGAAAAAAAAAATCCTTATTCCACCCATCCATGGTACAAAATGTGCTATAGGTTAGCATATAATCTTTTGTGGGTGGGAGCAACATAAAAGAGAAAAAAAAGAATAAAAAGCATGATTGATATCTAGAGCAACTACATGAACTTCCCCAGTCTCTTTTCCAAAGCATTTTACCAAAGGTTGCTGGCATAAGCAAGAAAACTCCTATTGATCAGCAGTAGTGAAATCTATACTAGCAATAATTTATTGGTTGACTTATTTTTTAGGTAGTAGAAGCTAACTCTTTATAGTTTCCTCCATTATGTTAGAAAGAATTTAACAAGAGCAATTAAATGATGGTAAAGATGGTGTTGCCTTTCTTGAGTTCAGCATGAACTAATTTCCAAACTGCAGATACTAGTGGAATATGGGAGAATCATCATCATCATCATCAAATTCCTGCCATGTACCCTCAAGGGGTGTACAGGATATGATAGTACTACATGAAAAAAATTACATCATTATTAATTTCCTATCTGCAATTTTCCTCCAAATCAGTCTGTTACTTGTCAAGACTCCAACATTATCAGATCTTATATTTCTATTGTCTAAGGCACTTTGTACCATATCAATCCACCTATATCTTGGTCTTCCTCTGGGTCATTTTGCTGCCAACCTGGCAGAGAACACTTGTTTTGCTAATCTTTCCTCACCCATTCTGTTTAAGTGACCATACCACCTGAGATTAGCTCTGCTAACGCATTCCTGGATGCTGACAGTGTCAAGTTCTTTCCTAATATCCTCATTTTTAATATGATATTGCCATTGATGCCATCTGTTCACGCCTATAATCTTTCTCAGGACTCTCATATCTGTGGTCTATAGTCTTTGGTCAAGAGTTTTACTTCTGACTCAGCTCTCAGATCCATAAGTTAAAACTGGTTTGAACACTGTCTTGTATACAGCTAATTTAGTGTTCCGACTAATTTCTCTCTTATTCCATATGAATTTATTCAATTGACTTCCCACCATACCAGTTTTGCCGATTCTGTTGTCTATTTCTATATTTAATTTACCATCTTCAGTAAAAATCGTGCCTAAATAGCTGAAATGTTTTACTTGTTCCACGGGAGAATTATATATATATATATATATATAAAAAAAAAAGATAGAACAAAAGTGAATTCTGGAGCATATGAGAAGAAGTTTGTTCATATTATTACTATTATTATTATTACCCCAAGACCCCATGGAGTCAAAGACTCATCTAGGAGCCTTTTATCATACATAGCTCATTCCATGCCTTAAGCACATTCAAATTCTTTGCAAACACCATACTCTCAGGCAAGACATTCCAATCATTCACAACTCTGCATGCAAAAAAAAAAGCCTGCTTCTCACTCCCCTGCTCACACCCTCCGTATACAGCTTCCAGGAATGACCTCTGGTTCTCCCTTGATCTCCCACTGTTCTCTGTAGAACCTCTCCAACATTGATCCTATTACAACCCCATACTAACTTGTAGGTCTCTATCATATCTCCCCTCTTCCTCCTATCCACTAGACTCTGTAAATTGCATCTTCTCAATCTTTCCTCATATTCGACATTCAAGAAGTCAAAAACTACCTTAGGCAGTTGCCTCTGGACCCTTTCCAACATCTCTTCGTCCTTTTGAAAACCAGGTGACCATATCTGTGCACAGTAGTCCATGTGAGGCCTAATCAAAACCTTATACAGTGGAACAAGAATCTCCCCACTTCTACAAGTAAGTGTCCTCTGCATCGTTCCCAGAAGTCTTTGTGTTGTCCTCACAATTTTGGCAATGTGTCCCCTAAATCTCAGATCCTTATCCACTGTCACTCCAAGATCTCTTATTTCCTCCACCTCTGACAGTATATCCTCACCAATCATAAATTCTGCATCCCATCTTTGTTTCCCAAGTTTTAAAACCTTACATTTTGCAACATTAAACTCGTATCCCCATTCCCGTGCCCATTCACTCAATTTATTCAAGTCTTCTTATAAGGCTACAACATCTCCACTCTTCATAATTCATTCCAATTTTGCATCATCTGCAAACAACTGAATATCTCTATCCAAATCTTTGCCAATATCATTAACATACAAGTTAAACAGTAATGGCCCTAAAACAGACCCTTGAGGTATATCACTAGTGACTTTCCTCTTCTGGGATATTGCTCCCCCATACACAACTTGCTGATACCTATCAGATAGCCAGTCTCCAGTCCAATGCACTAATCTAATATCTAACCCCCATCTGCTGTAGTTTGACTGTCAACTTATCATGTGGTAATCTATTAAAAGCCTTTGTGAAATATTGAATACTAATAAAAGATTCGGTCCTGATGCCTGGAGTTTTTGTATCCAGTTTGTATGAGCTTCTTCTTACTTTTCTTACAAAAAAAATATCAAAGGAGAAAATGAATGTTATTTCCTTGAAATGCATTTACAAGAAAAGTAAAAAGTTGGGAGATTGTATTTTAGTGCAATTTTAGTGCGTCCTGTGATGAGTCTTGGGACTCCATGGAGATGTCATATAATAATAATATTATTAATAATAATCTTTTTCAATTGAAGGTTGCAGTGATCTTCCAATTTTTTCTTCCAATTGCACTACAGAAGTGTTATATGAGCTGAAGACTCACCTAATGGTTAGTGTAAGCATCTCAGAGATGGGAGAAGCTTACACATAATTCACACAACACTCTTACAATTCCTATCTTTTGTTAAATCATTCATTGATAAAGTAAAGCATTCGAGATGCCATTGGCAACCCATTCCACTCATTCAACATTATCCAAGCAAAAACAGGTTGTAGGTTCAAATCCTCCTGTGGGCATGGATATTTGTAATTATCTTTAGGTGTCAGATGAACTTCATCACCTGGTGTGAAAGACCACCACCCTGCTTATTGGAAGGAGGCCTGAAGTGGCTTGCAAAATTCCATTTGGTCTCTGGGGAAGGATTTCCAGACAGTAAAAAATACAAAAAATATATAAACTTAATAAAAAAATACAGAAAAAATAATCCATAGCCCACCCATCATACAACCACAATTTTTATGTGGTTCTCACCATTATGTGAGAACCACATAAAAAATAAAAAGATCTTCATGCTAGTTATACTCGCACACAATTTTTGGGATTGACTCATTCTGTTGTTTTCTCTCCTCCTGTCATGTTTTGAAAAATTTTTCTACATCAGTTTTATAAAATCCTTATGATTACTTCTATGTTTCTTTCATATCTCCCCTTTTCATGGAGTCGAATTCCATCTAGGATGTGAAGAACTTTCATAGGGGCTTTTAAACTGAAGATTCGAGTTAGTTTATGGAAGTGTCAGAGTTTTCCCTCCTAGAAAGTTAGGTTTTTCATTTCAAATTCAGGCAGACCAGCCAGAACTTCCAGTTTACAAATATAATGCACTAGTCTCATAGCCTTAGTTGCTTTGCCTGCAGTTACAAATAATCAATAACCTCTTTTCTGCCTATCAGCTAGACTTTGTAATCCACACACACACACATTAATGTAGAATGTTGCCTAACCATCACTTCCTCTCCAAGAAACTCAAGTGACCATATCTGTGCAGTAGTCTGGATGTCACTGTTTCAAGCCTTATTAGAAATTATACAAGCATCAGTGAGGGGAAACATTAAAACCTTGATGAATTGAGGTAGTAAAAGCTGGCACAACAGCTGATTAGCCTCCAGTAATCTTGTACCTCATCATTGTGGTGTGAAGGTATGTAGATGAAGCATATTAAAAGTGTATACTTCCAGAAGGGCCACCCCTAAGAATAAAGGCTATATCAATATACCTGGTCAACACAGGAAGCATTCGTTATCTTGTTGGGTTAGCAGCTCATCAGAGAACATTCAACTGTGTTGTTTAATAAAACCAGTTTGAAAGACTGGGTGGCCATATAGGAACATTACCAGTACAGAATTAAAAAAAAAAAAAAAGTGAAACTAAAGGAGGAAATACTGATACACTTGGAATGTAAGATCACCAACAGGAAAAGAAGAAGAATTAATTGAAGAACTTAAAAAATCATAACATTAAAATTTGTCTAATTTATCTGAGACAGAAAAAAGCAAAGGAATAAAGCACAAATTTTAATGTATGATTTTCAAGTGCGATTACATATCAAGCAGTTAGAAATGAATATATAGCAGAGTAGAAAAACATGAAAGAGAAACTAAAGGAGTTGGAATAATGCTACATAAAAATATAAGAGAACTAGTACAAAAATATAATTATATATCAATAGAATACTACATTTAAAACTAAGGAAAGGAATTAAATATTATTAGTGTAATCGGTTGTTATTATAATCCAAGGGGTATAAGGGACAATGTAGATAGTATGTATTGGCAAATTAGCATGATGAGTGCAGGTCGAGTAATCATTATGGGGGATTTTAACTTTGGGGACATAGATTGGGAGAAGGAATGGTCACAAGGAACAAAGAAAATGGAGTTTATACAGTTGTTAAGAGATAACGATCTGAGACAGCATGTAATGGAATTGAGAATAAATAGTACATTTTATGATCATAAAATAGCATGAGAGAATATAAGAGGACAGAAATATGCGATTGATTACATTATAGCTAATAGAGAATGTAGACAAAATTATTGATGCAGGACAATAAGTTAGTATTTGGAGTGATAAAACTATACCAAATCAAAGAATAAAATAAAACACAATGTACAAAGATGTGCTGAAAAGTTGTGATAATCACCATGAAGAATTTAGAACTATGTAATTTATACATTATTCTACATATTGCCCACAAAGTGTTACAATGCTGCTGCATCATTTGCAATCATCTGAGAAAAAAAGTCTTTCCCTCGTTGCAGAAACTAGTCCTCAGCTGCAGATATGACTTCATCATCTGTGGTAAATTTTGTTCCTTTCAACTATTTCTTTAAATTTGGGAATAGGAAATAGTCGGGGCCAGGCCTGGTGAATAGAGTGGGTGAGGCAAATAGGGAAGGTAAACAGGATGGTGGAATGTTACTTAGGGTAAGAGATGAATTGTGCTTGCTCAGTGTAGAGAATCTAGAGAACTTGACATAGGCTAATCTAATAAGTGGTATGGTCACTTAAACAAAATAGGAGAGGAAAGGTTAACAAAATAGGTGTTTGATGACAAGAAAAAGACCCAGAAGAAGACCAAGATCTAATTGCATTGATTCAGTCAGAAGTGCCTTAGAAGAACAGAATATTAGATATGACAATATTGGAATGCTGACAAGTAATAGATTAATTTGGAGGAAAATTGTTGATAAAGGATTTGTAATAATGTAAACTTAATCTTGTAGTACTGTCAGTAGTACCCCTTGAGGGTGCATATTAGAAATTTGATAATAATGATGATCACCCAATTTAACATAGTGATGGAGGGAATAATGAAAGAAGTAAACAAAATTGAAAAGTATGGAATACAAATTAAAAACAAAAAGTTAAGAATAATTTGATATGTTGATATTCAGTTGTTTAACTATCCAACTATTAATTAATTAATTAATCCCACTTCCTCATTCTTGTAGATAAACTTATATGCTGGTTATACATAGCTTTTAATTTTTCAGGAATTACAGTGTATATTAGAATATTAATTAAAAACTTTAATCAATACCTTTCTATATTTTGGCAGTGTTACATTGCCATCTTCAAGGATCACCAAACAATGATATGTGCACACAGGCACTAGCACTAAGCAAATAAGGCTGGAGAAAGACAACTGAAGTCGGTCCTAAAGGTGTCCCCCTACCAGGCTAAATTGGGTTGTCTTGGCTGTTGGGCTGATATTCGTAGAATGCAAGCTTCCCAAATTTGGGGCAGTCTTCTGCACCCAAATTTGTCGATGTTTGGGAAGTTTTTCAGAGCTGAGGCTGATTCCAGGAATAATCTTTCAGCAAGTACTTGCAATAAGTACAAGTATGAAAGATTAGTTGTGGACTACTGCATACTGATTTACTTTGCTTGATTATTAGTAAAATAAAGGAGCTTGGGTCAAAGAGAAAGGAAATAAGAGAGAGTTCAGAGGTGTGTAATAAATATTATATTAGAGCTATACATTATTAGCCATGAAAATGACTATGATAAGATTGATATACAGTAATCCCTGAATTATTCAACCACAGTTGAGAGCAATTGCCCTTTGGATAATCAAAGATTGGATAACCAAAGGTATACAATTACATGGGGCTATACCATAAGCCATTTGAGATCCTAACCAATTACAGGTTGGTTAATTGAAGGTTTGTTCATTTAGAGGTCATATAATTGAGGGATCACTGTATTATTTTCCTGATACATTATTATATTTATTTATTTATTTATTATTATTTTTTTTTTTGTGATAGAGATTATTCTTGATATATTATTGCATTAAAAGTAGTCAGCTTTCTATCACTGTTTGTGTTTAATTCAGATCTGGAATTTCACTTACTTTGAGAACAAATTTCATATTTATTTGTAGGGAGGAACGCCAGTCTGGGAAGACTTTTTGGGCAAAGCCATTAAACTTCATTCTCAGCTGAAGTAAGTTTTTCCAGTACATGCTATTTATCATATAAAATAAATAAGTATATAAAAATAAAATAATTTTACTGATTAGCATGTGTATGTGTGTGTATGTATCTACATGATACATGATATGAGAGAAGTGTGTAGTAATAAATTATAAAACAAACATAAAATTGAATATTATACCCTGATATTTATTTTTTGGTCATAATTTATATCTGTTGTAAAGGCTTTCATATACAGTTAATTCAGTAGTTAATTCCCTTACATGCAATGATGATCATGATAATTGAAGATATTGTTATAGAATGGAGGCAGCTCTATTTTTGATTGAAAATAGAGTTATAGGTTGCACTATATTTAAAAAAAAAAATCTGAATAAATTTGTGTAAGAATAAGACAGCTCCAGTAAGCCAGTGCAGAATTATAATAATAATTATTATTACGGACAACTTCATGGAGTCCTCAGATTCACTGAGGGAGACCCTAAACATCATGCCAAGCACTATTTGCACGGTAGCTATCATGTTTTGCTTTGAACTCATTCATTCACCACTATCCAGGCAAAAAATCCAGTCCTGACACTCCTACTAATTATACTCTTGCTCAGTTTCCAAGGATGCCTTAGTTTCCCTACTACCAGACCTATTCTGAAAAATTTCTTTTGTATTAATCTTATAAAAATCCTTTAGTAATTTATGTCTCAATCATATCAACCCTTTTCTGCCAGTCAACCAATTTCTGTAACTACAAATTTTCAACTTGTTCTCATAAGGTTCATTCAGTAAACCTGCTATCATCTTGGTCATTTGCCTGTGGATCCTCTCCACCTCTTCCTCATCACCAAGAAACCCAGGTGACCAGATTTGTACACAGTGGTCAAGATAGGGTCTTATCAAGTCTCAAAAAGATGAAGTAACCTGCTTGTCTCTGTTCATCAAAGTATTCTTCAGTAACGTAATCCAATGAGCTGCTTTATCTACTTTTACAATATGCCCTCTAAACTTTAACTCCCTATCCATCAACACTCCCAAATCCCCAGCTTTATCAATTTCCTGTAGTACAATTTCATCAATGTGATACACTCTGGTAATCTTTTCACCCCAAAATACATAATCTTACACTTTGCTACATTAAACTTATATCCCTTCTTCTTTGCCACAAATCGACTGTCTATCCAAATCAGCCTGCAAAATTTTAACATCATCTTAATGAACTATTCTACCCAATTTTGCATCATCCGTAAATAGCTGAATGGTGCCTTTCAGATCCTTTCCTATATCATGAATGTACAAATTAAAGCAGCCCCAAGAACAGCCCTGCCACTAGTCATGCCTTCTATGGACTCTACTTCTGAATAAACTATGATCCTGGTATCTCTATCTCTCCATCAACTACCGTCTTATCTACTTCGCCAACTTTATATCCATCCCCATGTGCAACAATTTATTAATTAGAATTTCATGTGATATTCTGTTAAAAGCCTTTGCAAATTCCAGCAGTATCACTGTAAACCCATTACCTTTATCCAACTCAGCTTTCACTGTATTATAAAATGTGAGCAAGTTACTGAGGTACAACCTACCCTTCACAAAACCATGTCCCCCCCCCCATATAGTATCTTGTTTCTGTCTGTCCATGCTTATATTTTGCCCTTGACCGACTTCTTCAGTACCTTGACTACGACTCCTGATATGCTGAGCAGTTGGTAATTTGCTACATCAGTCTTGGAGTCCTCTTTATGCAATGGAACTATTATCCCCTCCCTCCACCCCACTCGGGACTAACACACAGCTAAGACAGATTAAACAACATAGGCAAAGGCACTTCCCTAGTACCTTCTCATAAAACTCGAGCTAGTATACCATCTAATTCCATAGTTGTATTCACATCAAGGTTCTGTAATATGCTATGCATCTCCAGTTCATCTACCTCAGTTTCCATGTGAGCCTTTTGCCTCTTGTTAATGTAATATCTCCACCTGGATAATATACTCTTGCAAAGTGTTCACTTAGTAATTCTACCATTTTGCCTGACTCAGTTATCTCACTATCATCAGCATTCATTAAAATCATTCTGTCATAAACATTCTTCTTTTTTGCAACATACTGAAAGAAATCTTTGGGATTATCGAGTGCTGTATGGGGATTCGCTATTAAGAGGTGTAATAATTGAGAGTTTAACGAAGTCGTACCAGCCGAGTGCGAACATAAAAGACGTCAGCGAATCTATTCGACTGCAAAAACAGAGGGTGAAAGAGATGATAATCGTGGCAGGAACGAATGATCCGAAAGAGGACAAAATGGAAATGATAGAGGATGTGAGGGAGTTATTTGAGGTAGCAAAAGAGAAGAGTGAGAGAGTTAGGATGGTGAGTATCTTACCGTGGTATGACAGCGAAGTGTTTAGAAGGACGGCCATAATTGCCAATGACTTTATGTGTGGGTTATGCATGGAGAGTGGTGTGGAATTTGTGGATGTGTGGAATGAGTTCGATGGGCGAAAGGACTTATATAAGATGGATGGGTTACATTTGAATGGAGTTGGTGTACGGAGACTTGAAAAAGTGTTGATGAATGATGTGGAAGTGGATGTACAGACTCAGGGAAACTAGATTTATTAAGAGGGGGGGGAATAAATATGCAGACTTTAGGGAGGCAGTTAAGTGTATGAATGAGTATATTATGCCTGAGCGAGTACGACGGACAACAAATCAGAATGGGATAGTTAGTATAAGGCATCAAAGTAGGGATGAGACAAATGGGCTTCTGCGATTCATGTACACTAATACCAGGAGTATTAGGAACAAGAAGGAAGAGTTTTTGGCCATGGTTGGCACTTCCAGGCCACAGGTTGTTGGTATTAGTGAAACATGGCTGACAGAAGATGATAAAGCTAGTGGGATTGAATGTGATGGGTATAGCGTGTTCAGGAGTGACAGGGTGAATAAAAAGGGGGGAGGAGTGTTATTGATGATAGCTGATGAGCTTCAGCCAAGGAGTATAGAAGTTGAACTGCAGGATGGGGAAAAAAGCACATTTGAGGCTGTTTTTTGTGTGAGATAGAATCTAGCAGAACAAAATATACAATTGGGTGCTGCTATAGACCAGGTGATGGAATAGATGGTGGGGATAGTATGCATAAGCAAATAGAAGAAATGAGTGGAAGGAGGGTAATTATTATGGGTGATTTCAATTATGGTAACATTGACTGGAAAGAGGAGAGGGCACATGGGAGGAAGGAATTGGATTTTATGCGGTTATTAAGGGACAACTATCTACGGCAACATGTAGTGGAAAATACCAGGGGGCAGAGAGTGCTGGACCTAGTAATTGCAACTGAGAATGTGGCTGTAACGAACATGACCATGTTGCCACCAATTGGTGAGAGTGACCATAAGGTCATGACTTGGGAGGTGGCTAAAGGAGTCGAATTTACAATTAAGACAGGGTATATGTGGAATTACCGGGCTGGTAAGTATGACAAGCTTAGGTGTGTGCTTGGCTCAATGCCATGGCATGTAAAACTGCAAGGGCTGGATGTTGATAGTGCATGGGAGGTGGTTAAGAACTGTTTGCAGGAGGCAATGGTTGACTGTATACCAGGAGTCCGAATAATAAATCAAGTAGGGGTTAAATGGATGAATAACACTATTAAGCTTGAGCTGCAAAAAAAGAAACAATTGTGGAGGGAATTTAAGGAGAAGGGTGACCATCAGGCGCAGGAACAGTATAATGCTCAGGCCAGGATGGTAACAAGGGTGGTAAGAAAAGCAAAAGCAGATTATGAAAGGAAATTGGCCACGCAGGCTAAAGAGAATCCCAAACAGTTTTTTCAATATGTTGCAAGTAAAAGGAAAAATGCTCACGGTAGAATGATCTTAAAAAATGCTGAGGATAGGGAGGTAACCGAATCAGTCGATATTGTGGAAAACCAACAGCTTATACTGGAATTGTGATGAATGAAGTAGAGGTAACTAGTCTATTACAGAACCTCAATGTCAATACATCTGTGGGATTGGATGGTATACCAGCTCGTGTCGTACGTGAAGCGGCTAAAGAATTATCGGTGCCCGTGACCATTTTGTTTAATTTGAGCCTCAGGACTGGGTCAGTCCCAAGGGGGGTGGAAAGAGGGGAAAATAGTTCCGCTGCACAAAGGTGGTTCCAAGGCTGCTGTTGAAAATTACTGGCCAATCAGCATAACAGGAATCATTATCAAGGTCTTAGAGAAAATAGTCAAGAGGAAAATACAAGATTGGATAGAAGAAAATGGGATACTGTATCGAGGACAGCATGGTTTTGTGAAGGGTAGGTCATGCCTCAGTAACTTGCTCACGTATTATAACACAGTGACGGCTGAACTGGATAAGGGTAATGGGTTTACAGTGATTCTACTGGACCTTGCTAAGGCCTTTGACAGGATACCACATGGAATTCTAATCAGTAAATTGCAGCATATGGGGATGGATATAGGGTTGGTGAGATGGATAGGAGGGTGGTTGACGGAGAGATATCAGAGAGTGGTTTACTCAGGAGTAGAGTCCACAAGACGGCCTGTGACTAGTGGTGTGCCACAAGGATCTGTTCTTGGACCACTGCTGTTTAATTTGTTCATAAATGATATAGGAAAGGATCTGAGAGGAACAGTTCATTTGTTTGCGGATGATGCGAAGTTGGGTAGGGCAATAGTGAATGCAGATGACGTCAAAATTTTGCAGGATGATTTGGATAGATTGGAGGTCTGGGCTAAGGAGAATGGATGTCAATTTAATGTGGCAAAATGTAAGGTTATGCATTTTGGGGTGAAAAGATTGGCGGCAGTTTACTGCATTGGTGGAACCGTGCTCCAGGAAATTGATGAGGCACGAGATTTAGGAGTGTTGGTGGACAAGGAATTGAAATTTAGGGGACACATCTCTAAAGTGGCCAAATCAGCTCATCAAATCACTTGATTGCTGAAGAATACGTTGACAAGCAGGTTATTGTTCCTCTGTATCGAGCCTTGATAAGACCCCATCTTGACTACTGTGCTCAGATTTGGTCACCTAGGTTTCTTCTTGATGGGGAGGAGGTGGAGAGGATCCAGAGGCGAGTGACCAAGATGATAGCAGGTCTGTGGAATGAACCTTATGAGAACAGGTTGAGGATTTGTGGGTTGCAAAAATTGGTTGATAGGCGGAGGAGGGGAGATATGATTGAGACATTCAAATTACTGAAGGGTTTCTATAAAATTAATTGAGAAGATATTTTTGAGAACAGGGCTGGTTGTGGGAGGACTAGGGGACATCCATGGAAACTGGGCAAAAGTGTGGTTAGTAAAGGTGTTAGAGCTGGGTTCTTTACTTTTAGAGTAGTGAATGAGTGGAATGCGCTCCCTGAGTCTGTGGTGGATGCTGTGACAGTGAATGAGTTTAAGGCGAGGTATGATAGATACTGTATGAATGTCGAATAGTTGTGATGAATATGATTTGGGGCCTCCCTCGATGAGTCTAATGACTCCCTGGAGTTGCCCGTAATAATAGTAATAATAGTAATAATTATCTTTGTCCTGTTTTGCTGATTTCCTTCCATACTCTGTTTTGCCTTTCTTACCACACTGTCTAACCTTCTGGCCTGTGCTTTGTACTGCTTATGTGCTAGCTGGTTTTCTCCTTGAATTTCCCCCTGTAAATTTTTCTTTTTTTTGTAGCTCCAGCTTAATGTTGGTATTCATTCATTTAACTTCCACTCGATGTATTCTTCTGACTCTAGATATGCTATCTGTTGTTGCTTCCCTTAAATACTCCTTTCTATTCCTATCAACATCCAACTCTTGCAGTTGCACATGCGATGACACTAATCCAAGCGCTCTCCTAAGTTTGTCATACTTATATCCTCTCCACATATATCCTCTCTTAAATGAAATTCCAGACATTTAGCCACCTTCCAGGTTAAGACCATACAATCACTCTCACCAGTTGGTGGTAATGTGGTCATATTGGTTATAGACAAATTTTCTAAAGTACTAGATCTAGCATTCCCATATCCCTAGTACATTCCATAAGTGCTGCCTCATGTAATTATTCCTTAGTAACTGCATAAATTCCATTTCTTTCATATCATGTATCCTTCCTATCTATGTTCCCACAGTTGAAGCCCCTCCCCATAATAATTATCTGCCCTTCTCCCCTTGGAGTTATTTACCAATGCATACTATCTCCATCACCCTTTACACTCCATGTTCTGTAGAAGCAACCAACTGTATATATTGTTCTGCTAGCCAGTATTTCTCACCAAATTGCTAAAATATGCTATTTTTACTAGCCTGCAGTTGAATTCCTACTTTCTTTGGTTACAGTTCATTGGCTGTCATCAATAATAACTCCTCCTCCATTCTTTTCTCTGTATCCTTCTTGAAAACACTATACTCTTTATTTTCTATCCCACTAACTATATCATCTTCTGTCAGTCATGTCTCATTAATGCCAATAACCTTTGGCCAGGATGAACTAACCAATGCCAAAAACTCCATCCCCTTGTTCAGAATATATATTGCATTAGTGTAGATAAAGTGCAGTAGCACCTTAGGCCCCACTGCCATCCTAACGCTTTGTTCTTGTTTTCCCATTCTTGTTTGTTTGGTTCTAACTTAGGCATTTTCTGCACATTTTTACACTCATGTGTTGAGGCTTAAGTGCTGTGAAGAATTCATGTTGGAGGTTTAATGGAATATTATCGGCACTGAAAAAGGATTAAAACTAATTTTAATGCTTCCAATATTTCATCTCAGTCACAGAGATATCTTCAGGGATCTACAAATAACTTTTTACTCAATGTGGTACTCAATCTTAAAGACTACACAGGTAAGCTCAAGGCTTTATTATTAGATCGCTCCACTTACCTCCCCATTGATTACAATCCCACCAACTCACAAATTAGAAAACTCCATAGGCTCCTTAAGAAGGTCACTTCTTGGCCTGTGGAGATTACCAACAGACTAAAACCCTATAACTCTAGACCCCCCCGCATATATGGGCTCCCAAAAATACACAAAGAAAATGTGCCATTACGTCCCATAGTGGATGGCATTGATTCCCCCACTTACAAACTAGCCAAGCATTTAGCCAAAGCGCTCTCACACTATACTGGCAATACACCATCACACATAAAAAACTCAGTCCACTTCAAAGCCAGTATAGAAAACCTTACACTCCAACACAATGACATAATGGTCAGTTTTGATGTCTCCTCCCTATTCACGAATGTCCCTCTCAAAGAAACCTTAGAGCTAATCCAAGCTAAATTTCCTCCCGATATCTCAGCCCTATTTCAGTTTACAATGAACTCAGGCTATTTCGTTTGGCAGGAAAAATTCTACAAACAGATAGAGGGGACAGCCATGGGTTCACCACTTTCCCCACCCTTGGCCAACTTTTTCATGGAAATGTTTGAAGAGAAAGCCTTAAACTCAGCCCCACAAAAACCTACCATATGGCTTCGCTATGTTGATGATGTTTTCGCTATTTGGCCACATGGCCCGGATTCACTCCTCTCCTTCCTAACACACTTGAACAACCAACACCATCATCATCATCATCATCAAATTCCTGCCATGTACCCTCAAGGGGTGTACAGGATATGACAGTACTACATGAAAAAATTACATCATCACTAACTTCCTATCTACAATTTTCCTCCAAATCAGTCTGTTACTTGTCAAGACTCCAACATTATCAGATCTTATATTTCTATCGTCTAAGTACCGTATCAATCCACCTACATCTTGGTCTTCCTCTGGGTCGTTTTCCTGCCAACCTGGCAGAGAACACTTGTTTTGCTAATCTTTCCTCTCCCATTCTATTTAAGTGACCATACCATCTGAGATTAGCTCTGCTAACGCATTCCTGGATGCTGACAATGTCAAGTTCTTTCCTAATATCCTCATTTTTAATATGATATTGCCATTGATGCCATCTGTTCACGCCTCTAATCTTTCTCAGGACTCTCATATCTGCGGTCTCTAGTCTTTGGTCAAGTGTTTTACTTCTGACCCAGCTCTCAGATCCATAAGTTAAAATTGGTTTGAACACAGTCTTGTATACAGCTAATTTAGTGTTCTGACTAATTTCTTTCTTATTCCATATAAATTTATTCAATTGACTTCCCACGATACCAGCTTTGCTGATTCTGTTGTCTATTTCTATATTTAGTTTACCATCTTCAGTAAAAATTGTGCCTAAGTAGCTGAAATGTTTTACTTGTTCCACCGGTTCTCCATTCACAACACAGTTGACATTTTCAATGATTCTGCCTATTTTCATTGTCTTTGTCTTTTTATTGCTGACCTTCATACCATATCTATTACAACAGCTATTCAATTTAGTCAGAGAATCTTGCAGACTTGTAGCGGATTTATTTAGAAGTATAACATCATCCGCATAAAGCAAAGAGCTGACATTAACATCTCCAATTTTGATATCAGGTTTAATACCACATTCCTTCATAATGTGATCCATATAGATAATGAATAACAGAGGGGATAATGTACATCCTTGTCTCACACCAGATTTAACATTAAACCATCTTCCTGTACTTCCTTCAATTCTAACTGCTGACTCACATCTCAAATAAAGACTAAGCATTGCTTGATATAATGCCCCATTGACACCATATAACTGCAGCGTATTGAATAGCTTCTCTCTTGGCACCTTGTCATATGCCTTTTCCAAATCGACAAAACTTAAATACAGATCTTTGTTATATTCCCATGCTTTCTCGACTATTTGTTGTAAAGTGAAGATCTGATCCTGACAGCCTCTATTTGGCCTGAATCCAGCTTGTTCTTCACCAAGCTTTTCTTCCACAATTCTTCTCAACCGTTTCTCAAGTATACTTGCATAGATCTTGCCAGGAACACTCAGTAGGGAAATACCTCTGTAATTCTCACATTCAGTTTTATTTCCCTTTTTATATATGGGTACTATGAGAGCTCTACTCCAATCATCGGGAATTCGTCCCTCTGTCCAGGCTTTCTGAACTATGCAGTGCAGCCACTGTAAGACTCTTATACCACCATACTTCAGCATTTCTGGTCGAATATCATCTACTCCTGCTGCCTTTCCACATTTCAAGCCTTTGATGGCTTTTTCTACTTCAAGTATGGATATGTATTCCTGACTGCATGCCTGGTCAGTGTTTTTTATCACTGTGCTGTCATCACTACTTGTTTCATTTAGCAGTTTTTCAAAGTAATTACTCCATACTTCATGGATATCTTTTTCTCCTGTTTTCATTTCACCTTTATCATCTCTAATTCCTTTTACAGCACTCTTTCCTCCATTCCTAAGCTTCTTCAACAACCTCCAGAATATTTTGCCACCTTCTTGATATTTATTTTCTATATTCTTGCCAAAGTCCTCCCATGACTTTTGTTTAGCTAGTTTTACACACTGTTTAGCTTTCTTACATTTGTCTCTGTATTCTGTAAGAGTAAAAGCTGACTTATTTGCCAGGAACTTTTGATATGCTTTCTTCTTTTCCTTCACTGCCTCTTTAACTTCCTGTGTCCACCAGGGAGTTCTGATTTTTTTATCCTTGCACACAACCTCACCACATGCCTCTCTGGCAGAATCAATCAATGTTTCCTTCAGAGTTTGCCACTTAATCTCCAAGGCTTGATTCCTGTTCTCAAACTCTTTCATTTTCTTTTCAATAATATTTCTGTATTTTAGTCTACAGTTCACATCTGAGAGCTGCTCAACTTTTATTCGCTTTAAAACTTTCTTACATCTTATTCTTTTCAATATGAAATTCAATTTTATCCTGCTCAAGACTAAATAGTGATCACTTCCAATTTCAAATCCTCTGTACACTCTGGTGTCCTGCACCAGGGAGAAAACATCACTATCAACAATAACATAGTCAATGAGACTTTTCTTATTCCTAGCCTCTTCTCTCCATGTGAATTTGTGCACATTTTTATGTTGGAACATGGTGTTAGTAATAACCAGTCCATGTCCTGAGCAGAAATCCAACAGATATTTGCCATTATTATTAGCTTTGCTCTTTTCTCCAAATTTTCCCAAAATATTTTTGTATGTCTCACAATCATTTCCTACTCTACTATTTAGATCCCCAACAAGGACCAACTTTTCCTTTTTCATTGTGTCAGTTGCTTTTTCTAAAGCCTCAAAAAATTCCTCCACTTCTACCTTAGTAGAACCTTCTGTGGGACCATAGGCACAAATAAGTCTCATTGTCCAGTTCCCCATTCTCATATTTGCCCACATTACTCTACTTGAGACTGACTGCCATTCAAGAAGATTAGCCTCGTATTTTGTGTTGAATACTATGGCTACTCCTTCTTTTCCTTGATTATCATTGCCTGAATATAACATTTTGTATTTATTGCTCAGAAAGATCTCACCAGTTTTGGTCTTTTTTGTTTCAGTCACCCCTATTATATCGATCTGGTACTTATCTAATTCCTCAGCTAGCTCCATTTCTTTGCCATTCAGGCTTCTTACATTGATAGTACCGATCTTTAACTCTGGTGATGTTGAGTTGGGGTTTGTTTTCAGATTTGTTCCAGTAGCTGACTTTTCGCTGTTCGCCCTGGTTCCCTGGCGAAAACAACGGGGGCCTTGTTTAACCGGGCGACGCCCCAGCCGGCATGAAATTTTGTCATGTTGTACCATCATTTTTTATTTTGGTTTAACCAATAAGAATACAATTTGGTCGGCTAAATCCCAAATTGCCAGCCCATCCTCGTTCGTTCAGTATCAAAGTAGATACCCAACAGGGTGCACCATGAGAAGGTGAGGATTGGACATTAGGTCAGAAGCCCTGGTCGGTTCTCCGCATTCCTTTAAAGGCTATGTGGAGGTCTCCTCTCAGTTATACAGCTTTGACCCTTAAGCACCCCACAACCAACACCCTAGAATCAAATTCACCCTGGAAAAAGAGGAAAACAGTAACCTCCCCTTCCTAGACACACTAGTCACCCGCCAACCTGATGGAACCTTGGTTTTCTCAGTTTATAGAAAACCCACCCATACAGGCAGATACATTCACCAACAATCCCCCCCCCCTCACAACAATATGGAGTTATTAAAACATTATTCAACAGGGCAAAAATAATCTGTTCTAATGATCAAGCCCTAACCACTGAACTAAATCACATCCGTGACACTTTCTCAGCCAACGGCTACCCCCTCCAAAAAATCCAAAAAATACTTAACCCAGTTATCCACTACCCACCACCCCCTCCCCTTCACAAAAAAGATTGCTCTAAATCCATCACTATTCCCTACATCAGAGGCACCTCAGAAAAAATCAATAAAATCTTAAAAAAACATGACTTGACCACCTGTTACAGACCACACAAAAAACTGGCATCCCTTATCTGCTCCACCAAAGACCAACCACTTCCCCTAGACCTACCTGGTGTATACCAGGTCCCTTGCAGCTGTAAACTGTCCTACTTTGGCCAAACAGGCAGGACAGCAAATATCAGAATCTCAGAACACAAGGATTACATCCGATTTCACCAGTACAGCCACTCTGGGCTTGCAGACCACGCTCTGGATACTCGCCACAGAATAAGATGGAAGAAAGCCACAGTAATACACCGCAGCAAGTTCAAGTATGAAAGACTATTCATGGAATCAGCCTCGGCCCTTAGGAACATGCCAAACCTCAACAAATTTGGATGCATGAAACTGCCCCAAATTTGGGAAACTTTTATCAAAAGAACTTCAGCCCAAAGGCCAAGAACTACCAATATAGCCCGCCAGGGGGCACCATCAGGACTTTAGGAAAACGCTAGCGTCCTAGCCTCAGTCTCATTTGTTGTATTAGTACTTGTGTGCACGTGTCTTTTTAGTAAGTTCCCAAGAAGATGGCAACGTGACGTTCGCCGAAATATCGGAAAGTGTATATTAAAGTTTATTTAATCTATATTTCCAGTATACGCTGTCAATTCCTTAAATATTAGTTATTATGTCTAACCAGCGTATAAGCCTCTCAACAAGAAAAATAACTTTTTGTAACAACATAAATACAATACAATGATAAGTAAAACAAGTGAGTGAAACTAAAGTCCTATCTAGGAAGTGTGCCCTCTATGGGTGTTTGTGTTTGCAGGTGGCCTAGAATGTAAGGATCTCTAATAATTAATGTTTCCCAAATTTTGGGAAATTTTATGCAACCGTATTTGTTTAAATTAGGTTGATTCCTGGGTGCAGATGCAGATTCAAAAAACAGTCTTTCTTTTTTGAATTTACTATGGTGTAGCATGGTGTTTTTTTTCCAGGCGATCCTGTGGGTTGTATCCAAAACATGGTCTGCATAGCTAGATTGACCATAATCGTGATTGCAAATGTATGACTTGTGTTCTTCTAACCAGATGGTTGCTGATCTGCCTGTCTGTCCTAAGTAACCCAGCTTACAGGAACAAGGTACTCTATATACTCTAGGCACTGAGAGAGGAAATAGCTGATCTTTGGTGGAATGGATAAGAGTAGTAAGTTTACTCTGGGGCTTAAACGCTGTATGGATGTACTTTTTTAATAACCGCTATTTTTTCTGATATGCCATGGATGTAAGGTATGGTGATGGCATTTCTGAAGTCCTTCTGAAGAGATGGTTGGCGGAATGGGGAAGGAATTGATTATATTTTTAATTCTGTAATTAAAAATGTTTTTGATCGTATACACAACACAATAACTAAGTGGTTCTTAGCTGAACCATTTAGTTATCACTTACCAGCCCTGTAATTCCACATATATCCTCACCAGACATTTTTGCAAAGCACACTTCTGGTGAGTGTGTATGATGTTAAGCATTATGGGAAGGGTCACTGCCCAGACTGGTTTCGACCTTTATTGAGGTCTCATCAGTGGGAGCCAGATCCAAGAGATACCAAGGTTGAAATAATGTATAAGTCATATATTTCCCAATTACAAGTAGTAAAAAGGTGTAACACCTTATTATTAATTAGTTTAATTTAATTTATAACCAAGTGAAAAACTTTCTACAACTAGTTCTAATCCAGAGTATTTTAATAATAAAAGTGTTATGAGAAATATGACTTCTGAGTTACTTCAGCCTTGGTATCTCTTGGGTCTGGTTCCCACTGATGAGACCTCAATAAAAGTTGAAGCCAATCTTGGTAATGATCTTTCCCATAATGCACAACATTATAAATCCAAAAAGATGTGTGCTTTGTATTATGGGATACTCGGGCAATTAATATGAAGTCTTCATATACAGGTAGACTAGTCGTGAAGATACTTCATTCACAAACTTAGTTTGCTTATACTTGGATAAAAGATTAATATCTTGGCATGTTTAATTTAACTTATAACCAAGTGAAAAAATTTTCTATTTTCCTCTCTTGTGTATCTGTGTAATGTTTGTGTGTACACACACACACACACTGGTATGTAAAAGCTAAGGGCAAATTAGATTTTTACCCTGTATATGAAAACATTTTCATGACTACAGCCAAATATGGACATAAATTTGTTGCCAGCATACTAATAAATTATATTATACAAAAAATGTGTTATAAATTTGGTACAAATTAAATGGCAATACATTTTTGGCAAAAGTTACAAATTTCCTAAGGACATAGTTATGGAATTAATGTATAGTGCTTACAGCTTACAGAAAACTATGCAGAGAGGCATTTCAGTATGGAATATGTCCACCCTGAATTGCGATGCAGCTCTCACAATGTTGTACCATGGTTAGCACCAAGTGATTCAGGAGTTCTTGAGGCAAACTGGCTACTCCTCCTTCAGAGCAAGGATTAGGCCTTGTTTGTTTTCTGGAGGAGAATTCAGAGCAGCAGTGTGTATCTCTCTGTTATGTCCCAAATGTGTTCTTTGGGGGTTGAGATCTCGGGAGTGTGCTGGCCACTCAGTTTGATTAATATCCTCTGTCTCCAGAAGTATCTCCACTGCTCATGTATGATGTGATGTGATGTGGCATTGTCATCCATAAAAATGAATTCTTCACCTACAGCACCACGGAACAATTGAACATGACGTGACATTGAAGAACTTCTTGCAATATTGTTCACCAGTGATAGTCCTTTTTTTCCAGCAATTGTAGCTCCTCCCAATACCATGACTGCAGCACTTCCGTATCTGTCCCTTTCAAGAGCATTCTCATGATGGTAAGCAGTACCACTTTCACACCAGATCAAGTGGTGTCTAGAATCAGAGGAAAGCCTAAAACGACTCTGATCTGTAAAGAGTACATTAGCCCATTGGTGTCTTGTCCAATTTTTATGGATATACACCATTGAAAATATGCTCTACGATGAGTTGTGGTTAAAGGGATGCAGACCACAGATCTTCAGGCATAGTACTTGTTGCAGATGTCTTGCCACAGTTTGTCAAGATATCCACTTGAGCTCAAATGGAGCCAACTTGCAAGCTGACCTGCTGTAGTGTATCAGTTATGTTTTGCTGTTATAATCAACAATCTGTCCTCATGCTCCATGGTAGAGCGAGTGCGACCTCTCAGCAGATGTCTGGAACACGTTCCATTGGTTTGCAATGCCTGCCCAAATCCTGGATACAATGCTATGTGAGATTCCAAACTCTTTGGCAATATCAGTAATTCTGTGGCCTTCTTCAAGCTTTTGAATAATTCTTCCCCTCTTGAAATCTAGATGATTTCAAGTGGGACATTACAAGACATCCAAGTTTGCAACTTTATTCCTTCACCAAAAGAGCTTCCTTCAAACACTGTTTGCTTATCGCAGCCTTTTGCCTTTATTGTGTTGAGTGCTGTCACGTGATCCCTTTGCACACGATTTGAATTTTAGAAAAAAAAAATGTGTACTCGCTTTTTACTCAAAATTGTCAGATATATAAATTACCACAAGCTGATTCATTTGAATTTGTGGTTGAAATCTTCAGAAATATTGTTTGTCCTTAGGTTTTGGGCACCACTGTAAAATATTTATATATATATATATGTATATTATCGTTCATATCTACTCGGTAGATAATGTTATAAAAAATTAGTTTGAATTTGAATGACTATATACCGAGAATGAAAAAGAATAAGGTTTAATGTTAAGATACTACTAGTTTCGTTGAATAAATCAACTTCTTTAGGTATCACAGGCAAAAAATTATATAATATAACGGAGACATGATAAAATTACATCAACAGATGTAGTATAAAAGACAATAGTAAAATCGTACTATTGTCTTTTAAACTAGATCTGTTGATGTAATTTTATCATGTTTCTCTTATTTATATAATTCTTTGCCTGTGATACCTGAAGAAGTTGATTTATTCAACGAAACTAGTAGTATCTTAACATTAAACCTTATTCTTTTTCATTCTCGGTATATATAGTCATTCATATATATATATATATGGGGATGCTTAAGTGTCAAAGCTGTATAACTGAAAGGAGACCTTCACATAGCCTTTAAAGGAATGCGTAGAACTCACCAGAACTTCTGACCTAATCTCCATATTCACCTTCTCGTGGTGCACCCTGATAGGTATCTACCTGGATACTGAACGAATGAGGATGGGCTGGCGATTTATGATTTAGCTGACCAAATTGTATTCTTATTGGCTTAAACCAGAATATAAAGTGATGGTACAACATGACAGAATTTCATGCAGGCTGGGGCATCTCCTAGCTAAACAAGGCCCCCATTGTTTTTGGCAGGGAACCAGGGTGAACAGCAAAAAGTCAGCTACTGGAACAAATCCTAAAACACACCCCAACTTAACATCGCCAGAGTTCAAGATCGGTACTATCAACATAAGAAGCCTGAATGGCAAAGAAATGGAGCTAGCTGAGGAATTAGATAAATACCAGATCAACATAATAGAGGTGACTGAAACAAAAAAAGACAAAAACTGGTGAGATCTCTCTGAGCAATAAATATAAAATGTTATATTCAGGCAATGACAATCAAGGAAAAGGAGTAACCACCATAGTATTCAACACTAAATACGAGGCTAATCTTCTTGAATGGTAGGCAGTCTCAAGTTGAGTAATGTTGGCAAATATCAGAATGGAGAACTGGACAATAAGACTTATTTGTGGCTATGGTCTCACAGAAGGTTCTACTAAGGTAGAAATGGAGGAATTTTTTGAGGCTTTAGAAAAAGCAACTGACACCATGAAAAAGAAAAGTTATAGCAGAGTAGGAAATGATTGTGAGACATACAAAAATATTTTGGGAAAATTTGGAGAAAAGAGCAAAGCTAATAATAATGGCAAATACCTGTTGGATTTCTACTCAGGATATGGACTGGTTATTACTAACTCCATGTTCCAACATAAAAATGTGCACAAATTCACATGGAGAGAAGAAGCAAGAATAAGAAAAGTCTCATTGACCATGTTATTGTCGATAGTGATGTTTTCTCCCTGGTGCAGGACACCAGAGTGTACAGAGGATTTGTAATTGGAACTGATCACCATTTAGTCTTGAGCAGATTAAAATTGAATTTCATATTGACAAGAAGAACATGTAAGAAAGTTCTAAAGCGAATAAAATATTTCAGTCTATGGCAAGCCCTGAAGAAAACACTGATTGATTCAGCCAGAGAGGCATGTGGTGAGGTTGTCAGCAAAGATAGAAAAATCAGAACTCCATGATGGACACAGGAAGTTTAAAGAGGCAGTGAAGGAAAAGAAGAAAGCATATCAAAAGTTCCTGGCAAATAAGTCAGCTTGTGCTCTTAGAGAATACACAGACAAATGTAAGAAAGCTAAACACTGTGTAAAACTAGCTAAACAAAAGTCACGGGAAGACTTTGGTAAGAACATAGAAAATAAATATCAAAAAGGTCACAAGATATTCTAGAGATTGTTGAAGAAACTCAGAAATTATAGCTCAGAAAAGAGTGCTATAAAAGGAATTAGAGATGATAAAGGTGACATGAGAACTGGAGAAAAGATATCCTTGAAGTATGGATTAATTATATCGAAAAATTGCTAAATGAAACACGCAGTGATAGCACAGCAAGTAAAAAAGCACTCAACATCCCTGTTGAGTGTTTTTTTACCACAGAGTCAGGAATACGTATCCATACTTATAGAAAAAGAGATCAAAGGCCTGAAATGTGGAAAGGCAGCAGTGATGATATTCAGCACGATGATATGCTCAAGTATGGAGGTGTAAATGTCTTACAGTGGCTGCACTTGCATAGTTCAGAAGGCCTGGACAGAGGAACGAATTCCGGATGATTGGAGTAGAGCTCTCATAGTACCCATATATAAAAATGGAAATAAAACTGAATGTGAGAATTACAGAGGTATTTCTTTACTGACTGTTCCTGGTCAGATGTACACAAGTATACTTGAGAAACATTTGAGAAGGATTGTGGAAGAAGCTTGGTGAAGAACAAGCTGGATTCAGGCTAAATAGAGGCTGTAGGGTCAGATTTTCACTTTACGACAAATAGTTGAGAAATCATGGCAATATAACAAAGATCTGTATTTAAGAGGCAGTGAAGGAAAAGAAGAAAGCATATCAAAAGTTCCTTGCAAATAAGTCAGATTGTGCTCTTAGAGAACATAGAGACAAATGTAAAAAAGCTAAACCCTGTGTAAAACTAGCTAAACAAAAGTCATGGGAAGACTTTGGTAAGAACAGAAAATAAATATCAAGAAGGTGGCAAGATATTCTGGAGATTGTTGAAGAATGACAGTTGACTTATGCCATGAGTCTGGAAATTCTTCCTCTGCAAATATTCTGTAGTTCATATTTTATAGTAAGAGGAGGAGATCCATAGAAGATCATGGCAGGTGTTTTATCATCTCATAATGGATGTCATCTGGATTAACTGTGCTATTGGGAGATAGCAAAAGAGCTCTTTTGGGCTCTTTCTTAACAAATGGCCAAATTTTACAGCTCAGTCCCCATGGTAAATAGAATTGAAGGAAGTACAGGAAGATGGTTTAATGTTAAATTTGTTGTCAGACAAGGACGTACACTATCCCCTGTTATTCATTATATATGTGGATCACATCATGAAGGAAAGTGGTATTAAACCTGATATCAAAATTGGAGATATTAATCTCAGCTCTGCTTTATGCGTATGATGTGATACTTCTAAATAAATCCACTACAAGTCTGCAAGATTACCTGAATAAAGGAAAGGATTCTGTATTTAAGTTTTGTAGATCTGGAAAAGGCATACGACATGGTGCCAAGAGATAAGCTATTAGTCATTAAAAAGCATTTAATGACTAAGACAGTATCAGGACTTTGGACTGCTGGCTGTGGAGACAGGTTGAAAAAAATGTGGATTGCAGAGTTTAGTTTATATGAGGAAAAGATCTGATATGATAGACACATTTAAGTTAGTGAGAGGATTTTATCAGATTAATCCAGATGAGATTATACAATGAGTAGAAACTGAGAGGGGGGGTGGAGAATTAGAGGCAGTACCTGGAAGTTATAAGAATGTGGTGAAGAGGGCAGGGTGCAGAGTAGATTTTTTACATGGAGAATTGTCACTGAATGGAACTCATTTGTGTTAAGGATTTTACAATTCGATATGATAAATATGTTGTCAGGTGGATGAACCTTCCATGATGAGTTTGTTGACTCCATGGAGGGTGCAGTAATCTATCTATGTTCACTGGGCATCTACAGATGCTGTGTGGTCACTCCGATGCTCGGTGATGTTCCACACCAGGCCTCGCCATGTAGTCCTGTTGTTTGCTTTTCTGGTAGCCTCAACTCTCTGAAGATCAGTCACTCCACACACGCTATCCATCCATCCATCTCATTGATGGTCTACCCCTGCCTCTTTTTCCAGGAACTTTACCTTCTATTACTATTCTGAGAAGTCCTCCTTCCATCCTTTCTATGTGTCCAAAATATTTTAACTTTCTTCTGTCAATATCCTTAAGGAGCCTTAAAGTTCTACTAATCTTTTCTAACACCCATTCATTTACGCCTTTCAGTATACGATATCCTCAACAGCCTTCTGTAACACCACATCTCAAAAGCAGATATCCGTTTCTTATCTGACTCCTTTAGGTTCCAAGTCTCGCATCCATAAGTCGCTGTTGGAAAAACACCTGCATCTAAAATCCTCAACTTTGTTCCCATGGAGATAGATCCATCCTTACTGATTTTAGACAGGTCTCTGACTGTTGTTTTAGCCATTCCTAACCTTCTTCTGACATCTTCTGAACAGCAATTCTTCACATTAATAATGGATCCCAGGTACTCAAACTTGCTGACTTCCTCAATTCTTTCTCCATTAAGATACATTTGTTTCTCAAGAGCTTCTCTGTTTGTTTTTCCTTTGAAAACCATGATCTTTGTCTTGCTAGAATTGAGTTGAAGTCCTCTGTTATTACTGATCTTGTTAACTTTGTCAAGAATTAGTCCTAGTTCTTCCATGTTATTACAAAGGAGTACTGTATCATCAGCATACCTCAGATGACTGATCAATCTACATCCTATCCTAATTCCTGTCCTGAGCTCATCCAGTGCTTCACACATGATGTCCTCTACATATATACTAAACAAGTGGGGAGAAAGTAAACATCCTTGTCTAACTCCTTTTCCAACTTGAAGCCAGTCAGTCAATCCAACACCTGTTCTTACTGTGGCTTCTTGCTCCTTATACAAGTTGGCTATCAACCTGATAGTGTGTTGAGGAAAACCCATTCTTTTCATTACTTCCCACAGTTTCACGTGCTCAACACAGTCAAAAGCTTTAGAGTAGTCTAAGAAACACATTACCAGAGGGAGTCTGAATTCTTTATATTTTTCTATGATCTGTCTAAGGCAAAGGATCTGATCTCTGGTGCCCCTACCTTTCCTAAAACCTGCTTGTTCCTCGGGCATCTCTGCCTCAACTTTAGCCTCAATCCTATTTAGCATGATTTTTAATAAAATTTTGCTTGCATGAGATATCAAACTAATAGTTATATAATTCTTGCATGCCTTCATATCACCTTTCTTATGTAGTGGTATTAAAACTGACTTCTTCCAGTCTCTAGGCCATGATCCTGTCTCCTATATCCTTGTAATCAGTCTATGAAAAGCTCTTATCTCTCCATCCCCTGTGGCCTTAATTAACTCTGCTGGGATTTCATCTGCACCTGGGGCCTTATTGCTGTTAAGCTGCTTATCTGCTCTTTCAACTTCATGCCTAAATGGAGGAGGTTCCAAATCAAACTTTTCTTGGTGGGAGGACTCCACATTTTCTCTATCCACTCTGCTGTACAGTTTCTCACAGTATTCTTTCCATCTGTTTTTGATTTCCAACTCTTCTGTTAGTAATGACTCATTCCTGTCTTTGATGACATTCAATTTAGGCTTAAACTTGTGCTTTAAGTCACGAACTAAATAAAACATCCTTTTATAATTATGCCGTCTCATCTGGAACTCTATTTCTTCACATTTATTAGGTGCAGTAATAATAATAATAATTATTATTATTCTATTCTATCTGTATATCATCATTTCCCTTTTATTTGCTCTAGTTTTCCATTTATTTTTTACAAATAAAGAGGTATTTGAATGTGTTTGTAAACACATTCAAATACTCCTTTTGCTTAGGGGGCAGTCTTTTGCCTATTCCTTACACATCAGGTTTACTTGATTTCAGTATGGCATTCATCAGCAGTTCTCTCATTGTCTCTACCCTCACACCTCTCATAATGCCATACTTCGTTCTCATAAGTGTGGCATTATGAGCAGCTCGAGTGATGAATTGCTCACTGAATATCTCAGCTATAGCCTCTGCAGTGTACTGTTTTCATCCATTGACATCATTTTACCACATCTTATACCAGCATGATCTTATTATTCTTTCTTCTACCTGCCACATATCAAAAGAACTGTCTAGAATTTTTCTTAGCCCAGTTTGCTAATTTCTGCTCTTATTGCACTTTTGCTATCCTTACTAAATGAGTTGCCTTACTAGTCTCTCTTTATATAACTGAGTATTACCATTATTCATTGCAAGAATTCAGTTTCGTGCAGCATAAATTTTGTGACAACTGATCTGTTACAAAATTTAAGAATGACATAAGTTTTACAGGTGACAAATTCCACGACTTGTGAAGTTCACTATAAATGTCACAGAACATCTCTCCCTCTCGGCAAATTTTGGTGCTGAAAGTTCTTTTTGAAAGTATTTATTAATAATTAACTCATTCTTTTTTTGCATTATTATATTTATGAGTGTTTGTTTGATTAACTTTAAGGTTAGCATGCTTAATTTTGTAATTTTCAAAGGTTTAATTTTTGTTTTATTATACACTGTATTGTGCATCATGGTGGCAATGTGTAAAACATAGATGGGCAATTTAACGTGCTTGATTTTGTTTACTATAACATGTGCGAAATGTATGCACTTCATAGGACTAAACTTTTATGGATGGAGAATGAATGTGTTTTTCATGCTTCTTGAATGAATGCGAGAGGTGTCAAGAGATTAAGAAGAATGTTAGTGGTAAATTCAAAGAGGAAATGTGTGGGATTGGTGTTACAAGGGGCATGAGTGACTATATGAATAGGAAAACATAGTGCACTTACAGGAGTTCTCCATAGAACAAAATGTTTCAGTGGTTGGAGAAATGCCTCGCAGATGATATGACACAGAAGTGAAAGAAGGGGGGGGGGAGATTCAAGGGGAGAGAAAGCAGAGTATGAAAGACCAAAAGCATGAGAATAAATATCAGATTTTGTATGGTGATTCATTGATAAGAGGAGTGTGTGAGGGGAGCATGATGAAATAGTGTTTCACCTAGTTCTAAGATTAAGGATGGTTGTGATACTGTAAGGATGTGGAGAGTGAAGATGAAAGGAATGTTTATTTTTGGAGGTACAAATAATTTAGCATGTGACAAGTGCAGTATGCGAGAAATGAATGTGAAAAAAGAAGAGTGAGAAAGTAAAAGATGTGAGTCTGTTGCCACAGTATGACAGTGGCAAGCTTAGCTGGAGAGCTATGATTCCTCCTCTACAGATTGTGCAGAAGGAATGGTGTAGAATTTGTAGATGTGTGGAGTGAGTTTGATGGAAGGAAGGAAGGATTTATTTAAGATTAATGGCTTACATTTGAATGGATTTGTGGTCAGTAGTCTTGAGATAGTGTTATTTAGTAAGAATTTAGAAGTTAGGGAAACTAGAATGTTTTTTTGAGGGGAGGTAGGTGAGCATAGGTCCAAGTAACATAGAGGTTAGTAAGTGGCAGAGTAATCATATCATACTAAATGTATCACTGCAGATTCTTAACTTTTCTGGGCTAAGGAGCACAAGGTGTAAGGGAAGGTGTGGGATGAATGGGGTATTGCAGTTTAGGTATATCAATGCTAGAAGTATTCAAAATAATGGTTAAGAGTTTTTAGTATTGGTTAGCTCAACTTGGCCAAAATTTATAGGCATTAATGAGACTTGGTTGATCTAGGATGATCTATTCATAGTAATAGAATGCAAGGGATGCCTTAGAGAAGAAAAAAGGAACAGGATGGCGTAAGGGGTTTTGTTTATGATAGCAGATGACCTGAAGCCAAAGAGAGTAGAAATATATCAGGGCGACAGGTATTCAGAGCGCTGTTCATTTGAGGCTGTCTGGTGTGAGACAGAGGAAAATAGGATGAAATATGTAATTAGTAGCTGTTATAATCCAGGAGTATAAGGGAAAATGTAGATGACATGCATTGGCAAATTAGAATGATGAGTGCAGGTTGAGTAATTATTATTGGGGATTTCAACTATAAGGACATAGATTGAGAGGAGGAATGGTCATAGGCAGGGAAGGAAATTTAATTTATACAGCTGCTGAGAGATAATTACCTAGGCAGCATGTAATGGAGGGATACGAGGTTTGAGAGTGCTGGATCTGATCATAGTATCAGAGAAATCAACAGTAACTAATCAGGCTATGCTGCCTCTGCTTGCGGAAAGTGATCTTGACCTGGGAGATTTCCAAGCATCCAGAATTTTCTGGATGCCTGAAAGGGATATATGTGGAATTACAAAGTAGGTAAACTGAGGATCATCTTTCAGCAGTGCCATGGCATAAGAACTTGAAGGGGAAGAGATGTTGGTGATACATGGGAGATGGTCAAAGATGGCACTGATGGCAGTACTGGATTGCAGTACTGCCATCAGTGTAATGCACCATATGTAATATTTTCATCCAAAAGTGCATACATAACCATATAGTTTGCCACATTAAACTGACAACCATCATCCTTGCCCACACTGCCAATTTATTTAAATAATCTCTCTAGATCTCTGCATCACCTGTATAAACTATTGCTCTCCCTAGTTTTGCATCATTAGCAAACATCTGAATATTCTGACTCAAAATCATTCCTTGTATCAATAATATACAAATTAAATAAAGGTGGCCTTAGTTTAGAGCCATGAAGCACTCCATTAGCCATCCTCATTTTCCTGGATTCTACTAGCCTGTTAACTGCCCCTATCTATGCCATCAGCTTCATATCCATTCCCATATGCTCCAACTTATGTAATAGTTTTCCATTCTGTATTGTGTCAAATCCAGCATTATCATAGTTTAGTTATTTACCTTATTCAGCTAGCTGTCACTCTATCATAAAATGTGAGTAAATTATTAAGGCAGGAGCCCTACCTCTCACAAGGCCATGCTGCTCATCATAGATTATCATATTCCTGTCCACCCATTTCTGAATTCTGTCTTTATTCAACTTTTTGAATACTTGAAGCACCACTACTGAGTTACTAATTGGTCTGTAGTTTGCTACTTCTTTAGCAGATTACATCCTTTATGTGATAGAGCTATCTAGCCCTCTTTCTCTTTCTTGCACATTCACATAACACATGGGCTAGCATGCTGTCCAATCCTACTGCTGTATTCACATTGGTATTTCCCAATATGCTGAGCATCTCAAGTTTGTCCTTCAATTCATACATCACCCTCTGTTGTTTGTCAACTGCAGTATCTCTATCCTTACATATTTATTATTCCTCTTGCTTGCTTCATTTCCTTTGATCTGCTTGGCTAATTTTTTCTCATACGATGATTAAGTGCTCCTTACTATACTAGTCACCCCTTCTTGCCTGTGCTTTATATTGCTGAAATGCATGCTGATCACCTTTTTCATTTTATTCCCACAGTTTTTTTTTTTTTTTTTTGCAGTTCCTGTTTGAAATAACATTGTCTATAATATTTTTAAATGAAAAGAAAAAATTGCATCACAATTGGAGCAATATGCAGAACTGGCTTATATAATTTCCTCACAAAATAGTTTATGTAGGCCAAGCAATTATCATGGGAGACTTCAACTATGGTGATATACTTGGGTGGTCTGAAAAGTTCTCGGCCTCGACCATAGATTGTAACACTATTGGCAAGATTTTTTTTTTTCTAAGTTGGTACATCTGTAATAAGCATCCATCTAAAATTGCAAGTCATTCTATCAAGTAGTTTGTTTTATACAGCTGTCTGAAGCAAAAGTGTTGTCTATCCCTTGAAATGGATAAAATTAAGTATCATGCGATTATAAAATTCTTTCTAAAAGAAGGTTTAACACCAAAAAAAAATTCATTTTCGAAGTTCATAAAAGTTTATGGGCACTCTTCTCCTTCATTTTCGAGAATTAAGAAATGGGCTGCCGAGTGTTTAAACATGGTGGGACCAGCCTTGAAGATGATCCATGTGAAGGATGTCCAAAAAGTGCAACAACACTAGAAATCATTGATCAAGTGCACGATAAGGTATTGGATAACTGGCGAGTCAAATCTGCTTGAAATTGTCGAGACTATAGGCATTTCAAAAGAACGTGTAGGATATATTTTGCATGAAGAATTGCAAATGAAAAAACTTTGCGCAAGATGGGTGCCGCGCTTGCTCACAGCAGATCAAAAATGCACTCGCATGAAAATCTCTGAACGGTGCTTGGACGTTTTAACAAGAATAAAACTGATTTTGTTGATCGATTTATTACTATGGATGAGATTTGGATTCACCATTACACACACCAGAATCCAAACAGCAGTCAAAGCAGTGGACAGAAGCCAGTTGTTCAGTGCCAAAGAAGACAATCGGTTCCATCAGCAGTAAAGGTCATGGCATCAGTGTTTTGGGATGCTAAAGGCATTTTGTTTATTAATTATCTTGAAAAGGGTAAAACAATAACCGAGGAATATTATTCCAATCTTTTAACCAGACTATACGGAAAAATTCGTGAGAAAAGAGTCGGTTTGAAGAAGAAAAAAAATCATCTTTCATCAGGACAATGCACCTGCCCACAAAAGGTGTTTTGGCAATGAGAAAATTAAGGGATCTGCACTGTGAATTGTTGGAACATCCACCCTATTCCCCAAATTTGGCTCCCTCTGACTTCTATCTCTTCCCAAAACTAAAACTCTTCCTCATTGGTCAGCATTTTTCTTCAAATCAAGTGATTGCAGCTGTAGAGGGATATTTTGCAGATCTTACTGAGAACCACTACAGGTACGGAATAATGGTGGTGGAGCATTGCTGGAACAAATGTATTAGTTTTAAGGGAGATTATTTGAAAAATAAAAATTATTTTGAAATTATAAATTTGTTTTTTCATTGTGGGACAAGGGGTTTGAGAGCGTTGGATCTGGTAAATAGCATCAGAAGATCTATCTATAATTACAGTAGCCATTCTACCTCCAATCAGAGAAAGTGACCTTAGAGTCTTGTCCTTGGAGGTTGTTCAACATGTGGAATTTTCAGTCAAGAAAGAGTTTATGGAACTACAAAGCTGGTGATTAAAACATACTTATGAGGTAACTTGGAGGCAGTGCCATGGCATAAGAAGCTACATGGAATGAATGTCATTTAGTGCATGGAAACTCGGGTATACATTTGCGTAACTCGGGGTATGCTTTTGCATGTAATTTATATATACAAACATATAATTGGGACCAAAGGTTTACAAAAACACCTATATTTTTTAAGAAATATAATCATAATTGGAGTTACTTAAATATAAAAAGCTAATAAGCTTCATTTCGGCAATGAAAACATTACTTAAATTAAGGGGATATTAAATCCCACATAGTTTTAAAACCGAATAAGAAACTCAAAGATTGGAATCAGAGAGTTTCTTGCCGAATATAGTAAACTATAAAGTATCGGCAACACTAGCGTTAGCAAATGCAAGTGATCCTAGTACGTAGTACTATACCGATACTTTACTACGCCGATACTTTATAGTTTACTATATTCGGCAAGAAACTCTCTGATTCCAATCTTTGAGTTTCTTATTCGGTTTTAAAACTATGTGGGATTTAATATCCCCTTAATTTAAGTAATGTTTTCATTGCCAAAATGAAGCTTATTAGCTCTTTATATTTAAGTAACTTAATGGTTGCACCTGTTTGGATAACTCGTTCGCAGAGTATATAAGTTCTTTTCGCTATACACTTTGGTATTAGGTCTAGCTACTCACTGATGAAGCCTCAAAAAAGGCTGAAACCGGTCTGGGTAGTGACCTCCCTCCATAATGTAATAACAGCATACATTTCCTAGGAAATGTGTTTTTACATTATGGAAAATACCTAAGAATAGCGATCTGAACTCCCCCACCTTTGCAACGAGTTGCCCGGTATAGTACTACGTACTAGGATCACTTGCATTTGCTAACGCTAGTGTCGCCGATACTTTATAGTTTACTATATTCGGCAAGAAACTCCCTGATTCCAATCTTTGAGTTTCTTATTCGGGTTTAAAACTATGTGGGATTTAATATCCCCTTAATTTAAGTAACATAATTGGAGTTTTTCGTACATTTAAAAAAAAGTTATTTCGATGTGGATGGTTTCATAAAATCTAACAGATTTGTCTGATGGCATAATGTCTTTTTTTTGTCGTGCAAAATTTCTTCATAGCAAGCTAATGATTTTTTTATTCCTTGCCTTGTGGCTACAGTTCGTTCCTCGTTAGAATCTATGTCCTCCAAAATCTTTAAACCTATCTTTTATGATTGTTCTTACTGTGGATTCCTGTAGATCGAACTTCTTTGCTAGCTCACAAATTTTCATTCCGCCTTGAAAATCTTTAATAATGTTGAGTTTTGTTTCCAAAGTCAATGTTTTTCTTTTCTTGATAGCTGTAGAAGAATCAGACTTGCTTCTTTTGGACGACATTATTATTTTTAAGTTTTAAAAGAGGTAAACCGTGAGTAGACATATCGGTACACAATAAATAACGGAAAAAACTCACGTAGAAAGATTATTTATTAGTATAATTTTTGCCTGTGTGTCACAGGCATCCTCAGTACATTAAGCTTAATGTACTGAGGATGCCTGTGACACACAGGCAAAAATTATACTAATAAATAATCTTTCTACGTGAGTTTTTTCCGTTATTTATTGTGTACCGATTATTATTTTTTATGTGATAAAATTTTTATCAAGAACATAATATTAAACAATCGCAAGGTTTGTAGACTATAAAAATCGTGTTTGAATGGAGACCACACAAAACACGTCAGTGTTTGTTCACTGCATGTGCGACACTGGCAAATGCGGCCAGCGCCTGAAAGATATGACTAGTGGTGAAGCGGGATGGGAATACGTACATATAAAAAAACCGTGTAATAACTCCGGATTCGCGTAAGTCGGGGTATGACTGTACTGAGTTTAGATCATACTTGTTTCATTTTTTAATGTTTCAGGAACAGATATTTGCTATTAGTGCTTTTCACACTTAAGTGGCCTGGTGTTTTTATATTGATCCTATACATGAAGGTCGAAGGACCTATAAACATATCAGTGCTGGGTGCAGGTGAGGACTGAAATAGAAGTTTATTATTTATTTATTTTTTGAAGAGTTGTAGGTTCTAGTTTGGGAATACTTTATGAGGAAGGCTGTTTCACAGGATAGAGGTAAATGGAATAAAAGAGGAAGAGGACAGGCATGTTCAGTGTGTTTGCAGTAATACAATAAAGGGATGTTAGACATCTGCTCTTCTTCTATTAACAGGTGCAACAGAAGGTGGAGAAATGATTGTTGCCAGTTCATTGTAGCAGTGACCAATGAAGTAACTGCAGAATAGACAAGATGCTAAAACATTTCATCTGTGAGATAGAGGTTGAAGTGAATCTGTAAGAGAGGGATAATTTTTGAGCCTGTTTGTAGGAAAAATTTTAGGTGCACCACTTTAAACATGTGAACAGTATTCTAAGCATGGGTACATTTGAGATCGGTATATAATTAAGAGTTGGTTTAGTTTAAATAGTTAAAAGAGTTGGTTTAGTTTAGTTGGTTTCTTTAAAATAGCATCTTAAAGAAAAGAGAATGTCTAGTTTTTTGGATGCCAATCAAGCTATTGGTGTGATGTGTTTGTTACAAGAAACTGGAGGTAAAGATTAGTCCAAACAGAGAGATTTGAGTTTTTTTGTTTTTTTTTTCTTCTTCTTATGTGGCTCCTACCCATGACAAGTTTCTTTAAACTTCTAGTACATTTGTACTGTAGGTGAGTTAATGATTTCTTTTCTATTTTTATTGATTTGTATTTATTTATATTTTTAATTTATTTTTACCAGGTCTGAAAACTCCACTCCAGAGAACAAACATGGAACTTTTTCAAGCCACTTCAGGCCTCCAATAAGGATCGGTGGTCTCACACTGGGTGATGAAATCCATCATAAATCCCACTTAAGTGATTTATGTATTACTGAGGATAAGGATAGTGAGCTAAGATCTCTTTTGCAAGAGAAAAGGCAAGACTGTTTTGGTGACATTGAATACAACAAGATTGTCCTTGCCCCATTGAAGGATAGCGTGTAGATCAGTGTTTAAGGCAATAGTTGTAGCCTGGGTTAAAAGTACTGCCTTCATCCTACTCATTTGACAAATGAGTAGGTTTGTCAAATTAGTAGGATGAATGGTGAGTACTAGCATCTGCAAAGCTGTGGATAGGATTAGTGGCAATCGAGAACATGTACGTCATTTATGTACAGGAGAAAGAGAGTAGGTGATAGTACAGAGCCTTGAGGCACTTCTGCATTGGTGGTGGTGCAGCTCAAAGAGAGGGAGCCATCTATCATGACTCACATGAAGCAACCAGAGAGAAAGCTGACTACCCAATTACAAGGGTGGCAGCGAGACCAAAGGATGGCAATCTGTTTAGCATGACTCAATGCTGACATGGTCAGAAGCTCTGGAAATGCCAAGAGCAACAGCACAAGTTACTCTGAACCTTTCAATTGCACATAATTGGTGGGCCTCTAATTAGTGGAGAAGTTAGCTGTTGATGACTTTCTTCATTATTTTGGAGAGGACAGATGCAATTGGCAATTGGTCAGTAGTGGACTTCTGTCTCCCTTTTTTGGAATAGGCTGTGTATTGAGATTGCCTCTATGCATTGGGATGAGTACCAGCGATGTATAATAGATTGTAGAGATGATGCTAGACAGGTGTTAGCTCTGGAGTAAATTGTTTGAGAACAGTTGGAGAAATGTCATCAGTACCAGAATATTTTTTAATGTTCAAGTTATTTATTAGATTGGCTTAATGGGTAGTGTATCTGTTCTCCAACTAACAGGCTTCAGGTTTGAATCTTACAATGAGCATGGATGCTTGTGATTGTTTTTATGGGGGAGGGGGTTGAATTTCATCACCAATGTGAGACCGTCACCCATATACTGGAGGGCTGAAGTGGCTAGAAAAGTTCCATGGTTGGTCACTGTAGCAGGGTTTCTGGAGTAGGTAAAAAATAATTTAAAAAATACAAAAAAATTATAAAAATAGATAAAAAAATCCTTAGCCAATCCATTGTACTAATGTACTATTGGTTTACAACTGTTTGTGGGTGGGAATCACATAAAAACTCGTGTGTGTCTATGATAATTTCATCCATTACAATTGCATAAGCAAATGATATTTTTTAACCATAAGTTCAAATAAATTTGCACTCAGAATGTTTTCCAGCCTCCGGTAATGTAATAGGACTCTAGATATTCAGTTTGTTCATCTAATTAGTTGATACAATCAATTTTATTTATTTAATTTTTTTTTTTCATTCTTTTCCATACCAAGATCAGGCTATAGTGAGGTGTTAGTTATAGTCAAATCAGTTCGTCTATAGTTTGCCATATCATTATGCAGTACATCTTTTGTTAAAAAATATCGAGGTTAAGGTCATGTAATATCGAGTAAGTAAAAGTCACTATTTCACTCTGTTTTTATTTTAATTAAAGTTATTACTCAAACACATTAGTAATGTCTATTAATTTGTTCACAATGAAACTGATTCATTCTTGAGAGTGAAGAAGAGGGATGTGGAAAAATTATGGATGCCAATGATGAACAGTGCTTCCAGAAGGCACAGAACAGAAATAAAATCTGCCAACACTGGATGAAGGAAACTCGGTGTGAAAGAGAGAGAGAGAGAGAGAGAGAGAAAGAGAGCAATTATCAGACAGACAGACATTCTCTATCTCCTAATGGTGAAAGGCATTAGTTATGATCCTCGTTCCATTTAAATTTTTTACAGTGGTTTATTATTATAATTATTGTCATTAGACCTCCATGGAGTCAAGAGACTCAGGAAGTCCCACTCTCACCATATCTTGACTATCCATGCAAAAAAATCTATTCCTCATTCCCTTGCTCACACTTTCCTTATATAATTTTCTCTTGTTCTCTCCCCATCTCCACAAACATTCTGTGAAAAAATCTTATCCACATTAATCTGGTGATTACCCCTTACCAATTTTTATATCTTAATCATGTATCACCCCCCCCCCCTCTTCCTTCTATCCACTAGACTGCAATTTGTATTCTCTCAATCTGTCCTCATACTACACATTCCAGAGACCAGAAACTGACTTAGTGAATTGGCTCTGAATCCCCCCCCCCCCAACAACTGATCATCCTTTTTGAAAACCAGGCAATGAAATCTATGCACTGTAATCCATATGCAGTCTGATCAAAACCTGCATAGATTTGGTCATTTAGTTTTCAAAAGGATGAGCTGTTGAAGGATGGGAGGGGGGGGGGGGGTTCAGAGACAGTTCACGAAGTCGGTGAATTGTCTCTGAAGGTGAAAGATGTTATAATGGAATCATAACATCCTTACTTCTACGTGCCAGTGGTTTCTGCATCATTCCCATAATCAGCTGTGTTGTCCTCACAATTTTAGCAAAATGTCCATGAAATATCAAGTCCCTGTCCACCACACCCAGATCTTTCATCTCCTATACCTCCTCTAAGATATCCCAATAATCCTATTCTCCGCATCCCATCTTTGCTTTCCAAATTTTAAAATTTTGCACTTTGCTACATTAAACTGATATCCCTACACACACACACACACACACACACACACACACACACACACACACACACACACACACACACACACACACACACACACACTTTCCCATTCAGACAGTCTATTCAAGTCCTCTTGTAAGACAACATCTGCTCTACTTCTCATAATTCATATCACTATTTATGCCCATTCCAATGTCATATACATGCAAATTAAACAAGTGACTTTCCTCTTCTGGGATATCATTCCCCCCCCCCCCCATATGCAACCTGCTGATACCTATCAGATAGCCAATCTTCAATCTAATACACTAATCTACTATCCAATCCCATCTGTTCCAATTTAACTACTAGCTTGTTATGTGGCAAATATCGAAAGCCTTTGCAAAGTTTAAATATACTACTGTATATGCATCTCCCTTGTCCGATATATTTGTCACCTTGTTATAATAAGTATGCAGGTCGCTAAAACACGATCTTCCTTTAGCAAATCCATGCTGTCCATTAAAGAGAATTCTGCTACTGTCAACCCAGTCCTGAATCTCTGTCTTCACTAGCTTCTCCAGCACCTTGACCACAACTTCAGACAAGCAGATTGGCCTATAATTCAAAGCTTTAGTCTTATCATCCCCTTTATGAAGTGCAATGATTATCCTTAAAAGGGAAAGTTAAAGATGTTAACTCCCTGGAACATTCCCTCAAGACATACAGTGATATACCATCAAGTCCCATGGCCTTGTTGACATCAAGTTTACCTAATTCCTCATATACCTCCTGCTCACTCACCATCTTTGGTGAGTGAGCAGGAGGTATATGAGGTATATTACTTCCCCTTTCCCACTGCTCTCAAGTTCCACAATATGTTATAATCACAAGGAATGGAATACTTTAATGAACTGCTCATTTAATGGCTCTGTTAATATCCTCCACAGTGTGTATCATTCTCCCATTATCACTGACCAATATTATTATTATTATGTGTCACCTCCAGGGAGTCCCAAGACTCATCGAGGGAGGACCCTTGCTCCACAGCTCTCTATCTCCACCAACTACAACAAACCACAACTATTATACACCAATGCCATCTACCGCCCACCACTACTGGTATTTCCAGAGACAATCACAAACATCCTTGCTTATGGCGGGATTCGAACCTGCAGCCTTTTGGCTGGAGAGCAGATACGCTAACCACTCGGCCAACCAGGCTAGCATCATCCTCAGATAATTATTCTTCCTTCTAATGGTCATATATTGAAAAAAACTCCTTAGGATTTCTTTTAGCTTTATTTGCTAATTGCTGCTTGTACTGCACTTTTGCTACCCTTACCAAGCAAATCACCATCCTTGCTTGTTCTTTGTACTATTCATGTAACTGATTATGGTTACTCATCTTTTGCTGCTGCCACCACAATGTCTTTTTGTTAGTGATTGCATGCTTCACCCCTGCAGTCATCTATTTTATGCCTATCTTATTTATTTTTCTCCATATCACTTAACTGATATAATGATTTTATATCTATATTTGTTTGTTGCATTGATCTTTATACTTGAATTTAATAATATTCTTTATCCTTATATTTGCTTTTATTATTTACTATGTTTTTATTGTTTTGTATACTCTCCAGTTTTTAGTTGAATTTTGAAAATACATAAGCACATGTATGGGTTGTTTTGTTTATTCATATGTTATTTAACTCACTCTGACTTGATGGCTTTTTGTTCAAATTTAGTATTTGGAATTCTTATAAAACTATGTCCAGCCATTTTAGTTTTTGTTTCAGTTGGAACATTTTCATGGGCACAAAGAGGAAAAATGAGTAGGATCATTCCAGTTTTTTTAATTGGACCCAAAAGAAGCTCTGAGTTAAGGTAATCTTGAGTCTCTAGTCTATCAACCGTTCAATTGGGCTCTGGGTTACTTATAAATGGGCCTCAACATCATAACTAAAAGTAGAATCATCCAAATAAGTGAACTTGTTTGGATGATTTTTCAGAACGGAAGGTTCTGATAAATTAAAGATCGCATAATCAAAGTACATTTATATGGTGCTCTATCAGAATTTGGCTGACATTGCAAGGGTCAATTAATTAAAGGTTATGTAAATGTGTAAATGGTGGGTCACCATGTGTGTGTGTCCAGGTTGACATGCTGCAGATGTTAACCTAGATATGAAGGTTGAAATGTGGAGCAATTTTTTATTTTTTTTTTAAATAAAAGTTATTACTCAAATATATTAATCTCTATAAGATTTTTACAATCTGTATAAATACAAGTTGGTTCATTTATTTTTCATAATACAGGTATCCCTTGCTTAACGCGGGATTTAATTAACGCGCCGAAATTAATTGCGGCAAGAGTTTTGATTAATGCACCTTTAACCCTGTGTAGCTCGCAGCTGATCTGACAGATACATGCAAAATGTTTAATATAAATATTCTCACGCAATTCAGCGTATAGCTTGGAGGTCATGAGAGTAGCTGTGCATTCATATGTTACGAGTGATATTCCGTGCTGTTTTTTGCTGTCAGTTTGGTTTAGTACATGTTATGTAAAGGTTTGTGATATTTGACAGTAAATTGTATCTCTGAGAGAAACCACGACCTCCGATGTTAGTATAGTATGGTTTTTTTTTTTTTTTCCAATAATTTCTACATTGTAACTGAAAATAAATAAACCATCATGTATTATGAAATAGAGAGCCAAAGGCTTATTTTTAATACATGTCCTCTAGGAGATGTGCATTACATTATGGAAAATACTAAGGAAAGGGATCTGGAGCTTACTCCACCTTTACTATGAGTTGCCCATAAGGTTGCTTATGCTTGCATCCGCTGAAACTTTTAGTTTCCATTTTTCGGCATGATACTCTTGTAGTTTCTATATTCGGCTGTGAAATAATGTTGGATTTGGTACCACTTAATTTGTACCATCATGTATTGTATTTGCAGTGTTTTTTCTTTATGTTTTAGTGCTTGTTTGCTGAGGGCTAGAGTAATTTTGCTTGTTATCGTAGAATTTATGCCGATAAGAAAAAAAAACTAAAACTGTTCGAACGACTCTTGATAACTTCTTTTGGTAAAAAAATTGCAGTAAATAATGTAGTATAGTACACCCACAGATTCGAGACCCTTCGAACTTCTGCGCATGTCACAAAAAGGAGAATCCATTCCGATTATAGGGTAATCAATCCGTCTTGTGGGATGGGTTGTTTATTATTACACGTCAGAAAATTAACTTCTCTTTTATGATCATTGTAATTTTTAAAGTGATAACTATTTTGCTTGTATAACAGTTGAAAATTTTTATGTATAAAGCACGTAAATTCACGTGTTGGTGACCAATTCGTACATCGCTTTATTTCTTTCTCCCCTTCAACATGAATGGACACCTCTTGGTAGCCTACCAGTGACAGCTTTCTCTACTGTGGATGGACTATACAAGCATTTATTAAACATTTAATTTGCATTCATTTTTTATCTTTCCTAAAAGAGTACCATATAAAACGAATTATTAATACAGTAATCGATCATGGATAAAGTGTAATTTTTACCATTGATTATTAGACTTGATTAACGCGATTTTGATATATGCGGTAACATCGAGGGATTAATTAACCGCGTTAATCGAGGGATGCTTTAGTTATAACACACACACAAAAATGAAGGTGCTCTTCATCCCGTAGTTCATGAGAAAGACGAAGCTTGTTAAGAAGTTGTTCAAATTCAATGTTAGCATTGGATTTGAACAGCTACAGATTATATGCAATAGGAAAAGAAGAGGATTGTTTCAGAGCACAGCTGTAGAAGGAAATGAACAAAAAGGAAGAAAAATATGTTTCGTGAATTTGGAGTTGAACTGCAAAGAAGTTTTGATTCTGATTAATGTTACTTTTTTTTTTATCTAGTTCTTCTTTTATCATCTATATGTGCATCTCAGTTGGAACATCAGAGCCTCCATTAGTTGGTATAGCCCTTTGGTTGGAAAGACCTGGGTTTGAATCCTGTCAATGACATGAGGAACCTTTATCAGGTGTTTTCAGTCAGATGGTGAGTTAGCTGGTCTTATACGATGGAGGTTTTTTCTCCTGGAAACTCGGGTTTTTCGTCCCTCAGATCAGGCACACCAGCTAAGAGAGCACACGCAATTGACAGACAAAAATACATTATAACCAATAAGATGGTGGCATGCTGCCTATATGGGACTCATGGCTGAATTCTCTTCATATGCTAATTAATTAATTGGAACATCCACCTTCTTCCAGTTTTCCTAAAGGATTACCAAGTCAATAAATTCCTTTTCATTCAACTTCAAATCCGCACATGAGATTGATTTAGGGAATGGATAAATTTCCCTAAATGCTAGTAAGGCTGCTAATTATTAGTGCTGCAGAAGATGCAGACCAGTAGTGCTACATGTTAATAGTTCGATAGATAACTTGTTAATTATGCATGTAGCTGACTGTTTTACTAGTTTAGAAAGAAAAATATTGCATGTTTCATGTATTGTAAATACAATTTTATTTGTTTATGGAATTTTACAGGTCTACATTTGTTGCCTCTGCTGCATTTCTAGACTCTTTCCAGAAAGTTGCTGATATGGCTACTGGTGCAAGAGGTAAGCTAATTCATCATACAAGCCAGTTTTGTAAATTAAAATATTTATGCATCTGTAAGCAGTTTTTGATGTTGCAGATAGAATTTATAGATGGCTTGATAAAATATATAAATATGTGTTTTTGTTTTGGTGACTGTTTTATTTGTCATTTTAATATTACACTGTTGCAGGAGCTACTAAAGATATTGGAACAGCATTGACTAGAATGTGTCTCAGACATCGAAGTGTAGAAGCAAGATTAAAAACATTCTCAAGGTAACATTCTCTTTTAAACATTAACAAAAGCAGAACAGTGATTGTGTACTTTTCTTATTAATAGTTGCACTGATTTTTTTTGAGTGATCTTTATAAAATTAGAGGAAGCTTCATAGGGCTTGTCTGGAAAATTAGTATATTTATGTTGTTAATTATGAATTAAAGATATCATTATGAAAGAGGTAGATGATGGCTAGAATTTTACAGAAATGTGTATTAATTAGGCAAATTGAAGAGTGCAAAATATTGGGTTCAAGTGGAATTTTGAAAGAGGAAGCAAATGCGATTGTCTGACAGGTAGGATATGTATACAGTGATTCCATGGTCAGAGGCATGCTTAGTGACATGGGCTAATTGAAATGTGAGCAAGAATGAAAGTGTTAAAATGTAAGAGGGTACTAGTGATAGGAAAGAAATAGGGAGGAAAAAAAAGAAGAGCATGGCACAATGTTGTAAATTTTAAGCCAAATTCTGTAGTACTACATGAAAGTTTGAGAGATTGGAGAAGCAGAAAGCAGGAAAGGAAACAAAACTACAAAAAAGTGCAGGAAGAGTAAGTCAAGAAATTTATTTCTGCTGAAATAGATGATAAAGGATATGTATACAGTGATTCCATGGTCAGAGGCATGCTTAGTTAGCAACAGAAGTGCATTTTTAGAAGGAAAGATTCAGATATGACTGAGACAGTGTGTAAGCAAGTAGAATGAATGGATGTTATTATTGTGTTTGCAGAAGAGATGATTTAAAAGGAAATAAGTATGGAATTAGAGAAAATATGAAACGGTTGTTGAGTGAAGAAAAAGAACAAAGGCTCAATCAGGATTGTGAGAATGCTGATGCAGAGACCAGTGATTGCAAATGATTCAGTGAATAGACTGATAAGGAGAAATAGGCAGTATGTTGATGTATTAGATGATTTTTGGTGACAGAAGGATTTGTACTTACAGGATGGATTAACGATATTAGGAAGTGTCTCTTGAGAGTGATATTCAGTTATTTTTTGGATGATGATAAGTTAGGGAAAGTGATAAGGACATAGCTGTACAGAATAATTGCAGATTGACTTACACAGATTGGTTATATGGGTAAATAACAGTGAATGTTAGTTCATTTTTGCCAAGTATAAACCCTACATTTTGTTGCATTAATATTTTGAGTCCTAGACTTTCTGTAAGTATATATACATATCGATGTATATTTACATCAATAGGACTCAAAGTGTTAAGCTTACATTCAGACAACTGAATATCTCCCTGATTTCAGATTTAGCTCATTGTTGGCAGAATATTATATTAATTTGCTGTATGTAGTCAGTCAAACTAGAAACCTGAGGGTTATTGTGGATAAGGAGTTAAAGTTTGGGACCACACTGTAAGGAGATTAAGTTGTTGATAATTACTCTGCTGACTTGGACAAGAAATCCAGAAATTCAGTCCCCTTAGTACTGCATACTGCTTTCTCCGCAAAGTTTATATTGCTATAGTTGAAGTCCCTATAATGATCACTCAGTTCCTAATGATCGCTCAATGCCTAAACAATCTATATTCTCTGGTCTATAGTAATATCCAACTAAATATCTTGTCTTTAGTCTATCTCACACCATATACTCTCAAAGCCATTAATGTTATTTCCACTGTGATTCTCCACCCTGAGAGGGTGCAGTTAATCTCTTATCATGAGTAACACTCTATCACCACATTTACCTTCCCCATCCTGTCAAAATATGCTATATCCTTTGATTTCTATCCCTATTAGAACATCCTCCTCAGTAAGTTTCACTGAATACCAGCAGTCTTTGGAGAGACTGAGTCAATCAATGCCACAAACTCATTCCCTTTATTTCTAATGCTCCTAGCATTTGTATATACATAAAAACCATTTCATTCCAGTATTCTTATAGCCATTATCACCATTATTACAGGATATATTGCTAAGGTAGCCCATAAGATTACTTGGCTGTTGAAGAACACATTAACAAGTAGAAATAAGGCTTGATACACCCACATCTAGATTACTCTGCTCAAATCTGGTTCCCTGGGTTTCTTGGGGGGGGGGGGATGAGGAAGCAGTGGAGAGGATTCAGAGGCAAGTTACCAAGATAGTAAGTGGCCTGTGGAATGATCTCTATGAGAATAGATTGAAGATGTGTGGATTGCAGAAGGTGGTTGATAGGAGAAAAAGAGGGGATATGATAGAAACATTTAAGTTGATTAAAGAGCTTTATAGGATAGATGCAGGAGAAATATTTCAGCACTTGGCTAGAGGGACCAGAACAAGGGGTCATGCCTGGATGAATAAAGGTGTGGTTAGTAGGGGGCGTGAGGACTAGATTTTTTTGATTGGAGAGTTGTGAATGAGTGGAATTTGTTGCCAGAGTCAGTTGTGAGTGCTTTGTATGTTGATGGGTTTAAGAGGAGGTATGATAGATTGGATCTCCCATGATGAGTCTTCGGACTCCATGGAGCTGCCCATATAATAATAATATTAATTATTACTCCCTTCATACTCCATCGCTCTGCAATATAGTATACACCCTCACATTTTTTAATCTACCATTCCCACATGAGGCCATCCCTGTTCATTCCACTCTTGCAATTTTAGTTATCCTGCCCCGACACGCACGCACACACGCTCGCTCACTCAGAAAGCAACAGTCTCTCCAAATATCTACAACTTTCTGCATTCAGATGTAGTCCATCTTTTCCACACAGATCTCTTCTATCCTCAAATATATTCCAGTCCCCTCTTCCTACACATTCTCACTATCATCTCATTCATTATCACTACCCTTCTCCTCGACTTTGCGTTATCATACACACTCACTACCTTTGCTCTGACACATTTCTGCCTTCACTATCCCTAACATCGATCTCAAATCTCTCACTACATGTTTCACACTACATCTTTTCATTTGTACCAACCATTATTACTATTATCTCCTCTACATTTTTACTTCTTTTCATTGTCATTGCCATACTCTTTATTGTTCCACCCAGCAAATTAATAAAAATAGAAAAAAAATCTTTAGCTCACCAATGATATGAATGTACAAATCTGGAAGAAAAAAAAAGAAAAGAAAGAGAATACTAACTTATAAGAAAAAATAAGTTATTCTCCCACTTTATTGGACTTTGAGAAGACCACATCTGAACCACTGTGTACAGGCATGTTCATCTGAATTCCAAGGAGATGGGACGATAGCTGAAAAGATCCAGCAGCAAAATAATTAACATGATAACTGGCTTATAGTCAAAGCTGTATAACTGAGAGGTGACCTCCACATGGCCTTTAAAGGAATGCGGAGAACTGACCATGGCTTCTGACCTAATGTCCAATTCTCACCTTCTCGTGGTGCACTCTGTTGGGTATCTACCTGGATACTGAACGAACGAGGATGGGCTGACAATTTGGAATTTAGCCAACCAAATTGTATTCATACTGGCTTAAACCAATATACAAAATCATGGTACAACATGACAAAATTTCATGCCGGCTGGGATGTCGCGCAGTTAAACAAGGCCCCCGTTGTTTTCACCAGGGAACCAGGGCGAACAGCGAAAAGTCAGCTACTGGAACAAATTTGAAAAACACACCCCAACTCAACATCACCAGAGTTAAAGATCGGTACTATCAACATAAGAAGCCTGAATGGCAGAGAAATGGAGCTAGCTGAGGAAGAGTTTACCAGGTACATTACTTGTACTTGTCAGATCTTACTCGGCATCTAAATGATAGGACTATCCTACAGTTTTTACTATGCTGACTGTTTATGATTTCAGTTATATTCCTGATGTTGATTAAATCAGGTATGATTTAATCAGCATCAATAAATCAACATCAATAACATAAACTGGTTATGAAATGGTGAGGACAGTCAGTTCAGTAGCAGTTCAGTAGTGTCTCTTCAATCAAAGAGATCTCATGACTCTCTGTATGTCTTCAGAAAACCATGAAATGGATTGGTCCAGTGTTTTTGTTGCCTTATCTGCAAAATGATTTGTTGCCTCTTTGCTTCCAGGAATCAAATAAAGTAGTTCACTCACATGGCAGCCTGTATAAAACCATGTTCTCATTTTGTGTGATATTTGGAAATTATGTATCTAGCCTCATAACAGATTAGATCTATGCATTGCTAACAGTCATCAGTAAGCTATTGAAAACAAACAAGCAAACTGTGCATGTGATAGATGTGTCATGTGTATAAGCTGCTCTTAGTATAAATGATTACTTTGTTCAACAAAACCATTAATTGCATTTTTTTTTCAGTGAGTTATAGATATTTATACATATACTAGGGGGGGTTTCCCCCCCTGGCATCTACGACACCCAATCCCCGAGTTCCGGGCTGCAGTAACCGGTAAGACAAAAAACATGACATAAAAATGTTTCAAATTTTAGCTTATCTTTATATATATATATATAAAAATACACTGTTCCACTCTATTTTGATTTCTTAACCTAACATTTCACCATTAATGGGCTTGTTACTAGACTGTAAATTTAAAAAAAAAAAAAAAAAGAATTATTTTGCTTATTAAAATAAAATTATTAAAAGGTTAAATTAAAATATTAAATTCCCCCCCCCCCCAAAAAAAGAAAGAAAGAAACTCTTCTTATAATAATTATTAGAAGAATAAGAAAGAGCATGGAAAATATGGAGGCCTGAATAATAATAATAATAATATATGATATTCATTAAATAAAGTTGATTCTCACTATTGCAAACTTAAGGATTACAATAATAGTTATAGTGAATTTCTTTTACTATTGCATTATATCTATGGAGCTTTAGTCAAGATTTTTCAGTAGTTTGCTATAGCATTATATATTCCTTTACTTCATTTAATGTTTCCTTAATTTTTCCATATGTTAGATGTAAATAAGTGTATTTTCCCTGAAGATATGATTCAAGGACTGAAACTTAGAGAAATTAATGCTATTTGCTTAAAATGGTAGTTATTCTGTAAATTTCAGTTATGCTATATGCTCTTTAATACTAAAAGAAAACATGCCATTGTGTGTATGTAGCCTTACATTAAAGATAAATGTATATATTGCTGTCCAACATTCTTTCAGCATATTATAAATCATTTGATAATATGTTTTCACCTAGCTTTAAGTGAATCTTTTAAATTTAATAATTGGATTATATTTTTGGCAGTTCTATAATGGATAATTTAATAATGCCATTGCAAGAAAAATTAGAAGAGTGGAAAAAAACATCATGCCAGATGGACAAAGATCATGCAAAAGGTATTTAATTTAAAAATATAATTGAGTGCTTAGTATTGATATTAACACTAACCTGGTTTAGACACTATGTTCTGCCCAAAGGAAGGAAAATGAAAATTTCTTCTATGTGAAGAATTGATTACTATGTATAAAATACTAAAATTCCTTAGGTACCTTATCAGTAAAAGCCTGGAACTTTATTAATTTCATTAAAAAATGAAATTGTTTTAAAACATTTTATACTTCACTGTGTCTAATTATATGATTTTATTTACAATTATTCTTATGTCATACCAGTGTTTATTGATGTTGGATAGTTTGCTGAATGAAATGATAATAAAATCAATTTTTTATGTCTCATCTCATTTCCTCCCTAACATGTTACACTTAGGTGGCCTGTCAGAGCTAATAAATTTAGCTAATAGAATTTAATGATATGATAGAGTACTTAATGCTGTTGTCTGCAGTTGCATGTGTTTGTTGACCAGTTTGTCTGTATTGTAGGACAAAAATAACCCTGAGTTTTTAGTAGGGAAGACCCTGCTGCCTCTGTATGAGATCCCCTAGCTTGCCTTTATTTGAAAAGTCCTGATAAAGATTGTTGGGAATCTTTATAAGGACTTTTATGGGAATCCTAGTTGGGAATCAGATTCAGGTTCTTTCCATTCAACAAAGGTTCTCTCATTTTGTTTGTAGATGATTTTGAAGTTATATTTCTTTGTGTATTCAAATTAGTAGCCTAATATTGCACTAAGGGAGGAATATGCAGAACCTCTTTATTAAAACTTAATATTATTATTTTCTTGGATCTAATATTCACTTGTAATTATCATTTTCATTCAGTCAGTTTATTATTTTCTATCGTTTTTACATTCATTCACTAGTGAACAGTAACTTAGTTTTGTTTGTAATATCTCTCTGAAATAAATGTAGTCTGTAAGGTAACATTGGAAGAAGATTGCTGGTATAACTTCTTAAGTTTTAAGTTTCAAGATAAGTTTTATTTTCTGCAATATTGGCAAAAAATTATATGCATTTCAATAAAAATTTATAAATTAGTAATAGTTGAGACTGAATGTGTAGTAATTGTTGAGGTTATTAGTAGGGTTGGTCATGATTTTTTTATAACACAACTTATGGTTAGCAAAGGCAAAATGGCTCTGAGAACAAGAATAATGAGTTGAAGATGGGCAGTGCAAAAACTGAATGTTTTGAGGAGTGTAGATTTTTCAAAGAAGGTTTGTTGTTGGGATTGTAGTATGTATGCATAGGGGAATCTGAAAGGCATGGTTGTTGAGAGTTAAACGAGAAGAGAGAGCGAGAGGGCGTGCACAAAGTGGGATAATTTGATGGACTGCAAAATATTAACTGAGAGTCAAAAATGAGTTGTGAATATTAGATGAAAGATGAAAGGCAATGAGGGATGTAAGACTGGGAATACTAATTGATTGAACTTAATATGGATTTTGCTTGCATAATTTTTTTATTAGCATAGAATTTTCACACCAGTATCAAGGGCATTTTCAGTATGGCTTTCAAATTAGAGAAACCAGAAGATTCAAAAATGAAAACATGTTCTAATAAAATAACTTTATGAAGAGATCGTTAATTAATTTTAAAAAATTATTTCTGGGACTTGTGAAGAACTATTTCCCATAAAAGGGATAATTTCAGCCCATCACTTCTGTTTAGATTCAGATAATGAAGCAAGGTTTCACAACTTTTTTTATATAAGCATTCCACGAGATAACTATTTTTATGGTGAACCTTTAATCTTCTTTCAAAAGGATTCAGTGTTTGCAGGAGATAACATGTTTTGCAAGTCCCATCTGTTCAGGCTCATGGAATTTAATGTAATGTAGATGTTCATCATGCAAGGCTACCAATCTACCTGGTTGGCCAAAACATGATAACCCACAGTGACAAGGAATTTCATATACCCTAGGATAACCCACAGTGACAAGGAATTTGATATACCCTAGGATGGGCCAAAGGTGGAAGATTATCTTTTGCAGAGCTTAGAAAATTAGCAATATTGTTAATAGGATGAAAGGACACTCCTAGGCCAACATATCTTAAGTAGCTTGACTTATGAGATGCCTTTAACCTTCAGAGATGCCTTTAACATAAGCAATGGCAACATGATGGACCACCTCTGTAAGCCATTGCAATGAGAGATGACAGATGACACAGTCTAAGATTAAGGTTCTAATAAAATACTTCTAACAAGAGATTATTAATTAATTGTGTTTGTTCATTAATTTGGCTACCTCTTATTAATTTGGTGAATCTCTTCCATCTACAATAGTAGATGGAAGAGATTCACCGACTTCCAACTTGGCGAAATACCTCACCAACATGATCTCACAACATATAGGAAAAACATCTTCCTTCATAAAAAATAGTAAACATTTCATAGAAAAAGTGAAAGATATATATATTGGTCCAACAGACATCTTAGCAAGTCCAGGCATTATCAGCTTGTTTACAAACGTCCTGAGACAAGAAATTTTGAATCTCCTAGAAGACCTCTTCCCTCCGGACATCTTAAATCTTTTTAAACATTGTATAAACAATACTTTTTTCACCTATCAAGACAGAATCTGGGAACAAAAAGAAGGTTTGGCCGTGGGTTCATCATTATCACCGGTATTAGCAAACCTATTTATGGAAAAATTTGAAAACAATGCTCTTAAGAATTACCATAAAAAACCAAAACTATGGCTACGCTATGTGGATGATATTTTCATCATATTCAATGGAACAACAGATGAACTTATCAATTTCAAAGATTATCTCAACAATTTGCACACCACCATAAAATTCACTTTAGAACAAGAAGAAAATAAAAAACTTCCTTTTCTGGATATTCTATTAGAAGTTAATGAAGAAAGTAAACTCTCCTTCTCAGTATATAGGAAGCCGACAAACACTGGAAGATTTCTAAATGCAACCTCACACCACCATCCTTCACAAAAAATAAGCTTAATTAAAACTCTTCGAGACAGAGCATATAATATCTCCAGCACACAAGAAAGATGTAATGAAGAACTAAAATACTTAACACAAATCCTCCAACAGAATGGATATGAAACAAAAACCATCAAGAGAATTCTTAAAATGCCTCCAACTAACAACACAATAAAACAGGATTACAAAAACGCCATCTCGCTTCCTTATATCAAAAATGTTACAGATAAGCTAGCCAAATTAATGAACAAACACAACATAAAAGTAGCCTTCCTTTCTATGGAAAAAATCTCAAGATTCCTACATCCACCAAAACCACCTCATCATCCTCTTAAAAAACCAGGAGTCTACAAAATCCATTGCTCTTGTGGGATTTGCCATGTAGGACAGACAGGAAGATCTGGAGAAATATGCATGGCTGAACACCAAAAAGACGTACAATACAAAAGAGAACAAAAAACGGGTCGTGTTTTCCATACCACTTCCACTGGACACGATGTACTCTGGCAAAAAACGATGATGTCATACATAGAAAACAACAGTTATATAAGAAAATTTAAAGAAGCTGCTAATATGCTAAAAAACCCAATCCAATGCAATAAAAATCAAGGTTTAATTCTCCATCAAGTGTGGTTAGCTCTAATAAAAAATCTACCTCAATCTGAGCCCGGACTGTATGAACGAGAACAAGAACACGTGACATCGTCCAGTATTGTTCAACATCAATAACGTTTTATATCTGCATTCTGTTATTTGAGTTTATGAATAGCCAGACAGTTATGATTTGTATTTATTAATTCTCTTGTTTAAACTTTAAGTTATACTATTTACCCCTGAAGATGTAAATCCTACGATTTACAAAACTTGTCGGGAACTATTATTTCAGTATTTTGTATAAGTGAATAATAAAAAATGTGGTGTAATCACCGAAATATATCTTTTGAACCAATTAGCCACAGAAGTCTACTCCTGCAAAGAGATTATTAATTAATTTAAAAAAAAAATTTCCAGAACTTGTGAAGAAGAGGCATTTCCCATAAAAGGGATAATTTCGGTCCATCACTTCTTTTTAGATTTGGCCAAATAGGTTGGTGGCTGTGCATTGTGATGAAGACCTAAGCTACATTAAATTCCATGAGCCTGAACAGTTGGAAATTGTAGAACATGTTTCTCCTCCAAACATTGAATGTCTTGGAAAAAGATTAAGGTTCTCCATAAAAGTAATTATCTCATGGAATGCTTATATAAAGAAAGTTGTGAGATTTTGCTACATTGTCTGAATTTAAACAGAAGTGATGGATTGAAGAAGAACCATTTCCCTTTTACGGGAAATAGTATTTTCTTCACAAGTTCCAGAAATAATTTTTCCAAATTAATTAGTTATCTCTTGTTAAAGTTATTTTATTAGATTCTTAATGTATTTGGATTGTGTCAGTCTATATCATGCACATGTAGTTCACGTGTTTTCATTGTTGAATCTGCCAGTTTCTCTGCTAGTTGTTTTAATTTGAAAGTCATACTAAGGATGCCCTTGATACTGGGATGCTAATTAAAAAATTACGTAAAATCTGTATTGAATTTGATTAATTATCATTGCTTACATTCCAGGTTGTTAAGTTATTACTGGGAATGGTATTAGCCAGAATGATGAACAGAGAATATGAGTGTGAGAATATAATTGTGAACCTGAACCATGTAACATATAGAAGAAACCGAAAGAGCAAAAGTTAGCAGGATTATAGGGGTTACTTAAGGGTCAGAGCCAGATAACTGGCTTTGACATCCATCTCGCCTTTCAGGAATGCAGAGAACCGACTTTGGCTTCTGACCTAATATCCATTCCTCACGATCACATAGTGCACTCCGTTAGTAGGTATCTACTTGGTACTGAACGAATGAGGATGGGCTGGCAATTTGGGAATTAGTTGATCAAATTGCATTCTTTACTGGCTTGAACCATAAATGCATATAATGGTGCGACGTGATGAGATTTTATATTGGCTGAGGTGTTGCCTGATTAAACAAGGCCATTGCTATTTTCATCAGAGAAACAGATGAACAGTGAAAAGTCAGCTACTGGAACAAGCTCCAACTCAACATCTAGATGAAGAATAAACCCAACATCAGAAGAACTGAAGATAGGAACAATCAATATAAGGAGTATTAATGGAAAGGAAATCAAACTTGCTGAAGAATTGGAAAAGGATAATGTGGACATAATTGGCATTACTGAGACAAAGAAGACAAAAACAGATGAGATCTTACTAAATAATAAGTAATGTTATTTTCAGGGAATAATTATCAAGGAAAGGAAGGAATAGAGATAGCATTCAACACCAAGCAAACACAAAGATAAACTTCTTGATTAGAAGGCAGTTTCAAGTAGAGTTATGTTGGCAAACACTTCAAAATGGGGAAATGGGCAATGAAACTTATATGTTCCTATGGTCCTAAAGAAGGTTTCTTCTAAGGAAGAAGTGGAGAAATTCTTTGAGTCATTAGAACAGGCAGCTCACAAAGAAAATGTCCTTGTTAGAGATCTGAACAGCAGAGTAGGAAATGAATCCCACCAGGCATATAGGAACATTTTGGGAAAATTTGGAGAAAGGGCAAAGCTAATAATAATGGTAAATATTTACTGGACTTCTGCTCAGGATACATACTAGTCATTACTAACACCATGTTTCAACATAAAGATGTGCACAAATTCACATTAAGAGAATTCACAAGAAATAAGAAAAACTCCATTTCCTGAGGTCTTGATAGTGATATCATCATGCTGGTTCATGATACAAGAGTGTACAGAGGATTTGAAATTGGAAGTGACCATTACTTAGTACTAAGCAGAATAAAAATAAATATCACATTGAAAAGAATGGTATTTAAGAAAGTTTTAAAAAGAATTAAAGTTGAACAGCTTTTATAGGTAAATTGTAGATTCGACTATACAAACATTATTTGAAGAAAAAAATGAAACAAATCGAAAACAAGAACCAAGCCTTGGAGTCTAAGTGGCAAACTCTGAAAAAGACATTGATTGATTCAGCTAGGGAGGTTTGAAGTTGTCTGCAAGGGCAGTAAAATAAGAGCACCTTGGTGGACACAAGAAGTTAAAGAAGTAGTCATGCAAAAGAAGAAACCATACCAAAGGTTCCTAGCAAATTAGTCACCAGATGCTCTAAAAGAATACAGAGAAAAATGTAAGAGAGCTAGGATATGTATAAAAGTAGCTTAACAAAAGTCTTGGGAAGACTTTGGTAAGAGTATGGAAAATAAATATCAGGAAGGTGGCAAAATGTTCTGGAGGCTATTGAAGAAGCTTAGAAATGGAGGAAAGAGTACTGTAAAAGGAATCAAAGATGATAATGGTGACATGAAACTGAAGATAAGGACATTCTAGATGTGTGGAATAATTACTTTGAAAGACTGCTAAATAAACCAAGCAGTGACAGAACCGTACTAGAAAATTTTCAAGAGAAATTTATTGAAGAAAAAAATGAAACAAATTGAAAACAAGAACCAAGCCTTGGAGTCTAAGTGGCAAACTCTGAAAAAGATATTGATTGATTCAGCTAGGGAAGTATGTGGTAAAGTTGTCTGCAAGGCTAGAAAAATAAGAACACCATGGTGGACACAAGAAGTTAAAGAAGTAGTCATGGAAAAGAAGAAACCATACCAAAAGTTCCTAGCAAATTAGTCACCAGATGCAAAGAGGAGTACATATCAGTACTAGAAAAAAAGTCATCAAAAACTTGAAATGTGGAAAGGCAGCTGGAGTAGATGATATTCAACCAGAAATACTTAAGTATGGAGGTATAAAAGTTTTGCAGTGGCCTTGGCAGAAGATTGAGTTCATGATGATTGGAGCAGAGCATGCATAGTACCCATCTATAAAAATGGGAATAAAGCTGAATGTGAGAATTTTTCTCTACTAAGTGTTCCAGGTAAGATTTATCTAAGCATAATTGAAAAGAGATTGAGAAAGATTCTGGAAGAGAAATTTGGAGAAGAGCAAGCTGGGTTCAGGCCGATAGAGGTTGCAAGGATCAGATTTTTACTTTAAGATAAATAGTTGAGAAACTGTGGGAATATGACAAGGATCTGTACTTAAGTTTTGTAGATCTGGAAAGTAATATGACAAGGTGCCTAGAGAAAACTTTTTCAAAACACTATAATTATATGGGGTGAATGGAACGTTATACAGAACAGTCTATATTTAAGTTATCAGTCAGTAGTTAGCATTGAAGGAAATATATGAAGATGGTTTGATGTAAAATCAGGGGTAAGACAAGGATGAGACATCTCCACTCCTATTCATCACCTGTAATGGATCACATTATGAAAGAAAGTGGCATTAGGCCTGATATTAGAATTGGAGATGTCAAATTTAGCACTTTGCTTTATGCGGAGGATGTTGTACTCATAAACACGTCCAGTGTAAGTCTCCAAGATTCTCTAATTAAATTTATTAATAGCTATAACAAATTTGACATGAAAATCAGCTATTTCAGCTATTTAGGCATAGTTTTTTAGTGAAGATGGCAGGTTAAATCTGGAAATAGACAACAGAATAAACAAAGCTGGTATGGTGGTTAGCCATCTGAATAAATATATATAGAATAAGAGATAAATTATCCAAAACACCAAACTAGCAGTACACAAGACAGTGTTCAAACCAGTTTTAAGTTATCGATCTGAGAGTTGGGTTAGAAATAAAGCACTTGATGAAAGTCTAGAGAACAACACAGATATAATGATTCTGAGAGAAATTACGGGAGTGAACCGATGGCAGAATCATATTAAAAATGATGATATTAGAAGGGAACTTGACATTATATGCATTCAATAATGTGTCAGCAGAGCTCATCTAAGGTGGTATGGCCACTTTTCCTGCCATTTTTGATGCCAAGATGGCAGGAAAAAAACCCAGAGGAAGACCAAGGTCTAGGTGGATTGATTTGGATAGAAGTGCATTAGAAGCACAAAATGTTAGATATGGCAATATTGGAGTGCTCACAAGTAATAGATTGATTTGAAGGAAAATTGTTGATAGGAGATTAATAGTAATGTAAACTTAATTATTAAAATACCTCACCTTACTTACGAGACTTTCATAGTTTCTACATTTGGCTTTGAAATAATGCTGGATCTAATATCCACTTTGTTTATGTAATGTAATGTTGTCATAGTAACCTGAACTTCTCTTGAGGGTACATATCAGGAAATTGATGATGATGATGATGGGGACTAGAAGAGAATATGACTGAAGGAGCAAAAGTTGGCTTGATTACAGAACAGAATAAAGCATGACTGACAGAGCAAAAGTGATAGTAGGAATGAAAGATTGCCAATACTGACTGTGATTGCTGATATGAAGGAGAGCATGATTACTGGAATGCAAGATGCAAGAGTTGAAGAGTGAGATGATTAAGTTGAGAAATCAGATGCATATGCAAAATGAAATTAGGCATTTGGTGGATACAAATGGAAGAGTATAGAGGAATAAAATGAATAATAGTGGGAAAATTAGGTAAAAAATTATCCAAGAGTGGCACTGCATGGTGATTCTATTATTATAAGCGTGGTGGATGAGGGGATACACAAGGTCTGTTTTCCAGGAAGGGGAATGAACAGGGTGACTAATGCTTTGGTTATGAGAAGTAAACATTTGAGGTAGTTAGTGGTGTGGTCGTTGGAATGATTAATTTGATTAAACATAAGGAGAATATGAGGCAGATATTAGTAGATTATTCAGGAGAGTGAAAGACAATAATGTGGTAGGAAGGACGGGTAGTGGGTGTGTTTACCACATGTGATAAATGAAGATAAGTGACAAGCAGAAATGATGAGTGGTATTATAAATTAAAGACACCAAGAAATTATATTCTTGGTTTTTTCCTTTATCCAAGTGTAAGCTGATGACTTCACATCTATACTAAGGCAAGTGATGTTAAGTGATGTGAAGGTTTAGATCGGTTTTGACCTTTATTGAGGTCTCATTAGCCTCTATATACAAGTAGCCCAGTTGTGAAGTTACTTCACACACAAACTTTGTTTGCTTACACTTGGATAAAGGATGAAACCAAGAATATTATTTATTGGCATCTTTAATTTATAGTATAACCAAGTGAAAAAAACTTTCAACATCTATCCCCAATTCAAAGTACAGTTGATCCTTGAACAGTGTGGGGGTTAGGGGGTCCCCCCCACTGCACAGTCGAAAATCTGCATATAACTTTTGACTCCTCAAAAACATAACTACCGTTGACTGGAAGCCTTTCCGATAACATAAATAGTCAATTAACACATATTTTGTATGTTATATGTATTATATACTATACTATTACAATAAAGTAAGCTAGAGAAAAGAAAATGTTATTTTATTTTATTTATTCATATGATGATATAATGGCCATGGCCGTGAGGCCCCTTTTACGGAGAAGTATGGCACCATCTCAATCCCCCCCCCCCCCCCCCATTTTATCTGGGCTTGGCACCAGCATAGCTGACGAAGCAGGCCTATGGCTGGGTCTTAAGTATTCCTGACTGTGACCCGTGTGTTCATGAGGTCGGTTTGCCTGCTTGTGGGAGGAAAAACTCCAGATAAAATGGGGAGAAAAACCCTGCTGTTCGCGCCCAAGACTGGCTAACTTGGCTATGTCTGAGAAAGATCCTTAAGCTCACATCAGCGACGAGAATCAAACCTAGGACACTCCTTTCCCAGACATATGGTTGCGAAGCGCATAACCACTAGGCTAAACACGCAGACTCAAGAAAATGTTATTAAGAAAATCATAAGGAAAAGAAAATACATTTACAGCACCATACTGTATTGATCGATACCATAAATTTATATCGTCTGTTTACAAGATGAATCATCTGTTTGTCAGTACCTACATCAATATTAATATTATTATTATTATACGGGCATCTCCATAGAACCAGGAGACTCATCGTGGGAGACCCAAACTATCCACACAATATACCACATACCTCTCCTTGAACTCATTGACAGATGAAGCATTCAGAACTGAGTTAGGTAATGCATTCCATTCATTCACCATTCTCAAAGCAAAAAAATCTAGTTTTCACACCCTTGTTAACCACACTCGTACTTAATTTCCACAGATGATCTCTTGTTCTTCCACCACTATCCCACTGTTGAAATATTTCCCCTGCATCAATCTTATAAAAACCTTTTAATAACTTAAATGTTTCTATCATATCTCCTCTTTCTCCACCTATCAACCAACTTCTGTAATCCACAGACTCTCAATGTATCAATGTAGGAAGCAATCCTTATTCCATTCACCAACTTGGTCACTCACTTCTGAATATTTTCTACCACTTCCTCATCTCCAAGGAATCCAGGCAACCATACCTGAGCACAGTAATCCAGATGCAGATGTATCAATCACTATCATCTCTTTTACATCTTACCCTCTCTTTATCGCTAAAGTTACTATTGTTCCACCAGACAAGCACTCTTCATGCATTCTATTCTCCATACCCTTAATCATTGAATCACCATTATATTGTCTTATATGATACAAAATGTTGTAGATATTATACATATTATTAACACTAGACGTCAAAAATGAAAAGATAATGTGAAAAAGAAATTCATATTTATTTACAGGTATAACAAAGAAGCAGCAATATGATTGCTTTATGGTAGTCTAGCCTATACAGTAATGAATGAATCGTTCTAAAATTTTTACTTTAAGCTATTTAAGTAATTAATTATTTAATAATAGTTAATTTTATGCAGGTATGATTTAATACTGCATGTTTACGTTTGTTTACATTTCTCTTGACTGCGAATGCCCCCCCCCCCCCTGTATGGTCTGTAAGTGTTTGTGTGAGTAAGTTTTGATGAATTTTAACTTTTCATAATAGATTTGTATATATTTTATGGTAGTGAATGATAATGATAAAATAGACTAATATCTACATATTTTTTTTGCATTCATGACATACCTAACATTTTCTTAATTTTTTCAATATTTCTAGGCTGTGCAGTTCATCTGCAAGTTTTTTCAAATTGTTGCAAAGCTCCAAAAAATTTCCAATATATTTATTGAAAAAATACCGCATATAAGTGGACTCGCACAGCTCAAACCCATGTTGTTTAACAGGCAACTGTATTTTAGTAATAAGGTGTGACACCTTTTAACTATTTGTATATGGAAATATGACTTTTGCATTACTTCACCCTTGGTACCATTGCTGGGTTTAGCTCACCCCGATGAGACCTCAACAAAGGTTGAAACTGGTCTGGGTAGTGGCTCTTCCAATAATGCATAGCATTATACATGTCTGTAAGGATATACAGGGTGTTCGGGATAAATTTGACAGTTTCGTAAGGAAAAAGAAAATCTTCTTTGTATCTATTAAATTTAATGAATTGACAAAAAAACATTACAGGCAGAGTTAATTACAATACTATCAACAAGATTTACTCAAAATAACCACCATTAGCATCGATCACAGCTTTAATTCTGCTTCGGAACCTCGAACAAGCTGATGCTACAGTCTCCCTGGGAAGGGCCGCAAAAACTGTTTTAATTTTATCCATTAACTGGGCTTTTGTATTACTGGAAGTGCGATTGGTGTCTTTTTCAACTGCGCCCCATACAAAATAATCCATGGGGTTAAGGTCTGGGGAGTTTGGAGGCCAAACATTTGGACTGGTGAAGTCGTAGAAATTTTCAGACAACCATTTTTGACTTTTCCCAGAGGTGTGGCAAGGGGCCGAATCCTGCTGCCATACATACGGGCTACCCTTGTTATCCAGGGCTTGACTACAGTTAGCAACTCCACGAACAAAGCCCGAATTCCAATTCCAGGGTTCTTCAACACCTGTTCCTGCAGATTTGCGAGGAATTCTGCTGTACGAACGCAATCAGATCGTCTGCTAGGGATCTTTCTTCTTGCTACATCCTCGTAGTCACCATTGCAAGTCTCTAGTTCATGCCTGATTGTTTTTACTGTATTCAGGGAGCATTGGGCAGCAGTCGTAATATCCTTATTTTGATGGCGGGCACGAATCATCATGATACAAGTTATTCTCTTCCATGATTCAGGTGGGTTCCAGCTATCCATCCTTTCTGACATCTTGTATATGAATGAAGAAGGGTCCAAACTTTTAAATGAAGAGAAGTGTGTGTTAATACATGTAACTTACGGAAAAATATAATTAATTATAAATATGTCAAATTTATCCCGAACACCCTGTATATATATATATTGCATTATGGTATACTAAGGCAATTATTTTCTTATACTTGGGTAAAGGATGAAATCAAGAATATAATTTCTTATCATCTTTAATTTATAGCAAATTATTTCCTTTAACAAAACCATGTTCTTCTCTAAAATGAAAGAGTTGAAAGAGTTTGAGAACAGGAACCAAACCTTGGAGATTCAGTGGCAAGCCTTGAAGAAAACCCTGATTGATTCAGCCAGAGAGGCATGTGGTGAGGTTGTCTGCAAGGATAGAAAAATCAGAACTCCATGGTGGACACAGAAAGTTAAAGAGGCAGTGAAGGAAAAGAAAAAAGCATATCAAACGTTCCTGGCAAATAAGTCAGCTTGTGCTCTTAGAGAATACAGAGACAAATGTAAGAAAGCGAAACACTGTGTAAAACTAGCTAAACAAAAGTCATGGGAGGACTTTGACAAGAACATAGAAAATAAATATTAAGAAGGTGGCAAAATATTCTGGAGGTTGTTGAAGAAGCTTAGAAATGGAGGAAAGAGTGCTGTAAAAGGAATTAGAGATGATAAAGGTGACATGAAAATGGGAGAAAAAGATATCCTTGAAGTATGGAGTAATTACTTCGAAAAATTGCTAAATGAAACAAGCACAGTGGTAAAAAACACTCAACAGGCAAACAGTCAGAATACATGTCCATACTTGAAGTAGAAAAAGCCATCAAAGGCTTGAAATTGGAAAGACAGCAGGAGTAGATGATATTCGACCAGAAATGCTGAAGTATGGTGGTATAAAAAGTCTTACAGTGGCTGCACTGCATAATTCAGAAGGCCTGGACAGAGGAACGAATTCCCAATGATTGGCATAGAGCTCTCATAGTATCCATATATAAAAAGGGAAATGAAACTGAATTACAGAGGTATTTCCCTACTGAGTGTTCCTGGTAAGATTTATGCAAGTATACTTGAGAAACGGTTGAGAAGAATTGTGGAAGGAAAGCTTGGTGAAGAACAAACTGGATTCAGGCCAAATAGAGGCTGTCAGGATCAGATCTTAACTTTACGACAAATAGTTGAGAAATCATGGAAATATAACGAAGATCTGTATTTAAGTTTTGTCGATCTGGAAAAGGCATATGACAAGGTGCCAAGAGAGAAGCTATTCAAGACACTACAGTTATATGGTGTTAATGGGGCATTATATCAAGCAATACTTAGTCTTTATTTGAGTTGTAAGTCAGCAGTTAGAATCAAAGGAAGTACAGGAAGATGGTTTAATGTTAAATCTGGTGTGAGACAAGGATGTACATTATCCCTTCTGTTATTCATTATCTATATGGATCATATTATGAAGAAAAGTGGTATTAAACATAATATCAAAATTGGAGATGTTAATGTCAGCTCTTTGCATTATGCAGACGATGTTATACTTCTAAATAAATCTGCTACAAGTTTGCAAGATTCCCTGACTAAATTGAATAACTGTTGTAATAGATATGGTGTGAAGGTCAGCAATAAAAAGATAAAGTCAATGAAAATAGGTAGAATCATTGAAAATATCAAGTGTGTTGTGAACGGAGAACCTGTGGAACAAGTAAAACATTTCAGCTACTTAGGCACGATTTTTAGTGAGGATGCTAAATTAAATATAGCAATGGACAACAGAATCAACAAAGCTGGTATGGTAGGAAGTCAATTGAATAAATTTATATGGAATAAGAGAGAAATTAGTTAGAACACTAAATTAGCTGTATACAAGACAGTGTTCAAACCAGTTTTAACTTATGGATCTGAGAGCTGGGTCAGAAGTAAAACACTTGACCAAAGACTAGAGACCACAGATATGAGAGTCCTGAGAAAGATTATAGACTTGAACAGATGGCATCAATGGCAATATCATATTAAAAACGAGGATATTAGGAAAGAACTTGACATTGTCAGCATCCAGGAATGCGTCAGCAGAGCTAATCTCAGGTGGTATTGTCACTTAAACCAAATGGACAAGGAAAGATTAGCAAAACAAGTGTTCTCTGCCAGGTTGGCAGGAAAACGACCCAGAAGAAGACCAAGATGTAGGTGGATTGATACGGTACTTAGATGATAGAAATATAAGATCTGATAATGTTGGAGTCTTGATAAATAACAGACTGATTTGGAGGAAAATTGTAGATAGGAAGTTAGTAATGATGTAAATTTTTCATGTAGTACTATCATATCCTGTACACTCCCTTGAGGGTACATGGCAGGAATTTGATGATGATGCTCTTCTCTATAGAGGATTGAGGCACTATCTACTCATCTATGGATGCACATCTTAATTAGCCTCTCTCCAGAGATACTAATTAGCCTGTAGTCGGTTGCTCTGTCCTAGATCCACCCTTGTATAACTGAATTATTTTGATTTCCTTCCACTCATTAGGAATGGCACTTGTGGTGAGATTCAAGTTGAACAACCAAATCAGATTCTCTTGCACATTCTGTTATACCCTTGCAGATATCCCAACCATTTCCATTGCTGTGTTCTAACCCAGCTGTTGTTTTAGCTTTGATATCTCCAACTCCTAAACCTCTAGTTTCTTTTATCTGGTTCCATTTTGACATCCTGATGATTAATGGGTCTGCCCAGGATGTATACTTTTGTAAAGTGATCACTTAATACCTTTGCTGTTTCTAAAGCATCTGACCCCTTTCTTAACTTCCACATTCACAAATTTGTTCTATTGTAATTCTACCTTTTACTTGATGTATAGTAAAAAAATTGTGCAGGTTGGTTTTAAGGCTTACTGCTTTTCGATAGTCAGATTTTGCCTTCCTTGCAATTGCTGACATTTCCTGACCTGTTTTTATATTTTCTTGGGCATCATTTTCTCATAGTATTTGATCCACAAAATTTCCATTTATGTTGCTTTTACTTCTGTATTATTCTTATAACTCTAGAGTCACAGTCAGATATATAGCTTCTTTCAGGCATCCTTTGACCATTTTGTACTTCTGATTCCTCTACCTTGCAGTTTTTCAAGTCTAGGTTCAGCTTCATGTTATTTTCTCATTCTGTCAAAGTCATCTGCCTGATAGAGCCATACATTTATCCTTTTTTTAATTCAAAATTCACATCATTTGTTGTTTTCCAGTTTAAAACTACATAACTAACTGCTTCCTCCAGTTAGAAGTAAAACAGTTAAATTCATTTTTATACAGATTTTCAGATGCCTATCACTAGATCCAGTATTCTTGTACTCCATTAGTCCCATACATCATATGCTGCTTAGGGTAGTTATCCCTTGTAAATTCTCCTTTCCTTTCCATGTCTTTCAGGCCTTGTTTCCTTTCCAGTCTATATCACCCATAATCATAGTTCTACTTGTATTCATAAGGCATATTTCTATGCAATTCACTGCCATCTTCGGATAGCATTCTGCTCCAAGCCATGTTTGGATTCCAGAGATGAAGACAAATTGAAAAGACAATCTTCTGGGGGATAGCCAGGTAAATTCTATTATCACAGTATTTAGGGGGGTTACACCAGAAGTCTAAAAACACTGATGGAAACTGATGTTCTGACCACCACTATGAAACACGTTGAACTTTGGCGAAATAGGGTCAGTTTGCAGCAATCAGAGCCTTTGTCTACATGTTTGGTAGACCTATTAGCAGCACTGTCTAGGAGTGAAGTAATCTAGGCATGGATTGAGGTGCAGCAACCTATTCTTGGAGGAAATGTCCTGTGTTGGTAATAAACATCACTAGATGATAGATGAATTTCATTGCCTGGTGTAATACTACAACTTTGCTTTTTGTTGCTTGAAGTGGCCAAAAACCATGTTTGGATTCCAGAGCAAAATCCCAGTTACTTTTTCTCTCATTTCTTCTAGTATGCAATATGAGTGTTGTTTTCAGAATTATGTCAGACCTGTTAGAGTGAACCACCATTTCTTCTTTTCAAGGATATACAGATAAATAGCACACTGGACCAAATCTAATGGTAATGAAGGCTTCAACTTCAGCTAGTAAACTATCTTACTGCCACTATTTTGCCAGCTGTGTGTGTGTCGGGGGGAGGCATACAGTTAGTAGTAGTATGTGACAGGCACTGTAGAGCCAATAGTTTGGTGAGAAGTGAAATTTTCCATGTGTGTATCTTATTACTCATTACTGTATATTCCATGCCCTTCAATTTTCTCAGTTGAGAAAATTATGACAAACAGTATTTGAAAGTAGCATTTTTGCATATATTTGCTCTGATATACCATGCCAGAAAGTGTCCAGTTTAGAATGTTTTTTATCTTCTATGACCAAAAATGTCCTTGCTTTTCATCAGATTCATTTGTTTTCTCTCTTGCTCTCCTAATGACACAGCTATTCTGAACTTTTGGATTTTTTTTAAATGTTAATTTCTCCAGGTCAATTTTCTTAAAAGTTATCTGCTTTAGAGATTTTAATGTTCACAACATCAGCTAGCTTTCCTTTTCCACCCACCGAGATTAAGCAGGTGGAGATGCTGAGATATTTGCTGTCACCAGTGATCTTACATAAATTGTGAATATGCTTACCAGAAAATTCCAAATAACCTTAACCACTCTCCAAACACTCTAGATCTCTTTCTCATTATGACCCCTTGTCAGCATACGGTGGATGTTGGTTGTCTTCTAGGCAAATTCAGACCACAACCTAGTGTTAATTTTTTTCTCCCATGGAACAACACATATGCTGTCCTTCTCATTCAGGTGTTATCTGGTATTATAAGAAAGCTAAGTGGGATGATCTTTGTGTCTTCTATTTCTCACTTCTTTTGCTGAATTATTATTTTCATTCCTCTGATCTAAACATTTGTACTGCATGTATCATTGAAACAATTGTTATTGGTATAGAAACATTTATTTCCACAGGAAAAAAAAAAATATAAATGGCTTTCATCTAAATCTCCATCTTCCTTTTCTGCTTATGCCAAATATTAAAATAGCTACAACCAAACTATCAGCACAATCAAAGCTTAATCTTGAAAGGGTTAAAGCAGAAAACTTTATGCATCATGTCCAAATTGCCAAAGCTAATAGCCATAACATTCACTTGTATATTGTATCATTGCATAAAAAAACAGTCTCTTGGTTGCCCACTTTTTCTTTAATTCTCATATAAATGATTTTGGTAAGTGCCTGCCTACCATTCCAAACATACTTCTACAACATTCATTGTTTCCCTTTGGTTTTTTGACAGACAGAGATCATCAAAATTTCTTGTATAGTGAGACCTGTGGAGTTTCCCTAATTAAACATTCACATGTGTGCCACAGTAAAAAATTTGTAAAATAGTATTGCTTTTTTACTGTGGCACACATGCTAATGTTTAATAGAGATTATCAAAATCTTGTCCAAACTGGGTATCATAAAAAGTCTTCTGGTCCTGATGACATTTCTCTAGTTGATTGAAGGTTTGTTTATCAATGGTTGATTCCTGTTCTGTATCACTTTTTATTCTCTCTCCAATTCTAAAGTTGTATATCCTGCAGCCTGGAAATAGCTCATATTCAATCCATTCATTTCTAAGAAGGCAGCAAAATTTTCCCATCTAATTACTGTTCAGTTTCTCTTCTTGGGATTACCTTAACCTCAAATCTCTCTCTCTTGGCATAAATATATTACAAAGATTGCCTTCTCAGTAATCTAAAACATAGGTCTTCTCTTTCATTGGATTTATTACTTTACCTCTGAAATGCTATTAACTTGATACAAATCACAAATCTGTCCAACCATTGAATACTTTTTTCTCATTTGGTGTGGTTCCTCTAAGAGTCTTCCACAAATATTTCAGTATAAAAGAGGTTGATTAATAAACCATTTCTTATTAATCCCACCCCTTTCTGTCTTTCACACAGATATTCAGTTTCTGCTATTTGCATTTTTGACAAATATTTTTATGGCCTGTTCTTCAGAATTGTCATCACTAATTCCCTTCTTCTTCATGTAGCTTCCTCAATGAGAGGGTACAGCACCATGTTCTTCCAGTTCTCTCTTTTGGTGGCTTTCCTTTTGTTTCTGCATAGCCATGTGATCCTGTCCATGATCTTATATCTTCAAGCCATGTCCTTTGTTTTTTGTCTCTTGATTCTTTTCCCATAATTTTTCCTTCTAAAACTGTTAGTATCCTCTGTCCTGCTGAACCTCTCAGTACATGTTCCACCAATCTCATATTTCTCTGGATCATTTCCTGTAATAAAGATCTCTGTGTTTTCATTCTCTGTAGGACATCTGTATTTGTCACATGTTCTGTCCATGAGATTTTTAGAGCACTCTCCTATAGCACCATATTTCAAAGGCCATTATCTGTTGTCTTACTCTCTTCTTGAATATCCAGGTCTCACTTCCATATGTGAAAACTGGCCAAACTAATGTTCTTATCATTTTTTTCTTTGTCTCGATACCCACAGAACTTCTGAGCAGATCTTTATTTTTCTGTTGTATGTTCAATTTTTATATTGTTTATGAATATATCTGGCTCAGATCTGTTTTCTTTTGAGATTTTCATAAATTTGGTCTTTTTTTTGCATTTATATCTAATCCAAATTCTTTACCTTCTTCAATTATTAGCTGCAGTAATTTGATTAATTTATTTTGGTTTTCTGCTATTAGGATGGTATCATCAGCATATGTAAGATTGTTGTATTTTATACCATTGATACTAATTCCTATTTTTTTTTTGTTTTTCAATCTTTTTCATCACTGTCTCACTATAGATGTTAAATAGATTTGGTGAAAGGATACAACCTTGTCTAACTCCTCTTTTTATTTTCACTACGGAAGCCTCAGAGTTAAACAGCTGCATTTTCTGTTTGGTGTAAATCATTTTGATAATCTTAAGTACATGATCTTCTGTGTCTAATTTATCTGATATATTGAACATTTTATTATGTTTTACTTGGTCAAAGGCCTTCTGAAAGTCTGTGAAGCATATGTAAATGTTCCTATTTCTTTCTATTAGTATATTTAGTTCCAGGATCGCATTAATGGTTCCCATTCCTCTTTGGGAAACATGGGAAAAATGTGACAAATTTAAAATTTGCAGATGACGTTGCATTACTTGCAAGCACAGAAGAAAATCTACAGCGAATTTCTGATAAAATAAAGGAGGAGTGTCTAAAATCCGGATTAAACATAATAGACAAAACAAAAATTATGCAAATAGGAAAAAGAAGCACCAATCTGAAAATTGAAATTGATAGTAAGAATCTAGAGCATGTAGAAAACTTCACCTACCTTGGAGGAGTTACTGAGTACAATGGTGAAATTATAAAAGATATAAACAGACGAATCAGTCAAGCATCCCAAACTTTTGGACGACTGAATAAAATATGGAAGTCAAGAGACATCAAACAAGTAAGAAAAGTAAGAATCTATGAAATAATGGTTTTCCCAATACCCCCTTTTGGTCCATTTAAGTTACTAATGCTAAGAATTCATTACCTTTATTCCTGATTCTTCCAGCATCAGTGAATATGCAAGGTAACCAACCATAAGGCTAATGCATATTCAGATAACTCATAAAACCTGGCTTGTTCAAATTTACAGCCTGAGTTGATTCATCATCCAAATTTCCCATGCTGCTACCACAGTCATTGTCCACACGGTTAGCCGAGTGGCTGTGTGCTCTCAGGCATAGCATAGAAAGGTTTCAGAAGAAGATTCCTCTCCTGAAACCTTTCTGTTGTTCACTCATTTCACCTATTAAGGCTCTTTCAATTTGTTTGTTAACGATGGTTAAAATAATTTTAGATGCATGGGATATTAGGCTCACAGTTCTGTAATCTTCACAATTTTGTGCATTATTTTTCTTTGGAATTGGTATGCAGATAGATGTTGTAAAAACTTCAGGTAATTCTATTGTTTTATAGATGCTCTGAATGGATTCCACTAAATAGTTATTATTCCCTTACTCTCTTTTAAATCTTTTAAAATGTGCAAAGCAGCTATTTAACACTCCTTCATAGTTTACTGCCAACTCACAGAACAAATTTTTATTCATTATCATTTATTTTGTCTGCTGATGTTTTTTTACAAATTAAATGTTCACTAGCTGTTTTCTTCTTACCTTCTACCTTTCCGAGGTGGTAATGTACTGCAGGTTGAACAAGCTCTTGTGGATGGGATTACAAAAAAAAAAGTGCAACTAAGTATTTTGTTCTTCTGACATCTGCCTAACACCAAAGAGCCTTGGTGCAGTCATTAACAATGCTCTCCCACTCTTTCTGCCCTGTCCATTCTCTCAGAATGCACTGTATCCGTCATATTCTATTCCTGTAAAGATGTCCTCTTCTGTTAGCCAAGTCTGAATACAATAATTTTTGGTCCATTTAAGTTACTAATGCTAAGAATTCATCACCTTTATTCGTGATTCTTCCGGCATCAGTGAATATGCAAGGTAACCAACCATAAGGCTAACGCATATTCAGATAACTCATAAAACCTGGCTTGTTCAAATTTACAGCCTGAGTTGATTCATCATCCAAATTTCCCATGCTACTACCACAGTCATTGTCCGCACGGTTAGCCGAGTGGCTGTGTGCTTAGCAACCATATGCCTGGGAAACGAGTGTCCTGGGTTCGATTCCTGTCGCCGATGTGAGGAGCTTAAGGATCTTTCTCAGGCATAGCCAAGTTAGCCAGTCTTGGGCGTGGACAGCAGGGTTTTTCCTCCCGCAAGCAGGAAAACCGGCCCTGTGAACACACATGGATTATAATGAGGAATACTTAAGACCCAGCGATAGGCCTGATTTGTCAGCTATGCCAGTTCCTAGTCCGGATAAAATAGGGAGGATTGAGATGGTGCCATATCTCCTGTAAAAGGGGCCTCATGGCCATTATATCACCATACGCTATAATAATAACCACAGTCATTGTTTTTCTTGTCTTACAAAAATAGTCCTGCTGTTCTCAGGACACTATACCTTTCTCTCACACTTTCTTTGTCATACTAGTTTTAATCTCTCATTTTATTGCATGTGTCTAAGCTTTCAGTCAGATCCATTCAAGAGTAATGCTTCTTCTTCTTTTCAGCCATTTTCTGTCCACTGCTGGACGAAGGCTTTCTCTGTTCTTGGCAATGGTTGACCAATTTTTCCCAACAAAATTTGACCGTTCATCACTCCACCTTATTTTAGGACATCCTTGGCCTTGTTTCCCTTCTTTTGGAATCCAGTTCATTAGTATGGTGGTCCATCGCTCATCTTCTCTTCTGGATAGATGTCCGACCATTTTCATTTTAGTCGCTCATGGTGAAGAATGATGTCAGTAATGTGAGTCTGGTTTCTTATCCGGGTGTTTCGCTTCTTATCTTTTAATGTGATGCCTAGCATGAACCTCTCCTTTTTCCTTGAGGAGTTGTTAGTTTATTTGACAGTGCTTTTGTTAGCGACCAAGTTTCACAACCATATGTGATGACTAGAAGTATACACTGGTTAAATGTCTTCCTTTTTAAACAGCGTGGGACATCATTGTTTCAAAAAATACTTTTCAATTTTCTCAATGCACCCCAGGCAAGTCGAACTCTCCTATTTATTTCTTTTTGGAGTCCACAGTTTAGATCAATGAGATGACCTAAGTATGTATGTGAAGAGACTCTTTCCAAGAAATTGTTTTCTATTATATACAAATCTGTCTCAGCTCACTGATGTCATACCTTGGCAACAGGTGCAGGATTGTGACTCTCTTGCTTTCCTCATCCAGCAAATCTTTCATATTTTCCCTCCAACCATATTTATCTCCTTTAGTTATTTGTTCTGTCTAATATTATCATCTCTTCCACTTGTTCTACCTGTACCTGCTTAGATATAGCTTTAGTCATGTCGTGAATCTTCACTCCCAGATGTGCTTTCATTATTTGCTTGATTGCATAATCACCATACATCACTATGCTCTTTTACTCCTTCCTTTATTTCTTTTCTCATATTTTGTTTCCTTTCCTAGTTTTCCTGAAACTTAATAAGTTTTTTTTGTTTTCAACTTTTCCAACTCTCATTTTGAATACTGACACACTTTCTGAAGCCATAAAATTTGCATCATCATGCTGCATTCTTCTGTTTTTCTTTTACTGATTCAATATTACTAGTTACATGTTATTACTTGTATTTTTGGCCATTTTTCTCACTCTCTCATTCCCATCTGTGTTATCCGATGCATTTTTGAATCAGTTATCTTTAACATCTATCACTTCACTCTCTTTTCACTTTTGACATTCACTCTCAAAACAGTATGCTTCTTCATACTATTTTGTTACTCTGACTTTCAAACCACAAGCATTTCATCCCTCAGTAATGAGTTAATTTCATGCAGTTAAGCCACGTAAAACACTTTATGATGAACTCTGTAAACAAAGACATCTTTGGCAGCATTGTTTTATTATGCATTGGTATTGTGTGATGCTTATTATCATACATATTTACTAAATATTTACTAAATGTCTACATCTAAAAACTAACTCAGCCTGTATCTAAAGCTAAACAAGACCTATCATAGGTTAGAAATAAGCACTATTGCTAAATAATCTTATCTTTACAGAGTGCTCTTGATCTTCTACATACAACTAATTATATAAATTATTACAGAATTTTCTCTTTTTTTATCTAGCAAAAAAATTATTGGCGTTATTTTAAAAAGGTATAATAATTCAGTGTTCTTATATAAAACATAAATTATTCTTGTAGAATTTAAGAGAGTGAAACAAGAAATAAAGAAAAAGTCATCTGATACTTTAAGACTCCAGAAAAAAGTACGAAAAGGTAAGAGAAATTTTATTCTGATTGTAGTAAAGAAAAATGCTAATTCTTTAAATAAAAGAAAGCTGCTCATTATGCAATTTACAACTTTCAAGAGTTATCATGCTGTTAATGAGGCTGGAATGCAGTTGGCATCATCAGCTGCTAAAAATATTCATTATAATTTAAACAAAAAAAATTATGTTGGTTCAAAACCTTAAAATTAATTTAACACTAAAAGAAGAAAAGAAACATCTTAATTAAAAAAAAGATAAATAAAATAAAATAAGATTCTCTTAACATTAAAATCATCATCATTGTCATTATGTAAGTGTAATACAATTAACTTTTTCAAACTCTCCTTGCTGCTTTATTTTCACTTTATATATATATATATATATATATATATAATTTAAATTAAGAAATAGCAGGCAACTCTTTAGGGTATATGGTTTCAAATTAAGATTAATCAAAACTGTGACACTTATAAATTATGTTTTATTGAAAATCTTTCTCTCATTATTTTTATACTAGTGAACATGGGATACTTAAGGGTCAAAGCTGTATAACTGGGAGGAGACATATACGTAACCTTTTAAGGAATGTGGAGAACTGACTGGAGTTTCTGGCCTAATGTCCAGTCCTCACCTTCTTGTGGTGCACCCTATTAATATCCTACCTGGATACTGAATGAATGAGGATGGGCTGGCAATTTGGGATTTAGCCAAACAAATTGTATTCTTACTGGCCTAAACCACAATGTAAAATGCTGGTACAACATGACAGAATTTCATGCTGGCTGGGGGTGTCACCTGGTTAAACAAAGTCCCTGTTGTTTTCATCAGGGAACCAGGGCGAACAGTTAATCTCAGAACACATCCCAACTCAACATCAGCAGAGTTCAAGATTGGTAATATCAGCATATAAGATATGCTTTAAGAAGCATCAATGTAAAAGAAATGGAACTAGCAGAAGAAATGGATAAGTACCAGATCGACATAGTAGGGATGACTGAAACAAAGAAGACAAAAACAGGTGAGATCTTTCTAAGCAACAAATACAAGATGCGATATTCAATCAATAGCAATCAGGGAAAAGTAGGAGTAGCCATAGTATTCAACACTAAATATGAGGATAATCTTGAATGGCAGGCCATATCAAGTAGAGTAATGTGGGCAAATATCAAAATAGGGAACTGGACAATGAGACTTATTTGAGCTTATGGTCCCACAGAAGGTTCTACCAAGTCAAACAAATGGAAGAAATGGAGAAATTTTTTGTGGCATTAGAGAAGATAGCTGGCTCAATGAAAAAGGAAACGTTGGTTCTTGTTGGAGATCTTAACAGTAGAGTAGGAAATGATTACATATAGAAATATTTTGGGAAAATTTGAAGAAAAGCGCAAAACTAATAATAAACTTAATAATAATTTATTTATAAACGTTGTACTGCAGCATTTTATAACATAATTACAGAAATATTATTAGTTTTTACTACTCTTAAGAATGGCATCGAAAACTTGTCACAACAAGGCAGTGTCTAAAGCTCAAGTTGTTACTACTGAGGAGAGCATTTGTCCTTATAAACAAAAGTACTGCTGCACTAATGATGATAATTTATCTTAGGATAAGTTGACATTAGAAATATCTTGATAAAAAGAAATTATTAGAAAATCGACCAGGGAATTGGAAAAGGTGGAAAAATATTTGACTGAAAGTGGTGGTGGAAGGCAGTAGATGCCATTGGTGTAGATGATGAAGGCAGTTGCAGTGGGTGGAGATGGAGAGTTGTAAAGTAGGTGCCTTCCCTCGATGAGTCTTTGCACTTCCTGGAGGTGTTAAGTAATAATAATAAACTTAGACAGGATAAGAAAAAGAATCAGAACAAGAACAGGCAGGAAAGTACTGAACTTGGTAATCATAATATTAATAACAACAAGGTTAAAATGTAAGAAAAAAGAGGTGATGTGGTATGGTGACTTAATTTAAGTAGTGACAAATATAGTATGAGAGAGGATATGAAAAGTCTGTTGGAACAAGTGAGAAAGAATTGTAGGATTGCTACCCAGATATGACAGTACTGAAATAAGAAGGATGGCGATGATAGCAAATGATTTCATATGCAGGCTTTGTAGAAGAATTGGATGCAAGATGTGTGGAGTGTGTTTTGATGGCAGAAAATACTTTTATAAGAGGGATGGCCTACACTTAATTCATTTGGCATCAGGAGCCTGGAGAATTACTTCTTGGTATGAGACCTAATGCAGAGAGTCAGGGAAACTAAATCATTAAGGGAGGAATGGGAAAAATGTGTGTGTGTATGGGAAAGTTCAGCTATGGTATGCAAATGTGATAAAGATATGAATGTCTTCGAACGTGGTTATGTACGTGACGAAGGGATGGAAAAATATACTTTGGGTTTGAACCTTTTATGTATGCATGGAGATGGAATAGAGAAAATTCTAGAACAAGACCAAGTAGATTGCATATCTAATTATAAGAATAGGCTGGGTGGTAATTTTTATGTCCATACAAAATAAATATCAGAAACAAAGGGATTGAGCTTTTTGCTTTATTGAATACAATATGTGACCTAAGATTGTTGGCATTAGTGAAATCTGGCTATCAGAATCAGATATGATAAGTGGGATCAAGTATAATGGGTATATCATTTTTAGGAATGACAGAAGAGATAGGAGAGGAGGAGAAGTACTACTAATGATATCAGATGACTTAAGTCCAGTTAGGGTAGAAACACAAGAAGACAATGATGGTAACAGTGTCCCATGTAGCAGCGAGTTTAAGTCTGGTGTGAAGTGGAGGATAATAGAATGAATATAGGGTGGGGTGTTGTTACAGATCTGGGGGCTCAGTTGCAGGGGACCAAGAAATGCATTGCCAATTTAGCCTTATGGGGACCAAATGAGTGATCATTATGAGTGACTTTAATTTTCCAAATATTGATTGGATAAAAGAGAAATCTCCTGATAAGAAAGAAGAGGAATTTATTGAATTGTGAGACAACTTTCTCAAACAGCATGTGGAAACTTGAGGTCAAAGAGTGTTGGATTTGCTCATGGCATCAGAAAGGGTCTCTGTTAAGAATATGGCTATTTTACCACCAATTGGTGACAGTGATCATGCTGTGCTTTCTTGGGAAGTAATCATAATTTCCAGCATTGTAGTTCAGCATGTAACCTGTTTAATTCAGAGTATCAATACAATTATGATCAACTTAGGAGAATACTATCTTTGGTTCCATAGTATCAGTTGCTGAATGGGAAAAATGTCAGCAATGCATGGGAATCTTTGAAAAAGTGCTTAAATGAGGCAGTATCTGAATGTATCCCTAGTGTTCGAAGAATAAATAGGTTGGGAGTGAAATGGATGTGCAACCTTATTAAGCAAGAGATCCACAAGAAGATGATGTGGAAAGAATATTGTGAAAATAAGAGTGAGAGCAGTTATGAAATATATAAGGCTCAGGCCAGAAAAATAATGAGTATTGTGTGGAAAGCTAAATCGGAGTATGAAAAGAAATTGGCCATGCAAGCTAAAGGCAATTCAAAAGTAATTAATTCAGGCAAGTAATTCAGCTTGTAAGAGCACAAGCTGAATTACTTGCCAGGAACTTTCGATATACTTTATTTTTCCTTGAGTGCCTCTTTAACTTCCTCAGTCAACCATGGAGTTCTGATTTTTCTATCCTTACAGACAACCTCAATAGTTGAATCAATCAATGTTTTCTTCAGGATTTGCCACTGAATATCAGCCCATTTGCTAAAGGAATGTTCAGCCAAATTGACTAAGCCTTTCACATGTTCATATAACTTGTTATACAATTTTTAGAGGTGAACTGTAGGCTGAAATACACAAACATCATTGAAGAAAAAATGAGACTTTGAAAACAAGAGAACCATATATTGGAGATTCAGTGGCAAATCCTGAAGAAAACATTGATTGATTCAACTATTGAGGTTGTCTGTAAGGATAGAAAAATCAGAACTCCATGGTTGACCGAGGAAGTGAAAGAGGCACTCAAGGAAAAAAGAAAGTATATCGAAAGTTCTTGGCAAATAATTCAGCTTGTGCTCTTAGAGAATACAGAGAAAAATGTAAGAAAGCACAGAACTATGTAAAACTAGCTAAACAAAAGTCATGGGAAGACTTTGGCAAGAACATGGAAAATAAATATCAGGAAGGTGGTAAAATATTCTGGAGGTGGTTGAAAAAGTTCAGAAATGGAGGAAAGAGTGCTATAAAAGGAATTAGAGATGATAAAGGTGACATGAAAATTAGAGAAAAAGATATCCTGGATGTATGGAGTAATTACTTTGAAAAATCTAAATGAAACAAGCAGTGACAGCATAGTGGTAAAAAACACTCAACAGGCATGCAGTCAGGAATACATATCCATACTTGAAGTAGAAAAAGCATCAAAAGTCTGAAATATGGAAATGCAGCAGGAGTAGATGATATTCAACCAGAAATGCTCAAGTGTAGAGGTATAAAAGTCTTGCAGTGGCTGCACTGCATAGTTCAGAAAGCCTGGACAGAAGAAGGATGAATTCAGATGATTGGAGTAGAGCTCTCATAGCATCCATATACAAAAAAGGGAAATAAAACTGAGAGTGTGAATTACCGAGATATTTCTCTACTGAGTGTTCCTGGTAAGATTTATGCAAGTATACTTAAGAAACGGTTGAGAAGGATTGTGTTAGGAAGCTTGGTGAAGAATAAGCTGGATTCAGGTCAAAAAGAGGCTGTTGGGATCAGATTCCCATAATTTCTCACCAAATAGTTGAGAATAGTGGTATTAAACCTGATATCAAAATTGGAGATGTTAATCTCAGCTCTTATATTTATATAGACGATGTTATACTTTTAAATAAATCCAGTGTAAGTCTGCAAGATTGACTAATTGAATAGCTGTTGTAATAAATTTGGTATGAAAATCATAAATAACAAGACAAACACAATGAAAATAAATGGAAGCATTGAAAATATCAACTGCATTGTGAATGGAGAACCTATAGAACAAGTAAAACATTTCAGTTACTTAGGCATGATTTTTAGTGAACATGGTAAATTAGATATGGAAATAGACAACAGAATCAATAAATCTGGTATGGTAGGAAGTGAACTGAATAAATTTATATGGAATAAGAGAGAAATTAGTCAAAACACTAAATGAGCTGTATACAAGACAGTGTTCAAACCAATTTTAACTTATGAATCTGAGAGCTGGGTTAGAAATAAAATGCTTGACCAAAGACTAGAGATCACCGATATGAGAGTCATGAGAAAGATTAGGGGCATGAACAGATGGCATCAGTGGCAATATGATATTCAAAAACAAGGATATTAGGAAAGAACTTGACATTATTAGCATCCAGGAATGTGTTAGCAGAGCTAATCTCAGGTGGTGTGGTCACTTAAACAGGATATGTGAGGAAAGATTTAGCAAAACCTGTGTTCTCTGCCAGGTTGGCAGGAAAAAGACCCAGAGGAAGACCAAGATATAGGTGGATTTATACAGTAAAAGTGCCTTAGACAACAGAAATATAAGATCTGAAAATGTTGGAGTCTTGATAGATAACAGATTAATTTGTAGAAAATTGTTGATAGGGAGTTAGTAATGATGTAAGTTCTTCATATAGTGCTAAAATAATAATATTCTGCACATCCCTTGAGGGTACATGTCAGGAATTTGATGATAATGATGATGAGGTCACACCAAAGCCTTGTGAAGAGGCATATTTCAAAATATTTGTTTTCTTAAATTAACTAGGGTGGCTGTGTGAAGAACAATTTCCTAAAGGAAATAACTTAATCCTATCATATCTGTTCACATTGAAGTGAATAACGGTGTTGCAAGATTTCACCTCTTTCTTCATACATCTGCTCCATAGGAAAATATCTTTTATATATATAGCTATAGCTTTTATAAAACAAAATCTTTTGTGACAGGTCTGTGGAATATTCCCTGTGAGTATAGGTTGAAGGTTTGTGGGTAACAAAGTTTAGTTGAGAGGCAGAAAAGAGTGGACATGATAGAAACTTTTAAGATATTAAAGGAGTTTTATAAAATTGATGCAAGGGAAAATTTTCAATATATGACATATAGATAGTGAACTAGGGGGCCATCCGTGGAAGTCGTGTAAGAGTGCGGTTAGTAGGGTTGTGCAGAACAGCTTTTTTGCATGGAGGGTGGTGAGTGAGTGAATGGAATGGATTGACAGAATTGGTTGTTTGTTCCCTGACGGTGAATGGATTCATCATACACACAAATCCTATGATAGGTTTTGTGTGTATGATGGTTGATTTCAGTCTCCTGCAATGAGTATCTGGAATCTATGGAGATGCTGTAAATAATAATATAGGACTTCAGTCTCTTCCCAAAAAATCTTATGTTTGGAGGTAATGGTCTTGGCATTTAATATAATCTAGATTTTCTCATGACAAGCAGCTGTGGATCTGTCTGCCTGTTTGGAAAAAAAAAATATCATAGACTACATGTGCAAGGACTTTGATAGTTGTTGACAGGTTAGGCAAAAGGGGGAAAGCCTTTCTAAGAGGCAAGTTTATTAATTGGGCAAAAGGCTACTCTGATAACAATGGATTTGAGTAATTTGGAGACACTGTTGCTGTATGGGATGGCAATATTACTATTACTATTATTATTATTATTATTACAGGCAACTCCAGGGAGTCATTAGACTCATCGAGGGAGGCCCCAAATCATATTCATCACAACTATTCAACATTCATAATACCTCGCCTTAAACTCATTCACTGTCACAGCATCCACCACAGACTCAGGGAGCGCATTTCACTCATTCACTACTCTAAAAGTAAAGAACCCAGCTCTAACACCTTTACTAACCACACTTTTGCCCAGTTTCCATGGATGTCCCCTAGTCCTCCCACAACCAGCCCTGTTCTAAAAAATATCTTCTCAATTAATTTTATAGAAACCCTTCAGTAATTTGAATGTCTCAATCATATCTCCCCTCCTCTGCCTATCAACCAATTTTTGCAACCCACAAATCCTCAACCTGTTCTCATAAGGTTCATTCCACAGACCTGCTATCATCTTGGTCACTCGCCTCTGGATCTTCTCCACCTCCTCCCCATCAAGAAGAAACCTAGGTGACCAAATCTGGGCACAGTAGTCGAGATGGGGTCTTATCAAGGCTCGATACAGAGGAACAATAACCTGCTTGTCTCTGCTTGTCAACATATTCTTCAGCAACCAAGTGATTTGATGAGCTGATTTGGCCACATTTGTAATGTGTCCCCTAAATTTCAATTCCTTATCCACCAACACTCCTAAATCTCGTGCCTCATCAATTTCCTGGAGCACAGTTCTTTTCACCTTTCAGTTGTTTTCACCAATCTTTTCACCCCAAAATGCATAACCTTACATTTTGCCACATTAAATTGACATCCATTCTCCTTAGCCCAGACCTCCAATCTATCCAAATCATTCTGCAAAATTTTGACGTCATCTGCATTCACTATTGCCCTACCCAACTTCGCATCATCCGCAAACAAATGAACTGTTCCTCTCAGATCCTTTCCTATATCATTAATGAACAAATTAAATAGCAGTGGTCCAAGAACAGATCCTTGTGGCACACCACTAGTCACAGGCCATCTTGTGGACTCTACTCCTGAGTAAACCACTCTCTGATATCTCTCCGTCAACCACCCTCCTATCCATCTCACCAACCCTATGTCCATCCCCATATGCTGCAATTTACTGATTAGAATTCCATGTGGTATCCTGTCAATTGCCTTAGCAAGATCCAGTAGAATCACTGTAAACCCATTACCCTTATCCAGTTCAGCCGTCACTGTGTTATAATACGTGAGCAAGTTACTGAGGCATGACCTACCCTTCACAAAACCATGCTGTCCCCGATACAGTATCCCATTTTCTTCTATCCAATCTTGTATTTTCTTCTTGACTATTTTCTCTAAGACCTTGATAACGATTCCTGTTATGCTGATTGGCCGGTAATTTTCAACAGCAGCCTTGGAACCACCTTTGTGCAGCGAAACTATTTTCCTCTCTTTCCACCCTCTTGGGACTGACCCAGACCCGAGGCTCAAATTAAACAAAATGGTCAAGGGCACTGACAATTCTTTAGCCGCTTCACGTACGACACGAGCTGGTATACCATCCAATGCCACAGATGTATTGACATTGAGGTTCTGTAATAGACTAGTTACCTCTGCTTCATTCATCAGAATTCCAGTATAAGCTGTTGGTTCTTCCATTCCTGCAAAGTCACCACCTGGATGATATACTCTTGCAAAGTGCTCGCTCAGTAATTCCACAATATCGACTGATTCGGTTACCTCCTACCCTCAGCATTTTTTAAGATCATTCTACCATGAGCATTTTTCCTTTTACTTGCCACATTTTGAAAAAACTGTTTGGGATTCTCTTTAGCCTGCATGGCCAATTTTCTTTCGTAATCTGCTTTTGCTTTTCTTACCACCCTTGTTACCATATATTATCTAATGTATATATATTAGATCATTTGGGTATTTTCATTGTTGTTTGTATTGTCTCATATTAAGTCTTGCAATAATTAACCATAAAGTACAATTTAAGACAATGATTAATCATAATTAAGAGCACAATAATTCATTTTTTGAAAGATTACTATATTTTTTAAAAATACAAAATTGCAATTTTAATACAAAAAAACATCAACAGCGTGTACATAAACACAAACGCATACCTGTTATACCATTAATAAATGCCTGGAACCATGACAGCCAGCAATAAAACAAAGGAGAAAAAGATTCAAAATATATCACTCACTTACCAATTTTCTAGTGGCATTGCATAATTCATAAATCTTTATCAGAAAGTGGAATATCTGAGGATTATTGTTATTATGAATGCTTTTGTGGAAGATTTAGTCTAACATTGCATATACTGTTTAATCCTTTATCAAAGTGTAAGCAAAAAATTTTTGCACACGAAGTATCTTTATGAGTCTACTTGTACATAGAGGCTGATGACTTCACATCAATTGCCTTTGTGACCCATAATGCAAAGTATTATTCTTTTTAGAAGCACATGATGCCATGCATGGCAAGGATCACTATCCAGATAAAGTGTGACCATTATTGAGGTCTCATAAGTGGGAGCCAGATCCAGAAGAGATACAAGGTTGAATTAATGCAGAAGTTATATATATATATTTCCCCATATGCAAGCAGTAAAAAGGTGCCTCATTCCTTATTAAAATATTTTGGATCAGATAGTTGCAGAAAGTCTTTCTACAACTGGGTCTGGGTAGTGACCCTTCACTTAATGCATAGTATCATGCACTTCTGAAAGGAAGTGTGCTTTGCATTATGAGATACTAAGGCAATTGATGTGAAGTTATCAGCCACTGTGTACAAGTAGCTGAGTCATGAAGATACTTCACACACAAACTTTGTTTGCTTATACTTGAACAAAGATTTAAACAAGGATATAAGTTACATGCAATTTTAATTTAATTGCATATAACGATCACATTTTCCCTAAAACAAATTTAACTCCTCTTTTCACTACGACAGTGAATTTCACTACTAACTAACAGTTACGATATGAAACAAACATGATATGAGTGATCTAAAAGTAGTATTGTCATTTAAACAAAATGCGAGATGAAAATGAACACAGAGAAAATAGCAGAATATAAATGGATTAAAAGCAGCTGAAAGTATCTTAGAAGATAGAAAAAAAAAAGTATGAGCCAATCAAATTAAAAACATAAAATTCTATCATTTCAAATGTATCTCTCTCTCTCTCTCTCTCTCTCTCTCACACACACACACACGCAGTGGATGACTATATATTAGGTGCACCTGCCTTCATAATCATCTACTCCAGGCTATAAAATCAGACAGGTGAATGCAGATACTGAGGAATACAGAGCACACATAGTATGTGAATCAATGCAATAATAGTTTTACATTTTCTGCAACAGAATACACCTAGTGAGAGAAAATTCCATTGAGTTTGACAAATAAAGATTAACATACATAAAGAGTAAAAAAAAGAGTAACATTTTGATTTAAAACATGCCCTTTTTGATTTTCCCCTCCTTCCAAATCCTTTATTATTACAAAGATACTTTGGTGTTACCTAAAGTGTTTTATCTAATATCCTGAATGGCCAAACATGCAGCATCTTCAATTTACAAAATGAATCTTGTAACTGTGTTCAGGTGTAAACCTCTAGCTATTTAGTAGAAAGGATGGACTAAGGGTTAGATAATATTATTTATTATCTAAATATTATTAAATCCTTAGTCCATCATTGTTACTAAAAGGCTAGAGGTTTACATCTGAACACATTCACAAGATTCATTATGTCTTAACTGTTTCATTAATTTAGATGTGGCACAGATAAGTGCCACATATCTAATTTTTTTTAAATATCAGTCCCACATACAAGAGGTTCCAAGACCTATGAGATGACAGTGATGTATGTAGGCAAGTAGTTAAGAGAAGAAAGGAATTTGTTGATGTGGTTCTTGAAGACTTGAGGTTTGTAATCATTGGGGAAAACAACATGAGGAAGCCTGTTCCAAAGAACAGAGGTGGATGGAAAGGAGGAAGAGGATGAGAAATTGGTTTCATGAGCTTGGAGCTGAACTGAATATGGATGTAAACAATCAGCTGCTTATGTGATTAGCAGAAAGTAAATGAATGGTAATGGATAGTTCAGTGGAGCAGTGCCAGTGGAAGTACTTACAGAAAAGTCATAATGTATCAATAAAGCAGGAAAGCAACCAAGTCCTCTCAAGAGGGGGTTTCTAGTGCCCACTTCAAATATGGGAATAATATTCTAAGGTCGGGCAAATTTGAGCTTTAGAAAGTGTCAAGAAATAAGCAGAAGAGAAGTATCATTTAGAACCAAAAAGAACGCTAAGTTTTTTGGAGGAGGCAAAGAGGCTATGGACCTTATGTGCTTGTACCAGGATAGGATAGATGTAAAAGTCAACTCAAGAAGACAAACTGATCCTGGTTGGTGAGCAGAATGTTGTCAAAAGGAAAGTGAAGAATGGGCTTTCTTATGGGAAATGAAACAGGACTGTGTTTTTAGAGGCAATAAAATTCACCAGGATATTCTCATTCCACTTGAGAATGGCAAGGAAATCAGTGTTTAAGACAGTGGTTAAAGAAATTCTTGAAATGTGAATTATCCAAGCACTACAAGGCTTTGAAAATCTAAAAGAGAAGTGGAGAGTGCTATCATCAGCCAAGCTGTGAATAGGACTGGATGTCAAAGAGAGGAGATCACTGATGTATAGGAGGAAGAGTGTGGGTGAAAGCATAAAAGCCCCGAGGTACACCATGCTGATTGAAAAATCTGATGAAAGGAAACCATCCACTGTGTTCTGCAATGAACAACCAGTGAGGAAGCTGGAAATCCATTCACAAAGCAAAGGAGGAATACCATAAGAGCAATCACTCGAGTTCCTCCAAACTTTTCTTTTCCATGGCTTGTGTCCAAAGGTGGCAAGGTAGGCTAGGAGATCTGAGGTGGAATGAGAATGATAGAATCAATGTTGGTGATCACTAAGCAATTGTTGATTCTCCAGGTAGTGAAGCAGTTGGCTGTTTATAACCTTTTACATTATTTTTAAGAGTTCTGAGAGCAATAGGCTGGTTGACTTATCTCCTTTTTTAAGAAATGGTTGGATAAAAACTTGCTTCCATGTAGTAGGATAGATGCCAGATGAGTATGACAGCTTGAAGAGACAGACAATATGGGTGTAAGTTCTGGAGCATAAGCTGTTAATACAACTGGAGGATTGCCATCAGGGCCAGGTGACTTATTGGTGTCAAAGCTACTGAGTATTTTTCTGAAGTTCTTCTAGTGAACTTTCAGAGTCTGTGAATAGTTCTGGAGGCATACTGTGAATGTCAAAAGATTTTTAACATAAGCACCAAAAATATGTATTTACATGCAATAATAATAATAACAACAACATGCATCCTTACCCCAGCAGCTTTAATGAGTGATCAGTGATCTGAGCACAGGATCCAAGATCAAGATGAATTAATTTGGAACAGTATTTACTAAGGCTTTGACAAGTGCTAAAATCAAAATCCATAAAAACTTCATATTACGTTTCAGTATTGGCAATTATTTAATTTCATTCATTAATATTTTTATATATTTCATAATGAAACAATAGTGATCTTAGAGTAAGGACCTCAAATGACCTTTCAAAAGTTTTTGTGTGCATAATCATTTCACTTTGATAATGCTATAATTCCTGTAATGTCTTTCTCTCTCTCTCACATACACACATAGTATAAGGAAAAAATTTTGATACAAAAATTACAGATAAAGTGTGTAACCAGTTAGTATTTCAGCTCCATTTTAGATGGAAGTCACAAGTTAGAACTATCAAAGTAATTAATATAAAAACTCAGCAGGGTAGATTTACATACGTAGAACTACTGAGTAACATAAAAAATCATGTTTTATTTATATAAACTTGTACTTTATTCATTATTTAATGGATTTCCCTGTGTGGAAATTTTTGTACACAAACAATCTAGTTGAACATGAAGAAATTCAGAATTTCTGCATGCTCAACTAGATTCTGCAGATTAAATTCCAATATATAATTACTATGTAAGTTTTTATAACAGTTTTAATTCACAACACAAGACAATAAGAAAATTAGTATATTTACTTTTTTTGCTGATATTTCAATAGCTTTACACCCAGCATTTTCAGAGCACGAACAGTTTGCCACAGTATGAAAACAGCAACAATTAATTAACAGTGAGAACTGTTTAAAATTGTAACAGACAGCATAGAGAAATAAAGTCCTAATTGGTACCATCTATTGCTGGATAAAGTGAGAAGTTAATAAGTATTAATTTTATCTTAAATGACTGTCTCCCAGATTTTTGGTAAATTGATACAGCCATACTAGTTGAAGTTTGGGAAAAGTTCAAAAGCTGCTGCTGATATGAAAAAAGTCTCTCTGAGTTGAAATAACTTCTGTGTAGCACTTTTGTTTCTCCATCTGATCTTGTAAGAAGGGGTTTCCCAAGACATGGTCCGCTAGTCCCAACTTATCATAATAATGGTACTGAATGTATTTCTTATATTCTCTGAGGCAGTTGTCAACAGATCTTCCTGTCTGTCTATACTAAGCCAAGTCACAGGGTGCTTCATATCCTGCTCATGTAATAAAGGAATCTATCCTTAGGTGAACAGATGAGTGGTGCCAGTTTGATCATCATCATTATTTTCAGACCTCCATGGATTCAGACTCGTCATGAAAGGTCCTTCTGCAACACACAGCTCATCATGCCATGCCTTAAATACAGAGCGAATTTTGTAAGTCTATATACCAAACATAAAACTAGTGACAAATAAGATGTAAAGTATATTTGATTATACTCACAATAAAGTTTATAGATGTTCAATGTGCCCCGCGCCACATGGATAACATCAAGACGGTAGCTGAATTCATCCCATACCCGAAGAAGGATGTCTTGAATCACTGAGTTCACTGCAGTTGTGATATGCCTTTTTAGGTCAACCAAAGTTGTTGGTAGAGGTCGTACATAAACTGCTTCTTTTACGACCCCCCCCCCCACACACAAGAAAAAGTCACAGGGTGTGAGATCAGATCTTGGGGGCCGGAAATGAAGTGCCAGGTCTTCATTCCAGATGTGACCTATCCATCGTTGAGGTAGAGATTCATTGAGAACATCTCGAACACCCTGGTGCCAGCGGGGTGGAGCTCCGTCCTATTAGAAAATGAAGTCTTCTGAATCTTCATTCAATTGAGGAAGAAGCCAGTTTTCAAGCGTGTCCAGATACATTACCCCAGTAACAGTCTCTTCAGCAAAAAAGAAAAGTCTATAAACCTTTGTTCTCGATAAAGCACAAAACACATCAACTTTCAGAGAGTTCCTCTCATGTTGCAATGTTTCAAAGGGATTTTGTAGTCCCCATATGCAAACATTGTGTCAGTTTACTTTCCCTCTTAGGTGGAACATCGCCTCATCACTGAAAATTAAATGCAGCAGAAAAGTGTCATCTTCCATGTTTTGGAGAATATGAGGAAACTTCTTGGGAGACTGGTGATGGAGAAACTCCATACCTTTTAACATAGCCAACTTATTACTTAGACTTATTGAAGCTATTTGACAAGAAGGTGGTTTTGATAAACAGTATTTTTTGTGTTGGCAATGTGCAATAGTGCACAGGGAGCTATCCCAGTGGCTAAGAGTATAATAATTGTCAGATTTCTGCAAAGGATGGTGGTATGGCAGAACCTAGATATGAAGTCGAGTGTGTGTGTTTTTTTCATAGCATGGTATTAGGCCTAACAGCCTGTTCTAATCTCACACCATCACTTTTAGGGTCACATCTATTTTTTTTTCCCTTTTAGTTTATAGTTTTTGATAGTCTGTTCAGTAATATTCTATTCATGTTGAATCCATTTGTTTCTATAATTATCTGTTTGCAAAATTGGTTCTTGTTTGGTATTCTTGTGTGTATTTTGTGTTTCTTTTCTTATCTAGTTCAGCATAACATGCTGTTCTCAAAAATTTCACTTCTGCTAGTTATTTAGTTGGTCTGATTTTTTCTGTTGTCCATGTTTCACTTCCATATAATGTAACAGGTTTAGCTAAAACAACATTGAATGGTTTTTCAAATCAGCAGCAGCTTTAAAACATCCCATAAACTTCAACAAATATGGTTGTATCAATTTACTAAAAATCTGGGAGATAATCATTTTGAGATCAGATTAATACTCATTAACTCTCTCTCTTTATCCAAGAGCCTGTGTAGCTCAGTGGATGTGATGTCTGCACACCACAGCGCTTGACCACACGAAGGAAGACTTGGTTTTGAATCTAGTCGCCGACTAGATTCAAAACCAAGCCTTTGAGCCTTTTTTTTTCGACTGGTTCCTGAGTTAGTCAATCTCTGGCATGGGCAAATGGTTTTTTTCTCTCGGAAACTTGGGTTTTTTCTCCCAGAAACAAAAGGGAATCTACCATAGAACCTATGCTAATTTAGATATTTAATACATTGCGTTAGGGACCACAAAATGGCAGTACTTGTTGAGCTGTCTCTTCACTGTGTGCCGCTTAATTAGTGATAGCCTTGGGCCAGCTATCTCTGATTGGCTACTAGTGGAGATTCCACTTCCCACTCAGTCTCCAAAAGTTAGATAGGGCTAAAATGGCCTAACCTACTCTCTATATGGGAATAAAAGGTGTTAGCCGATTTTTTATTTTTATTTTATTTTATTTATTTTTTTTATTTTATTTTTTTTAATATTTTTTTTTTATTTTTATTTTTTATCCAACAATACAGTAGATGTCATAAATTAAGACTTTAAGTTTCTTGTTTTGTCCATTACGAATTTTTAACTGGACCTACTGTTAACAGATTGTTACTGTTCATGTGCTTTGATAAACTGTTTTGGGCTCTGAAGATGCTGGGTTAATTTCTTATTTCTGTATAATAAATGTGGTTTAATGATGTCATTAATCATGACTAATATTTTGAATTTATTAATTTGATGTTTTAGATCTTTCTTCACTGTAGCTTATATTCCATCCAAGGTAATTAAAATTATTAACTTTTTATAACAATAACAATGGTCTAAAAATCCCAAGAATATGGATGGCACATATTCTATCTTCATAATCTTTTGTTCTTTTGTTTGATTATAATTATAATGAGGACTATAATTCTCCAGGATCTTAGCCTTCGTATAACCAAAATTTGTGTTAAATTATTGCACTTTTGCTGTTATTAAAAGTATAAAAGATCATTTGAATTTGTTTTCTGACCACATAAAAATTTGATATACTTTTGGTGTAGTTTTTTTTTTTTTTTTTTCACTAGAGGTCAGCCCAATTAAATAGCAGTTGATCAAAGTAGTGTCACTTTGACTTACTGTTTAAATTGTAGCTTAACTTGCCTCTGTATACATGTGTGTGTGCACTCCAGGTGATGACTTTAATATCATTATTATTATTCTTATTCTTATTATTATTACGAGCAACTTCAAGGAGTCCCTAAACTCAGAGGGAGGCCCTAAACATCATATCAAGAACAACTATTTGGCATTCTCACAGTATCTATCATACTTTGCTTTGAACTCATTTACAGTCATGGCACCCACAACAAACTCTGGCAGCTTATTCCACTCATTCACCAATCTCCAAGTAAAAAACCTAGTTCTAACACCCTTGCTAACTACACTCTTGCTCAGTTTCCATGGATGTCCCCTTGTTCTCAGACATGTTCTGAAAAATTTCCTTTGAATTAATCTTGTAAAAACCCTTCAGTAATTTGAATGTCTCAATCATATCACCCCTTCTACACCTATCAACCAATTTCTGTAACCCACAGATCTTCAACCTGTTTTCATAAGGTTCATTCCATAGACCAGCTATCCTCTCTACCTTCTCCCCATCAAGAAGAAGCCCAGGGGCCCAGATCTGGGCACAGTAGTCAAGATGAGATCTTATCAAGGCTTGATAAAGAGGATCAATAACTTGTTTATCTCTGCTCGTCAAAGTATTCTTCAGTAACCAAATGATCTGGTGAGCTGATTTAGCCACTTTTGCTATGTGTCCCCCTAAACTTCAGCTCCCTATCCACCAATGCACACCCAATTCTCTGGCTTCATCAACCTTCTGAAGTACAGTTCCACCAATGTGATATACTGCTGCTTTTTTTCACCACAAAATGCATAACCTTACACTTTTGCTACATTAAACTGACATCCATTCTCATTAGCCCAGACTGCCAATCTATCCAAATCATCCTGCAAAATTTTGATATCATGTGCATTCACTATTGCTGTACCCAACTTTGCATCAGCGTCAAATAAATGAACAGTTCCTCTCCATTTTTTCACCACAAAATGCATAACCTTACACTTTTGCTACATTAAACTGACATCCATTCTCATTAGCCCAGACTGCCAATCTATCCAAATCATCCTGCAAAATTTTGATATCATGTGCATTCACTATTGCTGTACCCAACTTTGCATCAGCATCAAATAAATGAACAGTTCCTCTCAGATCCTTTCCTATATCATTAATGAACAAATTAAACAGCAGCGGTCTAAGAACAGAACCCTGTGGCACACCACTAGTAACAGGCCTTCTTTTGGACTCCACTCCTGAATAAACTACTCTCTGATGTCTCTCCATCAACCACCCTCCAATCCATCCCCATGTGCTGCAGTTTACTGATTTGAATTCCATGTGGTGTCCTGTCAAAGGCCTTAGCAAAGTTCAGCAGTATCACTGTAAATTCATTACCCTTATCCAGTTCAGCTGTCACTGTATTATAAAATGTGAGCAAGTTACTGAGGCATGATTTACCCTTCACAAAACCATGCTCTCCTCCATACAGTATCCCATTTTCATCTATCCATTCCTGTATTTTGCTCTTGACTAATATCTCCAAAACCTTGACAACTATTCCTGATATGCTGACCGGTTGGTAATTTGCAACAGCAGTCTTGGAACCTTCTCTATGCAATGGAACTATTTCCCCTCTTTCCACTCCCTCAGGACTAACACTAACCCAGAGCTGAGACTTAAATTAAACAATATGGTCAAGGGAACTGACAGTTCCTTTGCCACTTCACGTAAGACTCGAGCTGGTATTCCATCCAATCCCACAGATGTATTTACATTAAGGTTCTGTAATGTACTATTCACCTTCATTTCATTCACTTTGATTCCTGTATCAGCCATTCGTTCTCTCATTCCTGCTGTATCACAGCCTGGATGATATACTTTTGCAAAGTGTTCTCTTAGTAATTCTACTATTTCAGCTGATTCAGTTATCTACCTGCCATCAGCATTCCTTAAAATCATTTTGCCGTATACATTTTGTCTTTTACTTGCAGCATATCGAAAGAACTGTTTGGGATTCTCTTTAGCTTGCATTGCTAATTTCTTTTCATAATCTGCTTTTGCTTTTCTTACCACAATAGTTACCTTTCTGGCCTGTGCTTTGTACTGTTCGTGTGCCTGCAGGTCACCTTTCTCCTTAAATTTCATCCACAATTGTTTCTTTTCTTTGCAGCTCAAGCTTAATGGTGTTATTGATCCATTTAACTCCCACTTGATTTACTCTCTGGACTCTAGGCACACTCTCCCTCGATGAGTCTTTGGACTCCCTGGAGGTGTCACATAATAATAATAATAATAATAATAATAATCTTCTGTTAGCCATGTCTCACTAATGCCAATAACCTGTGGCCAGAAAAAACTAACCAAGCCAGAAATTCCTACTTCTTATTCCGAATACTCCTGGCATTAGTGTACATAAAGTGAGAAGTCCCCTAGCCCCACCCTTATTTTGATGGCTTATACTAACTATCCCATTTTGGTTTGTTATCCTTCATCCTAACTCAGGCATATTATACACATTCTTACACTCAACTGCCTCACTGATGTCTGCATGTCCTCTCAACAGCATCCCCACTCTCCCTAAAAGCTCTAGTTTCCCTGATTCTGCACATCCACTTTCACTTCATTCAGCAACAATTTTTCCACTCTCCAAACACCATATCTATTCAGATGCAAACCATCCTTCTTGCATAAGTCCTTTTGCCCATCATACTCATTCCACATGTCCACAAACTTCACACCACTCCTCCTTCATAACCTACGCATAAAGTCATTTGCAATTATGGCCCTCCTTCTCAACTGTACTCTGTCATACCGTGGCAACAGACTAACTATCTTAACTCTTTCTCACTCTTTCCTTTTGCTACCTCTAGTAATTCTTTCAAGTCCTCTCTCATAGCAAATTTTTCATCTTTTATATCATTTGTTCCAGCCACTATTATCATTTCTTTCACCCTATGCTTCTGTGCTCTAATAGCCTCACTTACATTATTCATTTTCTCACCCGGAAAGCACAATTTTGTCAAACTCTCATCTATTACAACTTTTATTACTGAATCACCATATAACACTTGCTCCTTAATTTTTCTTTCACTCCCGATCATGTTCTCATTTATCTTATCATTCACTTGCTTCTTTTTGTTATCTGATACACTCAGTAGACATTTTTGTAATTGCTCCAGCTGCCGCTTTGCCCTGTGTATCACTCCGTGCAACCGAGCTGTCTCCCTCATTGCAGCTAACTCTTCATTTTTTTTATCAGTCAACCCATTCTCTCACTCTGTCCTTTTACTTTCACCATCAACTGTATCACTTTTAAACTCATTCTCTATGCTATTTGGCATTACATCACAATTTTCTATCGCATTCTGACTTTCATCCACTACGTCAATCTCGCGACCTGAGAGACACACTTCAGATCCTCACTTTCATGACACTTTTCCGCTACTATAGCTCTCAAACCAAACTCCAGCCACTCTCAGCAAAGCATACATTCCACAGAGCTTACACTGGACGAATTCCCTTTGGTTAAATTCTTCAAACAAATACGGTGATTTGGACACCATTGCCTTTCTTCACTTTGATGCTATGTGCTATGCTATGTATCTGCCGTGTCTCATCAGAATACTAAATTAACTCTATTTAAAATAAACTTTTTAAGCTAAACTAATTAACTCCGCAATATATTCTAATTCTAGCACAATTTTTAAACTAATAACGCTATTTTTTAATATATGGGTCGAAACATTGGAAAATTAAAGTAATTATTCTTAATATGGTATTGGTCTCCATAATTTTATCAAAATGAATATGAATCATCATATGACATTAAAAGAAAGAACTAGAGAGGAATTATTATTATAATATCAAATTGTCAATAAATTGCTTTTTTCTCCCTTATGGAAGAAAAAAAATATAAAAATATATTGTTATCATTTTAAATAATTTTCTATAAAAACAGAATTAAACCAAAAATAAATAAATGAAAACCTCTTTCATCAATCAATCCACAATCTAACACTGGTTGCAGAATGAAAATTAACTGCTGTATGGTGTATGAAAATAAATATTAATTTAGCAGGTTCTTATAATTGTTTTCATATGATTCATTTTAAAATTGTTCAGACTCGAATTCTTACATGTTATTTCAGTCATTTCTGCGAAAACTATCATTACCCACCTTTATTATCCTAGATGTAGCTGGTCTGGTTGGCTGAGTGGTTACTATATTTATTCACCAACCAACTGGCTGTAGGTTCAAATCCTGCCAGACATGGATATTTTTGATTGTCTTTAGGCATAGATGAATTTTATCATTTAGTGTGAGAGACCACCAACACTACTTATTGGAGGCTTGACTTGGCTTCAACAAATTCCATGTTTGGTCTCTTGAGCAGGGTTTTTGGACTAGGTAAAAGGAATAAAATATACAAAAAATTGCAAAAATTAATAAATAAAAAAAAATCCTTAGTCCTGATGTACTATAGATTTGCAACCTTTTTATGGATCATAGTCACACAAAACATGCAGTATACAGAAGAGAGCATTATTAAATGAAGGTACTTTTGTTAAAAAAGCTGACAAGTGTGTCAGAAGTGTTAGAATGCAGTTTATTAAATTTTAACTAATTTTTGGCTTACATCCTGTAGGCAGTTGCAGTTTTGTTTTATATGATTTTGTGACTACAAAAAGTCTGATCGAAGCCACCATCCTAAATACTGAATTTTATTAAATTGGTGTATAGGATCCTTCCAACTAATGTAGAATTATTATCACTTATTCTATCCAGCAAGGGCAGAGTTTTTACATTGTTATAATTTTGACACATTTTTCACATTTGTGTCCTTGCAGATGATGCAAAATGAAATGGTTTGACAGATTTTTGTAAGAATTACAAAAATCCAGAACTCCGATTCAGAGTTCTAGACTTTTATTTTATTTTATTTTTCATTTATTTATTTATATTGTACACATGCAGATGGTGGACAAAAATTGAGATGCCCTGACAAATTTCAGTAACATTTATCATATGCAAATGATCCAGAATTCAGGATCGCTTCCATATGAATGGCAAACAAAATTAATCTGATAGGTGCATTTTTGTAGATGCACCTAAAAAAACATGTAAAATGTAATCTTTGTAAGGTATTTGTATGTGTATTTGGGTTAAAAGGAATATTCTAATTGAACTACTGTTAATATTTATTTAATGGAATTTAATTTTAAAGTATTGTTTTTTTCAATATACATGATCTAAGATTCTCCAGATTTGAAATTCTATATATTTTTCAAATTCCATTTAAATTATAAATCCAACACTAGAACTTATATGTGTTTGTATGTGTTTTGATATTTTTAGCAAGCAAAAGTGACATGCAGAAGACTTTAGATTCAGCCATGCAGGATGTTAGTGATAGATACCACTTGCTTGAAGAAACTGAAAAACAAGCATTAAGGAGAGCTTTAATAGAAGAAAGAAGCCGCTACTGCATGTTTGTAACTTGCCTTAAACCAGTGGTGGTGAGTACATTTTAGTATGGTATTCTTGTTCTGCCTGATATTTCAATGTCATCGTAAATGTAATTATGAATATCTATTTTGAGTTTTGATTATTCATACTAATGTAGTTCATGGACATGATGAGCCTGACTATATACATGAATCCAGTATATAGTGTGCCTTTTGCCAAAAACAAACTTTTTCTATTAGCTGATGGGAGTGTACCAGGTTACTTGTTTCCGCAGTCTATCCTATTTTTGCCAGATTGGTTGTACTGTAGACATCAGAACACATGGATTGTATCATTTTCTTCAAGCTCAGAAATCTGGTCTTACCGAACATGGGATAACACCACTAGAGATTCGCCGCTAGAGGGCTGTAAGTTGTGTAGTGTCAGAAAGAGCTCCAAAAGATAAGTTCTTTTTTGAATAATAATTGGAAGTGTTTCATAAATTTTAGGGTCTCTTTATTTATTTTTGATAATGAAGTGTGTCTGAGTGATTTTTTAGTGTGAATTCTATCAGATTTATTCTGACTTCCACTTGACAAGCTCTTAAATAAATTGAAACAGATGGGATTGGATAACAGACTTCTGTGTTGGATCAGTGACTGGCTGTCAGATAGGTATCAGAAAATTGTATATGGGGGTGCAGTATCCCGAAAGAGAAAGGTCACCAGCGGTGTGCCGCAGGGGGCCAGTTTTGGGGCCATTGTTGTTCAATTTGTATGTTAATGATATTGGGCAGGGTTTAACTAGTGATATCCAGCTGTTTGCAGATGATGTAAAACTGGGGAGAGCAATGCACAGTCAAACAGATGTTAATGCCTTACAAGAGGACTTGAATAGATTGCATGAATGGGCAGGTAAGTGGAACTGTCAGTTCATTGTTGCCAAGTGTAAGGTTTTGAAATTTGGTAAGCAACGATGGGATGCAAAGTATACACTTGGGGGGAAAACTTTAACAGAAGTAGAGGAGATAAGAGATCTAGGAGTGATAGTGGACAGGAATCTGAAATTCGGGGGGGGGGGGCACATTGCACAAGTTGTGAAGACATCACATCGGGTAATGGCAATGATGTGGAGGACCCTGACATGCAGAAATAGAGAGTAGGATTTCATTGTATAGGACACAGATTTGGTCACCAGGTTTTCATGGTGATGAGGATATGTTGGAAAGGAATCCAGAGAAGATTCACAAAGGTAGTCAGTGGCCTTTGGAATGTGGAGTATGAGGACAGATTGAGAGAATGCAAGTTGCAGAGTCTCATGAATAGGAAGAAGTGGGGGGGGGGGTATGATTGAGACATATAAGCTGGTCAGGGGTTGTTATCGGGTAGACATGGAAGAGATCTTTCATTGAATGGGAGAGGGTAAGTAGAACAAGAGGCCATCACTAGAAACTGTATAAGTAGGGTGTGAACAGAGGAGTGAGAAGCAGGTTCTTTGCATGGAGGGTGGTTGATGAGTGGAATGCATTGCCTGAGTGTGTTGTGGACACATTGAATCATATAATAGATTTAGTTTAATCCTTTATCCCAGTGAGAGCAAACAAAGTTTGCGCCTGAAAATATCTTCAGGACTAAATATAGTGTTGTACTATCTTATCCAGTAAGTAGTGCAACACCAAGGCAACTCGTGGCAAAGGTGGAGCAAGCTACCAGGCACTTCTAACCCAGTATCTCCCATAATGCAAAACACATTTCCTATGTGGATATGTATACTGTTATGCATTAAAGGGATTGGCCATCTACCCAGACTAGTTTCGACCTTTATTGAGGTCTCTTCAGTGGGAGCCAGGCCCAGAGCTGGAGATACCAGGCAGAAGCAGTAGCAAGTCATCTGTGCCTATGGGAGTTGCCAAAAGGTTTATCACCTTTTTTAAAAATTACTCTGGATTTAGGGTTAGAAGTGCCTGGTAGCTTGCTCCACCTTTGCCACGAGTTGCCTTGGTGTTGCACTACTTACTGGATAAGATAGTACAACACTATATTTAGTCCTGAAGATATTTTCAGGTGCAAACTTTGTTTGCTCTCACTGGGATAAAGGATTAAACTAAATCTATTATAGTCTAACCTAGTGATAAATAAATTTTCAACATCTTTCTCTAAATCCAGAGTAATTTTTAAAAAAGGTGATAAACCTTTTGGCAACTCCCATAGGCACAGATGACTTGCTACTGCTTCTGCCTGGTATCTCCAGCTCTGGGCCTGGCTCCCACTGAAGAGACCTTAATAAAGGTCGAAACTAGTCTGGGTAGATGGCCAATCCCTTTAATGCATAACAGTATACATATCCACATAGGAAATGTGTTTTGCATTATGGGAGATACTGGGTTAGAAGTGCCTGGTAGCTTGCTCCACCTTTGCCACGAGTTGCCTTGTTGCACTACTTACTGGATAAGATAGTACAACACTATATTTAGTCCTGAAGATATTTTCAGGCGCAAACTTTGTTTGCTCTCACTGGGATAAAGGATTAAACTAAATCTATTATAGTCTAACCTAGTGATAAATAAATTTTCAACATCTTTCTCTAAATCCAGAGTAATTTTTAAAAAAGGTGATAAACCTTTTGGCAACTCCCATAGGCACAGATGACTTGCTACTGCTTCTGCCTGGTATCTCCAGCTCTGGGCCTGGCTCCCACTGAAGAGACCTTAATAAAGGTCGAAACTAGTCTGGGTAGATGGCCAATCCCTTTAATGCATAACAGTATACATATCCACATAGGAAATGTGTTTTGCATTATGGGAGATACTGGGTTAGAAGTGCCTGGTAGCTTGCTCCACCTTTGCCACGAGTTGCCTTGTTGCACTACTTACTGGATAAGATAGTACAACACTATATTTAGTCCTGAAGATATTTTCAGGCGCAAACTTTGTTTGCTCTCACTGGGATAAAGGATTAAACTAAATCTATTATAGTCTAACCTAGTGATAAATAAATTTTCAACAATTTTCAACATTGAATCAGTTTAAGATGCGGTTGGATGAGCATTGTATGCAATAGTGTGTACCTCCCACGATGAGTCTCTGATTCCGTGGAGGTCAAATGTTAATAATAATAATAAACACAAAAATTCTTCATAAAAGTTCCTTCAAATTTGAAAGATTCTTCAAGTAATTCTATGAAACTTTGATTGTGAAGATCACAATCAACCAAATCTAAATTACGATGATGATAATGGTCTAAAATTGTCAAATTTTGGGACATAGCAAGTTTGAACTCTTGATAATAATCTTACATTTATTCGTAATGTGCATGTGCAAATCTTATACACACACACACACACACACACAAGGTGATTAAAATTAATATATCCCTATTTAAGGCCTTTTGGAGTGCCATCTAGTGATCCAAATGCTGCAGAGTTTTGCAGAAATATATAGTGCATCAAGCAGAAGTGATATCTGAGAAAAAAGAAAGTAACTCCAAAATTCATCACCAGGGGCATTGTAAACACCAAATGCATGGAATTTGCATATCATACCACTTGACAGGTGTCAGGAGGGTTTAAAAAGATAGACTTGGGATTTTTCCCCTTCATTCTGGTTGTTAATACCATTCACAGTGATGGCACTAACCTTGCCCCAATATGTTTTGCTCATGAAGCATCATCATCATCAAATTCCTGCCATGTACCCTCAAGGGGTGTACAGGATATGATAGTACTACATGAAAAAAATTACATCATTATTAATTTCCTATCTACAATTTTCCTCCAAATCAGTCTGTTACTTGTCAAGACTCCAACATTATCAGATCTTATATTAATATCGTCTAAAGCACTTTGTATCGTATCAATCCACCTATATCTTGGCCTTCCTCTGGGTCGTTTTGCTGCCACCCTGGCAGAGAACACTTGTTTTGCTAATCTTTCCTCGCCCATTCTATTTAAGTGACCATACCACCTGAGATTAGCTCTGCTAACGCATTCCTGGATGCTGACAATGTCAAGTTCTTTCCTAATATCCTCATTTTTAATATGATATTGCCATTGATGCCATCTGTTCACGCCTATAATCTTTCTCAGGACTCTCATATCTGTGGTCTCTAGTCTTTGGTCAAGTGTTTTATTTCTGACCCAGCTCTCAGATCCATAAGTTAAAACTGGTTTGAACACTGTCTTGTATACAGCTAATTTAGTGTTCCGACTAATTTCTCTCTTATTCCATATGAATTTATTCAATTGACTTCCCACCATTCCAGCTTTGCTGATTCTGTTGTCTATTTCTATATTTAATTTACCATCTTTAGTAAAAATCGTGCCTAAATAGCTGAAATGTTTTACTTGTTCCACAGGTTCTCCATTCACAACACAGTTGACATTTTCAATGATTCTGCCTATTTTCATTGTCTTTGTCTTTTTATTGCTGACCTTCATACCATATCTATTACAACAGCTATTCAATTTAGTCAGAGAATCTTGCAGACTTGTAGCAGATTTATTTAGAAGTATAACATCATCTGCATAAAGCAAAGAGCTGACATTAACATCTCCAATTTTGATATCATGTTTAATACCACTTTCCTTCATAATGTGATCCATATAGATAATGAATAACAGAGGGGATAATGTACATCCTTGTCTCACACCAGATTTAACATTAAACCATCTTCCTGTACTTCCTTCAATTCTGACTGCTGACTTACAACTCAAATAAAGACTAAGTATTGCTTGGTATAATGCCCCATTCACACCATATAACTGCAGCGTATTGAATGGCTTCTCTCTTGGCACCTTGTCATATGCCTTTTCCAGATCGACAAAACTTAAATACAGATCTTTGTTATATTCCCATGCTTTCTCAACTATTTGTCGTAAAGTGAAGATCTGATCCTGACAGCCTCTATTTGGCCTGAATCCAGCTTGTTCTTCACCAAGCTTTTCTTCCACAATTCTTCTCAACCGTTTCTCAAGTATACTTGCATAGATCTTGACAGGAACACTCAGTAGAGAAATACCTCTGTAATTCTCACATTCAGTTTTATTTCCCATTTTATATATGGGTACTATGAGAGCTCTACTCCAATCATCGGGAATTCGTCCCTCTGTCCAGGCTTTCTGAACTATGCAGTGCAGCCACTGTAATACTCTTATACCACCATACTTCAGCATTTCTGGTCGAATATCATCTACTCCTGCTGCCTTTCCACATTTCAAGCCTTTGATGGCTTTTTCTACTTCAAGTATGGATATGTATTCCTGACTGCATGCCTGGTCAGTGTTTTTTACCACTGTGCTGTCATCACTGCTTGTTTCATTTAGCAGTTTTTCAAAGTAATTACTCCATACTTCAAGGATATCTTTTTCTCCCGTTTTTATGTCACCTTTATCATCTCTAATTCCTTTTACAGCACTCTTTCCTCCATTCTTAAGTTTCTTCAACAACCTCCAGAATATTTTGCCACCTTCTTGATATTTATTTTCTATATTCTTGCCAAAGTCCTCCCATGACTTTTGTTTAGCTAGTTTTACACAGTGTTTAGCATTCTTGCATTTGTCTCTATATTCTCTAAGAGCAAAAGCTGACTTATTTGCCAGGAACTTTTGTTTGCTTTCTTCTTTTCCTTCACTGCCTCTTTAACTTCCTGTGTCCACCAGGGAGTTCTGATTTTTTTATCCTTACAAACAACCTCACCACATGCCTCTCTGGCAGAATCAATCAATGTTTTCTTCAGAGTTTGCCACTGAATCTCCAAGGTTTGATTCCTGTTCTCAAACTCTTTCATTTTTTCTTCAATAATCTTTGTGTATTTTAGTCTACAGTTCACATCTGAGAGCTGCTCAACTTTTATTCGCTTTAAAACTTTCTTACATGTTATTCTTTTCAATATGAAATTCAATTTTATCCTGCTCAAGACTAAATAGTGATCACTTCCAATTTCAAATCCTCTGTACACTCTGGTGTCCTGCACCAGGGAGAAAACATCACTATCAACAATAACATAGTCAATGAGACTTTTCTTATTCCTCTTCTCTCCATGTGAATTTGTGCACATTTTTATGTTGGAACATGGTGTTAGTAATGACCAGTCCATGTTCTGAGCAGAAATCCAACAGATATTTGCCATTATTATTAGCTTTGCTCTTTTCTCCAAATTTTCCCAAAATATTTTTGTATGTCTGACAATCATTTCCTACTCTGCTATTTAGATCCCCAACAAGGACCAACTTTTCATTTTTCATTGTGTCAGTTGCTTTTTCTAAAGCCTCAAAAAATTCCCCCACTTCTACCTTAGTAGAACCTTCTGTGGGACCATAGGCACAAATAAGTCTCATTGTCCAGTTCCCCATTCTCATATTTGCCCACATTACTCTACTTGAGACTGCCTGCCATTCAAGAAGATTAGCCTCGTATTTTGTGTTGAATACTATGGCTACTCCTTCTTTTCCTTGATTGTCATTGCCTGAATATAACATTTTGTATTTATTGTTCAGAAAGAGCTCACCAGTTTTGGTCTTTTTTGTTTCAGTCACCCCTATTATGTCGATCTGGTACTTATCTAATTCCTCAGCTAGCTCCATTTCTTTGCCATTCAGGCTTCTTACGTTGATAGTACCGATCTTTAACTCTGGTGATGTTGAGTTGGGGTTTATTTTCAGATTTGTTCCAGTGGCTGACTTTTCGCTGTTCGCCCTGGTTCCCTGGCGAAACAACGGGGGCCTTGTTTAACCGGGCGACGCCCCAGCCGGCATGAAATTTTGTCATGTTGTACCATCATTCTATATTTTGGTTTAACCAATAAGAATACAATTTGGTCGGCTAAATCCCAAATTGCCAGCCCATCCTCGTCCGTTCAGTATCCAAGTAGATACCCAACAGGGTGCACCACGAGAAGGTTAGGATTGGACATTAGGTCAGAAGCCCTGGTCGGTTCTCCGCATTCCTTTAAAGGCTATGTGGAGGTCTCCTCTCAGTTATACAGCTTTGACCCTTAAGCACCCCTAACCTTGCCCCAATATGTTTTGCTCATGAAGCTGTACTTCCTAAACAATTTGCAATGCTGTTGCTGCACTCTGCAAATTTCGTCGCCTGAACAAATGTCGAAGAGGTTCACTGTCTCCATGTGCTCTGCAATGAATGATTTAATTGCTTTGAGGAAACAGGATCGTTAGGAGTTAAACCTAACAGAGGTTGCAAACCATTCAGTTCACAACAAGAGAATGAAGTTGCTACTGCCATTGTGAAGCAGACCATGAATAACAGTGTTGCTTCCTGTAGTGCATGTGCTGTATCAAGATACACGGATGTGCCTTACTTAACTGTCTGAAAAATTCTATGGAAGATTCTGCATTTCTACCCATTCAAGATAACCTTGACACAGGAGTTGCCCCTGCAGGACTTTGAAAGTCAACTCACATTTGCTTTAACATTCCTAGCTTGAATGAAGTTGGATGCTATGTGGCGTGGATGATTTTGTGAAGGAGATAAGGCTCACTTTCACCTGAATGGAGCTGTTAATACCCACAATTGCTGGGTATGGGCTATGCACAACCTGTATGCAATCCAATAAATTCCTTTGCATTCACCCAATGTCACTGTCTGGTGCGGGTTTACAGCTTCGTTTATCATTGGACCATTCTTCTTTGAGGATATTTGCTAGTCGGGTTCTGTGACTGCTCAGTTACTGCCAAAAGGTATTGTGATATGATAAACAATTTTGTTGTGCTACAGCTACAGTAGCGCCTGTGCATGGATTTAATCATTTTCATGCGGGATGGGGATCCTCCACACATTGGTAGATCCATACAGGAGGTTCTTTGAGAACATTTTACGGAAGCCAGAGTGATCAGCCATGTGTTTCCTACTGCATAGATGCCTTATTCACCTAATATGATCCCCTGTGACTTCTGCCTATAGTTATTTCTGAAAGACAGGGTTTATCAGGATCATCCTGATAATTTATATCTGCCGAAAGACAACATAATGCAGCATGTGTGCAATAGTCCCAACCAACTGTGTTCTGCCATTGAACATATGTGCAAAGGATGCAGTTTATGGAATACTGGGAAGGGCAGCACATTGAACAGTGCAGCCCATGAATGCATAATGGAAATGAATAAAGATGTGTTATGTATGCTTGTGTCACTTTCTATTTAAACACAGAGAAAAATTATTACACCTACATTTGGTACATCATACAGCACTCCTTGGTGATGAATTTTGGAATTTATTCTTTTTTTTTTTTCATGTATTGCTTTCACATAATGCACAATGTATTCCCTCAAAGTTTTGCAGCATTTGGATCACTTGATGGCACTCCACAAGGCCTTAAACTGGAATACTTTAATTTTGATTACTGTGTGTGTGTGTGTGTGTGTGTGTGTGTGTGTGTGTGTGTGTGTGTGTGTGTGTGTGTGTGTGTGTGTGTGTGTGTTATACAGAGAGAGAGAGAGAGAGAGAGAGAGAGATTTTATAATTTAATTTTTATTAACAGTAGTAGTAGTAATTGAACAAACATCTTAAAAAGTAATGATCCATATATGTAAGATAACGTATGTTTATTTAATTTTCTTTTTCTTCATTGCTACTAAGCAACAAAACTTCATTGCTACTTCAAAGTTTTGCAGCATTTGGATCACTTGATGGCACTCCACAAGGCCTTAAACTGGAATACTTTAATTTTGATTACTGTGTGTGTGTGTGTGTGTTATACAGAGAGAGAGAGAGAGAGAGAGAGAGAGATTTTATAATTTAATTTTTATTAACAGTAGTAGTAGTAATTGAACAAACATCTTAAAAAGTAATGATCCATATATGTAAGATAACGTATGTTTATTTAATTTTCTTTTTCTTCATTGCTACTAAGCAACAGGAATCTGTTTGATTGTGCTTATCAGCCATGTTTCCATGCACATAAATAATTTTTTGAAATTCCTCTGTATACTCAGCTTCAGTTTCAACTGATGCCCTTTCCCCTTTCTTATGTTATATGATTAGAAGCAATTTTTAAATCATAACTGGTAATTAGTTTACAGAATTAACCACACAAAGTATATTAATTAAAGGTAACTTTAATAAACAACTTCTATATTTCGGCAATGTCACGTTGCCATCTTCATCATATATCTGAAGATGGCAATGTGACGTTGCTGAAATATAGAAGTTGTTTATTAAAGTTACCTTTAATTAATATACTTTATATGCGTTGTTAATTCTGTAAACTAATTACCAGTTATGTATGACCAACGTATAAGCCTTGCTACTACAATTTTTAAATCGCTGCAACCAACCTTTACTGGCAACAAATTCTGGGTTCATAAAAGATTTTTCCATTTTCTTTTAAATGGTTATAAAATTTTAGTGCATTTTGTTTAATTATTTGTTATCTAATGAGATCCATTTTGTACTGCTATTGTCAATCCAAATAGTGAGGTTTTTTTTTTTTTTCTTGATTATTGGTTCTCAAGGATGAACTGTTATATGAGGAAGTGGAAGATCTTGCAGCAGTAGTTCTGATTTTCTGTTCATTTTTCTTTATGGTTCGTATTGTCACTTGATTTAAATTTAAACTTTTTGCATTATATGATAACTTTTCTTCTTGTTTTTAAAAAAAGATAGATGATTCAAAATTTATATCTTCTAGGATTCTAGAGAAATAAAGTTTCTTTTCAGCAGTATATATATTTTTTTAAACGTTAATTAGGTATAATTTAAGGCTGGAATTTAATTCACAACAAAGAAATTACAACAACGCAGTTATTCCAGTATGGTTCTTAAGAAAGAAGTTTAGTAATACATACCCAGAAAAATTTTTAAATGATCAAATAAAATCGAAAACAACTTTACAGGTACCTTAAAAGTCATGAACTGCATGTGTCGGAGTCACAATTTTAGTGGTCTCAAAGAAGCACAGGACATAACATAGGAATTCCCAATTTTTATTTATTTATTTATATATTATTATTATTATTTTATCATCATCATCATCATCAAATTCCTGACATGTATCCTCAAGGGGTGTTAGGATATGATAGTACTACATGAAAAACTTACATCATTACTAACTTCCTATCTACAAATTTCCTCCAAATCATTCTATTACCTGTCAAGACTCCAACATTATCAGATCTTAAAATTCTTGCTTTTTGCTGTATCAATCCACCTATATCTTGGTCTTTCTCTGGGTCTTTTCCCTACCAACCTAGCAAAGAACACTCGCTTTGTTAATCTTTCCTCTCCCATTCTGTTTTAGTGACCATACCACCTGAGATTAGCTCTGCTAACACATTCTTGGATGCCAACAATGTCACGTTCTTTCCTAATATCCTCATTTTTAATATAATATTGCCATTAAACCATCTGTTTACACCCCTAATCTTTCTCAGGACTCTCATATCTGCAGTCACTAGTCTTTGTTCAAGTGTTTTATTTCTAACCCAGCTCTCAGATCCATAAGTTAAAATTGGCAAAAACTGAATGATGAACTAGAGAGAAAAATCGTAGAATAATAACTTGAGCTACAACCTCCCAGATAGTCATTCAGCTGTAATCATGTACTGGCATTCACGAGATGCTACCAGCACGTACTTTCCCAACAATACAACGAATGAAAGAACAGCTTTAAATACAACACAATGTTTTAATGTCAATTATGTATAGACTCTCTATGGTGTTCATAGTTTATTTAAGCTTCAGTGTTTTATAATGTTACCTGATGAAGGCTGTTACAAGCCGAAACTAGAAGTTTTTTAATATTAAAACCTTTTAACTTAAATCTTGGTTCTAGTCATTCAAATTTTTTAAAAAATATGTTTGTTAACTGAATTAATGATCATTCATTCATATACATATGAGGGCTGTTCGTTAAGTCCATGCAAAGTCGAAGAGATGACGCCACCAGTACGTATTGAGGTTATTTTTAGTTGCTGGCAACTGTTGGAGGATCACACACTAAGTTTCAATCAGATAGATGTATTACTCTGTGTTTAGCATTCATTTGAATTGATCAAGTACCGTGATTTGTGAAAAATGGATGAGAAAGAATTTCGTGTAGTGATTAAACATAACTTTTTGAAAGGCAAAACGGCTCAGGAAACCAAAGCTAAGCTTAATAAACATTATGGTGAGTCTGCACCTTCGATTTGGACGGTTTTAAGTAGTTTAGTAACTTTAGAAGTGGCCATATGAGCACAAGTGACGCTGAACATTCTGGATGCCCTGTTGAGGTCACTACCCCAGAAATTATTGAAAAAAATCCATGGTATGGTGATGGATGATAGAAGAGTGAAGGTGCATGAAATTGCTAAGGTTGTGGGCATTTCAAATGACTGCATACATAATATTTTACATGAACAAAACTATCCACAAGATGGGTGCCGCGTTTGCTCACACTGGATCAAAAGCGTCAACGTGTGAACTGTTGCAAGGACAGCTTGTAGCTGTTTCAGTGGAATCCAGAGGAATTTTTTCATTGTTTCGTAACAGTGGACGAAACATGAATTCATCAAAACAGTTGGTTGTAAGCGGGGAATCTGCACCAAAGAAAGTGAAAACTGTTCCTTCAGCAGGAAAGGTTATGGCCACCATCTTCTGGGATGCTCGTGGCACAATCTTCATAGACTTCTTGGAAAAGGGCAAAACAATTACCAGAGTGTATTATGCATCTTTGCTGGATTATTTAAATAATGAAATAAAAGAAAAACGACTACACTTGGTGAAAAAGAATGACCACTCTGTAACATCTATTGCCACTCTGTTCTCACTTGATGTAATTGTATGTTCTTTTTATGTATTCACTTTGATGTGGTGAGATACTCATCACAAAATATGCTTTATATTAAATACTTTATTTTTTTTCCTACAGAATTTACATGTTCAGCGCTACAAAGTCCTTTCGCAATCCTCCCCCCCCCACACACCACCACCATTCTCCAGATTTGACTCCCTTGGACTACTATCTGTTCCCAAACATGAAAAAGTGGTTGGTAGGAAAGAGATTTTCATCAAATGATGATGAGGTGGTTGCCGAAACAACTGCCTATTTTGAAGAGTTGGACAAATCATACTATATGGATGGGATCAAAAAACTCAAGCATCATTAGACTAAGTGTATAGACCCCAAAGGAGACTATGTTGAAAAATAAAAAATGTTTGTCCCAAAAAAAATGTTTTCTTCATTTTTGCACGGACTTATCGAACAACCCTTGTATATATATATATATATATGATGTTGTTGTTCATTCTCTTATACATACACTTTTTATACTTACTTTATATGAATAATCTATTAATTGTATATATGTATATATACAGGGTGTTCGGGATAAATTTGACAGTTTCGTAAGGAAAAAGAAAATCTTCTTTGTATCTATTAAATTTAATGAATTGACAAAAAAACATTACAGGCAGAGTTAATTACAATACTATCAACAAGATTTACTCAAAATAACCACCATTAGCATCGATCACAGCTTCAATTCTGCTTCGGAACCTCGAACAAGCTGATGCTACAGTCTCCCTGGGAAGGGCCGCAAAAACTGTTTTAATTTTATCCATTAACTGGGCTTTTGTATTACTGGAAGTGCGATTGGTGTCTTTTTCAACTGCGTCCCATACAAAATAATCCATGGGGTTAAGGTCTGGGGAGTTTGGAGGCCAAACATTTGGACTGGTGAAGTCGTAGAAATTTTCAGACAACCATTTTTGACTTTTCCCAGAGGTGTGGCAAGGGGCCGAATCCTGCTGCCATACATACGGCCTACCATTGGCTACCCTTGTTATCCAGGGCTTGACTACAGTTAGCAACTCCACGAACAAAGCCCGAATTCCAATGCCAGGGTTCTTCAACACCTGTTCCTGCAGATTTGCGAGGAATTCTGCTGTACGAACGCAATCAGATCGTCTGCTAGGGATCTTTCTTCTTGCTACATCCTCGTAGTCACCATTGCAAGTATCTAGTTCATGCCTGATTGTTTTTACTGTATTCAGGGAGCATTGGGCAGCAGTCGTAATATCCTTATTTTGATGGCGGGCACGAATCATCATGATACAAGTTATTCTCTTCCATGATTCAGGTGGGTTCCAGCTATCCATCCTTTCTGACATCTTGTATATGAATGAAGAAGGGTCCAAACTTTTAAATGAAGAGAAGTGTGTGTTAATACATGTAACTTACGGAAAAATATAATTAATTATAAATATGTCAAATTTATCCCGAACACCCTGTATATTAGGGTGATATATTAATTACATATATGTATATATATATATATATATATATATATATATATATATATATATATACCCTGTATACAATTTTCATGAAATGTTATAATTTGTTAAATTTATTTTATTCTTAATTTACCAAATTCTGCTTTTCAAACTGTTTTCATTTTTTTACATACCTGTCCCTTTTCTCATCGACAGAGTTTTTTATTGCTGTGTTAATGACTATGTTTACAGTTTCCCATAGATTCCTAATAGCATTATGTGACTGACTGGAGAGCAGCAGAACAGAGGCACTCTGTAACATCTGTTGCCACTCCATTCTCACTTGATGTAACTGTATGTTCTTTTTATGTATTCACTTTGATGTGGTGAGATACTCATCACAAAATATGCTTTATATTAAATACTTTATTTTTTTTTTCTACAGAATTTACATGTTCAGTGCATGATGAACTGACTTTTGTTTCTTGCCTCGGTATTCTTCTCTTGAAACTGTTTGATTTATATGTTGGCAGTATGGTACAAGATTCATAGGGAAATATGCAGTTGTTTGCAGATAATGCAAAATTGGGAAAGTAGGGAATCTGATGTGATATTACATCAAATTCAGGAGGTTATGAATAGGTTGATGTTGTGTACAGATGAATGGGGATATTAATATATGGTTTTTCATTTTGAACAGGTGAAATGGAATACAGTATGCTGTGTTTATGAAATGGTGTTCCCTCTCCAGTGTCCCTAAACACTAAGTTTAGGGATGTTGCAATGGTTTTGAAAGTTACCCAGAGAATTAATGAGAAGGATACTTGCAAGTCAGTATGAGATGGTGATTTTGCTGTTGTATAAGGCATTAAGCAGGATGGAACAGATGATAGAGAGGGAATTAAATGAAGCACAGTTTGGTTTCAGGAGAAACAGGGGAACCAGGGAAGCTATCACAAAACAATGGGGAGGAAATGGGGGATATTGGGGGGGAAAATGATCGAGTGCAATAAAGATATATATCTATGCTTTGTCGACTATGAAAAAGCTTTTGATAACGTTAATCAATCTGTTTTATTTGATATTTTGCATAAAATAGGAATAGATAAAAATATTATGAGAATTTTGTTCAGAATATACAAAACTCAAGAGGCCAGGGGTCAGATTTGAAGGAGAGGATACTGAATGGATCCCCATAAGAAAGGGTGTGGGATGTCCCCACTCCTTTTTAATGTCTATAGTGAATGGATGATGAGGGAGGACTTGGAAGATCTGAACGATGGAATAAGGATAAACTGACACCTTATAAATAATATAAGATATGCAGATGACATTGTACTTATGAGCGAAACAGAGGAAGGCTTGCAAAGAATTTTGAACAGACTGAACAGGGTTGGAAATGAGAGATATAAAATGAAAATAAACATTCAGAAGACAAAAGTGATGAAGATTTCAAGAAAAGGAAATGATGGGATGGAAATCACTTTGAATGGACAAAGAATAGAAAATGTAAACTGTTTTGAATACCTTGGGAGTTGGATAACAGAAGACAGTAGATCTAATTATGAAATTAAGAACAGAATTAAAAAAGCAAAAGCAGCATTTTTCCAAATATACCACATATTAGGAAACAGAAATCTGAACAAACAGTTAAAAGTAAGAATCCTCAAGACAATGATCTGGAGCGTGGGGACCTATGGATGTGAGTCGTGGAATATCAATAAGGAGATGAGTGATGATTGAATGCATTTGAAATGTGGTGCTTGAGAAAAATGGATCGTATCAGCTAGACTGAAAGAGTGAGCAATGAAGAGGTTCTTAAAAGATTCAAAATGAAAAGAGACAATATGGCTAGTATCCAAAGAAGAAAAATAGCATTTGCAGGACATTTGATGAGGGGGGTTCTTCTGGAGAGCTTCCCAGAATAGTATTGCAGGAGATGGTGGAGGGAAAGAGAGGAAGACCCCCGACTGCAATGGAAAGACAACATCAAAGATTGGATGGGCAAGAATCTTACAGAAGCAAGAGATAGAGAGGTATGGAAGTGGACTGTTCATCAGCTGCAACTCTCTTAAAGAAGAGGCCACAGGATTAGATTAGATTAGATAGGCATTAAACAGGATGCATCTGGACACCTCCACCCAGATATCTAGTCATCAAGATATCAAAAGCTAAGAGAATGCTTAAGAGGGTACAAAGTCTGCTGGTACTGTAACTGTTTCAGGACATTCATTCCCAGGATAGATTGAGGAAATGCAAATTGCAGTACTTGGCAACTAGAAGAGAAAGAATATGATTGAAACTTACCAGATTGAGATTGATTAGAAAAGCTTTTCAGGCAGACATAGGGAGATATTGTGCAGAGCCATGAGTGATTAGAGAACAAGAAGTCATCCTTGGAAGCTGTATAAGAATTTTAAGCAAGCAGTCGAGAAGTAAATTTTTTGCATGGAAAATGGAGTATACAGAAGTTGTACGAGTATAAGTTCATATAAGAGCTCGTATAAGTTTAAAGTGAGGTATGAACTGTGATATATAGAGAGATACGAACTGTGATGCAGCTTCCAAGGATTTACTTTGTAGAGATTACAATATTCACTGAAGAGTATATGAAATATTCCCTTTTAAGAATGGGAAATGTCGTTTTCTAATTGTCACAGATTCTTCTGGATAAGGTGCAATGTATGCATTTTGTATTTTATAATGGTTGTTTGTTATTTCTTTTAACTTTTCAGTAGGGACAATTTTAATAAATTCTTATGGAAGATGAGAGGCAAACTTAAGATAATCACACAGAAGTTTGACTTCTTCCAGTTATATTGGCCTCCTCACACATTGTTCTATCCTCTCACAAGTGTTCTTGCTGAGTTTAGATCAGGACACTGAGCTGGGCAATCCATTAGAGGCATATTGTTATCCACAAACCACTGTATAATTCCAGAATGTGGAATTACTCCACCCCATTCATGGCAATATCAATAAAAATAAGTGGACCAATTTCAAATAGCACAAAACAGAACTCTCTTTCCAGATTCATAAACCATTACACTTCCCTATGCCTTATAGCTAGGTCAGTGCAGTCCTGCTTTGTTGGGTTTCCCAGGTTGCTGCCTGATCCAAGTTTTTTCATCTGATGAAAGAGACTAGTTAGATTCATCACTCAAAAGCATCCATTACAACATCCAGCAATGGATGTTGTAATGGATCAAAAGGATTTTTTTTTATATAGTTCCTTCTTGAAAAAGGTTTTTGTAAACTTATAATACATTCGTACTTAGGCAAGCTAAGAGTTTCTCTTAGGCAAGCTAAGAGTTAATATTATGTATATTTTCTTTGTGTTTTTATTTATTTTTTACATAGTCTGGAAACTGCTCAAATCAAACATGAAATGTTTTCAAGCTACTTCATGTATCTTCCATCTAAAGACAATCACAAACATCCATGCTCACAGCAGAATTTGAACCTGCAGCCTGATTATTGGAGAGCTGATATACTAACCTTTCGACCAACCAGGCTTGTTAAAAATAAAGATATTCTGGATTGTTTCTTTCATGATTACATGCTGGTCAACATTAAGTATGTAGAAATTAGGCAACAAACTCTCATGTTGGAGCAATTACTTTACTTAAAACTAAGATAAAATAGCACACGATGTTTCAACCTTTATATCGAGATCATCATCAGGAATACATATGTATACACAACACGAGCTACATCATAGTACACTTTAGTAATCTATAACATAACTGCTCTGTTAACCATTGACTCTAGCCTGACTTCTGGTGAGGGAAAGAAAAAGAGGAAGACAAAAATTTTAATTAAAAAAAAGAAAGAAAATATATAAAATAATAATACTAACAATTAAACACTTAAATAAGTGAAAGCTACATCAATTGCTACTAGTTGAATTCTCTACAGTCCTGTTATTTTTAAATTCTGTTTATTGTCTATTGACTAGGTGTTTTGTGTTTGGTGGTTTCACCATCCTCTTCTTCTGTTTTAGACGTGGATGTTATGTGGGTTGTAGATAGGCCTTCCAGACTCTTCACACTGTTAATTCAACATTCTTGTTGAGACTGAGACGATGTAGTAGCATCTCACACGTTTCTTTGAATTTTCTTTTCTACTATATTTTGGTATGATGTAAAGACTGGGTGTGTTTCTAATAATTTCTGTGGCATGTCTGAAGTGGATGATTGGAATGTCCTGATTTCCCATAATGAAGGCATTTGATCTGTTATTTGTGTTCTCTTTTTATTGAGATTGTACCTTCTGTTTCCCATATGTAGGGTAAATTACAGGTGCATTGTATTTTGTATACTCCTGACTGGAAGGTGGCGAAGAGGGATCTTTAAAAGTGCTGAGTGAGACTTTAATTTTGTGGGTGGTCTGAATGTTACTGTCATATTGTATTTTTAATGTTTATTTTTTCAGGTATTCCCCTAATCTAAAGAATGACTATAGCACTATTCTCATTTTCCTTTAACCCTCTTTTACCTTGTGTCAAGGGGTTTTTAAATCAATGGACCTCAACCGTTACGGGATAAGGTGATCAGCCCTACGCCCCGGTGTATCTTTGTCTGTGATGGCATTGAGTTCAAGGCCATTTTGCCTGCTTTATGGGAGGAAAAACCCCAGGATAAACTGGGGGAAAAAACCCTGCTGTCCACGCCCAAGACCGGTTAACTTGGCTATGGCTGAGGAAGATCCTTCAGCTCCTCATGTCTCCGACGGGAATCGAACCTAGGACACCCCTTCTGCAGGCATAGCACTATTGTAATTTTTTTTTTTTATCTTTGGTGGCATTCTTGTGAAGGATTCTGTATTTTCTTATGCTTCTTTTTTCTGTTTTAGCCATTCTTTATAAATGTTTTGCTTATAATTTGATACTCATTTTTCAGAGCCTGCTCATCAAAGCATATTGTTAGGGCTCTATTTTTGAGGGTACCGATGATCCCTGTTTTTTATGCTGAATGGTGGTATGAAACTTTGTATTAGCCTGTGTGTGTGTGTGTGTGTGTGTGTGTGTGTGTGTGTGTGTGTGTGTGTGTGTGTGTGTGTGTGTGTGTGTGTGTGTGTGTGTGTGGATTTATGCTATACTGTGAATTTTTATTTATTTATTTTTAAATTTTGCTCTTCCTCCTTTTTTTGCCTCATACAACAGCAAAATCACCATCTCATACTGACTTGCAAGTATCTTTCTCATTAATTCTCTGGGTAACTTTCAAAACCATTGCAACTTCCCTAAACTTTGTGTTTAGGGACATCCCCCCCCCCCCACACACACACCAGAGGTCAGGCTAGGATCAGCAGTTAATAAGGTGTACAAAAATGCTTTAGCTTGTGTTTCAGTGAACATATATATATATATATAAGTGCCTCCATAACTCACTCGGTATATTATTATTATTATTATTATTATTATTATTATTATTATTTCGGCAACTCCAAGGAGTCAATAGACTCATCGAGAGAGGCCCTAACATCATGTCAAGAACAACTATTCGACATTCACACGATATCTATCATACCTCACCTTGAACTCATTCACGGTCATAACACCCACAACAGACTCTGGCAGCTTATTCCACTCATTCACCACTCTCCAAGTAAAAAACCTAGCTCTAACACCCCTGCTAACCACATTCTTGCCCAGCTTCCATATATGGCCCCTAGTCCTCCCACCACCAGTCCTATTCTCAAAAATATCTTCTGGATTAATCTTATAGAAACCCTTCAGTAATTTGAATGTCTCAATCATATCACCCCCTTTTCTGCCTATCAACCAATTTTTGCAACCCACAAATCTTCAACCTGTTCTCATAAGGTTCATTCCACAGACCTGCTATCATCTTGGTCACTCGTCTCTGGATCCTCTCCACTTCCTCCCCATCAAGAAGAAACCCTGGTACCCAGATATGGGCACAGCTAGATGGGGTCTTATCAAGGCTCGATATAGAGGAACAATAACTTGTTTGTCTCTGCTTGTTAAAGTATTTTTCAGCAACCAAGTGATTTGATGAGCTGATTTGGCCACTTTTGCAATGTGCCCCCCCCCCCCTAAACTTCAACTCCCTATCCACCAACACTCCAAAATCCCTGGCCTCATCAATCTCCTGGAGTACGGTTCCACCAATGTGATATACTGCTTCTAATCTTTTCACCCCAAAATGCATAACCTTACACTTTGCCACATTAAATTGACATCCATTTTCCCTAGCCCAGTCCTCCAAACTGTCCAAATCATCCTGCAAAATTTTGACATCCTGTGCACTCACAATTGCTCTACCCAACTTTGCATCATCAGCAAACAAGTGAACACTTCCTCTCAGATTCTTTCCTATATCGTTAATGAACAAATTGAAAAGTAGTGGTCCAAGAACAGAACCCTGTGGCACACCACTAGTCACAAGCCGTCTTTTGGACTCTACTCCTGAATAAACCACTTTCTGGTGTTGGATTCTGATTATATAGAGATTAGAGTAATTATTATTTGGTTCAGAATCCAACATGATCTTCCATCACAAAGGCTAGACTTGTAAATATTATTTAATGTAAACAACTTATTTTACAATTTAATATTCATATAACTACCTTAATTTTGTCTAATATTTAATTATTTAATCAAAGATATATGTATTAATAATGAAAAGACTGTATTAAATATTATTAAGCTATTTTATTTATTACTATGTTAATATTATAAGAATTTATAAAACTGCACATTAATTGAAATGTAAATATTCTTTATTTATTCCTATTTGTAGAAATTTAATGTTATGTAATAGCTCAATTTTATTATGTTTTGTTTTGTTGTCATGGAAACGTATGTTAGATAGCTTGCATGTTTTGGAACACCACGTGAAGAGAAGGTTTATTGAAAAGAGTTTTAGATCACGAGAATAATTTAGGCGGGAAGAATGGAGATATATAAGCGATGAACACTGAAATTATTGAGGAATTAAGAAATAGATTATTAAGAGAGAGAAAGGAGGGGATTGGCGTTAGGTTGGAATCGGAGCATTCAGGAATCACAGTGTGATAATAGGAGTCGGCAAATCACTCAAGCAGCTAATAAAGTCTACTAGTCGAGAGGCGGTTAGCTAATAAATTGTAGAATAACAATTATAGTTACGGAAGACAGCTGAGTGACTACTAAATAGACTAGTGATATTTGAGTTGAGATTCAATTTCAGGGCCGACCTTTCAAGGACATACAGAACCTTGAAGCAAAGCACAGAGTTATTAGGGAATAGTAGAGGCTGTAAAGTTGAAGTTACCGTTAGCTGTGCTTAGAAATATATTGCCTAAAGAATTAAATGAATGCAGGAAGAATGAACAGCTGTGCATATAAAACCTCAAGTTAAGAATTATTGTGTGTTGCGTTATTTCATGAGTGATCAGTAGTACCTTATGCAACAACGTTTGTTTATGTGTATAGTGACCGAGGATTAATTCAGTTATTGCTTAGAAGATTTATTTTAATGAGTGCCGTTTATTGTTTAAAGTGTTAACAGTTATGAAAAGTGTTTGCGTATAAGTAGATGAAAAAAAATCGGTAGGAATATGAAAAAGATTATCGGTAAGAATATTCCAACCATTAGTATTATTCCTATACAGAGAAGTATGTAAGTTTCATCCTAGAATTTCCATATACTAACAGTAACTATTGAGGAAGTTAGCTAAAGTGTAAATTTAAAAGTGTTGCTTGTGAAGAGGTGTTACTACAATTTCATTGTATTTGGAACTTAAGGAATTGTGAGAAAACTGTAATAGAGATAACAGATTTACCATTGTCTGAGTTTGTATGACAGTATTATCAGAAAGGCTGAAGTGTTTATAATAGCTTATTTAGTATTTTGATCTTAAGTGTATAATTTGTGATTATAAAATTAAATGTTTGTTTTTGTTAATCAAAAGTTGTATTTTGCCTGAATCTCTTTTACTGCACCATTCATAAAATATTCGAACCAAAGCGGGTGAATTAAGTTAGTTAAATATACTCGGCCAGTATATATATTAAGGAGAAATAGTTGAGGGTTGGTTTATCTTCAATACTTGAACTAATTCAGATGTAAAGTGGCACAGTCTTTAAATATAAATTTTCTTTATATTTGAATTAGAAACCAACTAGCAACCTATTATTTTGTTTAAGAACATCATAGTGACTAACATTTCGGATCCAAGGTAAAGATTTAGAAGTAGGATCCAATACTGGTATCTCTCCATCAGCGACCCTCCTATCCATCTCACCAACCCTATATCCATCCCCATCTGCTCCAGTTTACTGATTAGAGTTCCATGTGGTATCCTGTCAAAGACCTTGGCAAGGTCCAGTAGAATCATTGTAAACCCATTACCCTTATCCAGTTCAGCCGTCACTGTGTTATAAAATGTGAGCAAGTTACTGAGGCATGATCTACCCTTCACAAAACCATGTTGTCCTCCATACAGTATCCCATTTTCATCTATCCAATCCTGTATTCTTCTCTTGACTAATTTCTCCAAGACCTTGACAGCGATTCATGATATGCTAATCGGTTGATAATTTACAACAGCAGTCTTGGAACCTCCTTTATGCAGTGGAACTTATAGATGAAGCCCTTTGGTCGGAAAGATCTGGGCTTGATTCCTGTCAGTGTCGCAAGGAACCTTTATCTGGTCTCTTTTGACGAAAGGAGTTAGCCAGTCTCATATGGAGGTAGGGTTTTTTTTTTCACCCGGAAACTGGTTTTTCATTCCCCAGAACAGGCAGACCGACCCCTTGAACACATGCATTTACAGACATAGGACACTCCTGGAATAGAATTGACTGATCTATTCAGTGCGATTTCCAGTTTCGAATTGTAGTAGGCTAGGCCTAATACGTTAAGGAAGAAGAAGACACACACACACACACACTGTTTGGAAAGAAGTCAATGGACACTCCCATGGGCTAAGTGCATTGTGCCATAATGTGTCACGTGTTTGTAGCCAGTATAAATTAGAGGAATATGATGCTCCCAAGTCAGTTCATCTGTTTCCAGGTGAAATGGTTGCAAGAAGGGAACTGACAGAGTTTGAAAATCGCATTGTGATAGAATGCATGTTGCAGGCCTATCTGTTGAACAAATTGGTCATCCCAGATCAATAGTCAGTGTTACCATACTGAGATGGGAGCTCAGGGAATCAGCTGCAAGTGCTACCTGCAGTGGATGATCCACCACACTCGCCAAATGTGACCATAGGGTGCTATGAAGGATGATATGTAAAATCTGCCATTTGCTGGCCAACATTAAATGCAAAGTTCCAGGCATCATCTGGAACACGAATCTGCAGAAAAACTTCAGAACCGAGGCTCATAACATGAGTTTCCATGGTAGGACTGCAATATGCAAGCCCCACATTATCTGAACCAACATGCAGCATTTTCAGTGGTGCAAAGAGCATGTACAGTTGGATGTGGATGCTTGGAAAGCTGTGTTATGGAACGAATCATATTACACCCTCTACCAAGAAGATTCATGGGTGTGGCAGATGTCTAGTAAATGCCTCTTACCAGAGTGCATAACCCCAACTATGAAATTTGGAGGTGGCAGTGTGATGTATGGTCCTGGTTTTTTCCCGGTTTAGCCTCAGACCTCTGTTTGTGGCCATGAACATTGAATTCCAAGAGGTATCTGAGCATTCTGGACAACAAAGCTTTCTACTTTGTGGCATTTCTACAGAACTGACCATTGTCTTTTTCAGCAAGAAGTGCAAAGTGTCATAAGGCTGCTGCTGTAACTGTGGAGTTTGTGGACATGAATGTCACCACACTTCACTGGCCTTCACAAAGCCTTGATCTTAACCTCTACTGAACATCTGTGGGATGAACTGGAGCTTTGAGTGAGTCAAGGAATGTTTTAATGTCTTCCCAATGACAGTCCAGGACCTCATTACATGCCTACAGGAAGAATTCCAAAATTTTCATTTATCGCTATCGTACACTTGTGTAAAGTATGTCTCATGGGTTTGTTGCAGTCATCACAATGAAAGGAGGTCCTAAGTCTTATTAAGGTAGATGCCAGGGCTGTTTGTTCCTCACACTATGGTGTCTGCTGACTTCTTTCCAACTATTGTGTGTGTGTGTGTGATCCTAATGATGACATTGATATAAAGGTCAAAATGTTGACTGTTATTTTATCTTAGTTTTAAGTAAAGTGATTGCTCTAGCAGGGGAATTTTTTCTCCATAATTTCTACATAAAGATATTCTGGATGTTTGGAGTAATTATTCAGAAAAAATTATTAAATGAGAAGACAAACAATAGAACATTGGCAGAAAATATCCAAGAGAACTGCAGTCAGGAATGCATATGTGTATAGATAGAAACTATCTAAATGAGATTCAATTTAAAATGCAGAATCTGGTAGTATAAAAATTTCCATGGCTTGGTTACAAGGTCAAATCTCAGATGATCTGAGTAGAACTTCCATTATACAGTTTTATTAAGAAAGAAAGAAAGAAAAGTGAATATGAGGTTTATAGAAAATTTCCATACTTAGTACTCCAGGAAAGATAAGGAATGTGCATACTTTTTTCAAGTGTGCAAATATACTTGGAAAAATTATGCTTGCAATATGAATCAAAACCAGATTTTTCCAATAAATAGATTCATATTGTTTAATTTTTTTAATCTAATAAAATATAGAAATATAGAAATGTTGGTAATTATTCATATTAAATTTTTACAATATTAACTTGACACCACAAGCTTAAAATAAATATGATCACTTATTAAGCACATGAGTCACTTAACTCTCCAAATAACAAGCTCCTAAGGACCAAAGAAATAGTTTGTTATAGTGGAAAGTTTACTGTCTTGAATTTTTTTTTTAGAATAGCATTGATGCTGTAAGTTCTTATCTGGGGATTTTCAGTAGTTTGTTATAATGAGTGAATTCATCATATCAGTGTTTGTTATAGTGAGAGTTGACTGTAGTTACATAACTCTAGTACATTATATTGGAAAGTTATCTACAGCAAATTTTGGGGATTTTTAATAGTTTTATTATAGTGAATTAATTCATATAATAAAACTATTATTCAGTATGGCTGTCTCTGATAGTGAGAGTTGACTGGATTTTAAACTTAGCATCTTCACAGAAAAAAAAAACACTTGTCACAGAACACGAGACAGGTGCACCAGGTAATTGTAGAAACAGTTCAAAATTATCACACACACACAAAAAAGTCCCTGCTATCGTGGTACTATCTAGGACTGGCTTACAGTTTTTGAGCAAAAGGCAGTCTTTGAAATTACTATCTCCCAGATTTCTGGTAGATGAATGCAGCCTTTCTTATTGAAAAATGAGTAGTGCCTCATTGCTGATGCTAACTCCAAAAAATAGTCTCTTGAACCTGTAACAACTTCTATACAAATGTAGTTTTCTTAAAGTTAATTTTCTGTGAAGCAGCAACCAGTACAGGATCTACTGGTCCTGACTTGTCATAATGATGATAGCATATTTTCATGTTGTTCAGGAGAGATGTTAACAATTCTTCCTGCTGTCTAGGTGAAGTTCCACTCATAAAACCTTGTGTATACTCCTGGATGTGTTAGGGGATTTGGAATATATCCTTAGAAGAGCAAATAAAGGTTTATAGTTTGATTTACATGTTGTTTAAAAGTGTTGTGAAGAATGTCATAAATTTTAGATAAATAAATGGAGCCATTCTTGTTGAGGAACACATTTCATTGCCATTGCTGACTTTGCAGTAACAGACCATGCTTTGGACTTCCCTTCACATAGGATTAGATAGATGAAAACTAGCATGTTATATAGAAATCTTTACAAAGACTATTTTTAGAGTAAGCTATGACAATGAAAGACTCTCCTAATCTTAAACCACTTGTTGAGATTAGAGGAGTCTTTCATTGTCACAGCTTACTCTAAAAATAGTCTTTGTCTTCTGACTTGTAAAGATTTCTGTATAGCATGTCCTAATTTACCCTAAATTTAGCAGAGTCATTCTAAGATCAACTCTTTTGGTTATATTTATTTGGTTATTTGGTTATATATATATATATATATCCAACATTAGAGAGCACCAAGTGAGGTTATTTTTATCTTTTGTTTGTTGCTTTTGTGTCATGATAGTAGTTTGTGCTCTGATGATGCTGATTTAAAATCTAGTGAAATATTATTATTGCTTGACACTTCCAAAGAGTCCAAGGACTCATCACAGGTGGATACTGGCACTCCATTCTACTCCACTACACACATCTCTCCATCTCCCCTACTACTTAATTCTCCACCTAACACAATGACATCTATTGCCCATCATCAGCACCATCAACAAGAATATTTTTAGTCTATAAATTGTGTGTGTTCTCATGCCTGTATGCTGGATAAAAAACCCCAATTTCCAGTAGTAGGAAAACCCTGCTACCTCCATTATCCTGTTATTAAAGATATTATTTATTGTCTTGGCATCATGTAACACTGTTAGAACATAGATGAATTAAATTATTGTAGTTTGTTTCTTCTGAAACATCTTAGTCAGTTAATTAGTTTATTTGAAATTATAGAAAAAATGCTTAGAAAATTTACAAGTGATCAAAATAGTATTAATTTTTTTTTTAAATAACAAAACCTGTGGTGCGTTCATAATTAGAAGAAACACACGTATAAACCACAGTGAAAATTATTTAATTGTAAATATTTCATCCTAAGTATCTTAGGACATCATCAGTACAGTATTTAAACAAAAATTAGGAATAACATACAGTTAGGGCGCATGATTACAATAGAATCTCATGAAAACGTGCATAACGTGCTAAAGTAGTACAAAAAAAAAAAAAAAAAAAAAAGTTAATTATTTAACACAGTTTTATATGATAATTTCCCATACGTTAGGAATAGTAAGAACGTCGTTGCGGTTTAGGTTTGGTCTGTGTAGTAGGGCTTCAGAACTTTCTTTGTATAAATGTTCATGTTTAAATAAAGATCTATGTAAAAGTTTAGCCTTTTCCCAATGGATCCTATGGTTTGGATTTTCAATTCCGTGTTGAGAGAGGCCAGATTTCTGCGGTTTAAGAAGACGAATGTGGTCTTGATGTTCCGAGATGCGTTTCTGAACAGACCTACCTGTCTGTCCAAAGTAAGATAATTTGCATGAGCATGGAATCTCATAAACACCAGGTAACATCAAGGGTGAGAATTTGTCCTTAGGAGAAGATAATAAGTTGTAAATTTGGTTGATGGGTTTGTAAGTAGTGGCAAAATTGTATTTCTTCATAATTTTAGAAAGACGTTCTGAGATGCCTTTAACGTAAGGTATGGGAATCCTATGCACTTCTTCCTGTCTGGTTTGATGTATGCAGAAGTGACTGATGATTTTTTGAGTTGATTTGGGATTATATCCATTTAGGATGGCTGTATTTTTGATAACTTCTAATTACTGGTTTAAAGATTCTTCAGAGGAGCAGAATTTGTGTGCTCTGGAAACTAGTGATTTAATAATGCCAGATTTCTGAGATGGATGATGAGCAGAAGAATTGTGAATGTAGCGACCTGAGAATGTAGGCTTGCGAAAGATGGAAGTGGCGATGGAACCGTCTTCTTTTCTTTTGATGTGTAAATCCAAAAAAGAGATACCCTGTGGAGATTCTTTTTCTAACGTAAAGTTGATGCAATGATGAAGAAGGTTAATTTTATCTAGAAACAGTTGTAATTCAGGTTCGGGATGATTTCATACTGCAAATACATCATCGACATATCTTAGCCAAATTTTTGGTTTGGGTTCAAAAGTGAATATTTTTTCCTCAAGGTGTTCTAGAAACAAATTTGCTAGATTTGGTAATAAAGGAGATCCCATTGCTGTTCCTTCCTCTTGCTTGTAAATTTGACCTTTCCAGGTGAAGTAACCTGGTGCAATAACAAACTTGAACAATTCAACTATATCAGACGGAAATTTTTGAGTTTGTAATTCTATTGTTTCTTCATGGGGAATGTTAGTGAAGAGGGAGACAATGTCGAAGCTGATTAACAAGTCAGTTTTTGATAGTTGAATGTCTTTAATTTTTGTGTGAAACTTAGTAGAATTTTTGATTGAAGAGACTGAGTGGCCTATGTGAGGGCGGAGAAGGTTAGATAAGAATCTTGATAACTTGTACGTTGGACAGCCGATACAGTCTACGACAAGTCTAAGTGGAACATTAGTTTTGTGTAGCTTAGGTAAGCCATAAATTCTAGGAGGTCTTGCATGGTATGTCTTAAGTTTTTTGATTGTTTCTTTATCTAAGGAGGAAGTTTCATTAAGTAGCTTATTTAATTTTCTGAGTTGACGATTCGTAGGATCAAAATCCAATTTGGAGTAAGTATTACGATCTCGAAGAAGTAAATTAATTTTTCGGTCATATGAATTGGTATCAAGAACCACAGTGGTATTTCCTTTATCAGCTCTAGTAATGATTAAATTTTTGTTACGTTTTAAGGAAATAATAGCTTTCAATTCCGACGGTGGGATATTTAATTCTGAAGGTTTGGCATTGTAGATCATTTAGCTACTTCGAAACGAAGTTTGTTGGCTTCAATACTGGAGAGATGCTTGATGTTTCTTTCTATATTATGTATAAAGTCTAAATATGGGAAACACTTTGGTGAAATCGCAAATTTATGGCCTCTTGCTAGAACATTTAATTCATCTTTTGTTAGTTGACGGTTAGATAAATTGACTACCCATTTTTCAGTTGGTAATTTGTTAGTGATCTTTTTTGATCGATTTAATAGATTAAGGTATTTAATATGTAGAGCACTATTGCTTTTATCAAAAGCTTTTCTTCCTGAATTCTTTGAGACAGTTATAATTAATTGTAGCAATTCTTGATTTAACATATTTGACAAATCTGTTTCTAGTTCTGTAATATTTAAAATGTTTGTTGCTAGTTCATGCTTAGACACTCGTAACTGATTGAGTAGTAAGGAATGACTTGCTTTTTGATAGATTTTATGGGCGCCTGGAGATTTGATGGTTTCTTTCAGCTTAGCAAAGGTTGGAATAAGATTATCACGTCTGCACTTTTTTAAAAAAGATATTCTAGCTCGTAGCTTACCCTGTTTTAGTTGCAGTTTTCCTAGTAAGTTTGTCTTCTGCGCTGTCATTTCCCCGTGAAGGAATAAAAGGCATCTCAGAACGTCTTTCTAAAATTATGAAGAAATACAATTTTGCCACTACTTACAAACCTATCAACCAAATTTACAACTTATTACCTTCTCCTAAGGACAAATTCTCACCCTTGATGTTACCTGGTGTTTATGAGATTCCATGCTCATGCAAATTATCTTACTTTGGACAGACAGGTAGGTCTGTTCAGAAACGCATCTCGGAACATCAAGACCACATTCGTCTTCTTAAATCGCAGAAATCTGGCCTCTCTCAACACGGAATTGAAAATCCAAACCATAGGATCCATTGGGAAAAGGCTAAACTTTTACATAGATCTTTATTTAAACATGAACGTTTATACAAAGAAAGTTCTGAAGCCCTACTACACAGACCAAACCTAAACCGCAACGACGTTCTTACTATTCCTAAAGTATGGGAAATTATCATACAAAACTGTGTTAAATAATTAACTTTTTTTTTTTTTTTTGTACTACTTTAGCACGTTATGCACATTTTCATGAGATTCTATTGTAATCATGCGCCCTAACTGTATGTTATTCCTAATTTTTGTTTAAATACTGTACTGATGATGTCCTAAGATACTTAGGATGAAATATTTACAATTAAATAATTTTCACTGTGGTTTATATGTGTGTTTCTTCTAATTATAGTATTAATTGTATTTAAGAAAATTTATTACTATTTTAGTTAAAAAAAACATTAAATGAAATAATTCTGTTAATTGCATTCAAATATATTTTAATATATTTTAAAGGGCATTGCAATTTAAAAAATTGCAATGCCCTTTTAATTCAAAATGCTTTAAATTCAAATACTTGGAGTAAAAACACTTTGTGATAAATGATATATGGTAAAATGCATATAATAAAAAGGTTTGTGATATAAAGATTCCAGTTTATTGTTGGCCAATAGGAATTAATGACATCTGTGAACATACATTGAAGTACACAACTTGAAATATCTAATTAATGATTTAATAATGGGTTGAATGGTCACTCCTTAACCAACAGATAGTTTGAAATAAGGATTGATAGGATGGTTTCAGTTAGAATCAACAGAATGATGGTTCTTATTGGTGTTTACCAGGGAAGCATATTTAATTTTTGTACAAAAAGAAAGGGAGAGAGAGTAAAGAAATAATTGTTTTGAAATTTTCAGTTTCAGTTATTAGTGCACAATTTAATCTGTCATTAAAAGATTTCTTACCAGGCTAATGAAATCAAGATTGGAAATCTTTTAATGCTATGAAGAAATTGACAAATTTGTTACTATATATATATATAAAGTTAGAAGAATAGAGAGATTACAGATTCTCTGATAAAAAAAAAAAGTTAGTTAAGGGATTTTATAGATACACGTGAGATGTTGCATCTTATGACCAGTGCAAGCAGAACTTGGACTGCTTGGGATCATTCCTGGAAATTGGCTAAGGGTATGGCTTGGAATCATATGAGGTCCAGATTATTTTTATGTTAAGTGTATATATATGTATATATATATATATATATATATATATATATATATATATATATATATATATATATATATATATATATATATATATATATTATATATTATATATATTATATAATATATTATATATTATATATAATAATATTATATAATATATATATTATATTATATATTATATATATTATAAGTGTATATATATGTATATATATATATATATATATATATATATATATATAATTTTTTCCAGTATAGAATGCAGACATTTATACTCTCTATCTTTCTCTCACTTATTTTTAGGAATCTGAACTGGCAATGCTACATGAAATCACTCACTTACAAGAGGTTCTAGATGCATTGACAAATCTTACTGAAGATCCTCAGACATTACCAGTAGCCAGTGAACAGGTTATCATTGATGTGAAAGGTTCTGAAAGTATGTGGTCCTTTCAGGTATGTTACAGAATATGCTTTTAAAAATTTCCTTTTTAAGTTTGAATGTATTTGATATATATAAAATAAAGATTGGTTGCTGTGTTTGCATTTTCAAATATCTATATTAATAAACTTATTAAAAGGAAACAAAGAAAAATAACAATGAAAAGAGAAAGAAAACTGTGTGTCAGTCGGCCTTGTGATTATTTTCCTTTTTTACTTAATTATTATTATTACATGATATCTTCAGGGAGTCTAAAGACTCATCAAGGGAGGGCACCTACTCTACAACTCTCTGTCTCCACCACTCAATCCACCAATGAACTGCAACTACACCAACGTCATCTGCCGTCCATCACCACTACTAGTATTTTCACAGACAATTGCAAACATCTATGCCCACACTTGGATTCAAACCTGCAGCCTTTTGGCTGGAGAGCAGATACAATAACCACACGGTTCTGGACTGGCATTAAAACAACTTTCCCACAAGAAAGAGAAACAGAGGCATTAGAATGGGTAAATGGCCAATGGGGGGGAATGTGCTGATAGATATGCTTGTTAGTTGGGGATATAAATCCATGTTCTTCCAAACCACATAGTGTCTCAAATTAAACTAAATAAAATATTTTTGAGATAACAGATACATGGGTGGTTTTTTTTTGCTCTTGTTGCAGCTAAACTTTAACTCATCATGGTATCCTTCAAGGTTTGGTGCAGAGGACCTGCAAAGCTGCATCTAGTTCTAGGCTGCATGAATGAGACTGATATAATCAATTAAACTAGCTTATGCCTTTTACAATATTTATGCTTTCAGATGTTATAATCTTCTGTAGAACACCACCACCAGTCCTTTGAATACTTTGAATTCTCTGGGACTCACAGCCTGCTAAGAGAAAAAATAATAATAATCTGAAAAGTAAAAAACTAAATAAAGTAACACAGTAGAACATCAGTTAATTTTACTTTGAATTTCACAGAACGTTAGTTCTGTAAAATTCAAAGTAAAAACTTTAATATGATCACCATGGCACACTAAAGGATATCTGTTGAGGAGGATGAAGTGTTCACTGAGCTATAAGCATCAGTAGTAGATATCATTTCCTCATAGTTCATTGCCATAAGAGAGAAATATATAGAGGAAATGATGGCAACTTACCTGATTCCTTCTTTAAGTCTTCTTGACTTTGGCAAATCCACATGCTTTTCACAGCCATGGCATGTATGACAGCTCCAACGGTGTTTATGATGATCAGTAATTGTTTATTAGCTATATATTTATTCATTTCTTGCAAACCAGATCCATATTTTCAGCCTAGTTATTTCAGTTATGTGATCATCTCATTTAATAACCCAAGTAGATCTTAATCTTGCTTAAACACTAGCTGAAATCGTAGGGTGTAGACTTCAAGGTTAGAACTCTCTCTTAGTGAACACAGAGATTGGCTCATTTTGAACCATCAAAAAATTTAGATTTTTTTTTCTCTCTCTCTTTTTCCCCCCCACCCCCCTTTTTTTTTCTTTTTATTTTTGAATTTTGTCTTATGTTTTGAAATGATGTGTTAATGGAAATGTTTCAGGAGAAATCTGAATGCCATGCTTCTAAAACGGCAGAAATAAATATTCCTCTATTTGTAGTATATGTTATCCAATTAAAGGAATTCAATGAGAATATCACTTTACCGTTTAAATACTATGATGATAACAAGTGGAATCCCTGTGGAGATTCTGCATTTACTATGATGAACATGAGTGAAACCCTGGTGACCTCAGATGTGTTAGCACTTCACTTTTAATGGACACTTGACTAGGCCTTCCAAAAGTCTTTTTATGGTATTTTAAGGCATTTTAGACTTATGCACAGATGAAGCAAATCAATTGAGATTTATAGTTGCCTAGATTCTATACAAAGCAAAACCTCCTCCTTTGAATACACCCTTCTCAGAACTGCGAATAGGTAGAGATGACCTGCATTCGCAGGTCATCTCTACCTATTCGCAGGTCATCTCTAAATAAAGGGTGGCACACCATTTGGCAACTCCTATAGGTAGAGATGACCTGCGAATGCTTCTGCCTGGTATCTCAGCTTGGGCTTGGCTCCCACTGAAGAGACCTCAATAAAGGTCGAAACTAGTCTGGGTAGTGGCCCTTCCCTTAATGCATAACATTAGACATATCTGCAAGGAGATGTGTTTTGCATTATAGGAGATACTGAGACAGGAGTGTTGGTAGCTTGCTCCACCTTTGCAACGAGTTGCCCTGGTGTTGTACCACCTTTCCCCAGTCCTGAAGATACTTTCAGGCGCAAACTTTGTTTGCTCACACTTGGATAAAGGATTAAACTAAATTTATTATACTCTAACCAAGTGAAAAATAAACTTTCAATGAAATCATAGTTTTCTTTGATGCAGTTTCCCATATTCACCAACATACTACTTTAGGAGAATTCATCTCTTGCAAGATGATTTCCCCGAGGACATTGTTAACTTGTTTAAATTCACTATCAATAGAAGTTATTTTATTCAGCAGAATCAATTGTATAAGCAGATTGAAGAAACAGTCATGAGTAGTCCTCTCTCACCAGCTTTAGCTGATTATTTTATGAAATCTGGAAAAATCAGCTCTTCAAGTACCATTTTCTCTCAACCTCATAACCTTTGATTTATGAATAATATCTTTGCAGTTTGGTTCTACTCGGTACATTTTCTGGATAAAATAAACTCCATGTTCTCTGTATCAAGTTCACTATCGAATGTGAATATAACAACAGGCTTCCCTTTTTGGATACTTTAATAATCCTTACTGCTGTGAGTAGTATTGTATTTTCTGTTTATAGAAAACTTTAATTCAGTGGCAGATACTTCCATCACAGAAGGTATCATCAAAACTCTTATACACAGAGCCAGTCTTTTCTTCCAATTCCCTTTTGCTGGAAGAATTAAATAAAATAAAAATCACATTGACTACTAATGGATATGATAAAACCATCATCTAGAAAATTATCAACAGATATCATCTGTCAACCAGATTACAGTGTGATGTAAGAAGAATTTCCATGGCTTTTCTTAAAGGAACATTGGAACAGATAACATGGGTTCTTTGCAAGTATAATCTATATGCCACCATCAAACCAGCTCAGAAACTTTCTCCTTTTCTACCATCTGCCAAAGATAAAATACCATCTTTTATCTTTGATTAGAATCAATCTTAGAATCTGAAAAGTCTAGCCTTACTTACCATACCACTGACACTAGAACCAAATCAGGAATCTTCATTCCAATAGATTTAAGTTTGTCTGTTTCGTGAAACTTAATAGTCATGAATATTAACAACTCTGATTACATGCCAGTCTCATAGTTGTGGGAATTTTTTTATTTTTTTTTTGTAATAAGTTACTTAATCTTATATATAAATTACAAACCTATCCATTGTTTCCCTTTGAACTCTAATAGTGCATACTTCTATTAATGCATTTACATGATACTTCTATGTATGTATTTTACATGAGCAAGTAAATACATACTACATGTCATGTCTTGCGATTCTTGTTTTGAATGTCATTAACTGATCTTCTCTTCTCTCCCTGATGATGTCCTTGTAACATAGGATGAAATATGTTGGAGTTTAATAAATTCTAATTTTATATAAAAATATAAACTTTAGAAATAAACCATGTCTAAGAAATGGGGGGAAAAAATTAATATAGCACACAGAATTATGAAAATTCAAATATTGCACATGCGCACATGCATTATTCTTTAAAAAAACAAAAAAAAACATTTCACTTGCTATATTAAAGCTGAAAACAATTACTGATGTATCTAACATAAAAAAAGGAGTTTTAGCAGTGTGCAGGTTTTTAAAAGTGTCTTCAGAGAACTAGAAAAAATCTTGTTACCAAATCATAGAACTCAAATTCTGAGTGCTGCTAAAAATTTCTGAAGCCCTTATTAGTAATTGGCTCTAAAATTTATAACAGTAATTTTTGTTTTTAATTTAATTAATTAATTATTCTGGAGTGATACTAAGTTAAAAAAAACTTTTAATCAGTATTCTTTTTAGAATACCTTCTTTGTTTTTTTTTTTTCTCGATGTGACGGAGATATAATCAGTTAACTGTTGAATCTTGCATTTCTATCTGTAAATGGCTTATTCAAATATAACTTTTGACTAGTAGATATAATGTGATGAATTCGTTAGAACAGTCACCATTGTAGTGAAAAAGATAAGCACTTTTTAATAAAAGCTATTATTTTTTTCTGATTATTATTGTTGATATTATTAACACATCCAGGGATTCATCTTGAGAGGACACACCACTGTGCACAGCCCCACCATCTACACTACTTACTCCTCCAACTATACATAGTATTTTTCTGTAAATTGTATGGATTCTATGATTGTCTGTATATGCAAGATTAAATACCCTAGTTTCCAGAAAAAAAATCTTGCTGTCTCTCCATGAGATTGGCTAACCGACTTTTAATTGAAAAAGCATATATAAAGATTACTCTCACTACTAACTTTTTTATTTGAAAGTCTTTTCCATTTGAAGGGTGCATTGTTCCTTTAGTAAAAAAAAAAAGATCCAAGTTGCTGAATTCAATTCTCTGATTCATGAGATTATACATTCCCAAATTTCTGTTAAGTGGTTTAGAGTTTTTTTATATTTAATATTTATAGAGTGTACTTATAGCTATAAATCCAAGAGTTTTTTTCGTTATGTAGCAATAAGAGGATAAATGACTATGGTAGGAAAGTGACAAGAGGCAAAAGAAATAGTTGTTGAGTGATCATTTTGCAAAGGTGTCTCTTGCAGCTGGAGGTTTTACAGTTGCTGATGTAACAGAGATGCATGTCAGAATTGAGGTAAATGAACAAGACGTGCTCAGCATATTGAAAAGTATCAATGTGAATACAGCAGTGAGATTGGATGGCATGTCACCCTGTGTACTACGTGAATGTAGTACACAGGGTGACATGTGTAGTACATTCACCCTATAGTACACGTGACCCTGTGTACTATGTGTGCCAGAAAATTGGTATTACTTCTGATACTTGTTTTGTAAAGAAAATGTCTGCTGTTACTCATTCTTTTCTAGCAGAAAAATTGATAACTAAAAGGATATAAAAAGAAAACTAAACTAAAAAAAAATGATTTTTTTTTATATTGCTACTTTATAGTAAGATAATGTTTCTGGAAAAAGAACAGTAAATTAATAAATATTAAAAAAGTAAATTTATAATATTCATGTATATAGGTAAAAGTGTTATTACACTTTTACCTATATGCATGAATATTACAAATTTCTAAAGATTCCACATCTGTTTGTCAATCAATGTTAATAAAGGTGCCGGTATGCAGTGCCATTGTGTATACCATCCCAGAAAAAGCACTTGCCTCTGATGAAATTCTTCAGTCTAAGACTCAGCTCTCGCAAGGTTCCAAGGAGGTGGAAAGAGGCTAAGATAGTTTGATTACATAAAGGTGGCACAAGACAGAAGTAGCAAACTACAGACCAGTTAATATTTCAGAGATGCATGTCTCTGAAATATTAACTGGTTAAATTGGAAACATTGGTTAAAGGTAAAATCCAAAAGTGGGTGGATAGGGATCCTGTCCTGTCAGGTGTCTTCTCCCTCCAGGAAATTGACTACCATGTGTCTCCACCATGTCCTATTTTGCACCTCTCTGCTGCATTCCTCATATGAGAGATAGGTCCAGTCTTCTATATTTTTCATCTACTCCAGTCTTTGTTTTCCTCTCCTTCTCTTTCCCTCAACAGTTCCTTCGAGAAGTGTCCTTTGTAGGCAGTTGTGTCTCAGAATATGTCCAAAATAGTTGACTTGCTTTTCTCTTTTTAATTTCTTTCATCAGACTCCTGTTTATGCCTACCATCTCTAGTACATCTTCATTTGTCTTTTTGTCTTTCCATGATATCCTCATAATTCTTTGCAGCATCCACATTTCAAAGGCCTCCAGTTTTTTCACACTCAGATTGGAAAGTGTCCATATCTCTACTTCGTATAATAATGTGGACCATATGTAGCATTTGGAAATTCTTAGTCTTGTTTTCAGATTTAATTCTCTAGATGGCAGTAGATTTTTCATACTGTTGAAAGTTGACCTTGCAATTTCAGTCCTTTTTCTAATTTCATCTTCTGTCCTGCCATTCTCTATGATCAAGTGTCCAAGGTATATATGTATGTTTTTTGCACCTGTTCTAATTTATTTCCTTTTATATTGATGCATATTTTTGGCATTTCCTTTTCTCTTGAAATTATCATAATTTTTGTCTTTTTAAAGTTGAAACTGAGGCCATATTGTTTGCTGTACTTGAGGGTTTCATCTATAAGAGTCTTGAGGTCATATTTGTTTTCAGCTAGAAGAACCATGTCATCTGCATATCTTAGGTTATTAATATTTATGCCCCCTACAGTGATTCCTTTGAGGTTAATAATTTTATTAAATATTTCTTCTGTGTACAGGTTAAAGAGAATCGGAGAAAAGACACAGCCTTGTCTCACACCTTTCTGAACTGGGAATTCTTCTGAGGTCTCTCTATTTATTCTCAAAGATGCAGTCTGTTCCCAGTAAAGATTAGTTATTAGCCTAATGTCTTTTCCATTCATGCCTATTTTTGAAAGGATTTCAATTAATTGTTCATGTTGAACATTGTCGAATGCCTTTTTGTAATATATGAAGCAGAGATATACATCTTTTTGTTTTTCTAGATATCTTTCTATGATGGTTCTGACATTGAAAATACCTTCTCTTATACCTACATTTTCCTTGAAGTCACTTTGTGTATCATTTATTTCTATGTTTATTTTTCTTGTATTTCTTTCAAGAATAACATATAGGAGGACTTTTGATACTTGACTGATGAGGCTAATTGTCCTGAACTCTAAACTATCTAAACTAAACTCTCTAAAAATCTTGTAGCTTTTGGTTTTTTGGGAATTGGAACGAAAAGTGAGTGATTAATATCTTTGGGTAAAAATCCAGTCTCATATATTTTATTGCATAATTTTGTTAGAAATTTCAGTCCTTCTTCATCGAGAGCCCTCAACCACTCTCCCAAGATATTATCTATTCCTGCAGTTTTATGTGGTTTTAGTTTTCTGACGGCGTTTTCAACTTCAAAGGAATTAAATTATTCAATTAATTACATGAGATATCTCTTGGTTAGAAACAAAACTTCTCTGCTAAATTTTTTGGCAAAGAAGTTTACAGCTATCTGTAATCAAGTAACTCGACACTAAATAACATGCCTGAAAAAAAAGTGTAATATTATGTAAGGAAAATAAGCTAAAAATTCACTTGTCTTTAATAAGGTAACTTTTTGCAGTAAAAAAGTAGTAAATTATTCCATTTTGCTGTTCTAATAAGGTAAATATTTGTCAGCCTAGTAAACCAATTTTTTTAAGCATATGTGCTCTCAAAGTAACAGGCTGTGGGTTTGAATCCTACTGTGGGCATGGATTTATTTTATTTATTATTATTATTATTATTTTAAAGATGAGCTTTATAAACTCAAGGAGCTATACAAGCTTGTCTAGAACAAGCTTTTGCAAACACCCATGCCCATGGTGGGATTCAGATCCACAATCTTTAGTGGAGAGTGGATACACTATACCAATCAGTCAGGCTTTAAACGTTTTACTTATGTGTGCTTATTTGTTAATTATTAATCTTTTATTCTTCTTATTGTTAATCTTTTCTCTAACTATATTCTTTTATTTATGCGCCATTGTAATCAATTCGTTATGTGCACTTATTTTGTAATTGGCTGTGCCATTTTAATCATTTCTCTATATGCTTTATTTTTATTATTAATTAATCTTCTCTACTCTATTCTTACTTTTATTAGTTCATCTCTATTGCCTTTTTAACTGGAGAACTCTGGAAATTTATTTAGGCAAAACTACTTCAGAAGTATACTGCCCTTTTACCACTCTCCTTGAAGGTGGTATCTGGCTGACTCCTAGCACATTAAAATTCACTTACATTATATACAGTTTTACATCAATACAATGCCGATTTCTAAGGCATCGCCGTTGAACCTTACAGTCTAGACATTTTCTGTTTTTGTACAATCTTGCATGTTAATTCCTTGGGGTTAAATATATGGGCTTATTTACAAAGTTAATACAAAGTTAGTTTAGTGTGTTTACGAGTTGCGACCTCTTTAAAAGTCGATGCAAGAAAAAGGAAAATTTATACTGCATCGAATTTTACAAGGTGTTGTACTGTATTTGCCAGCGTATAAGATGCACTTATTTTTCCTAAAAATTTGTCTCAAAACCGGTGTGCATCTTATACACTGAAGGTTGAAATTTCAGTCAAAATTTGCTATTTTATGCTTCTACTCTCATCTGTTTGTCATATATGATTTCTAGTTAAATATGTAAAAAATTTAAAATACAGATAACTTTAACTAATTTATGCATATGGCTTTGGGAAACTGGCAAGTGAAATGTACAATTACAATATCCAGAAACAAATGGTGAAAATCTTAACATGTAAAAGTTCATTACATAGAAGGCACAAACTCCTTTCCAAATCTTTTTTTTTTTTAAAAAAAGCAAAAGTAATTACAACTGCATCAATGTCCAGTCTGGAAAGCCAATCCAAGGCCTCATCCATCACCTTTGTGGATGTCCTGTAGGCCACCACTGTGAAATTGGTGCCTTGGGCAGTCGTACAATAACTATAACAATACTATAACTAATTTAAGAACAATAATGGATATGTTTTGTATAGTGAAATGGAATTTAATGCATCCAGTTTCATTTAAAACACAGTGAATGATGCTCAACAGCTTGCACTTGCACAGTTTTGTAATGACAATTGACTAGTCATTTGTTCAACTGTCTTTCAAACACAGTAGAATTAGCGATATTCCACTCTTAAAGATTATTTTTATTAACCCATGGCTCAAAAACAACATAGACATTGCTTTCAAACTTGGTGTCATTGCATATGTAAAGAAAAATGACAATAGAGCAGCAGCATGGTATTTTGGACCCTGCCAACCAAAAAATTGATATGAACTTAGAGAAAATAACTCAAAAGAGCCCAAAGATAATAAGCATAATCTCCATAAAGAATTGTAAAATGGCCAGAACTTGAGGAAGAATTTAAAATGTGGGTATTAGACAACAGAAAATCTGGTATTTCAGTATCCACAAAATGGTTATTCACCAATGAATGATGACAGACAGAGGTATCATTTGAATTCACAGGTTCAGCATCATGATGCTATAGGTTTATGAAAAGAAATAAACCATGTATACAAACGAAAACAAAAATATCACAAAAGATGCCAGATGAATATGAAAATAAAGTTATTGACTTTCATAAGTATGTCTTTAATGCTAGGGAACTTTGAACTGTTACGTGTAAGAAATATGGATGTGGTATCTGTGACATTTGATGTGCCTTTGAACAACAGTACATGTCATAGATTCAAAAATTATTATTAAAATTTTTGGCCATGAAGAAACTCATTACACTGTTGGTTTTTTCCATGCTGTGCTGATGGCACAAAATTGCCACCTTTTTTTTTTTATTTTTAAAAGGAAGACATCACCCAAGCAAAACTTGCCTATGGTGTTTATATTCATGTCCACCCTAAAGGCTGGATGGATGGATGAAGGAATGAAATTGTGGATAGAAAAAGTATGGTCCAGGCATCCCGATGGGATATTAAAGAAACCAGTTTTGCTAGTATGGGATCAGTTTTGTTGTCACAGAACTGACACTATTAAGAATAAACTTATCCAGTTGAAAACTCAACTTTAATTTCAGGTTTAACCAACCAGCCTAAAACCTTTAAATTAATAAGCCATTTAAAGGATTCATGAAGGAGAGAAGTGGAATAACTGGATACAGTCTTCAGATTTTAAAGTAACGCCAACTGGAAGAAGAAAGAAATCTACAATTTCAGAAGTATGTAAATGGGTTAAAACCTCATGGAATGCAATAAAACTAGAGATTATTATTAAGACATTTAAGAAATGTGGCATTAGTAATGCCCTTGATGGTATTAAAAATTATTTATTGTTTGAAGAAAGTCATGACTGTTTCAAATATGGAAGAGATTTCAGAAGATAATTTGTCTAGCTCTGAAGATGAGGATGAAGATTAAAACCATTATTGTAATCCTACATTTTTTCCTTGATACATAATTGTTTCACAACAAAATTCTCTGAAATTGTTTTCAATCAATGTATGATAAGATGTTATAATTATTTTCAATCAATGTATGATAAGTTGTTGTAATTATTTTCAAAAATGTATAATTTTTTTCCCAAAAATGTCCCTAGAAATCGGGTGCATCTTATAAGGCGGCAAATAATTGTCTTTTGGTGGGAAATGAATTTTATCATCTGGAGACAACCCTCCTCACTTACTGATGATTATATACCTTTTGAAAATGCCATGTTTGGTCTCTAGAGCAAGGTTTCTTAGGTTGTAAGAAATAAATAAAAATACAAAAGGTATATAAAAATTAAATAAAAAGATCTTTAGCCCACCCATGGTACTAATGTCCTAATAGATTTAAAACCTTTTGTGTGCAAGAGTAACATAAAAAAAGTTGACTCAGCCATTGTTTTTATATATAGTTAATTTTTTTACTCATTTTTTTTTTGCTAATTTTATTATTTTAAAAATCTTTTTGTCAGACACCTCCAAGTTCACCAACTTCACTGGGTAGTAGAAAATCAAGTATGTGCAGCATCAGTAGCCTAAACAGCTCCTCTAGTGGAAGTACAAAATCACATTCTCCATCTCATCACCGCTGTCACTCACTTTCACAGGTAAAATGTTTAGATGTATTTGAATTAATTACTATATCTAGATATTGAGACATCTAGATACCAGATCTGGTATCTAATAAATATCTGTGCACTCTTTTGCAGCAGATGTAATATATTTTCATTAGTATGATATATTTTGACAATATGATGATTCAGTAATTTAATCATTGCTTTTATAGCTAGCTTATGGTCATTTTGTTTACTAGTGTTAGATCTTGAATGGAGACTCTTTCAACAAAAGAGTCATTCATTCAAGATTTAACAAGAAACACAATTCTGAGCTAGAAATATTTGTACTATTAGTTAAGAAAGCAAAATATAAAAGAAAACCTGTTACAATTACCTTAGAAAGAAGTAAAGTTGAGGAGAAAATTGTATGTCTAAGTAGAATTATATTGTTAAAGTTATTGATGTCAAAATTATACTCTGTGTAAGAATGTAAATCTAAGTGCAAACAAAGGTTCAAAGGTTACTAGCTAACTGCCTACGATGACATAACACCCGCAATGGAAGCATTCATGGAAGGCGAGCTCATTTCGGCGAAATGAGCGCTCTTCAAGGAGCAGAAGTGTGATGCAATTGCATAGGGAGCAAATAGGAGAGCACAATGAGAGATCCTCCCATATGAAAAGAGGGCGCCACAAAGAAGAATAAAAAGCGAGTTCACTTGGGTTTGACCCCCCTCCCCGGTTTTTCTGTTCCCATTTTCTCATGTGGTCAAGCAGAGTACTGACAGATCGACAGCGCCGGAAGTAATCTCCTTCCCGGTTGCTATCTGAAGGAGTCGGGCATGCTATACGTGAGCTGACAGTAGACACCAACTAGGGCCATCGGAAAAATTTACCGATGCGAGACAGCGGAAAAGTTCCCCAAAGGCCGAGGTGACGATATCAATCCGATAGATGAGCGTTTGTGCGGCAAAGTGCAAGGAATGGTGACTTGTGTCGATTAGCGTAACCTCCACGTGGACACGACTCAATAAAGCAGAAAGACATCTGACTACAAAGGATGGATGAAAGAAGCGCGCTATCCTTTCAGGACACTGGTAATATACAGTAAATTCCTTATTCTTGTAACAGTTAGTATTGGGGCAAAGAGAGAAGAACAGATTTCTAATTGAGAAGAAAGAGAACTTTTAAGTGACTTTTGTGCTCAGTAACGTGTTAATCATATTGGACTATAATAAATTTAGTTTAATCCTTTATCCAAGTGTGAGCAAACAAAGTTTGCGCCTGAAAGTATCTTCAGGACTGGGTTAAGGTGGTACACACCAGGGCAACTCGTTGCAAAGGTGGAGCAAGCTACCAACACTCCTATCCTAGTATCTCCTATAATGCAAAACACATCTCCTTGCGGATATGTCTATTGTTATGCATTAAGGTTATGCATTAACTATTGTTATGCACTATTGTTATGCAACGAGTTGCCCTGGTGTGTACCACCTTAACCCAGTCCTGAAGATACTTTCAGGCGCAAACTTTGTTTGCTCACACTTGGATAAAGGATTAAACTAAATTTATTATACTCTAACCAAGTGGAAAATAAACTTTCAACATCTTTCCCTAAATCCAGAGTAATTTATTAAAAAAGGGTGGCACACCAATTGGCAATTCCTATAGGTGGAGATGACCTGCAAATGCTTCTGCCTGATATCTCGACTTGGGCCTGGCTCCCACTGAAGAGACCTCAATAAAGGTCGAAACCGGTCTGGGTAGTGGCCCTTCCCTTAATGCATAACAATAGACATATCCGCAAGGAGATGTGTTTTGCATTATAGGAGATACTAGGATAGGAGTGTTGGTAGCTTGCTCCACCTTTGCAACGAGTTGCCCTGGTGTGTACCACCTTAACCCAGTCCTGAAGATACTTTCAGGCGCAAACTTTGTTTGCTCACACTTGGATAAAGGATTAAACTAAATTTATTATACTCTAACCAAGTGGAAAATAAACTTTCAACATATTGGACTAGTAGTCTGAAAGCCTGAGAGTATGCACCACTTGGTTGAATGTGAATTGATCTTTGTTAGCAAGTTTTAGTTAGAATTTTGAACTAGTGTTTTATGATGAATGTGTACTTATTTAACCTAGAGATGTAAATAGAGTATTCGATAATTAGAATGTTCCCTATTGCTAAGCTAGTGAATTAGAATTTTGATATGACATACCTTTGATGTGTGGAAGTTTATTGTATGTAATTTGATAATTAATAAACATTTTTTCTATGTAAGTCTGAGTTTGTCTGAGCATGAGACTGATTTTACTCGCTAAAGTTCAAACCTGTGAATAAGGGGAAATTAAAGAAAATTTTAGGCCATGACTGCAACGTTGAAGTTTCTATAGGCACTTAAAACTTTAACAAGATTAGGTAATACTTCAACTTTGGGAAGGTTTCTTTGTACAAGAATTCTTCTGTACTAGGACTCTGGCTGGCGCAGCTATATCAAACAAATTTTGTCAGAGTTCCGAAAGGAGAAGTGGCCCCAGACAGATAGGTTAGAGATTTCAGGCTTAGTAGGTATGATAGGGATTTAGGATAGAGAAATAACAGAAAAGTGATGTAATAACAATGGCACAGCCAACATAACAGTGAACCAGTCGACATAAAGAATCATTCATAGCAGCTGTAACAATAGAGTAACGACATAACACTAGACTGTGGAAGGATAGGGAATTTGATTGAGGAATCTTCTTGGCTGCATATATTGAACTGGTCTTAGGTTTTAAGAATTAATTGAATACCTGTGGTTTGCTGTTCTAAAAAAAAGGTAAGGAGTTCATACTTATTTGTGAGCAAAAATTATTAGCATTAGTGCTACTTAACTGCAGGAACAGAATGTGATGGATATAATGTAAATGAACAGAACGCTAAAAGCAAGAGAATATTGCTAATGCATATCAGAATAGAATGCCTGGTGATGGTACTATGAGTAATGGGGAAAATGTGTTTGATATTGCTTTGATACATAATTGGGCACTACTGTAGACCATGGTCATCTGAAGACTGAATTGCATAGACAGATGCAATTCAGTTTGGTTATTTGGTTATGGATGCAAGCATGCAGAATGATATAAAGAGCATTTATAGAGTTGCTGCTTATATAAAGAAGTTATCCCTCAATAACTCTATAAATTCTCTTTCTTTTATTCTGCATGCTTGTATTCCATTACATGTAGCATGGAAAGGACTTGCAGTGCAAGAACTGAGAATCTGTTTATGCATGAGGTGATGTTGTCTTCAATTAGTGAGAATGATTATGCAAACAGTGAATCATGTGAGAGCTTTAATTATTATTATTATTACAGGTATCTCCATGGAATCGGTAAACTCGTTGCGGGAGACCCAAACTGTCAAAGCAATATTTATCATATCTGTTCTTGAATTCATTTACAGACTAAGAACTCACAACTGAGTCAGGCAATGCATTCCACTCATTCACCACCCTCCAGGCGAAAAACCTCGTTCTCACACCCTTGTTAACCACACTTTTCCTTAATTTCCAGGGATGACCTCTTGTTCTTCCATCACTATGACAGAGCTTTAATAAAAAAAAAAAAAAGAGAGCATATGTTGATCTATAAGGTAAGTGATCATGATAAAATGAGATGGCAGCTTTTGCAGTACTTCTTGGCACGATAGAGAAATTAGCACTGCAAGAGAAATAGTTAGAAACTGTTCTGATTGAAACTATATCTGATGGTATTCTCTAAGTTAGAAGAAAAATTTGTGTGGGAGTAAGTTAGATGAATAAAACTTTAAAGCAAGAGCTGCAAAATAAATAAATAAATAAATAAATAGTGTGGGGCCTGAGTATGTAAAAAGTAAGCTAGGAGAGTGAGAGCCAGCAGTGGTGAGAAAGATTAAATTGAGCTTCGGAAAAAAAAAAAAAAAAAAAAAAATATATATATATATATATATATTTTTTTTTAATATATAATTTTAATAATAATTTTATATATATATAATATATATATATATATATATATATATACATACAGTAATACCCCGACTTACATGAATCCGGAGTTATGGGGTTTCTTATATGTACGTATTCCTGTCCCACTTCACTCCTCACCACTAGTCGTATCTTTCTGGTGCCGGCCGCATTCACCAGTATCGCACATGCTGTGAACAAGCACTGACGTGTTTCATGCAGTCTCCATTCATACACAATTTTTATAGTCTACAAACCTTGCGATTGTTTAATGTTATGTTCTTGATAAAAATTTTATCACATAAAAAATAATAATGTCATCCAAAAGAAGCAAGTCTGATTCTTCTGCAGCTAGCAAGAAAAGAAAAACATTGACTTTGGAAATAAAACTCAACATTATTAAGGATTTTGAAGGTGGAATGAAAATTTGTGAGCTAGCAAAGAAGTTTGATCTACAGGAATCCATAGTAAGAACAATCATAAAAGATAAAGAAAGAATTCTCGCTGCTGTGAAAAATGCTCAATCATTGAATTCAAGCATAATTCATAAACGTCATGGGATTATTGGTGAAATGGAAACGATGCTTAAATTATGGTGTGATAATCAAGTGAGAGTGAAAAATTGTCCAGTTGATCAAATGACAATATGTAGCCAAGCTGATTTTTGAGAGGCTAAAAGTAGAAGCTGGAGAAGCGGCCAAAGAAGAAAATTTCGTGGCCAGTAATGGTTGGTTCAACTGATTTAAAAATCGCTGTAACTGATACAGCATTGTGATACGTCTTCTTTTCCTGAGATAACTTTTGATAACTCCTTGGTCCATTGGTTGAAGTAAGTTGGTTGTATTTGGAGGCTATCATCGAGGAAGGCAGCTATAACAGTCAAACCATATTTAATGTAGACGAGACCGGCTTGTTCTGGAAAGAGATGCTTAAGAGAACTTTCATCGCACGTGAAGAAAAAAATGTTGATCCATGTGTAAAAGTTGTTTTCTTGCCTCCGAATACAACCATCTTACTTCAACCAATGGACCAAGGAGTTATCAAAATTCAAAGCGTACTACACATGGCATTCGTTTGATTGCCATGTGTAGATGACTAACCTGACATCTAAACATAGGTTTAGATGTCAGGTTAGTCAACTGGATTCAGGATTGGCTGTCTGATAGGTATCAGAGAGTTGTGTATGGTGGGGCAATTCAAGGAGGCAGAAGGTTACAAGTGGTGTTCCACAGGGCTCGGTACTGGGACCTGTATTGTTCAACCTTTATATCAATGACATTGTCAATGGATTGCAAGGGGATATTCAGTTGTTTGAGGATGATGTGAAGCTGGGAAGGGTTATCAGTAATAGTGCAGATGTGGCAACCCTGCAAGAGGATTTGAATAAACTAGACAGATGGGCAAATGAATGGGAGTGTCAGTTTAATGCAGCAAAATGTTAAGATTTGAAGTTTGGGAACCATTGATGGGTGATGGGAGGATGCATGCTCGATTTGAGGAGCTGTACTGGAGGAAGTAGGGGAGACATGAGATCTGGGGATGATGATTGATAGAAAATTGAAATTCAGGGAGCATATTGCAAGGTGGTGAAGGTAACCCAGACGATTGCTGCAATACTGAGAAGGACGCTGACTTGCAGAGATAAAAGAGTTATCATTCCATTGTATAAGACCCTGATCAGACCACACTTAGACTATTGTTCTCAGGTTTGGTCCCCAGGATTTGAAGGTGATAAATTAACTGTGGAAAGGGTACAGAGGCGGATAACAAAGATGGTTTCAGCACTGTACAATGTCAGTTACGAGGATCGACTGAGGGAATGTGGACTGCAGAGTTTGGTGGATAAAAGAAGGAGAGGTGATATGATCGAGACTTTTAAACTGTTGAGAGGCAGTTACAGGGTAGACATTGGGGAATTCTTTCACTTGGTCGAACAGCAGGAAGGAGCAATGACAAGGGGCCATCCCTGGAAGTTACGAAAGGAGGCTGTGAGCAAGAGGGTGAGGAGTGGTTGAACCGTGGAATGCATTGCCTGAGAGAGTGGTTAGAGCAGGAACGGTCAATGTGTTCAAGGAGTGGTATGATAAACTTTGTGTTTCCTAAAAGCGACCTCCTACGATTAGTCTTTTGACTCCATGGAGGCCTGGATAATAATAATAATAATAATACCTGACCTGTGGAGTTGTGCATATGAGGACAGATTGACAGTGTGGCCTTTAAAGTTTGAGAACTAGATGGAGGGGAGGCGATATGACAGAACCATACAAGTCAGCAAGGGGATCTTAAAATATAGATAAAAGTGAGTTTTTTTAACTCTTTGCTGCGTTGAGAAAAATGTGGGATGAAAAACCAGTGTGTCTGGGAGAAAAAAACCCTGCTACCTCAGTATGAGATCGGCTAACTCACCTTCAACTGAAAAAGTCCATATAAAGATTCCTCCCGTCATGACGGGAATCGAACTTAGGCCTATTCCAATTGGAGGGTGCAATGTACCGTTGTTCTTCCAATTGCGCTACGGAGGCACAAACTTAAATCGTCCCCAGTGGGCTTGAACCACCAACCTTTCAGTTAATAGCCGAACGCGCTAACTGATTGCACCACGGAGGAGACGATTAATATTGCTTTTACTGCTCTCTGAAATGATAACTACTTAAATCTCTCTATGTTGATTATTTGTTGTAATAATTTGTTGTAAAATGTATGTCAAAATTATGTTAACACTTAAATGGAAAAAACATTTATTGTTGAATTATATCTGAGAAAAAAAAATTAAATGTTCATTCCATATAAGTGATAACATAATTTAATTAAACATTTGCAAAATTAAAAAATATTTTTTTAAATATAATTCAAGTTAGTTGCATTGTTTCCCTTTAGCAGCCACCGGTGGGTGCCTTACGTCTGTCCAGTGTTTCTTCTCAGGACTCAGGATTTACTTCTCAAGACACTTTGTTTACCCGTCTCCCCACACCTCCACCAGTAGAGCTAATTAGCCAGGTGAGTTATATTATGGGTTTATTTATTTATTTATTGATTCATATGGCATGAATAACAAGACATGCAGTACAATACACTGTCATTTTAAAAACATAAAATTAAAAGTCATTTTAAAAACCAATAAAATTAAAAGGTTACATCCATATTGGCCAAATAGTTCATAGCTTTGGGTGTAGCACTTAAAAAGTCCAATTTTGTCTCCTGAATATGCTCTAAGATAACATTGGGTCACAATATGGTTCACAGTTTGTCTTTGAGCTCCACAATCACAATGCGGGGATGGTCGTTTACCCCATTTAAAAAGCATGTCCGCACATACACTATGACCAGTTCATATTCTGTTAAGCTGAGTCCAGGATTTTCATTCATGGGAGGTGTGAGCAAGCATCAAAACTTTCTTGTAATTTGTTGAGAGAAAATTTTGTGATATCATCTGTCTGGCTCTCCCACTGTTCTTGCCACTACAATCTAACTTCAGGTCGAAGTTAGATTGTAGTAGTAGTAGTTGGGCTAATTGTAGTGGTGGATGTCTCGATCTCAATCGTCGTACACTTAAGTCTGGGAGATCTAAGTGTGTTGGTAGGGCTGTGTTCTCCAAGATTTTCTTACACTCCTTTAAGAGAACTTTAGTCCTGCACAGAGTTGGTGGAACAATGTTGCTAAGAGCTGGAAGCCAGTGTGTGGGCATTGATTTAATTGTGCCAGAAATCTGTCTCATTGTATTGTTTAGTTGGGTATCAACAAGTTTAACATGTGTGCTATTGAGCCACACTGGTGAGCAATATTCAGCTGTTGCTCCCCATGTTGTGCCTATTAGTTTTTGTATTATGTTGTTAGGTTCTTAACTTAGCAGTAACGTTCGTTAGGTGTTGCTTGTAAGAGAGCATGCGGTTCAGGATCACGTCCAAGTACTTTGGAAACTTATTGTGTCGTAGTAAACATCCTTCAAAGCAAATATGCAAAGTGACATCTGCCATGTGATTAGTAAGGTGAAAGCTTGATACTTCTGTTTTATCTGGATTGAGCTGGAACCTCCATTTTTTATAATATTCACCTATTGTTTTCAGATCTTGTGTAAGTACCTCTTCAGCCTGACTCATGTTTTTGTGTCGAATGGCAATTACAGTGTCATCAGCATAACAGAACTTGCGTGAGATGGTAGCTAGCAAGTCATATGTGTATAGGTTATAAAGTAAGGGCACCAATACTGACCCTTGTGGAAGACCATTATTAAGTTTTCATTGTCAGGACATTTTATTTCCTAATAGAGCTTTACAGAAATGTTCTGCAAGCATGGAGGAAATTAAGTGCACAGTCTGTTTACATGGGACAATGCTAAGAAATTTGTATGTAAGATCTTCATGCCTTACTGTATCATAGACTGCTGTTAGGTCCAAGAAGACAGCTGATGTTTTTCTTGCTTCTGGAATCCAGCTTCTATGTATGATGTTAAAGTGAGCACTTGGTCACAGCAACCACATATTTCTCTAAAACCAGCTTGTTCATTTGAGACATGCTTCATGATTGGTATGGACAATCTGTTGTACAGAAGGCATTCTAACATTTTATAGGTGCAACTCAATAAAGCACTAGGTCTGTAAATTTTTGCCTCCTTGGGCAGTTTTCCAGGTTTAAGAATAGCAACTATTTTTGACTTCTTAAACTGGCTAGGTAGTCAGCCAGTCAATAATATATCATAAAAGAATTCAGAGAGCCATTTTATAGTATTTGGCCCACTATTGATCAGAAATTTGGGATGGACACCGTCGAAGCCTGGAGCCTTGCCTGCTCTTTAATATCTTTTATGATGGCTTTTTCTTCATCTATAGTGAAGATTGAGGCATATTGAGAAAGTAGGGGCATTTGTTTTTAAAGCTCCAAGTTCTTTCTTAATTTTTTTGGTATGATCATGGCCCCTAGGTGCCTTTGACATATTAACGATTTGATTAGCTATTTTCTCAGGGGAGATAGTTATGTTTTTTCTTTTAGGTATATTAGTTGTGGATAGTTGTTGGAGAAGATTCCAAGCTTTTCTACTTGATTGTTTGAAGTCAAGGTTTTCAACCGTATCAATCCATTTTGTTTTTCAAAATGAGTTCAGGCTATGTAGTAATTCATCTGCTATTTCAGGATCTTTACTTTTGAGGAACTCTCTATTGAGATTTTCACTTTCTTCATCCCATCCGGAGACAGTCTTTTCTGTAACCTCTAGGGATATATTTTTTCGCAGTTGATATGATCGCTCCTACAAATCTCTCATACACCACAACTTTAGCAGGTATCCAACAAACACATTTATCCAATTCATTTGCAAAATTTCTCCAATTTGCTTTTTTAAAATTCCAACGCGGTCGTGGAAAGGATCTTGCTATAGGTAGTGTCATACCAATTTCTAGTAATAGAAATTGGTATGACACTACCAATTTCTATTATTAGACCACTACCGGAGTTACTAGTTTCTAGTCCGGTCGATGTTGACTGTGTGGGAAGTTAGAAAGTACATATTGTCTTGCTGGTAATGGTTGCCCTTCTGTGTTTAATGAAACAAAACATAAGTCCAGATTAGACTTCAGTAGCATGGTAAATGGAGTCTAATCTGGACTTATGTTTTGTTTGCAACATATATTAAGGATGATATAGAAAATGCTTCTGTCATACATTGCAACATATATTAAGCATTATATAGAAAATGCTTCTGTCCTGACAATGAGATGTGATAACGATATCCATCTTGTGAGTGTGAAAATTCACAACATAACAATAGTCAATGTCTATAAACCTTTAACATCGTGTCTATAGATGTGATACCTACTTATCAACATTGAACAGTATAGATTGGTGATTTTAATAGCCATCGTGAAGAATGGAAGTACCGTGATAACAATGACGCAGTACTGCCACTCGTTCAATGGGAATCAAATACAAGGTGTATATTATTTATTTATGCCCATTGAACGAGGGCAGTACCACAGTCATTGTTATCACTGTACTTCCATTCTTCATGATGGCTATTAAAATCACCAATCCATACTGTTGTATGTTGATAAGTAGGTATCACTTCTATAGAACCATGATGTTAAAGGAAGTTTATAGACATTGACTATTGTTATGTTGTGAATTTTCACACTCACAAGATGGATATCGTTATCACATCTCATTGTCAGGACAGAAGCATTTTCTATATCATCCTTAATATATGTTACAATGCCATAATTCCGGTGGTATGTAGCACCATTCAGGGTGTAAGTTATTTTTCCTCTTCTATTAAGATCATCTTCGTTTTCAGCATGTGTTTCTTGAAGAAGCACAACGTCAATATTATTTTCGTGTAGTATTTTGCAGAGATAGTCACATTTTGCTCTGTTAATTCCCTCAATATTCAGTTGACACATCTTAAGGCTAAATTCCCCCCCCCCCTTTTTTTTTCATCATCATCAATAAATTTGGAAAAATCAGTATTGTTTGACTACATGCCAGGAGAACAAAGTGTTAGACTGGCTGCCAAATCACTCTAGCTCAATTAGCATCATGTTGGAGGCTTAATGGATTTTTTACAACACTTAAAAAGGATTAAAATAGAATTTAATACTTCCTATATTTCGTCCTAGTCACTAGGACATCTACAAGGATTACAAAAAACAATTAATGTAACATGCACACAAATATCATACAATACTAACTCCAACCACGTGGGTGACACCAAAGTCCTATCTAGGTGGAGCGCCCTCTAAGGGCAGTAGTAGGTGGCCTGGAATGTAAGGTGGGACCTCTGGTGATGAGTGTTTCCCAAATCTTCGGAAGCTTAATGCAACCGTATTTATTAAGATTTGGTTGGTTTCTGAGAGCTGCTGCTGCTTCTAAGAAAAGTCTCTCTTTCTTAAATTTGCTGTGGTGGAGCATGGTGGTTTTCTTCCATGATACCCTGTGGATGGTGTCCAAAACATGGTCAGCCAAGCCTGAATGACCATAGTTGTGTTTACAGATGTAAGACTTGTGTTCCTCCAGGCTGATGGATGCTGATCTGCCTGTCTGTCCAAAGTATGCCAGCTTACAGGAACAGGATACTTTGTAAACTCCAGGCAGAGAGAGAGAGAGAGAGAGGAGGGAGCTGATCTTTCGTAGAACGGATAAGGGTAGCAAGTTTGCAGTGGGGCTTATATGCTGTGTGTAGGTTGTACTGTTTTAGTATCTTGGCTATTTTTTCGGATGTGCCACAGATGTAGGGTATGGTGATGGCATTTTTAAAATCTTGTTGACGAGAAGGATGGAGAATGGGGGAGGAACTGATTATTTTTTTGATACTGTGATCGCTGTAGCCATTGGAGAGGAAAGCGCTGTGTATGTGGTTAAGCTCAGTAGTGAGGGTGGTTCCACTGGAACAAAGATTGTGGGTTCTCTTGGTAAGAGTTTTAATAATGCCATATTGTTGAGAGGGGTGGTGGTGGGAGAGTTTGTGAATGTATCTGCCTGTGTGTGTGTGGGTTTTCTGTATACAGTGAAGGCAAGTGTATCATTAGGCAGGCGTGTGACTAAGGTGTCTAGGAAGGGTAAACAATTGTTCTTTTCCTTTTCTATAGTAAACTGGATTCTTGGATGTAGGCTATTGAGATGACTGAGGAAGGAGTCTAACGTGTCTGGGCCATGAGGCCAAATAGAGAACACATCATCTACATATCTTAGCCAGATAGAAGGTTTGAGTGGGGTTGAGTCTATGGCTCATTTTTTGAAATCTTCCATATAGAAATTGGCAAGGGGGGGGGTGAGAGAGTATGGAACCCATGGCGGTTCCTTCTATCTGCTTGTAGATTTTGTTCTTCCAAGAGAAATATCTAGAGTTAATGGCAAAGGAAAAGAGATCTAAGATGTCAGAAGGAAAAACGTTTTCTAAGAGAGATAAGGTGTCAGTTAAGGGAATATTGGTAAACAAAGAGGAGATATCAAAGCTTACCAATATGTCTGCATTATTCAAGCTTAAATTTTCTGTGAGGGCTTTAAAGTGGGTTGAGTTTTTTATATAGGAAGTGGACCTTCTGGTGAGGGGGGGGTCAGAGAGTTGGCCAGCTGTTTAGACAGTCTGTAGCAAGGTGCATTGGTGGCATCTACTATAGGCCTAAGTGGGGAATTGGGTTTGTAGATTTTTGGTAAACCGTATATTCGGGGGGGACGGGAGCAGAAAGGTTTAAGTTTTTTCGTGATGTCAGGGGGCCAGGAAGATACTTTTTAAGTAAGATTTTTAATTTCTTAACTTGTGTTTTTTTGGGGTCGTGTTCTAGCGGGATGTAGGTAGCGCAATCGCGGAGGATAATATTAATTTTACGATTGTATTCACTGGTATTAAGAACGACTGTGGCATTACCCTTATCCGCTCTGGTGATGACGATACTTTTTTCTTTCCGTAGTTTCAGGAGAGCCATGCGTTGGGCATACGATAAATTACTTTTTGGATGTGAAGAATGAGCAAGGATGTTGGCTACGTCAGGTCTGACGTTGTTGGCTATCTCCGACGGTAAGCGACCGATCCCCCGTTCAATGTTAACCATTACATCAAGCACTGGCACTCCTTCGGAGCAACAGCAAAATTACAGCCGAGGCAAAGGGTGCTGATGGCATCGTCGTTGAGCCTTTTGGAAGAGAGGTTTACTACTGTCTGGAGCGGTTGAATTTGTGGTTGTGGTTTGCCTTTAACCAGGTTGTTATATTTCTTGACGTGTTTATTTTTTATTTTTTGAAATTCTCTCTGTGCGGAAGTTTCTGAAATGCCAGAGAGAATCGACCAAAGTTCAGGGTTAAGAACAGTGGAGAGCTCTGAATGTAAGGAGCCAATGATGGCGTTCGTCACTGAGAGAGTGTCACGAGTTGAGGCGATTTGCTTGCGTAGTAATGCCAGGCTGGCACAGTTATATATATATATACGGAGTGCTTTTTTGGAATGGAAATCGATCTTCAGTTTAACGCAGTTCGATATCATTCTTGTAAGAATATTGAAAGAATACCATACATTCATTCTTTCCACTCCTTGTGCAATTAGTCCCATTGCACAAGGGTGGTGCAAAGACTACTGTATCCAACTATTGACCAGTCAGTATTTCAAGAGTGGTAGTGAAGATTTTGGAAAAGTTGGTTAGGGCTTGTATTCAGAAAAACGAGTTAACACGTTCGCTGCCACGCTACTTCGACATGGTCTGTTCCCCTACGCCGAGCAATTTCACTTCTTCAAGGTCAGTACGATAATCTCGTTACCGGAGGTAAGCGTCCTACGAGTATACTCGTAGTTGGCTTGTATAGAGCATATACGGTCTATGAGAATACACGGTTTTGATGCTAGCCCCACAAGCCAAGCATTTTCACTTCTTCAAGGTCACTACAATAATCTCGTTCCCGGCGGTAAGCATCATACGAGTATACTTGTAGCTGGCTTGTGAAGCAGGTTTACCCACTACGAGTATACTTGTAGTTGGCAGCAAACGTGTTAACAGAGAATCTCTGCTTTGCAATGAACAGGATGGGTTTAGTAAGGGAAGGTCATCTTTCAGCAATTTGGTCACATTCTCTAAAAATGTTACCATTGAGCTAAACAAGGAGAATGGATATACGAGGATGGTCTAAAACATTCTCGGCCTCGAGCATAGATAGCAACACTAACGACAAGATTTTTTTTTTCTAAGTTGGTACATCTGTCATAAGCATCCATGTGAAATTGCAAGTCATTCTATGAAGTAGTTTGTTTTATACAGCTGTCTGAAGCTAAAGTGTTGTCTGTATCCCTTGAAATGGGTAAAATTGAGTATCATGCAGTTGTAAAATTCTTTGTAAAAGAAGGTTTAACACCAAAAAAAAAAATCCATTTTCGAAGTTCATAAAAGTTTATGGGCACTCTTCTTTGTTTTCGACAATTAAGACATGTGCTGCCGAGTTTAAATGTGGCCGTACCAGCCTTGAAGATGATCCACATGAAGGATGTCCAAAAAGTGTAACAACCCTAGAAATCATTGATCAAGTGCATGATATGATATTGGATGACCTGCAAGTCAAAGTGCATGAAATTACTGAAACTATAGGCATTTCAAAAGAACATGTAGGATATATTTTGCATGAAGAATTGCAAATGAAAAAGCTTTGCACAAGATAGGTGCCTCGCTTGCTCACAGCAGATCAAAAATGCACTCGCATGAAAATCTCTGAACAGTGCTTGGAGCATTTTAACAAGAACAAAACTGATTTTGTGTGTAGATTTATTACTATGGATGAGACTTGGATTCACCATTACACACCAGAATCCAAACAGCAGTCAAAACAGTTGACAGAAGCCAGTGGTTCAGCGCCAAAGAAGACAAAGTCGGTTCCATCAGCAGGAAAGATCATGGCATCGGTGTTTTGGGATGCTAAAGGCATTTCGTTTATTAATTATCTTGAAAAGGGTAAAACAATAACCGAGGAATATTATTCCAATCTTTTAACCAGACTAGACAGAAAAATTCATCAGAAAAGACCTGGTTTGCAGAAGAAAAATCATCTTTCATCAGGACAGTGCACCTGCCCACAAAGGTGTTTTGGCAATGGGAAAATTAAGGGATCTGCACTATGAATTGTTGGAACATCCACCCTATTCTCCAGATTTGGTTCCCTCTGACTTCTATCTCTTTCCAAAACTAAAATTCTTCCTCGCTGGTCAGTGTTTTTCTTCGAATCAAAAGCTGATTGCAGCTGTAGAGAAGTATTTTGTAGATCTTACTGAGAACCACTACAGGGACGGATAATGGTGCTGGAGCATGGCTGGAATAAATGTATTAGTTTTAAGGGAGATTATGTTGAAAAATAAAAATAATTTTGAAATTATAAATTTGTTTTTTCATTGTTAGGCCGAGATCTTTTCAGATCACCCTCGTACCATGATACTTTTGGATTTTGCTGAGGCTTTTGACAGAAATACAGCATGGAAGACTGCATAAATTGGAGAATATGGGTTTGGGTTATAAAATATTAGCATGAATAAGAGGATGGCTGACTGACAGATATCATAAAGTTGCATATGGGGGATGTTAGTCTGCAAGATTTAACGTAACCAGTGGTGTACTACAAGGATCAGTTCCTGGTCCCCTGTTATTCAGTCTGTACAACTATTTGCTGATAGTGATGCAAATAGTTGTACAGACTGAATAACATTCCTGATTACAGGGGTAATCAGGAATGTGGCCGATATGCATTACTTGCAGAAGGATTTGAATAGGCTGGAATTGTGAGCATGCGAAAATGGCTGTCAGTTCAATGTTAATAAATGTAAAGTCATGCATTTTGGTGAGATTAGATATCCAATGTGGTATTATATTGGTGGGATTATGCTAGAAGAAACTGATCAGGCTAGGGAACTTGGAGTGTTAGTAGATAGAAAGTTAAGTTCTAACAAAGATTGCAAATACAACTCAAAATATAATTGCAATGCTGAAATGAACTTTGACATGTAAAGATAAGGATGTCATTTGCCTCTTTACAAGGCCTTGATAAGACCTCACTTGGACTATTGTGTGCTGCAGGTCTGGTTTCCTGGTTTCTGTTGTGATTCTGATTACAGTGGAGCAAGTGAAGGTGAGTGTTAAAAATGATATCAGGATTTAGGAATACTGATTTTGAAGACAGATTGAGAATTTGTAGACTGCAGATACTAGCAAACATAATAAAGTGGGGTGATACGATTGAGACATACAAACTTCTGAAAGGGTCATATAGGATTTCTATTGATGGAATTTTTCATTTTATGAAGGATGGAGAAAGGACAAGAGGGCATCCTTGGAAGCTGAGAATGAATGCTACTAAGGGGGGGGGGGGTGAGATCTAGATTTTTCTGTCATAGAGTGGTTTGTGATTGAAATGGATTGCCATTGGATGTTTGTTTGCAAGCAGTGCGAATGAATTCAAGAACAAGTGTGATAGCTGGTGCATGTAGTATGTGGCCTCCCTCGATGAGTTCCTGACTTCCTGGAGGTCTGTCTTAATAATAATATTTTTATTTTCAATATGATATTCATTTTTACTTTTATTCCTGCCTAAAATTAAGGTTGGTGTGATCACATCCTGTTACATATTAGTGTGTGTGAAGTGCCCTATACTTGTGATCTGGCTTACTATGGGCAGGCAGGAAGAACTGTTGACGTCCACCTTGGAGAACAAACACCATCATTATGGCAGAATAGCACTAGCAGACTATACCTTGGATTCCTCTTTGCACAGGATCAAATGGAGAAAAAAGTGCTACACATCAGTCATTATAAGTCAGAGAGGCTGTTTTTGTAATCAGCAGCAGGTTTAAAACATCACCCAAACCTCAATAAGTATGTCTGTATCATCAATTTACGAAAAATCTGGGGGACAGTTATTTTAAGGTCAGATTAATACTTGTTAACTCTTTCTTTATTGAATAATAGATGATGGTAATTAGGACTTAATTTCTTGTATTGTCCATTACAGTTTTAAACTGGTTACCAGTAATTACTTATGCTGTTAACTAATTGTTGCTGTTTTTGTACTGTGGCAGACTGTTTTTTTTTTTATTCTATGAAGATGCCAGATATTTAATGCCATAGAAATATCAACAAATGAGTCTCCCGAAATGTTACTAACTGATTCATTCCTTTGTACTATCTTTCACCTGGCTTGCTATTATTTAAAAGTATCTTACTTGCTTAGTCGTCTTCTTCTTCATCTTGGTAACACCAATTATGTCAACATAGTTCTCTAATTTTCCTTTAGTTTCACCATTTTTTGATACTTGTTTCATTAATTGTGCATAACATCAGTGCTGGTAATGTAAATGTTAGGGTTCATTTCAGGAATTGACTTTTTCACACCCTTGTTCCCTGACAAAACATCAGAAACCTTGCTTAATTGACTAAACACATCAGCTGGCATAGCATTCTGAGTTGTACCATAATTTTATTTTTGGTTTAAGTCATTACAGAACCTAATAACATGGTTTATCATTACATAGTCAGCATCAGACCTTGTTTACACTGTATAAATCCCATATTTGCTCATACTTAAAATTTCAGGTATTGCACCCCCCCCCCCCCCAAAAAAAAAGTTTGGTGCTTTATAGAAGAGGACATTTAAGTTGATCTCTCTCTCTTTCAGACACACACACACACACACACATAGATTTGCTCCAGTTGTTTTCTCATAGATGCTCCTTTATGCCTTATATCCTCTTGTATAGATATTTTCATCGGCAGTATTCTGCTGACTTATCAAATGTCTTTCTTTTCCTTACTTCTAAGACTGTCAGAGCATGAAAATTGATGTCAACATCCATTTAATGTCCATCTTCAAACCTTCCAAACCAACTCTTTCTCTATTCCATCTATCTGATTTCTTTAGAACAGTCTTGATCTTTGTATGCCATACACTTTTCCCCCAAAGGATTACAACCAAATCATCACCTGTTCAAGAAGCACATTAACTGATTGCTATTTTTTCCATGGTACCTCTTGCTCATGGTACTGATGTGCTATAGGTTTTGCAATCTTTCATGTATATTGTTGGCATATAAAGCATCATGCTCAGAGTGGGGCTATCTATTAGATCTGACTCTTTGAGTTAGTCCATTCACAGCATATGAATAAAGTTGTCCCATTGTCACTACTATGATAGTGGCACATAGATGTGTCACATTGAAAACTCATTGTAACTACTTGCTAATTATGCCAAATGAAAGATTTTTTTTATTCAAACGGAATGATCAGACAAAATGATTTTCATTTTTGTATTCAGTGCACAGGTATGTTAAAAATCCTATGTTTTTGCCTAAACACAGATTTTAGTGTTGTGAAGTGTAATTAAGATGAACTAGGATTTACTGTATATTGCATCTTAAATCTGCTAAGATAATATAATATATTGTACAATCATGATTACATTAACTTCTTATTGTTGTTCATCAGGTGCCAGAATTTACGAGTGGTGCAAGCATAGGTATTACTAGTACATCTGGGACACCTTCCTCTCCATTTCCACCTGCACCGTGTGTTACAGCAACTTGGCCAAATCTTCAGGATACTTTACAGTTTGAAAGAGCAGCTGCCTCTATCCTTAAATCTCAGAGACCACATACAATATCATCTGGTATGATATTTATCACATGTTCTATTGAACTCCTACTAGAATTTTTAATATTCTTGTTCAAAACATTCTATAATTTTCAGACCATAACAGCAGGAAGATATTAGAATGTGAATCTCAAATACTCAAATGGAATTATTATATAATATCTTCATGGTTCCTGTCTGTGCAAACTTCGCATTTGATAATTGCATAATTATGTAAACTGTTTTAAAAAACATTATATCTCTTAATGATTGAATATAATAGAATGATTATAAGTTCAAGGTTTCTACAATTAAAAGACCAAAATGTAATTTTAAACTGAAAGTCTTCAAAATATTATATCTTTGAGGTTGCTTAAGAGTCAAAGCTATATGATTAGGAGGAAATTTCCACATAACCTGTAAGGAATGTGGAGAAGCAACCACGGCTTTTGTCTTATCCTCAACAGGATGTAGCCTGTTATTAGATGTCCAACTAGATACTGAATAAATGAGGATGTATTTGCAGTTTGAGACTTAGCTAACCAAATTGCTTTCTGTATTTCTTAATCCACAAACAAATGATACAATATAATGAAATGTTTTCCTGGCTGGAATATCAGTTAAACAAAGCTCTGCTACTTTCATCAGAACAAACAGTGTAAACTCAGCTACAGGAATAAACTCACTTCAACAGAATTGAAAATGTCACCAAATAAGAAACATCAACAAAAAAAAGAATAAAAGAAGAAAAAAAAAATAGAGAAGCACCACATCAACAAAATTGATGTTACCAAGATGAAAAAGACTGAAATGATTGAGATACTGGTAAATAAGAAATATAAGATGTTGGAAGTTTATTGCTTCTGCCTTAGTATCTCCATGTTTGGGTCTGCGTCCCGCTGATGAGACCTCAATAAAGGTCGAAATCGGTCTGGGTAGTGGTCCTTCCCTTAATGTATAGTATATATGTCTGCAAGGAGAAGTGCTTTGCATTATGGGAGATACTGAGACAAGAAATGATGAGATCTTGGTCCACCTTTGCTCAGAGTTACCTGGTGTTGTACCACCTTACCTCAGTCCTGAAAATATTTTCAGGCGCAAACTTTGTTTGCTTACACTTGGATAAAGGATTAAACTAAATTTATTAAAGAAATATAAGATGTTATATTCATGCAGTAAATTCAGGAAAGGAGCAGCTGTAGCATTCAACATTAAAAACACACTGATAAACTTAATGACAGGCTGTTTCAAGTACAGTGATATGGACAAATCTTAAAATGAGAAATTAGACAGAGAGATTCATTTGTTCCTTTTGGTCCCACCAGAGGTGCTTGTAAAGAAGAAGAAAAGAAGTTATTAATGAAGGAAAAAAAGAAAAAGCTGGTTCTTAAACAATATAGTAGAAAATGAATTCCAGAGTAAAATGATTTTTGAAAATTTTTAGAAAAGAGCAAAAGCTTGTAAACATGTGCCTGCTGGATATATTCTATTCAGGATATATGCTACATTCTGACATAAAACTATTCATAAATTCACTTTGCATGAACACACAAGAAATAAAAAAAAAGTCTAATTTCTTATTGATGGATTCATCTAGGGATGCATGTGGTGAATTTTTGCAAAGAAAGAAAGAAAAATCAGAACTTCATGCTAGACTCAAGGAGTTAAAAGGCACTCTTGGAATAGAGGAAATCATATTAATAGTTCCTATTAAGAAAGTCAGCAGGCAGCATCAAAGAATACAGGGAAAAAAATGGAAGAACCCCAGAGGTTATAGAAAAACCTTAGAAATGGAGCAAATAATACTGTAAAAGGAATACTAGAGAAGATAAAAGTGACATGAAAACTGAAGATATTCTGGATGTCAGGAGTAAGTACTTGGAAAGATTGTGTTAAAAAAAAAAAAATCAGTAAGCAGGGGCAGAACAAAAATTTTCAAGAGGAAATGCAGTGAGGAGTATACCTATAATACTTGAGGTAAAAAAAAAGGATACCAGAAACCTCAAATATGAAGGTATAAATGTTTTACAGTGAAAGTGCATTATTCAAAAAACCTGATCAGAAATCTGAATTCCAGATGATTGAAGTAAAGTTCTTATAGAGTTCTTGACTCGTACAGTAGATAGTGAGAATTATAGAGCAATTTTCTTACTGAGTGTTCCACATAAGATATATTCTTATTATTATTAGTATTCATAGGCACCTCCATGGGGTCTGAAGACTCATCATAGGAGACCTGCACTATCCATATAAATATCTATTGTACCTCTCCTTGAATACATTCACTGAAGCACTCACAATTGACTCTGAAAATTCATTCCACTCACTCACCACTCTCCAAGTGAAAAATCCTGCCCTAACATCCATACTAACTACACTCTTATAATAAAATTTCAAATCTCTTGTTCTAATCCTCTAGCCAAGTACTGAAAAATTTCCTCTGCATCAATCCTATAAAAACCGTTTCAGTAATGGTTTTATAAGATTGATCATATCTCTCTCTTTTCTGCTATGAATTGCTACTACTTCTGCAACCCACAAACTCTGAATCTGTTGTCATAGAGAGCATTCTATAAACCATTCACCTCTGGATCCTCAACATTACTTCCTCATCCCCAAGAAACCAGGTGAACAGACCCAAGACTATATCAAAGCCTTATAAAGGGGAATGGTAACTTCCTAGTCTTGGCTGTAAACAGTGTGTTCATAGGATTACTTGGTTATTGAAGATTATTTGGTTATTCAACTCCCTATCCACCAACATCCCCAAATCCTTATCTTCTTTAATTTCCTGGAGTACACTTCCATCAGTATAGTATAGGACAGCCATAATTCAACCTCTCCTATTCAGAGCCTTATAGCTCTATCTAACAACTGGAATACCATCAAATTTAGTAGGGAGACTAATCAAGACTTGGGAAGAAGGATTCCGTGAAAAATAAAATTTTAGTTCAAAAAGTTGCCAATACAGAAAATATGGTGCTGTTGTAGCCTAGAAACTCAAAAATTTGCATAAAACAAAGTTGAACACCTGTTTTGCTGGCATCATAAGAGCTATGAAGTAAAGGGAAAACTTCACAGATACATTCCTATTGATAGTCGTGTTCAACATGCACCTCACTTTACCTTATTGCACATTACTTGTAAAGTTATTTTACATTAATGAGTGCAATGCATCAGCCACTCTTCATGAGTTTAGAGCTCACCAGAACTTGTGTAAAGGTCCTCTGTTAGCTAATGCAGTTAGATCGATGATTCGAAAGTTTGAAGAATCATGATCTTTGGAACTTTGAGCTGGCAGAGGATGGAAACCAGTGCATTCAGGTAATTGAAGTTGCCACCGCGATTGTCGACAGATCACATGGAAGTGTTGCTGGTAGTATCAGTACCCATGGAGTAGTGCAACAATTGGATGTGTCTTATTCCATGGTATGGAAAGTTGCATAAAATTATTACATTTTATCCATACAAGATCAGCTGCATATAGTAGCTACTACATGTTGATTATGATAAGTGACTGACATTTGCTCTGATGTTTCTAGTCAGATTGGAAGTCAATGATGCTTGGCCTTGGAAAATTCGGTGGGAAGATGAGGCACATTTTATTCTGAATGGGACTGTAAACACCCAAGATTGTTGAATTTGTGCTTACAATTCACTTCATGCACTCCAGGAACTCTCTTACATTCACCAAAAATTATTATTTGGCATGGCTTCACAACATATTTTATAGTAGGGCCATTCTTTTTTGAGGACATCACTTTGACAGGGCCAGAAACTTGTTCCATTAATTCATGGAAATATCATGATATGCTGAACAGTTTCACCATTCTGCGACTTCAGCAATGACAGTGTTTGGACAAGACCATTTTTATGCCAGATGGAGTTCCTCCCCACATTGCACAAGGTAGAGCAGCTTCTATTAGTTGTTTCTTTCCATTTGCATGGCCACCTTGCTCTTCTGATATTACTCCCTGCGATTTTTGGTTGTGGGGTTACCTGATGGCCAACGTCTATTGTCGCAATGTCTCGAACTTGTCAGCCTTAACGTTCAGCTTTAAGGAATGTTCATCAACAACTCTGAAGGAATGTTCATCACAGTCCATGATACATGATATGTTCTGCCATTGAATAATAACGAGAATGGTGGCCACATTTGAACTAGGTCCTTTTTTTTGCATGAGTGAACTCTGTGTACTTGAGTTGTGTAACAGATTTGTGTCACAACACTTACGCTCCAGTAACTGTAATACCATAATTACTGTGCTAAATTAAATTGATATTAAAGGTTGTTTTGATGTGTAACATATAACATAAGTGCAACATTTAAAGGTAATCTTTCATTTCAGTTTAGTTTTTGTTATTCATTTGTCTGTCCATTGTAACATTTTTTTACATTGTGCAGTTCCATATTCCCCTATTGGTAACTTTTCCAACTAAAATTTTTTTTCATGGAATCCTTCTTTACATGTCTTGGTTAGTCTCCCGACCAAATCGAGCTACATAAGGCTCTGAATAGGGGAAGTTTAATTATGACCACCCTATACATGGCTTGTAACCTTTTTATTACAAAATTCATTAATTTACACTTTTCCAGATTAAATTGGTGACCATTGTTTTTTATCCATATGTCAGCATATTGATATCATCCTATAAGTGCTCCACATGTACCTTATAGTGGAGCACTATAAGTGCTCCACTACCTAATTTTGCATTATAGCAAACAACTGAATATTTCTCATCAGATCATTTCCTATATCATTTATGTACAAATTAAAAGCAGTGGTCCCAAGCACAAGGGCCCTGTACATGATGGCTAGTCACCTGTTTTCTCCTGGATTTCTTCAACAGCCACTTTTGTATCCATATCACCCATCTTCAATCCATCTGTATTCTTCCTTCCTTACCATTCTTTCTGCCTTTCTTCCCTTGTGGCATGTATTGCTTGTTGGCTTGCTGCTCGCTTTTCTTCTTATATACTGTCCTCAACATTTTTTAAAAGCTTCTCTCTAATGATTCTACTCATCCCAACTCTTACATGATATATCTTCTCTACCTTGGGTATGTGGTCTGATATTGCTTCCTTCTCCCCCCCCCCCCCCATCACCACCTCCATTTCACTTCCAACATCCTTCCCTTGCAGTCATGGTACTTCTTGAAACTGTCTGCTAACCTTATCATATTACCCATCTTATAGTCCACTTATACCTCTGGTTAACCATAAATTCCACAAATTTGGTAACCTTCCAAGTTAAGATTGCTTGGCCAATCTCCTCCAATCTGAGGCAGTGTGGATCTATCCTGATGATGGATCAGGAGATCTATCCATATTTTGGTTATGGATAGATCTCCTGATTCTGTTACCAGATCCAGCACTTTCAAACCCTTGCATCACATGCTGTTTCAAGTAATTATCTCCTAATAGGTGAATAAATTCCATTTCTTTCTCACTGTGTGATCTTTTCTCCTTCCGATCTATGTCCTCATAGTTGTTTTATGCAAGCATACTTGTGAGAAAAGCTGTGGATGAGAAACTAATCAAAGAAGATATGGTCTGATTAAGTAAGGATTTTTAGGACCAGATTCTTTATTTAAGACAAATAATTTGGAAATCATAAGAATCTAGAAAGGATCCAAGGTTTGTAGATCTGGGAAAGGCATTTGACAAGGTGTAAAGAGAACAGCTATTAAATGTTGCAGCTATATGATGTAAATGACAGCATATTGTCACATGTTTTCAAAAGTTTGAGAGTATCCAAAAGGTAAAGCCATTTTTAGCCACTTACATTTCAGTACCTATCATCTCTCTTTCTCTCTCTTTAAAAACCTAACCAGTAACACACAATTTTTAACAGTAGTCCATTCTGCACGCACGCACACACACACACACACACACACACACTTCATGCCATGAGAAAAACCTGGATTTCACATGCTTCCTAACCACACTTTTATAGCAAGCTTCCAGGGATGACCACAAGGTTCATCTCCATCAGATATCTGTAGATTTTATTCCTAAATTTGTATATTTTTGTTGTATCTCTTCTGTCTGTTCCTCAAACTTTGAACATCATATCCCTTCATTTGTTATATTTGCAATTGTATAAGCCAGTTATCATGTTTTACATGCTGCTGTTTTTTTTTTCAGCCATCTCCCTATCCCCTTGGAAAATCTTGGTATTTGCTATCTGAATTAAGTAGTCCCAATGTAGTTTTATCAGAGTTTTGTAAAGTGGAAGAAAGCGTTCTCTTTCATAGAAGTTAATGTTCTCTTTAATATTGCAGTTACACAGTATGATGCCTTAACCACCTTAGCAATGTCACCACTAATAACTTTTAGAGCACATATTAGAAATTGATGATGATCGTGTACTATAAAAAAAAAGCATTTTACTCTTCTGCATCTGTAGATAGCAGTGTATATAAACTACAGCAGTTGGTCACCAGAACTCACTTTACTTGCTTTGTATAAAGAAACAAATATCCCTTCATAACACATGAAGGAATATTTGTTTTTAGAGGCACTTGTGTTATAATAGTAATAAATAATTTTGACATGTAAAACAAGAAACATTAATAATGCTATTTACAAATATTTCAGCTTGAAACTAACATACCATCTTCAGTGTAGGAATGATATAACATTGGATTATTTAAAATGATATTAGTTTGGCTTAGCACAGCATGATGTAGATAATGACATAGAATCTTCTGGTCAGGAAACCCGATTACTTCATCATTGTTGCTTTAAATGTGAACATTTATGCATGCACATATGATGTGATATGATTATACTATTAAAAAAAATACGGGTGACTAAGGAAAATGAGACTTTCCCATATTTTTGGTAAAGAATACAATCATTCTGATTTAAGATCAGGCAGTGTGATAAGGCTTAGCACTTTCCTTAAATAAATGTCCATATTTAAAGTGACAAATGAAGTAATCAGGTTCTTGGCAAGAAGATTCTATGTTTGGTATCTATGCCATACTATGCTAAGACAGACTTTTCAGGTTTATTATAAGTGATGTATGACTAATACTGCTGTATTTCTCCTGACACACACAAAATGACCAGTTTGTCCAGAATAAAGAAGTTGGTATCTTCTTATCTTTCAAGGTGTTTACCAAGTTCACTGTGATTGTAATTTTTTTTTATTTTGGACAAACGGGTCATTCTGTAGAAAAAAAAGAAAAATACAGGAGCATTAGTCTTACATCACCTATAATAAACATGAAAAGTTTGGCTTAGCACAGCATGATGTAGATAATGACATAGAATCTTCTGGTCAGGAAACCCGATTACTTCATCATTGTTGCTTTAAATGTGAACATTTATTTAAGGAAAGTGCTGAAGCCTTAATACTGCCTGAATTTCACTTAGAATGATTGTATTTCTTTACCAAAAATATGGGAAGTCTCATTCTTCTTAGTCATCACTAGTTTTTATACCATAATCTTATGAATGAGGATGATATCCTGATGAGAATAGAAATGGAAGGGTACAGTGTTTTTTGAGAAGATAGAAAGGGCAAGAAGGAAGGGGGTGAGTGCTACTGATGATAGTAGGGGAATTATGTCCACATAAGGTAAGACTTGAAAGAGAGAAATAGTGGTAATGGTTTTGAGGCTGTGTTGTGTGAGGTGGAAGTTACAGTAAAAGATAATTAGTTGGATGTTGCTGTAGATTAGAAAATGTGGAGGGTAGTAATAAATAAATGTATAAGCAACTTAGGTTAGTGAATGGGGAAAGGAGATTTTAATTATGGTAGTATAGATTTGAATGAAGAGATAGCATTTAGGAATAAGGAAAATGAATTTCTTTAGTTCTTGAAAGAGGCAGTATGTAAAGGAGAGCATGCTAGGATGGAGAATTTTAGATCTAATAATTTCATCAGAGATGTGATTGTGAGAGTGAAGTTTTGCACTTCTCACCAGTTGGTGAGAGTGATCATGAAGTGATCACCTGGGTTCTGGCTAGCAATATGAAGACTTCTCTGAGAGATATACTTGGAATTCAAAGCTGGCAATTATAAGAAACTTAGAGGGACAGCTTGGAGCTGTAGCTTAGAACAAGGAGTTAAGCAGGAAAGAAATAAATGTTGCTTGGGAACTGACAATGAGAGATACTTAATATCAATGTATGAATATATTCTGAAGGTCAAAAGGCTGAATGGAGTAGGTGTCAAATGGATGAATGTGAGGATTAAGCATGAAATCTGGAAGAAGAAGGCAATTTTGGAGGCAGTATAAGATGAATAATGATAATAATAATAATTTGCATGAAGAGGATAAAGAGCAGGTCAGGAGAGTTACTCAGTTAGTAAGGACAGCAAAAATGCAGCACAAGCAGAAATTAGCAAATCTATTGGCAAAATAGCTAAAATTTAGACAGTCCTTCTATGTTTAAGGAACATATCTTGAGTGGATTCTAACTTATTTTTCAAAGCTTGTCCTCCTCCCAAACAAGCAATGTGATCCTTGTTATTCCAGGCAATGATCGAGCCAGGTTGGAGCTTTTTTGAGTTGTTTTTATCATGGTGCTGCTAGTGGTCCAGGAGGTGTGGTACCTTTTGACCTGGTTGGAGACATTATCTTCATGTTATCAGTGTTACATCTCTGGGGGTTCTTCTGTCTGAAGCACCAGCAATGTACCACAAGGGTAACACTACTGGCAGGTGGGGGGGGGGGGGGGCACAGGAAGACTCTCTCAATCCCCCCATAACCACAGTAATTAACTTTAATGAAATGAAAGTACATATATTTCATACTGAAAATAACAGTACATCATCAGTGTATAGAAACAAGCAAATCAAAGGAATCGGAATATAAAGTACATATAGCAGTTGGTGGTATACCAGTTAACTGCTACCACATCCAAGCTACAACACCTGCTACCATTAGAAGAAGTATCATCTCATTCCCACATATTTTCTGATCAACAAAATTTCTTATCTGTTGCCATCTACAAAAGGCAAACTGGCACCTCTATCATTAACTGGTGTTTACCAGATACCGTGTGATTATAATCTAACATACTTTGGTCAAACAGGCCATTCTGTGGAAAAAAAAGAATTAATATACATCAATATTATATCGATACATGAAGCTGCAAAAGTCTGGTCTTGCACAACATAGTATTGACACAGTATCCAGTGGGATGAAGTTCATCTTCTCCATAGAAGCAGGTTTGAATATGAATGCTTTTTCAAAGAAAGTCGTGATGCCCTTTTACATTGGCCAAATCGGAATGATTGTCTCTCTCTCTCTCCCATAATTTTGAGAGATTTTATCTTATGTAACCATCAAAAATAGTTTTAATAATATTATTTATTAATATTAATTTCTAGCATGTGGCAACAGTTTTTAATTGGTAAACAACCTACTGCTGTATGTGCTTTGTATTCCCATTCCTTTGATTTGCTTGTTTCTACACACTGATGATGTACTGTATTTTCAGTATGAAATATCTGTACTTTCATTTTATTAAAGTTAATTACTGTGGTTATGTAATTTATTGTTTATAGTCATATAAAGACAACTTGGGACCTTTAAAGGTACCACAGGTATCTTTAAAGATTATAGGCTTTGATGTTTTGGATTTGGTGGTAACTTCACAAGATGTAGTTGTTAATGACTTGTTGATACTGCCACCGATTGGTGAGAGTGATCGTGAGGTGCTTGTTTGGGAAGTGATGAAACAAGAAAAGGTTACTGCCAAAAATGAATATATGTGGAGATATATAGCAGGTGATTATAGGAAGCTCTGTAGTCCATTAGCATGTTTGGTAGATGAGCTGAGCGGAAAAGATGTTGACAATGCATGGAAATTCACAAGGCAATATCTGACAAAAGTAATGCATAATTGCATACCAAGGGTTGAGCGAGTAAGCTGTACTGGAAAAGAAATGCTATGGAGGAGGTACAAGGCAGTTGGTAGTGATTGGATCCATGAAGAGTATAAAGTGCAGACTAGAAAGGTGATGAGCATAGTAAAGAAAGAAAAGGTGCAGTATGAGAGGAGATTTTTTTGCTATATGGCAAGCAAGAGAAAGAAGAATTATGGCAGGTTGACACTGCTGGATATTCATGGCAGCAGAATAACAGTTGCAAAGGATATATTGTAATTATTAAACAAGCACTTTATCAGCATATATCCTACTGGTGTAAATTATGTAGTGCAATATATAGAAGGGTGGCAAGTATTAGGAGAATTGGAAGTGAAAGAATTAGAAATATATTAGGTATTGGTTGGGTTAGATGTTAATAAGGCTGTGGGAATGGATGAGATGACATATCACCACATATTCTTAAGGAATGTGCACCAATGTTCACTATGCCCTTGACCTTGCTTTACTGCAGGAAGTGGATGAGATTAGAGATTTGGGGGTGATGGTTAACAGTAGACCGAAGTTTAGAGGGCATATTGCTAGTGTTGCAAAGGCTGCACATCATAGCACTGCTATGATAAGAAGTACTGTAACATGTAGGGATAAGGAAGTGGTTGTGCCACTGTATAAAGCACTGTCAGTCAGAATTGGACTATTGTACTCAAATCTGGTCACTTGGTTTTCAGTGTGATGTGGAGACATTGGAGAGGTGAGTGACTAAGACAATATCAGGACTTAGATTGCTGACTATGGAGAGAGGTTGAAAAAATGTGGATGGTAGAGTTTGGATAGGAGAAAAAGAGGTGATATGATAGAGACATTTAAGTTAGTGAGAGGATTTTATCGGATTAATCCAGATGAGATTATAAAAAGAGGAGAAAGCAAGAGAGGAAAAACCAAAGGTCATCCCTGGAAGTTATGTAAGAGTGTGGTGAAGAGGAGTGTGAGGAGTAGATTTTTTTGATGGAGAATTGTCAGTGAATGGAATGCATTATCAGAATGTGTTGTTAATGCAAGGAATGTTAAGGATTTTAAGATTCGGTATGATAAATATGTTGTCAGTTGAATGAACCTCCCACAATGAGTCTGCTGATTCCATTGATGGTGCAATAATAATAATAATAATAATAACCACCACCCTTAAACACTATGTTGACAGCTCCAATCATTTTTAGAACCTCAGTTTTGATAATGTTCTTATTTTCAATCAAGGTTAATTTTCTTTTCTCATTTTCCCGTCTTGCTTATTCTGGTATAAGCTTAATCCCATCAATAGTCTCTTCAACCTTTCAAAAATTTTGTATTAATTTTTTTTCTTTTTTCGGAACACTACTGCTTTCCTGCTTAACTCTAGCACTTTATAAATCATTCCAATTCTGACAGACCTTCGAATACTGTTCTCACCTTCTGTGTGATGTATCCAAAACCTCCTGAGAATATGGTTATTACGGTCTTAGAAGACTGAAATATGAAAGTTTTGGAGAGCTTGCAAGTAACAGTTAGTTTGGAAGAAAATTGTTGATAAGAAACAAATAATAATGTAAACTTATGTATTACTATCATGTATCTTTTACACTCTTTGGAAGTACATATCAGAAATTGTTTGGGGTGATGACGAAGTGAGTTTCTTTCATTATCAAATTGACCAATTAGAGGCATTGATAAGGTGATGATACTCCAAGAATAGTATTTGTTACCTTCCAGTGTTTGCCAATCATTAAGTTGTAGGTATGATTCAGTGAATAGTTAAATAATCACCAACTTTTTAGTGTTTCTGATAAAGAAAAGCTTAATGGTCAAATGGCCATTTTTCCAATAATTGGCAATTAGTGCTATATTTATACAATTTTAATATATTGAATATGATTCTCTGTTTAATTTAAAAAAAAAATGAATAATTTTCTGTTTTCAGTGGTTTATCTTGTAATTTAATCTGCTTTTATCTTGGTTTATTTTTCCAACAATTTTTGAATATTGGATGTGTTTTTATTCATTTAAAGCAAGTGATTTTCCAAATGATTTGTAATTATGAAATTCCAGAAACATCACTTAATGAACGTGATAATGAATCTGAATTTTTTTACAAATAAATGTAAAACAAACAAAAAAAACTGTAAAAAATATAAAATAAATGTAAAGATTAGCTAATTTTCTTTCATAGGAATTTTGGGATCAAAATACATTTATTGGATGCTTTTATTTAGATAATATAATATGGTTTTATTGTTAAATTCTTCATTATATTAACATCATTGAATTAATGATATATTACTCATATGTCTTGCTGCATTATATATATATATATATATTCTGTTCCTGACTTAAAATAATATTAGAAATATGGCAGAATGTTATTTTTAGAAAGACAAAGATTAATAATCATGTGACTTAACTTTGGGGTTTTTAATTAATTTAAATATTCAAAATATATATATACTTCATTATGTGCAGCATATGAACGTGCAGGTCATGCTCGTCCAGCTTTAACAGCTCATACATTCCAGCCATTTGGACCAGAACCATTACAGGGAAATATTGGGACCAGTGACAGTGCAAGTACTTTAATGTCTACATCAGAAGAAGATATCTTACATGGACAGCTTAAAGATAGAATCACGAAAAAAGGAGGAAATGGTGGGAAAAATAATGAGGAGCCTCCTAACACTCCTGTCCATGCAATCCCCCCTGTACCTGAAAGGTAATTTCTTCTACATATCTTGACTGCATGTATTGAGAAATCTATGATTGAGAAATTTGATCAGAATATGAGAAATAAATACATACATACTGTATGTGCACCTCCAAAAACAAATAAGGAAATGATTCCTTACATGTTTTTGTTAGGAATTGAACTGTCATAGAAAAAAAAATTCTTTAATATCATTCTTATATAACAAAGCCATTCATTCTTATGACAATTTGTGTCTATTTTTTAGTTGGAATTTATTCCATTGTTTAATTTTGCCATTAAAATTATCCAGTAGAAACTAAAATTGAATTGACTCTGAATTTTAATAGAGATTCTAAATATTAAACTTAACTAAACTGAATGCCAATGGTATAAATGTACTACAGGTTTACAAAACTTTTTTTTTTGGGGGGGGAGCAACATAAGAAAGAAAGAAAGCTGTCTTATTGTAGCAAAAAATAAAATAAAAATCATTCATTGGCTAGTTATTTACACTTGGTGACATATGCATAACTAGCCAATGAATTATTATTATATTATATAGAGGTATCCCCATAGAGTCAAAAGATTCATTGTGGAAGATCCATCATTCACACACACACACACACACTAGCCAGTATTCATGCAATACCTATCATACTTCTCTTAAACTTGTTCACAGATGAAGTGCTCACAATCATCTTCCACCCATTCATCACCTTCCAAGCAAAAAAATCTAGTCCATACACCCTTGCTGACCACACTCTTACTCAATTTCCATGGTTACCTTTGGTTCTCTTCCTTCCTGCCAATGTATTGAAAAAATTCTTCAGCATCAGTCCTATAAAATCCTTTTAATAAATTATATGCTTCTATCATCTCATCTTTTTCTCCTATCAGTCTATTCTCATAGGGAACATTCCATAGACCTGCACAACTTTGTCACCTCGGGACACTACTTCTTCATCCCCACAGAATCCAGGTGGTCCAGATGTGGCCTTATATATAGGGGAACAATAACCTAATAGTATCTTCAACAATTACATAATCTGCTGTACTGTTTTGGCTAGCTTTGCAATATGCCCTCTAAACTTTAACTCCCTATCCACAATCAGTCCCAAGTCTCTCCTGCACTGATCAGTTTCTGCAGTTCAGTCTCATCATTATAGTACACATCTTGTAATCTCTTCCCAGAGTGCATCACATTACACTTAGCCACAATAAACTGACAGCCATAGGGGAAAAATATGAGACATGATAGAAACATAATTTATTAAAGGGATTTTATAGGACTGATGCTGAAGAATTTTTTCAATACTTTGTCCATACTGCTAATCCATTTAAATCTTCCTGTAATCTCTCTGCATCACCTTCATTTGCCATTGTTATTCCCAGTTTAGCATCATCAGCAAGCAGATGAATATTTCCTGTCACATCGTTTCCAATCTCATTGATATACAAATTAAACAACAGAGGACCAAGTACTGAGTTCTGTGATATGTCACCAGTAATCTACCTTCTGCTGGACTCAACCCCTCCATAAACCACTCTTTGATGTCTGTCCATCAGCCACCCTCAAATCCAAATGACCAGATTAATATATCCATCCAAATTTTCTCCAATTTATGCAACAGAGTTATATGTGGGATCTTATCAAATGACTTTGTAAAGTCTAGAAATATCACTGAGTAGCCATTTTCCTTATCCAGCTACATTTTCTTTCTTTTATTCAAGAAAAAATGAAAGAGTTTGAGAACAGGAACCAAACCTTGGAGATTCAGTGGCAAGCCCTGAAAAAAAAAAAAACACTGATTGATTCAGCCAGAGAGGCATGTGATAAATTTGTCTGCAAGGATAGAAAAATCAGAACTCCATGGTGGACACAGGAAATTAAAGAGGCAGTGGAGGAAAAGAAGAAAGCATATCAAAAGTTCCTGGCAAATAAATCAGCTTGTGCTCTTAGAGAATACAAGCTAAACACTGTGTAAAACTAACTAAACAAAAGTCATGGGAAGACTTTGGCAAGAACATAGAAAATAAATATCAAGAAGGTGGCAAAATATTCTGGAGGTTGTTGAAGAAGCTTAGAAATGGAGGAAAGAGTGCTGTAAAAGGAGTTAGAGATGATAAAGGTGATATGAAAAAATGGGAGAAAAAGATATCTTTGAAGTATGGAGTAATTACTTTGAAAAACTGCTAAATGAAACAAGCAGTGAGGACAGCAATCAGGAATACATATTCATACTTGAAGTAGAAAAAGCTATCAAAGGCTTGAAATGTGGAAAGGCAGCAGGAGTAGATGATATTCAACCAGAAATGCTGAAGTATGGTGGTATAAAAGTCTTACAGTTTGGCTGCACTGCATAGTTCAGAATGCCTGGACAGAGGGGCGAATTCCAGATGATTGGAGTAGAGCTCTTATAGTACCCATAATATAAAGAGAGAAATAAAACTGAATGTGTGAATTACAGAGGTATTTCATTACTGAGTGTTCCTGGTAAGATATATGCAGGTATTATTATTTATTATTATTATTGTTCCGGGAAACTCCAAGGAGTCGACAGACTCATCGAGGGAGACCCTAACATCATGTCAAGAACAACTATTCAACATTCACACAGTATCTATCATACCTTGCCTTGAACTCATTCACGGTCGTAGCACCCACAACAGACTCTGGAAGCTTATTCCACTCATTTACCACTCTCCAAGTAAAGAACCTAGCTCTAACACCCTTGTCAACCACGCTCTTGCCCAGCTTCCATGCATGGCCCTAGTCCTCCCACCACCAGTCATATTTTCAAAAATATCTTCTGGATCAATCTTATAAAAACCCTTCAGTAATTTGAATGTCTCAATCATATCACCCCTCCTTCGCCTATCGTCCAATTTCTGCAACCCACAAATCTTCAACCTATTCTCATAAGGTTCATTCCACAGACCTGCTATCATCTTGGTCACTCGTCTCTGGACCCTCTCCACTTCCTCCCCATCACGAAGAAACCCTGGTGCCCATAGCTGGGCACAGAAGTCCAGATGGGGTCTTATCAAGGCTCGATACAGAGGAACAACAACTTGTTCGTCTCTGCATGTTGAAGTATTTTTCAGAAGCCAAGTGATTTGGTGAGCTGTTTTAGTTACTTTTGCAATGTGTCCCCTTAACTTCAATTCCCTATCCACCAACACTCCTAAATCCCTGGCCTCATCAATCTCCTGGAGTATGGTTCCACCAATGCGATATACTGCTGCTATTCTTTTCACCCCAAAGTGCATAACCTTACACTTTGCCACATTAAATTGACATCCATTTTTCCTAGCCCAGTCCTCCAAACTATCCAAATCATCCTGTAAAATTTTGACATCCTGTGCACTCACAATTGCTCTACCCAACTTTGCATCATCAGCAAACAAGTGAACACTTCCTCTCAGATCCTTTCCAATATCATTGATGAACAAATTGAAAAGCAGTGGTCCAAGAACAGAGCCCTGTGGCACTCCACTAGTCACAAGACGTCTTTTAGACTCCACTCCTGAATAAACCACTCTTTGATATCTCTCCTTCAACCACCCTCTTATCCATCTCACCAACCCTATATCTATACCCATCTGCTCCAGTTTACTGATTAGGGTTCCATGTGGTATCCTATCAAAGGCCTTGGCAAGGTCCAGTAGTATCACTGTAAACCCATTACCCCTATCCAGTTCAGCCGTTATAAAACTGTGTTATAAAACGTGAGCAAGTTACTGAGGCATGATCTACCCTTCACAAAACCATGTTGTCCTCCATACAATATCCCATTTTCATCTATCCAATCCTGTATTCTTTTCTTGACTAATTTCTCTAAGACCTTGACAATGAATCCTGATATGCTAATCGGTCGGTAATTTAGAACAGCAGTCTTGGAACCACCTTTATGCAGTGGAACCATTTTCCCCTCTTTCCACCTGCTCGGGACTAACCCCAGACCTGAGACTCAAATTAAACAAAATGGTCAAGGGTACTGACAATTCTTTAGCTGCTTCTCGTACAACACGAGCTGGTATACCATCCAATCCCATAGATGTATTGACATTGAGGTTATGCAATAGACTACTCACCTCCACTTCATTAACCACAATTCCCGTATAATCTACTGGTTTATTCGTTTCTGCAATGTCACCACCTGGATGATATACTTTTGCAAAGTGCTCACTCAGTAACTATCTCAACTGATTCAGTTACCTCCCTACCATCGGCATTCTTTAAAATCAATCTGCCATGTACATTTTTCCTTTTACTTGCTACATATCTAAAAAACTGTTTAGGATTCTCTTTAGCCTGCATGGCCAATGTTCTTTCGTAATCCTTTTTTGCTTTTCTTACCACACTCGTCACCCTTCTGGCCTGCGCTTTATACCGTTCATGTGCCTGCCGGTCACCCTTCTCCTTAAATTCCCTCCATAGTTGTTTCTTTTTTTGCAACTCAAGCTTAATGGTGTTATTCATCCATTTAACCCCTACTTGATTTATTATTCGGACTCTAGGTATACAGTCAGCCATTGCTTCATGCAAGCACTTCTTAACTACCTCCCATGCACTATCAACTTCTAGTCCTTGCAGTTGTACATGCCATGGCACTGAACCAATCAAACTCCTAAGCTTGTCATACTTTCCAGCCCGATAATTCCACATGTACCCTGTCTTAATTGAAAATTCTACACCTTTAGCCACCTCCCAAGTTAAGACCCTATGATCACTCTCACCGATTGGTGGCAATGTGGTCATATTTGTTACAGCCAAATCCTCAGATGTAATTACTAGGTCAAGCACTCTCTGACCCCTAGTATTTTCCATTACATGCTGTCGCAGATAGTTATCCCTTAATAACCGCATAAAATCCAGTTCCTTCCTCCCGTGTGTCCTCTCCTCACTCCAATCAATGCGACCATAGTTGAAATCTCCCATAATAATCACCCTCCTTCCACCCATTTCTTCTATTTGCTTGTGCATACTGTCACCACCATCTTTTCCATCACCTGGTCTATAGCAGCACCCAATTGTATATTTAGTTCTGCTAGCCACAATCTCACACCAAATGGCCTCAAATGTGCTCTTTTCTCTATCCTGCAATTCAACTTCTATTCTCCTTGGCTGGAGCTCATCAGCTGTCATCAACAATACTCCTCCCCCCATTTTATTCTCTCTGTCATTCCTGAACACCCTATACCCATCACTAGTTATATCATCTACAGTCAGCCATGTTTCACTAATACCTATAACCTGTGGTCTGGAAGTGCCAACCATGGCCAAAAACTCTTCCTTCTTGTTCCTAATACTCCTAGTATTAGTGTAGGTATACTTGAGAAATGGTTGCGAAGAATTGTGGAAGAGAAGCTTGGTGAAGAACAAGCTGGATTCTGTCCAAATAGAGGCTGTCAGGCTCAGATTTTCACTTTATGACAGATAGTTGAGAAATCAATGGAATATAACAAAGATCTGTATTTAAGTTTTGTGGATCTGGAAAAGGCATATGATAAGTTGCCAAGAGAGAAGCTATTCAAAACGCTATAGTTATATGGTGTCAATGGGGCATTATATCAAGCAATACTTAGTCTTTATTTGAGTTGTAAGTCAGCAGTTAGAAGTACAGGAAGATGGTTTAATGTTAAATCTGGTGTGAGACAAGGATGTACATTATCCCCTCTGTTATTCATTAACTATATGGATCACATTATGAAGGAAAGTGGTATTAAACCTGATATCAAAATGGAAGATATTAATCTCAGCTCTTTGCTTTATGCAGATTATGTTATACTTCTAAATAAATTTGTTACAAGTCTGCAAAATTCCCTGACTAAGTTGAATAACTGTTGTAATAGATATAGTGTGAAGGTCAGCAATAACAAGACAAAGACAATGAAAATAGGCAGAAACATTGAAAATATGAACTGAATTTTGAATGGAGAACCTATAGAACCAATAAAACAGTTCAGCTACTTAGGCACAATTTTTAGTGAAGATGGTAAATTAAATATGGAAATAGACAACAGAATCAACAAAGCTGGTATGATAGAGTCAACTGAATAAATTTATATGGAATAAGAGAGAAATTAGCCAAAACGCTAAATTAGCTGTATACGAGAAAGTGTTCAAACCAATTTTAACTTATGGATCTGAGAGCTAGGTCAGAAGTAAAGCACTTGACCAAAGACTAGAGACTGCAGATATGAGAGTCCTGAGAAAGATTAGTGGTGTGAACAGATGGCATCAATGGCAGTATCATATTAAAAACGAGGATATTAGTAAAGGACTTGACATTGTCATCATCCAGGAATACAATAGCAGAGCTATTGTATTCCTGGATGATGACAATGTCAAGTTCTGTTGACAGTGACAATTGCAATGACAGTGACAATTCCTGATCTAACCAGGAATTGTATTCCTGATTAGATCAGGAATTTGTTGTTGGCAACCCCTAGCAGTTTTTGGGCAAGTTTATGGGGCTCTGTAGTTCCTAATAAAGCCAGTGAAGGTTGGTAAGATTATTTTAGGGGTCTTTAAAGAAAATATTTCCTCACAAAGATAATTCTAGAAATCTAGAATTAGTATACAAAACAAATCTTTAACTTGGGCAGTCAGCATAGTGGCAGCACATCAACTGTGTGCCCTTGAAAACGTAAATAAATTGTTTTAGTTAGTGTCCAAGTAGATTTTTGTTTGAGTGGTCATACTCAGTTTCCTTTTATTGGCATTGCTGTCATGAAACTTCAGTGCTGTTTCTATTGTCACTAGATATTTTTGTTCTGCAGTGTTTGGGAGTGGATTATTCATTTTCTTATAATAGTTTCTTATTAATTATTTAACAAGAGTTTGAATTGTGTTGAAATAATTTCTTACAGAAAAACCCCTAATGATCATCTCTGACACTGATGCAAAAAAAGAAGTATCAGAAGTATCATCACTGTTCAGTAGAATATTTAAATTTCAGGTTATATGTGGGATCTTATCAAATGACTTTGCAAAGTCTAGAAATATGACTGAGTGGCCATTTCCCCTTATCCAACTACATTTTCACTTTATTTTTGTTTGAGTGGTCATACTCAGTTTCCTTTTACTGCCATTGTTGTCATCAAACTTCAGTGCTATTTCTATTGTCACTAGATATTTTTGTTCTGCAGCGTTTGGAAGTGGATTATTCATTTTGTTATAATAGTTTCTTATTAAAATAATTATTTAACAAGAGTCTGAGTTGTGTTGAAATAATTTCTTACAGAAAATCCCTAATGATCATCTCTGACAATGATGCAAAAAGAAGTATCATCACTGTTCAGTAGAATATTTAAATTTTGGGTTTATGCCCTTTCCCAGTTATGAAACAAAACCAATGTGTCTTTTATGTGAAAGAACGTTTAGTAATGATGTTTTGAAACTTTCAAAAATGAAAGAGCATTTAAAAAACAGCATAATGATAAAAGTGATAAAAACCTTGGGTATTTCAAGACAGTGAAGAAAAAATTCTTAAATTGTACAATGCTTAAGCCCTTTATAAAATCATCTGCAGTACTGACAGTCAGTGCTGAACTACAAGCATCGTATGATATTGCTCTCCTAATTTCAAAGAAAGGAAAGCCACACATTATTGTGAAGAATAATATAACCCTCTATAAAAATAGCAATAGAGTCAGTTATGAAAAAGGATGCTAATCCAGTTTTAAGGAGTATTCCACTTAGTATAGTGCAATGGAGGATTGCTGATGATAAATGATGCCCAAACAACAGTAACTTCATAGCTGAAAGTGGTTGTTTGCTATGCAGACGAGTCAACGTTTGGAAGTGTAAATATTTTATGTTGTTTGTAAGGTATTACAGTATGAGTAAAAAAGCAATAATTGATGAATTCCTTTTTGCCAAATCTTCAAAAACTGATTCCAAAGGTGAAACAAGTTTTAGATGCATGCAAGAGTATTTTTGAAAAGTACAACATTCTCTTTAGTAATATAACCACATTGGCAATGGATGAGGTTCTAGCTATGGTTGGTAAATACAGAGGATTTTTAGCTTAAAAAGAAAATCCTGAAGTACAAATAATACATTGTATTTTACACAGCCAACACATTGTTGCAAAAAACATAAGTGAAGAATTGATGCTGCATTGCAAATTTGTATTAAGGTAATAAATAAAATAAAAGCAAATGCCCTTAACAGCTGACTGTTTGCTATGCAATGTGAAAAAAAATTATGAAAATTTCAACCAATTGTTCCTTCATACAGAAGTAAGATAGTTGTCAAAAGGTACTATTTGCAAAGGCTTGCAGAACTTTATAACTCAGTGGCAGAATTTCTCTCTGAGCACAGTCGATCATTTGCCAATAAATTTAGTCAGTATAAAAAACCACCTCTTTTACCTTGCTGATATATTTTCAGAAATCAATGAAGCACAAAAAAACTGCAAGGCAAAGACATTACAATTATATAGAGTTGTACAGTTATTTTGGGATTTCAAGAAAAGTTAATGATTTTCAAAACTTCATTGGATCCTAGAAATTTTCACTTCTTTCCAAATATGTTATCTTTAGAACAAGAAGTTGAAGAAAATTTTTCAGATGCTGATATATTCATTTATGTAGCTCACCTCGAACGCTTAAAAGAGGATTTTAAAAATAGATTCAAGGATCTGGAAGATATGAAAGTTTCAGAATGGATTAAGTCTCTATTTGATGCAGACAGTGATAGGGATGATTTGGATCTGGATTTGCAAGAGAAAATTATTCAGATGAAGATGTACCTAGAAGCTATATCACTGTACTTAAAGAAAGTTTCAGGAGATTTTGGACTAGTAAAAATATTATTGAAAACTACTCCAAACTGTATAAAACTGTTGAGCTTTTATTATTGACCTTTCAAGTTAATACATGGTAGAAACCAGATTTAGCCATGCTAACAGTATTTGAACTAAGCAGAGAAATTGACTAGATCTTGAAAATAATGGAGATCTAAAATTACAACTACCAAAAAAAAATGTTTATAAAATATATTAACTTGAAGCTTATTGCTCTTAGGGGTCTCTGACCAAATATTTGGGAACCCCTGGGTTAGATGGATTGGAGATTGGCTCTTTGAACAATACTATGAAGCTGTGTATGATAGAGCAGTATCTCAAAAAAAAGGAAGACGACACGGTGATGTGCCCCAGGGGTCTGTTTTTGTGCCCTTGCTGTTAAATTTGTTTAAACTTATTTATTAATGATATTTCATTTGGATTGATTGAAGATTTTCAGATATTTGTTGATAATGCAAAGTTGGGGAGAATTAGGAGCATTGCAGATCTTAATTCCCTTCTGGAAAATTTGAATAGACTTTTAATTTGGACAAATGAATGGGGAGGTTTTAGTTTTAACATTAATAAGTACAAGGTATTGCATGTTGGAGTACAGAGATATAAGGCCATGGAAGTATGCTTTGGCTGCAGAATATTGATGGAACTGTGCTTCAGGAAGTGAATGCAATTCAAAATCTGGGGGAATGATGGTTGACAGTGGACTGAAGCTTAGAGATCACAATGCAAATGTTACAGACATTCCATTATTACTGTGATAAGGAGTATAGTGACAAGTAGGAATAAAGAGATGGTTATGGCACTGTCTAAAACAGTACTTCCCAAACTTATGGATGTCAAGGCCCCCTTTGGAAAAATTAAAATATTTCACGGCCGCCATCGAAAAAAAAATCATAATATAGACATATATTATTATAATATTTATTGTATTTATATTCAAGATTTTGCATTTGCAATCTTTTTTGTGTTTCTTATCAAATACCTTTGAAATGAAACTTATATGAATAAGCATATATTTACTAATATTCATTAAGGCCAAAATACGCAAGAAGCAAAATTTGTGAACCAACACCGATGTGTGATTTTTTCCATTAAAATATAAAAAAGAACAAAAAAAAGAAATAATAAATAATAAAAATTAAATACGTTTCTTTTAAGATAAAAAAATCTACTTAGTCTTAAAACATTTTAAATTTGTTTTCATTATTTCACGGCCCCCCTCAACAAAACATAGCCCCCCCCCCTTGGAGCCCATGGCCCACAGTTTGGGAAGTGCTGGTCTCAAACATATGCCTTCTAAAGTGAGTCTCTAGACTCATTGTGGAAGGCCTGTCCATTCAGCATATTCCATTATGTCAGATAGCTGCTATAAATTCCTCTATCATTGATGTGTTCATTACCCATTCTGAAAATGAATATGCAATTTTGATTTTTATTTCAGTCAAATTCTTAGGTAAAAAAAAAAAGTAACTGAATTATACAGCAATAACTCCAGCATACCTGGATGGGATTTAATAAAATTTAGTATTTAGGCTGTACAAGTGTAGTTTGCAAACATAAAAAAATAGAAGAAAGAAAGAAAGTGATATTGAAAGTATAATTTTCATGAAAGGAACTTAAGAAATAAATGTAGAGAGATATTTCACATTGTAAAATCTTGAACAGAACAAGAGGATATCCTTTGAACCCCAGTAAGAGTATTGTGGATAAGCATGTATATAAAGTAGATTTTTTCATGGACCTTAATGGTTGAATACTCATCATCATCAAATTCGTGACATGTACTCTCAAGGGGTGTGCAGGATATGATAGCAGTACATGAAAAATTTACATCATTACTAACTTCTTATCAGTTTTCCTCCAAATCAATCTGTTACCTGTCAAAACTCCAACATTATCAGATCTTACATTTCTGTCTTCTAAGGCAATTTTTACTGTATCCATCCACCTATATCATGGTCTTCCTCTGTGTCTTTTTCCTGCCAACCTGGCAGAGAACACTTGTTTTGCTAATCTTTCCTCTCCTATTCTATTTAAGTGATCATACCACCTGAGATTAGCTCTGCTAATCTCAGGTGGTATGTAATACATTCCTGGATGCTAACAATGTCAAGTTCTTTCATAAGATCCGCATTTTTAATTGATATTGCCATTGACGCCATCTTTTTATGCTGCTAATCCTTCTCAGGACTCATATCTGTGATCTCTAGTCTTTGGTCAAGTGTTTTATTTCTAACCCAGCTCTCAGACATATAAGTTAAAATTGGTTTTAATACTGTCTTGTATACAGCTACTTTAGTGTTTTGACTAATTTCTCTCTTATTCCGTATAAATTTATTCAGTTGACTTCCTACCATACCAGATTTATTGATTCTGTTGTCTATTTCCATTTTTAATTTACCATGTTCACTAAAAATCATGCCTAAGTAGTTGAAATGTTTTACTTGTTCTATAGGTTCTCCATTCAGAGTGCAGTTGATATTTTCATTGCCTTTGTCTTGTTATTACTGACCTTCATAACAAATCTATTACAACAGTTATTCAATTTAGTTAGGAAATTTTGCAGACTTGTACTGGATTTATTTAGAAGTATAACATCATCTGTATAAAGCTGAGATTAATATCTTCCATTTTGATATCAGGTTTAATACCACTTTCCTTCATAATAATGAATAACAGGGAATAATGTACATCCTTGTCTCACACCAGATTTAACATTAAACCATCTTCTTGTACCTCCTTTGATTCTAACTGCTGACTTACAACTCAAATAAAGACTAAGACTAAGTATTGCTTGATATAATGTCCCATTGACACCATACACTTGTAACGTTTCGAACAGCTTTTCTCTTCGCACCTTGTCATATGCCTTTTCCAGATCTATGAAATCTAAATACAGATCTTTGTTATATTCCCATGATTTCTCAACTATTTGTCGTAAAGTGAAAATCTGATCCTGACAGCCTCTATTTGGCCTGAATCCAGCTAGTTCTTCACCAAGCTTCCCTTTCACAATCCTTCTCAACCGTTTCTCAAGTATACTTGTATTAATCTTACCATGAACACTCCTTAGGGAAATATCTCTTTAATTCTCACATTCAGTTTTATTTCCCTATTTATATATGGGTACTATGAGAGCATTACTCCAATCATCTGGAATTCATTCCTCTGTCCAGGCCTTCTGAACTATGCAGTGTAGCCACTGTAAAACTTTTATACTTCCATACTTGAGCATTTCCTGTCAAATATCACCTACTCCCTCTGCATTTCCATATTTCAGGCTTTTGATGGCTTTTTCTACTTCAAGTATGGATATGTATCCCTGATTGCATGCCTGTCGAGTGTTTTTTACCACTGTCGTGTCACTGCTTGTTTCATTTAGCAATTTTTTTGAAGTAATTACTCTATACATCAAGGATACCTTTTACTCTAGTTTTCATGTCACCTTCATCATCTCTAATTTCTTTTACAGCAATCTTTCCTCCATTTCTGAGCTTTTTCAACAGCCTCCAGAATATTTTGTCACCTTCTTGATATTTATTTTCTATGTTCTTGTCAAAGTTCTTCCATGACTTTTTTTTAGCTAGTTTCACACAGTGTTTAGCTTCCTTACATTTGTCTCTGTATTCTCTAAGAGCACAAACTGATTTATTTGTCAGGAACTTTCGATATGCTTTCTTCTTTTACTCCACTGCCTCTTTAACTTCCTGTTTCCACCATGAAGTTCTGAATTTTCTATACTCGTAGACAACCCTCACCACATACCTCTCTGACTGAATCAATCAATGTTTTCTTCAGGGCTTGCCATTGAATCTCACTGGTTTGGTTCCTGTTCTCAAACTCTTTCATTTTTTATTGAATAATGCTTGTGTATTTTAGTCTAGAATTCACATCTGAGAACTGCTCAACTTTTATTCACTTTAAAACTTTCTTACATGTTCTTCTTTTCAATATGCAATTCAGTTTTATCCTGTTCAAGACTAAATGATGATCACTTCCAATTTCAAATCCTATGTACACTCTAGTGTCCTGCACCAGGTACAAAACATCACTATCAATAATAACATAGTCAATGAGACTTTTTTAATTCCTTTCCTCTCCTATCCATGTGAATTTATGTGCATTTTTATGTTGGAGCATTGTGTTAGTAATAACCAGTCCAAGTCCTGATCAGAAATCCAATAGGTTCAATACACAAGTTTAATAAAATCTATACAGTCAAGAATAACTTGCATAAAGACAGACAGACAGACAAGTAAATATAACAATACTTGTGTTACATTTTACTTTGCAAAACACACACCAAAGAATTATAGACTGTCAGTCTGTTATCAGAATTTCCTGCATGTAGAAAAAATCTGACATGCATGATGTTAAACATATTCAGGTCCTAGATATATATATAATACTTCACTACAAAAAGAAAAGTATATGAGTGGGAAAAGAACCTGATATGAACAACTTACGTTAGTTTGCCTACTCTCTCTCTCTCTCTCTCTCTCTTGTATTTCACGCAGGGTGAAATTTAATAGAAATGAATTGGGTATTTAGGAGGAACATAGCAAAATATGCTCATATCGCTGTTTTAGTTTTGATCATATTGTGTGTTTTTATAATATTTGGTCAGATATTTTGAACTTAGAATTTCATACTGGCAGCATGGAATTTTATGACATTTGAAACCTAGAATCACTATTCAGTTTGTCAGTCTGTTTCAGTTTGATTTCTTTCAGACCATTTGTAGTGGCAAAATCCAGAGAATTTATTTTTAATATGATGCCATCTTCAGTGCCTAAGTAGCTGAAATACACCCTCTGTCCAAAGAGAAACCGAACTTTTCGAAAATAGAAGAAATTAGTTGAGTTATAGTGCCAAGAGTGACAGTGTGTTTTGATAAATGGTCAGAAAATGAGTTTCAAAAATAGAGCTGCAATTGACTTTTGTGTTAAACTTGGTAACAGTTACACCGAAACGCATCAAATGCTTCAAAAAGCATACGGTGATGAATGCTTATCCCATACTCAAGTTTACAAGTGGTTTAAGCAATTTCAAAGTGGTTGTGAGATGCTGGAGGATGATGAAATGCTGGGCCATCCAAAAAACTGGACTGAGAGAAGTTAACATCCAAAAAGTGTATGATTTCATCAAAGAAAATCCAAAATCGTCCTTGAGATTGATTGAAGATAAATTGGGGATTCTAAAATCAGCTGTGCACAACATTTTGACCGAGAGTTTGGGCCTTCGTAAATTGAATTTGCGATTTGTTCACCACAAGTTGGCTGATGACCAAAAAATGTATCGAATTGAACACTGCAAGGAGCTCATTAAAACCGCTCGTAAGAACTCAAGCTTTCTTAAAACGATCTTTACTGGTGATAAAACATGGTGTTTTGAGTATGATCCTGAAACAGAGTGCTGAGTGGAGACCACCAGAAGAGAGGCATCCGAAAAAAAGTCGCTTGGAGAAGTCAAAAGACAGTGCTGATTTGTTTCTACAATTTCAAGGGCATTATCCACAAAGAATTTGTTCTGCCTGGTCAAACGGTGAATGGCGAGTTATCTCGAAGTTTTGAAGTGATTGATAGCGAGAATTTGTCGCGTACAGCATGAACATCGTGATGCAGCTGGTCACTTTTGCGCGATTATGCACCATATCATCATTCGAACATTGTGAGACAGTTTTTGAGCAAAAACCAAGTTTGTGTGTTGGATCACTCACCGTATTCACCTGATTTAGCATCTGTGACTTCTTTCTCTTCCCCCGACTTCATTTGCCAATGAAAGGAAAGCGATGACACTGTTGAAAACGTTCAAGTGGCAGCAACCACAACCCTCAACAGTATCCCAAAAACCAATATAAAAAACTCATTTAATGAATTAATTGACCATGCCAAATGCTGTATTGAAGCCTGAAGGAGAGTATATTGATTGAAATAAATGATTTAAATAATTATAATTGGCCTGTGTTTTATTTTCTATCAAAAGTTCGGTTTTCTTTTTGGACAGCGGGTGTATCTTACTTGTTTTGTAGGTTCTTCTTTCACAATGATCTGATGTTTTCCATGTATCTGCCTATTTTCATGGATTTTCATGAATCTGAAGTATTATTATTATTATGTGGATATCTCCATGGAGTCAGAAAACTCATTGTGAGAGTTTTCTGACGAAAACTCTCACAACGTTTTAGCACTAACCTTTATATACACAATACTTATCATTCCTCTCCTTAACCTCCTCATTCACTGTCAAAACACTCGCAACTAATTTTGGTAATCCATTCCACTCACCACTCTCCAAACAAAAAAAAAAAACCGAAACCTAGTCTGCACACATTATGTTGAATTTTTTTTCTTGACAATTATTCATAAGACTATTACACTTTTTTTATAATCTTTGTCAAGTAGCTTTATTTTATCCTCCTACATGTTTCGCCAATCTTTTTCTATTGGCATCCTCAGGGAATACAAACTAGTAAGCTAAAATGAAGGTTACAGACTAAGTTATAACTGATAGTTATAATTCATACAAAAAATACCAATAACGCACAATACCAATTTTTTATAATTCATACAAAAAATTGGTATTGTGCGTTATTGGTATTTTTTGTATGAATTATAACTATCAGTTATAACCTAGTCTGTAACCTTCATTTTAGCTTACTAGTTTGTATTCCCTGAGGATGCCAATAGAAAAAGATTGGCGAAACATGTAGGAGGATAAAATAAAGCTACTTGACAAAGATTATAAAAAAAAAAAGTGTAATAGTCTGCACACATTTGCTAACTACACACTTACATAACTTCCAGGGATGAAATCTAGTTCTCACTCCATTCATCATATATTGAAAAATTTCCTCTATGTCAATCTTATAGGACTCCTTTAATAACTTATAAGTTTCTATCATGTCCTCTCTTTCCTGCCTATTAACTTAACTTTGCAACCCACAAACTTTCAAATAATCCTGATAGGGAGAATTCTACAGACCTGTCACTGGCTTGGTCACTCATCTCTTTATCCTCTCCACCGCCTCCTGATCTTCAAGAAACTCAGGTGGTCACCAAATCAGTGCACAGTAGTGTGTTTTTCAACATCCAAGTCGTCCTTTGAGCTATTTTACCAATTTTTTCAATACGCTCTCCGAACTTCAACTCTTTGTCCACCATTACTCAAGTCCCTAGCCTTATCAATTTCTGGCAGTGCTGCACCATCAGTGTGATATGAAATATATAATCTTTTCATCCTGAGGTGTTTTATCTTAAATTTTACAACATTAAATTGACAGCCATTGTCCTTTGCCCATACTGCTAATTTATTTAAATCATCCTGCAGGATATCTACATCACCAATATCAACTATTAGCCTCCCCAGTTTTGCATCATCTACAAATAACCATATATCCCCTCTCCTTAAATCTTTCCCTATATCATTGATATACAAATTAAGGAGCACTGGACCTAATGCAATAGGCACTCCACTAGTCACCCTCATTCTCCCAGTTCTAAATTCCACACATATATATACTACTACTCTATACATATATATACTGCTCTCTGGTGTCTCTCTAGAAGCCACCCCCCATCCATGCTTCATATTTATTCCCATGTGCTCCAACTTATGTAATAGTTTTCCATGATCTTCTCCCAAATTTTCATGCCAAATTTGTTACCACCATTATTTAGTTTGTTCATAGAATCCTAATGACTGTAGATTTATTAAGCGTATAACATCATCTGCATAAAATAACAATTCAAGAATAACATGTGCAATTTTGATATCAGGTTTAATTCCACTTTTCTTCATAAGCTGATTCGTGTAGATGATGAATAACAGTGGAAATCATTACACATGATTTTATCAACCTGTCTTTCTGTACTTCCTTTAATTTGAACTGCTGCCATATAGCTTAAATGCAGACTATGTATTGATCAGTTGGTCAAAATGAGAATTCTGGAATGGATAGATAAGAATATGATACTGTATCAGTGGCAGCATGGCATTGTGAAAGGTCAGTCATGCCTTAGTAATGTCAGTCATGCTTGTGTACCACATTAAGGAAACTGTTGTTTCCTTAATGTTTCCTCAATGTACTACTACTACAATATCAATTTCCTGAAAAGGAAATTGATGTAGTAGTAGTACATTGCTAATGTAGCTCATGGCTCACAGGAATTACTTGATTATTGAAGCAATAACAAACAGAGATAAAGGAGTTATTATTCCTCTTTCTTAAGCCTTTATATAACCACATATGAATTACTGTGCTCAGGTCTGGTCACCTTGGTTTCTTAAGGATGAGGAAGTGATCCCAAGGATCCTGAGATGAGTGACCAAGATGGTGGAATGCCAAGACCTCCATATAAAGATAGATTGAGGGTTTGTGGGTTGTAAATGTTGATTGAAGGAGAAAATGAGGGGATATGATGGAAACATTTAAGTTACATAAGGTTTTATAGGATTGATTCATATGGGGGGGGAAATGTTTCAGTACTTGTCTAGAGGGGAACAGAACAAGAGATCATCCTTTTAGTGTGGTTAGTAAAAGTGTGAGAACTAGATTTTTCTCTTGAAGAGTGGTGAACAAATGGAATGTGTTTCCAAAGTCACTCGTTGTGAGTGCTTTGTATGTTAATGGTTTTCAAGGAGAGGTGTGGTAGATATTGTGTGAATAGTTTGGGTCTCTAATAATGAGTGGTCAGACTCTGTGCAATAATAATAATGTATGGTATTTGATTTGTATGATGGCAGTTAAAATTGAAGGAAATAAAGGAAAATGGTTTGATGTAAGTGTGAGACAAGGTGCTCACTGTCTCCACTGTTATTCATGAATTATATGCATCACATTATGAAGACAGGTGGCATCTGGCCTTTATATCAAAACTGGAGATATTAACTGTGGCTTGTTACTTTATGCAGGCAATGTTGTACTTCTAAATGAATCTCCCGCAGGTTTTTGGAATTCATTAACTAAATTGATTAACTGCTATAACAAATTTGGTGTGAAAATCAGCAGGAAAAAAAGGAAGACTATGAAAATAGGCAGGAACATTCAAAACATCAACTGTGGCAGAGGAAAACCTATAGAACAAGTAAAACATTCCAACTGTTTAGGCACAATTTTTAGTGAGGATGGTAAATATGGAAATAGATAACAGATTGAACAAAGCTGACAGGATTGGAAATTAATGGAATTAAATTTTTATGGAATATGAGAGAAATTAATCAAAATTCTGTAATAACTGTATACAAGACATTGTTCAAACCAGTTTTAACTGGCTTATCTGAGAGCTCGGTTAGAAATAAAATTTGATCAAAGACTGGAGACTATAGATATGAGTGTTCTGAGAAGAATTAGTGGAGTGAATTAGTGTCACAGAATCATATTAAAAATCAAGATATTAGGAAGGAACTTTATTTTGTTAGCATTCAGCTGTGTGTGTGTGTGTATGTGTGTGCGTGCGTGCATGCACGCACTTATACATGCAGCTCAGTGCTGATCTGAGGTGGATGGTCGCTTAACCTGGTCTGGTTTCCCTCTACCAGAATGGTAATGGAAAGGTTAGCAAAACAGGTATTTAATGACAGGAAAGAGATTCAGAGGAAGACCAAGATGTAGGTATATTGATTTCTGTCTTAGAAGACAGAAATATAAGTTCTGAAAATATTGGAGTCCTGACAGATAACAGATTAATTTGGAGAAAAATATTTGATAAGGATCTAACAGATAAGCTTAGGTGTCGATGGTTATTCATGACTTATTTTTCACGGTATTAACAACACCACAAACACTTGATCAAAGACTGGAGACTATAGATATGAGTGTTCTGAGAAGAATTAGTGGAGTGAATTAGTGTCACAGAATCATATTAAAAAGATATTAGGAAGGAACGTTATTTTGTTAGCATTCAGCTGTGTGTGTGTATGTGTGTCTGTGTGCATACATATTTGATAAGGAGTTGGTAATAGGAGGGTGGCTGATAAAATAAGAGGTTGATAAGAGGGTGACTGCTAGACAGATATCAAAGAGTGGTATATGGAGGGGCAGAATTAAGACAAAAACAGGTGATTAGTGGTGTGCCACAAGGCTCAGTGCTGGAACCACTGCTGTTTAATTTGTACATAAATGATATAGGAAATAACCTGAAAGGAAATATTCACTTGTTTGCTCATCATCATCAAATTCCTGCCATGTACCCTCAAGGGGTGTACAGAATATGATAGTACTACATGAAAAATTTACATCATTACTAACTTCCTATCTACAATTTTCCTCCAAATCAGTCTGTTACTTGTCAAGACTCCAACATTATACAATCTTACATTTCTATCGTCTAAGGTACTTTGTACCATATCAATCCACCTATTTCTTGGTCTTCCTCTGGGCCGTTTTCCTGCCGACCTGGCAGAGAACACTTGTTTGCTAATCTTTCCTTGCCCATTCTGTTTAAGTGATCATACCACCTCAGATTAGCTCTGCTAATGCATTCCTGGATGCTGACAATATCAAGTTCTTTCCTAATATTCTCATTTTTAATATGATATTGCCATTGACACCATCTGTTCACGCCGCTAATCTTTCTCAGAACTCTCATATCTGTTGTCTCTAGTCTTTGGTCAAGTGAAAATTCTGATCCAGCTCTCAGATCCATAAGTTAAAACTGGTTTGAACACTGTCTTGTATACAGCTAATTTAGTGTTCCGACTAATTTCTTTCTTATTCCATATGAATTTATTCAATTGACTTCCTACCATGCCAGCTTTGTTGATTCTGTTGTCTATTTCTATATTTAATTTACCATCTTCACTAAAAATCATGCCTAAGTAGCTGAAATGTTTTACTTGTTCCACAGGTTCTCCATTCATAACTACTTCAATGATTCTGCCTATTTTCATTGTCTTTGTCTTTTTATTGCTGACCTTCATACCATATCTATTGCAACAGTTATTCAATTTAGTCAGTGAATCTTGCAGACTAGTAGCAGATTTATTTAGAAGTATAACATCGTACGCATAAAGCAAAGAGCTGACATTAACATCTCCAATTTTGATTTCATGTTTAATACTACTTTCCTTCATAATGTGATCCATATAGATAATGAATAACAGAGGGGATAATGTACATCCTTGTCTAACACCAGATTTAACATTAAACCATCTTCCTGTACTTCCTTCAATTCTAACTGCTGACTTACAACTCAAATAAAGACTAAGAATTGCTTGATATAATGTCCCATTGACACCATATAACTGAAGCGTATTGAATAGCTTCTCTCTTGGCACTTTGTCATATGCCTTTTCCAAATCAACAAAACTTAAATGCAGATCTTTGTTATATTCCCATGATTTCTCCACTATTTGTCATAAAGTGAAGATCTGATCCTGACAGCCTCTATTTGACCTGAGTCCAGCTTGTTCTTCACCAAGCTTTTCTTCCACAATTTTTCTCAACCATTTCTCAAGTATACTTGCATATATCTTACCAGGAACACTCAGTAGGGAAATACCTCTGTAATTCTCACATTCAGTTTTATTTCCCTTTTTATATATGGGTACTTTGAGAGCTCTACTCCAATCATTGGGAATTCGTCCCTCTGTCCAGGCATTCTGAACTATGCAGTGCAGCCACTGTAAGACTTTTATACCACCATACTTCAGCATTTCTGGTCGAATATCATCTACTCCTGCTGCCTTTCCACATTTCAAGCCTTTGATGGCTTTTTCTACTTCAAGTATGGATATGTATTCCTGACTGCATGCCTGGTCGGCATTTTTTACCACTGTGCTGTCCTTGCTGCTTGTTTCATTTAGCAGTTTTTCAAAGTAATTACTCCATACTTCAAGGATATCTTTTTCTCCCGTTTTCATGTCACCTTTATCATCTCTAACTCCTTTCACAGCACTCTTTCCTCCATTCCTGAGCTTCTTCAACAACCTCTAGAATATTTTGCCACCTTCTTGATATTTATTTTCTATGTTCTTGCCAAAGTCCTCCCATGACTTCTGTTTAGCTAGTTTTACACAGTGTTTCGCTTTCTTACATTTGTCTCTGTATTCTCTAAGAGCACAAGCTGACTTATTTGCCAGGAACGTTTGATATGCTTTCTTCTTTTCCTTCACTGCCTCTTTAACTTCCTGTGTCCACCATGGAGTTCTAATTTTTCTATCCTTGCAGACAACTTCAAGACATGCCTCTCTAGCTGAATCAGTCAGGGTTTTCTTCAAGGCTTCCCACTGAATCTCCAAGGTTTGGTTCCTGTTCTCAAAGTCTTTCATTTTTTCTTCAATAATCTGTCTATTTTAGTCTACAGTTCACATCTGAGAGCTGCTTAATTCTTACATGTTATTCTTTTCAATATGAAATTCAATTTTATCCTACTCAAGACTAAATAGTGATCACTTGCAATTTCAAAATCCTTTGTACACTCTGGTGTCCTGCACCAGGGAGAAAACATCACTATCAACAATAACATAGTCAATGAGACTTTTCTTATTCCTAGCCTCTTCTCTCCATGTGAATTTGTGCACATTTTTATGTTGGAACATGGTGTTAGTAATGACCAGTCCATGTCCTGAGCAGAAATCCAACAGATATTTGCCATTATTATTAGCTTTGCTCTTTTCTCCAAATTTTCCCAAAATATTTCTGTGTGTGTTACAATCATTTCCTACTCTGCTATTTAGATCCCCAACAAGGACCAACTTTTCCTTTTTCATTGTGTCAGTTGCTTTTTCTAAAGTCTTAAAAAATTCCTCCATTTCTACCTTAGTAGAACCTTCTGTGGGACCATATGCACAAATACAGGGTGTTCGGGATAAATTTGACAGTTTCGTAAGGAAAAAGAAAATCTTCTTTGTATCTATTAAATTTAATGAATTGACAAAAAACATTACAGGCAGAGTTAATTACAATACTATCAACAAGATTTACTCAAAATAACCACCATTAGCATCGATCACAGCTTCAATCCTGCTTCGGAACCTCGAACAAGCTGATGCTACAGTCTCCCTGGGAAGGGCCGCAAAAACTGTTTTAATTTTATCCATTAACTGGGCTTTTGTATTACTGGAAGTGCGATTGGTGTCTTTTTCAACTGCGCCCCATACAAAATAATCCATGGGGTTAAGGTCTGGGGAGTTTGCAGGCCAAACATTTGGACTGGTGAAGTCGTAGAAATTTTCAGACAACCATTTTTGACTTTTCCCAGAGGTGTGGCAAGGGGCCGAATCCTGCTGCCATACATACGGCCTACCATTGGCTACCCTTGTTATCCAGGGCTTGACTACAGTGTTTAGCAACTCCACGTAGCCATCTGAAGTCAACCTGAGGCCCTCTTGGAAAAAATGCGGAGGCATCACATTGCCTTCAGAGGATACACATCCGAAAACCATCACAGTTTGGGGAAATTTAGTCTGCATTACACGAGGAATGTCCTTTGTACTGTATGCAAGCCATCTGTTATTCTGCGTGTTGTGTTTTTGATCCTGGCAAAAGTTTTTCTCATCGGAAAAGAACCAGATTGTTTGTGGTTCTGCAGGATGTTTCACTTTGCTTAGAAGTTTCTTCGCTTTTATCAAACGTTTTTCACGGGCCTTTTCTGTAAGCAGCTGACCTTTGCGGCGCTTGAATGAGTAGTAGCGGAGGTCTTCATTGAGTGCAAGCTTCATAGTAGAGGCTGCAACATTCATTTCACGTGACAAAGCCCGAATTCCAATGCCAGGGATCTTCAACACCTGTTCCTGCAGATTTGCGAGGAATTCTGCTGTACGAACGCAATCAGATCGTCTGCTAGGGATCTTTCTTCTTGCTACATCCTCGTAGTCACCATTGCAAGTCTCTAGTTCATGCCTGATTGTTTTTACTGTATTCAGGGAGCATTGGGCAGCAGTCGAAATATCCTTATTTTGATGGCCGGCACGAATCATCATGATACAAGTTATTCTCTTCCATGATTCAGGTGGGTTCCAGCTATCCATCCTTTCTGACATCTTGTATATGAATGAAGAAGGGTCCAACCTTTTAAATGAAGAGAAGTGTGTGTTAATACATGTAACTTACGGAAAAATATAATTAATTATAAATATGTCAAATTTATCCCGAACACCCTGTAAGTCTCATTGTCCAGTTCCCCATTCTCATATTTGCCCACATTACTCTACTTGAGACTGCCTGCCATTCAGATTAGCCTCGTATTTTGTGTTGAATACTATGGCTACTCCTTCTTTTCCTTGATTGTCATTGCCTGAATATAACATTTTGTATTTATTGCTCAGAAGTATCTCACCAGTTTTTGTCTTTTTTGTTTCAGTCACCCCTATTATGTTGATCTGGTACTTATCTAATTCCTCAGCTAGCTCCATTTCTTTGCCATTCAGGCTTGTTATGTTGATAGTACTGATCTTTAACTCTGGTGATGTTGAGTTGGGGTGTGTTTTCAGATTTGTTCCAGTAGCTGACTTTTCGCTGTTCGCCCTGGTTCCATGGTGAAAAGAACGGGGGGGGGGGGCCTTGTTTAACCAGGCGACGCCCCAGCTGGCATGAAATTTTGTCATGTTGTATCATCATTTTGTATTTTGGTTTAACCAGTAAGAATACAATTTGGTCAGCTAAATCCCAAATTGCCAGCACATCCTCGTTTGTTCAGTATCCAGGTAGATACCCAACAGGGTGCACCACGAGAAGGTGAGGATTGTACATTAGGTTTAGAAGCCCTGGTCAGTTCTCTGCATTCCTTTAAAGGCTATGTGGAGGCCTCCTCTCAGTTATACAGCTTTGACCCTTAAGCACCCCCACTTGCTTGCTGATGATGTGAAATTAGGTAGAGTTAAAGTTAATGAAGGCAATGTGGAGAGTTTGCAGGTTGATTTAAATAGTTTGTCAGTATGGGTAAAAGATACTGTGTGTCAGTTCAGTGTGAAGTTTTGCATTTTGGGATAAATAGATTACAAGCTGTGTACCACATTGATGGAACTGTGCTCCAGGAAATAAATGAAGCTAGAGATTTAGGGGTAGTGGTAGACAGAGAGTTAAAGTTTAGAGGACATGTTTCTAAGATTGCTTAAGTAGTTCATAAGATTACTTCACTATTGAAGAACACATTAACAATTTGAGATAAGAAATCCTTTTTTTTAGGCTTACACGGTGATCAGAATACATTTCGGAAAATTATGGAGACAACTACCATGTTTGAGTAAAACTTTAGTTTTAATATAAACTAAAATCCACATTCGAAGTTTCGACCTTTATATCAAGGTCGTCTTCTGGAGCATATATACTATATACAGAGAAACAAGCTGCACTACAATTCTACATGATTTGCCAAAGTTACTGATCAACCGTTACAACAATTATTCCGGTGGGCGGGGGGGGGGGGGGGAGCTTACTACATCAACGCTTAGAGTCCTATTATTAATATTATCTATTGGTTGTAAAATTACATTGGGAGCAATAACACGTCTATATATATATCAACACCATGATTATACATATAAATTCCAACCAGTTGGTATGGAATGATTTCCAATACTAGCTGAAGGTTGCCTAGAGTCCTGAAGTATGCTGGATACTAAATGTTAAGTAGGCTGAATGTGTGCCATCCAGATTCTTGGAATTTTCATGCCACAGAATTTTGCAGGCTTCCTTAAATTTTCTTTCATACCAGGTTTTTGTATAGTGTAAAGAGTGGGTACTTTTCCAGTCGATTTGGTGTAAGGTGTCGAGAGCATGATCTGAGAGGCCTGCTTCAACAAAATGGTTATATTTAATGTGTCTTATGTGTTCTTTCTTATGTATAGGGATTGTACGTCCTGTTTCACCAATGTACGGTAAGTTACAGGTGCAGTGGATGCAATAAACTCCAGGATGTGCCAATGGGAGGAGAGGATCCTTAGAGGATTAGGTCCCTACCCAATAATATAGCCGATAAAATACAATTAGAAACCAGCAATGTTCTGAACAATAAGAAAACTATACATAACGATCTTACAAAAATGGAACTAGCAGCAATCAAATCATTGAAAGCTAATCAAGACATAATTATAATGAAATCGGATAAAGGCAATGCCACTGTCGTCCTTGATAGGTCAACATCCATCCATCAGATGAATCAACTAGTCTCCGATAACAGCACCTATCAGCTGGTAAACTATAACCCAACAAACAGGATAAAGAATAAAACAGAAAAATTTACTTAAGTCTGTCACTTCATGGCCATCAGACACAGTTAAAAAAACTTATACCCCCATTATGCCCGCTCTCCTAGAATATATGGTGTCCCGAAAGTACATAAACAAAATGTGCCACCTTTACCAATTGTGGAAGGAATAGATAGCCCTAATTACTACCTAGCCAAGAAATTAGCGTCAACACTCAAGGAGTTGGTAGGTCTTTCCCCCCTCCTACATAAAGAACACACAACACTTTATAAAGAAAATTAAAAACATAACACTCGACAAAGATGACTTGTTAGTCAGTTTCGATGTTTCTGCCCTCTTCACAAATGTCCCCATCAGTGACACATTCCTTCTCCAATGGAACAAATTTCCGCCCGACATTACGGTCCTCTTTGTCCACGTACTACATTCCGGTTACTTCATGTGGCAAAATAAATTTTACCTACAAAAGGAAGGTACGGCCATGGGCTCACCATTATCCCCCCCAATTGCTAACTTTTATATGGAAACTTTTGAGCAAAGTGCTCTTGATTCCTTCATTCTAAAACCTACAGTGTGGCTTAGATATGTTGACGATGTTTTCGTTATCTGGCCACATGGGCGACAAACGCTAAACACATTCCTTAGCCACCTGAACAAACAACATGAACACATACAATTTACTATAGAAATTGAAAATCAGAACTCGCTCCTGTTCCTGGATACACTGGTCTCACGTCTTCCTTCAGGCAGTCTATCCTTCACGGTCTACCACAAACCGACACACACTGGCCAATACAGAAATGCTAATTCATATCACCACCACCCATCACAAAAATATGGAGTCATTGACACCCTTAAAAACAGAGCTATAACAATCTGCTCTAACCAGCAAGCTCTGAAACAGGAACTAAAAATCATCAGCGACACATTTATAAATAATGGCTATAACAAAAATACTATTAATAAAGTACTTCATAAAACATCATCAAAAAAGATTACAGTAAACAATAGCCATCAACAATAGTAAACAAAATTCTAGATTACAGTAAACAATAGCCATCCCATACATTAACGGGTTATCAGAAAAAATCAACAGAATCCTACACCATTATAATCTCAATGCCACCTTTAAACCACCTACAAAACTTAAAAACATATTCCTCTCCTCCCATTGGCACATCCTGCAGTTTATTGCATCCACTGCACCTGTAGCTTACCACACATTGGTGAAACGGGACGTAAAATCTCTATACGTAAGAAAGAACACATAAGACACATTAAATATGACCATTTTGGTCATATTTAATGTAACAGGCCTCTCAGATCATGCTCTCAACACCTTACACCATACAAAAACCTGGTATGAAAGAAAATTTAAGGAAGCCTGCGAAATTCTGATAAACCACCCAAATATCAACAATAATGGTGGCATGAAAATTCAAAGAATCTGAATGGCACATTCAGCCTACTTAACATTTAGTATCCAGCATACTTCAGGACTCTAGGCAACCTTCTGCTAGTATTGGAAACTGTTCCATACCAACTGGTTGGAATTTATATGTATAATCATGGTGTTAATATATATATATATATATATATAGACTTGTTATTGCTCCCAGTGTGATTTTACAACCAATAGATAATATTAATAATAGGACTCTAAGCGTTGATGTAGTAAGGTTTTTTTTTTTTTTTTTTTTTTTTTCCTCCAGAGATCAGGCCAATAATTGTTGTAACAGTTGGTCAGTAACTTTAGCAAACCATGTAGATTGTAGTGCAGCTTGTTTCTCGGTATATAGTATATATGCTTCAGAAGAATACCTTGATATAAAGGTCAAAATGTCGAACGTGGATTTTGGTTTATATTAAACCAAAGTTTTACTTAAACACGGTAGAGATAAGGAAGTTGTCATTCCACTTTATAAAGCCTTGATAAGTCTACATCCGGATTACTGTGCTCAGGTCTGATCTGGATTTCTCTTCAGACAAGGAAGAGGTGGAGAAGATTCAGAGGCGAGTGACCAAGATGGTGAGTAGTCTGTGGAATGTTTCCTGTGAAGATAGATTTAGGGTGTGTGGATTTCAGAAGTTGGTTGATAGGAGAAAAATAGGGGGATATGATAGAAACATTTAAGTTAAAGGGTTTTATAGGATTGATGCAGGGGAAATGTTTCAGCACTTGGCTAGAGAGGCCAGAACAAGGGGTCATCCCTGGAAGTTGAATAAAGGTTTGGTTAGGGTGTGAAGAGTAGATTTTTTGCTTGGAAAGTGGTGAATGAGTGGAATGGGTTCCATTTCAATTGTGAGTGTGTTGTCTGTTAATGAGTTAAAGGAGAGGTATTTTAGATCGTGTGTGGATAGTTTGGGTCTCCTGCAGTGAGTCTTTGGACTCTGTGAAGGTGCCCATACAATAATAATAATAATAACAATAATAATAAAAATTCTCCAAGAACGACCAGTTTTCTGTTTTGTTATCTGCTTTCTAATGACAAAGAATTCCTTCATTTTTTTTTTTTAGTAGAATAAGGAAACCTTCTGTGTGGAATATGGCACAAATAAGTCTAATTGCAAAACTCCACAAAAAGAGAATTTTGATTTTTATAATTAATGAATTAAAATACCATTTATGGAGGGTTAGAAAGAAACATGGATTTGAAAACCAGAGATATGACATCCAGATGTTTTATAATATTGTATTGTGGAAATTTTATTGTTCAGTCAGACGATTTTTGTATTTAGAAAGATGCATTCTAGGAGATATCAAATTTATCACTAGATGTTGTAGACTATCCACATTATGCAATATTCACCAGAGGGAGATAAAATTCCATATTTTTGCTATGAGAGGTTTTTTAAATAGTTCCATCATCTTAATTCAATGTGGTCTTATGGTCAATTACAGGGATGACTGGAGAGCAATCCCAGGCAGAGAAGGCCAACTCAAGGCAGTTAACCCAAATTGGGCTAACCACCTTGGTGTCAGTCATACTTTGTGCTTTAGTTTCAATTGGTCTTTTGGTTGTTCATCTATATGAGATTGGTGAAAAAGGAAAACTGATAGCCTTTGGCTATATGATGATATGAAAGAGCTGAGGTCTTTTCTCTCTCTCTCTCTCTCATGCTATCAATCTGTCTTTCTTTCTCCTAATACTACCCGGCTCTCTTGCATCCCTATACTAACTACTCTAGGCCTATGATGAGCAAACCTTTTACTTTTTCACCTCAATAAAAGTCGAAACCAGTTTGAGTAGTGACCCTTCCCATAATGCATAGCCTTATATATGTCTGTAAGGATATCTGCTTTGCATTATGGGATACTGAGGCATGAAGATGTGAAGTCATTAGCCTCTATATACGAGTTGCCCAGTTCTAAAGTTACTTCAGGTACAAACTTTGCTTACACTTAGATAAAGGATTAAACCAAGAATATTATTTCTTGGCATCTTTAACTTGAAAGTATTGGTGAATTACCAGATAATTATATTAAAATTATATTAGTAATTAACAGTGGCAATCCTGTTGTTTTTTGGTGGTGAACTTCTAAAGAACGAACTGATAGAAATGTCAATCTGAATGCCCAAATAAATACAGGGAGATTAAATTAAATTATCCCTGTTTAAGGCCTTATGGAGTGCCACCTAGTGGTCCAAATGCTGCAAAACATTGCAGGAATACATTGTGCATGATACAGAACCGATATCTGATGTTGGGGGGGGGGGGTAGTTCATTAATTCACCAGAACTGCTGTATGTTGTACTGAATGTAGATGTAGTAATTTTTCTACATCTACATTCAGTACTACAGAATGTAGGTGTAGAAGGAGAAAAGGAGAATTAAGGAGAAAAGCGACACAAGCATAAATAACACATTTTTATTCACTTCCATTATGCATTCATAGGCTGTACTGTTCAACGTGCTGCCCTTCCCAGTATGCCACAAACTGCATACTTTGCACAGTATGTTCAACAGCAAAATACAGCTGCGTGAGACTCTTGTTGTGCACATATTGTGTTATGCTGTCTTTCAGCACTGGCAAGTTATCGGGATGATCTCAATAGATCCTATCTTTGAGAAATCCCCAGAGCCAGAAGTCATAGGGATCAGATCAGGTGAACAAAGTGGCCATGCAATGGGAAATGCATGGCTATCATTCTGCCTTCCATGAAATGTTCTTGAAGACCCTCCTGTATGGATTGACTGATGTGTGGAGGGGGGCATTACTCTAGCTGTGGCACAACAAAATTGTTTATCGTATCGCGATACCTCTTGGCAGTAACTGTGCAGGTCACAGAACCTGACTAGCAAATGTCCTCAAAGAAGAATGGTCCAATGATAAGAAGCTGTAAATCTGCACCAGACAGTAACCTTGGGTGAGTGCAAAGGAATTTGTTGGTTTCCATGCAGGTTGTTTATAGCCCATACCTAGCAATTGTGAGTACTGACAGCTCCATTCAGGAAGCAAAATTTGGAGGTGAAGCAAAAGTGAGCTTCATCTCCCAACAAAATTATCCATGGCCACACACGTCCAACTCCACTCAAGCAAGAAGTGTTACAGCAAATGTCAATTGACTTTCAAAGTCTTATGGGTGCAACTTCTGCATCAGGGTTATCTTGAATAGATAGAAATGCAGAATCTTTCATAGAATTTTCTGGTTATGTAAGCCTACATCTATGTGTCTTGATACAGCACGTTCACTGCAGGAAGTAATGCTGTTATTCATAGACTGCTCCAGAACAGCAGAAGCAATTTCATTCACTTGTTGTGAACTGATTGATTTGTGACCTCTTCCAGGTCTAACTCCCAGCGATCCTGTGTCTTCAAGACGATTAATGATTTGTTGCAGAGGACTTGGAGATAGTGTACCTCATTGACATTTTTTGGTAATGAAATTCGCAGAGTGCAACAACAGCATGGCATTTGTTTAGGTAGTACAGCTTCACAAGCAAAGCACATTGGGACAAGGTTAATGCCATCACTGTGGATGGTATTAACAACTAGAATAAAGGGAAAAATCCCATGACCATCTTTTTAAACCCTCCTGGCACCTACTGAGTTATGTGATATGCAAATTCCATGCATTTGGTATTTGTAATGCCCTTAGTGGTGAATTTTGGAACTATGTTTTTTTTTTCCCTCAGAAATTGCTTCCGCATGATGCACAATGTATTCCTGTGATGTTTTTCAGCATTTGGATCACTGGATGGCACTCCACGAGGTCTTACATAGGAATACCTTGTACTTAAATGTAAGCATTTTATAGTTGTACTAAATAAAAAGAGATATGAAAGAATTAAATGTAAAATTTGCAAGAATTCACAAGCAAGTTTGGTAGGCCAACAGCTGTCTCTGAAAGTTCAGAGACTAAATCAAACATTTTAAATAAAAATTAAAATAAAATAAAATAAAAAAGGGGCATACAAAAACAGGAAAAATGGCTAATGTTAGTAGATGCTGGAAAACAAAAACACAGATAAAGTAAGAAATAATGTTCCTGAAAGCAGAATTTTTAGAAGCGCATATTACATTGTTAATGTTCTTATTTATTTATAAATAAATAAGTACCAGGTTGGCATAATTGGTGTTGCAGAAACAAAGAAGACAAAAACAGGTAATTTTTTTAAAATAACAAATGCAAAATGTTATTTTCAGGTAGTAATGACCAGCAAAGGAAGAAGATTGTATAATATTTAACATTAATCTCAAGGGTGATCTTGAATGACAGGCAGTAGACTGAGTGATGAGGACAAACATCAAACTGGAGATTTTAATTGTGCCTATGGTTTGTTCCCAAAGAAGGACAGGAAGAAGTGTAGGAATTTTTCAAGTTTAGACTTTACCATAATCCATTGTGATATTCTCTCAGTTTTAGCATTGTGATCCCCAAATTTCAAGTCTATTCTCATCATCAGCCCAGATCTCTTTTACCTCTTTCAGAATTTCTCTATTAATTGTACACTCTGCATCTCAACCTTGTCTAACAAATTTCAAGACTTTGCACTTTGTGACATTAAACTCGTAGCCCTACTTACATGCTCACTCACATCTGTCGGCCTGGTTGGCCGAGTGTTTAGCATATCCGCTCTCCAGCCAAAAGACTGTGGGTTCAAATCTCACCGTGGGCATGGATATTTGTGATTGTCTGTGGAAATACTAGTGGTGGGCAGTAGATGGTGTTGGTGAACTGAGTGGAGACAGAGAGTTCTAGAGTAGGTGCTCTCCCTGGAGGTGTCATGAAATAATAATAATAATAATAATAATCTATTGAGATCCTTCTGCAAGGTCACAGTATCTACTCTTCTTCTCATAGTTCTTTGCATCATCAAGCCTGTCTCAATATCATTGACATACAAGTTATACAGTAACAGTCCCTAAACTAAACAGACCCTCTGTTAGTGATGTTAGTGACATTTCTCTTTTGGGATACCCCCCTCCCCACATACAACCTGCTGATACCTGACATATTCACCAGTCCATCGCACTAGTCTCATCTATCTGTTTCAGTTTAGTTACCATCAGTCCCTCCTTCTCCTCCTTCAGACTCCATCCTGGAATCTGAAGGACGCCCTGGACTGGAGAACTTGGAAGAGGAAGGTTAAAGATCGGTGCGCCAACCCCGTTTAACATGGGATAAGGCTTAGTGAAAGAAGAAGAAGAAGTCCCTCTTCCACTATATCCTCTATACTCCAGCTTCTCATAATGTCACTTTCACAAGGATGAAATAACTTACTCAACTGCTTATTGAAAACTTTAATTATATTGTCTGCATCAGTTACCAGTCTACCATTGTCATTTCATAGCCATTCTTTCTTCTACTTTCTGCATATTGAAAGAACTCATTAGAATTCCCTGGTTTGGAAGTTTAACAATAAGTGATTAAAATTATAAATGCCAATTTAGGTGTTGAACTATATTAAATAAACAGTTCAAGAGAGTTTTATCAGTTTTATTATTGATGATGTTGCATTAAATATTTAAGTGTACATTTTGTATTATTATTTTGTTATTATTCTTTTATAGGACAACAAGCAAAATGGATATACAACCTTCTGTTCCAGAAAAGCCAAATTTGCTTAAATCTTATGATATCAGTGCAAATAATTTTGAAACAATGGCCAGTTATCATGGTATGGACATATGTTAAATTTGAATTTAAATTTTGTTCTTTTCCCCTTATACATACTTCCTTTTATTAATATAGATATCTATATAAAAATGAAAGTAAATGCATCTTTCTTTTTCTTCTTAATTAAGCAGTTAACAAATGTTATGCTAATCTCTTTTTTTTTTAACACTCAAATGGGAACCTAATTCCCTTATTATTATTAATTCGTGACACCTCCGAAGACTCATCGCGGGAGGACACCCACTGTACAACTCTCCATCTCCACTACTACACAGAACCTCTACTACCAATCACCTACATCAATGCCATCTACTGCCCACAACCACCACCACAGCTAGTATTTTTTATCTGTAAATTGCATGTGTTCTGAAGGGCCATCAGTTGATATAAAGTTTAGTGTGGACCTGATTATTTTAACATATTGATGGTATAAAGTTCCTTATAATTATGTATATGATAATTTATAACATTATACAATAGGAACTTTGTTTTTATTTATATATATACTGGGTAATTATAAAATAGTGTTCAGATCCCTCTAGCGAGTAATGTATTGGACGAAACACACCAATATTCTCTAGACGTACACAGTGGAACATGGGGGATTCAATTTAACGGGGAAAAAAAAGTACCAAAAGTCGCCAACAGGGGAAATTGTGGGGCTGTTTACCGAGTAAAATGCATTAATTTGCATTATCACGTTTCTTGTGAGCTATCATGCAATAAAAGGAAAGCCTGTGAGATTTCTTATCATTCGTAGACAAAATGCTTTTCGATACCTCTTACCTTACGTGAGCGTGCTTTGTTAGTCAAACTCTATTATCAGCTGAACAATAATGCCAGTGCTTGTCTTCATGATTTTCGGCGTATGAAAAGGACTGATTAGCATAATAAACTTACGAAAACTGATTTGCTGATTTGAAACTACTGGAACTCTAGCAGTGCAGGTAGGTAGGGGACGCAAACCAATCAATCACCAACAAGTTGAACAAGTTGCAACTGCTATTGTGGAACAGGAGATGATGAATGTGCAGGGTACCAGCAGTGCACGAGCAATATCTCGGCAACTGGATATCGCATACACAACGGTGTGGAAAATCCTACATCAGATGTTGAAGTTTTACCACTATAAAATCAGTCATGTTCAAGAATTGCGCCCTGGTGATGTGACCACACGAATCGACTTATCTTTGAGATTCTTAGCGCGCATGGAAGTGAATGATGCATGGCCGTGGCAGATTTTATGGAGTGACGAAGCGCACTTTTATTTGAACTGCGATTATTAACACACGCAACTGTCGCATTTGGGCTGCAACTAATCTGCACGTGTATCTGCAGATGCCTATCCACTCACCCAAAGTCACAGTGTGGTGCGGATTTACGGCATCTTTTATCATCGGTCCATACTTTTATGAGGAAAATCGCCAAAATGGACCAGTGACCTGTTCTGTCAATGCTAACAAGTATGCCAATATGCTACAGAACTTTGTGGTTCCACAACTGCTGCAAAGAGGATGTCTCGATTCGACCATCTTCATGCAGGATGGTGCACCACCCCACATCGGACTTCAAGTACAGCGTATTTTGCGATAACATTTCTCTGACAGAAGAATCATTAGTCGTGCAATACCATGGCCACCAAGATCACCTGATCTTGATCCTTGTGACTTTTGGCTGTGGGGATTTCTTAAAAGTATTGTGTATCAAGAACATGTACCTGATATTCCAACTTTGAAAGATCGAATAACGTTACACGTGAGACAAATCAATTCTGATATGTTGCGAGCCACTGTGGAAAATGTCAGGCACCGTATGCAGTTCCTGGAACATCAGAATGGTGGTCATATTGAACCTCATTTGTAATTAACAATAAACATCATGAAATTGATGTGTGCTGTCTCTCATTTGCCGTTTAGTCATTCATTAGTCATGCCTACTAAAATTAATTTGGCAGCTCCAAAATTTCCCCTGTTAGCGACTTTTGGTACTTTTTTTTTTTTTTTTCCGTTAAATCGAATTCCCATGTTCCACTGTGTATGTCTAATGAATATTCATGTGTTTTGTCCAATACATTACTTGCTAGAGGACTCTGAACACTTGACGTTATTTTATAATCACCCGGTATATAAGAAACATTATGTAATAATATTTTTTATATGGATCCTACCCACAAAAGATAAGAAACTTATAGTACATCAGTGCTGTGGTTAGGCTGGATTTGTATGATTATTTTTTCTTTTTATATTTGATTATATTTTTTGTTCAAAAGACATATTTCGGTGATTACACCATATTTTTTATTATTCAGTTATACAATATACTGAAATAATAGTTCCTGACAAGTTTCGTAAATCGTAGGATTTACATCTTCAGGGGTAAATAGTATAACTTAAAGTTTAAACAAGAGAAATTAATAAATACAAATCATAACCGTCTGGCTATTCATAAACTCAAATAACAGAATGCAGATATAAAACGTTATTGACGTTGAACAATACTGGACGATGTCACATGTTCTTGTTCTCGTTCATACAGTCCGAGCTCAGATTGAGGTAGATTTTTCATTAGAGCTGACCACACTTGATGGAGAATTAAACCTTGATTTTTATTGCATTGGGTTGAGTTTTTCAGCATATTAGCAACTTCTTTAAATTTTCTTATGTAGCTGTTGTTTTCTATGTATGACATTGTCGTTTTTTGCCAGAGTAAGTCATGTCCAGGTGGAAGTGGTATGGAAAGCAAGACCGTTTTTTGTTTTCTTTTGTATTGTACGTCTTTTTGGTGTTCAGCCATGCATATTTCTCCAGATCTTCCTGTCTGTCCTATGTAGCAAATCCTGCAAGAGCAATGGATTTTGTAGACTCCTGGTTTATTAAGAGGATGATGAAGTGGTTTTGGTGGATATAGGAATCTTGAGATTTTTTCCATAGGAAGGAAGACTACTTTTACGTTGTGTTTGTTCATTAATTTGGCTAGCTTATCTGTAACATTTTTGATATAAGGAAGCGAGATTACGTTTTTGTAATCCTGTTTTATTGTGTTGTTAGTTGGAGGCATTTTAAGAATTCTCTTGATGGTTTTTGTTTCATACCCATTCTGTTGGATGATTTGTGTTAAGTATTTTAGTTCTTTATTACATCTTTCTTGTGTGCTGGAGATATTGTATGCTCTGTCTCGAAGAGTTGTAATTAAGCTTATTTTTTGTGAAGGATGGTGGTGTGAGGCTGCATTTAGAAATCTTCCTGTGTTTGTCAGCTTCCTATATACTGAGAAGGAGAGTTTATTTTCTTCATTAACTTCTAATAGAATATCTAAAAAAGGAAGATTTTTATTTTCTTCTTGTTCTAAAGTGAATTTTATGGTGTTGTGCAAATTGTAATAAAGAACTAAAATACTTAACACAAATCCTCCAACCGAATGGGTATGAAACAAAAACCATCAAGAGAATCTTTAAAATGCCTCCAACTAACAACACAATAAAACAGGATTACAAAAATGCAATCTCACTTCCTTATATCAAAAATGTTACAGATAAGCTAGCCAAATTAATGAACAAACACAACGTAAAAGTAGCCTTCCTTCCTATGGAAAAAATCTCAAGATTCCTACATCCATCAAAACCACCTCATCATCCTCTTAAAAAACCAGGAGTCTACAAAATCCATTGCTCTTGCTGGATTTGCTACGTAGGACAGACAGGAAGATCTGGAGAAATACGCATGGCGAACACCAAAAAGACATACAATACAAAAGAGAACAAAAAACGGGTCTTGCTTTCCATACCACTTCCAATGGACACGATGTCTTCTGGCAAAACACGGCAATGTCATACATAGAAAACAACAGCTACATAAGAAAATTTAAAGAAGCTGCTAATATGCTGAAAAACCCAACCCAATGCAATAAAAATCAAGGTTTAATTCTCCACCAAGTGTGGTCAGCTCTAATGAAAAATCTACCTCAATCTGAGCTTGGACTGTATGAACGAGAACACGTGACATCATCCAGTATTGTTCAACGTCAGTAATGTTTTATATCTGCATTTTGTTATTTGAGTTTATAAATAGCCAGACGGTTATGATTTGTATTTATTAATTTCTCTTGTTTAAACTTTGAGTTATACTATTTACCCCTGAAGATCCTACGATTTACGAAACTTGTCGGGAACTATTATTTCAGTATATTGTATAACTGAATAATAAAAAATGTATTAACCAATTATATGTAACAATTAGCCACAGAAATCTATGCCTGCTATATTTTTGTATTTTTAATGATATTTGTACATAATCCAGAAATTATGCTCTAGAGACCAAATGTGAAACTTATCAAACTGCTTAAGACTTCAAAAAGCAGGTTAGTAGTCTTACGCTAGGCATTGGAATTCATCTTCCATCTAAAGACAATCGCAAATATCCATGTAGATATTCAAACCCACAGCTCATTGGTTAAAGAGCTGAGTACATTGAGCACTCAGGCTACCATATACTTGTATACTTATAGTTAACCATATCATAATTTTGTGAGATATATTTCTAAATGCTTATACAGCTAGCAGTGCATGTAGAAACAATATATAATTTATTTAAAATAACTCCAACATATTTCACCCAAGTCTTATATTAAATACCATGAGCCTGAGCAGTCTGGATCGTAACTTAAACAGATCCGATGGTCTACATCTATCCCCTTTGTAAGAGATGGTACTTTTTAAATCAGCTAATCTTTCCTAACTTTATTTTGTCTGAATATATATATATATTTTTTTTAATAAGTCAGGAAATGATTCACCTTTTCTAATTATCTTACATTAGCTCCTTAGGTGGCATTTTTTCGAATTATCTGTTAATGTTTAATTATCATTCATTGATCTTGTACTGATGATATCTATGATTCTTCGGTAAAAATTCTATGCTAATAGAGTTATTTACGTGATTTCCTCTGGTTTTATAATATTCGCTATGCTAACTTGGTATTTCATTATTGAAACAAATATCTAGTGTAAATATGGATATCATCAGGGAGAAAGAAGAGATGATCAGTAAGTAACTACATTCACAAATCATAAGGAGTTACTCAGTATTTTCTTACTCATTTGATGAGGTCTCCCTGTTCACCAATTATACTTACTACAAGAGACTTCGATTTTTGTGAGTTGATTTCGCTAAAGACATTGTAAACTTTGTTTGTACCATCAGTGCAGGTTATTTTAATGGCAGAAACCCAAATCGAAGGAACAGCAATGGGATGTTTTGTCTTGCCTGCTTTAGCTGATTATTTTATGGAGCATCTAGAAAATCAACCCTTCTGTACGATTTTCCCTCAACCTCATATTTGACTTCATTTTGTCGATGTCTTTTGCACACTGGATGGACTCAGAAAAAAAAACTACTACAATTCCTGGATAAAATAAATTCTTTGTACCCTGTATTAAGTTTACTATTGAATGGAATCCAACAACAATTTTACTTTTTTGGATACTTTAATAATCAGAAATCCTAAAGGTAGTATTGAATTTTTGGTTTGTCAAAAACCAACCCTTACTGATGGATAAATCCATTTGTCCTCATACCATCACTCATTGCAGAAGACAGTTATTATCAAAAGTCTCGTACACAGAGCTTCTGATTCCCTTCTGTTAGATGAATTAAATAAAATAAAAATCACTCTGATGACTAATGGTTACAGTGAAACTACCATTCAGAAAATTATTGACAGTTATCATCTACCATGCAGACTACCGTTCAATATGAAAACAATTTCCATGCTCTACGTTAAAGGAATGTCTGAACCAATGGTATGGATTCGTCACAAATTCAGTCTATACACTTCCTTCAAACAAGCTTGGAAACTTTTTTCTATCATCTACCAAGGGCAAATGACCACTTCTCTCTTTACTAGGTGTCTGTATCCTGTTCATGTCATGTCAACCTCATTACTTTGGACAGACTGGCTGCTCTGCTTTGATTAGAATCTAGGAACATTGAGACTATGTTGCATCTTTGGAATCTGGAATCAGATTCAAATTTGATTGTCTTTTTCTTGAAATATGCTGCACTGAATGAAATATATTGGAGGGTTTTTTTAATAAGTTCTATGTCTATAATACATGTGTTAGCCCTATAAGTATTCAGAAATATGTCTAATACACATATGCTCCCTTAAAATGTTTAATTTCATTAGATGTCTGTAGAAACCATGTGGTCGCTGTGTACCTTGTTAGTATGCCACTCGAGTTCCCTCCAAGTGGTCCTGTTATGCGCTTTTCTTGAAGCTTCAACTCTCTGGAGAACTATCACTCCATCCATCTCATTGGAAGTCTGTCACTTCCTCCTTTCCCAGGATACAACTTTTTGTGTCCAGAATGTTTCAGTTTTCTTCTTTGGGATCCGTTCATCTATCTACAATTCAGTGTATGAGATCTGTAACAGCCTCCTCTTATACATCTATAACAGGAGGCTACATCTCAAAAGCAGCTATCCTTTTCCTATTTGACTTCTTTAGGTTCCAAATTTTACATCCAGTTATTAATCTGGTTTTCCAGATTTTGAGTAGGTCTCTCACCATCTGTTCCTAATCTTCTTCTGATGTCATCTGAATAGGAATTATTCTCATTATTTAATTATTCTTGTTGCGTAGTTAAGAAAGTTATAATCTTTCTGATAATTTGGTATTATGATTAGGTTGAACTATTCACATAGCAAGATTTAGATAAGCACAATTCCAAATTATGATCTTAAGCATGTGCATACATACTCCCTCCCTTAGAGTTTTTCTAAGTAGAAATTAGAAAATATTCTTTAAAAACATGTATTATTATTATTATTATATAGCATCTTCATGGAGTCTGAGGATCATTGTAGGAGACCCACACTAACTTTTATGCACACAAGACCTATCATACCTATCCTTAAACTTATTTACTGTAAGGGCACTCCCAACTAATTCTGGTAATTCATTTCACTTTCATCACTCCATGCAAAAAATCTAGTTCACAAACACTCACTAACCACACTCTGACACAACTTTCACAGATTACCTCTAGCTCCTGACTGTCATATATTGATAAATTTTCCTTTGCATAAATTTTATAAAACCTCTTTAATATCTTATAAATTTCTGTCATGTCGCCTGTTTTCTACCTATCAATTAAACTTTGTAACCTACACACCTTCAACCTATCCTCATAGGGAACATTCGATAGACCTGTCACCAGTGTGGTCACTCATCTCTGAATTCTGAAAACTACCTCTTGTTTCCCAAGAAACCCAGGTAGTCAAATTAGTGTGCAGTAGTCGAGATGCAACTGAATCATAGCCTTATAAAGTGGGATAATAAATTTCTTATCTTTACTTGCTATCATGTTTTTAAACAACCAAACAATCCTTTGCTATTTTACCAACTTCTGCAATATGCCTCTGAACTTCAACTCTCTGTCCACCATTATCCTCCAACTCTTTATCCTCATCATTTTCTTACAATCCAGTAATGTCGGTGACACACACAGTATATAACCTTTTCAACACAAAGCTCAAAATCTTATATTTTGCAATATTAAATTAAGAACCATTATAATTTGCCCACAGTGGCAATTTATTTAAATCATCCTGCAGACTATCTACATCACTTTTATCAACTATTGTCCTCACTAATTTTGCTTCATCAACAAACAAACAACTGAATATCTCCCACTTAAATCTTTCCCTGTATCATTGGTATACAAATTAAAGAGTAGTGGCCCCCAGTACAAAACCCTGGGATACTCCACTAATCACCCACATTCTCCTAGATTCTACTTAATCATATACTACTCACTCACTCACTCACTCACTCCACTCCACTCTCTCTCTCTCTCTCTCTCTCTCTCTCTCTCTCTCTCTCTCTCTCTCACTCACTCACTCTCTCGTGTCTGTCAGCCATTCCCCTATCTATGTTACTAGTTTATATCAATTCCCATTTGCTCCAGCTGTTGTAATATTTACCCATGAGGTATTCTGTCAAATGCCTTTGCAAAGTCCAGTATTATGGTATAGCCATTTCCTTTATCCAAATATGCTGTCACGTTTATTATAAAATATGAATAAATTAATAAGATAGGACCTACCCTTTACAAAGTCATAATGGCCACTATAGAGTATCATATCCCTATCCATGCACTGTTGGATTTTACCATTAACCAACTTTTCAAATTCCTTAACAGCCACTTCTGATATATTAATTGGTCTGTAGTTTGCAACTTCTCTCTTGGAGCCACCTTTATGTAATGGAACTATCTTACTCTCTTTCTACTCTCTAGAAACCTTGCCAGAACTGAGCCTTAGATCGAATGGTTTCATCAGAGGCACTGCCAATTCTCTTACAAATAGGTTACTGACTGACATGCCATGCAGTTCCATTCCTGCATTTACATTGATATTTTTTCAATATGCTAAACACCTCCTGTTCATCTACCTCAATTTTGACATGCATGTCTGTCACATGAGCAACTGCGAAATCTCCACCTAGATAATACACCTTTGCAAAATGATCACTCAGCAACTCAGCTATTTCTTTTATTTCTGTCACCTTCTTACTTTCAACATTGATTAAAATCATCCTACCATAGTCATTTATCCTCTTACTTGCTACATAATGAAAAAAAACTCTTGGATTTACTTTGACCTGTTTAGCTAATTTGGTCTTCTTACCACACCAGTCCCCTTTCTTGATTGTGCTTTGTACAATCAAGAAAGGGTTTATCCTCCTGACCTTGGATATGAAGTCTGATATTTCTTCTCTGAAATAATCTTTGACCACTTCCCATGCACTATTGATAATTCTTTTCATAACTTACTCAAGCCATAGCACTGCTTCAAGATGACTCCAAGTCTATCATAATTACCAGAGTTTGACATTAACCCTTTCGTGACAGAGAATTTCATGTGTTGATCAAGTTTTATGGATATATCTTCTGATGCTATTACCAAATCCAGCACTCAAACCCCTGGTCACCTCTTTAACATGTTGTTTCTGATAATCATCTCTTAGCAACCATATACATTTCACTTCCATTTTGTCATGTCCCCCCCCCCTCTCTAATCTATGTCTCCAGTTGAAATCTCTCATAATAACTTCTCTGCCTGCACTCACAGGCAGAGAAGTTATTATGAGAGATTTCAACTGGAATTATGAAATCTCCAGAAGTTATTATGAAATCTCTCATAATAACTTCTCTGCCTGCATTACACAAGAGTAATTCCATTACTCTTGTGTAATGGAATTACCAATCCAGTGAAATCTAAAGCCTGTGACATTGCATTCAGCATTGCATAATCATTTCTCTACTCACACTGGGGGTGGCCAGACATATGCTTGATTGCATCTTCCCTAATATCTCTAGTTTCCCTGGTTTTGCACTTCTAAAATCTTTCAATTAGTCAAACAAGTATCTGGAATAACACAATACAAAAATATCCAAAGAACATATAATCCATACATACATAAATGCAAGAACAGGTATAGTTAATAAATGCTTTTCTTGCTCCCACTCTTTCAATAACTTTCAATTTATGTAGAGTAAAAAAAAAAAAAAAAAACTGTATATAGCCTAACAACAAAAACTAGTACAATCCAATATTGCACTTAGTGGTCAGGATATAGTATCTTAGGAAAATTTCCATAAATCAAATGAAAAGTAAACAGAAAAAGTCAAACTAAATATTTTCTCTGTTATCTAATTTGTTGCTTGTGACTAATGAAATGAAAACTCAAGTACTGAAAGTTAGATTAAAAGTTCTGATGTCACACATATCCTTTTCTTCCGCAAGGGATTAAACTAATTGACAAAGCAGTCCTACTCTACACTGATTGAAAATGTGATGAGCAATTGTGATTAACCCAAAATATAAAGAATATTAAAAAGAAAAAATAACCCTCAAATTTAAACAAAGCTCAGATTCAAAGGTAACTTGCTTTCAATGTCAGTGTCTTAGGTAGATGAATTTCATCACCAGGTGTGAGGGCACTTACCTACTTATATGATGTTGCTTGAAAAAGATTGATATTTGGTCTCTAGATCAGGGTTTCTGCACCAAGTAAATAATGAATAAAAATGCAAAAAAAATTTCATGGTACCAATGTACTATAGGTTTACAGCCTTTTGTGGGAAAGTGTTGTTTCCACCCAAGAGGTTGGCAATTACGGATCTCCATATATTTCTGTCATGGGATAATCTCTTACTCTCTAGTTCAGGTCCATCTAGTCCTTTGTGTTGCTATCTTCCTTATTTTTGTTTTCTTTCAGTTATTTCCTCTAATAAATCTTTTTTTAATACTTTTAGGCCTCACAATATGACTATCATCTCCAAAACTTCATCCAAAACCTCATCTTTTTAGGGTTTATAAAAATCCGACTTTTGAAAAAACTGGTTTTTGAATTCCAGTATTTCCAAAAAACCGATTAAGCCAATTTTCAAATTTTTACAAAAAAAAAAATATATATATATATATATAAAACAGTAAAAATATTTATACTTATTTTAAATTTTTTCAGTTTATTTAATATTTATGGAACTACAAAAACATAAAAAAAATAAAATATACTCCATACAAAACCAAATAAAAAAAAAACTAAAATAACTAAATATGAAGTATAAATTATAAATTTTTATTTCATTTAGTATTTTTCTTCAGGAAATATGATTTCAAAAAAAACATAAAATGTCCACTGAACTATTACTTAATCTTGTTCTTATTCTAGATACAAAATTGCCTGAAATTGAAAACACTCTCTCACTGGTAACTGAACTTGGTTTTATTATTTTTAGGGCATCAAATAATAAATCTAAATTCTTTGTTCTTTTATGGTTTGCCTCAAATACTGAAAATTCGGCCTTCAGTGTCTTCGGATTTGATATAATTTCTTGAGGTTCCTCAAGAAACTTATGAATCGATTTTTCTATGGCTTCTTTTAGAGCATTGCCCTGATTAATAGTTTCTCCATCTCCGATATATTTATCATCGGAATCTGTTTCCATACAAGAATTTGGATATATCCTAGACAAAATTTTTCTAGATAACTTAATAATATTGAATTTTGAAGCTAGTGGAAATACACTAGATTTCTTTGTTGAAATGTTTTGTGGATTTTGCAAATATAGCAAAAGGGTTACCAATCCAACTTGTCTTCTTTCTTGAATCTGTATTTCTAAAGCATTTAATAATTTGGAACTAATTTCAGTCTTTAAATTTTTTAGTTCATTTAACAAAAATTCAAATATGCCTTCACTTGTTAATAAATTGGCATCTCGTTGCCCTAAGGCCTCAGCTGCTAGATATACTGGTCCTAAAACTTTATGAAGCTCCATGATTTTAGGATATTGAGCTTCATTCCACATATGAGAAGCACCAATATCATTCAAAGCTAAAACAACACATTCCTTTCTTTTAGTGTTACACGGTGATCAGCATTCATTTTCGAAATTATGGATTTTACAATGTTATAACTAACTCTTTTTATTATCCTGTAGTAAATCCAGGATCCTAAATCAAAAATAACAATTGTAATACTAAAAATAGGACATCATTGTTACTGAAAGAAAACTATCTATAAGAAAAAATGTTTATTCATGTTATCTTAAATTAAATCTAGCTTGATGTAATTTATAATTTTTTTTGTCACTAGAGGTCATGACAGTAGAATAACATGTGATCAAATCATTGTTTCTCTAGCTTACGGTTTGTAATGTAACCCAGCTTGTCTTGTATATTTGTGTATGCTCCTACTTATAGCATGGTTGTAAAATCCATAATTTCGAAAATGAAAACAACACATTCTTTTAATGTTATTAATCTTTCAATCATGGAATTTAAACTATTCCATCTTTGAAGATGGAATTGTTTAAATTCCATCTTCAAAGATGACAGTCATGAATCACACTTAATTCCTTTCCTTTTTCTTGTTTTACATAATCCTGAAGGTTGCTATCTCCTACGGGAAATTTTCTAAAAAATTTGCAAATTTTTCTAATTTGGGAAATTGATTGTTTGTAATCATTAGTCAACATAGGAAATCCACAGTCATTATCTAGATCAAGAGAATTTAAAAAATCTTCGCCATAGTCATCTTCCGAGTCCTCACTATATATCGGTTTCAAGTCAAAATTTTAGCTTTTAATAATTCATTTTTACATATTAATTCTAGTATCTAAAATCAGTTTTTAAACCTGGTTTTTAAAAATCGACAAACCCTACTTCTTTTGGATAATGTGTATCCAAAATAAGGACGTACAGAAAAGTATTGAAGATCTATGGGATCATCACTGCTCTTCTTTATTGTTTAATTGAGGTGTAATGGAGTATTGAGAGCACTAAGAAAGGATTAAAAACAAATTTTAATGCGTTCAATATTTTGTCATCACTAAGACATTTTCATAGAGTACAACTAACACACACACATGCAAAGGGAACACAATCCTCAATGAAACACATGGCTCTGATTCTAAAGTCCTATCTAGGTGGTGCACCCTCTATGGGCATTTGTATGTAGCCTACAAACTGTAATTAATGTAAATTGGAACCTCTGACGATTGATGTTTCCAAAATTTTGGAAAATTTTCTTGCACCTGTATTTGTTGAAATTTGGTTGATTTTTGAGTTCCACTGCAGATTCCAAAAACAGTCTTTCTTTTTTTTAATTTACCTGATGGGACATAGTGGTGGTCTTCCATAATATTCTTGGAATGGTATCCAGTATATGGTCTACAAAACCAGATTGGCCATAGTCATGATTGTAGATATAAGATTTGTGTCTTATATCTGCAATCATGACTATGGTCACATATTAGTGGCTGATCTACCTGTCTGTCCGAAGTATGCTGACTTGCAGGAACAGGGTACTATATACTCCAGGCACTGAGAGAGGAGGGAGCTGATCTTTGGTAGAATGGATAAGGGTAGCAAGTTTCCATGTGGGGCTTAACGGGTGTAGAGGGTGTCCCTTTTTAATGACCTGACTATTTTTTCAAATGTGCCCTGGATGTAGGGGATGGTGATGGCATTTCTGAAATCCTTCTGAAAGAATGGCTGAGGATTGGAGAGGGGGATTGATTATTTTTTTTTATTCTGTAAGCACTGTAGCCATTGGTTAGAAAGGTATTGTGTAGTATATGGTTGAGTTCTGTTGAAAGAAATATTCCACTGGAACAAAGGTTGTAGGCACTTTTGGTTAGAGATTTAATGATGCCATGCTGTTGTGAGAGGTTGTGGTGGTGGGAAAGTTTGTGAATGTATTTGTTGTGGGTTTTCTGTATACAGTGAAGGAGGGGGGTTACCATTCGGTACGTGTGTGACTAATGGGTCTAGGAAGGGTAAAGTATTGTTATTTTCATTTGCCATCGTAAACTGGATTCTTAGATGTATACCATCGAGGTGACAGAGGAAGGAGTCTAATGTGTCTAGGCCTTGAATCCATATAAAAAGCACATCATTTACATATCTTTGCTAGATAAAAGCTTTGAGAGGGTGCTGAATTGTTTTTCAAAATTTTCCATGTAAAAGTGGCAAGTGGGGTGATGGGGGGGGGGACCCATAGCTGTTCCATCTATCTGTAAATTTTGTTCCTCCAAGAAACAAAACTAGAATCTATGGCAAAGGAAAAGAGATCTAAGATATCAGAAGGAAAAACATTTTTTCAGAGCGTTAAGGTGACATTCAAGATGATGTTGGTAAACAGTGAAGAGATGTCAAAGCTTACCAATAGATCTATATTATTTAAAAATTAAAGATGCCAAGAAATTATATTCTTGAAAGGAAGGGTCACTATCCAGACCGGTTTCAACCTTTATTGAGGTTCATAAGTGGGAGCCAGACCCAGAAGTGATACCCAAGTTGAAGTAATGCAGAAGTCATATTTCCATATAAAAGTAGCCGAAAGGTGTCACACCTTATTACTAAAATACTCCATATGTCTACTTGTTGAGCATTGTTGAGACATGTTTTTAGCTGTGTTTATTCCACTTTTCCACTCCTGGGGGTGTCCTCCTATTTTATCTCATGTGAGGTTTTCAATACAACTCAGTCTTCAGCTACTATGATGTAGTGGGCACCATATAAATATGGCTCCAATTCCTGGAAGAATTTTCATCTAACTAGTCCATCGGATGGAGCATAAACATTTATAAACCACATCTTAAAGAAACCTGAAATCGATATTCTCAAAAAAGGTTTCAATTATTTATAAACCTTATTTCACATCCACAGTATTTCCAGTCTATTGTTAAGATTCTCCCTTCTGCATCTCTTTGGATATTACAGAATGACCCAAGGAGGGAGGCAAAATAAGAACTCCTACTCCAGCCCTGTTAATTCTTCCAAAGCTCCAATAAGAAAGAAGTGGATAACTATCTGTTAAGATTTTTATATCTGCAGAAGTTTGTTTCTTTGAGAAATAAAAATCTGATATTATGGTGTAGCATAAATTTCCATATAGTTTCTTGTTTAATTTACCTATGGAATCCTCGCAGATTTAATGAGGCAATGCAGAAAGGGGATGCTATGATTAGTGAAGTGTCACTGGTAAGTATTTTTCTTCTAGATTTTGGATGAACCTGGTGAGGTCTTCAATCTGTGAAGGAGCAACTGTGTAGCCTGCTTCTTGTAAACTGTTTTCCAGTTTTTTTACAATTACTTTCCATTATTTCAATTTCATGCCTATCGTTCTTCATTTGGAAGCTAGTTATTTTCTTTTCATGTAGATGATAATCAAGCTGAGAAAACTTGGAATCAGCAAACTTTATTATTTTTTCTTTAATTATATCTCTTGCTTTTCCTTTACTATCATCAGATGATTCTTCATAGTCCATAAACTCTTCTGAGGCTGAAGAGTTTTCATTTGAAGATCCACAACCTTCTCCATCTTTACATTTTTTATTACTTCTTTTTCTTTTAGATGTAGTTCCTTTTTTTTTTAATTTATCCTCAATTTTTTATTTTTTATTTATTTATTTTTTTTTTGGAGGCCCTAGGTGTAATATCATTATAAGGCCTCAAAAGAACAAGTCTATTTCAGTTAATCAAATTCGTAGGTATTTTTTTTTGTTTATTGAAAATAAAAGTCAACATTTCCATAATAACTCATTTTAATAAAATTAAAATAACACAACATTGGTATACATATATTTGCATTTAAAAAAGTATAAAAATAAATCAGTTCAAATTAAATTTAAATAAAAAAATTAATAACTAAAAGTTTTTTTTCTGGCTTTGTTTGTAGCAAATATATCTATAATGTCATCATAATTAATCGAGTCCATTACATCTGATTCAGTGCATAATAACAACAGGTCACCTGTTTTTTTTTTGGTGCAAGGTGCTTCTTAAATAATTTTTTATTCGTTTCAACACTGAAAATGAGCATTCAGCACTTGCATTTGAAATAGGCATCATCAAAATTATTTTTAAAATTGTTTCTATGCTCAGAAAAGTAGACCTTAACTGATCATTTATAAATTTATACATATTTTTAATTGAAGAATTTTCTTCCTTTATCATTACTAAAAATTGCTTAACTTCATCAAAAAAATTTTCCGAGTCCATATCACTCCCATAAGTTTGTAAAAGTTTGTTAATACTGGTCTTGTACTTGTCTTGATCTATATCTTTCTTCAAAAAATGTCAAATATATCTAATATGTCTAAATACCTTTTTTGCTCTTTAATTAATTTCCAAAATTAGCTTATTGCAAATGACGTTAAAAGTATTAACAGTAATATAATCTCATCGTTAGATTGTGAAACTTCTTCACACATTTTTTCTTCATTTTTTTCACTTTTTCCTTCTCATCTTTATATTTTATCTCATCTGTTAATAAATTCGCTTCTTCATTTAAAGCAGCAAAACTATTTCTTATATCTAAAATAAAACCAACTAAAGACTGTAATAAATTATTAGCTAACAACAAATCATATCAGGATCTTGTAGAGATTTACCTGTAGTATTTATTCATTGTAAAATTTTGTCCCACACAACTTAAAATTGCTGTTTCTGATTTTCAAAATGTTCAGCCAATGATGAGTTCTCTAATTTATAAATGGGTTTTTCATTAGGAGAAATGATAGTTCAAGTAATGCCTCTTTAATTTGTTTATATCCACTTTTCAAATCCAATATAGTGTCAGCTCTTGTGGACCACCTCATTTCACTTAGTCTTTTAACTGTTATAGATTTTTTTTCTACATGTTTAAGGAGTATACTCCATCTTCTTGTTGAAGATGAAAAGTAATTATATACATTTTGAATAAAACAAAAATATTGCACTTCTTCCGGACAAGATTCTGCGGCATAGTTGCCAATTAAATTTAAGGAATGACTAGAGCATGGTATATAATGGGCAGAGGGACTATGTTTTCAGCCTAGCATGTAAACCTGTATAGACACCTTTCATATTGGCAGTGTTATCATAGCTTTGCCCTCTGCACATTTTTATCTCCAAGGATAATTCTTCTAATTTTTTAATACTACCTCTTCTAAATATAAGGAATTATATTGTGTAATACTGATGAACCTGATAAATGTTTCTCTAATGTCAGAATTTGCAGTCCTAAATATAACAGCTAGTTTTGATCATTATGGGCAACGTCTGTTGTTGAATCAAGTATTATTGCAAAATAAGCAGCTTCCTTAATTTCTAATATTAATATTTCTCTTTTTATCATTTCTTGTTTTATTAGCTGTTAACGCTATGAATTCATCATAAATGTGGTAAGAAAGATAATTTGATATGTCAGAACTACAGTTGTGGTACATATTCATGTGATGTTTTAAAAAATCATCAAATTCACTTAAATAATGACAGCCCCAATTATCACCTAGCCAAGAAACCAGCTTCAACATTCAAGGAGAAGGTAGGTCATTTCCCTCCCCCCCCCTCCTATATTAAAAACACACACTTTGTAAACAAAATCAGATATTATACTGGAAAAAGATGATTTATTAGTCAGTTTTGACGTCTCTGCCCTCTTCACAAATGTCCCAATCAATGACACAATCCTTCTATTACAGGACATATTCCCTCCTGATATCACAGCGCTCTTTGCACATGTACTACGTTCTGGCTATTTTGTGTGGCAAAACACTTTCTTTCTACCTACAAAAAGAAGGCACAGCCATGGGCTCACCATTATCCCCCCCCCCCCATTCATTTCTAACTTTTACATGGAACATTTTGAGCAACATGTTCTAGATTCCTCTCCTTTAAAACCCAAAGTCTGGCTTAGATATCTTGATGATGTTTTCGCTATCTGGCCCCCATGGCTGCCAGACATTAGACACTTTCCTCAGCCACCTAAAAACAACACAAACACATGCAATTCACAATTGAGATTGAAAAGCAGAACACACTTCTTCTAGATAAACTTGTCGCACATCTTCCTTCTGCAGTCTTTCCTTCACAGAAATCGACACATACTGGCCAATATACACACAAAAACTCCTACCACCACCACCCAACACAAAAACTAGGGGTCATGAATACACTAAAAAACAGGGCTTTGAAGATTTGCTCCACTGAAGAAGCACTTAAAAATGAATTAAAAGTTATCAGCAGCAGTAGTTTCCTAAAAAAAAAAATGGTTACAGCCAAAATACTATCAACAAAATTCTGTACAAGACTTCACTTAAAAACAAAAGTAAACAAGACAACAATAAAACTGTAACCATTCCATACATTAAAAGGATATCAGACAAAATGAACAGAATACTACAAAAATACAGCCTTAAAGCCACCTTTAAACCCCTTGCAAAATTAAAGAACTCACTCAACTTATACAAGGATCCTCCCTCTGCTGGCCCACCCTGGAGTATACCATATTCATTGCACCTGTAATTTGCCCTATATCGGGGAAACAGGATGCACAATTCCTATCAGAAAAAATTAACACAAACGACACATTAAATATAATAATTGTGGTCAAACTGGTCTTTCTGATCATGCTCTGAACGCTTTACATAGAATTGACTGGAAAAGCACCTGTTGTTTACATCGCACCAAAACATTGTATGAACATAAATTTAAGGAGGCCTGTGAGATTCTTATCAATCACCCTAATCTTAACAATAATAATGGCCTAAAAATCCGAAGCATATAGAAATCACGTATTCTATCCCCACTTAACCTTTCTCTCTAAGAGTTAATTATAAATAGAACCATAGGTAATCCAGGATCCTAAATCTAATATAACAATTGTCATGTTAAATTAGGACATCATTTTTCTGTAACAAAACTATCTATATGAAAGAATGTTTCTGTGATGTTGTCTTAAATAGACTATAGCTTTGATGTAGTTAATTTATTTTATTTCATTTATTTATTGTAATTTTATTTTATTTTCACTAGAGATCAGGCCAGTAGAATAACCGTTGATCAAATCATTGTCTCTTCAGCATACTGTGTGAAATGTAATTTAGCTTGTCTCTGTGTATATATATATATATATATATATATATATGTATGTGTATACTCTAGATGATGACCTTAATGAAAGGTCGAAACAACAGGAAATTAAAATAATTATTTATAACACTGTTGTAGAGTTCCATAATTTGTGTAAAATGAATGTTGATCACCATGCAATACTAAAGGAAAGTCAAAAAGAAATGTAAACAAACACAATAAATAATTTCTGCAAGAATCAGAAAAAAATATCGTTTATGGCATCTGAATGCTACCCCTAGTATACTCAGTAACTTAATGCTAGCTAGTATTCTTTTTAAAACCTCTCTCCAGTAACTTTCTTCAGATTGTATTTGTTTCATCAATTCAGAATGAATTCGATTATTTACAGAACTTGATTTTCTTTTGCGATATGTTCACATTGTTCGTATATGTTCAGTTGAACACTCGTGATCATATAAGGTTTGTGTTATATTTCTCCTGTCAATAAAACCATTCATTAAGTTATTGTTTGACTTAAAAACAATTTACAAAAATTTGGTTTCTGAAAAAATTAGCCACTCAAAGGAGAAACTAATTAGCATTAGTTTTTCTTTTGTTCCATTTGCCTTTTTTACAGTAAAAATATGATTCATTTACATTTCTGACATATATTCTATTGCTTTCTATGTATTCTTTTTTTAAATTGTTGATTTTACCAACATTCCGAGGCATATTTATTAAAATATGCTCGATAAATTGTTCATTAATACTAATTAGCCATACTGCTATATCGGTAGGATAAGAGTTAGCTTGCTATCTGGTAAAAACAGACTCTGATTGAAAATTTTTTTCAAAACACTCTTGATTTGTTTAATTTACTTCTTTCTCTCCTTTTATGTTTTCCACATTATTTTCTTCATTTTCACTTTCATCTCCTTCTGATACCAATACCAATGTTCCGCTTTCATTCCGAGAGGTACAACTTTAGTTCTATGAAATTCTTCACTTTCTTCATTTTCAGAATAACATAAGAAAGACAAAATTGACCCTTTTTGACTATTTAGTTTTTTTTTTCTCTGGGTCGTTTTCTTATACTAGCTCCGGATTCAGACTTTCTTGGCATCAGGATGTGTATTATATTATCAAAAGTGAAATAAATATTTATTAAACCCAAAATAAACATATAAATAAATAAAATGAATAATTACATTAAATGCTAAAAAAATACGAAAATAGAAACAGTAGTATCTTGGTTTTGTTAAAATAAACAAGTAACAATAAATAAGAATAATAAATTCATTGAAAAATATATTCTTACTGAATGCTACAACTACTTTAACCATATAATTAGATATATACTCTTGCATACTGCTTTACAAATGCTAGCCAAATGATGGTAACTAAACTATCAGTTGCTCTGATTACGTACGAACAACACTTAACCTCCCTACCAGCTGATGTGGATGAAATAGCCAGACCATTCCCAGCATTTTTCATGGATCAAATCATTGTCTTCATGGGCATTCTACCTTTTATCATGTAATTATCTCCCTCCTCCGTTAATCCCTGAACGCCGATTTTAGAGCCATTCAGAGATTAATGGCGATTAACTGTAGTAGAGCAACCCTTTGTGTTACTTGGAATTTTCTTTACTGTCGATATTTGTGCACAATTTATTTATTGTGTCTCTTCCCCAAAATGAAAAACAAATTTCACATGTGCAAAAATAATCAACCTTGAAATGACCAGAAATCAGCCTTTGCAAATGAATGTATTTAGTAAGTTGTCTTGTTCCGTTGCACTGATTTGAAAAATAAAAGACAATAAATTTGCTGTCTTTTATTTTTCAAATCAGTGCAACGGAACAGACAACTTTATGTTCTTTCACTTTACTGACAATATAGAAGAATTTTTTTTCGCAAATTTTCAAATGTTTGTTCATAATGTAAGGTTTTAAAATGTGGCCCCGTAGAGAGTTAAGCCCCACTTTGCGCCTATTGCACCTTATGTGGCCCTGTAGAAGAAACTAATGAGGGGCTAGGGATCTTGGAGTGTTAGTAGATAACAGGTTGAAGTTGAGGTACCATGTAGCAAGATCGCAAATACAACTCAAAAGATAATTGCAATGCTGAAATGAACATTCACATGTAAAGATAAGGATGTCATTTTGCCTCTTTACAAGGCCTTGATACGCACTTGGACTATTGTGTGCAGGTCTAGTCTCCTGGTGTCTGTTGTGATTCTGATATAGTGGAGAGAGTACAAAGGAGAGTGTTAAAAATAATATCAGGATTGTTGAATACTGATTATGAAGACAGATTGAGAATTTGTAGACTGCAGACACTAGGAAACAGGAGAAAGAGGGTTGATATGATTGAGACATACAAACTTCTGAAAGGGTCATACAGGATTTCAGTTGATAAGATTTTTCAATTTATGGAGGATGGGGAATGGACAAGAAAGCATTCTTGGAAGCTGAGAATGAATGCTGCTAAGAAGGGCCAGATTTTTTTTTCATAGGGTGGTGTGTGATTGGAATGGATTACCATTGGATGTTTTGAGTGCAAGCAGTGTGAATGAATTCAAGAATAAGTATGATAGCTGGTGCATGTAGTATGTGGCCTTCCTCGATGAGTCCCTGACTCCCTGGAAGTCTCTCTTAATAATAATAATAACAGCAATGTTAGCCAAGCACTCGGTATTCAGTTTTTTACATATATCTTTTTTTTTTTTTTAATGAAGTAGAAATAGCTATGGAATGAGTTTCTGAAATATTTTGAATGGTGTTGATTTTGAACTGTGTCTTTGTTATTTTTGTTTTTATAGCCATCCTCTTTTATAACATCACATGCCATTTTGGTTCTGTTTGTGTAGAAGTTGTCACCGGACTTCCGTTAGGTCAAAAATATCTGAACTTTGAGACCATTAGAGTTGTCTGCAAATGATGTAAATCCCCCCCCCCCTGTTTTAGTCTGGTTGGACTGGATTGTTCAGAGGGCCTTAAACAATGTGTGACACAGCTATATTCCAGATTTTCTCAAAATCATGGGACAGTACTATTTGTGGGTTGCATAGAATGGGGATGAGAAACTCCAGTGCATATTCATGTGTGTGTCTGTGTGTGTGCGTGCATGCACACACATGCAAGTCTTCCTTTATTCTCTCTGATTATACTAAAATTATCATGGGATCTTCAGCAGCACAAGATATAATCATATACTCATTTTGATTGAAATTAGTTGAATAACGTAGCTCAGAAAAGAAGGAAAAACAATTATTCTTTTTTGGATTTTTTTTCTTTTGAGAGGGTTTTAATTATGTTTTTAATTTGATTTAATGCATCAAATTTTGAATACCTCTGTCAGAAAAGTGTTGCATTTATTTATGGAAAAAAAAAAAGTGAAATAGATCCTTACTTAAGTATAAAGAGCTAATAAGCTTCATTTCGGCAATGAAAACATTACTTAAATTAAGGGGATATTAAATCCCACATAGTTTTAAAACCGAATAAGAAACTCAAAGATAATAAGAATCAGAGAGTTTCTTGCCGAATATAGTGAACTATAAAGTATCGGCGAACCCTAGCGTTAGCCAAATGCAAGTGATCCTAGTACATAGTACAATACTGGGCAGCTCGTTGCAAAGGGGGAGGAAGAAGTTCAGATTGCTATTCTTAGGTATTTTCCATAATGTAAAAACACATTTCCTAGGAAATGTATGCTGTTATTACATTATGGAGGGAGGTCACTACCCAGACCGGTTTCAGCCTTTTTTGAGGCTTCATCAGTGAGCTGCTAGACCTAATACCAAAGTGTATAGCGAAGAGAACTTATGTACTTTGCGAACGAGTTTCCCAAGCAGGTGCAACCATTAAGTTACTTAAGTATAAAGAGCTAATAAGCTTCATTTCGGCAATGAAAACATTACTTAAATTAAGGGGATATTAAATCCCACATAGTTTTAAAACCGAATAAGAAACTCAAAGATAATAAGAATCAGAGAGTTTCTTGCCGAATATAGTGAACTATAAAGAATCGGCGAACCCTAGCGTTAGCCAAATGCAAGGGATCCTAGTACATAGTACAATACTGGGCAGCTCGTTGCAAAGGAGGAGGAAGAAGTTCAGATCGCTATTCTTAGGTATTTTCCATAATGTAAAAACACATTTCCTAGGAAATGTATGCTGTTATTACATTATGGAGGGAGGTCACTACCCAGACCGGTTTCAGCCTTTTTTGAGGCTTCATCAGTGAGCAGCTAGACCTAATACCAAAGTGTATAGCGAAGAGAACTTATGTACTTTGCGAACGAGTTTCCCAAGCAGGTGCAACCATTAAGTTACTTAAGTATAAAGAGCTAATAAGCTTCATTTCGGCAATGAAAACATTACTTAAATTAAGGGGATATTAAATCCCACATAGTTTTAAAACCGAATAAGAAACTCAAAGATAATAAGAATCAGAGAGTTTCTTGCCGAATATAGTGAACTATAAAGTATCGGCGAACCCTAGCGTTAGCCAAATGCAAGTGATCCTAGTACATAGTACAATACTGGGCAGCTCGTTGCAAAGGTTTAATATCCCCTTAATTTAAGTAATGTTTTCATTGCCGAAATGAAGCTTATTAGCTCTTTATACTTAAGTAACTTAATGGTTGCACCTGCTTGGGAAACTCGTTCGCAAAGTACATAAGTTCTCTTCGCTATACACTTTGGTATTAGGTCTAGCTGCTCACTGATGAAGCCTCAAAAAAGGCTGAAACCGGTCTGGGTAGTGACCTCTCTCCATAATGTAATAACAGCATACATTTCCTAGGAAATGTGTTTTTACATTATGGAAAATACCTAAGAATAGCGATCTGAACTTCTTCCTCCACCTTTGCAACGAGCTGCCCAGTATTGTACTATGTACTAGGATCACTTGCATTTGGCTAACGCTAGGGTTCGCCGATACTTTATAGTTCACTATATTCGGCAAGAAACTCTCTGATTCTTATTATCTTTGAGTTTCTTATTCGGTTTTAAAACTATGTGGGATTTAATATCCCCTTAATTTAAGTAGTGAAATAGATCTCTTAATAGCAAACCATCAAAAAAGTTTCAACCAGAGTCATAGAAGCAATTCTCTTTAATTTACTATAACATCTCTTCAGCTATAAAAAAAAAATGTATAATCCAAGGTTTGTTTAAATCACAACTTATTTTTCCCTTCAGATTTTCCAGTATATGCAAATATCAGTGAGTTGTATATACCATCTAATGAAACATTTCCTCCTCCTCCTCCTCCACTCTCACCTTCAAGTTGCTTTGAGGACAAACCTAACAGGGTATGTTGGCTTGCTTGCTTAAAAGTAGTATTAATGAAATTCAGTTTATAGTATATAATTATAGTTGATAGTACATAATTAGATTTTAGAATAAGTTCAGTTTATAAAAACTTATAACTTTATTGTAACGAGACCATAAGCTTTTTAATAAAGATCATATAAATAGCCAGCCGGTTTCGCTAGCTGCTGACTAGCTTTCTCAAGGCTGTAGCTGTGCGAATACAAATGCAAAAAATTAAATGATACAGAAACAGTAGTAACTGTCAAGCAGCTCCATTTGATATTTCGTGTGGTGTAGCGTGCATGCTTCAGTTAATATCAAGTACATGACTACGCTTCACATGGTTTTTTGCGAATTGTAGTTCTGTTGAACTGAGAGAATAGATGAGGCTTTTCCATATATCTTTAAGAACAATACCCTGATTTCTATTTAAATTATTGCCTGTGCATAGTACTACTGCTGCTGTACTATTGCCTGTGCATAGTACTATTAGTGTCTATAGTCATCTTCGATGTAAGGCATAGAGCTGTTTTTCCAGTCTATAACGTGGTTGGAAGTTGAAAAATGATGAGCTAAACCTGATGTGATGATTCTGTTGTGATTGACATCCCCCACATGTTCTTTCTGTCTTATTTCAAGACTTCTAGAAGTCTGTCCAATATAGGAAAGGCCACACGTGTATGGAATTTTATACACTCCTGGATATTTAAAAAATGGGACCTTATCTTTAGGTGATCTTAAGATCTGTCTGGTCGTGGTAGTTGGTTTGAAAACCACTCTGATGTTATGATCTTTTAACATTCTTGCTAATTTCATGGAAACTGTACTAACATATGGTATGACTGCTGTGGACACATATTGGGACACCGTTTCACGTTGTTGATGGTTATTTTTAAACAGGAATTTTTTTTAAATGTTTGTAGAGTAACCATTGAGAGATAGAGTATTCATGATTTGAGACAGTTCTAACTGTTCATCTTCTTCTTTTGAAATAAACTTTTGGGCTCTATTGAGTAGCATATGCATTATGTTTCTGTGACTTATGATGGTTTGACAAATAATGTTGATATCTTCCTGTATCCGTAGGTTTCTTGTAGATGGAAAGTTGGAAATTGTTATCTTGTCTCTTAACCAATATGTCCAGAAAGGGTAGTTCTTTGTTCTTTTCAAGCTCCATAGTAAATTTGATCTTATTATGTAGTGAGTCCTATATTGGACAGACTTCTAGAAGTCTTGAAATAAGACAGAAAAAACATGTGGGGGATGTCAATCACAACAGCATCATCACATCAGGTTTAACTCATCATATTTCAACTTCCAACCACGTTATAGACTGGAAAAGCAGCTCCATGCCTTACATCGAAGATGACTATAGACACTGAACTTTCAAAGAAGCAGCAATAGTACTACACACAGGCAATAATTTAAATAGAAATCAGGGTATTATTCTTAAAGATATATGGAAAAACCTCATCTATTCTCTCAGCTCAACAGAACTACAATTCGCGAAAAACCATGTGATGCGTAGTCATGTACTTGATACTGACTTAAGCATCCGAACGCATGCATGCTACACCACACGAAATATCAAATGGAGCTGCTTGACAGTTACAGCCTTGAGAAAGCTAGTCAGCAGCTAGCAAAAACCGGTTGGCTATTTGTATGATCTTAATTAAAAAGCTTATGGTCTCATTACAATAAAGTTATAAGTTTTAATATATTTAGACCAAATATGAACAATTTAAGTTCAGTTTATAATGAAATTTGATTTTATAGTAATTTCTCTCTAGCTTGCCATGGATAATATTATTTCAGAATCTCTGTGAAGTCAGGAGATTCACCATGGGGAGTCTGTTCTAGGTGCCATAGTGTCTATGAATCTGCCTCTTAAATTCATTTACCATCTATGCTCTCTCTTCCACCCCCATCTTAGATAATGCATTCTACACACCCAACACTCTCCTTCCAAAAAATCTGCCTCTCACTTGCTTGCATAACTTCATTCCAATCATGAGAGGTTGCAATCCTGTTGTACATTAGTGTCATGGGTGTTGCTAAGAATGTAGATAATCTGTATTCTGTGCAAGTTGTAGAAAGTTGTTTTTCACTTGTCATAAAGTAAATTATATTTGACAAAAATTTGTATTCTTGTTTAATCCTTTATCCAAGTATAAGCAAACAAAGTTTGCATGTGAAGTATCTTCACAACTAAGCTGCTTGTATATAGAGGTTATTAATTGACTTCACATCAGTTGCTTTAATATCCCATAATGCAAAGCACACTTCCTTTCGAACATGTATGTTGATATGTATTAAGGGAATGGTCACTACCCAAACCAGTGGGTAGCAGACCCAGGAAGATATCAGGGTCAAATTAATGCAGAAGTCATATATTTATATTTCCCATATATATAAGTAGCCAAAAAATGTATCACATTATTATTATTACAATACTCAATCAGAGATAGTTGTAGAAATTTTTTTCACTTAGTTACAAAGTTTTTTTTTTAAACTTTACCGCGGCTCAACCAACGTACATCAGTGTGGTATGGTAGATCCCCGTACTCTGCGTCATTTTCTTCTAGAAATTCCTGAAACATTCTGTGTTTCAAACCCCGAGCTCGAATAATATAATTGACCAGAGCAAATACTACTTTAATCACATGATCAAACTGCAAAACCTTTGAACATAACACCTGCTGATGAATTAAGCATGAAATTTTGTCAATGGTTTACCTGCATACTGTTCAATAAATGTTACAGCGCCAACATTTTTTCCACACATAGATGGGGCACCATCAGTGCAAACTGCTACTAAATTCTTGAAATTTAAGGAGAGTTTTTCGGTTACACATATCTTTACGTTTTCTGTGATCTCCTTTCCTGTTGTTCTTCCTTTCATTGAACACAAACCAACAAGCTCCTCTGTCACCTCAAAATTCTTATTAATGCCTCTTACATATATTAAAAGCTGTGCAGTATCTTTCACATCAGTACTTTCATCCATAGCAAGCAAATAATAGATGAATTCACTAGCCGATTTTTGCAGGTTATCTTTAAGATCCTCGGCAATATCAGCCATCCTGCGCTGAACAGTCATACGGGACAAACTGATATTTTCAAAATTATTTTTCTTATCAGGACACAATTCGGAAACAGCAATCATCAGACACTTTTTTATCAACTCTCCCTCGGTAAATGATTTGCCGGCACAAACTATTTCTTGTGATATTTTTAAGCTTACCTTTGTAGCAACTTCATTTGCAGATGTCACCTTTTTAAAAGCTTGTTGCTCACCGCTAAGGACTTTCAATAACTTTGCTGCTTTTATTTGCTTTTCACTTGCATCCAACTTGCTAAGGTTAGGATGTTTCGATTCAAAATGACGTCTCAGATTGTACTCTTTCGGCACAGCGATAGATTAACAGAAAACAATGCACACTATTTTGTCCTTAAACAATGTAAAAAAATATTTGTTTGTCCACTCAGGGTTAAATGCTCAATGTTCCGAATCTATTTTACGCTTTTTACTTACGCTCATTGTGTCGAGATTGACAATATTAATTACAAAAAACTAATGATGAAAAACTCACAATAATGCAGGTTATGATAACAGCTACAACCAACCACTACACTGCCAAAGTCAGTCAAGGTATGGCCAACTTTGTGTAGTACGATTCGTTCTCGTTCGTAGACATCGTCGTCATCATGGAGATGTAACTTTGAATTTCCCCACAGCGACACTAGCACTAACAAAACCTCGGAGCAATTGTAATAATTTGCTATTAAATACGACAGTGGGAATAACTCCAAATACAATTTATTGTCGAGTTGAAAGGAACATGATTTTGACATTAATCGCATGAACGTAAACATGCAGAGTGTTAGTAAAAATTTAATTCAGCGCTAGGAAAAAATCATCTAACTTCATATTCCCCCCGTATGATTAAATAATTTCAATCAGGCAGACGGGCCAAAATAAATAGCCATGTGGGCCACATGCGGCCCACAGGCCGTATGTTGTGCAGGCCTGCTATAGACTGACTTGGACCAGCTAATGCTATAAGCAGATGTTAACAAGTGAGAGTTTAATGTGTCTTAATGTAAGGCATTATAGATGAAGAACATTGAAGACAAATTATCATATTAATGGAAGTTTCCTGCAAGCGGACAATGAAACTAGAGACTTAGAAATTATAGTGGACAGATGTGTTTAAATGCATCACATAACTGCAGTGTGGAAGAGTGCACTAACTTGTAAAAAAAAAAAAAATGAGGTTATTCTTCCCCTTTTCAAGGCTTTGTTAAGACAAATCTGGACTACTGTGCACAGATATGGTTGCCTGGGTTCCAAAAGATGGGAAGACAGGGTTAACATAGGTTAATAAGAGGAAGTTAACAGTAGAGTACAAGTTAGATTTTGCAGCTTAGTGGTGCAGGCAGAACTGATGGTTATCCCCGGAAACTTTCATAAGCGTAGGGCTAGGAATCATGTGAAGTCCAGATTCTTTTCATGGCAAGTAGTATGTGGAATGGATTGATGCCTTTAGATGCTGTGAGTGTATTCAAGGAGAGATATGATAGGTAATTAAATATAAGTGACTAATATGACCCTCCCTATGAGTTCTTGGATTACCTTGAGAAGCATACACTGTTTTGAAAGAAGTCAATGGACACCATAATAATATGAGAAAACAACAGCCATGGTGACCACCTCAGTAACTACTTCTTTTGCTGCAATGATTGCAGCAATCCTATAGAGCATACTTTAGCAATCGATGGACTGTCATTGGGCAGACATCCTTTGACTCACCCAAAACTCCAGTTCATCCCACAGATGTTCCAGATTGAAATCAAGGCTCTGTGGAGGCTAGTCGAGTGAGGTGACTTCATGTCCACAAACCATGTAGTTACAGCAGCAGCAGCCTTATGACATGGTGCATTGTCTTGTTGAAAAAGACAATGGTCATTTCCATAGAAATGCCACAGTAGGAAGTATCGCATTGTCTAGAATGTTCAGATACCTCTTAGAGTTCAGTGCTCGTGGCACCACAAAGAGAGGTCCAATGCAAAACCAGTATAAACAGGACCATACCATCATCATACTGTCTAGCTCCAAATTTCATAGTTGGGGTTATGCACTCTGGTAACCAAACTAGACCATTAAAAGTGTTTTTCCATTCATGTGTTCCCTTAAGTCAAGCTATTCAGAATAACGTTTTCACTTGCAAAAATGATTCTGAATTTTTTTGTTTGTGTATTCTGACAAATAAATACTTTATTTACATCAATTATGGACATATATGACTGCTTAAAAAGTTATTAAACAATTACTCACATTATAAGTTATGACCAGGGTATGCCTGTACTGTATATCTCCCCCCCCCCCAGGAGATCATATTGGAAATCTGCTTCATTAAAAGAGTTTATGCCATTCTCTAGATGAATCAAGTCTCCTTACAGAATGCCAATATAAATAAAACAAACATTGGTCAAGGAAAAAGCCCTGTGGTATCAAATGGGAGCAGAGTCTCTCTCTCTCTCTCTCTCTCAAATAGTCCCTGCTCCCATTTGATATCACAAGATTATCATCTATCCCAGAGAAACTCCAAGTTATGCAGCAATCTCTTCATCATCATTGCCCAAGTGGAAACTGGAGTAAAGAGCAAAGTAATCTTGGTATTCCTTTTGAAGAGCTGAAAGTTATGTTCCTTGGAGAATACTTCATGGGGAAGGCTGTTCAACAGAACCAAGGTAGATAGAATGAAAGATGACAGAATAGTAGGATCAGTAAGTGAACAGTTCAAGTGTAAAAAGATTTTGGACAGCTGTTTTTCCCATGTTGCTGCAGATTTAGTAGAGACAGCACACATAATGGTTGCTAGTTCTGCTGAACAATGCTCATGAAAAGATCTGTAGAAGAGACACAATGTAGAAACCGACTCTCTGTGAGACAGTGGCTAACTGAACCACTCTTTTCTGTGAACAGCATCAAGAATATTTAGAGAGGTTTTAGATGTACCACCCCAAATGTAAGAACAATATTCCAAGATTACGCAAATTTGGAATTTGTACAGAGTATGTAACTTGACAGATGAAAAATAATGTCTTGAGCAACAAATGACACCAAGTTTTTTGAAGCTGAGGACCAGGAAAGGTAGAGAGAGAGAGTCAATCTGAGAGGGGAGGTGGAGAGATCAGGTCTTGACTGTTCAGCATTGTCAAAGGTAAAGGGATAAGAAATAATGTCCTTTTTTTTTGTGAGTAAAAAAGACACATAATGAAGCACTTTTGGAAACATTGAAGGTGACTATGTTGTTGTCACCCCATTGAAGGGTGGAGAGTGATATCATCAGCAAAAATATAGATAGAAGTTGATGTATATAAGGAAGAGGGTGGATGAAGTAACAGATCTCTGAGGAACACCTGGATTAATAGGAAAATCTGACAGAGAACACTTTCCACCACTACACATAGTGAGAAACCTGGCAACCCAGTTACAAAGGGAGGAAAACAGGCCATAAGATGTCATTGAGAAGCTCTCAATGCCAACCCTGGAAGTATCTTTGAAATGTCACGTACAATAGTACAGGTTTTTCCAAAATTTTCCATAGCATGTATCCAGAGGTGATATAAACAAGAAGGTCTACCATGAATTTTGATTGGTAGAATCCATATTGGGGTTCGCTGATTAGTTGACAGTTCTCCAGGTGTTGAAGAAATTGACTGCTGATGACCTTCTTCATTACTTTAGACAACACTGAGGCAAGAGCAATAGGTCAATTAAAGTTTGATGATAGACATTTATCACCTTTTTTTTTTTTTTTTTTTGAATCAGCTGCATATAGGCTTGTGTCCATACTGCAGGTTGGATTCCATCTGAGTATAATATAATATATAGATGATAAAAAAAAAAAACAGGTGTCACTTTAGAAGCACATTTCTGGAGCAAAATTGGTGAATTCCATCAGGACCAGAAACCTTTTTTTGGTTTCCAGATTAGCATGAAGGTGCAGTGGTCTAAATAAAGAAGGAGGTGATGCCAACTGGAAGTATCTTTGAAATGTCATGTACAATAGTACAGGTTTTTCCAAAATTTTCCATAGCATGTATCCAGAGGTGATATAAACAAGAAGGTCTACCATGAATTTTGATTGGTAGAATCCATATTGGGATTCGCTGATTAGTTGACAGTTCTCCAGGTGTTGAAGAAATTGACTGCTGATGACCTTCTTCATTACTTTAGACAACACTGAGGCAAGAGCAATAGGTCAATTAAAGTTTGATGATAGACATTTATCACCTTTTTTTTTTTTTTTTTTTTGTGTGAATGGGCTGCATATGGGCTTGTGTCCATACTGCAGGTTGGATTCCATCTGAGTATAATATAATATCTAGATGATAAAAAAAAAACAGGCGTCACTTTAGGAGCACATTTCTGGAGCAAAATTGGTGAATTCCATCAGGACCAGAAACCTTTTTTTGGTTTCCAGATTAGCATGAAGGTGCAGTGGTCTAAATAAAGAAGGAGGTGATGTGCACCTTGGTCACCTTTGCAGCAGTTGGATTCAGGAGACCAGCTTTATCTTTAGGCAATATTGCAATACTACCATTTGGGTGAAAAAGAGATGGAAACACAGTTTGCAAAATCTCACGACAGGTTTTGTAAGTGATCAGAAGGCATAACCACCACTGACATAGGTGGAAAGTTTCCTACATTTAGCCCTTTCAAATTTAGACTTGTTCTATTAATGATGGTACTGCAAGTGCTGCAGACTTCAGTTTCAGCTGTGAATGAAGCTGGAGTTTTTATCTCAAGCTTTTTATAATAAAATGTTTTCTTTTCTTGAATCATCCTAGTACACTTTTTTGAAAAACCATGGCTTGGGTGGGAATTTTGAACAGAGCGAGAAATAAAGGCCTTCATTCCAACATAGATATTTTCTGTAACAAGATCACAACATGCATCTGGATCTGGAGTAGCTAAACAGTAATCTGAGCAAGGAAAGGAGGAGTAAAAGTCTTGTAGATGTTCCCACTTAACATTGTTATACTACCAAAGTATAACAAAGTAAAAAATGAACTATTTGTTTTATGTCATTGCTTACAGCAAATACCTCAGCTTCGCTTCCAGCTTGGTCAATGAAATTGGAAAAAAGAGCTAGTTAAAGTCGTGAACATTAAACATGAAAACATTGAAGTTATCAAGGAAGATGACTTCACTGTTAGGGAAATTGAATTGCAGGAAATCAATATTCAAGGATAAGAAGACAAAGAAGTCAGAATAATGTTCATAATTAGTGGACTGGTAGAGATATTAGATAAATGATGCATGATAAGGCAAGGAAATTTTAAGCCACAGAAGGTTAAAAAGGGGAAGTTTTAGTTTAAGCATCCTCTAGCAAGGAATTTCATTTATGCACAAGTACTACCCATGTAGCAGAAAGAATCATAGGGTATAGTTTGGATACTTAAGATGCGCAGTGGTTGTGGCAAAGATTTGGGGGGTTTGATCAAAAATAGATCAGAATTGGATGACTGCAGGAGACAGTGAGCATAATTTAAGTTGGTGATTATACCATGACCAATTGCCCAAGTGAATTGGGAAGAAATTTTTTGTAAGAATTTTCAAGTTTTTAAATATATATATTTTTTTTTTTGTGGCGGGGGGGATTTTTGCTGATGTCTTATAGACAGTTCAGATGACTCTGTTATCTGTTAAGACTCCGGTATTGTAAGATATATTTTTATCTTTTAATTAAGGTGCTTTTAATTTCATCATTCCACCTAGATTCTCAGTCTTCCTTTAGGTCTTTTTTCCCACCATCTCTGCTTTGCTAATACTCCTATTCTATTTTTTCATACCACTGAATTATGCAGTGCACTGGCTGCACTGCATAATTCAGAAAGCCTGGTCAGTGGGTCAAATTCTATATGCTTAGAGTAGAGATCTCATAGTACTCATCTATAAAAAGGGAAATAAAACCTGAATATGATAATTACAGGGATATTTCCACATCGAGTGTTCCTGATAAGATTTATGCAAGTATATCTATGACATAGCTAAGAAAAATTGTGGAAAGGAAGCTTGGTGAAGAACTAGCTGAATTCATGCTAACTAAATACAGGTTGTCAGGATCAGATTTTCACTTGAAGACAAATAGTTGAGAATTCTTAGGAATATAACAAGGATTTGTATTTAAGTTCCATAGAATAGATCTGGAAAAGAAATATTACAAGGTGCCAAGAGGAAAACTCTACAAAACACTACAGTTATATGGTGAAAATCAGCAGACTAGAGCCTGCTAGAGATATAGACTTCTGGAGTTCTGAGAAAGATTTGGGTATTGAACAGATGGCATCAATGACAGTATCATATTAAAAATGAGATATTAGGAAAGAATTCACCATTATTAGCATTCAAAATTGGCAAAACAAGTGCTTTTCATCAGGTTGATAGGAAAAAGACCCAGAGGAAGACCAAGTGGATTGATACAGTAAAAAGTTGCCTTAGAAGACAAAAATATAAGATCTGATAATGTTGGAGTTTTGACAGATGACAAATTAATTTGGAGAAAAATTGGTGATCGGAAATTAGTAATTATTATTATTATAACGCGATACCACCAAGGAGTCCAAAACTCATTGAGGGAGGGGCACCTACTCTACAAGTCCCCATCTCCACCACTCAATCCACCAACTACAGCGAACCACATCATCTACACTAATGCCATCTACTGTCCACTATCACCACTAATATTTTCACTGACAATTAAAACAGACTTATGATGTAACTTTTCATGTAGTACTATCATAATGTCCTCTACACTTCCTGAGAGTGCATACCAGGAATTTGATGATGATGTTGATGGTGAGTCCTCTTAAAATTATCTTAGTCCATCTAAACAGAGCTCGTAAACAACTTCCATATAATCCATTTCCTCTAGTTTAGTATCATCCTTGTGCAGTAAAGTTGTTTTGCCCTGTTATGCATCAGCACGCGCGCACACACACACACACACACACACACACACACACACACACACACACTGAAGATTCATGTAGCACATGAAGATTCATCTAAAACATTTGCCCCTTGATTGAAAGGATCTAAGTTTGACTCCTGCTTAGGATACAAGAAACCCTTATAAGGACTTTGTTTTTTTAGCTTAAGGTGAACTAGCCAATATAAAAATTGGATAGTAGGGTTTTCCTCCTGAAAACTTTGATTTTTTCTTCCCACATGATTGCCAAGATGACCAGAGGAACATGCGCAATTAAAATGTGTTCTCTGGTCCACATAAAATATACATAAAACATTGGTATCATAGTGTTCAGTCATAATTCTGGCCAATCCAGCCTTATGTCTTATTCTCTTTTCATTTTTCATCTTAAGTTTAAGAATATTAAACAACACCAAGAACAACATAAATATTTATTAGGGCATTGACTCTATAAATAGTTTCTCAGAATAGTAACAAGATCCTTATATCACTATAGGTATCTTCCATATGATCCTGTGAAAATATTGTCTGCCACACCTGTCTTGCAATAATACTGATTGAAACGTATTATTTCTTGTGTTTTTCAAGGCAGATGTTAACAGATTTTCCTATATGTCCATAGTAGATTAAATTTCAAGGCACAGGACATTTCATATTCATCTAGATGTGATTGAGTTTGTCCTTTGGTGTGTGGATGCAGGCTGCTAGTTGAATGTTGCATGGAGATTATATTTATTTAGTACTTTAGCTCTCTTTTTGCATGTACCTTCAATGTAGGAGATAGAAATAGTTGTGTTTTGGCATTGTGTGTTTGGAGAGGAAAAGATAGGTGATTATGTAATAATTTGTCTGTTTTCAAGGATTGTTGCCGTTATCTACAAGTGTGTGGGGAAAGCTGTGGCTTGAGTTTTGTCGTTAGAACCGATAGCTGCTTTAGAACACAATAGCTTCAGACAGCTGATTAGAACACAATGAATCATTGTTGGGGTACCATATTGTTGAGCTGGATGATGATGTGATTGTTTATGTATCTTTCAGTGTGTACGTTGATTTTCCATAACTAGAAAAAGAGAATGAACTATTTGAAAGACATGACTAATGTGTCAAGAGACGATAAAGAGTTATTTGATCCTTTTGTTATTTTGAAATGTATTTTAGGGTGTTTTCTGTTTAAATGCAGTAAAAATGAATCTGGTGTATCAGATCCATTGGTCCAAATGATAAACATTGTCTGTGTAGTGCAGCCATATTAAAGGTATAGATGCAGCTGTGTTCTGTGCTTTGTCCTCTAAATATTCTACATAGAAATTAGCCAAAGGAGAAGAATGGGAAAATCCATTACAGTTCCATCTGTTCATTTATAAATTTTTCCTTGTCATGTAAAATAATTTTCATTTTTTGTAAATTTTAATAATTAATATACATATTAGTAATAATAATTGCTATTGTTAAATCATGATATCTGGATTTTAAGGATGTAGATTTTTGGCAAACCATGCTTTGATACCTCTTCAGCAGATTGAAGAAAACTACAGTGCTATATAGAAGTTGTTACAAATTGGTGAACTGTTTTTAGACTCAGTGGCAACAATACAACACTCTCCTAATCTCAACAAGTATGGCTACAGGAATGTACCTAAAAATTGAGAGACTTTCTTTTTAACTCCAACCCAACAAGTGTAAACTTTTTGTTATCCAACATCTGAGGCCATCAAGTTAGGAACTGAAACAATTCCATTACGATTTGAATTGTTTCAAGCATTGTTATTGCCTTTGTACTCTGAAGAATCTTAATCAGTGAAATATCAGCTAATTAATAAATATCTTATTTAGTTTGTTATTGGTGTTATTTAATACCATTAAACTTAAAATAAATAACTGCCAGCACTCAAGTCTTTCTACACCTCTTCACTTTGGGAACTTCCTATTATTGATGCTCAAACAAGCAGGTTAAAGGCATTTCCAGTCCTTGCACAATTTCCTAATGTGCGTATAAGTATCACATCTAATCCAGTTGCTGTGTTTAATTTTATTATAAATATACTTCTTTTATGTTTTGTTGTTGTTTTTTAATTAATTATTGTCAAATTAATAGTGATCAGTGGAATATTCAAATTTGGAATAGGAAATTAGTAACTAATGAGCATTTTGTACACATATTTATAATAATAAATATGAACTTCATTTATTTGAATTCTGAGGCATAATTTGAAACCAAACTTTGTTTTTTAGGTTACATATCCAAAAGATTTAGCTGCTGTATTGGCACAGAAATTTCTTTTGCAGCAGCAACAGATTAAGGGTCACAGTAGCTATGGTAAACAGTTGAGTGATCCAGGACAAAATTTTTCATGTAAAGATAATGACGAATTCTGCGAAATTAAAAATGGTAGTTTATTAAGTTTTATCATATTATTTAGTTAGGCAGTAAGTTTGATATTTATTCCTGGAACAGTTTAAAGTCTGATTTCATTAAAAATATATTAAAAGTAGTACATTTTGATTATAACATTATAAATATATGTCTTGATTTTTTATTGATCTACACTCTACATATGTGAGCAAATGCATGTCATGAGAGGATTTTCAATTTCTAGATGTTGATTGTCAGAAGAATACATATTCCAATTTAGAATGTTAATAATTATTACATTTTCTTAATCACTATTTTTCAAAAACATGAAATTTGAATGTTATTTTATCTCTTCACAAAGCAGTTTTTTTTTTTTTTTTTCATTATTCAGGATTATTTGAATTTTCTTACTAAATAAGTATAATAATTCAGGTTTCTTAATCAAGTAACAGAAATAAAAGTTTACACTTTGAAACCAGAACAGTTCTAGATAGCATGTGATAACATAGGCACACTTTAGCAGAGTACCTTTTGCAGAATGCTTAGCCACCTCTTACATTCATTTTGCTCATATATCTCTATGTAAGTTATTCCAGGACACTGATAGACTGACTTTATTAAAATTGAGCATTTGGAATCCATCAAAAAATTTGTCAGGCCATTTGAATTTTTCTTTTAGTTGGACCATTTGTAAATGACTCAAAGGAACAAACATGTCCAATTTATATAATTCAATAACTCCATTCTAGCTAGGCATAATTTAATAAAATTTTCATATGCACACATGTGGATTTCATTTTAGTTTCATACACACATGTGGTTCCATTTCAGTTTCAGCTAGATGATTCTTATTAGGGATATTTGAAATTTGAAATTTTGAAATATGAAATTTGGTATTTAAGATTTCCAATAAAATCTTTCAAAATGGCATCAAATTTTGGTTTCATATAGACCATTTGCAGTTACAGAATTCGTTACATCAGCACTAACATTGTTTTGATAACTAGTATATTGTAATAAACCAAAAATAACTAAATATAAATAAGCTATATTTGCATTGATATATCTTGAATGGAAGGAGAATGAACACATAGCAGAAAGGAAATAGAATCTATACAGCTGCTGAGAGCTGGTTACTTAAAACAGCTTGCGATGAAGGAGACCTAGGGTTTGAGAGTTTTCGATCTGCTGATAGCATCTGAAGTTCTGTCCATAACCAAAGTAGTCATTTTTCCTCCAACTGGAAAGAGTGATCTTCGATGAGGTGATCATGCTTGTGAATTTTTGGATATATGTAGAACTACACAACTATTGATTATGATAAATGTAGGAAGAAGCCTGGAAAGGGTCATAACATAAGAAATAGTAAAGATGTTAACAGTCCATTAGAAATGGTCAGGAAGTATGAAGGAAGCATTGTTAAACTACATACCCAGGTGGGAGTTACATGGATGAGTAGCATTTATTAAACAGGAACTGAAGAAACAAATATATTGTGGAGGGAATTGAAAGAGAAATGTGACCATCAAACTTATGAGCGATACAAAGCACTGGCAAGAAGGGTGACTCCTGGTAGGAAATGCTTATTCTATATGAGAGGAAATTAGCAGAGTAGGCCAAAGAAAATCCCAGAGATTTCATTTACTATATGGTAAGTGAAATGAAGAAGGATAACTTTAATGGATGTAAAGTAGTAGCAAGATAAGAAAATTAGAAGAAATATTAAGTGAATCACTTTATATGAGTATATCATCCAGGTGAAGATAATGCAGTGACTGATGTGATGGGAACAGTGTATAAACTGGAAGCATGCTTTGGATATTATGAAATCTCAGTGTGAGTACAGGCATCTGATTGGTTATGTGCAAGAAGCACATTAAGTCTCTGTACTGGTAGTCCCAAGGAGGTGGAAACAAAGCAATATAGTTCAAGATGGTAGTGAAGTATAGACTGATCAGTATGTCAGGAGTGTAATATATTACACAGGAGTGGGTAATATTTTTATATATGTTTTTATTAGCAGAATATTTTGTTTTAGTTTATTTTTCACTTGGTTAGAATATAATAAATTTAATTTAATCCTTTATCCAAGTGTGAGCAAACAAAGTTTGCGCCTGAAAGTATCTTCAGGACTGCGGTAAGGTGGTGCAACACCAGGAGTAGCTTGCTCCACCTTTGCAAGGAGTCGCCCTGGTGTTGCACCACCTTACCCCAGTCCTGAAGATACTTTCAGGCGCAAACTTTGTTTGCTCACACTTGGATAAAGGATTAAACTAAATTTATTATATTAGCAGAATAGTTTGAGATGATATATTTTTCCCTTGTTTCACTATAAATTGTTTTTATATGTGAGAAGAATGTTTGAAGTTTGAGGTGTCACCTGGTGGCATTTTGCTGGAAGTTTGTGTAAAGAAGGCTCCTGGTTCAGATAAGTTTTTTTTTTTTTGACTAATTAATTGTAAATAAGTGTGTGCTTATGTGTAAGAGTTGCAGTAGAAGTTGTGCACATGCAGTGTTTGTAGTGTGTTTACTACTACTATTTCTTCTTTTTCTTCTTCCCTTCAAGTATTAGGCCTGTTACGGAGCTATCTTTAGCCCTTCTAAGCCGTACCCATCCTGAGGATAAGGTGGCTAGCCCTATGCCTCCCGGTGTGTGTCCTATGTCTGTAGCTGCATGCGTTCACGGGGCCAGTTTGCCTGCTTGTGAGAGGAAAAACCCCAGATAAACAGGGGAGAAAAACCCTTCTGTCCATATCCAAAACCGGCTAACTTGGCTGTGTCTGAGAAAGATCCTTAAGCTCCTCATGGCAGCGATGGGAATTGAATCCAGGACACTCATTTCCCCAGACATATGGTTGCGAAGCGCATAGCCACTCTGCTAACTGCATGGACAGTGTGTTTACAAAATCATTAAATTTAGAGTGGTGTATAGTAACTGCTGAAGTAAAGATGGCAGCAGCCTTGTCTTTGTCTTTACAAGAGTTTAATTTTGATTTTAGTCGTTTCATAAAATATGAGGTGTGTTATATGTATTTGTTGGATTATGTTGATAAATTATGGATATTTAAGGTGGACAGAAGGAGGGTGTGTGTGCAAAGTGTGATTAAATGCAGACTTGATGGGTGGTAACATATCAGTAATTGAAGATGTTAGTAGCGAGAATGCCACAAGAAGGATGAGTGCTCATCTGAGAGAGAGAGAGACACTGTAAAAGAGCAGTGTAATATTGGTAAAAAAGTTTTGAAAAGCAAACGAGCTATCTGCTGCTTTATCTGTTTTCCTGGAGGTAAAAGAAATAGAGTGATTGAATATGAGGAGTAAGTGAGCAAAAGATTTGGTAATGATAATATTTTCACTATATTATTTCAGGAAATTACAACGTACTAGGATTTACATTAAAATAAATTTTAATATATTTCTATATTTCGGCAACGTCACGCTGCCATTTTCAAGAACTTAGGTACAAGATACGTGCACGCAGGCACAGCAAAACAATAAATGAGCAAGAAGTATGAAGCTATCATTTCTCCTAAAGTCCTGATAGTGCCCTCTAGCGGGCAATGTTGGTATTCTTGGGCGATTGGGCTGAAGGTCTTCTGATGTAGGTTTCCCAAATTTGAGGAAGTCTCATGCAGCCAAATTTGTTGAGGTTTGGCTCGTTTCTTAAGGCTGAAGCTGATTCTATGAAAAGCCTTTCATATCTGTATTTGCTACGGTGTATTATCCTGGCTTTTTTCCACCGTATTCTATGGCAGGTATCCAGAGCATGGTCAGCAAGACCAGAGTGGCTGTATTGGTGGAACCGGATGTAGTCCTTGTGTTCTGAAATTCTGATATTTGCTGTCCTGCCTGTTTGGCCGAAGTAGGACAGCTTACAGCTGCAAGGGACCTGGTACATATCAGGTAGGTCTAGGGGGGGAGGTTGGTCTTTTGTTGAGCGGATAAGGGATGCCAATTTTTTATAAGGTTTGTAACAAGAAGTTAAGTTATGTTTTTTTAAGATTTTTGTTATTTTTTCTGAATCTTAAAAATCTTAAAAAAATATTTATTGTTTTGCTGTGCCTGCGTGCACGTATCTTGTACCTAAGTTCTTGAAAATGGCAGCGTGACGTTGCCGAAATATAGAAATATATTAAAATTTATTTTAATGTAAATCCTAGTACGTTGTAATTTCCTGAAATAATATAGTGAAAATGCATAACCAACGTCTAAGCCTTTCCACGAGAAAGGTAGTGATAATAGGGAAAAATTACTTGACTGGGAACAAGGAAAACATAAGACTGGATATCAGGAGGTTGTTGAGAAGGATAAAAGATAATAGTGTGATAGGAAAGGTAGTCATTGTGTTGCCCAGGTATGACAGTGATGAGATGAGGCGGAGAGCAAAGATTGTGGATGATATGTTTGTGGAAGTGTGTGTGAAGAAAGAAGAGTGCAGTTTGTTAATGTGTGGAATGAGTTTAAAGGACGAATTGAACTGTATATGAGTGGTGGACTGTGTTTGAATGGTTTTGGTGTCAGTTATTTGGAGAGACTGCTGCTGGAAGGGAGAGTAATGGGTGCAGAGAATGAATCTGAGCAAGTAAGAAGCGATGTGAAAGAGTGGGAAGCATGAGTGTAGAAAATGAAAGAACACATGTGCAAGTCAAACAGGGAAGCACAAGGTAACACAGCGTGAAAAAGCTATGTTACACATGCTCCAAGAGGATGTGAATGTGTGCTTAGACAAAAGGGAAGATGACCTTGGATCAAGGAAAAAATAGTTGGATTTAAAGAAGGTTCTAAGATGAATAAGGAGAAAAAGAAATGGCTTGAGTTAAGTATTAGAGAGTTAAGTATTGCTATAGATCCGGGAATGAGCTGTTATGTTTGTATACAAATGCTAGAAGTTTAAGGGGGGGAAAAAAAAAGCCAAATGAAATTGCATTGATTGAGTTTGTTCACCCAAAAATTGTTGGAATAAGTAAGACATGGTTATATGAGGATGACATTCTGACAGGAATAGAGATAGAAAAGTTTGATGTATTTCAAAAGATAGAAAGGGTAAAAAGGAAGGTGGAGTACTATTGATGATAGAAAAGGAGTTATGTCCATACAAGGTAAAGATGCAAGAGGGAAATAGGGGCAATGGTTTTGAGGCAGTAGTGTGAGATAGAGGTGAATAGAATGAAATACTTTATTGGATGTTCCTATAGACCTGGTAATGTGGAGAGTAGTGACCAGAAAATGAATAAGCAAATTAGCCAAGCCAATTGAAAAAGGGTCATCATTATGGATGATTTTAATTATGGCAATATAGACTGGGATATTGAGATAGCAACTGGAAGTAAAGAAAATGAGTTTCTCAGGTTTTTGAGGGACAACTACCTCAGGCAGTATAACAAAGGGCACATGAGGATTTGAGGGTCTTGGATTGGATCATCTCATCAGAGGATGTTATTATTATTATTATTATTATTATTATTATTATTATTATTATTATTTTGACACCTCCAGGGAGTCCAAAGACTCATCGAGGGAGAGTGTGCCGACAGCATCGAACGATTGGTCCCCTTCCAACTACTAACCGCGCTCAAACATACTTAACTGAGCCATTAGTAGCAGAGGCTCTACCAATCGACCAACCTTCGCCGGCGAGGTGTCAAATCTACCTCCAGTTTGCGAGAGACTGACCATGAAGTGATTACCTGGGTGGTTGCCAGCAGCATAAGGACTTCTGCGAAGAAAGGGTATATGTGGAAAGAAGGCTGGTGATTATGAGGAGCTCAGGAGACAGCTTGCAGGTGTAGCATGGAATGAGGAGTTAGGTGGAAAGGAGATCAGTTCTGCTTGGGTAATATTCAATAACTATCTAGTAGAATCAATGTCTAAATGTATTCCAGGGATAAGAAGGTTAAATAAGGTAGATGTGAAATGGATGAATGAAGAGATTAAGCATGCAATACAGAGGAAAAAGGTATTATAGAGACAACATATGGGGGGAAGGGAGTCTGGAAAGTTCTGATAAACACCTAGAACAAAAATGTGGAATATAAGAATATAAGTTACCTTGCCATATGGTATTTATCGTGGTTATATCATTGCTTTAATATCATTTTTGTTCTCTAACATCTATCTCTAATCCAGAGTATTTTAGAAATAAGGTGTAATACCTTTTGGCTACTTGTATATGGAAATGTGACTTCTGCATTATTTCAACCTTGGTATCACTTCTGTGTCTAGCTTCCACTGATGACATCTTGCTTTTCAGCAAGATAAAACTTTGGTTTTCTTTCATTTGTTTTTCACTTTGATTTTATTTTACCTGGTGCTAGTGGTGATTTTGCCCCCCCCACCACACACACACTAGTACTGTTTTTTTTTTTAAGGAAATATTAAGATTGCTGGTAGTGCAGTTAATATTTGCATTACAGGAATACTTTTGGCAGTATCATGGCTGCCATTTTATAGTAACTCAAATAGAGCATTTGTTGGTGGTGTAGAATTATTTCCCTATCACAGGATTATTTAATTCTCAGTCTTACGACTGAAAGAGTTTTTTTCTCTCTTGCAATCAAATGTAGAGGTTTTGGTCTTTTTCACCACCTGAGATAATGATACCAATTCCTACAAGAGTGTGAACTCTAGGAATTGAAATTCCAGGATATGAAGAAGTGAGACGAGTGACTAAGGTTTTAAAAGATATAGTTGGTGCTAATAAGATTTATCCTTTCACTCTGGTACAGAGGAGGAAAATTGTAATTAAAGATGTGGAAACGAGGGACAAACTATTACAGGGTTTTACTTTTGAAGACAGCACAGTTATTCCTGTAATGGTCGAGAGCCAGGTAAAAACAATAAAAAGCAAAAGATTTCCAATGGAATATATAGAGAAAAACAATGAAATTCTTGTACAGATATTCTCAAAATGGGGTAAGATTAGTAACATGCAAAAGGGTTTATCAGGTGAGGGTCCAAACTGGTTTTCTGGTGATGTTACCTTCACAATTGTTATAAAGACACTCGCACCAAATTTTGCCAACATCAGTACAATTCGAGTTATGGTAAACTATCCCAGAGTATAAAGGCAGGCGGAAGTCTAAGTGCCTGCATGTGGTTCATACAATCACTGGAGTGGTAACTACCCCAAATTTAAATGTTTCAACTGCATGGAAATCGGACATATCGCTAATCAGTGTCTCAAACCTTGTCAGAAATGCGAAAATTCTGAACACAGCACCGTGTTAACACCTGTCCTTTTAGAACTTTTGCTGAAAGATTGGGAGCACCAGTAGAACTAGAACCAATTAGAACACTGAATATATCAGAGAAGCATTATGAAGAGTTCCTGGATCTTCCAATTCAGTCTAGTAGAGTCAGCAATTTTAAACGAACTACACTTGGTAAAATCGCAAAACTTGCGCAACTAAATCAGCTGTCTGCAAAACTGTGTATTGGGTTGGAAGTCGACTCATTAATATATAGAAGGAATAGGGTCTGTGAGAGAACTGAACCTTGTGGGACTCCAGCATTAGTTGGATGGTGAGAGGATAGGGAGCCATCTACCATCACACATAATGTGCATCCAGACAGGAAGCTGGCAGAAGTCCTGAGACAGTCCAAAGATGGAAGTTTGCTTAGTAAGCCTTGGTGCCAGATCCAGTCAAAGGCTTTAGCAATATCGAGTGCAACTACTTGGGATTTGCCAAATTTCTCCATGGCATTTGTCCAGCAATGGATGATGTATGAGAGTAGATCTCCTGTTGATCGGCATCGACAGAATCAGTACTGGTAGTCGCTTTAATAGCTGGGTACCTTCAAGGTAGAGTAAAAGTTGAGAGTTGATGGTTTTCTCCATCACTTTGGATGGAACTGAAGTGAGATAGGGGGTAGTTTGATGGCAGTGATATATACCAGTGGAGTAAGAGAGTATGTACAGATGGCTTAGGATAGGAGTCAGTTCTGGTGCACAGACCTTCAGAACAATTGGAGGGAATGCCATCAGGGCCAGGAGACTTTTTTGTGTCTAATTTAGACAACAGGTTTATGATCTCTTTTTGGCAAAAGGATACAGGGGCATTGTATGTTGGGCAGTTGGAATGACTGGATGGCATTTGCCATTGTCAGTTATGTGTGCATTGGAGGCAAAGTGTGAAGCCAGGAGGTTAGCTTTTTCTGTGGGTGATGTTGCAATTGAGCCATCTGGGTATGATAGGGGCAGGAAGGCTGCAAGTGTCTTGCTTTTTTGCCTATTCAAATTTTGTTTTAGAAGCATTGATAATTTTCTTGCATCTGTTTCGGGCTTCAGTATAGGAATTGAAGGAGGATGGGTTCTTGATTTGAGCCAGTTGTGGTTTGCCTGGTTTTTCATTAGTTCAGCCTTGGCACATCTTTTGGAGAACCAGGGTTTAGATAGGGGATGGCAGTTCAGAGTATGTATGTTTTCATGTCATTGAGGATTACTTTGGTGATACATTTGGTGCATATGTTTGGACGGGAAGACTGGAAATGATAATCCAACCATGGGAATGAAGCATAGTAGTCTTGGAGATGGTCCCATTTGGCACTGTTATAATACCAAACTACTTTTGTGTTGGAGTGACTGTGTAAGTGTTGTTACATGGGGGGAGGAGATGAGCACTAGGTTGTGGTCAGAATTACCCAGGGGAGCTCACTACATTCACTGCATATTTGGAGGGATCATTGATAAGGAAGAGATCTAGGGTATTTGGGGAGTGGTTGAGGTTATCTGGTATTCTGGTTTGCATGTGAACAAATTGTGTAAGGTGATGAAACATTAGTGATGGCAAATATTTCAGCATCTCTGTCTGCAGGTTCTGTATCACTGGAAGAGTAAAGCGAATTGGTGTTATGGACATTAAAATCACCCAGGAGGATGATTTCACTGTTATCAGAGTGGGACCGGAGAAAATCAGCTTTTAAGGAGAGGAAATGAAAGAGCTCAGAGTGGTTGTGGTATTTTAGGAGAGTGATAGAGACATCCGATGAATTTGACTGAGTGGGAGAGGGATATTTTCAGCCAATGATGAGCATCCCTTTATTTTTTTCACCTCACTAAAGGTCAAAACCAGTCTGAGTAGTGACTCTTTCCATAGTGCATAGCATTATATATGTCTGTAAGGATATCTGCTTTGCATTATGGGATACTAAGGGAATTGATGTGAAGTCATTAGCCTCTATATACGAGATGCCCAGTCATGAAGTCACTTCATGCACAAACTTTGTTTGCCTACACTTGGATAAAGGGTTAAACCAAGAATATAATTTCTTGGCATCTTTAATTTAAAATAGTTTCTCATGTCTGAAATGTTGAATATGAAGAAAGGTTGAGACGATGCAATTTGCAGAGTCTTATGGATAGGAGGAAGGGGGGGAGGATGATATGATAGAGATCTACAAGTTAGTAAGGGGTTGTTATAGGATTAACGTTGAAGAGGTTTATCATAAAATCGTGGGAGATTGGGAAAGAACAAGAGGTCATCCCTGGAAGCTGTATAAGGAAGGTATGAGCAAGGAGTGAGAAGCAGGTATTTTCCCTGCAGAAAATTTGAATGTGTTTACAGCTGACAAAGGGACCTCCTAGATGAGTCTTTCACTTCATTGGGTCTTAGGATCTCACAGTTATCTAACCTTTGAATGGGTCAGTGCATCAACAGACCTTTTAGTACAGACAATGTAATTGTACCTTCAGTTACCCAACCAGCAAATTGTTTTTCCATCATTGTTGGATAATTGAAAGGTTACTGTATATTATATTATATATATAGAGGGTGATATGTATTATATATATATCACCCTCTGTCCAAAAGAGACCAAACTTTTGATAGAAAATAAAAAACACAGACCTATTATAATTATTCAAATATTTTATTTCAATCAATATACTCTCCCTCAGCTTCGATACAGTTTGGCACGGTCAATTAATTCGTTAAATGAGTTTTTTATATCGGTTTTTGGGATACTGTTGAGGGTTGTGGTAATTGCTGCTTGAACATTTTCAGTGGTATCATGTCGCTTTCCTTTCGTTGGCAAATGAAGTCTGGGAAGAGAAAGAAGTCGCAGGATGCTAAATCAGGTGAATACGGCAAGTGATCCAACACACAAACTTGGTTTTTCTCAAAAATGTCTCACAATGTTCGAACGATGAGATGGTGCATTATCGTACAAAAGTGACCAGCTGCCTGCATCATGATATTCATGCCATACATGACGAATTCTCGCTATCAATTTGCTTCAAAACTTCCAGATAAAATTCACCATTGACTGTTTGCCAGGCGGAACAAATTCTTTGTGGATAATTCCCTTAGAATCGTAGAAACAAATCTGCATTGTCTTTACTTTTGACTTCTCCAAGTGACTTTTTTTCATATGCTCCTCTTTTGGTGGGTCCACTCAGCACTCTCACGCTTTGTTTTGGGCTCATACTCAAAACACCACATTTCATCACCAGTAACGAACATTCCAAGGAAGTTTGAACCCTTACGAGCGGTTTTAATGAGGTCCTTGCAGTGTTCAATTCAATACATTTTTTGATCATCGGTCAACTTGTGGGGAACAAAAACTGTCTCACATTGTTCGAACGATGAGATGGTGCATTATTGTGAGAAGTCAATTTACGAAGGACCAAACTCTCAGCCAAAATGTTGTGCACAGTTGATTTTGAAATCCCCAATTCATCTTTAATCAATCTCACGGATGATTTCGGGTTTTCTTTGATGAAATCACGCACTTTTTGGATGTTAACTTCGCTCAGTCCAGTTTTTGAATGGCCCGGCTTTTCGTTGTCCTCAAGCATCTCACGACCATTTTGAAATTGCTTAAACCACTCGTAAATTTGAGTACGGGATAAGCATTCATCACCGTATGCTTTTTGAAGCATTCGATGCGTTTCGATAAAATTTTTACCAAGTTTAACACAAAAGTCAATTGCAGCTCTCTGTTTGAAACTCAATTTCCGACCGTTCGTCAAAACACACTGTCACTCTTGGCACTATAACTCGACTTCTAATGAAACAAATGTCATAAACAGGTGACACAACACTAATGAAGGTTGCCTCTTTCAACAACAAGAAAATACAACAGGCGGCGCTACTAGTTTCTTCTATTTTCGAAAAGTTCAGTTTCTTTTTGGGTGTATACACACACACACACACAGAGAGTCCATTAAAAAATGTATACACTTCAGCAAAAGAAAAACCTGTATAAAAATTGTAATACTAAACTTATACAGACATCAAGGGATGAATACAAGTTACTTCTGACTTCTACAATTACACGAGGTGATCAAAGTGGTTACCATAAGCATCCGGACACTTATTATTACGGCAAGCTACTTCTTGGACAATGTTGGTCAAAGTGTCCAGTGGGATTGCTGTGCATGCTGTTTCGATTTCTTTGGAAAGAAATCGAAAAAAACCAGCCACTAGTGTAACTGGTTTTCTTAGATACACTACATCCTTAGCGTTCCCCATAGGTAGAAGACAAAGGTGTTAAATCAGGAGAATATGGGGGGAACTCAAAATGGTCTTGCGTTCCTCGAATGACAATTGTGCCTTGGCCATTTTGTTTGACTGTCCTACCGGTCACGTGTTGATGCTAGTATTCATGTGAGTAATGACATGCTAGTATTCATGTCGTTACTCACATGAATACTAACATCATCTACGGACTTCGATAAAAGTCCATAGATGACATCTGTTAAAGTGTGTATATATTTTTTTGACCGACTTTGTATATATTAGCTCCCACTCAAGATGTCTCAAGACCAATGGTACCATACGTGGCCAAGTTATTGGAGAGAAGAAAGGAAATCTATTAATGCATTTCTTGAGGAGTTAAAGGTTTGTATACATTGGGGAAAATGGTATGGGGAAGACAGGATAGAGGTATGTGGAATAAATGAAGAGGAGTTGGTTGTGGGTTTGTAGCTGAACAGGATATGGATATTGACCAGCAGCCACTCATATTCATACATGATTAGAGGGAAGTGAAGGAATAGGGTGGGTCAGTTGAATGGAGCAGTATCCATGGAAATACCTATAGAAAAGATATATTGCAGAAAGAAAGCATCATTGGAACAACCAATTGGAGGGAGTCACAAAAGAGAGAGAGAGAAAAAACAAGGGCCATTTGTTAGGCAAATAGCTCTCTTCTGGATTGCAATCTAGCATTCTGAGAGTGATTTTTGGTTCACTGCCCCAAGATGTGACAGCAGTACTCTAAGGTTGGATCGATATGAGATTTATAAAGTGTTAGTTGTTGAGCAAAAGAGAAGTCATGTTCAGAACAAAAAAAAAAAAAAAAAAAAAAGGCACTAAGTGTTTTTGGTTGAAGATGCTATGGACATAATTTTACTAGATTGGCAATAACATGTGAGATGAACATCTCCAATTATGTTGTCAAGTTTAAATGCCACCACTTTCCTTCATAATATGATCCATATAGATGATGAATAAGGATAGCGATAGTATGCATCTTTGATTTACATCAAACTATTTTCTAGTTTGATGTAAATTCTAGTCCATCCTTCAATTCTGATGCTAATTTACAACTTGAATATCTACTGTGTATTGTTTTGTGTAATGTACCCTTTAATCCATATATGCCATTTACTCCATGTTTTGAGCTATTTCTTGGCACCTGACATGGTGCCTTTCCAGATCTACTAAACTAAATATCGATTATTATTATATTTCCATGATTTCTCAAGTATTTGTCTTAAAGCAAAAATCTGACAACCTCTATTTTGCCTGAGCTCAGCTTATTCTTCAAGTTTCCCTTCCACAATTTTTCTTAGCCTCTTCTCATGTATGCATGCATAAATCTTATTATTATTATTACGGGTGACTCCAAGGAGTCCTTAGACTCATCGAGGGAGGCCCTAAACATCATGTCCATCACAACTATTCAACATTCGCACAGTATCTATCATACTTTGCCTTGAACTCATTCACTGTCATAGCACCCACAACAGACTCTGGCAGCTTATTCCACTCATTCACCACTCTAAAAGTAAAAAACCTAGCTCTAACACCCATACTAACCATACTCTTGCCCAGCTTCCATGGATGTCCCCTAGTCCTCCCACCACCAGTCCTGTTCTCAAAAATATCCTCTCAATTAATCCTATAGAAACCCCTTCAGCAATTTGAATGTCTCAATCATATCTCCCCTTTTCCACCTATCAACCAATTTCTTCAACCCACAAATCTTCAACCTGTTTTCATAAAGTTCATTCCATAGACCTGCTATCCCTTTTTATGATAGATACTCTGAGAGCTCTCAGAGTATCTATTATTCCAATTTTCTAAAATTTAAATTTATATGGAACATTATGTAGAGAAAATGCCTTTGTAATTCTCACATTCAGTTTTATTTCCCTTTTTATAATAGATACTCTGAGAGCTCTATTCCAATTATCTAAAATTTAAATTTCTGACCAGGCCTTCTAAATTATTCAGTGCAGCTGCAGTGAAACTTTTATATCTTCTTATTCAAAAAACATTTCTGGTCAAATATCATCTATTCCAGCTATCTTTCCATATTTTAGGTTTTTGATTGCTTTTACTGCTGTAAGTATTAAATATACTCCTGATTGCATTCCTCGTGAATATTTTCTACCACTGTAATGTCACTTCCTGATTTATTTAACAGTCTTTCAAAGTAATTACTCCAGTCAGCTAGAATATCTTCATCTTCAGTTTTCATGTTACCTTTATCATCTCTGATTCCCTTTATGATACACTTTATTCATTTCTAAGGTTTTTTTCAATAGCCTCTTGCAGATTTTGTCACCTTTGTGATATTTATCTTCTATCTTCTTAGCTGTCTTCCCATAACTTTTGTTTGGCTACTTTTACACATTGCACTTTTTCTTGAACATTCACTAGAATCTTTCAATACATTTGCTTTTTTTCCATAACTGCCCTTTTAACTTCCTTAGTTCCCAATGGCAGTTCATATTTTTTGATCCTTGTAGACTTCAATCGCATGCCACTCTGGCTGAATTGATCATTGTTTCCTTCAGTGTCTGAGTCTCTGGAGACTCTGTCTTCTGCACCAAGGCTATAAGGTTTGATTCTTGTTTTCAGATCCTTATTTTTTCTTCAATAAAACTTGTATATTTAGCCTATACTTCACCTCTGAAAGCTGCTCAACTTTGATTCTTTGTAAAAGTTTCCTATATATTTTTATCCTGCTTAAAACCATATGGTGACCACTCTTTCTGTTCCAAATTCCACATATACTCTTGTATTCTGAACTAGAATAAGATATGATGATGAACATTAACACGGTCAGGGAGAATTTTCTTATTTCTGGTCGGTCTCTTTTCTACATGTGAATTTGTGCACATCTTCATATTGGATGATGTTGCTTTGTGATGACTAGTCCATGTTATGAACAGAAATCCAGCAGATACTTATCAGTATCATTAGCTTTTCTTTTTCCTCAGATATATATATATATATATATATATATATATCAGATTTATGAATACAATTCATTGTAGATTGGTTATCTGGAAGATACTAGAGAATTGTATATGAGGATTGGTGTCAAGGTAACAAAAGGGGTTCCACAGTGCTCGGTAACAGGAGCTCTACTGTTTGACGTTATGTTCAATAACATTATCAATGGATTGCATAGTATATTTAGTTTTTTGCAGATGATATGAAGCTGGGAAGGGTTATTATTGTGTTGGCTTTTCAGAAGGATTTGAATAATCTGAATAGATGAGCTAATGAATTTGGGATTTCAGTTTAATGCAACTAAATGGAAGGTCTTGAAATTTGACATCCTCCCATTAGGGGGATCTCAAATTTAGTAGAGGAAATGGAGGGGACATTGTAGGATATCGAGATAATGTTGAATAGAAATTTGAAGTTTAGGGAACATATCATCAATGTGATAAGATAACTCAGAGGATTGCTGCAATACTGTGGATGTTGACCAGCAGAGATAGAAGAGTGGTGATTCCATTATATAAACCCCTGATCAGACCACATCTGGTTATAGTGCTCAAATCTGGTCTCGGAGATTGGAAAGTGATAAATTGACCATGGAGAGGATGAAGAGGCAGATAACAAAATGACATCAGGACAATACAAAGTTAGTTATGAGGATAAACTGAATGCATATGGACTGAAGAGTTTGAATGGAATAGAAAATGAAGGGTTGATATGATTGATAAATTTAAACTGTTGAGAGGTAGCAGGATTGAGACTGAAGAGGTCTTTCATATTGTAGAACAAGGAGGAGCTAGGACAAGGGGGTTATCTCTGGAAGTGGTGAACAAGAAAGTGAAAAGTAGCTTAATTTGCATGGAGGGTAGTTAGACTATCGAAATGCTTTGACTAATAGGGTTGTGAGATGACAAATGGTGAACTAATTTAAGGAGTAATATGATAGATTTTGTGTTGTCTAAGATAGTCTCTCATGATGAGTCTTGTATCTCCATGGGAGTTTTGTATAATAATAATAACTTTTGCTTATTATATGTTTATGCATTTTTTAATATACTGAAGTGGTAGAGAAATTGAGACAGTACTGTTAACACAAATATCTTAGTTGTTTTGTATTCTGTGTAAAAATTAAATATTTACTGCAACTTACACATACCTTTTGTGTTTACTTTTTTGTATATAATTTAGATAAAGGAACTGTCACTGCCAATCGCATATCACATTCCAGTAAACCTCCTCCACCACCAGTGAGACGCACATCTTCACTGTCTGCATCAGGCAATTCCATTTCTACTGGGCCAAAAGATGATTTCAGATATAACACATGTACTATAGAGTTGCCTTTTGCTCAATGTCGTGATATTGAGTCATCTTGCTATAATGTTATTTCAAATAACAGTGACAGTAGTACTGCTAATATAAGTGACAAAGATAATGATTCTCTTCTCACACAGGCAGTTGATTCAGAAGCATCAGCCTCAGTTCGTGCACAGCTCATCCAAGCTCTAAATGCTAGATTGAATGCGCTCCAGCAAGAAACAGATCCTCATAAACAAGGTCCAACTTCAACTGTAAATTCACAAATGAAAGATAATTATTCAAAATCAAATACTTTTCACCAGCGATCAGAACAATTCCGTGAGCAATCCATTGAAAGGGGCTCTGAATCTGATCATTGTGGCTCTTATAGTCATACACCTCCCCAGACAGGGAAAAAACCTGTGAGAGCACATAGTATTGGAGGCACAGAGCGGGAGGCATTTATTAAAACACTGAATGCTAAATTTGCACACTGTCCACAGTCAAATGAGCCTGTACATAAAAAGTCAAATATACAAGATTCAGTTCTTCAGAAGGGCAATAAGTACGCAACCACACCCAGAAACCTTCATTATGCTGCTCGCAGATCTTCTCAACCTACTTTATCTCTCTTTCCACCACAGTTTAATGATGTGGATTTTACTATTATATCTCAGAATGAAAATGCCATTCTTCCATGTAGTGCACCTGTTGAAGATAAATACTCAAAGAAAATCTTTCTAGATGCCTTGAATGCCAGACTGGCACAGCAACAACAGCAGCAGCAACAGACAAGAAAGACTAGAATGGATAAATGCAGTTCTTTAAATTTAGAACATGAAATTAGTGGTCACTTTGCTTCTGCTGTAAGTATTGAACAGGCAACCTTGCCTGTTCGATCCCATTTCAGGTCAAGGAAAGGTCTAGAAAAAGTTAGGATGGATCATGTAGAGACTGGATATTCTGCTATGAGTGATGCAGCTGCAAGAGTTCAGAACTGGTTGGCTAACCGAGGATCTGTTGATGTAACACTTTGTAGAGAATCGCTGTTAGGTCAGATACGACAAGGCATCAACCTGCGTAAGGCTCCTAGTAATGACCGCTCAGCCCCAAAATTTTAATGTATAATCATGTAATTTTACTTTAAACTTCAGAAAAGTTTATATTTCATTATATGGTATTCTCCAAAGGTAAATTCTATGTTATTTTGAAATATGGGCTTTAAATCTTAGTAATAGGTCTTAATGTAAGGAAAAGCTGTTAATTTTTAATTTTTTTTTAGTCAGACTGTATTATATTCATTAATTAAGATATAGACACTGGTGAGGATGTACTTTTTTACATCAGTCAAGTTCCTGCAAGAATTCCTTCACCACTGTAAATATAAATTTATATTTAGGTGTACAGAATATATCTTAACTTTTTTTCGTTTGTATTTTATATTTTGGGTGCAATATACTGCTGGCAGATGGTATTTTACATTTGACATAATTTAGCTCTCCTGCAGCTAATTTCAGTATATTTTTCTGTAAAATATATCCTTAAATACATTAACCAGATGAACCATGTAGAGCTCTAGATAAACTGCATTTGAATTAAAATAGATTTCTAGCAATTCAAATTATGTTCAAGATAGTGCTCAAAACTCAGAGAAAGCTTATTTTTGCTAGAATATTTGCAGTAGGTGCATTCAGTATATTTGTGTAGTAAAACATACAGTAGCTTTCTATTTAATATATTTGTCTTGTAAATTTATTAAAATTGGCTATTATTTTATTTAAATGTATAAGATTAAATTAATGTTTCAAGATAAAAAAATATGTCGGAGATATTCAGGCATTATAAATTATAGGGAGATATATGTTGTTTTTTCTTCTATTTATCCTGTAGCATGAAGAGATAGTGATGCTCTTTTAAATGCAGGTTTTGGGTTAATACAAAGACTGGCACTTTTTGTTATTTTAGTGTGCTCTCTAATACTGAAATAAATATCATCTTATTAGAGCCTTATATTTAGAAATAAACTTCGTATTAGATCAATGAAATTGCTGTAGGTTGTTATATATTAATAGTGTGCTGTATTTATTCTGTACTCATTAAAAAAAAATTAGTGATCATCTTCACATAGTCCAAAACTGTGTGTGAAACATACTTTCTATTTTGTTTCACATACAGTTTTTTTGTGTTACTCAGATTTTCATTTTATGTCAGACTCCTGAAGCAATAGAATTTTAGGTCTGTGAGCACATGTGTTTTCTAAGTTTGATATGAATTATGTATAAAAATGAGAACAGAAGATAAAGTTCGATTAGGTTATCTGAGTGGTGCATATATTGAATATTAGCAATATTTTTTGCATATTTTATACTTTTTACTTTATAACAGTTTTGAAAGCTTTCTATTTACAAATGTAATATGAATATAAGGCTGTCATCACACACCATTCCACTGCCTCTAAGTATATATTATGAGCTTTCACTCTTGAAGTGGTTATATTATGATTATATTATATTATATGAAGACAAAGGAAGAAAGAATAACCAGAAAGAAAGATAGACAGAAAACTTGAAGTATCAGCCTTGACACCAGGTTTCTTAACAAATTAACTAAATTCATCATATTCAAAATTTATTAACTTTTTCATTTGTTATTGTAATAGTAAAAGCTTTTTTTTTGTTCCTTTTTTAATCTGATAATGCTATGTGTATTGAGATACTATCTAAAGAATTAGTCTGCAGTTAAAATTTATATTACAACCGATCTCTTTTCAGTTTAATATAATATATTTTGAAATTCATCTCCATACTAAGATTTTGTGAAATTGCAAACATAAATCTTTAAATCTTTCACTTAAGGTTCTAGTCATGGATTGTGAGCAAGTTTTGACATGTAGTTTATATATTATACCATGTTATGTATGTTAAATGTTTGATATATTAAAATTTGAAAGTATATTAAAACATAAATACAAACCAGTGTTGTATACAAATCACATGCGCATTTTGAAAATTATTACTTTCTGGTTTGGGCTAGAGAAGAAATTTCACCTGAAAAGTATTATGATTTGAAAATACAGTGGAAATATATGGCTGGTTAACTGATTTTTCAACTGTGCTTTAACAGATATAATGAAAGTACACAATTGATTGGTACTAGTCATATGTAGTTAGTCACATAGCCCAATCCATAATTCTGGACTATGAAGCATGCTTTGTTACCAAGAGGGAGGAAGAGTCTGTGTCAAGAGAGGCACAAAATAATATCCTAATAATAACTACATCCATATACTTTGCTACAGTACAGTGTACAATATTTTCAGTATTTGTTACATTTATTTATAACGTTGTTTAAATTAAAGAGATATTTAAGTTAAAATGTCTGTTTTCCAGGAAATATACAAGCGGGAATCCAAAATCTTAATTTCCACACGATAAAGATATTATGCAGAAGCACTTTTTATACAACCAGATTTGTGAAAATTGCATTTTATAAATTTAAATTTTGACTGCATAACATCCAAATGGGTAACATTTAAAGTTTTAAACAGTAATAAAATAAAAATGTTTAATTTTTTATTTTAATTTTAATAACAATTTTCATTACAACAGACTCTCAGTATAGAACACACTTTTAACAAACTCACTTACTAAACAAACTATTGAAAGTTCCAAAATGCAGAGTCCCATAGACACAGTCCTATTCTGAAGAAAATTCACTATGTATTAAACTATTTCTGTAATCCCTATAAGTTTACTATAGTGAGAATCAATTGTATTATATGTCTGTGCATATATATATATATATATAACCCATAATTTGAGAAACTTTGTCCTGGGAAAAAGAAGCCCAGATAATGATGTATTTTCAAATCATGTAAATGATAAATGTGATTATTCCTACAGTTATTGTATTATTAAAATGTGTGATATTATTCTTCCTCATACATGCAATTGAATTAGCAAGCTTAATGTTTAACAGAGTTTAAATGATTATAGCATAAATTATAGTTGAATGGTGATGGATCTCAAAGAAAGTCAAATGAAATAATCAATATATATTTAAATATAATAAAGAAAGAAACCTACCTTGAAAACAAATGGGATGATCCTTTGTCATTTTAGTTCTTCTATTTGGATTTAGACGATATTGAAAAATCATTAGAGTGCAAGAGAAAAATTAAATCAAAGGAAGAGTGATTCTAAATTTTATTGATTTGAAATTTCCAAGAACAGATGAATGGACTATGAGACCTAGGAAGTCGATGTAGTATATATGACAAGCATGTGTTAACTTTTTTGCATTTTCAATAATATTAAACATTAAGCTTGTTAATCCAATCACATAGAACAAAAGAATAAAAAAACACAATTTTCTGAATGTTCCATTCAGAAAATTCTTTGAATCTTAGTACTTAGTACTTAGCCATGAAATGTATTAATTTATTGGCATTTTTTAGATAAACAAAATACTTATTAGGATAATTTTCTGTATAAATTATTTAATAAAAGAAAGTGGGATGCACTGAATGAAGATGTTCCAAAGATGAGAGTGGGGGGGGGGGGGACACCATATCAAATTCAGAAACCATTATCATAACTTATGTATCATACTAGTGTAATGTTTTCAGCCTATTATGGGTGGTATTGCTATTAAAAAATAAACATGAAAAAAAAAAAAACTGCTGTAATAGCAACAATGCAAGTGTTGTTTATTACCATGCTGTCTTGCAGCATCTCATCTGAAAGTCCCAAAATGTAACTAATGTTCATAGTTACAGCTTATCAGTTAATTAGTTTGTAAATACATTTCACCTTCATGCCTCTTATGCCCTTAACTTTCCATGCATTATATTTTGTTATTTGAGTAATTATATGTAAAACATACTGTGGTGCTATTATCTGTTGTATATGCCTAGTGAAAATTCATAGGAAAAGAGATTAATAAATTTTCATTTGAACAGTCATTTTGGTTCAGACTTAAGCATCTTATTCATTAGAATGGATCATTGAGTTTTTACTGTATGAGCAGGAATCAGATGATGATAACTATGAAAAATGAATTAAAACAGTTTTGCTATTATGAAATTTATTTACTATCTTGAAGATATATGCATATTATGGAAGATCATATTCTTCGTCTTCCATAATATGCATAGCTCTTCTTTTTCCATTTATAAATATAAAAAACCATGGCATATACTTAGAATATACCAGTAACAGCATTGTTTAAAAAAAGGGAGAGTGGGAACTGAATGGTTATGAGTTCATTAATCAGTTAGACACTTATATGACTCATAATGGCAACCTCTTTTACTTTCTTTTTTCCCTTCAAGAGTCTGGAGTGAACTGCAGGGTTGGATGAGCCATGATATATTCTAACTTTTGTTGTTGTACATTCTATCATCAGACAATCAGGCACTCCATAGCTAAAAAAAAAAAAAATAACATTTGTTGACTGGTTGAAAAGACTTCAGTTCAAATCCTATTAGTGATATATGGAACATTTTCTGTTTCATTTTTAACAGGAGCTGAGTTAGTCTCAAATGAAGAAGTCAGGGATTTTTCTCTCAGAAAATGCTGTTTTCCTATCTTCAGAATAGGCAAATGAACCATTGAATTCATGCAATTGACAGACATACACTTGTTTTATGACTTTGTTTGTCTTAGCATTCTAAATAATAATCCAATCCATTTGAATGTATTGTATTTCTTTGCTTATTTTGGTAGGTTTCTTATGTAAATGCAAACTTAATTACATGTTATGATGTTTTTATTTATTTTTATTTTTTTTTGCAAGTTTGCTAAACAAGATATAGCATGAAATCAGAAATCACATGCCACGATCATCAGTAAACCAGTATCTGATGTGATCCCATACACGGAAATAGAATCTCATTGAAGTGATGTCCTGACTGTGGGGAGGAGGGACTTCATCACAAAGAAATACGCTTTATAAAATGATGAGGAAAGTTGGTATATCTGTCTGATTGTCAGCTGAAGTGCATGCAAAACATATAATGAAATTTCTAATATTATTTAATCTGAAATGAGATTTGTTTTTTTTAAATGTAATGTACTATGCAAGAAAAATAATACTATATTTGTCAAAGTTATAATGTAAGCATGAGTTAGAAATTGCTATTATGATCTGAGCATACTAAAATGAAGTATTATATTTCTTCCAGAGTACTTCTTCCCCCCCCCCCCCACTTTCCCATGCTCTACACATAAAATGAATTGAAGACTTGTTACTGGAGTTGCATACCTATGATACCTCTGGTAACCCATTCCATTCATTCAGCATTATTTGAGCAGAAAATTTAGTTCTCTTACCTTTGCTAACCACCTGCTCTTATGCAGCTTTCAGGAGTGACTCCTTATTTCTCTCTCTCTCTCTCTCCCTGTTTTCGTAAATACTGACAGAGAACAAATTTAAAAATTTGTTCTCTGTCAGTCTTTACTCCCCTTTTTCATCTGTCAACCAAATTTTTTACGAGCCACAAATCTTAAGTGTAACCTCATAAGAAGCATTCCATAATCCTGTGAGTCACTTACCTATTGATTCTCTCCACAACTTCCCCATCCCAGAGAAACCCAGGTAGCAAGGTTCCACTAGATAGCCAAATCTGTGCAAAAATAGTTCAGAAGTGGCTGTATCAGAAGCTTATGAAAATGGACAACAACCTTCTTATCACTCTATTCTTCATCTCTCATCACCTTTTACCCATTCACCTTTTAACTATCCACCTAACTCCTAAATCGCTATCCTTCTCAATTTCCTGTAATCCAGTTCCATGTTTTCAAAAACACAGTGTGTAATCTTTTTATCTCAAAGTATATAACTTTGCACTTTGCCACAGGAAACTGGCAATCATTATCCTTGCCCAAACTGTCACTCTTCAGCCTTTTTAAATCATTTTACATGATTTTTATATCACCTGTATTAACAACTGTCTTCCTCAATTTTGCATCATCAACACACAACTTTCAACTCCCCCCCCATTCATTTCCTAACATGGCCATTACTAATTACAAATTAAATTTGTAATTAGCAATGGCCTAATTACAAATTCTTGCAGTACACTACTCATACCTGCTTTCTGCTGGATTCTACTTGCATACTAATCTTTGATGTCTGTCAGTCAGCCGCTCTCTTATCCATGTCACTAGCTTCACATCTAATCTTCTATTTCCTCCTGTTTACATAAGAGGATTCAGTACAGTATACTGTCACGTCCTTTGCAAAATCAAGCATTATCATGGTATAGCCATTTCCTTTATCCAACTCTACTGGCTCTTTATTATAAAAGTGAGTAAAATACTAAGGCATTACCTACTTCACAAAGCCACATTGCTTTCCTTAGAATATCATATTCTTATCCATCCATTCCTGAATCCTGCCCATAACCAACTTTTTCAAACCACCACTCCAAAGATACTGACAGGTCTGTAATTTAATACCTCAGTTTTGGAGACTCCTTTACACATCAGAGTTGTCTTGCTCTTTAGTATCATTCCCTTGGAACCTTTGTTATTGTGAAGATTAACTAAGCTATTTGTTCCATATATAGTGCTCAGAAAGACTATATACCTTCTACTAACAAAAATTTATAATTTATATTATAATTAACAATAAAGAAAAATGTTCATTATGAAGTAAACTTAAATTAGCAAATATTTACCACCTAGCATTACTGAAAATAGTATGTGGTGAAAATACTTATAGTTGGGTGTTAGTTTCATTTGAAGAGAATTAACATATGTAGGGGGAGGGTATGCAAATATAACTATAAATTTTGGTAAGAATATTCTTATTATTATCATGGCTCCTCTAGGGAGTCCATAGACTCATCAAGGAAGAAGCATTTTAGTCCCTCATGTCTAAACATTGGTCATATCTCTTGATTACATTAATGGAGATACAATCACATTATCTAATAGTAGTCCATTCCTCATACTTGTATGCCATAATAAGAAGAAATTGATTTACCAAAATGAAAGAAAGTATTATTTCATTTTTGATAAGTCATTCTTGGTAAACCAGTTTTATAAACTATAAAGAAGAGGAAGAAGTAGCTATAGTATTCAGCACTAAATATGAAGATAAACTTCTTGAATAGTAGGCAGTTTTAAATAGATCGATTTGTGTAGGTTGCAAGGAATTTAACAATGAGACTTATTTATGCCTGTCCCACAAAAGGTTCTACTTCCAAAGAAATGGAGGGTTTTTTGAGTTGTTAAAGCAGCTGGCATAAAGAAATAAGAAAGGCTGTTTTAGAGATCTAAACAGTAGAGAAGGAAATATGAATACCTGGCATATCGAAATGTTTTAAAAAATTTAAAGAAAAGCATAGATGATAACAATGATAAGTACTTGGGTTTCAGTTCAGGCAACAAACTAATCATTTAATGTAAAGATGTACACAAATTCATGTGGACAAACACATGAAACAAGAAAAGTCTTATTGATGTATTATTGTTTGACAGTATCTTCATGCTTATTCAGGATACTAGAATGTACAGGATATTTGAAATAGGGAGGGATCTCCATTTAGATTTGAGCATGATAAATATGCTCAAATATGAATTTCATACTAAAAAGAGAAATATGTGCAAAAGTTGTAAAAAGAATCAAAGTTGAGCAGCTTTCAGAGGTGAACTGTAGACTCAAATATACCAATACACTGGTTTCTATAAATTAGAGAACAGAGAGAAAAATCACAATAACTCAAAAAAGCCTTTGGCTCTTCATATATCTAATAATGTATAATAAATTTTTATGCAATTTGGTGAGAAGCAGTATAATATGAAATGTGAAAGAAGCATTCACAAAAATTGTAAACAGATAGTTTACAATGGTCAAAATGAGATTGTCAAAGTGCCTCAATAAGGAATGCAGTCCTGCTCACAGCAATACAGTGTTCACAACGATGTGTCATGCTGCTTATAATGGTGTCCAGGAACTCATAACAACCATAATTCCTGCAAAACTCTCTTAAGTCTCTCAAGGTTTTTGGGAAGGGGTTGAGAGCAGCAACACATCTATCTATCTAGAGCATCCCAAACATGCTCAATAGGATTAAGGACAGGATACTTAGCTGAAAAGCTCATATGTATGATAGCCCCTTCTTGAAGATATTAATATATGAGCTTTGCTCGATGAGGATGAGTTTGTCTTCTAGATAAATGTCTCCCCCTATCGCACCTGCATATGGATGAACATAGGGGTCCAGGACCTTATCTCTATAAGTTGCAGCATTCATGGTTCCACTAGGAAGCACATACAGATTGGTGTGATCACCAAGTGAGATGCCTCCCCAAACCATCACACACTACCTCTACCATAAGTGTCCCTTTCACATATATTAGAGAGATAATATTGTATAGTTCTCTCCAGATCAGAGCATGTTTGGGATGAAGCATGCTCTGTTTGGTATTGCTTTGTAGGGACTAATCTGTAAACAGTACTGACCCCCCCCCCATTGATCTCGGTTTTACTTGATGTGGAGCCTGGTCCATTTCAAATGTTCTCTCCTGTGGCATGGTGACAGGGGCATGGAGCCTCCTGCACAACATAGTGAAAGCGGATACCAATGTTCCCAGAGCAAGTGAGGTCAGATTATAGATGATTCTGGGTAGCATTTCTGTTTTGGTGAGTAGATAATCAAAGTATCAGTCATCCATTGTAGGCGTAACCTGTGACCTCCCTTCACTGTATCTCTGGGATACTATTTGTGACTGTTAGAATTGGTTCCACAGTTTGTTAACCATCTAGCTACCTTTGCCTGACTTTGGCTGGTCTCTAGTCTTATGATGGCTTGCTATCTGAATTCATCAGTTAAATGATGGCTTGCAGCCATATCCGTCCGAGAATTCTGCTATCACGAAATGTCTTGTTCTCACTCCAGATATGAAATGGAGATCCACTCTAAAATGTCAGCTTTTATGCCATACCTGTGCAGAATTAATCTATTCTAGTGTTTCTGTAGTAATTCTGTATCACCATTCCTCTTATACTTAGCACCTCCTTACATCACTTTGTGATATTTATCAGCCAGCTAGCCATGATTCTATCCGTGTTGGAAATCTATTTTGCATATCCATTCCTTTGAGCTTGTGTAACAACCTTGCCTATGGGATCCTATTGAATGGATTAGCAAATTTTCAAAACATCATGATATATGGAGAGATCCAGTGACCTGCCTTTTCATAGAGAAACTAGTTATGAGAAAAGTGTCCATAGGAAATAGAAAGAGGGGTAAGATAGAGCTATTGCATAAGAATGGTAAAATGAAGGTATCAAACTATAGATGAGTTTATATTTCTTGTATAGTTTTCAAGATTTTGGAGACTTTAGTGAGATATTATAATATAACATTGGACTGGTGAGGTTATGTTATCTATGAGGATCAGCATGGATTTGTTAAGATGTGCTCTTGTTTCAATAATCTGATTGTGATCTGATGGCCTTTTATAATAAAGTAGCAAGAGCAACTGATGAGGGAAAGGGATATACTGCTTTTTTTAAAAAAATTTTTTACAGTACACTGTCTTTTACAAACACAGTGTGCCACATATAATAGGCTAATATTTAAGTTACAGCATATGAGATTAATGAATTGGTTGGAGATTGGCTGTCTGATAGATATTAGAGAGTTGTATATAAGAGGATGGCATCAAGGAAGCAGAAAGTCTCAAGTAGGATTCCACAGAGCTCATTACTGGGACATCTGCCATTCAACAGACTGCAAGGGGATGTACAGTGATTTACAGATGATGCAAAAGTTATTAGTAATAGTACTGATGTGGCAGCTCTTCAGAAGGATTTGAATAAGCTGGACAGATGGGAAAATGAATCGTGATAGCAGTTTGATGCATTTAAAAGTATGGTCTTGAAATTTGGGATCCACTTATGGGATGTTGCATACTCTATTGGTAGACCTATACTGGAAGAAGTGGAGGAGACATGGGATCTTGGTGTGGTGATTCATAGAAATTTAAAGTTTAGTGGTCATATCACAACAGTGGTGAAGGTAACCCAGAGAACTACTGCAATACTGAGTAGGACATTGACCACCAGGATAGAAGAGTGGTGATTCCATTGTATAAAGCATTGATCAGACCACATCTGGATTATTGTGCTCAGAACTTCACTGGGATTTGAGGGAGATAAATTGACCTTGGAGAGAGGGTACAGAGGTGGATAACAAAAATGATCCCATGAATGCACACAATTAGTTATGAGTAAAGACTGAAGGCATGTAGTGAAGTAGAAAAATGGATCATAGGTTGAGGCTTTTTAACTGTTGAGAGGTAGTTACAGGGTTGGCATTGTGAGATCTTTCATATGGTATAACAAAAGGGGCATGGACAAAGAACTATCCTGGGAAGTGCTGAACAAGAGGATGAGATTGCTTTTTTGCATAGCAGGTCATTGAACCATGGAATGTGTTGCCTTATGGATGATGAGAGCATGAACAATGAACAAATTTAAAGAGTGGTATGGTGAACTTTGTGGGCCTCCCACAATGAGTCTGGCAACTCTTTGGAGGTCCTGATTAATAATATCCATTTCTGTTATCCAGCTCTGCTTTCACTCTATTATACAACATCTCTTAATAAAAATCATGCTGCCCCAAAGGTTGATCGATTGGTAGAGCCTCTGCTACTAATGCTCACAAAAGTTAAGCAAGTTTGAGCATGGTTAGTAGTTGGAAGGGATCATTTGATGCTGTTGGCACATTCTCCCTCGATGAAGTCTTTGGACTCCCTGGAGGTGTCACATAATAATAATAATAATAATAATAATAATTCTATCTACCCATCTTTTGGTGCAATTCCTAACCAGGATTTACTATAATATAGGAGATAAACAGCAAAATGTTTTGGAAGTTATTGATAAAAGCTTATAAATAGAGGATAGAGTACTGTAACAGAATCAGAAATGATAAAAGTACATAAAAACTGAGATAAAAATATTTTTGTTGTTTTAAATAATTACTGTAATGACATTATTAAATTTGAAAGACAAAACATTGGTAGAAAATTTTCATGAAGAATGCAGTCAACAAATATACATATCAATACATCAGGTAAAAAAGCCATCAAGAACTGAAATATTGAAATTCAGCAGGAATAGATGATATTTAATCAGACATCAGTTAATGTAGGTTATAAGGTGTTTAGCTGATTTTTTTTTTTTAAGCTGATAAAAGTTTTATAGTTGCTACATTGCATAAAGTAGAAACGCTGCCAGAAGATCAGATTCCAGATTATTAGAGTAAAGCTCTCATAATATCCATCTGTAAGAGAAAAAAAGGGGGGGAAGGGAGAGGGGATAAAACTAAATGTTAGAATTATAGAGAAATTTCTCTGCAGAGTGTTCCAGGCAAGATTTATGTGAGCATACTTGAAAAGAGGCTAAGAAAATTGTGGAACAGAAACTTGGGGAAGAAAAAGCTAGATTCAGGCTGAATAGGAGTTGTAAAGATCACATTTTCATTTTAACACAAATATTTGAGCAATCGAAAAAATATATCAAGGATATGTATTTAAGTTTTGTAGATCTGGAAAAATTACACAGCAAGATTGCCAAGAGAAAAACTTTTCAAAATGCTTTATACAGAGCAATGTATATGCTATACTTAAGCTGTATCAGTTTAGAGTTGGGGGTATAGGAAGATGGTTTAGATATCAAATCACATGTAAAACAAGAATGCATGCTTATTGCTACTGTTATTTATCATCTATGCAGTTCAAATTAAGAAAGGAAACAGCATTAAACCTGTTGTTAAAATTGGATATAATACTCCTGAAGAAGTCTAGTACAAATATGGTAGGTTCTTTACTAAGATAACAAATTTGGCAATGAAAATGAGCAATAAAAACAAACTAACTTTGAATGTAAGGAAGGACCACTGTAAACATCAGCTGAATTCTTAATGGAGAAACTAGAACAAGTAAAATTTTTCAGCTATTAGGCACAATTTTTAATGAAGATGGCAAATTAAATATGGACATAAACAATAGAATAAGCAAAGTAGGTGTGTTGAGTAGCCAATTGAATAAATTTATATGGAATAAGAGAGAAAGTAACTAACACTAACCTAGAAGTATAGAAAAGAGTTTTGAAACTACATTTAACCATATGGATCTGAAAGTTGAATTCAAAACCAAACAGTGATTGGAGACTAGAAATCTCAGATACAAGTTCTGAGAAAATTAAAGTGAAAAGTAGGTGGCATCATTTGCAGAATCATATGAAATATGAAGATAATTTAAATGGAACTGAACATTATTAGTATTCAGGAATATGTGAGCAGGTCTAATCTAAAATCATATGGTCACTTAAAAAAGAATAGAAAAGGAAAAATTATTATTATTGAACATGAATCTCCAGGGTCCAGACTCATTGTGAAAGATTCACACTATCTGCACTATATGTATTGTACTTCTTAAATGCATTCACTGAGAACAGATTCTGATAACCCATTCCACTCATTCACCACTCTTCAACTAAAAATCTAGTTCTCACACTCTTACTTAGTTTCCAGAGATATCCTCCTCCCATTCTTCTCCTCCAGCCAAATGCTGAAAAATTTCCCCTCTGAATCAGTCCTATAAAGCCCATTTAGTAACTTAAATGTTTCTATTTTTTTTTCTTTTTTTTTTTTTTGCCTGTCATTAACTTCTGCAACTCACAAGAATCTTTCATAAATGGAGCATTCGACAGACCACTCACTGTCTTGACCACCTGCCTCTGACTCACACACACCAATAAATCAGGTGACTAGACACTAACCAGCAGAGATAAGGCATAATTGCCTTATCTCTGCTTGTTAGGCTTCAACTTGATATTGATAATTTAGTCATTTTATAGCTGGGTAGAAACAGTCTGTTCAAAAGTTATAGAGAGTTTACAAGAATATATGATCTTCACTGTTTAGTACTTTTGATTGCAAGTTTTACAAGGCTGATAATTTGAACTATTTGTTCTCATTGGAGACTAGTGTATGTGTTTTGATAAGTACTCTCTCTCTCTCATGGGTTATCTTGGTCATCTTTGCGGTATGTCCTCTGAACTTCAGTATCCTATCCACCAACACTCCCAAAACTTTAGTTTCATTAATCCCCCCCCTTGCTAGTGGGGGGGGGGGATCAAAATCCAATTGCATCGATGAAGTGTATTAGTGTATGATTCTGGAGTCCCGCCGAATAACATACTGATCTGAGGAAAATTTTTGATAGAAGTTAGTACAAAATGATAAGTTTATATTACTATCATAGTATCCTGTACTCCTCTTGAGGGTACAGATTGAGAATGTGAAGATACTGATGATATTATTAGTTTAGTTTTATGAACTTTAAAAAATGAAATGATGATATGAAACTTTTTTTGGAGGTTAAGCTCCTCCCTCTTTCTCTGTGTGTGTGTGTGTGTGCATACGTGTGCACGCACATGCACTTTCTCAGCTTCAGTGCATTATCTGGAATGATCATTCAACCAAGTATAACAAACTCAGTATCTGGGATATCTGTAGTATCAGAAAAATTTTTTTTCCCTTGGTTACAAAAGTAAAGTCCATTATTGTTTTTATCTTTTATTCCTAGTATACCTTTATGCACATCTCACTTCCTTTCTGATGTATATGTTGCCATACATTATGGAAAGGGTCACTACCTTGACCAATTTCATTTACCATTCTTTTTTCAATATTTATTTATGTTCATTTAGTCCTCAGTACATCCACATGCCTAGCTATCACTGATGAGACCTCAATAAAGGTACTGAGAGCTATATGAACAGTAAAAGTCATGATTACATATACAAACAGGAAAATGGTACATCACTGTATTATTAAAATACTGTGGCTGAATGACTGATAGTTATTGCAAGTTTTACCATTTGGTTACAAAGTAAATTGTACATAGCAAGAAATTTATATTCTTATTTTTATCCTTTACCCAAGGAAGTTAGACCTATGGTGATATCCTGAAAGCTATATTGGTAGCCTACCATGAAATTATTGCATGTAATTCTGCTTGGGTAAAGGAGAAAAATAAGAATATAATTTCTTGCTATATACAATTTACTTTGTAACCAAATGGTAAAACTTGCAATAACTATCAGTCATCTAGAGTATTTTAATAATATAGTGATGTGCCATTTTCCTGTTTGTATGAGAACTCTGTGTAGTGATCTCAAATAATACATGACAATATGTACATCCAAAAGGAAGTGTCCTGTGCATTATGAGATACTAGGGTATTTGATGCAAGAGCTTTCTGTGTCTTCATATACATGTAGCCTGTTGCATTGTTACTTCACATGCTTACTCTTGGGTAAAGGATAATAACATAAATTTTTGTTAAGTATAATTTATTAAAGGATCACATGTGGTCAGCTAGTGTCAATTACCTTGCATGCACTCGCAAACATGTTGCACAAATAATATGATCATAATGCAGTATGTTAATATCAAATAAATACCAAATAAGCAAGCCTCTAAAATTTTCTAGAGTATAAAAATATACTCTATCAGAAGAAGAAAAGCTGATCCTTAGCAGTGGTTTCAACATTACAGCAATACCTCGGTGAATCTAAAAAACTTTTACTGCTAAAGAGTGAATATGCTATAGTTTATCTTCCTCCTCAAAGGAATCAAAACAACTCTATCTTAAAGCAACAAAATAACTTCAGCACAACCCATCTCCTAAAGAAAGGTTATTGATTATTTCAAACTTATTATTCATCATTTCTGGCCTGCATCAGTACTAGCCTTCAAGATCTATGTCAAAATCCTATGAAAATTCTGGATTTTTTTTTCTTTGCATATGTCATGCCATACCTTGTGTGTCTACACACATGCTGTATGGATCTCATTCCTGAGGTCTTTGGATAAAAAAGAAGAAAGGAAAAGCCTTTGCAAAACTCACAAGTAACTAGGATATTGGGATCCTGTATGACCTTCATGGGCCCAGCTCTCACTGATGAGACCTCAGTAAGGGTACAAAGAACTAAATCAACAGAAAACAAGACCAACTGGCTGTACCAAAAGCAAATTAATGGTTACTGGTCTTACTTGATTTATTGAAATTAATTTGTTGTCTTTTTCTGTATACAGAAAATCAGAGCATTCTAAATGAAATGCTTAAGAAAAATAAATATGACCCACTGGTCAGAACACAAAACAAATTAGCAAGGCAAACACAAATTAAACCTTAGAAAAGATATTACATATATAATTCTTAAACAACAATTAAGATGTTTGGATACTTCCAGAGAATGTCCTCTCAGAGATTACCCAAACAGCCTTGAATGGAATCATTGAAGGATAATGATCAAGAGGTAGACCAAAAAACTTAGCTTTTGAAGGAAAGGTTGCAATTATCGAGCTTTAGAGAGATGACAGAAATGGAGCCAGATGGCAAAAAATTCTTCATATGGGTTCAAATGTGTCATCTGATGGATGAAAAAGTTGCTTTGGCAGAGATTTTTTAAATGTGAATATGAGCTTGAGCTTGGGCTGAGCAAGATGCCATTTTTAAACTGTTCAAGGTTAATATTCATACTGAAAATTTACATAACTTTCTCATGGTTACCTAATGTGTATTATACAGGTTACTGATTACCAGTTATCACCTTATCTTTTACATTTTAGCCCTTAAGGATAATTCCCAAACCACTGCATCATAGAAACCAAATATGTGGAAAACGTGCTGATATTTTCTTAATGTAGAAATGTGGTTGAAAAACATGTATATTTGAATGTAGGCAGATTACTTTTTTCCTAAATGCCCTTTGGTTGGAAAGACTTGGGTTTGAATCCCATCTAGGTACAAAAAAGCTTTTTATAAGAGTTTTTCAACATAAAGTTAAGTAGCAAGTCTCATTACAATGGTGGCAGAGTTTTTTTTTATTTTATGTTGTTATTATTTTTTTTTATCCTAGTAACTCGTTTTTTATCCCACAATACATAAACTGGCCAGAAGAATATGTACAGTTAATAGACATAATATACTGGCCACATATCCTTAGTTGTTTCAGCCATAAATCTTACTAAATTCATTACTACAGGAATTAATAAGGAACTACAGCTAACCATTTCATTTGGAAAGGTCCTTCATAAAAATTCCTCATGTGTCAGATGATTTGAATTCCATCAGAGACATGCACTGGCTGAAGAACTGACTCCATAATTCAACTCAGTCCCAATCATTCAACTGAGTCCCAATCATTCAACCATTTACTGGAAGCTTACACATGCAAACTTGTATTTGTGCATGTGTAAGCTTCCAATAAATGGTTGAATTTTTGTTTTTGAAGTCATCTAAAATTTCCACATCAAGAAAATATCTAAATACCTTTTCTATGTCTTACCATTATAGATTTCATCTTTAGAAAGGAGATCCAAGGGTTAATGTTGGTGACACTTCTCAATGAACCCTGCTGACCTTAGTGTTAGTTAATAATGATTATGACAAAGCACCAGTATACAAATTATTATGCAACTCATGAGAAAGAAAGCCCTTCCCAAATAAAGAATTCAAAGGTCACATCACTTTGCTATACATTGGCATGTGTCCACAAAACTAGAAACAATGATAGAATTCACAGTGATATACATCCCGGTATTAAAATCCATTCTGATGTTAAAAATTCATTCATAGTCATAATTCTTGGATAAGGTGACTGGAATAATGCCTATAAGTATTCTTTTGTTTGCTTGGTTGTGGGCCAAAAATCTCTAATTTCTGGAAGGCAAAACTTTTTCACCTTCATATGAGACCAGCTAATTCACTTTCAATTGAAAAGCCCTAATAAAGGTTCTTTGCATTCTAAATGGGATTTGAACCCAGGTCTTTCCAGCCAAAGGGCTTCATTTATGTTGAACGAGTTGTGGATGCTTTATGCTGATATAGACAAAAAATTAAAGTTACAGGCTGAAGTACTTAATGTTTACTCAGGTAAGCATGCATAATAAATTAGTTGCAAATGCTAACTACTACAGCCCTATCAAGACTGGACTTACCTCAAAGATTCTAAAGAGAAAGCTGACATAAATATTATATTTTCATTTGAGTGAGAGTGGAAGATTTATGAAAATAACAAGATTTTTACTCAAAACACAAAGCATTAAGTTAAAATAAAAACAAAGACTGTGACTTTGCAGTCAGGAATTCAAGTATCCCTAAAAATGCAAAGTCACAATACCAAACCAATAGAAGACATTCTCTCTCTCTCACACACACACACACACACCAAAAAGTAGTATGAAACAGTACTTTCTGGTAGTGAACCCCTTAAAAATGAATTAAGACAGTTCTGTCTAGCAGTTTGATTTTTGTTTATAAGCAAAAGATATTTCTGTTTACTACAAAAAAATGTAATTCATAGAATTAATTCTATAAATAATTTTCTCTATAAAAAAAAAAAAAAAAAAAAAAATTGGAACACATCCAATGCTGTTACTGTTGAATTGTTCTGCACTGAAAATAAGAAATTAAGAATGAAACACAAATGATGTTTGTTAGATTTATTATATTTTCTTTAATTGTATGTGTTAATTATTTGAGAATATATTCTTTGCAGCTAATCTTATTAGCTTGGCAAGCTAATTTTTGATTATTAAATCAATTATAAAAAATTATAATTTATTATTATCATATTTCATACATTGTAATTCACTGTCTTGTGTCTTATAATCTGTATTTGAAAACAATATACAACAGTTTTGTGAAATACATTTAAAAATTCATAGGAATCTAATCTGATTCCTATTATTTAATTATTTAATCTGATTCATTGGAATCAGATTAAATAATTAAGTTTCATATTTCTTTTTAGTATTGACAATATATACATAATGAACATTTCTAATTTAATTGCAGCTGCTGATGCATTTATTTCATGATCCGAAATTACTATTGAGATGTCTAAATAGCCTTTTTTTTTTGTTGTTGTTCTCTAAATTGGAAACAAAAGACATATAGGGATTTTCTAGTATTTATCATCTTCTTTTTTCAAATCTAATAAATGTCTCATGCATAGTGCCACTTATTTAATCTTTGTAACTTATTTTATTATAAATGTTATTACTTAAATTTACAATAAGCATATGTAGGCCATTTCAAAATAATGTTTGAAACTCGTTCAAATGAAACTTATCTAGTCAGAGTCACAGAGTACTGATTTATGGTGATGACATATAATGAGAACAGTACAAAGAAATGAATTAAACAGTTTAATGACTCCAGTATTTCATCCCTGTCAGAGACATGGAATCTTTGAGATGCAATATAAATTGTAATGTACATGCACAAGAAAGCAACACAAAATTAAATGGAACTAAATAACATCTAGAATCCTTGCTAGAAAGAAAGTCTTTTAAAAGTCTAATAGGACTCTAGATTTTATAAGATATTTAGTTCCAATAAATTATTAATTATATGAAGAGCCAAAGGCTTCAATTCGGAGCTTGCTCCACCCTTACCATGAGTTGCCTCAGTGTTGCACTCCCTAAAGGGTCAGTTGTAACACTATCCAGGTATTTGCTTACGCTTGGACTCACCGAACTTTATATATTTACTATATTCGGCTATGAAACAATATGGGATGTAATATCCCTTAACTTAAATATATTTAGTTCCACTTTACTTGGTGTTGCTTATGTGTACATTATTACAACTTATAGTGAACCCCAACAAGGTCTCTATGATATCAGATGAAATATTGGAAGCATTACACTGTTGTTTAATTCAGCATTAAATGTTAATTTAATTTATTTTGCTCTTTTCATACCATGAAGTGGTTGGTATGAGGGGTATCCAGAATCTAAGTTCGAATCAATTGGCTAAAAATTTCGCATTTATAAATTTTCATTTAAAATAGTTATTTATAGCTTTCTCCAAAAATAAAATGAAGAGCATGAGAAAAGGCATTTATCACTAACTAATATGGTGCTAAAGTATAAAGTGTTCCTATGTATATTAGTTTTATTTATCATTGAGTTTCAATAGTCATCATTGATTCTGAATAAACTTATGTTTATGGAAGGAGATGAGATTTTATTTATGTTGACCATAACTCCATTTAATAATTGCTAGATAAAAGTTTATATAAAATGTTTAATTTCAATTTCTAAATGTTCTTCTGCACTACTCAAGCATTGGTCATTAGGAGCAAACTACTATTATTAATATGATTGATGAATAATCAGAAAGTTGTAGAATTTTTTTTTGTTATAAATAAATTATAATAAACAAGAAATTATATTCTTGTTTTAATCCTTTATCCGTGCATAAGCAAATAAGTTTGTGTGCATAATATTTTCATGAGTAGGCTATGCTAGGCTACTTGTATATGGAAGCAGTTGACTTCGCATTAGTATTTTGTCCCAGTATGCTGGCCTGGTTTGCCAAGTGATTAACTTATCTGCTCTCCAGCCAAGAGGCTGTTTGTTCAAATCCTGCAGTGGACATGGATCTTTGTGATTGTCCTACTAACTCTGTGTGGAAAGGATGTCTGAAACCCTACCACTTTCTAGCAAAAGGTGTCACTCACAAAAATCCTGTGAGGTACTGGAGTGATCATACAACAGCGAATGACATCAAATATGAATAACTAACTCTCCCACTATTCCATAATGTGCAACACACTTCCTTTCAGATGTGTATATTGCTGTACATTATGGGTGGGAAGAGTGACTACCAACCGATTTCAACTATTTTTACCAACCAATTTCAACTTCAAGTCTTATCAGTGAGTGCTAGACCCATGGGGGGGGGGGGGGATAGTGAGAACTGATTTTGTGCAGAAGGTATATTTTCCATATACAAGTAACATTATGGTGGTGCATTGCCATATTATTAAAATATTCAGGATTAAGCAAGCAAAAAAAAGTTTTTTTTTTTTTTTTTTTTTTTTTTCGCTTGCTTACAAAAGTAACTTATTATAATAGACAAGAAAACATTATATTCTTATTTTTGACTTTTACCCAAGTTATCCAGTCTGGTTAGTAATACTTGCCATAATGATTAGCAATATACATGCCTGAAAAGAAATGTGTGTTGCTTCCATGTGCAAGTAGTCTTGTTATGAAGATCTTCTTGGGAAAACTTTTGTTGTTTATGCTTGGAGAAAGGATTAAAATAAGAATATGTTATAATTTAGTCTAATTGGAACATTGGTATCTGCCATTTCTTTTTTAAAAAAATTATCATTATCTAAGTCAGGAGATTATATTTATTTTTTTTTTAAATGTAAAATATTCTGATTAATTATACATTTGTTATTTATTTAATGTGTACTGATATAAATTAAGTGTCAGACTATAATCATTTATAAACAAATAAAACTTTGGAAATTTTGTGAATGAATGCATGTTGTTCAGTGATTAATAAGAAAACTGTATTCAGAATCATATATTATTTGTTATTTACCATCTATGAGAGATGTTTGTTAATGTTATAAGTTTCATTTTAACTATAGTGGAAAAAATTTGTGGACTTAAACACAGTGAATAACAGTTTTTATTCCAAATGTCAACAACGATGCTAACTTTAGTTGGTGTTATGGCTTACAAATTATATGCTTAAACAGTTAATGATAGCACTTAACATGTACAAGGAATAAACTAAATCATTCATTTTATCAAAAACTGAGGGTTCATCGACTCCTAGTATTATCACTTTATGTAGGACAATAGGCCAAATTTTGAGGATGTGCATGGAGTCATTCAAGTTTACATTAGGTATATTAATCATAGCTTTATCTGTCTCTAAAAAGAGTCTCATAGCCATAAAATTAGATTGTATACATTTGTATATAATATAATAGTATTTTCCAGTGTATTCTGTTGTCAAACTTTAGAATGCTGTACATAATCAAACTTTTCTAGCTGTAGAAAACTGATATATCTTCATTGTGCATCCTGTTTACCCATAATGAGGAATGGTTTATCTCAGCGATCTTTCCACTTCAAGAAATTGTAAGGATCATTTTTAAACAACATTGTAGCATTACACAGAAATTTTTGTGTACACTGTAAATTTAGTTCTCAGGTTATGTTTATTAGTAATTCTTCTAAGTCTCATATGGAGGTGGCAGGGTTTTTCCTTTCATAAACTCCATGAAAGGAATTTTTTCATCCAGCAATGCCGTCAAACCAGCTATTATTAACACACAATTCAAGACCTAATATACTACCTCGAGTTGCTTTGGTTATTAATCCAAATAAACCTAATTCTTATAATGTAAGAATTAGTAATTGTTACATTCTGTTTTGAATGTAAGGCAAGAAAATAATTCCTTTGTAATCAGGCCTTTTGTTCTTAATTTTGAAGATGGATTTTGTTCGCTTGCTCATGTGTATTTATTTTGTAGGTATTTAGGTCCTAACTGGAATTCAAGTGTTTGCCAATGATGTGAATGGAGCTGTCAGTTTAATGTTACAAAGTGTAAGGTCATTTGAAATTTGGTAGGCAAGATTAGGATGCAGTGTATGCAATTAATGGGATCATAGACTTGAAGTTTAGGGGTCACATTGAAAAAATTGTAGGAACATCATAACATGGCAAGGATGAGGAGAACCTTGACATTCAGAAGCAAAGAGGTTATGATTCTCTTGTATAGGACCTTCATCTGGCTGCATATGGACCACTGTGTACAGATTTGGTTTTTTGCTTTTCAAGAGAATGAGGATATCTTAGAGAGGGTCCAGAGAAAGTTCACAAGTGGAATATGGGGATTGTCAAGTTGTGCATTTTCAGAGCCTTGTGACTAGAAGAAGGAGTGGGGATATGATTGAGCTGTAGAAGTTGGTGAGGATTGTTACCAAATTAAGAGAATTTCACAGAGTAGAAGGAGACAAGGATAGAACAAGAGACCATCCCTGGAAGCTATGTAAGGAGGGTGTGTTCAAGGGAAGGAGGAGGAGCAGGTTCTTTGCATGAAGAGGGGGGTCTGGTTGAGGTAATGCACTTGCAGAGCCTTGTGACTAGAAGAAGAAAGGATATGGTTGAGGTGTAGAAGTTGGTGAGGGATTATTACCAGATTAATGTGGAAGAGAGTTTCATGAATATTCAATGTTTCATGCTGAGGGAGATCATTTACAGTTAATATTACCCACCATGAAAAATTGGAAAACTCAGAGCACATTACTATCATGAGTGATTATGGATTAGATAATCTGGGAACTGCTTTAAATCTAGATCAAACATTTTACATTTTCAAGCCATTAGGTCTCAGATAAGTAGGACAGCAGATTCATCATACTTGGTAATGAACCACTACCACCTACAACCTTTCACAAATATCTATGCCATAGTGAGTTCAAACCTGCATATCTTCTAGTTATCTAGGATTCTGCAAAGAGATTCTGTGCATTACCTCAAGAAAATGAGAGAAAGTTATGTTTATTATTTAAAGGATAATAGTAGCAATTTTTGTAGCTCATTTAAATGTAATTCTCAGGTTATATGAAGCATCCTTTTTTTTTCTTTTCTTTTTTTTTTATATTCAGAATGACTACATGTATGTAAATAATAATTATTATTAATGTTATTATTATCAAAGTGGGGTGAGTCTGTGACCAGACTAAGCAAAGTAATCTTAGGGGATATATACAATGAAACTGTCATCCTCTTATGTCTGTTGTCAGTGTCCTCAGGATTGCAGCAGCCTTTGAGTTTATGACCTTTGCAATATGTCCCCTGAACTCAAATTTCTATCCACCATTGCCACAACATCCCTTGCCTCCTCTCCTTCCTCCAGTATAATTCTGCCTTTGTAGAGTATGAAACCTCCCATCTGCAGATTCCAATTTTCAAAACCCTATGCTCATAGTTAACTGACATCCCCATTCCAAACATGATTTCAAATTAGCAGGCTCTTTTCTTAATTTAGTCCTCTTAAGCTGCATATAATATGAATATAACATGACATATAGGAACGTAAGACATGATAATTAATAAATAACATAAAACAGATTTACCTTACATGTATATTTTTTGTTTTAATTAGTATAAAATTTTCGTCCTAGTATTCATTATGACTTTCAAATTAAACAAGAACAGAAACTGGTATATTCAATGTAACATAATTAAAGTAATTATGTAATATATAATGATATGAATATTAATATTGCTAGGATCTCATTCTTGAGTATATATATCCTATGTATGCTAATTTATATAAGTAATAGTTTTAGGAAAATGAATACTTCAGTGCTAAATAAAGTTGGAATTAAGCATTAAGTAGCATGGCTATGAATCATGCAAGCTTTTATTAAATATTATATTATATTAAATGGAAACTGGGATATAAATGGAGAACTATAGAGCAAGTAAAATATTTCAGCTACTTAGGCATAATTTTTAATAAGATGGTAAATTAAATATAGAAATAGACAATAGAATCAACAAAGCTGGTATGGCGGGGAGTCAGTTGAATAAACTTATATGGAATAAAAGAGAAATTAGTCAAAACACTAAATGAGCTATATAAAAGACAGTGTTCAAACCACTTTTAACTTATGGATCTGAGAGCTGGGTTAGAAAGCACTTGATCAGAGACTAGAGACCACAGATATGTGAGAGATTAGAGAAATCTCTTATGGCATCAATTGCAATATGATATTAAAAACGAGATATTAGGAAAGAACTTGACATTGTTAGCATCCAGGAATGTGTTAGCAGAGATAATCTCAGGTGGTATTGTCACTTAAACAGAATGGGAGAGGAAATATTGGCAAAACAAGTGTTCTCCTCCAGGTTGGCAGGAAAAAGACCCAGAGGAAGACCAAGATATATGTGGATTGATACAGTAAAAATTGCCTTAGAGGACAGAAATATAAGATCTGATAATGTTGGAGGCTTGACAGATAATAGATTGATTTGGAGGAAAACTGTTGATAGGAAGTTAGTAATGATGTAAGTTCTGCATGTAGTACTATCATAATATCCTGTACATGCCAGGGATTTGATGATGATGATGAAATAACTTTTCTTTGAATTTACCTCTTAGCATACCATACCATAGTTAGAAATTATGTTTGTGGCAGATATATTAATATGGGTTGATGAAAGCTTTTGAAGACTGCAAATGGTAAATATAAAAGTCCTGTAAGTAATTATAAGAAATTTGAAACATACTTGTTCATTCCATCTTGCATTATAAGCAAACATACAAAACTAGAAAGTTTTTTGGTGAATGTTTATTTAAAATTTTTTAAAATTAAATTTTCTTTTATTCTGTTGAAAGAATTTATGTTCATAAATACAGTGCTCTCAAGTTGTCAGATAACCAAACAAAATCTAACCTCAGTTAACCAACCAGCATTTAGCTAGTGATTGGATAACTGAGGGATTACTGTAACTTATATTATCATTTCAGTATTACTTAAAATTGGAAACTTAAGTAGCTTTTTTTTCCTCTTTGAAGTAATAGGAATACATTAAAAAACAATATGCATAGTGAAGAACGGAACTACTAAAAACTTGCATATTAATAGAAGTAATTGTTATTTTAATGGCTAATATAGCCTACTTTCATTTAGGAGTGCCCCTTTTTTTTACAATGTCATTGGCTCTTTACCCAAAAAATCTAGGGCAGTGGTGGCGAACCTGTTTATGTCCGCATGCCAAGTTTACAAATCGAGTTGCTGACGTGCCGGCACGTGCCAAAAATTTACAAATCAACATTAATTAATACAAAATTAATTTCAGTATTTTATTGAGACAAGTTTAAAAATTAATATAGAATTTCATAATAATGAACACATAATTTGATATACACATTGTTGTATACAAATCAATATTAACCTATTATCAATTTATTAATTTATCAATATAAATTTATTAATGAGATTTTTGCTGTTGTACATTAGATGCCAAATGCTTTATATCAGGTTCATAATTTGTCACTTTTAGTAATACACACATGGATATAGATTCGTCAGTCATTCTATTTCTTAAACTGTCTTTTATAAAATTCATTTAAAAAAAATAATGACTCACAAGCATATGTAGATGAGCAAATTGATAATATAGCCATCGCTAGTTTTTTTAAACAAAAGGTTTCAGGAATGGCATTCCAAGTTCTCAATATTTCCTCTTCTGCATTCTTTTTAACTGCCCCCAATAATCGATCATTTTCCATTATTTCCAAGTCATTTCTCAAATCGACAAACTTTTATAAGACTATTACACTTTTTTATAAAATCTTTATCAAGTAGCTTTATTTTTTATCCTCCTACATGTTTCGCCAATCTGTTTCTATTGGCATCCTCAGGGAATACAAATCAGTAAGCACAAAACGAAGGTTACAGACTAGGTTATAACCGATGGTTCTAAATCATACAAAAAATTGGTATTGTGCGTGACAATGTGCGTGTCTCGTTAACGTGATTTACTCGTGATGACTCATGACGTAATTGTTATGAAAGTTCATTTCTTTGATATTTAATGATCTGATAAAAGTTTTCCAAATTTCTGGTAAAATTAGACCTTGATTCTTGTTTAGGTTTTCAGTTTTACGGACGACTGTAGCTGCTTCTTTAAAGGTTCTTGAATGGTAGTTATCTTCTATGTATGGCATAAGGCTCTTATCCCACTCAATGTGATGGTTAGTAGAGGCAAAGTGGCATGAAAGGCCTGAAATGTCTTGTCTGTTATTTCTGACATATCCTATGTGTTCTTTCTTTCTCGTTTCGAAGCTTCTAGATGTCTGACCTACGTAACTAATACCACATGAGCAAAGAATATTATATACTCCAGAGTATTTGTAGAATGGGTGAGGATCTTTCGGTGATCTTAAAAATTTCCGAATAGTATTGATTGGTTTGAATGCCACTCTGATCTTGTATGGTTTTAAAAGGTTAGCTAATTTTTTGGAAAGGTTGTTGACAAAAGGAATTGTAATTGTACTGATGTATTGGACGTCATCACGTTGTCGATGTGGTATATCAGTAAATAGAATCTTGTTATAGAGTCTTTTAGGGTAACCATTTAAAGAAATGGTTACCCTAGAGTCTTTTAGGGTAACCATTTAAAGACGTTCGGCACACAACTGTCCTGGAACATAAAACGCATATTGCTTTATTGTCTTTATTAATCATGCCGTACTCTTCAGTCCACCAGTTTTGGAACTCTCTGCTGCTTGACTGTGATAATTTTCGTTTTTTTTATTTTCGCCAGCCATATTCTGTAGAACTGTAACAAAATAATTCACAACTTAAATCAAATGCATTTTTTGTAGTTTCAAAAAAATCAACATTTTATTATATGCCTAAATTAAATTATCTTTATAAATCCCATTTACAGTAGCAAAAACAAAACAGTGCACATACCAACAATAATGCACTTGCCGCTGCTTATTTCTGCCTACTGGCAGATGTGCGGTGCGAAATGCATAACGAACGCACGTGCGATTAGAAAAGGGAAAAGTCAGGGAATCCTAAGGATCAGTCATTCTCAAATCTTTTTCTATAGACTGTATTTTTATTTATTCTTACTGTATTAGAGGGCTCAGTCCCAACTAACATTAGTATTAATATTATATAAATTAAGTGAATATTAAATCCAACAATATTTCAAAGCCGACTACAGTAACTATAGAATTATTGTGGGAAATTTGGCGAGTGTATTCCCTTAAGATCTCTGGTCAAATTTCGCAAGAAATGTCTATAGTTTCTGTAGTCAGCTTTGAAATAAATAATAATGTTGGATTTAATATCCACTTAATTTATATAATTTTGTATTTCCAATATGAAGCCTTTTGGCTATTTATTTTAGTAAATAAGCATTAATAAATAATTATGGCATAATCATAAAGAGTATTAATACACTTAATGTATATGGTGTAGCATGTCGACAAATATAAAAGTACGCATTTAAATTAGTTATCAATCACAGGACTAATGCTACAATATTGTAGTTTCCTCAGGCCAACATCATTAAATTAACTTCTGGTAAGTTTCATTGACATATCCCATTCTGATCACCAAAAATTTATAATATTATTCAGTATTAAAATTGATTATTGCATTATTAAATTGATTTTAATGATGTTGGTTTGAAGAAGAAAAAAAAAAAACGATAGTGAGAAAAATATGTTTAAAAATATACTCACCATAGAAGTCAGCGGAGCAAGGGAAGCAGCAGAAGGGGACTTGTCGGCAAACGCTTACCGTTGAATATAACTTAACTTGTCCTTGCATATAACTGGCACCCCTGATTTCACTTTACGAAAAAAGACATTAAAAGGTTTTGCATATATACCTCTCACACAAAAAACAACACGCCCTCCCCAACAGCCATTATATACTGTAGATGCAAGAAAAAAAAATAGTTTTATTGTATCCCTGAATAAGGTACAGAGGCTTTTGCAGTCTGTGTGTAATATATTTCTCAACAAATAGTGCAATTAGAGACAGCTGCAATAAAAACGGCGCCTAACTAATGAATCACATGTAGCCCTCTCGCAGAAACTACGCTGTATAGGCAAACAAAACCATGTGTTGCACCGGAAACACAGTATCTAACTAAAACTATTGTCCAATTTTTCAATTACATGAAATAAGTGTTTGTTTGATTGCATTTGAAATTCTCGATGTCATTATGACAGATTGCAAAGGCTAACTTCAAATAAAATTCTACCACGAATTGAAACATTCCATATAATGCTTGTGTGAGTTTCCCTTCTAGCTCAAACGCAAACAAGGCAATAAAAACCAATCATGGGTTGAAACTTTGTGTGAGTTGAGCCCCCCCCCCCCGGTAATGAGAAGTTCTGTCAGAACGATAAACGACACCCCATCGTGAATTTCTTAAAACTAAGAAATATATAGTGAATGTTGTTTATGACAGTTGCAGATGTTATGGAATTCGGTTGAAGAGAATTAGAATTTCAACTCAAAAATTGTCGGTTCCATTTATCTTTGGGTCGCATGATCTTTTGTTAATACCGCACCAATCAAATTCATGTCTTCATAGCTGCTCTCTCCTTTAAAACAAAATTTAACTTGTACGTATTGTAACAATTAAAAAAAAAGGCTGAATAATTTATAAGCGTATAAAAGGATATCACCTGTAAATCGTTGACGTGCCAGCAAAATTCTCTGGCATGCGTGCCATAGGTTTGCCACCACTGATCTAGGGCATTACTGAAGTATAAAACTAATATATGAAGAATAAAAATAGGAGAAATTTTGGACATACCTTTTTTTTTTGGATGTTGTTTTCTGTCTCCTTATTTTGGCAATGCATCTTCATATGCTGTTAGGCTGTTAAAGGAAGGGATTTTTTTTTTGGGGGGGGGGGTGATAGTGTAAAGCAATGTGGGAAAATTATTTGTAAAAACCCAGGTTTTTTTAATATGTATAAATATTATAATAGTGTTTCTGTCTTTGGTGTACTGTGTTGTCTCCTATTGGTCGGAGTCATAACCAAATTTTTATGTTCTGGAGCTTCCAACTCATCTAATTGGTGAGCTAAGGATTAGATAATCTTTAGCTCACCAATTTCACCCTAGCTGAAACTCTGCTCTAGAGACCAAGGATGGTACTTTTTTTTTTTTCTTTTCCAAGCCACTTCAAGCTCCAGTAAGTAGACTGGCGATCTCATACTAGGAGACATAAATCATCTATCACCTAAAAGATTATACAAACATTTGTGACATAACATGGAATTTGATCCACAGCCTGTTAACTGAAGAGCAGAAACACTGTCGATTCATCCATGTTGGTAAATGCTTACATAAGTAATTTAATTATTATTATTCTTTTTTTATTTATGTATTTTGAATGATTGCCACCAGTTCAGTCACTGAGTTGTAAATACAGTACTAAATATTAATTAACATACCAGTAAATTTATGCCTGTGAAGATACCTTCACATTAAATGCTATTCTTATAATTTCTTATTTAAAAGAAATAATATTAGGTTAGGTACAGTGATAATAATGATATAATGAAAAACATTTTATATTAATTCTTTGATTTATATAGATTTGAAGTTTAGTTGCAGCTCTCTGTATTCAATAAATTAGATATTAAAGTACAATACAAAAATAATAAAGGAAAATAATTTCAATGGCAGAAAACAGTTTTCTTCACCACTTTTGTCTGTCGAACTGGTACACTGTTTTTGGTGCAATTGATGCATGATTGATAAATACTGTAATTATTTTTGTAAGTAAAAATCTGTCATGCTCTACATGCTAATTTTATATTCTCAAGAATGCAAAACTCTTAAGTATGAACCTATATTTGAGTTTTAAAAATCAATTCTTAAAATATATTTATTTTAAGAATTGAGTAGTCTGATTAGGACCTCAGATTATATTTATAGATGTTGCTAACCTGTGAAAAGCAGTGTTGTAGTAAATGTATCTGAACTGATTATTCTTTTCATCATGATTAATAACATTTCATTTAGTGCTATTTAGATATGTTGCCTAAATTTAATTTTATGTTTCTTCACTACTGATGAATTATTTTTTCTCTTGAGTGGGAGAAGATTATATAACAGTGCTTATGAGATTATACATGAATTATAGTTCTGTGTATAATGATGTTGTCCATACCTTGCTCAGTTCAGAACTGAACATATATGTTTGAGATTAAATGGCCAAAGTTAAAAGTGACTTATATATTAAGCTAGAACTCAATATAAAATGAACATTTCATAATATAGTCAGAAGAATGATATATGTCCTTTGCTGGAAAGACCTTGGTTCAGATCCTATCTAGGATGCAATACTCGTGGGCTTTCAATCAGAAGGTAAGTTAACCAGTTGAATGTTGTGATGGAGGGTTTATCCTTCCCAAAACCAGAAACGTGGGTTCCTTTCTTCTCCACAAAACAGAAAAGACAGCTGGAGAGTGGTACATACAGTAGAGACACAATACACACACACACACACCTCATACTCTTGATAAAATTCTGAAAAATGGTGTCAATAAAAAAAATCAGTTAAAAAATTAAATATCTGTATGATTAATATTTCAAAAATCTCTGGCGCTCCCTGAAATAAATAATTATTGGACATTCTTCAGATAATTTTGTCATGCATACCTGCCTTGAAATTAGAATGATTCGTGTTGGCCATTTCTCTGTATAATGAAAAAGTTGTTTGAAGCAATGGATGGAGGTTGCTAGTGTTTCTTTGACAACTTTTTAGCAGAATCTAATGAAATAGATAAGTCAGCCAGCAAAGTCTGAATGTTGTGTGTATGAGTCTAACTTAATACAAATATCCTGTTCAAATATAAATATATATATCTACTCTATATATATAAAATGATAAGCCTTTTTCTGTAACGTTTTTGTGTCACATGTTTTTTCAAGTTATTTGAAACGTTTTGAAACTCAGGGGAGAACCTACCAGTCTGGAACTCAGGGGGGGTGCCGGAGGGGAGGAAACATTTAATTAATATTATTATGTAATTGTTTTGCATTAATGTTTCTCTTGCAATAAAAACAAAATTGCAATTGCAGGTTTTCTTATATTTTTGTCTTAAAATCCATCAGGGGCAATATTTAATTATTTGCCTCAGGGCACAATCTAATCTGCGGATGGCCCTCCTTATATTCAAGGATTTATAAATTATTTTAAAATGTCTTTTTTTATTTTTATTTATTTTTTTTTTAAGAAATTAAAATTCTAATGATAGTTCTGATATGCTTTCATTCTTGGATTTCTGAAAACTTCCTTCAAGTTATTATAACCTATAATTTTACTGTTAATAACAGCCTTTGTGCCATCAAATATATACAGTCTGTTCATACAGGTTTCAGTATATTTAAATTGATTTTGGATCTGCGGTGTGATTTAGTTTAATCTTGTGAAGGAGGGGGGGGGGGATTGGAAGCTCTTTAATATTGTTCATAATGTTTAATTAATATCATAAAAATTTTAATAACCGAGCTTGTCAATTTTTGCAAGTAATAAACAAAGAATTTTCACGATTTCATGAATCCAAACATGTAAATTGTTAAATTAAGAGTTTGATTAAATTATAATTAAATTAGATTAAAATTACAGGTACTATCTGCTACTTGGTAGATGCTATCATCTTCTTGACATTGTTTTGGATTATTCTAATACTTTACACATCTAAGCCTGAAGCTCAATTCTTATCTGCCTGAAGTTGTCATAACACATATTTTAACAAAAAACCTGATTTTTGAAATTTTTGCAGTACTTTTGATAGTGCCACTTTTTGTTAGCCATTTATGAGTCAAAAACTAAACACCAGAACACAAAATAAATTGATAAAAAGAAATGCCATGATGAAATAACAATGCACATTGTTTACTCACTACTCAAGTTTGAAGAAAGTGTGCTTGCTGCCATTGGCTGAGAGTATTATAGTAGGCTGGTTTTCATTAACTGAGTAATTATGAGAAAAAAACATATGCTATCAAAATGGATTTTCATCCTTCTATTATTATAATAATTATAATTTTATTGAAAATAAAAACATTTCCAAGGTGAGATTTCATTTTATTGTGTACCCCATATATTAGCTGTTTTTTTTTTGCAAGCCATATCTTTCTGATTGAAAGTGTATCTGCTCTCCACTCAACGGGCTATGGATTCATATATCACTGTGGGCTTGGACATTTGTGGAATTTTTTTAACCCCTTAACATACAAAGATGTCTGTGACACGTCTTTTGTTTATTGCACCAAAATTGATTTTGAATTTTGTTTCACATATAAATACAACCGAATATAGACGCTAGACAATCTTGTGCCTATTTCCTTTCAGCCAAGAAAAGTTGCCAACAGCGTGTATCGGCTATTTCGTTTGTGTTTGCACAAATTCATCATTATTTGAAAAATAATGATGAATTTGATCCAGCAAATCACCCTCGCCCAAAAAATTGGCAGAAAAATGACCGCTTTCTGATTTTTAATTGGTACATTAAGGGGTTAAGAGATAGATGGGTAGTCTCACCCATTTTAAGGTCACTGCTGCTCTGCTTATCAGAAGCAGAAGCCTGAAGTGGCTTGAAATAGTTCCACGTTTGGTCTACAAGCTTCTAAATGCTGCAAAGCATGTTACTGAGCAATGTACAATGACTGGTTAAGTATTTACTGTGCTTAATTTATTGACTCCATGGAGGTCTGTTGATAATAATAATATCATTTTTATTTGTTAATGGTGTGTACATTCTCCCTCCCTCCCCTCTCCCTTATTAAGTATTGCTGTATTGATTTAGTTGATAGATGTAAATGTGTATGATGGAAAAAAAATCACAGGAAAAAAAAGATAACAGTGGCATGTGCTACAGATTCTATTCTTGGGCTATTATTGTTCAGCTTATTTGTTAAAGACATTATAAATGATTTTAAAAGGAGATGAGAAGTAGAAAAGTTATTAGGTTCTTCAAGAAGATGTAAATAGATGACTAGCAGCTTGGAGAGATGAATGCAGGTTGCAGTTTGAAGTACAAAGTTCTGCACTTTAGAAAAGTGTAATGCTGTACTGTATTAGTGGAATTTGTGCTCTAAGAGGGAAGAAGATTCAGGAATTGTCAGACAAGGATCTAACATTCAAAGGATAACGATTGCAAGAGTTGTAAAGATCACACAGCATGTTGCTGCTATGATAATATGTTGGTCAAATCACATCTGTAGTACTAAGCACAAATTTGATATTCTGATATGATGAGGGTATGTTGAGAGATGAGTAACAAGACAATATCACTAGCCTGGAATGTCATGTGAAGTTGATTGGTCGCTGAAATTACACAAAAGCAACTAAGGCTATCAAGTTGAGTTTATTTATTATTTTTTTTTTCAGGCAATAATGTTCATTAATTGAAATCAAACCCATGATTTTCTACTGAGAGGGTGGTGGTGTTGTTGTTGCTATTAACTATGTGGAGGAGGCATAAATTGTAGAGCTTAGGATAAGCAGAGTCAAAGTGATATAGTAAAAATTTATGTTGATGAGAGGATTTTACCAGATTAATATGAATGGATTATCCACAGAATGAGGGAAAGAAAAATAGGAGCCATGGAAGTTGTATAAAAGTGTAGCTTTTTTTTAAGTGATAATGTGTTGATGGTGAGTGTTCGTAGTGGAGAATACACAAATGAGTTAAGTTACAATGTACAATGACTAGTTAAGTATTTACTGTGCTTAATTTATTGACTCTATGGAGGTCTGTTGATAATAATAATATAATTTTCATTTGTTAATGGTGTGTACATTTCCCCTCCCTTATTAAGTATTGCTGTATTGATTTAGTTGTGATTTGTCAAAAAAATTATGATGATGATTACAAAATAATAAAAGAGGGATAGGGCAGTTTAGAGGTGCAGGAGGAGAGCATGTTCCAAATACCAAGTACTCTGGATGTCAGTAAAGCTGTGGGACTGGATGGTACTTCACCACGAATTTTGAGAGAATGTGCTAGGGAACTGACAGCTCCTTTGACCTGGCTTTTCAATGAAAGTCTGGCTATGGGAAAGGTGCCCAGGGAATGGAAGGAAGGAAGGAAGGTGAGATAGCACCATTGCATAAGGGCGGTAGCAGACTGGAAGCGTCTAATTATAGGACAGTTTGTGTGTGTCATCAGTAGTTGTTAAGATCTTGGAGAAATTAGTTAGGGACCATACAACATTGGGCAGTGAGGATAATGTTATCTGTGAGAGTCAACATGGATTTGTGAGGGGCACTCTTGTTTTAGTTATATGCTAGCCTTTTATAATAAAGTTACAAGAGCAGTAGATGAGGGAAAGGCATATACTGTCATTTTCTTGGATTTAGCAAAGGCATTTGACAGGGTGCCACATAATAAGCTGATATTTAAGTTGCAGCACATGGGTTTGGATGTCAGGTCAGTCAAGTGGATTCAGGATTGGCTGTCCGATAGATATCAGAGAGTTGTATGTGGTGAGGCAGTTTCAAGGAGGCAGAGGGTTACAAGTGGTGTCCCACAGGGCTCGGTACTGGGACCTATATTGTTTAACCTTTATATCAATGACATTGTCCGTGGATTGCAGGGGGATATTCAGTTGTTTGTGGATGATGTGAAACTGGGAAGGGTTATTAGTAATAGTGCAGATGTGGTAGTCCTGCAAGAGGATTTGAATAAGCTAGACAGGTGGGCAAATGAATGGGGGTATCGGTTTAATGCAGCAAAATGTAAGGCCTTGAGGTTTGGGACACATCAATGGGATGCTGCATACTCTATTAGAGGAGCTATACTGGAGGAATTAGAAGAAACACATGTATAAACCACAGTGAAAATTATTTAATTGTAAATATTTCATCCTAAGTATCTTAGGACATCATCAGTACAGTATTTAAACAAAAGTTAGGAATAACATACAGTTAGGGCGCATGATTACAATAGAATCTCATGAAAATGTGCATAATGTGCTAAAGTAATACAAAAAAAAAAAAAGAAAAAGTTAATTATTTAACACAGTTTTGTATGATAATTTCCCATACTTTAGGAATAGTAAGAACGTCGTTGCGGTTTAGGTTTGGTCTGTGTAGTAGGGCTTCAACGTTTATATGAACGTTTATACAAAGAAAGTTCTGAAGCCCTACTACACAGACCAAACCTAAACCGCAACGACGTTCTTACTATTCCTAAAGTATGGGAAATTATCATACAAAACTGTGTTAAATAATTAACGTTTTTTTATTTTTTTTTAAATTTTTTTTTTATTACTTTAGCACGTTTTCATGAGATTCTATTGTAATCATGCGCCCTAACTGTATGTTATTCCTAATTTTTGTTTAAATACTGTACTGATGATGTCCTAAGACACTTAGGATGAAATATTTACAATTAAATAATTTTCACTGTGGTTTATAAGTGTGTTTCTTCTAATTATGAACGCACCACAGGTTTCGTTATTTAAAAAAAAAAATACTGGAGGAAGTAGGGGAGACAAGAGATCTGGAGTTGATGATTGATAGAAACCTGAAATTCAAGGGACATATTGCAAAGGTGGTGAAGGTAACACAGAGGATTGCTGTAATAATGAGAAGGATGCTGACCTGCAAAGATAAAAGCATTATCATTCCATTGTATAAGACTGATCAGACCACACTTAGACTATTGTTCTCAGATTTGGTCCCCAGGATTTGAAGGGGATAAATTAACTGTGGAAAGGGTGGGTATGGGTAGAAGAAGGAGAGGTGATATGATTGAGACTTTTAAACTGTTGAGAGGTGGTTACAGGGTTGACACTGGGGAATTCTTTTGCTTGGTTGAACAGTGGGAAGGAGTGATGATAAGGGGCCATCCCTGGAAGTTACGAAAGGAAACTGTGAGCAAGAGGGTGAGGAGTGGTTTCTTTGCATGGAGGGTGGTTGAACCATGGAATGCATTGCCTGATAGAGTGGTGAGAGCGAGAACGGTCAGTGAGTTTAAGGAGTGGTATGATAGATTTTGTGTTGAGGGACCTACCACAACGAGTCTTGATAGACTTGTGTTTCGTAGGAAGGACCTCCCGCGATGAGTCTTTTGACTCCTTGGAGGCCTAAATAATAAAATAAAATTATACTTAAGTAAAACGGGCAGATACATTACTGAGAATGTTGGATTCAATATCCACTTAATTTGAATGGGCAGATAGATGCTTGTAGTTTGTTTCAGCAACTTCTTATGTTAACATCAGGTCCACAATTTTTTGTGATAATTATTTGTGTGAAGAAACTGATTGGTTCTATGATGTATATATTCACAGCACTCACCATTAGTTATATGTTACAGCTAATGTCCTTGAAAACAAAGTTAATTGAGAATGTATGATGTTAGGCCAGCTCCTGTCAACAAATATAATCTCCATTTAGCAACAGTGTGCTCTAAAAACTTGTTATAAGACATCAAAACACTATGCTTAACATGCAGTGATCGAGCTTTACATGTGGGTCATTAGAAAACGTAGTTGTTTGAGCAAATATTTGTTTACATGATGCAGGAAAAATCATACACTTCAATTTTATTTACATGCATTTGTTAATAAAACAAATAAGTAATCTGAAAGCAAACTTTGATGGTTAATGCCAACAACTTATATGTATATATATTTGGAAGGGTCATCAAAAAATTATGTTGAGTTTGAATTGCTTACATTTATTAAGGTACAGCATTTCACTTACATTAATTTTATAAATTATGTTCTCCATCAAACAATTTTGTAAAGAACTGTGATCATTTCTTATGAGGACTTGTGTAACTGGTGAAGTTAATTCACCAGTTTCACAACTGAAAATAGTGAAGGCAAAAATCGCAGCTTCCATTGAAAGTATCACTAAAGAAACACTGTCTGCAGTTTAAAACAAAATTTCAGTGCTAGTTTATTAAGATTAGGCTTACAGAAAAAAAATAAATAAATAAATTCTGCATTAACTATCAGAACTAATAATATAAGTGAAATATTTCAAGAAATATAGGCAATTCATTATATCGCTGATTTTGTGGGGAATCATAATGGAGGCTCAGGACTTATTGAGGAGGTTACTATTCATCCAGCTGTATTCTACCCATTTAAATAGGTTTATGGCTGTTAATTGTTTATAAACTTCAGTCCAGTTTGTCTGTTTTGTGGGAGGAAGAACCTCAGTTGCTGGGAAAAGAAACCGTGTTGCTTCCATAGCTAACTCATCTTCAGTTGCAAAATTGAAGTCCCTAATAAAAATCCTTCAGAACTCTCAATTCCACAGAATTGAACAGAAGTCTTTTTTTTCAACTAAAGGGATCATGTCTTATCATGTTATATTTTCAAATATACTTTTATTTTAAAATAAACCACAATTAAATATCTTTTAATGTGATAAAAAAAAAACATTTTTTTAATGTCCCTCTATTTTTAGAGGTTTGTCAAATATATGATTTTGACAGAAAAGATTTATCACACTAGAAAAGAAGAAGAAAAAATATTTGGGATGGTTTTTTTTATAAAACATACCATTCACAGTTTTTTTTTTTATTTTTTATTTTGTTTATATATATATATATCCTGTCAAAAACACATTTAACAGATTTCTAGAAGTAGAGGGACGTTTTTTAATAAAATGTTTTATTTATTTATTTTTAATTTTTCAGTTTATTTCAAAATACTATGCTTTTTAATAAATTACTTTCAGGACAAAATATAAATGATATGAATATGATAAAAATATAAAGGAGGCTATTATTATTAAAGTTATTCAAAATAATGTATGGTATTTTTATTTTATTTTAATGGTTATTACATTAGAATATTCTCATCCAGAATTATTATCACTTAACATATTAGTGATTGTATTCTTTGCATAATTATAGTTTCTCTCACTGTTTCAGAGTATATTTACTGCTAACTCAAAATATTTTTAAATTAATATTAAGCATATCTGTTCTGTTAGGCTGTAGTCTACAGTGATCTTTATATTCTTTTTTAACTTGACTCATTTGACTTAATTGGAGAAATTAGCATTACCAGTGAGTAGTCAAGATTAGCTGTCCAGTGATGCTAATGATATATCATTTATAGACAGATCTTGGTTCATGTGTATGTCAAGGTTTTCTTGATGACATTACTATATGATTGATGTAAGTATTTTGTCCTCTGCATTCAACATTATTAAGGCTATTAAAATTTACAATGACCATATCACTTATTTATTAAATGAGTCAATAAAAAATTTGTTTCTTGAATTTATTACTCTGCTGAAAAATAGTTATGGTAGCCTTAGGACAGAAAAGTTTTCTTACTTGGACAGTGTTATTTAAATTCTGTAACAGAATTTAAATAATGTTAACAAATGTACTGTATATAAATCTGAAATTAGTCATTTGTGCAATCTGTCACAGTTATATTTGAGAATGGATTCTGAGTATTCATGCATGAGCTCTCTTAGTGATTAGAAGAGAATTTCACAAGAGGCTTAGTGAAGGAACAACATATTTGTCTACATTAATTTTATTAAAGCACAATTATTTCAGTTGTTCTTTGGTTATTATCAAAATGTCAGTTAACATGGTGGCAAGAAGGTTAATACAATTAACAGAAATCTTTAAAGGTAATAATCAGCAGAGCATGTTATCACTTTACATACAATTGGATGCAATAAAGAACAAAAGTCATTACAGTCCTGTATCTATTTTTTTCAAAAAAAAGTATTTTAGCAATGGCAGATATTCAAGAGAACAAATTCCCCAAATTATGGAGCACTGGGCACTCATTTCTGTTGATATAAAGTGAACAGATGATCTCACAGCTCTCCATAAAAGTTTTTAATTAAAAACTTCTGTGGCACTGCTTCTGTGTCATATTTTTTTATGCTCCCCCCCCCCATAATACTAGTGTATGTTGCTGTTGGCATGTTCTCTGTCAGAACATTCAGGTTTATGGTAACATATATGATCTAGTCAGACATCTGCAGATGCCTGATAAAAAGATAAGTAGTGTGCACATGACCAGTGGATGCAGTAAACATCTGTATATGATAATGGATCTTCTTTGTTTTTGATTGGTGCAAGGAGTGATTGTAATTTTTAATATAAACAAATGTTCACTGTAGATTTACACTTTTTAGGATACAGGAAATTGTACAGAAACACCCTTGACCTGTGGGATCAAACCATGATGGGTATTTTCTTCAAAACAGTGCTGATACAGCAGAAAACTTAAAAAAGTATCAATAGCCCCTGATTTCTTTCAATTGTAATAATGTGATGGAATGTGAAGATAATGACTAGTGCATATTTTCTTTCTATAGATAGTAAAGTGTAATGAACCATCTGGTTATCTCATACATGTGTCAGAAAGATAAGGTTATCTTTACATCTAAGTAAACTGTATCCTTTAAAATTGAATCAGATTAATTTTAGAAGAAAGTTAAAGAATTTTGCAAATTTATACATGTTTGTGAATATGCATTGAAATCCACAAAGAAAAACAGAGCTTATATTCATTCTCATCATTTTTTTATTTTTAAATGTGAATCCCGCCCATGAAAAGCTGTTAGCCTATAGTACTTATGGGCTAAGGATTAGATAATCTGGAAATGCTACTCTAGAGGCCAGACATTGAACAGGTCAAAGCCACCTCAGGCCTCCAATGGGTGGGCTTGTGGTCCCATACAGAAAATTCATCTCTTACCTACAGACATTTGCAAAACATCCATGCCTGCAGTGGGATTTGAACCTACAGTCAATTGTTTGGGGAGTGGATACAAACACAATAGGTATAGGCCTTTTGGAAAATTTTGCTGATACCACAAAAATGGAGTCTGTCCTAGAGAAAAAGATAACAACCTTACACATCCTTTACATCCTTGCACACCCAGAAGTTTCACATGAAAAAGGAAAATATGTCATCATTGCTGAAATACTTTTTTTTACACAGTTTATAGGACTTGATTGGTCTTTGAGCCTTCTTTTCTGGTCATAGTGATAATGTGCTTTGTTTTGCTTTGCCTTTAAAATGGTAACATATATGATCGAGTCAGATCTGCAGATGTCTGATAAAAAGATAGGTAGTATGCACATGACCAGTGGATGCAGTAAACATCTGGATGTGATAATGGATCTTCTTTGTTTTTGATTGGTGCAAGGAGTGATTGTAATTTTTAATATAAACAAATGTTCACTGTAGATTAACACTTTTTAGGATTTAACTTTCTTCTAAAACTGATGTATTGTTATAATTTATGATAATACATCAGTGTATAGTATGCATTTCATTATATTGATGCATCTCTTTAAATAAGGTTATGGCTTACATCCATTGTCTATATTAATACTTTAATATTAAGTGTTATTTTGTGTATTAATTTATATTAATCTTTTTTATGTAATCTGTTATGCTTTGATGATGACCAGAGATGAGAAGTTAAAATATTAGTGCTTATTTGAAATCAATATAAGCAAATATCTGTTGTTTCTTCCATATCTCTTCATATGCAGTTAAAATAGTGTAAAGAAGAATCTTGAAAGGCGTCAAGATTTCAGGACACTTCTTTTCAAAGTAAATCACTGTTTCTTTATATTTGTCAAAGGATTTTTAGAGTATTTCTGCTGTTGTCAGTATATTGCTCTCTTTCTCATCTTTTATGTTTTTATTCAACATCAAAATCGCAGAATTGGATCAACTATTAATATGGACAGTCATTAAAAAAAATGGTTCAGTAAAAGATGTTTTTGATTGTGCATAGATTTTTGAAAATATTACATATAATTTGTGGGATGAATATTGTGAGATATGTTATAACCTTTTGATTTTTTGTAGCATTTTATATTTGATAGATAAATGTAATTGTACTAATCTGAAATTATTAATAATTATTTGAAATTACATAAAGTTTTAGCTTTACTTATATATTTAAAGTTTACATAATAAAAATAAAACTTTTTAATATATATATCAGTATTTTTTTCTGTAAAAGTCAACATTTTAGAATCACTTCCCCCCCCCCCCCAAAAAAAAAGAGAAAACAAAAGAGCCAGTCTGGTTGTAGTTTTACTGAAATTTGAAATTATTTTCTTGTGGCATAGGTGCTAAGCTTTTACTGTAATAATTTATAATAATACATCAGTGTATAGTACGCATTTCATTATACTGATGTATCTCTTTAAATAAGGTTATGGCTTACATCCTTAGAAGTCAGTTTCAGAAAGGTGTTCTAGTGTGTGTCTTCTGGTAGCTTATTGTTTATCATTCTTAAGACTTGTATGAGCTTTTTTGAGGTTAATTAAAATTAGTAGTGTGTGTGTATGCATCCTTTATCATATTTGAGTATTTTATATAATATATAACTTACACTCCAATATTATTTTAATTATTTCAATTTTTGCATATTTGTACAACTGATATATTTATTTTAGTAAGATAGTAATTATTTAATTTAGAATCTACATCTCTATCTATAATATATTTATATGTAAAAAGTACTTGGTTCTCCAGACCTTAACAAATACAGTTATGCATCGACTGCAAGCTGTGTTTAATAAAAAATCTTTTATTATGGACAGAAAATATGAAATTAGTATTGAATATGTGTGCATATAGATAAATTTAGTGGGTTACTTATGGGAACTGTGTCAAGATATTGGACACATGTTAAAGAAAAAATCTGCTATAGTTCAATCATAATGCTGACTGTGCATACAAATTATTTGTGTTTGTATGTAGTCAGTAAGTGTTCAGAAAAGTTCACTTTTTAAGATTTTGCTACTGGCTGGTTTATTTATTGTGACTTTACTGTAATTTAATGTTATTGCCATTATAAATACTGTCTTAAGATTTTTAGAAAACAAAGGTGGGGGCAGAAGAAAAATCATGATTTCTTCTTGGAGTGATGATATACATATTATTGGTTAGTTGGGTGGTTGATGACTACAAGTTATACCTTTCTAGTCAGTGTTAATTATTACTGTTAACATATTTAACTAAAAATATATATAGTTATTAGATGCTCTTAAAGAGTAAGTTGTGTGCAGTTTCATGCCATATTTTATTAGCAACTTTTTTTTTGTATGTGTATGTGATTTTGATCAGGGTTTCTCAAACTGTGTATCATTTCTCCTCCCCCTTCTTCTCTGCCACTGTTTGGGAACAAATTAAAAGTACATTAATTATTATTTTTATTATTTCACCTTCAGGGAGTTAAGGACTCATTGAGGGAGGCTATACATCACCCATACCAGCTGTCATGCTTTCTCCTAAACTCATTCACATTAGGTATACTTACCACTTTGACAGCCAATCTTTCCACTTAATCATTGCTCTATGAGAATAAAATCTAGCTCTTACCATTTCTTTACCATGAACAGACTTAACTTCCATGGATGCCCCCCCCCCCCCATGTTCTATCTCCATCTTCCATATAAAAAAAAAATTTCACCAGAAAATATCCTGTAACAACCATTCAGAAGTTTGTGGACTGCAATCATATCACTCCTCTTTTTTCTGTTTACCAGTGTCTGCAGTCCACATAATTTATATTCCTTAATTCCAATATAATCTTTGTAACTCTTCTTTGTACCCTTTTCACAGCTTTAGTCCAGGTGTCATCATATCAAGGCTTTTGTAAAGAGGCAAAATAACTTCCATATCCTTACATGTCATTGTTTCTTTCAACATTGCAATTATCCTCTGAGTTGCATTTGCAATTTTTGCTATATGATCCAAGCATAAGCCCACTAATATAATATGCCATTGGACATCTCATCATGCCAAAGTGCATAACTTTACACTTGCTAACATTGAATTGAGAGCCATTATCATTTGCCCACACTTCTAGTTTATTCAGATTTCCCTGTAAATGTAGTATATTAGTAGTATCTCTGATTGCCCTACCTTTGCATCATCAACAAACAGTTTAAGATCTCCCTAGGTCCTTTCCAAATATCATTAATATTTTTATATACATACATGCATACATAGTTTATTCACAATATGATACAATGTGAAAAGGGAAAAGATATTTATATTAAAAATTAAATATTGCAAATTATGGTCTTTTAAGTCTCCCTATCTTGAGCTAACTGGTAATGTCAGATGGAGTTTTGCAGTTCAGCCTACTGATGGTTTCACATATGTATTGCCAAATTTATATATATATATATATATATATATATAGAGAGAGAGAGAGAGAGAGAGAGAGAGAGATAAAACAGCAGTAATTCAAGGACTGATCCCTGGGACACTCCTCTTTCCACTTTAAATCTGACAGATTCAACCCCCCCCCCCCATATACCACTTTCTGATACCTGTGTGTCAGCTTCTTATCCAAGCCAATAGTTTATATTCCAATCCCATATTCTCCAGTTTATATGCAGCAACCTTTCATGTGGTATCCTATCAAATGCCTTAGAAAAGACCAACAGTATCATAATGTATCCATTCCCTTTATCCAACTCAGTCATAACATTATTATAAAATATGAGCAAAATGCTCAGACATGATCTCCCTTTAGTATATCCCCATGCTGTTCCTTGCAAAGTATAGCCTTTTTGTCCATCCATTTCTGTATATGAATTTTACCATCCAACTTAACTCTTTACAACCACTTCAGATACTGATAGGTTAGTCACGTCATTCTTTGCACTAGCCTTGTACAATTGGATTATCATACATTCTTTCCATTCCTGTGGGATCTTTTCTTAGCAGCTAAGACTTAAATTATACAAACATATCAAGGACCTGGCTAGTTCATCTGAACATCCTTTTAATAGACATGCTAATATCCCATTTGTCCCTATTGCTGAATTCTTATCCAAATTATACAACAGCTCTAGAACCTTTATGGAAGTTTTTTCACTTGGCTATGCTACTAATTATATATTGGGTTTTATCCTTTATCCAAGTGTTAGCAAACAAAGTTTGTGCCTGAAATACTTTCAGGACTGGAGCAACTCGTAGTAAAGGTGGTATAAGTTCTCATCACTTGCCTTAGTATCTCCCATAATGCAAAGCACATCTCCTTGCAGACATGTATAATGCTATGCATTAAGAGAAGGACCACTACCCAGACCAGTTTCGACCTTTATTGCGGTCTCATCAGTAGGAAGCCAGACCCAGAGGTGGTGATACAGGTGATATAGGTAAATATGACTTCTCCATTACTTCCACCTTAGTATCACCACTTCTGGGTCTGGCTCCCACTGATGTGCTTTTGTGCAGAAGAGGTTGCTTTCCCTGAGATGTGAGAGGCTCTGCTTGAGATAGGTTTTTGCCTGTCTCTGAGTGGGGCCACCGCTGAGATTATGGCTCTGCTTGGTGGTGGGGTGAGCTTGCCATTGTGCAGAGCCACAGCTGAGAGTTCTTCTTGGTGGTGGGAGTGAGCCTGTCACTGAGTGGAACCACCACTGAGTTGGACGGTCCTTCGGTTACTCGTAGGGAGTGGTCTGGGGGGCCACCTAATTTTTAGAGAGGTCTTTACTTTAACAACATCTCAATAAAGGTCGAAACCAGTCTGGGTAGTGGCCCTTCCCTTAATGCATAGCATTATACATGTCTGCAAGGAGATGTGCTTTGCATTATGGTAGATACTAAGGCAAGTGATGAGAACTTATACCACCTTTACCACGAGTTGCCCCAGTCCTGAAAGTACTTCAGACACAAACTTTGTTTTCTAACACTTGGATAAAGGATAAAACCCAATATTTTGGCAGTGAGGACTCATTATTTGAACCATTGCATCTGCTTCTGACACAAGAGTACTGTCTGCATTCAATAAAGTTATTCTTCCACCATTCTTCCTTAAACTTGCAGTATAACGATAAAATTCTTTTGGATTTCCTTTAGCCTGTGCAGCCAATTTCATAATATGCCAACTTGACTTTCCATACAATACTCATAACTTTTCAACAAAAATACAAAAAAATAAGTGAAAACAGAAACACTTGGAGCATGGAAGCTAGCACTGGTCGGTCATTGTTTTGCAGGTGTGCACAATAGTTTGCAGAAAAATTAAAGTCCGATATGTTGGAAGATCTAATAAGTAACATAAGTGATTTTATGTGCCTTTCAAATGTCACATAAAAATCATTCCTTGGTTTCTGTTGTGGGTGGATTACCATTGTAGCCTGTTTGATGTTGTGGGTGGTGAAGTTGTCTTCTATGTAAGGCATGGAGCTCTTGCCCCCATCCAATATTGCGGTAAGTGTGGGGGAAATGGAATGAAATAGTTTGACTTGATAAATAAATATGGCAGTGTTTCCATGAGAGCTGGTTTCAATTTTAATAGCTCGATATGCTCTACTATTATCAACATCTATTCACACTTCAGCTTTAAAAACCTACAAAACCAACTTCTTTTCCTTATTTTTCATTCTATCTACCTCTGTCTTGAATAGACTCTTCCTTATATTGTTTTTCCCAAAGACTACACTCTCTAGATGTTCAAAGAAACATTCACAGGTTCTTTCTTACTTTATAACCACTTGCCCACACATTATTGATATACTATAAAATTTTCATGATCATCATCATCATAATCAAATTCCTGATATGTATCCTTGGGGGTATGGGAGGAAAGTTTACATCATCACTAACTTCTCATTGACAATTTTCTTCCGGATTAATTTGTTATTGCTCACTATTCCAACATTGTCAGATTTTAGACTGCTCTCTTCTAAGACATGTCTTATGGTTTCTAGACAAAAGATAAATAAGTTTTTTTACCATCCCAGCAAAAATGCTTGTTTTGCTAACCTTTACTTTCCATTCTGTTCAAGTTAACCATATCCTGAGGTTAGCTCTGTTCACACACACACACACACACACACTCTCTCTCTCTCTCTCTCTCTCCCTCTCCTGAATGCTAACAGTATCAAGTTCCTTCCTAGCTTTAGTTGAAATGGCAGTTTTTCAATTAACTGATGACTTATGAAAATCCCAACGTTGGTACTAGAAGGCTGGAGAATAAAGCAGGAATCTGTGTTCCTGAAAGTTGCTGAATTAACAGTCATGGTAATAAAAAGGCTTTAATCAACAGTTTGAACCACCTGTCTGCTGTTAATCAGAATAATTTAATTAGTCAGATTAAACATAATGCCATCTAAAACTTTCCTAAATTTCTTGCATGTATATTTTATCATTAGCATTAATGGCTTGATTAGTAAACATTAACGACTAAATAAAGTTATTTAGCTCATCAAATAGTGCATTGTTCTCTTAAACTTCTAATCATTCACTATCATATAATCAAAGCATCCTGAAGTATCAGCCTCTTCATTCACTGCTCTTTCATTCTTTACAAAAGACACAAAGAGACATACAGATATCTTTTAGTGGGAATGGACAGTTGATCCTTGTAACAACTTGCCTAGTCATTTTTTCTCTAAGATCATTACTGTACATATCATACCATCTTATCAGCTGATTCTATCACCACCTTACTTAACAGTATTTAACAAATAGTAAAATATTGTTTATATGAATTTACTTAAATTCAACTTCATTATTATTTTTTGTCATCTTACTGTGGAGTATCATGGTATTACTATGTTTGAGAATCTCTGATTTAGGTAAAAGTTTATAGATTAAACATAACATATATAACAAAATTGAAAAAGTTTGTAACTCACCATGTGGTAATTAAGTTACAGTAATCTCAGCCTTTGTATATGTGGATTGATTCCATTTTGCTACTTGAATCTTACATGTTTTAACATATTTAAAGTTTTCAATATGAATATAATTTTCTTAAATGTCAGTCATTATATAGGATTTGTATATGGAAACGTTTCTATACTTTTTAATACAGTATTATTATTATAAATAAAAATTTATTACTAATTTTTATGATTTTTAAAAGATTTGTTGGTATACTGTGGTGATGTATTTTTGCAATTAAATGGTATACCTACATTTTCTAAAATTTTAACTGAAATATACAGTATTCATAATACACTGATCTCTCAGTTATCCAACTTCAAATAACCAAGCCTTTAGTTAACCATATTATCCTCAGTTATCCAACCAGCACATGCTGATAATTGAGGGATCACTGTATGTAAATATCATTCATACTCCTAAATAAAGTAGTACAGAGAGAACAAGTGTTGTTTCTTAATAACATATATATACAAAACATTTTCGATTCATCAATAATAGTAAAAAATGGATGCAAAGAAAATTTCTGTCTTTTTTTTTTTTTAAACAAAAAAGAGATACAGTTCTCTTTAGATAATTCTTACAAATATCGACTGAAAATGCTTTTTAGGTAGTTATCTCCTCTCTTTTTTTCATATGTGATAAATATTTTTATTATAAACATCTTTATCATTGAAATATCAATGATTTTTGCAACATATACAATTTTAGATGAATTGTATATTAAAATCGCCCATTGCTAAAAGTAAAGGACTGTTGATGAATTATACTTGTGATTTTTATATGTTTAAAATTTTTATGCTATTTTTAGAAAAGTGTGGAGAGTAAGTGACAAACTGAAATTTAAAAAAAAAAAGTGTTAATTACACAGTTAAGATTTAAAAGAGTCATTGTACCTGTTTTCTTATATGACTAAGAAAATGAAATGCTTTGAAAATGGAAAAGCTTAGATGCCTTGGTATAATGATGATAACCATTATATATTATATTATTTGGTTAACTGATCACCAGTTATTTGTTTATCAGTATTTGATCTCTGATAATTTTCAAATCAATAATTCAAGGTTTTACATGACAAAAATAAATAATATGGATAATTTCAATGTTTTTCCCCAAAAAATTACTATTAAAGTGTTGTTTGAATAATTGTCCGCTGTTCAAAATATAGCTGAATAAGCTATATTCAGCAAATAAGAAGAAAAAAAAAATGAGAGAAAGAAAGAAAAAATATAAACCATGAAGTACTGTCATTATCATCATTGTTTTAATATGTTAAGTATAATATTTCTTCTCTTGTTGTCAGCTTCCACATGGTGCATTATCTTTGTCTGCGATTTGTAGTTAGTTGTCAATGTATTGAAACAAGATTGTTTACAGGACATGTTTTTATAGTCATTTTATACTTGTGTAATCAGCAACTAGCTTGGATGATTCTGCACCACTTGTACAAATGCTAATATTTGTTTAAATCATTAAGTCCTGTTTAAAAATTAAGAAAATACTATAAAAATTTTAAAAGCAGCACATTTCCAACATACACATATTTAACTGTGTTAGCTGCATTTGTAAATTTCATAGCCTTTTACCTTTGAGGTTATTAGCGTGTTCATATGTTTGTGCCATTTAGTCTGTTGTATTGTTGTGACCTGATACTCAGCCTGTGTGATGCAAACAGCAAGAAATAAAGCATTTCATGTGGTAATATGTTTCAAGTGGTTCTGCTTATGTTCTACCATATAGTGAAGTTATATATCTGCATATATTATTATTAATTTGCTCAGGTCCTCCAAGTCATAGGACTCATTGTTGGAGGCCCACATTAGAACAGCATAGAATCTCTCATATTACTCCTTAAACTTGTTTATTGTTGTACCTCATCACCCTATCAACCAGTGCATTTTGCAGTCTAACCACACTCCATGCTAAAGCCACTTCTCACTCTCACCATTGCCATTCTCATTTTCCAGGAATGATCCTTGTCCTTGTTACTTCCTCTTGTTCTACCATATGAAAGATTTCCCCAGTGTCAATCATGTGACTGCCTCTCAACATTTTAAATATCTCAGTGACATTGCCTCTTCATCTTCTATTAATCAAACTCTACAGTCCACATCCTTTCAGTCTCCCTTCATAACTAACATTATACAGTTCATATATCATTTTTGTTATTCACTTCTGCACCCTTGCCAAAGTTAATTTATCCCCTTCAAATCCCAGTGACTAGATCTAAGTACAGTAATTCAAATGTGGTCGGATCAGGGCTGCATACAATGGAATTGCCACTCTTATCTCTACTAGTCTTCTATAGTATTTCTCATTATTGCAGCATTCCTCTAGGCTTCCTTCACATGATATGTTTCCCAAATTTCTGTTGATCATCACTTCCTCTAGTAAAGTTCCACTAATATGCTGCCTCTCATCAGTGGATCCCAAATTTCAAGACTTTTACATTTAGTTACATTAACCTAATATTTCCATTCCTTTGCCCATCTATTCAGCTTATTCATATCCTTCTGAAAGGCCACTATTACTAATAACCTTTCCCAGCTTCACATCATCTGCAAACAACTGAACAACTTGCAGCTATCTGCTAACAATGTCATAAAGGATAAACAGATGTCCCAGTACTAAAGCCCTGGATCTCAAGTGACCTTCTGCTTCCCTCTTCTCCTGCATACACAACTCTCTTGTATCTATCAGACAGCCAGTCTCCAATTCAGTTCCCTAACTTAATATCCAAACTCACATGCTGTAACTTAAATATTAGCTTTTCATGTGTACCCTATCAAAGACCTTTGTGAAATCCAAGAAAATGGTAGCCTGTGCCTTTCTTCAACAGCTCTTGTTACATTATTGTAAAAGGCAAGCAAATTACTGAAACAGGAGTGCATTTTAACAAATTCATTTGGACCTTCACAGATAACATTCTGTGATCTTTCACTAATTTCTTGAAAATTTTGACTACTATAAGAGAAACACAAATTGGTCTATGGCTTGGCATCTCCATTCTATCACCACTCTTATACAGTGGCACTATTTTATCCTCCTATCACTCCTTGAGCACCTTTCTGGTAGCCAGGTTAATTGTCAGTTCCCTATCACATTCCTTTAAAACATGTCAAAATCCCAAATGTGGAAAGGCTTATGTGTTCATGGTACATGTTGATTGAATTTTAATGGTATAGATGCGAACACAGATTGATAAGAAAATAACTATTTATTGACTTAATTGCTAATATTTCGATGGTATTCTATCCAGCATCTTCTGAACACACAAACAAAGTTTGTTACAGTAGCGAGACAACCACAATCCGGTATAACAATGGGACTGGTATGAGCAATTGTAGCATGCAACAAAAAGACTAAAGTCCTAATTAGGTGCCATCTAAGTTAAAAAAATAAATAAATAAAAACGAGAGAGAAAGCAGGTATTAATTTGGTCTTAGGATGACTGTCTTCCAAATCTTTGATAGATTTATACAGCCATACTTGTTGAGGTTTGGAGTATGTTTCAAGGCTTCTGTTGATTCCAGGAACAACCTCTCTGACTTGTAAAAGCTTCTGTGCAGCACGTTTGTTTTTTTCCAATCAGTCCTATGTGTGTGTGGGGGGGGGTATCCAAAGCATGGTCTGCTAGACTTGACTTGCCATAGCAAAAGTGCTGGATATATTTTTTGTGTTCACTGAGCTGCAGTGGCGAATTCTCCATGCTTGCTAGGCTTGTTGCGCAAGTTTATTAATTGAGAAAAACGTAATATTTATTTGTTAATAAATGCATGCATTTATAAGCATTCCATTTAGGCTTTTATTTTTGTAGACAAGACGTCTTAAGCTTGTGCGGCAATAATTGAGCTTTGCGTTGTGTATCGAAGACTGATGCTTGCTCGTCTAGTCAAAGCTACCAAGGCTTGCTTGGTTGTAGGAGCTTCCAGGTCCTAGCTGCAACACTGTGATTTCATGCACGTGCATAGCCATTTCCACTCCCTTCTTAAACACAGTCAAAGTAGCTCTAGCCAGTGAGCTTCAGCCAGCCTTTACAAGTGTGCATGTTGCTTGGAAAAATTAAGTTACAACCAACTTTTTATGATGATGTTATTGACCAGTTCATAAAGAAGAATCGTAGGATAGAATTTGTATTCAAGTAGCTAAATTGAAAAAGATAAAATATCATTTGTAAAATAAATGTTGTATTTGTATGATTAAATGTACATAAATTTCTAAATATATAGTTTTAAATGGTCAGCAATTCATTATTCCGCTAATCAGACTTCAATCACACCTCTCACTCCCTGAATGATAACAAGAGCAAGAGTGAATTTCAAGACCAGCATTCGCCCCTGCTGAGCTGGATGTCCACAGTTCCTCCTGTCTGTCTGTCCATGGCTGTATAAATCTACCAAAGATTTGGGAGACAGTCATCCTAAGACCAAATTAATACCTGCTTTCTCTCTCATTTTTTTTTTTTTATTATTTTTATTTTTTTTTCAACTTAGATGGCTCCTAATTAGGACTTTAGTCTTTCTGTTGCACGCTACAATTGCTCATGCTAGTCCCATTGTTATACCAGTTTGCGGTTTTCTCGCTACTGTAACAAACTTTGTTTGTGTGCTCTGAAGATGCAGGATAGAATACAAGCAAAATATTAGCAATTAAGTCAATAATAGTTATTTTCTTATCGATCTATGTTCGCATCTATACTGTTAAAATTTAATCAATATGCCAAAATCCGATCCCAGTCCCAATTCTTTATTGACATCCAGAATGTACTTAGTATTCAAAACATCCTCCTCTTGCATCCCTCTAATAATAAAATCTACTTTTCCAGGATGAAATACTCCAATAAAGTAATCATGAAATAACTCGACTGTGTCATCTACATTAGTCACTTGATCCCAATTTTCATCGAACAGTATCATTTCTCCACAGTCATTCCTTCTAGTGGCCACATAACAAAAGAAGTCCCTAAGATTTTCCTTGGCTTGCAGGGCTAATTTTTTCTTGTATTCCAGTTTTGTGTTTCTTACTATGCTAGCCATTTTGGCTTGAATCCTATATTCCGGCCTGGTTGGCAGAGTGGTTAGCGTATCCGCTCTCCAGCCAAAAGGCTGCGGGTTTGAATCCTGCGTGGGCATGGCTGTTTGTGATTGTCTGTGAAAGCACTAGTGGTGGTAGTCGGTAGATGACGTTGGTATCAGATGATGAAGGTTGGTGGAGTAGTGAGACAAAGAGTTGATGCCCTTCCTCGATGAGGCTTTGGACTCCCTGGAGGTGTGATATAATAATAATAATAATATTCCTCATGCAGCTGCTCTCCCTCCCCCTTTTATACTTTTTTATATAACCTCTTTTTTATTATTATTACATGACACCTCCAGGGGTCCAAAGACTCATTGAGGGCACCTACTCTACAACTCTGTCTCCACCACTCAATCCACCAACTACAACAAACCACAACTTATCCATGCCCACAGCAGGAAGTTGTGGTTCGCAACTTCTTTTATCTGCAGTTTCTGTTTGATTTCATTAGCCATTCATTTATCACCAAAACGTTTCATTCCTTCACTTGAAGTATGTAACTTTCCATTGCAGACACTCACACATAAATAATAACCTACCACTTGACATGATGGACTCAATGGTTTGTCACAGCTGGGTAACTTCATTTGCATGTAAGCCTTCAAATTAACACCATCCTATTACATTTCAGCTGTCTTTCAATTACATATGTTCTCTGACCAGTTTCAAGAGGGGAAAAAATGAATTTTGAAAAACCCTTCCACCTGTATATTGAAACTGGCTAACTTAACTACACTTAGAAAGTCTTATGAAAGTTTCTCACATCCTTGATAGGCTGTAAATCTGGATCTTTTCAACTAGAGTGCTGCTGCTATTTGACCAAGTTATAGAGGCTCTCTGTATTATAAAACTTGGCGCCTATATATGCTTTTGAATCAAAAAAATAGAAAGAATAATTAAAAAAATCAGCTACACCTTTTATTCCTGTTAAAGGGAATTAGGTGAGGCCGTCTTGCCTGCAGAATGTTGTGTCCACTGCAGTCTAACTTCTAGAGACTGAGTGGGCAGTTCAATCTCTACCGGTAGCCAATCAGAGATAGCTAGCCCAAGGTTATCACTAATTAAACAGCACACAGTGAAGAGACACCTACCAGCGTCGCCATCTCGCAGTACCTAACCCTAACAGAATATTTTTAATGTCTGAAAATAGCATGGGTTCTAATGTTGATTTTCTTGAGTTTACGGGACGAAAAACCCGCTTGTCCATGCCAGAGATCGACTAACTCAGGAACCGGTCGAAAAAAGGATTAGAAAAAGTTCCTGTAGTCGCGACTGGGATCGAATTCGTGACGCTCTTTATTCAGGTGGTTTAGCACTGAGGAATGTAAACACCACTTCTACTAAATATATTTTATTAAACCAATAACAAGTAAATACATAATAGTAAAAAGAAATACATCATATATTTACATATGCTTTAACTTCCTTAAGGGCAGGGCCGGCGGATGCGGATATGTGGGCCTGCTACGAAGGGGGCGTCACCACCGGAGCACAAAATTTTTATCATGAAAACAAAAAATTCTTAGAATGATCAATATTAAAATAAAGAAGGTCGGATATACCGAATAAAAATTTTAAAAAATTGTATATTGCCGGCTGTTTACAATTTTGCAGCGAGAGCAGGCTCAATGCTTGCCTGCAGAATGTTGTGTCCACTGCAGTCTATCTAAAGTGAAATGATGAACGGTTTTTATGTGCAGAAACGAATTTTCGTACAAAACATTTGTTGCTAGTTAACCAGTCATATGGTATGCATCTCAGTAGGCTACTGACAGTAGCGCAGTGTGGACTATTATTTCGTCTCTGTGTCGTGTAATAATTTCTTGTGGGTATAAAATAGAAATGGAATCAAAAATTTAAAAAAAAGTTATCCAATGCAAAAATCGTAAGTCAAAAATTTAAAAAAAAAGTTATCCAATGCAAAAATCGTAAGTCAAAAATTTAAAAAAAAGTTATCCAATGCAAAAATCGTAAGTCATGCTGCGAAAGAAGCAGATGTTAAGAAACAAACTGGGGCTCTTAATAAATTTGTTAAAATATTCTGATGCAGATTGTAACCAACGCAATACATCAAAAATCAGAGTTGAACCGTGCACATCATCCAGTTTCCATGAAAGTACTATTGCAACTATTGAACAAGATAACAAGACGCATGATTTAAGTAAAAAACAGTTGGGAGAAGACTTAGTTGTAGTTGACCACGAAACTAACACATTGTCAGTCTCTGTAAATTAGAAGATTCAGGTGAATGGGGAAATATTGATGAAAAATTATGAGTTGTTTTAATTGAAATGGGGCCTGTTCAAAAGAAAAATATAATATATCCCAGAGATACATATGGTCGTCAATTTGGCGACACGTATTATAATAGAAAAATGGAATGGTGACCTCGTGCCAAGAACATGACTCATTTATTCCAAAACTTTAAATTCTGTTTTTTTTTTTATTTTGTTGCAAACCTTTCGCACCTACCGAATCAAGTAGTCTTGTAGAAGGTTATAACGATTGGAGAAATGTAAGTACAACTTTGCATATACATGAGACTAGTTTAACTCACATGAAAAATTTCTTAAAATGGAAGGAAGTTGATAAAAATTAAAAAAAACAAAACTACTATTGATTGAGAGACTCAATGGAAAAGAAACATTGGATGAGTGTTTTAGAACGCTTGATTGAAATTATAAAATTCATTGGTAGCCAAAATTTAGCTTTTCGCGGATCATCTGATAAATTATATGAAAGGAATAACAGCAATTTTTTAAAATTAGTCGAACTGTTTGCGAAGTTTGATCCCGTTATGGAAAATCATGTTGAAATGACCCTACAACGAAACAATTGAGTACACTATTTGAGTAAAGCCAGTCAAAATGAAATATTGGAAACTTTAAGTAACGCAATCAGGGATACAATTTTGTTATCAATTCGAAAATCTAAATATTCCATAATTTTAGACTGCACACCTGATGTAAGTAAAACAGAACAAATGGCCATTATTATTATTTGCTTTGTTTCCTGTGACTACAATTGTCAGGGAAAACTTTTTAGGTTTTGCAGATATATCAGATTCCACAGGACGTGGTTTATGTGCAACAACTGGAAAAATGGAACATTCCCATTGAAGACATGCGAGGTCAAGGGTATGACAATGGGGCAAATATGAAAGGGAAAAAATATGGGCTCCAAAATTTGCTTTCGAACAAAATCCTCGAGCTTTTTACATGCCATGTGCTGCTCATACTCTAAATTTAATCATTAACGATGCAGCCAAAGTGAATGCAGATACAATTAGTTTCTTTGCAATTATTCAAGAAATATACAATTTCTTTTCATTCTCTTACAAACGTTGGGCAATCCTTTTAACGTTCGTAAAAAAATTAAAATTGAAACAGCCATCAGAAACGTGATGGGAAAGTAAAATTAATGCAATCCACCCTCTACGATATCAGTTACGAAAAATTTACGATGCACTTTTTGAAATTTTAATAAAGAAGCACAAACATTATGTGCTAAAATAAAGGACTACAAATTTATTTGCTCTCTTATAACTGGGTATGATCTACTTAACAGAATAAACCCTGTGAGTAAAATGCTTCAAGACAAAAATATGAACATTACACTTGCTTTAGAATCTATTGAAAACTTTAAAATATTCTTACAAGAGTATCGATCAGATACAAATTTTAAAGAAGTTCTAAAACGGCAAAAGAACTGAGTGAAGAGGTGGACGGAGAACAAGAATTTAAAACTGGTACGGAAGTCCGACGACTAAAGAAGACACGACAATTTGACTACGAGCATCATGACGAAACTCCACAATTGCCAGAAGATAAATTTAGAATGAATGTGTTTTATACACTTCTAGACGCTGCAATGTGTTCGTTAATAGAACGTTTTGAACAACTAAAAACATATGATAATTTCAATTTCTTGTATAGATTATTACAAATTAATAACGAAGATTTACGAAAAAATTGTGACGATTTAGAGATTCTCTTGAAGGATGGCGACAATAAAGACATAAATGCAATAGAACTATATGACGAGTTATGTGCTTTCCGGGATATTTTTCGGAAGGATAATTTAAATATTCAAAACCCTTTCGATATTCTTAATTTTATTGTGTCCAATAATTTCTCTTTCCCTAACTTTTCAATTGCTTTAAGAATACTATTAACCTTACCTGTTAGTGTAGCGAGCGGTGAACGTTCCTTTTCCAAGTTCAAATCTATTTAAGAACAAGTATGTCACAAAAAAAGCTTGTTAGTTTGGCGTTAATAGCTATTGAAAATGATATATGTGCAGAATTAGACGTTAAGACCATTATTTCTAATTTTATGAATATGAAATCAAAAATCCTAAAATTTTAATTAAAAAATTCAAGTATATTTATGTAATTTAATTTATTTTCTGTTATTCTGTAAAGATGTTATTTTTTGAATACTTATATTAAATGTTCTAATTATTTCTGAATTCTTTTCTTATTTTCTCATCTATCTTGAGTTTCTTTTATTTTCCAAAGATAGTTCCACTTATAAAAATTATTAAAAAATTTTACAAGTTACTAAGAATTTAGTAACTTGTAAAATGCAAGAATTTTTTAAACTTTATTTCAAATAAATTTTAACTTTAATTAAAATTCATTTTAATTTTGTTAGCAATTCAGGTCGGTGAGAAGGCTATAATCCCTGTATCATTATATTCACCGATTAAAGTAAAGTGGCTTTATCAAAATTTTAACCTTTGAGAATTTTTTGAATATTCGGGTTTTTAACGATTATCCTGCCTAGTCAATACCCTCGATTCGTTACATTTTGCGAACCAACGTGTGGTTGTTCTGTCAAAATTTATTTAAGAAATTTCAAATAATTTAAATTTTTATTATCGTAAAAGAACCACACACGCCCGGATCGTTACAGGGGGCGCTTAGATAGAAATTGCATGCGGGCGACAAAGATCCTAGCGCCGGCTCTGTTTAAGGGTATTACTATTTGTTACAAGTAATTCAATTTGTGAATTTACTTCTCATAGTCATTAATAATGAAGAGTTAGATTCAGTTTTAACTTTTAATATTTTTGTTTTACTGTTATTAATTATTTAATTGTTACCTATTTTTACACACCGTTATTTGATCGCATTTTGATTTCTTAAAATTCACTTAGTATTCTAGTTAATTGATGCTTTCTCTCTCACACACACATGCGTAAAAACATATATAAGGGTTCTTTCTTTTCAGTTATCTGAAAGATAGCCTTAGTTAATTTGATGGTAGTGAATTTCTAAGGATTCCCATTCCTCTGCGTTAATCTTTTTCGAAAGGATAGAGTTCCTCATGACATCTTGAAGGTATCTATGAAACTAGATGAGTTCACTGCATGTTCTTATGATCACATCTGTGTGTCCAAATAGTAAAGATGGTTATAATAGTTATAATTGTTTGTACTCTGCTTAACTTTTTCTCGTTTAGGCAAAATACTAGATCTTCATTGATTATTTGATTCTGTGGCATCCATTGTTTCACAAGACTTCAGATTTCTTCTGTTTTTTATAATTATAAGAAATCATCACTTTACTGTGGTAAAGTGTTTCTGGCTGTTTTCAGAATTGACAGGTCGCAAGACCATCCAACGGTATTCCTTTTGCCACAATTCACATTTTGGTTGGCAAGCATGCATGATGAACTTTAAAGAAAAATGTTTTTTAGAACGGACTTATTGGAAGACGAAATACATTGTTTAAGACTGAGCTTAGTTTGATCTCTCTCTCTCTCTCTCCTCTTTTTTGTTCTCGATGCTGAGGTATTGGGAAAATGATTCTAGTTAGCTTTGCATATATTGCTTTTGATTTGGTATGTAGTAACTTCTCAATGCTGTAATTTTCTTCTATAAACCGGTATCCTTCAGCCATTTCAGTGAACATTCTTGGTGGTCTTTTTTTTTTTTTTTTTTTGATCGAAGGAAGAGAGCCGATGACTTTGTCAGGAAGGCACTTTTATAGAAAAGTAATTGCATATTCGTGGTACGATTTATTATCTGCTTTTACTGCCGTTATGGCTCTCATTATCAATGTTTTTAGGTATACATTAACTAGACCGAGACCTCTAGCTTCTAATTCATGGAAGAGTGCTGTACGGCGCATTGGTTCATGTTGTGAACCCCATATGTATATCGCAAAGAGCTTACGAATTTTATCTGCCCATTGTTCGTGGTATGGAATGTTATGTGTTTTTTTTTTTTTTTTTTACCACAGTCGAGAGGCTAAGTACATATTGCAAATCCTAGCTTTGCCTCTCACAGAAAGGTGTCTATTTCGCATATTATTATTATTAATTTATTAAATATGGCTTCATACAACTCTTTCCATTGATGTACATATATGCCTGGACCTCAAATTTTTATTCCTAATACTGGCAAGTAGTTTTTTTTCTTTTTTTCAACATTCCCACCGGTATTTTAGGTTCGTTTTTTCCAGTCGTCGACCGCAAAACAGCAAGACTTCGCTACGGTCACCCTAGGAGCTAAGGCCTTTGCCAAGGAGTCCAATATTCTCATTGTTTCCTCCATGGATTTTTCATTTTCTAGAATGAGCGTTATGTCATCGACATAAGCTAGCAATTTTGCTTCGCTTTTTCCATGAATATTTGTTCCTTGAATTTGTTTGTGTTTATTGCTGGTGGTTCAAATGCTAATACAAAGAGGGCCATAGAGAGAGAGGATCACCTTGTCGTACAGAACAATTGATTTGGATAGGTGCAGAGAGTTTTTATTTATGATTATACGACTTTCTGCATTTTCATAAAATATTTTTTAACCACTTCCACTGAGCTACACAGGCTCGAAATAATAGTTTAATTACGAAAAAGATAAGTAAAAATTATGAAGAGCATCCTACTCAATTCTCTCTCTCTCATAAATGTTCTATTTCTGTTTGTCTATTCTGTAGGTATTTTAATTTCATGAGCAGTGTTATTATTAAGAGAGACCTCAAAGGAGTCCGGAACTCATTGAGGGAGGCCACAAACTACATGCACCAGCTGTCATACTTGAATTCATTCACACTGCCTGCACATACAGCATCCAATGGCAATCCATTCCAATCACGCACCCTCTATGACAGAAAAAAGCCCGAAGCGGATGAACACAAAATCATCTTTTTTTTTTTTTCAGTAACAGGTTTACAGGCTGCGGGTTCTAATCCCGCCATGGGCATGAATGTTTGTGATTGCCTGTGAAAATACTAGTGGTGGTGGGAGGTAGATGGCGGTGGTGTAGTTGCGGTTCGTTGTAGTTGGTGGAATGAGTGGTGGAGACGGAGTTGTAGAGTAGGTACCCTCCCTGGAGGCGTCACGTAATAATAATAATATACTGGCTATTTTTTACTTTCTCGCTATTATATTATTATGTTATTATATTATTAATATTACCTCCAGGGAGTCCAAAGATTCATCGAGGGAGGACACCTACTCTACAACTCTACGTCTCCATGAACCGCCACCAGCTTTATTATCCACCGACGCCATCTACCGCTGACCACCACCACTCATATTTTCACAGACAATTACAAACATCTATGCCCACGGCGAGATTCGAACCCGCAGCCTGTTGGCTTGAGAGCGGATACGCTGGCCACTCAACCAACCAGGCCGGCTAATATATATTTTTTTTTTTTTGTATTGTATAAAAAAAAAAGCCCCTAACACAAATATTCAATATGTTCTGGCAGTGTTTTAGGTAAGTGGAAATCTTATTGTGTCCTGTGTCACTACAGGTGGCCATAATTAAAGAGGAGGTGCTTCAGAGCCCTGTAACGAAAAATTTATTGGATGAAATTCAACCAAGCGCATGGTTTGAGATCAATTAAACAGTAATGGCTAGAAGAGACACAACAAATCACTTTTCGTGTTCGTATAACTTACAGATGCGGTTCAATATGTCCTTTGTTCAGATGTTCTAAGTACTGCATTCTGTGAATGACATTTTCTACAACAGAATGCAACAGGTCTGCATTGATTTGCCTCACATGCTGTGTTATTTTGTCTTTCGAGGTTGCTAAATCAGGAACATGTCCTTCATACACCACGCGTTTCAGAGGACCTACAACAAAAGTCACAGGGGTTGAGATCCGAAGAACGAGGTGGCCATGCTGTGGGAAATGCATGACTAATCACTCTGTGTTCTGTGAAGTGTTTTCGTAACATTCACTGTACCAGCAATCCAATGTGAGATAGTGCTCCATCCTGCATGAATATGGTAGAGTCAAAGCATCTTCGCTGCTGCATTTGCAGAACAAAGTTGCACGGCATCCCTCGATGCCTAACAGCAAAGACGGTACCAGTCACTGGTCCTTCCGGGCAAAGTTTTTCAAAAAAGTACAGACCGATAATAAACGAAGCACTGAAACTATACCACAATGTGTACAAAAACTTAAGGATTATTCTCAGCCCAGGTGTGGCAATTGTGTGAGTTAACATAACTGAGATAAAAACTTGTCATCACTCCACAAGATCTTCCATGGCCATACATCCAACCTCCATTCGAGCTAAGAACTTGGGGAAAACCTCAGCATTTGACTCAGAATTTTTCACAGTTGAGCATGGCATGTCCTTGATATTGCCCAAGCACTGCTGGATCCTTGTGCGTTATTCATTCCTTGTTCCACAACGGCAGTTGCCACTTCGTCAACTTGTTGAGAAATAATCCGTTTATCCTCCTGGCCGCCTCACTGCTAAAGATCCGCTATTTTCAAATAGTAAAATCATTTTTCTAAGATTTATTATTGTCATTAGATCTTTTCTCATATCCTTCAAACGCCGGTATTCTCGAAGCGTGTAATTAGCGTTACTACGTTGTTAATGGTAAAGTTTGACTATCACGTTCCAGTAAGGTGAGATCCATAGCACTTCAGTCTTATCGGATCGCACGAATCCGTTTTGGTCTTCCTTATATTCACCAATTCGTCAGTAAAAACATTGAGATCATGCAAATATCAGATTCTAGCTCCAATTGTTCGCTGGTAGCAGAATTTTGTACTTTATATTTTTCGTCTGTAAATCAAAACCGAATGTACCAGAGTGTACTTATACCACGTTTGGTTAAATTTCGTCCAATACATTTTACGCTACAGCTCTCTGAACACTTCTTTAATTATGGACACCCTGTATTTGGATTGTGTGTGGTGTATTAAAAGCTCAGTACAATATTTAAGATTTTGAAAGTTGAGAGAAGAGACGTTGCACTAAAAACATCCAAATATTTGAAATTAGTAATAAATTCATATTTCTACAATTCGAAGATCATAAAGATGGCCAGGACCATCTTCAGGATTTGGAATTTTGCAGTAACTTGCATGTGCATGGATGAATAGAACGACTCATGAGCGAGAGCTTAGTCATCTTGCGACATGCAAGGCAAAAAACGTAATTTAGGTATTTGCGTAATGCGTCTCAGAGAGGGTAATGTCCACGACAGTGCAACCGTAGTACATCGGATCGGCATTTCCTTAAACTTTTTTTTTTTTTTTTTCAAACACGATTTTTTTTACATTAATATTTGAAATGTTTTTGTTGAAATTGTTATACATTATTATGCTTTAAAATGTATTCATACTTTTTTTTACGAATTTATAAGTCGCTGACGAAGAGTTGGGGTGATAGGTTAGTGGAACTAAAGGTGAATAAAATCCTCGCGCACTCGGATACTTTTTTATTTTTTAACACTTCTGGTAATCTCGACCGTTCGCTGCTCTGCTTTATTCCGCAAAGTTGCGATTATAACTAGTTTTAACAGCACAGCTCAGAAAATACAGTGTAAAGCCAGTATACTAGTCAGAATTAGGAATAAGAGATTGTTATAGACCAACGGTTGTAGCTTCTGCTTTCATATAGTAATTGCCCATTCTGCGTTTGGGTGTGAGATTGCAATTTGATGAAGGGAAAAAGATGGTCGTATTTGGTTTCTAATAGGCTACATGTTTTCAGAGCTGGCGATTATTTATAGTTACAGGCAATAATAAATATTTTGAGAATTCATTAAATTATATCTTTATCATGTAAATCGGAATATTCTATAGATGGGGTTTCACCGCTGGAAAATGATGAGTCCAGGAAGCTTGGGAGTTATGGTTCATGGGAACAAGTTCAGAAGCCATTGCAAAAATGAACAAATCACTACATCACTTGAATGCTCCAAAAATATTCTGACTAGTAGGGATAAAGTAATTATTCCTCTCTATAAAGCTGCAATACGTCCACATCTGAAATAATATGCTCAAATTTGGTTGCCTAGTTTGGATGTAGAGGCAGATGACCAAGGCGGTTTCTGAACTGTGGAATGTTCCGTATGAGGATATATTGAAGATTTGTGGATTATAAAAATTGGCATAAGGAAGAGTGGTAATGTAGAAACATAATAGATGCTAAAAGGGTTTTATAAAATGGAAGTGGTGGGATTTTACATTTTATGGCTGGGGGAAGGAAACAAGAAGGCATCATTGGCAGTTGGGTAAAGTTGTTTAGGGAATCAGTATAGGGAAAGGCAGGTCCGTTCCGTACCAGGGTGCAAAAGTGGAATCCAGGCGTCGCAGTTTAGGTGGTGGAATAATGGAACACGTGTTATTGTACTTCAAGATCTTTTAATTTTTAATGGAAGGGGAGTACAAAAATTTGCACCCAGGCGGCGCAAACCCACGGAACGGCCCTGGGAAGAGGTATGATAGGAATTGTGTATTGATCAGTTTATACCTCTTACGAGAAGTTTTTGAATGCATATGGGAAGTATGAAGTCTCCCACGATGCCCAAAGATTTGAGTGAGGCCCACATGAAGATACCCATTTAATAATGATAATTTTATATAAACTTTTCCTCTAATAGGTCAAAAGGAACTTGGAGATTGTGAATAAATTGTCACATACTAATGTAATATAATGCGAATTCTTCATCACAAAAAAACCTTTCCTTTTTCTCCTAATAGAAGGGGAGTGACGTTCCTTTTTTATTTTTACTAAAATTTGATTTAAAAAATAATAATTAATTAATTTATTATTATTTTTTTAAATTTGATTTCCATTTAAACTAACAAAATGACCTCTAATTCCTTGTGCTTGTATCTTCAATGTAACGAGTCACATTTTGTAACCAGTATAATTTGGAGGAATGTAATGCTACCAAGTCAGTGAAACCATCTGACTGAAATGGCTATGAGAAGGGAATTGACGGAGCTTAAAAGAGGCGTTATGATAGAATGCCATGTTGGAAGCCTATCTGTTCGGAAGTTGACAAATTGGGACATCCCGGGTCAAAACCAGTGATACACTGAGATGAAAGCGCAAAGAGTCATCTGCAAGTGCTACCTGCAGCGGGCGACCCACCACTCTCACTGAACGTGACCGTATTGTGCTACAAAGGATATGTAAAACCAGAGGCGTAGCTAGGGAGGGGCGGTCCGCCCCGAGACGGTACTTTGAACCTTTTTGAACTTTTGCAGTTAATTCTAAAATACAGTCTCCAGAACTCAGTTCCAAATATTGTAATACTACTGCGAATTTTCCTCACAATTGCTGTATGTTGCTAGTTGTGAGAGAATTTTTTCTAAATAAAATAGATTAAGAATTACCAACATTACTATGAAATAGACTTCGCAGTGTCCTCGACGATTTTGCTAATAGAAAAGCAAGAAAAATAATGTTTTAGAATGTTGAAATTAAAGTTTTACTTCAAAAATAAACATAATGTTTTAATTTATTTCCCTATACGTTGTTTAGACTTTTTGTAGTATTTTTGGTGTGTATTGAGAGGGGTGGCAAACTCAGGGACCGCCCCGGCCGGCAAAAGCTCTAGCTACATTACTGTGTAAAACCCTCCATTCGTCAGCTGACACGTTAAATGCGGAGTTCCCAGCATCGACTGGAACACGAATCTGCACAAAAACAGTAGAATTGAGGCTCAGAAATGGGTTTCCATGGCAATATGCAAGCTAAACATTATCCGAACCAACATGCAACATCGTCTTCAATGGTGCAAAGAGCGTGCACAGCGGGATGTGGAAGCTTGGAAAGCTGTGTTATGGAGCGAGGGATCATGCTACACCCACTACCGAGCAATTGGACGGGTGTAGCGGATACGCGATGAACGTTTCTTACCAGAGTGACTAACCCTAACCATGAAATTTGGAGATGACGATCTGATGGTATGGTCCTGTTTGGCCTCGGACTTCTGTTTGTGGTGCCACAAATATTGAACTCCAAGAGGTATCTGAACATTCTGGACATTCCACTGGTTCCTACTTTGTGGCGTTTCTACGGAACTGACCATTGTCTCTTTCAGTAAGACAGTGCACTATGTCATAAGGCTACTGTAACTGCGTGGTTTGTAGACATGAACGTCACCACACTTGACTGGTCTCCACAGAGGCCCGATGTAGACCCTACTGAACATCTGTGGAATGAACTGGAGCTTTGGGTGAGTCAATGGATGTCTGCCCAATGACAGGCCAGGATCTCATTACAGCCTACAGAAAGAGTGGTCCAAAATTCCCATTGATCGCTATCGTTCGCTTACGAAAGTATGCCCCGTAGGATTACTGCAGTCATCGCAGCGAAAGGAGGTCCTACATCTTATTAAGGTGAGTGCCATGGTTGTTTGCTCTTCAAACTGTGGTGTCCGTTGACTTCTTTCCAAGAAGCACGCGTTTCTGTTAGGTGAAATTGAAGTTGCATGAATTCTTGTAGTACATGTTACAAATTCTTGACTGCAAGAATTGACATCTGTTTTTTAAAGAAAATTTCATTCTGGTAAGTACCGTATTCACTTTTCATAGTAAATGTTTTAAGATGTAAAGATCAGTGAGAATCATGGAATTTTAGTCAGGTAGTGGGTAGATAAGGATTCGGTGACACAGGGAAAGGAATTGAAATAATTAGAAAAAGAGAATTATATCCAAAATGTTAACTTTTTATTTTAACACTGTTGAATAATTTGTACTTTCTTGACTTAAAAAAAACAGTCATTATCCGAATTACAGTACATATCGACATATAAGGACGTTGTTCGAAGTTTTAAAAAAAATTGCTGAAACAAGACGTTGTCTTATACTTCGGTTATAAAATCTAAACGTTTGAATTTGGGAAGGAAAAACATTGTCAGTCTGCAACACATACGGTGAATTGTAAGAGGATGAAGAAGAAAAAGTTTAAGATTCAAAATTTTAATATACGGTTTCTTAAGTGAGGAACATTTTATTAAAAACTAATAAAACATATTATAAACTGTTTTAGGATGATTACTGTTATCTTTTATATTCTGTTAATTAGCATGTTAATATACTAGCATATTAACATATTCGTATTTAAGAAATGTCTTCAGTAAGGAAATCACGTATTTACAACGAATCTTTCTTACAACAAAGATTATAGCACAGTAACAACACAGTTTACAATGTGTTTATTCATCTTTTATGATTTTGAAAATCCATTCATTAACATATAGTCTACATTATCTTTAACCATGCTGTCATTTGTTTTAAACGCACAGTTAATGCTATTGTCGTTCTCTGATTCTGTGCCAAGTTCTTCTGCTTCTAAAGGATTCATATAACAGTAATCCGAATCATGTCGATTTTCCTTTACATTATCCTGTGGCTCATTTTTTACGATATTTGAGGGTTTCATGTAACAATAATCCGAAAGATCACTCCCTGCTTTCTTTTCCTCACCTGATTGGTTTTTTAAGCTTTTTGAGGGACTCATATAACAATAATCCGAAAAGATGTCACTTCCTCCATTATTTTCATCCAAAGATTCTATTTCTGAGCCTTTTATCCCATTTAATGATTCGCTCAGTGATAATGTCGAAATCGATTTGTTCTTTGACGGTTCTGTACACCAAGAATAAGCGTTTCTCTGCATTGATAGATCTTTAAACTTCTTCAGAGTTCCATTTTTGGGTTCATGAATGTCTATATTTGTTATCAAGGAGTGGATTGCTTTACTATCGGACAGATGCAAGTCAGTTTTACTACGACTGCGTTCATGTATTTCTTGTGTTAAATTATCACAAGTATTCAAATTATTTCGCTGCATTTTATTTGTATCACCACACAGAGCAACAGATGATTGCTGAACCGAAGACTTTAGAGTGTACTCGTAACCCTTTAATACAGTTCTCAAAGGTATATCAGGTGTAGGTATATCAATAGAAGTATTATCTTCATCGCTAGAATTCTGAATATCTTTATTTAGTTCTAGGCAAGTGGAAACAAGTAATTTTTCGTTTTGTTTTTGATCCATTACTGTTCGAATATTTCTTTCAGATTTATCCTCGGTATCTTGAAGATTAGGATCAGGATCTTCGACTGAGTCCGTGGGTTTAATATGTGACACGAAAACTTCATTAGTTAGAGCGTTGGTATCTTGAACTATCACTTCTTTATTCTTTATCAAACTGTTGCTTTCGATGTTTTCTGTACTTTGTGAAATCAATGTTGAGAATGCGGGGAAATGTTTATACCAGTTGTTATGCTGAATAGCTTCACATTCAGACTTGACATCTACAGAGTTGTTTGTTCTATCATGGATTCGCCTTTCAAGATTATTTAAACTTCGTGATTGATCACGCTCTAATTCTTTAGAAAAATAATGTTGCAAGTCTGATTTGTTTTTCGTAATATTTTGATTTTTTTCAACGAATTTCTGTTGGATTCGTTCCAGAGATGAACATTCTGTGCCTTGGTGTGTTTGCAAGCTTTTAAAAGATTTAGAATCATCACTGGAAATCAGTAATTCTGGAAATACCAGCAATGAATGCTTGGTCAGTTCAGTGCCACTATCTTGTGAAACTGCTTCCTGATTATCTGGTATAACTGGATCAGATGAGAGCCGTAAAAACATTTCATCTTGTTGGGTTATGAAATGATTATATTGTTCTGGAGTTAATGGCGAAGAGTCAGAGTCTGTAGAGCTGCTTGAACTCCGTAAGGGCAAATAGAAAGACGAGGAAGAAGACAGACTACATTCGAGAATATCACTTCCTATTGAGCTGTGACCAGTTGAAACTGATGAATGAGAATAGTTACGCAATGGGCTACTTAGTTTGTTCTCTAGAATTAATTTTTGGCAGTCGTTATGATGACTTCCTCTTTCAGTGCACGGTTTTGTTGACGATGGAATCGTCAATGAGCAGGAAATGGGAATACTGGAAGGTGTTTTAATATATTCTTCTTTGACTTCTTCCTGTGAAGATTTTCCTGTTTTGGAAAGGTTGGAAACAATCATTTGAGTTTTTCCATTTTCCTCTTGAGGAGAGTTTAGAATTTCTTCATTGTGCAAATCTGAATACTCACAGCAGGGTTGCTTACTCTCCTGTTCTTGAGATTTCTCAAATGCATTTAACTCTGCAAGAGCGTCTTTTACTAACTGCACAATGTCCAGCGCATGTTCACTGTAAAACACTGTCTCTTCTCTCTTTTCGCGAGAGTCTTTGCTGGAAAGAAAAAAAATAAAAAGAATGTTAGATACGGGAACATAATGAATGTTTATATATATATATATATATATATATATATAACTCTATTTCATATATATATATATAACTCTATTTCATAAATATATATATAACTCTATTTCACAATATATATATATATATATATATTGTGAAATAGAGTTATATATATATTAACGATACCAAGTAATTATATATATATATATATATATATTAAGGATATCAAGTAATTTTATATATATATATATATATATATTAAGAATGCCAAGTAATTTTATAAACTTGGTTTTTTTACTCCTTCTCCAAAGTAAGCAAAACAGTTAGTAAGCCTGAACGTAGCTGAAGTCTAAAGGTAGTGCAACACCAGGACAACTCGTTGTAAAGGTGGGTAAAGCTCTGATCAGTATTCTTAGTATTTCCCATAATGTAAAACACATCTCACTAAGAGATGTATACTGTTATATATTATGGGTGTGTGTGTGGGGGGAGGTTACTACCCAGACCGGTTTCAACCTTTTTTTTTTTTAGGTCTCCTCAGTGAGTAGCTAGACCCTGAAATACCAAGGTTTTTAGTAATACAGAGCCTTATATCTCACTAAGAGATATATACCTGTTATACATTATGGGTGTGTGGGGGGTAAGACGATCCCGAAAGATCGCTAAACTCAGCGTTGTTCCACTCCATGACAGACTCACCCCGCCACCGAGAAGAACTTCTCAGCATTGGCTCTACCCACCACCAAGCAGAGCCATAATCCCAGCGGTGGCCCCACTCAGAGACAGGCAAAAACCTACGTCCGAGCGGAGCCTCTCAAAGCCAGATCCGCCCAGCACCGGTTTCCACCCTCATTGGGGTCTCATCAGTGAGGAGGTAAACTGTGAAATACCAAGGTTTTTAGTAATACAGAGCCTTATCAACTTTACCTGTACAAGTTGCTACAAGGTGCTTTTACTTTGAATAAGAAACTCTGGATGAGATAAAGATGTGAAAAGTTTTTTACCTTAATATATATTAAGGATTCCAAGTAATTTTATAAACTTGGTTTTTTTTACTCCTTCACCCAAGTAAGCAAAACAGTTAAGTTTGCGCCTGAACGTAGTTCAAGTCTAAAGGTCGTGCAACACCAGAGAAACTCGTTGTAAAGGTGGGTAAAGATTACCTGGTATCCTTAATATATATTATCCCCAAGGTAAAAAACTTTTCACATCTTTATCTCATCCAGAGTTTCTTATTCAAAGCAAAAGCACCTTGTAGCAACTTGTACAGGTAAAATTGATAAGATCTGTATTACTAAAAACCTTGATATTTCAGGGTCTAGCTATTCACTGAGGAGACCTCAAAAAAGGTTGAAACCGGTCTGGGTAGTGACCTCCCCCGACCCATAATGCATAACAGTATAATGTATAACAGTATACATCTCTTAGTGAGATGTGTTTTACATTATGGGAAATACTAAGAGTAGTAATCAGAGCTTTACTCACCTTTACAACGAGTTGCCCTGGTGTTGCACTACCTATAGACTTGAACTACGTTCAGGCGCAAACTTAACTGTTTTGCTTACTTGGGAGAAGGAGTAAAAAAAACCAAGTTTATAAAATTACTTCTATCTATCTCCATGGCTTTAACAGGCCTTTAAGGCCCACAACCCTCCAAGCATGCTTGGATTTCGTAACCGAAATACGAGGATAGAATGGTCACCCCTATGCCTCGAAGTATTCCTGGCTGTATCCTGTGTGTGTTCACGGGGCCGGTTTGCCTGCTTGCGGGATGAAAAACGCTAGATAAACTGGCGGGAAAAAACCCTGCTGCCCACGCCCAAGACCGGCTAACTTGGCTATGGCTGAGAAAGATCCTTCAGCTCATCACGTCGTCGACGGGAATCGAACCTAGGACACTCCTTCCCCAGTCATATGGTTGCGAAGCGCAAAGCTACTAGGCTAACCGCGCGGGCTATAAAATTACTTGGTATCCTTAATATATATTATCCCCAAGGTAAAAAACTTTTCACACACACACACATATATATACATTGAACAGTGGAAATATATATATTTCGGTACCAAATGAAATCAACCAGTAACACGCGATGACCACATTTGGAACAAAGTTTATAATTATAAATAGGAGGCGGAGTATCTATGTTTCATTGATAAAGCTGATTTGGAAAGGAGAGTGGAAGACAGTCCGGTAATATTATCTCAAACACGTTTCCCTTGCTAGAATGGCAATCGCAACAGCATGTTGAGAATTCCGAGAATAAACAAAACCATCATTGGTTTCAGCCATTGGTCAGAAACAGCTGATTGATCGGAGAGATTACTTGCTAACATTTGTCAAATGACTTGGAGGAAAAGAAGTGTGTCTGTATAATGTATAACAGCGGAAGACTAGCGAGGATGAAAAGACATCATCATCGTCATCATCATCAATTCCTGCCATGTACCTTCAAAGGATGTACAGGATATTATAGTACTACATGAAAAATTTACATCATTACTAACTTCCTATCTACAATTTTCCTCCAAGTCAGTCTGTTACTTGACAAGACTCCAACATTATCAGGTCTTATATTTCTATCGTCTAAGGCACTTTGTACCATATCAATCCACCTATATCTTGGTCTTCCTCTGGGTCGTTTTCCTGCCAAACTTGCCGGGAAAGAACATTTGTTTTGCTAATTTTTCCTCTCCCATTCTGTTTAAGTGACCATACCAACTGAGATTAGCTCTGCTAATGCATTCCTGGATGCTGACAATGTCAAGTTCTTTCCTAATATAATCGTTTTTAATATGATATTGCCATTGATGCCATCTGTTCACACCCTAATCTTTCTCAGGACTCTCATATCTGCGGTCTCTAGTGTTTGGTCAAGTGTTTTACTTCTGACCCAGATCCATAAGTTAAAATTGCTTTGAACACTGTCTTGTATACAGTTAATTTAGTGTTTCGACTAATTTCTTTCTTATTCCATATGGATTTATTCAATTGACTTCATATCATACCAACTTTGTTGATTCTGTTGTCTATTTCTATATTTAATTTACCATCTTCACTAAAAATCGTGCCTATGTAGCTGAAATGTTTTACTTGTTCCACAGTTCACAATACAGTTGACATTTTCAATGATTCTGCCTATTTTCATTGTCTTTGTCTTGTTATTGCTGACCTTCATACCATGTCTATTACAACAGTTATTCAATTTAGTCAGGGAATTTTGCAGACTTGTGCTGAATTTATTTAGAAGTATAACATCGTCCGTATAAAGTAAAGAGCTGACATTAACATCTCCATTTTTGATATCATGTTTAATACCACTTTCCTTCATAATGTGATCCATATAGATAATGAATAACAGAAGGGATAATGTACATCCTTGTCTCACACCAGATTTAACATTAAACTGTCTTCGTGTGCTTCCTTCAATTCTAACTGCTGACTTGCAACTCAAATAAAGACTAAGTATTGCTTGATATAATGCCCCATTGACACCATATAACTGTAGCGTATTGAATAGCTTCTCTCTTGGCACCTTATCATATGTCTTTTCCAGATCGACAAAACTTAAATAGAGATCTTTGTTATATTCCCATGATTTCTCAACTATTTGTCATAAAGTGAAGATCTGATCCTGACATCCTCTATTTGGCCTGAATCCAGCTTGTTCTTCACCAAACTTTTCTTCCACAACTATTCTCAAGTATTTCCCTACTGAGTACTCCCAGGAATACTCAGTAGGGAAATACTTCTGTAATTCTCACATTCGGTTTTATTTCTCTTTTTATATATGAGTACTTGAGAACTCTGCTCCAATCATCGGGAATTCGTCCCTCTGTACAGGCCTTCTTAACTATGCAGTGCAGCCACTGTAAGACTTTTCTTCCTCCATATTTGAGCATTTCTGGTCGAATATCATCTACTCCTGCTGCCTTTCCACGTTTCAAGCCTTTGATGACTTTTTCTACTTCAAGTATTGATATGTATTCCTGACTGTATGCGTGTTGAATGTTTTTTTTTTCTATCATTGTTGCTTCATTTAGCAATTTTTCAAAGTAATTACTCCATACTGCAAGGATATTTTTTGTCCCGTTTTCATGTCACCTTTATCATCTCTAACTCCTTTTACAGCACTCTTTTCTCCATTTATAAGTTTCTTCAACAACCTCCAGATTATTTTACCACCTTCTTGATATTTATTTTCTATGTTCTTGCCCAAATCCTCCCGTGATTTTTGTTTAGCTAGTTTTGCACAGTGTTTAGCTTTCTTTGTTCTCTTATTTCTTTGTTTCTTTGTTTAGCTAACTGAAAAGACCTAAGTTCAGATCTTTCAAGGACGCGAAGAACTTTTAATAATGGATTTTCAATGGAAGATGAGTTAGTCCCCATCTCATGAAAACCCGAACTTTCTCCGAAAGCTGTGATTTTCATTTTAATTGCAACCAACCACATTTGTATAATAAAAAAAAATAAAATAAAATAAAAAAAATCGGATGCGTTTAAGGCAATCAAAGGAATGCCAGCATCTCCAATACTAGAGTATGAGGTGCACACAGTTGATGACTCTCGGTTCCTGTTATTTAATTTCATGAAGACAGAAAAACAAGGGCTAATTACTACAAAAGCACGAATTCATGAATCCAACATGACTGAACAAATCCAAAAAGTAATCGTTTTAGACACGTTTTCTTGAATTCTTTAGCCGTTTATATCAATGGATCAACTACACGGTTCAGCCTACCTGAACATAGAGATCTACTAATTCACTCACAATAGCTAGTCACTTGATAAAGATAGTCGCTGATCTCAATCCTATGGAGTATCTTTCTGAAGGTTACTCGCCTAATCTGATGTTACAGGAATTCATCATCCGCCTGGAGGAGAATATATGTGAAGTGTTTGCCCAAACTTCGTGGAGTCCATGCACGAGCGTCTCGAAGCTGTTCTGAAGGCTTACGATGGCTCAATAATATACTAGTGAAGAGGCATCTTTAATATATTGGACACTTAATATAGATAACACATAACTGTTAGAATTTGGAAATGAAAAAAAAATACGCTGAAAAAATAGTACCTATGGAAGACAAAACTTAATATTCAGCAAGAATTGCCTGTTCGACATATCGCAAACTGGAACCAAAGAAGTGCGAAACCATTAAGGTACATGCTACTAGGGAATTGGTCGACCCTTGAAGAGATGAAAACTGTTAAACTAAAGGATGAGCAGTAAGATTCTGAAGTTCATGGAACCTAACATGTTTCACTTTGTCTTAGAAAAATGGAACGGTAAGCAAGAAACAGATAAAAAAAAGGGTAATGTTTTAAAATGTTTCAATTTGTTTTCTCATTCTTTATTACTAGTTAGATATGCAAGATCTAAAAAAGAAGAAAAAAAGTGAATTACTGATAGATCATCACTGTCCAAATTTTTGCAAATACGAAAATATGAAGGTGTTAATGAATTAAAATAACCTGATATTGAAAAGAAAATTCATTCTCAACTTGCGTCAAACACCTGAAGCGTATGTTGTTGAACTTGAGAGTATAAAATATCTAAAACATATTTCTTTGAATGAGTGGCGAGATAAAAAGAAAAAGCAGCTTACGTAGATGGTTTCTAAAGATAACAGTGGGCTAAAGGTAGCACATGCACGTAGACAGACAAGATGAAAGATACTGTGTGGTTGTGAGAATCCTTTGTGTCAGCGTATTTTGCCCTCTCTTTCTCTCTCTCTCTCTCTCTCTCTCTCTCTACAATAATGAAATTGCAAGTCGCAGTGACACGTGCCAACACAGCGAACTATATTTTTACTTAATGATCTAGTCCAATACACAAGTCATTAACTCTTTTCTTAGTACCTCAACTACTAAACATACGATGACCCGCCCTGCAAATATAACATAGATCCTATGTTCTATGTTATATTTGCAATATAATGCAATTATGTTCAACAATCTGGGGAGTTCTATTAGCATGTATGAGGCAAATTACTAATTTTAATGTCGTGTTTGAATTATATTACACTTTTTCCCGCACAATAATAACGATATTAAGTTTTTTTTTTTTTTTGTAATATTTATTACACATGTCCTCCTCTTACATAAAATATCTTCACATTACAAATGGTAAGCAGTGGTGTAGCTAGAGCTTTTTCCGCCCGGGGCGATCCCTGAGTTTATCTCCCCCTTTCAATACACACCAAAAATATTACAAAAAGTCAAAACATCGTTTAGGGAAATAAATTAAAACACTGTTTGTTTTTGAAGTAAAACTTTAATTTCAACATTCTAAAATTTCTTGCTTTACTGCTAGCAAAATCGTCGATGACATTTGGCGAAGTCTATTTCATAGTAATATGCGTAATTTTTAATCAATTTTATTTAGAAAAACTCCTCTCCCAACTAGCAACACCTACAGCAATTGTGAGGAAAATTTGCAGTACTATTACAATATTTGGAAATGAGTTCTCGAGACTGTATTTTAGAATTAACTGCAAAAGTTCAAAAAGATTCAAAGTGCCGCCCGAAGCGAACCGCCTCCCTCCGCCCCACCTTAGCTACGCCTCTGGTGGTAAGAAATATTTACATTTCATCTAGCAAAAATCGTTATTAATCTTATTTAATATCATAAGAAATATTTTATTAGATATATGAAGAGCCAAGGGCTTCAATTCGGCGACATATGACTTGTTTAAGTTAAGGGATATTACATCACCTATCGTTTCTTAGCCGAATAAGAAACTCAAGGAGTTTAATGCCTATAGTAGAAGGAAATATAGTAGAATTGCCGAACTTTATAGTTTCTACTATATTCGGCATGAAACTCTTTGAGTTTCTTATTCGACAAGAAATATGTTTCATATTATTGGAGTTTTGCCTACTAATCGGTAAACCCACCTTCCTACTACTGTCTAAATCACACTTTATATACAGCATACTATCAAAAGTACTAGAACACCGCAAAAATTACTTATCAATTATTAAATTTTTAGTTTTAATAATTATTAATTGCCGTTTGACAGAATAGTCCACTAATTAATTAACAGTACCGGAACGTTTCAGTACCTGAGCGTCTTGAAAAATAGTATTTCAGCTGGAAATTTAATCTATACTAAACTTAATAGTTTAGTAAATTAAACTATTATATAATTCCCACCAAATTCCCGTCCGCCTGAGGCTGCTTGAATTTCCCAATTTGGAGTTTGAAGCAATTAATGCAGCCCGCTTGCTGCATCCCCTAAGGGTGAGTATTCGATGTCTGTAGATCTGTGTGTTCACAGGGAGTGTTTCCGGGAGAAAAACCCTCTACTTCCGTATGAGACCTGCTAACTCACCTTTAATTGAAAAGGTCTGCTAAAGGTTCTTCGCATCATAGACAGGATTCGAACTTAAGTTCGAAACCAACTGAGCAACGGAGACTAGTATTATATAATAGTTTAAGTATTACGCCATTGGACGAAGTGGTCCTCTGTTATCACATGGAAGGCAAAGCCCTCCCTGGTAGAACGACCCCCTCCCCCTCATCTGGAAAGAAAACCGGGTTCTGTTAATATTTCTATGTTTTTTAATCTGCCTCAGCTGTTATAAAAAAACACAGATTTGTGGTTAGTTCAGTTCCGGATATTTTCACAACATCGATGTTTCTACCAGTCATGACTGTGTCTACAGCATTTCACTTCCACCATCAATGGCTTATAAATATGACAGCCATTAAAATAGTGAGCATGAAATTGGCCACTATGTTTAGCCAGCATGTTTTACTTTTGTTAGTGTGATGTATATGGGTTCTCGTTTCTTAATTTTTTTTTTTTTTTTTTTCAGTTTTCACATGAAAATAAAGTGGTAGAAATTGCTTGTTTATGATTATAATTTGGGATTTCAGCCCAAGCAACTATAATTCCATTCCCTGAGTTTCAGTGAGGGGAAAAGAGCCCCACCCCCACACACACACCTTCGGCATGAGACCAGTTAATTAACCTTCAGTTGAAAAGTTCTTATAAGGGTGCTTTGAGTCAAACGGCGCCGTCGATACCGACTGAGCTATAGGGAGTCGGAAGTAATTGCATAAACAAGGTTTTTCAATGATGGCAAGTTAGCCGATCTCCTACAAAGAGGAAAGACAAAACAGACAAATTGGCTGTCGAACACATGCACTCAACAAAGAATATTTTCTCCTTGTGGCTTGAATTTTTGCGTCAAATTTCCCGCTAATCAACCCCAACGTCTATAAGGAAACCCTTTATGAAATGGGTTCTATGTTTCGTTTTGTACACAACAGCGAAGTACCTTGTTATCTAGCAAGATTATGGCTGTATGAACATATAAAGACTCTGCTAGTCTGCCTACTATCGCCTACTGGAAAATATAAAATATTCTAGTACAGGTCAGATAAGTTATTTAGTGATTGTTTCATTTTTCGGAGATTTTTTATTTCCTTTCGCAAACCAGCGATATTTATGTGGACTGAAGAATTAGTAAAAGAAAGTGCATAACTGGGTGCTCGTTCACAAGTACTAAATAAAAAAAATGGTCCTGAAGAAGCAAGAACAAATGATGCATAGTGCTTACCTTTTTGTTACAATTGATAAAACCGTATTCTCGTCATCACTGTGTTTATGGGACAAAATTTGGACACTTTCAATACACTGAATACACCATTTCCTAGTCACGTGTCCAGAATATTGGTGGATCAAGGTTATATCTTCGCCTTGAAGCATCAATTGACCATAACTTCCTAGAAGACCCATCCGACATGTGCTGCTGTTGTCAATCACGGCAACCTTATATCTTCTGGTCTCATCTGAAAACGATAAAGAAATTTACGTTAAAGCATTTTAAAGCTACTGCTTGTAGTTACTAAAATTTATGAATAATTTAAACATTAAACAGAATTTTAAACATTAATCATCCATTCCATATATATAATTCCATTCCAATTTCCTATGCATGTTATGCTCAATGACCTGTCATGACCAAGTAACTTGGCTTCTTTGAAATTAATTAATGCTCTGTTAGTACAGTTAATCCTATATGCATAGTGTAATAGGGTCAGTTGTTACATTCTTTGGGCAAATTTGTGGGATAGAAAACTCGAGTTTCAGAGAGAAAAAAACTTAGTACAACTGTATGAGATCAGCTAACTCATGTCTGGTTGAAAAACCAGATTGAAGGTTCTTACCCTAGTAGACTGGATTCGAACCCAGGTCTTACCAACCAGACGACATTGCCGAAGCCGATTGAATTACCAAGGCTTTCTCTATAATATAATATAAAGTTTGATATTTAATTTAGTGAAAACAAGATAAAGCAGTTAAATGACGCTGAGTGACCAAGTATTTTGTTCTCATTTAGAGAAATTCGGGGAGCCACAGTAGTTCATTTGATTCGATGACGCCCTATGGTTAGCAATAAGGTTCGAATCCGGTCTAGGAAGCGAAATTTTATCTGGATTATTATTATTACTATCATTATTACCTGAATCCCACCAACTGAAGTTTGTGAGCCTCATGCAGACAAATCCTGATCAACCTAGTTGGCTGATACCGATCTGTCTGTCAGGTTGGTGAGTTGACAGCGTGTCTGCTGTTCAGTCTACAGGTTGAGTTTTCAGTGGAAACAACTGACTGACAAAAAGACAAGTGTAATGTATTTTTAAATGCATGTGTACTTCTAGTCGTTTACCTATTTTGTGGGATGCAAATCGCTAGTTTTCTGGAAGAAAATCCTCTCTACCTGTATATTAGACTAATTCACTTGAGTCTAGACGGCATTCGAACCCAGGACTTTTCTATCTAAAGGGCGTCGTCATTATCGACTGAGCTAATCCTAGTGCTCCTGTGTTTGAATTCCATTGCAGGTATGCATGTCTGTGAGTGTCATCAGTGCATCATAGAATATTATTATCATTGGTGCGAAATCACTGTTGTTTATTGGAGACCTGAAATGGCTTGACAAGGTACTACGTCTGGTTCCTCGAGGATTCTAGATTATCTAATCCTCAGCTTAAGCCACAATACTAATTTAATGTAGGTTTTACAATCGTTCTATCAGTTAACATTCAGAGCGTGATCATCTGATTCTACACTTTTTTTTTTTTTTGTTGGAGGTGCTCATCTTGCTCACCACTAAAGATCTTTATAAGAGTAGTTAACCACTTTAAAGACAATTGAAATGGAAAAATAATTTGTAGATTAGTCATGTGTGTGTGTGTGGTTGTGCGCGCGCGCTTTCATAAATCAAGCAATGAATGATTTAGTTTTAAAACATTTAAAACAAATTACATACCCTTTTTTTTGGAGGGGTTGTGGTCATCATTAACCTTGGAGGGGGGGTGGGGAATACATGCAGAAAGAATGAATATATTCATCAGTAAAATTCCCTATGATGCTTTATTTTGCCACCAAAAGCTGCAGTCAAATTACTATTTAAAGTCAGGTTTACAAATGACTTCAAAGTAAATGAATAATTTTTTAGTGTAATTTGTTAACAGCACAGATATCCGACTTTGAAATTAATTGATAATGAGTTAAAATATGAATACATGGAGCTATTTGTGAGATGCTCTAACAGATGCCATAACCTATTTGCATTAACATTGCGTTGGTGGCGAATACATTTTCAAGTGTAGGTTTGCAAGGTCAAAAAATGTGTACATTGGAAGAATCCATTGTAAGCAAACAAACTCGAGAAACAGTTGCAAAGAGATTTGACAAAGCGGGCAGCTGTACACGAGAAAGAGAAAATTAGCTGGCATTTTTAGATAACATATGGAACAAAACCACTTATTTCTAAATTTATTATACTTTTATAATAGATAAAATCTGGAAAAACAACTGCGACAAAATATTAATAAGAAACCATTAATATAAAAGAAAATATTGATATAAAAATCTACGGTGAATCTCAAGAATGAAGACATGATTTTTTTAACAACTTCTTTTGTGGTATCTTACAAGATTTATTCACCATTTCTAGGGATTCCATACTCGGTTATTTTAAGTTGTTGTTTGTCTATTTCGAAACAGAATACTATGAAGAGAAAGAGGAAAACCACAAATATTTAATAAATGGAAGTTAATTGTGGAAATAGCGATGAAATGAACAGTAGATAAGCCTATTGCTTTGTATCCGAAAAAACGTATTTCAGGCATGAGGGTTCCGAGTTTCGGAACTAAAAACAGAAGTTAGATCAAATCAGACCAAAACTAAAGGGAGGAACTGCAATATGAAATTTTATATTTTTCTTTCATGTTTTTAAAAAAAGGAATCCAAAATCATTTGATTGCTATCATTATCGTCAAACCGATAATATATAATTGATGTAATCGACTGATATATTTATGAATAATAAATCAAAATGAGGAATTACTCATACAAAAAGGGTTGCAATGACGCATTTCAAAAGGCGTCATCTGTACTCGTGAGTACCTGTAGAGAGTTAAGCGATCCCACTTAGCTAACAGGTATAGCGGCCAGAAATGGCTAGGAAAAGTTCCACTGTTTGGTCTTTAGAGCAGAGTTTCTAGATTATCTAATCTTTAACCCAAGCGCAGTGATAAAAGTATTATAGATTTATAACCTTTCGTCAATAGGATTATCATAAAAAATGGAAATGATCAGAGATGATAATAAAATCTGTGCAGTGACGACGTTTTCCAATACTTCAACCGAGACGACCGTTTGAACCATATGCCGAGATAATTTAATTAGGGTCATTCTTTACCCTAATTAAATGTCTTAAATGTCTCAGCTTTTTTGTAAGGATGTCAAATATCCAATTTTATGAAAATCGTCAAGTTACCAGGGTTGAATTTAAAGTTCGTAGCCTAAGTATGAAGGGGGGAAATGAAAAGAATAGAATTGTCTGTAACTACAGATAAGTAATCGCAGAACATTTTAACTCATTTAAATTTCATTTCTTCCGTTTTTCACTCCTGAAAGCAACTACATAAGCTGATATTCCGAATACTGACAATATTGCAATCCATGACATCTTTCAATATTTACGGAAATAAATCTAATGCTAAAGGTCAGGCACGCTAACCTGGTACACACATTAGGGTCGGATGTCCCGTTCTATGCGACAATGAAGAAGTGTACCCCGAATTCCGCTATGACCGGGATCGTTGGAAAATAATGTCGTCTCTGGTCATCTGCGTTAACTGCCACATCACAGAAAACAGTGGACAAAGTCCACGATTTAGTAATTGCAGATAGCCGTTTCACCACTAGAAAATACACCACCAGTATTGCATTACAGAAGAAAGGGTTAAGTAACTGAAAATTGTTAAAATTGTGTGTGATTAAACACAATTTTACAATTATCATTTACAATTACAATTATTTAAATAACCGTTGAAGATTGCGCGCAACTTGGTATAAAAAGAGCAAGATCTCTTCAGGTGATCATGCTTCAACAGACTTCCATCTTCTTCCTTACCTTAAAAACCGCCTAGCTGGTGTACACCATCAGGCCTCAAAATGTATCGCCTTACGAGAAAGTGTATGGGGTTATGTTGAAAGAGGTAATACAGCTTCATGCAATGTAGTTCTGTATACTCTGGCTACAAATCTTTCATTTATCTCTCCTATTAAACATGCGTTTTGAGAAAAGCACCTAAATGATCCCTCTTTCTTTTCTTATAGAGCAAGTTATAATTAATAAAATCATTGATTGAGGTTGCTATCATAAAGAATTGCTGAAGTAGTGTGCACTCTTTCTAATAACTCACCTGTTTCCCAATTGCGCCATGAAATGGGAGGCCAAAGAGCATCTCTGATGGCTTCCATCCATTGTTGACTTTCTTTTTCGGAGTCGCCCGCTAGATGGAGTAGAAGCGTTTTACCCTCAGCTATACTGAATGCATATGGATGAGTGCGAGATCGGCTTCGAAATATCAAAGTTTTTTCATTGGTTAAGTTGACGTTCAGTGGACTATTTAGTTTATTGCTGAAGGTTTCAGGTGAATTATATACAGAAACGGTAAGCGTTTCTACAGGAGTGTCTTTCCAGGGAACAAGAATTATCCAACGACGTTTCCAGACCTGAAATAAAATGAATAATTTCAAATGTGTGATTGTTTTAAAGCACAAATTAGTATGAAATACCGTCATGATGACAAACCATACAGAACACTAATAGATTCCAAGCTTTATAGTACACGTTTCATTCGGTCCCTTTTTCTTTTAATTCAATTTTATCAATAATTATCGTTAATAGGTGTCTTATTTTTCTGAATTATTAATAACTTAATTTATTTTGGAACTGAGTATTAACTCACTTAACATCACTTTTCCAAACTGCTTTGCAGTTTGGAAAAGTGATGCAGAAAATACACAGTGGTTCACGAAGGGGTTTAAAATGTCAATAAGTTTTTTGATTATTAATTTTTTTTATTTATTTTTTCAGGTATTCTAATGAATATTTGGAAAATTAATCATGAAAAAGCTCGCAACCCGACAACAAACCAAAATTGTGAGATAATAAAATTATTAGCTCAAAATTTTATTTTGGACTAATAATTTTACGAAGATCTGCAATTAATTGGCCATCAGGGGCTCCGGATCCGACTTTTTCCTATGGTGTTTCCCGAAGGAGAACAACCCCCAGACTATCCATTAACAGCTGACATGGAACATGCCATAGAAAAGGGCCTCTTTTTGTGAAGCCAAAAATGAAAGGAATTTATGGTGTGATTTGTCATGACTAATAAAAAAATCTCCATATTCTGTGTTTCATTATATCAAAAAAATTAAAAAAAAGTTAATAAATTAAAAAAAAATTATTAGATGTTGAAACCCCTTTGTGACTTATAGGCCACACTGTACAAAGTACTTTTTTTTCATAACTGTGAAATTAAATAAATTTTCAAATTAGTTGACTATGGATGGGCGACTGTTTGGTACCATTTCCAGATCTATAATGCCAAACTATCATAAGTTCGATTTTCTAATTGCCGATCCGATGATTTTTTTCCCCACATTTTTTTATCCGATTTCCGAGTTAGTCTATCCTTGTCTCAGTAATTTTTTTGAATGATGGATTTCTACCCTACTATTTTATCCTGACATTGCAGTGGCGCACCCAGGGAGGGAGCCAGGGGCCCTGCTCCCCCTCCAAAAAAAAAAAAAGAAAAAGGAAATAAACACTAGAAAATTTTCCAAAAATCTTTTCCTAATTAAAATTGATTTTTTAAAATTTATGTTGTGTCTTCTATTTCTATACTATTTGTCATGTATTGGCGATCACTGCAGATGCTGAGTCATAGGTCATATGCAATGTGTAGTGTGTTTTCATAAATCGTCTACTCAACTCGCTCCCCCCCTCCCCCAAGATTAAATCTTGAGTGCTCCGGTCCCCTCCAAGATTAAATCCTGAGTGCGCCACTGCGTTGATGTGTCTTATGTAGAAGAAATGACGTATAGCAGCATGTATTTGAACAGAAAGAGAAAACCAGGTAGTCGGGAAAAGAATCTCATACTCTCGAAGCAGTTAGAGATTTTCCTTTGCCAGCATATGGTTATTACTATTTCTAAAATTAAAACAAAATACTGTATAACAACAACAAAATAGGAAGCTTAAAATACGTGTGCAAATGATAGCGGTATATTGGTTTCTGCATTCTCGTTTCCAAGAATGTCAAGCTAGTGTATTAAAAGGTGTCTGATGCAATTCATTCCAATGATTAACAGAAAATAGAAGAATGAGAATCACAATCACTAAAGGACAGTTAAAAAGAATGGTAGAAACATAGATTTACCTGCCACCTTTTTAAACCTCTTGCATGTACAGGAATTTTAACATCCACATAACCTGATTTCATTCTCACACGACTGACAATCTCCTATTCGGTTTTCTCTAAGACTTCAGTCAACAATAAACCATCAATCGAAAACAAACACAGCTTCAAAATGGATTCAATTAGCGATACTTTTCACCACACTATCCAATCTATACGACTTCGTTTCCAAACGTAATACTACAGGTTTGTGTACAGCTGTCACAGTATCTTGCACCTATAATTCCAATATGATAGCCAGGAGCTTAACTGATATCATTTATATGTTCAGATAACCTGGTCTATTACCTCATTTAGAAGTATTGGCTATCTCCCTCTGCGTGTGGTAGATATTGCATGCTTCGCTGCACTTGTAAACAAGAAGGGGTAGAGAATTCAAAGTAACTGTAATCTTGTTATTAAATCTGATGTCTGTCGTTAGGACGTTAATTGATTTGAATGCCGTCATGACAAATCAGTTTGGACTTCGTTGCTTTAGTTGTTACTCCAGTACGTTTAATAATTAAACTTTTATTATAAACCCTCTTATTCAAGCATAAATAAAAAGAGAAGTATTTAAAAAGAGGCTTGGAATTGAGAAGGGAATACTTAATGAGACGATATACATAGAGACATTTTATGATGAACGAAATGTGAACACAATTATAAGAAGGATATAATGAAAAATCACACACACACACACACACACACACACACACACACAAAGCCCTGTACGTGTGTGGTTTTTACACTGCTTGGATATACGATATCTGATTATTTCAGTCATCATTAAACTCTTTGATAATTTCACGATAACAATTGGTCTAAACTAATAATTCTTCCTATCTTCTCATTAATCACAATTAAAATAATTTTCCTTCTGCAATAAACTGCAATATCCTTTATAGTCTTCCGTACTTTTTTAATTCGTGGGTTTCTCAAACACATTGTGGATTACGTTTGATAAAGCAACTGCTTTTATTCGCGTCGTCAAGAATAAAAGGACAGTCATCAGTCCGATATACACAGATCAATGGCTTCATTGAAAAAAATGCAAAATATTATTTTCTCTACTATTTTAGGAGAAATGAAAATTTTTAATATGAAATTCTGCAAAACCCTACATAATTATATGAGTTTAGATTTTCAAAAATGAAGTATATGAAGAAGGGATCAAATTATCTATGAGAGAGACAAATAACTGCTCGAACTATTAAAAACGACAGAATATGAAACTCAGTCTTCGCCTTGAGTCGCCTTGGTATTGGCGCGATATTCAAAGAGTTCCTACATGGTTATTATTGATTTATTACTGTTTTAGGAATTTAAATAACTTGGTAGTGTTGTTTCGGATTCCTGGTTCTAATCAGAGATCAGGAAGAAACCTTATCTCGCATTTCAGACGAAAAATAATTCGGTGCGTTTAAAAAAATACATAAATTTCGGAAATCTTAATTTATTTTAAATTCGATTTTCTTCAATTGGATTCTTTTAAATTTGTCCTCCCCCGGCCAAATGCCCAGACGTTTACCGCTCATATCTAAAACTTATGTCGCGAAGTTATGAATGGATATGACACTGGCTAAGTGGATAAGAGGGTGGCTGCTGGACAGATATATTGAGATATCATTGGTAAATGAAATTGTAACTCAAAAAAGAGTTTTAAAATCGTCATTTGGTAGTACTTATTCAAAAGAGGAATAACATTATTCATACTTTATTGGCATATCAGCAAAGTAATGTTTGCTGCTTAATGTTTTAAAAGGAGTTTCGAAAAGTATATAAAACTTATTTCTAGTTGCTTTGGTATTAGGAAAAGACAATTAGAGTTCGTATTGTTGCTTTTTTATCATAATAATAATAATAATAATAATAATAATAATAATTATTATTATTATTATTATTATTATTATTATTATTATTAATACGGGCACCTCCATGGAGTCCGAAGACTCATCGCAGGAGACCCAATCTACCAACACAATCTGTCATACCTCTCCTTGAACTCATCAACAGAAAAGCACTCACAACTGACTGCGGCGAATCATTCCACTCATTCACCACTCTCCAGGCAAAAAACTCTAGTCCTCACACCCCTACTGACCACACCTTTATTCAACTTCCAAGGATGATCCCTTGTTCTGGTCCCCTCTAGCCAAGTGCTGAAACATTTCTCTTCCATCCATCCTATAAAACTTTTTAAGCAACTTAAATGTTTCTATCATATTCCCTCTTCTTTTTTTCTTCTATCAACTAACTTGTACAATCCACACACCTCCAATCTATCCTCATAGGGAACATTCCACAGGCCACTCGCCATCTTGGTCACTCGCCTCTAAATCCTCTCCACTGCTTCCACATCCCCCAAGAAACCCAGGGGACTAGACTTGAGCACAGTAATCCCGATGTGGACGTATCAAGGCCTTATTAAGAGGAATTGCAACTTCCTTATCTCTACTTGTTAATGTGTTCTTCACTAGCCAGGTAATCTTATGTGCTGCCTTAGCAATATGCCCTCTAAACTTTAACTCTCTGTCTACCCCCCCCCCCTCCGAATCTCTAGCTTCATCTATTTCCTAGTTTACAGTGCAATCAATGTGATAAACGGTTTGTAATCTATTTATTCCAAAGTGCATAACTTTACATTTCTTGACATTAAACTCTAATGAAATTTGACAATTAATGACAACATTAATGAATTCTAATGACAATTGACAACACTAATGAAGGTTGCTGCTTTTCGACAACAAAAAGATACAACAGGTGGCGCCACTAGTTTCTTCTATTTTCTAAAAGTTCGGTTTCTTTTTGGACAGAGGATGTATATTATTTGATTAGATTTTAAGACTTTTTTTTTAAGTTAATCCCACGCACGAAAGATTGTGAACATATAGTTCTCATTAGTATTAGTACCGGTGGGAAAATAGTTGAGATATTCCAGGAAACCTTGGTCTACATATCTATAATAGTTTGGAACTTTCTTTCAAGTCACTTCAGGCTTCCAATAAGTGAGGTGGGGATCTCATAACGAGTAGTGAAAGTTATCTATCACCAACTATTTGAACTGATTTCATTTGTTATTATAGCGATAAATTATCAAGTTTTTTTGTTTTTTTTTTTTGGAAACCTTGGTGCTAATTAAATAGAATGCTTATGCATCAGTTATGACGTGCAACTACATATTTTATACCTTAGTTACCTACAAATGAAAGCATCGTGTTTTTGGGCGTAATAAACAGTGTAATGGAATGGATTCATCTCAGCTCAGTATTTCCTACTGCAGAGTGATTTGTATGCGAAACATAATGTTTGCAACATTAGATATAACCTCATCATGAAAGTTGTAGACTTGCATCGCACGTTGCTGTTGTGATGAACTAAAGTTAGATAAACTGGAAACTTTGTTCTAGGAACCAATTATGGTGATAATTTAAGTATTTTCAGTGCGGAAGTTGTTTGTTATTAATATACTGAAGGGATAGTAAGTATATAACTTAATAAAAATGAAAAATTTACGAAAAACATAAAGAAAAGTATTAATAAATTATATTATTTTCCCCCCAATCTTTAGTCCTATCAGAAATGCTCTTGATTTTGGCTAACCTAAATAGCTAACACTCCACAGCTATTGCTCTCTAAACAAGATAAATATTTGAGGCATTGATAATAATAATTTAATGTGTAGAGAGTGTTTCAAAATTTCATTCACAATGCATGAATATCTCTGCTTCTTATCACCATGTTGTCTTTGTGGTTCACAGCGATACTCGTACTCAATTTTCAATTAAAATGTGCCGATGTCTTTAAATTTGCACATAAATATTTCAGACTAATAATATACATCATAAGAGTCAAAATCAGATTAATACTCCGTCCCATCCTTCATGGCAAGTTTTTTTTTTTTTCCCTGCCATACGCAGTCCCATTACTTTAGCAACGATGTTATAATAATGGCAGTTTGTTTTAATTCATAATAAAAGGATTATTTTACTCTTTCTTATGACTTATTACGGAGGAGATTAACATTGTTCTGGGAAGAGCAGGATCTTATTATCAGAGAAAAAGGGAGTGTTATTTGAAAAAACAAATTTTGCGCAATTGCGTGTTAATAGTCGAAGATAAAAATACCTGCTAAAATTTGAACAGGTGTTCATTCTTGTTTGTGTGAGAGTGTTAGAGTAAAAAAAAAAAAGAAGAAAGAAAGAAAAGCACAATTTTTACATTCTTTTTGTTCGTGATAATGGATGACCCTCCCTTAGACAAAGAACTCACACTCTCCTGGAGGTCTTGTTGTTTCCTAGCAGAAACCAGTGCGTTATTTTTAGTTTTCAGTATTTGTAATTTTAGATATCTAAAATGTATTACGTTCCAAACCAAAACAAGTAATACAAATTGTTGGATAACTTTGCCATAATGCATTTCAGAAAGACCGATATCAGTAATAAATTTACTGATAACTTGTAGCCGCATATTGGACTGACATCATCATTTGGCGTCTTTCTATTCTTTCCTTCACTCATTACTAATCGAATGCTTGGAATAAATTTATATATCTGTAGAATTCTTATATTTTGATATCGGAAAGTATGATTTATACTGCCACCCAATCACCAGTCATTTCATGATTTATAGCCAATCATGAAATGGGCTCATCATAGGCCTAGAGTAGTTAGTATAAGGGTGCAAGAAAGCCAGATAGTATTACAAGAAAAAAAGATAGATAGATAGCATGTGAGAGAGAGAGAGAGAGAGAGAAGGCATCAGCTTTTTTTATATCATCATATAGCCAAAGGCTATCAGTTTTCCTTTTTCACAAATCTCATATAGATGAACAACCAAAAGACCAATAGAAACTAAAGCGCAAAGATGACTGATACCCAGGTGTTAGCCCCCATCTGGGTTAACTGCCTTGAGTTGGCCTTCTCTGCCTTGGATTGCTCTCCAGTCATGCCTGCAATTGACTATAAGACCACAATGAATTAAAAGAATGAAACTATTTAAGAAACTTCTCATAGCAAGAATAGACAGAATTTTATCTTATATTGCATAATGTGATTGGTTTACACCATCTGGTGATAAATTTGATATCTCATAAGTGGGAGCCAGACCTGGGAGAGAGATACCAAGGTTTTCTTTTAACATTACTGACCTAAAGGGTGAAGCAGATGCTTTCCATATTCCCCGTTATCTGATGAGGAAAACTATGAGTGGGAAAAGATTTATGAGCATGTTGCTCGCGCTGAGTGGCCTGAGGATTATTCATTGGGGTTGCAGTTTAAGATAGTATTGGTCATAAAAGACCAAAACTATCTTAAACATATTTAAGCATAAAAGCTTAATCTGTTGCGTCGTAATTTGACGCTAGTTGAATTAGTTTATTAGGGTGCCCAGATGCTTTTGAGAAGAACTTAGTTGCTGTAGTCTGCATGAAGGTATAGATATAGGGGACATTTGTGTCCCGGTGAAGTTGCACAGTACGTACGAACGATGGTGCGTTGAGGATCATTCTGAGAAATTAATATTGCACATTGTAGTTTGAGTATACTGGTATTAGCAGTATGGCTCCAGGCCGGAGAAGCATAGGTGAGTATAGGACGAATCATCAATTTATATACAAGTAGTTTGATTCTGGTGCTCAATTTACTGTTCCTATTGATTAAAGGATAGAGCTGGACAATGATTTTTGATGTCTTTAGACAGATATTCTTGACATGGGAGCTGAAAGTCAGTTGTTTGTCCATCAGTATGCCAAGATATTTGATCTCAGTTAACCATGGGATTTTTGTGTTAAATAAGAGGATATCTCCAGTAGGAGACATCCTCCCATTGGTCTTTGGGCAAATAGCACTGCTACTCTCTTTTGAAGATTTACTTGGAATCGCCATTTGGCGAAATATTGTTCGATTAGCAGTAGATTTTCCTGCAGTTTCTTGATATTGCTAGATGCGGTTTTAAAGATCTGGCCAGTATCGCAGTATCATCCGCATATAGGGGCTTGATAGATGACAGTGGGTTGTGCGGATATCACACACATATATATGGAAAGTAGAGTCGGTGCCAATAGAGATCCTTGTGGGACTCCACCCAGGATGCGCTTTTGTATTGAGAGTGCGCCATTTAACTTAACTCGCATGCGCTTTGTCGTAGAGGTATGACCTGATCAGTTGAACCATTCCCAATGGTGTACCAAAAGATATCTTTTTGTGTAGCAAGCCATAATACCAAACCTTGTCGAATGTACTAGCTATGACCAGGAAAACAGCCCCAGTGCATTGACACCAAATCCTGTGGTAACATATTCCACCAATCTATATATCTGTTGTCTGGTGCTGTGAGATTGACAGAACCCAAACTGCTCCTCAGGAATAATGTTTAGAATAACTTTCTCGGCGATTTTGCCCAGGTTTGAGATGAGGCTAATTGGTCTGCAACTTTGAGGTAATTGCGGGTCTTTTCCAGGTTTATGGATTGGGATTATATCTGCTGGCTTCCAATGGGAAGGGAAATATTTGTAACGTAAGATAGAGTTTATTATGTTAGTCAGATGCACAATAGCTGTACGGAGTAATAGTTTTATCACCTTGTTGGTGATTCCGTCAGGTCCAGGAGCCTTTTTGTTCTTTAACTTCTTGATTATATCGTATATTTCTGCAGGTGATGTGGGTGCAATTTGATTAGAGTATGTGATAGAAGAGTTGAGTGTAGATCTGACGTGTCAGTGGATCTTGTATATGTGATTTAAGTCGAGGTGGTCGTAAGAGGGTTTACACTGATTCTCTAGATTTCTTGGTATTGCCTCGGTTTATCTGCATCAGTATGGATGAGGCCAAGATCTGTTTGGAGAGGCAGAAGAGGTTTGTTTTTTGTTCTTGATCTTTCTGATTAGATTTCATATGGAGTGGTTATCAGGAGAGATAGAAGTCAATTTTTCCTCCCAAAGTTGACTTCTATGCACTGTGAGGGTATCTCTTACTGCGGAGTTGAATCTATTCAAGATTCGTTGATCTTGAGGTGCTTGGGTGTTGTGATATCTCTTTCTTGTCCTGTTCTTCTCTCTGATCAAGCTCATGATGTCTTCTGCCAAGTGATTTAGTCTGCGGGTAGTTGTGGAAGTAGTAACTGCTGCAACGGCTGTGTTAATTTGTTTAGTTAGATCTTTTACAGCTATTTCAATTTCATCTGTTGATTTTATTATCGGCACAGGACCAATATATTTTTGAAGTATCTTGGATAGCTTGTCCCAGGGTATGAATGAATGTGTGTGTGGGGGGGGGGAGGACAAATTGTCTTGGCTTCCCAGCTTTAATAGAATGGAATTGTGATCGGATGATAGATCATTGAGCTTCATTATACTGTACTGTAGTCTTCCATTTTGTAGGATAGCGATGTCCAAAACATCAGCCTTACCGTATTTGTTGTGATGGATAGGATCAATTGGGCCTGCCAGAACCACATTGTTGGATCTGAGTAGTTGACTAGTATTTGTCCATTTTTATTGATAGAACGGCTGTTCCAGTCAGGATGCTTAGAGTTAAAGTCCCCGGCCATGATGACAGGCTCCCTGTTGTCGAGTACGCCGTTCAGATCTGAGAACTGTAATGTTTTTGCGGAGGATTGTAAACTGCAAAGATTTTTAGATTACCCGCCGAACACGGCGGGTAATCTAAAAGGAATTTCAATGTAATTTCAATGCCTGTAATCTCAAGATTAGTGGTGAATGGAATATTGATTGATGTGATTCTTTATGAAAATAGCAGTGCCACCGCCTCTGCAGGATAATCTGTTCTTTACAGCTGGTACCCCCTAATTTTGGAGTTATCCGAAGGTCACAGATGGGTCTCGTTCAGCAAACGTACATCCGGCTGGTGCCTTTGGGTGAACTCTTGGAGCTCCAAGATCTTTCCGCTTAGGCCATTCGCATTCCATGCGATGATCTGTAAAGAATCTGGATTTATTTTGTTTTTATTCATGAGTGAGCGCTGAGATAATGGCTTGTGTATCCTTTAGAAATTGATTAGTAGAAAATGGTGAGGGGTTGGATCTGCTAAAATCTAATAACATATTTGCCAGAGAAGAGGTAATGATAGCTGTCAGACTTGTATGTGGTGTTGACTGATCCAAGGATGTCTGTTTGGGACGAGCTACTTCCGCATATGTCCTTGTCTGTGATTGCTGAGTTGTTCTTTTGAGACCCTCTGGCTTCGTCAGATGGGCTTCTGACCCTTTATGTTGATCTTTGAGAGGCTGTGAGTTAGTAATCTCTGATGCAGATCTGCTGAGAGAGGAAGAGTATGTTTCTACCTCTGATTTTCTATTTCTAGGATTGTGAGTGCATCCTCTGTAGTTGGCAGTGGGAGGACCGCCACAGTTGGCACATTTAGCCGGGATGGTTTTTGGCTTAGTGCATGTATTTGTTGGGTGGCCGTCCCCACATTTTGAACATTTAAATTCAGCCTTGCACATTTTCTGGGCATGGCCAACTTCTGACATCTGTGGCACTGCCCTGTTGAAGCCTTTTTCCTTAATGGTTCTAGGGTGATTTTCAGTCCATAGATGGACGTCAGGTTGTATACGTGTTTATAAGTTGGACTGATCTCTACTAGTACCAGTGGCATTGGCGTCTTGTCTTTTTTTTTTTTGGTCATTTTACTGACCTTAATGGGTGGTAAGTCCTGTTGGTGCAGTTCTGCATCTACTTCTGTGGATACATCCTCAGATACACCTCTGAACACTGAGGGTTTTCTCCAATCCGAGTGAACAGGTGTGGTACTGGATGCCTCTGGCATTCAATTCACCGGTTAGTCTTCGATAATCCATCACTGTCCTGTGTTGAATTTTGATACCATCTGTGATATTCTTTGCATGCTATATAAGATCTGTAGATTGGACAACCTAGTCCTTAGTGACATCCATCTCTACTCCCGCAGAATAATCGGAGGTATCATTTCTCTAGTGGAGGCATGAGAGTCCGGAACAGGACCGTCTTCTTCCATTCCATCCGCTTTGGGTGGTTCAGATGCTACAGTTTTGTGCTTCTTGCATGTGTGGACTTCCTGGTAATCACTATGGCCTGTAAGGGGAATAGTCATCAGCTGCTGTTGCTAGTTCGCTGACGCTGTCTTGGGGAATGCTAGAGAGAAGTTCTGAGAGTTGAGGGTCATCTGTATCAACTTCTTTTATCTGGTGAATTACGACTTTTCCTGGCCACTTGGTGTGGAGTAGATTACCTACATGTTTAAATATTGCCAGAGGTTCTTTGAAATTAAGTTCTTCGTATGCCGTATCCATAGCCAGATCCAGACTCTGCTCCGTGGAGCAGGACATGCCTTGTCCTTAACACAATAATAAATAGTCAGTGGCTTATCAAGTATATGAAACAACAATGGCGATACTAATGGCAGTAGGCCTAGCGTATCGCCCTCGTAAATTCAGTTGACTTACCTGTGTAGCTGTTTTCAATATATGAAAACCTCTTTCAAAAATAAACCGTTTGTTTTTAGTAGCAAAAACTATTTACTACTAGTAAATTAACTAATCAAAAAACTGCATAAATCACATTTTTCTCAAACTCATACAGGAAGACTCAAGATTATCTCTCTTCGAATTTCACACCCTTCAATCACCATTACCCAATTCATTCATCAGATACCAAGGTTACCATTACCATTAACATTACTGACAGGATGGGTGAAGCACTACTGCTTTTCATATTCCCCTTTATCAGTAATCAGAGTTGTTTGGGAATGGGAGGTTTGTGAGTAGTTAAGCTCGCCCTCTGAGGGAAGTTGTGTTATCTATGATCTGTTGAGAGAAGAATAGCCTTTGGTCTTTTGTGTTTGTAGTAATCAGTCTCATTGTAATTGACAGATAGTACGATTAGTGGGTTTGAATGTGAACTTGACTTCATGAAGAATTTTTCTGCAAGATCACGAAGAAGGGAGGAGATGTATGGAATGCCGGTTTCTCGGTGAATTTCTGATGAACCACGGTGCATCCAAAATCATCCTAAGGCATTTGTTTTGGATTCTCTGTAATTTCGAAATGTTTGATCTTGAAGTGTGACTCCATGCTGATGAGGCGTAGGTAATGACTGGACGTATTACCGTCCGGTAAAGAAGCAATTTATTATGTAGGTTCAATTTGCTCTTGCGGTTGATTGATGGGTAGAGCTGTGCTATTACTTTGGAAGATTTGGAGCCAATGAAATTGATGTGCTTGTTAAAAAGGAGTTTCTTATCCATTAATACCCCAAGATATTTGGTCTCTGATTGCCATGGGATCTTATGACCAGAGAACAAGATGTCTTCTTTGTTGCATACCTTTCTTCTTGAAAATAACATGGCTGAGCTTTTGAGGGGGGGGTTCACTTGAATCCTCCAGCTGGTGAACCAGTTTGCTAGCTCATTGATACTTTCTTGGAGTCTAGTGATTGCTAGGCGAGGGCTGAGCGATCTAGCTAGAATAGCGATGTCGTCGGCATAAAGGGCCTTAGTAGTTGTTGTTGAATTGAGAGGAATATCTGAAATGTAAGTTGTGAAAAGTATTGGGGCCAGAAGAGAACCTTGAGGTACTCCCGCCAGGATTTTGCGCCTTGAAGAAACAATTCCGTTAAGTTTTACTTGCATGTATTTTTCATTGATATATGAATATATGAGTTTCACTAGTTTAATTGGGATATTGTTTTCAATTAGTTTGAAGATAAGGCCTTGATGCCAGACCTTATCAAAGGCCTTGGCAAAATCCAAAATACAGAAGCAGTGTGAAGGTGCCAGTTAAAACCATGAGTGATATGTTCTGTTAGTCGGTGAATTTGTTGCACTGTGTTGTGAGCTTTGCGAAACCCAAATTGCTCATTTGGGATTATTTACTATTTGTCCACTGCTGATTGTAGTCTTGATAGGATGACCTTTTCTATTACTTTGCCAAGACAGGAAAGAAGACTGATGGGTCTGTAGCTTTGGGGAAGTTGTGGGTTATTATAAGGCTTTTTCAGAGGTATAATGTCCACGATTTTCCAATCTGTGGGAAAGTACTGGAATCTTAAAATGGAATTGGTAATATTAACTAGATGAATTATGGCTTTCCGTGGGAGTAGCTTTATTATTCTATTGGTAGTGCCGTCGGGACAGGGGGCCTTTTTATTCTTCAGATGGGAAATAATATTTATTATTTCTGTTGGAGATGTGGAGGTGATGGTTTCTGAATAATCCTTAGGCTGTCTTAGTGCATTTCTAACTTTACGATGAACTTTGTAAATAAGATTGATATTTAAATTTGCTTAAGATGGGCTGCATTGATTTTCCAGGTTGTCAATTAGGGCTTCTACTTTTTCTTCATCTGAGTGTGCAATTCCAAGATTGGTCTTTAGAGGGGGAAGTGGTTGTCTTTTGGTACGAAGAGATTTTACAAACTTCCATATGGAGTTATCTTCTGGGTTGATTTCCCTGAGTTTGGATTCCCATTTGGAATTTCTGTGCATCTGGAGAGCTTCTCGAACCTGTCTGTTCAAGGTGTTTACGGTTGTTTTGTCCTGCGGGCTCTGGTGTTGTGATATCGCTTTCTGGCTTTATTTTTGGCCCTGATCAGGTCCATTATCTCTCCTGGGATCCAGTTAGGAGCGTGGAAGACAGTGGTTTGAGTGACTGATGCTATTGCTGTGTTGATTTGCCTAGTTAAATTGCTTACAGCTTGGTCAGTTTCTTCTTTTTTACGAATGACAGGGGGTGGACCGATGTGAAGTGGGAGAACCTTAGAGAACTTGTCCCATGGTATGAAAGAATGATGGGGAGAGAGCTGATCTTGAAGTCCTAACCTGAGTAGGATGGGATTATGATCTGAGTTAAGCTCTTCTACTGTCTCCAGCTGCTATTAATGTTTGATGTTTCTGAGGATAACTATGTCTAATACATCAGAACTTCCTGATGGGTTGTAGTGGGTGGGCTCAGTGGGTCCAGCTACTATTGATGAGTTGAGTAACGTGTAGTTGAATAAGGTACCTTTGGAGTTGATTGACGAACTGAATCAGGCCGTATGTTTGGAGTTTAGGTCTCCTGCTATAATTATGGAATCCGTGGAGCTGAGGATGGAGTCTAAGTCTGCTGTCAATAGTGGAATGCTGGGAGGATTGTCTGTTGCATAGATTTTGAGTTTGCTGCATTATTAGTGTGCACCTCAACACCCGTCACCTCAAGGTTTAGAGTTTGGGGGTTGGTCAGCGAGTTGTGGCTTAAATAATTTTTGATGAAAATAGCTGTGCCGCCTCCACTAGAGTTAAGTCCTGTATAAAATATAACCTCTTAGTTTTGGGTTGTTTGATGGTCTGAGGTATACCAAGATTGAAGTAATGCAACAACAACAACGTTACTGGTTTCTGGGTGAAGCATAAAATGCTTTTTGTTTTCCCCTTTGTCTGTGTCGAGAAGCTTGATGGGGGTTTGTGAGCCTTATGCTCGCACTTTATGAACTATGGGGTTAGCTCTGTTCTGCTGAGAGCAGGATTGCCTTGGGTCTTTTATGTTTGTTATAGTCATGTTCACTGTAACTGGAAGCTTGTCTGACTAGTGGGTTAGGATGAGAGTGTGCTTTGCTGAAGAATTTTTTGGCTTGGTCCTGAAGGAGGGAATGGATGTCTGGGGTTCTGGTTTCTCTATGGATCTACGTGTTTCTGAAGAACCATGGGGCATTCAGGATCATCCGCAGGCACTTGTTTTGTATCCTCTGTAGTTTCAGGATGGTGGATTTGGATGTGTGACTCCATGTAGGGGATGCATATGTGATAACTGGTCGTATTACCATCTGGTACAGTAGCAGCTTGTTGCGTGTATTCAGTTTGCTGTTGCGGTTGATCAGGGGGTAGAGCTGGGCTATCGCTCTGGATGTCTTTGTGCCTATGAGTTTGATGTGGCTGTTGAAATTTAGTTTATGGTCCAGCTGTACTCCTAGGTATCTGGCTTCAGTCTGCCAAGGTATCTTTTTTCCGAGGAGATGAATGTCGTCTTGGATGAGGGCTTTGCGTCTGGTGAATAGTGATTGAAGTAATGCAGAAATCTTATATATATATCTCATATACAAGTAGACAAAAGGTGTTTGACCTTATTAATAAAAATCTCTGGATGAGAGAAAGATGTAGAAAGTTTTTTACCCTGGGTGTATTATACGTTAAAGATACCAAGAAATTTTATACTTGGTTTTAATCCTTTTCCCAAGGAAGGAAAACAAATTTTTGCGAGTGAAATATATTTACGTCTGAGCTACTTGTATATAGAGGCGAATGACTTCACATCACTTGCCTTAGTATGTATCCCATAATGCAAAGCACCTACCCTTTCGGACGTGTATAACGCAATGCATAATGGAAAGGGCCACTACCCAGACCGGTTTCGATCTTTATTGAGGTCTCATCAGCGGGAGCCAGACCTGGGAGAGATACTAAGGTTGAACTAATGTAGAAGTCATATATATCTCATATATACAAGTAAACAAAAGGCGCCTGACCTTTTCATGCGCAAAAGTTTGAGTTTTGCGTACAATCATTGAGCAAAAGTCATTATACTTTATATGTCAAAACTCTATATAATAAAATTATGCATGTTCCTGTTTCATATAATGCGCTTTATTTTGCAAGGCCATTCAAAGAAACAAAACAAAAAATTAAACGGTTGCAGGAAGAATTGAGGTCAAGTGAAGATAGCAAGCTAAAGCAGTTCAGTATTGACCAATAGCGCGACACTAGACAGTTATTTACTAAATGGATAATCATAATACACGTCCTTGGCCATAATCAGTCTTCTCTCTCTCTCTCTCTCTCTCTACGAAGTTGCAAAAGTTTTAGGAAATATAGGCTAGAATATATTTATTTTTTATAGATAAAAGAAAGAAAAGATATATATGTCATAAAAAAAAGGTAGAGGACTCCAAACCTTTGGAACAAGTCACAATTTACAGGGAAATGCATATAATTATATTTCCCTGCAAATTGAAATAAAAATCCCATACCTAATTTCACGAACTCATTTCTGTTTTTCTCGTTTTTTGATTTTATTTGTTACAGTCATTCAACAGGTTTAAGTAATCTTTACGAGCGAATATTTAGGAATGAATCTTCAATCTTTAAGCACTATCCATTAGCATATGGTGATCTAGTTAATAAGTCCTTGTAGTCATATTCATGTTTCATAAATCATCACAAATATTTTAAAATACCGTTATCGTTGAATTGCGAATTCTTCGATCTATGAACGGGCCTTATTGGTCTGAATGACAGAGTGATTAGCGTATCCACTCTGCAGCCAAAAAGCAGTGGGTTCGAATCCGCAGTGGGCACGGGTGTTTGTGATTGTCTTTAGGTGGGAGGTGAATTTCATGGTCCCGCGTAAGACCACAACCACGCAGGAGTTGTTCAAGAGAAACAAAAGGGAACGAAGGGTTATTATTGTTATTACGGACACCTCCAAGAATCCAAGGTCTCATGCTGGAGGCTACCCCACACAATTCTACCCACTCAATCTTCAATAAACACATTCCACCACTATCGGCCATGAATATACTACACTATCTACCCGCCAACTAATAGAAATTTTGTCTGTTAATTGCGTGTGCTCTCTGGTCGATATGCTTGTGTGCATGACGAAAAACTGATTTACGAAGAGAAAAATCCTGTTACCTCCGTATCAGATATTGACAGGAACATCACATGAGATCACTGTGGTGAACAATACGCGGATTAACTTGCAGTTTTTTTTTGTTGTTGTTGTTTATTTTATGTGTGTGTGTGTGCGCGCGCGTGGAAATTCACGCGCACGCACACACACACACACACAAAAGTTTTACACAAAAGTAAAACTACTCAAGTTCCGAAATAACTTTTCAACTTCATGAAGCTATTCTTATCCACAGATAACTGACTTTAATTATGCTTTTATTCACCAAATCTCTAATTAATTTCTTTCTTTGAGAACTCTCGTCGAAATTTCTCAGATTTCAGAAATCTCCAAGTTATTAAATCGTCTTCAGAACCTGCCTACTTATGTTCGTGTATTTTTTTTATTTCTTTCCTTTTTTTATTTTTATTTTTTTTTCCCGTTTCATAATAATCTCGCTTGTTTTCACCACATTTTCTCCCTAACAATCCTGTGTTTTCTTCACTCTGAGATTTGGTTGCAGTTTCAAGTTTATTTTTGTTTATTTTCAGTTCATTATTATATATATATTCCCCCCCCCCCTTATCTTTCTTAGTTTTCAAACATTGCTTTAAAGCCTTCTTTGGTTTAATTTTATCATTTTATGTCATCGCTATCGGTTCCCTATTGCAAAAAATATTTTTCTGGACAACTTATTATTCAGGCATTCCTTTTGTTGCATCTGTTGAAGTCTTTTCCGCATTACTGAAAAGTTCATGCTCTTTTGTAAACAAGTTAATAGTGATTGTTTATTTAATATTTATAGTTATTTTAAATTTAGTTTTTTTTTTCTTCCAGTCACACATTATATTAGCATATTATGACCGGCGACTGTTAAGGATAGGATTAGTTTTACCTAAAGGAAAAACTACATTCTGTAGTTTTTCCTTTTATCAAACTACAGTACAGATAGTCTATGTTTACTTTATGACTTTTCTATAAATACTTCCTGCAGACCAAACATGGTCAGTTATCCAGCCATGTCATGCATGTACAAGAAGGATAGTTGTTTCGTATCGGACGATAAAAATCATCTACAACCTGACGATAGCCACAAATATCACATACCACATAGTAGATTCGAATCCAGAACCTATAAGCAGCAAAAGGAGATGTGAAACCATGCAGGAAAATATGTGGTATTTATTGAGCTACTGTTATTTATTATGTGCCACTTCCAAAGAGTCCAAGAACTAATCGCGGAGTACACTTCTTATCGCACAACTCCCCATATATACTACTCATTTCTCCATCCACAAACGGCGTCACTATCCGTCTTCTATGTCCATTAATAGCATTTTTGTCCGTAAATTCTATTCTCTGGCCAATTTGCTTGTATGTGGAATGAGGAAAAAAAATATTTCTGCGTGAAGAGCCCTGTTACCTCCGTATGAAATCCGCTAACTGATTTCAACCTCAATTGTAAAAGCTCGTATAAAGATGAGGAGAATCCTCTTCATGAGAAGAATCGAACTAGGATTTTTTTATTACTCGTAAGACACAATATCCAGTTATTCTTTCAAAAGTGCTGCGGAGGTGCGAATATACTTGCTCAGCATAAGATTTTGTAGTTTAGTTCTGTATGTTTCCAGCCATACGTGGATGGAACTGACTTAAAAAAATACGTTTTCCCTCCTAGTACTTGTATGTTACATTGCATTCGAAAGAGACCCAGATTTAAATTTCGTCTGTCAAGATGATGATGGTATTCAACTTGTATAATTCCCACTTCTGGATGAAGGGCTCTTCCTAATGAGGGACGGTTGAGTCTCTTTTCTCGTGGTGACCCTGTCCATCTTTGGCAGAGCGTATGTACTCGTATGCATGTGTTAAATTAGTGAAAGACAATTACAAACATCCATGCCTATGTCGGGATTCGAACTCCGCAACCTGTTGTTTGGAGGACGACTTTTGTAATGTGCTGTGACTTTGTAAAGTTCTGCAGTGACTAAAATATGTAAATGACACGCAAAAAAGAAAATGACAATAACAGTTTTGGATAACACTGAAAGCACTTCATGAATCGTAGAGTAGGTCATAGGTCATCTCATTAAGCCTTATTTATTTTGCTATTATTTATTATTATTGTAGAGAGACGATTTCTGAGGATATTTCAGTTTCTGATGCCTTAAAGCCGTATATTTTCCTCTTACTGAAAAAAGAAAGTGAATTATGTCTGTCTATCTGTAACTGTTATTAATCCACTTATCTCTTTTAAAGAAGAAAACCCGAATTCTCAGCAAGAAAAATTTCGTACATCCCTAGTATGTAACTGACTAATTCATCTTCAGTAGAAAAGTCCTTCTTACATCAACGAGCACTGAAAACAATATATACCGAAGCTACACTGTCATTAATATCTTATCCTGTATTTGCTTGGAAAAGAAATCAAAGAACAACCGACAAAAGCTAAACAGAGTTTAACCCCTTATAGTCATTCGTAATTAAAGGATACAGGACAATATCTTTCGAGGCAGCTTGCGTTACTGCTGATCTAACACCGATCTGCCTGAAAATACAAGAATTCTCTCTCTTATGTATGAAGTCACTTCTGGAAGATATAACGAAAATTACAACATTGATTCAAATTGCTACGAACGCCCGCTTTACTACAGTAGGTAGTCTCACCCAGCAAAGAAAACATATTAAGGAGAAGAAAAGCTCTGAAAGTGACGAATTCCCTATATACACTGTCGGAAGCAAAACCGGAGAGAGAGCATCGGTTGTTCTTTCATTGCATATAACAGGCAATCCATTATACAAGAACGCTGCTCTAGATTGCGTCCTGTCTGTTCTAACAACCAAGAAGAACAACTTGCTATAGTTCATTCACTTACATTTCTCCAGGAATTAGAACTCAACACCTCTCATCAAAAGACAACAACAATTTACAGTGATAATAGAAGCACTATAGACGGCATAAAAAACCAAAATAACCATATAGCGTTAATAAAACACGCAAGAAATCTGGTTTGGAGTCTCACTCCAAAAGTGAGACTCCAAATCAAGAACTATTAGGTGAACGCGCATACTAGGGTAGTAGGAAACGAGAGAAACGGACCAGCTGGCTAAAGAAGATTATATCAAAAGTAGCATTCGAAATCTGCTATAAAACACCTACAGAAGAAAGAAGCCTAGACTTGTGAGAAGAATGGAAAACATCAAAAAACGGATCAACAACAAAAGAATTCTTGCCAAGCATCAGAAGCAGACTCCAGCTGAAAAGCATACCATTTCTCCAGGTGTGTTTTTTCAGCTGGAGTCAAAAAAACACAAATCAAAAAACACACCACTACTTACACAGATTCCATATCCTGGAATCATCATCATTTGTAGTCAACATCTTCAACAGACTGCTGACCACGTATTTTACGACTGTCATTTACTGGACTCCATCTGGATGCCACTAATACAACACGTCATCACTTCCGGAGACAAGTAGCCAGTGTCAAAACAGATTTATCGAAAAGTATTATAAGATTAACTTCCAGTCGATGTAACATAAATTACTGATATTGTATGAATTATATAGTGTATATATATATATATATATATAGAAATGTGGATGTAAAGGTCGGAATATGTACATATAGATGTAAAAACATAAATGAAAATATGAATATTGATACAAAATTGGAAATATAACTGTTAATCAATACTTGGAAGCTACGTGTAATATAGCATTGTATGCAATGGAGCATGTAGAGGAATAAATTACCTCCTGGTAGGGTTACTATTGGGAGGAAAACACACACGCGCGCGCGCACACTCGCACACACACACACACACACACACACACACACACACACACACACACACACACACACACACACACACACACACACACACACACACACACACACACACACACACACACACACACACACACACACACACACACACACACACTGTAGTGCCGAGGCTCGGTATGAGACTACGACTTGAATACTGGAGTCCTGAAATGCTTTCAGAAAATATCATGTTTGATTTCTAGACGTTTCGTGAATGGGAGAGATACAAAAATAAATTGACAGTTAAGACTATTACGGCAGATTTTGTTACTTGCTGCAGGCAACTAACAAGCAGCACAATTGTCCACATATCATCAGCATATCAGGATCTATCATTCACGACTTCATAATATACGGTACGTGGAAATCGGAATTACTATACACAGTTGCGCCACTAATCCAAGACGTGGTTTATAGCTCGTAATGTTTGTTCAAATGAAAGCCTTATTTTACGTATTGGAATATCAATGTATATAATCATAAATGCAACTGAAATGGACTTAAAATTACTTGATTAGCATAAAACGAACTCTAATATCAGTGGCGTTAAAAGATTTTTCACAGTTGAATTTCCAAAAAGGGTTCTAGTCATAATTAAGAAACAAAGGTTTTATTTAATTATTTATTATTATTATTTGGAACTTTTTTGGAATGCCCTTCATCCAAACTACTATCCTTACCGGATAACAACTACTATGTAAAGTATAATATATGAGTATTCATAAAGTTTTAAATCATGCATGGGCAACAGTTAAGACGAGCATATTAACAGTATACAGCAATCTTCAATCAATTAGGAATTATAAACGATGTTGCAGAAGTGTATTGAATATTAATGTATATATCAATGTTTCGCAATTTCTTTTCACAAACCTCTACGCATCGTTGGCCCATCTTTGGCAGCGCTGGATCCCTTTAGTAGTCTTTTCAGTAAATGTTATTAAATAAATGTGGGTATTTTTGGTCCATTCATTTTTGCACCAAAATGGTAGTTAATTTCCTGTAGTCAGATTGGATTGGTTTCGCCCACAACCAACATTCTAACTCCTTCAAAAAATATTTTATAGGATTCAGGTTGGGACTTTTGTCTTGTAGTAGGAGAGAATGCATGAACATAGTTCTGCTCATTTTGAACATTTGCATAGACGTATCAAAGCGTACGTAGATCACACTGAATTGTCCAACACAACGCCCAGTATTCATTCTTCCGGGCTACGATAAGTGTTGTTAGACCAAACGAGAGAAGTGTTCTCATGTCATAAAATCACTGCTACTGAGCTTAAGTGGAATAATATTCTGACAATATTCATGCAAACCAACGCTCTTCGGTAACCTTCATACCAACTGTCCAAAGTGTCTAATATTCTATCACTTCAAGCTCTGGAATCCGAGCATTGTTTGGCTTGTATGAAGCAACCCTGTCATGAAAATTGAACAGTAAAGAAATTATTTTAAAAAAGACTGTAATGTTCTGAAGTAAACCTCTACAGTTGTGGCCACTGCAAACTTCTGGTTGAGAAATTCACTGGCGCATCTTGAGAAAAACATACAATATTTTTCAGTATGCTCCTAAGTCTTTCTATCAATGAATCCCAGGATTTTTCACTGAAATACACTCTATTCTACACAACATGATCACCTTCTCAACGCTACGATCCACCGTCTACATCACATCATGAAGAGTGAGAATGCAAAAGAGAATTTCCTATTTGGGAATGAAGAGGGGAAGACAAGTAGCTCAAGAGATATCTTTCTGACTGACTGAACCAATATCGTTACATTGTAGATGGTACTTTCATATATGGGTATTCATATCATACTTTCATAGATAGAACTTTTCATGTGTGTGTAAACTCAGGTATATTAATGATGAACACTGTAAAAATATGCCTGCGTTATGTTTTAGTCATAAACAAGAAAATCCCCAAATTAGAAATTATATCCCATTTTTTCTCTCTTTTTTTCTTTCTTTCTTTTTGTGAATTCCAAATTTAGGAAACTTGTCGTGTTTCGACAGTGTTTCTGTTTTCCACTTTACTACCTGTTTCCTCTCTGGAATAACCTATAGCAGTTTGAATTTCTCTTCTGTGATTTCCAACTGCAAATTCTCCGCCGTTATTTGAGCAGTGTGCGTCCTTCGGAATAGACCTGTACGAAAAAGGATGTAAATCCCTTACGTCACACGGCGCAGATGCAGTGATGAGACAAGTTCTTCGTCTCGAAAGAGTTTTTATTTTGAAATGTAGTCTACCAAAATAGCAGCGAACACCAGCAGTGCTAGTGGAAAAGTAAAACTGACACACGGCTTTACTGTACGGAAGGTCACCGTTGGTTTCGGGAGATGTTGGTTAGCTTTAGGGAAGTGTAAATACTGCAGGTGGCTGCAAGGGTTTGTGAAATTGGTGTTCGGAAGAGTTAGTGACGACAGGTGAGATTTCTTGCATGTATTTTATGATATCAACCGGGATGGATGGCGTTTAACATTCGACTAAATGCAAGGGCTATAATACACCGCAGGTTGGATGGGTTGGGTAGGGAAGGGGGGGGCATCCATTGCGGAAGCCACAGCTATACAACCCACATGTTTAGAATCCAGAATGCAAAAAAAATGAGATACCGTAATAACATTGTGAGCATCAGTTTTCGTAGTTTGGAATGCGGATGGGCATCTTCCCATTTAGGTTTCATCTCCATCCGATATTTGAGTAGGATGTACTTCTATTTAGAATGCGTCCAACGCCGTCTAGCTACGGACAAGGGTTTTCCCATTTACCTATTTTATGAATCAGTAAGAGATCACAGACTAAAAATACTTGTGTTAAATATTCCATGTGAAGACTAACAATATGGTTTCACTGTACTAAAGAGACAATTACGTACGGATTCTATTCTTAAAATGATTTGCTCTCCTTCAAATTCCAAGCCTATGATGTCACTTAGCTACGTCTCAATAATAGAAGCCATTTTAGTGAGAATTACTAGATATTAAGAGGAAGACTTTTATTTGACGTAGGTTGGACAATGTCCTTATATATCATAAAACAATGTATTGGGATTTTATTTTACCCGAATTTATTGAACCAAATTGATTCTTATTAATATACTGGCATTTATTTATATCAGAAAAAATATTTATATCAGTGGACATTTGCTTCGCAGGTTTCTGACATGGATTAAATAGTTCGGTATTTGGTGTTCATTTGTCAAAATGGACACTGCTAAAACAGAGTGGCCAACACTTTACATACTATGCAGAAATGTTCAGTGCTTTATTTGCATTGCATATTATGAAAAACTATGTTATAATTTCATAAATCAATGACTTTATGTCAGTAATACGATTTAATATGAGAATAAAATGTATATGTGTATTTTTTTATGATTTTTAACCAACTGTTTTTTTAATATACGACGCCAATGTACAATTTAAATATAACAGTAGTTTTTTTTTTAAAACATAAATAAAAAAATCCGTCACTTTTCGAGTATGTACAATTTCTACTTGAGAGATTGATAGTTTACATTCTGTTGGTTCATATCCGGTCAGAAACATTTCATAATATTTGTTTTGATAACGGAAAAGCAATCTTTCTTCTGTTATCCTAACTTTTATGCAGATAACACTTCTTTATTTATTCTACATCTTAGCTTATCAGATATATGTCTATTTGTCTGTCTATATGTCTTCCTTGGAAAGCCTTTTGAAGACACGATATTACGATTTGGTTCCCACACCGTTGGTGTTATAAATATCAAATCACTTGGCAACCTAAAAATGTTTTCGAGTTTTCGATTGTTTTAAAATAAGCAGTTCTTCAAAACATTTTAAAGCTATAAAACCATAAGATGCACAATATTCAAACCGCAAAATCGTCTTATTAATGTTCTGAGTATGTGGAAATTTTGGGATCGTTAAGGGTTTTAATGTGTGATTTATAGGGTGAAAACGTTAGTATGCAAAAAAATATTTTTTTTAGTATTGACATTATTCCATAATCTTATTGAATTTGATTATATTCATATTTTATAGATTCATGTTCCTAATTTATATAATTTCTATCTTTTCATTTGTTTTTGTGATCTTTGCGATCTTCATATTGCAGATATGAATATCTGCAATATGCAGAGCCACCTAATTTAATTTATCTGCAATACGATTTGATTTTTTAACGATGCTTGTGACATAATAATTAGAAATATATACACGTTTGCACAAGAATAATGTTTAATTTGCCAAATATTTCGATCTGAATATTACAGACCATCTTCAGTGGCTACGTAGGAATAGTTTTAATCATAGAACATTCATACATAGAACGAGCCTCGTGATGTCATATCGCTAAGTATTAGAAGAGTAAACATTTTTAAAGTCATAATTAAAGATATTAATTCAGAAATTCATATAATAATCTTAAATAACATTAGACTAATATAGGAAATTTACAAAAGAAAAAAAATGAATGTGTTATCCTGATTAAACTTTCACAAATTTTTGATATAGATATACAGTCATTACGATTTAAGTTAGGAATTGTTTACTCTTCTAATACTCAGCGATATGACATCACGCGGCTCGTTCTATGTGTGAATGATCGATTGTTCGTATTCCACTTTGTTTTTTAAAACTATTCCTATGTAGCCACTGAAGATGGTCTGTAATATTGAGACCGAAATATTTGGCAAATTAAACATTATTCTTGTGCTAACGTGTATATATTTCTAATGGAATACGATAATTATCTTGTCTTTTCTCTCCTTTTCAAGGATATTCAGATATATCCATATTAGTCTATCCTCCAAACTAGCTGTATGTTCTGAGAAAAATTAGGGGAGCGAACAAATGGCATCAATGGCAGAATCATATTAAAAATGAAGCCATTTGGAAGGATTTGACGTTGTTTGTATTCAAGAATGTGTGAGCAGGGCTAATCTAAGATGGTATGACCACTTAAAGAGCATGAAAAAGAGGAATGATTAGCAAAACAGGTGTTTGATGCCAGGATGGCAGGAAGACCAACATCTAGGATTAGTTGTAATTCAGTGATTCATTCCCAAGTTCCTTAGAGGAACGAAATATTAGATACGACAAATTTGGAGTGCTGACAAGTAATAGATTGATTTAGAGGAAAATTGTTGATAGGAGATTAATAATGATGTAAACTTAATCATGTAGTGCTGTCATAGTAGCTTGAACACCCCCTTGAGGATACAAATCAGGAAATTGATGTTGCTGATGATAAGCCTTAATTTAGTGGATTCATTTTGCTTAGTTGATAGGTCACGTGGGTAGCTGATTTATGCTCCAATCAAATTTATCTGATTTTTTAGCACTCAACGTGGAATAAGCTTTGATATTGTTTCTCGTTTAAAATTCAAGACTTCTAACTATCTGTTTAATATTTAAATTATACTTAACCAAACTTAATGACTTTTTTAACGGTTTTCATTCCTGCACATACATAGGTAGTGCCGTCGCTTTTCTTTTTTTAATTAGAAGCGAACTTGTTCTTCTAGAAAATACATTCTCAGGCGAGAACGTCCTTTTTTTCTCCTACTTCTTCTACGGAAAAAAAATTCTTACCTGGAATGATTGTACTTGTCTACAAAAAACGAAGATCACTTTCTTTTAGTTGTTTTAAGCAAGAAAGGATATCACACGTTAATTAATATTTCTATTATGATAATAGTTTAATTGGAAATTGCTAGATGTTTACATACCACCCTGAGTTAAAATTAGTAACAGTAAAATCTCGGAACGTCTGGAATTTAAGATCGTTCAGCTCAGCGCTGTACGTATGGTGCCATTCAGTTGTAAATCGTCATCAGAAATCACTGACCAGATGGCAGCCAGCCAGCGAGATCAGCCTCTTTTCAAGAAGACTACCTTTGTAAACTAAATGGTGAGGTTAATAGGCCTACTAATAGCTAACACCTGATTAAGGAGTTTGGTGACGTGTCTACAAATACCACAAGGCATTACAGGCATGTGATTATTTGGATTTTATTTTCCCTTTTCTAATTTTGCTTTGCTGACAAGGAATACAGTTGCACAATACAGCGTGAAATAGTTGGTAACAAGTTATTCGTACATGAACATTAAAACGAGCAATCTCTATATTACTTAAAGGTGTTTCGCTTTTCAACACAAGTGACAGTTTGGAGTATAAAGTTTTATTTATTTATTTATTTATTTGGAGTGAACTAGTTCAAAGTGAGCTCCATATACATCCAACTTGTAACTCATCTCATGTCATATACATTCTAATAGTTAGGAGGCAGTGTGGCTTTAGGGGCTACATGACTTTAATGTTCTGGTTTAACTCTTGCAGTGAAGTCACTTTTCATATGGACACTTTATTCCTTACAGAACTCTAGAAAAAAAAAAAAAACTCTAATTTTAATATAGAAATGGAGTAAGTGGAACCACATCCAAAGTTATGAAATCCTTGCGTTTCTCTACAATTCAAATTTCTTCAAATTGGTTAACATCATAGCTTAACACGTTTATTATAAGATGGAATATGTTGTCAGATGCGTTAACATTCTCGCTGTAAAAGAATTAATGACTCAGATTTTAGTACCATAAAATACACCTATTTTGTATAGCTGTCGCCTTTTGATATCTGTGGATAATAATTGGATGGGTACAAAGTACTCTTTAATCGATTTCTTTTTAGATGCATATCTTCCACGAAAGTTTGTAATTCTATTTGGCATTAGCACTGTGGGAGGAGTACGGTTAGATAATACTGAAACCCTGCTCTACAAATCAAATAGAAACTTTCTTGAAGCCATTCTTCAGACCTCCAGTAAGTAGGTGGAATCTGAAACTGGAGTGATAGTCTCCTGCTACCTAAAAAGGTATTCATAAACATTTATTCCACAGCATGATTCAGTTCATCCACTAGTCGATGAACAGCATGACTCATCCTGTTCATCGACTAGTGGAGACGTTAATCTTAGGCGAACAACAATCTTAAGTTAGGTAACCATCAACCGTGTTAGGTAAACATCAACTTAGGTTGGTTAACCACCAAAAACGGTGACGGATTGAGACAGCTGATGGACCACCAGCAATCACAAATGCTCTTCATGTAAGATATGATGACTTTCAACTGCTCACGAGTCCAAGTTGTCTTACCACCTCCATTCAACGACTAGTTTTGGCCATGTCTTGTGATGTGTGGCTTAATTTCAACAGTTATCGTGAAGAATTCTCAGGCGTATCAGGACAGTCTGGATAAGCAGGAAATGCAGGATAAGCAGGTCTTTACAAGCATGAATGAAATTTTTCATGTGATCGACTGAAAACGGAATTCATGTTTTAGGACTAAAACGAAATCCTCTGAAATATAATGGTTATTATATAAATCCGTTATCCACCTAGAGACAACGTATGGAATTAGTTATACAAGTAAAGTCATAAAGATCGAGCTTTCACTCAAATGTGTAGTTTCAGCTTCTGGATACTTTTGTGATATGGTCTGAAAGATCCTTTGATCAGCTCCTCGTCTCTTCGTCAAAGAATTACTAATTAAACATGGTAAGATCCAACCATTAGCGTCTTAACCATGCCTTTCGACCCATTGGCGAATTAGTGACATCCAGTTATAAACTAACCAACCAAACATTGTGTAATGAGTGAGTGAGTGCATATCACCAACTGATGGCCATGCATAACACGTCTTCGCGTAGTAATTACTGAGAAATAATGTATCGTGCATGACATTAGGTAATGCCGTTCTAATCTTCTCTGATGCAAACATAAGCGTGAATTCTAATTATTAGAATCCGGATCGAGTGTTGAGTTGCTTGCAACTGAGGCTAAGTGGTCTGTGTGTTATGGTAAATTGCATTTGTTCTTCGGCTAGTTTGCTTTGTAATAAATGACATTTCCATCTCCGTACGAGACCAAGTAACTGAAGTCTATGGTACGTTTGAACCCATAACCCGAGAGTTAGAGAGTGGATATATAAAATACTCTTCCAGCCAAGCCGGCAAATATAAGTTATGCTGAGAAATATGTTATAAATATATAAGCTACATTGTCATTAAACTAAAAAAAAAAAAAAACTACAGTTTTCTTATTCTCTATGCTCTAATACTTTGAAATATCAGATTTATCGTTTGGATAGCTAATGCCATTGAGCTAACCTGGTTGAAATGACTTTCGCAGAACTCAGTATTTCTTTTTTAATTTATTTTGATATTCTCATTTTTCTTTCAAAAGGCTTTTAGATAGCAGTTCTTTTACTAAGATTAACGGTAAAAAAAATAATAATAACTCATTTAATGCAAAAAAAAAGTTGCTTAAATCGTGTTAAAAGATAAAAATACGTTTACGAACCCAGAAGACAACTTTGGCTCACTTCTCTGATAAATGCGTTTATTTAAAGAAACACTTTGAAATTACCGTCAGTAATTTAAGACGCTGTAATCACTATTTGCTTTACATAGTGTAGAAAGTTATGGGAAAATAAGGAGTGACATGTAAACCAGCTGACTTAGTGACTACTGATCACCAAAGGGTGAATGCCTTGACTGGGCTTTCTTCCGTAAGATCCCTTCCCGATCTGGCAGCGATCCAGATCTTTTTCGTCACTTATGTGATCTGGATGCCAAGAAAGAGAGGAAATAAGACAGAGAGAGAGAGAGAGAGAGAGAGAGAGAGTGCACGTGAACGTGGTTTAGATTAGAAAGAGAACGCTTAACATTCCACAGACTTCATTGGCTTAATTTCTTCATTTTAGTACAACCTTTAACTTCTTGGAGAACATAGGAAGGTAGACTTGGCTTGTTGTCTAAGGATCTTGAATGCAGAGCCATATTGAATCAAAATGTGACCTTGGAAAATACTTCAAGGTAGTCCTTTAACTTTGTAACAGAAGGGCAAGTAAGAATTTGAAAAAAAAAAAAACTAAATTAAAAAATAAATCCTTAGCATTCCCGTTTGCCAGTATTACACATTCATTAAACAGGATCTCGATAAAAATGTTCAAAAATAAAATAACAGTGATGTTTATTCTGATTACTCGTGTCGATATAATGAGTTTATTAACCTTTTTTTTTCAAGTTATTGCTGAAGAATTCTTCAGAGAGGATTTTTTTTTTTTAATTTTAAAAAGGGCTTAATAAAATAATAACATAATTTGAGAATAAATATTGTTACACAGAAGACAAGATTTTCATAGATGGTCGTATTCCTTTTTATTATTTTTTAAATTAACCGATCACGCAGAATTAACCTACATAATTTTCAGAATGTATTAAGACAACCGATTTTACTCCTAACAAAGTTGTTTTATTTTCAACTAGTAACCTGTACATAACTGACAATATTTAAGAAAAAAACATGAAAACGAAATGAATAAATTCTAAACGTTATTTAACGTGGCGAGTTTCGCTTTCCACTATGAAAAAAAAAAAAGCCAAAATCAGTAGCTTTTAAAAACAGTAATGTATAGAAGAAAATGTAACAAAGAAAATAACAAAACAGCAACCAAAAGTCAGTAAAAAGTAAAAAGTAACATAATATTCAAAGCAAAATAAAAGCAGAAGTGCCGTTAAAAGATACTCGAATAACTGAAAACATAAACGGTGTTAATAAAACCTTTTATTCAATACAAGATGAATCTATGGCAATTGTGCAATATTATGTAATTGCCACCTGCTAACAGAGATCCATTCGACCAATTCTGTACAGTTTTCTTTTTAACGAGCGATCATGTAATATAGATTTCCGCCAAAGTTAGGAAGGTTTCCAAAATTTTTATCTAAAAACTATAAGACGCCCTAACAATTCATTGCAATATATATGAGGGTGTGTGCTAAAAAGTTGTGATAATCACTATGAAGGAATTGAGGTAGAACCACGTAACTTACTCATTATTCTACACATTCCCCATGAAGTGTTTTGCACTTTTGGTTGGCATTCAAACATTTGGAGACCCACTTCGCTGAGAGCTTCTGCATGTCCAGATGTTGTTGGATAATGACCCTAACTCGTGTCCTGGATATCTAGAGTCTTTGCAATGTTTTTGGCTGGTATTCGTCTATCATCAAGGATCATGGCATGCACTGTATCAATGTTTTTAAGTGTGATCGCTGTGAAAGGTCTTCCTGACCTGTGGGAATCTGTTATCTCGGAATGCCCAGTTTTAAACTTGGCCATCCATCTGACAACTGTTGGATTATGCTGGGACTCAGTCCCCTAAAGCCTCAAAGGTTGGTGAATCTCAGTTGCGGACTTTCTTGCAGGTACGAAAAACTTGATGACGGCCGGCATCTCATGTCTTCGAATTTCTTCAAAACCTCTGACATGTCTTCTTATATATCCTAAAAGAAAAAGAACAAATTATTACAATTTGATGAAACATGGGGTTAAAGAGTTTAAGATATATTCTTCTTTCTTTCTTGTGGTTATATCAGTTGCTTCAATATCATTTTTGCTCTAGGTGGTTATCAGAACTTTTCAGACCCCCGTATTTCCTACAGGAGACGATTTCCTTCAGAATATGATGAAGGAAGATGAAGATGTAGGAAGAAGGAAGTTGCAGTCATAGAAAGAAGAGGTTTCAGCGCAGAAATAAAATCTTAAAACGTCTGAAGTGAATGTGATTGCCGATTGCTATAAGAAGACGAGTGTCAGAGTGAAATATGGGATGAGTGCAGTGCTGAAGTTGTGAGTGCAATTTATGACATCTTAAACATGTCACAATTTGTTACTCTACACCAAGTCAACAAGCCAGTTTGTTTGCAGTGCAAGCGTTTCATATATTTCACTCCTAGAAATATTTATAACATATTCTTATATTTAACGTAATTGATCTTACTAGTTTATTAAATTAAAAAAAAATTATAATTACGAGTAATAATTTATTTATTCTGGCGACTGCTCCAAATATGGTAATTCTGATTTACAATACTTCTTATGTATTGGTGTGAGTGTGGATGATAATTTTTAATTGCCCATTCCAAAACGAATTAAAGCTTAAGCATCAAATAGTTTACTCATATTCGTGGATTATTGTATCAAAAAATCAGCTTTGGCATTGCATAATCCCTAACCCACGATCTAATTGTGAACCGTGCAGTTTTATTTAGGAAAATAATTTTAAATAATGTATGCATTTCCTTAAACTATGGGAAAGCTCACGGTTAGTTATTCTTGTTTTACATGTGATGTTTTAATTACTTGCAGGCTGGTTTGCTGTGTATATATGACAGAGGTTTTATTTTCCTTTTGTTCTTTATTTTCAGCTCTTTTAAATTTTTAATTTGTTTAATTCATCTTTTTCATTATCGGTTCATTCATTTTTTTTTTTTTTTTTGCTATCTCTGATAAGTATCTCTACACTGAATTGTCGGTTTACTTTCAACACCTCCCAATTACATACCATCTTAGCTCTGATCAAGTCATGTTCCAATTACTGTGTCATTATTACTCTCAAAAATGCACACCCGTATATGTCAAATTAATAATCATTCTTTAATATAATCCATTTAATTGGCATGTTTGGTTTAATTTTCACTGTAGCATCTCTATCTCTTTTTTTTATACTAGTTGGATAAATAAAAGGGGATGCTACATTAACAAAAATAGCTTTGCTTTTTTTCTCAGTTTAATATCAAATATAGAAGATGATTTTTTCAGAATTTTAAGTATTAAATCATGTTTTATCTAATCCCAATTGATCACTACATCAACATATGTATGCACAATTACTACAAACGAGGAAAAGAATCAGATAAAGTGAGTATTTCCTACATGCATATTCGTAGATACCAGCATTTATTCTTAGGTAAATTCAAACTATTTCTTACAGCATTCTGTTTTGTTATCTTAAGAGGGAAATTATCCCAGATGTTCTATCGACAATTGGTGGCCTTCGTTCTTTTACAGTTTATTACATTTGGCATCCGAAACCATCCACATTTAGAACTGAGAGTTAACAGTTGAGCTTTAAACCCCCCCCCTCTCTCTCTCTCTCTCAGAAACTAAGTTCATGACGTCAGCGCTAAACATAATCCAAGGCTATGCAAAAGCTGCTAACACAGCTTAGTGCAGTGTCCCATTCCGTAAACAACACATAATTACAGAACACATAAAATATACCATAAAATATAGAAATATGGAAGTATCGTTGTTTATATAGTACTGTTGTTAACACATCATTATTGCAGGTATATTAGGAAATGATGAAAGCCGTTTGATTGAATTGAGAGTTGGAGTAGAAGCAGCAGACTTACAGATCACAAACAAATATCTTTTAATTAGTACTAGTGCAAGGAAAACTGTCGTAAGCACATTTAATTTTTCGATCCGATTTTCCTTTACTTCCATTATGAATCATTCGGTTTCTTTCAGGGTAAACTGCGATCAATGACAGGGAGGTTAATCCTATCTTCATAGTTTTCTGTGTCTCTCAATGAATCTCCTCTAGCGGGATAAAAATCCCCCCTAGGAAAGATCCAACTATCTTTGTATGAGTTCTACTGTAGCTCACTTTAAAAAGTGTTTTGGTTGAAAATACTAGCGCCCATACTAATGTCAGAATAATGTAGTAAGTTGCGCTTATTTTAATATGTGCAATTAAAACTAAAACAATCGAAGTACAATACAATAAGCATGTATTATTTAAAAGTTTTCTTACTGTCGTATGGAAAACCTTAAAAAAACAGACCACCCTTCCCCTCAACTTAAATTATAACATAATTCTCAAGAACACACCACAAGGTATTTGCATTTAAATTATTAATTGCTTTTTGCATCAACCAGTCTTTCGATTAATTGATTACCAGACTGTCAATTACAACAATAGGAAAAATTCCTCTCTCTCTCTCTCTCTCTCTCTCTCTCTCTCTCTCTCTCTCTCTCTCTCTCTCTCTCTCTCTCTCACACACACACACACAAAAAAGGAAGAATGCAACATACACACTTAGGTTGAAAAGCTCTACCAACTCTTCATGACGCGATATCTTCACAAGGGCTATTCAACTGAAGTGAGTTAACAGTCAATCTCGCACGAGTACGGAGTTGAAGGGTCTCATTAATTTCCGTTTTTACTCCTGCTAAATAGACTAACCATTCGGAGAATATAAAGAATTCACGCGGTTGACTAGTTTCACAGGCTTAATTACCTTGGTATAATTCAGTTTTTAAATTGATCTACAGATGGGAAAAGAAGGAAACCCATTCCTTCTCTGGAAGTAAAGAAAATAAAAATATAATTTTTTAAAATAATCTTGCAGATATTATCAATGATAAATTAATATTTTATTTATGTTTTATACGATCCCATTCACGAAAAGTTATAAACTATGATAGATTAATACTGAGTGAGATAAGCTTTTTTTTTGTTTATGTACGTTATGGAGATGGTATTTGCATCAATAGGCCCAGTACTATTGATGGGGAATAAAAGGTGCTAAAGTTTTTTTTTTAAATTGTATTTTGTCATATGCAAACATGGAGCTTAGTCAAACCACTTCATGTCAAACGTGCTGCTTATGAACCCCATAAACAGCACGATGGTGTCATACTGGACGATAAAATTCATCTCCCACTTAAATACGCTTGCAAACATCCATTCCCTGTACAGGATTCAAACCTAAAACCTGTTGGCTGTAGAGCGGGTATGATATCCACTCGGATAAAACTTTACTTAAAACTCTAATAACAAATACGTTCCTTAAAATGATGGGCATGGATGTTTGTGATTGTCTGTGAAAATAATAGTGGTGATGTTGATGGACAATAGATGGCGTTGGTGTAGATGAGGTTTGTGGATGAAGTTGAGTGGTGGAGACGGAGAGTTGTAGAGTAGGTGCCCTCCCTCGATGAGTCTTAGGACTCCTTGTAGGTGTGTGATAATAATACAGGGTGTCTCAAAAAAATGTATACACACTTTGAATGATCATAAAGTTGGTATTTATTATACGACAGTTAACTTTCACATTGTAAAGTACACTACATAAACGTACTTTTCATCCCTCAACGTCTGTATTCAAACTGATGAACGTTCTGGTCCATGGACCACTGATAACGTGCAGCAATGGAATTGCAAACACTGAGCTCATTTCGTCTTGTAGCTGGGCGCATTCTCTTTCGATTGCTGCTTTCAAGTCGTCGACTGTTGCCAGTTTTGAAGTGTAAACTTTATCCTTGATAAATCCCCATAAGAAGAAGTCCATTGGCATGATGTCTGGTGAACGCGTGGGGGGGGGGGTATTCTACAGAACCTCTTCTTCCAATCCATCTATTGGGTAGAGTCTCATCAAGATAGGCCCTCACATCTCGATGGTAGTGTGAGGGTGCCCCATCTTGTTGAAAATAAAAGTCCTCATCCTCAAAGTCCTCTTAAATACGTGGCATGACATCTTCATGCAGCAAGTTCAGTAATTGGCACCAGTTACAGTACCGTCGAAAAAGAATGGTCTCCAATTAATCCGTGTGCTGATAAGTCACACCCCACCGTCACTCCTGGTAAATTTGCATGATGTTCCTCCATAACATGCGGATTCTCAGGTGCCCAGTAAGTGCAATTGTACCGGTTAATTGACCCATTTAATTTAAATGTGGCCTCATCACTCCACGCAATTCGTCTTAGAAATTTTGCGTTCTCTTCACATTTTTCCAAGTACCACTCACAAAACTGCATTCTCCTATCTGGATCATCTTCGTTGAGAGCGTGTACTCTTCTTGGAATGTAACTTTTCCAATGACTGCGCCTCAACATGCGGTGGACACTTGATTTTGATACTGCTATCTCACGAGACGCTTGTCGCACAGATTTTCTAACTTTGACGATACGTTTCAATCAACCTTTCTTCTGTTGCGGGCCTCGTAGCTGTTCGCGGTCTTCCTGAACATTGTTTATGGATATTTTGAACAGTTCCATCTTCTTCAAATTTATCTCTAATTCGAGTGATAGTAAGTCTCGTAGGTGGATCTCGTTGAAATTCTCTTCTAAACTGTCTTTGCACTTCCACTATGTTTTCATACTTCCAGTAGCATTTTAGGATAAATTTTCTTTCCTCAAAGCTTAGTCAGGTTTCAGCCATTATTTCAAATCCGTTAAACCTGCAAAATAACGAAAATTAAATGAGTTATCAGCTGTTGAAGTGTGTATACATTTTTTCGAGACACCCTGTATAATAATATAATATAATTAAAATTGACTTCGCAAGATGACAAAATTCACAAGGGTGTGACTGGTACAAGAAAATTGGTTTGTTTCACTTAGCGTATTCTGCTGACACTTCTGTATATTACATCTCAGGTTAAATGAAAATAATAAGACAGTATCCATTGCCTTTCAGTCTTTGAAGAATGTCAGTTTCTATTACTTAATACTGAGCACCAATCAATAACTACAATAAAGCCTCTTATTCGTCAGTCAACATTCCAAATACATCATTTACCTGTCGGTTCGCCATAATAACTCTCCATGAAATGAACAAACCCTTCTTATAAGAAGAATTTTAGTGACATCGTACTAAATAAAAATAAATAAATGATAGATCTTTCCCAGCTGATTTCATGATGACTTGTCCGATGCATGGACTGAGATACTTGATTTTTCTCGTCTATGGTTGGAGATATCACTGCAGTGCTCTTTCGTGCTTATTTGAGGTCAATCTAACTAGGGTATACGAGATGCTGCAACTACTTAATCTTATGAACCCCAAGTTATTTGTAGCAAGGATGAGAGATGGGGAGTTCGGGGCAAACGTAATGTTTCTAGTCTCATCACTTTATAGTTACACATCATCTGTAGGCTAATCCTCTATTTATTTGAAGAACTGTAGTTGATAATTAGATGGTAATATGAATTTGAATCCAGTCTGGGACGAGAAGAATCTTTACAAGGGCTTTTCAACTGATCATGAGTTAACGTCTCATATGGAAGCTGTTGGTTTTTGTTTTAATCCCGGAAATTCGGGTTTTCATCCCGCACGACAAAGGCAAACCTTTCAGAAGAACACACGCATTTACAGACATGATGCATTGACCTCATAGACATGCTTCAGCCGTAAATCAAAACAAACACACACAACAACGAATTGAAGGTCCACAAAGAGAAGTTTCCACACTGACAATTTCTATACAGAATTACGGAGGTCATCTACGGTAATTTACTGTTATCTTAACCATACATTGTCTAGTGTACGATCAAAAGCTTCCTTAATAAAGAAAGAAGTTGTTATGGTAATTAAGAATTTTTATATAATTTTAAATTTATCCAGAAATTATATACGATACAGGCATAATAGATATATTTTTCATGTAGCACTACTGAATGATTTTTCTGTGTTACAACACATTTTTTAAACCCTCTAGAGGACCAACTGGTAAGTCCCGGACCAAAACGCAGCAAGTGACAGTATGGCAGACGAAGGAATAGACCGAGGATACATCAGGAACGTGCGAGGCATTTTACGTAGTTGTCAAGCGGTGAGCATAGAAATTTCACTCATGTGACTGAATAAATCCTGAATTTTAGATGTAAGACTTACTACACACTTTACATTGTCTTGCGTAAATTAATAGCAAGTAAACAGCAGAAGTTTTACTATTGGCTTTGTGTATTCATGTTGAAATTATTCCATCCTAAGAGATGTCCAAGAAATTTTCATTTCTTATTCTGTGCGAAGACCAAAAGTTAAATTTTTGTCTTGTTTTTCAGCAGTACCCAATAAATATAATTGTTCACTTAATGCAGTAATTTCTCCATTTAATTTTAGTATTCGTCTAAATTAGCATCTCTCTCTCTCTCTCTCTCTCTGAATAAAATGTCTATTTAATGCAGGACTAATCGATTTTCATTTCTGAAGTTCTTTTCACATGAATTAAGATGTGTTCATTTATCTACAATATTCAGTCAAATATTTTCCACATAATCTTCAAAAGAATGACAAAGAAACTGTTGAAGTTGTCAAGCAATAACCACAGAAAATTCACTTATGTAATTGAATTAATTCTGAATCTTCGATATAAGACGTACTATCAACTGTACATTGGCAATAACATTAAAATCTCTTACATAAATCATGACACTACCACATTAAGTTTACATTATTGCTAACTTCTTATTAACAATTTCCTCCAAATCAATCGGTTATCTTTCAGGACTCCAGTATTGTCAGATCTTAAGATTTAGTTTATTGAGGCACTTCTGACTGCATTAATCCACCTAGTTCTTGGATTCTTCTTCAGTCATTAATTATTATCATTAACTAATTCTCATAAACCTATGTTAACAATAATGAGAAGAACAAGATTTGGTGACTTCTTTTTAAATTCTTGAGGATATTTGTTGAAAATATTTCACATTTCAATGGATGTATAAAGATGTCTTCTCAAAGAGAGTTTCCAAACATTTAGATATGTAGACCGGAAAATCGTGAAAGAGATTAAGAGACTAAATAAAGATCTGAGAAATAGGTTAGATCTATCTATTCAGTTTTAATTTCTGAAAACAGAGAAAAATATTAAAATGAAACACCTCCCTCACAAAGTACACAAACAGATCCTCATTCCAAACAGTTCTATATTTTTATGTGAACATTATCTTATGCTTTCATCTAAATCCAAAAAACACTTTTTTCCCTATATTTTTCATTTAATTTTTATGGTATAATCGTCATATATGTATAATTTTGATCATTACAGAAGCCAACTAGTTAATACGCCCCAAACTGCCAGTGCTATATCCTTGTTTTTCTACTACAAATGGATATAACACTTACTAACGGGCGATTTTCTGGATCTCAGTCGGTATGGACGACGAAGCCTTCGATGGGAACATCTAGGTTCGAATCCAGTCTGGCACGCGAAAAACGTTTATCAGGGTTTTCCATCTGAAGATGAATTAACTAATCTCATGCCGGGGTGGATGTAATTTTCTTTTCAGTCACTCAAGATAGAAAAACGAACCAGAATAGTACATGCAATTATTTACAGACACACTGCACTAGTTTGCTGATTTGGATTTATAGCCGAAGCAACTCAGGTTGAAGACAATGCATCATGTTTGTTAACTGCGTGTGTTCTAATGGCCGCTTTGGCCTTTTTGTATGAAAACACAAGCTTCCGGGAGGAAAATTCTTCAACCTCCGCATGAGACCGGCTAACTCCCTTCAGTCGGAAGAGCATGATAAAGGTCCTTCACGTCTTAAACGGATTCAAACCCAGTTCTTTCCAAACAAAGGGCATCGTCGAAACCAACTGACCTTCGGAAGCTCTATTGTGTTGGCCTTATTGCTTCGTTGCCTCCGCCGTAATTCCATGCACTGACAACAACAAATTACGTAAGAGGAGAGAACATGTAGTGAAGGAAAAAAAAAAAAAAATATATATATATATATATATATATATATATATATATATATATATATATATATATATATATATATACGGTATATCCTGGTTGTTTCTTTTAACTCCTTATAGTTGGTGCTGGTCTCCCATTAGTTATCTAGCTTCGTCCTTAAGGACGAAGCTAGATAACTAATGGGAAACCTTGATATTATTAACTTGATATTATTAAAATTAAGAAATGTGAAATATTAAGAACTTGATATTATTAAAATTAAGAAATGTGAGTGTGTTGAGCTGATATGGCCATTAGAATACGACAGAAATGAAATATTTTTAAACATTTATATGGGGACAAAAACGGCATGAAAAGACCCTGAGAAAGATGAGGATTTGGAAAGTCAGTTGACAAACAATATCCCAATTTTTTTTTTTTTTTAAATTAGATTATTTTAGAAAAATAAAATTGTTAGGAGAAAACTAGAAATCTTTAAAATGTGAGGATTATGGAATCATAAATAATATAGAAGTGAAACCTTTATGAATGCAGAAATAAAATCTGTATTGTTCCTCTCTTCCAAAGAAGTCATGAGTACTTCCTGGTTACGTAAGTCCTCCAACCGATGTAGCTGCAAGTATACTGGGCGGAAAACGTAGTAGTTTCATATTCACTTCATTCAAAATTATTGTACTGGAAGCAACACCCCCCCCCCCATCTACCACGATGATTTATAGAGAATAGAGCCTACTTAGCTTTTGTATGAACCATCCAAGAAAATTCTCATCTCATTCTATTCTAGAATGATTTTAATTACAGATCATAATCAAATATGAGGTATGACAAACATCTTTGTGTGTGTGTGTGTGTGTGTGTGTGTGTGTGTGTGTGTGTGTGTGTGTGTGTGTGTGTTTATCCACTCAAAATTGTAAAAACCATTCCCGAGTGGAAGTTCCACAAACTGTTATGGATAGTACATCTAGTACTATGAGTGGAGTAAGGATTTTTATTATTTTTGAGTTTATTTATTTTTTAATATTTTTCATTTTTTTTTTTTTTACATAATCCCGAAAGTTTGCTGTAGAAACCAAACATCGAACTTTTTCAAGCTACCTCCAGCTTCCAATAAACGAGGCAGTGGTCTCACAATGTACGATGTGGTTTATCTCCCGCCTAAAGACAATCACAAACATCCACGCTCAGGGCTCGATTCGAAACTGCAGCCTGTTGGTTGGAGAGAGGGTATACCATACACTCACCCTGCTAATAAAATATTATATTATAATTAATATAATTAAATATATAAATATAATGATATTAAATTAGATATACTATACATTCATTGCATTATATTTCGTAGATACGAGGGTTGTTTGAAAAGTTTGGTAAATTTCCAATAGACGGCGATACAATTCGTTCATTAATACCAATGTCGGCACGTATCATCTTCCTCATGACCCCTGACAAAATTTTAGCCACGTGCGACACGTAGTTCTTGTTTGGCAAACATTTAAAATGACTGTGTTCGAATTTTTCATAAAAATGGAGAAAAACGAGTTTCGTGCAGTGATAAAAAAATTTTATCTGAAGAAGTGGACGGCCGTACAGATCAAAGCCGAGTTAGATGCAGTTCATGGGGACTCTGCACCAGCATTAAAGACTATTTATTTTTGGATAAACGAGTTTAAACGTGGTCGTAAGTTCATCAAAGATGAAGTGTGCTCCGAACGACCGACTGAGGTCACTACGAAAAAAATTATTAACAAAATCCCTGGTATCGTTATGGAAGATCGCCAAGTGAAAGTGCCTGAGATTGTTGAGATTGCAGACATCTCAACTGAATGGGTGTATAATATTCTGCACGAAAAATTGCACATGAAAAAGCTGTATGCGCAATGGATGACGTCGATCAAAAACGCATGCGAAAAGACATTTCAATGCAGTGTTTGGCGATGTTTAATCGCAAGTGGCAGGATCTTTTATGTGGATTCGTGACTGTTGATGAAACTTGGATCCACCACTACACACCTGAGTCCAAGCAGCAGTCAAAACAGTGGAACAATGTCAGGTGAAAGAGCACCGAAAAAAAAAAAAAAAAAAGCGAAGGCTGTGTTTGTCAGCTGGGAAGGTGATGGCCACTGTTTTTTGGGATTCCTAAGGAATTATCATGATTGACTATTTGGAAAAGGGTAAGACAATAACAGGAGTCTATTATGCGTCATTGTTGGACCGTTTAAAAGAAGAACTGAAGAAAAAATGGCCAAGATCGGCGCACAAAAAAGTGCTCCTTCATCAAGACAATGCACAGTCTCACACATCAGCTGTCGCAATGGCAAAATTGCACGAATTGAGGTTCGAATTGGTTCCACATCCACTGCATTCTCCGAACTTAGCCCCATGTGACTTCTTCTTGTTCCCAAACTTAAAAATTTGGCTCGGCGTGAAAAAATTTTCTTCGAACGAGGATGTCATCAAGGCTGTCAATGACTATTTTGCACAATTTGATAAATCTTAC